>NC_072798.1:60266753-65066753 GCF_028583425.1 Eublepharis macularius
GCCATTTTTACAGAGGCCTCTGCAGTTTACACAGTGTTTGGGCTTCCATTTTGGGGGTGTGTGTTACTGCAGTACATTGCGTTACTGTACATTTCCATCATGCCACTATAAATTTAAAAAATAAAAAGGCTAGCAGCCCTGCTAAGGGCAAACAGCCACTGAATATGTATCCTGCAAAGCAGCCCTACCTGCACAGTTAACCTTTGAGGATGATGAAGTGGCCACAGGGAGTAAGGAAATACTGGGCTATCAGTGTCCATCGGTCAGGAGGGCTGAAACATGGTTAGGCTCAGTCCCTGCAGGCCTCTAGTTTATCTAGCCCCCCTCCTCCCCAACGTTTTCACTGTATTGGAGAAAGTACTTACAGCTACAGCTGTGAAGGCCTGGCTGAGGCTGGGGTAGGGGGTGGCTTGCAGTCATCTGAAAGGCAGATTGCTTCACATATTATTGCTATTGGCTTAGCAAAGGTTTATATGCTCAGGGTGGTAGCTTGTAAACCCCTACCCCTGCTCAGTTTTGCAGCCTTAGCACAATTGACGTTGGTAGCAGAACTGGCCTAGGCTGCTGTAACCTAGTCACGTGAGGGTGACAGTGAACCTGACTGGCAGATAGGTAAGTCCACTGGAGGGGCTCCTGGGGTCAGGCAACAGTCTCCAGGCACCCATGTTTAGACTCCTGGGTTGTATCCTCTTGGGTATTGCCTTTGAGTTTTATAGTGGCGTCTTGAGTTATTTCTTGATTCAGTTATAAAGGGACAGTCATAAAGGGAGCAGCAGTTTGGGGGTTAACCCTCCTCTTCAGGAAGTGGAGGAGAAGGATGAGGTAGACCTGAGGAGGGAGACAGTGAATTAGAGTTAAGGTGGTTTACTGTACATGGACCAGGCAGCTGCCAGCCGGCCTCCTTTATGGGAGCTTCAGCAGCTGGCTGGGCTTTGAGCCTTGTCTCCAGGGTGTTGATACCTAGAGGTGGAGTTTCCTTGGAGTTTCTGCTGCCTTGGGGCTTAACAGCTCTGAGTTTAGTTCAGGGGCGCTGGTGGGCTGAGCAGTGGCCCATTTACCAGTCAGAATGGGGGACTTACTATACACCGTATATGCTTGGAATTTTCCAATCCTCCTGGCAGTTGGTGTGGGGGAGGGAACTAGATAACCCCTCAGCACACTTCACGTGGACAATTAGGCAGTGATGCCCATACCTAACCCTTTCATCCAAATCATATAGGATTTTGAGATGGGTTCCGGAGACTGGTCCTGGCATTTATGTTTCAAAGCAACACCCAGTCTCAACTGCAGATGCAACAGGGCGGTTTGCCCTCAGATTTCCTCTGAGCTAGGCCTTCAGGGATGGCTGTGGTTGTTGGTCAACCAGATATTATAGCTCCCAGCACACGGTGCACCTATGTCTAAGTAGATGGAGGTCTCTAGGCTGGGGCATAGGTTGGTCTGTAGGAGTTATGGCTAGTGGATATATCCCACAGTTATGGGGGTGGGGTTGAAATTAAGGGGCTCGCCTTGTATCCAGTAGCAGTCATCAGGCAGCTTATGCGCCTTTAGGTTCACCAGTAAACCTCCCCGTTTGATGTTGGCCTGGGCATTTTCTGGGGCTACATGATGTTAATGGTTGGTGTGAAAGTTAGATTCTTGAGAATTTGCACAGTGTTGACCCAAGCCCTTAAGGAAGGGTCTGGTTGACACTGCACTTAGCCACAAGGAACATGATGTCCAGCTGTTATTTCTGTTTGATGGGACATGAGGATCTTTCCCTCACTCCTGGTCATTCACCAGGGCATAATGAGTTGAAATTTCCAAGGGCACAGCCCTTCTATTACAGGCCCCACAGACGTGCATACATAGGTTGGGTGGCCCAGTGTGCTTGAGGGGAGGAGCTGTCCTCTGCCTCACATATTGTTATTCACATGTGCAGTAATAACCTGGGCTGTGGGGCATGGCCCTTGCATGCATAGGCTGGGTGGCCTTGTGAGCTGGAGGGTGGAGCGGCCTCCATTTCACATTTAGTTTGTTCACCTGGGTGGTATGACCTTGGTTCATAGTGTCTGGACCTTTCCTTACATGCTCACACAGACTTGCAGCCTGGGTTTAGGCTCTGTTTGGAAAAAGGTGTGCCTATCAGGATTTGAGTCTGCACTATTTCATGTAACGTCACTGATGGCCTTCTGCGGAACTCTGAGAGGAGTGAGCTGGTGGCCCAATCCCTCACAGATCTGTCTGGATGTGCACTGAGGGCACAGGACCTGAAGTTTGAGACTGATTCAGTGACCCTTCATATTAGGTGGTCCAAGATGGATCAGTGACAGTGGGGGCACAATTGTTCAGGTGGGCCCTTGTGATGAGTCCTAGCAGTGCAACTGCACTGGGCTATCTGGGACCAAAGAGTAGGTCTGTGATAGTAGGCAGTGTATTGGGCATACGTGCACTCCTGCTGACACTCTAAAGAGTTGTGTCTAATTGTTTCTTTTTCTTTTTAGATGCTGTGATTCACTGCAGGAGGTGTTGAAGCCTCATATGTGGACACAGCATGATTTTCTGGGTGGCTCATCAGGCCAAGAGGATGCCAATCGGGTAGTGACAGGGCCTCTGCGTGCAATCCTCTGCCTCACATTTTGGTCATTCGCCACGTGGTGTTGACCTAGTCTCACAGGGCATGGTCCTTTCCGTACAAGCTCACACAGGCTTGCAGCGCCCAGGCAAGTAGTGGCCTGATGGCTGGAGGGGAGGTGCGGACCTCCGCCTCACATGTTGGTCATTCGCCGCGTGGTGTTGAAATTGTCTCGCAGGGCATGGCCCTTTCCTTACAGGCTCACACAGGCTTGCAGCGCCCAGGCAAGTAGTGGCCTGATGACTGGAGGGGAGGTGCGGACCTCTGCCTCACATGTTGGTCATTCGCCGCGTGGTGTTGACCTTGTCTCGCAGGGCATGGCCCTTCCCTTACAGGCTCACACAGGCTTGCAGCGCCCAGGCAAATAGTGGCCTGATGGCTGGAGGGGAGGTGCGGACCTCCGCCTCACATGTTGGTCATTCGCCGCGTGGTGTTGACCTTGTCTCGCAGGGCATGGCCCTTCCCTTACAGGCTCACACAGGCTTGCAGCGCCCAGGCAAGTAGTGGCCTGATGGCTGGAGGGGAGGTGCGGACCTCCGCCTCACATGTTGGTCATTCGCCGCGTGGTGTTGACCTTGTCTCGCAGGGCATGGCCCTTTCCTTACAGGCTCACACAGGCTTGCAGCGCCCAGGCAAGTAGTGGCCTGATGGCTGGAGGGGAGGTGCGGACCTCCGCCTCACATGTTGGTCATTCGCCGCGTGGTGTTGACCTTGTCTCGCAGGGCATGGCCCTTTCCTTACAGGCTCACACAGGCTTGCAGCGCCCAGGCAAGTAGTGGCCTGATGGCTGGAGGGGAGGTGCGGACCTCCGCCTCACATGTTGGTCATTCGCCGCGTGGTGTTGACCTTGTCTCGCAGGGCATGGCCCTTTCCTTACAGGCTCACACAGGCTTGCAGCGCCCAGGCAAGTAGTGGCCTGATGGCTTGAGGGGAGGTGCGCCTCCGCCTTACGTTCTGGTTATTACCTGGATGGTAGTGACCTTGGTCTACTGTGCTTCCCCGTCATGGTGGCGGGAAGGGTCATTCACCTGGGTGGTGATGACCTTGGTCTGCAATGCTTCCGCGTCAGTGTGGCGGGAAGATTGAGACCCACTAGTTTGGGGCTAGGCATATGGCCAACAGAGCCCATGAGAAAGCTGTCGGGAGGGACTGAGCATCTATTTGCCAAGCCCCTGCATAAAGGCTGAATTTGCTGACCTCTACAGAGGTTATCAGGGGTCATGGTATAAGGCCAAAATGGCCCTTTAAAAGGCTTTGGGAGCAGGAGGGGTATTTATTTGCCCTTTCCTGGCATTAGGGCCGAAGTTGCCAACCTCTACAGAGGTGTCAGTGTTCACCTGTTGGTGAAGGGCAACACAATATTCTGTGGTAACTGACGGCAAGGGTGATGGTTGGCACTAGGCTAACTGTGGGGTGCAAGGGCCTAAGCAGAGGCTTGGCCCTAGCTGTGGCAGGTTAGATTTGGGTAGACAGAGCGGGCCGGTGAGCACCCAGTGGCACCTCCCCATTGGTGGGGAATAGGGGTCTGTCAGGGATTGGCTGGCGGGCTGTACGGCTGCCAGCTGAGAGGGCAGACTGCCTGTGGGACCCCCTGTACAAGTCCTTCCCTCGGGCTTCACGGCTGGGGTGTATGGAGCTTTAAGGGGGGAACCATTTGCCTGGCCGGCCGGGTTACAGCCATTCACATGGATGGCTCGCACCTGGGGCAGGGGGTGCTCGCCCAAGCAGGTCGAGGAGTTGGTCCAATTGACCCCTTGTCTTGACCTGTAGTACCGCTAGTTATACCCTTGCCGTTATTAAGTTTAATGTTGGTCAATAAATGGCCCAAATTTATACCCAAGCCTTGTGTCTGTCTCTTCATTCCGAATGGGGGGGCAAGATGGCACACCCAGCTGCATGTGAAACATGCTTAGGCTGGGTGCCACTTTTGCCTCACTGCACGGATGGAGAGACCAGCCTTACATTCCTGGGTATCCAGGCTTTGGGAGGTGGGGCCTGGCCCTGTAAAGGGCGGCTCCGCCTCTGTAGGGCTCAGTCAGCTTTGAAAGCTCGGCCCACCCACCACTCCCTATGGCAGTACAGGATTAGCTGGTTGCTGGTTACCAGGGCCAGGTAGGAATTTTTTCTCCTTTTCCCAAATTGGCACAGGGAAGCGGTGTTTTTCGCCTACCTTGTACTGTTTTGTAGGTGTGGTATTTGGAGTGGTGGAACTGTAACCTAGGTCCCTGGCAGGTTAGATTTGGGTAGACAGAGCGGGCCGGTGAGCACCCAGTGGCACCTCCCCATTGGTGGGGAATAGGGGTCTGTCAGGGATTGGCTGGCGGGCTGTACGGCTGCCAGCTGAGAGGGCAGACTGCCTGTGGGACCCCCTGTACAAGTCCTTCCCTCGGGCTTCACGGCTGGGGTGTATGGAGCTTTAAGGGGGGAACCATTCGCCTGGCCGGCCGGGTTACAGCCATTCACATGGATGGCTCGCACCTGGGGCAGGGGGTGCTCGCCCAAGCAGGTCGAGGAGTTGGTCCAATTGACCCCTTGTCTTGACCTGTAATACCGCTAGTTATACCCTTGCCGTTATTAAGTTTAATGTTGGTCAATAAATGGCCCAAATTTATACCCAAGCCTTGTGTCTGTCTCTTCATTCCGAATGGGGGGGCAATAGGTGGAGGCTCATGTGAATACAAGCTGGAATCCTCCTGGATTATAAAGGGCTTGGAAAATCACTATGTGGAAACACTTTTTTGTTATTTCTAGGGTTGGGTGGGGGCCGTCTTTGAGAAGCCCTTCGAGATGTATCTATTTGGAATGCAAACTTACATCCTCTTCTAGAGAGGACATTAAGACATTGTATAGATTTCAATTGATTAAGCCATTTCATCCTGCCAAGTCAGGAGGCAACATTTCCTGGAGACTTGAACGGATTGCCCTAATTAGATTCCCACTGGCCTGCTTACCTTTCCTGTGTTTAATCTACATGCTAATTAGGATCATTATAAACTGGAGCATTTCAAAGAGGTGTTTTATAATTTGATTCTGGTCAACACATGGGGATTAAATCAGTCTGATCAAAGAATTCCTTTTCCATACAAGCAGTCTTCTCATGACAGGAAGCCTGTATAATCAAGTCTGCTTAGCTGTACTTCCATTCTCAAAAACACGGATCAATATTTCTGAAAAACTGAACCTGAGAACACAGACAAACTTTGTTTTTTAAGCCATGCATTTGGTGAAATATACTCTTGTAAGCTTCAATCTTCAAAAATTTTTAATGCTCTTAATTAAGCCTGATGGCTATCTTTAAAATCTGGAGCGGTGCATGTACTAGATTAGAATGTTATTTTCCCATTTTCTTATAACTCTTAATTTAGATTTTATTTTTACTCATTTTTGTTTGTCATTCTGTTCTGCTCTTGGGTTATTCGAGGCTCTGCCACCCACAACTACCTCCTTCTTCTTGGCCATACATTTTTTAGATATAAGATGCCAGAGATCAATTATTAGGGAGGTGTTAAAAAAGAGAATGTACACAGATTGTACATCACTGCCACTGTTATTTGTATCAATAAGACATGCCAAACTGCTTGATTATTAATGTATTAATTATGGATGCTTGTTAAATGCCACTGTGAAAGTGGGATGTCAAGGATGGGGAATCGGATTAGACGAACTCCAATGAAGTCCACAAATAATCCTCTTGGTGGAGCTTGACCTTTATCCATTAGTCCTTAAGCACTGGAACAGTGTATGGCAGCTGCTGACAACTGCTCATTGCTTATTACTATTCTCTTGTCACTCTTTGTCTTTCTGCAGGCAGCCAACTCTTTCTCAATGCTGACTTAATCCTGCAATTTTATAATCTTAAAACAATAGTATGACAGTAGAGACTGACTGGATTGGCTTTCTTTGGAAAAATTCTATTCCATTTTATACTATTAATTGTTACTTTCAGTTTGCTGGACAGAACTCAAGTTTTGCAGTGGTCTCATTCAGAACAGTAACATCTTTGTTAAAGGAGACAGCTAATTAATCATTCTGCTGATGATTTATAGAACTGCGCTGCTGCCAAACAAAATTCTATCCAAAAAGCTTTTGTTGATAAATCAAAGTTTCATGTTCAGCATTTCCCCTAGAAACATTCTAAATAAGTAGGAAACAGTAGGTTCTGTCCTATAACAGCATAAAACTCTTGCCATTTGGTTTTTAGCTTTTATGGCCTGCTCCTGTTCTTTCCGTGATGTCTAAATGCCGAAAAAACCACTTAACAACACACAAATATCCCCCCTAGAATTTTTGTTTGCATACCATGGTATATGTTTTTGTTTATTTATTATGATGGGTGCCACACCCTTCCTCTAAGACATTCAGTTGGTGTAAGGACTTGCCTCCATTTTATCTTCACAAGAACCATATTAACTAGGCTGTGGTGAGAGATGGTGACTAGGTTAAAACCTTCCAGTGAGCTCCATGGAAGTGTATGGATTTGAATACAGGCTTGCCTAGTTCTAATCTAGGTAAGGGCATTCTAAATAAAATATCTAGAAAATTGTGCAATGCTTCAAATACAATGTGTTACATGATCAAAGATTTCTGGTTGAGTGGTTAGCATACTGGTACACATCTGTGATACCTGCCTGCTTGGATCTTGGTTCTTGTTCCATGCAGTAAATACTTGTAGTCTACCTTATGGTTACCCAAATCATTGGATTGGCCAAATCAACATTGGTATTACTGGTAACCTCACTGTGGTTTATATAGCGAGCTCTGAAAATAAATATCTCTTAACTACCAGCCTGAACTGAGACTTAAAAGATTTTTGGGAAATATCTTTTTAAAGGAGCATTACAAAATCAAAATGCACTGGGGACATAGTCTTTGTAAAACGCTATTTGCTTCTATATTACTTTTCCTTTTATTTTGCTACACAGTTTTCCAGACATATTACAACCTGGCTTTTTGGGTGCCCACAAAGTATTCAGACTGAGGGCCAAGCTACACATGACGAATGACACTTGAACGGCAAGTGTATTTCTCCCTGTTCACTTGCCCTCCACTCAATCCACTTGCCGTTCAAGTGTCATTCGTCATGTGTAGCTTGGCCCCTAGTCGAAATCTGATAAGAGACACAATAAAAGCCTGTTCTGAGAAGAACATCAGCTGGGCTGTATTATATTTATTTGAACATAGCATCTGCCTGGCACCATAAACTATTCCAGAAAAAATGGAGGCTTGAACTTGGGTGATCAAGTAGAGACTGTGTTCCAAAAATGTTGGTCCACCCAGGTCATTCACTGTATCACCAGTTGGGGCTATTGAAGAGTTATACACCTGAAATGCATCCTGGTTATGAGTTCTATCTAGAATATAAGGCCATCATATTGAGTTTTAGTTAAGGCACGTTAACTAAACAAATCGCATGCAGAAAGCTCTCATCCAAGTTAGAGAACCAATAACTGTTTGTTTATCTAAAGAAATATATTTACATAAGTTTAGTGGAGAGAAAGAACTGATCTAACTAGCTAGGATGGCTTTAGATTGAAAATAGGCCATATCTCTCAGGAGGAGACACCATGCTGCCTCTCCTGGTGCATGCAGGGAAGAAGAGGAGAGAGGAGGAGGAGAGAAGGGAAGGAAGTTCCCCTGGCAGGAAGGAGACTGATAGCAGCCTATCTAACTGACTGTATGGTTGTTGCCTTCCTTCTTCTCTGCTGGCAGTCCTAAAGGCCTGAGCAAGACACATCACCAGTCCCTTCTTCTAACACCCCCTCTTGATGGATTTTGGCTCAGTGTACCAAGCCCGTCTTCATTCAGAGAGCTTCAAAACATTCTCTCTGGAGAGGTTTAGTTAAAACATCATCAATCAATTCATTGATAGGACAGTAGATGAATTTAATAGTCCCATCTTTGTACAGCTGCTTAACTATGTGGTACTTCACGTCAATATGCTTTGAAGACATGCTGACATCTTCAGTTTGTGACATATGAATGCATGTTTCATTATCATATATGATAACAGGTGTAGGTATATTTAGGCCTAGATCTTCAGTTATTTTGAGTAGCCACTGAATTTCTCTGCATCCTAATGCTACTGAAGCATATTCAGCTTCTGCAGTCAATCCTGCAGCGATGGTCTGTTTCTTACTTGCCCAGCTTATGGCTCCACCACCATAGAAAATTATGTTGCCACTTGTGGACTTCCTGCCAGATTTGTCCCCCATATGATCTGCATTCATGTAAAGTGTTAATTTAGGCAAGATTTCTCTTTGTTTCTCTTATCAAAGTGTCCCTCCAGGTTATGTTCACAGATTTGCTTTACAGAAAGTACATTGCTTTGGAATTTAGCAGCATACAAAACATGCTGTATTTCTAGTTGTTCTTTGGAAGTGTCTCGTGGAAGAGGAATGCTGATAGTTCCACATCTGATGGCAAGGATTTCATGTTAGTAAGCCAGTTTTAAATTGATGAGCTGTTCTACGTCCTTTAATTCTTTGAAGAACTCTTTAGAGTGAAAGACTGATACAGATGCTCCCAGGGCTTATTTTGAGGGGGAACATGCTGGAACGCAGTTCTGGCAGTTCCCCAAAGAGGTCATATGTCAGGTGGCCCTGCCCACATGACTCTGGGCCATTTTGGGCCCATTTCAGCCTGGATTGGGGCCGAAACGGCCCAGATCGGGCCTCTGACAGGTGGTGGATCACTCTCCCACTCAGCAGTGGCCCAATCCTGACCATTTTGGGCCCCTTTTTGGCTATTTTCAGCCCCTTTTGCCATTTTGGGCTCAATTTTGGCCCTGAATGGCCAGGATTGGGTCCAAAACAGCCAGGATAGGTGATGTCAGGGTGTGTGACATATGCAAATCAGTTATGCCAACGACACACTTCCTGTGATGTCAAGAGGTGTGGCATATGCTAATGAGTTATACTAATGAGTTCTTCCAGCTCTTTTTCTACAAAATGACCCCTGGATGCTCTAGTGTCTAATACTATGGTATTTGTATTTGTAAGGCTGATGCTGACTGGATTCAGACTAAACTTCTTTTGCTGATCTGTCTTGCATTTAAAATTACTTGCTTTCATGTTAGAAGATGGAGGGGAAGCTCCCATTGCTCTGAGGGAAGAGCAGTTGATTTGATTATGGCATATACCCCTGCAATTGTAACATGCTAATTGTTTTGCCTTTGGAGTGGTTGCAAATGAGCTTTGTCCTGTCTCATACTGGGTTGCTGTAGTGAACCTTTGTTTGCTTAAAGATTCTCTCTTTCTGGCCAATGTAGTCCCCTTAGGATGCTTGCCAATTTTATAGTTTGAGAAATGTCTTTCTCCAGGGCTGGAGGTGGCAGCTTGCATTTTTGCTCTTAGGGAGACTTTATGAACAAACTGGTCAGGCAACTATCGTAAATTTGAGTTTAAAGCTTTACGTCTTGCAGCTTTCTTTTCAATTTGTATGACTACTTCTTGAAAATTTAATTTTCCCTTTATTTCAAGTTGGGAGATTACTGGCAGAAACATGTGGTCTAGAGATTTAAATAAAGCTACAACCTTGGCAGAATCATCTTTTTCTTCCCCTGCTTGGGCATACTGAAAGAACAGGCCCTGTAGTTTTCTCACGTGACTTTTAAAGCATTGTCTGTCTGAATATCTTAACACTTGCAATTGATCTTGCAAAAGTGACTTGGTTGCCCAATCATCTGTCACATGCTCTTTAAGTATAAGGTCATACATCTGCTTAGCTGTTTCACAGTCCTGAATCAATTCTAGATGATTGGTAGAGACAGAACTTACAATGACTGTTTGTGCTACATCGTCTTCCTGGTTCCACTTTACTCTCTCGTCGCTCTCAGCTGGTGGGCCTTCTGTGAGGTGTTTCTCCAGGTGCTTTTTCTTGAGATTAAACTTCAGCCTTGTTTTCCATTCAGGAAAGTTATCGTCCTCAAGAACAAAGACATGTATGTCTTGATCCTTTATAGTAGCAACCATTATACCTTATACTTTCTTTCTCTCTCTCCACAGATTTGAGGTTCTACTTAGTTAATCAGAACTCAAATAGTATGTTCTGATGGGCCCATAACCATCATTGGATTTTAGTTAAGGCACACAGAAAGCTCTCATCCAAGTTAGAGAACCAATAACTGTTTATTTATCTAAAGAAATGTATTTACATAAGTTTAGTGGAGAGAAAGAACTAGTAACTGATCTAACTAGCTAGGATGGCTGTAGATTGAAAGTAGGCCATCTCTCTCTGGAGGAGACACCATGCTGCCTCTCCTGGTGCATGGAGGGAAGAAGAGAGAGAGGATGAGGAGAGAAGGGAATGAAGGAAGTTCCCCTGGTAGGAAAGATAGTTATCTCATAGCTAACTCATTAGCTATCTATCTAACTGACTGTATGGTTGTTGCCTTCCTTCTTCTCTGCTGGCAGTCCTAAAGGCCTGAGCAAGAGACATTGCCAGTCCCTTCTTCTAACATATCATTTGTCCCAAGTTTTAGACTGAGATGAACAGATGCTATGGATAAATAATGTCCCAAAAGTTGATTTGGGGGTTTATTTAAAAACAAATAAACAGAAAACAAAGGCATGTTATGCCTGCCTATTTAGAATGACAATCAAAAAAGCTGCACTAGCAGGTGGCTAATTACTATGATTCTTTACTTTCTAGACAGCCATTATTTTAAGTATTTGACATGATAATACAGACCTGTCTTGACAAAAAAAGTGAAAACTCTTCAAGGCTATTAATATTCACTGTTAGGGATCTTCTGGTACGAAGTTACTGTACAGTATAGCACATTAGTTTGTTATCTAAGGAAACAGCCAAACTCCTGCAGGACGGGCTGGAGGAAGCTTGCGTGAACTATTCTTTTTAAGGTTTCTCTGACTTAATTTACATTGCTTAGTCTGTTTGATAGCTTTTTCAAAGGAAAAAATAGACACATATGTCTATGTACTAAACAGGGTCAGTTGTAAAATGTAGAACTCCTGGGTAAAGTTTTATCTTCCTTTTAAATATTATTTGCATTCTGTTTAATGACCTGTTTTGGGCCTATCTATACTATTAGCAAAATAGCACACACTTGCTCTACTCATGGTGGCTGTTTTGTTTTCACCGTGCAGTTGCTTCTTCCTCACAATGAACAGGGAGGTGGTGGTTCTCCATCTCCTAGCTCAAAAGGGACTATAAATGGCTTCTACTATGGGTCAGTCACAGCTTCTAGGAGCTCTCTCAACCCCACCCTCCTCACAGGGTGTTTTGTTGTGGGAATAATAATAGCATACTTTGTAAACTGCTCTGAGTGGGCATTAAGTTGTCCAGAAAGGTGGTATATAAATCGAATGTTATTATTATTATATTATTATGATTAGATGCAAACTTGCATATATCAGCAAGGATCTTGAACACTAGTGCTGAAGATAGAGATTATGTACGCCATTCTACACTTTCTCCCAGAATATTACCCTAATATTCAATTTCTGAGCAACTTGTTACAGTGTGACAGCACAGCTCTGGAGTATCCTCTGGCCTCTCCAGGAAATTATTTGCCACCTCTCAGACTTGTCTAGAAGATAAGCCACACATACCATATTGTAAATTGTAATCCTAGATTTATTAGCTCTGGTTACAATTAACAAAATGAATACATTTCTATTAATCCCTGATATGAAAGATAAGAGCCCTATACTGGAAAACCAATTCTGCAGTGTAACCTCCTGAATTTACTTAGACGTTGGAGCTCTCCTTCTATCGCCATAAAGGACTTACCCAAAACTACATCTCCCCTTCTTCTCTAGAATTGGATCTAGCACGTAGTCTGAGTCATATACTCATTATTACAGAAGGAAGGAGAATAAGACTCTCCCAAATCTTCAATTTCTAGCCATGAATTTGTAAAGACATCTGGTGTTTTGCTTCTGTTTCAAAATTACCTAGAGTGTGTTGGCCTCTAGAGAAAGATCAAAACTGTCAAGACCTGTTGTCAGGGCTTGTTTTGCCTGTGGATAGCCATGCACTTCATATTTTAATTGCACTTAGTTACTACCTCAGCAGGAAATGATAAGTAAAATGAAAGCTAATGCCTACCTGCAAGCAACTATAAAATGGTTCTAGTCTTTCCAAGCTTGCTGTACCACTGCAGCTGGGGGCTCATATAATTACAAGGACAGACTGAGAGAAAAAAACAGCCCTAGAGAAAAGCCCAGCCTGCCCTAGCTCCCTATAGGGGGCCGACGGAGGCAGACTATCTTGTCTCCTGGTGCACCCATCACCACCGACCCAATGGAAGAAGAGAGGGAGAGGCAGCCTGTATGCTCAGCAGGTCAGACACAGCCTTGCTGTTGCTGCATGAGGTTTGGACTGGCTGAGTGCAGCCCTTCTGCAACTGGGCTGGCACTGCCCAGGTGGAGGGGGAAGCCATTGCCCCACCAGGAAAGTCCTGGTGGTCATAATGGCCAGTCCACCCCTGTATAATTGAATGATCCTCTGTAGAATTCCCAGAACATAGAAATCTAGATGTTATGAAGCAGAGGCTAGCCCTGCTTTCTTTCTAACCTGTGGCTTTCTATCTGCGGGCAGTTATTTTTTTAAAAAAGGAAGAACATGCAGGTATGCTAGCCCCCTCCAGCAATCAAACAATCCTGAACGACAAGATTTTTGTACGATATAATACTGCATTAGACCATACATCTTGAATTACCATGCCATCTTGATTGATGTTTTGTTTTTGTTATTATAGTGCTGCTGATGCTTCTGTTTATTTGCAGTCTTGGATGCCATTTCAGACCTTGCCTACTTAATTAAATAAATGGAAGCTTGTTATTGCCAAATTTTATTGTTTGTAATGGCTGCAGAAACTCTGTCAAATCACAAAGTAGTGTAAGCTGCCCAAAGTAAAAACTGGAAAGGGTAGCAAAAATGTTTGCAAGAATCCATTCAAGATTAGAAAACAGCATGGAATTATGCCTTAGTGCATATAGATTATTTTTCTATATGATTGTGAGAAGTTAGTAAAAATTGATTATTTGTTATTTGTTATGTAATTGGAGACAACTAAGATGAATAGAATGCATGAACGCAAATAAAAATGAAAACACCAGCACTAGGCAGTTACATCCATCTAAACCTTTCAAAGGATTCAAAAGGATGTAACTGCTCTTAGGATTGTGCTGTGAATCAGAAAAATATTGACCGGAGTGGAGTTCTGAAATGGATGCCTTTCATATCATTCTTTACTTGATGCCAGACACTCAATCTGTGACCTTCTGCAAGCAGTATCTATGAACCCTCCTCCTCACTCTCAGGTAGATGCTGTAAACTTCATGAGTGAATCATCTAAAATATAAGGTAATATTAAGGGTTGTCCTCTTTAACTTTACAATGGACAGTCTAAAGATTACATGGGCAAAACATCATGATTCCAATTTTACTTCTAATTTATTTGCTAAATTCATTATTCGCTGAAGTTTCACTATATTATTCCTCTTTTACCAGGCATGGCTGTATATGAACAAATAACTGGCTGGCATTTGCCTTCCATTCTGGATATCATGCCCTAGTTGCTTCTAACAGGGTGACTATTGTTAATCTTTGTGACCCTGTCTATGGAAATAATTAGCAACAGTAGAGAAGTGTGGCAGTTCTTTAGTAAGTGGCTCCTGTGCTAGCTCCCACCCCAATATCAGACAAAATTATTAATATTAAAACTAAAGCCATTTTGAGGAAAGCAGTCCACAATCCTTAATCAATTCCATTAGCCATGGAAATTTCTTCCTCTGAACTGAAACATCAAAATGACACTACCAGGTTAGGCAAGAGACCAAAATAGCCCCTACTTCCTAAAATGAAGCTTTATGCCTTGGGTTACCATATTGAAGTTTCCCATATCCCAGCTACCCTAAATTACATACCATGCAAACTGGTTTGCTAATTAAGCAAATCAAACATTTGCATTTGTTTTGCATTCCTGTTCACTGCCACAAAAAAAGTTGTGGAAGAATCACAGAGAACATACCTCATTTAAATGACCCCTTTGTTCATGCCAAGATTTGCTTAGGCTTTCTTCTGAGACAACCCCAAACTTGTCTGGGAGAAAGAAAATTGGAGCACAGCATTATGCCTTGATCTCTGACTTGGGTGCTCCAGAATTACACGGCTTTGCATCTGTTCAAATTAATACGCAAGAGATTTCTGTGTAGGAGGCTTTTTGTTTTCTTCACAAGTCTTGAATGCCTGACAGCTAAATACTAAATTTTCTCTCTCTTTTGCTTGTAGTATTTAGCTTTAGTAAGTAGAAACTGAAAGTCCCCATAGTCAGTTGAAATGAGCCACTGTTCTGCACACACCAATCTCCTATTGATTTCAGTGGGGCTTAGTAGATTTCCATGGAACTTGCTGTAATCTAAGAATAAACTGGTTACTGAATAATCCTATTTTGTTAACTTTCTGGAAGCTGTGTAAAGCCAAATTGTTATGGTGTGCCTTTTTATAATAGGCTGGGCCCTGAGATTGTTTGGTTTTGGAGTTGGGTTGAAGTATACAGTGGAATGTTTTCATTTAATTGAGCTTCAGGATGAGCCGTCAGAGACTCCTTGCTCCAACAGACTATGCTGCAGCTTGGCCCTTGTCTCCAAAGCATCCAGAATCTGAATGGCTATTTAGTGGCTTACCCAATCAAATCATATGATGATCAGTAGATGGAAGATCATGAATTAATAGGAATAGTGCTTTTCCTTCACAGTATTTTGTGATGGATACATGCTAAGATACAGCTAAAAGGAAGAGACTCTACAGTTGAGGAAGGCTAATCTGGACCTCAGCATATTTGTGAGCAGAGTATTGCTGAATCTCGGCCAAACTGGGGGGTGGGGGGAGTTTGAAGCTGTGTAAAAAGGAAACAATTATCAACCAGTCACTTTTATTTTGATTTTTAGAGGAAACAAATTCTTTCTAGCCTCCAAATTCTTCCAAAAACAAAGGCACCTTAAGAACTGGCATATTTACAAGCCCTCCATCATCATTGTATTGGTACTCCTGGCTTGCTGTGCTTCTTTGTATCTCTTAGGGAGAAACAAAGCAAGATGATTTTTCATGGGTCAGGACTGGGTTCTCCAACCTGACTTTCAACTATCTGCCACACAGCATGCTGCTGGGAACTGATTTATCAAGCAAACAATGCCATGACTTGAATCGAGAGCATAGGGAGAGGAAAGGAGATGGTCTTCAACCTCCCCCTCCCCATGCACTGTCTGTCTCTATAGCAGCGATTTTTTTAAATAGTAAAAGCTACTAATAAACATTGCCCCAATTCCATATCTCCAACTGGAATTGAGATTACTTTTTCAAAATACCAAACTAGCTCAATTTAATAAACTTTTGACATGTAGCTGTTGGGGCTATCCTACTTGTGTTTCTTACTGTTGTGGTTGAGATGTGCTCAAGTTGGTCATTGTCTTCCCACATGATTAGCAGGCTTCAGCCCACATCATATCCATCCGCTGTCTGCATACCTGGGGTGGATGACAAAACTGACTTACGCAATCCACAGTGTTGTGTTCTTCTGGTTGCTATGAGGGTGTCCCCAGCCAGGAATATGAACATGTGGGCATTCTGTTTATGTCACTCAGTCAGACAGTCTATTGTACAAATTCTGGAAGAAAGGTTTTAGTCAGTCATCCTTTCCCTCTTCTAGGTAATAGATACGTTTTAATTAAATGTGTTAGGTTTAAGTAAGGATGGGGCAAAAGGTCAATTAAATTCAAATCCCTGTTGTAAGCAAATTTGGAAATCTGACATTGTATGCTTGACAGTGAATTACCCAAGGTGTTGAGACAAATCAAGTTGATTTGATCAGCTAAATGGAATAATGGTGATGAATAAAAGCTTAATGATTCCTGCTCCTCCTGAGCTAGGGGAGAGGCAGTATTTTATATCCTTATAAATGTCAGCCTTTCAAATTAAACTTATGAAAATGCCAAGCAGTGACAGCTCCCCAGGTTTATTTTCTTCTTGTTGGTATTCTTTTAATTAAGGTGAACATGAACATGTCTATATGTCCCTGTTTGTCCACAGGAGTTTTTGTTCTCTCTGCTTAGATTGCAACCATTAAGTTTTGTATTTTAAATCACTAGTGAATCTCTGTTGGACCTAAACTGTGCTAGAGTAATGAGGTACTGTTTTAAATACTGCACTGGAGACTACATATGTGCTTATAAAATAGGCCATTCACCAAGCATTTTATTGTACACAGACTGTTTGAAAAATGCATGCTTTGCCATTGTCTTGTAAAACTTTAGGGAGAACCAATAAGGTGTGGTGATAGTTGGACTAGGATCTGGGAGGCCCAGGTTTGAATCTCCACTCTGCCATGGAAGCATGCTGAGTGACCGTGGGCCAATCACATAATTGGTCTAACTTACCTCACAGGGTTGTTGTGAGAATAAAACGGAGAAGAAGAGAATGATGTAAGCTGCTTTGGGTCTCTGGCGAGAAAGGTGGGGTATAAATTAAGTAAATAAATAAATAAGGGAAAAGTTAAGCAAGGCTTCTGAAATAGTTTTTGAGAAGTCCTTATGGAAGATTATCTCATGTGTTGTGCATTTCAAGACTGTATCCAGTAGAAGGGGGGGGGGGAAACCCACATTACAATTAATTTATTTTTCATTGTGTCGCCAATATTTTTGTTTTGTAGGGATTTTAGCCCCATTATTTCCTTAAGTAAGATAAGCATCCAATCAAAGCATCCAATCAAAACATTTAAATTATCTCAAAAACACATTTATAATGTTCAGTCAATCAAACCTTGTTGACACGGCCGATCTGGCCACCTGGATCCATGGCATGGTAACATTGAGACTTGACTACGGTAATGCACTCTACATAGGTTTCCACTCAAAGTCAACTCTGAGGTTCCAGTTGGTGCATAACACCACAGCTCAATTAGTATCCGCAGCTAGATGGAGAATGTATATTACTCCCATTCTGCAGTCACTCCATTGGTTACCCATCGGTTACCAGGCTCAACTCAAGGTTTTGGCCGTTTCATACAAAACCCTTCATGGTCTCTCTTGATCCCTCTTATCTGTGGTACTGCCTGTCTTCCTATACTCTGCCACGGCAGCTTTACTCATCTAAACAGGACTTTCTGCAGGTGCCACCGTGCAAATGGGCAAAATCAACAGCTACTCGTACATGCACATTCTCTATAGTGGCCCCAACCTTATGGAACAGCATGCCTAAAGAGGTCGGGAAAGCTGCCACTTTCCTGTCTTTCCACAACTGTGCAAAACCAACTTATTCAGGAGAGCTTTTATGCACAGGTAAAAGGGCTGTGCTGAAAGGAAATGGTTCAAAGAGAAGTTTTAATAAGGGGATAGGAACCGTAGACTGTATACTGAGTGCTGTCTGTTACCGTCATTTATTACATCATGTCAAATTGCTAATGTTTTATTTTAACTTTGTTTCAGCTCTGTATCAGATCTGTTTGTTTTCAGATTTCTGCACTATATACTCTATTGTGTTGTTTATTGAAGTCCCAGCTGTTAATTTATTGAATTCCACCCTATAATCTGCCTTGAGTCTCAGTGAGACAGGCAGACTAATTAAATAAAAATAAATAAAATAAAAACGCAAGAATCTATACCTAGAAAGAACAGGTCATTTAGAATACCACCCCTGATTAGCTATGATAGGTAAAAAGATAAATGAGTTTCTATAGCAACATAGTATTCTAAGATTATACTACTTGTTTTTATTAGATTGATATATTTGGTTGGCGCTTATTTGATACAGTATTTGGACAGCCTTTGCTCACATTTGTCCTTTGATACCCAGCTTTTTTTTCTTTCCTTCCTTCCTCTACTCTTTACATTTTTGCCACTATTAACTATTCAGTTGTAAACTACTCAGGGCAGGGATTTTTCCTTTGGGGCTCATTTTACTCTTAAGTGTCACATAAACAAAAATATAAAACAACTGAAATTTTATATATATATATATATATATATAAAACATTTCATTTATTTTATATTTTTGTTTATGTGACACTTAAGAGTAAACTAAGCCATGTATGTGTGTATGTATGTCAAGGGGATATACAGTTCCCAAATAAATACGTCAGAAAAGGAGCGATTTGTTTCTTTGGCATTTATATATAAACAAATATTGGTGTTGTCCTGCCACTTTCTGCTTTTAAAGCTCATGTTAGTGAAGAGGACAAGACATAGTATTTACATTGTGCAGCAGCATGGCCTCTGTTTGCATGTGCACACTCTAGCACCTGCATGATGCTGTCCTGATATCATTACACTGGCCACAGGAGTTCTCCCATGCTCCATGCAGGGCTGATTTGACCCACTTGGGGAAGAAATCAGCCCCAAATGAAGCATGGGCATGCTGTCGCAGCCGGTGTGATGACCTCACTTCCAGGAGTGGCGGGCAACCTCTGGGGGCTTGCCACCTCCCACCGATTGCTGGTGGATCGGTGGTCAAAATGGCCTGTCATTATTACAAAGAATACTGCTAGAAACAAAAAAGCGTATTGTGCACACATTAACCAGTATGTAAGGTTTTCATGATTTTTGCCAACTTAGTGCAGTAATCCCAGGGGTGGTTCACTGTAGTCGCTTCCCCTTAAATGAAGTAAATTTGCCTGATGACTCATTTGTGGCAAAGATGACAACATCCCTCAGCATAACAAGGGAATATTGCTAATACAGAGACTCCCTCCAAGCCAAATATATTGAGGACATTCTTTTAAATTTAAAAAGTGATGATGACTAGTATTAAAGTCTTCAGATGCATTTCTAAAGTGAAGGACCAACAGTGTTACAGGGGAGCTTTTTAAAGATAGGAAATGGTCAGTTGCTGGTGGAGACTCTCTGCCTTGCCTGAAATATCTAGGGAGGGGGGTATAATTCACTACCACAACAACCCTCTCAAACCATGGCAGTAGCCTCCAGCCACAAGGCAGATTTGCAGCTGACTCAAAGGTACAGGTGATATTGTTGTTAACCACTTAGTGTATTGGCGGCTGGGCTCTGGTAACAGGTTACAATGTCTCTTCCAGTTACTCAGACTAACAAGGCCGGGGGAAGTTTTCAAGTCAGGTCGTTCAGGCTGTGGTCAGATCTTCCAGCAATTAGTCTTTTAATATAACAAGCCAGAGAGGAAGTATCCCAAATTCAGAGTTGTTCAGGCTGAGGTCAGGTTTTCCAGTAATCAATCAAGTAGTGTTGGTAGGTCAGTGTCACAACGTACACGTTGCGCCCACACCCAGAAGCGTCTCTCTGGAGGCTTTATAGTCTGCAGTAGGGTTGCCAGCTCTGGATTTGGAAATTCCTGGTGATTTGGGGGATGGAGCCTAGGGAGGGTGGTGTTTGGGAAAGGGAGGAGCTTCAGCAGGATATAGTGCCATAGAATCCACCTTCTAAAGCAGCCATTTTCTCCAGGGGAACAGATCTTTGTTGTCTGGACATCAGTTGTAATTCCGAGAGATCTCCAGCTGCCACCTGGAGGCCGGCAACCCTAGTCTGCACCCCCATACATCATGCACCTCGCCGGCTTCTCAAGCACAGTCCTGTAAAGACTGTCAGCAGGCAGCTACCTTCAAGCCATCAAGCTTGCACTGTGCCTTTTTTATTGTAATTCTGCCCCGAGTCTGTGTCTACAATATTCCAAAGGCACTGATGATCTTGGAGGGCTGGGAGTGGCTAGCTGACCTTTGCTGGAGGATACAGTTGCTTCAGCCTCTGCTTCTGGCTGTTGGTCCTGGTATACCTGCTCCTCGTTCTCCTGCTGGTTGGTTCCTGTCGACCCTGGGCTGGTTCCGTAGGGCCTCCTGTGAAGTGCCTTCACTGTCACTGAGCCCTGGCTGCACCAGGACACTTAGAGGTTTTTTGGGCAAGTCTTTCATTAATGGTTTAAATCATTAATCTCAGTGTGCTAGGCTGCAGGTGACTGGCTATATTTTTCCTCCATAGCCTCACACACATGGCTCCATGTATCATGTCTCAAGGATGTATCTCAGTGCACAAGTGCCTGTGAGGCAAACGATGAGGTATGAGGTCTGTCTGTGGGGACTGGCAACACTGAATGCCCATTTCCTCTTGCCTCCCAAAACCCTGCCCTCCCTAGGCTCCACCCCCAAATCTCCAGGAATTTCCGAACCCAGAGTTGGTAATCCTATTTGAAGGGGAATGAGACATTTTGAGGGTAGAATGCAAAGACTGAGAGAGAAAGCAAGAAAGGTGTTGCAGAAAGCAGGGGGTGAAAGAAGCTATTGTGGAGTTGAGAGAAAAGGTCTAGGCCTTTCTTGCTTTCTAATACTAGAGTCATAGGAGAATTGCCAGGATTTCTGTTACATTTAAGCAGGAGAATAAATAACAAGCAAACATCACCACCTTCCCTAATGAGCACCTCTTGCATATGTGTTTGGCAGCTGTGATGCTGACATTATATTTTCCTCTCTTTTATATGTGAGAAGAAAGGGATTTCAGAAGCTGAAGGCATTTTTTGCAGCGCTAGGACTGAAGATTGTTATAGCTGCTTTATGATGCACTAAAGTGGCTGAGTAATGATGATGCCAGATTAACCCACTCATTTTTCAAATGGGCAGAAACATTCTCTGTGAAGGGCAATGGTAAATAGGCAGGTGGTGAACTGCCTTAACTGCTGGCATGAAGCAAATGCTGCTGAGTAAGTGGTGAACTGCTTTCTCAGAGCTTAGTATTAATACCTCTGTTTCTAAGCTTGATTACAAAGATAATCTTGGAAACGTTTTTGCACCAAATGTATATTGCAGGGCAGCTATGTGAGGTACCCTATAGCAGTACTTCTATTGTGCTGTTAGGTATTTTACCCATCCCCATGCCTTTCCATTCAGGTATTCCTGCTAAGACTCCATCAGGTGCAGGGGATCCCCAACCTCTGGCTCCTGTTTCCTGCTTCTGTTGCTGTGCATGGTGGGAGAAAAATAATTTTCAAAAAAAATCCATTGGGAAATGGCATGACATGACTTATGGGGAAAAAAC
The DNA here is from genome assembly GCF_028583425.1 of Eublepharis macularius. Lineage (NCBI taxonomy): Eukaryota > Metazoa > Chordata > Lepidosauria > Squamata > Eublepharidae > Eublepharis > Eublepharis macularius. The sequence continues at coordinate 60,288,378 of NC_072798.1, forward strand.
TGGAAGTGACACCAGTTCTCTCTAGGAATTACTAAAAACTCTATGGTAAAACAGGGAAGGCAGCCAAGCAATGGATCCTCCTCTTTCCAGTGTTCCATTTGTCCAGAAGCAATGATGACCTATCTGAAGCAAGAGCCACCATTTGGGTGCCTGCCATCTTTATCTGTGTCCTTTGAAAGGCCTGCTGGACAGCATTTTGCCAAAGGCCCCCAGAACTGCCTTATAACAGCATTATAACTTTCAGATTCCAGGGAGCCTTTTCTTTATTTCTTTGACTGCCAAGGTGCTCCTTAATTTATACAACAGTATCTCTGAACATTGCAGAGAATACTGTACCATATTGTAGAAAGTACTGTTATATCATTCCCTAAGCCTAGAGGAAGAGGTCCTTATCTTGACCCTGGAAGAACAAAAAGTACAGCTTAGAATGCACTCAGTAGTCCCCTATGGCTGTGCATTGTAGGGGAAGATCAATAACAGTAGCAAGCTGCTTTTCGGGGTAGCTTGTTTGGCTTTATTTAGTACATCATCAGAGCATGCCTGATAAACTTCAAAGGAATGAGTTCTCAGTAAACCACTGCTCTAGTACATGCCCCTGAATCTTCTGTAATCACAGAGGCTACTTGGCAGAAAAGACAACATGAAATCAGTTTGTTAAATGAAGAAAATTTGAATACCACTGTTTTAGTGGATCTTATTTTGCCGGGCATTATTTAATATTTCTATATTCTGTATAAAATACTCACACCATAGTGTTGTGAATTTCTGTAACAGGTCCTCAGCAGAAGACCTAGTTGAAAAGTCTCTTCAGAACTCTTCCCTCTGGAACATAAAATTTGCCTCCCCCTACCCACCCTTTTTACATGACTGTAGCCTTTGACAAATCCTGAAGCTGAACAAATCTGAATTAATTGAACAGGACTGATCTGCCCTCTGGAAACTCAGCTAGTTGTTTTAACCTTTCATCATTTAATATGAATCTTACTATGACTTGGTTGGAGTAAATCAAGAGAATAGAGTCCACTGGTTTCAGGGAATCTGAGCAATTGAGTAAGACATGAAGAAATATATCAGCAGAAATGTGCCAAAAGTGCTCATTAATGTAATTGTGGAGAACTAGAACACAGTTTTTGTCTTATCTAAGGTTGAGGCAGATGAACGGTGATGCCAAGAAATCTCCTTCTGTGGTTTAAGTAAAGGATATGGTTAAATAATAGTCTTCTGGATCAGAAACCACATGTCTTCTGACTGAGGTATTTATTATTTATTAATAAGATTTTTACCCTGCCTTTCTGCCCTCACATCCTGATTGGATCACCAAGATGGCTAACAAAATTAAAACATACAAATTAAAATCTTATCTTAAGCCATTAAAACTAATTTATAAATACATCTTGAAAACAATTTAAGACCAAAACTTCAAATAAATACAAAAGATAAACACAACAGTTAAAGCATTAGGGAGGGAGGCGGAAGCACTGAGACAATGGCAAGCAAAACAAAAAGGTCTTCATCTGCTAGCAGAAGATGGTAACAGAAGGGGCAGGTGAATCTTCTTGGGAAGAGAGTTCAAGGGTTTTGAAGCCACTACTGAGAAGGCCTTCTCCTGGGTTTCCTCCAGTCTAATTTTGGAAGCCGGACCTCCAAAGATGACTCTAGTGGTTCGTTCATAAGGGACTGGAGTTGTTCCCAAACCATATAAGGCTGTGATATACCAACAGTAAAATGTATATTTTAATTACTGTGTAATGTATTGTGCTATGATGGTTCAACTGGTGACCATAAACTTTATGAATAAATTAATTTCTTCATACTGACTTGAAAAATATTTTCTGGTGGGTAGCTGCATTGGTCTGTAGTAGAAGAGCAAGATTCGGGTCCAGTAGCACCTTAGAGACCAACTAGATTTCCAGGGTATGAGCTTTTGAGAGTCAAAGCTTCCTTTGTCAGGCACTGGATCTGAATCTTGCTCTTAAAAAGTATTGAACTAGTTAGCTGGAAATGACATTTTCCTTCACTTGATATTTCTTCTCGCTCATGCTCTAATAAAATGTTGGATTCAAATGCCTTAGTCAAAATAATTAGTGAAGTGATTATTCAGATCAAATGCCTATCATAAAGTGGTCTTTGTAGTAATTAAGGCAGAACAAAAGTATCTATTCTTATCTGTAGTTCTTATATAATGGATATTCATGGTTGATATTTATTCTTTTAAGGAACAAAATCTGCATCCAGTTCTAGTCAAAGACCAAATGCTCGTAACCCAAATTTAGCTCCTCATTCAGTATGCTTGTCCATTTAAACCAGAGGGCTGAAGATCACCTAACTCTTTGCAAGATTGGGGTCTTTGTGTTAATAACTATACACTTTATTATTATTGTATTAAAGTTTTTGTATTTGTATTATTGTATTAAAGTTATCACCATTTTCCTAGCTGTACTCTTTCACTTGTTGCAGCAGCCAGGGGCAGTGCCAGGGTTTCTGGCACCCGCGGCTGCCCCTACATGCGCACATGCCCCCCCCTGGGACTGCATGATGACATCACTGCATGATGACATCTTCACGCAGCAAGCCGGCCCCATTGGCCAGCGGGTGGCTGGGACGGTGCGCGGAGGCTGCCCGTGCTCCCAGTTGGGTATGGCGGGTGGCTGGGGAGGTTCCGCACACCACCCTGGACACTTGCTGTGACTGGCCCGTGGCTGTTGTGCCTGGCCAAAGGCATGTGTTGGTGGTGGTGGTGGCAGCTGCGTGGGGCTGGCTGGCTGCAGCAGCTGCGGGCCAGGCATGCCAGCTCTGTGGCATCCCCTCCAGTGCCCCCTTCGGCGCCTCAGTGCCCGCAGCGCCCACCTCACTGCCTCAAAGGTGGCGCCGGCCCTGGCAGCAGCCAGATGTATAGAAATGTCTCCCTTTCCATTTATTAACAGATTTGCCTATACAACTCATGGGCTTTTAGACAAGATAAAATTTCATACAAATTTTTAAAAACAAAGTAAAGTACGCATTAACTATAAAGTACCTCTGTAACTGAGTACATTCATTTTATCCAAAACAAACTGTAAAAAGGCACTAGCTTTAATTATTACCATCTGTAGCAGATGGCTACCTATTTTAGTCCAATGTAAGTAGATATCTATAATAAGCATCTATCTATAGTACAATAAAAGACACCGTATTCATACACAAAGGAACGCTCTGAAAAGTGCAGGTGATTCGTGTTTTCCAAATATGCTCATGCATTTTTCAAGTTCAGCTATGAATGATTTCAACTATGAGTTCCATCTGGGCTGTTTGTTTTCCTCTCCTCGTAGGTATTTAAGCCTAGGTGGAGTGAGGGACACAAGCCCTTGGATGCGAGTCAAAGGCCAAGAACCAGAGGGATCTTGGCTCACATCTGGGGCATGTGTTAGGGTCCAGCTAGACATGCAGGTTTTTATTCTGTGCACATGGAGCAGTAAAAATGGAGGCGGGGGGGGAATGTCCCCCTGTGCTATTTTGACATGGGAAAACAGCTTGAGAAGAAGGCAGGAGCTCCCTCCCCACATTGTGACATCCTCAGGCTGTTTGGGCTGTCCTTTATTATTTCCCCACACCTGCTATGTGGCTACAGGAACCCAAGTTGGGTCTGGAGAACCTGAACCAAACTCTTTTTTAAAGAAGAGTTTTTATTGTAATAATGCTTAACAAATAAAAACAGTTACAAAGATATTTGTGATAACAATTCCAAATATTAGTAAATAAGTATTCATAGTGAGATATTATTATCATATCAGACAAGATTTCTTTCTATTGAATAATTAAAATAGTGTTTCATAAATTGTATTGTCGAAGGCTTTCACGGCTGGAGAATGATGGTTGTTGTGGATTTTCCAGGCTGTATAGCCGTGGTCTTGGTATTGTAGTTCCTGACATTTCGCTAGCAGCTGTGACTGGCATCTTCAGAGGTGTAGCACCAAAAGACAGAGATCTCTCAGGGCCAAGCTACACATGACGAATGACACTTGAATGGCAAGTGGATTGAGTGGAGGGCAAGTGAACAGGGAGAAATACACTTGCCGTTCAAGTGTCATTCGTCATGTGTAGCTTGGCCCACAGTGTCAGTGTCAGAGATCTCTCAGTGACACTGAGAGATCTCTGTCTTTTGGTGCTACACCTCTGAAGATGCCAGTCACAGCTGCTGGCGAAACGTCAGGAACTGCAATGCCAAGACCATGGCTATACAGCCCGGAAAATCCACAACAACCATGTTTCATAAATTGTTAGTCAAACTTTAGCAGTATACTTGGAGATGATAATAGGAAAATACAATAATTTGTAACTATTATTAAAACACATCAATTACGCTAGAATAAACCCTCCTTCCCTCCCCCCTTCCCTCTTCCTCCCCTAAAGCTAGTTTACAACCATGAATTCTAAAGTCCTTCCAATCCCTTCCCTTCCCCCTTCCCCCTGTTTCCCACAATTCCCCCCCACAACATACAGACAATTCTGAACTGAGGGCCAAGCTACAAGTGATGAATGACACTTGAACAGCAAGTGTATTTCTCCCTGTTCACTTGCCCTCCACTCAATCCACTTGCCGTTCAAGTGTCATTCATCACTTGTAGCTTGGCCCTCAGTGACCTGTAGGTAGTTATCTCACAGGTTATTGGTATAATAACCAATTCTTTTTTTTATAATAAAATTTTTTATTGGAATTAGAAATATTTGGTCATTTATAACAATCAAAATACTCTAATATTCCAGTTCTAACCCCCTCCCTCCCCCCCCCGTTTGTTGACTTCCAACAGTTTTCCAACCCTTTGTCTATTCTTCCCCTACTCATTTCAACTTATTTTGTCAATTAAACATATACTTTCACACTCTTCTAAGCTAATCTATTATAACACAGTGCTAAGTCAGTTTCCCTTCACTTATCAACTAACTAATATATTCCTGGCATATTATTCAATAGTAATAATACTGGTAATATTCTCAATATCCTGTACTCTAACTTATTCATTCTAATGTCATCAATATGGGACAAACAATTTATCCCTCCCTATACATAACTTGAGTACTCATAAGTGATGAATACATTTATAAGTCAACCAATTTAACTTATACTCTATATGTTACTCTTTACTTCCTCTTATATCTCTTATCTTTATAACATAAAGTCAATCAATTTGACTCATATTCTACACATTTCTAAATATAACTATAAACACAATATACATTCAACATAAGTCAATCAATTTGACCCATGTTCTGCACATTTCTAAATATCGCTATAACCAAAAATACCTTCAGCATAAGTCAATCAATTTAACCTATATTCTATATGCTACTTCTCATTCCCTCCCTTCTTGTATTCATGAATTTTAATTCTGTTAATTCTCAATTACACCCCTATCTGCCAGCAACATAATTAATTAATTAATTTCTATTCTTATATATCACATAATAACTATTACTCAACACTGTATAGAATAATCAAATAGAATAATTGCTTAGTAATTCTTCTTTAACTCTCCTCCCCCCGGTATAGTCACTTCTCTCTTCTTTTGTTTTTCTTCAATAATTTTCAAACTGCCACAGTTCTCCTCCCACCTCCCATTTTTTCACCAAATATTGTTTCAGCTTCTCCCAATCTGTGTTAAACTGTCCTGGATCAAGGTCTCTTAGTTTTCTTGTCAGTTTATCCATCTCTGCCATGTACAGCAATTTGTAAATCCAGTCCTCGATAGTTGGCACTTCTTGTACTTTCCACTTTTGCGCATACAAAAGTCTAGCCGCTGCTGTCATGTAAAAAAGCAATGTCCTATGTTGTGCTGGAATATCTTCCATTCCCAAGTTCAGTAGCAGGAGTTCTGGGTTCTTATTAACTTGAAACTGTAAAATCTCACTTATTACTCTTATTATTTCCCCCCAGTACTGCCTGACTACCTCACAAGTCCACCACATATGATACAAAGATCCTTCATGCTTTTTACATTTCCAGCATTTATTAGACGTGTTCACATTCCCTAGCGCAATTTTCTTTGGTGTCAGGTACCAACGATAGATCATTTTATAGACATTCTCTTTAATGTTAGTGCATGTCGTAATCTTCAAAGTATTTTTCCACAAGTATTCCCACGCCTCCATTGTTATTTCTTTATTAAAATTTATAGCCCACTTCACCATTTGCACCTTAACTACCTCTTCTTCAGTATACCATTTTAACAACACTTTATAGACCTTTGAAATTTCCTTTTTGTCTTCTTGTAAAATTACTTCCTCCAAGTCCGAGTTCTCCATTCTTATCCCTCCCTTGGCACAATCCTCTGAGCTGTCTATATTGAAACCAGTCATAGTTTGGAGACAACTCTTCTTGCGTCTTTATTCTTAATTTAGAAAATTCTATTTGTGTTATCTCCTTATACGTTAAACACTGTTGTTCATTATCAACAGTTCTCGGATCTATCACTTCATAAGGAACCACCCAGGAGGGAATTCCTTCTTGTAGGTAATCTCTGTACTTTTTCCATATTGTGAAGAGGCTTCTCCGAATGTAATGGTGTAAAAACATAGAGTCCGCTTTTACTTTATCATACCATAAATATGCATGCCATCCAAATATTTTTTATATCCCTCTAAGGCCAGCAATTTGCGATTTTTAAGCATCATCCAGTCCTTCAGCCAAACCAAGCAGATTGCCTCATAGTAAAGTCTTAGGTTGGGCAGTTGCATTCCGCCTCTCTCTTTCGCATCCTGTAACACTTTCATTTTCACTCGAGGCTTTTTGCCTGCCCAAACAAAGTCCGATATCTTTCTCTGCCATTTCTCAAACTGCTTGGAGTCCCGAATAACTGGTATTGTCTGTAATAAAAACATCACTCTTGGCAGCACATTCATCTTGACTGCTGCAATTCTTCCCAACCATGACAAATTCAATCTATTCCATTTAATCAAGTCTTGCTCTATTTGAGTCCACACTTTCTCATAGTTATTCTTGAATAGATCTATATTCTTTGCAGTCAGTTCAATTCCCAAGTATTTCACCTTATTTGTTACTTCACAGTCTGTTATTTCCATAAGTTGCTGTTGTTTTTGTTTAATCATATTTTTACACAGTATCTTTGACTTCTTTTTATTTACAAAAAAACCTGCCAAATCTCCAAATTCTGTGATTTTTTCTATTACCCTTGGCATGTTTTCAATTGGATCTTCCACAATTAACATTATATCGTCTGCAAATGCTCTGACCTTATAGGAAAAGTCTTTTATCTTCATTCCACGGATTGCATTATCTTCTCGGATCTGTATCATCAAAATTTCCAAAACCATTATAAACAACAGTGGAGACAACGGGCAACCTTGTCTTGTACCTTTGCCTATAGTCAATTTCTTAGTCACCTCGTCATTCACCACAATTGCCGCACTCTGGTCTCTGTAGATTTCTTTTACTGCTCTGATAAATCTTTCTCCCAACTGTAGCTGTTCCATAGTGGCGAACATAAAATCCCAGTTCAAATTGTCAAAAGCTTTTTCAGCGTCCACAAAGAAGAACCCAACCTCCTTATCACAACGCCTATCATAATATTCAATAGCATTTATAACTGTCCTTAAATTGTCTCTAATTTGTCTATTTGGTAAAAAACAAGCTTGATCGTCTTCGTCCTTCTGTGCAGCCCCACATTGGGACTGCGCAGGCGCAGGCCAGCCGCGGAAAAGATTTTTCTAGCTTTTAGAGATGTGAAGGGGACGTTCGGATCCACCGCGCATGCGCGCCGGTGTTCCCGCCAATTTTGAATGCATATATATCCGAACGTCCCCGGCATTCCCTCAGTTCCTTTTTCGCCGCCGTCGAAAAGGTTCTTATTGTCTAGCGTTCGTTGTCTCTCAGCGTCTCTTCGGAGTTCTTTGGTCGTTTTCTTCTGCTATTCGGTGTTTTCCTGTGTCCATCGGCGGGAGATACCGTTCAAAATGTCTCAGACGTCCTTATTTAAAAAGTGTCTGAAATGCGGAACGAAAATGACACACTCGGATGGCCATGAGCTCTGTCTCATCTGCCTGGGCGAGGGGCACGTCGTGGAGCATTGTGCGGTGTGCATGTCTTTCACCCCGAAAGCGAGGAGCGATCGGAAGGCCAGGCTCCGTGCCTTCTTGTGGGATGCCAACCTTCTCCCCCCCAAGCCATCGGGCTCTTCGGGAGATAGGCCCCGCTCCGCCGCTCCGTCACCGGCGCCGTCTCGTAAGTCGCCAGAGCCGCTTCCATCGGAACCGACGGGGCAACCCGTTCCGGAGGCCCGATCTGACTCCGGTTCCGTGGATCGTCCTTCGAGTCGGAAGGCCAAGAAGCGTCCGTCATCCAAATCGAAGCCCTCGTCCAAAACTTCGGCCACAGAGGCTTCTTCGGAGCCCCCGCCTAAAAAGGCCAAGGCCAAGTCTAAGGCCAAGGGCCGTGCTCCATCCCCGGCTCCAACTGTGCTTCCCGGTACTCCGCCCAGACCGGTCCTGATAGCTGACGATGTGGTGAGTCTCCACACCCCGTCACCTCCTTGCACGCCTCCTCCGTCGGTTCCGGAGGAATTCCTGCCGTTCCCGCCTTTTTCGGAACCATATCAGCCATTCGAGCGTTCCCTGCCGTCTGCCCCGGCGCCTTCGGAATCCTCCGTTCCGATGCCGTCCGCCTCGTCGGTTCCGGCAACATTTCGCTGGCCTGCCCCGGTACCCGCTCCTCTACCTCCTTGCCAGTCTGTCCCAGGAGTAGGGAATATGGCCTCCTGGCAGGATTTTGTGGCCTGGTTCCAGCAGTCCGTGCCCTTCCTGCAGCATCCTTCGGTTCCGCAGCCTTCCGTTCTGGCTCAGCCGATTGTGCACCCTGCGCCTGCTCCTCCTGCGGCTAGCGTGCTGGTCCATTCCTCGGTTCCTGCGCCTCGTCCTTCAGCCCCAGTTGATCGCCGGACTTCGGTTCCGACGCAAACGCCGGCAGAATTTTCAGATTCCGAGGATGAGGAGGGCCTGGCTTCCCCGTCAGAATACTCTTCGGATGTGGCTTCTGACCCTTCCCCGGATGACACCGTAGGTGGGTCCCGTTCGTCGTCCCCGAATGACGACTACAGGCTGTTCTCCGAGCAAATGATGCGGATGGCCGCCGCGCTGGAGATAGACGTCTCCTCCACGACCTCCAAGCCCAAGAGTAAGCTGCTGGAGGCACTGTATTCCGGGTCCCCCGCGTCGGTGGCGTTTCCCCCTGTGGAGGATTTCGTTGACAGCGCTCTCGCGCTCTGGCAAACTCCGGCGTCCGTGTCCGCGACGGCAAAGAAGGTAGAGAGGTACTACCGTTTAAAACAGGATGCTTGCCCGTACCTCTTCAGTCATCCGAAACCCTCGTCCATCGTGGCTGAGGAAGGTCAGGCTCGGTTCCGTTCCGGTTCCTCGTCGGCCCCGGCGGACCGTGAAGGCAGAAAGCTGGATGGCATGGGCAGGAAAGTCTACTCGTCCGCGTCTTTGGGATTCCGTATTGCCAACTTCCAGGCCATAATGGGGTCCTACAATCTGTTCCTCTGGAAACGGCTGTCCTCTTACCTTTCCGATCTCCCCGAGGATCGCCGCCACTTGGTGAAGGCCCTTCAGGCGGAAGCCATACGGCTGTCAAAGCAGCAGATGACAGCGGGCAAGGATGCTGCCGATTCCGCGGCGCGCTCGATGGCGACTTCGGTGGTCCTGCGTCGACACGCCTGGCTCCGGTCCACTGCCCTGCCGCCAGAGAAGAAGGCGAAAGTGGAGGATTTCCCATTCGAGGGGCCCCAGCTCTTCTCGGAGAAGACGGATGAGTCCCTCTCCCTGATGAAACAGAATCAGCAGACGGCCAAGTCCCTCGGAGTCGCCCCCTCAGCTCAGTCATCGGGTCCGAGGTATCGTTATGGTCGGTTCCGATCCTACCAGACCCCTTACCAGCCTTACCAGCAGCGTCAAGGGCGCTTCTTTTCGGGCCAGTCCTACGGTCACCGATCCTATTCAGCCCAGCAGCGTCACTCTTCCAGGCGCTCCGGCCGGTCCAAGGGCAGGCAACAGCCCTCTTCACCCAAGCCTTCGACCTCGGTGCAGAAGCCCTCGGTCTTCTGACTAAGCCTGAACGCTCCCCTGTTGGCCTCTGAGGACACTTCCTCTGCTGCCCAGTTTCTGGACAGGCTTCGGCCTTTTTTGCCCTGTTGGCAACTTGTTACAACTTCGCAAAGATCTTATAGTCATTGTTAAGTAAGGAAATAGGTCTGTAATTTTTGATGTTAGTCAAGTCCTGTCCTTCTTTAGGGATCAATGATATGTTAGCTTCACTCCAAGTATCTGGAATTCTTTGGTCTCTCATAACACCATTGATCACTTCTTTTAGGAATGACACCAGTTCATTAACCATTACCTTATAAAATTTAGCTGTGAGTCCATCAGGCCCTGGCGCCTTACCCAGATTTGTTGACTGTATTGCCTTCCTTATCTCTTCCTCTGTCACTTCACTATTCAATTTATTTCTCCAATCTTCCGAGATCACTGGGAGCCTCATTTTCCCCAGATATGTCGCTATTGAATCTTTATTCACCTCTTTTTTATTATACAATTTAGCATAAAATTTGTAAAAGGCTCTACTAATAGCAGTCTGTTCCAGATATACTTTATTATCCTCACATATTTTATTTATTGTCTTCTTCTCCTTTCTCTTCTTCAATTGCCATGCCAAATATTTCCCAGGGTTATTTGCTCCTTCAAACGACTTTTGATTCATTCTCTTCAGATTCCATTCCAGTTCTTTATTATTCATTGCTGTCAACTGTTCTTGTAAAATTTTAATGTCTTGGTAAATTTTCTTCTTCCCTGGTCTTTTCTTTAATAGTATTTCTTTGGCTTTTATTTTCTCTGTAATCTCCTGTCTCTTCTCCTCTTGTTTTTTCCTGGCTCTTCCGTTTAAGTCCATTAGTATGCCTCTAATTACTGCCTTATAGGTATCCCATACCTTGTTGGTTGGTACTTCTCTTTTTTATTTATAATTTTTTTTATTTTTCATAACTACAAAACACTACACAAGACTATCACAAGGAAAGGGGAGAGGGAAGGGACAAAGGGGGGTGGAAAAAGAAAGGGGGGGGAATGAACTACAAACACTAAACACTACACTTCAATGTTTCCCTTCATACTGTCATAATACAAAAATAGCTCCATAGGATAATGATGGAGTGGTTAATCATACAGAGAATAAACATTTCAAATTCTGATTAAACTTTCCTCCCCCTTCTAGGTCCCGGACGCAGTTCTCTCTGTGCAACTGCTGTTGCGGTGCTCTCCTCCTCCCCCCCCCCTCCGGCTCCTCCTTTTCTTCGTTCTTGGTGCAGCAGAGTTCTGGGTTTTTATTCTCAAAATCCTTTAGTTGATCTTCTGATAATATCTTATAGGCCTGATCTTTATATCTGAACCATATTCCTTCCGGGAATAACCATTTGTACTTTATTCCATGGTCCCTCAGAAGAGCTGCAAACTTTTTATATTTAAAACGCCGTTTCCGGACTAGAAATGGAACGTCCTTCAAAATCTTGACTTTCAAACCCATAAAGTCCAAATCCGCATTGTATGAGTTATATAGGATGGTGTCCCGAATCTTTTTAGATGAAAAGTCAATAATGATCTCACGAGGCAACTGTCGCTTTGTTGCATATTTTGAAGAAGCCCGACGGACCTCCAAAATGGCGCTTTTAACCTCTTCTTTAGTCGTCCTCGCGGGTATCGCCAATAGTTCCGAGACCACCTCCCACAGATCCTCTTTTTCCTCCTCTTTCACGTTTTGGAGACGCAAAATTGTCTGCGTTCGTTCCACCTGTAGCCCGATCAGCTGGTTCTCCACCAACTTCAGCTCCTTTTTTGTAGCCTTCACAAGTGACGCACTTTCCAGAGCAGACTTTTCTGCCCCCCCCGCTGCTGCCTTAATGGTTTTCACCTCGCTTTCAATTAAGCCCACCCTTTGATCAGTTTCGTTCAGCTTGTCAACAAAGGGTTTTATAGCTTCCACCACCGCCCTGCGCACCAACTCTTCGAGCGACTCCCCCTTCTGCAAGGTAGCCGAGATTGACTTACCGAGAGCGGGACTTTGCTTCTTTGCTGCCATTTGGGGGGGGGGGGCCCCAACAAAATTCTGGAACTCAACGAAGGGGAAGAGCGAGTCTTCTTCAGATCAACCTCTCCTTCACAAACGCTTGTAGAACAGAAGGGATTCGCTTGTTTACAGGCTTCCGCCTGTTTCTTTTACTTGCCGTTTCTCGTTGCCCGGCGGCACTCGAGGCGCCGCGCACGTCTGCCGGCCTCCATAGGGACAAACGGGCAATTCCCCCCCCCCGCATTGATTTCGGGGAGTTCTTCCCGCCGCGTCCCGGACCCTGGCTCCCTCCCTGGGAGTCCTGGGGGCTAATCCTTGCGGATCAGCCGCCCGGTCAGGGTGCCCGGTCGTTTCCTCCCGGACCAGCCGAGAGGAGCGTCCGGCATGGCTGAGAAAACGAAACCGAATCGTTGGTTGGTACTTCTCGATTCATGTTGTATTGTATGAAGAACTTAGTTTCCCTTCTCAACGTCTCCAAGTTTTCTCCCTCTTGCAACAAGTCCTCATTTATTCTCCATCCTTTCCTCCTAGTTCTTTCCCCAAACTTCCACATAATTGGATTGTGATCTGAGCCTACCATAGGCATTATTTCCACCTCTTTAGTCCATAACACTAAGTCCTTTGAGGCCCAGATCATGTCAATTCGTGATAAAGTAGAGTGTCTTGCGGAGAAAAATGTGAATTGTCTGCTCTTGGGATTCTGTATTCTCCATACATCTTCCAAAGTTTCCTGCTGCATTAATGCAAAAAAAGTTTTTGGTAGTAGTTCTCTTTTCTTTTGTGCAGTTGCTGATTTCTTATCCTGCTCCAAATTTGTAACTCCATTGAAGTCTCCTGCAAGAATTATCTGGTCGTAAGAAAGTTCATCTAATTGCTTCCTCAAATCCTCAAAGAAGCTTTCTTTTGCTCCATTAGGTGCATAGATTCCAATCACCAGCACTTTCTTTGAATTCCATGTACATTCCACCGCTAAAAATCTGGCTTCTGGGTCCTTAAACACTAACTTTGGCTGCAGCTCCTCTCTAATATACAGGACCACTCCCCTTTTTTTCTTTTTTGTGGCTGCTGCAAAATGAGTGCCCAATTTGCTCAGTTTTAGATATTTTACATCCTGTTTTCTAATATGAGTCTCTTGTAAACAAACAATATCACATTTCTGTTTTAATAGCCAGTGAAAAGTACTTTTTCTCTTATTGGGTGAATTAAGTCCATTTACATTCCAAGATATAACCTTACATTCCATATTCATAGCCTTGTTGCTGGTAAGTCCTTTTCATTGTCCCTCATAAACTTTTCCATTTCAAATTCAGATCTGATGCGCTTTTTCACTCCTCCAAACTCAAATGCCAGTCCTTCCGGTAATTCCCATCTATACCTTATTTTCATGTCCTTCAAAATTTGGACTAAGGCTTTATATTTTTTCCGATCAAGCAACACCGATCTGGGTAACTCCTTCATAATAATCACCGTCTTGCCATCAACCTCCAATGGGTCTTGGAATTGCTTGCTCACAATCATTTCTTTCATATTTCTGGTTGTAAATTGCACAATCACGTCTCTTGGTAACTTCCTCTGGGTCGCAAATCTTGAGTTTATACGATACACCACATCTAGGATAGCCACGATTTCTTCTTCTTCCTTCCCCAGGTATCCAGCTAACACTTCAGCAACTTGCTCTTGAGCTGTCTTTCCCTCCATCTCCGGCAAACCGCGAAACCTTAGCTGCTTTTCCATATACTTGCTCTCCGCAATAGCCATTCTGCCCCTCATCGTCTTCATATCTGTCCGTTGCGTGTCTGAGAGATTCTCCATCGCCTTCTCCACCACGTTAACTTTTTGCTGTGTTACTTCCATTCCCTTTTTCATTTCTGCCAATTCACTTTTAACTGTCTCTTTAACTTCTTTGATCTCTTTCACCAGCTCCTGCTGGACCTTTAACATTTCCGAAAATCTTTTGTCTAAATTTTCCATAGCCGTCTGCCACTCTTTTTTCGACATCGTGGGGCTTGACTTGCCTCGCTCCCACGAATCTGCTCGTTTCCTTAACTCCGTGGTGCTTGGCTAAGTGTCCCTTTAATTTAATTTAATTCAAATGTCCCGGTTTCAAAAGGAAAAAAAAGAAGCACTTACAAGATCCAAAATGCCGGGCGTCTTTTCTCTATGGTTTTTCTATATTTTTGTAATCCAATATGGCATACTTCCTCTTCTGCTGAAGCCCGTGCCCTTCCCTCTTCAAAGATGGCGATTGCCCTCTTCCTGTCTGCCTTAGGGCCGTCTCTCTCCAGCAGCTCTATCACAATTACGTACTTCCTGTTTCCCGTCTCCTCACAGCAGCTCTCGCGATGGTAGAAGCTTTCTCCCAGTCTGTTATCTCCTCACAACCACAGGTATGAACAACAATCCTCCAATTTCTCTAATTACTTCTTTTAGCTTAGTCCTTTTACTAATCTGTTTCTTACCGAGTCTTCCTCTACTTTTAATCAAACTGTTGCAGTTTAAAAGTCCCCTTTAATGCTTCTTTGCTTTAAGTAATTCGTCCCGTTTCAAGAGATAGTGATCTTTACCTTTTCAAACGTCTTTCTGGGTTGTAATCACTGCTTCAAACTCAGGTTTCTCTTTCACCTTCTTTCCTCCTGTTGATGCTTGGGCATGTAGATCTTATGCCAGCCGTCACTGGCCCCAGAACTGCCGCAGAGATATAAGCCGACCTGTCTTAGGGTGGGACCTCAAGGGACGGGGGAGAGTCCATTGCGCAGAACCCCCCCTCGCCCGAGATCGACGCGCCCTGATGTACTTGAGCATTCAAAGCCTGTTCTCCGCCTGAGAACAGGGGACCGCGGGCTTGTTTACCCCCGCCGGTCACTGAAAACGGCAGCCCGGTCAGCTCTGCTCCCAGAGCTGTGTTAGACCTCCATGGATCCCAAACAGGAAGTCGGTATAATAATCAATTCTGAAAACAGAAATAGACAATGGGAGCTAAATGCAATACTTTCCTATCCTTCCACCACCCCAACTTCCTATGAAGTCTTGATTAAATGCTTTTTTCTTTTCACAACGTAGATATTATATCCTAAGTGTTGGGATTAATCAGTTAATTCCACCGAACTGGTGTTTTACTGTTTTTAAAAGGAGATAAAGCAGTTGACATTCTTCTTTTCTTTGTATTTCTCTCCACTTCTGTTGTGGTTTCAATTCCAACAGCTCTAAGAAGTGCTGCTCCAGATTCTTGGTCTGTTGCTCTAAACATTTTGCCTTGATGGGAGACCTCTAGGTTGACAAGGTTGATCCATTTATAGCTTATTTGGGCATTCCTTAATGCTTCGGTTGCTCCTTTCAGTTCTTTCCTTTTGTTCAGTACTTCTGATAGTAAGTCTGTGAGGATCAATATTGGGGTTCCGTTATAATCCAATGCTCCCCTCGATCTGGCTGCTGCAAGAATCTTTTTTCTAATGTTCCCATCCTGAAATGTAGCTGTGATATCTCTGGGGAACTTTTTCTTTGCATCTTTCCATGGACCCACTCTATAAGCGTTTTCTATTCTTGGAGCCTCGTCCTCTTTCCGCTGCAGCTGCGTTGTTAGCCAAGAAGCCAGAAATTTTGACAACTCTTCATTTAAATCCATATTTTCTTTAAATCCTCTAAATTTAACATTTCTCTGCCCTACAGCCATTTCCAATTTTAATAGTCTTTCCTGAAAATGAGTGTTTGTACTTTGAAGCTCTCTGACTTCCGTCTGAACTACGTCACTGATTTCCACAGCTTTACTAGCATTTTGAGTTGCCTTATTTATTTCAGTTTTCATTTCAGCAAATTGTGCTGTAAATTGCTGCAATAGCTTTTTCATACTGTCAAGTAAGTTTTGTTCCATTTGCTTTATTAAATCAGTAAGATTGTCTTGTTGGGAGAGTGAGCTTATTTCGGCGCCCGCCATTTTGTTTTCCTCTCCCAGTGTCTTCCCTGATGCCTTTTCCATTTCCCGGTTTGAAAAGAACTCCTTCAAGTTTTTTGCCACTTTTACCTGATGCTTCCTTTTCGCTGACATCTGCTTTCCCATAGTCTACAGATTTCGTTTTGTTGTGATGATTTTAAATGGGATGTTGGGGTGGGGAGGGATGAAGCTCTTGCATTAAGCATCCTTCCTCCTCCGTGTCGATGCCATGCCTCCCTGAACCAAACTCTTTAAAAACCTGGACATCTAGCTTCACCCTTAGGCAGCATTGTTAATCAGAACTAGCCAAGGATGTGTTTGCTTAACTGACCGATTTAAACATTTGTTTAAATTGGTCAGTTGCGTTTCAATATGAAATTCTTTGGGTCCCTTCAGGGAGAAAATGGCACACCAATACCATAAATAAATAAAGTAAACACATTACTTGGAGAGCTAGTTTGGTGTAGTGGTTAAGAGCGCGGGACTCTAATCTGAAGAACCAGGTTTGGTTTCCCACTTCTCCACTTGAATCCAGCTGGGTGACCTTGGGTCAGTCACAGCTTCTAGGAGCTCTCTCAGTCCCACCCACCTCTCAGGATGTTTTGTTGTGGGGATAATATTAGCATACTTTGTAAACCGCTCTGAGTGGGTGTTAAGTTGTCCTGAAGGACGGTATATAAATCAAATGTTGTTGTTGTTATTTCTATTATTATTATTAAACATAGGGATGCTACAAGAGCATCTTTGGAGGGATGTAGCAGAAATGTTGCATTCTGTTAAGAAACTGGAATGTAAGAAGGTGAAAAGGATATGTAAATAAGGAGAATTCTACTGGAACATGACTTGGCTAGTATTTAAGTTAAATACTTAAAATATAAAGTGTCTTTAATTCAAGCCCCGGAGAGCCTGATCTCATCAGATCTCAGAAGCTAAGCAGGGTCGGCCTTGGTTAGTAATTGGATGGGACACCTCAAACAAAGACCAGGGTTGCAGAAGCAGGAAATGGCAAACCACTTCTGTTAGTCTCTTGCCATGAAAACACCACTAGGGTTGCCATAAGTCAACTATGACTTGAGGGCAGGATTTCATTCAATTCAAGAATGAGGCAAGTGGTAATGGTGATGCCAGTATGTCCTTTGTGTTAATGACATGGATAAATAATACTTTTGTGGATCAGGAGCTGTATAACCTTCATATGAACCCCTGTGTCAGTATAGCCATAGATGGTTTATATATGCCGCCGAGCAAAGAGAGTAAAGAGTAACCGTCACACTTGTAAAGGAACAGTACAGGCTGCACCCTTGCTCTGGTATTTGGTCCCTCCATCATGAGTTTGGGCCATTTTGGGCATAAAAGTGTAGTGCAAAGTCCATAATCAGTTGAATGGACATCCTATGAGCTTTGCAGGCAGCACATGGACTCTTATTAATATTGTACCGATTTTGGTTATATAATGGTACAGTCCTAAGCAGAGTTACTCTAGTCTAAGCCCCATGAAATCCATGGATTTAGATTGGAGTAACTCTGCATAGGACTGCATCATGAGTGGCTTAACAGGGATTTTGATGGCATGTCAAATGGGACAAAAATTTTATTCAGTATAGCATAAACAGTGACCACTGACCACATCTTTTATCTTATACACACAAAATTAATTTCTTACAAATTCCCCCCCCCCCCATTAAATATTATCTGATGAAACTTTTAGAATATTTACTTGCCTTTTACAATAGGAGTACTTTTTTGGGGGAACTGCTAATTGTGTTTTGTATTTTTTAGATTTAGCTGGGTTGGGAAATTTTGCTGCACAAGCACATAATACATAATGCAACACTTTCAGAATGAAGGTAAAGGACTCCAAATGGCTGAATAATTTTAATGATTAATATGTCAGAATCCTTTATAGTTACGATAAGTATGACTTTTTTCTCATTAGGCAAGCAATAAATATTTATAAGTAGCATGGGCCAATACGATGTTGGTTCTGTCTAATTTAAAGTGCTGCCCAAATGCAGGCAATTGAGCAATAATTCAGTAATACTTATTGGAGTTGTAGTTCTGCTGAAGGAGACGCTTCAGCGTTGCAAAGCCATACCAATTCATTTCCCAAGGAATGCCTTACATAATAATTTTATGGACATAAGTCTCTATGCACTTAAGAGTTAATATTCTACATATCTTTGACTGAGTTTATAAAAATGCAGGAAGAAAAGTTAGCCCAAAATTTATTTTGGGAGGCAAATCAATCAGCTTCATTAAAAAAAGAAAGGTCCCCCAAAAGTTATGTCCTTTTTCATTTTATTTTTATGACCTAAGCTAATTTACATACCCTTTCAATTCAGGAGAGTTATTTATCATGTCCAGTAAGTTTTCCTTTCTGTCTTTTATAGAAGACTGATTTTGTAGCAATAAAAAAGCTACTGTATTCTACCCTGTAGCTTTCTTGCACTAATTTCTTTCATCTCTCTAAAGGACGTGAGTCCTTATGAGCTGCCACAGATTCATGCCTGTTCAGTTGGTTTTGTCTCCAATTGGAAAGGACTTCTTGGGGAAAGGGAACGTGGGAAAGATCTGCGACGATCAGCACCTTCCTCTGATGGATTGCTGGATCCAACCTGTGGTAAAAAAATTCATTGATTGAATGTTCAGTATGTATTAAGACAAAAGGTTTGTGTGTGTTGTGGGGAAAGTCCTATACATTTTTTCATCCAAACAGGAAAAGACAGAGTGATACTTCCATCCTTATTCTATGTTGGAGCTTATTTTTAAATAGTACACAGAAGTTGTAAAATGATGTCATTTCTAGAATCTGCAGTTCAAAGGAGGCCTATGCTATGCATTTTGGATCCTGTGGTAGTTCTGGACCTCTAGGCATTTTAATAGATCAGTGGATGCAGGGTTTTTAGAGGTTAGCAGTATATCAACATACTCTGTGTGTAGGAGATGAGGCTGTCATATGACTAGTGAGAAAGGGTCTTCACACTGACCCTGATCCCATGTTCACACTCTAAAATGTAAAATGAAATTTTATTGTCACAATTTTACTCTTAGGTTAAAAAAAATGTCTATTATTGTTGACTGTGGGTCAAGTGGATTACTTGGTCATACCATATGGTTCAGAGGATACCTGAATTGTTTATAGATTCTATATATCCTGAAAGATGGCTATTGCAGAAATATTAAGAACATGCCATCTGGTGATTGCTTTTTTGTTGTGCATATCATTAAGTTTAGATTTAGAAGTTAAAGACATCAATATACTAAGTTTCCTTTTGGTGGCCTTTGTTCTTCTCAAAAGACCCAGCATAGCTTAACTTTTTAAGGGACATTACCTTAAATAAATATTTAAACTTTAACCTTTATCCTACTTATACTACTTATATAGAGAATCATAACATTGCTTTAACAGTAATATTAAATGATATTACAGTATTCTGTTGATATCTATTTATGTATTTGGAGCTAGTTTGTAATTAGATTTATGAAGACTATTTCTTGTTCCTGGTAAATAACCCCGACCTCACGGTTTCTCATCCTGTCCATAAAAAGCGAAACAAATTACCAGTTGTGGTCTCCAAATACACTAGAAAACATACTCAAATTCTACTTTTTACCTTAGGATGCTGTTCCTTGTCATTATAAAACTGTTCTTTTAAGCATTCAAATATATGATGCTCAAGTTGTCATCCAACTCCAGTTGTGAATAATAAATTACGCCTGTGCTGACTTGAGCCCTGGGCATGGCTTTCCTGTCACACTCACAAATGAATATACTGCTCTGAAAAATAATTAAAACATCCTATTTGAAGGATGGTATCATTATGGTCATAATTTTTAATAATTATATTATGTCTGTTTTAAAAAAGGAGATGATATTAAGCTTGTTAAGCTTCAGATGAATTGATTCTTTCTCCCACAAGACATATTTAAATGTTTAATTATCTAAATATATAGAGAGAGTTTGTAGATCTAGATTTTTCAGAGTACCATATGGCTATTGATGTTATCTGGACTAAAGAACAAATGTTGAACACAAAAATTCAGTTATGTATTTGATACAGTGAAGACAATAAGAATACATTAATAGGGAATAAGAATACATGTTGTGCCTAGCATAATTTCCTAGTACTTGACAAATGTCTCATTCCAGAAATTTAATGCAAATTTTCTCTTGAAGAAGCCAAGATGCTAACTTGGCCAGATCTGCAAACTGTTAAACTGAAGTAAATGCAATTTTGTATTACTACTAGAGATGGGCACGAACTTAAATACAAACCAAAATTAAGCATGAACCAGGCCAGTTCGTGGTTCGTGAATCACGGTTCGTCACATCCCATTTCTGATGAACCGCCACAAACTTTAGGCTGGTTTGTTTGGTTCGTTTTCTGGTTCATCACTGCAGACAGCCTGGTGCCAATCAATCGGTTTTCTAGGCAACAGGGGAAGAACTTCCTGCAGACCTTCTGCTGACCCAGAAGTGATGATTTTTCTGACCTGGATGTGACGTTTTCACGAACCAAACGAACTGGTTCGCGAACCAGGGGCAGGTTTGTGAAAGTTCATGGTTCGTGAAATTTGACGAACCACGAACCACATGGTTCGGTTTTTTTCCAGTTTGTGCCCATCTCTAATTACTACTACTGAAATGAAAGGGGTGAACTGCTTGGAATTCAGGTATTGCGTGTGATTCATAGAATTAATTTCAGGTGCATTTATGGTCAGGTCTGTAAATGTACATTATATACCTCTTGGTAGCTCTTATTTAATCACCCCATAGATCAGGAGAACCCTCTGGAGGGTCTGTTGGGTTCTAAGTCCCTATATAGCTGCCATTTTTCCTGCCTTTTGGAAGGATCTGCTGCTGGTTTGCATAGGTAGAAAACAAAGGCTCCACATCTCCTGTCTTTCTTTTCATATATGATGAGAGCAACTGGATGACACAGCAAGATCACAGCACCAAGGAGGACTCCCTTTTAGTGCTGGGCAGCTTCAGAGGCTCCTTCTTTACCTCTTCCTATTGCATGGGATGCCTTGTGACTTGCTGTCATGTGATTGCTGCTCAGTGGCTCGTGGATCTGGAAGGGTTGAAGCCCTGCCATAGAGGGCAGCACCATCATCTTTTCTAAAGCTGGTGTAAGAAACCATCATCCTAAGTTGGAATTATGCATAGAGTTTTCTATGTATAATTATAAGTAGAGTTTTCTATGTATAATTATACATAGAGAACTCTACATAGAGTTCTCTCATTACAGGGACAAATTGTCTTCTATTTGGCTATATATTTCTATTTAAGTTTGGTGCCACAATGGTTCCAGCAAAAGTTTAGGCTGTCTGTTCAGAGTTAGCTCTCTAATCCTGCAATGCTAAGCAGAGTTACTTCTGTCTAAGCTCATTGATTTCAATGGGCTTAGGCTGGAGTAATTCGTCATAGGCTGTCACTATAAAGGTGACCAGAAGAAGGACCAGTGGTGGTGGCTGTTTCCTGCTGGATGGTTCAGAAGCTGGCATGCTGACATCAGTCAGTTACATCTTCAGCGCATTTTCCTGCATCAGGCCTGAAAGAGGAGAAATTCTTATATGCGTGCAGGACAGCTTTGATTGGTCTTCTTGCATGTTTTAAAACTCACAATTCTAGTCATTCAAATGTATATTGCAGACCTTATATAAAGATAGCAATAGCACAAAAAAAATTATTTCCACACCACAGTCTATTATCAGCAGACTACAAGGGCAGCTATCAGAACAGACTAGAGGCCAGTAGCTGAAATAATTGTGCAGAACATCATGGAAGTCTTTCTGCCAGTTCAATTCCCCTTGCCCAAATGAGGAACAGCACCACTCTTGCCAAGTGACCTTCCTGGATGCTTTCACTGCATCAAAGCTTACGAAACATCTGCCATTTATAAAAGCTCCTTTCCATCCACTAAGTGTAGCAGTTAAAGATGTATTGAAATTTGCTTCTATCGTTTTGTCCTGTCCTCATGCAATAGACATTGTATTCTTGTGGCAGCACTGATACAGATTGTAATCAAATTCCATACATCATTTGAATGAAACATGCAAACAGCTTAGAATTATTTCCCTTCCACTGAAATGAAAACCAGGCAGAATGAAGGATGAAATCAATGGAACGGAAATGGTTCTTGCTCTGAAAGCATGATAAAAGGCAACTAATTTGCTGTGTTCGTGCCAGGCCAGCTAATCTGCTTTCCCCATGCTAGGAATTTTGGAGTGGTTACAGAAAGAGCTAACTGGAAGCTCATCAGTGAAAAACTCCTTATCTTCCATTTTTTCAGTATATTCAGCGTAAATTTTTTTCCAAAAAGAGTGTCATTAAACAATCAAATTACCCACTAGGATTTGTGTTGGCAAAAAAGTAGAAGTCATACGAATAAGACTTGTACAGTAAGTTTGAAATATGCCTGAAAGTCATATTTTCCATAATGATCTGAGGTGAGGTTTTACTGAACAGTAGGGCCTACTGGCTGTCTCTCTCTCTCCCCCCTGCCCCAGATCTTCAGATTTTCAGTGGCATCTCCATACCCACAAGGTGCTTCTATCCTCCTGGTGTAATATTCAAATGTGCATTTAATATTTTATTAGTTCCAGGGTATCAGAGTCCAGAGCTGTTCCAGCCCTGGTTTTACTTAATGGTCAGGGTAAGCTGGCTGGCAAGCTGCTGTGAAGGAAGGACTTTCATGGACTCTGGAAGGCCCAGGGTGCCTTTCTTTTTTTTGTTCTGAAAAGAGCCATACTTGGTTTACTCAAGAAAACCTTCAGCATGTTCCTGAGAGACTGTAGCTTCCTAAACTTAGCTTTCCAGCAAGACTGTAAAACAGAACTGTTTTGTGGAGCTTTTCAAGCAGTCTGTATCTGGCCCATGGTAAAGAAATCCACAGGTTATTTTTAAAATGGGGGCTTTAAATGTTGTTTTTAAATGTATGTAATTTATGTCCTAATGTTTTTAATTATATGATCATATATAGTTTTATTGTATTTTATTTTATTATTACCTACCTTGGGTCCTGATAAATAAAATAATGTGCTATCTTTAGAGAGAGTTCCAAAGGAAAAGCTGGATGTTTATTGCAGTGAAAATAAACGGGAGTCTTGTGTCTTTATTTAACAAAAATGTTTGTGAGCTGATTTCACTTATCTGACAAAATGAGCTTAGCTCATGAATGCTGCTACTAAATAAAATGTTGGCAGTCCTTATTGTGCCAGAAGATTCCGGTTTATTTTCCCATCTTTTGAAAGTGAGTGAAATACATTCTGCCAATATCAGGAGCAGCCACATCATTTTTAAGTTTGGCAAGGCCTCATTCAAAAACCTGGAAATTTTAACATGTCCCATACTGGATATGATGCAGGGTAGTCCTTCTCTACATGACAAAGAATCAGATCTTTACTTCAGATAGAAAGATTCAGCACAAAGAAATTTACACAACTTTTTTACATCAATATAGAATTTAACTTACTGAAGTAGGCATACTCCAAGTCTTACAGTATGAAATTCAAACATCTAAAAACCCACTAGCATGATCTGGGGATGAAGCAGGATATATGGGGAACAAAGGGTCTATGGGCGATGGAGCTAATGATGTATGGAATGATGGAAGGATCTAATGAGGTATGGAATCTGATGAGGTATGGAATGATGAATGCATGAGCAGGATTTCGTGTCTTGGTTTAAAGCAATAAGCCAGGCCTTACCCTGGAGTGGATCTCTTTTCTATAAAATCCAAAATGTTACATTACTCATTTTCATTCAATCGCACTTCTTCTTCCTTCACGTGCAGGGGCTGCAACCAAGGTCAAGAAGTTGATCTAAGCTGCACCATGTTCCTGCGGTAGTGGAAGTTTTCATTGAGCAGGGAAAATATACACCTGGATTTCATGTAGGGCATCATAAGCAAGCATATGACATAAGTTAAATTGACAGAGAATTATAATTATAAAATGGGTTAAATTATTTTTAAAGAGACAAATTAATGTAATAGTCTTGCAGATGAAACATTGTGACATTGGAACTGGCAGATCCTTTCAAACTGAAGTAATATTTTCTGAGCGCTATATGTAATATTCAAATGAAGAAATCCTGGAACATGTACTACCATTGAAAATGTATTCGATCTCTTGGGGCTAGATTATAACTATGTCTTGCAGTTTGCATTCTTTGCATTCTTTTTCATTTTGCAGTTTGCATTTTTCATTTGCATTAAACCTAGCTCATCAGAATAAATGGAACAGAAGCTAGTGGGTGAAGTCTTTACAGACATAATTAGACTATTTGAATAAGTTGTGGGCAGTGCTGTGGAAACGATTTCAAAGACTGTATGGAAAATGTGAGCTTCTGAAATTTTGCCAGCATTCAATATATTGGTTTTGCACATAGGATACAGCTGATCCCATCCTGGCCAACTGAAGAACAAATGCTTCATTTTGAGGACCATTTTTGTTAGGCTATATGCTATTGACAGCTATATAACAGGGCCTTCGCTATACAAAGCCCCTTCCTATAGCATTAACTGAGTTCAGAATGACCCACTTATAGCTCTTTTAAAATTTTCTAAAACCAAAACAGTATTGCTGTTCTGTTGTTACATGACATGGAAAACATGTAATACAGAAACTCAAAATACTGATGAACATATTTTCTCATAGAGCAGGTTTCAGACTTGGGAAGATCTGCATAAGAAGAATAGCCATGGAATATTAACGATCCTGCCAATGGGCGATCCCTCATCCTAAAGCATTTTCCCCAACCTTTTTTCCATGGGGGAACCTTTATATTAATTTTTCAAATTCTGAGGAATACCTACCTAAATTATTGTCAAGAAAATTTATTTGTAAACTTACATGCTCATGCGCGCATGTGCACACACACACATGCATACATGTCAGCTTACAGCATAAGAAACAGTGAAGTATTTTTCATGTTCCCCTCCAAGACAAAAATGTGTATTATTCTGAATGCAACAGAACTTCTATCAGGCTACCTTCACCATTCTTAAACTTATGGATGGTTGTGTATAGTTGTATAGTAGTGCATAAAATGTGAGAAGGATTGGCGAACTCAGATTAAAAGTTACATTCTTCTACAAAGCATGCTGAGTAACTTTGTGCCAGTCACACTACCTGCCACAAGAAAAGGTGGGGTATAAATATTTAAACAACTAATTTAATTTAGTTAGTTGGGGTTCTTTACTACTATGGACCATGGTCTTTTAATTGTTTTTTTAAAAAAAATTATTTGTGCAAAGGAAAAAAATAAAGAAAATGCAACTGTATACATAAATTTCTGTAAAAGGCCTTCAGATATCTAAAAACAAGTCCATATGTAATTGCAGTCTATATGCAATATGCATAAATATGGATAAGTTTATAAACTACTGTAAAGGCACAGAGGGTCCATTTCCATTGACATGAGACAGGCAAATAGTTTAAAAGTACATAAACGGATCAAAAATAAATGAGTATTCTACAAAATTAATATCAGTAATAACATCCTCTCAAAGCAACTGAATAACTGGACATGATCAAAGGATATGCTTAAGAGAATACATCTTATAAGGTACAATGCCAACAATTGGACACTGTACTTAATCCTTTACTAAAAAGGCTCTGTGGTGTCCATTATACCCTAAACATAATTTCTCCAGAATAATTCTCAGCTTAAGATCCATAGAAGCTACGGGTATGAGATTTAAAGCCAAATCCCATTGTTTTGGCAGAATTCGGTGATCTAACTCGCTATTCTATTCATCTGAGAGACTCTGCATATGATATTTATTAATTAGCATCAAGTATTTATAAACAAATATTATAGGTTTTGTTTTCTGTGTTGATTCAATGAGAGTTATGATCTTAAACACAAAGGGACCAGGCTTCATGAAGACAAGTGATATTATGCCACTTGTAGTATTGCTTTTATAGGAGAATCACACCAAGGATAAAATACAGTTAAACATGCACTACCACAGCTGTGTAACATACAATAACAGCTGCAAAGAGAACTTTTTAACAAATCAATTAAACTAAACCTTATAGTCCCAGGTTCCAATGTTTTAAAATGTTGAGATTGCTTGATTCCCACCCTTGTGAAGTTGAAGCCAAAGACATAAATAGTGAAGCTAGGCAAGCAGAGACACACACAGAGAGAGTCCAGTAGCACCTTTAAGACTAACCAATTTTATTGTAGCATAAGCTTTCGAGAATCAAGTTCTCTTCGTCAGATGCCTGATACAGATACTGGCCAAAAACAGAAGAGCAGGAGAGAGAAGAGAGGCGGCAATTAGGGGGGGAGGGGGAGGGAGCAATCAAAACATTCCTTTGCTAGTATATGTAAACATCTCCTTTTGGTGTGTGTATCAGTTGGCTTCAAAGGAGTTTGCCCTGTTAGTTTGTAGCAGCCAAACAGCTAGACCATCCAATTCCAATGTAGTATGGGCCTTCGACAACCACAGCTCTCCCTGCCAGATGCATCTGACAAAGAGATCTGTGGTTCCCGAAAGCCCACACCAGGTGCCACTCAGGCATCTGACGAAGAGAACTTGATTCTCGAAAGCTTATGCTACA
Source organism: Eublepharis macularius (assembly GCF_028583425.1). Lineage (NCBI taxonomy): Eukaryota > Metazoa > Chordata > Lepidosauria > Squamata > Eublepharidae > Eublepharis > Eublepharis macularius. The sequence continues at coordinate 60,314,987 of NC_072798.1, forward strand.
ATAAAATTGGTTAGTCTTAAAGGTGCTACTGGACTCTTTTTGATTTTGCTACCACAGACTAACACGGCTAACTCCTCTACACACAGAGAGAGGAATCTTGAAATGTATAAAAACATGGGTGCTGTGATAAGTTTCCAAAGGCTTGGCTTTGGGACTTTTATAGCAGTGTTCGCCACACATGGATACAAATGGAGCCTCTCTGCTGTTTTCATGATTTCTTGCTGTGGGGAGATACAGCTAGAATGTTGTGGGATTGGGGAGGGTGGTGGGAAGGGAGGATTACAAACTTGAAGAAATCCTGAATGTTTTTCCTGCTGTGTTTGATTAGTTTTTCTCTCTCACACAGACATGCAAACAAACGTCAAATATTTGAGGACATTTGCTTACTAGATGATTTTGTTCACTAGAGTTCTGTAGAAAATTGGTGCAGGAGGACTCCGATGGGCATGAACAGCAATATGAACTAAAAAAAGCCATGAACAGCCCGATCAGCTGTTCGCAAACAAGCTGTTCACAAGACCCCATTCTAAATGAACAGGTGGTTGTTGCAAGCCTCATTCGTTGCTGTTCATCAAGCCAGACAATCTGCCACCTGCAATCAAGTCCCTTGGCAACCTGAGGCAGGGACTGCCTGAAATCTGTCTGAACTCCTGTTGTTGCCCTGGAAACCCCAATCTAAGCCCAATTTAGCTTGATGGGTAGGTCTTCCTTTCAAGTATGGAGCTCTAAATTTGTTACAAGGAAGCAAAGAGCAGGGCGGTGGGGCTCCCAGCTCTGACTTTGCAGACAGTGGAGAGGGAGCGAGACAGTTGCTGTTGGCATTTTGAGAGAGACAGGGAGAGTGCATTGGAGCTTGAACTTTCTTTGTGTGTGGTGGGATAGGGATCTACCTCTTCAAGTTCCAGGGCTGCTGCCAGGCTCTGGGCTAAGCTATTATTTATTATTGGTACATTTCCTGCTGCCTGCTCAGGTAGGGTTTCTGGGAGTGCTGTGGTAGGAATCTTGATGGCTGGAGGAGAGTCTGCTGGCCTCCACGAATAACAAACAAGTTCGTGAACAGGTCATGTTCATCAATGTTCGTTGTTCATTGTTCATGGATGGCAACGAACAACGGACACCATGTTCAGGTTTTTTTCTGTTTGTGCCCATGTCTATCAGGAGTTGGGCAGCTCAGCAAGATACTGCCTTCCCCAAAGCTGAGCAGTGTGCCTGCATCTTGGTCTTACTTGCAGAGCTGTATGTGGGTGGGGGGAGGTGTTGAACTCCTTGCAAATGGAGGGGAGGGAAGGAGCAGGGGAGGCTGTGAGGAAGAAAGGAAGGATTCCCATGAAATCCCTGATGATGTCAAACAGAACCCTAGTTGGGAAACCCTACCTTAAACCATCTCAGGAAGCAACCACTGGGGTACCTTTCTGAGAAAGATCTACATGAATGGAGAGGAGCAAGATACCAAGGTATCAGTGCTTGAAGACAAGCCGAAGTTTCAGCCCATCTCCTGGAAAAGCCAGAGGAAGCTGAAGATCAATCCAAGACTAGGTTTTAAACCTGTACACCTCCCACTGTACATCATGTAGTGATATGAATATAAGGATTACCCACCCCCCAAAAAAGACACCCATCCCCCCCAAAAGACATACACCACATGAATATAAGGATAACCCATCCCCCCAAAAAGACACCAGAAGGAAAGCTGCTGAGATTGCCACTGGGAAGATGTACGGTCCATGTGCTGACAATGAGGCAAGCCTTTAACCTGAATTATCTAATTGGATGGAAAAGCTTGAGAATTCAGAATACAGCCACTTAGGACTGCACCTGGAGCTAAGAAAGAAGGTGGACCATGACTATTAGAGGCAGTTATTTTGTAAAGATGAATGGTTAAAAAAAGAGAAAAATAGCTGCAGTAATGTATTGCTTGAAGAGCCATCCTGAATTGCATTCTTACCATTTTTAGTGTGCTAGCAAAATCTAGGCTTTGTTATGTGCCTGTAAACAGAGCCAGCATAAATACCAATTGCACACCACTGTGGGACTGCATCTCTGGAAAGGATTTTTCTGTTGTTTGAACAGTATTTGCATATTTTGCATGACCTTCAGATCTTACTTGTTTTTTTTTAAACTATTTCTCTTGAATAATAACAATTAAAAAACACTCTACCACCAGACAAGAGTAATACAGAGGAAGCATTTCATACTGTCGGTCTTTAATTATTCAGCTGTATGTATTCACGAGAGAACAATACCTATAATGAGTCAGACTTTGTCACGACTCTGCTATTTTAAAAGTATCCAGACACTAGCTATGGATTTACAGATCCTAGAGAGGAAAGACAAGCTGATGATAATAATGTTCTTGACCATCAACTAAATTGCAGTTAAGAGCCTGGGCTTAGTACTAATTGCTTTCCTGTTATAAATCATGCAATGTACTGTCAGTGAGCTAGCAAAAAAGAAGCAACACAAAGGATGATTCTAAATAGCTCTCATTACCTGTTTCTCCCAAGGGACAATGTAAATATGACAGACTGCACATTTGAAAAGCTTAGTAGAGCTGTACAAACAGCTGAAGGACTCCGAAGAGTTAATTCTTCAAAGAAACAGAGAGCCTTGAGTGACAGGCTACTCCAAAGAATCTGATTGGGTAGCATGAGTTGAACCGAGAAAGGCTTCTGAAATAGATGCTGGGGAGAAGAGAGTCTGATTTCATCCTGAGAGGAGTTGAGTACTGACAGTTTGGAGATTCAACCCTGACTGAGAGCAGTTTAACATAGACAGGAGAACTGGGTGAAAGTTGGCACAGTAGGCAAAGACTCCCATTTGGGCCAAAGAAAGGGGATAGATCTTATAAGTGAGAGGAGAATTTTCCTACCCAGTCAAATAGGAAGTTAGCTCTGAAGAATGAAGAGGTCCTGGTGTGGTGTAGTTAGAAACGGTCTTTGTAGACCTTAACAGTCTGCTAGAAACTCAAGATGAGTACTGGTGTTTCAAGAGAAGGCGTTTGGCTACTGCAGACCAAAAAAAGTAAGAGAATACTTAAAGAACATGTACTAGAGTGTTTGGGGAAACACTGGAACAAAAGCCTCTGAAACAAAAGTCTGAAACATTAGAACTTGTCTCCATGTCCTGTTTTTAAACTGTCTCTAGTGCCATTTAAGTCAAAGGGGGCAGGGTCCTAGTAACAAAGTTCTGAAGAACGCTCAGCAGTTGCATATCCAGAGCTCCTCTATCTATCACAACTTCCAAATTAATTTCAAGAAGCTGCAGGAATGCTGCAGAAATGAAGAAGAGTTCCAGAACATGAGACTGAATCGTGGTGTTCCTTCTGTCAATCATGGATAGAGTCGCCTATTCTGCTGTGATGTCTGTCTTTTGAGAGGGGGGTACCAAATGTAAGTTTCTGTGCCACCGTGTTCCTTCTCTGCCTTAGCTGTGTCACCCAAATGCCAATTCTGCTTTCTATTTCTTTCTTGCAATTTACAAAATAATATATATAAATTAGAACACTTTATAACCCCCTGTGCGCCGTACAGTGCGTGCAGCTCAGGGCTTGTTGAAGGTTCCTGGCCTAGGGACATTTGATTCTCTTCAGCCAGAGGGAGGGCTTTCACAGTTGTGGCTCCCTCCCTCTGGAATGCATTAAGAGACTTGTTCCCTCTGGGATTTGGTGAAATTCCCGAGGGCCTGCAAAGCAGGGATGTTTCGTCTGGCATTTGGAAGCCAGATATTTTTATTGGCTTGTCTCCATATAATTTACTTATTATAGACAATGGGCATGAGTAGGGTTCAGGGCTGGTGTTGTTATTTTAGATGTATGGGTTTTAATGTTTGTATTCTACTATGTTATTCATTTTTAATTTTTAATTTCTATTTTAATATCATATTACAGATTTTAATGTTTATTTATATAGTCTATTTTATATTTATAGTCTATTTTATATGTACATTGTAAACTGTCTTGAGCACTAAATATGGTAGAGACTAGTATATAAGTTAAAGAAATAAAATAAACAATAACAACAAAAATACAATCACATAATGAGACTGTTTCTTTGGAATAAGCAAGTCAGTGTACTCACTATGCCAAGTTGCTAAACCAAATCTTTATGTTTTCTCTGTAACACGACCTCCATTTGGGGGTGCCAAATGTTCACCATTATTCTGCAAACAATAATTCTACAGTGCTGTTCCTAAGCAGAGTTGCATCCTTCTAAGCCTATTGAGAACCAGTTTGGTGTAGCGGTTAAAAGCGACAGGACTCTAATCTGGAGAGCTGGGTTTGATTCTCCACTCCTCCGCTTGAAGCCAGCTGGGTGACCTTGGGTCAGTCACAGCTCTCTGGAGTTTCCTCAGCCCCACCCACCTAACAGGGTCATTGTTGTGGGGATTATAATAACATACTTTGTAAACTGCTCTGAGTGGGTATTAAGTTATCCTGAAGGGAGGTATATAAATCTATTATTATTATTAATCTCTAAAAATGTAACTTGTACAGTTAATTGCACTTAAAGCTGTGATATGGCTATATAGTCAATCATTAGTAAGTATCTATTTCCCCCTTGTGGAATTTCAGATTTTCGATTTCAATATACCAAGTGGATTGCTCTCCTTCTCCTTCCAAATAACTCAACGTATTGGATTTTTTAATGAAACAGATCCTCACAGTTTTATAGGCATGCAATGGCTTGATCAGTATATATGTGCAATCCTAAGTGGACTTAAATAGACTTCTTATGTCTATTTAAGCCATTCTAAGTTCTGGTAGTACACTAGTTATTTAGAAGATTTATATCTTACCTTTAACCACAAATGTGGCTTGCAAGGTGGCTAACAAAGATCAATATCAAGATAACAACATAAAGATTAAACAGCTAAAAAAATTAAAACAAGAACTAATGAATTATTAAGATTAGTGGCAGCAGGAAAATAATAAGTACAGCAAATAAAAACAGCAATCAAAACAATTTGAACAACTAAATTTATTAAATTTGGTGGTGGAAAGTGCTGTCAAGTCACAGCTGACTTTTTGCAACCCATGACAGGATTTTCATGGGAGGAAGCGAACAGAGGTAATTTGCCATTGCCTGGCTCTGCAAGCTTGGTCTTCGTTGGAGGTCTCCCACTCAATTACTAACCAATTACTAACCAAAGCTGACCTTGTTTAGCTTCTGAGATCTGATGAAATTGGGCTTGCCTGGGCTATTTAGGTCAGGGCATATTCGGTTTAAGAACATAAGAACATAAGCAAAGCCATGTTGGATCAGGCCAGTGGCCCATCCAGTCCAACATTCTGTCACACACAGTGGCTAGAAATCCAGTGCCATCTAAAGGACTGTCAGTGAGGCCAGGACACCAGAAGCCCTCCCACTGCCTTCCTTCCAGCACCAAGACAACAGAGCACCACCTCCCCACAAAGAGAATACCATCTATCTCCTGTGGCTAATAGCCACTGATGGACCTCTGCTCCATATATTTGTCCAGTCCCCTCTTGAAGCTGGCAATGCTTGTAGCTGCCACCACCTCCTGTGGCAACGAATTCCATGTGTTTATCACCCTTTGTGTAAAGTAGTATTTTCTTCTATCTGTTCTAACCCGACTGCTCAATAATTTCATAGAGTGCCCACGAGTTCTTGTATTGCGAGAAAGGGAGAAAAACACATCTTTCTCGACCTTCTCTAACCCGTGCATTATCTTGTAAACCTCTATCATGTCTCCCCTCAGTCGTCTTTTCTCCAGGCTAAAGAGCCCCAAGCGCCTCAATCTTTCCTCATAGGGAAAGTGTTCCAACCCTTTAATCATTTTAGTTGCCCTTCTCTGTACTTTTTCCAGTGCTATGATATCTTTTTTAAGGTGTGGCGACCAGAACTGTACACAGTACTCCAAATGAGGCCTCACCATCGATTTATACAGAGGCATTATGATACCGGCTGATTTGTTTTCAATCCCTTTCCTAATAACCCCTAGCATAGCATTAGCTTTTTTTATGGCAGTCGCACACTGTGCTGACGTTTTTAGTGAGTTATCTATCATGACTCCAAGATCTCTCTCTTGGTCAGTCTCCGCCAGTTCAGACCCCATCAACTTGTATTTATATTTTGGATTTTTGGTTCCAATGTGCATTACTTTGCACTTGGCTACATTGAACCTCATTTGCCACATGGATGCCCACTCTTCTAGCCTCGACAGATCCCTTTGGAGTGCCTCACAATCCTCTCTGGCTTTCACCACCCTGAACAATTTCGTGTCATCTGCAAATTTAGCCACTTCACTGCTTAATCCCAATTCCAAATCATTAATAAACAAGTTAAAAAGCATTGGACCCAATACCGACCCCTGTGGCACCCCACTGCTCACCACCCTCCACTGTGAGAAGTGCCCGTTTATGCTCACTCTCTGTTTCCTATTAATTAGCCAGTTTTCGATCCACAAGAGGACTTGGCCCTTTATCCCATAGCTACTGAGCTTAGTTTAGTTGTTGGTAAAACAATAATAACCACAGCTTAAGGCATTGGCTTTGTGGAAACAAAACATTACCTCTAGAATAAAACAATCTTTACAATCCAGAAAGCCAGAGAAGTGAAATGGCCAATTAACAGTGCAATCCTAAATAGAACTGTACCTTTCCAAGTTTTTTGAAGTCAAGTTAGCTTAGAAGAGGGTCAGTTTGATTGGAATGGCATTGTGAAGTGCAAACTATATGTTACATTTCACACGTGACTGCCATTGGGACTCGTAGCCATACAGCAGCACCAATTCTAAGGTGCCACAGGGCTCTGATTCAGATTGGGACCATGCGGAAGAGGGGCATGGGGGAAGACTGGACTCCCTCCTCCACTGCACAATGATCCCAGTCTTGTGTCCTGCTTCAAGTCGCCATGAGTGTCATTTGTTAAATGGCATCTAGTTTGGGCCAGAGTTTCCTAGAAAAGGGAATTCAAAAGCTTGGATGCTATGGCCGTAGAAGGTTATCCCAGTACTTTGAATTGGGCCCAGAAACAGAAACAGAGAGGTTGGAATAACGTCATGATTACCTCATTATGACCAGACAAGTGACAAACATCTGAATGTCTAAATTCTTATTCTGACTTACCCAGTTCTCACCAGCAAGCCTTCCTGTGTCAATGATCACTGAAATATAATAGGGACCATATCATTTCTATCTTGGCTCATCTAATCTGGCTCCCAATTTGTTTCTGGGCACAGTATAAGCCCTAACCCCAGTGGCTTGGGACCTTCATTTGCCTCATCTCCTTTCCAAATAAGGAAGAAGGTGCTTGAAAGGGCAAGCAGGGAGACTGGTGTCCCTGTCAGTCAAGGACGAGGAGCAGGCAAACCTTATATAATTGCTCCTCCCTTGTAGCAGTGCTTGCTGTTCAGAGCTTTATTTAGGGCAGTTGCATTATTTATGGTGGTTTTTTTTTTTAGCTTTCTGGATTAGCGAAATTCTAGTAAAGTCCAAGTGGGACAAGACTGGCGGGGCATTTTTGATCAAGGATGTTGGCTTATATTTTGATCAGGTTACTTTAATGCTGCATTTTGCAAAAAAATGATCAGTGGGTAGGGGGCAGCAAGTCACTTTATCACAGTGGTCAAATGTGTTGTTATGCCCCTGTATGGGCATTGATAGAATTTGTGGAGCAGAGGGGCAGAGGCACTGGATTTCTATTTCTGCATAATAGCTTTCTGCTGACCCAATATCTGTCCTGGGCCATTATTAAAACTGCTTGGTAAGGAATTACTTTACAATTCCTTGCACTTACAGAATGCATTCAGTTTGCATTTCCTCAACAGCATGAAATCCAGAGGGTTGGCCAGTGGCGATGTTGAGTTTATAACAGCTCTGTGTTAAAATAAAGGCATTTTCTGAGATGTGTCTCTTTTGCAGGTATGACATGGGCAGAGACCTCCATCCTTAATTTGTGAGCACTTGTTTATTTATTGGGCCTTAATGACCGTCAGGAGGGAAATAGACCTGAGGGAGAAGGTACAGGGAGCAGGGGTAGCCAGCCAACAAGCCAGCCAGCAACCTTACTGGCAGGGGAGGAAAAGCAGCAGCAAAAGCAGCTCAGGACCACGTCCCAGCCTCCAGGCAAGCTAGAGGGGATTAGCCAAGGAGCAAAGCAACCCCAGGTGGGGCGACCTGAGGCACTCAGCAGGGAAAGCGTGCCAGCCAGCCAGGAAAGCACAGCTGTGGCTGATCAGGGCAGCCAGCAGAGAAAACCCAGGTGTGGCTGCCTGAGACAATGAGGGGCATGGTTAGAGTGCAGAGGGGGGCGTGGCTGGCAGGTAGATCTGGGAATAGGGGAAAGGATATAAGGAGAATTCACCCACAGGGCGTGGTGGGTTGTGTAGGAATGAGTGTGAGTGTGAGTGTGAGTGTGAGTGTGAGTGTGAGTGTGAGTGTGAGTGTGAGTGTGAGTGTGAGTGTGAGTGTGAGTGTGAGTGTGAGTGTGAGTGTGAGTGTGAGTGTGAGTGTGAGTGTGTGAGAGAGAGTGAGAGGTTTTATCTCTATTACTTAAACAATCCCTCAAATAGAGTTGCATAATAAGAACATCCCAGCATCCACAGATAAATTGTTTTATTAGGGGCAAATCACCGATTCTCTCCCTTCTCTACTATTTTCCTCCAGCAGCAATTCAGTCTATATAAATATTCTGTGGACTTTTCTGTATTCTTTTGATAAGTCTCCAAAAACTGTGCGTATAAATCATCTGCAGTTGCAGTACTCTCAAAAGTGTTCTCTAGTTCTGCTAAGCAATCCTGTACTGTGGCACAATTTCCTGCATCTAAAGCTACATTCAGAGCAGGAGGCAATAGGCTCTCCAACAATTTGCGCTTCTTCCCAGTGGCAGATATCTCAGAATCTTCTAATAAATATTGTATTTGCCATCTCCATGTATCAAAATCTAGTTCTCCTACAGGTTTTTGACATTTTCCCAGAAAAACATCTTAATCTATAAGAAGCACGATTATAACCACTTCCTTCTGTTGCTATTGTTGATTTTATAACATGCTCCACAACCATTTTATCTGAAGGAGGTATCCTTCAGATACCTCCACAGCCACAGTGGGTGGAATAAGAAAGGCCTCTTTGCTAGGGGTTTCCTCCACTATTGAATCTCTACCATCTGCTGCAGAGCCACATGCTCTTTCTGCTCTCTCTCCTGTATGCGTCTCATTTTTTTGTCGAGTACTATACTTTAAGCTTTGCTTAATAGGTGTTACTACCCATTGATTTTCTAACTTACAGGTATTACAGGCTTTTGCCAATAACTGGGCAGAGAATTTCTCTTCAAACTCACATAATACCATTCCTACTTTGGCACCAGACATTCTTTTATATTTTCTGACAGTAGCATAGTTACTTAAGGAGCATTCCAAATCTGGATCAGACACAGTTGACAATACTCCACTCAGCCTAACAGAGCAATCTGGATCCAATTTGTACAGTTTACACAGTTCCATTTTAGCTGAGATTATATTGCAAGTTGCTTAATAATAGTAAAATATACAAATGCTAAGATCACGGCTGCACTGCCCCTGTTCGAGCGCTAAATTATTTCTGTAACCTGTTTTGTTCAAGGAGCAATAGCAAATAAATAGATTTATCTACTTTAAGAACTGGGAGAGTTCATGTCTATGACAGTGATCCCACTTTGTGACACTTACATTTATAAAAGATAACAATGAACAAACTTGGAAAAAAAGAAAATGTCTTATTTGGAACAATACAATAATAAAGCATATATAACAACAACCATGTAACAAAACAGGCCTGTTTTACTCAAGCAGACCCAGGTCTCAGTCTTTCTGATTTCTGTGTGGTCAGTTCCTTGAAATGCAGCAACTTGTAGCTGTGCTCTGCATTGGGATGCCTTCTGTTCTTCACAGGAGTCCTAAAACATTAATAGTGAGTTCATACAAAGGAGTGCTTCTGAGGAGAGAGTGCTTCTCCCTGCAGTTTTAGGCCCTCCAGTCTCTCAAGGAAAATTGCGCCTTTTTTCCTTATAAGGAATACCCCAACACTTTATCTTCCTCTAGTGGACAAGGGTTACACCAGCATGGGGGAAGGGTGGTGGAGTAACAGCCTCTCTCAGCATACGTTACTATGGAGGCCATGTAAAGTGATTGGTGGATTAAGGCTGCCTCATGCTTAGACTCAAGATGGGTTTGCCTGCTAACTCTGGCATACCTCTGACAGCCTGTAGGTAGGTACCCGCACTGAGGGTTAGATATTAATATGTGTCATGGCCAGCCAGTTAGATCCCCAGTTACTTCACTGTAGACACTCCAAGAGTCCAGTTAAACTTTGTCATCATCCTTCTTGCAGCCCCACATTGGGACTGCACATGCGCAGGCCGGCCGCAGAGAGATTTTTCTAGCTTAGAATCTGTTAAAGGGGATGCTTACCCGCTGCTGCGCCTGCACAGCAGCATTCCTGCCAAAACACGGTTGCTAGGGCGAGCATCCCCAACATTCCCTCAGTTCTTCTTTTGCCGCCATTGAAAGAGGTTCCTTTCTAGCGATCTTACAGTGCACTTACAACAGAATGTGGTTCTGCCAGTTTTCTTTCTGAACCCCACTTCGCCTGCAGAAAAAACGCTACACACCTTGGATCTCAAACGAGCTTTATTGTACTATTTACATAGAACAAAGGGCATTAGGAAATCATCTTCCCTGTTTGTCTGTTATGCTGGCACACGGAAAGGGTTAGCGGTGTCCTCCCAATCACTGTCTAGATGGATTGTCTCTGCGATTAAACTGTGTTATCGACAGACTGGTACCCAGTGTCCCTTTTTGGTGAGAGCTCATTCCACTCGAGCCCAGGCTGCTTCTATTGTTTTTCTGCAGGGAATTCCTCTTTGGGACGTCTGCCAAGCTGCGACCTGGTCTTCGCCCGATATTTTCATCAAGCATTACTCTGTGGATGTGAATGCAAGATGGGAATCAGCGGTTGGAACACCTGTCCTACAGTCTTTGTTCAATTGCTCACTCACACCCGCCCCCGTTGGTGAGTAGCTCGCTATACTCCCAATGTGGGGCTGCACAGAAGGACAATGACGAAAAACAGTGTTTCCTTACCTGTAACTGTTGTTTGTTGAGTGTCTTCTGTGCAGACACACATTCCCTCCCGCCTGCCCTGCTGTGAGTGCTATTTAATTATCTTGGCTTGCTCTCCGGCGACTCAGGTGAACTGAGGGAATGTCGGGGACGCTCGCCCTAGCAACCGTGTTTTGGCAGGAATGCTGCTGTGCAGGCGCAACAGTGGGTGAGTGTCCCCTTTAACAGATCCTAAGCTAGAAAAATCTCTCCGCGGCTGGCCTATGCATGCACAGTCCCAATGTGTGTCTGCACAGAAGACGAACAACAGTTACAGGTAAGGAAACACTGTTTTTCCTTTATTAGAGATCCATCAGTATCAGTGCACTACAGCATTGGCAGAAATGACATAAAAGAGGAAATGCAATGTTAGTTATAGGGCAAGGTTCCCGCCCTGGGATAAGGACCGTTAGAATTTAAGCACACAAGGATGAGCTCATTTCATGTCTCAGGGAGATACAGCTCCAACCGGCACTTCAAGGACACTTTCCCACACCAGTCAAAAAAGTGAAAGTAGCCACCTGCAAGATAAGCGATTCACACTACAGAGATATTTCTTTACACATTTTCAGAGGCCCAGAATACAATCCAGAGTATTGGCACATGGCAGATAAGCAGGGCACATCTGACAATATGGCTCAGATCAGTTTAAGAAATAAATCCCATTTGAACCCAGTTTTGTGTGTGGTGTCTTTATTGTGGGGATGGGGGAATTCAAGCGGCTGCTGTTGTCCTTTATAGCCCTATATGGCTTGGAATAGGCATACCTCAAAGTCCACTTACTAGAAAGTCCTCCCATATGAACCTACACAACAGCTATGGTTATTTTTCAAGACCCTGCTTTGGATGCTCCTGCCTTCTGAGATTAGGTGGGCGACAACCCAATAGAGGGCTTTTGTGGTCATGGCACCCAAACTATGGAACTCTCTCCCCAATGATATTCATTTGCCCCCTTCTGTTACTGTCTTCTGCCAAGGGTAAAGACTTTTTTTGTTTCGTCTGGTGTTCCTTCCTGCCCTGTTGTTAGACTTTTATCCAGCAGGGGCAGAGCCCCAGCACAACATGAACCTCAGGATACAGAGAGGTTCCCAGCATATCTCTCAAGCTCTCCTGCTCGCCACTGACATTTTGGGAGCAGTCTAGGATTGTTAGGTCCTCCAGGGCCCAAACTGGGGATGGGGAGGGTCACAGGGGGCACACGAGGGAAAGTTAGTGTGTGCACACGCAAAGCCTTCATTATCACACTGGGAGCCTCTTCCTCTGGCATGTTTCCAGCTGTGGCCTATTGCCTGAACCCTGCCTCTCTTCTGAGTCATGGACAGGGTGTACAAGGCTCTGGGATGGCTACTGGAGCACCTCTGGGCATGGCATTGCTTTTGCTTTCTTCCTGGCAGCCCTTGGTTGAGTTGCCTGTCTGTGTGGTGCCTGGACGTGGCTGCCCCCTGCTGGAGGTTCCTCTGGAGTAGATAAATGTGGGGGTGGGGCTGCCATCTCTGGACACCTATGCACTAATAACTGTTTTTCTGTGCTTTTATATATGTAACATTTACCATTCAGATATGATGTTTTGTGTTAAAAAACATTCTCAGATGGCCATGTATTTATATATGTACTTTTATTTTGGTTTTAATTGTTTTTATGATGTATTTTTATAATGCTTTGTTTTAACTGTTAGTCACCTGATTGGGCGGTGAGGTGGGATACAATTTTTGTAAATGCAAATCAAAGGTTAAACTATCTACCACCCAAGCTCTTTTCACCTTCAGCCCCATCTTCAAAACACATTTCCTGTACATAAAAAAACCCTTTAAAAGTCATCAAAAAGTCAAACTAGAAAAAAAGATAAATGTTTTTTGGCTTGAGGCAAAAGGCATAGTGTAGTGTTTTATTGTTAATCAGCACTTCTGCTATGACATTCAACAGAAAAGTAATGCAAGGACCTAAGCTATGTAACAGGAAACATACTTTTATAATGCTTAGGCTATTGAAATTTCAGCTCTGAGTTAAACCTTGATGTACTAAACAAAGCTGTCTTGTAACCATTAGAATGATTTAAAATGTCCATTGTGTCTTCAGAGCCATATATCAATCTGCTAAGGCTTAAATAAGCTATTTTCTTGTCAAGGTTTTGGCAGGGTGCAAACAGATGATTCATGTGTTGCTTGGTTTCTGTATTCTTCAGCAGCAATGACAAGTTACATAATTACCAACTTATGCACATTTTGCTTTGACCTCAACAAGTCCAGTTGAACTTGGTAGTCTAGTTCTGATTCTACTGTTTAAAATACTATTTAGTAGGAATGTACATCAAGACATTTTTCTTTACAAATTTCTGGTCCAGATTTAAGGGAAGAAGACTCACCCTGCAACTGCTTGCAGCCTCGGCAGGGAGTCTGACTTTGCCACCCCGCGCGGTGGAAAGGAGGCAGGCTCCCTTCCTTCCCGGGCATCTGGGGCATTGGCCAGGGGGCGGAGCCAAGGGCCGTTTTTTCGGTGGCTCCGTTTCCCCCTGGCCGCAGTTTGCAAAGAGCTCGGCAGGGAGGAGGAGCGTGTTTTCTCCTTCCTCCGAGCGCTTGGAGCTGTGGGCCTGGGGCTGGGCGGGCTCAGAGCTTGCGGAGGCAGCTCTTGTGACCCGCGGGGATCCCGGGTGGAGGCCTTTTGCTGCCGCCTTTCTCGCGGCGGCTGTTTGTGGTCATTTCTGGCCACTTCCCGGCCGTTTGGGGGCTGAGGCCTTGCGGCGGCAGAGCAGCTTTACAGCGGTGGTGGACGCTTGGCGGAGGCGGCTGCTGCAGTGGCGGCTTTGTGCGGCGCAGTTTGCTCCTTTGGCCCTTAGCTGGTTGCGGAGCACTAGTGCTGCGCCGGGAGGGTGGCTGTGGTGTTGCACACTCTCCCACCATCCCGGCAGGCCAACCAGCCGCTCAGGTGGTATCGGTTAAAGCAAGTACATACGCAGCATTCACCCTCCCCTCGCCAGGGTGTAAGTCACAGGGCACCATTGGAGAAGGGCAGGGGGTTTGGAAAGGGTGGCCCTACCTAGAAGGGCCAATCCTTATATAAGCACCTGTTGCGGCTGATTTCCCGCCTTGGGGGCCATTTTATGTTACATTAAGTGGCTGCAGTTTGTTCATTGAGGTAGCCATTTTGGAAGCTCTGAGGGGGAAATTTCTGACGCCACCCAGTGGTGGTTGGATGTCAGTGTATTAGACAATTTGATAGCTCTTGCCCATCCTGACACCACCCGGTGGCGGTTGAGGGAATACCTCAACTCAGCACACACTCAGCACGTAGGCTGAGAGCTGGTGCTGTGAGCCGTTAAATAAGAATAAAATAGAAGAGAATTATTAGTCACATTGGTTAAGTGGTGTGGCTGTGAATTGCCTGTAAGGTACATGGTTACTGCGGGTATAATGCCTTCCAAAAAGGGGACAGGCCCGACTAAAGGGAAGCAGCCGGCTAAGCGCCAGGCACCAAAGAAGCCCCCGCCAGCCATTTCCTCATCAAATGATGATGACAGTGGGCCTACTAGACAGGAGCTTCTTGAGAGAATTGCGGTCTTAGAGAGGGATAGGAGGCCAGGGCACTCGATGGCGCAGGTTAGGCCACGGCATGCAGCAAAGAAGGTGCCTAGGGCTGAATTTTACAATGATTTCTTTTCTCGTCTGTCCGCTCTGGAGGGATCGTCCAGGGACACGGCTGGAGATGAAGGTCCTTTGACCACGTTACCCGAGGGTGTGGTGGAGGTCGAGGCGGAGGGGACAGCAGAGGGAGGTCAGGTGGCCATTGCGGTTGAGCCACCTTTTCCAGAAGGTAAGTCAACCATGCCTCAGCAGGCGGCCAGTTGGCCTTGGGGCTTTGTGGGGCACCAGGAGGCATCTGGGGCACAACAGCCGATGGCTTATCCCTCACCTACACCGGGCTGGCCTGCATGCGATTCTCAGGTGCACGACACCCCTCCTGCGGCATTTCCTGTGTGGCTGGGTTATGCCTCAGGGCAGCCTGCCTGTGGCTTTCCCGCCTGTGGGGGGTCAACTGGCTTGGGCAGCCATGGCCGGCCTATTTCCACTCCTGGATGGCCGGGTGGGTATGGGGCTCATTGGAGTTCCCCCCCTTTGGGCTTTTCCCCATATGGCACTGTCCCGTATAGTGCTTTGCCACCAGGGGACACGGCATTGCCGCTGGGTGATCATTTGACTCAGGCAACCCGGGAAAAAATTATAAGGGGCGAATATGTGGACGTTTTTACCCTTCTCTTCAGGGAACTGGAGAAGAAGGATAAAGATGACATAGATGATAGGGATAAGGAAAAGATCCGTCGTAGGAGGATTGACAGGTCCTGGGGCCACTGGCTGCCTGGGTTCCTTATCTACGCTAGGGTCTTGGCCAGGGCGCAGCCTGCCAGGGCTCTACCCCTGTTTCAATATATGAATATTGTATACAGGGCTTATACTGACTTTGAGGGGGTGGCGTGGCTACGCTATGACGAGGAGTTCCACATGCGTGCAGCTATGACCCCGAGCCTTCCCTGGGATCAAATATTGATCCAGCTTTGGGTACAGGTGATGGGCCCCTCCAAGTCCATTATTGAGGATAGGACCGATAGTGGTCATGTGATTATCCGGCCCACGCAGGGTACAGGTTCCCGCGCCTCCGCGGGGCAGCAGGTTCAACCACGGCTGCTCTGCTGGGACTTCACGTCCAGAGGAGTGTGCAACCGGCTGGCGTGCAAATTCAGGCACGAGTGCCCCAACTGCGCTGGCCCCCATGCCCATTCCGCCTGTCCAAGAGGATGACAGTGAGGGCAGGGGGGAAAACGTTTTGGGAGTGGCGGAGGTAAGCAAGGGCCTGGAAAAGGGGCCCAGTCCAGTAAGGCTGAGGGTACTTGAGCGCTTGCTGCAAGTATATCCAAGGTGCAGGGACGCTGTTTATTTACTTTTAGGTTTTAGGTTCGGGTTTAGGATCCCTTTCCAGGGTCCCAGGACACCTTTCATGGCAGCCAACCTTAGGTCAGTGGCTGGCATGGAAGACGTGGTCCGCCACAAGATTTTGAGGGAATGTGCTGAGGGCAGGGTTTTAGGGCCTTTTGACGCCCCTCCTGTCCCGTCCCTGAGGGTCTCTCCTTTGGGGGTGGTGCAAAAAAAGGCTCCGGGAGAGTACCGCCTCATTCACCACCTGTCTTTCCCCAAAGGGGGATCGGTGAATGAGGGCATCCCTGAGGAACTCTGCACTGTGCACTACACTTCCTTTGACCAAGTGGTCAAGGTTGTGCGTCGGTGCGGGGTGGGAGCGGAGATGGCAAAGTGCGATATTAAGTCCGCCTTTCGCCTGCTCCCTGTTCACCCAGAAGACTTTGATCTTCTGGGTTTTGCATTTGAGGGCAAGTTTTATATGGACAGGGCCCTTCCTATGGGGTGCTCCATATCTTGCTCTGCTTTTGAGCGCTTCAGTTCCTTTTTGGAATGGGAGTTGCATCGCCGCTGTGCCTGCCCAGACACCGTTCATTATTTAGATGATTTTATGGTGTCTGGGCCTGCTGGCACGGGGCAGTGTGCCAGGTTACTGGCAGGGTTCATGGAGCTCGCTGAGGAACTAGGGGTTCCCTTGGCTCATGAGAAGACGGAGGGACCAGCTGTTGTCCTGACGTTTTTGGGCATTGAGCTGGACACGGTTCAACAGACCTTGAGGTTGCCAGGGGAAAAAGTGGTAGACTTCAGAGATAGGTTGGAGGATTGCTTGAGTAGAGACAAGGTATCTCTCCTTGAGTTGCAGCAATTAGTTGGCCACTTAAACTTTGCCTGCAAGGCAGTGGCGCCTGGGAGGGCTTTCCTCAGGCGGCTGTGCAATGCTATGGGGAACTTGCGGTTGCCCCACCATCGCTTGCGAATCAACAAGGGAATGCGGGAAGATTTATTAGTGTGGAAGGAATTCCTTGCCACCTTTAACGGGGTGACCTTCTGGAGGGAGGATCTGCTGTTAGAAGCTGAACTCCAAGTCACCTCTGATGCCTCCGGGTCCACAGGCTTTGGAGTCTTTTTCAGGGGGCATTGGTGTGCTGACCAATGGCCCGTAGATTTGGTAGCTCAGGGATTGTCCAAAGACCTTACGTTTTTGGAATTCTTTCCCTTGCTAGTGGCTGTGTGGCTTTGGGGATCACAATTGGCAAGCCAAGCTGTCCACTTTTGGTGTGACAATTTGGCTGTAGTGCACGTGGTCAACACCATGGCATCTCGATCCCCCAGGGTGATGAGGCTTGTAAGGGCCTTTACACTGAAATGTTTGCAGAAGAACATTTTGTTTAGGGCCAGACACGTTCCGGGTGTTAACAACGGTGTGGCAGACGCTTTGTCTCACCAACAGATGAAACGATTCTGGCAGCTTGCCCCCTGGGCCGACAGGCAGCCAGCACGGATGCCCCAGGAGCTGTGGGAGCTTGGACGGCGGAAGTAAATAGAGCCATCCAGCTGTCCATTGCCCCCAGCACACGCCGGGCCTACGACCGTGCGGTAGGGAAGATCTGCAAATTTAGGGCATCGGCGGGGCTCCACCAGGCGTGGCCCATTCCCCCTGAACACCTGATGCACTTTTGTGTGGTGCAGCATGGGAGGGGTCTTTCAGTTAAAACTATCAGGGGACAGCTAGCGGCTTTGGCCTTTGCCAGCAAGGTGCACGGCCTTCCTGAATTCACGGGTGTTTTCATGATTAGAAAAATGTTAGAGGGGTGGGCCAGGGAAGATAGAACGCCAAGTGACCCCAGGCAGCCCATCTCCCCTTCTGTTTTGAGGGGGCTGGGGACTGCTTGGGGTGAGGTATGTTCCTCGGCATTTGAACGGAAGCTATTTCATGCAGCTTCCTTGACAGCCTTCTTTGGAGCTCTGCGAATCAGCGAGCTAGTCCCCTCGTTCCGTGAGGATGCTTCTGGCCGTGCCCTTGCTGCCAAAGATGTTAAATTTGTAGGGGATAAAGTCTCTCTTTCAATTAGGCGGTCCAAGACGGACCAGCAACAGCGAGGGAGCACTTTGCTTCTCGGCCCCTGCAATGAGCAGGAGCTGTGCCCTGTTAAGGCCCTTAGGGAGTATGTCACGCTTCGTGGGGATGATCAGGGGGTTTTGTTCTGCCACGAAGATCAAGCCCCTTTGACTAAATATCAATTCTGGGCTGTGACAGAGAGGGCACTTAAGAGAATTGGCCTGTCTGGGGTCAAATTCGGCACCCACTCCTTTCGGATCGGGGCGGCCTCGACAGCAGCTGCCATGGGGTACCCTCAGCAGGCTATACAAACAGTGGGCAGGTGGCGGTCTGGGGCATATCATGCCTACATCCGGCCCCTGCCTTAGCTTTAAATGACAAACTAATTGCTCTTTCCTCAGGTGCCATGTCGGGCCATGTGCGGAAGAGAATCCTGATTTGTGGCCACAGTATGGTGTTCTGGGCAGCTCATCAAGCCAGAAGAACGCCGATGGGATCTCAACTGGGTTTGAGCGCTATGGCCACTGTGGAGTGGCAGGGCCGGCGTGGCCTTAAATGGCCTGGCCTGTTGCCCCTGCTGTTTCGGGGACGGCAGGGTCCTCTCCCGCATATTTTGGTCATTCACCTGGGTGGTAATGACCTGGGGCTCATGAAGGGGATCGCCCTGTCACTGCAAGTAGTGGAGGACCTGAGATATATAAGCAGCCGATGGCCGAGCGTGCTTATAATTTGGTTGGAAATGCTACAAAGACGGGCCTGGAGAGAAGCTTTAAATCCCAAGGCCATAGAGATGGCCCGGCATAAGGCCAACCAGGACATTAGGAAAGCTTTGGGGCAAGGCTTGGGCGTTTTTGTGCCACACCCCAATATTAGGGCCAAATTTGCCCACCTCTATAGAGGAGATGGTGTCCATCTGTCACCTGAGGGCAATGATATATTTTTGCATGACCTGCGGCAAGGGCTTTGGGTGGCTCTAGGCCACCGGTGGGGCGCTAGGGTCTAAGCAGAGGCTTGACCCTGGCGGTGGCAGGAGATTCTGGGAATAGGGTGCGGACTGGTGAGCACCCTGTGGCACTTCCCCTTGAGTGGGGACAGGGCTGCCATTAAGGGCGGTATGCATGCTTGCGGTGACCATACACTGGCAGAAACCTGCGGGGATCCTCAATACAAGACCTCCCCTCATGCCGTGCGGCTGGGTGTGTAACAGGTGCTTCAATGAGGATCCATGGCCCGGCAGCCCGGGTTGCAGCCATTATAAGGATGGCCTACACCTGGGGGTGTGGGGCTCGCCCAGACAGGTCAAGGCGGAGGTCCGGAGTTGACCCCAGGGCTTGACCTGTACCACTTAGTTAGCCCTTGCCTTGTTTATGTTATGGTCATTTAATAAACGGCCCTTTAATTCCAAGCCTGTGTCTGTCTCTTCCTTCCGGCTGGGGTGGCAAGAAGACTCACCCTGCAACTGCTTGCAGCCTCGGCAGGGAGTCTGACTTTGCCGCCCTGCCCAGTGGAAAGGAGGCAGGCTCCCTTCCTTCCTGGGCATCTGGGGCATTGGCCAGGGGGCGGAGCCAAGGGCCGTTTTTTCGGCGGCTCCGTTTTCCCCTGGCCGCAGCTTGCAAAGAGCTCGGCCCACCCACCTCTCCCTGTTTTAGTGCAGGACTAGCTGGCTGCTGTTTCAGAGCCGGGTAGGAATTTTTTACCTTTTTTCCCAGATTGGCTGCGGGAAAGGAAGGTTTTTTTCGCCTACCTTGCACTAATGGCGGTGTTTGAGGCATTTGAGGTGGTGCCGTAGGGGGTTTGTGTCATTGGCAGGAGATTCTGGGAATAGGGTGCGGGCTGGTGAGCACCCTGTGGCACTTCCCCTTGAGTGGGGACAGGGCTGCCATTAAGGGCAGTATGCATGCTTGCAGCGACCGTACACTGGCAGAAACCTGCGGGGATCCTCAATACAAGACCTCCCCTCATGCCGTGCGGCTGGGTGTGTAACAGGTGCTTCAATGAGGATCCATGGCCCGGCAGCCCGGGTTGCAGCCATTATAAGGATGGCCTACACCCGGGGGCGTGGGGCTCGCCCAGACAGGTCAAGACGGAGGTCCGGAGTTGACCCCAGGGCTTGACCTGTACCACTTAGTTGGCCCTTGCCTTGTTTATGTTATGGTCATTTAATAAATGGCCCTTTAATTCCAGGCCTATGTCTGTCTCTTCCTTCCGGCTGGGGTGGCAATATATTTTTACTGGGATTGCTTATTCCGGGTAGGATATTACAGGTTTGGCAGTGAAATCTGTGTGATTTTTCTTCAGGACCATTATTTTCAATGAGGAATCTATTGAAGGATCTTGGGCAGCTGTTTTTAAAGATTATGGCATCAGATATGCAAAGGATACAGTCTTGGAATTGGCTGGGAGTGCTCTGTGCTCCTCCTTTGCAAGGATCTTTTGGAAGGGAGAAATGGTATTGCCTGGGAAATATTAGAGTAAAAGAAAAACACATGCTCAGGTTACACGGCTGGTAAGCACTGAAACCAAAAAACCCACAGATTTTTCCAGAAAGGAGGTTTCACAATTTCCAAGCATCTTGAATCTGTGTTACTGTTCCAGAAAATCAAGGTAATGTTTCAAAACAATGATTTCCATGTATATCTTTGGCTCAGGAATTTAGTTATGCATACTTCTTGATTCTTAGTTCTATTCAGTCATCTTTCCTTCACTATTTATTGTCTTGACCCTATGCTTTTAATGTTACCAACATTTAGTAGAAGTTGCCACTATCATCACTATCTTAATTCTTTATGACTAGAAAAATTCTCCTCCACCACCCTTTCTTATTGGTATCAAATAATGCTAGTTTTTTAGACAATTAGATCACCAGGTAAGAGAAATGTTAACTGTACTACAATTTTCAAAGATGAGTTCTACATCTTAAGGGCCTACAACCTCCAGCCAACAGGCAGTCCAGTATAATGGATTGAGTTGTAAAACTGGGCATCAAATCTCTGCTCAACACAGAATGACATTAGATTGAATCCAGGCTATATTTTCGAATGGCAGAATGGAATGCTGCTGCCTCACCCTCCCTCTGATCTCCTGAGGAATGACCTGTGTGCAGTAGAAAGGGAAAGTCAGTGGAAATTGCTAGTTTAGTTTTGATCCAACCAATTATCTTTTCAGACACACTGGAAGGGGAACTAGGCTATCCTAGTGTAAATTTTAAAAACTGGAAATGGTTTCGAGTTCCATATTCATTAATTTATTTAAAATTGCTTAAGATATTTATAAGCCAATCATTCTCCTGACCAAGACAAGACCCATGGCAGGTCCTAAAACTAGACTCCTTGTTGTTCTTCTTAATACCAAGTTAAGTCTGATGTCTCTTCTTAAGTAGTAACAATTCTGTGAGAAGTCTTTGAAGATTGTTGCTGAAGTTGTTAGCTTAGAGACAGAGAATTGGCAGCCAAAAAGTGAGATGCAGTGCATATTTTAAAGGCACTCATTTCATCTGCAATGCACATAAGAGTGTTCATGTGTGTTGGAATGGGGATGCCATGAACACAGTGGGCAGATTCAGCAGATGAGCATCTCACAGCTAATTTAGGGATGTCATAGATTTTGTCACAAATATATTTGATAGTCAACCTTGCTATGTTTGAGTGTGATGATCAGCTGTCCATCTGACCTACCTAGTTCTGCCAATGGAAGATTCCCATTGACTCAGAGTACATTTTCATAATCATGATTGTGATTTGGCAAACAATTCCCATGTAGCTACTAGGGTGTGTGTAATGAAAACCATATGCCATTAAAAAAATCATGAAAATAACAGTTTCTGGATCTTTCTTTTAACTCTCTGTAATGGAAATGCTAGTCTTGGCAGCTTGGTAGTCACAAAACCCCTCCCTCCCAAAATCCACCCCCCCCAAGTTCTAGCATTTATCAAGAATGAAGTATGAGCTTGCATTTAATTTTGAATTCTGTACTGAATTTCTCCCTTCCAATCAGATCATTGGAAGATAGGAGCAAAGAACACTCCCTGCAATCCCAAACAGACCTGTCATTATCCTTTCCCCTTCCTTCCCTCTTTGCCCCTCCTTGTGGGCTGGAGAGGGACTGTTTGTCCTTATGAAGAACAAGATCAGGATCCAGTAGCACATTAAAGACCAGTTTCTGTGGAAATCACAGGATTCAGTGCTGGCTGTTTCCCTTCCAAACTGCAGCTCGGGTCCCACAAGACATGTGTGTCCCATGATACTCATAATAGCCCTTTTAGAAGTAAAAACAAGGGGTGTTGGGAAGGGAGAATAATCCCTGAAAAAGGGTCCCTCCCCCAGTCCACACTCTCCATGCCCCCTCAAAGTAGGGATGGAGACCATGCCTGGCCAGCCAAGAGAAGGGCATGCCTGGTCAAGCTTCTGGGCTGGATGTGCATAGCCCTCACTCTGGTGAGCCCATGGCCAGTCCTGTGATGGGCAGCATGAGTCTGAACTGGGCACTTCTTTACTATGACTCTAGCTCTCTTTTTGTTGGGGTGGTCCTAGTTGGGGTGGTCCTAGTGGGGGGATACCCCCCTCCGATGGAGTAGCCATGGCAGACCATCGGCCTGCTGAGAATTTTCCTGGATGGCTTAACAGCTAATCTACTGCTCAAAATAGTCCCCTTCTCTCTCTCTCTTTTACCAAAGGAAGGATAGAACCCACTGGTTTCCCATTCTTTTCTCAGAAGGCCTACATGGAAATTTGGTAACTCCACCTCAAGATGAAGCTTGGCCTTGGGTCATACCTCTCCTCAAAGTGAAATGGATACCAGACACATGTCTTAGCATGTCTTTCTCATCTGGCTTGCTCTCTAAGGAGGAACACAAAAAAGAAAGGAAAGCTACCAGACTGATCTAAAGGCTGTCACTTCCCTTCAGCCCTGCTCAGGATGCAATTGCCTTCCTCCTTTTGCTACCTGCAATTCCCTTCAGAATATAGCTCTAAACCAGAAGAACATATACAAACCTCAATGCAGCAATAATAATAATAACAGTGCTTTTACATACCACTCTTCTAGACAGATTGGTGCCTCATTCAGAGCAGTGAACAAAGTCAGTGTATTATTATCTCCACAATACAGTGGGGGAGATGGAGCTGAGAGGAGTGGCTTACCTAAATCCACCTGCTGAGGTCATAGCTCCAGTGGGATTTGAACCAAAGGAGTGTTGATTTGCAACCCAACTACTTACCCTCTGATTATTGCTTACCAACTTCAGCTAGACCATTTTAATGGATTGCTTGAATTGACCTCCATTTTATTGCATATGCTGTGAATATTCAAAGCCCCCTTGTAGTAAGTGCTAGTTTGTTTTTATTGTTATTTTTAATATTCAGTCTAAACTATTAGTGTCAAACAGCTCCTCCGTCCCATAAACCCACTATCTCCCTTAGCTATTAACATAGAAAAAGCAAGGGAACCTTTGCTTCTAGTAAATATTTTGTGTTCTAGAGGAGACCTAAGATTTCTTATAAGCTGCCTTGAACCCTATTGGAAGAAAAGTGGATCAAATATTTTCAAAATAAATACATAAAATTTTGTGCGGTTCTAAAGTTCAGTGCAGTAGGTTAAGACTTCAGGGATTTTTTTTTCTCACTCTGGTGTGGAAAACTGAAGGCCTTCATGTGGATCCTAGAGCTATTCTACTTGAGAATTAATTCATTAAAACAATAAAAAAAGCTTTCAGATTTGTTTTTGTCAAAGTTCTTTGAGAACATAGTTTCTCATTTGTTTCTTTGGACAGTGAGAATGAAAGGCACCATGACCTTTCTAACTAACTTTTTAGAACAGAATCAATTCGTGCCCTGTCTCCTGCAAGTGTAATTGAGTGATCACCAGTCTGAACGGTGAGTTACATGATTGTAATTAATTATACCACAATTGACCTGCAGTTCTGCTTCTTGGTTCTCTCTGTGCCCTTGCCAGGCTGGGACCGTAATTGCCCTCTAACTGACAGGTTTCAGAGGTCTAAAATTGACAATGAGGGAAAAATAAACCGATGAAAAAATGTTTGTATGTGTGTATTTTATGTATGTATGTGCATATTTAAAAAGTGCTAGTTAACATTGCTTTAAATATCATTAACATTATCAAGTCTGATTTTGGAAGGCTAAGAAGCCTTTGAGAAATCTCAAAAAGATAGTATAGAAAGAAGCATTTAAATAGGAAACTGATTCTGGAAAGCCAGACTGAGTGAGGCCTGAACATGAGTAATAAGGAGAAGAAAGACTGGCAAAACAATGTTAGGGGTAGCTTAAAATAGCTCAGAGGAAACTGAGGAGGCCATTGGCTTTTTATACCATGGTTCAGTTCTCTTACTGAATTTCTGTATCTGTGCCATAGATTTCGAATTCTAGTGACTTAAATCACTAATCTCAGTTTCCAAGCTTAACCAAATTGCAAATTCTTTGCTACATCATTAATTTGGGGTCATTTTAAAGGAAAAACACATTTATGTTCATTATTTCTTACTTCAGTAATGTCTGGACTGGTAATGACAATTAGTTTGGAGTAGTGGTTAAGAGCGGCAAGACTCTAATCTGGAGAACCAGGTTTGATTCCTCAGTCCTCTGCTTGAAACCAGCTGGATGATTTTGGGTCAGTCACAGCTTCTCTGAGCTCTCTCAACCCCACCCACCTCACGGGGTGATTGTCATGAGGACAATAATAACACACTTTGTAAACTGTTCTGAGTGGGAGTTAAGTTGTCCTGAAAGGTGGTATATAAATCGGATGTTGTTGTTCTTGTTATTGGTACAGTTTTCATCAAGCCTCTTTCAGTGTATCACTTTGATGACCCAATTACGGACATCCCATATACTGAACATTTTCATTTGCCCTGGATATTCTGCCTGGCTTTGAAAAGTCTTGTCTACTCATATCTCTGACCATAGTTTTCTCTCAAACCTTCAGGGGACAACCTTGTATATATGTATTCAGGAGAAAAGTCTGTTGAGTTCAATAAAATGTATTCTCCAGTGAGCTTACATCTATAAAGGACTGAATGACTACACAATATTTCTGGATACATTTCCTTAGATGTATTCATATATACACACATATCATTCAGATAGTTTCAGGAGGGTAGCTGTGTTCTCCAAGCAACCAGCAAGAGCCAAGTCCAGTAGCACCATAGACACCAATGAGATTTCCAGAGTACAAGCTTTTGAGAGTTGTAGCTCCCTTTGTGTCTGACAAAGGAAACTTTGTCTCTTAAAAGCTTATACCCTGGAAATCTTTTTGTTCTGTAAGGTACCACTGGACTTAAATCTTACATATCACTCTGCCTCTCATTTGATTAAACAGTTACATGGTAAATTTGCCATAGGAAATGACTCTTCTACAATGATTTCCCCATCAAATATCACTCATGGCATAATCTGAGGCCATTATTTAGTGAGTTTCCCTGTCCCCACCCGTGACACATGGGCCGTTAAACTTACAGCATAATGTCTCCTATTTGTGTGAGGGATACTTTGTGTTACACTACAGAGGTCATTACTCATTGCATGCAGAAGGCCCCAGGTTCAAGCCCTGAATCTTCTGTTAAAGGGTCTATCAATGCAATCCTAAAAAAAAAAGGGATCACTGAAGTCAGTGATTTTAGAAGTCAGTAGTAGTCACCATTGACAACTGTTGTTCACAAACATCACAGAGGAAGAACACTTACTTTCCTGGCTGAAACTGTTAGTTAAGAAATGATGTAGTTTTAAATTATTTGTTACATTTGTTAGTATGCATGAACTTGTATTATTTATTTCTTTTCTCCTTCCTCATGTTAATTTTCTTTTTGGAGTGTTTTCAAATAGTGAGTGCTTTCTAATAAATCAAGAGTTTACCCAATCTTTATTGACAGCTGGTATGCATATCAATAGTTCTGGAAGGAAGTCAAGAACAACTGCGCTTGATGAATGACTACAAATGGATTGTGACTCCTTCAGCAGAAATGGTTCAAAGGAACAGATAACTTATAAGAAATAGCTAATGCACATAGAAGCAGTTCTGCCATTTATTGATCTGGTTCTAATGAATATGGAGTGAAAAAGAAAATGAAATTTGTCTTCTCTTTAGAAATAATAGCATTTGGGTACCGGAATAGTTATGATTAATATATATGTCCAGATGAATGACTATCACTTTTGTATATTGATAATGGGACGATCTGTGTTCATGGCAGTGAGATGAGGGAAAAATCTGGTTATTTGTTGTGAGACTGTATTGACAAATACTATAGGAGTCAAAAGATGCTGCCCTTCTGTGAGATGTATAGGCAATTTATTATGGGCCAGTCTAGGATCAGTGAAAGTGAGGCCTCCTCAGGAGAAGAGCCTTGTGGAGCCAGCCCTTGCTCTTCAGGAGAAGAGGAGCTTTATGTAACCAGCCCTGACTCAGCCGATGCCGGAGATTAGGAAGAACAGTTGCTGGCTAATCTGAGTCCACAGCCAGCAGCTGAGGTAGAGCTACCAGCACCCTCCAGCTCCTACACTACAGGTGAAGCCCAGCCAGGGATGTCCAACACCACAGGGGAAGCCCAGCCAGGGGCTTCCACCCCCGCCCCAGGTTTGTCCACACCCAAAGAACGCCGCAGACGAAGGCAGAGAGTGGAGCTGCAGGGGAGACAGTGCAGTGCTTGCCTCCTGGGATGAAATCAGCTGTTGTGGATAGTAATGATGAGTAGCATCAGGATAGAGCCCAAGCAGCTGGCTGCAAACCCCGCCTAGCTATGAAAGCCAGTCTAGAGGAACTGCTTGGTATGGAAGCAATGAGTTGAATTCTGGGTACTGCTGTGGCTGCTCCCTTGAACCTTGCCTTGCTCCTGTAGCCTCTGGACCATGTCCTGTCTCTGCCTGTCTCTGGACCTGACTGTACTGGTACTGACCTACGGACCCCCTGACTTGGCTTTTGGACTTTGGACTTGTGCCCTGACCTTGGACTGGACTTTGACTACTTTGCATGAGCCTGCCCAGCCCCTGACACAATTTTGCTCACTTGCATTCACTGAGATCCACATTATCTTAATCTTCTGGTAATTAACTGGTTGGAATCTTCATATGAAACTGGTTTTGTTTATGGTAGCCCAAGCAGCAGGTCTCTTTTGAAAATGTTCAGAGGAAATCTTTTGGGGCACTAATTCTAAATGTCTAGCATGGTAGCAGAGGTAGCAGAGGTAGCCAAGTACTAATAATCACCGTATCAGCTGAATAGTATTTGGCTATATTGGAAGTCCTACCTGAAAATGGGAGGAAGAGGGTGGTATCAAATGCAGATACATTTTCTTTCTGTTGGCCATGACATCCCCCTTTCCCAATGTCAAATGAGCTTTACATGCTATATACAAGAGAGGCAGCCTGAAATCAAACAGCAGAAACAATAAAAAACCAGCAAACTTCTCCAAGTTGTAGAATATCAGAAAAAAATTGCCAGAAGCACTTAAATTTCTAGAAAAACAATGGTGTAACCTGGAAGCTAAAGGATAGCAAGGTCAAATGTTTTTGTGTGGGGATGTCCCATAGCTGAGGCAATAATCCATATGAATGTTCAATTACTTCCATGGCATGTTCTGTTTAGCAAAGGAGGCAGATCCATATACCAAAGATATGTGACCTTGTCTTATGGGCAGTGGAAAAGGGGAAGCATTCTTTTCTGATCTAAGCAATTAGTAATACTATACAGATTCAAAGTCATTACAGGCAGATTCAAAGTCATTACCTTAGTGACAAAGGAGCTGCTGCGGTGTGAGTTCTTCTCATTGATAACATTAGAAAATCTTGGTCATGTTAGAGAGCCCATAATATAGCTCCTTCCCATGCTAATATTGTTCCAGGGAAGAGCAATTCTGGCATGACAGAATGAAACATTGAAAGAGCCACCCATATGACCTAAATTCTCTGACATTGTACTACGTGTAGAGGTTCCTACACTGCTAAGATACCATCAAAAGGCACTACAGCAATAGTGCTTTTTGAGCCCCAACTACCACTTTCTTAGAAATGTGAATTTTGATTAACTGTAAGGCTCTGTATACCTCTGGTTATACTTCTTCTTTCCACTAGATATTTACTTGATGAGTTTCTGGACTTCAGTCAACTGGAGAGTAGCACTAATTGATGCCAAACATAGTCCAGCGGTTATAAATAATGAAATATAATTGATAGGCATCCTTAGAGCAGCTAGATGAATCATCATAACACAAAAATAGGATGTCTGATGCTTCAGTGAGAGCTGAAGTGGAATTGATCCCCTGTTAATAAGTGTCTATAAAGCTGACACGGACAGCTGAATGCTTAACTAAGGGAAGGTCTTATGAAAAAGCCTTGATTTAAACTCTTAGTTTTATGATAGGAAAGATACTTATGCATGAAAATACAGTTTGGATTTCTAAAATTTGCATTTTGTTCAGTAAAATCTACCATATTTCTAGAAGTTAATTCTTACCCATTGGCAGAAATCCAAATCCTTCTTCTTTACTAAGGCACAACATTTCATGCAGTTCAAAGCCTTTTAAAAATTGTTTTATTTTAGCAAATAACATATGGTAATACCATAAAAAGAAAAGAAGCTTTGTCAGTTAAGTCTAAGACAAAACTTTAGTTACTGAAGCAGTAAGAACACAAACTGATGGGAAACAGTTGTGAAATAACAAAAGTATACAATTAATACCTTGTTTAATGCTCTGGTTATATTCCTATGAACAGAGTGCTGAGTGAAGCAGCTCTGTAAGATGTATTAATGACACTGGTTCTAATGGGGATGTATTTACAGTATTCCATATCTTATTGATGAGTTACATACAAGGCAGCAACATATGAGGATGTGGTAAGTAGGGGTGTGCAAGGCCTGCCTGTTTCGGTAAACCTGATTCAGTTTTAACTGAATCAGGAAACCGTTTCGATATTCAGGGAATACCAAATTGGCAAGCCGTTTCAGTATTCGCGTTTCGGCTTGATTCAGCCATTGTTTTCAATGAGAAAACCTTCTCCCACCTTTCCAGGAGTCGGGGGGGGGCATTTTCTGTCCAAATCACACCAAACTTGGTGGAGACCTTCTCCTAACTCTCTTCTAACTACCCCCCAAGTTTCAGAAAGATTGGACTTTGGAGGGTCATGTTATGCCCCCCCAAACAAGGTGTCCCTTCCCCCTACAGTCTCCATGGTTCTCTATGGGGAAAAACAAGCCATCTTTCTAGGTGGCTTGGGGTGGCATTTTGCAAGCAAAATGCACCCAACTTTCAGGGAACCTGCTCCCACCTGACCTCCCACCCTCCACCCAGTTTCAGGCAGATTCCACTTTGGGGGGCCATTTTATGGCCTCCCAAAGAAGGTGCCCCTATCCACCTCCACTCCACTATTCCCTATGGGGGAAATAAGAGAGGCTTGTGTGGCTAGGGGTGGCATTTTGCATGCAAAATGCCCCCAACCTTCCGGGGCCCATCTCCCACCTGTCCTCCCACCCTCCACCAAGGCCCAAGCTGATCCCACTTTGGGGGGCTATTTTATGCCCCCCCCCCCAAATATGGTTCTCCTGCCACACCACTTTGTCTTTCTAGTGTGGGGAAGACTTCCACACCACAGAAACACATGGGATTGGGGCTGCCAATGGCCACAGCCACAGTCCACCTGCACCCAAACTGCCAAATACCACACACACCCTCCCCCAAACCTAACCTCCCCTGTCCTGTGGCTAGCCACTTTCTATTGATTCCTGTTATGGGAAAATCTCCCACAGCAGGAACCCACGGAATGTGGCATCTGTGGCCACAGGCACAGTCCCCCTTTTAAATCCACCCCCACAGCCCCACACTGACCCAAAGACACCCTTCCCAACATTCCCACACCGGCCACTACCCCAGGAGCAGGCTGGCCACCCATCCCCCATTGTTCCCTGTGATGGGAACTTTTAAACTCTCTTTCCCAGGGCAATTATGCACAGCCCAGGGGTGCCACAATGGTGGGCACACTCCTGAGTGTGAGCTTGTCCCTGTGAAAGAGCACCTGAACCACAGACACCCTCCCCCAAATTCCCCCACCACCTACAGAGGTGGCTGGCCAGCCAGCCCCATTGTTCCCTATGATGGGAACCAACTACACAACAAAGAATAAAACACAAACACACACTGAATAAAGTTTTAAAAAACATTATTTTCTCACTTTCAAAGTACAAGTAGGCAAAGCATTGTGACACATTACACCAGCAGTCCCCCACACTGAAAAATAACACAACTCACTTAACATCAGAGAATCACAAAAACACAATTTCTGCCAAAAACACTTTATTTCTTTAACAGCTGTAGGTTACACAGCAGGGGGGCACACCAAAGGGCATGCCAGCAGTATCTTACAAAAAAATAACACCACTTCACATTAAAGAATCACCCAAAACACAATTGCTGTCAAAAACACTTCATTTCTTTAACTAGTTTAGGTTACACAGTAGGAGGGCACAACAGGGAATGAAAGCAGTCTACTACACAAAATAACACAACTCATTTCACTGTTTTTGACAGCAATTGTGTTTTGGTGATTCTCTGTTGTGAAGTGAGTTGTGTTATTTTTGTGTAGTAGACTGCTTTTATGCCCTGTTGTGCCTACCTACTGTATAACCTAAAGCAGTTAAAGAAAGTGTTTTTGACAGGAATTGTATTTTTGTGATTCTCTGATGTTAAGTGAGCATCTTGCACCTTCTCTTTCTTCCCCACTGATCCATCTGGGGCTCCATTCCTTAGCTGGAACTTTTCCATAGTTGTGAGATGGTTGTCTCACCCATGGCAGCCCTACATCACTTTCTCCCTGGCAGTATTTGCTTCAATCAAACTATCCAAGGAGGGAATGATCTCCAATTATCAATCGAAAAAAAGGACAATCCAAGGAGACCATATAACACAAATCATGCAACATTTATAAATAATTATTCATGTTCTATAACAGGCACAGAATCCTCACCACCGCGAAAAATTGTGCGGTGAAGAATTATTACAGCCGAATGAACCTCCTCCCGAGGAGGAAGGCTCCTGGTGGGAGAATGACAATGGGTTTGCTGGCTTCGTTGGTACCCTGTTTCGCTGCACCTCACTTCTTCACAAGCCTTTACAATGTGCCTAAAGAATATACATACAATATAAATTCCTTTTGCAAACATAGTAATAACAACTGCTCTCAATAAAACTGTTACAAAAGTCCATCAAGGTATACAAAGTTACTTTCTACACAAAGTGCAACCTTAAATCTAGTTAATGTTATAAATATGTGTTAAAATATGTCATTATATATACAGTTAGACAGTTCCAAACTCTCCAAATCATGGAGCTACTTACAAAAACGAATCTTCAATGTTCAGAATCAATTTTCATTTCATAAAGCTTTCTCATCGCATTCTGGCCCCAAGCCCCTTTGCTCAATGCTTAAATATAAAACATCGCACTGTTAAATTTGACCTTGGGAAAGCATTTACCTTGATGGACTTTTGTAACAGTTTTATTGAGAGCAGTTGTTATTACTATGTTTGCAAAAGGAATTTATATTGTACGTATATTCTTTAGGCACATTGTAAAGGCTTGTGAAGAAGCGAGGTGCAGCGAAACAGGGTACCAACGAAGCTGGCAAACCAGTTGCCATTCTCCCACCGGGAGCCTTCCTCCTCGGGTGAGTATTTGCTTCAAACCAAGCATACTGTGGATATCATGCCCAAATTCTCTATATTTTATTTAAATGTCATTGATTATAAAAATGTTATCAGGGCTGAGCAAGGCATAAATGATGAGATACTACCTAAACTAGACAAATGAAACTCTGCCTGATATTTATTTATTTATTTATGTTAGTTATGGTCTGCCTTTCTCATTGACTCTGAAGGCGAGAGTCACACTGACTCACAGTGTGAGTCAGAACAGTCAGTTTCAAAGACAATGCAATAAACAATGTGATCCGGTACATAAATGCAAATGTGCCAAGACTTAAAACCAGCAGAAATCCATTAAAGAGTTGAAGAAACAGCTGAGATTAGCATTTCATTGGGAAAAATCTAAGTCAGACAATACAAATCCCTATCTTGGAAAAGCCTAGCCAGAAAAGAAGGCAGGCCCCTCACTGTGTATGTTAGACTCAGAGTCTCTCTGCACAAGACAACAAACATGAGGACACTCAAGTGAAAGATCTTACATTTGTTTGCCCATTGTGGATACAAGTGCACTGGTAGGGAGACAGAGTACACTTGAATATAAGACCACACAGAACATAAGTCACGTGAGTGTCCCTGTGAAAGATGCCTTGTGTAGAGAGACTCTCAGAATGAGCATAAATTAAGGTAATGTATCTGATTTCTATGTATATGTATGTATTTCTATGCATTTCTATGTATTATCTGATTTCTCCAAATTGAGTATTTGGGCCATTTTAAAATGGAAGCCAGAATGCTGAGCTATAAGTACAAATCATCATTTCCAGCACAGAGTTAGTCCACTACCTTCCTATAAGGGCATTATGTTGATTATTTTTTACCCTCTTCGAGTAGTTTCTAACACAGTCCTTTTCCAGTACAACCAACACAGAATTGAGAATTTCAGTGAATTATTTCCCAAGACCCTCAAACCCATGAATAATCAAGTCAGTTCAGATCCCATTGATGTATAATTCTCTCCAAGTTTGCTCTGTGACCATAGGAGTATTGCTTGCCTTTGTGGTCTTTCAGAGGTATAATGGGTTGTCTGTAGAGCATTAGATACTCAGCAAGATAAAATGCACCGACTGAACTGGTGTTAACAGAAAATCCAGTTTACATGGAGTACAGAAGACTTTTATCTATAACTGTATAAAGAAACATGATTGACAAAGAGAAAACCAGCACCTTGGGTAACTGAAATAGAAATCAGAATTAAAAGTAAAATTCACAAGGAGAACCTGAGAAGTACTGGATAAATATACCTTCTATAAGCAAAAGAAAACAACTTTATTAAAAGGCTGGCACAGAAATAGGTAAGTGTCATCTCAATAACACTTTAAAAGCCTAGATATGTAATAGAGGTTGGCAATGGTTCACATACAATATTCTTCAGTCCACATGAGCTAACTTTGTTGCTGAGGGGATGTGCTCATGTGGATGGTGTAATGTTCAAATATGAATAGAGTATGATTTTGAACATAGTCAACAGCAGTTCCCACAATCATAGCAGCACTTTTCTTAACTGTTCAGTCATGGGTTTGCACATTGCCCTCATCCAGCTGTGCACTCATACAACAAACAAACCGCAACTTGCTTCAATGGGATCTTTGATGGTGATGGGAAATTGACAGTGCACTCAGCAGAGTTACACCATTCTAACATATTGACTTAATCCAGCCCTTCCTCCCTATTCCAAATAGTTGATCCATGTGATTTAAGGCATATTTGATTGAGAGAATTGTTTGCAGCCTGAACTGTCTGATCAGGCAGGGGAATCCTGTGTGTAACACTCACTTATGCACACAGAAATTTCCATTCGGCTTGGGCTATGCACATAGACCTACTAGATAGGTAGACGTTTTCTTTGCTTATATAGGTTAGTATTTGAGAATTGTCAGCAGCACTATACAAGTGGACAAAAATAATGATATGAAATCTTAATGTAAAGGATATGCAATGGAAATTGTTGGGAAAATCAAGAAGCAGGGAACATGAAGTTAAAATTAAGAAATGATGATGATACTATCTGAACTGGAAATTACTGGAAAATACATTGTGCAGGTGCTGGTTTCTCATTATAATTTATGGGTTTATACATAACATTAAGGTACAAGATATTCTGACAGCATGTCACATTTTATTTCATTCATATCATATAGAACACTTCCCCTATGTTTAGTAATTAGTTTATCTATGTGGTGCATAGAATGAGTGACTTTTTGTCTACTGAACAACCAATTAAATCTGTAAATGATTATACATGTAATGAAAATATTTGGCTGCAACATA
This sequence comes from Eublepharis macularius, assembly GCF_028583425.1. Classification (NCBI taxonomy): domain Eukaryota; kingdom Metazoa; phylum Chordata; class Lepidosauria; order Squamata; family Eublepharidae; genus Eublepharis; species Eublepharis macularius. The sequence continues at coordinate 60,349,013 of NC_072798.1, forward strand.
ATGATTTGTACATTTCAGTGAATATGTGAATCTTTTTGTAAAAAGCATTACATTCATCATTAGCTTTACAATAAATAAGGAGAAATTGCCAGAATTGTCTTGTGGATTTCTAGAATGAGGTTTAATGAAAGCATATATCAGGCTGTCATGGATATGGCTAGAACTGTAAGGGAACAATTGCTGGATATGACCAAGAAAGTTGTTCAAGACAGAAACACATACAGAAACACATACAGAAACATGACCCCATAATTAGATAGGCCACAAAGGGCCTAGAGGTCTAGAATAAAACAACCTTGGAGGGGTGCATAAAATAATAAGAGTGATACAGTTGTATTGCCATGTGTAGAGCCATGCTAACTCATACTTATGCATAAAGTCTACCGAGGCCCAGGCACAGGTAGGGTTGCTGTTGTCCTGGTGTGGGTGGAGGAGCCCCTGCTCTCACCTTCCACCCCCTGCTACCACTCACCTGGCTGGGGGGAAGGTGAGGAAACAGGTCTTCCGGGCACACTCCCGGGGTAGTGCAACAAATGTCATTCTCAGTGACATCATCATGCTGCCCTGGGAGCGCTCCCCCACTTTGCATGAGGCTGATTTTGGCCCCAAACAGGTGGAATCAGGCCTGTTTGAGGCCCTTCTGGTGTGAAGCATGTGCACACTCCTGGGCCTGCACAATGACGTCATTTCCTAGAAGTGATGTCATCACACAGGCCTGGGACCATGCACATGCAAAGTGCACTCACTAAGAAGAGAAGACAGGTGAGTGCTGGGCTCCCCCTCCCACCAGAAGGGTAAGAGGACCTGGCAACTCTAGATGTCAGGAGTATCTGAGAATGGCAAGAATGTCTAACTTCATAGAGGCTGGCAACATTATTCAAAAATAGTTAGATTGGTAGAGAGCAAAAAGATATTCAGATACATCAGTAACTTGTAATCACCAATTCTACATAGACTTCGTTAATGCAAAAGGTATAAAAATGAACTAGCTAATGTTTCTGTTTCAAGAAAATATTTCAAATATAGATAATCTTGTTTTGTCTATGAAATCCTAAGATAAGAGTTAGCTTTGAATTTGAGTCTCTGAAACCGCTATTGTTAAGAAAAGGTTCTGAAACCTTATACATATGATAAGCTGAACTAATGCAAGCTTCCTCTTTGGAGGGGCTCCTTGCCTGTGACCTTCGTATCTTTGGGTAAGATACTTTTTTGGACTCATGTAAGTGCTCTCCTCTAATGATCTATGTAGTTATAATGGATGATGTGACTTTCGGTTGATTGAGTTGATATCAAGAATACTGAATAAATATTTTGCAATAATAAAAGAAGCAGAATCAAAAAGAGTCCAGTAGCACCTTTAAGACTAACCAATTTTATTGTAGCATAAGCTTTCGAGAATCAAGTTCTCTTCGTCAGATGCATGATCCGAACTGGTCAAATACAGAAGAGGAGGGGAGAGAGGGGAGAAAGAAGGGGACATATATCACAAGGAGACAGAATGCAATTAGCGTGGAGGCAGTCAAAACATTCCTTTGCTTGGAAATGTAAACATCTCCTTTTGGTGTGCAGTCAGTTTGCCGTATTAGTTTGTAGCAGTGAAAGTATCCAATTCCTATGTAGTATAAGCCTTCGATGACCACAGCTCTCCCTGCCAGCTGCATCTGACAAAGAGAACTGTGGTCCCCGAAAGCCCACACCAGGCGTCACTGGGCTCCCCCAGACCACGCCTCTGTAAAGGGAATCTGTTACCTGTGATAATGTGATAACCATTCATAGTCTCTATTCAGTCCCAGCTTGACAGAGTCAAATTTGCATATGAATTCCAATTCAGCAGCCTCCCGTTGGATTTTGTTTTTGAAAGGTTTCTGTTGAACCACAGCGACCTTTAAGTCTTTGGTGGAATGTCCTGGTAGATTGAAGTGTTCTCCCACTGGTTTTTGGACGTTTCCATTTCTAATGTCAGATTTGTGTCCATTTATTCTTTTGCGTAGAGGTTGGCTGGTTTGTCCAATGTACAGAGCAGAAGGACATTGTTGGCACATGAGGGCATATATCAGATTGGAGGATGAGCAGCTGTAAGAGCCAGAGACGGTGTAGTTGATGCCATTGGGTCCTGTAATTGTATTCCCTGGGTAGATATAGATATATTGTCTGTGGCCCCATTCAGACTCAGGGCCAAGCTACAAGTGACAAATGACACTTGAACGGCAAGTGAACAGGGAGAAACACACTTGCCGTTCAAGTGTCATTCGTCACTTGTAATTTGGCCCTAAGTACCTGAGCAAACTCAGGGCCAAGCTACAAGTGACAAATGACACTTGAATAGCAAGTGTATTTCTCCCTGTTCACTTGCCCTCCACTCAATCCACTTGCCAGGCAAGTGTCTTTCGTCATGTGTAGCTTGGCCCTCAGCCCCAGTGGAATGCAGCTGCTCCTAACAATCCAGCAGATCCATCCTTTCTCCCCTGGCATGATATGGCATGGATGTTTGGTGAGCAATCGTGAATTACAGTGAAGACTCACTGGCCAAAACCAAGAGACTAATAAGGGCCAAGCTACAAGTGACGAATGACACTTGAACGGCAAGTGGATTGAGTGGAGCGCAAGTGAACAGGGAGAAATACACGTGCTGTTCAAGTGTCATTTGTCACTTGTAGCTTCGCCCACAGGGAGTAGATGAGGAGTGGCAATCTGGTGTTTTTCATAATGTGTACTTTGGGTTTGCTCCCTGCAGCGGTGGTGAAGAACACTGTTGTGTACACTCCCATTATCACTTCTCAAGTGGTTTCTCATTCTTATTATCCGATTAGCCTGGATGTTTAATGGAGCTAAAGTTCAAAGAGAACATGTCTGGACAAAGCCACAGGCATGAGTCTTTGGATACGAGTAGTTGGGAAAGAACCAAAGGACTGTCAAGGGATCACAGGCTGAGGCTTGGCAGCTTGGCAGGTGGAGCAAGTTTTATTTTTTTGTCTTATTAGTTTAAACAGTTGAAATATTCTTTGAATTGCCTTGGGCTTTTGGGGGGAGAAAAGCAGCATAGGAATACTCCAATAAATAAATATACATAAAAAAAATAGAAAGTGAAACCACTCCAGACAAAGTGACTTTTATTTATATAGGTAGATTTATGATATATGCATATAACACATAGATTTACTTATGTCCAGGGAGATCCTTTTGATGGTCATCAGCCAACTACTTAATATTAGTTTGAGTCTTGTTTGCTGTGTGCAGGATTTTAAGGATTTGGGGATATACTTAGAATATGGTTTTATTGTGAGGGTGGAGTAAGCAGTATAAAACAAATTGTATCCACTGGCAATCAGAACCCAAAGCTTGTGGGTGAAAGAAGCTGCCTAAAATCTCCAATGACCTCCCACCTTTGTCCTGCAAAGTGTTGAATATCCTTATGATTTGTAGATCATATTGGAGGGCCGGGGCATAGGGGCCCCGTTAAGAATCATTGGTTTAGTTAAAGAGGATTTGTTACATTATTTCTTGTGTCACTCACTTCATCAGCCACTGCTTGCATGAAAAGCAGGAGGAAATTCTGAGCACTATAACAAAATTCCATCTATCTTCTTTATCTAAAAGTTCACAAGAAGAGATGGTGGCATAATTGTTTCTGCAGCTTGGGCTGCAGAACATTTTATATTGGTTGAAAGCATCTGCCACTTGCTATGACATTAAAGATGTGAAAATTTTGAGGAACCAAAGTTTAAATAAAGCCAAACAATAATAGTAACTTGACCTATGCTATTAAATTAAACAGCAGTGGCTAGTCTGCCAAAGATTTTTTAAATTTATCCTGTGTTTCTCCTTTTGTACAAGTATTGAAAACTGTCAGGCTTTATTTTGACAAATGTAACCTCTTTCACTTAAAACTCCAAAGTTCTTCTTTAATCAGATTCTTCATCTGCAGTGGTGCTGGAGGGGTTGGGGCTTGGGGCTCTTTAAAGCAACTGGCACTTGGACAAATCCATCCATCTAGAATTTTCTACATACTTGATTTGTATCTCCAATCAGGCAAAAGTTCATCTTGCTTATTCAAAAATAATTCAGCAATAAACTGACACAAAATTTTGTACATTTTGTCATCACCATTCAAGCAGGTGTAAATTGGGACAATTTAAATGTCCAAAAGCAAGAAATGGCAAACTGTTAAAATAGATCAGAAATCTTCAGGGAGAATTTTAAATGATGCTCTTAAAAAAATCTTAACTCATAACTAGTGAAAACTTTAGCATGTTATGCTTTACTTTACTCTAATGAATGTTAGATTCCACAAATGAAGTACATTCCAGGCTCCTGTGTAACAGCCCTACCCTGAGTGAATGCTAAAAACATTTGCTACCTGGCCCCATCTGCTTCCTAAAAACAATAGGCAGGAATCAGGAAAGGTGTCAGCAAGTTTCATGGTGCCCACGGGCTCCATGTTGGGGGCCGGGGCTTCCTAGTTTCAGAAGTCTCTTTCTATTACCAGTTTAAATGTTTAAAGATTCAGAACAAATGTCTTAGAATTCTGTGCAAATCTCGACATTTATGACCTAACTAAATCGTCCACTGACCAGCATAAAGAAGTAGTCATGCATTTGTCATTTCAGTATTATTTCTTCTTCATTCTCTTTTCTTTATAACTGTGTCTATGCACAGGGCATCCAACCGCTGGACACTACCTGGCACTTAAATGAATTTTGTGTAATATAAGGAATATCACCCTACCAATTATCACTTGACTGCTTTGAAGTGAAGGCCGTAGGTTTGGCCCCAAGACCTTTATATAGCTGGCAAAAGCTCCTCTGAAATTATGGCACAACTGGCCAGCTGCCTTCTGGTTCAAACAATCCTTGGAAACAATGAACTGGTGGGAATTTAGAAGGTAACAATATTCTCTTGTATGAAACATGCAGTTTCCAGCAGATGGCACTAGATGTAACATAATGATTTCATGATATTATACTAAAGCACACTGGCTATTATGTCTGTAATAAAACCAGATTTTAGGTCCTTCAGTTACTGGCATGGAACATACCAATTTGATTCTGATTGCTCTAATATTATTGATACTTAGGCAATTTTATTCCTAACCATGACATTCTTTTATAGAACTATTCCTATTCTTATATATAAACTTACAAGCAGGGGACCTGCAAGGATTCACAGGTCAAGGGAATCTCATTTTCCCCTTACCAGCTAGTCTTCTTCCCCATACTGTAGTTGTTTTTCTTCCTTCTCTCCCTCCCCCTTGCAGCAGTCACAGCTTCTCCATCCACTATTCTGTGACCAAAAAATGGAACTCAGAATTGGACTATGCAGAGAGGATAGAGCAGTAGTAATTCTCAGGGTCACTCTAGTCACCAGCAGCATTGGGCTGGTGTAGACCTAGCCCACACAGTGGTGTCCTGAGAGCAGCCCATTACGTTCGTCTGTTATAAGGGAATATATATACTGCTTTATACGTAGTTATGCTGTAGTTCCATCTAGTTCAGAACTGCCTTCTCTTTCCAGACCCAGAACACAGTGTCTGCTGTTTGAGATCCTGGCACTGCAAAATCCAGGGAATGAATATGTGCTGTACCAATAAAGAAACAAAAAAGTTCCAATGGAAGGAAACTCTTTTAGAAGTTCGCAAAGCTGATCATTCAGTTTGAAAATCCATTGCTATGTTATAGCAGTACTGTAAAATATACTCCAACTTTTTCATATGATAGAAGTAGCTATGCTACATTTCAGAAAAACAATCTAAATGGCCCATCTTTTTCTTTACATATTTATCAGAGAAGCTGGTAGGAGTAATTTAAACTGTTATGGCTCATACAAGCAATTCCAGAGTTATTGTGTTTGAGGGGGTCTATTGAATACAACCCATTAAGATTTTAGGAGCAATAGCATTCCTCATTCTGTGAAGATCAAAGACTGGAACAATGTCAGAAAGGCCTATTTCTTATTCTTTTTTTGAAAAAATGAGATGACTTAGTAAAGGTTAGAAGGGGATGCTTTCATACATAGCTCACTTTTGTGAGTCTCTGAGGACTCCTCAGGCTTTTAGCAAGATCTGGATGTCAGATACCCAGCAGACCATTTTTTTTTTTAGAAATTAGACAAATGGGGCTATTTATTTACCTTTGGGAATTTGTGAGTGTATTTGTGCAATGAACCATTTCAGAGGTCCTCATTTCTAAAACATTTCAACATCCAGCTGTGAGAGGATTCAGAAATGTGGACCTGCTTTGGGGTGAACAAGCAACACCAATAACAGCAGAACCACTTAAACACCATACAATTAATTCAGAAATGGGAAGGAACATTATTTTTGTTTTTCTTTTGTAAATATTATTTTGCCCTGACCTGGATAGGCCAGGCAAGCTTGATCTCATCAGATCTCAGAAGCAATGCAGGGACAACCTTGGATAATAATTGGATGGGAGATCTCCAAGGAAGACCAGGGTCGCTATGCAGAGGCAGTCAGTAGTAAACCACCTCTATTACTTGCTTGCCTTGAAAATTCCAGTAGGGGTTGCCATAAGTAATCTTCAGTAGAGTCAGAAGGTAGTGTTTTATAGAATGTTGTGTTGGAGAGTTGTCTCTCTGCTTCCTGTATGTAGTTATGTTTGTCCATGATTATGACTGTGCCTCCTTTGCCAGCTTCCTTGATTATGATGCCAGAATTATTTTTGAGGCTTTTTATGGCATCTCTTTCTGCACGGCTGAGAGTCTGCTTTAAGTGTTGTTGTTTGTCAATTATTTCAGCCTAGGTATGTCATTGGAAGCATTCAATGTAAAAGTCTAGTGAGGAGTTGCAGCCCTCAGGGGGGTGTCCATGTGGAATTCTTGTTTCTGGAACTTTGCAACTTCATCATGCATCTGACGATGAGAGCTGTGGTTCTCAAAAGCTTCTGCTACAATAAAATTGGTTTGTCTTAAAGGTGCTACTGGACTCGTCTTTACTATTTTGCAACTACAGACTAACATGGCTAACTTCTCTGAGTCTGGACCTATAAGTAGTCTATGACTTGATGACACTTTCCACCAAATATTACTTTAAAATCCAAATATCAATAAAATGTAGGGTGGCTAATTTGAATACTGGCTTGCATGAAATTCATTTCTAGACAATGGTTTGCCAAGATTATCCCACGTTGGTTGACCTGTGCACAGACTTTCTGTACCTTAAGCAGACATATAGATGAGGATGTTTTTGCAGTGTGCTACAGTCTATGTTGCCCTGACCTGGATGGCCCAGGTTAGTCTAATCTTGTTGGAAATGTGGAATCTAAGTATTCCAAGTTTCTTGGATGGGAGATTCCTAAGGAAGTCCATGGTCGCTATGCAGAGGCAGGCAACGGCAAACTTCCTCTGAATGTCTCTTGCCTTGAAAGCCGTATGGGGTCACCATAAGTTGGCTGTGACATTCCACCACCCAAGTCTATGTTGGATTGCAACTAGAACTGGCAACAGAAGTTTTAAAACTCTGTGTATTCTCTCAGCCTTCAAATTTATATCTCACCCTTCCCTCAAGGTGCTCAGCGTGGCTTATGTGGACTGAGTGGTCCAATTTTTCCCTTTCATCACAACTTGGAGAGGTAGCTTAGGCTGGGAGAATGACTGGCCCAAGATTACCCACTCAGCTTTATAGCTCAAGTGGGGACAAACTGTGGTTGGATGGTTAAGACAGAGCTGGCTGAAATTGAATTCATCTAAGACAGAAGTTATGTGGTTGGGGGAGACCAGGCCTCTGGAAGGAGTGCAGCTATTGGCTCTTGATGGGGTCCAGGTTAACTTTGGTGGACTCCATGAAGAGCCTGAGGGTTTGGTTGAATACTTTTCTTTCTTTAGACAAGCAGGTGTCCACAATGGTAAGGTCAGCATTCTACTATCTTTGCTGGTCTCACCAACTGGCCCCCTACCTGTCGCAGTCAGATCTGGCCACAGTGATTCATGCTATGGTCACTGCCAAGTTAGACTTCTGCTATCATTCTATACACTGTGCAACAGGAAAGGAAAACCTTACCAGGAGGAATGTAATTGCACTACTCAACACTATAAACAAAAAGAATCATTTATCAAAGTTAAAGTGCCCAAGTGCTAATTTTCTAGAACCGTTCATATACAATGTATCATAGTACAAGCATACAATCTCAGTACATTCAACAAGGAATGAACATCACACAGTTCACCCCAATATATGACAATTCCAAGAGTGTCCAAAAGCTATCCAGCAGGTAAGTCCTTTATAAATGTAGAAGATATTGTATCCAGTTCTTAAATGCTGTCTCTTTAATTCTTTTCACAGATGTTCCAGTGTGTCAGAGTCTGTTATTCTAGAGAAATGCAACCTGAGTAACGCCATACTTATTTCTGTAGTTGTTTAGTCTTCCTCTCTCTCTAGGCCCATGGGATGCCAGGAGCCGATTCCATGGGAGAGGATACTGCATCTTATCTGTTCTCTTCTCAGCCGACCTTGGCTGGCCAGCGTTCCCACCGAGAAGTTTCCTGCTGTGTGAACTCTGGGGGGAGGCCGGACTCTGAGGGTTTGATGTGTAACAACTTTCGTTTTGTATCTCATTCCTAACAAAGCTTTGCTCAGCCAGGATCTGCTTGGTCCTGGAATGTGGACACCTGGGCCTGAATGCTGTCTTTCTAATAAAGCCTTTTGAAATCAAAGGACCTTGTCTTCTTGCAGAAGGGAGGAAGGCAGACTCCAGCCAACTGGAATGCCATAGTCTGACACAGTGGACGGTGGCAAAATCTTCCAAGCCCAAACTGGGGCCAGTAATTAGATCAGATTTCATCCAACAATGGACTTCCTCAGGGGCATGGGTCTAGACCACAGTATCAGTTACTGAAAAGATAACACAACTGAACAGTAATAAATAATATAAACTGCAAAGACTTTCTATCTCAGCTATTTCCTTTACACAGACTCACCCATTTCATTAATAACTCATTCTTACAACCTGGAAAGTGGCGGTCATATATTCAGTCACTACGCACTTCCATCAGTGTTATGCCTCTCTTAACACGACCTCAATTAACCTATCTATTGCATTTAAAGAGGCTACAACACTGGTATCAAACGTGCAACCATTTGCAGAAAACAACTTAAGACTGTTTCATTGTTCAAGCTACGTGGTCTCAGGGTGTCCAAATGGTGGATCCACTGGGGTTCCTTAGGTAATAACAGTCTCTGTAAGTTTTGTGATGTAGTTTTATTAGCCACAAATAAGACTACAACCCTGATCTCATTGTCTTTACGATTACATGCCAGGAAATGTTCTGTGAGGGGAGCCTCTAAAACCTTATTACGTATCCTGGACAAGTTCTCCAGGATACGAGTGCAAAGGGGTCTGATGGTACTTCCAACATACAATTGTTGACAGGGGCAAATGATCAAGTATACAACCCCTGCTGTCTGGCACGTGGCAAAATGTTTAAAATGTAGTCGTTTCCCTGAGGGGTTCAATAGAACAGAATACCCCTCTTGAACTAAAGGACATATACTGCAGTGGCCACATTTATAATTCCCCTCTGGGAAAGGCTCCCTGTCTAACTAATGTTAAGGAAACCTTGAAAGAAGCATTAAAATCTCTATATACTATTGTCATAATTGATATTATTTTAGCTTCATAAAAATGGAATGTGTTCTTTGATATCTACTTTGATTCCCATTCCTAAGACAAGTTGCTATACCATGGGTCTGCACATAAGACATTATTAACCACATCTCTCAACTTTACCATTTATCACGTGAACAGGCCATTTATAATGGCATTCTTGGGGTCTGATGTTTGAATATCTGATATGTAGTGACTCAGATGTGAATGTGTACCTGTTTTGCCAGAAACTCTAGTGTTTGGTCATATAGTACAGCAGGTGGTTGTGACTGACTCCAACACTGGGATAGTTATTTGACACCTGGGTTCTGCTGGTAGACTTCAGAGCTCTTTTTTTTTAAAAAAAGTAGATCCTTCAATAATGAAACTGGCCCATTTGCTCTAGAGCAGTTGTGTATCATTGAATATGGAGAGGATAAAATGGCTTCTTTGGTAGCCCTCAGGGAAAACTGTGTTACAGTTTGATTCCTAGTTTATGAAGTCAAGGACATCTATGAAGCACAGTATTCCAACTAGGGTAATATTTTATACTACTGCTTCTATCTCTGGTGACAACCCCAGACAAGTAGTTGGACAGAAAAACTGCTAAAGCAGAGAAAGTACTGCTGCCATAAACTATACAGAAGGGACATTGATGAAATTATGGCATGTTCTTTAAGTGTGATGACTTTGAATTTTCATTTTGTCTGTATGTGTGCTGTTATGTCATCATAGTGTAAGATTTGTAGTCCTTGTTAAACCAAAATGAACAACTCTGCACATAGCTGGCTTGTAATAAATCACCTCTAAGGGAATATATAGAGGCCACCCTCAAATCTTTAGCAGCAGCTCATGTGTAAGGGTAAACTGAATATAGAGAGACAAAGAACTCCTTCAGTTTTCATGGTCCTTTGAGTATATAGAATCGGGACTTTAAGATCAATGATATCAATTAAGATCAATGTTATGATATTTATTGATATTTATTAGTATTTATTATAGTATTTATTATATACAGTGGAATATTTATAAGATTGTGACATAGTTTGATTTTATTTATTCACCTTAGAGCACTGTGCACTTTCAATATTAAACTTAGGAATTATATATAAGAATTCATTATCCACAGAGGATCTTGTATCTTTAAGTAGGAATTCAGGTTCCATGGTGGCCTTTTTTGGTGTAGGATACCATGTGTAAGGGTAGGCATATGTAGCTGATATTGCCTGTTGGATCACTCCATTTGGGTGTTGGTCCCTTCAGACAACCTATTTCTATTGGGATTTCACTTCATGGTCACAAATAAAGCTGATGGAGATTACATTAAAAGTTTGTAGCAATGAAGTTGAGGAAAAATAGAACTCATAGTCAGCAAGGAAGACTTTTTTCAAGTTCAACTTCTGCCACAAATACATTCAATAGGGCAAACCATAGTTCCCCTCAGGCAGGGGTCATTTCGTAGAAAAAGAGCTGCAGGAACTCATTAACATAACTCAATAGCATATGCCATGCCCCTTGAAATCACTGGAAGTGTGTCATTGGAATAACTGATTTGCATGTGCCACACCCCCTGACATCACCGGAAGTGTGTCAGAAGGCAACACCTACCTGTCAGGCTCCACCCCAAAAATCTCCAGGTATTTCCCAACTCAGAGCTGGCAAGCCTACCTGGAGAAAAATTGCTTCAAAAGCACAAAGAAAATAGTCAAGATGTTAAACGGTTTTATTATATAAAATATTATATATTTTATTTATTATATTTGTATATATAATACAAATAACCATAACTGATATATTTAACTAACACAGAACCAATCTGCTTTCAAAAGCTGGGAACCATAACGATGTCAACTTCAGTCAACAAAAGAGTGAAAGCAACACACACACACACACAGCCTCACCAACCCCATGAAAAGAAAGCAGAATGAACTCAAAGCAGCACACGTACACACACAGCCCCACCCACCCACTCCGCCAATGAAAATAAAACAGAATGAACTCAAAGCAGCACACACATACACAGAAACCCCTGAATGAAATGGAAAGCACAATGAACTCAAAGCAGCTGAAGCTTCCTCCACAAAGGCGATTCCAGCAGCTCTGTTTACACTCACTCACTCTCTCTCTCACAAATGAAAAAAGCAGCTTTATTTTTATTTTTTTTTATTTTTATTTTTTATAAAATAAAGACGCAGGACGAGTTGTCTCCAAGTTACGATTGGTTTCAGTACAGACAGATTAGAGATCTTTATAATTCGGACTGTGTGAAGGGAGGGATAAGAATGGAGAATTCGGAATTAGAACAGGCACTTTTACAAGAGGATAAAAAGGAAATCTCTAAGGTATATAAAGTGCTGCTGAAATGGTATACTGAAGATGAAACAGTTAAAGTGCAAATGGTGAAGTGGGCTATAAACTTTAATAAAGAAATAACAATGGAGGCGTGGGAATACTTGTGGAAAAATACGTTGAAGATCACGACATGCACCAATATTAAAGAGAATGTCTATAAAATGATTTATCGTTGGTATTTGACACCAAAGAAAATTGCGCTAGGGAATTTGAATATGTCTAACAAATGCTGGAAATGTAAAAAGCATGAGGGATCTTTGTATCACATGTGGTGGACTTGTGAGGTAGCTAGGCAGTACTGGGGGGAAATAATAAGAGTAATAAGTGAGATTTTACAATTTCAAATTAATAAGAACCCAGAACTCCTGCTACTGAACTTGGGAATGGAGGATATTCCAGCACAATATAGGACATTGCTATTTTACACGACAGCAGCGGCTAGACTTTTGTACGCGCAAAAGTGGAAAGTGCAAGAAGTGCCAACTATTGAGGACTGGATATATAAACTGCTGTACATGGCGGAAATGAACAAAATGACAAGGAAACTGAGAGACCTTGATCCAGGACAGTTCAACACGGATTGGGAGAAGCTGAAACAATATTTAGTGAAGAAATGGGAGGTGGGAGGAGAACTGTGGCAGTTTGAAAATTACTGAAATACAATAAAAGTAGAGGGAGGTGACTTTACCGGGGGGTGGAGAGGTAAATGAGAATTTCTAAGCAACTATTTTATTAGACTATTATATATAACATTAAGTATTATAGGTGTTATTACAAGAATTATAATGATAGAAATTAACCAATTATAAGGATAGAAACTAATTAATTTCATTTCTGGCAATAATTGTATAATGGAGATAATTTTATAATTGCAATGAAGGAATTTAAGTAAGGTGGGAAAATATATATTAATGTATAGATTATGTATTAAATTGATTGAATTGGTTTGGAGGTATATATGGGTCAAATTGGTTGACTATTTTTGGTGGATAGTTGCATAATGAAAGAATAATACAATTATATAATTAAAACAGTATGAAGATGAGATATGTAGAAAAAGAAATATATAGAGTATAAGTTAAATTGGTTGACTTATATTGAATGTACTGTTTATAGAAGTATCTAAAAATATGCTAAATGAGGGATAAATTGTTTGCCCCATATTGAAGATGAGATTATAAGATAGAGTATAGAGTACCAAAATTAGCTAAATGATTATTATCAAAAGAAAATATGCCAAGAATGTATTATTTAGTTATGTATTATTTAGTTGTTAAAGTAAGTAGGAAGACAGAAGGAGCACTGTGTTATATAGATAAGCTTAGAAGAAAGTGAAAGATTATGTTTGATAGATAGAATAAATTTAAAATGAGTAAGGGAAAAGGGACAAGGGGTTGGAAAACTGTTGGAAGTCAACAAAAGGGGGGGAAAGGGAGGGGGTTAGAATTGGAAAAATTAAAGGAAACTGATTGTAATGTACAATTTAATGATATCTAATCCAATAAAATTATTTAACAAATGAAAAAAGCAGAATGAACTCACTCAAAGTAGCTAAAGCCTCCTCTGCAAAGGCGACCCCCAGCAGCTCTGCTTACACTCACTCTCTCTCTCTCTCTCTCTCTCTCTCTCTCTCTCTCTCGCTCACAAAAAAGCAGAATGAACTCAAAGTGGCTTACCCTCCTCTGCAGAGCCCTGCCGGGCCCCAGCTCACTCTCTCACTCTTTCAATACTCTTTAGTGAACATTTGAAACTGATTTTCCATGTGTGGAACAAAAAATCCACTTCCAAAGGATTGCGAAAATGCATTGAAAGTGCATTATTCAACGTGTGTGGAAATGGCCTCTCTCACAGAGGAATGGGAAAAAAGCAGAATGAACTTAAAGCAGGAAAGCGTCCTCTGCAGAGCCTGCAGGGCCGAAGGAGGAAGGAATCGCGTGGGCAGATTCAGGAGCTTCTGGAACAGCGTTCCAGCATGTTCCCCCTCAAAATGAGCCCTGCCCTCAGGATCATTCTCCTTCCCACAAACTGAAAAATTGTATAATGATTTTAATGGAGAATGTATACGAAATATTTTAAACACTCCCATTTGTGATGGAAATGTACCACAGTTTATATATTCTGAGATGACTCATCTGCAGCCACATCTGAAGCTGCTTTGGTTAGGAGTGCCTTTTATCAGCTTTGATTGCTTTGCCAGCAGTCTTTCCTGACAGAAAAGGTCTTGCCACTATGGTGCATGCCCTGATTACATCTAGATTAGTTTACTGCAATGAACTCTACTTAAGGCTATTCTTGAAAAATGTTTAAAAACTACAATTGGTGTAGAATGCTGCAGCCAGGATGTTGACTGGAGTGGGTTGTAGGGACCGTATCACTCCAGTCTTGGCCCATCTATACTGGCTCCCAGTCTGTTTCTGGATACAATTCAAGGTGCTGCCCTATATGGCTGTTGACCAACATATCTGAAGGACTGCTTGCTAACTTATGAATCTACTTGGCCAATGTGGCCATCTTTTGAGGCTGTATTTCATGTGCCTTTGCCTTCTGAGATTAGACAGGTGGAAACCTAGGAGAGAGCATTCTTGGTTGTGGCACCAAAATTTTGGATCCCTTTCCCCAGGCAAACTCATTTCCCCCATTCTGTTGCTATCTTCTGCCAGGAACTGAAGACATTTTATTTTGTTTTCTGTTCCGTCAGTGATCTGCCCAGTGTCTCAGTTGTTGTTTTTATGTTTTCAAATGTGTTTTACCTCTGGTTTTAATTGTTTTGATGATGTGTTTTTGCTTGGTTTTAATGGTTTTTAAGATGTGATTTTATTATGCATGCTTTAATTTAGGTGCCTCGGTGGCCTTTTATGAGGTCAGAAAGTCAAGGCAGATTTTTAAAAAATAAATAAAATGTTTAAAATTCCACTTACATTAGAGTCTTGCACAAGTGGAAATGTTAGAAAAAGACCATGGTTGCTGCTTGTGTTGAGTGAGACTTATTGTATCGTGTGCAACTAATTTCTGGGCATTATAATATATAGAAAGGAAAGTGCTAGCTGTTTCACCAGATCTTGTAAAACTAAGTCTCTTTATGTTCCTGCTTGCACATCATTGGATCCAATCCACTAGCCTTCCATTCAGAAAAGATGCAATGACCCCATAGTTTCTTTTTATTTCATATGTTGGCTCTGTACTGCATCAAGAATGTGACCCCCCAAATTATAAAGACATTTACTTTGTCTTGTTATGAACACTCTCTCTACCTTTTGCATGTACTAATTGACCAAAAAATAAGTGTGTGTGTGTGTGTGTGTGTGAGAGAGAGAGAGAGAGAGAGAGAGGGAGAGAGAGGGAGAAGGGAGGCTGCCTGTTGGCATGCTTGAACTGTATAACTCATGCATGGGCATGGAGAGGGCAGGTGTCTGTCTTTAGCCCACAGTTTTACTTGTTGCTGTATAAAAAAACAGCAGAGTACATTGTATGCTGCCCATGAAACTGTCATCCTCAGATTTTGTTGTCCACAGGTCGGCTGGATAAGTGGGGGCAGAGTAGTGTGGCAAACTGGCATCTGCATCCTTGTGCAGATCCTTTACCCAGAATTAAGTACTGTTCAGCCTGTGCATCTGCCAATGTCAGCCGGAGGAACACTGACTATTAATTTTATTTCTGCTGGGGTCCTTTAGGCTCCATTTCTCATCTAAGGAAAAATGTTTGAAATCCGAAATTCGCAATCCTAGCTGCTTCATAAAAGGAGATGCGTATAAGAAGAGGACTAGGAAGTGAAGGGGGTGGGTGGTAGGTTTGGGGATCCAACATTTCTCCTACTTGATTAGAAACAAATAGCTAGCAAAGCACCAGATTGCAGATCACAAGCAGGGTGTTAATGTTCCAGATCTATAAAGAAAGACTGGTTTAGTCATCAAAATTTCAGTCCTCAGACAATATTTGAGTTTGCCATTTTTATTGATTAATGAAATAGTTGAGCATTTAAGTGGCTTCAGGATGATGGAGTAAGCATTTAACTTTTAAAGAAGTATAGTAGACAACTCCAGCTGTCCTTTACAAATTGACCAGATTACTTTTAATATAGAATACTAATATATGATCACTTTTCTATACAAATGGCAGATGTTTCTAATTTTGCTGTACAAATTAAGCACAAAAAAGTTAATTGAACACAGTTGGTGTACTATTTCTTGGTTACTTAATTGTGAAAGTCAGTATTGGTAGACAAGATTGGGGATATCATTTTATGTGTTGTCCTTACAACTTCCTTGTAAGGAAACATATGATGTTTGCAATGTTGCTGTACTTAAAAGATAAAATGATAACCAGTTTAAGCAGTAATATGTTAACATTAGAAAAAAGAGACATCATATTGATTGACTCTGAACTATTATATCAATTCTCACCATGAAACTAGTTTGTAATCCTGTCTCCAAACAGCTGTTTGTTTCCAACTTTTGAATAAAGTAATAAAACTAAGTTTAATGGTGAATAATTAAATTCAATGAGATTTTGGTTGTAAGAATCCTCATCTGTGCCATTATTAGGAATTCCAGTTTGAGGGGGAAAGTGCCTTAGTATAAATAAGTTTGAGGTGTCTAGTGCCTTATGCTGAGAAAATAATTAACTACAGATGGTTTTGTATCAGAAAAGTTATTCAGGGTAAAAATGGACCACATGTTGCTAGAGTAATGTTCTCATAAGCTCTATCTGAATGTTACTAAACATTTCAAGCTTGTGCATTGTGTCTCTAAAACAACAAAGAGGGGATTGGGTTGAAAAACCAAAATTTCATGATGATAGATGCAAAAGGAACTCCTCATGATGAATGCGAACATTTTAAGGTGTTACAGATTCTGTTCCCTGATTAGCAGAATTTACAATAAGAGAGAAAAAAGAAAAACCTTTGTTAACAACTGTATTTTCATACAGTCCATATGGAGGTAATATGGAAATTCCTCAATTATTATCATGAATTATTTCCATGGTTGACATTTTGGGGGTAAAATGGTAAATGGGTGCAGGGCAGGTGGTAGAGTCCATTTGGTGGATGACACCAAAACCACCTCTTAATTTTTTGTTCAAGTTCTGCTACTTTTTTCAAATTGAATAGCAAAATAGTCTGGCACCTAAGGTTGAAACAAACTGCTTAAATCTTGGTCTTTGGTTCCCATTAGCCATATTCCCTTTTGTTCTAAAGTCAGACTCCCCCCATTTTATATATGAATGGTATTAACCAAAAGACTAT
The DNA here is from genome assembly GCF_028583425.1 of Eublepharis macularius. NCBI lineage: Eukaryota > Metazoa > Chordata > Lepidosauria > Squamata > Eublepharidae > Eublepharis > Eublepharis macularius. The sequence continues at coordinate 60,366,203 of NC_072798.1, forward strand.
TCTTGTGTTTGCATTGGTGTCACCAACAAGGTCTCTTGAATACAGCCTAAACTAAGTTGAAGGGGATTTAGTATGTAGTTAATCTGCCTGTCTAAAGTCAAAGTAGTAGCAGAAAACATGTACTAGTATATGTCTTAGCTATTTTGAAACTCAGGGCAAATTACAGTAGGCCTAGATGAACTTTCTATTTTTGAAGGTTGCGCAAGTCTAGACAAAGAATGGCCGATTTGCAGCCCCCCCCCCCAGTAAATTAATCTAGCCTCTGGAAACCCTACCATTGCTAACCATGTTAATTATTGCTAAATAGCATCAACTTATGGAGTCTTGTGGGGGATCGGTTTAGTGTCCTATAATACATTTTCATCCCATGTATGGAGATATAGTAGAGAATATGGAAAATGGTTGTTGTGGATTTTCTGGGCTGTATAGCCATGGTCTTGGTGTTGTAGTTCCTGATGTTTCGCCAGCAGCTGTGGCTGGCATCTTCAGAGGTGTAGCACCAAAAGACAGAGAACCAGTTTCAATGGCTTCCCCGTGCAATCTGACGAAGTAGTTGGAAGATTATGAATTTGAATGGCTTCCCTGTGCAAACTGACCAAGTAGTTGGAATATTGCACAGGAAAGCCATTGAAATTCATAAGCATAAGCACAATTTCAACAGGAAAGAAGAGACCTTAAGAATGAATAGAGCATGGTTTCCAGTCCTGAAAAACACCAGGCTAACAAAATACTCTATACCCGACAATAGCCCTGCAGAGAAGATTAGCATATCAAGCACCAATCCATATGCAAAAGAACCTCCTCAGGATACAGTGAAGCTTCCTGCCATTAGCATTCCACACCCTGGGAAACTCTTACAGGAAGACTCAGCCCAACCCTACCTTCCTGAGTAGATATAAATTACCTGCCAACTTCTTTTCCACACTGTGACACTGAGAGATCTCTGTCTTTTGGTGCTACACCTCTGAAGATGCCAGCCACAGCTGCTGGTGAAACATCAGGAACTACAACGCCAAGACCATGACTATACAGCCCGGAAAATCCACAACAACCATCTTTCTCTGGCCGTGAAAGCCTTCGACAATATGGAAAATATTCTCACTGTATAGATAATAAAGTTACCTATCCAGAAAAGAATGCAGACCCCTAAGAAGACAGATTTCCAGCAGGCCTGACTGCCCTTGGTAGCACATGGGTACTATGCAGCAGAAAGCTGCTTTATAAACACCCCCAAACTGAATAGAAAGAAGAAAATAGATGTTAAAAGTGGTGTAGTGGTCAGACTAGGATCTGAGAGACCCAGGTATGAATCCTCACTCTGCCATGGAACCTTGTTGGATGACTTTGGGCCAATCTCACACAGTCAGCCTAACTTACCTCACAGCGTTGTTATGGGGATAAAATGGAGAAAAGGAGAATTGTGTAAGCTTCCTTGGTTTTCCATTGGAGGAAAAGGTGGGGTATAAATGAAGTAAATAAATAAAATAATAAATAAAGTGTGACAAATAAAATTAATTATAATAGCTATAGGCTGTAGTAAACTTTAAAAATTTCCAGAAATATGTACTGGTAAAAGACTAGAGTGGTATTTCATCAGCGCTTTCTCATTGGTGTTGTATTTACAAATACTTGTCACTAGGTGGCAGAAAGAAACAAATTACAACAGAAACCTTCAGCTTTGCCACATCTTGAGAAATGAATGGGAAGGAACATCTCCTGTCTTAAGTTGCAGGAATGAATCATATGCCTATATAGCAGGTATTTAAATGCCAGCAGTTAATTTCATAGTGAAAAGACCAGTAGCTGACTCTATAAATTAGTGAAATTATAATATTTGCTTTTGACCCATCAAATCCAGGGCACATTGAATCAAATAGCTATGTTTTTATCTGGAGTGGCATTTAGTTTTAGCAGACAATGTGGACCAGATTACTACTGGACTGCCTTTTTTTTTATTCTATGAAATATTTGTTCAAAATAGAAACAAATAGGATTTCAAATTGTCCCTATTGGAGTACTTGTTTCTTTTTGTAGTCAGGAATTCATAAACACTAAACCCGTTTTTGAATAAAATTTCAGCTTGTTAGGTTAGATCGCTGATTCTTATGGTTTCTTTGACTGCACCTATTATTTCAGCTCAGATGCCTTTTGCCAACATTTTGTTTGCCTTGTAATACAAGTATCTCATGTTAGGTTCAGGTAAATGTGTAGTATGCCATTTGAACGCTTCAAAAAAGTGGTTGTTGGTTTTATATTTATCCCACCCCTTTTTTCAAGGCAAAGTAAAAAGTCTTTCCTTCCTTCATGTTATCCTCACAAAACATTGTGAGTTTTATGAGGTTCAGAATATGTATTCTAATTTACTGCAAGGTAACCTAATGAACTTCACTGAAGATTGAGCAGTTGAACCAAAGGCCTCTTCTGCATGTGCAACTTTACAGTGGGTTTTCCGGGTGTTCAGATGTTAGAGGGGGTGATATGATTGGCTGTATAATGGCCATCTCTGAGCTGCTGCATCACATCCAGAGAACCAGAACTCAATCTCCATTGCAGTCACAATAGAAACAAAAGGAAAGGCTGTGCGAATTGTTTAACCAGGCAATTAGCAAAGCAGAAAGTGGTCTGGAATGTGCAGTATTAGATCATTTTAACCAGGATCTTTTGTCTAAAAAAATTGGATGCATGAGTGAAAATAGTTTCAGGCATTTAAAAAGAGACAACAGGAACACTAATCCATGTAATGCACTGTATGTGGTATTGGTGCTGCATAGTTCATCAGTGCAAGCTTTTAGAATTTGGTATTTTACATTTTAACTGACCGTTTTGAGATTTCCCCATTTGTAATTGGCTGGTATAGATTATTCTGACTCACTCCATCTGGCAGCTGAAGAGCCAGCTTCATTTGTCTGAGATCAGCAGAATACTGTGATTAGCCTCATTTGGCATTCAAAACTGTGGCATGCTTTTGGCCATTTATGGTTTAGTGAACTGAATTTCGTTGGCAATTTGGACTTTTGCAACTTCTCTAATTGTCACACATGTGAAACACTGGCGTATCTCTAGCTCAAGAATGTAAAGGCTTGAATCAGCCAGCTTCTTTTGAGTGACAATTCATGAGGGGTGATGTTAAAATAAGAGAATCACAAGCTGGACTGCAGATACTTAAGGAGAAGAAGACTCCTCATTGGGCAGTTTGCCCACAAGCTTCCCCTGATGGATCCTGACCTTTGTTCTAACTTCCTTTGCATTCCTGTACTGAAGCAGAAGAGCTGTGCAACTTCAAAGCGTGCTTCGAATGATTGCCACGTGGCCAACAGGCTGATTAAGACTTCATTCTGCAGTTTCCCAAGGTGAATCATTCAAGGAACAACTGAAAGCTGACAGAGGCATAGCTTCATGAATGTTAATAGGGTATGTTGTACTTGCTTAACATATCACAGGAGTTTATACTCATGTTTATTTCTCTCAAAAAAAGAAGTAACGCTCTGTGCTACATGGCTGCTTCCTCTCTGTCTTCTCATTTTGAGAAGGAAGGCGAGTCCATGCAACTACTAAGCCAGTTGCTGTTCTCTTCCAATCTTGTTCAAGCACCCAGCATTTGCTTAGCTCAACTGTATGTAGTAAGGAAGGCATTATCCCTTTCCTCATGGCTTGCAACAGACTTAGGAACCTGCATGACATTTGGTGTTTTCTATAATGCATAACAGTTAATTTAGTTGGTACATGAGAATAGTTTTCCTGGATGTTTCTATGTTCAGGATTGCTGAGAGCCACCATAAACCTCCATAAACCTCCAGACAAAGATTCCCTTTGGCACCTCACGCAACCCAGACCCTCCCCAAACATTACAGGAAAATGAATCACATGACTTGCCCAGTTCCATGGGCCCCAGGGTGACAAGAGCTCACAGAACTGTGTCCCCTAGTTCCTGCCTCTGGCAGCTCTGTCCATATTTCCTGCCTTCAGCAGCTTCCATCAACATCTGCTACGGATTTCTAATCCCAATGCTTCTGTATTGGATCTCCTGTCTCTGGTTGTCTTTTTTGCCATCAATACAGAGGAAATTGGCAAGTGGGATAAATGTCTGTACTGGCTGCTGAGTGGCTAAATTTTAGAATTTTCAGGTAGGATGGAGTTTAGCTGCACTGAGAAACACCCCTTTCATCATTTCACTATATAGCCATTTCTACCACATCTAAGTCACACCTTGTGCCATGTTTCAATTTAGTTCTGATAGCCTTGCATAAGAAATTAAGGAATCACAGATGCTACTCTTCTTATATATTTATTTACAGGATTTATATGTTGCCTCTCCAGAGACCTACTTGTGGTGGCTTACAACTAAAACAATACATCAAAATCAAGCAAACCATTCAAAGCGAGGCCAAGCATAAAAACAGCATAAAATAAATATTGACTAGGCTAAAATGACTTTAATAAAACAGTCTCCAGGCTAGAAGCTGGGAATTAAATTATCTTAAAGAGATGGAAGCATTAAGTTAAAAGCCTGGGTTAAAAGAAATGTTTTGGTCTGAAATAAAATAAGGTAAGTGCCAGGCAAACCTCCAGGGGGAGAGGACATTGCAAAAAAAAATTGTTCATTGTAAATCCAGAAACTTCCAGGCATCATATATCTCATAAATTTGCACCCTCGGTCTGAAATTCGTGACAGGGAATCCACCTGGCAAGGGGTATCATGAGGCCAAATTTCAGAATATGGAATTGGGGAGTTCTTCTGGCACAGAGTGGTCAATATAGGTTGCATTCTAAGATGCTAGTACAGCATCTTTCAAAATGCAAGTACTCAATCATGCGTGAGCAAGAACTACTCAACGGGTCTTGATTGTGCCCCCAATTCTCTCTCCCTGCTGTGACTTTGTCTTCTTTACTGACTGCTTGTTCTCTTGGGCTCATCCCAGCTCTTTTGTTCTTTTGCACCTGTCCTGACCTGCAAAGAAGCAACTGGAGATTTTTCTGAACATTCAAATGATGTCAGGTGAGGAGGAGTTCCATTCTGGCAGCATGAGGTTTTGTAGCCACATATATTATGCGAGTCTAAAAATATTCTGGGCAGTATACTTTACTTGCTTCTCTAGGATATTTCCCCAGCTAATATAATTTAAATTGCCCAGACATCACTTGTGGATGATGCCTCTTTGCCTGTCTGGCTGATAGATACTGTGGCTGCTGAAGATTACAACACATTAATGACAGAGCAAGATAATTTGCATCATCAAGACTGGAAGCATATGCATTCCAGCCCTTGTAAATAGCACTAATCTACTTTCCAAGAAAAGACTGCAGGCTAACTAACTTGAGTTTGTGGTATGCATTTCTTAAAAGCACTGTAAGATTTGCATTAATATTGAATATTGGAGAGATTTATAGCCACACAGGATTGCATTTGATTAAAGAAATATAAAGCGTTGTGAACACTCCATGCATATCACCAGAGTATTAACATCAAGTTTTCACATTGCCTTTAACATTTAAAATATTTTAGCTTAAAATAGTTATTTTGATCAGCAAGGCAGCCTGAAGTACAGCTCATAAACCATCCCGAGAAATAAGCTTCACTGAAAAAGTTCCAAAGCCATATTGAATCAGCTGCAAGACAGGAGTCCTCAAAACATCATTCATAATTACGTTTCTGATCCTTCAAACGAATCTGTTAAATTTCTTCTTTACTTTTTCAGAGTAATTAGTCAAATTGAAGAGCAAGAACCCACCACAACCCATCACCCCTGAAAGTTCTAAAACTTGAAATATATGATAGGAAAATGGAAAATATGAGGGGTCATCCATAGAATTCGGTGTCAGGGTGAGGGAAATATCAGGAAACAGAAAATTGTGAATTGCGGTTTTTAAAAAAATGTACAAGGTCACCTGTTAAAGACACAGAATTTGGTGCCTTTTTGGGTGTCCCTCTTAGCCAATCACAATGAGAAAGACACACTGCGAAGTCCTGTTGATTGAAGCAGAATAAATTGTTTATTAAACAATGGATGAACAATTCTTTACACAGGAGTAAAAGGTCTCCTCGTGCTCAGTGCTCATCGAAGCTACAATGGCAGTGCAAAGCAATTAATACCTTTTGGCTAATTATAATATTTGTTATCTTATTGGCTCGTAGAATCCAGGGGTCAAGAAAGGAGGCCCCCTTTCTTGACACCATCTGTCTAGGGTACTCTAATTGGATGAAGCAATCCAGGTAGGGGTGTGCAAAGGCACCCTGGTTCGTGTTTCCCGAATCTGGCATACCCGAATCGAGAAGCCGATTCAGGTATAGCAGAAACCCAAATCGCCCAGCCGATTCAGAAATGCCGATTCGGTTTGATTCGGTTTGATTCAGGTTAGCTTTTTCAATGGGAAAAAGCCTCCCCCAGGCTTCTCTGAAGCCTGGGGGAGGCATTTTCCCACCGAATCAACCCAAAATTTGTGGGGGCCTTCCTCTAACTCCCCTCTAACAACCCCCCAAGTTTCAGACCGATTGGACCAGGTCCCCCTATCCTCGCCTATAAAAGGGCATAGCTTTAGGTTGCTGCTGCTAATCTCTTATTTTGTGCTTGCTGCTGCTGATCTCCATTATTTCCTATGGGAAAAAAATGAAGACGCAGGCTTCCTTTGCCAGGGGTGGCATTTTGCATGCAAAATGCCCCCCTACCCTCAGGGGCCCTTTTCCCACCTTTCCTCCCACCCCCCACCAAGGCTCAGCCTGCTCCCACTGGGGGGGCATTTCATGGCCTCCCCAAGTAGGTGCTCTCAGCCCCCAAAGTCCACCCCCTACTGCCCCATACAAACCCAATTCCCCCCCAGCTGCCACACACAGACCCAAATCCCCACATTAGCCCCTCACAGACCCAAATCTTCCCCCAGCAGCCCCACACCCACCATAACCCCAGGAACAGGCTGGCCAGCCCTCCCCCTTTGGGAACTTCTAAACTCTCCCAGGGCAAATCCGCGCAGCCCAGGGGTGCCACAATGGGAACACTCCTGAGTGCACTGCCAACTTGTCCCTGGAAAAGAGCACCTGACCTGACACACAGACAACCACCCCCTGACAACCCCCCCCCCCCACCTACAGAGAAGGCTGGCCAGCCTGCCCCATTGTTCCCAATGCTGGGAACCAACCTCACATCAAAGAAGGGAACACACACACACAATGATTCAAGTTTGAAAAAACTTTATTTTATCACTTTCAAAGTACAATATGTCAACAAATCACAACAAATCACACTAACTGTCCCCCACACAAAAGGACTACACAATTCACTACACATCAGAGAATCTTAAAAAAAATTTTTTTTTTAACAAACTCTAAAATTTTTGAACTGAATTGGGTTATACAGTAGGAGTGCACAACAGGGCATGAAAACAGAAGTCCCCTAGACAAAATTAACACAACCAACTTCAAATCAGAGATTCAACAAAACCATAACAAGAGCTTTCAAAAACACTTCATTTCATGAACTGCTTAAATTTACACAGCAGCAGGGCACAAAAGGGCATGAAAACAGCATGCTTGCAGCGAGTCACACCACACAAACATAACACACAACCAACTCAATTAATATTAGACAATCAGTAAAACTTGAAACCAGCATTACAAGATGTGGGTTGCACAGCAGGGGGGCAAAATGGGTCAAAAACACTTTCTGTCTTGGACAGATGTAGGCAACATGGCAGCAGGGCACACCCACAGGCAGGACAGCATTGTCTTAGACTCTTAGTCGGAAAATAACACAACTATCGTGAAATAAAATACTAATTTGCTCATCCCCTCGACACCAGTCCTCCATAACAACAAAACACAAAAAGACTTCTTCTCTTTCACAATTTCTTTATTTCTAGGCGCGTGAGCCCATCTGTCAACCACTCCTCCATCACCAAACTTAATTGGGGGGAAACCACTGCAACAAGTTCCAGGAGAACCAATGTCATTTCCTTGGGCTATGCTTTTAGTTCAGCAACACAAAGCTGGAGCTGGCACTGCCAAGGCACAGACCACTGGTATTTGTGGAGCGGTGTTGCAGAGTTCCCCCCCACACACACACCAGCCTCAGCATGTAACTGGAAACATCTGCGAGACATCCTCATTGGCTGGTGCCCATCCCCAACTCTCCCCTCTTCAACCCCCCCCCCAAGCAAACCAAACAGCAACATTGCAATTTGGGGGTGGGGGGTTAAAAAAAAATTGAACTCTTAACAAACATTTCAACTTTTTTGGGGTTTTTCATTTTTTTAAAGAAAAATACAACTCTCAACAAACATTTCAACCTTTTTGGGGTTTTTTTCTCTTTTTTTAAAGAAAATTGGAACTCTTAACAAATATTTCAACTTTTTTTTTTCTTTTGTAAAAAACTTCAACACTGAAAAACATTTTAAACATTCCAGACAGAAGGATCTGACAGTTTCCCATTCCCTAATCCCCACCTAAGCAATCCCTATCTAACCTATTTCTCCCTCCAGTGGCAATCCATGTTTCTGGGGCATTATTTTTCAGAATAAATTTGGTCCCACAGGGTCTGTCTCAGTGCTGGGAGATTCCCTTGGGGGGGGGGCTTCAAATTGCTGGGTGGATTCCCTTTGCCACTGGTTCCTAACCACCCTCCCTCTACTGGCTGGTTTTAACTGCGTCTACAGGGTTTTATGCAGGGGAGAGCGCGATTCCAAAGGATTGGACTCGTAGAGGATGCAGGCCACAAGTTGGGCTCACCTCAGTCACTCTGGAAGTCCAGTCCTGAGAAATTGAAGAGGCGAGAGTTGACCTTCAGTTGACCTTCAGGAAGGTCAACTGCTCGACTCTACATGGGAGAAGGCGAGTGCGATGTGGGCCGACAATGTCACCCGCATGAGAAAAGACGCGCTCGCTCTCCACGCTCGTCGGAGGGCATGAGAGCAGCCGCTGCGCCTCGAGGGAGAGGTCTGGCCAGACCGACTCCTTCTTGGCCCAGTAGCTGAGCGGATCGGTGGAGAGCGACTCGCAGGGCTACGCGAGGTAGTCCCTGACCATTGCCTCCGCCGGATCCTCTCTCACGGTCCTCATGACCCCAGAGGGGACGAGGGCCCACCGGAGCAGCTCCATCTCCATCGGCACTCCGGTGGCGGCCGCGGGGGGGGGGAGCTGCGCAGAGGGGGCGTCAGAGGGACCTGCATGGCAGGGCCCCTCTCACGTCCCCCCTGTCGACAGGCGTCCCCTCGTGGCCTGCCTGTGCCTCACCCAAGAGCAGAGCCCGTCTCTGGCTTGGGTGAGGTTCCCGTCCCGCTCGGCGAAAGTGCCCTTTATGCGCGGGTCACACATGGTCGCCAACATGTATGACTCGTCCTGCGTGAGAGGAGTTAGCCTGGCAGCTATGCCATGCTGCAGCCTTCTCACCAGTGCGCGCACTGCTGGAACAAGGTCAGCACGGGGCGCGACCCGGTCTGCAAGGGTGGCCAGATTCCTCTGGAGCGTGTGCACCAGGGGAATGACCAGACCGAGGGTCACCGTATCTGATGAGACCACCACAGTGAAGTCCTTGAAGGGCTTCAGGACCTCCACTGTCTGGGTGACGGTGAGCCAATCCTCCCGGCTGAACTCACCCACCTGACTCGGACCACGGTTCTTGGAGAGCCACGCGTGGAGTGCGGCCTGCTGCTCCACCAAGCGCTCAAGCATGGCGCAGGTGGAGTTCCAGTGAGTGCTTACGTCAGTGATCAGAGTGTGCTCTGGCACACCTGTCCTGACCTGTGTCTGGCGCAGTTCGTGCGTGGCTTTCACGCTGTGCAAGAAGTGACCCGTGAGCCTCCGACATTTCTGGATCAGTAACTGGAGTTCACGAGTCCGGGTATCAAGGGGTTCCTTCGAGGAGCCCAATCCCAGCGCATCTCTCACCACTAGGTGAAGTTTGTGAGCTGCACAGTAGATGCACTCTCGGCTCACTAGATGCGCCGCTGCCCTCATGTTCTTGCCACCGTCCGTCACCATGCATCCCACGGTGGCAGGTCCCTGGCGTACCCACTCTTCCAACTGTCTCCTCAAGGTGGCAGCGATGTTCTCCGCCGTGTGGGACACATCGAGCACCTCGGCGTGAAGCAAGGCCTTGCAGTAGCCGGCCCGGTGGTCTCCCATCCTTCCCTGGCTAGCTGTGCTAGGCACCTCCCCCCGGCCCCCACCCACAACCGCCTCAGGTTCCCACCAGTGAGCAGTAAGCGAGAGGTATGCTTGCTGCACACTTGGGCAGGTCCAGATGTCGGATTTGAAGTGTACAGTTCTCCCGGCAACCCGGGACAGCTGTGCCTTCACATGGTCCCTGGCAGCCCTGTAAAATGAGGGCACCACCGATCTGCTCAACGTCGTGTGAGCAGGGATGGCGTACCAGGGAAAGAAATCATGGAGCAACCCTGAGAAGCCGAAGTCTTCTACTATGGAAAATGGTCTCCCATCCACCGCTACCATGTTGACGATGTGGCGCGTGAGGCACCGGATCGCCCTCCGGATCCCCTCTCTGGGCACACTAGGGGCCTGCGTACCAAGCATCTCTGGGAGAGAGGCTTGGCATCCCTTCCCTGCAGGAACCCTTGGGGGGGAGAGCACCAGAGGAGCCTGCCTCCTTCTGGCTAGCTGGTGGCTGTGTGGCGCCACTTGAACTCTCCTCCTGAAGAAGCACCGCCTGGTGGTGCCTCTTCATGTGGTTCCTCATCCCAGACGTGGTGAGATGCACAGCATCTCTGCCACGGCTGATGCGCTGCCTACAATGCAGGCACTGGGCTGCTGGGGATCCTCCGTTGTCTGGAACTGCTTCCAGATTTCGGAGTAACAGGCCGGCCCACGCTTCCCAGGAGAAGCGCTTTCGGGCCCACCCTGAGGCACCTCCTGTGAGGTGCTCTGGCCGGACACACCGTGTCCCACTCTCGGCCAGGCAGTCGGGGATGGACGAGGCTGAAGGGGCAGAGATGTGGGCTCTTCCACCACAGTCTCTGCCTCTTCCTCCTGCATCCTCTCCTCCTGCACAGCCGCAAGAGGCCTGCTGTTGGCCTCAGAGGAAACTGGGGTGGACCGCCCCAGGGGGGGTCTCACGGGCAGTTCCTCCAACATCCTCTGGGTTCCTGGGGTGATCGTGAGGGATGGAAAAGTCACATGCCCCACGTCCATCCCAGGAGATACCACATGCTGTCCCTCCTCCAGCAGCTGGCTCACAACCACTGGAGGAGGAGGAGCCTCAGCAGCAGGCCCCTGCCCAGTGCCAGCCCCTGCCTCACACACCCGGGTTGGGGGTGGCCCTCCAGCAGCTGCCTCAGGAAAGAGAGTCTTGCGAACCCTCTTCCTGTCACCAGAAGCCAGGCTGGTGAACGGCAGCAGCGCAGGGGAGGGCCTCCTCCGCTCAGATGGGGGGGCTGCCGCAGCAGTCCCCCTCTCCCTCCCCTCCTCCCGTCTAGATTTCTCCCTAGCCTTTCCCTCGGGGCCCCTCTCTGCTTTCCTCTCTGACATACTTTCCCCTCCCGAAATCTACACTAACTGATCAGAAAACCTTGGGAAAACAAAGGTCAACTTTGTTTTCGAGACCTAAGTTACCTGCTCTAAATCTGTGCTTCTAGTGGCTCTTGACTTGGAGATGAACTATCAAGTTTCTTTTTAAGCAACCCTATTTATGTCGGGGAACCTGAGCCTGCCAAACAGCTGAATTCCTCCGGAATTGAGCTGGCCCTAAACCCCAGTAGGTGACAGACAGCCTTAGACACTCACACACTAGTGTGCCCGGGCCGGCTTGGCACCACCACGGGTGCCAGAGATGGGCAGTGGAACCCTAGTTAAGGGGGCACTAATGGGAAGCCTATTGACAGCTATTCCAAATGTGTATATATATAGAATTCAAACCTAACTCTCACTCACTAATGCTTTTCCTGCTGAGTCCCTATTTAGTTATTTTTAAAAACTATGCTTGGTTTCCCTATCGATTACGTTGAGGGCAATTAGCCACTTAACACCTACCAACTGGCCTACCTACCTAAGACACTATTTAGCGGGAACAATGTTTCTGTGGTGTGTCGGTGTGGGGTGTGGATGTGGTGGTCTGAAAATGTGCCTCCCCCTCCCAAGCTAGCAAGAACACACCCCTAAGCCCACCCAAATGTAAACACAGACTCACTCACCAGTCCTGCAGTCCAGCGATGTTCAGGTGGTCGTGCAGCTGGTCCTCCTCTCCTCCGCTATGCTGTCAAGAAAGGTGGAATCATGATAACAGAGTCAATAACATCCTGAACACACACACAACCCCCAAAAGTCAAGGCCCCGATCTGCTTTGGGCCTAGACAGCCCAGAAGCCATTGTGAGGAAGCGGTGCCATAGTTAAAAGTCAGGTCATGCAGGACCCGCCCCCCCAGAAAGGCTAGGGCCAACCAGTGGTAAAACACAACACATCCACCCTGCAGAGCAGGCCTGTGTGTAGGCCCGAATATGGCTCACTCATTTTTTGGTGGAAACAGTAGATCAAGCCCACCCCCCACACTCAAGCATAACAAAGGAAATATTAAAGAAAGCAAGCACAACAATCAATATTGAACCCCCCCAACCCCCAAACAATGTCCTCCTGCCCAACTAGCAAATGTCCCTCCCAGCCCAAGCCATAAAGACCAAACCAAAGCATATGCTGGCAGATTGCCACAGCAGTAGCAATAAATTCAAAAAACAAATTAAAAAAAACCCCTACCAGTCCTCCTCTCCAGATGTCCAGCAGCAAAGTTGATCCTCCACACACACAGAGGTCTCCAAGCTGATGTCCTCCAAGTGCAGTGCAGTCCAATCCAGAAGAGGTCCACGAACAGTCAGCAACCTGTTTGTGAAGCATGCTTGTGAGTGCCAGGCCAGCCAGCAAACAGGCGGCACCAAAGCCAGAGCAGCAGGCCTGTGTGTAGGCCAGAGGCTGGCACACTTGTTTGAGAGCCTGGTGGGAAGCATGGGAATTGGATGAAGGGGACCAGAAACAGCAAAGCAAGACATACCAATACAGTTTTGTGAAGCATGCTTGTGAGTGCCAGGCCAGCCAGCAAACAGGCGGCACCAAAGCCAGAGCAGCAGGCCTGTGTGTAGGCCAGAGGCTGGCACACTTGTTTGAGAGCCTGGTGGGAAGCATGGGAATTGGATGAAGGGGACCAGAAACAGCACAGCAAGACACACCGATCCACTTTGTGAAGCATGTTTGTGAGTGCCAGGCCAGCCAGCAAACAGGCAACACCAAAGCCAGAGCAGCAGGCCTGTGTGTAGGCCAGAGGCTGGCACACTTGTTTGAGAGCCTGGTGGGAAGCATGGGAATTGGATGAAGGGGACCAGAAACAGCACAGCAAGACACACCAATCCAGTTTTGTGAAGCAAACAGCCACCCAAAGCCACCCATCAGAGCTTCTAGCCTGTGTAGGCCCAGAGCTGGCACACTCATTTCTTAGGCCTGGGAAACAGTAGATCAAGACCACCCCACACTCAAGCATAACGAAGGAAACATTAAAGAAAGAAAGCACAGCAACCAATGCTGAACCCCCCCCCCCCCAAACATTCTCCTCTTCTGCCCAACCTGAAAATGTCCCCCCAGGCCATGCCAAGACAGACTAAACTGAAGCATCATTTTGCATAGGCAGGCCACAGCAGCACATTGCCCAGCCAGCTTCAAAAAAATTATAAAAATGAAAAAAAAGGCCTACCAGGTCTCCTCTCAGGATGTCCAGACAAGCACAGTTGATCCTCCAGGCAGATGTCCTCCAGGCGCAGCCTCTCTCCTCTCTCTCAGTCAGCACGCAGCAGCAACAGAACTGTTCAGACCACTCTGTCCTGCCCCAAATTTAAATCCCCTTCCCCTGCTGCAGCCTCAGCCAAAGATTTGAATCTATTGGCTGGCAGAAGGATGCAGCAGTGGGATTGGTGACTCCTAAAGTCCCCCCTCCCTTGCCTTACCCCCCCCCCCCACTCCAACAGTCACCCTCCTCCTGCTCCCCCTCCCCTACCTGTTAATTTTGGCGGGAATCTCTGCTTCCTGTCACTGCTTTGCAAATGCAAAGTGCAATGCTAGCAATGCACCTTGCATTCGCAAGGCAAGCAAAGGATTCCCTTCCCTCCTTTGCAAGAGGGGTGGGGGGTGACAGAAGGAGTGAGTGACTCACTCCTTCTCCCCCTCCCCTCTTCTAAGAGACTGCAGGAAGCCTTAGCTTCCTGCAGGCTTTTGCTAGACGCTTGCCAAAGCAAGCACCTAGCAAAATGGCACCTAGAATAAACCCGAATCAACCCGAATCAACCCGAATTGATTCGGGTTATGGTGATTCGGGTTTCCCGAATCGATTCGTGTTTCCTGAATCGATTCAGGTTTACCCGAATCAACCCAAATCGGGGTGATTCGGGTTTTTTCGGGATTCCAAAACCCGAACTGCACACCCCTAAATCCAGGTCAGCCCCATAATTGGAGAACTTGCAAGATTGCAATTTCTTATCTGTCCTCGGGCTTGTTCCTCTGAAAGAAGGAAGAACATCTTCCTTCTTTCCCAGCCTTGAGAGAGATGCTGCTAATTCTGGCTGACCTAGTTTGCAACATTTTACATTAACAATTCTTACAAAGAGCTTTTTTGTATTAGAATCATATAGAATCATATTAGAATCATATAACATATGTGTGGCAGGTACATCTCTTCATCATGTTGCAAGCATTATACTGTTAGTTCTCAGTTCTCACAATGATTATACATTCTTCTTTGGTCCCTTGTCTTCAAATGTCATTTTCTTGCTGGTTGCATACAAATACTACAATAGCTCCTGGGCATAGAAAAAGTGCATATAATACTGAAATGGGTTATAATGGTATATACCATTTATATACAATGGTATATAAAATCTCTTTCTTCAAATCCATATTCTTCACACCTCCTTATCTTAAATAATGACTATTTGTATACTAGATCTTAGAACTGTCATTCATACTCAGATCCATATATTTTATTTATTGCACTTCTAGACCGCCCTCCCCGTCAGATAGGCTCAGGGCGGTGTGACAACACACAATTTGCAACATACAGTCTAAAAACAGTAAAAACATTACAAATAAACATTAAAACACTATTCCATACAATAAAAATTTCTAAATTGGCAGATATAGATATTAAAATACAGCATTTTAGTATTTTAGTATAGGCACAGGCCTATATCATGCCCTGCATCACACTTATGAGCTCCTGCATGGCATAAACAGAAAGGCACTTGTTTCATTTTCTATTTTTTAAAAATCATGCAAGGTGTTCAAGGCTGAAAGTCTACATACTCTGAAGAAACAAAGCAGAGCCACTAAGACAAGCTGACTTTAACAGGCAAGCTTTGTATACTAAATTACCTTTGAGACAGACTTGCAATTAAATGCTGCTGCTGTAATATTCAAGATGAGTTTTGTAAAGGGCAAAGTCACCCACAAGAGCCATAGGTGAACTATATTTTCCAAGGATGTGTGACCAGGACTCAGTGACCTGATCTTAGAGGCATTTATGAATGCAAATGCTGCAATTCCTTCATCTGAGTCTGTGTTAGAGGCCTGGCTTATGTGAGTCACAATTCTGGCTATACAGATTCTTAGTCCTTACATGCCTTCACCTTCCTGATAGTACCATTTCAGATGGGCTGCTGCTGAAGCCTCAATTATCCTTATGGGGTGGTGATTCTTCCAATGCATGTCATACCATAATACAAAATAAATACCTCCAGGACAAGTCTGCACAGTTTGTGACCCATCAAGGTGGACAAAGTCTACTTGCTACCAAGCTCAGCTCACAAGTAGCTCCATCAGTCTGTTTTTGCCACCTTCCAGGGATTGCACAAATAGGAGGTTCCCCCCTCAAAAAAAAATCCTTAGCAGGCTGCAGTGTGTGCACTGTTCAGTTCAGTTAAGGGCAGGTAGTTTTCTTCCAAGTTTTCTCCCCACAGAATAATCAGAAGAGAACCCTTGAAATACCACATTGAAATCTGAAGGGGGAATTAATAGTCCAGGATCTGGAAGAAAACCCGAAGAGGTATGGGGCCAGACATGGCCATTATGCCATTTTCTTCACACATTAAAAAGAAAGGTTTTCCAACTTCATGAAAGCTAAATAATTGAGTTGTTTGCCCAGCCCTGAATGGAGAATTGATTATGTAAGGATAGGTCCTTTTCTCATGCTTGCAGATTTGAGTAGAGAGCAGGCAGACACTGCCCAAAGGACATGAGGGTGTCTTGAGAGGTGAGTGGAGTCAGGTGAAGAGAGGACATTCTTTGGAGATATGAATCCCAGGCTAGGATAATACCATAGAGCCAAAACACACGTTAAGAAAAACCTAGGTTCAGCACGTGTTCTCTTACCTCAAGGTTTGCTGGGATCTGTAGGCGTTCTGGAAGCTTAAAGTTTAGCATTTACAGAGCAGCAAAAAGGGAAAGGGAAATACAGGCGCCTGTATTTTAAGCTTTAAGCTTCCAGGACGCCTTTAAGCTTCCAGGACCCCTACAGATCTTTAAGCTTCCAGGACGCCTACTTTAAGCTTCCAGGACTCCTACAGATCCCGGCAAACCTTGAGGTAAGAGAACACGTGCTGAACCTAGGTTTTTCTTAACGTGTGTTTTGGCTCATAGTCTTGACTGGAATGCAGAAACAGGATAGTAGCTGGTACAGATGCTGCATGTCAAGCTGAATATGCTCTCCATTATTCTCTATGAGGAAAATGAAGGGACCGATACACGAGGCTGGGGGGGGGCATTTTGAAAGCAAAATTCACCAAATTAGCACCAGACCTACTCCTAGTGGCCCTTTAACAATCCCTCAAGTTTCATAAAGATTGGACCCTGGGGGGGGCATTTTATGGACCCCCAAAGAAGGTACCCCAGCCACCTCCAATCTTCATTCCCTATGGGGAAAACCTACAACTAGCCTATCTTAAAAACACTTTTAAAAAGTTCAAACTTCAAAACTCTCTCAGAATACCCCAAAAGTACACACAAACACCACTAGATTAAGTTAACAATATGAACCAAGGACCCCGACAATGACCCCCCCCCACAGGAGAAGAACAACTAACAACAATTGAACACCTGACCAAAACAAACTTCTATGCCAACAGAAAATGAAAACCAGCAAAAAACACCAAACAAAATTCTGTAAAGAAAGCTCAGCGACAGGGGGAAACAATGCCACTGAAAGAACAAGCAGCAAAATGAACAGTAAATATAACCAACTTAAAAAGCCAGAAATCAAAGCCCCCCTCTACAAAAGCCCAACCAAAGCCCCCTCCCACAGCAAAAAAAGTTTTTTAAAATGCAATCCCTCTTTGTCCTCCCCCAACCCCTATCCCTCTCAGACACCAGGCCAACCTCCTTCCCCCAAAGAGAGAAAACCCCCAGTAATCTATGGGCCAAGCTACACATGACGAAAGACACTTGCCTGGCAAGTGGATTGAGTGGAGGGCAAGTGAACAGGGAGAAATACACTTGCCATTCAAGTGTCATTTGTCACTTGTAGCTTGGCCCTATGACTCTCAAATCAGGGAGCAGCCAGGAATCTACTCCACACCCACTGAGCAACAGGATCCTCAATCTCCAGGCCAGAGCAAAATGGAGGGTGTCTGGCTGAGGCAAACCTCCTAATGTAGCTCCTTGCAGCCGTTTTAAAAAGGCAGTGTCCTTCTTGAGAATCTCATTGACCAGAGAAGGAGAGGTACTGCAAGGATTGGCCACTCACACTCCTTTCTCCCTTCCTCCTCCCCCTTCTGCCTCTTACTCACTCCCCCTCCCTTTTGCCCCCATCTGGTAAAAAAGGTTGGCAGCAGTGTTTCTTTGCTAAGGAACAGCACTGCTGCACTTCCCGAATGTTACCAAATGTTACCGAATAAATTCAGTAAACTGAAATTCGATATTACAGAATTTATTTGGTAATGCATATTTAAGTTTGGTAATAATTTTTTTTACCAAATCAGGTTAAATTCTGTATTTTTTTCCAAATTTCAAACCCAAACTGCACATCCCTATTCTGAACACAGTTGTACTTTTGAGATGGTTAAAAAGAGTGTATATAATTAAAAATGCCTCCATATACAGAACCACAAACTTCCCTGTGTCTGTTAAATGTTTTTACTGAAACCCAAATATCACTGTCACCTATCCCCATGTGTTGCCAGTGGAAACAGAAAAGGGATGGGTAAATTGGCAGTCTTTACTATCATTAGCCACTTATTTTCTTGAGTGATGGCATGGCTCCTCCTTCTCCCTGTCTAAGACAGGGCCTAAGATACTGGGCTTAACAAATGGTCAGGTTCATATGGGAGAAGGCACTCCTTTAGATACTAAGGATCCAAGCTGTTAACGCTATAAATGTTAAAAACAGCATTTTTGGATGGAGCCTAGAAATAAACTGGAAGCCAACATAAGCAAATATAGACTGTGACTTTGTTAGTTAAGTGGAAAAACAAAATAGTTGCGAGAGAGTCACTGATTCTATTTATAAGACATTAGAAAAATCAGTTCAAGTATACAGTCATAATGTTTAGTGAATTAGCGTATAATTAAATTTAAGTATTTTAAAGAACTTAAGAACTATTTTGAAACCAATGTGCTTATCCAAACTCTGCAACTGTCATGCTTATGCACTTGAAAATAAATTCTACTTTTCTTTATGGAGAAAAAAAGATCATTTTTACCTCGAAACCACCCTCACGTATTGACCTTTCTGTCAAACTACCATCTAGAACAAAGCCTTCCTGTAGTAGCACGGCAGCAGAAACGATCTAGGCAAAAAAGCCTTTAGGGGCAGCAGAAACCTTTTGGGGAGGCAGTAATATATAGCTCACATTCACAAAAAAAGGGAAGGTGTTCTCAAGGTATAAGCATGGGTAAAGTAGAGAACACCTAAACTTTGTACAAGTGGAAATATAAGGAGTGTTTATCAGGATCATGGCCCTGCTGAGGTATAAGTTTAAAGTAAGATAAAGAGGAAATGAACCAAAAGCCCAAAGGCAAAGGTTTAAAAGGTTAAAAACTATGCAAACCATTGCAGAGTGGTATCAAAAATAAGCAAAACATTACAATAGTCTTAGGCATTATTTTCACATTGGTAAATCATGTTTTTATATTATAAAATTATTTTACAAGTCTTATTATGGGTTGTATTGTATCACTGCATCTTTTGTAAAATAAAATCTAATACAATTTTAAAATAGGGATGATTTGAAGATAAACTAGCAAATTCAGTGTTCTTGTCAACTTGTTTTCATCAGTGAAAACTCAGGTCCATGTAAGGTTGCTTGTTAAGTGAAAGTCACAGATGAACTCTTGGGAGCCATGCCATTTCTTCAGATGTGTGAACTGTGGTGTCATAATGGCATAACAGGTGTTCATTTCAAAGAGAAGACACTTCTAGAAGCAATGTCAAAACGCTATGTTTAAAATGTTGTGATTTGTTCATGACTAGAGCGGTGTGTGTTGTCACAAGAAAAGATGTTCAGACATCTGGGCCAATAGTGTAAACAATTTACAATTTGCTGGGAAGATCAAAGAACTGCTACACATTGTAGCTCAGAATTATCGTGAAACAAACGGAGGATCCACAAGGATTTGCAGAGGATGTCTCATTTTCCTCCCCCCCCCATTTCCTTTGTCTTTCCTGAAATTCCCCATAGTCTCTCCTTTTTTTTCTGCTTTTTTCTTTCCTTTCCATCCCCCAGCCAACCTGTCCTTATGTCTCCTACCCTTTCAGTTTTCCCTCTTTCTCTTGCCCTGGCAGCCTGTCCCTGGGAGAAGTTTGTTCCTGTTGTGAAGTGCCAGCCTGGCTACCTGGCTCAGCCAAGTTGCTTGGTGCAGGCTGGGCTGGGCCTGTTTGGACAGTGGGGAACTTAAAAGGGACTTTCCCTTATACCCGCTCCCCACAGTATTCCTCTCTTCCTGGCAGCCCCCACACCCTCAGCTTTCCGTTTCCTTTTCTTCTTCCTTCCCACCCATCAACCAACCTGCTTTTTATTTTCCCTCAATGGTTAAACAGTCCTGACAAGGTCCCTGCCCCTACTCCTCTGCTTTTTACTGAGAGAAACCAAGGCTTAAAGGCTGGCAGTACTGTGTGGTTGCTTAGCTATAGCCACTGAAGGCATTCTTCTGTCATTTAGAGCTTTTTTTTTTTTAAAAAAAGTATATTTTTAGAAATATTAGATTTTTTCTGCAAACCTAGGACTTTTCTGAAGTTGTAGAATTACCAGTGTTGTAATTTCTTAAAATCCCTTCTTAAATTTTTTCTTAAAATTTCTTAAAATCCCTTCTAAGTGGGTGTTTACATCATGAAAGGAATGTTCTCCCCAAATTTCATGTTTCTGGGTTCAGAGGTTTGGGCTGGGCATTGATGAGTCAGTCAGAACACTTGTCTTTAAATATATGGATTAATATAGCCCTCTGTCAAAGTAATGCAGAAAGATGGAACAATAGGCGAGGGGAACAATTTAGCTTTTGTAAGCTTTATCATGATGCTTAGAGAATTCTAAAAGCCAATGATCATATTTTGGCAACCCCATACAGGACATAAGGTTTTTTTTTTTAAGAAAAGAATTGTTGATACTTACATATAGGTAAGGTAAAGGTAGCCCCCTGTGCAAGCACCGACTCATTACTAACCCATGGGGTGTCAGGATCTGTTTGTATATTGCCTGACAGGAAGCAACCTGACTAACACCATGTTTAATTCTTTAGTTGTTTAGTCTTCTTTTCCCTCTAGGCACCACCTGCAAGGAGCTGAGTCCATGGGAGAAGACACGGTCTTATCTTTTCTGGAAGCCAAGTCGACCTTGACCAGTGTTCCCACCGAGAATTCTCCTGCTATGTGAACTCTGGGGGGAGGCTGGGCTCTGTGAGTGTGAAATGTAACAACTTCTATTCTGTATTTCATTCCTAACAATGCCTTGTTCAGCAAGGATCTCAAATCCTAGAGTATGGCCGTCTGGGCCTGAATGCTGTCTTTCAAAATAAAACCTTTTGAAACCAAAAGACCTTGTCTTCTTGCAGAAGGGAGTTAGACAGACTATCGTGTCTGGAACGCCATAGCCTGACATTTTGTTAGGAATCTCCTTTGAAGTCTTCAACCTCTCACCCAGGGAGGATGGATACCGAGGATGCCTTGATTGATCTAACTGATCCTGGCACAGAGGAGGGAGGACTTCCTGATTTGACACCATTGGTACTGGACAATAGACTGGGGGAGATTCCAGATCCAGGAGAGGTACCCACAGATGCACCCTTCATTGTTCCTGCTGGAGGAGCGGTGCCTGTCCCCGACGACTGGACGGAGTTCGTACCCGGCGGAGGGGTGGAGCAGGCTGACCTGGCCATAGCAGGTGCATGACCAAAGGTGCGGGAAGCTACCGGGGAGAACCATTTAATTTCACTGCCGACACTGCGGCAGTGGGGCTCCCGGCCTCGAGAGGCGAGGGAGAGGTGAGCGAGCACCATGTTTTCCCAATCAATGAACAATGTGAGACGCACCGTCGGGTCAACAGAGCAGGAGGGCCCCAGCATTATATGGGATCTAAGGAGAGCAGCCCACACTCCAGAGGAAACACGGGCCAGCACCCAACCATGGTATAAGTGGGATTTAGACACGGGCCACCTGGAGGAGTGGGATCCCCGAGGAGGGGCCGAGGATATCCAGGATTGGGAAACCACTCGACATGAACTCATGAGCTGGGATTATACAGATGTGAACTCAGCCAGAGCGTGGGAGCGAGGGCGCACCCAACAATTGGAATATCAAGTCCAGGCAGTGGATACCGGAATTTTGGCCTTTACTGGTTTAACAAAAGGGATTCTGGCCAGCATGACTATGGAGGAGGAACAAATGTTGCAAGGCGGCGGAGTAGAAGGTCCGATACGGCCCTATGACACTGGGAACACGGACCATGAATGGAGGCCAATCGGGGGGGCAGAAGGACTGATAAGGCCTTGGCCCACAGACTATGTCCCGCCAAGATCACAGGAACCCTCTCAACCCAGTGAACGAGGGCAAGATGAAGCGAACCGCAAAGTTCAAGAATATTACCGCAAGATGGAAAATAGAATGGGGGCGATGGAAGAGGACTTAGCCCAAGCCATCCACTTTATTGGCGTGTTGGTGAGAGAACAGAGGGAAGCAAGAGCAGTGGCCGTACAAACAGTAGCGCTGCTAGGGCCACCCGTAGCGCAGGGACAAGCACCAAGGAGGGGCCCAGTATCGGTTGGTACCCAATCTACTCCGGGGTCAGGAGCAGGGCCGTCACTGATTCAACCGCAGCAGCCACTGACTCAGACTACACCAGCAGCACCGGCCCCGTCGCCATTGATCCCACAAGTAATACCAACCCCTCCGCAAACGCTACAGCTCTCAACTCAACCAATGCCGGTTCAAATGGCCCTGTGGCAGGTCCCACCACCACCACCTCCTCTTCAGACTGTACCGCAGCCACCACCTCTTCCACAACTGCAACCGCCGCCTCCTCCTCCCAGACAGATGCCTCCTCTACCTCCTCCTCAGGTACTTCCTAGACAGGTGGTACCCCAGCAACCATCTCTGCTGAGGCCGCCTCCTCCTACGCAAGTCCCTCTGGCTCCCCAACCACATCCAGGAAGTCTCCCACCGGGACCTCCGGGGCAGGTTCCGCGAGCCCCGCCGCCCGGAAGCGTGCCCAGACCTCGGCCACAAGGGATTCCCAGAGGCCAGCAAGACCGGCCCAGAGGACTGATGCAGGGGCTGATGCCACCCGGGCCCCCGCCAGCCCCGTGGCCGATACAGCCAGACAGACGGAGGGAGCCTGAATTACCGTGGGGATGGATTAAACTGGAAGCCACTTTTGATGGCGATACGCAAAAGTTGGGATTCTTTGTAGTACAAGCACTCCAGTTTTTTAACCGTTGGGGAAACCTTTTTCCAGACGAGGAAAGTAGGATTGATCATCTGGCGTCGAGACTGGAAGGCAAAGCAGCCGAATGGTATGTAACGTTATACAACTCTGGCGCTCCTGAACTAGACACTACAAAGTTTTATGACAGCGCTACGCGCCCAATATGAAGATTCCCTTGAAGAAGATCGTTCCCGCACAGAATTACAGACCTTACAGCAAGGTACACAACCAATCCGAGAATATGCGGCCAAATTTTGGCAACTAGCTGCCAAATGCCCCATTGCAAAGAAGGGACCAAAATTGTAATGTTTAAAGGAGTTATGAATCCCAGGCTACTAGATCGCGCCCTAATGCAAGATGACCCGCCAACACTGTTAGGCTGGATACAATTGGCCTGCGAAGTCGAAAATCACATACAACAAGTAAGACTAGTAGAGCAACAACAAGCCTTAGGGGCGAGAAGAACACCAGTAGTACCCAAAGGGGGGGCGAGCGGGTCCCCCAAGTCACGGAGCAAGAGACACTCATTGGTGACAAGGACTATGCCTACAGTGCGGAAGAAGTGGACACTTTGCAGCTCAGTGCCCATCTCGCATACCGGCGACCGCCGCCCCTACTCCTACTCGCCCCATCCAGGCCCCAAGGGCCAGCAGGGGACGTGGAATGCCAAAACGCAATCAACCAGAAAAAGGCTTAGAAGCAGAAGAGGTTTCAATGGATTTGGATATACAACCTGCAGAGAGTGAAGAAGAAGCTCCCAGCCCCTAATCGGGAAATGCGATGGATCTGTCGTAACAAGACCTGAACAGCAGATCGAAAAAGAAATCGCCCAGAAAGAGGTGAGAGAAAAGGGGTCTGTATTGTTTCTTCCGGTAAGACTACTAAATCCTAAAAGAGAAACCCATATATGTGTAGAAGCTTTAATTGATTCTGGATGCTCCAGAGACATTATAGCCCCAGCCCTAGTAAATGGCTTGGGCTTAGAAACCAAAGAATTGGATAATCCAATAATTTTTGAACAAATGGATGGGTCCAACATGAACCCAGTGACTTTGGAAACCGAACCAATACCCACAGGTATGGGGAAGCACTGGGAAAGCAGGTGTTTCATCGTCAGCCAAGCAGCGAAATACCCCCTTATCCTTGGTAGCCATTGGTTATGGGATCATAACCCTTACATAGACTGGGCTAAGGGAATAGTTATATTCAACAAAGACTATTGTAAGCATCATGGCTGGCTGGCAGAGTGGGGGAGAGACAAACCACCCCAGTTGGATGTCGCCCTTCTAACTCAAGAAGAAATTAATCACATTCCTAAAGAATATAAAAGTCTGAAACAAGCTTTCAGTGAAGAGAAAGCGGACAGTCTTCCCCCCCATCGTGCTACAGACTGTGCCATTGAAATAATACCGGGGAAAATCTACCCAAGGGCAAATTATATTCAATGAGCCCCTTGGAAAGGGAAGAGCTACGGAAATTCATCGATAAAAATTTGGAGAGAGGATTCATACACCCTGCTAATAGTCCTCATGCAGCTCCTGTACTCTTCATCAAAAAAAAGGATGGTGGCTTAAGATTGTGCACAGATTTCAGAGGGATCAATGCAGTGTCAACAACCAATGCCTACCCATCCCACTCATCCGAGATCTACTCAACGTCGTGGCTCAAGGTAAGATCTTTTCCAAATTGGATTTAAAAGATGCCTACTTCCATGTCAGAATCAAAGAAGGAGATGAATGCAAAACCGCGTTAAATACGCCATTAGGTCAATATGAATACCTTGTCATGCCTTTTGGCTTATCTGGAGCTCCTTCCGTATATATGTCTATGATCAATGAAGTACTGCATAAATACTTGTATAAGGGAGTGGTTGTTTACCTAGATGATGTGCTAATTTATTCAAAAACGAAAAAGGAACATATAAAACTAGTACAAGAAGTACTAACCACTTTAATGTGCCACAAACTTCCTATCAAACTCTCCAAATGTGAGTTTCATAAAACAGAATTGGACTACTTAGGCTACCACATATCTGGCCAAGGGCTAAAAATGTATCCCGCCAAAATCAAAGCGGTACAGGACTGGCAAACCCCCTCCACTCGTAAACAATTGCAATCCTTCCTGGGGTTTGCCAACTTCTACAGAGATTTCATAGAGGGGTTTGCCCAAATCACCCTACCTCTAACTGAGCTCCTGAAAACGAAAGGGAGAGGGGAACAAGTAAATAAACCCACCTTCAAATTGGAGTGGAACCAAAACTGCCAACTGGCTTTCAATGAACTCAAAATTAAATTTACGTCCGAACCTGTACTGCAACACCCCAATGAAAATCACCCCTTCATAGTACAGGTCGATGCCAGTGATACGGCCATAGGAGGAGTGCTCCTGCAGAAAGGGGAAGACGGGAAAACAAAGCCCTGTGCGTATCTTTCTAGAAATTTTTCTGAAGCAGAACGACATTGGAACGTCTGGGAAAAGGAAGCCTTTGCCGTCAAAGTAGCTCTCACAGTATGGTGTCATTGGCTTGAGGGGGCATGGCACCCATTTGAAGTTTGGACAGATCACAAAAACTTAGAAGCACTAAAAAGCCCCAGATGCCTTAACGCCAAACAACTCAGATGGGCAGAATTTTTCTCTAAGTTTAATTTCACCCTCAACTTTTTACCGGGGAAAACTAACTTCCTGGCCGACGCTCTCTCGTGCATGCCTCAACATCAGAGTAAAAGGGAGGAGACTATTGACACTGTATTCACCCCCCGGCAACTAGGGGGTGTGGTTACCACTCGCAGCCAAACCCAAGCAGAAAAAAAGAGGTAGAGAGCAAAAGTGAAAAGCAAGGTGGAAAAGGAGGGGGAGGGAGTGACCAAAGCCAAAATGTCTCAAATGGCGGAGGGAGACTGGATTAAAGACTATCGATTATATATACCGGCCAGCCTCAGAAAAGAAATTCTACAACGCTGTCATGACGCCCGTACTGCTGGTCATTTTGGCTACCTGAAAACCCTCCACCTAATACAAAGACAATTCTGGTGGCCTGGGATCCGCAAAGATGTATCCCAATATGTATCCTCCTGCCCAACCTGTATAAGCGCCAAAACACGGAAAGGAAAACCACCGGGACTCTTACAACCCTTAGAAACACCCAATAGACCCTGGGAAGTAATATCCATGGATTTTATTACCGATTTACCACCCTCCAGAGGCTGCTCCTGTATTCTAGTAGTTGTGGATTTGTTTTCTAAACAAGCACACTTTATTCCGTGTACAACTATACCCACGGCCAAAAAACTTGCAGAATTATTTATGAAACATATTGTGAAGCTGCACTCTTTTCCCTCTAAGGTAATATCGGATCACGGAGGACAATTCGTTGCCAACTTTTGGCGGGAGCTTCTTCAATTAACCAGAATAGAACAAGGAATCAGCTCTGCTTTCCACCCACAATCTGATGGACAATCCGAAAAAACAAATCAAGTCTTGGAACAGTTCCAACGTTGCTACATTAACTTCCAGCAAGACAACTGGGCGGAGCTTCTGCATTTCGCCAAATTTGCTTATAACAATGCAGTCCACAATTCAACAGGTGAAACCCCCTTTAAAATAGTACATGGCTACAATGGACAAGCGTTCCCCTTTAAAATGCCACCAAAAAAACAACCCACCGGAGATCTACACCAATGGTGGACTAACATCACAGAGCAATGGGCAGCTATCCAAACAGCTTTAACTAAAGCCAAAGCAGACTACAAGAAATACGCCGATCGCCACCGTGCAGCCCAATGGGAATTACAACCAGGAGATAAATTGTATATCTCTACAAAAAAACCTCAAAGTGGAACAAACCAACAAAAAATTATGGTCGTTGTGGGTTTTCCGGGCTGTATTGCCGTGGTCTTGGCATTGTAGTTCCTGACGTTTCGCCAGCAGCTGTGGCTGGCATCTTCAGAGGTGAAGCACCAAAAGACTTTTGGTGCTACACCTCTGAAGATGCCAGCCACAGCTGCTGGCGAAACGTCAGGAACTACAATGCCAAGACCACGGCAATACAGCCCGGAAAACCCACAACAACCATCGTTCTCCGGCCGTGAAAGCCTTCGACAATACATCAACAAAAAATTAGCTTTAAAATATTTAGGTCCTTTTCCTGTCAAGAAAATAATAAATCATGTGACTGTAGAAGTTATCCTTTCGAAGAATCTACGCCACATCCACCCTACATTCCACGTCAGCCTATTGAAAAGGGCTCCTACACCAGATAAGTGGCACCCATCACCAGCAGCCCCTATTCCCACCATGATTGATGACCAAGTGCACTACGAAGTTGAAGAAATTCTGGACTCTAAGCTCAGATGCCATAAGCTTTACTATTTAATTTGTTGGAAAGACTTTGAGGAGGGCTACAGGGAATGGGTGGAGTCAATTCACGTTAAAGCTCCCCATCTAATCAAACGCTTCCATCAACAATATCCCGACAAGCCGGAGGGGAGAGGGTCTTAAGGGGGGCAGAATGTCAGGATCTGTTTGTATATTGCCTGACAGGAAGCAACCTGACTAACACCATGTTTAATTCTTTAGTTGTTTAGTCTTCTTTTCCCTCTAGGCACCACCTGCAAGGAGCTGAGTCCATGGGAGAAGACACTGTCTTATCTTTTCTGGAGGCCGAGGCGACCTTGACCAGTGTTCCCACCGAGAATTCTCCTGCTATGTGAACTCTGGGGGGAGGCTGGGCTCCATGAGTGTGAAATGTAACAACTTCTATTCTGTATCTCATTCCTAACAATGCCTTGTTCAGCTAGGATCTCAAATCCTAGAGTATGGCCATCTGGGCCTGAATGCTGTCTTTCAAAATAAAACCTTTTGAAACCAAAAGACCTTGTCTTCTTGCAGAAGGGAGTTAGACAGACTATTGTGTCTGGAACGCCATAGCCTGACATTCCCTTCTGGGGACATCACATCACAATGTTTTCTTGGCAGACTTTTGTTACAGGATGGTTTGCCATTGCCTTCCCCAGTTATCTACACTTTACCCCCAGGAAACTGGGTACTCATTTTATCGGCCTCGGAAGGATGGAAGGCTGAGTCAACCTGGTGCTGGCTACTTGAACCCAGCTTCCACCAGGATCAAACTCAGGTCATGAGCAGAGCTTGGGCTGCAGTTCTGCAGCTTACCATTCTGCACCACGGGGCTCTACTTATATATAACGATGCCCCAAATTCCACCAGTTGCCTTGTCAGGATTTGGGAGAGCCCCCCAAAAGGTACTGGTACTCAGTACCAGTGAGTACCACCACAGAAAAACTCATGCAGGACACAGGAGGATACATGACTGGGCTTGTTTATGATGAAAGACTTTGGAGTGACTCATGGATGTTTGGAGACAGTAGTAGGAAGTGATAGTAAGTTTCCATTTGCCTGGCAGCACAATCCTCTACTGAGAAGTAAGTCACACTATGATCAATAATGTTTACTCCCAGGTAAATGGGTGGAAATAGCAACTGGGTGCAAATGGTAAGCTACATGCCATATAGCCCTTGACAGTGGCTTGGGCAGGCCCAACTCAATAAAAGTTTATTCATAATCCACGCTAAAACTAATATTACTACACACAAGAGGCAGAGGAAGGGCATATTAGATTCAGTTTTTACTTGGGTCTTAGTTCAATAACAAAAAAGCCTATGCAGGACTTTTGGAATCCAGTTCCTAATGAAATCCTTACAACCCAGTTCTAAGAAGGCTGCATTATGTTCCACTAGTGCTTTCAGAATTGCAATTTAGAATCTTTGTCCTTGCTAAAGCTACCTCCAGTTGTGAAACAATACTCTTGATTCTCTGCTGTTTAAATAGTTGAAATGCCATTGAATTTCACAAGGCTGAATGTGTTTGAAGAAGCAGGAAGCTTTGTCTTTCCTGATTGCTGTCTCTTGATTTCTGCTCTTTTATAGTCTGTCCATGACATATTCATGCTATGTATAAGACATAGCGTGATCCATTATAGCACAACAATTCAGTGGCGGAGCATATAACTAAATTTTCCTTTGTGCATCAAAAAATATGGACAATTTGACTAATATCTCTCTCAAGTTCTTGTGTCATTAAGGCTGTGAATTATGTTAGTCCCTAGTGGGTAATATACAAAAGATTTTTTTTTTAAAAAAATATTTGTACCAAGGAAGAGATCCTGGGGATTTAAATACTGGGAAAAGAAAGTTAAAATATTTTGAACATAAGGAACTACCAAAGGAAAAGGCTGGATATTATGTTAGGAAGGAACTTTCTGGGCAGATTATCTCATAATTCAGGAGCCTGACAAATGAACACCTCCCTGAACTACTTGCTTCATAACTGAATCTGATTATAAGTATCTCCAAGATTTTGGAAAGAACTGATCGGTTAAGCTCTGCTTAACAAATAGGATACCTTATTGAGTTTAGTCTGAAAATAAATGCAATAAAAATGGAGCTTTGGAATACAACACTTTATCAAATAAATAACATGTCAGACCTTATAGTCTATTGACTGTTTGGAAAGAATTATTAACGGCACCAGGTAGATGAACATTACTCCTACCAACTGAAAGATTTCTTACAAATGTGCTCTTGTAACTTCTTTCATTAACCTTACACTCCTGCACAAGCAATCGGAAACATAAATGTCATTTTAATGCACTTGCTGTTTTTCACAATGGCTACTGTGTCAAATCTAAGACTTTTCACTTACTAAAGCCATTTGCTATTACTTGAAGTGTTTTTACTAATAAATGTCAGTTACATGTTTAAGAGAAGAATTATTATAATTGTAATGCTGTATTTGTTTTTTTTCCTAAAAGATTTTTATTTCTTTTTCTTCTCATTATGTTATTATTGTCTCAGTATATAATGAAAGCTCTCATTTAGGCACAGATATTTTTGGAAGTTTAGTTAGTTATTTCCTGCATAGTAAGCATAAATGTTCTCATAGCTGCATATAAATATAACACAAATCTAATAAAGTTAAACACTATAACCTCAACATTTATTACCTATCTAATTAATAGAAAAGAATTAAAACAAATTCAAAAATTAGTCCTGAAAGATTCCCCCCAAAGCAAAGTTTTAACTGCTATCTTGAAGCTCATAAGTTCTTCCAGCTACACTTCCATGGGGGAGATTCCCTACAGAGGAGGCCTGAGATCTGGCCACTCTTTTACGTATGTCAGCATATGAAAAGATCTTTTTCAGGTCCTTCTCAATGCAGCATATTGGATGAGCAAGAAAATACAAGAAGCAGTCCTTTTAAATGACCATTTTAAGTGGGCTTGGAAACAACTTGGCAACCTATGAAAATGAGAGCTTTAAGATGTCTGCAGGTACCACCCATCAAGGAACTTGTTCCTGCACTTCATACCAGTTCTAGGTTCCAAATATTTTGCAACCTCATCTTCAGAATACCACAGCAAATACCATGGTGGCCATATCCGACCCCCCAAAGGACAACCTACAGCTGCCTCCTGCTATTACATAGAAAATCTGGGCCCAGCCCCAGAAGCACACTGAGCTGCAAACCTCCATCAGGGGAAACGTGTTCCTGTCCAAAAATAGGCTGAACATCCACTCTGAGATCTACTTGGCTGCTTACCAACTACAGTTTCATCTTTCTTTGGACTGAGTTTCTGTTTATAAGCCTTAATCACTGTCTCCAGATACTTGTTCAGCTTACTGGAATTTGAGAAAAGAAGGGAGATAATTATTTGTTAAAATCTCTTCCAGTGTCTAGCAGCAGATACATATAGATATTAAATAGCAAAAAGAGATAAGATGGAACTCTGGAGTACCTGCAGAATATTTCCTGTCTCGCAGAATAGTTATCTTTACTAACACAATTTTCAGTAGTTTCAGGTGGGTAGCCTGGATTTTCAGTACTTTCTCTGGCCGTTGGGAACCACAAAACTAAGAAAACATTCTCAATGTATTGAAATTGAGTGCAGCTGCTTCACTTGCTAACTGCTTATGATCCATGCTGCTTAACCTTAATGTGGTCAATTTTCAACCATGATTTCCACACATTTAGATCCAATTGACTTGCTAGGAAGAAAAAGTATGCCATTGGAATCATTCCCATTCTCCCACAGGAATCACTGGGACATAAGGAACCTATAAACTGGCTGTAAACAGCTTTAAATTTTTAACGGTGATCTTTAAGAAGGGTGTGGTGAGAGAAACTGCTGTTGGGGAACATCTTGTTAGCCACACACTATCTCAGCCATGTTTTTGTTTTCTTCTTTTTTGCATGTATAAAGGCTGGGCATGGCCTGTCACAAGCATTCGGATGCTACCCAAATGGCAGGAGCCAAAGAGCTCTTGGTCCTTTGGTTTAGAGATGGGCATGAACAGCAATATGAACAAAAAAAAAGCCACGAACAGCCCAATCAGCTGTTTGCAAACAAGCTGTTCGTGAGGCCCCATTCTAAATGAACAGGTGGTTGTTGCAAGCCTTGTTGGTTGCTGTTCGTCAAGCCAGACAGTCTGGCACCTGCAATCAATTCCCTTGGCAACTTAGGCAGGGATCATCTGAACTTTGTCAGAACTCCTGCTGTTGCCCTGGTAAGCCCAATCTAAGCCCAATTTAGCTTGATAGGCAGGTCTTCCTTTGAAGTGTGGAGCTCCCAATTTGTTACAAGGGAACAAAGAGCAGGGAGGAGGGGGGCTCCCAGTTCTGGCTTAGTTTGCAGACAGTGGAGAGGGAGAGGCAGCTGCTGTTGGCATTTTGATAGACAGAGTGCATTGGAGCTTGAATTTTCTTTGTGTGTGGTGGGGTAGGGATCTACCCCTTCAAGTTCCAGGGCTGCTGCCAGGCTCTGGGGACAAGCTATTATTTATTATTGGTACCTTTCCTGCTGCCTGCTCAGGTAAGATTTCTGGGAGTGGTGTGGTAGAGATCTACCCCTTCACATTCTAGGGCTGCTGCCAGGCTCTGGGTCCAAGCCATTATTTATTATTGGTACCTTTCCTGGTGCCTGCTCAGGTCAGGTTTCTGGGAGTGGTGCAGTAGGGATCTTGACTTGGATGATGGCTGGAGGAGACCTGCTGGCCCCCACGAACAGCCAACCATGAACATGTTCATGAACAGGGCCATGTTCGTGGTTGTTTGTGACTCCCTGTTCGTGGATGGCAATGAACAATGAACATCATGTTTGTTTTTTTTTGTCTGTTCATGCCCATCTCTACTTTGGTTCTTAGCTCACAGCTCAAAGCTTGTTTGCTGTTTGCATCTCCATATCAAAGGAGTTGTTTACATCCCTCCTCTCCTCCTCCCCTCCCCTCCCCTCCTCTATATTTGACCAGTTTCTTTCTGCCCTCCATGCATCTGACAAAGAGAACTGTGGTTCTCGAAAGCTTATGCTACAATAAAATTGGTTAGTCTTAAAGGTGCTACTGGACTCTTTGATTTTGCTACTACAGACTAACACGGCTAACTCTTCCGGAGCTCAAAGCTTGTGCTTCAAATGAACCAGCTGCTGTATCCAAGATTGGCCTGAGACTGAAATGTAACTAGTTTTCTTTGTTTATACATTTCTTTATATTGTGTAAGTTTTCTTTTCTATTGTTGTAACCTATTCTTGTTCCCATTGGGGTGTGTGTGTGTGAAAAGTGGTATATAAATATTTATACCAACATACCAAAATGAAGGCAATTTAAAGCAGTGGATGATGGCTACCTGTATAAATTGGAGTATATTTTCAATTGTAGCTTTTCAGATATTTCAGGTATAACATGTGACTTCTAAAAAAAGCTCAACAAGTAAAATCTTGTATTCCTTCCTTCTCCTTTTCTGACAACAGTCTATTCCTAACTGTATCATATAAAGCATCATGTTTGCAGTCAAATGTAGTTTCAACCAAACCAAAACTGTTACTTCAGAGCTCTGTTTTAATTCCACGGTTCAGGTAGATGTGCTGGCTTTCATTTCAGTTAATAGACTGTCATAGTGCAGGGAGTTGGATCATCTATTGGTATAAACTGTATCTCAGTATAGCACATAAGAAGAATGAGTTAGTGGATAAGATGTTCGACTTGAGCTCAGATCACAGGTTTCCCTTGAGTCCTTCGGTGTACATCAAGTCTATGTGGCATTAATTAATCTACTTCACTGAATGTATGCTTCAGTTCCGTAAGGTGATCATGAAGATAACACAACTTCAGAAACTGGCAGGAATCTTTTATGGATAAAAATTCACCAGTGACGGTTAGATGCTGTGATGATAAAAACTGTATAATTGAGATTGCCAGGCAGACATCAAACTAGACTTTGATCCTGGTCTACACGTCTTGTGCTATATTTCTCATCCTTTTAAGAGCTACTATGCTGAATATATGGACTCGATCTGTAGGCAGTAGATTCAGGTATTCATATCTTTCATGAAAAGCAAAGAGCTTAACACGGGTGCTGCACTCAGTACAAAACATAAGTAAACCCCACTAGTGAAAATTCTGTCTCTATATTTAAGCTGATTTACACCCAATTCCAAACAGAGATGGGGACCAGGAATTGGATGGCTATTTCAGCTTAGTCTCAGGTTCAAAGGGGGCCTCAAATTTAGAATCAACACCATTCAACTATGAGACAAGAACATTTGAAAGGTCATGCTGTGCTTGATAGCAACTGTGACATTGCAGAAAAAGTAGATTTTTTTTCTCAATAATTACTGTAGCTTCACAGAAAGGGGCCAGGAAAGCATTTGTTAAATTAAAAAAAATCAAATTATGTCTTACTCTTTTTTTGATGCCTTGTTTTTATGTGTTGCTATTTTATTGTTATTATAACTAGGGGCCTCAAAAGCTATCCCAGGCCTCTCTGGACCTCTCAAATTTAAGAGCCTATTCACACCATCGTCTTGCTGGTTAAGGAGAACCTGGGCTGATATCAGTCCAAAGGAATCGTGAAAAGTAGGCCACCTTAGCTTAAAGCCTTAAGGATGCTGCTGCATGTGACGAAAAGCAACTTGCTTGCCACAGGAAAGATATAAGAAAAATATACACAAATTTAGAAGCATGCTGTTGTCAGAATACTAAAATAAAATTTAAAAAATAGGAGTTCCAAAGCAGTTGAATGTTTCACACTGTAATGACAAAAGACTGTCATTACAAGGAGGAGCCTAAAGGACACTTGGGTACACATGCTACTTCCCCTCTTTTTTCCTTTCATCCCTGGCTCAGTAATAAAATACCTCTGTTTTCATTGTAAACATCTTGCTTCAGTGGGAAATCTCCTGCCACCCACTGGCCCTTCTTGCCACTGCTCAGCTGGGTAGTTGGGGGGAAATGGGGGGGGGAACCAAAGGATGGTCAGCATCATTCTGACACCATTACATCACACCTCTGGTATGACCTGGAAATGACATCATTTTGTTGGACAAATGCACCATAAGTGATATCACTGTAGCACCAGTGATGTTGTGACACCACTGGC
Source organism: Eublepharis macularius (assembly GCF_028583425.1). NCBI lineage: Eukaryota > Metazoa > Chordata > Lepidosauria > Squamata > Eublepharidae > Eublepharis > Eublepharis macularius. The sequence continues at coordinate 60,400,524 of NC_072798.1, forward strand.
AAGCCCACCCCCAGTGAATTGGTTGCCAGCTCCATGCTGGCAACAGTAAACCATAGCTTGTCAGCACAGCCAACTTCTAATATGTCTTTATGTTTCAATCTTTTATTAAATTGGTTTAAATGTTTATATATAAACATTTAAGGCCAGTTTAAGCAGAGATACAGTCAGCCAAGATGGACTGCTTAACATTTTTATCTCATAGACATCCCTCTCCCCAGATGCTTTTCCACAGCAAGGGAAAAGATACAGATACCAGAGATAATAATGCCCTTGTTACTCCACCCTTGACATTCCTCTGCATGCAACTAAAAAAAGTTGGGAAAAGGAAGTTAGATGTAATTTTCATTTAGCCTGTAGCCCCAGACTAGACAAACGCCTTGATGATGCCTATTCCGCTGCATGTCGTTAAAGGAACAGGCCCTAATCGCAGTGATGCATTACACAGTCCACAAGAGGTATTGCCTAAACATTTACAGATTGGAAAGCAATAGATAATTGCAGGAAGGAAGAAAACAGGAAGTCAGTCAGTCTTTCAGTCAATAGAAAGACAACTGTTGGATTATTTCAAATGAAACCATTTACTTCTAGCTGGCATTTGCACTATCCCATGTTGCCAAGTAGGCCCCCTCTCCTGCTTTAAGGCCTGCCATGAACTGTGTTAAAGTTTCCTGCATTGCTGTTTCACTGCTGCTACACAAAGACTGCTTTGCACGTGTGTGCTCTAATACATGTGTCAGTTTCCTGCCTGCTTGCTAATTACCCTGCTGCTGCAATAGACTGTGTAGTTTACTGACTCCATGTTTGGATAACTGCACAAAGGACTCTCTTCCTGGGAAGCCCTGCCCAGACCTGTATCTGGACTTCCCAGTGTGTGTTTGGACTTTATTACAAGTGTGCCCCGTGCCTGCAGTGCCATCTGCCATGGACCGTGCCTGTTCCCTGCCTTGGACTGTGTTTTAAAGTGCTGTTCCCCCTGCCTCCATGGAAGCCTGCCTCATATGGGCCCAAGCCGCTGCTAGCAGCCGGGCGCCTGCCGGGGAAACCTCCAGCGAGCCTGGCTAGGTGCTCCCTGGTCAGTTCCCGCCTGGAGCCTCCCGCGGGCCGGTCCCCGAGCTTGCCCTCGCTACCGGGCAGCCTGCAAACCAGCCCCAGCTCTGCCCAGCCGGCATCCATGTTCTCAGGCAGCCAGAAGACCTAGGGAAGAAGACTGCTTTGAGAAGCCATTTCGGCGAAGCGGGCACACCACGTCCGCAGCAAGAGTACCTCGCCCCGCTCTGCATATCTTAGGAGCCGCCCCGGAGAAGGAACTAAGTGCCGACCATCCCAGGCACTTAGAGAATGCATCTCAAAGAAACCTCCGCATTCCAGAGCTGATGACATCAGGACAAGCCCTGTCCGCTGGAACATCCTTTCAGCCCGCTTGGATTTCCCCCTCCCTCTTTTGTCCCCTCTTCCTGAGGTGTCACTTATCACGATCAGATTACCAAAGTGGCCCATCCAAGCCATTCAGTAACCCATTAGAACCTTTGTTTTAATCTGTGAGAACCACCAAGTACAGCACCTGCCCCAGGGTACGTTTTGGGGTATTTAAGCTGGTCTCCCAGACCACTCGGTGCTTAGGCCATTCCTATCCAGAACCCCTCGCTGTCCGTCCGTGGTTCCATTGCTGGCATTGGACCACCCCCGCTGTTGTGTCTCTGCTTCGCTTCAGGATTGTGAGTATTTCCCTTACTATCGTTGAGAACCTGCTAATGCGAAAGTCTCTATATTTCTGACTCTGTATTTCTTAGGTCTTGTATGTTTTCTTGTATGTATGTGCAAGTTCAGGCTTACGCCACACTACTAGTAAAATACACGTGTTTGGAACTTATTTGTAGTCTGCCTCTTTGTCACTAGAGTGTCTGGAATCAGGACCTCCGTAAACATAGGTTAAGATCCGCGCTAATTTTAGTTACAGACTGCTAAAGCTAATTTCCCCCATTAATAAGAGCAGTTCTGGTAACACCCATGCATATCAATAATCACTGTTCATGAGATCATTCATATTCTTGAATCTGCATGGAAACTAAATGATGTCTACGCACTGGAGATTGCCTATTCCCACAAAATATTGAAGTCATAATTTATACCTGACACTTTAATATACATACTGGGATGTTAACCTACCTTGATTAAATGTCTCTTATGCAACCACATAGATAATTAGTTGCAACATTATTATTTTATATATTAATTTTATGCTATCTTTTCACCCAGTTTAGGGTTCCCAAGGTAGCAAACAACCACAATGTACAGGCCTCTTTTTCTGGGGAAAGAAGTGGGGGAACTCTCACCCGGAGCAACTCCCAGCAGAAGGTGGCACCCCGTCACTACTGCGTGGGACTGCGTGATGACATCACTTCTGGAAAGTGACATCATCATGCAGGCTGTGGCCACCCTAGGAGCACTCGGGCCTGATCCTGGATGTTTTGGGCCTCTTTTGGCCCAATTTGGGGCCTGAACAGCCAAGATGGGGCCTGAAACAGCCAGGATTGGGCTGCTGCCAGGTGAAGAAGTGCTCTCCTGTGTGCAGCAGCCAGTTCCAGGCCAATTTGGGCCCAATCCCAGCTGTTTCAGGCCCATTTTGGGCCTATTTGGGAAGTGACATCTTCACGCAGGCTGTGGCCGCCCTGAGAGCACTCCCATGCTCTACAGGGGGCCCAATTTGTCCCGGATCAGACCGAATTCAGCCTGGATGAAGCCTGAATCAGCCCGGAACAGGGCGCTGTGGTGCGGGGGAGCACTCTCCTGCCCGGCAGCTGCTTGATCCTGGTCGGTTCAGGCCCAAATTGGGTTGAATTGGGCCCAAAACAGCCCAGATTGGGCCCAAAACAGCCTGGAACGGCTGCTGCCTTGCAGGAAAGCACTCCCCCACCCAGCAGTGGCCTGTACCAAGCCATTTAGGACCCAATCTGGGCCATTTCAGCCCCAAGCTGTGGCATTTCGCGCCCGAATCAGCCTGGATCAGGTCGCTGCCAAATGGGGAAGTGCTCCCTCACTGGGTAGCAGCCTGTTCCAGGCTGTTCCCCCACCCTCCCACCATGTGTGCTTCCCCCTTCTCAGGAGCAGGCTTACCTTAATGGCCATTTGCTCCAGGGGAACTGATCTCCGTCTGGAGATCAGGGGCGTGGCCAACACACATGGAGAAGTCTGGAATACTGTTCCGGAATGTTCCTGCAGAAAAAAGGCCTTTGTATTTTCACTTTTTAAAAAAGTGAAAATACAATACAGGCCTTTCTATTTTCACTTTAAAAAAAGATTGAGGGGGAATTTACAACTAACAGTAACGAACAGTATGACTCATTGATGTCTATCTTATACAAAGAATCTTTTCCAGTAGTTTTGATCATTCTTAGGTTATTGATGACATATTATGCAGGCCAGGAGCTATTCAAAGCATCTGGAATACAAGTCACGTTTACTTGCATGATTAGTCTCTGACACCATTTTTCTGCCCGTGTTAGGAGAGTTAAAGAGCAATTTGAATTGAGCTAGAAAAAGAAAAGATAGTACTATGTATTTGGAGCTGGCTGGCAAGAGCAGCCCTGGGGCTTGGAGGCTGCTGCCATGGCTGTAGTACTGATGCTGGTTTATTAATGCTGCCTGCCTGTAGTCAGTCTCAGTTGCTACTGAATCTGAAAATAATCAAATATGACAAAAATATAATGAGTCCTCAATGTTCTCTTCTCCAAGGGAAGAAACCTCTGTAAATCTGCACTGGAACTTCCTAGAAGAATAGGAAAATGCCGTCAAAATATTCTTTAAAAGTCAGTATTTTAACATAAGCTAGGCTTGCCACCAGGCTGAGTGGCCTGCAACCACCTTGCCACCACCTGCTGCCATGTAAGGAAGTGCAGAGTTAAGGCCTGAAGTCTACTAAGAATGGCTGGACTTCTGTTCTCTAGAGATTTGACTTTGGGAGACTACCTCTCAGAGCTCCTATCTTCACTCCCTTGTTTTCACACAGCTGGAAATGTTAATTAGACAATTGAGCCCTGATTGGCTGTTGGTTGGTAGGTGACAGCTGTGGTCCTGAAAAAAATGGCTTCCCAGCTCACTCATCTCCTTCCCCTCTGTCTTTCACCATCATGTGAGAGAGAAGCTGCAGGCTCCATGCTCTACAGTGCTTCAGCATGCTGTGTGCTGCATGGCATGGAAGAGGGCACAAATGCTAAGTAAGACTAATGAGAAACAACCAGCTAAGAACTGGCCAGAGATGCCTAGGTAGCAAGCTGGGTAAGTTTTAGTTAGGCAGTTTTTAGTTAGCAACAGATAGGTTATTTGTTTTGTGTCTTTTGCCTAAATTTGAGAGCTTTATGCTCAGAAACACTCTGTAATCAATAAACTGAAGTTTTATGTAAGCCTATGTCTGGTTTCATAAGCGGCACATTGCCTGTTGCCTGTTTTGCTCAAAATCGATATTTTCTCTCAGAAACACAGAAACCCTTAGGCTCTACACAGGTTGCCTGCTTTGCCCAGAATCAATATTTTCTCTCAGAAACACAGACATTCTCAGGCTGCACATAGCTTGCCTGTTCTGACCAGAATAATGACAATTTTCTCTCAGCACACTGTCTCAAAACTGCAGTTAACTCTACCCCCTCGGGTACAGCTGCTGTCTAATCAGATTTCACTCCATACTTACCCAGCCCCCCCTTCTTTCCTCAGAGGCCTACATTTTAACTAATGGCAACAACTTAAAAAAAACCACATTAGCAAGCAGAAATAAAATCTAAACTATTTAAATGCAAAACATTACATACCTTTAGCACAATACAGAGAAAGAGACAGAGAGATAAGAGCACATACAAGATGATTTATAATAATTTATAATAATTACTACTGGGTTTACAGAAGCAATGAGTTTATTTTATTTCCCTCTTTCCAAAATGTCATTCCAGATGACAGCACAATACATATTTTCTCTGGATAAGAGAACCCTAAGAGAGTCACCTGGGCTCAGGAGCACATGGTCTGCAGCTGCTAGAGGAGGTAAGGGCTTTTTGCCTTTCTTGGCTGTGGTGGGTTAAGCTGAGAAGCTAAGGGTGGTCCTCTCTAGCTTTGGGGCTTTTTGTGTGTAGTTTTGTGTTGATTTGAGTGTAGTTTTGAGGCTGAGTGTGTTTGGGCTTGATTGTGTTTGAGGGTGAGTGTGTTTGTAAGGCTGCTGGGGGTTGCTGGAGTAAGGCTGCTGGGGGTTGCCACACACCCCCTTTGTGCTCACCTCCTGTGCTTAGCAGGAAGTGACCTTTTGCATTGAAAAGGCAACTGCTGGGCAGGGGCGCGAGCCTTTGGCGCGAGCCGAAGGGCGAGAGCTAAAGGGCTCTTGGCCTGTGGCTCTTAGCCGGGGGATCCCCCCTGCCGCCTGCCAGCTGATAGTTTAAAGGGACCTGCTGCTTGTGAGCCACAGGAAAAGTTTATAAACTGCCCCTTAATGACCCAAACAAACCAGTAGACCAGTTCGTAGAAGTTCGTGGAAACGAGCTTCCATGAACCACTGGTTCGCAAACCATGAACTGGCCTGTTCCATGCGTTTTTTTGGGTTGTAATTTGATTCGTGCTCATCTCTAGATAGGATATGGACCTTTCCAAAATTTACTACTCTAATGAAGGGCCAGCAAAGCCCTTTCCCATCTTTACTAGTCATCCCTTTCTTGAGATTAGAAAATGACTCTAATACATGCATCAGTTCAAATGCAACTCACAACAAATTCCGGTCCTCCTCCCAACTTCAGTGTTTTATTTACAGTTGCTGGTTCATGAGCACAGTGAACATAAGAAGAGCCCTACTGGATCAGACCAGTGATCTATCTATCCAGCATCCTGCCTCACACAGTGGCCAACCAGTTGCTATGGAAGGCAAACAACAGGACATAGAGACTGAGGCCTTCCACTAAAGTGGAAGGCCTCAATCTCTATGGGAGCTCTGTTTGATAAGGTGTTATTTCACATTATGAATTCCTCTCCCATGCAATATCTTATTGATAGCTACTACTAATTAATGTTGTGGCAGTAGACTTCTTCTTCTGTGCAGCCCCTCCCAGCTGCAATAGAATTACTCTACATTTGCATCCCTTCAAACTCAAGACGCTGAAGATAGCAATGTACATTCCATTCCTTGCCTTGCTTTAGTGGGCCTGCTTTCTCCCCATTTATGGGTTATATAATCCCTTTCTTTCTGTCGTTTCTACAAGCTTTCGGGAACAATAACTCAAAGATGTGAAGCAACATTAAATAAGCAGCAGCTGACCAGACTCAGATGGCTCAAATAGGCAATAAGAAACATGAGGGGGTGTAAGGTAATATTTTAATACTGTTGTCTTCCAATGGTGGCTAGCTGGATGCCCCAAGGATTTTTTTTCCTGGGTACACTATTATTTTCCATGGTTTTCTTTGACATGTTTTCATGTGGGTTAAAAAACTATAGAATGGAAAACTGTGTCTTCTAATGTGGGTAGCTGGTTACTCAAAATAGATGGAATCTAATTTTCCTTTTTCATATCCTTTCCCAGGATATTCATAGTTGGTCAGTCCATGAAGTATGAAGAAGAGTATTTTTAAAAGTGTTGTCACAAATGACTTGAAAGATACCTCTCCAAAAGCAAAAAGAGCCTTCATGGACGAAGAGTAGGGTTGCCAAACTCCACGTGGGGCCTGAAGATCTGAAATTACAACTGAAACCCATTCTACAGAGATCAATTCAGTTGAAGAAAATGACTGATTTGGAGGGTGGACTCTATGGCATTATACCTGTCAGATCTGTGGTGGGGAAGGTTCTCCCCACCACTGCACCTTGTTAATTTGTTTTATTATTTGTATATTGATTTTAGTTTTGTTTTTATCGATTTTAACTGTTCACCGCCCAGAGCCCCTGGGGATGGGCGGTATATAAATTGAATAAATAAATAAATAAATAAATAATGATTGTAATCCAGACTACCTTCTGCAATCAGACAAGAGTCCGTTGTTTCCAAAAAGATTTACTGAAAAAGCAATCATTATAGTCCACTGGCCCAGATGCAATATCCAGGCTGGTACACGTGTATTGTTACGAATGGCAGGCAAAGCAAAGGTACAAAGTATCAAACCCCAGCAGACCCAACCTCCCCCCATAGTTCTCAAAACAATCCCTTTGAAGCTGAGAGAGCGAAAGTTTCCCAAGGCTGGACAAGCGATAGCCAAAACAATCCTCTTCTGTGAGATAGCTGCTTGGAACGTCTTGGCACCTGTGAATAAAGCACTTAGAATACTGAAAGAATTCATATGGAGTCCCTTTGGTTACACACACAGGAAGAACAATCTAACCCTGACAATACCTCACTGAGATCCCTCCCCTCCCTAACAAAGTGAGACCAGAGGGAAAGGGCATTCCACAGAGAATAGTTGGTATCACAGGCAAGAAATCAGTGAATGATTCACAAGAAAACCAAGTGGTCAGAAACATAGTTAACGCTGATGATGCTGTTTCTTGGGGATATGCATTCAGATACTTAACTAAACTGAACACAGACCCCTTTTTGTTAATACTTACTAATCCAAACTTAAAAGTTAATGATAGTTGGTGATATTTAGAAATCTTCATATCTATTTGTTATTCTGGTACCTGAATGCCTGGTTTACAGTCAAAGAAATGAGAATAACTATATAACTAGTTATATATAGTTAGCCTTGTATGTGTTCTGGTGGTTTCCCAGTCAATAGAGTTGTACAGAAATATCTTGCCACTAAAGAGGCTTGTCGTTCCAAAGGATTACATCAATTGGTGTCTTACAGAGGGCTTTGACTTTATGTAACCAGTGGTTGTATGCCATTAAAGGTATTTGAATTGAATTGAATTGTAACCAGTGGTTCCAGTTACTCTGTTCTCTTGTGTGGTGCCTGCTGGGCACAAAAGCAAGTGATTTCCTTGGTTACTGTGGCATTAAAGGCAGTACTGAAGACTGTGGGGAGTCATGATTAGACATGGGCACGAATCAAAAAAAATTAACAAACTCGCGGTTCGTGGTTCGGTGCTGACAATGAAACTGAACCAGCGAATCGCAATGAACTTTTCCTGTTGCTGAACCGGTTTGAGGTTTGTGGTTCGTGGGTGTCAGAATGGCCCCCGTTGGACTCGAAGAGCCCATATTCCCGGGAAGTGTTTAACAAGCTCTCCTCTAGCCATTACTCAAGTTTGGTCAAGATTGCAATAGGGATCTTGGAGTTATACCCTCTGCAATCTGAAGCCCCCAGGAAACTCCCACTCGATACAATTAGAGCCACCGGTTGATGTTGTCTGAGTGTACAAAATCCAAGCTCAATTAAACTCTCTCTGTCTCTCTCCCCAAAGACTAGCAAGTAGCAAGCAACAGCTCTGTCACACTTCACTGCTTGCTGAAAGTGAAACTCGGCCTGGGAGCCCACTGTTTTCTATAAGCTGAGGTCCCATTGAGCAACACAGGAGGTCTGTGGTTGGCCATCAGAGCTGCCTATCAGGGTTTGCAGGGATGAGATTGGAGTGCCCATGGCTATAGAACACCCCCTCCTTCCCCCGGGTGCCTTCTCCCAGATTGTAACCACTTTGCAGCTTCATGGTTGGAAGGAAGACCTGCCAATCAAGGTAAGCTGGGCTTCCATTCAGGTTTCCAGGGTGGTAGAAGGAGTGCAGACAGAGTTCAGGCATTCCCCCGGTTCCATTTCCAAGGGAATTGATTGATGGTGCCTGACTGTCTGCCTTCACAAACTGTGGAAGAATGCACCAAACCGTGCCTCTAATGAACGCTGGTTCATTGGCCGTGGATGCTCACGAACTGCCGGATCACGAACGGGTGATCGGGTGGTTCATGGGGTTTTTTGGTTCGTAATGCGGTTCATGCTCATGTCTAGTCCTGATGACATGCTATATTTGTTCTTACAAGTGGAGTAAGCATGGGATGTATACAAATGCTACACTTGCATCTCCTAGTGCCAGGCCATGTTTGTTGCCTTCTCTCAATAATGGGTGTATACCATACCAGTAACACAAAAAGAGACTACAGTATCAGTGTACGTGGCTCCATTCAATTTGAAAAAACAAGAGACCTTAGTTAAAAGAATCATGAAAGTAGTTCTATCCTTATGAAGAAGAAAAGAAAAAAAATTACCATCTCAAAGTGTGAGCAAAGTGGTTGGGTTCAGCAAACTGAGGCTTACCATCTCCTATATGCCCTGTACAGAAAAGGCATCATTACCCAGCTAAATGTCATCCATGCCTGATGGCATTATTATTTAGACATTATTTGTACTAATTCTGCCAATGCAGTACCTAATTCTTAGATTGTCAGATCCTCCCTATGTCTGCTCTGAAAGAGCGATTTTTAATTGGCTATAAAACAGAGGCACTTGCTTCTACCTGTCTGAGGTCTGACAAGTATGATTCCTTGGGCAATGGGTACAGTCCCTGAAGATTTCAACGCAGTTGGAAGGAGGGGATGTAACACCAGATATGTGTTTGAAACAAATGGAAGCAAAAACTAAATTAATTTATTAGTTAGTAGTTGTAGGTTTTCTGGGCTGTATGGCCTTGATCTTGGCATTGTAGTTCCTGACATTTCTCCAGCAGCTGTGACTGCCATCTTCAGAGGTGCAGCACCAAAAGACAGAGATCTCTCAGTGTCAATGTGTGGAGAAGATGTTAGCAGGTAATTTATATCTACTCAGGAAGGTGGGTTGGGGCTGAGTCATCCTGTAAGAGTTTCCCAGGTGTGGAATGCTAGTGGGGGAAAGCTTCACTGTATCCTGAGGAGGTTCTTTTGCATATGGATTGGTGGTTGATATGCTAAATCTGCAGGGCTATTGTAAGATGCAGAGTATTTTGTTAGTCTGGTGTTTTTCAGGACTGGAAACTAGACATGGGCACGAATGGAAAAAAAACCCAAACTCTTACAGGATGACTCAGCCTAAACCCACCTTCCTGAGTAGATATAAATTACCTGCTAACATCGTCTCCACACATTGACATTGAGAGATCTCGGTCTTTTGGTGCTACACTTCTGAAGATGGCAGTCACAGCTGCTGGCAAAACATCAGGAACTACAATGCCAAGACCATACAGCCTGGAAAATCTACAACAACTAACATTCTCCAGCCGTGAAAGCCTTCGACAATATTAGTTAGTAGTTTTAATTATGAATTCAATAAAATGAATCAAGATTTCTAAAAAGGAATATAACCAAAAATGAAGACAATTTATGTGTGTGTATGTGTACTATAGCATATGACATATTCCAGTTCACATTTTAAATTGATCCCACTCTCTGGCTGACTCATGAGGTGTGATACATGGCTATTTCCAGAACGCCTTAACCAGAGGAGGCAAGATGATGGCAAATTAATCCTATCACCTGATCTTTTGTTAGTGTCACTTATGCTTGTCTTTGTCCTCATGGCAAAACAGCAGAGGCAGCAGCAGTGGAGATTGATGACTTATACACTTTGTCCCATCTTAATACAGTCCCTGACCATCTCAATGGATTTTGATTTGAAACCAAATGTCATCAGCAAATAATTCTCTCTGGTATAAATTATTGTCTTGTGCCTGCATTGCTGTAATTTACTTTTGTTTGACCTTGGCATTGAGAGAGAGTTTCTCTGTTGTTCTATGAATACTTACAGAAGAGCAGTAATTATTATTAAATGCATTTGGGTATGTGCTAAAGGAGTATGTAAATGGTATGATCTCTTCAGATCCTGGAAGCTAAGCAGGGTTGGTACTTGTATGGGAGGCTGTCAAGGAAGACTGCAGAGAAAGGGACTGGCAAAGCACCTCTGCTTCTCACTTGCCTTGAAAGCCCCTTGCTGGGGTCACCAGAAATTGGTTGCAACTTAATGGCACAGACATACATATATGTCCTAAAGTCATGCAGTGTGCCCACCTGGTTAAGGTTTACTGATGAGAGCTTTCAAATGCAAGCTAATAGGCCTAGGCATAATGTTGGTAGTGCTTTAAAAAACCCAATGGAAAGAAAAATACTTCTTCAAAATCCACTCAAGAGATTAACAGAGTGCATAGAAAGACACTGACTCAGACGAGCTCTTTAATCAATGCCACAGAGTATCCGTCACATGCATCACTTCAGGACTTTCAGTATCTGAAGATGCAGGACAGCCAGACAGCAATTGATAAAATGCCATCTTGGAGGAAAAGAAATTGCCTTTGCCCCATCACTCACTATTACATGAACAAAGTATATTCCATTAAAAGAAACAGATGATCCTGCCTCAGTATCTCTGAAAAGTAATCCTCAAGTTTAGGAAGATGGCAAAGCTAGACTGGTTTAAACCCAGCATAATTAAAAGAAGAGGTTTTCCTTTGATGTATCATCATATTTTATAAATACTTCACTGGGTATGCTTCCAACAAATCATTAAATATATTGCATGAATCTTTACCAGTCACAAGAGTACAGTAAAAATATGCATGTTTTTAAGAAGTGAGGATTCCCCCCCATCTAAATATATATTGCAGTTTTTAAGAGTAATCCCAAATATGGCTTACTGACACAATGTTTCTTTGCTGTAGTGAGGCTCACAATACCTCTAACAGGTATCTTAAAGTCCATAGAATATTTTGTTGAACACCTGTAACTCACTCAGCATCTTTGGAGGAAGTCACTTTGTATCTTCATCCCTCATGTGAAATAAATAAATAAATACTAGAGGTATGCACTGAGAAAATTTGTTAGTTTCTAATCCAGGGTTTTTGAAGAACTTCATTCCATTATTTTTTTCAGGTGGGCTGTTGCCAGTTTGGAACTAATCTTTTGGTTTTTCATTATCATGCACTTCAGCCCCATTGTGCATGCAAGGTGAGTGTTGGCTGCGCATGAACAGACACACACTGTCCTTTTCAAGGGAGGGGGGTTGGGAAAGCAAGGCTCTGGGGCAGCTTTTTTTGCACTTTATGGAATCAAAATCACACAGAACACAGTCCTCCCTCACTGCTTCCCATCAAGTACATTACCCCCCTCCCTTGAAAAGGAAACAATATTTTTGATTATTGTTGGGACTATTTGAAATGAATGTTACATGTATGAATTTTCCTTGAGGGCCTGAAACTGCAGGGAGAAGCTCTCTCTCCTCAGAAGCACTCCTTTGTATGAACTCTCTATTAATTTTGTATACTCCTGTGAAGAACAGAAGGGATCCCAATGCAGAGCACAGCTACAAGTTGCTCCATTTCAAAGAAGTGACTAGTAGATGTCAGAAAGACTGAGACCTGGGTCTGCTTGAGCAAAACAGGCCTGTTTTGTTAGATGATTGTTGCATAGAGCATATGTATCGTATTGTTCCAAATATGATGTTTTCTTTTCCAAGTTTGTTCATTGTTATTTTTTATAAATGCAAATGTCACAAGGTGGGATCACACTGTCATAGACATGAACTCTCTCAGTTCTCAAATTAGATACATCTATTTATTTGATGTTATTCCTTGAACAAAACAGGTTACAGCTGCACTAAATGTTCTTCCACTTAAATTTGTGTTTGAGTGTGGGTGTGTGTGCGTGCAAAAAAATCAGTGGTTATAGGGGAAGGGCAGAAATATATCCAGGGGAATAAAAAAATCTATATTGTATGAATCCATACTTTAAAACTCAGTTTTCTGCAGTTGTTTCTCTGATCTTCTTCCTGAAAACCCCACCCAATCTGAGATCACAAAGTGAAAGGGATTGCCCACATGACATTTCTTAGCTAATCAGATTTGGTCACATGACATTGTCACTGCTGAAGCCATTTCAGAGTGAGGACAGTGTTTCCTCAGTTGACAAATACTTTTGAGGCCTTTCACATGGATTACCAAGGATGCAGAAAAGGCTGGATACCTTTTGGATACTGACTGAAAAGCATCCCTCAGTTTTCATGCCAGTTCTAGGATGGAACCACCCAAGAATGGTCCCACGTGTATTTGATTATGCAGCGGCATTTTCAACTTGGGCTTTTATGACGGATACACCAAAAAGATCTCTGAACACTTAAGGAGGCAGTGATTGAGGAGGAGTTCTGTACAGTAGTGAGGTATAGCTGCAACATCATCATAAAGAATCCCAGTCTAAAAAATAAAATGAATTATGGTTTGACCCTCTGTTTTAGCAGATGACTTTCAGGGCTTGGAATGATAGTCTGAGTTGTAAAGGACCACTGAAATAGCTTTACGATTATTAGCTAATATAAACATTTCCTACCATGCACTCCTTTTGCTTACCAAGGAAGACAAAATCTGTTTTATAAGTTGGTAACATTATAAAAGCATCCATTATCCACAAAGTGTAAAAAAACCCCAACATGTCGACACATTAAAATGCCACAAACACCACATCAAATTGATTTGCTGCCTAATGTGCACTTAGAATACAGTAGATAATTGTAAGCCATATTCTTCACTGTGCCAAAATGTATGATATAGAGAAGCTGCAAACACATCTCTTTTTTGTCAGTCTCGCTTTAACCTTTTCAACAACTGTTACATTATGTCTAATAATATGATGGTAAGGCTGAATGGAAATTATTTCCTCTTACAGAGAACAGCACACTTGTAAGTTAAGCAATGTTAATGTTGCTTAGTAAATGAGAATTTCAAACATGCTCTTGATACCAATTAAAAATCTGTCATGGATGCACCGGAGACCAAGCTTCCTATACTTATGGCTCCTCCATTTGATATCAGAATTTTTTTCTTTAAAAAACTTAATTATCAGTTTCCATGTAAAGGAAATGTTCATTAAAAAAACCCTGAAACTGTTAACCAAACTACTTAGAGGAATCTCTTTGGGAAATAACAGTTTTACATTTATTTGTTCATCCATCATAGATTCAAGATGTTTAACTGCTAGCTAGGGAAAAAGATGGTAGCTATAGGATAATCCATATATTTCTTCCAAACCGAGGCTGGAAGAAATACAAAGTTTATTTTTAGTGTGATTTATTTTCCTGCTTTGATTAAGAACAGGCTGCTCAAAAAACATGGTAATGTTCCATATTGTGCTATGGGGAAATACTAGTGTCCACAAATACAACCTTCCTTAAAGCTTTAGGAGAACAGCAAACCTTCATTATTCTTGGGTTTTGCTTTGCTCTGAATATTCATGTGATTATTTTGGTGGTTGCAGGAATGTTAATAATAATACTCAGCATTTCTATAGCACATTTCAAGTGTTCAAAGCACTTCACATGCATTAGCTCAGCAATCTGTACAGAAGAACTGTAATTTAGGCCACTATGATTATCGCTACATTGCCAAGTTTAAGGAGGAGCAGGACTGAAACTGACAGAATAGCAGCTTACCTACAACTACCTAGTGAGCCACGGCTGGGGTAAAATTTGAATGGAGGGTTTCTGTCTACTCTTCTTAACTACAACCATATACCAGGCCTAGTGGATTGATGGGGGTTAAGAGCATTTCACACTTTGCAAATAATGAACACACTCAAACGTGTCTCCAGGACAATACCAATTTTCTGGGTTCTTGCTGCATTTTGCATTCTGCTGTTCAATAGTACTGTTTATGATAGATCCATTTCTTGATCCTGGCCAGGATTCCCTAACTATAGAAAGTTCCACCTGAGGTTGTTTATCTGCTTGGAATTTCAGATTGGTCTGTTGGGCCCTGCTGTGAGAGCCTAGACTGGAGGAAGTGTGATTGGTGGGCAGAACTTTTTTTCAGAGGTGGCTCCCAAACTGTGGGGTTCTTTCACTTTGGAAGTGTGGTTATTGCCCCTCCCCCCTAGTATTCTGGTGCAATTTGAATATATATCTTTCCCAGAAGACCAAGTGATTATTTTAAAAGCACAGTGAAATTCTTAGATTATCTTAAAAGCTCCTTGGATTCTGCTTTCCTGTTTTTGTACGTATGCTGTTTTTATTCCATTTTGCTGATGGGTTTAACTGATATTTTTAGTCTGTTCTTCAAAATTTTTACTGAGTTTATTGTAATTTACAATGTCCCACTTTTAGTGCTTAGTTAGTAAAGTTTGATTTTTATAATTGGATTTTAGTTAGATTGTATTCTGTATTTTAAGCTCTTGCAGTGGAAAGGTAGGATAAAAAGGATAGGTTGACTTCAGTCCTACATAGTCTACTTTATTTCTTTAAAAAAGAAAAAAAGCTAGAATCCCTCTGGTTCACCCATCTATTTAAAACTTATGAAGCAAGTTTTGGGGTCTGTTAACAGTAGCAAGATAGTGAGATAGCATTCAGTGATCCCAAGTTTTGCTGAGGAGCATAATAAGTATCTTGCTAGATCATACTATGGTTCACCTAGCTCAGCATTTGTTGCAAGATCCCAGCAACCAGCAGGTCCACCGGAAATTGGCAAGTGGCCCTCCAACCTTTGCCAACAACTGTTTTACTGGCCTTGTAGGCAGGAGGAGACACCCTGAGAAGAACTTTTGCTGCATGCCTGAATGAAACAGAAGATTATTCTACTATCAAGTGTTTATTAATATTTTTTTAGTTTATTTGCTTATCATTACTTAGACATCATTTCCCAATACACAGAGAGATGACACTCTCCAGGACTTCAAAGACTTTCTAAAGTATTATCAGGCTGTGTCACATTCACAATTCAAACAGCAGGCAGTTGTGACAAGATAAAGAACCAATACAAGATAACAGTGGAACTTCTTGTTAAAATTTCAGCATCAAAGATATTGTACATTGGCTCCATTCATACATGCTTTGCAAGCATAATCTTGTACAGAACAACAAGATTTGAGTCCATTGATACCTTAAAGATATTGTTAGGTATCTGATGAAGGAAGCTTTATACTTTAAAAGCCTTGAAAACTTACACCTTGAAAATTTTGTTGGCCTTTAGGGTGTCATTGAATACGGCACTCCCAGCTGGCGACAAACAGCCGCTACTGCTGGGGGCCATCTTTTGATCCTCCGGAAGGAGGAAGAGGCAGTTGCGGCACTCGCCCTGAAATCGGGGCTGAACGCGGAGGGCGGAGCTTAGCCGGGCTCTTTCGGCCACTCCGCCCTTCGGCGTTCAGTGCGCCTCGTGCTCAACTGGAGCTGGACGCTGTTTTCAGCTCTCCTGGCACGAGGAGCGAATAGGGCTGAGTGAGCTCGATGGAGCTCTTGGAGCAGCAGCGGCAAAGGTGACAAGAGAGGCTTCGGCAGGGTGCCTTGCTCAGTGTGAGAGCAATTTGGGCCAATTGGTTGCCTGGGTTTCTTATCTACACTGGAGTCATAGCGCATGCCCAGCCATGAAGGGCAGCACCTCTGTTTCAGTATTTAGATATCATATACAGGGGGTATACAGACTTCGCCGGTGCAGCTTGGCTGCAATATCCACATGCGGGCTGCTCTTAATCCTTTCTTGCCTTGGGAACAAGCGCATCAGCATCTTTGGCTGCAACTGATGTCCCTGGCCAACTCCAACGCAGGTGACCAATCTGATAGTGGTCACCTGGTCTAGCGCTCTTCCATGCTGGTTCATGCACACCCTTCTGGGGATCAGGCCACCCCAGCATGCATGCTCTGCTGGGAGTTGCCTCTCAGGGGGTTTGATCTAGAGTACCTTGTAAATTCCAGCATGCTTGCCCTGTTTGTGTGGGCCCTCATGCCTTTATGGTACATAAGTGTACTGGGCAAGGCAAGAGGCGTGGGCCTGATGGTGCTGGGTCTTCTCTGCAGCCGATGGGTAACGGGCCTTCTGTGCAATGAGGGGACGGTGCAGTTTCGGTTCAGTTGCCTAGTTTGGATGTTAATTGTTGTGTTTTTTCCTATGGGCAGCTGGAGAGCTGGACTCGCGGAATTTTTTTTTCATTGCAGGTTTGGTGCCCGTGTTCTTGCTGTGTTGCAGGACTAGGGTTCATATGTTCCAAGGCTTCCCCACTGGGTGTGTGTAAGAAGCTTGGAGATTGCTTTGTTTTGGGCCCATGGCCTGAGCTGTGGGTGCTCTGAGATCCAAGGCCTCCCCGCCGGGTGTGTGCAAGAGGCTTGGAATCATTTTGTTTTGGGCCCATGGCCTGCATGCCTGGGTGGCATGTTACCTGCCTGTGGGTGGGACGTTGCAGTTGTGGGGCCCAAGGCTTCCCCGCTGGGTGTGTGCATGAAGCTTGGGCCCCAGTTGGCATTTTTTCCTAGGCTCCCACACATGTTGTGTGAAGAGGTTGGAAGTGTTGATGGGCCAAGCAGAGGCCCTAGACTCCGCTTATAGTTTTGTGAATAGGGGGACTGCCTCCCCCACCGTCTGCAAAGCTGGGCTGCATTGCTGACCTCTACTGAGGGGACAGAAGTAACAACATTTGGAGGAGGTGAGGCAAGGGCTTGGGTGGCTTTATGCCACCTATGGGGTGCTATGGCCGAAGCAGAGGCTTGGCCTTAGCATTGACAGGTTAGGAGTTGGGAAAATTGAGCGGGCCAGTGACCACCCTTGGCATATCCCCATTGGTGGGAAGCAGGGACTGTCAGGAGAGGCTGGCTGCTGTATGGCCCAGTCACAAGGTCAGATGCCCTGATGAGGAACCCCTGGACAAGCCAGTCCTCCCCTGCAGCTGTAGGGCCAGGTGGGGGAGCTTTAAGGGGGTGAACTACTTAGCCAGGCTGGCTGGGCCCCAGCCATACCATGGTCACCCATACAGGTCAGGGTGGAGGTCCAAGAGTGACCCCAGGGCCTGACCTGTACCACTAGTTAGGCCCTTGCTGTGTTGACAAATATTTTGTTGTAATTTAATAAAGTGGCCCTTTAATCCCAACACTTGAATCTTGCTGTTCTACTGCAGACCAGCATGGCTACCCACCAGATACCCCCAATCATCTGAGAATCAGCTTCAATTTCCCACCCTGGAAAACACAACAGAGTATCTGCAAGTCTGTTTGGAGCTGGAGTGGAGAGCTACAGGCTGAGCTTACCTATAATCATGGAGGTAAAAAATGCATTGTTGGATGGTAATCCTAATTGTTGCATAGTTTTTAGCATCTCTTTCCATATGAGGCATTTATCAAGCTGTTCCTGGAAGTACCATTAATCTAAAGGCACTTGGACACATTATCAATTAATTTGACTGTTTCTCCACATGTAAAGCTTGCAGCATTATTATTTAATCAGATTAAATACATAATTATTCTATTATTTTGTTTCACAAGGACAGTTAGAAGTATTAGAGTTTCATCACTGCTCCTCACTTTTTTATCGCTTACTATGATGAAATATTTTCAGGTGCAAAGTATAAGATTTTCAGAGATAAAAATCATTATATTGCCTTATATTAAATAATAACTACTGGAGGACAATCCAGGTTATATTTAGAACTTTTATACCACGGAGATTTCAGCAAAACCAATTTGAATAGTATTATAGTGGTCCAAAATAGTTAAGAGCCCAGTAGCACCTTTAAGACTTAAGAATTTATTTTTAGCATAAACTTTCGAGAACCACAGTTCTCTTTGTCAGATGCATGAGATGAAGAGAGCCGTGGTTCTTGAAAGCTTATGCTACAAATAAATTGGTTAGTCTTAAAGGTGCTACTGGACTCTTTGCTATTTTGCAACTACAGACTAACACGGCTGACTCCTCTGGATCTATAATGGTGGTCCACTTTGGCTAGACTATGCCTTTCAGATCTGTATCTGTAGAAGGGACCTTTGACTCTCAAAAGCTTATACTCTGAAAATCTTGTTGGTTTCTAAGATGCCACTGGACTCAACTCCTACAGTTCTACTGCAGACCAAAATGGCTGCCCACCTGAACCTGCCTTTCAGATTATTAGTAATACATTTCATAGATGTGAGTTACCCTTTTCCTCATTTAGCCCTTAATCCTAAAATAATTGATTACTGAAACAATTCATGCCAATTCATGTCTTTATGTATTTATGCAGATTCTGTTAACTTCTACTTTTTGTGTACAAGATAACCTGGAAAAATCATTTTAGTTGTTTGCTTTAGTTAACAAAAATAGAACATTAACATTCTAGTTTTCTAGAAAGAAACATTTTTTGAAACATTCTGAAATGTGCAGGACTTTTGTCATTTATACAGGCTATCAAGTGAAGAAGCAAACTATTTGAGAAGTACTAAGAAAGCCCCTAAAAGGATTGCAGAGCCAGCTCTAGGGATGGAGGCCAAGAGCAAAGCGACAGATGACACAGTGTCAACAGATGGAGTTCTAATGGCCACAACTTTATTGATTATGGCTTTATAGAACAAGTGGTATATGGGGCTTGGATCCAAGCACCGTCTGACCCCCACATCCTCTCAGCCTGCCTGCTGAGGGGAAAACCATGGGATGGCAGTCAGTGGGAATCCACATGGGCATAAGCCTCTGTATAGTTCCACCTACCATTTGGGAGTGATAACATTCTGGCAGCTCCTGAGCTGCCAAGATCCCTTAAGAGGACCCCCATCTATGGGGAAACAGTGCTGGCTGGTCATGTTTCCCCCCAAAAGGATCTGTGCCCCACATACCAAACCCCACAGTTGGCTTGCCCTTGCTAAAATTACTTAGTCTACTTGGGCTTTCCAAGAACTGCCACAGACTTCCAGTGCACTGGACCATTCCTTCTTCCACTTGATTTCAATGCAGACTAGGATAGGTATATCTTTGTTCCCCATCTTTCACCTATCTCCTCCTATTTTCCAGTTCACACTGCACCACACAGAGAACTGGCATTCTGCTTCTCACTGCTAGTTAGAAAGATTAGACACTCACTTCTCTTCTGTCCTTTCTCCCATTTCCCTCCACATTTTCACTTTAAGCTTACAGATAATTGCCACCCCAGACGGAATGATGAGGCAGACGCAGTTGTTGGGTACTAAAGGCCATTTATTTGACAAGAGCACAACACGAACATAATAATGACAAGGGCCTAACTAAGTGGTACAGGTCAGGCCCTGGGCTCACCCATGGACCTCCGCCCTGACCTGTCTGGGCGAGCCCCACTGCCCCAGATGTGAGCCATCCAAGGTATGGCTGGCACCCAGCCAGCCAAGCATATGGAACCTCCATCAAGCCTAATAACCTCCCTGCTGTCAAACATGAGGGGCTGTACTTGTACAGGAAACCCCACACGGCAGACTGCCCTCTCTGCTGGCAGTTGTCAAACAATACCAGTGATCCTGACAGACCCCGTTTCCCCCTCAAATGGGGACATGCCAAGGGTGCTCACCGGCCTGCTGATTTTTCCAAACCCTATCCTGCCAGGGACAGCCTATATTACAGCTCCATCAAGTCCAATTACCACAACCCATGCAAGCAGTACAAGGTAGGTGAAACCCTCCCCCCTCTGTCTGCCAATTAGAAAGGGAGAAAAAATTCCTACCTGGCCCTGGGAACCAGTGATCAGCCAACCTGTACTACTGCAGGGCGGGTGGATGGGCTGAGCAAAAGGCAACTGCTGGGGAGTGCAAGGCGGAGCTGCCTTAAGAGGCCTTGGCTCCACCTCTCCCCATATACTCATATGCCTGGGAGAGCCAGCATTGCCCACACCTCCACCAAAGTGGCAAATCATGGCCCCCAGCTTAAAGCAGCAAGCTGCAAGCCAGGAATGCTGAATTGCCACCACAGACAGAATGAAGAGGCAGACACAGTTGTTGGGTACTAAAGACCATTTGTTTGACAACAGCATAACACGAACATAATAATGGCAAGGGCCTAACTAAGTGGTACAGGTCAGGCCCTGGGGCCACCCATGGACCTCCGCCCTGACTTGTCTGGGCGAGCCCCTCTGCCCCGGATTTAAGCCTTCCAAGGTATGGTTAGCACCCGGCCGGCCAGGCATATGGAACCTCCACCAAGCTTAATAACCCCCCTGCTGTCAAACATGAAGGGCCGTACTTGTAAAGGAGGCCCCACGTGGCAGTCTGCCCTCTCTGCTGGCAGCCGTCAAACAATACCAGCGATCATGACAGACACCACTTCCCCCTCAAATGGAAACGTGCCAAGGGTGCTCACCGGCCTGCTGATTTTTCCAAATGCTATCCTGCCAACACCAACGCCAAGCCTCTGCTTATGCCCTCATGCCCCACAGGTGGTCTACCACCAACTGAAGCCCTTGCCACAGATCATTGAGAAAAATGCTGCTGCCTTTCATCGAAAGGTGAACCCCATCCCTTCGGTAGAAGTCGGCAAATTCTCCTCAAATTTGCGGATGGGGCAAATTAATCCATAAACCACTCTCCATATCTCTGAACAGGGCTCTATTGGCCTTCTGCCGAGCCCTCTCAATCACCCTTGGATCCCAAGCCTCCTGCCAAACCCGACGCAGGAGCATGGTGGACCACACGATCATTACCCCTGGCCAGCACTAGCTGACCACACATAAATCCACTTCCGCTTGGACAGAGAGGGCTCTGCCTTCCATTAAACCAAGGTCATTCCCACCCAGGTGAATGACTAAAACATGGGGCGGAGGACAAGTCCTCCCTTCAAACAAAAGTGGTAGCAGGCCCAGCCACCTGAGGCCCCAACGGCCCTGCCACTCCACCATGGCCTGATTGCTCAAACCCAGCTGGGTCCCCACCGATGTCCTTTTGGCCTGGTGGGCTGCCCAGAACACCATGCTGTGCCCAACGATGAGGATCCTCAGCCTCTCGTGGCATGGCACAGCTCCTGAAAGAAAAATATGATACACATTTACATTTCAGTAAGGGGGCGAACGTATGTTTGATAAGCGGAAGACTGCCATCTGCCCACCTTCTGAATGGCTGACATAGGGTAACCCATAGCTACGGCTGTAGAGGCCACTCCAATTCTAAATGAATAGGCTCTAAATTTTACCCCAGACAGGCCCAACTTGGCTAGCGCATGTCCAGTCACCGCCCAGAACTGATATTTTGTGAGGGGTTTTCCATCACCATGACAAAAGAATACCCCGGTCTCATCCCCCCAGGCTGACAGGTACTGCTGTAATGCAGCCACAGGGCAAATATCCTTAGTACCACAATTCCCAAGCACAAAGGCCGATCCCTTCCATGACTGATCGGTCTTTGAACAATGCACGGTTATTGTGACATTTCCCCCCAAAAACGTAATGTCTTGTATCAACAGGGCCCTCCTAGACTCATCCTTAAGGGATGCTGCCACTAACTCGCTTACCCGAAGGGCACCGAAAAAAGCAGTCAAAGAAGCTGCATGAAACAGCTTCTCCTCAAAACTGGAACTGCAAATGCAGCCCCAAACTGAACTCAAACCCAGTAGGACTGCTGGGGAAATGGGCTGCCTGTCATCCCTATGATGCCCCGCCTTTTTGGACCAACACTCAAACATCTTACGAATTCTAAAATCACCCGTGGTTAAATCCCGATTAAGGCCCCTCTCTGACCAGTCAGCAGGCCACTGTTTGGCACACCAATGACCCCTAAAGTATGCACCAAACCCCAACGACCCAGAGGCAACAGTGGTAACTTGAAGGTCTGCTTCCAAAAGCAAGTCTCCCCTCCAGAACCTCACCCCATTAAAGGAGTCAAGGAACTGCTCCCAAGCCTCTACATCCTCCTGCATACCTCTATTAATCCTCATCCTATGATGAGGTAAGTGGAGGGCTCCAAGAGCATCACAGAGGCAACACAAAAATGCTCTCCTGGGCGCCACCACCCGGCACGCGAAATTCAAGTAACCCACGAGCTTCTGGAGCTCCAAAAGAGAAACTTTGGTCTGACCCTTCACCGAGGCCAAGCGTGACCTAAGATCCCTGAGCTTCTCCAGAGGCAAACAAGATGTCTGCTGCTCTGTATCCAGCTCTATACCAAGAAATGTTAACCTGGTGGATAGACCCTCCGTCTTTTCATGAGCCAATGGGACACCTAGGTCCCCGGTTAAGCTAACAAACCCTGCCAGGAGCCTGGCACATTGTCCAGATCCTGTCACACCGGAAAAAAGGAAATTATCCAGGTAGTGGGCCACATCCTGGCTGCCCAGCTGGTAACAAACAGCTCACTCAAGGAAGGAGCTGAAGCGTTTAAAGGCAGCACATAAGATGAAACAGCCCATAGGAAGATCCCTGTCCATATAATACTGCCCTTCAAAAGCGAACCCTAACAACTCAAAATCCTGTGGATGAAATGGAAGAAGGTGAAAGGCAGACATATGTCACATTTCACCATCTCCGCAGAAACTCCACATCATCGAACCACCTTAACCACCTGGTCAAACGAAGTGTAAAGGACTGGACACAAATACTCGGGGATGGCATCATTCACAGAGCTACCCCGTGGATAAGACAAATGATGAATAATCCTAAACTTGCCTGGTGCCTTTTTAGGAACCACACCCAATGGCGAAACACGCAGACATTGAACAGGAGGGGACGTAAATGGGCCCAACACCCTTCCTTCAGCATAAGCTGAAGGAAGCTTATGCTACAATAAAATTGGTTAGTCTTAAAGGTGCTACTGGACTCTTTTTGATTTTGCTACCACAGACTAACACGGCTAACTCCTCTGCATCTATGACCCTTCCTTCAGAACACTCTTTGGCAAATTTGTCCTGAACCACCCCTTCCATACCGACCACTGAATGCAAGTTGGCTGCCATGGAAGGGGTCTGTGGACCTCGAAAAGGAATACGAAACCCAAACATGAACCCCTCTAACAAATAATGAGCATCCTCCCGCCTAGGGTAGGGGGCCAAAAGCTGCCTCAGCACTTTCAGATTTATGGGGCTGGAGCCCTTTTCCAGCCAGCAGCTGCTGTGAGCTGCCACCTGCCCTGCCTCCGTGCTTCCCCCTCTGCTTCTGGAACTTGCATGGGGACCCCCACAGATTGGACACTCATGCCCAAACTTACAGAACTTCCTGTTACACACACCCTGGGAGGTAAACTCCCAGCAGAGCAGGCGGGGTTGAACCAGCTGCCCCACAGTGGTGTGGATAGTGGCATTGGTCGTCACCCGGTGCACTAGATGGCCGCTGTCAGAGCAGTTCATTGTGTTTGGTTTTGCCAGCGACATTACCTGGAGCCACAACTACTGGTGTATCCTGTCGCAAGGCATCCCAGGATTAATAGCGGCCCTCATCCTGAACTCCTTGTCATACTGAAGCCAGGCCACCCCAGCAAAGGCATTATACCCTTTATAAATTATGTTCAGGTATTGGAACAGGGAGGCAGCCCTCCATGACTGAGTGCTGACGATGCCCCCGGCATAGATAAGGAAACCTGGGAGCCAATTGGGCCAAGTCCTGTCCACTTTGTGGCGCTTAAGCCTTTCTTTTTTCCTATCATCCAGGTCATCCTTATCCTTCTTCTCCAGTTCCCTGAAGAGGGTAAAGATGTCCACGTATTCACCCCTAAGGATTTTGTCCCTAGTAGCCTGGGTGAGGTAATAACCAAAAGGAAGTGCTACATCCCCAAAAGGTAAGGCATTAAAGGGGACAGACCCATACAAAGCAGGCCCAAACATCGAAGGCATCCATGGCGAACTTGTCAAGGGCTGCCATGGGATGCTGGAACCACCCTGTCCTAGCCCTGCATATTGACCCTGCGCTGCTTGTTGAGGCCACAGAGGCCAAGCGCCCAACTGACCTCTGCTCTGTGATGTGCTAGGCTGGCTACTCACCAAATAGGAAGGGCCACCAGTGTTTGAGGCAGAAACCTGACCTCAAGGCCCCCATGGCCACAGGTAAGTGTGCTGCATTGTGATGCTGGGCTTACCCTCTCCTTCAGTTCGGTCCACCACAACAGCCACGGGTTTAGCTTCTGACAATCTACTCTGCTCCTCCAATCCAACACTGGTGTCCTCACTCTCCATTACCTGCACCGTGCCACTGCTGGTACCACTTGTACTGGCTGTACCACCCAGGGCAGAAAGACGAGTTAAAATCTCACGCCTAAACGTAGCTACTGATGTGGCCCTAGCTGCATTTTGCCTTTTTGCCCTACCAGCCCCTTGCCCTTGAGACCCTCTAGCCTGCTCCAGTGCTGCAATGCATTCCAGAATTTCTTTTTTTTTTTTTTTGAAATTTTTTTTTATTGGGTTAGAATCCATTATTTTTACATTTACATTCAATTTTCCCCAATTTTTCATCTCTAACCCCCTCCCTTTCCCCCCCTTTTGTTGACTTCCAACAGCTTTCCGACCCTTTGTCCCCTTTCCCTTACTTCTATTAGATTCCTCTATCTAAAACAAATATATATTCTCCATTAATCTAAGCAGTACACCCTTAACTATTTTTAACATTGTATACCCAAACTGTAAGTCTTTGTTTCCATCTTAGATAAACAATTTATCCCATTTTTCAATTTCAAATATTTCTATATATCATAAACCATGTAAATCATACATTCATTTAAATCAAACAATTTGACTTATTCTCTATATATTACTCATTCTATCTTTTTGTAATAATTCTGTATAACTCTCATCACGTAGTCAATCAATTTGACTCATCTGTATCTTCAGACATTCAGTTTGGTACATTTTACAAAACTTACCAAAGAAAGAAAATATTGTTAGTTAATCAATCCTTATATTTAATCCTTATAGTTAATTATTTTCTATCTATATTCTGTTTGTTAACCTATATATATCTATATATATGTCAATCTATTAGTCTAACTGCTTATTAATTCTCATTTATCTCTTCTCCCCCCGGTAAAGTCTCCCCCCTCTACTTCAGTACTTCAGTAGTTCTCAAACTGCCACAGTTTTCCTCCCACCTCCCATTTCTTCTCCAGGTATTGTTTCAGCTTCTCCCAGTCTATGTTGAACTGCCCTGAGTCCAGATCTCTCAGTTTTCTTGTCATCTTATCCATTTCAGCCATATACAGCAATTTGTAAATCCAATCTTCAATAGTTGGCACTTCTTGTACTTTCCATTTTTGCGCATACAAAAGTCTAGCTGCTGCTGTCATATAAAATATCAACGTCCTGTGTTGGGCTGGAATTCCCTCCATTCCCAAGTTCAGTAGCAGGAGTTCTGGGTTCTTACTAATTTGAAATTGTAAAATTTCACTCATTTCTCTTATTATTTCCCCCCAGTACTGCCTGGCTACCTCACACGACCACCACATATGATAGAGGGAGCCCTCATGCTTCTTACATTTCCAGCATTTATTAGAAGTGTTCAAATTCCCTAGCGCAATCTTCTTTGGTGTCATGTACCAACTATAGATCATTTTGTAGATGTTCTCTTTAATATTAGTACATGTCGTTGTCTTCATTGTAGTTTTCCACAAGTATTCCCATGCCTCCATTGTTATTTCTTTATTAAAATTTATAGCCCATTTCACCATTTGTGTTTTCACTGTCTCATCCTCGGTATACCATTTCAACAGTACTTGGTATACCTTGGATATTCTTTTCTTGTCTTCTTTAAGAAGGGTCTGCTCTAGTTCCGAATTCTCTATTCGTATACCTCCCTTTACAGAGTCCGAGTTATATAAGTCTCTGATCTGTCTATACTGGAACCAGTCGTAATTAGGTGATAGTTCCTCTTGCGTCTTTATTCTAAGTTTGGATGCTTCAATTTTAGTTATTTCTTTATACGTTAAACATTGTTGTTCATTATCAACAGCTCTCGGGTCTATCACCTCATATGGAACCACCCACAAGGGAGTTCCTTCTTGTAGATAAATTCTATACTTCTTCCAGATCATGTACAGACTTCTCCGTATAAAATGGTGCAGGAACATCGAGTTGACCTTTACTTTGTCATGCCATAGATATGCGTGCCATCCAAATATTTTTTTATATCCCTCTAGGGCTAGTAGTTTCTTGTTCTTTAATGTCATCCATTCTTTCAACCAAACTAGGCAGATTGCATCATGATAAAGTCTCAGATTGGGCAGTTGCATTCCGCCTCTTTCCTTTGCATCTTGTAAAACTTTCACTTTCACTCGAGGCTTCTTGCCTGCCCAAACAAAATCTGATATTTTCCTCTGCCATTTTTCAAATTGTTTAGAGTCTCTGATGATTGGTATTGTCTGTAGCAAAAACATTACTCTTGGTAACACATTCATCTTAACTGCTGCAATCCTACCCAACCATGACAGATTCAGTCTGTTCCATTTAATCAAGTCTCTCTCTATCTGAGTCCATAGTTTTTCATAATTGTTTTTGAATAAATCTATGTTCTTTGCAGTTAATTCGACTCCCAAATATTTCACTTTGCTTGTTACTTCACAGTCCGTTGTTTCCGTTAATAATTGTTGTTTCTGCTTAGTCATATTTTTACATAATATCTTTGACTTCTTTTTGTTGATATAAAAACCTGCCAAGTCTCCAAACTCCTTGATCTTATCTATCACTCTTGGCATGTTCTCCAATGGGTCCTCTACAATTAACATTATGTCATCCGCAAATGCTCTGACCTTATATGAATAGTCCTTTATTTTTATTCCACGAATTTCCTCATCTTGTCGTATTTGTATCATCAGAATCTCCAATACTAAAATGAACAACAGTGGAGACAACGGGCAACCTTGTCTTGTTCCTTTACTTATCGTCAGTTTCTTGGTCACTTCATCATTCACCACAATTGCTGCAGTCTGGTCCCTGTAAATTTCCTTAATTGCTCTGATGAATCTTTCTCCCAATTGTAGCTTTTCCATAGTGGCAAACATAAAGTCCCAGTTTAAATTGTCAAACGCTTTTTCAGCGTCAACAAAGAAGAAACCAACCTCTTTGTCACAACGCTTGTCATAATATTCAATAGCATTGATCACTGTCCTTAAATTGTCTCTTATTTGTCTGTCTGGCAAAAAGCCTGCTTGTTCCTCCTCTATAACTTCCGAGAGCCACCCCTTCAATCTCTCCGCCAATATCTTCGCAAAAATTTTATAGTCATTATTAAGTAGCGATATAGGTCTGTAATTTTTCACGTTAGTCAGGTCTTGGCCCTCTTTTGGGATCAATGATATGTTCGCTTCACTCCAAGTGTCTGGAATCCTTTGATCCCTTAAAACTCCATTCATCACCTCTTTTAGGAATGGTGCCAGTTCATTGGCCATTGTCTTATAAAATTTAGCCGTAAGTCCATCTGGCCCTGGCGCCTTTCCTAGTGCTGCAATGCATTCCAGAATTTCTTGCCTGCCTGCCGTGTCCTCCTCATCTGAGGAAGAAGGCTCAGGCCGTTGCTGAGCAGACCTTTGGGCTGACTGTTTGCCTTTGGACTTACCTCCCCCCTTTTTTGGTGGCGTACTGGTGCCATACAAATTACTAAACACTATACTCAAAATGGCTGCTGCCCAATATCAGAATATTATACCCAAAATGGCCACCAAACAAGCATAAAGGGGGGGGGGTAACTCAAAATGGCTGCTGCCCAAGGCACTATACCCTAAAGAGCACTGCTTGGCAATATTGAGGAATAATTATCTCCCAGGTTCAATCACCCCACTAAGAATACCGCCCCTCCAGTGGGTGGGGGCCAAAGCCAGCCGCAGCACCCAGAAGGGACAAAATGCTAGTTGTAGGTGGCCACAAAAGAGAGCCCTAAGGAGGCAGGCAGGCTGCACAGAGGACTGCCTACTCCAGAGCCGCCCACTGCAATAACGCACCCACCAGAGACCAAGGCCCCCTAGCTAGCCACGTTACAGAAGGCTGCCCACCACAGTTGGCCCAAATGGCTCTGCAAAGCAAAGGCCAGCCACTCCAACCTGGCTACCAGCTGCCCTGCCTCACGTGCACCTCCGCTCCTGCTCTGCACTGCACAGCGCAAGACACCCAAGTGGGCCACTGAAGCCCCACACGCCTCAGCCCCGCACACCTCAACACACGCTGATCAAGGCGCCACCGGCTGCTGCGGGCTGTGCTGCTGATGCACCACTCAGAGCACCTCCTCAGCACTCGCCGCCATCACTGCTGCTGCTCGCTGCTGCAGTCCCCCGTCCTGCTCCCCCTCGCAGCTCGGAGAGAATGCAACCGCATCTCTCCTGAGCGAAAGGCAACTGCTGGGGAGTGCAAGGCGAGCCGCCTTAAGAGGCCTTGACTCCACCTCTCCCCATATACCCATATGCCCAGGAGAGCCACCGTTGCCCCCACCTCCGTTGTAACAGCAATTCATGGTCCCCAGCTTAAAGCAGCAAGCTGCAAGCCGGGAATGCCGAACTGATGCTGCAATTGGAATTGGAATAGTTTTGGTTGATGTTTTCTGGGTATTGTTTAGAAATGTGCTAGTTGCTTGTGCTTTGTTTTTGATACTTGCTAGTAGGATAAGTTCCTTCCCCCTTCCTAATATTGTGCCCACTCCCCCAATAAACTCCATATTCCTTTTTAAACCTTTAAAATCTGTTTCTGTTGTCCTTTTCCTGCTGAATCACGATCGTCACAGCTACTCACAGCCACCTCAATATATACTGATCCCTGTTCAAACTCCCTGCACAAACAAGTAAGCTAATGCAATATGCAAGTTACATGTTTGCAGGGCTGTGATAAAGACATCTTGTGAAAATAGCCTGTCATTCATTTATCTCTATAGCTGAATGGGAGAAACTCTTCCAATCTCTTCAAGAATCATGTTCTCAGTGTACAAGCACCATAGAGTCAGAATCCTAAAAGAGTAATGGGAGGCATTTTTACCCAAGTAAGATTTAATTTAAGTGATAGTAGAACCGTATGGAGTACTGAAAAGGTTTTTAATTGTATATTTCCATGACAGTGCTTTAAAAAAGAACACTTCCTGAGATAACTGTAGCATTTCTTCTTTGCATGAAGACATGCTTGCAAATTGAGGGAAGGGTTTGGACACCATATGCCCCAACAGGATCATACCAGACAGTTTTCACAAGTGAATCATCAAAGCCTATCTAGGTATAGACACCATTATGCAATATCTGGAGTAAGAGGCAGCCCCATTCAGTTTTGTCCTGGACCTCCCATTGATTTGCATCCCTACTTTGCTTACATTTCTGCCCCTCTTCATTCATTTAGGAGTGCCTCCTTCCTTTGTGAAGTGTACGCCTGTGGTGCTAGTTGTTTCCACTAATATGATATCTGTGAACAGGAAGTACCCAGCAGCACCAGAGAAATTCGCTATGCAGCAGAAGATTGTCTCTGCAACAGAAGAAGAGAAATGGCAGCAAGGCATAAGATCCAAGCCAATATCACTCAGCAGCCCCACTCAATGCTGACCATCAGCCAAAACTATTTAGGGCATAAGATCAGAAAGAAATAAAGTGACTAGAGGAAACGTGGTAACAATTTCTCACTTTGAAAGAAACCAAACAAATGTATGTGGCGATTCCTCCTATCATTCATTCCCCTCCCCTTAGGGAGAAGCAGAGTGAAGTGTCATTCAAAATCCTAGTGACTGACTTGTCTGCCTGTGAGTTATGGCTGACCTGAACTGGTATATTCATTTTTGTCAAATTTGTAAACGTCTCTCTAATATACGCTGACAGCCACTGAAATTGTCTGTAGTGTAGCTTCACAGTCCAACACTTTTCCATTTAACTAAATGAATAAATGTGGGTGAGAGTCATGATGCTTCCTCTCCTGTTACAGTCAGTTTGGAATCTGCTTGGCGCAATAAACGTACATTCATATTGCAAGCATTCTATTGTTCTTTTTCACAGTACATTTGCTGATGGCCAAGGCATTAGGATCCAACTGCAATACTTTTATTTTGGCACGACAAACATGTTGGAGCCTTACGGAGTCCCCTTCCACTCAGGTTTCCTTCATAGTTATAATTCATGTTACTGTTCGGCTCATATTTCTTTCTGCATCTCTGTAGCTTATTTTTTTAAAAAAATAAATCTTTAATATCATTCATTTGAATTTTTTTCTCTTACATTTTGGATCATATTTAGTTCTCCCAGGCCCTTCATATGTCTGTCTTTTTGATCTCATGCCCTCGGAGATATCATCAGCCATGATAATCAGTGGCTCTAGGTTGCTTTAAATTATCCTGGAATTGGTCTGTACTTAGACATGAGATTGTTTCTGACAGCTTAATCTTATAGGTCAGCTTAAGATGCAGTGGCACAATTTGTGCCATTGTTGCTGAAAAGTAAGCCTGTTTCTGAGATGCGGGGCAGAACTGTCTAGCTTCATTTCACCACCAAGGAAAGGCTATTCCCTTCGCTTCCTGTTAGAAATGCACACATTTGCATCAGCCTCTGCAGGAGCCTTACGACAGGGAACTCTTCCTGATCCTGTACAATGTTCATGCATAGCAATGTGTTCCTGCACACAGACAATACCACATTGCCAACGACATGACAGCTCTGCTTTGGCAGTGACTGAAGACTACAATATAACCTATAGGGTGGGAATTTGTGGAGGGGTGGTGGCTTCACATGCGGAATAGCCAGCATCTCCAATTAAAAAGAATTAGGTGGTAGGTGATGTGAAAGACAGCCTGAGATTCTGGAGATCTGCTGCTGGTCTGAGTCATCAGTCATCAGTCATCAGACTGCTGGTCATGTGTGTCCAATTGCTCATCTTATCACAGGGGGATGAAATGGTTCTGCTTTAGATACAATATGAGACAAGGAAATTCAGAAAACTGGAGCACTACCTTCGTACACTATCCCATGGATCTATAGTGAATCAAGAACTGCTCTGATTTTCTGAATTTCCTTTTCTCGGGTATCTAAAGTAGAGCCACTTGCTTTCTCTTCAGGAAGGTCTGCAGTAATTTCTGGAGCACAATAGTTTCACTGTGGGTAAGGTTTGTATGTGGTCACCTACAAATTTATCTTCTGGTTGGTTCAAAACCAGAGGAGGCAGAAAATAAGCCATATTTTGTAGTTGGTGAAAATGAATGTAAAATGGGTGATTAGTTTCAGCTCAGCCTTACTTAAGAATGGCATTACAGGGAGCAGTCGAGGCAGAATGTGATATTTCTTCTATGCTGTTGCTGACACTGTCCCCCCCCCCCTTATGTACCTGAATGTTGTAAAGCTTTCTCCTTATATATTCTTGGAAGAGACAAAAAGCTATTGTGCTTGTCAGGATTATGGTTGAGGTCTGAAGATGACAGCGGGGTTGTAAATGAGGGACAGAAAAGAGATTGGTGCCTGAAAAATGGCACAAAACCAAATGGTAGAGATCAGGTACGAATAGTTAGGTAGAAAGCATACATTCTACTGTTCGTTATTTTTTTAAATGGTCATCAAAGATTGAGATTAAAGGTTCCCCTGCAGCATGCACCCAAACTGAGATGGCACACGAACTGTCCTGAAAGTGATTTATACTCTTCATATTAGACAGACAAAATGGATTGTAAGAGGAGATTCTGAAATTGGTTGATGCAAATATAAGATGGAATGAAGATCTTGTGTGAAACTGCTGGAGAAAGTTACATCAGTCAGGGGACATTTCTTAACTGAGTCACAGTTGTTACTGAAACAATAGGCATTTTGCAAGCTACTCATTATTATTGTAATGCAGATACAAGTTTTTATATACACATATAAATTAGAAGAAATCCTTTCAGGCTATAGCCCTTGCCTGAACTCCTGTCCACAGTGGGGGTTTTTTAATTGATCCCCTGAAGGATGTGAGACCAGGATTAAGCCTGTGGATAACTGTCCAGCTCTGACCAAAGGAAAAGAGTAGGAGATTAAGCTCCACAACAAGTCCTTGAACAAGTCAGACAAGATCAGGTGGTTCTTAACTGCATATAACGGTTTACAGGTCAGGCCAGTCTGGAGACTTCAGTCTTTTGTAGTATGCAGTTTATGGATTGTTTTGGCTATGCCCCACCTCTCCCCATTCTCAGGGTCTGATTATAATGGGCAAAGTCCACTGGATCCTAGCCAGAACAATCACGTTTTGTAAGAACAACCACAGCCATGAGTAAGACATTCATCATGTTTCAAGTAACCCAGTAATCTAAACAGGAACCAAGCCAAATATAAAGAGCAATAGTATAACAGAATCTTTGCTTCTTGGCAGTTTGTTTACCAACAAACTAGGTCTAAAAATACAAAATAAAAAGAGTGAAACAGTGGCTTCGGGGACATTTTCATAGTGTATATAACACAATTATGGGCAGATACTTTCACACAGTATCAGCTATATTTTTATGGCCCTGGGTGATTGCAGAGAGTTGATTGAACTTGCAAATCTGGTAGAACAAAAGGAATTCAGAATGCAACTTTAACATCGACAGTTTAGTTATCAGCGGTATAAAATTGTTTTTCTTACAACAGAAACAAATTACTGTGGATTTGTTACTGGTTCTGTTACCAGAACTGGTCTCCTTGCAATAAAATTATTTGTGGGGGAATTAGCAAGCAAGGAAGACAGCTATGCAAGAGGCTGGTAACCACAGGGATCTATCACCAATTTCTACCAGGTCCCTTCCCAAAATAGCAAATGAGGCTGGTTCTTAAAGTTAAATAATAACTTTTATTAAGAACAAAATGCATGCACATACACTCACAATTACAGGGTAAAAATAATTACACACACACACACACACACAGAGTCCTAGGAAGCTTAGCCAGAAATTGGGAATAGAGGGAGCAAATATATCTACCTATCCTGAAGAACGGTCCAGTCCGCAGGAGAAGAGAGTAGCTTCGAACGCCAGCGTCCTTGGCTAGGAGAGCAAGAGGCTTGGGCAAATCTCAAGGGAACAGTGCTTGTGAATCCGGAAGCATGTATAAAGAGAGAGAGGCTTAGGGAAGTGACCCTAAGGGAGCAGCCAGGAAGCGTACATGATTTGAATGAGGCCAGGGCTCTACCTTTATAAATAAAATGTGCCCTGAGGTGGGAGAGCCCACCTAGCCGTTAGAACGAAGGCTCCAATGGTCGGTTCCTGGGTTTGACAAAAGGTTTGATCACCTTGATCAGTAGCTGCTGGGGTATGTGAAAGAAAATACAAAACATGTTCTAGCGTTGCACAAAAGGGATAGTTTGTCGGTTAATTCCACTAGAGCTAAATTGATGGATTTTAGATGGGGACTGTACTTTCCCAGGAACAACTGTATAAACTTATGAATATCATTTGATTAGCTCCTCAGTCATGGACAGGAGATCTCATCATGGAAGAAGGGAAAGGAATGTGTTAAGTGGGGATGACTCTGCGAGACCTTTGTTGCACTGGAAATCTATGGGTCTGGTGGGGCTGGAAATCACTCCGCATTCCTGTGTGGCATTTCATGCATGCTGTGTTCTCCCGGGTGGGATTCAGCAACTGTTGGAGGTCCTCTGGTGGCAATACAGCAGCCATTTTCAATCCAAAGGCCTGGTGATATTTTTAATATCACAAACAACCATGTTAAAATGGCTATTAAAATGGCGGAGGCCGGGCCGACTGCTTACAGTTCAGGGGTTATAATTTTTTTTTAAGTTCCTGATTATCTTTTGTCTTTCATGTTTTTTAAATAAACAACTTTTATTAATTATAAAACAGAAACAATAACAATAAACATTAAATAGCAAATACATGGAGCAATATATTGGTTATACAAGACTGCAGGTTTCGAAGAAAAACATTTAAAACACTTGCTTACTATAATTTGTAGTTCATATACCACAAGAATAAGTCACAGTATATTGGTATAGTTGGTTTAGTTCATAGTGTTAGACTTTCAATATATCTTGGTATAGATGGTTGGGAGGAAGTGTTTCAGTTTTGTCAATGAAATTTAAGAAAGACCACCATTTTTCATAATAGTTAGATGTCGAGGAATTAGCCGATAAATTGTCTGTTATTTTATCTATAATGAGCTGGTCCTACACTCTGGAGTACCAATGGTTCAAGGATGGTGGAGACTGGTTTTTCCAAAAATATGCTATTGATGATTTTGCTATGGCAAGTAGATTAGTAATTAAATCTCATTGAGGCGTTGGCACGTTTACCCCTAGCCATAGATTCAAAAAAATTAATTGTGGCTCCAGGGGTATGTCGTAGTTCGTTATTAATTTTATTTGCTTTAGTATCTCCTCCCAGAATGTTTTGATTTTGGGGCACTGCCACCAAAGGTGGGCAAATGTGCCTATACTTCTGCATTTTTTCCAACACATGGGTGAGTATTTTGATGTGATGACAGATAGCTTTTTAGGGGTTAGGTACCAACGTGTTAAAATTTTAAATGATTGTAATTTTATATTTATTGCTTTTGAGTTTAGAGTGGGAGATGACCAGATTTCTTTCCATTGATCTTGAGAGATTTGCAAATCACAATCCTGTTGCCAGTTTTTTTGATATGCATATTGTTTTGGCTTGTGAAGCTGTATAATGATTTTATATATTTTTGAGATCAGCCCTCTTTTACAGTGAGTATTCGTGTCTAAAAGTTCTTTAAAGTGCATTTTTGGAGCCAGTGTTATGTCTTTTAGGTGTACTTTGTTTATCATGTTGGTTAGTTGTAGGTATGTAAACCAGGGGATGGAAGTGTTCAATTTCTTTTCTAGGTCAGTTTTTGTTACAAGGCCCATGGTTGATGTTATGTCTAAAAGGCGTATATTTCTTAAGAATGCCCATTGCTTACTATTTAGAAAGTTGCATCCTGGTGGAAACCATTCTTGGAAGAGAATAGTCGACTACCGTGACACTGGTGGGAACAGTTTGTCTTTGTAATGATCCCATAATTTTAATAGGCCTGTCCAAAATGTGTTATTGTCAGTTTGAATAGGTCTGAGGCGCTTTTTGCACCATAATATTTCGTGGATCGTTTTGTCTTTCATTTTCATGACACAGGATGTGTTATTGGTATGAACTCACAACTGAAACAACAGGGAACCGCATCAGCAACAAATTCCTGTACAGTCTCTGTGGACAAAACAAACCTTATTGTCCTCAGGAGTACATTTTGCATATAAAAAACTGAAAAAAATCTAAAACAAATGGTAAAACTAGGAGATGTCCAGTGAAAAAATAGACTACTTGATTTACGGTGCCATCCTATGCAGCATTCCACCTTTTTAACTCCATTGAAGTTAATGGGCTTAGAAGGGTGAAACCGTGCCTAGGATTTCTCTGTAAAATACTTATAGGATGTGCTCTTTAAAAAAAGAAAAGGGAACAGTTGTTCCCTTGCATCCAACTCCATGTGTGATGCTTTCAATTTTTAATGGATGTTAAAGGAACAGAATATTGACTGTTCCAACAGTGAAGCAATACAGGGCCATTTCCGCACGTCCTGGCATAGCGCTAAACTTATGGAACGAGAACATCTTCCTGGTGGGATTTATGATGTCATCGCACCACAAGAATGGAATTGTAGTGTGATGATGTCAGAAATCTCACCAGGAAGATGCTCTCATTCTGTAAGTTTAGCGCTATGCTGGGACATGTGGAAACAGCCCAGTTCAGTGAAGTGGTATAATAGAAGTGAAAAGTACATGGGTACATGGGTACTTTTCAATGCCATTTTGATCCAGGAGTACTTTTCACTGCCATTTTGATCCAGGAGTACTTTTCACTGCTCTTTTGATGCAGGAAATAATGTGTTTGAAAGGATTTCTCCACTGCTATTAAAATTGTGCCCTTTCAGAAAGTAAGAGAAGACTGCAAACTAGGCATGGTAAGTTTTACAACATCTTTAAATTTTTATTTTTGCTACCAATTTGTTTTGTGAATTGGAAACATTTTTTTTCTTTTCATCTTCCTCATATAATGATAATTACACATTTTCCAATAGTGCAGAAGTGCATATACTCAGTGAAATTTAATGGAGGACTGACAGAATTTGGAACACTTTTTTGCCATGTTGTAATGGTAGTACAACTGATATCCCTGGATTTATCAGCTACTACAATTTCTTAATTTATATATTAGTCCAGAGATGACTGGATATGAATTCACATTACAGCTATGATTACAAAACTGTTTTCTGAAGTTGCATCCTTTCACTACTGGGCTGCATGGTCACAAGCTTTGATCAGTCCAGGAAGAATAGAAAATGAAGTATCTTTTAGGGAAATGAACTTAAAGCTTAGAGGTAAAAAGGGGGAAAGATAGTCATATGGTACATCTACCTTTTTAAATCTTCATGCTTATTGTCTTGGCTCCTTGGATATATGCAGGGCTTGTGGTGAACAATGCTCACACTGAAGTACTGTTTGTGTGGCTTCCATATAAGAACTATGGCCTCAGCTGCTGCTTTTAGAATGATCACTGTTGCTAAGAAAGACACCACCGTGATTGCAGAAATCAGGATAGCCACATCTACAGGTCCCGCACATAGGTATTAATTTTTACTCATTGTGAATGCATCATAACTGCATACATCATTGATGTGCTGTGAAACTCTGAAATGTGTGTATGGGTGTCACCACATGACTGAGCCAGTTTCCACTTTTGATTTCAGTTAAATGTATATAGTGCCATAGAAGTAGTTCATTCTTTAAAAGGGACATTCATGGCATTAATGGCATGGATTCAGCTTGCCCTGGTCCTACATCAAAGCAAATGGGACGCAAGTCATTATGGCGGGGGTTAGCTATTTGATTTGGGGTTGAGCAGAAATTTGGAAAGGGGGTTCTTCTCAAATTGGCTGGAGAAGCTCCTATTTTCTCCATATCAAACTGCTTATATGAAGGGGAATGTGACCTTAAATAGGTGTGATCTCAATGAGATTGGTTAGGATCTAGCTAAGGAGTTAGAAAGGTTAGTGTGGGTTATGTTATAGACCTACAAGCATCCTGAGGCATCTGTAGAGTAAATCAAACTAGACACTGTGGGTTAACCAGTCCAAGTGCCCTTAGGGAAGGAACTTTCTCAGTGGATCATTATCTGAACAGATTTTTTCGTGTGCAGAACAAAAAATCCACCTCAAACGATTGATAAAGCGCATTGAAAGTGCATTATCCAATGTGTGTGGAATCACAAAATGGTATCTCTGCTGTGGCTATACATTTTCACTAGACTACTGCATATGCTAATGATAGCACTAGCAAGGTAGTTGCCTGCTAGTGTGTTGGATCTTTTTTATGTATTTAGTAGGGCAACTTAATCAAGATGAATCAAGAAAGCAGTTTTAATACCACATGGCTATTTTCTTCATATTCTCTCTCATTCTCTCATTTGTAACCCAAATACTTTATTTTTCCAAAGCAATGGGGATTTTCTATAGGTGTAGTTGTTAGTTGCAGTAATGATAGTTGAGCAAAACATGCCACAGGCAAAAGAAAACATGACTTTTCTGAAATAACATGGAGAGTGTCAATAAATCTGGGATGCTTTATGATTTCTGTAAAGTCCTCAATTAAGTTATTCTGAGAGCACAATTCTACTATTCCTTAGGCACATGTCTCACTCTAAGCTTATTCCCTCTATAGCCAATTATTCTGCCCTTCAGAGTGCATTGTTTAGACAGAGTTCACTTAAAGAAGAATCTACAGCAAACTTAGAACAAGAAGGGAACTTTGGAAAGAAAGAAAAAAGTTTTAATTTTTCAATTATGATAATAGTCTTACTTTAATATGTTATTGTTATTATTACTGAAATATTAGTTAACACAATGTCACCAATGCACATGGTATTTTGCAGAAAAACACACAGGTATCCTTTTTCAAGAAGCTTCTAATCTCCAACAACACTGCATGAGACAATAAAAGGAGGAAAGGAAGATATAGGAGTGCATGCTTCAATTACACATACTTAGCCTTCATTTCAGTCTAACATTTAGGTGATACCTTTGAAATTCACCATTAAAAATAAACATTTAGAATAATATTTTACTGTTAGACAGTTATGTTTTTTCTCTTGCCATATGGAAGATCTACAGCAACCAGTTCCTTCACTTAATTACGTTTCAGAGTGTGTAGATGCTGGTAACAACTAGAGATGGGCACAAACAGCAATACAAAAAAAAAAAAGCCACGAACAGCCCAATCTGCTGTTTGTGAACAAACTGTTTGTGAGGCCACATTCTAAATGAACAGGTGGTCGTTGCAAGCCTCGTTTGTTGCTGTTCGTTGCTGTTCGTCAAGCCAGACAGTCTGGCACCTGCAATCAATTCCCTTGGCAACTTAGGCAGGGATTGTCTGAACTCTGTCTGAACTCCTGCTGTTGCCCTGGAAACCCCAATCTAAGCCCAATTTAGCTTGATAGGCAGGTCTTTCTTTCAAGTGTGGAGCTCCCAATTTGTTACAACAAGGGAGCAAAGAGCAGGGGGGAAGGGGGCTCCCAGC
The DNA here is from genome assembly GCF_028583425.1 of Eublepharis macularius. Lineage (NCBI taxonomy): Eukaryota > Metazoa > Chordata > Lepidosauria > Squamata > Eublepharidae > Eublepharis > Eublepharis macularius. The sequence continues at coordinate 60,439,552 of NC_072798.1, forward strand.
TCTGACTTCGCAGTTGCTGTTGGCATTTTGATAGAGAGAGTGCGTTGGAGCTTTAATTTTCTTTGTGTGTGGTGGGATAGGGATCTACTCCTTCAAGTTCCAGGGCTGCTGCCAGGCTCTAGGCCAAGCTATTATTTATTATTGGTACCTTTCCTGCTGCCTGTTCAGGAAAGGTTTCTGGAAATGGTGCAGTAGGGATCTACCCCTTCAAGTTCCAGGGCTGCTGCCAGGCTCTGGGGCCAAGTTATTATTTATTATTGGTACCTTTCCTGATGCCTGCTCAGGTCAGGTTTCTGGAAGTGGTGCAGTAGGGATCTTGACTTGGATGATAGCTGGAGGAGAGCCTGCTGGCCCCCACAAACAGCCAACCATGAACATGTTCGTGAACAGGGCCATGTTCGTGGTTGTTCATGAGTCCCTGTTTGTGGATGGCAACGAACAATGAACATCATGTTTGGGTTTTTTTCTGTTCATGCCCATCTCTAGTAACAACTCACTGAAATCACGTTTTGCACTTAAGTAGTGTTTATTTGTTATTGTTATGCAAAGGAAAAGAGCTTTTTTTTAAAAAAACATCCCTTATATTTATATCCCATCCATCCTTCAAGAAACTCACAGTTTAGATTGGGTTATCCCATTTCCTCCTCTCAACAACCCTGTAAGATAGTTTAACACAGGGCCAAGCTACACATGATGAATGACACTTGAACGGCAAGTGGATTGAGTGGAGGGCAAGTGAACAGGGAGAAATACACTTGCCATTCAAGTGTCATCCATCATGTGTAGCTTGGCCCTGAGAATGCTGTCCTCTTTGAGTGTTGCCTGGCCTTTTGGGTGCCAGGTCCAAACATATCTTTTTACTCTGACTTTTTAATAAGGGAGTTCATATTTCTAGCTGTTTCAGTCCGCTTCTGGTCTGTAGGCTGCCTCATTTGTAGGCTACCTCAAGGAGGACTCTGGAGAGGTATCAGAGAAATTTCCTAAATAAATAAAATATCTATTCAAAATTGATTGGCTCAAGGCCAAATTGATTGGCCCTGTGAAGTTCATGACTTCAAACCCAGACCTTCCTGATCCAAGTCCAATTGGTACACTCATGGAGATTCATCTGTTACCACCTGCATCAAAGTTTTTACTCTAAATAATAACATCCAAATCAATTATTTACAATATATATTGTGCTTCTGTGTAATGAATAAAGTTTAAAAATGCCCACTGTCATTACCAAAAGATCATAGCTATTAATATACAAACTGTTAAATTTTTATAACATTTAATGTAAGTTTTTTTAAAAAAATACCTTTGTAGTGCAGCTTTCCCACAAGGTGGCAGCAGAAAATTATTTTTGCAAAAAGGGACCATTCTTATAAGAGTTCCTGTTTTGCTTTCCTACAGACATCAGGCATTTGTGCCGTAGAAATGGTACAGGCTGTAGGCTTAAAATACTTCCATCTGGATCAAAAATCTTATATAAGTTACAGTTTATATGAATGACACTATATATTCTTTAAAAGCTGATTCTAGACTTGTGCATAGGAGTTTGTTTCATTTTATTCATCTTTGTTATTAATTCTAAAAGGCACTATTTTGTTACTGGGTTTTTTGGTATGATTTGTTATGGTTCTTTCATGATTGTTGTTTCATTTTCATAATTCTATTTCATTATCATCTCCCATTTGTCTCATGAAACTCCCCCATCTTCTTGGGTCTGTACCTTCATGGTTTCCATCAAAACCAGAGAAAACTCATGGGAACTTCAGTAGTTCCCTAGGAAATCCACAAATTTAGACAGATAGAATGAACTAGTGCCCCTTTTTAGGCAATCAAAGACACCAAAGTTTAACATTAAAATCTATGGGAGAATTCATAGGAAAGGTGCCAAACACACAGTAACACAGACAGCCTTGTGCAGGGAATTTGGCACTGCAACCACTTAGGTTGGAGAGGCCACGGCATCTGAACAAACAGGCAGCAGGAGAAGGATCTTTGCTTGGACAAGTTTTGGAGAATAGTGGACAAGCAGTAGAGCACAAGCTGCCAGGAGAAATTTGGCACAGCAGGGCAGGCATTAGGAGAGAAGACAAATTTCCACATATCCTTCAAGATTGAATTATTTCACAGATGTATATAATTCTACTTGTCACAGCTTATATTCGATCAAGAATGCCTGCAGCCTGTCTCCCCACACTACCACCCAAGGAATACAGCTCTTATAGCCTTATTAGAAAAATGCTGGGCACCTCGTAAAAGTGAAACCAGTAGTGTCTGAAGAAGGGAGCTCTGACATTCTGAGGTCTCTCAGGTGCCACTGAACTCATATCCTGCAGTAGAGTCAGAGAGAGGCAAGACTGCAATAATGAAAGAAACAGAACAAAAGGGGAAAATCTGAAAAGTGGTGCCTACTGATTGTTCTTTTTGTTGTTTAAAGATAGATATTGATCTGAAAACGAAACAGGAAATTTCAGGCATCATTTCAGTTTGTGAATATTCAGATTTACACCCTTAGTGGCTACCTATCAAAGGATCTATATTTAGATATTCACTAACTGAAGTGACCCTGAAATTGCCTGTTTTGTTTTCAGGTCAGGAACATAAACCAAAACACTCCTGAAATACCAACCCCCCCTTCCCATTCTCCTGAAATTCTAGAAGTGTGGTGGGTTTGGGAGGCAGCAGGAATGGGAACAGCATGGGAAAATGGAGAAGTTACTGGGTGGTGGAAATGGGAGGAGAGGAGAGATGGGCACGAACTGGGAAAATTCCGAACTGTATGGTTCGTGGCTCATTGTGTTTCATGAAACATGAACCACGAACTTTCATGAACTTGCCCCAGTACGTGAACCAGTTTGTTCGGTTCATGAAAACATCACTTCCAGGTCAACAGAAGGTTTGCAGAGAGGTCATCTCCCCATTGCCTAGGAACCTGATTAATTGGCGTCAGGCTGTCTGCAGTGACGAACCAAAATACAAACCAAACGAACCAGGCTAAAATTCATCATGGTTTATTAGTAATAAGCTCCCATGAGGGTTCATGACAAACTTTGGTTTGTATTTTGGTTCGTGCCCACCTCTAGAGGAGAGCCAATTGAAGAACTGAAACAGCAGCCAGCCTGGCTTGAATGCAAAAAAAAGTCCTCAAAATGGATTTTTGTTTATGGTATCAACACTCTTGAACATTTGGGGATACTAAAAATCTTGTACTTCCCAAAACCCTGAAATAAAATTAAAATTTTTGAAGTACACATATCAGGGAGCTTGGGGGAAACCAAAAGCTTTTCCTATGTTCTTGCGCCAAGGGGAAGTGGCCTAGTAAGAAGTATCATGTTCAGTAAATTTCAATATAACTTTAAATATTCTTCTTTAGTACTTCTACATTTTTTTCAAAGCAGAAAAATAGAATTTATTTAATGCTCTTTAGTGATCTCAAGAAAAGTTATATCAACAAACTTTGGTCTATCAGGACAAGAAAAAAAATCAACACATCTAAACTGATAGAGCACATGTAAAATATTCAATCACCACCTATTGTAAGCTCTGATATTTATGTCTATGAGCATGCTCACACACAAATACATTTTCTGTATATTTCACAGGAAAAGTTAAAGATTCTCCACCTTCAAAACTCCATTAAATCAGTACCAAAAACATAAATTAGACCTCAGAGGTTTAGTCAGTAGCCCTTTAGTGGTACAGGATCACAATTCTTCCCATTCCAGCCCTCCAAGGGTTCATTAGAACTCAGCCACCTGCCTGACATCCACATAGCGTTGCTCCTAATGAGCTACTATCTGTTCAGTGCCTCAGCAGCTGCTCCGTCAAAAGCCTTAATAAAATTTACACAAATGTTTAAACCTTGTTAAGACTTTTGATGGAACAGGTTGGGCAGATTGTGTAGAACTGACATCAGCAGTTCAGTACTGTAGGGAATCACCTGTAGATATAAAGGCAATGGAGGCAGTTGCTGCCAGCAGTTGTAGTAGAAGCAGGAGTCACAAACAGAAGTACTACGTAGGTATTAGTACTGCCTCTCTTTGATCTGGAGCTCTGAGAGTTATTCTCACAAAGGTGTAAAACAATAGCTAGTGGCTGAAGAAAACAAAATAAATAAACCTGAATGTTCAATAAGTATGAATATATATTACCAGTGTTTGGCTTATCTTTTTTTCAGATGCTAAAGGAAAATGATCTAGCAAGATGTCTGGGCTTTTCAAAAATATCCTATGAGATGGGGGAATATTGAGAGACTGAATGTGCTCTGAGGAACTGTGTTCAAAGAGAATCCCAGAGTCTACAAGGGCTTAAAGAGATGCAATTTTCTCTAGGTCTGAATCACAAACAGCTAGAGACTTGCATTTGCTTGTCCTGTGGATTTCCTCTTCTGCTTGCCTATGATACCATATGAAAAATCACGTTTTGCAAATGAATTCTATAGTGGGCCCTGACTGTGGTCTGCTATCTAGGGTGACAGGAGGCCCTCAAAATGTAACAATTTCTTTTCCTGTGGGCAAAAGGCACAAAGGGACAAGTCCAGCTTTCTCATACAAACCTTGTATTTTGTACACGGAAAAAGAGATGCTGAACCTCGCTGATGCTTATTCATCTCTAGAGCTTTGATAAATCCTGTGGTTAACTACCATTAAATGGATTCATTCTGAGGGCCAAGCTACACATGACGAATGACACTTGAACAGCAAGTGTATTTCTCCCTGTTCACTTGCCCTCCACTCAATCCACTTGCCAGGCAAGTGTCTTTCATCATGTGTAGCTTGGCCCTACGTTTCCAGAATATGCTTGGACCATTCAACCATTCTTTCTCTTCCATGTTTTGTAGTATTTGATGTCCTCAAACTTACTCACTATAGGTCCTCTCCATATGATCCATCTGCACATTCAGTCAATGAGAGCTGGTGTTGTATAGTGGTTAGAGTGTCAGGCAAGGATTTTAGAGACCTAGGTTTGAATCCCTATTCTGTCATAGAAGCATATTAGGTGACCTTAGCTAGTCACACACTCTCAGCTTAACCTACCTCACAGGATTGTTGGGGAGATAAAATGAGGGAGAGGAGAATGATGTAAACTACTTTGTGTCCTCATTGGTGGAGTATAAATGATGTAAATAAATAAGATTGTAGTACAGGAGCAGGCATGATGGTGCTGGCGTCAGCCCCCACTTCCATGCAATCACTGAATCTTGAGCACAGTGTCTACATGTGGGGGAAATCTGTGCGCATAGGCTTCCTCCCACATTGTTTTCTGGATGTTCCCAATCATGGGAAGGGAACCTATGAGCACAGGCTTCCTCCGTGCATAAACATCATGCTCACAAGCCAGCAATCATATGAAGAAGGGTGGGACCAGCATGCTTATGCCTGCTTCTACTTTACATACTCTGACTGAACACGTGGATGGATCATGTATAGAGGGGCTTGGGTGTTTGGTGAGAAGCACCCCTGCTTCAGCTACTTCCAGAAATACTTGCAACAACAATCTATTACTTGCAAAAACTTGGAAGGACAGACTGTACTAAACCATATTTGAGCAAATCATTCACCCTTTTAGCTGACTTATTCCTGTGTTCCAGCCAGCAATAGGCAAGATAGTGTGGATTGCATGTGGCCATGCTTTATGGAATTGCCCTTGCCACCCACCACCCCTGCTAAAGAACTTCTTGGTAAATTCTCAGTTCCAGTCAGCCATTGGATCACTCAAAAAGTATGGGTGGTATATCAGCCATTTCTTCATAAACTTCCTAGTACATTCAGTCTGAGAAGCAGGGCTGTTTTTCAGCCAGAATGCAGTGGAATGGCATTCCAGCACCACTCCTTGCAGCCCAAGACTTCCCTCCAGTCAGTCGAAGCCAGGGAAACCCCCAAATGGACTTCAGCTGAGAGGAGGGGGATTCCCCCCTCCCAGCTGAAGCTTTCCTTCCTTCCTTCCTTCCTTCCTTCCACCCTCCCTCCCTTCCTTTCTCTTTACTTATTTCCATGTCTTTCCCTCTTTCTTTCCTTTCCTTCCTTCCTCCCCTTCTCTTTCCTTCTTTCCATGTCTTTCCTTCTTTTTTCCCTTCCTTACTTCCTCCCTCCTTTTCTCTTTCCTTCCTTCCATGTCTTTCCTTCTTTCTTTCCTGGAAGTGATGTCATCGTATGGTCTCGGGAGCATGTGCATGTGTTGTGCACGCACATATAGTTAGAGGGGTGCCACCTCCTGCTGGGAGTTGCCCCGGGTGAGAGTTCCCCCACCTCTTTCCCCAGAAAAAAGCCCTGCTGAGAAGAGAGGAAGAGAAATAAGTCTGGATGAGTTTGAAACAACATAGGACTGTGGTGCAGTTTCGGGACAGTCCATCTTTTTCAAATGCATTTATTCACAAAATTTATATTTCTCCTTTCTACTCAATCAGGGTCACCAAGTTAGCTAAAAGCAGAGCATTATAAAACAAGAGTAAAATACATATATAAAAATGCAGACCCAGCAATTAGAACATAGGAAGGAGGGGTCATTAGTGGGAACCCATTGAAGGAATGCCACATGAAACACAAACAAAAAACTATTTAACCATTGCTGGAAGGCAGTGATAGAAGGGATCACATCAATATCCCTGGCATTTAGAATGCCACAATTTTGGTACCACAAATGAGAAGGTCCTCTCTTGAGGAGACACAAGACACTGATTGGGTGCAGCTGGACTGCTGATGCCTTGTGCAAGTGAACTAATGGGAAAGAAGAGCAGGTATAGCTATTTAAGATGATGGTGCTTCCCTTCAGCAGACTTTCTGCTTGTCTCCTGTAAGGACTTGCCTGGGGCACCTCATTTACTCTCTCTCTCATTTACTTTCCCTTCCTTGAAAGCCCTCATCATGTCTCCCCAGTTGCATGGGGGGGAGGGCCTCATCTTCCCCTATATTCACCTCCCCACATTGTTTTCATCTTTCCCTCCTCCTGGCAACCCCTCTATCCATAGCTTTCCATACTTCCTTCTTGATTGCCCACTCACCAACCAACTTTATTTTTCTCCACAATGTGGATCCCAAACAGCTTACATTCTTCTCCATTTTATCCTCTTAATAATCAATTGTTGTTATATATACTTTAGTTTAAATGCTGTCTCATTATCTTGGGGACCCTTTTGGGTGGAATAATGGCATAAAAATGTTTTAATTAAATAAATAAAATCTTAATTTTGGGTGCTGCTACAAAAGAAAGAAAGGTAGAAGTCTTAGCCTCAAGGGCACTTTTTCAACCAAGCCAACTGAACTTTGTCAAAAGTAAACAAACGTTATTATCTGAGGCTCAACTTTCTCAACCAGCATCATCTCCATGTTGTCAGGATTCATCTTCAGCTTGTTGGCCACTTTCCCACAGCTATTAGACACTGGCCCATCTTGACCAACTGGAACTGAGGCAGAATATACTATGAAAATTATCTGCAGTTGGGTGATGGGTGTGCTGGACCAGTTACTCATTATTTAGAATGTATTTTATTTAGAAAATGTATTTGCTAAATAACAGAGACCTGCTTGAAGTGTCTCACAAGTAAAAATAATACAAAAAGTCATTTTAAAGAGAGAGGAGTATAAAATCAGCATGAAACAACACAGCTGCCTAAGTGTTCCATAGAACACTCTTCTACTTAGAGGAACACCATCAAAACCAGTTTAAAAGATGCTTAGAGACATCAGTTAAAAGCTTGGGTATAAAGTTTTGGCCTGTCACCTAAGGGTGAGAGCATTCAAAACCAGGGCCGGATCTAGGGTTGCCAGCGCCCGGTGCAACCCTTGCTTTGGCCCCGGTGCTGCATGATGACATCACTTCCATGACATCATCACGTAGGGGTAAGAGGTGTACCGCCCACGCGGCAAGCCAGCCGCCCAAGCGTCCAGTGTGCTGTGGAGCTGGTGGTCCCAAAATATAGAGCAACACGGTAATACTGCTATCAGACAAGAAACAATTCCCGTGTACTATAATGCCTCCACAATCAACAATAAAGCACGTAGTATTATTTCCAGAATTATTTATTCACCAATATATAAGGGGTATATTAAACAACTTGTATTTCAAATTATCTCTCTTAGCACATTCAAGAACTGCACCACATATTGCACTCCCCCTTAACCTCAATCATATAGGCATTTCAGACGTCCTGTAATTATTCTATTAAAGTGTCACGTGCTCCAAGTGCTATAATTATTACAATTAAAGTGCATTTACTGGTCAGACATCCTATGACACTACTTTTCCTATACAGGGTTTAAATTGCCTTGTTCACAATTATAATATACAGTCACAATATAGGTGCAGTCCAAGATTGACTCCAGACACTGTGGGTGTCACAGTTCATGGGTAGACCTATGTCCTTCCAATATACGTTGTAAACTCTGTGACTGAGTTCTCTAACGGACGGTCCAGATCCTTGTAAGGTCCGTTTCCAAAGTTCTTTTTCAAAGAGCACAGTAGCTGGAAAAACATACATAGTCATAAAGAATCCCTGAGTATCTAATGTTTACACTAACACATTCATGGTACAATATACTCACTCAGAGATTCTTTCGGACTTAGAAAAAGTGGCCTTAAATAAAGGCCTCGGGTTTGTGCCAACTCCCAGGTATAATGATTTCCAAACTAGGATAGACGTCTTTAAACTAATAAGACAAATTAAATTGAAAATTGTTTTTGGAGGTACAACATTTAAGAGAAAGGAAATGGGCATCTTCACACGCTCCTCATATAATCCCGTTGTCAATAACCACTGTGTCCAGACTTTTGAGAAGATGTTATTGAAGGAAATTGACAATATAGAAGCCCGGGAAGGTATTGGATACAACAACCTACCGAAGGGGGAGAGGATGGCTTTAAAGGATTTGCGATCTGATCGTTCCATCATAATAAAAGAGGCTGATAAGGGAGGTGCAATAGTGGTGATGGATAAAAAAGATTATATGATGGAAGTGAGGAGACAATTGAATAATGAATTGGACTACAAACCAATCCCCAATGATCCTGTGAAGAAGATCGGTTTTTTAATCAAGGTAACCGTGGATGAAGCTTTAGCATTGGGACATATTACAGATCGGGAACATAAAGGCTTAATTAATTTGTCTCCCAGGACACCAGTAATGTACATATTGCCTAAAATCCATAAAGAAGGTTTTCCCCCTCCGGGCCGCCCAATTATATCGGGAAGTAACTCTATCCTGGAACCATTGTCTAAATATCTGGATTTTTTTCTCCAGGATTCTGTAAGAAAACTACCGACTTTTTTACTGGACACGGGGGACTTTGTCAAGAAGTTTGAAGGCTTCAAATTACCAACAGGGGCGATATTAGCAACACTGGACGTTGCCTCACTGTATACTAATATTCCACATGAAGAGGCACGCCTAGTGGTAATGGAAACTTTAGATCAAAGAGAGTGTTTGCGCCCACCCACTTTCTTTCTGACATCACTTTTGGAAATAATACTAGAAAACAACTACTTTAGAGTAGAAGACCAGTTTTTCATTCAGCTTCGAGGGGTCGCGATGGGATGCTCTGCAGCACCATGTATAGCGAATCTATTTATGGGACGGCTGGAAAGGGACTATTTTTGTAATCCTGTAACTAATCCATTTTGGAAGGACATCATCATATTTGTTCGTTTTATTGACGATCTCTTCCTAGTGACAAATGAAAATGTCAACATCCAAGAATTGGGGGAATGGATGAACAGTATACATCCCAATATAAAGTTCACCTGGAGCACAAGTAGGGAGTCTGTGAATTATCTGGATGTGACAGTGTATAAGGGGGAGGATGGGACCCTGGCGGTAAGACCTTTTAGGAAACAAACAGACAAAAATTCATTACTCCATTATAGATCCTTTCACCCCGGACATCTAAGGGCCAACTTACCCTTTGGACAATTCCTGCGACTAAAAAGAAATTCTACTAGTATTGCTGATTATGTTCTCCAGAGTAATATATTGCAAGAGCAATTGAAGCAACGGGGCTACCCAGATAGGGTGTTACTACAAGCAAGACGACGTGCTGACGAAACGACCAGAGAAGAATTACTTAGACCGAAGGTACGAACGACCAGAGACCGTATTGTGGGTGTTCTTGACTATAGTGAGAAAGCAAATGCCATCCGCAGGGCAATTTTGAAATACTGGCCGCTTGTCAATGATATCCCAGGCTGTGAGACTCCCCCACTGGTAGCCTTCAGGAGGACCCGGAACATCAAAGACCAGATTATACATTCGGATTTAAATTATGATGTTGGCACCAGGAACATGGGACTGCCGAGGGGTGTATACAAATGTGGGAGATGTAAGCAATGCTCCCTAATAATGACTACAGAAGATTTGGAACAGTCAGGATTAAGGACTACAAATGAATTTGTTAACTGCGGCACTGAGGGGGTAGTGTATGTTTTGAAATGCCCATGTGGTCTGTTATATGTAGGAAGTACCACACGCTCCATTAGAATAAGGCTTGGTGAACATCAGTCCAGAATAAAGAATAACGTATTAGAGGCACCCATGGTCCAACATTATTTGGAGAGAAAACATAGTGACATGGAGATGCTATTCACAGTGCTGTTCAAGACTCGAAAGAGGGAATATATGACTGCTACTAGGGAACTACACCAAAAAGAAACTTTTTGGATATATAAACTCAATACTCTCATACCTAATGGCTTGAATATAGCCAATGACTATACGTGTTTCTTATAACTACTTATGGGACTAATATCTCTTTAAGAGAGAATAACTACATGATGGGGGCGTGGATTACATTCAGAGGATAAAACGGTTACTAGCTAACAAGATGCAGATGGAAGTAATTGGAATACTAGAAGGGGATATGGAAGGTTAATTGCAAGAATCTCTGAGTGAGTATATTGTACCATGAATGTGTTAGTGTAAACATTAGATACTCAGGGATTCTTTATGACTATGTATGTTTTTCCAGCTACTGTGCTCTTTGAAAAAGAACTTTGGAAACGGACCTTACAAGGATCTGGACCGTCCGTTAGAGAACTCAGTCACAGAGTTTACAACGTATATTGGAAGGACATAGGTCTACCCATGAACTGTGACACCCACAGTGTCTGGAGTCAATCTTGGACTGCACCTATATTGTGACTGTATATTATAATTGTGAACAAGGCAATTTAAACCCTGTATAGGAAAAGTAGTGTCATAGGATGTCTGACCAGTAAATGCACTTTAATTGTAATAATTATAGCACTTGGAGCACGTGACACTTTAATAGAATAATTACAGGACGTCTGAAATGCCTATATGATTGAGGTTAAGGGGGAGTGCAATATGTGGTGCAGTTCTTGAATGTGCTAAGAGAGATAATTTGAAATACAAGTTGTTTAATATACCCCTTATATATTGGTGAATAAATAATTCTGGAAATAATACTACGTGCTTTATTGTTGATTGTGGAGGCATTATAGTACACGGGAATTGTTTCTTGTCTGATAGTGGAGCTGGTGGTGGCAGTACGTGTGTGTGCTGGGGCGGCCGGCTTGCTGTGCGGGCGGCTGAGCGCAGGGCTAGGAGGCCCTCTGTGTGGTTTGCCTGCCCTGCTGCCCCTTGCCACCTGTGTGGCAAGCTGGCCATCCTAGCGCCCGGTATGCTGCGGAGCTGGCGGTGTAGGCGTGCGCTGGGCCGGCCGGCTTGCTGTGTGGATGGCTGAGTGCAGGGCTGGGAGGTCCTGTGCACACAGCAAGCCAGCTGCCCCATCGGTGGGGCAGGTGAGGGCCTCCCAACCCTGCTCTCAGCCTCCCATGTGGCAAGCCATGGTGTGCTCCCGGTGGCTGGCAGCCACGCCCAGTGCCCCGTCTTTGGCGGCACCGGGGCAGGCTACCCCCCTGCCCCCCTTGATCCGGCTCTGTTCAAAACCATGATGCTTTATGTATCTAAGCATTTGTACTATACTTGTCTCCCCAAAGAGGCTCAAAGCATAAACAACAGATCAATAAACTACATCTTGGGCAGGCCCTAGCCTCATTTGCTGGCTTGGCGTGGGCTGCAAGCTACACTCCAAGAGCCATTTGTTCTCGCCCTTTAGCTCACATCCAAGGGCTTGCACCTCTGGCCATGCTCAAGATTTATAGGTATCTGAACAGGAAGGGGAAACAATCTTTAGCAAGATGGATCAGGTGCTAAAGGTGTTCTAGTCATTCCCTCCCTATCTCTCCTTGGCTGAGAGATTTCTGAGTTCCAGCTTGCAGCCAAGATAAGCATCAAGGTCTGGAATTACACTTTGACATGTTACTATCTTAATGTCAAGGGTACCTATCTCCCAGCTCCATATCTGAGCCATGGATAACTAACTATGGCCTATGCCAAGTTAATGCCCTCCTCCTTTCCAGATAACCAGTTCACTTTGGCTGTGTAGTCAAAGATTTGAACTGTTGTCAGTAGTAGTCGCTTAGGAAGTTGTAGCCTCACAATCAACAACAAATGAAGAAGCTGCATTATTCTAATTCTAACTCAAAATATCATGTGCTTCATTTTGTCCTTTATTTTTTTTGTAGTTATACATTCTTATTAGTTAGATTAGGGAATTAGCACTTTCAAGTAAACTGTAAATTAGGGATTTCAGAGGGAGATCAGTGTAGGAAATTAATTCCGTGCAGCACTTCAGAATAAATCTGTTTACACTCTGAGGTACTCAGATGCAAACCCCTGAAGTCAGCAATCCGCATTTACTTGCAGTGTATTATTTCTGAAATGTTGTCTAGCAAAATGGTGGAGATGAGATTTGTGCCTAGCCAGCTGAAAGGTATGCAATTGTGGATGGATGGCATGAGCCCCTATGGAATCTGAGACTTTGAAGTCTTGTGAGCCACCTTGTGAGTTCCCAGACTTCAAGCCGGCCTCTCAACTGTTCACAATATATATGAAATAAATTATTTCTACAGTGATGAAGCTATTAAAAAAACAGTGGTGGCTTAGGATAAAACTTTTCTTTTAGACACATTTCAATATACTCAAGATAGTAAACTAATTCAAGACCATGTCTAGTATGCCTACTATCTATGTTTTAAGATACATCAGATACATATTATCATCTGATTTAGAAAACTTTGGTCCAGTAATATTGGAATGATGGAGTGATCCTTTCCCTTTGTAAGGCCTTGTTAAGGGTTCCAAGCCCCTCTGCCTCGACCCAGCTAAGGGGAAGGGACACAGGCTGCCTGGAAGGCCTTTTTCAAACAGCACACAAATTACAAAACAGGCAAGAAGAGAAAATCTCACTCTTGCCTAGGTAGGCTGCCACCTTCTCCTTTATCTATCCCAAGGCTGAGGAGTAAAGGAGCAAAGCTCCAGAGCCTATTAGGGAATTAACAGAAGTCTGCCTTGCAAGGGTAGTTTGCAAGCAGGGATCTCAACACAAAGTACTATTATGGTATGTGGTTCTCAAGCACACACAGGGTGACTTCAACAAAGATTGTATAGCTTTGAGGCTTCAGAGTCACATTAACCCACACAGGATAAAAATACAATTGTTTATTAATCAGAGTGCAAGGTTATCACAAAGCACAAGACAAAATGTGAGGAGAAAACAAAAAAAAGCTATAGCAGTTAGTTCTACATACCACAATAATTCCTTAGGAGGCAAAACAAGTTGGTTTCACAGATGTAGAAAGCAAAGTCTCTGGTCAAGAGACCACAAAATCAAGCAGCACAGCAGTCTCAAAGTTCGGAGCCTCAATGTCCCACAAACAAAACAAGCCAGAAGCAGAACAAAGGGGCAACGGCAGTTGTCTGTTGCTGACACCCACCACAAGCTCAGACTCCATGTTTTTAGTAGCCAATTTATGCTAGTTGAGGCCAGAGTAGCTCAGGCCTGACAGCCGATCTGGTCACACCTTGCCAACATCATCTAAGAAATAGGTGTCTAGTGCAAAAGGGAAGCATGTCAAGTCTGCTGCTCTTGGCACATGACCCAAATCCACAGATGCAAATTTGATTTCCAATTAACTCATTAAAAAAGTTCAGCTATGGCGGCTCGACTTGACACCAGCTAGAACTGCTTATCTTATCTCAAGGACAGAAGCGAAAGTAGCTTGCTGCTAGCAAGAGACGAAGAGCCTCGCTACAAGTGACATCTTCCACGCGAAGGGCACTTGATCATTTTCGCAAGTCTTTCTGGGTACTGAAGTCCCTCTCCCACACCCCTTTTCCTTCTGTTCCTTCCCCGTCTCCGTTAGCACGGCTGCCTGAAGAGACGGAGAAAGCCTAGGAGAGCAGCTTTTGCAAATCATCTTGCTGGGGGATGGGGAATGCTCTAGAGAAAGCTGACATGTGAAGTCCTCCCCTCTCTGTTAGAACTGTTAGGATCGCTGCCTTAAAAGTCAGAGAAAGCTGCAACTTTCTAAGCTTTCTCTAGAGTATTCCCCCCCTCCCCGAGCTGCCCGCTGCAACTTTGCTAATCGTCTTGCTCGGGGAGGGGGGGAAATACTCTAGAGAAAGCTTAGAAAGTTGCAGCTGCCCGCCCCCAAAGATCATTGAGAGCAGGCTTGCGACTAGAGAAACGATTTGCAAACGCAGGCTTTCTCTGACTTTTAAGGCAGCGATCCTAACAGTTCTAACAGAGAGGGGAGGACTTCACATGTCAGCTTTCTCTAGAGCATTCCCCACCCCCCAGCAAGACGATTTGCAAAAGCTGCTCTCGTAGGCTTTCTCCGTCTCTTCAGGCAGCCGTGCTAACGGAGACGGGAAGGAACAGAAGGAAAAGGGGTGTGGGAGAGGGACTTCAGTACCCAGAAAGACTTGCGAAAATGATCAAGTGCCCTTCGCGTGGAAGATGTCACTTGTAGCGAGGCTCGAAGAGGCCTCTCAAGGGGGGAGAGAATTTCTCTCAGCAATGAAGCCTCTGAACTAACTCTCAAGAAATGGCTTCTCATACAAACTGGACATAGCATTTTTTCTTCACAAGCCTTAAATAGGTTGTCATCATTGAATGAACTGGTTTTCATGTATGCTTAAGTGCCATTTTCATCTGCTAAGTCAGAATTTAGCTTTCTAATTGAGAATCGTGAGATATTCAATCATGAGATATTCAAACTCTGGGTCAAAACATTTTTAAAATGGTAGTGCTATGGCAAGGAAAGTAGATGGCTTTTGCTGGGATGGGGGTAAGGATTATGTAAGACAGTTTTGACAAAGTTCCTACTCAGACACATTGAAGTCAAAGCTCACAAAGATCCAAGGAAAACTGAGGTTTTAAAAATTTTCAAATATCATGTGGTGAAGAGCCACATGCTGACATATGCTGGGAACATAGTAAAATGTATTAAAATATTCAGAAGACCAGACAACACCAGAAAACACATGGTATCTTCAGTAACATTCTGCATTATTAAAAAGCCTGTGCAAACTTTCCTTACTATCCTACTCAATTAGGTTGGAAAATTCCTGGAGATTTTGAGGGTGGGGTAGGGTTGCCAGTCCCCCACTGGGGCAGGGGATTCCCCACTCCCACTCTCCATACCCCGCCTCCGCTTACCTGGCTGGCAGGGGAATACATCTCCTGGGGTGCACTGCAGGATGGTGCAGGGTGTTCTTGTGCACTGCAGTGGACCAATTTGAGCCCCAAACGGGCCGGATTGGGCCCATTGGGGGCCTAAATTGACCCGCTGTGAAGCTCAGGAGCTTGCCATGGCCCTCCCAGCAGTGCTCCCATGTGCCACAGTGGGCCGAATCAAGCCCGTTTGGGGCCAAAATTTGCCTGCTGCAAAACTCAGGAGCACTCCAGGCCCATCGAGCCACACCAGCAGTGCTCCCACACTCTGTAGCAGGCCAATTTTGGCCCCAAATGGGCTTGATTTGGCTCCAAATGGGCTGAAATTGGCCCACTGTGGAGCATAGGAGCATTCCAGGGGCAGCATGAGGCCTGCATGATGAAGTTAGTGGGGTTTGAGGGGATCTCAGTGATGTATAATGCAATAGAGTCCACCCTTCAAAACTGCCATTTTCTTAAGAGAAACTGTGTAATTCTAGGAGATCTCCAGGCCCGTCCTGGAAGCAAAATGGCAACAACAAGACCCAAGCATGATTTCTCTGGGCTAAGTACACAAACTTCCCATATCTTAGCCTATACATACAATCTGATGAATCATGAAACTTTTATATTTTATTTACAAAATTGATCATATCTTGATGAGGGGCTTGTAACCTTGGCTGGGCTCAGGTAAACTATACTCATTCTCCCCAACTCCAAGTTTGGACTTGGTAAACAAGCAGATTTCTTGAATTTGGGGTCTGTGTGGCCTGCAAGTTCTACAATAGCTCCTAGACCTTTTTCTTAAATATATATGGCTTAAGGTATTGTAGATGTTGAAGCAATGAACATTTTGAGTCTCTTTTGTCCTACCTGTGCTTAAAAATATCTACAATAACCTCACCATTACCACCAGTGATTTTCCTTTCCTTTATTTGCAACAAAACAATTCACTAATATCTGCAGAGAGAAATTATGCAGATGCATGTTCAGGTTTTTTTAATGGTCAGCACCAGAAAGGTTTTATGAGGGATATGCAAGGGTTAGGGATCCCATTCCCCCAATGGAGGTGGGGATCCCCTATTCCCAGCCTCTGCCCCCCACTTCTCACTTGGCTAGCAGGGGGGAAAGGCATGGGAATGGGCCCAGGAGTAGACATGGGCAGAACCCAAAATTTTAACAAACCAGTGGTTTGTGGTTTGGTGCCACCGGCGAACCCGAACTAACGAACCACAACGAACATTTCCCGCTGATGAACTGGTTCAAGGTTCGTGGTTCATGGGCATCAGAATGGTCCCCGTTGGACTTAGAGAGCCCATATTCCCAGGGAGTGTTTGGCAGGCTCTCCTCCAGCCAGCACCCAAGATTGGTCAAGATTGCAATAGGTATCTTGGAGTTATACCCTCTCCAATCTGAGGCCCATAGGAAACTCCCATTCGATACAATTAGAGCCACCAGTTGATGTTGGCCCAGTGTACAAGGGGTTGGCCGTCAGAACTGCCTATCAGGGTTTGCAGGGATGAGATTGGAGTGCCCATGGCTACAGAACACCCGCCTTCCCCCTCCCTCCCCCCGGGTGTCTTCTCCCATGTAACCAATTGTAACCAATTTCCAGCTCCATGGTTGGAAGGAAGACCTGCTGATCAAGGTAAGCTGGGCTTCGATTTGGGTTTCCAGGGTGACAGAAGGAGTACAGACAGAGTTCAGGCATTCCCCCAGCTCTGTTTCCAAGGGAATTGATTGAGGGTGCCTGACTGTCTGGCGAACTAAATGAACTAAATGGGCGAACTAAATGAACCATGCTTCCAACGAATGCTGGTTCATTGGCCATGGACCGTCATGAATCGCCGGTTCATGAACAGACGATCAGATGGTTTGTCAGGGGTCTGACTCCCAGCCCCCAGACTTGCCAGGAGGGAGCAGTGGGAGGCAACTGGGAGGCAGTGGCCCTACCACCCCAGCCAGCAACCAGGTCCAGAACCTGCCCACTCCAGGGGGAAGGGGCGAAAGGCCAAAGCCTCAGAGGGCTGGAGGGAGCAGGGAGAGACCAGCCAGTCCCACCCTCCAGGGGGAAGAGAGGGGGCTAAGCAGGACAGAGGAAAAGGGCCAAGGCAGGGGGAATAGGAACCCAGCAGCAGCCCAAACAGAACCCTTACTAGCCAAGGAGGAGAAGCAGCCACTACAGCCCAGAGCCACACCCCGGCTAGAGGACAGCAGACTGGCTCAGGAGTTGCTAGGAGTCAAGCCCCTCCAGGTGGAGCTGCCACAGGCATTCTGGGGGAGGAGATGGGTAGTCCCGCCCAGCATCAATGAGCAGGCAGCCCAGAAGCTGGCCAGGGCAATTCCTCGCAAGCAAGGCCAGGCAAGCTCAGCAGCGCAGAAGCCAGCTGGGGCAGCTCCTTGCGAGCAAGGCCAGGCATGCTCAGCATCACAGAAGCTGGCTGGGGCAGCTCCTCGTGAGCAAGGCCAGGCAAGCTCAGCAGTTCAAAGGCCTACTCGGGCAGCTCCTCGTGAGCAAGGCCAAGGAGACCTCAGCTGGGGATGGCTCGCATTCAACCCCACCCTGCCAGCAAGGCAAGGAAGCCACGAAGGGATAAGTGGTAGGAGGGAAACACCTGAGGGAAGGCACAGCTGGGCCAAGTCAGGAGAGGGAACAAGCCTAGAAGGAGGGCAGGGCGGGGAAAGGAAACCCTATATAAGGTGGCTAGGAAGAGCTCTGAGGTGGTGCGTGTGAGTAAGCAGCGCAGCGCAGCGCAGCGCAGCGCAGCGCAGCGCAGCGCAGCGCAGCGCAGCGCAGCGCAGCGCAGCGCAGCGCAGCGCAGCGCAGCGCAGCGCAGGGCAGGGCAGGGCAGGGCAGGGCAGGGCAGGAATGGAGGCGAGTTCTGGGAGGAGGAGATGATGGAGGACACAGGGGGTAAGCAGGCCAGCGAGTGGATTGAGAGGGAGTCAGGGTGATGTATACTGCCCCTCCTTCCACAGAGCAGGGTCCTGCAGCATCCCTGGTGCCCCTCTGATGTCAGGGCTGGCCCAGACGGCGCCCTGCCCAGCGGCAGCAGTGACAAGCCCTGACACACACAGTTCATGGGGTTTTTTGGTTCATAATG
The DNA here is from genome assembly GCF_028583425.1 of Eublepharis macularius. Taxonomy (NCBI): domain Eukaryota; kingdom Metazoa; phylum Chordata; class Lepidosauria; order Squamata; family Eublepharidae; genus Eublepharis; species Eublepharis macularius. The sequence goes on from NC_072798.1 coordinate 60,458,157, forward strand.
CAGTTCGTGCCCTTGTCTACCCAGAAGCCTCACAGTGTGCTCCCACACTGGAAGCCATTTTTTATCAAATTGGCCCTGAGTGGGACCTGTCACTTCTGTGTTGCACTGGGAACGAAGTTATTCCCAGCATGACGAGAAAGTAGTCTGGAGCACGTGCGTGCTGCACGCACATACGACTTGAGTTCTCCCAGCCTGTAAGCCCCCAAGCTCCCCTGTCCCCCAGTTTCAGGCCTAGGGGACCTGGCATCCCTAGTAAGGGCAGAGGAAGGGCTTTTCTATCATGCAACTCTTGATCCCATATCATTTGACCACTGTACATGGATCTGTAAACTTTACAATCTCAGTAAAAACTATCTTGTTATTTTGTAGAATTTATTTATTTGTTTTTATCCCACTGTTCTCCCAAAGAATGCAGGACAGTGTTCATGGCTCCCCCTTCCTCTAGTTTATCTTCAAAACAACAACCCTATAAGGTAGGTTAGATTGAGACAGAGAATGACAATTAAGTGGTTTGGAGGAAGCATTCTTTAGAGAGGCTAAGAAAAAAAAATCACAAGCAACTTTGGGTACAGGCCTATTTTTTCAAACACATCACTATTACTTAACATGACTTCTGTTTTTTAAAAACTTTAACATTGAAAAAAACTCACCCTGTGAGTTTGAAGGTGAGCAGTGTTGTGAACCTGAGTCTCTTGAGAAGTAATAGTTAGTTGAATTGACTATCCAAAAGAGGTAGTACATAGACTCTTACATAGACTGAATGCCATATTATCTCCATAATTAAAGTGTAACAAATATCCTTAATAATGCAGATAAATATATAGTGCTTGCTTCGATTGCCATTGTAGTCAGCAGAAATAAAAACAACTCATCGATCCAATTCAATTTAAGCGAAAGTCTACTACCATGGCAAGCTATAAAAGTGCTGTCAACATGTACAAAAAGGAAACAGATCCCTCAAACATTTAATAGAGGTCAGTAAACTCTGCCCAGAATATATGGTTTTGAGGTTGAAATACTTGTGTCCATTTGAGTAACTCTCTGCTGCATTCACTACATCACAGTACCTCTGCAGCTGTATTGGAAGTTTGATTGGGGTTTTAATTCCCCTCCCCTTTTCCTTCTTTAAGTTAATTGGCATGCGTTCTGGAGCCTCTGCTATTGTGGCAAACAATACAGCTTCACTCAGCTAATTAAGTGGAGAGCTGTCTAACTGTGAGCAAATAAAACAATGCAGCTTGCCCAGTTTATCCCAAAGCTGTGGTGCCGCAGAAATCAAGTATTCATGGTCTTTAGCCATTTCAAAATGAGGCAAACTATGCAAGTTTTTTTTAAAAAAATTAAAAATATGAGACTCCTCTCAGCTTGCTGTTTGTTGGAATTCCTGTTGGCCAAAGGAAAAACAAATAAATAAGTGATCCAGGCTGTTGCTGGTAGGATACAGATTGACTATGAAAGGGGAATAAATTCACACAATGTGATAAGCTCTTGGACTATAGGAATGATAATGTGCTATGAAACCCTAGGCTTCTGTATATGCCATATGCATGCTCAATGTACCATGTTTGAAAACAAAGATTTGACAGCATGAAATCTGAATTAACATATGTGCCTCCACTTTGAAATAGATTGTCTTGCTCACTATAGTTCTTTGAGAAGTGAAAAAGGGAGAAAGGGCAGTTTGTTTGGGAAAGTCTAAAGGAGAAAGGGTCCATGAAAGATCAGAAGAAGGTAATAAGACCTTATAAGTCCATGCTGATGCATGTGTTGCCAGAACAGGTGGTATATGTGACAGGTAAATAGATCTGAGGAGAACAGTCAGACTACAGAGGTGGCTAGCAATAACCACGGAAACCATTTTAGAGATTAGTGCTTACTCTGATGGACAATAATAAGGCTGTGTTATGGGATGGGGATATAGTTCCTAAATTCCAAAGTAGAGCTATAAACTGGGATTTTAGCATTTTGGGTGGAGCTCTTTTCTAATCCTTTTTATTTAACAAATATAACTACAAAATACAGTGTTGGTAGCAAGAACATAAAGAACAGCAGGAAACAATAAAAAAATGATTGGAATGTAAGAGAGTTAACTGGTTGCTTAATTCTCCTGTTGAAATAAATATGATGCCAACCTGCTTAATTTTGGTTGGATCATTCAGTTTAATATGGGCACACTTTTATACATGGAATCATCTCTTTCAATAGTCTATGTGAACAATTTAAATGTTGCAACATTACATTTTTGGAGTGGCATTCGTTTTCATTTCAATGTCCCCCTTCCATAATCAACCTTTATATATATATGGGGTGAGGTAGGAGAGTTCAACATGAACTAAGTTACTTATAGTGCAATCTTAAGCAGAGTTATTGGATTGCAGGCGAGTGCTAAGTGGGGCATGGCGACAAAAAACACACGGACACTGTGCTGGAGGTAAAGAAGGCCACAACTTTATTGAGATTACAGCTTGGGGAGTGAAGGCATGCATAGGGCATGGATCCGAGCATCGGCTGACCCGCCTGCCAAGCCAATGACCCACACACACCCTCAGACCCCTGCTGAGGGGAGGAACCATGGGATGACAGCCAGTGGGATGCCATGTGGGTATACACCCCTGTGTGAAACATCCCCTGCCACCTGGGAGCGAGGCGGACTGACAGCCCCCGACTGGGCATGCACTGGCCATTCCTCACTCCCCAGACTCCTTATGGGGATTTCCATAATAGGGAAACTGAGCCTGAGGGCACTGTTTCCTCCCAAATGGATTGGTGCCCATTGCCGTTCCATGATCGCTGACCAGGGAAGAATCACCCCATGGGAATCCACCGGCCGTCCCACAGCCTCTGCTCCCTGTGCTCTGTTAATAGAGGTTGAGCACTGTGACCCGCTCTAGCCCATTGTCCAAAGGAGGCTCATTCTGAGCCGGGGGCCCCTGAGGAGCACCCCTGCTGATCCTGAAAAACTGCAGGATGCCCACTTGGCCATTGCTAGGATCCACCATGCAGGTGCACCCCTCCAGGTCCTGGCCACCTCACCACCACTGGACCTGGCAGCCGCCGACCCCCTCCAGTAAGGCTTCACTTGTACCAGCTCAGAGCCTGCAGCTAAAAAGAGAGAATCAGTGGGGAGCTTGGGCTCCATCAATGTAGCTCGGCATCTGTGGCTGTATGAACCCACCCGTCCATAGCAGGGAAAAGCCCCCAGGCCATCCTGCTGGTGACCACTTCCCCCAAGAAAGAGGGCAGGGGGACCACACCAATAGCAAGGACATGCCCTCCGGGGGGGGGGTCCTGGATGACACTCCCCCCATCCATGGTGACCCCTGTTCTATGCCCAGAGGAAGGCGAAAAACTTCCAGAACCCCAGAGCCAATTGGGCCTGGAGGAAAATTTCTTCCTGACCCCAAATTGGCGATCGGCATTACCCTGGGCACGTGAGAAGGGGCCCCATCAGCTAGACCCTACACACACCAGTTTAGATGTTGGGGGCCAGGCCCCAGGCCCCCCTGGAAGATCAGCATATGCACAGCTACAAGCCATGTCCTCATGCAGAGTGCAGGCCAGGGAGGAAGGGATGGGGTGGAAGCCAGAGGCAGAGAAGTACATGCACAGACTTCTCTGCCTCTGGCTTGAGACGCCAGGCAGGGCCACAGCCTCTCCGGCTTTGCCTCCGGCCTCCAGGGTTCGCATTGGGCACCAATCTATTTTGGGGGAAATGTCCTTGATGTGGATTTGATTTGATTAAACTCATAGCCCGCTCTTCCTGCGAACAGGCTTAGAACATTAGTTCTTACATATAAAAAACCAACAACAATATAAAATAAAATCAATCACCGCTATAGATATAAATATAATAAAATTACTACTCGTAGTGAGTGTAAGATTACTCTGATTAATTAATATTAATCGTACTAATCTCACACTATGTAATCTGCTTTGAGTCTCAGTGAGAAAGGCAGATTACAAATGACATAAATAAATAATTAAAAATATACCCTTCTAAGCTCAATGATTTAAATGGACATAGAAGGGTATAACTTTGCTTAGGATAACGTTGCTAGTTGTCAAGTTAAGAACTTGATTATCTTGTTACCACTTATGGGAATCTATGAGGTAAGTGAGCCCCATTTCACATCATTAAGCTATCAGATGACACTGTCACTCATGTCCCATGTAAACATGGTGATGTCATTTTTCCCTTTATGAAGGTTTATGTTACAGCTAATGAAATATTGTTCGTAACTATTGAGGCATTCTATTGCTACAGCCAAACCTTGTGTTTAATTGTTTAGTGATCTCAAGGGGGGCACATATGTTGTCACCACTTGCTATCCAGCTATTATTTGTGGTTGCCACCAATGCCTTTCCTATTACATTCAGAGACTTTAGGGGAAGGGAAGGGGTGGAATTTCTGAGACTTCATACTTATTATTTACTGTAAGATAGAAAGATAGTGTTTCTACTGTTGATTAGGGCAGGGCCAGTGCCAGAGTTTCTGGCGCCTGAGACCGGGGCAGCTTCAGGGCTGTTGCTGCCCCTGTGCATGCACTCGTGTGCATGCACACACACCCAGACTGCTCAGTTGCCCCACACTGCCCTGGCCACCTGCTGCACCTGGCCCACAGCTGTGTGCTAGCAGTGGCAGCAGCAGCACCAGGCAACTTAGAACCGGACCAAACGAGACAAGGGTTGCACAAGTTTTCTAAAGATGCAAATCCTTCTTCCAGGCACAAGCCCCCCTCCCCACCCCGACTCCTCAGCAGCTCATTCAAAGCGCACACCCTGAGGCGCAGCTGTTTCTCTAGGTCCTTCCTGCTTTCTCCTTTCCCTTCCCCTTTGCTTTCTTCTGTCATTATTCTGTCCCATCCCCCCAGTCCCCCAAAAGAAACGTATCACTTTTCCTCCACTCCTTTCCAGTTTTTGAGGTGACAGGCAGGAGATTGGGAGGAATGCTTGGCATGCATGCATCCTCCCAGCCCTCCTGCTCAATTGCTCCGTGGTGCGAGCACCTGCCCCTGGTGCCCCCTCTGGCACCTCTGCACTCACGGCAGTTGCCGGACTTGCCTCCATGGATGTGCCGGCCCTGGATTAGGGAGAAACTGCTCTCTCCCTCCCCTAAGACAAATATATATATATAATCCTAGAATGCTGATATATATATATCAGCATTCTAGGATTGCAGGGTTTATTAAAGGCAAACTACTATTGCTAAAAGTATAAAACATCAATACATAAATATAAAAGCACAATAAAAATAGCAGCAACAACAATAACGTTATGCATTTGACACAATATCAATTTGGGGCATTTACTTGCTTTAAGAGTAACTATATGGGGTAACCATTTTGTGATTTGGATATGATTCCTTTAGGAACAGCACTGTTCCTATGGTGGCATGTTTGCATGTTTTGTGTTTTCACAAGTGATTCAAAAGGTTGATAAATGGCAATCTAGAGACTTTAAGTTATCTGTTCAGCAACAAAACTGATTTTCTCTTTGAGGTATGAGTCTAATGTCTTTCTGTGTAGATACTATGGGGCTAACTTTGGAACAGAATTTGCAACAAAAATTTTAATAAACAAGATTTTTTTAAAAAAAATCTGCAACCATCCAAAATACAGAACAGTACATCAAACACATTGTTAGGTAACACATTGATGTAACAGCAATCAGAACCTTGAAAAATATAGTCTTTGTGACTTCAAGTAGCAATTAGTTCTTGCTTGAAAAGAACTTGGTGGTAAGCAAAATCCAGCTTCTGTAGTCCAAGTGCTAGGTTCTTCTAATGCATTCTTCTTGCATAGAAAAGGAATAAGTGGACATCACACAATTCAGGATACCTCTTCACCTTGATAATCATAGCTCCAAACATGTGATGTCCCTGTGCTGCTAGACTCTATTCACTGCTCCTGCCCCTACTGAACTCAACTAGTTCATTCCTGGGGGGGGGGGTGTTACATAACCATATCAAGTAGTCCAGTCTGGGTAGTCCTGGGTCATTCTATAGAGTTCTGGGCAAAAAAAAATCATCCAATAGTTCCACTTAGGGTCAGTCCTTGACCAGAATCATTTAGGGCAGAAAGAGAGGAGTGCTGTGGAATTAACTATTCCTTCATTTTACCAGATCCTGAAAGGAGTTCATACAGTCAAGATGGGTTAGACAATTTGGTTCAGACTGTGGCCATTTTCACACTATTTAATATCGTGCAAAACTCACAGAACAAGGGTGTCCTCACAGTGCATTTTCTGATGTCACCCTGTCACGATTCCATTTTTGTGGTGTGATGACATCAGAAATTGCACCATGAAGACTCCCTCATTCTGTGAGTTTTGTGCCATGTTAGAGAGTGTGAAAATGGCCTGTGTTTTGATGTTCTCTTTGTAGGTTTCTGAGGACTAGGGGATCCCAAGTCTCCTGGTGGGGGCGGGAATCCTCTGCTCCCACCGCTGCCACTCACCTGGTAGGTGGGAAAAAAGGTGGAGGAACAGGGCTCTTGGGTGTGCTCTCAGGGTACTGTGCCAAAGTCATCTCCTGAAGTGACATCATTGCATTGCCCTGAGAGCGTTCCTGTGCTTCAGGGCAGGCCGATTTGGGTCCCAAATGGGCCAAATCAAGCCCAAATCAGCCCACTGTGAAGTGTGTGCCTGCTCCCAGGCCAGTGTGATGATGTCACTTCCAGAAGTGATGTCATCATGCAGGCCTGGGAACATGAGTGCGAGAAGCAAAGCAAAGGTGAGTGCTAGGTCCCCCCTCCCTATTCTGACACTCTATCCATTACAAAATACTGGCTCCCCACTTGACTCATTTTGCCACAGTTAATTTTTGGGCTAGGATAAACAAAGTCAGTGGTAGTTTGGCGCTACGGTAGAGTTGACTAAAATGTCAGTAGTCAGCATCCTACTTATCAGTTGCAACCTACATTTAAAAACAGACATGAAAGTTTTATATACTGCACAGATCAGCCATTTAATAAAACCCAGTTTAATCCATTTATTGTCATGTCTTTATTGCTGGTACAATAAGCTCTGTCAGAAACTCACTATCAAAAGCCTTCTAGGCAGCTCCAGTTGTTGTTGTTATTATTTCATTTATAGTCTGCCTTTCTCACTGTAATCCAAGGCAGAGTACATAGTGCAAGTGAGATACAATATAATCAACAGCTAGGACATTCACTGAGCAAGTACCATAGTGAAAAGCAGTTAGGATATTTTGTGAAAGAGATACAAGTAATAGTAGACAGAAATTTGAAAACAGCATAAAGTTGAGCATAAATATGTAAACTTCTGAAACAACACATAACTAATTTACTTGGCATGTTAAGCAACTTGAAATTTCCTAGTGGTGCTTATCTGCATCAGCAGACAGTACCCAATAGCGTAACATATAGTTCCTGTCCCTACCAAAGCATCTCTCTTAGCTATTTTTTATGACATAGCCCTATAATCTGGGTAGAAAGCCCTCCTGAATATTTCAGTTATGCATAGTTTGCAGAAAGCCAGAAGAGTGGGAGTTTTCTTGACCTCCTCAGGCAGGTTGTTCCATAAGGTGGGGGCCACCACAAAGAAAGCACTCGTGTGGACAACAGTTGATTTTGCCAAACTGCAGAGTGGTATCTGTAAAAGGCCCTGTCCAGATAAGTGAAGCTGCCATGGAGGAACTTAGGGAGAGAGGTGGTCATACAGATATGAGGGGCCAAGGCTATGAAGGGCTTCCTGACCTTGAACTGAGCCCAGTAGCTGATGGGAAGCCAATGGCATGACTACAAGATGGGAGTGATATGCATGCTCCATCTAGTTCCTGAGAGTGAGTTGCAGTGTTCTGTACCAGCTAGAGTCCCCAAGTTGACTTTGAGGGGAAGCCAATGTAGAGTGTATTACAGTAATCTAGTCTAGATGTTACTGTGCCATGAATCTAGGTGGCCAGATTAGCAGTGGAGAGGTAGGAGAGCAGCTTCCAGGCTAGTTTGAGTTGAGAGAAGGCCTTTTTTTGCAGCTGCTTTTATTTGCTCTAGCAGCAGTGCTGGGTCTACTACAACCCCTAGGCTCTTAACTGAGTCAGTTAGGGTCAGCTGAACCGTATCAAAGATTGGAAGCTCAATGACCTTCAAGATCTCTGCTATAGCAACTAGCATCACTTCTGTCTTGTCTGGGTTCAATTTCAATTTGTTTGCTTTCAGCCAATTGATGATCGTTGTCAAGCAGCATCTTTGCAGCATCACCAGGAGATTTGGAAAATGAGATATAGAGCTGAGTATCATCTGCATATTGATGGCATCCTCTTCCATAGCTATGAATGAGTTCTCCTAAAGGCTTTACCTAGAGGTTGAATAACATAGAGGAAAAGATTGTGTCCTGGGGAATCCCACAAGATTTTCAAGAAGTTTTCAAGAAGAGGCTGGATGACTACTTGACAGAGATGCTTTAGGCTGATCCTGCACTGGGCAGGGGGTTGGACTAGATGGTCTGTATGGCCCCTTCCAACTCTATGATTCTATGATTCTATGATTCTAAGATAATTTCCGCACTGAGGATAGCTGGTCTCCAATAGTAACCCTTTGAGTCCCACCCTCCAGTAATTGTAAACATTTAGTATCACACAAATTTCCGTAGCCTTCAACATTTAATTAGAGGGAAAACTTTGCCAGTATAGTTAAAATTAGGTATGAAAAACATAGAATCACAAAATAGTAAAGAATCCAGTAGCACCATTAAGACGAACCAACTTAAAGGTGCTACTGGATTCTTTACTATTTTGCAAGTACAGACTAACACGGCTAACTCCTCTGGATCTACAAACACAGAACCACAGTTTTGCAAAACCATGCAGGTTCTTCTGGCATTTTCTGAGGTGGGTGCACTGAATGCTTCCTCACCTCTGAGCAATGTACAGGACATAACATGATAATGGCCTCATGGCTCAAGAAGACCACCTGGATTCCCAGGCACCATAAAGCATAACTCCCTCCACCAGGCCAGTTCCCTGCCCCACCATTTGTGACCTGGATGACTTCAGTTATTACTGTACCAGCCCAACACAATTTATGAAAGTAGCTGGACCTGGATGTTTGAGATATTTTAACAGCAGAAACAGAAGTAGCTGCAAAGTTTTGTTCATCACTGACCAGCTATAGGAGAAGGAAGCTTCTTACTTGTTAAGATGCCTCTGTACATAGGCCAACACACTCGCTTCATCACACATGAAATGTGTCTCCTTTTGGTATAAAAGAGAGAGGACTAATATTTGGATAAAGGCACAGCATGATGATAATCTTAAAATTAGTCTAAATGAAGTGGAGGGATGTGGGAGATTCCATTTTCCATTTGTTTGTAGAAGAAAGTAATTCATCACACCTGACTGAAAAGGAGAAATAATGAAATAGACTTCAGACCTAAGTTGATGGATGATGTACAACAGCATTGCTAACACCATTTGTCAGGTCTTTAAACCTATACAGGGGAGAGTTTAGAGGTTATTGGGAGGAGTATTCCAAGAACGCAGAATGCACTGCAGTTGGAATAATAGTAATATGTCTGAATCTCTCAACAGTTTAGCAAATGAATTCTTAGAAACTCCAGGTGTATTTTTGAGGGTTAGACCTTTCAAAATTGTGCTGCTTGGGGTTTCAGTTGCATAGAGTTCTGAGAGTTTCCAAGATCTAGAAGACCTCAAATGCATCCCTTGAGGTTTAGGAATACTGGAGAAGAGAAAGAAGTCTTACAAATTAGGGATATTTAATTAATCTCTCTTTCCCCACCACCCTTTTTGCATAAGAATTGCCTTCCTGCATCAGATCAAGGTTCGACATTCTATTTCCAGGAATGGTTCAAGCTCAGAACAGAAGATGCCTCTGTGAACTTAGACAAGTCATTTTTATCCATATGAGTGATTAACTCTTAAGAGAAATGAATACAGCAGGCAAACCAGCCACTGAACAGAATACTGCAGAATCAAAGTGTAGATTTGAATATGTAAAAATGTACTTTCCTGAACACTTGATATTGTGAAATAAAAAAGAGTCCAGTAGCACCTTTAAGACTAACCAACTTTATTGTAGCATAAGCTTTCAAGAATCACAGTTCTCTTCATCAGATGCATGGAGAGCAAGAAGAAACTGGTCAGATATATAGGTGGAGAGGGGAGGGGGAGTAGATGCAAACAGTAGCTTCTGATATGGAGATCAGTTTGCTTCTGTTAAGGAAGTCAGTTACTTCTGATAATGAGATAACCATTCATAGTCTCTATTCAATCCCAGCCTGACTGAGTCAAATTTACATATGAATTCCAATTCAGCAGCTTCCCGTTGGATTTTGTTTTTGAAAGGTTTCTGTTGAACTACAGTGACCTTTAAGTCCTTGATGGAATGTCTTGGTAGATTGAAGTGTTCTCCCACTGGTTTCTGGATGTTGCCATTTTTAATGTCAGATTTGTGTCCATTTATTCTTTTGCACAGAGGTTGGGCTGGTTTGTCCAATGTACAGAGCAGATGGACATTGTTGGCACATGAGGGCATATATCACATTGGAGGATGAGCAGTTGTAAGAGCCAGAGACAGTGTAGTTGACGCCATTGGGGCCTGTAATTGTATTTCCTGGGTAGATATAAGGGCAGAGCTGGCATCTGGGTCTGTTGCAGGGCCTGGTACCTGTGCTGGTGACTCTGCTAGCCAATTCATGATTGTAAGTGAGAAGTCGTTTCAGGTTGGGGGGCTGTCTGTAGGCAAGGAGAGGTCTTCCACCCAGGGCTTCTGAGAGAGAGGCATCATTTTCCAGGATGGGTTGTAGATCACTGATGATATGTTGGATGGGTTTGAGCTGGGAACTATAGGTGACAACCAGTGGTGTTCTGTTGTTAGTTCCTTTAGGTTTGTCCTGGAACAGGCTAGTCTGGCCCTGTCGATTTGTTTCCTCACTTCATTAGGTGGGTACTGTAGTCTGCATCTACTTGATATTGTGGTAATTTTGGCCATTTTTCTTGACTTTCACACTGCTTACTTGTTTTGACTGCTTACGGGTGGAGGCCCCTGTGGGTCTGGGGAAAAATGTGTCTAGTGACCTGTGAATTGGATCTTCATTTCATGAGTTTCTCACTTCAGTTTTGCACCATTCTTTGTTGAAAATGTTTATCAGAATATTTCAAATTTCATTGAACACTTTTGTACCCATTCTTACGCAAGGCACATAAGGGACTAGAACTGACCCAGGTCTCCTTTATCAAGTAGTTGTTATCCTAACACACAACTACTGCCCAAAACTATATCCCCTGTCAAGTTCTGTATATCCAGTAAGAATTTGTATTATAAAAGGTTTCACCCCATTTATTCAGTGCTTCAATAGTCAAGTATGTCAATGAGCAATTACTGCTGCTCTCCAATTGAAAAGAAAACATTATACAAATCAATAAAGTCTACATCACAGAGAAACAGATAAAGAACAGGACATGAAATAAAAATAGAGGATGCCTAGGATGATGCTTGCATAAGGACTCAGTGTATCTTTCTTTAAGTGCTAATTGAATTTCCAAAGAATTTAAACTGCTTTGGCTGATATGCTTTGCTACCAACATTTTTTTGGTGGGAATAGACTTCATGGAACATTATTGATTTATTATCAATTCAAAACTAATCTATCCACTTTCCTCTGTCAAATTACATTCTGACTCTCAGTGGGGAACATTTTTGTTAGGGGAGGGAGTATAGTTTATATTAACAATATTTTTAAAATTGATTGAAAAAAACATGATCATTACAATAATGCTACTAGCTCAGAATATGAAGAAGATTGGCTTGAAGAAATGAGGACAGAGGTTACAGTGTTGATAATTCTTGACTTATGTTCAGACTCTTAAGGCTATTGCCATGTCAACACTCTTCTTCTTTACCCTGGAGGTTCTTTTCCCCAGTACAGGATAGCTTGGATATGAACATAAATGGCAGAAAGTAGTCATAGCCCCTCATGCTGTTTTTTGGGGGCAGCAAAGTAGCCCTACTACTTGTTCTCTTGCATCTTAGTGCCCCTGCATTTGTTACCAGTCACTGCTAGGCTCCATTCACTCCTCCTGCCCCTACTGAACTCAACCAGTTCATTCCTGGGGGTGGGGGTTACATGAGCATATCAAGAAGTCCAGTCTGGGCAGTCCTGGGTCATTCTATAGTGTTCTGGGCAAAGAAGAGAGCCACTAGTTCCACTTAGGGCTCAGTTCCATGACCAGCATCATTTAGGGCAGAAAGAGAAGAATGCTGTGGAATCAACTATGCCTTTATTTTACCAGATCCTGAAAGGCCAAGTAGCTCTACTACTTGTTCTGTAACATCTTAGGGTCCCTGCATTTGTTACCACAATTGCATGTAACTTCCAGTGGTTTCTCTCACTATTCTTGTAATGTTTGGAAACCTTGAAACAACAGGGCAGGGACAATTGCTCGGGTCTTCTCTATCTGGTCAGTCTTACTCAGATAGAAGGGTAATAATTGGGTGCAGTTGGCTCCACAGATATGGTTCTGGGCTCCCAAACATCACAAAGTCATGTGTGGTAAGTGCAGTAATGCTTCGTGTGTCCTTGATGAGGGTAAGTTCTCTCTTTCTCTCTATTCTTCCTGTCAGAATTAGGATGTGCTTGTTGCTGCTGCATTGTTTGAGCTTTAGCACTATAGCCAATTTATATATTTGAGTTGCTAATAATGGGTTAGTGATTTTCTGACTAAGCTGAAAAAAGTAAATACATTGTAAATATAGCAGACTTGCTATTGTTCTGTGGGCAAAGATGTTTCCCAAGCACACTTTTAACTTTGTAAACTTGAGATTGTCGCTCTGCATGGTTTGATATATTTAGAATACTTAGCTGCAAGCCCTTTTGCTCTTCATCTTTCATAGAAACTTTTATTTTTCTGAATCATACTTTTTTCTAATTTTCAGAATGCTGACTCTGTGACTTTTAATGACCCTTTAACAAATAAATATTTGGCTGTTTCATGCAAGATCGTTTTAGTATAAAGAATTCTCCCTATTTAGAAGAGTGGTGGCTTTCTCTAGGACTGAAAAGGGGATTTATATTTGTAAGCACTTGTATACACCTAGTACACTATTAAATTCCAAGGAATCAAATTGCACTTCTTCATAAGCATTTAATACCTTTTTTTGTCTTTTAAAATATATTACCTTTGTAGTATAATCTAAAAACCCTTTGGTATTCCAAATCCCATAATGACCAGGTGGATTAGCAGCAATTTAGTTTAAACTCTTTTATCCCTCCGTAATCTTTAATTTATTTTATAATTAGCATTAGAGTACACTGTTATTTGAAACTATTTACAAAATAATGCAAATATCCTCTGACTTGTTCTCAGGTTTATTTACAACATTTATTTTATAGCCAATGTCTAGAATTTGGTATGGAAGTTTGCAAAAGGTATCTGGCATCTGAAGTCCTCATCATCATTTGCTAGGTAGGGAGCAACTTTCCTGTAGTCCCAGAAAAGGCATGAAAAAATTGAAAACAAACAGCCTGCAATCGTTTTGAAAACAGAAATGTCTGGTGTCAAGGGGAAAAGCTGTCAGTGTTCAGTGAGTGGGCTGTCCCTTTAAGGATGTGTGAAACAGCCTAACTTGATTTTCAGCTGTCACCACAGGACAACTCTGACATGTTCTGAATCTCATTGAACACAATAATTAAACTTACACTAAACAGATAATAAGTAAAACATGTTTTGTCATGTCTGTTCTTGTCAAACAGTTTTTGACAAGAAGTACAGAACAATCTAAAATACTGGCCTGTACCCTAGGAGTTGCAGAACATTTTTCAGAATTCATCACAGTTCCTGAAGTCCCTCCCTCTTCCCTTGCCAATAATCTCTTGAATTGCAGGACTCATGTGGAGGAATAGCCACATACTTTAGGGCATTGTGAGGAAGAAGAAGGCACAGAAGTAGAAGTTTCAACCTTTCCCATCTCCCCAATCCAGTCTTTTCCAACATGACACTCTTCATTGACACAGTTCCCATCCATCTCCACAGTAGGGAACTGGCAAGGATTTGTGGGGGGCATCTCACTTTCCATTGTATTCTTCTGCCCACAGAATTTCATCTTTCATTCCTCCTGGCAACTCATATATTCCCACCTTTCTCTAATACTTTCTTTCCTTCTTACTCACCTACCCACTCACCAACCTACCTTTTAACTGACTTTTGTCTTTGGCTATATTGATATTTTATTTATTTAATTCATTTATACCCAGCCTTTCTGCACAATAGGGACCCAAAGCAGCTTACATCGATCTCCCCTCCTCTGTTTTATCTTTACAACAACCTTGTGAGGTATATTAGGCAGAGAATGTGTGATTGGCCCAAATTCACCCAGAAAGTGGCTGATATTCAACAGTAGCAAGCACCCAGGCCTGGGTGAGTCATGCAAATTGGGCACTAGCAAGTAGCCCAGTGGTTACTGGTAGAAGTGGCCCTGATGAGTTCTCCCTCAAAGGCCAAAACAACTGTACAAAGGGCCTTTCCCTTTCCCTTGCCTTTCACTTACAGAAAACAAGGCTTGAAGGCTGGCAACAATGTTGTGGTTTCCTAGCAATGTCCATTGAGGTAAAAAAGCTACAGGTTTTGCTTCTATAATTTGGGAGGCATTTTAACCTGTCTATGTATATATATATATTTAACATGTCAACTTTTCCCTGCAGATCTGGGGCATTTTTTAGGTTTGTAGAATGATCTGTCTTGTTTGTCCGTGGTCCCATTCTCTGGAGATGGCTTGGTTCATCTTGATCAGGAATGGCCACTGCTAATGAACAAACCTAAGGTGGTAAAAGTGCTCCTAGCCACATCCATAATCTGAATCCTCAGGGTCAACAGTCTAAAAGCACCCCAAGAGTGAGTGTTTGTTCTTTCACAATCCCAAACAGAGCAGATTAAACACTCATTCCTTGATCAGTTTTATCAGTGATTTTGTCTGGATTCAGTTTTGTTTGCCCTTAGCAGACTTTCTTTGTCTTCATACTGTGATTAGAGAAAGAGAGAGACTGAGAGAGAAAGATGGAACCGAGGGTCATTTGTATACTTGTCACAAGTATGTATATGACATTCAACTCCAAATCCTTCTAAGATATCTCTGGAGACCCAGGACTAGTCACAGTAGATAAGACTGACTTTGTGAGACTAGAGGTGTGACTGAGGAAGCTTGACATGTTCATGTAATGTACACTAAGCCTGTAGAGGTAGAATAAGCATGAAAAAGCTGACATCCAGCATGTAATGGGAGAATGTAACCCCATAATATCATCTGGAACAAGCCTAACCTCCTCTTGTTTGAGATTCTCTGATTTGAAATTGGGGCCTTCTGGTTTGACATCGATACTCTTGGTGTAGTTTTGTTCTGTTGGGCTTTGTTGGTTCAACTTGCATTGGGAATGGAACTTGCATTGGGACTGGCTTTTGACCAGCAGTTGCCTTTGCTTAAGATTTCTCATTGCCTGGAAATCCTTGGAAATGTTTACCCCACTAGAAACAAAGAAGAATGGCTGGTAGCACCTTGTTGAGGGACCCATAGAACTGAACCTCTGGGTCCAATCTTCATGAAACTTGGAGCTGGGGACAGGAAGGAGTAGGCTCCCAGAAAATTTTTTGGAGTTTGCTGGAAAAATTCTCCCCCAGCCCGCTCCAGATAGTTTTTGCCATAGGAAATAATGGCCAGATAAATTCTGAACCTAATTAGAGAATCTGACCCAGATTTAAGGGATACTGAATCTTTATGGTACCTGATACCCAGATCCAGATTGGACTTTTTGGGGGGTCACACCCCTACTTGAAACAGAAATGACCTGGGACTGGACCTGTGCTGGGTTCTTAAAACAAAGGTTTGCATTTTTAAGACTATGACTGTCTAATAGTTAATGTTCTACAGTCATGTGAAGTGCAGTAATGCTCCCTAAGTTCTCTTCCTCTAGTGCTCAGTATGTTCATGCTGTCAAGTCTCAACAAAGTTATGGCGACCCTAGACAGGGGCTTTCAAGGCAAGTGAGGAGTAGAGGTGAGTTCCCTTTGCCTTCCTTGCAGAACAGCCCAGTTTTCCTTGGAGGTCTCCCATCAAAGTACTGACTGGTGTCAACTCTGCTTAGATTCTGAGATCTGTGGCAAGATCAGGCTATACCATACCACCTCACCCCTTGATTACTATTAGATTACTATTAGCTATCCAAAATAATGATCATTGCATAACAAATGGTCATTGGTCAATCAAACAAGACTGATCCATTAAGTGTACTGGATTTTTTTCTTTAATAGCAAGTTTGAAATGTTAAATTGATTTTATCCAATGCTCCCTGACCAAGAGTTTAGAGACTATTTGTTTGTTTATTTATGTCATTTATAGTCTGCCTTTCTCAGACTCAATGTGGATTACATAGTGTGAGATTAGTACAATTAGTATCAAGGACATTTCCATAAACAATGCCATGGGGTAAATAAATACAAGTTTACAAAGACATAGCATTAGAAAGGATCCAATACAGAACTGAAGAAATTCTGAAACAACATAATCAATTCTAGGACTGGCATTAGACAACATGAAGCACAGGTAGTATATAGGAGTACATATTTAAAGCAACAGATAATATGTAAGGCAACATGGTGGTGAGGTCTATGGTCCCTAACTCATTAGCGAAGCATCTGAGACCCCCTCTCTACAACACAGCCCTCCTATCTGAGTAAAAAGCCTTTTTAAAATAATTTGGTTTTGCATTGTTTGCGAAAAGCCCGGAGAGTAGGGGCTCGCCTGACCTCCTCAGGCAGGTCATTCCTCAGGGTAGGTGCCACCACAAAGAAAGCCCGTGTACAAGCTGCTGTTGATTTTGCCCATATGCAGGCTGCCAGTGTTACCCAAAGAGCAGGGCTCCTTGCAAGTTGTGGGGTATTAGCAGCAAGGAGAAGGCAGCGAAACGGAGTAACTGGGATCTTTTGCACCTATGTATACAAGGATCCCTTCCTCTAGAGAAAACTTTCAATAAGTAGGCAGGTGTTCAATCCACAAGGGGTTTTATTTAAAATACTACAGATCAATTGCACACAAAACACACAGCACACATATAGAGCTAACTAGAAAAGCAGAGAGGAAAGTTGGAGAAAGAGAGGTGCAGAATTGAGCTTAGAGTTACTAGGTCCAGAAGATAAGAGTGTGTCTAAGGGCCAAGCTACACATGACGAATGACACTTGAACAGCAAGTGTATTTCTCCCTGTTCACTTGCTCTCCACTCAATCCACTTGCCGTTCAAGTGTCATTCGTCATGTGTAGCTTGGCCCTGAGGGACAGCAGCTTCAGTAACCAGCAATTTGTGGCAAGAAGAGGAAGAAGGGCTCAGACATGCTGTCTGGGGGCATGTGGAAGGTCCAGAGCATACACACACTTGAGCACGTGGCAGGACAGTCAGATATACAGTGAAACATGCCTTGAGACAGAACAGAGAGTCTCTGCCCTAAAACAATGCCTTAATGGGTTATTTCCAGGGTGGGAGAAAGGATTGGGAAGAATGGATTAGGCCTTCCTGAAAGGAACTATAGGTATAAAAAGATTATTTGTTAATCAACAATGGCTGGCTGGGTGAGGCTAGAATAGGGCAGGATTGGAAGGTTGTGTGAATGGATTCATTCAAGTACTTCTTGAGTCCTCTATTATTCTATGGTTATGCACAACTCCAGGGTCTGGGGCTGAGTTAGTCTTACTCTCCTATTCCAGTACTTTTCCATCTAGCCAGGCTGCTTGTCTGTGTTTTAAACACATGAGAAGAGAAGCTTATGATATTGCCATATTCATAACCTTAATATCGTGAGGATAAGTGTGACCACTTATACCAGGAGAGTGGGGGCTCTCCTGACCTCCTCAGGCAGGCCATTCCACAGGGTAGGGGCCACCACAGAGAAAGCCCATCTATGGGCTGCTGTTGATTTCACCCATGTGCAGACTGGCATCTGTAGGAGACCTTGTTCAGATGAGTGAAGCTGCCATGGGGGGACATAGGGAGGGAGGTGGTCCCATAGGTATGCCGGACCAAGGCCATGAAGAGTTTTGTATGTAGTAATTAATACCTTGAACCGAGCACAGTAACTGATACATATCCAATGGAGTGACTGCAGAATGGGGGTGATGTTCATGCTCCTGCTTACTCCTGATAACAGTCGAGCTGTAGCATTTTGCATTTGATGACATTCCAAAAAAGCAGTGGGGCCAAACTGTTATTAGCTCAAGCAATTTTGCAAGGCATTTGAGGTGCTCAAATTTGGTGTTTTGGCTCTATTTCTGTAGGAAAGAGTATTTAGAACAAATATTTAAGATAGTTTTTGTCAATTGTGCCTCTTCGTCCAGACTATTTTGAAACTAGAAAAACACCATTCTGGGATTGGCTTCATATAATATTTGTCTGTTTAATAAGACTCACAATTGAGCTCCTTTATAATCATTGCCTATGTCCAAATTTGAATGAGCTTTCTTGGCTAAGCCACCATTGTCATCAAGTAGTCTTCAAATAAATCCAATCCCAATGCATATTTCTTTCATTCCAGAAACAGGCTCTTTCCTGTTAAAGAACATTCCATTGCCATCTCATAATATTGTTTAACCAAGCTTAAGTGAAATTAAACATACTCTCCTCTAGTAGACCATGAGGCAATTGGCTTTGATCAACATTCATCTGTTATGTATTTGTGTTTCGAATACTCATATCCTCTTGAATGGGGCTTATTAACTCAGATGCATATTTAAGATCACAGCTACATACAAGACTGTGCAAACATTAATGTTTGAATGTTCATAATCTCTGTAGCATTGCACACAGGTGAGAAAAATTAAAATGAACAGTTTCTATATGTCTCTGATCTTGGGCAATGCTATTTGGTAGTAGGACAATTGTTCAAGACTTTTGTTGATTCACATTTACATCAGGTATATAGCTATGCATATACACTTCTATACTTGGATATACCTATATGAGCATCATATAGTAAAGAAAAGCTTTTCTGAAAGAAGCTTTTGTTTGATGTGAAAGGGTTTAATATATCTCTGCAAAACTTCCCATTTTCTTGGGTGCCTTCACTTATGGGCATGACAGCACGCTGCAGACATGATCTGTGATTCTGAAATCATTCTTTCAATCAAGAGTAAGGAGAAAAGTATTTTCTGGAGGTCACATAACACAGGGGAAGTTCTGACAAACATGAACAGTCATAGAGTTTTCTATCTTAGTCTGTTTTGAAACATTTCAGCTTCACTGTTACATAGCAATAAAGCATACATCAGTAGGCCAAGGTATAATATAGGAAAATTTTAATATATGATTGAAAAAGCAATAAAGTAAGCTTGAAAACTGGAAGAAGAAAAGAAAGTTGCACACTTTTATTCAATTGTGGACCAAATCCTTACATTTATTGTACCTGTAACAAGAAGTAACAATCTGTAGAATTCACAGATACTTTTACATATAAGGAAAAGGAAATTACAAAGAGGCTGACTTGGTCATTCTGTCCAGAAAATTCTCCATGTGTTGATGGTCTCTAAAGGAGTGCTGAAAACAATAACTCTCTGAATGGACCTGTATGACCATTTTGAGATTTCATCATTGTCTCATGACCAGTAGTCCACCTGAACCTCAGTTTTAGTTACATTTAGTTACGTTTAGTTACATGTTGGAACTAACACCAGGACAGGAAAAAAAATCTTTTAAGTCCCCTCCAAAGTATTTGTAAGTCTACAAGTACTTTACTTTACTTTACTTTACTTTACTTTAATTGAATTTTTATACCGCCCATCTCCTGAAGGACTCAGGGCGGTGTACAGCAAAAATAAAACATAGGCAAGTAGGCAAGTAGGCAAGAATGGGGCTTGGAATTTAACAGATTAGCGTACAACAAGAAACATAAGGTAGAAACAATAATTTCTTAGCCCCTCTATGAAGACAACCATGGACAATTTTACTAAAAAATAATCTTTGACTGTATGATAATGAGGAAACAGGAGGTATCGTGATATCACAAGTCATTTCTTAAATCTGTCCAACCATCTTCATGTGTTCCTCATAAAATTTCAATTTTACAGCTTTGTCTTTGGTTATTATGGAGAATTTCTACCTGATGCCCTGGTAGTGGGGAAAATAAAATAGAAACCAGCAAGACCTATGTATCTAGGACAGCAAATTTACTCTATCATGTGTGCATGTGAGAACATGGTGCCTGTGTAGATATTGCAGCACCATGAATTCATTTGGCAGTTTCAGTTTAGTCATCATAGTACAATTGATAAGCTTACTATCGATTTCCACTCAAATAGGATCCTGAAGGCAGCAACCATCAAAACATTAAAAAATTCAACATTAAAGCATTAGATCCAGGAGCCTGGTGAGAGTACTTAGTGCTGGTCATCAAAACTTGAACATGAACACTGGCCAGTATAGGGGAATGGCCCTGGTGAGCAGTATTGCTTAGAAAAAAAAAGTGAGATGTGGCTATGTTACTACTCCAAACTTTGAGTAAGGGTGGTTCTGCTCAAGTAAAAGTCAGGTGGTCTGTTCAGGAATCCTCACTAATAAGAGGGATAGAGTTAATAAATTGTACTTGAACTGCACAATAATTTTAATAAACCCTAGTTTAGCCAAACTTGGTGCCTGGCATCTTAATTTTGGGATGTGTAGAAGCAACCTTGTGCCCCTTGCTTTCATCACGGTTGTATGTGGTTGAACAATATTGATATAAACCAAGTGAAGCCATCTACTAAGAGTATTTCCAGTCCAATATGAATGATACCACCATAGATCTGATGTGTAGATTGGATGATCTGTTTTATCAGACCATTGTGGATACAGTCCAACATCATTAGAACAGTACTTCCGTAGCTCATCATTGATATTAAAGACAAGGGAAACAGTATTAACGTTGTCTTGGGTAAGATGCACATCAGTATGCAATGATGATTCTGTTTATGATTATTCACATTACTTGTTTAGGTTTTCAAGGCATAAAAAGATGAAAAGCTCCTACTCTGGGGATTAATAATTAGAACAGCAAGGCGGGCATAAAGCACAGCAGAACTGGTAAATTCAGTTTAGTTTGATTCAGTATTCTTACAAATCAAGAACACTCTTTGTCTTCAAGGGGCACAATACCTTTTGTACTTTTTCCCTGCAGGAGCTAACCATTGTAACCTAACAAATCCCAAAAGAAGCATGCCATTTCAGTCTTTATAAAGCACCAAGCGATCCTCCAAAACACTGCAATATAAAAGAATCGTTAAAGAAAAGAGTTCAAATTATTCTTGTACTTTTCATAAGACTGAAAGGATTTATTTGTCCATGTAACAACAACAACAACAACAACAACAACAACAACAACAACAACAACAACAACAACAACAACAACAACAACAACAACAACAACAACAACAACAACAAACATGGTCAAAACAAGTGTCTGAGGAGCATTTCAAATTCATTGGTTTCCTTTTATTCAAAGTGACCAAATACTAGGGTTATCCATTTTTCTTTTCTTTTTTTAAATCTAAAGCTTGTTATAGTCACTCTTGTACTTTATGCATAATATTTGTTTTCATTCCAATGGCTTTCAATGGGAATGATGAAGGGAACCCATCACTCCTCTCTCTTGCATTTAAAGAGCTACAGGGTTTTTCTCAAGGTTTGTTGTTTTTAAGGTGATCAACCAAGTAGCTGGCCATCTGAGACAATGGGTGGAGAGTGGGAGTCTCTCTCTTTCCCTACTGCCTCTCCTGACACCTCAGATTCCCCTCCCACCCCACCACAGCATCACAAATGCTATACTAAGAATTGTAGATGCCTGGAACAATATCTCCATGTTCCTGCCCTAATTTATCCCTGAACTAATAATGATGAGAGAGAGAGTGTTCTAGTGGAAGTTACTGAGAGAAACCATTATGATCAAACCTTTATTTCTTTCATTTTTCCCCAGCAAAAATTTTCATAGTTCATAAAGGAATTCATGTCTGACCTTGAACATGACATAGCCTGCATCATACCCATTTTTGTGGCATTATTCCCTTGAATGCTGCAATGCAAATCATTTGAAATGTTGAATATTGTTGAGACATTGGATTCTTAGTGGTGGAAGACTGATTAAATTACATGAAACAGTGATGTTAGCATTGCTTGCAGCGAACACAGACTGATGTTTGGAACTCCAATTTTTTTGATTAAATTCATAGTATGACACACGAGTCCAATGTTGTAGGTTTTAATCTTGCCAAGGTTTACTTTTTAAACATTTTTGGGGAGAGATGATATTTGTCAATTTGGCTCATGGCACACTTGTAATTAGCACCCCCCCCCCCGCATACAAATTCATATGGTATTTTCTTCTCTCCTGTGCCTTTCCAGGTGAAAGGGAAGAGATGAGGCCTTTTTCCCCTCAGAAACTGAGAGCCAAACTAAAAGTGACGTCTTACACAGGTTGGACACTAGTCGGCTTCCCTCAAGTTTTGATGGGAAATGTAGGCATCCTGGTCTTGCAGCTGTAATGGAGAGCCAAGCTGTAAAACCAGGGTGCCTACATTTCCCATCAAAACTTGAGGGAAGCCGACTAATGTCCAACCTGTGTAAGACGTCACTTGTAGTTTAGCTCTGAGACAAGATGGGAAAGTCAGAAAGGGAGCTGTCCAGATACCCAGTTAGTTGGAGTAGGGGAGAAATTGCATTTATTTAAGTTTTATACTTACATCTTGCCATTTGCTTAGAAAGCTTGGAACTACTTGCAAGGGGCTTCTAATAGTCTTCCATCCAAGCACTGATCTGACATTGCAATCAAGAACATTTTCATTGGTGTATAACCCTTTAAATAGTATTCAGTAGGATTATGTGTAGATCTGGTTAGGACTGCACTGTTAGCTTCAACAGTCTGCAGTGGCCAAGTTGTTCCTGATTTCTTGCAGTAAAGTTAAACAATCAAGTGAGGACCACTTCCAGTGTTGGCCTCTCTAGCTTATGCAAACAGGAGACAAGATAAATGAACAGCCTGCTTCTTCAGGCTGCTTAGTGAATGAAATCTGGTTGTGTTCAACTCTTGCACCTTTTTAGCACAGCTGGATGAATCAAAGAACAATGCATTCAAGGTATAATGAATAATTCATCAGTACAGTGATTGCAAAGTGCTAAACTATAAATACATTGATAGGAACTCCAGTGACAGTGTAATTAACAAGGATAGTGGCACTTTGACTGCTTGAGTTATGCCAAAGTATAATAATAACTTACTTCCTGTTCCATTTTTAAGATATTTGCTCTTATGTAATGCACTGATTGTTTAAAAACTACACATACAACATGAATTTTCATATTCTTGAATTCACTCTATCTACCTTCACATTCTTCCATGTACCACTCTTACATGCTTTCCTGTCTTCAGTTTACTTTATATTTTCCTGATTTAATCCAATTTGCATGCATTCTTGCTCCATTATGATCCAGTTAAAACTGGAAGGGAAAATTGTTTTATTCTTTGCTCTGTAGACTCTGGTAAAACCCAACATCTTGCAATCTAGAAATGCCATTTCTGTGAGTTCAGGGACAAAAAGAAAAAAATATATGCAGATTAGTCAATCACTGGTTACGCAAATTAGCCTACTTCTAGCCTAGCCAGTTTTCTGTGCTTAGACCAACAACTGGTCCTAGGGGTGCCAGACCCCCGGTGGGGGTGGGGGATCCCCTGCCCTCACCCCCCACCCCCCGCCCCCACTTACTTGGCCAGCAGGGGGGCACACCCTCCACGCGCGCTTCCCTGCAGAGTTGCATGCTCCCACGGATTGGGCCCGTTTTGAGGTGCTGCAGAGTGCAGGAGCACTCCTGCACTCCACAGCACCTCAAAAAGGCCCTGTTTTGGCCCATATTGGGCTCATTTTGGGCCGCTGTGGAGCACGGGAGCCCTCCTGTGTGCCGCAGCATCCCAAAACGGGCCCAATCCACACCAAAATGGCCACGGATTGGGCCCATTTTGGCACAGATTGGGCCCGTTTTGGGATGCTGCAGTGCACAGGAGAGCTGCCGCGCTCTGCAGTGGCTCAAAATGGGCCCAATCCAGGCCAAAACGGGGCCATTTTGAGGCGCTGAGGAGCGCAGGAGTGCTTCTGTGCTCTGCAGTTCCTCAAAACAGGCCTGATCTATGGGTGCGTTTTGGGCCACTGTGGAGTGCAGGAGTGTTCCTGTGCTCCACAGCCACCCCCAATGTGAGCCCCTGCAGAGCGTAGGTGTGCTGGGGGGGCGTGTGATAATGTCACTTCCTGGGCACACCCCCCCCCCAGCAGGACAGAGATAAGAGCCAGGCCCTGATCCCCTGCTGGGAGCTTGAGGGGGCCTGGCAACTCTAACTGGTCCAGATACTATAAAAGTAGTGAAAAGCCAAAGGAAAAAAAAATAATGTTATTAAAGATATATGGCATAACATGCTACCAATGAAGACCTGTAAATACTATGCTTATAACCTATATACTTGTGATGCCCAGGAAGACCAGCATAGATGAGAGATGTCTTTGTAAGCATCTCAGCTCATTCAGGCACTGCACCTGAGAAATTATTTTCTTCCATTTGATGGTCATGAAGTTCACTTGGGCTGGTTGCTTTATTTGTACTTAACAAAACTTGCAAGGTTATTAAGTAAAAAAATGGGAAGGGAAGAATAATTTATGAAGGGTGGGATAAAAATGTATAGATAGGTATATATTCCTGCCTCTCATTTGGAAGTCTCACAAGATTAATGGCCAAACCCTGGATATGGGTATAGGGACTTTGATAGATTGCACATTTTAAAAAGTCTGGAAATGCTGCACACACAGCTGCAGGACTGTTAATCCCTCACAGAATCAGAGAGCTTTGAGTGACAGGCTATTCCCAAGGAGTCTTATTAGACAGCCTATGCTGGAAATAGAAGGGTCTGTTTTTAGTCCAAGCAGAGAGAGAGATTGAGTGTAAAGAATTAGGAAATGGAGTCCTAACTGAGAGTAGTTTAACATCGACAGGAGAACTGGGGAGAATTGGCAAGGAGGTTTGGGAAGTAGATGCAGACTCCCAAATGGGCCAAAGAAAGGGAATAGAGCTTCTAAGAAGAGGAGATTTTCCCTACCCAGTCAAACAGGGAGGTAGCTCTGGAGAGTGAAGAAATCCATGGTCAGGCGTAGTTGGAAACTGCCTGTGGAGCCCTTCAGATTCAGTTAATGACTAAAGGAAAGCACTGGTGTTTGGAGAGAAGTGGATTGGGGTACTAGAAAGCAGGTACCAGTGTTCTAAAATCCAAAAGTGAGAGAGAATAATAAAAGAAAGTATACTGGAGTGTTTGGGGAAAACAAGGGAACCAAAGCTTCAAAACATAAGCCTTTAATATATGTTGAATTATCTCAGAAATTTTCAACCCCTGATTTCACCTGGCTTTCTCCCACTAAAGTAAATAAAATAGTTAATTATTTTTGGAATTTTAAAAATGCCTCTGGTGCCATTTCAATTCTTTCAGGACAAGGAAACATCATAGGGACATATGAGTGTAGAATGTGTAGCACCAATACAGCTTGTGTTGAATGGCTAAGAGGTGTGTGGGGAGGGGGTAGGAAAGATTTAAAACCTGTTATGGTTAGGTAAGAGATTGGAATTGAACCATTCTCTTGCACATGGTATTACCCTGAGACTGCATCTTGCCAGCCAGTTGTCTTCTGTCAAGGGTTACTTATGGTCATAGAACACTACAGGGAGAAAAATACCTGGGAAGGCGTCATGGGGAGGAAGCAACAGCTGCAGAAGAGTTCATCTCCCCAACCCTGCTTATCCATGCTGGGTTTGCTTTTTTCCCATCCCTTGTTTTACAGGAAATTGGCAGCAACCCAATTCCAACATAACAGACTACGCCTGCATTTTTGATTTGGTCCCAGAGATGGCTTGTCATGGCTGTGTTCCATGGTCCCAATCCATTAAGAAAAACAACCATTCCTGCACATGGATTGTCCATCCACATGTACATAAGCAAAGTCATTCATCTGATTCTAAAAGACCATAATGAGAACACTATTGTGTGCTGCCAAATGAAGGGGTGCCTATCTTTTCTATACTTGATTGCTTGCTAATGGCCAGTGGGGAGAGCAGCGAATGTTTCCAGAACTAGGCTGAGATGCTTGCTCAAAAACTTTCAATGGCAAGAAGAATAGTTCTTCACACAGCATAGATGGTTGGAGACTGCCACAAGAAAGATGCCGCCAGCCAAAGAGATAAAAGTCTGAAATTTGCAGCTGGCTTCAAAGAAGCAGCCATATTATTGGAGAGCCCCAAGGGCACTTTCTGTTTGTTATGGAGAGCTGATGCTTTAAAGATGAGCACTGCTTGCTTGTGTGCTTGCATCCTTCCCTTATGCTCAGCAGGTGCACTTATTTATATCGAAGCCATAAGCCTCCATTATTCCCTATTCATAAAGATATGGACACTGTAGCAGCTGCACTTGAAATATCCTAATGCTCAGGGAGGCAAGGAGCCATGTTGTAAAACAATATGAAGCACGTGAAGACTTTCTACCATCTTCCTTTTCTGCAAATAGGAAGCTACTGAACTCTATTTGGGGTTAAACTGATTAAAGGGAGTTATAAGTCCACCTCATATTCAATAAGGTTTGTTACAGATGATAATCAGACATTTATGGGCACAGTATATTAGAGAAATTAATACCAGGGTGGTGTTTGGTTATCTGTCATTACATCTCTTGGAGTCAAAGCACTTTTGCTCATATACCACAGTAGCTATTACAATTAATCACTACCAGAAATATATAAGCATACATTCACTCCTCTTAAGGTACACAGAATTCTGTGAACTGTGACTAAAAGAAAAACAACAACAAAAGACTCTTTCCTGTGTATGCACAGAAATGTTCTAAATGTGTGAATATTTTTTGCCTAGTAGCTGGATGAACAGCTTCATGTATACAGAGAATGAAATAAGATTTTCCATACATTGCAATTTTTTAAACTTATTTTCAGTGCAGTATAATAGAGTCAGTAAGTGAATAATTAACGACATTGCAAGTTCCTTGTAGTTCTCATTGTTGGTCATAAATTTATCAAGGGGTGATCTTTTTACACAGGATTCAACTACTCAAGTTATTCATAAAACTTCAGTCTGAGATCTACCTTGTTGTACATTACTCCAACATCTGAATGCATCTTTACAAGGGCTAGGTATCACACCTATTTATAGATTCACCCATGTACAATTTCGATATGCTTTCTTACTGACTTTATGAAAACAACTAGTTTTGTAAACTAAAGTGTTGCTGAAACAGACCAATTTTCTCTAAGTGGGCCTCCCTGTGAAGAGTCTCTAGAAGCTTCTGCAGGTAAAAAATGCTGAGGATCTACTCTCTGAAGGATTGATTCATGAATTCCCGTGCTTTTTCTCAATAGCACTATTAGTTCTGATCACAAATCACATGGCTACTGATTTTTTTAAAAGGAGGGCTTTTAAAAAGGATTAGACAAATCCATGGAGGATAACATGGAGGATCCATGCTAATTCTAGGATACTTTCATTTTCAGTGACGGCATATTTATGAATATAAGATATTAGGACCAGCAACTGAGGAGAACTTTGGCTTCATATTCTGCTGCTTTGCACTTCCCTGAGGTATCTGGCTACCACTGGAAACAGTATGCTGGGCGACATGTTAGTCTGTCCCAGCAGTGTTCTTTTGTGCTTATTTTTTATAAAGCACATGGACTCGGGATTCTCTAGGGCTGTCTTCTCTCATATAAATTCCCTAAAAGTTAATATGCTTGAAAAATTTTAGTACCACTTTTTATTTTAAATATTCTGTTTAAATTTAGGATTGGCTAATGAAAATATTTTTCCCCCTGCAGATACCAAGCATGCCTCATAAATAGGCATGCCAAAAATAAAAATAAAAAATGAGGAGCAGATTGCTGAAAGCATCATGGCAACCAGCAAACTTTTCTTTAAATAGATCCAGAGCAGGAAATCAGGCACAGAAGTAGTTGGGGCTTTGGAATAAAAGGGCTGCTAAAGGGCTGGTACAAAAGCTCAATGAATTCTTTGCATCCGTGGGCAGTTCCAATGTACAATGCATAGTTGAGAGCTAGGAATGCCCAATCACTTACTGAAACTATTCTGTGCGGAATTGGAGCTGGTACTGAAGTAGTTAATGCAATTGACATAGAAGCTATGGAAAATAAATTGGCATCTTTAGGAAATCATATTGGAATGATGACCCGCTTAACCGAGAGGCAAATCTTGCAAGAAGTCACAGCATTGCATCAGGATATACAATTGGTGCTAAAGTACTTTAATTTAACTACATATCTGTGTAATTTTGCCAAACAAGGAATGAGAAACATTACTATAATGATCTTATGTACTATATTACAATTAGGGAATTAATGGAATTGGAGAAAGATATCCAAGACTGGTGTAATGATGAGGTTTATAAATGGGAAGAAATTCTAAAAGACTCAGGGCCAAGCTACACATGACGAATGACACTTGAACAGCAAGTGTATTTCTCCCTGTTCACTTGCCCTCCACTCAATCCACTTGCCGTTCAAGTGTCATTCGTCATGTGTAGCTTGGCCCTCAGATATCTCTCCCTTTGAAGACAGTTAAGATAAAACAAGTTCCAGGTGCAACGATGTAACTTGATATCTATATAAGTCTTAGACCCCTCCCCCCACCAAGGGCTGAGCTTCAGTATGGGCTGAACTGCAGACAGTGCTGTGCAGCCGCCCAGAACCAGGGGTCTGCCCTTTGCCAACTCCAGGGCTTTCAAACAACAGCATAGGCACGTAAGCATAAGTTATGTTCTGTATCTTTTCTCTGTTGCTTTTGCATTTATTCATTTCTTTTCTGTACCTTACTGGAGGGATTTAATAAATCTGCTATCCTTCCATACTTGTATTTATTGTTTTCAAATCCAAAAGAACTATTTGCTCCTTGGCAAAACACTTGGCTTACTGCACCAGTACCTCTGCTCAGTCCATCAAAGTGTAAACACCCTCTGCAAGTACAGGGAAGAAGGACCATTCCTGCTGACCTCTCTTACAGATGCTCATATGTTCAGATGAATGTGCATGTTGCCCTTTCAGCTTTAAAATGGTTGGATTGTTAAGATTATTAATGGTTACAGAGTTGTTGTTGCCTTGTTACCTGAACTGACACACAGAATACAAAAAGGGTATAAAACTGGGAGCTTTGGCTTAAACAATATTTAACAAAAACAAAATAATATATTGATTAGTCTCCAAGTCAAAGTGAGGGGAAAAGTAAGTCTCCTTTGTCAAAGTCAAAAGAGTTTATTGTCTATAGCCATAGGCTCCTTAGTCTTTCACACCATCTCACAAATTCCAGGAAGATCTACATGAGGAAATAGGCAGGAAATGTCAATACTGAGTAGTGATGCTCACAGAAGTATTCCTTCTTTAAAATCCCTGAGGAGCAAATCTTTCTCACAGCAGAAGAAGTCAGTGGAACAAAAGGCCAATGCCAAAAGGTGGTCTCTCTTCTGCCAAGTTAGTATGTGTTCTCTTCTATGTGTTGAGGAATTCTAGAATACTTCACATAGGGTGAAGTATTACAGTTGCAATGTCATCTTCTAAGCTGTGGCAAGGATTTAAACTCTCCAGTGTTCTTCTGAACTACAGCTGTCAAATGCAAATGCTGTTTCCTCTAATCAAATATATTGGTTCTTTAATGCTTGCCATCAACAGAACATTTGAGAACTGAAAACAACAGAGAACTGATTTTTAAAAACCCAAACTTCCCCTGAACTCTTGTTCCTTTTTATACCTCAGGTTGACTAGTGTTCTACTCACATACACACTTCATACCTTTTGCAAGCCCTCTCCCATGTACCAATTTCTCACTTCAGTGCTGGCAGGAGGCAATGCTAATGTACTCATACTTCTTTGTAATTATTCCTGATTGATATTAGTTATTATCAAAATGCATTCTTTCCTCGTTTCAGATGAAAGCCACAATAAAATACAACTGATAGGAGAATTAGCTTTCTTCATGAGTGACAGGATATTCCAATTCAGAAATTTTAATTTTCCAAGGACCCCATTTCATCCCTCAGTGAGTGAAGAGTTATTTGCTTTTCTTCTGCTTTAATTGAGAATCACAGTACTTTCCGTTTGGAACCACTTGAGACTTCTTTAATTAGTAAGGATATCTGTGTAGCTAGGAACCACAAAATCATCCCAATTCTGACCTAATAGACTTTGACTTTTTTTTTTTTTACTATCAGTGAAAAGTTCAGTTGGGGTGGCTTTGAGAAGAAAGGAAAATTATAGTGTGCCCTAGAGAGAGGTTTGGAGAATACAGTAACCCGCTAGCTAACTGAGAACATTTCTGAGTAAAAACAGAAAAAGCAGAAGTTTAGTATTAGAAAACTTATTAGGACTGACAGGGTTTAAAAATCAAAGTTACGTTTTTAAAATCTTCCTATAGTTCATAGCATGGTACCACTTCTGAAGGTTAACAAGAGATTAATGATATATAGTGGGAGATAGCCAAATTTATATTTCAGCCAAGCTGGCTTTTACAAACAATGCAAAACATTGATTTAAGCTCATGCATATACTTATACTGAGAGAGACCATAAGTCTATCAGTGTCAGCATTGTCAATTCTGACTGGCAGCTGCTCTCTAGCATCTCAGATTGATGTCTTTTTCACCACTTCTTACTTGAATTTTGTAAACTGGAAATGCTGGGGATTCTGGAACCTTCTGCATTCAAAACAGATGCTATACCACTGAGGCCCCCTCTTGGATACACGCCTTAATGTGGTGAGAGGTTTGAGTGCATCAGTAAAACTGAGAGCAATATTATCAGGAGTGCAGACTTGGTCAAGAGTCTAAATTCCTAGAAGAGTCACTCAGGATGGAATGGTCAAAGTTGAGACACCAGACTAAGATGCCTCCACCCCCCCCCCCTTCAAGAATTAATGGTCACATCAGCAGAAGAGAATTGACCATTCCAATGGTGATCGGACCGGAGGTGGTAGTGGAAGGTGACGCTTGTGGAGGATCTCTCACAGACAACAGAAAGAAGATATAGTGCTGGAGGACAGGACCCCGCCCCCGCAAGTCAGATGGTACTCAATTGGTTACTGGGAAAGAGCAGAGGACTACAAATAACACTGCTCTTAATGACAGGACTGGATTAAAGCCAAAAGGACATCCAGTTACTAATGTGAAGAGATGCAAAAAGAATGTCCAAAGTTGTGTGACACATATAATAGGAACATGGAGTGTGAGAAGTATGAAACTGGGTAAGTTAGAAATCATAAAACAAGAACTGGAACTTTTAAACATTGCAGTCCTGGGTGTGAATGAACTAATGTGGACAGCACAAACAGTCAAGAGCTATAACACAAAGTCTGACTGATTAGTATCAATAAGACTTGACAGAAGGCCTATTAACATAACCATAATTCAAGTTTATTCCCCAACTACAGATGCCGAGAAGGAAGAAATTGAAAAATTTCATACAGGAGTCCAAGAAGAGATTGATCATACATCTAAAAAAGTTGTGCTGATAATCATAGGTAACTGGAACACAAAAGTAGAAGAAAAAGCAGAATCAAACATTGTAAAATTTGGACTCATGAAATGAAGTAGGAGAGCAACTTGTAGAATTTTGTGAAACCAACAACTTGTTCATTGCTAACATGTGCTTCAGGCAACCAAAAAGATGACTTATATGTGGAAATCACCGCATAGCCATATAGGAACCAAACAGATTACATAATTAGAAACAGAAGATGGAGAAGCTCTAGTCTCTTTGCTAAAACAGGAGTAGGATATGATTATGATACAGATCATGAATTTTAATATCAAAAATTAGAATAATGCTGAAGAAAAACTCTAAAAGAATCATAGTTCCAAAATATAATCTAAATAACATTCCTGAAGAACTTAAATTTAATTTCCTGAATTTAAATTTAAATTCCAGAAGAATGTAAAGAACAGATTTGTATTACTAAGTATTACTTGCATTACTAAGTATAATTGTTCATGAACCAGAAGTATGGGCTGAAACCAGAGATATTATCAAGAAAGAATGTGCAAGACTGCAAGGAGAAGGCTAGACGGATGACTGAGGAAACACTTAAAATTGCTAAAGACAGATAAGAAGCAAAAGTGAAAGGTGACAGAAATAGTATCAGAACTCTAAATGCAGCTTTTCAGTAACGCACATACAGTGATAAAGAAATCTATTATACGGACCTATGCAAAGAAATAGAAGAGAACAACAAAAAAGGAAGAACAAGAGATCTGTTCCTCATGATCCAGGAAATCAAAGTTCAACATGGAAATACAGTATCCGATCTGGACAAAATAAAGGAAAGATGGAAACAGTACGCTGAAGAACTATACAGAAAAGATGGAAGGATGACAGATTCTCTCAAAGAAGGTTTTGATGAAGAACCAGAAATCATTAAAAGTGAAGTGAAATCTGCACTCAAAGCAATTGGGAGAAACAAATCACCAGGTATAGATAGAATACCAATAGGGCTATTTCATGCTACAGAAACTGACTTCATCAAAATCTTAACAAGAATAAACCAACAAATATGGAAAACAAAACAATGGCCCACAGACTGGGAACTCTTAGTATACATTCCAATTCTGAAAAAAGACTGCAGCAATTACTGGAACATTGTGTTAATTTCCCATGCAAGAAAAGTGATGCTCAAAATTCTACAGCAAAGATTCTGTAGAATCTAGATTCGGAAAAGGAAGAGGCACTGGAGATCATATTGCAAATTTACAATGACTAATAGAGCATACCAGGGAATTTCAGGAGAAAAATCACCCTGAGTTTTACAGATTACAGCAAAGTTTTGACTTTGTGTATCATGAAAAACTATAAATGGTGTTAAAAGAAATGAGTTTGCCACATCTGATTGTTTGATGTGCAACCAGTACTCTGGGCAAGAGGCTACTGTTAGGACAGAATGTAGGGAAACAGAATGGTTTCCAATTGGCAAAGGTGTCAGACAAGGATGCATATTATCTCCCTATCTGTTCAAACTATATGCAGAATGTATCATAAAGAGAGCTGAATTAAATTTAGAAGAAGGTGGGCTAAAAATTAGTGGAAGGAACATTAACAATTTGAGATATGCAGATGACACTATGTTACTGGCAGAAAATAGTAGACTTGAAACCACTACTGAAGAAGGATAAAGAAGAAAGTGCCAAAGCAGGATTACAGCTGAACATCAAGAAGACAACAGTAATGACTATTGAGGAATTGCACAATATTACAGTTGATAATGAAGAAACTTAAATTGTTAAGAATTTTCTATTCCTTGGCTCAATTATCAACCAAAAGGGAAACTGTAACCAAGAATCAGGAGATTGAGACTTGTGAGCGCAGCCATGAGGGAACTAGAAAAGATTCTTAAGGATAAGGATGTCTGTCTGGGGACCAAGATCAAAATAGTCCAGATTATGGAATTCTCCATTACTATGTATGGATTTAAAAGCTGGAGGGTGAAGAAAGCTGACAGGAAGAAAACATATTTATTTGAAATGTGATGCTGAAGAAGAGTTTTGTGGATACCATAGATGGCTAAAAAGACAAATAAGTGGGTTCTAGATCAAATTAGTCAGTCTTTAAACGCATGTTGTAAGAATAGAACACCACGGAGACTGACGCTCCTGATGAGGCATTGATGAAATCTGAGCTTCAGCTGGCCCCAGATTGGGCGTGTCTCTTTCTTTTTTCCGTTTAGGACAAGTAGCTTGCGTTGGAACAAGTTTGGAGGAATAATTTATCCCCGCAGTCATTTCATTGTGACATCACATTTCAACTGACTACAAAGAGGACATTGGTTCTTGTGTGACTTTCAAGAAGATAAGTCACTGGGACACTGGTTAATTTACTTTGCAGGTTCATTCTGGATACTTTGAATGTTGTTCTGAATACTGTGATAGTGAAACTGTGTAAATATACATTGAACATTGTAACTTTGGTTATTTGTAAAAGTTTAACAGTGATTAAATTATTTTTTGAGAGTTTACATGCTGTACTGTATATAGTACAGACTATAACCCCCGTGGAGTTTCCTTTCCTTTAATTTGCAAATTACGGTGGGGGCAGCCTTTTTGCATTGTTAACTGATTCAGGTATAGGCATGCATTTAAAAAGCCCTTAGCATCTAATTACCTTTCCTATAACAAATCATTTAACTCCTGGCCAGAGGTACAGCACAGATAATGGTTTTTGTTCGGTTAATACTGGGTATCGTGCTCAAGTAGTACAATTATGGAGTCTCTGCTTTCTTTTTATTATTTATTATTTAATTAAATTTATATTCCACTTTCCTTGGATCATAATATCCAGAGTGGATAATAAAATCGGCAGCATAAAATATAAAATCAGCAAATAACAATACAATACTAAAAACAGCCGCACATGTATTGCACCACCCATTCAGACCAAACAAACCCATGGGACAAAGTGGCCAGTTACAGATGGATACAGAGTCAGGAGGACAGACCCCTCTCCCATGGTAGGAGGCCAGTTTAGACAGTTTGGATGGCTCATCCACCTCAGTCACCATAGGCCTGATAGAACATCTCTGTCCTGCAGGCTTGGCAGAAAGATAACAAATAAGAATGAGCTGGGTTCCACCAAGGTGGTGCCAGGGCAGAGAAAGCCCGGGCCCTGGTTGAGGCAAGGCAAGCCACCATGAGGCCAGGGACCACCAGTAGATGTTTGTCTGCTGAACAAAGCAGCCTCTGGGAAACATATGGTGAGAGGCGGTCCTGCAAGTATGCAGGTCCTAGTTCATTAAAGCCCTTAAAGGTTAAAACCAAAACTTTGAACCTGACATGGAATTCCACTGGGAGCCAGTGCAGCTGGTGCAGAACCACTGTTATATGTGACCGGGAAGGAGTCCCAGTCAAGATATGTGCCACTGCATTCTGGACCAGTTGTGGCTTCCGTAGCAGGCCCAAGGGCAGCCCAGCATAAAGAGAATTACAGTAGTACAACCTGGAGGTGACTAGTGCATAGATCACCGCAGCTAGGTTGACAGTTGAGAGGTACATGGCCTGGTGAAGATAAAAGTACACAGACCTGGCAACTGCTGTGATCTGGGCCTCCATTACCAGGAAGGCACCCAGGACTACACCCAAACTCCTCACAGCTGGCACAGGTGCCAGCAGCACCCCATCAAGGGTTGGGAGGTGGATCCTAGAACCTGTCAGTCCACAATCCAGGTGCAGAACCTCTGTCTTCATGGGATTCAATTTCAGTTGGCTCTGTTTTAACCAACCAGTCATAGCCTCTAAAGCACAGGCCAGAATGTCTGGAGTGTAGTCCAGACTGCCATCCATCAATAGATAGAATTGGGTGTCATCAGCACATACCAACTGGGTAAGGGGACGCATATAGATAGTAAATAACATTGGGGACAGTATCACCCCTTGAGGAACACCATGCGCCAAGGGGTTGCATGGTGACAACTGCTCCCCCAACGTGATTCTTGTCCCCGACCATGGAGAAAGGAGCTTTAGTTATTACAAAATAATTATTTAGCATTCTTAATATCAACTCAACACCAACTCATATCATCCATTATAACTACATAGATCATTAAAGGAGAGCAATTACCCGAGTCCAAAAAAGTATCTAACCCAAAGATATAAAAGTCTCAGGCAAAGAACACCTTCTATGAAGAAGCTCTCAATCAATTTAGTTTGTCATACATATAGGGTTTCAGAACTTTTTCTTTACAATAGCTGCCTCAAAGACTCAAATTCCTAGCTAACTTATTACCTTATGACTTCATACAACAAACAAGGTCATTCATATCTGAAACATCTTCTTGAAACATATAGCAATAGTTTGTTAAGACAAGAAATAGCAAGAATGAACTAAGTCTATGTAGAATTAGTGATTTTAAGTTTCTCATACATCTGAATATCTTTTAGCCCTCCACCAATGTAACTATCCTCAAATAATGTTGCCAGCTGTTATGAAGTTGGACATTTCTGCCATTCTCAGATACTTTCTGCACATGAGCCTTTTTATATTGTATATAGTGATATAAATTAGACAGCTCTTCAATAGGGATGTGCGTTTCGGCATTCAGAATGCCGAAAGAATGCCGAAATAAAAGTGTTTCGGCTTCTTTCGGGGAATGCCGAAACGTTTCGGGGAATGCCGAAACGTTTCGGGTAGCCGAAAGAAAAAAGCCGAAACGTTTCGGGATTCTTTCGGCTTTCTTTCGGCTTTTCAATGGGAAAATGCCTCCGTCTTCCCGGACGTCTGGGGGAGGCATTTTCCCACCGAATAAGCCCAAAATTGGTGGGGACCTTCCTCTAACCCTTCTCTAACAACCACCCAAGTTTCAGACAGATTGGACTTTGGGGGGCCATGTTATGGCCCCCCAAAGCAGGTCCCCCCATCCTCCCATAAGAAAGCGAAGGAGCAGCATATTGTTAGCATGCTGCTGCTAATCTTTCTTCATTATTTCCTATGGGGAAAAAATGAAGAAGCAGGCTTCCTTTGCCAGGGGTGGCATTTTGCATGCAAAATGCCCCCTCACCCTCAGGGGCCCTTCTCCCACCCCTCCTCCCACCCCCCACCAAGGCTCAGCCTGCTCCCACTTGGGGGGGCCATTTCATGGCCCCCCCAAGTAGGTGCTCTAATCTCTACCACTGACAGCTGGGGGAGGCTTGTGTTGCCAGGGGTGGCATTTTGCATGCAAAATGCCCCCCAGCCCTCTGGGGCCCTTCTCCCACCCTTCCTCCCACCCCCCACCCAGGCTCAGACTGCTCCCACTTGGGGGGGGGGCATTTCATGGCCTCCCCAAGTAGGTCCTCTCAGCCCCTAAAGTCCACCCCTTACAGCCCCACACAAACCCAATTCCCCCCCAGCTGCCACACACAGACCCAAATCCCCACATTAGCCCCTCACAGACCCAAATCCACCCCCACCTGCCCCACACCCATAACCCCAGGAACAGGCTGGCAAAGGCCAGCCCTCTCCCTTTGTTCCCTATGCTGGGAACTTCTAAACTCTCTTTCCCTGGGCAATTCTGCACAGCCCAGGGGTGCCACAATGGTGGGCACACTTCTGAGTGCCAGCTGGTCCCTGTGAAAGAGCACCTGAACCACAGACACCCTCCCTCAAATTCCCCCACCACCTACAGAGATGGCTGGCCAGCCAGCCCCATTGTTCCCTATGATGGGAACCAACTGCACAACAAAGAATAAAACAAGAACAACACAAAATAAAGTTTTTAAAAAATTATTTTCTCCCTTCCAAAGTACAAGTAGGCAAAGCATTATGACACATTACACCAGCAGTCCCCCACACAGAAAAATAACACAACTCACTTAACATCAGAGAATCACAAAGCATGATTCCTGTCAAAAACACTTTATTTCTTGAACAGCTTTAGGTTACACAGCAGGGGGGAACACCAAAGGGCATGGCAGCACTATCTTACACAAAAATAACACAACTCACTTAACATCAGAGAATCACAAAAACACAATTCCTGGCAAAAACACTTTATTTCTTGAACAGCTTTAGGTTACACAGCAGGGGGGAACACCAAAGGGCATGGCAGCACTATCTTACACAAAAATAACACAACTCACTTAACATCAGAGAATCACAAAAACACAATTCCTGGCAAAAACACTTTATTTCTTGAACAGCTTTAGGTTACACAGTAGGAGGGCACAACAGGGCATGATAGCAATGTACTACAAAAAATGATACAACCCACTTCACCGTTTTTGACAGCAATTGTGTTTGTGTGATTCTCTGATGTGAAGTGAGTTGTGTTATTTTTGTGTAGTACACTGCTTTCCTGCTCTGTGGTGCCTTCCTACTGTGTAACCTAAAGCAGTTACAGAAATAAAGTGCTTTTGACAGCAATTTTTTGGGGTGATTCTTTAATGTGAAGTGAGTTGTGTTATTTTTGTGTAAGATACTGCTTCCATGCCCTTTGGTGTTCCCCCCCTGCTGTGTA
This sequence comes from Eublepharis macularius, assembly GCF_028583425.1. NCBI lineage: Eukaryota > Metazoa > Chordata > Lepidosauria > Squamata > Eublepharidae > Eublepharis > Eublepharis macularius. The sequence goes on from NC_072798.1 coordinate 60,496,194, forward strand.
GCCTAAAGCTGTTCAAGAAATAAAGTGTTTTTGACAGGAATTGTGCTTTTGTGATTCTCTGATGTTAAGTGAGTTGTGTTATTTTTGTGTAAGATAGTGCTGCCATGCCCTTTGGTGTTCCCCCCTGCTGTGTAACCTAAAGCTGTTCAAGAAATAAAGTGTTTTTGACAGGAATCGTGTTTTGTGATTCTCTGATGTTAAGTGAGTTTTGTTTTAATTTTTCTGTGTGGGGGACTGCTGGTGTAATGTGTCATAATGCTTTGCCTACTTGTACTTTGGAAGGGAGAAAATAATTTTTTTAAAACTTTATTTTGTGTTGTTCTTGTTTTATTCTTTGTTGTGCAGTTGGTTCCCATCATAGGGAACAATGGGGCTGGCTGGCCAGCCATCTCTGTAGGTGGTGGGGGAATTTGAGGGAGGGTGTCTGTGGTTCAGGTGCTCTTTCACAGGGACCAGCTGGCACTCAGAAGTGTGCCCACCATTGTGGCACCCCTGGGCTGTGCAGAATTGCCCAGGGAAAGAGAGTTTAGAAGTTCCCAGCATAGGGAACAAAGGGAGAGGGCTGGCCTTTGCCAGCCTGTTCCTGGGGTTATGGGTGTGGGGCAGGTGGGGGTGGATTTGGGTCTGTGAGGGGCTAATGTGGGGATTTGGGTCTGTGTGTGGCAGCTGGGGGGGAATTGGGTTTGTGTGGGGCTGTAAGGGGTGGACTTTAGGGGCTGAGAGGACCTACTTGGGGAGGCCATGAAATGGCCCCCCCAAGTGGGAGCAGTCTGAGCCTTGGTGGGGGGTGGGAGGAAGGGTGGGAGAAGGGCCCCAGAGGGCTGGGGGGCATTTTGCATGCAAAATGCCACCCCTGGCAACACAAGCCTCTCCCAGCTGTCAGTGGTAGAGATGAGAGCAGAGCACCTACTTGGGGAGGCCATGAAATGCCCCCCCAAGTGGGAGCAGGCTGAGCCTTGGTGGGGGGTGGGAGGAGGGGTGGGAGAAGGGCCCCAGAGGGTTGGGGTGGGAGAAGGGCCCCAGAGGGCCCCAGAGGGTTGGCAACACAAGCCTCCCCCAGCTGTCAGTGGTAGAGATTAGAGCACCTACTTGGGGAGGCCATGAAATGGCCCCCCCAAGTGGGAGCAGGCTGAGCCTTGGTGGGGGGTGGGAGGAGGGGTGGGAGAAGGGCCCCTGAGGGTGAGGGGGCATTTTGCATGCAAAATGCCACCCCTGGCAAAGGAAGCCTGCCTCTTCATTTTTTCCCCATAGGAAATAATGAAGAAAGATTAGCAGCAGCATGCTAACAATATGCTGCTCCTTCGCTTTCTTATGGGAGGATGGGGGGACCTGCTTTGGGGGGCCATAACATGGCCCCCCAAAGTCCAATCTGTCTGAAACTTGGGTGGTTGTTAGAGAAGGGTTAGAGGAAGGTCCCCACCAATTTTGGGCTTATTCGGTGGGAAAATGCCTCCTCCAGGCGTCCTGGAAGACGGAGGCATTTTCCCTTAGAAAAAAGCCGAAAGAATGCCGAAATAATGCCGAAAGAATCCCGAAAGCCGAAAGCCGAAAGAGATTCTTGTTTCGGCTTTCGGCTTTAACGATAGAGAATCTTCTTTCGGCTTTCTACTTTCGGCTATAGCCGAAAATTTTTGGCTTGCACACCCCTACTCTTCAATATACACATGGCAATACAACTGTCTAACTCTATTGTTTTATGCCAGTCTCCAAGGTTGTTAGATTCTAGGCCTCTAGACTCCATTTGTAGCCTGTGTAGTTATGGGGCTGGGCTGTTTAACGACGACGACAACAACATTCGATTTATATACTACCCTTCAGGACAACTTAATGCCCACTCAGAGTGGTTTACAAAGTATGTCATTATTAGCCCCACAACAAAACACCCTTTGAGGTGGGTGGGGCTGAGAGAGTTCCAAGAAGCTGGGACTGACCCAAGGTCACCCAGCTGGCTTCAAGTGGAGGAGTGGGGAATCAAACATGGTTCTCCAGATTAGAGTCCTGCTGCTCTTAACCACTACACCAAACTGGCTCTGTTTCTTTGTGCAAAGGTATCTTGAATGACTTTCCTGATCATATCCAGCAACTGTTCCCCTATAGTTCTAGCTATATCCATGACAGTACTTTTGTCACATCATGCGGAGACAAGTCTCTATGGAAAAGTCAATAATGTCAACATAAGATGGCTTGACTCAATAAAGGAAGCCACATCCTCCAGTTTGCAAGATCTAAACAAGTCTATTAATGATAGGATGTTTTGGAGATCTTTCATTCATAGGGTTGCCATAGGTCAGAGGCGACTTGATGGCACATAAGACACACATGCCACTGAGTCACAGATTCTCCACCCCCACCCTCCAGCATGAGTTGTGAAATAGGTAAAAGTATCAAGCAACTTATCACGGTCTTTTCACATCAAGAATAGACTTCAGATCTGCCCAAAAGGGAACTGTGAGCATGTTATAACAAACGGTGTACCAGAAATTATGTATTTATGTATGTTAGAGGGTTAAAATACAGCAGAGGACCATAAGTCAGTGTGAATAACAACAATCCAAACTTATATACAGATAGTCTAACAGATAAAAGTTATTGATTTTATGAATTTCAATTAATACAATTTACTGAACAATTTTAATAGGTTGCTGATGTGAGTCCTGAGAAGACTTTTGTAACTTTAAAAATCCTAAAAAAAGACAATTCCTCTGTTTGCACATTCTGTCATAACCACAACTCAGAAGAAACTACACTTGGTGAAATGTTCACTTGACACCAATTATTAAAGCTAAACGAGTCATCCTAGTGTGTGGATATTGAACGATGTACTTTGAACTTCACCCTGCCCTAGGCTTCTCTACAAATCATCATCATCTCCAATGGAGATTTTCTTTACAAAACAGGTGGTTTCCTCTCCAAAACTGAGGATGAGTCATACTCCTGATGAACTTTAAGTGAGAGCCTAAGGCATTGTTTTCAAGCCCATTAGCTCTGGTACACTGACCGCCTTACAGAGAAGGGGGGACGAAAGAAGGCCAAATAAGCATGTGTAGACTGCTTTCACCAAGAATGAATCTACAAGTTCATCTGGTATTCAAATAATTTGTTAAATCATTGTGCCAAGTGTAGTGTAATTTGATAGCAACCTTTCAATGCACCTCAGCAATTATGGTTGCAAACATTATTTGGGAGTCAGCCATTATAAACATCCAGTTGTTAATCATCCAAATTCCACACCTATGTTTCAGTTTCCTGGGACAGGAACAAATGAACCCTTGCCAATTGCAAAGTAAATCATAAATTGGCTATTTATTTCAATATTGATCTTTTGTTTAAAAAGCAGTAAAGCAGACAGTCAAAATCTTTGAGGGAGTACTACAAATACTATTAGGAGCTGACCCAAGACCCAGGCTTCAGTATGGGTAGAACTTCATGGCCAAGAAATGCCGAAATGACAGTAGGATGATCAATGTTTTTTCCCCCAAATGTTTGTGGAATATTTACTCATATATATATCCATCCCTTGGCGGTAATCATATTTAATACCTGAATAAAGAATCAACAGAGAGTTGTTATTGGATTAGCACTCTGTTATGCTGCTCAAGGTTAGTTTTCCTTGAGTAAAGAGACTTAGCATCATAACTACTATTTATAAGTGCAATCCTAAAGAAAGTTAATCCTTTTAAGCTCCACTGAAGTCAATGGGTTTAGAAGGGTGCAATTGTTTAGAATTGTACTATATGTCTAACAACAGCTAATAACTCTAAGAGAATTTCAGCACATAATTTCTTTTTATATTAGATAATGGATCACTTACTATGTATTCAAAATTAAGAGCCTAAACATTGCTGTGCTTAAGTGTGAAATAGGGACCAAGGTATCATTTGTCAAAAGGAAAAAGAGAATTTAAGCAACTTACCTTCGCTATCCACTTAGTTTCATATATGCCCCATCATTGCAATTCCTGAATGGCTTGTTGTAAAGTGCAGCATTCATTCATCTACCAAGTCCATGAATTTTTCATTGGAAGGTCTAAAATGCATCTCACAGAATACTTTTAGAAGTGTGCTTTATGCACTTTATAAAAGGATGCTAAATCTATCTGCTACTACCTATTTAATATGAATTTTCACTTCCCCCTTTCATTTCCAGAGACTTTAAAAAAAATACAGCATGCAAGTGATTCAGCAAAATCTAGAATTTCTATATACATCTTAGGTAACATATATCAATCTTGCTAAATATTCTGTCTCCGACAGACTTTAAATGAAAGCTTAAACCTGACTAAATCCGAATTAAGCACTGATTCTTGGCTCTTCATTTTCTGATATATAGGCATGTTCCAGTCAGGTTGATCATGTTAATCAGCATTTGGTTGTACAGAAGGAGGATTGTGCCAGAAGCACATAAGAGAGCACTGTTGCAAAACTGCATATCTCAACTATTTATAAGCAGCAACGAGTCTTACCCTTTGCTTCTGAATGGTGTATAACCCAAAAGTTCAGTTCTGAATGCAAAACTGTCTGCTAGTTTTTGTACCAGCAAATTGACTTAATAACCTGAAACCTCTTGATCTTTAATGAGCTGTATCATATCTGCATGCATAATGCAGTCTTCTAAACTTCTCAACAATGCTGTAGAGGTCTAACTAATATATTCTCTATGCTGCCATGGTTTTCTAAAGTGCAACTCTGTCTTGATAAGAGATACTGTAATGAATTACCCTCACTGAACTCACATTATCATTCTGTGTGCCACATAGTGCTGCTTTTCACAATGCGGAGAAATTTCTGTCAGAAGCTCTTTTTCACCTCTGAGGCTGTCAGGTAAAAAATTGAACCTTTAGCCCCTTGGCTCCATATCCCAGGTCTGAGCAGACCCTAGGGAACAGCTCTGGCTCATGGGTTCTTGATCCGTCAGTGAACAGATACAGAGTCTCAGGCAAAGGTCCTTTAAAAGAAATAAAGCTTTATTGAAACATTTATGTAACTAAGCTAACTTCATTTATACTTCTTATTCATCCAAGGCTTGCCCAACTTGTTAGTGTATAAAGGCGTGTATAAAATCTTAACCCTCCCTGTGAAGGCTGTCCACCATCCTGTTTTGAATGTGTATTAATAGAAATACACTGCTGTTTTAATGATGTTTTAATGTAGATGAATTTTTATTGTATTTTAATATGTTGTTATCCGCCCTGAGCCTGCTCACGGGGAGGGTGGAATAGACATTTTTAATAAATAAATAAATAGTTGCATGCAAGGAATGTCCAAGCAGGAGATGATGAAAAGTAGAACTCTGCCTTTTCCTGGCCCCCTCCTTTGTAGGGCTGATGACTTCATGGCATCTCTGGCCATTCTCTGTTCTTTCTTTGCCTCTTTTACCCTTCCTTCTTACTCTCCAAGGTGCAGGTGAACCTAGTTCTTGCTCGGCATCAGTTGTTCCTTTGTTGACATCTTTTGTTGTCCTTTTGCCAGGGTCATCATCTCCAGCCATCTTTGCTTGTCAGGTTGCTTCCTGTTACCTCACAGCACCAGTTGGGGAGGGGTAAAGGAAGAGGCTGACTGCATGGAGATGTTCAAGCACATATCATGATGGCACAGGAAAGTTTGTTTCTGGGCTGTAGATGGGAGAATCCTTCTATGGCTTAGACTTCTGCCTTTACCCCCACACTTATCACATGAACTTACAAGCATTCTCCATCTCTAAACAGGCTTAGGACATTTCAGGCTAAAGTTGCTGAATGCACAGTTTCAGGGACAGTTGTAATTGCAAGACAGCTGTTCCTTGGTCTTGCAGACTTAGAAGCAGGAATATAAGCTTTTAATGAAACATTTCATTTAGCATTAACTTATTAGCAACCAGTATTACTATTCCATATCTGACAAGACCTTATTGGTCTAACTGGATGTAATCAGAGTTGGACTAATAAGTGACATGATGTGATTGGTGGTGATTTTTACGTGTCCCAATTAGACATGGGCATGAACAGAAAAAAACCATGAACATGCTGTTTGTTGTTCATTGCCGCTGCCAATCACGAACCAATGAATGGAAATGAACCTATCCCATTAACGAACGTGTTCGATGTTCATTGTTCATCAGTGCCAGAGCAGCCCCCTTAGCACTTAGAGAGCCCATATTCACAGGGAATGTACAGCAGGCTCTCTTCCAGCCATCATCCACGTTTGGTCAAGATTGCAGTATGGATCTCAGAGTTATACATTCCCGAATTTGACACCCCCAGGAAACTTCCATTCAATACAAATGGAGCCACCCTCCCCATTTCACTTTGGCCCTGTGCGGTGGACCTGAAGGCAGGCTGCCTCCCCTGTAGGGGGCAGGGGGTCTGGCCGCTGGCTGGCACCCCCCCATGTGCCCACCCACCAGGTCACCCCAAGGCTACTTTCCACCAAGGCAGTAATGTGGGTCATGCCTGCAGCCACCGCATAACCAAATGACCCAGCAACAGTCTGCAAAGAAAAACCTCCAGCAAGACATGATGGCGTCTGTGGACGCTTTGCACACAGAGACACACCCTGGTGGGTCAGAGACACCAACACACACCCACCAGATGGGGACATTATGGCATTGGAGCCAATGCTCTTGTCCACACCATGCATGGTGCAGAGGCTGTTACTGCTCTATCATATTTCAGAGCATTTGAGATCATACAAGAGAGGCCAGCTTTAGGATGCCCCCTTTCCTCCCTCTTATTGCTTTTTCCGTAAAGGTTGTGTATCCTGGGAGGGACACGTCTTTCAGAGCCCAAGTATCTTGGAGTAGTATTATTGAAAAGTTGTCGAGGAACTCAGCTACACCTGGAGATCCTATCCTAGATGTCCATCTTGCTACGTTCCATGAAAGGATTTTCACAGGGGTACTTGGGAGTCAATCTTGGGAGAATGGCAAGCTGTTACCACACAAATGCAGCAGCTGGACATGGAGCATTGGATGTTTAGGTGCATGGGATAGATAGGTTTCTCAATAGACAGGTGCATAGCTGTATGGGATAGGTGTATAGGAGAGAGGGATGCATGGATACATGGAATTTTTATTTTATTTTATCGTATTTGTATTCCGCCCTTCCTGCAAGCAGGCTCAGAGCAGATAACAGCATTAAAAACATTTAAAACATTTCATATAAAACATTTAAAAGCATCATACAAAAATATAAAAATAGCACTCTTTTTCTTGATGGCAGCAATACAGTTAATAACAAATAGTGCAAATAGTGATAATGAAAGAGACTTTCCTGGAGTTATTAAAAATAGTATTATGGAGTACAAATTGATATCTTGGAATGTTAATGGACTAAATTCACCTCAGAAACGTAAAGCAATTTTTCATTGGCTAAATAAACAAAAGTGCAATAGAGTATGTTTGCAAGAGACACATATTAAAGACCAAGATTTTAAATTTCTAAAAAATGGACAGTTAGGAAAAGAATTTTTGGCTTCTGCAAAACAGAAAGAGGAGTGGTGATATATGTAAAGGAAGAATTGGATCCCAAATTAAATTTAAAGACAAAGATGGAAGATATTTGGTGGTAGAAATAATGTTGAATTTCAAAAAGACTTTGGTTCTAGGAATTTATGCACTCAATGGGGCTAAAGACGATTTTTATAAGGAGATAATTCAAAATTTGGACCAATACTCTTATGATCAAGTTTTAATGGCTGACTTCCGGTTTGGGATCCATGAAGGTCTAATGCAGCTCAGGGAGCTGAGCTGTCCGAGTCGCTGTTTGTGGGGCTGGAGGGGCACAAACTGCCCGTAGCCCCCTGTTCTCAGGTGGAGAACAGGCAAGTATGCTCAAGAACTTGAAGGCGCGTTGATCTCGGGTGTGAGGGGGGTTCTACGTAACGAGCCCCCATCCACCCTTGAGGTCCCACCTGAAGAAAGGTTGCCAAGATCTCTGCAGCAACTTTGGAGTAAAATTTTGGCATAAGACCTACATGCCCAAGCTTCAGCAAACTAAGAAGGGAACTTGAATCGATTGGATAATCAAAGCAGCGATTACAACCCAAGAGAAACATCTAAGAAGGTAAAGATTGCTATCTGTCATTACGGGACTGATTACAATAAGAAATAAAGTGACAAAGAGAATTAGAAAACTGCAAAAGACTTGATATATAACTGAGAAAACTCCGGCAAATAAATTACTAGAAAGTGACATTGTAAAGAAAAGTTAGCATGGAAAAACGATTATTGCTTACATACCTGCGGCTAGAAAGAGATAGCGGACTGTGAGAAAGTTTTAACATCGCGAGAACTGCTGTGAAACGGAGAGGAATAGGAAGTGCGTCAGAACCATAAAGACTCTGGCGAGAAGGGGCTTGTAAACAGCGGAAGTGGAATATCGCCATTTTTGAAGAGGGCAAAGCTGCGGCTTCAAGGAAAATGGAAGTAGGCCATCTTTGACAAGGGTAAGGGTGGTTGCCTCAAAACAAAACCATAGAGAAAAGACGCCCGACATTTTGGATTTCGTAAATATCAGCTTTTAGAAAAATAACCTAAACTTTGACTTTTAAAAATAAAAGAAAATAATAAAGTAGCGCCACGGAGTTAAGGAAAAGAGCAGACTCGTGGGAGCGAAGTAGAGCTAGTCCCACGATGTAGAAGAAGGAATGGCAAATGGCGCTGGAAAACCTAGACAAAAAAGTTTCGGAAGGGAATAAAGAGCTTAAAGATATGATGCAAGAGATGGCGAAAAATTTGAAAGACTTTAAAGAGACACTTAAATCGGAGATGGCAGAACTAAGAACATGGATCAAGTTCAAAAAGACTTGCAAGTTACACAGTAGAGAGTTAATGCAGTAGAAAATGCGGCTGACACCTTGGCAGATGTGCAGAGAATGGAGTTGAGAGGCGTGAAGGGAAGAATAGCCGTAGCTGAATGTAAACAAATGGAAAGACAAGTTAGATTTCGTGGAATCCCGGAAGTTCTGGAAAAAACAGCCCAAGAGCAGATTACAAAAATTTTGGCGGCATACCTGGGAAAAGAAGAAGAGGAGATTGCAGCGCTTCTGGACGTGGCATACAGAATTAATTCAAAATTTGCAGCTCAAAAGAAGTTACCAAGAGATATGATTGTGCAATTTACAACTAGAAAGACAAGAGTGTCAATTGTGAGTAAACAATTTCAGGACCCATTAGAGGTTGATGGGAAAGTGGTGAGAATCATGAAAGAACTGCCCAGATCAGTGTTGTTGGAGAGGAAGAAGTATAGAGAGCTGGTCCAGATGTTAAAAGACATGAAAATCAGATACAGATGGGAAATACCTGAAGGACTGGCTTTTGAATTTGGTGGTATAAGGAGAATCATCAGATCTGGCCAGATGGAAATGTTTATCAGGGACAATGAAAAAGACTTACCAAAAGGAGCTAAAATTTGATCATGGAGTGTAAAATCATATCTTGGAATGTAAATGGACTAAATTCACCTTTTAATTTTCCACTGGCTTTTAAAACAAAAATGTAATATAGTGTGTTTGCAAGAGACACATATCAAAAAACAGGATGTAAAATATTTGAAACTTGCAAAACTTGGAAATGAATTTGCAGCAGCTTCCAAAAAGAAAAAGAGAGGAGTGGTATTATATATAAAGGAGGAGCTACAGCCAAAATTAGTTCTAAGTGATACAGAAGCTAGATATATAGCAGTGGAAATAATTTGGAATTCTAAAATTTTGGTGATTGGAATTTATGCGCCTAATGGGGCAAAAGAAATTTTTTTCAAGGACTTACAGGAACAATTAGATGAATTGACTTATGATCAAATAATTTTGGCAGCTGACTTCAATGGAGTTACAAACTTGTAAGAGGACAAGAAATCTTAAAGTGCACAGAAAAAGAGAGGACTTTTGCCAAAATCGTTTTTTGTGATTAAGGAACAAGAAAGTCTGGAAGATGTGTGGAGGAAACAAAATCCAAAAAATAGACAATATACATTTTACTCTGCAAGACATTTTACACTATCAAGAATTGACATGATCTGGGCCTCCAAAGATCTGGTGGTATAGACTAGAGACGTGGAGATAATGCCCAAGGTAGGCTCAGACCACAACCCAATTATGTGGAGATTTGGGAAAAATACAAAAAAAAGAGGATGGAGGATAAATGAAGATTTGCTGCAGACGGAAGAAAATATTACGTTGCTACGAAGAGAGACCAAATTCTTTATACGGTGCAACTTGAATAAGGATGTACCAACTAATAAGGTATGGGACATATATAAAGCTGTTATTAGAGGAATGCTAATGGACCTGAATGCAAGAGCTAGGAGGAAAAGGGAAGAAAAGAGACTTGAAATTATGGAAAAAATTAAAGCCAAAGAGATACAACTCAAAAAAAGACCAGGAAAAAAGAAAATATTTCAGGATATGAAAATCCTGCAGGAACAATTGACGGCAATGAATAATAGAAAATTGGAGTGGAATTTTAAAAAAATGAAACAGAAGTCGTTTGAAGGTGCAAATAAGCCTGGGAAATATTTAGCCTGGGAATTAAAAAAAAAGAGAAGAAAATCATAACTAAGATTCGAGAAGTGGATAAAACATTGACAGATCAATCAGCCATTAGTAGAGCCTTTTAAAAATTTTATGCAAAGTTGTACCAAAAAAAAGAGGTGAATAGAGATTCAATAGCGGTATATTTGGAGAAAGTGAAGCTTCCAGTAATTTCAGAGGAATGGAAAGAGAAGTTAAATAGGGAAGTGACAGAGGAAGAAATAAAAGAAGCTATACAATCAACAAAATTAGGGAAAGCACCGGGACCAGACGGAATAACAGCAAAGTTTTATAGAATGATGGCTAATGACCGGACACCGTTTCTAAGTGAGGTAATCAATGGAATATTACAAGGCCAAAAGATTCCTGATTCATGGAATGAAGGTAATATATCATTTATCCCGAAAGATGGACAGGACTTGACCAACGTTAAGAACTACCGGCCAATTTCGTTGCTGAATAATGACTATAAAATATTTGCGAAAATTATGGCGGAAAGATTAAAGGGATGGATGTCGGAATTTATTGCAGAAGAACAAGCTGGATTCCTACCTAATAGACAAATTAAGGACAATTTAAGGACAGTAATAAACGCTATTGAATATTACGATAAGCACTGTGATAGGGAAGTTGGTTTCTTTTTTGTGGACGCGGAAAAAGCATTTGATAATTTGAACTGGGATTTTATGTTTGCCACTATGGAAAAGCTGCAAATGGGAGAAAAGTTCATACAAGCAGTTAAAGGAATTTACAAAGACCAGTGTGCAGCGATTGTAGTTAATGATGATTTGACTAAAAAATTGAAAATAAGTAAAGGTACAAGACAAGGTTGCCCATTGTCTCCATTGTTGTTCATTTTGATTTTGGAAATTTTGCTGATTCAAATCCGAGAGGACGATACAATTCGTGGCATAAAAATAAAGGAATTTTCCTACAAAGTCAGGGCATTTGCGGATGATGTAATGTTGATAGTGGAAGACCCAATAGACAACATGCCAAAAATAATGGATAAAATAAAGGAATTTGGGGATTTGGCGGGATTTTATGTGAATAAAAAGAAGTTGATATTGTGTAAGAACATGACAAAGCAAAAACAGCAAGAATTAACGGATATAATGGACTGTGAGGTAACTAATAAAGTGAAATATTTAGGAATTGAGCTGACTGCAAAAAATATAGATCTATTTAAAAATAATTATGAGAAACTGTGGCAACAAATAGAAAGAGACCTGATAAAATGGAATAAATTAAGTTTGTCATGGTTGGGAAGAATAGCAGCAGTGAAGATGAATGTGTTACCACGTGTGATGTTTTTGCTTCAAACTATTCCAATCATCCGAGACTTCAAACAATTTGACAAATGGCAAAGAAAAATTTCAGACTTCGTGTGGGCAGGTAGGAAACCCCGGGTGAAAATGAAAGTATTACAAGATTCGAAAGAAAGAGGGGGACTGCAACTGCCAAACATAAGACTATATTATGAAGCAATTTGTCTGGTTTGGTTAAAAGATTGGATAACGCTAAAAGACCATAAATTGCTGGCCTTGGAGGGACACAAAAAATTGTTTGGATGGCATGCCTACTTGTGGTATGATAAAGTTAAAGCGGACTCTATGTTTTTGCATCACTATATTAGAAGAAGCCTTTTCACAATCTGGAAGAAATATAAGAATTACATGGAAAGTGGCATCCCCTCATGGGTGGTACCATATGAAGTAATAGATCCGAGAGCTGTCTATAATGAACAACAATGTTTAACGTATAAAGAGATAATGTCGATGGAACATAGAATACCAAAAATAAAGACACAAGAAGAGTTATCTCCTCATTATGGATGGTTTCAATATAGGCAAATCAGGGATCTTTACAAGTCGGACTGTTTAAAGGGAGGAATAAGACGGAAAAACTCGGAGTTAGAAGAAGTGATTTTACAAGAAGGTAAAAAAGACATTTCAAAAATATACAAAATACTTTTAAAATGGTATACGGAAGACGAGACAGTCAAAGTCCAGATGGTGAAATGGGCAATAAACTTTCATAAAGAAATAACAATGGAATCATGGGAACACTTGTGGAAAAACACTTTGAAGATTTCAACCTGTACCAATATTAAAGAGAATGTATACAAAATGATGTATAGGTGGTATTTAACACCTAAGAAGATTGAGCTTGGAAATACAAATATGTCAGACAAATGCTGCAAATGTAAAAAGCATGAAGGATCATTGTATCATATGTGGTGGACTTGTGAGGTAGCTAAGCAATACTGGGGAGATATAATAGAAATAATTAATGAGGTTTTGCAAACCCAAATAAATAAGAACCCAGAATTGTTGCTACTGAACTTGGGAATGGAAGATGTTCCAATGCAATATAGAACATTGTTATTTTACGTGATTACAGCAGCAAGACTTTTGTATGCGCAGAAATGGAAAGTGCAAGAAATACCAACTACAGAAGATTGGATTTACAAATTGTTGTACATGGCAGAAATGGACAAAATGACAAGAAAACTGAAAGATCTTGATCCAGGAGAATATATTGCAGACTGGGAGAAGCTGAAACAATATCTAGAAAAAAAATGGGATGTGAAAGGAGAACTGTGGCAGTTGGAGAATTATTAATATTATTAATCTAAGCTAATAGTAGTAATAAGGAGATTGTATTAAAAATAGATAGTTTAAACAGTGAAATGTAGATTGATATATTAGAAAATTGGAGATATAGAAGAATCTGAATATGCTTAAAATAAGTGATACAATATATATATAAGACTTAGAAAAATTATAGTTAAAAGTAACTTGAGAAATAAGATGGGTTAGGGGTTGGAAAGCTGTTGGAAGTCAATAAGGAGGGGGGGAAAGGGTGGGAGCTGATATAATTTAGGTAAGATGGGGAATTTGTGTATTGAATAACATTTTATGTACTCACCAATAAATTTTTTTTAAAAAAAAAAGTTTTAATGGCTGGGGACTTTAATGGAGTTGTTAATTTACAGTTAGACAGACAGCTAAAGTCAGTTCAAAGAAAAACAGGGAGGCTGCCAAAATCTTTCTTCTAACTGATAGGACAAGAAAATTTGGAAGATATTTGGAGAAAATGGAATCCTAAAATAAAAGACTTTATGTTTTACTCTGCAAGACATCAGTCCTTTTCAAGAATTGATATGGTTTGGGCAACTAAAGATATAAGTCTATTGACAAAGAAAATAGAGATGATGCCAAAGGTGAGTTCAGATCATAATCCAATGATGTGGAAAGCCTCGATGGGACACAAAAAATTTAGGTGGAGATTAAACGAAGACCTCCTTCACAGTTTTTATGGTTTGGCAAAAGTATAAGAAGTTTATTGGGGAGAAAAGGCCCATGTGGATTGTTCCGGCAGAAGTTGTAAATCCATATACTGAGTACAAGGGAGAAGACTGGATAACCTACAAAGAACTATTGTGGATGGACAGAGATTCTTTTAAAATGAAGGCCACGAGGACTTACCGTTTAGGTATGGTTGGCTGCAATATCGACAAATTAAAGATTTGTTTGAATCTGATAAAAGAAAAGTGGGTTTTAAAAATAAAAATTCAGAACTAGAAGAGCTCTTATTTGGAGGGGGAACTAAAATGATTTCTAAGATGTATAAACTTTTATTGAAATGGTATACAGAGGATGAGACGGTCAAAACTTAAATGGTGAAGTGGGCAGTAAATTTCAATAAAGAAATTACAATGGAGGCATGGGAATATCTATGGAAAAATACAATGAAAATATCTACATGTGTAAATTTAAAAGAGAATGGATATAAGATGTTGTATAGGTGGTATTTAACACCGAAAAAATTAGCAAATGTAAGCAAATTTCTAACAAATGCTGGAAATGTAAAAAACATGAAGGTTCTTTTTTCCATATGTAGTGGATGTGTGAAAAAGCCAAGCTTTTTTGGTCTAAGATCTATGCAGAAATGTTATTAATTATGAAAAGTAAGTTGTTGAAGAGCCCTGAACTGCTATTACTAGGACTAAATATAGATAAAGTCAATGTTTTTTTTTTAAATTTAATTAATGCATCACATATTATTACATTTCAATACAGTCACAGTTCTCCTATGATACATCTTTTACCCCTTTTGTAACCCTCCCCCCCACATGGTGGCCATCCTATAACTACAAATTAAATTTTAAGCCATGAGCACATTTTTTCCAATTTTCCACATATAGTTGTATTGGCTTCTCCATTATATACCCATTGAAAATATGCAGTCCATTTCTCTTTTATCTCCTCCATTTTTCCATCCCATGCCTTATCTTTTTTTAAACATTCCAACATATCTGATTGAATATATTCATACAAGTAATCATTCCATCTTTCTAAGGTCCATTTTAACTTCTCCTTCCAACCGTATGCAATCACTGCATGTGCAGCTAATAACATTGCTTTGAAAATATCCTGGTTTTGTTTCTCAATTCTAATGTTTCCCAATACACCCATGAATAATAGATCTACATCTATATTAAGGTTGACCTTACATACCAATGCTATTTTCCCCCGTACCTTTTCCCAAAAATCTATAACCTTTGGACACTCCCACCATAAGTGGGAGTACCACCCTTCTTTTGCATTGCAATGCCAGCAGTTAGGTTTCATCCCTTTAAACATGTATGCCAATTGGGCAGGAGTTCTATACCACTTCATGATTATCTTTCTTTCAAGTTCTCTATACTTTTCTAGCTTAATTGCCTTCAAATTCACCATTAACTTATTAACCTCCTCAGAAGTTATTTGTTTTTCTTTATTCCATTTATTTTTTAAAGTTCTAAACATAAACTCCTTATCCCTCATCAATTCAAGGTAGATTTTCCCTGCCAGCCCTTTCTTTATTTCATCCACATATAATGTGTGTTCTATATTGTTGTCTTCCCTTTTAATAGCTTCTTTATATTTATCTTGTTTAATTAAATGGTATAACCCCCTTAAATTTAGCCAATATCTTTTCCCCAATTTTTGATTCAATTCCTGAAGTGGTAACAAATCCCCTTGACCATTATACATATCCTTCACTCTAGTTATACCTTCCGCCTTAAGATCTTCCCAAAATTTCGGGTTCATCTCCTTCTCCCAGATATACTTAAGTGGAGTCCATTTTGAGTTCTGTGGCATCATAGCCGTTTTCCATCTCTTCCAGGCAATCAAGGCTATTTTTCTGGGGCCCTTTGCTTGCCTTATCTCCTTTTGCAGACCATAGCTACCTGCTCCCTTATTGATTGCAGATTCAAATCTTGCCCACTTGTCCCCTTTCCACCATCCTAGCTCCATCAATGCTTTCAACTGGAATGCATCATAATAGGCTTGCAGATGTGGGAGTCCCCATCCTAAATCATCTTGGGGCGCATATACCAATTTTTTTGAGATTCTTGCTTTTTTCCGGCCGAACACCCAATTTTTAATATTTTCATCCCATTTCCCTATATCTTTCTGGTCAAGTTCTATTGGGAGTACCTGAAGTAGGTATAACATCTTTGGTAATATAAACATTTTAACTGCTCTAATTTTCTCTAAAATACTCAAATGTTTATTCTTCCAATCCTTCAATTTCTTTGTTATCTTTGTCCAAACCTTATTATAATTGATTTTTTGTAGCTTCTCTATGTTTCTAGCCAGGTATACTCCTAAATATTTAATTTTACTTACTCCTGAATTCATCCCTGTTAAAACTAATATCTCTCTTTTAGTTTCCCTATCTACGTTAAGAAACATTATTTCAGATTTCTTAATATTGACACCAAGCCCCGAGCTTGACTTGAAATCTTCTAAAATAACTAGCAATTCTCTTATTGCCTGTAGCGGATTACTTATTGTCAGCAAAATATCATCTGCAAAGAGATTTAACTTAAGTTCTTCCTTACCTATTTGAAATCCCTGAATTCTACCACTATTTCGAATCCTATCTGCTAGGGGTTCCATTGCTAATGCAAATAGCATCGGGGATAATGGGCATCCTTGCTTTACTCCTCTCTGGATTGAAATTTCTCTAGTATGTCTATTGTTTATTCTAATAACTGCTTTACCGCCCCTATAAATTTCCCTTATAGTATTTAGGAACGGTCCAGTAAAACCAAATTTCTCCAATACCTGCATTAAATAATTATGATTTAAGGTGTCAAACGCCTTATAAATGTCTAATTTTAGTAGAGCTAGGGTTTTCTTTTCTTTATCAGACAAAACATTTAGTATATTTCTCAATGGATGGGCTATAAATCTATTCTTGACAAAACCATACTGATCTTCCTTAACTAATTTTGGTAAGTGTTTTTCCAATCTATTAGCTAGAACTTTCACGAATATTTTGTAATCTTGATTCAATAAACTAATTGGCCTATAAGAATTTGTATCTAGAGGGTCTCTCTGGGGTTTTAGAATTGGAAGGATCTCAGCTTTCTTCCATGAATCTGGCATTTTACCTTCTTTTAATATATAGTTAAATAATCTTTGCATTTCTGGTAACAGTAACTCTGCCATTTCTTTATAATATTCTGCAGTGAATCCGTCCAAACCAGGGGATTTTCTATTTTTTAGACCCTTTAATACTTCTGCTATTTCCTGTTGTGTGATATCTTTATTCAGGCTCTCCCTCTGCTCTGTCGTTAAATTGTTGTCTAATTGTTCATCAAATTTTTGATTTTCTCCAGATTTAAATAACTGTTGATAAAATTTAGCAAATTCCTCTCTTATCTGAGCATTTTTAAAAAGCTGTTTATCCCCATCCCCCTTGATGCATCCAATGTTTTGCTTTTCCTTCCTTGTCTTTAAATAATTGGCCATTCTTTTCATTGTATTTATATTGATTCTGTGATATTCATTTTTCACTAATATTTCTTTCTTCCACATAGATAAAGAGTCTAAATTCTCTAGCTCTTTTTAAAGATTTTTAGGAGTTCTTGAGTCTGTCTACTGTAGTTTTCCTGCAATTCTTTTTGTTTTTGTATAATTTCACTTACTTTCCTGCTTCTTTCCTTATTGTTTTCCCTTCTAATTCTAATTTCTTTAGCAATATAAACTCCCCTTATGACGGCTTTAGCAGCATCCCAGAGCACTTCTTCCGTAACTGAGTTCCTATTTTCTCTAAAATAGAGCTCTATATCTCTTCTTAAGTCCATCCTTTTCTGTTAACGGCATATTAGCCTTATATTTCCAGATATTCTCTTTCTGATCTTCGCTTAATTTAAGTTGCACTATCAAAGGAGCATGATCCGAAATCCATATAGGTTCAGTTATTGTTTTCACCACCTCTGTCTCATTTGTTCCCTTTATCAAAATATAGTCAATATATGAAAAAGTCTTAAATCTATTAGAAAAATATGTAGGTTGTGGTGTTATCCCTCCATAAGTAAATACATCCTTCAATTTCCATTTCTGAAGTTTCAAAGTTTTACTTTTCTTAAAGTCGTAATTAACATCCCCTGCTACAACCAATTCCCCTTCATAGAAATTCTGTAATTTCTGAAATACCTTATTTAAGAAATTTACTTGACCTGTATTTGGTGCGTATATAGAAGCTATTGTAAACTTCCTGTTGTTCAGCTTGAATTTCAAAAAAACATATCTCCCTTCTGAATCAAATATTTGATCTAATTCTTGTATCTTTAAACCTGAGTGTACAAGGATAGCTACCCCTCTTGCTTTTTTAGTTCCTCTTGCCTCCACCTTTGTTTCCCATAATGGGGAATTCAGCAAAGGTTTCTTATCTTTTTTACCTTTATGGGTTTCCTGTAGGCATACTATATTTATTCCCTGTTTTTTAATCAAATTTTTTAATCTGTATCTCTTTAGATCTGAAGCCAATCCATTTATATTCAAAGAAAGTAATTTAATTATCTCAACCATTCTCTTTTGTAAATTTGATATATGTGTGCTCATTTCTGTCCTTTCTTACTTTGATGGTCACCCCCATTCCCCTTCCCCCTTCCTGAAGAGCCTCCCCTAAGGGGTATACAAGTGGCATATGCCTCCTGACCTCTTCGTTGCTTAATTGAGGGCTGCGTTCCCATCCCCTCCTCCCTTATTATTTAATTTAAGCATGTTTCAATAGAAGCCACCTTGCTTATTTCATATTTTTCCATTCAAAAGAAAAAAAATCAAAAATAAATTAACATCAGTGCTATATCTTCAAACAGAGCCTTATTGTGAAGTACCAGATGTAACCTAAGATTGACTAGTGGCTTTTCTCAGGCGCTTTGGCTTGCTTTGTAGCGACTGGTTCGACTCCCCTTCTTCTTCTTCGGTGCTAGTTGTAGTAATGTCAATAGCTTCCTGTTGCTCAGATTCTTGCTCCTCCGTGTTTTCTAGTTCTAATGACGCTGTACTAATTCCCAGTCTCTCCATCATTCTCCTTGCCTCTTCTGGGTTTCTTGCACGCAAGAGTTTACCTTCTCTAAATACCAAAATTACCGCTGGGTATCCCCATGTAAACAGTATTCCACTGTCAAAGAGTCTTTGAGTATAAGGTTTTAACAATGCTCTTTGCTGCAGCGTCTCTGGAGATAAAGATAAAGTCAATGTAAGAGACAGGACATTGGTATTTTACATGACGGTGGCAGCAAGATTACTATATGCACAATACTGGAAGCAAGAAGAGATACCAGAAACTGAAGATTGGATTCAAAAACTGTTGTACATGGCGGAGATGGATAAAATGACAAGAAAGCTGAAAGAACAAAGTCCAAGTGAATTTTAAGTGACTGGGGAAAATGTAAAGACTATTTGGAAAATAACTGGGATGTGAAAGGACAACTGTGGTCTCTGGATAGTTACTAAGATTTATAGAGGATATATATGAGCTTTACCTATGATAATAGAGACAAATAATAGAATAGAGTAAAAAATCTTTATTCAAAATAACAAATAGTGCAACAGTACAGTTGAACATAGCAGCAGCTTAAGAACAGTGGTGGGCAGCTCTCATAGGGAGGGGGTAGATGTTGTATACTCCAGCCAGCGGAGGCCAAGCCTCAGCCATAAGCCTGGCGGAACAGCTCTTGTCTTATAGGCCTGGCGGAAAGATAGTAGATCCTGCCGGGCCCTGGTCTTGGTAGACAGAGTGTTCCACCAGGTAGGAGCCAGGACTGAGAAAGCTCTGGCTCTAGTCAAGGATTGAAAGGAGAGACAGATACTGTGTTCAGAGATATTGAGACAGGTGGATTGCATTACTATCTGCGTTATCCCGTCATTGGAAAGTTGGAAGGAAAGAACCAAAGGGTGTAACCCACCCCTAACATGTAGAAGCGGAGGCTCACGTGCTGGCCATCGAGGCGGTGGAGGATGCCCTCCCCCCTCATGGGGGAGGCATCATTTCCCCTAGGAAAGGGGATTGTGGGCAGACAGGTAGGTGCGCATTTGTGCAGCTGTAGGCTGCCCCCCACATCACCCACCTTCCTGCCTTCGCGGAAGGGACGGGAATTGCGGGACCCATTCCCCCCTGCTCAGAACATACAGCAACTGCTTCTGAGCTGCCCCTTGTGGCCAAAACCAGCAGACAGCAGTGCAGCACCCACCTTCCTGCCTTGACGGAAAGGGCTGGATGTGCAGGACAGGGGAGGTTGGGAAGGGTCAGAGTGGTTCTGGACAGGGAGAGGTTGAAAGAGGGACTAGCAGCCCCAGGAACTGAGTAGTGATAGAGCAGTCCACCACTCAGAGACACCTTTCCTGTGCAGGCTGGACAGGCACTTCAAATGAGTGGCATAGGCTGCCATCAGCATCACCCACCTTCCTGCCTTTGTGGAAAGGGTGGGATGGGCAGGACAGGAGAGGTTGTTGGGGAGCGTTGGAGTGGTTCCAAAGAGGGTCAGTTTCATAGAGGCAGGGAGAGCTTGACAGGGAGAGGAGGACGAAGAGGACCCCAACATCCACCGTGTTGTATTGCACAGACTGCTCCGGCATAGGCTTGTCCACCCCTCCTGTGTCACAGTGGAGGCTGTTGCCAGCATCATCCACCTTCCTGCCTTTGAGGAAAGAATGGGGCGGGCAGGAGAGGAGAGGTCATTGGGAAGGGTTGGAGGATTCCAGAGAGGGAGCAGTTGACAGAGAGAACGTCCAGGACCTTGACGGGCAGAAGAGGACAACGGGTTGCCGCTGGTTGCATCATGGTGCAGGACTGGGAATACCACTTCGTTGGAGAGCCATGAGCCAAGAAACCCACTGAGTTGTGGGTGGCGGCAGCAGCTGACATGACCCACCTTCCTGCCTTCACAGAAAGGATGGGGTGGGCAGGAGAGGAGAGGTTGTTGGGAAGGGTCGGAGGGTT
This sequence comes from Eublepharis macularius, assembly GCF_028583425.1. Lineage (NCBI taxonomy): Eukaryota > Metazoa > Chordata > Lepidosauria > Squamata > Eublepharidae > Eublepharis > Eublepharis macularius. The sequence continues at coordinate 60,516,986 of NC_072798.1, forward strand.
CCAGAGAGGGAGCAGTCGACAGAGGGAACATCCAGGACCTTGACAGGGAGAGGAGGACAACGGGTTGCTTGTCACAGCTGCATCGCAGAACAGGACTGGGAAGGTCCAAAGATGGTGTCCATGACATGGTATTCCCCTGTGCACAAAGGCGGCAGCAGCTGACATGACCCACCTTCCTGACTTCACGGACAGGATGGGATGGGCAGGACAGGAGCGGTCATTGGGAAGGTTTGAAGCGGTTCTAGAGAGGGAGGGTCAAAAGAAGGAATGTGGGGAGTACACAGAGAGAAAAGGACAAAGGCTTCCTGGCTGCATTGCGCAGCATGACTGGGATGGATGACCCCAACATCCACCCTGAAGGAGTGCACAGACTGCTGCTGGAGAGGCTTGTCTGCCCCTCCTGTGTCGAACTGGAGGCTGCCACCAACATCACTCACCTTCCTGCCTTCGCAAAAAGGAAGAGAGTTGCGAGACCCATTCCTCCCATGCACAGGGGCAACAGCAGGTGCCCATGGATGGGGGCGCACCTTACCTTGCCACAAAACTGTATCTGCAAAAGCTTTTGAGCTGCCCCTCATGCCAAGAAGCAGCAGCAGCAGTATGGCACCCACCTTCCTGCCTTCACGGAAAGGGTGGGAGGGACCCATTCCCCCATGCCCAGAGGGGTCAGCAGGAGCCCATAGATAGGGCAACACAGGTCCCTATCATCATTATCAGCAGCAGCAGAGCTGTCCCTCATGGCCAAAAGTGGTGGCAGCTGACATGACCCACCCTCTGGCCTTCATGGAAAGGATGGGGTGGGCAGGAGAGGAGAGGTCGTTGGGAGGGGTTGGAGCGGTTGCAACTGCAGACGGCGAAGATGAAAGAGGGACCATCCGGGAAATTGTCAGCTAGAGATAGGATGGGCAGGACAGGTTGTGGGGAGGGGTCGTATAGTTGCCATTAAGAGAGGGAGAGGTAGAAAGAGGGACCGTCGGGGAACTTGTCTGGGAGAGGAGGACCACAGGTTGCCAGCCGTGGAAGCAGCCTCGAGAACCGAGGAGTGTTGGAGCCCGCTGCACAGCACCTTGGCCAAGAGCCACAGTAGACTTGGTGAGGCTCAGAGGGCAGGTAGGTCCAGGTCCAAGGAGGGATGCCCAAGGAAGTTGAGGCTGACCTTCATGAAGGTCAACATGTCCACCAGGTCCAGGTGCAGATATGCACGGCGGGGATGGAGGAGGTCTCCCAGGTGCGAGAACACCCGCTCGGTCTGCACGCTGGTGGGAGGGGAGTATCACCCAATACTCCAAGAGATTAGAGTGGAGGGTCGGTGGGCTCCACCAGGTACTCTCGCACCATAGCCCCCACCGAGTCCTCCACCATGAGCAATGTGCCCAGTGTGCTGCGGCCAACCATGCAGCCCATCGACGAGGCCCAGAGATCAAATGGGGCCGTTTGGGTGGGTCTCTCCTGGCATGGCTCTCTTCCCAATTCACCCTGCCCCTCCTCCTCCTCCTGCTCCTGCTCCTCCTTTCAGCATCTGGGACATCTGGGCAAGGACTGTCCAGTCCATGGAGCTGAGGCTCAACTCCTCTCCCCTCCTCAGCACATCCGAAGAGGACAGGATGTCTTCCAACGTGCCCTTCTGCTCCACCAGATGACATATCATGTCGTAGCTGGAGTTCCAGTGGGTGGGCAGGTCCTGGAAGAGTTGGTGCTCGGGGTCCCCTGCCTCCCCCTGCCTCTGTAACAGCTCGCGGGAAGAGTTTATGCTGCGGGAGAAGTGGGAAGTGACGCGATGGCAGCTGTCCAGCAGATTGTGTGTCCACAAGGCTCCCTCATCCCAGCTGTCCCTTGGCTTTCTCCTCAGCCCGAGCACGTCACGCATCACAAGGTTCAGCTGGTGTGCCATGCACACGAGGCCCAGGAGGGATGCCTCTTTCAGGGCTTCCAACATGTTGGCTCCCACATCCGTCACCATGAAGCCACGGACAAACCCTTCCACCTCGGACGTCCACTCCCTCAGAGCCACTTTGATGGTGGTGGCGATGTTCTTCCTGGTGTGGACCTTGTCCATCCCCTGGGTCTGAAGAAGAGCCCCCCTGTAGCCCGGTGTCAAGCTGGGCACCTTTTTGCGGCTACCAGATCTTGGCCTGGGGAGGCGGAGGTCCTCTGGTTGCCACCAGTGGGTGGTGATGGCAAGGTACCCATGATGGCAGCCACTCCACAGGTCAGCCATGAAGTGCACTGTTCTGCCTTGGGCGGCTGACAGGTCTATGTGCACCATGTCTCACACTGTCTTGTTCAGGGAGGGCACGACTCGACGCCCAATGGTGCACCGTGATGGCATGGAGAACCATGGGGCAAAGTGCTGGAGCAGCAGTTGGAAGCCCACGCCCCCCACAACTGATAGGGGGAAGCCTTGCAGGGCAATCGTCTGTGCCACCACATGAACACCTGCCTCCTGAGCCCTTTTTCAGCAGAGCCACCCCCTACCCCGATGGAACAACTTCCCCCAGGGAGGCCTGCCTGACCCTTCCGCTCCCACCAGCTGCACCCTCGAGGCAAGGCTTCTTGCTCGGGGTGCATTCCAGAGACCCTCCCATCAATCCCGGATCAGACAAGCTGGTGGCCCTCTGTCTCACCCCGACGGATGTTACGCTGGCCGAGGACAGAGACCACAGGCTCAGGTGGTGCTTCTTCAGGTGCCGAGTCTGGGCCATCAATGACAGGTGCTTTGGGTCATTGCCCCTGTGCACCAGGCCCTCACACACACAGCACCGCAACACGCGGGGGTCAGTAGGAAGGGACTGAAAGTGCCTCCAAACATTGCGGTTGAACCATGGCCCACTAACTCTTCTGGGGGAGGGAGGACGAAGGGTTACTGGCTGCGCAGTGGAGCTGGCAATGGAAGATGGAGTGAGGGATGGACTGTAGGCAAGGACAGCATCAGGAGTTTAGGATGTGGACGAGATGGATGTTTCATCAAACCCAAACCATTCCACCATGGATCCCTCCTCCTCCTCCTCCTCCTCCAACATTTTAAAGAGTTCCTCTTCCTCCGGCAGCAAGAGCTCTTTGGCCTCCTCCACAGCCCCCACGTGATTATTGGGGAGCAGGAGTTTCTGCTGCTGCAGAGCCCTGCCCAGTACTGCTTCCTGCTGGACAACCGGGACAATCTTTGCACTTCCCCCCATGACCACCGTTTGCCCTTGCCCGAAGCCTCATTGTGCCAGCGAACAAGGAGGAAAGAAAAGGATACCACACTGTGAGCCTTCAGCCGAGGTGCCCACTGAGCTTGGCCCCATGGCCTTGCAGCAGCCCTGGAACCAGAGGGAGGGGGTAGAGCCCTAGCCCAGCACTCCCAGAGACCTGACCAGATCAGGTACTAATAATAATATGAGCCCTCAGCCGAGGCGTCCACTGAGCTTGGCCCCACGGCCTGGCAGCAGCACTGGAAAAAGAGGGGATAGATCTCTATCCCACCCACCACACACAGAAAAAATCCCAGCTCCAATGCACTCTCCCTGTCTCTCTTCCCAAAGGCTAGCAACAGCTCTCTTCCACTCCACTGCTTGCTGAAACTGAAAGCCAGAATTGGGAGCACAGTGCCCTTTTATAAGCAGAGGTCTCATTGAGAAAAGCAGGAGGTCTGTGGTTGGCAGTCAGAACTGCCTAACAGGGTTTGCAGGGATGAGCTTGGAGTTCCCATGGCCACAGAACACCCCCCTCCTCCCTCCCTCCCCCATGGTGTCTTCTCCCATGTTACCAATTGTAACCAATTTGTAGCTCCACACTTGGAAGGAAGACCTGCCCATCAAGCTAAGTTGGGCTTTGATTGGGGTGTTCAGGACAACAGAGGGAGTGCAGACAGAGTTCAGGCAATCCCTCCCTTCGTTGCCGAGGCAACTGATTAAAGGTGCCTGAGTGTCTGGCTTCCCAAACAGTGGACGAATGCAACGAAAAAGGCTTGCTACGACCACCTGTTTGTCTGGAATGGTGCCTCACAAATGGCCCGTTCGCAAACAGACAAACGGGCTGTTCGTGGGTTTTTTTCCATTCATAATGCTGTTCGTGCCCATGTCTAGTTCCAATGCGTGCTTTAAAACACTTTGGAAAGAGCAAAGGCAGGCAGGGGAAGAAGAAGGAACTGAATTCCTTAATAGAAGGTGTTGTGGCAGAAACAAAATAAAAACCAATCGTAGGATTTAAATAAAATTGGAAGTTTATTAACTATAGCTATAGAATTCGGCCCCTTCCTGGCAAGCAGCTATGCTGCTCAGCCAGGGGCCGTTTATTGCCACTCCTGAGGGATGGACGGCACCACCCCCTCCATTCCTTATAAGGAGTGGCTGGGAGGGCTGAGCGAGCATTGTGACGCAGTTCTGCCCTCCCAGCTCAGTGCAGCTCAGTCGCTCGGCCCACCCGCCTCTCCCTAATTTATTGGTGTAGGAGTAGCCGGCTGCCGTTATGGGGCCAGGTAGGAATTTTTTCCCCCCTTTCCGATTTGGCTTGGGTAAAGGGTTTTTTTTTGCCTACCTTGCATCGATGTTTGGGGATTGAGGAATTTGGTGCAAGGTGGTGCCTGTTAGGGGATTCAAGGCAGGTTTGTAGGAGTAGGGTGCGGGACGGTGAGCACCCTTGGCGCTTCACTATGTGGGAAGAGGGGCCTGCCTAAAGGGCTGGTACTGCTGTGACGGCTGCCAGGCCCACAGGCAGGCTGCCTTCGGGAACCCCAGCCTGCGAGTCCTTTCCCTCACTGCTATACGGCTGAGGTGTCAGGAGCTTAAAGGGGGGTGACCAAATTTGCCTGGCCGGCTGGGTTCGCCCCATCCACTGGATGGGTCCCACCTGGGGCTTCGGGGCTCGCCCAGACAGGTCAAGGCGGTGGTCCAGTGTGGGACACCGTGGCTTGACCTGTACCGCTTTAGGTCCTTGCCGCTGTTTGGCTTGTTTGCCTGTATAAAGTTAATAAAGTGGCCCTTAGATCCAACTTGGTGTCCGTCTCTTTTCTGAATGGGGTGGCAATGACGTTCACTCATCCTTAAACCACAGAAATCTGAAGGTTTCCACAAGCAGTTCTCTTTTTTTTTTTGAAAAATTTTTTATTGGGTTAGAATCCATTATTTTTACATTACATTCAATTATCCCCAATTTTTCATTTCTAACCCCCTCCCTTTCCCCCCCTTTTATTGACTTCCAACAGCTTTCCAACCCCTTGTCCCTTTTCCCTTACTTCTATTTGATTCCTCTATCTAAAACAAATATATATTCTCCTTTATTCTAAGCAGTACATCCTTAACTATTTTTAATACTCTATACCCAAACTGTAAGTCCTTATTTCCATCTTGGATAAACAATTTATCCCAATTTCTATAATTCAAATATTTCTATAGATCATAAACCATGTAAATCATACATTCATTTAAGTCAAACAATTTAACTTATGCTCCATATATTACTGTCTTCTTATAATAATTCAATAATAATTCAATATAATTCAATATAACTCTCATCATATAGTCGATCAATTTGACTCATCTTTATCCTCAGACATTCAGTTTGGTGCATTATACAGATCTTACCAAAGAAAAAAAGTATTATTGGTTACTCAATCCTTATATTTATTCCTTATGGTTAATTATTTTCTATCAATGTTCTATTTGTTAGCCTTCATATATCAGCCTTCATATATCTATATATATATCCATCTATTAATCTAACTGCTTATAAATTCGCTTTTATCTCTTCTCCCCCCCGGTAAAGTCACCCTCCTCTACACTTTATTATACATCAGTAGTTCTCAAACTGCCACAGTTTTCCTCCCACCTCCCATTTCTTCTCCAAATATTGTTTCAGCTTCTCCCAATCTGTGTTAAACTGCCCTGAGTCCAGATTTCTCAGTTTTCTTGTCATCTTGTCCATTTCAGCCATATACAGCAATTTGTAAATCCAGTCTTCAATGGTTGGCACTTCTTGTACTTTCCATTTTTGCGCATACAAAAGTCTAGCCGCTGCCGTCATATAAAATATCAATGTCCTATGATGGGCTGGAATTCCCTCCATTCCCAAGTTTAGTAGCAGGAGTTCTGGGTTCATATTAATTTGAAATTGTAAAATTTCACTCATTTCCCTTATTATCTCCCCCCAGTACTGCCTAGCTACCTCACACGACCACCACATATGATAGAGGGAGCCCTCATGCTTCCTACATTTCCAGCATTTATTAGAAATATTCAAATTCCCTAGCGCAATCTTCTTTGGTGTCATGTACCAACGATAAATCATTTTGTAAATGTTCTCTTTAATGCTAGTACATGTCGTTGTCTTCATTGTAGTCTTCCACAGGTATTCCCATGCCTCCATTGTTATTTCTTTGTTAAAATTTATAGCCCATTTCACCATTTGTGTTTTAACTGTCTCATCCTCAGTATACCATTTCAACAGTACTTGGTATACCTTAGATATTCTTTTCTTATCTTCTTTAAGAAGGGTCTGCTCTAGTTCCGAATTCTCTATTCGTATACCTCCCTTTACAGAGTCCGAATTATATAAGTCTCTGATCTGTCTATACTGGAACCAATCGTAATAAGGTGATAGTTCCTCTTGCGTCTTTATTCTGAGTTTAGATAGTTCAATTCTAGTTATTTCTTTATAAGTTAAACATTGTTGTATTGTCGAAGGCTTTCACGGCCGGAGAACGATGGTTGTTGGGGGTTTTCCGGGCTGTATTGCCGTGGTCTTGGCATTGTAGTTCCTGACGTTTCGCCAGCAGCTGTGGCTGGCATCTTCAGAGGTGTAGCACCAAAAGATAGAGATCTCTCAGTGTCACAGTGTGAAAAAGATGTAGGTCATTTGTATCTACTCAGGAGGGGTGGGGTTGAGCTGAGTCATTCTGTAAGAGTTTCCCAGGGTGTGGAATGCTAATGGCGGGAGGCTTCACTGAATCCTGAGGAGGTTCTTTTGCATATGGATTGGTGCTTGATGTGCTAATCTTCTCTGCAGGGCTATTGTCGGGTGTGGAGTGTTTTGTTGTGCAGCTGTGGACAAGTTTACATCGGGACCACAAAGCGTAGCATCCAGACAAGAATAAAAGAACATGAAAGACACTGCAGACTTGGACAGCCTGAAAAATCAGCAGTGGCTGAACATAGCCTAACTCAAACAGGGCACAGTATCTTATTCCAGGACACCAAAATACTGGACAACACTTCCAACTACTTTGTCAGACTGCACAGGGAAGCCATTGAAATTCACAAGCATAAGCAAAACTTCAACAGGAAAGAAGAAACCTTAAGAATGAACAGAGCATGGGCTCCAGTTCTGAAAAACACCAGGCCAACAAAACACTCCACACCCGACAATAGCCCTGCAGAGAAGATTAGCACATCAAGCACCAATCCATATGCAAAAGAACCTCCTCAGGATTCAGTGAAGCCTCCCGCCATTAGCATTCCACACCCTGGGAAACTCTTACAGAATGACTCAGCTCAACCCCACCCCTCCTGAGTAGATACAAATGACCTACATCTTTTTCACACTGTGACACTGAGAGATCTCTATCTTTTGGTGCTACACCTCTGAAGATGCCAGCCACAGCTGCTGGCGAAACGTCAGGAACTACAATGCCAAGACCACGGCAATACAGCCCGGAAAACCCCCAACAACCATTAAACATTGTTGTTCATTATCAACAGCTCTCGAGTCTATCACCTCATATGGAACTACCCACAAAGGAGTTCCTTCTTGTAGATAAATTCTGTACTTCTTCCAGATTGTATATAGACTTCTCCGTATGAAATGATGCAGGAACATCGAGTTGACCTTTACTTTATCGTGCCATAGATATGCGTGCCATCCAAATATTTTTTTATATCCCTCTAGGGCTAATAATTTCTTATTCTTTAATGTCATCCACTCTTTCAGCCACACTAGGCAGATTGCATCATGATAGAGTCTCAGATTGGGCAGTTGCATTCCGCCTCTTTCCTTTGCATCTTGTAAAACTTTCATTTTCACTCGAGGCTTCTTGCCTGCCCATACAAAATCTGATAATTTCCTCTGCCACTTTTCAAATTGTTTAGAGTCTCTGATGATTGGTATTGTCTGTAGCAAAAACATTACTCTTGGTAACACATTCATCTTAACTGCTGCAATCCTACCCAACCATGACAGATTCAGCCTATTCCATTTAATCAAGTCTCTCTCTATCTGAATCCATAGTTTTTCATAATTGTTTTTAAATAAGTCTATGTTCTTTGCAGTCAGTTCAATTCCCAAATATTTCACCTTGCTTGTTACTTCACAGTCCGTTATTTCCATTAACAATTGTTGTTTCTGCTTAGTCATGTTTTTACATAGTATCTTTGATTTCTTTTTGTTAATGTAGAAACCTGCCAAGTCTCCAAACTCCTTGATCTTATCAATCACTTTTGGCATGTTCTCCAGTGGGTCCTCTACAATTAACATTATATCATCCGCAAATGCTCTGACCTTGTATGAATAGTCCTTAATTTTTATTCCTCGAATTTCCTCGTCTTGTCGTATTTGTATCATCAGGATCTCCAATACTAAAATGAACAACAGTGGAGACAACGGGCAACCTTGTCTTGTTCCTTTACTAATAGTCAATTTCTTAGTCAATTCATCATTCACCACAATTGCTGCAGTCTGGTCTCTGTAAATTTCCTTAATTGCTCTGATGAATCTTTCTCCCAGTTGTAGCTTTTCCATAGTGGCAAACATAAAGTTTGACATAAATTGTCAAACGCCTTTTCAGCATCAACAAAGAAGAAACCAACCTCTTTGTCACAACGCTTATCATAATATTCAATAGCATTAATCACTGTCCTTAAATTGTCTCTGATTTGTCTGTCTGGCAAAAAACCTGCTTGTTCCTCCTCTATGACTTCCGAGAGCCACCCCTTCAGTCTCTCCGCCAATATCTTCGCAAAGATTTTATAGTCATTGTTAAGTAACGATATAGGTCTGTAATTTTTCACATTAGTCAGGTCTTGGCCCTCTTTTGGGATCAATGATATGTTCGCCTCCGACCAAGTGTCTGGAATCCTTTGATCCCTTAAAACTCCATTGATCACCTCCTTTAGGAATGGTGCCAGCTCATTGGCCATTGTCTTATAAAATTTAGCTGTAAGTCCATCTGGCCCTGGCGCCTTTCCTAGATTTGCGGATTGTATTGCCTTACTTATTTCCTCATCCGTTACTTCACTGTTCAATTTATTTCTCCACACTTCCGAAATTTCTGGAAGTTTCATTTTCTCCAAGTATGACGCTATTGACTCTTTGTTTACTTCTTTCTTATTATACAGCTTAGCGTAGAATTTATAAAAGGCTCTACTAATGGTAGTCTGTTCCAAATACGTTTTGTTATCTTCACAAACTTTATTTATTGTTTTCTTTTCCCTTCTCTTCTTCAATTGCCATGCCAGGTACTTCCCAGGTTTATTTGCACCCTCAAACGCTTTCTGATTCAGCCTTTTAAGGTTCCACTCCAGTTCTTTATTACTCATTGCTGTTAGCTGTTCTTGAAGTATTTTAATTTCCTGATATAATTTCTTTTTCCCTGGTCTCTTTTTTAGCTGTATTTCTTTGGCTTTTATTTTCTCCTCAATCTCTAGTCTCTTCTCCTCTTTCTTCTTTCTTGCTCTACCATTTAAATCCATTAGTATGCCCCTTATAACTGCCTTGTAAGCATCCCAAACTTTATCAGTTGGTACTTCTTTATTCACGTTGTATTGTATAAAAAACTTTGTCTCTCTTCTCAGTATTTCCATGTTCTCTCTTTCCTTTAACAAGTCCTCATTTATTCTCCATGCTTTCCTTTTTCTCCTTTTCCCTAATTTCCACATAATTGGGTTGTGATCTGAGCCTACCATCGGCATTATTTCTACCTCCTTAGTCCATAACGCCAAGTCTTTTGAGGCCCAGATCATATCAATTCTTGATAATGTAGAGTGCCTTGCAGAATAGAAAGTAAACTGTCTACTTTTAGGATATTCTCTTCTCCATACATCTTCAAGAGTCTCTTGTTGAATCAGCTCAAAAAAGAGCTTTGGTAATAATCCTCTTTTCTTTTGTGCCATTGTGGTCTTTTTATCCAGTTCCAAGTCTGTCACTCCATTGAAGTCTCCAGCAAGAATTATCTGATCATATGAAAGGTCGTCTAAATGCTTCCTCAAGTCCTCAAAGAAGCTTTCTTTTGCACCATTAGGTGCATAAATTCCGACTACCAACACTCTCTTTAAGTTCCAAGTACATTCCACTGCTACAAATCTGGCTTCCACATCTTTCATTATAAATTTTGGTTGTAGTTCCTCATTTACATACAACACCACTCCTCTTTTTTTCTTACTTGAGGCCGCTACAAAGTCCTTGCCCAATTTTCCCAATTTTAAATATTTTACATCCTGTTTTCGAATATGAGTCTCTTGCAAACAAACAATATCACATTTTTGTTTTAATAGCCAGTGGAAAATATTTTTCCTCTTATTCGGTGAATTTAGTCCATTTACATTCCAAGATAGTACTTTACATTCCATACTCATAATCTTGTTGGTAAGTCTTTTTCATTGTCCCTTATAAATCGCTCCATTTCCCGCTCAGATCTGATACGCTTTTTGGCACCTCCAAATTCAAAGGACAAACCCTCTGGAAGCTCCCATCTGTACCTAATTTTCATGTCCTTCAACATCTGGATTAGCGCTTTATATTTTTTCCGATCTAGTAACACTGATCTGGGTAATTCCTTCATTATAATAATTGTCTTGCCATCGATCTCCAATGGATCTTGAAACTGTTTAGTCACAATCTTCTCTTTCATGTTTCGTGTTGTAAATTGTACGATCACGTCTCTTGGTATTTTCCTCTGGGTTGCAATTCTCGAATTCACACGATATGCCACATCTAGGATAGCCACAACTTCCTCCTCCTCCTCCCCCAGGTATTCAGCTAACACCTCAGTCATCTGTTCTTGCGCTGTCTTTCCCTCCATTTCCGGCAGACCGCGAAATCTCAGCTGCTTCTCCATGTGTCTACTTTCCGCAACCGCCATCCTTCCCCTCATCAGTCTCATCTCTGTTTGTTGCGTATCTGCTAAGTTCTCCATCGCTCCTTCTACTGTTTTAACTCTCTGCTGCGTCCCTTGTAATTCAGTTTGTATTGTTTCCATACCTTTCTTCACCTCTGACAGCTCCGATTTTACTTCTGACAGCTCCGATTTTACTGTCTGTTTAACCTCTTTAATCAGCTCCAATTTCATGTCTTTAAATTCCTTGATCACCTCTAAAAGTTTTTTGTCCAGATTTTCTATTGCCGATTGCCACTCTTTTTTCGACATTGTGGGGCTTGCTTTAGCTCGCTCCCACGAGTCCGCTCTCTTCCTTAACTCTGTGGCGTTAAATTTAGTACCTTTTTTATTTCAAATGTCCCGGTCTTCTTGCATAAATTAATTTTTAAAGGGTCCAAAATGTCGGGCGTTTTTTCTCTATGGTCTCTCTATGATTTTGTAATCCAAAATGGCCTACTTCCCTTTCCGCTGAGGCCGCGACCCTTCCCCTCTCAAAGATGGCGATTCCCTTCTTCCTGCCCTCCAGCAAGGGCCGCTTCTCTCCAGCCGCTCTATTGTTGTTACGCACTTCCTGTCTCCCGTCTTCCCACAGCAGATCTCGCGATGGTGTCTTTTTCTCACAGCTCCAAAACCACAGGTATTCAAAACAATAGTCCAATTTCTTTAATAACTTCTTTGAACTTAGTCTCTTTTCAAATACAACTCCTGCCGAGTCTTCCCCTCCTTTTCATTAGTCTGTTGCAGTTTAAAAATCTACTTTTTTTCCTCTCTCTTTTAATCAATCTGTCCCGTATCGGAAGATAGTGATCTTTACCTTCCCTTCACTTTTCTCGGGTTGTAATCGCTGTTTCGATTTTAAGTTCTCCTCTCCGCTTCTTCTCCCAATCGAAGCTCGGGCATGTAGGTCTTATGCCAGCCGAATTGGCCCCAAAACTGCCGCAGAGATTGTAGCCGACCCGTCGCAGGGTGGGACCTCAAGGATCGGGAGGGGACCCGTTGCGCAGAGCCCCCCCTCGTCCGAGATCTAACTCACCCTAGGGTCTTGAGCGTTCTTTGCCTGTTCTCCGCCTGAGAGCAGTCGGCCGCGGGCTATTTTCACCCCGCCGGCCTGCTTAAAACGGCAGTCCGGTCAGCTCCAGAAGTGGAGCTGCGTTAGACCTCCATAGATCCCAAACCGGAAGTCCTCCACAAGCAGTTCTCAACCACACCCGACCAGGGATCTTTCTACTTTCCAGAGCTACTTCCCTGTTTGACTGGGCTGGGTAAATTTCCTCTCCTTAGAAGAGCTATCTCATTTCTTTGGCCCATTTGGGAGTCTACACCTACTTCCCAAACCTTTCTGCCAACATTCCCAGTGTTGAAACTGCTCTCTGTGAGGACTTCACCTCTCAGCTCCTTAACACTGGATCTCTCTGCTAGGACTGAAAAAAGACCCTCCTCTTTCCAGTCCAGACTATCCAATCCAAAGCCTTGGAGTAGCCTGCCACTCAAAGCTCTCTTATTCTGAGAGAGATTAACCTTTAACAGTCCTGCAACTGTGTGTGTACAGCCCTTTCAGGCACTTTAAGACATGCAGGCTATAGCTATAGGGTCTCCATTCAGGGGACTATGTGCCTTCACTGCCAGCTACAGGAAGAACAAGGGAAACATCAGAACAAACTCTCTTAAACAGAAGAATTTGCAACATGTAACAACCCTGCTTGAAAGGCAGAATGCTGTGTTCAGGCAGAAAAAGAATAAGAAAACTTATGCAAATTGAGACAAAACTGGTTTATTTGCTCACTCCAAAATTCCCACTCCCCAATCTTGTGACATTTTTGCCTTGATTCCTAAGATGTAGTCTTTGTTTAAAATGGCCACTACAAAGGGAAATGTGCCCCCATGAAAGAGCATGACCACTGAATTCTTTTCTGCAGAGCACACCTGTTTAAGAGCATAATTCAGTTCAGCTCTCCTTGGTATGGAATCAGCTATGCTGGGTAGCTTTGAACTAACCTCCCTGCAATCAGTGATGTGGCAAAGCCATTAAGTGCCACTTTATGTCACAAGGAATGACTTTTGATGACCAGGGAGTATTGGGACTGTGTCCTCCAAGATGTGATACCATCTTTTCAACAAGGGCTGGAATGTCACAGCTATATAACTCTGACTGCATCTTCTGTTGATCTACGAAAAAAAAGTTGGAAAAGAATAAAGGGACACTTCTTCCCTTCCTATTCACATGGGATTCAGATAACACCTTGAGGCTGATTTTAGGAATGGTTTGGTTGTTATTGTATATATCTAGAATCTGCAGCGATATAACATAAACACAGCAAAAACAACGTAGTAGTTACTGGCTCACTTGAGGGACTTGGAGGTAAATGTATTTCCAAGTAGAAGCATGCCCAGGATAACAGGGACATAAAGCATAGAGTTTTCAGAAATGGAAACAGAGCAGTGCAAATAAAACATATCTAGAATCAATATCAAGAGGGGAGGTTCAGAGGACAGAATTCTTCTGTATTGGAAACAGGAGGAATTGGTTGCCCAACCTGTAAGACAGTTGATACAAGTCAAATATTATGGCCAATAGGAGAATCCATAGGGATGGCTATGACACAGTCAAACATATATCCTTTTTTGATTCTGTAGCACAGCATCAATACTATCCTCAGCAGAGTTTTAGACACCCTTCTATTGAATTCAGTGAGCCTAGAAGGCTGCTGCTTTGGACTGCACTGCATATTTCCAGATCAGTACACTGATAACAAAACCACCTCAAGGCAGTTTGGGGAGTGGGAAGGACAAGCTTTGTGTGTTATGTAGTAGTACTAGTGCAGTACCATTTCATGTTGACTAGTAATATACTTACTTAGTAATATACTTACTCCAGTACTTTCAGGGCTATCCCACAGTAGTCCAGGAATGGACTTGGTTACTTCTGGGAGCTGGAACTCTCAGAGAGCCACTAGCTTTAGATTTCATGCATTGAACATGGGTGGGACAAGATGGCCTATAGTTTCCAACATCCTGTTTTGGTGGTCCAAAGATAGGCCTACACATCTGTAGCAGTTCAAACATTTTTATTATAAAGGAAGTAAGAAGAAGGATGCTGACTCTGAAGTCTGAAGGGCCTTTTCTCTCCCTTTATATTCAAGGCAAAAAGTTGAGCAGCATCTTAGAGAGTTTCCAGTACAGACAAGTATCTTGAGTGATGCAGCCACCTTTGGTTCACCATTCTGTTACCTTACAGGCTTGTATAGCAAGGAAGAAAAATGAAATAAATGGAGATTCTGTGCTCCAGTGACCTCCATCTATCAGAAAATCCCCTAAGGTTGTGGTCAGTTGAACACAAATTAGAACAGCTAGCCGGCGTTAAACCATGTGCCACAGACAGACAGAATCACAAAAAATTAAATCAGTTCAAACTCAGTTTGAATGAAGCTTGTTGGTATTAATGTTTGGGACAGGCATTTTGGCATCTTGGATGTTTTTAAAACGCTTTTCCTGTTCCATTTCGTAAAGAATAGAGCTCCTTCAGTGAAGCATTTCCCTTGAGTTGCCAATGCTGTGCATGGCTATGTCTTATTCCAAGGAAAGGATGCTTTCCAAAATCAGGAAGCGTGTCTTATGACTGACTACTGACATTTTTGAACAGTTTGAGGCATAAGAACTGGCCATAGCTAATGCAGTATTATATGAAGGCATGCTAATACCATACTCCCAGTCACTCCACCTCGCCTTCTGTCTGATCTGGCTCTTTCAGGAGTTTAAAAACTAGTTTTATTTTTTCAGTGAAATAGAAGATGCTTTTTCATGCAATAAAACATTAGCTTCCATGTAAGTTGCAGAATGGAACTTACAGAAAAATAAAATAAAATGGAAGTAAATAAGTAGCATAATTTATGCATCATTTTCACTCCTACATGAAAATGAATAGCAGATTTATGTGCCTTTTTCACCCCACATATACAATATATTTAACTGTAGCTATCTGTTGCTCTGCAAGAATACATATATGCATATTAAAAACTCCATATTTTTGTGTCCATGCTGCCTGTGATTACCAAACAAGGCAAAGCCCCTACCTGAGAAATTTAAACTACTCACTAGGATCTCAACCCAGTGAAAACTAATGAAATCCATGGGTCTTAACTAGTCCATTCAGTGTCATCTGTCATCTCTGCTCCCTCTGCTCCCCCTGAAGCCAAAGACTATACATACTAATGGAATTGGAATTAAGAGACAGGTCTTCCAAATCATACAAGTGCCAGGAGAACTAAACCATGCACATCTCTCATTTTATATATTAAGCACAGACTATGAATAGGATTAAAGCACATCATGAAACATGAAGGCATTCTTCTGTCATTCTGTCATTCTACCATGTGATACTTGCTTCCTGAGATAGTGCCTATACTAAAGTTCATTTAATGTCCCTGTACGGGTTCATATTTACAATGGTTCTCTTTTTTCACTTTGGTGCAAGAAAGGCCAAACTGTCAGGGCAACAGAAGGAATATGACAGGTATAGGTTTTGCCACTGGTAAGGAAATGGAGGTGGTGCACAGTAAATCATCTATATGCCAACAATGTGCTTGTTACAAGTTGAAGAAGCAATTCCTGTTGTATTTACTGCTGTTCCATTTGCTGTTGGTACAAAGATGGTTCAAAACCAATGGACAGAAGAAATGAAAAGCTTTGAGGTGCATAAAAAGGCTACAGAGGTTAAAAAAGGCTTGTGGTGGCCACAAACAGATTTCACTGGCATATTGTGCAATGTTATGTTCTGCTCATAACTGAACACCTTCCAACCCTGGCATGAACTTGGCAGCATGGCTATAGATTTCTTCCCCCTGCCAACAAGATGTCTTTGGAAGGCAGAAACAAATAAGAGCCTTAATTCTTCACAGCCTGCCGTGATAAGATGTTTTTGGAAATTGATGACTGTTAAGACTGCTGCCCTGAAACCTTTAATTTCATGCTCTTTTTCTGTGCTGAATTTTGGATCCAGTTGGCTTCCTACCTTGGAAACTACAACACCCTGCTGAGTTAAACATGATGGACAATCTCTATGAAAACCTATCAGTTATTTTGACAGGAGACTTGGCAGAGGTCAGGACCACCTCTTCCCAAGAATAAATGGGGTGAGTCTCCAACCGTCAGAAACAAACTGGGAGGGGGGAGGGGGGAAGCCTCCACAGTACCATAGTTTATTGGGCTGTGTATTTTTTAATTCTTCCAAAATATTGGGAATCTAAGCTCTGCCTGAAGTAGCATTTCCAATGCCTGATAATAAAATCAAATAATTAAACAAAATTTTAATGTTCAAAGCTGCAGTACTCTGATTCTAATTTTAAGCATACTGGCTCACTATATAGACGAGTGTAAAATTCCAATTAATCACATATAAGGGATAACATGATTCCACATTTTGTATAAAACAGCCTCTTTTTCAGGGCACACTTGTGCCAACGGCTGAATATCCTGTTGCTAAACAGCAGTTCTGGAATGCACACGCTGCAGCTGCTACTTGGCAAAAATTAAGAACTGCAGTTAGTATGCAATCTGTGGTCCCACTTAGGGTGAAGATTCCTAGCATAATCTGTGTTGTTTGTCTACAAGAAACCCACATTCCAGACAGAACTAGACCATGGCTGTAGTATAACAGATAGACTTAGCACTCCAGCACTCCATCCCACCATGCTGGAAGAAGGGAGGAAGAAAAGTGAAGGAACCACAGTACAAATGCCATGATGTCACAAACCAGATGGGCACCTGAAAGTGACGTCAAGGCATTGGTAATACTCTAGGAATTTATGGTAAAGACCACAGAGATTGGAGAAATTCCTAGACTGTCACTGATGCCTGTATGTCCCAGGAGCATCCACAATGCTCCCCCTCCTCAGGCTCCACACCTCAAATGCCCCCTAGGATTGCCAGCAGAAGGCTGGCAACCCTAAAAACACAAGCTGCAATTTAGCAAGGTTGCAATTTACTCTCTTTTTTACATTGGTACAGATTCCTTTCAGGGATTTTCAGCACAGCCCTCAGCACAGTTGACACCCTAAGTTCACTGAAATCAATGAGTTTTGAAAGGGTATAACTGTTCGGGGTCTGAGGGCCAAGCTACAAGTGACGAATGACACTTGAACGGCAAGTGGATTGAGTGGAGCACAAGTGAACAGGGAGAAATACACTTGCTGTTCAAGTGTCATTCGTCACTTGTAGCTTCGCCCTCAGTCCCAGCCCCCAGACTTGCCAGGAGGGAACAGCGGGAGGCAACCGGGAGGCAGTGGCCCTGCCACCCCAGCCAGAAACCAGGTCCAGAACCTGCCTACTCCAGGGGGAAGGGGTGAAAGGCCAAAGCCTCAGAGGGCTGGAGGAAGCAGGGAGAGACCAGCTAGTCCCACCCTCCAGGGGGAAGAGAGGGGGCTAAGCAGGCCAGAGGAAAAGGGCCAAGGCAGGGGGAATAGGGACCCAGCAGCAGCCCAAACAGAGCCCTTACCAGCCAAGGAGGAGAAGCAGCCACTACAGCCCAGAGCCACACCCCGGCTAGAGGACAGTAGCCTGGCTCAGGAGATGCTAGGAGCCAAGCCCCTCCAGGTGGAGCTGCCACAGGCATTCTGGAGGAGGAGATGGGTAGCCCCGCCCAGCATCAATGGGCAGGCAGCCCAGAAGCTGGCCAGTGCAATTCCTCATGAGCAAGGCCAGGGAAGCTCAGCAGCACAGAAGCTGGCTGGGGCAGCTCCTCATGAGCAAGGCCAGGCAAGCTCAGCAGCTCAAAGGCCTACTGGGGCAGCTCCTCATGAGCAAGGCCAAGGAAACCTCAGCTAGGGATGGTTCGCATTTAACCCCACCCTGCCAGCAAGGCAAGGAAGCCTAGAAGGGATTAGTGATGGGAGGGAAACACCTGGGGGGAGGCACAGCTGGGCCAAGTCAGGAGAGGGAGCCAGCCTGGAAGGAGGGCGGGGCAGAGAAAGGAAACCCTATAAAGGGTGGCTAGGAAGAGCTCTGAGGTGGTGGGTTTGAGTAGGAGTGATGGAATGGAGTTAGAGCAGAGTGAAGGCAAGGAGGAGAGTGGATGAAGGATTAGGAGATGATGGCAGAGACCAAAGGGGGTGAGTGGCTCAAGTTGAGCGGGCCAGTGAGTGGATTGAGAGGGAGTCTGGGTGATGTATACTGTCCCTCCTTCCACAGAGCAGGGTCCTGCAGAATCCCTGGTGCCCCTTTGATGTCAGGAGCAGACTGCCCAGTGCCCCACCCAGCAGTGGTTGCTGCAAGCTCTGACAATAACTAGGTTTAGGATTGTACTGTGGGTCTGTTCTAGTGAACTATGATTCCACATAAGCCTTTTCTGCACTGTGCTCTGGAGCAGATAAATTGTTTTCCTTTCATTGGCTGAGGAATAAAAGCCCAGGAAATTCAGCATGGCAGGATAGGGACCAGGTCACCAGAGATGGATTTTCATTTCCAAATTAATTTTAAAAACTCTGATTTATATAATTCATTTAGATAGTAAAAACAAATGGGAGAAACAATGAATGAGGTGATTGGCACTGTCTCTAGAAGTGTTTAGTAGGTACTGCAAAGCCATTTCATTTGCTGTGGCTTTAATGAGGCATAGGCTGCAGGCATTTGTGTGTGTGTGTGTGTGGGGGGGTATTATTTGGGATTTTATTTTCTATTGTATATTTTCAATTTGGATTAGTTATCTGCCTGGAGCTGTGGGGAAAGGTGGGTGTGACAGACAGCTTTTTTTTTTTTACAAAGCCTGGAAGTGCTGTCCACACACAACTGCAGGACTGTTAAGAGTTAATCCCTCACAGAATCAGAGAGTTTTGAGTGACAGGCTACTCCAAGGGATCTGTTTGGGTAGCATGAGCTGGAAAGAGAAGGGTTTGTATTCAGTCTTAGCAGAGAGAGATTGTCTCTCTGCCATAAACAAATTGGCAATAATAAGTGTTATAGAACTACCCATTGCCACACCTTGTATTTGAAAATAAAAGTGATGTTGTACCCCCAAATAATTTTTCTTCATATGAATATCTGATAATTGTAATATTAGTAACAAAAATGAGGTTGATGGGGATTGATTACCCCTTTTCTCCAAAAATAATTGCACTACTAATCTAGCTTCATCATGAGGTATATTCACATACAAAGCATTTACATCTATAGTACTCAATATCTCATCATCCTTCATGAGGGATCCTTCTATTTTAGTGATAAAGTCCATGGTATCCCTAAGAAAGGTATGAGTTTGTGTAACGAAAGGACTAAGGACTGTTTTTTGGTAGTATATTTTATTTGTAGATAAGAAGAACTCTGATGAAGATTTACTCGAAATGGGAATGGAGCTGGTAGCCTGTCTGAACTGGATTTGTTACTATTGAAAGAATAAATGTACTGGCTAAGTGTTGTAATAAAGAATACTACTACTATTGAAAGAAGAATTGTGAACTGGATTTGTTACTGCCTCAAGGGTCACTCCCAACAGAAGAAATATGCGGAATTTCTATACTCAATATGTTATTCTTGAGGAGGGGAACCTGGGTATTTTAATGGTTTGAAATATATGTATAGAATTATTTCCCAACAAATTATTTATATGGATTATTAAATTGTTAACAAAGTGGCATTTGTACCTTACAGCCATGTACTTTGTATTTTATTTACAGGTCTATTTGTGGCTTGGCTACTGTCCTTATCATTGGACATAAGAATATCAATCTGCATTTGACCATCTAAAAAGAGAATTCATCACAGAGCCAGTGTTAAGGGCTCCTGACTTCATGAAACCCTTTATGTTGAGTCAAATTGTGGAGGATGGAAATCACCATCCCATCCACTACATTAATAGAAAGTTGGTGGATAGAGAGCAACACCTCTCTGTGATGAGAGGAAATGTTTGGTATGCCTATTGAATGTTGTATACAGGGTTTTTTTCAGTAGGATCTCCCCAGATCTGAGATCCGGCATCTCTGAAAAAAGATCAAGTGACTGGAGGCCCTGCCCCTGGGGCCCAAAGACCTGTGGGCCATCTCCCCCAGGTGGAGCTTCTCCTGGGCCGCCTGCTTCCCGGCCTCTTCCCCAGCCTTTCCTTCCCTCCCTCCCTCCCTCTTTTCCTTTCTCTTTCTTTCCTTCTTTCTTTCCCTCTCTCCCTTTCTCTTTCCATGTCTTCTTCCTTTTCTTTATCTTCATTCCTGAGGCACCACCACCTGGCTGGCTGAGAGGCAGGATGAGAGGAAGAAGAAAGGAAGAGAAAGCCACCCTCCTGTTGCACTTTCTGCTGCTGCCACTGCTGCTCCAAGCAAGGGGCAAGAGAAGAAAGGAGGCATGTAGCTGGCTGGAGGCAGCAGTGAAGAACCCCCCTCAGCCACCACACAGGGAAAGAGACCCCGTCCTGCCCACCGACTTCACGGTGGTGCTGGTGGAGGCACCCGCCAAGGGGGAGAAGGAGGAGCACCCAGGGAAAAACTGCTGCTGTCACCCCCGGAGGAGCCAAGCAAAGAGCCCAGCAGTGGGAGCCACAGCAGGTGAAATGGCAGCGCCTGGCAGCGCCAAGCCAAAAGCGGCTGCATGGAGCGGGCCAGGGTGAAGGTGAGTCTCGGGGCTTCTTTGCTACCTACGTGGGACAGGTGAGGCAGCCACCTGGGCCAGCCCTTGTTAGGGTTAATGGGGCAGGCAGCCACTTCCATCCCCCTCCCCTGGTCTTTGGGAGTGAAGAAGCCTCTTGGAAGGCTCCCCTGTGGAGGCCAGTGGTGAGCCATGGCACTGCAGCTTGTGGCCAGCTCTTATTTGTCTGGCCAGGGGGTCCCACAGGGGAAAGAGGGGGTTGTTCTATGAGCCCCCCTCTTCCAAAGAGATCTATGAGACCCCCTCTTCCTGGTAAAGGGGGTTGTTCTATGTGCCCCCCTCTTGGGGTAGGGGATCTTTAGGAGAGAGGATGTAAGAGAACAAATGGTCACAAATTAGACATTAAAAGTGAAAACACTCAGAAACCTGGAATTAAAAAGGATGAAATGTTTCAGCAGAGATCAGTTCATGAGCTGATGTCAACCTCTCTAAGTGTGGAGCTTCATTGGCCAAGTGGAGTCTGTGTTCAGTCAATGGGGAAATGGGAAGGAGATGCTTATAAAAGATCTTTACTTCCCAGCCTTTTTTTTTTTGGCATTCTGCTGACTTTTCCATGCAATCTTTTGCATAGCATGACTTAAATGGACAGTATGTCATGTTAAATAGCTTCTGTTTTGTTTTGGCTGTGTATCAGCGTTCTGCTTGTTTTCAAATTTATGTAGTCCATACCCTATTGTATTGTTGAATGTCCCAGCCATAGATCATATTGACTTACACTGTAATCCGCCTTGAGTCTCAGTGAAAAAAGCAGACCATAAATAAGTATAAATTGGACATTACCTAGTCCTACAAGCTAGGAAAATAGAAGAATCTGGATTTAAGACTGTTTAATGCCACTGCTTTCTGTCAGATATAGGTGAAAAGTCATAAACTATTGATGGGTGGCTATATCCTTTGGGGTATCTGGACAAGCCAATCTAAGCAATGAGATATTGTTGCTCGAGGGTTTCCTATTAAGCTCAGGTAACATAATGGCTATGGGCTGTGATACAAGAGGTCCCTGGTTCAAATCTCACTTCTGCCAGGAGCTCACAAGGTGGCCTTAGGTTAGGTACTCTCAACCATCCATCTGCAATATGACATTGACCTACCTTACCTTACAGGGCCATTGTAAGGGTTACCGGTAGAGATGGGCACGGACCGCATTACGGACCTAATTTCATCACGAACTTACCCAGTTCGTGGTTCGCGAACACGCGGGCTGTGGGCTTGTGTTTTTCTCACGAAAGCGCCGAACATTGGGGCTTTCTGTCCGTGTGTCCGTTGCCCCTTAATGCCAGGATTCCCGCTCAAACAATTTCCTAGGCAACGGTGGAAACACCTTCCCCGTTTGGAACACACCAATCTTAGCTCAGGAAACCTTGATTGGCAGCTCTGTCAGCCAAACAGAGATCACCCTTTCTGTATAACAGACAACCTTGATTGGCAGCTCTGTCAGCCAAACAGATCACTCTTTCTGTATAACAGACAACGCGCGCAAAGCGTCGGCTCCATTCTCCTGGCGCAGGGACGCGAGTTAGTTCTAAGCTCAGCAACTGCTTGCTGTGGGGAATTTTTGTGTGTGTGTGTGAGAGAGAGCGCGGCTTGGGCTTCAGCTGCAAGAGAGCTTTCTCTTTTCTCCATTTCTCCTCCTTTCTATTCAGAGCACTTTAAAAAAAATCCTTTTACCGCGCTGATTTTTTCTGCGTTGGGAGTCCTTGGGTTCTTCTCGGGCTTAATCCCCCCTCCCCCCCAAATCTCTTCCTTTTTTCTGGGTTTGCTGGTGGGTTCTATTGTGCTGTGACACCACCCCACTCATAGATCCACAGTGGGTGCAAGGCAGCTTTGGGCGTTGTCTGCTTCAGTTCTTGCCTTCTTTCCCGCACATTTTTTTTTTGGCTGCTGATGAGATGCAAGGGGAGGAAGACTGCTATTAGGCTCTGTGAAACACCTACTCTCTGGTGACCGGCAGCTCGCTTTGGGGGGGCTCTCTGCTTCATTCCTTTCAAAGCCTTTCACTCCCTCAATAGTGGGTGACTTGGGGGGACATTTCCAGCCTGGCTTTTGAAGTGCAGGGGCAGACTGCTACTGGCCTCTGTGAAACACCCACCCTAGAACCACTGGCAGCAGGTTTTGGGGGGCTCTGTCTGCTTGACTTCTTTCTAAGCCTTTTTCACTCCCTAAATAGTGGGTGACTTGGGGGGATATTTCCAGCCTGGCTTTTGAGGTGCAGGGGGCAGACTGCTACTGGCCTCTGTGAAACACCCACCCTAGAACCACTGGCAGCAGGTTTTGGGGGGCTCTGTCTGCTTGACTTCTTTCTAAGCCTTTTTCACTCCCTCAATAGTGGGTGACTTGGGGGGATATTTCCAGCCTGGCTTTTGAGGTGCAGGGGGCAGACTGCTACTTGCCTCTGTGAAACACCTCCTCTCTGGGACCACTGGCAGCAGGTTTTGGGGGGCTCTGTCTGCTTGACTTCTTTCTAAGCCTTTTTCACTCCCTCAATAGTGGGTGACTTGGGGGAACATTTCCTGCCTGGCTTTTGAGGTGCAGGGGGAGATTGCTACTGGCCTCTGAAACACCTCCTCTCTGGGACCACTGGCAGCAGGTTTTGGGGGGCTCTGTCTGCTTGACTTCTTTCTAAGCCTTTTTCACTCCCTCAATAGTGGGTTACTTGGGGGGATATTTCCAGCCTGGCTTTTGAGGTGCAGGGGGCAGACTGCTACTGGCCTCCGTGAAACACCTACTCTCTGGGACCACTGGCAGCAGGTTTTGGGGGGCTCTGTCTGCTTGACTTCTTTCTAAGCCTTTTTCACTCCCTCAATAGTGGGTGACTTGGGGGGATATTTCCAGCCTGGCTTTTGAGGTGCAGGGGGCAGACTGCTACTGGCCTCGGTGAAACACCCACCCTAGGACCACTGGCAGCAGGTTTTTGGGCCTCTGTCTGCTTGACTTCTTTCTAAGCCTTTTTCACTCCCTCAATAGTGGGTTACTTGGGGGGATATTTCCAGCCTGGCTTTTGAGGTGCAGGGGGCGATTGCTACTTGCCTCCGTGAAACACCTCCTCTCTGGGACCACTGGCAGCAGGTTTTGGGGGGCTCTGTCTGCTTGACTTCTTTCTAAGCCTTTTTCACTCCCTCAATAGTGGGTGACTTGGGGGAACATTTCCTGCCTGGCTTTTGAGGTGCAGGGGGAGATTGCTACTGGCCTCTGTGAAACACCTACTCTCGGGGAGCACTGGCAGCAGGTTTTGGGGGGCTCTGTCTGCTTGACTTCTTTCTAAGCCTTTTTCACTCCCTCAATAGTGGGTGACTTGGGCGGATATTTCCAGCCTGGCTTTTGAGGTGCAGGGGGCAGACTGCTACTGGCCTCTGTGAAACACCTACTCTCGGGGAGCACTGGCAGCAGGTTTTGGGGGGGGGGGCTGTGTCTGCTTCTCTCCTTTCAAAGCCTTTTTCACTCCCTCAATAGTGGGTGACTTGGGGGGATATTTCCAGCCTGGCTTTTGAGGTGCAGGGGGCAGACTGCTACTGGCCTCTGTGAAACATCTCCTCTCTGGGACCACTGGCAGCAGGTTTTGGGGGGCTCTGTCTGCTTGACTTCTTTCTAAGCCTTTTTCACTCCCTCAATAGTGGGTGACTTGGGGGGACATTTCCTGCCTGGCTTTTGAGGTGCAGGGGGAGATTGCTACTGGCCTCTGTTAAACACCTACTCTCTGGTGACTGGCAGCTCGATTTGGGGGGGGGGCTCTCTGCTTCACTCCTTTCAAAGCTGAATGGATGTCCCTGGCATCCTCCTCCTTGTGACATGTCCTGTCCTTGGTATCCTCCACCTGACGACACATCCTGTCCCAGGTATCCTCCTGATGACAAGCCCTGTCCCTGGCGTCCTCCTCCTGATGACAAGCCCTATCCCTGGTATCCTCCTCCTAACGACAAGCCCTGTCCCTGGTATTCTCCTCTTGACCAGTTCTGCCCCTGGTATCCTCCTTCTGACAACACATCCTGTCCCTGGTGTCCTCCTTATGACGACAAGTTCTATCCCTGGTATCCTCCTCCTAACGACAAGCCCTGTCCCTGGTATCCTCCTCCTGGCGACAAGCCCTGTCCCTGGTATCCTCCTCCTGACGACACGCCTTGTCCCTGGTATCCTCCTCGTGATGACAAGCCCTGTCCTTGGCTCCTTCTAAGTACCTCCTCTTATTCTTTATAAACTTTACTACTTCCATTAGAATTTGTATACTTACAAAACAGTCTAAGGCACATGGTGAGCTTCCTTGATTGACTGCATCATGTTTGGTGAAGTGGGTTTCATCGGTGACCGACCGTCCTGTGGAGATCCAGCTGGGTCTGCCCCTGGTCTGACAGAGGGACCCTCGTCTGGGTTGGTTGCCTCCTCTACTTGCAGAACTGGGGTGACTTGTGGGTTTGCCGACCCCTCCGCCGCTTCCCTGAGTAGCCTGGAGAACTGGGGGTTTGCCAACCCCCTCCGCTGCCTCCCTGAGTAGCTTGTTGAACTCCAGGGGATCTCTTCCCAGTAGCATTGGATGGGGTAAGTGGGCTACTTTGACAACCTCTATGTGGTGGAGCGCCCCCAGGTATTCCACCATGACCCAGACCGCGGGGTGAGGCAGGGTGCGGCCCATCACGTCTGCCCCCATGTGCCCGGCCAGACCCCCCGCCCCCTCAGGGGAGGGAGCTAGGCGCCACCTCCCTGGGCCTGCCAGGCCCATTTTGCCCTGCTCTCCTTTGGCCCGGCAGCCGGGCACATGGGGGGTGCTGCCAGCGAGCAGCCAGACCCCCCACCCCCTCAGGGGAGGCAGCTGGGTGCCACCTCCCCGGGCTTGCCGGGCCCATTCTGCCCCGCTTTCCTTTGGCCCGGCAGCCAGGCACATGGGGGGGTGCCACCAGCAAGCAGCCAGACCCCCCCGCCCCCTCAGGGGAGGTGACTGGGTGCCACCTCTCTGGGCCTGCTGGGCCCAGCAGCCGCTGCCAGCAGACACCTTCCTTCCTGGTGGGGAATACCACCCTGCTCCCCTCTTGCCCGCCACTCGAAGCCCAACCAGGGCCAGTGAAGGGGGCCCCCTCAGGGAGGGGGTGGCTGCCATCGAAACCCACCTCTCCCACATGGTGGCCGCCCTCTCGCCAGCCACTCGAACCCCAACCAGCATATCCTTCCTTTGATAACACCGCCACGTTCGGTGAAGTGGGTTTCATCGGCGACTGTCCTGCTCCCGCGAGCGCAAGGGCCCCTCTGAGGGTCAATCCCCACAGTCCGGTGACAAGGAGGACAGTGGCCCAGGTCAGCTTTCTTGAAAGCAAGCAAGCTGACACACCACATCACTGAAATGGGACTCATTGTCCACTGCCCAAAAAGGCTCCTTCTGAACAGGGTAGCATGAGTTCCTTCCCTCAAGGTGTGGAAGACATCCTTTCCCTCCCTCGCATGCCATCCATTCCAGCAAGGGGCCTTTGAATTGCTGCATGATCTCCTGTTTTGGAGTTGGCTTTCACTCAAGTACATCCATTCATTTCCCATCATGGAGATGCCTCAGGAAGGGCATCTCTTGTTGATGCAGCCCCATGTAGGTGGGTTTTGTGTGCAGCCACCTCTCCTGGACAGGAGCACAAGTCTCCCTCCTTGCCCCAAGGGCGGGTAAGGGTCAGTCAGAATAGGGGAGGGGCAATTGTTGTTTGTCTCTTTGGAAAAGTGATAATTGGGGAGCGTTCCATGAGAACCTTTGGTGGGGAAAGTCACCTGAAGTGAAAAAGTGTGGGAAAACCAGGCCTTTTCTGACCCAAACCGGTCCGTGAACCGGTTCGCGAACCGGGCCCGGTCCGTTAAAAGTTCGTGGACCGTGGTCCATGGAAGCCCACGAACCCCGAACCGGCGGTCCGTGGGAAAATGCCGGTCCGTGCCCATCTCTAGTTACCGGTAATATCTGCAATGTTCTTTGAACAATGAAATTGCTATAGAAATGCAAAGCATTATTATTTCACTTAGAAAAAGTGCAATAATACAAAGCACTGTAGCTTTGTCTTTATTTATTCCTTTTTTGGACTTCTATCCCACCCCATCCAAAAGGCAGTGTAGCTTGCAATACTTTAATTATCACTCTTGTTTATGTACTAGCAAAACTGCAGCACTGGAAAAGCAATCATAAGCAAAACCTACTTAGTTTCCAAGATCTAAAATCAGGCTAGCCTGGCTATACTGCCCCAGTTAACTCTTATGCTAAAATAAATGTGAATAGATCTTTCAGCCACACATTTCTCTAATAATTTTTAAAGTCCCTAATACTCTCTAGAAGTTGCCACTTCATGTGGCCATGAACTCCATATATTACAGATGCACTCTTTAATATCCAGAGGAGTTAGCCATGTTAGTCTGTACTTGCAAAATAGTAAAGAGTCCAGTAGCACCTTTAAGACTAACCAACTGTATCGAGGCCTAAGCTTTTGAGAACCACATGCATAAGTGGGTGTCATCAAAATATTGATGGCATCCAATACCAATGTCTCAGACAATCTAATTCAAAAGTCTTTTAATCAAATGGATTCTGGTTTTCAAAAAAGTATGACCAAACTTGCAGTTTTTTGCTCACAAAGTAGGTTTCTGACTTACAACACTGAACCAAACAAACCAGTAGACCAGTTCATGGAAGTTCGTGGAAACGAGCTTCCATGAACCACTGGTTCACGAACCACAAACTGGGCTGGTTCATGGGTTTTTTGGTTTGTATTCAGGTTCATGCCCATCTTTAGTTGCAAGTGGTGTCCTAATGGAGAGCAGTTTTAACATTCGTAGGAGAACTAAGGAAAGTTGGCAAGGAGGTTTAGGAAGTAGGTACAGACTCCCAAATGAGCCAGAGAAAGGGGATAGATCTTCTAAAGAGAAGAGATTTACCTATCCCAGTCAAATATGGAAGTAACTCTGGAGAGTGAAGAGATCCTTGGTCAAGTGTGGTTGAATACTGCCTGTGGAGACCTTCAGATTCAGTTAATGACTGAAGGAAAGCATTGGTGTTTGGAGAGAAGGAGGTTGGGGTACTAGAACGTTGGTACCAGCATTCCTAAGTCCAGAAGAGAAAGGAATACTAAAAGAAAGTATACTAGGGTGCTTGGAGGAAAACAAGGGAACCAAACAAGCCTCAAAACAGAAGCCTTCAAGTATCTGTGAAGAGCACACAAACTAAAGTCTGTGCATGTTCTGGTTTTACCTTGGATATGAATGACCTGAGAAATGTTCAACCCCTGATTTCACTTGACCTTTCTCCTCTAAAGTAAATAAACTAGTTAGGGTTTTTTTTGGAATTTTAAAAATGCCTCTGGTGCCATTTCTGTGGTTTAAGGATGAGGGAATGTGATGGGGGGGGGTATAAATATTTTAATAAATAAAGTAAATCCCATTGAGTTCAGTGGAATTTATTCCCTAGTAAGTGTGCTTTGGATTTGATTCTTAAATTTAGCAATAAATGAAATGTAAGTGGGATTCATAGTTAAACATGTCAATCATTTTCTCTAGCTTGCAGTGATGTTCTTATTTTAGAGATTTTCAGATCTTTTTCTGGATATTGATTTTACAAGATGAAATCATAAAAAAATTAGACTGATTTTTAATGAACATCTTTATTGATGGCCTTTTATAAAATTATTTACGATTACAGTTTAAAATAATCATAAAAACAATGTAAAAATGAACGTAATCCATTACAATATTTTAAATGAATCTGAACTATGCTTTATTATTTCTGTTACCATATCTCTATGTTGCCAATTTATGGTTGGCCTGCATTTTTGAAGTGTTACTAAAGAGTACAAATGAGGGTTTAATAAATGAATGCAGAGCTAAAAACACTATATCAATGTATTCAGTGCGTGTTCTTTTAAGCTATGAGAGGGTTTTCATTTGGAGTGATTTCACAATGACACCACTTTAAACATTTCCTATCAATAACCTTTAACAGATCCACTGAAAAGCATTCTGTGCCATGAAAAGATAAATATCATATGCCTCTGTATTTCTAACATGTTAAATAATGCTTAAGAAGATTACACGTAATTAACAAAATTAATATGTGCCCATTTACAATCTTGGTTTTGTTTTGTTTATGGTAATCGACAAAATTCTACCCCATGTTAAGCATTTCTAATTCCTGTTGAATGAACCCGTAGCTTAGAGTGCAATTTAGTCTTCAGTGTTTAATTTGGATTTGATTCCTTTGTACAAATACATTAGCTAATTAATTGCTTTTGCATAGATGTAAATGCAAGTGAATGAAGTTCACAGAAACATGAAAAGGAGACCAAGTTAATGTGCTAATAATGCCAAAAGTCAATAAGTAAAGGCGAAGTTGAGTAAATTATATACTTGGATAATATTTATATAGATCTACTTCCTTTACTTACCATGTGGGAGAACAGCTTTCAGGGATTGGTCTGGTGGGTGTAAAGAAGAAATGGAAAGCATAGAAGGAAATATGTATGTATTGGTAACCAAAAATCTGGTGATTTGGATTATGTTGAAGATGGTCCTTTCCCCAACTATTTGAAGCCACATTTATCACAAAATGAGTCTCTGAATCGTCATCAGAAACTGCCCACTTCTCCAAGCTGTTCATCCAAGCAAGTTTTTTTTTAAATGTCCAGACATACAAACGCCCATATACTCATCCCAGAAAAGTGGAATTGGTTAGATTTAGAAGCATTGAAGACAAAGTGAGAGTTGAGTTATACTCCTGCTTGAGTGATTACTTTTACATTGTGTGGACTTTACTTAGTTTTCTATGGATCATTTCATTTGAATCACCCTGACTGAAATGAAAAGTGTCCTTTGGATTCTGAAGGCCATCACCTATAAACTTGAGGTATATCCTTCAAGCCCTTCTAGGAAAAAATGTAAGTTACCAGTGGCTAAGATAATAAATACTTCTGTGGTTTATGGCTGTTTTCCTAAGCTCTTACAAGATGCAATTGTGCATCCTATTGGAAAACTTCTCCCTTGATAAAGACCATCTGGCAAACAATAGACCTCTGTCAAATGTTGGGTTAAGTTCATTGAGGAGATGATGGCAGAGCAACTCTAGTCACAGAGAAAGTCATTGAGACTTCTTCCCTTTTAAATATGGGTTCAGCCCTTATTATAGTACCGCAAGTACTTCAGTAGCTGCAAATGGACAGAGAAAACCTTTCCTGTTGAATCTATTCGATCTGTTTGCCTTACTGATAAGGTTGCCCTCTTGTAGAACGTTTAGGAGTGACTGATCACATCTTAGGTTTGGCGTGTTCAATTAAACAAATAACAGAGGATGTCTTTGGCCAATTCTTTAATATTTTTATCAGACTTTTGAGTGAGATAATCAGAAATTTTGAAGTTGGTTGTCATTAACATCCTGGTGACATCTGGCAATTCCTTTCCAGATCAAAACCTCCATAGGTAGCTGTATGAGTCCTAAAAGTTTGCATTGTGTTTTGTAGTATTTTGGTTGATCCTAATTAGAGATGGGCACGATCCGCATTATGGTCGAAAAAAACCCACGATAATGGCGATCACGCGATTGTGACCTGGCGGATCGTGATCAGCCACGGCCAACGATCCAGTGATTGGGAGAGGCCTGGATTGTTGCATTTGGGCTCAGATCGGGGATCCAGACACTCAGGCGCCAGCAATCTATTCCCCTGGCAATGGAGCTCGGGGAAAGCCTGAGCTCTGTTAGCCCTCCTTCTGTCACCCTGGAAACCCGAATGGAAGCCCAGCTTTCCTTGATCAGCAGGGCTTCCTTTCAACCACAGAGCAGCAAAGCAGTCACAAGTTGGGAGAAGACACCCAGGGGAGGGGGGAGGGAGGGATTAATGCCATAGAGTTCACCCTCCAAAGCTACTATTTTCTCCAGGGGATGGATCTCTGTCATTTGGAGATCACTTGTAGTTCTGAGAGATCTCCAGGTCCCACCTGGAAGTTGACAACACTACTGCATGAACTGCTTTCTTTCTATAGGAAAAAGGTATGGTGACCCCTGTCTTTTCTCCTGCAGGGGACAAAAAAAGCTTCAGGAAAACTTTGATCAGAGTAACAGCTGGAAAGTAATGGGTTAACATCCCCACTTCTCATTTGCTGAACAACAGCAGACTCCTGATGCTGCTTTGCATTACAATGAAAATGTCAGACTATGGAATCCCTGTTATCTAGAGTTCGTCTCCCCCTTCTGCAAGAAGCACAAATTCTTGATTTCAAAAGATTTATTGCAAGACTAGGCTCTGATACAAGTATCCATATTCCAAGGCCTAGAAAGGATCTTGGCTGAACACATTCATTGTCGAGAATGGGAAAAGAAAGCACAACATGTGATACATCAAACCCTTCATTCCCAGCCTCCCCCCCCATCTTCCATGACAATGAGAACTTTGCTGTGAGAAGGCTCGTCTCGTCAAGGTCTCTGGCTGTAGAAACAGATAAGAGTATTCTCTCCCATGGAAAGTGCGGTCAAAATAACACCTGGACGTGGAGGGAGAGAGAGGCTAACAACTACAGTGTTAAACATGGCGTAACTCTGACCACAGGAAATGTTATATCCGGACAGAAAATAGTTATAATTGTTTAATCAAGACATTTTTAAAAGTTCTTAAGCAGGGGAGGGAGGGGGAAGGGGGTGTTCTGTAGCCATGGGCACTCCAATCTCATCCCTGCAAACCCTGATAGGCAGCTCTGACGGCCAAACACAGATGGCCAAACACAAACACAGATGCCGCCGGCATCACCCACCATTCCTGTATCGCTGGGAACAGTGGGGTGCCCCTCCGCTTTTGCTTCCATGATCCACGATCCACGGCTCGGGAACGGGAGATGATCGGCGCAGATTGTTAATTCAGGATCGTCGGTGGCACCGATCCACAATCCGCTGGATCGTTAAAATTTTTGGGATCGTGCCCATCTCTAATCCTAATACAAGGACTGTTGTTTTGGATTGTTTTGAGGGGTCAACATGATTGCTGTAGTGAATCAATGCCTGGTGGCTGTGGTCAGCTGGATGAAGATGGACATGCTGGAACTGAATCCAGAAAAGAGAAAGGTGATGTTGACTGGGAAACAAGATATTCTCAAGGACATTATAGACCTAGGCTGACCAGGGACAAGTGTTCTATGTCCAATCAAGTAAAAAGTCTGATGTGTACCTGTTTTGAAAAACAGCTTTCAGTACCAGGAGTGTTTTCTGTGATTTACCACTGATTTAAGATTTCTTTCTCTTCTGCTTGATTAGATCAACTTAGCCACATCAATCCATGCTTCTTTTTAAAAATATATTTTATTTCATTTATATTCTGCCCCTCTCCCCAGTGGGGACCCAAAGCAGTTTACATTCCTTTCCTTCATTTTATCCTCACAACAAACCTGTGTGGTAGGTTAAGCTGACAGTGCATGATTGGCCCAGGGTGACCCAGTGAGCTTCCATGGCAGAGTGAAGATTTGAACCTGGTTTTCCCAGAGTAGTTAGACCAACACTCTAACTGCTACACCACACTGATTCTCACTATACCATACTGGCTGCTGTAAACACTAGATAAGTTTCTGTAATTACTAGATGGGCTGCTATGACACATTCTTTGTGGTACTGCTCTTGAAAGCAACTGAAAAACTTCAGGTTTTACAAAACGTGGTATCCTGCCTTTTGCCTAGTGTTGGGTATTACATGCACCATTTTTACAACATTGGTTGTCTGTTTCCAGGCTTATTTCAAGATGCCACAATGGAGCCAACAGTAACTCCTTAAGGTCATTTCAGGTTGGGAAGACTGCATAAGTAAAGGCTTTATCAGCCATCCATACACTCAGCAGTTTCAGTCATAATAACTGAAGGGAAAAGAAATAGAACCTCAAGTCATAGAATGCCTAGCATTTCATATGGTTTTGGCCCTATGTTTCAGAACTGAACTCTATTGCTGCTGAATCCTATTGCTGCAAAATTAATTTGATGGTGGATTGTTGCAAATTAATTTCAAAAGTTTTTTGACAAGGTTTTGGGCTTTCAAAAGGCTTTTGCCAAGGTGCTGAGTAGGCTTAGCAGTTATGGGATAAGAGGAAGGCTCCCCTCATGAATTAAAAATTGGTTAAATGACACAAAACAAGAGTAGGAATAAATGGACAGTTTTCTCAATGGAGCAGAGAGGTCTCACAAGAATCAGAGTTGGGGCGCGTGCTTTCATTTTATTCATAAACGATCTGGAACTCAGTGTGAGCATTGTAGTGGCCAAATTTGCAGATGATACAGAATTCTTTAGAAGTGTAAAAACAGAGACTGACTGTGAAGAGCTCTATGAGGATCTCACAAACTGCTAAGTGGACAACAATGTGGTCAATAAAGTTCAATGTAAGTAAGCGTAAGGGTACACACACTGTAATGAAAGACTCCAACTTTAAATATAGGCTAATAGGGCCTGAACTTGTTGAGAGGGAAACAGATCTTGGGTTTGTAGTAGGTAGCTCAATGAAAAAATGAAAATGTAAACCTAGTATGTTGCAGAAGTAAAAAAGGCAAACTCTATAAGGGATTATTGTTGTGGGTTTTCCGGGCTGTATTGCCGTGGTCTTGGCATTGTAGTTCCTGACGTTTCGCCAGCAGCTACACCTCTGAGCACCAGAAGACAGCGATCTCTCAGTGTCACAGTGTGGAAAATATGTAGGTCATTTGTATCTACTCAGGAGGGGTGGGGTTGAGCTGAGTCATCCTGTAAGAGTTTCCCAGGGTGTGGAATGCTAATGGCGGGAGGCTTCACTGTATCCTGAGGAGGTTCTTTTGCATATGAATTGGTACTTGATGTGCTAATCTTCTCTGCAGGGCTACTGTTGGGGATAGAATGTTTTGTTAGCCTGGTGTTTTTCAGAACTGGAAACCATGTGCTCTGTTCATTCTTAAGGTTTCTTCTTTCCTGTTGAAGTTTTGCTTATGCTTGTGAATTTCAATGGCTTCCCTGTGCAGTCTGACAAAGTAGTTGGAAGTGTTGTCCAGTATTTTGGTGTCCTGGAATAAGATACTGTGCCCTGTTTGCGTTAGGCTATGTTCAGCCACTGCTGATTTTTCAGGTTGTCCAAGTCTGCAGTGTCTTTCATGTTCTTTTATTCTTGTCTGGATGCTACGCTTTGTGGTCCCAATGTAAACTTGTCCACAGCTGCAGGGTATACGGTATACTCCTGCAGAGGTGAGGGGGTCTCTACTGTCTTTTGCTGATCGTAGCATCTGTTGTATTTTTCGGGTGGGTCTGAACACTGCTTGAAGGTTATGCTTTTTCATAAGCTTTCCCATCTGATCAGTAATTCCTTTGATATATGGCAAAAAAGAAGATTAAGATGATCCTGACTAGAGATGGGCACAAACCGCATTACGAACTTCAAAAACCCACAAAATTGGCAATTGCGCGATCACAATCCAGCAGTTCGTGATTGTCCACGGCCAACGAACCAGCGTTCGGGAGAGGCCTGGTTTGGTGTGTTTGGCCGCGGTTCGGGAAGCCAGACAGTCAGGTGCCAGCAATCAATTCCCCTGGCAAAGAAGCCGGGGGAATGTCTGAACTCTGTCTGCGCTCCTTCTGTCGCCCTGGAAACCCGAATGGAAGCCCAGCTTACTTTGATCGGCAGGTCTTCCTTCCAACCACGGAGCTGCAAAGCAGTTACAAGTTGGGAGAAGACACCCAGGGGAGGGAGGAGGAAGGGGGTGTTCTGTAGTCATGGGCACTCCACTCTCATCCCTGCAAACCCTGATAGGCAGCTCTGATGGCCAAACACAGACCTCCTGTGTTGCTCAATGGGACCTGTGCTTATAAATAGCCGTGGGCTCCCAGGCTGGGTTTCACTTTCAGTGAGCAGTGGAGTGGGACAGAGCTCTTGCTTGCCACTTGCTAGCCTTTGGGGAGAGAGACTGAGTATAATTGAACTTGGATTTTTGTGGGAGTTTCCTGGGGGCCTTGGATTGGAGAAGGTATAACTCCAAGATCCCTTTTGCAATCTTGTCCAAACTTGGGTGATGGCTGTAGGAGAGCCTGCAAAACACTCCCCAGGAATATGGGCTCTCTAAGTGCTACAGGGGCCATTCCGCACCCCACGAACCGCGAACTGGTTCAGCAACAGAAAATGTTCGTTGTGGTTCACGACTTTGGGATCGTCGTTGGCACCGAACCACAAACTGCTGGTTCGTTACATTTTTTTGGTTCGTGCCCATGTCTAATCCTGACCACTTCTCTGTTTCTCCCCACCATGTGCTCATTTCCCAGTATGTCATCACAGTAGTTTCAATTATTTAACATTATGATAGAATAGAGAGAGAGAGCACTACACTGGCATAGCATGGAGAATGTGCTGCCATAATGGATTTCGTTTCAATATTTTTCTTTACCAACTCAAGTAAATTGACAATTGGGCCATATTGTAAGGGAAACAGTTTGAACTTCTTCTCTCTGAGCTGCATTTTAAAAAAAGTCTACCTTAGGTCCTAATGCATTCCTTTCTAATGTTAAGGGGTGTTTTCTTTAAAATGGATAATGCAATCTGTTTTGAATGAATGATTTGTTTGCATGGGAACCAATACCTTTATTTGCTGAAGAATTAAATTAACTCCAAAATACTCACTCTCTGCAGCTGAGAAAGCATGTTATTATTACTCATAAATGTCATAGGCATGAATTATCCTATTTCTAAAGTGTTTAGAATATTAAAACTTGGTAAATTCTAGGAAAGCTGGGAGGTCCATTTTCCATATAAGATGAACAATATTTTGTCAGCCAAACAAGGAGAGTTGTCTTAAATTATTACAACTTATGTAAACACCAGCAGTTGATATGCACCCAGGGAATATAGGGGTTCTACCACATAACTCTAGCTCGATATCTTCATTCCTCAGAATGGAATGATAAAATATTTCTTACAGGTCTGTCAGCATTTACAACCAGAAGACCTTGTAGTTAAGGCACTGAAGTTTCAGGCTTCTAAGTGTAAGGAATAACAAGGCCTGCCAATGCAGGAGAATTCACCAGAGCCTCCTGCTTTGTTGCATTAAACTGGGGCAAAAGGGAGATACCAGAATGATTGCTCAGCATCTGTTAAAAATGCATTTTAAGATTATCCCAGATTCAGTTGCTAATAAAATATTTATGTTTTAATGCATTATTCTGTTGTGTTTGTGTTTTGACAAACTCTGGTCCATTTGACTGTATGAATATATTTATGTTCTCTGAATATAAAAATGGAAAGCTTTAATCTTGTATGTGTGTATAAATTGCACATATTTGCCCCCTTTTCCTTATTTTGCAGGTCAAAGAGCAGTTGTTTAAAATTCAAGAAAACCAAATGGTTTTCACAGTATAGAAGTGTTTCATCTGAGAATGCAAAATTACCAGGTAATTATGAGTAGCATTAACTTGAACACTTAATTCAAATCTCATCTTCTCTTTTTTTCTGTGCCCTCTTTCCAGGGCTGCCAAGAACCATCTTTTTCTTCTTTCCCTGTCCTTGGACCTAGGTCTTGAACAACAAGGCTAAAGAAAACTTACATAGAACCCATGTCTAAAAACACCTCCCTTTGACACTTCTCTGCGGCCTCTAGAAATCAAGAAACAAAATAAGTGTGTTTGGAGTCAGAATCCTCTAAGATGAACTGAACCTTTTGCTCTGATGTCACTAAAGGAAACATATTCCATTTATCAAAACAAAGTACAATCCATTTTAGCCTAAACTGGAGCACATAAGTGCCTTGCAGGAGAATATGTACAAATGAGTCCACCAACTGGTGGGGGCAAGGATATAACCAATCCAAAAAGGGGATCCCAAGCAGATGAACCAACAATACCATTGAAATTAAGGCCGAATCCACACTTCCCTACCTTCCGCTTTTCATGTGCATTAATCACACTAGATTCTATCCCGCAATGTCCCAGTCTGTGTTCACATCTCTTCTCTTACTGCCGCTGCCTCGCGCTATACTTCGTCCACATCCCTGGTAGAATCGCGCAATAAGGGGCGGGTTTAGATCCGACATCGCCGATGGCGACATCACGTTCATTTCCCCCCCCCCATTTTTTCATCAGATTTCTGCTATAGCATTTTTTTTGCTAAATTGCTATGGCGAGGCCACACCCCTATGATGCCTGTGATTGGTTAATGTTATTCTATGCCTTCTTCTTTGAAATCCATTGGACCATTATTCTGGCGGGCTAATTTGAACTGATATTTAAGGTGGGGGTGATCCAAACTCTACAAATGGGCAGACTAATTATTTGATGCTTGAATGTAATGTTAGAATGACAGATTTCCACTATAACGGTAATTTCAACAGTTTAAAAAAATTAATTTTAACAGCCACTGATATTTCCGACTGTTCGGCATCCTAAAAATGACATGGAAATGGAAATGACACCACCCTTTGATGTCTCCACGGGGATTTTGGAGCACCCCGATTAAGATTTATGGCCGGGATTGTGCAACTATGCTGAGAATGTCCCCTTTTTTTTAAAAAAAGGGAAAGGGTGGGCAGGCAGGCATGCTGCGGAGAGAGTGGAAAAGCTTGATAATTGCATGGCAAAGAGGGATGGTGTTCCGGAAAGGCTGCAAACACAGAAGTGGGTGGTTTGAAGGGGGTGGTCTCCTTGTGAAATGCTTCTATTTGTCCACATCCATGGTGAGAACCGTGCAAGAGAAGCATTTGAATGCATGACAAATCCGTCAGAGGCTCAACGTGAAAGACGCGAGAGAATGGCAGGATTGAGGTAAGAGTATGTGAACAGCCCTCTGAGAAGCGAATAATGGGCGGGAAAAAAGCGGAAAACTTGAGACATGTGGATTCGGCCTAAGTTAAATCATGCATGTATAAAGGTCCTACATAACTTTGGGCTAACCAAGGATTCTAAATAGGAAGGGAGTTTACCCTTAGATGGAAGCTGAAGGCAAGCAGAGAGCATGTCCTCCTAGCTTCAAAATGGGTATAGCTCTTATCTCTAGCATAAATCAGTTTGGTCACCTATTTTCTACATTGATTTACTGAAGAGGAAAAAGATCTTCCATCTTAAGATTGATAAGAGAACTTCTGTTCAAAAAGCTGGAGTGAGGGAGCTTGAGGGTTAAGTTTACTAAGCTACCCTTGGGGCCTCAAAAATAAATCAAACCAAAAATTAAAGGCCCATGCTCAGAAACAGGTTTCTATAGCACCAAGATCAAATTCATAACAAAGGGCTGATGATGAAATGCACCTAGGAAATCTTCCAAGTGCCGAAAGAAATGAGGACTGTACTGTATTTATGGAGTCACCTACAGGAGAAATCCATATGCGGCACCATGCAAAAGTTGAGAAATCACCACTGAGAACCACCATGGCCCCCTTGACAAAAAATCCATCTGGGTTCCCCCTCCCCATATGAAGAAGAAGAATGTGCTGTCAAATTGCAGTCCATTCATAGTGACTCCATCCATGGAGTGTTTAAGGCAAGAGAAGAGCAGAAGTGGTTTGCCATTGCTTTCCTCTGTGTAGCAACCCCCTCATCTAAAACACGATCATTAAAAAGCAAATCACTTTGCTTTTTGTTATTGAGAACAGAATAACAATTGAAATAGGATATGGTGCAACCCCCCTACCCCCAACAAACAAACCAGGAGCAAGCAGAATTAGGAAGACTCTCCAGGCAATAGCCTAGCCAGAAGACACACAAACGATTGCTTAAATATAGGTGAGATACAAGTTACCTGGGAATAAGCACCATTGAATAAAGTGAGACATCTGTCTCAAAAAGCACCAAATTGAAAAGATACAAAAAAAACTTACTAATCCAAAACAAAAAAGAAAATTCACAGTGACATGAAAATGTTTAAATTGGGGAGAGGTGAAAAGAGGGCTTTATCCTGCAGGGAGGCAAATGAGTAGAGAGTGAGACTAGAGATGGGCACGAAGAGCAATACAAACTAAAAAAAGCTACGAACAGTCCAATCAGCTGTTCGCGAACAAGCTGTTCATGAGGCCCCATTCTAAATGAACAGGTGGTAGTTGCAAGCCTTGTTCGTTGCTGTTTGTTGCTGTTTGTCAAGCCAGACAATCTGGCACCTGCAATCAATTCCCTTGGCAACCGGAGGCAGGGACTGCCTGAACTCTGTCTGAACTCCTTCTGTTGCTCTGGAAACCCCAATCTAAGACCAATTTAGCTTGATAGGCAGGTCTTCCTTTCAAGTGTGGAGCTCCAAATTTGTTACAAGGAAACAAAGAGCAGGGAGGAAGGGGGCTCCCAGCTCCAGTTTTGCAGACAGTGAGGGAGAGACAGTTGCTGTTAGCATTTTGATAGAGAGAGTGCATTAGAGCTTGAATTTTCTTTGTGTGTGGTGGGATAAAGATCTACCTCTTTAAGTTCCAGGGCTGCTGCCAGGCTCTGGGACAAGATATTATTTATTACTGGTACCTTTTCTGCTGCCTGCTGAGGTAAGGTTTCTGGGAGTGGTGCGGTAGGGATCTACCCCTTCAAGTTCCAGGGCTGCTGCCAGGCTCTGGGCCAAGCTATTATTTATTACTGGTACCTTTTCTACTGCCTGCTCAGGTAAGGTTTCTGGGAGTGGTGCAGTCAGGATCTACCCCTTCAAGTTCCAGGGCTGCTGCCAGGCTCTGGGGCTAAGCTATTATTTATTATTGGTACATTTCCTGCAGTCTGCTCAGGTAGGGTTTCTGGGAGTGGTGTGGTAGGGAATGGGATCTTGATGGCTAGGGGAGAACCTGCTGGCCCCCACGAACAACGAACAATGAACATGTTCGTGAACAGGTCATGTTCGTCAATGTTCATTGTTCGTTGTTCATGGATGACAACGAACAACGAACACCATGTTTGTTTTTTTCTGTTCATGTCCATGTCTAGTAGAGACTCCATATACTGTTGTCTTCCTGCATCTGCCCTGTATTTAGAAAGAAATGTAAGTCCCTGGATGCTGAAATCCAGATTTCTCCAATCCAGCTTCATTCCCCTCCCCTCCTCTCCTTTTCTCCTGCTGCTGCCTCCATAAAGAGCAAACAAGAAAGCAGGGGCAGTTTGAGCAACTTAAATGGCCCTGGAAATAATTTCTAGAGCAGCCCAATCCATGCTCCTGATCAAGTTGAAGGTACAGATCAAAGGGTATGGAACTGATGAGATCTTTTGGCAGCAATAAGAGTCTCATTTTATGCAATGAGGCTTATTTCTGTTTCACTTGCATATGTGTTTTTTAAAAAATTAACCTATAATGTGTACTGGCTGTTGCTGCAAGTATGCTCCTATTGGACAGTTAGTTCCCTGTTCATTTAATCATTATTATGTCATGTCAAGTTGCTTATGTTTTGTCTCAGCATTATTTTCAGCTCTATATTGGATTTCTGCTTGTTTTCCAATTTGTGTTTATTGAATGCTCCAGCCATTGATGTTTGTTTGTTTGTTTGTTTATAGTCTGCCTTTCTCACTGAGATCTAAGGCGAGTTACACAGTGCAAGTGGATAGAATAAAATCAATAGCTAGGACATTCACTGGGGAGGGAAGGCAGCGTCGTATTGGAAGCTGAGCAGAGTCAGTACTAGGATGGGAAACTCTGCAGAGGAAGGCAATCGCAAACCACCTCTGCTTCTCACTTGCCTTGAAAGCACCAGCAGGGATCACCATAAATCAGTTGTGACTTGATGGCACTTTACACATGCAGGACATTCACAGAGTAAAATACACTATGATCAACATTTACAACATTCAATGAATTTATCATCCTGTTTGATCCCCAAAAGCAGTGATCTCTGCCCAGTGTCTGCTATATTGACTTACAGTGCGACATTCACCTTGAATTTCACTAAGAAAGGTAGACTATCAATAACATCAATAAAAATAAATGAGTCTTGCTGAATCATATCAGAGGTCTCTCTATTACAATGTCATGCTTCCTGTGTTGACCTGGTATTCAAAAGTGTACTGCCTCTGAATGTGAAGTTTTGTTTGGCCATCATAGCTAATGGTCACTCATGGACATGTCCACCTCCTGGATTCATTGTAATAGCCTTTTAAACTATTCTACACCAGTGGGTGTCACCTCTTATAGTAGTTTATTCAATGAATTGATTATGCAGCACATGATACAATACTTTTGCACTATCTTGAGCCTCAAGTTAACAATGGGTAAATTTTGGCACTGAGGCAGAAAAATATCCTCTCTTCATTTTCTACACATCATTCAGTAGTTTATAAGCCTCTATATTTACATGGCTTATCTATCTATTAAGACTTCATAGCTGTATATAAGGATCATGGGCAACTTTCTTCAGCTGTTTCTTCCTGCCAACAATGCCCTCTTTTATTTATCAAAGATTCTCAGAATTCTCTTGTTCTCTTTGTATCAGCCCCTGAGGATTCCTATATCAACTGCTCAGTTTGCATAGCCTGTACCTTTTAGTATTTCTCTATATGGTCATGTGCCTAATTTTGTAATTTTATATTTACACACCAAGACACAGACACACAGACACAGATATCCCCAAGTTACCAGTACAGTATATTTCTTACTTCTTTTTTTTTTGAAAAATTTTATTTTTTTAATATCTAAAACAGAAAACTACAAAAAACTACAAAAGTACAAGGGAAGGAAAAAGGGGAGAAAAAAGAAAAAGGGAAGGGGGGGAGGAAAAAGGGGGAAGGCAACATACAAACAATAAACACTACACTACAATGCTTTCCCTTCATACTGCCATAATTAAAGATTAAACCTTAATAAAGTAATGATGGGGTGGTTGACCTTACAAAATACAAATTACAGTCCAAATTAAGTCTTCTCCCCCCCCCCCCCCGGCCTCGGACACAATTCTCTCTGAGCAGCTACAGCCGCAGCGCTCGTTGCCTCCCCCCTCCCTTCAGGCTTCGGATCTTCTTCTTTTTGCTTGGTGTCTTGCCCAAATTCTTGATTTTTGTCCACAAAATACCTTAGGTGATCTTCTGAATTTATCTTGTAAGCTTGATCTTTGTAACTGAACCAAATTCCTTCCGGAAATAGCCATTTATACTTTATCCCACGTTCCCTCAGGAGAGCTGCCAGCCCTTTATACTTAAATCTTCTTTTCCGAATTGGAAATGGAACGTCCTTCAGTATCTTGACTTTATTTCCCAGAAAGTCCAAGTCCGCATTATATGAGTTGTATAGGATAGTGTCCCGGACCCTCCTAGATGAAAACTCAATAAAGATCTCACGAGGCAGCTGCCGCTTCGTTGCATATTTTGAAGAAGCCCGATGGACTTCCAAAATGGCACTTTTTACTTCTTCTTTAGTTGCCCTCGCGGGTGTCGCCAATAATTCCGAGGCAAGATCCCTTAGATCCTCGTTTTCCTCCTCTTTAACATTCTGGAGGCGCAAAATAGTCTGTGTTCGTTCCACTTGCAGCCTGATCAGCTGGTTTTCCACCAACTTTAGCTCCTTGTTCGTTGCTCTCATGAGTGACGCATTTTCCCGAGCAGACTTCTCTGCCCCCCCCGCTACTTCCTTGATGGCTTTCACATCGCTCTCAATTAAGCCCACCCTTTGATCTGTTTCATTCAGCTTGTCAACAAAGGGTTTTATGGCTTCGATAACCGACCTTTTCACCAAATCCTCGAGCGACTCCCCTCTTCCCTGCAGGGCAGCCGAAATTGACTTGCCCAAAGCAGGACTCTGCTTTTTCGCTGCCATTTTAGGGGGGGGGGACCACCGACCTTCTGAAACTCAGTGAGGGGGAAGAGATCCGAGTCTCCTTAACTTCAGATCCCACCACTCCTTCACATGCGCTTGTAATAACAGAAGGGATTTGCTTACTTACAGGCTTCCGCCTAGTCCTGTTCTTTGCCGTTTTCCATGGCCCGGCAGCATGCAAGGTGCCGCGCACATCTGCCAGCCTCCATGGGGACAAATGGGCAATTTACCCCCTGCATCGATTTCCAGGGGGCTCTTCCCGCCGCATCCTGGACCCTGACTCCCTCCCTGGGAGTCCTGGGGGCTAATCTTTGCAGATCAGCCGCCTGGTCAGGCTGCTCGGGCGCTTCCTCTCGGACCTGCGGAGAGGAGCGCCCGACATGGCTGCGAAAACGAAACCGAGTCCTGTATATTTCTTACATTTGA
The DNA here is from genome assembly GCF_028583425.1 of Eublepharis macularius. Lineage (NCBI taxonomy): Eukaryota > Metazoa > Chordata > Lepidosauria > Squamata > Eublepharidae > Eublepharis > Eublepharis macularius. The sequence goes on from NC_072798.1 coordinate 60,559,754, forward strand.
TGAAATGGGCTTAATCCCTATTGTAGCAAACTTGATTTATAAAAGGCCAAGTATCAGATGTCCTCTCAATACAACAACAATCTGTCTTTTGAACAGGGCTTAATATGCAATTAAAATAACGTTTGATTATTTGGGTGTGGGAGCAGTTAGGCCTTCACCACTCCACATTTACAATCTTTAAAACAGATCACAATGCATGTAAAGTGTGTGTGTGTGTGTGTGTGTGTATGAGGGGGGTGGAGGAATCACCCTTTTGTTAATTTGATAGATTTTTGGGAAATCCAAACACACACCCTTTCTGAACATAATATGAACAAGGTTTTTTAAACATTGCAGCCAAAAAAGTGTGGCAAGCACAGCTCCAGGAAGTGAAGTATCTGGCTTCTTGCTGGGTTCATTCCCTCTATCCCTTAGTGGCTGCAGGCAGAACTAAACTGCAACAAAAATTAAAAAACTGAAATTCCATTTGCTGAATGCTGATTTATCCATCTTCTGGGGGCCTGAAGAGATAACAGGGCCCCAGGAATTTTGCCCCCCCCCCTCTATTGGTGGCCCTGCCTCCTTCTTTTATGGAGTTCTTCCCAGTTCTTCAGTTCATTTAAGACATACCCCTTTCATGGTCTTTTATGTTTACATAACCTGGTTTATTCATTTCATGAAGGCAGAGCAACTGCCTCCAATTATAATTTACATTTTTAAAATTAGTGGGTCAATATTGAGGCACAGACAAAACAATACAACTGAGATTTCAACTGTCAAAACATTTAAGTCAGACATTTAGAAATCTCTTCTTTTTTCAGTCAAACCTCTGTTCTTTTCCACTGATTTTGTTTTCCCTTCTGCAAAACTTTTTGTTACTTTTTTGTAAACTTGCTTCAAGCTAAATTGAAGGAGGGTCTACATATAGCTTTACAATCAGGTGACCTTCTCCACACAGCACTTTTCTTCACTTTCATACTTAGGACAACTTTTCTAAAGTGTAAGAATTTTATAGTACCTCAGCCAGAATAAAGGTCGAAGGCTACCAAACTGGTTGCTTGTTCACATTACCATTAGCTGAGTTCTACTATCAGGGTCATGGCCTTTGTGTTCTAGCTTGCAAAACATATTGAATGTACAGGAAGCAGATACACAGCCCTCCCATGAGACATCTTCTGAAATAGCTTCTCAAAACTTTTCTTAACCAAAAGGGAGAGTAAGAAAATCATATACTTTTGGTTATTCCCTGACAGGTTAGGTAATGTGTAAGGAAAGTTTTGAAATAGATGCAGTTATGTTAAAGACTAAAGGAAAATGTAGGGTAGCACAGTGGATAGGTTTTTCCTTTCACTGTAAGGTTCTAATGGGGCTTTCTTTGGCACCTGGAAGAATGGTAATGCTTATATTAATATAAGGTCATTTAAATATTAGCCAAAGAATTATATGAGATAATATTAATATTATATAAATTTATAATGTTATTCACTGGTGGCTATTGCTAATAGCAGGAAGAAACTCCCAGCAAAGTGTCTGAAGTAGATTTTACATTGCAAATTTAACAAGTAAGGCTGTGCGAAAGATTGTACGTTTTTAAAAGTCTGGAAGGGCTGTACACAGTTGCAAGAAGATTAAGTGTTAATCCCTCACAGAATCAGAGAGTACTGATTGGCAGGCAACTCTAAGGCATCTGATTGGGTAGCCTGAGGAGAAAGCAGAGGGTATTTTTTCAGTCCTAGTAGAGAGAGATCCAGTAGAGATGAAGGAGTTGAGAGAGGGAATCTTCACAGACAGCAGTTTCAACTCTGGCAGGAGAACTGGGAAAGTTAGCAAGGAGATTTGAGAAGTAGGTGCAGACTCCCAAATGGGCCAAAGAAAGGGGTAGCTCTTCTAAGGAGAGGAAATTTTCCCTACCCAGTCAAACAGGGAGGTAGCTCTGGAAAGTGGAGAGCTCCCTGGTCAGGTGTGGTAAAACTGCCTGAGGAGATCTTCAGATTCAGTTAATAACTGAAGGAAAGCACTGCTGTGTGAAGAGAGGGGTCTTTGGGTACTAGAAAGTGAGTATCAGCCTTCCTAACCCCAGAAGAGAAAAATAATACTGAAAGAAAGTATACTAGAGTGCTTGAGGAAAAACAAAGGAATCAAAGCCTTAAAACATAAGCCTTATGTAACAGTGAAGAGCATAAGAACAGAAGTCTGTGTATATTCTCAATTTTACCTCAGAAATTTTCAGCCCCTGACTTCACATGACTTTCCCCCTCTAATGTAAATACACGACTTCATTATTTTTGGAAATTACAAATAGAGATGGGCACGATCCAAAAAACATTAACGATCCAGCTGATCATGAATCGGCGCCGGCGACGATCCGGAATTAATGATCCACACCGAGCATCTCCCATTCCCGATCCGTGGATCATGGATCATGGATCGTGGATCGTGGATTGTGGAGACAAAAGCAGAGGGGTGCCCCGCTGTTCCCAGCGATACAGGAACGGTGGGTGATGCCGGCGGCATCTGTGTGTGTGTTTGGCTGTCTGTGTTTGGCCGTCAGAGCTGCCTATCAGGGTTTGAAGGGATGAGATTGGAGTGTTCATGGCTACAGAACACCCCCTCCCCCCCTCCCTCCCCTGGGTGTCTTCTCCCAACTTGTGACTGCTTTGCTGCTCCATGGTTGGAAGGAAGCCCTGCTGATCAAGGAAAGCTAGGCTTCCATTCGGGTTTCCAGGGCGACAGAAGGAGGGCAAACAGAGCTCAGGCATTCCCTTGGCTCCGTTGCCAGGGGAATAGATTGCTGGCACCTGAGTGTCTGGATCCCTGATCTGAGCCTGGATGCCCCGATCCAGGCCCCTCCCGATCGTTGGCCATGGACGATCACGATCTGCCGGGTCACAATCGCGTGATTGCCATTATCGTGGGGTTTTTTCGATCTTAATGCCCATCTCTGATTACAAACACCTCTAGTGCCATTTCTGTGGGTTAAGCATGAGGGAATATCATAGGCTGCAATCTTATGTACACTAATTTTGGAGTAAGTCCTGCTGAAGTTGGTGAATTTTGCTTTTGAGTAAGCATGTACAGCCTGCCAGTCTTTTAAATTAGCAAATGATAAGGAACAAATAATAACATTATACAGATGAAACCATGCATTTCAAAAGAAGAAATGTAACAACATTTGTACAATGTTAGGGATCTTGTTTAGATGTAAAAAATACTAGGTAAAAATTACTATATGAAAATAGTAAGGGATTCAAACCCCTCTTTGTTCTCTAAATGAATGCCTAAACAAAAATCATTTATGGTACATATTTATCTCAGAATGAAACATTTCTGATTCATACATCTGCAAAGGACAACCGTAAATAATACAGAGAACACAAAATGTCTGAAGTCTGTCAGAATTAACATAAAACTAACATTTCAATCCAAAACAGAATTATGCCCTTATAAGTCCATTGAAGTCAATGTTACTGCTCAGACAATAATAATGATTATTAAATCACAAATAATGTCCGGCTTCATTTCTCTTCCACTTTCTGACTTGAGGTATGATAGAACCCAACTGAAATCAAAATGTCTATGCCATTGAATTTCTTTGATCTAGTTACCAAAGAAGACCATATTGTAACGGGCAAATCTGGAGGCATGGGAAGGGATGCAATAGTAAGGAACATATGTTTATTTTTTAAATGAGTGATGTTTTTTCTTTTAGTCCTCTTAAATATGTTGCATTCTTTGCCTGCAGTTCAAAGTTGGGCGATTCATTAAACCCAAATAATATTTTCCTTGCATTATCAGTTGTTTTTAATCTCCAAATAGATATGTGCAAAAACTAGTTTTATTCAAGATCTATTGATTTACTCATGATGACTAGAGATGGGCATGGACCAAAAAAAAAAAAAAAATGAACCAGGAGGTTCATGGTTCGTGGGTTTCACGAACGACGAACCATGGAACTGGACCAGTTACGAACCAGTTCGTGGGGTTTAAATGCCCCTTTCCGGCCTTAACAGTGGCAAGGAAAGGGACATTTAACAGTTTAAAAGGCCCTTTCCTACCTTGCAAGCAGCAGTTGCCTTTAAACTATCAAGCAGCAGTTGCCTTTAAACTATCAGCTGGCAGGCGGCAGGGGGCGATCCCCCCCTCACCGCCTGCCAGCTGATAGTTTAAAGGGACCTGCCGATGGCAGGGCCCTTTAAACTACCCAAACCCCAGCCCCACTACCCCCCGCCCCCGCCCTCAGACCCAGCCCCACACTTACCTTCCCTTGCAGTGCAGCTTTCTTCCTCTCCTCCCAGGAGGGGAGGGAAGGCCATTTTTGGCCTCTTCTGCTGCCCTGGGGGCCCTCAAATGTCCACCATGGCAGCCATTTGAAGGGCAAGAAGGCCATTTTCGGCCTCTTCCGCTGCTCTGCAGGTCCCCAGGGCAGCAGAAGAAGCCAAAAATGGCATTCACACCCCTCCTGGGAGGAGAGGAAGGATGCCGCACCACAGGGGAAGGTAAGTGTGGGGCTGAGGGTGGGGCTGGGGCTGGGGCTGGGGAGTGGGGAGTAGGTGGGTAGGGGGTAGGAAGGCTGGGGTTTGGGCAGTTTAAAGGGCCCTGCCACCGGCAGGTCCCTTTAAACTATCGGCTGGCAGGCCCCAGGGAAATGGCCATTTAAACTGCCCCTGTAAATATCAGTATGCAGTTTGTGGAAGTTCTTGTGAAAAGGAGCTTCCACAAACCCTAGTTCGTCAACCCTGAACTGGCCTGGTTCATGGGTTTTTTTGTGTTGTATTTAGGTTCGTGCCCATCTCTACTTATGACCTTGCCTGTATTTTGACAGATGTAAATATTTTGTATAGAAACATGTATGTTAAAAGCATTAATATTTTCAATAGCTCATAGCTTCGAATATGAGGTCCATGTATAGGTTGCTAAAATTCAACAACACAGTTGTGAAGAAAGAATACAACAGTATTATAATACTCTGTGGGGACAAATTTGCTTTTGGTTTGGGAATGATACTTTAGGAAATGTAATTATATTCTCGTTGTAATTCCATGATGTTACACAGCTAATATGATTTGCTTGTGTGCTGATGGCCACTGAGGGCAAACAATGTTAATTCAAAATCAAGGCAATGCTGTCTGGATTATTGCAGACAGCTGCCAGGCTGAGTTCTGCACACTGCAGTGATGCAAAGCTGTTTGTCATGGCACCCGATTTGAACTAAACATCAAGCAACTCAGTGAGGGGCTTGAATTTCATGTAAATGAGCAGTTCAATCATGGTCATTTCAAGTGCTGATTGCATTTTTTTGTGGCTCACAGCATCCCTGGTTTACACTGCCTGTGGTGGCAATTCCACAGGTAGTGAGTGATGTTCTGGTGGTCACCATATTCTATGATTTGTCAGGATTGGACTCTAGTCATTAAAAGTCTTTTATATGATTGGTCTGAACTTTGTGTCAGCCTCCTTATTTGATTGCAAAATCAAAAAGAGTCCAGTAGCACCTTTAAGACTAACCAATTTTATTATAGCATAAGCTTTCGAGAATCAAGTTCTCTTCATCAGATGCCTGATCAAAATGATGAAGAGAACTTGATTCTTGAAAGCTTATGCTATAATAAAATTGGTTAGTCTTAAAGGTGCTACTGGACTCTTTTTGATTTTGCTACTACAGACTAACACGGCTAACTCCTCTGGATCTTATTTGATTGGAATTCCTCTCTTAAATTTCTTAACTGCAGAGATGCTTAGAGATATACTAGATGTCCAGATCACTGATATCAGTGTTCAAGTTAGCTATTTATGCCATTCATATTGAAATATGTTTGGGCTATGGAATGCTGCACCTTGTTCTTTCCCTAACTACCATGTTTCCTTAACTACCATAGCCCCTCTCTGTACTGCCTTAGTCAGGCTGCACCTGGAGTACTGTGTGCAGTTCTGGAGGCCTCACTACAAAAAGGATGTGGACAAAATTGAGAGGGTGCAGAAGAGAGCGACAAGAATGATCAGGGGTCTGGAGACTGAGCCCTACGAGGAAAGGCTGAGGGCCTTAGGAATGTTTCATTTGGAGAAGAGGAGATTGGGGGGGTATGATTGCTTTCTTTAAATATTTGAAAGGCTGTCATTCGGAGGAGGGCAAGGAGCTGTTCCAGTTGGCAGCAGAGGTTAGGACTTGAAGCAATGGGCTTAAATTACATGCAGAAAGGTACTGTCTGGATATTAGGAAAAACATTTTCACGGTCAGAGTAGTTCAAAGGTGGAATCAGCTGCCTAGGGAGGTGGTGAGCTCCCCCTCACTGGCAGTTTTCAAGAAGAGGCTGGGTGAATATTTGTCAGGAATGCTTTAGGCTCATCCTGCATTGGGCAGGGGGTTGGACTAGAAGGTCTGTATGGCCCCTTCCAACTCTGTGATTCTGTGATTCTGTTTTCCTTTGTGATACATGTAGAAATAAGCTATGCTTGGTCTTGTGTTTGGCTGTGATACTGTACAAAAAGGAAAGTTCAGTAACTGGTAGAGCTGAGAAATCACAAAACTAGGCACTATCTCATTTGTCCACTATCTCAGTCAATGGTGCCTTGCATAAGCGGCAATCAGTTGGAGAGGTGCAGGGCATAAACAGTATGTTCTTACATGTCTGTAGGAGGAGTAAGATCAACTAATACTTAGAGTTGCTTGGTCCCAAACTGGAGACCGTCTTAAAGAGCATGAAAGCCCTTGGAATCACACATAGCCCTTGGAATCACTAATCCACTGACCAGTTATCCTCTTTGCCCACCTTTTCCCTCTTGCCTTCTGTAACAAAGTGAGATTCTCCTTGCATTCCAAGTGAAAAGGCAAACAGTGGACCATTGCAATGAACTTTGAAACCCTGCTGCTGCATATTTTCTCCTTGCTTTGAAACTGAGTGTTGAACCTTGTATCTTTCCATTTAATCCATTCCGCTAGCCACTAGATCTTACAATTAACCTAGAACTGTGATTTTAAAGTAATACCAACAAAACAACAGCCTTTACTTCAGGTATGAGTAGAAGAATGCTTGAGCTATAAAAGCCCATCTTGGGTATAAATTTAAGTTTTTGATTGTTAACAACAATTCCCCTTTCTGGGGGGGAGGGGGTAGTGAACTCTCTAGAATCCACTTTCATTCTAATATACCACAACCAACAGTAGAGAAATGGTAACCATTCTTGTTCTTCATTCAGCTCCAAGAGCATTATATAAAAAGCAGTGTAAGATATTATTTATAATAATTGAGAGTAATTGTACCCATATATTTCCCCACGAAATCACTTTAGGCACTGTCTATGCTTCCTCTTTAAGAAATCAAAGTGGACATTGTTCCCATGGATACCAGGAAATAGTATTCACAGAGACAGCTGAACACTGGAAAAGGAGCAAGAAATAGCACTTGGAATTGTGGGCTGGCCTGAAAAGTCTCTTGTGCCCCAGCATATATTAGCTACCACAGTGATGAGGATTTTGCATCTAATCATAAATAATGTGACTAATTCAACATTTACATGACTAATACAGTTAATTAATTTTGTCAGCCTTTATAATCTGTTTGAAAGGTTTAAGATTTCAGATAAGTGGAATAAGAGGATTTCAGAGCAGCATGTAAAAAAGCTTCATTCTAAATGGGTCAAGAAAGAGAAAGAGGATAAAAATAAAGCCTATTGTGCAGTGGATTTTGGAGGGAGTTCATGTACTTTAAAATAGCTCTTTCCTCACTTTTTGCCTTCTCAATTTGTTTACCAAACCTTATGGAGACGAACACTTTCTATTCTCTTGAGCTATGCTAATCCAAAAGCATTTTTAAATGCATAATTTTGCCCCAGGTTGAGCACTGTATTTATTTTGTTAAGAGTCATTTGAGAACATTTCTTTGGGTTCAAGGGTTAGATATTCCAGGTAGGCACAATGCATCTTGGCTATTGGTGTTGGAAAATGTAATATTAATGCATTATCTATTATTTTCTCTCTTTTCATCTTTCTCGCTTGCCTCCCCTCATCTACCTCCTCCTATCCCATTGGCTATTTCAGTATTAAATAGAATGCAAATCCTAAACGATAGCCTTTATAGTGAACTGTCAAACTTACAGTGTTCAAGGAAGTATCACAATGCAACAAAATGAGTTTGGAAATCTTGTAGCTTTGAGCTGATTGACTGCCTTTTGACTTCAAAATGCATCTACTGGGCTTTGCTGAGTGGAAGGATGGCATTGCACAATTTTGAAGTTTTAAAGGAAGGCGCATACTCAGAAAATACAGCATGTTCATTCCACCTCTAGCCTTGATTATACAGCTGTAGACAATTTTTAGAGCAGTTATTTTAGGATCAACTATGGATTTACACAGTCATTTCAAACAGACAGCTGAGTGACATTAACTGTGAACATTGACACCCATGGACATCCTATAAACTCTCCAGCGCCCAGAGCTCCTTTCCGATTCATGCATTCTTGTAAATCTCAACTGCCAGAAAGAGGCACCATTCATCAGTACAATAAAGCTGACTCCCCTGACTCTTAGAGCTGAGAAAGCAAATCAAGACAGGAAACATATGCAAATGTACTAATTAAAGCTGTGTGAATTCCAATAAATTAAGCTAAGCTCTTTTACAGCTTTGGACAGTTATGTGGTTAGCCTGTGAAGTAGGAGTACCTCTGTGTTAAGAAGAAGAAGGTAAAAGCAATAAAGTCTGAAATGAATGTATGCTCTTCATTTTCCTAGTACTTCTGAGAAGATACCTATTCTAATTATACCTTCTCTACTAATACTTTCTCTAGTGAAGAAATGGAAATGGAAAATGGAAATCCACACCTTCTTTTGCAGGGTTATTTGGGTTCCGCACACTTCCTCTCAAACAGATATTGTATGTATGCACACAAGATGTTTTGTTCATTTTGGACTTCTTAATACTAAGGAAGAAGCCATGGGAAACACTCACACATCACTTCATACTACTCTCATACTACACATATACTCTCTCGGAAAAAAATAAAAAACACACAACTTCATATCTTGTTCTTCTTAAACTCTTAGAAGAAGAAGCAAGTTCTAGGAGACCCAATCTGAGATACTAGCCATTGATAACATATATTCCCCCCCCCACCTGAGTTATGAGATTGTATGCATGGAATGGGATTAGGAGGGAGGGCCATATTACATTGAATTGGGATTATATAAATGATACCTGGATCAAAGACATGCCTGTCTTCCAGAATGCTGCAAGCCTGGTAGTAATTGATTTAGCAACCAGCTAAGAGGCAGGTGGCAGTGCACCCAAGAAGAAGGGAGAAGATTACTGAACCCTAGAGGAGGGAGGCATTGGGACAGTGACTGGAGAAGACTAGGGAGCACAGAAGCAGCCACAAGATTGGAAGTCTTCTATGTGTTTATTAAGGATAGATTTAGCTTGGATAGGTGGATCAAATTCCATCACAATATTCTAGCCACTTAAGTACTTTATTCCTAATTTCTTCTGTTTATCTTTCCATTATTTTTGAAATATGAAATAAGCCTGTAACAATACCAGAAAATCAGAACGTATATTTTAATATTATTGGTCTCATTTTTTGGTTTGCTCCTATTTTCAAAGGTTAATGATACCGCTAAGTAGTAAATGTTAAATTTGGCCATTCGTTCCAGTTCATTTGGCAAAACCCCACTATATATTTGGCTGTGAAACCTGAAAAATATCAAAGATTTTTAGCTAAAATTGATCTATTCACATCAGTGATATGAGCTTTGGACTGAATATTTAGCTTCTCCTCCACTCTTTGGATAAATTGCAGTGCAACCTTCATGCCACTGAAGTTAATGGTAAAAGTATCCTTCTGACAATGATTGTAGATTGCACCCTCAATGACAACATTCCTACCCAAATGTAAAAGCAGTAGTTTGTCTCCAGAAATGATGATTACAAAACAGCTAAGGGTCTGATATGCAGCTCTTCACACCTCAAGTAGCTTCAGTGATATCACTAGATTATGTATTAAGCAAGATATCTCTTGTCTGAAGGAAACAGGATTGCCAAGGAAGAGAAATGGTTAGAAACTGGACAAGAAATGTTATCCAGGAACAGTATATGCACAATTCAGAGATTTCTCTGAGTGACATTATGCATCAGAACCACCAAAAGTAACCATTTCTGCAGAGCAAGATCAATCCACATGTCATCCTATGACCCTACCCCCTCATACCATATTGACTGCCACTATCTCCTCCTTGCCCTTCTTTGGATCCAGTTGGGAACAAGTTCCTAGGATGGTGCAATGGCTGACCATGGAACTATTTTAATGGAGAAATGACATTTTAGAAGGAGAAATAAAATTCCAGAGATCATTCCATATATCTGCTAATCAAGACTGACTATAAAGTTTTAGGATTCCATCTCACCAGTTTACAGAAGGCAATCTTTAATGAAGTGACCTATTATCTGAATGGTGGAGGTGAACATTCCTTCTGTGCAGAGTAAACAGAAAAACTTTGCTCTGGTATAAGCAAACAATGGCCTACAAGAGTCAGAACTGAGCTCAAGAGACATGGGCATGTTTTCCTTTTTCAGGCATCAACGCTGTGAAACACCTGGATTAGGAAAACATTGGCAACGTTGCAAAGTTTCTAAAATACAGTGGCAAGTACATTTCTTCACCTGCAATCCATTATTATTTACGCTACATATGGATAGAATGTCAAGTGAGCTGTCCAAAAACATCTGGATGTTACGGTATCCAACAAATCTAATATCCACAGCTAATGAGCCTAAAACATTCTGTAGTTGTTATTCCAGCTTTCACCAATGAATATAAATAGGTTTTCTGTGATCTTTTGTCCTACTAAAATGTAATCAAGCTTATTGAACTGGTGAATTTCATTAACCATTTTGACACAGCATCCTTATAAATCAAATATGGTGCCCTTGTTCTATACTCCATAAGTACAAAGAAGCAGCTAAACAGGAGGAGAAAAACTGTATTTACAAACCCTTACAGATGTTTGCTACAATGGGATACTTGTTTAAAAGATCAAAAACCAGCGTAATCCTGAGACCCATAGTACTGCTGGTAAACGTGCCCATTTACCTATGGTGGCTCTTGTATGCTCCCAAAGGACTTTCATGGGAAAGCCATGCTGGTGGGTGAGCCCGGCAAAGCAGGACGAGGAGAGAATGCTCCCTAGTTGTCCTTGCTGGCAAAATCTACCAGTTGTAGGATAGCTGCAGTTGATAGTGCTATAAGTGTCAGAGAAAGCCGTAGCCAGTCTGCAAGCTGGGCCACACTTGCCATCACCAGCTACCAATGCTACTTCCTCACCCTGCAGAAAACAGATGCACAGGGCAGAAAGACCCCTGCAATCAGGCTTGCTTCACCCCAACAGAGACACCCACCTCAAGAGGAGCCCTGCCCCATGGGGGGGGATTACACTGAAGGTGCAGACAGGGTGCAACCCCCATTCTTGATAACAGCCAGGCTGACAGCTGAGGCACTGCTCACTTGCAAACTCCCTCCCACCACTGCTCTGAGAAACATGCACCCCCTCCTTGAAAAGTTAGACCAGAAAGGCAGGGTGGTGCAGTGAAGCTCACAACTGCAGCCCATGGCAGGATCAGCCCCCCAAGTTAGAGTGGCAGCTCCTTAGAGGCAAGCGGGGGTTGCATTCTGAAACAACTGCTGAGAATACCCATTAGAAACAATGGGAGAGTCTGGAAGGCCCATTGGATATGATGGGAGCTACAAATACCCATCGACTTGTGGAAGCTCCAGTGAAATATGTCACTGCATTGAAAAGATGTAAGGAGAATGTGGGGTGGACCTTGAGAGCTGTGCTCTGGTGCTAGGATGACAGCCTCCAGAGTGCAATGACAGCCTCTGGGACCAGATAAACTGCTCCAGGGGCTCTCATTCCATCCCCAACGCAAGATTCCAGAAGGGAATCCCTACCTCAGCAAACAGCAAAAGGGGGAGTGGCCCCCTAGTCAAGATTGTGCTGACCATGTCCAAAGGAAAACTGTGGTTAAGAATGTGACATTTATTAATTTTCTTTCATACTGTATAAAATATTAAACAGGTACAATCCTTATTTATTGATTGGTACTCTTATTAAACATAAAGAAAGGTGTGAATTATGAATGGAAGGTGGCAGACAATATACTGTTGGAAACTTGACCATCCGCTGCCCGAGGAGAATATAATCTCATGCTCAAACATTTCTGGTTTATTGAGGAATGATTACTTGTTTTGAGTTCTGAAGAGTTAGCTGTGTTTGTCTGTAGTTGCAAAATAGTAAGGAGTCTAGTAGCACCTTTACGACTAATCAACTTGCTTCAATAAAGTTGGTTAGTCTTAAAGCTGCTACTGGACCCTTTACTATTTTACTTGTTTAGGGTTAGCATTCGTGTTTCTTGTTTCATGTATTCCTCAGTTCATGAAACTATGCAGTGTCAGAGTCAGATAGCCCATTTATGTGGAACATTTAGTTTTCATACAAGTCACTCTCCTTATATTCAGATGAATATGGCACACTGAACAGCAAAATAGAAGAATGGAGAGTCCACATGGGTTCCTACATGTTCAGGAGGACTCCCAAAATATACAGGGAAAGATTAAAATATTATCTGCCGACTTTTCACCAAAGCTCTAAAAACTACTGGGGCCAATTCATTACAGATCAGACCGCTGTCCTGGACTCCTGGCTAGAGATGGGTACGGTCCACATTACGATTGGAAAAAACTCACGATAATGGTGATCGCGTGATCGGGACCCGGCGGATCATGCTCGGGCACGGCCAACAATCCAGCAGTCAGGAGGGGGGCTGGATCGGGGCTGGATTGGGGTGATCGTGCTTGGATCGGGAAGCCAGACACTCAGGCACCAGCAATCTATTCCTCTGGCAACGGAGCCAGGGGAATGCCTGAGCTGTGTTTGTCCTCCTTCTGTCGCCCTGGAAACCTGAATGGAAGCCCAGCTTGCCTTGATCAGCAGGGCTTCCTTCCAACCACGGAGCAGCAAAGCAGTCACCAGCTGGGAGAAGACACCCAAGGGATGGAGGGGGAAGGGGGTGTTCTGTAGCCATGGGCACTCCAATCTCATCCCTGCAAACTCTGATAGGCAGCTCTGACGGCCAAACGCAGACAGCCAAACACAAACACAGATGCTGCCGGCATCAGCCAATGTTCCTGTATCGCTGGGAACAGCCGGGTGCCCCTCCGCTTTTGCCTCCACGATCCATGATCCACGATCCACGGATCAGAAACGGGAGATGATTGGTGTGGATCGTTAATTCGGGATTGTCGCCGGCGCCGGTCCATGATCAGCTTGATCGGTATTTTTTGTTTGGATCGTGCCCACCTCTACTCCTGGCATAGATGTTTTTACTTGGTGCAAGTATCTCTAAGAATGGATTGTGATCTCAAAGGTAACTAAAATGTAGTGCAAGGAATGAAACTAGAAGATCATAGACGGTTTGACCAATGTTGCATGAGTGTTTGCTCTGTTGCTTGACACCACATGATATAACATCTACAAATGCATATATTAACTGCATTAAATTATTATTCCATTGCAGAATGAAGCCAAATTTAAATACTTTCAGGTGTCATTGATTTCAGTATGATTAACCCTATGATTAATTCAGCCCAGAATTCAATACAGAACTCCCATTGAATAAACGAGGCTTAAAGAGGCACAACTTTGTTTTGATCATGCCCCATATATCTAAACTATATTATGCAGTTTATCCCTAATTCAAAATGATGACACCAGTGTGTGTGACTGCCCCACTGGTTTTGCCAGTGTTTGTGCAACCCAGTGTGGCTCCACGATCAACATGGCCAAAAGGTGTGCCTTGGCTTTCCTTGCCAATACCACACTTGTACATAGATATAAGTTTCCCATCATCTCTGTTCTCTCACACAATGTAGAGTAAAGATTCACATACTGATGTGCAGAACCAAGAGATTAACCCTCCCACAGCCTCCTGGGACTATTCAGCCCCTAGTGGGTGATTTAAGTGCCTCCCCATCCCTGAATGCCTGAGGGCCAAGCTACACATGACGAATGACACTTGAACAGCAAGTGTATTTCTCCCTGTTCACTTGCCCTCCACTCAATCCACTTGCCGTTCAAGTGTCATTCGTCATTTGTAGCTTGGCCCTTAGAGTGTTCACCATTCTAATTAAATAACAAGCACTTGATCCACATAAATCATGCTAACCCCAGTTAGGGACTCAACAGCCACTCAGGGTCTGGCCTGTTTATAGATAACCCAACTGCTCAACAATTGTGAGGCCAGCAAAACAAAACAAAAGAAAGGTCCATTATCCCAGTCAATCAGATAGGAACTCAAAAAGATTCTGCAAGGCACTGAACTGACTGGCTAATACTACATTGTTACCACAGGAATTAAAGGGTGGAGATCTCTGCATAAAAAATGAGGAAGCTACTTTTAATAGCTCCCTCTTTCTCACCCAACCCCTTGGCTGCAGTACTAGGCAGCTGTTATCTTCTTCACCCCTATTGTCTTGTAATCTTAAGTGAAAACAGTTGAAAAACTGGCCCTGACACTACTTGAAAAGGAATGTGATTCTGATGCCTCTCATATTGTATATATCTGCATGTACATAATATAGGACATTTTCTTCATGGAAGGAGATTCTTTTAAACAATTTCAATAGTTATTTATTTATTTATTTTATGTAAATTTTATTTACAAGATTTTTACCCCTCCTTTCAGCTCTCACAAGACCACCAAGGCCACTAACATATTTAAAATGTACAAATTAAAATATCATCTAAAAAGCTGTTAAAATCAACAAATAAATGCATCGTTAAAACAATTTAAAACCCCAATTTTAAAAATACAAAATATAAAAACAACAGTTTAAAAATTGAGGAGGAAGGAGAGATCACTGAAGAAATGCCAAGTTAAATGAAAACATCTTTGCCTGTTAGCAGAAGCCTGCAACAAAAGGGACAGGTGAATTGCTCTGGGGAGAGAGTTACAGGGAGTTGGTGCCACTACTGAGAAGGACATTTCCTGAGTTGCCACCCCCACCCCCCCAGTCTTGGAAGGTGGGGGCACATGAAGAACAACCTCCCAAGATGACTCTAGTGGTTGAGGAGCCAGAGTTTTCTGGCTTTTCCAAGCAAGCAGCACCCCTAGGAAATAGCAAGGTCTAGGCCAGTCCCTTCCAGTCCCAGGCAGTGCATGGTGCTGGTTGGGAAGGGAGCATTTGCTGACCTGCTCAGAGGCCCCCACCCTCATCTGGATCACTGGCTTGCCTGTTCTTGACAGTATTTTAAAATCTGCGTGCTGGGGCTGGGGGTGAGATCCAGCAGCCCCAAGAACTCTTCTCTCTCCTGTGCCCAGAACTACTCACCCTGCCAGTTCCCCTCCTCAGATGGGATGGTCTTCAGCACACCCTCCACACTATATTTATCTGCCACCAGTCTTCACTGAGCTCTGCATGCAGCATGACACATTCTCCGCTGCCACTTCCTACATCACCTGCGCCAGGAGGGGAGGAGGGGGTGGAGGCAGTTGCAATGAAGTGGGGAGGGTGGCTGGCTTGGGTGGGAGAGTAGACGACTTGTAAGTTCTGATCCAAGGCTGCCTTCTCTGTCCTTTGCCAGGCACTCAAGATCTCTCCCATTTCCTTGCCACATGGAAGCAACTTACAAAGAGAACAGCTGATCCAGCCCGAGCTGCATGGTCCCTGACACAGAGAGGGAAGCGATGGGGCTGCCATTGAGGTGTCTGCAGACAGGGCTCCCAGGCATGAAGTGATTCCTGCTTTGATGGAACCTAGCTGGCAATGTGCCCTGGAGAGTCTTCAGCCTGCCTCCGCCCCCCCCCCCCAGATGCTCACAGGACAGATAAGAGCTCTGGGTAGGCCAGCTACAGCCTACCGGCAGTATGTTTGACACCCTTGGTGTAAATTCAGTGGTGGCAGAAAACAGTTGTTTCTTTGCTGCTATCATCACCACGAAGTATGCTTTACTATGAGATTTTGTCTGTGTCTTATTGGATTTTTCAAGCCTTTTTCCATTGTCACTCTACCCCATCTCCCTTGTCTTTTCGTTGTTTGCAGCCCCCCAGTAAACCAAGAGGCTTCCTGGGCTGTAACTAGAGAGAGGGCCCATCCAAACCTATCATTCCATGAATTCATTGGTGGGAGGTGGGGGTGGTAGTTGTGTGTGTGTATCAGTAAGAATACAAATGACATTGTGAACAGCATATTTGAATTACTTTCTCATTACTCATTAGAAGGGTTTTTTTTGTTTTTTTCCAGTAACTAAATGGGTAAGGCCTGTACTCTGTTTCCATAAGAAACAAAGGTTGATCCTGAACTTCTTCCTATGCACTCACATATTTAATTTTCCACTGTCTCACAGAATCAATTTGGTTATGTTCTCAAAACTTTCAGAATACAAATATTAATCCTTGATGTATTCTCTGAACCTTCTGAGATAATTGCTTATACCAGCATGCAATGCCGCCAGATATTTTTCTACTACTAGTTCCGCTGATCTCTGATTTTACTTTTCATTCTAACCTTGGTGGTTTAATTTGCTAGGATGATCCTGGCACCCCTGTTCATTCTTGAAGCACTTCTGTGATTTTTCTTTTTCCTCATAAGTAGAAGAAGATGCTTTTCGTTTTCCCATCTTTAAAATTCACAGTCAGCCCATGCCTAGTCTTTGCACAGGTGCTTAAGTACATTGACGCAGAACGGGGAAAGAGAAGAGATCAAAGAAATTAGCTGCCTTGCTTTCCTGACATGCAAGAAGCAGAAAGTAAATGAAATAATTGTATTCAGAGTCTCTCTCCAAAGAAGCTGCATTGTTCTTCATAATGCATATGTCACTGTGGATGTGGGAAAACACTTGCCCCCAATATAAGGAAGATGAAAGGATGCTTCAGCTGCATCACTTCTGAAAATAAACACAAGTAAGATGTGGAATTGGAAAATTGTAGTAATAACCACTAATCATGATTTCGTTGCTACTAGTGGATCCCATTTTTTTCAACAATAAGAAAGATAAACCAAACAACAGAGCATAATACTGAGGCATCAGAAAGCATGTAGCTAATAAATCAACTTGGATATTTGGATGAGAAGAAAAACAAGCTGAGAATTGAATTAACCAAGTTGAATTTTGTAAGGTAATAAAGGTTTCAGCATGGTTTCTAAGATATTCTTTTGTAGGAATCAAAACTAATTAAATTTTGGATCAGTCTGCTGATGAAACTTAAGTCATCTTTAAGTATAAAATTATGCTGAATTTTAATAAATTGATTACTGATATATCAGATTTGGATAGATGGAAAACTCTAAATCTGTCATTATGGGGTAAAGAAACTACACTCAAAATGAATATTATACCCCAAATTTTATGTTTTGCGTGCAATCCCTTTCCACGTATCTTGTAGTTATATTCATAACATTAATACTTTGTTTCAGAAATTTATGTGGGGTTCATTACTGCCTGAGATTTCTTTAAAGAGGATGCAACTTTCAATTAATGAAAGATTTGTTTTTTTCTGATCTGAATGTTTATCGTCAGGCATATTTGTTAAATTGTACAAATTATTGAGATTGCTCTTCTCAGGTGGATTATCTATCTTGGGCTCTCTTGGAGGCTTCCTGTTTGGAGCTACTTTTTAAACGGAATGCATTAACGTCTACTTATGTTAAAACAGGTTCTGTTCGCCCTACTAGACATGGGCACGATCCAAAAAATAATCCCGATTTAGCTGATCGTGATTCCGTGGCGGCACTGAACTCAGGTACCCGATTCTAACCGATCAAGTCTCGTTTCTGGTCCAAAATCGGATCCAAAATCGGAAATCGGGGAGGCCAGCGCCCAGAGCAACCGTAGTCAGGCTGTTGCGCATGCGCGCGCGTGGTCCTGAGTTGCTCCCGCCCACGCAGCAAGCTGGCTGTCCTGGTGCACTGCGGAGCTGGCAGCAGCGCGAGTGGCTTGGAGGCTGCCCGCGCCATTCACCTGCCCCGCAAGACAAGTGGCAGCCGGCTTGTCCGCATGCCCCTTGTCCTGGGGAAAGGCAAACGGCGCAGGCGGCCTCCCAGCCTCCCGCGCTGCCTTTTGCCTTTCCCCAGGACAAGGGGTGGCTGGCTTGCCCACACGCCCCTTGTGGGATGTACTAAAACGAATGACAGAATTGCCCATTGAAAATAATGGGAGAGGCTTGAATGCCCATTGGAAATAATGAGAACCTGGAATGCCCATAGACTTGCATGGGCTCCATTGAAACACATTAGAGCAAAAAAAAGGTGCAAAGAAAACATGGAATGGATTTTGAAGGAAACTCTCTGGG
Organism: Eublepharis macularius; assembly: GCF_028583425.1. NCBI lineage: Eukaryota > Metazoa > Chordata > Lepidosauria > Squamata > Eublepharidae > Eublepharis > Eublepharis macularius. The sequence goes on from NC_072798.1 coordinate 60,578,068, forward strand.
CCCAGATAGACTGTTCTGGGACTGGACTGACAGGCCCCTGAGTGCAATGACAGCCCCTGGGTGTCTCAGAAGGGCTCTGGGACTGGAATGACAGGCCCCTACCTGGAATGAGGGCCCTTGGGTGTCTCAGATGGGCTCTGGGACTGGAATGACAGGCCCCTGACTGGAATGACGACCCCTAAGTGTGACACAAGGGGTTTGGGACTGGAATGACAGGCCCCTGACAGGAATGACGACCCCTAAGTGTGACACAAGGGGTCTGGGATTGGAATGACAGGCCCCTACCTGGAATGACGGCCCCTGGGTCTGCCAGAAGGGCTCTGGGACTGGAATGACAGGCCCTTACCTGGAATGACGGCCCCTGGGTCTGCCAGAAGGGCTCTGGGACTAGAATGACAGGCACCTGACTGTCACCCAGGGACCATCATTCCAGTCTCAGAGCCCTTCTGACAGACCCAGGGGCCGTAATTCCAGCGTGGGGCCTGTCATTCCAGTCCCAGACCCCTTCTGTCACACCCAGGGGCCGTCATTGCACTCAGGGGCCTGTCAATCCAGTCCCAGAACAGTCTATCTGGGCACAGAGAGTTTCCTTCAAAATCCATTCCACGTTTTCTTTGCACCTTTTTTTTGCTCTAATGTGTTTCAATGGAGCCCATGCAAGTCAATAGGCATTCCAGGTTCCCATTATTTCCAAAGGGCATTCAAGTCTCTCCCATTATTTTCAATGGGCAATCCTGTCATTCGTTTTAGTACATCCCTCCCTTGTCCTGGGGAAAGACGAACGGCGCGGGTGGCTTCCCACACTGCCTTTTGCCTTTCCCCCGGACAAGGGGCGGCTGGCTTGCCCACATGCCCCTTGTCCTGGGGAAAGGCGAATGGCGCAGGCGGCCTCCCACGCTGCCTTTTGCCTTTCCTTTGTGCCCACCCCTTCCCCCTCCCTCCCCTGGGTTGCTGCTCCATGGTTGGAAGGAAGCCTGCAAATCAAGGAAACCTGGGCTTCCACTCATGTTTCGAGGGCGACAGAAGGAGGGCAAAGACAGCTCATTCCCCCCCTGACTCCATTGCCCCCAGAATTAATTACTGGTGCCTGAGTGTCTGCAATTCCGAACAGAAACCGATATATCCGATCAAGTCCCAAACAAGCAAACTCCCGACTGCTGGATCGGTTGCCCTGGACAGAACCGATTAGCTGAGTCATGATGGAGCAAACGCCAAAATTGGGGACTTTTTGAAATCGTAATTCAGATCGTGCCCATGTCTACTCCCTACAATTTCTGCAGTTATAGAAGTTTGGCCCATAATATCACGGCAATATAAATTTAACCCATTATCTTATGTTAAAGTAACATTACGGTCCAATCCAGATTTAAAAATTGGAAGGAAATCTTTTTTATGTAAGACGTAGATAGATAAGGCAATTTTTACTTTTGATCAATTGATAGGCTGTGGTGATGAGTTTTTGTCATTTTCTCAGCTGAGATCTAGATATGATTTGCCAATGTCTGCTGAATGACAATATTTACAATTGCAACATTTTTAAATGTTCAATATGGCCTGGCAGCTTTGAGTGCTTCAGAATCTCCCCTACTTTTGGAATCTTTTATTGAATCAATACAGAAAATGAAGCCTACCATCTTTGTTTATAAATATTTGATGTTGGTCAATAAATATGATGTTCAGAGTCTTAGAGACAAATAGAATAGTGAGCAAGATTGTCTAGTTCTGCCAAAGCAGTGTGATAAGGCTTTAAGCCTTATACCTGTTGTTGCTGTGGATCTTAAGCTGCAACTTATTCAGCAAAAAAATATGTTTAGGGTATATTAGATACCAGAGTGCCTTTTAAGTAAATGATTAAGTACAGTGTCCACTTGTTGGAATTGTAACTTAGATGTCTCTCTTAAGTATATACTTTGGACATGTCCAGTTATTCAGTCACTACTTTATTAGTATTAGTATTAGTATTAGTATTAGTATTAGTATTAGTATTAGTATTAGTATTAGTATTAGTATTAATTTAATTAGTTTTGATTCCTACATAGGACGTCACTACTCATATTAATTTTGTATTAGAATACTCATTTATTTTTGAATATATGTATATACTTTTAAACTATTTGCTGTCTCTTGGAACCTAACTGATGGTCAACAGAAATGAAACCTCTGTACCTTTACAGTCACTAAAAGTCTTATACTACAGCATTGGAAAGACATTTCCTGTAACTCATTGGCTTGAGGACTCTATAAACATATCAACATTTGAATGTATCACATATAGATGGCAATTGCATATGGACTTATTTTTAGATGTTTGGAAATCTTTTATAGAAGCTTATGCATAGATTTGGCAACACTGTTTTTGTTTGCCAGCATTGCTTTTCTTTTTCTTTTTGTTTCTTCTTTTGTTTTGCATCAATAAATATGTGTGCCCAGGCTGCACATAGAAGGACTTTGATTGGCTTCATCCTTTTTAGCATCCTAAGCTGTAACTGGACTTGGGCTGTGAATGTCAGCTGCACTTTCATTTTGTATGTGTTGTTATGAACACTTCCAAAGTTGTCTGTAGACTGAGCCCATATGGTTTTATTCTTCTAGTATAAAGCAAAATACCACACTGGCAGAGCCCTCAAAGATGTAGGAAGAATACTTCAGAACACTAGATGTTAAATCCCACTTTTTAGCTCTCTCATTTTCAAGTTAAGAACAGGCTATAGGCAGCTGAACTGGTATAAACTGACACAAGCAGGGCTTTTTATTTAGCTGGAACACCCAGGAATGCCATTCTGGTACCGCTTCAAAATCATCACATGACTAATGGCCCTGCCCACATGATTCTCCTTGATTTCCCCTCCTTGCTTTCCCCAGATCCTCCTTGATTTCCCCTGCCAGAGGCAGAAGGGAGCCTCCCTGGGAGAAAAGTCCGGGCAGGTAGGGTTCCCATGTGCCCAGCAATCTCCCGGGGGAAGTCCCACCTGCCAGCTGATTGAATTTTCAAAAATGGTGGCAACACTCTTAAGAGTCTCCCTCCTAGTCTCTATGGTAAAGCTACCACAGAGACTAGAAGCCTTACACTTGCTTTAAAAGAGGCTGCACACACAGCAGCCTCGTGGTGTGCTGAGAGGAGAGAGAAGAGAGATGGGTCTCATCTTCTCTCACAATGTTCTTGGGCCCCAGAACTCTGCAAGGGAGAGAGTGAGTGACTGGCCTGAGGAAACTTCCATGGCAGTCAGGATTCAAACCTGCATTTCCCAGATCCAAGCCCAATTAAAGTATGCCAATTGTTAAGTAGGGCTGCCAACCTCCAGGTAGGACCTGTAGATGTCCCAGAATTACAAATGATCTCCAGATATCATAGATCAGTTCTCCCTGGAGAAAATGGATGCCTGTAGGGTGGACTCTGTGACATTATACCCTATTGAAGCCACCTGCCAACCCTCCAGGAATTTCCCAACTCAGAGTTCGCAACCCACAGTTAGTAAGGTTGCCAACTGGCTTGGAGAAAAAAGTTCTGTCCCTTTAAGCAAGAGAAAATAGCAGCAATGCTCTGGGAGTCTCCCTCCTAGTGTCTATGGTAAAGCTACCATAGAGACAGAAGCCTTACACTTGTTTTAAAAAAGGCTGTGCAGCAGCAGGCTCATGGTGTGCCCCACAACCCTGCTAGAGAGTGTGTGTGAGAGAGAGAGAGTGAGTGAGAGAGTGTGTGTGAGAGAGTGATGGCCTGAGGAAGCTTCCATGGCAGTGTGGGGATTCAAACCCGCATTTCCCAGATCCAAGCCCATTTAAAGTATGCCAGTTGTTAAGTAGGGCTGCCAACCTCCAGGTAGGACCTACAGATGTCCCAGAATTACAAATGATCTCCAGACATCATAGATCAGTTCTCCCAGAGAAAATGGCTGCCTGTAGGGTGGACTCTATGACATTATGCCCTGTTGAAGCCACCTGCCACCCCTCCAGGAATTTCCCAACTCCACATTTAGTAAGGTTACCAACTGGTTTGGGAAAAAAGTCCTGTCCCTTTAATAGTGGTTTAATGTGTGACAGTAAACAGTTGAAGCTCTTCATAGCACACAAGTAAATAACATCCCATTAAAGAGGCTGGATTTCCCCCCTCTAGGCAGTTAGAACTTGGCAGCCCTCTTTATTTTGGCCTAACAGCCCTGAGCCTTTCCTAATCTGACTAGGAGCAAGAAACTCAACAGATGAGGATCCCTAACCCTAACCTTCCCTTGTTCCCTGCTGCGGGGAGCAGCATCCCGCTTGCCTTCCTTCCCACTGGCCTGCCTCTGCACAAGCCGCAGAAAGGTGCCCTTTGCAACCCCCACTGGCAAAAATTCCATGATACATGGTTTGAGCTTTTGGATGAGGAGGATAAAGAATTAAGAATTGGGGTTTGTCTCCCCCCCCCTTCTAGTAGTGTTTCTGATACGTACTATTTAATGTTTGCGTCTCTTATGTTTTTATTGTTCCATGCTCTCTGCTGTATGTTCAAAGTGGAGAACTCTGAACTATTAACATTTTGAATCTGTTATAATTTCATTAGTATGGCTGTTAAAACATCATCGCATGGCCCCGGGACCACATGTGCGCATCTGGTACCAGTGAGTTCCACCACTTCTTTTCCCAGAAAAAAAGCCCTGGGCACAAGTACACTGAAGTCACACACATCATTTTGCATGTTTCGTCAGATGAAATTGATATAAGGCGTCAAATAATATAAGGCATTTCTAATTCTCCATGCACTCAGTCAAGTTTCCTTCTTTCTTTTAACTGTTCATCAGGGCCAAGTAGTATAGAAATATTCATACAGCAGGATGGTGAATTAGGCTTCAGCAGAAGTTAAGTGGATGGGTTATGACAGGCAAAATAGCCTTTAAATTGCAAAGCTTTTTTTAATAAATACTCTTCCAACATATAATTAAAGGAACTATTTTTTGAGGGTAGAGGGAAAGGACATTTCAGCTGAATAGCCCAAGACTAGCTTAATTTTTTTCTTTTCAAAAAGATCCACGTCATAGTTATAACTGTGTAAATGTGCATACTTTTCAGTATTCACATTAACATTGGCTGTTTCAATGATGTGGTGTCATCCTTAGATGTTTAAATTATAGTAATTGTAGCATTTCTCATTTCTTTGTACTCTTTGATCATTTTTTATATCTGTGTTGCCTGCATGACACAGAATGTGCTTGTAACATTAAAAAAATCCCTGCACCTTTTAAGGTGATAATATACATAGTTCTTTGATTATGTCACTATTTGACAATTACCATTTTAGATAAGCACTGTTGTAAAATCTTGCAGTAAAGCATATGGGTAATTTCTTTTATTTCAGTTGTGTTTGCTGTGCTTTCCTGCCTGTCCTGAAATGTAAGAAACTACTCTGCATTTCTACTGAGACCTGTTTAACTCTTTGTGAGTCGATACAACAAGTGTACGGATAATAAAACTTCATGCAAATACTTCCACATGCTGGCCTCCAGTGCTGATCACATCTTTTTTTAAAAAATTGTACTAATTATAGCTGTTAGGTCTGTGCAGATGTTAGTATTTTTGATGTGGACAATGGAGTTGTGATTACATTCCTTGATGTGCTTGGTGACCATACCCTGCATCAGAATGCAAAGATAGTAGTTACTGGTGCTATAGAAAATGAAAAATGTGAACATGAAGTAGAATTGTTTTTAATGTTGCTGCACTGCACTGGTTGGATTACTCTCCTGCTTGGGAGTGCCCTGCTGCTTCAGCCCTGCCCACTGACATTCACATGGGTCCATTGTTGCATATGTGTGTTATTGTGCTTGAGGAAAAATGCAGTAGATCAATGGTTTACACTAGGAGGGGTTGATGTGGGTTTTTTAAAGTGTGAAAGCAGTTGCCCCAGAGCCTCATTTAATTTCCCCCTTGAAAAGAACAGTCCGCAATTGAATATGTGAAGCCGATGTGTGCGCACTGTGCAACAGTTTGAAATTCAAAACATAAGACCAAAAAAAACCCCCTTAAACAAACAGATCAGATAAGGCACTGGATGGGCCGGCACTGGCCCATCCAGAACAAACTAGTAATGGAATGGAATTATTATGGAACCCCCAGAACCAATACTGAAACAATTTTTCTTTGTGTACCCCCCTCCAGCTGCTTTAAATGAAAACAACTCCTCAGAACTGGAAGAATTGCACCCTAAGGTACTAAAGGAACTTGCTGATGTATTTTTGGAGCCTCTGTCTATCATCTTTGAGAATTCTTGGAGGCCAGAGGAAGTGCCAGAAGACTGGAGGTGGACAAATGTTGTCCCCATCTTCAAGAAGGGGGGAAAGGAGGAGCCAGGTAACTACTGAGCTGTCAGCTTGACATCTCTGCCAGGAATGGTTTTAGAACAAATAATCAAATAGTCAGTCCTTGAGCATTTAAAAAATTCAACTGTGATTATTACCAAGAGCTAGCATGGGTTCCTCAAAAACAAGTCATGTCAGACTAACCTTACCTCTTTTTAAAAGAGAGTTACTACTTTTTTGGATCAGGGAAATACTGTGCACATAGTTTACCTTGATTTCAGTGACTTTTGATGTTAACAAGATATTCTTGTTAACAAATTGGTAAAATGCAGTTTGGCTCCTACTTCTGTTAGGCAGATTTGTAACTAGTTATATATCGCACCTAAAGAATGCTTGCAAATGGTTCCTCATCCTCTTGGAGAGGAGTGACAAGCTGAGAGCCTCAGGAATCTGTCCTGGGTCCTGTGTTGTTCAACGTCTTTATAAATGACTTTGTTAAAGGAATAGAGGGGATGCTCATTATATCTGCAGAGGCTAGATGGCTACCTGAAGAAGTTAAGAGGCTAGATGGCCACCAGACGACAATGTTGACTCTATGACTCATTATGAATGTAGCTAGATCAGGAGAGGGAGGGAATGAATAGATGAGCTGGTGCTAGGCTCTCATGGCCTTTTCGTATATGCCCATGGCAATGCCAATTGCTACTCTGAAGGAATTTTCTTTCAGGCCAGATTGGCCATGGATCCTGGAGGTTTTTTTGCCTTCCTCTGGGCATTGAACAGGGGTCACTAGGGGAGTGAGGTGGAGAGGTAGCTGTGAATTTCCTGCATTATTGGGCTAGATGACCCTTGGGTCACTCCATCTCTTAGTTTCTATTTAATATTATTCTATTATTAATATTCTATTTAATATTAACTGATACTCTCTACAAAGTGGAATACTAATGTCTGCAAAGCACTGTTGAGATGACCACTATGGTCATGATCAAGAGTGCAATGATGTGCAAATACAGAAATACAGGAAGATTGGCTTCTACTATTGAAAATAATCATTTAACAGGTATCTGGAGACATTTGCATTGCAATGAAAATAGTTATACATATTTCTCATCGTATTTCAAAGTTTATACTACTATTTATGGGCTTCGGAAACAATTTTCTTATAGCAATTAACTCGATTTATTCTCAATCCTCTGCCAACATCAAAGTAAATGACAAAATGTCAGAACCCATACCTATAAAGAGAGGAACCAGGCAAAGATGCCCCCTATCTCCCATTTTGTTAGCTCTTGCTATTGAACCACTAGCTATTGCAATTAGGAATCATCAGTTCATAAATGGTATTACTATTGGCCCTTGTTCATTTAAAGTCAACATGTTTGCTGATGATATGCTGATATATCTTACTGACCCACTCTCATCCCTCGGCCATCTACAGCAACTTCTGACAGATTTTGGAAGCATCGCTGGCTTAAAAGTTAATATTACAAAATCCTATATTCTTCCGGTTAACTTGGACAAAAACACTTCTAAGCAAATTTCAAAGGACTATAAATATCAAATAGCTTCAAAACACATCTATTATCTAGGGATAACTATCCCATCTAATACCAACTTCCTTATTAATCTAAATCACATGAAAATAATGGAACAAATTAAATTACTTTTTAGTAACTGGACCAAACTGCACTTCTCATGGTACGATAGGTTTCATTTAATAAAATCGTTTGTCCTCCCTAAACTACTCCACCTTTTTAGAACCATTCCAATTGATATTCTGCGTAAGCTAATACATCAATGGCAAGGGATGCTTAATAAATTTCTTTGGGAAAACAAGAAGCCAAGAATTGTGTTTGACATATTATGTCAGAAAAGGTTGAATGGAGGTCTCAATTATCCAGACCTCTATCTATATCATACTGCCGCTAGATTGGAGACCTTCATTCAGGTCTCCCAATCTGGGCAAACATATTTCAATCACTTCTTAAACAACATACTATCAGTGACATAATTTGGAAGCACTCAATGGATTGTCCCAAAACAATTCAAAGTAACACTTACTTAGTCTCCCTACTGAAAGTATGGGAACAGAATAGGAAAAATTTAGTCCTGATGATTTCTAGATATTCTTCCTTTACAAACCAGCACTGGTTCCCACCAAGACAAGACAAGTCCTTCAATGATTTCTGGAAATTGGTAAAATTAACTAGAATAATAGATGTAACATCTAATAAAGGATTGTTAGAGAAATCAGAACTAGAAAATATCACTAAACATAAAATTCATTGGTTTACGTAGGTATTTCCAACTGCACAGTCTTGCTGACCAAATTAATCTGAAAGAAATATGCGCCTCTCCTAAAACAGATTTTGAGTGCCTTTTATACTCTCCTTTGCTTCACAGTAAAGGTTTGATATCAAAAATATATAAGATAATGCTATCCATTCACAAATCTAAAATGTAGAAATTTCAAGTTCAGTGATACCAAGATTGCCAAATTGAGCAGTCTACAGAAAGATGGAAGCGAATTTGGTCCTCCAACATTTACACATCAATGACAATTATTACTAAATTACAAACTTATAAGATAATAAACAGGTGGTACTTAACCCCCCCCCCCCAATTATCCCAGATCTCTTCTTCATCTTCACCCAAATGCTGGAAAAACTGTGGAGAGGAAGGGAATTTTGCTCATTGTTGGTAGAAATGCCAATATATAGAAAAATTTTGGGGAGACATCCTAAAAGAAATCTGACACATAACAGGCTACGTAGTCCAGCTGTCACCAGAAATCCTTCTTTTAGACCAATGGGACAAATATCAGGCCCACATACCCATGTTAAGGAAAGACCTCATAGCCACATTATTAGTGACTGCAAAGAGTGAGGTAGCTGCTCTTTGGAAATCGAAATCTATCCCATCAATTGACAACTGGTACGCAAAAATTTGGGATCACTTTATTTCGGATAAATTATATGATAAAATATGTCAAATAGAACACTTTCCGAGAACTACAAATTTTATAGAGAAATGGTTTCCAATTTTTGAGTACCTTGAAAGCAGCAGTTCCTTACCTGGTTTCAAATTATTTCATATGTATACAAATTTGTAAGTTATCTTTGTGCTTTCATTGAATATTGCTTTTTGCATTAAGATTATCCAAGTTGATTATTTTTTAACACACTTTCTCTGAAATCTGCAATTAACCAGCTATAATTTCTTGTAATTCAATGCGATATGTTTTGTTTCATTATTATCTGTAATTATTTGTAATTAGCATTGTATGATTTCTAATGTCCTTTGCATCTTTTTGTATGTTATGCAGTTTCAATAAAAATTTTAATACTAAAAAAAAAAATGACTGGGTACTTAGTAGCTTAGCAAAAAGAGAAGTGGGGTTACATGGCCCCACCCTGCTCAAATGGCCATTAATGGCCAGTCATCTTGAGAATGTTAGTTGAAAAAGGAGGGCAGGATAGAAATACAGTAAATAAAAAAGGACTGTCTCTTCCCATACTATCCAACCTTGCAGTTCTATCTCTCAAGCCTTGCTCATTGTCCCCCCCCCTCCCCAAGGGTGACATGGATGGCAACTAAAGACAGGATCTGTGATGGCACCTTGCTTTTGGAACTCCTTCCCTCTTGAGGCTTATGTGGCACCTACTTTACTTGCTTTTAGGCACAAGGTCCAAACACCTCTTTTTACTCAGGCTTTTAATTAGGGGTTATATCTTATCAACTTTTCAAATGGTTTATAGTCTGCTTTATAGTCTATTTTATGGATAGTTTTAATGCTGCTTATATCCAATGGCTTGCTGTTAAGGGCTTTTTAAAGATATTGTGGTGATTTTAATTGTAAGCTGCCTTGATTAGGACTCTGAAGGGGTGGCCAAGAAATACCCTAAACAAACAGATAAATAAATAATGTTTGTACAAGCTATGCACATAATTAATTGTGCAACATAAGTTTCTGCTTACGCAAATGTTTTCTGAACACAGCATGATTTTCCTTGCCGAAGAAACTTACTGTACTGAAGCCTATTCAACATGTTGAGCAGGATGTCCGGACATCAACCTATGTACTTCTACCACTTCACACAAATCTGCATGTTCTTTTTTGTATATGAGGCAGAAAAATGTGCATATGCAAGTGCTGCCTTCCACTTAATAGGTAAATTCTGCAATAATATGGTATATAAAGATGGATTTCATCCTATCTTGACCTTTAGAGAGCTCTGATAGCGGGTGATTTTTAAAAAAATGCAATGTTACACCTTCATAAAATAGACTACTATTCTGGTGCAACCCCTTATACTCTCATTAACTTCAGTTAAAAGAACTGCTTTTAGATGTATTGTGTCTGAAGCACTTGACTGCAGTGTACAAAGATATGATTGGCTGGCTGGCTAGCCAGAGCAGAGATGCCACAAAGGCGATGGCAGCAAGGGTAAACCTTTGACTCATAGAGAGGGGGTATTTTACATTGTTCTCTGGGCTTCATGGAGCAGGGACTCCAGAGATAATCTTGGTTATCTGATGTCTGCTTCCCAGAACCAATCCCATCAATATTATGTTTCTGAACTCTCACAAACTTGCCTGAACCAGTTTATTTTTTAAAAAGCAATAATCAAATGTACTGAACATTCCAGAAATTACTTGCAGAAATACTGAATGTCTTCCATTACATTTCCTGGTTTTCCTGGCTTTCTTTGTTTGTTTTAAAATATTTATATGTCAGCTTCTCATCATGGATTCAAGGTGGCTAATAAAGATAAATTGCAAACAAATAAAATACAATACAACCATCAGTCAACATGGCAAGAACAGCACAGCCAGAACTATTATCTCCCACCAAATGGCCTCCCAAATAAGACCACTTGACATACTTTCCTGAATGCAGAAAGTGAAAGTTTCCTCCATTTCCACTTTGGCAAACCATTTTGGCAGACAAGTCCTACTAAAGAGAGGGCCGGTGTGATCCATTTGTTGCAAAACAGACAGTCCTGATAAAGGACACCACAAGGGAAAGGCTGGTACGTAGAAGTATATAAGGTTCAATAAGTATGAGGCTCTAGGTCATAAAACACTTTGAAAGTTATAGGGCAAAGCTAGAAGTGACGAATTACACTTGAATGGCAAGTGAACAAACTCACATGTGAGTCTGTTCACTTGCCATTCAAGTGTAATTTGCCACTTCTAACTTGGCCCATAGTCAGCACTTTGAATTGGGCCTAGAAGCAAGACGGCACACCCAACTATATGTGAAACATGCTTGGGCTGGGGGCCGCTTTTGACTAACTGCACGGAGGGAGAGGCAGCCTTGCATTCCTTGGCATCCAGGTCTTGGGATGTGGGGCCTGGACCTATAAAGGGAGGCTCCACCTGCGTAGGGCTCAATCAGCTTTGAAAGCTTGTCCTGAGCAGAGCATATATCAAGTTCTCTCAGCCCAGCTCCTCTGAGGCCAGTTTTACTGAAGGCTAGGTGGCTATAGCTGCCTTGAAGAAAGCTGTGATATTCCCCTGCTTGCTACCTTCAAACAACAGGAGAGCCAGGGCTCAGCACCAGGCTCAGTGGTTTGGCAGAGATTTATCATCATCATCATCATCATCATCATCATCATTTTCCCCTTCTTATTTACATTTGGGGACTGTTGTCAACATAAAGCAGGGTTATACCAGCCCTTGCAGGCTTCTGGCCTAATTAGGCTCTTCTCCCCCTCCCCTCCATTTTTATTTTGTTGTGAGGGAGTACTTTCAGCAGAAACAGCAATAGGCTTTGCTGTAGGCCGCAGGGGTGAATTGCAGCCATCTGAGGGGTGCTACTGGCCTAGCAGGGTGGATGCTGGTAGGCCTCCTCCTCTCTGTCTAGCCTTTTCCCTCCCCCCCCCATTTATAGTTACTTAGGAGGGAGTATTTCCAGCAGCAATAGCTCAGCCTAAGGCCTTAAAGCCACCGGGGGGAGTGCATTTTGTAGGAGAGCCTGGCAGTTTATTCAGTTGAGTGCAGCCGTTTTGAGTGTGGCACGCAGTAGCCTGCTTAGCCTCCTGGTAGTGCAGCCTTATTGAGAAGGCATCTACAACATGCACAGCTCCGGCAGCAGCCATTTTGAGTGTGGGTTTTATATGGTCTGATTTCCCTCCTGCTTACTGGTAGTGACCTCTGCCTCACGTCCTGGTCATTTGTCGCGTGGTGTTGACCTTGTCTCACAGGGCATGGCCCTTTCCTTACAGGCTCACACAGGCTTGCCGCGCTCAAGCCTGATGGCTTGAGGAGTCCTCCGCCTTACGTTCTGGTCATTCACCTGGATGGTAATGACCTTGGTCTACTATGCCTCCCCGTCATGGTGGCAGGGAGGGTCATTCACCTGGGTGGTGATGACCTTGGTCTACAATGCTTCCCTGTCATGGTGGTGGGAAGGATCATTAACCTGGGTGGTGATGACCTTGGTCTGCATTGCTTCTGCATCATGGTGGTGGGAAGATTGAGACACACTAGGTGAGGGGCTAGGCATACAACCAACAGAGCCCTAGAGAAAGCTGCCGGGAAGGACTGAGCATCTATTTGCTGTGCCCCTGCATAAAGGCTACATTTGCCGATCTCTACAGAGGTAATGAGAGGGCATGGCATAAGGCCAAAAAGGCCCCTTAAAAGACTTTGGGAGCAGGATGGGTATTTATTTGCTCTTTCCTGGCATTAGGGCCAAAGTTGCCAACCTTTACAGAGGTGTTGGTGTTCACCTATTGGTGAAGAGCAACACAATATTCTGTGGTAACTGATGGCAAGGGTGGTGGTTGGCACTAGGCCAACTGTGGAGTGCAAGAGCCTAAGCAGAGGTTTGGCCCTAGCTGTGGCAGGTTAGATTTGGGTAGACAGAACAGGCCAGTGAGCACCAGGTGGCAACTCCCCATTGGTGGGGAATTGGGGTCTGTCAGGGATCAGTTGGCAGCCTTTACGGTGGCCAGCTAAGAGGGCAAACTGCCTGTGGGACCCCCTGTACAAGTCCTTCCCTCAGGCTCCACGGCTTGGGGTGCTTGGAGCTTTAAGGGGGGAACCATTTGCCTGCCTGGCTGGGTTACAGCCATTCGCATGGATGACTCACCTGGGGCAAGGGTGACTCTCCCAGACAGGTCGGGGAGGAGGTCCGGGGTGATCCCTTGATCCTGACCTGTATCGCTTGTGATGCCCTTGCCGTTATTAAGTTTAGTGTTGGTCAAGAAATAGCCCGAATTGATACCCAAGCCTTGTGTCTGTCTCTTCTTTCCAAATGGTGGGGCAAGATGGCACAATTGGGTGCATGTGAAACATGCTTGGGCTGGGGGCCGCTTTTGCCTCACTACATGGAGGGAGAGGCAGCCTTGCATTCCTGGTCATCCAGGTCTTGGGAGGTGGGGCCTGGCCCTATAAAGGAAGGCTCCGCCTGCATAGGGCTCAGTCAGCTTTGAAAGCTTGGCCCACCCACCGCACCCTGTGGCAGTACAGGATTAGCTAGTTGCTGGTTACCAGGGCCAGGTAGGAATTTTTTCTCCTTTTCCCAAATTGGCTCAGGGAAGAGGTGTTTTTTCACCTACCTTGTACTGTCTTGTAGGAGTGGTATTTGGAGTACTGGAACTGTAACCTAGGTCTTTGACAGGTTAGATTTGGGTAGACAGAGCGGGCCGGTGAGCACCCGGTGGCACCTCCCCATTGGTGGGGAATTGGGGTCTGTCAGGGATCAGTTGGCAGGCTTTATGGCAGCCAGCTGAGAGGGCAGACTGCCTTTGGGACCCCCTGTACAAGTCCTTCCCTCAGGCTCCACAGCTTGGGGTGCTTGGAGCTTTAAGGGGGGAACCATTTGCCTGGCCATCTGGGTTACAGCCATTCATATGGATGGCTCGCACCTGGGGCAAGGGTGACTCGCCCAGACAGGTTGGGGAGGAGGTCCAGGGTGATCCTTTGGTCCTGACCTGTATCGCTAGTGATGCCTTTGCCATTATTAAGTTTAATGCTGGTCAATAAATGACCCAAATTGATACCCAAGCCTTGTGTCTGTCTCTTCATTCTGAATGGTGGGGCAAATAGCTAACTAGTGCAATTCACATAGAACTGGCATTATGTGTTCCAAGTGCTGACACCTATATGAGTCTTGCTGCTACATTCTGTATCAATTCAAATTTTTGAGATGTCTTTATTCACTTACTAACTTATTACATTTATACACTGTCTTTCTCTTCAGTGGGACCCAAAGTGACTTACATCAGTCTTTTTTTTTATCCTCACAACAGCATGTGACTTGCCCAAGCCTCCATGGCAGAGACTTTTAGATCCTAGCACTACATTCTAACCTGTATAGCACCCTGGCTCTCTCTTTAAAGTCATCCCCAAGTAGAATGTGTCACTGTGCCCTGTCTGGAGGTTATGGTAGTGTGGATCAACATAGGTTGGCCTAGTCAAAAAAAGGGCCACTTGTAGCAACAACATTGATTTGTTTATGTATTGCCAAGGCCTAAAGCACTTGATTTTCCAAGGACAGCTTATCCCCATTTAAGAAAACCTACCAAATCCACTGCCTTTCCAACCAGTACCACTTTCTTCTTGTCTGGATTCAGCTTGTTTGCTCACCCTCATCCACTTGACCACAGCCTCAAGACACTGTTCCAAGACCTCCACAGCTGCTTCTGTAGGTTGAGATAATTAAAATAATCAAAAGATGCAGCCAGAACAAAGATGATGACAAAGACAAATATGGAAGGCTAGATTGATGGTGGCCCCAGTAATGTGATCAATTTACCGGTTAGTGCCTTGGGGAAGAGTGGGTTGACTTGATATATATTTTTATTTATTATAATATTTATATCCCTCCCTTCCTTGTAGCTCAAGGGGACTTAAACTTAAACTTTAACTAAAAACACTATAATTGATAACATGCAAAATAAAACCCTCAAATTACCCCTTCCCCCCAAATGCCTAATATCTATATCCCTTTAACAAACATCCCAGGCAAATAAAATGGCCCTGCAGCACCTCTTGAAAATGTCTATGGATGGAGCCCCTCCCTTCCATCTTAGAGAGCTCGTCGTTCCACTGATTGGAATCGACAGAAGAAAGCACCACAGATGCTACTCAGCAGCTAAGTGTTGCATGTAACGTTGGCTGATATCTTCTGCACATACTCCTAGATCCTCATCTTCATCCCAGTTCAATGGTTCTTTGAAGACAGAGGAACTGTTATTGGCACTCAGAGGTTTCCTTCGTATCATGACACATGCTTGCATTTCAGTAGAAAGGTCAAATCCCCAAATATAAGCTAGCAGGTTCTTCCACTGAAACATAGTCTGTATGAACACTTTTTTGTAAACTTTTAAAAATGTAATGTTACACTGAAGTCTTGATACCTCATAAAATTCTCCTTCCCCCACTAATGTTAAAAACACTAAAGCAATAATTTCTTAA
Organism: Eublepharis macularius; assembly: GCF_028583425.1. Classification (NCBI taxonomy): domain Eukaryota; kingdom Metazoa; phylum Chordata; class Lepidosauria; order Squamata; family Eublepharidae; genus Eublepharis; species Eublepharis macularius. The sequence continues at coordinate 60,593,766 of NC_072798.1, forward strand.
TAGCTTATATGCTGGATAGAGTACTTTAAAAGAGCACTGAAACTGCTACAATATTGCTATTGTGTAGAGTTTTTTATTTGAACACAGAATATTTTATTGATGGTTAACAAATAAATAAGCTTCTTTAATGTTAAGATTTAATTATGGTTGGACTTGAAAATCAGTAACTGGGGGAAAATGGATAATGCCTTAGAAGATATAAAATGGCCTTTAGATATGTTTGCAATATTCTGAACTGTTGCATAGATAAACAGCATTTAAAGGGATGATGTTCAAACAAATCCTTGATATTCAAATACTGTATACAGAAAGCTACAGACAACAAATTGTATGCAAAGATTAGATCAAATTCAAGTCAGAGCTGAACTTTTGCATGAAAATGTGTTTTTGAGATGATATAAGAAACCAGAAAAGAAAATGAGGCCAGCAGTTTGCATCTTCCATTGAGGAATTTGTGATCTTTGTAGCATGGAGATCAGTGGCTTTGCTACAAGCCATTTCACCTCCGGGATCTTTGGGCATACACAACAATGACTACAGAGTATAAAATGTATGTATGGCTGTAGGAAATAAGTCAAAGCTTGCTTATCCTCAAAGATGAATAGTTTAAAAATAATGAAAACATGCTCATATTCAATTGGTAAAAAAAATAAGACAATTAACACACCAGTAATGAATACCTGAGTAAATCTTGGTATAGAACTTAACAATACCTGAGTAAATCTTGGTATAGAATTTAACATTGGATGTGAACAGCTTGCTTGAATCTTCCCTTAAATAAGCAGGATTGATTGCTGACCATGACTGATCTGGGCAGATCAATTTACATTCCAAACAGTTCTAGAGGGTAAGAACAATGCACTAACCAGGAAGACTTCACCAGGACTGAATAGTAAAGAAACTCAAGAAAATGCTGATTCATTTATTAGTGCCATTAAACAACTCCTGGTGTTTGTTTTCCATTATTCTGTCTCACACTTGTGAGAGTGCCATGTCTTTAAATATCACTCCTATTGCCGCACTTGGCAACTCGAGTAGCATCATGGACTAAGTATGCCTTTCATAAAAGTACATCCAGCATGAATATGAACTTTTAAAAAAACTCTAGATTCAGTTGTATTAACTGTAATAGAATTAAAGAACTATAAAGTATCTACTGGATTATCAACCTGAGACAGTATGCCCTATCCCGCAGCATTCCCCACAGCTGCTTCTTCAAGAAGCTACTAAATATTTCCCAGGAAAGAGGAGATTTCCTAGGAACTATCTCAACTATCCCAACAATTGGACTTTATATCGGACTCCATATTTTATTATGTATGCAACTGGTGCAGATTAACAGGACAGCCTGCTCCCATTGAAATGTACATTGAATGAAAATTCTAAATGACCAAAATCAAACACTGCAGAAATGCAGGTGAATGTTTATTTGTTTGCAAAATCCTTGCAGTGGTTTCTTTCTTTTCTTTTTCTTTTTTTAAACTGGTGAACCATTTTTTATTGGAAGCATGCCAATTGAGAGTTGGCAGGTACAACCCCCTTGACTGGGGCACGGCAACTGTAATGGTGGTGGGTAGGTTCTGTGGGTTCACAGAGGTGGTGTTCCCAGGGGTATGGAGGGGGGGGCATGCGACACTCAGCTGCTGCTCTCTCCTAGGCTGTGCTTGTCAAAGAGATACTCTCCAAGACCCCCCTGGGATGCTCCCAGCCGTCGGAGGTTGGTGATATAGTCACCCAGGACCTTGATAGCTTTGACTTGTTCATCGAGGTAGTGAGTCTCCAGGAAGTCACAGAGATGTGGGTCTCCCTGGTCACTTGCCAGGCAGTGCAGCTCCAGAAGGGCCTGGTTCACACTCTTTTCCAGGTGAAGGGCTGCCTCCATTGCATCAAGAGTTGTTCCCCAGGCATCCCATTCTGGCTTCTTGATATCTTGTAGGAGGACACGGCCACCACGGCTGGCTCTGGAACCAAAGTAGCTTGTCAGCATGTTCCCGCTTTTCATGTGACTGTGACCAGAAGAATTCAGCAACGTGTCGCAAGGCAACATCATCCCGGTCAAAATAGGACGCCATGGAGAGATAGATGTAGCTGGCGTAGAGTTCCATGTTGACCATGCGGTTGACGGCCGCTTCACAGTCGCGGTGGTAGTTCTGGCGGATATGGGAATCCATCTCTCCGGTTAGCTGGGAGGTTCAGGTTTTAAGAAGCGTCTTGTCCAGCTGGTGCAAAAAGTGATCTGTTGGCTGGCAGTTGTGGTGTTATCTCACTCGATCAACGCAAGGGTGCCCGAGGCTGCCAGCGATTCTCTGCAGAGAGGGAGGAAAGGCGGTGAAACCGGGTTCTGTCCAAACACTGTTGAAGCAAGAACCAAGCTCCCATCCTTGCAGTGGTTTCAAAAACTGTTTCTGCTTGTGTGGCTTGAAATTCCAGTAATCTTATATGCTTGAGCAGGGCAGAGGGGGTAAATGGGTTTCACTGAAAAATATTGTGAAATAAAATATTGTGTTACTCAAATAGGAGGTCTCCTTAATTAGTTGGGGGAATTAGCATTAAAGGAGACAATGAGATGTGTGATGGACTACAATTAAAAGCAGATTTCCTAAGTGCAGTACAATCAGAGAGCTGGGAGGGAAAGAGTTAACTATTTCCTGGAATGGAAAGTTTGAGTGACAGGCTGCTCCCTCCTCTCTGATTGGTCAGTTTAGAACCAGACAAAAGTGAGTCAGTTGGTTTCTGACAGGATTATTCAGAGAGCGTGTGTAGGAGTCTGACAGGAAAGGTCAGGCAGATTCCTCTGTGGAGTGATGGAAGAAGATATGGTTTGGTACATTTACTGGAAGGTATCTGGAGGGTGCAACAGTAGACACTAGGCTGACTCCTGCTGTATAGTGCACACATGTGTCCATGAGAAGGTTAGTAGCACCCAGCATGAATGCAGATAAGGATATCACTTACCACCAGTCCTGAGTTCTGATACCACTTAGTAACTGTGGATATAGCTATAGAGGAACTGTTCCTGGATTAGACCAAGAAGATCAGTTAATCATACAATCCCCTCTAATGTCCAAACATTACAATGTTGCAATGCATGTGCAAACAAACAAACAAAAACCCTACATCGATGAAACTGCTGACATATCATCTTCCCCCATAAAGCCTGCAGCAGAAACAGGGCATTTTCCTAGTGCAGAAATAAAAACCAGGCACCACTTTGGTTCGATTCCCTCAAGTGTGAGATTAGATAATCAGAGTTTATGAGGGCCAGAACTGACGAATAAGAGAATCTGATCCACACAGGCCGAAAATACAGAAAACCCTTTGTCATGTCAAGCATGCAGAGGAGGCCATTATCTGGTATTGTTTTTATAATGTCAGGCTAGGACTGAAATGATCAGGGTCCCAATCCCCACCCAGCCATGAACAGAAATGTGAGCAGTAAGTTAGAGGAAATCTTTGCTTAGTGACAAATATGGGACTGCTCACCAAGCAACACAAGCAGGTTGAGAGAAATGAATAGTTTAGAATTTCAAAAAAATTCCCTTGCAACTCCCAGGAGGAAAAACACTCTAGAGAAAATACGATGGTTTTAAAATTATATTCCTCTCCATTTGAGGTGATGGATTAGGAATGACAACTTCACTGGGCATGAGTTTGTCTCCTAAACTCTCTTTAGAAAAGTATGTGGGGCAAGTGATGTGAAGTACACTCACTGTAGAGATTTAGTGTCTTTCCCCTCTACTTTGGGGATAAATTTTTTACTGTAGAGAAATCATTTTCTGAAATGAAAATGGATACGTTTGCACCTTGGGAGATACTCATTTTTAAAAAAAACCTTTTTATATTCTCAGAAGAATAGTGTTTTGAATACAGATACTGTCTTCAGTTTAGAAGTAAAGATGGCTGAGTCACATGTATTAAAAATCTTCCTAAATATTAAATGCTAACTGAAAATCACCCGCAAGGGTTTCTTTCTGTGCTTCGTTGCTTTTAGTGGAAAGCCTTGCCTGTTGGGGACTCTAACCATATGGCGTATAATGCATTCATATATTTGTAAAGGGTTTTTCCCCCAAAACCATATTAAATTATTATGCATGGTTACATTAACACAGTAGTGGCCCACTGCATGGGTTGTATAAAATACATAAAAACTAAATGCATTTTTCTATCTAAATGAAGAGCTGCACTTATTACAGGAATATAGCAAACTGCAGCTGGGGCTTCTGACAAACTTGCACATTAGGCAAGATCCCAAAAGAGCAGTTGCAAACAAGGTGTCAGGTCTTGCCAGGTACTTCTCCCAAACACTTCACTGCATCACTCCAGTGTATGAGTTAAAAATGTTTATTAGAGTAAATACTAGTATCAAGATGCAGTTTAGCACTAGGTTTAATCCAGCAGATGAAAGCCTAGTGCTAAACTAACCTGGACAGAGGAGTGCCAAGAGGCTTTTGAGAATCTGAAATGATTGTTCACCTCTGAGCCAATTCTATGCCACCCTGATGAAAACCATAAATTTGTGGTGCAAGTGGAAGCTAGCGATGTTGCGATGGGAGGAAGGGTAATTTTACAGGAAGATGAAGGGGGGAAATTGCATCCCTGTGCTTATGTGTCCAAAAAATTTTCTGAGGCAGAATGCCACTGGGCAGTCTGAGACAAAGAGGCAGCAGCAGTTAAATGAGCTTTGTGTACCTGGAGACATTGGCTAGAGGGGGCTAAGGTGCCATTTGAAGTATGGACTGATCATAAAAATTTAGAAGTGTTACACACCCCTCACAAATCGGGCACCAAAAAATTACAATGGACAGAGTTTTTCTCCTGATTCAATTTTGTACTCAAGCACCTCCCTGGCAAATCGAACTTCCTGGCAGATGCCCTCTCATGCCTTCCCCAACAGAAAGAGGAGGTAGTGGATACCATGTTCTCACCAGCCCAGTTGGGAGGGGCTGTGGTTACTAGGCAACAAGCAAAATCCTGACCGACTCAGCCTGACCTCACCGAGTGGGAGGAAAAAGCTGAAAGGCTATCTGACATTAGGTTTCTCTGGGATTCTCACATTTTGGGAGAGTTTGAATTTCCTCTCACTGGAACTGTTTTTTAAATGCAAACTGAAAATTGCTGTAAATGCATGGAAAGGGCTTGGGGAAAGAGGCAATGCTTACTTTCTGCTTGGATGCCATCCCTCTTGTGGAAATCATTACACCAAATCCCAGATGTATGGGGATGAGTTGTAATTTCTTTGAACTGACAGAATGACATTCCGAAAATGCTCAGAAACATTCTTATAAAATTACTTTTCAGATATGCAATATGTGTTTTCAGATATGTGTTCAGGACTCTTGAAGACAGCAAATCAGCCAATTAAGAGCAAGTGTTGTCTACTGGTTTTTAAGAGAAAGGAAGGTGAGAAATTGATATTTTTAAATAACCAAAAGACAATGCATGTCTTTCCTCTTGCAGTGAATACACAGAGAGAGCTACATTCTGCTTTAAGATGTGAGAAATATCCTAGCATTCCCAGGCATGGCTTGATAATATCTTTTCCCAGCCAAAGGAACTGCAGGAACTGTCGAAGAGTGTGCTCATGCTCGGAGTTTGGTAGACAGGCCACTTCTTCAATCTTTAGACAATCATTTGTGTTTTACAATGTACTTATGCAGATAAACCTTCTGCAGTTCCTAAATAAAAGCATTTTAAATGCTTGTATGTTTCCATCCTTGCTTCAGCATTTAGAAATGCAAAGCTTTGAATTTAAAAACATCAATCCCATTACAATTAAGAAAAATCTCAACTGAAAATTGAGTGTCAACTCAAAATAACGCTCCCTGGGCATCCTACTCCTGGGGAGCTGCTCTGGAGAAAGCTGCCGTGTCAGTGAAGCTCCAGCCCAGGGAGAAAGTAGCAGCTGCCCGCCCCCAAACGATCATTGGGAGTCCTCTTGTCCAGCAGGCTTGTGACTGGAGGAATGATTTGTGAAAGCTGCTGCTGCCGCCGGCTTTCTCTGGCTCTTCAGGCAGCGATTCTAACAGAGAGGGGAAGGACACTCGAACTTCAGTTCCCAGGAAAACTTGCGAAAACAATCAAGTGTTCTCCACGTGAAAAAGTCACTTCTAGCTTGGCTCTCAGTGACATACTCCCTGTCTAGAAGGCTTGAACACCAACATCCGAATTAGTGGCATTCTGTGATTTTACTACAGGAGCCCCATTCGTGTTGATGTTGACCAGAAGACATAGGTTTCTAATCCAAGCATGCTTTCATCAGAGCTCAGAAGTTCACACAGGCTAAGATAAAGCTTTCTCTGGCCTGACCACCTCTTTCCTTTGAGCACTAGGTTTTAATCCTTTGTTTTTGGTCATCTTCCTCAATCAATTGTTGGCTGGAGTCATCAGTAGGAACAGTAACCCCAACTCCTTTGGGTGGACCTAAGGCTCCTGGAATGCTCTGGTGTGCCTGGTATATATCAAACTGGGCCCCAGTTCATCCTGTAATTGTTATCTTTTAGCCTATTTTTATTTTTATTTTATTCTTTATTTCTCATTCTTATTGTTGTTGATTCTCCAGAGCTGATCTTGTATTGAAACAAACTATGAGTTGCATTGAATTGAATCTCTAGGCACCTTAGGATAGCCTTTGTTGAAATTATGCATGCCTCCTGTCATTATTTAGAACTTATGACTAGACATGGGCATGATCCAAAAAAAAATACCAATCAAGCTGTTTGTGGATCTGCTCTGGTGACGACCCCAGATCACTGAGAGCGGGACCACAAGTGACGCCTGACACAGGTTGGACGCTAGTCAGCTTCCCTCAAGTTTTGATGGGAAATGTAGGCATCCTGGTCTTGCAGCTTGACTCTCTGACTGCTGTCCAATGGACTTTTCAACTGTCACTTGTCCAACATTCCGCCAAGCTGCCTACATTTCCCATCAAAACTTGAGGGAAGCTGGCAAGTGTCCAACCTGTGTCAGGCGTCACTTGTGGTCCCGCTCTGATTCACCCCAATCAAGTCCCGTTTCCGATCTGGGATCTGGGATCTGGGATCGGAGGGGCGCCCCCCCCACACTTAGAGCAGATGGGGAAAAAAGTTTTTAACCTGGTGACGAGCCGCCTCCCCTCAGGGAGGGGTCGTTCTCTCTCTCTCTCTCTCTCTCTCTCTCTCTCTCTCTCTCTCTCACACACACACACACACACACTTAGAGCAGAGGGGGGAAAGTTTTTAACCCGGCAACGAGCCGCCTCCCCTCCAGGAGGGGACATTTTCTCTCTCTCTCTCTCTCTCTCTCTCTCTCTCTCACACACACACACACACACACACACACACTTAGAGCAGAGGGGGGGAAAGTTTTTAACCCGTCCCTGCCTCTCCAAATAGAGAGAGAGAGAGAGAGAGAGAGAGACCCCGTCAACAAGTTTCAGCCAGCTTTTAAAAAAAAGCAGAGATAGAATCCTCCATCCCACCCAATTTTAAAAGCAAGCAGCCAGTCTTCCAAAAGCATATTTTAAACAGGAAGAAAGTAAAACCAGGATCCACACGGATCCTCGCGGATCCTATGGTTTTTTAAATAGGAAAAACACAAATGAAACATCAAATCACATACCAACTTCTTGCAAAAAGCAGGCACTGGGCTGAGAAGCCAGGAGGAGAGAGATATCTCTTTTCAGTTAATTCTTTCAACGCACTGAAAGTCAGGAGAGGAGCGCAAAACAGCTTGATAGCTGCTCTCAAAGCAAGGGTTTTTTGAAAGAGTTAACACTGAGAAGAGATCTCTTCTTAACTCTTTCAACGCACTGAATTGAAGCGCAAAACAGCTTCTGATAGCCACACTCAAAGTTTTCTCTCTCTCTTAACCCATTCCTCTCCCAATCACTTTGCTTATATTTTTATCAGGAAGCCACCTTTTTACTCACAACTGTTTGCTTTTCCTCACTAGGGGAAATATTATCAAGTTTCAAACAGAGCTCAGGCATTCCCCCACCTCCGTTGCCAGGGGAATAGATTGTTGGCGCCTGAATGTCTAGCCTCCCGGTCCTATCACGATCACCCCGGTCCAGCCCCCTCCCCCGACTGCTGGATCGTTTGCCGTGGAAGACAACAATCCACCAGGTCATGATAGGGAGATTGCCATTATCATGGGGGGTTTTTGATCGTAATGGAGATCGTGCCCATCTCTACTTATGACACCGCCCCCCTCCATGAGATTTGGTTTATGTGCTAATGAATGACCATCTTTCTTTCTTTCTTTCTTTCTTTCTTTCTTTCTTTCTTTCTTTCTTTCTTTCTTTCTTTCTTTCTTCTGATTTATAAGTCTTAAATAGTAACTAAGAATATTAGGAAGAAAGGAAAAATTCAGGCCAGAGAAAGTTAGTCCATAAACTTCAAAAAGGCTGATTTCTTATAAGTTGCCCAAATTCTCATGGCCTGAACTAAATATTTGGCTAAAATAGCAATTGAGGGACTAAAGTATATGGTGTGACAGGGCATCTATACCATTGAAGCAGGCTTTTGGCATAAAAGGAAAAAAGAATAATACGTGGCATTCCTGTGAAACAAATCCTTCACCCAGAAAGTTCAGTGCTTGGCATAAGAGTTCTGTTGGTTAGAGGCCTCAAAATGGCTATAATTTGGTTCATCCAGTGCTCAGTTTCCAACACATGGTAACTATGGATCCCCAACATAGGTTTCCAGTGATTCAAGATGCTGCTTTCTGCCTTTTGGAATGCTTTTATATCTTCCTTGAACAATGCATTCTGATGTAAGCATATTTTGACATGAAAAAAGCAGTTACTACGTGTGAAAAATGCTACTGTTTCATATCATTTATATAGCACTTATACTTCTAAAGTGCTTTTAAAGAATGTAAGATTTCTCTCTCAGCAACCTTCAGATATCATAATAATTTGTATTTTCTAAACTGTAAACTGATTCTGAGAAATCTGCGAGACCGCCTCTCCCTCTATGTGCCCCAGAGGATGCTCCGATAGGGAGAGAAACACCTATTAGTGGTCCCTGGCCCCAAGGAGGCCTGCCTGGCCTCAACCAGAGCCACGGCTTTCTCAGTCCTGGCTAGGGTTGCCAGTTCCAAGTTGGGAAATTCCTGGAGATCTGGGGGGTGAAACCTGGAGAAACCTGGAGAAAGTGGAGTTTGAGGAGGGAAAGGACCTTGGCATGGCATAATTTCATAGAGCACATACCCCAAAGTAGCCATTTTCTCCAGGTGAACTGATCTCTGTGGCCTGGAGACCAGTTGTAATTCCGGGAGATCTCCAGCCACTACCTGGAAGCTGGCAACCCTAGTCCTGGCTCCAGCCTTGTGGAACTCTCTGTCTACTGAGACCAGGCCCCGGCAGGATGTGTTATCATTTCGCCAGGCCTGTAAAACAGAGATGTTCCTCCAGGCTTATGGTTGAGGTCAGGTTTGGCCTCCCCTGGCGGAAAAATGGAGGAAATAATGAAAATATAATCTGAATCCCTCCCTACTAAGGTTGTCCACCACCTTATCATGTCGAGTTCTATCTGCTGCTATCAATTGCCACCTTCTAAATCTAAATATATAACTGAATATATATTTTTATATTTTTATATGTGGAATATGTTATAACATACTATGTTTTTTATCAATCTATTTGTGGTTTTTAACTGTATAAATTGATGTTTTTTAATATGTTGTAATCTACCCTGAGCCCTTCATGGGGAGGGCAGAATAGAAATACAAAGAGAATAAATAAATAAATAAAAATAAATAAATAAATAGCCACCCCAATCTTCCAGTGTGCACATGGAGCTGAAAAGCACCCAGACTTCCACACTTGTTTCAATTGTGACAGAGGATCTGCTCCCCTGTCCCCTCAATACACCTATGGATCTGCTTCCTCTGAAGGGGGAGGTATCTCTGTATAGACATCACAGAATTCATATACTCAACTAAAATCAATGGACAAGCAAGTAATAGGCTTAAGGCCAGACAATGGTTCCATGGCAGAAACGAGATTTAATCCCATACCACACTGATTTAATTTCCACAGACTATCCACTGGACCACTTTAGATTTCAGCAATACAGTATACAGATTTCATGTTTTGTTTTGAATTCAGTAATTTGTTCATTTTACAGTGGGATTCTATTACTGCTTGAAGTACAAATGAATTTTTTGTGCATTTTCCTGTCACAAATGCTACACAAACACATCTAAAATACTCTATTCGGGTTTGACTATGGAAAGGATATTATGGCAGAGGCCGGTATCTCTGAAATGAATTTATATCAATGACTAGGATTGTAATTTGCATCTGAAACTGTGGCCACTTTAAAACTTTATGAACTAATGAACCAATTTAATGCCCCAAAGTAAGTGTTAGGGCCAATTGTGAAGGGTCACCTGCTCTTATGCTGTGTGCAGTGCATTTCAAATTCCATTTAAAGAGTTATACTGGCAGGTTCCCTGCCCTAGGCAACTGATTTTAATCTCCTGCTCTTGGGCAGAGTCAGAAATTCACGTGGCCTCTTTTGTTGTGATGGCTCTCTGTGCTCCCATGAGGTTGCCATACTAGGCCAATGTCTGACATTTTGAATGGATAAAAAATTCTAACAGCTTCAAAGTCTTATGAAAATGAAAGCTATTAAGCATAACAGCTGTAAGTTAGGGATACATACTTCCGAGTCAGCTCCTGAATGTATAGAGTCACTTCAAAGGCTAAGAGTCTCTCCACACGAGATGAAATTACACAAGGATGCTCAAGTGAAGGGAGATGCAATGTTAGCCAGGAAGCCAAGTTATAAAAGACAGATTGGAAGGCTTTGTCAATTTCACCGGTAAAGATCGCTTATTTCACCGGTAAAGATTGGGTTTATTTATTTCCCCTTCACCTCCCAGAAGGGGATGTAAAAATGACAGAGCCTTACAGGATGCAAAGAGGAAATAAATCCCCTGAGGAGCAATCTTTGCCGGCTATGTAGAGAGGGAAATTAACAAAGCCTTCCATCCATCTTTCAAAACTCGGTTTCCCAGCTAACCTGCATCTCCCTCCACTTGAGTGTCCTCATGTAGTTTTTCTTGTGTAGAGAGACTCTCAGTCAGATGGACTTTTACACATTTGGGCATATTCAGAGGCAAAGCTGCTGCCTGAGACATCATAGGGATTTGTTTAAAAAAAAATTCCCTTGGCACGCACACACAATTTGTTATATATTTACACAGAAGTAAATCCCACAGAGGTTAATGAGACAATCCCAGATATGATTAGAACCTGAATCTCAGAATACAATGGGGGCAATCTTAATCAAGTCTACTCAAAAGCAAGTCCAATTTTTATTAGTGGGGCTTACACCCAGGAAAGTGTTCTTAGGATTGCAGCAAATGAGATATAATGATATTATTTCCATCAGCAGCAGATCTAGCATGAATTTGTACTATGTAGAATTTTTTTTAAAACCTTAGTATAAGAACTGCTAAACAAATTATCATTTTAAAAAAGTAGCCCTTGCTTTCTGTTACAAAAATAGTGGGAGGATACTTTTGGACAACGCCTTCATCCTGAGAAATCTGCCGCATGTCCCTTTGAAATGTGACAAACAGCTGAGCTAAGAAAATTGGGTATCGTTTTCTTTTCGGCACTGCAGAACCCCATGAAGGAAATAACACAACAGTATTGAAATTGCTGTTAAGAAATGCACAAGAAGGGCGCTCTGCCTCATGGCATGTGGCCTGCCTCTTGATGAATTGAATAACATGACACACAATGGCTTCTTGCCTGAAGTGTGGTATAATGTGATAGGCAGCCTACTAGCAAATAGACATCATGCAACTTGCACTTTGCTCAGTTCTGTTCTCTGGGGAAAAAAATATAACACCCTCTGCTTTGAAATCTTTTAATATGTAGGAATTAAGTCGTGTGTGTATGCATGTGTGCACATGCGCGTGCTGTTCCTGGGTTAATGATGTATTATACAGAACATGCACAGAAAAACAAGGACACTGATAAATGTACTCTTCTACAGAGAAAAAATTAACATTTTTCCAACAGAGAGGCCATAAGCCATGCAATATAAGAGGTTTGTACCTGTGTTTACAAAGGTCTTTCAGCAAATCCATGAATATACATATGTGCCACCTGAGGATAACTTTTCAGGCATCTGAAGAAATAAGGTCTAGTTTATGAGAGCTTATGTCCTAATAAAACTGTAACTCTTTAAGGTGCAACAAGACTCTTTATGGTTTTTGCAGCAACAGATTAACAAGGATATGTGTGCAGAATGTTCAAATACTGATATTATATTCCCTCTGGACTTCATAGGGACTGGAAGGTATACCTCTGTATACTTAGGGAAAAAAATACGAGGGACAAAAGAAAACTGAAGCTAGGTCAAAAGGATGAGATTATTATAACTAGGAAAATGTGTCTTACCAAATGAGGTTCGGTATGTGATTATTTAAATATATTATTTGACATTATTTAAATATATTATTTTATAATATAAATGCTATAACTCTTCAATGTTTTTCTAAAGACTGTACTAGACAAATAGTTTCCGGTTGGAAGTGTATAGGGAAAGCTAAATAAAGATGAGAATATAATGCCTTGAATTCTTTGGCTTCATTTTAGGCATTTCTTTTTTTCAATGCAAGATTTAGATATGACCTATTATTGATGTATGTTCATTTGAAGTATGAACAGACTGGTAACAAATGTGAAAGAAAAATACTTTAAAAGAATGATTCTTGACAAACAACTGATTTTTTAAATTTTTATATGACATACCCAGCGTACACTTGATCATAAACCAGACAACCAAACAAATTTGGTGACAGTCTTGTCTGTCTTTAAAGTTTCTAAGTGACAGATTTCACTGTTTTGAAAGCATAACACTTCAGGTTTCAGTGGAAGAACAAAAGGCAGCATCCATGGTCTGAAAGTGGAATGAGTAACTCTGATGCCATTGTTTACCAGGAGCCCCATCCAAGCAGGAATCAATCAACTTGTTTTCCTATTTCAGTTCACCATTCCATTGATTATCATGATTACTATCATAACTCACCTGTGAACTATGAACTGAATTCCAAGTAGGGGGAGGGGGAGACAGCTGGTGTGATATTTCAAGGCTGCATAACGCTCTCCTTTGCTCCAGTAGGCAGGAGTAATGACAGCCCTGCCTTTGTAATAACATGCTATTTTGACACTACAGGTAACTCAGAGTGTGGTAATACCTACTGTTTTCTGTCAGTGTTATTATAAAAGGACAGTAGACTTTATAGTGAAATCCCATGCCAGGGTATTTCAGCCTAAGCCCAATGAAATCTACAAGATGGCTTAAAGGTGAGCATGATGAGATTTTTAAAAAACTAAAATTCAGATCTAACCAAATGCATTAGAGTGGTTTGCAGCTCATGGGGTCATCCATTAATGTTTTTCAGTGGCAGTCTTTTTGATTCTGGGGCTCTAGGCAAAAGTCCAGGGTGAGGCCCAGAATCACTGACTCCCCCACTGCTGCCCCCAGTGGACCAAAGCAACTGATGACCCTCCGCCCAAGCAAGGTGGACAGGAGCTGCTGTGGCATTCCTGCTGCCTGAGCCTCAGATGGGGTGAACGTGAGTGACAGTGAGAACCTGTTCTTCCTGTCCCACATCCTTGGGTGAGCGCGTTTTACCAAGGAGCAAACGGTTCTTTTGGATTTGGAGACAATAAACACCCAAGGGTGGAAGGAAAGCAGATTTATTAAATCCCTCTAGTAATTTAATGGAAAGAAATGAATAAGTGCAAAACAGAGAATAGATACATCCCTATACTGCTTTCACGAATCCCTGGAGGGAGGGATTCCCTCTTCATCCCTCCCATTGGATGAAATAGCCAGCCTGGCTACTTTCAAAGCTCAGAGCAGCGCTGAAAAGCCCTGCTCTGAGCTTTGAAAATAAGAGCTCCCTCCTATTGGGTGAAATAGCTGGCTTGGACTTTTTCAAAGCTCAGAGCAGGGCTTTTCAGTGCTGCTCTGAGCTTTGAAAGTAGCCAGGCTGGCTATTTCATCCAATGGGAGGGAGGCAGAGGGTGTTCCCATTGGGTGATATTGCCGGCTTGGGCTTTTTCAAAGCTCAAAGCAGGGCTTTTCAGCACTGCTCTGAGCTTGGAAAGTATCCAGTCTGGCTATTTCAACCAATGGGAGGGAGGCAGAGGGAGCTCCCTCTTCCTCCCTCCCCTTGGGTGAAAAAGCCAAGGGCATTTCCCTCTCCCCTTGGATCAGCTGTTTGGCAGGGATTTCTCCACCAAACAACTGATCCCAGGTTTAAATGCCCCCTTCCCTGCTGCTTTGCAGGGGCAAGGAAAGGGGCATTTAAACTCTTGACCCAATGCTTCCCAAAGCAATACCAATTGCTTCGGGAAGCTTTGATTTGAGGTTTCCGAATCAAGCCCTGCATGCTGGGCCCAATTCAGAAGTCCTGAATCTTTGCAAATAGGGTCTGATTTGGGTGTTTTACCCAAACTGGAAACCCAAATTGCACACCCCTATAGTGAACTTGTGGAAGTTAGGGATGGAACTTGCTACCACAAAAGATAATGTTTTTAAAAAGAATGAATAAAAATGTGCCAATAAAATATAGTTATAAAAGAAGAGAATGAGAATAAAATATTAATAATATCATAAGGCAGAATCCAGCCAAACTTAAGCATTTTAAAGGCACATGTTAAAAAGAAAGTCTCTCTTTGAGGTATTCATTGCTTAAAAGGGCTTTACTTTGCCTGGATAATGGCAACAGCTTTTGCTTACATCTTTTGGGCTGCAATTCCTGCAATGATTTGATTGCTTAAATCCCCTTGAAGTTAAAAAGAGACTAGCAAATTGAAATATCTTTCTGTGTCATAAACACATTTTAATATGAATAAACTAATAAATAAACTATAAATATTTAGTGAATCAAGACTTAAGAGGATGAGAAACTAAAGCCCAACCCCGCTCCCTTATTTATTTATTCAGCTTTAAAGAGTTCCTTCTCCTGCAAATCATATTTTTCTCATCTTCAGCTGTTTACTCCATCTGTTGGACTGAGATCACATGATGGAAGTAACTCATTTGACCTCTTTCTGTCTGGTAAATTTTGACTCCACAAGCTTGCTCTGCCCATGCCCATAAAACAGACTTGAATGATAATTAAACATGTCTTGCTAAATCCCATGTAAATCAGAAGAACGAGAAAATAAAAATGCATGAAAAACTTTACAAAATGAAGAAATTTAATGAGACTATAAAATGATGTATCTTTCTATTTTATATAAAATCTACATCTAACATGAGTGACCACATCAATAGGGGATTTTTATTTTTGTCCTAAGCAAGCATCCTTAAACATTCTATGTGTAAATATTCTAATTTAAGTGACTTTGGGAGCAATCTTAAGCAGGTCTATTAAGAAGCAAGTGCTATTTTATTCAGTGGAGTTTATCCCTAGGACAGTGTTCTTAAGACTCCAGCCTTCATCCTCTTTTACAGTGTATCTGATGCCTGGAATATACACACTCAGTATCTTCCTGTATTGATCACTGGCATATTCTCTGCTCCTTGTGACATATTGCATTGCCAGATCTTTATCTTTGAAAACTAGTGACCTAACTTTTGCTGAACTGAAAGAAACCACTATGCAAGAAAATGAGTCTTCTGTCAAATGCCATCTTATGACTGGCTTAATCATTGTTTGTTAATTGCAAAGGCAGAAAAAATGTATTAGGAATTCTCTAATACTCACTGGTTCAGTTCACATTCTGTCCCCCCCGCCCCATTACACCAATGGAGACTTTTTCTTACAAAAATTGTCAATGCTATTACACACTAATATTCTAATGATCTGCTACTAGGACCTCTGAATTCAAAGCTTTCATTAGAAAGAAAGAAAGAAAGAAAGAAAGAAAGAAAGAAAGAAAGAAAGAAAGAAAGAAAGAAAGAAAGAAGTCTCTAGCCCTTTTCAATATGTAGTTATAAGGGGAGATGTGCATGTCGGGGAAAAAGCATGGAAAATGTCTCACTGTGTGGCAGTTATATCAGCTACACACTATTTAAACCAGCCATAAATAAATTTTTAAAAACTCTACCATTTGGTGTTCATCTAAATTCATCTAAGTAGTCTTTAGTGACAGCAATGGTTGCTAATATGTATGCATGATTTATTATGTAGGTGCTGACAGATTTCTGGCAAAAAGCTAGAAGGTAATTCACCATATTAATCTAGTTCTCAGCAGTTTCAATTCTTCCTAAAGGGATATTGTAGAGTATTGCAGGCAAAAGCAGTTGCTCAACTGTATTCAGAAGGCAATCTATTCTGTATATACCACCTATATAGCCAATGCATAATCAAAGGAGGTAGAAATTTTTAACTATATTCTTAGACTTTATCCCAACAGCTATAACTTTTTTTTAATAATGAAGAAAAAGATTTAATACAAGAAATGATAAAACCATAAAATACAAACAAGTAAGGGTTAAAATTAAACCATAAAAGAAATGATCAAAACTCTTGGCAAATTGTTAAAAACCCAAGAATTACAATAAACAAACATTATGACTGGCTTAATCATTGTTTGTTAATTGCAAAGGTCATGCCTTCCTGCTTGCAAGATCTCCAGGGCCGATTCCAGACGACTAACCTGAAGGCGCTGCATGCTGCCATGTTCCGGATCGCGACGGGGAAAACACGAAATATTGCATTTTCTCATGCGAGTTTGGCACAACGTCGCGCCAAACTCGCGCGAGAAAACGCGATATTTTGCGTTTTCCCCGTCGCAATCCGAAACATGGCAGCATGCAGCGCCTTCAGGTTAGTTGTCTGGAATCAACCCAGCATAGAAGGCTCAATGTCCTATTCATCTGATTCAATTTATGTTGCATTAAATACCAATTGGACAACAGCTTGTAAAATTGGAGTTTAATATTCCAGCAACTAGATTTGTTGGAAGGGGAGTTCCATATATGTTTCCAATCAGATTCTGAGAAAACCCATTTTAAAGAATCAGACCATTTTCGGGGGGTATGGCAGAGGGTCTTTATGTGTTACCCTTAATAAAACTTTGTAAAGGGTTGAAATCCTACCCTGTTTACCAACTTTCCCACTCCAAATCATTTCCTCAAAAGGAGTTAGGGGCCAAAGCAAATTCTTGGACCTGATCAGCCTGGTGAACAGATGTTTCAGCTGAAAACATCTAAACCAAGATATCCTAATTCCAAACCTTTCTTCCACTATAGATTTATCCAGAATTGTCCCATTTTTAATCCAATTAATAAACATCAATATCCCAGAGTCTTTCCATTCCCTAAACTTACTTAAATCCTTTCCAGGGGGGAACCAATCTTGGTTAATGAAAGATGTTAAGAGAGAGATACCTGGAGATAAGATTTTCCTATATTCTTAAACTAACTTTTTGGACTTGTATTGTTGAAGGCTTTCACGGCCGGAGAACGATGGTTGTTGTGGGTTTTCCGGGCTGTATTGCCGTGGTCTTGGCATTGTAGTTCCTGACGTTTCGCCAGCAGCTGTGGCTGGCATCTTCAGAGGTGTAGCACCAAAAGACAGAGATCTCTCAGTGTCACAGTGTTTTTGGACTTGCCTTTGATAGCTGGATACTTACAGAACATATCAAGAAATAAGATTTCATTCAAAGCCTGTTGACTTTTTAGCTAACTCTTCCCTTCTAGTTGCTTTAGTGCTTTTCAGTAGATGCAAAACTTGGCTTGGTTCTAGGATGAAAGTTTCTAATGAACATTACTTTAAAAGGTATCTTTACCCCAAAATTTATTTTTCAGAGTTCACTTGGCTCCTATTGCCATGTTTTAAAATGTTCAGCCAGGTATTTCATATCTCACTCATGTCCTGTTATTTATTTAATGGGGTTTAAAAATAAAACCAAAGGTCTTCTTTTCATTCCAGTATAATAATATGAAACACAATAATTCTAAAAACAAAACTGAATTGGGGAATGATTTCACCACAGGTGCTCTATGCCAGTGTAGCTACTGACAAGGCCTCCTGGTGTAACAAATAATAAACTGAAGCATATTTAGAGATACGTGCAAGTCCATGCCAAACTAAATTAGAGTCGATGGTTGTTGTGGGTTTTCCGGGCTGTATTGCCGTGGTCTTGGCATTGTAGTTCCTGACGTTTCGCCAGCAGCTGTGGCTGGCATCTTCAGAGGTGTAGCACCAAAAGACAAAGATCTCTCAGTGTCACAGTGTGGAAAAGATGTTGGCAGATCATTTATATCTACTCAGGAGGGGTGGGGTTGAGCTGAGTCATCCTGTAAGAGTTTCCCAGGGTGTGGAATGCTAATGGTGGGAGGCTTCACTGTATCCTGAGGAGGTTCTTTTGCATATGGATTGGTACTTGATGTGCTAATCTTCTCTGCAGGGCTATTGTCGTGTATAGAGTATTTTGTTAGCCTGGTGTTTTTCAGAACTGGAAACCATGCTCTGTTCATTCTTAAGGTTTCTTCTTCCCTGCTGAAGTTTTGCTTATGCTTGTGAATTTCAATGGCTTCACTGTGCAGTCTGACAAAGTAGTTGGAAGTGTTGTCCAGTACGCTTTGTGGTCCCGATGTACACTTGTCCACAGCTGCAGGGTATACGGTATACTCCTGCAGAGGTGAGGGGGTCTCTACTGTCTTTTGCTGATCGTAGCATCTGTTGTGTTTTTCGGGTGGGTCTGAATACTGCTTGAAGGTTATGCTTTTTCGTAAGCTTTCCCATCTGATCAGTAATTCCTTTGATATATGGCAAAAACACTTTTCCTGTAGGAGACAGTTTTTCCTTGGTTGTTTGATTCATCCTGGGTTTGATTATTCTTCGGATTTCATTTCTGGAGTAGTCATTTGCCTGAAGTGCGTGGTTTAGATGATTAATTTCCTCATTGAGAAAGTGCGGCTCACATATCCGTCTTGCACGATCCACTAATGTTTTCATTATGCCTGTTTTCTGTCAGGGGTGGTGATTGGAGTTTTTGTGTAAGTACTGATCAGTGTGAGTTGGTTTCCTGAAACCTTGTGACCTAACTGAAAGTTTGCTTTGCGTATGACCAAGGTACCCAGAAATGGGAGTTTTCCCTCGATTTCTTTCTCCATTGTAAATTGTATGTTCAGGTGGATGTTGTTGAGATGATTCAAAAACCCCATCAATTCTTCCTCCCCATGGCTCCAAATGATAAATGTATCATCCACAAACTGGAACCATACACTAGGTTTGTGGGGTGCTGATTCTAGAGCTGTTTTTTTCAAAATGTTACATGTAGAAGTTTGCTATAACTGGACTGAGAGGGCTCCCCATGGCCACCCCATCCATCTGTTCATAGAATTCGTTATCCCATTGGAAGTAACTGGTTGTCAGACAATGATGGAATAAGGCTGTTATGTCCTCTGGGAAAATCTGATTAATAAGTGCAATAGTGTCTTTTACTGGAACCTTGGTAAACAGGGATACAACATAAAAACTGACAAGTATCTCTGGTGGATTGAGTTTCAGAGAACTGATTTTGTTGATGAAATCTGCTGAATCTTTGATGTAAGACGAGGTTTTCCCGATGTGGTCCTGCAGGAGATCTGCCAGATGTCTAGCTAATTCATATGTCGGTGAACCAATGGCACTCACAATGGGTCGGAGTGGGACTGAATCCTTATGTATTGTAGGGAGTCCATATAGTCTAGGTGGCTGTGCACAAGGTCTACAGGAAACCAACTCACACTGATTGGTACTTACACAAAAACTCCAATCACCACCCCCGACAGAAAGCAGTGGCTGAACACAGCCTAACTCAAACAGGGCACAGTATCTTATTCCAGGATGCCAAAATACTGGACAACACTTCCAACTACTTTGTCAGACTGCACAGGGAAGCCATTGAAATTCACAAGCATAAGCAAAACTTCAACAGGAAAGAAGAAACCTTAAGAATGAACAGAGCATGGTTTCCAGTTCTGAAAAACACCAGGCTAACAAAACACTCTATACACGACAATAGCCCTGCAGAGAAGATTAGCACATCAAGTACCAATCCATATGCAAAAGAACCTCCAGTGAAGCCTCCTGCCATTAGCATTCCACACCCTGGGAAACTCTTACAGGATGACTCAGCTCAACCCCACCCCTCCTGAGTAGATATAAATGACCTGCCAACATCTTTTCCACACTGTGACACTGAGAGATCTTTGTCTTTTGGTGCTACACCTCTGAAGATGCCAGCCACAGCTGCTGGCGATACGTCAGGAACTACAATGCCAAGACCACAGCAATACAGCCCGGAAAACCCACAACAACCATCGTTCTCCGGCCGTGAAAGCCTTCGACAATAAATTAGAGTCGTTGACTGGAGTGTGTAAAGGCTTTGAAAGATTCAAAGACCCCATGAATCTTAGGTGATGGAACATTGGGCTTCAAGATTGATATAAATCTTAACAAGAATCTGAGAAGAATTGTTTCTCTTTATGAAGTTATTTTACAATTCCTTAATTAGATTGTTTCCATTTCTCACTCTTTGGACTATTCTGGACCCATTGAGAGATTTTTATGCTTTCCTCTTTCTGCCGCTCCCGTTCCTTGAAAATTGTACTATAAGAAATAATTCAAACATTTATCAGCAAAGATGCATGGCAAAATTCTATTGTAATTAGCCTCTCTGTGATGACAAAGGGATAATACTCCCCACCCCTGCACACACATTATAAAGAACCTTTTAACACTATAATAGGCATCAAAACATTGTTGCCATTTAGGGGGCTTTGATCCTATGAGTCTGGTCTACTAACTGTGGAGCCTTCATCAGGTGCAGGAAGCCTTGTTTCAGGGGAAAAGCATGTTCCACATTGGGCGAAGGCTACAATCATTTTCACTCCAGCCAAATGGGTGGGGAAAGAGTTGGAAATGAGTTCCATTGTCATAACACTGCAATAGTGCTGACAATAGAGCAGAAGTATTCATAATGAGGAATGGTTAAAAATGAATTGCTATTTGTAAGGTAGTGAATGCTGTTTGAAAACTACTAAATGGCAGCCCAGCCTTCATTTCTGCCCTAAAATTAGTTGGATATATATGGGTGTGACTGGGCTCTGGTAAAGAGTGTTCTCAGCATTACAGAATGAAAGCCCTTCTGAAGCCAGACAGTGAGCAATGTGATTGGGGAAAATGACATATACAGATATGCTGATCAAGCTATGAATGTATGTGGTAAAAAAGTGACTATTATGTTCTAGTTCGACATTGTGCATGCTGAGTCCCTGACTTCCCTCACTAATCTCTTAACCTCTTGCTGTCAACAATTCAGAAAATTAACTATCTTTTATGGTCCTTCCACACTCAGGAATCGGATGAAACTGCAAAGTCCTTTCTCCTAACCATAACATGTAGCTTAATATGAATCTGATAGAAATATTGCCTTTAAAATTGGCAATTCTTTGCATCTATTTTGTCTAAATAGTGTTAAAATGGCATTTAATATAAAATTTTGGGAGAAAATGGGATAAAATGCCATAAAATAAACAAACAAAAATGGGCAATCTGCTACAGAAATGAAATGAAAATGGTCCACCTGGCTATGCATGAAAATGCCATAAGAAACTGCAGTCTTAAGGTAGGATGGGGAAAAGTGAAAGGGAAACACCCACAGGCATCATAGGCTAACTACAAAATGGCTAGAGCTGGAGTCATTGGTTTAGGCCAAAAATGGTAGGAAATTATATATTCAGATTAGTTGCCCTTTCAGACTTAACAAACTGGGTGCACTTAGCTTGAATTTGGGCCTGTTGTATCCTATGGGCGATGTGCGGCTAGGGCACTGTCAAAGAATACAAAGGCACAGCATGATTGGTTGAAATAGGCCACAACTTTATTGAATTACAGCCATTGGAGCATTGTCAAGGCATTGGAGGGCCTGGCACCATTTGATGTGATGTTCCCCCAAAGCCATTGCTGGCAACTGTAGATTGCAGTTTGGATTGCAGTTTTAGTCCATCTGCTTCCACTTTCTTGATTTTAAAAGATGATGTCACATTCAAAAGCCAGAGCAGAAAAGAAATTCAAGAGTAGTTTTTATCTAATTGTAAATGTGCCCTTACTTAATCCAAAATACAGTAACTTAACATGGTATATTTATTGCACTTAGATGACTTTAAACATGCTCTTTAGCAACCATACAAATGTTCAGATTAGGGGAGTGCAATTCAATGTTGATATACTGAATATATATCTGTATAATGGCTAAATTGGCATTATCTCAGCATACCAAATCAAATTAGAGAATACCAAATAAAATCAGGATACAGAATACATAAATGCAGGATAAAGCCTAATATATTCAGTTTTGTCTGTTTAAAGAGCACGACCAGTTTAAAGCTGTCTGGCTGTTTCTCCAAGCAGTTTTGTTTCTTTGTTTCAGGCTGAAACAAGCCTGTCGTCTCTCCAAGCTGTTTTTCTTACTTTGTTTCAGGGGAGGAAGTGACTGATGTACATTAGGGAGCTAGCTTTTTTCTGGCTATGTTAATTTAAAGACAAACGTTGGTTGCTTGCTTTGCTGCTTGCTAGTGTTTATTTATATATTATTAAGATTTTTTCTTGTGGGGGGAGGAATCACTGAAGCAGCTGCTTGCAGTGTATGTACTTGTTGCTTCTTGTAAAGAGATCTGCTTAAGCAATTGCTTGTTTGCTTGCTGTTTCTTTACTTGTTACAGTGTCACTTGCTTCAGTTTGGTTTTGGTGGTATTTTCTGGTTTGAGAAGGCAAGGCACTCAGAAAGCAACTTAACATCTCCTATTTGTGTTGTTACTTACAACTAGTGCATTTAATTATTTTTTATACCACCTTGTGAGCGACAATGATCAGAATTAGATTTGTCACCAAAAATGAACCACAAGGGCTTGAATTGTTTGATAACATGCAATACCCCTTTATAATTCCTTAGAAATATATTAGTTTGAGATCCATTGAATGCACAACTTAAACAGAACAAACATTAAATAGACATTAGAACATCTATTCAGGCCAGTCCAAGTTCTTCATTGACTTTGTATGTTTGGAAACTTTGCCTAATTTGCATTGTTCTAAGCAATGTACACAATTGTGGGAAATGCATCAAAAACCTTCACTGACACACAAGATTCTCTTATGTTTTTGTTATGCAGTAAGTGAAGCTTAAAAACAAAAGACATTCTGTAATCAATCAGGCCAATGGCTAATCTATCTCAGTATCACACAGCTGAAAATGACTAGTGCCAGGTGTTTCAGAGAAGAATCAAGAGAGGCTTTTCTTCAGTGATCGCCCTCTCCCCCCCCCTTGTTGTATGCACAACAAAACTATGTAAAGTCATATCTGCATTTATAATGGCATAGAACTGAAGGTCCTGAACACACTACTGTCTCATTTAATCTAAGCACCTGTAGTGATGAGAAAGTTATAAGAAGATACACCTAGAAAAGAGAAGAACCTACTCAAGAATAATTTAACTCATACCTTGATCTCCTATCACATGGAAGGCAGGCACTTTGGAGACCCATTTAAACTGGCACACTTCTTTATGTATTCTCCTGCTTATAGCCAAGCCTCAGTTCAGTAAATAAGCTTTAATTAGGGCCTATATTGAAAATACAAAGCTGCTTTACATTGAATCAGACCACTTGGTCTATTTAGCTTAGTACTAACAGCTCTTCAGGGTCTCAGGCAGAGGAAAGATTTTCCTAATACCAATTAGCTAAACAGCAGGAGATGTCAAGGACTAAGCCTAAGACCTTCTACATGCAAAACACGTGCTCGGCTACTGAGCCACAGGCCTGCTCTCAGTTGTATTAATCAACAACTGTCACTTAAAGTGGAACTGTTTTTCAAACTCAATATTTTGCCTTAGCTGGAAGCCGGTAATTTATGCTGTGTTGCTGTCAATATCTTCATAAATGCGTAGGATACAAAGGGTCTCAATTATAAATTCTTTAGTGAAAGTGCAGCTTGAGGACATGGAGGCAAAGAGAGGGATAGATGGTAATGTGCTTTTCTCCACTGCACCCCCTTTACACACATCTTCACTTTCTTGCACTTGTGCTGGATGAGTATCAGTTCCAGTCTTACACAGATGCCATAGAATAGGGATGGTAAGAGGTATACATATGAAAAGACAGAGGAAGCAAAGATTGGCTTGGTTATTTGGGGGGGCAGGGGGGCAGGGGGAGTCAACAGTTTGAAGGCAGAAGAAATTCAAGGGAGATTGAAAATTACAGGATGTTATGGGGAGAAACTGAAAACATAAAGACAAATTGTGTGAGAAGCAAAAAGTCTACTATTCTGCCTTTAAATTCTAAGGACAACAGCACTGGACAGCTGAATTGATGACCTGGAAAATAAGTTCATACTAAAAGCTGTTGCATGAAGCCACAAGGAAAAAGCTGAACTATGGTTTATGAGGTCTGGTAAAAAGAAGGGCCCAAATCATTTTGTTCTCTTTTTAAAGTGTGTGGCATTGTATAATATCCACAACAATGTGAATTAAAGTATGTTTAATCATTGCTTGTGAAATGGGCATATCTTGCAATCACAGAATGTCTGGAGAAAACTATTATTTGAGTTCATCTTTCAGGGATTCAGGATTCATCCTTTATTTACCTCTCTTACTATCTAACTCTCTTTCATTGCCAAAATTTACGTATACATATAGAGTACCTTAATTAAGAACTGAAAATACAGGCTATTATAATAGACATTATTTTAATGGCCGTTATTTTAGTTTCTAGCCCTGGGAGTCCTCTGATATTTTTTTCACATATTTCCAAAACAGAAAAGGTTTAACTATTTACCACACATTTATTTATATATTTACATTTTTGATCCCTCATGATACAGAGTAGGTAACAACTCTGCACAAATCAGTACAATAGTTCTTCTCCATCATAATTTTGCTATTCCATTATGCCCTGGATTCTACTCTGGTTGTCCCCTGGCAAGAAAGAAGAATTTTGTATTGGTATTGCTGAATTTTGCACAAGCCCCCCCCCCCCCAAATTAAAAATTAACAGACTCAGGTGCATGCAAATTCACATGCCTACCACCACCATCAATATATCTAATTCTCAGTGTTGTTGAGTATGTGGATGCTTAAATCCAAAGGTTGGAGTCCTGGATAGACAATCCAGATGTCAAACCAACAGGTTTGTAGAAAATCTGAAATCTTTAAAAAAAAGGTTGTTAAACACTCCCTCTCAATTATAGAATCAGCATCTGTAGCTTTAAGAAATGAATGCCCTCAATAGTTCTTGCTAGACAGCCTTGATTTCTGTCAGTAAAAGGCAGAGGGAGGAGTGTATGGCCCTTTCCAGAGAGATCTCATTACAGGCCAGGGCCAGCAGCAACCACCAGGCAAGCTGATACCATGCAGCTTGCAAGACTAGCCCAGGTCTGGCTCCTCGCTGCTGTTTAACAGCAGTCACCCCATGAAAGCCAGTGTGCTCTTGTGATTAGAGTTTCAGATGAGGATCTGGGAAACCCAGGTTTGAATCACTATTCAGCTGTGGAAGCTCACTGGCTGACCCTGGGTCATTTATGCATTCTTAGCCTAGCTTACCTCAAAGAGTTGTTGTGAGGATAAAATGGAGGAGAGGAGAATTTTGTAATCTGATTTGGGTCCTCATTGTGGAGAAAGCAAAGGTATAAATGAGGTAAATAAATACAAATATAGCCCCTTGCAAGACCTTGCAGGTTTCCCATTGAGCAGCTGGGCCTAGCCCAGCTGGAACCATGCAGAGATATGCCAGCCAGGGGAAGGGAATATGGTTGCCAAACTCCAGATGGTGGCTGGAGATCTCCCAGAATTACAACTGATCTCCAGGCCACAGGGCTCACTTCCCCTGTAGAAAATGGCTGTTTTGGAAGGTGAGCTGTACAGCATTATACCCTGCTGAGGTCCCTCCCCACCCCAAACCCCACCCTCTCCAGGCTCCACTCCCCAAATCTCAAGGAATTTCACAATCTGAAGCTGGCAACCCTAGAAAACATGACGCCCAATAAAGATAGGGTGGTTTCTGGGTGGAAGGGTGAGAAGGAAGCAAGAAAAAAGAAGCTATAGCTGCATTCGGGAAAGGGAAAGAGGAAATACTGGGGAATGGGAAAATGAGATGCCAGCTGCAAGTCATTGCAGGTCTCCTGTGGGTTATATCTAATTCTCAACATGAACCCTGTGGTGATTCTTTAGATCCAGAGAAGAGCTTTCTACAAGCCATGGGGAACTCCCAGGTTTGCAGAAAAATACATAAATCTTTTAAACCCCCAAAGGTTTTAAAAGTAGAACAGCAGCGCTCGACAAAGAGTTGGAGAAACATCAAGACAACTTGGCCTTACTGGAACTAACGGAGAAAGTTTACGTGTTGAGGCTAAGAGGCATTAAGGAGGAGACACGAAATGAAGATATTTGATACAGGGTGCTAGAGGCCTTGGCAGAATTTATGCAGTGAGACATCCCAAGAGTAGAGATGGAATTGGATAAAGTATATAGAATTTCCACCAGATATACGATATAGAACAACCTCCCAAAGGATATCATGGTGCATTTTGTCAGAAAGTCGATAAAAGATCAAGTTCTACAACAACACTATAAGAAGAAATTGACTATACAGGAAATTCCAGTTATTGTGCTAAAGGATGTACCACTCAGAATTTTGTGGAAATGAAGAAACTATGTATTCCTGAAAAGCTGAAACAGAAGAAAATCCAATTTAGATGGGACTAGCTGGAAGGAGTGATTTTTACTTTCAAACAACAGAGATTTAGGTTGAATTCGATTCCAAAGGCAAGATAATTTTTGGAAAGATATAAGAAAGACTTAGAAGAATCCCCAGAAGATCCACCACAGCTCTCATTGGAACAGAAAGAACAGGAAGAGATAGACTCTGATAATAATTAAAACCCAAGCATGGATTACAAATGTATAATGTGGAATATAAATGGGGCAAATGCTGTAAAAAAAGACAGAAAATATTTCATTATTTGAAAAAATTGAGAACTGACATCATTTGCTTACAAGAAACTCATATCAGGAAAAAAGACATCAAATATTTGTATTACAAAATTTTGTGTGAAAAACCTGTCTCTGCAGATATCAAAAAGAAAAATGGGATGGTATTGTATCTAAAGCCTGTATTAAAACTAGAACTTGTTATGTCTGATAACCATGGTAGATTTGTGGGGGTTGAGGCTATACTAAATGAGAGTAAAATTTTGATGATGGAAATCTATGTACCAAATGAGGAAAAGGGGAGGTTCTACAAACATCTTTGGGAAAAATTGCCTGATCTGCCTTATGAAAACTGTTGGCTGATGGGTGACTGGAATGGTGTTGTTTCTCTACAAATAGATAGGTGCTCTGAAAAAAATATAAAGGATACTCAAGGTAAATAAGATGCAGAGGAGTTAGCCATGTTAGTCTGTAGTAGCAAAATCAAAGAGTCCAGTAGCACCTTTAAGAATAACTGACTTTATTGTAGCATAAGCTTTCGAGAATCGCAGTTCTCTTCATCAGATGCATCTGATGAAGAGAACTGTGATTCTCGAAAGCTTATGCTACAATAAAGTTGGTTAGTCTTAAAGGTGCTACTGGACTCTTTTTGATCAAGGTAAATTACTAAAGGTTTGTTTTGACATGTTTGATAATATGGGTTTGGTGGATGTTTGGAGACATTTTACTCAGAGAGTCACACATCCCTATCACGTATAGATATGGACATCGAAAAATTTGATGACCAGCCCCATAAGAGAAAGTTACAGAACCAAATCTAATACATTCCGGTGGCAAATAAATGAATCTTTACTACAGAAAGAGACAATTGTTGATGATTGTAAAAAAAAGCTGAAAGAATTTTTTAAATTAAATCTGAACAAAGGTACAGATTTGAGAATGGTTTGGAATGCAAGCAAAGAATTTATAAGAGGCCACTTTATATGTCGTAATCAAAGGGGGGGAAAGGAAAATACAAGGTATTTTGCAAGAAATTTTAAAAAAGGAGGAAGAATTAAAAATTGTGCCAGGGAATGTTAAGGAGCAACAAGAGATAAAATGTTTGAAACAATAGCTATCAATGTTAACAGTAAGAGATTTAGAGAAAAAACTGAACTATGCCAAGCAGAGAAATTTCAAATTTGCCAATAAACCGGGAAGATGGTTGGCTTATAAACTGAGAAAAGAGAGAGAGAAGAAAATGATTTTAAAATTGCAAGATGGGAATACTATGCTAACAGATAATGGGGCCATCCAAAAGACTCTCTTTAATTATTCAAACTTGTATAGAAGACAGGATAGCTCTTCAAAGAAATTGAATGATTACCTTATAAAACAGAATTCACGTAAAATTATGGAGGAACAATATCAGGTGGTAAACGGCCCAATAACAATTCAGGAACTGGTGGAAGCAAATAAAAAGATCAAAACGGGGATGACATCAGACCCGAATGGACTATCTGGCCCATGTTATAAATGCTTTGAAGATGAGATTTTATCACCCTTGCAAAATACAATGAACTCAATTTTATTGGGAGAAAAGATGCCAGAGACTTGGAAAGATGCTAATATTATATTGATACCTAAAGAAGGGCAAGATTTGACATTAGCAAAAAATTATAGACCTATATTACTGCTGAATAATTATTATAAATTATTTACCACAATTTTAGCAGAAAGATTTAAGTATGTTTTCAAAGACTTTTTTCATGAGAATCAAAGTGGTTTCTTACCCAAAAGACAGTTGAAAGATAATGTCAGAACTGTATTAGATACAGTGGAATATTTGGATAAACAATGAAAAACAAGCAACTTTAATCTTTTTGGATGTTGAAAAGGCCTTTGACAATTTGAACTGGATTTTCTTGTTTGAAGTCTTAGAAAAGATGAATTTTGGAAAGAACTTTATAAAATGGGTAAAATCGATTTATACTTCACAGAATACCAAAATCATTGTCAATGGAGAACTAACCAAAATATGTAAATAAGACAAGTGTTGTAGAGAAGAATGGAAATGAAATATATATTATTGTTCTTTTTCTTTTCTAAGTTCCAAGTTCTGTTATTGTTTATTTTTTCTTTATTCTTGTTTTCTGCCCTTTCTATGGGCTTTTATTTCTATTAATAAAATAAAAATAACTTTGGAAAAGGTAGTCTGGGAAAGATTAAAATTTAAAGTATGATATTTGTTAAGATAGGCGTTGAAGAGAAAAAAGATAAATGAAACATATATTATTGTTTTCTGCTATTTCTAATTTCCTTCTTTTTCTTTTTTTGTATGCTTTTATTATTTCTTCCTTTTATTTCTTTGCTCTTTTTATTGGGCTTTTAACTCTATTAATAAAATAAAAATTTCTACATAAAAAATGTCCCCAACTGGACTTCAATATAGTAAACAGCTGAAATGACCAACAGGAGGAAAAGGAGAGAGGGAGGAAGAGGAGGACCCCTCTGATGCACCACTGGGTCATTAGTGGTGGAACTGCTAGCAGGTTGGGAGTGGTGTGCACTTGTAGGGATGCCTACATTTGTCAGCCTCACGTTTTGAGTAACAATGAGCAGGCAGATGGTCTAACTGTAGACTGGGTGGTCTGGCAAGGAAGCAAGTTGGTGGGCAGAAAAGATGGTGAGGAGTGTGAGAGAGCCCAAGAGGGGCATTATGTGGGAATTGGAGAAGAGAGGAAGTGACAGAAACAGAGGGAGCCAAATAGGGATGAAAAGTGCTTGCAGGGGAAACTGGTGATGTGAAAGAAAGTGGTGGTGAGGAGGCTGGGATTCGCCAGTGCAAGTCTCGCAGGTCCAAGTTAGCATGTTCAATTGAACACCATTGAAAGTGGGCAGGCTGAAGTAACTTCGACTGTGAAAGTGTGAGCAACTGGCCCAAACATCAGAGAGCTTGTTGGCTGTTTGGGGACTGAAGTGTCTCCAGCCCTAATCCAACAATCTCTATACCACAGTGGTGCTCAACAATTGAAATTGTAAAACAGAAAAGCCTAGAAAAAATAAAATGCCAGTTAGTTTAAAACAGCAACTGCTTTGTTTTCCAGATGTCTCTTGGAATTAAAAAAAAAAACTACTAATTTTTGGAAGGTAAGGATTGAGTTAATCTGGTGAGGGCATTCCAAAGGGAGAGGATGTGATTGTCAACAAGGAGCTGATCCTCAGCCCTAACAGTCTAACATCTGTAATTTCAGATTACTTCATTGCCACCCTAGTCGGAATAAAGAGGCAGACACCAGATTGGATATAAGGGCCACTTTATTAACTATATACATCAACATAAAACACACAGCGTCAAGGGCCTAAAGCGGTACAGGTCAGGCCACGGTATCGCCGTAGATCACCGCCCTGACCTGTCTGGGCGAGCCCCAAAGCCCCGGGTGCGACCCATCCCTTGGATGGTGCGGACCCGGCCGGCCAGGCAAAGTGGTCACCCCCCTGCCAAGCTCCTAACACCTCAGCCGTATAGCAGTGAGGTAAGGACTCGCAAGCTGGGGTTTCCAAAGGCAGCCTGCCCCCCAACTGGCAGCCGTCAAAGCAGTACCAGCCCCTCAGGCAGGCCCCTCTTCCCACTAAAAGGGGAAGCGCCAAGGGTGCTCACCGGCCCGCACCCTAACTTAACCCCAAACCTGCCATAACCCAAGGGATAGCCTCACCCCATGCCAATTCCTCAATCCCATCAATTGGTGCAAGGTAGGCAAAAAAACCCCTCTCTACCTTGCCAATTTAAGAAAGGGGGGGGGAAAAATCCTACCTGACTCTGTCAACAGCAGCCGGCTAATCCTGCACCAATACAGGGAGAGGAGGGTGGGCCGAGCAGCTAACGGCGACTGAGGCTGGGCCGGGCAGAGCCACTTTCGCGCTTCTGCTCTGCCCGCCCAGCCGACCAAATATGGAAGGAGGGCGGAGCTGGTGCTGCCTCGCTCCTTCCCGGGCGGCAATAACGGCACCCGGTCAAAGGCTTCCAGCCCACCGGGTAAGTGCCGCATTGCCACCCTAGTCGGAATAAAGAGGCAGACACCAGATTGGATATAAGGGCCACTTTATTAACTATATACATCAACATAAAACACACAGCGGCAAGGGCCTAAAGCGGTACACGTCAGGCCACGGTATCGCCGTAGATCACCGCCCTGACCTGTCTGGGCGAGCCCCAAAGCCCCGGGTGCGACCCATCCCTTGGATGGCGCGGACCCGGCCGGCCAGGCAACGTGGTCACCCCCCTGCCAAGCTCCTAACACCTCAGCCGTATAGCAGTGAGGTAAGGACTCGCAAGCTGGGGTTTCCAAAGGCAGCCTGCCCCCCAACTGGCAGCCGTCAAAGCAGTACCAGCCCCTCAGGCAGGCCCCTCTTCCCACTAAAAGGGGAAGCGCCAAGGGTGCTCACCGGCCCGCACCCTAACTTAACCCCAAACCTGCCAACGCCACGGCCAAGCCTCTGCTTAGGCCTTGGCGCCCCACTGATAACCTAGAGCCAACTGTAGCCCTTGCCGCAGGTCGTCTAAAAATATTTGATTGCCCGCCTCCGAAAGGTGCACTCCATCGCCCCTGTAGAGGCCAGGCACCGTGGCCCTGAGTCTCGGATGAGGCAAGTACACTCCCAGCCCTCCTTCCAGGGCCTTCTGAATAGCCCTATTGGCTTTCATTCGTGCCCGCTCAATAGCCTGACGGCACCCAGCCTCCCTCCAAACCACACGAGGAACCATGGCTGACCAAATTATCAGTACCCCCGGCCAGCGTTCAGCAATAAGGCGCAAATCAGACTGGGCCTGTGCCGACAGGGCCCTGCCCTGAAGCATCCCTAAATCATTGCCACCCAAATGTAGAACTAGGATATGGGGGGGTTCACCTCGCCCCATTCCAAACAGCAAAGGCAACAAGCCCGACCACCTGAGGCCACGGCGACCCAGCCATTCAACCACAGCCCACTGGCTCAATCCAAGCTGGGACCCCACTGACGTCCGTCTCGCCTGATGGGCCGCCCAAAAAACATAACTGTGCCCGCAGATCAGGATCCGTTGTCTGGCACCAAGCACTCCAACACCTACGAAACAATCAATTAACAATGTTTAACATGGGAAAAGGGGGCGCACATAAGAACGGTAGGCAGCTGATCTCCACCTACCCACCCGCTGAATTACCTGCCCGGTATACCCCATAGCTGCAGCGGTGGACGCAGCCCCAATTCGGAACGAATGGGTGCCAAATTTCACCCCCGTCAAGCCCAGCGTAGCTAAGGCCCGTTTCGTCACCGCCCAAAATTGGTAACGCGTAAGAGGAGCACCGTTCTGGTGTAAAAACAACCATCCATGGCCATCTCCCCTTACCCTCCAATACCTACGCAACGCCCGTACCGGGCATAACTCAACATCAGAACAAGGGCCCAAACGCACCACGGCCCCCTTTCGCCTTTGGTCCGTCTTCGACCAACGAATGGTAAGGGTAACACCATCTCCCTCAAATCTCAAATCCTTGGCCATCAGAGCACGACCGGAGCTATCCTTACCTGCCTGGGCCACTAATTCACTGACCCTCAGGGCCCCAAAAAAGGCCGTCATGGCGGCCGCGTGAAAAAGCGTCGCTTCATAATGCGACGAACAAACCTCCTTCCAAGCAACCTTCAACCCCCGAAGGACTGTCGGGGAAAAGGGTACACGGGAATCTACCCTCCGGGCACTCTCCCTAGCCCAGCCTTCCAGCATCTTCCTCACCCGGAAATCGCCCGTGGCCTCAGGCAATCCCCGGGATTTACTAACGAAGGCTAATGCCGCCAGCTGCCCCCTAATAGATCTAACCGCCAACCCCCTATTTTTTTGCCAGATGCAAAACTGGAGCACATGCTCCACCGGCACCGGCCAGCTCTCAGCCAAACCCGCTGCCTTCCTAAACTCCTCCAACTGTCCTACCGCTCTCCGGTATGCTCTCCTCGTGCTGGGTGCTATGGCTACTTGAATAGCCCGACACACTTCGGCCTCCCAAGCTGCCACAACTCCGGCGGCATCCGAGCCGGTTGCCGATCGGCCTCCGGAGCCAGACTCCAAAACCGCGCCATCTGCAGGCGAGACAAAGCGTCTGCTAGACCATTGTCCACCCCCGGAACGTGCCTGGCTTTAAACAAAATATTCTTCTGGAGGCATAACAGAGTAAATTCCCGTACCAACCGCATCACCCTTGGGGACTTAGAAGTCAATGAATTAACGACCTGAACCACTGCCTGGTTATCACACCAAAAATGTACAGTGTGATTAGCCAGCTCCCGTCCCCACAAATGAACTGCCACCAGTATTGGAAAAAACTCCAAAAAGGTGAGATCCCGTACCACCGCAGTTGCACGCCAATCAGGCGGCCACTGCTCAGCACACCAGTGCTTCCGGAAATAAACCCCGAAGCCAGTAGACCCTGACGCATCTGATGTCACCTGTAGTTCGGCCTCCAGTAATAACACCTCCCGCCAGAGGGAAACCCCATTAAATTCAACGAGGAAGGTCTCCCAGACAGCCAGGTCCGCCCGCATGCCCTTGGAGACTCTCAACCTATGATGAGGAGCCCTCAAGCTGGACATAGCATCGCATAATCGACGCAGGAAAGCCCTCCCTGGGGCAACTGCCTTACAAGCAAAATTGAGGTAACCCGCCAGCTGCTGCAGCTCCACCAGGGTAACCTTATGTTGAGCCCGAATCCTAACCACGCGCCGCTTAAGCTCCTCCACCTTATCCAGGGGCAGTCTAAAGGACTGCTGGATAGTGTCTAGCTCAATCCCCAAAAAGGTTAGCACTTGAGAAGGACCCTCAGTCTTCTCATGCGCCAATGGTACCCCCAGCTCATCCGCCAGGGACATAAATATGTCCCTGATACGGGCGCACTGACCTGACCCCACCGGCCCAACGAACAAAAAATCGTCCAAATAATGAGCCGTATCACAACTGGCGGCCCTACGGCGCACCTCCCATTCAAGGAATGAACTAAAACGCTCGAAGGCTGCGCACGAAATGGAGCAGCCCATTGGCAATGCCCGGTCCATGTAAAACTCACCTTGAAAGGAAAATCCCAGCAACTCAAAATCATTGGGGTGAACTGGCAGAAGACGAAAGGCAGACTTAATATCGCATTTCGCCATCTCAGCACCCACCCCGCATCCACGTACCACCCTAACCGCCTGGTCAAACGATGTGTACCGTACCGAACATAAGTGCTCAGGTATCGCATCATTCACCGATTCCCCCTTAGGGAATGACAGGTGATGTATCAATCGAAACTCACCCTGCGCCTTCTTAGGCACCACTCCTAACGGAGAAACTCTAAAGTTGCTGGTCGGAGGAGCAGAAAATGGTCCCAGAACGCGCCCCTCTGCGCATTCCTTATCAATCTTTCTTCTAACTATGTCCTCCTTACCCATGACCGAACGCAAATTATCAGCCATGTACGGTGCCCTAATACCCTCAAAAGGAATTCTAAATCCTTCCTTAAACCCCTGATACAAATAAACAGCATCAACCTGTTTGGGATAATTCTGCAAAAGCCGCCTAAGGACCTTCAACTTTACCGGGCTGGGGCCCTTTCCCAGGGGGGTGCTGGCCCCCAGGGCCCCCGCCTCCTGACTTCTTACCCCCCCATCCCTGCTTACCCTTGGGACAGGAGTTATATGGGTGGGAACCCCCGCATGAAGGACATTCATGGCGGAATCGGCACGGCTTCCGCATGCAGGAGCCCTTATAGGCAAACTCCCAGCACAATAGCCGGGGTTGAACCGACTGTCCCGCACTGCTGCGGGAGCTGGAAACCTGCAAAGAACGATGCACCACATGGCCACTGTCTGATCGGTCCGCTAAATTCGGCTTTGCGGGAGACATAACATGAAGCCACAACTCCTGGTGAACCCGATCCCATGGGATAGTCGGGTTCATAGCCGCCCGCATCCGGAACTCCTCGTCGTACTGCATCCACGCAGCACCCGAGAAGCCCGTGTATCCCTTAAAGATAATATCCAAGTATTGAAACAATTGCACAGCCCGACTGGGCTGAGCCCTGACGATAACTCCCGCGTAAATCAAAAACCCGGGCAGCCAATTGTTCCAAGTCCTATCCACCCTCCGACGTTTAAGGCGCTCCTTATCCCTATCATCCATTTCCTCCTTACTCTTCTTTTCTAACTCCCTGAAGAGCAGAGAGAAAAGATCTACATATTCCCCCTTCAGAATCTTGTCCTTGGTCGCCTGGGTAAGGTGATCACCTAAAGGTAGAGCCGTATCCCCAAAAGGAATGGCGTTGAAGGGGACCTGGCCATATGCCAGTGCCGGGTGTGGGTAAAAACCCCACGGGCTCCCCCCATACCCTGACCATCCCATGTGCAGCCCGGAGAAGGGAAGTACAGTACCACTCCCCCACGACCCAGATCCAGTAGTCATGTGCTGTGGGGGTACCCCCCCACCAGCCACCGCCCATGGCACCTGTCCCCCACCAGCTACCTGCCCCCCACCAGATGGGTAAGCCCCCTGAGCCAGTGGAGGCACCAGGCCTGGCATAGCTTGACCCCACGGTCCCCAAGGCCAAGGGCCAGCTGTCTGCGGTGTGGTGTCCTTACCTCCCAGATCCCCTGGCTCCACCGCCACCGCCACGGGAGATGAATCCTCCTGCCACTCCTGTTCCACTTCCACAGCTGGCTCCTGCGGTCCAGTGGTCACTGCGCTACTCCCACTGCTGCTCTCGCCCTTCGCTCCTCCAGCAGCCCCCTCTAGAAGAGACAGACGCCGCAAAATATCCCTGTTAATGGCATTTCTAGACGCCTGCCGAACCGGCCTCCCCGGGACAGCACTCTGCAGTGCTACCCCCGTGGACCCTTTTGCCTGTTCCAGTGCAGCCAATCTCCTCAAAATGTCCTGTTGGTCATTTGAAGCTTCTTCATCCGATGACGACATAGCCGTGTAAGGACGCTTGGCAGCCTTCTTACCCACAGGCTGTTTCCCTTTAGGGGGCGCTTTTCCTTTTTTAGGAGGCATGATTACCCGTGCCCCTCAACCACCAACCGTAACCAGCGCCCCAGGTACAAAATGGCCGCCTGTCTGAACCAGCCCCACAAAATGGCCACTGAAAAAATATCAATGCCCTCCCAAATACCAGGGCACCACCCTAGGGCACCCAACACAGGGCCAGACAGCAAATACCCACACCCTCAGAGGCCGCCACTAACAAACTGCCCTCAAATAAGGAGAGGGGGGGGTAAAGAGGGGTGCGGGTTAAATGCAGGCAGGCAAAGCACCCTTAACACACCCCCTAAAACGTGCTTGCAAACCACTCCCCGGAATATCAGGTCCCCAGGCTAGGCCCCGCAGGCCCGCGGAGCGTCCGTTATTAATGCTGCGTATGCCACGCTGACCCCCCAAGGCTACTATGCCGCCTAATAACGCCTCCAGCCACGACCACGTCACAATGCTAAGGCAAGGCCCAAACCTCCCAAACAGCGCTCTCGCCCCAGGGCCTTCCCAGCAAAAGCCGCGCCGCCACCCAAAAGGCCCGGCCCTTCGGCCACACTGAAGGCCCCACGCCGCCGCCCTCCGATCCCACGGCCGCCCCCTGAGGGCCTGTGCAGCAAAGAGGGCTGCGCCGCTTTAAAAGAACTCCCCAGCCGCGGCCGCGCCAAGGCGCTGCACCGGGCAAACCGCCGTCTTTCGTCGCCGTGGCTCCGCTGCGCTGCTCCGTTGCCGCTGCCGCTGCCTGGCTGTGCGCCTCGGCTCCACCTAGCCTCGCTGCACCTCCGCTGCCGAGCCGCCACCGGCCGCACTAGGTCGCAGCCGCCCCCACGCTGCTCAGGGTAGATGCGTCTACCCCACCGAGCAGCTAACGGCGACTGAGGCTGGGCCGGGCAGAGCCGCTTTCGCGCTTCTGCTCTGCCCGCCCAGCCGACCAAATATGGAAGGAGGGCGGAGCTGGTGCTGCCTCGCTCCTTCCCGGGCGGCAATAACGGCACCCGGTCAAAGGCTTCCAGCCCACCGGGTAAGTGCCGCATAATTGGAAGTCTTGGTAAATATTGCTTTTAATGTTTACAATGACAAAACAAAAAAATAAACCCAGTGTTTGATCTTCCTAGAACTATGTTGTGCTATATTTTGATGTATTGTGTGCATTATCTATGATTAATCTTGTTGACACTTGAGACCTGTAAAACTCCCTTGAACAGGAATGAAAACAATAATAGAGTAGGAGGAGAATCAATAAGCTCTACATTAGAAGACTTGTATCAGAAGATTGACTAGAATCATATGGAAAAATGTAAGAAGCCAAAGAGTTCTGAATGCAAGTCCACCTGTATCCTTTGATCAATTGCCAAAAGGAGACTAAGTAATCATTCTCCAAAGCACTGTAGAAGCCAAGAAGAATGGATAGTGCATGAATACTGTCTGAATGCCAGTCTGGACTCTCATCGGTTTATTTGGGAACATGGAATAGGCTTGGACTTGAAGGATTTTGTTTTATAATAAAGTTTTCAGCTCTTATTAAGCATGCTTGTTTGGAAGTAAGTCTTACTGATTTCATTAAGCAGCACCTTTTCTGAAGGATTTTGCCTCTTTTAGATCACCCAGTGTAGAACTGTAGAAAGTTTTTACAAGATGAATTTTCAGGTTAAAAAATGTAATTGTCTTCTATGTGTGTGCAGTCCAGACTTCATCGCACCAGATTACGCATGTGTTGTTGGGATGGTGCATATTTCCAAAAGGAATCTATCACCATTATGGTTAGGATTGTGAAATAACGTTGTGTGAGTCACAGGCACAGATTGACCTGTGTGACCTCATTGGTGATCATGATATAACGCCCCCCCTTCCATGACAAACAGTTTTAGTTAATGTTTCTTCATTTTATTTTAAATTTACTGAATGCCTTGAGAGTCAGTTTGGTGTAGTGGTTATGAGCGGCGGGACTCTAATCTGGATTCCCCACTCCTCTGCTTGAAGCCACCTGGGTGACTTTGGGTCAGTCACAGCTATTCCAGAGCTGTCTCAGCCCCACCCACCTCACAGGGTAATTGTTGTGAGGATAATAATAACATACTTGGTAAAACTCTGAGAGGGTGTTAAGTGTTCCTAAAGGGCAGTATATAATCAAATGTTGTTGTTGTTGTTGTTGTTATTACCTGAAAGCAACTGCCAGGGGAAAAAAAAGTAAGGCTGCCTCTCCCTTTCATGTCCAGGGGGAAAATATGGGCTTGTACAGAGTACTAGTAAACTTCTGCTTCAAGCCCCTCAAGACAGACAGCGCCAGTAAGATTTTAAAGTTGACTATTTACGAAAGTTTTACTTAAAGTGATACTGATGGTTGTCATTGCAAACATTATTATTAATATTTTCCTTGAAAATGATTTCAGCTGGTTTACCAACAAGTCAAAAGGAGCAAAAATAAGTGGCATTACCTAGGGGACAGAGGGCAAATAAATAAGCTGGCCTTTCAGGTACCTGAAGATAGTATTTATTGAAGAGTAAATCAGTATTGGGTTTACTTCTAAGTATATTAGTATTACGTGTTAAGGCTGCCTTCATAGTCACAGTTTTATTTATTTATTTTTATTTACATCATTTATAGTTCACCTTTCTCACTGAGACTAAAGGCGATTACACACTGTTAGTCGATACAATCAACAGCTAGGACAGTCAATGAACAGTGCTATAGGGTAAGCAAATGCAAATGTGCAGAGAGGTGAAAACAAGCAGAAATCCAATACAGAGTTGAAACAACATTGAAAGAGAGCACAAACAATTCTAAACCAGACATATTAAACAATGGAGAAACTACCCAATAGGATCATACTCAAAGCAACAGGTAATACATAGTAGTGTAATTTGTATGCCCTACCCTTTTAACAAAGCATCTCTTTGAAACCACTTCCTTACAGTACAAGCCTTCTCTTTGCATTTTTAAAAGCCCTCTGGAATAATTTGGTGATAATGTGATAATGATGCCTTACTTACAAAACTTCGATAAAGCAGATTATAGAAGAGCAGTTACCCTCCTTAGAATGGACACGTTACCATCAGCGGTCATGGAGGGCAGATATGCAAAACAACCACTCGAGAAAAGAGTATGTATATGCGGGGCTGGAAAGATAGAAACTAGGGGACACGTACTCTTCGAGTGTGAGCTTTATCAAAATATTAGGGCAATCTTCATGACTCCAATTTGTAATCAGTTCCCAGGTAGAAATGATAGATTCTATCTAGATAAGCTTTTAGCTGATAAGGACCATGAAATTACATTAAAGGTGGCAAATTTTGCTGTGCAAGCCATACGGATTAGGAAGTATTTTACAGGGGGAAATATTTAAACATTTTATAATGTTAAGGATTTAAATATTTAATAATTTGGTCTTAGGAACTCAGGTTTTAAGGTTTTAAATATTTAAGAATCTGTACCCTGAAATTTTAGTGAATAGATTTGTAAATAATATGACTTACCCTGACTGTAGGTGGTATGCTATTATTGTGTGGTCTATGACCGTAATAAAGATATCTGATCTGAATAATTTGGTTTTCCACATAGTTGGCAGAAATCCAGGACAATGGGAATTTTCCTCACCTCTTCAGGTAGGCCATTCCATAAGGTGGGGCCACTATAGAGAATGCACACGTACAGACAGCTGTTGATTTTGCCCTTGTGTAGAGTAGCATCAGCAGAGAGCCCTGTTCAGATGAGTAAAGCTGCTGTGGCCAAATATAGGAAAAAAGATATGAGGGAACAAAGCCATGAAAGGCTTCGTATATGATATCCAAAACCTTGTAGTCAATGGATTGACTGCAGAATGGGAGTAATATGCATACTCTGTCTAGCTTCTGATAATAATTGAGCTCTGGTATTTTGCATGAACTGGAGTCTCCAAGTTGACTTTGAAGGGAGTCCTGTAAACAGCATATTACTTTGGTCAAGTCTTGATGTTACTGTGGGATGGATCCAAGTGGCCAGATCAGCTGTATCAAGATAGAGGGCTTTTGTATTAACTTGTTTCTCTAGCAGCAATGCTGGAACCAGTATAATGTCTAAAGTCTTTATCAAGTTAGCATGTTCAATTGAACACCATTGAAAGTGGGCAGTATGATATCCTTCAATATCTAAAGCTTATTGGAATAGGCAACTCAGCATGCTTTGGACATTGGAGAGTGCTGTTGAACAGCGTGTTCAGCGTGACTGCACCAGCTTTAGGAGAATCCAGAAAGAGTCCACACCTTGCTTGTTTGGTAAAGGTGTATAATACAATTTATTTACAGGTGGATAAAGAGCAATATATATACAAGTTATAGTCCAGAGAGACAAAGTGCTCCGCCTACACCTGGACTCGAAAGAAGCCAAACCATAATGTACACAGTAGCAATTTATACATATAGACAACCAATCAGATGCATGAGTGATTTTAGCTGAGTCATTCCCTCATGGTCTCCTGACTTTGGAACTTGACCACATGACTCTCAGTCACCTGATGTGTCTAACTGTCATACAGATTGTTTTGATCTAGAGCCTCTGCACACTGGCTTTTGACATTTAGATTACAACAAGTGCTGCATGTATCTTTCTGTGTATGTATTATTTTCCTGAATAGCAAGATGCCTCTGTTTGTTTAATGTTGAAATGCCTCTTCTCTTTCTGTGTCCATTATGAGTTTCTCTCTCTTGCCTCATGGCCTTCCAAGGAGGATGCGCCTTGCCAGAGCTCCTGCCATGGAGGGCTCATCTACATACCATCCTGCAAGCATGATGCCAAACTAGTTAACTATGTCAAATAGGGAAAGTTCACTTTTAGACTAGGATCCTTTCTTCTGTTTCCTAGAAGAAATTTCTGTGAATGGAATCTACCTCAATAAATATAAGTTCTATTTTGTTTTAATTTTAATTGCTTGAAGATTAATTACTGCACATTGAGGAAACACTTCTGACTGTGTAACTCTGCTAGCAAATGAAATACAACTACTTCCAATACATCTTACCAACCAGCATCAATTCCAGCTTGTCCGGTTTCTTGGCAGTGTTCTCCATGGAAAGCAATAAAGCTCCACTGCAATCAATGGGATGCTGATGTGCACGGAACAGCAGAGTGACATAGCTGACTATGAGGAGTTGCACAGCCATGTACAGCTGGGGAAGCAAAATCAGGGACAAATGGGCATGGTGCCTGGCCTCACCTGTCTCTGTTCCAGACAAATTTTGCATTTATCTCAGAAAAGAACATGAGCAAATCCTGGCGTGGACAAAGGGTTGAGTCAAGATGTGTTTTCTGAGACTCTTTCCCCACTTCTTGGCCGTCGTCACACGGGCTTCGATTTAGCGTGAAAATGGCGCAATTTCCCAGCAAACAGCCACCTTATTCCAACACTGATGCGATTTTCTCTCTTCTGCTTTATGTTTGATAGTCGCGATATTTTGCGCCTCAGTGTGAATGCCTCACATCGATGTTTTTTGCCTCACCACACCATAGGCCCACCCTTTTTTTCTCTCCTCAATCCCAGAATCCATTTCTCCCGCGACTCCCCCTTTTTTTTGTAATAATGTCCTTATATCGCTATAACGACATCACACAATGAAAATTTTCTGCTGAAGAAAACAAGTAAAAATGACTGAATTGCCATTAGAGAAATTTTTATTTTAACCCAAAACCACACCTCGCTAAAAATGGCCATGTTCAGTCATTTTCTTTTTTTAAAAAAATTACGATGTTATAGCGATATAATGCCTTTATTTTTTTTGCGCAGGAAAATTTTAAACTCCGCAACCGTTCTATCCAACGTCCGCTTTCAGTTTTGCGTTACCGAGAGGATTTTAGGCGCGGAAGACTGCAGCCTCATCCAGCTGACAACAACTTCAGTTGTGCACACAGATTTCAGATTATTCAGGAAACAGCAGTAGTTTAGGAAGCTAATGTTATTCTGTTATAGCGGAATTGAACACCCAAAAAATTTTTTTAAAAAGGGGGGAGGAGCTGCTTCTGCGCCCATTAGAGAGAATGGAACAGAGCGCTTAGGTGTGGACAGCTGGGAGCACGAAGAAACACGAGGTGACCCAAAGAAACGTTACTGTGCCGATATCAGCGATGATGCTATATGTTGTAAATTTAACGGAACAGATGCCCGTGTGACGACGGCCCTTGTGGCAACAGGAAGAGATGCAAAGCAGTTGGTAGATAATAAAACAATGTGCTTGATTTACATAATTAGGAACTTGCATATCACACAAATTAGGTTACTTACATTTGGTGAAATTGAATCCAGAAGCCCTACCCAAGTCTGACTCAGGAAGTTCTTTGTATCATTTCCATGTTTCACAGAGGGTTCTCAATAGACATGGGCATGAACCAAAAAAAATTAATGAACCGGTGGTTTGGTGCCACCAACGAACCCAAACCAGCGAACCACGACAAACTTTTCC
Source organism: Eublepharis macularius (assembly GCF_028583425.1). Classification (NCBI taxonomy): domain Eukaryota; kingdom Metazoa; phylum Chordata; class Lepidosauria; order Squamata; family Eublepharidae; genus Eublepharis; species Eublepharis macularius. The sequence goes on from NC_072798.1 coordinate 60,636,141, forward strand.
TGTGGCCGAACCGGTTCGAGGTTTGTGGTTTGTGGGGGTCAGAATGGCCCCCATTGCACTTAGAGAGCCCATATTCACGGGGACTGTTTAGCAGGCTCTCCTCCAGCCAGCACCCAAGTTTGGTCAAGATTTCAAGAGGGATCTTGGAGTTATACCCTCTCCAATCCAAGGCCCCCTGGAAAGTTCCACTCGATACAATTAGAGCCACCAGTTGATGTTGGCCCAGTGTACAAGAGGTGTACTCGAAGGTGGGCCACTTCCCCTCTAGGAGGTAGGGGGTCTGGCTGCTCGCCAGCGGCACCCCCCATGTGCCCCCCTGCTAGGCCTCAGAGGAGCGCGCTCTTATTCCTGGAGCAGGCCAGAAGGTGGGTGACAGCGGCGGCTGCCGAGCCTGGTGGGCACGGGGAGGCATGGGGTCTTGGAAGTGGGAAGATCCCCCAGCAACTGTGGGGCCTCATCCAAGGGTCCCATTGAGGGACATCCACCCTGAAACAGTGCGCAGACTGCTGTGACAGAGGCTTGTCCACTCCCCCTGTGTCACAGTGGAGGCTGTCGCCAACAACATTCACCTTCCTGCCTTTGGAGAAAGGACATGACTGGTCGTGGCATTACCCATACCCCTAACCCCACCTCACTTGAATTTACCACAGAAGAAATTGTTAAAGGGGATTCCCTGATATGCTGTATATGGAATAGAAGTATTCTGAGCCTGTATTGCACATTGAAATAATTGGATGTGATATTTATTGGATTCTCTGATATACTGTGTATAGAATTGAAGTATTCTTAGCCTGTGTTGCACATTGAAATAATTGGATGTGATATTTATTGGATCTCCTATAAACTGAATATTGTTGTATTTATAGAATTGTTGTATATGTATCCTAAAACTACTGTAATAATCAATGATTAATTGTTACATGATATCCAGGTGGTTTTTCACTGTTGTATAGTTTGGCCCCAGAGCCAGGCAGCAGCCATGGAACCAGAGGAGATAGATGCCTATCCCAAAAATCCAAGCTCAATTAAACTCTCTCTGTCTCTCTCCCCAAAGGCTAGCAAGTAGCAAGCAACAGCTCTGTCACACTCCATTGCTCACTGAAAGTGAAACCCAGCCTGGGAGCCCACTGCTTTTTATAAGCTGAGATCCCATTGAGCAACGCAGGAGGTCTGTGGTTGGCCGTCAGAGCTGCCTATCAGGGTTTGCAGGAATGAGATTGGAGTGCCCATGGCTACAGAACACTCCTTCCCCCTCCCTCCCCTGGGTGTCTTCTCCCAGGTTGTAACCACTTTGCAGCTCCATGGTTGGAAGGAAGACCTGCAGATCAAGGTAAGCTGGGCTTCCATAAGGGTTTCCAGGGCGACAGAAGGACAGAGTTCAGGCATTCCCCCGGCTCTATTTCCAAGGAAATTGATTGATGGTGCCTGACTGTCTGGCTTCATGAACCGTGGAAGAACGCACTGAACCACGCCTCTAACGAACACTGGTTCGTTGGCTATGGACGTTCACAAACAGCCGGATTGCGAATGGAAGATCTGGCGGGTCGTGGGTTTTTTTGGTTCGTAATGCGGTTCGTGCCCATGTCTAGTTCTCAACAACCATTCTTATCTCTCTCACTAATTTTGGATAAGGATTGTATCTCAAGCTTAAGAAAATGCCCCATTGGGCTGGGCTCTGTGTTCCATTTTCAGAATACTGGAGTGCTCTATAGCTAACCAGGACAATTTCTCTCACACCTATAAAATAGATGTGTAGTGTCTTCTCTGCAGATTACATCTCTTTCTGTGTTTTCTGGAAGCCCTAAATTATCTTAACAAATACAGCAGCCTTGCTGACTCTTTGAGCTCTTCCTTTTCTTCTCTCTGGACAGAAATGACATCATGCAACATTTTTTTTTTAAAAAAAGATCATCCTCTGCCAAATCCTAGAGAGACTTCAGATCAGAGAACTGAATAAAAGAGACAGCACAAAGAAAGATGATACATCTGGAATGAGAAAAGGTAAGAAAAGGTCTGAAGCAAATACAGAGGTCTTTGCTTATTAGGATATCCTACACAGGTTTACATAGATGAAGGAAATGTGCAAAAATTGACCATCCAACCCGGTAATCCCATAATTCAAAATGATGATGATAATAATGATGATGATGATAATGATAACAACAACAACATTTGATTTATATTTGATTTATATTTTGATTTATATATTTGATTTATATTAATTTTTATTTATATTTGATTTATATACCACCCTTCAGGACAACTTAACGTCCACTCAGAGTGGTTTACAAAGTATGTCATTATTATCCCCACAACAATAATCACCTGTGAGGTGGGTGGGGCTTAGAGAGCTCCAGAGAACTGTGACTAGCCCAAGGTTACCCAGCTGGCTTCAAATGGAGGAGTGGGGAATCAAACCCGGCTCTCTAGATTAGAGTCCCATACTCTGAACCACTACACCAAACTGACTCTACACCAAAATGATACACAGTTGATGAAACTGTCATTGAGAAGGATAATTTGCACCGTGAGCATAGAACGTAAAATGATTTTTCTGAGGCTCAGTGACTTGACTGGGAATGTCTTGGACCAGATTACCTCAGTAACTTGGATGGGAAACTTTTGTACAATCATAATTTATAAGTCTATGGCCGTTCCATACGGCTTACCTTTTGCCGGAACACAGCAATATGCTGTGCATGCATGTGATATCATGCATGAAGATGCTGTGTTCCGGCAAAAGGTAAGCCGTGTGGAGACGGCCTATGTATACTAGTTTTGAATGAACAAGATTTATGTATACTATTTCTCTATATTTCTCTGTGCGCACATACATATTATTTCCTCATGAAAACACATTTCTTATTATTTGAAAAATTATAATTTCATAGAGAATTATTAAATAAATATTATTTGAACTAATTAATGAGCAATTGTAATTATTTATTATACAGGTATATGCAAGATAAACAAAAAAAGGTTGGATGCCTCACATATAGTTGATTATTGTAGAATGTTTATTAGTATTAAATATGATAAGCTAAATGGAGAAAAAACGGAGCATAATATACTCGTTGGGCCTTGTTTTTAGATTATATAAGCTTATGTATAAGTGAGATTCAAGAAGAATTTTTGCCCACTCAAATTCTACAGTTTTCACCATCTATTCTGCATTCTTATTTGAGGCTTCCGTAATTATTCAATTTATTGTTGAACTCTTCCAGTCATTTCAATCCATTCTGCCCCCAAATTGGTGTAGAAATCAGTTTTAAATGCACCATAACAGAAACTGCAGAAAATGTGATAATTTTTATCTCAAGGTTAGTGAATGGGGGGGCGGGGAGTTTTCAGGTGGTAAAATGGGCACATTTCCCCCTGTTATGTGAACTGATGAATGGAAGCCAAGGTTAGATTAACATTAATATTAAATGCAAAATTAATTCTAAAGGTCATCATGACTATTTCTGTTCATACCCTTATCTGACACCTCACAAAAGGCAGGTGACATGGTAGTTTGGGAAAAATTGAGTGGCAAATTAATTGGGAGGGATTTTCTACCACAAGAGAGGCCACAGAGACTTGCATTTGACATCGAATGCATATCAGGTCAAACAGTAGGTGGATATTCACTAGCTTTACTGGTGAAACAATCTGGACTATATTAAACTAACTCAGTATTTAGCCACTGGTTGATGTGGCAGGAAAGAAACTAGACTAGGCATTTTCATTTCAGATCACTTATAGCCCAGATTTGAACAATAGTGTAAAATGTCAACAGGGATGCCTCATTTAGTAGAGAAAATCCCATGCTACCTTCCACAGATCATGTTTGTTGAGAGACTAAAATTTTGAGCTCCCCCTTTTCTCCCTTGACCTGCTCCTATTGCATATCTATCCTACTTTAAAGCCATTCAGATTCCCCTATAAACTGCTTTGCTTATACCCATAAGAATATTTTAATTACTTAGAGGAGAAATAAAGCCCACACCCTACTGTCTCTTATCAACCATTTTAGCCCTGTGGTCAGACTCATTAACACCAAAGAGAAATTTCAAGTAATTTAAGCTAGTGGCAGTCCCTGGAGGCAGGCTAGATAGCCTGGCTATCATCAAACTGCTAGGATGATAGCACGGTGAACTATTACGGTGAAATCTAAGCAGAGTTACTCCAGTCAATGGGCTTAGTCTGGAGTAACTCTGTTTAAGATTTCACTGTTAGTATTGCAACTCCACTGATGTAATCACATTCCCACATTTACCGATTCATTTCTGAGGTAGGTGAAGGAAAACATTTCCTGAAGAAACTGCCTGAAGAAAGCATTCAGAGAAAATCAAATGTGGAGGAAGGAAACTGAAGGCAGACAAACTATTTTCTAAGTAAATGCCTGTTTGGAGCTGGTATGGCAAGATACAGACCATGGTAAACAAATAAAGGAACTGCTATGGTTTCTGCTGGAGTGCTGAGACAGCTGGGTATGTAGATTCAGGAAAACAGAAAAGCATCAAATTCCAGAGTCCATCAATATTACCACCCCCTTGACCTAGCATTCTATTTAGGTTGGGATCTTTTTTCTTGGCATTATGCATCCTTTAAATGGCACAGGAGATAACTATGTGCTCTATTCACAGCAAGACAAAAGCCAAAATTGAGTTTCTGAGCATACATTTTTTTGTGGGGGAGGAAATTTGTTTGTTTCTATTCCACTAGCCTGCTACCAAGGGAACAGCTTGCTTTGAAAGTCCAGTCAAAATTGCACCCTTCTACAGAGAGGCATTGATTACCTCCTGGACCCAGTTAACCAACCCAGCCTGATACAATACCATTAGCCATGAGGAGCAAGGGTGGGCTGCAAACCAGATGTGGTGGGCTGCAAACTTTGAAGCACTGGGCCTTACTAACTGGGAATAACCCATACTAAGTCCAGACTCACTCCAATAACTACCTGAGACTGAACCAGTCCAACTGGAGTGTCTAAATCATGGCAGAAGCAAACTATTTCGTCTGCAAAAAGCATTGCAAAGGAAACTAGGGGTGCATGATCCAGGTCTGGAAATGGACCCCAAAGCTGGATTTATGCCAATTTGGCATAAATCCAGCTTTGCTTGTTTCACTGGATGAACTCGAGATCCAATCCAGGGACTGAACTCTACTAGACTGGATTATCTGGTTGTATCAGGTAGCTGCAGGAAGCCACCACATGCAGTGAGCAAGAGGGGCAGCAACACTAAGCCAAGCTCCATACCACTGCATACCACTGTGAGGCTAGTGGGGCAGGGAAAGAGGCAGTAGGCAGAATGGATTCCCATCCCATTCTGCCCTCACCCCCACCCGTGCCTGAACTCCAAAAGAGCCCTTCAAGTGGATGGAATCAGCTTGTTCAGGAGCCCAAAGAATTGGACCCTGGAATCCAATCTTCCTGAAATTTGGGGGTTCTTTAGGGGACAGTCCGGAGTTGGTTCCCTGCAAATTTGGGGGCATTCACTTTAAAAATTCTCAGTCCCCCTGGACATTTTACCCAAGAGGGAATAGTGGTTGGTTAAATCCAGTATTCTCTAACCTAGATCAGAGAATCTGACCCAGATTTTAGGGATATCATTTTTTTTTGGAATTCCTGAAACCTGGATCTAGATTACCCAAGTTTTTTTTGGTGCCTACTCCTAAATGGAACACAGTAGGCTTTTCTGGGACAACGTCCACTAGAGCTTGAGATAAAAGCCCCTTGACAACTCAAAAATCTCCACTGTACAGCTTTATATAAATGCAATGTTGGCAGAAAATTGCACTCACTTTACTTCCATCATTGTCACCAAGGAGGCACAATAATGTGCTCTCATCTGTGATTAGTCACATTTACTTCAAGTTTTTCTCCACTTGTACTCTAAATATCTTGCCAGCAATTTCCTCATCCAAAGCTCTTCAGTAAACCAAGGGGCATTCTAGACAGAGGGCATTCAGAGGCAATCATGTCCACAGCCTGGGTCATCTCCATATTCCACAGATCAACTAGGGACACAACAGGAGTGCCAACTTTGCTGATCATAAAATACCCAAGAGACATCAGGAGCCCCTCTAGATATATCAATTTCCTGGTGCAGACCGTCCTAATTGTTCCTTAGCCTTTCAGAGGTTCTGAGAATCAGAGTCAAAATCTCACCAGATAATGGTCTGCACATGTCATTTCTGTTTATTGTCTAGCATATCTCAGGCCAAGATCAAAATCCTTTGAGAATCCTGTTTGAAACCTTTCCAACTATGAAGAATGCCCTGCTCCTGAGCCCCAGTTTATCCCAATCCTATAACAATTAGCTAACTTCAATGTTGAGATTTTTAAAATAATGTATATATCATGAGGTCCCTATGCAGTCTTTTTACAGCCTGCCACCTCCATCCATCTTTACAGTAATTTCCTATGACTACTTGGTATTATTATTAGCCATAGTGATGGGTAAGTATTGGCTATTCTAAGCCAGTAAGTGATAGCTAGTAGTACCCAGCGGGGGGAAATGGGCGGTGAGCATGAGGAAAGAGGATAAACAATGTAATAAAGGACGAAGATTGAGAAGGAGTGCAGTGCTGATGAAAAAAATCCCTTACATTTATAGCCCTGATAAATGTACCCAAATTGCTTTCGGATATTTCTTGCCAATACTGCTTCTTTAAAAGCCTTTTAAATATGATGAGAAACCATGCAGACTAAATGCATAGAGGGAGAGTGGAATCATACCTCTGTGCAGGTGTTTAATATCCATGTGTTCATAAGCTCTGTGTACTCATACAAACAATATTTAAACATATAGGCTCTGGATACACAGATCCAGTGAATATATGGTGATCAGATGTGAGCAGAGCAGACTTATTTCTGATATCCCTTCACATTATGAGGAAAGGGGAAATGTTGGTGAGAAAATGAGTTCATTTCACACAACCATTACTACGATGTTGGTCTATTTATATCATTTTAGAAATATATTTATTTATTTGGGGCACTTTTAAGTCACAATTCTCTTTTTTAAAAAAGATTTGGGTATGTGTGATTACAATATTATTCCTTTAAAATTTTAAAATGTTTTCTTTCCTGGTATGATGGCACTTCATATTCAGTTCTATAAACTAGGGCCTTAAGTTTCATATCCTACAAATTTCTTATTTCAGTAGTATAGGTAGCTTCCTGCCCCCCTCCCATCAGCCCTTTTAGTATTATAGTAACAAAGGTCCTGGACAGCTGGGCCCCGAGGAAGCGTAATTGTTACAAAGCAGATTTCTTATTCAACTAATTCAGACTTGTAATATAGTACAGAAAGGCCTTTAATTTTTAACTATTTTTGGCAGGAAGAGCACCCAAACTTTTATAACAGAAAGCAAATTTTTTGAAAGGGATAGTACTCAAATCCTGCCTATTTTCAAAATACCTAGAGTCCCTAATGGACCCTCTGCCCAACCAGCAGATCTCCTATCAATATCTAACAAGCCCCAACTCTGTCAATTGGCCAGCAGTTAAACTTCCATACTCTTCCTTCTTTTATTTTCAACATTCCAATTCACTTCATGAAAGTGATTTGCTGAGGTACCTGGAGGATGGAACACGGAACTGTCCATCATACACAATGCATGAGTTTGTATGTACAGGATGGAATCATGTATATGTCTGTGTGTTTGCATATATGTGGATGTTTCCAGTTTGTTTTATATCCCCTGAAATTATGCTTGGAACTTTCTTTTCATTGTTTCTCACCAGCTAAAAAAGGTAAGCTGATTGATATTTTTGTTGACAGACTTTTAAAACTTATCTTTCTATTATTAGTACTGTTTGTTAAGTTTAGATCAGGCTTGGGCTGTAAGACCAAAAGTAATGCAGGCCAAGTGCAAATGAGTTGAGAGGGTGAGACCTCTACCCAGCAGGAATTTTTTCCCCATACATGTGGGAGGGAGACAGATAGAAAGTCAGGTAATAAGTTCTTGAATAAACAAGTAATGTTTATTAAGCCAAAGAAATTAGAAAACACCTTACTATATTCCATTCATACATACAGGCACATGTTTTGATTCAGCTGCATGCATGGCTTATACAGCTGACACACTTCAAATTGGAGAGTCCCAACAGATAGTGAAGTAAATTATACTTGTTCCTTGCCCTTTGCTGGTTTCATACCCCTTTTCTGCCTTAGGCCCTGCATGCTTTGTGTCTTTCTTCCTTTCTAGGATGAACAGGCCAGATCCAGGTGTATGGTGCCACATCTTTCTTGGGAGAAAGACATTCTGTTTGGGTCAGCCAGATGAAAACTTCTCTTTCCCCTCTTATCACCACCTGAAGTATGCCAGTTGTGGAAATTTGGTGGGGCCTGCTCCAGGGCACCTTCAGTATCTAGGCCAGAAGTTGCCACTGTAATAGCCAAGATACAACTGTAGAAGGGCTGAGGTAGTCACACACACACCATTCCTTTAAGTTCCCTGCAAAAAGTACCTGCTGCTTTTTGTAGCTTGTTGCAGCTTGTCTTTGTACAACCTTCAAGCAGATAAAGTCACACTCAGGCACACGTTTATGCCTTCAGCCTAGCATTCCATAAAACAACGATCAGTTAATAAGAATCTCATAAGTTCAGTTACACTGGACACAGGCTAATCAATAAGGACAGTTGATTTCTAACATCCCAATTGCCTTTTGTTTTGCAAGAAATCTTTTCAGAGCAGCACAAATTCTCCTCAGAAACAAAACATGACTGCTTATCAGTTTCATATCATCTCAAGGGAAACTTGGGTTGTTTTTATTTAATTTGCTACTTTTCCTTATTAGCACAGGCATATGTCAGAAGCCGGGCAGAAGAAGAAATGAACTTGAAGACTTAGAGAGGCATGTAAAACATGAAGCCGAAAAGGAAGATTTACATATCCTTCACCCAAGAAGTGTATTCTGAGTAATCTAACACTGAAGATTTGATGTACTAGTATCTTCATAGGTGTCAGTTCTATGTCTGGGCATTCCCTTAGAGACAAGTCAAAGAAACAAAAGCTTAGAACCAGTTCCAGTTCTTATTCATACTTTTCTTCTCAATCAAAGCAGTTTTTATTAGCAGTGCATCTGGACCTCAAAGTATTTTGGGGTGCTAATTAGACCTCAGGAGATTTTTGCTGTTGTTATAGAATACATTCAAACATGAGTACTAAAATAGGTTTTAGTGACAGATGTGAGCACAAATCACATATATATGGTATGGAGCTGTCAGAATATTAAAGTAACAGACTGCTTCAGTCATGTTTTATCTTGAAAATAAAGCATGCCTGAAGGTGCTTCATTTTAGGGTATAGGAATCTTTGATGAAAACAAGGTACTGTAAACTGAATATCTGTTCAGAATATTTCTTAATCCTTCTACCTCAAATGGACCCAACATGAAGAGTTGACTCATCTGTACTGCTTGCAGCTGCTCAGCCATGAGGACTTGGCCTGTTGTGTTATTTTGTCTTGCTGGTAGGCCAGTTATTTAAACAATGCTTTTTAAAGCTTCTTTTGGATCATGTTGACCCCCTACAGAGAACTGCTGCCATAGTTACTGTTATAGATAGAAATACAATTACAGAAATAGTCATAAACAGAAAAAGATAGTTAAAACCCCCAGAGATTTTAACTGTGGAAACATCCAATGTTTAATTTTCATGTAGAACATATTTTAAAGGAACATAAAATTAATTGTTGAAGTTTATTTTAAAATGTGAAAAAGTCTGAAGACCTATTATGTGGATACTGATACTGTGTTTTATTAATGATCTTTTATCATTACTTAATGTTAAATTGTAGGAATTAAACTATCAGTTTTTTCAGCACTATCATGAAACAGAATGGGTTTGCTATATCTCGGCTGGATGGCTATCCAGTATTGGCCTGAAAGAATACACAGATATTCCTATGTTAGATTTTTCTTTCAGTAAAGCAAGTATATCACCTAGCATCCTAAAGTATTTGGTAGTTTACAACAAGAGAAAACACAGATCAGATTGCGCTGGAAATGAATTATGTGGCTGCAATCCTACAAAAAACTCCCCTAGATGCCCCAATTAACAAAGTGTGAGTTACTTTCAAATCAGATTTAGCACTAGATTACAGGTCTTTTTCACAGATTAAGAATTGAAGTTGGGAAACATTCTTAAACATAGGAACAGAACTCAACAATATTTCAGGGTACAGAGGGTAAAGCCTGTGTAGGAAATCATAGTCAATCACTTGATCCCTTTGCTAAAGTGCTGTCTTGCTGCACTTACTCCACACTCATAAAATGAATGACTGCATTCTCGGAATTCCTTGTCGAATTCCCAAAACTACAGCATAGTCAGACAGGCTAATTTCTTGAAGCAAGTTTTTCATATTCCTAACTAGTACAAATCTTTTGGGACAGCTCCATTGATATTTAGACTGTCAGAATACAGCTTGGATCTTTAAGAAAAGAGGAATTTGGTCTTACCTCTACTCACTGTAACGTCTACAATGGAGTATCTTTACCTCTTGGAATCTTATTTATTATTAGGTACATTGCTTGCAGCTTATTGGCAGTTGGAGCAGTTTCTTTTCGTTACATTTATGTTGAAATTTTGGATGTGTTTTACACTAGTTGTGTTTGATTTCCAGTTATTTTATTTTTTTCCATTGTTTTACATCGCAATGTGTTATGTTCTTGGCAAAAAATGTGGTATATAATTTTTTATATTATGCATATACAAAATACATTATTCCCTTTGTTGAAGCATTTATGAGACAAGACAGAATATGATGCAAGGAGGTACAGAAAATAGGTAGATAATAGACTTATGCCCAAAGAGTATAGTGACTCCGGTTACTAAGACCCAACTACCTGCCCACACAATTTCTCTGTCCACAAAAGCATTAAATCCTCTCAAAGACATCATTAGTTTAAAGGTCTGTTGGTAGCTGATAGACCAACCAAAACATATATATCTGAATTAGGAGCCCATCAAGATCCTAATAATTGAATATAAATTTAACTAGTCCTTATATTTTTAAAACCACTGTATTAAAGGTTGCTTCTCATGTTAACTGCATGCTAACAGCTTACAAAACTACCACAGAGGGGATGATAGTCCAATCCAATTGCTACCTTCAACTGATGGCAGTACTACACATGCCATTAATGTATTAGAATTATAAATGGTCTGGACAAAATGTTTTAAAATCATATGTTAATTTTCTCTGTGCTTTATTGCAATATCTTAACATCCATATATTACAGAGGAGATGTATCCATAACTATAATATATAGAGATAAACTTAGTGTTGTTTTTCATTCCTTGTCTCATCATTTTAATGCCAAGGCAGAGAAAGAGAAATGCAACACTCTAGCCAAGAATAACTGCTACCTGCTGTGAGCAAAATTGACTCAGAGATAGTGATTCTAATAAGTTGTACTCTCGAGGAGGGACCTCATGATAGAAGAAATGTTTCTCTGCCCAAATATGTTGCTACCTTTGTCTTTTGGTTCACTTCTAGATTTAAAAATAGGAAAAAGAAACTGTGACTATTCTGTACACCTGTCTCCATTCATGCTGAGAGCTTCCAAAGATGGCCATATGAGAGCTGACTATAGACAGGACAAGATAGCGTGGTATCATTTGAAAGGATAGCAAAAGTATCTGAAGATCTATAGTTACCTTGATTCTTTGTTGAAGATTGGTGTTACCAGATGACTGGTAATTTTATATACAACTTCAGCTGATTTTACAGGTTGCTTTCCTGAGAATATTTTTTGGAGGGGGGGAGGTTAATTGCTACTAATTAGTTCTATAATCTTCTTCACTGTCACATCTGCTGGGCATAGTTTAACTAATATATGACCTTACAAATTTTATGGGGTGGCTCTTTGCAGTAAAGAAAAAGCATTTTTTTTTTTTTTTAGTTTCTCAGCAACACTATGGTTTTCTCTACAAGTTTCTTTGCAGGCCTGTATTCTACTGCCTTAAATAACTCTCAACATACTGCTTCTAATTTTTTTTTTTGTAATTTCTGCAACTCAGTAGGACAGAAGGAGAGTATGACAAGGCTGATTCTCCTAGTTTTTGGCATCTTGAGATAACATTAATCACAGTAACCTTCTGGATTAGCTGCTTGAGACAGATGTTTTTGCCATTCCCATTTCCCATTGGAAACAATGGCCGAATCTTCCCTAATATCCCCGAATTGGCTTAAATACCCGAACCCGAAGCGGCTTGCCACTTCAGGTTTTGGCTTTACTGGATTTTTTTCCTGCTCTGGTAAACCAGAAGCAGGAAACCCAAATCTTTTGGGGTTGCACACCCCTAGAGAGTGAATTGTTACTTAAATTGGTCAGACTTGGTTCATGTGCAACTATTTAGTGTATCATTGTGTATTTATGATTGTAACAGTTCTTTGGAATTAGCACGTTGAACACTGAGCACTTTAAATGAGAGTAAATCAGTTTACTGTTGCTTAATAACGTCCATGAGAGAGCTCTTCTTGTACCTAAAACTTTCTACAGACAACTTCTGCCAGAGGAGGAGAGAAAGGTATATTTAAATAAATCTCGTCTTTTGCCTAAGGATAAGCTGTAAAATAAAAACATCTGTTTGACATGGAGCAAACAAAAACCCCCTATAAAGCCAGTTTAAAGTGGCCAGATGGCAGTGATATTTGTTCATATGTAAATTGTCCAAGAGACCACACTGTTCCTCCTTGGATGGTTAATCTTTCCTACAATGAGAGCTAGAAAACTGTCTGGTTTTGCAAACAAAAATTGATCAGTTTGACAGTCAGCACTGTGTGTTGGTCTCTGAGGGCCAGTGCATCTGCAGGGGAAAGAATATCCCTATGTATAATGTGCTAGAGGGAACAGTAAGCTGCCAGCTTCTATTCACATCAAACATGACTTAGATGACCTTTGATTATCCTGATGTTACCCTGAAGCTGAACAAGTTAGTGGCTATTAAAGATGAAGTACACTTAGTACCTGGCATTATAAAAGAACACCTAATAATAGTATTTATTCAGCTATGGAGACTTTCAAAATTAATGCATAAAGCAATGCGCTTTAATGAGAATTTGAATTTTGAATAGATTTTTTATCTTGATGCCTTCTGCTGCAGATGGAAACACTTTCTCAGACCAGAGCCAATTTGGTGTAGTGATTATAAGTGGTAGGACTCTAATATGGAGAACTAGGTTTGATTCCCCACTCTTCCACTTGAAGCCCGCTGAATGACCTTGGGTCAGTGACAACTCTTTCAGAACTTTCTCAGCCACACTTACCTCACAGGGTTATTTTTATGAGTATAATAATAACATACTTTGAAAAACACTCTTGAGTGTGGCATTAAGTTGTCCAGAAGGGTGTTATATAAATCAAACGTTGTTGTTATTATTAAACACTGTAACCCTGTACACACGATATAGTGAATATACATACAATCCATGAACAATGTGCACTTGATTGTTCTTTGTATGTGTGTTGAGTAATTCCCATGTTACAGTCAACATATGTACAACTGAATGTGTGATATAAACCCCACTTTAATCCAGGTACTGGTCCCCAGTTTCATTGATAAACTGTATGTTTGTTGGCTCTTCTTTCAAACAGATGTATACAACAGGCATTGCCCCCCTAGTTGGAATGAGAGACAGACACCAGTGTTTGGATAAACGGGCCACTTTATTAAACAGAACAGGAAACAAGAAATACGGCAAGGAGCCTAACTAGCGGTACAGGTCAGGCCCTGGGGTCATTCACTGGGACCCCGCCCTGACCTGTCTGGGCGAGCACCCGCTGCCCCGGGTGCGATCCATCCCTTGAATGGTTGCAACCCGTCCGGGCCAGGCGGAGTGTATCGCCCCTGGAGAGCTCCCCCACCCGGCCGAACGGCAGCGGGGAGAGACCGGCTTGTCCCGGGGTTCCTCACCCAAGGGCGTCTGACCTCGCAGCTGGGCCGAACGGCAGCCAGCCGCTCCTGAAAGACCCCTGTTCCCCACCAATGGGGAGGTGCCAAGGGTGCTCACCGGCCCGCCATAGATATAACCCTAACTAAATCCTGCACCCATGGCAGCTAATAAGGTCCACCCCTAACCTTTAACCAGCACCTCTAACCCCAGTGCGAGGTAGGCAAAAAAACTCACCACCCAAGGCCAATCAGGGCAGCCAGCAAAAAATTCCTACCTGGCCCCGAACACTGCGACCGGCTAATCCCGCACTGAAGTAGGGAGTGGAGGGTGGGCTGAGCACGAGGTGAGACTGAGCCCAAGAGGGCGGAGCGGCTGGAGACAGCCCTTTAGCTCCGCCCTCCCTGAAGCTATGCCCTTCCTGCAGGGCAAGGCACGTCTGCCTCCCTCCTGCCAGGGCGGCAAATGTCTGCCACCATCCCAAGGGGCTTAAGCCCCAGTGCTGGAATGGCAGCCTTGCCCCCCTAGTTGGAATGAGAGACAGACACCAGTGTTTGGATAAATGGGCCGCTTTATTAAACAGAACAGGAAACAAGAAATACGGCAAGGAGCCTAACTAGCGGTACAGGTCAGGCCCTGGGGTCATTCACTGGGACCCCGCCCTGACCTGTCTGGGCGAGCACCCGCTGCCCCCGGGTGCGATCCATACCTTGAATGGCTGCAACCCGTCCTGGCCAGGTGGAGTGTATCGCCCCTGGAGAGCTCCCCCACCCGGCCGAACGGCAGCGGGGGGAGACCGGCTTGTCCAGGGGTTCCTCACCCAAGGGCGTCTGACCTCACAGCTGGGCCGAACGGAAGCCAGCTGCTCCTGAAAGACCCCTGTTCCCCACCAATGGGGAGGTGCCAAGGGTGCTCACCGGCCCGCCATAGATATAACCCTAACTAAATCCTGCCACCGCAGAGACCAAGACTCTGCTTAGGCCTCAGCACCCCACAAATGGCTTAAAGCCAACCTGAGCCCCTGCCGTAAGTCGTCCAGAAAAATGCTGTTGCCTCTGAAAGAGAGGTGCACACCATCCCCTCTGTAGAGGGCAACAGACTCGGCCCGAATCTGCGGATGGGGCAAATAAATCCCCAACCCACCCATCATTATTTTAAACAGGGCTCTGTTGGCCATTCGCCTAGCCTTTTCAATCGCTCTGTGGTCCAATGCCTCCCGCCACACACGGCGCGGAAGCATGGCTGACCAAAATATCAGGACGCCGGGCCACCGCTTCCTGATCTCCAAGAAGTCATCCCGCGCCTGCCAAGAGAGGGCTACCCCTTTCATTAGCCCCAGATCATTACCCCCCAAGTGCACTACCAAAATATGAGGAGGAGGGGCGGACCTCCCCTCAAACAAGAGTGGCAGCAGCCCTGCCCAATGTAGGCCTCTTCTGCCCTGCCACTCGATGTCAGCCCATCGGCTGAGTCCAAGCTGGGACCCGATCCAGGACCTTCTCGCTTGGTGCGCCGCCCAGAAGATCATACTGTGGCCGCAGATGAGGATCCGGACCCTCTCCTGACGACCCACAGCACCTGCAAAAACACAATTCAACACGATTTACCTTGCCCAAGCGGCCTGACGTATGACGCATAAGACCCTGAACGCCAACGTCCTACCCTCTGGATGTCAGGGCCCGAGAAGCCCATGGCAGCAGCAGTAGATGCCGCCCCAATACGAAATGAATGGGTCCCAAATTTGACCCCTTCTAGACCTAACTTATGAAGAGCCCTGCCCGTGACCATCCAAAATTGGTACTTAGTCAACGGGGCGCCATCACTGTGACAAAAAAGGACCCCCGAGTGGTCACCACGCACCTTCAGGTAACCCCTCAAGGCTGCTATAGGACACAACTCGGTGATGGAACAACGGCCAAGGGCCAGGTCCACCCCTTTGTGATGCTGGTCAGTCTTGGAGCATCTAATCCTAATGACCAGCTGCTCCCCTATGAACTTCACGTCCTCAGCTGCGAGGGCCTGGCCAGAGGTATCCGTCAGGGACTGCTGCACCAGCTCGCTAACCCTGAGAGCTCCAAATAAGGCAAGTAAAGATGCAGCGTGAAACAGCTGCTCCTCAAAAGGAGAGCTGCAGACCTGTGACCATACAGCCTGCAATCCCCTAAGGATGCCAGGAGAGATGGGTTGCCTATCATCCCTGGGAGTGGTGGACTCCCTCGACCACCCTTCCAGCATTTTCCGAATGCGGAAGTCACCCGTGGTATTAGTAAACCCTCGGGCCTTCGCGGCGAAAGCTAAGGCCGCAATCTGGCTGCGAATATACTTCACACCCTGTCCCTTACCTCTTTGAGCAAAAAGGAGAGACGCCGAAAAACGAGTCAACAGACCGTATAGAACAGCTTCAATTGTATTTGTTAGAGGCACAAAAAAAAGCCTTGGGCAAAGAAAACAAAGGGAGAGTGCCTGGATTTCCCGGCTGCTCTCAACAGCAATTAAGCGAGGACAAAACAACACAGGGAGAGTACTCAATTTTCTCAGCTACTCCCACAGGAATTAGATAAAGAAAACAGAAAGCAAGGGGAGAGCACTGGGGTTTCTCGGCTACTCCCGACGGGAAAATGGCAACGGGCTTGCCAGGCTATACTTTATCCCGTTTCGCACAAAATTAAGCTTCTTCAGCAGCCAAAATCATAAATTCCTGAAAACACACAAAACACAGTACTTTACATAGTGAGCCTCAATTAAACAGTAAGAATGTAACAACATCATGAAATTATTTTGTGTACATATTTACCATTACATCATGTGGTACTTCATAACAAATAAAAGTTGCTGGCCGGCAGACAGGAAATAAACGTTTCTTCTCAATTTCAAAACAGCTGTAGTTTCTCCCATCCATCTGCAAGCCCTAGTACGTGGGTGTAACCTAAATAGAACGCCCAGCATACCTAATAGAGACTGCCCCAACAAATTAAAGGGCACATAGCACCAATGCACAAAACTTAATGAAGAAGTTGGACAGGAACCAAAAATCAACAAAACCAGTGAAAGATCCCATCATGCCAGAAATGGAGAAAAATCTATCTCCTGATTGAGACCGCTGGGTGCCACAGTCCTAAGATTAAAAATCCATTTGGCTTCCAAACGAAGGAGAGTTTTACGATCTACATTGCTCCCTCTCATGTCTAAAACTTGGAGTACAGTGTAACAAAATTCACGCTCATTTTTATGATGTGCCCTAAAATGTTCAGTGAGTGGTGCCTCAATAGCAACATTCCTGATTTTCGACATGTGCTCTTGAATCCGGAGCTTCACAGGTCGAATGGTGCTGCCAACGTAAAGCAGATCACAAGTACACTTGATGGCATAAACTACCCCTGGGGTACTACATGTGGAAAAACTTTTTGTGAACAACTTATTCCCAGTTATTGGATGATTGATAGTGTCCACATTTACAGAGAACTGACAAATGTTACAGTGGCCACATTTAAAGTGGCCAACTGGTCTTTGGGTCATAACAACGGGCATGGTCTTCCTAAAGTCAGAGTGCACCACTAAATCCTTTATACTCTTGGATTTCTGAAAACCAATGACAGGAGGTTGAGCACAACCAGTTATACTCTGAATAATATGCCAATTGCGTCTCACACTCCTGGCAATTGGCATGGCTAAGGGAGAATAGTCAATGGACCATGCTATGCTGCTGAGTCCTTTCTTTCCAGTAGGGGTTAATAAGGAATGCCTAGAGACCCTACTGGCTTTTAATCTGGCTCTATTGACTACGTTAGATGGATAACCCCTCTCAATAAATGCCCTCTGTAATCTGACCGCCTCTCTATTGTAATCTTGCCTGTCAGTGGAGTTGCGTTTGATCCGCAAGAATTGACCAAAGGGTATGTTCCTGATCAAACTTATGTTGTGATGGGAAGAATAGTGCAAGTAAGCCCACCTATCTGTTGGTTTTCTATATGGTTTAACACCTAATGTGTGGGCTGTGTTCTTATAAATCACAACATCCAAAAAATTAATACAGTGTTGGTGAGATTGCCATGTAAATTTGATGTTATTGTCCACTGAGTTCATCCGCTCACCTAAGGTATCTACGCAAGTGTTATCCCTCAGGATCATGGCCACATCATCAATGTACCTCCTTTTTTTTGTGCCTCTAACAAATACAATTGAAGCTGTTCTATACGGTCTGTTGACTCGTTTTTCGGCGTCTCTCCTTTTTGCTGTTTTGGACCGTTCCCCTCGTTTTTCTCTTCCTTACCTCTTTGAGCCATGCAAAATTGTGCCAAATGCTCGACTGGAAGGGGCCATACCCGGCGGAGACCTGCACTCTGCCTGAAGACTTCGAAATTCCTTACCGCCCTGTCGTACGCCCTACCGGTGCTAGGGGCAATGGCTAACTGGATGGCCCTGGAGGCTTCCACTTGCCAATCCTCCACAGCTCCTGAGGCACCAGAGCTGGCACCAAATCGGCCTCGGGGGCAAGCTGTCGAAACCGGTCCATTTGCAGACGAGACAGGGCGTCTGCCACCTCATTGTTGACAAAGAAAACAGGAGGGAAAAAGCTTCCTCAATGAGAGCTGTACCAAAAACAACAAAGGAAGCAAGCTAAAAGATATATTAACAATGTCCCATGTACAAATCTACAATAGAAATTACAACAATGAGTAACAGTTTTGTACAACAACCATTGAGAGAAAGAAAAAGTCTTCAAGCATCCAACAGGTAAGTGGTTCTATCTTTAGTCACGTCGCTGTTAATTCGTGATGTCCAGAGGCCAGTAGGAACTGGTTGAAGACATCGAAGGAGCACGCTGAGTGGCAACGAGCTACACCGGTCCAATCTAATTTGGCTCGTTTCAGGGCAAATCCTTCATCAGGCCACCAACTATTTCAATTCCAATAAAACATAGACTTAAGACGTGAAAGAAACCATTCGGATACAGAGTCAGTATAAAGTCCATTCAAATTTGTACATGGGACATTGTTAATATATCTTTTGGCTTGCTTCCTTTGTTGTTTTTGGTACACCTCATTGTTGACACCAGGTATGTGCCTGGCTGAAAACAATATGTTAAGGTGCAAGCACCTCAAGGTAAAGGCACGGACCAAAGTCATAACCCGGGGCGATTTAGAGGTAAGGGAGTTCACCACTTAAACCACTGCCATATTATCGCACCAAAAGTGCACGGAGTGGTTGGCAAGCTCCGCTCCACCAAGATTGGGAAAATCTCCAAATAGGTTAAATCCCTACACCGTCCGTCTGCAACCCAATCCTCGGGCCAAGTGGCGGCACACCAGTGCCGCCTAAAATAAATTCCCAGCCCAATGGACCCTGATGCGTCCGAAGACACTTGCAGCTCCCCTTCTAAAAGGAGCTCTTGCCTCCAAAAGGACACCCCATTGAAACCCAGCAAAAACCGGAGCCAGACCCCTAGGTCCTCCCGCATGCCATCAGACAGGCGTATCTTGTGATGAGGGAGCCGGAGGGTCCCCATGGCGTCACAAAGGCACCGCAGAAAGGCCCTACCGGGGGCCACTGCCTTACAGGCAAAGTTAAGGTGGCCCACTACTTGCTGGAGCTCTAATAAGGAAACTTTGCGCTTCACCAGCATGGTGCGCAATCGCTCCTTCAAATCCAACAGCTTCTCAACTGGAAGCCTGGAAGACTGTTGCACCGTATCTAACTCGATGCCTAAGAAGGTCAGGACAGTAGATGGGCCCTCTGTTTTTTCATGCGCCAGTGGAACGCCTAGCTCCTCAGATAGGCTGACGAAGTCAGCCAAAAGGCGCACACACTGACCCGTCCCCGGGGGCCCAACCAGGATAAAGTCATCCAAATAGTGGGCGGAGTCACGGCAGCACTGCCTATGACACAATGCCCACTCCAGAAAGCTGCTAAAGCCTCAAATACTGCGCAGGAGATAGAACACCCCATGGGAAGGGCCCTGTCCATATAGTATCGACCCTCAAAGGAAAACCCGAGGAGCTCAAAGTCCTCTGGATGCACGGGGAGAAGACGGAATGCCGACTTAATGTCGCATTTCGCCATCTCAGCTCCCCATCCACAACGCCTGACCACCTTAACGGCTTGGACAAATGATGTGTAACGCACTGAGCACAAGTGCTCAGGAATCGCATCATTTACCGACCCACCCCTGGGGTAAGACAAGTGATGAATTAGCCGGAATTCACCAGGAGCCTTTTTAGGGACAACTCCCAGGGGGGAAACCCTCAAATTGGGTACCGGGGGGGTTGGGAAGGGGCCCAAAACCCGACCCTCCGCACATTCTTTAGCTATTTTGGACCTGACGACGTCCTCCATGCCCTGCACAGAACGCAGGTTGCTGGACATGAAGGAAGAATGTGGCCCTTGAAAGGGAATATGAAAACCTACGGAAAACCCATCCAACAAAAATTGGGCATCCGCCCGCCTGGGGTAATTTGCCAACATGGCTCTAAGTGCCCTCAGGTTTATTGGACTGTGGCCCTTTTCCAGCACTGGGCTGCCCGCCGGGTCCACCACCCCTCTTCCCAAAGGGCTTCTGCCTCTTACACGCGGTAATAGCATGTGGCCCCCGGCAGATGGGGCACTCATGGCCATAGCGGCACAATTTTCTGCTGCAGGTCCCTCGCGATGTAAATTCAAAACAGAGCAGCCGGGACTGAACCGACTGCCCCGCGGACCCGCGGGGACCATAAGTGGCAGCAGATGCTGTAGTCGTACCGGAACCAGAACGTTGCACAATATGTCCGCTATCGGACCTATCACCTGACCCGAATTTAGTCGGGGTCATAAGCTGGATCCAGAGATGATGGTGTACCTGGTCCCATGGCAGAGAGGGGTTCAGGGCCTCCCGCATCCTAAACTCCTCATCATATTGGAGCCAGGCAGTATGTGCACGGTATATTATATCTATATACTGAAAGAGCGGGGCAGCCCTCCAAGGCTGGACCCTTGTGATCACCCCAGCATTAATTAGGAACCCTGGTAGCCAATTAGCCCAGGTCCTATCTATCTTGCGGCGCTTAATACGTTCTTTGTCCCTCTCCTCCAGGTCCTCTTTATCCCTCTTCTCCAGTTCCCTGAAGAGAAGGGTAAAGACGTCTACATACTCTCCCCGCAAAATCTTCTCATGTGTCGCTGGGGTCAGGTGATCACCCAGTGGCATGGCTGTGTCACCCACTGGCAAGGCGCGGTAGGGCACCGGTCCGTAGTTAGGCCACGGGCTACCCAAATAACCGCCCCAGGGGGAGCCCAGCCCTGGACCCGCAGAGGGTTGGGCGGAGGCCGCAGTCCAGCCTGAAAACCCAGGCCTCTTGTTGGGCATGGGGGGTTGGGCCCAATGGGCCCAATCGGAACTAGCCCCTCCCCCAAAAATTCCCATAGAGGCCGCTCCGTGTATGGAATCAGTGTGCTGTGCTGTCTGTGGTGTCTGGGCCCAGGGCCAAGTACTGGCCTGCTGGGGCCAAGAACACTTACCCTCCGCTTCCGGAGGCTGCACCACCAACGCCAGCTGCCCGGCCTCCTCTGGCCAACTCGCATCGATCTCCGTGGCCGCAGACTCCACAACTGCTCCTTCCTCGACAGCCTGGTTGCCTGCAGAAGATGAGGGTCCCTCCAAGGCAGACAAGCGAGAAAGAATATCAGCCATGGATGTAGCACGCGCCGCAGCCCGTACAGGCCTTTTAGCCACACTCCCCACCCCCCCACCGGGTGGTGCCCTGGCCTGCTCAAGAGCAGCAATCCTAGACATGATCTCCCGTCTTAAGGATCCTTCCTCTTCCTCATCTGAGGACAGCGCGACAGCAGGCCGCTTGGGGGGGCGGGGAGCAGGCTGCTTGCCCTTGGAAACACCCCCACCCTTTTTAGGACCCATACTGTTCAATAAAACGACTAATAGTTAATAAGACACCCCCGAAGCCGGGCAAAAAAAATGGCTAAACAAGCCCAGCAACAAAGGCAGCAAACCAGCAGGGATATTGCCCAAGATGGCCGCCGCTGCAAAGCCTGCCCAGCAAGCAAAATGCCCCCAAAGCAGCTTTAATATGGCCGCCAAAAAGAAGCCCCAAGATGGCTGCCACCCCCAGGAAACCAACAGAAAAATGGGTGCCAAAACACTCCGTCCCAGTGTCAAACACCCTCCCCACAAAGGCCAAGCAACCCGCTTGTGCCCAGAGTGGCGTAGCTGCACTAAGAGGATGCCTACGACGGCTTAGAGCCGTGCACGGGTGGCGGCTGCTGGGGGGGGACTGAAAAAACAGTTCACTCCGAGCCGCAGAAACGGCCGGAGCAAGGTGCCAACGGCGGGGTGAGTGAAAGCCCGCGCCGCAGAAGTGTTGGTGCAAATGGCGTGGCACGCCGCAGAAGCGGCCGCAGCAGGCGTCGACGCCAAGGCACCACAAACGCAGGCTACGATCCACTTAGAAGCGGCCGGGACGCGCAGCGACTCCGCGCCGCAGCAGCGGCAGGGAAGCGGGCCCGCGGCGCTAAAGGGGGCAAGGGACGGGCCTGGAAGCCAGCCAACGTCCTTAGCCTCCCACAAAGCCTCGCCCAAAGCTCCCCAGCCAGCCTCGCGAGCGGGAGAAAATAAACGGGCCCAAGGAGGGGGGAAACCAACTAAAACCCCCACCCCAGACAGAGCCCAACAAACTGAGCGGTGAGTCCGGCGAGGCAGCACAGCGTCGGCTGGGTCGCTGGTGCAAACAAACCGCTCCCTTGCGCACACGGAGGCCTCGTGCCGGAGAAGCGACCAAGACGGTCCTGCTCTCTCCGAGCACGAGGCGAGACTGAGCCCAAGAGGGCGGAGCGGCTGGAGACAGCCCTTTAGCTCCGCCCTCCCTGAAGCTATGCCCTTCCTGCAGGGCAAGGCACGTCTGCCTCCCTCCTGCCAGGGCGGCAAATGTCTGCCACCATCCCAAGGGGCTTAAGCCCCAGTGCTGGAATGGCAGCCTTATCACATGCATTCATGTGAATGTATGTGAACAGGGCTAATAAACTGAGGTTTATCAAGATTGTAATGATACAGTACAGTTCAGTTCCTGTTCCAAAGTGTCCAATCCATTACTTGCTGACAGCTGAACAAAGATCTCATTGAGAGGGAACAGAATCATGGATGAGTTTTTGCATTGAATTTTGAGAGAAATTTGCTGCCCCTGTTGCGCAGCTCTGGTATTCTGGTGCTGCTCCCCTGATCAATTACTTTAGTTTTGCAACCCCAGTTCTATTTTTATTGGAAATAATGTGTTGTGCATATTATATGACTCCCATTCAGACATCAAATTGGACACAAGGAGTTAGCTGTGTTAGTCTGTAGTAGTAAAATAGTAAAGGGTCCAGTAGTACCTTTAAGACTAACCAACTTTACTGTAGCATAAGCTCTCAATAACCACAGTTCTCTTCATCAGATGCACAGTTCTCTTCATCACATGCATCTGATGAAGAGAACTGTGGTTCTTGAAAGCTTATGCTACAGTAAAGTTGGTTAGTCTTAAAGGTGCTACTGGACTCTTTACTGGTTTGGGGATTGGGCTGAATTCCCGAGCAAAGGCTGTAGCAGTCAATGGTCTTATGCACTGATCAGAGAGAAATATTTATTCTTGAACCATGGTAGGAAATTCCTGGAGGAATAGGCCTGAAATAATTTAGATTTATACGATAAATATTTTAGTAGCAATAAGTATCTTTCCTTGTGTTGCTTAAAGTCTAAATACCTCATCTGTTTTGGGATAGATGAACAGCAAAGCAGAAGAACAGTAATCAGTAATCACAGAAGAGAAACAAAGACAAAGACTCAGAATGTTGGGGGTCCAGAATACATGCAGTCTGCATATACCCTCCCCACATCAACTATAAGGCCTAGATGGTTATTATTATTAAAGCAAAGGCTAGGGAAAGAGAATTATGAAGTCCTAGTCAATTATGCAAGATAGTATCCACTCTTGATGGCAAAGAATGGAAATGGATGGTAATGGATCAATGGAAATGGATGGTAGTGATACAAGCTTAGAAGAATGGAAATGGATGGTCATGGATGAATGGAAATGGATGGTAGTGATACCAGCTTAGAATGCTATAATGGCAACACCCTGAGTAATAATGAGCACTAGAGGCAGGCACGAACCGAAATACGAACCCGAAAACATTATGAAAGGGGCTGGTTTGTGAACCAGCGGTTCGTCAGAGCCCATTTCTGATGAACTCCCAAGAACTTTAGGCTGGTTCATTTGGTTCATTTTTCAGTTCGTCACTGCAGACAGTCCAGTGCTGATCAATTGGTTTCCTAGGCAATGGGAGGATGGGCTTTCTGCAACCTCAGAAGTGATCTTATGCTGCCCCAGAAGTGACATTTTCATGAACCGACCTATCAGTTTCCTAGGCAACGGGGGGGTGGGCTTTCTACTGCCCTGGCAGTGACTTTCGGCTGCCCTGAAAGTGACATTTTCATGAACCAAATGAACTGGTTCACAAACTGGGACAAGTTTGTGATATTTCATGATTTGTGAAACATGGCAAATCATGAACTGCACATTTTGGCATTTTTCTGGTTCATGCCCACCTCTAATGAGCATCATGAGTAGAAAGCAGAGAGAAGAAATGTGGGTCAAATTTTGTCCAAAGTTTACATTATGTTGTATTTATTTATCGTCTGCTTTTCTAGATATATCAGAAATATTAATGTTAACAACAGATGCAAAACAATTCCAAACTTGCTAATAACAGCACATTTAAAATACTACAAAAAAAGTAGTTAAGAGATCCACAATCTCTCTGCTTTACCTGGGTTAAGAATTACCAAAGTAGACGAAAGTCTGATTTGCATGTACCAAAGTTGGACATGAGCACAGAATACATGCATTTCCCCCTGTTCAGACAACATGGCAACAATCACATCACCGGTAGTGCATGGTTGCAGGTCATATGGATGCAATGCCTGAAAAGGACTGTAATCAGACTTCACTGAGGAGACAGACCTCTTCCAGCCCTTTCTCCTATCCAGCAAAAGAAAAAAACTTATTCAACTGCTTTTCCTACTTCTACCAGCAAAAGAAAATACAGGACTGTAGGTTTAGCCCTGCTAGCAACTCAACTTTTGTATGGTTTCTCTCAGTCATTTCTCTTGTAAGGCAAGTTCCTGGAATTCTTCCCCTTGTGTCCATTCTTTCCTCTAATTTCCTTGTTAGCATGATCCAAAATATTTGTTTATTGGTGTACAGACAGTGTGTGGAGGTAAAAAAGAATTTAGCTGTCACTAAAGCACAAAAAAGATACTGGTCACACAAATATATATGTGCTCTCTCTCTCTCTCTGTGTATTTGGATATATTTGGGCATGTTAATGCTTATTTATAGCAGCTGAGAAAAGGAATAAAGGATGGAATAAATCCATTGCCTTAGAGTTATGAGTTAAATTTCATGAGAAGTTGTTTTCATAACAGCGGTTCCTATCTAGAGACTAAATTCTGAATATATACACAGTGCAAATTATATACTTTCCACCAAAGCTGTGCATTTTTACAATAATTAGCCCTGGAGTGAGGATCATTAGACTATACTTTCTCCTCTCCACCCCCCCCCCCAATAGAATATTTTTATAAGAAGGTGAGTTACAGTGCAAGGAAAAATATTACTTCCTGTATAGAATCCATAACAAATTGATAAACTAGACGTACAGAGAAATGCACATGTACATCAAGTCACAATTTGAATTCTTTTCTGGGGAGAATTTCTTCTGCCAGTCATAACATGCACACATTTCTGCATGACAGCTGCAAAACTAGGTAGAATTTGTGAGAAAGTCCACCACACTTTGCTTTACTGTTAGGGTGAAAAGTTCTTGGCTGGCACATCTGTCTCTTCATCCTCTACAGGCAGTGATTTTAAGGCATATAGCAAATTCTTCTTCCAAAATCGGGTCTGTTTCCAGATAGACAGTTCTTATAGCTGGCAGCTCTGCAAGGCTGATTTCACCAGTACCATAATACATTTTATTAGTTTAGTGTCCTTATCTTTCAGTTTCACCACAATATATTTCAATTACCAATCTTTCAGAACTGAAATGTTTTCTGATCAGACATATAATCATGTCATTGATCAGAGAAGTTTCTCAGAAGAAAGTCTGTGCTCCAAGGCTTCGGTAGAAAGGGGGTTCCAGTGTGAATCTCCTGTCTGCCATGATCTTGGCCAGTTACACACTTTCACCCTAATCTACTTCACAGGGTTGTTGTGACTGGATGGTTGAAGCAGAGTCGGCTGAGATTGAATCCCATGAAGACGAAGGTCCTGTGTGTGGGTCTAGGGTCCATGGATGTGGGACTCTGGCTCCCTGCTCTTGACGGAGCACCGCTTACACCGGTGTCGAGAGTTAGGAGCTTTTGGGGTGGTCCTGGATGCTTCCCTGTCTATAGAGGCACAGGTCACAGCGGTTGTTCGATCCTCATTTTTCTACCTAAGACAGGCTTGGCAACTTGTCCATTACTTGTCGACCTATGACCTTATGACAGTGATCCAGGCAACTGTCACCTCCAGATTAGTCTACTGTAACTCAGTCTACGCAGGGCTTCCCTTGGGCTTGATCCGGAAACTGCAGCTGGCTCAGAATGCAGCTGCACAAGTGGTTGCCAGAGCTCTGATCATGGCACATATAACACCCATCCTCTGTCAACTGCACTGGTTACTAGTTGAGTACCGGATCCAGTTCAAGGTTTTGGTGTTGACCTATAAAGCCCTATGCAGACTGGGTCTGGCATACCTTCAGGACCGCCTCTCCTCATATGTTTCCCGGAGGTCACTTCAATCAGCTAATAAGCAGTTGCTGATGGTCCCTGGCCCCAGGGAGGTCCGTCTGGCCTCAACCAGAGCCAGGGCCTTTTCAATCCTGGCTCTGACCTGGTGGAACTCTCTGTCTGAGGAGACTAGGGCCAGGTGGGATTTGCTATCTTTCCACTGGGCCCGCACGACATAGATGTTCCGCCTGGCACTTGGTGGGGGCTAGGCTGTCCTCTTGCCAGCCATACCACTGAAGACCATCCACCACCCATGCAGGAGCTCATAAAGTATGACTCAGGTCATTATGTAAGAACTAAGCCCTGTGCCTAAAATGCTGAATTTTAATATTTATATCCGCCATTTGAGAAATTTTATTGCACATGGAATAATGTTTTAAATGCTTATTTATAATGTTTTTATTGTTTTAAACTGTATGTTATAAATTGTATGTTGTTACACCGCCCTGAGCCCGTCAGATGGGGAGGGCGATCTAGAAAAGTAATGTAATAATAAATAAATACAATGGAGGAGAAGAGAAGGACATAATTTGCTTTGAGTCCCCATTGGGGAGAAAGGCAGTATATAAATGAGGAAAATACAATAAAACAAAAGAGAATTGTTATGAAAAAATGCCCTGGTACTGTGGCCACCACAGATTTTACCCGACAGTAAATGAGACAGCTGGAATCCTGTATATCATCTAAAGAAAATATGGCATTGAGTACATTTAGTATTCCACATTCAGTCACGGCAGATATCATCTGATATTTTATAACACTTCCATTTTCATCATCCTTGAACATTCTTTATTGCTATTATTTTTGTTATTTGACTATATATTTTATGTAAGCTGTTTTGGGACAGGAAGGATGGCATTTAAAAAGACTTCTGTAGATAAAGTAAAATAATCCTACTACATAATCTTTAAGGTTATATATGAGTTTTTTCACCTGTAGCTTGAGAACCAGAAGAAAGGGGTGGTAGTGGTGGGGAAACAGCATTTGAATATATGAACAGATAAAAACCTGGTGGTTTTAGGTCAATTCATGCTCTTGTCACTTCTAATTACTTTGGCCAGCAGTTCTACTTAGCTTCTCACTACATCCCATCCATTATTCTGCCAACTGGACTTTAGCCATCAACACGTTTAGATTTACATTATTGCTATCGGAATGGTTTATCAGCCACTTGGGCAGTTTTTGAACATTTCTGGCATTTTTCTGTATTACAGCTGCTTTCTAATTTAGCAGGAACACTTACTTGAATTCACTGGAACAAAGATTTCTGTATCTTCTACCTTCAAAGCTAAAGAAATGGTTATGGCTCTAAAGAGATATGAATAAATATGAAATACGTTCTTGGTTTAATAAAAAGGGAAGAGGGGCAAAATAGGAACAGGAATCTAAGGTACTGCTGAATTTCCAAAGATAGCATTGTTGTATAGGTATCTGGAAGTCACAAAGAATTACTACATGTATTCCTCATTCTTTAGATTTGTGTCCTAGCTCTCTAAGTGAATTGGTAGTAGATTGAATTCACTTTACTGATTAATGGAATATATCATTCTCCTGCACTGGCGCACTGTGGCACCAACGGCAGTCATAAAAGCTTCCTCATTTAACTTAATTTTGTTTCATTCCTATTAAGAAAGCTACTTGACCCATGACAAGGTAGTTCAGTCTTCTTAAGCATGGATTCACTGAAAATTTCAAGAAAACAAATACTATTGAAGGAGAAGCAGCAAAATTGGCCTTCTAAGGTGCATGCTCAAGGTAACTTAGCACAGATAACTTACTACCTAGCAAACTGTATGTCCCTTTTTCATGCACACAGTCTAGGCAGTAAAATGGTAAATTTTACAGCATTATTCTCCATGCTAATTTATAAAGATTTTATTTTTATCTATTTTCAGCTGTCTTCATACACAAACACCTGTCTTCAAACACAAAACATTCATCAGTGATTATAAACAGTGATAGCTACATAGAATCTCAATGTGTAGAGGGTAGTATGCCTCTGAATACCAGTGGCTTGAGAGCAACAGTGGAGAGGCTTTCATCCCTGCACCAAACGTTGATGGGCATTCCAGGATATCTGGTTAACCCTCTGTGGAGATACTCATCCAGAAGGATGAGAGTGCTTCCAAATAACGTGATTCCCTGTCACTTGAGGGTAAGAATTTAAACCACCACATTAGAGCTGACCATTTGGGACTTTTTCACTCAATAAGAAGGAAATGTGGCTATAGAGTGGACATCATGTGATTAGCCTGGTTAATTGGTCTGCACATGCAAGGCCAATCAGAAGTGAGAGGGTGCACTAAAGGGCCATTTGGCTTTGGCTACAATTTCAAAGGGAGCCTTAAATTCAGCATCAACACCATTCAACTATGCACCAAGTAGGGCTGCCAATCCCCCGCCCAGGGTGGGGGATCCCCTGTTCCCACCTCCTCCCCCTGACCCCACAGTGGGGGGGTCCCCCCCGGGGCACCCCCCTGGTAGCATGATGCATTCCCGTGCCCTGCCGCAGCGTGCCCCCAAGCCCCGCAACAGGCCCATTTTTGGCCAAATCAGGCCTGTGGGGGTGATTCAGCCCTTTGGCGAGCAGGGGAGCACACGCCAGGCCGACCTTTGACCTGTGTGATGACATCACTTCCCAGAAGTGATGTCATCATGCAGAAGGGACACCAGAGACTGCAGAGGGTAAGTGCCAGGCTCCCAGTCCCCCACCGGGGGACTCAAAGGACCTGGCAACCCTAGCACAAAGAGAATTTGAATGGTTCCCATGCTTAATATCTACTGTGCCTACACAAATGCGCAAAAGCTAGATTTTTATTCAATAATTAATGTATCTACATAAGAAAAGGCTAAAAAGCCTCTGTGATATTAAAAAAATTCAAATTTATGTACAGTATTTTTGATGCCTTATTTTATTTTCATATGTTGCCATTTTAATTTGTATTCTGGATAGGAGCTTCAAAAACTGAAAGGGCCTGGGCCTCTCTGGAGCTCTGAGAGGGCCTGGGTACATGCAGCAGAATAATGTGGTAGAATCCCCAGGTGATAAAATGGATTGCACTGTAAGGGAAAGATTATATATTAAAGAAAGTAATGTAAGGAGAAGCTAACAATGTAAATATGGAGGTTGAAATGCTCTATTCTTGATTGAGTTCTACTATATTACATTTTGAACTAAGATAAGAAGACTGGCTGAAATTAATTGTAATCAGAATATTCTTGTTTAGTAACTACTGAAACAATATGCACTTGTGATTACCTTGTGCTCAGTGAATGTAACCAGTTAGGTTATAAATAAGCCTTGTATTAAGTAACCAATGAGCCTTTAAGGTCTGTATTAAACAATCAAAAGTAACCAGTGAGCCTGTAAGTCAGGTATTAAGTGACCATGTGCATTAGGCAACCTATGTGCTTTTAAGACATGTGGTAACTAGGGGTGTGCAAGCCAAAAATTTTCGGCTATAGCCGAAAGTAGAAAGCCGAAAGAAGATTCTCTATCGTTAAAGCCGAAAGCCGAAACAAGAATCTCTTTCGGCTTTCGGCTTTCGGGATTCTTTCGGCATTATTTCGGCATTCTTTCGGCTTTTTTCTATGGGAAAATGCCTCCGTCTTCCAGGACGCCTGGAGGAGGCATTTTCCCACCGAATAAGCCCAAAATTGGTGGGGACCTTCCTCTAACCCTTCTCTAACAACCACCCAAGTTTCAGACAGATTGGACTTTGGGGGGCCATGTTATGGCCCCCCAAAGCAGGTCCCCCCATCCTCCCATAAGAAAGTGAAGGAGCAGCATATTGTTAGCATGCTGCTGCTCATCTTTCTTCATTATTTCCTATGGGGAAAAAATGAAGAGGCAGGCTTCCTTTGCCAGGGGTGGCATTTTGCATGCAAAATGCCCCCCAGCCCTCAGGGGCCCTTCTCCCACCCCTCCTCCCACCCCCCACCAAGGCTCAGCCTGCTCCCACTTGGGGGGGGCATTTCATGGCCTCCCCAAGTAGGTCCTCTCAGCCCCTAAAGTCCACCCCTTACAGCCCCACACAAACCCAATTCCCCCCCAGCTGCCACACACAGACCCAAATCCCCACATTAGCCCCTCTCAGACCCAAATCCACCCCCACCTGCCCCACACCCATAACCCCAGGAACAGGCTGGCAAAGGCCAGCCCTCTCCCTTTGTTCCCTATGCTGGGGACTTCTAAACTCTCTTTCCCTGGGCAATTCTGCACAGCCCAGGGGTGCCACAATGGTGGGCACACTTCTGAGTGCCAGCTGGTCCCTGTGAAAGAGCACCTGAACCACAGACACCCTCCCTCAAATTCCCCCACCACCTACAGAGATGGCTGGCCAGCCAGCCCCATTGTTCCCTATGATGGGAACCAACTGCACAACAAAGAATAAAACAAGAACAACACAAAATAAAGTTTTAAAAAAATTATTTTCTCCCTTCCAAAGTACAAGTAGGCAAAGCATTATGACACATTACACCAGCAGTCCCCCACACAGAAAAATTAAAACAAAACTCACTTAACATCAGAGAATCACAAAACACGATTCCTGTCAAAAACACTTTATTTCTTGAACAGCTTTAGGTTACACAGCAGGGGGGAACACCAAAGGGCATGGCAGCACTATCTTACACAAAAATAACACAACTCACTTAACATCAGAGAATCACAAAAGCACAATTCCTGTCAAAAACACTTTATTTCTTGAACAGCTTTAGGCTACACAGCAGGGGGGGGGAACACCAAAGGGCATGGAAGCAGTATCTTACACAAAAATAACACAACTCACTTCACATTAAAGAATCACCCAAAAATTGCTGTCAAAAGCACTTTATTTCTGTAACTGCTTTAGGTTACACAGTAGGAAGGCACCACAGAGCAGGAAAGCAGTGTACTACACAAAAATAACACAACTCACTTCACATCAGAGAATCACACAAACACAATTGCTGTCAAAAACGGTGAAGTGGGTTGTATTATTTTTTGTAGTACATTGCTATCATGCCCTGTTGTGCCCTCCTACTGTGTAATCTAAAGCTGTTCAAGAAATAAAGTGTTTTTGCCAGGAATTGTGTTTTTGTGATTCTCTGATGTTAAGTGAGTTGTGTTATTTTTGTGTAAGATAGTGCTGCCATGCCCTTTGGTGTTCCCCCCTGCTGTGTAACCTAAAGCTGTTCAAGAAATAAAGTGTTTTTGACAGGAATTGTGCTTTGTGATTCTCTGATGTTAAGTGAGTTGTGTTATTTTTGTGTAAGATAGTGCTGCCATGCCCTTTGGTGTTCCCCCCTGCTGTGTAACCTAAAGCTGTTCAAGAAATAAAGTGTTTTTGACAGGAATCATGCTTTGTGATTCTCTGATGTTAAGTGAGTTGTGTTATTTTTCTGTGTGGGGGACTGCTGGTGTAATGTGTCATAATGCTTTGCCTACTTGTACTTTGGAAGGGAGAAAAAAAATTTAAAACTTTATTTTGTGTTGTTCTTGTTTTATTCTTTGTTGTGCAGTTGGTTCCCATCATAGGGAACAATGGGGCTGGCTGGCCAGCCATCTCTGTAGGTGGTGGGGGAATTTGAGGGAGGGTGTCTGTGGTTCAGGTGCTCTTTCACAGGGACCAGCTGGCACTCAGAAGTGTGCCCACCATTGTGGCACCCCTGGGCTGTGCAGAATTGCCCAGGGAAAGAGAGTTTAGAAGTTCTCAGCATAGGGAACAAAGGGAGAGGGCTGGCCTTTGCCAGCCTGTTCCTGGGGTTATGGGTGTGGGGCAGGTGGGGGTGGATTTGGGTCTGAGAGGGGCTAATGTGGGGATTTGGGTCTGTGTGTGGCAGCTGGGGGGGAATTGGGTTTGTGTGGGGCTGTAAGGGGTGGACTTTAGGGGCTGAGAGGACCTACTTGGGGAGGCCATGAAATGCCCCCCCCAAGTGGGAGCAGTCTGAGCCTTGGTGGGGGGTGGGAGGAAGGGTGGGAGAAGGGCCCCAGAGGGTTGGGGGGCATTTTGCATGCAAAATGCCACCCCTGGCAAGACAAGCCTTCCCCAGCTGTCAGTGGTAGAGAAAAGAGCACCTACTTGGGTAGGCCATGAAATGGCCCCCCCAAGTGGGAGCAGTCTGAGCCTGGGTGGGGGGTGGGGGGAAGGGTGGGAGAAGGGCCCCTGAGGGCTTGGGGGCATTTTGCATGCAAAATGCCACCCCTGGCAACACAAGCCTCCCCCAGCTGTCAGTGGTAGAGATTAGAGCACCTACTTGGGGAGGCCATGAAATGGCCCCCCCAAGTGGGAGCAGGCTGAGCCTTGGTGGGGGGTGGGAGGAGGGGTGGGAGAAGGGCCCCTGAGGGTGAGGGGGCATTTTGCATGCAAAATGCCACCCCTGGCAAAGGAAGCCTGCTTCTTCATTTTTTCCCCATAGGAAATAATGAAGAAGATGAGTAGCAGCATGCTAACAATATGCTGCTCCTTCGCTTTCTTATGGGAGGATGGGGGACCTGCTTTGGGGGGCCATAACATGGCCCCCCAAAGTCCAATCTGTCTGAAACTTGGGTGGTTGTTAGAGAAGGGTTAGAGGAAGGTCCCCACCAATTTTGGGCTTATTCGGTGGGAAAATGCCTCCTCCAGACGTCCGGGAAGACGGAGGCATTTTCCCATTGAAAAGCCGAAAGAAAGCCGAAAGAATCCCGAAACGTTTCGGCTTTTTTCTTTCGGCTACCCGAAACGTTTCGGCATTCCCCGAAACGTTTCGGCATTCCCCGAAAGAAGCCGAAACACTTTTGTTTCGGCATTCTTTCGGCATTCTGAATGCCGAAACGCACATCCCTAGTGGTAACCATCCAATGAGATTAAATGGGTGCATATATAATTTGCAAATTGTTAAGTAAATTTAGAGCTTGCTTGGACTTTAGCTTGGCCAACTTCTCCTGCAATTGCTGATCAATAAAACTGATCTTCTCAGTTAGAAACATTGACTGGTTAGAAATTATGCTTCAGCAAATGGTGCCCTGACTCCATCCCTAAATCCCTCGGCAGTAATGATGGAGAATGGATCCACCACACTTTCACACCTCAGCATGCCTTTTGAAGGTAAGAAGTAGCCTTTTAAAGTTCTCCATTGGGGACTTTGTGTTGGGGGACTTCAGAATGTAGGCTTGATGTGATATTGTTGAATGCTCCCCATATATTTTTTTTAAAGCTGTCTGCATGTAAAAGAGCTCGGACAGCATGCAAAAAGGTATTAACCTAGCTATGGTTGTCAACTCTGGATTGGGAAACTCCTAGAGATTTGAGGTGGAGTCTGAGGAGGGGATGGACCTCAGTAATATATAATACCATTAAGCATTCAAAGTAACCATTTTCTTCAGTTGAGCTGATAGCAGTCTAGAGATCAGTTGTAATGCTGGAGATCCCTAGGCTCCACCAAGGGGTTGGCAAGCCTAAGCTCAGCACATGCCTGTATGTACCAACTCATGTTCTTAGATCTGCCAAAAAAAGCATATTATAGGAATCTTGTCATAGAAACTAATCAGTGGAAGCCTGTATGGGAGCTTTGCAACCCCAACCGGAATGAAAAGGCAGACACAGGCTTGGATTGAAGGGCCGTTTATTAAAATGACCATAACTTAACAAGGCAAGGGCCAACTAAGCAGTACAGGTCAAGCCCTGGGGTCAACTCCGGACCTCTGCCTTGACCTGCCTGGGTGAGCCCCAAAGCCCCGAGTGTAGGCCATCCCATGAATGGCTGCAACCCGGCCAGCCAGGCAATGGATCCCCCCATCAAGCACCTAACGCTGCAGCCGTACAGCATGAGGGGAGGCCTTGTGTTTGGGCATCCCCGCAGGCTTCTGCCAGTGCTACGGTAGCCGTCAACAAGCATACTGCACTAAATGGCAGACCCTTGGGGAAACGCCACCCTTGGGGAAGTGCCACTGGGTGCTCACTATCCTGCACCCTATTCCCAAAATCTCCTGCCACCACCAGGGCCAAGCCTCTGCTTAGACCCTCGTGCCCCACAGGTGGCCTAAAGCCAACTGAAGCCCTTGCCGCAGGTCATCTAGGAATAGTTCATTGCCCTCAGGTGACATATGTACACCATCCCCTCTGTAGAGGTGGGCAAAGTCGGCCCTAATCTTGGGGTGTGGCAGATAAATGCCCAAGCCTTGCCCCAAAGATTTCTTAATGGCGTGATTAGCCTTGCACTGGGACCTTTCAATTGCCCTGGGATCTAAGGCTTCCCGCCACACCTGTCTCTGTAGCATCTCTGACCACATTATAAGCACGCCTGGCCATCGGCTGCCTATAAATCTCAGGTCCTCAGCTACTTGCAGCGACAGGGCTTTGCCACGCATAAACCCCAGATCATTACCACTGAGGTGAATGAACAAAATGTGCGGGGGAGGACCCTTCCGTCCCCGAAACAGAAGGGGCAGCAGGCCAGGCCATTTAAGGCCACACCAGCCCTGCCACTCCACAGTGGCCACAGCACTCAAACCCAGTTGAGATCCAATTGGCATTCTCCTGGCCTGGTGGACTGCCCAGAACACCATGCTGTGGCCACAAATCAGGATCCTCTTCCTTGCATGGCCCGACACAGGACTTGAGGAAAGAGCAATTAGTTCACCATTTAAAATTGAGGCAGGGGTCGGATATAGGACCGAAATGCCCTTGACCGCCACCTGCCCACTCTCTGTACTGCCTGCTGAGGGTACCCCATGGCTGCTGCCGTAGAGGCCGCCCCAATCTGGAAGGAATGGGTGCCGAATTTGACCCCTGACAGGCCGATTTTCTTAAGCGCCCTCTCTGTCACAGCCCAAAACTGAAACTTAGTTAATGGAGCCTGATCTTCGTGGTGGAACAAGATCCCCTGGCCTTCCCCATGAAGCGTGACGTACTCCTTAAGGGCCTTCACCGGGCACAGCTCCTGCTCAGCGCAGGAGCCCAGAAGCAAAGTGCTCCCCCACTGCCGCTGGTCTGTCTTGGACCGCCTAATTAAAAGGGAGACCTTATCCCCCACAAACTTAACATCCTTGGCTGCCAGGGCACGGCCAGGAGAATCCTTACGAGATGAGGCCACAAGCTCGCTGACTCGTAGAGCCCCAAAGAAGGAAGCTGCATGAAATAGTTTCCTTTCAAAGGCCGAGGAACACACCTCCCCCCAAGCTGTTCCCAACCCCTTCAACACAGATGGGGAGATGGGCTGCCTGGGGTCACTAGGCGCTCTCACTTCCCTAGCCCAGCCTTCAAGCATCTTTCTAATCCTGAAAGCACCCGTGAATTCAGGAAAGCCGTGCGCCTTACTGGCAAAGGCCAAAGCAGCCAGCTGTCCCCTGATTGTTTTTACAGAAAGACCCCTCCCATGCTGGACCACACAAAAGTGCATCAGGTGTTCAGGTGGGATGGGCCATGACTGCTGCAGCCCAGGCGATGCCCTAAACTTGTAGAACTGCCCTACCGCCCAGTCGTAGACTCTGCGAGTGGTGGGGGCAATGGACAGTTGGATCGCTCTATTCGCCTCTGCCGTCCAAGCTGCCAAAGCTCCTGGGGCATCCTTGCTGGTTGACTGTCGGCCTAAGAGGCAAGCTGCCAAAATCGTTCCATCTGTTGGCGAGACAAAGCATCTGCCACACCGTTGTTAATACCCGGAACGTGTCTGGCCCTAAATAAAATGTTCATTTGCAAACATTGCAAAGTAAAGGCCCTTACCAGCCGCATGACTCTGGGGGATCTAGATGTCATAGTGTTGACTACATGCACTACAGCCAAGTTGTCACACCAAAAGTGGACAGCCTGGTTAGCCAATTGTGGTCCCCAAAGCCACACAGCCACTACCAAGGGGAAGAACTCCAAAAACGTAAGGTCTTTGGACAATCCCTGGGCCATCCAATCTGCGGGCCATTGGTCAGCACACCGATGCCCCCTGAAAAAGACTCCGAAGCCAGTAGACCCGGAGGCATCTGAGGTGACTTGAAGTTCAGCTTCCAACAGAAGATCCTCCCTCCAGAAAGTCACCCCATTAAAGGTGTTCAGGAATTCCTTCCACACGAATAAGTCATCCCGCATGCCCTTGTTAATATGTAGTCGATGATGGGGCAACCGCAAGGTCCCCATAGCCTCACACAGCCTCCTGAGGAAAACTCTCCCAGGCGCAACTGTCTTACAGGCAAAGTTTAAATGGCCAACTAATTGCTGCAACTCAAGGAGAGATACCTTGTCTCTACCCAAGCAGTCCTCTAACCTGGCTTGCAGGTCTAGCACCTTCTCGAGGGGCAATCTTAATGTCTGCTGAACTGTGTCGAGTTCAATTCCTAAGAACGTTAGGACAACAGATGGTCCTCCTGTTTTCTCATGCGCCAAGGGGACCCCCAGTTCCTCACAAAGCTCCATGAACCCTGCCAATAGCCTGGCACACTGCCCCGTGCCAGCTGACCTAGACATCATAACGTCATCTAAATAATGGATGGTGTCTGGGCAGGCACTGCGGCGATGCAACTCCCATTCCAAAAAGGAACTGAAGCGCTCAAAAGCAGAGCAAGATATGGAACACCCCATTGGGAGGGCCCTGTCCATATAATACTTGCCCTCAAATGCAAACCCCAGGAGCTCAAAGTCTCCTGGGTAAACAGGGAGCAGGCGAAAGGCAGACTTGATATCGCACTTTGCCATCTTGGCTCCCACAACACATCGGCGCACAAACTTGACCGCTTGGTCAAAGGAAGTGTGGTGCACCGTGAAGAGTTCATCAGGAAGGCCATCATTCACCAAGCCCCCTTTGGGAAAGGACAAGTGGTGAATGAGGCGAAATTCCCCAGGCCCCTTTTTTGGCACCACCCCCAAAGGAGAAACCCGCAGGGATGGGACAGGAGGGGCGTCAAAAGGCCCTAAAACCCGGCCCTCAGCACACTCCTTTAAGATTTTTTGACAGACCACCCCTTCCATGCCAGCCACTGATCTAAGGTTGGCTGCCATGTAAGGTGTCCTAAGGCCCTGAAAAGGGATTCTAAAACCAAACTTAAAACCTACAAGTTAATAGTCAGCGTCCCTGCGCCTTGGGTACACCTGAAGCAATTGTTCAAGTACCCTCAGCCTTACTGGACTGGGCCCCTTTTCCAGGCCCCTGCTGACCGCTGCTGCCCCCAAAGCATTTTCTGCCTTGCCTTCCCCTGGGACAAGCAGTATGTGCGTGGGGCCCCGCGCACACCGGGCATTCGTGCCTATACCTACACGCCCTCCTGTTGCACACCCCTTTGGACGTAAAGTCCCAGCAGAGCAGCCGTAATTGAACCTGCTGCCCCGCAGAGGTGCGGGAACCTAGACCTGAAGCAGGCTGAATAATCATGTGACCGCTGTCGGTCCTATCCCTGGGGTTGGACTTGGCTGGAGCCATAACCTGCACCCAGAGCTGAATTAGGATCTGGTCCCAG
Source organism: Eublepharis macularius (assembly GCF_028583425.1). Taxonomy (NCBI): domain Eukaryota; kingdom Metazoa; phylum Chordata; class Lepidosauria; order Squamata; family Eublepharidae; genus Eublepharis; species Eublepharis macularius. The sequence continues at coordinate 60,674,225 of NC_072798.1, forward strand.
GGAAGACTGGGGGTCAAGGCCGCACGCATGCAGAACTCCTCGTCATAGCACAGCCAAGCGACCCCCTCAAAATCCATGTACCCCCTGTATATGATATTCATATACTGAAAGGGGGAGGTCCCTATGTGGCTGCACCCTGGCCAGGACCCCCGCATAAACCAGGAAACCAGGCAACCAATGTGCCCACGTCCTGTCAATCCACCGGCGGTGGATCTTCTCCTTATCCCTGTCATCAAGATCATCTTTATCCTTCTTCTCCAGTTCCCTGAAGAGAAGGGTAAAGACGTTCACGCACTCACCCCGTATAATTTTCTCCCGGGTGGCCTGTGTCAAATGGTCTCTCAAGGGCAATGCCGTATCCCCAGGGGGCAAGGCACTATATGGAACAGTGCCATAAGCAGGTAAACTCCCAGGAGTAGAGCCATACCCATACGGCCAGCCCGCTGACGCCAGAGGCAACCCACCCCCAAAAGCAGGGAGAACCTGTGCCTGTGGCTGGCCACACAGGCCGGGTGCACAACCCGGCCAGCCCATAGAGGACTGTGGATACAATGGCCAACCCTGGCTTAAAGAGGGATAGGCAGCTGTGCCGCAACACCAGAGGCTTCCTGGTGACCCGTAAAACCCCATGGCCAATTGCCCTCCTGCTGGTGCATGGGGGACTTACCATCATCAAAAGGTGGCTCCACTGCTATGGCCACCTGACCGTCATCCGCCGTACCCTCCAGCTTGGCTCCCACTTCCGTCAAAGAGGTCAAAAGTTGCCTGCCGCCCCCTCCAGTACCCGGCAAGTCCTGAGCAGAATCCTCGAGGGCAGACAGGCGAGACAAAAAATCGTTAGAAAACACGTCCCTAGGCACCTTCTTAGATGTCCGGTGTGGGCCCATGACTGGCCTAAGCCCACCTGGGGGAGGTGGCACTGGTGGAGGGGGGGTGAAGAACCATGGCCACCTACCAGCGGGCCGTGATGCACACCAGCCGCCCACCTATGCCCTGTCCCTCGCCTCCTCAATAGGGCTGGGGTGAGTGACGCGAGGGAAACCAACCGCAGGCATGCAGCAAAAGCACCCACGGAACGCCACCGTGCACACACTGCCGCTGATGCCGCCAGCACCACCGCCGGAAAAGCGGCCGTGCAAACATGGTCAACTAAAGCGGCCACCCACATGCCGCTGCCACCTCCTCCTTTCTTTTGCTGTTTTTTTTTACAAGGTTCTAAGCCGCCATGGAAAACAGCCACTCGATGCTGCCGACAAGCCGCCCTCACAGACGCATGCTCGAGGAAGAAGCAGAGCAGTAAAAGAAACGCTGCTGCTTCCTCCCGAGCGCGTCTCCAACTGCGGCTGGGGGAAAGCGGAGCTGCCAGAAAACGGCTCCTGGCTCCACCCCCCGGCCAAAGCCCCAGATGCCCAGGAGGGAAGGGAGACTGCCTCCTTTCCTCCGGCAGGGCTGCAAAGGGTGACTCCCTGCTTGAGCTGCAAGCAGCCGCAGGGTGAGTCACATTCTTGGCGGCTGCCCTTGCTCATTGGAATGTGCTCGTATTGCGGATGGTTCCTTCTTCAGAGGCTTTCTAGAGGCACTTGAAAACTTTTTTTTGTATTTTGCAATGCCTTTTAAGGTAAATCTAGTGTTTGTTGATTTTAATATTGTAAGACATTTTGAATGTTTATTTTTAAATTGAATGGTGGTGGTGTATACATGTTTTAATAAATAAAAAGTACTTTTCTATTGGCAGAGAGGTCTTCTTTATACAGGACTACATTTAAAATTTGATCCGTAATCTGTATCTTGAAATGATATAGTGTATTCTATTACCCCAGAGTACCCCCCACCTCATTCATCTCCTCATTCTCCTACATGTGTAGACCGGACCCTCATGGATTATTCACACAATTTATACAATCGCCAGTATCATAGAATTACTGCATCTGAGGAAGCATTTTGACTACTCAGAGAGTATGTGTGAATGGGCTTATCAGTGGTTGCACATATAGAACCAGGAACTGGTATCTAGAGTTGGCTTGCCAGGCCATTTACTGTCATGGGAGGCCTCCCACCAGCAAGCTGCTTTACTTGCTGCTGCTCCAAACAGCAGCAGAAGAAAAATAAAAAAGACATCATGATATTATTATATCACTTCTGGGTACAGCCTATAAGTGACAAAAGGAAGCTCTAGATATCACCAGAAACTCTATGATTTCACTGTAGTATTTCTGTCTGATTGAAAGAAAAATATGTGAGTTATTCTGTTTGGATGGGGATATGAGCAATAATTTTAACTGGGAGGTTAAGGGCTAGTCACACACATTCTCAACCTAACTTACCTACCTGGGTTGTTGTGAGGATAAAAAAGGGAACAGAGGAGAACAATGTAAGCCACTTTGGGTCTTCATGGAGGAGAAAGTGAGGCATAAATGATGTAAATGGGATAAATAAAATAACTTATACTTACTTCAAAGAGCACTTTAGCAATGGAAAGGTGGTGGAATTTCTTCTTCGTATATTTTAAGGGCAGACTGGACAAGACTTAACTGAGAATGTTTTGAAGCGGTCCCGTCTCACAGCAAGGCATTGGACTCTTTGATCCCATTTATGCCTCCCTGCAGTGTGGTTTATGAGCACTTTGAATATAAAATGTAAATGAAAGAGATTATAATGGAAATCTTCATAGAATGGCTAGAAAGAATTATGATAAAATAGTTGTTCCTTTTAAATATTCAGGTTACACACAAGTGTGCCTTCATATGTTTTCTTTGCTTCAATTTGTGTGAATTTCTGTGTTATATCTCAATCAAATATATTCTAGAGAAACCAGACAAGCTTGGAAATCGTTGAACTGATCATTCCCCCTCCCCTCCCGTTTTATTTGCCTTAGTTTGATCTGTCAGGAGGATCTGCTGCAGCACTGTTGAGATGCCCTCAGCCATGCCTGTGTAGAGCTACGTTGCCCTCTGGCCAACAATCAGAGCAAACAGATTCTCCTAACTTCTGCCTCACTGCATCTGTTCCAAGTGCTGCCATGCACAGAAAATTAGCAATCTTGAAAAAAAGAAATATGAAACAGGTGTTCAGGTCAACAGCTCCAATTTTTTTAAATGTATTTTTGTAACTTCTTCAGCAGTTTTTACCCAGAACAAATATGAACCAGAACTGTGATTTCTTTTAGTTAATCATCTAGCAGCCTTGCAATTCTAAATAATCTGAACAAAGTTTTGTGGATTCTGGAGAGGTATCTAATCACATGTGTAAATGTTCACAGAAAAGATCCAAATGATGACAAAGAATATTTTATTGTCAAATTCAATACATGTTATATTATTTAAAGAGATGCTGAAATGCTACTTAATTAAATATGACTCAATAGCAGAATGCACATTAGACCTGAACATTAAAAATAGATCTACCATAAGATCTTACTCATCTTGAAATTCCTTGTACTCTGTAAAAGCAAAAGTTCTCTGTTAAATATTTTATTCACTGTAAAACTCTGAATTCTCACCCTTGCCCTCAATTATTACTGGTTTGAGCATTTCACAGCTGGAGCACATGTAAGGATCTTTAGAGATAAAAATGAGATGGGCTATACGCTCATTATCAAAATCTGGATACGAAGATTCAGATACATGCAGAAACTTAATAGCGGTTGTGTCAAAGAATAGAATAACGTGAACGTTATTCAGAGCAAAATTTTTGTTTAATGTATATTTCATGAACTCAACAGTACCATTAATAAAGGTGAAGGTGAATTGGCTTTTAATGTTCAGTGTACATGAAATTATTTTTCAGAAGCATAAATATTTTGGCCAGTTTTCTGGTTCTACAGATTGGTTCTTACTCTAACAGATGCAATGGGCATATATACTAGATATAGATGTTAAAGTGCAAATCTTTTTGCTTTAAAAAGTAAGGATAATAGTTTGATATGTGAAAATATGAGATTGTAGGTATCCACACTGTTCCACAAAAAAATCCAAGCACTTGGTCAGATAAAACATTTCAAAGAACTGGAACACTTTCATATTGTGAATGCCTTTCCGTCCGTCCGTCCGTCCGTCCGTCCGTCCGTCCGTCCGTCCGTCCGTCCGTCCGTCCGTCCGTCCGTCCGTCCGTCCGTCCGTCCGTCCTTCCTTCCTTCCTTCCTTCCTTCCTTCCTAACACTCAGAGCAGAACTACAAGTGACGAAAGGCACAGGTTGGACACTTGTCAGCTTCCCTCAAGTTTTGATGGGAAATGTAGGCAGCTTGGCGGAATGTTGGACAAGTGACAGTTGAAAAGTCCATTGGACAGCAGTCGGAGAGCCAAGCTGCAAGACTAGGATGCCTACATTTCCCATCAAAACTTGAGGGAAGCTGACAAGTGTCCAACCTGTGCCTGTTGTCACTTGTAGTTCTGCTCTCAGCCTGATTAAGAGTTCTGAAGAACCTTGCACATACTGTTTGGTGATACTGTGTTTGGTCTAAATGAATGACGTCACAATTTTTATTTCTGGAGAAATAAAAATAACCACAACAGATTTTCTCAACTTTTTGTTTTGAAACAAAAGCAGTTTAATTGCTAAGAGCAGCTATCTTTAAACCTTGGTAAGAATATCCCCTTCTGGTTTCTCCCTTATCTACTTTAAAATGGTCCTCTTCAGAGTGGAGCAAATGGGTGAGAAAACTGATGCACTGATTTGCCCTACCTCAAATCCCCCCCGCCCCAAGAAAATAGACCTTGAAATTTCTGAAATGATAGGTTTAAAGAATGAAAACTTGTTTTTAGAACAAAAAGCCTTCTATATAAGAAAAGATACTAGCAGTGGGTGGTGTCTCCAAACCAGTCATGATTTGAACTCCACCCATTTGAATTACTTATCTCCGTCATTCAAGACTTTCCAGGGGCGTTGGATAAAGTGTTGTATCCTGTATAGGTGGTTTCCCATCTCTGGTTAGGAAATTCCTGGAGATTTGGGGATGGATCTTGGAGAGGGTGGGCTTTGGAGACAGACCTTCCCAGTAGAGTGTTTAAAGGGAACAATGTACCAGTTAAAGAAATATTATTGGTTTATAAATTGTTAAGTAGGTCGATGTAAGTAGATAAAAGCTTCACACTGGAAAGACCAATTGATTTCTGATGTTAACAGTTCATTGATACACAGACACTTAAGTTTGGTATTAGGGCTACATAAGTTGGTTATTATGAGTCAATGGTAGACTTTCCATTAATTGTTTTGAAGCCCTACTTGGACGTATGGCGAGGATATAATCTGGAGAGGATATAATCTGGCTATAGCTTGTGCATCTCCCATGATAGCAGTGCAAATGCCAAAGGAACATTTATATCTACACTGTTAGGGATGTGGATATGAAGGAACAGCTTTTGGCTTGGGATCCCATTAGTTAGGAAGGCTTGCTCTTAACACCTATGCCCCAGCTAATGGTTTCCCACATAGCTTTTCTATTTTCAGCCAAAGCTCTCTGCTCCTGGACCCTGACTGTCACTATTTTTGACCTACAGCTCAGCAATATATATGTTATGCACACTCACAATGTACATAATGTTAAAATGGCTTCTATTGTGCTGCTATTTAGAAAGTGGAAAACAGTCGCTGTACTAGAGGTTGAGAAATGGTGGTGATGTTAAAGATGCAGCAGACTTATGTGGCAATGTAGAGCCTTTAGATAAAGAAAATTGTACAATTTTTTTAAAAAAATTAAAAATTGCTATCCCTGCCAGTTTATCTTGGCAGCATGAAGTCTACACTACCAGCAGGGCCGGATCTATGGTTGCCAGCGCCCAGGGCAACCGTAGTCAGGCTAGTTGCATGCATGCCACGCGAGCTCTCCTGGCGCTGTGTGATGATGTCACTCCCGTGACGTCATCACACTGGGTGCCCCCCTGCTCCCCCGGCAAGCCGGCTGTCCCAGCGCACTGCGGAGCTGGCAGCAGTGGCAGCGCGAGTGGCTGGGAGGCTGCCCGGCTGGCTTGCCACTCACCCCTTGTCCTGGGGAAAGGCGAACAGCATGGGCAGCCTCCCAGCCACCCATGCTGCCTTTTGCCTTTCCTGCAGGACAAGGGGTGGCCAGCTTGCCATGTGGCCCTTGTCCTGAGGAAAGGTGAATGGTGCAGGCAGCCTCCCAGCCACCCGCGCTGCCTTTTGCCTTTCCTGCAGGACAAGGGGAGGCCGGCTTGCAGCGCGCCCCTTGTCCTGAGGAAAGGTGAACGGCACGGGCAGCCTCCGAGCCACTTACGCTGCTGCCGCCACTGCCAGCTCCGCAGCACGCTGGGACAGCCGGCTTGTTGCGGGGGCGGGGGGAAAGGCAAAAGGCAGCATGGGTGGCTGGGAGGCCACCTGCGCCATTCGCCTTTCCCCAGGACAAGAGGCGTGTGGCAAGCCAGCTGCCCCTTGTCCTGTGGGAAAGACAAAAGGCAGCATGGGTGGCTGGGAGGCCGCCCACGCCATTCGCCTTTCCCCAGGCGTGCTCCTGGGGCTGGCAGTGCGCTCCCGGGGCTGGCAGCTGCGCCCGGCGCCCCCTCTTTGGCAGCACCAGGGGCAGACTACCCCCCCTGCCCCCCCATCGATCTGGCCCTGACTACCAGTTCATGTTCCTGACTTTTCATTCTGCTGTAGTTGTAAACTATGCTCAAGTTTTGCAGAATAAAGAGAAATGAAGGAGTTCTTGGGTTGCACTATAGGCATTTTTGAATGCCTCTGCACTTCCTACTTTAAAGAAAGTAGCACAATAGGTATAAGAAAACTTACTTTATTTATTTAAATCTTTGTATTCTACTTTCCTTATGGCTCAAGGCAGCATATCGTAGTGTTGCTGTACTAGCTTACGACATCAGAGATATTTTTCTGTGAAGAAATGTTCAAAAGTATGATTCCCACTTATTGCCTGTTGTGGTCTAGTTCAAATTCACCCCTCAGCCTCCAGATCATTCTGTAGAATATGGTGACCTTCATATACAGCCAGATGGGAATTGTGTTTCTGACATGAAAACACATTAGGCTGGTACTGCATGTAAATGGCACTACCACAGGTTATTATGGCTCTCATATGATTTGTATGCTAAGATGCTTATTGCAGCTCAAGATCCACACAATCCACAAGCAAAAGAACCCAAAGTGGTTTCCCAGGGAAGCAATTTCAGGGACATTATTTAAACAGTTTTGATTTAAGAGTTGCTTTCCAAAATCATTTGCAATATGCCAGGAGATGCCAGAATCTAACTTTCAGATTGCATGCAGTTGTGTATGTGCCAAGAGTGGTGCCACGGAATCCTCTATGACATTTTAAGGTATCCCTGATTGTCCAGCTTTTCAAATTGCATTCCACAGCCTCGCCTGTCACATCCAATTGTTTCTGCCATTTGATGCAGTCTCCAGCTGCAAGGGATCACATGGTTCCACACACCTGTTGCTGAATTTGAAGGGCACCTAGCTCTCTGTTTCAAGTGCAGGGCATTACAATTGTATCTGGAAACAATGATCGCTTCTCATGTCCTGGCCTTTTTATATACTCTACTGGGAAACACCCCTTTATAGCTTCACTTTGTCTTGTGTTTTTATCCTCTCCTTTGTGACATACTCTCACCAATTCAGGTCTCATTTTTTTCTGTGGGGGCCACTAAGACATTGATCTTTTTCATCACAGTCTGATTTGGTTGATTAGACTCATTACTGCACACAGATGTCCATGGTCATCATTCTAGATTACTGCCATCAGCTCAAGGTCAATATTGTTCAAAATCAAATTGTTGTTCTAGTGTGCATTTCAGTGCAATCTCTTGAACTTTGACTTGCTGGTGTAAAAAGTGTGACATATATAATACCTTTAAAAAAAAGTTTCTGTATATATCTATATATCTTTTACTAATCATTTATTTCAGAAAAGGTGACTTTAACATAGTTTATATCCAGCAGTTGTACAAGAACTTTATAAAAATACTGAAATATTATTTCTTTATTTGACTTTCAGAATATATGTGGGTGCCATGGTGTCCATAGGTGCCAGTTGTGAAAAACAATATACCTATTAGCTCTAAACATCTCCCTTCTTTTCCTAAGCAAAATAGTGATACAGGGAGAGAGTGACAGCCTGCAAAACAGACTGGAAGACTGGGTGGACTCAATAGCATCACGTCCCACTTAGCTCTTTCCCTTCCCCAAACTCCACCATCTTCTGGCACTGCTCCCAACTCTCCAGAAATTTCCCAAGATGGAGTTGACAAGCCTAATTATGCTGAAAATAATGTTGCCAAGTAGACCCCCTCTCCTGCTTTAAGGCCTGCCATGGACTGTGTTAAAGTTTCCTGCATTGCTATCTTACTGCTGCACCAAAGATTGCCCTGCACGTGTGCACTCTAATACACGTGTCAGCTTCCTGCCTGCATGTCAGTTACCTTGCTGCTGCAATAGACTGTGTTAGTTTCCTGACACCATGTCTGGATAACTCCACAAAGGACTTTCTTCCTGGGCAACCCTGCCCAGACCTATATCTGGACCTCCCAGTGTGTTTGGACTTTGTTACAAGTGTGCCCCATGCCTGCATTACCATCTGCCACGGACCATGCCTGTTCCCTGCTATGGACTGTGTTTTACGCGCTGTTCCCCCTGCCTCCATGGAAGCCTGCCTCATCTGGGCCCAAGCCGCTGCTAGCAGCCGGGCGCCTGCCGGGGAAACCTCCAGAGAGCCTGGCTAGGCGCTCCCTGGTCAGTTCCCGCCTGGAGCCTCCCGCGAGCTGGTCCCCGAGCTTGCCCTCGCTACCAGGCAACCTGCAAACCAGCCTCTGCCATGCCCTGCCGGCAACCATGTTCTTAGGCAGCCAGAAGAATGAGGGAAGAAGTCTGCTTTGGGAAGCCATTTCGGCGAAACGGACACACCACGTCCTCAGCAACAGAACCTCGCCCTGCTCTGCATATCTTAAGAGCCACCCCAGAGAAGGAGCTAAGTGCCGACCATCCCAAGCACTTAGAGAATGCATCTCAAAGAAACCTCCGCATTCCAGAGCTGATGACATCAGGACAAGCCCTGTCCGCTGGAACATTCATTCAGCCCACTTGGATCTCCCCATCCCTCTTTTGTCCCCTCTTTCTGAGTTGTCACTTAACACAATCAGATTCCTAAAGTGGCCCATCCAAGCCATTCAGTAACCCATTCGAATCTTTTGTTTTAATCTGTGAGAACCACCAAGTACAGCACCAGCACCAGGGTACGTTTTAGGGTATTTAAGCTGGTCCCTTAGACCGCATGGTGCGTTCACCATTCCTATCCAGACCCCCTTGCTGTCTGTCCGTGGATCCATTGCTGGCATTGGACCACCTCGCTGTCGTGTCTCTGCTCCGCTTCAGGATTGTGAGTATTTCCCTTATCATTGTTGGGTACCTGCAAATGCAACCATCTCTACATTTCTTACTCTGTATCTCCTAGTCCTTGTATGCTCTTTTGTGTGTATGTGCAAGTTTACGCCACACTATTAGTAAAGACACGTGTTTATTGAATCTATTTGTAGTCTGCCTCTTTGTCACTAGCGTGTCTAGAATCGGGACCTCCGTAAACGTTGGTTAGATCTGTGCTATTTTTAGTTCCAGACTGCTAAGCTAATTTCCCCATTATAAAAAGCAGTTCTGGTAACAATAACATACTAATTTATATAAAGCTCAAGGCAATTTCAGCAATTTGAAAAATTTCAACAAGAGGAAATAAAGGTTAAAATAAACACTTTCTGAGCATGTGCAAACTAGGGTTGCAAACCACCAGGAGGGATCTAGAGATCTCCTGAAATTACAGCTCATCTCTAGACTATAGATATCAATTCCTCTGGAGAAAATAGCAGCTTGGAAGTGTGATCTCTATGGCATTATACCCTACTGAGGTCCTCACTCAGGCTCCACCCACAAACATCCACAAATTTCCTCTAGGAATTCTCCCAGTATCTATGGTATTTTTGCTCCTGCTGCTGCATCAAGAAGTAGTGGTGAACAGGAGCACAGGAGTAGGCGTTTTCCTGCCATAATGGGCCATCTAGCCACCCTACCATTTGTGTGGTCTGCACTTCATCTAATACAAAAGCAACTTGAACAAATAGATTGTCCAACCAAATATCTGCTAAAACAATTCTATGCACTTATTCCAGTCTCTAAGCCTGTTGAAATCTGGAATAATTTTGATAGGATTGCACTGTTAGTTAGTGCCCTGCAACAGCCACATCTGACTCCAAAGACTGAAACTGTTATTGCTATACAGGCAATGTGCTACTCGTATAATTACCACCAATGACACTGGGTCCAAAACCTCATGTGTATAGCAGAAATTCAAACTCCATGGACTTTGCCTTTTTAAAATGAACCAGTAGCAGCAAGATTTCTGTTTTTACAATATTCTCTTACGGAAATAGCCACCTCTATATGATTGGCAGGTGACTATTCTTACCATTTTTAGACAGGATAAGAACTTTGTACATTTATATATATGGTTTACAGGTAACAGCAGCACATTCTAAACTCTCAGAGATTTTAATTTTGTAGGTGCAACTCATCTCATTTTACAACTTAATTGTTTGATAGATTTTCACTGAACTTTCCATCTAGAATTCTCCAACATTAGTAAATATGAATCTTAACTAAAACGTTTGATTCCCCCCCAACCCCGGCTTATCAATGGGTTTAATTGTGTTAACCAGGGCTTACACATATGTGAGACTTTTATTATTTGATAGTCTACTGCGGTCTTGAATGTTCAATGTGTCCTTTAGAGTTTTGCATATCAGTGTCACATATCGTACTTCTTCCATTTTATGGATTTTAATTCTACTGTTTATAACATTTTTCCTCTCAGTGTTTTTTCATGCACCTGATGAAGTGAGCTCTAGCCCACAGTCTTAATCTTCAAGATGCCACAAGATATCTTTTTGTCCAAACTTGCTTCCTTCAGACTTTTAGACTCAGAGATTTTAATGATATTTTCCCCAAACCAAACTGCAGAGGAGATGGGTGAGTCTTGATAAAGTTGTATATGGATTAATAAGAAGACCTTGGATTTGTTTAGAACTCAAAGGACTTTCCATTCCAAATCCGAATGACAAATCACTTTGCTCTGAAGGAGGGAAGTGTGATTGTAAGTATTACTCTCTACTTAAGAGACATGTATTTTTAGACTTAGCACAGCACACAAAAAGCTATGAACTACAAATAAAAGCAAACCTGCTCATGCTTCTCCTACATTTAACACTGATGGATTTAACTAGAAGAAATATATCCCACCCAGAGTTACATTCTCTACAAAAAAATCACTGGCACCTGAGATTTCATACACACTGAAGCATGAGAGCCACATTTCAATTTCAACTATTTTTCTTGAATAACCTTCGATTAATTTTCTCCTATACTCTCAGGTTTAATACTTTTTGACGCCGATAGCCGGATGGTACCAGGTTTGATTGTACCACCATATCTATTAATCCAATTTCTTCCCTGCCTCAGGGAGCTATTAGATTTAATGAGGCAGTCATCATCACATACTTCAGTCACACTTACAACTGGCTTCCTGATAATTGGATTAGTAGAATACCTTGGGTTGAAGGATTCACTCTTGGTTTGAATATTTATGCAAGTACTGTTTTGCTCTGAAGGATAGTTGGCATAAAGCATAACTTTATGTACCTAAATATCCCAAATATGTGTATGCGCCATCCAAAGTTTGTGAATGATATTTATTTAAGACTAGCTTGATGCCCATGCTTCGCTACGGTATTTAACTACTTTAATTCCAGTTATAATATTTATGGCTATGTAACATTTTTCAGTTTGTGGGGGGGGGGGGTTAGTTGGTTTTCTAGTATAATGGCATAGTACCCGAGCATCACAAAGGTGTTTGTATAAAGCAAACCATGTTGATGCCGAAAACTGATGAAGTGAATTTTGAAATGTAACATTTATTGAAGAGATTTTAAAAGTGAAAGATTGTAGTGCAATAAATAAAGTGAAAAATACATACAACCTTTTTTTTCCACTGAAGGACCTCTTTGCAGACCTCATGGGTGGTTTTCCCCTCAGGTGCTAGGATCACCAGGCTGCTGGGTGAGCTCACTCTGAAGCAAGCCAAGTAGAACTGCCCATGTGAGAAGCAGTCCTCCCTCAAGTCAATTTTTGCCACTTTCAGTGTCTGCTCCTTGGACTTGTTGATCGTCATAGCAAAGCAGGCCTTGAGGGGGAACTGCAGTCTCTTGAACTCGAAGAGGTTATCTGATGGTATGAATGGTATGTGTGGTATGAACACCGATTCCCCCCAAGCACTGCTGGTAATCAATGAGACCTCAATGATGCTCCTGTAGAGGGCTTTCACTCGTCTGGTGCTATTGCAGAGTTTAGATGGGCTGACGTTCTGGAGCAGCATCACTGGAACCCCCACTTTGAGGAGAAGCTTGTGGGCTGGGAAGCCAAGAGGGCTGAGTATGTTGAGGAGCTCCACAGCGTAGTGCACAGCATCATCCATTTGCACGACTGAGTCCACGGATCTGTACTCCATTTCTATCCCTTCAAGGGAGTTGTGTTTCATTAATGATGGCAGCCTTGTCGTTCTTGGGGGTTAGAATGGCATGCCTGCACAGCCCATCCATAGACTTCTCCATGATCGTAACGATATCAGGGTATATCATGGCTGTTAGGTCTTCTAGAGTTGTCGCTACTGTGCCCAGGCCTGCAAGGATGGTCACCTTTCCCTTGCCTTGGGACTTGCTGGTACTTGGCCACTGCTGCTCAGTGCACCGCAGGAGTATGATGTGCATATTTCTTTGACACATCTTTAAGTTGCTTCCTTCTTTTAGCATCGATATATCTTGCACAACGTCTGCCAGGAGGTTTCTTGAGGGCAGTAAGAGATGATGGCTGCAAGAGGTGTGAGGTGGAGTTGGACTGAGGGAGGGGTGGTGTGGTGGGCACTTCAGCAGGTTCATGTGAGAAGTTTGCATTGAAATGGCACCTAGAATGGTTGTGTACCATCTTCTCATGAACATTTAAAAACTCAGCTGCCATACTGACTTTTATATAAAATCCCTATTCAGGAGTCTTGTTCTGTCTTTCTTCAACTACCTGCAGTTTACTTCACTTGATTTTGACCTCAGAACACAGAATTTCACAGCTGACCCATCAGCCTGCCAGCCACACAGGAAAGCCAGGTCCCACAGGGAGACTGGCAACTCTAGAAGGGCAGGCTGGGAGGTGCGTTTTTACCTCAGGACACATTCAATGACTGGGAGTCAGTGAATGTGTCCTGAGGTACTGCATCTGTCCTGCATATGTTAGGATGATGACCAATCAAGGTCGCATATGCAAATGACCTCAGGGAGGCTGAGTTGGCAGTTGGTGGGGGGGGGGAGGACCCTGCCAGCCACGCAGGGAAGCTGTATCCCTATGGGAAAACACATTTTACCCCTTTTTACCCCCTTAGGGGGTGAATTTTTTTAAAACCCTTCTTAGTGAGCCTCTACATCATGAAAGGAACATCCTCCCCAAATTTCACGCTTCTAGGTCCAGGGGTTTGGGCTGGGCATTGATGAATCAGCCAGGACACTTGTCTTTATATATATAGATCATGTGGGTAGCAAAATCTGTTCACCTAGCTAAGATATGTACATTTAGAGAGGCTTTTTGAAAATGTAAAAGCTAAGAATAAATGGAAAAACAGTCTTAGTTGTTCTTAATGGCAGGATCTTCATACACCTGCAAGTTCAAAGCAAAGCAATGCAAGATGTTTCCATTCCCATCTATTAAAGGTATTTATTAGACTGAAATATAAAGAGGACTAGTGGATTTATATATAAACTGGTATTTTTATAAGTTGTTTATAGTATCTAAATATATCTAGACATAGATTTTTTTTAATCAGAAAAAAATGGAAACTCTATATTTAGATACTGTTTGGAATGAGATATTCCTTATGGCCCAGTCCTATGAACTGCTGCTTTGACAGAATGAGGCAGAATTCCCAAGTGCTGGTGCAAAGGAATAATTTGTCTTGCTGCTGCTGTGGCTTGACCCAGTTCTACCAAGCAGTGGAGGAGCACATTTTGTTGCAGCCCAATTCTCTTGTTTAAATGTGGTTGCATCACACACTCAGAACCATCCTGGTCTGACACATTTTCAACCCATCGATGCCTTTTTAACCCAAAGGAGATCAAGCATTCTCTGGTCCCACCTAGTGCTGGTGATGATGTCAGAGCTTGCTTGATAAGTAGTCCTGTCAAGTATCTGTGTCCTCCTTACTAAGTGTAGAATAGTGATTCAGGAATATTGTCACTTGTGTGTTCTTCCTGCAATTTAAGTTGGCACAACAGCAGGTAGCACTTTTCTTCCTCTGAAATGCCATGCCAGAGTTTCATAATTACTCATTTAAGGACATCACGTTAGATTGCTACATTAAGTTCTGGGATTGCAGGTCACTGAGAACTCTCATAAATAAAACAATCTGGCATGTCACCAAAATTGACAGGAGAAAAAATTAACTTAAAATTCTCCCCCTGCATCTATTGTTGCAGTAATCACCTTTAAATGCCTGTGGCTGGAGGGCACTTCATAACTTATCACTATGCTCTGTTATAGCATACAGTTTGTCATCTGAAGTTGCCATTTTCTCCAGGTGGACTAATTTCTGTAGTCTGGAGATTAGCTGTTATTCTAGAAGGACTCCAGGATCCACCTGGAGTTTGGCTAGGCTCATCAGGTGTCCCAGAGGCCCAGGCAGGGGCAATGTGGGAGTGTTGTCCATGCTGAAGCTGAGTGCTGTGAAAACTTGATCTCTGGAGGCAGTTTTGTCTGAGCGCTGCCTCAGGGCCAAGCTACACATGATGAATGACACTTGAACAGCAAGTGTATTTCTCCCTGTTCACTTGCCCTCCACTCAATCCACTTGCCGTTCAAGTGTCATTCGTCATGTGTAGCTTGGCCCTCAGTGTGTGCTGTGACTCCTCTGTTGCATTGGAAAATGAGCACAATGGAAAAGTTGCTGTGCGCGCTGAAGTAAAGCTTAGTAAAAATCACCTCCAGAGCAGTGGTTTTCACAGCACCTGGCTTTAGCACACACTGCGATCCCTCCATCATTTTTAAAGTTTTTTTTTTTTTTTAATTACTAGTACTACAAAAAGGAAAAAGTGGGAACAGGGAGAAGGGGAAGAAACAACACATAACAACACAAACACTACATCTACAAGTAATGCATTCCCTTCATACTGCAATTATTTAACATTAGAACTTTGTAAAATGCTGTTAAATTGGTAGATCTTATAAAATACAAACTACAATCAGGATTAGTTCTTCTTCCCCCCTCTGGGTCTCAGTCGCAATTCTCTCTGAACAGCTGCAGTCACTGTGCTCGTTCCCTCCTCCCCTCCCCCTTCAGGCTTGAAATCCTCTTCTTCTTGCTGGAACTCTTGATGTTTACACACAAAGTCCCTTAGCTGGTCTTCCGATGTTATCTTGTGAGCTTGATCTTTATAGCTAAACCAGATGCCTTCCGGAAATAGCCATTTGTATTTTATTTCGCGTTTCCTCAGAAGAGCTGCAAACCTTTTATATTTAAATCTTCTTTTCCGAGCTAAAAGTGGAACGTCCTTCAATATCTTAACCTTATTGCCCAGAAAGTCCAAGTCCACATTGTATGAATTATATAGGATGGTGTCCCAAATCTTCTTAGATGAAAAGTCAATAATAATCTCGCGAGGCAGCTGATGCTTCGTTGCATATTTTGAAGAAGCCCGACGGACTTCCAAAATGGTGCTTTTTAACTCTTCTTTAGTTGCCTTCGCGGGTATCGCCAAAAGTTCCAACGCCAGATCCTTTAAATTCTCATTTTCCTCCTCCTTCACATTCTGGAGACGCAATATTGTCTGAGCACGATCCACTTGCAACCCGATCAGTTGGTTCTCCAACAGCTTTAGTTCTTTGTTTGTTGCCCTCATGAGTGCTGCATTTTCCCGAGCAGACTTTTCCGCCCCCACCGCTGCGCGATTCCTCCATCATTGGTGTGGTGGAGTGTGGGAGTGTGTACACTCACTTCTCCCCACCTGTGCCTCCCCCCCACTGGCCAGGCGAATGGGGCTGGAGGGCAGCAGGTGCGGGGGGCAGTCCCCTCCTCTGGTGGATAGTAAGCCTATGTTTGGCAACCCTAGATGGGGTACAGTTCTATCCCCGCTGGACTCTAGTGCCAAACCACTGTTTCTAGTGAGGATAGAAGCATTTCTGGAGTGAGCTTGGGGCCTGCTGCTTTCTGTCAAGTTTTAGGTGTGCTGTGAAATGAAAGGATGCCTCCATGAAGAGAGGGGAGATCCTTTCCTTCTCTGCCTCAAAGATTTTGGGTCTTTGGTTGCTAATTCCAGGTTGGGAAATTCCTGGAGATTTGGGGGGTGGATCCTGGAGAGGGTGGGGTTTGGGGGCAGTAGGGTCCTCAGCAGGGTATAATGCCCATAGTGTTAACAGTCAGACCCTTTCTCACGCTAAGAGAGCAGTTTATAGATGGAATATCATAAACCTCTCTTCCTCATATTCTATAAGCACAAGGCACTGCTTTACCCAAGTCAGAATGGATGCCAACCAGACCGGAGCCTGGAAAATTACCATGAGGTGAGTCATAGTGGCTGGCTGACCAAAGCCCCAGAGATGCATAACTTAGAACAATGAGGTTTCCAAGAAGCTCCCAACTCATCCTGACAACACCCAACCTTGCTTTCTCTCACCTATCCACCCAAATCAAGCAACATCCAAGCAATTCAGCAAATTTGGTAGCTCCCCCCCACCCCCGGTGCTTAATAAGTTATCAAGCAATATTTTCACCTTTAGTCTATCCCAGAGAGGAAGTATCCCAGATAGGAACCGCTTATTATTCTACCTCCAGATAAGCCATCAAGCCACTGTTTATGAGAGCAAGATGTCAAGCTTGCCCTAGGGAAGGTTTTGCCCTGTAATTGGGTCCCTAGACATGTGTTCTCTGTGTGTTCTGGAATCCATCCATGCACCCTCAAATTCATTTAGGCCTTCTCTTCCTTCTTCTTCCCTCCATGAAACGTCGGTCATTTTTCTGCCTCCATGGACCTCTGTTCTTTGAGACTGGTAACTATCACCCTCTCTGAAACTGTGTTTGCCCATTTTCCTCCCTCATTTTCGTAGTTAACCTTGTATGTGTATTTGTGTTACTGCCCTTTTTATTTCTCTTTAATTAAAAAAACCCTTTCTGATTGAACATCTGCCTGACTTATTTGAGAATTCTCTAAAGGAATAATCCTCATAAACATTAGTGGAGATTCCTAGTTACCCCCTCTCACTTGCTCCTTAATGCTAATTCCTGCAACTAATTAAGGAGATCTCTTATTTGGGTAACAATAGACTCCAGAACAGCTATGTTCTCCTGGGTAACTGATCTTTGTGACCTGGAGATGAACTTTGATTCTGGGAGATCTCCAGCCATTACCTGGAGGCTGGCAACCCTATGTAGGGCATGCATGATGACAGTGTAAGGCAGCATCTTGGTGACACTGAGACCCTTCTTGCATCTTGAAGCTTTCTGAATTGAAAGTTTTGCCTTACCCCTTGATGGATTGGATACCTTTCATCATCTGCTACTTTTGCTGCCCTTATTAAATTGCAGGTGTCATTCTTATTTGTATATTTAAACATTTTAATCACATTTTTCTCACCAATGGGAGACTTAAAACAGCTTACAAAAGTACCAAAACATGGTCTCTGCTGGAAGTTTCTTTCCTCCAGTTGGCATTGGATGCCGCAGAGCCCACCCTCTTGGCCAGAAAATGGTTGACAAGCTGGTGAACTCCTGGACTCCTGTGAGGCTTGGCTGTCACAGAAGCCATTTCCACCTCTATCTTTGGGTGGTCTGTGTTATTTTTTTTTTAATCCTGGCAATTGAATGGCATTATATTGATATAACAGTATAGCAGTATGTGTACCGTGTTCTCTGATTTCCCAGCATTCGTTTTAAATAAAAGAGTAGGTCTGTAGCTCCTTCCATTGTGGATATATGCCCTTTCCTTTATATATCTGCAACAGAAGGTGGCAGAGAGAAGGCTCCAGCAAGGACAATGCCAGCATGTTAAGTCCAGGGCTGGCTTTTCTCTTTCTTTTCTTCCCTCTCTGCTCCTGCAGAGGGTAAGTTTGCCAGGTTTCTGCCAATGGAAAGCAATCTCCTGGTGATTGTAGCCTTTGGCTGTTGATAGCTCTCAAGTAGCAGAGGAAGGCAGGCTGCCTGACTCGTTTATTTTCATAAAACCAATCAGTTCCAGTTCCTTAGGAACTAAGGGTTAGCTGACCCCTCTTTTAAGTGTTTGATCGGCAAGGCCTATGAAAATGGTTTTCTGTTCATCTTTCTCTCTCTCACTCACTCACTCTCTCTCTAATATAGATTAATTTGTATTCAGTAACATAGCCAAGTCCTTGCCTACAATGAGTGACATCATACTATTTATTAAGTCATCCCCCAAATTTCTGGCATCATAATATTCTGAAATGGCTGTGTGGCTGGTCTAGAAAGAAAGGGGAAAATGGAGAATAAAATGTGGCTAAAGCAATAGCCCATTTGAGAAACAATGTCTACAAATAGGATTTTTTTAAAAAAAGATCAATATTCACAATATTCCCCCATGCCCCCCACAGCTACACCAGTTTCAATATGAACATCTAAAAATGATAGAAGATTCACACAAGTATTTTGTGGCAGCCATAACATTTCATTTTCACAGAATTCCTGCTTTGAACTCCTGGTACTGGATTGTCACAACCATTTTCAACATCCTTCTGCTTAAAACAAGAATGGAGAGAGAGAGAGAGAGAGAGAGAGAGAGAGAGAGAGAGAGAGAGAGAGAGATGCACATGAGAATTACCAGCTTTATGTCTTCCCCCCAAGACCATCTTGAATTCAATTCACCATAGTGACTATGACTACATAAACTCAATTACCTTTTCAATTACATTGAAAAGAAACACACAAAGACATGGAAAAATTGATTTCTTTAGCAAGAATTTTAGATTTTTAAATGTGGTGAATTGAGCAGTTAATATGTGATACCGTCAATACATAAACTGGGTCATCTGAAAGGAATCTATCATAAACCTCAATACACAGTGTGACAAGCAACTTGTCTTTTTATTTATTTTAAAAATGCACCCCACTTTTCAGTAGCCACCTCAAAGTGGTCTACAACATAAAAAGTAAAAACACAAATATAGCAATACAATGCAAAATAACATTTATTTATTTATTTGTTTGTTTATTTATTAGATTTTCTAGTCTGCTCTCCCTGCAAGCAGGCTCAGAGCAGATCACATCAGTTTAAAAGGCATCAAATAAAACAGATTAAATTGGTAGCATTAAAAACAGATACAATTTACAGATTCACCCTCAGCAGTGCACATTGCACAGTCTCGTATACAGCCATTCTGAGTCCACAGGGCTGTTGACAATCATCAGATGAAAACAACAACAACAACCAAGAATGGGATATGCCCCCTGGGTAGGAGGCCAAGTTGGAAGCCTGCTTGCCTCAACCACCAAAGGCCTGGTGGAACATGTTTGTCTTGCAGGCCCAGCAGAAATACAGTAAATTCCTCTGGGCCCAAGTTGTCACAGACAGAGAGTTCAACCAGGCTGGACAGACCTCCTTGGGGCCAGGGACCACCAGTAGTTTGTCTTCTGA
Source organism: Eublepharis macularius (assembly GCF_028583425.1). Taxonomy (NCBI): domain Eukaryota; kingdom Metazoa; phylum Chordata; class Lepidosauria; order Squamata; family Eublepharidae; genus Eublepharis; species Eublepharis macularius. The sequence continues at coordinate 60,693,902 of NC_072798.1, forward strand.
ACAGAGCAGCCTCCGGGGAATATAGGGTGAGATATGGTCCTGTAGATATGCTGATCCCAGTCCGCTCAGGGCTTTAAAGGTCAAAACCAAAACCTTGATTCTGATCCAGAATTCCACTGGGAGCCAGTGCAGTTGGCACAGGACTGGTGTCACATGAGACCAGAATGGAGAGACCCAGTCAGAAGATGTGCCAATGCATTCTGGACCAGCTTTAACTTCTGGAGCAGACCCAAGGGCAGCCCAGCAGAGACTGAGTTACAGTAGTCCAACCTGGAGGTGACCATTGCATGGATCACTCTTGACAATTCACGGGTTGAACGGTAGGATGCAAGCTGCCTGATCTGACAGAGATAGTAAAATGCCAATCTAGCAACCACTGCGATCTGAGCCTCCATCGTTAATGAGGCATCCAAGACCACATCCACACTCTTTTCTGTCAAAGTGGGCGCAAGCAGCACCCCATTGAGTGATGGGAGCCGGAGGGTTGCCAACCTCCAAGTGGAGCCTGGTGATCTCCCCAAATTACAACTGATTTCCAGATGACAAAGATCAGTTTCCCTGGAGAACATGGCTGCTTTAGAGGCTGGACTCTATGGCATTATGCCCTGCTAACTCTAGCACTCCTCCAAAATTCATACTCTCCCGTCAAATCTTGGTAAAACTATTCAGAATAGCTAGCAGAATAAGAACAAAAGTAAGTCAGAAGTGCTTGGAAACCAAAGTGCACCCTTCGTAGCAACCCTAATCAGCCAACAGCAAAATTATTATTTTCGCACTAACAAACCAAAGCTATCAAAAGAATATTTTTTACTTGCCACCTCAAACTAAGAGAGGATGGGATATGTATCCTGGAGAACAGAGTTTGAAGTCTGATTAATCATTGCGAAGGCTGTCACATGTATCCAACCATCAGACCTTTACAAGGTCAAGATAGTTTTGCCAGTTCTGGTTTGGAAAATTCTTGGAGATTTTGGGGTGAAGCCTCAAGAGGGTGGGTTTGGGGAGGGTATACTGCCATAGAGTCCAATGGCTCCAAAGCAGCCATTTTCTCCAGAGATCTGTAGTCTGGAGATCAGGTGTAAATCTGGGAGATTTCCAGGGCCTGGAGGTTGGAAACAATAGGTCATTCTCATGATGGTGGGCAATCAGAGCAGCTCTTCATTGTCACACAAAAGAAGAGTCATGTGATTGCCTAAAGAATGATGAATCTTCCTCTGAAAAATAATTACAACTCCTATGAGGCATTGTGAGAATGTACATGTTGGATAAATTATTCCCAGTCACAACACTTTGGATGCCTTTCCTACTAATGAATACCAGGCCATGTACATGTGATAGGCCAAGAATGCAATAAACACAACATCATTTTTAGTTGCAATGCAATAAACATAACATCGTTTTTAGTTGTCAAACAAATTGCAACAAGAGGAATTTATTACATGCTGGGATGAGTTATTTAAAAACTACAATTCCTATGAGGTATATAGAGTATACTTATACATGAATTTGATTGAAATCTTGATAGCTGTCTTTTGCCATTAATGAAAGCATTTATTAAAGTGTTCAAATAGCCATAAGGCACATATAAGTCACCTATAAGTCACTAACAGTGCAATCCTAAACAGAGTTACTCCAGTCTAAGCCAATTGAAACCAATGAGCTTAAGACTGGAGTAGCTCTGCTTAGGATTGCACTGAAAATGTAAAACGTCAGTGTTTTGTATACTTAAATGGTTGGCTCCAGTGGAAAAACTCACAGAAGGAGTTGGTGCAGCAAATCATTCTTCGACTTTCCCAAGCCACCAGCCAGACAGGGAAGTAATTTACCGTGATTTCCCCTCATTGATGAAGCACCCATCTGTGATACATTTGTTAAGCTCTTGCATCCTCCAGCGAGAATTTCACGGAGCATTTTTGGGACAAGTAGCAGGCTGCTTGGGTTAACAGGAGGATAGGGAAAGATCCCCTTTGCCAATTATTTCTGTGAGCTTTTCCTATGGTTCCTACCCAACGAATGTGGCAAACAGTAGGCAGGAAGGCCATGGTGGTGTATGGAGGAAGGCAGAAAAATGAGAAACTGAAGAAAAGCAGTATGTGATTCTGCATGATTGCATATGTGAATGTTCATATACAGAAGGCAGGGCTGGGATGAGAGCATTGTGGATGTCAGTCTGTTTTGGGGGAGGCAAGGAACCGCCATTTAAGCCAGCTCTGTCTCCCCAGCTAAAGCTGTCCATCTGCCCATTTTTAAAAAACTGTAGGAAACTTTGGGGCTGAGCAGGAATTTTTTGGTGTGTTTTATGGAAAAAAGAAGGAAAAAATCATGTTTTATGGACTATTTTATTGGCAATACATTGTTTTAATGGAGTATTTTATTGTGAATAAACTGAGCAAACCTGCTTGAATTTTGGGGGGCTTTCTCTACATCCCCCCCCTCCCCAGTTCCACACTGTTGGGGTTTAGGCTTTATCCTAAGGCTTCATTAGACCACAATTAAGGATAACTAGAATTGTGTCAGTTGCTTTGGCATAGGTAGGGATGATGGGTAAACATCCCAAGGCATCTAAGGATGAAAGGAGACTTTCTCAAGCTAGTCACACATTGGCTGAGAGGTGGGGAAGGGACTCCTTTGTTGCTGAACAGCATCAGTTGACCCCTAATTTCTATACAGTATGGGGAGAGAAAATGAATTTGGGCAGCTCTTAATACCGGTTTGTGTGCTTGCAAGGATAAACATGGTTGCTTGCCAGTACTGCCAGCTGTATTTGGAGTCTGGATGGGATTGTCCAAATGTGGGCAACCACCAGAGGATGCTCAGAAGTGGTAACCTACCCTATAATGGAGATAAATGTTAATAATTTTGCTGTTTAGCTATCAATAAATTGAATTTAACTCATATGTCAGTGCTTCATGTTTTCATTCTGAAGTGTGTGGACAATCTCATATGATCATGCTGGGAGTGGTCCTTTGCTTAGGTCCTCACAGGAGAGCTGTTGTTGTCATCGTCATCGTTAGGATTAGGTTACTATGTTTTAGGACAGGTGTTTGAAATACACAATCTTTTGTGTCTTTGTTGTCCAAATTGGTTCTCTTTATTTTGGGAAAGGCAACAACCATTTCAGTTAGAATTGAACTAGTAATTGCAACATCAAAATACTGATAGTATCATGAAGACTATAGAAGCAGTTGAATTAGGCTACCCCAAGTAACAAATCAAAGTATCATTATTTAGTTAGACTTTGGGCTGGTGCCAGCACAGTCTTACAGATAAAATATCTAAAAGAGGATTCATATTTGTATTGATTTAGAGTTCTCAATGAACCTGAAGTATCATCATGCTCCAAGATTAAATCTGATAGTGTTATATAGGGAAAGAACAGTAAGGAGGATTGGCCCCAGCTAATCTGACACTCAGCAGCACAAACCAATTTAAAGCAAATAGGCTGTCACTATTCTGTACCACATCTTATGCCCCTAAATAGAAATGAAATATGATCCAATAGATAATGACTGAATAAACAAATTTTAAAAACATTCTGACGGGAGGGAGGTATATGACTTGGAACATCGCTAATGGCTGACTTCACTGCATTACGCTGGAGAGCCAAGGCTGAATAAAATATGTTTAGCCTGGATCTGAACTGCCAGCATACACTCTTTGATTAAAAATAAAAACTGTTGTATCATGACATTCAGCTTCCTGAAATCTACAGCCCTGATGAAAAAGCATTTTATAGTGCGCAGAATGCATTACATTCCAGACATAATGGGTTATGCCTACTTTTCTCCTATGTAAATGGGTGTTGTAAATGATTGTTTGCATGCAGCTTGATATCCCTTATGAAATATTATGGAGAAATAAATAAAAGATGAAAGCTGCAAAATGTATTGCTTAAGCAAGATGAGATGTTGGATTCCCTAATGAAAAAGTGCTGAATCATTACCTGGGAGCTGACATAATTTCAGAATTCATAACTTCTACAATTCTCTGCCTACAGCTTACGAGGAAGGACTAATCACTAGAGGAATCAGTCTCCCTTCCCAGTTCAAGGGAGCAGAGTTTAAGATAGAGATAGACATATACTTTTAAATCATGTGGTAAAAGCACTGTTTTGGCATTTGAATGATAGAATAGTATAAAGCATTCAAATGTATTAGATTTTCTAATTACAGCTCTTTATAAATAAGATTATTGTCACATTATCAAGGCAAAACATTTATATGGTATACACTATTGTGGTCTGTAGCCCACATTGTCAGATACAGGAATCACTATCCTCAGTTACTTCATCAGATGCTTGAAATGTTATCTTCAGGATAACATTTCATGTACCTGACCACATGGGCAGTAACCTACTGGGATGGACAGGAGAAGGTTATGCCTTCTGTCCTCCTTGGTTAGAGTTGACCAATCACATTCACAAGGAGTGGAACTCTAAAGCGGAGAGTGGGACTGTCAGTGTCAACCATCAAAAGGGGGGAAAAAACAGACAGTTGCAATTTTGCAGGAAATAGGGTGAGAAGGATTTCTCGACTAGGCAGGGGAGTTCACTAGGGACTATAGTTATTAACTTTGACAGGCAGGAGTTTGAGTGCTGTTGTCTGTTAAAAAAACAGTTTAAAAGTCTGGTTATTGTGGTTACATTTTCAAGCTGCTGATTTATATAACAGTGTTCCTCTCAAGTATTAAGCATCGCGCATATTCACCTTGTATCATCTAGCTGGCTTATAATTCACTTTACCACTAAAATAAACCTGTATTCCTAGTTCATAAAGGCTACTGTGTAGTTCCTTCAATCCCATAAGCCCCTTATAACAGGCCAAGTGAATGCCAGGAGCCATCCTGACTGCCAGCATTACCAATATTAAGAACGATAAGATTAAGGAGTCCTAATTATAAAAGTTTTAAAAAAAGAAAAATAAGAAAAGGGCCTGGATCAGGGTTGTGATACCTACTAAAATATAAATGACAATAACTTTGACAACGCAAGGGCTCCTATTTCCCCTACCACTTCACTAATAATGTGCAATGTTGGATCAGTGAGGCATAAAACTGCTCACTTCTCTTAATTAGCAGAGATATGGCTGGCAAAAAATGACATGGTAGGTCTGTCCCAACCAGGGCCGGATCGAGGGGGGGCAGGGGGGTAGTCTGCCCCCAGCGCCATCAGGGAGGGGGCGCCGGGAGCAGCTGCCAGCTGCCAGAGAGCGCAGGCAGCAGCACGGGCAGCCTCGCAGACCCCTGCACTGCCTTTTGCCTGCCCCACAGGACAGGGGGTGGCCGGCTTGCCGTGCACCCCATGTCCTGCAGGGCAGGCAAAAGGCAGCGCGGGGGGCTGCAGTGCCACCCTCGCCATTCGCCTGCCCCGCTGGACAGGGGGTGGCCGGCCACCCCCTCTCCTGTGGGGCAGGCGAATGGCGCGGGTGGCCACGCTGCCTTTTGCCTGCCCTGCAGGGCAGGGGGTGAGCAGCAAGCCATCCGCCCCCTGTCCTGCAGGGCAGGTGAAAGCAGTGGGGGGGGCTGCGAGGCTGCCCGCGCCATTCACCTGTGGGGAGGCGAATAGCACAGGCGGCTTCCCAGCCCCGCATGCTGCCTCCGTTCTGCATGACATCATCATGCAACGCGCGGAACGCGCGCGCGTGCTACGCGTGCCCGCGACGTGGCCAGCCAAGGGTTGCCCCGGGCGTGGGCAACCGTAGAACCGGCGCTGGTCCCAACTAACCCCAACGGCTTATGCAGTCCTCCACCAACCCCCACATAGGCGGTTGAGGAGGAGTGGCAATTATTATCCTTTGTGAGTCCTTCAACTTTTGTAGCCTCCCAGTACAAATTATAGCTGGCATTAATTGTATGCTCCTTATGTTGGGGACTAATGATAGATTAGGTATACTGTTTGTTTACCTGCTGTCTAGGTGCCCAGGGGATACCATCTCTGAGTTGTCAGAGGTATTCTCAAATGTGGTGATGGAGATACTCTCAAATTGTGACAGGCCCAACACATGAAAGGGTGCACTGTGTTTGCACTGAGCCCTTGACTGGAGGTCTTGTTTCAGGGTTGGAGATCCGGCCTGAACCATGGTCTGACCACTACCTACTTAAGCAAGAGTGAATATGGCTCCAACATCCCACAAAGGAGGAGAGCTGATAAAATGGTTGCCCATTGGGGCTCATGGATCCTTGTAGATTCTAACATTCTCTGGAGGATTTAGGGCCAAGCTACAAGTGACAAATGACACTTGAACGGCAAGTGGATTGAGTGGAGGGCAAGTGAATAGGGAGAAATACACTTGCCGTTCAAGTGTCATTCGTCACTTGTAGCTTCACCCTCAGACACATTTTGTTAAGGCTAGAGTGGGAAATTGGAATGTGAAGCTCCTTGAAGCTGTTGATAAGATTGTTCCAAGTTGACTTCTCTTGACCTAGAGGTCTGTCCCATCTTTTACTGCAGAGCTGGGTGACCTTTAGAAGGCCAGAAGACATCTAGAAAGATGCTAGCAGAAAATCTGTACTGATTCTGACAGAGCGAATTATGGAAGCCATTGGAAGAATTGTGAGGTGATCATGGAAGCTGCAAAAAATGTTATTTCTCTGCATTCATTGTATCAGCTAGTTAACATCCATCTCAACTGTTTAAGGTATCCTGATATTGGCTGACTCCTAAAGCTGAGCCTTTATTGTCTCAGGAGCCAACAATTAGCTGTGATACCATTGCAAAGTTGTTTGTTGATAAAATAACATGAATATGCTCTGATATGGATGCCAATTGCAATATAGGCCAGGCAGAAGAATTGCCTAACACTTCATCTGAACTATGGACCATTTGACCCAGTTACCATGATGGATCATGGGTTCTATGAAGGCCACTTCTGGTGCACTAGATCCCCTATCATGGCTATTAAAAATCACAAGGACAACATAAATGAGTCTTTGATGTACATCATACATCAATCACTAACTCATGGCAGCTTCCCTCAACTATTCAAACAGGTGGTTATGTGTCCACTAAAATCCATTCATAAAGAAAAAATAAGGTTGGCAATTATCTCTCATTCTCTAATCTGCCTTTCTTGGGAAAAGCGATTGAGAGAACAGGATATGACCAGCTCCAGGAGAGCAGTATATGACCAGAACACAGCATAACTCATGCAGACCATTTTCAGTCTAGTTTCAGGCCACAGAGATGGTTCTGGTGGTCTCAGCTGATGACCTCCATCTGAATGTAGACCAAGGCTATGTTTCTTTATTGTTCCTCCTAGATCTATCTGTAGCCTTTGATGGAGTAGAACATGGTGTCCTGTTGAGGTGTTTGGAGACAGAAGTAGGTATTAGAGGATTTGCCTTGGACTGGTTTAAATCATTCCTCATTGATTGGAGTCAAAGGGTTGCATTGGGGAGATGGGACCAACTATCTTCATTAGGGGAGCTGTCTTGTAGGATTCTACAGGGTTCAATTTTATCTCCCGTGATATTCAACCCTTATGTAAAGCCTCTAGGAGCTGTGGAATCAGATGCCATCAATATGAAGATGACACTCAATTCTATATCCCTCTATCCAAATCCCCTCGTGATGCAGTTGAAGTATTGAGTCACTGCCCAACTGCTGTAGTTAAATGGCTGAAAGTGAACAAATTGAAACTGAACCCAGACAAGCTGGAAGTTATGCTGGTTGGGAAGGCATGAAGAACACTATTTCTCCCATTTTCAGTAGGGTTCAGCTGACCCTTGCTGACTCAGTTAAGAGCCATGGGGTTATACTGGATCCAGATGCAAGTTAACGCTGCTGCAAATATGCTTTCTGCCAACTTATTCTAGCCTGGAAGATGGCCTCCTACTTTGACATGGCCTATCTAGCCATGGATCCACTACATGGTAATTGAGATCAGACTACTGCATTGCACTCTACATAGGCCTCCCCTGGAAGTCAACTGGGAGACACCAGCTGGTGTGGAATGCCATAGTTCAGTTATTGTCAGGAACCAGGTGGTGCATGCATACTATTCCCATTTTTCAGTCATTCCACTGGCTGGTCCTCCATTACCAGGCTTGGTTCAAGTTACTGGTCATCACATAAAAAGCCTTTCATGACCTGGGTTCATCATATCTGTGGAATCACCTCTCCCCCATGCTCCAACATGATAGCAGGGCCTTCTGCAAGTGCCATATTTCAAATGGGCAACATCAACAGCTGCCTGTATACAAGCATTCCCTGTCATGTCACCCACTTTGTGGAATGGTCTGCCTGATGATTTCAGGAAGGCTCCTACCTTCCTGGCTTTCTGAAAATTATACAAAACTAAATTATTCAGTAGGGCTCTTTACACAGTTAATAGAACTATATTGTAATGAAATGTTTTCAGAAAGATCTTTTGATAGAGGGATAGTGACTGTGGTCTGTACTATGGTGTCTAGTACATACTGCAAGTAATATTGTCTATTGCTGTGTAACTCTTGAACTGTTTAACCTGTCATGTTAATGCTTCTTTTCAGATTTCTGCATTCCAAACTTTACTTATATCATTTATTGGATGTCCCATTCCCGTTGACTTAAATTGTCTGCACTGTGTAATGTGCCTTGAATCTCAGCGAGAAAGGCAGACTATAAATGATGTAAACAAATGAACAGATTTATTTGGTATATTCATTCATAGGCTGCAGCCCCTTTTATCAGGTACAGGAAGGACTATCCTCAGTTACTTCATCAGATGCGTGAAAAGATATCTTCAAGATAACGCTTCATATATCTAATGATATGGACTCTAGTTTACTAAAAAAAAACCCCACTAAAATATAAGTGACAATAGTAGTGCAATCCTAAACAGAGTTGCAGTCCTCTAAATACATCGAAGTTGATGAAGTTATACTCTTCTGCTTGGAATTGCACTGTGAATCTGTTAATTTTTAAGGTGCCATGAAAATCTTTTGTTGTTTTTGCTGAAACAAACTAACACGATTACACCTGTAGAAATTATAACTAACATTGTGAATTATAGTTACCCAAGTAAACACCTGTATTAAAAGCCAGATATAGCCATAATCAGATTTAATATGATAACCCTTTGTCCTGGAATCTTACATAGGAAATAAAGAAGGGAAGCAACATGCTTTACAAATGCTGTCTCACTGATAATTGTGCACCATTAAAACCCAATATATGCAGTGATTAATGTGCTACTTACAATAGATAAAATGAGTCATGCCAGAGCATGAGAGGGTTGATCAACACTACAATTAATCTTTCAGTTTAAGAGTTGTGCTTTTGCTACGTATTTCTCTTTCTCTCCTTAGGAACAAAGATAGATCATTCCAAATGTCACTCAAACCAGATCTTTATTCTGACTCAATATTGATTACTTTGACCTAACTTTCTTCTCATGTTTAAGCTTTCCTATGAATGTCCAATTACCACCGACAGCCCAAATGTTATCTTTAATCATTTTTACTAGGCACTGCAGATAGCTTGTCTAAGCTGCCTACCATGTACGCTCTTCAAGTATAAAACACAATCATCTTTTTTTCCTCACAAGAATAATAGCAAGTTGTAAATTATGAGCAATGTCTTCAGTAAATGGTGAAAACTTTCAAAGTCATTAATATCAGTATGGTGTGCTCCCTGCTTATTTTCTTAATCCAGGGCTTCAGGCATTATACGAAGCTTCATATCTATAGGAACTCTCCATTCAATGGACAGGGAAGACATGCATCTGTAATTCCCTGTTTGTAGGACTAAGTTGGAGTATTTCCCATCTTAGAAGAGAAAGGCAAGATCCTGTTCATTCAGGGTTTGGGATCATGTACAAATTGGCCCCAATCTTATATTGTTCAAGCTTTACCTTTGTATAAACCAGTATAATGACATGGGGAAATTAGTTAACTGCAGACTACCTTTAATGAAAGGTACTTCTGAAATTCTTCCAAAGTGTAATCAATGCATTAGGAATTGTGCATGATTCCAGTTTTTATATCCAAATTTTATAGTCCTCTAGCTTATTTGCATTTTGTTCTCCAATCTATACATGTGAGTTTATGTGACTATATTGATTCTAGATTCTTACTGACTTGATCAGTATACAGGAGATCATGCGCTTATCTCTAAAACACTGCAGAAAAAAGTTTATGCAGTCATACATATGTTGCAAACATGCACAGGTTGCTTTTTTGCAATATTTATTAATAAGTATGTGAGTTGAGTAGGAAAAACGGATGCAAAAGAGCTGAACGTGATACAATTTTGGAATTAAATCTAGAAATTCTCAAGGAGAAATGGAACACTATACAGAAAGGATTGCTAAAACAATAAATGAAGAAACCTAGGAAATTTGCTCATCCTTACATCTTGCACATTATCAGAACAGGCTGTAAATCTCTGGGGATGAAACTAATTAATGCTACAAAACCAGCAAGCACATAAGTGAGGAATAATTTAATTTAATTTAATTTATTATATTTATATTCCGCCCTCCCCGCTTTCGCAGGCCTCTACCTGACTTAGACCGTTTCCACACAGCTGGTTTTTCCCACCCTTTGCCCACTTTTTGTGTGTGTTTTGCTGAGTCACTCCTAAAACTCAGCCTCCACACACACTCCCCAAAAGCACTTACCTTGCTCTTTAAGGTCACAGGACAGTTTCCACCGTTCTTAGAAAAAGCGCTTTGGGAGGGGAGGTTGCGCACTTTCATCATCGACACTGGCCTCCCTTTCGTATTTTTTTGCTCTGCACATGGTGTGAGCTTTGGGGGAGGAACTGGGCTTTGGTTGGATGATTCCTCAGCCCTGGCACCAGAGGGACTTTAGACTTTAGGTGGGTTTCAGTGTGAATCCATTGTAACTTGCCCATCATCTCAAATCTGGCTCTGACTGAGATGGGCATTCAGTTGCCCATCCATTTTGCTTTGCTGTGAAGCCTAGCTACTCTTGCTTGAGTCTCCCGCATTCCAGACAACTGGGTGATTTGTTTTCTGCTATGATATTGGTATGTATAAGTTAGTGCTTACAAAGCCATAGGTTTTTGTTATTTTAATCTTCACATTCTGTCTCGTGCATTTTATTGTGACCTTGCACTTTAAATAAAATAAATATATTGTTCTGTGGGTTTGTTGACTTTGGGGTTTCAAAACTCTAAATCATTTTGCTGAACTCACTTTTGCAGATACTCGAGAACCACCTATCATAAAAGCAATTTTGCTGTGCACTCTACTTGCAAAACCCTTCTTGCAAGGCAGACTTTGTTTTGCATAAGTCCCTGTACAAGCTTGGTGTCCCTCCCCTCCAAGGCTTTGGAGACCCACTGAGGGACTGGTGAAAGATTTGCAGGGCTTTTGTGGGCTTTCCCTTCATTTGCCAGTTTTGTAATTTGTGTGAACCCGCTCTATAGGACACTGCTGGCTGTGTTAAGGAGATTAATTCAGGAATTCCTGGAAGACCCTATTTCTTAGGATCTTTGAATGTCTCCAAGTTGTGGGGCTGAAAGCTGGTCTACCTGTTGACTCACATGACAGTAATTTTCCAGTTCATGGATAGGAGCTAGCAGCCATTTCCTGCCTTGCCAGGTGGTGTTTCTGTTTGACTGCTAACAGCGTTGGGTCTCCATTGGCAGAAAGGTAGGCTATAAATAAAGTAAAAAAAAATTAAAAAGGAAAGAAAACTGTCAGATTATGGGTGAGGTTTTGGCAAAATTATGGATAGAACCCAATTAAATACTTTGGGATTTAGATCTCAACAAGTGGGGTCCCGAAAAGACTTGAGAGGACATCTCATCCCCCCCCACCATGTCCTATTTCCCTTCCCTGCCACCCCATAGCTTCTCTCCCTTTTCCTACTTCCTTCTCTCCTTCTCACCAAAATTCTCTGCCTCCATTTTTCACCTTTCCTCCTCCTCTGGCAGCCTCTCTCCTATGGCCCAGTTGCATGGTGCTGGCTAAGTCAGGCCCAGTTGTACAGTGGGAAACCTGCAAGGTTATATCCCCTTCTTTGCACTATTTCCTCTTTCCCACCTCCTGGCAGTCACCATATTCTCACCTTTCCCTACATCCATCAAACAATCTACCTTTTATCTGTCCCCCATCTTCACCTATATTTATTAATTTTCTTAATTTATATACTGCCTTCCTCCACAATGGGGACCCAAAGCAGCTTACATCATTCTCGTTGCCTCCATATTATCCTCACAACAACGATGAGAGACAGTTAGGCTGAGAGTGTATGATTGGTTCAATATCACCCAATGAACTTCCACAGCAGAGTGATGATTCAAACCTGAGTCTCCTACATCCTTCTCTGAAACTCTAACCACTATACTACAGTGGCTTTTGTTCCGGGAGGCTGTTGTTAAACAGTAACAAGCAGCCAGGCCTCGATGAGTCATGCAAGTTATGTGGTATCAAGTTACCCAGTGGTTGTTTCTGGGCCTAGCCCCAATGAATCCTCTTTCAAAGGTTCAAAGGGCCCTTGAAAGGGCTCGTTGAACCTTTATTGTTATTGTTGCCTAGCAACAGCAACTGAGGGCATCAGGTTGCCTTTACCCTCCATTTGTTTTTAATTTCAATTTTTTCTGCAACCCTGGGGCCATTTCAGGAATATAGAAAGATCTGTCTTGTTTGTTCATGGCTCCATTCCGTTCATGGATTTAAGTATCCAGTTGGCTATTAGTATAAAAGAAGTTGTTCACCTGACAGAATGACTGATGACCAAACATCCCTGTGTTTGACTCAAAATTGTTTGCATCTCCTGTAGAATAGGCCACACAGACACACACAGACACACACACACACACACACACACACACACACACACACACACACACACACGATCTTTGTACTTCCTACCACTTCCACTTCCCTACAGCATCCTAGTGATATTGCTCTTGAAACAGAGGATGGGAAGAAATAGAAGAAGATACAGTTCCCTATCTTACATAGCATCAGGGATTTTTAAGGTGTCACATAGAATTCTCTTGTTTGTAACCCAACAATCTTACATTTTCAGGGACTCGAAATCTGTTCCTCGTATTATAACTTTTTGCCATCCATCTTTGAAAATCATGCTATGCTTGGTCAATAGAAGTGATTATTTCTGGGAAGTAAGAATTTGCTTGCTACTGTGCATTCATATGTAGAGACTTAGAGTCCCTGCCCCAAGGTATAGCAGCTGATTTAATGCGGCACCAAGAATGAAGAAGAGTATAAATATGCAGCAAGGAAAGATGTGGTGGAAAATGCATAAGTACTGGAAGAAGCGCTGAGGGAAAATGAACTAGGAATAAAAGCCTTGAATATACTAGCCTGGTTCATTACCAGTTGTGTGTATTGTTTAATTAACATGCTCTTTGTGTGATAGTTGTAACCACCCCAATCCCGATAGCAGCTATATAACACGGTGTCATGAATCATGCCAGCGAATAAGTGGCTTTTTAGGAAATGATATTTATGCCTCTAGTGTGTGAAGTATTATTTTCAGAAGCAAGCACTTCTGAAAATGAAACATGTGACCACTCTCAGGCACTTGTAAAAGTGTTGCAGAAATATATTGGTCTTACTTACAGGAGCTTCGGTGCTGAGGAAGCTCCGAAGAATCTAGTTAAAATGTAACAGCAACGTTTTCCTTTCCAGCATTATAGGAACGAAACTACTCTTCTCTTTATTTTGACTGTGTAGCTGCTATATACGTGCATTTATTCACCTACTGTTTCAAATAAAACAGCTGCACATAATGTGTCCAGATATGTGGCATATTACTACTGTCTGGCAAGTAAAGTCACATAAATCACGGTAGCCACCAAACTTGTAGGCATACTTAGCAGGAATTTCTTTTTGTGACACATGTTGGATAGTGTTGGGTGATTACTATTTTTTAAAAAAGAGATTAAAGTAAGAATTAGAGAGAATGATACATAGTCATTCTTTCTTGGTTCTGTAAATGAAAATCTATTTTTGTTTTCCCTGATACAGTCCAGCAGGCAGTCTTTGGAAAGAGGCAAAATAACTTATCTTTATAGTATCTAAGTTACAGTTAATGTGAATAGAACAGGAGAATGTGGGAGCTTAGATTTCTAGATGTGAGGCCTGGAACGGGGAGGGGGGGAGAAAATCTTCATTTGAGCTCCCCCTTCCCTCCTATTGTCAATGATGTCTAGTTAGGGTTGCTAGCTATTGGCAACAAGCAGGAGAGGGAGGGGTGGGGATGAGGCAATGATGTCACACATTTCTGGCAAATTTGTAGAAGTGATGTCACTGTGCTGATGCGATGCTGTGACAGGGTCCTCAGTCTGAAAGCGGCCATTGCCGCTGGTGCCATGGCACCCATCATCTTTACTGAGGCCACCAAGTGTTTTTAGAAAGTAGTCAGGGCCAGATGGGGCTTTTGCCCAGCAGGACATCTGATTGCCCATTGGAGATGTGATTTGTTGTGTACATTTAAAAAAAAAAAAACAGCTGACAGCTCCACCACAACCCAAAGATCTTCCTTGAGTGAATGAAGATGAGCTGTGTGTATGCAACAAAATATTATTTTAAAATATTTTCATTTAAAAAGGAATTCTGTTGAACAGAGTTTCTATCTGAAATGTTGAAGAGTTACTGTTAGAGTTGTGCATAGGGGTGTGTGATTTGGGCTTCGGATTTGAAAAATAAACCAAATCCCTCCTAAATCAAAAAGATTTGGGTGTTCCAAATCAGGGCCAACATGCTGGCCCTGATTCAGAACACCCGAATCAAAGCTTCCTGAAGTGATTTGGATCACTTTGGGAAGCTTCAGGGCCCTTTAAACTTCCCACCTCCTGGTTTCCTGCTGGCCAGCAGGCCATCACCCCACTTACCTGTGCCTTCCTGCTGGTTTCAGAGGCTGTGGAGGTGGTGACTCTAGGCTTTCCCTGCCTCCTCACTGACCGCTGCAGTGGCAGAGGCAGCAGCAGCATGCCCTCACACTGCCCAGCTGGCTGCAGAGGAGGCGGACGTGGTGGCTCCAGGCCTTTCCCACCTCCTTGCTGGCTGGCACAGTGGTGGAGGCAGCAGCAGCATACCCTCGCACTGCCCAGCTGGCTGCCGAGGAGGCAGATGTGGTGGCTCCAGGCCTTCCCCACCCCCTTGCTGGCCGGTGCGGCAGCGGAGTCGGCAGCAGCATGCCCTTGAGCTGCCCAGGTGGCTGCAGAGGAGGCAGAGGTGGTGGCTTTGGGCCTTCCTCACCTCCTCACTGGCTGGCACGGCGGTGGAGGTGATGGCAGCGCACTCTCCCTCCCATCAAGAGTGAGGTAAGTGGGGTGGGGGATGGGGGGCTAAGGGGGCTGGGGGCTGGGACACAGCTTCCTCCTCTTACTTTGGTATGCTCCAAATCTTTACGGAGCTAACCAAAGCAAACCCGAAGCGGGAAACCCAAATTTTTCTCTGGTGCATACCCCAAGTTGTGCATAACCTCATTCCCTGACATTTTGAGTTAGGCTCTGCCTTCTATGGTGGCAATTTTGTGGCTGTGCCCCATCTCTAAAGGAATTCCAAAGGGATCTGTAGGCTCAAAAAGGTTGGGGACCCCTGTTCAAATCCTAGAGTCTCACACCTGCATGGTGATATCACTTGTGGGTTTTCACTGGAAGTGATGCAGCACCAATTTCCCCCAGAATCCCCCCCTCCCTGCTGAGTGATGGTGAACAGAGCAGGCAGAAGCCAGATTTCCTGCTAGGGTTACCAATTCTGGGTTGGGAAACTCCTAGAGATTTGGGGGATGAAGCCTGATGTCAGATGCGCCCTGCTTATCTGCCATGTGTGCCTATGATTCTCTGTACTGTATTTGAGGCCTCTGAGAATGTGTAAAGAACTATCTGTGAAACGGTCTAATTGTGTAGCCATGAATAGCTTATCTTGCAGGTGGCTGCTTTCGCTTTCTCGACTGGGATGGGAAAATGTCCTTGAAGTGCCGGCCGGAGCTGTCATATATGCCTCCTGCATATCTGCCATGAATGTATATGTGCTCTGCCTCTGATCTCTGAGAGTATGGGAAGTTCTTTATTGCTCAATGCTAGCAGGTTATCTCGCAAATATTTGCCTTCTCTTTCTCGCTTTGCTGGGCTCGACCTTGACTGCTAGCTGAAACTGGCTTCTTGAGAACCAAAGCTAAGTTCATCTTTCTCACTGTGTGCTCTAAAACAATGTCTCACCCTAAACCCCTCCCTGTTAACAGTCCTGTTTCCCAAGGCAGGAAGATTCCCTATAACTAACATTGTTAGCCCCACTTACGTGACTTCTGCCAATTTCATTGTCTATGCACCTTGTACTGAATGGATCTCTAATAAAGTTTCTTCAACTGGAACACCTGTGTGTTAACTGTGGAGAACTTGGGGACCTAACTGCCAGGGACTTACAGGAGCTGTATCTCCCTGAGGCATGAAATAAGCTCATCTTTGTCTTCCCTTCCCCTACCCCCTCCAAACTTCTAGGCCCTGCACACCTAAATTCTAATGGTCTTTATCCCAAGGTGATAATCCTGCCCTATAACTAACATTGCTTTGCCCATTTACGTCACTTTTGCCAATGCTGCTGTCTGAGCACACTGATACTGATGGATCTCTAATAAAGAAACTTTAACTAGACTCTTGAAGTGTCTTCAGTGAAGTAACTGGGGATCTGACTGGCAGAGCCTGACACCTGGAGAGGGTGGTATTTGAGAAGGGGAGGTACTCAGCAGCATATAGTAGAGTACACCCTCTAAAGCAGCCATTTTCTGCAGGGGAACTGAACTTTGTAATCTTAATATCAGTAATCAGTTATAATTCAGGAAGATCCCCAGTCCCTATCTTCTGCTTCGTTCAGTTGCCAATGACTTGGGCGATAGCTTTATTGTCCTTTCCTCCATACAAACATTTGGTTAATAGGCTATATATTAATTACATTTAAAGGCCACCAAAAACACAATAAAACCATATACCCTCCACTTAATTCATTGACCCAGTAAGTGAAGAACAGAGCAAACTCAATGTATAGAAATGATTCCTGGTTTTGGGATCACATTTTCATTGATCAGAGTTGCTCCCTAAAAAATTAGAATGATCTGATCTCTTCAAACATAAACATCTAATATAGTGCTGTTTCGGTATGGTTAATGTGGCCCCTTAGGGTTACCAGCTCCAGGATGGGAAATGTCCAGTGATTTTGGGGAAAGGAGCTTAGAGAGGGTGGGATTTGATGAGGGAAGGGACCTCAGAGGTATTTAATGCCATAGAATCCACCCTCCAAAGCAGCTGTTTTCTCCAAGGGAACTTGAACTCTATGGCTGAGAATTAGTTTTAATTCAGGAGATCTCCAGTCACTCCCCTAGGCCTACTGTATGTGTGAGGTCTGGGATAACCCTCTTAAAAGGCCTGGTGACTCACAAATGGTGAGTCTAAAGGCATAGAGAAAAGCAATCATCACGACTCCTTTGCTATAATGTCCTACCCACAATGCTAAGATGCAGTCTAAGAGTACATTGGGAATTTTATATTTGCATTTAATGATATGATTGTACTGATGATAAAGTATCCTGTACTCTTCAGAACTGTCTTTATTTGCTGTCTTTATAGTGCTGTTTTGCTGCTGTTTTATCTAGGGTTCCTAGATGCCCATCAATGGCGGGCAAATTCCTGACAGTTTACCCCTTCACCTGCTAATCAGCTGGCTAACAGCAGGCAACCCAGGCAAGCATCAGGCGGGTTTGCTCCAGGTTGGGTGTGATGATGTCACTGCCTGAAATTCATTCTTTCTGTGAGTACTGGGTCCCTTCCCTCCTGTCCAGAGCCTATAGGTACCTGGCAACCCTAGTCGTATCCTATTTTATGTAGGTCTTATCCTATTTTACGTGAGCTGATTGCAGCTCACATTATGTTTTACTGATTACAAACAGGAAGTTCCTATTGTTTGCTGAACTGTTTGGATGTGTCTGAACTTAGATCTACTGATTTCAAATACTTGTACTGGGTTTCAAATTATTACAGACATTTTTCACATATGACTTCCCCATCAACTCATCTGCCACTACCTTCAATTTTAAAAGGCACACAATTTTAAAAATACCATTTGAATTTAGACTTGGTACATATTGGAAAGCTTAGGTCTAGTTGTAATCTTCAATCTGACTTTCTTGACACAGTCACTATTTTCAGTTCTTTAAAATGACACTATTACATTCTTACACTATCCCTACTATTACAAGACATTACTGGTGCCATGGCTGAATAGTGATAATCTATTCCAAGTTTTTTAAAAAACATACAAAGGAAGAATTCATTGATTTCTGTAAAAAGAGAGAGAAGTGCTATTAGGTCACTGATTACAGCACTTTTTCACAGAAACCGTTCCCCTGTCTTTCATATGACACTGCCTCGAATTTTAAGAGTTAAGGGGAGGATCCATCTAAACTGAAACTTGCTATTTATGTGTCTCTATGTGCCTTTGATGGCACTCCTGGCCGGCGGCAATGGCCGCTTTCGCTGGGGTCTCCAATTTGCCTCCCTGAAGGAGGAGGAAGCAGTGCTTCCCTGACCATATGGGACTGCTGGAGGGGGTGGAGCAAGAAGCCTTATAGGGCTGCTCTGCCCCTCAGTGTCTCATTTGTATTTATGCTCAGCCCACCCACCTCACCCTATTTCAGTGGTCTTTAGCTGATTGCTGTTCATCAGGGCCAGGTACTATTTTTTCTCTCTTTTTCCCACAACTGGCAACAAGGTGTTTTTTTTTTGGATGGAGATGTAATTGGCTTAAGGTGGGTCTGTCAGGAGCTGCTTCTGGCAGGTTAGAAGTTGGGGGAAATCAGCGAGCCAGTGAGCCCCCTTGGCATATCCCCATTGGTGGGGAATTGGAGACTGCTTTATAGCCCAGTTGCAAGGACAGATGCCTGGTGGGAATGCCCTGGACAAGCCAGTCTCTCCCCACAGCTTTACGGCTGGGTGAGGGAGCTTTAAGGGTGGGGGGACCACTTTGCCTGGCCAGGCTGGGTCCCAGCCATGTGCATGGATGGCTCACACTTGGGGCAGCGGGGCTCACCCAGACAGGTCAGGGTGGAGGTCCAGGAGTGACCGCAGGGCATGACCTGTACCACTAGTTAGGCCCTTGCTGTGTTGACGGTTATGTTGTTGTAATTTAATAAAGCAACCCTTTAGTTCCCAAATCTTCTGACTGCCTCTTCATTTTTAATGGAGGGGGGCTTCTTTACCTGCTGTTTACTGACATCAATGAAGTATATTTCTAGTTTTTATTTTTAGTCTGAGCCTTAGCACTATTACACCATGACTTCAGGAATATTACCTGAGGGTAGGAACGGTGTAATCATATAATAGCACCAGTTTGAATTGAAAAGAAAATAGTGACTGCAGCAAGCAGTTCAGAGGTTGACAACTGACTGCAATGATATGATGCAGTGATATGACTCTGTAGAATTAGTGGCTACCAGTAGTGCTGGTAAAAAATATTCAACATGAACTTCAACAATGATCATTGAAGTGATCCAGTCAGGAGCTTACCTCATGTCTGATCAAAGGAATTGAGCAAGGTAAGTTCACCTGGTGTTCTTGTTCACATCAAAGGTCACTGTATGTCTAATGTTCAGTGAAATCCTAAGCAGAGTTACTCCAGTCTAAGCACACTGATTTCGATGGGCTTAGACTGGAGTAACTGCTTAGGATTTCACTGTTTATGTTGCAATAAGAACAATTATATAAAGAATAAACACATCTTTATTGTCCAATGTTTAAAATATCAAAATCAGAGAGACATATACACCTACCCAACAGCAAAGGAAACCACAAATATAGCCTTGCACAAAATGTAACACACACACACACATTCAAAGCCATTATTGAACACTACATGCTATGTGAATAAAACTCATAATTTTCCTTGAAAGAAAAAGATTGTAACATAAATTAACTGTAGTTCAGTTTACTGCTGTTGGGGCTTAAAGGAAAGCCCACTGAGGTAGGTTTAAAAGTTTGTAAAGTTAACTGGCAGTGGATCAACCTCAGGTGGCTTTTATTGATATACCAAAAGAAAATTAATGCATTTTTCTTTAGGCTTGTAGAAGTGTCAGTCTCAAAGCTACATGCATTTGGATCAGTATGATCATGCATGGAGTTTTCAGACTAGTGCAATGCATGGCCTCCGGCCTTCATGTGGAGACACTCCAAGTGATCAAACCAATCCAAATACTGAGATACAAAGAAATACTATATGCACGCATGAAGCCATTCCCAATGTCCATATATTGATTAAATGATAGAACATTGTATTCTTGGAAGAAAGAATATATACAATTTTTAACTTGACATTCATGGGCTTATATGAACAACTTCTGTTAGCCCTAAGGGGCAGACATTGAGTGACTCCTTATATACATTACAAAAACTTTAGTCATAAAAATGTGCTGCACTGTAACATAAAAAATGTACTTGCCATTTTAACTTCATAGATATTTATTGGCCATTCCTATCCCTAGTTATTGCTTGCAGTGGAATGGGCTTCTGTCTGGTTTCTGGGATAGCATACTGACACATAAATTTTGCTCAAAATATGCAAGAGCACTGTTTTAAAGGTAGCAGTTTAGCAGATAAGTCCTGAACTTTGCCTCTGAAAGGAAAATGACACAGCCATTTTCTCTTTCCTTCAGTAAGACAGACATTTAATTGCTTTAGTCAATAAGATGGGTTCAGTGTGGAGATACATTTCCTGAACTTTTTGCTATCATCTTCTTCAATGCATAGAGAGACGCATAAGTTGGCATGTAGGAAAACTCCTTTCCCCTACATTCTATGCACATAAATTTACCACCTTTCCTTTTAACCCAAAGGTTTCACAAGGATTTTAAATATACTTCACTGAAATACTGTTTTACTTTTCTCCGTCCTAATGAAATGCTAACGGTTTATAGGAGAAACATTAATTCAAGTTTTATGGAGATGCTTAGGAAGCATTCTCTATAGCAGTATGCACATTAGCAGAAGCAAGAGATTTACAGCACATTTCAAATGGGAAATGTAGGCAGTGGTACCAATTAGTTTGTCTCCTGTGCTGCAGTCCCTTGTATGAACACAGCTTATGGTTGTCAGCTAAGGCAGATGGAGGACAGTGACACTTGAAACTTCCTCATATCTCAGTCAGCGGGGTGGATCTTACCCCAATCCAACTTGAACAAAGTTTATGCATTGATTCATTTATGCATTAAAATATTTGCACCTCACTTCTCCTTTTGGTTCAAATCTGAAGACTTCCTACAGTCTAAGTAGCCTTCCTCTTGTTTAAGTGATTCTTCCACTTTAAGTGATGGAGTTTAAGTGATGGAGAAAGAAGCTCTTAATTTGGAGAAAGGCTACTCAGAGCATCCTCTCTGCCCCTGAGTTCAGTCCATCTCACTCAGCATTGTCTGCTAGGACTGGCAGAAGTTCTCCAGAAGTTCCACATACTGATCCTTCAGCGAAGGATGCCAGGAACTGAACCTACCATTTTATACATGCAAAGGTCTGCCACTGAAATTGAGAATTTCATTACATGAAGTCTAGCTTAGAACACAGACCTTAGAGTCTTTTTTAAAATTGGATCATATAAAGAACAGGACATCAAGACTGGCTGGTCAGACCACTATCTGTTGAAGAGTTGTGGGTTGTGAAGTATCCTTTGCAGCAGCAGGATGGTCTACCTCCCTCAGTGACCGATGGATCTGATAGAATTCCTGGATGCTTTGGGGAACTTAGAGCAGAACCACAAGTGACAAAAGGCACAGATTGGACACTGGTCAGCTTCCCTCAAGTTTTGATGGGAAATGTAGGCGTCCTGGTCTCGCAGCTTGGCTCTCCGACTGCTGTCCAATGGACTTTTCAACTGTCACATGTCCAACATTCCGCCAAGCTGCCTACATTTCCCATCAAAACTTGAGGGAAGCAGACAAGTGTCCAATCTGTGCCTTTTGTCACTTGTGGTTCTGCTCTCAGAGAGCCCAAACAGCAACCCTGCTGGAACCTTAGTATGTGGAATGCTAGGCTTCTTGGGGTGATAGACTATTAAACTATATTTCAGCTTGTAACACATAATGCCTAACATAGGCTGCCAGTAGGGCTTGCAACCTCTGGGTTGGGAAATTCCTGGATATTTGAGGGTGGAGTTTGGATATGGTGGGGTTGGGTGGGAAGAGGGACCTGAGCGGAATATAGTGCTATAGAGCCCCATCCTCTAAAGCAGCCATTTCCTGGAGAACAGTTGTGATTCCAGGAAATCCTCAGGCCCCACCTGAAGGTTGGCAACCCTAATGACCAGCAGTGCATTGTTCCTTGAAAATCCATTACTCCCACAGACAACAAAACCAGAAGACTTAGCAAGCCTCTGATGAGCTGCATTTGACTTTATGTGAGTCACAAATGATGCAGGACTGCATAAAAACTTGATTCAAGTTGTATTTTTTCCCTTTAGACCATACCAATTATAGACATGGCTGTTGCCCTTTCACTTTCATATCAAGATTACAGATTGGGGGGGGGGGATCTTTACTTTTTTTTTGAAGTGTTCATTAGAAGACAAAAATAGTCATGAGCACAAATCTTGCCAATTCCTTTTCTAATATAACCTACAATTAAAATTTGCTAATAGAATTTTTAAAAAACCTGAACTGGCACGGCTAAATGAGGGCACATAAACCTTAAAAATATCCCCAAAGACACATTGACCTCCTTCAGGAAAAATATCGTCTGCCAAGAGAACAGTCTTGGGATTCACGGGCTATTGGGACTGGCAGTCTATAAATACCATGCTGTTCAAGGCACATGTTTTGATAGCTGATAGCCAAAAGCATTTTGTGGGTCAGACCTGCAAATGACAACATTTGGGATTATAGTTTATGTATTAAATGGGGGTGAGGAGGAAGCTAAGTGTTTCCATTCAGTCTGAGGAGAACAAAAGTACCATCAAGTATTTACAAAATATACACCTCTCTGCCTTCCTTAAAAAATACACTGTTCTAAGCTCAATAAATAGAATTGTAGTTACTACTTAGAGAAAACTCTGGCGTTCTGTATGCTTCCGTGTAATTGAATTCTTGAGGGCATAGGCACTCCAATGCACTCGCCAGGTTTCATTGCTCTCAAGAGCTTTCTAGTTCATGTCATCAGAGGAGGTGGTCGATACATATACAAACATATGCACCTTTACCTCCACTGACATGCTTAATATCTATCTATCTATCTATCTATCTATCTATCTATCTATCTATCTATCTATCTATCTATCTATCTATCTATCTATCTATCTATCTATCTATCTATCTATCTATCTATCTATCTATCTATCTATCTATCTATCTATCTATCTATCTATCTATCTATCTATCTATCTATCTATCTATCTAATTTATTTTCAGAATAAAAAAAGAAGGGGGGGATAACAGGGTCAGAGGAACAATAAGAATTTGCACTACAAAAGTTGTTATAATAAAATACAGAGTGCGCAAAGCATACCTTAATCAGAGTTCATCAATATTACATCTCCTATTCCAACTCCTGTGAATCTTCTCCAGGGTCGGATCAAGGGAGGTGCAGGGGGTAGCCTGCCCCCAGCACTGCTAAAGAGGGGGCACCGGGCACGGCTGCCAGCCGCTGAGAGTGTGCCACGGCTTGCTGCACAGGAGGCTGAGCGCAGGGTTGGGAGGCCCTTGCCTGCCCCGCCGATGGAGTGGCTGGCTAGCCGTGCGTGCAGGACCTCCCAGCCCTGTGCTCAGCCACCCACGTGGCAAGCCAGCCACCCCAGTGCATACCCGCACTGCCACCGCCAACTCCACGGCACACCGTGCACTGGGGCAGCCGGCTTGCTGCATGGGCGGCACGGTGCAGGCGAACTGGGCCGAGGGCCTCCTAGCCCTGCACTCAGCCACCCGTGTGGCAAGCCAGCTGCTCCAGTACCTAGTGCACTGCGGAGCTGGCAGCAGCGGCGCACCAGGTGCTGGGGCGGTTGGCTTGCCATGTGGGTGGCAAGCCTCCTGCCCCTGTGTGATGACGTCATGGAAGTGACGCTGCGTGATGTCATCATGCAGCACCAGGAGCGCACGCACAGTGCGCGCACACAGGGCCAGACAAGGGTTGCACTGGGCGCCGGCAACCCTAGATCTAGCCCTGATCTTCTCAAACTAAATATGAACTTTTTCCTACACAGTATTCAATTTTAGATCAACTAAGGTCAAAACAAGCAGTCTCCATGTACATTCTTACTGCTATATCTTAATATGGTCTAATGCTTCTATACCGATTATTTCTATTTAACTATTTTGCCAAAGTCCATAACATGCATTCTATCTCAACACTAATATTTAACCAGTTTCATCTGATCAGATCCTAACTTTATATCCAATCTATAACAATATATCAGTATACCATCCTATTCAGGTTTCTAAGTCTAAGACATTTTATGCATTTTATCCTTTGTAAGCAAAATAATTCTCCCATTTCTCTTTGAATTCTCTCATTGGTCTTCTGTTTAAATAGCATGTTAGTTTTGCCATCGCTGTATATTCTCCCATCTTCTCTCTCCAGATTTCACTAGTTGGGCATTCTTCTTCCTTCCATCTCGTTGCAAATACCACCTTTGCTGCCGTCAATAAATATCTAAATAGTTTGTGTAATTTTCTGTCTATATTTTCTGGTAGTATTCCCAACAGCATAGTTTGTGGATTCATGGTGAAATCAAATTTTAAAATCCTTTGCATCTCAGCATGTATTTCTTTCCAGAAGTTTTTACTTTTGTGGCAAGTCCACCACATGTGATAGAAGGAACCATTTGCTTCTTTACATTTCCAACATAACCCCACATATTTCTTGTCCATTTTCTCAATGTCTTTTGATGTAATGTACCATCTAAAGAACATCTTGTACCAATTCTCTCTAAATGTTTGGCTTGCCGTAAAGGCATGCTTAATATCCTGAAAGTTTATAATGCTTGTATTTTAATACCTTTATGATCTCTATGATTTCTTTGCTCAGTGGGGACAACCATACCCTCCAAAGGATAATACTCATCCTACCATCAAAATCACAGTCCAAGTACTTGTGAGTACAAGTACAAGTACACTTTGCACACAGTCATAGAACTATTTCTGTTTGTGTGAAGAATTTCTCTTCATATTGGAAAATGCCAAAAAAAGGAAGCATGTGAAGTTGGAAAATATTGTATTCTATTTCTAAATTATATTCATTAACCTGCACTATTAGACCTGCTTCCTAATACTGTTTGATAATCTACATTTGGATGTGGATTTTTTAAAAAAAATGAAAGTATGGGCTATGAAATTTTGAATACTGCCCTTATTCATTCTTGAATGGTTAGTGACAGATTAGAATTTGGGAAACCCAGTTTCAGATCCATACTCTGCCATGAATTTTGGGGGAAAGGAAGTTCTTTGAGGAAGGGAAGAATGTAAATATACCATACAGAAACAGTTGCATGGCCATGTCACATCATGGAAGACACAGGATAAAACTCGTGAGTGTGGATTTCCAACCACATCAGCTTGAAGAGCTGTTTGTTTGAAGAAGCTGTCCACACATTCCGGGTTCAATCTACATTTGCCTTTTGACATATCACCTTACCAGTACTTTACATTTAGGGTACAGCTAAGCTAGTAAAAGCTAAGCAGTTGTGAGGTGTTCAGGGAACATTTTGGGTCACTCAAAAGTCTCCTTTGGTGTCCTAAATGTTTAATGGTCGATACTGGGCAAAGGCCTAATTTAGGATAGTTTAGCTGGTTTTCTCAATGACATGTTGGAAGTCAGCATTAACTGATTTCTTCTACTGCTAAGATCATGATATACTTAAGATGCTGTATTGTTTTCTTTTATACAGCTGGTTTATAATATTTTTATCAACTTCATCATAACTTTGCATTTCTTGCTTCTACGCTTTTCTTCTTTCTTTCCTTTAGATAGTCAATATAGTTCTCTTTTCTTGAATTTCAACATACGTACATTTCCATTCATTACCATGTCTAAGTAATGTGCTCAAGTCCAAGACATATTGGGGAAGAAAAATTCATAGCCCCTCTTCCAATGACACTATCTGATCACTGCTATTTTAAATATATACATAGAAAGACTCACATTCATTTCTCCCTTGAATCCCTTGAAATCATCTAAGTAACACAGGAGAGCTATTTTGGACCACTTTGTTTTATTTTAAGGAACTTTAACAGTGGTTCTTACCAATGTTCAGGATAAATCTCCCACCCATAAAATAATTATTTGTTAGGAAATTGCCTTGGAATCTTACCCTTATCAACACATTACAGATAGCTAACTAACTGTTGCCTCAGTTCGACAAATTAATCAAGTAAATCTTGCCTTGCTGTGCCTTTCTGGAATCTATAAAAGATAATGGACAGAAAAAATGGACAAGATGTTAGATTTCGTTTAACTTCTGGTTTATTGCCTGCTTCGCAAGAGGATGTAAATAAAAACCCATTCTCCAAGCTATCATATTTCCCATAAAATGGTCACAATCTGCTGATGCGGGAGCTATACTCTCCCGTTCCTTGCATACATATTTTACCAAATGCTAAAGCTCAGTATGCCAAACAAGCATTCTTACAGCAACTGTAAATAAATTACCATCTCCAGACTTAAAGTGGTCAGAATGTAGTGGTAACAAAGACTTTATTGTTCTGTTTTGTAAGAGCACGAAGAGGCAGAGCATGGAGGTTAACACTGGGCTTCTTTGGCCCCCATCTCCACCAAGTCATATCACATCAGGATAGTCAGCTGGCCCATTCTGTAGGCTGTGGCAAACCCCACCCTTTCCTCCTCATCTCTGAGAGGAAGGGCTGCCAGAATGGCCGTTGTTGTATTTTATGAGTGCGTGAAGAAGCAGATGTTGGAAATTATTAGGTTTGCTTACAGAAAGCATCCTTTTTTGGGAATAGTGTTTTGAATAGAAGTGGATACTAGTCATGTAGAAAACATACCGGAGAAAAGTGGGGGGAAAGCCATCATATGGAGCCTGCTGTTGAAAATCCACCTATATAATTTGCTTCTTACAGCATAGCCCAGTAATCTGGGTAGGAAGCCCTCCTGAATAATTCAGTTTTGTATAGTTTGCAGAAAGCTAGGAGAAGGAGAGTTTCCCTAACCTCTTCAGGCAGGCCATTCCATAAGGTGTGGGCTACCATAGAGAAAGCACACATGCAGGCAGCTGTTGGTTTTAACCAGCTGCAGGGCAGTATCTGCAGAAGGCCCTGTCCAGATGATTGAAGCTGCCATGGCAGAACATGGAGAAGAGGCAGTTGCACACATATGAGGGTCTGAGGCCATGAAGGAAATTAAATGTGATAGTCGTGTGATCTTGAATTGAGCCCAATAACTGATGGGAAGCCAATGGCATGACTGCCGAATGGGAGTGATATGCGTGCTCCATCAAACTCCTGCAAGTAAATGAGCTGCTGTATTCTGCACCAACTGGAGTCTCTGAGTCAACTTTGAGGGGAGGCTTACATGGGAAGTAATTTTATTTTATCATTAAATATATATTATTTATTTATTCATTTATTATATTTATTATTATTATTTATTCATTCATTGAAAAAACAGCCCCATTTTTTATTTTCTCCCCATCCACAATATTTGCTAACTTTGGGCAATTTAAAATAATGATAAAGGTGTATTTTTAAAATAATTTACCAGAAAAATAGACAGTTGCAATTTCATTTTAAAATGTCAGTTTTGATGCTTTCTCAATAAATTAAAATGCATGCATAGAAGTTTTAAAAACCCTTTCCCTTCTCCCAATCTTTTCTATTTCCCATCCCCAGAAGCTTCCACTGAAACATTTGACTAGTTTCTTCAGTCTGGATGGACAAGTTGGAAGCAGCCAATAGCAAATGTATTAATTTGCATTTAATATTAAAGCTTCTGGAATAAAAGTTGGGGGGGAGTTATTTATTTAAAGATATTTTACACAAGTCTCTTTGCATGCTTCCATCACTTATAGAGCAAACAGTTATCAGGGCACGAGAATGGGAGTTGTGTCAGTAAAATATTGAAGGCTTCATATTAGAGGTATGTCAGTAACATTTGGGAAACTTACTTGTTTGTGAAGTTCTTGAATTCACTTTCAGTCATCACAACGTGCCACCAAAAACAACAGAAGAGGGAGATTGCGAGGAACCTCTGCAAGATGGTGTTTTCCTATAACCATAGACAAGTCCTCCACAGTTCCTGACACAACTCTAACAAAAAATAACAATAACAACAATAGCAATCGATTTATATACCACGCTTCAGGACAACTTAACACCCACTCAGAGCGGTTTACAAAGTATGTTATTATTATCCCCACAACAATCACTCTGTGAGGTGGGTGCTGAGAGAGCGCGAAGAGAGCTGTGACTGACCCAAGGTCACCCAACTGGCTTCAAGCAGAAGAGTGGGGAATCAAACCCGGTTCTCCAGATTAGAGTCCCACCACTCTTAACCACTACACCAAACTAGTGAAGTGGTTAAGAAAAAAGGTAGTAATAATGACTGAAATATCACCTTTCCTTACTTAGGATGATGCCTCAAGTGGCTGTTTGTCTTGCTTGTTAATAGAACCAGCCTTGCTTATTCCAGCCTATCAGCCATCCCTCAAATATGAGGGCTACTTTTGTGATTTGTTATAATGCCTTTGTTCACTGTAGGATTCTTAGCACAATTACATTTTTGTATATCAAGTGACAAATCTGTTGGCAGTCGTTGTGTTGAGATAGCCTCTTCTATAATACGTAGTTAGAATCATGAACGCTTTTGTTAAACATGTTGATCCATCATGGGGACTGCATCCTAAACTAATAGCGTTTTGATCTTAATGCTTGTGTTTTGCCAGCAATCAAAATACGAACAGCATTCGGATACGACATGAAGCCAGAAGAAATACCACAGAGAATCCTAGTACAACGAACAACAGAAAAGGAGACCTCTTAAAAATGCCATTACACTGATTCAAAATAAGCCTCACTGTAGACACAAACTTATAAATAAGCCATACTTTCAGAAAGAATACATATGCATACACCGTCATATTTCTTTAGAAAATACAGGCATTTTTTATTAGAAGGTAAGAGTTTGCTGAACTGAATGGCAAGAGATCACCAAAGCCATCCACATTACCTACTGAGACGCGCTCTTTACCTGCACTAATTGTTTAATTTCTCACAAGCAGTCATGATGCCTGCCACCTCAGCACAAGCAAGGTCTGGACCCTGGCAACCAGGACTTGAGACTAATGGATAGTGGGCTATTTTGTAGAATGCCATTGAAATGCAAGGATTGCGTTTAATATTCAGCCAGTATCGCTGACACAATTCAGAAGGAAAATGGCATATTTGCAAATGGCTTTTTCTTTGCCCCTTCCCGCACTTGCAAATTGACATCCCATTATCAAGGATTCAAAGTTTACAGCTATGAGAAATTGTTGACCTTCAAGTTAGTGCTGCTGCTGCTTCTTTTTTTAAAAAACACATGCGTACTGGATTTGCTTCAAATGATTAGAGATGAAAGGGCTCTCTGCATAAGATGAGGTAGTATCAATTAATAAGTACTTTAATAGGCAAAAACATATGGTCAGATGCATTCATGTTCTGCTTTAGCAGGAGGAGGCTGACCGAAGTCATAAATCCCTAAACAATTCTAATGAGTATCCCCCCCCCCCAAAAAAAAAGGATACGAAAGGAAAGGAAAAGGAAAAGACATTGATTTTTAGATTCATGATTTTTTCCTTGGAGTTATTTCAGCAAAGCAAAGAACCAATCTCGGGTTAGAATACAAGAACTATGTTGACTAACATTACCATGTTTTTATTTCTAGTAGGGCTCCTATGACTTCAGCAGGTGGCTAACAAGGGTGGCTTTCCACTGCTGCAGTTCTATGGCAAACTTTACCTAGTGGATTTCCATCTACTGCATTTCACTTCCATCTCCGCCTTCTTGCTCTCTTCCCCTCATTCCAGTTACATGAGGGCTGCCTAAGTTTGAAAAGTGGCAGAGAGAGACAGCGTATATGCACAAAGATACTCTGGCAAAAGGTTATAATTATTTAATATTTAATATTAATAGTTATATCTTATATTGTTGTATGTGTGTGTTTGGTGAGGTGGCACACATGACATGCAGTAGTCATGTGGCTCTTTTCTTGATGGTGATTGAGAATGTGGCTCTGCAAGCTGTGGAGTGAGTACCACTGATGTCTATCCTAGCTGCAATACAGTATGGGGAAAGTGGATGAGGCTCAGCACCTCCGGGCAGATGATGAAAGGCAAAGGATTGGGTCAGCAGAGGATTTCCATTAATAATACTAATAATAGTAATACTACTACTAATAATAATAATAGTGCTTATATACCACTCTTCTAGACGGATTAGTGTCCCATCCAGAGTGGTGAACAAGTTAGTGTTATTATCATCCCCACAATACAGCTGGGGAGCTGAGCTGAGAGGAGTGGCTTACCCAAGGCCGCCTACTGAGCTCATGGCAGTAGTGGGATTCGAACCCACTGTGCTACAGCAGTAGCATAAAAGGGGAATTTTTTTTTTGCTCATCTTCCTGTTCCTGCAGAGCTCCAGATTCTTCTTTGTGCAGTTCTTGGGGGGGGGGGGTGGAGTGTCCCACAGAAACAGCATTTCAGCAGCATTTTTGGATCTCAGTGGGAAGGGGAAACAGGAAAGTCTCACTGCACTGATGGAAATCTCTTCTGTCAGCAAAAATGACCAATAGAGCCAAGGCAAGTCCAGGCAAGACAAGACAAGACAGCATGAACTGCGCTCAGTTTTGAACTGGGATAGGTTGCCCTTCATGAGAAGCTTTAACTGGGCTCCTATTTAGATTTAGATGTGTTGTGGAGATGGAGACGAAGTAGATTTAAATAGGTTGCTGTAGATGTCTGAGTTTAACCCATGCTAAGTTTAACCCTTAACTGAGTTTAACTCATGCACCCTGTCTTCTGTCTACTTCCTGGGGTATATGGACAAAACCCTGGAGACCCAACACATTTTAGGATATCCCAACTCTATTGCTTATAATCCGCAAATACCCATATAAATAGGTAAACATGCAAAAATGGAATAACACATATATACATAAACCATATACACATCCACACATTCCCTTCCAATTTGTCTGGTTCTGTCATGCATTCACCTCTGGTACTTAGTTCATAATCATAACTCTTGTGACATCTGCAAGGGTGCTAGTGGGTTAGAATGAATCTTGAAGAGTCACAAACAGTGCAATCCTAAGAAAGTTACTTCAGTCTAAGCCCACTGAAATCAATGGAATTAGACTATAGTAACTCTTCTTAGGATTGCATTGTAATCAGGGCTTTTTTTCAGCTGGAACGTGGTGGAACAAAGTTCCGGAACCTCTTGAAAATGGTCACATGGCTGGTGGCCCTGCCCCCTGATCTCTAGACAGAGGGGAGTTTGCCCTCCACACTGCAAGCAGTGTGGAGGGCAATAGGGCCATAGGGAATAAGAAGAAAGCTCATGGCAGGGAACAACAGGCCGAAAACAGTAGCAGTCCCAGTTGGATAGGGACCTTTCTCTGTAGCATATCCACCTTGCCTAGTAAAGTGCTTTACAGACCTTTGCTCTGTAAATTGTTACTGCTGACTCAAATAATCTCTTTGACTAGTAATAGAAATAAATGAGAACCTATACAAAATTTCATAGGTGAAAGGGGGAATTGGAATTAAAGGAAGGAATCCTGAAAGGATACATATACTTTGCCAGCTGAAAAGAAGCAAGCCTCAAACCAATTTCTTTCCTTCAGTCTAATTCCCACTTCCATTCCAGCTGGCTGAAGGATCCTGCCTGCACACCTGGATTTCTACTGTCAATATTCCATGGAAGCAGGAGGGAGTTGTGTGTCCACAGTCCTTAGCTATTGTCACTTTGGAAAGACTAGGATTGTACTGGTCCTCTGGTATTCTTCTACATTGCTTTTCTTACCCTGCTCCTTCCTCCTGTTTTGGATCCAGGCATATCCAAATGCTCAAACATTCACATAATAATAGAGGGGACAAGCAGGGTTTCTCTATTAAACATGCGCTAAACAGTTGAAGACCTTAGTCATGTTTTCTGGCTTCACAGAGTCAGCTCCAGGGACAATAGTTGCAGCTCCTCTGCTAGGTCTTATGTGCAGGGCTCAAAGAATTGGTTTGTGTCGTTTCTCCTCAGGCTTCTCTCTTTACACATGCCACTGCAGCTTCTCTTCTGCTTGAGTTGTACCTGCTGAGGCTAAATGGTGGCTGTGATTTCTTTGGGCATGTGAAAGATATACCTTAAGGATCACCTGCTCCCATATGAACCTACAGGACCAGGGTGCTCTTGCCATCTGAGGCTGGATAGGTGGCAGCCTGAGAAAGGACTTTCTCACTTGTGGCACCAATCCAAAGAAAAGGAAACAAAGAAATCTGTAATGATTGATAAGATAGATATTAAAGTAAGTAAGGAGAAACTTAGATTTGACTGTTTACTTCCTTTTTTAAGTGTCTCCAAAAACATATATCCCATTGTGTTTTTTTTTATTATGAAGTCTTATGCATAGTAAGAAATGTGCTGTTGGACAGGATAAGGCAATTTAAATTAACCACAGATGACACAAAAATTAATACAATGGTCTTATAACTCTGGGGGAACTCATCAGATTTTAGTGCTTTGTGGCTATTAGTAATACACTGGCATTTCTTACCCTGAAAGGACTTTATTCAGGATGACTTAATTATTGAAGGTTTGCTGAGAATTAACTAAAGAAAAGATGAACTAGGATTATGAGCAAATTTTATCTTGATCAAATGACCCCTCCAGCAACTTCCCTTATACTATATTGATGAACGTGAATATTTAAGAACTATTTGCAACTATTTGCTCAGTGAACTTTTTTTCTTCAGTGTACCCACTATATAATTGTGGTCCATTCTTGCCAAAATCTATGTGATGATCAAGATAATCTTGAATTGCAGATCATCTTGAACTGCAACAAAGATTACCAGAGTAGAGATCATTTTATTTATTTTATTGTTTGTTATTTCTATGTATGGTCCCCTTTTCAATATTATGTTTCCCAAAGAAGTACCCAGTAAAAATTAAACCAATATATTAAATAGAAAAATGCCAGCAGAAAAAATAGGAACAATAAAATATAAAACCCAACAGGGGGTATTAAATGATCCCTGTACAAAACAAACAATTCAAAAGCCTAGAATCATAAAAAAAAAACTTTTGCCTCTATTCTAAAAAGTGCCAGGTATGTGGATCTGGTAGGTTTGTCTTAGAAAGTCTTTACTACTGGTCTCTTACTTTGCTATGGAGTTCATGTCTGTGTAAAGAATAGCACAGTTGCACGCATCTGTACTTGAAATGGAATGGTGGGCATTTTTTCCACATTAGAACTACTATTGGATTGTCACTTTAGCCTGCTGTTATATGAAGTAGCCCCATGCTAAATCACACCAGGCTCCATCTGTTTGCAAAGGGAGAGGCTTGGTTTTTCTATGGAGCTACTATTGTTCCCCAGGCCATGAGCATAATGATAGTATGCAGGACTATGCCCAATTCTGCCATCTCTTGGACTCCACTCAGCCATTGCCACGGAGATGGCCCCAGATTCATTTCTGGACCTTTTGTGTCTGACAGAGATGAGCAGGTTTTGACATGAAGGCAGAGAAAACAACAAACAAAATGAAGGCTCAGAGGAAACACTTCTTGTTCTCTCCTGAAATGACTTAAAATGATCATCTGATGGCAGAACTCAAGCTTGGTGTAGTTAGAGAGTAAACTTCATATGTCAAAATCTGCCAACAGCAAATGGAAATCTGGGTGGAATCACAACTATATTAATTGTTTCTTTTTAAAGAAATCCGTGCAACTTTTCCTTTGCAGAGTGGATTTATTGTGTGTATAGTGATCTTATTTGCGCAAATTAGCCACCTGCAATAGTTCTACTTACATTCCTCATTTTCTTGGGAGAGGGAGGAAAAAACTTCCTAGGCTGAAAAAAGACACCCAGTTTGTGGACCTTGTAGATTAATGTGCTTGTTCATTAGGTAAAGGTCTAACTATGTGTTCAGAGTTATTAAAAGAGCTTCCATTAAGCTGTAAATTATTTGTGCCAATAGATGTTTTCTAAATGCCATCAATATGTTTAAGTTGCCAATTGTATAATTTACAGGCGTAACATGTATTTAAGATAAAAGCCGTAACAGTTATAGTAAAACAAAAATGGTTGTTGAGTCATTACAGATAAAAATGCCAAAGCCTCTGAATTATTGTGTGCTACAGATAAGACTCAAGTGATTCCTTTGTCACATAAATAAGACACCAGGAGTGCTTTCTGTTGTTACAACCTGCAAGCAGAGTAACAAGTGTGAGTGACTTATGTCTTCTGTTTTCACTCCCCTGTAACATTCAAAGTTGGGTTTTTGTATATTTTATTGCTACAGTGTAAGCATAACACATGAGGAGAGGCATGAATCTCTCTTGGAATGTTACACAAGGAACAGGGAATCAGGAGAAGTTACCAGCCCATGTTTCCACCTGTCCACAGCCCCTCCCCCCCAGCTTCCTGAGTTGGGTTGCTTGAAACCACCCTGTCTAGAGTCTAGAGTAGAGGTGGGCATGAATCAAAATGCAGACCAAAATTAGTCATGAACCAGGCCAGTTTGTGGTTCATGAACCGGTAGATCATCAGAGCCCATTTCTGACGAACCACCATGAACTTTTAGGCCGGTTCATTTGGTTTGTTTTTTGGTTCGTCACTGCAGACAGCTTGGCGCTGATCAATCAGTTTCCTAGGCAACGGGGGGAACGGGCTTTCTGTAGCCCCAGAAATGACCTTCTGCTGCCCTGGAAGTGACATGTTCATAAACCAAACAAACTGGTTTGTGAACCGGGGCAAGTTTGTAAAAGTTCATGGTTCGTGGTTCATGAAATGCGATAAACCACTAACGGCATGGTTCATTTTCCCCCCAGTTCATGCCCATCTCTAGTCTAGAGTGATGCCCAAGACTGAAACCAGCCTACCTTCACAGTTATCTAATTCCCATTTCAATACTTTCTATTTCAAGAAACATTTGCAAGTTGAACATAAGCAAACTCATGTTGGTGAGGCAATTGTGAGGAAGGGAAAGTACAGTGCTGAAGACACAAAGAAAGGGAGAGAAAGGGGGAGTCATCGGCACTTAATTTGTTAGACCCCAAATGTCAAGCAGTCTCTTACAGTGTGTGTTACTGAATTCTGTACTGATAATGGCTAATGAAAATGTTGCCTGGCTTCCTGCTCACAGCAGATATAGAAATTAGCCAAGCTTTCCTTATTCAAATTAGAATAATCTCATTCTTTCCACCACCTGTTTCTGATACTTCACAGGAGATTTATTGGAAGCTTTCTGAATGAGTGGCTTCTCTGGTGCTATCAGAGAAATGTATGAGATAGATTCAGTCATTCACACTCCATGGGAAGGAAGCTGCTCAGCCTACTCATACAAGAGGCAGTCAAAGCAATTCTGCAGACTTTAATATTTAATGATGCCTTTCGATGTATAGAAGCTAGGTAAGAGTTAACATGTATAACCTTAGACAGTTTAATAGATAATGCCTTCAAGCCTGATTATAGAAGATCTTGAATATTTCTTGGTTTAAAGAATACTGCTTGTGCCTTGAATTTAATTGTGTCCTATTAAAACCAATTAACAATTAACAGGAACAAAGTGTTTGACTGTGCCTGGAAGATAATATGCAGCTCATAGAGAAGCATGGGGTTTGGACTGGGGACATGTCTGGTTGCAATCTCTTCTGGCTATTTTCCCTTCTCTCTACTATTGCAATTTGTTGCCACTGCTACTGCTGCTCATTGTCATGATCACCATACTTAAATTTGCACAGTATGTGCATCCATATTAAACAGGGGCAAGAGCAGCAGGGATGTTGAGACCAAATAGAAGCATGAAAGCAGCACATTTGGGTAGAGGGACTGGGAGGGCATTTAAAAATAGGTGCATTGAACTCTCCTAATGTATTCAGTATGCAACATTGAAGCAGCTATGCAAAGAAGCTTCTCCAAAAAAATGTATTTTTTTTATTTTTAGCCTAGTGAGGATGACCACTTCCATGCTGCTTGTTTCTTTTACAACATCTTTGTGGCATAGCTTCCATGCCACAGAAAAAGACATAACTCCAATAAATGGGTCTATTAAAAGCTGATCTGCCACAGAACTGACCAACTTGATTACCAATTCACTGTGGCTTACCCTGAATCGATAATTGTGGGCTACCAGTGAATCAACAACCCTACCCTGGCTCAAAACTTGGCAAAGCCATATTTGTGTGCCTTGTTTCTCATGTCCTACATACTAATCATGTGCCAAGAGGGGTCAGACCTCACCCCCCCACACGCAAGTCAGCATTTACATTCAAGTGATGCTGCCCAGCCCCAAGAAGTTTTGCCAAAATACTATATAAGCAAAAACAAGACCACAGTGTTCTAAAGCTAGTATAAACATAATTACCACCATGCTAAGACTAAAATCCAAATATTTTTAGTAATCGCTACCATACATTTGTGTTTACAATTAAATTACCACAAGGATACATAATTCCTTAAAAGGATAGTACACAATTCCAAAGATATTTAAAAAAACCCAAAATTCCAAAGGTAAATGTGAAAATAACTGGAGTCTCTTAATGTTTTTTCTTTTTTTCTTTTTTCTTCCAAGCTCTTGAAGAAAACTTCCAGCTTTCCAGCGACCAAACATGCTACTGGTGTGGGCACGTTTTTGTGAACTTCCTCAAAGTCATTTTACATACACAAATGTCTTATGGAACCAAAGCCTTTATATATTATTTACTCACATGGTTTTGCTCTCCATAGGATAAATTTGGGCCATCACATTAGGAAGTAGACAGTTGCCTGTCTTGTTAGAGGAATTTATTCAGAGCATTCTCAGTTGGCTCTGTCTTTTGAAACTACCCATCCCAGCTAACATTGCATCTCCCACCATGTGAAGAACACGTGTCAGAACTTAGTCTTGTGTAGAAAGACTCTTAGTTGTTATGGCCTCAGAAATAAGTTCACCAAACAGTGCATGTGAAAATCCAGAGGTAATTACAGTGTTGTCAAAATGATAGTTTGGTAGCAGAAATGCAACTCAAAAGACTTGAAATGTGTTTCTCATTTTCTCAAAAAGGACAGCACAAACTTCAAATTTTATGTGGTGAGTTAAATTTTAAGTTTCATGAGTTTCACAATGAAGACAGAAATGACCTATAATATGACAATGAAAACAGGACTAAGAATACTACAACCATATTTTGAAATATCGGTGATAGTGTTCATCTTATATTTAATTTCTGAACTTGGCCTCTATTGTGTGGATCAAAAACAAATCCACACAATGGGAGCAGGTGAAGATTGGGGAGGTGTTTCTGCAAATAGGGAAAGCCTGAGATTTGTCCAAAAATCCCAAAACTTTTTTTAATTGGAAGATTTATATTCCATCCCTACAGAAAATGCTGCCTAAGACTTTGTAAAATCTCATATGGTCATAGTTAGCATCGTGGGTATCACTAGAAAGCCCAGCAGGATGGGATGCTTATAGTCTACAAAGAAAGTGAAAATGGCAACTGGGAGGGGAGAAGGTAGCAAATCTGTAAGGGGATGGGGAAAGGGAGAAAAAAATGGTGCTAGGAGATGGGCAAAGGGAACAAAAGGCAGGGGACAGTAGGGGGAAGATGTAATTTCTCTTTCAATTGTATATTTTTAATTTTTAATTCAGCATGTTTTTATCCTTTGTCACCAATGTCCAAATATGTTGTTCTATCATATTTCCATACATTTTGAGATAGAAATTATAACTGGTACCCAACAACACTAGTAAAAAACCCCCCAGTTTTGACAAATGTGTGGCATTTTACATAGAGATGTGTCCAAATGTGAAAAGGAAATAATATTTAATGAAACACCTTGTCTAGAAATAAGGCAAGTGATCATTATAGTAACAAAGAGTAGCTTTAACACCTGACTTATTATTTTAAAGTATTTGACAGTTAATTCTTTGTAACATGAAATAGGTACGGATAAGATGCCAGTATGAGTGGTTCATGAAGCAGAAAGAATATCTCCTAAGCAAAAATATTTCCATTACAGCAGTAGTGTATAAAAAAGCTAGAGGTGATTACGATGTTGCCAGCATGAAAGCTTATGGAGTGTGCCAAAGAGGCAAATTGCAGCTTCTCCAAGAAAGTCATCCCCAGTTTGGCTTTTGGGAATTGTAATCTCTGTGCAAAGAAAGAAGAAGAAAATGGTATATGAGGAATGTTCGTGCAATTAATTTGTATGGGCCTATTCGCCTATACAAAGATCAGTGAGCCAAGTGATGCTCGTTTAGCTGGTTTCCACACATGGATAGGATGTGTAGTTTCCCCATTGTAGCACACTGGGCCACTGGACTTTTTGCATTTTTTTTTTAAACCAGTAATCGAATACATTAACATTGATATAACATTATAACAATATCAGAGCAATCCTAAGAAGAGTTACTCCAGTCTAAGCCCACTGAAGTCAATGGGCTTAGACTAGAGTAAACTTGCTTAGGATTGCACTGATAGTGTAAATTCTCTGAATTCCCAGGTTTCATTTTTTTTAAAAGTAGATCTCTAGCCCCTTCCATTGCTGAGATATTTTCCCCCTTATATCTTTGCAACAGAAGGGGAAGAGAATTATTTTTAAAAAATGACAGCTGAGAATTCAGAGAACCATATTGTTACCCATATTGTTGCTATAATGTTGCTATAATAGAAGGGAAAATGGCTGACATGTGAGCATGAAAATCTGATTTTTCTCACCACACAGCAGCCATCCAGGCAACTTCACAGTAAAGCAGGTTTGAGAGAAACCAGAGAAAAACTAGGAAACCCCCAAGAGGTGCAGAATTGCACCACGGTGCTGTAGGGAAGCAGGAAAAAAAACTGCTGCCCTGCAGCATGGAATACTGAACAAATAAGCCATGTTGAAATGGCATTAGTCACATGCAAGAAGAATCAGTGAAATTTCAGTTTTACTGTGCCTCTGCCCCTTTTGGAAACATTCAGTTATTTGGGATCAAAGCATACAGTGTGTAGGAATTAAGGAATATAAGAATTAAGGAATATAGGAGTTAAGACAGGTGTTTTATTGAATTGTCATGTAACAGTGGTTAGCTAGAATAAAACTAGCTACCAATACACTATCCATATGATATTTATCAAAACAACAATCAGTTATGGCTTCACTGCAATTATAGCACATATCTCTAAACAATTAAAACAGAAAATTAAACTGCTCTGGCTATCAGATTCATAGGACTTTGATCCTAGCAACACCATCAACCTAACAATATCAGCCATAACATCTCAGTTTGTACTCCTGCTCATCCT
Organism: Eublepharis macularius; assembly: GCF_028583425.1. Classification (NCBI taxonomy): domain Eukaryota; kingdom Metazoa; phylum Chordata; class Lepidosauria; order Squamata; family Eublepharidae; genus Eublepharis; species Eublepharis macularius. Next base: position 60,733,316 of record NC_072798.1, read on the forward strand.
CTAATGTGATTTATGCCATCACGTGTCAGCAATGCCCTTCCACCCCCTACATTGGACAAGCTGGCCAGTCCCTTCAACAAAGAATTAATGGACATAAGTCTGACATCAGAATCCACAACATTCAAAAACCAGTGTGGGAACATTTTAACCTTCCAGGACATTCAGTTGATGACCTAAAAGTAGCAGTTATCCTGCAGAGGAATTTCAAAGAGAGATTAGAAAGAGAGACTGTTAACAAAGCTCATCACAATACATCCCCCTGGATTAAATCAATACACCCACCACCTCTCTGCATACCCCACCCTATCAAATCACACTTGATATTGTCATTCACTGGCATTTACCTACTATTGTCATTCAGCATATGAAATCACTTCACTCACCAAGATATAAGAGCGGATGGACTCACATTCTACCTATATCTGAAGAAGTGAGCCATGATTCACAAATGTTCATACCCTACAACAAATTTTGTTAGTATTATAGATGCTACTGGGCTCTTGCTCTTTTCTATTGCATAGGACATTTTGAATAACATCAAAATGACATTTCATTTTACTCTGACATATCCAGTATTAGGAGATCTCACAAGAATGGTGGATGGGGGTAAGACTTGTAGAATCTGCTGAAGCTGAGGAGACTGAGGAGGTAGGCAATAAAGGTGGGCACAAACAGCAGTATGAACCAAAAAAAGCCACAAACAGCCCGATCAGCTGTTTCTGAGTAAGCTGTTCATGAGGTCCTGTTCCCGACTAACATGTGTTCGTTCCAAGACCTGTTCATGGTATTCATCAGCCATTCGTCAAACCAGACAGTCTGGCGCCTTTCAATCTGGCGCTCTTGGCAACAGTCTGGCACCCTTGGCAACAGTAGGCACAGACTTTCTGAACTCTGTCTGAACTCCTGTTGCCCTGGAAACCCCAATCTAAGCCCAGGGGCACTTCACCCCCGACTCAGCCACTTGTCAGGGAAACCCCTGACAAGCGGCTGAGTGCAGCCTGCCGCGGTTTAAATTTCCCTCTCCCTGCTGCTGTGTAGCGCAGGAAGAGGGACATTTAAATCTCCCACTCAACAGCTGAGTGCAGCCTGCCGGGGTGAAATGCCCTTCTTCCTGTTGCTGCACAGCAGCAGGAAGAGGGGCACTTCACCTCCAACTCAGCTGCTTGTCAAGGGTTTCCTGAAAGAGGCTCCCGCCTCCCTCCAGCTGGCTGGAAGGAGGGAGACTTTGAAGGGAAGGAGGTTTCCCACACCATTTGCAAATGACATGGGGAACCTTCTTCCCTTCAGAGTCTCCCCCCCTTCCTCCAGCTGGCTGGAAGGCAGGAGACTTTAAAGGGAAGGAGGTTCCCCACACTGTTTGGGGAACCTTCTTCCCTTCAGAGTCTCCCCTCCCTCCAGCCGGCTGGAAGGAGGGAGACTTTGAAGGGAAGGAGGTTCCCAACGCCGATTGCAAATGGCACAGGGAACTTTCTTCCCTTCCAAGTCTCCTCCCTCCCTCACATGAACAGCCAACCACGAACATGTTCGTGAACAGGGTCATGTTTGTGGTTGTTCGTGATTCCCTGTTTGTGGATGGCAATGAACATCGTGTTCTTTTCCCCCCCTATTCATGCCTACCTCTAGTAGGCAACAAGGTGGCTCTTCTCCTAGGCTTGGCACTGAACAAACTGCCTCAAAAGAGCAGTCTGCAGTGGGGAGGAGGATCCAAGTGAACCCCTTTCTTTCTCTATGTGAGTTTTGGCAAGGGGGTCAAAGCAACACTGCAGCCAACTTTGTGATCATCAAAATACACCTAAGAGACCCCTACAGTTAATTCTCCAAGTTAGGGATATGATCTTTAGAGATTGTTTTCCTATTTTGGTTACGATGCACATATAGGCCATTTCCACACACGTTGAATAATGCACTTTCAACGCACTTTTGCAATCCTTTAGAAGTGGATTTTTTGTTCCACACATGGAAAATCAGTTTCAAATGTTCACTAAAGAGTATTGAAAGTGGATTATCCAACGTGTGTGGAAGCAGCCAGAGACAGACAGATAATTTGTAAGGTTTTTCATATGATATTGCTCTGGAACATGATTCACACATTTCCAAATTGGCTGTAGTAGGAGGGTTAGTTAGAGCTTATGTGTTGCAATGTCTGAAATACAATATGTGTTCATGGTACACCACATGCCTAGCTTTAATAACTGTTTTACTGATGTACTCACTTGCTCTTCAGGCATTTATAGGAGTTAGCCAAAGCTATGAAGACAGCCATATGCAGTGACCGGGGTTTTCAGGAGCCTCGATGCAAGAAGGCATGCCAAACCACTGAAACATCATAAGCTTCTAGCACGAGCAGAGCTTACAGCTGGAGTCTTACTGAATTTCAAAGCTTTCGGACATGCGTCTGGGGGCCAAGGTACAAGTGATGAATGACACAGCAAGTGAACAGACTCACGTGTATTCCTCCTTGTTCACTTGCACTCCACTTGTGCGCCATTTGATCACTACTTGATCACTGTGCAATGTAGTAATTGCACTAATTGCACTACGTGATCAAGTGGAGTGCAAGTGCAGTGCAAGTGAACAGGGAGGAATACACGTGAGTCTGTTCACTTGCTATTCGTGTCATTCGTCACTTGTAGCTTGGCTCTGAGTGAATCAGGGCTGTTGCCAGTGGATCATCAATTCTTTTCCACACTGTGACACTGAGAAATCTCTGTCTTTTGGTGCTACACCTCTGAAGATGCCAGCCACAGCTGCTGGTGAAATGTCAGGAACTACAACGCCAAGACCACGGCTATACAGCCCGGAAAATCCACAATAACCATCGTTCTCTGGCCATGAAAGCCTTCGACAATAACTGGTAGGTGTTCCAGCATCACTGCCCACATGTACTAACATTCTAACCTATACACCAAAACAACAAAGTGTGATATAGCAGACTGTCAGACTAGGAATAGGAGAAATCCCAACTCTTCAATGAAGTTCATTGGGTGTCCTTGAGCCAGATTGGTATGATGGTCATGGGTCTTTTTTTCAATTATGTCTGGTAAGGAGACTGGTTCATTTTCTGGCTATACTGATCCATGCAACTGTACCACCTTCTACATTGGTCTGCCCTTGAAACATCAATTAATGCAAAATGTAGCAAGTCGTCTTTGGCTAGAGTGAGCTTACACGTCACATGTATATTAGAACATGATTATTTGAATACATGGCAGTTTGGGAGCACTTCATGACCAGAGCTGCACAACAGGTAGGATGTCTCTCCTGATATGAATCCATGTGTCAACTTTGTTCATCTCAGTGATCCTTACTTGTGTATCTTCCATTAGGACAGCAAGAGCTATATCAGCCCAAACTGTAAGCCTTTTCACTAATAGCCCTATCCTTCTGGAAAGATTTGAGAAAGATAACTTCCCTGTCTGTTTTCAAAGAGACTTTTATACCTTAAGCTGGATAAGCTGGAGTTTGTGTATAGATAATCATTCCTTGTATAGTTTATCTTGTAGTTTATCTATTTGTATCATATCATAAGTAGACATGGGCACGAATGGGAAAAAACCCTGAACACCCTGTTTGTCGTTCGGTGCCATCCACGAACAATGAACAACAAACATGGACGAACATGAACTGTTCCTGGACATGTTCATTGTTCGTTGTTTGTGGAGGCCAGAACCCCCCAACCCCAACCCCACACTTAACACCCACTCCTCTCAAACCCATTTACCTGGCCCTTTAAAGATCCCTTTAAACTATCAGCGGGCAGGCAGCAGGGGGAAATTCTTGCACGTGCAAGGAGGAAATCCATGCACGTGGCTCTTTGCATGTGCAGGGGGGAATCTTTGCATGTGGCCCTTTCCTGGCACATGCGAGGAGCAGGGCCCTTTAAACACCCCACAAACTGACATTCCCAATGTCTAGTACCCACAAAATTTGCAGGAGACATAGTCCTCACTGTCCTCTGAAGACCCCCCAAGTTTCAGAGAGATTGCACCCAGGAAAAGCATGATCCATGGGTCTCCCCGTTGGCTGTCATTTTCTCTTCACAGAGGCAAAAATGGGACTCTCTGCTGGAAGTACTTTGAAGGGTTAAAGCCAGAAGGAAAGCCAGAAGGAGTTCAGAGTTCAGACCCTCTCTGTCTCCGGTTGCCAAGGGGATTGATTGCAGCAGGTGCCAGACTGTCTGGCTTGCCAAACGGCTGCCGAAGGCAATGAACAAGGCTTTTAACAACCACCAGTTTGTTTAGGATGGGGCCTCACGAACAGCTTCTCCGAGAACAGCAGATTAGGCTGTTCGTGGTTTTTTTCTGTTCGTAATGCTGTTCGTGCCCATGTCTAATCATAAGTATACTACAGAAAGATTCATTCTCCCTCTCTCTCCCTCTCCCTCTCTCTCTCTTTCTCTCTCTCTCTCTCACACACACACACACATACATGCACGCACATACACACAAAGGGTATGTTTTTTCTGTAAGCCACCTTTCAGGATGGAAAGATGGGATGAAATGTTTTAATACATAAATAAAGATACACTAAGGTAATTAATATGTTATAATAAAATGTCATGCCTGTGGATGTTGCCCATCCCAGATAACCCAGAAGCACCAAAAAATGCCACCGTTCATCAAAATGTGACGGTCAGTATTCTCATACAAGACCATCCTTGTATCATGGTATGTTTACTGAGAGATAGGTGTGTGGACTGTGTTCCCAGAAGTACTATCTTTTCCATAGTCTTTCATAAATTATCAAAATACCAAATATGGTGAGGGTCTCATGAAAGCTTTGGACTCTTGTGATGTTTTCAGAAATATCATGCACATTTGGAAACTTCCCTTTGATGTTGCCATTTTAAAATTTAGCATAATGACTGTTTGGGGAAGCAGGCTAATACTATGGTTCTACTGAAGTCATTTAAACTAAGCACAGGCATGCAATGCACTTTTAAAACAGCCAGAATAAATGGATTCTCATTGTTCCGTTTGGTGCTCTTGTCCAAATTATTTCTTTCGCTTCCTATTATCACAACTGGAATAGTAGAAAATGTAAACTGTTGTTGTTTTGTCACAACTGTCTGTGGCCACATACGATGGTAACACAAGATACATTGGTTGAAAAACTGAGCCTTTCTTTCTTTCTGAGAGCCTTCCATTGACAATAGTAAACAGCTGGCAATTTCAAAACCTATGAAAACATTGGCACATCATCAAGAAGCACAAAAAATCTATTTAGAATGGGATTTTGAGGTATTGTAAATGAAGCAGAACATGTTATGCTTTAAAGTTAAGGATGACTGTCAGATCTGCAGAGGGACTACATCAGGCAGGGAAGAACTTATACAATCATTGTAAATTCTGAACATTTTATGATAAAAAGACAAGAGGAACAGCAGCAAGTCTCTCTGAGCTCAACCCGTAGAGCAATTATTTCAGTAATAATACACTACATGTTTCTCCTTTACTGCTCTTGTGTGGATTACAAATGGAATTTAAATCTGAGCTGGGTAGACCCAGGAACATTGTACTAATATTCAGTTTAGAAGCTAGCAGGAAAACCTACAGAGAATATAAGTCTTATTTAGGTCTCCAGTTTCTTAAACAAGCAACAATGGCAACAAAATATGAAAGGCTTAAGAAAGAAAAGAATACAAGCTATGCTCCATTTTCCTTGCTTGTCTCGTATTTAATTGCACTGGGAACAACCATTCCTATTTTCTCTCCACAGTCAAAAGGTTAGACATTTTTCAGCTTACAGAACCCTGATATTACTCGTATTTACATAAATTGTCCCAGCACGGCTCTCCAAATAACAACACAAGGCAACCATACTTTGGGTTTAACTAGTTTATTTCAGATTAATTGGCTAATCTGCATAACCATTCTGCTTTAAAGACAGGCTGTGCCAGGCAGCCTTCTCTTGGCTACCAATATTTGGGAAACTCCATCTTGGCTCCAAATGCAGCTAGCAATTTATTGCTGGCTTCATTTATACTCACCTGCACCTATGCAGAGAAGTTTCACGCTTCATTGTCCTCAGCCTGCATGCTGTAGTTTGGTCAATGCTAGAGATGGGCATGAACCAAAACATGAACCGAAGTTTGTGACGAACTGAGCCAGTTCAAGGTTCTGATGAACTTCCACAAACTTTAGGCTGGTTTGTTTGGTTCGTTTTTTGGTTCATCACTGCAGACAGTCTGGTGCTGATTAATCAGTTTCCTAGGAAACAGGGGATGACTTCCTGAAGACCTTCTGCTGGTCCAGAAGTGATGGTTTGCTGATCTAGATATGACGTTTTCACGAACCAAATGAACCGGTTTGTGAACCGGGGCAGGTTCGTGAAAGTTCATGGTTCTTTAAATGCAACAAACCATGAACCACACGGTTTGTTTTTTTTCCGGTTCATGCCCATCTCTAGTCAATGCAGCTCAGCACCAAAGGTGTACTCTCCAAACCCTCCCTGCCATAGGGATGAATGATGGGCTGTTTAGAAATGACTCTCAATCATGCTCAGAGTGTTTGAAAATCCACCCTACCTATCATGAGCAACTCATCAAATTATAACAAACTAGTTATGCGTTAACCAGTCCACAGGACCAGGACTGATTATCCCTTTCAATTCCCCAACAATATGAAGCCGGTAAAAAAAGATCTCTCTAACAAAAAAACATAGGAAACTCTCAAAACTCCTGCTTGGCCCTGAAGCAACTGGCTAATCTTATGTTGTTTTAGGGAAGAGTGAGGAGCAGCACATGGCAAATGCCTGAATGGGAAGGACAGGAAGTCTCCTAAATAGCTAACCCCTTGGCCTTTCCCACAAGCTGGCAATTAGCTGCCCAACCAATAAAGCCCTATACTTTATTTAATCTAGAAAGGGGCTGAGACAAAAGCATCCACGGCCCCAGTACTCATTAATGAGTTTGCCAAGGAAGCTGAACATTCACATCTCACCCATTTTGGAAGGTTTTTAGAGAGGATTCAGTTCTCAAGAAAGAAGCTATGTCCTTTTGCATTATTTCAATGTTTGAAGACATGATGTGGACATGAACTTTTCCCAAACAGCAACTTCTGAAAGGCATAATGTGGCAATGTGAAATGCCAATCAACTCTCTATAAATTAGGAAAGCATAGCCAACAGTACGGGCCCAATGCAGCCCCTAAATATTGCACCAGTGGAGGACCTTCCCCCACTCCACCTTGCAATACCTACATTGGCCTCATTTGTGGCTTTGTATGGAAAGGCAAGAACATCCTATCATAGTGACCATCAAGAAATCATCAACACCACTTTCATCAGTATGCAGCCTACATCTTCCCAGAGCTGGAGTATGTTCCATAGGAGGCACTGTCATATAGCACAACTACTACAGTTTGGGATGGTGGTGAGAGAAATGAAATCATTTATTTAGTTATATTCCACTTCTTTTTGAAGAATGCACTAGATTCCGTCAACATTTTAGAAAAACAACAATAAATTAATCACACCTTACTGGATACTATGAAGCAATACAGGCAGATTCTGGGCAGATGAGTGGAATCGGCTGTAAAACAAATAGTCTACCTCCCGTGGATCTTCTCTGTGTATACTCAGGAACTGATATATACCCTTCCCCTCCACACACACCTTTTTAAAGGTTAGCTTCAGGTCACACATTAAACATGAGTTGAATTGGAGTTTCTCCCAATCAAACTTGAGTACATGTGTAAAGAGATCCTTATTCATATGTGGATAAATATTTGGAGATGTCCCAGTACTGAATGACAATCAATGTTTAAAATCCAAATGCCCTGTTAGACAATCTGGGATAAAAATAATGGCAAGACACAGATAAAGGGAAAGCTAATAACTGAAACCTCCAGGCTGTGTCAAACAAACTTTTTGTAGAATGCCTTCTTGACAATGTTATCCTTCTAGGCAAAGAAAACTCAAGACTAGTCACAAAATACAGTAATGGAAGCCTTTAAGTTTTCAGATTAACGGTTTGAATTGCCAGCACAACCATTTTACTTGTTCATGCTGTGTAGTTCTATTGACTTCATCTTGCTCAGAAACCAGCTCTGGCAGAGCTATCCAGGCATCAGCCCCTATATGGATGCGTCATACACACAATCCATTTTCTCAATGAAAGTGAACAGACAGCTGCTGACAAGGTACATCTTTGAAATACAGTGACTGGAAAACACATATTCCAATTACATTCCTACAGATTACATTTAGAATCGAAGGTGGCTGCTTCTTGGGCTTCATGAAACTTATTTAGAAGACCAAAAAAAGGTTTAGAGACATAAAGGTCAGTCTTACTCACTGAAATGGCCAAATTTCCCCACAATAAACAGGTAAGTAGAAAGCTGTTCATTCCCTGATCATCTGTCTTCTGTGGTCTAACCACACATTTAGAGGTATATGTATGCTGTTCATCATGTCAGCACTACAAATGGTATATTTTAACATTTAAACTAAAGCACTTCATGTTCTCAAATTCACAACTGTAAAGGTGAACTAGCCCCTAGCAGAAAATTTATCCCAGAGAAATTGGGAGGAGGGCAGGGAAAGAATGCTCCAGCGATTGCCACTATTAAGTTAACTTGCTTTATTGTTTTCAGTTCTTCTGCTTTTAAATAAATGCATATATGTTGATGCAATTTTTGTTTGCTGCCTAAGAGCTGCACAAAAGTCTTCATTATTTACACACACACCCACACAAACACACAAACACACACAAACTATAAGGAAAATGATTTAATTGTCCTTTTTATTTTTTTAAAGTGAATATTTGATCCAAGTTCAAATGGTGCTTCAGGAATTTATGGGGAATGACCTGCCCCAAGTCCCTCTCCAGCCACATATTGAAAGCAATAACACTACACAATTTTCTCTGTTCTAAAACATTGCACAGAGCTGTGCTTCAGCATTTCCATTATAAAGACATTTTCCTTCACAGGTAAAGCTGCATATTGACAAGTTGGCCATTCTCATTTACACAAGCTGCTTACCTCTCATATAGGTTGGTTCTTAACCTATGGCTGGAAGGATTTTAGTTCTATGAATTTAAGATGTTTCATATTATTCAGTAGCATGGGTGAAGCAAGAGTCTGTGACATCTACAATTAGTTTACCTTAAACCTTATTTTGCTCAGATTTTTAAATCATTAATTAAACATCCACTGTACATCAGGGGAACAACATACGATATGAAAAAAATCCATCATATTCTGCAGTTCATCAGCTTCTCTTATAATCTCTCTTACGACCTTGTTCTCATACCCCACCCTTATATGCTTGTTTTTCTCAGACACTGTTAATAGTGGAGAACAGAGAACAGGTTCTACTGACCCAGAAAACTAATCTGTACAATACTATCAAGGGAAAATGGTAACACCTGCCTACAGAAAACCAAAGGATTAGAATAACCATGTGGGACATTTTTAAGCTGTGACCATGCCATAAAATACTGTTTCCATCTGTGACTCTTTAAAAAAAAATGTGTTCAGCCTCATACATTAGTTCTCATATTAGTTCTTGTAGTTCCCCTCAGTTTCCTTCAGTCCCAGTAAGGTGAATGGTCCTAGATACCTGGAAAGTTTGCGCTTCTCCTAATATTGAAGACTAGGGTAGAAGTAGTTTCAATTTAGCATCTCAAGAATGAGTATCATATAGCTAAAGAAATAGAATGTTATATTGAATGCCATTTTAGAATGTCTTGGTTGTAATAACTTAATACATAACACATACATGCACACCGATAAGCAAACCTGTGGTGATTTGTGTGCTTGGGTATCTTCCATTTTATATTCTACATTGTAGATGGGCAGGGCCAATACTGAGGGCTGCTGCAGTGGTGGCAGCTGTTCACCAGCATGGCCCCACTGGTTGGCTCTTTTGGGACATTCTCTAAGGAGAGGGTGTATCGCAGCCCAGGACACTCTGCCCCTAGGGGAGCAGGGCTGGAGTCGAAGCATGACCCTCAGAAGGACAGTCACCCAGTGACAGAGCTAGTAAGAGAGCAAGGTGGGGCAGCAACAGTGATGGGGGAGTAGCTGAAAGGAAGGCAAAGGGCTTCTCTGGGGAAAAGTTCTCCTTGAGGGAAAAAGCTTCCTCAAGAGGAGGAGTAGAGAAATGTGACTTCTCTTCTATAAAGGACTCCTTGAGAGGAAATGCTTTTCATGATTGTTACCACTCCTTCTAAACAGGATCGCAAATGCTTAGTGAGTTTCCAAACTGCTGCCTGGGGAATTAGAGTTTGATCTAGCACATCTAAGCAGTGATCAACATGAAGATTGCTACTGAGAGCTGAAACGATGAGTTGCCAAGGATAGTCAATAAGAAATCCCAGTAATCCAATACAGAGTGACAGCAGATACCCAGCCAGCTGCAATGCCAAATGATTTGAATTGAATCTACGTAAAACCACTTGTTTGGGATTGTGAATAAATCATTAATGATAACATGTGGGTGCTCAGCTCAAAAGGAAATGGGAATTGCATGCAGGTTCTGCTCACTTTTCAAACATTGTATTTCATCAGCCAAAATCAGAGATCTACACAACTAGAATTATTTCTAGTTCTTGTGTAAAGTCACACTATTGTACAAAGCTTATCTGTACAGCACACTCTTTGTGGCCCATACCAGAAACCCCTATCCAGTAAAGCTAGAGAGATACCAAATAGGTAGTGGCCTTTGGCCTTCCTCCTGTGGCAGTTTTGAGGCATTGGGCCGGATCTTTAAAGGGTGAGTGCAGCAGTCGGGCAGCTCACCCCCTGCGGAAAATGGGGGCAAGGGCCGACCACATGGCTGGTGGCGGAACACGGCTTGCCATCCCATGGGGCCAACATTGGGCTGGAGTGGTGGCATAGGAGCTCACACACTCACCGTCGTCAGAGGCAGAAGAGGAGTAATGCAGGAGGCCTCTTCCAAAGAGTGGGGCGCAACATGGTTGGTGCCATCCAGAGATGCTCTGGAAGGAGCAGGATGATTTCCCGTCCATCCACCGCTCAACTAGGGCGGCCGTGGGCCTGTCATAACTTTAAGAGTTTGGTGGTTTTGAGGCATTGGGCTGGATCCTTAAAGGGTGAGTGCAGCAGTTGGGCAGCTCACCCCTGAGGAAAAGGGGGGCAAGGGCCGACCACATGGCTGGTGGCGGAACATGGCTTGCCTTCCCATGGGGCCAGCATTGGGCTGGAGTGGTATGCCAGCATGGCTGGAGTGTTATACATCGAACAGCATGGGGCCTTTTGATGCCAGCAGAGGATCCGTTGCCTATATGCCTGGCCAATGCTCCAATCTGCTGTCATCAATAAAGTTGTGGCCATTCCAATGAAAATGGAGGTGTCTGTGTATTATTCACCGGAACCCAGCCAGAACATAGCACATAGGTGGCGATAATTTGAATTGCATTGATGTAAAACCATTTGGGGGGGATTGTGAATAAATCATCAATGATAACGTGGGTGCTCAGCTCAAAAGGAAATGGGAACTGCATGCACATTCCACTCACTTTTCAAACATTGTATTTCATCAGCCAAAATCAGAGATCCACACAACTAGAATTATTTCTAGTTCTTGTGCAAAGTCACACTATTGTATCTGTACAGCACACTCTTTGTGGCCCATACAGAAACCCCTATCCAGCAAAGCTAGAGAGATACCAAATAGGTAGCATGTGATTCAAAATCTCATGTTACTGCTCACAATAATTTTTGTCAGAAAATCTAAAATTGCTAGCTTACGGTCTTCTCTTAAAAGTGATTATAATTTAAAGCTGAGTTCCACATTCTCTAAAGGAAAGAGTTTCATTTGCAATGAGAGTGATTGACATCACTGAGATTCTCCCTTCATATATTCCCTGCTGTGTTTGAAACAATAAACTCAGTAGCATTTATTCTTTACTTGTAAAATCTGTCTAAATTCTGTCATGTCTGCTCATAGACTTTATTGTTTACACTGTATCTACTTAAAAAAAATACCCTTTGGCAAGATGAGCTTTTAAAGAACTCCATGCTTCTGACACAAACTTCAAATATTTCCCCCCTCTCCTTTTTGTTCCTATGTCTCCTCTGCTTCCTCACAAGTGGTCCTCAGTCAGGCTTTTAAATTGCACAGCAAAGGTTTATGCAACTGTTTATTAGTTGTGACAGCTCTGCATCCACCACATTCTTATGCAGAACACTTTGCAAACATGCAGTTTTGATTTTAACATTAAAAGATACATAATTCATGGCTGAGACAAAACAAGGTGGCCTGTTTCAAAGAAGTGCAAGCAGAGGTTCAGTAGTTTGTAAGACAAAATAGGAACCCTTCATTCCATTTCTTCAACAGAGGTTCCAACCCCAAGAGAAAACAAAATAAAAATGGATCTATAAAAACAAAATGTCTATTGCTTGACCAAAGAAACAAATCTTGGGTGGGATTGCTTAAAAACAGCCTTGATTCTCAGAGCCAAGCTACAAGTGACGCGTTACACAGGTTGGACACTTGTCAGCTTACCTCAAGTTTTGATGGGAAATGCAGGTGTCCTGGTTTTACAGCTTGGCTCTCCATTACAGCTGCAAGACCAGGGCCGATTCCAGACGGGCACAAATAAAGCGAGTGCTTTCGCTTTTCCAGCGACCTCACTCGTAAAAACCCGTAATGTCCCGTCCCTGCTTACCTCCGGTTCATGGCGCTGTGTTGCGCTCCAGAAGCGGACGGTGTGAACGCCATATTGCGGGTTTGCACACTTCTGGATGCTTCGTCGCCGTGGAGAGGCCCTCCCCTTTCCCTCCTTCCTTTGCCGGCCGGCCGGCAACAATATTCCCTTAATTTTTTTTTAAAAACTGGGCACCATTTGCTCAGTCACAAGTTTGCGCACATCGAACTGCGCAAATGAGCACAAATGCACAAATGCACAAAAGTTGACGCTGCGTATTCGCATACCTGCACATTTGCGCATTTGCGCATTTGCGCAAAACACGTAAAAAATTTTTTTTAAAAAAAACTGAAATGCGAACCAATGAAGGCCCCCGACGTCAACTGTGACGGGGAGGAAACAACCAATCCCGGGTACCTCAGTTGGCCGTGCGAACATCCGGAAGCGGGATGGCACGGCACGCTGCGAGACAAAGCGGATGGAGACGAAAGTGAACGTGTGGCCGGTAAGCGATTATTTCCGCAGAAAAACCGCAATTTCTGGCCATCTGGAATTGGCCTAGGATGCCTACATTTCCCATCAAAACTTGAGGAAAGCTGACAAGTGTCCAACCTGTGTCAGGCGTCACTTGTAGCTTGGCTCTCAGCAGCTGAGGACTCCAGGAGGATGGGGACCAACACTGCCCCAATGTCCTCAATTAAAAAGTGATTGCCATTCACTCTTATGGGTAAAATAAGCTGTCACCTTTGAGGTATTTTCAGTGAGGAGAAGGCACAGAAGGGATGCACAGAAATTTTCTTTAAGTATAGCTTCTTTTGTTAATTATTTAAAAGGTGCTGATTCTTTAACACATCTGGTTGTTAATACATACATCTGGTTGTTAATCAGTGCAGTGGCCATTGCTCTGATTTCAATAAGAAACACATTTCCATCTGTAATCCCCTCCCTAAAAGTTGAGGTGAAATTCTCAGAGATAATTTCAGGCAGATAGGGAAAAGATTCCCAGATCGAAAGGAAATAAAAGGTTCAACATATTTTTGGCTCTAATCAACCTCCAATTCCATCCAATACGGATGAGGGTTTCAAGAATTGTATCCCTCACACCAACAGATCAGGGAGAGAAGAAAGTCTCTGTGTTTTACTGGATTCCCTCTTGTGGAGTAGACATATGGAGGCACAGAGGTCCCCCCCCCCGCCTTTATCCATTTCCCACACTAGAGTCCTGATGTGGACAGGAAGTGTGGGAGGCAACTAATCTTAAGCAGAAATTACTATAGGAACTAAAATCAAAACAGAAACATGAACATTATGGTAGCTTAATTCGCCCACATTTTTCTTCTAGCCCTTGCCTAAGAAGTATTCACCCAAGAGCTGGTACGGATCAATTACATTGCTTTCTGCTTCCTTTGCTGTTAGTGGAGCTCTGCTCATGCAAGAGGCAAAAAGGAGTAAGATCCAAGGGGAATCTTGCCCCCTCCCCACTGTCGCTTCCTAACGTAGATTCTATAGCCTCAAGAAGAAAGTTTGTTGTGGTTGGAAATGGATGCAGGAGGAATGTGTAAATGACTGGAAGATCTGTAACCATTAGCAACTTCTGTTGATGGATAGCAAAATCTAACCCACGAGTACAGTATGCACAGCTACAAAACTGCCACATGAGTTTTTTATATTCTTTATTTAAATGCTGCAAACCATTTTCAGTGGAATGGGGAGGTTGCTTTAAAATATAGTCAAATACTGAAAGCTAGATAAATTCATATATTTAGCTTGTCATTTTCAAATCCAGTGCCATCCCTAGGAATAAACAAGGAATAATCACATACTGTCTGAAACATAGCAGAGTCTGCCCTTCTCCTGGCCCTTGCAGAAGAATCAAAAAGTTATTTGGATGACTAAATAAAAGAAATATGTACATGTAGAATGTGCTCTAATTACAATATTGCTCTTGATGCAGGCCTGTCTTTGAAGATTGTTTAGGAACATTAGTTGGTCCAAAATGCAGCTTCAAAATTACAGGTTAAGCAGGCTATTTGGAATATTTATCATCCGCATCAAAAGAACTCCACTGACTCCATTTTCATTCATTTCCAGGCAGAATTATAGACCTACAATTCTAAGAATATTTTCCGGGGAGTAAGCTGCATTGAATAAAATGAAATGTATTTCTGAGTAGACCTGCTTAGGATTGCTCCCCAGTGCTGTTTCTTAAAGTTGTAAGTGGCTCTAGACTTAGATATCTAAGGTCTACCTGCCCCCATATGAACCTGCCATATTGCCAGGAACTTCAACAGAGGCTCTGTGGGCTACCAACTTCTGAGAAAACAACAACAACAACAACAACCATGTTCTTATATACTACTCTTCTAGACAGATTAGTGTCACACTCAGAGTGGTGAATAAAGTCAATGTTATTATTATCCTCACAACAGAGCTGGGGAGCTGGGGCTGAGAAGACTGGCTTATGCAAGGCCATTTGCTGAGCTCATAGCAACCATGGGAATTGAACCAGCAGAGTGCTACAGCAGCTATGACAGAGAGGGCCTTCTCTCTTGTGGCATATTGCCTATGCAATGTCCTCTATGCCTTTGTTTGTCTGTCATCTTCTGAGTTTTATATAAAACTTGACCTCTTGTGATTGTTGCCTGCCCTCTCGATGGCTTATGTTGAAGTTTTGTTGAATTTAAGGTTGTTGGGGGAGGGGGTTGCATTTCATTGCCATTCTGCCTCAAGAAATATGATAAATAAAATAAATAGAATAAACAAATTGAAGCATTGCTTAAGAATAAATAAATTCTAGAAACAGGGAAATGTGACAAATGAAATTGGAATGCTAACAAAAACTTGTACCGGCTAGTGCGGATAAAGCATCATTCCATGTAAAATTGTCAAAAAAAAATTCTTGGTAGAAAGATTTGTTAGATGCCTTTTTGCCAGCTCAGATCTGTGATGTGATTTGGGCTTCATAGGCCGTTTCCAAGTAGTTAGGAGACTTGCTTAACATTTATGATACATTTTTAGCCTTTCTTAATACCAAGTTGCCGGCAGTCTGCACTTCAGTGAATAATGCTCTTGATTCAATTTCACTCACTCATTGCGATGTAAGTACCTGATAGAATATCATCTCCTGCCTTGTTAGGGTTTGACATTTCAGTTTTACTAAGCTCATGCTCACAAGCAGAAAAGCAATTCATAGAAAGTGCTCGTTGCAATACAAAGCTATCTCCTACAGGACCAGACCAGTTATGACTTCATAATACTTCCATGCAGAAGGGTAGAGGTGGGAAATGGGAATGATAAAATGCTACATTG
The DNA here is from genome assembly GCF_028583425.1 of Eublepharis macularius. NCBI lineage: Eukaryota > Metazoa > Chordata > Lepidosauria > Squamata > Eublepharidae > Eublepharis > Eublepharis macularius. The sequence goes on from NC_072798.1 coordinate 60,749,241, forward strand.
GAACTGATCCTCAGTCACTTTGTGAGTCCGACGAAGCTACATCATGATGCTCTAAGGACTGCTTAGGCAACAGGGATGAGAGAATCGTATTTTTTACATTCATTTGTCAACAGTTTTGGTTCTGTGCTTTTTTGTATCATGTATTATGTATGATTTTTATATGGAATTTATACAATATCTATACGTATAAAGTATATCTTTTATATATACAACATTTTTCAAACACTTCAACCGTTGATTTGTCCTCATGTTAACCCCTGAGATAATTGTGATTTGTTCCAGAAGTCAGGCTTGGATGAGATACAGTGACTTTCTCAAGCTGTCCATAGAGGTTCATTTCTCCATTCTGCTGAGATGAATCAAAGCAAGGAAGCAAAACAGTTGAGCATGGGAGCCATGGGAAAGAAAGAAATTTGGAAAAGGTGGTGCCAAATGAATAATGCTTAAGGCAGTTGGTTTCACATTGTGGTACAGAAGAGACCCATTATCATGGCACAACAACTGAAACAATGACTCTTCGTTCCCTTTTTAAAATTATGTAGCTTTGCTAAGCCCTTTTTTTGTGAAGACATGACATAGTTCATATATCGGCCTCCTTATAGCATGCAGTGGAACTTTAGCAGTTGACTCTTCATTGTACCAGGGGTCTTAGGCACTGGATTACAAATGGGTTCTCACAGTCAACTGTCATATATGTTGAGTCTTTAGCATCAGTAGGGTCATTTCCTGTCTGCATCAGTATGTGCTTTTTGAAAAATCAATCCCTGGGCACTTAAGGTACTAATTTTGTTTCAGGTTCATAAAGTCTTTTTTCGCCTTGACTGCTCTCATTCTCAGATAAAACTGAATCAATACAAATATTGGCTACTTTCAGGATTAGTTTTCATGATGAGCTTTGAACAGGAACAATGAGCATGTGAACATAAAAGAGCTTGTTCAAAAGATATTTGAATGCTTGCCAAAATGCTCTTCTACAGCTGGATTGTACAGTTGGAATGGGATGAATTCTGGTTCTGCATCTCTGTGGATTGTCTAAAGGTGAATAGGGACTTGCTGTGCATGATTTATTTGGAACCAACTTGGAATACAGGTCTAAAAGGCAAAAGGAACAACTGAAAAAATAACAAGTTACTAGATTTCAGTTTCAGTTTCCTTGCTTTCTAAATCCAACTAAGAGCGCAACTATCTTCTTGATAACTTTTCATCATTTTTGCGGTCGAAATATAAATTTCACTAATAATTTTCAGAACAAATATGTTCTCGGTATGGTGCCTTCATATAGATTTTTAAAACTAATTGTATATTTGAGATAATATGTGACAAGTACTTTGAAAATTAAAATGCTATAGGAATGCCCAGTGTTATTGTCCCTACACCCTGGAATGAGGGCAAGTGACACTGAGCATATGGATTCAGCTAAGTTTATTAATGGCTGATCTGTACTATTACTAGAGCATCTCCTGAATTTTAGAATGGGTTCCTTGTAATGAGAAGCCCCCATTGTGCATTAGCATTTGGGTGACTCTATCATACCTTTAAACTCAGGCAGAGCTACCACTAGCACAGGAAATGTGCCAAGAGTGGTAAAGGTTCATCCTCCTCCATTAAGCAACTTTGGCATATGCTGCTGTGCACTAGTGGAGTCCCCTTCCCAGCCCCACCAACAGCACAAGCCTGGCTGGCTTGGGAAACTTCCCTTCATTATTGCATGTAGCATTAGATCATCAGTTAGCTCTGCTTAACCACTAGGGTGTGCTATTCAGGTTTCTGATTTGGGATAAATACCTAAATCGGACCCGATTTGTAAATATTTATGATTTCTGAATTGGGCCCAGCATTGCAGGCCCGATTTGGGAATCCTGAATCAAAGCTTTCCAAAGCTATTCAGGTTGCTTTGGAAAGCTTCGGGTACATTTAAACTCCATGCCCTTGCTCCAGCTGACTGGCAGGCTCCAACAGACAGCTGGCGCAAAGGGGGTTATAGTTTAAAGCACTCCCCATGGCACTTGCAAGGGGGGGGGTTAAAGTGCTCCTTGCACCGCTTGCAAGCAGCATGGGGAGCCCTTTAACCCCCTTGCTCCAGCTGACTGGCAAGCTCAGCAAGTCAGCTGGAGCAAGGGTGGGAGTGGGGAGTGCTTGCAAGCAGCATGGGGAATGCTTTAAATTTTAAATTCCACCAGTCAGCTGGAGCAAAGGGCGGTTTGAAAGCTTCCCCTGGGTTTTTGACTTCAGTGTGCTCTGAATCTTTATGGAGCATACCGAAGCGGTTTGGGTAAACCCAAAGCAGGAAACCCAAAGCAGGAAACCCCTGCATATCCCTCCTAACTACTACTAACTCACACTGTTCCTGCCATCCCTAGTTAGATCCTAACAAGTTCTCAGAAACCAGGACCAATTATAATTATTATCAGTCCAAATCTTGCTGATGTGTAGCAGGTTGGGGAAAAGGCTTGTTTGCCAAGGCAATCTACAGAAAATCATAATAATAAAATCCATGCTCAGCACCAAAATGGGATCCAAAAATCCCACATTTTTTCAGATGTTGTTGGATGGTGAAGCAGCAACTGTGGCAAAAATTCTGGAAGCAGGAGGCAGAAGAGACTTCGGCAGCATCTCCATACAGGAGCCTTGTGCTCCATTCTGTACAGTAATAGGACCAAAAGCTCTCACTCTCGAGAGTGATGAAAGAGATGATGCTGATGCTTTTATTATTTTTGTTTTTGATGATGATGATGATGATGATGATGTATGCATTTAAAGAATCATACTGTGAAACAGTTTTCAAAAATATTGCATTGTTGCAGGCATAAACATTTTTCCGAAAATTCTAACCAGGAACACCACAAAAGAGGGTGAGGGAAGTAGCACCATCACAGTGATAAGTTCCAACTCTGAAGTATACGTGTTCATTTATAGGTGTGTAGAGGTTCTATGCATGTACAACCAAAAATGCAGCATTCCCAGTTCTGAGAAGGGACTCCTACTTGCCTTTTTATTATTTTATATGTTACATTAACACTGCTTTACATATAAATGTAAAGCAATATTGGGAAGATCTGATGGTAAGATAAAAGGTACACAGAGATGACTTGTAATAAACCTTCTTTCCTAATCTCTGTGTGGTTTACTTCCCTGCAATCTGTTCTCTCAGGCACTTGTCTCCATCCTGGTCTAAGTTCTGGTCTCATAGCCTTTATCTGTGGCCCCTTTCTCATTTCCTTTTTACCCTGGTTGTTATCCATGATTTCATATAAAGTGATGTGGAGGTGGCAGTTTCAAATGGCTTTTATGAACTGTTTGTGAATCATTTTGGCCCTTTTGATCAGCAGCGCTGCTTTTGCTAGTGCTGGAAGTGGCTCGTACCCCCCTCCCCTGGGCTCTATAGCATTGTAATGATAGTTTATAAAGGATTTGTGAAAAGGGCCTTTGTTTGTTTCATTTTCATATATTGTGGTTGAACTTGCAAGCCTTTCTTGCCACAGTTGCTGCTTCACCAGCCAAAACAGGCATCAGTCTTAACAATAAAATAATTCTGTCATATTTCAACAGTACAATTGGGGAAAAGACAACTGCAATGTTATCCCAAGAGGCAAGAACCCATGACAGAAATTCAAATAGGCCAACTGAAACAGAATGTTTGCAAACTTCAAGTAACACCCCTTAGGTATCATTTGTTTTAAAACAGTAAATGAGACAGACAGTATTCTGAACCTCTAGTCCTCCTGATATGTTTACTGAAAGGAAATTCCCAGTGATTAAAAGGGGAGAAACGTTTTTGGAATTGGATGATAGCTCAGCTGATATTTCCTCTGCAGTCATTCACTAGAATCAATAGCTGTAACACATGACACTTAAGAAACTTTGATCTCAGCTGGATTTAAGACCCCAGAATCCCACACTGCATTTTAACCCACATGTTTATTGTCTTAGTTTCTATGTCATTGCTGTTTATTTCCCAAACTATGATGATCAAAATTCCCATTAATAACTTTATTACTATTTATTCATGGTAAGTTCATCACAGATAGCAAATCCCACAGAAACTGTGATTAAAACAGATGAGTACATTATCATAAAATCAACAAAAATTACTGTAAAATGGATGAACAATTCATCAGTACCATGGGTTATAGTAACATGCGTATGCACTAATGCCATGCTTTCAGCTATAGAACATCTGTTCTTTTATTCATGCTTTAGATGCCACCCATTTATTTCATAAGAAATTATACTACATTCATCCCAACTGATTAATATTTTGAAACAAGGAAAAGCTATTCTTTTGCCCCTTTCATTTCAATGACATTTCAGCCTGATTGATATTGTTTTATGCTGAGAAAAATCCCAATAGATTACCAAACAGGGATAGCTATTTGATGATGTCGGCCATTCTAGCTTGACTGGAGAGACACCCCTCCCCATGATGTTAATATACAGCACTAAAACTAAAAATGCTTGAGATACAATAATAAATTGCCCTATAATTGTGTTAACTTAGTTTCTTCCCTCCACCGTCTATCATGAAAACAAATGCAGTTATGCAGTAAATGCCTGTCTGCAAAAATGAGATGACTGGCAAAAAGCAACAACAAAGAGGCCTTCCAAACATCTTCAAGCTCACTCCACGACCCTGGTGCTATTGTAGAAAAGGCACTGAAGGAGTTCATACTCATCAAATGCAGGATAGTACAATGTGTGTTTGACTGACATGGAATGTTAAGAATCTCTTGGGCTGACTATGCTAACTGGGTTTTGTTCTTTAGAGGACATTATCAAAGTGACAAAGAAAGTGAATAGGACTAGACACATATCTTTAGAAACACAGAAACATAAAGCTGAAAAGGACCCTAAGGGTCATCTAGCCCAACCCCCAGCACAGTGCAGGAAATTCACAGCTACTTTGTTACTTTTATTGTCCAGGAATACCATGGACATAATTTAAATCTCCATCACTTCACTCAGTATAATGGAATGTCATCTCCTACTACTATAGTGGAATGTCCTCTTCAATGATCATACAAAGAGTTCTCTACTATTGAAGGGAATGAAGACCAACCCTGCTCACTGGCAGCTTCCCTTGGAATCCACTGGTATGGCTAAATATTTTGAAATCAATGTTAGGCATGCAGCATTTTAAATTTATACACAGGCTATTAATTTTATATACTATATAGCAGGAGATGCAATGTGTCTTCTTTTTATATAACTTCTGGTACAACATGTGTGGGTCGTATGAATATTTTAGTATTCTTCTCAGAGATAGCAATCTGTTGACAGCATATGACAAAATGACATATTATGTCTCTATATATTTAGACTAAATGTATCCATATTTGCATAAACTTTTGAAAAGTGACAGGTGGGATAATAAGATTCTAATCTGGTTCACTATCTGGTATACATAAATGTATATGTATCAGATATCATACTTGCCTGTTAATTGTAATTATTGAAATAATGAATACTGAGAATCATCTGTATGATGGTGGGGGAGGTCACACCACCTGCTCTCAAACCTGCTGGGGAGAGTTGTATGGAAATCTGCTAAAGAATCAGTTTATGAATGGACATGATGGGTAAAGAGGTTCATGATACTGTTAAATGATCAAAAACTGAACTGAAAATCCCGTGTTAGCAATCATAACAAATCTTAATTTTAAAAATTTTAGATTGATAATAATATTCAGTATTCATATTGCCAGTATTCTGGATCTAGATGTCTTAATTACAGCTCAGTAAGGTATTTGGAGGTGGTATTAAAAAGTTATTCACCAGATATGCAGATGCTTACCAATCTGCAGAGTTATTGCCACCAAAGAATATTGCACTGATAGGGATCTGTCTTTCCAAAGGGCTGTTTCACAATACTGGGTCTGGGAAAGCCCTTGATTTGGTTCTGGTGTGAATAAAAAGAGGGAAATATTTTGTTTGCACATGCTCCCATAGGAAGTAGAGCTGCAGACTGATGTTAACTGCCTCTTCCTCCTCCTCCCCAACATCTCAGCAGCATTTGCTCTGCTGGTTGAATGTATTTGCATTCCAATCATTAACAGGAAAAATGATATGTAGACCTAGACTCAGGGTCAAATCAGACAGGTTACAAGAGATAATTGATGAGAATCTATGTTTTTAATGCTTGTTAAGAGTGCTCACCCAGCATACTGACAATGAAACTGACCCCAATGTTTCCATGGCTCCTGGTTAATTCATTTTTAATACACCAGGAGAGCACTCAATGCATTAGTTCAGATGGGAGTGCTCTTGAAGAACTTGGAACAATATGACACACATTTGTTTTGGAAAATGTCTATACTGATCTCCCTACAGATCTGCTCAAGGAGACTCACAAAGTAAAAAAACACACAATAAAATAAAATAATAAAAACAGCAACAGAACTATCAATAATAAAAAGTTAAAAAACAAGCCTGGGACATAAAAACAGTCTAACCCAAATCAAACAGTCTAAACTGATATTCATAAAACAGTCCGTAGACTAGAAGCGTACCATAAATTAAGCTAACAGGTCCTTGAAATATAAAACCATAACTAATTTGGAAAGATCCCTGGATGTAGAGACCAAGGAAGAGGCAGAAATACAGGGATGTCACCTACTGATGAATATGGTCAACTGTGCAGGCACAGAAGTCACTCCTACAACATAGATGCTTTTAAGAGACATCCGATGATGATCCAGTGTATAGGAATGGAGTGTGCAACTTAGCATCTACACAACTACCATAGTAAGTGCCGACACTTAACAGATGCAACACTACTCATAACAGTCCTTGTTTTAAATGGCAAGTGAATCTTCAAAGTGAAAGGCTCAGCTCAACCAAAACAATAAACAAGGTAAGTATGAATGTCAGTCACATTTTTTCTGATGTTTGCATCTTTAAATGGAGGAGGGGAGAATGATGTAAGCCACTTTGGATCCCTATTGGGGAGAAAAGGCAGGGTATAATTTTAAAAAATAAAATAATAATAATAATGCCAGCATTGTCTATGGGCCACAGCAAAATAAAGCAACTAGGTTGGCACAAATGGTCTAGTTCATGAGGGAAATATATAATCATCTGGAACATGAGGACAGGTTTGATTTTCTGAACCTCAGCCTCCAGTTTAGAATTGAACAGTTATTGTCTCATGAACCAGTGAGAAAATATATACTAAGTCTAGATCTGTACAATTCTCTGCATGTGCATCTTTCTAGGAAGGCTAACCTCACTATTGGTGACTATATGTACTGGATAATTAAATATATATTTAATTGTCCAATATATATATGCACAGACATACACACATGCTCGGATACTCTTTGCAAGATAGCTAGCCCATTATAACTCAATTGATCAAGCGATGCAGCCAGATCAATCCTCTCCAGTAGAATAAATTTATTTTTTATCACAGTAAATGCCAGAAGCTCTCTGTTATGCCTTGCACATTGAAAATGAACAGAAAATCTTACATCCAAAAGTTCAGTTTGGATTACTCATCACAGAACAAAGATATTGGTTACAAAATAACATTTCGGGAGACTTGAAATCATTAAAATGATCAGATTGATGGCTGTTTCATTCAGTTCTATGAACCTGTTGAAGGTATTGAAGCAGACTTTCATAAAATGGCATGTTTTTAATATAATGTTTCAGAGCCCGTGCATAGCTGAAGTGAACAATTTAGAAAGTAGAGGTCTTTAATTAATCTCTTGTTCATGGTTGCTCACTTATGCTTCCATCAGTGCAAGGATGTTGAGGACTGAACGGTTAGTCTTCTGGTCTCCATAAACATCAGTATTCTACAGACTATAAAAAATCTGTGGAAGGAATGGATTCATTGGCAATTATCTTAAATATAAGTTACTATGTGCTATTTCATCTGCCTCTGACTGCTTGCCTGTAGATGAGGATATTAGCTGACAGTGACCCTTTTCTTACATAAATCGTTCTCTGATGATGAATCAAACTGAAGAATATTGAGGTTGTGTAGAAGTTCAGTCACCAGACTTCAAATATATAATACAAGACTATTTTGAATTCATCTAAGGATGAAAAAGTATATGTTAATGTTTAATATATTTCTAGCACTGAGAATGTAGGGATTCAGGTATAGCAATTTTGGGATGAAAAATGTGGCAGTTGTAAAATCCAAGAAGATGTACCTGAAATGTACCTGAAATTGATTCCATGTGAATATTTATAGTTCTTTATACTTATATTACCTCTTTAGCCAGCATAACTTTATACTGGTATTGAGATGAGTCCTGGGCTGAGAGGGTTTAGGATGCTAACAAAGTCCTGTTCCTCCTCTGACCCCTAACACTGTCCATTGCTATCCCCCACACTGTCATAGTCATGTCAGCCCCAGGGTATCATTAACATAGTGTCATACCAACATCATGTCATGGTGTCTATAGGTACACTGGAATTTTTCCAGTATAGAGTGGCATGCTGAATTAGTTGCTATTCTCCAGATCAGCCTTAGGCTTACAGTGTGACCATTATAGGGTAATTGTAAACAGAGTTACATTCTTCTCAGAGCCAAACTACAAGAGACGAATTACACAAGGAGGAGCACGTGAAGGGAGTTGCAATGTTAGCTGAGAATCTGAGTTTTAAATGAGATCAGAAGGCTTTGTTAATTTCCCCTCTCTACAGAGCCAAGGAGATCTCTGCTCAGAGGGTTTGTTAATTTCCTCTTTGCCTCCCCAAGGCTCTGTCAGTTTAATTTCCCCTTTTAAGAAGTAAAGAAGAAATAAACAAACCTTCTGAGCAGAGATCTCCCTGGCTCTGTAGAGGGGGGAAGTTGACAAAGCCTTCCCATCTCTTTTAAAACTCAGCTTCCCAGCTAACATTGTGACTCCCTTCATGTGCTCCTCCTCGGGTAACTCGTCTCTGCTAGTTTAGCTCTGAGTCTATTGAACTCAGTAGGATGGTTAAGTCTACTTAGAAAAGCACTGCTTGACTGCTATTCAGATCCTACAAAACTCTACAATAAATGTTGTAAAGATATTAACGGATGAGTATTGGCTTTCTTATACCCAAATCTTATGGCCATTAACTCAAAATTAGGTCCTACTGTTTATGGACCTTGGTTACACATGATAAGTAGGCATAGAACTGCAGCTTTAATCTTTGTTCCAGTGAGGTAATGTGTAATTTTAAGTACACATATGTTATCTAGAATCCCTCCCTCACACATTTGAAGAATGTCCCAAATTATGGTGCTGCACTAGAGTCTGGAGACAAATCTCCACTTATTAAGACATTCACAAAATCTATGAAATGATATCAACATTCCATCATAATTGTTGACAGTTTCAACATTTTGGACACGTATCTTGCTGTTCTTTTTGTTTGCATTGTCTTAAAAAAACCTCTAGGGGGTTGCACACTTACTTGTGAAATATCCTACTTAAGGAGAAATGGTAGAGCATGTGCTTCGAGAGAAAGAAATTAGTGGGAGATAAGACTTTTTTGAAGTTTCATACAGTGCAATCCTAAGAATACTTTCCTGGGAGTAAGATCTATTGACTATATCTGAGTAGGATTCTAAAGAGACCTAATTAGGATTGCTTTTATAGTCACATGTGTAGCTATAGGTGCAAGATATCTGCTGTGTTAAGAGGTGTATTACTGTGCTAGGCTCCATTCTGTAGATCCAGCAAAAAACAGTTTGAGCCACATTTGGCTCATCACTGGGTCGCAGTGTGACATGTAGTAGTAGACTTCCCTCACAAGTGAAAAGGAACAGTTTAAACTCATGGCTTGTACTTAGGTATGGAATGTATCATACATTAACCACAGAAAAGTGTATGGAATGAGTTCTTATAATGTTTAATTTCCCTCCTATATGAGAATATAACAATAACAACAAAAACATTTGATTCATATGCCACACTCAGAATGGTTTACAAAATGTGTTATTATGATCTTCACAACAATCACCCTGTGAAGTGGGTGGGGCTGAGAGAGCTCTGAAAGAGCTGTGAATGACCCAAGATCACTCAGCTGGCTTCAAGCGGAGGAGAGGGGAATCAAACCTGGTTCTCCGGATTAGAGTCCTGCTGCTCTTAACCACTACATCAAACTGGCTCTCTCCAATGAACCTGTATTGAATTAACTAGTCTAATTCTTTAATTGAAATGATGCCCATGACTTTAAGTGGGGCACAAGTCATGTAGCATGTTGCTTTATCAGTTCTGTATTTTATCAGCTCCATGCCAAAAATCATTGACAAATCTGTCTGGAGAAGTCTGGATGAGGCAACATTAAATAATACTGTAGCAGAACATTTTCTTTTTTTGCCCAGTATTGTTCCCAGTTGCCTTTGTAAATGAGACATGCATGACTCCATATAGCAAAGTCACTTTGCAGATACTCCACTAGAGAAATTGCTCTACTGTAAAACTTTAACTGAAATCTATCTTTTCCTGCTTTCCTGGATTAACACAAGGACTTTTGACTTATTGAACACATTAGTCTACAGTGCTAGGAGACTGATTATTTTTTATAGTCCTTCTTCTTATAAGTGAATTCCTGTGATGATTTGGAAGACTACAACTTTAAAATGAAAATGATTTATAGACACTGTGCTGAAAAACGCAAAGACTGGCTGATTAGAGAGTTAACATTCCTTCTGGAATTTCTGAGAAAAGGGTTGTTTTTTACTACAATTTTAAGGCAACAAAGTTATCATTGAAGAATATATAGAAGCTGTATATGAAGAATTCAAAGTTTCATGGTTTTTTTAAAACACCCAAGTATGTTTCATCAGAAAATTCTAAGTTATGCATTTTATGTGAATAGTAAAGAAGGTAAGTTTTGTGGAAGGAGTATATGTGTATGTATGTGCCATCAAGTTCAATTAACTTATGACTACTCCAGTAAGAAGCTTTCAAGGCAAGTGAGAAGCAGAGGTGGTTTGCCAGTGCCTTCCTCTACAGTCTTCTTTGGTGGTTGCTCACCCAAGTAGTGACCCTGCTTATCTTCTGAGATCTGATGAGATCAGGTTATACCATGCTGATATCTGTGGTATCATTAAATATCATCACCATCTATACCACAGATATACTCCACCCTGGTTAGAACATCAGTGTTCACTCTAATCAGCCTCTTGGGAAGGGATTGGGGCACTGGATTTTGTGCTGCTGCCTTACCTCAGAGAAGGTGCTTATGGCTATTGCTGATTTTCTGAGACAGCTAAGGACATACTCAATGGGGTCCTGGGAATAATGAAAAGTAGTATTTAAAAATACAAATTGATGAGTTCTTAATATCTTTTCTCTACTCCTGGGTAAGACAGATATTGCTAAACTATAGTATTCTGGTTATAAAATTCTCATAGTGTTGTTCCAATCAGCCAAAAAGGTACATCTTTATCCTCTTGCTACTCCTCATTATAAAAAGATATGACTATTTCACATGCAATTATGTTTTTTATGACCACAAAAACACTGGAAGGAAGAAAAGTCAAAGAAGTGGTGAAGTGAAACAAAGAGAAAACAGGATTCCACTCCTCCAGAAACACTTATGTATATGGCATTCCCTACAAGGATTGTTTATTAAAACCTTCAGGAATGAACACAATGTGTAATATTGAGGGAAGAAAGTTTAGCTGACATTCAAAGCTCTTCATTTCTAACCAGGGCTTTTTTTCTGGGAAAAGAGGTGGTAGATCTCTCTATTATCACATGAAGTGGCAACTGCTAGAGGGTATTAGGGACTTTAAAAATGATTAGAGAAATGTGTGGCTGAAAGATCTATTCACAGTTATTTTAGCATAAGAGTTAACTGGGGCAGTATAGCCAGGCTAGCCTGATCTTAGATCTCAGAAGCTAAGCAGGTTTTGCTTATGATTGCTTTTCCAGTGCTGCAGTTTTGCCGGTACATAAGCAAGAGTGATAATTAAAGTATTGCAAGCTACCCTGCCTTTGGGATGGGGTGGGATAGAAGTACAATAAGGGAATAAATACAGACAAAGCTACGGTGCTTTGTACTATTGCACTTTTCTAAGTGAAATAATAATGCTTTGCATTTCTGTAACAATTTCTACAGCAATTTCATTGTTCAGAGAGCATTGCAGATATTACCGGAAACCCTTACAATGGCCCTGTAAGGTAGACCAGTGTTGATCTCATATTGCAGATGGATGGATGAGAGTACCTAAGGCCACCTTGTGAGCTCCTGGTAGAAGTGAGATTTGGACCAGGGACCTCCTGGACCACAGCCCATAGCCATTATGTTACTTCAGCTTATAACAGGAAACCCTAGAGCAAAAATATCTCATGGCTTAGATAGGCTTGTCCAGATACCATAAAGGATATAGCCACCCATCACTATTTTATGACTTTCCACCTAAATCTGACAGAAAGCAGTGGTGTTAAACAGTCTTAAATCCAGATTCTTCTATTTTCCTAGGTTGTGTCCAATTTATTTACTTATTTATGTTATTTATGGTCTGCTTTTCTCACTGAGACTCAAGATGGATTACAGTGTAAGTCAATATGATCCACACTTAGAGAGGTTGACACCAGCTCATGAACTGATCTCTGCTGAAACATTTCATTCTTTTTAATTCCAGGTTTCTGAGTGTTTTTACTTTTAATGTCTAATTTGTGACCATTTGTTCTCTCACATCCTCTCTCCTAAAGACCCCCCCACCCCAAGAGGGGAGCTCATAGAACAACCCCCTCTACCAGGAAGAGGAGGGTCTCATAGATCTCTTTGGAAGAGGGGGGCTCATAGAACAACTTCCTCTTTCCCCTGTGGGACCGGCTGACCAGACAAATAAGAGCTGGCCATGAGCTGCAGTGCCATGGTTCGCCACTGGCCTCCGTGGGGGAGCCTTCCAAGAGGCTCCTTTGCTCCAAAAGACTGGGGCAGGGAAGGAAGGGAAGTGGCTGCTTGCCTCATTAATCCTGACAACTGCTGGCCCGGGGGGCTGCCTCACCTGCCCTGCGCAGGTAGTGAAGAAGCCCTGAGACTCAACTTCACCCCCGCCTCGCTCCACGCAGCTGCTCTTGGCTTGCTTCCACTGGGCGTTGCCACCTCACCTGCTGTGGCTCCTGCTGCTGGGCTCTTCACCTGGCTCCACCAGGGATGGCAGCGGCGGTTGTCCCCTGGGCGCTCCTCCTTCTCCTCCTCAGCGGGTGCCTCCACCAGTGCCATCATGAAGTTAATGGGCAGGATGGGGGCCCTTTCTCTGTGGGGTGGCTGAGGGGGAGCACCCTGCTGAGCTGCTCCTTTGCTGCCGCCTCCAGCCAGCCACGTGCCTGCTTCCTTCTCTCACCCCTTGCTTGGCGTGGCGGTGGCAGGAAGAGCAACTGAAGGGCAGCTTTCTCTTCCTTTCTTCTCCTTCCCAGCCTGCCTCTCAGCCAGCCAGGCAGTGGAGGTGCCTCAGGAAGGAAGGTAAAGAAAGGGAAGAAGAAAAGGAAAGAGAAAGGGAGGAAGGGGAAAAAAGACAAGCAAGGAAAGAAGGAAAGAAAGAGGGAGGGAAGGAGGGAAAGGCCAGGGAAGAGACCAGGGAAGCAAGCAGCCCGGGAGAAGCTCCACCTGGGACACCGGGTGCGGGGCCACCAGTCACATGATCTTTTTTCAGAGGTGCTGGATCTCAGCTCCTGGGAGATCCTGCTGGGAAAAGGCCTTTTCCTAACACAGATCATTTCACTGATATAAAATATGATCATTCTGATTACAGAGAAAACATGTACTACCTGTGATCTACCAAGTCAAACAGCTTATCAGTCATATAGCCGGTCAGGGGCTGAATAATTCACCTCTACTGTAGCCTGATTGAGACTCTAAAAGTGTGTGTATGCCTGCATAGCACCAACTGTGCATGATAGAGCTCTCGCTTTCCCAAGTTTACAAGTGTGTATGTTAGTCAAATCTGGCCCCACCATAATATTTTGCAACCTGTTCTTGCTGCTGCTACTGTTGCTAGGAATAGGGCCAACCCCGCATAGCAGATGAAGCAGAGAGCCAAATCAAATTGGAAACTAAGGTGTATGGGTATTATTTCTGTTTCTTTGTGTGTTCTCGCAGTCTGCTATGAAATCTGGTCCTGAACATCAAAGGTGTCTTTCACTAGTGTTAGCCAAGTGCAATGCACTTGTATTTATTGATTTTAACCATTGTTCACTGCGCAGAGCCCCTGAGGATGGGCAGTTTATAAATTGAAATAATAAATAAAATAAATAAATAAAGTACAATGCATACCAGCACTTCCTCCAAAAGAATGTATCTCCTTTTAAAAACAAAACAAAACTACAATGCTGAAAAAGCTTTCTGATGCATCACCAACTTAAGCAGTCACCCTGTACCTATTGACATGGTGGCCCAGTTTCTATGCACCTTCAGGTTCTAATACATGGTTGGGTACGGAATGCATTTGGTTTAGTAGATCACATGATGTGCATGCCTCTGATACATTTGGGAAGCTACAGTGAAGCAAATGAGACCAAAATAAATTTACAAATGTAATTCAATCCAAGGGCCTCTGCCAGTGAATTGTGACACATAATATAGCAGAAGGTCCTCTTTATCAAACTCCCTTTTTTGTCTTTCTATAAACATCTCTACACAATGACGAAAACACACTGCTCAGTCTCTTCCTTGCATAGTTCCTGAAAGTGATCAGTGACAATCATTACAGCCTGGGGACCTTAAGGAAAAGAATAATAAAATTGAACTATTCTTCAAAGAACGTGCCATTTCTGAATCTATCCTTTAGGCTGCTTCTGATTTGATATTGTGAGACTACAGGTAGGCTTTTACAATCAATCCTGGCAGTGCCTTCAAATGGAAATGTCATATGGGGACTGTCTGCAACATTTCCTGGATTTCTGTGAAAAGGAACTTAGACTTGTTAAAGCCTGTTCATTGCTGAGCTCAAAAACAGTTGAATAGATGAGTATTTCCCCATAATATGGAAGCATTTGGAAAAGCCATGGGTGAGCTATGAGAATTTTCTTGGTAATGGCCCAGAAAACCTTGGGATGAAGCATCTTTCACAGTGCAATTCTGTACCTAATATTTGGATATTAAGATACTAGACATTATTGTAACAAATATAGGGGTACTAAGTTACTAGAAGACCGCAAGGGGTCTTGTGGGGATAATAATGACATACTTTGTAAACCGCTCTGAGTGGGCATTAGGTTGTCCTGAAGGGCAGTATATAAATCAAATGTTGTTGTTGTTATTATTTTATTATGCAGCAATATTCCAGTAAGTGGGATTCATGGCCTTAAGAGCCATGAGACTAGTTTGCCATAGCCCACCTATGCAGGCTGTTTATGGGAAGCCTGCTGTTGGCCCTGCATTCTTTCTTGGGTGCTAGCCTGGGGGAGCTGCTTGCTTAGGGTAGGTGGTTTCCTGGCAAGGCTTGTTCCAAGGGGCGAATTCTTATGACTCTAGCCTTGGGTGAACTGTGGTAACATCACTGAGTGATTATACTACTACTATTACTGCTACTATTACTATTACTGCTGCTGCTGCTACTACTACTAATAGTAAGATACAAACAGTGGTTTCCCAGACATAGTCTCTAAAAAGGCAATGCAAAAAAGAGGAGGCATAAAGCCACACCAACCCCAGAAGCGGCTACCAGTGCAGCTGCCATCTGATGAAAAGGAAAAACAGAATAATGCCGAGCTGCTGGTGAGGATTGAACTCTTGGAGAGGATGGCCTGGCAGTCTTTCTGCTGGCTGGTGGCCAACAGCAGCTCCCAGGCTTAAGAAGATCTCATATCGGACTGCTCATCTCTCCTCTTCTTCACTTGTAGACAGGGTTGCAACTTTGGAAGCAGATCTGCTGGGCAATGCCGCCAACATCAACAGACACAGAGTGGAACTACAAGTGACAAAAGGCACAAATTGGACACTTGTCAGCTTCCCTCAAGTTTTGATGGGAAATGTAGGCAGCTTGGTGGAATGTTGGACAAGTGACAGTTGAAAAGTCCATTGGACAGCAGTCAGAGAGCCAAGCTGCAAGACTAGGATGCCTACATTTCCCATCAAAACTTGAGGGAAGCTGACAAGTGTCCAATCTGTGCCTTTTGTCACTTGTAGTTCCGCTCACAGTGGACATGAATTCACAGGGGCTGGGCAGAGTGGATCAGCCAGATCAGCCACAGGCCAAGGGCGGTGCCTCAGTGCCAGTAGAGGGATGAAGAGAGAAATCAACTCCTGTGGGCACATAGACAGCTGACAGCCAAGTTGTAGGTGAGTGCCTCACACACAAAGCACAGATTCAACATGTCTACACAGGGAATGATGTTGAGAGAAGTGAGGAGTCGGTAGCAAGTCCATGGGGAGGGGTAAAGTAACCTTTATGGACATGGCCACCCTCACCCCCATCCAGGGTGCCTGAGGGGGGAGGACTGGAGTCTGAGGCCCTGGAGAAGGTCTTAAATTTCTTACTTCCTGGCACTTCACATTCAGTGCTACCCGGGTTGCTACCAGGACTATTAACAAAAGTGAGTGATCAGCAAGTGCCTTCAAAGCATCTGCCTTATGTGGAGTGAGCTTTGCCACTAGGGGATCACCTCCTGCCTGTCACAAAGTTGAAGATATGGCAGGGAGAGTATATGGATATATTTTCTCTTCTCTTCAGGGACCCTGAGGTAGCAGAAAACAGTAAGGAGAAGAGTAGGGAGAAGGAATGCACCAGAAAACACCCAGCAGAGAGGACATGGGATAACTGGCTGCCAGAGTACACCATTTCCATGAGGGAGATGATGCAGGTTTTGCTGGGAAATGGCCCTGACCTTGTGAAGTACCAGGATAGATTTCCCAGGGCTTATTTGAAATATGTAAGATCTGCATGGCTAAAATATGAGAATTTCTATATGAGGGCAGCAGTAGACCCAGAATTGACCTGGGGTAAGGAAAACCAGCCGCTCTGGTCACAATGTATGGTACATCTGATAGCAAAAGAGGGACAGGCCGCGGGGACCAGTAGGCAATTGTTTGCTGTCCTGGAACTTCAATACTGTGGCCAATTGTTCATGATGTTAGTTCTCCTTTCCCCCCATTTGTAACTAGTGAAGTTAGGTAGCAGTCCATTACCATGACTCTACAGCATGCTAATTATGGGTGATGAAATTTTGTACCTCTCAGCACAGATATGTGCAGGTGAGGATAGAGATCTGGATGAAAATGTCTACTTTTGCGATCTTTTTTAATAGTCATACATATTGCCCTGCCTTCCATCTTTTCCATAAGTTTGTGATGAGCCTGAGAGACTCAATGGATGCCTTCTTCATCAGCAACATACCACCAAGTACAACATGATGATTCCCGGACCTTTTCTGAGTGCCTTAGAGCTGCTTTAGTTTCTAAATGACAGAAAGATGGGGATATAAATAAAAGTAGTAATAAAATAAATACAACATCAAGAAACATTTTATGGACATACTAGTGAGTTAAGAGAAAATTGATATTGCCCTAGAATTTAAGCTGCATCCAAGTTCTGAGAACACTCCTTCAATGTTTCATGAATATTCACAAGTTCATGGACAAATGTAGCAGTAAAATCACATTACCATCCCCGCCTGCCTTGATAGTATGATTTGCTGACAATTGCCTTCCTACCTGGCCATAAAACATCTAGTATAATTTTGACAGTGCGTGCATAATAAATCATCATAGTGCTTTCACAGAATTTTTTCGGTGCACTAAGAAATGGCTCCTCCCAGGCCATCTCTTGCCAACATGTTTTCAATTGCATTTACATATAGAGTATCTCACCACAAGTGTTACTGGGCTACTTTAAACAAATTATTGGAGACCTTCCAAGCTATAAAACAAGAGGTATAGATATATAATTTTATGAATGTTTGGTAAGAAAATAATGCAGGAAAAAATTCTCATTTAATTTCATATCAAGCTATGGATGGAGCTACTCCCACTTACTACAAATGAGAATGAGCCTCAGCGTATATTGGTTTACTATTTGTATCAAGAAAAGGTAAAAATGCAGAATTTAATCATTTTTTTTAAAGAACTATCTGCAAGAGAAAGAGTTCTACCCTAGAGTTCTGTACAACTTTCTAAAAATAGGCAGTTAATTTTAAAATAGTAATAATGTACATTTACTCAATGCCCTGGACTCATTTTAGATTTTTATACAGTACCAGTGATGTTTTCTTCATGTCACAGACAACTTGGAAAATGTAAAGTAGAAAGACTTGAAGTTGAAATGCCATCAGGTTAGAATAGCAACAGTCTTCAAACAACCAGCACGGCTCTGGATGCATCCACATGTCATTAGGATAGTATGTTCTCACTGTGCTACAGCAATTGTTCACAAATGGATTATTAAGGGTGTGTGGTTTCAGTTTTGTTTCTGGAGGGTTCCAGAATAATTCTGTTCCATTCCTGTTTGTTTCAGGTGGGCTGGTGCCTACTTTGTTTTTTTCATTTTCCTGAGTTTCAGCCTCTTCAGCGCATGCATTGGCCTGACACACACATAGGCATATTGTTCTTTTGGGGGGTGGGGTGTGGAGAAACAAGGCTCTGGGGCAGCTGTTTTTGCATTCAACAGCACCAAAATCACACAGAACACAGTTCTCACATGAAACCATCTACCCACTGAGTTTGAGAGCACGCAACAATGGGATTCTGTGTTTATGGAACCTGAGGAATGCTTGGGGAAGGCATGCATCAAAGCAAGTGTTGGGCAACTGCGTAATGTTTTTCAAGGGAAGTTGGGGAAATGAGGCTCTATTTGCACTTAAGCAAAAAACACATCATCCAAAACTCATTGATCCAGTGAGTTTCTCTTCAAGTACATGAAAACTCACATAATCTCAAAGAAGGCACACAATGGTGGGAAATGTACTGGCAAAGCGGTGCCAGCATGGTGCACTGGCACAGAGCACAAACAGGAGATTGCTCCATTGCCAAGCAGCACAGTGCAGCAATCTTTTTTTAATTGCTTCATTGTGATAATGCCAATGCTAATAAATTATTACCTTTGAATCCTCCCATCTTTCCATATCTCCCTGTGCCTTGTAGTTTCATTTCCACAATGAGGAACAAATCCTCCTCACTCTAATCTGCTTTGCTGGAGTCCGAGAGTTCCTGTTTAAATCCACTGGCTGCCAGATTGTCCTTGCACTGTGCATAAAAGTGCACAGAAAGGGAGGTCTCGATGCTGGTTTTTCTTTCACAGGAAGGGAAGTAGAAGGAGGATGGCTCTTTCCCCCCTCTATTTTTATACTAGTAAAAGTGGGAAACTAGACAGGTTGCTGACTGCCAGTCTTCCTTTCCAACTAAAACCATTAATCCAGAGTTGAATGAAGAAGATGAAAATCACAGAAAGAATTGATAGAGACAGTCCTGTTCGTGTACCTGAAAATAATTTTTTTACCAGAACTTTCCAGATCTGGAAAGACATGGTGTGCATGCTTGTGCAAGTACACACTGCATGCTTGCTAGCTCCCCATCATTTAACACTGGGTTAACATTTTTAATCAAAAAAGCCCCCAAAGTCAGAAAGCTTTCTGGGCAATATATTCCTACTGGTGCTCCTCAACCCACTATCTATGGAGGCTTCTTTAGTCACAGTGATGACCCTGGCACCATTGCACATAAGTGAAGGACAGCAGCAGCAGAAGGCCACTGAATGAGCATGAACGGGCTCAACCTCCTCAGTGCAGCTCTCCTTAATAATTTCTTTTTCTTTCCAGTTTTCACCCTGATCTACATAACATGAGCCTTTGTGGCAGCCTGGGGCTCAGAGGCTGAAGGAGACTTCTCCCTCCTCAAACTCACATGTTCATGCCCTTATGAACGTTGCCAGGCTGGCCTTTCCTTGCATTGTGTGAAAAATGCACCGAAAGGGAGGGCAACATTGGCACTGATGGCACTGTGCTATCTGCTGATCCCTTCCACAGTGCAAAGCAAACCTTTTGTGTTTTGATCCCTAAGATCCCCCTCTCAATGCCAATGCCCAGAAAGCGCTGAAGAAAAAATACACTCTTCCTTGTCAGGCACATCCTTTTCCTGCCAATAGAGGTAACATTGAGTCTCTCCCCTTGGGATTCAATTGGTTGCATGTTTCCTAAACTTGACGTTTTGGAAAATAAAATGCTGATGGATGGCCCACCACTGCCTGGCCAGCCTGTGGAGCTTCTGCACGGTAAGAACCAAAACAAAACACACAACCAAAAAACCCATGTAAACATTACAGCTCAATCTTTATATTGTGCTATCCCTAGTAGAGGTGGGCACAGACTGCATAATGGACCTAATTTCCCCATGAATTTACCTAGTTCGTCCTTCGCGAACACGCGGGCTGTGGGCATGTGTTCTTTTCACGAAAGCGCCAAACTTTGGGGCATTCTGTCCGTCTGTCCATTGGCCCGTTATGCCAGGATTCCTGCCGTCCCCACTCAAACAATTTCCTAGGCAACCTTGATTGGCAGCTCTGTCAGCCAAACAGAGAGCACCTAGCATTTCTGTATAAAAGACAAAGCGCGCGAAGCCCCGCTTCATTTTGCTGGTGCAGGGACGCGAGTTAGCTTAGCAACTGCTTGCTGCGGGGAAGATTTCTTTTTTGCGAGAGCGCAGCTTGTACCTTAGGAAGGGCTTTGGGGCTTCAGTTGCAAGACAGCTTACTCTATTCTCCATTCCTGTTTAATATTTTCGCCTTTCAATTCTGGTTTTCTTGAGAGCACTTTTTAAAAAATCCTTTTACCGTACTATCGGGTTACTCTGATTTCTTTCCGCTTTCGAATCCTTGGGTTCTGGGGCACAATTCCCCCCCCCCAAAAAAAACCTCTTCCTTATTTCTGGGTTGCCGGTGCGTTCTATTGTGCTCTGACCCCACCCACTCGCAGACCCGCAGTGGGTGCAAGGCAGCTTTGGGCGCTGTCTGCTTGAGTTCTTTCATTCTTTCCCCCACTTTCTTTCTTGGCTGCTGA
Source organism: Eublepharis macularius (assembly GCF_028583425.1). Lineage (NCBI taxonomy): Eukaryota > Metazoa > Chordata > Lepidosauria > Squamata > Eublepharidae > Eublepharis > Eublepharis macularius. The sequence continues at coordinate 60,770,171 of NC_072798.1, forward strand.
GGTGCAAGGGGAGACTGCTATTGGGATCTGTGAAACACCTACTCTCTGGTGACCGGCAGCTCGCTTTGGGGGCTCTCTCTGCTTGCTTTCAAAGCCTTTATCTCCCTAAATAGTGGGTGACTTTGGGGGAGCTTTCCTGCCTGGCTTTTTGAGGTGCAAGGGCAGGCTGCTACTGGCCTCTGTGTAACACCCACTCTCTGATGACTAGCAGCATGCTTTGGGGGCTCTCTGCTTGACTTCTTTCAAAGACTTTTACTCCCTAAATAGTGGGTGACTTTGGGGGAGCTTTCCTGCCTGGCTTTTGAGGTGCAAAGGAGGGCTGCTACTGGCCTCTGTGAAACACCCACTCTCTGACGACTGGAAGCACGCTTTGGGGGCTCCCTGCTTGACTTCTTTCAAAGCCTTTCTCTCCCTAAATAGTGGGTGACTTTGGGGGAGCTTTCCTGCCTGGCTTTTGAGGTGCAAGGGCGGGTTGCTACTGGCCTCTGTGAAATACCCATTCTCTGACGACTGGCAGCACGCTTTGGGTGCTCTCTGCTTGACTTCTTTCAGTGCCTCTCTAGAGTGTCCTTTGTGGTGCATTCTTCCCTCTCTTCTGGGGTCCAGCTGGGTGCCACTTGGCTCTGCCCTACCCTGCTCCAAGCTTCTGGGGCTCTGTGCTTCATTTAAAATTCTTACTTGTTTGTAGAGATCTTTTCTCATAGCACCATGAGGGTTGGAAAGAGGAATGAGAGTGGTCATGGTGGGAAGAATGGCAAAGGTTGTCCTGGGTGCCCATCGGTGCCCAGTACCAGTGGCACCAGGGACAGGGAGACCTCAGAGGCAGCACCTCGTTCTACAGATTCACTTTTGGGGATCGAGGAGCAGGCAGGAGAGCTCTTAGTGTTGCCCGTGGAAGATCAGCTGCTAACACTCTCTATGGAGCGATCACAGGGGGCCCCGGAGGGTCCGGCAGAAACATCCAGCTCCTTCCCATCCCAACCTCCTGTGGCTTCCCCTGCCTGCACTCCACCACCACCACCCAGCCCAGCCCCACACCTCACCCATTAAGGCTTTGTCCTCCTCCTGAGACACAGATTCCTGGTGTCTGCTTTAATCCCACACTTTGACGGCACTTCCGAACCCTCCCAAACGACCCCGGTTCAGTGTGTTGCCAGGTCTGCAATGCCATGGTGCATAGGGGTGTGGACCCCAAACACCTGTCGTCCAGTGTCCTCCTCAGGCATCTGCAGAGACATCACCCGAGCCTGCTGTCTCAAGAAAAACCATCAAGCAATGGGGTCAAGAGGGCTGCTGAGCAGGGAGAAGGGCAAGTGGAATGGGAGTCCACCCCTAATAAGAAGGCTCATACCCCTAAGAGTGCTGTGGGTGGGAGTGGAATTTCTAGGCAGGCTACCCTTCAGGAACTTGTTCCCTTGGGCTCATCCCTGCCAAGCAAAAGATTCAGGGGGAAGGCTCAGAAGGCGGAAACTTGTGTACTGGCTGAGATGATAGCCCTGGATGGAATCCCTTTGTCTGTGTTGGAGGGTATGGGCTTTTGCTGGGCACTGCATCATTTTGCACCCTGGTTCATGAGCACAAGGGCCCCTCCGAGTGGGGAGGCTGCTTCCGTTCCCCCCCAGGCGTGGGGGAGGGGGCTGCAGTGCCCACATGTCCTTTTGCTGACACTGCCACATTCGGTTCAGTGAAGTGGGTGTTGTTGGTGACTTTCCTGCTCCTGTGAGCATAAGGGCCCCTCCAACTGGGGAGCCTGCTTCTGTTCCCTTCCCCCAGGTGTGGGGGAGGGGTCCGCAGTGCCCACATGTCCTTCCTTTGTTGACACCATCACGTTCAGTGAAGTGGGTGTTATCAGCAACCATCCTGCTCCTGCGAGAGCAAGGGCTACTCAAAAAACTATTGAATTGAAATTGCCTGCCTGCTTGGACCTGGGATCACATAATTGGACATATAATTCCTACTGTGGGTTTCACACAGAGCTTCCATAGGCTTTTTGAATCCCAAATATATTAAAATGGTGTTTCTTTTTGCATAAGAGCTCACAGATCCTGGGCTATTTGGTCCTTTCTCACGCATAAACCAGTAGTTTATCAGCTATCCTAGTATTTCTGCAGATGTCCCATTCTACAATCTTTAGTTTTTGTCACTTCTCTGTGATAAATGGATCCTAGGCTGCTCAAGGCTGCTCACCCACGTGTAGTTCCCAAAAGGGTCTAGGTTGATTTAATGTATTGCCTTTGCATCATTTAGGATATCCTCCTATCTGTTTCCTAGCTTTCTCCCTTTTAGCATGCTATTTAACTTTTTTAATGGCATTTGCTCCCTTGATACATTCTATAAAATGCACAAGTTTGATATTTTTTGTTTGCACATCTGATATTTTATTCTGAAATGAGATTGCTAGTGGATTGGTGGAAATGTATACAAACTCATGTTTAATCTGCTAATGATGTTAGGAGATAAATCTCTTCCTTTGCCTTTTTGTCAGTATATTGCTGTGATGTTCATTGACATTTCAGATAGGTTAGGATGGCAATTTATCAGCATAAAGACATCAACGTCATGGCTGGTATTTACTGTATTTGCTAAAATCTTCCAAAAGCCAAAAGAAAAGGCATTCAGATGAGAAATCATATACCAAGCGAATACACTTGCTCATGCCCTCAAAATGTTACCATTTGTATTGCATGGATCAAGGATAATTCTCAGCATACAATAAGTGGCATGTTCTACCTTCAGTAAGGTGACAAAACTGGGAAGTGAGCAGCAAGGTACTTCTAAAGTACCTTGGATCTAGGCCACCAAAACAGTAAGCGGGAAAGCTGTACGCCTGGGTGCACACATAGCTGAGTATTGCCAACTATACATGGGCACAAACAGGAAAAAAACCTGAACATGGTGTTCGTTATTCGTTGCCATCCACGAACAATGAACAACGAACATTGATGCACACGATCCTGTTCACGAACATGTTCGTTGTTCATTGTTCGTGGGGGCCAGTAGGCTCTCCTCCAGCCATCAAGAGCCCTACCACACCACTCCCAGAAACCCTACCTGAGCAGGCAGCAGGAAAGGTACCAATAATAAATAATAGCTTGAGGCCAGAGTCTGGCAGCAGCCCTGGAACCTGAAGGGGTAGATCCCTATCCCACCATACACAAAGAAAATTCAAGCTCCAATGCACTCACCCTGCCTCTCTAACAGCAGCTGTCTCTCCCTGAAAGCCAGAGCTGGGAGCCCCCCTCCCCCCTGGTCTTTTCCTCTTGTAACAAATTTGGAGCTCCAGTCCACACTTGGAAGGAAGACCTGCCTATCAAGCTAAATTGGGCTTAAATTGGGGTTTCCAGGGCAACAGCAGGAGTTTAGACAGAGTTCAGACAATCTCTGCCTGTGTTGCCATGGGAATTGATTGCAGGTGCCAGACTGTCTGGCTTGACGAACAGCAACAAACAGCAACAAACGAGGCTTGCAACGATCACCTGTTCGTTTAGAATGGGGCCTCATGAACAGCTTGTTCGTGAACAGCAGATTGGGACTGTTCTTGGGTTTTTTAGTTCATTGAGTTAACAATTTTTTTTTAATTGGATGTGTCAATACAATCAAATTAAAATACATGTACAATTCATGTAATTTCTAATAGATATATTTCCACACCCCCTCCCCTCCCCCTTTTCCATGTTGACTTCCAACAGCACTCCAACCCCCCATTATTATTATCACATTATTTCTATACTATAGTTGTTCTTGTCTTGTTATTGGTAAAGATCTTAACTATATCTTATCTTACTTAATATCTTAAAACCCTTCAAAAGACCATAATTGTCCCTTAACATCCCATCTCTTTTCCACATATTTTTTTAGTTTTTTCCAATCTTCCAAAAACCTTTTCGGATCTTGATCTTCCAAATTTCTTGTTAACTTGTTCATTTCAGCCATGTACAACAATTTCCTTGTCCATTCTTCAATTTCAGGTATTTCTTCTTTCTTCCAGTATTGAGCATATAACATTCTTGCTGCTGTTATTATAATATAACAATGCCTTATCATTTCTATTAACATCTTCTAAATGCAAAGATAATAACAACATTTCTGGGTTTTTAACAACATTATACTGGAGTATCAAAGACATCTCAACACAAATTTTAGTCCAAAAGTCTCTAGCCTTTCAGCAAGTCCACCACATATGAAATAGAGAGCCCTCATGCTTCTTACATTTCCAACACTTATTGGATAGCTGTTTATTGGCTATGGCTAATTTTTTCAGTGTTAAATACCATCTATATATCATTTTATAGCCATTCTCTCTTATACTGGTACATGTTGATATTTTAACGTGTTTTTCCACAATTGTTCCCATGCTTCCATCGTTATTTCATTATTACAATTACCATCTATACCTTGACTGTTTCATCTTCTGTGAACCACTTCAATAACAGTTTATACATTTTTGAAATTGCTTTAGTATTATCTCCTAACAAAAGTTCTTCAAATTCTGAGTTTTTAATTCTAAAACCTGTTTTCCTTTGGTCTGAATCAAATAAATCTTTTATCTGTCTGTATTGTAACCAACCATACTTAAAAAACAACTCCTCATTTGGTTTAAGCTTCAGCTCCTTATCTGCTACTTCTGATGATAAGTCCTTGAGGGTAAGCCAGTTCAGTTCAGACAATCTCTGCCTGCGTTGCCATGGGAATTGATTGCAGGTGCCAGACTGTCTGTCTTGACGAACAGCAACAAACAGCAATGAACGAGGCTTGCAACGACCACCTGTTCGTTTAGAATGGGGCCTCACGAACAGCTTGTTCGTGAACAGCAGATTGGGACTGTTTTTGGGTTTCGTTCATGTTGCTGTTCGTGCCCATCTCTATTGCCAACCTTCAGCAGCAGTCAGAGCTGAAAAGTGCCATAGTCAGAAGAAAGAACTGGCAGAAATATTTGACATATCAATGAAGCAGGCTCTGAAAGATAGCTCCCTTCCTTGAGGATTCTTTCTCAGTATCCATTAAAATTTTCATGATGCAGATTTCAAAAAACAAGGAAAAAGTTATTTGCAACATTTAAGAGTCCGAACAGTTTCCCAAAATTAGTAAGCTTGCGATGGACAGAAACTATTCTTGAGAAGAGGTGGAAGGAGAAACATCATCTTGCAATTAACTAATGTAAAGTGTCTCCAAGGGCAATAGTGCCACAATATTTGCATCTGAACTAAAATAGATCCTTTGTGCATTCACCTTCAGGCAATATACAGCAGCTGCATTTTGACAAGTATTTTCCTGGAGGCAAGATTTTACAACTGTTGCCTTGAATGGCAGTCTGTTGGCCAAATTCACATCCTCATCAAAAATCTAACTTTATTTCAATCATATTCTCTTTGGATTTTATGTATTGTTTTGACTTCACTTTCCATTTTGTAATACTGAGCAGATTTTCCCAGATCCATTCCATTATTATTTTGGAAATTTTGCTCTGTGCTGGATTCTACTTCTCCTTTGTTTTAGACTAAGTAGGTGAATTACTAAAATTAATTAGGGAAATGGAGCATGTATGGAGTGTAGTATTTTTCTTCTTCAGTTCATTTACATCTTTGCCTCTTTCTGCATTACTTAGGATCACATGCACATTGATAAAACTTGCAGAAAACAATGTTGAGATGAATCACAGTATAGATGGCATGAAGATTTTTTTTGTGCTCTAGTATCTTAGTAAACACCACACAAATCAAGCTTAACAATCATAGGTAAAATAACATATTGTTTTGTTGGCAGTATTTTGTCAGTGCACATGTATGGGTGTGTATTCCCAAGCCAAATATGTATCTGAATAATGCCTAATATCAGGGATTATTATTATTGATACAGTGTGGTGAGCACAGCCACAAAATGGCTGCCTTAAAATGGCTGCTGCAGGAGGTGGAGCCAGCCTCAAAATGGCTGTTACGGTTTACTTCAGTCACACAGTGAAGATCCTTGTGCTGTGGAATCAATTTCTGCCAAGCAATGTTTTGTAAAAATCTGCATAGCCTATCAAGTCTCCAATGGTCAATCAGAAGCCCTGCTGGGCAAAAGCCCCACCTGGCCGCACTTACTTTCTAAAAACACTTGGAAGGGAACAGGAAAGGTGTCAGCAGGTGCAATGGTACCCACAGGCATCACATTGCGTATTATTTGGGCATAATTGGCATGTCTCGGTAATTCCAGGTATATTTAAACATACCAAATACTGGATCCCCAAATATACCTTAATTATTCAGGTTTATCTGGGAATCACCTCACCAGTCATTTTAAAGCTGTCTGACTTCTCTCTTCATGCCCCCCCCCCTGAGCATTTCCCCCCAGGCAGCAGGATGGAGGAGGAGTGAATGCTGTGGCATTGGAGGATTACATTGGTTCTTTGATAAGAGAACATTTCTAAAATTCTTACTAAGAACATAAAAGCAGGCCTGGTTCAGAGCAGACTCCATTTTAGAGTGAGTTTTCTGGAAAGCGTGCCGTTGAGTGCTCTTAACCTTTGGCTGCACTGGGACCAAAGGAAGATACTCACCAATGCTTGTTAGGATTTTTTAAAAAGGAACATGCAGTAAATAATTTGGCTTGAAAAAGCAATGCGAAATGGGATATAACCAAGGCTGGCACACCCGTTGCCAACTGCCCAGGAGATTTTGCCTCCTCTGCTTTCCTCCTGGAATGTTCTGCCCGTAAAGGAGAAGAAAAAACAAGCTGCTATCATTCTGAATTTTGGACATGGATACTTACCTTGTGATAGGATTCAAATAGACTTCTTGAATGTATAGATGGGTTGTGATTTTGTATCATTGTATTTATAGCATTGGCATATATAGGAGAATCTGTAATATTTGAAATGGTAGTAATATAATGTTATAAGTTCTTGCACTTACACCACTACCACTCCCCAAGAAAGCTATGGATTAAGCAAAAAAAAAAAAATCCATCTTTCTGGCCGATTTGAAGGAGGTCCTAAGCATTCCTTCTCAGCCTCCCAAAAAGCAGTCACCTACCACATTAACACAAGGTGGGTGGGTCAACTGACTCGCAGCAAAAGCCTGCTGCAGAAAGCAGGGCAGAGCACAGGAGATTCTTCAGCCTCCTTCTGTTGTGCTGTTCCACTCACGGCAGCAAATGGCTCATCAGGAGCCAGCAGGGTTCTTGTGCCTTATTTATAATTGAACCCGGTACAATGCAATACCCAGTGGAATTAAATTCTCTCTGAAGAAATCTATTTCACTGTTTTCTAGAACCAAAGTTATTTTAAGTAGTGTGGGGAACTGGGAGGTAGCTTTACAACTTCTTTTTCATTCTCATGGGAATCTTTGCCATTCTGTTTACTATACTCTCAGCTAAATTAACACCTATTTTCAATCTTCTTGCATATAAATGTCTCCCATATGTATTCGTAGCAACTAAAAACTGATTACACCATCTCTTAGGGAGGATGGATGTCATGGTGCTTCTTATATATACACCAAACATGAGGATGATGCCTGAAAAGATAGCAATATGAAGGTAGGGAAACTAGGTATATCAAGGATGATGCACTGTGCTGGACTTTTCAATCACTTTGTGAAAACTGTATCCACACTCAGGTCACATGCCAATTCTGCCGCCCTGACATGAATGAGGAAGTATGCACTGGAAATACACAAATGCGCTTTGCAGTTATTTTCAAAATGGTGGTTCGGCTTGCATGCTGCTACCAGTTTTGATCAGGTAGTCAATCATTTGCTGAGCTGTTGGGATGTGTCTGTACAAATTTGGTTGTGTCTGTTTATGTGATTAGAGTGCTTTCTTGCACAATCAGACTTCTTACTTGCAATAACTTACTGTTCTTACCTACAGTAAATTACTCTTTTTACTCACAGCTGCAGCCTCCCATTTGTACATAGGGGGGGGGGGAATGAAATTTTTGAGTTGTGAGTTACTACTTAGATGTCTGTATGCCTTCAATGTCTACCCATGAACCCAGCTAATATTGCAACCAGTTTTTGCAATTTCTTCATTTCATGAATAGGTATGTTTAAAGAATACAACTGACTGAGCTGGTGCAGAAACCAATGAGGTAATCTGATCTGATATTCTGTGCTTATGTGTAAGCACAAAGGTTAAATCAAGCTAAATTTGGTTGTTGTGGGTTTTCCGGGCTGTATTGCCGTGGTCTTGGCATTGTAGTTCCTGACGTTTCACCAGCAGCTGTGGCTGGCATCTTCAGAGGTGTAGCACCAAAAGACAGAGATCTCTGAGAGATCTCTTTCTTTTGGTGCTACACTTCTGAAGATGCCAGCCACAGCTGCTGGCGAAACGTCAGGAACTACAATGCCAAGACCACGGCAATACAGCTCGGAAAACCCACAACAACGATCGTTCTCCGGCCGTGAAAGCCTTCGACAATACATCAAGCTAAATTTGCTTGACACTCAGATTCATGTCAACGTTCTTAGCATGCTTGGTTTTTGAGGCTTACAGGTATCATTTCAGTACAGTGTGGAAGACTATGGGTCATTCTCCTGATACTTTATGTATATAACTGCATATCTGGTTCAATTCACATACAGAAACATGGCTAAACCCTAACCTAACTCACGGGATAGTTGTGAGGATAATGGAACAGAGGAGCATTATGTAACCTACTCTGGGTCCACTTTGGTAAGAAAGGTGGGATATAAATGAAGTAAATAAATAAAAATAAATGTTATATTTGCCAGCTGACTGACATAAAAAACCTGTTCATATCAATGGACTATTCATTTGAGCAGTGCAACGCAAGGAAAGATTATACATGCAAGGTGCAGCATCTTTTGTTAATAAAGGTTTCCTCATCTTTATGTCCCACTCAGAAAATTACCACTATTTCTTCTCTGAGTATGTCTTTGTATGCTTACACAAATACACTGCTTGCATCAGATTAAATAGCACAGCATTATGAGTAGTTCTGTGGTCTTTCTAATGCAGCAGATATCATGCCAGAAGCACTCCCTATGCAAGGTTATTTTATTTAAAAATAGTGCATGGGGACCCTAACTCATGGTGGAGCATGACTACACACAAAAGCAATAAAACCACAGTGCACATTCAAGTTCGGAGCTGTTATTAAAATGAACATATTCTTCCCCTTAAAACCTTTCATTTATACATTTCCACTACCAAACAATTTGTGACTGACCATTCATGAACACTAGCAATTTCAAGGAAAAGAACAGGCTTGATAATACTATGCAGCAGGGGAATGTAGCATTTGCAGCAATCCTATTGAGTCTATTGAAATTCATCCAGAGAATGATGCAGTCTATCCATGAAAGAGAGTACCATGGTATGGCATGCTAATTGGTACATTGATTTCAATGGGCTTAGACTGGAGTAACTCTGTTTAGGATTTCACTGTACGGCTGCTGTACCATTACTGGCTAAATCTCAGATGATACTGTCCTTGAAACCATAATGTTGTGACCTTCGTTAATATCACAACACATTAGAATGTCCCAAAATTGTTTATTCAAATCAATTGGTGCTTTTAAAGACGCAACTGATAGAATTCCTGTTCCGACCAAGCAACCCTGCATTGCTCCTCAGTCACTGCAAGTCCCTAGGATTTTCAGGGCTGTCCATTCCCTTCTATCTCCTGTGTTCTTCATGGCTTCAACAACATGTTTCTTCCTGTCTGTTTCCTCAGGTTCTTATATAGAAAGAATTCTTTTTAGGGCATTACTATTTGTCTCACAGACCTTAAACATTCTGCCTCTATACCAGCCTTCCTACCACTTCTGACTCTCTCTCACAATGACACATTGTCCCTCTTGAACCAAAGTGCTATGAGAATTCTTCAAAGCATCCTATTTTATTAATATGTGGTGTCCGGGGTCTGAGCCCCAGCCCCCAGACTTGCCAGGAGGGAAGAGCAGGAAGCAAAAGGGAGGCAGCAACCCTGCCACCCCAGCCAGCAACCAGGGCCAGAACCTGCCTACTCCAGGGGGAAGGGGCAAAAGGCCAAAGCCTCAGAGGGCTGGAGGGAGCAAGGAGAGACCAGCTAGTCCCACCCTCCAGGGGGAGGAGAGGGAGCTAAGCAGGCCAGAGGAAAAGGGCCAAGGCAGGGGGAATAGGGGCCCAGCAGCAGCCCAAACAGAGCTCTTACCTGGCAGGGAGGAGAAGCAGCCACAGCAGCTCAGAGCCACACCCCAGCCTCCACCTCAGCTTGAAGACAGCAGCCTGGCTCAGAAGATGCTCACAACCAAGCCCCTCCAGGTGGAGCTGCTGAAAGCATTCTGTAGGAAGAGCTGGGCAGCCAGCCAAGGGACCACAGCTGGGCCTACCTTCAATAATCAGCTAGCCAGAGAGGCCTGGCAGCCAGCCAACATAATGCAGCTGTTGCTGATCCAGGCATCCCAGCCAGCTACCCCAGCTGCAGCAGCTTGAGACAGCCCAGGCCAATGCTGGGAGGCCAAGGAGGGGTGTGGCCTGGCAGGCAGGGCCTGCAAGGTGGGTGGGGTGCTGAGAGAAGGCCCTATAAAAGCTGGCTGGGAAGAGCTCTGAGGTGGTGGATGGGTGTGAGCAGCGCAGCGCAGCGCAGCGCAGCGCAGCGCAGCGCAGCGCAGCGCAGCGCAGCGCAGCGCAGCGCAGCGCAGCGCAGCGCAGCGCAGCGCAGCGCAGCGCAGCGCAGCGCAGCGCAGCGCAGCGCAGCGCAGCGCAGCGCAGCGCAGCGCAGCGCAGCGCAGCGCAGCGCAGCGCAGCGCAGCGCAGCGCAGCGCAGCGCAGCGCAGCGCAGCGCAGCGCAGCGCAGCGCAGCGCAGGAATGGAGGCTTGGAGGAGAGTTCTGGGAGGAGGAGATGATGGAGGATGCAGGGGGTAAGCAGGCCAGGTTGAGCAGGCCAGCGAGTGGATTGAGAGGGAGTCAGGGTGATGTATACCGCCCCTCCTTCCACAGAGCAGGGTCCTGCAGCATCCCTGGTGCCCCTCTGATGTCAGGGCCGGCCCAGCTGGCGCCCTGCCCACCGGCGGCAGCGACAAGCCCTGACATGTGGATATTGGAATGAGAGATACACTAAGACTCTGAGAGTTCTGTGAATGAGCTCCCAAGCATTTTTCCCCATGGCCTCATTTTGTATAGGAACTGTGGTATAGGAAGAGGGGTGGCTAATACCTTCCCCAATGCAGTTTTCCCATTCTGAACTGAACTGTCACAACCTTTATACAAGTCCTGAGCAAGAAATAGGTTTTTACCTGAATGAAGCACAAAAGTTCTATGATGCTATTTCAGATGGGGAAGATGGCTTCCCTTACACACAGATGCATGCCACTTCCCCATCTTAACTGGGGCCCTGTTTTAAAAGATAGAAAGAGTGTTTGGGAGCTTCATACATACAGCCTCCTGTGTCTTGAGTAGAGGTGGGCACAAACCAGGAAAAAAATGAACATGCAGTTTGTGGTTCGTTCCATTTCACGAACCACGAACTTTCACAAACTTGCCTCAGTTCATAAACTGGTTCATGGTTCGTGGTTTGTGGGGTTTAAATGCCCCTTTCCGTACTACTGCAAAGTGGCGTGGAAAGGTGCATTTCACCACACTGGCTTGGAGATTCCCGACAAGCAGCTGATCGGGGGTTGAAATGCCCCGTTCCCTGCCACTTCACAGTGGCACAGAAAGGGGCATTTCACCCTGGCAGGCATGGATCAGCTGCTTGAGGGGAGATCTCTGACAAGCAGCTGATTTGGGTTTAAATGCCCCTTTCCCTGCTTCTGCCTGCCAACTGTTCTGCTTCCCATGTTTTCAGGAATTTGCTTATTCCCTGCTGGCTTTAAAAGCCAGGAAAGGGCTAAATGGCTCATTTCCCCCTCCTCCTTTGGGGTATGCACACTCTCTCTTTTTTTTCCCCCAAAGGCAAGAAAGTGTTGCAACGTTGTAACATTGGAACATTACTGCACTTTCCTCCTGGCTTTAAAAGCCAGGAAAGGAGTAAATAGCTGCTTTTCCCTCCCTTCCAGGCTTTGCCAAAGGGCATAAAAACCAAGCGTTTTGCACAGCCCTTTGGAAAAAAAGTGGCAGGGAACTGCTGCTAGCTTCCCTGCCACTTTGTTTCCAGAGGGCTGTGCAAAACGCTTGGTTTTTATTCCCTTTGGCAAAGCCTGAAACATGTCTAGGAGGGAAGGAAAAGCAGCTATTTAATTCTTTCCCAGCTTTTAAAGCCAAGAGGAAAGTGCAGTAATGTTGTAATATTACAACACTTTCTTGCCTTTGGGGAAAAAAAGAGTGTGTGTGCATACCCCAACACTTCCTTGCCTTTGGGGAAAAAAAGTGTGTGTGTGCATACCCCAAAGGAGGAAGGGAAAACCAGCCATTTAGCCGTTTCCTGGCTTTTAAGCCAGCAGGGAATAAGCAAACTCCTGCAAACATGGGAAGCGGAAAACCAGCCATTTAGCTGTTTCCTGGCTTTTAAAGCCAGCAGGGAATAAGCAAACTCCTGCAAACATGGGAAGCAGAACAGCCTGCACGCAGCAGCATGGAAAAGGGCATTTAAACCCCGAATCAGCTGCTTGTCGGGGATCTCCCTGACAAGCAGCTGATTCAAACTTGCGGGAGTGAAATGCCCCTTTCTGTACAGCTGTACATTTGCAGGGAAAGTGGCATTTCAACCCCCATCAGCTGCTTGTCAGGGATCTCCCCGACAAGCAGCTGATTCAAGCCCATCTTTGGTTGCCTAGGAAACTAATTTATTGGTGCCAGGCTGTCTGCACTGATGAACCAAAAATGAACCAAATGAACCAGCCTAAAGTTCATCCCAGTTTGTCAGAAATGGGCTCTGATGAACAGCTGGTTCATGAACCACAAACCAGCCAGATTCGTGATGAATTTTGGTTCATACTTCAGTTCATGCCCATCTCTAGTCTTGAGTAGTTTGGTTCTGAGACTCTCTCAAGGCAAAGCAAGTTTTACATAGAGCAGTTTACATAGTTTTAATTTCTGCTCACAGCTCCAAAACTAATGCTAATTGCATACAGCTATTTCACAATTAGTTCAGGGCTTGCTGTTCAGAAAGCCACCTGGCTTCTTATAGTGATGTTATGGGACACCATACAGCAGGTACCCACCTTTTGAAGTGCATATACCTAACCTGACTTCCTTGCCTTTAATGATATTTGTCATTGCTGTTCAATGCTATTCAAATAACTGATTGACATTGAATTTATGAACAATGCAAAATTAATTCTTACCATAGTGCTCTTTTAAATCGATGCCAAACTTGTTATTATACAAATGCTAGGTTTCTTTTCTTTTTAATTATCCTTTCCAACAAAACATGCTTAATGGCACCATATTTTGTTGGACAATATCTTGAAGTGGTCTCATGAAATCTCATGTCATGATAAATTCACAAAGATCTTTAGCTATTATGTTCTGAAACTCGAATGTCTTGCACAAATTCAACACTCACCATGTTTTTGTTAACCTACAAGCGAACACACTCAAGAAAAGGTCACATGAATTAGCCTTTGGAAGAAATTTTAACTGACAAAGAATACTTCTAGATGGCACAGTCACCAGTCTTAGGTTGATATTAGAAACTAGGACAGCCATGTCATGATTTGTTTCAAGAATGGAATCACATCATTTGGTATATGTCCACCACAAAAGTCAATAAAGAGATGTATGATAAATGAGCTATCTTTTCCAGTAGTGTTTTTGGCTTAAAATATGACAAGTCTTGTACAAAAAATGACTGGTTAATGAAAATCTCTCTTGAGCATGAGCAAATTGAATTATCAATTAATACGGTGTCTCCAGAAATTGTCTTCTTTTAAAGCTCCCCTTCAAGTTCCAGACTTATTTGTCAAGGACCAGTGATATATGCCTGTGCTGTGCAGTGAAGCCTGCTTGTTGAGTGCCATTTTCAACTCAAGATCCAGACACAAGTAAGCTCAGATAAATCAGTCTCACAAAATAGCATGTATCACAAACAAAGCCAAAACAAATATATTATTGGCTTAATTTCCTTTGGACTTCCCAAGATAAAACTTTTGGATAGAATATACAGAATTTTACAGGTTGTCATACATGAACCATTTCAATGTATCCAAAAGTAATCTTTTTTCAAAAAAATACAGACCTAGCTGTAGTCTGAATTAGCACTTAATATTTAACTGATTTATCACTGTCAAATATCAAAGTTCAGTCTAATGCAACATGGCTTTGCTTTGGATGATATAAATGATGCAGTGACAAACATCATCAGGCTCCTTCTCCTCTTCTCTTATGCAGTAATACAGCTGCAAAGATTGTGGCTCATTCTACCACAACTGAAACCTACTCCATCTTGGGAATGGAGCAGTGGTGGCTGGGGCAAGGTGGTAGGGAGAAATCACCATAGTTATGTGCACACAAGTAGAGATGGGCATGAACAGGGAAAAAAAAACACCAAACATGATTTGTCCCATGAACAGGGACTCACGAACACTTACGAGCATGACCTGTTCATGAACATGTTCATGGTTGGATGTTTGTGAGGGCCAGCAGGCTCTCCTCCAGCCATCATCCAAGTTTGGTCAAGATCCCTACTGCACCACTCCAAGAAACCTGACCTGAGCAGGCACCAGGAAAGGTACCAATAATAAATAATAGCTTGGCCCCAGAACCTGGCAGCAGCCCTGGAACATGGAAGGGTAGATCCCTACCACACCACTCCCAGAAACCTTACCTGAGCAGGCAGCAGGAAAGGTACCAATAGTAAATAATAGCTTGGCCCCAGAGCCTGGCAGCAGCCCTGGAACCTGAAGGGGTAGATCCCTATGCCCGGATGATCCTCAGTGGTCTGGGGTGCAGGCTTCAAACCTGTAGCTGTTTAGCGACAGAGTGGTTCATTTCCACCTTTCGGGCACCTTGTTGTAACAAATTTGGAGCTCCACACTTGAACAGAAGACCTGCCTATCAAGCTAAATTGGGCTTAAATTGGGGTTTCCAGGGCAACAGCAGGAGTTCAGACAGAGTTCAGACAATCCCTGCCTAAGTTGCCAAGGACATTGATTGCAGCTGCCAGACTGTCTGGCTTGCCGAACAGCAATGAACAAGCTTGCAATGACCACCTGTTCATTTAGAATGGAGCCTTATGAACAGCTTGTTCGCGAACAGCAGATTGGGCTGTTTGTGGCTTTTTTTTGTTCGTATTGCTGTTCGTGCCCATCTCTACACACAAGAACTAATGGGGCAAGACACAAATCATGCAATGAAATATTTGAACATGTGAACACATGAATCAGACCAAGTCAAGGTCATCATTGTCTACTCAGTCTGACAGCAGCTCTTCAGAGACTCAGGCAGAGGTCTTTCACATCACCCACCACCTGGTCCTTTGAACTGTAAATGCGAAGGATTGAACCTGTAACCTTTTGCATGCCAAGTAGATACTCTACTACTGGCCATGGCCCCTGCCCTATTAGAATAACAGGGGTATTTATTTAAATAATAATAAGTAAAAAAAATGTAACTCTGTCCTTCTACGTACATATATTTTTCCTGGGATTAGAAAACTGAGGCATGACCTCTCTGCTGAGCTGCCCCATATGGGCAATCAATTTAAGTTTTTAAATTTCCAGTTCAGTTATAAAAACCAATTGTGGCTCAACACAACCCCATCTTAACTGGGAGGACTTTCCAAGTCACTTCCTTCTAAGATCAACAGCTTTAGGTGGGTGAGTCAGTCAAGCCTCAAGATTATGTTTGTCCCAGCCTTGCCAGACCCAATAGCTCTGAGATGGAGATCCAAGGATCTTCATGTTTTACCTTAGGATGCTATTCAAAGTGATTGATTCTTCCCACTCACCCCCAACCTGGATAATCCCTGCAAACTGTTAGGCGTAGTTGCAAATATGTGAACTAAATCCTATCTTAGAATCTGCAGTGTAGGGTAGGTGAGTAAAATAACCCCAAACCCAGACCATTTGAGGCTCAGAGGAATAACTATTAGTTGGCTCACCAGTGACCTGCTAATCCTACATTGTGGCATGGGAGACAGGGTGCAGTAAAGTCTTGGCAGAGGGAGGCAGATGTGAGCTCCTTAAAAGCCCAGAGCCACTTGGGTTGTGAAATGAAGTTCCTTTGGCTGACTTTTTGCCACTGCATGAGCTCTACCTATATATTTATAGATAAAACAAATATTCCAACACACTAGAGACTGTAAGTCTCTAGTACTCTTTCGTCTTTGCTTTTTTTTCTCTACAAGTGTAATGAAAAGTCAAGTTCCATTATGGAAAATTAATTTGTTTTCAAGCACTTTAAAACATACATTATTAAGAATAAATTTCATACCTATGGATACATAACGTTCAATATATGGCTCTCTTTTTTGACAATTAGACAAAGGATCCTTCCTAGTACCTTGAAAAATATAGAATCATAAAAACTGTCAGGAATTCAGCCATATTTGCCCAACAATGGATATTAGTGCCCTTCAGGGTGCATTGCCATACTAGCAACAGGGGACAGTGGACATATACATTTTATATCCTTTGGTTGCACATTCACAGATGGTTGGTACTATCAGACTTTTCCTATTTGTGGATGGGGCAGGGGGCTGTTTCTGATCCAAAGTATCCTGATTCAATTCATTCAATGTATTCAATCTATGCTGATTCAATGTATCCTCATTTTTTTAGTAGAGTAGATTATTTCTGTGTAGTTCAAAAAAGTCCCTTTTGTTTTCACAAATATTCATAAAGGATAAACATGTTGACCTTGGAGTTAGTTATCCTTCTTCCTTCTGGCAAATATTTTCCCTGGATAACATAGCACAACAGTAATGAAATTTTGTTCCTAATGTCACCATTATTGGTTTCTTGTTCCATTGACTCAACAGAAATATAAGCTTCCCATGTATCTGATGATTGTTTTCCCCACATATTCAAGCAAAACTTTTGTACTAAATTTAATAGAACACATAGGTTTTAAAATGCAGATTGCCTATCAACAGTGATTCTCCATTCAGTCATTGGTATTGTGAATTGGGTACAGTTTTCCAGAGAGTATCTATTTAATCCAGAGAAACTGAAAGCTTCGCACATATGTTCTGGCCAGGAAGCCCAAAGCTTGTATTGATTATTTGATCATCACTTAAAATTAGCAGTATGTTGAGTGACTTTACGTTAGTATGAATGGCAATATTCATTAACTCGGAGGTAGCTGGCCTGTGGTCACTTTTGGGGTATGCACAGAATTTACTGGGTAGTTGTGTTTCCTTGGAATCATAAATAGTCTCTTATTCATTTCAGAACACCATGAAAATATAATTCTTACCCAAGGAGAAAATTATGCTGACTTCAATGGGCTTAGACTGGAGTAACTCTTCTTAGGATTGCACTGTTATTCCTGTATGAGGTCTCATAAGTCAGAGTTCACTTCCTCAGAAGAGAAAATAATTTCCCTCATATTCAAAACAGCCAAGTTACACCTTACCCCCTTCAGACATGTGTTATGGGAATGAGGGAAATGGTAGAGAGAATGGACAGGTATGAATGGAATGGTCACATGTGTGTGCATATACTCACTTAGTAGGCATGAAAAACAAAATTTTCCCATTTTAAAATGTTTTGCAGGATAGAAATATATCATTTCTTTTAGTTTACATACATGGTAGGTAAATTATAGTTTTATTAACACTATATTTATAGTGTTTTCATCCCAACTATTTATTTGCTGGGTTCCCCCTCTACCCTCCCCTTGTTTCATACATTTCAATATTTTTAATATTTTCTTTTTGTGTTATATGTCATTTTAAATAGTTTTGGACAAAAAAGTGTCATGTTGGATAAAAAATTACTATAAAATATTTTGTTCAGGAGTACAGGAAAAATCTAAAAGAAACGTCAACATTTGAACTGAATCTAAGTAGATATGAAATCCAATAACACTCTTTTGCATAATGCAATTCTATGCAGTTACTCCAGTCTAAGTTCACTGAAATCCATTGGCTTAGACTCGAGTAACTCTGCACAGGATTGCACGTAAGAGTGATTTTCATTCAAAGGTAGCTGTTTACTTATTACCTGTTACATCCACCAGAATCCCATCACTTCCAGCATATGTGTATTAAATGTACAATTTTCCAGCCCACATAGTGGTGGACATAATTTAAAAATGTAATATTATTTCTTGAAGAATATGTGACTAAGATTGGCCAAGGGAAGTATCATGGGATGATGATCTAGAATGGAAGGAATGCATAGGTCAGGTGAAGGAGTGAGGCCCAATCTTCTACTGCCAGTGCAATCCTAAGCAGAACGACCCCTTTCTAAACTAACTAATGTCATTGGATTTATGGTGCAATCCTAAGAAGAGTCATTCCAATCTAAGCCCATTGATTGCAGTGGGCTTAGACTGGAGTAACTCCACTTAGAGTTGCATTGTTAGAAGGCTATAATTTTTCTTTGGATTGCATTGCTAAGCTATCTGTACAGGCTTTGTGGTCAAAGCAACAAAGGGATTCAGATGGCTGCTTACTACCATATGCTAAACGTTGTTTTGATTTTCTCCTTGAACCTTAGGCCACATATCACTATATAGATTTTTGCCTAGGAAATTGAGTATGAACTAGAGTTAACAATAAAAATAATATAGACAAATCATACTTAAATCCCAAACCACTTCAGCCTTTTTATTACGGAACCTGATCCAGAAACTGAGTCCAATTTTCCATTTAAGTTTAGAAGTGTTCACCACAAATAGTGACATAATTCTCTATAGCATACTCATTAACTGAACATTAATAACTGACTGTGCAAAAGTCTGGTTTTCTAGATTATATAGCCACCAACAAGGTGTTCCAAGAAACACCTACTCCCTTTACTATCTCTTAATTTTTGAATTTTTTCACCTTCTGGCATAGCCTGAAGATATTTTGAGCATTATTTGTAATAAGAGTGAAAAGTTTCTCTTGTGATAGTTCTGTGAAGCCATGCTGTCCCTCATTTTTTTCGGGATATCAAAGACTGGAATAGATCAAAGGAAAAACAGTATGAGAAATGTTTCACTATCTTTTTGCTTCTGACTTGGAGAAGTTGATATATGGCTGGTTAAGAAGAAAAAATGGCCAATCTAGCCATGTGCCTGATACATTGCTCCTGTCTTCATACTATGCCTAATAAGAATGCCTGAAACCATTTTCAGAACAAGTTAGTTCCGTGTGCAGTTGTAGTCAATTTGGATCATGATTGAGATTGATGCACAGTACATTATTAATTGTATACTGTGACAAAGATCATGTTTAAGTCATTGGTGGTAGAACCTCTTGAGAATGGCTTGTCAGCAGGAATTGTACCATGAAAAGATTGAAACAAAACATATTCGCTAGGAGGTTTTGTTCCACAAAGTACATCTCCATTGTCCATACACCCCACGACAAAGACACAAGACTCAAAATGTTGGGTTAAAAAGATTGCTGATCTGCTGTAGCAAATGTCCACAGCTTTTTCCTCTCACTTATTTATTCTTCAAGTAACTTGGGAAACTGGATGTATCCTAAGCCTCAATTGCTTAGGCAATCCCATCGAGACCTCAAGTTCAGCACAGTGTATGTTTTTCAGGGCCGGATCTATGGTTGCCAGCGCCCAGGGCAACCGAAGACTGGCCACTCGCACTCGCGCGCTCTCCCAGCACTGCGTGATGACATCACTTCTGTGACGTCATCATGCAGGGCGGCATGTGCCACCCTGCAGCAAGCTGGCTGTCCCAGCACGCTGCAGAGCTGGCGGTGGCAGCTCAAGTGGCTGGGAGGCCGCCCACGCCATTCGCCTGCCCCGCAGGACAGGAGGTGCATGGCAAGCCGGCTGCCCCGTCCTGCGGGGCAGGTGAAAGGCAGCATGGGTGGCTGGGCAGCCAGCTTGCCATGCGCCCCCTGTCCTGCGGGGCAGGCGAATGGCACGGGTGGCTTCCCAGCCACCCGCGCTGCCTTTCACCTGCCCTGCAAGACAGGGGGCACGCAGCAAGTGCACCCCCTGTCCTGCCGCCCATGTGCTCCCGGGACTGGCCGCTGTGCCCGGTGCCCCCTCTTTGGCAGCACTGGGGGCAGACTACCTCCCCTGCCCCCCGTCGATCCGGCCCTGATGTTTTGTACCTTACCTTCCATTGCTTGCACATCTAATGGTTTGCCAAGAGGAGCACATTAACCACCCTATGCTTGGTATGCAGAACTGGTGAAGCAAGGCCCCATTTCATGAATGCCAGTCAGACACTGGCGTTCCAGAAATTCTTACTTGGTCCATTGAGACTGAGCTAATCCTGCTCACCCATGCTTCAGAAAGGTGATGTGTGCATCATAGAGGTAAAACCATTGACTAGGCTGCATGAGCAATCTCAGATCTTTGTGCAATCTTCCATTTAAGGGGTCAAGGCAAGACCACCCACCCTCATGTCTAGGCAGGGAGCAAGATTATGTCAATAATTATTATGGTACACTGCAGTAGAACCTTCATTTTAAAAATGTGGACACTCTCCCTTCCTTCTATATAGTCCTTATTTATGTAAAGGGTGAAACTAGGTCTCATGGTACTTCTATTATTTAGAATAGTAAGCATTCATTGAAAAAAGACTGATTTCCCCCCACCCTCATTAAGAATACAAGAAATACATAGAAACCTGCCTGTCAAAGGGGTTTGATTTTCTGCAGAGTATTTTAAGAGCAGAACAGCTAAATGCTGGTAGAAGAGGTCTAGGCTGTAGCTACAAGTAGACTTTATTGTATTTTGGCAAGCAGAAAACACGCTCTGCCATTCCTGTGTAATATTATGATTCACAATCAGAATAAGTACTGGAAAACTTTTTTTAAAAAAAACTACAGAAATTTGTTCAAAGGTAAATAGTGTGATAGTTGGCTAAACTCAGTAGAATTGTAGCAAAGAATTAATTGTCACAGAAAAAATAAATGGAATATATGAGCCAACAATGTGATGCCTTGGAAAAAACCAAGACAAGTATATGTGACACTAGAACCAGTACTTAGGAAGCACTATAATGATCTCATTGGAATGATTATGCTCAGTTTAGGGACTCATACTTCAGAAGAAAGCTGTCAAATTGACAAAATGGAGGAAAAATTAAAGGGCTGAGATATACTTAGTCTGCAGGAAATGTGGGTCAGGGATAATTGCTGATAGCTTTCACATGTTGAAAAGGATGTTGGTAAGAGAGGGCTAAAACTCTGTTGGCCGTATCCACAAGGAACAAAGTATTAAATAATGCATTTAAATGAAACAAAAGTTTGGTTGCAATCCTAATCAGATTTACTTCTGAACAAACCAGCATAGAATCAACTTCTTACAGCTGTGTAGCAAATAAACAAACAATTCCCAGTAAGCATTAGTTTTTGTCATAATCGCCTAAAGGTGGGAATTGTGGTTAGAATTTTTGTGGGTTTCCCCGCTGGGTTGGGGTGGATTTTATTGAGAGCAAGTGTTGATTCCCACACCACTATTAGTCAAGCGGACATAGCCTATTTCCCAACCTCATCCTGGGTTCTGGGTTCGTTCCATGGCTTCGCAGCCGGGCAACCCTTAATCGGGACTTCACTCGCCTTCCCTTAAGAAAGTTAAAACTATACACTTAATATGACGCTTAAAGGGCAGAGTTTATTTTCTACAGAGGCTAAGACCACAAAGCAATCCTCTACAAAGATGCACACTTAACATTATACTCTAAGTCAGAATACAGCTTAACACTTTAAACTTATGAACAGAAGGCAATCTTAAAGCTATAATACTTAACCTAAGTCATGGCAAAAAGCAAGGGTCCCCTTGGACTGAGCTCAGCTGGGCAGAGGGGCTTCCAAGCTGGAACCTCTCTAGCCGCTTGGCCAGGGCGTCAGCAAAGCTGTAATGGTGAGCACCTTCCTTTAAAGGTGTCTTTTGGGCATTGTGACATCACTAGTAGAATGTTCTCCTGCCAAGGACTTCAGGGATCCTACCTTTCTGCTTATCGGTTTCTCCTTGTGGGTCAGAGGCCTTTGGCACTTGTTCCAACATGCTCAGCAGAAAGTGAAAAGGCTTCAGGCTAGCAAGAACCCGATAAGGTCTGCGGGCAAAAGTGAAAGGACCTTGGGGGTGTCACGAGGTCCTAGTGTGCTACATTCTTCCACTAGCTTGCTTGTGGGGGAGTCAGAAGAAACGAAAGTTAAGAGAAAGGGAGGGCAGAGGGGGAAAGCCTCCGCTTTTGGAGTTTTAAAAGTCTTTTCCCCATAGGCCTGGATTTGAACCTGTTAATGGCCTGGGACTCCATAATTCCCACGACAGGAATCATTAAACAAAGCTTTCTAGAATTTGTAGTACCGCTCACTGAAAAATCTGACAAAATCTAGCTGTCTGCGTGGATAATAACAGTTTCTATCACTTTGTTGTAGTTAAGCAGGTGTCCAACCATGTGGTGTGTCCAAACATTAAAACTCATTACAAGAAACCATGGTTCTTAAAACTTTCTTAGGTTTTGATAACACTTCATATTGTAGCTGAAATCCTGCACGTAGAGTGCATAAACCCCAATAAACCAAATAATAATATACTGGACAGCAATCTATAGCAATACTTCAGGGCTTTTTTTTCAGGGGAAAGAGGTGGGAAAACTCTCACCAGGGGCAACTCCCACGAGTAGGAGCTGCCCCTGTCAGTATAAGGGATTGCATGATGATGTCACTTCCAGGAAGTGATGTTATCACGCAAGTGGTGGCCATCCCGGAAGCGCTCCCATGCTCCATAGTGGCCCCAATTCAGCCAGGATCAGGCCAAATTTGGCCCAGATCAGGCCTAAATCGGCTCTGAAGAGGCTGCTGTGGCACGGGGGACACTCCCCACCCAGCAGCGGCCAGAACTGGGCAGCATTGGGCCAAAAGGGGCCTGAAATGGCCTGGATTGGGCCCAAATCATCCTGGAACGGGCTGCTTCCATATGGGAAAGCACTCCCCCACTGGGCAGCAACCTGATCCTGGGCGTTTTGGGCCTGATCCCGCCCATTTTGGGCCCGAATTGGGCCCAACATGGCCAAAAGGGGCACAAAATGGCCAGGATTGGGATGCTGCTGGGTGGAGGAGTGTTGCCCCACCTGGTATAGGCCTGATCCTGGCCATTTCGGGCTGGATCCTAAATTGGGCCCTAAATAGCTGAAAGGAGCCCACAATGGCCAGGACTGGGCCTGAAATGTTTAGGATTGGGCCACCGCCAGGCAGGAGTCACATAGGTATTTTTAAAATGCTCTGACCATTTTGGGCTCAATTGGACCAAGATCAGGCCCAAAACAGCCAGGATTTGGCCACTGCTGGGCAGCGGAGGGTTCCCCGCCTGGAAGTGGCCTGTTCCAGGCTGATTTGGTCCTGATCTGGGTCATTTCGGGGCCATTTTGGCCATTTGGGGCCCATTTAGGGCCCGAAATGGCCAGGATTGGGCCAAAATGTCCAGGATCAGGCCCCTGCTGGGCAGAAGCAGCTTGTTCTATGCCAATTTGGGCGCATTTGGTGCCCATAACATCCAGGATCAGGCCCCAAACAGCCAGGATAGGGCCTCTGCCAGATGGGGGAACACTTCCTCGCCTGGCAGCGGCCCGATCCTGGCTGTTTCAAGCCTGGTCCTGGCCCAATTGGGTCCAAAATGGCCAGAGCATTTTAAAAATACCCACATTATGTGGGTATTTTTAGAGGTGCCAGAATGCCGTTCCAGGGTTTTCCAGCTCAAAAAAAGCCCCGCTTGAACAATACCTGTTACCTACCTAAGGCGATTCCTTATCAAGTCAATCTTATGGAAGTTTATTTTTAAAATGATTCCATTTGTTTAAAGGGACAGTCTCAAGGATCTGTGTATAGGGAGGGCTTGTTGTCTTTGAGATTTCCAAGTTTAAAAAAAAGTGCATCTCTCAAGAATAGTTTAGGTACAGGAAACTTGTTGTTCTAGTTGACTCAGTTGATTCTTTTAAACTATTTATGCCTTTTCTTGGAAGCCCCAAGGTGGACTTTATTTTGATCTTATTCTTATTGAAAGATAGTGATGTTTTATGAATCTAGGATAATAATCTCTCTTTCTACTAGAAAGCTACAGCCTCTCACATTTAATATAACTAAGAACATTGATAGCAACATCTGCAAAGCTAGAAAGGGGAGGAGTTTTTGTATGGCTATTACAACAAGTGTTACCAATTTGGCTCTTTCTTTTTATCTTTAAAATTTCTACCTGAGTAAGAAATTGAATCAACGAATGAATTTTTAAGGAAAAACTGGAGGGATAATGGAAATATCAATATAAAATCAATACGGCAGGTTAGAAGATAAAATATGTTTTCAGGCTAGGCCTAGAGCCCCAGGAGCAATGATACAATTACTTATTGGCTCTTTATCCTGATTACAGAAATCAATCTTCAGCTAGAGCAAAGAGTTACCTCCCATCCCATTTTTCTTAAGTGTTTTTCCTTTTAAATCCAGGTCACTTTGCATTCTGTAGTGATTCTTTCATCAGTTGCAGCATATAGATGGCAAATACCATTTTTATAAAAGCAAACTGTAAAATCAAATGTATGTTTTACAGTCTGTGATTTTTATAAAATGAGTTTTGATTTTGTGTCAACTCTCAAAAAACTAAAACAATCTTTATATTGTGGAATGTAGGAGAAACACATAACTAGTAAAATAGAGCTCATGAAACTAATTAGACTACAAAAATTATTACAGACTTTGTTCTGTACTTTGAGAAAGGGATGACAGACATACACAATCATATTGCATAAAAACAATTGAATGATTGCATAATATAGAGTCCCTAATTAAAAAGAAAGCCAAAGTACATTTATTTTTCAGTGTTATAATTTCTTATTGCTGTCATATTTGGAATGAAGGAATCCCTTTGTGTAATGTGTTATAAATAATTTCTAATGTTTATTTATTTATTTACAAATATATAACCTACCTTTCTGCCTTTTTAATGGACATCAAGGCAGCTAACAAATTTAAAACATACATAATAAAATCACATTTTAAAAACCATTAAAACCAACAAAAACACACCATTAAAGCAATTAATACCAGAGCTAAAATACAAGTATAAAAATATGAAAACAAAAATTAAAATACTGCACAGGAGGGATCACTGATGAAACACCATATTAAACAAAAGTCTTCACCTGCTGGTGAAAGATGGCAACAGAAGGGAACAGACAAGTGTCCCTGGGGAGAAAGTTTAAGACTAGACTCTGTCCTAGGTTGTGCTTTAGCACTATTTCAAATAACCCTGTGACCCAATGGTCTTAGACAACATAAATCAGACAAATACTGCCTTCTAAGGGCCAAGCTACACATGACGAATGACACTTGAATGGCAAGTGTATTTTTCCCTGTTCACTTGCCCTCCACTCAATCCACTTGCTGTTCAAGTGTCATTCGTCATGTGTAGCTTAGCCCTAATTCCACTTTGAAATTTTGCCACAACCGGTATTATATCAAAATCAGAATTAGCTAGCAAAAGAAGCTGAGGAAGCAGAGGGAGCACCAGAACCAAGCATTGGTTGGTTCCAGAAATGTCTCAAAGGGGCCACCAGCATTCACTCAAAAGAAGATATGAGCCAAATTTCAATTGCACCAGCTCCACAAGGACACGGTCTATCTGTGAATAAACTATTCCTTGGAATCTACCGAAGAAAACAGCAGAAGGAAAAGAATTTAAACTTGGCTAAAGAAAAGCCCTCTGATACCAGTTGATAAAAATAAGATGGAAGAGTAAAAAGTAGCACAAAAAATAATGTAGCTCACACTCTACAAGTTTTCGCGAGGGCTGACTGATGATCTAAGGTCTCCAGTGTGCTATCAAGAGATATAAGGTCCATGGTTTAAGGCCCTGGGCCAGTTGGCTCTGCCCACATGAATTCAAACGTGGCATGAAGCTTGATTGGTGGGGGGTAACTAGAGGGTCAGCTGATCAGGGGACAGCAGCAGAGGTTACTTACTTCACTGGGCCTCTGCACACCAGTGGTCTTGAAAATAAATACCAAAACTGTGACCATCAGTCATGTCTGAATGGACTTGAAAATCCTGCTGCAACAGGTGCCTCTGCCTCTAAAAAGATATGCCACTGAAACCTTCTAAAAATGAAGCCACATGACGGCATCTTCCACATGGCCCATAACCCTGATTTTATAGTGTGCCTCTTCTGCGTTCCTTGTGGCATCGACTACGCACTGAAAGGAAGCTCTGTCTGAGGATGCTACGACAGGCAAAATTTAAATAACCCAGCAAAGCCTGCATCTCCCTCAATGTAGGTTTCTTACTAAAGAAAAAACTCCTCAAGAGTGCTGTGCACTTTTCCTCTCCTATAAAAGCCTGCAGGCTTCTGCCATAGGGTCTATACCTATCCCCCAGTACAATAAACTCCTAGCCAGCCTTTCTGTCTTTTCAGCTGCCAAAGGAACATCAATGTTAACTCTCCCCAAACTGTCATAAGTTAGGTACATTTCCCCAAATTCCTTGGGCAAGCAAACAAACAAAAAAATCCAAATAATCAGTGACTGTGTAGGAGGCAGGGCTTTTTTTCAGCAGGAACGCGGTGGAACAGAGTTCCGGAACCTCTTGAAAATGGTCACATGGCCAGTGCCCTGCCCCCGATCTCCAGACAGAGGGGAGTTTAGATTGCCCTCCGCGCTGCTTGGTGGCGTGGAGGGCAATCTAAACTCCCCTCTGTCTGGAGATCAGGGGGCGGGGCCACCGGTCATATGACCATTTTCTCCAATGGCAACCCACTGAGTTCCACTACCTCTTTTCCCAGAAAAAAAGCCCTGGTAGGAGGCCATATTTTTCTTAAAGCCCATTCTAACATGGTTCTTAGAAAAGTTTCAAATGCTGAGCATGAGATGGAACATCCCATAGGCATGGCCTTACCAAAGTTCCCCCAAACAAAAACCTAATAATTCGGTATTGCTAGAGTGTATTGGCAGAAGTCTGAAAAACAACTTAATGCTGCACTGGCCCAACAAGGTGCCTGTCCCTTGAGACCAGACCAAATTATTATCTTGAGTCATATCTGGGCATGCTGGTACAAGTGATGTTCATGACTTAAAAGCCATGGGCCAGTTTGCCTCAGTCCATGTTAATACAAATGCAGCACGAGTCTTGATTGGTGGGGGTCAGCCAACCAGAGGAGGGTGGCAGGAGGTTACTTACCTTGTTGTACCTCTCCTTAGCAAGCAGCACATTTTACAAGCCCTAGCAAGGACCAGCTGATGATCTAATTCCTCTAATGCTCTATCAAGAGATAGCCTTGCAGACTGAGGGACCAATAGATAATAGAAATGCAGGGGACTTTCGGGTTACCACTGCCTAATCTCAGAGGGTGAGGGGCCTAAAGCAGAT
Organism: Eublepharis macularius; assembly: GCF_028583425.1. NCBI lineage: Eukaryota > Metazoa > Chordata > Lepidosauria > Squamata > Eublepharidae > Eublepharis > Eublepharis macularius. The sequence goes on from NC_072798.1 coordinate 60,797,521, forward strand.
CCTTAGTAGGGTCACATTGTAATCCTAAAGCCATTTTCCTGGGCGTATGCCTAATTGAATACCATTAGACTTACTGCTGTGTAGATCTTCTTAGGGTTGCTCCCTAACAGTGTATCATTAAAAACGGCATTACTCCCCTCTAAGTCAAATGGTTTTGTAAAGGTGTAACTGCTTAGAACAGCATTGTAATCATTACTTTGGTGTGGTTTGGAGCCATGACAAGATAAACACATTACTTTACTCTTTCATTCAGGCAACCAAAGCATAATGCATAATATATTCACATTACTGTGGTTTGAGTGTGAAGCTACCATGGATAAGTGCAACCTCTAACTCATGCAATGTATGGACAGGAGGCAATGACCCCCAGGTAGCACTAAAAGGGCAAACATTGACCAAGTAGTTCTCCAGGATTTTTGAGGCACTGTAAAGCATCTTCAAAAGTTGAAAAGAATAGGGCAGCCTCTGCTTACTCAGGGATCAGTGTGTACTTCTGAAGCCCATAGGGTGACCCACAGAATGACAGCCAGTCTGTTCATAAGCCGCTGTGTCACTTTTGCTAGTAAACCCTCTTAGAGAGTTCAATAAGACTTTGCTAATGAAATTAGCAAAATTATCCACTCTGTAACTCTAATACAGTATCGTAGTTGGGGTACATTTTATTTACAATGCATTGCCCACAATCTTCAGAGGAAAATTACATATTTATGAAAATTCGTATCAGAAGGAGGGTAGGCCTCTTTGTCTAAGCATCTCAGCATTAGTTTAATTCAGTGGTAAAATCAGCAGCTTCACTACCAAAACTTGTGAGGATTAAAAAGAAAACCAACACATGTTCCATGCAGCATGCAATAAAAAAAGTATCTCTTTTTTCAAAAAAAATTGCCGTTCAGGCATTTAATTAAAACTTCAAAAATAGATTAATTGTAATTGAAGACATAACAAATATAGTTTGGACTTTTTGCTAAGGGAATCTAAATTAACATAGTTAATGAAATTACTTTACTTCTTTTTGCTTTGTCAGGAAACTAAATCCCTTCCACTTGAAAAACAAATAATCAGCTAAAGCAAATGCTCTGCTTTTTTCACCCAGGGACTGCAAAAGCTATTAAGGCAAATTCCGGAAAACTACATTGACACTACTTTAGAAGTGATCTTTTAACACCTTTACAAATGTTATTGTGCTTTTGGAAAATTAGTGCTTGTTCTTTTGTATGCTACAGAGACTTTAGCGGTGTAAGCTAGAATCAGGGATTTTATGATCCCCTGCCCCTTTAAATCTAGTTATTTCACTGAAAGTATTTTCAAACTAGGTAGATGGGCTAAACTTTTTGAACTCATTTAAAGCTACTTAAACTAAAAGCACTAAACGAAGCATGGATGGCCCTCATCAACTTGGAAATATCTGAAAACATGCTCTCCTCATCAACTTTCAGGCATAGTTGTAGTGCATTCTTAAACGAGGATTGCCAGCCTCCAGGTAGGGCTTAGACATCTCCCAGAATTTCAATTGATCTCCAGGTGACCATTTCTCCTGGAGAAAATGGCTGCTTTGGAGGGCGGACTTTCTCAAATGATACCTTGCTGAGGTCCTTCTCCTCTCCAAAACCTGCCACCCTAGGATCCACCCCCAAATAACCAGGAATTCCCAACCCAGTGTTGGCAACCCTCTAACAGAATTACACCCTTCTAAATCCATGGTAGTCAATGGACTTAGGAAATGTAAATCAGTTTACAATTGCACTGTTAGAACTTTGACTTGCAGTTGCCATATATCCAAACTGGTGTCCAGTTAAGAAGCTATTTCAGAAAGCTACAATCAGATATAAATGATCACCATTTGTTTAATACCTATTCCCTAGTTCCTCTTTGGCGATCACAACTAAAACAGCAAACCTCTTTTTTTAACATTTGGTAAACTTAAACAGCAGCTTGCCATTTTGTGTTAACACTATAATTGTCCTCTATCCAGTGCTTTTATTGTAAAAAATGCCAGTACACATTTATAAGGTTCTACTGATTTGTGATTTCTACCTTTTCTCCATTAGGACTTGGGAGAGCCCCCTACCCTCCACAGGTACTGATACCCAATACTAGCGAGTACCAACCTGTTAGCAGTTAAACTCCTCTTTCATCCTAGAAGGGCAGTTTATGGATTTGGAATATCATGAATAGAGATGGGCATGAACAGCAATACAAACTAAAAATACCCACGAACAGCCCAATCTGCTGTTCGGGAACAAGCTGTTTGTGAGACTCCATTCTAAACAAACAGGTGGTCATTGCAAGACTTGTTCATTGCTGTTAGTTGCTGTTCATCAGGCCAGACAGTCTGGCACCAGCAATCAATTCCCTTGGCAATGTAGGCAGGGATTGTCTGATCTCTGTCTGAACTCCTGCTGTTGCCCTGGAAACCCCAACCTAAGCCCAATTTAGCTAGATAGGCAGGTCTTCCTTCCAAGTGTGGACTGGAGCTCCAAATTTGTTACAAGAGGAAAAGACCAGGGGGGAGGGGGGCTCCCAGCTCTGGCTTTCAGGGAGAGACAGCTGCTGTTAGAGAGGCAGGGTGAGTGCATTGGAGCTTGAATTTTCTCTGTGTGTGGTGGGATAGGGATCTATCCCTTCAGGTTCCAGGGCTGCTGCCAGGCTCTGGGGCCAAGCTATTATTTATTATTGGTACCTTTCCTGCTGCCTGCTCAGGTAGGGTTTCTGGGAGTTGTACGTTAAGGATCTACCCCTTCAAGTCCCAGGGCTGCTGCCAGGCTCTGGGGCCAAGCTATTATCTATTATTGGTACATTTCCTGCTGCCTGCTCAGGTAGGGTTTCTGGGAGTGGTGCAGTAGGGATCTTGATGGCTGGAGGAGAGCCTGCTGTCCCCCATGAACAACAAACATGTTCGTGGCAGGATCATGTTCATCAGTGTTCATTGTTGTTCGTAGATGGAAACAAACAATGAACACCATGTTCAAGTTTTTTTTCTGTTTGTGCCCATGTCTAATCATGAACCCCTTTGCCAGCACTGCCCAGCAAGGCAGCATGGATGACAGCTGGCCTGGAAACTGGAAAATTGCCAAGATGTGGGTCATAGGGATGACTGACTATATGGCCCCCATACCTCAGACAGCAGCAGAAATGATGAGGCTTCCTGAGACATTTTCCTGCCTAATTCCATCAACGCCTCCCTCCACCTTTTCTAATCCCATTTACCTAATCAGGGTTATGCAACACATCTGATAACCTCCCTATTCAGTAGTTGCCAGGTCACCAAGCAATATTTTCACCCATAGCCCAGCCCAAGATAATCACGTCACACCTTTCCCAACTTATTGTCCTACCTCCGGACAAGCAATTAAGCTACTGTTTTGGATGCAAAATGCCAGTTTTGCTCCAAAATACATTTTGGACTATGACTAAACTGCCCAGCCATATGCTCAGTTTGTTTGTGTGTGTGTGTGTATGTGTCTTGGTATCTGCCTACACCCCCTCAAGTTCACTTGAGCCTCCTTGCCATGAAGTGCAGATCACTTTGTTGCTCCTCTGCAGATCCTCTCCTCCTTCTCTCTGAGACCAATAAACATCACCCAATCCCAACTTCTATCTCCATTTTCCTCATTTTCTTAGTTAGCTCTGTTTGTATGCCGTTTGTGTTTGCCTTTTATTGTTCTGTTAATAAAGAAATCTTTCCTGTTGTACACCAGCCTGTTTACTTGAGAGTTCTCTAAGGGAATATCCTGGTATATGTTGGTGGAGATCTCAGTTACCCCTTCTTGCTGCGTCTCCTTGAATGCTAATCTCCCCAACTCACAAAGAGCCCCCCTTTGGGTAACAACCCTCCCCCCCCACACACACACAAAGCCCTGCCCTTTTCTGATAAAATAATTTCAGAATTAATTATACTTTGTCCAGGGTCATAAGGTAGTGTTTGCCAATCTGTGGGACAGACCAAACGTGGGATGCATTTCAGCCATCCCTAATAGCAGCTTCTGCATTTTGCACCCTTCTCTTTCCTCTTCTTCCTTGCCAGCTTCTCCCATTCTTGCCCCCCCTTTTGCAACAATAATGGGGGGAATCTATTTGGCTGCTAGTTACTTTACAACAATAGCTGGAAGAAGGGGCAGGAAAGGCTGGAGAGTAGATGGGAGCTGTTCAGGCAAGGAAAAGCAAGAGGAGGAGAGAAAGAGATGTGTGTGAGCATAGGCTCTGTCTTGGCATTGCTCCTTCAGCAGCCCAACCTCTTGCTCAGCCTCCTCAAGTGCCTCCATGCCCTCCCACCTGCTGTGGGAAATGTTGCACTGAGCCACTTGCCACCCATCTCTTTGCCAACATCTGCCATCTTCCCACATCACCTCAACCTGTTCCTCCTCTCCACTCCTCCTCAATCTCTTGGGACAGTCCTAGATGGTTCACCTTATAAAGTAAATTTGGACTTGTGGGTCACCATATCAAAAAGGTTGGGATCCGCTGTCATAAGGTATCCCCGCTTGCAGTTTGCATGATATAACACAGGCTGTATACTTCAGATTGTACTAGAAAATGTATATTTCTTTTATATTGTCCTCACAATTCTTAAATCATTTTGAAGATTTCTTCTAATTAACAAAGGTAACCTAAATTGGGTAAAACATAAGCATGCTCCAACCACAGCTAACCAGTCTTTAGGTACCAGTCATGTAACAGTCATTTAGGTCTGTGCTTAAATCTCTCCCATTGAAATCAATTGAATTATAAAGCCCTTAACTGGGTCCTTATCATGTGCTACATTTGATTTAAAGATGACACTTTTCTACTTTCCATCTTGCACAAAAAACATTTCCATTTAAAAAGTATTCTTAGCATCGCTCATGAAAGACCTGTTAAGTAAGAAAGACTTGTCAATGCATCTTTCTTAGAGGTATATTAGATGTCTGCAGCTGTATTTGCATATAAATGATTTGCTTGTATAATATGTACTTTTTGCATAGAAATTAATTTCCATGATTCTTTTTATCCTGCCTTAACTAAGCATTATCATAAATCTAATTTTTTATGGTTGATCTCTCCATTTTGTGACATATATTTAAAATCAGGAGGGACATTTGTTTTTATTGTAATTATTGTCTATAAGCTTTCTGTGCTTTATTTTAAAAGGCAACCAGGCATAAAGTGTAGAAATCAGACCACTAAGATCTCCATTTTGAACATTCAAGCAGAGAGAATAATTTATCTATTACTAAGAAACAATGATATGTGAGGTATTCGAAAGAAAACTGGAATTCTAAATTATCATCAGAGTTGCTGCTTTTTGATAGAGTAGCTTTAGAGTGGATAACATGGATTTCTGGCTCAGTTAAGTAAAAAAGTGAAAAGATGGATTTGTTGAGCTTTGACAAGGATTTAAAAGTCCACATTGCTCTCATTTATGCATCCATTTATGTCAGTGACTCAAACAGAAAATGTCTTTAATGCCTGTAGAATTTTACATCTTAAAATTTACAGCATCTTAATTACTTAAATTACTAGAACTACTTAGACTAATGTGATATATGTCTACATGGCCCAGCTGTTGACTACATTCAGACATCACACTAACCCTCTCTGCTTCTTCATGATGAGCCTGAAGCTGGCTTGTTACTGTGCTCATGTACCCCTTTTCACCCCTCCCCCCACTTACTGAGCATGACTGAGGGCGAAGCTACAAGTGACGAATGACACTTGAACGGCAAGTGTATTTCTCCCTGTTCACTTGCGCTCCACTCAATCCACTTGCCGTTCAAGTGTCATTCGTCACTTGTAGCTTGGCCCTGAGAGCTTCCATTTTAAAAGCCTCTGGGACAGAAACAAACTTCCATTGGCTCAGGTACATGCATTCAGATAGCATGGAAACTTGGACCTTGATTCAAGGGTTTTGAAGTGAGCCATGTTGACTATATTTCTTATGGCTCCTGTTACCAAGAAAACTATTGTTACTAGTTGACTACCTATTTTGTGGTCACTGTGAGGAGAAATTGAAGAAAATGGGCATATAGAGGTAAGAGAAGAGAAAGCTGAAAAGAGATGTGGATATCCTCTTCAAATATCATAATGGCTGTCATATAGAAAGGGGGAAAGATTAGTGCTAAAGGGCTTTCATAGGATATAGATTTCAATTGAACATAATAGACATTTCCTGAGAGCAGGGCCGATTCCAGATGACTAACCTTAAAGCGCTTCATGCCGCCCTCTTCCGGATCGCGACGGGGAAAATGCGAAATATTGCGTTTCCTCACGCGAGTTTTGCGCGACGATGCGCAAAACTTGCGCGAGGAAACGCAATATTTCGCATTTTCCCCGTTGCGATCCGGAAGAGGGCGGCATGAAGCACCTTATGGTTAGTCATCTGGAATCGGCCCAGGTGAACAAATTACTGGGCATATGAAGGTCTGCCTCACTGGAGACCTTCAAGGCACAGGTTAAACAACCATTTTAGATGATCTTATAGCTTTGGATCTGCTGCACTGAGCAGGGGTTTGCTCTTTCTAATTCTATAATTCTAAGAACATAATCTAACTGAAAATTCATGATAAACAGAGTGATACCCATTTATAGAAGGAAGATTCCCTCATTTGTTGTGCTAATGCCATGGCACCTGATCTACACCTGCTGATCAGCAAGGATCAATGACATCATTAGTTTTCTCCAATCCAACCTTTTAATGCAAAAATCAATACAGCTGCTTTAAGCCTATTCAGTGTGCCTCTTCATTTGCTTCCATGTCCCGATCAATAGAAGTTCTGTATGCTTTATTATGAACCTGAAAATGGGCTCATTACATTGGAAAATGTTGCCAAGCCAGGCAGTTCATCTGTGTAAAGATAGATTGATACTATTTTCTCGTGAAAATGGGCTCATTTTTAAAGCAAATGTGTTCTTTTCATTGAAAAATGGGTGGAATGTACCTATTTATTTTTACAGCTCATGTATCACAAAATCCAAACACCAATTGTAGGAGAGAAACTGTTTTTCTGGTTTACATGTTGGTGAACTGAAACTCTATAATTGAGGTCAAAACAGATACAACATTCATCTGAGCACTTTTATAAACACCCAATCCAAAATAACAAATTAATGAGCAAGAAAAATGTGCAAAGTGGGTTTTATAGGTAGATCATAATGTTTAATGTCAATATTTTCATAAATTTACCTGTATGTTAACCTTTTCATGCAGTGAAAGTATTAAATAAATGTAATAAAACCAGGGATGTGTTCTGCCCAGACTCATATTGCAAATATTAGCATTTTGGAGCTTTCTAGTTCAAAAATCCTCAAGGGTTTAATAATGTATATAGAGATTTGGGTGAATGGAGCAGACACGGCTTGCAAGAGGGTGTATATTACACAATACCCACAGCAAATTACTGAATCAAAGCAAGTGTCTTTGTTCCCTTCCCACTTGTACCTTATTGAGGCTGATTGCGACATCATATACTTTCAGTCAGATCTGTGGAACCATTTTGCCACCAGCTGCAGCATCATTCAGCCTGCATCACCCCTTGTGCTAACCAGCGAGATAAGTAGTTCCTATCTGGAACATTCTGGCTTAATAAATTTAAAAATAAGGTTATTTTTTCTCTGATTGTCTGCAAGTTTACATGACACAAGTTCCTTAAAATGAAATTTCTGGAAATGCCTTGATCACCAAGAGGATTTTAAGCTGTCTAAAATTCACTACTTTTATAATAAGGGTAACATCAATGGGAAGTTAAGTCTTTGCATTGGCCGCTGGAATTTTGTATAGCCCATAGACTAGGTTATAAAATGTTAACATTTGCAACAGAGAACTAACTGAATTGTTTAACTTATGTTCAAAGATACATAGCTGAAGGGATCTGGGAACACTTGAACCATGTACAACTACTGCTGAGTATCTGCCCCTTCCCTTTTCACAGATGGTTTAACAAGCCTGACCTTGCTGAAGTAACAGAAATCAGCAACTATGGAAGATAGGACAACAGACACCTGGGATGAGACTCAACTTACACAAAAGGGCCTCCATCCACTCTTATTTCTGCTGCTGGATCAAGCAGCTTTAGAAGCAGAAGGTGCAAGAGCAGAGGCCAGTGGGACTGAATGTGAGCCGACAGATGGCCTGGAATGGTTCTATCTGGTAATTACTAAACTATTTATTCATTTAAAGCATTGGCCACCTTTCCACCCCATTTATAGTCTCCAAGTTTCCAAAATTTGGGCACTACAACTAAGAAGGCCCTTTCTATAGTTACCACTCATCTAGTCTCAGCTGGAGGGGCCACCCAAAGCAGGATTTCTGATGATAACCAGAGTAGCCAGTAGATTCATGTAGAAGGAAGGTATGCTGTCTCCAAGTCATGTAGCACTTTAAAGGTCAATAACATCACCTTAAATTGGGCCCAGAAACAAATTGATGGAATAAGACTGGAGTGAACTATGACCCACTCCATTCAATATTCTGATTGCAGCTTTCTGTACCAGCTGTTACTTCCAGAACAGGAGACATCTCATTTCCTGTGTCAAAAGTATTGACAACATGCACTAAGGCTATATTCCTTGTGATTCACCAGTGGTAGCACAATGCCAGTGGTGAGGTAATGTTGCATTATGTGCCTAAGTATATGTAATTTGAATGCTTAGGGAAGTGATTCCAGTAATGGAGTGCAGAGAGAGATATGGTAGTGGGAGATGGGCAGGCCAGGTGAGGAGAAGACAAGGCCATCAGGATATGCCATCCCTTCTTCTAGTCCTCCTATCAGCCAGTGGAACCCTGATTATCTTCTTGTTCACCCATGAAACCTATTAAGTGCTGCTGCTGAATATCAGATCAGTTTACAGTAAAGCAAAACTTATCCAGGATTTAATAATGGACAAAAAGATACACCTGATATGCAGCACAAAGACCTGAGCGGGTGAAAATGCAAAAGTAGTCTCTCTTAGAATTGCCCTCCCCAAGCTTCCTGGCATAGCATCAGCCTAGGTTTGATGGTCAGGAAAGGGTCTGTTTGTGACCTATCAGGACTCTCTGGTATTTGTCAGGAGCTTTGCTATCTAGACTCCAATTTTGATGCTGGAGACTCAGGTTCAAACTACACGAGACAAAATATACTTGAATTACACTCAAATACACTCGAATTACAAAATACACTCAAATTACTCATGTATTTTGTCTCGTGTGGTGAGACCCGCAGGGGTTGAATAGGGATTTTGTTAGTATGCTGCTCACTCTGTGTCTCAGCTAGAGGTGGGCACGATCCCCCCCCCCCAAAATCCCGATCAAGCTGATTGTGGATCGGTGCCAGTGCCGATCCTGAATTAACGATCCACACCGTGGATTGTGGAGGCAAAAGCAGAGGGGCGCCCCGCTGTTCCCAGCGATACAGGAATGGTGGCTGATGCCGGCGGCATCTGTGTTTGTGTTTGGCTGTCTGTGTTTGGCTGTCAGAGCTGCCTATCAGGGTTTGCAGGGATGAGATTGGAGTGCCCATGACTACATAACACCCCCTTCTCCCTCCCTCCCCTGGGTGTCTTCTCCCAACTGGTGACTGCTTTGCTGCTCCGTGGTTGAAAGGAAGCCCTGCTGATCAAGGAAAGCTGGGCTTCCATTCGGGTTTCCAGGGCGACAGAAGGAGGGGAAACACAGCTCAGGCATTCCCCTGGCTCCGTTGCCCCGGGAATAGATTACTGGCGCCCGAGTGTCTGGCTTCCCGATCCGAGCATGATCCAGCCCCGATCCAGCCCCCTCCCGATCGCTGGATCGTTGGCCGTGGCTGATCATGATCTGCTGAGTCACGATCGCACGATCGCCATTATCGTGGGTTTTTTTGGATCGTAATGCGGATCATGCCCATCTCTAGTTACTATTATGAATGGTCGCTGTACTTATTCATTGGATTTGAATTGTACATAGTGACATCTCACTTGTATTTCCTTTGACTCTGCTTTTTTTAAAAAATGTGCTTCATAATCTCTTATAGGAATGCATCCTGAACCATCCTGAACCAATGCATCGGGAACCGATCCGCCGGGTCCCGATCGCGCGATCGCCATTATCGTGGTTTTTTTTCGATTGTAATGCAGATCGTGCCCATCTCTAGTCTCAACAATCTTCCTGTCTGAGCCAACAGAGGCAGTCACAAACTTGACATCGAAAAATCTGAGATTTTTTTACACTTAGGGATTTCAACATTCATGCTGAGTCTGTCCTAACTTGGCTCAGGACTTCAAGATTGCCATGAGACAGGCTATCCCATAAAATTCTGAGCACATATTCTACACATATAAGGGCTCATACACTGGGACAAAGTGCACAGCTTGTTAATGGAAGAATTTTCTACTCAGTCCTTGCCATGGGCCAACAGCTGATGAGGTTCAGACATGCCTCCACAAAGGGGGTTAGGATAGTTTATCCTAGAAAGCTGATGAATCTGGGGCATTTCCTAGTGTTACTTGAGGACTTTCCCAATTCCAATGCCAATGTAGTATGAGTGGAGTGTTGGACCAGGATCTAGGAGACTCAGTTCAGCTTCACCTTGCTCCCATATGAAGCTGACTGGGTGACCTTGGGCCAGTCATTCTCCTTAAAAAAGAGCATTCACAAACCAATCAAACTGCAAAATCTGGGACCCACTTCCACAAACTTCAAGATCCACTTTTAAGTCAGCACCACAGGTTGGAAAACACTAGTGTAGGGGAAACCTCTCTGCCTGAAATCCTGGAGATTAGCTTTTTATTTGTCAGAATGGGTAAAAGTATGTATTACGTATTCAATAAGACATTTCTTACAGCAAATTGGTAGTAATATCTTAAAGTTATACATAAACATCTTTCTCAGAGTAAAATAATATATGGAATCAACACTAGAGAATCTTGCAGGCAGAATGGATTTTTCAGGACTGTCTATTTCCCCCTATGACCTTGATGGTTTTATATCACAGAGAGAATTCAAATGCTCCTTAGCATCCAATTAGGATCTCAGTAACATGGGTAATACTAAAAAATCCATATGGATCAAAATCAAAGGCAACTTCATGTGCAAGTACGGTTACATTGTCTTCACATTTGCCATTTGCCCTGCCCAATGACAAGGCTCCCAGCCACTGCAAGGAAAAAGGTCTGTTAATGGCCATATGAGGTTGCTTTCAACACCACCTGGTGGAAAGCAGACTATAGCTAACTGAGGTGCACTATTCTTTTCTTAAGCTTTGGCCTCAGATAAATTAATTAAAGTTGGTTTCTGTTAAATTCTTTCCTCTCATAATAGCTTAGGTATCAGCATGTATTTTGCATGTAATTTGATACCTGTCCATCTATCTTCTGCCATCATGTATGGTTCCAAATTTTATGCATTTGTAAAATGAGGGGGGGGGGATCACTCCACAAAGGTTCTATGTAATGAACTGACATAGTTTTCTCAATTTACAATTATAATTAGCAAAATTGTACACTTCTGAAATAAAAAGTATACTCAGACTTTAAATCCAATTCAGACTTGATATTTATAATCAAAACTTCTGCTGTTAAACCTTCAATTATTAGTTTTATAGCAATGTCTACTATACTTGCCAAATCAAGTGGAACAAAGTTTTAGAAGATAACCATATTACACAATAAACCGGTGCTAACAAAAAGTAAAGATTAATTTGGACATTTTTGTTACTGTTTTCAGTTGATAAAAGAGAAATATTTGGCTGAGCAAGCAAACTAAATTGTTCATCAATCACTTTAGCTGTAGATAATGCATCTATACACTATATCCATCCAATGTAGATCTGTGTGTCAGCTTTTCCTTTTGATTGTAGAGCCACTGAAAGAAACAGGCATATCATATCCAACACAAGGACATGGGCTTAGTAGAAAACAGAGTTTGAACAACTAATAACTGGAGATTCAAAACAACTATTAGGAAAGGTATATAAAATCTTATTGCAATGTGCCACAGAATCAGAACAAGTAATAAAATTGTATGATAAAATGGATGCAAAACTTTGGAGAAAATATATCTATGAGTCAGTGGGAAAACTTATGGATTAAAGAAATCAAATTTACAGACTGTAAATTTAATTGGGATAATTGATATAACATGTTCTTTAGATAGTATATTACTCCTACGGAAACTGCAAACGCCAATAACAATTACATGGGAAAGTGCTGGAAATGTCAATACAAAGATACTAAAGTTTTGCTTTGTTTTGAATCCTACCAATATATTATTAAATAGTTTACAAAGTAATTTTGTAAAAATACATAGCAAAGTATTTAAATATATGATGACAGTGGTGAGAGTAGTATACACAACAAAATGGAAGGCAGAATCCTGTCCAGATTTGACAGAATGGATGAATAAACTATATGAATATGTGACAATGGCAAAATTAACTTCCTGAATATATAATAGGCCAATCCTAGAATTTCAGAAAAAATTGGAAGTTTTTGATTATGTAGCTGAAAAGTAAGAGAAACTAAGAACAATTATCAAGACAAAATCTAAATGAAACAATAAGAACAATTATCAAGACAAAATCTAAATGAAAACAAAAGAGGGTCTTAACAGAAAACATATATCTTACCCTCAGAGGAGGCTGTATACTTTGCTACTAAATGGGCAAAAATTAAACATTGAACAGTGGCAGAAAATCCTCTCCTAAAGCCAATTTGTTCCCAACCTAAGATCTTGTTGGTCTTGATCTATTCCAGTAATCCATTCCAGTAATTTCCTGACTGATGATAGAAGGTTAATTGGGTGATAATTAGCTAAATCAAGCCTGTCACCCTTTTAAAAGATTGGAACAATTACAAAATGCTTCCAGATAGGTGGAATATCACCCATCTGGTTAATCTGGAAGAATACTGGTGCTAATATACTATCCCACCAAACAGGATTTATCTTGAATAGATCAACTGGAACTTGACCCAGGCCAAAGGACTTACCTGGATGCATTTGCAGAATCTTAATACATACATCATTCTCTGATACCAGAGTCTAATTAGGGAGATCTTCAAGCATTATATCCTCTACTGTAGTATTACTGGAGGAACAAAATAGTTCCTTAAAGTGTATCATCCACTGATCAGCAGTAATATGTGAAGGTACATTACACCATAAATTCATAGTAATAGCAACAGTTTTCCAGAAGCTTGAAATATCTTTGTTATTAAATATATTAATCAGAAAGTGGCTTCCCTTATATTTTTCTTCCCTCTTTTTCTCCTGAATCAGTTGTTTGTAACTTTTTTAACTTGAGTAATTCTCCTAAGCTATTTAGGGTATTGTCTCTTTTAAACTCCCGGTGCAGTTGCTGAATCCTTCTTTTCCTGGTTTTACATTCAGAATCAAACCGTTTATTTTTGTTTGTTGTTCCAGATATATTCATATACTTATGTGGATGTAGATAAAAAGGCTCAAATAGTGTGATAATGTCATATAATAACTCAATAGAAGACTTGGCTGAATAAGATTTTGAAAGTTCATCCTTGATAGAACTAACTTCTGTTGAATACGACATGCAGCTGACATTTCCTTCTATTTGCTGAGACCAATAAGAATGGCAAATTTCATTACTCTGTTGCAGCAGCTGCTCTTGTTCACTAACTGGGGAGTGACCTTTGATTGATAGCATTGTAGAAAGATCAACAAGTAAATGATCACCATCCATAAAATCTTGACCAGCTAAGCTTCTTATCAAGTATCAGATCTCAAAAACTACCAAGAAATAATCAATGGCCCTTGCCCTCCAGAACCAAAAGAAGTAAAGTAGAGATGGGCACGAACCGCATTACGAACCTCAAAAACGCACGAAAATAGTGATTGCGCGATCGTGACCCAGCAGTTCGTGATTGTCCATGGCCAATGAACCAGCGGTCGGGAGAGGCCTGGTTCGTTGCATTTGGGCACGGTTCGGGAAGCCAGACACTCAGGCGCCAGCAATCTATTCCCCTGGCAACAGAGCCAGGGGGATGCCTGAGCTCTGTCTGCCCTCCTTCTGTCGCCCTGGAAACCTGAATGGAAGCCCAGCTTTCCTTGATCAGCAGGGCTTCCTTCCAACCACGGAGCTGCAAAGCAGTTACAAGTTGGGAGAAGACACCCAGGGGAGGGAGGGGGAAGGGGGTGTTCTGTAGCCATGGGCACTCCAATCTCATCCCTGCAAACCCTGATAGGCAGCTCTGATGGCCAAACACAGACCTCCTGTGTTGCTGAATGGGACCCATGCTTATAAATAGCCATGGTCTCCCAGGCTGGGTTTCACTTTCTGCAAGCAGTAGAGTGGGACAGAGCTCTTGCTTGCCACTTGCTAGCCTTTGGGGAGAGAGACTGAGAGGACAATTGAGCTTGGCTTTGAGGAATAGGGATGTATCTCCACTGGTTCCAGGGCTGCAGCCTGGCTCTGGGGCCAAGCTCAGGGGGCACCTCGGCTGAGGGCTCACATTGATTATTGATCAGAGCCCGATCGGGTCAGGTCTGTGGGAGTGGTGAGCTAGGGCTCTAGTTCCTCCTTCCCTCTGGGGCCAGGGCTACTGCCAGGCCCTGGGGCCAAGCTCGGTGGGTACCTCGGCTGAGGGCTCACATTATTAATCAGTGCCTGATCTGGTCAGGTCTATGGGAGTGGTGGGCTAGGGCTCTAGTCCCTCCCTCCCTCTGGGGCCAGGGCTGCTGCCAGGCCCTGGGGCCAAGTTCGAGGGGTACCTTGGCTGAGAGCTCACATTGATTATTAATCAGTGCCTGATCTGGTCAGGTCTGTGGGAGTGGTGGGCTAGGGCTCTAGTCCCTCCGTCCCTCTGGTGCCAGGGCTGCTGCCAGGCCCTGGGGCCAAGCTCGGTGGGTACCTCGGCTGAGGGCTCACATTATTATTAATCAGTGCCTGATCTGGTCAGGTCTGTGGGAGTGGTGGGCTAGGGCTCTAGTCCCTCCCTCCCTGGTGCCAGGGCTGCTGCCACGCCCTTGGGCCAAGCTTGGTGAGTACCTCGGCTGAGGGCTCACATTAATCAGTGCCTAATCTGGTCAGGTCTGTGGGAGTGGTGGGCTAGGGTTCTAGTCCCTCCCTCCCTCTGGTGCCAGGGCTGCTGCCAGGCCCTGGGGCCAACCTCAGTGAGTACCTCGGCTGAGGGCTCACATTAGTGCCTGGTCTGTTCAGGTCTGTGGGCATGGTGAGCTAGGGCTCTGGTCCCTCCCTCCCTCTGGTGCCAGGGCTGCTGCCAGGACCTGGGGCCAAGCTCAGTGGGTACCTTGGTGGAGGGCTCACATTATTATTAATCAGTGTCCGATCTGGTCAGGTCTGTGGGAGCGGTGTGCTAGAGCTCTAGTCCCTCCCTCCCTCTGGTGCCAGGGCTACTGCCAGGCCCTGGGGCCAAGCTCGGTGGGTACCTTGGCTGAGGGCTCACATTATTATTAATCAGTGCCTGATCTGGTCAGGTCTGTGGGAGCGGTGGGCTAGGGCTCTAGTTCCTCCCTCCCTCTGGTGCCAGGGCTGCTGCCACGCCCTGGGGCCAAGCTTGGTGGATACCTCGGCTGAGGGCTCACATTATTATTAATCTGTTCCTGATCCGTTCAGGTCTGTGGGAGCGGTGGGCTAGGGCTCTAGTCCCTCCCTCCGTCCCTCTGGTGCCAGGGCTGCTGCCAGGCCCTGGGGCCAAGCTCAGAGGGCACTGCAGCAGAGGGCACACAGAGTCATCTCCTTTCCTGTCCTTCTTAATTCTAGTTTGGTGGCACAATGAGTATTCCTATGTTGGCTGCCAAGGGTGGTTGTGGGATGAAGTGCGATGGCAGTCCTCCTGGTTCAGTTGTGGAAAGCAGTTTTAGGTGTGGCTCGGGTGCCGCAGGGAGTCCTGCCGCTCCCCCCAATTCACCTATGTGGGCTGTGGAGGCCCAAGAGGTCTTTGCGCAGGAGGGAGAGAATCTCTCTCAACATTTTGAGGAGGGGTGGATGGGCGATGGATCCCTGGAGGAATGTTATGTGTGTTATGAAAGATCCCTCCCGTCCCCATTCCAATCTCTCATTGGTGTCCCCTCCTGCAGTCCACCCCTCACCCTGTCATCCATGTCCAGCCCCGCAGCGCAGCCTGTAACCATTCGTCCTCCTTCCCCTGGAACAGTTAGCAGCCAGCGTTACAACGCCTGCGTATTGAGGCACTTTCGGGCCCTTCCTGATGATCCCCGTGTGGTGCGGTGCCATGCCTGTGATGTCCTGGTGAGCAGGGGCAAAAACCCAAGGCACCTGTCTTCAATGGCCCTGACTCGGCACCTGAAGAGGCACCACCCAAGCCTGTCTCCCTCCTCACCCAGTGAAACATCCATTGGGGGGAGAAAGGGGGCCACCCGCTCTTCTGAGCAGGGGTCAGTGGGAGGATCACTTTGCCCTGAGGGTGATGCTGGTGAGAGCAGAGTGCTCCGGCAGGCCGTGCTGGCGGAGGTTGTCCCCTCAGGGTCTGGGACAGCGCCGCTTACAACCTCGAGGCTGATGGCTCAGGAGGCGGCTGCCGCCACACTGTTCCTCAGTGGGACCCTTGTGTGAGGACCCGCAGTGCCTGGGGGATCAGGCCCCCGGTCCGAATGACATGTCCTCTCCCTCCCACTCCAGGAATACCAGCGTGCTTCTCTTTGGCCTGGTGGTTGTGGGGGGATCTTCCCACTTACCCCCCACATGACAGGTCCTCTCCCTCCCATCCTTACCAGCAAGGCAGGAAGGTGGGTGATGCTGCTGACGGCAGCCTTCTTTGGGCACTTGCACAGCAGCTCAGGAATTGTTTCATATATAGTTCTGTCACGTGGTGCCCCCATCCATCGCAAACGCAGAGCCCTCTGGGGTCGCTCGACTGATGTCCTTCCCGCTCGATTGATGTCCTTCCCACAAAGGCAGGAAGGTGGCCGATGTCAGCTGCTGCTGCTGCTGCTGCTGCTGTCCCGTTTCCATCTCCCCCTCTTAGGACCCACTCTGACCCGTCCAAATAATGTCTCCTGTCCTGCCCATCCCCTACTTTCCACAAAGGCAGGACGCCGGATCAGGTCAGCCCTTCTATCCTGACCGGATCAGGTCAGGATAGTCCCTTCAAAAGGGACTATCCTGTTACTGCTCCCTCCTTGGTTACACAGCTCAGTTGCACTTGCACAGCAGGTTGTATTGTGTACGAATACAGTTGGTTGACAATGTGGCGGTACCCCCGTCAACAGGACCTCTGATGGGACCTCTTTCAGCTGGGTCCTCTGATGGGACCTCTTTCAGCTAGGTGGGAATTTGTCCCGAAACTCCCGTCCTTTCCATCAAGGCAGGAAGGTGTGTACTGTTGGCTGCCTCCGTTGCACTGTTCCTCAGTGGGACCCTTGGGTTAGGACCCATGGATGCTGGGGGATATTCCCCCTCCCCCTCCTCATGATGACATGTCCTCTCCCTCCCATCTTTTCCGGCAAGGCAGGAAGATGTGTACTGTTGGCTGCCTCCGCCACACTGTTCCTCAGTGGGACCCTCGGGTGAGGACCCGCGGATGCTGGGGTATATTCCCCGTCCCCCTCCTCATGATGACAAGTCCTCTTACACCCACTCTGGAAAAACCAGCATGCTCCTTTTTCGCCTGGCGGGGTGGGCACATGGGGGGTGCCGCCGGCAAGTGGCCAGACCTTCTGCCCCCTGAGGGGAGGCGGCTCGTTGCCGTCTCCCCGTGCCTGCCAGGCCTGGCGACCGCCATCATCACCCACATTCCTGCCGTCGCAGGGAATACCAGCGCATTCTTCTTTGGCCTGGTGGGGCAGGCACATGGGGGGGGGTGCTGCGGGTGAGCAGCCAGACCCCCTGCAACCTGCCAGGCCCGGCAGCTGCCCCCAGTACACACCTTCCGGCCTGCACCGGGAATATCAGCGTGCTCCTTTTCGGCCTGGTGGGTGGGCACATGGGGGGTGCTGCCAGTGAGCAGCCAGACCCATCGCCCTCTGAGGGGAGGCAGCTCGATGACTCCTCCCCATGCCCGCCAGGCCCAGCGGCCACCCCAGTACACACCTTCCGGCCTTCACTGGGAATACCAGCGTGCTACTTTTTGGCCTGGTGGGCGGGCACATGGGGGGTGCCACTGGTGAGTGGCCAGACCCCCCACCCCCTGAGGGGAGGCGGCTCGACACCACCTCCCCGTGCCCGCCAGGCCCGGCAGCCGCCCCCAGTACACACCTTCTGGCCTGAGCTGGGAATACCAGCGTGCTCCTTTTCGGCTGGGCAGGCAGGCACATGGGGGGTGCCACCAGCGAGCAGCCAGATCCCCCTGCCCCCTGAGGGGAGGCGGCTAGTCGCTGCCTCCCCATGCCCTCCAGGCCTGACAGCCGCCACCAGCACCCACCATTCCTTTATTCCTGGGAATACCAGCGCGCTCCAGTTTGGCCTCCATGAACCACGAACCATGAACTGGGTCGGCAATGGGAGATGTTCGTTGCAGTTCACTAATTCGGGATCGTCGTCTGCACCGAACCACGATCTGCTAGTTCGTCAATTTTTTTTGGTTCGTGCCCATGTCTAAAGTAAAGTCACCCCTTTGTTCAATCTCCATACACCCACTCAATATTATAAGTCCCCTTGATGAAGAAAATTCACGAAGCCTCAAACGTGGTCTACTGATACTTGAAGACCTGGCAGGCATTAAGGGAAATAAAGGATCATCAATATTGGATCCCAGCCAAGTAGCAAAAAAGGCTTCATTATTGCTGCCAATTCTAGCATTAATATCACCTGCTAAAATAACCGCTGGGTCTGGATGATTCATTGTATAAGCACACTAACATGTTCCAATTTTCATTCATGGTTACAATATTGGCAACAAGGGGTAAATAAATTGACATAAAAAATCAAAGGATAGTTGTTTGAAGTGACCAAGACAGCCAAAAACAAATGGTGAGAGATAAGAACCTTGGCTGAAGTGATATTTAATGCAATAGAAATAAGACATGCTAATCGATCCCTGGGTCTCCCTCCCTTGCTTCCTCAGCAAACATTCTTAGTGAATAAAATACATTCTGGGGAAATCATGTCACTCCTCCTTTGAGGTCACTTCATTTAAAGCTTTTCAAGACTAAGGGCCCAAATAGCTGAAGGATAACCTGTAGGTGTGGCAGCTTCGTTATTTTCAACGAGTTCTCCTCCTTGTCTAAGGCACGTTCAGCAACAGTTTTGGCCTGAGCTTTCTTGGTGGTGGCCTCATGCCTAGGTCTTCCCTCCTGGCTTTCTGACAAAGCTGTAGAACAAGAATTCATTCCAGGAGCCTCAGGCTGAGTATAGAGGAAGCACCCTGCTAGTGAGGACATAAGGTTTTGTTGGTTGGTTTTTGATGTTTTACTTCTATTGTTTTAATGTTTATTTTAACAAATTGTTTTTATATTGTTACCTGACTTGAGATGCTCATGAGAAAGGCAGACATAATAACTATAGCACAAAAGTCTTACCCTAGGTGGATTGCTGGATTAGGCTTTTGTATGAAAAGATGATAATATTCTTAAATTTCATAGCACCAGTTTCAACTCAAAAGACCCCTGTTACTATTGGGTTTCTCCCTTGTATAACATATCCCTGGGTCTTTATTTTTGCAACATTTTCTGTTCACTTCCATGATTCCCACCCCCAGTAAAAAACAATGTTTTAAAAACATTGTTGTGTTTTTTTTAGTATTTAAAGGATGGATAATGTACAGATGGCATAAAAATGCTGCTAAATGCACTACCAATTGGCAAAACAAAAAGGCTCATACTAATAACATGCAACACCCACAAGAAATAAAAAGTGAAATATTGGTATATTTCTAACTTGTAATAAAGTTCATCTGTCCATCACAGGTTAATCCAAATTTGGAATGCTGCTAGGTTTAGGAAAGTGACATAACAATCTGAACTTCATGAAGTGTTCCCAATAGTTCAATCACATTCAGTTCTTATATCCAAAGCTATTTATTTTAGAAATAAAGCCACAAAACATTTTTAACAAAACCATAGCTTTCAGGCAAGCAGAGTATAAATCATTTCATTTAGAAGTATGCACAGCAACAGATGTGTAATTTCATTGAGGTCCACTGATAAACCTTCTATTTATTCTGAGATAACTGTTCATTGACAGTGCCTTATCCCATTCTATAGAACAACTCCTGTAACTGAATGTTTTCTTTTATGAAAGAAATGTTCCTCTCTGTTATGCTTCCCTACACTGTACAGGATGTACAGGGATGTACAGGAAAGGTAAATTTTTCTTCCTCAAGTCTTTCATGTATATTGCTAATCAGGTGTGAGGTGCATCTGTAACTTGTGATGCTGAAGTAGTTAATGGAGAAAAAGCTTTTTTTAAACCTAGAATTGGCTGCAAGGCTGGATTTTGAATAAATAATTCATAGGCACTACTACTTTATTACTTAAAAACATACATATTACATGTTTTGTTTTAAAGTCGCCCTGAAGGCTCTTGATCAGATCAGTGTTAAGGTCTCTCATCTTACTAATGTAGCTTTTGTCATTTTCTGGTATAGAGTTAAATTAATCAGAAGAATGGTAAGCTCTTCTGATTCTTTCAGGATTTTTTTTTATTAGGCCAGGCAATAGCCAAAGGAGAAAGGTGTAAACAATGCAGACTGAAGAAACAATGTTCACCTTGCATATCCCCCAGTCAGTCAGCCACAGGAAAATTACTTAATCGTGTTTGCTTCAGATAGGGTGGTGTAAGAAAACTGATTCAGGATTTGTAAGGTTTGACCAGCTTGGCCTCCATTTTAAAAGGGCAAAATTCTATCTTGGCAGCCAGTAAAGCAGTTAGTCCTAAGAGAAATGTGAGCTTCTGTGTCAGAAACAAGTGGAGGGAACTGAATCTTCCATAACAACATTAGGCAGCGATTCTATCTGGTTCTGGGATTCCAAATTGTAATGCTATTATTTTATTTGCAATTAGGCAGAAGCTCTGGTACATGATGATCTACCTTGACCAGCTCTAATTGGATCCCATCTTGTTATCAATGTGGGAAGCTTATGATACTTTTAAAAAGAAGAATCAGGAACACTCCCTTCCTCCTTCCTCCTTCCCTCTTGCTTGCTTGCTAGTTTTCTTCTCCCATTCTCCCCAATTCCTATGTGAGGCACAAATGACTTGGCTGGAACTGTGAACAAGTAGGGTATGAACCTCCCGTGGTGTTAAATCACAGGCACAAACACTATAAGTCATATATTCCAATAGGTGCATAGAGAAAGTGCAACAGTGCCAATATGCAATGATTACATTAAATAATGTACCTAAAAATACATTCTAAATATATCAATCATTCCATACAAGAACCAAGACATCCAAGATTCAGTGCATAAACTGAATTCAGAGTCCCACCAGTCACATAAACAGCTGATTATAAAGTGCTGAGCTGAATAATTTTTCTACTTCTCTCTTTTCCTTCTGCAGGTCAAGAAGATTAAACAAGCTGCAATTTCCTCCCAGTCATCGGGTAAGTAAATAATCTCTTACTTTCCAAGCATGAAAACGTCCTTTGTATTTTCAAGTATCCAGAAACCAGGAGACACTGCAGTTCTTTGCCCCGCCCAACAGGCTGCTCACCATAGGCCCATTTTGCTGTGCTTTCTCAAAGGTGTCTCTAGCTGCAAGAAACATGTATATACAAATCTTCAAACAAGGATGTAATGTTCCAAAGTGTCAAGACCTGGCAGGTCTCTTCACTAAGACAAGTAGACCTTTTGAACATCTCCCAGGCTGAATCCTAAGCAATCCTACAAGTAAACACAGTAGAGCTGGCTTCAGAGTAGACACTTTGTGAACCCCATGGTTGACTGAGGAGTACAAAGATAGCAGTGTTATGGTGCTTGAGCAGGGGGGCTTTTTCACTTCCTAGTGGCTCTGGGAAATTCACATGATTAGCTCTCTCCCTCAACTGTCAGTGAGAAAGCGTGACTAGCCCAGTGGCAAAGTTTTGTAGCAAAGTGGAGATTTGTATCTGGCTCTGCATGGACACCATGCTTGCTCTCATCACTAATACTCCCAACACTTTTAAGAATTTCAGTAGCATAGTTGTGTGATAGACATAATTTCATGGAGAGGGGAGCTCTATTTTAGAAGTGGAACCTCAGCCAGAGACATATTTGTAATCTTGGGCAAAATACAAAATTCCCAGCTCTCATCTTAAAAATGGAATTAAAATAGGTATTAAAATGTTGTGAAAGCAATCAAGTTAAAGACTAAAATGTTTTATATAGTAATAGTACAAAAAGCTCAGAGTTTCCATCTTCAGAGTCTTTAGAGAAAATAGTGCCTGGAATGGAAAAGTCCACTTTGTTATTTTCTCCACAGGACAGGCTTTCCCCTGCCCCCACTCTCCTACTTCTTCCCATGGAACCAGGTAGGATATGCTGAATAGAAACTGGGTGGTGCCAAAGATTTGTCTTTCAGCTCTCATTAGCTCCACCCATATGATGACACTTTGAACCCTATGAACAATTTTAAGTGGGAGCCAAGGTAGAAGTCAAGTGCCTCCAATATGTTGCTTGTTTCACCTTTATATGATAGAGATTCTTGGAGTGCTTAGGTTTGATTGGAAGAATGCATATTGTATACCTAGGTAAAAGTTAATTTTACATCACTCTGATTTTAGTTTTGATCCTTTTTCTTAAATTTAACCCAAAATATACCAGGTTCAGTACTGTGCCAATTGAGTTAGATAAGCTATGGAATCATAGTCTGACATCTTTAATGACAAGGTATAGTGTTCTCCTCCCTTTCATTTAAGAATCAAGAGGCCATCATTCTACATAGCCGGCAGCTTTTATGCTTCAAAGCCCTGGTAATTCAGTTGCCTCTTCTAATAGGATTATGTTTCATAGATGTTGAATATACCCTTTATGCTTATGTTGCTTCACAGGGAATATGCAGTTCAGAATAATGTAGTTTTATTGCATCAAGAATGTTGGTTAGGTTTGTCATTTTCTTTAGTAGTTTTCCCAGTGACAGAAGTTTGTAAAACACCTTATGCTTTAACAAGATCTGAGTAGGTACAAAATGTACTAGCAGACTGAAGTATGGTTTATGAAATAAGGCTCACATATATTCATATTCAAGCATGACTTTACTTACAAACGAGTGATGGTACTCTGATACATTTCAGATTTGAATATTATGAATGTAAAGATTTATCTTCCTTAATTGTTTAGATACTATTTTGTTGAAAAAAGAGGGGACCAAAAATATTTAGGAATTATGAAATTGTACAAAACATTTGCTCTGCTATAACTAATTAGTAAATAATTATGGAGCTATTATTATTCTTCGTATTACAACTTCTAATTTAATCACAGTACTAGTAAACAACACACAGTCCTTGGAATAGCTTAGAAAAACCTTGTCAGAACTTTCATACTGATTTGCCTATTTATTTTGCTTGAAGATGTCATGTCTGTGCTCCATCCATGCCATTAGTTTTATGCTGAACCAGTGATGCTGTTCTGAATCAATATTTCATGCTGTAACTTGATGCCATATTACCAATGCCATAACTGTTTTGCATTCATAGGCTTATAGAAACTACAGGTGTCTTATCTAACAGACTGTAGAAACTCTCAGTGTTTCTGACCTTGTACCCCACTCACTCCCATATACTGTTATGTTACAACTTTGATCTCCTGCTTTCTCAGTGTCTAGACTTGAAAAGACCAATGTAAAAGCAACTGTGAGCTAGGACTAGAAACACCAGCCCCCAGACTCAACTTGGGGCCCAGGTTGCAGGCCGTGCAGGGGAGGAGGGTGGGGAGGGTATGGTGGCTGCCATGTTGCAGTAAGGAATGGGGAAGCATGAAGGGCCTGGGAGGCACAGTCTGCACACATCCGCTGCAAGCCCTGGTCAGGGGAGCTGGCCCCCGCCCCTCAGCATTTGGCTCTTGGCCAGCATCCCATCCAGTCCTCCCATTTGTCACAATTTTGGAGTGGGCAGGTGGATTGAGCATTGGGCACCAATCCATTTTGGAGGAAACAGGACCCGCAAGCTCAGTTTCCCTATTATGAGGATCCCCTTAAGGGGTCTGGTGGTGAGGAATGACAGGTGCACGCCCAGCAGGGGCTGTCAGATCTGCCTCACTCCCAGGTGGCAGGGTATCCACGCAGGGGTCTGAGAGGGCGTGGGTGTCATTGGCTGGCAGGCAGGTCAGCCAATACTCAGATCAGTGCCCTATGCGTGCCAGTGCTCCGCGAGCTGTAATATCAATAAAGTCGTGGCCTCTTTCAACTCCCAACACTGTTGTCTGTTGTATTTTTGTTGCCTCCCCCCCACACACACACACACTCTTCCTCCATTCAGCACTGCCTACAATCAGTGCAGATTTGGCCCCTCTGCTTTCTGTGGCTAAACATTTGAACAGGTAATGCACAATAATTATTTGCTGTTTCTTTTATCCTACCTAGTTTCTTAAAACAGCTTTGTGGTAGTATTACTATACTTAAGTTTGCAGGAGAATTTTTCCTCAAAGCAACGAGAAATGTTTTTATCTCAAAAACTATATGAAACATAAAGAAGTGAAGAACCATACTGAGAAAACTTCAAAGAGGAGGGGTTTTTAGTTCAATTTAGCTTCAAAAAAGACCCCTTAGTTCTTTTGTGTTTTTAAACTTTTTTCGTCCAAATTTCCACTGTAGTGAATACAAAAGGCAAATACATTTAGTTGGCACAGTGGAGTGAGGATGAAGCATTGCTGTTTGACATGAAAGACCATTTGGTTAAATAGTTTTGGACAGATCATTTTTGTGAATTCTGTGTTCAAATGAATACTTACTTAATTGGTCACTATTGTAATAGCACTCTTGTAAGTTGTCATTCAATGTCTTGATAGAAAAATGAAATGAAAACAGAAGGACTTGTCACAGATATGGCCAGGAATATAGATGAACAGTTGCTAGTCTTGACCAAACAGATAATGAAGAATGTTTCTGCAAGACAAAAGCAGAGCTGGCCTAGTCTCAAGTAAAAGATACAAAATCTTCCATGGATCAAAGGACTTATCTAGGATTCCTTAATTTAATAATATAAGTGTGCAGTGCTCAAAGTGAATAAATACATACAATCTATATGCATCACTACATAGTTAATAAATGTTATATCAAATACTAATAAATATGTTCAGTAAGTATTGCAGTAAGTATTAATCAGAGTCATTGGATAATTGGGTTTACTGTGTAGGATACTGCAAAAGAGAACTCATATGTTATAGTATTGAAAACGCTTGTAAATATCCATGACATTCTCAACAAAGAAGGTTCGAAACATTTGTTGTTTTCACAGCTTGGAGTGCAGCTTGGGGAGGCACGACCATTGGGGATCAGTTAGTCAGCTCGGTAACCTATAAGAACACATGCGATGAATCTGAAAAGACAAACATAAGTACAAGGAAAGTAACAAACAAAATACTTACCACGATTAGACTTACCTCTGAATCTGGAGTAGTATACCAAAATCAATGATTGGGATACGCTTTCAGCCGTTTGTTTATAAGCACATTGAAGAGCTTCTTTAGTCTTTATGGTATTTCAAGAGCAGCAGACTGGGACTTCAAGATTTATAGGGTGTTAACATATTTATTAACATATGTATTCATATTTAATATAGTATTTATTGGATATGTAGTGATGTGTCTAGATTGTATGTATTTATTCACTTTGAGCATTGTGCACTTTCATTATTAAATTAAGGAATCCTAGATAAGTACTTTGATCCATAGAAAATTCTGTATCTTTAAGTAAGAATCCTGGTTTCCTGAATCCAGGAATTAAATAATCGAGTTTCTTTAGTGCATGCCTATATCTGAAACAGGTCAAACCGGAGTCATCCACAACAGGCATATTTCATAAGAATGTTTCTGAATGTGAGTTAAGCATACACTCATTAAAATATAAATTCGATCAATTAAAATATTCGTATCTTGTCAATATAACTAAGGCAGACTTGAAATTCCATGGACATCTCTATGTAAATTTTAAAAAATTCACTAGTAATTCATTGTTTTATAATATGGCCCCTCTCAGCCTGCAGCTTCAGATGCTTGGGATGGGGGCCATTCTTTCCCCACCTGTTGGAGGATGAGGCAGATAGCCTCTCCTGGTCATTTGGGCCTCTGAGCCAGGATCAGTGCCAAACACCTTAAAAAGGTGTTAAAAACACCCCTGAAGCTCTTACAGTTGCCTCATTCTTGGCCCACTCACTGCCCTGTAGTAGTGCAGGTTTAGCTGGTCACTGATTATCCGGGCCAGATAGGCATTTTTTCACCTTTCCTCAATTGGCTGATGGGGAGGGGTGTTTTTCACCTAACTTGCACTGCTTATATGGGTTGTGGTAGTGCCTATTTAAGGTGGTGCCTTAAATAGGTTGTCACTGGCAGAACAGAATATGGGTTGAGTGGGATAGTGAGCACTCTTGGCACATCCCCATAGTTGGGAGAATTGAGGTCTGTCAGGATTGCTAACTTGTTTGATGGTGGCCAGCTGAGAGGGCAGACTGCTGAATGGGACCCCCTGTACAAGTCCGTCCTTCATATTTAATGGCTGGGGAGTTAGATGATCTTGGACAGGGGAACCCCTTTTGCCTGACCAGCCCAGTCCCAACCATGTGTATGGATGGCCCACGCCGGGGGCTGTGGGGCTTGCCTAGACAGGTCAGGGTGGAGGTCAAAAGGCGACTCCAGAGCCTGACCTGTACCGCTAGTTAGGCTCTTGTGGTGTTTTCAATAATGTTGAATGTTAATGTTGCTGCCAAATAAATGGCCATTAGTTCTCAAATAACTTGTCTACCTTTTTATTCTGTTGGGGGGGTAGCTGTTAGCCACCACTGACTAATCCAAAACCAGCACACTATCTAGTAGCCCAGATTTACAAGTAAAGGATTCGTAGGCCTTTTCTCCTTACAACGGCACAATAAAGTCTTTGAGAAAAGGGTGCGGCATGAAACTCCTCCATTTGCCACTTTTCTCCTCCTTGCCCTTTTGTTGCCATGTCTTCTTATCTAAAATCCCCATGACCACCACCATCCTTCATCCTTCTGCCACCACCTCCTCTTCTCATCCCACAGCTTCTCTATTTTCAACCTTCCTGTTGCTGCAGCCTCTTCCGTTACCCCCTCAGCTGTTTTAACCCAGTATTATTTACTGTGGTGCTAAGCAACTCCCCAAATGGAAGTTGGTATATTATGTAACATTAAAAGATCTCTTTTTTCAGTTGTGTGTGAGGAGGGGGTCAGTCTCCCACTGCTTTTGTAACTTTTAAGGTTTTCCTCCAAATCTGGGACTTCCCCTAGATTTGTAGAAAATTTCCCCCTATCTGTACAGAGTCTCATTGTGTGGATTTTTTTATATGCACTCTGGATCCATGTTCAGCATTAAATATTTAAAAATAGATAAATAAAAGCATACAAATTCTCTGTCCTGGAATCCAGTAAAAGAGAAACATGGGACAATGACAAGATTTAAGACAAACTCAAGGCAACAAATCCCTGATTTGAACATCTCTATCTGTAAGTCTTAGACATTAGAGAGATTGGCCAGAAAAATGGAAGATTATGGAATAAAGGTCAGGTCTCAGGTTGTAAAGTGTAAATTAAATCTGCTGTGGGCACAATTAATTTATGCTTGTAGCGTTGGAAGGCAATTTGCTCTGCTGGATAGAAGGCATAAAATTAACTTGCCTCACTGCCCCATGTATCAGACTATTCCATTTGACCTTGTTATTGATGAACTGCAGGGAATGTTTGTGTCAAATAGGATGTTAATCTATGAACACCCTGGGTGGGAGAAATTTAGAGGCAAGGCTGCCTTTGTCTTCTGGAGATATAGCCCTTTGTAAAGCAAATACACATGAAAACTTTGTTTTAGAGCTACAGACAAAAACAGAGTATTAAGCCAAAATATGCAAGATACAGTAAAATAACTTACTATCACATAGTAAAGTTTGCATAAGAAGTAAATTTTCTAAGACAACTTAGAAATCTGTGTCTGCATTTTCCTTGAGGCTACATGCTCCAGTTTTAGGCTGTAGTGAAACTGACCTCAGTTGGCATGTACATTTTATTCGATTGTTGAACATTCTGCATTTTGGATATCTGTCCCCATTCTTGGTTTCGACAATGGAATGAGACATGCTTATAAGAGAATAATAATCCTGCAGAGCCCACTCCACTCAAAGACTGGGGTGAACTGAAGGTGGGAAGTCGGAATGTGCAGCAGAAAGCTTCAAACCAATATCCAGTGGGATGCTCCAGTTAGAGTACCAGCAGAATTAGAGTCCTCTGACTAGAGATACCTGCCCCCCCAATTCCCCAAACATCAATGTGTCTGCAAGAACTTTGAATGAAATAAGAACATGCTGATGCCTGTACAAGATCATGTAGCATTTACCTAGCAGTTTCAGACATCCCATCTATAGCCAAGGACAGGAGAAGAATGCTGAGCCTTGTTTTACTAAAAATTGGAGGAAGGACAGAACAACCTGGCACGTTATAAGACTCCTTGAGGTTTTGCTGTTGCTAGCATAATTTTCCTTTGAAACAGCCCCTGCTCTAGTGAATGATCTAGATGGATCCTCTGCTGTCCTACACATTGCTCTCAAGTATCCTGATCTCCACCAGTTTAGGGTCAAATTAGACATGCAGGTTTTTAAAGAGTTGGCTTCTGTCTCACCCTCAAACTGTTTTCCAAAATAGCGAGGGGAAGGTTTCTATTTTTGCTGCACCATGTGGAGTATTCTGTACATGTGGAGCAGTAAAAACAGGGAAATACACCCCCCCAGGTACTATTTTGACATGAGGAAATGGCTGGGGGGAGGCAGGAACCCTTCCTCTCCCCCATCTGAAGCTGTTTATACTCTTTTATTTTTAACAGCCTTTCCCCATAGCTGTTGTGAAGCTGAGGGGAACCCGAGTTGGGACTGGGGAACCTGGACCCAGCTCTTGAAAAACTTGCACATCTAGTTTGACCCTCAGTTGCATCCTTGTACAGTCTCTTTGGTGATGTGTGCTTAATATGGATGACCTTGATTCTTGCTATTCTGACTGACTGGGCCAGACTGCGTCCTAATGGACTGCGTCGACTGCGTCCTAATGGACTGGGAGTAGAATACCATGTTGATTATTCTCTGTACAGACATTGGCAATGCCCCCTTAAAAATGGTGTGCTCATCTTTTTTACAGAGCAAACCATGGACACCATGGTATCTACAACCATGAATTAAAGAAAGATATTGCTATCTTAGAACAATAATTACTGCGAATAATAAGCCATTAATGAACTGTACTCCTTCATGTGCTTTCGAGAGATTCTTTGTGCAACCCTGTTAAGATCTACAGCAGGTACATTTTCTTGGTCAGCCTGTGCTGATTTTCAGCCACACCACCCTAAGCTGGCAATGTTGGCTGTTAACAGTACATATTGAACTCAACACAAACCAGCTTTAAGCAATCAATCAGAGCTGCTGCTCCTGTTCAGACAGGTACTTCTCCCCATGATGATGCACTTTTTCTCAAGGTGTCCTTGTTTTCAATAACCATCATTATTAAGCATTTCTTGTCTCTAAACCATCACATCTGTCACCACTCAAAAATGTAATAACCCGAACCAAGGATACCAGAACTTTCCCAGACAAAGCTGCGAGAAATCCCTCATATGGTCTAGAGATAATAGATTGTATTAAGGCACTGGTGAGAGAGCTATTGGTAATATCTATAATGACAAGAGCTGTGGAAAGCACATAACATGAGTAATGGAACAGAGCCTCATTGTGTTACAGAGCAGAGATAGCGACCATCATTTCACTTCTGACATGGCGACTTCTTCCTATTTTTTTTAAATAGCATGGTTTCATTCAGAGGCTGCAAACCATGATCTGTCATGACAAGACCAAGCCTTGAAGTCATAAGTAGACATGAGAATGAACAGCATTACGAATGGAAAAAACCAATGAACAGGCTGCTCGGCAGTTTGCGAATGGGCCATTTGAGATGTGCCATTCTAACCGAACAGGTGGTCATCGCAAGCCTTGTTCGTTGTGCTTGGCCACCATTCGGGAAGCCAGACACTCAGGCGCCTTCAATCAACTGCCTCAGCAACAGAGGGCTGGACTGCCTGACCTCTGTCTGCACTCCCTCTGTCGCCTCGGACACCCCAATCAAAGGCCAACTTAGCTTGATGGGCAGGTCTTCCTTCCAAGTGTGGAGCTGCAAATTGGTTACAATCGGTAACGTGGGGGCAGACACCAGGGGGGAGGGAAGGAGGAGGGGGTGTTCTGTGGCCATGGGAACTCCAATCTCATCCCTGCAAACCCTGTTAGGCAGTTCTGACTGCCAACCACAGACCTCTTGCGAGTCTCAATGAGTCCTCTGCTTATAAAAGGGCACTGCGCTCCCAGTTCTGGCTTTCACTTTCAGCAAGCAGTGGAGTGGGACAGAGCTGGGAGGGAGAGAGGGAGAGTGCATTGAAGCTGGGCCTTTTTCTGTGTGTGGTGGGTGGGATAGGGAGCGATCCCTTCTGGTTCCAGGGCTGCAACCAGGCCCTGGGGCCAAGCTCAGTGGGCACCTTGGCTGAGGGCTCACCCTGACTAATAGTATTATTAGTATCAGTGCCTGATCTGGTGGTCAGGCTTGTGGGTGTGCTGGGCTAGGGCTCTAGCCTCAGCATCCGGTTCCAGAGCTGCTAGCTCAGTGAGCACCTCAGCTGAGGGCTCACCCTGATTATTATTATTATCAGTATCAGTGCCTGATCTGGTCAGGCTTGTGGGTGTGCTGGGTGAGGGCTCTAGCCTCAGTCTCCAGTTCCAGGGCTACTGCCAGGCCCTGGGACCAAGCTTAGTGGGCACCTCGGCTGAGGGCTCACCCTGACTAGTATTATTATTATCAGTATCAGTGCCTGATCTTGTCAGGTATCTGGGAGTGCTGTGCTAGGGCTCTAGCCCCAGCCTCTGGTTCAAGGGCTGCTGCCAGGCTCTGGGGCCAAGCTCTGTGGGCACCTTGGCTGAGGGCTCACAGTGTTCTCTCCTTTTCTGTCCTCCTTAATTCTAGTTGGTGGCACAATGAGTCTTCATGTTGTGGTGGCCACCAAGGATAGTCATGGGGGGAAGTGCAAAGGCAGTCTTCCTGGTTTCCTTGTGGCAAGTAGTACTGAGTGTGGCTCAGGGGCAGCAGAGAGTACTCCTGCTCCCCCAGATTCACCTGTGGGGGCTGTGGAGGAGGCCAAAGTGGTCTTTCTGCTGCGGGGAGAGGATCTCTCTCAACATTTTGAGGAGGAGGTGGGTGAGGGATCCCTGGAGGAATGGTTTGTGTTTTATGAAACATCCCTCCCGTCCCCATCCAAAATGCTCAATGCCTGCCTGCAGTCCACCCCTCACTCCATTGTCCGTGGCCAGCTCCGCAGCGCAGCCTGTAACCATTCATCCTCCTTCCCCTGGGACAGTTGGTGGTCCACATTTCAATGCCTCCGTATGGAGGCACTTTCGGGCCCTTCCTAATGACCTCTGCATGGTGTGGTGCCATGCCTGTGATGTCCTGGTGCGCAGGGGCAAAACCCCGAAGCACTTGTCGTCGACGGCCCTGACTCGGCACCTGAAGATGCACCACCCGAGCCTGTGGTCTCCGTCCTCGCCCAGCGAAACATCCATTGTGGGGAGAAAGGGGGCAACAAGCTCTTCTGAATAGGGATCAGTGGGAGGGTCACAGGAATCCACCCCAAGCAAGAATCCTTGCCCTGAGGATGACGCTGGTGGGAGTGAAGCGCTCAGGCAGGCCGCGCTCACAGAGGTTGTTCCCTCGGGGTCTGGGACAGCGCAGCTTAGAAGGCGAGGTTGAGGGCTCAGGAGGTGGGCCTTCGCATCTTGGCAGAGATGATTGCCCTACATGGCTTGTCTCTATCCATCATGGAGTGTGTGGGCTTCCACAGGCTACTAAAACATCTTGCCCCTTGGTTCTCCATGCCGTTGCCGCGCACCCTTGCTCGAGTCCAGCGGGTATCTCGAATGAGGGCTGGCACATTTGGGTCAGGTTTAGCCAGGCCTACTACCACTGCTAACAGGCTTCTGAGGCCTTGCTAGGCCTTCCTGGCACAGCCAGATCATCATGACATCTCCTTTCTGCGAAGACAGGAAAGTGGGTGATGCTGGCGGCAGCCTCCTTTGGGCACTTGAGCAACAGCTCAGGAGCTGTTGTACATGTAGTTGAGCTGCATGGTGGCCCTATCCATTGCAAACACTGTGCCCTCTGAGCAGGGGGGAATGGGTCCCTCGACTCATGTCCTTTCCGCAAAGGCAGGAAGGTGGCTGACATCAGCTGCTGCTGCTGCTCCGTTTCTTTCGCTCCCACTCTGACCCGTCCAAGCAATGTCTCCTGTCCTGTCCATCCCCCCCTTTCTGCGAAGGCAGGAAGATGGGTGATGCTGGTGGCAGCCTACTTTGGCCAATTGTGCAACAACTCATGAGCTGTTGCACATGTAGTTGAGCCACACGGTGCCCTGATCCATTGCAACCACTATGCCCTCTGAGCAGGGGGGAATGGGTCCCTCAACTACTGTCCTTTCCGCAAAAGCATGAAAGGCTCTCAGTAGTGAGTATTACCTGCTCAAGTTAGGTCTTTGAGTGGTGGGTAACTGCACTAGCCCCCCTCAGTTCTTGTGCCTGCTTCCACTCTAACCTTCCCTAGCGATCTCTCCTGTCCTTTCTCTCCCGTCCTTTCCGCGAAGGCAGGAAGGTGGTTCGTGTCTGCACATTTCATCATCACACTCACACGGTCCCCATTTCTCCTTCTACAGACCCTTTGGAGACCTCTGCTGCCCAGTCCATCCCATCCTTTCCGCGAAGGCAGGAATGTGGCTGTGGCTGTGCTGCCGAAACTGTTATGAGTCTGCCCGTACTGCCTGCTCAGGTGAGGTGTCTCGGAGCGCTGTGGAACTGCTCTGCCCCCCCTCATTTCTCAGGGCTGCTGGTCTCTCTTTCTACTTCTGCCTCTGTGGAACCACTCAGACCCTTATGAATGACCTCTCCTGTCCTGCCCATCCCCTTCTTTCTGCGAAGCCAGGACAGCAAGTCTTGTCAGCCGCCACTTCATGAGGGACTATCATGTTACTGCTGCCTCCTTGGTCACAAGGGACAGCTCGGCTGTGTTTGCACATCTGATTCTATGGTATAGGGATACAGCACAGTTGCACAGCATGGTGGCTCCCCTGTCAACGGGACTGACTGGACCCCTTAGAACTGGGGGGGGAATGTGTCCCGTGACTCCCATCCTTTCCGCAAAGGCAGGACGGTAGGCTGCCCTGTTTCCTCCTCTCCCTCTGGGACCACTCTAACCCCTCTCAAATATGTTTCCTGTCCCATCCATCCCATCATTTCCTCTCACACAGGAGGGTAGGTGATGGTTGCTGCCGCTGCAGAGTACCTCTGTAGGTTCCGCAGATGAGGACTCCCAATGCTTGGGAGCTTTCCAGGTCCCGGTCCATACCTTTCCCTCTTGGGTACTGCCACGACCCTTCCCCACCACTTGCACCGCCCTGTCCCCTCCTTTCTGTGATGGCAGGGAGGTGGTTGATGCCAGCAACCGCTGATGGATTGGGGTCTTCCAGGCCCTCTCACAGGATCTTCCAGGTACGGCTTGTCACCGTGGCCAGAACCCCTTGGTCCCCCTCTCCCTGACCACTTCATCTCCCCTCTTTCCTCCTCTCCCTCTCAGGTACTGCCACGACCCCCACCACTTGCACTGCCCCGTCCCCTCCTTTCCATGATGGCAGGGAGGTGGATGATGCCAGCAGCCACTGATTCAGGGTCTTCCCATCTCCTTTGCAGAATCTTCCAGGTATGGCTCATTGCCGCAGCTGGAGCCCCTTGGTCTCCCTCTCCCTGACCACTTCATCTTCCCTCTTTCCCTCTTGGGTACTGCCACTACCCTTCCCCACCACTTGCACCACCACGTCCCCTCCTTTCCATGATGGCAGGGATGTGGTTGATACCAGCCACTGAATCGGGGGTCTTCCCATCCCCCTTGCAGGATCTTCCAGGTATGGCTCATTGCCGTGGCTGGAACTCCTTAGTCTCCCTCTCCCTAACCACCCAGCGGCTGCAGTCATCAACCACCTTGCTGCGTAAGCGGATAATCTGTCCATCTCCTACCCGGAGGCCTGGCAGGTGAGCACATGGGGGGTGCGACTGGTGAGTGGCCAGACCCCTGCCCCCAAGAGGGGAGGCAGCCCATCACCACCTCCCCAAGCCTGCCAGGCCTGGCAGCCGCAGGCATCACCCACCTTGCTGCATAAGTGGATAATCTGTCTGCCTCTGACCCAGGGGCCTGGTGGGTGGGCACATGGGGGTGCCACTGGTGAGCAGCCAGACCCCCCACTCCCAAAAGGGGAGGTGGCCCACCACCGAATCTCCGAGTTCACCAGGCCCGGCAGATGAAGTCATCAACCACAATGCATAAGCAGAGATTTTGTCCTCCTCCAACCCAGAGGCCTGGCAGGCGGGCATATGGGGGTGCCACTGGTGAGCAGCTAGACCCCCCACCCATGAGAGGGGAGGCGGCCCGCCACCACCAACTTTCCCTGAGCCCACCAGGCTCGGCAGCCGCAGTCATCAACCACCTTGCTGTGTAAGTGCAGACTTCGTCCACCTCTGACCCAGAGGCCTGGCGGGAAGGCACATGGGGGGGTGCCGCCAGCGAGTGGCCAGACCCCCTGCCCTTGAGAGGGAAGGCGGCACGCCTTCAGGATCACCACATGGGGCCAAAGTGAACTGGGGAAGGTGACTCCATTTGTGTTGAATGGGAGTTTCCTGAGGGCATCAAATTTGGGAATGTATAACTCTGAGATCCATATTGCAATCTTGACCAAACTTGGTTGATGGCTGGAGACGAGCCTGCTGCACATTCCCTGTGAATATGGGCTCTCTACGTGCTAAGGAGGGTGCTCTGGCACCAACAAACACTGGACACTGAACACGTTTGTTAATGCGACATGTTCGGTTCTGTTCATCTGTTCATGTTCGTCGTCGGAAACGAACAATGAGTAGCCTGTTCGGTTTTTGTTCCTGTTCATGTTCATGTCTAGTCATAAGTTCCCCTTCCCATGGCTCACAAATTCCAAACTGTAGTCTAAGCAAGCCAGAAAAACATGCCATGGTTTGTTGGTTGCAAATTACAAATCTTCAATTCCCAAGCTGTTCTAAGGCAAGCAGAAAGATCACTGGGAATTACTAAAGCTTACAATGATTTGATTCTTTTTTTTCTCAATTAAAAATGCATTTTTGAAGCTAGACTCCGGAGTGTAATTTTCAACTAAAGGTTCAACTTTCTGCCAATTCTTCAATGAAAATACTATGTCCTCTTTAAATGATTTGGGGGTTTGTAACCATTATGAGATTATGGCATTTTGCTCCAGTCAACTGTTGTGATCAGAGTTTGTTATTCAAGGATCCCAAAATTACTTGGAAGTGCAGAGATCTAGTTCAGGCTTCCAAACGAATTACCAGGTTACCAAGGTTGATCATCTTTGGAAATGCATGCCTTTACCGAGGAGGTCTTAACCATCTTTCTTCCCATATCCGCTGCTCCTCTCCAGTGCTCTCAGCTTATTCCTGCCTGGTCCTCATCTCATGGCTTTTCTGCCAGCACCATCGTGCAAGTTTGTGACATTCAACTTCTTCTTATTTTGAATGACACTCTCTTCCTGCTCCCCTCAGTCCCTGTTTCTCAATCAGGGAGTGTCTGAAGCAACCATTCCTCAAACAGTGGGATAACAGTAAACATCATTCAAGAATGGGTTTCATTTTCTTGCTTCAGCAAGACATACATATTTCTTTGTCCCAAAATTATTGGAACCACTCCATAATTTTCAGATTTTCCAGTCACTATTTCCTGGAAGACAACAGAATACTGGAAGAAAGCACAAACTAATGATATGTATCAGTGGCTTTCCAAGTGAATATAAAGCAAGATTGAAGGTGAACGCAGGTCTTCCTTACTGAATATTGCACCAATGGCTGTACTAGCAAATATCACATTTATTTTCTAAATCATTCACAGCATTCAACTTAAAAAATAACAAGAATATGTCCTCTGTAGAAGTGATGCCAGTAAAAAGCATGTTCAGCAAGGGAAATAGTAACCTGAAATCAGGTTTGTAGTTTAGAGGCTGATCTTGGATCCCAGTGTTTGATGCTGCGAAATGAGGTGAGTGTACACCACCTCATTTCTTCATGTAAAATAAGAAAGATAGAAGCAATTCTAGGTTCTTTACCACCTGTATCAACAACATCCTCCCAAATGTATATTTAACTGTCTATAGGCTTATGCAAATCCATAGCTCTGCTTTCCAAAAGATTTAAAAATCTGGCTCCCAATGGTTGATTGAATAATAACAGTTTTATGGCACGCACTGGCTTACATAAAACTTCCACTGATATCTCCCTTGAAAAGTAACAATATTACTTCCAAATGTGAGTACTCAACAATGAAGGATTGAACTCGTGAGTTTGCTTTAACTCTTCGAAATATTTTTTAAATTCTCACTTCTGTTTACAAGATAAAGTTCATTTAGATAGTATTTAATATGCAAGTGTTTGCAAAATTACGAAAAATCATTATGCTGGAACTCATTACAATAATGTCTTAGCATCCAATTTTCCAAAACTATATTGGTATAAAATTTATGCCTTTTTTGTTACATCATTTTATGAAATAGTTAGGTCATCTGGAGGCCATGAGACATTTTCTAAGCTATGAATTTCAAAACACAAATTAATATTAAACAAAATGTCATAAAACTGCATAAAAAATAACTATTTAAATCAGTTTATCACAGAATGAGTCTGCATAGATGAGCCTTGCTTTATATTATCATATACATAGCAAATTACCCAAGAATTATTATTTCAATCCTTAGAGAATCTCAAGTGTATATTTAACAAAAGAGATACATTGTATGTTGGCATTCACACAACTGTTGCATCTAGAAACAACAAATGAGAATTATCACAGTAATGAATCCTACAGGAATACTTCTACAATACATTTTTCCTCTAAAAAATGTTAGGAATTGTCCCATTCTTGGTAATTGGTTGGAAAATGTTCTATGTGCAAATCTCATTTGCATGTTTTCCTCTTGGAAGAACCCTACACTTTCCCAATTGTCGAAGGAAAAATCTGATGTTTACATCCTTAGCTAAGAAAACCAGATAATGCTTTGTTCGGGTGTGTGCATTTGGGAATGCGTATAAAATGTATTCCTTTGCACAAAACATTTCTTCTGCCATTTGCTGGCTGAGGAAATAACAAATATGAATAGCTGCAAAAAAAAGGCTAACGATAATTAAATTTTGCTGTATGAGAAACTGTATTATCAAAAGAATGTGATAGTTTGCATGGGCAGCACTGAGCCATAGCCCACAAATCTGACAGAATGAGGTGGCAAAGAACTGAGGTGGTAGAATTGACTGTAATGTTTTAGATGACAAGCAAAAGATCACATTTTTCAAAAATCTCCTGCATAAATATTTTCTGTTAGTGAAAAACTAACATACCACTCAAAAGGCTAGGACAGACTCCTTCCTGCTGCATAGCTCATTTTGTCAGCTACATATTTGGGTTTTTGCTTCAGAACACATTCATACTTCGTAAGAAAGTGTTTTACCATGGCTGTTCCCATATTACATCTCTGTTTCTGTAGAAAACAAGAGCCAGTCCTATTCACATTATTATTTGAGCTCCATTCTGTGGTGCCTTCCATGCAGGGATGGGATTTGGTGGTTTCCCTGTTGCTGGCACAGCTGCAGGTTAATTGTGGCAGCAATGGGGCTTCCACAATGCAGGTTCCTCCACAGTTTCTCTACCTCAATCCCCCAGAAGTGACCACTCCCCCTCACCTGTGTCAGCAGGGATTTTGCATTATTTTTAACAAAAATGACAGTAGAATATCATTATATTGATAAACTACTGTAATGATAGCTGCAGCAGGTTCTACGAATTCCCAGCTTTCATTTTAAAAAGTCTTGGGAAGATATACTTTTTCCCTTGTATCTCCACAAGAGAAGGGGTTAGAGACTATGAAAGCTGGGAATTCAGACAACTTGCTGTACTTACTGTTATAATGATATATTGGTTATAGCAATATTCTAGTGCCAATTTTTGTTTTAAAAGTAAAAAGTTCCAAGTTGTAGGGGAGGAAACAGCTGCCACAGGAACAGAGTTGAGAAAAATGGCAGCCATGTGAGATGGAAAATCCATATTTTCCAACACACTCCGCAGCCACCCCAACTTTACTGAGACCTTCCCCAAAAATTTCAAGCAAAGCAGGTTTGAGGAAAATTGGAGAAAAGCTGGAGAAATCCTTGGAGGTGCATGAATATATGCCATGATGCTGTGGGGAAGGAGGTTAAAAAAGACACATGCCAGAAGCATTGAACCTGGGGCATATAACCTGTTTGGAAGACACATAGGTTTCTTGAGATTAGGCAAATGACCACCAGGGACAGTACCTTTTCTGTATTCCAGTTAAGGAATTCTCTCACCTGGCAGTTAGTTTCTGTCTTTTTAGGTGCCAGGTTAAAAGTCTTATTTTTATAAGGTGTAGTAGGTAGAATATCACATTGCTTAACTGCCTTTAGTTGCTGTCTATTTTGCTGCTGCTCTTTCTGTTTACAGTTTTGGATTAAGCCTGGCTTTTCTAAATCAGATTTTAATTTTTCTTATGTTGTTTTAACACGTGTGTGCAAATTATAAGAACATAAGAACATAAGAACATAAGCAAAGCCATGTTGGATCAGGCCAGTGGCCCATCCAGTCCAACATTCTGTCACACACAGTGGCTAGAAATCCAGTGCCATCTAAAGGACTGTCAGTGAGGCCAGGACACCAGAAGCCCTCCCACTGCCTTCCTTCCAGCACCAAGACAACAGAGCACCACCTCCCCACAAAGAGAATACCATCTATCTCCCGTGGCTAATAGCCACTGATGGACCTCTGCTCCATATATTTGTCCAGTCCCCTCTTGAAGCTGGCAATGCTTGTAGCTGCCACCACCTCCTGTGGCAACGAATTCCATGTGTTTATCACCCTTTGTGTAAAGTAGTATTTTCTTCTATCTGTTCTAACCCGACTGCTCAATAATTTCATAGAGTGCCCACGAGTTCTTGTATTGTGAGAAAGGGAGAAAAACACATCTTTCTCTACCTTCTCTAACCCGTGCATTATCTTGTAAACCTCTATCATGTCTCCCCTCAGTCGTCTTTTCTCCAGGCTAAAGAGCCCCAAGCGCCTCAATCTTTCCTCATAAGGAAAGTGTTCCAACCCTTTAATCATTTTAGTTGCCCTTCTCTGTACTTTTTCCAGTGCTATGATATCTTTTTTAAGGTGTGGCGACCAGAACTGTACACAGTACTCCAAATGAGGCCTCACCATCGATTTATACAGAGGCATTATGATACCGGCTGATTTGTTTTCAATCCCTTTCCTAATAACCCCTAGCATAGCATTAGCTTTTTTTATGGCAGTCGCACACTGTGCTGACGTTTTTAGTGAGTTATCTATCATGACTCCAAGATCTCTCTCTTGGTCAGTCTCCGCCAGTTCAGACCCCATCAACTTGTATTTATATTTTGGATTTTTGGTTCCAATGTGCATTACTTTGCACTTGGCTACATTGAACCTCATTTGCCACATGGATGCCCACTCTTCTAGCCTCGACAGATCCCTTTGGAGTGCCTCACAATCCTCTCTGGCTTTCACCACCCTGAACAATTTCGTGTCATCTGCAAATTTAGCCACTTCACTGCTTAATCCCAATTCCAAATCATTAATAAACAAGTTAAAAAGCATTGGACCCAATACCGACCCCTGTGGCACCCCACTGCTCACCACCCTCCACTGTGAGAAGTGCCCGTTTATACTCACTCTCTGTTTCCTATTAATTAGCCAGTTTTCGATCCACAAGAGGACTTGGCCCTTTATCCCATAGCTACTGAGCTTACTTAGGAGCCTTTGATGAGGAACTTGTCAAAAGCTTTCTGGAAGTCAAGATAAACAATATCTATCGGGTCTCCCTTGTCCACTTGTTTGTTCACTCCCTCAAAGAACTCTAACAGATTGGTGAGACAAGATCTTCCCTTACAGAACCCATGCTGAGTTTTCCTCATCAGCTTTTGGTCATCAATGTGCCCACTAATTTTATTTTTGATAATAGTTTCCACCAACTTACCCGGTATTGACGTCAGGCTGACTGGCCTGTAATTTCCCGGATCTCCCCTGGAACCTTTTTTAAAGATGGGGACAACATTAGCTACCTTCCAGTCCTCAGGAACAGATGCAGAGTTTAATGACAGATTACATATTTTTGTGAGGAGATCTACAAGTTCACACTTGAGTTCTTTCAGAACTCTTGGATGTATGCCATCTGGGCCCGGTGATTTATCAGTTTTTAAATTATCTAGCAGTCGCATAACCTCCTCTCTCGTCACCTCAATGTGACTCAGGTCTTTC
The DNA here is from genome assembly GCF_028583425.1 of Eublepharis macularius. Classification (NCBI taxonomy): domain Eukaryota; kingdom Metazoa; phylum Chordata; class Lepidosauria; order Squamata; family Eublepharidae; genus Eublepharis; species Eublepharis macularius. The sequence goes on from NC_072798.1 coordinate 60,837,973, forward strand.
AAAACCCCTCCCAAAGTCAGTGCTTCCGGAGTGGGCATGCACTTCTTATCTTCCACAGTGAAGACAGAAGCAAAGAACGCATTCAGCTTCTCGGCCATTTCCCTATCACCCTTTAGTAATCCTTTTACGCCTTGGTCATCCAAGGGCCCCACTGCCTCCCTAGCTGGTTTCCTACTTCTAATATATTTAAAGAATTGTTTATTGTTTTTCTTTATGTTCTTTGCAATATGCTCCTCATATTCCCTTTTTGCCTGTCTGATCACAGACTTGCACTTTTTTTGCCACAGCTTATGCTCCTTTTTATCAACCTCACTCCGACTAGTTTTCCACTGCCTAAAAGAATCCTTTTTACCTTTTACAGCTTCTATTACATTGCTTGTTAACCATGCTGGCCTTTTCCTAAACCTATTTGTGCCTTTCCTAACCAGCGGTATATATTTAATTTGAGCTTCCAGGATTGTAGTTTTAAATAGTCTCCAAGATTCCCCAAGTGTTTTGACCTTTTTTACTTTCCCTTTCAGTTTCTTCTTCACGTACCCCCTCATCTCAGAAAAGTTACCCCTTTTGAAGTTAAACATGGCTGTGTTGGTCTTATTTGGCAATTTCCTATTTATACATATGTTGTACTCAATAACATTATGGTCACTGTTCCCAAGTGGTGCAATCACATTTACATCTCTCACCAGGTCTTCAGCATTACTGAGGACCAAATCCAGGATCACCTCTCCCCTAGTAGGTTCTGTAACCATCTGTTCCATAGCACAGTCATTGAGACAGTCTAGAAACTCACTTTCTCTCCCCCGATTCGAACACCCATTGGCCCAGTCAATGTGTGGGTAGTTAAAATCACCCATTACAACACAGTTTTTTTGTTTAGCAGCCATCTTTAATCCTGTCATCATTTTATAATCCTCCTCTATTTTCTGATCTGGAGGGCGATAACAAACTCAGCAGTTGCCTTTTCAATGCAAAAGGTCACTTCCTGCTAAGCACAGGAGGTGAGCACAAAGGGGGTGTGTGGCTTGTACTCCAGCAACCCCCAGCAGCCTTACAAACACACTCACCCTCAAACACAATCAAGCCCAAACACACTTAGCCTCAAAACTACACTCAAATCAACACAAAACTACACACAAAAAGCCCCAAAGCTAGAGAGGACCACCCTTAGCTTCTCAGCTTAACCCACCACAGCCAAGAAAGGCAAAAAGCCCTTACCTCCTCTAGCAGCTGCAGACCATGTGCTCCTGAGCCCAGGTGACTCTGCTTTATCCTAAAGACCAACTGGTGGAACAGCAGGATAGAAATCTTTAAAATAAATTTTAAAAAAATAAAAGGGCCTATACAAATTACTTCTAGCTCAGAAAACATTAAAGCACCAAGATAAGACAACCATCTTTAAATCTTCACGTGTCAGAATCTTCTGCTGTGACTCAGTGGGCACAAAAGTTAGGCAACATCTGAAGATGCATCAATTTTCTAAATAAAGTCACAAATCAACTTTCATGGCTTTGGAAGACGCCAGCATTAGTCTGGAAAGCCACAAGAAGCAAGTGGGCCACTAATGTCTTGCTGTTTCTTCCTTAGCAATCTGCTTGCAAAAAGTTACTTTTGTGCCAATAGGCATCACTAACAACTCACTCAACTTCTCTGCCAATATGGCAATTTGCCTCACATTACCCAGAATGCTTCACATTGTGATTTTGCTTTGAAAACAGATTTAATTGAGCCTTGCTGAGCTGCATTAATGTGTCTGTTTAAATTGAGCAAATCTAATTAGCTCGCATGAAAGTTATGCCACCTCTGGTGCAGCAAAGTTAATGCAATTAAAATCTGCTGGTTGTATTGAGCATTGTAAACACAGATTGACTGGTCGAAGAAAGTTCAACAGCCACCGGAGAGTGACCAGTTTTCCAGGTGTGTTTTCCATAGTGTTTAATGCACTCATTGTTTTCAGTATCTTGTACTCTAAAGAAGCTGTTTTAGTAGATCCCATTTTGAGATATATATAAACTGGTTACCCAAGTGAGTATGCATATGTATAATGTTATATATATGGACACACACACACAGAGAGAGATAGACAGAGACACTTCCCCTAGCTTACTTTTCAATTTTAGTTAAGAATTATCCTACTCATAGTGCACATCACAATTCCTATTCATTTACTTTTTTCTTCCACTGAGACATATTTGTGACCTCTGTCCGTGCTGCTTCATGCCTTAATATATTGTCTAACAGTTGCTCAGATATTTTTTGCTGCTGCTGTGCTCCATGATATTCAACAGAACTGGTCACAAACAGAGGCAAATACCAGATATAGTTGAAGCCCCAGACTGAGTTCCTTCTGATTTTTTCTGAAATTATCCTTGAAAGGAGGGTGGGGGGATGGAAAATCCTATTCATGCTGGTCCACAACTACTTTTGATTTGTCAGATTATTTTACTGGATTTCGTTTCATGCCCAGATATAATCTAATACAGTTAGATTATTTTACACCCACCATAGATCTGTTTATCAGATTAATGCACCAATATACACCATTCATGACCCCTGCCATTTCCACCATTGCTCAGGAAAAGCCTCCTCCTCCATTAAGAGAACAGTTTCTGATGCATTTGGAGAAAGTAATGGCCCAAGCCTGTCACACAAACACACTCAACCCTTGTTGCGCTGAGTGAATTGGAGGACATTCTTTTTAGAGACTACAAAAAAAATCCTCTATGCATTTCTATAGGGACAGGATGCAGAATGTACTGCAGTTGTAGAGTGAGGGATCAGGTCCTGATTTTGAAAAGTTCTCAAGAGAAAACTAATCCTGCTTCACTGGCTGTGACATATTATCAGAAAATCACTGCATTCCAACAATGTATGCTAAAAATAGGCACTCTGAGCAGTCTCTCAAGTGAATGAAGATGAGAAATAATATTTCACAACTATGTGGTTCAGGCCCAAAACAATGACATTCCAAACCTGAATAATTGCTAAGAAGAAGAAATTAAAAAGCGCACATTATAATGACACCAAACCTGATAACGGGTGCCAAGACAAGAATGAAAAAGAAACAGAAAAATGAATCCATTATAATGATAACAGACTATATGATCGCAATAACCTAAGGAAAAGAAAAATGAAGCCTAACATTGTGTGTCATGAATGCTGGTTCCCTTCAGGGGCCTATTAGGACCACTATATATCAACCTTACACATAAGTAGGAAATTTATTTTGAAGGTATCACAAGCTATAATGACCATTATATAATAGCTGAAATGAATTACTAATTCACCTGTAAAGCAAAATGCAGCAAATAATATATAGCTACAAACCTAGATCTACTTCCAGGTTTGTGAAAGGAAATTCCAAGCATCTTGCATGTAATTATTAATTCCCATTTTTACATATGCTTTTTGTTTCTTTCAGAATATATGATATCTTGGACTGTTAGCTGCTAATTTGTGACTTATTCTGATTTAACAGAAAATTGTAGACTATTAATAACATAAATAAATTATCCAGATAGCACTTTGAATGCACATATACCAATGGAAATTAATACCAAGTTTATGTTTATCAACTGACTGATACATAGCTATTTTATATCAAGGGTTCTCAAAATGCTAAATTCCATTTGATGAATTTTATTGTTGGATGCAAAGGCACAACAAAGATTATTTTAAAAGGCAACCATTCTCTGGATGCACCCAGAGAATGTAATAGGGCTGCCAGGTTTTCTCGTGCCAGCATACCACTACTCTGTGCCACTTATGTGCCACTACTCTGAGCAGTGGGGAAGGGGGTGAAAATGTTTTTTAAAAGTGATGTTAGCAAAATGGCTACATTATTCTGGATGAAAACTGAAAGTGATGTAGAGTAACTCTAGAATTTGCTGGAAACTCTATGGTTTTACCACAGCGTTTCCTGGCAGTTCCTAGACCTACTTCAATTTCTTCTGGGTTTTCCCTGGAAGTTACATAGCAATTCCACCCATGTGCCGCCCCTTGTCTCTGCACCCAACCCTCCTGCTGCTTGTCAGTCTCGGGCTGTCAACCATAGGACATAAAAAGAACTATTTAAAAAGATGATACATATTTCATATCCCAGCTCCACCTGTAAAAACCACTAGTAAAAACAGTTTCTAGGCCAAATATTGATTTGTTCCTTTCCACTGACCTCCAAACACTGCTGTTGCTTGAATAAAATTAGAGCAATTTGTCCCTGGGCTTTACCTAGAATGAAGTTTTGAATCAGGGTTCCATAAATACCTAAATTTCTGGTCCTTAACTATCAGACATAGAAAAATAGTAGAATTCTATCCACTCAAACAGAAAAAAGATATTGTGGTATAGGACATGTATTTCAGCTAACACACAATAAAATCTTCACACCTTTCTAAATCCATTAAAATCAATATGCAAAGAAGGGCATAATGCTGTTTAACATCCACTGTGAAGCATGGCAGGTATTCTGAAGAAAACCACCACACTGACCAGATTTTTTTAATGCGTCATTGTAATGTTTGTTCTATCAATTTATTTTGTGTTATGTTTGCGTTATTGTTGCTACCCTTTGGGTCTTTGAGATGCCTGGGAGAAAGGCATCTCAAAGACCCAAAGGCATAAATGTTTTTAATTAATTAATTAGCTTATGAGCTAGGCCATGTTATAAATACTTGGGGTGTTTCTCTTTGTTTACAGTCTACTGAGAAAATAATCACATTGATAGTAATTTTATAGTATGTGAAAAAAAGGAAAACTAGCAAAGAATTATCTTTCTTTATAAAAGGGAAACTGTTGCTGACGATGCACATTTATCTTGGTGCGCCTGCGCAGGAGTCCTAGGATAAAAAGTGTGTTCTGGCCAATGTATCCTCCAGAGGGAGCTACTGCCACAGGATGGCCAGGCAAGCCTGCCCACCCCAATGGAGGGAGCCACGGTGGTGGGATGGCCGAGCAAGCCTGCCTGCCTCTCCAGAGGGAGTCACCATGGCGGGATGGCCAGGAGAGCCAGCCTGCTCCTCCGGAGGGAGCCACTGTGGCGGGACAGCCGGGCAAGCCTGCCCTCCTATCCATAGGGAGCCACTGCCGTGGTACAGCTAGGTGAGGCCACACACCTCAGAATGGCCAGGTGAGCCCACCCACCCTTCTGGAGGGAGCCATCACGGCGGGACAGCTGAGACAACCGGCCCACCTCTCTGGAGGGAGGTACCACTGCGGGATGACTAGGCAAGCCTGCGTGCCTCTCCAGAGGGCGCCACTGCCGCAGGATGGACAGACAAGCCTACCCGCCTCTTCTGAGGGAGCCATAGCAGCAGAACAGGGTAAGCTAGGTAAGCCTGCTCATCTCTCCGGAGGGAGTTGCCACTGTGGGATGACTGGATGAGCCTGCCTGCTTCTCTGGAGGACACAGCTGCCCCAGGATGGACAGGCAAGCCCACTCGCCTCTCCAAAGGGAGCCATGGTAGCAGGATGGCCGGGCAAGCCTGCCTGCCACTCCAGAGGGAGCCGTGGCAGTGGGACAGCCAGGAGAGCCCACCTGCCCCTCTGGAGGGCACCACCACCTTCGGAAGCCTAGAGTTTTTTAAAAAATTGGCTCTGTTGCTAGTTTTTTAACAACAACAACAACATTCAATTTATATACTGCCCTTCAGGATGACCTAACACCCACTCAGAGCAGTTTATAAAGTATGTTATTATTATCCCCACAACAACAATCACCCTGTGAGGTGAGTGGGGCTGAGAGAGCTCCATGAAGTTGTGACTGACCCAAGATCACCCAGCTAGCTTCAAGAGAAGGAGTGGGGAATCAAACCCGGTTCTCCAGATTAGAGTCCCGCACTCTTAACCACTACATGAAACTGGCTCTCAATGCTCTTATAACCATATAAGGGTACACACTGAAAAAAATTCATTTCAGTTTTGTATCCAGGGGTTCTATACCATCTATGTGCCCTTATTGATTTTCTTCCAGGTGGAGTATGACTGGCTCAGATCTAATCCATTTGATTTCTTCATTATCATGAGTTTCAGCCCCACTTTTTGTAATGGAGAGTTCCCAGGCTCTTTGGGCAGCTGTTTTTGTACTTAACAGCACCAAAATCGCATAGAACACAGTCCTCCTTTTAAACCATTGATCCACCTAGTTTTACCTCAGTTGCTCTACACACACATACACAACAAAGGACCATGAAAAATAGCAAGAAACTGACTGGCAAAGGGGTAGCAGTTGTAGAGCCGCAGTTATATAAAAACAATCCTGTTTTATGTTCAATTCCCCCCCCCATAGTTCCAATAAATTATTACATTTGATGCCATGTTTTTTTTGTGCTTAATCCCAGGAAAGTGTCTTTAGAGTTGCAGTCTCTGACTGAAGTCTTCCAGGGATTTTATCAAGTTTGATTGATTGAACAAACCACTTGCCCCCCACCCCGGTCACTTTTTCTCACAGCAACAACCATCCAAATGCCCTGAGGGGATGGGAAAGACAGACCAGTGCCTGGGTAGCGCCAGAAAACCAACCAAGATGCACACCCAACTAGGGGTGTGTACCAAGAAAATTTCCATTTCAGTTTCGGTTCTGGAGGTTCTGGAATAATTCTGTTTGTTCCCACTTGGCTCATGCTGGCTTGGAACTGATACATTTTCAGTTTATTGTATATATCACCTCCTTTTCTTTACTGCAATATCCTCATTTAAGAGCCTTGAGTTTATACTGGACCTGGCATTACTACTAGAGAGAAAAGTGAATGCAGCTGAAAAAAATGCCTTCTTCAAAAACAGTTTAGTCCATAAGATGCCCCCCTACCTTGACACAGCCAATCTGGCCACCTAGCTCCATGCCAAGGTGACCTTAAGATTGGACTATTATAATGCACTCTCCATAGGTATTCCCTATAAGTCAACTCGGAGACTCCAGCTGGTATAGAATGCTGCAGCTTGATTACTATCAGAAGCTAAACAAAGTACGTATATTACTCCCATCCTGCAGTCACTCCATTGGCTTTGCATCAGATACTGGGTTCAATTAAAGGTTTTGGCTATCACTAACAAGGCCCTTCATGACCTTGGCTCCCACCTACCTATCTCTATCATACCTATCATCCTGTACCCCATTGCGGCACTTTAGCTTATCTGAATGGGAACTTCTGCAGGTGCCATCCTGCAAACAGGCAAAATCAACAGCTGCCCATACATGTACTTTCTCTGTGGTACTCCCACCTAATGGTATGGTATGCCTGAAGAGGTCAGGAAAATGCCTGGCTTTCCACAAACTATTCAAAACTGGATTATGCAGAAGGACTTTTTTTTACACATAATAGGACTGTGCTGTAAGGAAATGGTTCAGAGAGATGCATTGTAAAGGAATAGGAACTGTTGACTATACTACTGTGTGAAATAATTATGCTCCTTCTGGATTGTTTCTCTGTGTCATTTAATAGGTTGTGTCAATTTACGTATTTTTTTCAGCATTGTGTCGGCTCTGTATCAGATTTCTTCTTATTTCAAATGCCGATTGTATTGTTTATTCAATGTACTGCTAATGGAATGTCCCATCTATTGAATATATTGATGGTGTTGACACACTGTGTAATCCTTTATGAGTCTCAGTGAGAAAGACAGACAGTAAATAAATAAATATATCATGCCTTAGACAGTTTTTGCTGCCTCAGGCAGCTTTTATTTACATGGCTTTCCAGTCTCTGTAATCTTAGTCCCACTGCATTGTTCACTGGAGGTTTATCCTATTTTAATTTCTTTTCATATTTTGTAAGCTGCTTGAGTCTCAGTAGTGCTAGCTTTTGGCAAGTAAAAAGAGAATTAGGGACTCTTTCTTCACCACCACCAAGTACTATGTTGGGGACCGTGGGAGCTGCATGCACACACAAGTCATATGGGATGGCTGCTTTGGAAAGGAAGGAAGTTAGGCAGGACTAAGTGGAATTCTCTTAATTCTTCTTTGCTGAATTTCTCCCTGAAATCCAGCAATCTGTTTCTATTCCTCTTTTTAGGAATATGAGTCAGTTTCAAATAAATTCCTCTTTCATGAAGAGGAAGAATCGGTTTAGACTTCTAGGGAAAATTTATTTGTTTGTTTGTTTGTTTGCTTATATTCTATAAGCATGTTTGAAAATTTAATAACAAGGTGAAGAAACAAAGAAATAATTAAACACAAGCCAGGACTTGTCTGAACATATCCTTGCTGTATCAGACTGCTTTTACTCTTTGTATATTAGTGGCACAACAATAGACAGAAACCCACAGGTGAGGAAATCTACACTATCACATGGTAAAAATCAAAACCAAAAAAAATTCAAAGATAAATTAATGAGAAATTAAAGACAATTCCTCATTTGAAAGAGGAAAAGATAACCACCACCACCACTGTGTTTATATACCAATCTTCTAGACAGATTAGTGCCCCACTCAGAGTGGTGAACAAAGTCAATGTTATTATTATCTCCACAATACAGCTGGGGAGCTGGGGCTGAGTGGCTTACCCAAGGCCACCTGCTGAGCTCATAGTACTAGTGGGATTCAAACCAGCAGAGTGCTGGTTCACGGTCTAACCATGAGGAACCAATTGCTATATCTAAAAAAGAAAATTTTGGAAAATGAAATTCCACACCCCTCCCCCCGGTAAGAACCCTAGGCAGGACTGATTGAACAAGCTGGCTGGATCCAACCCAATCAACATTATGATAATTCTAATATTCAATTTCTCCTTGATATGAGAGGTTAAATATAATTTATTGGCTATAGATCAGAAGCATATCACACAAAATATTGCAAGTTTGTTTTTCACTTCATTTTGTTCTGTTTTAAATAATAAAAACCACTGTTTTTTAAGAAGATGAAAGGATTAGGAAAGAGGTTAAAGGACTTTGCATAAAGGCAGATATGTATTTGTGATCTTCATTACATCCATGTTTAAAAACCCTCTTTTAAAAAATGGAACAATTCTTCAGCCATGCTAGAGTTGTTCTGTTGATTTTCAAGGACTAACACAGAACTCCCTCCTCATTCATAGTAAATACATCTATTCCTGAATTTCAGTGACTGAAAATCCTTTTAAAGTAATTAAATATAACATCCAACACATTTCCTAATCTATGACCTATTGTGCACTCAAGGTAATATATTTGAAAAGACAAGATTTACACTCCAGAGATAGCACTTTATAATAACCTGACCTCTCTTTACCCAGGGTGCCACTTTTGTACTATCGATTACTTGAAATGTAACTACTGTAGATTAATTTCTATTTCTGAATGAGGAACATTGACACACAAATGTAACACAAAGTGTACACTTAAAGCTTTTTTAAAGATACTTTGACTTAATAAAACAGCAGCTGGCCTAAGAAGAAAATATTTCAGTTTGTGTTTAATACACCCGACAAACTGAATATTATGAAGCTCTTACTGGGAGAGGAGATATTTTCCCACCTTCATAGATGGAAAATGCTCTAGATGCTTAGAAGACAGCTCCTGGACTTGTCATGTAATGAGGACATAGATTACCCTCCTCCACTAATGTGAGGGGGGCTGTGGTATCTCCCCTCTCTAGGGCTGACAGGCTGGTACTTACTTCTTGAAGTGATGTTATCATGCTGGCAATGGGAGTGCTCCTGCGTGATCAGCAGGCAGAAGGGCAAACTGCCAGGATTTTGCATGCTACCAGCAGGCACCCGGCAAGCCCATTACAGTCACTGGCCACAGGCTCTTATCACACTCCACTCTCAAGAATCTATTGGGCATCAGGGATGGAATTCCTGGAGACTGGAGACCATTGCTGTTTCCTGGGGAACATTTCTATTTAGCTTCTCCTTTCTGCAAATTTGATCCATGTGCAAAGATCCATGTAGGGATAAAGCTATAGAGAGGCCCACCTCAGGAAAGGGAATTTAGGTCATCCAGCAGCTGTCGCTACAGCTTCTGAGGTAATCCCTCAAGTGCATTTCCTCATTAGGAGTGGAGGTTCAGGCATGGAAGAAATTAAATTAAGGCAGGCTTGGGCCCCTCTCATTTTTCCTATTAAGCATTACAATTGAGTAATTTTTTCCCCAATCTTTGATTTCAGTAGCCTTGCAGAATAGTTTCATTTGCACCTCAGAGTCTGGTGCTAAGAGGTACATTACTTCCCAGCGCTGTCTGTAGAGTGTTATGTGAAGATAAGTGATGGTATTGCACTCTGATGTGTGGCACACAGCAGGAAAAGTCGACGAGTTTATGTGGGTTAACATGTACCAGCGCAGTATATTTGGAAATCAGTGTCGAATCTTCCTTCCTGCTGTGCTCAATTTCTGCATCCAGTGCTTTCATTACCCAAAGTGGTGCCCTTTTATCAAAACACCATTCTGCAACAGTCTTCATCCAAATGACCTCCAGCTTTTAGACAGTCTGAAATCTTATTCTTGTAAAAACGAAACTGGCATATGTCTATGAGAAACATGAACCATCTTTCTGTAGTATATTTTTAAATCCTAGTGGGAGTGCTGGTTCAGAACGGGGAAGAATAAATGCACTACTTTCTCCAGACCGGATTCGTCCTTTTCATACAGCAGATATTGAAGAGCTTGAGAGGTCTGGGTTTAATTCAAAGATAATTAAGAATGTTCTGTGATTGAGTTTAATATCCTAAAGATATTAGATTTTATGAACCTCATAAAAGAGGGGTTACAGTAGGGCTACACAATAACAAGTTCCCTTTGGGGATCTCCTTGCTCCGCAGGGACCACCTGGGGAAAGGGAAGAATGGAGTACTGTTGATTTGCTTCCCCCCTGCCTTATTTTGAACCACTTTCAAATTAGAGCTGTCAGCTTTTGGATTACAGTGTAGATGTTCATCTGAGCAGGGAACAGAGGGCAGGATTGTTGGGCACAATCTGATTTCCCTCTGTACAGTACAATGAACATGCAAGTAAATACCTGAAAAGGGTTTTTGTCTTGGTTAGCAAGAATTAATAGATGAAACTTTAGAACATGCAGTTAAGAGTTTTTACTCATTGCAGGTTACAATGATGTTAAAAAGGACTGCTACAGGAGCCAGCTCAAAAATTGGCAATCTTACCTCAAATTAAAGATGGTATGAATTTTGTCATGGATGTGTTCAGCAGTTGAACTTGCTGTGTTTGGATGTATCAATCAGATGTGAGCCAATCACCCAGACAGTTCATGCCAAACAGCCATGAATACCTGCCAAAAAGGTTTGCTTTGGGTTTTTGAAAAACTGAGCATGTATAAACATGCTGCCAGTTCAAACCAATCTTCAACCATTGGTGTCTCCAGGGACTATATAAATGACCACTGTAGGATTTTATTAAAACACAGCATTTGCCCCCCCCCCCACACACACACATTTGGAATGAAGAGGCAGACACAAGAGTTGGGAACTAAAGGGCCGCTTTATTAAATTACAACAACTGTCAACACGGAAAGGACCTAACTAGTGGTTCAGGTCAGGCCCTGGGGTCACTCCTGGACCTCTGCCCTGATCTGCCTGGGTGAGCCCCCACTGCCCCAAGTGCAAGCTATCCACACACATGGCTGGGACCCAGCCCAGCCAGGCAAAGTGGTTCCCCCCCTTAATGCTCCCCCACCCGGCCATAAAGCTGCAGAGGGAGACTGGCTTGTCCAGGGGTTTCCCACCAGGACGTCTGTCCTCGCAACTGGGCTGTAAAGCTGCCAGTCGCTCCTGACAGACCCCAATTCCCCACCAATAGGGATATGCCAAGGGGGCTCACCAGCCTGCTGATTTCCCCCAACTTCTAACCTGCCACTGCTAAGACCAAGCCTCTGCTTAGGCCTTTGCGTCCCACAGATGGCATAAAGCCACCCGAGTGCTTGCTGCATCTCCGCAGAATGCTGTTCCTTCTGTCTCCTCAGTAGAGGTCAGCAAATGCAGCCCTGATTTACAGATGTGGGTTTCCCCCCTCTCCCAATACTATAGGGCTCTAGGGCCTCTACCCAGAGGGCTCTAGGGCCTCTGCCCAGCCCTTCAACCAATTCCAAGCTCCATGTGCACCACAGCCTTGAACTAAAGTCGCAAACCAGGGACCAAGCTTCTTGCACACACCCGGTGGAGAAGCCTTAGGCCCAACAAAAAGTTCTACTTTCCCGCAACCACAGGCAGGGAAGTCTTGCATACCCAGGCACACAGGCCATGGGCCCAAAACGAAACCTCCAAGCTTCTTGCACACACCTGGCGGGGAAGCCTTGGGCCCTGCCTCAAATTTCAACTTCCTGCACCACAGGCAAGGAAGACTTGTGCACCCAGGCACAAGGCGTTGGGCCCAAAACAAAACCTCCAAGCTTCTTGCACACATCTGGCAGGGAAACCTTGGATATCAGCGCACCCGCGGCACAGAGCCTTGGGCCCAAAACAAAACAGATCCAAAGCACACACCTGGCAGGGAAGTATTGGACCAAAATACCATGGAAATACATAGGACCACTTAGCCTCTGAAGCACGTGCTGCGTATAACCCATAGGCCCTATCCTGCAACAATGGTAAAGCAACAAATCTCATTAGTCTCCGGTGAGAGCTGGATAGGCTATTCAACCCATGTCATGGGTCATCGCCAGCCTCAACAACTGCACCTAAAGAGAAAAAAACACAACCAGTAACTGCCTTAAACAACAAGGCCATAAAACTTAAACAACAGTCCACTCTGTCATTGCAGCAAAGGCCCTTTGCCTGCCTGTTGCTGGGCATCCCCAGCACCATCTGTACCATGCTTTTTGCCCTGTCCTGAATGCTTACATGCCATGAAGGCATGAGAGTCTGCACAAACTGGGCACATGTGGAAAACTTGCAAGTCTCCCTGGAGCAGGCCCCCAGTGAGGCGAACTCCCAGCAAAGTGTCTGTGCCGACTGCTTACTTGGCCATGCCCTGTGAGCCAAAGTCATTACTATGCGGTGGCACACTCTCCTCAAACCATCAAGCCACTACTTGCCTGGGTGCTGCAAGTCTGTGTGAGCCTCTAAAGAAAGGGTCGTGTCCTGTGAGCCAAGGTCATTACCACACAGTGAATGACCAGGACGTGAGGTGGAGGACTGCATCTCCCCTAAAACCATCAGGCCAGTACTTGCCTGAGCACTGCAAGCTTGTGTGAGCCTATCAGGAAAGGGGCCCTGTGAGCCACAGTCATTACCAGAACATGAGGCTGAGGATGTGTGAGCCTCTAAGGAACGGGCCATGCCCAGTAAGCCAAGGTCATTACCTCATGGTGAATGACCAGGACGTGAGGTGGAGGACTGCACCTCCCCTTAAACCATCAGGCCACTACTTGCCTGGGAGCTGCAAGCCTGCGTGAGCCTGTAAGGAAAGGGTCATGCCCTGTGAAACAAGGTCATACCACCCAGGTGAATGACTTGAATGTGAAGCAGAGGCTGCCCTTCCCCTCTTGCTCACAAGGCCACCTTGCCTATGAGTGCAAGTCTGCATGAATCTACATCAGAAGAGCCATGCTCCACAGCCAAAGTCATTACTGCAAAGGTGAATGACCAGAACGTGAGGCAGAAGACCACTCCACTCCTCAAGAGCACCACGCCACCTCTCCTATGCATGCACGCCTGTGTGGCCTGTAATAGAAGGGCCATGCCCTTGAGAAGCCCAGCTCATGAAGGTCCAGGTGTGAGGCAAAGGACCCCACCTCCCATCAAACAGTAGTAGCAGCCCGGCCATCATCAGCCCAGTGGCTAAGTGCAGAGTTTCCAGACTCTTTCTTAAGGGCTTGGGCCATCTCTGCACTAACCCTACAGGATCTAACTCCCGTGCCAACCATTAATGTCGTGTGACCCCGAAATTGCCTGAGCTTACATCAAACTGGGAGGTTTCCTGGTAAACTTAAAGGCATCTAAGCCACTTGATGGCTGCCACTGAATATGAGGCAAGCCCCCTAACATTCCACTCCCCCATAACTGAGGGAGAGATCCACCAGCTCAGCCATAATTCTTACAGACCAACCTGCGCCCTAGCCTAGTGACTGCTAGACAGTTGGTCATAGGTTCACTGCATGCTGGGGGCAATGGTGGCCTGTTGCCAAGCAACCACAGCCCTCCCTGCAAGTAAAGGTCAGAGAAAATCCAAGGGACAAGCTGCACCATTCCATCCGCAGGCGAGACCAGGCGTTGCCTTGAAACATAAACACCAGGACCAGTCTCCAGGATCTGTCTCAAAATCCTATGCCACTTGGATGAAAGAGGGTTAGATATGTGCACTGCTGCCTAATAGTCCACATGAAGTGGGCTGAAGGGTTATCTAGTTCCTTCCCCCCCACATGCTTGGAAAAATTCCAAGCATATACCATCTATAGTAAGACCCCCATTCTGACTGGTCAATGGGCCACTGGTCAGCCCACCAGTGCCCCTGAACTAAACCCAGAATACCAAGTCAGTGGAAGCTCCAAGGAAACTCCAGTTCTAGGCTCCAACACCCTGGAGACAAGGCTCGGTGCCCTGCCAGCTGTGGTAGCTCCCATAAAGGAGACCAGCTAGCAGCCGCCTGGCCCAGGTGCAGTAAACCTTCTTAAGTCTCACTTACTAGTCTCTCTCCTCATATCTGCCTCATCCTTCTTTTACACTTCCTGATGAGGAGGGTTAACCCCAACCTGCTGCTCCCTTTTTGACTTTATCCCTGGTGGATTGAGTCAAGTAATAATCCAGTGGCCAAACTGCAAAACCCAAAGCCAAGACCGAAGACAATATAACCCAAGAGTCTAATCATGGGAGTCTGGAGACTTTCACCTGACCCCTGGAGCTCCCATAGCCATGCCCTAGGGGCCAGTGGACTTACCTACCTTGTCAGTCAGATCCATTGTCACCTCAACAGGACCAGATTATGGCAGTCTAGCCAGATCCGCTACCATCTGTCAATTGTGCTAATCTGGTAGAAAGATCAGATCACATCTTAGACTTCTGTGCCCTGCATGACAGCTTTGCAGGTTTCAGCAGATGCAATAACACTGCATGCATTCAGTGGCGTGAGTGACAAAATCTAAAAACAGTTCTTTAGGCCCACAAAGTCTGCAAAATTGAGCAGGGAAAAGGGGCCAGTGATCACCCTGGGACTGTAGATCCTTGCTAAGGCAGTAGCAATGTGTACAGCTATCTAAGCTTCAGATGACTGAAAGTGCCCCCTCCCGGCCTCAGCCAGGTCTTCACTGCTGCTGCTGTAAGTACTCTCTCCAAATAAAGTTAAAACAGTGGGAGGAGTGGCTAGATAGGCCTAACCCTGCTTCAGCCCTCCTGACTGATAGACACTGATAGCCCAGTATTTCCCTCCTCCTTTTGGCCACTTCATCATCCTCAAAGGATGAGTCTTGCCCTTAGCAAGGCTACTACCCTTTGGTGTAGCATGATGGAAATATACAGCAATGTAATGTAATGTACTGTAAAATGACTGCTTTTAAAGCTTCAAAGCCCAGTAGGAACACAGCACCCCCAAAATGGCAGCCCGAACACTGTGTAGGCCGCAGAGGCCTGTATAAAATGGTATCCAGTGCCAGGAGGCTAAGCAGGCCACCATGTGACACACTCAAAATGGCCACCCCCAGAACAGGATAAGCTGCAAAAGCCCCACCAAAATGGCCACTACTGCCAGTAAGCAGGAGGCAAATCAGGCCACACAAAGCCCACACTCAAAATGGCCATCCCCATAGCTGTGCATATGGTAGATCCTTTCACAACATGGCCGCCACTGGCAGGAAGCTAAGCAGGTCACCGGGTGCCACTCTCAAAATAGCCTCACCTGACTGAATAAACTGCCAAGCCCTCCCACAAAATGGCCCCTGCTGCCTGAAGGCCTTAGGCTGAGCTATTGCTACTGGAAATACTCCCTCCCG
Organism: Eublepharis macularius; assembly: GCF_028583425.1. Taxonomy (NCBI): domain Eukaryota; kingdom Metazoa; phylum Chordata; class Lepidosauria; order Squamata; family Eublepharidae; genus Eublepharis; species Eublepharis macularius. The sequence goes on from NC_072798.1 coordinate 60,853,812, forward strand.
AGTAAGTGTAAATGGAGGGGGGGAGAAAAAGCCTAGACATGGGGGGGGGCTCCCAGCATCCACCCTGCTTGGCCTGTAGCAACAGTGTATGAAGCAGTCCTCCCCTCAGATGGCTGCAATTCACCCCTGCGGCCTACAGCAAAGCCCTTGCTAATGTTGCTAGAAAATGGCGGGGAGGAGGCTAGGAAGGTCAGAGGCCTACAGGGACTGGGTCTCACTCTACTTTAGTCAAGTCAAGTTTATTATTACAGTCTGCGACCAGTACATATAAAACCATTTGCAAATCAGTTTAAAAACAATTGAGACTGGATACAGGGGAAGAACAATGAATAAATATAAGAGTAAAAAAATAAGATCATCATAAATTAGTTGTTTAAAAGGTTAAAATACATTCAGTCTGCCTTATGTGATTTACGTTGCTTGTAGATCTGGGCACAGATCTTGCTACTTGACGTGTTGTCTGGTGATCCCGATCAGACAAAAGATAATCAAGTTTGATTTTATTTGAACTTCCAGGGAATCTTTCTACTAATGGACTGATGGTTTCCGCTCTAATTTTACTATGACTTGGGCAGTTAAAAAAGATGTGCTCCATTGAGTCAATTTCAATTGAGAAGAGATGCAGCAAAGCAACCTACAGAACAGCCATGACTGGACTGACAAACAATTGAACTGGTCATCAAACAAGTCAGAACTTAAGCCAAACCAGGAGATGTTTGAGCATCCTTAGTTCACATGGATCTAGGGTTGCTGGTGCCCAGTGCAACCCTTGTCTGGCCCTGTGTGCACGCACACGCACAGCACACATGCACTCCCGGTGCTGTGTGATGATGTCACTTCCATGACATCATCACACAGGGGTGGGCGGCGTGCCGCCTGTGCGGCAAGCCAGCTGCCCCAGGCACCTGCAGAGCTGGCAGCGGTGGCACGGACATGCACTGGGGCAGCCAGTTTGCCGCGCAGGCAGCTGAGTCCAGGGCTAGGACGCCGTAGGCCCGGTTCACCTGCCCCATGCCGCCCGCATGGTAAGCCAGCCGCCCCAATGCACAGTGCAACACAGAGCTGGTGGTGGCAGCGGCGGCAGCGCGGGTGTGTGCTGGGGTGGCTGGCTTGCCATATGGGTGGCTGAGCACAGGGCGGGAAGGTCCTGAGCACACAGCAAGCCAGCCGCCCCATCAGTGGGGCAGGCAAGGGCCTCCCAACCCTGCGCTCAGCCTCCTGCGCGGCAAGCCGTGGTGCACTCCCGGTGGCTGGCAGTGTAGGCATGCACTGGGGTGGCTGGCTTGCCGTGTGGGTGGCTGAGCCCAGGGTTGGGAGGTCCTGCGTGTGCAGCAAGCCAGCCGCCCCATCAGCAAGCTGTGGCGCGCTCCTGGTGGCTGGCAGCTGTGCCCGGTGCCTCCTCTTTGGCGATGCCAGGGGCAGGCTACCCCCCCGCCCCCCCTCGATCTGGCCCTGCACATACTTTTCACAATCTCCTCATCTCCCCATCAGTTTAATGACAGCCTGGGTTCTATTGGCTTTAAAGACAAAAAGGACTTTGGTAGTAACTATGCCAGGTCAATTGCCAGAAGCAGCCAGGGATGGATGATCAGTAGCAGATCTTCTGTCTTTTTGAGATGTAGAGCTGGTGGCCTTTTCTCTTCATTGCAAACACATTGGTTGACTCTTCAGGGTTCTTTGATTCTTGAATGTGTCCATGACAGGACCAAATTTTTAAAAGAAGTGCTATGGCTTAAGCTTATCTGGAAGCCATGCCCAATGTACAGGAAGTCCTTTTCGTTCATCTGAGAATTAGCTGTGGTTAAATCAATGGAGAAAAAAACCTATGTACATATTTATCAGCTAAAAGAGAAGTATTAAGCCTCATCTCCCTCTGCTCACATGTCACTCTAGGGATGAAGGCTTGGTTGATGCTGCAAATCAGAGGACTGCCCTGCCCAATCCACCTGGCCATGCCAGTGATGGGCTGGCTTGAGAACAACTTTCATCCATAGATGCTAATGCCCCTGCATATGATTTAGGAATAGACATTATTTCTGGCACTCTGCTTATGGGCTTTCATGTCTACTTAGAATAAACTGCCTTTCCATTAATTGCAAACTGGAGCAGGTGTAAATGATCTTCTTGCATTCCAATTGGAAGTCCCCCCCCCCCAAAAAAAACACCTGCTTATGCTGAATTCCATTTTATTATTTAGAGTGAGAGAGTGAGCCAATTTCCAGGAAACACCTGCTCTGAGGAAGCAGAACCTGGCTTGTATAGCCACTCCCACCACCTCATCTGATTATCTGGGTATGGAATGGGTTTATCCATAATAGTGAAAAACTCCACAACTGATCTTTCTAAACTGAATGATTCAACAGCTTCAATGTAAACAACATATAAAGTGATGCAAACTGGATAAACAATCACAATTAGAGGTGGGCACGATCCAAAAAAAATGCCGATCAAGCTGATCGTGCATCTGTGCCGGCAACAACCCCAGATCACCGATCCACACCGATCAAGTCTTGTTTCCGATCTGGGATCAGGGAGGCCAAAGTGGAGGGGCGCCCCCCCCACACACACTTAGAGAAGGGGTGTTTAACCCAGTGATGAGCCGCCTCCCCTCAGGGAGGGGATGTTTTCACACACACACACACACACACACACACACACACACACACACTTAGAGCGGAGGTGGGGGGAGTTTTTAACCCGTCCCTGCCTCTCCAAACAGAGAGAGAGAGACACCACATCAACATGTTTCAGCCAGCTTTGTAAAAAAAGTAGGGATAGAATCCTCCATTCCTCCCCACCCGATTTTAAAAGCAAGCAGCCAGTCTTCCAAAAGCATATTTTAAACAGGAAGAAAGTAAAACCAGGATCCACATGGATCCTCGCGGATCCTATGGTTTTTTAAATAGGAAAAACACAAATGAAATATCAAATCACATATCACAGCCAGGTCCACAGACTGAAATATAAAAAACACAGATCCAAAAATATTTGGTGCTGCCACGGTGAAAAATCATGAATCTGAGACACGGATCCTCATGAATTCATATGATTTTTACACTGAAACAAAACAAAAAGGTTGTCACATTTTAGATCTTTTGGTCCTGTTTGTGGCATTGGACATGATCTGGTTTTGTATGGTGGATTTTGGGTGGCCCTATGTAAAAATCAAGAGGATCCATGAGGATCCGTGCTTTTGAGCCATGTTTTTGCACTGTGGCGCTGCCACAAAGCAGTGGATGAATGACTTTTTTTGGTCCCATTTGTGGATATGGACATGATCTGGGATTGTATGGTGGATTTTGGGTGGTTCCATGTAAAAACCTAGAGGATCCATGCGGATCCGTGCTTTTGAACCGTATTTTTGCGCAGTGGCGGTAGCATGAAGGAGTGGATGGCTGAATTTTTTGGTCCCATTTGTGGCAACAGACATGGTCTGTGATTGTGTGGTGGATTTTGGGTGGCCCCACTTAAAAATCAAGAGGATCCATGCGGATCAGTGCTTTTTTAGCATGTTTTTGTGCCGTGGCAGCGCCACGGATTAGTGGATGCATGATTGTTTTGTTGCTGGCTGTAGACTAGGACATGATCTATATGACAGCCTTTTTGTTTTGTTTCAATATAAAAATCATATGAATTCATGAGGATCTGTTTAAAATCATCTGGATCCAGCTTTTGCCCACTCCCTTTTAAACACACACACAGAGCCGTGAAAGAGGTTTTCCCACAAAATACAGTGTTTTAAAAGCAGGTTAAAAACAGAGAGTCACAGACAGAAAAACAGCCATTCCTCCTACAAAGCCCCGTTTTTTTAAAAAGCAAAAAACGATTGGAGTGCCCATGGCTACAGAACATCCCCTTCCCCCTCCCTCCCCTGGGTGTCTTCTCCCAACTGGTGAGTAAGGGTGTGCAAGGCCTGCCTGTTTCATTAAACCTGATTTGGTTTTAAGTGAATCCGGAAACTGTTTCAGTATTCAGGGAATACCGAAAGAGCAAGCCGATTCGGTATTCGTGTTTTGGCTTGATTCGGCCATTGTTTTCAATGAGAAAACCTTCTCCCAGCTTTCCGGGAGTCTGGGGGGGGGGGCATTTTCTGTCCAAATCACACCATACTTGGTGGAGACCTTCTCCTAACTCTCCTCTAACTACCCCCAAGTTTCAGAAAGATTGGACTTTGGGGTGCCAAGTTATTTCCCCCCAAATAATGTGACCCATCCTCCTACACTCTCCATGGTTCTCTATGGGGAAAAACAAGTCATCTTTCTAGGTGGCTTGGGGTGGCATTTTGCAAGAAAAATACAAACAACTTTCAGAGGACTTGCTCCCACCTGTCCTCCCACCCTCCACCAAGTTTCAGGCAGATTCCACTTTGGGGGGCCATTTTACGGCCTCCCAAAGAAGGTGCCCCTATCCACCTCCACTCCTCTATTTCCTATGGGGGAAATAAGAGAGGCTTGTCTGGCTAGGGGTGGAATTTTGCATGCAAAATGTCCCCAAATTTCAGGGGCCCATCTCCCACCTGTCCTCCCACCCTCTACCAAGGCCCAAGCTGATCCCACTTTGGGGGGGCATTTTATGCCCCCCCCCAATGGTGGTTCTCCTGCCACACCACTTTGTCTTTCTACTGTGGGGAAGACATCCGCACAGTAGAAACACATGGGATTGGGGCTGCCAATGGCCACAGCCACAGTCCACCTGCACCCAAACTGCCAAATACCACACACACCCTCCCCAAAACCAAATACCACACACACCCTCCCCAAAACCAGCAGTATTTTACACAAAAATAACACATCTCACTTCACATTAAAGAATCACAAAAACACAATTCCTGTCAAAAACACTTTATTTCTTGAACAGCTTTAGGTTGCACAGCAGGGGGGCACACCAAAGGCATGCCAGCAGTATCTTACAAAATAAATAACACAACTCACTTCACATTAAAGAATCACCCAAAACACAATTACTGTCAAAAACACTTTATTTCTTTAACTGCTTTAGGTTACACAGTAGGAGGGCACAACAGGGCATGAAAGCAGTCTACTACACAAAATAACACAACTCACATCACCGTTTTTGACAGCAATTGTGTTTGGGTGATTCTCTGATGTTAAGTGGGTTGTGTTATTTTTCTGTGTGGGGGACTGCTGGTGTAATGTGTCACAATGCTTTGCCTACTTGTACTTTGAAAGTGAGAAAATATTTTTTAAAAACTTTATTCAGTGTGTGCTTGTGTTTTATTCTTTGTTGTGCATTTGGTTCCCATCATAGGGAACAATGGGGCTGGCTGGCCAGCCATCTCTGTAGGTGGTGGTGGGATTTTGGGGAGGGTATCTGTGGTTCAGGTGCTCTTTCACAGGGACAAGATCGCACTCAGGAGTGTGCCCACCATTGTGGCACCCCTGGGCTGTGCATAATTGCCCTGGGAAAGAGAGTTTAAAAGTTCCCATCACAGGGAACAATGGGGGATGGCTGGCCAGCCTGCTCCTGGGGTAGTGGCCGGTGTGGGAATGTTGGGGAGGGTGTCTTTGGGTCAGTGTTGGGCTGTGGGGGTGGATTTAAAAGGGGGACTGTGCCTGTGGCCACAGATGCCACATTCCGTGGGTTCCTGCTGTGGGAGATTTTCCCATAACAGGAATCAATAGAAAGTGGCTGGCCACAGGACAGGGGAGGTTAGGTTTTGGGGAGGGTGTGTGTGGTATTTGGCAGTTTGGGTGCTGGTGGACTGTGGCTGTGGCCATTGGCAGCCCCAATCCCATGTGTTTCTACGGTGTGGAAGTCTTCCCCACAGTAGAAAGACAAAGTCGTGAAGCAGGAGAGCCACCTTTTGGGGGGGCATAACATGCCCCCCCAAAGTAGGATCAGCTTGGGCCTTGGTGGAGGGTGGGAGGACAGGTAGGAGATGGGCCCCTGAAGTATGGGGGCATTTTGCATGCAAAGTGCCACCCCTAGCCAGACAAGCCTCTCTTATTACCCCCATTGGAAATAATGGAGAAAGGGGAGGCTAAGAGCAGCATCTTTGAGAGGTCATAAAATGGCCCCCCCAAAGTGGGATCAGCTTGGGCCTTGGTGGAGGGTGGGAGGACAGGTAGGAGATGGGCCCCTGAAGTATGGGGGCATTTTGCATGCAAAGTGCCACCCCTAGCCAGACAAGCCTCTCTTATTTCCCCCATTGGAAATAATGGAGAAAGGGGGGCTAAGAGCAGCATCTTTGGGAGGCCATAAAATGGCCCCCCAAAGTGAGATCTGCTTGAGCCTTGGTGGAGGGAAGGAGGGAGGACAGGTAGGAGGAGGTCCTCTGAAGTTTGGGGGCATTTTGCATGCAAAATGCCACCTCTAGCCAGACAAGCCTCTCTTATTTCCCCTATAGAAAATAGTGGAGTGGAGGTGGATAGGGTCACCTTCTTTGGGAGACTGTAAAATGCCCCCCCCCCAAAGTGGAATCTGCCTGAAACGTGGTGGAGGGTGGGAGGACAGGTGGGAGGAAGTCCCCTGAAAGTTGTTTGCATTTTGCTTGCAAAATACCACCCCAAGCCACCTAGAAAGATGACTTGTTTTTCCCCATAGAGAACCATGGAGAGTGTAGGAGGATGGGGCACCTTATTTGGGAGGGCATAACTTGGCCCCCCCAAAGTCCAATCTTTCTGAAACTTGAGGGGTAGTTAGGGGAGAGTTAGGAGAAGTTCTTCACCAAGTTTGGTGTGATTTGGACAGAAAATGCTCCCCCCAGACTCCCGGAAAGCCGAGAGAAGGTTTTCTCTTTGAAAACAATGGCCTAATCGTTTTGGAAATCTCTGTTTCAGTATTACCGAAAAAGTTTCGGTAATACTGAAAAAAACCGAAACGGCCCTGATTCGGTATTTTTAAACTAATCAGAATACCGAATTGCACACCCCTACTGGTGAGTGCTTTGCTGCTCCGTGGAAGGAAGCCCTGCTGATCAAGGAAAGCTGGGCTTCCATTTGGGTTTCCAGGGCGACAGAAGGAGGGGAAACACAGCTCAGGCATTCCCCTGGCTCCATTGCCAGGGCAATAGATTGCTGGCACCACAGTGTCTGGATGACGATCAGATACCAATCGATCCGATCAAGCCCCGAACAAGCCCCCCCCCCCCCCCGACTGCTGGATCGGTCACTGTGGATGGCACCGATCAGCCGGGTCCCGATGGCGCGAACACCATTATCGGGGGTATTTTCCTATCATAATGCTGATCGTGCCCATCTCTAATCACAATATCACAATCATAATGTCATGATCACGATCAAGTTGGATTGTTCAATGGACCCCCTCCCTCCTCTTGCCCCAAAACTGATTGGCAATATACTGAGAACAGACAAAATAAAGTAGTTCTTCATACACTGCATAATATGGAATTAACTGAAGTAATATGGTGACAGCTACTTGTTTCAATGGCTTTAAAACCAAGTTATACAACTTTATGGTCTATAGAAGACTACTGGCCATGGCAGCTAAATGGAACCTCCACAGTCAAATAATACACTTCTAAATAACAGCTGCTGAGGGCAGAGTAAAGGAGGAAAGTTGCATACTTACTCTGCTTGTAGGATACATGGAAGCATTTAGCTGGTCACTATTGAGAATAGGGTGCTGGTCTATATGGGTTCAAGATGGTCTGCTTCATCTGGGATCTCCTTATGCTATTACAGCTGATGTGTTTACACCCTACGCCATTGTCACTGCCAGTCTAGAGTATTATTATAACTTAGGCCCTGTGTCAAGTTAAGGAGATGATTAACATGGTAGCAATGTATTGGTGTGATTCACAAGATCTTTTAGGAGACCCCCAGTGACTCTCACACTCAAGCTTGGTCTATCCTTTGTTAAACCCAAATCAGCATGCTTCAAGCTGGTTCTGTTCCAAAAGTTATGGAATCTGAATTCTAAACTTCTCCTTTCAGGAGTGGCTGTCCAGGCTTGCTAACACAGAAATGATGAGAAGAAGAAAACATTCAACAGCAATAAAAAGCAGCATTTTTCCCAGTCAGCAAAGACTAGTCTTCACCTTTTACAAATCAGATCTATTTTTATTGTTTATAGCTCTTACAAACTATTTTCTGCCAAGCTCTGCTTATTTTGAATGAGGGACTAGGTGTTCCAATGAATAACCGTCGTGACCTCTTCAGCTTTTTTCCCCTCAGGCAAGATCAGGTAATAACAAACAGGTTTCACAAAACTCTAGCAAATAATAATTAGAGGAATTATGGTGTGTAACCTTTGGATGGGATGTTTTATTATTAGGTCAGAATGCCTCTCATTTGCCAAATGGTTGTAATACTAGAACAGTATAATCTCTTTCTCAATTTTTTAACAAAGCGATTCAAATGAACCACCATAATGTGTATGTGTGTAACACATATCCCAGTTATCAGTAAACACAAAATTGAAGTGAAAAACAACCTAAATTTTGCTAAGCTAGGAACTTTTACTATTAATTGGCTGCAGGTATGGAACAGCCAATGCACGACACTCATAACTCTTTCTAAGAAACTGAAATTTCCCTAATCAGCTTTGTAGGGCAAAGGGCATAATAAATCAGTGGTATTATAGCTCTTCAAAAATGGGATAGACACACTTTCTCAGTTGCTGAAGCAGGTTGAGAAGTTTGGTTTTCCAACTGTGTACCAAGATACATGTAGATCCCCTAACTAGATTGGGCTGATTATCTGTATAATGATTTTCATCTTAAATGCTCTGTTATAATACCACATATTGAAATGGTTAGATGCATACTAAGACTTGTACTGATTGTTACTGAAGGTAGGAAGAATCTGATGTACTCTGATTTGCATATTCTATGGCCAACTTGTGCTACTTCTCCACTGCAGTGTGCAGTTTGGAGAGATCTATTTGCAGGTGCAAGATATAGGAAGGATTTTTTTAAAAATTGCCCGGCAATTTTCCATGGAACTCTTCCAACAACATTTCAATAGATGGAATTTCAGATGTGTATTGGTAGTAAAAATACATATCAGGAATAGGGGTGTGCATATTAAAAAGTCCAATTAATCTGGCTCTGGCTTTGGGGAGGGCATGCTTTTCATTATCCTGAACTTTCTGGACACTCCTTATCACTTCAGGATTTTTTCCCAGGTATTTTTTTTGCATCCCAAAAATTTGAGACCATTTTATTAATCTACCTAATCATCTGCTTCCCCCAGAGTCAGCAGGAGCAGGGAGGGAGGGAGAGGAAGCTGGTCTCATCAAACCATTGTTGATTGGGCTCTTCCTCTCTTTAAAATTTAAAGCACCACTATTTTCTTTGGAACAGAAAATCAGAAGCCAGGTCTACACTGAAAGAAAATAATGACCCTTTAAAATTTGAAAGGACTGAAGATGCCAACTAACAGCTGATCAAGCAGTCCTGGTCTTGGAGACTAGATCTCCCACCCATAGGAAATGATGGGGGCCACGCCTGCCTATGGATGGTAGAGAAGCACCAGAAAACAAAACTCTGAAATTCTGGGAGATATATTTTTATTATTTCCAGAATTTTGGAGCATTTGGAGTAATTTCAAATGTCCTCATGCTGACCTGAAACAGCTACTTTCCAGTTTATTTTCAGCTCGGGTATATCCCCGTGCACACCCTTAATCAGGACAGGAGTCCCGGCTGGTAGGAAAGTGGCAGGTGCAAAAATAATTGTAAATGAAAGCAGACAATGGGAGTTATTTCCTGCATGCTCCTTCTCCATTGCAGATTGTTCCCAGCTCGACCAGGAGTGGTTGGTATGTTATCTGGCTGCATAACATGTAGTTATGAAACTTTTTTCTTATAATTTCAAAACAAGCAGATTCCTGTTCCTTTAAAATCTAAGGTTATTTCTGAATTGACAGTCTTTCATTCTCTGTTTTTGTTAAGGAGTGAAACTCTGTCATTGACTCGCCTTTATATAGGAACATTTCTCTTTAAAATGGAGCTTCCACCTTTAAATCCCTTCTCCCCTCCCTTCCTCTCTGGCAAAATGGGTCAAAAGCTGAGCCTGCTTAAGTAAAATTGCTGAAGCTATCTTCAGCATTATGCTTCATGTTGAACTGCAGAACAGCAGCTTTGTCTGTTAGACAACTTCTGAAATTATTGTCAAGTAGTTCAATTTATTTCTAACTCATTATCTCTGATAGTCTTTCAAGAGTCAAAATTATACAGCCAAGGCAGGTTGTCAGACATTTAAGAAAGAGACTGGTTATTGCCCCTAAAAATAACCTATGCCTTCAGATAATTGGACATAGCTGAGTATGACAACCCCAGTCTTTAGACCCTAATCACTTGTATGAACAATCAGTTCCCATTGCCAGCTATAGGGTGGCATGGCTGAGCTAGCCCAATTATTATGCTGGAGTAAGCCTATCAAAGGAGTAGCTGAGTCACTGCCATTCAGGAAGTGGATGTGGAAGCAGAAAGTTGCTTAAGCCCTATGAGAGGAAATTGTTATGCAGAGAGGAGAAAAGCAAAGAATACTAAAATTGTTCTCTTTAGTCATATGGGCATTTTTATTTTCGTTACTGTTGATGCTCAGGTATTTATTAATACAGAAAGAACCCAGCAAAATGGCAGTTCATCCACCATCTGTAGGATGCAAGACTGACATGTTCAAGGTATCTGAGCTCAGGGGAAAATGGAGGGTGCCTGATCTTGCAACCTTGCTAGAGCGAATCAAGTATTAATCTGGTGACTGTCGGAATGACTTTTTGGAAACCTTATGCATGGCACTTGTGGTCTCCATTTTGGAAGAAAAGCAGGATATAAATTTCACAGCTAGCTGAGTGAAAGCCTCGACTGTATACTAACGGTCTTATCTGCTGGATCCCATTCAATAAGTATATATAAGAAATGAAGTTAATGAATTAGATCATTAATAGAAATATTGCTCTTACTTTTCTTTCAGAATTAAAAGGTGGGTGCAAATAATTCTTTTTCCAAGGAATAACTTAATGCAGTAAGCATGCAAAAACTGTTACCAGAACTGCTCTTTATTATAATGGGGAATTAGCTGTAGCAGTCTGTAACTTAAAATTAGCGCGGATCTTAACCTATGTCTACGGAGGTCCCGATCCCAGACACTCTAGTGAAAAAGAGGCAGACTACAAATAGGTTCCAAACACGTGTATTTAGTGTGGCGTAAGCCTAAACTTGCACAAGCATACAGAGAACACACAAGACCTAAGAAATACAGAGTAGGAAATACAGAGACGTTCGCATTAGCTGGTTCCCAACGATGGTGGGGAATACTCACTTATCCTGTAGCGAAGCAAAGACACAGCAGCGAGGTGGCCCAATGCCAGCACTGGAACCACAGGGGGACAGCAAGGAAGTCTGGATAGGAATGGCCTAAGCACCGAGTGGTCTGAGAGACCAGCTTAAATACCCCAAAACGTACCCTGGGGCTGGTGCTGTACTTGGTGGTTCTCACAGTTTAAAACAAAGACTCTAATGGGTTACTGAATGGCTTGGATGGGCCACTTTGGTAATCAGATTGTGATAAGTGACACCTCAGGAAGAGGGGACAAAAGAGGGAGGGGGAAATCCAAGTGGGCTGAAAGGATGTTCCAGCGGACAGGGCTTGCCCTGATGTCATCAGCTTCTGGAATGCGGAGGTTTCTTTGAGATGCATTCTCTAAGTGCTTGGGATGGTCGGCACTTAGTTCGTTCTCCGGGGCGGCTCCTAAGATATGCAGAGCGGGGCGAGGTGCTCTCGCTGCGGACGTGGTGTGCCCGCTTCGCTGAAATGGCTTCTCAAAGCAGTCTCTTCCTCAGGGTCTTCTGGCTGCCTAGGAACATGGATGCTGGCTGGGCATGGCTGGGGCTGGATAGCAGGCTGCCCGATAGCGAGGGCAAGCTCGGCGACCGGCTCGCGGGAGGCTCCAGGCGGGAACTGACCAGGGAGCGCCTAGCCAGGCTCGCTGGAGGTTTCCCCGGCAGGCGCCCGGCTGTTAGCAGCGGCTTGGGCCCATATGAGGCAGGCTTCCATGGAGGCAGGGGAAACAGCACACAAAACACAGTCCAAAGCAGGGAACAGGCACGGTCCATGGCAGATGGCAATGCAGGCACGGGGCACACTTGTAACACAGTCCAAACACACACTGGGAAGTCCAGGTACAGGTCAGGGCAGGGCTGCCCAGAAAAAGAGTCCTTTTTGCAGTTAACCAAACATGGAGTCAGTGAACTACACAGTCTATTGCAGCAGCAAGGTAATCAAACAGCAGACAGGAAACTGACACGTGTATCAGAACACACACGTGCAGGGCAATCTTTGGTGTAGCAGTAAAACAGCAACGCAGGAAACTTTAACACAGTCCATGGCGGGCTTTAAAGCAGGGGAGGGGGCCTACTTGGCAACAAAACATGGGGGGACAGTCAGGCAAAACATCTGCTCTGATGGTAAAGGAGAAAGTTTACATTTAGCTTGAATCATAAAAAGTCAAATGATTGATCCACCTAGCTTCATATTGCCTGTTCTGACTGTATCTGATTAAGGTAGCTTTCAGTATAATCCTAAACAGAGTTACTAGACTAGAGTAACTCTGTTTAGGATTACAGTTTGACTCTCAAAAGCTTATAGCATGGAAAACTTGTTGGTCTTTAAGATGCTTCCAGAGTCCAGCCTCTAATCTTGCTCTTCAGACTGGCATTGGCTCTCTAGGATCTCAGGGAGAGAATGGCCTTTCCCAGCACTTCCTATCCAAGAACTTTCAATGGGAGATGTAAAGGATTGAACCTGGGAGTTGCTGTATGTAAAGTATGTGCTTTGCCACTAAACCATGCCTCCTGCAAGGGACTAATGAAGGAAACCTAGGCAAATCATGAGAGGGAGGGCATGAAGGGTTACATCATTGTTTGATTCTTGTGGCCCCTTCTTACTTGCCCAGGGTAATGCGGATCGCCACGTTGGGGTCAGACTCAGGAAGCAATTTTCTCCAGGCCAATTTGGCTAGGGATCCTGATGGTGTTTTGCCATCTTCTGGGCATGGAGCAGGGGTCTCTGAATTACATCTCAATTCCAATTCAGCAGCTTCCCATTGGATTTTGCTTTTGAAATGTTTCTGTTGAACGATGGTAACTTTTAAGTCCTTGATGGAATGTCGTGGTAGACTGAAGTGTTCTACTGGTTTCTCGATATTGCCCTTTTTGATGTCAGTTTTGCTGAATTAGAATTCATATGTAAATTTGACTCAATCAGACGTGAACTGAATAGAGATTCTATTTAATAAAATTTTATTGGTGAGTGGAAAAACAAAAGAAAATTTTCCAAATTTAACACATATAATCCCATTTTTTCCCCTTACTCTGTCCCCCACCCTTTTCCTCCCCCCTTCCTATTGACTTCCAACAGCTTTCCAACCCTTAACCCTTCTTATTACTTAAATCTATTTCATTTATATTTTCCTACCAACTTTGAATCATAATATCTCTTACTCTAAGCACATTCTTATTCTTTTACATAAACTCTATCAAACATACTATCAATATAGTATATCTCATATCAATATAACATAACAATATAGTATAATATATAGCAGGGATCACACTATCTCTTACTTTAAACTTATTCTATTTCTTTTCTTTTAGGCATATACTCCATCAAATACACTATCAATATAGTATATATTATAGTAATATATTATATATATATTGTATGCTATGCCACCAATGTAGCACAGCACACAACACCATAGAGCATAACCACATAATATGTTATAATGTAAAGTCTGATCCACTAACCCGTTATTTTATGTTATATATCATATATAGTATACCTCATTGAGATATCTATTTACCCCTTCTCATTATCTCATATATTCAATGTAAAATTCCCTTAAATATTATATTAGCTTAGATTATAATTACATTCCCCCTAAATGGTAAGATCCCTTCTCTCTTCTCATTGCAACATTGTTTTTTAAAAAAATTTCAAACTGCCACAGTTCTCCTTTTACATCCCACTTTTTTCCCAAAAATTGTTTCAATTTCCCCCAATCAACAATATATTGTCCTAGGTCAAGATCTTTAAGTTTCCTTGTCATTTTATCCATTTCTGCCATGTACAGCAATTTATAAATCCAGTCTTCTACAGTTGGTATTTCTTGTGTCTTCCATTTCTGCGCATACAAAAGTCTTGCCGCTGCAGTCATGTAAAATAACAATGTTCTATACTGCGTTGGAACTGCCTCCATTCCCAAGTTCAGTAGCAACAATTCTGGGTTCTTGTTTATTTGTATTTGTAAAATCTCATTTATTGCTTCAATTATTTCTCCCCAGTACTGTTTAGCTACTTCACATGTCCACCACATATGATAAAATGATCCTTCATGCTTTTTACATTTCCAGCATTTGTCTGACATATTAGTATTTCCTAGCGCAATTTTCTTTGGTGTTAAATACCATCTGTAAATCATTTTGTACACATTCTCTTTAATGTTTGTACAAGTTGAAATCTTCACTGTATTTTTCCATAGGTACTCCCATGCCTCCATTGTTATTTCTTTATGAAAGTTTATTGCCCACTTCATCATCTGGACTTTTACTGTTTCGTCCACCATAAACCATTTTAAAAGTAATTTGTAAATCTTGGATATTTCTTTCTTGCCTTCTTGTAGTATCACTTCCTCTAACTCCAAATTTTCCAATCTTATTCCTCCTCTCTGGCAGTCCGCATTATAAAGATCTCTAATCTGTCTGTACTGGAACCATCCATAACAAGGAGACAATTCTTCTTCTGTCTTTATTCTCAGCTTTGAATGTTGTATTTGTGTAATCTCCTTGTAGGTTAGACATTGCTGTTCGTTATCGACAGTTCTCGGATCTATTACTTCATACGGAACCACCCATGAAGGAATACCATCTTCCATATACAACTTGTATTTCTTCCAGACTGTGAAGAGGCTTCTCCGAATATAGTGATGCAAAAACATAGAGTCCGCTTTTACTTTGTCATACCACATGTATGCATGCCATCCAAATATTTTTTTATGTCCTTCCAGGGCCAGCAACTTACGTTTTTTTAACATTATCCAGTCTTTCAACCATACAAGACATACTGCCTCATGATACAGTCTTATGTTGGGCAGTTGCAAGCCACCTCTTTCCTTCGCATCTTGTAAAACCTTCATTTTCACTCGTGGTTTCTTGCCTGCCCACACAAAATCTGAGATTTTCTTTTGCCATTTATCAAATTGTTTGGAGTCTCGGATAATTGGTATAGTTTGCAACAAGAACATCACCCATGGTAAGACGTTCATTTTTACTGCTGCAATTCTTCCCAGCCATGATAAATTCAGTTTGTTCCATTTTATTAAGTCTCTCTCTATTTGTATCCACATTTTCTCATAATTATTTTTGAACAAATGTATATTTTTCACAGTCAGCTCAATGCCAAGATATTTTACTTTATTAGTCACCTCACAGTCTGTTATCTCCGTTAGCTCTTGCTGCTTCTGTTTAGTCATATTCTTAAATAAAATCTTTGACTTCTTTTTGTTCACGTAAAATCCAGCCAAATCTCCAAACTCTTTTATTTTCTCTATTACCTTTGGCATATTTTCAATTGGATCCTCTACTATTAACATTATGTCATCCGCAAAAGCTCTGACCTTGTAAGAAAACTCTTTAATTTCATACCTCGGATTGTGTCATCTTCACGTATTTGAATCATCAATATTTCCAAAATCAAAATAAACAACAATGGAGACAGCGGGCATCCCTGTCTAGTTCCTTTGCTGATTTTCAATTTTTTTGTCAAATCCTCATTCACTATGATTGCTGCACTCTGGTCTCTATAAATTTCCTTGACCGCCTGTATGAACTTTTCTCCCATTTGCAGCTTTTCCATGGTAGCAAACATAAAATCCCAGTTCAGATTGTCAAATGCTTTTTCCGCGTCTACGAAGAAAAAACCAACCTCTCTGTCACAGTGCTTGTCATAGTATTCAATAGCGTTTATTACTGTCCTCAAATTGTCTTTAATTTGTCTGTTGGGTAAAAATCCCGCCTGTTCTTCAGCAATGAATTCCGACATCCATCCTTTCAACCTCTCTGCCAACACCTTTGCAAATATTTTATAGTCATTATTCAACAACGAAATTGGTCTGTAATTTTTAACATTGGTCAAGTCCTGACCCTCCTTCGGTATCAGCGATATATTGGCTTCGTTCCATGAGTCAGGAATCCTTTGATCTTGCATCGCTCCATTCATTGCCTCTTTCAGGAATGGCGGCAGTTCATTAGCCATCACTTTATAAAACTTTGCCGTTAGTCCATCTGGTCCTGGCGCCTTTCCTATCTTCGTTGATTGTATAGCTTCTTTTATTTCTTCTTCCGTCACTTCCTTATTTAATTTCTCTTTCCATTTTTCAGGAATTGTCGGAATTTTCATCTTCTCTAGGTATTCCGCTATTAAATCTTTACTCACTTCTTTTTTTGGTACAATTTTGCATAAAACTTAAAAAAGGCCCTACTAATAGCCGCTTGGTCCATAAGCACCTTATCATCTTCTAGAATTTTACTTATGATTTTCTTCTCCTTCCTTTTTTTTAGTTGCCACGCCAAATATTTCCCAGGTTTATTTGCACCTTCAAATGACCTCTGATTCATCCTCTTTAAATTCCACTCTAATTCTTTATTGTCCATTGCTGTCAATTGTTCCTGCAGAATTTTAATATCCTGATATGTCTTTTCCCCCCCCCCCGGTATTTTCTTAAGTTGTATCTCTTTGGCTTTTATTTTATCCAAAATTTCAGATCTCTTTTCCTCCTAGTTCTTGCATTCAGGTCTATTAGTATGCCTCTTATCACCGCTTTATGTGTGTCCCATACTTTATTGGTCGGCACTTCTTTGTTCAGGTTATATTGTATGAAAAATTTGGTCTCCCTTCGCAGCAATGCAATATTTGTAACAAGTCCTCATTTATTCTCCATCCTTTTCTTTTATTATTTTTCCCAAATCTCCACATAATTGGGTTATGATCTGAGCCTACCTTTGGCATTATCTCCACCTCTCTAGTCCATAATGTCAGTTCTTTAGAGGCCCAGATCATATCTATTCTTGATAATGTGAAATGTCTTGCAGAGAAAAATGTATATTGTCTATTCTTAGGGTATTGTCTCCTCCACACATCTTCTAAACTTTCTTGTTCCTTAAGCATAAAAAACGCCTTTGGCAATAGTCCTCTTTTTTTGTGAGCAGCTTTAGACTGCTTGTCCTCATCCAGGTTTGTAACTCCATTGAAGTCACCCGCCAAAATTATGTGATCATAGGTCAATTCATCTAATTGTTTCTCTAAGTCCTTAAAAATTTTTTCTTTTGCACCGTTAGGTGCATAGATCCCGATCATCAATATTTTCTTAGAATTCCAAATAATTTCCACTGCTAAATATCTGGCTTCTGCATCTTTTAAAACTAGTCTGGGCTGCAATTCTTCTTTTATGTACAATACAACTCCCCTCTTTTTCTTTTTAGAGGCGGCAACAAATTCTTTTCCCAATTTAACAAATTTCAAATATTTTTCGTCCTGCTTTCTAATATGTGTCTCTTGCAGACAAACTATATTGCATTTTTGTTTTGCTAGCCAGTGGAAAGTAGCTTTGCGTTTACAAGGTGAATTTAGTCCATTAACATTCCAAGATATAACTTTACATTCCATGATCACTTTCTTATAGTTTTTGGTAAGTCCTTTTCATTTTCCCTAATAAAAGTCTCCATCTCATGGCCAGATCTGATGCTCTTTCTAACTCCACCAAACTCAAATGTCAGTCCTTCTGGTATTTCCCATCTATATCTGATTTTCAGCTCCTTTAACATCTGAACCAATTCTCTATACTTCTTCCACTTGAACAGCACCGATCTGGGCAACTCTTTCATGATTCTCACCACTTTTCCATCAACTTCTAATGGATCTTGAAATTGTTTGCTCACAATTAATTCTCTTGTGCTTCTAGTCGTAAATTGGACAATCATGTCCCTTGGTAACTTCCTCTGAGCTGCAAATCTGGAATTGATTCTATACACCATGTCCAAGAAAGCTGCAATTTCTTCCTCTTCTTTCCCCAGGTATTCTGCCAAAATTTCTGTAATCTGCTCTTGGGCTGATTTTCCCTCTACTTCTGGGACCGAACGAAATCTGAGTTGTTTTTCCATCTGTTTACTTTCTGCAACGGCCATTCTGTCTCTCATCCCTCTCATTTCAGTCTTTTGCGCGTCTGTTAAAGTTTCCACCGTTTCCTCTACTGCATTGACTCTCTGCTGTGTAGCTTGTAGGTCATTTTCTCTTTTATCCATACCTTTTGTCAGTTCTGCCATCTCCAATTTAAGCATCTCTAAAGTCTTTTAATTCTTTCGCCATCTCTAGCATCATATCCTTAAGCTCTTTATTTCCCTCTGAAACTTTTTAATCCAAATTTTCCATCGTAGTTTGCCACTCTTTCTTCAACATCGTGGGGCTAGCTCTGCTTCGCTCCCACGAGTCTGCCCTTTTCCTTAAATCCGTGATGCTACTTTTTTACTTTCTTTTATTTTTAAAAGTCCGATTGCAGTTTATTTTTCTCAAACGCTGTTTTAAACTGTCCAAAATGTCGGGCGTTTTTTCTCTATGGTTTTACCTTCTTTAAAGATGGCCTACTTCCTTTTTCATTGAAGTCGCCAGTTGCCCTCTTTCAAAATGGCGTCGCCCTACTTCCGGCATTTAAGAAAAGGGCCCTTCTCTTCTGTCTCTTTATGGTTCTGACGTACTTCCTGTTCCTCTCCGTTGCACAGCAGTTCTCGCGATTTTTAAGCTTTCTCACAGTCTACTATCTCTTCCCTGCCACAGGAATGTAAACAATAATCCAATTTCCGCGCTAGCTTCTCCTTACAAATTTACTTTTTCAAATTTTTTCTTGCCGGAATCTTCCCCTTTATATGACTAGTCTGTTGCAGTTCTTTAATCCGCTTTTGCCTCTTATTTCTTTTTAAAATCTGTCCCGTACTGAGAGATAGCGATCTTTACCTCCTTTAGCGTTTTTCTTGTTTTGTAGTCGCTGCTTCTGTTATCTGATCGAATCCAGCCCCTTTGCTGTTTTGCTGAAGCTTGGGCATGTAGGTCTTATTCCAAAATTTGACTCCAGAGCCACTGCAGAGATCTTGGCAACCTTTCTTCAGGTGGGACCTCAAGGGTGGGTGGGAGTTTGTTGTGTAGAACCCCCCTCACCCGAGATCAACGCGCCTTCAGGTTCTCGAGCGTTCTCGCCTGTTCTCCGCCTGAGAACAGGTGGCTGTGGGCAATTTGTGCCCCTCCAGCCTTCAAAACAGCGGCACGGACAGCTCAGCTCTTAGAGCTGCATTAGACCTTCATGGATCCCAAGCCGGCAGTCCCAACTAAATAGAGATTCTAGATGGTTATCTCATTATCAGAAGTAACTGCCTTTCTGGCATTCCATTCAAATTCAGCTATGGAGGGGAGGGGTCACGCCCAGCCAGGATTGTGCACTCCACCTTTCATGACTTTTGCAACTGATTTGCATCTATTCCCACCTCCCCTCACCACCTATGTATCTCTGGCCAGTTTCTTCATACTCTCCATGCATCTGATGAAGAGAACTGTGGTTCTCAAAAGCTTATGCTACAATAAAGTTGGTTAGTCTTAAAGGTGCTACTGGACTCTACTACCTGGAGGATGGTAATTCCACTTCCTGCTGTCCCTAAGATATTTGCTCCTGGTTCTGGTCCTCCTGGATAGATTCTAATACCCTCTCAATGAGAAGTAAACCATTGTTTATGTGTTTGGTAGGCCAACACATTTACATTATGGCAGGATTTGTAGAACTACCTTGCAGTTATATTGATATCTTTTCCATTTCAATCAGATATTTGCCTGTGTGCCATGTGTGGTAATGACAGCATGTGTTCTCGTGCAGTTGGGATAAAGGCAATATGAGAAGGCAGGGTGTTTCAACCATGAAAAACCATCACAGTTTTTCAGTTCTTCATTTTTTAGCTATATAAAGGGGAGGTTGGGATATGGTGGGGTGGGGGGGGTGCCTAATAAAATTCTGCTTCTACTTCCACCAGAAGTTGAAAAACTAATTTCATACTAATGCAACTCACACATATTTTTAAATACTGCCCCTTAGTTTCTGTGTGCAGCAAGCCCATATTTCATGGAAAAAATGTTAAATACAAATATTTACTCTGCTCAGAAAACTTAAGTATCAAAACTAATGCTTCTGTGCTATGCTGAGACTGGGGTAAGAGCTATAGTGAAAAGCTGGAATTCTTAACATTCAGCCAAGCATAGAAATAGCACTAATGCAAGAGCCCTAGTGCTTGAGACTACTGACTGGATGGAATAAATAAACTTATGGACACTTCTGAAATGCCGAAGATAGACAAATAAATAAAATGCACAAAAAGTATTAGTTCCAGAAGCACTCACTCATTTTCTGTAATATAGCTCTGCCCGCACCCCCCCGCCCGAGGATTCTTCCAGATCTTAGGCAATTTAAATAGAAGTAAAACAGTTTTATTGCTTCTGTTGAAATAAATATTGTATACAAGCAGATATGGATATTAAGGGCCATAAACTTTAAAAGCCTGGCATTAGAAAAGACAAACACAAAAAGGTAAGATTTGTTTCTGACAGCTGACCACATCCTTAGGTTACTCAGTCTGAAACCAAACTGATGTGCAGGATAATGATCAAGAGTATACTGGAAACCAAGAAGGGATAGAGTAATACTGTACTATATGATAACGGCAGCAAGAACTTTGTATGCACAATATTGGAAGAAAGAAGAAATACCGAAAACTGAAGAGTAGATACAAAAAGTGTTATATATGGCGGAAATGGAACAAGGAAACTGAGAGAGCAAGATGCAAAGGAATTTTTTGAGGACTGGGGGAAATTGAAAAAATACTTAGAAAAAAGATGGGATGTTAAAGGACAATTATGGTATTTTGAGTGTTATTAAGTAAGATAAGATATAATGTAAATCTTTACCATTAAGTTTAAAATGACAACTAAGAGACAGTATTTGTAACAAGTAACGGGGGCTTGTAGTGCTGTTGGAAGTCAATAGAGGAAAGGGGGAGGGGAGGGGGTGGGGAGCATATACTATATCTATAGGGGATAATTAGTAAGTAAGATGTAATAACATTATGTATGTTATGTTAACCATCCAATAAATTTTTAAAAAAATAGTATACTGGAAACCTCTTTCACTGTACGTGGTTTTGCAGCCTTTCCAGAATGCTGAAAATACCAGCTTTCCTTTTTGTAAACAGATTTCATAAATTTTGGAACATTTGTAGTTGCAGATTTTATTAAGAGATGAACAAGCTGCTTCTGCAGATTTGGTCTAATCTCTCTCTCTGTGTTTTTAATTTTTATTTCTAATTTATGGGGGTGGGGGGTGTTATCCTGTTACTGGAGCTAACTTTTTGTGTCCATTCAACTTGTATTGTTAACTGCCTTCAGTTTTAGAAAAGATGGCAGTATAAAAATGTTTTAAATAAATAAAGATTTCATGAGTCAAAAAACTCACTTCAATATCAATGACCTTTGATTCATAAAATCTTATACCCAGGTAAATTTTGTTGGTCTTTAAACTGCTACTGGACTAAATAAATAAAACTCCACACTAGTCCTCAGTACTGAACAAGTTATTTGAGGACAGCTTGAATTAGCAGAACAAATGCATGTCACTCTTTTGTGACATTTTTGTTGGTCAAAAAAACTATTAGAAGAATTTTGCTATTGGAATTTTGCTACTAGAGGGAATGATGATATTCCTTATTATTAAAAACAAACAAACAAACCTAGCAGGATAAGGTCTTATAAGGAATCCCACATGCAGGACAGAAATGAAGCAACCTGTCCCCCATGTCTGCCAACTTCATTTGGAATGAATAGAGAGATGCTACTCCTTATCATCAGAATTTCATGTGACTGTGAATTCTATGTTAAGTATGTTTTGTATGAAGAAGTCCAAATTTTTGTCAGTCTTCAGTGTACGACCAATGATTTTCATTCTGAGAGCTGAGCTACATGTTACGTTAGAGATCATTCATGGCACAGTTTAGCCTTAAAAAGCAGCCAGGATGGGAGGACAGATGAACTAGGACCAGGATGTTGTGGTGGAAGTTTATTTAAACTATTTTCCTCTGTTAAAACTCTTTTCATAGCAAGAAACTATCCACCAAGATTGTTTGTATTTTCTCCTCTAAGTGACCTAAAAACAGCCTGATAGATAAGGCTGGCGTTGATTGAAAAAATAACACCTTTTTTGAAAAATACCTTTTCTGGACACCATAATCCTGATAAGTACAAGGCCATTAAGTACATTAAGTACATTAGAGAAGGATAATTAGAATGGTTCAGGAGCAATTCAGAATAGTACTAAATATACATCCATATAATACTAAAGGCTAGAGATGAGCACGTTGGGTTCGTATTAAAGGGCCAGTTTAAATGGCCATTTCCCCGGAGGAAATGGCCATTTAAACTTTTCCTGACACTTGCAAGCAGCAGATCCCTTTAAACTATCAAGTGGCAGGCGGAAGGGAGGATTCCCCCCCCCCTTCACTGCCTTCCAGCTGACTGTTTAAAGGGACCTGCTGCTTGCAAGGGGCAGAGCCCTTTAAATGGCCCACCCCCTCAGCCCCCACCCCCCAGCCCCTCACCCTCTTCCCAAGCCCCAGCCCCCCACTTACCTTCCATCTGATGCTGGGGTGGTGGAGGCCACTTCTTAATAACTTCTTTGCCCACTTCTTAGCCAGCAGCCCCAAAGCCATGCCTCACCTACCACCTTTTCTAGGGAGGTCTGTTCTCTCCTTCAGTGAGAAAACTGAGGCAAAATAAGCATTGAGCCTTTCTGCCTTTTCTCTGTCCTTTGTAAGAGTTTCTCCATTTTCACCCAGTAATGGAGGTATCACCCCCTTAACCTTCTGTTTGCTCCTTGCACTTCAATCTTTCACCTCACTACAGCTGACAGCCTGACCCTGGTACAGTAGGTACATAGCCCTATATCCATTTTGAGGGAATTCTGAAGAATTCTATTCACAATTTTAAAAATATTTTTATTGCATGAGTAGAACTGTTTAGGAAAGCACACTTTGGAGGTATAATTGTTCAATACTGTCATATTTTGAAATGAATAATTTTTTATTACTTATTTTAAAAGACCATTTGTTTCACTTCAATAAGGAAGCAGTTAATTATCTTATTAATAGAGGTTATACAAGAGAATCAATTAATTGTAATTTATGGGGAGTGTAAAAATTGACAGACCCCCCAGTCCCTGCGGGGCCTCTAGGCTTCAGTCTAGTCAGCCTTATAAGAATACGGCCCTGATTGGGGAAGTTGAAGTCTCCCATAATTACAAGGTCCAGTTTCTTGAATACCCTATTAAGCTGCTCATGGAGAGCAAAATCCACCTCATCTTCTTGGTCAGGTGGTCTGTAGAGGTCCCAACCATAATACTGCTCGCCCTTCCCTCCCTTATCTTCATCCAGACACTTTACACTGGGTTGTCACTCTCCTCTTTCAGTATTTCCTGACAATCAAGCCCTTTCCTCACATACAGCACCACTCCACCTCTTCAACAACACTTCTTGTTCCTCTTGAATAACTTATACCCATCTGCTACTGTATTCTAATCATCGGAATTGTCCACCAAGTCTCTGTAATGCCTACTAAGTCTTAACTTCCAGTCTACATTAGTAGATCAAGCTCTTCCTCCTTATTGCTCAAGCTTTGAGCATTGGTTATATAAGCACTGGAAGCCTTGCAACATTCCCTGTCTTTGACCTCGCCTTCCCAGATAGGCCTCTGACATTTACTCTCCTTCTTCCCTGAAATTCTTATCCCAGTTATCTCCCTACAATGTCAGTTTAAAGCCCTTCCAATTAATCTCCCCAAGTCCCTTCTAAACACATTCTTCCCTGTCTTGACAAGTAACATCTATTGTGCGCATGCAGGCCATCTTCAAGAAAATGAGGTCCATGATCCCAGAATCCAAATTACTCCTGCCAGCACCATGAACGCAACCAGTAGTTCACCTCCATAATTATCTGTCCCCATTGCATTCCTCTTCCACTGACTGGCAGGATTGAAAAGAACATCACCTGTGCCCCCGTTCCTTTCAGTTACCTCCTGAGGATATTCATAGTCAGCCCTGATGTGTTCAATGGTGTTCACGGCTGTGTCATCTGTTCCCACATGGACCATCGCAAATGGGTAATGATCTGTTGGTTTGACTAGCTTGGTCATCCAGTCCATGATATCCTTGATCTTTGCCCCGGCAAGCAACACACCTCTCAGGCCACAAGGTCAGGTCTGGACACATAACGTTCCATACCCTTCAGCAGAGAGTCTCCAATCACCAAAACTTTCCTGTTCCTTCTACAGTTATTTGTTTGAATCTCCACGGAATCCCTGATTGTTCTTTCAGGTACTTGTTGTAATATATCAGCCAGTGAATTTCTCACATCAGCAAGGACCTCAAATTGATTTCTCCATTCCAGGAGCACTGAGTGCCATCTTGCTCTGCACTTTCTGGATTGTGCTGTTGATTTCTGTGGAGGTTCCTTAAGAAAATATTCTGTTTTATTGTCCCTTCCACCACTCTCCCCATCCTTTGTAGAGCCTGAAGACTTTTGCTGATTAAATCCTCATCTTCTTTGATAGGAGAGCCAGTTTGGTGTAGTGGTTAAGAGTACAGCAACTCTAATCTGTAGAGCCAGGTTTGATTCCTCCTCTTCTCCACTTGAAGCCTGCTGGGTGATCTTGGGTCAGTCACAGCTCTTAGATCTCTCTCAGCCCCGCCCACCTCACAGAGCGATTGTTGCAGGGATAATAATGATATACTTTGTAAACCTCTCTGAGTGGATGTTAAGTTGTCCTGAAGGGTGGTATATAAATGAAATGTTGTTGTTGTTGTTGTTATCTTGAAGGGTACTAATCTATTACTCTAGGCTCTTGACTTTTTCTTCTAGTAACACTATCAACTTGCGCTTATGACAAATTAAGTTCTTCTTGTCCTCAGGGAAGAAGACAAACATAGCACACCCTTCGCAGGTCACCAGAAATGGTTTTTCAGTACTCATCATTTTCTTCCAAAAAAAGAACTCTGCTTATAACTGCCATACAAAATAGATTTTCTCCCTGAAATTTGTGTTCTGTGAAGAACCCTAGCCCAAGAAACCTGACCTAATGTCTTCTGAGGGCAAAAGTGGTAACACAATAAGAGAAGTATATATATATATAAAAGAAAGTTTGTGAAGGGAGGGGACCTTACAGGGTCCCCAGGCTTGATCCCCAGGCTAAGTGCCACTCGCCAAAAGCCCTTCAGCAGTGGTGAGTAAGAAGCCTTTAAATTTCTTCTTAACTTAAAATGCTTTACTGATGCCATACAGGAAACGTGCTCCAAGCCTTTAATCATTTTGTTGGAGAAATGGCTTGTACTCTTTAAACCCCTGTAATTATTACCCAAATAGGAAGTATGCTTAATTAATTGGGGGAATTAACATTAAAGGAGACAAGTGAGAGGGGGCCACTAGGAATCACCACCAATGTTACAGGGATTATTCCCTTAGAGAACTCTCAAATAAACCAGGCAGATGTTCAACAGGAAAGTTTTTTATTAAAGAAAAATAAAAAGCAATCATACACTAAGCACACTCAGAGCTAACTAAGAAAATAGTGAGGAAATGGGGAAAGAGTAATTTGGGATAGTGTGATAATTATCAGTCCTAAAGAAGGAGGGGTCCGTGGGAGCAGCAGCAAAATGACCAGTGTTTCATGCAGAGAAGGAGAAGGCTCGAGACAACTTGAGGATGCATGGATGGGACCCAGACCCACAACACACATATGCAGCACATGGCTGGGCACCTCAGTTATACAGTGAAACAAATCCTGGAGCAAAACTGATGTATTTGCCCCAAACTGTGGCTTGGCAGTCCTTGGAGGTGGACAAAGGAGTTAGGAGAGGTTTGAAATGACTATCTGGATAGTCTATAGGTAAAAATATTGCTTGATGACCTGGTAATTATCGGTAGTTGGGAGAGGAAAAGTAAAGTGTTGATGAGATTAGGCAGGGAGGTGTCTCAGGACGCCTCGTTAATTGTTAATCTCTGCTGCTCTCTGGAGCATAGGGGCTGTCAGTCAGTCATTTCCCCTATGACTCATGGCTTGGTAACATTCCAGTCTCCAGGCCTGCTGGCATTCTCTCTGCCTGGGGCCAGGCAGTGTCTAGGTCCTATGGCATTAAATAACCATAAGTAAAGCAATATATAAAGTACAATAAAATGCTATAAAATAAAACTTAAACAGTATGCAACAGTAAAACAACATCCAGCAGAACTTTCAAGATGCAGCTTCAACCCAAAATATCAGAAACAAATTACTGTGGGTGTTATGGCAGATCTGCTCACAGCGGTGGATGTGGGGTAGACCAGGCAAGGGAACAGCAGGACAATTTGCCAGCTCCACAACCACAGTTATAGACCTGGCAGAACATCTCCATTTTACAGGCTCAGTGGAACTGTAATAAGCCAGGCAGGGCCCAGATCTTGACTGGGAGAGCATTCCACCAGACTGATGCCAGACCAAAAAGGCCAAGACCAGGTGAATATCTTTGGAGCCAGTAGATGTTGATCCGCTGAGTGTAATGTCCTCCGGAGAACTTACAGGAAGAGATGGTCCTGTCGATATGCAGGTCCCAGTCCACTAAGGGCTTTAAAGATTAAAACCAATACCTTGAACTTAACTTGGAATTCAACAGATACAGCTGGGTGTCATCAGTGTACTGATGGAAACCCAGTCCAAAACTTCAGGCCAACTGGGCAGGGGGATGCATATAGATGTTAAACAGCATTGAGGAAAGACTCTACCCTTGAAGGACACTGCATACCAGTGGGTTTTGAGTGAAAACTGCTCCCCAAGTGCCACCCTCTGTCCCTGACTGTGGAGAAAAGAGATCATCCAGTATAAAGCAGCCCCATGTATCCCCACATTGGTGGGGCGGTGGGTCAAAAGGTCATAACTGACCATGCTGAACACTGCTGCCACATCCAGTAATACCAGCAGTGCCAACCCGCCTCGATCCAGATGGCAACAAAGGTCATCTGGATCCATGGCACAGCCAGGGTGGAAGCTGGACTGGACTGAATCGAGGGTAGCCGCCCTGAGCCCATTAGCCACCCAGAGCCCATCTGTGGGGAGGGCAGGGTATAAATCGAATAAAATAAATACATAAATAAATCTCCATGGCCTGGAGATCAGTTGTACTTCTGGGAGCTCTCCAGCCACCACCTGGAGGATGGCAACCCTACATCCTCTAAGCTAGTAGTAACCATTACCATGTCAAAATCCATATATTAATTGTGCATTGTATGACGAAATTTATTTTTTCACTTGACTTTACAGGTCATTAGTTCCATAGTATCTAGGTTATGGACTGAGGGTAATATATTTAGTAGTTTCACTCTTCCTCGGCAGGCAGTTTTCAGAAGCTGGAGATGTGGGCTTGCTTTTACAAGTAGATTGAGAGTGAATGAACTCAACATCAATGTAAGCAAGATTGGTGAGTGGGTTTTGTTTTGTTGAGTGAGGGGTATGTCCTGTTCTGTATGAGGTTGTACTCCACCCTCTGAACCAGGCTCACAGTTGCTCCTGGATATGCAAGTTGTTACCCTTTATACATCCCCTTCCTTCCTGAAAACAGCAGTAAGTCATGGTTTGTAGCAAGCACAATTCTAGCTTCTCTTAACTTATAGGGAGAATGAAGAAATTCAAGCACTACAGCTGTTCATGGAATTTCAAAGCAACAACAGAAAAGCCATCTCAGAAAGTGCTAATGAGATATGGAAACATTCTTTCATTAGACATTTTTGAATATGTGCCAGATTTGAGAGTGAACAGATGAAATTGCACCCTAGTGGATCTTTGGCCTAGGCCAGATGAAGCTGTGCTCTGTGCTAACTTTCCATGGAACTAAATTTTCTGTGTTGGTATTAAATGAACATAAACTATTAATTTCCCAATGAGCTTGAAGTATAGTTTGCTTCAACACTCCAAAAGAAACATATCAGAACACAAATACAGGTTACACTAGGGTTTATTACTTTTTTTACAGCTCTGCTGAACTGCAACTAATTAACTCATTTCCATGCTGCTATGTTAAATAGATATCAAGCAGGTCTTTAGGTGTCAACTTTGCCTTTTTAATCCACCTTTTGATTCAGGCATTGGGAAAGCTGATCTTTTCTCAAGAAGGAGAGGCTATAAAAGATGCCTGTTCATCAACATTTGTTCAAACTGTCATCCTGTGATGGAGAAATTGATGTTTTTCTAGCCTTTTAACACCATCACTTGGACTCTGTGGGCAACTCAACTAGGGTTTGGCCTGGCTACGGAATCTGGGAAGGCTGATCCAAACTCAGGAGGATGGAAAATATCCACCTCTCTGAAGAAGGGTTTTTGAAAGATCTGCAGTTTTTTTGTGTTGTGTGGTTCATCTGCAATGGGAAAAGGGGGAAGGTAGGGGAGGCTTGACTCTAACTCCTGATCCTTCAAAAGATGTATGCCCATCCTGAAGGATGCTAAGTTATCTTTGTAACTAGAGCTAGAGATTAGTAACTTTCTTTTCCTTTTCATATTTAGCTGTTAGCCTAGGTGTGCCATATCTTCCTACACATTGTATGCTGTCTATTTTTTATATTTCACTGTAGTCTAATAAAGATCTTTCTTTGGTTAAGAACAAGTTATGTCCAAAAGGTGTCCTCATGCACTGGCTTATGCTAAGCCATTTGTCAGTACTTCACCCAGGCACAACCATATATGAGGCTTTCATAGGTAAGAATTACCCCCCAATAGACACTAGTTCCCATGAATAACAGTCAATCTTTCAATATATTATATCAGTTTTATCATTCTTAAACTGCAAGGTATAATCATCTGTAAACAGTAATCAATAAACATCAACTCTGTTACATTTATATGCCACTAGCGCCCATCAATCATTTGCATATCACCAAAGTACCAATACAACATCTCATACGTATTTTCAGATGTGGAAGTAACATTGGAGAATACAGCAGACTTATGACTCAAACTATTGCCTTGAAAAAGAACACATGAAACAGAATCCGAGCTAGCAGCCTGTTGGACACATCTGGGAGCAAGTTGCACCTCATTCCATCACTGGGGTTTGGACTGTGGGAGCATAGCTGTGGAGTGGAGCCTTCAGATGGTCCGAGAACAAAAGAACAAATAGAATCATTTTGGAGGTAATATACTTACCTTGAACTTACCTGGGATAGCACTCCTATCATCTGCCCATGTTACTACAATGGTGTAAATTTACTACTGCCTACTTACATCATAGGAATAGATGGACTGAGGTCTGCATGCAATTACAACTAAGGATTTATAGCACAAGTTCTACACTACTTACACTATTTATTCTGACTTTTTATTGACTATTTGTTGAATATTTATTGAATTTTCATGAAGTCTGTATCTATTTAATCTGTGTATATTCATGAGTATATTTGGTGTCTATTCATGAGCCAGTTTGGTGTAGTGGTTAAGAGTGCGGGACTCTAATCTGGAGAACTGGGTTTGATTCCCCACTCGTCCACTCGAAGCCAGCTGGGTGACCTTGGATGAGTCACAGCTTCTAGGAGCTCTCTCAGCCCCACCCACCTCACAGGGTTTGTTGTGTGTGTGTGTGTGTGTGTGTGTGTATATATATATATATATATATATATATATATATATATATATATATATATATATATATATATATATATATAAAACTGCACTTATATACAGCTCTTCTAGACAGATTAGTGCCTCACCCAGAGCAGTGAACAAGTTAGTGTTATTATTGTCCCCACAATATAGCTGGGGAGCTGGGGCTGAGAGAAGTGGCTTACCCAAGGCCACCTACTGAGCTCATGGCAGTCATGGGATTCGAACCAGTAGAGTGCTGATTCGCAGCCGAACCACTTAACCATTGTGCTACAGCAGTTATGGATAATATGGATACTGGATAATAATGATGACATACCTTGTAAACCGCTCTGAGTGGGTGTTAAGTTGTCCTGAAGGGCAGTATGTAAATTGAATGTTGTTGTTGCTGTTTGTTGTTGTTATATAGCCTAGAGGTATTTCCAAGGTCATTTCTCCCCAAATTACAACAAGAACTTGTGAATGCTTGTCATTCTCCAGATGTCAGTTGATTGAAGGCAGCAAGTTATTTCATCTTATTCCATACTAGCTTAGCCACTCCATTCTTGCAAACTCTCACATGCGAAGCTGGGAACCGATGCTGGAACCAGTGGTGTATTCTGGCCCAGAAAAACAATGAGTGGCAACAAATGAGCATCTTTCTCCATAAATCTGCAGGAAAACAGAAAAAAAATCCTGGCAGCACATAAACATCTGTCAGCAACAGGCCAAGCCAACTGAGAGAACCAGCTACCTCCCTCTTGTTTGTTTTGAACCAAGAACAGCTGCCTTCTGTATCTCCTGAGCAGAGAAACCTAGTCTTGTAGCCATAAGTTTTGCTGGCAAAGACTTTAAATAGCCTTACCTCCAACACACACTTGCATCCCATCCCAGCCAATATCTCGCATTCTTCCTTTTCAAAAGGGGAGGAGCAGCTTAATGGCTCCCATCCAAAAGAAAGGGACTATTTTTCCATTGTGAAGTCTGTCCCTTATCTTTCCTATACTGTTCTTCTGCATAGGCTGCAATAGTCAAAGAGGCTAGTCATTCAAACTTAAATCACTGAAGGCAACATCAGAATACACTTATCACTTTTTAGGAATTACTAGGTTTTACAATTATCACTATGCACAAAAAAGTCAAAATGCACCTTGTGATGGAATATAATATGCCACTGCAACAGCTCATAGTTGTCAATGCTCGTTCAATGTCAAGTTCTGCCTTAACATTTCATGGTAAATCACTGAAAATGTGACTTTGTATACACAGCATTGTGCACAACGCATAAACTTCTTTGACAGTGCCATAATGAAGTGTTAAATTTCAGCAATGAAAATAATTTAAAATTACTGGCCCATAGTATTGAAGGGGTTGTCACCAGGATGGAATAGAAGTCTGCATGCCAAACCCTTATCAGGCCTCCTTTCAGATACAACAGAACTACAAGTAGAAATGAAAATTCAGTGCTTATCTAGACATGAACAATGTTGTGATAGTTGTTGTGGATTTGTGATAGTTTCTGGCTATAATGTTGTGATAGTTTCTGGCTATAAAAGCATCTTCTTCTAATCATGTATCAGCAAGTCAGCAAACCCAATACTTGCCAGTAGAGGTGGGCATGGAACAGAAAACAGATCAAAATTTAACATGGACCAGGCCAGTTTGGTGTTTGTGAACCAGTGGGTTGTGGGACACCTGTGTCCCACAGACCCCACAGACTTTTTGCTGGTCCATTGGTCCATGGTTTATTAAAGCTTCCCCACCCCTCTGGCAACTGGCACCGGGACTGCTTTAACATTTAAATCCCCCCTTGCTCCAGCTGACTGGCGGCCTGCCACTCAGCTGGAGTAAGGTGGGAGGGTAGAGCGCTCCCGGCACCCCTAGCAAGCAGTGCCGGGAGTGCTTTAACATTTAAATCCCCTCCCTGATTTCCTCTCAGTTAGCCTTGTGTGTGTGCTGTGTGTGATTTTTGTATGTTTGTCCTTTTATTTCTCTTTTGCTAAAAAACTCCACAACCTTTCCAGTTGAAAATATGGCTGATTTATTTTTCGAGAGTTCTCTAAGGGAAAAATCCCCTTAAACATAGGTGGAGAACCCCAGTTATCCCCTCTTGCTTGTCTCCTTTAAGCTAATTAAAGGAGCTAATTAGGACACTACCTATTGGGTAACAGCTAACTTGATAATGAACATAGCCCAAGAGTGTTGCAGTTTATCATCCGCCCTGAGCCTGCTTGCGGGGAGGGCGGAATATAAATATGATAAAATAAATAAAATAAATCATATGCATCTTTGAAGGTCTTCCTCCTTGGAACTTGCCCTTTCACATACAGGTTCATGGAAGAGATGTGTTTTATTATAGTTGCATCTTATCTCTCCAAGGGCAGATTTTCCTCTGTCATGGGTCATTGTATCTGGATTTTATGGCTACATAATGCTTTTTAATAGGCTTTTGAATGCCGACATTTTGAGTAAACATTCTCAGTAAACCTGAATTCTTTGATTCTTCCTTAATCTGCTAGCAAAGATAAATATACTATGTAATGTATTCTATTTTACAGTGTCAATAAAATTAATTTCTAATAACTAAATCTAACAACTTAAGAGTTATTCGCTATGATTATATCCATTTGCATTTCCATTTCCCATACAAAATATCCCACCTCATCTTCATCCTTTTAATGGAAAATTCCTTTTTCTAAATTGTTAATGCTATCTGAGAGACAGACCTTCCTTGAAAGTTCTCCTAGTGTGTTTATATTGAGTGCCACTAAAATTTCTTGTCTTACACTTGCTGAATCACTCCTATCCCATTCTTTGTCTTAGGCTTTAAGTAACAGATGTTTATTATGCTTGAATAGCTGGAAGGTTTTTATTAAATAACAGGATTTGCATATATTTATGGGGCATCTTGGTATAAGTATTGTAAATAGTATGCCACTATACATATTACAGCATCCTACAGAGATAGTTTCTAAACTTTCTCTGAAGCACATCTAACATATGGAGATAATAATAAACATGGAGACTTGAGGAAACTAGTTTTGCAAACTCCATCTGCAAGAGGTGATAGGTGCCAGTCTTTTGTAATTGGATTGAAAGATGAATGTATCTCCTAAAAGCATATGGGTTATACTCACCTTTCTGTTGATGGGTGTAATTACCTTGTGAGTTTACATATGTTGCATCTTCTACTTTCTTTAGCTACCCCATTGTCAATAGAGAAATTACTATAACCCCATCTTTCCACATCCTGCCCTCCTTCAAATCTTGTCCAGGCAACCTGAAGTAACACAGTCTGATATGTCTGGGGTTGGTGCACACATGTAAGCTGGTGGTTCTGCATATGTCGGACTACATGGAGCAACCCCAGTGTAAACTATGTTGTATCAGAAATCCCAGCATTTTTCTGCAAGATTGGAAGAACTGCTAGATTGGTTCAAGTAGCAGCCCTAACCAGGACACCTTCCACCAGCTTCTCCTAGTGAGAAGGTTAACTCTCTTTATCTGAAAGGAGCCTGCCAATAGTTTGTGCCATTTTCACCTCCAGACAAGACTACTGCTATGCATTTTATGAGCCTTGCCCTCTTAAGAGAGAGTGTGTGTAAGACTGGAAGAGGGAGAGATAGCATGAGTCACTGGGAACTCTTAGAAACCACTTCCCTTATATTTCTCATCTCAGTATCACCTAAGGGTACCTAATTTTCTCCTGTCTACCTGTATACAAACAGAAGTATTCTTGGTAGCTGCCTCTTTAATTATGGCATCTCCTTTGATGGAGACTCAATCAAATCCAAGCCTGGTAACCTTTTGGAAGCACTGTAAGATCTACCTGTTTGAACTGATTGTGTAGATTCAGAGGTAATGTAACGAGTCTCTCTCCCTTTTTCTTTTGTTCTCTACCTTGTGCTTTTGGTATAGGTCATGCTAAAAAAAAATAAAAACATTGAAGCAATTTTACTATTCACTCTGTGGAAATACAAAACCATAATGCTTCTTAGTCAGGATTTTGATATGTCTCTAAGGATGAGATATTTTCTGCTTTTGAAAAATAATGCTTTTGCATTTGAAGCCAAATTTGGCAGTCGATAGAAGTCTAGGAGACATTCATGTTAACTGCCAACATTGGCTATTACTGTAATATCTTAATCTCTAGTTAAACTTCCCCAAAAGGATAATCACTGGCAAAGGAACAGTTCAGAAAAAAAGTTCATCAACATGCATCTGATGTAGTGAACCAATGCCAATTAAGTTGCTATTTTTAAAAAAAAAATCTTTGAAACCAGTAGGAGAAAGTTGGCAAAGAGACAAGGAAGTGTACAAATAAGTTCTTTCACTGTTTTACTTGACAATTGGAAGGATGATGCAAGTATGTGCTTGAGAAGTTAAATAAGCCTAATAAAAATATACTTTCCATACTGTTATCTATTGGCATATTCTTGCTTCAACATAAAGCAGCTTGGAGAATTCCCCAAGGATATAAATAACGAAAACACAGCAGATACCATTTTACAGTCTAGAAAAAATATTATAAAGTTAATGCTGTTTGGAATACTAAGACAGGCAAATATATCAAAATACATTGGAGTGTGATATCTGAAGAACACAACTTCCTCTCTAAATGGTCGTGTGGTTGAGTTGCAAGCAACCTCACCCAGGTGCCCACAAATATTTGTGGTTGTGATGTCTCAGCTGAAAACTGAGAGTAAAAAGAGTGAAAATGAGGACCAGTGTCCTCATTTTCCAAGTCAAGAAGAGAAGAGCCAGGAAATTTTGTCAGGAGTACGATGGAGCCAAAGATTCAGTCCGGGATGGAGGAAAGGAAAGGAGGAACATAAAGGCTGAGGGTGAGGAGATGTGAGAGAATGAGGTAGAAAGCAGGGAACCACAAGTAATTGATTTAGGCAAGAGACTTAGAAAAGATGTTGTTCAAGGTATCTCAAGAACTAGGAAAAGGAGCAGAAACTAGCTTTGTATACCATTACACCAAACAGATTTCAATTATGACTTACAACAGGAATAGAACCTTGAGCTTTCTTTCTTTTTTTCATATATTTCATTTTACAAACATACAAACTTCATAATCTATAAACTTGTATAATCAAATCATATATTATAGAACTTACTTAAATGTACTTGTAAGTATGTCACTTCTGTTTAAATACTTTTATTCTGTCTTTCCCATCTGTCTTCATATTCATTGATATGCCTTACCCATGTCTGTCTTTCTGCCATTCTTGTTTTAATTTAATTTTAATCTTGATTTTTAGCTCTATAATAATAAAAAAGACTTTCCATTTTTCTTGAAATTCTGAAATTGGTCTATTGTGAATAAAATAGGTAAATTTTGCCATTGTCGCATATTCATTGTTTATTCTTTCATTCCTTCAAATCTGGATATTTCGCTGCCTTCCATGTTGCTGCAAATATTACTCTTGTCAACGTCACCATATACTTAAATAATTCACCATTTATTTTTGTAATATTGCTTGTTAAGATATTTAATAGCATAATTTTTGGATCCATCGCAAATTTAATATCTTTTACATTTCTTCATGTATCCCTATGCAATATTTTCTTACTTTTTGCATGTCCACCACTTGTGATAAAATGTTACACCTATGTTCTGACATTTCCAATTCTTCTCATTATATTCTTTGCTTTTGCTATGTCTTCAGGGGTAATATTCCATCTATAAAACATTTTATACCAGTCCTCACATAATATTTTCTTTCCCATTGGATGCTACTTCAATTGTGACATGCCTTAGTGCATATTAGGGAATGTACTCTTCCTGTATTCCAGGAATCTCAGGGACTAGGTTTCCTAGGGTGCATCAAGAAGCAGTACTTCAGATAATAAGAAACAGTATCTGAGACACCAGCAGAGATGGAGGAATAGACCCTCCCACCAGCAATCTTGGGTCGACTTGCTGTCCATCTTCCCAGTCTCTGACACTGCAGCAGCCTAGAGCACAGAGAAGAAAGACAGGATGGGGGTGAGGGTGGCAATGGGAAGGAAAAAGATAATAATTAAAACAAACTAATAACGTTTATATAACATATTAAATGTATTGTATAATGTTTATATAATAATATCTGCATGTGTAAATAATAACAACTTCTAATGCAAATAAATGAAGATTTTGAAACAAAAATTAAAAGTACATTATTAAAAGTCACTATGTATTATTTGTTAAACAGCACCTGAATCAGGGCCAACAGCTGTATTCAGAGCCTTCCACTTACAAATATTTTTCATTTTTTTAATGACATTTGATAGCGAGCACCCCCATGTCCTCCATCCAACATTTTTTTTAAAAAACCATGTCTTGAGAATATGGAAAGATATCTGGTTCCCATCTAAATGGGGGTAAATGTCATCCCACCCACCCCAGTTGGAATGAACAGGCAGATACAAGAGTTGGGAACTAAAGGACCACTTTATTAAAATAACACAACACATCTGTCAACATGGCAAAGGCCCAACTAGCGGTACAGGTCAGGCTCTGGGCTTGCTTCTGAACTTCCTCCCTGACCTGTCTGGGAAACCACCTGCTGCCCTGGATGTGAGCCATCCATGTGCATGGCTTGGCCAGGTGAACTGGTTCACTCCCTTAAAACTCCCCTCTAGCCGTAAAGCTGGGGGAAGACTGTCTTATCCAGGGGTTCCCCACCAGGGCATCTGTCCTCACAACTGGGCCATGAAGCAGCCAGGTGCTCCTGACAGACCCCAATTCCCCACCAATGGGGATATGCAAAGGGTGCTTACCAGCCCACTCTTTCCCCCTAACTTTTAACTTGCCCAGTTAAAATAGCTTCAACCCACCATAGTCAATTACCTCTCTCTTCTGTCAGTGCAAGGCAGGCAAAAAACTCCACACTCAAATCCCAATTATGGGAAAGGATGAAAAATTCCTACCTGGCCCTGATAAATGGTGACCAGCTAAACCTGCACTGAAATAAGGTAAGGTGGGTGGGCTGAGCACAAAGATGCCAGGGGGCAGAGTGGCCTTATGAGGCCTCTGTCTCTGTCCATCACAGCATTCCGAGATGCCAGGATAATGCCATCGATCTCCCCCTCCTCCACTGAGGCAAATCACAGCCCCCAGCCAAAGCAGTGGTTGCCACTGGCCGGGAGTGCTGCAATCTCTTGATTTGGGAAAAAAATGAACAAAGTAGTGCAATCACCATCCATGGAATATGACTAATGCATTTTACTGATACAATTTTTTCTAGAATCAAATGAGGAAACAGGTACAGGAAACATGTTTTTCATATACTTCTCCCAAACTCATTTGGTGCATTGCATGTCTAGTGAAAAATATCTTTGTAAAATGTCACTATGTTCATTTCTATATTGTAGATTACTATAAATAGTTTAATTTGAACCTGGCTGTATTCTGTTCTGTTCTGCTTCTTCATTTTGTTTTGCTTTCTGTACCTCGCACTATTTATTTTTCCTGTGGGTCTATATCACAGCATCTCTCTGTAATTCTTTGCAATGTTGTTTGTAGGTAGTTAATCAATAGAAATGCTGGTAGTTATTGATCATTGATGTGCTCAGAGATTCCTTCACTCTTACATCGCTACAGCAGGGCTCCTATAAAATATGAATTGTTTACCATTACTTGTCATTTAGGATTAACCTTGGTTTCTTTGCCACATCCTTGAGAATGAAGACCCCTATACTCTGGATGGAATGAGGAAAAAAACAGATGGTTCAGTGTTTTCCCACCTGATCAGTTTTGGTAGAACACATTTCTAATAATTTCCATTCCTATGTTTTGTATAACTTTCAAGCAAGGAATCATGGCAGGTGTGCTTACATGAATAACCTAGGGAGTGATAACAAATAATTGGGAATATCCTTACAGAACTCAGGAGAATATTGCTTTAAAGAATTGCTTTATTGCTTTGCACAATATAGTGATTCCTTCCCACTGTGGGAGCGTATACTCCTTCCTGCTCACTCTGAATTCTTTCCTCCTGCCTTAACTATGAAAAAGGACTAGAGTTGTCAAATCTGCTTACCCTTCCAGCAGAAGGAGGAGACCTGGCACTCACCTTTTGGAATGTCATCATACAGGGGCTGGCTGTGCTCATGTGCTTCACAGTGGGCTGATTTGGGCCCTAAATCAGCCTGTTTGGGGCCAAAATCAGCCCACTGAAAAGTGCAGGAGCATGCCCGTCCCCTGTACGATGATGCCACTTTATGATGATGTCACTTTCAGGAAGTGACATCATCATGTAGGGACCGGAAGCACTCCCAAATTGGCCCACTGCAAAGCGCAGGAGTGCTCCTGGCCCTACCTGATGACAGGAGTGATATCGTTGTGCCACTCTGGGAGTACGTCTGGTAGACCTATTCCCCCACCTTCCCCCCTGGCCAGGTGAGTGGTGGATTCCCCTATCCCTGCCGGAGGACCTGGGATCCCTAATAAGGACACCTCTGCACCAAATCTAACCAATGTTTATGGTTAACCCAGGTTTAAATTTAATTCCTGGATAAATATGGACCAAATATTTTTTTCCAGAAAAGGGAGGAACTTCAATGAATATGAGTGAGATTTTATAACTAATGCCTGATCTCTTAACTGCAGTTAATTGGCTGGTCCCCAATATAAGGAAGTACTCAAATCTACACGCACAGAGCTTACTTAAACTTTATTTACTTCATTTATCATTCACTTTTCCTATAAAGACTAAAGGTAAATATACTTTAAAATATGCTTTATTGTTTTCCCTAGACAATGAAGCTTATAGATAAAAATGGTAAATCAGTTACTAGAAAAATACAGGAATACTTTGCTACTCATTAATCAGAATTTTTTTCCCAAAGAAGAAAATAAGCTCTTAACTCATACATGATAAAACAATGACAAATAAGAAATCTTCAGTGTTTTCACAGGTTCACATAATTGATCTTATATAGTTCCTATATGCCAATGCCAGAGCATTTGTCTAATGCATAGTTGGTCATGAAAAGCATGGAATGGTTGAAAAATGCCTAGGGAAGCTCTAGTTTATTTTTCTATAGTAAAAATGTATAATGTACAAATCTATTCATGGTTTGATTGGCATGAAGTATACCTTTATTTTCTTCCCAGATTCAAAGTAAATACATTTTTTTCCATTCTGTCCTTTGATATGGAGATTCAAAGGGGGAAAAAAGGGAAGGAAAACAAACATCTGCAAGTGAAACTCTCATTATTATTACATTTGTAACAGTCACTTTGCATGGAAATTACTTTTTCTCCACAAAGAAGTGGAGGGCAGAAGTTATGTTTCATGGCCCGTGATGATATACACTTGTCCAGTTTCATCAAACAAGGAATTGCTGCAACGTTACAACCTTGAAAGAATATAGGAGGGCAGAAACCAGTTTCCCTCTTTTTCTGCCTTTCTCTTTTGAGCAGCTGGTAAAGTGAGTGTTACCTTGTTAATTGAGCATTAGATTAAGTTGATTGGTGCATTTGTTGTCTGGGTATTCACACAACCAAATGGGAGAGATAATTGCCATCATAAACACAAGAACAAATTTGCTTCACTCTTTAATTCAATGAGCCTAATAGATGTTAATCCTCAGAACTGTTGTGCCCCACTGTAACTTTCTGGTACTGTGTGAGAAAGGGGCTTTTCAACATTCTCTTCCCCGGCTCTTAAAGGAATAGTGGTGGTGGAAATAAGTATTTTTGAATTGTCTAGCACTCCCCACTTTATTTATGTTATTTATAGTCTACCTTTCTTACTGAGACTCAAGGTGGATTACCAAGTGCGTGTGAGTCAATTCAATCAAGGCAAGACATCCGAAAAACAATGTGACAGGATTAAAAATTAAATACTGTCCTCAAGTCAGAGTAGACTTATGGTGACCCCGGTGGAGTTTTTATGGCAAGCAACTAACAGAGGTGGTTTGCCATTTCCTGCCTCTGCAACCCTGGTCTTTGTTGGAGGTCTCCCATCTAATTACTAACCAAGGCCAACCCTGCTTAGCTTTTGAGATCTGATGAGATCAGACTCTTCTGGGCTAGCCAGGTCAGGGTATAATAGGATTAGGACTGCAGAAATCTGAAGCAAAGCAAAAATCTGTAGGAAACCTGAAACAAAGCATAAGTATTAACAAGTTAAATGATGCAGAAATTACATAACATAATGCAGACAGCAAGTATGTACTATACACAATAGTATACCCCACAGTCCCTTAATCTTTCTAAACCACCCTGTTACAGTATAGTAACCACCCAGTACAGTACAGTATATAAGATGGAGGCTACAATACACTTGTACACAGTTGTTGATCTTGCCTGTTTTCAGGGTGGCACCAATAGAAGGCCCTGCTCAGGTGAAAGAAGCTGTCCTGGTGGAGCACAGAGGCAGAGATGCCCTGCAGATAGTGTTATTCCCAGTGTGGTGTAGTGGATAGAGTGTTGGACAGGGCTTTTTTTCTGGGAAAAGAGGTGGTGGAACTCAGTGGGTTGCCCTCAGAGAAAATGGTCACATGGCTGGTGGCCCCGCCCCCTGATCTCCAGACAGAGGGGAGTTTAGATTGCCCTCCGCGCTGCTGAGTGGTACGGAGGGCAGTCTAAACTCCCCTCTGTCTGGAGATCAGAGGGTGGGGCCACCAGCCATGTGACCATTTTCAGGAGGTTCCGGAACTCCATTCCACCACGTTCCAGCTGAAAAAAAGCCCTGGTGTTGGACTAGGTTCTGCGAGAACCAGTTTGAAATCCCCACTCTGCCATAGAAACTGGCTGGGTAACTTTGGGCCAGTCACACATACTCAGCCTAGCCTAGCTCACAGGATTGTTGTGAGGATAAAATGGAGAGAGGAGAACTATGTAAGCCACTTTGAGTCCCAATTGTGGAGAAAGATGGGGTATAATTGAAGTATATAAATTAAAAATAAAGAAAAAAACCTGTGTGGAAATGCTAATTCAGTTTTGCATAGTTTGTAGAATGCCAGGAGAATGGGAACCTCCCTGACCTCATCAGGCAGGCCATATAAGATGGAGGCTACAATACACTTGTACACAGTTGTTGATCTTGCCTGTTTTCAGGGTGGCACCAATAGAAGGCCCTGCTCAGGTGAAAGAAGCTGTCCTGGTGGAGCACAGAGGCAGAGATGCCCTGCAGATATGAGATTACAAGGCCATGAAATGCTTTGTATGTGGTAATGAAAACAACATTTCTTAGTATTAAAAATGCAGATGGCTTCCCTTCTCCAGATTATTGAATAAATCTGGACAGTACTATCAGTAAATGATTATGATAAAGACTGTGTGAAGAAGAAATGTGTCATGCAAAAGTGATCGTACTGTTTCACACCTGTCAGTTATATTAGGGTAAGTGGAAACAACTTGCTGTGTTTAGATTTATTTCAAATGTTATCCCCAATAGTTTAGCCATGCAAGGCTTTGAGGGAGAGGATAAGATCATTAAACTGGCAACGCTGGAAGCATTTATTCAATTCTTTCACAGGATTGCTTGCTTCACAATACGTTACTTCCCAGAGGAATTCCAGCTGGTAGGGGAAAAAATCTAGATCTTTTTGCATGACAAAAAACTGAGCTCTGCTACAGTATGCCTCTTGGAATGAATTTGAATCTCTCCCATGGGCTACATTTCAACTAGGCCAAACACTCACTTTTAAATATGTAAGTGATGTTTGTTTTGGTTTGCAAGTGCATTTATGTACAGGATGATGGGTTTGGAGACGTACCAGCGGCTAAAATCAACCTGAATACTGTTGCTGTAAACAACTCAAAAAGGGGAAAATGACAGAAAATCAATTTCAGCCAATCAGCTTTTATTGCTTGTAAAAAAATGGCTTCTTTTGTCCTATTCTCAAGAACATTTATAAGAGATAAAGTAAAATCTAGTGTCTAAAGTGATGTATAGACACCAGAGCACTTGGCTTTAAATTTTTTAAGTTCCATCAATGTATGAGCCGATCTTAAATGTTTAGCCTCAGTATTTAGTGAATAAAATAGAAATATTAGCCATCTCCCAGAGCTGTTATGGTGTAGAGATTATAATTAAAATTGATAAAAGATGGATTTGGATACAGAAGAGGTCCAAAAGAGCAAAAAAACTACTTGCATATAAGGTTGTAATGCAGATTCTATATTTTTAATAATTTCTTTGAAATGCATATTTGATATAATCATATTACCCTCAAAATAATTAAT
The DNA here is from genome assembly GCF_028583425.1 of Eublepharis macularius. Taxonomy (NCBI): domain Eukaryota; kingdom Metazoa; phylum Chordata; class Lepidosauria; order Squamata; family Eublepharidae; genus Eublepharis; species Eublepharis macularius. Next base: position 60,895,712 of record NC_072798.1, read on the forward strand.
GAACTTCCCACTCTTCTGATTCTTTTTGGCCTACCTTTCTTTATCCCACCCATTGCATTGCTGTTCCTTTTCTGTTGTCCTCGCAGTGCTTTGACTCATTTACCTACACCTACATGAATTCTTTTTAGGATTGCACTGTTTGTTCATGAATATTTGTGATGCAATACCATCCTTCATCAAGGACTCTAAATTGCTGGGTTGGATCCAACCATCCTCCAAAGAGCCTTCATTGAGCCTAAGCAGTCTTCCTCCAACTTGTGCCATTTCCTCCAGTGGGAGGAAAGCTCCTTAACTTTGAGGAAGGCTTAACATTTTGCTCAGTACCAACTGGAAAATGGTGGGTTGCGGGACCAGCCTGAATCGCAGGAATTCACCAGGCAGGAAAGAACACGCTGACGCTTCTTTTGGAGAAAATTGGCCACAACTTTATTGGTTACAGAATCATGGAGCTATGGCTGCGTAGGGGCACGGATCTCAGCATCGGCTGACCCGCCTGCCAGGCGATGACCCCTCACCCCTCCAGCCAGCCCGCTGCAGGGGGAAACCACGGGATGACAGTTAAGGGAGTCACACTGGGCGGTAGCCTCTGTGTGGCTCCCCCGTCACCTGAACACAGGCCTGGTCTGTCAGCCTCCCGAGCTGGGCTTACCACTGCCAAGCCTGGTCCAAGATCCCTTATGGGGATCCCCATCTATGGGAACACAGTGCCGGCCGGCACTGTTCTTCCCAACGGGATCGGTGCCCCACGCCCAAACCGCCAACAAGTTGTGACAATTAATGCTAACAAAAGCGCAACCTCAATGCTCATACAGACGTAATCCTGCAGTAATTTTATCCTAACTATTACATTAACTTCTAACTGTCCTCAAGCAGAGGGTGGGCGGGGATCGCTACTCCGAAGCCGACTGAGCTACGGAAGCCGGCCCAGCCCTATAAACCCTTGGGGAGGACCTGAGGGAAAACTTTCCCTTTCAGATCAGCTGACTGCCTTCTCCCCATTGGCTCCCAGGCGGCGACTCCGATTGGCTGGCTGTGCTATTCAAACCCACCCAGCTCGGCCTGCTGCGGAGCCGCGCGCCTGGGCTGGGCCAGCAGAAAAGCCGTCCTGCCTTCCTTCCTGCTTTGCAGCCCCGCAAACGCCGGCGCGGGTAAGTTCCGCGCCGGAGGCTTTTGACTTGTTAAAATTTCAGCAGTTTCTTTGCAGCAGCTTTGCAACGGTCGCAGAACTGTGACTCAGTAGACATGGGTGCCTTTTTGTTTCATTTCAGTTCATATATATAGCAGAGATTTAGAGGTTTAGAGGCTTCCTCCTACAAGCTCTCTGCTCTTGGAACCTGGAATTTTAACTGGAAATATCAGGGATTAACCCTAGAATCCTGCCTTAGAAATCAAGGAACAGCAAAAAGCAACCAGCCCAATGTTACCTAGTAAACTTTACAACCAAGTAGAAACATAAACCTAAATCCTCCCAAATGCACAAAATCTGTAAACTTCCAGCTTGCTTGATTTCAAAATGCTATGCAGCAAAGCCAAGAACTGTTCCCTTAGGTGGAAATGTCAGGGGAAATTGTTGTAGGCCTGTCACCATGGAAAATGTACACATTCCAGGCAGTATGATTGAAAAAACCAAGCAGCCCAAAGTACCAATTACAAACCCATGTCTCACTCAGAAACATTAAAAAAAAAAATTGCAAAACTTAAACCTCCCCCTCCTTCAGCTCTGTCAGCCCAAATGACAGAGGCTGTGTTAACTAGTGAAGCCAGAGTTTATTAATACTGAATACAACCCCATCCCTGCCATCCCTTAAAATGCAGTACCAGGGGGAAATTAAAGCAAAATGGAGAGGGAGGCTGGATAAAAAAATGCTAATCGCATGCATGTGCAAAATGAGGAAATCAAACTCCTCTAGCCGCCATTATGATCCTGCTGCTGAGGCATTAACACTAGCAATGGCCTTTGGACCTCATGAAGGGAATAATGTGGGTTAAAATAACACAAGTAAAAAGAAGTTGCTAAATTATCCAGTGTCGCATTGTACCACTACCTAGCTTCTAATAAGGCCCACTTACCAGGGAGGCCACAGCAAGCAACAGAATCCTGCAATGAAGTTTAAAAGCTGCTTCTTGCTTTGCTCACTTACTTGTTCTCTGATCTCTGCTCATTGCCAAAGGAAACAGCAGCAGCCAAATAACTCTGTGTTGGCCATTCTCATCTCTGGGGTCTTCCAGAAGTGATGTCGTCATGTCCAGGGGTGGGCATACTCCTGCACTTCACATGGGCCACTTAAGGAAGTGACATCATTGCGCCCAGCAGCAGCAAGCCCACTGCATGCTGGCCTGGGAGGTATTTTTCCTCCTGGGCCCATTCCTTGGGCCTTTCCTCCCTGCTAGCCAGGTGAGTGTTGGAGGGGGAGGGGAGAGACTGGGAGTGGGGATCCCCTGTCCCCACTGGGGGACCTGGCAGCCCTAAGTACTGGTAGTAGCAGTAGAAAGGAATGTAGGGAGACCTTGCTTTGTAGGACTCTGCCCTTTGCCTGGGCAGAATCCTGCCCCTCCCTCTGGGCATCAGGAGTTTCTATGTGCACTGTCAGAATGGAAAGGAAGTGGGGAGGGGAAGAGGGCTCACTTACAGCCGTAGAAGACTCTTCTTTTTATTGGCAGGCCTATGCTGAAAATTAAGCCACTTTATTGGCCACCAAAATTTGTGCAGTAGAAGGTGGGAAGAGAAGCAGATGCATTCTATGCATGTGCAGACTGACTGTCATTGTTCAAGATGAGGGCACTATGACCCTATGAACTGGGACCAGAAGGTCGCCCTTTCCAGAGCTAAACAGTGGCCTAGCCAAAACAGCCCGCACTTGAGCTTCGGACCTCAGTATTTCCTTACTCAGCATCCTAGAACCAGATCACACAAGTACTTTGAGCTGCTTCTTTGACATGGGAGAGTTGCCAGTGCTGTTCGCCATTCATCTATAGCTGAACTGCAAATTCATAGATTGAATTCTGACAGCTTCCAATTACCATGATGCATATTCTGCTTTCTCTGCTTTGTATTTCTACTTACATGGTACCATTTTTTGCATTGTTTGCCATGACATGTTTATACTTATGCTTTGTTTTCTTATTGATTGAGTTGACTTACATTATGTAGTGTGCCTTGAATCTCAGTGAGAAATGCAGTCTATAAATAAATAAATAGTGCAAGAGTGGGCCTTAGGAAATTAGATGAAGATACACCCCTGTTACTCTGACCTGGATAGCCCAGGTGAGCCTAATCTCATCAGATCTCAGAAGCTAAGCAGGGTCAACTTTGGTTAGTAATTGGATGGGACATCTCCAGAGAAGGCTAGGTTTGCAGAGGCAGGCAATGACAAACTACCTCTGTTAGTCTCTTACCAGGAAAACCCCGCTAGGGGTCACCATAAGTCAGCTATGACTTGAGGGCACCACACATGCACACACACAACCAAGTTAAGTTTAAAGATAGGCTATTGAAAGCTACAACCCCTCTCCAAAACTGAGAATACTTATTCATGTATGCACTTATTTTTTAACAAAAATGAAATAGTGCATCGTATGAACTCAACTCTAAGTGGAAAACAGTATTAACAGAGTTTTATTTTTTCCCCTGCATGTATAACATACATAATTTGTATCTGAAACCACAAGTATATTTGATCTCTCCTTCAGGAATGGAGGGGAAAAACTTAATGTATACAACAGGAAAGACAATTTCCTACCAATTTTCTGAGAAAAGAATGCAAAAAGATAGAAAAGCCTTACAAATCCCAAGGGGAAAAAGGCATACCACTGCTAACAAGTTGTCAGAAAAAGGATAGAAAGAAACTTTGCTTTCTTTAAATGCATTTAAATTGATGTTGAAGAACTCAGAAGAATTAAGTAATATTCATGCAAGTTATTTTAATTTTTCCTGTTGTAAAGTTTATTGAATATGCTTTCCCTTTGTAGTGCTTCCTAAGCAACCATTTTTGTTCAAAATAATACGCTTTGTAAAAAGTTGGGATGGTATATATTCTGTTGGATATTGCATAATAGAAAGCTGAACTTTGATTCCTATGAATAAGCCCATTCCTGCATAGCTATGGAAACATAATATGGGGATGGGCTATACACATACATTACTGCCTAATGAACTTATGAACTCTTGAGTTGGATCAGTGACCTGCAATTCACAGGGTCATAAGGAAGCAATTGAAATATACAACACATTTGCACATGGCATTTCCCGAGATATCAAGTCACTTACAGGAACTGTCTAGCACTCTTAAAAAATAATGCTATGAAAGCTCCAAGACTCAAAATTCTATCATATAGTGACTTCTGCAGTGTGTATAAGAGTGAATTAAATATGGGATGAGACAGATTCCGAATCAAGTATTTGTAAAGCAGCCATAGTGCTTCCTTATACAGAAGTGATTTGTTGTGACTGACAGTTAAGGTGCATTTAATATTTAATACCACATCAAAAATCCTTCTGTAAGTGATCATAGATCACTGGTATCAGTTGTTCTCCACACACACAATCAGGACTTCATTTGTGTCAGTCTCAGCTTTAGCATTTGTTGTCCATTAGGGTTGTGTGCATTTGCATATATGAATATATATAAACATTTGTTAGCAAATGAAGGAAAAAATAAACTAAAAAAGGCCCATTCATTTAATTCATATTGACAATGGAGGGAGAAAATGATGAATTGACAACAGTTAGGTTTAGAGTTAGTTTCTTAATGTCTCACACTCCTTTGCCTCCTCATTCTCCCGCTGCTGCTGCAGTACTGTTGCCATTCATTACAGTTGCCATTCAGCCTTGCTGCAGCAGTGATATCTAGGCAGACAGACAAGAGGCTGGATGGACAGACAGGCAACAGGAACATGATTCCTTACCTCTCCTGGTTCTCTGGATCATCCTGGGAAATGTAGCATGAAGAACTGGACCCAATGAGAGATGTCCAAAATGCCCCAGAGTTAGAAAGTGGGAAAATTCTCTTTACCCACTGGCCTGCCTGACTAGGCACCCCTCCCCACACAAACACTCACAAAAATCCTGACCAGCAATAACACCAACTGCCATCAGCACAGTAAGTGTGGTAGGAAGAGTGAAGAAGGAGGGATATGGAAGGAAGCTATTTTCCCACAGTGAGCACAAAAATGATTAACCTGAATAATGGCTAAATAATAACGGTAAAAGCAAAAATAAATGACATTTTTGAAACCAAAAGGCATACATTTTTTTCCTATGATGGGGCTGAAACTCAGAAAAATTGAAGTAACAATAGTACCCTGAGCCGATGCAAACCCCATTTGTCCATTTCTGACAAACCACAGGGAGTCCTACACAGCAAGGACTACAGGAAATAACTTGTACAGCAGAGGGCTATGTTTCTGGACAAGCTCAAGTCTGGCATGCTGGTTTCTAGAATTATCACACACATTCAGAAATGTTGCATTTACATGTCTCATTGTAATTCACACACAGAAAAATGTTAATTTTATTTATTTATAATAATAATAGCAATCGATTTATATACTGCCCTTCAGGACAACTTAATGCCCACTCAGAGAGGTTTACAAAGTGTGTCATTATTATCTCCACAACAATAATCATCCTGTGAGGTGGGTGGGACTGAAAGAGCTCCTAGAAGCTGTGACTGACCCAAGGTCACCCTTGGGAGGAGTGGAAGGGTGGGGAATGAAACCCAGTTCTCCAGATTAGAGTCCTGTGCTCTTATCCACTACAACAAACATGGTCAGTCATATATATTAAAATCACTTTTTAAGGAATAAAAAGCTTCCCTCTCTGGAAATGTGGCTCCTGTTTCCTGGGAGGTTATCAAGTTAACAGTTAAACAGATACTTATTAGGTGCCTTTGGGAATAAGTAAGCATACAAGACAGAGGGTTAGCCCGTATGACTGACTGGGTACCTTCCCACCTTTATGATTTTGAATAAACTTCACACAAAATTTCTTTTGGTCTGGACAATCGTTCCTATTGTTAATCTAACTGAGAGTGTTCACCTATACTTTTATTCCTAAGGACAAGACAAATGTTTCCAAGTCCTACTAAAAAGAGATATTCTATCCTTAAACAGTACATCTTTCTTTGGGCCTTTAAAATGCACATAATGCGAAACTACAGATTTGTATGCAATGCTATACCTGACTGCACGTGCTCCTTTACTATGAAATGATACTAGATTTCTTACGCAAGGGTCAGTTATTGCAGCAGAACTGCTGTTTGGAAAATAAATATCTCCCACAAGACTACAGGAGTTGGCCATCCTGCTGTATAAGATAAATATATCTTTTGTTATTTGTCTGTCTGACGGACGGTTACTGCCTGGGAGTGAACCAAATAGATATCCACATTAGATTTACAAATGCATGGCTACCTCTGCCAGGTCCTAACCTTTGTACAAATCAACTGTTCTTTTGGCTGAACATTCAAAACAGATGGGATTATTTCTCAATGTGTTATCAAACCAGACCTAATTAAGAGTGACAGCCTCAGCCGGAACTTCAGAGCTAACTCACTTCACTTTTTCATCTATATTCCCACCAGGTCTCAAATTTCAACATTTCTGTCACTGGGGAAATTACATGGTTAAACAACCCTTCATAAGGAAATCAATTACTTCTAAGATTTTTTTAAGTTTATTTTTACATCCCCAGAGCAATCTTGCAGCATTCATATTTAAATGACAACTACTACACCAGCAGATCAGCACTTCTTTAATCTTTGCAAGAGTATACTTCTGATGTTGCTTATCCATAAACACCTTACAAGATATGGGGAGGCTAGGGACTTCCTTACTGTTGTTTACTTGATAAGTCTGATATAGGAAGATCATATAGATTTGCTAGAGTTCATTTTTTTGTTAGGAACTTTTTTAAAATTCACTTCCAATTTATTCCTTTCTAATGAGGCCGCCCATTGGAGCAGTCATCTTGACAGTAAAAGTAATAGCTTTACAAAAGTAGTCACCTATTGTCACATAATACTATATTGAAAAATGAATGCCTTGGTTTGGGGCACATCTTTTTATTGAGCGACGAGAGTCCATGATGGAAGATATGGATGAGAGAAAAACATTCCTAATCGCTAAATGCTTTGATAAAGAGGACCAATTAATCTCTGTCTCTTGGAAAACGAGTGCCGGAATTAGCTTCTGAAAACTGGCAAGAAGGCAAAGTTCAAAGAAAACTTGTATTATTTGGGTTTGTTGAGAGTATCCTTTGGTGCTTTGTCCAAACTGCTTGGCAACCTCTGCATGTAATTTCACAACTTAATACCACTTCAACGGTTGCCTTTGTAGCCCCTGTGAAAAACCTGGGGGGAAAGCTCACATTGTCTGCACCAAACTGGATGACAAATGTAAACAAGATGTGACATGCACTCATGTATTTTTCTCCCAGTCCAATCAAGTTTGGAGTTCTGGAGACATGGCTGGATAGTTATCCATGCAGGCAGAATGCACAGGATCTAGGGAAAGATTTTAGTTACAATTTTAGGATTCCTTATAGGGGCAAGCAGCAGGCCTGTGAGAGAGAGAACTTGAAGTCTGTCAAAGGCATGGAGCAAATAGGGACAAATTAGCCAAAGAAAAACAGGAGGGATGGATTGCAAACCATTTTGCAACTCTGCTTTCAATCTCCTTTCTGCATAGTGCATAAGAAGGCAGCTGGTGAATTCAAGTTGATTCATTATCTGTCCTACCCAAAAGGAGATTCTATCAATGATGGGATTCCACTCTGTGGTGGCTATGGTACAGTTTCAAGGGTGTGGGCGTAAATGTCTAAGTCTGATATCAAGTCTGCTTTCCGACTTTTCCTGGTGCATCCTAGTGAAGTGATTTCGATTTATTGGGTTTCAAATTTGAGGGGCAGTACTGTTTTGATTAGGAGTTGCCCATGGGATGTTCTGTTTCATGCTTGGCTTTTGAGACTTTTAGTACCATGCTTGAAAGGGCTTTTAAGGAAAAGGCAGCCTCCTGCACTGTTACACTTTATTTAGATGACTTTCTGTTTGCCAGCCCTAATAACTCTGGGGAACGTGCATGGCTTCTGTCAGCATTTGAGGAATTCACTGAGGAACTGGGTCTTCCTTTGGTGGTAGAGAAGACAGAGGGGCTAGCAATGTGTTTAGTGTATTTTGGCAGAGAAATAGATACAGAAGCAGAAGCCTGTCAGCTTCCATTAGATAAGTTACAGAAATATAGGGAACTCTTGGGGAATTTGGTTGTTCGTAGGAAGATTACTTTTAAGGAAATGCAGGTTATATTAGGTCATTTAAATTTTGCATTTAGAGTTGTTGCTCCCAGTAGGGCCTTCCTGTGGTGCATGATTGATGCCAACTAGGAATGTGAGGGAGGCACGCTATAAAATTAGAGTGACCGGCCATATGAAGGCAGATGCCTTTGGCTGGCTGCATTTTTGAAGAGTTTCAATGGTGCCTCATTTTGAAGACATAGGCATTTTTTGCAGCAAGATTTTCAGATTCATTCTGATGCTGCTGGGGTGTGTGTGTCATGGTTTCAGTGTATATTTTCAGGGCCACTGGTGCTCACATCCATGACCTGACAGGAGGGGGAGTTGGAGGATATCTTAAAGGATATGATGTATTTAGACTTATTTCCCATATTTGTATATTGATGTGTGGGGCTGAGGTGTCACAGCCAATCCAAATGGAGGCAGCAAGGGATATATCTAGCTGTCCCTTTCACTCAGCAGGCACTTGCTGTGGAGAGTGACCCATCCTTCCACCCTGAATACCTCTTGGGCCAGCTAATTGCCAATTAGGGTCGAACAATGGTGGAAGCCTGTTTTTCACCTGCTCCATGATGAATGTGGTGGTAGGAATTAAATAGACCTAGTTAAAAGCTGGTTAGGCCACAACTATTTGGCAGGAATAGAGTGGGTTGCTCAGGATAGGTAGGGTTAATACACAAACACCATGAGGCATCTCGGTGATGCAGTATGCGTCCAGACCAGGTCATCCCATGCAGGGAGGTTGGGTGGTGTTGTGAATGAGTGCCCTGGGTGCTGAGGGGCATCTCCTGAACCTGGTAGGTGCCTTGCAGGCCAAGAGGGGAGGCAGATGAAGCTGGGTGCCTCTCGGCACAGGAGGCTGTGCAAGCTATGATAAACTGGGTGGGCAGAAATCACCAGCCAGGCTTGGAGCCAGGGTGGAATTGCCAAGTGGGGACCCAAGGAGGATGCCTAGCACAGCCCACCCTCAAAATAGCTTATAGTATGCTTGCTAGAGATCAGCAGTTTAAGGTTAAAAATTAATGAAGATTCTAGTTGAACTCACATGATTTGTGTCTATTTTTATTGCCTAATGTCATGTTTGCAGTGCTGGAGCAAAAAGAAAACTAATTTGGTAAGAGAAAGAAAGAAAACTTGCCTGGCCTCTCCTGTTCTTTTTCTTTTCTTTTTTGTGCAAGAGTGATGTGTACAGCATATTCTCAGCTGAACTCTAGAATGCCAAAGATAGGCATGCTTTGCACCACTAATGTGTATACACTGCAGGCTGTCCATCCAAACAAGGATGCTAATTAAATGCTGCAATATTCAGCTGCAACTCAGAGGCAGAAGAGCATTATGAGAAGGGGCGAGGGAGCACATTGCTTACATGGATTTTTCTGGTTTGCTTTAATGATCAGCCTAATAAGTGACAATCTCTGTATAGATACATACCTTTTTAAAGAAAAAGGTGAATGCTTAGGGTCTTGTCATTATGATATCACTAAACAATGACTTTTAGAGATTAACAAAGCAGATGCGTTTTCAGAGTTGAGAGGCAGGACTTCATCAAGATTGAGGGCTAGACCAAATGTTTGTTCAGAAATGACAAAAAATTAAGATTAGAAAAAGAAAATCCATATCCTATGAGAAAATCTACTCAATGGGATGCGTGGGTCACAGTTTTGTTTTAAAAGGGCTTAACAATTGTCTGTTTGAAGAAACAAACTTGGAATAACAATGAAGTATTGATCTTAAGAGTTTTATTATTTTATTAGTATTTTAAGCACTATGCCCACATTCACAGCTTCTCTCCACCGTTTCAGAATTACTTACATTGAAGCTTTAACACAAGAGAATAGAGCTGGAAAATATTTGGCTTATCTTACTTTAAAAATAAAGGAAAGATGTTCAACATTCAGCTGCTCTTCTACTCTGACAAAACTATTGACAATATGACTATAAAAAGAGAACTTGGAAAATATTAGCACAGCACTCGATCAATCAGTTCTCTTTTTAACACAGAATGGAAGATGGGAGGAGAGACTGTTGCCTTAATGATTTTTCATTTTTCTTATTTACCCTGATATGCTAGTAGGGGCCATATATTTCATCAGAGCACTTGTGATGAATTTGCTGCTCCTTTATGTAAAAATAAAGAGGAGTTTACTGGCACCTTCAGGATGCATTCCTGTAAGAGATTAAGAAGCACATTTTTAAAAAGCAGAGTCAAAGGAAATACAAGTGAGATGTCACTATGTACCATTCAAATCCAATGAATAAGTACAGTGACCATTCATAATAGTAACCATTGGTGATTATGTAGTTTTCCTAGTTATGCTGAGCTAGTTAATGGCTGATGAAGCTTCCCTGTTCATGTTATCTGGAGATAATTCTTGAAGAATCCAACCATTTCATGTTGGAACCACCCCTTGACTTTTTTGGCTGATGGCTTTTCAATCACCTACAGTGAAGTATTCTCCCATTGGTTTCTCAATAATGCTATTGTCAGTGTCAGATTTGTATCCAGTTTCCTTGTGCATGCAGACAGAACTATTTGTCCTATATAAAGAGCAGGAGGGAATTGTTGACACCTGACAACTTAGTGGATAAACCCAAGATGGTGGAGCTGGTCTTATTCAGTCCTCTAATAGTGGTGTGCAGATGGTATCTGCATTTGTTGCAGTATCTGGTTCCTGGACTTGTGTCTGTGTTAGCTGGAACAGAATCATACATAAGAAGAAGCTCTTTTAGGTTGCCACAGAGGAGGATGTTGTGACGGCCTGCAAATGCACTAAATCTTAGCTTTAATTCTGCAGCATTCTGCCTTTCTTATTGTCTCCAACCCATCCAGTTAAAAGCTAACCCTACATTTTAAAGCATAAAATTCATAGCTACGTATCCAAGAATTCCAAGGTTTCAGTATTCTAATCATATAGCCAAAAGTTAGTTCAATAATTATTGGGGGAAGGGATAAAAGGGTGAGATTCTTATCACCAAGGTGAGAAGTGGCAATTGTTATGGGAAAAGAAAAGGACCTTCTCAGTCTTCCTCCTACTGTAAATTTTTGGACTCTTTTGCTTGAATTGGAGGCAATGTACCAAATATGATAATGATTATATTTTGGGTTGTTGGCACAATTTCAGCCAATCACATTCCTTGGGTACACAACTCTTCCCTGTGATTCATGTTTCCATCTGCATTTTCCCTGCTACTATTTACCTTTTCAGCTTCAATAGCAAAAGAGGGACAAGTTCTAGATGAAGAAGAAGATTGACTAGAATGCAACTGCATGGAAGTACAGAGCTAATTTCCAAATAAACTAGAGGTGGAAAGACTCCTTTGGTTCTGATCACTAGAGATTTGCGTGCACAGAGGCAACCACTATGTCACTTGGTAACATGGGCTAATGTCACATTGACTTAGTCAGAGTGCTAGAAGCTTCTTTTCCTGTGCAGCTGTTGTTTCCTGTGTTTCTATTGTTGTTCTAATGATATCATGTTTTAATTTAAGACTGTACTGTGTGTTTAAATTTGAATATCATGTTTCTTCTTCTATGTGTTCTTTATAGTGCTTATGCGTACCATCACAATGTTGGGTGCCTGAAAATTTCTATAAATGAATTTCCTATCAAAAATGGCCAATGAAGTAGCAATTTTATTGTCAGACTGTGGCTTGAACAAAAGTTGCAATCCAGACTACCCCTTGCAATGAGACAAAAGTCCATCGATTTCAAAAGGCTTTACTGAAGATAAACAACCATTATAAGTCCACACTCCAAGATACAAGGATCATGGCTGAGCTAGAAATTGTTACGAATGACAGGCAAAAGCAAAGGTACAGAATAGCAGTTCCCTGCGGGCCCCATCCTCCCCCTCAGTTCTCAAAACAATCGGCCTGAGGGTGAGAAAGTGAAAGTTTCCCAAGGGTGTCTGAAAGGCAGATATATGTAGACATAACATTCCTCTTCTCTCTGTGAGCTTCCAGCGGAAGGCTTGCCACCTGCAAAGAAAACACTTAATATACAGACAGGGTCAAAATGGAGTTTCTTTGGTTTAAACACAGTCAGAACCTGACATTTATGAGTTCATATATAGAATTATTAAGGAATTGGTTACCCAAAGCCATCTCTGTAGACTTGTTGCCCCCCCAGTTGGAAGAATGAGATAGACACAAGGCATATGGAACTAAGGGCCGCAACATCAACTCTAAACTGCAGCAAAGGCAAACTGGTGGTACAGGTCAAGTCACGGGGTCACTCTGGGACCTCCACCTTGACCTGTCTGCCCCGGGCTTCAGCCATTCTTGGAATTCTTGGAATTGCCAAAAGGGTGCTCACCAGCCCACTCCCTATTCCCAAACTTCCTCCTGCCAGGGCAACCTATTAGGTCCCCCCCCCCAATTGCCTCAAACCCCTGCTGCAGTGCCAGGTAGGCAAAAAACCCTTCGCCCTTGCCAATCAGAGGAATGGGGGGGGGGGAATTCTGACTAAAAAACAGCAGCCAGCTAATCCTGTGCTGAAACAGGGCGAGGAGGGTGGGCCGAACACGTGGAGCAACTGAAGCCTCAGGGGTGGAGATGCCTACTAAGGCATGGGTCTCCACCCCCCAGTCTGTACCCAGATGCTCAGGAGGGCCATCTGTCTCCTCCTCCATCTGAGGAGGCAAATTCGGCCCCCGGCATAAGCCTCTGTGCGGCTGCTGGGAAGGGGCTGTATTACCACCACCCCCAGTCGGAAGAATGAGACAGACACAAGGCATATAGAACTAAGGGCCGCTTTATTAAATGCAACATCAACTCTAAACTGCAGCAAAGGCAAACTGGCGGTACAAGTCAAGCCACGAGGTCACTCCGGAACCTCCACCTTGACCTGTCTGGGTGAGCCCCACTGCCCCGGGCTTCAGCCATTCTTGGAATGGCCTAAGCCGGCCAGGCAAAGGGTTCCCCCCCATCAAGCTCCTAAAGCCTTAACCATACAGCATGAGGGAAGGACTTGCCCCTGGGGTTCCCTGGAGGCGGTCTTCACAGGTGGTGGTAGCCATGAAGCATACCATCCCTCCTAACAGACCCCATTTCCCCACCTATGGGGAATTGCCAAAGGGGGTGCTCACTCGCCTGCTCCCTATTCCCCAACTTCCTTCTGCCAATGCAAAAGGCCAAGCCTCAGCTTAGGCCCTCGTGCCCCACAGGTGGCCTAGCGCCAACCTCAGCCCTTGCCTCAGGTCATCTAAGAAGATGTTGTTGCCAGCAACTGACAGGTAAACCCTGATTTCCCTGCAAAGGGTGGCAAACATGGCCTTAATCCTAGGGTGAGATGGGTACATTCCTAGGCTGTCCCTAACTTGTACGCACTGGGCCATTGGTCTTTGCTCACTCCAAAGTCAGTGATCACCTGTAAAGACAGGGCACAGGCTTTCATTAATCGCAGGTCATTACCACCCAATTGGATGACCACAATATGCTAGAGATGACTGGGCTATCCGGACCTGGCTCCCTACAAACCATGTGCGGGGAAGGACTATTCCTTCCCACAACCATAAGCAGGGGAAAACCATTCCTCCCCCAATTAATGTACATGGGAGAGGACCATTCCTTCCCCCAAACCAGGCTGCTTGGGAGGACCCTTCCTTCCCCATTAATGTATGTGGGGGAGGACCCATCCTCCCCCCAAACCAGACAGGGGAGGACCATTCCTTTCCCCCCAAACAAAAGTGGCAACGAATATGGCCCATTCACCCAGCCTGTGCTGGGACACGCCGTCTTGCTGGCATGGTGTGCTGATCAAAATACTCTGCTGCATCCCCAGTGGATCTGTCACTGCCTTGAAGATCCACCTTGGTGAACCAGCATACCTAGGAAAAACTCAATTAGCATAACGTTCAAAGGGAAGCAGGGGGACAAACTCTCTCTCTCTCTCTCTCTCTCTCTCTCTCTCTCTCTCTCTCTCTGTATTTTATTATTATTGTTACCTTTGAAATGAAACCTAACACTCAACAGTAACAGTAACAAGGAAACAGCCTTTAGACAAAAGTGAGCAAGAGTTAACACTCAAACAGGAACTGGCAGTCTGCTACTCCAAATAAATGCCAGGCGCTCAACTATCCACCACCTCACTTGGCTGGGAACCTTTCCCAGCTGTCTGCTGGCCTCCTCCACTCCCTGACTGTCTGCTGCCCCCTCCCTGCTTGGATCCAGGGCAAGCTATATAAGGGTGAGGGCCAGAACAAGATGGGCACTCATGCCTATACTTACAGGTTTTTCTGTTATAGGCCCCCTTTGCTGTAAAGTCCCAGCAGAGGAGGCAGGGTTGCAACTGCTGCCCATCAGATGCACGAGTGGCTAAACTTGCTAAAGGGCGATGAATCAGATGGCTACTATCTGACCTATCTCCCGAGTTTGGCTTTGCAGGGGACATCACCTGCAGCCACAGTTGCTGGTGAATTTGGTCCCAAGGAAGCTGCGGGTTGAGAGCAGCCCGCATCCTGAACTCTTCATCGTACTGCAACCATGCAGCACCAACGAAGTCAGTGTATCCCCTGAAAATAATATTAAGTTACTGAAATAGAGAAACAGCCCGTAAAAGCTGTTTTACCCCCATGTAAATCAAGAATCCTGGAAGCCAATTGTGCCAATTGCGGTCTACCTTCCACCCTTTAATTTTCTCCTTATCATGTTCATCTAAATCCTCCTTATCCTTCTCCAGCTCCCTGAAGAGAAGGGTAAAGACGTCTACATATTCTCCTTTCACTATCTTATCCCTGGTTTCCTGGGTAAGATGGTCCCCAAGGGGCAGATCAGTGTCACCAAAGGGGAGCGCCCTATAAGGCACCTGTCCATAAGCTGACAACCCATAAGGAGGAAACCTCCATGGAGAACATGCCCCATACTGCCAACCAGCAGAAGGGAAGCTAAGAGCCTGTCTGTCACCTGTTGTCCATGTTGACTGAGTGCTCCCTATCGCTGACTGGGAGCTCGGTGCACCCGCGAACCATCCCAGCCAACCCCCGTGCCCAGGCGGTTGCCATGAGGAGGTGTTAACAGGGTAATAAGGTGTTGTAAAACCTAGGGACCCAGAGGTAGCAGCCTGACTCCAGGGTCCCCATGTCCAGGTGCACTCCTGCTGTGGCAGGCCAGACTTACCCTCTGTCATGCTAGGCTCCACCGTGACTTGACCTCCTTCTGTTTCACCTTCCGGTTCACGACTAGTACTAGCAACCACAGCTGCTGAACCTGTCACAGACTCAAGAGCAGAGAGATGTTTCAAAATCTCAACCCTGGAAGCAGGTTTTGATGAAGCCCTAACTGGCGTAGATCGTTTGGGCCCGCTTCCTGCCTGAGTGGATGCCCCTCTAGCCTTCTCCAATGCCTCAAGGCACTTGAAGACATCTGTGTGCAAGCTAGTGCCCTCCTCATCATCATCAGAAGAAAGAGTGGGTGGGGTCCTCTTAGGAGGCTGTTTTTTGGCTTGCTGTTTGCGCTTAGGCTGGTCCCTGCCCTTCCTAGAGGCCATCTCTCCTTAAGGTCAACCCCCTAGGCACACTGTCCCTTTTTATTTATCTTTTATTTAATTTAATAGGATTATTATAATTGGTGCACCAAAGCAATGGACATATGCCTGAGTGTACACAAAGCAGATCATAACTATGGGTTGTGTGCTATGGAGCTGCAGATAGGCCCCTGCAACAGCAAAGCTACCATTAAAATGGGCACAACTCACAACATGGTGGCTGCTATACAAAACGTGCCAGAAGGTCAAATAAGAAATGTGGCCACACACCAGGCCCACTGCTAACCCAGTCTCAGCCCAACTAAGCCCCAAAGCTCATGCCTTAAACCCAGGCCTGCTGTCTCAGCACAAATGGCACCCAGAACTGTGCTACATGTAGATGGGAGGGATATGGGGGGGGATGAAAGGAGAACAGACCACCCCCTTTCAAAACAACAACTCCCTCCTGGCAACAAGCACCGCTGTGCTGCAAAACCCTGCTGAATAAACTGGGCTCAAACTGCTCCACTTCACCACAGCTGATGCCCAGCCAAGGACCCTCCGCTGAAGCCTGGAGAGTCCCTACCTGAGCAGAGCCCCCAGCAGGGAAAGCTCCGCTACGATGGCGCCATGCAAATGCTGCTGCAAGAACACACAAGGAGCAGGCAAAACAAAGCCGCTGCTCCTTGTGAGTAGGGCACTCACACCCGATCGGTCCTCCATGCGCCGACTGACAGCAGGCTTCTAAAATACATCCTGCTTCAGCCAAACATGCAGAACAACTGAAGCCTCAGGGGTGGAGATGCCTACTAAGGCACGTGTCTCCACCCCCAAGCCTGTTCCTGGATGCTTGGAAGGGCCATCTATCTCCTACATCCGAGGAGGCAAGTTCGGCCCCTGGCATAAGTCTCTGTGCAGCTGCTGGGAAGGGGCTGTAATCTCACCAAAGGATAAGATTTTATAAACTTGTCCCAGAGAAGATACGTGGCTATTCAAATTCCAGAATTACTGTATTACTGTAGAAAGGCGTTCAGAGGGTTATCTCAAAAGATATTATGTGATAGTCAAAGCTGAAAAATAACGAAAAATTAGTATGATAGAGTACATGAGATGATGAAGGGCAATAGTTCAAAAGGAGAAGAGTTAATTCCATTTTTCAACTTGCCTTGAACAACCTGCCTTCAACATTTAGCAGAGGAGAAAAGTGAGAAAAATCTTGAGATCTTGCTGACAGCAAGCTGAGGAACATTTGAATAAATGTGTTCTTCTCTTCTTGCAGGGAATGGGCAGGGACAGAAGTGTGAGCTTTTTTATGCATAACAGACCAACATGGGAATGCCAGGAAAAATGGAGAGATTTCTTTGAATACATAGCTGCAAGTTAAGAAATATTAAGAATGGTTAACAAGGATATAGATCAATTACAAAACTAAGACGTTAGAAATGTTGAATATAAAATGTGATGTATATGATTGAATATAGAATGCTTAGTACAAAACTGGTTATAAGTAATTGAGGAAATGGAGAGGAGTAATATTATGAAATTTATATATAATTTATTATGAAATTATATATCTTGCTTATATTTTTTGCTGCAGCTTAAATCTGTTATTCTGTATTCTGTTCAAGATCCTTTATGCACTTTCAAATGTCTCTTTTTTCTCTTTTAAATAAAGTTCCTTAATGATTTTTTAAAGTGCGAATCTTTTGGCACCAGCCAAAGAGGAAAAGCCCAAGGGCCCTTCTTAGGCCAGGGCTTAAACCTAGAATCTGTGTTATGCAGAGTCATCCATCAGGACCAGCCCAGGATGTGTACATTTTTTACTTTTGTATTATTTTCTGGAATTGACTGTATTTTTTGTGTGTGATTCATTTTGGACCCCCACACAGAGAAAAAAGGCATGCAGTGGCTGGCAATCAGTGGGAGTTGGGGGCAGGGATAATGGGGGGCACTATCGGTGATTTTTTAAACTTTTTTTCTCCCACTGGCTGCCAGAGAAACAACAGGAAATAGAATTCAAAGGCCTAGTATTCTATGCCCCTGGCAGGAACCTGCCAGCTCTGTAAAAGTGCCATAAAAATTAACATAAATAAACAAGTTGGGCACAAACAAGGACTTATGGGGAGAATCTCTCCCTCCACTATTTCCTCTTTTCCTTTCCTGAATTTCCCCCATAGACTACCATTTTACTGCTTCCTTCTCACCTCATCCACCAGCCTACCTACCTTTATCTGCTTTTCCCATTCCTGTGAAACCTGGAAGTGATATCATGCCTCTCTAAACACTGCTGGAAACTCTATTGTAAAACCCAATTTTTACACAGAAGTGATGACAGTTCTCTCTAAGAACCACCACAAATGCTATGATTTTACCATAAAGTTTCTGGAAATTCCTAGAGAGGTGTAATGTTACTTCAAGGGCTTTCCAGAAAAGATCATGACTTCACTGGCGGCCACCCACCTGTGTCTCCCAACGCGCACCCCCCTGTTACTTGGAATAGGGCTCCCTGTGAGTAAGTGGGGGGAATTAGCAGCAAGGAGCAAGGCTATGCAAGAGGGGTAACTACAGGATATCTCCATCAGTATTTACGAGGTCCCTTCCCCAAGGAGGCAAATGAGACCGGTGATCTTGAATAAAAGAGTATTTTTATTAAAAGGGGAAAAAATCACACACACACACGCAAGAGATTGTACACAAACGCACAAGATGCCTAGGAAAAGTAGAGGTGAAGGTGGAATAGGTTTGAGGAATTTCAGGGTGATAATTACCTATCTGGAGAGTAGGGTAGTCCACAGAGGAAGAGCTTCAAACATCCTGCATTCTCGGCCAGGAGAGAGAGTATTAGGGAGATTGACCCTAAGGGAACTGTGCTTGGATCCAGAGAGCATGCATGATTTGAATGGGGCCAGAGCCCTGGTTCTTATAGGGCAAAACATGTCCTGAGGCTGGGAAGCTCCTTCAGCCATTGGAACAAAGACCCTAAAAGTCAGTTCCAGGGAATTACAAAGGTTTGATTACTTGGATTATTTGTTGCTGGGATGTGTGAAAGGAAATGCAAAGTCTCTCCTGCTGCCTCACAAAGGGGCAGTTTGCTAATGACTCTCCCTGGAGCTGATGAATTTAGATAGGGATGGCATCTTCCCAGGAACAAATTATAAACTTATCAGTGCTAATTAATTGCTCCCCGATCTTGGGGTGGGGATTTCATCATGGAAGGAGGATATTAGAATGTGCTAAGAAGGATGACTCAACGAGATCGTCTCTTATCACAGTTCATGCCTGCAGCTGGGAAGGCAGTAAATACAATCACCACGGTCACTCTGCATTTGCATGAATGTCCTATTCATGTTTGAGCTCCCAGGCGGGCCTCAGCAACTCTGGCTGAAATTCCCCCTGCTGCAGATCAGGCTGCATTAATCCAGGGGCCCTGTGATTTTTAAATCACAGGCAGCTATCAAACAGCTATTAAATATGGTGGAGGCCAGGGCCAACTACTTATACCCCCAGTCTCCCCAGCTAACTCAAGCCAAGAGCATTTTGGTTTGCACTGCAGCATCTTATTTCTGGGTCAGCTCAAGCCTGGAAAGGTTATCTGGAATAAAGAGACATGGTAGGAACTAGGGTTGCCAATAGTCTAGAAGAAAAAAAAATGTCCTGTCTCTTTAACAGAGGCTTCATGAGATGTTATATATCAGTGAAATTATTTACTTCCATGTCATGAAAACTTCAGCTGCCATTTCCATACACTAAGCATATATTAAAAAATAAAAACACAGGTCATTTCTTTTCCAGGCCAGTTAACAACCCTAGCAGAAACTCTGCTACACAGTCTTACAGCAGTCAGCTGTTTTCCCAATTTCCTTCCCTCACTAGTATACCCGATGTTTCTCCCTTCTCAGTCCATATTATGCCCACAAGCTGTGGCACCTATTAGGGCAACCAACCAATTTACTTTGACCAGCCAGTATTAGTCTTAAGCCTCTGCAGTGAAAAGGGACAATGCCTTCCACAACTACTCAGGGACAGGAACAGATGCACAAATATCCCTACTCTGCTTCAAAAAATGAAAGGTTAATGTTAAGGGATTTTTTTACCTATTCTCTATACTACCTTTTACCTATATGAGATCTTATTGAATCTGCCCTCACACACAGGAGTCAATTTCTGCCTCAATGGGTAAATTCCTTCTTTCAGATAGAACTGCGGGTTGTGAACCTACAGAATGTCAACATTTTTTTGTTTTTATTTTCTTTTTTGCCTTGCATAAGCAGTCCTTTAGGTTTTATACTCACAACATAAGTATGGCTCCAGATATTTAAATATGTTTATATTGCAAGATCTGATTTGTCCTATCTCTTATACTTGCTGGGTGCCATGTTTCATGGAAGAATTATTTGTATTAACTGTTGATTTTTTATTCTGTAAACAAATAGCAATTATTCTGTAAATAATTAGAACTGAAGGGTATAAAAAGCTCCCCAACAGAACTGGTCTTTATACATTTTTACCAATGTGTCATGGGTTTTATCAATATAAAGAAATAGACCCACATTCCTTTGAAGAAGGAACGTGTCTTGATTGGTGTCTTGATTTGTGTAAAGTTATTGGCTGTAAGGGGAATATGACAGAGTACTACAAATAAAATCCTCTTACAGTTAATCCTAAAGTCCTGCAAGCCCATGGAAGCCCATGGAAGGCAGGATACTATGGCTGCCTGCAAACAAGGCAAGGGATGATATGGGAGCTCTATAAATATATGTGTCTTTGTCCCTTTCCAGGCCCATGAAGCCAAAGAATATCTTTTTGGCCTCACCCTCTCCAACTTTGTGTTTTATTCCTACAAGGGTCACCCATGTTCATTTGGGGAGATAGAGTTGCCAACTCTGGGTTGGAAAACTCTTGGAGATTTCAGGGTGGTTCCTCAGGAGGTTGTGGTTCGGGGACCTCAGTGGGACATAATGCCATATAATCCACTCTCCAAAGCAGCCATTTTCTCCAGAGAACTGATCTGTGTAGTCTGGAGATCAACTGTAATTCTGGGAGATCTTCAGGCCCCACCTGGACATTGACCACTCTAGGGGAACCAAGACGGCATTTATTAATTCACTTCCTTATACCTATTTCTTATATTTTCCTTTTATCATTATTTTGTCAGTCATTATCATTATCACCAATTTGAATTATTAATTCTCATTTTTGACCGTTGATCTTTGATTTTCTTGAGTTAAACTTGTCTTACCAATTTTTGGACTGACCTTAGGACTATTTCATATAATTGCCATGAATAAATCATTCTCTCATTTTTGGTGCACAGTCCTTCAAATAATCCATCCGTCAGTTGTTGATGCAGAAGAACTTGTATCAACCCACATTTCTTCAGTCATATCTCATTTAGTGATCATTATTTTGATCAAAATGCATGAAAAGTAATTTATCATTCAAGAGCTGATAGTGTAAAAGAGAACAACACATCACTGAAAGTGTTTCAATAAATTAGACAGAGGCTTTCTGCATAATCTTCCAAGTAAATTGGTGAATTTCATTGTGCTTAATGCACTCGTTTTTTAAAGATTCTCCAGCAATGCTATTAAGATGTGCTTACAATTAGCAAAAATCTTGTGGGTCACTTAAAGAATCACTATATTTTTCCTCATTAGTGTAATGGGAAATGGGTATAAGAAAGGCATGCACACTCTTTTCTAACTACCAACACCCCACAATCCACTTCAAATTATTCTAAGTTATTGCTATTGCTATAGTTATTTTTAACTCTCAAAAAGGGAAGTAAAATTGAGGTTCATATATTAGCTTTAACTACCTAGCTGATAGAGTCAGATGAACATTTCCCATGCTGACACGTTCCATGTTCAAAACCATTGTGCAGATTTCCAGGAACCGGCTAATAAACCCTTTACTCTCTTTTCTGCACAATTAACATAATCTCTCTTGTTTAATCTTTTAAAGGATAATAGAATACAGTCACATCTAGGGTGGTTGTCGCATACGAACTAGAACTATGGAGAGGGAGAGAGGCAGAGAGAAACAGAGAGAGAGAGAGAGAACACATGGCCTTTACTGTCTATTGCCATACATGTTAGGATTGTCTGCACAAGGCAGGAAACTCACTGGGTATGCAACCAGAAGTATCAATAGTGCATTGCCAATGATGCTCTAGCATTCAGGCAAAACACTATAGTTCTTCCGGTTGCACCATAAGTCATTGGGATACTGACAATTGCCCCTTCCATTTCCCATTAGGAGTGAACCATACTCAGTTTCTCAAAATTTATAATGCTAGAGCAAAGGTCTCCTCAAGTTGGGGCCCTGAGTTTTCAGGGAACTACAACTGATCTTCAGAGTACAGAGTTCAGTTTCCCTGGAGGGAAGTTTCATAGATTCTATGGCTTCATTTTCCAGCTGAATTCCTCCCCGTCTCCAAAAACTGCCTTCCACAGGAGCTGCTAAAAATTTTCCAGGAAGTTTCCAAATCAGTGTTGCCAATCCAATCTCCAACAGGTAGTTTGTGAGCTACTAGTAAATCTCTGGCTGCTGCAGGGTAGCTTACATATCCCTAGAAGACCCAGGAAAGGATCACAAAAAAACCCCTCTGCTGTAAGCTTTTTTTTCAAGCTTCTATTTCATAGGATTTTTCTGATAGCTTAGGGCCAAGCTACAAGTGACAAATGACACTTGAACGGCAAGTGTATTTCTCCCTGTTCACTTGCCCTCCACTCAATCCACTTGCTGTTCAAGTGTCATTCGTCACTTGTAGCTTAGCCCTTAGTTGATAGCTTCATTTCTGGTGCTCTTCAAAGTCCACATTCCATTTCGAAGGCAGAACCAAACTTGGTAATGAACTGGGGGAGCTGGACTTGCTTGGGATACTTTTCATTATTTGGAAGAAGCTCTCATTAAGGGGAAGGTTGACAACCAGTAAAAGTAAAGGTAGTCCCCTGTGCCAGCACCGAGTCATTACTGACCCATAGGAGGATGTCGCATCAAAATGTTTTCTTGGCAGACTTTTTGTTATGGGGTGGTTTGCCATTGCCTTCCCTAGTCATCTACACTTTACCCCCAGGAAACTGGATACTCATTTTACCAACCTCAGAAGGATGGAAGGCTGAGTCAACCTTGAGCCGGCTTCCTGAACCCAGCTTCTGCCAGGATCGAACTCAGGTTGTGAGCAGAGCTTGGGCTGCAGTACTGCAGCTTTCTACTCTGTGCCACAGGGCTCCTTGACAACCAGTATGCTATGGTTTCTTACAATTTTAAAAATGGAACAGGACAAGTAATATGTAAATAATTGCGAGATATGGACTGAATGCATCGTTTAGTGAAATCCCATATTTTGAGCAATGGAAGCTCTAACAAAATAATCTCCGATTTGTAAAATATTATCTGTGACAGTCCAAAACATACAGTAAAGACTGACCACCTGTAAAGCTTCCAGAAAGGGCCTACTTCTTTGATGAACAAAGAAACACAGCTTGCACAGACTCTTGTTCCCTCTTGTTCATTAAATGAATATTGGTGTGGTATAGTGGTTAGAGTATTAGACTTGGATCTAGAAAACCTAGGTTCAATTTCCCATTCTTCCATGAAGGTTACTGTGTCTACTATCACACAGGATTGTTGAGAGGATAACTTAGAGAAAGGGCAAGATAAAAATGTACATAGTAAAAGTGCTAATAACTTTCGTATTGTAAAGAATCATTACTTGCCCTATATGACTTCCAAACTTCTATATCTTCTAGTATTCATGGTATCTACTTCCTTTAAAAAGAACAAATTATAGGTCATTTGAGAAAGTGTCATTAATCTTCTTTATTAGCACATTTTGGGGAGGGGAGAATGAAATATCTAAGAATCACTTCAGCAGTATAAATTATCCTTTTTGAAATTTTTATGTCACAGATAAACTGTGAAATTAGCCTTTTTTCGCCTTAATCATTTATGCAGGTTGTCAACACTGATTTATATGGAGCCCTAATTATCCATGCCACAATAGTTTCATATCAATTACATAAGAGCCATGGTTGGAAAAGTTAAAAAAAACTGATAATAGAATAATCCCAGTTTAGCTTTATGAAAAGTAAAGAAAGCTTTTATTTCACTCTGATTGGGAAGGACAAGAAAAATGAAAATCTTTGGAACTGGAAACTAACAGGCATACTATTATTTTTTGAAGGATATCAATATTTAAAGCATCACTAACCTGAATATAGCCAGATATGATATTCAAATTATCACAGTTTTACAGAGGGTTCCAAAAAGTCGTAGACTACTGTGCTGGTAAAAGGAACTTGATGTGCCACCATGTCTATAATAAATAGTGTTTGATTGAATCAAATGCACATATTTTAAAGATTTTAGAATTGCTTATCTATGTTTGATTGAACCAAATGCACATATTTTAAAGATTTTAGAATTGCTTATCTCTGACATTTATCAGAAAACAAGTATCATCAATGTATATTTATTAAGCGTGGAAAGAAAAATGGACAATATTCCATAGAAGCTACAATTCATATTATTGATGCTTTCTTTCTTGTGCTCATTTTGGGATGAACAAGTATTAATTTCTTTTTAGCTTTTTATACTTTTTTCAGTGGTTCTCAGATCTTTGTTCTGAGTTTTGTAGTTTTGTTTGGTATACCTGTACAGTTTTCGTACACAGTTTGTATAGTATTTGTACATATAACAAACTTCTTTTACATGTATAATGTTGTTATTAATATACAAACAACATATCCTTGTTTCAGTGAACTATAAATAAATAAGTAATGGAAAATGTGTACGTTTTACAGAGGAAAAATTGTGTAATGAAACAGAAAATGGTACAAAAATAATCATGGATTTGTTTCATACAAGGAAGAGGTGAAATCAAATTGGAGATTTTCAGGTCAAAATAAGAGGGAAGAGAAATCATTCATAGCTCACATACCAAAACTTCTAAGCGAATATAGCTCAGATACCATCTCATCTGACCATTGTTATAACTGATTCAACCACGTTCTTATATTATTATTTATTTAAATTTTTAACTCTGCCTTTTAAATTAAATGCCCTAGGCATCCAATAATAAATAAAAATACAATGAAACATTAAAAATATCTAAAACCAGAATATATGGGATAAAACAGCAGTACAACAAAAGGCTATATATAGCTGCCTAGGGAGGTGGTGAGCTCCCCCTCACTGGCAGTTTTCAAGAAGAGGCTGGATGAATACTTGTCAGAGATGCTTTAGGCTGATCCTGCACTGGGCAGGGGGTTGGACTAGATGGTCTGTATGGCCCCTTCCAACTCTATGATTCTATGATTCTATGATTCTATGAAAGCAGCAACACACTTGTAAAAAGCTCAGCAATAAAACAATAAAATGCACTTCAATAAACCTCAGTGAAGACACAGCAGTAGTTAGGATACCTATTTATATCATACTGATTTATCATAAAAGCAGTTTACTGTAATAGGAACAATGATCTAGAGGCAAAAAAAAAGTTTCCAACTGAATACAGCTAATGTATCAGGCACTAGCAAAAAGCAACTAAAATAAAATATATATTGTCGAAGGCTTTCATGGCCGGAGAGCGATGGTTGTTGTGGATTTTCCAGGCTGTAGTCTTGGTCTTGGCATTGTAGTTCCTGATGTTTCGCCAGCAGCTGTGGCTGGCATCTTCAGAGGTGTAGCACCAAAAGACAGAGACCTCTCAGTGTCACAGTGTGGAAAAGATGATCGCAGGTTATTTATATCTACTCAGGAAGGGTGGGGTTGGGCTGAGTCATCCTGTAAGAGTTTCCCAGGGTGTGGAATGCTAATGGAGGGAGCCGTCACTGTATCCTGAGGAGGTTCTTTTGCATATGGATTGGTGCTTGATGTGCTAATCTTCTCTGCAGAGCTATTGTCAGGTATAGAGTGTTTTGTTAGCCTGGTGTTTTTCAGGACTGGAAACCATGCTCTATTCATTCTTAAAGTCTCTTCTTTCCTATTGAAATTGTGCTTATGTTTATGAATTTCAATGGCTTCCCTGTGCAGTCTGACAAAGTAGTTGGAAGTGTTGTCCAGTATTTTAGTGTCCTGGAATAGGATACTGTGTCCTGTTTGAGTTAGGCTATGTTCAGCCACTGCTGATTTTTCAGGATGGCCAAGTCTGCAGTGTCTTTCATGTTCTTTTATTCTTGTCTGGATGCTATGCTTTGTGGTCTCAATGTAAACTTGTCCACAGCTGCAGGGTATACGGTATACTCCTGCAGAGGGAGGGAGTTGTGGTGAAAATCCACAACAACCAAAATAAAAAATGTCTTTTTATTCTACACAGAAATGAGAACAGAGTTAGTGTCAGGTAAACCTACTAGGAAATATAGTTCAGGTTGAGCAAATCTATCCTTAAGTAATGTGCAGGACTATATGGGAGCAGGTGGACCTCAGATTTCCTGGTCCCAAACTGCTTAGGTCTTTAAAGGGAAATTCCAGGACTTGAATGCACCTGGTGCCATACTTGCAATAAACCATTATCCAGGTCTGAAGAACATCCAACCAACAGCACCTCCATTTTGCCTGGATTCATTTTCCATTTTGTAAAACCCTTATCCATTTTATTCTCACTAGAGATGGGCACAAAAAGGAACACGAACCAAAAAGAACCATGAACCAGCCCAGTTCGTGGTTCCCAAACCAGCGATTCATGGAAGCTCATTTCCACGAACTTCCCAACTGGTCTGCTGGTTCTGAACTGGTCTGCAGAGATCCCCACTGCTTGTCAGGGATCTTCCCGACAAGCAGCTGATCATTTAAATAGCGGGGCTTGGCTACCTAGCCAGGAGTTCACAGCTGGCCAGCCATGCCCCCCCCTGCAGTTTAAATGTGCATTTCCCGTGCAGTGGGGAAATGCCCATTTAAACTGCAGGGGGGCTTGGCTAGCCGGCCGGGAACTTCTGGCCAGGCAGCCAAGCCCCGCTGTTTAAATGATCAGCTGCTTGGAGCAGTGGGGAAATGCCCATTTAAAGAGTGGGTGAGGCTTGGCTGGCCGGCCAGGAACTCCTGGTCGGGCAGCCAAGCCCCGTTGTTTAAATGATCACCTGCTTATCGGGGATCTCCCTGACAAGCAGCTGATCTGTGGGTTTAAATGCCCCTTTCCATGCCGCTGCAAAACTCCACGAACTACGAATCACGAACTGGTTTGAACTTGCACCAGTTCGTGGAAGTTTGTGGTTCGTGAAAACATATGAACCACGAACCGCATGGTTCGTTTTTTTCACGGTTCATCCCACATCTAATTCTCACCTCCAGACATCTATTCTCCTTTCCCATTGCTAAAACAGACTGTTTATTTATGGGGGCACTCGGAGTGCAATCCTGCCTGTCTGACAGCTAGTGCAAACCAAGTGTTTTTATTTTCCATCCTCTGAGGGAAACTACCTATCTCCTCAAAAGGGAGATAACCTTTGCTTCTGTTCTCCCCTTGTCTCTGCAGTCCTGTTTGCCTATCAATGAGTACTAGAAAGCCCTGCTTCTGCCTGGAAGCTAGCACAGACATCAGTAACCAATATCCATACAACTAGACTTAAGGCTTACTTATGTTCAGAAAGCCCTCCCCAAGCCTGCCAAAATTGGATCTATTCAATGGTGTTTGGGAACTCCCCTACAAAGAGAGCTGGAGGCTAAAGTGTGCTGATCAGACTTGTCATCTAGAGAGGTGTGTTGTCTACCAGAAAGGCTGGAAAGACTCATCAAGCCCACAGATTATCCCTTCTTGCTCTTCCATATGGGAACAAATGATACTGTCCAGCATAGTCTGGACCAGCAAAAGTTGTTTGTAATGTCACCTCATTTTCCCCATTATGCACACCCCTAACACCTAGCTTCTTTAAATTAAATCAAGTTCTCAGGGCCAGATGAATTGCATCCTAAAGTAACTTGCTGATGTAACTGCGGAGACTTTATCATCTCTGAGAATTCTTGGAGAACAGGTGAAGTGCCAAAAGATTGGGGGCAGGCAAATGTTGTCCCATCTTCAAGAAGGTGAAAAAGGAGGATCTGGGTAACTATTGACCTGTCAACTTAACTTCTATACCTGGAAAGGTTTTAGAACAAATCATCTGTCAGTCAGTCCTTGAGCATTTAGAAAAGACAGCTGTGATTACTAAGAGCCAGCACGAGTTCTTCAAGAATCATATTAGACTAACCTTATCTCCTTTTTTGAGAGAGTTACTACTTTGGCAGATTAGGGGAATGTTATGGACGTAGTTTATCTTGATTTCAGTAAACCTTGATAAGGTTTCACATGAAATTCTTGTTGACAAGTTGGTAAAATGTGGTTTGGATCCTACTACTGCTAGGCGGTTTTGTAACTACAGATGGGCACAATCGGCATTACGATAGGAAAATACTCCCGATAATGGCATTCGCGCCATTGGGACCCGGCTGATCGGTGCCGTCTACGGCAACAGATCCAGCAGTCGGGGGGGGGTGCTTGTTCGGGGCTTGATCGGATCGATCGGTATCTGATCGTGATCCAGACACTCTGGCGTCAGGAATCAATTCCCCTGGCAACAGAGCCAAGGGAATGCCTGAGCTGTGTTTCCCCTCCTTCTGTCGCCCTGGAAACCCGAATAGAAGCCCAACTTTCCTTGATCAGCAGGGCTTCCTTCCAACCATGGAGCAGCAACGCACTCACCAGTTGGGAGAAGAGACCCAGGGGAGGGAGGGGGAAGGGGGTGTTCTGTAGCCATGGGCACTCCAATCTCATCCCTCAAACCCTGATAGGCAGCTCTGATGGCCAAACACAGCCCTCCTGTGTTGGTCTATGGGACCCAGGCTTATAAATAGCCACATGCTCCGAGGCTGGGTTTCACTTTCTGCTAGTGGTGGAGTGGGACAGAGCTGTTGTTTGCTGATTTTAGAGAGAGAGAGAGAGAGAGAGAGAGAGAGTACAATTGTGCTGGGCTTTAGTGGATACGAAATTAGGGATCTATCTCCTCTGGTTCCAGGGCTGCTGCCTGGCTCTGGGACCAAGCTCAGTGGGCACCTCGGCTGAGGACTCACATACATTAGTGCCTGATCAGGTCTGTGGGAGTGGTGGGCTAGGGCTCTAGTCCCTCTCTCTCTCTTGTTCCAGGGCTGCTGCCTGGCTCTGGGACCAAGCTCAGTGGGCACCTCGGCTGAGGGCTCACATACATTAGTACCTAGTCAGGTCTGTGGGAGTGGTGGGCTAGGGCTCTAGTCCCTCCCTTCCTCTGGTTCCAGGGCTGCTGCCAGGCCCTGTTGCCAAGCTCAGTGGGCACCTCGGCTGAGGGCTCACATTAGTGCCTGATCAGGTCTGTGGGAGTGGTGGGCTAGGGCTCTAGTCCCTCCCTCTCTCTGGTGCCAGAGCTGCTGCCAGGCCCTGTTGCCAAGCTCACTGGGCACCTTGGCTGAGGGCTCACATACATTAGTGCCTGGTCAGGTCTGTGGGAGTGGTGGGCTAGGGCTCTAGTCCCTCTCTCTCTCTGGTTCCAGGGCTGCTGCCTGGCTCTGGAGCCAAGCTCAGTGGGCAGGGGGGAAATGGGTCCCCTGCCTCATGTCTGCCCTCCAAAGGCAGGAAGGTGGTTGAGGTCTGTTGCTGCTGCTGCTGTCATGTTTCTGTCTCCCCCTCTCAGGAACCATGCTGACCCATCCAAGCAATGTCTCCTGTCCTGCCCATCCCCTCCATTTCGCAAAGGCAGGACAGTGGATCAGGTACGCCCCTGCTTCATGAGGTACTATCCTGTTACTGCTCCCTCCTTGGTTACACAGCTCGGTTGCAATCAAGCAGCCGATTGTACCATATAGGGGTAGAGTCGGTTGACAACATGGCAGATCCCCTGTCAACGGGACTGACGGGTCCTCTTTCAGCTGGGTGGGGATGTGTCCTGCAACTCTGGTCCTTTCCAGCGAGGCAGGAAGGTGGGTGGGTGCAGCCGGCTGCTGTCGGCTATCTTACTGTTCTCTCTTTGGTTACACAGCTTGATCATGCGGCTGATTGCATTGTGTAAGGATACAGTTGGTTGACAATGTGGAGGCTCCCCGACGGGACCGCTTTCAGTTGGGTGGGAATGTGTCCTGCAACTCTGGTCCTTTCTGGCGAGACAGGAAGGTGTGTGCTGTTGGCTGCTGTTGGGTAGGTCCTAAGCTGGAGCTTCAGGTGAGGACACCCAGTAGCTGGGAGATCAGGCTGCCCCCGGGCACATGTGGCCTCCTCCGCCCCCCCTATGCCAGGAATAACTACGTCCTCGACTTTGGCCTGATGTTTGTGGGGGAACTTCCCCCTCCCCCTCCCCCTCCTCATGATGACACATTGTGTCCCTCCAATCCTTTCTGGCGAGGCAGGAAGGTGTAAGCTGCTGGCTGCCGCTGCCACCACACGGTTCCTCGGTGGGACCCTCAGCTAAGGACACTCAGTAGCTGTGGGACTTCCCCCCTCCTCCCCCTCCTCATGATGACGTCATGTCCCTTGTATCCTCTTCATGATGCCACGTCCTGAGCCTCCCATCCTTTCTGGCGAGGCAGGAAGGTGGATCTGCTGCCGCTGCCACACTGTTCCTCGGTGGGACCCTCGGCTAAGAACACTCAGTAGCTGTGGGACTTTCCCCCTCCTCCCCCTCCTCATGATGACACGTAGTGTCCCTCGTATCCTCCTCATGATGACATGTCCTGTCCCTCCCATCCTTTCTGGGGAGGCAGGAAGGTGGGTGAGGTTGGCTGCCACCGCCGAAATGTTCCTCAGTGGGACCCTCGGCTAACGACACTAAATAGCTGTGGGACTTTCCCCCTCCTCCCCCTCCTCATGACGACACGTAGTGTCCCTCGTATCCTCCTCATGATGACACGTCCTGTCCCTCCCATCCTTTCTGGGGAGGCAGGAAGGTGGGTAGGTCAGCAGCCATTGAGTGTCTCCTAAGATGGAGCCTCAGGTGAGGTCACCCGGTAGCTGGGGGATCAGGCTGCCCCAGGGTGAATGTGGCCTCCTTTCCCCCCCTCGCCGGGAATACCAGCACGCTCTACTTTGACCTGTCGGGAACGGGGGGATCTCCCCCTCCCACCCACCCCTCTCCTCATGACGACGCGTAGTGTCCCTCGTATCCTCCTCATGATGACACGTCCTGTCCCTCTCATTCTTTCTGGTGAGGCCCGGCTCGTCGCCATCTCCCCATGCCCACCAGGCCCAGTGTCCATCGTCCTCACCCACCTTCCGGACTCCACCGAGAATACCAGCGTGCTCCACTTTGGCCTGGCGAGCGGGCACATGGTAGGTGCCATTGGTGAGCAGCCAGACCCCCCATCCCCTGAGGAGAAGCGGCTTGTCGCTATCTCCCCATGCCCGCCGAGCCCGGCGGCCACTGTCCTCACCCACCTTCTGGATTCCACCAGAAATACCAGCCCGCTCCACTTTGGCCTGGCGGGCGGGCACCTGGGGGTTGCTGCCGTTGAGCGGCCAGACCCCCTGCCCCCTGAGGGGAGGTGGCTTGTCACCACCTCCCTGTGCCCGCCGGGCCCGGCGGCCACCACCACCACCTACTGTTCCTGTATTGCTGGGAACAGCAGGGCACCCCTTGCTTTGGCTTCCCCGATCCCCAATCATGGATCGGAAATGGGAGTTGATCGGTGTGGTTCGGTGATTTGGGTTCGTCGCCGGCACGGATCCATGATCAGCTTGATTGGTAATTTTTTTGGGATCGTGCCCACCTCTATTTGTAAATGGTTGACAGATTATACACCAAGAAAGTTTCTAAATAGTTTTTCATCTTCTTGGAGAGGAGTGACAAGTGGAGTGCCTCAGGGATTTGTCCTGGGTCCTGTGTTGTACAACATCTTTATAAATTATTTGGATGAAACAATAGAGGGGATGCTCATTAAATTTGCAGATGATCCTAAATTGAAAGGGATTGTAAATACAATAGAAGACAGAATCAAGATCCAAGGTTATCTTGACCGGCTAGAAAACTGGACTAAAACGAACAAAAAGAAGTTCAATACAAATAAATGTAAAGTCCTGCACTTTGGTAGAAAAATAAAACGCATGATTCTAGGATGGTATAGACTTGTCCTGGCAGTAGTACACGTGAAAAGGATCTAGCGGTCTTAGTAGATCTCTAAATATGAGTCAGCAGTGTCATGTGTTAGAGGCAAATGCAATTTTAGGGTGTATCAACAGAAGAATAGTGTCCAGATCACACAAAGTGGTGGTATTGTTTTACTCTGCTCTGGTTATACCTCACTTGGAGTATTGTGTTCAGTTTTGGGCATCACAGTTGAAAGAGGATGTTGATAAGCTGCATCATGTCTAAAGGACAGCAACAAAGATGGTGAGCAGTCTGGAGATCAAGTCCTATGAGGAAAGGTTGAAACATCTGGATATGTTTTGCCTGGAGAGGAGATGAGTGAGAGATTATATGATAGCCATATTCAAGTATTTGAAGGGCTGTCACATAGAGGATGGAGTGGAGTTGTTTTCTGTTGCCCCAGAGGGTCAGACCAGAAACAAGTTAAAATTAAAGCTAAAGAGTTTTCAGCTAAGCATTAGGAAGAACTGCCTGCCTGACAGAGCAGTTCCTCAGGGGAACAGATTTACTCAGAAGGTGGTGGGCTCCCCTTCTTTGGAAGTACTTAAGAAGCAGCTAGATGTCCACCTGACAGCATATGAATGTATGCAGATTGGGAGAGGGAGGGTATGAAGGCTCTTGTGGCTCTTTTTTATATGCTCAGGGCAATGCCGATTGCCGCTTAAGGATCAGGAAGAAATTTTCCTCCAGACCTTATTGCCTGGGGATCCTGGAGGTTTTTCCCTTCTTCAGGGCATAAAGCAGGGATCACTGGGGGAGATGAGATGGTGGGGGGGAAGAGATAGGTATGAATTTCCTGCATTGTGCAGAGGGTTGGACTAGATGACCATTGAGGTTACTTCCAGCTCTATGTCACTAAGCCATTAAGAAGATGCAACTTTTTTTTCAGAAAATGAAAGAGTGACTCTGTTTAGTAGGAACACCAGCAAACTGTTTTGCTTGGATAGTGCCCTAGTCGAGCATGTATCTACTGAAGCATTTTGCCCCCCCCCCCAGTCGAAATAAAAAGCAGAGACTAGGTTGGGGTATAAACAAGGGCCACTTTATTAATTACAACATAACATAACCTGTAATTGTGGCAAGGGATCTAACTGCAGTACAGGTCAAACCCTGGGGTCTCCCAGGACCTCCGCCTTGACCTGTCTGGGCAAGCCCCCACTGCCCTGGGAGTGTTCCATCCAGAGGATGGCTGGGACCCAGCGACCAGGCAAGTGGTTCCCCTTTAAAGCACTAAGTCCCACCAGCCGTGGAGCCTGGGGACGGCCTTGTCCAGGGGTCCCACCAGGTGGTCTGCCCTCGCAGCTGGCAGCCGTACAGCCTAACCAGCTGCTCCTGACAGACCCCAATTCCCAACTAATGGGAATGTGCCAAGGGGGACACCGGCCCACTTATTTTATCCTATCATGCCACCACTAGGACCAAGCCTCTGCTTAGGCCCTTGCGCCCCACAGGTGGCTTATGTCCAACCTGAGCCCTTGCTGCAAATCATCCAAGAAAATGTTATTACCTGTCACTGACAGGTGGACCCCATCGCTACAAGAGAGGACATCCACCTTGGCCCTTTTGTTGGGATGTGCAAATAAAATCCCAAGCCATCCCCCAATGCCCTTTCTAGGGCTCTGTTGGGCTTATGCCTCACCCTTTCAATCCCAGCTGGGTCCAAGGCTTCTTGCCACACTCGGCATGGAAGTATTGCAGACCAAATTATCAGGGTATCATGCCATCACTTGGTGATAAGCTGCAAGTCAGCCCTGCCTGTAAAGAGAGGGCCTTATCTTTTACCAGGCCGAGATCATAGCCACTGAGGTGGATGACCAGGATATCCAGCTGCGGACCGCTCCTCCCGGATGCTCAGGAAGTGACAGGCTGCCTTTCTTCCTTCCAGGGTGGCGAACCCGGCCTCTGGTCTCAGAAGCCTTACCTACCACCTGGGAGGGCCACATTCTCCTCTCTGGCCCTCACTGCCTCATGGAACAGCAAGCTGAGAAGATACCTTTCTTCTCTCATTATTACAAGTTTCATTAATTTTCCTGTTCAGGTTAGTAATAACAGCTATAGCAATGAAGGAGAACTTTTCACATTGGACTGTGTTTTGTTGAAGGGCACACCACAAATCGCATCACCTCTTTCATACTTGGAGCTTCTTGCACTGTTTACTCACTCCACTAGCCATTTTATTCATTGGCATGCAAAGTACTATGCTTGTTTTTATACTTATGTGGAGCTTTGTTTGGTAGGTACCTTACTTAGATATCAATTCCCTTTAATTGGAATGGTGTCCCACCATGATCTTGCTCACCTGCTGGAGTCACTGGACTGCTGCGGAGTGATTAAGTTTACTTCATTTTCTCATATTTGATTAGCATCAGAATACAATGTAAATAGAATCAGGCTTTAAGTCTTGTCTTCTAGAATGATTGGAGTAGTCACTAACTTCATATTGGCAACAGAAATAAGTATATTACTTTGAACCTGGAGTTGACCTCTCCAGGGCTCATCCTGTGTTAAAAGGTATTGTTAAATATAATCAGAAAGTCTAGGCCCATTACTAAAAAAAAAAGAGAGAGAGAATGTGTTAATACATGCCAGTGTTATCTGTATGAAACAATGAAAGTAAACTGCTAAAGTTCTTGGACTTGACTCCATTAATATGAATACACCAATATGAAAGACATGAAATTCTATTGATTTAATACTTCTTCCATGCTAGGCCTGGATTAATTACATCAATTATTTCTATACTTTGGGTGCTAAAGCCATATCTTCAATTTCCACACTATCATTAGTCAGTGATCATGGTTTCAATGAACCAAATTAGCATGATAGATTTGCACTAAGCTCTACAATGAATTATTGGGACCTAGGAAATCTTTTTAAAAACAAGCACATTTTCTGAAAACTGTGACAAGCTGGACCATCATTATTAATAATTTCCCCCCTTTCCTCAGTGGATTCAATAGATACTTAAGAAAGAGGTGTTTATGAGCAGTATCATCCCTGAAATTTTGTTTCTGTTCATGAATATACTACAGGAAGGTAGCATTGTGATTCTTGAGTTACATTTAAAAAAATCCATACATTTATTTCAAATAATAATAAGCCTTCCAGGGTTAATGTCAATACAATGCATGGTCTAACTTGTGTGTGTTTCATATGTGAATGAAAGATAAAACTTTTCTGATAGACAAGTTTATCATTAGTTTTACTTTTTGCATAATCCACCCCTCCCTCATACTTAATTATCAGTGATTGCCATGAAATTCTAATACGTATTTTGTTTCCCTTAAAATACTCTGATTTACTAACCCTAAAATGAGTAGAATGTCCAGTTCTCTGTACCATGAGTCTCTGTAGCATGCGTCTGATGAAGAGAACTTGATTCTCGAAAGCTTATGCTACAATAAAATTGGTTAGTCTTAAAGGTGCTACTGGACTCTTTTTGATTTTCCTAAAATGAGTGTACATACTCACATACTCCTGTTGTTCAAGCCAATGCTAGGAAATAAAGTTTAATAAAGTTTTTGGTACAACTGTGATCAACAAATGTAGTTCTTCAAAACTATCATCAGAAGCAGTAGCCTGATGTTTCTAGAAGCAGCAACCCATCAAGGATAAGGTTGCACTGAATGACATCCTGAACATTTTGAAGAAGAAATTGGGATGGGGGTGGGAGGCAAAATGATACCTCTTTCATTATGTATTTATTTTGCATATTTCCTGCCGTGCTTCTACTTCAATGCCCCCCATCCCTATGGTGATCATCCTTCCATGAATGTTCCTAGCTAGTCTGGAATGACATAATAAACACGATACCATAATGTCACTCAGCCAACTAAGGTTTGCTTTATAATCGTACAGCTATAGTAAGCCTATTCAGCATGAAGTTAGGAAGCACTGTCTTCATTTTGAATGGATTTGGCAAGGAAGGTATGCTGCAAATTGCCCCTGCTCACGTTTTTACGTGCAAAATTACTTAAATGAGTATGGGGAGTAATGTTTATAAAATGCATCCCCTCCATTTTATTTCTGCCCTAGTTAAACTCCTTGAGTCACCATAAGATCCAGGCTTCATTCAAACTGTAGGCATCTTTGTTTTCTGAAAGGCAGATCGATATACATAACTAACCTTCATTTACACTGGCCAGCATTGAATTAATTGACGGATCCTTACACAAATGCCTCAAGATTCCAGTAAGGTATTTTCTGACCAAGAAGTAGGAGCTGCTGGTGATGTCACTCTTCAGGTTTTTGCTTTCACTACTATTCTTTGTTTCTGATATCCTGGCTGCTAAGCTCTGTTTTGGACAATTTTTTAGAATCCACCTTTGCTGAAGCCAGTTGTTTATAAAACGATTATTTCAAGCAGAATGGCTCAATGTTATATAAGGCTGTGACATGTCATAAACTATTTCCTAGAAACTAGTGCAACATATTAGAGAGAAATGATGCTATTGTTAAAAGCTTTGGAGGGTTTCTTCCTCAAATGATCCCAGGCTCTTTCAAATGTGCAGAGAGGCTTGGGACCCTTCCACATTTTGTAGCCCCTAGCCATAATAAAATTCACATGATAAACATAAAACAAACAGCAAAACTTATCAAATGGCAAAAATTAACAAATATATAAATCTGAGGTCCACTTTGAGTTTGAGGCTCAGGCCAAATGGGCCTCTCCCGCCTGTCTGATTGGCCCTAGATGATCCTGAGGAAGAACTCTCAAATCCATTTCAAATTTCATATTGATGAAAATGTTGATATCAGCTGGGGTTTCACCAGGAAAGGAGATTCATGGTATTAGCACCAGGGATCTAGATTGCTCTGGCCCCACATCAATGCATATGAGTCATAAGACAGTGTGTTTGGCTAAGAGGTCTCAACCTATCGGGAAATGATGTCAGGGGCTACTTCCCTGCCTGCACTCCCACCCTGTCAGGCATTTTGGCCATGGTGACTGACAGTCTTTCTACATAAGACATCACACACAAGGATGCTCAGGTGTAGGGAGAGCACAACAAGGAGAGAGAATCGTGGTGAGAAGTGGCAGAAACAAAAACAAGATAGCCCACAATATACTGACTAAGATGTAATAAGACAGTCAATAGAGCAATGAAGCAAAGAAGATAATGAATCCTTCTGTGTAAAATATTCTAATATAGAAATGTATAGTTCTATGTCTGTCATATAAGGTCTCTGTACCCAAAATGAGT
Organism: Eublepharis macularius; assembly: GCF_028583425.1. Lineage (NCBI taxonomy): Eukaryota > Metazoa > Chordata > Lepidosauria > Squamata > Eublepharidae > Eublepharis > Eublepharis macularius. The sequence continues at coordinate 60,932,747 of NC_072798.1, forward strand.
AAATTCTTAAAGTGCTATTGCAAATTGGTGAAGGATATACACACTGGAAACACAGGATGCAAATAGTTAAGGTGCTAGTCCTCAAAGAGTAATCATATTGCACATGGAAATATTAAAGTGCATGAATAGCAGCATATAACAGAATTTGTCTATAGAGCACATCCAACATGATGAGTCCAACAGTGAAGAAAGTCCAAAAAGCACCACAAGGGTATTAGAGGAAATAAGACTTGACATGAAGGTTCTTCATTAGGTGGCTGTGGAGAGTGTGAAGAGTCTCATAAATACTCTAATGGGGTATCTAGATCCTCATTGGCCCATTTCAATATTAATCTTTTTCAAACAGCAATCATGTTGTAAGAACACAGAAGTAACAACGTAGAAAATTAGTTAAATTAGTTGCAAAGTGGCCCAAAGGCTCTCAGTAGGTGTAGGGAGAAGGAATGTTAGCTTGGAAGTGTAGTTTAAAAAGATAGAGCCAAAGAATAGTTTTAAAAGGGTAGTTTAAAAAGTTTAAAAAGACAGAGGTGGCAGAGATCACTTCTCAGAGGGTTTCTAAATTTCATCTTCGCCTCCCCTTCAGGCCCTAATTGGGAAAAGGGGGGGGTATAAATGAAGTAAGTAAGTAAGTAAAAGGTGGTCCTTAGACATGGGCACGAACCGCATTACAAACCAAAAAAACCCACAAACCGCCCGATCACCCATTTGCGATCCAGAAGTTCGTGAGCGTCCATGGCCAATGAACCAGTGTTCGTTAGAGGTGCAGTTCGGTGCATTCTTCCACGGTTCATGAAGCCAGACAGTCAGGCACCATCAATCAATTCCCTTGGAAATAGAGCTGGGGGAATGCCTGAACTCTGTCTGCACTCCTTCTGTCGCCCTGGAAACCCTTATGGAAGCCCAGCTTACCTTGATCTGCAGGTCTTCCTTCCAACCATGGAGCTGCAAAGTGGTTACAACCTGGGAGAAGACACCCAGAGGGGGAGGGGTGTTCTGTACCCATGGGCACTCCAATCTCATCCCTGCAAACCCTGATAGGCAACTCTGATGGCCAACCACAGACCTCCTGCATTGTTCAATGGGACCTCAGCTTATAAAAAGCAGTGGGCTCCCAGGCTGGGTTTCACTTTCAGTGAGCAGTGGAGTGTGACAGAGCTGTTGCTTGCTACTTGTTAGCCTTTTGGGAGAGAGACAGAGAGAGTTTAATTGAGCTTGGATTTTGTACACTGGGCCAACATCAACCTGTGGCTCTAATTGTATCAAGTGGAAGTTTCCTGGGGGCCTCAGATTGCAGAGGGTATAACTCCAAGATCCCTATTGCAATTTTGACCAAACTTGAGTAATGGTTGGAGGAGAGCTTGTTAAACAGTCCCTGGGAATATGAACTCTCAAAGACCAATGGGGGCAGTTCTGACACCCACAAACCACGAACCTCGAACCGGTTCGGCAATGGGAAAAGTTTGTTGTGGTTCGCTGGTTTGGGTTCATCGTTGGCACCAAACCATGAACCGTAGGTTTATTTTTTTTTGGTTTGTGCCCATGTCTAGTGGTGATTACAAAATGAGAGGCATCATTTATACTTCCTTTGGCATCTTGCAGGAAATGTGATTTACAAATATGAGAAATAAATCAAGATCTTTACTCTTTTTAGATTTTGTATTTAGCTATTTTGTATTTTGCCTAAGAGTCTTGTTCAAGGCTGCTTCTCAGACTTAGTAAAAAGAATCAATGATATGACATCATGGAAAAGGTAAATAAATATTTACAAGCTGATGTTCATTATTTCTTTAACAGTAAGCTGTAGTTTTTCATTATGTGCTGGCAAAATCAGGGACATTTACTTGTTAGTATATATGTTGCAATTTAAAGCACATCTTTTTGAATCTTTTCAAATTTAATAAATATTTGAAGCAAAAAAGAGAGAAGGGGAATGCATTTCTGATGTAGATGAAATGGAATGATGCTCAGTACAGCAGGGCTTGTCCTGGACATCTTTAAATGGTGTAGAAGATTTTTTGTGCATAACTGGGAAAGCATACAGAAGCAATGTAATATGAAATGCTGCTGTGCCCCATATTTTTGCTTCACAATCAATCATTTGCATTTGCTGTTACTGACATTGTGCATCTACTTACGGTGGCACACATTGTATGATGCTGAATGCTAACTGAATGCTGGAAAACCTAGAATTGTTTATTTGAATGAAATGTATATGAGTGTCTTTCCAAATAATATGATGAAATGCAAATATTCACTTTCCATTGATGATCATTTTCAGCTGCAACCTTGCATAGTTTCTGATCTGCAGAGCCTTGTGATATAAAAAAAGAAACCAGAATCAGAAAAAGGAAAGGATTATCTGAGATATTAATATAAATGTCAGCTTGCAAGGAAATTGTTGCTTCAGAGTGTTTCATCATTATCATCTCAGGCCTAGATATGGCAATAAACCTATCTGCTAAACTATTTTACATAGGTTTGACATGTGCCTGCCTCCTGCCCCAGCTCCCATTTCCCACTCTGAGTAGAGCTGGGAGAAAAATTATTTTTAAAAAGTCTATCAGGCTGATAATATGATGTCGCTGCCAAGGAAAACTTGCAAGTGACATCAGACCTCTCTAGGATTTCTAGAGAAGTATGATATCACTTCCAGATTTTCCTGGAAATGATGTCATGCGGTTGCTAACGGCCACCCCCTATGTTCTTACTCACCTGGTTTCCCACAAGTCTCCAGGCTGTGCCTGACAACTCCAAGGCTGGGGGTGGGAGATCTCCTGCCCCCAGATGCCATTATTCATTGGCCCTGTAGTAGTTGGCAGGAGGGGGGGGAATAAAAATTACTATCAGGTGACAGTGTTATGTCACTTTTGAAGTGATTCCAGAAGTGACATCATTCTGCTCTAGGAATTATTAGAGACAATTATGGTTTTACCATAGAGTTTCTGTTGATTCCTAGAGAAGCAAGATGTGCCCACCCACTCTCAATTCCTGCTTGTTTTTTATATTATACATTGCTTATCCCAATATTTTAAAAAAAAACACTCACCTCTGGATATAAGATGAGCTTGTTTTATTTAGAAGCATATCACACAGGGTAATATCTATGATATTTGTTTAGTATTCTGTCAGAAAAATAAATGTATTCAGGGTGGAGAACCTTGATGTTAGAAAGGATAATACAGAAAGGAAGTGTAACATAGTGAGCCCTAGGAACAAGCAGTAATTGAAACAAAATGAAACATTGAAGTATAATATAGTTCTTGCAACAGGTGCCCCTCTAGTTATCTTATATACAAACACATTTTCCTTTATCATGCCAATTTTCTTCATGTTTGTAAGACAGGTAAGAAGAGAATAACAGGTTAGAATTTGTCTACTTTTCTGTTTGCATGGAAGCAAATATTTGAGGAAAAGAATTGGTCCCTGGAACTCAAAAATTTTATTGGGCTACAGCAAAGATTCTTAGTTAGTGGTCAAACCTTCTGAAGTTTTAGAACCACTATTTTTAGGTCCTTCCTTGCTATTTAGATGGTGGAAATCCCCTCTCTGCCCTATCTTGCTCTGCAGAACTCCCTTTCGTTTGCTGAGCTCATCATTCCCCATCTCATCTATGTTCTTTGTGGAAATAAGCACAGGAGGGCATTGAAGAAGGTGGCCCATTTAGGTTTGCCAACCTATAGGTGGAGCCTGGAGATCCCCCAGAATTACAACTCATTTCCATGCTCCAGAGATCTGTTCCCTTGGAGAAAAGAGGGTGGACTCTGTGGCATTATACCTCAATTGAGGTCTCTTCTCAAACTCTCAAACTCTCAAATTTTCTAGCCTGACAACCTTATCCAGTATTAGATATTAAGCTATTTAGCCAAGAGCATGTTCATTAGCTATTAATACCTAGGTGGTGGTGGTGTTGTCTAGGGTTTCCAGGCAGCAGCTGGTAACCCTGGGAGGAAATGTGAGGCAAAGCCTAGTGCACCAGCGTCACACCAGTGCTCTTGTGTCACTTCTGGTTTTTACCAGAAGTCATGTGAGCAGACTTCCACAATGCCTTGCTTTCTCCATTTCCCAGATAGGGCAGGTGCAAGTAGTGGCAGGAGTCTAGTCTTCTTTCTCCCCTCTGTTGATGTGGGTGGGGCCATGGATAGTCAGCCGTCTCTAGCATGGGATCTATGTAGAACAGCTGACTACGTGCACATATCATGTGGCATATGACAAGTGGTATATGGAAATGTTACTATCAATATGACTATTCAGTCACGGGCCACAAATATGAGTGTAAAATCCAGATCTGGGATTTGGGGGGAAGCTAGATTTTTTGCAGATATGACTAAATCTAACTTTCTCTAATCAAATCAGAGAATCCCAGATCCAATCGGGAACTCACATCCAGACCCCTGGAGAATGGCTGAAGGCACCTTCTTCAGGGGCCCATAGAATTGGACCCTGTGGTCCAATCTTCCTTGGCTGGTCTTTTGAGAATGGTCAGGAGCAGGTTTCCTGCAAATTTGGTGGCATTGTCTTGACAAACATCACCTTCATCCCCCAGATAGTTCTCCCCATGGGGAATAATAGCCAAATAAATCCAGGATTCTTTGATCTGTCTTAACTGGATCAGAGAATCTTTCTCAGATTTCAGGAATCCTGGATTTTTTGGGATACCTGAAACCCATTTCTGGATCAACCCAATGACATTGACCCCACCCCTGACACTATTAGGCCCCAACCAATGAGCCTTAGGGTTTAGGATGGTGGAGGGAGGTCTTTATAGTTCCCCTTCCAGGTACTCACCATAAAATTTCCTGTTATAAGCATAAAGTCAGGTATATGATATGTCATTTTTTATTATGGCAATTGTAATCAACCAAATTATATCTAAATAGTAAGCAAGTAAACATTTTTAAATGAATTTTAGCAGAATTAGTTACGATTTAAAAAAAAAACACAGGTAAATCCAAGTGTATTTACAGGTGTAAAATCAGGATTTAATAAGGCTTGTAATTGTTTTTAGATGCCAAACATATGGGTCAGTGAGAGAGACAGAAAAGTAGATTAGATGTGATTCAATCAGCTGCACTGAGAGTTTGATGTGTTGCATTTTCCTGTTAACATTTAACAAGAAGTAGAAGATGAAATGTCATTAAGGTTAATGTGGAATTATTTGATTGAAAACCCTGGTGTGCTTGAGAGTGAAAAGAGAAGTCCAGCACTAGCAAACAAACAATGAACCAAACAAAAGAACTTTAAATGAGGAATAGAGGAAAAGGTTTATTTTGTCAGGTTTAATAGTATTATTCAGTTGAGTATAGAAAGTTTTTTAAGCCTTTATTTAAGCAGAAAGGAATGGCAAATCTTAGGCAGCTTGATGGTGTTACCTGCATGAACCCCAAATAAAGAAATGTTTCAGGAAAGTAAGAAGGATAATCAATCGATACACATAGGTCTACAAAATCTCTGTAGAGCAATATGGTTGTGATAGAATGTTCATGTCTAGCAGCTGCTATCAAACCACAATAACATACAAAATTAGTGAGGGGCAGCCATACTAGTCTGCTGCTAGTCTGCTATGGAAACAATGAGACTTTGGAAAAAGCAGGAATTGTTTCAAGTAAATAATTATATATCTATTATTATTTATCATTTCATATTTATATCCCGCCCTCCCCGCAAGCGGGCTCAGGGCGGCTAACAACATTTAAATTTAAACTAAAGTTATTGACATTTTCTCACTGAAATCCCACTTTAGACTTTTAATTCTAATGTTGCAGTTTAAAAAATCTTGGGTCATGAAATAATAGAGTGTAGCATTCACATTAATTCATCATCATTGAGCCATGTCTGTTTTGGTGCTACAGTGCTTTGTTGAGTATATGCCATATCAAAGATTTACCACTCACACAAAATTTCCCTCAATCTTTTTTTCCTCCAGCTACAAAGTCTTAAGGAAACTTCCATGTATGAGCGGCCGCTCCCGTTTTGCTGCTGAGTTCTTCCTAGATCAAAAACCCAGGTCTTACTGGCAGAAAGCAAGTTAGGCCCTTATTCAAAAGCAAGTAGAATAGTAAACAAAAGAATAAAGAGAACAGCAAGATTCAAATCCAGTGGCACCTTGGAGACTGACAAGATTTTCAGGGTATGAGTTTCAAGAGTCAAAGCACCCTTCATCAGATATGAAGTATCTGAGTTCCAGATGGAGTTTTGTCTCTTCAAAACTTATATCCTGAAAACCTACACCCTGAAAATCTAAGCTATCACTGGACTTAAATCTTGCTGTTCTTGTTGTTCTGCTGCTACCACCTGAAACAAAAGAATAAAGTTATCTTATACTGAATCAGACTGTCCATTTAGGCTGCAGTACAGTGCAGGAGTAAGCTATATTGAACATAATGGGACTTACTTCTAAATAGACTTGCACAGGTCTCTAAACTGTTTGTTCAGTATCGCCTACTCTGATTGACAGAGACTCTTTAAAGCCTCACAGAGTCTTATCCTTCCTATTTGAGATTGAAGTTAATCCCTTCTGTATGCAGAGCATGTACTCCGCCACTGCATTATAGTCCATGGTCAAGAAGTTGTTGTAAACTGTATAATTCACTTTCCTCTGGTTGCACTGACTTCTTAAGGTCCCACTAACACATTCTGTCTTATGAATATTGTTAGTCACTTATAGGTTCGGGTTGATTTATAACTTCACATAATATGGTCTAGATTTTCTTTTACACGATGAAAAATAAAGGCTAGTCTACTGAGACAATACTGTACAATTCTCTCTTTGCTGTGTAGTGTAATTGACATGGTGTTTCACAATAACCAACAATGAAGATAAGAATAGAGATGATTAGGCAGTAATAAACTTGATATAATACTGACGAGAAGGATTTGTTGTTCTGAATGGGCTATTATCATTCCTTATCTTGTGGAAAATGGATGGCTAATGTAAGCTGAAAACCTCATCTCATCTTGTAAATATTAATGGGCCATAACCAACCCAAACCAATAATCATAAGGACACAATTAAACAGCAAGCAGCCAAAGAAATAAACTGTAGACAATCAGAAGGAAATAAGGTGGGTAGAAGTTATTTGCTTATTGCAGAAATCCCACTGTTCCTAGTAGTGCCTAGCATATATCATTTTATATTATCTATTTGCATATACATTTATTTTTCAATCAACAATCCTGATGCAACCAAAAAAGAACTATGAAGAAAATTAGTCTGGAATTGGGGTTGGGTGCAAAGGCAGATACAATTCGGAAACAGGCTACAGAGTATTAAAAATATTTTACAAAGGATAACAAAAGTTATGATTATGAATCATGGAATGATTCAAGGCATGAGATGAACCAACGGAAGTGAAGTTCATCACATTCAGCAATGGACCACTTTTGCCCCAGCCCACATAATGTGAATATGGCACCAGGTGTGATGGGTAGGGGCTGAGGTAGGTAGCTCAGCCAATCCAGATGGGGCAGCAAAGGATGTAGTGGGCTACCCTCTCCCTCAGCCTCCATTCACCATGGAGATTGACCCACCCTCTCTCCCTGAATACATCATGGGAGTAGCTGGTTACCAATTGGAGCCAAGCAAAAATTGGAAGGGGGGGGTTCTCTCAGATTGGCAAGAGATGTGACCTGTTTGTCACCTGCTCCATGATGTATGGTGTGATAGGAGTTTAAATAGGCCTGGTAAAAACTGGTTAGGCCACAACTAGTTTACAGGAATAGGGCAGGTTGCTCAGGATAAATAGGATTAATTGGCAAACACCCTAAGGCATCTCAGCAATGGTGTGCGTGTGTGTGTCCAGATCAGGCCATCACATGCCCGGCTGTTGGGTGGTGCTGTGAAGGAGTACCCTGGGTGCTGGCTGGCATTTCCTGAACTTGGTAGGTACCTCATGAACTGTCAGGGCAGGCAGATAAAGCTGGAAACCTCTCACCAAAGGAGGCTGTGCAGGCTATAATAAACAAGGCAGATGAGAGCCACTAGCCAGGTTTGGAGACAGGATGGACTTGTGGGCACCCAAGGAGGCTGTCTAGTGCAGTCTGCCCTCAAAAGAGTCAGCTTATGGTATAAGCATTGATGGAGATCAGCAGTTAAAATTGAAAGATAATAAAGAAACTAGTTGAACTCACATAATTGGTGTCTGTCTTTATTGCCTTGGGTCATATTTGGGGTGCTGGGGCAAACTGATCTCAGTATGCTAAAAAGTCTGGAAGATACTATTTAAGAAGACTGAACTAAGTTGCCCTGACCAACATAGCCTAGGTGAGGCTGATCTTGTCAGATCTCAGAAGCTAAGCAGGGTCGGCTTTGGTTAGTAATTGGATGAGATACCTCCAAACAGGGCCGGATCGAGGGGGGCAGGGGGGGTAGTCTGCCCCCGGTGCCACCAGGGAGGGGGCACCGGGAGCAGCTGCCAGCTGCCAGAGGGCGCAGGTAGCAGCGCGGGCAGCCTCGCAGCCCCCTGCGCTGCCTTTCGCCTGCCCCGCAGGACAGGGGGCGGCTGGCTTCTTGTGCACCCCCTGCCCTGCAGGGCAGTCAAAAGGCAGCGCGGGGGGCTGCGGGGCCGCCTGCGCCATTCGCCTGCGCCGCAGGACAGGGGGTGGCCAGCCGCCCTGTCCTGCGGGGAAGGCGAATGGCGCGGGTGGCCACGCTGCCTTTTGCCTGCCCTGCAGGGCAGGGGGTGCCTGGCAAGCCAGCCACCCCCTGTCCTGCGGGGCAGGCGAATGGCATGGGCAGCCTCGCAGCCCTCCGCGCTGCTTTTGCCAGCCCTGCAGGGCAGGGGGTGCACGGCAAGCCGGCCGCCCCCTGTCCAGCGGGGCAGGCGGAAGCAGTGTGGGGGGCTGCAAGGCCACCCGCGCCATTCACCTGCGGGGAGGCGAATGGCGTGGGTGGCTTCCCAGCCCTGCACGCTGCCTCCGTCCCACCCTGTGTGATGATGTCACCGAAGTGACATCACGCAGCGCGGGGAGCGCGCGCGCACACAGCACACGTGCAAGGTGGCCGACCAAGGGTTGCCCCGGGCATGGGCAATCCTAGATCTGGTGCTGCCTCCAAAGAAGATCAGGGTTGCAGAGGCAGTTTCTTGCCATGAAAACCCCACCAGCGGTCGCCATAAGTTAACTCTCACTTGAGGGCACCACTCACACACATGAATGAAATTAAACAGATTTTCTAGGCATTTCGAATTCAAGAACTTAACATGAGAAGAACCCTACTGGATCAGACTAGTGATCCATTTATTACAGTCTATCTCACACTGTAGCAAATCAGTTGCTATGAAAGGCTAACAACAGGACATAGAGGCTGGGGGCTTCCCCTGAAGTTGCCTTCTGTCATTGGTATTTAAAGGTTTACTGCCTCTGAATATGGAGGTTCCCTTTAGTCACCTCACTATGGCTTGCCACTGATAGATCCATCCTCCGTTAATCTGTCTAATCCTCTTTTAAAGTGTCTATGCCTGTGAACCCAGATGGGAGTAGTTCATTAGTACTTGATTTCTAATCTATGGCTTGATTTCTCAATTTCTTATCTATTGCTAAAAAACTAATCCTATGAACACTTTGTCCTAATCTCCTCTTCTCCAAATTAAACATTCCCAAGGCCCTCAGCCTTTTCTTCTAGGGCTCAGTCTCCATACCCCTGACCATCCTCATCACTCTCTTCTGCACCCACTCAATTTTGTCCACATCCTCTTTGAAGTGGGACCTCCAGAACTGCACACAGTACTCCAGGTGCACTGACCAAGGCAGTATAGAGAGGGGCTATGACCTCCTGTGATTTTGATGCAAAGGCCCTTTTGATACAACCCAAGATTCAACCTGATGATTCACAATGCCCCTTCAGTCACTGGGGGACCTCAGGCGACGATGGGCAGACTTCTTAGCCAAGTGTAGAGCACATTTCTGATACTCATCTGTATTGAGTCCCTACTAAGAATTCTCTCTTAGATTTATATAGTTAAAGCATCCTATATCCTCATTTGCATCATAACCCTTGCCAGAACAGGGATGATTAAAGGAAGGTGATTAATCAAAGGAGGAGAGAGCTCCAAGGACAAGGAATGCTTTCAGTGTCAGGCTGTCTTGATGGTTCAATGCTAACTGATAAGACTTAGTGCCTGGCACCCTTTCAAGAACTGATTGCTGGGCCTCCCTGTACCAGGTGCCTAATTGATACCCCTCTTAAGTATCATACCTTGGACGGTGAAAAATACTAGCACAAGGTCGAAAGCTTGCATCAGCAAAAAATAGAATAAGCTAGCAAGGCAAATTCATATGTAATAGAAGGCATATATAGAAGGCATATATAGGCCAAAAATGACTCTAGGCAAGATGGACAGACTGTGGCACCATTAAACTCCTTGCCATACAATATTCTTCCACAATGCCACTCAATTGCTAATCAACCACTTTGCTTGTTCTGCAAAACAAACCTCCCCTATTGCTGAGGGAGAGTGAATTAGAGTTATAGTAGTGTAATACTTTTGTCGGGACCAATGCAAACATTTACAAAGTAGTGATAGAGCTTTCAAGTCAGTTTTCATAGTGCAAATGGAGATAATTTTTGCATTGACCAGCCTAACTGAGAATAGGTTTAAAGTAAATGGGCTCAGAAGGATGTAACTCTGTTTAGGATTTTACTATGTGATTAACACTTTCTCCATTCCATTTCAAGGCTATATTTTTTTTGATATACAAAAACATTTTTCTTCCTATTTTTCTATTTTCTAGAATGGTAACACAAATCCAAGGTGTTTGGGAATAATGAAACTCCCTCCCCAAATCCTCCCTCCCCATTCTGATGGTTACCAGCCATGAAGCAGACAGGACTTTGTTTTTCTTAAATGCTGGTGGCTGGCTGGAGCTCTCCTGTTGTCTGCTGCTTGAGGGTCATTTTAGGAATTAGTAGAGAGAACTTAATGTGACTACTCAGAGAGAGACCTACTTTGGGGGTCTTTGTGCAGTCTGATTGGAATTTAGGGATTCTTTAGATTATAGGGAAGACTTTGGTCTGTGCAAATTTGATGCCATTATCTTAATAAACAGCTGCCTTAGATTCTCATATCCATTCCCCATTGAAAATAATGGTCCCGGAATTCCAGAACCCCCCCCCCCCCCAGATTTGAATCTGAACCAGTAATGTCCTACCAGGAAATAATCACAGCAATCAATCATGGTCAAAATTTCCCCCCGAAGCCTGGATCCAAAGTTATAATGAACATTTTCTTGGTCCTAGTTTTCAGTCATTTTTCACATTATCAAATGGGTTGCATTGACTTATGGGGGGTGGCTGGAGGAAGGGCAGGATATTGGTGGGTCTGTCCACCTCCCCCTTGGCCTAAACTGGGTGCTTCTTCCCACATCAACAAGCCATATTGGCTTGGAATTGGTTCACCCTGGCTGGTTTCTGGTGCGGCACCTCGTCACCCAATCAGCAGCATCCCTTGGAAGACCCCCTTTTGGATTGTTTATAGACAGCAGTGGCTCATTTTGCTACTTCCCCCTGGATTGGGGCAGATCCATTGCGAGGGGGGAACTGTGCTAGCTGGCATTTTACCCACAATTTAGAGATCCTCTTAAGAGATCTGGAGGGAAGCTATGTCGAGATGTGCCCAGCTTGGGGGCCATCATCCATTTTACCCCATGTGACAGGGAATCACCAGGGCACTGTTGAGGTGGGTATCATATCCTGCCATCCCAGCAGTTGATGCCCAGCAGATGGGCTGGGGCAGATAGCACCGTATGACGTCAGTCAGATCATTCAGTGCTTGGATCTGTGCTCGATGCTGCATCAAGGGTTCAATGGTGTAATCAATAAAGCTGTGGCCAGTTTTACCCCAGCTGTGTTTCTGTTTTTACTTCTTCTCAGTGCTCCCTGACTCACATCACTGTTCTTGGTTTGCATTTTTTGCTGCTCAGAAAAATGAAGCCAGACAGTGAGAAATGCCAGGTTTCTGACCATTTTTGAATATCTGAAATCTTGCTTCTATTCGATGCTTTTACTGTTCAAGTCATGATTATTTATTTTTCAAATGCATGCCTCTGCATTTAAGTTAGTAGTACTAATAGAAATATTATGCTATTATTGCTTTGGGGTATTTTTTATTTTCTAATGGATCTACATGGTCACCTGTAATTTCTTAACTGAGTAATTTGCTGTTGCCAATATCAGAGTTCAGCACCTTATCCTTCCCTCTGCAAAGTAATTCTGGTTTTTAGTTTTAGTTTCCAGGCATTTTAGTGGCATGCGCGGAATTTGCCTTGCAGTCCATTTGGACCAATTAGTATAGTCATAAGCACAGTTACACTGTTCTAAAAGCCTAGAAGTCAATGGGCTTCAGAGGGTGTAACTCTCCTTAGGATTGCAATAAACATAACCGATTTTTGCACACAACTAACGATTTTGACTTTTGGACTTCATTTAACATTTTTGTTAAGATTTCTATGACTCTTAGATGTTCCTGGGTTAGCTATTGAAGGTTTGCATTGTTTTTGTCATTTCACTCCCATCAGAGCTTTGCTATTCTTACATGAATGCATTTTTACAGTGAATGGTATTTTCTAAGTGCATTTATATACAAGTGAAATAATTTTGATTCATTATTATATAAAACAAACTCAGCCTTTCTCAAACATTAATGATAATAATTTACTGTAAATCTAAGATATTTGCAAGAAAATTGGTGTACTATTACTAGTATACAAAGCAAGGAGTGTCAGAATCATACTGAATAGCAAGAGCATGCATAAATAAATATGTCCACCTGGAATCAAAAACATGTTACTTACTTTATTTTGAAAGGTTACTTACTTTCTTTATGTTAAATGTATCAAAGATTTAATAAAGGTTTATAAATTAGTTTCTGGGGGAGTACAATTTGGATGCTGAAGAGTCAGAAATGAATGCATTTGATAGTTTGAGCTTTTGTACAACTATTTTGAATTGTGCTGTATAAAAGCAAATTATGTCTCATTATTTCCAAGAATAATAAAACATCACTAGCAGTAACAAAAAGAAAATGCTTTTGAAAAGCTTGAAATAAAAGAATTTCTCTTCATAGCTGCAGGAGAAACCTCACTGAATTTCAAATATAGTTCTGCAGCTATGAAGAAAAAGAACAGTAAAAATCTCTCCAGAAGTATTTTGTTTTAGAACTGGTAAATGGGGAAGATTGAGGGTCAGTTTACATACCTAATGGAATTAAGGGATAGCGAATTTGCAGGACTGCATCTCTTTAGTCAGCCAGGGTAAGGAATATTGCATATTCAAAGGCTGCCTCATGGGGGGGATGCCTAGTTCATTAAAAATGTCAGGAAAGGGGGTTCAGCCCAGCTTTCTACCTTACAGGCTACATTTTTATAATGTTCTGTCAATTTTATTCTGTATCATTCAAAAATACAGCCTCACTTGCCTCCTGAAGTGCTACAGTCCAGGAACTTTTTTATTACTTGATATTTGATAACATCTTTATAAACAAAAGCTCAGACAAAGGGGTTTGTCCCTGCTCTGCCTCCATTTCTGACAGAAACCAATAGTGTGATTAGAGGAGTTTCTCAATAAGTCTGGGTGACTTGCTATCTACCTATCTGGTTTTGCTTGTTCAAATTATCTGAAGCAATGTTGTAAAGGCAACTTTCTACAATGTATATTTTACATTTCAGGATAAGTGGGTTTTCCATAGTTCATTCTTTTATGTTCTGGAATTTCACTATATGCTATGTTTTACTGCTATTTAATTTTGATTTAACTAAGAGAATTTCCAAATTAATCTTAAAATACGAGAAAGAGGAGTTTGCCAGAGTTCTCACTTTTTCACTTCATTTTTATCTTTTCCCCTCCACTAAACTGCATGTAAATACATGTGGTGGTGCAGAGTGCTGTCAAGTCATAGGTAAGTTATGGCAAGCCCTGGTGGGCTTTTCATGGCAAGAGACTATCAGGGATGGTTTTCCATTGCCTGCCTCTGCAACCCTGGTCTTTGTTTGAGATCTCCCACCCAATTATTAACTGCCGACCCTGCTCAGCTTCTAAGATCTGACAAGATCAGGCTCACCTGGGCTATCCAGGTCAGGGCATGTGAATACATAAAACACCACAAAAAAGAAATCTTGACACAACTGTTCTTCTGATTTTACAAAGACTTTTAATAATTTTTTTTCATTCACACATATGTTCCTGGGCACTGGTTACCCTAGTTATTTATAAATGGATAAAATTCTGTATAGAATTATACTAAGAAAGCATTGTCTTTTGCAGCATTTTATTCTTACTGGAGGAACAAGTGTTACAAACTTAGATTGGTAAGTAAAAAGAATTTATTATAGTAAAAAGTAAATGTATTATAGATTTAGTAAAAAGAATGTATTATAGATTTTATAATCTATAATACAGTGGGAACGTGGCAGGAAAAGGATGGAGGGTGGTGACAAGGCAGGCTGAGGGAATGGAGCTGAAGAGGCCAGCTCAGAGCAAGATACCATAGAGGGGCTAAAGAGGCAGGGGGTATAACAGGGTGGGAAGGGAGGTGAAGGTGGCAGTAGGCTGGGCAAGGAGCTGTTACGGCTGTTGAGGCTGCTGCTGCAGCTTCCTCCTTCTTTTCTGTTTCCTCCTCTTCAGCAGCTTTGGCCTTGTTGCAACATATCCTAGATCTGCATCCAGTGCTCATTGGCTGGGGTCATTGGCTCTGCTCAGGCTGAATCCAGCTCTGCTCTGCAACTAAAAAAAAAAATCAGCCATTTTAGCAATACTCCACTCCTCTTGGCTGAGTGATAATGCATTCTCCTTAGCCTTGTATTATAACATTTATGTTTGAAAAATGTTTATTTTTATTATTCATGCATTTACATATACATTTCTATCAGTGCATTTCATTGGTCTTTCTTAATGCATGCACTCAACTTCCTTTCTACAGCTTACATTTTGTTTTGGGTTGAGACAATGGCAATTCTCACACAAGAGCAATTCCTAGAGAATCGTCACTAGGAAACCTCTCATCCAATTAGCTGCCTGGGTGGATGGAACCATCCATTTAGCACAGAGCATGTAATTAGACAGCATCTTTGATGTCAGCAATGAGGAAAGCGCCGATGGACTGTCTTTCTTCCAATCCTGCCAAACAAAACTGTTCTTTCAATAAGGGGAAAAGACCATGGGAAATTTAATGTGGATTTATTGAAGGAAAGAAATCTAATCCCAATGTGGAGATGCAACAAGCAATAAAGGACCAAAAATTTAGATTTTACTTCTTTAAAAAATCAGGAATAAGGCTAGGGCTCGAAAAAGACCCTGGTTTTGTGACTTGTACGGAAGCCAGCATCATATACTCATTGTTAAGAGTTGTACTACATGGCAAATATATTTGTTAGAAGAGGAATATAACCAGAATGTGAGCTCAGAAAAGTTCTTGAATTCATCACAGCCTCATAATTGTAATAGTTCCTCTTCTAGTAATGTACAAGGTAATGTAATTAGCAGGGCTTCAAAGACAGATTTTATAGGGTCAATTTGACAATGTTGTGTCTCATAATTACTGCTGTACTTAGGTGAAAATTAAACTTCTGTTGACCTCATCCAACTCATCTATACCCATTTTTCTATTCCCCCCTCTTCAGAATTCACAAATACAATTCATTCACTAAGTGTGATTGCTATTTGCATTTCCTTACGTGAGGTTAAAACTCAGGATAACCTTTTCTCACATAGAGATAATAAAGGGGCTGAAATATCCAGTCTATATTAACTTTTTTCTTTTTAATGATGTCCTATTGTGAGAAGTGAATTAAGAAATAACAAGGATGTTCATGAACAGTCAGAAGACCTCTGTAGAATGAGAATCAGACCCCTACATTACACAAAGTATTATGGATGAACTTTAAAATTATATACTTAAAAATTATTCCTGTTGGTTTTTCCTTTTCCACTGAATACCTGCTGGCTTGGTAAAGGTTCCACTCTTGACAATTGTTGGTAAACTAAAGGAAAGTGACTGTGGATTGGATCCAAGTATTCACTTTCACTAAAAGACTCATTAATTTCATCCAGCCATTAGAGAAAGGTGTCATTATTATTCCTGTCTAAAGCATGCTAGAGTTACCACAAGCAATTGTTCAAGTCATGTTACAGGACTTCCATAGCTTTTTCTGTGAGATTTAGAATTCATCTTATAGTGTGTCCTTCTAATCTTCCACCAGCAGATGAAGACTTTTTTTGTTTCATTTGGCATACCCAGGGCTTTTTTTCTGCCAGAACGTGGTAGAATGCAGTTCCAGCACCTCGTGGTGCCAGGAGCTGGAGGAGGCAGTGGCAGTGGGCGGCCTCTCCATCTCAGTGCCAGGAGCTGGAGGTGGCATGGTGGTGGTTGGCAGACACCCACGTGGCCTTTCTGCCAGGCTTACTGAGCAGCCTCTCCATCCCAGCACCAGGAGCTAGAGGTGGCGATGGTGGGTGGGGTCCCATGTAGCCTCTCCACCGAGCCTGCTGAGCAGCCTTTCCATTCCAGCACTGAGAGCTGGAGGCGGCATGGCAGCGGTGGGCAGGCACCCGCACAGCCACTCTGCTGTGGCTACAGGAGCTGGAGAAGGTGGCAGTGGTGGACAGGCAGCCAAGCGTGGGCGGGTAGTCGGTTACATTATCCAGTCAACTCTTATGCTAAAATAACTGTGAATAGAAATAGAATAGAATAGAAATCCACACATTTATCTAATCATTTTAATGTCCTTAATACCCAGTAGCATTTGCTACGTCATGTGGTAGTGAATTCCATATATTACAGATTTAATATCCAGAGGAGTTAGCCGTGTTAGTCCATAGTTGCAAAATAGTAAAAAGTCCAGTAGCACCTTTAAGACTAACCAACTGTATTGAGGAATAAGCTTTCAAGAACCACATGCATAAGTGGGTGTCATCAACATATTGATGGCACCCAAAACCAATGCCTCAGACAATCTAATTCAAAAGTCTTTTAATCAAATGGATTCTGGTTTTGGAAAAAGCGTGCTCAAAACTTGCAAGTTGATGCTTTTAAAGTAGATTTCTGGCTCACTGCACCACTTAGAGTGAACATTGCTTCCAGATAATGGGTGGGGAGGTGAGCAGGCCCAAATCACGGGAGTGCTCCTGGGGGGGCGACTGCACTCTGTGCGTTGACATCACTTCCTGGAAGTGACATCATCGCACAGTCCCAGAAGTGCATGCATTTTGTTCTGGGTGCTGGCAACTCACGCTATGCCACTGAGTTCTACCACCACCTCTTTTCCCAGAAAAAAAGCCCTGGGCATACCCTCAATGATCCTCCTTCATGTCCACTGTTTTAATTGTTGTTTTTATGTCTTTGAATGTTTTTAAAGCTGTGGTTTAAACTGTTTTAATGTTGTGTTTTGGTTGATTTTAATGTTTTATAATGTGACTTTAGTATGTATGTTTCAATTTGTCAGCCGCCTTAGTGGCCCTTTTAAGGGCAGAAAGGCAGGGTATATAATATTTGTTAAATACAAATAATACAAATAAACAAACTGTCATGTACACATAAAGACAATTGTTTATCCACCCCAAGGTTAATTTTTAATCAAATACAAATAAATTAAAGTTGAATTAAAGTTGAATTAAAGATTTATTTCAAAACAAAAGAAAACATTCTAAGATGAACTTTTTTGTTTCATTACTATTTTGGCGGTTCAGGGGAATACTGTAGACAAGGTTTATCTTGATTTCAATATAGCTTTTGAGAAGATTCCACATGATGTTCTTGTTGACAAGTTGGTAAAATGTGGTTTGGACCTTACTACTGTTAGGTGGATTTGTAACTGTTTGACAAATTGCACCCAATGAGTGCTTGTAAATGGTGGAGTGCCTCAGAATCTGTCCTGGGCCCTGTGTTGTTCAACATCTTTATAAATGATTTAGAGGAAGAAATTTTGTAGATGTTCTCTTTGATATTTGTACATGTCGTTGTCTTCATTGTAGTCTTCCACAAGTATTCCCATGCCTCCATTGTTATTTCTTTATTAAAATTTATAGCCCATTTCACCATTTGTGTTTTAACTGTCTCATCCTCAGTATACCATTTCAACAGTACTTGGTATACCTTGGACAGGGCCGGTGCCAGGGTTTCTGGCGCCTGAGGCAAGATACCTACTTGCGCCCCCCCCCCCACTAACCAATTATAAAAAACAGAAGAAATGTAGGAAAAATGAAAATTGCAAAACTTAAAACTTTTTACATTTTTAATTTAATTTTTTCTTAATTTAAATTTAAATTTTTAAATAAGTGTGAGAATAAATAACAATAAATCTTTTGTTTTTCTTTCTTAAACAGGAAACAGATAACAAATCACAAATAACTTTGAATAAATCTGTGAACTGTAATGTCAAAATTATGTCTGTTGCATGTTTTCATTTCAGGCACGTCAAAATCTTACTTTGCGTGCCTTTTCTCTTGCAAGGTTTTCACAGGGCATGCAAGGTTCTCTCTTCCTCATTTTACATTTTTATCCTCCCAACAACAACCCTGTGAGGAAGGTGAGGCCAAGTGAGAAAGGTTGAATATGAACTGACAGTAGTCTGTCCAAACTTTGATCTCCTGGACAGTGGCAGGAGTTTGCAGATGCATAAATGGCACAAGGAACAGAATGGTTTGGCAGAGACAGCACTAATTTATACTCTGCTACTGCCTCCTGGCTGTTGGCAACCAAAGCTTTAGGAAAGTCCAGATTTTAAAAGGTCTGCCTGTCTCTCCTTTGAGCAAACTGGGGGAGCAGCATCTTGTCACCTACCATGTCTTAAACACCATAAATAAAGAAGGTTGTCCAAACACAACACAGACATGGAAACCCTGTATTAAACATGCACACCCCTTCCAATTGCATGCTTTTTTTTCCTGGCAGGATGAAAATGGGGATGTCAGGAGATTAGGAGGAGGAGGATGTCAGCAACCTGTGTGTGCATTCTCATAAAACTATTTTTGGAAATTTACTTTGCCTGGATTCTTCTTTTGCTGTGAATCACCAAGAGAGCTTCTATCCAGGTTGACATTAAGGTGTCATTCTAAGGTGAAATTTTGTTTTTTAGCACATTCATCCTTTTGTACAGCAGGAATGCAAGGGAAAATATGAAGGATGGAAATCCCATACACCTTGCATTGTTCCACCTGTACACTGAATGTGAATGGGAGTTTCCAGAAATGCTTTACAAGCTGTTCATTACATCAGGAGCAGAATCATTCTGCTAGTTCAACCCTGGGCTGCAACACAGACAGATAATAAACTTTCCAAATGTGTGCACACTGTGCTGTGCCTGATCCCCCGCCAGGCCCCACAATGCAGACAGGTCCCGTCTCTTGCAGAAATTGCAGACTTTCCCTGCCCAACCTCTGCGCTTCGTGCTGCTAATCAGCCCAAGAGGCCAGCACGCGCTTCTGCTTGGAGTGGGGGCAGGGCTGCGGCTGCGCCCCAGAGCTTCTGCCAGCCTGCGCGGCGCGCGCACCAGGACGCTCACAATGAGAGCGGGGCAGGGTGGAGCGGGGCTCCGGTGTGTACACAAACACCACATGGAGAGCCAGGGAGGGGATTGGCTGCCAGCCGGGGAGAACTGAGAGGCACAAGCAAACGGCATGAAGCGTCACTGGCTGCTGCTCTAGCGCTGGGTCAGGCTGAGGTGTTGTTGGAGGCGGGGCTGGGGCCAGGCAACGGCGCCTCCTTCGGAAAGAAGCGCTCGCGGCCATCGCCTACCCCGCCTCTATTATAACGCCGGCAGTGACCTTGGATATTCTTTTCTTATCCTCTTTAAGAAGGGTCTGCTCTAGTTCCGAGTTCTCTATTCGTATACCTCCTTTTACAGAGTCCGAGTTATACAAATCTCTGATCTGTCTGTACTGGAACCAATCGTAATCAGGTGATAGTTCCTCTTGCGTCTTTATTCTAAGTTTAGATGCTTCTACTTTAGTTATTTCTTTATATGTTAAACATTGTCGTTCATTATCAACAGCTCTCGGGTCTATCACCTCATATGGAACCACCCACCAAGGAGTTCCTTCTTGTAGATAAATTCTGTACTTCTTCCAGATTGTATATAGACTTCTCCGTACAAAATGGTGCAGGAACATCGAGTTGACCTTTACTTTGTCATGCCATAGGTATGCGTGCCATCCAAATATTTTTTTGTATCCCTCTAGGGCTAATAGTTTCTTGTTCTTTAATGTCATCCACTCTTTCAACCAAACTAGGCAGATTGCATCATGGTAAAGTCTCAGGTTGGGCAGTTGCATTCCGCCTCTTTCCTTTGCATCTTGTAAAACTTTCATTTTCACTCGAGGCTTCTTGCCTGCCCATACAAAGTCTGATATTTTCCTCTGTCATTTTTCAAATTGTTTAGAGTCTCTGATGATTGGTATTGTCTGTAGCAAAAACATCACTCTTGGTAACACATTCATTTTAACTGCTGCAATCCTACCCAACCATGACAGATTAAGCCTATTCCATTTAATCAAGTCTCTCTCAATCTGAATCCATAGTTTTTCATAATTGTTCTTGAATAAATCTATATTCTTTGCAGTCAGTTCAATTCCCAAATATTTCACCTTACTTGTTACTTCACAGTCCGTTGTTTCCATTAACAGTTGTTGTTTCTGCTTAGTCATATTTTTGCATAGTATCTTTGACTTCTTTTTGTTGATATAGAAACCTGCCAAGTCTCCAAACTCCTTGATTTTATCTATCACTTTTGGCATGTTCTCCAATGGGTCCTCTACGATTAACATTATATCATCCGCAAATGCTCTGACCTTGTATGAATAGTCCTTTATTTTTATTCCTCGAATTTCCTCATCTTGTCGTATTTGTATCATCAGGATCTCCAATACTAAAATGAACAACAGTGGAGACAACGGGCAACCTTGTCTTGTTCCTTTACTTATAATCAGTTTCTTAGTCAATTCATCGTTCACCACAATTGCTGCAGTCTGGTCTTTGTAGATTTCCTTAATTGCTCTGATGAATCTTTCTCCTAATTGTAGCTTTTCCATAGTGGCAAACATAAAGTCCCAGTTTAAATTGTCAAATGCCTTTTCAGCGTCAACAAAGAAGAAACCAACCTCTTTATCACAACGTTTATCATAATATTCAATAGCATCAATCACTGTCCTTAAATTGTCTCTTATTTGTCTGTCTGGCAAAAAGCCTGCTTGCTCCTCCTCTATAACTTCCGAAAGCCACCCCTTCAGTCTCTCCGCCAGTATCTTCGCAAAAATTTTATAGTCATTGTTGAGTAACGATATAGGTCTATAATTTTTCACATTAGTCAAATCTTGGCCCTCTTTTGGGATCAATGATATGTTCGCTTCAGACCAAGTGTCTGGAATCCTTTGATCCCTTAGAACTCCATTGATCACCTCCTTTAGGAATGGTGCCAGCTCATTGGCCATAGTCTTATAAAATTTAGCTGTAAGTCCATCTGGCCCTGGCGCCTTTCCTAGATTTGCAGATTGTATTGCCTTACTTATTTCCTCATCCGTTACTTCACTATTCAATTTACTTCTCCAAGTGTCCGAGATTTCTGGTAGCGTCATTTTCTCCAGATATGACGCTATTGAGTCTTTATTTACTTCTTTCTTGTTGTACAGTTTAGCGTAGAATTTATAAAAGGCTCTACTAATGGTAGTCTGTTCCAAATACGTTTTGTCATCTTCACAAATTTTGTTTATTGTTTTCTTTTCCCTTCTCTTCTTCAGTTGCCATGCCAGGTACTTCCCAGGTTTATTTGCACCCTCAAACGCTTTCTGATTCAGCCTTTTGAGATTCCACTCCAATTCTTTATTACTCATTTCTGTTAGCTGTTCTTGCAATATTTTAATTTCCTGGTATAATTTCTTTTTCCCTGGTCTCTTTTTTAACTGTATTTCCTTAGCTTTTATTTTCTCCTCAATCTCTTGTCTCTTCTCCTCTTTCTTCTTTCTTGCTCTACCATTTAAGTCCATTAGTATGCCCCTTATAACCGCCTTGTAAGCATCCCAAACTTTATCAGTTGGTACTTCTTTATTCACGTTGTATTGTATGAAAAACTTTGTCTCTCTTCTCAATATTTCCATATTCTCTTTTTCCTGTAGCAAGTCCTCATTTATTCTCCATGCTTTCCTTTTTCTCCTTTTCCCTAATTTCCACATAATTGGGTTATGATCTGAGCCTACCATCGGCATTATTTCTACATCTTTAGTCCATAACGCCAAATCTTTTGAGGCCCAGATCATGTCAATTCTTGATAATGTGGAGTGCCTTGCAGAATAAAAAGTAAACTGTCTGCTTTTAGGATATTCTCTCCTCCATACATCTTCAAGAGTCTCTTGTTGAATCAGCTCAAAAAAGAGCTTTGGTAATAGTCCTCTTTTCTTTTGTGCCATTGTAGTCTTTTTATCCAGTTCCAAGTCTGTCACTCCATTGAAGTCTCCAGCAAGAATTATCTGATCATATGAAAGATCGTCTAAATGCTTCCTCAAATCCTCAAAGAAGCTCTCTTTTGCACCATTAGGTGCGTAAATTCCGACTACCAACACTGTCTTTAGGTTCCAAGTACATTCCACTGCTACAAATCTGGCTTCCACATCTTTCATTATAAATTTTGGTTGTAGCTCCTCTTTTACATACAACACCACTCCTCTTTTTTTCTTACTTGAGGCCGCTACAAAGTCCTTGCCCAATTTCCCCAGTTTTAAATATTTTACATCCTGTTTTCGAATATGAGTCTCTTGCAGACAAACAATCTCACATTTTTGTTTTAGTAGCCAGTGAAAAATATTTTTTCTCTTATTCGGTGAATTTAGTCCATTTGCATTCCAAGATAATACTTTACACTCCATATTCATAATCTTGTTGGTAAGTCTTTTTCATTGTCCCTTATAAATCGCTCCATCTCCCGCTCAGATCTGATACGCTTTTTGGCACCTCCAAATTCAAAGGACAAACCCTCTGGGAGCTCCCATCTGTACCTGATTTTCATGTCCTTCAACATCTGGATTAGCGCTTTATATTTTTTCCGATCTAGTAACACTGATCTGGGTAGTTCCTTCATTATAATGATTGTCTTGCCATCGATCTCCAATGGATCTTGAAACTGTTTAGTCACAATCTTCTCTTTCATATTTCTTGTTGTAAATTGTACAATCACATCTCTTGGTACTTTCCTCTGGGTTGCAATTCTCGAGTTCACACGATATGCCACATCCAGGATAGCCACAACATCCTCCTCCTCCTTCCCCAGGTATTCAGCTAACACCTCCGTCATCTGCTCTTGCGCTGTCTTTCCTTCCACTTCCGGCAGGCCGCGAAATCTCAGCTGCTTCTCCATATGTCTACTTTCCGCAACCGCCATCCTTCCCCTCATCAGCCTCATCTCTGTTTGTTGCGTATCTGCTAAGTTCTCCATCGCTCCTTCTACTGTTTTAACTCTCTGCTGCGTCCCTTGTAATTCACTTTGTATTGTTTCCATACCTTTCTTCACTTCTGACAGCTCCGATTTTACTTCTGACAGCTCCGATTTTACTGTCTGTTTAACCTCTTTGATCAGCTCCAATTTCATATCTTTAAATTCTTTAATCACCTCCAAAAAATTTTTATCCAGGTTTTCTATTGCCGATTGCCACTCTTTCTTCGACATCGTGGGGCTTGCTTTGGCTCGCTCCCACGAGTCCGCTCTCTTCCTTAGCTCCGTGGCGTTAAATTTAGTACCTTTTTTATTTCAAATTTCCCGGTCTTCTTGCATAAATTAATTTTAAAGGGTCCAAAATGTCGGGCGTCTTTTCTCTATGGTCTCTCTATGATTTTATAATCCAATATGGCCTACTTCCTTTTCCGCTGAGGCCGCGACCCTTCCCCTCTCAAAGATGGTGATTCCCTTCTTCCTGCCCTCCAGCAAGGGCCGCTTCTCTCCAGCCGCTCTATTGTTGTTACGCACTTCCTGTCTCCCGTCTTCCCACAGCAGATCTCGCGATGGTGTCTTTTTCTCACAGCTCCAAAGCCACAGGTATTCAAAACAATAGTCCAATTTCTTTAATAACTTCTTTAAACTTAGTCTCTTTTCAAATACAACTCCTGCCAAAGCTTCCCCTCCTTTTCACTAGTCTGTTGCAGTTTAAAAGTCTACTTTTTTTCCTCTCTGTTTTTATCAATCTGTCCCGTATCGGAAGATAGTGATCTTTACCTTCCCTTCACTTTCCTCGGGTTGTAATCGCTGTTTCGATTTCAAGTTCTCCTTTCCACTTCTTCCCCCAATCGAAGCTTGGGTATGTAGGTCTTATGCCAGCCGAATTGGCCCCAAAACTGCCGCAGAGATTGTAGCCGACCCGTCGCAAGGTGGGACCTCAAGGATCGGGAGGGGACCCATTACGCAGAGCCCCCCCTCTTCCGAGATCTAACTCACCCTAGGGTCTTGAGCGTTCTTTGCCTGCTCTCTGCCTGAGAGCAGTCAGCCGCGGGCTATTTTCACCCCGCCGGCCGCTTAAAACGGCAGTCCGGTCAGCTCCGCAAATGGAGCTGCGTTAGACCTCCATGAATCCCAAACCGGAAGTCCCCTACTGTTAGGTGGATTTGTAACTGTTTGACAAATTGCACCCAATGAGTGCTTGTAAATGGTGGAGTGACTCAGAATCTGTCCTGGGCCCTGTGTTGTTCAACATCTTTATAAATGATTTAGAGGAAGAAATAGAGGGGGTGCTCATTAAATTTGCAGATGATACTAAATTGGGAGGAGTTACTAATAAAGTAAAAGACAGAATCAAGATTCAGGATGATCTTGATAGGGTGGGAAATTGACAGGCTAAAACTAACAAAATGAATTTCAACAGAGATAAATGTAATGTTCTGCATTTAGGTATAAAAATCAAATGCATAATTATAGGAAGATGGAGACTTGTCTTGTGAGAAGAATCTAGAGGTCTTAATAGACATAAGAGTAGGATTTGACACTGTCCCTTTCCTCAGGATTTAGAGGGGGACAAACCAGAAATTTATTAAGATATGGAGGTCAGAGCATCTGTTTACTCCTTAATGCTCTGAACTATACTTTGATGTGTAGATTGCTAATCTCAGGACTTCCTGCTCATGACATCCTTCTGTTCCTCTCTTTGTCACACAGCTATCTCTTCTCTCCATCTTGCACTATGGATGCAGTACTTGTCCTGCCATTCATGCCCATCCCAAGGCTATACAGATAGATAGGAATTTATCTCTCCTCTTTTCTTTCAAATTATGGAGCTCCTATAATAAAGAACTCTTATTTCCTTTCTAAACCTAAGTTAAGTGTAAGTTTGTTATTTTCTCTCACACACACACCAGCTAGCACAGTCCAAACACCCACCATGTTTTTTCTGCAATTGATGCTATTTTCTGTAATTGATGCCAGTTATGGATATCTTTTTATAGGTTCTGGGGCCAGCTATATATTTATTATTTAATAAGACCATACACTGAATATGTGTAATGTGGTAGCTAAAAAGGCAAATGCAATTTTGGTCTGCATCAATAATAGTGTCCAGATCATGTGAAGTGCTGGTACTGCTTTACTCTGCTCCGGTCACCTCTCATTTGGAGTATTGTGTTCAGTTTTGGGCATAGCAGTTGAAGAAGGATGTTGACATGTCCAAAGTAGGCCAATAAAGACGGTGAGAGGTCAGGAGACCAAGTCCTATGAGGAGGAGTTGAAGGAGTTGGGTATGTTCAGCTTGGAGAGGAGATGACTGAAAGGTTATGTGATAGCCATCTTCAAATATTTAAAGGGATATCACATGGCGGCACATCATGAGAGGGAGGGTAGGAAGGGGTGAGCCAGTGCTTGGCTTTCATGACCTTTACATGCCCAGGATAATGCTGATTGCCACTTAGGGATCAGGAAGGAATTTTCCATCAGGCCAGATCAATCTGGGGTTCTGGAGGTTTTTTTGCCTTCTTCTGGGCACTGAGCAGAGGTCTCCCTTAGCTGTGAATTTTCTGGATTGTACAGGTATTTGAGCTTGATGACCTTTGTGGTACCTTCCTGGTCTATGATTCCCTGCCCTCAGTACGAAGCTATTTTGCTAAAGTCGCAGAGTGCATTAGAACTGACTCCAAGCTGATACCCTGCCTGAGGTGAGTTACAAAATAAAATTAAAAAAAAACATTCATAGATATTAAAAACCCAGTCTAGTTTCTAGACTAGAATAGCATTACAATTAGGGGCATGCAAAATGAACGAACTGAGCTGGAAATATATCTGAAATTTACTGTTTCATTTTGTTAAAGTAGCTTCCAAACTAATTTGGGGAAAGAAGCTGTAACAAGCACCATCCCCCACAAGTTCATATGTTTACCAATTATCTCCATTGTTAAGAAGAGGAATGTGCACAGTGTGCATGAGTGCATTTTTTGTTCAGCACTTCCCAGACAATGGCATTGTCTCCCTGCCAATCGGGTCATCCAAAGGGAGGAGCACCGGTGCCTCCCCCTTCCCATTGGCTTTGGAAATGTTGCTTCAATATAATTCCATTGGAGGGGAGGATGAGTTTTGGATGAGCTGAAATTTCTGGACCAATTTCAAAAGCAACCCACATAAAGCTCATTACCTTAACGAAACTGGGATGTAATGAGAGCATCATGGCCAGAACATGCTTTTCATGGAACAGCCACATCAGCCAATGCTGATAGAAAGCACTATGTGCCACAGAGGAGATCTGGGCTTTCAACTATAGGTTAAGATCCAGCAGCATTTCCAAGCTATGAAACCATTCAGAAGGCAGGCTTACTCCTCAGTGCTCAAACACCTTTATCATTAACCAGCAACACTTCAGTCTTGTCTGGACTGAGCTTTGGTTTATTGGTCTTCATCCATCCCATTGCCATCTCCAGGCACCTGTTCAGGAATTCGACAGACTCATCTGACTCAGCTTCTGAAGAGAACTGGTTGTCATTTGCATATTGGTGGCACCTTATTCCAAATCCCTTCATGATCTCTCTGATCTTCTGCAACCTTGTTCCACAGCTATTTGTGTTGCTTAATACAGTCTGAACATACTCCTGATCAGCTCACAGTCTGATCATGAGTGCTGAACAAGGTAAGTTCACCTTCTGAACAGGATTGCTGAGATATTTGTGGTATCCCTATTGACTGCTGCTTAAATGAAGTATCTCTTTTGCACAGCTATCTCCATAGGTAAACTTTCAAGTCTCTAGGACATTAAATTTAGAATTTGCCTTCTATGATGACAATGGAATTTTGGTGAGAACCATTTTTGCTGGTTTTATCTTTCCTATTTATTTAGTTAGTTACCATATTTACATATACCATTTATATATACTACTCTTCTACTAATGCACTAAATGAACCCCCAAATTTCTCTTTCTTGTTTTCTTCTATTTAGCTATCTGATTATTCCACTAATATTGATGTTTCCATATATGTGTTGTGATGTATATATTTGTGTACCAATGCAAAAAATCATAGCGTTGTACCAAGAGAAATGTTAATAGCCAGATCTTGATAAAAATAAGCAGACCTATTTTGTGCAAAGTAAATATGAAGTAACTGTTTTTACCCTCCTAAAAATAAATTGCAAATATAACTGCTACACATGATTTGATAATACGGCCTCAATTATTAGAAGAGGCTAAAGCTGTCTTAAGATATACCAATATACATACATATATATATATATATATATATATATATATATATATATATATATATATATATATATATATTAATAAATGTCTACATTTTTGTTCTATTATATTAAAACAACAATGGGCAATTTATAAAATAAAGTTGAGTGGTTGAAGACATAGGATTAACCTGCCACAAAGCTAATAGAAAAATACAAAAGTTAGAAGGTAATAAAGCGAATAAGATTAGTAGTTGCTGTAACATAATGAAATTGTTTTTAAAAGAACAAATATTTTTGAATGCTTAATTAATAGGTTAGATCAAAATGGTAAAAAATGCTACTTGTTTTTTCTTTTATTCAAAATAAAGGTAGATGGCTGCCCCAAATTATCTTCCCCTTACTGCTGCAGCTGGCCCAAACTATTCCAATATGTTGGTCCTGGAGGAAGGGGACCCCTAGGAACAGCATGGGAAAGAAGTCAGAGGCATATAGTCAGAAGGAGAAAATTATCTGTGGAATCCAACTCAATGCTTACATTCCTTTGTTTATGTAGAGATTACTAGAACATTTCTAATAAAAGGGCTTCAAATAAGGCTACCAGCTTCCCACTGATAAAGGGAGATCTCCTGCCCCTACTGGTGGGAGGAAATTGATCAAAATGTGGGTTTGCACTGATATCATATCAGCATGCTGATGTAATTTCAGTTAAAAAAACAAAAGTAATGTTGGGGATGATGCACTAGAATTGGCCAAAACTCTGTGGTTAAACCATAGAGTTTTTGCAACTCCTTGAGCTTCTCCCCAGCATCATGATGTCACTTCCAGGTTGTGACAGAAGTGACATCAGCACACTGATATGATGCCAGCTTGCCAGTCTCCATCCCACAAACGGTCCCAGAAACTGCCAGCTACAGCTTGGCAACCCTATCTTCAGGCCATGAGCCCCCTTGTGGCCTTTGTATTCCTTCAAGACATTTTAGATAACCACAAAAAAGAAAAAATACCAGACTCAGATAAATTAAATGTCATAATTTTACATGCCACTGGGGATGATAATGATGTAGTTAGACAAAATGTTTTTCTCTTAAATCTGTCCTTAGGGAAAAGAAAACTCTCAGAAGCTTTCTGCTGCCTAGACTCTGAGAGCAATTAAGGTATAGAGAATCTCAATGGCCCAGTTTCACTAGGGGTTCTGTTTCCCCAATTCCAGCTCCTGTCTCTCTTTCTCTCCCTTGCAATAAGCATATACAGGGTGAGAAACCATCTCTTCAGTTTTCATATGAAAATCTGAGAGAGGAGTTGTGGAAGGGACTGTTAGGGGAAGGAGCATATTAAGACATGAACAGTCTCTCTGAGATCCAAAATGGTCTTTTGGCAATGGGGCCTTAATAAAATTTACAGTGAGTTTGGGGTTATACAATTAATTTTTATGACAAATGTCACAACAAGGTGACATTCCCTATCATTCTTCCATGGTTGCTGGCTCCTTGCAATCCCACTGCCCCCTATATACACACTGTAAAATGAAAATACAACCCCAGGAAATCCAACTATCAAAAATTAATGTTGCATTTCTCATGGTTTTATTTCTACTTTACTACATGTGGGTGCAACACTTGTATACTAATAAGAAGAATGATGGGAAAGGTCATTTTGTGGCCATTTTTCTCCATCAAAACTGTTTGCATAAATTTAGAATTAACGAATAGGTTAAATGATGATAAGTGAAGCCTGCTGAGATGCTAGTATAACAGCGGCATAAATATAGACCTATGGGAAGTGTATGGGGGGAGTCTTATTTCAATCAAAATGTGCATTTGCACATCAGAAGACTAGTTTTCCATTCTTTTTACCAATTAATTTTCTTTATTTTGTGAGTCAAGATTAGAAAAGTTTGATTAATGAACAATATAACCCCACACAGAGCAAATAGGGTGCAAACCTAACCTCATTTACTATCAAGTAAGTCCCAGAGTAAGACCTAATTCTGCATATACATAAATTTGCACAATCAAGTTATTGTGGCCCAGTTTTTGGAGCTCAAGAAGGAAGATACTTTCTGCTTCAAATGCAACTGACACAATGCATTCTTTGCCACAGCATTTAACCAATTCTCTAACAAAAATGTGTGATCCCTGAGTTTTTTTACAGACCAAATTCGACCATACTTCATCCAAGGCTGGTTTCCAGAGTCTGTTTTACCGACTGACATCACCACAGACTTGTCTGGATTCAGCTTGTTCTCCCTCATCCACTTGACCACAGTTTCAAAACACTGGCCTGGCATAAAGATAACTTTTACAAGGAAATATAGTGAGTGCACCAAGAAAGTTTCTGTTTCTGTTTCAGTTCCAGGGGGTCCCAGAATCATTCTGTTCCAATACTGATTTGTTCTGGGTTGGCTGGTACCAGCTCAGAACAGATTCATTTGTTGTTGGTTTCCCCCCCCCCCCCATTTTCATGAGTTTCAGCCCTTTGCACACATGTTGGCCATATGTGGCAAACACATGGTCTTCTTTTCAGGGAGGGGAAGGTTCTGGGGCAGGTGTTTCTTCATGCAATAGCAGAGAACACAGTCCTCCCTCTAAACCATTGACCCACTGAATTTGAGAGTGGGTTTCCTTGCTTATAGACCTCAAGGAATGCTTGGGAAAGGCACGTGTTAAAGCAATTGTTGTGCTGAGGAGTGTGCATGCATACACGCACAAACACACACACACTGTTTTTTTGGGGGGAGGACTGGGGAAACACACCTCTATCTGCACTTATCCAGAAACTGCTTTATCTGAAACTCTTTGATCTAATGAGTTTCTCCTCAAGCACATGCAAGTTCACGCAACAATGGACCTCAAAGGAGAGTGTTGGGTGCACACAGTGGCAGGAAATTTATTGGTAAAGTGGCATTGGCACGGCAAGCTGGCATGGCATGCAAGCAGGAAACTGTTCCATTGCGAACCAGCAATGGAACTTAAAGAGGCTTGCCCTCTTTAAGAGAAAGGGCAATCAGAAATTACTGCAAAGGAAAAAAAAAATAACTCCTTAATGATAGCAAAGTCAATAAATATTACCTTTGAGTCCTATTGTGATACCATGTTTCCGTGTGCTTTGTAGTTTTGTTTCTATGATGAAGGGTGAATCCTCCTCACCCTAATCTGCTTTGCAGCAGCCCTGGACTCCCTATTTAAACCTGATGCTGCCAGCCTGTCCTTGCACTGTGAGTAAAATCACATGGAAGGCAGGGCTAGATGTCAGTTTTTCTTTCATAGAAAGGGAAGCAGAAGGAGGATGACCCTCTTCCCCCCTCATTTTTACTAGTAGAAGTGGGAGACTAGACAGGTTACTGGCTGCCAGTTTCCCTTTTCGATTAAAACCATTAACCCAGAGTTGAATGAAAATGAAGAAGTAACATTGGTGGGCACTACTAAATGAAAGTCAGGGTCAAATCGGCCTGGATCAGGCCTGAATCAGGCCTGGATTAGACAGCTGTGGAGTGCAGCAACGCTGTGGAGCAATGCCACTGCATTGGGCCACTGCAGAGCGCAGTGGAGCAATGCCACTGCATTGGGCCACTGCAGAGTGCAGAAGCACTCCCAGGGTGGCCCGTGGCCCACGCAATCATGGAAGTGACATCATTGTGTAGGCTGGAAGTACAAATTATGTCATCCCTAGGCTCTACCTCCAAATCCCCAGGAAGTTTACTACCTGGATTTGGCAACCCTAGTTGGGAGAGAGTTCCAAAGAAGATTTTGCAACTTCACCCAGTGTGGGCACATGAAAAAGACCCTCAAATGTTGATATTAGTACCTGGGCAGTCCTTCTCCTGCACTACTTCCCCTGTGATATTATGATGCCACACAGTTTAGGATTTAAAACTAACAACCAGTAAAGACTAAAGAAATATGGAGTAGTATGTTCTCAAAAGGCTTACCATCTTTAAGAGAAAGGGCAATCAGAAATTACTGCAACTTTTGAATACTCTTCAAAAGCAGCCACATGTAGACAGGCTTGCCAGTTTCCCACTGGGGTGGTGGATCGCTCACCCCCTACTCCTGTTTCCTGCTGCCCGTCCTGCAACCAGCAGGAGAAAAAAATCATTATCAAGTGATGGCATTGTGTCACTTCTGGAGAAAACTCAGAAGTGATGTGGTTTTATCATAATGTTTCCAAAGATTTCTAGAGAGGCATAACATATTCTGTGTTTTCCCCAGAAGTGACATTGCAATAGTGTATGATGGTGCCCCCATGACACTGGCTGGCAATCATACATGAGCACATTACTGTAATTTAATCTGATGGCCTTGTCTTTCCTATATAGATAGAAGTTTGACTGGTGAACTAAACAATGTGGGTTAAAGTCACCCTTTGTCACAGCTACCACCTGAACCAGGAGTAGCAAGCAGATACACGAGCACCTCCATACCACAAACTTGAATTTTAAAGGGGAATCTAATTCCATGCGATATGGCAACTTTCAGAGTGAAAACAAATCTCTAAAAATGCAGCATAGCACTATTCAGTTGACTATGAATATAAAGTTCTATGGACATTAATTGGAGAAGAATTCAGCTACTAATGGATAAATTAATATCCACCCTTGTAACTGGAAAGACACACTAAGTCTGCTCTCCAAAAGATAAGTGTGCTATAACAACTACTCCATTATCTTTTGATAATTGTAGGCAATTCTGAAACAAGTAATAAATGTAATGAGTAATAAGACCTTTGGACACATTGACAGCATACAGCTTAGAGAAACCTCTGGTAATTTATGATGAGCAATATCAAATGTGGATTAAATGCATAGTGAGACAATCATAGAATGATGGTAGTAATTATTGGAATGGTTTACAGTATTGCAGCAACTTAATTAAGAAAAGAATTCATTCCAGTGCTATTTTCTCTGTTGGAAAACGTTGGGTGAAAACATTTGACAACTTGTATTTTTGTATTTTCTTCATAACCAGTAGAAATATCTATAAACTTGACAATACACATGTAGTACATATGAATGGATAGATAAACAAGAAAGAGTATTTTGAAGTTCCAGAACTTTTGCCTATTTATAATGAGCACTTTCTGTATCTAAATAACTTGCTTAAATTGTCTTTGATCACTGTTTGCCCCACTATTAGGAATAAGAGACAGACACAGTATTTGGATTATAAAATGGGCCGCTTTATTAATAAACAACAACCAGGAAACATTAACTACGGCAAGGGCCTAACTAGCGGTACAGGTCAGGCCCTGGGGTCGCCTCCTACCCCGCCCTGGCCTGTCTGGGCGAGACACCCGCTGCCCCAGGTGCGAGCCATCACAAAAATGGCTGGGACCCGGCCTGGCCAGGCGAAGTGGTTCACCCCTGTAAAGCTCCCCCACCCGGCCGTACGGCAGCGGGGGGAGACTGGCTTGTCCAGGGGTTCCCCACCAGGGCGTCTAACCACGCAACTGGGCCGTACGGCAGCCAGCCACATCTGGCAGACCCCAATTCCCCACCAATGGGGAGGTGCCAAGGGTGCTCACCGGCCCGCTACAGATTCTTCCCTAACTAACACCCTGCCACCCGTGGCAATAACTCAGACCCACCAAACCAATTAACCTCCCCCAACAAACAGTGCGAGGTAGGCGAAAAAACTCCAGCCCCCAGGCCAATCGGGAACTGTGAGAGAAAAATTCCTACCTGGCTCCAAATAGGCAACCGGCTAATCCCGCACTGAAATAGGGAGAGGTGGGTGGGCCGAGCACGAGGCAAGACTGAAGCCACGGGGGCGGAGCGGCAGAAAACGCTGCGAAACTCCGCCCCCAAGGCTGAATGCCCGGAGGCTGTAGCTGTCTGCCTCCATCCTTGCAGTGGGGCAAACGGCTGCCACCTGCTCAAGGGGGGGGCAAGCCCCCTAGCAGGGTTGGCAGTATTGCCCCACTATTAGGAATAAGAGACAGACACAGTATTTGGATTATAAAATGGGCCGCTTTATTAATAAACAACAACCAGGAAACATTAACTACGGCAAGGGCCTAACTAGCGGTACAGGTCAGGCCCTGGGGTCGCCTCCTACCCCGCCCTGACCTGTCTGGGCGAGACACCCGCTGCCCCAGGTGCGAGCCATCACAAAAATGGCTGGGACCCGGCCTGGCCAGGCGAAGTGGTTCACCCCTGTAAAGCTCCCCCACCCGGCCGTACGGCAGCGGGGGGAGACTGGCTTGTCCAGGGGTTCCCCACCAGGGCGTCTAACCACGCAACTGGGCCGTACGGCAGCCAGCCACATCTGGCAGACCCCAATTCCCCACCAATGGGGAGGTGCCAAGGGTGCTCACCGGCCCGCTACAGATTCTTCCCTAACTAACACCCTGCCACCGCAGAGGCCAAGCCTCTGCTTAGGCCTCGGCGCCCCACAAGTGGCTTAATGCCAGGCGCAGCCCTTGCCGCAGGTCATTCAAAAATATGGCATTACCACTGGTAGATAGGTGTACCCCATCCCCTCGGTAGAGGTCTGCAGACTCGGCCCGTATCTGCGGATGGGGCAAATAGATCCCAAGACCCCTTGTCATTGCTCTAAACAGGGCTCTATTGGCCATCCGCCTCGCCCTTTCAACAGCCCTATGGTCCAACGCTTCTTGCCATACCCGGCGCGGAAGCATCGCCGACCAAAAAATCAGGACACCAGGCCATCTTCTCATAATCTCACGGAAGTCATCCTGCGCCTGACAAGACAGGGCCACGCCCTTCATCATACCCAAATCGTTGCCTCCCAAATGGACAACCAGAATGTGTGGGGGAGGGGGATTCCGGCCCTCAAACAACAGCGGCAGCAAACCTGCCCAACGCAGGCCTCTTCTGCCACGCCACTCCACTGTGGCCCAACGGCTGAGTCCAAGCTGGGACCCAATCCGCGTCCTCTTCGCTTGGTGCGCCGCCCAAAAAACCATACTATGGCCACATATGAGGATGCGAATCCTATCGCGCCACGCCACAGCACCTGCAAGAAAAACAACGTCAGCAAGACTGCCCCCCATCCAAAGGCCTCACATAAGACTTGTAAGCGGAGGAGTGCCAACGCCCCACCTTCTGAATCTCGGCTCCCGAATACCCCATCGCCGCAGCCGTGGAAGCCGCACCTATACGAAAAGAATGGGTCCCAAATTTGACCCCCTCTAGACCCAACTTCGAGAGAGCCCTGCCTGTGACAGTCCAAAACTGGTACTTCGTAAGCGGGGAATTATTCTCATGGCAAAACAGTGCCCCGGGCGTTGTGCCCCGGGCTCTCAAATACTTCCTCAAAGCCGCAACTGGGCACAAATCTTTAATTGCGCATTGTCCTATCGACAAATCTACCCCCTTTTGCATCTGGTCGGTCTTAGACCGCCTAATGCGGATCACAACCCGATCGCCCTGAATCTTAACATCAGAAGCGGAGATGGCACGACCAGAAGCATCCTTAAGGGACTGGGGAACGAGCTCACTGATTCGGAGAGCTCCAAAAAATGCTATCAAGGAAGCGGCATGAAATAACAGTTCCTCAAAAGGGGAACTGCAGACCAGGGGCCACATGGCCCTCAAACCCTGCAGAATACTAGGGGAAATAGGCTGCCTGGCGTCCCTCGTGACGACAGCCTCCCTAGACCACCCCTCCAGCATCTTCCTAATGCGGAAGTCCACGGTGGGGTCGACCAGGCCCCGAGCCTTTGAAGCAAAACCCAAAGCCGCAAGCTGACTACGAATATACTTAACCCTGTGCCCCTTACCTTTCTGAGCAACACAGAATTGAGCGGCATGCTCCACTGGAATTGGCCATGCCTGCGGAAGACCAGACAGCTGCCTGAACTCCGCAAAGTACCTCACCACCCTGTCGTAGGCTCTCCTGGTACTAGGGGCCAGAGCTAACTGTATAGCTATGGATGCCTCGGATTCCCAATCCTCCAGAGCTCCAAAGGAACTGGGGCGGGCAGCAAATCCGCCTCTGGGGCAAGCTGTCGAAACCGGTCCATCTGCAGACGAGATAAGGCGTCTGCCACCTCATTATTTAACCCGGGCACGTGTCTGGCTAAGAAAAGAATGTTAAGGTGCAGACACCGTAAGGTGAATGCTCGGACCAGCTTCATTACCCTGGGGGATCTAGAAGAGAGGGAATTCACCACCTGCACCACTGCCATATTATCGCACCAAAAGTGCACGGAGTGGTTGGCCATTTCCCCGCCCCACAGGTAAACAGCCCCCAGGATCGGGAAGAACTCAAGAAATGTAAGATCCCTGCACAGGCCAGCTTCCCTCCAGCCAGCGGGCCACGGTGCAGCACACCAGTGCCCGCGGAAATAAATTCCCAAACCAATGGAGCCCGCTGCATCAGAAGAAACCTGAAGGTCACCCTCCAACAACAGCTCCTGCCTCCAAAAAGAAACACCATTGAAACTGCCCAAAAATTGGGACCAAACTTCCAAGTCCTGTTTCATACCTGGAGAAATCCGAATTCTATGATGCGGAAGCCGAAGTGACCCCATCGCATCACAAAGGCGCCTTAAGAAGGCTCTTCCTGGTGCCACCACCTTGCAAGCAAAGTTAAGGTGACCTACGACCTGCTGAAGCTCCAATAATGAAACTTTCCGCTTACTCAATAGAGTCTGCAATCGAGACCGTAACTCCTGAAGCTTTACCAAGGGCAGCCGCGAAGTCTGCTGCTCGGTATCTAATTCTATCCCTAGGAAGGTCAAAACCGTCGTGGGACCCTCCGTCTTTTCGTGTGCTAAGGGAACACCCAACTCGCCAGCTAAGCGTACAAAATCTTCTAACAGGCGGGCACACTGACCAGTGTGTGGGGGCCCAACCAGGATAAAATCATCCAAATAGTGGGCGGAGTCACGGCAGCGCTGCCTGCGACGTAGTGCCCACTCCAGGAACGTACTAAAACGCTCAAACACTGCACAGGAAACAGAGCAACCCATGGGAAGGGCTCTATCCATGTAAAATTTGCCCTCGAAGGCAAACCCCAGCAGTTCAAAGTCGTCGGGGTGAACAGGGAGAAGGCGGAATGCCGACTTGATGTCGCATTTTGCCATCTCAGCACCCCGACCACAACGTCTAACCACTTTGACCGCCTGGTCAAAGGATGTATAACGCACCGAGCATAAATGCTCGGGAATTGCGTCATTGACAGAACCACCCCGGGGGTAAGACAGGTGGTGAATAAGCCTGAATTCACCCGCTGCCTTCTTAGGCACTACTCCCAGGGGGGAAACACGCAAACAAGGAACTGGAGGGGAGGGGAAAGGGCCTAAAACCCTGCCCTCAGCACATTCCTTCTGAATCTTTGCCCGCACAACATCCTCCATGCCAATAACCGAACGCAAGTTATCTGACATGAAGGCAGTTCTGGGGCCATGAAAAGGTATACGAAAACCCAACAAAAAACCTTGTAACAAAAACTGGGTGTCGGCCTTGTTAGGGTAATCGGCCAGCATGGCCTCAAGTACCCTCACTTTTATTGGGCTGGGGCCCTTTACTAGGCCCCTGCTGCCCTGAGGGGCCACCCCCTTTCTTTCCAAACGGCCGCTGCCGTTTGCAGGCATTGAGGGCATGCGGGCCCCGGCAGGTCGGGCACTCATGTCCGAATCGACAGTTCTTACGGTTGCAAACCCCTTTGGAGGTGAACTCAAAGCAAAGCAGCCGGGGCTGAACCGACTGCCCCGCCGAGGCGCGGGAACCGTAAGAACCCTGGGCAACACCCCCAGAAGCCTGTGCTGAACGCTGCACAATATGGCCACTATCTGATCTGTCCCCAACGAAAGACTTAGCCGGGGTCATCAGTTGCAACCACAGGTGCTGGTGGACCTGATCCCAAGGCAAAGATGGGTTCAGGGCCGCCCGCATCCGGAATTCCTCGTCATATTGCAGCCAGGCTGCCCCTAAGAATTCCGTGTGAGCCCTATAAATAATGTCCATGTACTGGAAAAGTGGGGCAGCCCTCCAGGGCTGCGCCCTAGCTATGACTCCCGCATATATGAAAAAACCCGGAAGCCAATTATGCCACGTCCTGTCTACCTTGCGCCTCTTGATGCGCTCTTTGTCACGGTCTTCCAGATCTTCTTTATCCTTCTTCTCCAGATCTCTGAAGAGAAGGGTAAAGACATCCACATAATCACCGCGTAGGATCTTCTCTCTAGTGGCCGGGGTAAGATGATCACCTAATGGCATAGCCGTGTCCCCAACTGGGAGGGCCCTATAAGGCACGGAACCATAATTGGACCAGGGAACCCCATAATAAGACCCCCATGGTGGGAGAAGGCCCATGCCCTGAAACTGTGCCGAGGGGGTCACCCAACTAGCCGTGCCGGGCGACTGCCCCGGCATAGCGGTCTGACTCCAATGGCTCCAGTCGGGCAACAAACCAGAACAAGATGGACCAACTGAGGAACTAGTGTGTGTACCTGCGGACTGTGGTGTGCCTTGCTGCACCTGACCCCAGGGCCAGGTGCCCGGCTGCTGTGGCCAAGGACACTTACCCTCAGCCTCAGGCGGTTGCACTACCAGAGCCACTTGTCCAGCGTCCTGGGTCCAGGTCCCCTCTACCTCCGTGGCTGCTGCCTCCGCCACCTCATCCTCGACGATATGACTAGCCGCAGAAGTAGATGGAGCCGAAGTACCAACAGGAGATGCCCCTTCTAAAGCCGCCAAACGAGAGAGAATATCGTTAAGCAATGCAGTCTTAGACGCAATTCTCACGGGTCTCTTACTTGCCGGTTCAGCTGACTGAGCGGAAGATGCCCGTGCCTGCTCTAAAGCAGCAATCCTCGCTAGAATATCGCGTCTTGCAGGAACATCATCCTCCTCATCCGATGATAAGGCAGCAGCAGCGCGCTTAGGTGGGCGCTTAGCAGGTTGCTTGCCCTTAGACACACCCGTACCCTTCTTGGGTCCCATCCTAAATGAACCCAAAAGGAATGGTAGCTAAAGACAAAACACTAGGGGGCCCAGAACCGACACCGGCCGCCCACTAAGCTACAGTGCAGTAGTGGGATTTGAACCAGAGAGAACTGATACACAGCCAGACCACTTAACCACTGTGCCAAGCTGCTCTAACCAAGCCTAAATCAGACACACAGCCCCAAATACGGCCAATGAAGCCGGAAGATAGCAAGGATCCAGGCCCTGAAATTACAGCTCAAGGAGCCCAATGGAGCCCAGAATGGCTGCTTACTAAAAACGTCCCCAAAATGGCCGCCAAGGCCAGGCGCAAAATGGCCGTGCAACCGATGAAACCCCAGGGCCACCGGGGCAAAAACCTACCCCAAAATGCACGCCCCCAACCGCCGGGCGAGGGGGGGGGGAAGGGGGTGCCAAACGGCCGCAGGCTCGAGCCCAAAAGGGAAGCCGCGGCAGCAACGAGGAGAAATCCGCGCACGCACCCCCGCCGCCGAAAGCAAAGCAATGCGGCGGCAAGGAATGGGGCAAGTCCTCGGGGGCCGAACAAGGGCCGCGCAGAGTGCCTAGCCCGTACACCCGGCCGAATCGCGACCGGGCCAAAAAGGGGGCGGAGCAAAGCCGCTCCTACCCCGCGACTCCCACCCCGCTCCTAAGAGCACCGGACAAGCGTGAGGGGGGGGAGACACGCAGACTCGCCCGCCGACCCCCTTGCCACCAGAACGGCGGGGGGAATGAAACCTCCCGCCGCGCCCAACCCACACCACCCGCCGGACGAGTGAACCGGGCAACCAAAAGGCAAACGGCCAGTCGCTGCACGAGCAGAGGTGAGAGCAATCTCCACCCCTCCGCCCAACCAAGCCTTCACCAGCCAGGCAGCGATGAATCCTGCCGTTCCTATGCGCCAAGGCCTCGTGCCGGGGAGCAAACCGCAACGTGTTGCCTCCACCGAGCACGAGGCAAGACTGAAGCCACGGGGGCGGAGCGGCAGAAAACGCTGCGAAACTCCGCCCCCAAGGCTGAATGCCCGGAGGCTGTAGCTGTCTGCCTCCATCCTTGCAGTGGGGCAAACGGCTGCCACCTGCTCAAGGGGGGGGCAAGCCCCCTAGCAGGGTTGGCAGTATTTGCATCCAGACATACTCAGATCTCAGTAGGTAAACCTGGGAGAGTTTTTCAAACTTAATAAACATGGAAGTACAAAGGGGAATATTGTGTGGGGTGAACTGAGCAAGTTGTGTGGAATTTGGATTGCTGTCGTTTTTGGAGGGAATGAGTCTCCAATCTTCCTTTCTTCCTTTTTTTGTAATATTATTTTAAAAATAGATTAATAATAAAAGGGGATACAGAAAGGAAAAAAAGGGATTGTGGGTATAATTGTATCAATCAGAAATAACTTTATATAACAGAATATATAAAGTATTTCTCCCCAGAATCCCCTTCATAATTTTTAAGACACTATCTATGAGATACAATGATAGTTATATTAGGATGCATTTAATATTCAACATTTTAAGCTACAAATTTCATAGCTAATCTGTTTTCAACTACATTATTGGTTTCCTCATTGCTACATATTTGATATTACATATTTTCACCACTTCTACATAGGCAATAAATATAACTTTTAACAAACGTATAATATATCAAAATACATAAGGGAAGCCTATTATATAGTTCATAATAAAGAAATTAAAATGTTTTGGCTCAAAAAATGACTACTTTTTACATTTATATTCAAGATGTTTTATTCTCATTTACTTTTACATTGCCTAAATTTGTCTCCTGCTTGCATAGTACATAGTCCTCTTTTATCCCTGCTCTTAAAGCAGTTGTTGTTTATTTCAGTTACAATATTACAAATTTACAGGCTTAGTTTTTTCAAAATAATTCTTAGGTGGAGCAAATCTGTACTATACAGACAGCACCCTGGCAATGCCCCTGGTCTTAAGTAGAGATGGGCACGATCCGCATTACGATTGAAAAAAACCCACGATAATGGTGATCATGTGATCGTGACCTGGCAGATCATGATCGGCCACGGCCAACGATCCAGCGATCGGGAGAGTCCTGGATCGTTGCATTTGGGTTCTGATCGGGGATCCAGACACTCAGGCGCCAGCAATCTATTCCCCTGGCAACAGAGCCAGGGGAAAGCCTGAGCTCTGTTTGCCCTCCTTCTGTCGCCCTGGAAACCCAAATGGAAGCCCAGCTTTCCTTGATCAGCAGGGCTTCCTTCCAACCACGGAGCAGCAAAGCAGTCACAAGTTGGGAGAAGACACCCAGGGGAGGGAGGGGGAAGGGGGCAGGAGGGATTTCAGGGGAGTATTAATGCCATAGAGTTCACCCTCCAAAGCTACTATTTTCTCTGTCATTTGGAGATCACTTGTAGTTCTGAGAGATCTCCAGGTCCCACCTGGAAGTTGACAACACTACTGCATGAACTGCTTTCTTTCTATAGGAAAAAGGTATGGCGACTCCTGTCTTTTCTCCTGCAGGGGACAAAAAAAGCTTCAGGAAAACTTTGATCAGAGTAACAGCTGGAAAGTAATGGGTTAACCTCCCCACTTCTCATTTGCTGAACAACAGCAGACTCTTGATGCTGCTTTGCATTACAATGAAAATAGTTATAATTGTTTACTCAAGACATTTTTAAAAGTTCATGAAACACTGCTTTATAAACATCTTAAGCAGGGGAGGGAGGGGGAAGGGGGTGTTCTGTAGCCATGGGCACTCTAATCTCATCCCTGCAAACCCTGATAGGCAGCTCTGACGGCCAAACACAGATGGCCAAACACAAACTCAGATGCCGCTGGCATCACCCACCGTTCCTGTATCGCTGGGAACAGGGGGGCGCCCCTCCGCTTTTGCCTCCACGATCCACGGCTCGGGAACGGGAGATGATCGGCATGGATCGTTAATTTGGGATCGTCATCGGCGCTGATCCACAATCCGCTGGATCGTTAAAATTTTTTGGATCATGCCCATCTCTAGTCTTAAGTGTGTGTGTATCTGTGTATGCAAGCTTATGTAAAATATTTCTTTTAATATTCACATATGATTTGAAATCTTATCTGTTGTCTTGTTTATTTATTTTATTGTTTCTTTTTTTACACCATTTGTATATCATTTGCAAAAAGAGGTACCAATTTTAACAGCAATATTTCTGAAAAATTAATATGGTCAGGAAAAGGACAGCCAGATTTCATCCACTCTGTGGAGAAATTAAAACAAACTTGAAAGTTTAAATTGAGCCCAAGATGTCATAAAAGTCACTAATTATACAAAGCAGTAATGCCAACTCTATCCTGGGAAATTCCTGTAGATTTGGAAGCAATGTGTAGCGAGGGCAGTGTTTGGGGAGAGGAGAAAGCTGAGCAGGGATGTGATGCTATAGAATCTTCCCTCCAAAATTCTCATTTCCTCCAGGGAAACTGAGATGAATTGTAATTCTGGAAGAACTCAAAACTCACCTCATGATATAAAGAAGTTAACAAAACAGAGGAATATATTTTAAAACGGTTCAGGTGAATTTAGTTACTAAGGGCCAAGCTACACATGACAAATGACACTTGAATGGCAAGTGTATTTCTCCCTGTTCACTTGCCCTCCACTCAATCCACTTGCCGTTCAAGTGTCATTCGTCATGTGTAGCTTGGCCCTGAGTCAAATGTACTACTAGGTCAAATGTAGGCCATTGTCTACAATTTGATTCTTTTTAAAATTCATAGAAACAAATAATACTATCAATCTACTGACACCTGCTTCCAGCTTGAACTCTTTCAGTAATGTGCATTACTGATTAAATGTGTGAGCATCACATACCGAGCACAACAAGGCAGACATTACAGCCATGTCAAATAAAATACAAATTCAGAAAGAAAATCCCCACAGTCAAACCATCTGTTCAAATGGAGTCTAATAAAGATAATATTCCTTGACAGTCTATTGTTCAAAGACATCTAACAAACACAAATTGCATTTTCCTTCACAGATTTTTTTACATTTAAGTAAAGATACTAATACAATGTTCTTATTGGGAAAGTAAGTCAACAAAGAAATCAATGGTTAGGCATCATGTTCATATGCTTACATGGGGAGGGGAATACAAGAGTAGAATTACTTCACCCCACTTGAAGCTCTTATTCATCCCACAGGCAACATTTTTGAAAGCCAGCTTTTAACTGTGATATTGCATGGAATTTTTCATTTAATGAATAATTACTTGTTCTTAGAACGTCCTTGACCCGGCACAGGAAAGAGCGGGAAATCCCGGTCTCAGAAAAGACGCTGATCAGACGAAAGACAAACTGCCTGCTTCCGCTTTGAAATCTGAGGTATCTGGAATCTGTAAAAAAAACTGCCAGCATTGAGTAAGTAGCCCATTGCTTTAACAACATGTGGAAACAGCCATAGTCTGCCAGTCTCTACCTCATGAGACATTTGGGCTGGCTCAAGCAATACAGGCTGTCGCTTAGGATTTTATGCATCCTGAATCTTATGCTTTCTTTTAAATGTGATTTTATTGTTATTATATCATAAATGATGTCATCTGCTCTGAGCCCACTCACGGGAAGAGTGGACTATAAATTTAATAAATAAAAAAATACCCTTTACTTTCCCGTACAATGCTTCTCCAAGCTACCCTTAACCCTAGTTGGGGTTCTTAAAAAGGTGGTTGATACTATTACTGATCACAGTGACCATATGTTTCATCCTTTCTGCAATCAAGTGTTACGATTGTGCACACAGTTCTAGGTACTAGGTACTGAGATTCCTGTCCAGGAGTCACACATTCATTACCACCTGGTGGGCATAGTTTTATGCTTTTTTGTACTGTTTTTACTGTACAATTGTTTTTTTAAAAAATATTTAATCCAACTACAGGCATAGAGCTGTTTTTAGTAAATCTAAAACAGTGTAAAATC
Source organism: Eublepharis macularius (assembly GCF_028583425.1). Taxonomy (NCBI): domain Eukaryota; kingdom Metazoa; phylum Chordata; class Lepidosauria; order Squamata; family Eublepharidae; genus Eublepharis; species Eublepharis macularius. The sequence continues at coordinate 60,976,194 of NC_072798.1, forward strand.
AGGTAATCTAGAAACAAAAAATCGAGGATACAGAACAGCCTACTGATAAACTAACTTTTTGGGTCCCGTCGGTAGTGAAAATTGATCAGCTTATGTATATTGGCACCACTGAATTAAAATGGCTGAAGATAAACTACCATTATCATTGAATATACATAAGATACTGAGTTTCTGTCAAGATTAGTCAATTGAATATATGCCAAGAGATACAATAACAACAAAAATCCCCTGAGCTGTCACCCTTAGGTCATGAGATCAGCACAGCAATTAGATTCTATTATCTTGAAATATGTTTTAATTATATATTTTCATAACAGAAGCAGAGAAAGAAAGGGCCGGGTGATATTTCTGCCTCCTCAATGGATTTTTTAAATATGTAATATAAAGAGGAATAAGTCAGTAATAAAGAAATAATTGTACGTGGGATGTCCTCATGGCAACAGCCAAAAGCTGAGGCTGTCCATCAATTTGATTAAAAGAAAAAGTGCAAAAGCCAAAGCACTGCCATTAAGGAGATCTTACATTTATTTCTGTAGATAAGCTGCTTCATTAATCAGGAAAAGTGACAGTTCTACATAATCGGTTCAGATGATTAATGTAACAGATGAATCCAAGGAAATAAATACGAATCTCTCATTAAAGTCTGTGTTTAAAATGTGTGCTTATTTGGCTATGGAAAGTGCAACAAGTATTAAGCATATTGATGATATTCTATTGATTGAATTAAATCCTAACTGGTCTTTTCAACCAATATTCATAAGCAAAACTGAATATAACTAACTAAAATGATGATCTGAATTATATATCTGTAGTCAAATGAGAGCATGAAATTATTATTGGCCTTTGTAGATCTTAAATACCAGAGATTAATCCATACGGCATAAAGTGAATATCTTGGGATTTCATTTATAAAACACAGTAATGTTGGTGATCTCTTCCCACCACACACACAATGCAAAATGTTTATTCCAGCTTGGATCTCTGTTGGTATTCCTTGCATCAAATCTTGTATTATGGAAGAAGCCTCTCATTTTTCATTCAACACAAAATAAATCGGTGTCATTTCTGTTGCAGCTAACTGAGAAACTAACACTGATATTTAAAATGGAAAAAAAGGTAAAGCTTGCAGCAAATTAAACACACACACACATATGCAGTTTAGGAAGATTACAGATGACGATATTAGGCAGTGTGATGATAGTATCATGCCCAAACATGCTAGAAATTCTGTGCCTGAGCAAGATTTGATGGTTTGCCCCACATATCCACATTCAACTTTCTATATGCTGTAGTTCATTAAGAAATAAACATCTCTGAAGAGAAGTGTGCTTAAAAAAATCTCACTATTATATTTTGGGCCTTGTTTTTTGTGTGCAAGCATCTTTGAAATGAATGCAATCCTGAAGTTGTATGTAAAATGGCCGAAAGACAAAACAAAGTCTATAGCCAAAAGTCATTGTTAAATACTGTTCTAAAATCTGAAGTTTTTGTTTAGTCTAGTAAACTTCCTTCACTCTATAATGGAGTGTTAAATACTAGATGGGATTGGGATATGCAAGGAGAGAGGGAGGATAGCACTGAAGTACATCTTTTCTTCAATATAAAGCCATTTTAAGGCTCATCTATTAGAAGTGGAACACATTTCACATGCACCCATTTCCAGACAACCAATCCTGACATCATCAATTAAATTAGATAGTACTGTGTGAGTTCTTGGAGAACCACTGCCAGTCTGTTTAGTCAGCACAGAGTTCCAAGTTAAATAGACCAATCCTTGGAAACACTGTGGTTTCATATCTCTTACGTATTATTGCCACTGTGTCTCTCTCACCCCTGTTAGCAGCAGCTAACACACTTTTATAGATAAGCTAGGCTGACTGATCAACAGTGCAATTCTAGACAGATCTACACCCTTCTAAACTCATTTTCAATGGACTTAGAAAGGTGCAAATCTGTTTAGAGCTGCACCACAGCATACCCCATTACAGAATTTTAAAGCAACTATTCTCTCCCTTTCTGCTGAGCATGGAGGCAATTAGCTGCTTTCATGTTATGATTAGAGATGGGCACAAACAGCAATACGAGCAAAAAAAAAGCCACGAACTGCCCAATCTGCTGTTCACAAAAAAGCTGTTTGTGAGGCCCCATTCTAAATGAACAGGTGGTCGTTGCAAGCCTCGTTCGTTGCTGTTCGTCTTGCTGTTCATCAAGCCAGACAGTCTAGCACCTGCAATCAATTCCCTTGGCAACTTGGGCAGGGATTGTCTGAACTCTGTCTGAACTCCTGCTGTTGCCATGGAAACCCCAATCTAAACCCAATTTAGCTTGATAAGCAGGTCTTCCTTTCAAGTGTGGAGCTCCAAATTTGTTACAACAAGGGAGCAAAGACCGGGGGGAGGGGGGCTCCAAGCTCTGACTTTGCAAACTGTGGAGAGGGAGAGACAGTTGCTGTTGGCATTTGGATAGAGAGAGTGCATTGGAGCTTTAATTTTCGTTGTGTGTGGTGGGATAGGGCTCTGCCCCTTCCAGGACTGCTGCCAGGCTCTGGGCCAAGCTATTATTTATTATTGGTACCTTTCCTGCTGCCTGCTCAGGTCAGGTTTCTGGGAGTGGTGCAGTAGGGATCTTGACTTGGATGATGGCTGGAGGAGAGCCAGCTGGCCCCTACGAACAGCCAACAATGAACATGTTCGTGAACAGGGCCATGTTTGTGGTTGTTCGTGAGTCCCTGTCCATGAATGGCAATGAACAACGATCATCATGTTCATTTTTTTTTCTGTCCGTACCCATCTCCGGTCATGATCAACTGTTGATCCCCCCCTCTCTCTCAAAGCCAAACTACATGTTTGTAGTTTGTAGCATCATTGGTTCAACCTGCAGCCACTAGCACCACTTAAAAGGAGAATTTGCCATTTAAAAATTGCTACATTGGGCCCACATTGTGATCTTGTTATCTTGTTTCCCCCTCCACACCTTTTCAAGTGCTGAAAATGCCCCCCAAATCTGTTCCAGAACTCTGAAAAAGATGCAGGAGGGAAGTTCACATGGTGCTGCCATGTCATGGGGCCCTCTAAAATACCATTGGCAGCCACAGGTTGGACCCATAAAAACCAAAACATGAAGTCTGGCACAGAGATAGGGGGGGAAGGGGGGGAGAGAAGGAGAGAGCATTGTAATTCTAGAATGCTTTAGGTGTTTGATATTACAGGCTGGAGAACTTTCCCTTTAATGCCAATAAAATAATTAAGAAAGTAATTAAAAATAAAATTAGAAAGCACAGCAAAGTGAAACATAAGGATATTTAGAACAGCTTCTGAGAGAGCAAATTATACCTTCTCTGTTCAAACTCTTTGAAAAGAAGTGTGAAAATGGGCCAATATTGACAAGCCTTCAAGTTTCTATAAAGGTCTTTTAAAACCATACCTCCTGAAAGAATGCTAAGGGAAAACTGAGTAACCCAAAGCTATATAAGATGTGGAAAACTTGCCTTCTCATAGCAACAGTTTAAGAAGAAGCTGTGTTTGAATAAATTATAGCTTTTGAGGGGAAAATGTTAATTTTGAGGTTTCTTTAAGAATAATACAATATACAATAAAAGTATTTTACAATCTAGTTGATTTTAGTGAACTCTTCCATTAAAGACACAAATAATTTTGAAGTTGTGTGGTTTACTGCTAAACTACTTTCACATATTTTCATTGGTTTGGCAATGTTCTGAATTGTCTTCTAATATTTTATGATGTTGTTCAATATGGTAGAATATGAACTTCCAAATAAGTAGGCAGATGAATAAAATAAAATCTCTCACGAAGTGAGATTCTTTAGTCAAGAAACTGACATCACATTGTTTTCTGTTTCCATACAGTTAACAGTGAAAGAAAATCACTTACCTTTGGAAGGAGGTAAACTGCCAATGGTTTGGTTCAGACGTAACACGGGCACTACAGAACTGAGCCTGCCCTGGAATGAGCCTTTGGCTTCTCACAACAATCCTCCTGCCTGCTTCCATCACGTGCTACAGTCAATTCATACCTTTCCAATTTTCAGCAAGAAGAAGGAAAGGAAAGATTTTTCATAAGCAAGCTAGCAATTCCTTCTAGGCTCATTCACAACCAGAACAAACTATTTTTTTCCAATAAGGAGGCAATCAAAAAGGGAAAAGAAACAAGCCTAAAGAGAATATAACTTTTAAAAAATTAAGACCACAATTATAGGGTTCCAGTTAATCATGTTGCACAATTATGTGTCCATGGAGAAGGATATTTATATTAAGGTTGCCAAACTCTAGGTGGTGGCTGGAGATCGCCTGGAATTACAACTGATCTCCGGGCCATAGAAATAAGTTCCTTTGGCGAAAATGGCTGCATTGGATGGTAGACTGTATGCCTTTATTCCCTGCTGAAGTCCCTTCCCTCCCCAGGCTCCACCACCAAAATATCAAAGAATTTCCCAACATGGAGCTGGCAACCCTAATATATACCTTTGGCACTGCTATTGAGAAGTCTCCTACTTGGAAAGTGGCTGATCTCTGAATGTGCCCTCCTCATTTTGGAACAGACCTAGAATGGACACTATCAGATCTTTAACTCTGAAGCAAACATCAGAGGATGTATCCACAACCCCTCCATTTGCAGTTTGTCACAGACCAGCACTTTTAATGCAGCTATCATGCCGTGGTCAGTAAAAGCAAGGAGAATAATAGGTAGTCACCAAGGGTTGGGGAAACAAGCACCATATACATCTTTCTCTTTTCTCAAAAAAGTTGCTTTAAAAAAAGAAATGTTTCATAAACATTCTCTTTTGTTTACATTTTTACAATAGTTTCTACTTGTCCAGTTTCTATTATTTTCATATAGAATATTTCAGAATGAAGTTCCTGTAACACTGTATCAACAACAGCAGTCTACAAACTTGCACATGCTTGCCTTCCAGTTTGCACTGAAATATTAACATGATTACATTAGTGTATGGCTGGAGGAATGAAACCGTGCTTTTCCCACTGATTGTTAAGTTTCATCTATAGCCATGGTTGTTAGAATTTTGTATACTATCAAATGCATCTGTGGGATTCATCATTCTTTATACGATTTTCATTGATTTGCTGAAATAACAACCAATTCATGTGACCAATTTGGCATGTTTTAATAGTGTAGGTTGATCTAGGGTTAGCTTAGCACGTGGCGATGGAGAAATGTGACCAGATCACCATGGGACCAGTTTGTAACTTATGTTTACTGTGACATGACTCAACTTATAATTGGCAGCATGGCGCTGAAATAGGAAATGTAGATCCTCCCCCCCCCACCCAGCTTGATTTAACATTCTGTGCATTCCATCTCAATCATTGATGGTGCCAAATATTCCAACTCTTTTGAATTGTATTTCAACATGTATTTTGATTCACTGTGTAAATAATCATGTCTAACCCACATTCCTCTTGACAAGTATGTCTCACCACAGTATATAAGTCAAATAGCATAGAAGCAATAAAGATCTGACCTACATATCCAGTAGGAAGCAGGACAAATCTCAGTTCTTTTTCTAAACACAAAGAACAGCAAGCCTGAGCAGCTTGTCTTTCTCAGCCGGAACTGTAAGTTCTATGTCCCCTGGAAACAGTAGCTGAGTCCTAGTCAGCAGTTCTGATAATACTTTGAGCACAAGGGAGGGCAGGACTTAGGAGATGGTCCTTCCTTAGCTCTTTTCTGGAGGCTGCAGAAATATTCTGCTTAAGTGTGTGTGTGTAGAGAGCACTCAAGTCAGAGCTGTCATACATCAGACCAACGTGGTTTCCTTCTTTGATTGAGAGATGAACTTACTGGATCATGGGAACTCTGTCGATGTGATTTACCTGGATTTCAGCAAAGCTTTTGATAAGGTTCCCCATGACATTCTAATGGGTAAACTGGAAGACTGCGGACTGGACTGTAGGACAGTTCGGTGGATAGGGAACTGGTTAGAGGACTCCACTCAAAGAGTGGTGCTCAATGGTGTTTCATCAGATTGGAGGGAGGTGTCCAGTGGGGTGCCGCAGGGCTCAGTTTTGGGCCTGGTACTTTTCAATATTTTTATCAGTGATCTGGATGAAGCAGTAAACAGACTACTCATTAAATTTGCTGATGATACCAAATTGGGAGGAATGGCAAACACCCAAGAAGATAAAGTTAAAATTCAACAAGACCTGAATACTCTGGAGAAGTGGGCGGTTGTGAACATAGATAAGCGCACACTATTACATCTGGGCCACAAAAATGTGAAGCACAAATACAGGATGGGGGATACACTTCTGGGTAGCAGTGTATGCGAAAGAGATCTTGGGGTAAGAGTGGACTGTAAACTAAAAATGAGCAGTCAGTGGCAAAAAAGGTGGCAAAAAGGCAAACTCAGTCTTGGGTTGTATCAAAAGGGCCATTGCAGGAAAATCACAGGAGGTCATAGTCCCTCTCTATACTGCCTTGGTCAGGCCGCACCTGGAGTACTGTGTGCAGTTCTGGAGGCCCCACTTCAAAGAGGATGTGGACAAAATTGAGAGGGTACAGAAGAGAGTGACGAGGATGATCAAGGGTCTGGAAACTGAGCCCTACAAGGAAAGGCTGAGGGCCTTGGGAATGTTTAGTTTGGAGAAGAGGAGATTGAGGAGGGACATGATTGTCCTCTTTATATATTTGAAAGGCTGTGATTTGGAGGAGGGCAAGGAGTTGTTCCAGTTGGCAGCAGAGGATAGGACTGGAAGCAATGGGCTTAAATTACATGCAGAAAGATACCAGCTGGATATTAGAAAAAACTTTTTCATGGTCAGAGTAGTTCAAAGGTGGAATCAGCTGCCTAGGAATGTGGTGAGCTCCCCTTCACTGGCAGTTTTCAAGAAGAGGCTGGATGAATATTTGTCAGACATGGTTTAGGCTCATCCTGCATTGGGCAGGGGGTTGGACTAGAAGGTCTGTATGGCCCCTTCCAACTCTATGATTCTGTGACCCCTAGTGGTGTTTTCATGGCAAGAGACTAACAGAGGTGGTTTGCCATTGCCTGCCTCTGCAACCCTGGCCTTCGTAGGAGATCTCTCATCCAATTACTAACCAAAGATGACCCTGCTTAGCTTCTGAGATCTGATGAAATCAGGCTCACCTGGTCTATCCAGGTCAAGGCATTCTGCTTATACTCTGGCATATAACATATAGAAGCTCCATAGACTTTCTGTTCTCAGGAACTAACATTCCCAAAACACTATAAATAAATGTTAACGAAACAGTGAGAAATAACAGTGTAACATAAATTATTTTATGACCATTCATTTTTAATTTGATTAATTACTACCAAAGGTTGCTAAATTAATCACTTTTACAAGTATGGAGTTGCTGAAAAGCTACAAAGACTACATTTTGTTAGAAGAAGGGGCTGGCAATGTCTCTTGCTTAGGCCTTTAGGACTGCCAGCAGAGAAGAAGGAAGGCAACAACCATAGAGTCAGTTAGATAGATAGGCTGTTATCAGTCTCCTGCCAGGGGAACTTCCTTCCTTCCTTCTTCTCCCCCTCCTCTCTCTCTTCTTCCCTGCATGCAGCAGGAGAGGCAAGCATGGTGTCTCCTCCTGAGAGAAAGAAGCTGAGTGAAGGCAGAGGGCGGCCACTGCCACCTGCTCTGCTCCTGATCCCAGCTGGTGAAGATGGGGAAAGGGCATTGCCACCTGCTTCCCTCCTGATCCCAGCTGCATGAAGGTGGGGGATGGGCACTGCCGTCTGCTCCACTCTTGATCAGGAGAGGAGCAGGTGGCAATGCCTGCCTCGCCTGGGATCAGGCCCACGCAGCTGGGATCAGGAGAGGAACAGGTGGCAATGCCCGCCCTCTGACTTCACCCAGCTGGGATCAGGAATAACTACAACAACAAAGAGGCATGATGCAAATTGAACCCTGATATGCTAACCTTATTGCAGCACTTGCAAAGCAATGCACTCCCAAATATTTTTATACAAAATAATTTCATATATTTAAATCACCCAGTGGCTAATAGTGATATCCAAAATTCTTACCAATATAGTATAAACAAGAATTTTACAAAGGCTGTTAACGCACGGCTTTCCTCAACCTGGAATGCTGCGCAACATGCCGAAAAAAATGCAGAAGATCGCGTTTCCTCATGTGAGTTTTGTGTGATGTTGCGCAACATCGCACAAAACTTTCACGAGAAAACACGATCTTTGGCATTTTTTCCGGCATGTTGCGCAGCATTCCGGGTTGAGGTAAGCCGTGCAGAAACGGCCAAAGTTCTAACATCTACATTACATGTGACGACCAATGTCCCTTTAAGGAAATCCTGCAAAGGCAATCAATTCCTCTCAAACATGTATATTCCTTTCTTCGAGAAATGCAGACTTCCAAGTAGAAGTTGTGAATGGATAACAAAAACAATGTCCAGTCTGTAGGATATTGTAGAGAATATGAAGAAAGAAGAAGAACAGCCAAGAAGAACCGGAACTCTCCTTAATCAATGGAAGCAGGACAGTAAGTGAAATGCTATTGAAGCAAGGTCGAAATTGACAATTCTTTTGTGTTTCCTTGCAAACAGGTGGATTCCAAGAGTTGTGCTGGAATGCAGGCGGGGAGTCTGCCACGAGCCTCTCTGAACGTCCGGAGTTCAACCAAGCCGATGGGGGAGCAGGCAGGAAGCGTAGTCCAAGGAGCCGAATGCAAGGGTCAGAGCCAAAGAGCAGTCAGAGCAGAACTGAGTAGCAGTAGAACCGGGCGGGTCTGTGTGCAGGTGCTTCTGCAATGAGGGAAAGGGCATCCTGGCTTAAGAGCTCTCACCTGCAGGGCAGTGCTGCACCCTGTTACAACTCAGGGTCGTTATGTCGTTGTTTGAGTGCCTGAAGCCTTGCACTTCGCCTCCTTTCCTGTGCAGCAAGACGCTGTCTCCCTCTGCGCTGCCTATCAGGTTCAGGGGAGCTGGGTGGAGATTCTGCCCTGGTCTCAGCAGCTGGTGCAGGTAAGGGAACAGCCTCTGTCCCTGAGTCTGCCCTGGATTCCTCAACCTGCTCTGGCAAGGGTTCCTGCTGCTCCACTCCCTGCTGGTCTTCCCAGCAGCTGCCTCTGGAGGGGCTTGGAATAGTCCCACTCCTATCGTCCTCCCCAAGGTCTTCATCCTCTGAAGACTCAGAGGCCACAACAAGAGTAGGGCAAGAGCCCAAACAGGGCTCGCCCTGGCCCTACAAGCTGCCGGCTTGATGTTCAGCTTGTTTCATACCACATCCACTTCATCAGGGGACAACCACGTTTCCACCAATACAAAGTTAATATTCTATAAATAAAACAATTTAGCAAATGTCAATGTACATAATTCCATTCAATAAAGCTGTCCTGTACACAAAACTAATCAAATGGATCTACTCACCAGTTGCAATACTAAATAACATTCAAGTGCTAAATTTAACGCATGCCGGGATGGTCTACGAGACACCACCCACTTATACATGGGTTAAATACTAACGCTCAGTGAGGGTAAAGAATATCTAAAGATGTATTGCCTTTAAACATGCAACCCAAATGATGTAATCTGGAGGTACAACGATAAAAAATACTTTTGTTTACAAAAAGCAAGACAGATTATTTTCCAAATTCAGACCGCCAGGACTCACAGTGCCTAAGTGATGTATCCATTGAGCCTCACGTCTCAACGGTTCTTTTCGGGTTTTAAGATGATTCCCTCTAGTAGATACATACAAAATCGAGAATTTAAATTCAGTCTCATGTGTGTGGTTTGAGTTGACATTCTTATATGAACAAGAATTTTACAAAGTTCTAACATCTAAATTACATACGATGACCAATGTCCCTTTAAGGAAGTCCTGCAATGTCCCATTAAAGAAGCCCTTGCAGTCACTGCAGGGTATGTCCTTTAGTTCTTACAGGCAACAGTATACGGATAGAGGGTTGATCTTTTGATATCACTCTCAAACAGTTTTCCACCTGTCAAACAGAGTCTGTAGTGTATGTGGGGAGGACGATGCACCCTGTGCGTATTAGAATCCTTGAACATATGTCCAGGATTAGGAATCGTGTGGCAGACGCCCCTCTTGTAGAACACTTCAACTCAAACAAGACTGAATTTAAATTCTCGGTTTTGTATGTATCTACTAGAGGCAATCATCTTAAAACTAGGGGTGTGCACTTCAGGTTTCTGATTCGGAAAAAATACCCAAATCAGACCTGATTTGCAAAGATTTGAGATTTCTGAAACAGCCCCAGCATATCGGGGCCGTTTCGGAAACCCGAATCAAAGATTCCTGAAGCTATTTGTATAGCTTCAGGAAGCTTCAGGTCAATGTCCCTCGGCTTCTGACAAGCAGCTGTTTTTGAAGGGAAGAAGGTTCCCACCCGGCTTGCAAGCCGGAGAAAGGGGAACTTTCCTCCCAAGTCTCCCTACCTCTACCCAGCTGGTAAGGGGAAGCCTATGAAGGGAGAAAAGTTCCCCAAGCCACTTGCAAGCTGGGTGGGGTACCTTCCTCCCTTCAAAGTCAACCTCCTTACCAGCTGGGTAGAGGGGGAAGGAGTGACTCTGAAGGGAGAAAAGTTCTCCCCACAGCTTCCAAGCCAGGCGGGGAACCTTACTCCCTTCCAAGTCAACCCCCCTCTACCCAGCTGGTAAGGGGGAGACTTTGAAGGGGGAAAGGTTCCCTGCGCAGCTTCCAAGCAGCACAGGGAACTTTCCTCCCTTCAGAGTTGCTCCCTCCCCCTCTACCCAGCTGGTAAGGGGGTTAACTTTGAAGGGAGGAAAGTTCCCCACCTGGCTTGGAAGCCGTATGGGGAACTTTTCTCCCTTCAGAGACCCTTTTTCCCATTGTGGCCCCTAGAGCATTGGGTGAAGGGGGCGGCGGGGACATGGGCTTCAGCCTGCGCCTTGCTGCTGGGTGCCTGTTCACCCACTGCTGTCAGAGCTGTGGAGTTCCCCGGCTCCAATAGCAGTGGGTGAAGGGGGCGGCGATGAGGTGGGCTTCAGCCTGCACCTTGCTGCCAGGTGCCCATTCACCCACTGCTCTCAGAGCTGCGGAGTTCCCCTGATCTGAGAGCAGTGGGTGAAGGGGGCAGTGGGGAGTCAGACTTCAGCCTGCACCTTGCCGCTGGGTGCCCATTCACCCACTGCTCTCGGAGCCATGGAGTTCCCCATCCCTGAGAGCAGTGGATGAAGGGGGCGGCGGGGAGGCGGGTCTGAATTTGGAAAATAATCTGTCTTGCTTTTTGAAAACAAAATTATTTTTATCCTTGTTCCTGCAGATTACATGTCATTTGGGTTGCATGTTTAAAGGCAATACGTCTTTAAATATTCTTTACCATCACCGAGCATTAGTATTTAACCCATGTATAAGTGGGTGGTGTCTCGTAGACCGTCCCGGCGTGCGTTAAATTTAGCACTTGAATGTTATTTGGTATTGCAACTGGTGAGTAGATCCATTTGATTAGTTTTGTGTACAGGACAGCTTTATTGAATGGAATTATGTACATTGACATTTGCTAAATTGTTTTATTTATAGAATATTAACTTTGTATTGGTGGAAACGTGGTTGTCCCCTGATGAAGTGGATGTGGTATGAAACAAGCTGAACATCAAACCGGCAGCTTGTAGGGCCAGGGGGAGCCCCATCAGGGCTCTCGCCTACTCTTAGAATCCACCTGTTCACAAGGAAACACAAGAGAAGTGTCAATTTCGACCTTGTTTCAATAGCGTTTCACTTACTGTCCTGCTTCCATTGATTAAGGAGAGTTCCGGTTCTTCTCGGCTGTTCTCCTTCTTTCTTCATATTCTCTACAATATCCTACAGACTGGACGTTGCTTTTGTTATCCATTCACAACTTCTACTTGGAAGTCTGCATTTCTCGAAGAAAGGAATATACATGTTTGAGAGGAATTGATTGCCTTTGTAGGACTTCCTTAAAGGGACATTGGTCATCGTATGTAATTTAGAAGTTAGAACTTTGTAAAATTCTTGTTTATACAATATTGGTAAGAATTTTGGATATCACTATTAGCCACTGGGTGATTTAAATATATGATTTTGTATAAAATTATTTGGGAGTGCATTGCTTTGCAAGAGCTGCAGTAAGGTTAGGGGATCAGAAATGAAGCAGGTAGCAATGTCTGACCCCTGCCTCCCAGATGGGATCAGGAGCAAAGCAGATGGCAATACCCATTCCCCGGCTTCACTCAGCTGGGATCAGGAGTGGTGAGAAAACTAAATGGCGTCTCCCGAAATTTGTATACACGATTTGAAGAGGAACCCTCACGGGAGAATAAAAAAAAATTGCTTAAACTATATTTAACAGCATTTGTTCATGAAATTTCATGTAATTTCATGAACAAATGCTGTTAAATATAGTTTAAGCAATTTTTCTTTATTCTCCCGTGAGGGATCAGGAGTGGAGCAGGTGGCAATGCTGGCCTGCCCTTCACCCAGCTGGGATCAGGAGGGGAGAAGGTGGCAATGCCTACTTGCCACACTCATCCAGCAGGGATCAGGCACAGAGCAGGTGGCAAAGCCCATCCACCCTTTATCCAGCTGGGATCAGGTGTGGAGCAGGGGGCAATACCACCCTCCACCTTCACCCAGCTGGGATCAGGAGTGAAATAGGTAGCAAGTCCTGCCCCCGCCATCAACCAGCTGGGATCAGGAGTAGAGCTGATGGAAATGCCCATCCCCTCTTCACCCAGCTTGGATCAGGAGCACAGCAGGTGGCTATGCCCATAGGCCACCATCACCCAGGGGGGTCAGGAGCAGAGCAGGTGGCAATAGCCCCCCCGCCACCCTCACCCAGCTGGGATCAGGCACTGAGCAGGTGGCAATGTCCACCCACCGTTTACCCAGTTGGGATCAGTAATGGAGGAGGTGGAAATGCCCATCTCCTCCTCACCCATCTCTGATCAGGAGCAAATCAGGTGGCAATGCCCACTCTCCCCTTCACCCAGCCAAGATCAGGAGTGGAGAAGGTGGCAGTGCCCACCCCCCATTCACCTAGCTGGGATCAGGTACAGAGCAGGTACCAATTCCCGCCCCCCTTCACTTGGCCAGGATTGGGTGCAGAGGAGGTGTCTGTGCCTGCCCCTGCCTTCATTCAGCCAGGATCAGTGATGGAGAAAGAGGCAATGCTGCCTGCCCGCCCTCCCCTTTCTAGAGCCCATTGTATTTTTCCCACAATGGGTTTTGTTGCTAGTTGATGATAATGCAATAGACCTAGCTTTGCTAAGCAAGTTAATAGCTAAGGACTCCCACATCCTTATCAAAGAGAGTGCAGGGCTCCTCTGTTTCCACCCATGGCAGGGGGGAACATGCACAGAGCTCCGGGTCTTTGCTAAACAAGACTTTGCAAAACTGCCAATGAGAGACTGTTCTCACATTAGCCTCAATAGCTGCCACCAGTCCGTTTAGTCTATCCCAAGGCAGAGGAGCAAAAGGACAAATCTCTGGGACTGTCAGGGAACTAAACAGAAGGTCTACCCTGCAAGGGTGACTTGCAAGCAGAGTTCTTAAGCAAAGGTTTTACCTGGGCTGTTTCTGCACGGCTTACTTCAATCCGGAACGCTGTGCAACATGCCGAAAAGAACACGGAAGATCGCGTTTCCTCATGCGAGTTTTGAGCAATGTTGCAAAACTCGTGTGAGAAAACATGATCTTCCACTTTTTTTCCGGCATGTTGTGCAGCATTTTGGGTTGAGGTAAGCCATGTGGAAACGGCCCTGGTAGATGGTTCAGGTCAAGAAGATACCGCTTTAGCCCTTTTTTTTTTTATAATAATTTTCATTTTATTGTATTTTTTCATTCAATCTTACAAGCAGTAAACGTATTAAGTCATTAATGGTTCAAGAATTATAAGTGATATCAACAGTTCAACAATATTCAACAAAAGAAAAAAGAAGAAAAATAGTAACAACAGCTTTTTATGAACGGCTTCACATCTCTCGATTGCAATAATACTGCATCTTCTAGTCTGCACTTAAAAGATTTAAAATACTTGTTTATGTGAACTAACATCATATAATTAGAGGTAAGCCATTGAATAGTAAAGATCTTGTTTCACCTTATTATTTGTCCAATTGTCATTCTTAGTCAAATAGTCTAGTATTGGGAGCCATTGCTCTAAGAGATAAGATTTATGGTGTATATTTTCTCTCTGAGCTAGTTGATCTGTGATTTTCTTCATGATAAAATGATCCCAAATGCGGGCTCTCCAATTTTTGACTGAAGGGATCCTTTTAGAAAAAACACAGGAATGTAAAATGCTATCTTATCAAAAGATCTGGACTAAAGAATGCAATCTAGATATATCAGGCGAGGATTGGAATTCAATATGGAAATCATCAAATTTCAGATCAAATATAGTAAATATAAAAATGCAGACAATACAGCTGATCTCTAGGTGGTATATGACCCCGGTCAAGCTCCATCATATAAACCACACTACGTCAGCCAACTGTTGGAAGCAGTGTGGGGAACTGGGCACATACTTACATTGCTGGTGGGGATGCAAACACATAGGTTCATTTTGGGACAAAATAATTGAAGAAATAAGAACAATAACAGGATATTCCATACCAAAATCTCCCGAAGTAATCTTGTTAAGCCTTTGGGAGAATTCAGAAATACCGAAAGTGAGCCTCAATATTATTTTTTCTCTCTTGACACTAGCTAAAATAACGATAGCCGCATGCTGGAAACAAAAAACAATCTGGTTTAGCCTTTTGACATTTCAGAGTCAAGAACCATACAAGATAAAAAATATAATTAATTATTTAAAGTGCAAAGATATTCAAAAAGACAAGACCGACTGTAGGGCTAAAACAACAAAGCCTTAGCATTTAAGCTCTAACTATGCATACTTCAGTAGTCCCAGAAGGCACAGGTGCAAATAACAGAGTCTCTTGCATAGAGACAGACAGAACCTTGGTTGTTCAGATCCGCAACAGCAGACAAAAAGATGGGTGCAACAGGACAGCCATCTTACAGAAAACTGGAAAAAACCTGACAGCTTGAATCTGAATCTGAAGCATTTCTGTTCATGTTGCTAATCTATTTTATGGATTTGGGAGCTTAATTGGCTCAGGTCTGTTTGCCAATCAAGACCCCAAAGGTTGATGTCACCATTGCTAGGGTGAACACATGAGTGGGCAAAAGTGAAACCGATCTGCAGCTTTGGTATCAGCTTCTACCCACAGGTGTGAGATTTGCTCAGGGTTCAGGAATGTTAATTAACTCAAGGTAGTTCCATGGAGGCTCTGCTAACAAGCTAACTCCTATCTCCAAGGTTGCTGTGTACTGAAGCTTCTAGTAACAACAACAACAACAACAACAATATTTGATTTATATACCACCCTTCAGGATGACTTAACACCCACTCAGAGCAGTTTACAACGTATGACGTTATTATCACCACAACAAAACACCCTGTGAGGTAAATGGGGCTGAGGGCCAAGCTACACATGACGAATGACACTTGAACAGCAAGTGTATTTCTCCCTGTTCACTTGCCCTCCACTCAATCCACTTGCTGTTCAAGTGTCGTTCGTCATGTGTAGCTTGGCCCTGAGAGAGCTAGAAGCTGTGACTGACCCAAAGTCACCCAGCTGGCTTCAAGTGGAGGAGTGGGGAATCAAAACACGGTTCTCCAGGTTAGAGTCCTGCACTCTTAACCACTACACCAAACTGGCTCTAGCAAGCACTGTAAACTTTCTCAGGCCTTTCTTCCTGAACCAGAATTTCTTAACATGGCTACAGTTTGAATCAGAAAAGCCATTTTCTTTACAGTCCTTCCTTGTTCTTGGGAGATGATACCAGCAGAAGGCAGTTTTTTTCCGTTTTTCCTACTCCACATGGAGTATTCTGTGCACATGGAACAGTAAAAGCGGGTTGGGGGAATGACTTGAAGGAGAAGGGAGGAGTGCCTCCTCTCCCTGCAGAGGCATTCTGAGGCCATTTGGCCTCTCCTTTATTTTTAAAAACCATTCTCCAAAGCTGCTGTGTGGTTGCAAGGCACCCGACTCGGGTCTGGGGAACACAGACCCAACTCTTTAAAAAACTGCACATCTAGCTTGACCCTGAGAGGTTTGTAATTGAAGGAAAAATGCAGAAGGTGGGATTGATAACAGAGTAGTTAAAGTATGGCTGGCTGTAGTATTGTGAGTCTTAAATTACTGGAAGTTTCTCTGATAGGGACTTAAAGGAGGAAGTAAGGTATGAAAAAATAAATCATTGTGTAGAGGAAAACTGTTCTGTGGAACACCAAGGAATAGAAACATAGATAGTAGCCTTCTTATTATCATCTTTTGAAAAGCTAAAGTTGCGTTGTTGTGTATAACCCCTATTTGTTACATAATACCTCTCCTATTTTCTCTGGTGGAGAAGTAGGGTAAATATTAAATGTTCTACACCCTAGTTCTGCTAGCAGAAGGCCAATATAACTGTATTGAAAAAATTGTGGAGTTTTGCAGGATTTCGGAAGTAACATTCATTCTTCCCAAGGCCTGGATGGAAGACCTGTTTTTTATTCTAGTCTGTGGGTTAAGGTTCAAGAAAGAACACTGAGAAGTTAGAAAGGATCTAAAAGATAGCTTCAAGGATGCTAAACATTCTCATGTGACAAGATAATTTTTTTCCAAAATATATCCTATCACTTTCCTGTGTTATCTGTTAAGTATAGCACCTAGTTCACACTCCAGCAGCTAGGATTCCCACTGCAGGGCGGTTGGAATATTTATTAGCACCTGAGAAAATGAACATTCGGGTAGCCAGTAATATTTTTAAAGCATTATAGCAAATGTAGGTAAGAGTAAAGCAGATGACAAGTCAGTCTTTTGCAAGGTTAACTTTCATATGTTGCTTTATTTTGCACATTCTTTTCTTTCCAGCACATATACATTTTTTTAAAAAAAAATATTTTTGCTTTGTCTTAAGGATACTGGTGAAACTGGACTTCCAGTTTGGGATTTATGGAGGTCTAACGCAGCTCCATTTGCGGAGCTGACCGGACTGCCGTTTTAACCGGCCGGAGGGGTGAAAATAACCCGCGGCCGACTGCTCTCAGGCAGGGAGCAGGCAAAGAACGCTCAAGACCCTAGGGTGAGCTAGATCTCGGACGAGGGGGGGCTCTACTCAAGGAGTCTCCCCCCTGATCCTTGAGGTCCCACCTTGCGACGGGTCGGCTATAATCTCTGCGGCAGTTTTGGGGCCAATTCGGCTGGCATAAGACCTACATACCCAAGCTTCGATCGGGGAGGGAAGTCGAGAGGAGAATTTAAGATCGAAACAGCGATTACAACCCGAGAAAGTTGAAGAGAAGGTAAAGATCGCTATCTCTTGAAACGGGACAGATTGATAAAAACAGAGAAGAAAGAAAGTAGATTTTTAAACTGCAACAGACTAGTGAAAAGGAGGCGAAGACTCGGCAGGAGTTGTATTTTAAAAGAGACTAAATTTAAAGAAGTTATGGCAAAAATTGGACTATTGTTTTGAATACCTGTGGTTTCGGAGCTGTGGGAAAAAGACACCATCGCGAGACCTGCTGTGGGAAGACGGGAGACAGGAAGTGCGTAACAACAATAGAGTGGCTGGAGGGAAGCGGCCCTTGCCGACGGACAGGAAGTAGGGAATCGCCATTTTTGAAAGGGGAAGGGTCGCGGCTTCAGCGGAAGAGGAAGTAGGCCATCTTGGATTACAATAACATAGAGAAACCATAGAGAAAAGACGCCCGACATTTTGGATACAAAAAAATTAATTTTGGCAAAGATTGGGGCATTTGAAAAAAAGGAAAACGTTTAAATATACGCCACGGAGCTAAGGAAGAGAGCAGATTCGTGGGAGCGAGCTAAAGCAAGCCCCACGATGTCGAAAAAAGAGTGGCAATCGGCGATAGAAAATTTGGACAAAAAACTTATAGACATGATGAAAGAACTTAAAGACACGAAATTGGAGCTTATTAAAGAGGTCAAAGAAGTTACACAGACAGTAAAGTCGGAGCTGTCAGAAGTGAAAAAAGGCGTGGAAACGATTAGTAGTGAATTACAAGGAACGCAGCAGAGAGTTAAAACAGTAGAAGACGCGATGGAGAATTTAATAGACACGCAACAAACAGAGATGAAACTGGTGAAGGGGAGGATGTCAGTTGCAGAAACTAAACACATGGAGAAGCAGCTTCGTTTTCGTGGTCTGCCGGAAGTGGAAGGGAAGTCAGCGCAAGAACAGATGACTGAGGTGTTGGCTGATTACCTGGGGAAGGAGGAGGAGGAAATTGTGGCTATCCTAGATGTGGCGTATCGTGTGAACTCGAGAATTGCAACCCAGAGGAAACTACCAAGGGATGTGATTGTGCAGTTTACAACCAGAAACATGAAAGAGAGGATTGTGACAAAACAATTTCAAGATCCATTGGAGATTGATGGCAAGACGATTATCATAATGAAGGAACTGCCCAGATCAGTGTTACTGGACAGGAAAAAATATAGAGTGCTAATTCAAACCTTGAAGGACATGAATATCAGGTACAGATGGGAGTTACCGGAAGGAGTGTCCTTTGAGTTTGGAGGGGCAAAAAAACGCATCAGATCTGAGCGGGAGATGGAGAGATTTATCAAGGACAATGAAAAAGACTTACCAACAAAACCATGAATATGGAGTGTAAAGTATTATCTTGGAATGTAAATGGACTAAACTCACCGAATAAGAGGAAAAATATTTTTCATTGGCTACTAAAACAAAAATGTGATATTGTTTGTTTGCAGGAGACCCACATTAGAAAACAGGATGTAAAATATTTAAAATCTGGAAAATTGGGCAGAGAATTTGTAGCGGCCTCTAACAAGAAAAAAAGAGGAGTGGTGTTGTACATAAAAGAGGAGCTGCAGCCAAAATTTGTTATGAGAGATGTGGAAGCCAGATTTGTAGTAGTGGAATGTAATTGGAATTTAAAGAGAGTGTTGGTAGTCGGACTTTATGCACCTAACGGTGCAAAGGAAAGCTTCTTTGAGGATTTAAGGAAGCATTTAGACGATTTTGTATATGATCAGATAATTCTTGCTGGAGATTTCAATGGAGTGACAGATTTGGAACTAGACAAAAAGACTACAACAGCACAAAAGAAAAGAGGACTATTGCCAAAGCTTTTTTTTGAGTTGATTCAACAAGAGACTCTCGAAGACGTATGGAGGAGAGAATATCCTAAAACCAAACAGTTTACTTTTTATTCTGCAAGGCATCTTACATTATCGAGAATTGATATGATCTGGGCCTCAAAGGACTTAGCGTTATGGACTAAGGAGGTAGAAATAATGCCGATGGTAGGCTCAGATCACAATCCAATTATGTGGAAATTTGGAAAAAGGAGAAAAAGGAAAGCCTGGAGAATAAATGAGGACTTGTTACAGGAAAGTGAGAATATGGAAATATTGAGAAGAGAGACAAAGTTTTTTATACAATACAACGTGAATAAAGAAGTACCAACCAATAAAGTTTGGGATGCTTACAAGGCGGTTGTAAGGGGCATACTAATGGACTTAAATGGCAGAGCAAGGAAAAAGAAAGAGGAGAAAAGACAAGAGATTGAGGAGAAAATAAAGGCCAAAGAAGCACAGTTAAAAAAGAGACCAGGGAAAAAGAAAATATATCAGGAAATCAAAATTCTTCAAGAACAGTTAACAGCAATGAGTAATAAAGAATTGGAGTGGAACCTTAAAAGACTGAATCAAAAAGCTTTTGAGGGTGCTAATAAACCTGGGAAATATTTGGCATGGCAATTGAAGAAGAAAAGAAAATAATAAATAAAATCTGTGAAGAAAATAAAACGTATTTGGAGCAGACTACCATTAGTAGAGCCTTTTATAAATTCTATGCTAAGCTGTATAATAAAAAAGAAGTAACCAAAGAATCAATAACATCATATTTGGAGAAAACCAAACTTCCAGAGATCTCGGAAGCTTGGAGAAACAAGTTGAATAGGGAAGTAACCGATGAGGAAATAAGTAAGGCAATACAATCCGCAAATCTAGGAAAGGCGCCAGGGCCAGATGGACTTACGGCTAAATTTTATAAGACAATGGCCAATGAACTGGCACCATTCCTAAAAGAGGTGATGAATGGAGTTTTCAGGGATCAAAGGATTCCAGATACTTGGAGCGAAGCGAATATATCATTGATCCCAAAAGAGGGCCAAGATTTGACTAACGTGAAAAATTACAGGCCTATATCATTACTTAACAATGATTATAAAATTTTTGCGAAGATATTGGCGGAGAGACTGAAGGGGTGGCTCTCGGAAGTCATAGAGGAAGAACAAGCAGGCTTTTTGCCAGACAGACAAATAAGAGACAATTTAAGGACAGTGATCAATGCTATTGAATACTATGATAAGCGTTGTGATAAAGAGGTTGGTTTCTTCTTTGTAGACGCTGAAAAAGCGTTTGACAATCTAAACTGGGATTTTTTGTTTGCCACTATGGAAAAGCTACAATTGGGAGAAAGATTCATCAGAGCAATTAAAGAAATTTATAGAGACCAGACTGCAGCAATTGTAGTGAATGATGAACTGACCAAGAAATTGACGATTAGTAAAGGAACAAGACAAGGTTGCCCGTTATCTCCATTGTTGTTCATTTTAGTATTGGAGATTCTGATGATACAAATACGACAAGATGAGGAAATACGAGGAATAAAAATAAAGGACTATTCATACAAGGTTAGAGCATTTGCTGATGACATAATGTTAATTGTAGAAGATCCATTGGAGAACATGCCAAAAGTGATAGATAAGATCAAGGAGTTTGGTGACTTGGCAGGTTTCTTCATTAACAAAAAGAAGTCAAAGATATTATGCAAAAACATGACTAAGCAGAAACAACAATTGTTAATGGAAACAACGGACTGTGAAGTAACTAGTAAGGTGAAATATTTGGGAGTTGAGCTGACTGCAAAAAATATAGATTTGTTCAAGAATAATTATGAAAAATTATGGACTCAGATAGAGAGAGACTTGATTAAATGGAATAGACTGAATTTGTCATGGTTGGGCAGGATTGCAGCAGTTAAGATGAATGTGTTACCAAGAGTAATGTTTTTGTTACAGACAATACCAATCATCAGAGACTCTAAACAATTTGAAAAATGGCAGAGGAAAATATCAGATTTTGTTTGGGCAGGCAAGAAGCCTCGAGTGAAAGTAAAAGTTCTACAAGATGCAAAGGAAAGAGGCGGAATGCAACTGCCCAACCTGAGACTTTATCATGATGCAATCTGCCTAGTTTGGTTAAAAGAGTGGATGACGTTAAAGAATAAGAAACTATTAGCCCTAGAGGGATACAAAAAATTTTTTGGATGGCACGCATACCTATGGCATGACAAAGTAAAGGTCAACTCGATGTTCCTACATCATTTTGTAAGGAGAAGTTTATATACAATCTGGAAGAAGTACAGAATTTACCTACAAGAAGGAACCCCCTGGTGGGTGGTTCCATACGAGGTGATAGATCCGAGAGCTGTTGATAATGAACAACAATGTTTAACATACAAAGAAATAACTAAAATTGAAGTATCTAAACTTAGAATAAAGACGCAAGAGGAACTATCACCTAACTATGATTGGTTCCAGTATAGACAGATTAGAGACTTATACAATTCGGACTCTGCAAAAGGGGGCATACGAACAGAGAACTCGGAACTAGAGCAGACCCTTCTTAAAGAAGACAAGAAAAGAATATCCAAGGTATACCAAGTACTGTTGAAATGGTATACTGAGGATGAGATAGTTAAAATACAGATGGTGAAATGGGCTATAAATTTCAATAAAGAAATAACAATGGAGGCATGGGAATACTTGTGGAAAACTACAATGAAGACAACGACATGTATTAATATTAAAGAGAACATCTTCAAAATGATTTATCGTTGGTACATGACACCAAAGAAGATTGCGCTAGGGAACTTGAATACTTCTAATAAATGCTGGAAATGTAAGAAACATGAGGGCTCCCTCTATCATATGTGGTGGTCGTGCGAGGTAGCTAGGCAGTTCTGGGGGGAAATAATAAGAGAAATGAGTGAAATTTTACAGTTTCAAATAAATAAGAACCCAGAACTCCTGCTGCTAAACTTGGGAATGGAGGGAATTCCAGCCCATCATAGGACGTTGATTTTCTATATGACTGCAGCAGCTAGACTTTTGTATGCGCAGAAATGGAAAGTACAAGAAGTGCCAACTATTGAAGATTGGATCTACAAATTGCTGTATATGGCTGAAATGGACAAGATGACAAGAAAACTGAGAGATCTGGACTCAGGGCAGTTTAACACAGACTGGGAGAAGCTGAAACAATATCTGGAGAAGAAATGGGAGGTGGGAGGAAAACTGTGGCAGTTTGAGAACTACTGAAGTATAATAAAAGTATAAAAGAGAGGGGTGACTTTACCGGGGGAGGAAGAGAAATGTGAATTTATAAGCAGTTAGATTAATTGATTGAGATATATATAGATATGTATAGGTTAACTGATAGAACATTGATAGAGAATAATTAATGATAAGGTTTAAACATGAGGATTGAGTAATTAACAATATTTTCTTTCTTTGATAAGATTTATATGCACCAAACTGAATGTACAGAAGAGTTAAATTGATTGATTATGCGAGGAGTTATATAGAATTACCATAAAAAGATGAAATGAGTAATATATAGAGAACAAATCAAATTGTTTGATTTAAATGTGGGAAATTTTTATGGTTTATGATATATAGGTTTATATAGAAATATTCAAAACTGGAAAATGGGATAAATTGTTTATCTAAAGACGTATAGTTTGGGTGTATAATAAGTAAAGGAGTTAAAGATGTACTGCTTAATATAATGGAGAATGTATATCTGTTTTAGACAGAGGAATTTAATAGAAGAAAGGGAAAAGGGACAGAGGGTGGGAAAGCTGTTGGAAGTCAACAAAAGGGGGGGAAAGGGAGGGGGTTAGAAACGAAAAATTAGGGGAAAATTGATTGTAATGTAAAAATAATAATGTTCTAACCCAATAAAAAAATTTTCAAAAAAAAAAAAGGATACTGGTGAAACTGGAATTGTTTTTATTAGATAGGTAGGTTTATTGTTTGTGGCCAAAGGCCATTACAATCCATACACATAGAACACATAAAACACTCTAACATATAAACATATGTACAGATATTAAAAGATTAAAATGATCTAGGCAGAAAATACCAGTCAGTTAAAACCATTGCTACCTCTGGAAACAGCTCTAACCCAAATTTTCTTGGCTGCTAAGGTGAACAGAGAGACTCTATACGAAACAAATGCAGCAGTGTCAGACAAGAGAAACAACTTCTCAGAGTCTGAAGAGGAGTTTAAACCAATTAAAAACTCTTCTAGGAATTTATTCCTTGGCTCTGCATAGAGTGGGCAGGATAGTAGGTAATGTGGTAAATCCTCCACAATGTGAGCATCACAAATACAGTAGCGGAGGGCTTGAGGTGTTTTGGCATAATGCCCAGCTAGCAGTGCTGTGGGCATCGTTTGGAACCGAATTGAGGTAAAGGCTTTTCTGAGGTTGTGAGGGAGGATGTTGACCAAATAGGGCGTTCTAACCTGATCCTTCTTGAGAAGTTTAAATTTAGAATAGAAGATTGCCTGCCTATCCATTACAGCATCACCGTGGAACACTGTGGAACACAGTGGAACACCCATTCCCGAATGTTAAGGCCACTAACCGGAGCACCCTGGGAGTCATCACAGATGGAGTAACATCAAAGTATATTATTATATCTGGCTAGCTATTATAGCTAGTGGAACACAGTGGAACACCCATTCCTGAATGTTAAGGCCAGAAACCGGAACACTGGGAGTCGTCACAGATAGAGTAACATCGAAGGATATTATTATACCTGGCTAGTTGTACAGCCTCATTTTCATGCATAACTTCATAACATAACCTGTGTAATAGGTTTGTATTATCTTTACACGCCTTCCTCCAAAATCTGAGCAGGGTTAGATGTACATGGACTCTGACTGAGGGCAGGCCAAGCTCTGCTCACATAAGAGCTGCAGGAGTACCTTTTGGCAAAGCTAGAATTCTCCT
This sequence comes from Eublepharis macularius, assembly GCF_028583425.1. Classification (NCBI taxonomy): domain Eukaryota; kingdom Metazoa; phylum Chordata; class Lepidosauria; order Squamata; family Eublepharidae; genus Eublepharis; species Eublepharis macularius. The sequence continues at coordinate 61,000,284 of NC_072798.1, forward strand.
TAAGAAATGGTTTTGGATAGATTCCAAAGCTGTGATTAAACAATCTTTCCAACTCCAAACCTCTACACCATAAAGGAGCTGAGGAATAGCCTTGTTCAAATATATTTTCAGTGCTGGGTCTATTAGAAAGCCTCCTTTTGAATAGTAAAATTTCAGAATGGCGCCGATTGATCTAAGAACTGTAGGTTTGGTTATTGCCACACGCGCCCTCCAAGACAGGGTTTCGCTAAAGGTAATCCCCAGGTATTTAAAGGTGCTGCACTGTTCTATGGTGGTTCCATCTATGGTTCACTTGTACCTACAAGGTCTTTTCCTAAAATCCAAGACTTTTGTCTTGGCGTAATTGCTGTTTAAGGCCTCTTCTTTGCAAAAGTCACCAAGTTTATGTAAAAGCCCTTTAAGGCCAACACAGTTAAGAGAGACCAGGACCATATCAGCAGCATATAGGTATTTTCTGAGATACTAAAGGGGGGGTGGGACAAACTCGGGGCCGGATAACATTGGGATAATATCGTTTAAATATAGGTTAAAAAGCAAACGGGCCAGGGGGCTTTACCCCTCTCAAAATTGGTATTGCCTCTGTTAAAGAGCCTGAGGTGCTCACCCTGATTTTTGCAAAGATGTTGGAGTGAAATTCCCACAGAAGAAACAATAGCCACCTATCTATGAAGCAGCTAGCTTCATCCAGAGGCGTTCTCTGTCAATGGAGTCAAAAGCAACTGTTAAGTCCACAAAGGCTGCATACAGAGATTTAGTAGGGCCCTTGATACTTCGGGATGCTAGTTGGTAGAGGGTTTGACAATGGTCGATGGCATAATGCCCTTTGCAGAAGCCAGCTTGCTCAGGATAGATGACTTGGTTGGAGGCTTCCTAATCCTCCAGCTTACATAGAAGAGATTTGCTATACAATTTAGTAGCTATGTCCAGCAAGCTTATTGGATGGTAATTCTGGGGATCTGCTTTGCTCCTCCTGGAACTACTGGAACTACTGGAACACTAGAACTACTGTACTCAGTTTCCACCCTGAGGGGCAGACCCCTGTTGAATTTGCCTGGGTGAATAATTTAGCTAAGATGGGAGCCCACCAATCAGGGAAGGACTTAAACATCTCGGGGGGAATCAGATCCTCACTGGGGGACTTGCCAGAGGCAAGTGAGGAAATAAGTCCTCTGATCTTAGGGCCAAGCTACACATGACAAAAGACACTTGCCTGGCAAGTGGATTGAGTGGAGGGCAAGTGAACAGGGAGAAATACACTTGCTGTTCAAGTGTCATTCGTCACTTGTAGCTTGGCCCTCAGTCTCAGTAACTCAGTATTAAAATAATTCAACATATACAGAGGGCATTTTGTCATAAAATGGATGGTAAAGACTAGAGTTAACTAGAACCTGATAATGGGATGGAGGAAAACTCCACTCACCCACTCCCAACTGTTTTCCTACTTACTTACTTTTTCTGGGTTAGTTTGTTGTTGGTTGAGAATAAAGCAGTGTTAAATTTAGCAGCTCCTGTGAGTACAGCGATTTATTGTATTACCACAGAATGATTACAAAACATTTAGATACGTGGCACTATAAATAATTGAGGTAGTGATGGCCATGAGAAAAGATGACTTTAAAAGGGATTTAGACAGATTCATATAGGAAAGGTTTATCAAAGGCGACTTCACATGGTCAGTAAGGGGGACTTCATATTCAGAGGCAGTGAAACCTCTGAAACCCATTGCTAGGAGGCAAAATCAGAAAAGGCCTTAGCTTCTGTATCCTGTTTCTTGGCCTCCAAGGCAACTGGTTGGCTGCTGTGTGAAATCGGACGTTGGACTAGATGGACCACTGGTTTGATGCAACAAGGCTCAGCTTATGTTATATTCTAATAGCATTTTAAGAGTTTCCAGGCCCTGATTTGTCTTGGACTGTGCCCACTTGCACCATTTCCCCCTCATCCCTATGGGGGTGTTATTTGACCCATTTTGGAACAGCACATGCACAGATTACTCATTAAAAATGCCGTGTGTCGTCCGGCTCTCAGTGTATGTGTGCAGATCAATGACAGATGTAAAACAGAAAAAAAAAATTTCAAATTCTAAGGTAAAGCTTGGTTCCAATCATAGGTTTTATGCTTATACTCAAAACTTAGGAACAGCAAGCACCAATTCAATGTCATGTATGAAAATGCCCAGAATTTTAAAAATGCCTTTAGCCACAGAAAATGAATCATTACACAATCTATAGTGATAAACTATCTGAAAACTGTTCTTGCCATTTATAGGACAGATCGTTGCACATTCATTTGAGTGAGTATGTTATAAAGACAAACTCGGGAAAAAATGCTGCTATTTCCAGGAAGTAGTCACTCACGAGTCCAAGAGGCATCTCACAAACATCACTTGCTAAAAGACTTAATTGGGGAATATTATTTTAGTTCTAATATTCAGAAAGCCTATTACTTGTTCACTTCATTGGAACAAAGTGACTGAAGGAAGCTTTTGTTTTTCTAGAATGCTATGGCTGCCATAGATATCATGCACTGGGGAGCAGGAGAATAGGACAGATGGAGAGATACTGCAAGAATTTTCTCTCCCCTGGATGGAGGCTCTTCATCACTTACTCCCCATCAGCAGAGCAGTTGATGGGGATACAGTATAAAAAGGCAGGAGGAGCAAGCATTTCCCATCTAAGCCAGAGAAGAATTTGGCAACTTTGGGCTCATCTAACTCTGAACATGCGCATTTACAGCTGCTGAAATGTAAAGCAGATGACAACCATATTCCAAATCACAACCTTTGATCTCTGTATCTTTAAAAGATATGTATTTTACACAGAGGAATGCCTGTTCTAGAAATATTAAAGCATGTAGCAGAATCTTAAGGTGATTGTGACCCAATGAATGACATGCCAAAGCATTCTGGCTGGGCATTATGACAACCTCTTCATTGTGAGCAATATATTATATTTTCTTGCTTGTTCCAAACAAGGAACTCAAATAATACAATGTACCTGGCCTCAGCTAAATAATACAGCTTATACCAGATAGTCACAGTGGATCCATTCTACTAACATGAACAAAAAAATCCTGTTGAGTTTCCTAACAGGCTTTTTGTTGTTTGTCATGATTCCTGCTTTCCTCCAAGTGCTATAAGCCAGTGCAGGAGCAGCAGAGAAAAACAGATAATATATTCTCTTCAAATATTGGTGAAGTTGCCCAAGGCATGGATACCCTTAGCTCTTTCCTACAGAAACTAATATAGAGAAATAAACATGATTAAAGTAAATATCTATAGGATGCCAGTAATAAATAATACAACGTGTCAAATAAAATGTAGCAAAGGGGGAAAGGCTGCAGGAAATTAATAGGTATACTAAGAGCCTCCTCCTCTCCTAGTACCTAAACCTGAAAAAATTTACTGGCAAGTAGCTGCAGTACATTTATCACAAAGTACTGAGGAGGAAACGAAGGTAAACAGAGCTATTTGCATGCTCCATTGAAATTGCATGTACAAATGAAAATCTTTTCAGGAAATGTTACTTCATGAAGCTATGGTACAATCATTACACTTTGAGAATACTGTACAATCAATACAGCTTTAAGCAATGCATGTTTTTACTACCAGTAGTATAATTTAGTCTTGATGTGATGATATTGAGATTACATGAATTTGGTTGTTTCTATGTTCAGAATTAAAACTGCACAAGCAGAGATCTGTAATTTCTTAGGAGAAATTTGGGGGTGATACTGCTTCTGGTCCTCTCACATACTGAGAAAATGCATTAGAAGTTTACTGGAATGTTTTCAGAACTTCTCCATCTTAGACCGCACTCTTTCCTGCTTACTCTGACTGCCAAAGAAGTCATTGTTTATTTTACAAGGTATGGTTGGAGGACACATGATATTTTGTTGAAACTAAATGGGTCTGGTCAGTGCCTGGATGAGATTCCTCCTGAGAATTCTGTTTGCCTCCTTGAGTTCCCTGGTGCGAAAAAGATGCACATTTTAATAAATGAACTACATTCCAAGCAATAATTTCATCAGCACTATCAGCAGTGTGGGACAGGTGCTCTCGAAAGCTCATGCTACAATAAAGTTGGCTAGTCTTAAAGGTGCTACTGGCCTCTTTAATATCTTGTTTGAGTAAAAAGACCTGTATGCTTTCCTCTGTGCTTTGTATTGTAATGTAACACACCTTGTCATGGAAACTAGACCTTCTGACATCTCTTTGTAGTAAATCTCTCTTCTGTTTATGTCTTATTTTTCAGTATCTGCAAACTTCATGTATCTGATGAATTGGGTCCTAGATCACAAAAGCTTACCACAATACACTTGCTAGTCTTTATGGTGATGCAAGGCAATTTGTGGCTGTTAGAATATTTCTGGTGAAGATAAACATCCTGGCACATGGAAAGAAAAATTGTACATAAGAATAATTTGCTATATTACACAGTATGCATATCCCAACATTTTCTCTTTTGCATTACATTTCAAGTCTGATTGAATGGGCAGATAATTTGTTTATCTTTAGAACTGAACAAAGCTGCCCTGCTGTGCTTGTGGATAATCTGTGGCTATTCAGTCAAATGGATTTACATGGAGTTTTTTCCTCTTGTCTTTTCCCTAGCTAGTAGTTGATCAGCATTTGCAGTTCTGCTCCTTGCTATACTGTAAATTTAATACCAAATGAAGAGTGTAGTTGATCAACATGTAGGGTTACCAGGTCTCCCATTTTGGCAAGAGACTCCCATTGGCAACCCCTGCTGCCTGCTGCAGTTGGCCAGCAGGAGTAAAGTAGACTAAATTAAAAAATCACCATCAGTACAACAGTATGATATCACTTCCAGGGGAAACACAGAAGAGATGTTATGCCTCTCTAGGAATTGCCAGAAACTGAGTTTTACCCAGAAGTGACATGATGATGTTGCACTAGCAGTGCCCTCCCCAAGTCCCCCTCAGACTCCTCCTCCCTGCAGCAGCTTTAAGATCCCAGACACGATTGTGTGTATATGAGTGTGGTGTGTGTGTGTGCAGGGCCGGCGCCAGGGTTTCTGGCGCCTGAGGCAGGGGGGGGGAAGCTTCAGGATTGCTCCTGTCCTCTCACGCACATGCGCGCAGAGCGCACGGACACACCCAACTGCAGGGCGGCAGGCAGCTGGTCGGGAGGGCTGAGAGGCTGCCGGCCTAGCCAGGCATGGTGGGTGGCTGGGGAGGCACGTGTGCATCCTTCCAGCCCTCCTGCTCCATTGCTCCACACGCTGCCCTAGACACCTGCCACGCCTGGCCCGCAACTGCCGCTCCTGACCGGGGGTGCACGTTGGCAGTGGCAGCAGCACGGAAGAGCTGAGAGGCTGCAGTCACTGTGGGCCAGGTGTGGTAGGCCACCCACATGCTGCTGCCACCAGCTCCATGGCATGCGCCCCCACTCCCAGCGCCCCCTCCGGCACCTCAGCACTAGAGGTGATCGCCAGGCTTGCCTCAATGGAGGCACCGGCCCTCTATGTGTGTGTGTGTGTGTGTGTGAGTGTGTGATGTAGGTGTTTAATCCTTTCATTCAACTGGTATATCAATTATACATGCACAAACTGTTCACAGGTTCTGCTGACTGTATGGAGGCAGGAGAACAGGGCCAGCCAGCATAAACCTCCTTCTCCAGACATTCAGCTCTATACGAATGAACGTATGAACAGTCTTTTTGGTGCCACATGACAGGAAATGTACACCCATGGGAGATTATTTTCTGCAGATATCCATTTTGAGTGATTGCTTCCTTTCTGTTCACTAAATCTATCTGCTATTTCCTTCTGAATGAACTCTATTATGATACTTCCCACTTCTGATGATAATACTTGGGTTTCTTCCAAGAACACTTCTTACATCCTTTTCAAGCGATTGGCAGCAGGTGCTTAAAACAGCACTTCACTTTTTTCACTCCCCAGAAGACATATTGTATAACTTCTAAAGTGTTCCTTTGGGGAAAGGAAGGCAAGATAAGAAGACATGATCTCAGCCCTGAACATAATTTACAGTGGTAATAACTGCGGTGCTCATATTTGTTCAGTCATTTGCAGACTGCATTTGTGATTTGTGTATACGTAGTCTTTTTAAAAAGCCAAATGTCACTTAAATAGCTTTAGCTGGTTGAATTAAGAATAGCTTTTAAGTCAATATAATCAATTAAATCAATTTTTCTGGTGACAATATATATATATATATATAGTGTTTTAGAGAGTTACATAGGTTTCTCTCTGTCCTCCTTCCCCCAGAATCTTTAGATACACTGAGATTGGATTAGGAAAGCTGTATGCACCTAAGAGAAGATACGTGAAAACTATTCTTTTATGTAAGAAACTAAATATTTCATAGCATTGAATTCAAGGGAATTTAAATAGAGGATGGAATACCCTCTTACTGATGAAATATAAACACTTAATAAGATTTAAAGAGCAGAGAACTACAAATGTTTTTGATAACTGGAAGTTGTTACTGAACTTTGGAATAAGTTATTTATTCTACGTATATCTAGAAAACCATTATATTTTTAATTATTAATTTTTGTGGTTTATGTTGGTATAATAATTTATTTTTTGTATAGGTTTATGATGAGTTGGATCATATGACATTCTTCCTCTAAGACTACTTTCATACTGCCTTTGTAAACTGTTTTGGCTGCTGGTTGCTAATTGATTTTTTGTGCCATTTCAGACACAACCACACTGGCTGCCGGTTGCTAACCGTTTTTTTTTTTTTAAATCTCTTTATACAAAGCACTTTGTATCCCATTTGCAGTGAAGGTTGAGTCTTTTTTAAAAAGCCTTTCTCCCATTTTTCAAGTGTTCTGTGCATTTCTAATTCACTTCAGAGTACTGTGTGAAATGTCTTTTTGCACTTGTGAAAGTGCTGCTTTTATGTTTTTCAGCCCATTTCTAGCACATTCTTTTCCCAGCTCCATGCCACATAAGTGTCTATTTCCCTTTCAGGCAGGCCATGATTGGTCAGGAAGGGCAAGGAGCATGGCTGTCCCAGGCTCCGGTGCTCTTTCCTGGATACCATCCGAGACCAGCCCATGGGGCCATTTCCCTGGCAACCCATGACTCAACCCCACTCTTGAGAAGGCAGCATGAGGAACAGCCCTCATCATTCCTACCACCACACACACTGGCGCAGCTCCTGTCCCAGCCGAGGCAAGTTGGCAACACGTGGTGGGAAATCGTCTTCACTGTTGTCTGTGTTGAACATATACTCATTCCCCACCAGTTTCTCTGCCCATGCCTGACTGAGACCCACCCCCGGGCAGCCTCAAAGTGTATCCCCAGGGATGGTCCCAAGCACTGGGCGGCTAGCAAAGCAGGACCCACTAAGCATCTCCGGCTCATTGGGTGGCTCATCCCCCCCATGAGGCAGAGGGCTTAAGATCCCATGGGGGCTGCTGCAGCACATGACCCCACCCTGCCATCCCCCCTTCACATGGCTGGGAGGTGAACAGGGTGGGATGCAGGGTCTCACTAGTGTGTGGGGGGGGGGGAAGGGTCAGCAGGCCCCCACAGTACTGCTGGGTCCTGAGATGTCAGGCAGATGGCCATGGTGGCCTTGAGGGTGGGGATCATCTCTGGAGGGGGCAGTCATTCCACAAACTGCATGTATATGATGCAAGTGAGGAAACTCCTCACCCTTGGGGGGCGGGTTCTCTTCACTAGTGACAGTGTGGTTCTGAACAGGTAGCTGACCCTCATTCCCTCATTCCAACCAGGACTATTAACTCAGGGAGTATTGAAGGAAAGAAAAACATGGCGGCGGGCCAAGCCACCCCCCCATCAGTGCCTCCATGTGGAATGCTGGTCAGGAGACGTTGGAGCATGTGTGTGGTGCTTCAGGCATGTGCCAGCCCCCTAGTGGCACTTTCAGGGTTAACAGTCCTGATTGGACTGGGTAGTCCAAGGGCCACCCAAGCAGGATGAGCCCTCTGTTCTCATTAGTTGTTAGTCCAAACCAAATCCAAATCAGACCTTTAATGGAATAATAGCATAAAAGATAGACTAGTACAAATTACAAGATAGTTACAATAAGAAGATAAAACTTGTACAGATAAAATTTAAATATAGAATTGGATCATCACTATGGAGAGATGGGAACTCAGGTAGTAGTTGTTAAACAGATACTCTGACCGTGACTCTCTTCCCACATGTGAGTACGAGGGACACCCCAGATTTTGCAGAGTCCCCTCTACATACTCTTGCCCCACCACTGTGAGCTCCCTCTCCCACCTCATGCTCTGTCCTCATTGCAGGGGGCTATCAGCTGCCTCCCTTATCTGGGGTCATGTGCAACCCAGGCAGAAGTTATGTAGTGTGGCCAGGGAGCTTATTGGCCATGAGAGAGGGAGCTTGGCTGCCGTAGGGGCATGAGCAGATTGGTTACCACAGTAGTTGGCATCCTATGCTCTTCCGGGCCACTTGGGTGGGACCAGGTGCGGAAGGCCAGTCGACTTTTCAAGTACGAGTGCCTATGGACTACGCTCCTGTTTTTTATGGTGTAACTTTTTGCCACTGTTGGGGGAGTTCTTGAGCCCAAAATGGCTTTGGGAGCCAACTAACTCACCCTGCCCCGGCATACCTCCTGGCACATTGGTGCAGGGACTTGTACCATGGTTGCACCCATGCCTTGGCCGCCATGGTTGGACACTGGCAGAGGATCTGGGTGGAGCAAAACAAGGCTACTGTGATGTCATGCGGAGGTTACACTGGTGTAACTCCTGGTCAGCTTCCAGAGTGCTTGGGGGGGGGTCAGGATTGTGGTAACAGTGTATTAATCTATTTTTAAAATGTTTTTTCATCTTGTTTTTAAAAATAATAATTTAAAATAAATATTATAATAAAGAACCAGGTCACTGAACCATTTAAATGACTACTGGAGAGGGGGAGGCAGGAGTGGGATAGGAGAAGCCAGAATGAGTAGAGATAAATGTCTGCAAGTACAGTTACATTGACCTTAAATTAATTTATAAAATGCTTGATTATGGGAACATTTAATGTGTACCCAAAAATTAACACAGATTTTCCTCCAAGAATTTAGGATGGCATATACAGAGTATCTTTTTTTTACCAGATTCCAAAAACAATGGCATTACATAACAAATAACATATAATACTCTGTGCTTTGTTTCAGATTGCTGTAATTCTATTCCTGTTTGATTGCTTATTATATGTCTTGTCCATTGATTACATTGGTTTACACTATGTAATCTGCCTTGAGTCTCAGTGAGAAATATGGACTATAAACAGACAGTCTATATATATTTGGATCACCATAAGAAATCTGACCATTACTTTTAATGATATGTGGTGAGAAAAAAAATGTTATAATTTTGGATCCTGGCTTTGTGGAATTCTATGATTCCATCCAACTCTTATTTTTTTTGTAAATGTCTAAAATGTACACTTTATTTAAATCCTTGGATCTAGGCTGTCCTTTTGCATCTCACCCATAATACGATATATAGACAGAAAGATGGATGGGATTCTAAATACGTACTCATCACATGAAATATCAAGAGTATTCATCGTGGTGTGTATGGGCCAAGAATAGTGAAGGTAAACATTTGACCTTGAAGCACTTAATTGGTTCCTTCAACAGATGTAATGCTTGGAGTCCTGGCAGACCACATTCGAATGCATATCTTCCACTTGTATGCCTTCCATCTATTTGTATTTTATATCATGCCCTCACATGAGGTGGTATATTTTTCTGGCAACTAGTAGGAAGAAAAGTGGCTGAATCCTATAACCTCTGTCACAGGATTAAATGAATCCTGTTATAGTTTCATTTAATGTTCACCATATTTGCATTGTTTTTATGCAACTTTAATCTGCTATGTGTTTATATCTCTATGACCTCAGTCCAAAGATTGGTTTTCTTTGGCTTCTTTGTATATTCTGAAGTTCACAAGAATTTCTTCTTTTCTTATGTATTCTTAGTTTGAAAAAACACACACACAATTTGACATGTCTCTTCCCACACATTACACCACAATATACTCATGATGATATCTATTATTCCTCAAACTGTATAAAGATTGTGCAGTTGAAATATTTTTACTTGTCAAAGGGACCATTACCTAATCCTAATGGTAAAGTTTTAAAGATGCATTTAACTGCTTTAGAAATCTTTAATACTTAGCTGTGAGCTCCTATTTCACTTTATGGTTCTTTAATCTGTGTCTTCTTGAATAAACTCCTTTAAAAGAGGGATCACCTTTAACCTTGGCTTTCAGATTAACTTTCCTGAACCCCATATTGAAAATGAAGGGCTTTTAATGAAGGGCAACCTTCTAATTCTCCTAGGGAAAACCTGGAAATGACATTATGCCTGTCTAGGAATTGCCAGTTTCTAGTAATTCCTTAAAGAGGCATGACATCATTTCCAGGTTGACCCCCTAAAGTGATGTAATGTCATCATGTTGACAGTGTGTCCCCACATCCCTGATTCTCCAGATTCTCCTTGATTACCAGTCACTGACTGACAACCCCAGCTGCTGCCTTTCACGTGACCTGTACTTTACACTAAAAGCCTCAGAGGCCTTGCCCCTATGCCCTTGCCATCTAACAGCAACAGGTGACAGGTCTTGTCAGTGGTGGCAACCAGGCTCTAAATGGTCTTCCACCAAATACCACCTTTTCTGTTAACATCAAAACTTGTTGTTTCAGTATGCCCTTAGTTTGGGCCAAATTAGCCCATCAGTCAGATTTCTTTCTGGAATGGATTTGGGAATTATGACATTAATAGGTTGAGTGGGGTTTTAAAATAACTGTACTTAATTTTTTTCATGATTTACTTGGTCACAGTTAGCTGTCAAGGGTCCAAGTGGCTAATAAATATTTTAATCAATCAATTAACACAAGTTAGTTGCAGAAAAGCAGACAGATGTGCCTCTTACTTCCTTTACCTGCCTAAAATAAGCATCCTTACAGGGTTGCTCTGGAGAAGTGCACAAACCTTCTTTAAGGTTGGTCAGAAACCCTATGATCACACTAAGGCTACAAGCAATAATCACCATTTACTGTCTCACCTGCAGAAGACCTGTTTTGAGGCTTAGAAATTACACAGTCATAGAAACAGAGCTGGAAGCAAGCCCAAGTGTAATCCAGTCCAACCCCCTGCACAAGGCAGGAAATTCACAGCTACTCTTCCTCTTCCCCAGTGACCCCTGCTCAATGCCCAGGGAAGAGCAAAAAACCTCCAGGATCCCTGGCCAATTTGGCCCAGAGGAAAATTCATTGCTGAGCCCAAAGTATCAATCAGCATTTTCCTGGGCACATAAGGAAGGGCCCAAGGCCTGAGCACTGGCTTATCCTTTCCTGCCTTCCTTCCCACAGTCTGTCTAAGTTTATACTGAGGGCCAAGCTACACATGACGAATGACACTTGAATGGCAAGTGTATTTCTCCCTGTTCACTTGCCCTCCACTCAATCCACTTGCCCTTCAAGTGTCATTCGTCATGTGTAGCTTGGCCCTGAGTCATAAAATCAGCATTGCTGATAGATGGCCACATACAGTTTGGGAGTGAATGAGCAACAGATTCTTTCAAGCTCCAGGAGTACAGAGGAGACAAAATTCCTGGGACCTTGGTCTCTCTTGAGGTCCATGAAAGTGGTAAAGTCATTTGATTTGTTGTCATACAATGCTTGAGTATTGTCTGAGTAGTAGTTATTAAGGCACAAAACATCTTTTCTCTGGTCTTAAGGCAGCTTTTATCAGCCTTGCCGAGATCCTGAAAAAATGTATGGTTTGCAAAAAACTTTCACCACAGTGTCAGCAAGTATATAAGAGACCAAACAAGAGGGAAGGTGGCCTTGTTTGGCTGGTACAGAGAAAGTGCCAAGAATTTGCTTCTTTCCTATAAAAGCCCCTTGATCCTGCTAGGGTTCGGTGGAATCAGCTCCCATTTGCTTTCACTACCAGAAAAGGGCTTGGGGGGGGGGGGCAGGATGTTGGTTTTACTGCCAGTTCTATGTGACTCCTGGGCAGACACATGCAACCAACAATGAAACAAAGAGGCCATTCTCAACAGCCCTTTTCTGCTAGTGAAAGTGTGCAGAGTGGAAGGGAGGGAATGATGAAGCCCGCCCTGCTGTCAAGCTGCACACAGGAAAATCTTTTCTTCAAGTTTTCAAGCAGTGGATCATTTCTAGCACAGCTGATATTCTATTAATTGGACATGTCAGGGATGGATCTTAGGACTTTCTGCATGCAAAGCATGTGATCTACCACGGAGCTGTGTGACCACTTCTTTATATTAATTGTTTTTTTAAAAAACAGTTTTTAAAGTAAACTTTGGCGTTTCCCCAATTGACTATCTGAACTTGTGTAATGGGGATTTCTCTTCCAAGGAAATCTCTCAAGGATTCCTGAAAAGCTGCTTTCAGAAACAGGGAACCCTCGGGAATGGTATGCAAGAGATACAGAGGACTGTAGCTTGCAGAAGTCATGAAGCCCCTTTGTAATTCTTGATGATATTTAACTTGTAATTCTTGATGATATTTAACATATGAACCTGTTGCAGGGCTTTTTTTAAGCAGGAACGCGGTGGAACGGAGTTTAGGCACCTCTTGAAAATGGTCACATGGCTGGTGACCCCGCCCCCTGATCTCTAGACAGAGGGGAGTTTAGATTGCCCTCCATGCCATGCGGCACAGAGGGCAATCTAAACTCCCCTCTGTCTGGAGATCAGGGGGCAGGCCCACCAGCCATGTGACCATTTTTGCCGAGGGTGATTTAAACTTTAAAAAACTCCCCCCTTGTTCCAGCTGACCCAAAGTGATGGCATTGTGCGGTCCTGAGTTCCACTACCTCTTTTCCCAGAAAAAAAGCCCTGACCTGTTGTATGTCAAGTCATGCAATTGGTCTATTTAGTGCAGTATGGTCTATTTGGAGATCATCCCTGGTGTCTTCTGACTGTGCAAAAAACACTCTAGATCAAAGCTTTATCTGCGGAATCTGTACTTTTAAAATATTTTTAAAATACGGGGCATGGAGATACCACACATAGTGGTCTGTATTTTTCACCAGTGAACCTAGAAAAAAAGAAACCTAAACCTAAATATTATAAATTATAGGAACCCAATTAAAAGATTAGAGTCTGAGAGCTCTACAGAACTACTCAAGACAAAGGCAGGCTGTTCTGTATTGATAACTTATTTAACTTTAACCACTGGATATTTGTGACTCAGCTGCTCAGAACAGAACACATCATATTTCACAAGAAATCACAATTAGATTTTTTTGGCATAGTATAATAATGAGGTTGAAAATAGCTGATAATGAAACCATCTGTTTTAAAACTTATGATCACATACAAATAATCTAACATACAACCTTTGTGGCACCATCTTGTTTAAATAAAGTGAGTATCCCAACCAAAAAAAAAAAAGATGTTCTGTGCACTGAATGTTTTCATCTGGCAAACAGAAGAGCAAATGAAGAATTCACTGGAACCTAATATAGGCATAGATTCCCTTCAACTGATGCAGGGCTTTGGCCTAGGAAGAGTGAAATTTTGAGCTACATAATTACAGGGCAGGAAAGGTTAATGAAGCATCTACCAGCTTCCTGAAGACCATATCCTCTTGAGAAAAAGCTCTTACTCCAATAATAATTTGATGTAGTCCCACAGAAACAGTGAAGTTGTTTGAAAAGAACAACCATCACAGTGCTAGGGCTTACACGTTTACCCCTCTTCTAAAATAGACTCAAACAAATGCACCGTTTAGGGTTCATTTAGGATGGAGGTTGTGACATCATAAAGCTACCATTTTACCTGCACTCTGATGATTGTGCACATGTAAAATATTTATATCAAGTGCCTTTGGAGCTGATATCCCCAGAAAATAGTGTAGTCCACTGGCATGTACAAGGGAAAAGGGGAAGCTAGGGCATATTTGTAGTGACCGCCTCCCAGCAAATGGACTGTAAAGGTCTGAGGAGAAATTCAGTGCAAGAGGCAGCTGAAAGAAGGGGAGCTGCTTCCCAGCTGTTTTGTAAGCACAACAGGAAGAAGATCCTACATTGATGCAGCTGTTTACCTGATTAATTCCCCACCTCACCCCGTCATCAAAACACATCTCACATAAGAGCACAAAGACTAATCTTGCGATCTTAGGTAGTTAGATATTTTGTATAAATAATTTAGAGGGTTTTATGCCATTGTACCGAAGGTGAAGCAGAGGCTCTGCTTTGATGATGTTCATCACATTTTGTCACAGCTACTAATAAAAAGGGGTGATTAACTCTTCCTGAGTTACATAGAAGCAAAAGAGATTTTAGCATTATTTACAACTCTTGCCTTTACACCTCAAGGCATAAACTCCATGGCATCACAAAGGGACCCCAACGTGTGTGTATATAAAACACAGATCCAATCCTTGTTTTCTAAGGAAGTCAGGCTATGCAGTATATTCTGAGTAGCTGCCTGCTTTCAACATCTTAGTAAGTAAAACGTTACGAACAAGGGACTTCAAAACACCTCTCCACAGGTATACCAATTTCTTGTCTCCAACAAGCAGCAGGCATCATAAATCAAAGCCTCTGAATCTTCCTGCTAGATATTAAATCTGGATATCTCCCATCTCAATATGATTTAAGTGAAGGTGCCCAACTGGAATGCCTAATTGGAATGGGGATATGTACCAAGTGACCATATTAATTAGCCTCATTTACATGGCATACTTGGGGAAGGGAATGGCAAACCACCCCGTAACAAAAAGTCTGCCAAGAAGACATCATGACGTGATATCCCCCTATGGGTCAGTAATGACTCGGTGGTTGCACAGGGGACTACCTTTACCTTTATCTACATGGCATACTAACCGTAAAGGTATAAAAGTAAGCCTAAAAGAATTGTTCTTTTCCTCCTGGCCCTCTTTGCCCCCCTCTTCTTGTTGTTAGAGAGATAACAATCTCTGAGGCCTGTTTTTCTTTCTGCACTTCCACACAAGCACCCTTTCATGCCTCTCTGTGTTCCTTTCTGCCAGTTGTCAGAGTTGGAAGTTGGAAGCAAGGGTTGCCAGTAGGAGGTCTCTCATCACAGTAGGAGACCTAGCTCCTCTGGCAGATAGCCAGGCTTATAGCACATTACTAAGTGCAGTTACCAAGCTAGAACTGCTAGGCCAGAACACACATACAAAAATTTTGCCTTAAAGGTACAGTAACAGTATTTACAGAACTGTTCCATACACCACACAATCTTTTCATTGAAGTCAATTGTCTTAGAGTCACATAATGGAATTGTTAAGGATAGTGGGACTTTAAAAATGTAATTCCTCTCCTGAAGACTGATGTGGTACCAGGTCATTTTACCACCCCAGCATTCTCCTACTTCACTGTCACCTCATTTTGCTGCCAGCCTTGACCTCCTGCTGATATTCATACCTTTTGCAATTTTAGGGAGGTGCTGTCCATAACTCTCTAGTAGTCCATCTTAGCTCTCATCCAAAGCAACTGCATTTTCCACCATGGTAACATCAAGACTATATGACTAGACTATTCTAATGCTTTCTACATAGGTCTTTCCTCAAAGTTAACTCGGAGATTCCAGTTGGTGCAGAGTGCCACAGCTCAATTATTATCATGAGATAAGTTGAGCATGCATTACAGCCATTCTGCAGTCACTCCATTGGCACCATGTCAGTTACCATGCTCAATTCAAAGTTTTCACTATCACTATCACCCTTCATGGCCTTTGCCCCTCATATCTGCAATACTGCCTCTTTCCCTATGTTCTGCCACAGCAACTCCACTTATCTGAACAAGGAATTTTGCAGGTACCACCCTGCTCACGGGCAAAATCAATAGCTGCCTGTGCACATGCATGTGCTGTGGTGGCTCCTACCTTATGGAGTGACCTGCCTGAGAAAATTACGAAAGTGCCCACCCTCCTAGTTTTGACTTTTGAATAACAAACTGTGCAAAACAATTATTCAGGAGGGCTTTTTTACATGGGTAATGGGAATGTGTTGTGAGGTAATAGCTCAGAAAGATGCCTTGGAATAAGGGTATGTGGACGATACTAATTGGATATGTCACTTGAGGTAGATTGTAGGGGCCTGCACATAAGTTTCATTTTGGTTTCATATCTGGAGCTAAGTGAAATATTTAACACAATTGGGTAGTTTTCCTTTGAGGGATTGCTGTATCGGGGTCAAAATCAGTCAGGTTTTTTTCCATTCTCATGACTTTTGTGGCTGTTCTTTTCAATGAAGAAGGAGGAACAAATCAGAGGCTCTTAGGCAGCTGTCTTTGCACTTAATGGCACCAAAATCACACAGAATACAGTCCTCCCTCTAATCTAAAGAACTCATAAGTTTCAAACACTTTGAATAAAGGGAGGCAATTTTACAGACTCCCAAAGTAGGTCTCTTGTCTGCACAGCCACACTAAATTCTCTATACGAATTCCTAAAATGGCTGTCAAGCAGCAGCCATTCAGCAGCACAGCTTCTGCCAGCCACTAGCATTTTAAAAATCAAAGCCCTATATGCGTTCATTTCATTTCCCTACTGTTATGGTGAATGACAATATTTTTTTTTCTATTTTCCACTGAAAACTCTGTATTTGACTTCTTTACTTGCTGTGGTTTGTTGTTTGTTTCCTTCCAGAAAGAGAGAAAGCCCCTCCCCCATCTTTGCACTTTCATTATTCCCTATGAAGACTTCAAGAGAAGGGACTGGAGTTGTTATTTTTCAACCAAATGTCACCAAATGTCTTCTGCCTGTGCTTCAAAGAACGCTCAAGTTTCAAGCAAATTGGGCAACATGTTTGAATTTTACAGGCTCCTGAGCAAGCCAAGGTTTTTCTACTTTTTCAAGAAAAAAATCTCTCTCCAGCCCACAGGGAGGGGTGGAGAATAAATAAATAAATTTCTGCAACCTTTGGAGTTCATGTCAACAACAATAGCATCCTCCTTGAAAGCTTATATAGAAAGCTAGTATAAACACTATAGAAAATCCTTGTAACTTGACACAGGATTAACAGAGTAATCCTAAACAGCATTACTCCAGTCTAAACCAACTGAAATCAATGGGTTTAGATTGGAGTAACTCAGTTTAGGATTGAACTGTAGGTTTCTAAAATATCATCCAAGATGCAGCACAACTGACTGGTGGCTTTAGCTGCTTCAGCTGGGGGCTGTGATTTGCCTCCCCAAAGGAGAGGGAGGCAGTGGCGCTTACCCGGCCATCCAGGAATTGCTGCAGGGGTGGAGCCAAAGGCCTTATAGGGCCTCTCTGCCCCTCAGATCTGCTCTGCCCACCCACTTTACCCTATTTCAGTGCAGGTTTAGCTGGTTGTCGTTTATAGGGGCCAGGTAGGAATTTTATTCCTTTCTCACAATTGGCAATGGGGTGAAGATTTTTTCATCTACCTTGCACTGTTAGAAGAGGGAGGTAATTGGCTACGGTAGGTCAATTTGATTCTCCTTGGGCAGGTTAGAAGTTGGGGGAAATGAGTAAGCTGATGAGCACCCTTGCCATATCCCCATTGGTGAGGAATTGGGGTCTGTCAGGAGAGGCTGGCTGCTTCACAGCCCAGTTGCAAGAACTGATGTCCTAGTGGGGAACCCCTGGACAAGCCAGTCATCCCCCAGCTTTACAGCTGGGTGGGGGAGCTTTAAGGGAACAAACCAGTTTTTCTGGCCAGGCCAGGTCCCAGCTGTACATTGAATGACTCGAACCTGGGACAGCAGGTGGCTCACCCAGACAGGTCAGAGCAGAAGTCCAGGAACGACCCAAGGGCCTGACCTGTATCACCAGTTAGGTCCCTGCCATGTTGACAGATATGCTTTATGATTTTAATAAAGTGGCCCCTTAGTTCCCAACTTTTGTGTCTGCCTCTTCATTCTGATTGGGGGGGCAATACAATATAAGAAAATGACTCAAAGAGAACAGATTGGCTGTGAGGAATGTTTTCTCTGCATCAAATGGGATCATGCTGCACAAAATTGAAGCTATTTTTATTAATAGGTGAGTGAAACTTAAAAATAAGATCCGTTTGCAGAAAGGTTATGTCTTTAAAATATTCTAGCAGTTCCACAGCTTACAAATGCACCAGAAGGCTTAATTAATTCTGCTGAATGTGAAACATCTAGTTCTCAGTTCTTTTCTTATTGATTCTGTTATAAAAATAAAATACACTTTTTTGGCAGCTCAAACCTGAAGATGTTTACTTGGCACTAAGATGCTCTGATTTCAATGGAATTTACTTCCAAGCAAGTCTACTTAGGAACACAGCTCCCAGCATACTCCCACTGTTTCACCTTTAGAGATTTGACTCTTCAAGTTAAGCACCAAAGCAGAGAGAAGGGTTTGGTGTTTAATTAGGAAAAAAAAACTTACATAAGGGCATTTCTGGAACAGCTTGTGAAGAAATTCTTGTTAAGGGACTGTCTTTGTTCTATGTATTTAGAACATTTCCCCTTCACATCTTATAGAATCCAAGTCCAAGAATAGTAATGCAAAAAGAAACTTTAATTCACAAAGCTTAACAACAACAACAACAACAACAACAACAACAACAACAACAACAACACAACAATAATAATTGTATTTGGTCTACAAACACCTGTCTCAATAAGATGGTTTTTATCATTCATTCATTCGTTCGTTCATTCGTTCGTTCATTCCATTAAACTTCTAGGCTGCCCTCCCCACAAACAGGCTCAGAGCAGGTTACAAATAGTATCAATAAATTTTAAAATTACAATAAAACACAATAAAACTGCAGCAACATCATATTTCATAAAACATAGTTTCAACAGCATTTAGTGCAGTCCATCACTCTTAACAGTGCACTGGGGGGGGGGGGGAGCCACTACAGTTTGTGTGAGGGGCCAAATAGCTGTACCACCCCCAATTCTAATTAGCTTACTATTTTTAGGAGAACTAGATTGTATATTCAGGGAAAGTAACTTTTACAATAATCTGGATGTGTACATTTGTTTGTATATCCTGATTTGTGTTATGGTTATGCTGCATCTGACACACATATAATAAGGCTGTAATATCTGGTATGTATAGTCAGTTTGTTCCCATGTTTCCACCATTTAAATGCTAATCTGCCTTGTTACTAGGCAGAGTAGGCTTGTTTGACTTGCCTGATGTTCTACAAACAGCCCCTGCATTCCAAATTTGGAGGGAACCAGTGAAGATTTCACTATCAAAAGGCAATAGCTACACTTCGGAAATCTAAGGCTATCCCCTCAATTGAAAACTGGCAAAAAAAAATTGGGGACCGTTATATATCGGAAAAGTTGTATGATAAAATCTATCAAGTAGAACACTTCCCAAGAACAACTAATTTTATGGAGAAATGGTTTCCATTTTTTGAATATCTAGAATATAACAGCTCCGTACCCGGCCTTAAAATTTTTCATACTTATGCAAATATATAAAATATCTCTTAGTTTCATAGAGTATCTGGTGTACTTTGTAAGAATTCACTCTCTTTACTAGATCAACTATAATTCCTTATACTGTAATAAGCATTACTTAGTATAATTACTACTCATTATTAACATAGACTTCTTGTGAGTTATAAATTGTGTTATAAATCTTTGTATATTTAATTGTTACTTATTACTTGCTTTGACTTTATTCATGTTTTTAAATTTTGGGTGCTTATTGTTTAACAGTTTATAGTTGTGTTTTACAGTTTTAATAAAATTTTATTTTTTTAAAAAAAGGCAGGACTCTAGTATTTGGGAGATTCAGATTGTGATGAAGCATAGTTCCAGATAGTCTTCCAGCTTCCTGATTTCTGGTTTTGTTACTGTTCCATAGAACATGAAGTTGGGGATGATGGCTCATAGAACCTGATGTCAGACCTTCTATATATGGCTTTGGATATTTAACCTCTGTCTCATATGTGTCTTGTTCTTTCATTTTCTGGTATGAAAACTTGATTTTTAGCTAGCTTTGGAAATACCCTATTTTCTTTTTATGTTGGAATAACTAGCAGTTATGATTCTCTGAGAGGCATCCTACGGTTCTGCAGTTGACAGAAAAAAAATTTGAAAGTGACATCCCACTTCTCTAGAAAAACCCAGAAGTGACATCATTCTCTTTAGGAATCACTGAAAACTATGATTTTAACATAGCATTTCTGGTGATTCCTAGAGAGGTATGACTTCACTTCCAGGATCCCTCAGAAATGGCATCATGCTGTTGTTAATGGCCACCCCGTATCCCTGCCCCCCCATCATCTATCACTGATTGCCTGATATGTTTACATGAATAAAGGAACACCTGCCTAAGTTTGTGGCAAATCATAACTATCATTTTTGAGTTTTAGCAGTTATTGAATTTGAAGTGGGAACTAGAAGGAGCAAATTGGAGACTGAAAAAAAATGTTTTGATCCCACAACGGGATCTTTTTTCCCTCCTCATATCACTGAACCCATTCTGAAGTCTCTCTACCTAAATATCTTGTCTTTGTTTTTTTTCATTTTCTGCTGACCTTAAATAATGACAAGAATACACAAGAATTATATATATAGCCAAAATAGCTCATGGCAAGGCTAACTAAAATCTGTATTTGAGGATCATAAACTATCTTTTGCCAAAAATTCATGAGGAAAGATGATTTAGTGTATTTAGAAAGTTGTCTAAGAACTGATTCCATATTTTTCCCCCTAACCCTGGCTGCATATAGTCTGAGAATGAATTTTAGACTGAATTTAAACTCGGTATGTGGAGAGTTCATGCTAATAGGCTAAATTTCATTCTCTTTCCCTTTGAAATGTACTTCCTAATTGACAGATTCAACAGAGCACATTTGACCACTGAGAAGGTCAAAAAGTAGGTCAGCACAAGAGTCTTTTTGTAGATTTAATGAGCAATTTTCACTTATTTTGAGGGCATGAAGGCATTATTGAAAAACCAACCCTAGGTAAGTCAAACTTGACATTTGCTCAGTGTCTGTCCATATAGTAGCGATTTAAGAGGCTTTTTGCAGCAACTGTCTGTGCAGTAAAATCAGAAACACTTGGAGTACTGACCATAATACAGAGCAATTTATGTTCTACTGAAATATTGTGTTCTTCTGTAATGGGCTCCCTTCTCTGAGTTAGGCAATTCATGGTCCAGAAGCAGAGGCAAAATGGGATCCTCTGTAACTTCCATAAACAAAATACATTTGTTCAAACAGCTATTTTAGTTGGATCAGAAAAGGATATTTAATATGCACCTTTTCAGAACAGTCAGCAATTTTACTGTCATTTAGGCACATAGTCCCAGATAAAGCGGTTTGACTTAGGGCCAAACTACAAGTGACGCCTGACACAGGTTGGACACTTGTCAGCTTCCCTCAAGTTTTGATTGGAAATGTAGGCAGCTTGGCGGAATGTTGGACAAGTGACCGCTGAAAAGTCAATTAGACAGCAGTCGGAGAGCCAAGCTGCAAGACCAGGATGCCTACATTTCCCATCAAAACCTGAGGGAAACTGACAAGTGTCCAACCTGTGTCATTCGTCACTTGTAGCTTGGCCCTTAGTTGACAAGGGATGTCTCCTTACCCTATGGCCTTACAGGCTACTTTCTGTACATTTCAAGGATCTCTCATTTGAATGATATTGCATTCAGAAATATATAATACTGGATAATATTTTTCTCTGTGAGAAAAAAAGAGGTGAACATCTATTCTACCACATAATGAGTGTTTGAAATGTGCCCTGAGGATGAGATCTACTTAAGTGAAGCAACAAAAAGAGAATTGTTACTTTGAATAGACTATTTACAATACTAGAAAAATATAGCAGACATTGTGCATCCTGCAAATTTGTAGGAAGATCGTGACTGCAGTGAAACAATAGTATACCTGAAATATGGTTGTGCCATTGGGTAGCAGCTAATGAAAACTTGAATACAATAACCCTATTCTTTAATATAGTTAAGATAACAAATCTGAATTTTAAAGTTAACAACAGAAATCATTGGTGATGATTCTAGCACCATGCTGATGCTTTTTCAGTTTGATAAAGATGGCACAAATAAGAATGGGAGAAAGAGCCAGAATCAGCACTCAGATAACGTAAACTGGCATGCACATTGCCAGCCAAGCATGTTATTTCCTAAAGGGCTTGCACTGGTAGGTTTCTGTGCATTCTTTTTACTTATCATTGCACTGCTAGAGGTTTTTTTTAAATCTTATTTGTGCTCTTGTTTCATCCATCAGATGAAAAACTTTGGAAGTCTTCCTGCCTCTCTGTTTTGGAGATCCTAAGAACCAGATCTGCCCACTCTGTTAGTGTGCTTGCTTTTGGGGGTGTCAACCCAACCCCTGCCCCCAGCTGCTCCGCCAGTGAGACAATTCTATGCAGGGTTATTCCATTCCAAATACATGCTTGCTCTTATCTGCTTGAAATTTGGTAGGGAGATTCCCTTGATTTAGGAACAGAATCACAATTGGGTGAAAAGTATGAAAGACAATGGACAGAAGGTGTTTTCATTTGAAATCAATGGAAATTGATCAAGCATAGACAAAGGGAAATGAACTCAAGGAAATACTTGATAAAGAGAATACCTGGTATTATTAAAGAACGAAATAAAACAAAAATGAATACAAATAAAATGATGATGCATGCCCAAATAGCTTTCAGAAAGTGATGTAGAACAAGAGACATTATCTAGTACTTACAGTATCATTCCCACACCCAGCTACCCATGTGTCCAATAGAAATTAATTATTGTGCTGAAGACATTAACATTCTAGGTTTAGGGAGACAATTATGATTGAATCAGATTGCCTTGCCCTCTTGGCACATTCACTGTTCATATGTTAGGCATCATATTTGCAAAGGAGCCTATGGATCTAGGTCCATAATCCCATAAAATTGAAGTACACAGATAATAATATTGAGAATCTAGATTTTTGTGCAAGCCCATGTATATCAGATGCACTGAAAAGATGAGGCCAGGCTGTGCAGTCTGTAATTTTGATCAACTACAAATTGCCACCCCATTCAGAAAAGAGACGGACACCAAGTTGGATCTAAGGGCCACTTTATTAACTTAATACAGACCAAACAAGCCAAACAGTGGCAAGGACCTAAAGCGGTACAGGTCAAGCCACGGTGTCCCACCTGGACCACCGCCTTGACCTGTCTGGGCGAGCCCCGAAGCCCCAGGTGGGACCCATCCGGTGGATGGGGCGGACCCAGCCGGCCAGGCAAATTTGGTCACCCCCCCCTTTAAGCTCCTGACACCTCAGCCGTATAGCAGTGAGGGAAAGGACTCGCAGGCAGGGGTTCCCGAAGGCAGCCTGCCTGTGGGCCTGGCAGCCATCACAGCAGTACCAGCCCTTTAGGCAGGCCCCTCTTCCCACACAGGGAAGCGCCAAGGGTGCTCACCGTCCCGCACCCTACTCCTACAAACCAGCCATGACTCACCTAACAGGCACCACCTCGCACCAAATTTCTCAATCCCCATACATCGATGCAAGGTAGGCGAAAAACCCCCCTTTACCCAAGCCAATACGGAAAGGGGGGGAAAAATTCCTACCTGGCTCCGAAACGGCAGCCGGCTACTCCTGCACCAATAACTTAGGGAGAGGCGGGTGGGCCGAGCGACTGAGCTGCAATGAGCTGGGAAAGGCAGAGCTGCGTCACAAGGCTCGCTCTGCCCTCCCAGCCACTCCTTATAAGGAATGGAGGGGGTGGTGCCGTCCATCCCTCAGGAGTGGCAATAAACGGCCCCTGGCTGAGCAGCGTAGCTGCTTGCCAGGAAGGGGCCGAATTGCCACCCCATTCAGAAAAGAGACGGACACCAAGTTGGATCTAAGGGCCACTTTATTAACTTAATACAGACCAAACAAGCCAAACAGCGGCAAGGACCTAAAGCGGTACAGGTCAAGCCATGGTGTCCCACCTGGACCACCGCCTTGACCTGTCTGGGCGAGCCCCGAAGCCCCAGGTGGGACCCATCCGGTGGATGGGGCGGACCCAGCCGGCCAGGCAAATTTGGTCACCCCCCCTTTAAGCTCCTGACACCTCAGCCGTATAGCAGTGAGGGAAAGGACTCGCAGGCAGGGGTTCCCGAAGGCAGCCTGCCTGTGGGCCTGGCAGCCGTCACAGCAGTACCAGCCCTTTAGGCAGGCCCCTCTTCCCACACAGGGAAGCGCCAAGGGTGCTCACCGTCCCGCACCCTACTCCTACAAACCAGCCAACGCCCGGGCCAAGCCTCTGCTTAGGCCCAGGCGCCCCACTGATGGCCTAAGGCCAACTGAAGTCCTTGCCGCAGATCATCAAGAAATATCTGGTTGCCTGTCTGAGACAAGTGCACCCCATCACCCCTGTAAAGGTTGGGGAATTCGGCCCTGATCCTGGGGTGAGGCAAATAAACGCCTAACCCCCTCCCTAAACCCTTTTGGATAGCCCGATTGGCTTTCATCCTGGCCCACTCGATGGCCTGGCGATTTTCAGCCTCCCTCCAGACTCGCCGGGGAACCATAGCTGACCACATGATCAGCACCCCCGGCCAACGCGCCACAATAAGGCGCATATCAGATAGCGCCTGGGAAGATAATGCCTTACCCTGCAATAATCCCAAATCGTTTCCCCCTAAATGTATCACAAGGATGTGGGGTGGCGTGTCACACCCAACTCCAAACAACAACGGCAACAGGCCCGGCCACCGAAGGCCCCGCCGGCCACGCCATTCAACCGTAGCCCGGTCGCTAAGCCCCAGCTGGGACCCAACCGGCGTCCTGCGTGCTTGATGGGCAGCCCAGAATACAAAACTGTGCCCACATATCAAGATGCGCTGACGTCCAACCCGCGACGCAGGACCTAAGAAAAACAACAATTAGTAACGTTTAAACATGCTTTAAAGGACGCACATAAGAGCGGTAAGCCGCAGACCGCCACCTACCAACCTTCTGGATGACCTGACCAGAATACCCCATAGCAGCAGCTGTCGAAGCCGCTCCAATTCTAAAGGAATGAGTTCCAAAACTCACCCCCTGCAGTCCAAGCGCCGCCAGAGCTCGCTTAGTCACTGCCCAGAACTGGTAACGAGTTAAGGGGAAGCCATCTAGGTGCCGAAAAAGGCATCCCTGCCCACTGCCCCTCACTTGCCAATACCTCTTTAATGCACGGACTGGGCACAGCTCCGCTTCGGAGCAAGATCCCAACCGAATGCAAGCCCCCTTACGCATCTGGTCTGTTTTAGACCAACATATTGTCAGAGAAACCGAATCCCGCTTAAAGGTTAGGTTGCTAGCCATAAGAGCGCGGCCAGAGGTATCCTTACAAGACGAAGCTACCAGCTCCCCCACCCGGAGGGCCCCAAAAAAGGCAGTCAACGCAGCCGCGTGAAAGAGCCTCGCCTCATAACCAGAGGTACAAACTGTTTTCCAAACCACACTAAGGCCCCTAAGCACAGACGGAGAAATGGGTTGACGCGGATCCTTATGGACCGCACCCTCCCTGGCCCAACCTTCGAGCATCTTCCGTACCCGGAAATCGCCCGTGGCCTCAGGCAATCCCCGAGCCTTGCTAACAAAGGCCAGGGCGGCCAGTTGCCCCTTAATGGACTTCACTGCCAGCCCCCGAGCCTTCTGGTGTACACAGAACTGAAGAATGTGCTCCACCGGAATGGGCCAAGTATCCTCAATCCCAGCTTCCCGTCTGAACCCCTCCAACTGGCCTACCGCTCTCCAATACGCCCTCCGAGTACTGGGCGCGATGGCTAGCTGGATGGCGCGGCACGCCTCGACCTCCCAAGCAGCCAAAGCTCTGGAGGCATCACTGCCGGACGAGAATCCGCCTCTGGGGCAAGCTGCCAAAAACGCTCCATCTGTTGGCGAGACAAAGCGTCTGCCACGCCGTTGCACACGCCAGGAACGTGCCTAGCCTTAAACAAAATATTGCGCCGGAGGCACAATAACGTAAATGCCCTCACCAACCGCATAACCCTGGGGGACTTTGAGGACAAGGAATTGACAACGTGAACCACAGCCAAATTGTCACACCAAAAGTGGACAGTGTGGTTCGCCAGCTCCTTACCCCATAAATGGACTGCTACCAGAATGGGAAAAAACTCTAAAAAGGTCAAGTCTTTAACCACATCTGATGCCAGCCAATCTGCAGGCCACTGTTCAGCGCACCAGTGCCTTCGGAAATAAACTCCGAAGCCAGTGGAACCCGAGGCGTCAGATGTGACTTGCAGCTCGGCCTCGAGCAACAAATCATCCCGCCAAAAGGTAATACCATTAAAGTTGCTCAAAAATTCCGACCAAACCTCTAAGTCAGCATGCATGCCACCCGTCAAACGCAACCTGTGATGGGGTGCACGCAGGCAAGCCATGGCGTCACAAAAGTGACGCAAAAACGGCCTACCAGGCGCAACAGCTTTGCACGCAAAATTAAGGTGCCCAACGAGCTGCTGCAACTCAACCAAAGAAGCCTTGTGCTTACCCTTGAAGTCCCTCAGACGCGCCCTAAGGTCCTCAACTTTATCCAGAGGCAATCGTAAAGATTGCTGAACAGTGTCCAACTCAATACCCGAGAAGGTGAGAACCGTAGAGGGGCCCTCCGTCTTCTCGTGAGCCAATGGAACCCCCAGCTCATCAGCCAGCTCAATAAAGGTGGCCAAAAGCCTGGCACATTGAGACGACTGTGCCCGCCCAACGAATAAAAAATCATCTAAATAGTGGGCGGTGTCACTGCAAGCGGCACGCCTCCTCAATTCCCACTCCAGGAATGAGCTGAAGCGCTCAAAGGCTGCACAAGACACGGAGCAACCCATCGGTAGGGCACGGTCCATGTAATACTCACCTTCAAAGGCAAACCCCAAAAGCTCAAAGTCCAGCGGGTGGACCGGGAGAAGACGAAATGCAGACTTAATATCGCATTTTGCCAGCTCCGCGCCCACCCCACACCTGCGCACTACCTGCACAGCCTGATCAAAAGAGGTGTACCGGACAGAGCATAAATGCTCTGGAATGGCATCATTAACTGAAGCCCCTTTAGGATAAGAAAGGTGATGGATGAGGCGGTACTCACCCGCCACCTTCTTGGGGACCACCCCCAAAGGAGACACCCTAAAATTGGGGGTTGGAGGGGTTGCAAACGGCCCCAAAACTCTGCCCTCCGCACATTCTTTTTGGATTTTATGCCTAACAATTTCCTCCATGCCGCAAACTGAACGTAAATTCTCGGCCATAAATGGGGCCCTAGAACCCTGAACGGGGATTCTGAAACCATCCCTAAAACCTTCCAACAAATAAACTGCATCATCCTTAAGAGGATAATAACGTAACAGGCATTCAAGGACCCTCAGCTTTACCGGGCTGGGGCCCTTTTCCAGGCGGCTGCTGGCCGCCGGAACCGCCAGCACCTTGCTTTTTGCCTCCCCACCCTTGCCGGGCTTTACCGCATGCATTGTAGGGGTGCTGGCCCCCACAAGATGGGCATTCATGCTGGAATCGGCAAGGTTTTCTAGGGCAGGTTCCTTTATAAGCATACTCCCAGCAGAGCAGCCGGGGTTGAACCTGCTGCCCCGCTCCGCCGCGGGTATTGGAGGATTGGGTGTTGCGAGAAACCACATGGCCGCTGTCCGAACGATCCCCTAGGTTAGGCTTAGCAGGGGACATCACCGACAACCACAGCTGTTGGTGAATGCGGTCCCACGGTAGGCTGGGGTTCATAGCCGCCCGCATACGGAACTCCTCATCGTACTGCATCCATGCAGCACCTGAGAAGCCCGTATAACCCTTCAAAATGATGTCGAGGTACTGAAACAGAGACGCAGCCCGACTGGGCTGCGCCCTGGCAATTACCCCAGCATAAATCAAGAAGCCAGGCAGCCAATTGTTCCAGGTCCTATCGACCCTCTCGTCCTTGTCCTTCTTCTCTAACTCACGATAGAGAAGGGAAAAGACGTCCACATACTCCCCACGAAGAATTTTCTCCCTCGTGGCCTGCGCCAGATGGTCGCCTAATGGAAGGGCCGTATCACCAAAAGGCAGAGCATGAAAAGGAACCTGGCCATAGTTCAGTGCCGGGTAAGGATAATATCCCCAAGGGCCGGCCGAAAAGCCAGGCCAACCAAAAGGAGGACCCCCCCAAACCTGAAGGGGAACCGCCTGCTGTTGCTGCGCACCTGGAGGAATGCTCTGATTGAAAGCGAGCTGCCCCCCACCCGCAAGAGCGGCTGCGGCAGTGGATGGGGCATCCTGTACTCCACTGATGGACCCGCTGGCTGTTCCCTGCGCCCACGGGCCCCAAGGCCACGGGTAAGTGTGGTGAGGTGCATGATCCTTACCAGTCGCCTCTACTGGGTCCACGGCCACTGCCACAGGTGGTAACTCCTCCGGCACATCCACAACTTCAGCCACCGGTTCCTGGGCCTCAGACACCATCGCTGCATGGCCACCGCTGGCTCCAGCCGCCGGGGATCCGGTAGCGCCCTCCAAAGCGGCTAAACGACGCAAAATATCACGATTAGTTGCATCCCTAGCTGCCCGCCGCACAGGCCGTACCGCACGCCCCCCTTGCTGCGCAGAGGCCTTGTCCCCTTTGGACTGCTCAAGAGCCTCTAGGCACCTCAAAATATCCTGCTGGTCCCCCAAGGAATCATCCTCATCAGATGATGAAAGAGCTGGGGGAGGGGGCCGCTTAGACGGTGCCCTCCTAGCAGGCTGCTTCCCCTTGGAAGTTCCCTTGCCTTTCTTGGGAGCCATACTCCAGGCACGCCCGCTCGTATAATACCAAGCACCCAACACAACTTCCCCCAGGCCAAAGGCCGGGTCCAGCCCCCAACCCACCAAGCAAGACTAACCCTGCTTAGCTTCCAAGATCTGATGGGACAGATAAGTCACCTATGAGGCAACAGGGAACCAAGATGTCCTTGCTCCGGTTCCGCTAACCACTAGGCAATGCTCCCTGGCCACGTGCTAAACCAAAGGAAGGTACAGCCAAGGAGGGCAAGCAATAAGACTCCAACCCTGTAGAGTAGCCCAATGCCCCTTAAGTAAGCCGCCCTTCTCACTAGGCCACACTGCCTTGCCGTGCAAAAGCAGCCTAAATGGCCAACCAAACAGGGCCACACACAAAATGGCCGCCGGCCACTAACAAGCCCAAAATGGCGGCCAGCAACAGAGGGCTATCCAACGGGTCCGCCCTCGAACGCACCGTAAGGACCCCAATTAATGGCGCTCTCCCAAGGCCAGCTGTGCAGCCGAGTTAAGGGGGACCCCAGGGGCAAACTAAATGGTAGCCGCCCCAGCCGCGCCGCGCCTCTAACGGCCGGCAAACTGCCGCGCCATGGAACAGCCTGCCCAACCTCCCAAACCGTCCCGAGGCCCCTGCAGCCTTAACGCTTCGGCTAGGGTGCACTCTCACGCGTGCACCCAGCCAACAAAAATGAAGAGGCCGCGCGGCCGCGCCGCGCCTCCGCTGGCCGGCGCACTTCCAAGCTCCGGAGCGACCCTCGAGCCTCCCAAGCCGCTCCGGGATGATCAGCCTCGCCTCCGCCGCTCTCCCCGTGCGTAGGCAAGCCCCCAGGCCAAAGCCTGTGCACAGGGCCCTCAGTCGCTCTCAGGAGACGTCCTCCTGTACCGAGCGACTGAGCTGCAATGAGCTGGGAAGGGCAGAGCTGCGTCACAAGGCTCGCTCTGCCCTCCCAGCCACTCCTTATAAGGAATGGAGGGGGTGGTGCCGTCCATCCCTCAGGAGTGGCAATAAACGGCCCCTGGCTGAGCAGCGTAGCTGCTTGCCAGGAAGGGGCCGAATTGTCTGGACAGAGCTGCTGTTTATGTTCCACCTTTAGTGAAGCTTTATATATTTAATCCTCAGTAAATGCTATAAGTTTGGAGTCAGTGCAGTTACCAACATAATATGCAAGTACGTGTTATTTACTATACTTTAATCCAAATATGTAATCCATTAGTAATTTGGTACATTAAAAAAAATTAAGTTCAACATATTCTTTATAACCCAAACAGACAAGAATCTAATTTAATTATTGGCTGTGATCCTAAGAACTGTACATCGAGTTTTACATGATGGGAAAATGTGTTTTATGTTTATGGCTACATCTCTTGAGCTTTGGACTTATGTTTACATATTTTAACCAATCTGTGTACCCTTTGTTTCACTATTAAGAAATAACTCCTTCCCTCAAGAGTTTATGGATTGATGTAGCATAGGTATATAATGAAAGAGAGAAAATGACCCTTCTTTTGAAGTTCCAGTCTGCCATCAGAAAGAGGAGAACAGAAAGGAAAAGATAAGATCACAAAATGCTTGCAGGTTTTCATGCTAGATGGCAAATTGCTTTTGAAACTTAAGACACTTTCAAAGCTTTGTGAAATAGCATTGAGGTCTGCTGTAAATGACAGAAGTTAAATAATCCTACTGGGAAAACCCAGGCTTGAAGTGGATTTTTGAATACCAGCCACTGGAATTAGCATCACTTGAATATGTGAAGCTACCTCATATTAAGTATAGATGTGTGCTCTTTCTAATATTCAGTGGAGGATAAAATGGATGAACTCCATTTGTCTCATTTATTTTTTCAATCACAACAAAAGGGTAAAGCCAAAATGAATGAGAAAACAATGGAAATACTTGTTTCATTTATTAGTTTTTCATTCATTTCCCATTGATTGTATTTATTTATTTATTTATTTATTTATTTATTTATTTATTTATTTATTTCTATTCCACCCTTCCCACACCGGCAGGCTCAGGAGGACAGATTACATTTTATAACATTCCAATAAAACTTACATTTAGCAGAAATTTAAAATCATAATAAATACAGTATAAATATTTAAAAGTACAGAAAGCAGCACAGAAAATCAGTCTCTCACCCAACCATCACTGAAAAATACTTAACATGGTTAAAATAAGTTTGGTGATGGATGCTTCTGATAGGGAGGACCCCATTCTCCTCTAATTCAGCCGGTGGGGGCCCAGCTCAGCCTCAACCATATGCATGGCAGAACAGCTCCATCTTATAGGCCTGGTGGAAAGATAACAGATCCTGCCGGGCCCTGGTCTCATTAGACAGAGCATTAGACAGGTTGAAGCCAGGACCGAGAAGGCCCTGGCTCTGGTCAAGGCCAGGTGGGCCTTCCTGGGGCTAGGGATCATTAGTAGTTGTTTGTCACCAGATTGAAGCGTCCTCTGGGGCACGTATAGGGAGAGGCAGTTCCACAGATACACTAGTCCCAGTCTGCATAGGGCTTTATAGGTTAATACCAAAACCTTGAATTTGATCCAATACTCTACTGGCAGCCAATGCAGCTGGCGCAGTACCAGTGTTATATGTGCTTTACTAGGCACCCTGATGATGACACGCATCACTGCATTTTGGATCAGCTGCAACTGCCAGGTGAGACCCAAGGGAAGCCCTGCACAGAGCACGTTACAGTAATCTAGCCTAGCCATTGCTTGAATCACTGTAGTTAAATCATGGGTTGAAAGATAGGGAGCAAGTTGCCTGGCCTGATGAAGATGGAAAAAAAGCCTGGCAACTGTGGCAACCCAAGGCTCCATTTTCAAAGGGGCATCTAGTATCACCCCCATGCTCCTGACTCTCAGAACTGGCATAAGCACTGCTCCATCAAGGGGAGGAAGCCGAGGTCCCAAATCCACACAACTGCAACTCAGGTACAGGATCTCTGTCTTCATGGGGTTTAATTTCAGCTGACTCTGCCTCAACCATCCAGTCATGGCTTCAAAAACATGCCCCAGGACATCCGAAGCCGAGCCAGACCGGCTTCAAAAGCATGCCCCAGGACATCCTGGGCCAAGCCAGACCAGCCATCCACCAACAAGTATAACTAAGTGTCATCAGCATACTTTGCACCAGCTGGGCAAGGGGGTGCATATAGATGTTAAACAATAGTAGGGAGAGTATTGCCCCCTGCGGCTTTACTTAGTTACTTAGTTAACCATGCAAAGCATGGTTGCTTTCAGTATGCTGGGTGGAGCAGCATGTAAAGGTCACTGAATGGTAACTGAAAAGAAGAAAGAGTGAAAGCCAAGTGGAAAGCTCTGCAATCTTTTGCAATATGGTGTCTCAGCATATATCACTCCCTATGGGTAGAAGAAGACTGGCTGGATCTGCACTGGAATCAACGAGAAAGCTACTAGATGCTTGCTTTTATTAATTGCCTCTAAAATGGGCACTCATTGTCTATCTCGTTGGCTGGATGTATTGAGAGAGCAGCAAAAGGCTTGAAAATGCCATGCCATGTAGCTGTAAAACATGAACGTTGAAGGCAGAAAAAGACTGGCTGGGTCTGCCATTGAAATAAATAGGATGTGAAAACAAATGGCAAAAATAAAATAACTTGTGAAAAGAGATGAAGAAATTAAAATAACTTCTTTCCCATGAAAAGGTCTATCACGCCAAATTAGACTCTTGGTTCACCTAGCTCAGCACTGTTTGCTATGACTAGCCACAGCAGTCGTCTCTGGGAGAGAAGTTTCCCAACATATGTCATCTGTGATCCTTTAACTGGAGGTGAAGGATGGAGCCCACACTCAAAGCATGTGTTAC
The DNA here is from genome assembly GCF_028583425.1 of Eublepharis macularius. NCBI lineage: Eukaryota > Metazoa > Chordata > Lepidosauria > Squamata > Eublepharidae > Eublepharis > Eublepharis macularius. The sequence continues at coordinate 61,032,823 of NC_072798.1, forward strand.
CAGTAAAACATGGCCCTTCCTAATGTTTGCAGAATTGCCTTTGTCTTCACCTCAACAAATAAGCATGGCGTTTGCCAAGCAACACAAGATGCACAGAGGTTCCTAAGCGATATTCTTGGGGTGTGGTGTCAGTGCCTTATAAGATGAATGCTTAAAAGTAAGCTATGTCTCTCCCTGACCCCAAAACCACAAATAAAATCATCATAATATTCAAAATCAATTCAAAACAATCAGGATATGGGGGGAAAAGCCATGGACAGCAAAAAAAAAAACCCTTAAAAGCAGCCAAGAAGTTACAGGAGTTTTTTCTTCAGCCTCAGAAGCCATCACTTCAGGGAGAGCAGAAAAGACACACTTAAAATGGCTACTGAGGGAAGTCGAATGAGTTTGCAACCCCAGCTGGAATGAAGAGACAGACACAGGCTTGGAATTAAAGAAGTGTTTATTAACATGACCATTAAACATAAACCATGGCAAGGGCCAACTAAACAGTACGTCAAGCCAAGGGGTAATTCCCAGACCTCCGCCTTGACCTGTCTGGGCAAACCCCAAAGCCCTGGGTGTAGGCCATCCCTGGAACGGCTGCAACCCGGCCAGCCAGGCAAATGGATCCCCCCATCAAGCACCTAACACCCAGCCATACAACACGAGGGAAGGCGTTGTCCCTGGGGATCCCCGCAGGTGTCTGCCCATGTTATGGTAGCTGTCAACAAGCACACCACACTGTTGGCAGACCCTGTTCCCCACCCATGTGGAAGTGCCACTGGGTGCTCACCGGCCCGCGCTCTATTCCCAAAACTCTCCTGCCACCACAAGAGTCAGTCTTGCTGTATCTCCAATGCTCCTTCTCCTGAAGTGGTTGGCCCTTGGTTACTGCTGCCTTCTCCCACCATCACACCAGACGAACCCTCCAAAGCAGAAATGCGAGTTAAGATATTATTAAGCAATGCCATCTTAGAAACCTTCTTAGAGGGCAGATGGACCCTTGCAGCTGCTCCAGAGGATGCTGGACCAACCTTGTCCCCCTCAAGCACTGAGAGGCAGTTCAATATCTCCTGCATAGTTGCTCCCGCATCCTCCTCATCAGAGGAAGAAAGAGCTGGTGTGGGCCTCCTGGGAGTGGGCTGCTTAGCAGGCTGTTTGCCCTTAGATGGGCCACCCCCTTTTTTAGGTGGCATAATTCCCACAGTTAAGCAATATCCCCCACTAAGGTAACAGTGAGGCTGGTTACAGCCAAACCACTTAACCCCTGTGCTACATTAGCACTCATGTAGTGATGTGGCCCACAAATGTAGCCACGGGGCTGGGTACAGCCAACCCACTTAATCACCTTGCTACAGCAGCGCCTGTGTGTGGCTCTCCCAAAGCTGCCTAGGAGGCAATAACTCCCCGCAGACACCCCACTAGGGGGCACCAGCACGGAGCCCTGCAACTGCCTCATAAAATGGCCACCTAAACTAGCCCTCAGAGAGTCAAAAGGGCCATTCCACTAGCCACCAACAGCCTGAATGGGACTCCCAGTACCACCCCAGTCCAAGTCCACTTATAACCCCCAAATCTGCCTTACTGAAGGATTTGCCCAACAATGGGGGGGCTGTGATGGGGGGCTGTGAGGTTCCCTTGCAGGAGATGCTCAGCAATGGGGGGAAGGCGATGATTTACGCCACTGCCTGCCAAGAAGCCGAGGCCCCTTTACACATGTCAAAAAAACTAAACTAGAACAGCCATCCACTCCTCCTCATAAGGAAAATAAAATGACTGTTCGTCATAACTAATGGAAAATGCAGATGGATCCTAAATACAAACATTTATCAATTTATTATTATTGCATAATACTTAAAATTCTGTGGAAAGTTATTATTGTAGTTTTATAATTAAATATAGAAAGCTTTATGTGGTTTAGGGGAGGGGGGTCTGTGTTTATTTGAAGTAGCTCTCAACTTTTTTATTTTTTATTTGTAGCCCTTCTAATTGGTGATTACACCAATAACTAGAGTGAGAAGTTATTTTCACCTGTTTATAGAGGGTTTTATTGCTGTTAGGTTCTACTTTTCATTCTGATCATAATATTACTCTTCTCTCTAAAATTCTACATTGCTTTATGCTAATCTAGATAGAAAGATCTACAATCTAGGTGATTCCTTAATTGATTTTGAACATAATACTTGTACTCTTATAATAAATTATTATTTAAATAATTATTCTGATAAATATATAGAAACAAACAGAGAGAAGGTGAGCTAATTTTAAATTGATTCTCTATAAACCTATTTTTTATAATTGTATTTTTAAGGGGTAAATTGGGGAGGGAAATAAATTTATTATAACTGTATTAATTGACTGAGAGTGGGAAAAGGTGTTTTCTAACTGTTATTTTGATTTAAAAGAGGTGCAATCTGTTTTAATAATCTGTGGAAGGGGGAAGAAATATTTGATTCAGCTAATTAATTCTCTTATCTAATTATTGATTAGCAAATCTTTTTAATGTTATTGTAAAAATCATTTAATATTTATTTAATTGTTTAGAAGTTAACCATTATTGCATATTGCTTGTTCAATATACATACTTAAACAAAATTTAAAATTAACAGTTGGATATTGATAAGTTATTATCCTGTATTAAGTTGCTGTTGATTATTTTTCACTACTGATACTGGATTGCTGTATATCTTATCTATTGTAGTTCAAAACAAAGTTTGTAATATTAGTGGTTGTTATTCTGCATCAAGTTATATAACCAAGCGACTGTCAAGGTACATTCTTAAACGTCTGTGATAATGCATTTGAACCTTAACATAACTTCTCTTAATGTGAGAGGTCTTAATAATCCAATCAAAAGAAAACAAAACTTAATGAATTTGGCTAAGCTAAAGCCTGATGTTACACTTCTTCAGGAAACTCACACTTGACAAATAGCAACAAACTGAAAGCTCATTGGATTCAGTTTCAATACCATGCCAAAGGGTCCTCAAAAGCCCATGGTTTATCAATTCTAATCTAAAAACAGGTATGTTTTCAGCACAAAGCAACATTAAAAGATCAACAAGATAGATTTCTGTTCATAAAAGGATCAATAAAAGACAAAATTTTAACATTTACTGTAATATATACTCCTAATAATAATCAACTCAAATTTATAGAAGACTCTTCAAACACTGACAAAATTCCAAGAAGGAAAAGTGATTGTAAGAGGCAATTTTAACTTCATACTAAACCATAGTGTTTTATGCATGAAGCCAGTAAATCAGTATTCAATCCATTTGAAATGGAGTTGGCATGGTTCTCCTACATTCTGCACCATCAGAAGCAGCTTTGAGTTGGAGTCTGGGTGTAATTTTACACATATTGAATACCTCATTTGAATGAATCAATGTAGTGGCATGTTTTCCGGGGGTTTTGTTTTGTTTTGTTTATTGGCGATTGCATAGTTTCGTTGCTACACTATTTCTGCAGACCCTTCTTCATGGCCCGCAACTGTGTACTAGTGGTGGCAGCAGCGGCAGCAAATTTCTTTTGGGGGACTGTGGAATGGAAGGGGACGGAATATTGACAGAAGAAAGCAAAGGGGAAGGGAAAGGGGGAAGCGGGAAGAATCTAGAGAAACAGCTGTGCTTCAGGGTTTGCGCTTTGAATGAGCTGCTGAAGACACAAATCCTTCTTCCAGGCACAAGCCCCTCTCCCCACCCCCAACTCAAAGGTGTCCTGGAAGAGAGCAGCATCAGCTCACCCTGGAATGGTCTTTGGGTGCCCTCGTGTGCCTGGAAGAAGGATTGCGTCTTCAGCAGCTCATTCAAAATGCACACCCAGAGGTGCAGCTGTTTCTCCATGTCCTTCCCACTTTCTCCTTTCCCTTCCCCTTTGCTTTCTTCTGTCATTATTCCGTTGCATCCCCCACCAGTCCCCCAAAGAATTTATCACTTTTCCTCTGCTCCTTTCCAGTATGTGTCACCACCCTTTTGTATTCCTGCCACATAGCCTTGGTTTTTGTGCGGCATTCAAAAGCTGTCCTCCTGTGCCCCCTGCCCAACATCTCCCATGTGATCTTCTCAAAGGTATCGATGTTCCAGTGACTCACTGCCAGAGACTCCTGTGCCTTCTCCTCCCCCCATATATCAAGGAGATCAAGTGTCTTCCGCTCTCTCCAAGATACCCCTCTGCTTCTAGGGGCTCTAATAGCAGCTAGATCCATGAACCTGTTATGAGGAGAATTACACTAAACAGCACAGTGAGGGGAAAATGCTTTTGGTGCCAAGAGGACAATTTACCTAACAGGATCAAAATCTACATTGCAGAAACGTTACCTCATTATTAGATTAAAAAGGCAGGGGTGAAGAGCTGTCATTTCGGGAGGAACACTAAACTTATTCCATATTAGATGTTTTATGCTTCATGGTATTTTCAGTGCTGTAACTTCAGACACTGACAATCACTTTTCTGAGGAAAATCATGCATTACAAATGTATTACGTTTCACAGCAGTGTTATCACAGTACTACTGACTCCTCCCCCCGAAAATGGACAAAATTGTTTACATATCATAGCAGCATTACTACTTCTTCACCAAACAAAAAAGAGTGGTCATATCATAACAGCATTACTGCGTTTCCGCTAATAAAAAAAAATTGGTTCTCACATCAACCAGCATTACTGCAGTATCGCTAATCAACAAAAAAGGCGGGAAAATAACAGGAGCTGAGGATAATAGACCAATCAGCTCCCAAGAAAAAAGGGGGGGCTCAAAAGCAGAACTGGAGTATTTGATTCTGCACTGACAGAACCCAAAATGCTCGCAGCATGCCATCAGCTTTTTAAAAAAAATTGGGGAATGAGCACAGGTGGAAAAACCAGTTAAAACCGGTCAAACCCCATTTCTGCTTCCCATGACCCCCTAACACATGCAGAACTCTGGACAACATGGGAAGCAGAACTGATTCAGAGATGCTATAAAGTGACCATGCATAAAACACTCATATTACTGACCATACATATTTCAATAAGCCAAAAGGGAAAGGGAAAATCAATTAACTTGTTTAGCTGAAATAATCAACAACCATCAACTGGTGGACATATGGCATCTGATGTATACCTCTGAAAAAATTACACCTATTTTTCAGCAAGGCATAACATTTACAACAGAATTGACTTCATTCTAATCTCAGACTCATTGACAAACCAAGTCCTAACTTAGGATATTGGAAATATTACATGGTCTAACCATGCCTGGGTTATTTGTACTCTAGAATTAGGACCTAAAACATCATCTGAAAAGAGATGAACTTTAGATAGAGCACTTCTATTTACTGAAAAGATTACTAAAGAAACAAAACAAGCCATCAAACAATATCTTAATGACAACATGAGATAAGACACCTTACTACATATAGTATGGGATGCTCTGAAAGTGGTATTAAGAGGTCAGTTAAAATCAATGTCCACACACTTTAATAAAAGTAAGAGAGCCACTAGACAAGCATTAATGGATCAAATCAAGACACTTGAAACCCTGCACAAAGCAAGAGGAAGCAAAAAAATATACCGTGACCTTCTTGCTGACCGCAAACTGTTAGAGTCTCTGGAAACTAATTGCATATAAAAAATCTTATATTCCTGCAAGAAAAACATTGGTTCAACATTCCAAAATCACTTTGGCTTCTATCATGGAGGAAAAAAACAGATGTCCAGATGAATTAAAATAATCCAAAATACTAAAGGCCACTGTTACTCAAAGTCTAAAGATATAATTCAGCTGTACTCAACAATGAACCCAAAGCCTCAATCTATCATTGAATATCTACTACGAAATATGAAAATCAAAAAACTAGAAGAATCTCACTGTTTAGTATTAGAAGAACCTACCAATATACAGGAAATTACAGATACCATAAAAAACTAATAAGGCAGTGTATCCTGATGGCTATTTGTCGGAGTTTTACAAGAAATATGCCTCTGTTCTCGCTCATCCACGAATGGAAACTTGTAATAACATTCTTAAAACAGGAAATCTTCTCCCATCATGGTCCATGGCATCAATAATAGTCATACCCAAACAAGGCAAGATCCTTTTAAATCCAGCTTCATATAGACTGATCTCCCTGTTAAACATAGATTACAAAATATTTACCTCCATTTTAGTCAAACATATCATACCTTCATAACAGAATATATTCACCAAGATCAGTCCGGTTTTATCCCAGGGAGAGATCTAACAAACAATATATATCAAACCCTGAGCATACTTGAAGAGTATAATCGCAGCAAATCAGCTCTTTTTCTATCACTGGATATTGAAAAAGCATTTGACTCCTTTGAAATTCCATATCTGTATGCCTTGCTACAATGTATGTGCTTTGGAGATAACTTTCTTAGAACGATCAAGTCAATCTACTCTAAACCCACAGCACAAATCAAAGTGAATGAGTTAACTTCGGAATCTATACTCTTGAAAAGAGGGACCAGACAAGGCTGTCCTCTCTTGCCAATGTTATTTGCATTTGCTTTAGAACTTCTTGCAAAAGCAGTCCGAGATAACGATCATATACAAGGAATAACAATTGCATCCAACAATTACAAGTTAAGCATGTTTGCTGACATGTCATTAAAAATACATCAAAAATCCAGTAAACACTGTTCTTTAGTTTCAAGAAATGCTCTCAACATTTGGACATATATCAAGACTGGAAGTTAATTAAACCAAATCTGGATTACTTCCTATTAATCTGTCACCCAAAACAGTGATTAATTCATAATTAATTCATCAACAATTTAAATTTCAATGGACTGACAATAATCTACCTTACCTAGGGATCTTGATCCCTTCCACTTTAAACAGCTTGATTAAAGACAATCATATTCCAAATTTCAAGGAAATAAAGTAAGATTTATTCAAATGGAATCAACAACAACTATCTTGGTATGAGTATTATCATCTCATCAAGTCCTTTGTACTCCCAAAATTAATCTTCCTGTTTCGAGCTTTACCCATTGATTATCTGCAACCTTATTGAAAAATTAGCAGGCTACCCTCAATAATTTCCTATGGTAACATAAATATCCATGGATTGCATTTTCTACTCTGAAGCTTAAAAAGACACATGGAGACTTCAGCTATCAAGATGTTGACATTTATGCCAAATTAATAAAATAGCAAACATAGTGCTGATGCTGCAGATGCATGATAGTCTGGATTGGATCAAAACACTATCAACCTCTATTCATAAAAGAGCTGATCTGGAGTAAAGGGAACTTATGTCCCCTGACATGCCCTTGCTCTGGTTTTTCTCCGGGAGTTTGGGGGCAGGGGAAGGGCATGACAGAGCAACAGCAGCAGCAGATCTCTCTGCTTGTCGCTGCAGCTGGATCCTTGCCAATGGCTGTCTCTGTAGCAGCTCCCCGGGGGTGGGCAAGCAGCCTGCTGGATGCAGGGCACCCTTGGAGAGAGCAGCAGGTGTCCACCCTGAATGGTCTTTGGGGGTCCTCACGTACAGTGGGCTTGTGCGTAAAAGAAGTATTGGCGATGGCAGCTGCTGCTGGCTTCCTCCAACTCTTCAACAAGTGAGGGAAGCCTGAAGATGGCAGGCAGCTCTCACAGAGAGGGGAAGGAGAGGGGAAGGAGTCTCCTACACTTTCCAGGTAAGCCTGCACCGACTTGCCACATGAAACTCGTCTCTTCTGGTTAGATACTATGATGTTATAAAAATTTCAAATTTATGAAAACTCATGACTATTTCTCCTTAGTCGGACCTCGCACAGCAACAAATGATATGCCCAAACAACTTATTCAATAGTTTGATTTATCATGATACATCTTATTCTTCTGAACAATTAACAACAAAATAAAGTTCTCAATTTTGTGTAATGTTGTGTAATGCAGGAGAAGTCCTGCCTTGATTGACCCCTCCCCATTGCTTTTTGTGGGTGGCCCTGTTGAGCACTGTTGACATTCTGTTGTCATTCTGATGACATATGCACACATACAGGATCTCCTTCTCTTACCAGCTCTCCCCACCCACTCTCCTAGAAACAACAGCATTCAGTAACATGGAGTAAGCCACTTCAGCATTTATAATTCTTGCAATGAAACAATACCCATCTTCCTTACCTGTAAGAGATTATGGGAATTGTAACTTTCTAGGATATCGTATTCAATTTAAAAGGCTAATAAAACCAAATTTCCATCATCCCTAACTGGAAATAATGGCTGGAGAAGATCGGAATTGTGCCATTACAAAAAGACTAGGCCTACCCTAAGTTTTAAAAGTCTTCCCTGCTGTTAGTTGCTTTCCTGTCTTCACAAAGGTACTCTGACAGGAAGGACTGACAGGTGGCAGGGTTGTGGAGGCAAGTCTCATTCTGACTCAAATTCAAATCCAAAAAACATTGGCCCAACTTGAGATGGTGTGAAGTTTTCCAAACTGAGGACAATTCACAATAGGAGTCCTCTTTCCATTTTGAACATCATTGTCACCTCTATGTGAAACCACCTGTATGTGAAACCACTGAATTCCCTTCAGGTTCCCCCTTCCCTTATTTTATACTGGGAACCTCTAGTTCAATTAACTTTATTATACAGAGTTTCTTTTTATTGTTATTGGATAAAAAATGTAGAGAAAAATAAATCTTGTAAACTTGTGTAGGTGTAGAAATGTAGGTGTTTATCAAATTATACAGTTAAAATCATTCTTAAATAATCCACAAAGCCACAGTTTATCATATTCAGAAAAATGGAATTGATCAGTCACAGAACAATATGAATCATATCTTTGTTAAATGATTTCCAAGCTCTGCTGATTTAAAACAGTGTCTGAGCAAAATACTTTCTGCATATGAAGACTGAAAATGATTTATTGCATCTTTTTATGAAAGCATCTTCTGGTATTGTCTTGCCTTTCCTCATCTTCTTTTGATGGCAGGATGAGACTTGAAAGGAAGATTCATTTTCTCCCCTTTCACTAATCAGTCTACATACTCTTTAAGGAAGGAGTTGGCCCTTATTAGTGCTGTCGATGCCAAAAAGTTAAAAAATAATGGGGTCATCATAATACTAGCTTCCGTTGCTTACAGATTTCAGTTTTATTACAAATAAATTCCCCTTGCCATGAAATTACTATTTCATCACAATAAAAAAACTAGATGTGTTTCAAATTTGTGTGTCACATTTGTGCCTGTCTGATGCATTGGCCCAGCCAGCTGAGACCACAGCTTCTGTTGGCATGTGCTCAGAAATGGAATGCTTTAACCCTTTATTTTCTCTTTTTAAAACTGTTCAAATTGTTGAAATTTGCATCAAAAGTTTATGTAAGTAAGTGTATAATTTCCAGGCAAAATAATACCTTTGCTTTGTCCAGAAATCCAGAAATCAGCAACAAAATCATTTTTAAATTCAGGGCAAAACGGCACTCCTGGGGTGCGCCTGCGCACTTGCCCGGCTGCCGCCATTTGCCCTCCTGCACAGAGGAAGAACAGGAGCTTTCCCGGGCATCCAGGTGCCTGGAGGGGGCGTGGGTCGGCCGGTTATAGGCCGGCCCTGCCTCCCCTCCTATGCAGTTCTCCTTTCAAGCTCATCCCTCCCTCCACACCCTATGTTTATGCAGTACAGGATTAGCCGGTCGCTGGTTTTCAGGGCCAGGTAGGAATTTTTTCACCTCTTGCCTGATTGGCCGTTGGTGAGGGGTGTTTTTCACCTACCTTGTAAAGCCGGTTCAGGTTGATGATGTTTTCCGGGTTGTTCAAGTGTTGGCAGGTTAGTTTGGGTAGGCAGAGCGGGCCGGTGAGCACCCGGTGGCACATCCCCATTGGTGGGGAATGGGGGTCTATCTTTGATCGGCTGGCGGGCTTTATGGCTGCCAGCTGAGAGGGCAGGCTGCCCTGGGACCCCCTGGAAAAGGCCTTCCCTTGGGCTTTACGGCTGGGGTGTATGGCGCTTTAAAAGGGGGAACCATTCGCCTGGCCGGCTGGGTTTCAGCCATGCAATGGATGGCTCGTGCCTGGGGCAGGGGGTGCTCACCCATGCAGGTTGAGGAGTAGGTCCATGTGACCCCTTGGCTCGACTAGTACCGCTAGTTATACCCTTGCCGTTATTAAGTTATTAAGCATAAATTTAGTTTGGTCAATAAAAGGCCCTGTTTCACCCAAGCCTTGTGTACGTCTCTTCATTCCGAATAGGGGGGCAATTGCTCCTTCCCATATCTAGCACCAGTACCTCCAACTTAAAAGTCATATTATTGAAAGATTTTTTTTAAAAAAAAAATTAGAATTATTAGTTGATATTTAAGGTGCTACTGGACCCAAATCTTGCTCTTCTGCTGCCAACCAACACTGCCACCCACCTGAAACTGGAGATCAGTTGTAATTCTGGGGAAAATCCAGGCTTCACTTGCAGGTCGGCAATTCTAAAGGAAGCTGAATTATTTTATTTTTTTTATTTATATTTCAATTTATATACCGCCCATCCCTAGGGGCTCTGGGCAGTGATTATCTGGATTGAGAATAAATTAACTCAAAGAGGCACAAATTGTGATTAATCTGTGCCTGCAGATGCAGAGGTCATTTTCATGACTTTAGCATGATCTTGGGAGATATCTGTGGGTCTTCTTTGGTGACTGAATTTGCCAGCTTCACTGACACAAAAGTAGCTACAAACTGAAATACAGAAATAAATGAAATTTCTCTACCAAAGGCATGACTTAACATGTGTTCCTTTACAATAGGAGACTTGTACAAGATGCAAAGATTTTCAACGTGGCATTTGATTCAAACATTAAATGGCAACATAGAGAACAAGAAACGTAGGTTCAGCTGGTAAGTGTGTTTGCGATGAAATTCACAATATTCCTGACAAAGATCATAATTACCATAATAATAATTCTTTACCCTGATTCTCCACATAACTTTCCTCAATCCTAGAGCTTGCTGCTAATACAAGATGTGATCACGTGATGGCCTGATGTCACCCGAGAGATGAATCCCACTATATAAAAGGCAAGCTGTATTGGTGACAACTCACTTTTTATCCTCACACAGGCACATTGCCAATGACTCTGGCCTCAAGGCCACTGCGAAGTGCTTGCTTGCTGTTAAGAGGGGCCCATTGAATTGATGGCCTAAGCATTCATCCCCGCACATCCCCTTAGTGCCCTCCTGCTCTGGCCTCCAGGCCACTGTGAAGTGCCTGCTTACCACCGGGAGGGGGGCCGCCGAATCAGTTTTCTAGAGTTCATTGTATTTTTTCACACAACGGTTATTGATTCCCACTATATAAAAGGCAAGCTATATTGGTGACAACTCACTTTTTATCCTCACACAGGTGCATTGCCAATGACTCTGGCCTCGAGGCCACTGCAAAGTGCTTGCTTGTTGCCAAGAGGGGCCCATTGAAATGATGGCCTAAGCACTCCTCCCCACACCTCCCCTTAGCACCCTCCTGTTCTGGTCTCCAGGCCAATGCAAAGTGCCTGCTTACAGCCAGGAGGGGGGCCACCGAATCAGTTTTCTAAAGCTCATTGTATTTTTTTCACACAACGGGCATTGTTTTTAGTTCGTAATATTTACCTAACTTGTCCCAGAAGGACATACAGCAGAGGCTTGAGGGAAGAACCTTCTTGGTTGTGGTGAGCAAAGAGGAAGCAAAGGGGACATTGGGTAACTAGTTCTAGAATCTAAATCTTTATTGAGAAATTTTGCTGTTTACACTGCATAATTTTGACCTTGGAACATGAAGGAGTGAAGACAAAAAGGTGTTGAGGGAGAAGGAAGGTAGGGCATGTATTGATCTGAACCAAGCTGCCAGTCCTTTGGATACAAACTTCTCACTTCTCTACATTTTTATTTATCAACCCAGGACTCAAAATCATTCCCTACTGCTGTTGCTGTGATCAAAGGAAATGCATCATTTTACACTACAATACACTGAAACCTGTACATAATGAATATTTCTTTTTGATCACTGGCATAACACTGTAAGTTGCTTAGCTTTTTATCCCTTCACTATAAATCATCAGTGTGATGTCTTGATAAAATCTGACACTGTATGTCAAATCACGCTATAGTAAGTTAAATTATAAAATGTCTTGAATGCATTACAATAGGAGGATGCATTTTTTAATTGATGAGTTATTGCTCAGCATGATCTGGCTATTTTATCCCAGTTCACAGGAATTAGAAATAAGTCTTCCAAATCCAACAGTTTCTGTCAATTAAGATAGCAATGGACTGTATTTTCTGAACTGTCAAAATGAGTAAGGAAAAAACCTTTTGTTTGCCTTGGTTCATGGGTCATTGGCTTTCACAATAGCTGGCTCTCAGTTCAGTTCTACTTTAAAGTGATGTGTTTCTTCATGAATCATTTATTCACATAAATTCCAAATAGTTTAGTACTTGTCTCATTCATTAGGCAGATTATATAGACAGATTGTTACCTTGAGCCAATCTGCTCTCTTGGTTTCTCAGCCATATAAATCGCTTGACTGTATTAAGATGCTTTTTCTGGCATTGCTTGGCTAATCACCACCTCTATGTTCTGCCTTCTTTAATAAAGCTAAGTGAAAACTGATCTATCATCCTCAAAGTACTTGACAAGTCAGCAAATTCCAACCTGCATACAGTCAACACTTTAAGTCACCCCAGATTTAAAATACATACAGGCTGTGTGGTTAACTGTGCATGCAGTCTGTTTGGGTGTGCCATTCTGAAAGTATATATTAGTGCTCAGTATAGCATCCTGCAAAGACCTTGGCTTGGTTCACATATTTATAGAAATATGCACTCTATAGAAACATAAATGCCTCACTACATGTATAACATTAGCTGCCTGCCATAGATATATACATTTTCCTCTCTTTTTGTGTGGAAAAGTTAATACAAATTGAGTGGGTATATGAGCCATAGAAACCTTGCTGGAGTCATGTGAACATTCATACTCTGTCAGCATCCATATCAAAAGCTTATTCCGGTAAGTGTGTGTACCGCCTGTATATCTTAAAGTTATTGCAAACTGTGGGTTCATTTCAATGTTACTAGTAGAAGCCAATTTAAATTGGTACATGTTACAACTGTTATTGATCATGAGAAATCCACATTTAACAGTCCACTACGCAGGTTACATATTTTTTAAAAAAGAAGTATTATTGAATTTCATGCAAGATGAAGCCAAATTTATCCATATCAGTGGAAACCTTCTCTACAGGAACATTTGTGTTGATTTGCATAAAACTGCCTGATCCATTTCATGAGCAATTGCACAGACACATCTAGCTGCTATAAAAGAGGCCATGTAGAACAATGAATAGTGCCTAAGACTGAATCACTTAGAATGGCTACTAAGCACTGTCTGAAGATCTATTAGTGGTCACACTAGCCCTCATGATATTAAGAAGGCTTATGAATATGGCAACATCATAAGCCCCTCTCCTCATGTGTTTACAACACAGACCAGCTTCCTGGCTAGGCAGGAGATAGAAAAGTACTGGAATGTGAGCGGTGAGCTAAGACTAACTCTCAGCCCCATGCCCTGGAGATGTGCAAAACCATAGAACAATAGAGGTCTCCAGAAGTAGTTGAATGAATCTCTTCACACACTTTTCCAATACTATCCTTACCCATTCTCCTATTACAGCCTCACCCATCCATCAAAAATCCTTTTTCACCTATAGTTCCTCTCAAGAAGGCACAATCAAACCTTCCCAGCCTTATTGTCTCATCCCAGAGAAAGTTTCCCAGTCCATTGTCCCACCTTGGAGACAGTTTCTCAATTCTCTGTAAACTTGGCTGCTACCCTGCTCACCCTCAAATCTAGATCAGTCCCAGTGAAACTCTAATGTGGGCTTAGAACTGGACAGCATCAAGTGCATATCATAGGCGTATCCAGGGCTCATTTGGCAGGGGAACGTGCCGGAACAGCATTCCAGAAAAGCTGAAAAGTGGTCATGTGGGTTTTGGCCCCACCCATGTGATTCCTTTTCCTCCCCTCTGCCTCTCCTCCAAAGGAGGCTAAGCTGCTTCAATTCATTCTGCTGCTTTATTTTCATGAGTGAGTGAGTGAGTGAGTGAGTGAGTGCAAGCTGGGCTGCTGGGCTTGGATCTCCACAGGAGGGTAAGCTGCTTCAATTCATTCTGCTGCTTTATTTTCATTCATGAGAGAGAGAAAGAGAGAGAGAGAGAGAGAGAGAGTGAGTGCAAGCTGGGCTGCTGGGACGGGATCTCCAAAGGAGGGTAAACTGCTTCAATTCATTCTGCTGCTTTTTTTCATTTGTGACTTGTGTGTGTGAGAGAGAGAGTGAGAGAGAGAGAGAGAGAGAGAGAGTGCAAGCTGGGCTACTGGGCCTGGATCGCCAAAGGAGGGTAAGCTGCTTCAATTCATTCTGCTGCTTTATTTTCATTTGTGACTAGTGAATGAGTGTGTCCATGCAAGTAGGGCTGCTGGGGCTGGCTCTCCAAAGGAGAGTAAGCGGCTTTGAGTTCATTCTGCTTTATTTTCAGGAAATACCTGGAGATTTTTGGGGAAAGGGGCCTGAGGGGTGGGTGTTGCCTTCTGACACACTTCCGGTGATGTCAGAGTGTGTGCCAAATGCTAATGAAATATGCTAATGAGTTATGCTAATGAGTTCCTGCAGTTCTTTTTCTACGAAATGACCCCTGGGAGTATCGTGCCTTAATTGACTCCCAGCTCTGATTACAAACCTAATGCCAGCATAACATTGCGTCATACCCAGTTATGACACTCCCTTCAGGGAAGGGGCATCATAGGGAAGATCATCCATGACAGACCCATGCTGGAGCCTGAATTACAGCTCAGAGCATTCACATTCTGTCACTGCATACCAAAAGCCCACTGTAGTAGGTGTATGAACTGGCCATATATCCTAAAGTTATTGCAAACTATTTTTGTCTTTGTACAGATGAGGGCTTCCAGTTAATTGCACTGGAACCCTTTAGGACTCAGACCAGTTATCAGTCAGGAGACAGGAGGCCAGATGGTGATGGCTGTTTAACCCTGGAGGTGTGCCTTAGCTTCTGCCTTATTTTAAACATCCTCATAGAACAGAGAGAGTAAAAAATCAAGTCCTCCTTGCTCAGCTTCCCATCACATACCTAAGCCCCTGCTCTGTTTGGAATTCCAGCTAAGTCTACAGCCAGTCACAGCGCTCATAAGCACTAGATAAATCCCAGCCTGGACATCCATAACTCATATATGCTGGCAGTATAGCACTGGGCTTTCAGTGAGATACCTTCCCAGCATCACCCCCCCTCCCCTGCAAGTGGGACCACAACCATACTGCAAAGTAACTATAGATATTCAACTGCTAGTGCTGCTGCTGGGCAAGCATCCATGATGCTTGCTGTGTTGTTGGATCAGAGCCATGTGGAGCAGGTACAATTGCACTGCATCCCCTCATAAAAGATGAATAAGTTTTGGCTCAACCGTGATAATATATTCTCCAACAGCACACCATGTGGGAACCTCCAAAAGTACCATGTCCGAATCTTGGGACATAAATGAATTTTACAATTTCATGAGCACTTAAGAAGACATTACTTATCATAGTATAGGATGGGGTAGCTCTAGTCTAGTCTCTAGTCCAGTGATAACTCTTATTTTCTCCTATTATCTTAACTGGGTAAAACTTTCGCTGAAAGGAGGAGAAATCATACACAGAGCCTTTCCTGTGCTAAAAAGTATGTTGATTACTTAATTGTCACACAGGACCCAAACAATGTCTTTGTGTAGGTATAACCATTACAGCGAAATTGTACTTTTCTCATACTCCAACCACAATTTTGAGTTGCTCAGAAAATTAAGCTTATATGTACGGTTGTAATTTTTTCCCTTTATAAAGCTTTTTTGAGCACAAAGAAAGACAAATCAATACATATTGCTTTCAGAAAACATGGGCATTACAAAGTTGACTACATTCATGACAGTGGGAATTACAATGCATCTTCTCAATAATATATTGCCATTTTTCAAGCATTCTCAAATATTATCTCGACATTTTCAAATGTTATAAGATTTTTGTACTCTGACAGCCCTTGTAACACAAGTTTTTTTCTTTAATTTTTGTCTTCCTCTCCTTTTCTTTTCTGTACCCCCTTTTCTATTTTAAAAATAAAAATAAATTTAAAAAATAATATATTGCCATATCATGGATCTTCCTCCCCCTTTTACAAACAAAATTAAAGATCAGTGAACACCTCAATGCTGATTATACACTGTCCCCCCAAACAAAACTGATCCTTTCATAGATCAACTTCATGTTCAGGATAATATCAGTTTTTTTCCATCTAGAAAAGCTCTTGAGATTGATCGTTGTGAAACTACTATAATGATTTATGTACGTTTATGTAAATCCAAATTGGATTTGGTGATGTGGGGAAGGGTTGCATAGTTACCTCACACACACCCCTTTCATGAGAAGATCTGACTGGAACAGCTGAAACCCTCTCCTCTGCACATTTTTTGGCAGGGATGAACAGAATGAGCTGCAACTTTTGGAGTACTATGGTTTGATGTGGTTTTATTGGTTTTATTGCTGCAGATGTATTTATATTTATACTTACTGTTTTATCCTTGTTGTGACCTGCCCTGAGCCTGCTTGAAGGGAGGGCAGGCTAAAAGTTGAATGAATGAATGAATGAATGAATGAATGAATGAATGAATGAATGAATGAATGAATGAATGAATGAATGAATGAATGAATCTTAAAGAAAGGGCTGTTGAATGTGTATGTGAAAAGTCTCACACACTCCTTTCTTGCACAAAGATAGTTTTCTATACAAAAATGGAATATTTAATAAACCTGGAATTTTCAAAAATCCTGAATTTGGACCAAAGCAGCAAAATTTATTTCTGGTAGTTATATAACAAATAGTTATTAGGGATGCTTAAACACCTCCTGGTTTGGCTAACCATCAGTTTGCTCGTATGAGTGTTTGCAAGCACTTTGAACTTGTTCATTGGGTTACTTTTCACCTTTTCAAGTAATACTGCATAGTACTGTGCAATCAGCACTGTTTGACACGTACATAATCTCACATAGGCCAGCAGGAGTCTTATTGTCTTCTCCCCAAGACCTTTGTCATTGCATACCATTTGGCAGTCAATCATATAAATGAACGGAACAAAACAGAGTACAGTTATCTATCTATCATCTATCTATCTATCTATCTATCTATCTATCTATCTATCTATCTATCTATCTATCTATCTATCGAGTCCTGTTTTTTTATTGTGCTTCTACAGACTACCCATATAAAATAACTAAGTAGTATGCAAATCAATCAGCCAGTGATTACAAATAAAAACTGTCTTATCATTTGGTGTTAATTTATGTCTACTATTGGTGTTACTTTGCTCATGTACATTTCCACACAGATTTATAAAAGGCAGTTTTCCCTTCATGTCATATAGTTTTCTGACCCATCCACACATGACCCTGATTACAATAATCTCCCTACAGTAATCTTCCCTATAGTGCAAATGCAAAAACACCACCACAAGGATGCAATACTAAATCATTTCACCTCCACTAGATCATTTTACCTCCACAGGCAATGGGCAGCTGAAAAACTGTTCACAACCACTCAAGATACTTGGCAGATGTGCACAGACCAGAAGTTTGGTTCATGGGTGATCATGGCTCTTGTACTATGTTTGCCTATCAAACTTGTTAGCTGTGAAGTTCATGGAAGCTCTGATTATTTCCCAGAGTATAAAGTCATATATTTCCAAGCAGTTATCACAGTTCTCTCTCTCTCTCTCTCTCACTCACTCACTCACTCTCACACAGAAACTTATTCTATAATTGTACAGAATGGGGAAAAGACACTAGCTTGACTGGATAATAAGAATGATAGAACTAATTTGACTGGATTCAGACTTAAAGAGATGCATATTTGGATATGAATTAATATATAGAATTATAATATGGGGTACTCTACTCTCATGAAAACTACATCTTTATATTGCAGGTAGGTATCCTGAACTTGTGATAGCACATGTACAAGCACTTGCACCCACCATTCAGGGGCTATCTTTAGATGTTTAGCAGGGAATTGATCAAGGCCAAGGGACTTCCACATTTCCAGAGCTTTGATCAGTTCAGCTGTCTTGCCGCAGGTGACAAATCTCCATTTTGGAATTTACTTAAGGTTGATTTCAAAGTTCAAATCCGATTTTAGATTGTGCTTCTTATAGAGGTTCTTAAAATGCTTTTTCCAGGTAGTTGATAATATGGGAGTTACGGTGTTGTTTCATGATTTCAATATTGGAGTAATTAAAGGCCATAAAGACATATTAGGCTTTCCTTTGGTTGCCGCAATTATCTTGCCCCATAAAGATTTCATAGACTGGCGCTTTTGCTTCTTCAGCATAACTTCTGGCTCATATCAATGAACGTCTTGTGGTAGCTGTGTTACTCTGTTTAAAAAGTTTGTAGTTCTGTTTAACGTGTTTTTAGCCTTCCTGAAGTCCTTCTCAAACCAGCTCTTTGTGTGGTGGTAAAAATTGTTTGATTTCCCCTTTTATTCCTGCTATTTAGCAGAACTGCATCAAACAATTTGATGAACAGTTTCATGGATTCCAATGCTGTTTAATAATCTTGTTCCATCTGAATCTTTTTTTTCCAGATTTTGTGTTTCTATAGTGTGGAGCACTTTAATAGTGGATTCAGCCAATCTTTTGGACTATCTTCACTTAGATGGCAGTATTTTGAGTTCATTTTGGTCAGTACTCAAGTCTGATATAATCTCTATTGATATTTTAATGGAGATTGGGAGATGTTCACTTATTCTGTAGTCTTCTATCTTGAATACTTTGTACAGGTGGGAATCTCCAACCAGCATGTAGTTAATTATACTTGCTCCTTATGGGGAGATTAACATATAATTTCCTGAAGAATCAATGGTGTTATTTCCATTAATAATCACCAGGGACAATGTGGAACTCGATAGATTCCAGTTAACCTTCTATTGCAAAATACTTGCTTTCCCACCATGTATAGCTTCTGCAGTTGTATGACTCAAATTGGGCCTTCTAAATATTTCAACATTGATCTGGAAGGCTATAGTCAGATTTAAGTTCAGACACTTCCAGTTTTCACCAGAGCACCAATCCAGTTTAAGATCTTCCAGTTTTCACCAGAGCACCAATCTATGAGTGCTGTTGGTCAAAATGGAATAGAACTCTGGATATGGAAATAAACTGATTAGGTTCATGAAAATCAAGGACTCTGACTGAAAGATGAGCATTACTCAGGGATTTTTTCTGGAAAAAGAGGTGGTGGAACTCTCTATTATCACATGTGTGCAAGCGAAGCTCATGCACACTCCCGGAAATGCACGATGACATCACTTCCAGAAGTGATGTCACTCCTAGAAGTGATGCCACTTCCTGGAACCCAGCATAATGCATTATGATGAGATAAATGTTAGTAAGCTTGGGAAATTACACTATTAGGAGAAAGGGTTTTTTTCCCCTTTCATTATCTACTACAAAAAGTGAAAACTTCCATTCCCTTTCTCAAACATTTCATTTATTTGCAATCATATTTTAAAATATGCAAGAATGAGGCCTCTAAAAATCCAAAACCCATCTCACAAACCTAAATTCTAACAGATTCCCTCTGCCAGCATAGAAAAAAAATTCCAAAATTCTTTTAAAATTCCACAGAGTCTGAAATTCCTAATCTAATGAACACTGAATTTTCAAATTTTCAGGGAGAGTTTTGCTTTACTGGAGCAATTCAAAATTAGATACTCAACTTTAGCTGCATTCGATTTATACTTAGTTTAAAATGACTTTTTTTGTTGCCTGCCAACTCTACCTTACCAATGGCTAAGCTGTTGTGATATTATGAAGTGCTCATAAATATTCCAATGTCCCAGACAAACTGGGTTTTATTAATAAAAACTTCCCTAACACACATATGTCCACTGCAATTTCAGTGATGTTAATCAGCTGAGGGTGGGGAGAACCATTTGAGTTACAGCTATTAAGACATAAGTACACCTATATGCTGATGAATATATTGATGAAAGCCTTCTGTGACTTGGACACAGCTATCCATTCCTAGCATAAAACAAGAATAACCATAACTGATATTTTAACTAATACAAATAACTAAAATGGATATATTTAACTAACACAGAACCAATCTGCATTTGAAAGCTGTGGGAACCATAAGAATGTCAACTTCAGTCAACAAAAGAATGAAAACAACACACACACACACACACATGCACATCCCCACCCACCCCCACAAAAAGAAAGCAGAATGAACTCAAAGCAGCACACACACACACACACACACAGCCCCATCCCCTGAAAAGAAAGCAGAATGAACTCAAAGCAGCACACACATCACAGAAACCCCTGACTGAAATGAAAGCAGAATGAACTCAAAGCAGCTTAACCTCCTCTGCAGATCCCGCACCGGGCCCCAGCTTGCTCTTGCTCTCTCTCTCTCACAGAGGAATGAAAAGAAAGCAGAATGAACTCATAGTAGCTTAACCTCTTCTGCAGAGTCCGCGCTGGGCCCCAGCCATTTCTCTCTCACTCACTCACTCACTCATTCAATCACACACACACACAGAGAGAGAATGAAAAGAAAGCCAAATGAACTCAAAGCAGCTTAACCTTCTCTGCAGAGCCTGTGGGGCCAAAGGAGGAAGGAATCACATGGCCAGATTCTGGAGTTGCTGGACCGCCATTCTGGGGCATTCCCCCTCAAAAAAAGCCCTGGCATTACTTATAGAGAAACTGCTTAAACAGGACTGGGACTTCCTCTAAAAAAATGCTGCATGAAAATGCTCCCCACTCCATTTGGGAATTAGGTACTCTACCAAGTTTGATCTGCCTCACTACCTTAATATGCTGGCAGTTCCAAAACTGAGGCTGTCATACATGATCGCATATTGCAATGCATTGCCAGTGGTCCAGATGAAGGGTCATTTCCTTAAGGCCACTCCAGGGCAGCCCTTCTGTGGCTGTCCTTTGGCAGTTGATTCATTGTCCCATATCTTTTTCTACTGTCCAAAGTATGCAACAGCCAAAGTTCAGCCATCCCTGACACTTCAAGATTAAGATTACTTCCGGGTAGCCTCTGCAAAAGCTGCATTTTATTTATTTATTTAATTTATTTATTTAATCACATTTCTAGACCGCCCTCTCCATCAGACGGGCTCAGGGCGGTTTAACAACAGTTTAAAACAGTAAAAACATTATTAAAACATTACATCAAAACAATTAAAATTGGCAGGTATAAAATATTAAAATATAGAATTTTCCTGCATGGGTGGTGGTGGAAGGTCTTCAATAGTATGGCCGGTGAGAGGACAGCCTAGCCCCCACCAAATGCCTGGCAGAACATTTTCACCTTGCAGGCCCGACGGAAAGATAACAAATCCTGCTGGGCCCTAGTTTCCTCAGACAGAGAGTTCCACCAGGTCAGAGCCAGGACTGAAAAGGCCCTGGCTCTGGTAGCGACCAGGCGGACCTCCCTGGGGCCAGGGACCATCAGCAAGTGCTTAGTGGCTGATCGAAGCGACCTCCGGGGAACATATGGGAAGAGGCGGTCCCGAAGGTATGCTGGGCCCAGTCCACATTGGGCTTTATAGGTCAACACCAAAACCTTGAACTGGACCCAGTACTCAACTGGTAACCAGTGCAGCTGACAGAGGATAGGTGTTATATGAGCCATGGCAACCACCCGTGCAGCTGCATTCTGAACCAGCTGCAGTTTCTGGATCAAGCCCAAGGGAAGCCCTGCGTAGAGTGAGTTGCAGTAGTCTAATCTGGAGGTGACCATTGCCTGGATCACTGTCGTAAGGTCATGGGTCGATAAGTAAGGGACAAGTTGTCAAGCCTGTCTTAGATAGAAAAATGAGGATCGAACAACCGCTGCGACCTGTGCCTCCATAGACAAGGAAGCATCCAGGACCACCCCCAGGCTCCTCACTCTCGACACCAGCGTAAGTGGTGCTCCATCAAGAGCGGGCAGCCAGAGTCCGGCACCCATGGACCCTAGACCCACATGCGGGACCTCCGTCTTCAATGGATTCAGTCTCAGCCGACTCTGCTTCAACCATCCAGTCACAGCTCCAAAGGCACGTTCCAGGACATCTGGAGCAGAGCCAGGCCAGCCATCCATCATCAGATACAATTGGGTGTCATCTGCATATTGATGGCACCCAAGTCCGAAACTCCGTACCAGCTGGGCAAAGGGGCACATATATACATTAAATAGCAGGGGGGAGAGTATTGCCCCTTGAGGGACACCACACACCAATGGATGGCAGGATGACAACTTCTCCCCTAGTGCCACCCTCTATCCCCGACCGTGGAGAAAAGAGACAAACCACTGCAGAGCTGTCCCTCGAATCCCCACATCGGCAAGGCAGTGGATCAACAGGTCATGATCAACCATGTCGAATGCTGCTGATAGATCTAACAATATCAGCAGCGCTGACCCGCCTTGATCCAGCTGTCTTTGGAGTTCGTCCATCAGGGCGACCAGCAATGTCTCCATCCCATATCCCGGACGGAAGCCAGACTGGAAAGGATCTAGGGATGAGGAATCATTCAGGAAGACCTGCAGCTGCTCTACCACCGCCCGCTCAATCACCTTACCCAGGAACGGGAGGTTCAAAACTGAGCAGTAACTGACCGGGTCGGTAGGGTCCAAAGATGCTTTTTTCAGGAGGCCTAACCACAGCTTCCTTCAATGCTTCCAGAAAAATCCCGGAGCTCAGAGACATGTTGACAATGGCCTCCAGGGCATCCCATAGCCCATCTATGCTGGCCTTCACCAGCCACGAAGGGCATGGGTCCAAGGAGCATGTGGTAGGCCTAACTGCTTGCAGGATCCTGTCAATCTCATCCCCAGAGAGTGGACTGAAATGGACTAATATCATCTCAGAAGGCAGCCAAGGGGCCTCCAGTTCACACACTATATCAACTGTGGCTGGGAGATCATGGCGGAGAAACAAGATTTTATCAGCAAAAAAGCTCCCAAAAGCCTCACAGCTAATATCCGAATCTGAATTTTGACGGTCCCCTCCTGATAAGGAGACCAAAGACTGAACCACATTGAACAGTTTTTCTGGGCATGAGCTAGCTGATGCAATGGAGGCTGCATAAAACTCTTTCTTTGTAGCCTTCACTGCCATCTCATAGGCCTTCATAAACGTCCTATAAGATGCTCTCTTGCCTCTTCGTCACGAGTTCACTGCCACACTTGCTCTAGCCATCTCAGCTCCCGCTTCTTCTGACGTAGCTCCTCCGTATACCAGGGAGCTAGTTTGGTAAGGGGGTGGAGAGGGCGATGGGGGGCGATTTCATCGATGGCTTCAGAAAGACAAACTTGCCAATCTTCCATCAACTCATCCAATGAACTGCCAGGGAGCATTGGATCCCGCAGAGCATTCTGGAAACCATTTGAATCCATAAGTCTCCACAGGCGAGCATAAATAAGCTCACTGCCCTTGCAGGGGGGAGGTGGGAATATCCAGCCGAGCCTTCAGGACCATGTGGTGACCATGGCACCAACTCAGTTGTTTCTAGCACCACATCCACATTGTGGATGTGGCAAACTTTTGTTTAACTGTGATTTTCAGTTCTTAAGTTTTGTTTTTATAGTGCATGGCCTATGGGCTGTTAAACTTGAATAAACTTGAACTTGAAAGCACATGTGCTTGGAATGCAGTCCCAGTCATAGAGTAAGGAAGAGGGCAAAGATAAAATTCCAAACTCAGGTTGTAAAATGAAGCCACAACTTGGTGTTCTACAGTTCTCAGTAATATTTGGCAATAACAAGTGTACAAATAAGTGTCCTGAAGGTGTGGTGGCAATTCTTTACAAAGCAGGAATATTTGTTGAAACACAGAGATTTCCTTTTAAACTATTTTTATTATTTGATGTAATAATGCAAGACACTTGGAATAAAAAGAAATCGGTGATTCAATATTTCATTAGTTGAAGAATGAAAAATGGCTGTTGTAAAAACTCTCCTAAATTGCACATGAACAAGGGAGAAAGCACCACCACATAGGTGAAGAAGAATGTGGAAATAATCTGACATATCCAGGATGAATGAACAAATAAAGGTTCGAGAACATATGGAAAATAAGAACAACAGTCTCCAAATACCAAATAGTCCATTTTAATACACAGTACTACAGATAATTTTCATTACAGCTGTACTTGCCAGCAGTACAGAAGCTTATTCTTCAAATTGTTTCCATTTTAAACCATGTTTCTGAGGGACTTTTAGCACTGCTCTCAAGAAAAGAATATATGTAACATGTTCAACATGGGACCAATTTTTTAAAAAACAATATAATGTACTTTCATTTTGAACAAATGAAGAGTACAAGCCATTAACCTATAAACCTCAGAACAGTTATGACATTCTCTCTGCCACTTTCAAGGAAGAGTTTAATTACACGTACAAAATGTTGAGAATGCACAGCTAAGGAAATGTAGAATGGAATTCTTAAAGTTGTACATCAGAATATATCTAGGCAACTCCGATAAAACCAAATGAGTCGCATGACTGGAATATTGCTGAAACACAGGCATTAAAATACAAAATAATTTTGAAAATATTAATTTGCGCTAGTATAAAATTATGCAATATTCTAACAAGGATCACAAAAGGCCGATGTTGCTGTTGGAGAACATAACATGACTAATAAAGCATTAGTTTTCATTTGAAACTTTAATGTAGTATACTGATGTAATCAGTTGCATTTTGTTCTATCCGCAGTGCAGCTCAAAATTCAAAACCTCTGCCAGCAGAATCCTTACTAATATAAGAAAGCCTTCAGAAAGCACAAGGGCTGTAAGGATATAAACTATAACCATTGTACTTCACGCAATACATTCCAGTCACCATTGATTACAATTCCCTAATATTATTTCATTTTGTCCAAACCAGACATGACAGAACCCATGATCTCCTGATGTTTTTAATTGCTTTTTATGCAAAAGAATCTAGATTAGGGCAGCAGTGCAGCTTCAGCATGGATGGATAGGCTAATCTTTTGCCCAGTCTAAACTACCTTCCTAAACTGTAGTTAACTTCACTACTTAAAAAAACAGATGCCTGTCCCCTCTCTCCATCCATCAGGCTAAAAGAGGAGAAACAGTATAGGCAGAAGGGGTTACGTCCCCTTGTCCACTGCAACTACCCTGGTTCAGTTTCCACCTGTCACCCACATCTTTAACTGTATTCAAAAGAAGCTGTATGTGTGTGGGTGATCACAGATCTCCTAGACTGTGCTTCATTTGGACCTCTGACTAAGAATCTCTGTACACACAAGACATCTTACACTTGTTCTATTGTGGATACACATGCACTACTCAGAGACAAGAGTACATTTGAATATAAGACCACACAGGAAGTAAGTCACTTGAGTATCCCTGAGTAAGATGTCTTGTGTGGAGAGACCCTAATATGTAATATGTAAATCATAAACCTGTAGATGTCAGCTGCTAAGGTTTAATCATGGTTGGATAACAAGGACCATAGATACCTCAGGTTTCAAAAAATATTATCTTATAGTTAGGAAGAAGGAATATACCATGTGTTGTTTTTATGCACCTTATGGGTTGGATGCAAAGTGTTTTGAGTGCGGTCCTGCTTCACCAATCCTTTAGTCCTTTGAGAAAGTGAACAAACATATTGATAATGGTGACTTGGTATGTTTTGACTTTCAAAAGGCTTTTGAAAAGATACCTCACCAAAGTTCCAGTACACTTAGCAGTCATGGGATAAGAGGATGTGTCCTCTTACGGATTAAAGACTGATTAAGTGAACAGTTCTTGCAATGAAGGGAAGTAAGCAGTGGGGTCCTGCAAGAATCAGTATTGGGGCTAAATTGGAAACTCGAATCAGAAGCTCGAATCGCACATGCCTAGTAATGAGTATAAAACAGCTGCACATTAACACTAAAGCATAGCATTTCACAATATTTGTTTCAAAAAATAGGTATACATGTAATAAATAAAAGGAAGACAGACAGATATCATGTATAATCATGTATTGAACTGTCTGTTAATATTAAATAATCATGTATTGAACTGTCTGTTAATATTAAATTGTTGCTGCTGATGAACACCAACATTTCCTTTAGTACTATAGTAATCTTTTCTACTATAGTTGAGGATAAAAGTGGTTTGGTAGGACCATGAACATGGAAAATGCATACAAATACTTAAAATCCATATGTGAGGATTATAGAGTTCTCAGCTGGCACCTAGTTTGGATTGCCAGGTTTTGGCCCCGAGACTCAGATTTTCAAGTTCCTCTTTAGGGCCTCAGGGCAGTAAGTAAAATCTCAGGGCTATCCGCTAGCTTTTGTACCTGATTACTACTTCTAAAACTTCAGTTCATGGCATAGCAACTACTATTGATTCAGTACATTTTTATCCTACCCTTGCTCCAAGAAGGTCAGTACAGCGTGTCATCCCTGCTCCATTTTATTCTTACAACAATCCAATCAAGTTGGCTAGACTGAGTGTGCGTGATTGGCCAAGGTCACCAGCAAGCTTTGTGAGTGGGGATTTGAACCTGGGTCTCCCTGATCCTATTGTGACACTCAAACTGCCACACCACACTACTGCACATACAAGTAGGAAATAGGAGACTATTACCGGGCAGTAAATAACCACATGGACATAGTTAATTTCCATTTTATTTTTTATCATTTTAAATCTCCTTGTAAGATAAATAGCCACACTTTTCATAGCCACATGATTGTGAAGGCACACATTTACAGATGCCGTGTGGTACAATCTTTCGTGATATGATTTCATGAAACCCCATTCCCTGCCCCACAATTTAGGGATTTGGTTGGGATCCTATTGCCTCTGCAGCAATTATAGGTGAGATTGTAAATGGTTCAGCTTGTTTTGCTTGATGTTTCTCTGGCAAAGCTTTAGCCATTCGTGCAGAAGGAATATGCAGGTGAGGTGAGACCCATGTTACTGTTCCTATGGGAAAAGAGATTGCTATCACTGTAGAATCATCTAGTCCATGTAATAAAAATGGGGAAAGAAACATGCAAATTGCATTATACTTTTCTAGATTTAAAGGCTTGCTCCAAAACCCTACTTATTGCTGATAGTTTTATTTAAACTTCCTAAGGCTGAGGCTTTTTAAAAAGCTCATAGAAATATATCAGTATAATAGAATTTCAGTCTGGTAATAAACTTATTTTCTGTTGTCCATTTCCTGGTGTCTGTTGAATTCAAAAAGGTAAGATCCCTTGAAAATTGAATGTAGAAAAACATTCTTTGAAGGACACTGAATTTTAAGAAAACTTTAACATCTGAATTGTACATATTATTGATGCCTGTAGAACATTTAGGAATGGGGAACCATCATCATCATTTTGCTGTATCTACTATAAATTATGCATCTGCACAAGCTGATATCACAGGACAGGAAAATTAATTGTGAAATATATTATTCCTGGTGGGGAGGACTGTGGTTATCGAAGGCTTGTGCTGCAGTGGAATTGGATAGTCTAGGTGGTGCTGCTGAACTCCTTTTGATTTTGCTACTACAGACTAACACGGCAAACTCCTTTGAACCTTTACACAAGCGAACTGATCCCCACACCAAAAGGAGCTGTCTGCATCTCCATATCAAAGGAGTTGTTTACATCCCCCCTCTCCTCCTCCCCTCTCCCCCCTCCCCCCCTCTCCTCCTCTATATCTGACCAGTTTCTCTTTTTGCCCTCCATGCATCTGACGAAGAGAGCGTGATTCTCCAAAGCTTATGCTACAATAAAATTGGTTAGTCTTAAAGGTGCTACTGGACTCTTTTTTATTCTCCAAAAACTGTTGCTATAACTACAATGCAGTGTGAGTTCTTTGCAGAATCTGACCCTCAATACATTTCCTACTGTTTTGGAAAGCCTCTGAACTTTTCTTTGTTAAAAATTAGGTAAGCTTTTTTAGAAAGTCCATTACTATTTCTCTAGAACATAGAAACATTTTCCCTGTAGAATATCCTAGCTCTTTTAAGAAGCACCATATCAAAAGTTATTTATATATATTTGTTGCTCTGTGTCTCTCTACTATATTGTAGTTATCTTTAAGTTATTAGTAAATGCTATAGTAAGCCACATTCCATTTATATCACCAGTTACCATTGCAAATTCAAGATAAACAGAACCAGAGGCGATGTTTTCCTTTGGACAACCACTGCCACCAATTCCTTGAAACACCTTGTTGAGTCAGATTCCACTCACCCTCATCTGGCTTTTCCACAATGGAAAGAAGAGAAGAGCTTTTTAAAAAATCAATTTATTTGCTAATTTTGTTCATCTGTACCATACTGTAAGAGAATGTGAATGTACCTGAAAGGTCAGTGTATTCTTTTTAAAAATGTCCTTATTTTAGTTGATGAGCTGTTTGGAATGGACCAGATCAAGATGGGTAGCCAGGTTAATCTGTCTGTAAGAGTAGAAAAGAACAAGAGTCCAGTAGCACCTATAAGACTAACAAAATTTGTGGTAGGGTATGAGCTTTCATGAGTCACAGCTCACTTCTTCAGATATAGCTAGAATGTGAGTCCATCTGATGCCAAATGACAATAGCAAGCAAATGACATAAGCCAGTGAACCACAACAGCAGGTATGATTGGATAGGGTGGGGTATGCAGAAGGGTGGTGGGTGCAGAGAAATCAATATTAGTGATGAGATAGGAAGCCTAGATCTCTATTCAGTCCAGGTAGATGCATTGTCTTGAGCTTTGTTATCAGTTGTAATTCAGCAGTCTCTCTTTCTAATCTCCTTTTGAAATTCCTCCGCAGGATAACTGCAGTATACAGTTACTGGAATGGACCAGTAACTCTATGCTGGTTTCATCGCTGTTCTGACCATATTAAAAGTCATTTGGAAAAACTATGCTGAGATGTATTCTGGAGTCCAAACTCTCCAGTGGCTAATGTATTGTTTCTTCATTACAAATATTACAACACATTTAAAAAAACAAACCCTGAGGCATGTTTTCCTATGACCATATATGAACTGCCCAGCTGGTTTAGTAAAGTTGCTTTTCAAACATCGTCAAATCATTGTATTACTGATAGAGACTGTACCACAGAACATGTATTGGTATAGTAATTTTTGTCCTGCTAATTTGCGACTCAGCAAAACACAACACATTCATTTGACATTAGTGATAACTATATGACTACAATTAGCAAAAGAATTGCATTGAATCTTTTCAACCATCAGAAGCAGGTGAGAAAAACTTTCAAAATGTGTGCCTTTGGGTAATTTGCTTTTTTTAAGCCTGGAAGCAAGGAGGGGTCTGCCTCTTAGAGCTGAACTACATGAAAAGGATTACACATGCAGAACACATGATTGCACTTACATGTGTTTCCTCCATTACTTTCCTGTTTGTTGTATACTTCAGCCACACGGCACTCGATCCCATATACAGACTGGCACAGGTTTCCTCCTTGTTTCTCCAAGATGAGGGATGGTATCCCATGATGCACCTACTGTTTTAGCATGCTCAAATTTTCCTCAGCAGTATAAAGTAAATTCAATAAAATTCAGCAATTGTTTCCAATGAGAAACATGATTTAGGGCTTTCTGGGGGTCTGGTGGGGGAAGCAATTTTTGGACCAAATTTTACCAAATTTGCTGGGGAGGACCTACTCGTAACTGTTGTCTAAAGACCTCCCTCCAAGTTTCAGGGAGTTTGAACCCTGGGGGGACTATTTTATGGCCCCGCAAAGAAGGTGCCCCCAGCCACCTTGTTTGTTTCTATGGAGGAAAAAAACTGACTCACACTGCAGAAACACATGGATCATGGCTGCCATGGCTACAGGCACACTCCCAGTTACAGTCTACTCACCAAACAGCCCAACAGAACCAAACTGAAGCCCCCCCCCAAAAAACTAACCCTCCCCCAAGCAGGGTGACCAGCCCCTCTCCATTGTTTTCTATTGTGGGGAAAAATGACTCTCACTGCTGAAACACATGGATCATGGCTGCCGTGGTCAGAGGCACACTCTCAATTACAAACTACACACCAGACAGCTCAACAGAACCAACCCTCCCCCCAGTAACCCCCTCCAAAAACCCAGCACCCCCTGAGCAGGGTGGCCAACCAGTCTCCATTGTTTCTTATTTGATGCATCTGGCTTGGCCTGCAGCTAAAATCCTTCTTCTCACAGCTATGGGGTAGAAGTGCTGTGCAGTCCTTTGTCTTCAATCATTCTATTGCCATTTTAAATTTGCTAGAGTAGTTCTTGGCAATTTCCAGAAGTTTGTGGCTGAAATACTATGCCCGCATTTATTTAAGTGTAAGTCCCTAAAGTATACTTCTGAATACAGATATGTGTGATTGGACCATATGTGTATTTTTGCTTTGATTTTTTACAGTATCTTCCTCAGAATGGCAAATGGTAGAATTTTTCACGTTTATAGGTAACTAGCAACAAAGCACATTGCTTGAAAAAATGTAACAGGCTCTAGCAAACAGTTAGAAGAGGTGCACCGTGCTGGGCCTCCCTGCCACCACTGTGGCCTCTGAAGAGATGTGCTGGAGGGATGCACCACCTGGCCTGGCCTTCCCAGTGCTGCAGCCTCTGGAGGCCATGTTGCCAACAACTCAGTTTTTATCCTGGTGCACCTGTGTTGCACTGGGATAAAACCTGAGTTGTCTCTAATATGGCTTGGCTTTTATAAGGTAGGATTATATAGCTACTCAGGATGTGTCTAGGGCTGAAGGGGCTTGGAGAGCCAAACCCCACCCTATCAATGAGATGCCCCTGCTGCCACCGAGTCTAACTATTTCCAGATAGGCCAGTCAGTCCAGTGTAAAACCTTTGGAGTTAGTCATTGGGCTGCACTGGCAGAACCCCACATCAGTGTAAGGACATGTTTTGATGGACTGTAATGGCCTTACTTGCTATAAAACAACTTCATGTGTTCAATTTGTACTGGAAATGTAGGGAATTTTGTTTTAAATTCTACTTTCTATTACTTTCATATTGGTGAACAAAATTTTTTCCTTCGTACCTTAAAGACTAACAAAACTTTCCAGGGTATAGGCTTTCCTGAGTCAAAGTTCACTTTATCAGAGAGGCACATTTCATACCGGGGCTCCAAGATCGCACCCTGAAAATCTTGCTGGTCTCCAAGGTGCCATTGGACTCAAATCCTGCCATCCTATTGCAAACCAACACGGCTACCCATCAGAAACATTTCATATTGTTATTTCACTACTTAACTTTTTATTTATTTGCTGATATGTGCTATATCTTGGTTTGTGAGAATTATATACACACTCTGTGCGCAACTTGGTTGTGCCTGGCTGCCATGCAAGGCACATGCTCAGGCACTGCCTCTGTACTTAACCCACCAACCTGCACGTCTGCTGTGCACCAGGTGAGCCTTTGGCCGGCAAGATGGGCTGTACGGCGCCTCACCTCTTTAGTGGCCAGAGCACCACTGGAGCACAGTTCCACCTCTAGTTCCTCATGCCAAGGGTGATGTAGCTTTGAAAGGCTAAGCTGCAGCCCTGGGCACTGTGCTGTAGTGTGGCAGTCAAGAGCGTGAGAGAGCTCCCAGCCCTCACAGCCTCTCCGATGGCACTGGCAATGCCTGACAGCCTCTAGCAGAAGCCAGCAGGAAGGCTGCTGCACCTCAGGTGCCTATTAGCTTTCCTGCAGCTCTGATAAGGTTGCCAGCACCAGCTTGAGGAAGTCCTGGAGATTTGGGGACAGAACCTTGGGAGAGTGTGATTTGGGTAGAGGAGGGACCTCAGTTGGTATAATGCCATAGAGTCCATCCTCCAAAGTAGCCATTTCCTCCTCAGGGAAACTGATCTCTACATCTGGAGATCAATTGCAATTCTGGGAGATCTCTAGGCTCCACCTGGAGGATGGCAACCTCATAAGCAGGCCAATTTATGGGGGGGGGGTGTATCTCTGTTTTCTGGAAATAACAGTTGTAAATCTGGGAAATCTACAAGCCCCACCTGGAGATTCCTGCTGAATACACTACTCTTGGGAACCACACCAACTTCAACAAACCATGAAAGAAATTCTACTTCAACAATGTATCACACAAGTACAGACTCTTCAGTACAAAAATATCAATTTATCCTTCAAGTCATACACTAATAACTGAAACCAGTCAGTCTAGAGACACATAAGAATCCTCTTGCATATACACAGTATCATAAGTAATAGACCATATTCCTCCAAATAGTCCCTCAGTGTAAGCTCAAAGTCTCTTTCCTTATTGAGACGTAAATTCTTAGTTTCTAAGCGGTTGCCAAAACACTGGAGACAATGAAAAGTCCAGAGAACTCTTTCCCAAGCAGAAGAAGAAAGAAGACTGCAGTGGAGCACTGACTCTCTCTCCTTCTTACTCGTCATGATAAACAGCAAGTGAGTAAAGTTGCATGATTCCAATTGTTTTTGATATGTTTTATACTGTTTTCTCTCTTTTTTTTTCTCTCTTTCATTTTAGGTGGAGTGATGAAGATGGAAAAGGACCCCGAAGGGACTCCTGCCCTACAAGCGGCCAGCTATGTAAATCAGCTTGTTTTATATGACATCAGCTTCCCCAGGGGCTGGTAAATAATCCACCAAAGCAACAATACAGTCACAGAGAAACTCTCAAGTGCATGCAATTCAGCGCACTCCAAAATGGTCATTAGATAAGATAAGGGACTCCTCAGGGATGTGGGACAATATGTTTTTATAAATTAACCTAAAGAAATAAGAATGGCCTGATGGATAAACAGACCACTGATATGCACTGAAAGTGCTCCAAAAGGTGATTCGGTTTAGTTTTCGCGGCCATGTCGGACGCTCTTCTTGGCAGGTCCAGGAAGAAGCGGCCGAGCCGCCTGGCCGGGCGGCTGATCTACAAAGGTTAGCCCCCAGACTCTCAGGCAGGGAGTCTGAGTCCGGGGCGCAGCGGGAAGAGCCCTCTGACAGATCGAGGCAGGGGGTAAATTGCCCTTTTGTCCCTATGGAGGCCGGCAGACGAGCGCGGCACCTAGTGTGCTGCCGGGCCATGGAAAACGGCAAGGAACAGGATTAGGCGAAAGCCTGCAAGTAAGCGAATCCCTTCTGTTACTACAAGCGTATGTGTGGAGTGGTGGGGTCTGAAGGTTAGAAGACTCGGATTTTCCCCCTCTCGTAGAGTCTCGGAAGACTGGCGGTCCCCCCCCCCTAAAATGGCAGCGAAAAAGCAGAGCCCTGCTCTTGGCAAGTCAGTTACGGCGGCCTTGCAGAGGGGCGAGACGCTTGAGGAACTGGTTAAAAGAGCGGTTATGGAAGCCATAAAACCCTTTGTTGACAAGCTGAATGAAACAGATCAAAGGGTGGGCTTAATTGAAAGCGATGTGAAAGCCATTAAAGAAGCAGCGGGGGGGGGCAGAGAAGTCTGCCCGGGAAAGTGTGTCACTTATGAGAGCAACGAACAGGGAGCTGAAGCTGGTGGAAAACCAGCTGATCGGACTGCAAGTGGAGCGAACACAGACCATTTTGCGTCTCCAGAACGTTAAAGAGGAGGAAAATGAGGATTTGTGGGATCTCGCCTCGGAACTTTTAGCGACACCCGCGAGAGCTACTAAAGAAGAAGTGAAAAGCGCCATTTTGGGAGTCCATCGGGCATCTTCAAAATATGCAATGAAGCGGCAGCTGCCTCGTGAGATTGTTATTGAGTTTTCAACTAGGAGGGTCCGGGACAGTATCCTATATAATTCTTACAATGTGGAGTTGGACTTTCTGGGAAATAAAGTTAAGATATTGAAGGACGTTCCATTTTTAGTTCGGAAGAGAAGATTTAAGTACAAGAAGTTGGCAGCGCTTTTGAGGGAATGTGACATAAAGTACAAATGGCTACTCCCGGAAGGAATCGGGTTTAGTTATAAAGATCAAGCTTACAAGATTAATTCGGAAGATCAGCTAAGGGATTTTGTGGAAAAAAATCCAGAATTTGGACCAGACACCAAGCAAAAAGAAGAGGATCCGAAGCCTGAAGGGAGGGGGGAGGCAACGAGCGCTGCGGCGGTAGCTGCTCAGAGAGAATTGCGTCCGAGGCCCAGGGGAGGGAAAAAGATTTAGCTTGAACTGTAATTTGTAATTTGTATGATCAACCACTCCGTCACCACTTTATTAAGCTATTTTCTTATTATGGCAGTATGAAGGGAAAGCATTGAAGTGTAGTGTTTAGTGTTTGTAGGCTACCTTCCCCTTTTTCCCACCCCCCCTTCCCCTTCTCTTTTTTCTCCCTTCTTTTCCTTCCCTTGTGCTATTGTAGTCTTTTGCAGTTACTGTTATTGTAGTTTTGTATGTTAGATATTGAAAAATAAAAAACTTTAAAAAAAAAGAAAGAAAGTGCTCCAAAAGGTGTAAATTGTTGAGAGAACTTGAGAACTCATTAAAACAGCAAAAACAGTGGGGAAGAGAAAATAGCCTGCTCAAATCCCTGAGAGATTAAAAAAAATCCCAGAAGGTAATATTTGTGTATGGAAGGAGGTTTCAAATCATTTATGCTCCCTGGGATCCCAGGGTGGACTCCAGTTTATGCTTGAATGCTTCTCATGAAAGCAATTAAAGACATTGAACTGCAGACAATGTAGGGTTTTTTTCATACTTGTTACACTGTAAATATTCAAAATATAAAATTAAAAGCTTGGACTGCAGTGTCAGGGGGCAGTGGCAACAACATAATGCCCCCCCTTCTGCTCAGCTCCCCACAGAGTCAAGAACAACAATCACCCAGCCCAGAGTTGGCTGAGGCACCTTATAAACTGCTGCACCCCAGCAAGCCAGTCAATGGCAGCTGGGCCTCTAAAGGTCAAGCACCTACTGATAGCTGGCCCTTTGACAGTCAGCTGTCTGACAATCAGCTGAGCAATTTCTGCCTTGCTACTCCCTTCCCTACCCCAAGGGTGAAGCTCCACCCTTGGGGTAGGGAAGGGAGTAGCAAGGCAGAAATTGCTCAGGAGGTACTACTGGTCTCTTCCAGGCTTGGCCACAACCCACCTAAGGCTTCTGGATAGAAGAAGACCACTGGGCGTGCCCCAGGCCTGGCTAGAGCCTTCAAAAGGCTTGAGGAGGGAAGCCAAGAAAGGCAGACCAGCTCTGATGCCCAGTTCAAAAAGGAGGAGAGCTAGAGGAGAGGAGGTGGATTCGGTGGTATTCAACCCCCAGTTCCTTCTGTCTGAGGCCAAGGGAAGGCACTTAAGCCAAATTGGACCCTGGTGCATGAGAACCAGGGCTAGGATTCTTACATCCAGGAATGACCGGATGAACATTAAGCATACTTAAAATGCTGGAAACAGTTGAGAGTTGGTCAGTGGAGTGCATAGAGAAACAGGCAACTTGTAGTTTTCAAGTCTTGGTGGGGTACTTATAGATCAGGAGAGAAGTTCCCAGCTGTTTATCCATGCTTCACAATTCCTTATGCTCCCCCTGCCCTGAGGTTGCACAGCCAAAAGTTCTTTAACAAAGTCACAGTATTATTCAGATGGATTTTCTCATCCAATGTAAAAATAGTTCCGCCTATAGGCACATATGCCTCAGGCAACACATGTAGAACAGGATACACTCTGAATAGAAGTAAAAAAGGTCATCCCAGATAACTGATTGAACAAAAATATACTCTTCTTATTTTTTATTTACTAATCTATTTTATAGAGCTCCCTCCTATAATCTTTAATACACTTACTTGGGAGTAAATCTCATTGAAATCACCAGGACCTCAGTAAACATAGATAGGTTTGGCTGCACAAGAGGATAATACCCAGCACAGCAAGCCTCTGATTAGTACCGATGTTTCCCAAATGTTTAAATTGTATGTAATCTTTTGTTTTACATTCGTTAATTGGAGGTAGTTTAAATATACCTGTCTTTAAGGCTTGCAAAGAACTGAGTAGTGTATTTATAAAAGCCCTTCTAGCAATAAAATTTGATGGTTCAATAAAAGTTACTAAGATGTCAATAGTGTTTCTAAGTTCCTCTGAACAAAAAGACATGGTGCTGTAAGTGCTTCTAATAAACCCACAATATTTCTGTGCGATGTCAGCCTCAAGTACACTTCACCAGCCTTTGCATTTATGTGAGTGTAGCTGCCATGTAGGAAAAAGTAATGCATTGCTCTTCCTTATTCTTACACTGGTTGGAGCAGCCACTTGTCAGATCATAATTCTAGCACTCTGAAAACTTATAAGTATTATTACCACATATAAAAGTGTTCTCAGCAGTTGAAAAGTACTCACATGTTGGTACTACTTTATTAAAATTTTATTAATTGTTTAATATTAAGTACAGGGAACCGTATACATAGAGCAAAATAGAATAGAGTCCAGTAGCACCTTTAAGACTAACCAACTTTACTGTAGTATAAGCTTTTGAGAACCACAGCTCTCTGCGTCAAATGCATGATGCATCTAACACAGAGAACTGTGGTTCTCAAAAGCTTATGCTACAGTAAATTTGGTTAGTCTTAAAGGTGCTACTGGACTCTTTTCTATTTTGCTACTATGAACTAACATGGCTAACTCCTCTGTATCTGTATACAGAGAAAGAGTCCAGAAATCCCAATAGCAATACTATTATCATAATCATTCATGACAATACTAGGGACAAGGGCAATTAAAAATGTATACACATTTATTTATTTACATTATTTATATGCCACTTTTCTAACAACTTGTACAAGACAGCTTATAAACCAGCTATAAAATCTGCAATCAAAACAGTATTGATAAACTCATTTTTTTATTTATTTAAAACATGTCTATGCCACCTTTCATCCCCGAAGTGATGAACATCAAACATGAGAATATTTCAACATTAAAAACATTTAAAATAAAGTATAATGCAATACTTCAATAACAATATATAAACATATATAACACCAAAAACCTGGGAGGAAGCCAATAACTGTAACAGAATAGCAGAATAAAACCATATAAGTATCATATAACAAGGAGTAGGCCACGAAGAAAATCAACTAAATTAAAGATCTGGTGAATAAATGTCAATTATCCATAGTCAAAGGGCATACGAGGCATTGCATGTCAAGGTTATCATTGGCATTGTTTGTATAATATTTAGTCCTTTCTTGACTTCATCACCACAGACATAGGCCATTTTCACACTGTCTATAAATTGCGTGAGACTCATGGAAGGCTGCCGGCTTCCTCACGTGATTTTTAACACCATCCGATTGCAAAATTCCGTAAATCACTGTTTGTGGAGTTTTGTAAACAGATGACATCAAAAATCGTGCGAGAAAGCTAGCAGCCTTCCGTGAGTCTCCCGTGATTTATAGACAGTGTGAAAATGGCCCCATTTTAAATGTCCCGCAATATAAGACATTTGGTAAACTTGAACTGTCAGACTTCCAGTGACTTCCGAGTATTGCAGATGTGGGCTGAATTAAAATTTTTGTTTGGGTTTCAGTCTGAACCAGGACTCTGTGACTGATTTTGTTTTTGTTCTCTGAAGTGGTGTTGTGACGATAACCTAGATTCATTAATCCCACATAGATGATTATTTCACTGCACATCTGCATCTGGCCTGTGGTATGTGGTCAGTTCCTAACCGCTTGTCTAAATAATGTGGGTGACCAAGCTACCCTATTTAGCTCAGCCCAGCATCACCTGTATGGGTTCATTGTTGTATTCATTTCAGGACTAGTTTTAGATTTTCTTCGCTGTGAGAATTAAGGATATTAACAAAATTCATGCCAGTTCTAGTTAAGTTCAAGTTTTGTTTATTGTTTCTCTAAAAGTGAAAAAAAAACCTCTGTACATCTTTTGCAAAGGCACAAAACCAGGAGATTTGCTGAAAGGAAAAGTCACCATTCACAAAAATTAAAAGAAATAAAATTAAATACATATACATCCAGAAAAATTAGCTGTCTTCTGTGTTCACTGCTAGTCTTGCAACAATATTCTGACCTCCATTGCCTTTGCTATTTTTGAGTACATATGTACACTTGAAGAGTCATCCTGATTTTTCATTTGAGAAAGAGCTGAATGTCTAGTTTTGTAAAAAAAAGTTTTTTCCTGTAATCTTAGGGAACCACCACAACTGAAGAAACCCACTTGGCACTCTCCTTATTTCTATTTGAGGCACCCAGTATATCTACACCTGGGATGCTCCTATTCGAGTATTGTAAGCAGTGATGCAAGAAGTATATTAGAAAATGTAATATAGCTCTTGACTGAGGAAGTATTATTAGGCACACAAGAGAATGGGAAAACTTCAGAGCTGCCAGGAAAAAAATCAAGACAAAATGAGGACAGTTAAGAATAGATTTAGGGCTGACATTGAATTTTTAACCTTTTGTCAGTGCAGTTCCTGTCCTTCACATTATATGTATCTAATAGGCTTCTCCTTTTTGGGTAATGGATACTGATATAAATCTGCTTTTCTGCCTGCTGGGCTTTTCATAAAAGAAAAGGGAATCATTATAAATAACGGGTTTCCATGGAAATATCCATTGTCCACATTTGGTTACTTGTGAAATTTGATGATGTATCTCTTAGTCAAGTTTCCCTACTACTTTAACTTTTATAAGTTTGGTTCAGAGCTTTGCCAGGCATACAGGTATCCCCACTGAACCTCAAAATTATTCTTAAAGTAGTTCAAAGTTTTTTTTTTTTTAGATTATCCTGTAAGGGCAACCACAGTATAGGTCAAGTAATCTTAAACAGCTTTCTCCTTTTAACATTCAGTAGGTTAAAAGATACTTAGTGTAAAATATGTCCCGTTCTTGGATGAAGTGGAAAGCTTCAGTTTAAGATTTGCTATCTTTTATTTTTAAAGTTAATTCCTTTGTACAGGCCTTCCATTGTGCATGAAGATACCATTCTCTCAAGGCATCTTCATGTATTTGCTTGCAGTGATTGCTTATCCAGATAACAGCACTTCCGCATCTACCAGTTTGGTTCCCATTGTTAGGTAGTGGTAGATGTGGCCCAAAGATGATCAATGACAAAAGTGTCACACATTCCATTAGCTGTAGTGATGTCCGCAATTACCATGAAACTCGCTGGAAGTATAAATGCATCCCATTGTTAAAGATCTTTTATTGAAGGTTTTCAGCACTACATTTTCTTATAATGGCAGAATTTAAGGATCAGGATTAGAGATGAAAAAAGGAAAACAGAGACTAAACTGTAGGGATGTTTACATTTCAGTAGCAAGCTGAGGCCAAATGCTGGCCATATGTAGGTGCAACATTTTCTGATTTCTTCACCATTACCCTTATGCCCACTCTCAAAGCCTCTTTTTACCCTTTTCCATGGTTTTCATGCTACTGTTCCCTCTCCTCTTCCTCCTCCTCCTCCATTCCATTTTCTATATTAACAATTACTAATGCTACAGTTGTGTGTGTATGAAGTGCCATCAAGTTGCAGCTGACTTACAAGAACTCTGTAGGGTTTTCAATGCAATATATGAAAAGTTGTGTGTGTGTGAAGTGCCATCAAGTTGCAGCTGACTTACAAGAACAAGATAATTGGGTTTTACTGAAATGAAATGGTTCATGAAGATGCTTTGGTAAAGAGATAGGGACTGTGAACTATATTGTTGTATGTCTGTTGCTGTAACTATTCGGCCATCTTGGCCAGTGGCAATAGCCACTCAGGCCAGTGGCCGCTCTTTGCCTCCTCGGAAGGAGGAAAGCAGAAGGCACACCCTGGCATCCAGGGCTTAGCATTAGGGGCGGAGTCTGTAGCCTTAGCTGGCTTCTCCGCCCCATTGCCTTCAGTTGTGCCTTGTGCTCGGCCTGAACAGAGCTCCTTTCAAGCTTTCCCTGCTGAGCTCCTCTGAGGCTGGTTTTACTAAAGGCCCTCAGGGCTAGGCAGCAGCAGCTGCCTTGGAGAAGCTGTGAATTTCCCTTGCTTGCTACCTTCAGACTTCAAGAGGAGAGCCAGGGCCCAGTGGCAGGCTCACTGGTTTGGCAGATAATTTTTTCCCCTTATTTACATTTGGGGCCTGTTGTCTTATCAGTCAGGAGGGCTAAAGCAGGATTATGCCCAGCCCTTGAGGCCTCTGGCCTACCTAGGCTCCCCCCCCCCCCCCCCGCAACACTGTTTTACTTTGTTGAGAGGGAATGCTTGCAGCAGCAGCAGCCTTTGCTGTATGCCACAGGGGTGAGTTGCAGCCATTTAAGGGGTGGATTAATTCATACTTTATTGCTACTGGCTGAGCAGGGTGGATGCTGGTAGCCCCCCCTTCCTCCCATCTAGGCTTTATTCTCCCTCGCCATTTACACTTACTTGGGAGGGAGTATTTTTAGCAGCAATAGCTCAGCCTTGGCCTGCAGGCAGCAGGGGCCATTTTGCAGTTTATTCAGTTGGGCGCAGCCATTTTGAAAGTGGCACCCAGTGACCTTCTTAGCCTCCTGGCAGTGCAGCCATGTTATGAAGGCCTCTACAATATGCAAAGCTCCAAGAGTGTCCATTTTGAGTGTGGCATTTGTGTGGCCTGATTTGCCTCCTGCTTACTAGCAGTAGCAGTCATTTTGGTTGGGCTTGTGCAGCTACCTGCAGACTCATCCTTTGAGGATGATGAAGAGACCAAAGGAATGAGGGAAATACTGGGCTATCAGTGTCTATCAGTCAGGAGGGCTGAGGCAGGGTTAGGCCCAGCCCCCTCAGGCCTCCAGCCTTTCTAAGCCTTCCCCACCCCATTGTTTTACTTTATTGGAGAGAGTACTTACAGCAACAGGGGTGTATTGCAGCCATCTGAGGGGCAGATTGCTTCACACCTGGGCTGGTAGCACACATTATTACTTTCTCACTCATGCCACCAATGGCATATTGTGTTATTGCATCTGTTTTAGCAAGTACAGGGTTTTTGTGCAAAGAAAGAGGCACTGAAGGGTGAGAAGAGGTTAACCGTTTGATTGGCAGTGTGTGGAATTTGATGAATAACATTTCATTTATAAGAAACAGAACAAATTGATGTTGGAGAAGAATCATCATAGTTTGTAGGTTGCTGTAAGAGCATGGTGGACTGCCACCAAGGAAAGCTATCCAAAGCTTCTCCAAAGAAAGGGGAAGCATGTATGTGCCCCACAACCAGGAGACCCCTGAGGCAAGTTTCTTCCTCTGCTGAGTACTAGTGGCATCAGGGACCTAATGGCACATCTAGATGCCAGGAAAGGCCTGGGCCCAGAAGAGGAAGCTAGGTGGGGAATCTTCTGGGTGTGGGGAGTGCAGAAAACTGCAAAGTTGTCACATGGGGCACAGAAGTCTAAGATGTTATCTGTCCTTTCTGACAGTTTAGTGCAACTGATGGATGATAGCTGATCTGAGCTAGCCTGCCTTAATCCAGTCCGGTTGCATGGCAGTGAACTGATTGACAAAACTGGGTCCATATGGCCTGGGAGGATTGTTCAGCACCCCTGGCAGTGATGAGTCTGGTGAACTGTGAGAAACAACATGGATATGGCTGAAGGAGGCTGGTAGCAGTGGCAGTGCAGCCACCTTATAAGGAGGTAATGGGAGCATCTGCCATGCTGGCAGTGAGGGAAGCAGATTACAGACTGTAGAGTGCATGGCTGTGAGGCGGTATCTATGGCAGGTATTCGGTGGTCAGTGACGGTAGGTCCATTTGGCCCTGGCTGGGGTATGCTTGGCCATTGGGGGCCTTGTGGATCAGTCCCTGCCTCCTCACCCCTTGGCTCTTTCAGCCCAACATGGCCTGGCTAGCACATTCCAGGGTTAGTGCCGACTGGTAATGCGAATGGGCTTATATGGTGCGGTAGCTCAGATGCTGTCCACTCAAGTTCCTATCAGCGCACACACACACACACACACACACACACACACACACACACACACACACACACACTTCATTGAAGCACAGACTGGCTATGTCATGCCTATCCAGGTCCCTCAGGGATGGCTTCAGTCCACCATATCCTGCCCTAGGTGGCTAAGTGTGGGTGCCAGGTGCTGGTGGGCCTGTGGGAAGCCCAGCAGTAGTCTGGTATGGGGACCCAGCCCTATACAACTGAAGGTACCTTGGCAGCACGGAGCATCTCCCAAACGTGCCAATGCCTTGTTTGGGGGAAGAATGTTCCTAGGGATGGGAAGCTCCCTCCTTTCTGGCTGGTCTCCCCCACTTTTTGTTCAGGTACCAGACAGCCTGCTGTAGTTCATTCCATTCATCACCCTTCCCACCCAGAGAAGCCCAGTAAATAATGCCTGTGCGGACACATGCTTCGACTGGGCCATCAGGTTATCAGCGGCGTGCAGTTGGCACAGAAAGGTGACACTGAGTTGGCATTTAGCCTCCCCCGGGTCCTGCCTGCAGACTCTTTGCTTTTGGGTTGTCATTCAAGGACCATCCCTACACGGGCAGGGCTCTGCCAACCAGGTGCTCTGTCTCAGGTGTGGCTTTTGGCTGCTTCAGCTCTTTTCTTGAGGGCGCATGTAACACTCACCCACAGCTTTAACAAGGCCATGATTATCCCACAGTTTCCATATCTCAGTCTTAGGATTACAGCAGGCATGCGGGAGGACCTCCAAGTATGGGGGTGGTAGTGGTTCATCTCAACTACTTTAACAGAGTCACTTTATGGAGGGAAGCCTGTTGCTAGTTGGTGTGCTTTAGGCCTTCTCCGATGCCTGCTTGAAGGTCTTTTGATGGTGGCCCTAGTTAGCTTGCCCTTGGGACCGGTGGATCCCTTGCCTAGATTCCTCAGGATTTCCCCCCTCCCCAGCTTGGAAAGCAGAGGTGTACAGGGCAATCTAGTTGCCATTTTACCCAGCACTCTTTCAATACTGCTGTACACCTGTTTAGATGGAGGGCAAGCATGGCAACTTTGGTTTAGCCTGCCTCCCAGCTTTAATGTGATGACACTTCTTTCAGCTGTTCTGCCTTGTTATGGCCTAATCCCTTAAGGATGGGTCATGAGGAGCCTTTATGGCTCATGACACAAATCTTATAGGTGACACGTTTGCAAACGAGCCAAAGGCAATGGGGCTTAGAAGACTATTGGGCCCCAGGTTGGTCGGGAGCTATGCCCAGGGGTCCCCTTGGCCGGTACATGGAGGTCCAGCGATAGGATGTGACCGTTGTTCTGATGTGCATGGCACACCCTCATCTCAGTGCCCAAGTGGCCTGGTGGCTGGAAGGGAGATGTAGTTCTCTGCCTCGCCTCCTGGTCATTTAGGTGCGGTCCTCTACCTCGTGGTCATTCATTGTGGGGTAATGACCTGGGCTCACAGGGCATGGTCCTTTACTTACAGGCTCACACAGGCTTGCAGCACCCAGGCAAGTAGTAGCCTAATAGTTTGAAGGGAGGTGCAGTCCTCCACCTCACGTCCTGGTCATTCACCATGTGGTGTTGACCTTATCTCACAGGGCATGGCTGTTTCCTTACAGGCTCACACAGGCTTGCAGCACCCAGGCAAGTAGTGGCCTGATAGTTTGAAGGGAGGTGCGGTCCTCCGCCTCACATCCTGGTCATTCACCATGTGGTGTTGACCTTATCTCACAGGGCATGGCTGTTTCCTTACAGGCTCACACAGGCTTGCAGCACCCAGGCAAGTAGTGGCCTGATAGTTTGAAGGGAGGTGCGGTCCTCCACCTCACGTCCTGGTCATTCACCATGTGGTGTTGACCTTATCTCACAGGGCATGGCTGTTTCCTTACAGGCTCACACAGGCTTGCAGCACCCAGGCAAGTAGTGGCCTGATAGTTTGAAGGGAGGTGCGGTCCTCCACCTCACGTCCTGGTCATTCACCATGTGGTGTTGACCTTATCTCACAGGTCATGGCTGTTTCCTTACAGGCTCACACAGGCTTGCAGCACCCAGGCAAGTAGTGGCCTGATAGTTTGAAGGGAGGTGCGGTCCTCCGCCTCACATCCTGGTCATT
The DNA here is from genome assembly GCF_028583425.1 of Eublepharis macularius. Taxonomy (NCBI): domain Eukaryota; kingdom Metazoa; phylum Chordata; class Lepidosauria; order Squamata; family Eublepharidae; genus Eublepharis; species Eublepharis macularius. Next base: position 61,076,711 of record NC_072798.1, read on the forward strand.
CACCGCGTGGTGTTGACCTTGTCTCACAGGGCATGGCCCTTTCCTTACAGGCTCACACAGGCTTGCAGCCATGTTGTGTTGACCTTGTCTCAATAAAGCGGCCCATTTTAGAACCCAAATACTGTGTCTGCCTTTCATTCCGACTGAGGGGGCAATTCTCCTACTAGGTAATTTCTGCACCATTTAATGTTTAAATGCTTATATTTTGTATCAGCTTTGTATCAGATTTCAACTTGTTTTCAAATTCTGCTATGCAAAGCCTATAGATAGATAATACCTTTATATCCTGCTTTACATATAAATATTTTTCTTTATTTGTCTCTTGAAAAGCTGATCTGTTTCTAGAAATGGTTCTATATTTCTCCTACAGTATGTATTGATCTCGAACCCTTATGCCCTTATCCTTGCAAGTGTTCCTTTTTCATCATTAATGAGTAATACCAAACCCAGAGATCATACATCTAAAATGTGTGCCTACTTCTGTTTGAAAAATTCATTTTAAAAGCCAAAGGTAGAATGTTCTGCAGTCACAATCCCCTTGAGAGCGTTTGTTCTGTGTGCAGTACTTTGACAAGGGAACACTATGCCAAGTAAATCCAATTTCCTCTCTTCTAATGTTCCTCTAAATGGTTATAATTTTCTGTTCACGTCTTTCTCATTGATTCAATTCCAAAAGCATCTTTGAAGGCAGCATGGGGCTTTATATATTAAAGGTTTCTCCTGTAATAAAAGGGTGGGGAGGGCGAATGGCCCACTGTTTTCACTCCACATCTCCAAAATTTATTTCCTTCTTTTGATTGTTTCAGACTTGGCTCTTTGCTGATATATTCACAACAATACAGTGCACCAGTATTGTTGGAAGATCCTGTCAGGCTGCCCAGTATCAAGGCCAGAAACACATTTTGCCACCCCTGCAATGCTATCAGCAAATGTTACCTTTCCTGTAGGAGTGAAAGCTGTTTACTTAAAAGGAGTAAAGGAGTGCCTTTAACTTTCATGATTGGACTAGGAACACCAATTTTGTAGGCTATTTGCAAGACATTGTCTAGAAGGAGCCCCATGCATAGCCATGCAGCAGACAGAGAGAGCAGGAAGAGAAAAGCAGCTGTGGCTCTAGCCGCTATTGCTCATCCACATGGACAAATGAGAAGCTGCTTCCACTAGAAAGGGCTGCCACCACTTGCTCTCCTGCTCTCTTCTTCTAACTGCACTTTGGCAAAGAAGAGGAGATCCGATGCCTTCACCTGTGTTGCTGGCATGCATACCAAAGGAAAGAGGCACAGACCTATTCTTCTAGGGGGAGCCCAGTGCCCCTGCCCATAGATAGAGGACAATCTGTGCTAGCTGCTGATGTGGCACAGCACTGGGCCCTATAAAGGTTGAGGGGGCAATGCCTGATGATGCCTATCTCTGACATCACACCTGCCTTTGAACTCTGTCTTCCATGCAGGTGTCAAGGGGAAAACAAACAAGCTGCATTCAGAAATACAGCTATGGTGAATCTTTAATTCCCTGGCAATCCCAAGGTCTTGCAGGCATGGTTTCACCCTCTGCAATGCTGTTTACGAGGGACAAATATTACTTTCTGCCTTCAAAGTGAATTGGCTTGTGCTCTGCTTTTAGGGTTCCCATGTTCCCTTGAGCATTGCCTTCCTTCAACCTATCCCAATGTTGGGTTATCTTCTGATTTCCCAGTGATATCTGTCAGGAATTATTGCTGCCAAGGAGAGTGAGGGGTGTTGTGATGGATCCAAAACAATCCTATTTGAAGTCTACCATCCCTTCCTTATCTCAGATACAACCATAGATTTCAGCTAGATCTTGGTTGCCCTCACCAGTATGGCAGACAGGCTGTCTGCCTTACTGGGAAATCTGCACCTTTTTTCAACGTATCCCTTCATTTGGGCATACTGATTCAGAGCTAATATTAGCAGTATACATAAGTGAGAGAAAGTATGTAATCTGCCTGAATTTTGCCAACAGTCTTTGCTGTGAAACTGACACATGATATAATACAAATACAAATTTGTACAAATAGTACAAATCCATCTGTATCATATGCTGTCTTGCATTCTTACCCATACTCACACCTAGCCTGACTCCATCTGCATTTCATGTGGGCATCCTCAGGTGGTTGAGAGAGTGAGCGAGCATAGGAATGGAAGCAGGACAATTTTCTCTCCCTCAAGAAAGGGGATTTCTATTCATTCTAAGTGGAAGAATGGCAAATCATAACCTGGAACCAAAGCAAGCATGTGGGATAATTAGATATCATACTATGGTGGAGCAGGGATCTAAATCCAGCATTCATGTTAGATTATAGCAGTGCACACTGTGCTAGTCAAGCATGCATGGTGCTTACTTGGACACCTCCGCTTCTGCTTACATCCTGTTTAACTGTGGTGATAGGGCAGCAGATTAATTGATGGGCTGTTTGGCTGTTCACAACCTCTTCATGTCAATGTGCAGGAACAGGCTACTTACAGCCGTCATAAGCTGACTCCCAGCTGGAGGGGTCAGAGAAAGATAACAGATTGCTCCTGTTATCCATGACCAAAGCTCTCCATTTAGTGGAGGGTGCTGCTGGTCACTTCTCATCTTTCCATCTCCAACTGTCAGCTTGGGATGGAAAGAAAAAGAGAAAAACAATCTATAATTTCTCTCATTTGCAACAGAAAGATCAACAACAACAACACACACGCACACACACCCCTCAGCTTTTGCAAAGGGGAGATCAGAAGCTGATCACTTCTGATTTTCCGGCTTCAGTGTATTGCAGTTTTTTGGCAGAGGTATGGGGTACAGATCAGAATTTCATTCCCAGCTCTGTGTTGGCTTCTAATTAGCCCTGAAGTTTTCCTGTTCCTTCTGACTTATAGCAACACAAAGAAGAAGACGACGACGAAGACGACGAAGAAGAAGAAGAAGAAAACTGAAGGCTGTTGTTTCCTTTATGGAGTTAAGCCATCTTATTTTGAGTCTTCCCCATTTCCTACTGCCTCCAACTTTCCTAGCATTATTATTTTTTCCAGTGAGTCTATCTTCTCATAATGTGACCAAAGTACAATAGCCTCAGTATCATCATTTTAGCTTCTAGGAAGAATTTAGGCTTGATTTAATCTAGAAGTCTCTCTGCACAAGACATCTTACACAGGGATGCTCAAGTGAAAGGTCTTACACTTGTTCTCCCATTGTGGATACACATGCACTGCTAGGGAGATAGAGTACACTTGAATAGGACCACATAGAAAGTAAGTCACCTGAGCATCCCCATGTAAGATGTCTTGTGTAGAGAGACACTCAGTTATTTGACTTTTTGGCCATCCATAATATCTGTAAAACTCTCCTCTAATACCAAATTTCAGTGAATCAACTTCCTTCCTATCAATTTTCTTCATTGTCTAACTTTCACATTCATATGTAGCAATGTGGAATAACATAGTATGAATTATCTTGATCTTGGTCCCCAGCAACCCATCTTTGTCCTTAAGGATCTTTTCTAATTCCTTCATGGCTGATGATTGAACCAAGGAATAGAAAATCTTTAACAATTTTCAATTTCTTCATTGTCAGTCTTAAAATTGTGTAATCCCTCAATAATCATTACCTATGTATTCTTGATGTTCAGCTGTAATCCTGCATTGGCACTTTCTCCCTTGACCTTTATTAGAAGTCATTTCAAGTCTTCACTATATTCTACCAGTAATGCGCTGCCATCTGTATATCTCAAATTTTTAATATTCATTTGACCAGTTTTCACTTTACCTTCATCTAAGTCTAATTTAGTTTTCCTTATGATATATTCTGTATATGAGTTGAACAGGTAGGGAGATAATATACATCTGTCACCTTTGCCAACTGGAAATTATTCTGTTTTGCCATATCCTGTCCTAACAGTAGCCCTTTGTGGCAAAGAAAAATTTCAGACTTTGTGTGGGCAGGCAGGAAACCCCGAGTGAAAATGAAGGTATTACAAGACTTGAAAGAAAGAGGGGGGCTGCAACTGCCAAACATAAGATTATATTACGAAGCAATTTGTCTGACATGGTTAAAAGATTGGATAACATTAAAAGACCGTAAACTGTTGACTTTGGAGGGACACAAAAAGTTGTTTGGATGGCATGCCTATTTGGGGTATGATAAAGTTAAAGCGGACTCTATGTTTTTGCATCACTATATCAGAAGAAGCCTCTTCACAATCTGGAAGAAATATAAGAATTACATGGAAAGTGGTATCCCTTCATGGGTGGTACCATATGAAGTAATAGATCCAAGAACTGTTTATAATGAACAACAATGTTTAACTTATAAAGAGATAATGTCGATAGAACATAGAATACCAAAAATAAAGACACAAGAAGAGTTATCTCCTCACTATGGATGGTTTCAATATAGGCAAATTAGGGATCTTTACAACTCGGACTGTCTAAAGGGAGGAATAAGACTAAAAAACTTGGAGTTAGAAGAAGTGATTCTACAAGAAGGCAAAAAAGATATTTCGAAAATATACAAAATACTTTTAAAATGGTATATGGAAGACGAGACAGTCAAAGTCCAGATGGTGATATGGGCAATAAACCTTCATAAAGAAATAACAATGGAATCATGGGAATACTTGTGGAAAAATACTTTGAAGATCTCAACTTGTACCAACATTAAAGAGAATGTATACAAAATGATGTATAGGTGGTATTTAACACCTAAGACGATTGCGCATGGAAATGCAAATATGTCAGATAAATGCTGGAAATGTAAAAAGCATGAAGGATCATTTTATCATATGTGGTGGACTTGTGAGGTAGCTAAGCAATACTGGGGAGATATAATAGAAATAATTAATGAGGTTTTGCAAACCCAAATAAATAAGAACCCAGAGTTGTTGCTACTAAACTTGGGAATGGAAGAAGTTCCAAGGCAGTACAGAACATTGCTATTTTACATGACTACAGCAGCAAGACTTTTGTATGCACAGAAATGGAAAGTGCAAGAAATACCAACTATAGAAGATTGGTGTATTGTCGAAGGCTTTCACGGCCGGAGAACGATGGTTGTTGGGGGTTTTCCGGGCTGTATTGCCGTGGTCTTGGCATTGTAGTTCCTGACGTTTCGCCAGCAGCTGTGGCTGGCATCTTCAGAGGTGTAGCACCAAAAGACAGAGATCTCTCAGTGTCACAGTGTGGAAAAGATGTAGGTCATTTGTATCTACTCAGGAGGGGTGGGGTTGAGCTGAGTCATTCTGTAAGAGTTTCCCAGGGTGTGGAATGCTAATGGAGGGAGGCTTCACTGTATCCTGAGGAGGTTCTTTTGCATATGGATTGGTGCTTGATGTGCTAATCTTCTCTGCAGGGCTATTGTCGGGTGTGGAGTGTTTTGTTGGCCTGGTGTTTTTCAGAACTGGAGCCCATGCTCTGTTCATTCTTAAGGTTTCTTCTTTCCTGTTGAAGTTTTGCTTATGCTTGTGAATTTCAATGGCTTCCCTGTGCAGTCTGACAAAGTAGTTGGAAGTGTTGTCCAGTATTTTGGTGTCCTGGAATAAGATACTGTGCCCTGTTTGAGTTAGGCTATGTTCAGCCACTGCTGATTTTTCAGGCTGTCCAAGTCTGCAGTGTCTTTCATGTTCTTTTATTCTTGTCTGGATGCTACGCTTTGTGGTCCCGATGTAAACTTGTCCACAGCTGCAGGGTATACGGTATACTCCTGCAGAGGTGAGGGGGTCTCTGCTGTCTTTTGCTGATCGTAGAATCTGTTGTATTTTTCGGGTGGGTCTGAATACTGCTTGAAGGTTATGCTTTTTCATAAGCTTTCCCATCTGATCAGTAATTCCTTTGATATATGGCAAAAACACTTTTCCTGTAGGTGACTGTTTTTCCTTGGTTGTTTGATTCATCCTGGGTTTGATTGCTCTTCGGATTTCATTTCTGGAGTAGCCATTTGCCTGAAGTGCGTGGTTTAGATGATTCATTTCCTCATTGAGAAAGCGCGGCTCACATATCCGTCTTGCACGATCCACTAATGTTTTCATTATGCCTCTTTTCTGTCGGGGGTGGTGATTGGAGTTTTTGTGTAAGTACCGATCAGTGTGAGTTGGTTTCCTGTAGACCTTGTGACCTAACTGAAAGTTTGCTTTGCGGATGACCAAGGTATCCAGGAATGAGAGTTTTCCCTCACTTTCTTTCTCCATTGTGAATTGTATGTTCAGGTGGATGTTGTTGAGATGATTCAAAAACTCCATCAATTCTTCCTCCCCATGGCTCCAAATGATGAATGTATCATCCACAAACCGGAACCATACACTGGGTTTGTGGGGTGCTGATTCTAGAGCTGTTTTTTCAAAATGTTCCATGTAGAAGTTTGCTATAACTGGGCTGAGTGGGCTCCCCATGGAAGATTGGATTTACAAATTGCTGTACATGGCTGAGATGGACAAAATGACAAGAAAACTTAAAGATCTTGATCCAGGAGAACATATTGCAGACTGGGAGGAATTGAAACAATATCTAGAAAAAAATGGGATGTGAAAGGAGGATTGTAGCAGTTTGAGAATTATTAATATGTGACTTTATGAAGGGGAGAGAGAAGTAACTTTACCATTAATGGGGAAACTTAGCTATTAATTAATCTAAGCTAATATTAGTAATAAGGAGATTGTATTAAAAATAGATAGTTTAAACAGTGAAATGTAGATTGATATATTAGAAAATTGGAGATATAGAAGAATTTGAACATGCTTAGAATAACTGATATAACATATATAGGATTTAGAAAAATTATGGTTAAGAGTAATTTGAGTAATAAGAGGGGTTTGGGGTTGGAAAGCTGTTGGAAGTCAGTAAGGAGGGGGGGAAGGGGGGCTGATATAATTTAGATAAGGCGGGGAATTTGTGTATTGAATAACATTGTATGTACTCACCAATAAAAATTAAAAAAACAACCCTAACAGTAGCCCTTTGTCTGGAGTACAGGTTGCACATTAAACAATCGATGTTGTGGCACACCCATTTCCTTTAACACCAAAGTCAAAGGCTTTGCTGTAACTTATAAAGCACTGGTTGATTTTCTTCTAAAGTTCACTGGTGTGTTCCATTAACCATTGTAAATTTGCAATAGCACTTTTTCTTTTTCAGAATCCAGCTTTAACGTCTGAAATTTTTTATTCCATATATGGTGAGAGTTTTTGCTGTAGAATCATGAGCATCATTTTGCTTGCTTGGGAAATGAATGCAACGTTCCAATAGTTGCTGCAATCTTTGGCATCTTCTTTTTTTCAGTTTTGGAATGTAGATCGAGCATTTCCAGTCTGTGGGCCATTGTTTTGTTTTCCATATTTGTTGACATAGTCTTGTTAAGATTTTGATGGACTAAGTTTCTGTAGTTTGAAATAGCTACAGAAACTTAGTCCAGAAAGTGTAGGATACTAACTAAGTCTGCATCCAGTCTCCCAAGCAGACTGGATGACATTACATTTTAGGTAATATGGCACGTGGCATGGGGATATTTTTCTTTCTGGCCTCATATATGTAAATCGTACAGTCCCCAGCCTTTTGCGTGAGACAGCCCTGAGAGACTGATATGTCAATTGTAAACACGTTTAAAATGATGCCCTGATGATTTCACTGGTTCTGACTTCTAATTTTTTTCAGTACCTGGACTTTCCTTGAAATACAGTATTATCGGATCTGTTAAGGTCCACAGTATACTTTTGCGACTATCAAGAATATTCTGATTGATCTTTATCTACTTTTAAATCTAAACAGTCATAGGAAGAGCCAATTTTTCTTTCAAAAACTGAAGCTTATTAGCACTTCCTTTAGCACAGAAAATATTTGATTTTATGCAAAAGTTTTTATATATGCGCTGTCTTTAGTGCTTGTTACTTCACATTACAAAGGCTACACATAAAATAGATGAAATAGCATCATGTACAGTAAAAACTCTCAACTACATTAACTTCCTTGACTCTTTCTATATAATAAAGTATAAAATGAAAAAATTGATTTTCAGTTCAATGGAAATGTTACATCTGGGCGGTAAACGAGTGAAAAATGGAGGCCATCATAGAAATGCTGATACCGTCTTACAATAGCAGTATAAGGAAGGTACATAAAATAGTACACCAGAGTCTTAAATTTAATCTCATAGAGACAGATTATCCTCCACAATTACAAGGGACATAATGGCTTCTGTGTGTAACAATAAATGCATCACAATGTTGTAAACTTTGCCAAATTACACATAAAACATTATTTTGCAATATGCCGATGAAGTCAAAAGAAAAGGGTACTTTCAGACTTGAATAGATCTTGCCTACCAGCACAAAGACGTCTCAGCTTGTCTGAGGATTCTGTTGAACGATCACTATATTATTCATATGATATTATAGGATGAGTGTGATATAGAGAGGGGGATTAAAAACCATTGCTGAATGAGAAGAGAATCTACAAAAGCATAGCAGTGAATGATTATCACAAGGCACTCATTTTGTGTTAGGAGCACAATTTAAGCACGTGAAAAAGGACACCCTTTTTGTAAACACCCTTTGTGTTTCAAACCACATGTAATTGGGAGCATATTTGGTTATTATGAGGTATAAAAATCAACCTCAACAAAAAAACCCTCATAAAACGCAATATGAGTGTTCCTAAAATATTATTTTTAGTAGAATATATATGTGTGTGTGTGTGTGTGTATGTGTGTATTATTAAATACTAGATAAAATGCTTAATTAGGAGTTTGCTAATTATAATGGAGCTAATGCTTGGCTTCCTGGATTATCACTGTTTCTGTTGTCAGCTTGAGTTACGTTCTTTTTTAAATATAAGCATGGGCCTATTAGTTACTTTAATTATTTATTATATCTTTTTTGGTATTTATAAAGAGAAGTTTATATTGCTCTTAGATTACAATTAATGATTAGCCAGGAATTTGAGTGAGTTATCTGCCAGACATAATGCCTACCATTAATATTAATTTGTGATGTTTCTGGGTAAATACATTGTTGTTTGTTGGATATTCAGCTGTTTTTCCCAAGCCCACCAAAATTGGGCTGGCATCATTTTGGAGTGATTCCAAAAACTATATCTCCAAAAGGCACTGCCAGCCAGCTACAACCCCAATCATCTTTTCTTTTTCCATTCCTACGGGGGGAACCTTTCAGTTCTTAGAAGTGAGAGCATAAAGGTTCGTTGCTGTTCTTGTGTGGAGTTTTGCAATAAACTGAGAGTTGTTTTGGCTTCCATTCTATTGAGACTAGCACATTTGGAATTGCTTTTCCATTAAGATTTGGCATCAACCAATATTTTGATTAGAGTCATAGCTGGACAAAGATTTCACGCTAGGATAGTTTTTCAGTTCTTTGGTCTGGCACAAAGAGAAGTCAGATGTGACAAGGCAAGGTGACATTTATAAGCAATGACCTATTCATGCACATATTTTTTCCATGATGAGATATAAATTAGCCATCCTTTTATCACTTTACAAGATGCAGTTAACTGAATCAGGGCCCCAAGAAGGAAAGGGGCAGAGGTAGAATTTGCCAAAGCCCAGATGTCAGGGAGATCTGGCCCAGTTTATAACCTATTGCCATCATACAGTCTATGTCGATCATCTCAGAAATGAAATCATTTTGTTCTTGCATGACTCTTAAGACTGTATTTATAAGATGAGATCATGTGTCTGCAGGGTCCCATGTTACACATTTGTACCTGGCTCAGAACAATTATGGTGAACTGAAAATAATTCTAAATTTCATGTTCCATATTGAGTCAGGCCATAACTCAACCCCTTTTAATAAGTTATTATTAGTGACCCCCCCCCCAAAATCAATTTTTTGTTCATAAAAATAGAATCACATACAGTGCCCTGCTCAGTTCTGTCCTGTCATACAACTACAACTTTAGATTTATTGTGAATAATCTAGGACTAGCCCAGTTTGCAGAAGGATCTGGCAACAGAGATAACCTACAAGTTATTTTTTTTTACATACAGCATAATATATCCCCTTATATTGGCATTTTAATTTTTTTACCAGTGTGCTACCAAAGTAGCACATTCTAAAGGAGAAACACATCTCATACTGCCCTCACACACTTTTCAAATGAAATCTCGGATAAGTGTTGCCAACAGAATTATTTTTAGCATTTTTATCATCTTTTTTCCTTTTCAAGGAGGAGTTTCTTATTTATTCAATTTACTAAGAACAGATTGTAACTTCTGTTGAATATGAAAGCTGCTAACTGTCCTTTACTTTAAAGAAAATTGAATTCCAATATAATTCTTCAAGAAAATAAAAATGAACACTTAAAAAGTTAAAATGCATAATTTTCTGCACCATTACAGTTTGAAAGGATATGTGTACTAACCAAATTTGCAGTTATATTAAACCAAATTTTATTATTCCCAGTAATCATTAACAATGATGATTTCTCATCCATTTACTAAATTATCTAAGATTATTTATAATGGATAAAAATGGATAGGAAAAAATATGATACTTCAAAGGCAATCAGATGCATTTGGAGTGATAGGCAAAGAGAATTTTAGATTTAATTGAAAGCTGCTGGGGAATGTTTTCCAGTAAAATCAATATCATGAATTCCAAATAATAATGCTTATCCTAACATTGTCAGATATTATTTATTTAAATTGCCACTATGCCATTGTGCCTGGTGGTCCTATGTGAATAATGAAATCAGCACAACAGTACGAGGCATTAAGGTTGTAGAGGGTTCGATTTATTTGGAAGAACCCTTGGATATCCAGGAAAATAACACTTTCTCTTTTCTGTGGGGAGAAAAACCAAGAATGCATGCTTATGTACTGCATGTATGGGGAAGGGGAACAGAGGTGGCAGTGTCAGCAGCTAGCCCACTGCATTGGTCACTGGAACAGAAGTGGACAAATGCTGGATCCAAAATGCTCTAAACTTGTGCTGATTTGTTTGTTTCTTTTACAGTGTTGTTACAACATCAACATATGCAGCTGAAAGCCAGTGGGAGTAGCAGTTAGAATGTCAGGCTAGGACTAGAGAGACTCGGTTTTCAATCTCCACTCTGCCATTAAACTCATTAGGTGACCTTGGGCCAGGAAGTATCTCTAAAATTAACCTACTTTAGAGGGTTGTGGCTGCTTGGGTAGCAGAGGAAGGGGGCACCATTGTGGCAGTAGTTCAGAACTGAAATGCAAAGTCAACAGACTTCCCAAAGTGGGCTAGCACATTATAGTCTAGCTCAGGTGTGGGCAACCTTGAGATCCCTAACCTTCTTTGTCATCTCTGCTTAAGCTCTCAGCAAGTGAAGACGGAGAGGAGAGGTGTGAAACACATGATGTATATTACATAAACTGTAGGGAAATTTCTACAGCCTTTGTTCAGAAAGTAACAAAAGGTAGCAAAATTGTCTTTTACTTGGGATAACAAACTCTTAAAATGCCTTGCTCGTAGATTGAGTTCTTGATGAGGCAAACAAAAAAGGAAAAAGAAAAAAATGGGGTCAGCAGTGAGGCTACGCATTCCAAAGCATCTCTCCTATAAGTTAACCCCCCTGTAGCGTTGGATATATCTGTACTGGGTGTGAAAGCATATTGAAGATTTGCTGTAAATTTGTTTCCCACAGAAGCAATGGCCTTGTATTGTATATTTGTCACATTGTTCTGACAGGAAAGTTTGTAGTGGGATTGGAAGAAGAGCAGAAAACGCTTGTAAGTGGAACATTTTTACTGATGGGATAAACAACTGATCATAAAATACCTGTTTATTCCCTAACAGTTTCTTTTATTCACCTACCAGTGACTATAATTTATAAAGTAAAAATAGAGATTGGCTTTATACAATGTCCTATAAAGTAACAATTGTTGTAATTCAGCTCTGGATTGCTTGGAGGGAAGAAAGACAGTGCAACTGATGTTCTTGGTGATAAGTTTAATATACTTACTTGGAAATCGAGGGCTGCCCTACATCTGTGGCCAGTGGCACCACTATGTAAATGATTTAGTGTATATATCATATAATTCTTTTATAGGAAACAGTTACTTGTGCCTACAAATAAAGAAAAACAGGACCAAGCGTGAGATAATTTATATCCATGTGGGTTTAACCAAGGACAGATCTTAAAAATATGTTTTCAGGCTGTTTTGTCCTTTCAGATCTTCAAATGTTGTCACTGCTGTATTAAAAGCTGCTGTTGCCAGTCTTGACAGCATCTTTCATGTTTTGAAATGGAGTGTTTTAGGAGAAAATAATAACAAAAAATATTTTCCTCTCTTCACAGGCTAGTTCCTTGTTTTCATGGGATTGTGCCTTCTTTATAATACCACCAAGGTTTCTGAAATGGCTTGGTGTCACTATTTTGTGTGGGAGCCTAATGTAAGGAGTCAAAAATATACAGCCCCTGAACATTCCATCTACAAGGAGATAAAGTTGGGAGGAATATTGCTTCTCACTCTACCATCTTAGCTACTTTTTTGTTTCTTCTTCCTATCTCAGGTATGGTTGGATGTGTGAGCCAAATGTGAAGAGCCAAAGAGTTCTTGGTCCTTTGCTCTTAGCCTGTGCCTCATCCTCTGTGGCCTGGACAATTGGCCCATTGGATTCAAGACTGTCCCCAGGATATGGTTGGTACTTCTAATGTCTTTTTGTATATTTACATTGCATTTTTTGATTTTATCTGATTGTATTTTTATTTATTGTCAGGTAGTTTGGATCACATTAGGGAGAAAAGCGTCCAATAAACATACTAACTAACTAATGAACCCTTGATGTCTATCACATACCTTTCCTTTGACCACTCAGAGAGGCAATTATCTGCCCGCAACTATAAAAACCATATCTAGACAGAAATGATGTGGCTAAGTATCTCCCAGTCTCTGATCTGCCTGTTCTAGGCAAAGTGATTGAGAAAGCAGTAGCAGACCAACTCCAGGTCCTCTTCCATAACTCATGTTCTAGACACTTTTCAATCTGGTTTCAGGCTGAGCTATGGAACAGAGAAGGCTCTGGTGGGTTTAATGGATGGCTTCTGTCTGAATGGGGTTCAGCTGACCTTTGCAGACTTGGTTAAGAGCTTAGGGGTTATACAGGATCCGGCATTGCTACTTGAGAAGCTGCAAAAAATGCCTTCTTCAAACTCAGTCTAGCCCAAAAGATGACTCCCTATACTGCTATGGCCAATTTCACCACCTGAATCCACGCAATGATAACGTCAAGACTAGACTACTGTAACGCACTCTACATAGGTCTCCCATTGAAGTCAACTCAGAGACTGCATTTGGTACAGAATGCTGCTGCTCTGTTATTATCGAACACTCAATGGGGCATGTATATTGCTTTCCATCAGTTACTGGGTTCAGTTCAAGATGTTCACTATCACATACAAAGTCTTTCGTGGCTTTGGTCCCTCCTGTTTGCAGAACCACTTGTTACTCTATGCTCCACCATGGCAGCTTCACTCATCTGAACAGGACTTTCTGCAGGTACCACCTTGCAAGTGAGCAGAATCAACAACTGCCCCCTCACAAGCATTCTCTGTCATGGCCCCCCATCTTACGTAGTGGCCTAGCCTTCTGCAAATTGTGCAAAACTGAATTATTCAGGAGAGCCTTTTTACACAGGTAGGAGTGCTGTACTGTAAGGAAATGGTTCAAAGAGATGCATTTGGTAGAGAGACAGGGACTGTAGACTGTACTATGGTAATATGTTCCTACTGGGTAGTTTCTACTTTAATATGTCGTGTTTAATTGTGTTTGCCTGTTTCAGCAGTGTTTCGGATTTTGGCTTGTTTCCATTTCTGTAAATCGTATTTGCATATACTAATGCATTATTTATTGAATGTCCCAGCTGTTGATCATATAGACTTACACTGTGTAATCTGCCTTGAGTCCCAGTGAGAAAGATGGATTATAAATAACATATGTAAGTAAACAAACAAACAAACAGATTTCATATATAGTTTCACAGCTAGAATTCAGGTGGGTCCCTGATGATATGATTATTTAACATGACATTAACTCAGTTGATAACTTTTCCTCTTCCTGCATATAATTAGTTGGATGTGTAGGATGAAAACCGTTTTTGTCCTAGAATAATGCTGGCTGGTTTGTGGAAGATATTATCTGGCATAAATTTAAAAGGTATGGAAATCAGGTACCAGCCCAAGCTAGGGCTTCTGATTGAGGAAAATACTATATGCCATTTAGGCTGGAACTCGGCATTCATGAACCTGTAGGTTTTTGGGGGTCACCTACTTTCACAAAGTCCAAATTCTTCCTACTGGCATTCTTTTAAAAAACTGTTCAACTCTTTCACCAAATTTTAAGTGACTCCTTTTAAAGTCCTCATTTTTATTCTTGTTATTTTAAGCATTAAATATTTTGCTCATTGATTGTAATGTCTCCTGAGGTATAAGCATTGTGTAAGCAAAACTTTAGAACAGCAACTTATTGAGAGGATAGAAAATTGCCAACTGAGTGCAAAGAAGCCTTTATAAACAAAACATTTTCAATTTGTTGAATCCCTGAATCTCCTAATTTACAACTATTTCAGTACACATCTGCACAAAGTTCTGGATCACCAGCAAAACAGTGGGCTAAGTGTTCTGGCTGGACATTGTAGCCATCTGCAGGTTTCAGTCCACTTATTCACTCACTGTGCAGAGTGGGAGAATGGGCACAAGCCCTCCTGCCTCTACCTGATTGCCAATTGATCTGCATGGAGTGAATGTACAGGGAAGTGCTTCCATATATGACACCTCCTCCGTGTTCAGTAAAATTGGTTTTGGCACCATTCCTACCATGGGGAGTGGGTATGGGCACTTCCTCTGTGCATTTGTGCTGTGTGGAATGCTTGACAATTAGTAGAGGTGGAAGGTGGGGCCAACATACTTTCCCTCACTGCATGGTGAGTGTGTCCAGGGTCTGAGTCCCAGCCCCCAGACTTGCCAGGAGGGAGCAGTGGGAGGCAACCGGGAGGCAGTGGCCCTACCACCCCAGCCAGCAACCAGGTCCAGAACCTGCCCACTCCAGGGGGAAGGGATGAAAGGCCAAAGCCTCAGAGGACGGGAGGGAGCAGGGAGAGACCAGCCAGTCCCACCCTCCAGGGGGAAGAGAGGGGGCTAAGCAGGACAGAGGAAAAGGGCCAAGGCAGAGGGAATAGGGACCCAGCAGCAGCACAAACAGAGACCTTACCAGCCAAGGAGGAGAAGCAGCCACTACAGCCCAGAGCCACACCCCGGCTAGAGGACAGCAGCCTGGCTCAGGAGTTGCTAGGAACCATGCCCCTCCAGGTGGAGCTGCCACAGGCATTCTGGGGGAGGAGATGGGCAGCCCCGCCCAGCATCAATGAGCAGGCAGCCCAGAAGCTGGCCAGGGCAATTCCTCATGAGTAAAGCCAGGCAAGCTCAGCAGTTCAAAGGCCTTCTGGGGCAGCTCCTCATGAGCAAGGCCAAGGAGACCTCAGCTGGGGATGTCTCGCATTCAACCCCACCCTGCCAGCAAGGCAAGGAAGCCAAGAAGGGATTAGTGGTAGGAGGGAAACACCTGAGGGAAGGCACAGCTGGGCCAAGGCAGGAGAAGGAACAAGCCTAGAAGGAGGGTGGGGGCAGGGAAAGGAAACCCTATATAAGGTGGGTAGGAAGAGCTCTGAGGTGGTGGGTGTGAGTAAGAAGTGATGGCGTGAGAGCAGAGCAGTGCAAGAGCAAAGGCGAGGAGAGTGGATGAAGGAGGAGGAGATGGCAGAGGCCAAAGAGGGTGAGTGGCACAGGTTGAGCAGGCCAGTGAGTGGATTGAGAGGGAGTCTGGGTGATGTATACCACCCCTCCTTCCACAGAGCAGGGTCCTGCAGAATCCCTGCCCCCCCCTTTGATGTCAGGAGCAGACCGCCCAGCGCCCTGCCCAGTGGCGGCTGCTGCAAGCCCTGACAAGTGAACATGCAGATGGGACATCTACGTAGGGTTTGTGTCTTTCAGAAACATATCTGCTGAGTCTTTACTCATTGCTCTTCTTCTTCCCTTTGTTGCACCTGGGAGATCAAAGTTTAAAAACAACGCAAAGAAATGGAAACTGAAAGCAGAGCACAAGCACAGATCGCCAAGTAGGGTTGCTAGGTGCATTCTTCAAATTCCCTGGAGAGTATGGGGAATGGACATGAGGAAAAAGGACATGGTTGATACATCAGCATTACTTGTCGCTAAAATGTTATGAGTGCTCTAGATTTTCACCATCCTGTACTGTAAAACCCTAGAGATTGGCAAAATCCTACAGTGTCAGTGATGTCCCTTCTGGGTTTTAGCCACAAGTGATATTGAATTAATTTAGTATCCTTCCTCCCGTTTAAGCACGAGCAGGGAATACAGGTGCTTCAGCAGGGGTTGCCTGCCAAAAGCAGGTAAATGGCACCCCTATTTCCAACACCGCCAGATGGCTTGGATTTTGAGCAGCTTTCAAATGTACTGCCCTCCCTCTTTCTTGATATCACTTCACTATGACCTCTTCAGTAGTTCCTTTGGGGTTTAAATTGCTTCTGAACCCTGCATAGAAATGACTGGTTTGGTTATCATATAAGGTAATCTTTTGCTCAAATGATAGTGCTGACCAAAAGGAGAACTGTAATTCCCCCTCTACCAATTGCTGCAAAGAGCTCTATAGGATTTTTTTAAAAAAAGAACTCCTGCCATAATTATATTTTTGTCTATTTCCTCTGCCTCTGAACCTTTGCCACCTCTCTCAGAGGTGTGACTTTCCCAGGACAATTTGAGATATTGGACTTGATGCTCATTATCACCTGCTAATTACTTGCTGTGAATTATGTGTTACCTGATAATGACACATTGTAAAGTATCGATTGCAGTTTTTTTTCCACCATGTCTAGATAGCAGTGTGAAAGCTTTGGTGTTTTCATCACCTACAAGAAGAACATGCTGAAAAGAAAATCTCACTGTGATAGCAGCTATGCTTGTAAAACCTGGCTTTGGCCTATTTTAATTTCCTGTTTTTCAGTGGCCTGGTCTGATATTTAAAAATGAGTTATCTTTTAAATGTCCAAATTTCTGAGCTTTTTTAAAATCTAAATTTACATTTAAAATGGTCTATTCCAAAATACTGCAAACTTAAAGAATTCAAAGAATAGCCATTTTTCCTTAGACCATCACAACTCCATGGAATTTAAATGTTCCATGGATTCAAAATAATGGTCTGTAGTCTAAATTATTAAATATATTTCAAACAAAAACTTTGGCAACAGGAAAGAAAGGTAGAAAACATTCTTCAGAGAAGCAAAGCTTGCATGGTATAGTAATAGAGTGTTGGAGTAGGATCTGAGAGAACCAAGTTAAAATTCCCCCTTGTTTCATGGAATTTTGCTTGGTGCCTTGAGGTAGTCAGTAGTCACATACTGTTAGCCTAGCATAGGATTGTTGCAAATATAAAATGAAAGAATGATGAAGTAAAATGACTGAGTGAGTGAGTGCACCAGCTGTATATATATACTGGCACATTTTACTCAAAGGAACCTCATAGTCTCTGCATTATCTCACACATGCACAGGACAAGATAAGGGTGGAATACAGTAAAGGGAGTAGTTGCAGAAAAGAATGGGCTGGAGGAACAAATATTTTATTTATTTATTTAATGTTATTCGTAGTTCACCTTTCTAACTGAGACTTAAGGCCGATTACATAGTGTGAGATTAGTACAATCAATATCAAGGATGTTTCCATACACAATGCCATATGGTAAATAAATACAAGTTTACAAAGACATAGCATTATAAAGAGTCCAATACAGAGTTGAATAAATGCTGAATCAGAGCATAAGTAATTCTAGGACTAACATTAGACAACATATAAATACCTAGTAGAATCATACTTGAAGCACCAGCAACACATAGGAGCACATACTTAAAGCAACAGATAGGACATAAGGCAACATAGTGATGAAGTCTATGGTTCCTAACTCGTTAGTGAAGCATCTGAGACTCCCTCCCTACAATACAGCCCTCCTATCTGAATAAAAAGCCCTTTTGAATAATTCAATTTTTCATTGTTTGAGGAAAGCCAGGACAGTAGGGTCTCTCCTGACTTCCACAGGCAGTCCATTCCACAGGGTAGGGGCCACCACAGAGAATGCATGTTTAGCACCACAGAGAATGCACATGGGCAGCAGTTGATTTCACCCAAGTGCAAGCTGGTACTTGCAGAAGACCGTTACGATTAGCGAAGCTGCCATGAAGAAACATAGGGAGAGGTAGTCCTGTAGGTATGCTGGGCCAAGACCATAAAGAGCTTTGTGTGTGATAACCAATACCTTGAACTGAGCATGGTAACTGATAGGTAGCCAATGGACTGACTACAGGAGTGATATTCATGCATTTTGCACCAATTGGAGTCTCCTAGATAAATTACAGTA
The DNA here is from genome assembly GCF_028583425.1 of Eublepharis macularius. Lineage (NCBI taxonomy): Eukaryota > Metazoa > Chordata > Lepidosauria > Squamata > Eublepharidae > Eublepharis > Eublepharis macularius. Next base: position 61,095,101 of record NC_072798.1, read on the forward strand.
GTCAAGTCTTGATGTTACCATAACATGGACCCAGGTGGCCAGGTCAAAGTAGGAAGCCATATTCCAGGCTACAGTGAGGTTTTAGAAAGCATTTTTTTTTGCGGCTGCCATAACTTGCTTTTCTAGTAGTTGCTCTGAATCCAATGTAACCCCTAGGCTCTTAACCATATCTGCAAAAAATCAGAAAAACTCCATTGAAAGTGGGGAGTACAATATTCTTCAAGATCTCTTCCTTCCCAACAACCATTATTTCTATCTTGTCTGGGATCAATTTTGATTTATTCATTCTCAGCCATTTGACCAGAGCTGTCAGGCAGCGACCCAAGATTTTTACTGTACTCTGTGGGTAGAGGTGGATATGAACAGCAATATGAACCCAAAAAAAGCCACGAACAGCCTAATCTGCTGTTTGAGAACAAGCTGTTCATGAGGCGCCATTCTAAACGAACAGGTGGTTGTTGCAAGTCTCGTTCATTGCTGTTCGTCAAGCCAGACAGTCTGGCACCTGCAATCAATTCCCTTGGCAGCTTAGGCAGGGATTGTCTGAACTCTGACTGAACTCCTGCTGTTGCCCTGGAAACCCCAATCTAAGTCTAATTTAGCTTGATAGGCAAGTCTTCCTTCCAAGTGTGGAGCTCCAAATTTGTTACAAGAGAGCAAAAGACCAGGGGAGAGGAGGAGGGCTCCCAGCTCTGTCTTTCAGTCTTTGCAGACAGTGGAGAGGGAGAGATAGCTGCTGTTGGCATTTTGATAGACAGGGAGAGTGCATTGGAGCTTGAATTTTCTTTGTGTGTGGTGGATAGGGATCTACCCCTTCAGGTTGCAGGCTGCTGCCAGGCTCTGGTGCCAAGCTATTATTTATTATTGGTATTTTTCCTGGTGCCTGCTCAGATCAGGTTTCTGGGAGTAGTGCAGTAGGGATCTTGACCAAACTTGGATGATGGCTGGAGGAGAGCCTGCTGGCCCCCACGAACATCTAACCATGAACATGTTTGTGAACAGAGCATGTTTGTAAATGTTCATGAGTCCCTGTTCGTGGATGGCAATGAACAACAAACATCATGTTTGTTTGTTTTCTGTTCATTCCCATCTCTAGCTGTGGGGACCTAGATAGTGAGATATAGAGTTGGGTGTCATCTGCATATAGCTGATGTAGCACATAGCTGATCTCTGACAAAACCCCTTTAAGCTTGTCCAATGAGAAATGATTTAAACCAGTCCAAGGCATAACCGTTGATGCCCACTTCTGTCTCTAAACATCTCAACAGGATGGCATGGTCTACTGTATCTAAGGCTGCAGACAGATCCAGGAGGTGCAATAAGGAGGCATGGCCTTTGTCTATATTTAGCCGGAGATCATCCACTAACGCTACTAGTGCTGTCTCTATCCCATGACCTGATCTGAATACAGACTGAGGACAGTCCAGAGCACTAGAGTTACCCAAGAAGTTCTGGAGTTTGTCAGCGACTGTGCTCTCAATCACTTTGCGCAGAAAGGGCAGATTAGAGACTGGGTGATAATTGGCCACATCATTTTTGTCTAGGGATGGTTTTTTAATTAGTGGTTGGTTAATCACCTGTTTGAGCTGCCTGGGAAAAGTGCCCTGAGTTAGTGATTGATTTACAATGGACATCAGTGGTTCACTTTTGTGGGCCTTACTTGATTTTAGCAGCCAAGATGCACAAGGATCCAGTGCACAAGTAGTGGCTTTCATAGAATTCAGAATTCTGTTAAGTTCTGTCATTGTAACTGGTTCAAGAAGACCCATATGTGAGCCAGACGGTATATTATAAATTTCTTCCATCTCATTTGTATTACAAGCTAGCATCTAGATCAGTGTATATTTGTGCTATTTTATCAGCAAAAAAAACTTAGCAAAAGCCTCACAGCTAATTGTCTGTTATTGAGACTGAAAATGTTCAGATTTAGGGGTTAGAAGGTGTTGGGATACCTTAAACAATTGGGATGGTTGTGAATTAGCTGATGCAATGGTTTCCGAGGAATAACATGCTGCGTATTTTCTTTTGCAATTCTTCTAATTTCTATTGTTTATTTTATATCATTTTACACACTTTATACACAGTCGATGCAAATACAGCTTTCTTTCTTTTTTTAAAATGTTTTTATTGGATGGGTTAACATATATCACTCATAACATTCAATTAACATCTCCATCCCATTTCAGTTCCCCCACCCATTCCCCCCTTTTTATAATAGACTTCCAACAGTTTTCCAACCCCCCCTATTTAAATTGCAGTCTATCTGCTATCTCTTCTATTAAACTATATTTAACAATAAAATCCCTCATCTATCATTATCTATTGTTTAAATATTTCAACTACCGGCAAAGAACTACCTTCTCCCTTTACAAGTTATCCAAAGACCAGATTTTCCCCCTCATGTCCCTCTTTCTTTCCATATAGTTCTTAAGTTTCTCCCAGTTCATAATAAATTCTTCTATATCTTGTTCTTTAAGTTTCCTTGTTAATTTGTCCATTTCTGCCATGTTCAATAACTTCTGGATCCAATCTTCCGCCGATGGTATCTCTTGTGTCTTCCAAAGTTGTGCATATAACATCCTAGCTGCTGTCGCCATATAAAGCACCATTGTTCTGTCCATACTATCAAATTCTTCTAAGTTCATACATAACAGTAACAGTTCTGGGTTTTTAACAACATTTCTCTGCAAAATATCTGACATAACATCCACAATATTCCCCCAAAACTGCTTTGCCTTTTCACACGTCCACCATATATGATAGAAGGAACCTTCATGTTTCTTACACTTCCAACATTTATCTGACATTTGGCTATTACCATTAGCTATCTTTTTTGGTGTCAGATACCATCTGTAAATCATTTTATAAACATTTTCTTTTATAGTGGCACATGTTGAAATTTTTACTGTATTTTTCCACAATCGTTCCCAAGCTTCCATCGTAATATCTTTATTACAATTTATTGCCCATTTAACCATTTGAACTTTAACCACCTCATCTTCTGTATACCATCACAACAAAATCTTATTTTAGATGTCAACTTTTTCCCTTATTGAAGTAAACACTCCTCTAACTCTGAATTTTTAACCCTAAATCCTACTTTCCTATGATCTGCATCATATAAGTCTTTATTTAATTAGTCTATACTGAAACCAACCATACTGAAATGATAAATCTTCATTAGTTTTCATAATATATGTATTTTGTTCCACTCTTAAAATTTCTTTATACGTCATCCACTCCTCTCCACCATGTTCCACATTCGAGTTAACGACTTCAGCTGGTATAATCCACAATGGAGTCTCTTCCTCAAAATATCTTTTATATTTTTGCCACACTCTAAATAAACTCCGTCTCACAAAATGATGCAAAAACATAGCATCCATTTTAATCTTGCCATACCACAAATATGCATGCCATCCAAAAAAAAATTTATATCCTTCCAAAGCCAATAATTTGTGGTTTTTCAATAAAATCCATTTCTTCAGCCAAACTAAGCAAATGGCTTCATGATTAAGTTATAAATTTGGTAATTGTAATCCACCTCTTTCCTTGGCGTCATATAACACTTTCATTTTCACTCTAGGCTTCTTCCCTGCCCAAACGAAGCTCAAAATCTTCCTTTGCCATTTATCAAACTGCTTATTATCTTTCACGATTGGTATTGTTTGCATCAAAAACATTATCCTTGGAAGTACATTCATCTTAATTGCAGCAATACGACCCAGCCATGATAAATTCAATTTATTCCATTTCAACATATCTTTATCTATCTGTTGCCATAGCTTGTCATAATTGTTGTTAAATAAATCAATGTTCTTCACAGTTAATTCAATGCCTAGATATTTTGTTTTATGCACCACCTCACAGTTCATTATCTCCATCAATTCTTGTTGTTTTTGTTTAGTCATATTTTTACATAGTAGCTTTGATTTATTCTTATTAATATAAAATCCTGCAAGGTCACCAAATTCTTTTATTTTTCCCATTAATCTTGGCATATTTTGAATTGGATCTTCAACTATCACCATCACATAATCGGCAAAGGCTTTCACTTTATAGGAATGTCCTTTTATTTTCAGTCCTCTTATCATATCGTCTTCACATATCTGTCTAAGTAGAATTTCTAATACCATCACAAATAACAGTGGAGAGAGTGGACACCCTTGTCTCGTCCCCTTCCTTATTTCTAGTTTTTTTGTTAAGTCACTATTTACCATAATAGCTGCGCATTGGTCTTTATATATTGCCCTTACTGCTTGGATAAACATCTTACCCATCTGCATCTTTTCCATTGTAGCAAACATAAAGTCCCAATTTAAATTGTCAAAAGCCTTTTCTGCGTCAACAAAAAAAAAGCATCCTTCCCCGGATGTTTATCATAATATTCAATGGCATTCAGTACTACTTTTAAATTGTCTTTTATCTGTCTCTCCAGCAAAAAAACCTGCCTGTTCTTCTGTAATAAACTCTGTCAACCAAGTTTTAAGTCTTTCCGCCAATACTTTAGCAAATATCTTATAGTCATTGTTTATTAGAGATATCGGTCTATAATTTTTAACATTAGTTAAATCTTGGGTTTCTTTTGGTATCAATGTAATGTTTGCCTCATTCCATGTTTCTGGTACTCCCTCTCCTTCTAATATTCCATTCATTACTCTCTGCAACAATTGTATCAATTCATCAGCCATTACTTTATAAAATTTAGCTGATATTCCATCTGGTCCAGGTGCCTTACCCATTTTTGTTGCCTGTATCGCTTCCATTATTTCTGTTATTTTAATTTTGGCGTTCAATCTATCTTTCAATTTATCAGGTAACGTTGGTAAGGTTATCTTTCGAAAGTACTCATCAATTAATCTAATATCAATAGGTTTTTTCTGGTACAATTTCGCATAATATTTATAGAATGCTCTCCCAATTGCATCTTGATCAAACAACTTCTTGCCGTCTTCCATAATTTTACTTATTAATTTCTTCTCTCTCTTTTTTTTCAATTGCCACGCTAAATATTTCCCAGGTTTGTTGGCTCCTTCAAACGATTTTTGCTTCAATCTTTTCAATTCCCATTCTATTTCTTTATTTTCCATTGCTCTTGTCTGCTCCTGTAAAATTCTAATCTCAAGTTGAAGTTTCTTCTTACCCGGTCTTTTCTTTAGTTGTTGCTCTTTTTGCTTTATTGCTTCTTGTATTTCTTTCAATTTCATTTCTTTGCTTTTCTTATCTCTGGCATTTAAATCCATTAAAACTCCTCAAATGACCGCTTTATAGGCATCCCAAACTTTTTGAATTGACACCCCTTGGTCCACATTATGTTGAATAAAACACTTTGTTTCTTTCTTCAGGACATCCAAATTTACTTGATGGTACAAAAGATCTTCATTTATTCTTCATCTCAGTTTTTTACATCTCATTCCAAATCTCCAAAAAATAGGATTGTGGTCTGAACTAACTCTTGGCATGATATCAATCTCCTTTGTCCAAACCGCTAGTTCCTTAGATGCCCAAATCATATCTATTCTTGATAACGATTGATGAGTAGCTGAGAAATACGTATATTGTCTGATCTCTGAATTATATTTCCTCCAGATATCCTCAAGGCTTTCCTGCTTTTGAAGCTCAAAAAACACCTTTGGCAGTTTCCCTGTTTTATTTTTACTCACACTAGTTTTTTTATCCAATTGCAAATCCACCACTCCATTAAAATCTCCTGCCACAATCACTTGATCATATGTCATTTGACCCAGTTGGGCCATAACTTCATTGAAAAATTGTTCTTTTGCTCCATTCGGAGCAATTCCCAAAATTAATGCCTTTTTGGTATTACATTTAAACTCCACAGCCAAATATCTGCCATTACTGTCACTCACAATCATCTTTGGTTGTAGCTCTTCTTTTATATAAATTGCAACTCCTCTCTTTTTCTGCTTTGCCGCCGCCACTAATTCTTGTCCCAATTTCTTATTTTTCAAATATTTAATATCTTGATCTTTTATGTGGGTCTCTTGTAGACAAGTTATATTAAATTTTTGTTTGGCCAACCAATGAAATAATGTCTTACACTTTGAAGATGAATTAAGTCCATTTAATGTATTGTCGAAGGCTTTCACGGCCAGAGAACGATGGTTGTTGTGGGTTTTCCGGGCTGTATTGCTGTGGTCTTGGCATTGTAGTTCCTGACGTTTTGCCAGCAGCTGTGGCTGGCATCTTCAGAGGTGTAGCACCAAAAGACAGAGATCTCTCAGTGTCACAGTGCTGTGACACTGAGAGATCTCTGTCTTTTGGTGCTACACTTCTGAAGATGCCAGCCACAGCTGCTGGCGAAACGTCAGGAACTACAATGCCAAGACCACGACAATACAGCCTGGAAAACCCACAACAACCATAAGTCCATTTAAATTCCATGATATTAATTTGTACTCCATATTTAAAGCCTACTTGTGTCAGGTAAGTCTTTCTCATTCTCTAACAGGAAAACCTCCATGTCATGCCTTGATTTAATCACTCTCCTTACCATTTGAAATTCGAAGCTCAGACCTTCAGGTATCTCCCATCTGTATCTTACATTCAAAGTTTTCAACTTCTGTGTCAAATCTCTGTATTTCTTTCTCTCTTGCAAAATTTTCCTCGGTAACTCTTTCATAATCCTGACCTGCTTCCCTTCAAGTACCAATGGGGTCTCAAAATGCTTTCCAATAATTTGTTCTTTCATTCTCTTTGTGGTTAATTGGACAATAATATCTCTTGGTAAGTCTTTTTGTTGTGCGTATCTTGAATTAACTCTGTATGCTATATACAGATTGGCTACCACCTCTTCTTTCTCTATATTTAAAAAATCTGCTATTATTTCAGTAATTTGCTTCAGGGTTGGTTGTGCCATTGTCTCCGGAACGCCTCTAAATCACAGTTATTTTTCAGTAGCTTTACACTCCATAACAGCCATCCTGTCTCTTAACACTGATGTCTCCACTTTTAGGTTAGTGGCCAAATTCTCCATTTTCGTCTCCACCTCTTGCACTTTCTGTTGGGTAGACTGAAGCTCTTTTTTAATCTCATCAATATTTTTCACCGACTCTGCAGCTTCTGACTTTATTGCCTCTTTAATATCTTTTAATAAATTCTGCTGTGACTCCTATAATTTTTTCTGTGACTCCTGCAACATTTCCTGTGTCTTTTGTATAGTCTCATTTAATTCTTTATTGCCCTCTGTCACTTTTTTATCCAAATTCTCAATCACCATCTGCCAATCTTTATCCTTCTTCGACATCGTTGGGCTTGCCTTAGCACCTGCCCACGATTCCACTCTCTTTCTCAACTCCGTTTTCACGTGTCACTTTTTGCGCTCATGTCAGGTTTAAAAGTTACTAAAATCCGTCCCTTTTTCAGCAATCAAAATGTCAGGCGTCTTTTCTCTATGATGAACTCTATTGTGAAGTCTCCAGTTATTCCCTTATCCAAAATGGTGAATTTCCGCTTCCTCTTCAGCTCTTCCTTACCACCTTGTTGTTTTTCTTCCGCTGCTACTCCGGCACACTTCCTGCCCTTCTATACACAGCTCACTGCTCCAACAAACAAACTCCTTCTCACGATATTTCCGCCGCTTCCCACACTCCTTCCCTCCACATTGCTTTCTCAAAACCACAGGTATGTAAACAAAAAGTTACTTTTTGATCTTTTACGCTTTATATGTTAGAGTCTCACAGTTCTCACTCCCAAACTCTTTACTGGTTCTCCGCTTTAATTAACTCTGTCTCTCATTTAATAAATGTTGGTCTTTGTTTAGAAATCAAGCCCATTAGGGGAGATAGCAATCTTTACCTCCTCTTCTTTCCTTGGGGTTGTAATCACTGGTTCTTTTGCTAAATTCTGATCAAATCCATAACTGAAGCTAGGGTACGATGATCCTATGCCAATTCGTTGACTCCAAAGCTGCTGTAGAGATATAGGCTTGCCCTTCTATGAGGGGACCTCAAGGCTGGGGGAGAATCCTTAATTCAGACCCCCCCCCACTCAGCCAAGATCACTCACTCTTGGGGCTGCAGAGCGTTCCTGCCCGATTTCTCCTTGAAATCGGGGGGCTGTGGGTGGTCGAGGTACCTCACCAGCCTAAGAAACAGCAACTTGGATAATCCAGCTCCCTGGATCACGTCAGACCGCCATAACACCAAGCCAGAAGTCCCCCAAATACAGCTTTCTGTTATTTCTTTAACAGCAATATTTTTATCGAAGCTCTTCCTCATGGTCAGGAAGAACAGTGATCACAGTTTATTCTGAAGTGCAGAGAAACCATAAAAGAACTTTGTAACTGAACTAGAGTTGTTGCAAAATTCAGTAAAATTTCTACCTAAAACCCTCAGGGTATAAGATGAGGAACTTCTTTTTACAAAATTCACTTTTTTTGATATAGCCCTTGATTCCTTTTATTCTCTTTTTAAGGGAAGGATTTCTCTTCAAAGAGAAATCAAGGCACCCATAGTCTCAATCTTTGAGTTTATTATGACCTGACTTTACACAGGAATAATTTATCTTGTATATTGTTTTCAATATGCAAATGTCATGATGATCAGGTCATCACCATTTTTCAAAGCAGTAGGTATATTTTGCTGATTTGAAATAGCTATTCACCAAAAAAAAAAAAAAACCCTCCTAAGGAAAGGCACAGAAACATTGCTTTACAAAGGAGGTGTTAATTCAGACAGACGCACTGGAAAAATTTCCTTTTCTGTCTGTCTCATTCTGCAGCCAATGATGCTGCAACCTGTGCTTTTGTTACATAAATGTAAAATCCACTAGAAACCCCAATAAAAATCATTTACTGACATGGTTTGCATTAGTTTCAATTACAGTTATCTTGAAGGTACACTCTTCAATCTGGAGTCAGTAATGAGTCTGCTTTGGCAGTTTTCTTCTTTTGAATATTAATTTCTTGCATCACAGTTTGGAGCCTCTGAACTGAATTATTAATCTGGGAAGCAACAAAAAAGGGAAGAGACTCTTTACATGTCACTTATTGTTATTATGAACTGTAGGTTGAAAATATACCAGACATTCTCATTTTATTGTATACATTATAGTACCTGTTATGAGAATTTTGCTTTTCTCATTGTCTGATTTGGCTAAGGATCACAGCATTTACTATACCAACTCTGGTGTAACATAATAGTTAAGCAGTTAGGCTGTGATGCAGCACTCTGGTGGTTTGAATCCCACTTCTGCCATGAACTCACTGGGTGGACTTGGGTAAGCCACTCCTCTTAGCCCCAGCTCCCCAGCTGCATTGTGGGCATAATAACACTGGCTTAGTTAACCATTTTGAATGTGCACTAATCTGTCCAGAAGAGTGTTGTTGTTGCTGTATGATGTTATCACTAGGGGTGTGCAAGGAAAAAACTTTCGGCTTTCTTGTTTCGGGATTACCCGAAACAAGATTCTCTACCGGCATTAGCCGAAAGCCGAAACAAGAATCTCTTTCGGGATTCGGGATTCGGCATTATTTCGGCATTCTTTCGGGATTCTTTCGGGTTTTTTTGCTGGGAAAATGCCTCCGTCTTTCAGGACGCCTGGAGGAGGCATTTTCCCACCAAATAAGCCCAAAATTGGTGGGGACCTTCCTCTAACCCTTCTCTAACACCCACCCAAGTTTCAGACAGATTGGACTTTGGGGGGCCATGTTATGGCCCCCCAAAGCAGGTCCCCCCATCCTCCCATAAAGGAGCATCTTCTTCATTATTTCCTATGGGGAAAAAATGAAGAAGCAGGCTTCCTTTGCCAGGGGTGGCATTTTGCATGCAAAATGCCCCCCAGCCCTCAGGGGCCCTTCTCCCACCCCTCCTCCCACCCCCCACCAAGGCTCAGCCTGCTCCCACTTGGGGGGGCCATTTCATGGCCTCCCCAAGTAGGTGCTCTAATCTCTACCACTGACAGCTGGGGGAGGCTTGTGTTGCCAGGGGTGGCATTTTGCATGCAAAATGCCCCCCAACCCTCTGGGGCCCTTCTCCCACCCCTCCTCCCACCCCCCACCAAGGCTCAGCCTGCTCCCACTTGGGGGGGCCATTTCATGGCCTCCCCAAGTAGGTGCTCTCAGCCCCTAAAGTCCACCCTTCACAGCCCCACACAAACCCAATTCCCCCCCAGCTGCCACACACAGACCCAAATCCCCCCAGTAGCCCCTCACAGACCCAAATCAACCCCCACCTGCCCCACACCCACCATAACCCCAGGAACAGGCTGGCCTGCCCTCCCCTTTTGGGAACCCCTAAACTCTCTTTCCCAGGGCAGTTCTGCACAGACAAGGGGTGCCACAATGGTGGCAGTGCCAAATCGTCCCTGGGAAAGAGCACCTGCCCTGGCACACAGACAACCACCCCCCTGACCCCCCCACCACCCGCAGAGAAGGCTGGCCAGCCTACCCCATTGTTCCCTATGCTGGGAACCAACCTCCCATCAAAGAAGGGAACACAGACACACAATCATTAAGTTTAAAAAACCTTTATTTTCTCATTTTCAAATTACAAGTGGTCAACAAATCACAACATATTACACTTATTGTCCCTCATAGCACAACACAACACAATTAACTACACATCAGAGAATCTTAAACACAATTTTTTTTTTGAAATGGACAAACAGTAAAGTTTTGAACATTACAACAGGTCACATAGTGAGCGGGCACAACAGGGCATGGAAACAGAAGATGATCATAATAACTACCAGCCTAATACAACTCTCCCTCCATAACATGACTTAATGGGGGGGAACCACTGCAACAAAATCCCCCCCCAACCCTCTGGGGCCCTTCTCCCACCCTTCCTCCCATCCCCCCACCAAGGCTCAGCCTGCTCCCACTTGGGGGGGCCATTTCATGGCCTCCCCAAGTGGGTGCTCTGCTCTCATCTCTACCACTGACAGCTGGGAGAGGCTTGTCTTGCCAGGGGTGGCATTTTGCATGCCAAATGCCACCCTCACCCTCAGGGGCCCTTCTCCCACCCTTCCCCCCACCCCCCACCACATGCATTCCTTGACAATCAAGAAATCTGGAGTTAAATATAATGTGCATGTAAGTCCCTCAAAGACAGAAGCAATATGACCCATTTGATTTCCACAACCTCAGACACAATTAGGGATCCGTTTCCCCTTGGTGGGGGATCCCCCACTCTCACCTATCACCCCGAAGGGGGAAAGTCAGTGAATGAGCCTTCAAGGTACGCTCCAGGGGCTGCTGCCGTGATGTCACTGATGTCATCTGGCTGCCCTGAGAGTATGCCTGTGCTTTGCAGTGGGCTGATTTGGGCCCTGCAGGCCAAAGCAGGATCCCTTGTGGCCCAAATCTGCCTGCTGTGAATTGTGCGTGCTCCCCAGCCTTGTGTGATGATCACATCACTTCCTAGAACAGACATCATCATGCCAGAGCATTGCCATTAAATGATCATGCGTGTGTGAACAGACCCTAAGTATCCTGTAGGCTTCAGTGATGGTATAGTAATGTTTTCACTCACATTATAGAGAGAGAGAGAGAGAGAGAGAAGGGGGGGAGGCACTGAAGCTAGATTATTTCTTCTATTTTACTGTCCCCTTCCAAAGCCAGGGTGGCATTGGCACAATGCCCCCCTCCCCCCGGCCAGAGCCTTAGTACCAGTATGCATTGACAGGCCCATGCATCATAGTCCTTTTTGAGACCCAGCCAAGTTGTGTGCCTTTTGGAGAAAAATGTTCAAGTTGCTGGTGGGGGTATGAACAATTTTTAGATATCCACTGTAGTGCAATGGCTAGAGAGTTGGTCTAGAATCTGGCAGACTCTGATTCTGTGCCTTGTAGGCTTGATGGATGTTCTTGGCTCAGCCTAAGTAAACAATTGTGTTGTGTTTTCCAGAGGCAGTCTAGGTGATTTTGGGGCCCTGGACAAATGTTCTTGACGGGGCCCCAGAACCAGTGCCGCCCCACCACTGGCTCCTTGCCAAGGCCAAGCAATTTGGTAACCTAGGCCCCAGATAGAGTGGGCAGGAGTGCGTTGTTTCCTTCCTCCCCCCCCCCTCCACCCCCTCATACAACTAAGAAGGCCATCGGTGGAGTCACTCCAATGTGAGGCATGGAGCAGCTGTCTATTGTTAGCCTGGTTGTGATGAGGGTGAAACAAATCAAGGGAGAACAGCAATGTGTAAACCACTCTAGGTTCCCATGGGGGAGAAAACCGGGGCATAAGATAAACCTTTAATTTGGTGGGGAGGGGGTATATACATTTTATGTGTATGTGTCTGTATGTTTTATGCATTCAAATCACTTGTGGTGTACTTTAGAATTATATTGAGCTCCACAGTATCCCAAAAACCTTGTCCATGTATTGCAAACCGAAGTCAATCTACCACATCTAGGGTATTCTTCTTTTCCCTACTGCCTTCAATTTTTCTTAGCATTATTGTCTTTTCTAGTGAACCTTGTCTTCTCATGATGTGACATAAGCACTATCATCAATTGATATCTTCAAGGGAGAAAGCAGGCCTGATTTGGTCTGGACATGTCTTTTTCGGAGTCCATGGTACATGTAAATTGAAACTTTCTTCCCACTTCACAGTGTGAATGCTTTTTCCTCCTATGAGCTTTGTCTAAATTTTACTGTACTGATACTGCTCATTTGGCCAAAAGGCCTGCCCTTGATCAATGCCACATTAAATACTTCATAATAAAAATATGTTTTTAGAACCATTTAAAAGTGTCCTTAAGTGCCATACGCCGATTTAAAAAACCATAAGCTAAATGTTTGGGAACACAACCAGATATGTGAATGACTGAAATGCAGCCCAATCCCACTGCTACTTAAAATCCATTTTTGATGGAGGTCTGGATTGTCTTACATTGGTGTCATTGGGCTTGGAATCAGGAACCTGGAAGCGTTCCATGGGGGCTACAACTTTCATGCCAAGGCTAAGAGGGTGGGAACGGGATCTCTCTGGGGTGGCAAACTCTGGCCTTGGAAGTTACTGGCAATTTGGGGGTGGGACTTGTGCAAAGGAAAATCTGAGTAGGGATCTCCCCCAGAATCCATGGTCCGCATTTGCCCTCTAAAGAGATTGCCCTTGGAAGCAGCCAGTTTATCTGTAGGGAACTACTCTCTCTAACCTGAACTCAAGCCCAACCAGGAGTTTGGCAGCCCTAGGAAAATTTCTGAAAAAGATGGCAAAGGAGGGCCAGCAACTGATAGAGGCATGGAAGCCCACACCAGGACAGTAGCAGGGGCCTACTTGGGCAAAAGGGACGACCAGTGCTCTCATCCCCCATAGTCCACTCCTTACAGCCCCACACAAACCAAGTTCCCCCACCCCAGCTGCCACACACAGACCCAAATCCTCCACTCAGCCCCTCTCAGAACCAAAACCACCCTCAGCTGCCCCACACCGAGTACCCCAGGAACAGGCTGGCCAGCCTGCCCCATTGTTCCCTATGCTGGGAACCAACCTCCCATCAAAGAAGGGAACACAGACACACAATCATTAAGTTTAAAAAACCTTTATTTTCTCATTTTCAAATTACAAGTGGTCAACAAATCACAACATATTACACTTATTGTCCCTCATAGCACAACACAACACAATTAACTACACATCAGAGAATCTTAAACACAATTTTTTTTTTGAAATGGACAAACAGTAAAGTTTTGAACATTACAACAGGTTACATAGTGAGCGGGCACAACAGGGCATGGAAACAGAAGATGATCATAATAACTACCAGCCTAATACAACTCTCCCTCCATAAAACGACTTAATGGGGGGGAACCACTGCAACAGGGTCCAGCAGAACCTATGTCATTTCCTGTGGCTGTGCTTTCAGTTCAGACACACAAAGCTGAACTGGGCACTTCCAAGGCACTGGACAATGGTATTTCTGGAGCAGTTCTGCAGAGGTCTCCCCCCACCCCCACACCAGCCTCAGAATTTACCTGGGAACATCTGTGAGAGATCATCATTGGCCGGTGCCCATCCACCACTCTTCCCGCATCCCCCAACCATGCAAACCCAACATTGACATCAAATTTTTTTTTTTAAACATGAACATTCAATCAACTTTTAAAAAACATAATCACAACATTTTTTTTTGGGTTTTTTTCCTTTTTTTTACATGAACAGAACATCAACTTTTAAAAAACATAATCACAACATTTTTTTGGGTTTTTTTTCCTTTTTTTTACATGAACAGAACATCAACTTTTAAAAAACATAATCACAACATTTTTTTTTGTTTTTTTTTCCTTTTTTTTACATGAACAGAACATCAACTTTCAAAAAACAGTACAACAATTCTTCTACAATTTTTTTTACAATGATTTCATCTGATAAAAACACCTAAGCAATCCCTATCTAACCTGTTTCTCCCTCCAGTAGCAATCCATGTTTCTGGGGCATTATTTTTCATAATAAATTTGGTCCCACAGGGTATGTCTCAGTGATGGGAGATGTTTTGAATACCCTGGGGGGGGGGCTTTCAAATTGCTGGGTGTTTTCCCTTTGCCACTGGTTCCTAACCACCCTCCCTCTACTGGCCGGTTTTAACTGTATATACAGGGTTTTATACAGGGGAGAGCGCGATTCCAAAGGATTGGACTCATAGAGGATGCAGGCCACAAGTTGGGCTCACCTCAGTCACTCTGGAAGTCCAGTCCTGAGAAATCGAAGAGGCGAGAGTTGACCTTCAGGAAGGTCAACTGCTCGACTCTCCATGGGAGAAGGCGAGTGCGATGTGGGCCGACAATGTCGCCCGCATGTGAAAAGACGCGCTCGCTCTCCACGCTCGTCGGAGGGCATGAGAGCAGCCGCTGCGCCTCGAGGGAGAGGTCCGGCCAGACCGACTCCTTCCTGGCCCAGTAGCTGAGCGGATCGGTGGAGAGCGACTCGCAGGGCTCCGCGAGGTAGTCCCTGACCATCGCCTCCGCCGGATCCTCTCTCACGGTCCTCACGACCCCAGAGGGGACGAGGGCCCACCGGAGCATCTCCATCTCCATCGGCACTCCGGTGGTGGCCTCGGGGGGGGCCTGCGCAGAGGGGGCGTCAGAGGGACCCGCACGGCAGGGCCCCTCTTGCGTCCCCCCTGTCGACAGGCGTCCCCTCTTGGCCTGCCTGCGCCTCACCCAAGAGCAGAGCCCGTCTCTGGCTTGGGTGAGGTTCCCGTCCCGCTCGGCGAAAGTGCCCTTTATGCGCGGGTCACACATGGTCGCCAACATGTATGACTCTTCCTTAGTGAGAGGAGTTAGCCTGGCAGCTATGCCCTGCTGCAGCCTTCTCACTAATGCGCGCACCGCTGGAACAAGGTCAGCACGGGGCGCGACCCGGTCTGCAAGGGTGGCCAGATTCCTCTGGAGCGTGTGCACCAGGGGAATGACCAGACCGAGGGTCGCCGTGTCTGACGAGACCGCCACAGTGAAGTCCTTGAAGGGCTTCAGGACCTCCACTGTCTGGGTGATGGTGAGCCAATCCTCCCGGTTGAACTCACCCACCTGACTCGCACCGCGGTGCTCGGAGAGCCACGCGTGGAGTGCGGCCTGCTGCTCCACCAAGCGCTCAAGCATGGCGCAGGTGGAGTTCCAGCGAGTGCTGACGTCAGTGATCAGAGCGTGCTCTGGCACACCTGTCCTGACCTGTGTCTGGCGCAGTTCGTGCGTGGCCTTCACGCTGCGCGAGAAGTGACCCGTGAGCCTCCGACATTTCTGGACAAGTAACTGGAGTTCACGGGTCCGGGTATCCACGGGTTCCTTCGAGGAGCCCAACCCCAGCGCATCTCTCACCACTAGGTGAAGCTTGTGAGCGGCACAGTAGACGCTCTCTCGGCTCACTAGATGCGCCGCTGCCCTCATGTTCTTGCCACCGTCCGTCACCATGCATCCCACGGTGGCGGGTCCCTGGCCTATCCACTCGTCCAACTGTCTCCTTAAGGTGGCAGCGATGTTCTCCGCCGTGTGGGACACGTCGAGCACCTCGGCGTGAAGCAAGGCCTTGCAGTAGCCGGCCTGGCGGTCTCGCATCCTTCCCTGTCTAGCTGTGCTAGGCACCTCCCCCCGGGCCCCCACCCAGAACCGACTCGGGTTCCCACCAGTGAGCAGTAAGCGAGAGGTACGCTTGCTGCACACTTGGGCAGGTCCAGATGTCCGATGTGAAGTGCACAGTTCTCCCGGCAACCCGGGACAGCTGTGCCTTCACATGATCCCTGGCAGCCCTGTAAAACGAGGGCACCACCGATCTGCTCAACGACGTGCGAGCAGGGACGGCGTACCAGGGAAAGCAATCTTGGAGCAGCCCTGAGAAGCCGAAGTCTTCAACTACGGAATACGGTTGCCCATCCACTGCTATCATGTTGACGATGTGGCGCGTGATGCGCCTGCTCGCCCTCCGGATCCCCTCTCTGGGCACACTAGCGCCCTGCATACCAAGCATCTCCGGGAGAGAGGCTTGGCGTCCCTTTCCTGCAGGTACCCTTGGGGGGAGAGCACCAGAGGAGCCTGCCTCCTTCTGGCTAGCTGGCGGCCGTGCGGCGCCACTCGAACCCTCCTCCCGAAGAAGCACCGCCTGGTGGTGCCTCTTCATATGGTACCTCATCCCAGACGTGGAGAGATGCCACACATCTTTGCCACGGCTGACGCGCTGCCTACAATGCAGGCACAGGGCTGCTCGGGGATCCTCCGTTGTCTGGAAGTGCTTCCAGAGTTCGGAGGAAAAGGGCATCCCACGCTTCCCAGGAGAAGCGCGTTCGGGACCACCCTGCGGCACCTCCTGTGAGGTGCTCTGGCCGGACACACCGTGTCCCACTCTCGGCCGGGCAGGTGGGGATGGACGAGGCTGAAGGGGCAGAGATGTGGGCTCTTCCACCACAGTCTCTGCCTCTTCCTCCCGCGTCCTCTCCTCCTGCACAGCCGCGAGAGGCCTGCTGCTGGCCTCAGAGGAAACTGGGGTGGACCGCCCCAGGGGGGGTCTCACGGGCAGTTCCTCCAACATCCTCCGGGTTCCTGGGGTGAGCGGGAGCGCAGGGAAAGTCATGTGCTCCGCGCCCATCCCAGGAGACACCACATGCTGCCCCTCCTCCAGCAGCTGGCTCGCAACCACTGGAGGAGGAGGAGCCTCAGCAGCAGGCCCCTGCCCAGTGCCAGCCCCTGCCTCACGCACCCGGGTTGGGGGTGGCCCTCCAGCAGCTGCCTCAGGAAAGAGAGTCTTGCGAACCCTCTTCCTGTCACCAGAAGCCAGGCTGGTGAACGGCAGCAGCGCAGGGGAGGGCCTCCTCCGCTCAGATGGAGGGGCTGCCGCAGCAGTCCCCCTCCCCCTCCCCTCCTCCCCTCTAGATTTCTCCCTAGCCTTTCCCCCGGGTCCCCTCTCTGCTTTCCTCTCTGACATACTTTCCCCTCCCAAATTCAACCCTAACTAATCAGAAAAGATTTAGAAAACAAAGGTCAACTTTGTTTTCAAGACCTAACTAACCTGCTATAAATCTGTGTTTCTAGTGGCTCTGTGACTTGGAGATGAACAATCAAGTGCCTTTTTAAGCAACCCTATTTATGTCAGGGAACCTGAGCCTGCCAATCAGCTGAATTCCTCTGGAATTGAGCTGGCCCTAAACCCCAATAACAGGTGACAAAGCCTTAAACACTCACACACTAGTATGCTCGGGCCGGCCTGGCACCACCACGTGTGCCAGAGATGGGCAGTGGAACCCTAGTTATGGGGGCACTAATGGGAAGCCTATTGACAGCTATTACAAATTTTTATATATATATATATATATATATAGAATTCAAACCTAACACTCACTCACTAATGCTTTCCCTGCTGAGTCCCTATTTAGTTTTTTAAAAAAAACTAGGCTCGGTTTCCCTAATAATTATGTTGAGGGCAATTATCCACTGATCACCTACCAACTGGCCTACCTACCTAAGAGACACTATTTAGCGGGACCGATGTATCTGTGGTATGTCGGTGTGGGGTGTGGATGTGGTGTTTTGAAGATGAGCCTCCCCCCTCCCAAGCTAGCAAGAACCCACCCCCAAGGCCACCCAAATGTGAACCCGGACTCGCTCACACTAACACCAGTCCTGCAGTCCAGCGATGTTCAGGCGGTCTTGCAGCTGGTCCTCCTCTCCTCCACGATGCTGTCAAGAAAATTGGAAATGTTAGCAGAGTCAACACCACACGCCGCACACGCAACCCCAAAATTCAAGGCCCCGTTGCACAAGCCAAGTCAGCCCCCCCCCCCCTTAAAGGCTAGGGCCAACCAGCAGCAAAACAAAACACATCCACCCAGCAGAGCTTCTGGCCTGTGCAGGCCAGAAGCTGGCACACTCATTTTTTAGTCCTGTGAAACAGCAGTTCATGCCCACCCCACACTCAAACTTGAAAAATGAAACATGAAAGAAAGCAGGCACTGCGATCAATGCTGGCCCCCCTAACCCCCAAACAATATCCTCTTGCCCAACCAGAAAATGCCCCCCCCCCCCGGCCCAAGCCATAAAGACAGAGCCAAAGCATATGCTCGCAGGTAGGCACAGCAGCAGACATAAGCTCAAAAACCAAATTTAACAACAACCCTACCAGTCCACCAGTGCAGATGTCCAGCAATGTTGATCCTCCACGCAGAGATCTGCAGGCCGATGTCCACCAAGTGCAGTCCAGTCCAGAAGAGGTCCACCAACGATAAACAACCTGAATGTGAAGCAAAACAGTGAGTGCCAGGCCAGCAAACGGGAAGGGTTACCAAAGCCGGAGCAGCAGGCCTGTGTGTGGGCCGAAGGCTGGCACAGTTGATCAGGACGGAGCCTGTTGGGAATCCTTGCAAGCAGGGGTCCAGACACAGAAACGCAAGCCACACCATTCCAGATTGTGGAGCACAACTGTGAGTGCCAGGCCAGCAACCAAAAAGGGTTACCTTGGCCAAAGCAGCATACCTGTGTGTGGCCCACAGGCTGGCACAGTTGATCAGGACGGAGCCTGTTGGGAATCCTTGCTAGCAGGGGACCAGACACAGAACAGCAAGCCACACCATTCCAGATTGTGAAGCACAACTGTGAGAGCCAGCCAGAAGAAAGGCTTCTGGCCTGTGTAGGCCCAAAGCTGGCACACTCTTGTTTTAATCTTAAAACAGTGGATCAAGCTTAAAGAAGGCAAGCACAACAACCAATGCTGAACCCCCCCCCCCCACCATCAAAGATTGTCTGCCCAACCTGTCCCCCAGGCCATACCTGTGTGTGGCCCACAGGCTGGCACAGTTGATCAGGACGGAGCCTGTTGGGAATCCTTGCTAGCAGGGGACCAGACACAGAAAGGCAAGCCACACCATTCCAGATTGTGAAGCACAACTGTGAGAGCCAGCCAGAAGAAAGGCTTCTGGCCTGTGTAGGCCCGAAGCTGGCACACTCTGGTTTTAATCTTAAAACAGTGGATCAAGCTTAAAGAAGGCAAGCACAACAACCAATGCTGAACCCCCCCCCCCACCATCAAAGATTGTCTGCCCAACCTGTCCCCCAGGCCATACCTGTGTGTGGCCCACAGGCTGGCACAGTTGATCAGGACGGAGCCTGTTGGGAATCCTTGCTAGCAGGGGACCAGACACAGAAAGGCAAGCCACACCATTCCAGATTGTGAAGCACAACTGTGAGAGCCAGCCAGAAGAAAGGCTTCTGGCCTGTGTAGGCCCAAAGCTGGCACACTCTGGTTTTAATCTTCAAACAGTGGATCAAGCTTAAAGAAGGCAAGCACAACAACCAATGCTGAACCCCCCCCCCCCACCATCAAAGATTGTCTGCCCAACCTGTCCCCCAGGCCATACCTGTGTGTGGCCCACAGGCTGGCACAGTTGATCAGGACGGAGCCTGTTGGGAATCCTTGCTAGCAGGGGACCAGACACAGAAAGGCAAGCCACACCATTCCAGATTGTGAAGCACAACTGTGAGAGCCAGCCAGAAGAAAGGCTTCTGGCCTGTGTAGGCCCAAAGCTGGCACACTCTGGTTTTAATCTTCAAACAGTGGATCAAGCTTAAAGAAGGCAAGCACAACAACCAATGCTGAAACCCCCCCCCCCCCACCATCAAAGATTGTCTGCCCAACCTGTCCCCCAGGCCATACCTGTGTGTGGCCCACAGGCTGGCACAGTTGATCAGGACGGAGCCTGTTGGGAATCCTTGCTAGCAGGGGACCAGACACAGAAAGGCAAGCCACACCATTCCAGATTGTGAAGCACAACTGTGAGAGCCAGCCAGAAGAAAGGCTTCTGGCCTGTGTAGGCCCGAAGCTGGCACACTCTGGTTTTAATCTTCAAACAGTGGATCAAGCTTAAAGAAGGCAAGCACAACAACCAATGCTGAAACCCCCCCCCCCCACCATCAAAGATTGTCTGCCCAACCTGTCCCCCAGGCCATACCTGTGTGTGGCCCACAGGCTGGCACAGTTGATCAGGACGGAGCCTGTTGGGAATCCTTGCTAGCAGGGGACCAGACACAGAAAGGCAAGCCACACCATTCCAGATTGTGAAGCACAACTGTGAGAGCCAGCCAGAAGAAAGGCTTCTGGCCTGTGTAGGCCCGAAGCTGGCACACTCTGGTTTTAATCTTCAAACAGTGGATCAAGCTTAAAGAAGGCAAGCACAACAACCAATGCTGAACCCCCCCCCCCACCATCAAAGATTGTCTGCCCAACCTGTCCCCCAGGCCATACCTGTGTGTGGCCCACAGGCTGGCACAGTTGATCAGGACGGAGCCTGTTGGGAATCCTTGCTAGCAGGGGACCAGACACAGAAAGGCAAGCCACACCATTCCAGATTGTGAAGCACAACTGTGAGAGCCAGCCAGAAGAAAGGCTTCTGGCCTGTGTAGGCCCAAAGCTGGCACACTCTGGTTTTAATCTTCAAACAGTGGATCAAGCTTAAAGAAGGCAAGCACAACAACCAATGCTGAACCCCCCCCCCCCACCATCAAAGATTGTCTGCCCAACCTGTCCCCCAGGCCATACCTGTGTGTGGCCCACAGGCTGGCACAGTTGATCAGGACGGAGCCTGTTGGGAATCCTTGCTAGCAGGGGACCAGACACAGAAAGGCAAGCCACACCATTCCAGATTGTGAAGCACAACTGTGAGAGCCAGCCAGAAGAAAGGCTTCTGGCCTGTGTAGGCCCAAAGCTGGCACACTCTGGTTTTAATCTTCAAACAGTGGATCAAGCTTAAAGAAGGCAAGCACAACAACCAATGCTGAACCCCCCCCCCCACCATCAAAGATTGTCTGCCCAACCTGTCCCCCAGGCCATACCTGTGTGTGGCCCACAGGCTGGCACAGTTGATCAGGACGGAGCCTGTTGGGAATCCTTGCTAGCAGGGGACCAGACACAGAAAGGCAAGCCACACCATTCCAGATTGTGAAGCACAACTGTGAGAGCCAGCCAGAAGAAAGGCTTCTGGCCTGTGTAGGCCCGAAGCTGGCACACTCTGGTTTTAATCTTCAAACAGTGGATCAAGCTTAAAGAAGGCAAGCACAACAACCAATGCTGAACCCCCCCCCCACCATCAAACATTGTCTGCCCAACCTGTCCCCCAGGCCATACCTGTGTGTGGCCCACAGGCTGGCACAGTTGATCAGGACGGAGCCTGTTGGGAATCCTTGCTAGCAGGGGACCAGACACAGAAAGGCAAGCCACACCATTCCAGATTGTGAGGCACAACTGTGAGAGCCAGCCAGAAGAAAGGCTTCTGGCCTGTGTAGGCCCAAAGCTGGCACACTCTGGTTTTAATCTTAAAACAGTGGATCAAGCTTAAAGAAGGCAAGCACAACAACCAATGCTGACCCCCCCCCCCACCATCAAACATTGTCTGCCCAACCTGTCCCCCAGGCCATACCTGTGTGTGGCCCACAGGCTGGCACAGTTGATCAGGACGGAGCCTGTTGGGAATCCTTGCAAGCAGGGGACCAGACACAGAAAGGCAAGCCACACCATTCCAGATTGTGAAGCACAACTGTGAGAGCCAGCCAGAAGAAAGGCTTCTGGCCTGTGTAGGCCCAAAGCTGGCACACTCTTGTTTTAATCTTAAAACAGTGGATCAAGCTTAAAGAAGGCAAGCACAACAACCAATGCTGAAACCCCCCCCCCCCCACCATCAAACATTGTCTGCCCAACCTGTCCCCCAGGCCATACCTGTGTGTGGCCCACAGGCTGGCACAGTTGATCAGGACGGAGCCTGTTGGGAATCCTTGCAAGCAGGGGACCAGACACAGAAAAGCAAGCCACACCATTCCAGATTGTGGAGCACAACTGTGAGAGCCAGCCAGAAGAAAGGCTTCTGGCCTGTGTAGGCCCAAAGCTGGCACACTCTTGTTTTAATCTTAAAACAGTGGATCAAGCTTTAAGAAGGCAAGCACAACAACCAATGCTGAAACCCCCACCCCACCATCAAACATTGTCTGCCCAACCTGTCCCCCAGGCCATGCCAAGAATAAACTGCAACACCTTTTTGCAGAGGCAGGCCACAGCAGCACATTGCCCGGCATCAAAAAAATTTACAAAAATTTTAAAAAGGCCTACCAGGTGTCCTCTCAGGATGTCCAGCACAGTTGATCCTCCAGGCAGATGTCCTCCAGGCTCCAGGTGCAGTCTCTCTTCTTCTCCTCTCTCGGTCACAGCTCAGCAGCAGCAGCAACAGAAGTGTTCCAGACAGTCTTGCTCCAAATTTAAATCCCCTGCTGCAGCCTCAGCCAAAGATTTAAATCTATTGGCTGGCATGAGAATGCAGCAGTGGGATTGGTGACTCCTAAAGTCCCCAGTCCCCTGCCTTTCCCCACCCACACTCCAAGAGCCACCCTCCTCCTGCTCCCCCTCCCCTACCTGTTAGTTTTGGCGGGAATCTCTGCTGCTTTGCAAATGCAAAGTGCAATGCAATGCTTGCACCTTGCATTTGCAAGGCAAAGCAGGATTCCCTATCCTCCTTTGCAAGAGGGGTGGGGGGTGACAGAAGGAGTGAGTGATTCACTCCTTCTCCCCCCCTCCCCTCTTCTAAGAGCCTGCAGGAAGCCTTTGCTTCCAGCAGGATTTTGCTAGCCGCTTGCTAAGGCAAACGGCTAGCAAAATCAAAATGGCGATTCTCGAATGCCGAAAGAATGCCGAAAGAATCCCGAAACGTTTCGGGTTTTTCTTTCGGCAATCCCGAAACGTTTCGGCATTCCCCGAAACGTTTCGGGATTCTTGAAGAATGCCGAAACACTTTTGTTTCGGCATTCTTTCGGCATTCAGAATGCCGAAACGCACATCCCTAGTTATCACACTCCACCAGATATTTGGGTTGAATTTTGTGGGGGGGTCCATCACCAACGCAGATTTTATCCCAACTGAGATGCTACTCAGGCGATTCCCCAAAAAAACCCATCGATCAGCGGATATGTATCTGTGGAACCTCAATTGAGGACTTACCACACTATGTTTTAAATTGTCCCTTATACCAGGAACCAAGGAGAAAATTTCTTGCGAATATTTTATCTGGTCTCCATCTTCTATCTAACTTTGATAAATTAAATTTTATTCTTTCGGATACAGACCTTTTTATTTCAGATAGGATGGCCCTCTATGCCCTGGCTGCTAGGAAAATAAGGGCAAATGTGGTAGCCAGGAGAGTAAACACCTGACATAGATTAGAAGCCGTTCAGTTTTAATGTTGTTTAATGTCTACATTTTAGGTAAAATGCATTTTATAGTAATTTTATTTATATCTGTGTAACTACATCTTGTATTCTTGTATTTTTTGCTCTGTTTTTTAATTAATGGTTTTAGATTGTGAAGGCCTATGGCCACATACAATAAATTCACATCCTACAACTCAGATTTTATCCAAGAATCTAGGAGTCGGTGAGGTATCACCTTAATATGGGGCACGTTCCAAGTAGTGCAGCTGTTTGCAACTGTCCAACTGTTATCCTGTCTATGCCAATATTGCCTAGATGCTTAGTTAGTCCTTCTGAAATTGCACCTAAAGCTCCTATCACTACTGGAATAACCATTGTTTCTCCAAAAGGCAATGAACTTCAAATCTTAGATCTTGATATTTTGTTATCTTTTCAATCTTTTTCTTTAATTCGACTGTCATCTGGGATTGCCACATTGATCAGTTTGACCATCTTACTTTCACTCACAGTAATATCAGGAGTCTTATGTTCTAACTTCTTATCTATTTGGATTTTGAAATACCACAACATCTTAACTTCCTTATTTTCAACAACTTTCTTGGGCTTATATTCCCACCAATATTTTGTGGGTAGGTGCTTGTACTTTTTACATAAATTCTGGTCATTGTTATTATTATTAATTCCCTCATGGAACCTGTGACTTGACTTGTGGTTCCCTCCTCACTAGCTAATTTGATGTACACTGTGGTCTCTCTCATTTACAAACAATTTTTACTGCTGTCAGCAGTCTCTTCTGACATCACAGACATATTCCTAGTTTCTTATAATGACACCAGAAAATAGAAAAAAAGTATAAAAAGTGGCTGGCAAAGACACATGGATACTGTCTGTGATCTGTAGGATGCAGGTGCCATTCTATATTTCCAAATGCTAAAAAAGAGTCTGATGTTTCCTAATTATTTCTTTACCCCACTCCATCTGACCTCAACCCTGCCAAAACAACACTTTTAAAAACAGCCTCTTTTGTTAATGCAAATCACTGTTCATGGTTGCTACTGACATTGATTAATTGTTAATTTAGTGTAATTAAAAAGAAAAGACATACAGCACAACATCTTTATTAGAACTGTTTTATGTAGAGTAGACTTCTAACAGAAGAAGAATATCAAAGGCTTGTCAGATCGATGAAAGCAGAGAGAAGTTTTGCTCTTCACTCTTATCATATACCAAAGGAGAGAATATGATGTTGATGTTGTTTTGACCCACCCTCAACCTGCTTGCAGAGGGGAGTGGGCTATAAATTGAAACAAACAAACAAGTAAGTAAATGAAATTTCAGACCTCTGTGAACCCTTTAGTGTCTTTCCAATTATACTCAACTTGGATAAACTGTTAATGTACTTTGCCACCCAAGTTGGAATAATGAGACAGACACAAGGCTTGGAACTAAAGAGCCACTTTATTCAACACAAGGGTTTTTTTCTGGGAAAAGAGGTGGCAGAACTCTCAAGAGGAAAATGAGGAAGAAACACATGGAATTCTTTGAAATCATATTATTTTCAAGCACTATTGCCGAGTATTTTCAAGAGGTGCTGGAACTCCATTCCCCCACATTCCTCCTGAAAAAAAGACCTGACCAACATAATATCAACCATTAATATGGCACGGGCCAACCAGCGGTACAGGTCAAGCCACAGGGTCACCCATGGACTGCCTCCTTGACCTGTCTGGGCGAGCTCCAAAGCCCCAGGTGTGAGCTATCCTATGGATGGCTAAGATCCAGCTGGCTGGCAAAATGGATCCCCCCCAGCTCAAGCTCCTCTCAGCCGTACAGCAGTGAGGGAAGGTCTTGCACATGGGGTTCCCCAAGGCAGTCTGCCCATGCAGCATGGCAGCCGTTGAAGCAGTACCATCTGCTCCTGGCAGACCCCTCTTCCCCATCAGTGGAGAAGCACCTAGGGTGCTCACCAGCCCGCTCTCTATTCCCAAACTGTATCCTGCCAGTGGCCATCCTAAGATGGCTCCACCTTGTCAATTACCTCAAACCTCCGCAAGCAGTACAAGGTAGGCAAAAAACCACCTCTTCCCCATGCCAATTATGGAAAAGGGGAAAAAAATCCTACCTGGCTCTGTCAACAGCAGCTGGCTAATCCTGCACTACTACAGGGTGAGGTGGGTGGGCCAAGCACGCAGAGCAACTGCCAGCCGGCTGGGCGGAGTTGCCTCATAAGGCTCCTGTCTCCCTGCCTCCCCGCCCGGCCCAAGACCCAGATACCATGGAAATGCTCTGTCTCCTCCTCCTTCCAGGGAGGCAAAGAGCAGCCTCCGGCCTTATCAGTGGAAGCTGCTGGCCAAGAGGGCCATATTCCTGTCAAGACAAAAAAACCTGTTGAAAATAGTTTAAAGATAAAAGCTCTGTTGAAGATAGCTATATTTGGTTCCTTTATGATATTTCTTTTTTGCTCTGAATTTGACCAATTGTTATATTTTTATAATGATTATGAGTTTCTTCTAACAAACACTACAGGAATCAGAGAATCTGTGATTGTATGCCTATTTGTTAGCAATTATCAGCAGGAGGCAATCACAACTTGGAAGCTTGTTTGCGGATTGTGATGCTGTGCTATATTGTATTTCTTTCCTCTCTTGACATTTGGATTGAACAAACAAATCCATTATTCATAAAGGAAAAATGCTTTGTAACTCAACTAATTTGAGACTAAATAATTTTCAGTGACCCCCATAATCATTCTAAAGTAAAATATAAAATGCACTCTTACTCAGAATGGTATGAGTAAACAAAGATATTGTCCAGTGAAGATAAATCCATATAGATGTTCTCCAGATGACAGAGATCCATTCCCTTGGAACAAATGGAAGCTTCGGAGGCTGTACTCTGTAGCATCACTGAGTACTCCCACTGAGCATCCCCTGCACTGGCACTGTCCCCAGATCTCCAGCAATTTACCAAACTGGAGTGGCAAGCTTCGCTTAGATGCCGTGCCTTTTGGACAACTATCTGTTGTGGAGATATGCCTTCCCCCCTTGTATCTCCACAACGGAAGGGGCTGGAGACTTACTTTTGAAAAAACATGAAAGCTGGAGATTCAGAGAACCTGCTACATCTATTATTGCAATGTTAAATCATTATAATGTTATGAAATTGACTATTTTTTAAAAAATTGGAAAAGTCCTGTAGGGTGGCTTAAGCATGCACTAAAAATGAAAAAAGGGGGAAGGACGCTTGATGCCACCAATGATGCCACTGATGACACAGCACCCTCACTTGAAAATGCTGATTGTTTAGGGCATGTGAGGAAGAACTAAATTGACTCCATAACAGTTAAAATGCAGTGGGAGGGTAGACCTGAGGGAAAACTGTACCCAAACCAATTCCAGTGCTTGTGGATTGACTGCTAAGAAAATCAGGAATAAGTTGACCATGTGGAAAAGCCCCAAGTGTGAGTGTGGCAAGATGAGAGCTGGCTACCTTGCCTCAGGGGCCCTGAATTGGGTGGAAAGACAGCACAGAAATGTTATAAATAAAAACAAAAAATAAAAACACAATGAGAGCCAAGAACAGGCTTTATAATTTCTAAATAAAATGAAGACATAACTAAGAAAAACACAATGACCTGTAACAACCAAAATAATTAGTGATCATATTTGAGTTTTGCATGGAAATGGCCACAGACAGTAGTATTTGTATTTCTTTACCTGTTTACTTTCTAAAATTTAGTTTAATCTCAATACTTGTATCCTGCTTTTTCCCTCCAAGAAACCAAAACAGTTCCCTCTAGTCCAAAAACTCATTGATCTCACAAATTGGTCTTCAAGCACAAAACAACAATGGATCCTGAAGAAGGTGAGTGTTGACAGGTGTACAGAAAGGTGGGAAACTAGCTGGCAAAGCACCGGTGGTGGGCTGGCACCCAAGCAGGAGAGGTCATAAAAAGAAAAACTCCTGCTTTATGATGTGCCAGTAAATTTCCTTTGTGTCCTACTGTTGCTTGTTGATGCTATGTTTCTCTGCACTTTGTAGTTGCGTTCCCTTCTCACAATGAATCCCTTTGATGTGCAGGAGGAATCTCTTGCAGGTGGATCTGACAGAGCTCCATCCTGCTCCTTAGCTATGATTCAACTCTGGAACTGAAAAGCTTGGAAAGAGCATTGAATGTATAGCTCTTCCCAGGCTTCAAAATTAAGATTGAAATCACAACAAAGTGTTATGTATGTTAGCTTCCTACAACAGTGATCCCTCTCCTTCCTAAAACAGTCCACTGCAGTGAGATTGGGAGCGAGTGGGTAGGTTGGCTGTTGGCTGCTTGCAGGCCTTTGTTTGCATTGTGCATAAAAGCACACAGAAAGAGATTAGCAGTGAGACGATGCCTATGGTGCTATGTCAACTGCTGCTCCCCCCTACCCTCACCCTGGTGCAAAGCAAGCCTTTTGTGAATTAATCCCTATGAGGACAAGCCACTCAATGCCATTGCCCAAGAGGCACCAAAACCAAAATGCACTCATGCACAGAGTTACACTACACTAAGGCTCAGTCTCTCCCCTTGGGATCCAATTAGTTGGTTGTCATTAAGGAAAATGTTGCTGCCTGCCACTGCAGGCTCAGGGCTAGTGCCTGTCTGCACTGCCATTGCATGGCAAGAACCAAACACTTGGACTTTTCAGTGCGGGGGGGTGGGGGGGTGGGACTTGTTACAGCTTCATTTCTTGATTTTGTTTCACAGTTCAAGAAGCCAGTTTAACTAGCTGAACTAGCAATTTCTATGTGTATTCTTGGTTCATTTGTTCCATATTGCACACCCCTAGTATTCATCATGTTCCTATGACTCAATATATATTTACAGGTCATTTTAAAAATGCATCTTGACTACCCAAAGACAAAGATGGGGTCAGCTCAAAAGTAGGTTACTATCAACCTGACTGTGACTCTGTGGAATACATGCCTGCACTTGTAGTACAGAATATTGTATTCATCTATTGAACAGCTGCAAAAGCAGCTATTCATTAATTTCATTATTTATGTTGCAAATGTAGCTTATTTACCAAAGCATGATTTGCCCATGTTTCTGTAGCATGCAAAGAAAAATATGCAATGAAATGTGTGGAAGTAACTACTCAAACGGCTGCTAAGTTGAATTGTCACAAGCTCTCTTCTTGGGCTTATTGGAGCTCATATGGGATTTCACAATGAGGACAACAGCTGAAAGACAGTTTGCCTTCCACAATGGTACTGTCACAGGTCAACGCTGAATTCTTAGCCTACAATGAGCAACGGCAAAGTCTATCAACATCCCATATAAATTGATGAGTACTTTTGAACATGCAGAAATTTTGTAGTTGACACATAGTTAAGCAGAGGTGGACATGGAAAGTGTTCCCTGAGGAAAAACCACTATGTGTCAGCTGCAAGTGTTATCAAAGAATAAATACCAATGATTGTCAATCTGAATGTTAAATACAACAAATCATTAACTGTCGCACATAAATACTGAAATCAAATATCAATGGATATCTAATATCACATATTCTAATAGTCAAATGTGGCCCCATATGCAGGTACTTAAATACACGCATCAGGGCTGAAAAAAACCAGATAGTTCTGTAAACTTGGGCGCCCCACCAGGTTTGCAAAAAAACAAACAAAAAAACCCTGCTCAAAACATTTTTAAAAACTACATTGGGAAGTTTAAATCCTCCCAAATACTAACCTCCTCCTTCATTGGCACCGGGCCAATTCCCTCACCATTGTCATGGTGGGCACAGCTCCTGGTGGTGAGGCTCCACCAGGCTCCCCCCATCTTCACCACAGTCGGCATGGTTCCAGATGACAAGGCCACCTCCAGGTTCCAGGTGGCCTCCCTCATTTTCACTAGAACCAAGAGTTAAAACAATGATATACTACAATTAAACAGTAATAATAAAGTGCAATTTATAAGAATATTCACTATGTAATTCACTGTCTTAACAAGCACGCATGGAAGGAGGCCCCGGCAACGTAAAATAGTTACAATTCATTAACATGGACTGTGAAAACTCATATAAAATGCTAAGTGCTTAAGCCTATGACCATCCAATTCAAAAATCATTGATAGCTGGTACAACATGTACAACAAACATACACTGAAAGTGCTAGGTGCTTAAGCAAGAAAACTGTTCATATCATCGTGGAGCTCTTACACAAGAGCATGTAAGTCCATGAGTAATCCGGTGGCGTGTCTACGTGGTGTAGCAGCGAGGAAGAGGGGTCCAATCAACAAAAAACCATCTGATGGATGGACCGGTTCCTATGCAAGAAGCTGTTTTGATTCTTTCTCAAAGATGGCAAAAGCAGGTACTGATGCTGGTCCTATTCAAAGTCTGCATTGATAACAAAAATATTCTAACGACTTGTATAATACAAGTAGTCAATATTATAATTGCAATTTGAAACAATACTTACATTTCAATTCCACAGTTTAACAAGCACATCAAACCCCCTCCTTCAAATGATGGTAATGCAGTGCGTGAAACACAATTCAAAGCAGTCATTTTATACAAACGCTAAGTAAGCACAAGTTAAAGAGACATACCAGCCGAGGATGAGCTCCATTAAAGGAAACAAAAGTAATCATTATTGGTGTTCAGACCCCCAGGGGTCTTTGGTTACTGACTTTGCTCGTGATACTCTTGCCTACTGGTCCCTCATTTTCACTGCAGTTAATGCAGCTCCCAGTAGCACTGCCATAGCTACTGCAGCTAGAGCAGAACAAGAAGGCTCTGCCATTGGCAGCATGGCCAACATGGCCCTTCACTTCACCACCAGCTCTACCACAGTTGGGACTGGCTCAACTGTCACTGGTGACAAGCAAGGAGGCTGGCTCACCCTTCCTGGAAATGGAGGGAGAGAAAAGTATGTAGAATGCCAAGGATGGTCAAGATAGGTGCAGTGGAAGAACAGCGATGGAGGTGCAGTGGAAGAGAGGGAAGAGGAAGAAGGAAAGGCAGAGAAAATTGGATGCCCCTTACTGCAAGTTCTTTGCAGGTCCCCGCTTGTATATATCAAATATTCAGAGATATGTTTGGAGGTAATATTTGGAGACACACAGGCATGCTCCTTTTTATTTCGTGTCTATCCAATTTCTAGGCTGAAGAACGGCCATCCTGTTACCCTTCGCCTCAGAGTTGAAGAGGAGGAATTGTAAACATTATCCAAATTCTCTTCCTCCTTTTGGCCACTGACTGCCATTTGCAAAGGCGAACAGCAGAATCTGTCCTTATTAATGCCCTCAAAGCAAGAAGAAAACATGAGGGGCACACCAATCACAAGAGAATGAAAATCAGCAAAAGCCAGTGGTGGAAGTAAAGAAGAGTATTATCCAAATAAAAATGCCCTACACATTTTGCTATAAAGGTTCTTCAAGTGAATCTGTGAATCTTTCCATTTTCTTACAGCAAGAATGTAAAAACTGCAGAAATTCTCTTGAAGAAGTTTTATTAAAAAACTCATAGGGATTTTTTACTTGGATAATAAATATTCATTCTTCTCATTAAGCCCCTCCATGCCTTAATTCAGTGAATAAGTCATGTCAAGCAGCACATGCCCTGTCTGGTCTTTTGGATTCTAGAGAAAGCTTGAAAATCAGAGGGGCTGATTCAGCAACTGCATTTGGCCCTGGTTCAGATCAGCCTTTCAGCTGTTCCACCACAGGATTCTGTCCTGTGACTGTGTGGTGAGGTATGGCTGAGGAATCGTGTATCCACGAACAGGAGAATGTCCAATTGTCCAGAAAACATCTAGAGAATATTTGATAGTAAAATTAATCAAAGAGAATTTTGAGGAGGATTTATGAAAGAGAATTTTTTAAAGCTGAAGTTTATTGTTCCAAGCTGTAGTAAGTCCATCACTGAGAGGAAGATGGACAGATATCTCACATGTAAACATTCCTGCTGTGAGACTTCCCATACGTCCCAAAAGCCATACTAGTAGCTCTTCTTTGTAAAAGACCTAGCATAATGATTAATTCAGGAGTGGTGAAGGAGAGTTTGAGAAACATTTGGGCAAGTAATTTAAAGCCTTGCTTTATATAGCAGCTGACTGAGAGCATCTGCTCATGTATACAGAATTTGACATTGAAATATCACTCGGCATTAATCGCAGGGCTACAGATTTGTTTAGCTTTTTATGTATAACTGAATGTAGTAAATATTTCAATTTTGATCTATTCTTGAGGTATTCATACGTTTTTAAAATGCTCATCAATAAGGGAAATAAATGTGAACATTAAAAAAAAAAAACGTTGTCATGTGCCCTTCTTTGTACCTTGGCACAAGGAAGTGAACTGCAGTGTGTTTTACTTTGAAAGTGTCAGCTGCCCCATAAAAGTCCAATCCAATTCTATCAGCCAAAAACTATTTCTGTGAAAAATTAATCTGAAACTGGGTAAGCTAGGAAGATGGCACAACAGTAATTGAAAGAACTAAGACCTAACCCCTTGACACAGATAACGTATTAACTATCCTGAACCTTCTCCAAAAGCTCTGACTCGGACCTGAACTTAAGCTATGATGTTTGAAAATGTCAAGTTACATTTTTGCTTTCTTCATTGTTTGAACATTTTCAATGGGCACTATAGTTCTAAACAAAAAAAAGACATTCAGAAATCTAATTCAGACATCTATCTTTGCATCATTTCTTCTATAGCAGAAATCTGGAAGAATTTATTCATAGGGTTGTGCAAAACAAAACAAAGAAGTTGAAGATCCACTAGGAAATTGCTGTTTAATTTTCTTAAAGCAGCTTCCAAAACAGTGAACCAAATCCAGGAAACCAAACTGTGACATCCTCCCACTAAAAAGTTTGTGTGTATTGAATTGTTTCAGTTCTTGCCTCACAGCTGAAGTAGCATCTTGTTTTCCTTAACAGCATTCACCAATCATATTACAAGGGAAGATAGCCCTCCCATTATTAATTAAGTCTGTTGGAGGGAAGGGGGAATATGAACAATGCACATGAGTGCATTTTTCTTTCTCATCACTAGAGATGGGCACGAACGGAAAAAAAAACTGAACACGATGTTCGTTGCTCATTGCCATCCACAAACAGGGATTCACGAACATCAATGACCACGACCTGTTCACGAGCATGTTCGTAGTTGTAGGTTTGTGGGAGCCAGATTGGCCCCCTTGGGACTTAGCTAAACTTGAACCGGGAAAGGCATGATCCATGGGTCTCCCCATTTCCTGTCATTTTCTCTTCACAGTGGCAAAAACTGGACTGTCTGCTGGAAGCTATTTTGAGGGGTTACAAACTGACCTTCCCAATGTCCAATACCCACCAAATTTGCAGGGAACATACTCCTCACTGTCCGATGAATACCCCCCCAAGTTTCAGAAAGATTGGACCCCGGGAAAGCCATGATACATGGGTCCCTCCCTTTCCTGTCATTTTCTCTTCACAGTGGCAAAAACTGGACTGTCTGCTGGAAGCTACTTTGAGGGGTAACAAGCCAGAAGGAAAGCTAGAAGGAGTTCAGACAGAGTTCAGACAGTCAATGCCTGCATTGCCAAGGGAATTGATTGAAAGGCACCAGACTGGCTTTACGAACGGCTGACAAATGCCATGAACAGGGCTTGGAATGAACACATGTTCTCTGGGAATGGGACCTCACGAACAGCTTGCTTGCAATTCGCGAACAGCAGATTGGGCTGTTCGTAGCTTTTTTTTGTTTGTATTGCTGTTCGTGCCCATCTCTACTTATCACTACTCAGCAAATGGCATTGTCTCCCTGCCAATTGGGTCTTTGCAAGTGGAGACCTCTCCCTATCTATCAGCTTTGGAAACCTTTGGAAGGGAGAATGTGCAATAATAGGCTGCAATGCTAAAGAAACTTCCTTGGGAGTAACTCAATACACCTGGAATGTGCATTTTAGTTTGTTTTGCAACACTATCCAGAAAAACAGGTCTTCCTGAATGGTAATTGCTACAATGAATACAAAACACTATATACCAAAATAAGTTGTCTTTCATTCAGTGAAAAGTGCAGCATGCAAATATTAATATAACCATCAATATTATCAATGACAATGTTAACAATACTCAAATTTCATATTTACAGCACACTCTAATTGTAATATTTCTGTATCAATACAATTTCATAGCATCCAAGTCACTCCCAAGTACTCTCTGTCAATAACTCACAGTCTGGTTTCTATTTCAACACAATATAGAATATCTTCTCATGGGAGGTGTTCTTTCCCTGATGTGCAGTAAGCAAGATAGCCAAGATGTAGAAACCTACACCATACTGGCTCTCATTGTAATGTGAACAGCTGGTCCTTGGGTCACCTGATGCTGTCAAGTCAGATTATTACTTAACAAAAGGATGTATAGCTAAAACTGTAAAAAGAGTGAGGTTTAATAGAAGCTTCAAGCAAATCAATAATTGCTCCTATGGGGGTAGGGTCACTGTTTGTGTACATGTTTACCAGTTATACATGGCACACAACCAATTTCTTCATGGGCACTTACTACCCAACAACTGTGCATTAACTTAGACATCAGCAAATAGTCTGGGAGTCCCTAGCTCTGCAAGCACTGGTAAAGCTAATCAGAAATTAATCTCGTTCCTTGGAAGACTTTTGGGCAGCCTGTATAATAGGAGTGGAGTGTATATAATAAGTATTTAAAGACCACTAATTGGCCAAATCAAAGAAACATAGAAAAGGAACAAAACAAAAATGTGATAGGCTTACCATCTGATCAAATTACACTGGATAATTAAACAAAGCTGTGAAACAAATGAATTAAATGGCTGTGTAAAGGAATTAAATAAGACCTAAAGTTTTGCCTGATGTTAAGTACAATTCACAAAATAAAAAAAGTCCTGTTCATTTTTCATTTACCCTAAAAACATTACTGATTGTATGTGTGTGCGGGGACCTAAATATCCCTATCTATTGCACAATACAAAACTAATTAGAAAGAGTAATGAAGAACATTTGTAAGCTCGAAATATATAACAGGATGTAAAACACTGGCTATTAAAAGCTCAATTGGTCAATTATTGTAAGCCTTTATTAACTAATAAAGTAGGAATGAATGTAAAGAGGAGCATAAATATATAATAATATGCAAAATACATGACATTCAAACTAAATAGCCTCCATGAGGCAAAAGCCATTGGCATGGTAATGTACTTGATATATATGGGGTGGGAAGGAGAGTTTGCCAGCATATTAAAAAGACCTATTTTTTGGTAAGTACTGTCTGTATAAACTTGAGATTATAACATCACTTGTCAAAATGAAAGTAGAATCATAGCAATGAAACATTTCTTGCTGGAAGAGAAACAAATAAATGTATTTATTCCCTATAAACACTCACGTTTGCTCAGACCCTGTACCTATTTTATGAGGCCACACACACTCAGTACTGAAATATGCGAAATAAAGCAATCCAAGTGCACAAACCTGTTGAGGGTTCTGCCCGTAATTTATGTTCAAACTGCAGTTCAAACAGAAGAGTGTTTGTTCTATTACTTTTTCTTTGCTTTCAAAAAATGCCCTGGAGCTCTGTTAGATCAAATAGAAGTCTATCTAGTCCAAAAGTGGTCAGCCAGACATCTCCCAGACACGTACATGTTTTGGCGGCCACTGAGGTATAATTCACTAGTGATCTGGGGGTGACTGGTTAATCACACTCTATAAAACCTCTTTATATCTAAGATAAAATATGTTGGTGTTAGACCTATAGGCATGATGGCCATAGGCTTTGTGTATTTTATTCTTTTTTTAAAAAATATGATAGGAAGTGCCACAAGTGCCACAAGAGAACATAGATGCCAAGAGGGGGGAGGCACATGAACGGAAATCAGTGCAATTTAAATGGCTGGATGGAGGAGAGGGACGTGAACAAAATCACCCCTCTCAGACTTTTCCAGTAGCAGAGTCCCTAGGACAACATAAGCTGCTGATGTAATGAGCAGGAAGGGAAATTTTGCCTGCTTTCTCTTCCCCAGTGCAGACCCCCATGCGGATTGCTCAGCCTCCAGCAACACTTTTTCAAGGCTCACAGGCAGAATGAGGAGGAGAGAGGCAGGAAAAAAATTCTGCTTCTGCATGTGATTTCATGTTTTATTGCTGATTGGACTCAATGTTTCTGTAAGATGCACCAGCAGCTATGCAAAAAGGTAGGATAAAAAATATTTATTATACAAATACACCTATACATCAGGCTAATGGTGCAATCATAAGCAGAATTATACCTTCCTAAGCCCATTGACTTCACTGGGTGTAGCTCTGAAAGGATTGTGCTGTAAGTTTAGAAAAAAAGTTGCATTATTTAATTACTGCACAGCGTAGTGTTTGGTTTGCAAAAACAAATCACAAGGGGAAAAGCTGATGTCTCTTAGCACATCTCGTACCAAATAACTTTAGTAGCCTATAGAAAGACATTCAAACACCTCATCTTAGCCTTGTTTTATTAATTTTACCCCTGTGTAAAATTATATGATACATACAGCAAATAAGGCATTAATTAAAATGCACAATCACAAAATGACTGTGAAGAATTAGATTCCAGAGCTTTGGAAATATAAATTGAGGATCAGATTTATTGCCAGTTTAGTGGGTATAAAAATGTACTAAATCCAGTGGAACTGCATTAATTTTTTTATTCACTCCATCTTAATAAGGAATGCATTTTAAAAAGAAGTCATTAGAAATCATTATGAGTATTTAATTTTAAGTTCTGACATTCTACCTAAAACTATTGAAATTAACATCAGTAATTAAACTCCCAGATGGAGAAAGGTCAAGCCCTGCTTCTAACATCCTTTGGTTACTTATGAGTGGTGTTTGAGCAACACTTCAAAAATAATTAAGAACTACAAGATGCCTTTCCTGAAGGGTAGCTATAAGGACATCCAGTCAATTTCCAAAAATTAGCAACAGCTACAGGATTAACAGTATTCTCGGTAGCATATTAGGAGAACACATCTCTCAGAAACACAAAGGCATCATGTACCCCAGAGATATTTTGCAAGTTTTCCGTATGGCAAAAACCTCAAATTGTTCTTAAATTTTCCCAAAGTGCACAGACAAGTTCCATGACTAGCAGTGGAAAAAGGAGATTTTTCTTTGCTAGTTCCCCTATTGCCCATAAAAATGTAGCCCTAAATATCTTTGCAGTACTAACTCATTGGATTGTGATGCCTGAAATCTCAGGATACATACCAACAAGTTTCATGTTAATGCTTAAGGAAAGAGAAAACCCATAGGATATATATGAAGCTTTACTGTCCGTATAGATTTATCAAAGACTTCTGTCCTTGGATCCACTGTACTGGCTGGGACTTTAAGTATGCCTTTAACTAGGCATACTTGATCAGACTTCATAGACTATACACTCACATAATGGACTGTATCAGACAGAAAATTAAATGCTTAATTTATCAACATCTTTTTAGAATTCCAAAATGTTTGGGGGAAATGAAAGAGCATGGATCTGTTTTTTCACTCCTTACTCCTAACTTCCAGGTGTTGTGGCTTGTGACTACACGTATCGGCTCTCTCTATAACACTGGATATTCTGAAAATGCCATTTTCATAACTGCATGGAAATAACTATTGTTCTGTGCACACAGAGCCCATCAAGACATAAAAACGGGCAGTAATCGTAGCAGTCATCCTCCCCCTCTTCCTTCATCCTTTGATTTGATGTGTTTTGAAGATCTGAAAAGGGCAAAAGTTATATATTGTATGAGAAAATTAATTTCACTGTGGAGACATATCCTTAGCTTTATCACTCTAGTAGTTACAAAAAAGAAGCAATGATTCATGTATCTGAGTGCCCATCCATGCAGCATGGGCTGGGCTTTTATGCGCTGCCTTCTTCGTAACAAAGCCCCATGGCTTCTGTGTTTCTATAGATCTAGCAATCCTGACATTTATTTCTTGCAGTTGTTCCAGAGAAGCTATGATGCCAATAAGCTGAAACAATAGGTGTGAAAGACAAATATAGACAAGGTGATACTTTTGTTTGGTGATCCATCTTTCAAGCTTGACAAAGCACTTCCTCGAGCAGAAAAGAATAGGTCTATGGAGCTTGTCTAACAAGTCCATTACTGGTTGTAGATTATGGGGATTGATTTAACTTCTTTTCAGCTCCATACATTTTCTTCTTTTCTGTAGAAAAGCCAATCACTTTATTTCCTTTTTATTGTACTATGGCTGAGTCTACCTCATTTCACTGAACTGAGCTATTGGCCAAGTGATACAAAAAGACAGCATGTCAGCATGTGTTCTTGGCTCCACTAAATATTTGGTATACCAGAATGATACTATTACATATGGCACATCTCTAGGGATATGATAGTTTTATTTTGTAGTGTCTAGGTTCTGAATTCTGAATAGGGATTCTGCAAAAATGCTTCTGAAAGGAATTTCTCTCTCTTGGGATATGAAAAACAATTTTATAGGAGTCTTGTCTTGGAATTTTTCAGCAAGAAACAAACCAGAAATAACCCCATGGCTTACCTTCTACTTTCACATTGCAGGGGAACATGGAATAAAAAGAGCAAAAATGAATGACTGTAATAATAAAGAGTCATGATTACCACCACAGCAAAGATCCATGATGGGCAGAAACAATTAATCAGCTGATACTCAACTTCAGTGTAGGATACCAAAGAGTCAGAACTTCCCTGTCTATGTATTCTTATTATCCAGGCAAGTCTACCCTGGCTGTGAGCTCTGAACAGTCCCATGAAACATCCACACTTGTCTCCTGATTTCAATGGTGCATATTGGAAGCATGCCATATATCTTTTTCCTAGCCCAGAAGTATTTGAATCAAGGATATGTCACCACCAAGGGAAATTCCCACACTAGTTCCATGAAACCACTTTAGCTCTGGGTTCCTTGTCTGAGGAATATCCCTTCACCCTTCAAATGATACTCACCTAACTGTCCTACAATTTAAATGCTTTATCCATACTGGCATTGCTTACTTCTCATCCCTAGTCCAGCCCAGGTAGCCTCAAATAAGCTCTATATAAGAAGAAAGATATGTTCTCCATTAGAGGTGGGCATGAACCGAAACACGAACCAAAGTTCAGCATGAACCAGGCCGGTTCGTGGTTCATGAACTGGCAGTTCGTCAGAGCCCATTTCTGACAAACCGCCATGACCTTTAGGCTGGTTCATTTGGTTCATTTTTCAGTTTGTCACTGCAGACAGCATGGTGTCAATCAATCAGTTTCCTAGGCAACAAGGGATGGGCTTTCTGACGACCTTCTGCTGACCCAGAAGTGCTGTTTTCACGAACAAATCGAACCGGTTCACGAACCGGGGCAAGTTCATGAAAGTTCGTGGTTTGTAGTTTGTGAAACGCGATGAACCATGAACCGCATGGTTTGGGGTTTTTTTCAGTTCATGCCCATCTCTACTCTCCATCATCCCTGTATAGGAGTAGGAATGTTTGTTGTCTGAAGGCATGACTCATGAATCCAATAACAAAAGTGATCTCACCTCCCTACTTACAAGTAGGATGCATCTTAAATTAATGCTGTACCTCCAAACTCACCACTGAAGTATCAGTTCAAACACCTAGAAAGCTGGTCTTAAGATTTGCCAAGTCCGTCATTGCCTGTAAACTCTGGGACTTGTTTGTCAAAATCATTCTCACCCAAATGACTCAGGATGACTTGAGACACACTAATGGCCTTCAGATGATGAAAGAGTTCCAGAAGCAACTGGTCTCATTATATGTCCCTCTTTCTCAACCTGAAAAATCAATGCAGATTGCTGATCCCTGGTCGTAACACAAACTCTGCCCTCTCTCACCATGTTGTTGATTTTTTGCTAGACTACTTCCTCCATTCCCGCTACTGACTTTATATTATAGGCCATGTTATACATACAAGGACCCGGAGTGGGACTGGAATCCTAAAACCTGAACAAAAACCCTCCACTAAAAAATAGGCATCAAAAAATTAAGGGTAAATGGCCAAGAGGTGGAGCAGCTCAGTCAACTTAATTAGGATGTGTGCCTTTTGGTGGAGTATTTTTACCATACCCTTCTTTTCTCTTGATCCTCCAATTGTTTGCCTCTAGAAACTCTCATTTGGGCATGGTCCAAATGACCAGGGCCTGTTATAAACTGAGCACTTATGTTTAAATCTACATGGGCATGTGTTTCAACAACCTGCTGCTCTGGATCACCAGCAGAGGAGATGGGGTTGAGATGCCTGGTTAGTAGTTCGCCCCTGAACTGTCTCCCTTGGGAGGAAGCTAGGAGATGGCCATTTCCCTTTGAACTGACTGGGTTTGCATCAGGCATTGCATCCAGATTTCCCTATGGCTTGTGCTTGATGGGTTGCAGACATTTTGTAACACAACTATGTCAACCCCAGGAACTTGATTAAAGTGTAAATAATAATATATCTAAACATTTTGAGAGGGTGGGAGCCTGCCAAGAATGACCCTGAAGTACCACTCCTATGAACACGAGCTATTCTGCTAACCATTTGGACCACCTGCTTATGCTTAGTTT
Source organism: Eublepharis macularius (assembly GCF_028583425.1). Classification (NCBI taxonomy): domain Eukaryota; kingdom Metazoa; phylum Chordata; class Lepidosauria; order Squamata; family Eublepharidae; genus Eublepharis; species Eublepharis macularius. Next base: position 61,135,272 of record NC_072798.1, read on the forward strand.
CTCATTGTCTTCGTTCTCTTTGTTTCTCATTCCAGTCCCCTTTCAGGTCCATATATTCATCTGGCCCATGAAACTGTATGTTACAATAAACCTGTTAGCCTTAAAAATGCCACAAGAATCTTTGTTATCATAATGGAAAGACAGTAGCTTTATGTATTCTGTTTGATAAAACCACCATACAGGTAAAAAGCAGTAAAAATCAAAGAGATACAAGCCCTGCAATTCTGTTTAATCAATTGGCTGTAATTACTAGCTTTTACCTAACTAGCTAGGCCATCAAGAGTTTAGTTATAATTTTCCTGATTGCATCCTGTTACTTTGATTTTCTCTCTTTTTCTGGACCCTGAGTCAAATAAACCTCAGTTTATTTAACCTAATTGTACTTGGTGGTTGCTATTAAGAAAAAAAAATCATTAATAGAATGTTTTGAAGAGAAAATCATAGAGCAAGATTTGATTAAATGGAATAGGCTGAATTTGTCATGGTTGGGAAGAATTGCAGCAGTAAAGATGAATGTATTGCCGAGAGCGATGTTCCTGTTACAAACAATTCCAATTATCCGTGACTCTAAACAATTTGAAAAATGGCAAAGGAAAATATCGGACTTTGTGTGGGCAGGCAAGAAGCCTCGGGTGAAAATGAAAGTATTACAGGATGCTAAAGAGAAAGGTGGAATGCAGCTGCCCAATTTAAGATTATACCATGAAGCAATTTGCCTGACTTGGATAAAAGAGTGGATGACGTTGAAGGATTGCAAGCTACTGGCTTTGGAGGGATATAAAAAAACATTTGGATGGCATGCATACCTGTGGTATGATAAAGTAAAAGCAGATTCTATGTTCTTACACCATTATATTCGGAGAAGCCTTTTTACAGTTTGGAGGAAGTATAAAAATTACCTGAAGGACGGAATTCCCCTGTGGGTGGTTCCATACGAAGTAATAGATCCAAGAACTGTTGAAAATGAACAACAGTGTTTAACATACAAGGAGATAACACGATTAGAATTTTCTAAATTAAGAATAGACGGAAGAGGAGTTGTCTTCAAGTTATGGATGGTTTCAATATAGACAGATAAGAGATCTGTATAATTCGGATTGTGCGAAAGGAGGAATAAGAACGGAGAATTCAGAATTAGAAGAGGTAATTCTTCAAGAGGGTAAAAAGGAAATTTCAAAGATTTATAAAGTACTTTTAAAATGGTTTACAGAAGATGAGACAGTTAAAGTCCAAATGGTGAAGTGGGCGATACATTTTCACAAAGAGATAACAATGGAGGCGTGAGAATACCTGTGGAAAACGACCTTGAAGATTACGACATGTACAAATATTAAAGAGAATGTTTATAAAATGATATATCGTTGGTATCTGACACCAAAGAAAATTGCGCTAGGAAATACTAATATGTCGAATAAATGCTGGAAATGTAAAAAGCATGAAGGATCTTTGTATCACATGTGGTGGACTTGTGAGGTAGCTAAGCAATACTGGGGAGGAATAATAGAAGTAATTAATGAGATTTTACAATTTCAAGTTAATAAAAACCCAGAATTGCTGCTACTGAACTTGGGAATGGAAGACGTTCCAGCGCAATATAGAACATTGTTATTCTATTTTTTTTATAATTTTTTTTATTGGATTAGACACATATAAAATTTATTACAATCACATTCCCTTAAATTTTCCAATTCTAACCCCCTCCCTTTCCCCCCCTTTTGTTGACTTCCAACAGTTTTCCAACCCCTTGTCTATTCTCCCTCTACTCATTTCAAACTTATTGTACTTATTATAATATACTTTCAAACTCTTCTAAGCTTTTCTATAGTAACATAGTGCTATCTCTAATTTCCTTCCCAAATGGGTAAAAGTATGACAGTCTTAACTTATCTTTTTCAATAATAGTAATAATAATCATTTTGGTATTCTGTACTCTATCTTACTCTTTCTAAGTACTTCAAAATAGGACAAACAATTTGTCCCTCTTTATGCATAACTTCACATACTTCTATAAACATTGCATACATTTATTATAAATCAATCGACTTGTACTCTATGTGTTACTCTTTACTTTCTTTTACATGTCTTGTCCTTTTTGATTAACTAATTTCTCCATTGTAAAACTACACAACAAACAATTCATGTACACATTCAACAAAGGTCTATCAATTAGACCTATATTATGTACGCTAATGTATATTAATTCTCCATTGTACAGTTATCTGCTTACTTAAAAAAATTAATTAAATTCTATCCTTATAATCCTTATAATAGTAACACTATTGATACCCAGCTATTCATACTAATCAAATAAAATAATTGCTTAGAATTTTTTCCACTTTACTCTCTCCTTTTGTTATATTTCAGTAATTATCAAACTGCCACAGTCCTCCCACCTCCCATTTTTTCACCAGATATCGTTTCAGCCTCTCTCAGTCCGTGTTAAACTGTCCCGGGTCAAGGTCTCTCAATTTTCTTGTCATTTTATCCATCTCCGCCATGTACAGCAATTTGTAAATCCAGTCCTCAATAGTTGGCACTTCTTGTACTTTCCATTTCTGCGCATATAAGAGTCTAGCTGCTGCTGTCATGTAAAATAGCAATGTCCTGTGTTGTGCTGGAATATCTTCCATTCCCAAGTTCAGTAGCAGGAGTTCTGGGTTCTTATTAACTTGAAATTGTAAAATCTCACTCATTACTCTTATTATTGCCCCCCAGTACTGCCTAGCTACCTCACAAGTCCACCACATGTGATACAGAGATCCCTCATGCTTTTTACATTTCCAGCATTTATTAGATGTATTCGAGTTCCCTAGCGCAATTTTCTTTGGTGTCAAATACCAACGATAAATCATTTTGTAGAGATTCTCTTTAATACTGGTACATGTCCTAATCTTCAATGTATTTTTCCACAAATATTCCCACTCCTCCAATGTTATTTCTTTATTAAAATTTATAGCCCACTTCACCATTTGCACTTTAACTACTTCATCTTCCGTATACCATTTTAACAGTACTTTGTATATCTTAGAGATTTCCTTTTTTTCTTCTTGTAGAATTGCTTTCTCTAAATCTGAGTTCTCCATTCTTATCCCTCCATTCGCACAGTCCGAATAGTAAAGATCTCTAGCTTGTCTATATTGAAACCAGTCATAATTTGGAGACAACTCTTGTTGCGTCCTTATTCTTATTTTAGCAAGTTCTATTTGCGTTATCTCCTTGTACGTTAAACACTGTTGTTCATTATCAACTGTTCTCGGATCTATTACTTCATATGGAACCACCCAGGAGGGGATTCCTTCTTGCAGGTAGTCTTTGTACTTCTTCCAAGTTAAGAAGAGGCTTCTCCGAATATAATGGTGCAAAAACATAGAATCTGCTTTTACTTTGTCATACCATAAGTATGCATGCCATCCAAATAATTTTTTATATCCCTCTAAGGCCAGCAATTTGCGATTTTTCAGCTTCATCCAATCTTTCAACCATGCCAAACAAATTGCATCGTAATAAAGTCTCAAATTGGGCAATTGCATTCCACCTCTTTCCTTTGCATCCTGTAATACTTTCATTTTCACTCGAGGCTTCCTGCCTGCCCACACAAACTCTGATATTTTCCTCTGCCATTTGTCAAAGTGCTTAGAGTCCCTAATGATTGGTATTGTCTGTAACAGAAACATCACTCTTGGCAACACATTCATCTTAACTACTGCAATTCTTCCCAACCATGACAAGTTCAGTCTATTCCATTTAATCAAATCCTGCTCTATTTGAGTCCATAATTTCTCATAATTATTCTTGAATAGATCTATATTTTTTGCAGTCAGTTCAACTCCCAGATATTTCACCTTATTTGTTACTTCACAATCTATTAGTTCCATCAATTGCTGCTGTTTTGACTTAGTCATATTTTTGCATAATATCTTTGATTTCTTTTTGTTTACATAAAAACCTGCCAAGTCTCCAAATTCTTTAATTTTTTCTATTACCTTAGGCATGTTTTCAATTGGATCTTCCACAATTAACATTATATCATCTGCAAATGCTCTGACCTTGTAGGAAAAGTCTTTTATCTTTATTCCACGGATTGCATTGTCTTCTCGAATCTGTATCATTAAAATTTCCAAAACCAAAATAAACAACAGTGGAGACAACGGGCAACCTTGTCTAGTACCTTTGCCAATAGTCAGTTTTTTAGTCAACTCGTCATTCACCACAATTGCTGCACTCTGGTCTCTGTAAATTTCTTTCACTGCTCTTATGAATCTTTCTCCGATTTGTAGCTGTTCCATAGTGGCAAACATAAAGTCCCAGTTCAAATTGTCAAATGCTTTTTCAGCATCTACAAAGAAGAAACCAACCTCCTTATCACAACGCCTATCATAGTATTCAATAGCATTTATAACTGTCCTTAGGTTGTCTCTGATTTGTCTGTTTGGTAAAAAACCTGCTTGTTCTTCCCCAATAACTTCGGAAAGCCATCCCTTTAGTCTCTCTGCCAAGACCTTCGCAAAGATCTTGTAATCATTGTTAAGTAAGGAAATAGGTCTATAGTTTTTAACATTAGTCAAGTCCTGTCCTTCTTTAGGGATCAATGATATATTAGCTTCACTCCAGGTATCTGGAATTCTTTGATTTCTCAAAACACCATTGATCACTTCTTTTAGAAATGATGCCAGCTCATTGACCATTACCTTGTAAAATTTAGCTGTAAGTCCGTCAGGTCCCGGCGCCTTCCCCAAATTTGTTGACTGTATTGCTTTCCTTATCTCTTCCTCTGTTACTTCACTGCTCAATTTAGCTCTCCAATCGTCCGAAATTACTGGAAGCTTAATTTTCCCCAAATATGTCGCTATTGAATCTTTATTCACTTCTTTTTTGTCATACAATTTAGCATAAAATTTATAGAAAGCTCTACTTATAGCATCGCGAGAGCTGCAGCGGAGAGTCAGGAAACAGGAAGTACGTAATAGTGATAGAGTCGCCAGAAGGAGACGGCCCCTACTGGAAGACAGGAAGAAGGGCATCGCCATTTTTGAACAGGGAAGGGCTTTGGCTTCAGCAAGGGCGGAAGTAGGACATCTTGGATTACAAAAGGGTACAGAGAAACCATAGAGAAAAGACGCCCGACATTTTGGATTTTTGAAGCGATTTTTGTTCATTTAAAGGACCGGGACTTTTAAATTAATTAAAAGGACTACCAATTTGGACGCCACGGAGCTAAGAAAATGTGCAGACTCGTGGGAGCGAGGTAAATCAAGCCCCACGATGTCGAAGAAAGAGTGGCAAGCAGCCATAGAGAACTTGGACAAAAAATTTTGTGAAATGCTAAAGGAGCTTAAAGAAACAAAATTGGAGTTGGTGAAAGAAGTCAAAGATGTCAAAGAGACAGTTAAAAATGAGCTGGCAGAAGTAAAAAAGGGAATGGAGACGATACAAACCGACCTGCAGGCAGCGCAGCAAAAAGTTAACGATGTGGAGAAGGCGATGGACAACCTTACAGAGACGCAGCGAACGGACATGAGAGTAATGAGGGGAAGAATGGCAGTTGCGGAGAGTAAATATATGGAAAAGCAGCTGAGGTTTCGAGGTTTGTTGGAAGTAGAAGGAAAGACAGCACAAGAACAGGTGACTGAAGTGTTAGCTGAATACCTGGAAAAGGAGGAGGAGGAGGTTGTGGCTTTCCTAGATGTGGTGTACCGAATAAATTCCAGATTTGCGACCCAGAGAAAGGTACCAAGGGATGTGATAGTGCAATTTACGACAAGGAATGTAAGGGAAATGATAGTGACTAAGCAATTTCAAGATCCATTGATAGTTGATGGCAAGACAATTATCATCATGAAGGAGTTACCCAGATCGGTGCTCTTGGACCGGAAAAAATACAAAGTGTTAGTCCAGACTTTGAAAGACATGAAAGTAAGATACAGATGGGAATTACCGGAAGGGATATCTTTTGAATTTGGAGGGGTAAGAAAGCGCATCAGATCTGAATTGGAAATGGAAAGGTTCATGATGGACAATGAAAAAGACCAACAACAAGGCTTTGAATATGGAGTGCAAAGTTTTATCGTGGAATGTAAATGGACTTAACTCACCTAATAAGTGAAAAAGTATTTTCCACTGGCTATTAAAACAGAAATGTGATATAGTTTGCTTACAAGAGACTCATATTAGAAATCAGGATGTAAAATACCTTAAAGTAAGTAAATTGGGCATTGAATTTGTAGCGGCCTCAAAAAAGAAAAAAAGGGGAGTGGTACTATATATAAAAGAAGAGCTGCAACCAAAGGTGATAATTAGAGATGGGGAAGCCAGATTTATAGCAGTGGAATGCATTTGGAACTTAAAGAAAGTGTTGGTGATTGGAATATATGCGCCTAATGGAGCTAAAGAGTGCTTTTTTGAGGATTTAAAGAAGCAACTAGATGAACTTTCATATGATCAGATAATACTTGCAGGAGACTTCAATGGAGTTACGAATTTGGAACAAGACAAGAAATCAGCCACTACACAAAAGAAAAGAGGATTATTACCAAAGACTTTTTTTGGATTAATGCAACAGGAAGCGTTGGAAGATGTGTGGAGAACGCAGAATCCCACAATTAGACAGTATACCTTTTTCTCTGCAAGACACTCTACCTTATCGCGTATTGATATGATCTGGGCCTCAAAGGACTTAGTACTTTGGACTAAGGAAGTAGAAATAATGCCTATGGTAGGCTCAGATCATAACCCAATTATGTAGAAATTTGGAAAAAGAACTAAGAGAAAAGGATGGAGAATAAATGAGGATTTGTTGCAAGAGGGAGAAAATATGGAAATGTTGAGAAGGGAGACTAAATTCTTCATACAGTACAACATGAATCAAGAAGTACCAACCAACAAGGTATGGGACACGTACAAGGCAGTAATCAGAGGTGTATTAATGGACTTAAATGGAAGACTCCAAAGGAAAAAAGACGAGAAGAGACAGGAGATTATGGAAAAAATAAAAGCCAAAGAAATCCAGTTGAAGAAAAGACCAGGGAAAAAGAAAATATATCAGGACATTAAAATCCTTCAGGAGCAGTTGACGGCCATGAATAATAAAGAATTGGAATGGAATCTGAAAAGACTGAATCAAAAGTCGTTTGAAGGGGCGAACAAACCTGGGAAATTTTTGGCATGGCAATTGAAGAAAAGAAAGGAGAAAAAGATAATAAATAAAATATGTGATGACAATAAAGTACACCTGGAACAGGTCGCTATTAGCAGAGCCTTTTATAAATTTTACGCTAAATTGTATGATAAGAAAGAAGTGAATAAAGATGCGATAGCCGCATATCTGGAGAAAATGAAGCTGCCAGTAATGTCCGAGGAGTGGAGAGTTAAACTAAACAGTGAAGTAACAGAAGAAGAGATAAGGAAGGCAATACAGTCAACAAACTTGGGAAAAGCGCCAGGGCCTGATGGACTCACAGCTAAGTTTTACAAGGCAATGGCCAATGAACTGGTACCGTTTTTAAAAGAGGTGATCAATGGTGTTATGAGGGACCAAAGGATCCCAGACACCTGGAGTGAAGCAAATATATCACTGATCCCCAAAGAAGGACAGGACTTGACCAATGTTAAAAACTACAGACCTATCTCTTTACTTAATAATCACTACAAGATTTTTGCAAAGATCTTGGCAGAGAGAATAAAGGGATGGCTAGCCGAAGCTATTGGAGAAGAACAAGCAGGCTTTTTACCAAATAGACAAATTAGAGACAACCTAAGGACAGTTATAAATGCTATAGAATATTATGACAGGCGATGTGATAAGGAGGTTGGTTTCTTCTTTGTAGACGCTGAAAAAGCATTTGACAATTTGAACTGGGACTTTATGTTTGCCACCATGGAACAGCTACAAATGGGGGAAAGGTTCATAAGAGCAGTGAGAGAAATTTATAGAGACCAGAGTGCAGCAATTGTGGTGAATGACGAGCTGACTAAAAAACTGATTATTGGAAAGGGTACAAGACAAGGTTGCCCGCTATCCCCATTGTTGTTTATTTTGGTTCTTGAAATTTTGATGATGCAGATTAGAGAAGATAATGCAATCCGTGGTATAAAGATAAAAGACTTTTCCTATAAGGTCAGAGCGTTTGCAGATGATATAATGTTAATTGTGGAAGATCCAATTGAAAACATGCCTAAGGTAATAGAAAAAATAAAAGAGTTTGGAGACTTGGCAGGTTTCTATGTAAACAAAAAGAAATCAAAGATTTTATGTAAGAATATGATTAAACAAAAGCAACAGTTATTAACGGAAATAACAGACTGTGAGGTAACAAGTAAGGTGAAGTACTTGGGAATTGAATTGACTGCAAAAAATATAGATCTATTTAAGAATAACTATGAGAAATTATGGACTCAAATAGAGCATGATTTGATCAAATGGAATAGGCTGAACTTGTCATGGTTGGGAAGAATTGCAGTAATCAAGATGAACGTGTTACCAAGAGTTATGTTTCTGTTACAGACGATACCAATCATTAGGGACTCCAAGCAATTTGATAAATGGCAGAGGAAAATATCAGAGTTTGTGTGGGCAGGCAGGAAGCCTCGAGTGAAAATGAAAGTGTTACAGGATGCAAAAGAAAGAGGGGGAATGCAACTGCCCAACTTGAGACTTTATTATGATGCAATCTGTCTGGTATGGTTGAAGGATTGGATCACATTGAAAAATTGCAAACTGCTGGCCTTAGAGGGATACAAAAAATTATTTGGATGGTATGCATACCTATGGTATGATAAAGTAAAAGCAGATTCTATGTTCCTGCATCACTATATTCGGAGAAGCCTCTTCACAATTTGGAAGAAGTACAAAGAATACCTACAAGAAGGAATTCCCTCCTGGGTGGTTCCATATGAAGTAATAGATCCAAGAACGGTCGATAATGAACAACAGTGTTTAATGTATAAGGAGATAACTCAAATAGAATCCTTTAAAATAAGAATAAGAACGCAACAAGAGATGTCTCCAAACTACGACTGGTTTCAATATAGACAAGTTAGAGATCTTTATTACTCAGACTGTGCGAAGGGAGGGATAAGGATGGAAGACTCAGAATTAGAGAAAGTAATTTTACAAGAAGACCAAAAGGAAATTTCTAAGGTCTACAAAGTGTTGTTAAAATGGTATACTGAAGATGAGACAGTTAAAGTGCAAATGGTGAAGTGGGCTATAAACTTTAACAAAGAAATAACAATGGAGGCGTGGGAATACTTGTGGAAACATACATTGAAAATCACGACATGTACCAATATTAAAGAGAATATTTACAAAATGATTTACCGTTGGTATCTGACGCCAAAGAAGATTGCGCTAGGGAACTCGAATATGTCTAATAAATGCTGGAAATGTAAAAAACATGAGGGATCAATGTATCATATGTGGTGGACTTGCGAGGTAGCTAGGCAGTACTGGGGGGAAATAATAAGAGTAATGAGTGAGATTTTACAATTTCAAGTTAACAAGAACCCAGAACTCCTGCTACTGAACTTAGGAATGGAAGACATCCCAGCACAACATAGGACATTGATATTCTATATGACGGCAGCAGCCAGACTTTTGTATGCGCAGAAGTGGAAAGTACAAGAAGTGCCAACTACTGAGGACTGGATTTACAAATTGCTGTACATGGCGGAGATGGACAAAATGACAAGAAAACAGAGACCTTGATCCAGGGCAGTTTAACACGGACTGGGGAAAGCTGAAATAATATTTGGTGAAAAAATGGGAGGTGGGAGGAGAACTGTGGCAGTTTGAAAATTATTGAGGTACACAGGAGGAGAGAAGTGACTATACCGAGGGGGTGGAGAGTTAATGGAAAAATTCTAAGCAACTTTATATGATTTTTAAGTATTATATTAAGTAGCAATAGCGTTGATATTATGAGAATTAATGGGATAGAAATTAACTAATCTATATTTTTTGGAAAGATAACCGTATAACATAGAGTGAATATATACATACATACGTAAATTCAAAGATAGGTCTAATTGTTAGACTTATGGTATATGTATAGATAAAGAACAACATATAGAACAGAAGCCTAAGCAAATGACAATAAGTGTGTATAATAAGTATGTGTATAGAAGTATTGGAATTGATGTATAAAGGGGGGCAAATTGTTTGTCCCATATTGAAGAGAATAGAAGGAGTAAGATAAAATACAGGTTATCAAAATGAATATTATTAGTAGTTTTAAGGAAGAAGATAGATTAAGAGGATTTTATTTATATGACAATTTATATGACAATTTATATGTGAAAGGAAGTGGAAATAGTGCTTAGAAGAATCTGAAAGTATATTATAATAAACAAATAAAATAAATATGAAGGAGTAGAGCGAAAGTGGATAGGGGGTTGGAAAACTGTTGGAAGTCAATAAAAAGGGGGGGAAAGGGAGGGGGTTAGAATTAGAAAAAATTAAAGAATGTGATTATAATTGTTATTATATGTTTCTAATCCAATAAAAATTCTTTTTTAAAAAAAGAAAGCTCTACTTATAGCAGTCTGTTCCAGATGCACTTTATTGTCCTCACATATTTTATTAATTGTCTTTTTCTTCTTTCTCTTCTTCAATTGCCATGCCAGGTATTTCCCAGGTTTATTTGCACCTTCAAACGACTTTTGATTCATTCTTTTAAGATTCCATTCCAATTCTTTATTATTCATTGCCGTCAGCTGCTCTTGAAGGATTTTAATATCTTGATAGATTTTCTTTTTCCCTGGTCTTTTCTTTAATTGTATTTCTTTTGCTTTTATTTTTTCCATAATCTCCTGTCTCTTCTCCTCTCTTTTCTTTCGAGCTCTTCCATTTAATTCCATTAGTATGCCTCTAATTACTGCTTTATATGTATCCCATACCTTGTTGGTTGGTACTTCTCGATTCATGTTATACTGTATGAAGAATTTAGTTTCCCTTCTCAACATCTCCATATTTTCTCCCTCTTGTAACAAGTCCTCATTTATTCTCCATCCTTTCCTCTTAATTCTTTTTCCAAACTTCCACATTACTGGGTTATGATCTGAGCCTACCATGGGCATTATTTCTACATCCTTAGTCCAAAGCACTAAGTCCTTTGAGGCCCAGATCATATCGATTCGTGATAGGGTAGAATGCCTTGCGGAGAAAAATGTATAATGTCTACCTGTGGGATTCTGCATTCTCCACACATCTTCCAGAGTTTCCTGTTGCATTAATGCAAAAAAAGTCTTTGGTAATAGTCCTCTTTTCTTTTGTGCAGTTACTGATTTTTTATCTTGTTCTAAATTTGTAACTCCATTGAAGTCTCCTGCAAGGATTATATGATCATAAGAGAGTTCATCTAAATGCTTCCTTAAATCCTCAAAGAAGCTCTCTTTTGCTCCATTTGGTGCATAAATTCCAATCACCAACACTTTCTTTAAATTCCATGTACATTCCACTGCTATAAATCTGGCTTCCGCATCTCTAATCATTAGCTTTGGCTGTAGCTCCTCTCTTATGTATAATACCACTCCCCTTTTTTTCTTTTTTGAGGCCGCTACAAACTCATTGCCCAACTTGCCCAATTTAAGATATTTTACATCCTGATTTCTAATATGGGTCTCTTGCAAGCACACAATATCACATTTTTGTTTTAATAGCCAGTGGAAAATACTTTTTCTCTTATTAGGAAAATTAAGTCCATTTACATTCCAAGATATTACTTTACACTCCATATTCATAGCCTTGTTGTTGGTAAGTCTTTTTCATTGTCTCTCATAAACTTTTCCATCTCAAATTCAGATCTGATGCGCTTTTTCACTCCTCCGAATTCGAAGGATATCCCCTCCGGTAATTCCCATCTGTATCTTACTTTCATGTCCTTCAAATTCTGAACTAAGACTTTGTATTTTTTCCGATCAAGCAGCACTGATCTGGGTAACTCTTTCATGATGATAACCGTCTTGCCATCAACTATCAATAGATCTTGAAACTGCTTACTCACTATCATTTCTCTTGAATTCCTTGTCGTAAATTGCACAATCACATCCCTTGGTAGTTTCCTCTGGGTCGCCAATCTGGAATTTATTCGATACACCACATCAAGGATAGCCACAACCTCCTCCTCCTCCTTTCCCAGGTATTCAGCTAACACCTCTGTAACCTGTTCTTGTGCTGTCTTTCCATCAATTTCCGGCAAACCTCGAAACCTCAGCTGCTTCTCCATGTACTTACTCTCCGCCACTGCCATCCTTCCCCTCATTGCTCTCATATCCGTTCGTTGCATCTCTGTAAGATTCTCCACCACCTTCTCGACTACATTGACTTTTTGCTGCGCTGCTTGCAAGTCATTTTGTATTGTTTCCATTCCCTTCTTTACTTTTGCCAATTCATTTTTACTGTCTCTTTAACATCTTTGACTTCCCTCACCAACTCCTGTTTTGTCTCCTTCAATTCCTTTAACATTTCCAGAAGTTTTTTATCCAGGTTCTCAATAGCCGTTTGCCACTCTTTTTTCGACATCGTGGGGCTTGATTTACCTCGCTCCCACGAGTCTGCACGTTTCCTTAGCTCCGTGGCGTTTAAATTTATGTCCCTCTAAATTAATTTAACTGTCCCAATTCTTGAAAAAAGCAAAGGATGTTTCAAGAAGTCCAAAATGTCGGGCGTCTTTTTTCTATGGTTTTTCTGTAGTCTTTTTGCAATCCAAGATGTCCTACTTCCTCTCCTGTTGAAGTCAAAGTCCTTCCCTTTTCAAAAATGGCAATTCCCTTCTTCCTGTCTCCAATAAGGGTCGTCTCTCTCCAGCAGCTCTATCACTGTGATGCACTTCCTGTTTCCCATCTCTCCACTGCAGCTCTCGCGATGATAGAAATTTTCTCACAGCCTGCTATCACTCTCTGACCACAGGTATGAAAAACAATTGTCCAGTTTCTTTAATAGCTTCATTTAACTTAGTCCTTTTTCTAAACTATTTCTTGCCGAGTCTTCCCCTCATTATATTCCGTCTGTTGCAGTTTAAAGTTTCACTTTAAAAGTTCGTTACTTTTAGCAATCCATCCCAATTCGAGAGATAGTGATCTTTACCTTTTCAAGCGTCTTTCTGGGTTGTAATCACTGCTTCATTCTCAATTTCTTTTCCACCTACTTTTCCCCTGTTGAAGCTTGGGCATGTAGGTCTTATGCCAGCCGCACTGGCCCCGGTTCTGCCGCAGAGATTTTAGCCGACCTGTCTTAGGGTGGGACCTCAAGGGTCGAGAGAGAATCCTTAGCGCAGAACCCCCCCTCACCCGAGATCGACGTGCCCTGAGGTCTTTGAGCATTCTTTGCCTGTTCTCCGCCTGAGAGCAGGTGGCCGGGGGCTATTTGTGCCCCTCCAGCCGCTGAAACGGCAGCCCAGTCAGCTCTGCGCTTAGAGCTGCATTAGACCTCCATGGATCCCAAACCGGAAGTGAACATTGTTATTCTATATGACAACAGTGGCTAGACTTTTATATGCACAGAAATGGAAACTGCAAGAAGTACCAACTATTGAAGATTGGATTTATAAATTGCTGTACATGGCTGAGATGGACAAAATGACAAGGAAACTTAGAGATCTTGATCCAGGACAGTTTAATATGGATTGGGAGAAACTGAAGCAATATTTGGAGAAAAAATGGGATGTGGAAGGAAAACTGGCAGTTTGAGAATTACTGAAATTTAATAAAAGAAGAGAGAAGTGGCTTTACCGGGAAAGGGGGATTTAACTATTAAATTCTAAGTTATCACTAGGGTTAAGATAAAAATTTTATTATACATAGTATTAAACAACAGATGTATTATTATGAATATATATTATGAATATATAAGAGTATGCTAGCTAGGTATTTTTTATTGTAGTTATGTTTCTAGTATAACAGATATTTTATATATTCAAAATAGATTGAGAATAAGAAATGTTTAAAGAAATATATAGAATATAAGTTAAATTGATTAACTTACATTGGGGAGAGTATAGAGATTAAGTAAAGGAATAGAAAATGGACAACATGTTATACTATTAATATTAAGATTATTAATATATGCTAGCAATGTATTATTTAGATTATAAGATTTAGTAAAGGAGAGGTTAAAGGAAATTCTGTGTTATAAAAAACAATAAGCTTAGAAGAGAGTTTAAGTATTTGTTTAATAGATTATATGAGGTATTAAGTAAGTAAGTAATAAGATAGACAAAGGGTTGGAAAACTGTTGGAAGTCAAACAAAAGGGGGGAGGAAAGGGAGGGGGTTAGAAGCAGATATATATAAAGGGGGAATGTTTGTATTGAATGATTATATATTCTAATCCAATAAAATTTCTTTTAAAAAAAGGAAAAAAAGAAAAAAATCATTAAGAGAATGTTTTGAAGAGAAAACAAATAAATCAACATAACTAAAAGGGTGGCAGGAAAACCAGATGTTCCCCACTGGGTATGTAGTTCAGGAAAAAGTCGAGGGTTCTTGGGAAGTATGAAGGGGCTTGGTAAACTATATGGAGTAAAGAGAGTGAGGCTGGGTTTTGTAGCTATTGATATAAGCAGGGACATGGAGGTATGCCACAAATACAGACAGACAGACAAGCAGAAGAAAAGGAGGACAAAAGAGGTGCTGGGAGAGAGACAATGATTTTTGTGGTTGTTTTCACTTGTGAGAAAAGTTCTTTTTAAACAACCCATGCCACATAAGAACTCTAATTCATCCAACATGAACTTCTTTAAAGGGTTATTTTATCAAGAAATGTCCTGTTTTCCTGGCTGTGAAGGTGAGACCAAAACCCTATGAAGAGGAATGTTCTCAGAGCAACCTTGTGATTTGGGTTAGGCTGAGAGAAAAGAGATCTGATTTTTTCACAAGTGCAGTTCAACAGATTGGAGATTGACAAAGTCACAGAACATGAAACCACTGGACAGTTCTTAAGGAAGGGGTTCCCAACATGGTGCCCATGGGCACCATTGCGCCCACTGACATCTTTACTGGTACCTGCCAAATGTTTTTAGAAAATGGGTGGGGAGACAGATGTTGTTGTTGTTGTTTTTTGCCAAGCATGGCTTCTGAGTGGCAATTGGAGATTTTATTGGCTGTGCAAATTTTTAAAAGCATTGCTTTGGCAGAAGTTGCTTCCACAACACAAGGATCTTTGCTGTGTGACCAAAGGTAAGCTCTAGCAGCCATTTTGTGGCTGCACCCATCACACTGTATTGGAATTGCAAATGTGTCCACAGGCTCAAAAAGATTGGGGACCCCTACCTTAGGGAATCATTCTTCTAAAAGTAAAATATTTATATTACTATGTCTCTTCAGGACTAGTTATCAAGTAAGTTTTTTTTTCTGTTGCTGAATGTCTTTTTAATATATCCCCCATTTTAAAGATAATCCCACCATTGGGTGAAGGCTTTCTTATTTACTTCTTACAGAGAGATGATATTATTTTAAAGTTGAACTGCAAATCATAACCAAATCAGTTGATACCCTATACCAACAAGGGAGAGCTGCAGGAGTGTTTTGCTTTATACTTCTAGACTAGATTGTGTTCTGTATATTTGGGTTAAATTCTTTGAACTTGACTTTAATCAGGGGTCATTTCGTAGAAAAAGACCTGGAGGAACTCATTAGCATAACTCATTAGCATTGCCACGCCTCTTGCCATCGTTGGAAGTGTGTCATTAGTATAACTGAATTGCATATGTCACACCCCCTGACATCACCTATTCTGGCTGTTTTGGACCCAATCCTGGCCATTCAGGGCCAAAATTGGGCACAAAATGGAAAAAAGGGGCTGAAAATGGCAGAAAAGGGGTACAAAATGGTCAGGATCAGGCTGCTACTGAGTGGGAGAGTGATCCACCACCTGTCAGAGGCCTGATCCAGACCATTTCAGCCCCAATCCAGGCCAAAATGGGCCCAAAATGACCAAGAGTCAGGTGGGCGGGGCCACCTGATGTGACCTCTTTGGGGAACTGCTGGAACTGCGTTCCTGTGCGTTCCCCCTCGAAATGAGCCCTGACTTTAATTATTCTTAGGTCATTATTCTTTGCCAACAAGTACAAATAAAATGTTGCCAGTTACATCATACTTTGCTTTTTGTATCAGAAGTTTGTCATAAACATATCACACATAGTTAGAATAATATGCTGCTCTGAACTCTGGAGAAGAACGGCAGCATACAAATGTATTTCCTAAATTAAAAAGGAAAGTGCCTAGAAGGGACATCCTCAGTATCTCTGGTTTTGTCATTTTATGTGATAACACTATCAAAATATCATAAATATTTCAAAGATAAGGAGATATGGACATCCAAGACAACAAAAAATGAAGAAACCATAACAACAACTTTTTAAAAACTGGGGAAAAAATTATAACCCACCTTTCTTCCACAGGGCCTAAGGCCCTTCAATAAACATCCAAAGTTATATTAAAATATATCAAAATTAGAACTATCAATAACAACATCAGACTTCACCCTTAATATAAATTAATCCCAAACCCTTGTCAACCCCCCTCAAACATCAGTCAAATGCTCGCTGATATCTTTTGGCTTGCTGAGCAGAAAGTAGGCACATTCCTTCAGGTGGTCCTATAAGATCTGGCATGACCTAAAGGATGTTTTTCCCTGGATGCAGGCATCATTCAACATCCTCATTTAAAAACTTGTTTTCCATTTTGATTTGTCTTACAATATCTGGAGTGACTTGGCATGCTCTTTCCTATGGCAAAAAGATACTGAGATGCATACATTATAGAAAACAGAGGACTCACTGGTGGCTGGAGATTTATCAGGTGCTGCAGAATAAATGAAGCACTAACAATATTATTTTAGTGAGTATCTCTAAATGCTGCCGATGCCTTCATAATTATTAAGCATAGCAAAGGTTATCATCATACACAAGCCATGGGAATCTATTATCATCTTGCACTGCTAAACGTTGATGTGTCCATTAATATAGCAACAGCTTGGGCCTGCAAAAAGAAAACTATCATATTTAAATCACTTTGCCAGGACAGATCACATCAAAGAGCCTTTGTGCCTGAAGATTTGGCTTTTGTTTCATGATATACTTAATTCTGAAATGGGCCATAAAGTATGGATCAAAATATCTGCAAAATGGAACCAGGGATGGAAAGGAGATATTTCTCTACAAATCTGAAGGAAACCTCAGTTTTGTGAAAAATCTGAAATCTTTAAAAATATATATGTATGCTGAGGGACTGAAACTCTTCAAAATAACAGACCTAATGCCCACCGAGACTATGTTCTGATAGATCATGGCCATAGTGGGGGTTGTAACTAGAGATAGGCACAAGCAGCAATACAAATAAAAAAAAGCCATGAACAACCCAATCTGCTGTTCGCGAACAAGCTGTTCATGAAGCCCCATTCTAAACGAACAAGTGGCCATTGCAAGCCTCGTTCATTGCGTTCATCAGCCATTCGTCAAGCCAGACAGTCTGGTACCTTTCAATCAATTCCCCTGGCAACATAGGCATGGACTGTCTGAACTCTGTCTGAACTCCTTCTAGCTTTCCTTCTGGCTTGTAAGTTCTAACCCCTCAAAGTAGCATCCAGCAGACAGTCCAGTTTTTTCCACTGTGAAAAGAAAATGACAAGAAAGGGAGGGACCCATGGAGATTCTCCCCACCCCTCTTGCACCAGGCTGCAGCAGCCCAGCAGCGCCCACTTTCCTGGTGCGAGAGGGATGGATAGAATCTCCCCGCCTGTCTTGCACCGGGCAGCATCAGCCCAGCAGCACTGGCTCTCCCATTGCAGGAGGGATGGAGAGAATCTCCTCGCCCATCTCGCACTGGACAGCAGCAGCCTGGCGGTGCCCACTCTCACGGTGCGAGAGGGATGGGGAGAATCTCCCCACCCATCTCTTACTGGGCTGCAGCAGCCCGGCAGCACCAGCTCTCCTGGTGTGAGAGGGATGGAGAGAATCTCCCCACCCATCTCACATCGGGCAGCAGCAGCCTGGCAGTGCTGGGGTGGTGCAGGGGTGTGTGGGGGTGTTTAAAGGGCCCTGCTGCTTGCAAGTGGCAGGACAGGGCCCTTTAAACTATCAGCTGGCAGGCAGCAGGGGGGAATCCCCCCTATTGCCTGCCAGCTGATAGTTTTAAGTGATCTTTGAAGGGCCAGGTAAGTGGGTTGGAGGGGAGGGGGATAAGTGGGGGGTTGGGTGGGGTGGGGGTGGAGGTGCTGGGAGAAAACCCAGCCCCCTGAATCACTTTGGAATGCTCCGAATCATTACAGAGCATTCCAAAGTGATTCAAATACACAAATATATTTCCAATGTTTTTCCTGCTTCAGGTAAAACTGAATCAGGAAACCCAAATATTTTCAGGGTGCACACCCCAATGGGCTCTCTAAGTCCCACGGGGGCCGTTCTGGCCCCCATGAACAACGAACAATGAACATGTTCATTAAACAGGTCAGGTTTGTCAATGTTCTTTGTTCGTAGATGGCAACGAACAATGAACAGCTTGTTCGGGTTTTTTTTCCCCATTTGTGCCCATGTCTAGTTGTAACTTGGTGGCAGTAACCACAGAACTTGACTCAGCCTGGCAGCAGCAGCCTTCGTACAACTTGGCCTGGCTTGGTGGCAGTGGTCTTCATGCAACATTGGCCAGGCTGGTGGCAGTGGCCATCACACAACTCAGTCTGGCCAAGTCTGGCAGCAGCAGCACCTGCACAACTTGGCCAGGCTAGCCTGAAGATGGCCACCACACATTTTAGCTTGGCCTGTTAGTGGCCACTAGTACACAACTTGGCCAGGGAAAGAAAAGGAAAATAGTGGGGGTCTCCTTGCAAGTCTCCTACTTGTGCATTTATAATTTTATTAAAAGAGTCACATTTGGGCAAATTATATGTCTAATAGGTAACAATAACATACAGGGAGAGAGGAGGAAGAATGGCTCAGCTCTAACCAACTGGATAGATTTGAAAAGGAAGACCTGCTCAGCTTGACCTGCTTCACACTGTGTAGACACTTCCCTTCAATTGTGTGTGTGCTGCCAGACTCAATAACTTAGTCTTTTAAAGAATGGACAGCAAATAATTAAAAAAAAAATTTCATGAGATAGGTATTAATGCAAAGGACAGACATCTTGTAGGAGACTGTTAGAGAAAAATGTGAATATTGCCTCCTCAGTTGGAAGA
This sequence comes from Eublepharis macularius, assembly GCF_028583425.1. NCBI lineage: Eukaryota > Metazoa > Chordata > Lepidosauria > Squamata > Eublepharidae > Eublepharis > Eublepharis macularius. The sequence goes on from NC_072798.1 coordinate 61,154,439, forward strand.
ATGAGACAGACACAAAGCATTTGGTATAAATGGCCGCTTTATTAAACACAATATCAACACTAAACTGCGGCAAGGGCAAACTAAGCGGTACAGGTCAAGCCACGGGGTCACCTCTGACCTCCGCCTTGACTTGTATGGGCGAGCCCCACTGCCCCGGGCGTGATCCATTCATGGAATGGCCTCGGCCTGGCTGGCCAGGCAAAGGGTTCCCCCTCAAGCTCCTAAAGCCTCAGCCGTACAGCACGAGGGAAGGATTTGCACCTGGGGTTCCCTGGAGGCAGTCTGCACAGGTGGTGGTAGCCATGAAGCATACCATCCCTCCTGACAGACCCCATTTCCCCACCGATGGGGAATTGCCAAAGGGGTGCTCACCGGCCCGCACCCTATTTCACAACTTTCTCCTGCCAATGCGACATGCCAAGCCTCTGCTTAGGCCCTTGTGCCCCACAGGTGGCCTAATGCCAACCTGAGCCCAAGCCGCAGGTCATCTAAGAAGATGTCGCTGCCAGACGGGGACAAGTGAACCCCATCATCCCTATATAGGGTGGCAATTGCGGCCTTAATGTGAGGGTGAGGGAGATAAATGACTAGTCCTGTGGATAAGGCCTTCTGTACGGCCCTATTGGCCCTGCGCCTAGCACGATCCATACCCCTAGGGTCCAGTGACTCCCTCCACTTATGCCAAGGGAGCATCTCTGACCAAAATATATAAACTCTGGGCCACCGGCTCTTAATCACCCTCAGATCGGCAATCACTTGTAAGGAGAGGGCCCTGCCTTTTAATAAACCCAGGTCATTACAACCCACATGTAAGACCAAAATATGAGGAGGAGGACCTGTCCTTCCTCCAAAAAGGAGAGGCAGCAACCCTGACCACCAAAGGCCACGCTGGCCTAACCATTCTGTCAAGGCATCTTCACTCAACCCGAGCTGAGCTCCAATCGGCGTCCGTCTGGCTTGCACTGCAGCCCAGAACACCATACTGTGGCCAGCTATGAGGATCCGCTTCCTCTCAAAGTTGCCCACCGCACCTGGAAAAAATCAAACTGAGTGAGACTTAAACAACGGAAGAGGACAAATATAAGACCGATAAGCAGATGACTTCCATCTGCCTACCTTCTAAACGGTCTTGTCAGTATACCCCATGGCAGCCGCAGTAGATGCAGCTCCGATTCGGAATGAATGAGTGCCAAATTTGACACCCACCAAACCCAGCTGGCGCAAAGCTCTATCCATTACTGCCCAAAACTGGTAGCGAGTTAAGGGAGAGCGATCACAATGGCGAAACAAAACTCCCTCATCATCACCCCTAACCTCCAAGTAACAACGAAGAGCTCTGACTGGGCACAATGCCTCATCGTCACAGGGGCCCAAAGTCAATACAGACTCAGCTCGCTTCTCCGAATCAAAACCTTGTCCCCCATAAACTGAACATCACAGGCCGATAAAGCCCGCCCCGAATTGTCCATCTGCAACTGAACCACCAGCTCACTTAACCGCAAGGCACCAAAGAACGCCGTAAGAGATGTGGCGTGGAACAGCTGGCATTCAAAACTGTAACTACATATTTCCCCCCATAAAGCTCCTAGGCCTCTAAGGATAGCAGGCTGTCTCAGATCCTTAAGAACCCCTAACTCCCCAACCCTCAAACATCTTCCGGAGCCGGAAATCACCCGTAAATTCCGGCAAGCCACGAGCCTTGCTAGCAAACGCCAACGCAGCCATCTGGCCCTTAATAGTCTTTTTTTTTATTATAAAGTTTTATTTTTTAATATCTAATATAAAAAACTACAGAAGACTACAAAAGTATAAATGGGAGGGGAGAGGGAAAAAAAGGGGGAAGGGAGAACTGGGGAAAGGGAAAATCAACATACAAACAACAAACACTACACTACATGTCTTGTATTCCCTTCATACTGCAATTTTTCTTAAAAATTAACTTTCTAATATGCTGTCATATTGGTAGGTCTTATACAATACAGATTATATTCAGGGTCAGAACTTCTCCCCCCCCCTTGCGTCTCGTTCTTAATTCTCTCTGCGCAGCTGGAGCAGCTGCGCCCGCTCTTTCCTCCCCCCCACTTTCCCCTTCAGACTTCGAACTTTCTTCCAGCTGAAACTCCTGATGGTTGAACAAAAAGTCTGTCAGCTGCGTGTCTGATGTAACCTTGTAAGTTTGATCTTTATATCTGAACCAGACGCCTTCTGGAAACAGCCACTTATATTTTATATCACATTTCCTCAAGAAAGCCGCAAGTCCTTTATATTTGAGTCTTCTTTTACGAGCCAAAAATGGAACATCCTTCAATATTTTAACCTTATTGCCCAAATAGTCCAAGTCCACATTATACGAATTGTCTAAGATGGTGTCCCGAATCTTCTTAGATGAAAAGTCAATAATAATCTCGCGAGGCAGCTGCCGCTTCATTGCATACTTTGAAGATGTCCACCGGACTTCCAAAATATCGTTTTTTATCTCTTCTTTAGTTGCCTTTGCGAATGGCGCCAAAAGTCCAGACACCAAATCTTTTAAATTTTCACTTTGCTCTTCTTTTACATTTTGAAGACGCAATACCGTTTGGGCACGGTCCACTTGTAATCCTATTATTTGATTCTCCAAAAGCTTCACTTCCTTACTTGTTGCTTTCATGAGTACTGTGTTCTCGTGCGCAGACTGCTCTGCTCCGGTCGCTGTTTCTTTAATGGCTTTAACCTCGCTCTCCACTGAATCAACCTTTTGCCCCATTTCATTCAATTTCGCTACAAAGGGCTGCACAGCATCGAAAACTGCTAGTCTCACCAGCTCTTCCAATGTTTCCCCCTTCCCCTGTAACGTCGCCATCAACGATTTACTCATTGATGGGCTCTGCTTTCTCGTCGCCATCTTAGGGGGGGGCGCCAACTAAGTTCCGAAACTCGGTGCAGGGGAAGAAGTCTGCGCCTTTTTAGCTTCAATTCCCACCGATCCTTCGCATACACTTAAAAATCAGAAGGGATTCGCTTACTTACAGGTCTTCACCTTAAATCTGCTTATTGCCGTTCTCCATGGCCCGGCAGCACACACGGTGCTGCGCAAGTCTGCCGGCCTCTGTTGGAGCAAGCGGGCAATTTACCCCCTGCATTACTTCCAGAGGGTTCTTCCCGCGGCACCCCAGATCCAGGCTCCCTCCCTGGGAGTCCTGGAGGTTAACCCTCACGGGTCAACCGCCCAGTCAGCCTGCTCAGACAGTTCCCCCCGGACCTGCGGAGAGGAACGTCTGACATGGCCGGGAAAACGAAACCGAATCTGGCCCTTAATAGTCTTGACCGACAAGCCACATGCCTGTTGAGCCATGCAGAACTGCAAAAGGTGTTCAGTGGGGATGGGCCACATCTGGCTCAGCCCAACCCCATCCCTAAATTCCTGGAACAGTCCTACTGCATGCTCATACGCCCGACGAGTGCTGGGAGCAATGGCCATCTGAATAGCTCTGTTCACTTCAACTTGCCAAGCCGCCACAGTTCCGGGGGCATTCTGGTGGGAAGGCTGTCAGCCCCAGGAGCAAGATGCCGGAAGCGGTCCATCTGTCGGCGAAACAAAGTGTCTGCCACCCCATTGTCAATACCCGGCATGTGTCTGGCTTTAAATAATATATTAAGCTGAAGGCACTTCAAAGTGAATGCCCGAACTAATGACATGACCCTAGCCGACTTGGATGTAAGGGAGTTAACTACCTGGACTACTGCCATGTTGTCGCACCAGAAGTGCACTACATGGTTAGCAAGCTCATGGCCCCACACAAAAACCGCCACCAGAATGGGAAAAAACTTCAAGAAGGTTAAATCCCTAACCATCTTGCTCTCAGCCCATTCCTTAGGCCACTGTTCAGCACACCAGTGCCCCTGAAGGAACACCCCAAAACCCGTGGACCCAGATGTGTCAGAAGCTACTTGTAACTAGGTGCCAACTAGCAATTCTTCACGCCGAAAGGTAACCCCATTGAAGGTACCTAAAAACTCTTCCCAAACCTCAATGGCAGCACGCATACCCCTATCAATGTGAATTTTATGGTGGGGGGCGCGAAGAGCTGCCATTGCATCACATAGCCGGCGCAAGAATGGCCTGCTGGGGGCCACAGCCTTGCATGCAAAATAGAGATATCTCACTAGCTGCTGTAATTCAAGGAGAGACACTTTCTGCTTACCCCTGAATGCAGTCAACCGCTCCTTAAGCTTGCCCACCTTGTCAGCCGGGAGGCATAGAGACTGGTGCACCGTGTCGAGCTCAATGCCCAGAAAGGTCATAACCTGTGACGGGCCCTCAGTTTTCTCATGTGCTGGGGAATGCCGAGTTCCCCTGCCAATGACACAAAACCAGCCAGCAGGCTGGCACATTGTGCCGTGCCTGCGGGCCCAACGAACATAAAATCATCAAGGCAATGACAGGTGTCCCGGCATTTGGACCTTCGCCGCAGCTCCCACTCTAAAAAGGAGCTAAAACACTCAAAAGCAGCACATAATATCGAGCACCCCATAGGAAGGGCCCTATCCGTATAATATTAACCCTCAAAGAAAAAACCCAGGAGATCAATATCGTCCGGGTGTACCGGGAGCAGACGAAATGCTGACTTAATGTCGCACTTAGCCATCAAGGCCCCGATCCCACATCTGCGCACTACCTTAACCACCTGGTCAAAGGAAGTATAGCGCACCGAACAAAGATCCTCAGGGATGGCATCGTTGACTGATACCCCTTTTGGAAAGGAAAGGTGGTGAATTAAATGATATTCACTAGGGGCCTTCTTAGGAACAACCCCCAAGGGAGAAACGCACGGAACAGGAGGAGTAGAGAACGGGCCCAATACCCTGCCTTCTGCACACTCCTTCAAAATCTTATCCCGCACAACAGCTTCCATGCCAACAACTGAACGTAAGTTTTTAGACATGAAAGAAACCTGCGGGCCCTGAAATGGTATCCTAAAACCAAACTTAAAACCATTCAACAGGAACAATGCGTCACGCCGCTTGGGATAGTAAGGCAACAAGCGCTCTCAGACTTACCGGGCTGGGCCCCTTTTCCAGCCGATTGCTGACCCCCACCCCTGCCCAAACGCCTGCCACCCCCACCTGACTTGGATCTGGGGCAGGCTGTGTAAGGGTGTGGTCCAGAACATGACAGACATTCATGCTTATATTTACAGGCCTTCCTGTTGCAGACACCCTTTGAAGTGAAGTCCCAACAGAGCAGCCGGGGTTGAACCTGCTGCCCCACCTGGGAGCGGGTGGAGACGGCTGCCTGTGGGCGGTGAATCAAATGGCCACTATCAGCCCTATCACCAATGTTAGGTTTCGCAGGGGACATCACCTGCAGCCACAGCTGCTGGTGAATCTGATCCCAGGGAAGCTGAGGGTTCAATGCCGCCCTCATTCTAAACTCTTTGTCATACTGCAACCATGCAGTGCCAACGAAGTCAGTGTACCCCCTATAGATAATGTTGAGGTATTGAAATAGGGACACTGCCCATAAAGGCTGTGCCCTACCCAAAACACCTGCATATATTAAGAACCCCGGGAGCCAATTATGCCAGGAGCAATCCACCTTGCAACGTTTAATTTTCTCCTTATCACGCTCATCCAGATCCTCCTTGTCCTTCTTTTCCAATTCACGGAAAAGAAGGGTAAACACGTCCACATACTCCTCCCTCACTATCTTATCCCTAGTAGCCTGGGTAAGATGATCTCCAAGGGGAAGAGCTGTGTCCCCAAGTGGGAGTGCCCTATAAGGAACCTGTCCATAAGCACCATAAGGCATAAAGCCCCAAGGCAGGTATCCGCTGTATTACCAGCCAAAGGAAGGTATGCCTGGAGCCTGGCTATCAGAAGCCCCCCAAGAACATGGAGTGGTCCCCATAGCAGGAGAAGCACTGGTTGCACCAGGGGCCATGTTAGCCAATCCAAGGTGCCCCGGCAATTGCCAAGCTGTGTTAAATGAAGTAGATGGTGTGGTGGGGCCTGAGGACCCGGAGGCAGCGACCTGACCCCAGGGTCCCCATGGCCAGGTGCATGCCTGCTGTGGCAAGGCAGACTTACCATCATGCCCACTAGGCTCCACAGCCACCACCACTTGGTAACCCTCTGCCTGTCCTTCCAGTTCTGCATTGCCGGCCACGACTTCTTCCTCCACAGGGGGCTCCCTTACAGCCGAAGGTCCAGCTTCCAACGATCCTGCAGCAGACTCCAGAGCGGATAATCATGTTAAAATCTCCCGCCTAAATGCTGCTTTTGAGGCAGCTCTAACTGGTCTACTGCGTTCACTGGCTTCACCTGCCGAGGCAGATGTTCCCTTGCCCCGTTTCAAAGCCTCCAGGCGTTTTAAAATTACCAAATTAAAACTGCTGTCACCCTCGTCCTCCGAGGAAGACACTGCAGGGGGAGGCCATTTAGAGGGCTGCTTTTTAGCAGGCTGCTTGCCCTTGGCCATATCCTTGCCCTTCCTAGAAGCCATCCTAAACACACACACCTGTGAGGTGGGTGGGGCTAAGCGAGCACTTAGAAGCTGTGACTGATCCTAAGTCACCCAGCTGGCTTCAAGTGGAGGAGTAGGGAAGCAAACCTGGTTCCCCAGATTAGAGTCCTGCACTCCTAACCACTACACCAAACTGGCTCTCCACCTGGAAACCAAGAAGTGAACAATATAATAGAAGTGAACAATATAATGTTAAACTTGCATCAAAACCCTACTGGGAAATAAAACACCCAGGATTACCAAAGCCTAAACCCTCCTGAGTGTAATAAAGGAAGGCCACCACAGTAAACCATATGGCCCTGAATGAAGCAGCCAAGAACAAACAGCCGCAAAATGGCGACTGGCCCAAAATACGCCTAAAATGGCGGCTGCAAAGCGGCGCAGGAGGCTAAGTGCCGCTGGGCCAGGGACACTGGCAACTCGGGGCAAAGCCCCTGGATATACCTTCCCTGGGGGAGACTGCAAAAATACTATCCCGGCCAAGAAAATTAAGAAGGGGGGATCCACTGCTTTCCCCCCCACCCCCAACATGCCCCGAAAAAGAGAGTGGCGCAGAGTGCCCAAACCGTTTCCCAAGGCGGCTTGACGTGAAGAGGCTCCCTGTGGGCCGCAAAGCCGCCCCTGGTACTGCGCCGCGTCGCGACCGATGGAAAGTCCAAGTAAAAGGCCCAGGAGGAACGCAGCCGCCGCCTCCGCAAATGCCGCCGCGCCGCCGCGCAGGAGCCAAACTGGAGCAGTGAGCAAAGCAAGGGCTGCTGCCCAGGAGAGCTCCGCACAAACCCTTGCCACTTTCTCCAAGCGTCGGCAGAGCAGGAACTAAAGACGTGTCCTGCTCCAACCGATTGCACGGAGCCACTGGAACAGAAGGTGGTGGAGATGCCCAACAGCTCCAACTCCACCCCCAACTGTAAAGACCTGGATGACCGGGAACAAAGCCTCTCTCCTCTTCCATCCGAGGAGGCAAACTTCGGCCTCACGGCTAAAGCCACACGTGGCTGCCGTGAATGGCCGCATTCTTCTAGCAACCAATGAATAACAAAAAGGAATGGGCAAATGAAACATTTATAAAGTAGTTTCAGCTAACTCAATTTTAAACTAATTGAAGGTCAAATCTCAAAAAACTGGAGTGGTCTCTTTGGTCTAAAATGGATTATTCAATTTATCCATAGTTACCTCAGAGTACTTGCCACCCCCCCCCCCACACACACACCTGTGGTCTAACAACCCACAATATCTATGCCAACTCTAATTATGGACTAACTAAAACTGAGCCTAATTATAAGCTGCTTAATACAATGAATAATGTGAAGCAGGCAAAAAGTCCCTTTCCAGACCACTCTGAGTGTGTGTGTGTCGGGGGGGGGATCACATTTAGTGATCAGCTAATCCTACAATATTGTATACGAGGAGGGAGATTGTGGCAATATGTTTACTCTGGAGATCTGGAGCTGAAATAAGTGCTTTCTCCAAAATCCTGTACTGGTTGACTGAGCTACACAAGGGTTACAGTTCTAGCTTATGGTCCAACAAGAGCTCTGCATTCTTTCTAAAAACAGGAGGGACACAATGACTTCTACCTGCTGGAAAGCAGGAAAAGAACTAATCAGGCTATACTGCTTCCTGCCATTTCTAGAGTTGCCATTTGTCCAGGATCAGGGATAGGGAGGGGGTCTGACTAAGCAGAGAGATTTGAAGACTTTAGTTTACTTGGATTCCCTTTTCCACTGAGTTCCTGCAGCCACCTTAACTGGTAACCCTAGTTTATCTATCCTAGGCTTGCCATTCCCCCAGTGAGGTCAAGGGATCCCCTGCCTCCAGCTTCTTCCCCCTGCCTCCTGGCTGGCAGGGGAAGAAAGGTGTGAGAACACCAGGAATGACATCATTCCTATTGTGTCACAGAGCTCTCCAGAGTGTGCTTGCACAAAGTAGGTACCCCCACGTGACTCCCCTCCCATCCCCCAGTTTGCCCCTCTAGGGACCCGGCAACTCTAATCTATCCTATGCCTAGTTTCCAATGCAACAGCTGCAAGATATTCCCATTAAGTATCATAGCATAATCAGCCAACTATCAAAGTGTGCCTAAGAATATCCAAATGTTGAGGACTGCAGGAATATAAAGAGTTAGAAATGCTTCAAATTTGTCACTGAGGTCTACAATGTCCTTCTTTTGCTGACGGGTGTTCCCAATGCATGGCTCTTTTCAGATCTGAGACTATTATTAATGTTTTTCTTACAATTACAAAAAAGAAGAGATGCAATTTATATTTCTAAAAGCTGTACATCCCAGTGTGCTGAAATCTTAGGGGAGAAATTCTAAACAGGTCTCCTTAGAAGTAAGCATCATTTTATGCAATAGGGCTTACTTCTGTTTCACTTGCTTGTGTGTCTTTTCAAAATTTAACATATAATATATATTAGCTGTATGTATGCTCTTACTTGATAGTTCCATTTTTGTTTAATGTATCATGTCAATTTCCTTATACTTTGTCTCTGCATTGTTTTCAGCTCTGTACTGGATTTCTGCTTGTTTTCAAATTTCTGCAATCCTTGCCCTATTGTGTGTTTTTACTGAATGTCCCAGCTGTTGATTGCATTGATTTAGACTGTGAAATCCGCCTTGAGTTTCAGGGAGAAAGGCAGACTATAAATAATTAATAATAAATAATAATTAGTAAATAATAATCAAAACGAATAACAATAAAATAAGAGGCTTGCTGGATCATACCGGATGTCTCTCTAATACAGTGTCATGTTTCCCATACTGGCTAGCCAGTTGCTTCTGGGACTCCCACCAGCAGAGAATAAAGGCAACAGCCCCCCCCCATAGTTGCCCTCCAAAACTGGCATTCAAGAGTATAATGCCTTTGAACATGGAGGTTCTATCTTGCTATCATAGCTAATGGCCCCTCATGGACCTGCCCATCTCCACAAATCCTTTTAATAGCTTTTTAAAGTTTTCTAAACCAGTAGATATCAGCTCTTATAGTAGTTTATTCAATGAATTGATTTAATAATTTTTTATCTACACCCACACCACAAACATGTATCTACCAGTCCAGAACACGATACACTTCATACATCTGATGAAGTGGGCTCCAGGTAATTCTAGCAAGGCCAAGTATCAGATGCCCCACAAATACAATAATAATAATAACCCATTGCTTGAACAGTGCTTAATCTGTAATTAAAATCACAGCTGATTATTTTGGAGCGGGAGCAGTTCTTCTAATCTCAAACTTCACATGTGCTTTAACTCAGTCAAAACAAGATATATTTCAAAACCACAAACACAAATTATAGTCCTATATTTAGGCTAGAATACCATTTTTTATATATATAAACTGGAACTATTCCACCATTCCGCATTCACAACCATTAAAAGAGATCACAATACATGCAAACTATAATGTCTGGAGCGGAGGGAATCATCCTTTTGCTAATTTGATTCTTGGGTAATACACATACACCCTTTCTGAACATAATATAAAGGATAGGGGTAATGGGAGAGACAAGTCGGAGTCTAGGGGGGCACACCCTCCAGGTTGGTCTCACCTTCCAGCTGGACTCCAGGTTGTCCTCAAAAATGGGGGGAGGAGGGGGTTTACAACACCCTCCATCAGGTAGACAGCCTATTTGCACTCGTTCTCTTTGGCTTGTCATGCTCTTTTGCCTTCTCACCTCTGTCTCCCAACTAGAGATGGGCACGAACAGCAATACAAACAAACAAAAAAGCCACAAACAGCCCAGTTTGCTGTTCGCGAACAAGCTGTTCGTGAGGCCCCATTCTAAACAAACTGGTGGTCATTGCAAGCCTCGTTCGTTGCTGTCCGTCAAGCCAGACAGTCTGGCACCTGCAATCAATTCCCCTGGCAACTTAGGCAGGGATTGTCTGAATTCTATCTGAACTCCTGCTGTTGCCCTGGAAACCTCAATCTAAGCCCAATTTAGCTCGATAGGCAGGTCTTCCTTTCAAGTGTGGAGCTCCAAATTTGTTACAAGGAAGCAAAGAGCAGGGGGGAGGGGGCTCCCAGCTCTGGCTTAATTTGCAGACAGTGAAGGAGAGACAGTTGCTGTTGGCATTTTGACAGAGAGAGTGCATTGGAGCTTGAATTTTCTTTGTGTGTAGTGGAATAGGGATCTACTCCTTTAAGTTCCAGGGCTGCTGTCAGGCACAGGGCCAAGCTATTATTTATTATTGGTACCTTTCCTGGTGCCTGCTCAGGTCAGGTTTCTGGGAGTGGTGCAGTAGGGATCTTCACTTGGATGATGGCTGGAGGAGAGCCTGCTGGCCCCCAAGAACAGCCAACCATGAACATGTTAGTGAACAGGGCCATGTTTGTGGTTGTTCATGAGTCCCTGTTCGTGGATGGCAATGAACAACGAACATCATGTTACTTTTTTTCTGTTTGTGCCCATCTCTACTCCCAACTACTACTCGCTGGCCTTCCCCTGGTACTTGCTTTTATGGGGCTTTCCTGGTGGGTAATCCCCACCACCCCTCAGACTTCTGCCTGTCCTGTGCCTCCTCTCCCCCCTCCCTGGGGGATTGCCAGATGACCTGGCTCATCAGGGGTGCTCCCTCCAGCTTCTCCTGGGTTTTGGCACTCCTTGGGGTTTTCCCTCTCCTTGCAGGGCAAGGCTGGCTGGGCGTCAACAGGCCTAGCAAGGATGTGGCCACTTTGGGGCAGCCTGCTGCTCATCAGCCTTGGTGGGGCCTGTGGGCTCTGCAAGCCCTGACACTGTCCTGACAGCTTCTGAGGGCCTTGCTAATGTCCCAGGGACTGCTGTGGCTCTCACCAATGTGTTGGCAGCCTCTAAAACCCCCTTCACCATTTTTTGGGTTGTGGCAGGCCCTTGTGTTCACTCTGCAGCCTCTCAGGACCTGGACACTTCTTCCTGGGCTGCCGTGGGCCTTGCTGCCACACCAGCAGCTTTACAGGGCCCCACCACCCTCCTTTGGGCTGCTGCAAGCGTTGCTGCCATGCCGGTTTGTCATGAGTCAGCCAGGGCTGAGTGATAGTGAGGACTCCTCAGGGGAAGAGGAGCTCCATGCAGCCAGCCTTGAACAGCCAGAAGCTAAAGACTCCTCAGAGGAAGGGGAGCTAACAGAAGATGATTACCAGGGAATACCTGCTTATCAGCCTGCACCACTAACAGCTGAGGCAGGACTAATGTCCTCTAGCTCTGATCCAGCAGGTAAAACCCAGTTAGCTGACTCCAGCCCTCCAGATTCACCTCCATGCTTAGAGCACCACAGACAGATGCTGAGAACTGAATTGCAGGCAAGGAGGCAAAGTGCACACCTCCTGGCCCAACACCAGCTGTTTGTTGAGAGTGATGAGGAGTGAGCACAGGGTAGCTCACAAGCAGCTGGCTGCAAGCCCAGCCTCTCTATAAAAGCCTGCCACAGACAACCAGGGAGCATGGAAGCAACACGTCAGAATCCTCTTCCTGCTGTGACCACTCTGCTGAACCTTGCCCTGCCCTTGGACCGTGCCTTGCCTCTGTCTCTGGATAGCCCATGCTCTGACTGGTAACTGACCTATGGACCTCTTGACTTGGCTTTCAAATTCTGGACTTTAGACTTGAAACACTCACCTGGCTTTGAACTCGTGCACTGACCTTGGACTGGACTCAGACTATCCTGCCTGTGCTGACCCGGCCCACGACACCGGTGGCCTCCAAGGGCTCTGCCACCATTCCTCAGGCCACTGGAAGCGTTGCCACCATGTTGTTGGCTGTGGAGGGCCCTGCTGCTTCTCCCAGGGCCGCAGTGAGCCCCTCTGTTTCTAGGGGTTTCCCCGCAGTGACTATGGACTATTCGGGTCATAATGGTGAGTCTGGGGGTGGGGGGGAGCTGTCATCGCTTGACACAAATGCAGGTAAAATTAGAGGGGGGGATTAGGGCATATCAAGTGGTTGATGGGTGCATGTTTGCTTTAGCCTTGCAGCCATGGAGAGCTTTCTTTAAAAAAAAAAAAATTACTGTAAAAACAGATGGCAAAGACACTGACTTCCAGAAATCTATTTGCTTCCTGGGCTCTGCACCTCCTAGTGGATGCGGGCAGAACTGTACAAAAAAACCTGAAAAACATTCTTGGAAGCATGATTTATCCAGGTTCTGAGGCCCTCAAGAGCTGACAGGCCCCAGGAATTTTGTTCCCCTTGTCTCCGTCTCTTGGCAGCTCTGCATAATGTAGGAGGGGGCAGTGAGGATGCAGGCACAACAGACAAGCTGCTTTCAAGCTCATGGTAGTAAACTAGACTTGAACTCTGTAAGAAAGGGATTGGTTTTGGACAGTTCTAGGCACAACTGGGGCTAGTCAGAGAAAATAAGACAAAACTAATACAATGTGGGTTTTGCTGGGTATTTACTTTGGTTTTCCTAAACAGAATAAATGAGAGCCTTTAAATATGCTCTTCAATGAAGCTAATGAGACTTTTGCCTTCACTTTGTATGACAGCAGCTAAATTAGCTTCTTTTGATTTAAATGGCTACAAAAATTAGCATAGATTGAACATAGGGCTAGAAACAGCAATTATTTCAATATGCTCTAGCTCATACTTCCTGCCCAACTTCTACAGAAGTGCAAGTGATTGTGAGATGATGAGAAGGAACATGACTGCTGCATTAATCATTTGGAGATATCTGTTAATTTGTTCATGCTTCTTTATTCTCTATGCACAGAGTTGAAGTCTGCAAATAGAATGGATTCTGGAACTTGATGCAAGAAGCATTTTTCCAATGGTGTTTCATGCTATGAATTTGTATCCCAGTTTTCTGTTTATCTTACAAAAATTTAAAGCAGCCTTTAAAAAGGCCCAGAATGAATCACAATTCTGTCTAGGTGAGTGGCTTGACAGCATCAGCTGAAGTCCCCTTGAGACATATAGGTGTTCATGACTGGGACATAGAAGGAAGCATCAGCATATTTCCTTTTCATATGAAAATTCTTCTCCGTTTCAAGATTATGTCTTACAGTCAAAGAATGTCCTACTGGACTTTCCACTCTAAATAGTAGATCTCTGAATAGAAGCTCCCCTCCATTTCATTATTTCATATTCCAGCTTTAGAGTGCAGATTGATATTCACATTTAAAAAGTGGTCTTCCAAAAATGAGTTTCATCATCCCCTGGCAAACTGAGTCTTTTGACTCATGATCTTTGTGTATTGCTTTCTCTTATTTCTTCAACTCAAAATGTTAACAGCGTTGACAATAAAACCAGAGTCAGAAAGGTTGTAGATAGAGTTTTGGATCCAATTAAACATGCTCTTGCCATCCCCTAGCACTCATTTCACTCTAGAGTGAGCTAATAATGACTGTTCTCTTTCTTGTCATGCTTAAATTGTTTAGTCTGATTTTCTTCTCACTTACATCAATAATTCCAGTTTCCCCAAAATTACTCACTGTCCTCAATATCTGACAGCTCCATACTCCTCACAATACAAATCAGCCCCCTCCTGCCATTATTAGCCATGCTTCTTTCTTTTCTTCCTTTCTCAGGAATAGTGATGGTGAATGCAATCCATTGTATTCATCATTCCCTGCACAAATTGTTTTCTATGTTTAGCTCACAAATCACTGTTACTTGGGATGACAGGAGAATGCATGTATATAATTTTTACATGTGCACCTCCCAGCTCCAGCAAGGGATATTATGTACATATGTACACAGGTATAAACTTGGGGCAATATAGGAGGAAATATGAGAGGGAGAGAGGGAGAGAAAGATCTTTACATTGAACTAAGTTGTTCTTAATTATATAAATAAAAGAGCAAGGGGGACAGCAGGAAGAAATGCAGTGAAATCCAGTATACAAAATCAAGAAATGCAATGAAATGTAAATGTAAAGTCAAAGTCAGGGGATTAAAAGGAAATTCAAACCAATATCCCCTAGTAGAATACCACAGAATATCACATTATACTAGAAGTCTCCACCTATGATTAGTCCAAGCAGACCTAACCATGATGAATAAAAAGAGGAAAGGACAGAGAAAAGGAATGTTGCAGGTCAGGGGCAGAGAGAAAACTGAGCTTAAAATAGGGAGAGAAAGGAGGAGGGGCAAAAAAGTGCAAAGGTTTTCATGGTTTAGCTAAGCTGGGCTCTAAGAGGAAAGGAGGAAGAAGTGGCACAATGCTATAGCGCCAGCACATACACACAGGTTTCTGGACCAGGGCTCTGAGTGAGTGAACAAATGGAGGGAAAGCAAACAAAAGAGCCAAGGACATGGAGGAAATGAGGTAAGAGTATGAAAGGCAGAACAAAAGGAAGGCAGGACAAGCGCCAGTTTGGCGTAGTGGTTAAGAGCACAAGACTCTAATCTGGAGAACCGAGTTTGATTCCCCACTCCTCTACTTGAAGCCAGCTGGGTGACCTTGGGTCAGTTACAGTTTCTAGGAGCTCTCTCAGCCCCACTCACCTCACAGGGGATAATTATGACATACTTTGTGGGGATACAAAGGGTCCAAGTGGTATAGCTGTTGCCACAGCGGTTTTGGCTTCTGTGAGGGCAGCCTGCTGATGCTCTCCCCATTCAAAATGGGCTTTCTTCCAAGTAACTTGATAGATTGGGCGTAGGATCTGGGCAAGATGGGGAATATCCTGTCTCCAGAATCCCATCAGACCCACAATGTGCTGAGCCTCACCTTTAGAGGTAGGGGGCTGTAAGGCAGCTATCACGTTTAGCACTTTCTCTGGTATATGCCTGACTGGTCCAGCCCACACCACCCCTAGGAATTGCACTTGCTGTGCAGGTCCCTGTATTTTCTTGGGGTTGATCTCCCACCCCCGGGATCGCAGTTGCTCTACTACAGCGGTCAGACCTTGTTGCACCTCTGGTTCAGTAGGTCCTGAGATTATGACATCATCAATATAATGAGCCACAAACAGAGCAGGACTGAGAGTACTCTGCTTTAGGTCTCTGGCCACCAGCCCGTGGCACAGAGTAGGGCTATGCAGGTACCCCTGGGGCAACACTTGGAAGGGATACTGCTGTCCTTCCCATACAAAAGCAAATGGATCCTGGGAAGCTTCATCAATCAAAATGCTGAAGAACGCATTGGCCAAATCAATCACTGCATGCCATACCCCAGCATTTTTCTCCATGTCCTCTAACAGTGTGACCATGTCTGGCACAGCAGCTGCTAGAGGCAGTGCCAGTCTGTTTAACTGCCAATAATCTACTGTCATTAGATTGGCCACAAAGTGGAATTAAAAGGAGACACTGCTGGCCTTAAAATTCCCACCTCCAAGATCCCCTTGATCGTTTCAGAAATCTCCCTGTGCCTTCCTGGCAAATGGTATTGCTTCACATTTACTGGCTTTTCAGGTGGAGGAATGTGTAGGGGAGTCCATTTAGCCCTTCCCACAATCACAGCTCGAATTCCGAAAGCAAACCACCCTGCTGGTGTCTGAAACTCTCTACCCTTAAGCAAATCAATGCCAATGATGTACCCTGGTACTCAAGAGACAAGCACTATAGCCCAGAAAGGTGCAGACATCCCCAGAGCAAGACGTACTTTCACATGCTTAGTCCGCTCCTCTCCGTCCCCATAGGCATTAATCAACACAGTTGGCCCCCTATGTTTACCTGGGTTTCCATGAATTAGAGTCACCTCAGCACCTGTATCCATCAAAGCCATTACCCACTGGGGGTTACCTTCAGACCAATAATTGTTAATGGTAGATGCGGGCGAGGGTCTCCAGGGATAGCTGTCTTTATTAGCCTCACCACTGGAGCCCGGCCGCACCCCTATCCCATGGGGTAAGGCATCTCCCAACCCTCCTTTGGAAGGGTTGGATACAATGGTTTTTCCTCAGGGGGTGCAGTTGGAGTGGTTCCTCTTACTCGGACCATGCCTTTATCTGTTTTTTCCCTGCCAGTACATTTTCCCTTCCACAGCCTGAACAATTCAGCTGTTGGAAGGCCACGAATCTCTTGACACCCCTGCCTCCAAAAGCTCTACAAAGATCTGCCTTTGAGTAGCCTTGCATTTAGGTCTGCCTGCATCTGCTTCACAGTGGCTGCCCCCTCCTTGGCAGACCGAGCTTTAGATCTGAGAATGTTGTCACTCCACACATCTCCCAGCTGCCCCAATAAAACAGCCACCTCACCTATTGCCCTGCCCTGGGCAGGTCCTAGTAGTGCTAGCAGAGCACCCTGCATTTGGACTGGTGCTCCCCTCATCAGCCATGCTCTCATGCCAGCTGTGATGGGCTCAGTATCAGGGCCTCCGAATCCATGCACATATATTTCTGCTTGCATGGCTGATCCCCTGAGCTGGTTAACTGCTTCAAGGATTGCGTGCCAAGCAGGCAAACTCTCTTCCCAGTCCATGGGAGCTGGATACCACACACACACTCCCATAACTATCCATTCTAACAATGATTGAGCCTAGCCATGAGCCCCCCTTAAGTAATTATTAATTAACATATCATTGGACAGAGCACCCAACTTTAGCAGTTCCTCTGGGCTTACATACAAACTGGTGCTCCCTTGATCCCATAAATGAATTAGCCATTGACTCAGGGGCTCATTGTGGCGCTGTTTGGCCCTACTTGCAATATCAGTCAACTCCTGTTGACTGAAGTCTCTCACTGTTCTTGTCGATTGTGCTTGCCCACCAATTGGTCCCTTTGCCTTATTGATTATCAAGGGACGCACCTCTACCTCAGCGCCGTCCTCATCTTTTCCTTCCATCCATTCCTCTTCCTCACTGGAGGACCACATGTCCCCATCCCAAGAGGCTGGATCCCACTCCTTAGAAGAGATGAGAGCCCTAACCTTAAGAGGGTTAGGTACACCCCCTCTCTTAACTTGCTTTCTGTTTCAGCTTGGCAAAACGAACAGCCATTGTTGCAGCTCGCTCCTCTGCCAGGTCACAGCTCCCCTGAGCTTGCTGAAAAATTGCTTGCTGTTCTCTCAAGGTATCGATATCCTCTGCTTGTTGTTGCACTTTCTTCCGAGAGGTCTCTAACACATCCCACACATCACAGAGGGCAGTAAGCAAAACCCAACCTATGCCTTTTACTGCTTTGTGCCTAGCTTTTTTCCTTCACTCCCAGTGCGTTAAGGCATTTAACTACAGCATCTGGTGTGGGGCATCCTCCTCCTATCAACTCGGAATCCCACGACACTGGGGGAGTTACCCAGGTCAACAGTTCAGCCATTGGAGTCCAGACACCATCAGCCAGCCACCCCGGAATACGGCCTGGGCCAGCATTCTGCATGATATCCTTCTCTGTTTTCTTCCCTTTCCACCAAGGCATCGCTTCCAAATCCTGCCAACTACGCCAATTTGTTCTGCCAAAGGGCAGATGGTCCTTTTATCAAAGATTTGGATGCAATAAGCGCACAGATGTTGACGGAAGAAAGAAAGTTTATTACACACACTACAAAGATAATACAAAGGAAATCAGTGCTCAGTGAAGTAATATACAAAGTACAAGACAAACCACCCATATACTAGAAAGAATAGCAAGAGGAAAGGAAGGAATCTCACCTATGCTCTGTGCTCTTGTCCAATTGCTGGGAGCCCTCTGTCAGCAAAGAGCAAACTCCATAGGCCCAGTACTGCGCAGCACTATCTGCAGCCAAGTCCATGCCAAGGCTCTGATTCTTGCTGGCTCTGCCTCAGATTTATATACATGAAAGTGTCCACAGGCTCACCTGGTCCTGCCACCCTCCCTAACAAAGCCTGATTAAAGGGAGGGATGATTAATCAGAGGGCCAAGGCCGAGGAATGCGGTCAGTGTCAAGCTGGCCTTGGTGATTTAAGCTTAACTGGTAAGGCTAAACACCTGGCACTTATCCAAGGCCTGATTGCCTGGTCCTCCCCTAATCAAGATATACTCTTCTCGAGGTCAGGTCTTACCTCAGCAAGAATCAGCACCAGCTGGCAAGAGCTTGCATCAGCAAAAATCAGCATCAGGCACATCCTAGGAGGCATATACAGGCCAAAGATGGCTTGCTTTAGGCAAGATGGATGGACTATGGGGCCCCTATCTCCTTGGAATACACCCCTCTTCTGCAATTTCCACTTCAGATGGCATCCTGGCTGGACAGAGACCTCAAGAGGCTTCCCCCAGCTGAGGAGACTTGAAAATGTCATGAGGGGAGACAAGAGCCTTGGCAACAGTGGAAGTAAGAGATTGTGCTTGCTGGGAGCAGCTGAGGCAGTAATGAGGACATCTCCATTGACCAGCAAGCACTTCACACTTCTGCTGCCCCAGGGCTTCTGTCTCCCCGCTACTGGTCCCATTTTCAAGCTTCATATGCTGGAAAAAGCCCATCTGGAAATCTGACCAGCCAGGCCCTATCAGGGTAGTTGCATGATCAGGAACCCACAATGTTTTTGAAGTAAAAAAATCCCATCCTGAAAATGGCCTCAGGTCCCTGTGATAGACACAGGAATGCTGTCAAGCACAGTTGAGCCCTAAGAGAGAGAGAAAGGTCCTTAAGTTGTGAATACTGTCAGAGGTTATTGCGGCAGAGGAATAGTCCCAAGATAAAGCTGAGCTAACTGCATCCAAAATGCTGGGTAAGAGAGATCTTTTTATACTTAAAATGTTATGTTTTTCTGCCAGTGGTATAAACATTTCCTGGGTACTTGAGTTACCCTGAGAAGAATGCTGGTGGAGCAGAAGATATTATTGTCTCACAGTCTGGAGTTGTTCAGTTTGGATGATCTTATGGAATCACAAGGCAGCCATTGATTAAAGGGTATGACAATTTCTAGTGGAGACCTTACTGTCTCATCATGAAATAGCATTTTATTGCTCTTAATTCCTATCATGTTTTCTGGTTTGATCCAAGATGGAGTCCATCTGTACCTCTGGTTGCACAGGCCCTAGAAATAGAGAGGGGTTTTGGGTGCAACACCACTTTTGACATCAACATTTTTATTCTACCCTTCCTCTAAGGAGCACATGGAGGTATACATAATTTATCCCAATTCTGTCCTCAGAACAGCCCTTGAGATAGATTAGCTAAGAAAGTAATTTGCCTAATGAGAGAATGTAGTGACCTACAAGGATAACCAGAGATTTGAGCAACATGGATTTATAAGGGATCAATCCCATCATTTTTCCATTTAAAAATAATTCTGTGTTTTGTTTAGATAGCTACACATAAACACATTTCAGTTCTTGTCTTGTTTTCCCCTTAGAGGCTATTGATGCTTACTAGCAAGTATGTTCTTGATTCAAGTAATATGCAAACAGGAATTCTGATAAAATAGTGGGATGACATCAAGATTAGAGATGGGCATGAACAGCAATATGAACAAAACAAAGCCACGAACAGCCCAATCTGCTGTTCGCAAACAAGCTGTTCATGAGGCCCCATTCTAAATGAACTGGTGGTCGTTGCAAGCCTCGTTTGTTGCTGTTCGTCAAGCCAGACAGTCTGGCACCTGCAATCAATCCCCCTGGCAACTTAGGCAGGGATTGTCTGAACTCTGTCTGAACTCCTGCTGTAGCCCTGGAAACCCCAATCTTAGACCAATTTAGCTTGATAGGCAGGTCTTCCTTTCAAGTGTGGAGCTCCAAATTTGTTACAACAAGGGAGCAAAGAGCAGGGGGGACGGGGCTCCCAGCTTTAGCTTAGTTTGCAGACAGTTGCTGTTGGCATTTTGATAGAGAGAGTGCATTGGAACTTGAATTTTCTTTGTGTGTGGTGGAATAGGCATCTACCCCTTCAGGTTCCAGGGCTGCTGCCAGGCTCTGGGCCAAGCTATTATTTATTATTGGTACTTTTCCTGCTGCCTCCTCAGGTAAAGTTTCTGGGAGTGGTGTGGTAGGGATCTACCCCTTCAAGTTACAGGGCTGCTGCCAGGCTCTGGGGCTAAGCTATTATTTATTATTGGTACCTTTCCTGGTGCCTGCTCTGGTCAGGTTTCTGGGAGTGGTGCAGTAGGGATCTTGACCAAACTTGGATGACAGCTGGAGGAGAGCCTGCTGGCCCTCACGAACAGCCAACCACGAACATGTTAGTGAACAGGGCCATGTTCGTGGTTGTTCGTGAGTCCCTGTTCGTGGATAGCAATGAACAATGAACATCATGTTCATTTTTTTTCTGTTCATGCTCATCTCTAATCAAGATTGCTCTTTGTGCTGATTTAATCAAAACACATACATAGTAGTGCTCATTGCTTGCCTGTAAGGTAAATATAAGTGAACTGAAAAATGTGAGAAACTGCTCGTGCCACTGCCAAAATGGAACAAGGTAGAATGTGAGACAGAGCCAGTCCATGGAACAGTAACCAAATGAAACAGAGGAAATATATTCATCTCAAGTCAACGAATATCTCTCCAGCTCAATGAACTAAGCACTAGCTTCCATTATACTTATGCACTGATCCTAACAATAACTCTTTAGTTATATATACCAGTGCAAGTCTGAAGTGGATTATTCTACAGGTTTCTATTTTAGCAAAATCTGTAAACATTTTACTGGAGTAGATTATAATACAAACACTGTAATAAAATGCCAGCAGCTGTTTAATTTTTCTTATTATTATTATTCTAAATTCATTATTATTCATGTCCTGCACTTGATGTATAGTTGCAAATAGCATGCATTTTACCCAGACCTAAACCTTGGAAACAAAACAGTAATTATCATGGCCAGTGGAACTACAGTCCAAGCAACAGATGACAACTGTTTGTAATGATATACTCTGGGCACCATCACATCTTTTCTGACTGTCCAATGACACCATTCACCAGCTGCTTCCTGAGCTACAAAAATAAGTAGTATCCCTAGATTAAGCTCTGTGTCAGCTTCATTTGAGCCAGGGCAAGTCTTTGGCTTCTTTTGAAAGCTGAGAGCCAGCAAGAACTGGATTTGTGATTAGAGAAGAAGTGGAACAAAAGCGGGAATTATTTATGAAGTACAATAAGGGAGACTATGGAGTATCTAGACCAACAGAACAGGTAGAGATATGGAAGCATGTTGGGGATTCTATGTGAAAAGCTCAGACTGCAGGGAGTATTTGAAATCTGAAGAAAAAAAGAAAAACATTCAATAATTTTAAAATAATTGACCATTTTCATTTTTTTTAAACCAATGAAATAGATTCCTGTGTAAAGAATTGTATTAACTGGTTCTCCATGGATACATCCTCTATGTATTTATGACTATGGTAGTTCCAAAAAATTTCACTGTGATCAGAAAAATCAGTCAAAGGTCATTTCCATTCTCTTTTGCTTTGTGTTCCCTATATTCCGGGACAGTTGTAAGGGCTTATATCTGTGAACCTGTCTCAAGGGCTGGAAAGTTTAAATGGCCCAGGAATGAGACTAGTTAAGTATCTCTTGCAGCGCCGCAACCCAGCATCACAGGGATGCTCAATTTAGACCCTGCCATCAGTGCCAATAGTGGATATCAACTCACCCATTTACTGTGGCATTGTTGAGGGAAGAGCTAACTGGTGAGCTGATAGCAGTTGTAGTTCTGATAGAAACTTGAGCCAAGTGATTCTTGCACCTCTGGTGCAGCTGATGGTGTTTGTTTTGGTTTGGTTCTAGCCACCAGTGGCCCTTTTAGGTCAGCAGCCCATCAGGAACTTGCCCTGTAAATAAGCAGTCCTAAGAAAGAGTTAATCTAAGAGTGGGAATACATGTTATCTAGGGATGCTCAAGTGCAGCATTTTATGTGTAGTCCTCAATTCACATACAGGCTGTTCTTGCTCAACGCACATGAATGCTGTTTTCACAAGAGCTCCCTTTGTGTGATTGCATCTGCAAGTAATTCTGGAGGGCAGAGCACCAATTCAGCTCCATTTTTGCTGTGAGAAGAAGTTCTGTAGGCTCCTATGACTTGCCAATTTGCATTTCTTTAAGGTGTGAGAAAGTGTCAACATCTGCATTTCAATGAATGGATGTGGGAGAAACTGGGATACTTTTAGCAGATGAGCAGGAACTGATATCAAACGTGTGCATGTATTCAGGCAGAGCAAATTGAAATGTTACTGTACTAGTGAGTGTGCATGGTAAGTTGGAGGGGGAACATGTGAAATGAAGTTCACTTGAGTGCCCCTAGGTACTTAGTAACGTGTATTTCCACCCCAAGACAGGTTAACTTTCTTCTGTACTTCACTGTTTCATGACAGGGAACTTTTAATAACCTTTCTTACTGGCATTATAGAAAAGGGGGTAGTGCAATGTTGAACAGCAGGCCCAAGGATTAAATTCAACCCAGCTGTTTACCTTTACCAAGTAAAGACAGCTATGTGGAGGAACTTGTGGTTGTGGCAATGGGGTGCTGTTCGTCAGTCAGGGGCAATTGGTGATGCACTTTTCACCCCTTCCACAAAGTAATTCTTTAGCAAAACTAGATGCTAACTGTATCTAGATGTTAACTATATCTCATTGCATAGAACATTATTCAGTGATCAATAAAATCTTTAAGCATATGCAGATATATCAGCATATATTCATGTTCTGAAAATCTAGGCTTTCCATTCTTGGTTTGCCTGGCATATGTATGTTGAACTTAATAAGAGAAATGTATAATAGGGATGTACACAGTCAAATATTTCCAGTCTGGGAAATTTGGAGAATCAAAGAAAAACAAGATGCCTGCTGCATTGCTATCAGTAAACACCCAAACATGAAAAACAACACGGATTTTTCAGTCAGTGTGTTTCATAATTCCCATGCATCCCAGATTTGTATTACCATTCTGGAAAATCATGATAATGACCCCAAATGACCTTTGTGTATATTTTTTGCTCAGGAAATTCATAATGTACACCTCTATTGGTGACCATGTGTGACCCATGTATCAAGGACACGGTCACCTAGCATGCTGGTCAGTTCATTCCCTGGAGAGTGAATGGGTGGATGTAGCATTTGCAGATCAACAGGGGCATGCTGTCCCTGGAGAGATGAGGGGGAAAGCAGCACTGCTGTTCCCCCGCCTCCTCCCTTTCTGGGCAGGCTTCCTCTATTACCATTCTCCGGATCACTATGATAATACAGGTCATTAAGGAGGCAGTTGGTTCCAGTAAGAATGGGAGGTGCCTGAGCCAGGCTTCAGCAGATGCAGTGTTGAGGGATTACTTATTTGAGCCCTACAAGTTGCCTGTCACCAGACTACTGAGCTACTGGGCCAAGAAAGAGGCTATGTGGCTGGACCTGTCTCTTGTGGCTCAGAAGTTTCCCTTGTGCCCTCTAACAAACTGCAAAGTGATAATGCTTATTCCTAGATTGGAAACATTATCAGCTCACACCACTCATGTCCTGCCCTGGAGGGTTAAGCAATTGGTCTTCCTGAAGGTCAACTTGCTGCTCTTCAGCTACCCAGCCCTGGACTCGAGAGTGAGTGAAGCAAGCCTGCACAGTCTCAATCTGTGTTGGGGAGTAGTGAGGAGAAAACTCTTCCCCAAAATTAAAAATTAAATCACAGAAGTAGAAAGAAACATCAGGGAAGTTATCCAATTTGATTGGCACTATATAAAATCCACATTCCAAACTGTGTTCTTAAAAAAACCTTTTAAAATAACCCTTCAACTGAACCATAGTTGCTTCGTGGCATGGGGGAATATTGGAGAGGCTCAGCACCCCTTAGCACAATTCTGTACAGAAAATAAATGAGTATGGTGTCAAAAATGTTGTTCTTGCCATTCTTATAAAGGAAAAAATCAACAAATATCATTGGAACAGGAGATGTTAGGAAAGCAGGCAAGTTTCTCATTAAAACAAGCACATCCCACTAAGGCACGTAAAATGAAGCTCATGCGTGCTGTTTCTTCTTTACAGAGATGGAAAGGAACAGGAGGGCCAGTGATGAAGGGCAGCTGTAGTTCTTTTTTTTTTTTGAAAATTTTTTTATTGGGTTAGGATCAAATGTTTACACATTACAGTCAATATTCCCATTTCCCAATTTCTAACCCCCTCCCTTTCCTCCCCCTTTTTGTTGACTTCCAACAGTTTTCCAACCCTTTGTCCCTTTTCCCTTACTCCTTTTAATCTCCTCTATCTAACAAATATATATTCTCCCTTTATTCTAAGCAATACTTCTTTAACTATTTTTAATACTCTGTACCCTGACTATGAGTCCCATTTTCCATAATGGATAAACAATTTATCCCATTTTTCATTATTTCACTTTCAAATATTTCTATATATCATAAACTATGTAAACCATACATTCATATAAATCAACCAGTTTAACTTATACTCTATATGTTATTCATTCTATCTTCTTCTTTCTATTTTAGTTATATTTGTTTACATTAGTATTTCTATTCCCCTTCAGTCATAAGTCTATATATGATATCAATCAATTTGACTCATATACAACTTCAAATAAACATATTCAGTTTGGTACACTGTACGGAATCAAAAAGAAAATATTATTAGTTAATCAATCCTTATAGTTAACCCTTATGATTAATTATTTTCTATCAATATTCTATTTATTATTCTATATATATCAATCTAATATCATAACTGCTTAGAAATTCTCTTTTACCTCTTCTCCTCCCCGGTAAAGTCACCCCCCTCTACATTTTATTGTACTTCAGTAGTTCTCAAACTGCCACAGTTCTCCTCCCACCTCCCATTTCTTCTCCAAATATTGTTTCAGCTTCTCCCAGTCTGTGTTAAACTGTCCTGAGTCCAGGTTTCTCAATTTTCTTGTCATTTTGTCCATTTCTGCCATATACAGCAATTTGTGGATCCAATCTTCAATAGTTGGCACTTCTTGTATTTTCCATTTTTGCGCATACAAAAGTCTAGCTGCTGCCGTCATGTAAAATATCAACGTCCTATGATGGGCTGGAATTCCCTCCATTCCCAAGTTTAGTAGCAGGAGTTCTGGGTTCTTATTAATTTGAAATTGTAATATCTCACTCATTTCTCTTATTATTTCCCCCCAGTACTGCCTAGCTACCTCACACGTCCACCACATGTGGTAGAGGGAGCCCTCATGCTTCCTGCATTTCCAGCATTTATTAGAAGTGTTCAAATTCCCTAGCGCAATCTTCTTTGGTGTCATGTACCAACGGTAAATCATTTTGTAAATGTTCTCTTTAATACTAGTGCATGTCGTTGTCTTCATTGTAGTCTTCCACAAGTATTCCCATGCCTCCATTGTTATTTCTTTGTTGAAATTTATGGCCCATTTCACCATTTGTCCTTTAACTATTTCATCCTCAGTATACCATTTCAGCAGTGCTTGGTATACCTTAGATATTCTTTTCTTGTCCTCTTTAAGAAGGGTCTGCTCTAGTTCCGAGTTTTCTGTTCGTATACCTCCCTTTACAGAGTCCGAGTTATATAAATCTCTAATCTGTCTATACTGGAACCAATCATAATAAGGTGATAGTTCCTCCTGAGTCTTTATTCTGAGTTTAGATTCTTCAGTTCTAGTTATTTCTTTATAAGTTAGACATTGTTGCTCATTATCAACAGCTCTCGGATCTATCACCTCATATGGAACTACCCACAAAGGGGTTCCTTCTTCCAGATAGATTCTATACTTCTTCCAGATTATATATAAACTTCTCCGTATATAGTGATGCAGGAACATCGAGTTCGCCTTTACTTTATCATGCCATAAGTATGCGTGCCATCCAAATATTTTTTTATATCCCTCTAGGGCTAGTAATTTCTTATTCTTTAGCGTCATCCACTCCTTCAACCACACCAAGCAAATTGCGTCATGGTAAAGTCTTAGATTGGGCAGTTGCATTCCGCCTCTTTCCTTTGCATCTTGTAAAACTTTCATTTTCACTCGAGGCTTCTTGCCTGCCCATACAAAGTCTGATATTTTCCTCTGCCATTTCTCAAATTGCTTAGAGTCACTGATGATTGGTATTGTCTGTAGCAAAAACATTACTCTTGGTAGCACATTCATCTTAACTGCTGCAATCCTTCCCAACCATGACAAATTTAGTCTGTTCCATTTAATCAAATCTCTCTCTATCTGAGTCCATAGTTTTTCATAGTTGTTTTTAAATAAGTCTATATTCTTAGCAGTCAGTTCGATTCCCAAATATTTCACCTTACTTGTTACTTCACAATCCGTTATTTCCGTTAACAATTGTTGTTTCTGCTTAGTCATATTTTTGCATAGTATCTTTGACTTCTTTTTATTAATATAGAAACCTGCCAAATCTCCGAACTCCTTAATCTTATCTATCACTTTTGGCATGTTCTCCAATGGGTCTTCTACAATTAACATTATGTCATCCGCAAATGCTCTGACCTTATATGAATAGTCCTTTATTTTAATTCCTCGAATTTTTTCATCTTGTCGTATTTGTATCATCAGGATCTCCAATACCAAAATGAACAGCAGTGGAGACAACGGGCAACCTTGTCTTGTTCCTTTACTTATAATCAATTTCTTAGTCGCTTCATCATTCACCACAATTGCTGCAGTCTGGTCTCTGTAAATTTCCTTAATTGCTCTAATGAATCTTTCTCCCAATTGTAGCTTTTCCATAGTGGCAAACATAAAGTCCCAGTTTAAATTATCAAACGCCTTTTCAGCATCAACAAAGAAGAAACCAACCTCTTTGTCACAACGCTTGTCATAATATTCAATAGCATTAATCACTGTCCTTAAATTGTCTCTGATTTGTCTGTCTGGCAAAAAGCCTGCTTGTTCCTCCTCAATGACTTCCGTAAGCCACCCCTTCAGTCTCTCCGCCAGTATCTTCGCAAAGATTTTATAATCATTGTTAAGTAGCGATATAGGTCTGTAGTTTTTCACATTAGTCAAGTCTTGGCCTTCTTTGGGGATCAATGATATATTCGCTTCATTCCAGGTATCTGGAATCCGCTGGTCCTTTAAAACTCCATTGATCACCTCTTTTAGGAATGGTGCCAGTTCATTGGCCATTACCTTATAAAATTTCGCTGTAAGTCCATCTGGCCTTGGCGCCTTTCCTAGATTTGCAGATTGTATTGCCTTGTTTAGTTCCTCATCTGTTACTTCACTGTTCAGTTTATTTCTCCAAGCTTCCGAAATTACTGGAAGTTTCATTTTCTCCAAATATAACGCTATTGACTCTTTATTTACCTCTTTCTTATTATACAACTTAGCGTAGAATTTGTAAAAGGCTCTACTAATGGTAGTCTGTTCCAAATACGTTTTATTATCTTCGCAAATTCTATTTATTATTTTCTTTTCCCTTCTCTTCTTCAGTTGCCCTGCCAAATACTTCCCAGGTTTATTTGCACCTTCAAACGCTTTCTGATTCAATCTTTTAAGATTCCACTCCAATTCCTTATTATTCATTGCTGTTAACTGTTCTTGAAGTATTTTAATTTCCTGATATAATTTCTTTTTCCCTGGTCTCTTTTTTAACTGTATTTCTTTGGCTTTTATTTTCTCCTCAATCTCTTGTCTTTTCTCCTCTTTCTTTTTTCTTGCTCTACCATTTAAGTCCATTAGTATGCCCCTTATAACCGCCTTATAAGCGTCCCAAACTTTGTCAGTTGGTACTTCTTTATTTACGTTGTATTGTATGAAGAACTTTGTCTCTCTTCTCAACATCTCCATACTCTCTCCTTCCTGTAGCAAGTCCTCATTTATTCTCCATGCTTTCCTTTTTCTCCTTTTCCCTAATTTCCACATGATTGGATTATGATCTGAGCCTACCATCGGCATTATTTCTACCTCCTTAGTCCATAACGCTAAGTCTTTTGAGGCCCAGATCATATCAATTCTTGATAGTGTACAGTGCCTTGCAGAATAAAAAGTAAATTGTCTACTTTTAGGATATTCTCCTCTCCATACATCTTCTAAAGTCTCCTGTTGTATCAAGTAAAAAAAAAGCTTTGGCAATAGTCCTCTTTTCTTTTGTGCAGTTGTTGTCTTTTTATCTAATTCCAAGTTCGTCACTCCATTGAAGTCTCCGGCAAGAATTATCTGGTCGTATGAAAGATCATCTAGTTGCTTCCTCAAATCCTCAAAGAAGCTTTCCTTTGCACCGTTAGGTGCATAAACTCCGACTACCAACACTCTCTTTAAGTCCCAAGTACATTCCACTGCAATAAATCTGGCTTCCACATCTTTCATTACAAATTTTGGCTGTAGCTCCTCTTTTATGTACAACACCACTCCCCTTTTTTTTTATTGGAGGCCGCTACAAATTCTTTGCCCAATTTTCCTGATTTTAAATATTTTACATCCTGCTTTCTGATATGGGTCTCTTGCAAACAAACAATGTCACATTTTTGTTTTAATAGCCAGTGGAAAATATTTTTTCTCTTATTCGGTGAGTTTAGTCCATTTACATTCCAAGATAAAACTTTACACTCCATACTCATAGTCTTGTTGGTAAGTCTTTTTCATTGTCCCTTATAAATCGCTCCATCTCTCGCTCAGATCTGATGCGCTTTTTGGCCCCTCCAAACTCAAAGGACACACCTTCTGGTAACTCCCATCTGTACCTGATTTTCATGTCCTTCAAGATCTGAATTAGCACTTTGTATTTTTTCCGATCTGATAACACTGACCTGGGTAATTCCTTCATTATGATAATCGTCTTGCCATCAATCTCCAATGGATCTTGAAACTGTTTTGTCACAATCTTCTCTTTCATATTTCGCGTCATAAACTGCACAATCACGTCTCTTGGTAATTTCCTCTGGGTTGCAATTCTCGAGTTCACACGATATGCCACATCTAGGATAGCCACAACTTCCTCCTCCTCCTTCCCCAGGTATTCAGCTAACACCTCAGTCATCTGTTCTTGCGCTGATTTTCCTTCCACTTCTGGCAAGCCACGAAAACGTAACTGCTTCTCCATGTGTTTAGTTTCTGCAACTGACATTCTCCCCCTCATCAGTCTCATCTCTGTTTGTTGCGTGTCTGCTAAGTTCTCCATCGCGTCTTCTACTGTTTTAACTCTCTGCTGCGTTCCTTGTAGTTCACTTTGTATTGTTTCCATACCTTTTTTCACTTCTGACAGCTCCGATTTTACTGTCTGTGTAACCTCTTTAACCTCTTTAATCAACTCCAATTTCGTGTCCTTAAGTTCTTTAATCACATCTAAAAGTTTTTTATCCAGGTTTTCTATTGCCGATTGCCACTCTTTTTTTGACATCGTGGGGCTTGCTTTGGCTCGCTCCCACGAGTCCGCTCTCTTCCTTAACTCCGTGGCGTAAAGTTTAATGTCCTTTTATTTCAAATGTCCCGGTCTTCTTACAAAAATTAAATTTTAAAGAGTCCAAAATGTCGGGCGTCTTTTCTCTATGGTTTCTCTATGATTTTGCAATCCAAGATGGCCTACTTCCTTTTCCGCTGAGGCCGCGACCCTTCCCCTTTCAAAGATGGCGATTCCCTTCTTCCTGCCCTCCAGCAAGGGCCGCTTCTCTCCAGCAACTCTATTGTTGTTACGCACTTCCTGTCTCCCGACTTCCCACAGTAGGTCTCATGATGGTGTCTTTTTCTCACAGCTCCATAACCGCAAGTATTCAAAACAATAGTCCAATTCCTTTAATAACTTCTTTAAACTGAGTCTCTTTTCAAATACAACTCTTGCCGAGTCTTCCCCTCTTTATCGTTAGCCTGTTGCAGTTTGAAAATCTACTTTTATTCCTCTCTGCTTTAATCAATCTGTCCCGTAACAGAAGATAGTGATCTTTACCTTCTCATTCACTTTTCTCGGGTTGTAATCGCTGTTTCGATTTTAACTTCTCCTCTCCGTTTCTTCCCTCAATCGAAGCTTGGGTATGTAGGTCTTATGCCAGCTGAATTGGCCCCAGAACTGCCGCAGAGATTGTAGCCGACCCGTTGCACGGTGGGACCTCAAGGATCGGGAGGGGACCCGTTGTGTAGAGCCCCCCCTCGTCCGAGATCTAGCACACCCTAGGGTCTTGAGCGTTCTTTGCCTGCTCTCCGCCTGAGAGCAGTCGGCCGCGGGCTATTTTCCCCCCGCCGGCCACTTAAAACGGCAGTCCGGTCAGCTCCGCAAATGGAGCTGCGTCAGACCTCCATGAAGCCCAAACCGGAGTTCTTGAAGCTCTACCTGTGAGCAAGTGATGGTATGGGCTGCAGACTGTAGAGAAGGGAGAATTCGGGTACCCCAAATCCCCTTCTCATATTCTGAGTTCTTCCTTGGGGAGGTGTGTGTGTGTGTGTGTGAGAGCCTTGCCAAATCTGGCTGGCTGCATTTGTAGTGGCTTGCCAAGTTGGCTTGGCTTTGATTCTCTGGTTTGGCATTGGTCTGTTATATTTATCACATTGGCACTGGGTTCTGCTTGGCTTTTGTTGTTTGATATTGGTTCTGCTGGGCTTGCAAAAGTGCCCCTAGCTTAAGTTGATTTGGCTTTAAGTTGTATTGGGCTGGTTATATTGGCTCATATTTCTACTATGATTCTCTGGTTTGATGTTGGTTTGGTTGGGTTTGTTGGTTCTGTTTGCATTTAGAGGAATTTGGACAGTGGTTGTTCTTATGTGTGTGGCTATTGGCTTCTTTGCCTGGAGAAAGCATGAGATTTTTACTCTTATAGGAAACAATGGAGACAGTAAGATGGCTGGGGGCACCTTGTTCAGGGGTTTTGTTATCCAAATAGTCTGTGGATGTCTTCCCCTTGACTATTAGCACAGACATGGGTAACTAGACAAATTATGGGATCCTGCCTATGTATACTGAGGTCTCAGATCTAGGCAGTGCCTCATATCAGAGTGCAGAGGTTCCCAGAAACAGGTGGAGAAACTAGTAGAACAGGGGAACAGCAAGAAGCACACAAGAATCCAAACATGCCTGCTAAACTTACACCTAACATCTAAACAATAAAGAAAGAGGGGGGTTGAGAGCATAAAACCTGACAAATAAAATGTGGAAATCTTATAGAATCCTGAAAAGGAGAGAAGAAGAGTGGAATGTTGAGACAGAGATGAGCTCACGTCTCCAAGGAGCCTGTGCTTCTACAGGGTCACTAGCTTGACAATCAGGAAAAACTGCTGCCAAGTATTGGAGATTTGGGGGCTACATTTTATGCTGTAAAATGCTAAGATCAGGATGCTCCTTGCTCAGGATTGGGTTGAAGCTAAAAGGTTTTAATTCTATTGGGTTTTAAAGTTAACTGTCAGGAAGGAGAATGTTCAGGATAGTTTCATCAGCTAGTACAGATGTTCATAATCTGGAATGTACTGGTCTTAGGGTAAGGCAATGATAAGTGAACAAAAGAATGGGAGTGTCAGGTGGCTGTCTCCAGAGGGTGATGGGTTTGTGATAAGGCTGATTGCCTGCCCTGCATTAAAGGTATAAGAAACCTTAATGCTGGAGAATTCCCCAAATTTCAACTAAGGAGGAGGCTGATATGAGAGCCTCTAGGTAGACCCTGTTAAGCAAGGCTGCTTTCCTCTATTGTCTGCATGGAAGAAGTGTGGACTGTTAAAATAGTAAACCCTGTCCCCTTATTCCTATAGTACACAGTTGCTATATAGGTTGTGCATGCAATTGGAGGGTTGGAAAGTTATCTGGCTGGGTGTCCTTGGCTGGGCATCAGATCACAAAATTGGACCCCTTAGTGGAAAGTCAGGACAAGGTTCCTGGCAATTTTGCTGTCGTTCACTTGAAAAATAGCCACTCCCTTTCACTCCTGGAGAGAAAAGACCCCAAAATAATCCTGCCCCCTCCCCCAAAGAACTCAAATCCAGATCTCAAAATGGTATTGGGGATCAGCACAATCCAGGATACAGGTATGGATATCTTTCCTGAAATCTGAATGCAAAAAATTCCTTTCCCCTCCCTACAAGTGCACATCCCTAATGTGTAAGCCTTCTGCCATTAGTCTGTCTGTTCTCAACTCTTTGATTATCAAATTAGAAGTAAAGGTTCTTTGAGTATCAATTCAGATTCATCTTCCAAAGACTCAGGTTGCAGAAAATTTAATGCAGATGTTCAAGGTACAAAGCAATTACACTTCAGTATTAATCACACAATAATCTATTTAACATAATGCTTCAAGCAATTATGTTATTTTATGTGCCTGGAGCATATTGAATCCCCTGAGGACTTATAGCATGATTTTCTTCTTCAGGATTTTAGTACAGTGGTATAAGCTTACTTGGGAATGTATTCTTTATTCAGAAAATTAATCAAATCATCTCTCACCTAATGCATTTTTAAGGCTCTAGAAGAGCTTGTCATTTCGACTCTTCATTGTCAACAGACATCTTCTGCTATACAACAAGGAATACCAAGAAGAAAAGTTCCCTTATTTTTCAAAAAGTTTACTAAACTTCCATTAAAAACCATTGAATAGAGCTGTTCTTTCTAAAAAGTCAAGTGATAGATGACACCAGATTTTCTCATTTACAGTGCATTTTATGGAAAGTGTTAGCAATTTCCCTTAGCCTGGTGTTGTCATTATTAAGTTTAAGAACTGTGATTGGCTTCTTACTGCATAAAAAGCCATCATTTCTTTGCACAATAATAGGAACACTGAAAGATGTCAAAGACATATGAATATAACACTGGCATTTACTAATGTCCAACTCAAGCATTCATTGTCTGAGTGATTTTTTTTCATCTTGCAGTTCTTGAAATTACAAATATAAAAACCATAAAGAAAATCAAATAAGAACAAATAACTATGAAAATCAATTTGTGGAGTTAGCTAGTCCGTCTGCTGCTCATATTGGAAACTGTGAAACCCCTAACACATTTATAAATGGTATGCAAGTCCAGGCGGAGGGAAGCAAGAAATTACCAAAGCCATTTTCAGAAAGAAAATGAAAAGGCTTTTAAAAATTACTGTGGTATAGTATAGAGCTATCGGGTTATATGTGATGTTGACAAGCAATTCTAGCAATACTGTGCAGGTTGCTGCCCTATGGGCTATTTCCTATAGATATACAAAAATGTAAACACTGTGGATTGTTGCTAAAAATGCCGAGCTAACAATGACCAGGCTAGCTAGCAGGTTTACTGTTTCTGGATTTACCCCCATAAGAGGGACACTATCCCATTGTATTGTAATGTCCGCAAGCAGATTCTGAAATCTCTGCATTATGGTTTGAGTTTGCTGTATTTGACTGCAGTCAGGACTCAGGAGACTTTTAAGAGCTCTGTTTATTTCATCTGCTTTTCAGCATTCTTTTTTGGACAAAATATTTAGCAAATCCATAGATATTGAGAAAGGTCAGATTCTACATGAGGCCTAGTGGAATACAAGACTGATGGGTTCCTGCAGCCAAAACCCCAATTCTTCTTTCAATTACAATACAACTGGACTCTGAAAGAACTAACTATAAAGAATGTCATGAACGTAAGCAGAAAAAAAATGTCTTACCTAACAAGGCCTACTGTTCATAGAGGATGCTCATCACCCAACTCAACCTTTCTTTGTTTTTGGCACAATTTACCATCATCCTTAGCAGAGTTGCCCAAGAATATCTACCAGGAACTTTCTTCAGTTAAGAAACAAGGTGTCTGTTAACAAAAGGTCACTTATGGAGACTAGAAATTAGAAAGCTTGAAAACAACCATGATACACTATTGTGACTCAGCTGTCAGTATAGTGAAAGTGTTCAGAAATTATTTAGAGTCTACCTGAGCATATAAAGTTCAGGGATGCATTGATTTTCTGTGCCTTTACTTCCAGGCTCATAAGGAAAAAGGAAATAAGAAGCCAAAGTATTTCTTTTTCCCTTGCCTTGCTTGTTTCACTGTTTCCTTCTTATAATTTTTTGTTACCTTTCTGTATACTCTTGCCTCCACTTTGACTTGTTACTGTGTGTGGTCAGAAGACGTGTACCCTAGACATGTGTCAATATGAATGGGGCTCAATTTCCAATTCCAGCAACTACAATAACCTGATGCTACATTCCACTATCCCTTGCTTCTAGAAGCTAGTAGCTTCAGTTCTGCTCCTGGCTTCCAAGATGCCCTTCATTCTTGGCAGTATTTCATGCAACAGTTACTAAGGGACCAGTGACTAAATGAATGAGGCAGCATGACAAGCTTGGAAAGAACACTGAAATCTAGAGACATCTAGAGTCTCTAAATTAGAAAACTAGAGACGCTAAAAACATAATTAAAAGTTTATTGAGGATAATGATACAAGTACCTAGTTGAAAAGTTAGCAGTCCTCAAGTAGTCAAAATAATAGTAAGTACTCTGTCAATACTCAACGTTAGAAACCCAGTAAGAGACAGCCATTCCAAGTAGCTAAATACTCAAGAAGGGAGAGAAGAGTAAAAAGGAGCAAGAAATAAAACAAGAAGATAGGCATTTGCCTATGAGTTTCATACTAACAACAACAATAAAAATCCATGTCCCCTGAAATTTGTGTAAGATTCTCTAATCTGGTTTGGCAAGATTAGAGAATCCCAGATTTATTCAGCTATTATTTTCTACTAGCACCAGAGCCTGTTGTGACATAATGCAACAGGCTCTAGCAGTGGGTACTGGGTTGAGCTGCCCTGCACTGCAGCAGGCCACTAGGCTGGGCCACCCTGTGCTACAACGGGCTGCCGGGCTGGGCAGCCCCGTGACACAACAGGCCAGGCAGCTCCATTCTGCAGCAAACCAGGCAGCCCCACCCTGCAGCAGGCTGTTGGGCCGGGCCACTTCATGCCACAGTGGGCTGCCAAGCCAGGCTGCCCCATGTCGCTGAACTGACCAGCCCCACACTGCAGTGGGCCACTGGGCCAGG
Source organism: Eublepharis macularius (assembly GCF_028583425.1). Lineage (NCBI taxonomy): Eukaryota > Metazoa > Chordata > Lepidosauria > Squamata > Eublepharidae > Eublepharis > Eublepharis macularius. The sequence continues at coordinate 61,189,577 of NC_072798.1, forward strand.
CAGCTCTGCATCGTAGCAAGCTGGGCTGCCAGGCCAGACTGCCCCACACTACTGGTCCAGGCAGCCACACACTGCAGTGAGCCACTGGGCTGGGCAGCCTCACATTGCAGTGGGCCACTGGACCGGGCAGTCCCGCATTGCATTGGGCCAGATAGCCCCGCATTGAAGTGGTCTGGACAGCCCCATGCCCCAGTGGACCACCAGGCTGGGCAGCCCAGCGCTGCAGTAGGCTTCTGGGCTGGGCCACACCACCGCACCAGACCTGGGGGTGGCAGGAAGGCTCAGGGCCATGGCTCCATGTTTCCCCACTACCACACTGGTCCTTTCTGGGCCTCCAGAAGCCCCGAGGCAGTGGGAAGCCATGGCACCATGATGGAGCCAGGTCTTCCTGGGCCTTCCTGCAGATGACCTGGGCCTTTTGGGGCCTCTGGAAACCCTGAGGAGGCAATTGTAAAACAAACCATTTTGCCCTCGATTCACTTCTGTGCAGGGATAAGAAGTGTCATTGACCACATGGTTTCTTTTTTATATTTAAGGGCGGGGAAACCTATTGGGGGCTACAAGAGAGTATCAGAGGGTCATTTTTCAAGAAAATGTCACCAATTTTGTAGGGAATCTACTCCAAACTATCCCCTAAAGGCCCCTGCCATGTTTCAGGAAGGTTGGACCCCAGGGCCCAACTCTATGGGCCCCTGAACAAGGCGCCCCTAGCCACTCTTCATAGTTTCCTATGGTGGGGAAAAGCCAAAGCTGACTCCCACTGAAGAAAAACACTGGGGAAAGGCTGCCATGGCTAAGACACATTCCCAAATGCAAGCTCAACCCAGAGAAAGCCCAACAGAACCAAAGCAAAACAAGGCCAACATCAAACCAAAGGATCATGTCAAAACAAAGAAGTCCATCCAGACCAAACTGAAGCAAGAGACACGGTTGCAACTTAGCCCAACTGAACCAGTGTTACTCATAAAAGCCTGGCAAATGAGAGCTCTTGCATGGATTGGCAGACTCCTCCCTCTTCACTTCCCCCTCCCGCCTGCCTCTGCCTCACTCCTCCTACATCCTCCTCCTCCCTTCTTGGAAAAAAAGTGGGAGAAGACAGGGAAACAGTCAGGCAGAAGGCTGAAGCCTCATTTCCTAGATTTACCTGGATTATCCAGGGCCTCAATTAGATCAGAGATTCTCTAATTTCATCCTGGAAAGCCTGGATTTAGATAGCAAGAAATTGGATTTAGCCAGATCAGCAAAAATCCAGCTTTTTTACCTGGTTCCCAGACCCAGATCACACACTCCTACTTACAGCTACCATTTTTTGATGGTCCAACAGGGGTCTAAGCACCAAGTCAGGGGTGAGAGAGAAAATAATCTGAAAGAGGAAGATAAGCAAGGGCACATATCATATGTCAAGATGACTGTCTGCATTATTCAGAAGAGTGGAGTTCTTAAAATCAGTATGGACATATGTGTTTTTCTTTTCCTCACTTCTATAAATAGTTTCTTTGGTTAATAAATGTTTTATAATGGGCACAGAAGTATCCATTTTTGTGCTTTTTACTCAAAACAGTAGAACTGGTTTGGTAAACATGTACCAACAATGAATTAGACATTGAGTCTGTATATTACTTGTTAATTGGATTGCAATGTTCAGTTAAAAAAATTCTGAGTGTGTGTATGTATGTGCATGTGTGAAACATGTCTCATAATTGTTAGCTTTTAAAAATGATTTTTGGAAATCCAGAATAACTGCATTGCTTGATAGTTAGTATTCTGCTTGCAGATATTGTCAGTGGCATACTCTACGGTGATCGAAACATACTGCTTTGGGGATCTTGGTAGATGTCATTCATTATATTGAGTTCATATCCATAAACCAATCTCCTGGAAACCATATATTTAGACTGTAGCTGGGGAAGAAGTGCAAATGACAAACCATTTAGAATATAAATGGAATGGATGCCCTACCAAGAGAATGGGGAAATAAGCAATTCTGCAGAGATTGACAAAGAGGTGTGAAATAATTTACCTGATGAAAGAGAATCTGACATATAAGACAAGTAGGCAAAAAAGCATCTCCCCAAAAAGCATCCCTTAGATTATCTGGAATGTAGGAAAAAACAGAAGTTATTCCTCAGCTACCCACTCATTCTCACATGTTTGGGGTAGACTCGTATAAAGAATGGAAATGTCATTTGAGCCTCAAAGGATTTTGACTCCATTGCAGAAATATTTGCAGTCATAAAAACTAGAAATATTGCCATCCCAAGTAATGATTTGATACTGTTTTTCAGACTTCAATGAAAGTTTTGACTTCTTAAAATGTGTAACCGTCTGAAATATTCTGTCGAATCACAGTGGCTCCCGTGCCATGCTTATTATATAAATGGGACTTCAAAGGCATGAACCTTGTTTAAATATCCCCTTACTGAACATATGTCTGAAGAGGCTTTGTTAAGATGCATTCCCACCCCCCACCCCCCATTAAGACTTTGTTCTCCTTTCACATTTGCCTTGTAGCCTGGTCCAAAAGCCAATTGAGCTGGAGTTATGAAACTTAAAACTGGCATGATACTTCAAGGTCAATAAGATTAAGATGGCTTCAGCTGAAGGGAGTGAGTTCAGCTGTGTGGAGCACCAGGCGATATCTGGTGCAGATCATAATTCACCTTTATCTGCTATAAATCTATCACTGCCTTTAAGATTTCATTTCACACTCAGCCTGATATTAATATGTGGTAAAACTACCTTTGGGAATAACTAAATAACAAAATAATATAGGTATTTGCATGCCTATATTTTATTTTATTTTATTTTATTTTATTTTAAGAGGGATCAGGAAGGGGAAATTGTGAGACTGTTGCCCTCCTGGCTGGCAGGCCTGGCTGCTCAGGCCAAGGGCCAGGTTTGCCCACCCGGAAGAGGAAAAGGCAGTCGGCCTCTTCCCGGGCATCCGGGCAACAGCTGAGGGGTGGAGCTGAGGGCTTATAAGCTGGCTCCGCCCCTGTGGCCCACAGTCTTTGCCACATGCCTAGCCCACCCACATCTCCCTGTGTGAAGTGCAGGATTAACTGGTCGCTCTTTATCAGGGCCAAGTTGGAATTTTTTCTTCTTCCTTAATTGGCTCTAAAGGGGAGTAGTTTTTTGCCTACCTTGCACTGTTGGGAGTCTGAAATTGAGGTGTTGTGGTAGTAATGTAAATAGTTTGGCCACTGGCATGATAGGATAAAATAAGCGGGCCGGTGACCCCCTTGGCACATTCCCATTAGTTGGGAATTTGGGGTCTGTCAGGAGCAGCTGGTGAGGCTGTATGGCTGCCAGCTGTAAGGGCAGACTTCCCGGTGGGACCCCTGGACAAGGCTCCATGGCTGGTGGGGGTTGGTGCTTTAAAGGGGAACCACTTGTCTGGCCACCGGGTCCCAGCCATCCTTTGGATGGAACACCCCCAGGGCAGCAGGGGCTCACCCAAACAGGTCAAGGTGGAGGTCCAGGGGGACCCCAGGGCTTGACCTGTACTGCAGTTAGATCCCTTGCTGCAATGACAGGTTATGTTATATTGTAGTCAATAAAGTGGCCCTTATTTATACCCCAACTTTGTCTCTGCCTTTTATTTGGACTGGGGGGGGGCATTGCTGCCAGTTATAAAATCTGAGCTGTACTGTTGTATCTTCAACATGTTTCCAGATATAAAGTTTGTGTAAGGTGTGAGATGAAGCATAAGAGCCCAAAGGATCTTGCCTTAGACAAGTTGGCCCATTGCACCCAGGACCAACCAAACCTGCTTCCTCTTCCTCAAATTGCCCATCACAGTCCACTTGTACTCTTTATGAAGTTTAAAATGCATTTATCTTACAAGCATGCATTTGAATGTTTGCGCAAGGAAAAGCAGAAGATGAGATAACTGAAACAATCAAGTGGTTGGTGGTAGGGTTATCAACCTCCAGGTGGAACCTGAGATCTCCCAGAATTATAACTGATCTCCAGATTATAACAACAACAACAACATTCAGTTTATATATCGCCCTTCAGGACAACTTAATGCCTACTCAAAGCAGTTTACAAAGTATGTCATTATTATCCCCACAACAAAACACCCTGTGAGGTGGGTGGGGCTGAGAGAGCTCCAGAGAACTGTGACTAGCCCAAGGTCACCCAGCTGACTTCAAGTGGAGGAGTGGGGAATCAAACCCAGCTCTCCAGATTAGAGTCCCATGCTCTTAATCACTACATCAAACTGGCTCTCAGTCCCCCTGGAGAAAATGACAGCTTCAGAAAGCAAACTCTAAGGTATCACCTTCCCACTGAGCTCCTTCCCATCCCCAAACTCTGCCTTATCCAAGCTCTGCCTCCAAATCTCCAGGAATGGCACAGAGTACTGCAGTACTGCAGCTCAAGCTCTGCTCATGACCTGAGTTCAATCCTGGCAGAAGCTGGGTTCAATTCACCAGCTAAGGTTGACTCAGCATTCCATCCTTCCGAGGTCGGTAAAATTAGTACCCAATTCCCTTGGGGTAAAGTGTAGATTACTGGGGAAGGCAATGGCAAACCACTCCATAAAAAGTCTGCGAAGAAAATGTCGTGATGCAACGTCCCCCCCCCCCCATGGGTCAGTAATGACTCAGTGCTTGCACAGGGGACTATCTTTACCTTTACTTAGTCAGCACTTCTGGTTGGTAGGGAAAGGAATAAATCCCCTGCTACTTTTCAGCTTCAAACTGGCTCCTCCAAATGTGGCATTGCTTTAAAACAGTTGTAGTCACTCCACAGATCATGGAGAACCACATGCACAATTATCCTTAACTAAAAAAATCCACAATCACTTCCATCCCTGGCATGAATCCTGCATGTCAGGAGGATTGTGGCTTACCCGTTCCTCTGGCAGCTGCTCTTTCAAAGTAGGAGCCAACCACATGCCCCCCAAGCAAGGGCTTTGCCCAGTTTCCTGAAATAGGTGCCACATAGGAGAATGATGCTCAGAAAAGCCATAGGGAGCATGCCATAGAGTAACATATGGCTTCCAAGCTACTGAGTGCCATTGCTTTAAAAATATACAGTTAGTATTTCTGTACACGCATTTTCATGTAACATTTAGTAAGTCCTTAAAATATAAAATTCTCCAGGATCTAAAGGTCATTTCTCTGGGTCTCTCTTTAAATATCATGCTCTGAACAATGCTGTGTAAGATATTATTCTTTTAATATGAGTAAAAATCTGTGCCAATGCAAGGGGAATAAGAGCAAAACAAGTGGCTGAGTCAGAGGGAATTTAATAAAACATTCAATCGCAGGAAACTAATACAAGACACTGGGCTGCAGTCTAATAAATGGGATTTGGGATATATTTTAAAAATCAAAATAGGGCAGTATTCTGATTTTTAAGAAGACGAGAATAATATGCCTTCAGGTTACAGCACAGACCTTTTAAGGGATGTTTAATTTATTCCATAGGGAAGGCAAGAAAATTTCTGCAGCATCAAAAACTAGCAAAATCCATAGATGCTTCTCATCCTACACAAATATTCATATTATTTTTGCTCTTGGCTCTGGATTGCCTCAACATAGTAATGTTTTGACACAATCAAAGGTGGAGGCCTTATAAAATGCATAGTCCTCTATTTCTCTATTGGTTCTACAGCAACAGCAATTAAACCAGTACAATCATACAAAGGGTTATTCCAATCTAAGCCCATTTATTTCAGTAGGCTGAAACTGGACTAACTCTGTGTAGGAGTGCATTGTCAATGGCCAAAGTCCCCACACTCCTGGCTTTTCTACTGAATCTTAAATTAGTTGCATGCTCTGAAGTACAGAGAAGCCTCAGCAACTGGAAAACAGTATTGTAGTGATACATTGAACCTCTGCTTACTGTATGGCATGCTCATGGCTACTTTATACAAAGCACTTTCCAACACATGTTGAAAATGGTGGGTTGGACCCAGCACAAAATTCTCACTTGCACTAGAGGTCTTGCATAAGCAGAAACAGAAGGAAAAGACTGTGATGGCCACTTCTGTTGAGTTGAACTGATTAGATCCTCACTTGTTTCCGGTTATGAAAGGTCTTGTGCCCACAAATGGAATGGTGTTTCCACTCGCATGTTGCTGGATTCATGCCAATCTCTTTAGAAGAGCATCACTTTTTCAAGCTGAGATACTTTTAAAATTCTCCTTATGCAAGTTTGCCTCCAAATTGTGAAGTTCTAAATTAACTTGGTGTTGTTTTCAGTGAATTAGGGTTCCTGTATTGTGCCATTGTCAGTTCTAGGGATGGCAGTCCATGACAGATAGATCCCCAAACCCCTCACAGCAAGTACTCCAGGGTCTTGGTTGAAAAGGTTTTATTATAGAGATCTATTAAGTTCACAGGTAATTCCAAAGATGAGTAGGAAATTGGCAGGAATGAGAATACAAGCAGATACACTTTGATATAAGGAGCAGGATTCCCCCTCCCCTGGGGCAGTTAGTAAAAAGGCACGAAATTCTCATGAGAAACACAATAGCTTTGTCTGGCTAGAGAAAGCCAGAAGTTTATAAGGAATTTGACGCCCTCGGTCTCTTGCGGAGAGTTACATTTTAGTACAAGGTCAGTAGCAGGATTCAGAGATAACAGTCTCAACATTAGCGCTTTTGGTTTTAGGCAAGCTTGAGATGGCATGAATATAATGGCTGCAGTACATGAGCATAATAAGAGAGCATATAGTTACACAGTATGATCAAATCAATACAGGGACCAGAGAACATATGCATGGCATGGATGAATGGTATGCAGACACGACAGCCATTTTATTTCCAGGTAACACAGTTTGTCACACTTATCAGTTCCTTCATGTCATTGTCTTTTCTCTACAGTGCCAATGTGTATGTGCACATTGATTCCACACTTCCAAAAAGGCAATCTGGATGTCAGAGTAGGTATGATTACATTAGAAGATTTTTGTGTGTTGGTTTCTAAAAAGTGTGCATCCTGAAAACAAACACCTATATGATCTTCACATCATCTTCACCAACTTGATCTTGACTGAGCATTTTGGTGCAAACATTTGTTTTTATTCCTACATTAATCTACACCTACATAGTGAACCTGTTATGTGAGTACTGGTCCATGGTTCCAGTTTAATTTTCCTACACATCAGGCCTGAAAGCCTTTGCTGCAACAATCTTGATAAAATGGCCAGTGCCTGGAGGGCAGGCAGCCTTGGATCCCAATATAGCCTTCTTCAAGATTCCTGAAGGAAAGCTGGGATATCACTGCAATAAATTGTTGCCTTGAGTCAGATGTTGTTTTAGAAGCCTGGCAAGATCCAATCTCACATTGCTCAAATAATTTGGAGAACCTTTGTTGGAAGTAGGTAACAATATGGTTCCATATGGTAACAATATGGCCCCATCCTATGTTATCTTTGCTCCACCTCAGAGACTAGTTGCACTGGCATGCAAAATAACCAGGAACTCCTGCTTACAGTTGTGTTGGTTCTTTGCATACACAGGACCATACCGTACTGCAAATTATTCCTTTGTAGAAATCAAAGAAAGGTGAAATGCAAGTCAGACTTAGCCAAATCCCATGTCCTTCAGAAGCAAATCAATGCATATATAAAGCAAATTTCTCTACTGGCCTCCTTTTCTGGTCAACCTACTTACTCTCAATTTGGTGGAACTGCTCCAAGGTCAAGAATTTGACAAGTATATTCCCAGTTCGTAAATTAGTTCTTACTTACACAAGCATCGTTAATGATGAGGGGGGGAAACAGCCAGTCTAATGCTGATCTGTATTCTTTGCAGCCTCCACTTTTAGTAGTTCAAGGTGTGTACCAGCAGAGAGAGGACTCAGCAACCATGTAATTATTGTGACAGTCCTTGTTTGCTATTTTTTATTTCTCAACTTTTTATTCAGACTCATTTTATGGCACTATAAAGATGGCTAAAATTGTATTCACTGCTTTATCTAAATATTGATCAGAGTTTATAGAGAAATTACTGTGCCTTCTTGCTTCAACAGCAAAAATGATACAGTATGAATTAAAATAAAAACTCTACTCACTGAGGATGCTGCTTTAATTTATAAAATATCATCTCAACGTTGGTGAAGTTAATTTGCCTAAGTATGCCTGATCCCTCTGGATTTTTCCTGACTAAGTTCAGTGCCATCTTAAGCAGAGGAATACCATTCTAAGGCTTTAACAGAAGGATGTAACTCTGCTGAAGATGGCACATTTAGGTCCCCATACTGGGTATTTTAGTGAACATAAGCTAAATGGGTAGAATAATAATGGAATACAAATCAAGAATCATGAAAATGAATTGAGGGGAAAGTAGAAGTTGGGCTAAGAGGAAGAATGTCTTCAAAAGCTAATCTGTCCAGTAGCCTTTCCCAAGACTATTTATTTATTTGGTTTACATTACATTTTTAAGCATAAGGTGGACAAAGTAGATTTCAACTTTTAAAAATACAATATTAACTTTTTCTTCCCCTCTTCAGCCACTCCTAATACATTACCCAGCAGCAGCTCTGCCTCAGGTGTTATGCCAATAGTGGCTTTAAAATGCCACTTGTTGGGTGATGTGTAATCTACCACTTTCCTCCCCCAGTAATGGATCTTTAATATCTTGAGAGAAGCCAGAAACAGAATAAGGAATGTTTACCCAGATCTGGATGGTCCACGTGATGATTTTGTTTTTAAAAACCGCCTTGCCTCTGGACCTTTAATTACAGCTCCACCTTATGTTACCTTAAACTTTTACATGAGGGCTCTAGTCAGAGCTAGAGATGGGCATGAACAGAAAAAAACCCAAACATGATGTTTGTTGCCATCCACTAACAGGGACTCATGAACAACCATGAACATGGCCCCGTTCATGAACATGTTTGTGGTTGGCTGTTCTTCGGGGCCAGCAGGCTCTCCTCCAGCCATCATCCAAGTCAAGATCCCTACTGCACCACTCCCAGAAACATGACCTGAGCAGGTACCAGGAAAGGTACCAATAATAATAATAAATAATAGCTTGGCTGCAGAGCCTAGCAGCAGCCCTGGAACTTGAAGGGGTAGATCCCTATCCCACCACACACAGAAAATTCAAGCTCCAATGCACTTTCTCTATCAAAATGCCAACAGCAACTCTCTCCTTCTCCACTGTCGGCAGACTAAGCCTGCTCTTTGCTCCCCTGTTGTAACAAATTTGGAGCTCCACAATTGAAAGGAAGACCTGCCTATCAAGCTAAATTGGGCTTAGATTGGGGTTTCCAGGGCAACAGCAGGAGTTCGGACAGAGTTCAGACAATCCCTGCCTAAGTTGCCAAGGGAATTGATTGCAGGTGCCAGACTGTCTGGCTTGATGAACAGCAATGAACAGCAACGAACGAGGCTTGCTATGACCACCTGTTCATTTAGAATGGGGCCTCATGAACAGCTTGTTTGCGAACAGCAGATTGGGTTGTCCATGGCTTTTTTTTTGTTCGTATTGCTGTTCATGCCCATCTCTAGTCAGAGCCTACACTCTTTTTGTCTCCATATACACAGAACTACAGGTTTTCCCTGCTTTACCCAGGCTTTTACCTCAAGAAAACCATTCCTTGAGGGTTTGAATCCCACTAACACTACTTGTGGTGTTTTGCATCTGTGTAACACACAAATATATGCACACACATTATATATTGCTGCCTCCCTAAAATTTACCAAAAGTTTTTTGTGGCCCCAAAGCATTTTGCGCTAGACCTCTTCTGTTTAACTGGTGTTACAGGAAGGCTTTATTATAGATGGCAGTATAACAGGACAGCATGTGGAGTGGCTGTGAGGTAAAAAAAAAGGATTCTTTTTTGCTTAATCTAAAGTAGAATTTATTTACAAGAACCTAAGTATGATGGTTGCAGAATTTTGATAAGTGTATTGGTTTCAAAATAGGTTCATAGGTTTGGTGGTTTCAAAAATAGTTATATCTTCTTAAAAGTATTTTCACAAACCCAGTCACAAAGACTCATTTTCCACACACATATCTTCACTAATAAAATAAACACTCCTCTCATCCACTTGTACACAGATTCACTCAGGTCTTCCACACAGCTTGCATGTCTTAGAATGAGAACTTTTCAGGTTTCCATACAGTTTGCCTGACTTGGACAGAATAACCTGTGTCTGAGTTACACAAAAACTGACTGAAAACCTTTCACTCTGGTTGTTGTGGATTTTCCGGGCTGTATAGCCGTGGTCTTGACGTTGTAGTTCCTGACGTTTCACCAGCAGCTGTGGCTGGCATCTTCAGAGGTGTAGCACCAAAAGACAGAGACCTCTCAGTGTCACAGTGTGGAGAAGATGTGACATCTTCTCCACACTGTGTATCAAATCTAATGGATTAACATCTGAGTAACTGTACATAGTTTCACAATCCTACAGATTTTGCCACATTTCACAGGAGAAAACCCCCAAGAAAGTAAATATGTTTCAACAATATTAAAAAATAGGAAACATTGTACATATTAAATATTAAGTAATGCTATATAAGGCAATTTTATGTACACATCTCTTCTAATTTAATAAATTCCCTTAGATGACAACACATGAAATCAAATGAACACTGTATCTGATTCATTTACTGTCACATTGATGAAATTTTGCAATGCAATGAGAGCTGGTTTGGGGTAGTGGTTAAGAGCCAAGTCTAATCTGGAGAGCCAAGTTTGATTCCCGACTCCTCCACATGAAGCCAGCTGGGTGACCTTGGGCTAGTCACAAATCTCTGGAGCTCTTGCAGCCCCACCCACCTCATAGGGTGTTTGTTGTAGGGATAATCCTACTATATAATTCCCTTAGTGTCTATCCAACGACTCACATTGATGCTGGTGCACCTGCACGGGGTGCACCAACATAAAAGGGCGCCCGGGAAGGCCGCCAATGAAGGGCACGGGCTAGGTAGCCCAGCTGGAGGAAGAGGGCAGTGCAGGAAGAACGACGCGCTCAAGCCCCGGTGGAGCCCGGGTGACGGCGAAGTGCCTGCCCCCCTCAGAGCTCCACCGAGCCACACCATGGTGTGCCGCGCTGCTTTCAGCAGGGACTGGGCAGGCAAAACGCCCATTGCCCTCAGAGCCCTGCTGGGCCACGCCGCGCCGCTCTCAGCGGGGCCCGGGCAGGCGAAGCGCCCGTCGCCCTCGGAGCTGTGCTGAGCTGCGCCGCAGCGCTCTTGACGGGGCCTGGGCAGGTGAAGCGCCCATCCCCCTAGGAGCCCCACTGCGCCGCACCGCACCACACCACTCTCGCCGGGGGCCAGGCGGAGGCAAAATGGCCGTCGGCCTTGGAGAGCTCCCAAGCTGCGCCGCGGTGCTCTCAGCGGGGCACAGGCAGGCGAAATGCCCCTCGCCCTCCAAGCCCTGCTGAGCCACACTGTGGCACTCTCGGCGGGGCCCGGGCGGGTGAAATGCCCATCCCCCTCGGAGCCGCACTGCACCGCGGCTCTCTCAGCAGGGACAGGGTGATGGGGCATGACCAATGCGCCCATCGCCCAGTGAGGCCCACTGGATTTGGGCATGCGGAGGGAAGAGCAAACCCGCTCTGCCCTCCCTCCCTGGCTCCACACCCCACTTTCCAGGCCTCCCCAGACCCCTCCTGCCTTTCTACCCTCCACAAACCACCCCTGCCCTTCCTACCTGCCATTCTGCCCCACACCCCTCTTGCCTTTCCAACCTCCCCAAACCACCCCTTGCCCTTCCTACCTGCCATCCCGCCCCACACCCTTCCTGCCTTTCCACCCTCCCCAAACCCCCATTGCCTCCCTACCTTCCATCCCTCCCCAGACCCCTCCTGCTTCTCCACCCTCCCCAAACCCCCTTGCCCTTCCTACCTGCCATCCCTCCCCAGACCCCTCCTGCTTCTCCACCCTCCCCAACCTCCCCTTGCCCTTCCTACCTGCCATCCCGCCCCACACCCCTCCTGCCTTTCCACCCTCCCCAAACCCCCATTGCCCTTCCTACCTGCCATCCCTCCCCAGACCCCTTCTGCATCTCCACCCTCCCTAAACCCCCATTGCCTCCTTACCTGCCATCCCTCCCCAGACCCCTCCTGCTTCTCCACCCTCCCTAACCCCCCATTGCCTCCCTACCTGCCATCCCTCCCCAGACCCATCCTGCGTCTCCACCCTCCCTAAACCCCCATTGCCTCCCTACCTGCCATCCCTCCCCAGACCTGTCCTGCATCTCCACCCTCCCTAAACCCCCATTGCCTCCTTACCTGCCATCCCTCCCCAGACCTCTCCTGCTTCTCCACCCTCCCTAACCCCCCTTGCCCTTCCTACATGCCATCGTGCCCTACACCCTTCCTGCCTTTCCTCCCTCCCCAAACCCCCATTGCCCCCCGACCTGCCATCCCTCCCCAGGTCCATCCTGCATCTCCACCCTCCCCAACCCCCTTGCCCTTCCTACCTGCCATCCTGCCCCACACCCCTCCTGCCTTTCCACTCTCCCCAAACCCCCATTGCCTCTCTACCTTCCATCTCTCCCCAGACCCCTCCTGCATCTCCACCCTCCCCAAACCCCCATTTGCCTCCCTACCTGCCATTCCTCCCCACAACCCACCTGCCTCTCAGCCCTCCCCAAACCCCTATTGCCTCCCTACCTGCCAATACTCCCCAGACCCCTTCTGCCTCTCCACCCTCCCCAAACCCCCATTGCCTCCCTGCCATCCCTCCCCAGACCCCTCCACCCTCCCCAACCCCCATTGCCTCCCTACCTGCCATCCCTCCCCAGACCCCTCCTGCTTTTCATCTCTCCCCAGACCCCCCTTTACCCCCACCTTCCAGCCCTTCCTAACCACCTCCCCCCCCAGCCCTCCCCAGCTTTCTAGAGCCCATTGTATTTATTTGCACAACAGGCTCTGTTTCTAGTAACAACATACTTTGTAAAGTGCTCTGAGTGGGCAGTAAGTTGTCCTGAAGGACGGTATATAAATCAAATGTTATGTCCACTGGTGCCCCCTGGGGGTGATGGCGGGTCCTCCCCTGGCTGGGGGGTGTTGCTCAGGTCCGTCTTCTTCCCCTCCAACTCCTCTGCCTATTGCTGGCATCTGGCTCCGGCCTGGACCACCCTGTAGCCACAGGCATTCGTGTGGGGCTCCCCAGTGGGCCTCAGAAAGGGGGCCGGTCCACGAGTTGCAGCACTCTTGGGGCGCGGCCCTCCCTGGGCAGGACTGGCCCTCAGCTCCAAGGACAGCCTCCCATCTCTCTCCTCCCCGGCCCTGGTCTGGAGCAGTCCTAATATACCCACCCTCATTACCACACCCTCCCAGCCTCCCACATGCCCACCCCCACAGTGCTCCCCATCACCGCTGCCAGCTGGGGCCATACCCTTGTGCCCCACCCTAGCCTCTTGCTCTCATTGGCTATCCTGCCTGTCCTCCCCCTCACACTCCCTTGGCTGCCCCCTCGCCCTGTGAGCGGCAGCGGCCTGGCCCAATCCTGGGCCTGCGAGGTGCTAGGCGGCCCCACCCTGCTGGGGCGAGGTGGTGGCTGTGGTTCTGACATCAGGCCCCCTCACTGCTGCACTGGGCTGGGGCAGCCCGGCTGTGCCTGTGCTGGTGTTGGGCATTCCCTCAGCCTTCAGCCAGCTGTGGCGCCTTCCTCGGCTCGCACCCTGGCCTTCTCCGCCAGCTGGGGCCGGGTGCTGACTCGGCCTGGCGTGGCGGCCTGTCTCCCAGCTGGCTCTTCTCCTGCTAGTGGCGCAGCCGTGGGTACGGCACCGCCGTTGCTGGGGGAACTAAGAGCAGCGGTGTCCCTGGCGCAGTTCTTCCTGGCTCCTCTTCACACGGCTGTGCCACCCTCCGGGTGAGTCCAGGCCACCGCGCCTCTGGGGCTGGAGGGGGAGGGGGCCAGGGAGGCCAGGAACGGGGGTGCCAACCCTGGACATCAAATTTTATTATTATATATTATCATTATATAAACCATAGTCAAATATGTAAACATAATTCAATATTATTGACTAGGCTTATGACTGATTATTTAAACTATAAGCCAGTATTTTATATATACTTGTGTGTATCAGTGATCAATGTGGACTATCCAATAGTAACATAACTTCAAAGTGCTTAAAATTTCTTTGCTAGGAGTTTTTTCTCATTTTTGAAACCAACTCACTAATTTACCCAGTGCAGAACTTCAGTTTCTCTGCTAATAGTAGCCATAGATTATTCAGAGAAATGAATGCTAAAGAGAAAGGAACACTAAATTGTTGGATGGTTAGAAATGTTTTGCCCTAAGAGAATATTTATGCTATTTTCCTTACCTTGGTCTTTTCATTACAAACAAAACTGCTATATTAAGCAGCCTTCACTCCTATGAGAAACTAGAGTGAAGCAAAAACAGCTATTTTATGGATAAAGAAATGTTACTGTGGGCTTCAATGATTGCTACTGATTACAATGGCCTTGGCATGTTTCTAAGCAAACAAGTTTGATATAATAGATTAATATTAATCATCACTAGAAATTTTATGATTGCAACTATAGAGTAAGGCAGTTTTCACACACGCTCTGGGATGTTGCACAAACGCACAGCATGAAGCATCTTCCTGTCACAATCTCCTGGCACGATTGCCTTTAATGGCCTGATGATATCAGAAAAAGGGCCATTAAACGGGATCGTGTCGGGAAATCGTGTTAGGGAGACATTTTTATGCCATAAGTTTCACGTGATCTTCCGGGGGCATGGCCATGTGAAAATGGCCTAGATTATAGCATTGTGTGACAACTCGTTGTCAGTAAACCATTCCCACTCCATCACCACCCTGAGCCTGCTGGAAATGAGGGGACGGCGGAATAAATAAATAAATAAATAAATAAATAAAGAAAGAAAGAAAGAAAGAAAGAAAGAAAGAAAGAAAGAAAGAAAGAAAGAAAGAAAGAAAGAAAGAAAGAAAAAATGCCAATGTGCTGCAAATACTAAAACATTTCTGGGATCACATTAACAATGCCATCCTAAACCTTTCTAAACCTTTCTAAAACCATTTAAGTTTATGGGAATACATGGGTACAACTTTATTAATGATTGCATTGTACGCAATATAGAATAACTACTCATTAAATTTGCTGATGATGCCAAATTGGAAGGAGTGGCAAACACCCAAGAAGACAGAGTTAAAATTTAACAAGACCTGACTACTCTGGAGAAGTGGGAGGTTGTGAACAGGATGCAATTCAACATAGGTACATTTCGCACTCGGTTTTTAGAGCGCGTTTGTTCCTGTTCCACATCCCATGTTTGCAAGGTTTTCACACTTAAAAGCAGTCATGGGATGCAGTCCCGCTTTTTGTCCACTGTATCCCCGATTTTTCCCCCTGCGGACATACCCCGATGTTTTTTTAAGTTCGCTGCCGACTGGCAGCTGGCCCGCATTTTACTAATGTGAATACTTTTGCCTCCTTTTTGCTTCTCTCCCCCCCCCCTCTCCTTTTCCCTGGGAGCTGATTGGTTTGTGCAGAATTAACCACTCCCACCCTCCTCAGCTCTCTGAACTCCTTGTCCACCATTTTTTTTAGTAAAGCTAGCTGAGGGTCATAAGGCTGCTTCTTCGTTGGTTTCCTTCCGTATGCATGCTGTTTTTTTTTTTTCAAAAGCCAGGAATGATTTCTAAGCTTGCTGCTAATTCCCTGCTAGCTTTAAAATCAAGGAAAGTGTTAAATAGCTGCTTTCTCCTTCCTCCCTTAGGGTATGCACACACATTCTTTTTTTTTTTTAAAGACAAGAATGGGTTGCAACGTTGTAATGTTCCTGCACTTTCTTCCTGGCTTTAAAAGCCAGGAAAAGATTAAATGGCTGCTTTTCCCTCCCTCCCAGGCATGTTTCAGACTTTGCTAACGAGGAGGAAAAAAACCAAGCATTTTGCACAGCCCTTTGGAAACAAGCCTCTGCTTCCTGGGAGGAGAGTAATCGGCAGCATTTTAACCCTTTCCTGGCTTGATTTTAAAAAATGAGAGTGGTACATGTTTTCCCTCAGAACTCTGCCACCAATTGCCTCTCCGGTGGGCAGGGGACAGCCCAATCAGCAAAAAGGGGGAAGGGTTCCAACATTGCAACGTTACTACGCATGCTCAATCTTTTAAAAAAAAGTGTGACGTGAATTGCAAGGCCCCAAAAGCCCAAAATTGCACCGAGGTTTTGAAATGAAGCACAGACACCAAATCGAAATTGCAGTGGACAGTGTGAAATGAACAGGTGCAATGCCGAAGCCACTGCGATCGGGGCGAATGCTCATAAATGGCGGTTTAAACCGTAAGTGCGAAAAGGGTCATAGATAAGTGCACAGTATAACATCTGGGCCACAAAAATGTGAAGCACAAATACTGGATGGGGGATACACTTCTGGATAGTAGTGTATGTGAAAGAAATCTTGGGGTAAGAGTGGACTGTAAACTAAATATAAGCAATCAGTGTGATGCGGTAGCAAAAAAGGCAAACTCAGTCTTGGGTTGTATCAAAAAGGCCATTGCACTGAAATCGCAGAAGGTCATAGTCCTGCTCTATACTGCCCTGGTCACGCCATACCTGAAGTACTGTGTGCAGTTCTGAAGGCCTCACTTCAAAAAGGATGTGGACAAAATAGAGAGGGTGCAGAAGAGAGTGACGAGAATGATCAGGGGTCCACTCTGGAGACTGAGTCCTACAAGGAGAGGCTGAGGGCCTTGAGGATGTTTAGTTTGGAGAAGAGGAGATTGAGGGGGAACATGATTGCTCTCTTTAAATATTTGAAAAGCTGTCATTTGGAGGAGGGCAAGGAGCTATTCCAATTGGCAGCAGAGGATAGGACCCAAAGCAACGGGCTTAAATTATATGCAGAAAGGTACCGGCTGGATATTAGGAAAAAACTTTTTCACAGTCAGAGTAGTTCAAAGGTGGAATCGACTGCCTTGGGAGGTGGTGAGCTCCCCTTCACTAGCAGTTTTCAAGAAGAGGCTGAATGGATATTTGTCAGGGGTGCTTCAGGCTCATCCTGCATTGGGCAGGTGGTTGGACTAGAAGGTCTGTATGGCCCCTTTCAACTCTGTGATTCTGTGTGATTCTGTGAAGGTGTTGGCAGAGCTGCAGGTGGTTGGACTGTGCCATCCACCATCGCACTTTTCCCATCTTCTGCCTGACTTTCTGTGCCAGCTGGCCCCTGTCCCAGAGCCACAGCCAACCCAGTGCATGAGGCTGCAGGGCCACTCACTGCTGCCCTCAGCTGCCTGCTCTTTGCCGGGCCCTCGCTGCTGGGCAGTTCTCCTCCTGACACCAATGCTGCCTGTCCTGCAGACCTTGTTTCCTGGTCATGGCTGCTCCTGCTGTCTGTCCTCTTGCCTGAGCTGCCCTTGGAGGGAAAGGTAAGGTTGGGGTCTGAGAGTCTTCTGACCCCGGACAC
This sequence comes from Eublepharis macularius, assembly GCF_028583425.1. Lineage (NCBI taxonomy): Eukaryota > Metazoa > Chordata > Lepidosauria > Squamata > Eublepharidae > Eublepharis > Eublepharis macularius. The sequence goes on from NC_072798.1 coordinate 61,206,934, forward strand.
ATTGATAATGCATATGAAAAGCTAACCAGATAACTGGAAGATACTTCCTATCTCATGGAGATTCAATTATCTTTCTCCCACATTTCATCTGTTCATGCCTAGTAATATGAATTTAAGTAGGTTCTAGATGAATCAAGCCTGAATTCTCCCTAGAAGCTATAATGATGAAACTGAAGTTATTATACTTTGGTCACATCATGAAAAGACAAGAATGCTAGGAAAAGCTGAAGGCAGTAGGAAAAGAAGAAAACCCAAAATAAGATGTCTTGATTTAATCAAAGAAATCAAAGCCTTGAGTTTGCAAGATCTGAGCAAGTCTGCTAATAACAGGATGATTTGAAGGTAGGGTTGTCAGGTCTCTCAGGTGGAGGTACATTGTCTGTGTATTCTTTGATAAAGGTGTGAGTTGAAATGGGACCAATAAGGATCTAGACAACCCGTCAGAACCAAGAAGATTATTCTTCATTTAGGACTTTTCATAGTCACTTGAAAGTGCCTGAGACAGTTTTGTGGGCTCTTCCACGCTGTGTGGATATTGAGTGCTTTTGACCCTTATATGTTTTGTGTTATGTATACTGTTGTACACTTGCCTTATTGGTGCTAATTGATGCACTTGCACTTTAATATGAATGTGCAATATTGAATATATTAATGCTTACAATAGCACTTTAGCAGCAGCACTTTATGTATACATAGGTACAGGGTCCTTTAAATATAGCACCTATATGTATGAGTGTTCCAACTGTGTTCTGAGAGTCATATTAACCTGATAGTCTTCATTGTCTATACAGCAAGTATATAATTATTCATTAAATTACTGCATTGATAAGTTTCATCTTGTACAAATATGTTCATTAGTAAGTTTACACGAGTTTTTTGTTTGCTTCTGTGGGTTTGTACCGCATTACTCTCTTTGTTTTGATACCTCTCACCAATTGCCAGCAATCTGCAGGCACCAGGGCAAACTATTGTGAGTTAGCCCAGGGACACCTGGGAGCCCTGTTTGGAGGTCATTAATTCATAGGGTCAAAATAAGTCTCAGCACATATCATGCACACACAATAGGAATATATTTATTTAATGTACTTATTTTAGGATGTTTCTGTCTGCTCAAGGCAGTTTACAATTAAAATGATAAGTGTTCAATATAAGAAAAAGAAGCTATTAAAAAGGCTCATGGACATAAACATCATAAAATAGACCTCAGACCAAAAGTATACCAATAAAAAAGCTGAAAAGATAAAATCCCTAATTAAAAGCCTGGCTTAAAAATGATGTATTTTGGCCTGGTGCCTAAAAGACAGTAAAGTAGGCACCAGGCAAACCTCAAAGGCAAGATGCCACCACAGGAAATGCTCTGACTGTCCTCACCAGCTGCCTCACTTCTGAAGGCAGGGGCACAGTGTGGGGCTTGCAAACTCTGGTGTAATGTTTTGCATCTAAATAATTTGGATTTTATTTCTGCTTGCTAATGTGTGGGGGTTTTTAATTGTTCACATACAGGCCTCTGAGGAAAGAAGGAAGGAGGCTGGATGGGTGAATGGAGTGCCCTGTAATAGGACAGTAGGTGTACCCTAGGGGATAGAGCAAACTGTCATTTTTAGTCAATGCTGAGGGAAAGTTTATCAGTCAGCCTTTGTATATCTTAGAGAGACGTTATTCTAGTTAAATTAGGCAACATGTATGGACCCTGAATTGTCTCTGCATTTCTGAGAGAAAGTATTTATTCTTCCAAGTTTAATGAATAACTTTCTCTAACAATGAGAAAGCACTCTGGACAAATCAGGCAAACTGTGTGTGTGCCAGGGGCAGCCTGTATATATCTGAGACAGAAATTATTCTATCTAGGTCAGGCAAGCTGTGTGGAAAGGCCTGAGTGAATCTGTGTCTCTTTGGATAAGAAAGTTTATTCTGTTGGAGAAAACCTGTGTGGAAAATTACTCTGTGTGACTGAGGCCAAATCCACACGCACTCACCATCCGCTTATCTTGCGCAGTCATGGCAGTTGGATTCATTCTGCTACCATGCTGTGCATCATCACATTCACTCTCCCAATGTGTCTTCGTGGCACAATCAGTTCTCCACACACAACTGAGTAAAGCGTTATAGTGGGTGGTTCCCACCTCCGTCATCAGCATTGACGGTGCACATCACTTCCCTTTAAAAAAAAAGAAGTTAATTTTGCGCTATACCGATATTCCGGCTTTTAAGAAATGGCAAGGTCCCCTCCCCCTCAACTTTGATTGGCCCATTTTTTGCTCATCACAGACCACTTTCTAACAATTGGCTGGTTGTTATGGCAGGCAAATTTGAAAATAATTTGTCACATTAAAACATTCTCCGGAAAACCTGTTGCTCACAAAGTAGGTTTTCCGGTATACCAACCATTCTTTATTGTGCAAATGCGCTATGAAAGCCCTTAAAAAAAAAAAAAGGGCCGGGCAAAAACAGATTTCCACCATTATCATGTGGTATGGAAAGGAGGGTCAATTGTGGCACAGTGATGGCAGGGAACACGCGGAATGAGAAAGCATGTGAATATCTGCTTGAACAGCGCTGCGGTTTGCGAAAAAGGCACAGAAACAAAAAGGAAGTTTGGATTCAGCCTCCATCAATAAACCTTTAAGAAGATATAATTATATTTGAAACTGAAAAAGTTAAGAACCGTTCTGAAATCAATATACTTATCAAAACACCACAGCCATCACACTCATCTACTTATAAATAAATGCTACTTTTGTTTAAGCAAGAAAGATCTCCCCCTCACAACTAGGGGTGTGCGTTTCGGCATTCAGAATGCCGAAAGAAAGCCGAAAGAAACCTCTTTCGGCTTCTTTCGGGTTATCCGAAACGTTTCGGGGAAAGCCGAAACGTTTCGGGTATCCGAAAGAAAACAAGCCGAAACGTTTCAGCTTTTTCGGCTTTCTTTCGGCAATCGAGAGAATCGCCATTTTCTTTTTGCTAGGCGTTTGCCTTAGCAAGCGTCTAGCAAAATCCTGCTGAAAGCTAAGGCTTCCTGCAGGCTCTAAGAAGAGGGGAGGGGGGGAGAAGGAGTGAATCACTCACTCCTTCTGTCACCCCCCACCCCTCTTGCAAAGGAGGGAAGGGAATCCTGTGCTTTGCAAATGCAAGGTGGATTGCATTTGCTAGCATTGCGCTTTGCATTTGCAAAGCAGTGGAAGCAGAGATTCCCGCCAAAATTAACAGGTAGGGGAGGGGGAGCAGGAGGAGGGTGACTCTTGGAGTGTGGGTGGGGAAAGGCAGGGGAGGGGGGACTTTAGGAGTCACCAATCCCACTGCTACATTCTTATGCCAGCCAATAGATTTAAATCTTTGGCTGAGGCTGCAGCAGGGGATTTAAATTTGGAGCAAGACTGGTCTGGAACACTTCTGTTGTTGCTGCTGACCGAGAGAGGAGAAGAGAGACTGCACCTGGAGGACATCTGCCTGGAGGATCAACTGTGCTGGACATCCTGAGAGGACACCTGGTAGGCCTTTTTAAAATTTTTGTAAGTTTTTTGATGCTGCACTGTGCTGCTGTGGCCTGCCTCTGCAAAAGGGTGTTTCAGTTAAGTCTTGGCATGGCCTGGGGGACAGGTTGGGCAGACAATGTTTGGGGGTGGGGGTGGGGTTCAGCATTGGTTGTTGTGCTTGCCTTCTTTAATGTTTAATTTCTCATGCTTGAGTGTGGGGTGGGCTTGATCTACTGTTTCACAGGAATTTAAAAGGAATGTGCCAGCTTTGGGCCTACACAGGCCAGAAGCTCTGCTGGGTGTCTTTGGTGCCTGTCTTCTGGCTGGCTCTCACAGTTATGCTCCACAAATTGGGTTGGTGTGGGGTTGCTTAGCTGTGTCTGGTCCCCTTCTTCCAAGGCTTCCCACCAGGCTCTCAAACAAGTGTGCCAGCCTCTGGCCTACACACAGGCCTGATGCTCTGGCTTTGGGGCCTCTCTCTGCTAGCTGGCCTGGCTCTCACAGTTATGCTCCACAAATTGGGTTGGTGTGGGGTTGCTTAGCTGTGTCTGGTCCCCTGCTTCCAAGGCTTCCCACCAGGCTCTCAAACAAGTGTGCCAGCCTCTGGCCTACACACAGGCCTGATGCTCTGGCTTTGGGGGCTCTCTCTGCTAGCTGGCCTGGCTCTCACAATTATGCTCCACAAATTGGGTTGGTGTGGGGGTTTTTTTCTGTGTTTGGTCCCCTGCTCCCAAGGCTTCCCACCAGGCTCTCAAACAAGTGTGCCAGCCTCTGGCCTACACACAGGCCTGATGCTTTGGCTTTGGGGCCTCTCTCTGCTAGCTGGCCTGGCTCTCACAGTTATGCTCCACAAATTGGGTTGGTGTGGGGGGTTTTTTCTGTGTTTGGTCCCCTGCTTCCAAGGCTTCCCACCAGGCTCTCAAACAAGTGTGCCAGCCTCTGGCCTACACACAGGCCTGATGCTCTGGCTTTGGGGCCTCTCTCTGCTAGCTGGCCTGGCTCTCACAGTTATGCTCCACAAATTGGGTTGGTGTGGGGTTGCTTAGCTGTGTCTGGTTCCCTTCTTCCAAGGCTTCCCACCAGGCTCTCAAACAAGTGTGCCAGCCTCTGGCCTACACACAGGCCTGATGCTCTGGCTTTGGGGCCTCTCTCTGCTAGCTGGCCTGGCTCTCACAGTTATGCTCCACAAACTGGAATGGGGTGGGGTTTTTTTTCTGTGTTTGGTCCCCTGCTTCCAAGGCTTCCCACCAGGCTCTCAAACAAGTGTGCCAGCCTCTGGCCTACACAAAGGCCTGATGCTCTGGCTTTGGGGCCTCTCTCTGCTAGCTGGCCTGGCTTTCACAGTTATACTCCACAAACAGGTTGCTGAACGTTCGTGGACCTCTTCTGGACTGGACTGCACTTGGAGGACATCTGCCTGGAGACCTCTGCGTGTGGAGGATCAACTGTGCTGCTGGGCATCTGGAGAGGAGGACTGGTAGGGTTGTTAAAAAAATTGTTTTTTGAACTTACTGCTGCTGCTGTGGCAATCTGCTAGCATATGCTTTAGTTTGGTCTTTATGGCTTGGTCTAGGGGGGACATTTTATAGTTGGGCAAGAAGACATTGTTTGGGGGTTGGGACACTTGGGGGGGTTCAGTATTGATTGCTGTGCTTGCTTTCTTTGATGTTTCCTTTGTTATGCTTGAGTGTGGGGTGGGCTTGATCTACTGTTTCACAGGAATTTAAAAGGAGTGTGCCAGCTTTGGGCCTGCACACAGGCCCGCTCTGCAGGGTGGATGTGTTGTGTTTTACCACTGGTTGGCCCTAGCCCTTTTGGGGGGGGTGCCTTGACTTGATTTGTAGATCGGGGCCTTGACTTTTGGGGGTCGCGTGTGCGGCGTGTGTTATTGACTCTGTTAACATTCCAACTTTCTTGACAGCATCGCGGAGGAGAGGAGGACCAGCTGCAAGACCACCTGAACATCGCTGGACTGCAGGAGTGGTGGTGGTGTGTGAGTCCAGGTTTATATTAGGGTGGGCTTAGGGGTGGGTTCTTGCTAGCTTGGGAGGGGGGAGGCTCATCTTCAGACCACCACATCCACACCCCACACCGACACACACCACAGAAACATTGTTCCCGCTAAATAGTGTCTTAGGTAGGTAGGCCAGTTGGTAGGTATTCAGTGGCTAATTGCCCTCAACTTAATCATTAGGGAAACCAAGCCTAGTTTTTTTAAAAAAAACTAAATAGGGACTCAGCAGGAAAAGCAGTAGTGAGTGAGCGTTAGGTTTGAATTCTATATATATATAAATTTGGAATAGCTGTCAATAGGCTTCCCATTAGTGCCCCCATAACTAGGGTTCCACTGCCCATCTCTGGCACCCGTGGTGGTGCCAGGCCGGCCCGGGCATACTACTGTGTGAGTGTCTAAGGCTGTCTGTCACCTACTGGGGTTTAGGGCCAGCTCAATTCCGGAGGAATTAAGCTGTTTGGCAGGTTCAGGTTCCCCGACATAAATAGGGTCGCTTAAAAGGGCACTTGATTGTTCATCTCCAAGTCACAGAGCCACTAGAAGCACAGATTTAGAGCAGGTAAGTTAGGTCTCGAAAACAAAGTTGACCTTTGTTTTCCCAAGGTTTTCTGATTAGTTAGGGTAGATTTTGGGAGGGGAAAGCATGGCAGAGAGGAAAGAAGAGAGGGGCCCTGGGGGAAAGGCTAAGGAGAAATCTAGACGGGAGGAGGGGAGGGAGAGGGGGACTGCTGCGGCAGCCCCCCCATCTGAGCGGAGGAGGCCCTCCCCTGCGCTGCTGCCATTCACCAGCCTGGCTTCTGGTGACAGGAAGAGGGTTCGCAAGACTCTCTTTCCTGAGGCAGCTGCTGGAGGGCCACCCCCAACCCAGGTGTCTCAGGCAGGGGCTGGCACTGGGCAGGGGCCTGCTGCTGAGGCTCCTCCTCCTCCAGTGGTTGCGAGCCAGCTGCTGGAGGAGGGGCAGCATGTGGTGTCTCCTGGGATGGACGTGGGGCATGTGACTTTTCCATCCCTCACGATCACCCCAGAAACCCGGAGGATGTTGGAGGAACTGCCCATGAGACCCCCCCTGGGGCGGTCCACCCCAGTTTCCTCTGAGGCCAGCAGCAGGCCTCTCGCGGCTGTGCAGGAGGGGAGAATGCAGGAGGAAGAGGCAGAGACTGTGGTGGAAGAGCCCACATCTCTGCCCCTTCAGCCTTGTCCATCCCCACCTGCCCGGCCGAGAGTGGGACACGGTGTGTCCGGCCAGAGCACCTCACAGGAGGTGCCTCAGGGTGGTCCCGAAAGCGCTTCTCCTGGGAAGCGTGGGATGCCCTTTTCCTCCGAAATCTGGAAGCACTTCCAGAGAACGGAGGATCCCCAAGCAGCCCAGTGCCTGCATTGTAGGCAGCACGTCAGCCGTGGCAGAGATGTGCGGCATCTCTCCACGTCTGGGATGAGGTACCATATGAAGAGGCACCACCAGGTAGTGCTTCTTCGGGAGGAGGGTTCAAGTGGCACCACACGGCCGCCAGCTAGCCAGAAGGAGACAGGCTCCTCTGGTGCTCTCCCCCCAAGGGTACCTGCAGGGAAGGGACGCCAAGCCTCTCTCCCAGAGATGCTTGGTATGCAGGGCACTAGTGTGCCCAGAGAGGGGATCCGGAGGGCGAGCCGGCGCATCACGCGCCACATCGTCAACATGGTAGCGGTGGATGGGAGACCGTTCTCCATAGTTGAAGACTTCGGCTTCTCAGGGCTGCTCCACGATTTCTTTCCCTGGTATGCCGTCCCTGCTCGCACGACGTTGAGCAGATCGGTGGTGCCCTCGTTTTACAGGGCTGCCAGGGACCATGTGAAGGCACAGCTGTCCCGGGTTGCCGGGAGAACTGTGCACTTCACATCCGACATCTGGACCTGCCCAAGTGTGCAGCAAGCATACCTCTCGCTTACTGCTCACTGGTGGGAACCTGAAGCGGTTGTGGGTGGGGGCCAGGGGGAGGTGCCTAGCACAGCTAGCCAGGGAAGGATGGGAGACCGCCGGGCCGGCTACTGCAAGGCCTTGCTTCACGCCGAGGTGCTCGACGTGTCCCACATGGCGGAGAACATCACTGCCACCTTAAGGAGACAGTTGGAAGAGCGGCTAGGCCAGGGACCCGCCACCGTGGGATGCATGGTGACGGACGGTGGCAGCAACATGAGGGCGGCAGCGCATCTAGTGAGCCAAGAGTGCGTCTACTGTGCGGCTCACAAGCTTCACCTAGTGGTGAGAGATGCGCTGGGGTTGGGCTCCTCGAAGGTGTCAGGATCAGAATGCTCTCTTGTGTACTTTTGCTTAACCGACTCCATGTTTAATCCTTTCAGTGTTCAGTGCTTTCTTCCCCAGGTGCAGAGGTTCCCAGGCAGCTATCTCACAGACCTCCATTGTTTTGGCTACCGACGTTCCACCAAGAACCGGCCTTGGGGAAGCTTTCGCTCTCGCAACTTCAAAGGGAATGTTTTGAGAACTATGGGGGGAGGATGGGTCAGCTATGGTATTTACTATGTATCTCTTGCTTTGCCTGGCATTGGTAACAATGCATATGTACCAACCTGGATATTGCATTCAGGCCAGTGGACTATAATAATCTTTTTCTTCATTAAATGCTTTTTGGAAACAATGGACTTTTGTCTAATTGCAGAAGGCAGACTGGAGTAAGGATTTTATCTAGCCACAGTTCTGACATTTTGTTACAATCACCTCTCCAATGCCTCAACCGGATCAAACGGACTCCAAAGCTGTCCCACCCTGGGACCCTTTGTTCGACCCGTATGCCTCTCCCGGTCCTCGAGGCTCGGAATCTTCTCAAGTTGTACCAAGGAGACAAGGATCCACGGTTACAACCATTTTTACCCTCGCTCCCAGTACTGAGAGAACGAAGCCCAGCGCGTCAACCGTTCCACTATTCAGCGTGCCGACCCCGACGCAGTGGGGGGCCCGGCCCAGAGAGACGAGAGAGTGGAGGATCAGCGCGATGTTTACCCAAATACAGTTGGATAGCCGGCGTAGTCTGGGATCTATACCGGAGCAAGCTGAGGGCCGTCCGTGGCTGTTCTGGAATCGGATGGCCGAACAAATGGAAGGGGACACTTCCCAGCGAGGGGCTCTTTGCTGGGACTATGCCGAAGTCACCCCGAGGGTGGGGGAACCCGATGTTGGAGAGCATCATTGGGCACAGCTCCAGAGCAGAACAATTGCCATTGATTCTGGAATTTCAGCAATCACTGGATTAACCAAAGGTGTACTTGCTGCACGGTCGCAGGAAGAACTAGGGGTGGAAGCACCCCTGCCGTGGCAACAGACGCTGAGCATGGACCACCCGCCAACCCCTCCAACTACTGGGGATACGGGGGATCCGCAGCAGTTACAGACAGAGTACAGAGGTTAGAGAATAGACTACAGAGCATGGAAGAGAGTCTAGCCAACGCAGTACATCTGCTTTCAGTTTTAGTGGTGGGGGACAAAGACAGGGCCCCGCCAACGGGCCTGCCTGGCATTAGCCAGAGTCTGGCTAACTTGCAGATCCAGATATGGCCGCAGCAACCATCGGAAACAGGTGAGGAGATTGGGGCCACTGGAGGGGGGTCCCTCATGGCGGGAGAAGGAGGAGAACCGTGTCCGGAGGACCTGTACCCAGACCAGCCCGCAACCACAGATACCAGCAGCAGCGAGGAAACGGAGGAGGAGGAGGAATAACCGCCGGCCCAACCACGCGGACCAGCTTCCCCTATGGTTCCTCCACCAACCACCCAAGCGAGCCAGCCAACCACACTGAGGGTGGTTCCAGGAACTTTACCGGCACAACCACAAGGGCCGACTTCCCCTATAATTCAACCGCCGACAACCCAGGCGAACCATCCAACTACGCCGCGGGTGGTTCAAGGAACTCAGACCTCGCCGAGGGAACCTCGCCCCACCCGACCAGCACCAACCCGGCCGACGCCGAGACAGCCGACACCGAGGGGACCCCTGCCGATTCCTGGGTCGATACCGTCAATGGGGCCGGTGGCCCCTCCACCCCTGCAACCTCTACACCCGCAGCCGACGCCGAGACAACCTGTCCCCCAACCTCAACCGTATTCCCATCCGCGTCAGCCGCCGCTGCAACTGGGGCCCCTGGACGCCTATCCCATGCCAGTCCAGACCCCCAGACAGGATCTACCCATGGGATGGGTCAAACTGGACGCAACTTTTGATGGAGACCCATCCAAGTTGGGATTTTTCCTGGTACAAGTGGTGCAATTTTTTAATGGTTGGGGACACCTGTTTGGAAGCGAAGCCAGCCAGATAGAGCATCTGGGATCGCGTCTCCAAGGTAAAGCGGCTGGCTGGTATGTGGGACTTTATAATGTGGGGGCCCCCGAGCTGGAAACTCTCCAAGGGTTAGTGGATGCTATCCGGGCGCAATATGAGGATCCCTTGGAGGAAACCAGGGCTAGAACAGAGTTGCAAGCAATTAGGCAAGGCAGTATGTCGGCTAGAGACTATGCTACACAATTCCGACAGCTCGCTGTCAAATGCCCGAGGTGCGAGGAGTCCACCAAGATCATTTTGTATAAACAAGGGTTGAACCCGAAATTACTAGACCGAGCGCTCATGCAAGACAACCCGCCTACACTGCTAGGATGGATACAGTTGACTTGCGAAGTCGAAAATCGACTCCTAGAAGTTCGCCTAGCGGAACAACATCAACAACCCCCGAGCCAAAGACGCTCCTCCACACCTTTGTCGTTGAGAGGGAGCAAGGGAACTGGGTATGCCACCCATGGAGCGAGAGATGCTAGATGGCAACAGGGATTGTGCTTGCAGTGCGGCCAGGGTGGCCATTTCGCAGCGCAATGCCCATATCGGCCTGTGCAAAGACCTCCGCTCCAATTATGACGCCCAGCTCCCCTAACCAGCCCAGCGCTGCCGCGCCCTACTCCGGTGCCCAGAGCTGCCCCGAGAAGTAGGGGGGCGCCAAGAAAAAGCTTCCCAGATAGAGGACTGGAGTTGGAGGAGATCACCGAAGACGATCAAACAGCCCTGATCGGGGGAGGGAATCCCGAGAGCCCGGAGTCGGGAAACGAAATGGATCTGTCGTAAAAGGACCCAAACGGCAGATCACACGTCAGTCTGGTCCGGTGTTAAACCGACCCCCGGGGTCCATACTGTTCATTCCTGTAACGTTAGTAAACCCTGACAAGAAGATGCACGTCCGTGTGCAAGCCCTGATTGATTCGGGCTGCTCTAGAGACATTATTGCACCTGCCTTAGTCAATGGGCTAGTGCTCCCAGTAAAAGATTTGGATATACCTGTCATTTTTGAACAAATGGATGGCACTAACATGAATCCGGTTACCACAGAAACTGCTCCGATCATAACCGGCATGGGGTCACATTGGGAGACCAGATCCTTCGTCATTAGTGCCACGGCTAAATATCCCCTGATACTGGGAAGCCGATGGTTGTGCGATCACAACCCCCACATCGACTGGGCAGAAGGAAGTATTACTTTCACCCATGAATCTTGCAAAAATCATCATTGGGATCAGAACTGGGGAAGAAATCCCACTATGTCTGAGTCAGCCCTACTCACCCAAGAAGAAATTAACCAAATACCTAAACAATATAGGGCATTCACTCAAGCCTTCACAGAAGAAGAGGCCAATACCCTCCCTCCGCATAGGAGGACGGACTGTGCTGTAGAGATTTTACCAGGGGCCTCGCTGCCCAAGGGTCGGTTATACCCTATGAGCCCCAACGAAAGAGACGAACTTCGGAAGTTCATCGATCTCAATTTGCAAAGGGGGTTCATCCGCCCAGCTAATAGTCCCCTTGCAGCCCCAGTATTATTCGTGAAAAAGAAGGATGGGGGCTTGAGACTGTGTACCGATTTTCGGGGACTAAACGCGGTGTCCGCTAGCAATGCCTACCCCATTCCACTAATCAAAGATCTACTCAATGTCGTGGCCCAAGGTAAGATCTTTACAAAATTGGATTTAAAAGATGCTTACTTCCATGTTCGTATTCGAGAAGGGGATGAATGGAAAACCGCGTTCAATACCCCACTTGGACAGTATGAATATTTAGTAATGCCTATCGGCTTGACTGGCGCCCCCTCGGTGTTCATGTCCATGATCAATGAAGTCCTGCATGAATTTCTGTACCAGGGGGTGGTGGTGTATCTTGATGATGTGTTGATTTACTCAGAAACGGAGGAAGAACATGTGGAACTTGTACAAAAGGTCCTAACCACACTCATGAATAACAAACTACCTATTAAACTTTCGAAATGTGAGTTCCACAAACCTAAACTTACCTATCTGGGCTATTGTATATCGTCAGAGGGTTTAAAAATGGACCCAGAAAAAATACAAGCAGTGTTAAATTGGCAGGTCCCCTCAACTCGTAAAGAATTGCAGTCGTTTCTAGGGTTTGCTAATTTCTATAGAGAATTCATTGCTAATTTCGCCCAGACCACGCTCCCCTTGACTGAACTGTTAAAAACGAAAGACAAGGGGGAGCAAGCAAAGAAACCTGGTGCGAAGCTGTCCTGGACACCCGAATGCGAGGCAGCATTCAACCAGCTAAAAGAGCAGTTTGTCTCAGAACCCGTGCTACAACACCCCGATGAAAACCGCCCATTCATAGTACAGGTCGATGCCAGCGATACGGCAATTGGGGGTGTGTTATTGCAGCGAGGGGAGGACGGAAATCTCAAACCTTGCGCCTTCCTTTCCAGAAAGTTTTCTGAGGCAGAGAGGAATTGGAATGTATGGGAAAAGGAGGCTTTCGCTGTTAAAGCGGCGCTCACAAATTGGAGGCATTGGCTAGAAGGAGCCAGACATCCGTTCAAAGTCTGGACGGATCACAAAAATTTGGAGGCCCTGCGCAGCCCTCGCAGACTAAACGCCAAGCAATTGCGGTGGGCGGAGTTCTTCTCGAAATTCGATTTTACCTTAAACTTCCTCCCAGGCAAAACTAATTTCCTCGCTGACGCTCTATCATGCATGCCCCAACATAAAAGCAAAAGGGAGGAGACCATCGACACAGTGTTTTCGCCTACGCAATTAGGGGGTGTGATGACTACGCGCAGCCGCCTTAAGCCCTCCCCTTCACCCGATCAGGGGTGGAGGGAAAAGCTGAAAGCCGAAGTGGAGAAGGAGGGGGGGGGGCGCCCAAAGACAAACTGCAACAATCCGCCCACGGGGAATGGCTTTGGGGAGACCGGTTTTATGTGCCCAAATGTATGAGGAAGGAAGTTTTACAACGTTGTCATGATGCCCCCACAGCGGGACACTACGGCTACTTGAAAACGCTCCACCTAGTGCAACGCCAATTTTGGTGGCCAGGCATGCGCAAGGATATCTCCCAATACGTAGCCTCTTGCCCCATCTGTCTCAGCGCCAAATCCAGAAAGGGCAAACCTCCAGGGCTCTTGCAACCATTAGAAACGCCAAGTCGACCGTGGGAGATTATTTCTATGGACTTTATTACCGACTTACCCCCCTCTAAGGGACATAACTGTATTTTGGTTGTGGTTGATCTGTTTTCCAAACAAGCACACTTCATACCGTGCACCACTATTCCCTCCGCTAGAAAGCTAGCTGATATTTTTATGAAAAACATCGTGAAAATACATTCTTTTCCATCCAAGGTGATTTCGGATCGTGGCGGGCAATTCGTTGCCAACTTCTGGCGGGAGCTTTTACACCTACTGGGGATTGAACAAGGGCTCAGTTCAAGCCATCACCCAGAAACAGACGGACAGTCCGAAAAAACTAACCAGATATTAGAACAATTTCTACGCTGTTACATCAACTTCCAACAAGACAATTGGATTGACTTGCTTCCATTGGCAGAGTTCTCCTATAATAACAGTGTACACGCGTCTACAGGGGAAACCCCTTTCAAAGTAGTTTATGGCTTCCACTTCAAGCCGTTCCCGTTTGAAGCGCTTCCCCCTCCAACGACAGCTTCTCAAGACGTCACCGAGTGGTGGGGGGAAGCAGCTCACCAATGGACTCAAATCAAAAAGCACCTCGACAAAGCCAAACAAGACTACAAGAAGTACGCCGACCGCCACCGTGCGGCGGAATGGGATTTACAGCCTGGCGATCTTGTTTATCTGTCTACAAAAAACCTGAAAATATCCCAAACTAGTCGGAAATTAGCTTTAAAATTTTTAGGACCTTTCCCAGTGCGCAAAGTAATCAACAAAGTGACTGTTGCTTTAAATTTGCCAAAGAACCTACGCTATGTGCATGATACTTTCCATGTCAGCCTCCTAAAGAAAGCTCCAACTGATAACCAATGGCATGTCAAAGGCCCCCCAATTCCAACATTAATCGATGACCAGACCCATTATGAAGTACAACAAATACTGGACTCAAAAGTTAAACGTAATCAGCTGTTTTACCTAATTAGATGGAAAGACTTTGATTCTGGGTTTGATGAGTGGGTCAGTGCTGTGCATGTCCATGCCCCTAGACTGGTAAAAGCGTTCCATTCTCGCTACCCACACAAACCGGGGGGGGGGCTTCTTAGGGGGGGCAGAATGTCAGGATCAGAATGCTCTCTTGTGTACTTTTGCTTAACCGACTCCATGTTTAATCCTTTCAGTGTTCAGTGCTTTCTTCCCCAGGTGCAGAGGTTCCCAGGCAGCTATCTCACAGACCTGCATTGTTTTGGCTACCGACGTTCCACCAAGAACCGGCCTTGGGGAAGCTTTCGCTCTCGCAACTTCAAAGGGAATGTTTTGAGAACTATGGGGGGAGGATGGGTCAGCTATGGTATTTACTATGTATCTCTTGCTTTGCCTGGCATTGGTAACAATGCATATGTACCAACCTGGATATTGCATTCAGGCCAGTGGACTATAATAATCTTTTTCTTCATTAAATGCTTTTTGGAAACAATGGACTTTTGTCTAATTGCAGAAGGCAGACTGGAGTAAGGATTTTATCTAGCCACAGTTCTGACAGAAGGAACCCTTTGATACCCGGACCCGTTAACTCTAGTTACTGATCCAGAAATGTCGGAGGCTCACGGGTCACTTCTCGCGCAGCGTGAAGGCCACGCACGAACTGCGTCAGACACAGGTCAGGACAGGTGTGCCAGAGCACGCTCTGATCACTGACGTTAGCACTCGCTGGAACTCCACCTGCACCATGCTTGAGCGCTTGGTGGAGCAGCAGGCCGCACTCCACGCGTGGCTCTCCGAGAACCGCGGTGCGAGTCAGGTGGGTGAGTTCAGCCGGGAGGATTGGCTCACCGTCACCCAGACAGTGGAGGTCCTGAAGCCCTTCAAGGACTTCACTGTGGCAGTCTCGTCAGACACGGCAACCCTCAGTCTGGTCATTCCCCTGGTGCACACGCTCCAGAGGAATCTGGCCACCCTTGCAGACCGGGTCGCACCCCGTGCTGACCTTGTTCCAGTGGTGAGCGCATTAGTGAGAAGGCTGCAGCAGGGCATAGCTGCCAGGCTAACTCCTCTCACTAAGGAAGAGTCATACATGTTGGCGACCATGTGTGACCCGCGCATAAAGGGCACTTTTGCCGAGCGGGACGGGAACCTCACCAAAGCCAGAGACGGGCTCTGCTCTTGGGTGAGGTGCAGGCAGGCCGCGAGGGGACGCCTGTCGACAGGGGGGATGCAAGAGGGGCCCTGCCGTGCGGGTCCCTCTGACGCCCCCTCTGCGCAGCCCCCCCCCCCCCCGCGGCCACCACCGGAGTACCGATGGAGATGGAGATGCTCTGGTGGGCCCTCGTCCCCTCTGGGGTCATGAGGACCGTGAGAGAGGATCCGGCGGAGGCAATGGTCAGGGACTACCTCGCGGAGCCCTGCGAGTCGCTCTCCACCGATCTGCTCAGCTACTGGGCCAGGAAGGAGTCGGTCTGGCCGGACCTCTCCCTCGAGGCGCAGCGGCTGCTCTCATGCCCTCCGACGAGCATGGAGAGCGAGCGCGTCTTTTCACATGCGGGCGACATTGTCAGCCCACATCGCACTCGCCTTCTCCCATGGAGAGTCGAGCAGTTGACCTTCCTGAAGGTCAACTCTCGCCTCTTTGATTTCTCAGGACTGGACTTCCAGAGTGACTGAGGTGAGCCCAACTTGTGGCCTGCATCCTCTGCGAGTCCAATCCTTCGGAATCGCGCTCTCCCCTGCATAAAACCCTGTAGACACAGTTAAAACCGGCCTGTAGAGGGAGGGTGGTTAGGAACCAGTGGCAAAGGGAATCCCCCCAGCAATTTGAAACCCCCCCCCAAGGGAATTAAAAACCTCTCCCAGCACTGAGACAGACCCTGTGGGACCAAATTTATTCAGAAAAATAATGCCCCAGAAACGTGGATTGCCACTGGAGGGAGAAATAGGTTAGATAGGGATTGCTTAGGTGGGGATTAGGGAATGGGAAAAAATCAGATGTTTTTCACTCACTGTTGAAATATTTGTAAAAAAAAAAAAACCCAAAAAAAAATGTTGTGGTTATGTTTTTTCAAAGTTGATGAAATGTTCATGATTAAAAAAAAAAAAAGTTGTTATGTTTTTTCAAAGTTGTTCATGTTTAAAAAAAAAACCAAAAAAAAATTGTTAATGTTAATGTTTGGTTTGCTGGGGCGGGGGATGCGGGAAGAGTTGTGGATGGGCACCAGCCAATGATGATCTCTCGCAGATGTTTCCAGGTAAATGCTGAGGCTGGTGTGGGGGTGGGGGGAAACCTCTGCAACACTGCTCCAGAAATACCAGTGTCCAGTGCCTTGGCAGTGCCCAGTCCAGCTTTTTGTGCCTGAACTGAAAGCATAGCCGCAGGAAATGACATAGGTTCTGCTGGACCCTGTTGCAGTGGTTTCCCCCCATCAAGTTGGGTTATGGAGGGAGAGTTGTATGAAGCTGGTAGTTATGATAATCTTGTCTAGTGTGGGCTTCTTTTTCCATGCCCTGTTGTACCCTCCTACTATGCAACCTGAATATGTTCTAAAATTTAGAGTTTGTCCTTTTCAAAAAAAAAAAATTTTTTTTTTAAGATTCTCTGATGTGTAGTTAATTGTGTTGCCCTGTTGTGTGGGCGACAGTTATTGTGATATGTTGTGATTTGTTGACCTATATTGTACTTTGAAAGTGATAAAATAAAGTTTTTTTTTAAACTTGAATCATTGTGTCTGTGTTCCCTTCTTTGATGTGAGGTTGGTTCCCATCATTGGGAACAATGGGGCAGGCTGGCCAACCTTCTCTGTAGGTGGTGGGGGGGGGTCAGGGGGTGGTTGTCTGTGTGCCAGGTCGGGAGCTCTTTCCCAGGGACGAGTTGGCACTCAGGACAGGAGTGTGCCCACCATTGTGGCACCCCTGGGCTATGCAGATTTGCCCTGGGAACGAGAGTTAGGAACTTCCCAAAGGGGGAGGGCTGGCCAGCCTGTTCCTGGGGTTATGGGTGTGGGGGAGCTGGGGGTGGATTTGGGTCTGTGAGGGGCTACTGGGGGGATTTGGGTCTTAGTTTGGCAGATGGGGGTGGAATTGGGTTTGTATGGGGCTGTAAGGAGTGGACTTTGGGGGATGAGAGCACCTACTTGGGGACTTTATTCTCTGGTAGCCCTTTGTTCCCAATTAGGCCCTGGCTAATGTCTTGGTGAGGGATTCCATGCCTCTGTCAGTTACTGGCCCTCCTTTGCCATCTTTATCAGAAATTGGCCTAGGGCTGCCAAACTCCAGATAGGGCCTGGAGTTCAGGTTACAGAGAGTGGTTCCCTGGAGAAAGTTGCAGCTTCCAAGGGCAAACTCTTTAGAGAGCAAAAGTTGCCCATGGAATCCAGGGGAAATCCCTACTCAGATTTCCCTTTCAACAAGTCCCACCCCCAAATTGCCAGGAACTTCCAAGGCCAGAGTTTGCAACCCTACAGAGATCCCATTTCCACACTCATAGCCTTGGCATGGTAGGTGTAGCCCCCATGGAACATTTTCAGGTTCCTGATTCCAAGTTCAATGATGCCAATGTAAGACAATCCAGACCATCATCAAAAATGGGTTTTAAACAGCAGAGGTATTGGGCTGTGTTTAACTCATTCACTTGTCCAGTTGTACCCAAACATTTTGCTTATGTTTTTAAAATCAAAGAATTTTAAGTGTGGCACTAAAGACATTTTTAAATAGTTTTTAAAATATATTTTTATTTTGTAGTAATTAATGTGGCATTGCTCAAGGCTTTTTGGCCAAATGAGCAGTTTCATTAAAGTAAAAGTTGGACAAAGCTGACAGGAAGAAAATGCATTCAAACTGTGGTGTAGGAAGAAAGTTTTGGTTTACATATAACATGGACTCCCAAAAAGACATGCAAGTGTCTTCTAGACCAAATCAAGCCTGAATTCTCCCTTGAAGAAAAAATGATTGTGCTTTGGACACATCATGAGAAGACAAGATTCACTAGAAAAGACAATAATGCTAGGAAAAATTGAAGGCAGTAGGGAAAAGAAGAAGACCCTAAAGGTGGTGGATTGACTTCAGTTTGCAATACATGAACACGGTTGTTGGGATATTTTGGAGCTCATTAATTCTTAAGTTCACCATAAGTGATTTGAATGCATAAAACATACACACATACACATAAAATATATATCTTAGTGCATATATTACCCCCCACCCACCCATTTATTAGTTTATCTTATGCCCTGGTTTTCTCCCCCCTGGAAACCTATAGTGGTTTACACACTATTGTTCTCCCTTGCTTTGTTTTAACATCATCATAACAAACAGGATAACAATAGACAGCTGCTCCATGCCCCACATTGGGAGTGACTTCAGCCGCCGATGGCCTTCTTAGTAGTTGAAGGGGGTGGAGGGGAGGGGAGGGAGACAACACACTCCAGCCTACTCTATCTGGGGCCTAGGTAACAAAAGGGAAAATGGTGGCAGCAGGAGCTCCTGCCCACTCCACATAGGGCAAGGGCCACCCATTGGTTGGCCTTGGCAAGGAGCCAGTGGTGGGGCAGCACTGATTCTGGGGCCCCGTCCTGCACATTTGTCCAGGGCCCCAGGATCAATAAGACTGCCTCTGAAAAAAACAACTCTATGTGTTACATTGGCTGAGCCAAGAACATCCATCAAGCCTCCAAGGCACAGGATCAGAGTCTCCCAGATTCTAGTCCAACACTCTAGCCATTGCACTACACTGGGTATCTTAACATTGGTTATACCCCCACACCACCCACTTAACCATTCTTCTCCAAAAGGCACACAACTTGGCTGTGGCTCAAAAATGAGTATGATGCATGGGCCAGTCACTGCAAACTGGTTCTAAGGCTCAGGCGGGGGGGGGGGGGGGGCATTGTTCCAATGCTACCCTGGCTTTGGAAGGGTACAGCAAAATAGATGAAATAATCTAGGTTCAGTGCCTCCCTCCTTCTCTGTCTCTCTCTCTCTATAATGTGTGTGAAAACATTGTTAATATTACTACACCATCACTGAAGCCTAGAGGATACTTAGGGTCTGTTCACACATGCATGATCATTTCATGGCACTGCACTGGCATGATGATGTCTCTTCTTGGAAGTGATGTCATCATCACACAAGGCTGGGGAGCACACATACTTCACAGCAGGCTGATTTGGGCCACAAATGATCCTGCTTCGGCCTGTTTAGGGCCCAAATCAGCCCGCTGCAAAGCACAGGAATACTCTCAGGGCAGCCAGATGACATCAGTGGCATTACTGCAGCAGCCCCAGGAGCGTACCCCGAAGGCTCATTCCCTGACTTTCCCCCTTCAAGCCAGGTAAGCAGTGACAGGGGGCGAAAGCTGGGAGTGGGGGATCCCCCACCAGGGGAATGGATCCCTAATTGTGTCTGAGGATCAGTAGAATTCAAAGTGTGAATGGTTCATTAATTCCATAGTGCTTCAGTCTTTGAGGGACTGACATGCACGTGATAGTGGACTCCAGATTTCTTGATTGTTAAGGAATGCATGAGGTGGGGGGTGGGAGTAGAGGTGGGAGAAGGGCCCCAGAGGGTAGGGGTGGCATTTTGCAAGACAAGCCTCCCCCAGCTGTAAGTAGTAGAGAAAAGAGCACCTACTTGGGGAGGCCATGAAATGCCCCCCCCAAGTGGGAGCAGGCTGAGCCTTGGTGGGGGGTGGGAGTAGAGGTGGGAGAAGGGTCCCAGAGGGTTGGGGGGCATTTTGTTGCAGTGGTTTCCCCCCATTAAGTTCGGTTGTGGAGGGAGGGTTGTGTGAAGCTGGTAGTTATGATAATCTTGTCTAGTGTGGGCTTCTTTTTCCATGCCCTGTTATACCCTCCTACTATGTAACCTGAATATGTTCTAAAATTTAGAGTTTGTCCTTTTCAAAAAAAAAAAATTAAGATTCTCTGATGTGTAGTTAATTGTGTTGTCCTTTTGTGTGGGAGCAGTTATTGTGATATGTTGTGATTTGTTGACCTATATTGTACTTTGAAAGTGATAAAATAAAGTTTTTTCTAACTTGAATCATTGTGTGTCTGTGTTCCCTTCTTCGATGTGAGGTTGGTTCCCAGCATTGGGAACAATGGGGCAGGCTAGGCAGCCTTCTCTGTAGATGGGGGGGCGTGTCAGGGGGTGGTTGTGTGTCAGGTGCTCTTTCCCAGGGATAAGTTGGCACTCAGGAGTGTGCCCACCATTGTGGCACCCCTGGGCTGTGCGGAATTGCCCTGGGAAAGAGAGTTTAGAAGTTTCCAAAGGGGGAGGGCTGGCCAGCCTGTTCCTGGGGTTATGGTGGGTGTGGGGCAGCTGGGGGTGGATTTGGGTCTGTGAGGGGCTACTGGGGGGATTTGGGTCTGTGTTTGGCAGATGGGGGGAAATTGGGTTTGTATGGGGCAGTAGGGGGTGGACTTTGGGGGCTGAGAGCACCTACTTGGGGAGGCCATGAAATGGCTCCCCAAGGGGGAGCTGGCTGAGCCTTGGTGGGGGGTGGGAGGAAGGGTGGGAGAAGGGCCCCAGAGGGTTGGGGGGCATTTTGCATGCAAAATGCCACCCCTGGCAAGACAAGCCTCCCTCAGCTGTCAGTGGTAGATATAAGAGCACCTACTTGGGGAGGCCATGAAATGCCCCCCCAAGTGGGAGCAGGCTGAGCCTTGGTGGGGGGTGGGAGTAGAGGTGGGAGAAGGGCCCCAGAGGGTTGGGGGCATTTTGCATGCAAAATGCCACCCCTGGCAAAGGAAGCCTGCCTCTTCATTTTTTCCCCATAGGAAATAATGAAGAAGAAGATGAGCAGCAGTGCTTCTTAATGAGAGGATAGGGGGACCTGGTTTGGGGGGCCATAACATGGCCCCCCAAAGTCCAATCTGTCTGAAAATTGGGGGGTTGTTAGAGAGGGGTTAGCGGAAGGTTTCCACCAATTTTGACTTGATTCGGTGGGAAAATGCCTCCCCCAGGCGTCCGGGAAGACGCGGAGGCATTTTCCCATTGAAAAAAGCCGAAAGCCGAAAGCCGAAACAAAGCCGAAAGCCGAAATGGCTAGCCGTTTCGGCTTTCGGCTTTAGCCGAAAGAGATTCTTGTTTCGGGTTTCCCGAAACAAGAATAACGAAACAGGGTGCCTTTGTACACCCCTACTCACAACTACCCTCACACGCTGACCATTCTGTCAAACTTCCATCTATAACAAGCCTTCTCATATTACCAGTTAAATCAAAGAGGTCTAGGTGAAAACCTTTGGTGGGAATGAAAATCTTTTGAGGGAGTCAGGGAGACAACAAAATATAGGTAACACAAACAAAAAACAAAAGATATTCTCAAGGTATAAGCAGAGAGCCCCTGAAGCTCTGTGTGAGTGGAAATATACGGAGTGCTGATTGGGACCAGGGCCTTCCTGAGGTATAAGTTTAAGGTAAAGTAAGGAGGAGCTGAACTAAAGATCCAAAGGCAAAGATTATAAAAATAAAACAAACAAGCAAATCATTACATCTGGATTAGAAAAACCCGTGAGATTTGGGAACACAGCCTGTGAAGGATAGGGTTTGGGGAGAACCCTCACCAGGGCATAATGTCATAGAGTCAACCTTCCAAAACCGCCATTTTCTCCAGGTGAACTGATCTCTGTAGTCTGGAAATCATTTGTAATTCTGGGAGATCCCTCAGTCCCTTCTGTAAGTGGGTAACCTTATTTGAGAGTCAGATTTTAACTGACAATATGGATAGCATGGGAGGAGACAGTTCTTCAGGGATCCTGGCTCTAAGCCATTTACAACCTTAAAGGTAAGAACCAGAAATCTGAATTGTGCCTGGAAACAGATGGGTAGAAGAGTTTGAGTAGAAGGGTTAAGAGAAATTTGTTTAATTCCTCTTAACCCCCTTATCCACTACCACCTATCCTAAACCTCCCCGATACAGGTTTGGGGCTTCATAGTCAGTCAAGGGCAGTCACAACATGCCACCTATCTAACCTCTATCAGGCAGAAACCTCTGACCCAAATCCACATCATGTCCAGTCTTTCTTCTTCCCAGAGGATAGTTTTAGGTGGGTAGCAGTGTTGGTCTGCCCTGACAATAGCCTAGACACCACATTTTGGGCCAACTGAAGTTTCCAGACCATTTTCAAAGGCAGCCCCATGTAAAGCACATTGTAGTAATCTAGTTTAGATATGATTACAGCATAGGTCACTGTGACCAGAACACACTTTTCAAGGAACAGCCATAATTGGTGCACACCAAAGCTGATAAAAGTTACATGCTAAGAAGGAGACTTGAGCCTCTTTCATTCATAAATATTTTTATTTATTGTAAAGATTACTTTGCACAGCTTGGGAACAAAGCCTAGTCTGCTTTTTTCTCTCTTTTGATATGGGTTCAGTGAGCAGGGAAAAAGGAAAGTATGGTTTGATTGCACTTTAACAATTTGTTTAATCTGATTTGGGGACCTTAATATGCGGCCCAAGATTAGAGATGGGCATGAACAGGAAAAAAAATGAACACTGTGTTCGTTGTTCATTGCCATCCACGAACAAGGATTCATGAACATCAACGGGCATGACACATTCAAGAACATGTTCGTAGTTGGAGGTTCATGGAAGCCAGAACAGCCCCCCC
Source organism: Eublepharis macularius (assembly GCF_028583425.1). Lineage (NCBI taxonomy): Eukaryota > Metazoa > Chordata > Lepidosauria > Squamata > Eublepharidae > Eublepharis > Eublepharis macularius. The sequence continues at coordinate 61,229,458 of NC_072798.1, forward strand.
TGGGACTTAGCTGAACTTGAGCTGGGGAAAGGAGAGTCCATGGGTCTCCCCCTTTCATGTCATTTTCTCTTCACAGTGGCAAAAACTGGACTGTCTGCTGGAAGCTAATTGAGGAGTTACAAACTGACCGTCCCAATATCCAATACCCACCAAATTTGAAGGCGACATAGTCCTCACTGTCCTCTGAAGACCCCCTAGGTTTCAGAGAGATTGGACCCTGGGAAAGCTGTGATCCACGAGTCCCTCCCTTTCCTGTCATTTTCACAGTGGCAAAAACTGCTGGAAGCTACTTTGAGGGGTTACAAGCCAAAAGGAATGCCAGCAGTTCGGACAGAGTTCAGACGGTCCATGCCTATGTTGCCAGGGGAATTGATTGAAAGGCACCAGACTGTCTGGCTTTACGAACAGCTGATGAACACCACAAAGAGAGCTTGGAATGAACACATGTTCGCCAGGAACAGGGTATCACTAACAGCTTGCTCATAAACAGTGGATTGGGGTGTTCGTGGCTTTTTTTTGTTCGTATTGCTGTTCGTGCCCATCTCTACCCAAAATCTCTGATGGCCTTAAAGCAGATTGAAAAGGTACTTGACAATTACTTGGGTTCAAGCCATCAAATTAGATATTTAACACCTAAATTATGATTGGAAATCTCATACATTTCTGGTAAGTGAACAATGTATGCTTTTAATCCGTCAAACTCAAACTCAGGATACTGTGTTTTCATTTAATGGGACACAAAAATTTGGTTTATGTACTATTAACAGCTACAAAGACCCCAATGACCCAATGTTTTATTATGGCCTTTTAATAATGTTATGCCTTTTAAATCCAGGTTCCAATCTTCCTTCTGCTTCTGACTGCAATATGTTACTGTACTTTAATCTAGTGCAAACATATCTTGAGGGCTTATAAGAAATGGATAATGCAAGACGTTATGCCCATTGTATCTATTTTCTTGTGCAGCTATAGATTCTTGATAATACATAACTTTTTCTGGGTCATATTTAAGACAAGCCAGTAAGATATTGATTTTCATGTGAAATTGCACATGATTGATTTCAACAGGCAACTGAACCTGTCAAAAAATCTGCTTCCACCTTCTACAATATATCTTGCTACCAACTGTAAAATAATGTAAGAGAAAAAATTACTTTACAATAGGACCAGGAAAACACAATTTCAAGCAAATTAAGCAATATTCTGAGGTTATTATAACAATAACAATACAGGAAGTTATATATATTGACTGGATTGGATCCTGCCAGTTTTTTAGTTGATGCCAGAAGAAAGAGTGGCAATGTTGTTGGATTGCTTTCTTCATCACAGCCCAACCCCACATGGCTTTTGTTCATATGGATCCTGCAGAGGGGGTTAAAAAAGAGTTTTTTAATCTTGCATCTGCAGAAAATCAAGAATGCTGAGAGCTTCACCACAAACATGTTCAGCAACCAGTTAGACCTTTTTGTCATTAGTGATCACTCCTGATCCAACTCTTGGATCAACTCATCTCACCGTCATTGTTTTGCATGCAACACTAGGAGGGTGCATCATGAAATTCCCAAGTCAAAGATATACACAGAATTTGCTGGTTTGGGTTGTTACAGTGATTTCATGGAAAGATAAGACAAATATGGGATTCTTACGCATTACAAATCCTCCACCCAGATCCCAGGTACAAAATTATAATGGAATTTTTCTTGGCACACACCATAACAAGCAGTTTTGCAGCTGCATAATAGCGGTATTGGTAGAGTTTCATTTCCTTTTGCTTTGCAGCTAGAGATGGGCATGAACAGAAAAAAAACCCAAACATGATGTTCATTGTTCGTTGCCATCCACGAACAGGGACTCATGAACAACCATGAACATAACCCTGTTCACGAACATGTTCGTGGTTGGCTGTTCGTGGGAGGCAGCAGGCTCTCCTCCAGCCATCATCCAAGTTCGGTCAAGATCCCTACCACACCACTCCCAGAAACCTGACCCGAGCAGGCACCAGGAAACATACCAATAATAAATAATAGCTTGGCCACAGAGCCTGGCAGCAGCCCTGGAACTTGAAGGGGTTGATCCCTACCACACCACTCCCAGAAACCCTACCTAAGCAGGTAGCAGGAAAGGTACCAATAATAAATAATAGCTTGGCCCCAGAGCCTGGCAGCAGCTCTGGAACTTGAAAGGGTAGATCCATATCCCACCACACACAAAGAAAATTCAAGCTCCAATGTACTCTTCCTGTCTCTCTATTAAAATGCCAACAGCAGCTGTCTCTCCCTCTCCACTGTCTGCAAAGACCAGCCAGAGCTGGGAGCCCCCCCCCATGGTCTTTGCTCTCTTGTAACAAATTTGGAGCTCCACACTTGGAAGAAAGACCTGCCTATCAAGCTAAATTGGGCTTAGATTGGGGTTTCCAGGGCAACAGCAGGAGTTCAGACAGAGTTCAGACAATCCCTGCCTACGTTGCCAAGAGAATTGATTGCAGGTGCCAGACTGTCTGGCTTGACGAACAGCAACGAACGAGGCTTGCAACGACCACCTGTCATTTAGGATGGGGCCTCTCAAACAGCTTGTTCTCAAACAGCAGATTGGGGTGTTTGTGGCTTTTTTTTTGTTCGTATTGCTGTTCGTGCCCATCTCTACTTGCAGCCACTTCTACAACAGAACAGTATATGAAATTCCCCCATCCCCAAGCTAATGGATAGTTGAATAAGGTAATTAAATGCCATGGGAGCATGGAAAATTATGACCTTCATGGGACTGTATGCAAATGCATATATATGAACTGTTGTATCTTGTAGATCCTACAAATTGGCATCCATTAATGTTAATTATGCAAGACTTTGAGCTGACTGTTTATGCTCATTCTGCATTAAACAATTGATGCTCATTCTTCATTTAAATGATTGATAGTGGTAGATTATGATGAGGCAGCAGTGACATATGAGAGAAGTTATGTGCAGAAAACAATCTGTTGAGCAGGTACAAATTGCTTGTAAGCAACCTGAAACTGTCAGCCAAACAATTGGTGTCCTGCAAACCACAAGCAAGTGAGAGGAGAGGCAAACCAGTGAGTGCTGAAAAGCTTATAAAATTTAAAACAATCCCAAACCAATGCCAGATTTTCAAGCAAATGTTAAAAATGTTTGACATTTATTTGGAATATTTTGGAATATTTTATTTGGAATATTCTCTCTCTAGTAATAATACAATACTTTTTCGGTCTTCTTTTATTTAACAGAGCACTTGCTGGATGTTTCTTTAGTAATTGAAATGTTGCCTATTCTAAGTCTTCAGAGAAACTGACAGTGCCATCCTAAGCAGAGTGACCCCCTTCAAAGCTCATTGACTTCAATGGATTTATAAGAGTCCAACTCTGTTTATGATTGAACTGTGCAATGTGTGTGGTGCTGCAACAGCCATGCTGTGCTGCATCTTACGGGTGCTGTGCAACTAGTGTAGTGCAACCTTGTACTGTCCTATGGATTAAATAAGGGTTGTATCAACAATTTCTGAAGGTGTTAGTGCCGTCTCCAGCTCTAGAATTACTTGGGGCCCCAGTTATGGATATGCGGAGTTGCACGGGGGGCGGGGGCATGGCACATGGCAGCAGCTATTTTCTCTGGTGGTCCAGCATCTCTGGGGAGCCCCTGTGTAGCTGTGCAAGCCACTTGGAATTCAAACTGTTCTGCTGACAAATCAGCAACGACTGGCTTGGCTGGCTTAGGGGCAGGGCCCTGCTAGAGGACTGAGAAGGAAAAGGCTTCCATCTGGTCTACCTGCTAAGTTTACATTCAGAGACTGACCAGGCTTCTGTTATTCTGCTCTGCTCTGGCTTCCCACCCATCTCCCCTTTTCTGTATGTTAATGGGTTAATGGTTGAATGTTCCTCTTTAGCTTCACGGCTCTTGAAGGTTGCATCTTAGGGCCAAGCTACACATGACGAATGACACTTGAATGGCAAGTGTATTTCTCCCTGTTCACTTGCCCTCCACTCAATCCACTTGCCAGGTAAGTGTCTTTCGTCATGTGTAGCTTGGCCCTTAGGATCAGTGGCAGGTTAGTGGTTGTGTCTAGCTGTCAGGCTTCTTTCTGTTTTAACTCTGTCACACCTTGGCCATTTCCACATGCTGTTAAAGAGACAGTTCACTTACTGAACTTTGGTGGGTTTTTCCGCTCACTCCATATGTCTCCAATTTCAAAGTGGAAGCAGGCAGTTTTGCTTTCATTTTTTTGGCACCTTTTAGCCAGCACAGGAAAGAGTGGGAAATCCCGTTCTCAGAAAAGATGCTAAACAAACAGAAGCCAAACTGCCTGCTTCCACTTTGAAAGTGGAGACATATGGAGTGAGTGAAAAAAATGCCAGAGTTCAGTAAGTGAGCTGTCTCTTTAGCAGCATGTGGAAACGGCCCTTCTTGGGGTGGCTGTTTTGACATTGGGCATGGAAACTTGGGGGGGGGGGGGGAGACAAGACCTGCAAACCCAGTTTTCCCATCTTGGGAATCCCCTTAAGGGATCCTGAGGATGAGGCATTGCAGGGGCAAGCCCAGCTTGGGGGCTATCCATTCATCTTCACTCCTAGGTGGCAGGGGGACCCAGACAGAGGTTTGTGTCCATGTGGAATCCCACATTATGCTATTCCGCAGTTCTCTCAGAGCAGGCAGGAGACAGGATCAGATTCATCGTCAGTCAGCAGGTGGGTTGGCCAGTGTATGATTCATGCCCCATAAGCTGTAAGCCAGTAAAGTTGTGGCCTTTTCCATTTTCCAATAATTCCATCTGTGTCCTGTTTTGTTGCATTGCCTTCACTCTCCTTTCCTTTGCTTCTGGCCTTGCAACTAGCAACTTGCCTTTTTAAAATGTCCTGATTTGAGCAATCCTTTTCTTTATGGATTCATCATTAAATAAACATATTGGAACCAATTACCAATCAACTTCAAGAAAATTTGAAAGTGTGGAGCCAAGTTCTACAACACAGGCCCATTTCTATATTGCATAAGGGTAAAACTTTACTCAGTAAATTAGCTATACAATATATTTTAATGAGCAAAATTCAGACAAGGAAAACATGACTTTTTCTCCGTTTCGTACTCTTTTTGCCATCATATATGGAATAGAGGGTTGTTAGCTACCTTCTTTAGCAGATTGCCCCTCTGCAGCAATCAGTAGAAGTTGTTCACTTTACATGAACACAGAAATTGGTTATTTCATGTATTTTTAAATAAACATAAGTTGCTTTGCATGGTATAAGTTGTGTATGAGAAGGAACATCCTACTCACCCCTATTTTGTGATAAGCTTTGTGTTGGATGGGTATTGCATTTGCACATTTATAACAAATTCACCTCCCTTCCCCATAAGAAAACAGCTAAAAATTTGTGAAAGTAAGACATTGGTAGAAATCTTTATGTCTACACAAAAGTAAGGGTGAGTCCACTTATGAATCTAAATATGCAGATATTGAAAATGAAGACACTAAATCCAAGGAATAAGATGAGACATTGTTGCTTAAATGGTTCCATTTTTATGCCTCCCTTATAGCCATGTTCCCTTTCATTACATTTACCATCAAGCAGTCAATAGAATGATGAACAATGATGACTGAAACAATTGGAATGGCTAATACAAAGAGCATTCCTCTCCTCAAAATGAGGATAATATTGTGCTGGAATTTAAACATGTCATTCATTTTAAAAATTGCTGTACTTATTAGTTTTTTCATGCATTATGACAGTGTTGTCCTAAGCAGTACACAATTACCAGATGATTCTTTGGCTACACATCAAATTTTCAGAATGTCTTTCTCAAATTTATTCCTCAAGGAGTGCTTTGTGTTGACACATTACTAAACATTTGCAATCCCTAACTTTGCTTTTTAATTTTATTTCAATGTTAAATTCTGTTTAACATCTAAACACCTTCCCTTTTTTTCCTGGAGAGTGCAAGAAAGAAAAGAAGACAAGTACCCTTTATTTTTGTGACAATAAAGTTGATTACTCTCTCACACAAAAAAAGTTAGCCCCCCAAACGTCTGGTCTAAACATCTGGTTCTGACTCACTGTCAGCAAAACACCTACTGTCTTCCAAGAGAAATTGCTGATTAAGGAGCAGAGGTCCAACCCAATGATCCATTTAATAATTTCTAGCTTTCCAGGTCTGCCCCTTAATCCATCATTTTTGAAATGACAAGGCTGTTCACTAGTTAATCCATTATACGTAGTAAAAAAGAAAAATTCTCACAAATCAATCTGTACTTAGCAGTGCAAATTCTGATGAAAACCAAAAATATAAGGGGTGGGTGGAGTCTCATATGATGTTCAGCTAGTTCAGGCCAGCACAAACTTTTAGCCGTATTTCCTTTTGCCTTCCTATAAAGCTCATTTTTCTTCAGGATTCGGCTAGGAAAGGAAGAGGCTGGCAGAAAAAGATCAATATGTCTATTTTTAAAATTTGTGTAGTTTAAGCTTATGCACATTTACTTTGAAATAAATCCCAGTGAGTTCAACAAGTCATAACCGTAACGGGATTTCAAATAAATGCATAGGATTGCAGTCTATTTCTAAAGCATTTTGAAGCTGATAAAAAACTTTACCCTGTGTTTTATTTAATGTAATATTTAATGAGTGCAATAAATAACGTATAATAATATTTGGGGACACTCAATGAAGATTATAGGCAATATTCAGGAAGGAGAAAATAAATGGCTTTAAAGGGGGATTAGACAGATTAATGCAGGATAGGCTCGTCAGTGGCTACTAGTCATGGTTAGAGATGGGCACGATCAGCATTACGATTTGAAAAAAAAAACCAATAATGGCGTTCGTGCCATCGGGACTCAGCTAATCAGTGCTATCCACGGCAACCGATCCAGCGGTCGGAGGTTTGCTTGTTCGGGGCTTGATCGGATTGATTGGTTTCTGTTTCAGATTGCAGACACTCAGGCACCAGTAATCTATTCCCAGGGCAACGGAGCCAGGGGAATGCCTGAGCTGTGTTTGCTCTCCTTCTGTCACCCTGGAAACGCGAATGGAAGCCCAGCTTTCCTTGATCAGCAGGGCTTCCTTCCAACCACGGAGCAGCCAGCAACGCATCACCATTCGGGAGAAGAGAGGGGAGGGAGGGGGAAGGGGGTGTTCTGTAGCCACCGGCACTCCAAATGTTTTTTCCTTTTTAAAAAAACGGGGCTTTGTAGGAGGAATGGCTGTTTTTCTGTCTGTCACTCTCTGTTTTTAACCTGCTTTTAAAACACTGTATTTTGTGGGGAAACCTCATTCACGGCTCTGTGTGTGTGTTTAAAAGGGAGTGGGTAAAAGCTGGATCCAGATGCTTTTAAACGGATCCTCATGAATTCATATGAATTTTATATTGAAACAAAACAAAACAAAAAGACTGTCATATTATAGATCATGTCCTAGTCTACAGACAGCAACAAAACAATCATGCATCCACTAATCCGTGGCGCTGCCATGGCACAAAAACATGCTAAAAAAGCACGGATCCGCATGGATCCTCTTGATTTTGAAGTGAGGCCACCCAAAATCCACCACACAATCACAGACCATGTCTGTTGCCACAAATGGGACCAAAAAATGCAGCCATCCACTACTTCGTGGAACCGCTACGGAACAAAAACACGGTTCAAAAGCACGGATCCGCATGGGTCCTCTAGGTTTTTACATGGGACCACCCAAAATCCACCATACAATCCCAGATCATGTCCATATCCACAAATGGGACCAAAAAAATCATCCATCCACTGCTTTGTGGCAGCGCCATGGTGCAAAAACATGGTTCAAAAGCATGGATCCTCATGGATCCTCTTGATTTTTACACGGGGCCACCCAAAATCCACCACACAATCACAGATCATGTCCATTGTCACAAATGGGACCAAAAAAATCATTCATCCACAGCTTTGTGGCAGCGTCACGGCGCAAAAACATGGTTCAAAAGCACGGATCCTGATGGATCCTCCTGATTTTTACATGGGGCCACCCAAAATCCACCATACAATCACAGATCATGTACATTGCCACAAATGGGACCAAAAAATCATTCATCCACAGCTTTGTGGCAGCGCCACAGTGCAAAAACATGGTTCAAAAGCACGGATCTGCATGGATCCTCTTGATTTTTAAGTGGGGCCACCCAAAATCCACCACACAATCACAGACCATGTCTGTTGCCACAAATGGGACCAAAAAATTCAGCCATCCACTACTTCGTGGAACCGCCACGGCACAAAAATACGGTTCAAAAGCACGGATCCTCATGGATCCTATTGATTTTTACATGGTGCCACCCAAAATCCAGTATAATGTCCCAGATCATGTCCAATGCCACAAACAGGACCAAAATATCTAAAATATGGGGACAGGGTAAAAGCCGTAACGAGACGGAACAGGCCGGAACGGGCACTAAAGAAATGCCAGTGCCACAAAAAACAGTGGGATGTGTTAGAGACACTCCAGATCAATATTTTAGAAATGAAAACTCTGGACTGCCCCACTTTTATTAACCCGTTCCATGCCAAAAAGCTCCCGGAACAGCACAAAACAGCCCGGAACGTGCACTAAAGAAACGCCAGGTTCACAAAAATCAGTGGGATGTGTTAGAGACACTCCAGAACAATATTTTAGAAATGAAAACGCTGGACTGGCACCCTTCAATTAACCCGTTCGATGCCAAAAAGCTCCTGGAACAGCACAAAACAGCCCGGAATGGGCACTAAAGAAAGGCCAGTGCTACTAAAAGCAGTGGGATGTGTTAGAGACACTCCAGACCAATATTTTAGAAATGAAAACTCTGGACTGCCCCGCTTTTACTAACCCGTTCCATGCGAAAAAGCTCCTGGAACACCACAAAACAGCCCGCAACGGGCACTAAAGAAATGCCAGTGCCACAAAAAACAGTGGGATGTGTTAGAGACACTCCAGAAGAATATTTTAGAAATGAAAACTCTGGACTGGCACCCTTCAATTAACCCTTTCCATGCCAAAAAGCTACAGGAACAACACAAAACAGCCCGGAACGGGCACTAAAGAAACGCCAGTGCCACAAAAAACAGTGGGATGTGTTAGAGACACTCCAGAACAATATTTTAGAAATGAAAACTCTGGACAGGCACCCTTTAATTAACCTATTCCATGCCAAAAAGCTCCGGGAACAGCACAAAACAGCCCGGAACGGGCCCTAAGAAAGGCCAGTGCCACAAAAAATAGTGGGATGTGTTAGAGACACTCCAGATCAATATTTTAGAAATGAAAACTCTGGACTGCCCCTCCTTTATTAACCCATTCCATGCCAAAAAGCTCCGGGAACAGCACAAAACAACCCGGAACGGGCCCTAAGAGAGGCCAGTGCCACAAAAAACAGTGGGATGTGTTAGAGACACTCCAGAACAATATTTTAGAAATGAAAACGCTGGACTGGCACCCTTCAATTAACCCTTTCCATGCCAAAAAGCTCCTGGAACAGCACAAAACAGCCCGGAATGGGCACTAAAGAAAGGCCAGTGCTACAAAAAGCAATGGAATGTGTTAGAGACACTCCAGAAGAATATTTTAGAAATGAAAACTCTGGACTGCCCCTCCTTTATTAACCCATTCCATGCCAAAAAGGTCCCGGAACAGCACAAAACAGCCCAGAACGGGCACTAAAGAAATGCCAGTGCTACAAAAAACAGAGGGATGTGTTAGAGACACTCCAGAACAATATTTTAGAAATGAAAACTCTGGACAGGCACCCTTTAATTAACCCATTCCATGCCAAAAAGCTCCCGGAAAAGCACAAAACAGCCCGGAACGGGCACTAAAGAAACGCCAGTGCCACAAAAAACAGAGGGATGTGTTAGAGACACTCCAGAACAATATTTTAGAAATGAAAACTCTGGACTGGCACCCTTCAATTAAACCGTTCCATGCCAAAAAGCTCCCGGAACAGCACAAAACAGCCCGGAACGGGCACTAAAGAAACACCAGTGCCACAAAAAACAGTGGGATGTGTTAGAGACACTCCAGAACAATATTTTAGAAATGAAAACTCTGGACTGGCACCCTTCAATTAACCCTTTCCATGCCAAAAAGCTCCCGGAACAGCACAAAACACACTGCAGTTTTCTGCAGACTCGGGACTGAAAGCACACCCAGACCATGTTTTTCGCTTCCCTCCACCCCAACAATTATCTGTTGGTAGCCTGAGACTTAGCCTCAGGTGAAGAGGAGTTACCTGGCTGGATGCTCCAAGTAACAATAAAAAAATATGTCCTATTTTTTCAGTTATTTATTTGTTTATTTATTTGAAAAAATTAAGAGATGTCCGATTAATATATATAATAAACCAAAAAAAGGAATCCACGTTAAGGATTGCTTCCCATAGACCAATTCAGTTAGAGGGTCAAAATGAAGGTGAGTGCAAAAATGATGCGAAGGGTGTGTGTGTTTGTACAGTGAACAGTGGATTAATGTGAACAAAATCAGTGATGCAAAAATTCGTGACAGCTTGGTTGGAAAGCTGCATGAAGTATTGGTATCTGAAGAGGGTTTTGACTAAAGTGTCAGCAGGTGCTTGGAGAGACGGTTCAAGCATACAGGAGGGAACAGCAGAGCTGATTTGAAGAGAAGGAGACTGGGTAAGGTTGCAACCTCCAGATAGAGCCTGGAGTTCTCCTGGAATTACAGCTGATCTCCAGATAAGAGAGATCAACTCCCCTGGAATAGCTGCTTTGGAGGGAGGACTCTATGACATTATATGCCACCGAGGTTCCTTTCCTTCCTAAACCACACCATCCTCTGATATTACCCCTAAATCTGCTGGCACAAGCAGGAGTCAGCAACTGTAAGACTGGGGAGGCTGAGGATGGTGAAGCAGCAAATATCATACTCTAGAATGTAACAGATAAAGGGCTTCTAAGCAAGATCAAGTTTGCCATTATGGCCTCTAGGAGAAAATTTCCTATGGGATGGTGGTCTGGGGTACCACTTGTCTGCACACAACACACACACACGTCAGTGCCCAGGCAGCCAGGAGGGCCAATAAGGCTGGCTAGGCAAAAATCAGCCAGTGGTCTAGTGGTGCAGAAAAGCCTGGTGCTGCAGCTGCTGCCTATCCTCCTCACTTGGCTTGCCTTTGCCTCAGTTGCCCCATCAGTGATCCCTCTTGATCAGAGACACCAGCCACAGATGACCAATGATGAGGCAAGTGAGGCAAAGACGAGCCGAGGGAGACAGGCAGCAATAGTCGTTGGCTTCACTGTGGTGCTGCCTCCTGCTGCTGGCTTGTACTTGCATATTAGCCCATTATCTGTTGGATCTCCTCCAGATGAGGCAGTGTTGATGGAAGAGGGATGGGACCAATGGTGAAGAACCATTTTCCATGGCTTCTTTGGCAACCCTGTCCACCCCCGTTGCCACGTCATAAAGATGATCCATTTCAGTCTGATTGTTGCCCTCATCATGGCAGACTAAGATCATTTGTTGCCCTGATGAATGCCCTACACTGATCCTCTTATTTGGAAACTGCATCCTTGTTTGTTTTCCTGTACTTCTTAGTGACTTTTGATATCGTTGACAATGCCATCCTGTGACAGCACAGCATTCATATTTGCTAACGCTGTGACCTGGAACCAGGTATTTGGGACACAGGGAAGTTTATATCCCAAACATCTGTCTGCCATGCAGCCACAAAGAGGTAGGTAGATAACATGCACAAACGATGTCTTCTTCACCCACTGGTTTGTAAAGTGTGGGTTGTTGAACCCCCAAAAATGGAGCCAGGGCATCCATTGTAGATGTCAGCACTCAAAAGGCAAGGATTGGGGAGGGGGGTTACCTCCCCCTGTCACATATGTGGAAGAGAACAGCTTCTCACATATGTGAAGGACAAAGGCTTTACATTCAGTAGACAAATGGCAGCTTTCTCCCTCCCTCCTCGATGGTATGTGAAGACAGCCCTGATCAGGTGAGCAAAGCTGCTGTGGTGGAACATAGAGGAAGAGGTTGTCCTACCGATATGCCAGGCCAAGGCCATGTCACAGTCAAGACCTTGAACTGAGTTTGATAACTGATGGCGGCGGCGGGGCGGGGGGCGGCGGGGGAGCGGCGCAGCCGCAACCCCCGGGGGCCCGGCTGTCTTTGTCTTTGTCTTTGTCTTTGTCTTTGTCTTTGTCTTTGTCTTTGTCTTTGTCTTTGTCTTTGTCTTTGTCTTTGTCTTTGTCTGGGGATGGGGATGGGGATGGGGATGGGGATGGGGATGGGGATAGGGATGGGGATGGGGATGGGGATGGGGAATTTTATTTTTGGCAACCTCTTCTACAAGCAAAACTTTTTTGGTACAAAGTTGTAATGTTATAAAATGGTAAAAATTTCATAAAATTGTAATTTTACTAACAATCCAACTCAAATAAGTTTATAGATAATTCAAACAGTATTGCTTCTATAATCATATTAGGCATAAATATTAAACATAACTTTTAAACATCAAGAAAAAAGTATTATATACTCGGTAGAGATGGGTTGAAGGTTTTATCTTAAATCCTGAGCAGCTTGAAACCTTCAAGTGAGAACTGAAAACACGTTTCTCTGTTTTAGAGAAACTGCTTTTCAGTACAAAATAAACGGGATGTATGTTTTTCTTGCACTCTCCCAACCAGGAGACAGACTCCTCCTAAGAGTTTAATGGCTTCTTTCATTAACAAACGCTAGTCGTTTTCATTACGTGAGGTATCAAAATATAAATGTTTATTTTAATAAAACATAGAAAAATAGAACAGATGAACACAACAAGAATTAAGTTTCCTAACATTTCTTAATGAAATCTAACTCAGTCAGTTTAACGATGAAATGCATTCAAGTTACCGTAGCACATATTACAAGGGTAAGTTTCCTGCCTAGATCTTCATGAGATTTCTTTTGGCCAAAACCCTGATCTGCTATTTGGATTACCATTTTTATATATTATCTTATGCAGAAATCTAAGATTTTTTCATATGATAACAAAGATAAATATCAAACCAATCATAATTTAATTCTTTTTTACTATTTCCAATCATGTGACATTCTACCTAGCCAAAAGTACCACTATGCCCAGCTACAAGATAAGAGATATAGATAGTAAAAATGACAAGAAAAGTTACATGACCAGATCATCCTTGGTCTCTGCTAACAATTGCAGAACATGTATCTGATACTGTTCACTATTTTTAATTGGCTGTCAAAGATAAAGCACCAGTTATACACCATACTAGAAAAAGAACTACAGTGATGTTCATACAGCGTTATTTAGAATGCATATGTTTCACGAAGTATGTGTTCTAAACCATAATCAGCAGTCTACTGGTTTGAATCCCACTACTGACATGAGCTCAGTAGGTGGCCTCGGGTCAGCCACTCCTCTCAGCCCCAGCTCCATCGTGGGGATAAGAATAACACTAACTTGTTCACTGCTCTGGGTGAGGCGCTAATATGTGTAGAAGAGCGGTATATAAGCACAGTTATTATTATTATTTATATTTCCATGACACCATCCCTTGACCTGTGAAATTAAGTATTTTGATAAATATGAAAGTGATACAAAATATAAATGCAATGCATAATGTGTGAGTGTACATATACAAACTTTAAAAATTGTATTGGATAATACCGCAAAGCATGATTACTGAGAAAGCTGCTTTCACTGCTTTCAGTGTGGAGAGCTGCTTGTAGATCAAAACAACCTGGCGAGCTGTCTTCATGCAGAGTACACTTGATTCTCTTGGCTTTCAATTCTGCTTTCGTTCAGCGTGGGTAAATCAATGTGTCAGCAGTAAACATTTGTATCACTCCTCTCTGAATGACCTTTTAAATTTTACTGCCTATCGTGTCAAAGCAATTAAAATTAACAATACAGTTACTAAGCTGCTAAGATCAATTAATGGCTCTTAGGCTTTATCTATTGATCTAGTGACATCTTCAAAACCCACTGGTAACAGACTATACATACTTCTCTTCTATCCACAATATATACACAAGGATTGATTACATATTCTTATCTTCTAAATGACATATTTAAATGACATATTCTTATCTCCTAAATTAATTAGTCAAACTCTTACATCAAGGATTGGTGACAAGTTGTGGGCAGACTATGCTTGGACAGAATGTACACTGAGAATAAATGACATCAAACAAATTGGAAACTAAATAAATCACTTTTATTTAACAAATAAATTTCTTCTGAAGTCTCTTTAGAAATTAAACAATAGAAACAAACTATGTGGCATTCCTCAAATGCACGTGTAGGATGCTATGGAAGTGGTATTTAGAGGGAAATTAATCTCCGTTGCCTCCTGTCATGAAGAGCAAAAAGAAAACATTAGAAATGAAATGATATCTAGAATAAGAAAACTAGAAGATGAACACAAAAAAGGCCACCCAATCTATAAACTTGCTTGCATGAAAATTAGAGGAAAAAACCTCCTCACATTCTATACAAGCTATTAAAGGCACCCAGGAAAAACTCAAACTAATTCTGTAAAATTAGCCGATGTATTTGCTGAATACTACCAAACCATTTGTACATCAGACAATCCTGACACTAATCATATTTTAAATTATTTATCATCACAGGAAATTTGGAAAAAAACCTCACAAGAATATAAACAATATCTGGACCAACCAGTCACAACAGAAGATGTTACAGTCACTATCAAATCCTTGAAAAAAATAACAAAGCTTCAGACAGGGATGGATTCCCTGCCAAATTTTTACAAAAAAATACATTCACCTACTTTTAACTCCACTAACTGCCACATGCAACACTGTTATGTTAGGAGGTAGCATCCCTCTATCTTGGTCAGAGGCTGAAATAGTAGTTACTCCAAAAAAGGACAACCATATTACAAATACTAAATCTTCTCAACCAATACCCTTACTGAATCAAGACCAAAAGATCTTTACAAGCATATTTGCCAAAACATTGTCTAAATTTAAATAACAAACTACATTCACCTTGACCAGACAATACACGTAACACTTTAACTATAATTAATTTCTGTGAAGCATACAAAACCCCTGCATTACTTCTGGCCTTTGATATAGAGAAGGCATTTGATTAAGTGGAAATACCATATCTAAAACTTTTACTTCAAAAAATGGGTTTTGGCAACCAATTCTAAAATGCCATTAATGCTCTTTATCTTTCTCCAAAAGCTACAGTTAGGACTAACAATGTACATTCAATAGATATCCATATAGCAAGGGGAACTAGACAAGGCTGTCCCCTTTCCCCATTTCTGTTTGCCATAACTATAGACAGGGCCAATGCTACCATTAGACCAACTAGGCAGCCGCCTTGGGCACAGACCTCAAGAGGGGCATAGTTTTAAACAGATTACTTTCTTGAAAAAAATGCAACTGAGAAAACCTATTGAGCACCCCCTAAATGGTCCTGTCCACAGACATCAAGCAGCTCAAAAGCTCACCGTAACTTTATTTATTTATTTATTTATTTATTTGATGTATACCCTGCCCTCCTCACAGATGGGCTAAGGGTGGCTAACAACATTAAAAAATACATTAAAATCACAGAAACATAAAATCAATCATATTTTTTTTTAAAAAAATTAAAATAGTCCAGGAGCAGGCTATTTAAACAAATATTGGGAGTCCGTATACAGGCATGGCAGATGGCTGAGGGCAGCTCCGGAAGAAATGGTGGTCTTAGATGGAAGAAGAAGGACACTCGCTGGCACTCAGCCAAAGGCCCAGCAGAACATCTCCATTTTACAAGCCCTGCAAAACTGTAACAGGTCCCAGACATCTGTTCCCTGAGTGCCACCCTCTGTCCTAGATTGTGAAGGAAGGAGTTTGCTTTCTTCTTTTTAGCTGGCTCTCTGGAGAGCTAAAAAGGAGTAGTTTCAGTAAGGATTGTTCCTCTCAAGTTGACTGAGACTTCTGAGATAACTTTGAGTCTCCTAGACTATTTTGAGATGCAGCAATGACTGGCAGTATTATCTGAAAGCGGGATGATATAACTCATAAGGTTTGCCTTTTTAGAGAGTTAATGATCTCATATTGCCTATCCAAAGCCATACCATACTGCTGTTATTCAAAGAACAATATACATGAATCGCTAGCATCTTTTTCACCTTAATAATTACTTCAACTGGTCCACTTTGTTGGGGGAAAAGGTTAAAAAATAGCTTTTCTTCAGAGGTGCAATGGATCTTGAATCAATAGAGAGTCAGCACATGAGTTTAGCTTTTAAAATCATTTACTTCTAAAGGAAAAAAGGTTAACAGGATTGCCTACAAAATAACAAATGCCTGGAGCTACATTCTCACTACTGGTTACAAACAAAGAGCTGTGATAATTGAATGGAGAATCTTCTTCTTCCTCTGTCTTCTTGACCCTGAAAGAAAATCACCTGACCTGTTGACCAATAACAGTTTACAAACACTCTCAAGTTTCCCGGGCTTGCAGATTATTGGCTTTGAGCCAGGTTCCCCTTCCAGGTCAATCTAAACAATAGCATGGTAGGTAAACACATTAACCCCATAATGACTGAATCTCAGACCTTGCAACACACATATATTCCAACACATTTATGGTACAGGTTTCTCCTATTTGTTTTACATATTGGGAAATGTCTTGTTGGGGTAGTGGTGCTCATTCGCGAGTCTTTCTCCATCAGGCTGCTCCCCTTGCCAAAGATTGCTGGCATTGATTGTCGGGGCCTGGTGTGGGATGCCGAGGAGAGTATAGCCATCTGTCTGGTGTACCGATTGCCCAGCGCACCAGCAGATGCTGTGCCTGGCCTGTTAGAGGCGGTGGCTGGCTGGGCCTTGGAGTACCCCAGGCTTCTGGTCTTAGGGGACATCAATGTCCATGCCGATGATGCTACCTCCTCACAGGCCATGGACATGATAGCCTCCATGGCAGCATTAGGACTCTCCCAGTTTGTATCAATGCCCACACATCGAGCAGGACACACACAGGATTTGATCTTTGGGTTCGGGATACAGGTGGATCTGGATGAAGCTATAGCAGTGCCATGGTCAGACCACCTCATCCTGAGGGCTTGTCTGGGCACCATGACCCCCTCCTGCTTGGGCGATGAGCTGATTTATGCTCGCCCATGGAGTCAAATGGATCCAATTGAATTGCAGAACGCTCTGCAGGATCCGATGCCCCCTGGTGGCTCATTGGATGAGCTGATAGAGGACTGGAATGCCCGTTTCTCTGAAGCTATTGATGAGATTGCTCTCTCCGCCCCCGAACTAGAGTAGCTCCTTGGTATACTGATGAGCTACGACAAATCAAATGGGAGCTGAGACGGCTAGAGCGAGTGTGGCGGCGACTCCATGATGAAGTGACAAGAACATCTTATAGGACGTTTATGAAGGCCTATGAGATGGCACTGAAAGCTGCAGAGACTACTATGCAGCTTCCACTGCGTCCACTAGTTCTCGCCCAGCACAACTTTCCAGAGTGATTTGGTCTTTAACGTCCCTCACACATGGGGCAAATAAAAATGTAAATTCGGTAATAAGCTGTGAGGCTTTTGGAGACTATTTTGCGGATAATATCTTGTCACTCTGCCAGGATCTGTCCACCACAATTGATGCAGTATGTGTACTGGAGGCCCCTTGGTCGTCCTCAGGGTTGACTTTAGATCAATTCAGGCCACTCTCCCAGGAGGAGGTGGGCAGGGTCCTGCATGCTGTGAAACCTACCACGTGCCCACTGGACCCGTGCCCATCATGGCTGGTGAAAAGTGGTGGTGATGGGATTTGGGCACCATTAGCTGACATCATTAATCTTTCTCTGAGTTCTGGGTTTTTTCCAGACTCACTGAAAGAGGCAGTGGTGCGGTCCTTATTAAAGAAACCATCACTGGATCCTGCTGATCCAGCCAATTATCACCCAGTTTCGAATATTCCGTTCCTGGGTAAGGTAATTGAGAGGGCGGTAGCGGAACAGCTGCAGGTATACCTGGGTGATGCCTCTATCCTGGATCCATTCCAGTCCAGCTTCAGGCCTGGCCATGGTACAGAGACGGTTCTGGTTGCCCTCACAGATGTTCTGCGGCGACACCTGGACCGGAGTGGTTCGGCACTGCTGATACTTTTAGATCTTACAGCAGCATTTGACATGGTCAGTCATAATCTTCTGACCCACTGTCTTGCCGATGTGGGGATTCGTGGAACAGCCCTGCAATGGCTGAACTCCTTCCTTCACAGTCTAGGACAGAGGATGGCACTCGAGGAACAGATGTCTGCTTACCATTCTTTGGTATGTGGAATCCCTCAGGGGGCGATTCTTTCCCCGATGCTATTTAACATCTATATGTGCCCCCTTGCATGGTTAGCCCGCAGCTTTGGGCTAGGTTGTCACCAGTATGCAGATGACACTCAGCTCTATCTGCTGATGGATGGTGTTATGACCTTTACTTTCTTTAGGGTAGATTTTTCTTTTAATCTATCCCTTAACTCTCTGGGTAGTCTGCTGCCACCCGGAATATTTTATTCCAAGATATTTTATTTAAATTTTCCCTTTGGTAACGTTCCTAAGCATCAGGCTCCTTCGTGGTTCTATGTGGCCCTGAAGATAGGAATGGGATATAGCAATGACAGCTACACTGGGATATAGCAAAACAAAAATAAGCTTTGATTTATTCGAGAAGCGTATTGGTTTCATAAACGTAGTTCTCGGTTCTTAAAGTTACTTCATTTACTCTCATTCACACAGCTGGCCTCTCTTTCCCTGACTGAGTGTCCTTTCACAAACATGCTCAGTTCAGGTTCCACACAGGTTATATTTCTCTCATAAACACTTCAACATATTCAGGCAGCACACAGCTAGCCTGCTTTCTTCTGACTAAAAATTTTCTCTCTACTCTCAGTCTCAAACTGCATTCACTCCACCCACCCTCTCAGTCCTCAACCAATCATATTGTCAGAAACTGTTTTAACCTAAGTAACGCCATATTTAATCGTGTAGTGTTTAGACTTCTTTCCCTCCAGGCAACACCTGCAAGGAGCCGATTCCATGGGAAAGGATCCTGTCTTATCTGCTGTTTCGACCTTGGCCAGCTCAGCGCACCTCTGAGAAGTTTTGCTGTATGAACTCGGGGGGGAGGCTGGGCTCCGGGAGTGTGAAATGTAACAACCTTTACTCTATGATTCATTCCTAGCAACGCTTTGCTCGGCCAGGAGCTCTAATCCTGGAATATGCGAATCTGGGCTTGAATGCTGTCTTTCACAATAAACCTTTCAAAATCAAAAGACCTCATCTTCTTGCAGAAGGGAGTGAAACAGACTATCAAGTCTGGAATGCCATAGCCTGACACATATCACTCACTCATCCATCTCCTTCACCCCCCACTCTTCACCTATCTCATCAAGCATTTAAAGATACATGCACACATTTACTTGGAATCATTACAGATGGCCAGTCCGATCTTGGATTTCTTGCTCAAGGGTCTTGAGGCTGTGACGGTATTGTTACATCAGAGTCGCCTGAAATTGAATCCCCTGAAGACAGAGGTTCTGTGTCTGGATCATGGGGCAATCGAGCTGGGAACCGGCTCCCAGCTGTTGATGGGGTACAATTGAAACCTTCCCTGATGGTGAGGAGTCTGGGTGTGATCTTGGATGCTACACTTTCAATGGAGGCCCAGGTCATGACTGTTGCTAGGTCTGCCTTTTTTCATCTTCGACAGGGCAGGCAACTGGCGCCCTATCTTTCACCACAGGACCTGGCCACAGTAATCCATGCAACGGTCACCTCCAGGCTAGACTACTGCAACTCACTCTATCCTGGACTGCCCTTGGGTCTGACCCAGAAGTTACAGCTGATCCAGAATGCAGCGGCACGCATCCTTACCGGAACACCCATCCAAGCGCACATTCATCATGTGCTGTGCCAGCTGCACTGGCTTCCAGTGGAGTTCCAGATCTGGTTCAAGGTGTTAACCTTGGTATTTAAAGCCCTTCATGGACTGGGACCTCCATACCTGCGGGACCGCCTCTTCCATTACGTCCCCTGCAGGGTGTTGCACTCTGCAGACAAGCAACTCCTGGTGGTCCCTGGCCCAAAGGACATCCATCTGGCCTCAACCAGGGTGAGGGCTTTTTCTGCCCTGGCCCTGGCCTGGTGGAATGCTCTCCCGCTGGAGATCTGGGCCCTGTGGGACCTGCTACAGTTTTGCAGGGCTTGTAAAATGGAGATGTTCTGCTGGGCCTTTGGCTGAGTGCCAGCGAGTGTCCTTCTTCTTCCATCTAAGACCACCATTTCTTCCGGAGCTGCCCTCAGCCATCTGCCATGCCTGTATACGGACTCCCAATATTTGTTTAAATAGCCTGCTCCTGGACTATTTTAATTATTTTTTAAAAAATATGATTGATTTTATGTTTCTGTGATTTTAATGTATTTTTTAATGTTGTTAGCCACCCTTAGCCCATCTGTGAGGAGGGCAGGGTATACATCAAATAAATAAATAAATAAATAAAGTTACGGTGAGCTTTTGAGCTGCTTGATGTCTGTGGACAGGACCATTTAGGGGGTGCTCAATAGGTTTTCTCAGTTGCATTTTTTCAAGAAAGTAATCTGTTTAAAACTATGCCCCTCTTGAGGTCTGTGCCCAAGGCGGCTGCCTAGTTGGTCTAATGGTAGCATTGGCCCTGTCTATAGTTATGGCAAACAGAAATGGGGAAAGGGGACAGCCTTGTCTAGTTCCCCTTGCTATATGGATATCTATTGAATGTACATTGTTAGTCCTAACTGTAGCTTTTGGAGAAAGATAAAGAGCATTAATGGCATTTTAGAATTGGTTGCCAAAACCCATTTTTTTGAAGTAAAAAGTTTTAGATATGGTATTTCCACTTAATCAAATGCCTTCTCTATATCAAAGGTCAGACGTAATGCAGGGGTTTTGTATGCTACACAGAAATTAATTATAGTTAAAGTGTTACGTGTATTGTCTGGTCAAGGTGAATGTAGTTGGTTATTTAAATTTAGACAATGTTTTGGCAAATATGCTTGTAAAGATCTTTTGGTCTTGATTCAGTAAGGGTATTGGTTGAGAAGATTCAGTATTTGTAATATGGTTGTCCTTTTTTGGAGTAAGTACTATTTCAACCTCTGACCAAGATAGAGGGATGCTACCTCCTATCATAACAGAGCTGCATGTGGCAGTTAGAGGAGTTGAAAGTAGGTGAATGTATTTTTTTGTAAAAATTTGGCAGGGAATCCATCCCTGTCTGAAGCTTTGTTATTTTTTTCAAGGATTTGATAGTGACTGTAACATCTTCTGTTGTGACTGGTTGGTCCAGATATTGTTTATGTTCTTGTGAGTTTTTTTTCCAAATTTCCTGTGATGATAAATAATTTAAAATATGATTAGTGTCAGGATTGTCTGATGTACAAATGGTTTGGTAGTATTCAGCAAATACATCGGCTAATTTTACAGAATTAGTTTGAGTTTTTCCTGGGTGCCTTTAATAGCTTGTATAGAATGTGAGGAGGTTTTTTCCTCTAATTTTCATGCAAGCAAGTTTATAGATTGGGTGGCCTTTTTTGTGTTCATCTTCTAGTTTTCTTATTCTAGATATCATTTCATTTCTAATGTTTTCTTTTTGCTCTTCATGACAGGAGGCAACGGAGATTAATTTCCCTCTAAGTACCACTTCCATAGCATCCTACACGTGCATTTGAGGAATGCCACATAGTTTGTTTCTATTGTTTAATTTCTAAAGAGACTTCAGAAGAAATTTATTTGTTAAATAAAAGTGATTTATTTAGTTTCCAATTTGTTTGATGTCATTTATTCTCAGTGTACATTCTGTCCAAGCATAGTCTGCCCACAACTTGTCACCAATCCTTGATGTAAGAGTTTGACTAATTAATTTAGGAGATAAGAATATGTCATTTAAATATATCATTTAGAAGATAAGAATATGTAATCAATCCTTGTGTATATATTGTGGATAGAAGAGAAGTATGTATAGTCTGTTACCAGTGGGTTTTGAAGATGTCACTAGATCAATAGATAAAGCCTAAGAGCCATTAATTGATCTTAGCAGCTTAGTAACTGTATTGTTAATTTTAATTGCTTTGACACGATAGGCAGTAAAATTTAAAAGGTCATTCAGAGAGGAGTGATACAAATGTTTACTGCTGACACATTGATTTACCCACGCTGAACGAAAGCAGAATTGAAAGCCAAGAGAATCAAGTGTACTCTGCATGAAGACAGCTTGCCAGGTTGTTTTGATCTACAAGCAGCTCTCCACACTGAAAGCAGTGAAAGCAGCTTTCTCAGTAATCATGCTTTGCGGTATTATCCAATACAATTTTTAAAGTTTGTATATGTACACTCACACATTATGCATTGCATTTATATTTTGTATCACTTTCATATTTATCAAAATACTTAATTTCACAGGTCAAGGGATGGTGTCATGGAAATATAAATAATAATAATAACTGTGCTTATATACCGCTCTTCTACACATATTAGCGCCTCACCCAGAGCAGTGAACAAGTTAGTGTTATTCTTATCCCCACGATGGAGCTGGGGCTGAGAGGAGTGGCTGACCCGAGGCCACCTACTGAGCTCATGTCAGTAGTGGGATTCAAACCAGTAGACTGCTGATTATGGTTTAGAACACATACTTCGTGAAACATATGCATTCTAAATAACGCTGTATGAACATCACTGTAGTTCTTTTTCTAGTATGGTGTATAACTGGTGCTTTATCTTTGACAGCCAATTAAAAATAGTGAACAGTATCAGATACTTGTTCTGCAATTGTTAGCAGAGACCAAGGATGATCTTGTCATGTAACTTTTCTTGTCATTTTTACTATCCATATCTCTTATCTTGCAGCTGGGCATAGTGGTACTTTTGGCTAGGTAGAATGTCACATGATTGGAAATAGTAAAAAAGAATTAAATTATGATTGGTTTGATATTTATCTTTGTTATCATATGAAAAAATCTTAGATTTCTGCATAAGATAATATATAAAAATGGTAATCCAAATAGCAGATCAGGGTTTTGGCCAAAAGAAATCTCATGAAGATCTAGGCAGGAAACTTACCCTTGTAATATGTGCTACGGTAACTTGAATGCATTTCATCGTTAAACTGACTGAGTTAGATTTCATTAAGAAATGTTAGGAAACTTAATTCTTGTTGTGTTCATCTGTTCTATTTTTCTATGTTTTATTAAAATAAACATTTATATTTTGATACCTCACGTAATGAAAACGACTAGCGTTTGTTAATGAAAGAAGCCATTAAACTCTTAGGAGGAGTCTGTCTCCTGGTTGGGAGAGTGCAAGAAAAACATACATCCCGTTTATTTTGTACTGAAAAGCAGTTTCTCTAAAACAGAGAAACGTGTTTTCAGTTCTCACTTGAAGGTTTCAAGCTGCTCAGGATTTAAGATAAAACCTTCAACCCATCTCTACCGAGTATATAATACTTTTTTCTTGATGTTTAAAAGTTATGTTTAATATTTATGCCTAATATGATTATAGAAGCAATACTGTTTGAATTATCTATAAACTTATTTGAGTTGGATTGTTAGTAAAATTACAATTTTATGAAATTTTTACCATTTTATAACATTAGAACTTTGTACCACAAAAGTTTTGCTTGTAGAAGAGGTTGCCAAAAATAAAATCCCCCCATCCCCCCGGCACAGGGCGAAGGGCGCAGATGCAGACGCAGACGCAGACGCAGACGAAGACGAAGATGAAGACGAAGACGAAGACGAAGACGAAGACGAAGACGAAGACGAAGACAAAGACAAAGACAAAGACAAAGACAGCCGGGCCCCCGCGGGTCGCGGCTGCGCCGCTCCCCCCGCCGCCCCCCGCCCCACCGCCGCCATCAGTTATCAAACTCAGTTCAAGGTCTTGACTGTGACATGGCCTTGGCCTGGCATATCGGTAGGACAACCTCTTCCTCTATGTTCCACCACAGCAGCTTTGCTCACCTGATCAGGGCTGTCTTCACATACCATCGAGGAGGGAGGGAGAAAGCTGCCATTTGTCTACTGAATGTAAAGCCTTTGTCCTTCACATATGTGAGAAGCTGTTCTCTTCCACATATGTGACAGGGGGAGGTAACCCCCCTCCCCAATCCTTGCCTTTTGAGTGCTGACATCTACAATGGATGCCCTGGCTCCATTTTTTGGGGTTCAACAACCCACACTTTACAAACCAGTGGGTGAAGAAGACATCGTTTGTGCATGTTATCTACCTACCTCTTTGTGGCTGCATGGCAGACAGATGTTTGGGATATAAACTTCCCTGTGTCCCAAATACCTGGTTCCAGGTCACAGCGTTAGCAAATATGAATGCTGTGCTGTCACAGGATGGCATTGTCAACGATATCAAAAGTCACTAAGAAGTACAGGAAAACAAACAAGGATGCAGTTTCCAAATAAGAGGATCAGTGTAGGGCATTCATCAGGGCAACAAATGATCTTAGTCTGCCATGATGAGGGCAACAATCAGACTGAAATGGATCATCTTTATGACGTGGCAACGGGGGTGGACAGGGTTGCCAAAGAAGCCATGGAAAATGGTTCTTCACCATTGGTCCCATCCCTCTTCCATCAACACTGCCTCATCTGGAGGAGATCCAACAGATAATGGGCTAATATGCAAGTACAAGCCAGCAGCAGGAGGCAGCACCACAGTGAAGCCAACGACTATTGCTGCCTGTCTCCCTCGGCTCGTCTTTGCCTCACTTGCCTCATCATTGGTCATCTGTGGCTGGTGTCTCTGATCAAGAGGGATCACTGATGGGGCAACTGAGGCAAAGGCAAGCCAAGTGAGGAGGATAGGCAGCAGCTGCAGCTCCAGGCTTTTCTGCACCACTAGACCACTGGCTGATTTTTGCCTAGCCAGCCTTATTGGCCCTCCTGACTGCCTGGGCAGCCAGGAGGGCCAATGTGTGTGTGTTGTGTGCAGACAAGTGGTACCCCAGACCACCATCCCATAGGAAATTTTCTCCTAGAGGCCATAATGGCAAACTTGATCTTGCTTAGAAGCCCTTTATCTGTTACATTCTAGAGTATGATATTTGCTGCTTCACCATCCTCAGCCTCCCCAGTCTTACAGTTGCTGACTCCTGCTTGTGCCAGCAGATTTAGGGGTAATATCAGAGGATGGTGTGGTTTAGGAAGGAAAGGAACCTCGGTGGCATATAATGTCATAGAGTCCTCCCTCCAAAGCAGCTATTCCAGGGGAGTTGATCTCTCTTATCTGGAGATCAGCTGTAATTCCAGGAGAACTCCAGGCTCTATCTGGAGGTTGCAACCTTACCCAGTCTCCTTCTCTTCAAATCAGCTCTGCTGTTCCCTCCTGTATGCTTGAACCGTCTCTCCAAGCACCTGCTGACACTTTAGTCAAAACCCTCTTCAGATACCAATACTTCATGCAGCTTTCCAACCAAGCTGTCACGAATTTTTGCATCACTGATTTTGTTCACATTAATCCACTGTTCACTGTACAAACACACACACCCTTCGCATCATTTTTGCACTCACCTTCATTTTGACCCTCTAACTGAATTGGTCTATGGGAAGCAATCCTTAAAGTGGATTCCTTTTTTTGGTTTATTATATATATTAATTGGACATCTCTTAAATTTTTCAAATAAATAAACAAATAAATAACTGAAAAAATAGGACATATTTTTTTATTGTTACTTGGAGCATCCAGCCAGGTAACTTCGCCTGAGGCTAAGTCTCAGGCTACCAACAGATAATTGTTGGGGTGGAGGGAAGCGAAAAACATGGTCTGGGTGTGCTTTCAGTCCCGAGTCTGCAGAAAACTGCAGTGTGTTTTGTGCTGTTCCGTGAGCATATTGGCATAGAAAGGGTTAATTGAAGGGTGCCAGTCCAGAGTTTTCATTTCTAAAATATTGTTCTGGAGTGTCTCTAACACATCCCACTGTTTTTTGTGGCACTGGCATTTCTTTAGTGCCCGTTCCGGGCTGTTTTGTGCTGTTCCGGGAGCTTTTTGGCATGGAACGGGTTAATAAAAGTGGGGCAGTCCAGAGTTTTCATTTCTCAAATGTTGTTCTGGAGTGTCTCTAACACATCCCACTGTTTTTTGTGGCACTGGTGTTTCTTTAGTGCCCGTTCCGGGCTGTTTTGTGTTGTTCCAGGAGCTTTTTGGCATGGAACGGGTTAATAAAAGCGGGGCAGTCCAGAGTTTTCATTTCTAAAATATTGTTCTGGAGTGTCTCTAACACATCCCACTGTTTTTTGTGGCACTGGCGTTTCTTTAGTGCCCGTTCCGGGCTGTTTTGAGCTGTTCTGGGAGCTTTTTGGCATGGAACGGGTTAATAAAAGCGGGGCAGTCCAGAGTTTTCATTTCTAAAATATTGTTCTGGAGTGTCTCTAACACATCCCCCTCTTTTTTGTGGCACTGGCATTTCTTTAGTGCCCGTTCCGGCCTGTTCCGTCTTGTTCCGGCTTTTACCCTGTCCCTAAAATATGACAGCCTTTTTGTTTTGTTTCAATGTAAAAATCATATGAATTCATGAGGATCCATGTCTCAGATTCATGTTTTTTCACCGTGGCAGCGCCAAATATTTTTGGATCTGTGTTTTTTATATTTCAGTCTGTGGATCTGGCTGTGATATGTGATTTGATGCTTCATTTGTTTCTTTCCTATTTAAAAAACCATAGGATCTGTGAAGATCTGTGTGGATCCTGGTTTTACTTTCTTCCTGTTTAAAATATGCTTTTGGAAGACTGGCTCCTTGCTTTTAAAATCGGGTGGGGAGGAATGGAGGATTCTATCCCTGCTTTTTTTAAAAAGCTGGCTGAAACTTGTTGACGGGGTGTCTCTCTCTCTCTCTATTTGGAGAGGCAGGGACGGGTTAACCCCCCCCCCCCGCTCTAAGTCCGTGTGTTTGTGTGTGAAAACGTCCCCTCCCTGAGGGGAGGCAGCTTGTCGCCGGGTTAAAAACTTTCCCCCCCTCTGCTCTAAGTGTGTGTGAGGGGGGCGCCCCTCTGCTTTGGCCTCGCCGATTCCAGATCAGAAACGGGACTTGTTCGGTGTGGATTGGTGATCTGGGGTCGTCGCCAGTGCGGATCCACGAACAGCTTGATTGGTATTTTTTATTGGATTGTGCCCCCCTCTGGTCATGGTGACTAAAGTCAGCTTCCAGATTCAGAGGGAGTAAACCTTTGAATACTTCTGCTAGTAGTCAACATCAGACCTCTATGTCCTGTTTGTTGGCCTTCTGTCTGCTTGTTTGCTGTATGAAACAGGATGCAGGACTGGATGGGCCACTCTGATCCAGCAAGGCTCTTCTTCCATTCTTAAAAATAGTCCTGTACCAGCAGAAACTTAGGAAAATATAAGCCATTGAGGTAAGGTGGGAAAGACTGTTGGATCAAATCCAAAATAGTTTGTAAGATCCAGTCTTTAATCCTTTTAAAAATCATATTCGTTGCTACAAATAAAAGAATATACAAAAAATAAATTGAGCTCTTTCTCAATTCATTCTTTCTTGTATAAAAAAGTTGACATTTATAATGAAAATACTATTTTTCTATACCTAATTTAAATGTAAAATGTAAATGTATATGGCTTGCAAAATGGCAAGAAAAATTCAATGTAGCTAAATATCAAATAATAATGAGACTGAGAGCCAAGCTACAAGTGACGCCTGACACAGGTTGGACACTTATTAGCTTCCCTCAAGTTTTGATGGGAAATGTAGGCATCCTGGTCTTGCAGGTATAATGGAGAGCCAAGCTGTAAAATCAGGATGCCTATATTTCCCATCAAAACTTGAGGGAAGCTGACAAGTGTCCAACCTGTGTAAGGCGTCACTTGTAGCTTGGCTCTAAGACTGCATTGCAGAAAGAAACAGAGCATAGGTGCGGATGGGAAAGAGACACCTGCAGAATTCTGTAATGTCTTCTCAGAGGCACCCCATGGATGAAAAGGAGGAAAATGGACTCTGGGTATATTCAAACTGTTAGGTAAAGGAACAGCTGAAGTGAAGTAAAGAAAAAGAGGGAACGGTAAGGAAGAGAGTCACAAAGGGTGCAGCCAGACAACTCACAACAATGGGGATGGAACTGAAACCTGGGGACAGTTACAAAGGCTTTATAATGATGCTATATTTCACCCAAAGCCTC
This sequence comes from Eublepharis macularius, assembly GCF_028583425.1. Classification (NCBI taxonomy): domain Eukaryota; kingdom Metazoa; phylum Chordata; class Lepidosauria; order Squamata; family Eublepharidae; genus Eublepharis; species Eublepharis macularius. The sequence continues at coordinate 61,257,614 of NC_072798.1, forward strand.
TGACTGCTCTCTAGTGTTACCAGATGGCTTCCCAAAAAATATTTGATGGGGAGGGCACCCAGTACACACTGTTGCAAACTGCTGTGCTCGCACTCCTGAACCCCCAGCACTATGACGCCACCACTGGAAGTGACCATCACACCACCACACAGCTGGGCTGCTTTTGGGGGGGGGGTCTGCTTCTTCCGCTCCCTTGGTGGTGCTCAGGAATCTGGCCAGCTGGCCTGGCTGGTCATTCCCTTGGTGGCGGCACATAGGAGGCTGGGGGGCCAGCCAGTTGCAGGTGAGCAATGGAGCTGCCTTGAAGCAGGTGGGAGGGGTGGAGGGAAAGGCAGCACACAAAGGCCTGTTGGCATTGCTGTCAGCTCATGTACACCAACACAACACATGTACACCAGCAGCCAGCCACTCCTCCCCAAGCACAAAAATATGGGACATTTATATTTCCAGTATTTTAACTATGTTTCCCCTGGACAATTCACAAAAATACTGGACTGTCCAAGTGAAAACTGGACACCTGGCAATCCTACTGCTCTCTATGATCAGGGGAGAAAGAGGTGCCATTCCTAGGACGGAAGGAAGGATGAGAGAAGACTGCAGCCTGAAGCAGCACAGAAAGGCCTGCTGAAGTATTACTAGGAACTAAGAACTGGATTGGAAGATCAGAATTAACTGATTGAAACCAAAGGTATCACTGGGACTGTTAAACAAACTGACTACACCAGGAATCAGGAGAGCAGAAGGGCCTGATATACTGCTAAACTTGTTCAACTGCAAAAGCCTACTTAGGGACTTGAATTGTTACCTTTTTATTTCAGCCATTATATGCCACTTCCTGGGTAGCTGCAGGATTCCCTGCTTTACCTGCCCAATTAAAACACATTTTGTTTGCTAACCACAAGATAGTATGATTGCCAGAATCCAGGAAGGTTAGTAGAGAGGTTGGTAACATGGGAGTTGCTTCAGCATTTGCCTCCAATCCTGGTTGTATGGATAAATTCCTAATTGTATTCTAAATACAGATTGAACTGTAGTTAAGCTGCAGCATTGAGTAGCTTCTCTGCCACAGTCAGAGAAGAAGCTGTAGAAAAGGACAAGGATCCCGAAGCACTGTGTTTCAGTAACATGTTTGCAGGCAGCATAAAGAAATATACAGAGGGATGCCACCCTACCATTGGGGGCAGGAAATCTCCCATGTCCATGCCCCCCAGCCACTGCTTACTTGGTTGGTGGGGGGGGGGATGTGGGAAGGCTGGCTGAAGCATACAGCAAAATGGTGCTTGTGCACACTCCATGTGCTCCCAACAACATCATTTCTGGTTTAAACTGGAAGTGATATGGTCTCAGCTGAGTCAATTGCTAAAGAATGAGCCCTGCTAAGACACCATTGCTTCCAGTTTAAACTGACAGTAAATTAATTGGGATCCTGTGGAGCATGAATGTGAAAGCAAAGAAGCAATACCCCCCCCCCCCACACACACACACACCCTGCCTGAAACCCCCTCAACACCCCATTTTCAAGATAGGGGGACTTTGCACTCCTGGCTGCACAGCAGGAAAATTAAGCTAACAGGTTTCTTACGTACAGCCTAGATCAGGATTCAGGAATAGGCACCTTTGGAAACAAATTGCTAAAAAGTACATTTATCAGATAACATGTTGGTATGCTGGCAAACAAAAGGGGGTGGGGCAGGAAGCTGAGCCCCAGCAACTCTGCCAGCTCCTTAGGCAATCACTTTGGACCCTGCAGGTGGCGTTGGGGGTCCAGGAGAGTATGATAGGCATAAGCCACGCTTGTAGCTTTCTCCTAGTCTGCCCATCACAGCAGTGCTTCTGGTGTCTCAGGTGCTTGCCTTGGGTTTCAATCCTAAAGACACTTTCCTGGGACTAAACTCCATTCAATCAGATGGGACTTCCTTCTTAGTACAGCTGCTTAGGATTGCTCCTGGGTTGCCGAAATGAAGAACTAGTCTTGCATGCTGAGCAAACTGGTCTGGAATGCCAGTGCTCAGTGTGTATGCCAGGAGTTGCTTACTCCTGGTCTACATCATCTGTGACCTGTGTATCCACAATTTGATTACACCAGCTGGTTTTGTTACCTTTAGAATTATTTTGATTCTATTCTTCCTATTAAATATCTCATGTTTGAAGATGCTAATGTTAACATGTAGAAGATGGTGGTGAAACGGGGTGGGTTCAACATGTCATGCTATTAAGAGACACCACTTGAATGGATGGAGGGTTCCTGACATGCTGCTTAGTATGAAAAGATGCAAAATGAAATCTAATGCAAGGCTGCCATTTCTATCAGCTACTTAATTTCTCAAATATGGAGGAGTTATACCTTTAAAGTTTCTCTATTGTTCTCCCCAGAGTTGTTCAAAAATGCTTTTCCTTTAAGCAAGTTCTAATAGCTGTCACTATGATTTAAAGCTTTCTACAGAATCTCTCACACAGAATATGGTTGGCTAAATTACTTTGGACCTAATTTTAGATAAACTGCTATAGCAAGTGTTGAATAAATGCATGAGTAAGCAAAGAAAAGGAAAACAGATATTTAACATTTGTGACTGGTGTTATCTTTCTCGAGTGTCTGAATGGAACTAGTTTAGGTTTGCTAATTAGGTTCCAAACACAACAAAAATTCATGTTCATACGCACTGCATTACATTCATCATCTCTTCTAAAAAGCTTGTCAGTGTATTACCATTGGCTAAATAATAACTTAAAGCACCAACTGGTTCTACTGGCACCACTGTTCTTAAGCTGCTGCTATGTTCAACTGCACTGTTGCACTATTTGTAATTAACAGTATTGCCGCCATCAAGAAAAAGAGTGATGCTATTTTTAATATTTTTGTACAATGCTTTTAAATCTTTTATATGAAATGTTTTAAATGTTTTAATGTTGTTATCCACCCTGAGCCTGCTGGCGGGGAGGGTGGAATATAAATACGATTAAATAAATAAATAAATAAATAAATAAATAAATAAATAAATAAATAAATAAATAAATAAATAAATAAATAAATAAATAAAATACTTTCATTTCTCTGTAAGACCCTTCCATATCCTTATGTTAAACCCAATGCCTGATAATCCCAAAGTATTAAAAAATATTTAATCAGACATTATCATTGAGATGACCCCAAAGACATTGATGTTGGTGGAATTAAATTCCTTTGCACTTATAGACTTAACTGTACACAACAGGTATTCCTGTAAACCAGCACTTTGGATGACATAAAGATGATGGATCAGTACAAACGTATCTCGTTTATCATCCCATTGGCAACAGAGACCAACCAAATGCCTCTGAAAACCCACAAACAGGGCATATAGACAGTAGCTTTCCTCTACAATGCCCCCTTCCCAGCAACAGACGTTCAGGACTTAGCACGCTCGATTGGATCCAGACAAATGTTTCCGCAAATGTAAGAATTTCTGCCCACACAGTGCAATTTTCCTACCTCCTCCTTCCCATGGTAGCCTGAAATGCCCCCCAAAATCATGTTCCAAAAGACAGGAGGATCCCCAAGAACAGAATTTCATGAGGCATTTCATGGGGCAGTGGGACAATTCCACTTTGTGATTAAAAATCCTTGCAGCCTGTAGACTTCCAGTCTGGTTCTGAGTCACTGTCCCTATCGATGGAGGTCCCATTAATTATCTAAACTAAAGCAATATCTTATACATTCGTAATTTAATCATGTGCTTTTTTTTTGTTTGCTACGATTCTAGTGCTAGTAAGTTTCATTGGGTGTCAGTGAGTTCTAGCTTTACAAAATAGGAATAAAATGCCTCTTTACTTACTTATCTCTTCCAGGATACGTATTTGTCAAGTCCCTTCCATAGTAGCATTAAAAAAAAAAAGACTCTTAGCTCTCCCCCAACCTTAGCCTGTTCATGTAATATGAAAAAAGCAGCTGCCCCCGTATATACAAGTGGACAGAGAGGGAACAAGCCCACGGGAAGCACACACAAAACTAATCAAAGAATTTACAAAATTGTATTCAAAGTGCAAGTGCTATAAATAGTGGTAATTCATACATATATCAATTTCATTCACATTATCTCATTCCATATCCATAACAAACTGTCAAACTGTACAGGGAACACCTTCACAATTGTACATCCAACAATCGGGCATAAACACAAACAGAGTCTATTGAAGATTCCTATGCAAAATCTTGTGTTGAACAAGCAAATTCCTGGAACCTCCCAGATGAAAAGGGAGCGTCACCGTTTGAAATGAGGAACAAACTCTCAAACCATGCCCAATCTGGGGCCGGCTAAACGCTGCAGATTTCGTAGCACCTTCATCAGGAGCGTGTTGTTCACTTCATTATGGGAGGAATTTTGTAAATTCTTTGATTAGTTTTGTGTGTGCTTCCTGTGGGCTTGTTCCCTCTCTGTCCACTTGTTCATGTAATATAGCTGCTCTGACACTGATTATTATTAAATTGTGGAGGAGTATTAAATAATACCTCATCACAGGATAATTCTTCTGACTTTATAGAACAACTACAGTCATGTATCTAACTTTAAAATGTTTAGTATGGGCACAACTCAGAGGGAAGTTCTGCTGCACAAACTCCATTGAACTAAATTTTAGCCATACAAGAACTCAATAGTGATATAATTCATTTCCATTGGGAAATGTGGATCTGTTTTCATTCTTGAAATGAAAACAAAAATAGGATTTCAGAATCCCCACCCCAGCCATTAGTGTTTGTAGATAATCTAAAATGTTTGTAGATAATCTAAAATGTTAGTTTTGTCTCCCTAGCTGTAAGGTGGGTAGAATTTTATTTCTCCTCTGCGGTAAGAGACAATCAACTAGACTGAACACCAAGTTTGTCTTATCTAATGGAAATTCATACCTGTGACCTGCCAGTGATATGCTGCTGCTGCCACTATTCACAAAATCAAAGTTTTGCCTTGCTGTTGCAAACATACTTTAGTAATAATTTGTGATACCATGTAAAAAAACCTTTGTTGTGATTGTGAGCATAACAGGGAGACAAGCATACAAATGGCTGACTTTGGCAGAGAGCCAAACTGTGAAGGAATTGCAAGTGAATAAACCAAGCCCAATGATCATGGGGCTTGGCCCTAAGATATTGTATCATATGCTTTTACGACTCACAACGTAAAAAGAACCCATCAAAACCCATTTAATGTATAAGGAAAGCAGCTTTAAGAGCAATTTTAATTCCCAAACTTTTCCCAGTTTAGAAACCTGCTGACGTTGTACAGCTCTTCCGAACAAAAACAACTCAAATGTTTAGGCCTCTGAAACTGGTGAGTGCTTGTGTTGTCCCTTTCAATTAGACTCAACCGGTCTGGCACATTTCTAGTTCATGCCTGAGAAACATGTGAGCTGGTTTCCTACTGTGCCTGTAAAATACAAAAATGAGATTACTCTCATGTTCCAGTCCAGTCTGATTCAATAAGGTGCAGCATATGGCAGCATTATGCAACAACTGCTGTAGAGTGATAGGGCTGGGAAAGCGCATTGGATGGGAAAGGCTTGTTGTCTCTCTCTCCAGCAGTCAAGTCTGCCACAAGCAATACCAGCTTCAACATCTGATGTTGTTGTGACACAGTTTTAGGTTCCCATAGCAGCTGGAATCCATTTACAAATCATGCTGTATTAATCATGGAGATGTTTGTTATGGGGTGATTTACGTTTTGCAAATACACATTAAGAGAGTTTGTACAGAAAATAGGGTTTTCATTGTGGGGTTTTGAAGAAAGAGGAAAGGGAAGATTTCTTAAAAGGATACTAATGTATTGTTTCCCTCCTAATTAACTTCATCACTTTTTTTCTTAACTAGCACATGACTGTTGCTTTTCTCTTTCCATTCTTGTTATCAATTCCTTGTCTGTTTATTCATATTATTCTTCTCACCGCATGTGTACCCTAGTCCCCTCTTTCCAAAACTACCAACAGTGTGTCCAGTCTGATAGAAACCCATGATGTTTGTAGGTTGGGGGTGCAGGTTTGTAGCTTGGATGTGCTGCTGTTGGATAAACAGGTGGTAGTGGTGGCCAGGAGAGCCTTTCATCAGCTCCTGTTGATGAAACGGCTGTGGCCCTTCCTAGGCAGGAAAGATCTTGCCCCTGTGGAGCATGCCCTGGAAACATCCAGGTTAGATTACTGCAATGTGTTCTGTATGGGACTGCCCTTGGAGACTGTCTAGAAACTATAATTAGTAGAGAATGCTGCAACAAGAGTGTTAAAGGGACCACATAACTTCAGTCTTGTTCCATGTACTCTGGCTCCCAATTTGCTTCCATGCCCAATTCATCGTGCTGGTATTGACCTTTAAAGTGCTTTATATGGCCAGCATTCCCTAAGGACCACATTTTCCTATATGAATCTACCCATCAACTCCTGTCATCTTTGAAGGTCTTGCTTTGGGTGCCCTTGCCATTTGAGGCCAGATGGGTGGCAAATTGAGAAAGGACCTTCTTAGACTTGGTGCTGAACCACTGGAACCCCCTCCCTAGGGAGATTTGCCTGACTCCCTCTCTCTGCTCAGTATCCTTCCAACCTGCACCCCATCCCGAGGTATGCTGGTTGTGGGGCTAGGAATGTAAGTCCCTCTCCAGCACTGATGTTGTGTAATGCCAGGTCCATCATTAATAAGACCAGAACACTGCATTAGTATCTGGTCATTCAATCTGGTCATTAGTATCATGCTCATTCAAGAGTCTTTCTCCTTCAGGTGGCTCCCCACCCCAAAGATCGCCAGCATTGACTGTGTGGGTCTGTTGTGGGATTCCGAGGAGACTTTGGCTATCTATCGGGTGTACCAACTGCCTAGCACACTGGCAGCTACCCTGTAGAGTCTGCTGGAGGTAGTGGCCAGCTGGCCTTGGAATACTCCAAACTTCTGGTTTGGGGGGATTTCAACGTCCATGCCGATGCTGCTGCCTCCACACAGACTACGGACCTGGTGTCTACCATGGCAACAGTGGGACTCTTTCAGTTTATATCAGTTCCCACACATCAAGCAGGCCACACACTGGATCTGATCTTTGGGATGGGGATACATGTGGATTTGGATGGGATTAAAGCAGTGCCATGGTCAAATCACTTCATCCTGAAAGCTTGTCCGGGTGCACCAGCCCCCTCCCCGCGTGTAGGTGGCAAGCTGATGTATGCTCGCCTGTGGAGACTAATGGAACCAATTGGTTTCCAGACTGCTCTGTAAGATCCAAAGCTCCCTGGCGGTTCACTAAATATACTGGTGGAGGATTGGCATGTCCATCTTTCCAAAGCCATCAATGCAATCACCCCCTGTCCACCCCCGCATCAAGTTGTCTCCTTGGTATACTGAGGAGCTGCAGCGGAAGAAGCGGGAGCTGAGATGGCTTGAGCGAGTGTGGAGGCAGAGTCAGAATGGAGGAGGCAAGAACATCTTATAGGACATTAATGAAAGCCTATGAGGTAGCAGTGAGCTCTTTCGCAGGCAAAATCCTATCTCTATGCCACAACCAGCCAGTCATGTTTTTTTTTTAAAAAGTTTTATTGGAAAAATTGTATTGTGAAGAACTCACTACAGAAGGTGACAAAATTCCAAAATCAAGTTACATAATATACATTGTGTTATACTGCTCTTAATTGTTAACAAAATGTAATTAAAATAACGATGATTGTGAAAGGAATATGGAGAATCTTCGTTCTTTAAAAGTTTTTCTAATACTGGATACCACTTATTCAGGAAATTTGACTTTGATATAGGATACTCATATGAGCTCCTAACATCTGCTATTTTGTTGAAGATTATATAATTCCACAGGCATATGTACCATTCCTTTATCTCTGGTAACTGGGGGGCCTTCCAATGAGAGGCTATTACTTTTTTAGCTACCAATAGCAGCATTACTATTAAATTTTTCTATATATTAGGGATGCCTAAATCCAGAAAAACATTAAACAATATTGATTGTATCGTGAATGGAATTGTATGTCCAGTAATATGTTATTTGTTGCATGATCTTTTCCCAAAATTTAACAACCACTGGACAAGACCACCAACAATGAATATAAGTTCCCTCCCCTCCACAACCTCGCCAACAATGAGAACCATATCTTGGGTTAATATACACTATTTTAGTTGAAGTAGAGATCATCTAGCAAAAAAAATATATGCTTGATATACCGAATTTAAAGAGCTGGTGTGGAGGGGATGAGATGACCAAATACTTTCCCAAACTGAATCTGTTAAAGAACCTGCCAGCCACAGTTGATGCAGTAAGGGGACTGGAGCCCCTTTGGTTATCTTCTGGACTAGTATTAGATCATTTCAGTCTGTTCTCCTAGGATGAGGTTGACAGGACCCTGTGGGCAGTGAGGCCCACCACCTGCCCCTTTGACCCCTGCCCGCCATGGCTGGTGAAAGTCAGCATTGATGGACTTCGAGCTCCTCTGGAGGCCATTTTTAAACTCCGGGATTTTCCAGGAGCATTGAAGGAAGTGGTAGTGCAGCCACTTCTGAAAAAGCCATCTTTGGACCCCGTTGACCTGTCTAGTTACTGCCCAGTCTCGAACCTCCCATTTCTGGGTAAGGTGATTGAGCAGGTGGTGGCAGAACAGCTGTTCCTGAAGGATTCCTCTGTCCTAGACCTATTCCAGTCCAGCTTCCACCCTGGTCATGATATGGAGATGGCACTGGTAGCTCTCATAGATGACCTCTGCAGAAGTCTGGATCAAGGTGGGTCAGAGCTGCTAGTGTTGTTACATACAGTTGACTACATTCTGTTGACTCACCACGTCATCGACAAAGGGATTTGTGGGACTGCCTTGCAGAGGATTGTCTATTTTTTCCATGGTTGGGGACAGAGGATTGTGCTGGGAGAGCAGTTTTTGCCTCACCACCACCCTTTTGTGTGTGGCTTTCCTCAGGGGGCAATACTCTCCCTGATGTTATTTACATGTGTCCCCTTGCCTAGTTGGCATGGAGCTTGGGTTGGGCTGTCATCAGTATGCTGATGACACCCAACTCTATCTGTTGATGGACAGTCAGCCGGACTCCGCTCCAGAAAATCTGGCCAGGGCTTTGGAGGTTGTGACTGGCTGGTTGAAACAAAGCAGACTGAAATGGAATCCCATGAAGATGAAAGTCCTTTACCTGGGCTGTGGGCTGACAGGTTCTGAGATCCAGCTCCCATCTCTTGATGGGACTCTCCAAGTAATAGTCACCTCCAGGTTGGACTACTGCAATTCCCTCTACACTGGGCTGCTCTTGGGTCTGATCCAGAAGTTACAACTAGTCCAGAATGGAGCAGCACATATTCTGACCGGGACTCCATTCCAGTCACATATAACACCAGTTTTGCGCCAGCTGCACTGGCTCCCAGTGGAATTCCGAATCAGGTTTAAGATTTTGGTTTTAACCTTTAAAGCCCTTAGCGGACTGGGACCAGCATACCTGCAGTACTGCCTCTCGCCATATGTTCCCCGGAGACTGCTCTGTTCAGCAGATAAACATCTACTGGTGGTCCCTGGCCCTAGGGAGGTTTACCTTGCCTCAGTCAGGGTCAGGGCTTTCTCAGTCCTGGCCCCAACCTGGTGGCACTCTCTGTCTGTGGAAACCCAGGCCCAGCTGGATTTATTATCTTTCCACTGGGCCTGCAAGTCAGAGATGTTCAGCCAGGCATATGGGGGTTGAGGCGGGCAGGCCGAAAAACCAGCCTCCTGCCAGGGGGTGGGGTTGCCCCCCCCCCAGATTGTTGTCATCTGGTAGCTGGCCACCCTGCCCCACAAATGTGTTTTAATGCTTGGGTGATGTAACTGATGTTTTAATCTAATTTATGTAATTTGTTTTTATTGCATTTATTATTGCCTGTGATCCACTTTGAGCTCGCTTGCAGGAAGAACAGAATATAAACTGAATAAAGTAAATCCACCAGCAGGTGAAGACTTTTTTGTTCTGTTTGGTATACCCCTTCCCAGTTATGTGTGTGTTTATATATCAATATGTTTTGTTTTGTGTGTGTGTGTGTGTGTGATTTTAATATTTTAATTATCTATGGTTCACGATCTTTGGGACCCCATTTCGGGTGGAAAGGGGGCATATAGATATTTTAAATAAATAAATGCTGTTCACAGAATGTTTCAGGGGGGGAAATACCTTAGACATCATTTCAGTCTTACAAGTTAAGTGGCAGTTTTCCTTATATACTCTATCATCTGTACTCCAAGTGAAAATAGCCCATATTATGTGTTTCATTTTAATTACCCATTTTATGTGTGTCTTGTGATGGTGCTGTCCACATGGGGTCTGGCAAACTGGCAGCACTAATGTGCTGATGGGAGTTCCTTGAATTGATCCCCTGCTATTTTTAAACTTCAGATTGCAGCTATATGGGACAACATTCGGGTCATGGCCATGAGGGAGTGTGGGGGGTTAACTCTTTCTTCTTCCGAGAAATCATGCTTCCCATGCTGTTAAATGTCTGCATGAAACTTCTGATAGAGGTCATCCAGGATTTTGGAGTACTGTCACCAATAAGATTATAAACATTTCTTTCTGCCTCATACACACACTCTCTCCCTCCCTCCCTCCTCTCTCTTCCTTCCTTTTAGGGAAGTACTGAAAATATTTAATTGGTATCTGGAGTTTGCAAATGCAGGAAAATAAACAGAAATGTGATGAAGGCAAGGCAGTTCTATATGGGCTGGCATTCCTGTGAAGGATCAGGTTCACATTTTGGGAGTGTTCCTCGATCCAGCTCTACTGATAAAAAAGCAGATGGAAGAAATACTTCAAATCAGTTTAGGATGGTTCACCATCTTCAGCCATTTCTACAGAATTACCCAAGTTACAGTTCCCTTGATGACATCCAACTTAGACTGTAACATGCTGTAAGTTTCAAGAATGTCTGAAATCATCAGTTAGTTCAGAATATGGCTACAAAAAATATGGTGTCCTACCATGAAGAGTATTCCATGGCAGTATTTAACTCCACGATCCACGATCCACGACCCACAGATCGGAAACGGGAGATTATCGGTGTGGATCGTTAATTCGGGATTGGCGCCGGCGCCGATCCATGATCAGCTTGATCGGTATTTTTTTTTTGGATCATGCCCACCTCTAGTTAAGGCCCTTCTAAATCTTTGGAAAAGGATGTTCACCTCACTAGTGTACTACCCAAATTGACCATGTGCATTTGGACTGATGCAACTACATGTAACAACTTTCATTGATGGGGATGCTTGACCAATCCCAGGCTATGAAAAGGTGGTGGTGTTGGAAACAGCTATTAAACAGTCAACTCATAGGGTTTTAAAGGCAAGAAATGAACAGACATGATTTGCCATTGTCTTCCCCTGCACAACCACCCTGAACTTCCTTGATGGTCTCCCATCCAAGTACTAATCAGGACTGACCCTGCTTAGCTTCTGAAATCTGACAAGATGGGGCTAGCTTGAGCCATCCATATTCATCCTTTGAGCTGAATGTAGCTACCATAGAAGTTAATGCTAAAATATCATTTGGGGCACTTTCAAATATTACTCTGAAAAGTGACTGTAGCATTAATACAGAAAGTAACTAAAAGAAGAAGGGATGTGTTAGAGGTACTGTAGTGGGAGCATGCAGAAGAGTATTGTGACCACGAGGAGTTTTAGGTGACATGTCCCATTTCCCTTGTTATTCCCTATATGTTGATTCATGATGATATTTCAGTTATTTGTTGAACTTGTGTAACTTGTTTTTCTCCTTACAAGAAGGGAATGCTGTGTATCAGGTGTGGAACATCAGGGGCGGGGGGGGATTCCAGATAGTTTTGGTATTCGGAGTTGTGTATCCTAAGTGTTGGCTAAGGGGCCAGGTGTTGGGAATGAGTGGAACGCAGGCCTACAGGCCAGCTGTACTAAATCAAATCATTAAGCTTAGAGATAAAAGGCCAAGGCTGGAAAACCAAGGAGGAAGCTTCAACACAGGTCCAGTACCAGACACTGTGTGTTTGATTGACGGCCTGGGGTCTCTCTCGCTGCTTGACTCGGGGCTCCTAGCAGCTGAAGGGGAGAATTCTTGTAAGGTACATATGCTTTTCTGTTTGCCTGTATATATTGTTTGAATAAAGCATTTTTCTTTCCTTATTCACTGGCATGCTTATTGCCTCCAAACCTAAAGAACCCCTGCATTTGGCAGAACAGGTACTCTTGATATATTGGCATAATGTCTGCTGTTCTGCTCGTGAAGATTGCTGGAATGGACTTGTAGCTATTAGCACCATGTATTGTTGCTTACTGGTGCTCTGAATCAGAGTATAGATCCACTCACAAGATGATACAAATGAAAAAAAAAACCTTTAAGTTGAACCCTCAGGAACCCGTCCAATCATTAACAGTAACAATGGTGAAACCATTTGTTTATACAGAAGTAGCACATTCAAAGAACTTAGAGAAAGCCAATGAGTTGAAATAGCTAGGCATACATGATGCTATTGCCCACCTAAAACTTAAGCCATTAATATAAATACAAATTAACCAAATGACATCACTGAACTCGGCTGTGAAACACCTCTTGGTTCCCTGTGGCTTTCAAACACTGACTTTCATAGAAATAAGAACTGGCTGTAAATACACTCAAGCATTCCAGGAGCGCTTGCTTTTCCTCTAAGGTCTGAAAGTTTAGGACTTAGTCATTCTTCCATGTATTGTACAAGAACATGTTGGTTGTGACCCAGCAATAAGAGTCCAGCCCCATCAGAATCTGGGGTATATAGAGTTGCCCGGTAGACTATGCCACCATATTTGAGCTTTAATGCACACTTTCATCCTCAGAGCAAGAGCAAAGACATTGAAGTCAGAAACTAGCCTGATCAGAGAATGAGAGAAAATAGAGAGGGAAATCAATCAATAAGCTGAAATAAAACTGTAAGCCACCTTCTTTGTTCTGGAGTCTGTGGAAGCAGGCGTAGCTATTAGAAGTTAATCCCCAATTGTTCTCCTCTTTGACAGTCTGATATGTGTGAGGATTTAGACTGCAGAGAATGAAAATGTCACACTTATACCTTTAGGCTTGTTCTCATCTGGCTGAGTTTGATGTGATTTGATAGCTCAGATGGCTGGTTGAGAATTATCGTCGTCATGTTCAATAGCTGACCTTCCGAGGACTTGCTTATGGCCTGAAAAGCACAAAACACTCTATGCATTCTTCCTTCACCAGTGCTATTATCTGTCACCTTGGCATATGGCTTGAAAAAGAAAACAAATGCAGAGAGCTCTAATAAAGCAGTGCTTTAAATAGAATTGGGAGAGATAGATAAGAGAATGCATTTATATCTGAAAAAGCAATGTTTTCTAAAAAGTTATTACTAGCTTACTAGCTGTTTGTGGCAATAACTTTTACATTTCTGAAAAGTATGCCAATATATATTTTATATTTCTAATAAGCACATTATTACACCAAACATGCACACATATAACCAGAAACACTGGTATTCCACACCAGACATGAGATCCAAATTGTTATTTCCCTTCCAGGGCAATGAAAATACCTTGTGTTTGTTGTTTCCATTATAAACGCTTGATGTCAAGTTACTAAATCACCGTAAGTTAGGCAATCTTGCATATCTCACAAGCCCAAATACTCTTTCTCCATCCTCCTCACCCTCCCATCATTCCCTGTGCCAAATCATAACTTGCATCTTGCAATTTGCACACTGGAGTTTTATCTAAACTATTTCTGCAGGAAATCAGGAGCCAAATGTATATATGAAACTAAAAGGAGAGAGGGCATGCCTTCCAGGAGATGGGAAGAAGGTGGGGGAGCAGAACTAATGACCAGACTATGAGTCTCTATACTCAAGATGCCGTACATGAGGATGCTCAACCAGTATACCATAGTCAGCTATTGCCATTCCTAGAACTCTGATCCCAGGATTTTCTGAATGAGTTGTACCTCCTCTGCCTTGTAAGGCTTGGAGGTCATGTGTTCCAAATTGTAACCATACCAAGTTGTAACATTTCTACCATATGTTACATCTACCCAACCTGCTGTTGCTTATAGCCCTTCCAGGGAGGCACAGTGGAGGGGAGGGGAGCTTTCAGATGGAAGGACACACACAGCACTGCATGTAGATACTTCTCAGCCTCCATCTTGCATAATTCTGCCCAGTGGACAGAGCTCTGGGAATGGCAATAGCTGACTATAGTACACTGGTTGTGGATTAGATTGATCCACTGGAAAGGGAGCATAGATAATATATGGCTATGTGATGAAGGCTAAACTTGATATTCTTTTGCATTCTTCTATCCATCTCATTCTGTATCCTCAAAAAAAATTGCACAAGGTACCATCTAGTCTTATTAACTAGAGATTGTTTCAAAATTTTTCCCACTTGAACTTCTCCCCAGATTTTGGTGTTCCAAATTTCCTGATCTGATTTTCAAAGTGGTAGTAATGAAAATTAATTAGGAAATGAGATTTCCTATAATGCAACTAGATCAGCCTAGCATTTGGAATCAATTTGATTTTGGATATGTTTTTAATTTTTAAAAAAAGTTTATTATTTCATCTGTATTCTAAATTGAGTTCCTGAGCCTGAAAACACTGTCATCCATATTTTATGAGACTGAAAAGACAGCTATATTTGTCAGGTCAAGGCCTAATATAAATAAAGCTGCGGGTTTCTATGGTAGACACAAAGGGAGTTGGGGAATAAAAATAATGTTTCTAGTGCGCTGCAAAGATGGTTATTTGTGCACTGTTGCAAGGTTGCACTTGTCTGACACTGAAGAGATCTGTGTCAGATTCTTCCACAAAGATTCAAACACTGAAGAATTGTAGCATGAAATATAAACCCACCCTGCTGTCTATATTTTGTATTTTGTCTATATTTGCTGTTCCTATTACTAGAGCTAGTCTCTTTTTTCTGGATTCTGCCTATGGTAAGCACTACTTCCCTTATATTGTTCTTATTTTGACTTTTGTAGAGGGTGACTGATAAAACTGTTAGAAGAAATTGTGGATGTAGTCAGTGATCAGCAGTCTCCTAGGATCTTGAGGCCCCTTATCCACTTTCAGGGTTGATATTGGACCACGTTACTCTCTCAGGATGAGGTGGATAGGATCCTGTGAAGCCCACCACATGCCCATTGGACTCATGCCCATCATGGCTGGTGAAAGCCAGCCGTGCCAGGATTCAGGCCCCTCTACCTGACATCATTAATCTGTGTTTGAGCTCCGGGGTTTTCCCGGGCTCATTAAAGGAGGCAATGATGTGGCCCTTATTAAAAAAATATCATTGGATCTGGTTAATCCAGCCAATTACCACCCAGTTTCGAACCTTCCGCTCCTGGGCAAGATAATTGAAAGGGTGGTTGCGGAACAGTTACAGGTATTCCTAGATGATTCCTCTACCCTAGACCCATTCCAGTCTGGCTTCCGGCCTGGCCATGGTATGAAGATGGCTCTGGTCGCCCTAACAGATTATTTGCAGTGACATCTGGATACTTTTGGATCTTACAGAATCATTCAGCACAGTTGACCACAATCTTTTGACTCACCACCTTGCCGCTATGGGGATCCATGGGACAGCCTTGCAATGGCTGAGCTCCTTTCTTCATGGTCGGGGACAGAGGGTGGCACTTGGGAAACAGATGTCCGCCCACCATTCTTTGGTGTGTGGCGTCCCTCAGGGGACGATTCTTTCCCCAATGTTATTTAACATCTATATGTGCCCCCTTGCCCAGGTGGGTCGTAGCTTTGGGCGGGATTCTCACCAGTATGCTGATGACACCCAGCTCTATCTGTTGATGGATGGCCAGTTAGATGTTGCTCCAGACTCTTTGGCCTGGTGTCTGGATGCCATGGCAGAATGGTTGTGTCAGAGTCGCCTGAAGTTGAATCCCCAGAAGACGGAGGTTCTGTATCTGGATCGTGGGGTGAGGGAATTGGGAATCCGGCTCCCAGCCCTCAATGGAGTTCAGCTACAGCCTTCGTCAATGGTGAGGAAGTGTGTCCCTGGATGCCACGCTTTTCCAGGTTGCAGCCATTGCCAGATCTGCATTTTTTCATCTTTGGCAGGTCAGGCAATTGGTGCCCTATCTCTCGCCCCAGGACCTAGCTTCGGTAATTCATGCAGTAGTCTAGAGTAGACTACTGCAACTCGCTCTATGCTGGGCTCCCTGTGAGCTTGACCCAGAAGTTACAGCTGGTCCAGAATGCAGTGGCACACATCTTTATGGGGACACCATTTAGGGCACATATCTACACTGTGTTGTGCCAGCTGCACTGGCTCCCGGTTGAGTTCCAGATCCAGTTCAAAGTACCAGTCTTAGTATTTAAAGCCCTCCAAGGACTGGGACCTGCATACCTATGAGACCACCTCTCCCATTATGTCACCCGCAGGGCCTTGTGCTCTATGGATAAGCAGCTTCTGGTGGTCCCCAGCCCGAGGGACATTCAGCTGGCTTCAACTAATGCCAGGGCTTTTTCTGCCCTGGCCCCAGCTTGGTGGAACACTCTCCCAATGGAGATCCGGGCTCTGCAGGACCTTTTACAGTTCCACAGGGCCTGCAAGGTGGAGATGTTCCACCAGGCCTTTGACTAGGCGCCAGCTTTCTTGTCCCGCTCCTGACTGTCACACCCTCCTTTTGCAGCTGCCCTTGAGTTACATCATGGTGGTGCCAGAGCATATGATGACTTTGTAGCAGCTGATCTGTCTGATGGCACCTGAATTTTAATGTGTTAATGCATTGATTGGGGAAGGCAGTGGCAAACCACCCCGTAAAAAGTCAAGAAAACATCGTGGTGCGACGTTCCCCTATGGATCAGTAATGACTCGGTGTAGTAACGACACGAGACAGGATCTGGATGCAAAGTCTGTCCCTCCAAAGATGGAGGCGAGAGTTTTATTAACTTGTATTCAGGAAGTCCCGGATGCCCAAATATGGTTATTACAACAGTTACAAGTTACACATTCCATTCTCAGCCAACTAAGCAAAATATTGCTGTGTTCAGACTTTTGTCTTATCTAGGAAGCATGACGGAAAGAAAGGTACATCATGAGCCTCTGAGCATAGGAGAATGTTACTTAGAGTGTATGGGAATATTGTGCCCTGTGAATGGTGAGAGACTTAATGTTACACATTTAAACTACTCCCTTAGTCTTCCCGTGTGGCATGCCAACTGACCAGGAGATCAGGAATGTAGAAATGTAAAGAGCAATTAATGGAGGCTGTGTGGCATGCCTACTCCGGCCTACAACTCGGTGCTTGCACAAGGGACTACCTTTACCTTTTTAATATGTTAATAAGGTTTTATTGTATTTAACAGTATATTTGTTGGAAGCCGCCCTGAGCCTGCTTGCGGGAAGGGCGGGGTATAAGTTGAATAAAATAAATAAATCTTTTTGAAATTAAGCTGGGGAAGTATGGACATCTTTGTCTGCAAATGTAGGAAAAGGTATGCATTTGAATACTATGGCAGCACATATGTCCCATACTGCCTTTCCAGATATTGCATCTGCTGATGCATGTTTGGAGTTATTGAGAACCTACAGTTAGGACAATTGTGTTTTTGCTTATCTTGACAAAAATCACCTGTTAATTTTAAATCAGGGTTACTGAAGAATCAACAAACATAGCAAACATCAACTGAGGTAGATCCTTCAATAGCGTGGAAGGAGGAAGCAGTTTGTTAAGAGATCCTTGCTTCATGTCCCTGTTTTCATCTCTGAAATGTAGGATATTTTCAAGCCTGCTGCAATTTACAATGCAAGTCTAAGTACACTTTTCTAAGAGTAAGCCCTGTTCAATAGACCTGAGTAGAATAGTATAGGATTGCACTCTAGCCTTGTCAGGGAATAACTCTTAAGGTGAGGGAATGGAATGAGGAAAACAGATTAATGTCTGGTATCCATGAATTGTTTTGCAATTTGCTGCATCCTTCACCTACCTCCATCCACATAATTCTAAAGTACATTGCATATCCAAGCTCTTCATGTGACATGATCTACCACATACACCACACGCTGCCTTAGCAAGACACCAGAATTCAGCTCTAACCCATTAGACTTCACCCCCTTAATCTGCCATGCAATATCCCTTATCTCCCAGGTTCTACACTCAAGTGTCAGGAGTTGGATCAAAGTTTCAAGTGACTTCACAACCCTAACTGAAGGGAACTGTGGAATTTATATTGCTATAAAATAGCCAGGATGCTACCTGCCATTGGTCAGCAGTGACATCAGAGGAAAGCCCAGCTTCTGATAAATGTAATTTCCCATCAGCTGTAAACAGCCTGGTGCTGCTTTAATCTGTTTCAAGCAGGTGTGACAGATGCACTGTGCACAAAAGAAGGAAGCCTTTCACCACCTTATTTGTCTGCCCTGCTTCAGTCATGGAAGGCTCCTCTGCATTGCTAGAGATTCACCCCCTTTCTCTACTTGACTGTTCCTGTCTCTACCCAATATAGGGTACTCAAGAGTTAGGGTGATCAGATATTCACAGAATTTTTTAAAAGTAAAAATAGCAATCACATGAGGTCCCAGTTTCTCTATATGACACCTCCCTTCCCCAATTATTATCTTTGGAAAGAAAAGAAGTTAAGAACCTTCCCTTTTCTCTTCTATGGATAATAAAGGGAGATGGTCATTTTCTATCAGTGAAATCATATAGGGCTAGAAGAATTAAACCTCATCCCATTAAGCCACAGTCTGAAGAACTGGGATCCTGTTTCAGCATTTACGAATTACAGATTTCCCAGTGTTTCACATCTAGTTACAGTATTGCCTGTGCAAGCCTAAGCAGAGTTATACCCATCTAAACTAGTTGACCTCAAATTGTTGACACAGAAGGGCATTAACTTTGCTTAGGAATGCACTGTATATACTAACTTACGCATCATGTCACTTTACTAGTCTTGGAGGCTACAATCCATTTTACAATAATCTGAACTCTATGTATTTTACTGCTTTACCCCCCTGTGCATCAGCAGTCCTTTTCTTCTCAAGCAACCTACAGAGAAATTGTAGAAAGAGCTTTAAAAAATTGTAAATAGCTTATTTACTGACCATATTTGTTTACAAACTATGAAATTGTACATCCAGGAAACTGGGAGTCAAATAAATGGTGTTCCAAAAGCACAAGGCTGGTGAATCCTTGTGATTAATATTAAGAACTGCAAAAATAAATTAAAACAATTGTAATTCTATGTGAATCTTAAACCAAGATCATCCTCTTGTTAGGTTCCTCAAGCATGATTTAAAAAAAAATCTGTAGCAATGCACATTGTTCTAGAACATGGTCCCACTAATACGTTGGACATAGTTTGAGCCTGATCATGTGACAGGCTGCACTTTTTAAAAGCTTAGAAGTGCTGTACAAACAGCTGAAGGACTGTGAATGGTTAATTCTTCATAGAAACAGAGAGCCTTGAGTGACAGGCCAAAGAATCTGATTGGGTAACATGAGCTGAAGAGAGAGAGAGATGTCTGAACTGGATGCTGGGGAGAAGGTAGTCTGATTTCAGCCCTAGCTGAGAAGAGTTGAGTCCTAACAGCTTTAGAATTCAGCCCTGACTGAGTGCAGATTAACACAGACAGGAGAACAGAGGGGAAGTTGGCATGGAAGTTTGGGAAGTAGGTACAGACTCCCATTCAGGCCAAAGAAAGGGGACAGATCTTGTAGTGAGAGGAGAGTTTCTCTACCCAGTCAAACAGAGAGTTATCTCTGAAGAGTGAAGAGATTCCTGGTCTGGTGTGGTAAGAAATTGCCTTTGGAGACCTTAAGAGTCAGATAAAAACTCAAGATGAGTTCTGGTGTTTCAAGAGAAGGGGTTTGGGTACTGGGAAGAGGGTACCAGCCTTCTGGAAATCAAAAAGAGTAAGAGAATAAGAAATAAGAATAAGAGAAATCAAAAAGAGTAAGAGAATATTCAAAGAACAGGTGATGATAGATAGATAGATAGATAGATAGATAGATAGATAGATAGATAGATAGATAGATAGATAGATAGATAGATAGATGATAGATAGATAGATAGATAGATAGATAGATAAATAGATAGATAGATAGATAGATAGATAGATAGATAGATAGATAGATAGATAGATAGATAGATAGATAGATAGATAGATAGATAGATAGATAGATAGATAGATAGATAGATAGATAGATAGATAGATAGATAGATAGATAGATAGATAGATAGATAGATTTTTCCATAAAAGTAGAAGTAGGAAAGGGGGAGTTGGGAAGGGAAAATAGGAAAGAAAGAGAAATTCATTTAGTCTGCTTACATCAGCATTCTACTTATCTATACATCGTGTTTCATCCTCAGGGCCAGCACCTCCATTCAGGCAACCCCGGTGATCACCTCCAGCACTGAGGCGCCAGAATGGGCGCTGAGACCAGGGGCATGCGCCGCAGAGCTGGCGGCAGCAGCACGCGGAGCAGCTGACCAGGAGGGATGGGAAGCTGCCTGCGTGCCGCCCCAGCTGCCTGCCACACCTGGCCCACAGCTACTGCAGCCTCCCAGCTCTCCTGCGCTGCTGCCACCTCCAACATGCGCCCCCAGCTGCAAGCAGCAGCCATGGGCCAGGCGTGGCAGGCGTCTGGGGCGGCGTGTGGAGCAATGGAGCAGGAGGGCTGGGAGGGCGTGCCTCCCCAGCCACCTGTCATGCCTGGGCTGGCAGCCTCTCAGTCCTCCTGCCCAGCTGCCCACCGCCCCACAGTCTGGGTGTGCACGCACACGTGCACGCACGCGCACATGCATGAGGGAGCAGGAGCAATCCCGAAGCTGCCCCCCCCCAGCCTCAAGGAACCAGAAAACCTGGCGCTGGCCCTGTTCATCCTACCAAGTGTTTGACTGTGATTAATGGTACTACTACTAAAGCAAGGGGAGCCAAAAGCTCGAGGAAGTACACCAAGGAACACCAAAATGTGAGAACTGTGCGACTTATATTGCCAATAAATAAACAAGTGCTACATAAACCATACATACAGTGTTAAAGTATTCGCACCATTGGGTTCAAAAATAAAGTTCGTATGAGTAAAGTTCATCTGTGGAGGGGCTACTGTGTGCCCAGATGCTGGCAGGTCACGATAACCATGCCGTCGGCAGTCTGCAAGGGCAATGAGTCAAGCACTGTCAGCAGTCTGCAAAGAAAATACGTCAGGCGACGAGCCGTGCCGGCCTCCTTGCTTCACTCGTTTCAGAGTATTCTCTTTCCTAATAAACCGCATTATAGTAAGCTACAAAACGCCCCCGAACAATATATACAGAAAATTTCTCCGCCCAAGATGACTTACTTACAATTTTACCGCCCTTGGAATTCAAACAAAATTTCAACTCTGTAGGGAACCGAAATCCAATTCCTGGGATGGGATGGCATCTCCCTTCCCATAGGTTATAAATAGTAACCAATAAGGATCATTTCCAAATTAAAGGTACCACTAAAAATGAGAAAAAGGTACCGCTAATAATTAGATTAAAAGTTTAGAAAAAAGCCCATGGCAGGGATATTGTTAAGGGCTATATACAACATTATCACATCAACACATTAATACATTGGGCATATTGTAATACATAAAAATACAGAAAAATCGTTATATACATGGACATATGCTTGTAGGAGTATAGTTCTATAAATACAATGATTATAAATAATTTATCAATCTAAAAATTCAATATAAAATTCCATTCATCTTGTACCGAGCTATAATTATTTCATGAAATTTTAATGAAATTTTTAAAACTCCAAAAAAAACACAGTCCTCCCTGTTAATAACAACAAAAAGTTGTTATTATTTCGCCCCAAGGTGTAAAAAGTTATAAAAAAGTTATACAAAACTTTTGAGAGCTAGAAAAATTCATACAGCTATGCTAGAAAAATTCATAGAAAAGGGGAATAGTCCAGTTCATTATTAAGACCACTAGGGCACATGGTTTGAAGGTGGAAAATTCATAGAGCTATGCTAGAAAAATTCATAGAAAAGGGGAATAGTCCAGTTCATTATTAAGACCACTAGGGCACATGGTTTGAAGGCACATGGTTTGAAGGCGGAAAATCCATCGTGCCTCTGCTTGCAATAGGAACCGATTGGCGTAACCGGGCTTGTCTACTATTTCTAGAACTGAAAAAGTTAGTTCTTTCTCATTTGCATGGTAAGCCTTAAAGTGCTGAGTAAGGGGAGCCTTCAAACCATGTGCCCTAGTGGTCTTAATGATGA
This sequence comes from Eublepharis macularius, assembly GCF_028583425.1. NCBI lineage: Eukaryota > Metazoa > Chordata > Lepidosauria > Squamata > Eublepharidae > Eublepharis > Eublepharis macularius. The sequence goes on from NC_072798.1 coordinate 61,279,817, forward strand.
ACTGGACTATTCCCCTTTTCTATGAATTTTTCTAGCATAGCTCTGTGAATTTTCCGCCTTCAAACCATGTGCCCTAGTGGTCTTAATAATGAACTGGACTATTGTAAGTAAGTCATCTTGGGCAGAGAAATTTTCTGTATATATTGTTCGAGGGCGTTTTGTAGCTTACTATAATGCGGTTTATTAGGAAAGAGAATACTCTGAAACGAGTGAAGCAAGGAGGCCGGCACGGCTCGTCGCCTGACGTATTTTCTTTGCAGACTGCTGACGGTGCTTGACTCATTGCCCTTGCAGACTGCCGACGGCGTGGTTATCGTGACCCGCCAGCATCTGGGCACACAGTAGCCCCTCCACAGATGAACTTTACTCATACGAACTTTATTTTTGAACCCAATTGTGCGAATACTTTAACACTATATGTATGGTTTATGTAGCTCTTGTTTATTTATTGGCAATATAAGTCGCACGGTTCTCACATTTTGGTGTTCCTTGGTGTACTTCCTCGAGCTTTTGGCTCCCCTTGTTTTAGTGTTTTTCAGAGGAAGACTTTCCTGCTTGTTTGTGATTAATGGTAACAAGTTACAATAGTGCCTTTATATATGTACTTCATTCAAGTCTTTGTGTACTAGGGTGTTTAGGGAAACACTGGAACAAAAATCTCTCAACATAAAGATTTAAGTAACTGTAAATAGCTTAAGATACTCTCATTAGCCTGAAACATATGGACGCTTTGCCTCCCTGAAGGCTCTGTCAATTAATAAACCCTCTAAGGAAGGATCTTTGCCAGCTCTGTAGAGAGGTGAAATTAACAAACTGTCTGAAGTGCAATCTAGCCAGCTCTGTAGAGAGAGGTGAAATTCAAACTATGCTTCCCAGCTAACACTGCATCTCCCTTCACTTGAGCATCCTCATGGGCTGAGTCACCTCAGAAATTTTCAGTCCTTGATTTCACCTGACCTTTCCCCTCTTTGTTAAATAAAATATTTTGTTATTAGTGAATTTCAAAAAAACACAAGTGCCATTTAAGTTGGCTAAAACAAATGGGAAATGAACTGGGCATAATGCCATCATATATAAATAACAAAAACACCTCTCCAATTAAGCAAGTATAAAATAAAAGGTTGTTCTAAATGTATCATGCATGGATCATTTTGGCATGTTTTATATTTTTTTTTAATTCTAAATATGAACCTGACTAGTGACTACCATCTGAGAGCACCTTAAGAAGCCGTTTTCTGGAAGCCCTACCTTCATAGATTAGACAGCAACCAATTGATCATCAGGACTAGTGTCTTCTCTGTGTCTATTACCCACTGGTAAAAGTTGCTCTGAGAAACAATCAAAGGGTACTTAACTAACTCTACATTAAAACATTTTTTGTTCCCTTGAACATTTATTGATTGAATACCAAAGGTATACTTTCAAAGATTAATTTCCCAATGTCCTAATTTTCACATTGGGAAATTAACCTTTGAAAGAATACCTTTGCCTGTTTAGAGGATCTTGTCATTGATGATGCAGTCATGATGAGGCTTGAAAAAGCAATGTGAAACGGGCTGTGATAAGGCTGCCGCACCCATTGCCAAGAGTCCGGGAGAGTGTTTTTCTACCTTAGCTCTCCTGGAGCGTGTCCTCCCGCCGTCAAGTGCTGATGGGAGTTTGCCTGCAGAAAAAAAGAAAAGAAAAAAACAGATCATCATATGGTTATGTTGAAAGAACTGTGAAACTCACCAACGTTGTTTCTTTAGCAACAATTTATTGACAGTTATTGGGACATTGTCTGACTGTGAACACTGGTATTAGGCATTGGTCAAATTTTTGCCAGAGAGCCTTGAAATATTATTAAGAGCTTTGATACTGATTGGGATTTTCTTGCACTTTGCACTTTCACTTATATCTTAAATTTATACTTTATATACAGTGGTCTCTTAGGACTGTGTCTCTGTACAGGGTCCTCTGTATTAATTTGCTGTGTTAGAGACCACTTTGCTCTTGTTGTTTGATATTATTATCCCCAGAACAATAACCACCCTGTGAGGTGGGTGGGGCTGAGAGAGCTCCTAGAAGCTGTGACTGACCCAAGGTCATCCAGCTGGCTCCAAGTGGAGGAGTGGGGAATCAAACCTGGTTCTCCAGATTAGAGTCCTGTGCTCTTAACCACTACGCCAAACTGGCTCACCAAACTTGAATAATACTGAATAGTTATTTTTCGGGCATATATTTGATGCCCCTCCTTTTGTAGCAGAAAGATGGGGCAGAATCTTTTCAAAAGCATATTAACTCCTTGGCCTATATCAGTATCCACCAAGGCCAGATAGCTGCCTTGATTCAAGTGGTCCTATGTAGAGGACCACTTGAATCAAGCCCCAGAACTTGTGCAATTCCTAATCCATCACACCCACTGTTTTCCCAGCACTTAGAAGACCATTGAAAAGTATAAACATTCACATAAATAATGCAGGCAGTGTGCTCTTGTTGCAGAAGAGACATTGGCTGCAGTCCTAAGGATACTTTTCTGGGAGTAAACTTAATTGACTAAAATGAGACTTATGTCTGGGTAGACCCACATAGAATTGCCCTCTTACTCCATTGTTTCTTGAAGAAAGCCTCACTGCAAGAGTATGATGGTTTGTTTATAAACAGCCTGTGGTCATCTAGGGGTCGCAAATATCTACCTTTTACATTTCATCCTTGCTTTTTTCTCCTGATCATTATATTTCTTACTTAAAGATTTACATTGAAATGACTGCAGTACAAACAAGAAGCATTTAACTTCTTGACATTATTTCAAACAACTTGTGAAGGCTGGCATTAAATTTAACAGATGATTACAACAAATTCTGACTTAATAATAACCTGTCTGGCTAGTGGAGACATAACACCATCAGTACAAGACGTTGGGTGTTCCTGTCTGCCATTTGTTTATAGTGACAGGTTTTTTACAATATATTTACACAGAGAAATAAAAATGAAACTTGACTAGCTGCAATGTTCTCTGTCAATAAGAGAGATGGCAAATTATTATGAAATAAGAAGGCACTTTATTAGGCTGTAAAGACAAGTGTAGATTTTCATCCTTTCGTTGGCATTTATTTTTTCCTGCACTTTCTTTCAAAGCAATTCGAACCAGAGTTATACCCTTCTAAGCCCATTGAAATCAATGGGCTTAGAAGGGTGTGACTTTATTTAGGATTGTACTACTAATGTCTTGAGTTGATCCGCATAAAAAGACTATGTTCTTACATCAAATGTTGTCATAAAAAAGGGTCTTATGGGGAATCAAGAATACACTGCAACAACAATCTGTGATCTTACTATTCCTCCCTCTACTTATTCATGTGTTTCTTTTAGAAGAAATCAGTGCAAGAGGATCTTGGCTGCTATCCCCATTTGGGGGGCGTTAGCCCAATTGAATAAAATGGAACTTACTTCTGAGTAAACCTGATTAGGATTGTTCCCCTTATATACTTTTCATGCACACACATGAATGCATAGCACTTTCAATACAAGACTGGCATACTTTTTAACAGCAATACCTCAAGAATTGCTGAACAAAGGCCAGCTCAAAGATTCAGTCTCTGAAATTATACAAACCTACTCGTCAACAAGGCCACCTCAGATGCCACATAAGGGCCACTTGAATTGACACTGATTACTAAGGGCCAGCCCAAGTACTCCCAACCAGCTTCCTAAGGGCCAAATGTGAAGTTAGAGTTCTGTGATTTCATGCTTACAGGTTTTTATTTAAAGGTAATTAGCGGCAACTGCCTTCCTCCCCCTCCTCCTGTTTTGTTATTGAGATAGCCCCAATTAGCTTTTCCAGAAGAAAGTACATATCATGCACCTGTCTTTTTCTTTCAACACAGTCAGTTTTCAACCTAATTTGGTTTATTTAAGTCACAAAAGAGGTATGGGAGGAAAGAACATTATCACCCCAATGTAACATCTTCAATCATTGTGGCAGCCATTCTTATCTATCTATCTATCTATCTATCTATCTATCTATCTATCTATCTATCTATCTATCTATCTATCTATCTATCTATCTATCTATCTATCTATCTATCTATCTCATTTAGAGTCCACCTTTCTCACTGAGACTCAGAGCGGATTACACAGTATTAAATTGGGTGGGGGGGAGTTAATCACTGCAAAAGAATCTAAGCAATGACCTGCTCAGTCATGCATAGACTGGCCCTAACATTTGTTTGGAAGAAAAAAACTTGTCCCAAGCTTCAGTCAATGGGAAGATTTTGAGGAGTCCAGTTGCTTCTTACTAGTCTCTCAGATTTGATCTAAATCTGAATCTTAGATGACTATCTGAGGGCCAAGCTACACATGACAAATGACACTTGAACGGCAAGTGTATTTCTCCCTGTTCACTTGCCCTCCACTCAATCCACTTGCCGTTCAAGTGTCATTCGTCATGTGTAGCTTGGCACTGAGTATCAGGCTAGAAATGTTTAGAGAAGGCCAAAACATACATCTCCGTTCACTAAGCTCAAGAAAACTGTATCCCAGCTAAACTCAGCTAAGAGTGAAGATCAGATGCATCCAAGAAGAGGAGTACAAAGAGAAGGTTTGTATACTTTATTCAGGCTTGAAATTCAGGCTTGATGCAGGTTGTAAGGAAACCAAGTTGTATTTGGGTACATAACTACTAGAAACACAAATGCATATTATTTTTAATACTTTTTTTTGTTATAAGCTTGATCACTATTGAGTCGCCTTCAAGATAACCACATCCATCCAAAATGGCAGTGATACAATCTGTCCTATAAGTTGCATATTAAAGCAGTATAAGGATTTTTCTGAAACTAAAAATATAGTTGTTGTTTTTTAAAAAATTGCTTTCTCTGTTAGTTTTGTCCCAGTCTTCTGTAAATGTTCATGAACCCTAAAATGGCCAGTAGACATGAGAACATATGGGAGAAGAACAGAGTGATGGATTTATATGAACAGATCCCTGGCATAAGTCTGTGGCTGGGTGAACATGACCCAGTGGGCTGCAGCTTTTTTATGGATGCATAGAATCACACTCTCATACTTGTGCTTTTATGTTACTTTACTCATATCACTGTAGAAACCTCTTAAAGCAACAGGACTTTGTTTATGTGTCTCTCATCCCCCCTGCTTTGCTTTTCATTTCTTATCCTAAGAAAGGCATCCCTTGATTGTTTTGCTGGCCTGGAATCTGTGTGTTCTAAGGAGGCTGCCTTTCTCACTGTTGCCAGGTTTTTATTCAGACGTCAATGAGCTGGACCGCTCAGCCCTCCCTCTGCGGTCTTAGCAAGCTGAGACATATTTGCTGAGTGGGGAGGGGACTGAGCCCTCTGGTCAGGCTGCTCATAGGCAATCGATTCATGCCAGAGCCATCACATGAAGTCAATGAGATGGTTTTACAAAGCGCGTGCCATTTCCAAATGACATCCCCAGATGCTGCCTCTAGTAAACAGTTACTGACGGAACTCATTCACCCATGAGCCATTATACCCACCATAGCAGCCTGACAGAGCAAAACGCACATTGTCAATTTATTCTGCAACTAACAGGCTCAATCTATTAAGGGGAGAGGCTAAGGTTAAGAAAGCAGCAGTATCTAAATAGAAAAAATATTTACAGATTTGCTGCCTTCCCCTTCATGGGTTTTGACTTCTTGTGCCCAGCTGTATTTGTAAAAAATAAAATAAAAATCAAAGTATAACACTAAAGGCTGAAGAGCATCCACAGTTCAATCTGAGCTTTAGGAAGTGTAGGTGTGTGCATATTCCCTCTAGGCTACCCGCAGGGAAGAAGCAATGGTCTGTACACTAAGCAAGTAAAGTAAAGCCTCTTCCAGCTTTGATTGCTCTTATGGAGAGGATGATGTTAAGTGTCATCCTCCAGAGCCTGCAGTGAGCTAAGAGGGTTGGAGTTGCTGGCGCTGTGCCCTCTGAGGACACACACTGCCAAGCACAGGGCCCAGGCAGCCACCAAAACAACTATTAAAACAAATCACAGTGGCTTGAAAGGAAAAAATTAAAAGGCAGCATTGAATAGTGCTCCAAAAAAAAAAACCCTTCTCCATATTATGCAATGCTTAGAAATGTTGTCCGAGGAGGGGATTGTTGCTCTGTTAAAAAATGGCACAATTATTGTCAGTCATGAGAAAAGACATAGGTACAAAAATGAAAGTAAACCAACCATTAAATGCAGGGGTGTCTCACATCCCTCTAGAGAAATTTGTTCTCTGGTTTAGAACTAGAGAATAATTTCCTTCAGGTCTTAGAGAACAATGCTTGCATTCGGTGGCTATGTTAGTGCGCACACATACATTTGCAGGCAGGTATCGTGGTTGCATTGTACCATGGAATTTGTCATGATTAAAAAGACAGAAATCATCATTTCTATAAATGCATATTTTCCCCACAAACATATTTGAACATCTTTCTAATACAGCATGAGATTTGTAGAAGTTGCAGCACAGAATCCCTGGATCACTGAGAGCCGAAACAAACAAGACGAAATACCTAGATTCAACTCGTGTTCTCTTACCTCAAGGTTTGTCGGGAAGTGTAGGCGTCCTTGCAGCTTAAAGTTTAGCATTTACAGAGCAGCAGGGAGGGAAGTGCAGGTGTCCTTGCAGCTTAAAGTTTAGCATTTACAGAGCAGCAGGGAGGGAAGTGTGGGCATCCTTGCAGCTTAAAGTCTTCCGGTGCAGCCAGGAGTCACTCTGCAGGACCAGGCCAGGTGAGGGGAAGGGAAAATGCCGCAATGCACCTTGAGAGCGGGAGGAAAGGTGCCCCACGCCTGCACTTCCCTCCCTGCTGCTCTGTAAATGCTAAACTTTAAGCTGCAAGGACGCCTGCACTGTAAATGCTAAACTTTAAGCTGCAAGGACACGTGCACTTCCCTCCCTGCTGCTCTGTAAATGCTAAACTTTAAGCTGCAAGGATGCCTACACTTCCCGACAAACCTTGAGGTAAGAGAACACGAGCTGAACCTAGGTATTTCATCACGTCTGTTTTGAGTCTGAGTTATGAATGTAAGAACATGTGCATTTCACACCTGCAGGTTTTTAAGTTAAAATTACATATGCTGTATTTTTGGGTGGGGGGGAGTTTACCACCAGTTTGCCTTTAACCTCTATTCATGTTTGTACATCTGAATATGAACAAAACAGAAATGAATTGTGGAATAAATATTTAAAATATTAATTTATCTTTCCGTGAAGGGTTAGAACCCAGGACCTGGTGAAATCAGAGGTTACAGTTATTGCAAATAAATTAATTCTTGCAAAGACACAAGCAGCACAAGAATGCAGAATGCAAAGCAAGAAAACACTGAATATTTCCGGTTGATTGTATCATGTGGTGAATAAAAGCATCATAGAGTTTAGGCAGATTTTTCTAGAATTTTCCCAGTTTGACTGACTTAGCAGTAGAAACATAGCATTGTGGCTGCGTGCTGAATCTGATGTGTGCACTATGTCAAGTATGCCACCCATGGACCAGTGAGCACCCTCACCATAATTATTTCTTTTCTGCCATTGGGATACAAGCACTCTCAGAACCAAAGAATTAGCTAAAGGGTCACCTTGGAGAGATGCAGAGGAGTTAGCCATGTTAGTCTATAGTAGCAAAATAGTAAAGAGTCTAGATGGAGAAGCAGGATCAAAAAAGTTGTTGCTGCCTGGAGGAAAAGGACAAAAGAACTCCATTGTACTAGTTTGAAGGACTTTCAGGTGGCCTTCTTTGTTCCCTGTTCTCTCTTGGAAAACCTTTGACTCCTAACCTCTAGTTTCTACCATCAGGAAACCTGTAATCATAAGCTCTTTTTTCTGCAATAGCACTGATCTCTCTTCAAATACATATCTTCTTCTGTCACTTTCCTCTGGCTTTTCTATTTGAGAAAAGGCTTAGTTTAAAGCTCAGTGTGAGCCAAAGGTGGCACACTAGAGGTCAGATGCTCTGGTCTCTTGTGATCTGTGGTTGGAAGGAAATGTCGACTGTTCTAAGAGAAAAATGGACAAATGGAGCTCTAGCTGTACCATATGCTGCCTTGTGATGTAGTTGCTGGCATTTTAATGCTCATGCAATGGCATTTGTTAAAAGAACACTAGTTGTATAAAAAGCAAACCCTGTCCGACCAAGAAGGAAACTGATGGGCAACTTGAGTACAAGGCAAATCGTTTTAAATATAGGTAATGGTACATGTTTTGAATTTTATTTCATATTATTGATCAAAAACTATAAACTGAAATGTTAGTGGTTTTTTAGAATTTTATAAGCCATCTTGAGCAGGTTCCCTGGAGAGGCAGCATAAAAATTCTCTAAAGAAATAAATTAGACAAGACGGGAAAACACAGCAATTGCCAGCAATCCTTGAAGTAGAAGAGAGCTGTAGAAAGTAGACCTTAAATATGGGTTTGTATACATGCATCCTAAATGATACCATGGGCTGTCAAGTTGCATGACATAACACAATCTAGGATCCTATATCCAGGGTAAATGTGGGAATAGCCACCCTTTTCTTCATTCAGTAAAGAACAGTGTGTTTCCAGAAAATATCCAGACACCATAAAATCTTCTGAATTGTTAGTACTTATCTATTGCAGGACGAGAAGATTGGTAGCTTTTATGAACATGTTTTGCATAATTAAGAATATTGTCTGCATTTAGGAAGGATGGTCAATATATACAGGTTATAGTCCAATTTGGCTTCCATTAGAACATAAGATAACCCTGATCTGGATAGCCCAGGTGAGTCTGATCTCATCAGCTCTCAGAAGCTAAACGGGGTTGGCCTTGGTTAGTAATTGGATGGGAGAGCTCCAACGAAGACCAGGGTTGCAAAGGCAGGCAATGGCAAACCACCACTGTTAGTCTCTTGCCTTGAAAACCCCAGCAGTTTTCGCCCTAAGTATGACTCGAGGACACTCTCCACCACATAACATAAGATGAGCCCTGCTGGACCAGATGAGTGGTCCATCTAATTCAGCATCTTATCTCACACAGTGGCCAACCAGTTGCTATGGAGGGCCAATAACACATAGAGGCCCTAATGTTGCACTGGTATTCAGGGGTGTTCTGCCTCTGAATATAGAGGTTCCCTTTAGTCACTGGCTAGTAACTACTAATAGACCTATCCTCCATGAATCTCTCTAAAAGGCTTCCTTTTAGACTTGGCAGTACCTTTCCTAACCTGGAGAATACATTCTATCTGGGCTTCCATTGGTGTGGTTTAAATAGCTTCCAAGCATCCTCTAGGGATCTGATTCTCTTGTGTTTCTCTTTCAGTTTCTTTTAAAATATTCCCCTCATTTTTGTAAAGTTTCCTTTTTTGAAACCAAATGTTACTGTTTTGGACTTTAGGGGTATGTTTCCATTGACAAGAATGCTGAACTTAACAGCATTGTGGTCACTGTTCCCAATTGGTGCAACAACATCTAAGGGCCAAGCTACAAGCGACAAATGGCACTTGAACGGCAAGTGAACAGACTCACATGTACTCCTCCCTGTTCACTTGCACTCCACTTGCACTACATGATCAAGTGGAGCACAAGTGGAGCGCAAGTGAACAGGGAGGAGTCTGTTCACTTGCCATTCAAGTGTCATTTGTCACTTGTAGCTTGGCCCTACATCTCTTGCCAGGTCCTGAGCCCTGCTCAGAACCAAATCCAAGATCACTACACTTCTGGTTAGCTCTGTGACTAACTGTTTCATTTGCCCCAACACCCCAAATATGACCCACGGTAATAAAGACAGACACTGATTATGTGAGTTCAACTAGTTTCTTTATTATCCTTCAGCTTTAACTGCTACTCCCCATTAATGCTCATACCAGAAGCTGATTCTTTTGAGGGCCAGCTGCACTAGGCTTGGGTGCCTGCCTGGCAAGCTCACCCTGGCTCCAAACTGGGCTGGTAGATCTCACCTGCCTTGTGTATCATAGCCTGCAAAACTGCCTGTGCTGAGAGATGCCCAGCTTTATCTGCCTTGCCTGATGGGCAATAAGGCACCTACCAAGTTCAGAAGATGCCACTCGAGATGCTCCTTCACAGTACCACCCAACCAGCTGGTATGTGATGGTCAGGACTGGACACACACAATCCCATCACCAAGATGTCTCAGGGTGTTTGTCGATTAACCCTGCCTACCCCATGAAACCTGCCCTATTCTTGCAAAAAAGTTGTGGCCTAACTGGTTTTTATCAGGCCCATTTAAACTCCAACCACCACATACATCATGGAGCAGGTGAAAAACAAGCCCCCTCTCTTGCCAATCTGAGGGAAACCCTAAAAATCCCTCCGTGACTAATGGAAGCTGAGGGAGAGGACAGCTTGCTACATCCCTTGCTTCCCTGTCCAGATTGACTGAGCCACCTACCTCAGCCCCTACCTATCACACCTTGTGCCATATTCAAATTATGTGGACTGGGGCAAAACTGGCCCATTGCTGAATTTGGTAAACTAAACTTATGATGGCTAGGAATCTCATTTCTACCACATGACCCGAGCACATGTTTAACCAGTCAATGTGACACTCAGTATCACAACATTATCTGCTTTCATTGCGTCCCTTATTTCCTTCTTCATGTCAAGATCAGCCTCAAGGGTTAGATCAAGCAGGCAATAGTACATCCCCATTTTTAAGTAACCCTTAAGGTCCAGTATTTCCAGCCATATTGATTCCATTGGGTAATTCATTACCCTAATGCTTTTTAACATCTGAGTCTTTGGCTTGTTTGATATACAATATCTTCCCCAACATGTTCTTCCCTGGCCTGCCTATAGAGTTTATATTATGGGACCAGCAGGATTCTAAAAACTTATACTCTGACTCTCGAAAGCTTATACTCTGAAAATCTTGTTGGTCTCTAAGTTGACATTGTATCAAATCCTGCTGATCTACTGTAAACCAACACTGATACCCACCAGGGATATATCTCATTGATTTTCCCCATTCCACCATGTTTCTGAGGAACCCACTATATATAAATTGTCATTTAGCACCAAGTACTCCAGCTCCCCTATCTTGTCTGGGACGCTTCCAGGATTGACAAATAGACACCTGTAATCTGTTTCCCTTTCCAACAGCCACCTCAGTTGGCCCCTTTGTCTTCGCACCTGGCTCTCTTTTGCTATCCTACTTTCATTTCCAAGCATTATTGCACTTCTACAAATATTACCCTGAGTGTTTACACTGTTGTATCTTTGGCTTGAGTAATCCTGAATCAGAGCCTCCCCAGCTCCTGTCAGCTTTTCCCCTGGGATTAGTCTAAGGGCTGCTGTGCCACCTTTTTGATATTAAGTGTCAGCAGCGTGTTTCCTTTTGGGTTCATGTGAAGCCCATTTCTTTTGTACTGGATTGGCATGTCCCTGAAAGTTCATCAGTGCCAAACAAAACTAAACCCTTCCTCTCAGCACCACTTTCTCATCCATGCATTGAGACCCCGAATCTATGCCTGTCTAACCGGCCCTGCATTTGGAACTAGAAGCAGTTCTGGGAATGCTACTATTGGGGTCCTGGCCTTTAACTTTATGCCGATTCCTCAAGGATCACACAACTACATTTCCCAACAGCACTGGTGCCAATGTGAACCAAGACCCCAGGCTGACTCCTCCTTAGCACTATCAACCTATCTAGACTGTGTGTGATGTTTGCAACCTTTGCATAGGCACAGGCTAGTCATCATGTGGATTAAAGGAAATAGGTGTCAAACTTGCCAACTCTACCATTCAGTGAATCAGTGCAGAGCATTTCTATTTTCATTTGCAAACATACAGCTTCTCCAGATGCCTCAAAACAGTGCATATTGCATAGGTTACCCTATATGTTGCTTTAGGCCTTTTACCATTTTTTTTACTGTACTTTGCCATGTTACAGCCTTGCTTTGTATGTGCTGTATCCATGCTGAGAAATTCTGAAAGGGTTAGTTCTTTGTTCTGCTAAAGCAATTGTGGATTTCTCTATTTCTCTTCTTAGCTCATCTAATTATATTATGTTTGTTGGAAACTAAGATGCACACTCTTTGGGGAGTGCTAATAGCAGCAGATATGATTTCTCTCTTTTTAGAGATTCACTAGCGTCCCCTCTAAATCGGATTGTATGCCTCTTATTGGATATTCTTGATATACTCTCTTCTGCAACAGCCTATTGCTCATGTTGTGCCCCTTGGTGAAGCTTTCTCTAAAATATTAATAAAGTCAGGCTAAAATTTTAATGACATAGTTGTCTCCATATACCAAACTCAATATCTGGTCAATTGCATTTTCAAAATCTATTTACTGCTTTAAATTAATTTAATTTCAGTCTCATTAAAAAGTGTAGCAGATAAAAAGTTAGAAAATATGCAGGTTTTTTGTCTAATAGATATGAATTGCTCATCATCTGAAGCCTGATACTAATAATAATCATAGAATTGTATCAGTGAAACAAACTCCCAGCTTAAGAAGTATTATCATTGAAGGCATCTGGCAAATTGGTTGTTAACTTCTAACAAAACTGATATGCCTTTTATTATTGCGACATTCTGTTGCCACAAAAGATTGCCCATTTTCTAGCACTGAATAATTTTAATGATTTTCATGTAGGAATCCTGCTAATGAAAAATAATGACTGGAGATTTCTGAATTTAGTTCTTTATCTTCTTTTTCAATAGAATTCATTATAAAAAAAAAACTAAATGTATTCAGGGAAAGAAAGATCATGCAGATACTTTCCAGACTCATAATAAAGCTCTTATAGTAGCAGCAGAGATGAAAAATTGTCTTAATATGATAAGACTACGCTACAAAAGTTGGACAGTCCAGTGAACAGTAGTTACAATAATTTATTATTTCTATTAAATCTTACAAAAGCCTTCACTGAACATTCATCTTTCTCTCCTGTTCACTGCTTATATGTCTTAATTAGGAATGTGAAGCTTCCAAAAGGCCAAAAAAAGTTTATAATCCTTCAAAAAAATATGTTGTCAGTGGTTAAAGGGAATTAAGGGATATGACATCCTGCAAGTTTTATCAAACTATTAATTAATTATCTATAGCCCTAGAAAGTGCATAAGAGTCTGAGGGTCCCTTGTGGTAAAATATTGTTGAACCTAAGCTGATCAGACAGCAGACAACTGATCTAGATGGGAAACCACTGGGAAAGTCCCCTGCCAGATCAATCCAATGATCACATTCTAATCAGCTTAGCTTCCTCAGTGCCCTAGCATTACATGCTCTCAGACTATACATTGTTAAGCTAAACACAACAAGATACACTCCTACTGGGTAGTTCAATATTGCTAAAGATGTCATGTTCATTACTTACACTGGACTATAGGTGGACTATAAATAAACTTTAAACTCCAAGACCAACAAGAATTATAGGGAGATTCCTTCTTCATTGCCTAACCCTAGCCAGCCCTCAATTTTTACACAGCAGTGGCTCCCTGTGCCCACAAATCCCCAGCGTCGTCATGGTAGCAGCAGCTGCTCCCCACACCCCCAGTGTTCTGCTCGCCTGCCTTCCCCATGGCTTCCTAACATGATCAGCAGCCAAGAGGAAACTTGAGGGAGGGTGGCTTAGGTGACAGTGAGAGGCATGCAAGTATGTCAAAAAGACCCTCTTCTCCCAACCATCTGGCTCCAGCCACCCTTTCCAAAGTTTCAGAACAAAGACTTACCTAGTTTTGGCCTTCTGTCTCAGTGACATTGCTGTGAAAGGCGGAGGGGGTGTAACAGAGGGTCCTGCTACCTGCAGCAGAGGCTTGTTCATAATCTTCAGTCAAACAATCAAACATCCCAGGCCTGGACCTGCTGGCTCCTGGCCTACCACCCCTTCAATGGCATTTTCAGTAAGGGTGGGGTGAAGGGGCAGCAGCTGCTCCCCTGTCATTTTAATGCACATGCCTGGCTTTTGGCCTGCCACTTTAGCAGCAGTTTCCTTAACAGGAGAGTGGCGGCAGCAGAGTATTTACCTCATAGTTGAGAATCTGGGCAGCTTCTTGCACTTTGGTCTGTGGTGTTGTTTCTGGTGGGAAGGAGTGCTGTGTTGCCTCAGTTTTCTATTTCTAATCAAGACTCTGGCCAAACTACAGGGCTGACAACTGAGCCTTGGGTTTTGGTGGGAAGAAATGAGCTATGGAGTGTGTGAAAATTTAGAGATGTGACCTCTTTTTTTTAGTGTTTTTAATCTCCCTTTTTTTTTAAGTTTTCAGATTTTTCTGCAAACCTGAGGGAACCTCCATGTTTGTAGAAAATTCTTACTTCCTTGATACAATTGTCTTATTCATTTGCAGGGTGTTGCAAATTAAATTGATAATAATTTTTTGGCTGTGTAAATGCTGCCACCATGCAAGTCAATCTCTTTGAATGTACATGCAAACTTCAGTAACTTGGGAAAACATGTTTCAAAAGTAAGTTCTACCTTATTACAATCACACTGTTTAGCTGTCAAGTTAGCGTTATGAACATGTCAACCATTTTAATGAGTAATGAATTGTATCACAAAATCAAATGCTCTTTGAATTAAAAGTATCAGCAGGTTGATTCTTCGTTTGCAACATCTGAAATGTTGGTTTAGGAAATGATTTATGATACAGTGATATTTATCATAAAGGAACCAGGGTTTTTGTTAGTGGAATTGAATGTATGAGTCATAGATAGAGATGGGCACGAACCGCATTACGAACTTCAAAAACCCACGAAATTGGCGATCGCACGATTGCGATCTGGTGGTTTGTGATTGTCCACGGCGAATGAACCAGCATTCAGGAGACGCCTGGTTCGGTGCATTCGGACGCGGTTCGGGAAGCCAGACACTCAGGCACCAGCAATCAATTCCCCTGGAAATGGAGCCGGGGAAATGCCTGAACTCTGTCTGCACTCCTTCTGTTGCCCTGGAAACCCGAATGGAAGCCCAGCTTACCTTGGTCGGCAAGTCTTCCTTCCAACCACGGAGCTGCAAAGTGGTTACAAGTTGGGAGAAGACACCCAGGGAAGGGAGGGGAAGGGGGTGTTCTGTAGCCATGGGCACTCCAATCTCATCCCTGCAAACCCCGATAGGCAGCTCTGATGGCCAAACACAGACCTCCTGCGTTGCTCAGTGGGACCTATGTTTATAAATAGCCATGGGCTCCCAGGCTGGGTTTCACTTTCAGTGAGCAGTGGAGTGGGACAGAGCTCTTGCTTGCCACTTGCTAGCCTTTGGGGAGAGAGACTGAGAGTATAATTCAGCTTGGATTTTTGTGGGAGTTTCCTGGGGGCCTTTGATTGGAGATGGTATAATTCCAAGATCCCTTTTGTAATCTTGTCCAAACTTGGGTGATGGCTGTAGAAGAGCTTGCAAAAGACTCCCCGGGAATATGGGCTCTCTAAGTGCCACGGGGGCCATTCTGCGCCCCACGAACCACAAACTGCAAACTGGTTCGGCAACAGAAAATGTTCGTTGTGGTTAGCGATCTTGGGATCGTCGTCAGCACCGAACCATGAACCGCAGAGTCATTAAATTTTTTTGGTTCGTGCCCATGTCTAGTCATAGATAGTTCTTCCAGGTATTTGTTTAGTTTAGATACGTTTTAAAAACTGATGCTAGTAATCTTCCTCTTCATCAGAATTTCACAGTGGCCTAAAGAGAGAACTATTTCATCTTGCTTTTCATATGGGTACTCCATGGAACACCATTGTATTGCTATGTCACTCTACATTTTAGATGAAAATATAAAGCAAATTTTAACTGCTATGTTCCTCAAAGCAAAATTCCCATGTCAATTAATCCTGACAAAGTGAGGAAAAATAATTGGCTTATTAATATTTTTAAACACAAAGTTCTTGCTACTAATGTTGCATTAAGAGACACAGCACAATTATTAAAACAAGAGCTTTACAAAGATGTGCTAATGATGAGTTCAGTGAAGCTGTGCTGAACCGTAAAGAAGCAATCTGTGCCTATCTTTAGACCGAGAATGTGAAGGGAAATACGTTTGTTTAAAACAACATCTGCTGTATGAAACGTTTGCATGCAGTTTTATGGTACTTTACAAATATATCTCTATCAAAATAAAAAAGATCCAACATAAAAATGGAAGAGACAAAAGAATGCCCTCCCAATATAATATGCAATGTTAGGACTCCTCATGCATTCAGGGACCACCATACTCAACCCATCCTCTGAATGGTTTATGAAACTGAAGGATGAACCAGAGATTAAATGTAAGTCTTATCTTTTTGAGACCATCTTTTCAAAACATGTTCCTCTCACATTTTACTCTTCACCAGATAGTTCTTCAAATCCCAAACTGAACACAGTAACGTATAGTCTAATCCTTACCTTGTAAATTGAGATGGTAGCTTTGGTATGTAGAAACAGATGTGCTGTCGTCTCTCATATATATATATAATATACAATCTCTTTTATACATGCACTTCAAGTAGACAAACAGTCTGCAAAGAGAAGACACTTGGAAGCTGAAACTTACTAGAAGCAAAATGTGAAGAAGCTCTTGTCTGGAACAATGAAAGGCTAAAGCAAGTCCTTCAGTGAGGCCTCCTACATTGTCAAAGCAAGGCTATGTCTGCAATTCTAAACAGAGTTACACCCTGCTAAGCCTACTGACTTCAACACGTTAAGGGGTAACTCTCTTTTGAACTGTACTGTTAGCCTGGTGAGTTTGTGACAGAAAAATATGGGAGGTGGCACATGATTCAGAATTGTAATGTTGCTGCTTTCTGTAGTATGCCATACAGTAGATCCAGAGGAGTTAGCTGTGTTAATCTGTAGTAGCAAAATAGAAAAGAGTCCAGTAGCACCTTTAAGACTAACAACTTTACTGTAGCATAAGCATTCAAGAATCACAGTTCTCTTCGTCAAATACAACCAGGGATACCAGGGATTCTATTATTTCACTTCAGCTACCAGTTTCAGATCATTAATGGTAGATCTTACAGTGTTACACAAAGCAATCAGAACTTGGTTGCACTATATACAATTTGAAAATCTGCCTTGACTTTGGTCAGTTTCAGATCCTGTGCAAGTCTGCCATTTGCAAGCTAAGAGTTAAGCTAAGGGATCACTCACAATCTATTCAAGGCAAAATTATAAATGTAGTGTACTATTAGTCTTTAAAGAATGACCCTTTCCTAAATATTTTAAGGCTGTATGTATTAAAACATCTCAAATATCTTCAGAAATACTAAAATGTTGTTGTTGTTTATTTATAGTCCACCTTTGGACTATAATAGTCCCCACTATTTTTATTTTTTATTTTATTGTTATTACTTTTGACTTTTATTCCACCCTCCTCACAGAAACAGGCCCAGGGTGGATTATATCAGGTAAAAAAACATTTATAATAAAAACTTACATCTTAAAACAGTTTAAAATCAACAGACAGCATAGCAATACAATACAATTTTTTAAAATATACAAGACAGCAGCAATCAGCTAATCGGAGGCAATCAGTTTACCACTTTAAAAAACTGGACGGTGGACACCTCTGATAGGGAGGGATCTGATCTTCCCTTCTCCTCCTCTATCCAGGCCAGTGAAGGCCTAGTCTAGCCCCAACCATAGCCCATTTGTTACCAGCTGGGCTGTTTCAACACAGCCATTTTGCTCTGCCTTGGCTTCCTCCCTGCAGCACCCTTTTCCAGATCATCCACTCATTGTCCTATGTTTGTCCTGCCTGTGTGTTTCCCTCCACTTTGTGTAATGTTTCCCAAACCCACCTTTTAAATTCAATTAAGGTTTCATTTATTTACTTGGGAAGTTTACTCACATTTCAACACACAAACTCTAGGCTGAAGGTAAGATAATAGGGCACACAATAGGGCCTAATAGGGCACTTTGCTATTGTTCAAGTAGGTCTGTGTCTGGAGTATGCTTGGAAGGAAGACCTCCTAGGCATCCTAGTAAGCCACCTTGGGTTTTACAACTGAAGGAACGTCATTGCTTTACTACTGTAATGCTGTTTTTGTGGAGCTACAGTTAGAACAATATACAGTTGCTCATCTGCTAACTGGAGCTCAGACGCATGAACATTTCACCCTCATTCTAAAACAACTTGCTTGGTTACCCATATGCTTCAATGATATCCCAATAAACAATGGGATATTAACAAATAAATACACTTTAATGAAGGATGGACAACAGTGATTTTCCATATCTTTCCTTCTGCAAATGTTGGTATGACATGGGTTTGGATTTAAGGTTTCCATGAACTGAGTGAGTTACTACATTTTTCCTTTGCTCAGCAGTCCCCACAGCACCCTAAAAGGCTACAAGGGACTTTCTAGAACATTGTTCTTTATTTACTTAGAAAATATATATGGCCATTTTCATACTCCTGTAAACTCTCCAGAAAATTGCACAAAACTCACAGCATGACAGCATCTTCATAGTGTGATTTCCCGTCATGTTCCCATTTAATGGCGTGATGATGCCAGAAATTGCACCAGTAAACAGGATCATGATGGAAAATTGCTGTCATGTCATGAGTTTTCTGGAGGTTACAGGCATGTGAAAACGGCCTATGCCTCCTCTTCAGAGACCTGCTCAAGTTAGCTCACAAATGTAATAAAATCAAAACGTAGCTGGGTTTAAGGCCCATATTTATGGATACGTTGACTGGAAGGCAATGAGACTAATCACAGTGTAGACTTTGCCATATTTTAATAATGTCTTGCTGTTTTTTGGAAGCCAGACATTGGCATAGACTTCCAGTTATATTTGCACACTAATATGGAAGTGTGCTGACAGACAAAATGATAGAGCATCTTGCCCAGTTTTCGTCAGCACTGATAAAGTTCTGTTTTGTAAATGGTTTTTGTGGTGAACAGCAGGTTCTGATTAATAGCTAGCATATAATTGGTAATAGCAGATCCTCTCAAGAATAGAAAGATCCCTGATCCAGAGACTTCTGAAAAATGTCTCTGCAGTCAGGGAAAGAAACTTTCTAACATATCCTTCCCTTCAAGAGAGATGAAAAAATTGTACAAGACAGATTCTCCTATAGAAACGTATGAAAGGCAAGCCTGTATAGCCTCTAGTGCATGCTCCAAGGAATATTAGTACATTCACACCCTGCAAGTCTTCTCCCAGTAATTTCAAAGAATACCACATGTAGACTGGCTCCCTTTCCTAAAATGAATAGTGATGCCCTTGCTCACATGGAACTCTAGTCATGATTTCAAGATGGATAGTTGCATGCAAATTGGGTTGAATGGCAATAAGGGTAGGAGAAAAATAGGACAAACTTCTAGGCATCAAAAACCTATCAGATAATATCAGCCTAACTGCTTGCAGTCTAGAGAACTTGAACAGACTGCAGTTCATGCTTATTCTCTTTTCAGGGAAACATCAGAGCAATAAATAGGGAGGGAAAGAAATTCTATATCTGGAAGGTTTTCAGCAGTCCATGGCCTGTATATGGTGGAATGGATTCATGAAATCCTACGTCCTGGAACTAGGCCTGCAAGACATTTTCATGCAAGTCTGTTACATCAGACCTCGTTATTACAGAACATAGGAAGTAATTTGAAACTATGGGGCAAGATTGCCTGTCATGAAACCTCACATCCCTTGGTCTAAGAGCTGTTGAGATTTAGTGTGTAATACACAGGGTCAGTTTCTCATTTTGTGGAGGTCCAGGCAGAAAATGCCCAGGCCCCCAGGCCCATGCTCCTCCCCCATTGCCTACCTATGTGTCTTTCTCTACCAGTTCACTCCTACTCATGTACATCCAATGGTTTTAGACAGCACAAGTGGGCATAAGTCCCATCTTATGCAGACACCAGTCCTGGTAATAAGCTTTGGGAGCAAACCAGAATATAGGGGAAAGACAGTGGAAATATAAGTAGTGATCTCAATCTAGTGTTAAGTCACACAAACAAAATACTGTAATAAATGACAAATGCATATATTATAAATGCTTGATAAACTGCAAAAGCCAGCAACACAGTAAAGCTCTGTAGCACAAAGATATCTGCTAATAACAGAAAACATATCAACCAAAAATCCACATAATCTTTCAAAGAAGAAACACAAAACTTCCCAACTGCTGCACAAGTAACTGCTCAATGTGAAGCCCATTACTTAGCATGTTGTACTTGGTCTGTATCATAAGCACGTGAAATCACAGCGTGTGCATCTGCCACATGGAAGGATTGAGTTCCTTGTTATATCTTGGTCTGTGTGACAGACACCTACTATTACTAAGAGAATACAATATACCTATGGATAGAAAATATACAAGTAAGCACAAAGCATGTTTGGGAACTTTGATTTTCACACTAAAAGAGGTTCAAACAAATGGAATGAGCCTCCGCATCACCCAACAGAAAGCCATATGCAAGCTACAGCAAGCTGTGCTGTACCCACATAATGACTAGAACAATGCCAGAATGCCATCAAATATCCTGATGCCTAAGACTGGTGTTGGACTGGTTTTAATGGACCCCAGTACTAGGGTCTTCATTGTCACTAAAATACTAATTGTTTCTGCCACCTCAGTTCCCAGATTAGTCCTACTGCCGGAAACCACCAATTTAAGCAACTGGCATCATTGCTAGTTTTAGAGCACATAGCAACTACTGCTACGTAAATAATATTTACACTCCCCTTTCTGCCCAATAAACAACATAATAGAATATATCATGAAATCAATTTTAAAAAGAGCTAAAATAATATAAAACAGAGGTCAGCAAATTAAAATGCAAGGCAGAAAGCAGAGAGATAGTTGAGGAAATGCCAACTCTTCTTTGGCAAGATCTTAAGTCTGCTGTCATTAACAGAATATATCAAACTTGAATCTTATGCCTTCTTGGACATAACTATTAGCACTAGGTAGGTTCTGCCCATGCAACACCATTTATAATGGGGATGGTCTTTTAACTCTGTTTGTTTTCTTGTTTGCCTTTCTCACTGAGATCCACAGTGCAAGTGAAATACAATACAATCAATAGGTAGGACATTTACTGAGCAAGTACAACAATGAACACAGAGTTTCTCTACACAAGATGAATTACATGAGGACACTCAAGTGAAAGGAGACATAATGTTAGCCAAGAAGATGAGTTCTAAAAGACAGATTGGAAGGTTTTGTCATTTTCCCTCTCTACTGAACCAGCAAAGATTGCTCCTCAGGGAGTTTATTTCCCCTTGGCCTCCCCGAAGGTTCTGTCAGTTTCACCTCCCCTTCTAGGAGGTGAAGAGGAAATAAACAACACCCCCTACCAAGGAACGATCTTTTCTGGCTCTGTAGAGAGGGAGATTGACAAAGCCTTCCAATCTGTCTTTTAAAACTCGGTTTCCCAGCTAACATTGCATCTCCCTTCACTTGAGCATCTTGGTTATTCATCTCATGTAGAGAGACTCATAGTTAGGATAATCAGTGAAACAGATACAACAGGGTACACTAGGAGAACATTTGAAAATAGGCATTAAGTTGAGAATAGAGATGAAATCATTCTGAAAGAACACATAACTAATTTACATGGCTTGTTAAGTAACATGGAAACTCCTTAGGGGCACGTATCTGCATCAGCATACAGTATCCAATAGCATAGCATATAGTCTTTGTCCATACCAAAGCATTCCTCTGAACCATTGTTCATGACGCAGCCCTGTTACCTGGATAGAAAACCCTCATGAATAATTCAATTTTGCATAGTTTGCGTAAAGCCAGGAGAGCGAGAGCTTTCCTAACCTCCTCAGGCAGGCCATTCATAGAATCATAGAGTTGGAATGAGCCTTATAGACCATCTAGTCCAACCTCCTTGCCAATTCAGGAACAGTCTAAAGCATCCTCAACAAGTATTCATCCAGCCGCTCCTTGAAGACTGCCAATTACTGCTGAATTAATCTAAAAGTGAAGTTTTTCCAATATCCAGCCAGTACATTCCCTCTTGTAGTTTAAACCAATTGCTTCGATTTCTATCCTCCGTTGTCAACGGGAACAGCTTCCATCCCTCCTCTGAATGATAGCCTTTTAAATACTTAAAGAAAGCAATTACATCTCCCCTTAACCTCTTCTTCTCCAAACTGAACATTCTCAAGTCCCTCAATCTTTCCTTGTATGGGTTGGTCTCCAGGTCCCTGATCATCTTGGTTGCTCTCCTCTGTACCTGTTCCAATTTGTCCACATCCTTTTTGAAGTGAGGCTTTCAGAACTACACATAATACTCCAGGTGGAGCCTGACCAATGTGGTATATAGTGGGGCAATGACATCCTGTGATTTGGATATCATGCCTTTGTTGATACATTCCAAGATTGTGCTTGCCTTTTTTGCTGCTGCATCACACCAACTGCTCATATTTAGTTTCCTATCCATATTCCAAGATCTTGTTCACACACACTGCCACCCAGATGTGTATCCCTCATCTAGTATGCATGCTTTGCATTTTCGTAGCCCAGGTGGAGAACCTGGCACTTATCCATGTTAAATCGTTTTTTATTCAAATCTGCCCATGTGATGGAATGGGCTTTTAAATTAAAGGTTTACTAAATGCAGCACCCAGAAAGTAGAAGAGAAAGGGTTAAAATAGTGTCTGAATGATTGACAAGTTGCTCCCCCCTGTCCCTGCGCATGGCCAGTGAGAAGGTAACAATTATTGATAACAGAGTTGTTGGAGGAGAATTGAAGTTTGGAGTCTAATGAGGAGGGTCAGATTAGTGTGGGTCAGATTTTCTTCAGTGGGATTAGTGTGGGTCAGATTTTCTTTAGTGTGAAGAAAAATGAAAAATTTGCCCTAACTTGGACAGCTTTAGGTTTAAAGAAGACTTTAGTTAAAATACTTTAGTGTGAAAGCCAGCATGGATTTATATAGACAAGTTAGAACTGGGGGTGTGTTGTTGGCAGAGGAAGTGGGTAGGAAAAGGAGACTTCCCTTCAGCCAAGTGATTAGGGCATGTCTTTTGGAGAAGAATAATTCCTGCCCAGTATTTGAAAAGGGTGCTTTGGCTCTGAGGATGATGTCAGAACTGGTGTAAGGGATAAAAGAGTTCTGTATTGAAGTCGAATCACCTAAGCTGAAAGTGAAAATTATGAAGGAATCTTGTTAAAATAACCTAAGTCTGAAACTATCAACCTCCCACTTTAAAAATCTCTAATTACTGAAACTAAGCTTTAATAAGATTATTGTGCCTAATGCTTGTGAAGTATTCTGTTCTACAATTAAAATTTACCTCAGCTTTTCTTGCCCTGCCTACCTACATACCAATCCTTTCGAACTTTACTCAACCTCTAGTATCGTTTCATTTAAAGAAGGTGTGGGTTCTTGCTTCTCCCCTACCAAATATTTAGGCTGCAAAGTGTGGGACAAAAAGGAGAAACACAACGAGAGACTGCCAAGCCACAACAAGCAATCTTGATCATTTTGGAGGAAAAATCCAGTGGGGGAGTGAGTAGAGCTTACATCATAGCCTACTTTCCCAGTGTGTTCAGATCTCTTTGAATTTTATCGCTGTCTTTAACGTGTTTGCTACTCCTCCCAGTATGATGCCATTTGCAAATTTAATGAGTAATCCTTTTACACCCTCATCCAGATGATTTATAAAAACATTGAAAAGCACAGGGCCCAGAACCGAGCCCTGGCACTCCACTAGACACCTCCCTCCAATCAGACATGATTGTATGGTTATCCCGCCTATCCATTTAACCATCCTAGAGTCCAGACCACAGTCCGCCAGTTTACCCATCAGAATGTCATATGGAACATTGCCAAAAACTTTACTGAAATCCAGATAAACTACATTGACCGCATTCCTGCAATCCAGTAAGCCTATAACTCGATCATAGAAGGATATGAAGTTGGTCTGGCAGGACCAGTTTGGGACAATAGGGTGGGGGCTACCACAGACAAAGCATGTGTGCAGGCAGCTGTTGATTTTGCACAACTGCAGGACAGTATCTGCAGAAGGCCCTGTTCAGGTGAGTGAAGCTGCCATAGTGGAACATAGAGGGAGAGGCAGTTGCACAGATATGAAAGGCCAAGGCCTTTGAATGTGAAGGGCTTTGAATGTGATAGACATGGCCTTGAACTGAGCTTGATAACTGATGGGAAGCCAATGGAGTGACTGCAAAATGGGAGTGATGTGCATGATCCATCTAGATCCTGAGACTAAACAAGCAGTTTCTCTCTGCACCAACTGGAGGTTTTAAGTCAACTTTGAGGGGAAAACTATACAGAATGCATTACTATAGTCTAGTGTCGATGTTACCATGCAATGAATCCAGGTGGCCAGATCAACTGTGTCAAAGTAGGAGACCATCTTCCAGGCTAGACTGAGTTGGGAGAAGGCCTTTTTTGCAGCGGCATTTATTTGCTTCTCTAGTAGTAGTGCTGGGTCAACTGAACTCCATCAAAGGTTGGAAGTAAAATGTCCTTCAAGATCTCTGCTCTTCCAACCAGCATCACTTCCATCTTCTCTGGGTTCGATTTCAATTTATTTGCTTTCAGCCAATTGACAACAGCTGTCAAGCAGCACCTTAGTATCGCTACTGCATCACCAGGGGATTTGGATAGCAAGATATAGAACTGAGTGTCTAGAAGTAGTAGCAAGAGTTTTCAGACTACTGCATTATATATCTATACCTGATAGAAACAGGCATTTACTGCCTTTATTGATGGTGATGGGGTAGGAAAAGTGGAGGAGGGGAGATCTGACTTTTAGATTCTAGCATGAGTGTTACAGGATTGGCAGTTTAGAGAAACACATCTTTCTACTTATAAATGGAGCACATTTGATCTGTAAGTCATCAAGACAGAATAAACATGGAACACCAACAATGCCATTTTATACAGAGCTACTTTTTGCAGAAGAAGCCAGATTTGTCAAACCATGTCAAGAATGCAATGAAGCATCAACAGCCCTGGCAAACTATCAAGGAAATCCATAGCCCCTTGCCATTAAACAAAAACACAGGTCACAATCTTTCTTTTTTATGATATATTCCTAGATCATTGTACTCAATTTCTACAGCTGAAATGCTGAAAGGGAGTGGTTCTGCTCCCTTTCAAGTTATACTGACTCAAGGCAGCTTATTTAAGAAGTTACTAAGAAAAATTTTAAAAAGTGAAGTAAGTAACCTGTTCTTTCAACTTGTTAATAGGAATTAATTTTACTTCTTAATATGTTAGTGCTGTGATGGCAAGGCATGGACAAAAAAAATTTACCCAGTGGAACCATGGAACAGTGATTCTCCAATATAGTGCCTGTGGGTGCCAAAACACCCACCAATATGTTTCCTGGCATCCTGTCTTGGCTTTCCTCCACCTCAATAAAGCAGAAGGAACTTCAGAAGGGCACAGGAGAACACCAGTTCAGAAACAGCTTCCTCTATCATACAAAGACACCTGATTTGAAACCTCGCAACATTTTCTAATTAGCCCCAGTCTGATGGCAGCCTTTTTGATGATTGGCTGCAACCTTCCCTATGGCAGACGTTTTAGGTGGCACTTGTCACTTGTTCTAAAAATCCAAGTTTAATGGGGGAAGGGACTGTCATAATGCGGCTCTCCCAGCGCGGCAGAATGCCACTCAAGCTGGGAGCCATCCTTTGCGGCCCCGCCCTGGAGGAAAGGAGACAGGCTCCCTTCCCAGGCATCCTGGGCTTAGCTGGGGGGCGGAGCCAAGAGCCTGATCCAGGCGGCTCTGCTCACTCCAGCTGCAGTCTCTTCGAGCGCTCAGTGAAGCAAGAGCTCTTTGCTCTGCCTTCCTTTGAGTGGTGAAGCTGAAGGGAGGAATGTGTGCTGAACAAGCATTGATGGCGGCAGTGGAGGCAGTTGGAAAGCGGCGATAGCAGTCAGCTCTTGGAGGCTGTCGGAGGCGGCTGGCGTCTGCAGCTGCAGCGCACAATACAGGCCAGGGCTTCAGGGCCTGTTGGGGCTAGAGTAATTGAGCAGTTTAATTGAGCAGGCTGGTTGGGCACTGGGGTGGCGAGCAGCTAGGCTGTATCAGAGGGACTTTGGCCCAACTTGGGTGTGGTCGCTCCCCTTAATAGTTGTCTTGGAGAGAGTGGGTGGTGAGAGCCCTCTCCCCACCCCCACTTACACATAAACCACTCTTCCTGCCATAAGCCTGTTTGTTTCCATTTAGCCTCCCCCCACCCCCGGCAAGAAGTAATATAAAGTAACTTAAAAACAGAGCCTGTGTTCTTCACTTTGGCTTACTGGTAAAGCGGCACCTAAGCCTATATTCTTGTGGGCCATAAAAGAGGGCCTGGTGGCCTGTCTCTGCCTGACAGCCATTCTGTTGGCAGGCAGATTTGCTCAGGGCTGTGCTCGGTGCCATCTTGTGGTGGAAAATTACTGGTGGCCTGTCTCTGCCTGGCAGCCATTCTGTTGGCAGGCAGATTTGCTGAGGGCCATGCTCAGTGCCATCTTATGTGGCAGCTTGGTACTGCTCCTTGAAATTGCTACTTTTGCAGGGGCTTAGTGCTACCTGTCAGGGCTAGCGTTAACAGTTGGTTAAGGGGTAAAGCTGCGAGCCAGCCCAACACATTATTAATGGCTGCTGTGTCATTATTTGGGAATGTTTATGCCGCCCAGAAAAGGGGGTGTCCCATCAATGGGGAAGTGGCCTGTAAAAAGGCCAGTGCCGCGGAACCCTACTCGGGCTCTGTCTTCCTCAGACGAAGACGATGGCCCAAGCAGGCAGGAACTTATGGAGCGCATTGTTGCTCTTGAGAGGGCTGGGAGTGGTACAGCATCAGCTGTTGCACCTGTTCAGCCACGCAAGGGTGCTAAAAGAATTACAAGGGCTGATTTTAATAAGGATTTTGCCTCTTGTCTTTCTGCCCTGGATGGAGTATCAGGAGTGGTGGCAAGTGATGGAGGCAGCAGCCAGGACCATCCAACATTAACTGAGAGTGTGGCTGACATTGACCAGGAATGGTCAGCTGACAGTGGGCAAGTTGCCATAGCAGTGGAACAACCCATGCCTGATGGTAAGCCAATCTGCTGCAGGCAGATTGGCAGGAACTGGACTCATTGGTTGTCTGGGTTCCTGGTTTATGCAGGGGTATTGGCTAGGGCACAGCCAGGTAGGGCTCTCCCCCTTTTCCAATACATGAATATTATATACAGGGGGTACACGGACTTTGAGGGGACGGCTTGGTTGATACAGCTGTGGGTGCAGGTCATGGCCCTTGCCAAGTCCAACCTCAGAAATAGGAGCGAGAGTGGTCATATGATTATTCTGCCCTCTCAGGGTTCAGGTTCCCGCACTTCTGTGGGGCAGCAGGTTTAATTACGGCTGCTTTGTTGGGACTTCACGTCCGAGGAGCTTTGCAACAAGAAAGTGGGCAAGTATATGCATGACTGCCCTGCATGCATGGGAACCCACCCATAATCTGCCTGCCCCAAAGGAAGACAGGGTGGGAAATGCTTTGGGGGCAGTGGTGGCCAACAAGGGCCTGGAAAAGGGGCCCAGCCTAGTAAAGCTGAGGGTACTTGAACGGTTTCTTCAGGTCTCCCCAAGGTGCAGGGATGCTGACTATTCATCCATTGTTTAGACGACTTTATGATGTCTGGGCCAGCTGGCTTGGGGCAGTGTGCCAGGCTTTTGGCAGGGTTCATGGAGTTTTCTGAGGAACTGGGGGTTCCTTTAACTCATGAGAAAACGGAGGGTCCAGCTGTTGTCCTGATGTTTTTGGGCATTGAACTTGACATGGTTCACCAGACATTGAGGTTGCCACTGGAGAAGGTGGTTGACCTTAGAGCCAGGTTGGAGGACTGCTTGAGCAGAGACAAGGTATCTCTCCTTGAGTTACAGCAATTAGTTGGCCATTTAACCTTTGCCTGTAAGGCAGTAGTGCCTGGGAGGGCTTTCCTTAGGCAGCTGTGTGATGTTGTGGGGAACTTGCGATTGCCCCATCATCACTTGCGAATTACCAAAGGGATGCGGGAGGATTTGTTAGTGTGGAAGGAATTCCTTGCCACCTTTAATGGGGTGACCTTCTGGAGGGAGGAGCTGCTGTTAGAAGCAGAACTCCAGGTCACCTCTGATGCCTCCGGGTCCACAGGCTTGGGAGTCTTTTTCAGGGGGCATTGGTGTGCTGACCAATGGCCCGCAGATTGGGTAGCCCAGGGATTGTCCAAGGACCTGACGTTTTTGGAGTTCTTTCCCTTGTTAGTGGCCATGTGGCTTTGGGGATCACAACTGGTGAACCAAGCTGTACACTTTTGGTGTGACAACTTCGTTGTAGGGCACGTGGTTACCACCATGGCATCTAGATCCCCCAGGGTGATGAGGCTGGTGAGGGCCTTTACATTGAAATGTTTACAGATGAACATTTTGTTTAGGGCCAGACACGTTCCAGGTGTTAACAATGGGGTGGCAGACGCTTTGTCTCGCCAACAGATGGAACGATTCTGGCAGCTTGCCCCCTGGGCCGACAGGCGGCCTGCAAGGATGCCCCAGGAGCTGTGGGAGCTTGGACAGCGGAAGTAAATAGAGCAATCCAGCTGTCCATTGCCCCCAGTACACTCCGAGCCTACGACCGTGTGGTAGGGCAGCTGTTCCAGTTCAGGGCATCGGCGGGGCTGCAGCAGTCATGGCCCATCCCACCTGAGCACCTGATGCACTTTTGTGTAGTGCAGTGGGGGCGGGGACTTGCAGTGAAGTCCATCAGGGGTCAGCTGGCCACGTTAGCCTTTGCCAGCAAAGCACGGGGCTTACCTGAATTCATGGGTGTTTTCAGGATCTGAAAGATGCTGGAAGGCTGGGCCAGGGAAATAAAAACGCCAAGTGACCCGAGGCAGCCCATCTCCACATCAGTGCTGAGGGGGCTAGTGACCGTGTGGGCGGAAGTATGCTCATCCGTGTTTGAACAGAAGCTTTTCCACGCTGCTGCCTTAACGGCATTTTTGGGGCCTTATGAGTAAGTGAGTTGGTGGCCTCATCGCGTACAGACGCGTCTGACCGGGCTTTGAATGCCCAGGACATTAAATTTGTTGGGGACAAAGTCTCCATTGGAATCAGAAGGTCCAAGACAGACCAGCGGCAGCGGGGGAGCACCTTGCTCTTGGGCCCCTGCTCTGAGCAGGAGCTGTGCCCGGTTAAGGCCCTCAAGGAATATGTCACGCTTCATGGGGATGCCCAAGGGGTCTTATTCCACCACGAAGATCAGGCCCCACTGACTGAGTATCAGTTTTGGGCGGTGACAGAGAGGGCACTTAAGAAAATTGGCTTGTCGGGGGTCAAATTCGGAACCCACTCCTTCCGGATTGGTGCGGCCTCCACAGCAGCTGCTATGGGATACCCTCAGCAGGCGATTCAGAGAGGGGGCAGGTGGCGGTCAAGGGTGTTTCGGTCCTATGTCCGGCCTCTGCAGCAGTTCTAAATGGTGAACTAATTGCTCTTTCCTCAGGTGCCGTGACGGGCCAGGCGAGGAGAAGAATACTGATTTGTGGCCACAGCATGGTGTTCTGGGCGGACAATCAAGCCAAGAGCAAGCCAATTGGACCCCAGCTGGGATTGAGTGCTGTGGCCACGGTGGAGTGGCAGGGCCAGCGTGGCCTCAAGTGGCCTGGCCTGCTGCCTCTCCTGTTTAGGGGACGGACGGAGCCTCCCCCACACATTGTGGTCATTCACCTGGGTGGTAATGACCTTGGGCTGGTACAGGGCAAGGCCCTGTCGATGCAGGTAGCGGTAGACCTGGAATACATAAGCAGCCGATGGCCGGGCATGCTTATAGTATGGTCAGAGATGCTACAACAACGAATTGGGCGGGAGGCCTTAGATCCCAGGGCAATAGAGAGGGCCCGACGTAAGGCTAACCACGCCATTAAGAGGTCTTTGGGGCAAGGCTTGGGCATTTATCTGCCACACCCCACAATTAGGGCCAAATTTGCCCACCTCTACAGAGGAGATGGTGTCCATCTGTCACCTGAGGGCAATGATATCTTTTTGGATGACCTGCGGCAAGGGCTTCGGGTGGCTCTAGGCCACCTGTGGGGTGCGAGGGTCTAAGCAGAGGCTTGACCCTTGCGGTGGCAGGAGATTTTGGGAATAGGGTGCGGGCCGGTGAGCCCCTGTGGCATTCCTCAAGGTTGGGGAACAGGGTCTGCCATTAGGGCGGTATGCCTGTGGCGGCTACCGTCAGGGGGGGCAGACGCCTGAGGGGATCCCCCGGATCAAGGCCTAACCTCATGCTAGTCGGCTGGGGCGCAACAGGTGCTTATGGGGGATCCTATTGCCTAGCTGGCCGGGTTGCAGCCATTCGTGAGATGGCCTACACCCGTGGCATTGGGGCTCGCCCAGACAGGCAAGGCGGTGGCCAGTGTGCTGACCCCAGGGCTTGACCTGTACCGCTTAGTTAGCTCTTGCCGTGCATTACCTTTATGGTCATTTTAATAAACGGCCCTTTATTCCAAACCTGTGTCTGTCTCTTCCTTCCGGCTGGGGTTGCAAAAGAATGTTCCTCTTTGGAAAGGAGCGAAATGCCATCCAGTTCAATCTTCCACAAAACAGGACAATCCAGCCCTTCCCAGCCGCAGACCCGGCTGCTAGGGCCAGGGGTTGCCTTTGCCATCCCGGAAAGGGAAAGCAGCAGGGCATGCCTCCAGCCATCTGGGCACTCATGAAGTGGGGCAGAGTAACCTAGGGGTAACCTCAGGGCCTGACCTGTACTGCTAGTTAGGTCGTTGTCATGTTAGAGTTTATGTTGTTGTCAAATAAAAGTGGTCCATTAATACCACTTTTTAGCCTTGTGTTTGCCTCTTTATTCCAACTAGGGGGGGGGGGGCAATCTTCTTATGCACGCACAAATCACTGTAAATAACCCAGAACTCAAGATGCCACGTCACAAGCAGAATACAAGTACACTGCAGCAACATATAAGGCATTCAACTTGAGTTGACTGAGGACACAAACAGTTTTGGCCTCCTTTATAACATTTGGTGCAACTTTTTGTTTATAATAATATTTATTTAATGGATTAAAAAGTGAAGTTATAACAGCAATTTCATTCAAACTATTCTGAGAATTTTGAAGATACTGAGGTGTACATTGTGTTGGTAAGTAAAGAGAGTAAACAGTTATTCGCCTTTATCCTCTGAAAATAGGAAAAGAAGCTGTACATTTAAACTAGCTAGAAGTAAAAATATAAGTGAACTGTTAGGAAAAGCTTTAAGAAAGAGTCCATCAAAATAATTCAGGAGTGTATTTTTATGTTTTAGGAACAGAATTCTTAAATCTCTTTCAGCTGCAAACAGGGCTGAAGTGCTTACAAACTACCAAACTTCTCTATGTAAAATTGGCTGCCTGTTTGAGAAGATGAGCAGCTGTTAAACCTCCCACACTAGACAATCAGAGGTACAGAGAAGTATAAGAAAGCACTCCCTAAAATTCTCACTTTCACAGGACACAAAAAGAAACAAGTTGGGACATGAAGGATTTTCCCCCCTTTCCTAGGATTGTCAGGTGGGGAGTAGGCCGAGGGTCTATTTTTTAAAAAAATACTGGAAAGTGCCAGCGATGGTGTGGGATTAGCAAATTTATAATAATCATATAGCTGTGATATTACACTAGCAAGAAGCTTAGGATGGATTCTTTATGTTTTAAGTAACTGGTCTCTGTCTTTTAGCCACCCCCCCCTTTCTCCCTGGTTGCACATGAGAAGAGAAAATCTGGCCTTGGACAGATAAAGGAAGCGGCAGACTTACCTGCAAGCTGGGTTGGCACCTGGGGCCGGACGGCGTGGAGGCGGGACCGGAGTGGAGGCGGAGCGTCCATCCTATGAGGGTCCAGCCGCATGGTCAGCGCCATTGCGGTTTGAGCATCTGCCGGATCAACTAGCACCCTCCCACCCTCCGCAGACCTAGAGCTATTGAGGGGGCTCTGTCACAACTTTATGGGTTGGCAGGTTTTTGAGGCATTGGGCCGGATCCCATCAGGGTGAGCTGGCCTGCGGGACTGCTCACCCCGATGGAGCTGGAAGCAAAGGTCGCCAGGTGGAGCCGGCGATGGAGCAGAATGAGCCGACAGGCCAGCGGGAGGCTGGCGGGGGATGCATCGGTCAGCAGGAAGGCCTACGATGCCAACGGGGATCCAGCCCAGATGCCAAGCCAATGCTCCATATAGCTGTAATCAATAAAGTTGTGGCCATTTCTAACCCATGCAAGTGTCTGGTGTGATTATTAGCCGTAACGCAGATCGACATAGCCCCTAGGTGACAACTGAACATTCTTGGGATGCAGAGGCAGAGACAAAGGGAGAATTATAAGTTTCCCCTCCCTCCTTTTGGAGGGAGAGAGTGTGTGTGAAAGTAACGAGTAACTACCATGGAGACAAGGAGGGTAATAAAGCTGTCGCGAGAGTGAGAAATGGAGAATAGCTTATCCATAGGTGTAAAGAGATCAGGTGCCTTATTTTGAATGTGACTTTCGTTTCTCCAAAATGATGTCATAAGTCCTTAAAAGAAGCATATGCTCCTTTGTTCTCTGGTACATTCTGAGCTCATTTTGTAGCTGGTACCCTATATTTGCAAATATACTCTGTTACAACAGCCCTTGTCTGTCTCATCTCTCTTTTGCTCAGAAGATTGGAAGGTGCAAAGGGAAAGAGCACTTTTTTTGTGCAACAATGGCAGCTGAACTCCCCACACACACCGCTTTCACACAGAGATTATGTACTGCTTGATCTGTCATGGCTTAATGTATGTACAGTCAGTGGTTGAAAATTTAATCTCTGCCTCTATGTTGTGAGCATTTCTTTTATTGTTCCTAATTCTTCTTGGTTGCCCTAATTGCTTTCCAACTAGTGTGCACAAAATGTTTGTCCCATCGTTCTCTACAGATGCAAGGCATATATAGACATCTCAATTTCCCCTAATACTCCATTGCAGCATGCAAGTATCTATCTATTGATTATTGTAGTTGTACACTTCTTGGTATTTCATATGAGAAGTTACTGGTAGAATGTGTCCAAAATGACAACATTTTAGTGCATAATATCAAGATGTAGTATTATTAAAAGAATGTATATTAAACTCCAGTAAACAAACATTCATCATCTTTGACTGACTTACACTAAAGGTTTAATTTTTTCACAATGTTGGAATAGTGTTATGCTTTGCTCTTCTTTTGTTTTGTTTTTTTCAAATAAAAATGGAGAAAGTTAACCACATGGAAACATTCATTAGGTTTTTTTTCCTCAGGAACTGAACATATTCTCTTTGTTTCCTTCTCTCGTAACATTGACAATAGTCTTTTGTGTCCAACTGTGATAATGTCCTCTGTTCTGAACATATGCATCCCCATATGAATCTAGCAACAGGCAATTGACATCTTGATGCTTTCCTTGTCCCACACAAGGAAATGAAACAAACACATGAATATGTTGCTCATGCTTAACTGGAGAGAGAAAAACATATTCTGACTAGCAGAGTTTTAATGCACCTGTTAAGCTTAATACATATGTCAGGCACCATCTGTTCAAAAGTTTCTTTTCCTCCTCCCTTATTTTTGTGGGTCTCCAGTTAGAACACACACACACACAAATGTTAAGATCTTCAACTATTTCAAAAAAGATTCATTCTAATGGCTGTTCCTTAAGAGCTGAAGTTTTTTACATAAAAATCACATAAGAACAGAATGAAATTTAAATCAATGGATTGTTCTGTTGAATAGCTGCTCACATTATTCACACAATACTGCAATGAATCATGTTAAATTATTTGTAGCGACCTACAAGTAATGTGACAAAACATTAATTGCTTTTTTAAAAAGGTGGTTAACTACTGCAGCCTAAATTACAAAAATGCTTTTTAAAGGGTTCTGTTAAAACAGCTTTGTCCTTACATGTCTTTCATAGCATGACTGGCATACAAACATTGTTGAGTATTATTATTTTTTGGAAAAAATATTTCCCACATTTAAAACAATCTCATTAAATTTAACTACCTTGTCATTTGATATAGCCATGGAGATTATGATTTTAGTTCTGTGCACTGATAGACTTTCACACAAACAGGCAACTTCTTGCATAAAATATATTTCACACACATTTCATACACACTGCTGAGCTTATGGGAGTAGTGGGATTCAAACCAGTAGAGTGTTGATTTGCAGCTTAGCCACTTAAAACTATGCAACGGCAGCTTCCAACAATTGTTTTCTTTCCCTCATTTTAAGAACTTAAAGTCAGTTTTGAATGAATTTCTTTTGATCAAAGATCAATTGGAATAGAGAGCCAGTTATGTGTATTGGTTAAGAGTGATGGGACTCTAATCTGGAGAACCAGATTTGATTCCCAACTCCTCCACTTGTAGCCACCTGGGTGACTTTGGGTCAGTCACAAGAGCTCTCTCAGTCCCACCCACCTCACAGGGTGATTGTTGTGGAGACAATAATAACATGCTTTGTAAACTGCTCTGAGTGGGCATTAAATTGTCCTAGAGGGCAGTATATAAATCGAATGTTGTTGTTAGAGGTGTTTTATTGGAAAGCTGTGTTAATTTATTGTGATTTTATCTTGTGTATTTTATCTTCTGTGACCCGCCCTGAGCCTGCTTGTGGGGAGGGCGGGATATAATAATGATAATGATAATGATAATGATAATGATAATGATAATGATAATGATAATGATAATGATAATGATAATGATAATGATAAAGAAGGGACAGATTCTGCCAAATTCCAGCAGGATTTGAGTGCAGTGACACCTTAGAGACTAACAAGATTTCAGGGTTTAAGTTTAAGTTTTCAAGAGTCAAAGCTCAGAGAAATCAATTTGCAAAATTTCAGAATTTCACACTGTAGATGTTCAGAGCAGGCAAGCCTTCCAATCTATCTGCTAGATCACCACCCTGGCATGTGTAACATAAAACAACTGCAAGGGCTGGAGTTACAAAAAGGTGCTTTCATTTCTCTTTGAAGAGAAATGAAAGAGAAATCCTGCTCTGAAAAGAGAAAAAAAAAGAGAGAATGAGAGGAATCAATAACTATATCTAAAAAAGTGAATTTTGGAAAAAGGAATTCCCCATCCCATAACAATCCTACTATTATATACATGAGGAGTATAAAATGCTGTTAGGCTATTAATAGTTGAGGAATTTTAATAATGCATTGTCCTCCATAATTATGGGTTCCTTTGTAAATGTACCTGAAAATAAAGAAAGCTAGATCAGGATTTCTAGGAACTATGTACATACCAGTCTATGCAAGTAGAGAATCCACATTCATTCAGTTGTGGAAAAAGTACTGTTTATGCATCGTATTTCACATCAGGTGGTCTCCTGATATTTAAATGAATGGGGAAATTATTGATCATATAGAGTTCTTTTTATTTATTAAAAGTATTCATATACTACATTTCTGAATTTGATCCTTACATGTGTATATCAGAGCTGCTAAATCCTGCATCAAAGTTACAGCTAACTGAGACAACAAGATTTTCATACAAATCTCTGGGAGCCACAGTCTGTGGTAGACAGAATATGAATTAATATTATCCAAACATTATTTTTAAATTTTAAAAAATCTTCAGCATGGTGTGAGTTTGAACACTGAAATGATGATTGGGATGAAATGCTAAACCCCAGTATTGCCTCTTGTTTTTTTCTGCCCAATGAATCCTTAAACATAAAAGGTAAGCCATATTCCCAACGACTCACCTCTTATCCTGGTGCAGGTGCACTGAAGATCCTAAAAGGAGAGTTGTAGGCAGCAGGCCATGGAGGGGCCATGGAGCCAGCCAAGGAGGCACAGCACAGGACATCTGCGCTGCATCTCCCCACCACCTCCATGGCCCCTCAGAGGCCTGCCTGCAGAGTTGGCAGGGAGGCACAGCACAGGGGAGCCCCCGTGTGCAGCCTTCCCACCACTTCCATGGCAGCTGTGGAACTGCACTGTGCCTCTCCACCAGTTCTGCAGCCCCTCAGAGGCCTGCCTGCAGAGCTGGCAGGGAGGTGCAGTGTGGGGAGCTGCGGGGCTGTGGAGCCAGCAGAGCCTGAGGTGCAGTGCAGGGCCTTCCCACCAACCTCCCACCTGGCCTTGCCCCTGCTGCTAGAGCCTGTTGTATTTATTTTTACAACAGGCTCTGTTGCTAGTACTTATATATTTCTCCTACAGACATTACTGCAAGGGAATGAGTTAAACATTTTCTCCTGCTACCATTTCTCCCCTCATTCCCACAGTTTAAGGGAAGATACCTTCCATAAAAATAAATCAGAGGTCTGTAATCTGATCTCTGTTGCATCATCTTTTTGGTCATTCTTTCTCACACTTCCTTTAGCTTAACAAAATATTGAGAATCAGAAACACAGAACTGGAAATGGAATTTCAGATGTGGATTTCATAAATGCTTTTTTGGCATTTCAGATCTCAGTATATTTGTAACCATACTATTAGCAATTGTTTCCTGTTTTCCTTGCAGGTTCTGAAGGCAAACGACATTAAATCTTTAATATTCCTACCTGTTAAAAATGTATCAAATACATCCATGTATGTGAAGACCCAAAGCAGCTCACAACACCATTCTCCCCTCCTTCCATTTTCGTCCTCATAGTAAAATATTTGTGAAGCATTTGTGATTAATTTAGTTTGTGAACTGCAACGACATTCAATCAATTTGTTTACATTTATTAATCATATCGATATATATGGGATATATAAGGGATACATTTGGGAAAGAAGGAAGTTGTGTGGGGGAATTTAGGAATTAGATGGAATTGTTTGGGAGCTTATTTTGGACCCTGTAATTCATTGGCATTGTATCTGATTAATCCCCACAATGATTAAATCCAGATTAATTCCTTTTCATATACTTGTGTTCCGTTTGGATTCTATTAAGAGAAAAAAACACTGAAATATTATCCTAAACATAATGTATTGCTGATTAATCCTGTTAAGTGCTAAATTTGTTAAACCAGAAAACCTTTTTTATAAAGCAATAATATTTTTTTAAATAATCAAGATATATAATAGAATATAGGGACACAGAAACATAAAGCTGGAAGGGTCATCTAGTCCAAGCCCTTCATAATGCAGGGAATTCATATCCAACGACCATCCCACTCCCCCAGTGATCCCTGTTGCATGACCAGAGGAAGGCAAAAAAACCTTCACGGGATATCTGGGCTAATCTGGCCTGAAGAAAATTCCTTCTTGACCCTAAAGTGGCATCAGCATTAGCCTGGGCATATAAGAAAGGGCCACGAGAGCCTAGCACTGGCTCATTCCTTCCTGCTCTCCCCCTCACAATCTACTTAAATCTATACTGTCATAGAATCAGCACTAGGGTTGCCAGCTCCAAGTTTGGAAATTCCTGGAGATCTGGGGGGTGAAACCTGGAGAAACCTGGAGAAAGGGGGGTTTGGGGAGGGAAAGGACCTTGGCATGGCATAATCATAGAGTCCACCCCCCAAAGTAGCCATTTTCTTCTGGTGAACTGATCTCTGTGGCCTGGAGACTAGTTGTAATTCCGGGAGATCTCCAGCCACTACCTGGAGGCTGGCAACCCTAATCAGCACTGATGATAGAAGGCCATCTAGTCTCTTCTTAAATACCTCCAAGGAAGAAGAGCCCACCTCCTGAGGAAGCCTATCCAACTGAGGAACCACTCTGTCAGGAAATTCTTCCCAACATTTAGCCCAAATCTCTTTTGATTTAATTTTAACGTATTGGTTCTAGCATGACCCTCTAGTCCCTAGAGTTTCGGGCAATAAAAAACAATTCTGCTCTATCCTCTATGTGACAGCCCTGCAAATACTTGATGATGGCTATAGAATCACCTCAGTCAACTCCTCTCCAGGCTAAACATACCCAAGCTCCTTCAACCAATCCTCATAGACTTAGTCTCCAGACCCCTCACTATTGTTATTGCTCTTCTTTGGACACATGTCATGCCAGCTTATCAATATCCTTCTTAAAGTGTGGTACCCAAAACTGAATACACCTGTTATCAGTCAGGCCTACCCTCATGCTAACAAAAGGCTTAAGAATATGGGAATATCATAATCCCCTCTCTCCATGTGTTGTAAACAGACAAATTGCCTAGCAAGGCAAGAAATGGATGCCAGATCTCAGCTGAGAGCTGGAAAATTACTGACATGTGAGTGACCAGGTGACTAGCTTTTAGCTGCACACCCAAGAGATGTGTAAAAAACCTAAGACAATTGGACCTTCCAGGAGTTCCTGAATTAATCCCCTCAACACACCCTGCTGATCTTTCCCTTATCCATTCTACCATTCTGGGCTAGTCAGGGCTTTTATGGCCTCACCTATCCAGACATCGCGAGTCATCAGTCATCCTTGATTACTTTTGTCCAGGAAGGCTTAATCAAACCTTACCAGTTTTATTCTCTTACCCCAGAGACAGCTTTCCAGCTTTTTATCTCACCTCAGAGACAGCCATTAAGTTATTGATTTTGGGTAGAAGATGCAATCCTGACCCAGGGTATGTTCCACAGTATAATTGGACTACCTGCTGCCCCATTCACTATGTGATCTGGACCTACCCATGCACCCTCAGACTGCACATTTGAGTTCCTGGCCGAATCCACACGTCTCAAGTTTTCTGCTTTTTTCCCCGCCCGTTATTCGCTTCTCAGAGGGCTATTCACATACTCTTACCTCAATCCCACCATTCTCTCGCGTCTTTCGCATTGCACCTCAGACGAATTTATCATGCATTCAAATATTTCTCTTGCATGGTTCTCACTGTGGATGTGGACAAATAGAAGTGTTTCACAAGAAGACCGCCCCCTTCAAACCACCCCACTTCCGTGTTTGCAGCCTTCTGGAGTACCATCCCTCTTTGCCATGCAATTATCAAGCTTTTCCACTCTCTTTGCAGCATGCCTGCCTACCCGCCCTTTCCCTTTTTTTTTTTAAAAAAGGGGACTTTCCCAGCATTGTTGCACAATCCCGGCCATAAATCTTAATCAGGGTGCTCCAAAATCCCCATGGAGACATCAAGGGGTGGCGTCATTTCCATTTCCGTGTCATTTTTAGGATGCTGAACAGTCAGAAATATTGGTGGCTGTTAATTTTTTTTTTAACTGTTGAAATTACCATTATAGTGGAAATCCGTCATTCTAACATTACATTCAAGCACCAAATAATTAGTCTGCCCGTTTGGAGAGTTTGGATCACCCCCACCTTAAACATCAGTTCAAATTAGCCCACCAGAATAATGGTCCAATGGATTTCAAAGAAGAAGGCATTGAATAACATTAACCAATCATAGGCATCATAGAGGTGTGGCCTCGCCATAGCAATTTAGCAAAAAAATGCTATAGCGGAAACCTGATGGAAAAAATGGGGGGGGGGGGAATGAATGTGATGTCGTTATTGGTGACGTTGGATCTAAACCCACCCCGTATTGCACGATTCTACCAGGGATGTGGACAAAGTATAGCACAAGGCAGCGGCAGTAAGAGAAGGGATATGAACACAGACTGGGACATTGCAGGATAGAATCCAGCGCAATTAATGCACATGAAAAGCGGAAGGTAGGGAAGTGTGGATTCAGTCCCTATCTCTTCTTGCTGTAAAGTGCTGGATGCTGAAGCTGTTCCCCTTCTGGACTGGTAACTATAACCCGAAAACCCTGAAACTCTATCAAACCTCCTCTCTGCTTTTCCTTGGAAACTGTGTGTGTGGTGTATGTTCTTGTATGATTGCTTTTGATACCCCTTTAATAAAAACCATTTTATAAACATCCACTTGGTCATTTCAAGGGTGCTCTGAGGGAAGGGATCTGGTATACATTGGTGGAGAAGATTTCTGTTAACCCTCCTCTCGCAGCCTCTCCTTGCACACTAATTCTATCAACTCGCAAGGACACTTCCCATTTTGGTAACATTCCAAGCGATGTCTTACCAAAGCAGAATAAAGTGATACCATCACTTGGCATATATTTCTGTTGATGCAGCCCAAAATCACATTTGCCTTTTCAGCTACTGCATCACACTGCTGACTCATGTTCACTGTATGACCTACTAAGACCCCTAGATCCTTTTCACATGTACTGATGCCAAGATGAATTTCACCCATTCTATAATTATGCCTTTGATATTCCCTACCAAACAAAGACCTTTATATTTATCTCTATTGAAATTCATTTTGTTAGTTTTAGTCCAGTTTTCCAGCCTGTCAAGACCATCCTGAATCTTGACTCTGTCTTCTACTGTATTTGCTACCCTTAGTAACACCTGCAGATTTAGTGAGCATCTCCTCTATTCCTTTATCCAAATCATTTATAAAGACGTTGAACAACACAGGGCCACAAATCCCTGAGGCACTCCACTTGTGTCACTCCTCTGCAAGAAATCATTGCCAAAATAGAATCCATCACAGTTTGAAAGGATCATTCTAAAGGTTTTGTACTCTCTTTAATGAGACAACAAGTCAAGAAACACAAATATTCTATATTAAAGAACCACAATGGTACCAAATAATCATATTTGTAACCTTTAATAACCAAGCCATTATAAAAATAACCTCCAGTCATCTATATTAAGCAGTTAAGTTCAAATTTTGACTGCATGCCGGATATTTCTCAAGGTTAACATTTCATGATAGAGTATTCATATGTACCACATCACTTAGTCAAATGTATTAAATCAATTACATTTAATTTGGTCACACCATCTATTATGACACTGGATGGAGCAATTCAAAAGATTTCAACTAACTCCTTATACATCACACTCATATACTTCTGGAAAGAATTTTTATCATGTATTCTCAGTGGATAACTGCCTTCATTAAGAAAAAACACTAGCCTCCATTAAAAACAGTTGCTGTGACAAATTTAAACAAAATTCTTTGATGCTTTAACCAATTTTATCCACAAACCCTATTCCTCTCATATGACCTAGGTGGTCCAGAATGTTTGATCCTGCATGTGGAAGATCTAGTCATTTGGACAACTGTCTATGACACAGTCACTTACAAGAGAGATTTGTTGAGGTGTTTAGATAGTCCCACCTTGATATAAACTAAGCAAAGAAAGAAGGATATGTAATTAACGGTATTCTTGATTGATTCCTTATAATCAACTTGCTGTGGGGAATGGGCACAGTAGCATCTGGTTCAAGCATGCAGTGCAGATGTTATGTCAGTCCTGAAAGTTATGGCATTCCATAGCCTCGATTTCAACCACAAGTTTAATTTTGATATTAAGGATAAAGGAGCACAAAAAGAAAACAGAAAATGCCTGCTTCATTATTTTTGCCCTTCAAACATGTTAAAATAATTCTAAATTTGTTTCACAGTTGATGTCACAGTGTCTTTATCTGGGAAAAAATCCCTATGTATCCAAAGCTCAGGGAATGGTCAAAGCTACATGCATAAATTATTTCTCCTGGTTCAGAGCTCTGGAAGCACCAGTACATAATCCAGATCATGCATCTCTTTTGGTATGCACCAGTCAGTTCCACAGAGGCACCCTATAAAGAGTCTCTTTCTCCATCCCTAAACAGTCACTGGACTAAATTACCCTTCTCAAAAATGCTATCATTTACAGTCACTAACGCTATCCACTTTATTAGCAAGTTCCTTATAACTTTGGCTAACACACGCATACTAGATGTGATGCTGGGAGATATGTTCATAGATCTTCTAAAAGTGAAAAAGCAGCTGCATGGGGAGGTGTGGGGGTGTCATCTGATTCCAATTAGAGCCATTGCATGTGGAAAGGGAAGTTTAACCCTTTTTGCCCACATAGTTTTTTCAATACAAATCACTCCTCCGAATTATTTGTTCTACAAATACTCAGGGAAATATACAGGACCTACATGGTTCTGGTACTCTTCCTCTATATGAGGTAAACAGCAGTTTGGAAAGACAATATGACAAGAGAAAGAAATAACCTCTCTCATGCCATGGCACTGGTCTGAATTGGGTCCCATAAATGGTTGCTATTTTTTTTAATGTGTATCCCAATGTCACATGTAGCATTGCCCTTATACTGAGTGCTGGAATCAGGGTTTAATTTGTGCAAGGAGTGATCCTTGTAACTTTTAAACACAGTGCTCCAGTCCAGAAACATAAAGCCTTTGGAACTGTTTTCTCCCCAAATCTTGGCTTACAAAACTGTTTGCCCTTAGACAAGCTTTAATCTTATAACAGGTATTCCCTGAAATCAAACAAGAGTTCACTCTGAACAATAAGACACATAGCAGAGTGTAGAAATGTCAATGATAATTATGCAGATGTACATACATACAGATCTGTAAGGAGTAACTTCAAGTACGGCGTTTTGGGAATTCAAACATGGTCTTCTTTTAAACTGCACAATTAGCCATCTTTTGATTAAAGCAGCTATGCATCCAAGTACACATTCAGGTTTATCTGAATCACATCAGCTACAGATTCTGTCACAAGTAAGAGCAGTTATTTTATCCTGTAATCATAACATGATGCTGAAAATTGATATTCAAATCTTGAGCAGGAAACTCTTGATCACCACTATACCTTTGAGTCATACGAAATGATTGTGCTGGAATAAAATACATACAGAGTACATTTCAAAGAAGAATGTGTCTTTGCAGTCTCTCTTAATTTCCAAAAATGAAACAGGCTAAATTCTATATAAAAGGCTTTTTTATCACTACTGGCTTTTTTGGGCCAAAGATTTAAAATGTGTGTCTGATCAGTACTTTCTTTTACTATTATTTTAGCAACAGGAATGTTCTTAAACAAAACATGGGAAATGTGTTATGGATGCTAGAATCAAA
The DNA here is from genome assembly GCF_028583425.1 of Eublepharis macularius. Classification (NCBI taxonomy): domain Eukaryota; kingdom Metazoa; phylum Chordata; class Lepidosauria; order Squamata; family Eublepharidae; genus Eublepharis; species Eublepharis macularius. The sequence continues at coordinate 61,322,470 of NC_072798.1, forward strand.
AACATTCTGCTCAGGCCTTTACAACCAGGAATGCCTTTATCTTCATCTCATTAGAATAATGGAATTGAATAATGCAAAATAATTTGTTGGAGAAAGCAAAGACAATGTCATTAGTTCATAGAAATAATGTCTTCTTGCTGTGCACACAAATTCTTCTGGAAAATAATCTCAGATCACTGAGTTTTTCTATACCAAATGAAATAGCCTAACTTTGCAGTCATATTCATCTAGTAAGTTAAGTCTGTGAGACAGAAGGATCCCCTGATGTTTCATCAAGAAGTATGCCAATACTTAATAAAGAGGTCTTGAAAAGAAAATAGGTACCTCCATTAAGCCGAGTAGATTTTGGCAAACAACTAGTAAAAACTGCATGTAGGTAATGAGAGCTCTGCAAAAAAAATGAAAAAAAGAGCTGGGAAGACTTCTGCAAAAGTCAGAACAAATTGAGCTGATAAAAGCTTTAGGAAGACAGCCCATAAGAATACTGCAAAAGGTAGCTGATCTTCCTGTTCCATATAGATACACTGGAGATCCCAACACCTATACTGTGTATTTCATATTCCAATGCCTCTATAAAATGTAAATACACAGATAGCATTAAGGGCATAGCACTTTAATTCTGTTTATGGATTATGGGAAGTGAATCATTTGGGAGTGCCATACCATTCCAGAAATCCATTTCAGGAACATTCTTTGGGTTCAGGAAGAATACCAGCATCTGAAAATTATGCCTTTATAAAAATTTAAAATGCACCTCTCACACACACACACGCACGCACGCACGCACGCGCGCGCGCGCGCGCGCGCACGCACGCACGCGCGCGGCAGGAGTGGCAATGGGGAAGGAAGAGTAGTTCCAAGATGGGCTGCAACATAGCCCTTTAAACCTTTTAAAATTTAAATACAGTTTGGGAAGGCCTGGCCTGTCAGGCTGCCAGCTGTGAATGCCTATCTACTGGGGGGGGAGGGGGGATCTTCCTGTAGTGTAGCTTCCTTCACTCGGCTATGCTTTGCTAAGAGGCCTTATCAGTACAGCTGGCAGCATGTGGTAACCAGCCATGGGAAATTCAGCTTTGCATCTTTTGCAAGACTTTTGCTGACTTCAACTGACTTGTTTGGACTGGGGGGAGGGGGACTGGGGTATAACCTCTCGGGGAAACTTTGCTTCAGCATTCTAGGCAATCTCTATGTTTCAGTGCACTTCTAGGGAGTTCTGTCTGAATAAAGACTTTAACTCATACAACCAGACCTGACATGGCCCTCTGCAGACCTTTGAAAATAATGGGTGTTTAAAGTTCAAACAGGCTGATTCACCACAAACTAGCTGCCCCTCCTATAAGAAGCAGGAGCAGCAGGAAAGCAGGTTGACATGGCAACTGTTAAAACCCTTTAAAGTCTAAAAAACAGAGCAGTAGACCAGGCCTCCAAAGGTCTAGTCTACTGCCCATTGGAATCAGTGCGTGGTAGACTTGGTTTACTTCTTCCCTCGCTGCTCCTGCTGCCTAGTCAATCCTTGTTCTGTGCCTTATTTGCCTATAGAATGGTCTGGGAGAACAACATTCTCCAGATTTAAAGGGCGTGAATGAATTAACAAAAAAAGTAACAGCAAATATTTGTGGATAGTGTTTGAGTCCTGAAAAAGCCATTGGTAAACCTAACCAATTTTTGATTTTGGCCAAACTGTGCAGGTATGAAATGAGAGTAAAAGCACAGTAACAGAAATGAAATGTATGTGATCCAGCATATTACAGAAGAGGTGCCATCTTAACCTGTTGAAGCTAGAAGGCCTTGGCCTCTTATACAACTGACCCTATGGAGTAACTGATTGGCCATTGTTGCTGAACTAGATGCTGAACTACAGAGCCCATGTCATTTTTCAGAATTTGATTTATTTAGGGAAATTGCATATCACTTCTCCATAGGATTGTCAGCCTCCAGGTGGTGGCTAGAGATCTCCCAGAATTACAACTCATCTCTGGGCAACAGAGAGCAGTTTGTCTGGAGAAAACGGCTGCTTTGGAGAGTGAACTCTATAGCATTATACCCTGCTATGGTCTCTCCCTCACCAAACCCCGCCCTCTCCAGGCTCCACCCTCCAAATCTACAGGAATTTCACAAGCTCAAGCTGGCAACCCTACTTCTCCAGATTCCAGCTCAAGTTCAGTTTTTAAACTTTCTTTAAAGCCATCCTAAAAAACATCAACTGCTTGCTAAACTCCAATGGATCATTTTTAATCAATTTAAGCAGTGTTGTTTACTCATGAAAGATAATAGCCCTATTTATTAATAATGAAAACTAACATGTAAAAAATCCAGCTCAGACAAAATCCCCAGTCAACAAAATGTAATGAAAAAGCAGAAAGAATAGTGCATTGGGCTTACTGGTTAGATTACGTCTGAAAGCCATTATACAGCATAGCTGGAGTTCTGCTTCCTCATCACCGATGAATAGGAAGCTTATTTTGAGATAATTACCTCTCCAAACTATAACAGTGGGTTATTCCTATATTCTCATATGGAATGTATACAAATCCAAATGGAGGAAATAAATATCAGGTTCTATTCCATTTCTCTTTCTGGTATGCATGTTTGCATATATTTCTCAAAAGTTGTGATTTATTTACAAAAACTTTTTAGGGATTTTTAAAAATACAAAACCTAACAAATATTGTATTAATCAGAGTAATTCCTCTGTTCAGTCTCAGGTTAATACAGATTAACACAACTAGGTATGCAAGACTGTTTAAATTTGCTTGAATTGTCATTCTTCCTGCCTGACAAGCAGTTTATAGACAACAAAAGGGAGTCACGAGGACTCATGGGACAAGAGAAATTGTCTTTCCATTTCCCCTTCTGCATCCAGTTTGCTTTAGCTCCCCATGACTAAAGTTTTCATGAATCATTTTGATATTGGGTTACAAGGTGTATAGCACTTGTCTTTTTGATTCATGGGCCAAAAATATATAGCAAAATCTGTTTACCTGGGTCAACTTTGCAATAAGTGCAGTACAGCCAGTGACTTCATCTCCAGATTCATAAACCATGATTCCTAAATTCCTATCAAGCAAGTGGTTTTCACTGACCTGACCAGCAGCAATTGTACCTTGAATATAGATCATTTGGCCAAATGATCAACTTTACATTGCAATATGACAGGCTGATATTGATACACATCTTTAATGATTTACTTAATTTTGAACTACCCTAAAATAATTGTCCTTTGGCTTTGGACCTGGAATTCAGCTCCTCCATTCATTATCTTAAATTTATACTTCAAGAGTAAGGGTGTGTATAATTTGGAAAATGAGTCAAAAATACACACACACATCACTGGTTTGGCTCATTAAAGCAGCTTTTGGAATGGTGAACCAAATTTGGGAAACTGCAGCAACAGCAGAATGCAAAGATAATACATTATTGGCACTATAGAAAAAGAAGAAAATGAACATGAAGCAGAATTGTTTTTAATACTGCTGCAAATGCACTGGTTGGAATGCTCCTCTGCTGCTGCCCCACCTTCTGATACTCACATTCTACAGATCTGTTGTTGTTGTTATGTGTGTTATTGTACTTGAGAAAAACCTCAGTGGATCAATGGTTTAGACTAGGAAGGGGATTAATGGTAGATGTGGTTTTTGGTTAAGCACAAAAATAGCTGCCCCAAAACTTCATTTGCCCACCCTTCTTGAAAAGAACAGCATGCATTTGCACATGTGCAGCCAAAGGGTGCACAACAGGCTGAAACTCATGAAAACAAACAGATCAGTTCCAAGCTGGCATTGGCCCATCCAGAACGAACTAGTAAGAGAACAGAATTATTCTGGAACTGAAACTGAAATGTTCTTGATGCACACCCCTACTCAGGAGGCCTCTCATTACACTTTTTAATTCCACGTACATACAGCTTAAGTGTTCTCTACTTTACCCAAGCGTTTACCTCAGGAATACCTTCCCTTTGGGGTTTATGTGACTGATCAATCTCTCACTCAGATATAAAAAGACTCTCTCTCGGGCACACTCACAATTTGCCTGACGTAGACAGAATTTCTTAGAACACCACACAGATTCACTGAATGAGACCCCTTTCAGGCTTCTACACAGGATGTCCGACTTAACTAGAATGTTTTCTTTCAGAAACGCACACAGACATAGACTTTCTCACAGGCTCCACACAGTTTGCTGCATTGCCCGGAATGAAGGCTTTCTCTCTCAAAACAGCAGTTCAGTCTGCTCTGTGGGGTACATGTACTGTCTAATCAGATTACAATCCATGCACCCATCCAGCCCCCCCTCTTCTTTCCTCAGAGGCCTACATTTAAACTCTTGGTAATTTCTTTTTTTAGAAAATGCATATTACCAACAGAAATAAAATACTCAAACTTCTTTATATGCAAAATATTACAACTTCTACATATTATGGCTCTAAATACCAGCTTGTATTGACACTAAATGATAAAATGAAAAAAACAGACAAATTGTTATACTTTAAACACTGCACAATTTATGCAATTTAAATGAAATATATCAAACTACAATGTTATATGAAAGCTGTTCCCAATAGGATTCCAATCCCTATTCCCTTTCATCAGAAGGGTGGAAATTAATGTAGTATAACTTAGTGACATAAAACACTTGTTTGAGATCAAATGTATACAAGCTGCAATGACAGATATTTAGTGCGTCTCATAAGAATATTATGAGAATATTCTTATGAGAATATTAAGCTGATAAATTATCACATAACTTATTGGAAAAGATGAGCAAAAGAACAATGAAATAGAAAAAATACTTTTCGGGAGGTTTAATTGACAAGAAGATGAGCATTCTCAGAAGACTGCACAGCAGAAGGACTAAGATGAACCCTCTCTGTGGATCTGCCCAGCTATCCTACAGTAGTTTGGTGTAGTGGAAAAGAGCAGTAGGAATCCAACCTGGAGAACTGGGTTTGATTTTCCACTCCTCTACTTGAAGCCAGCTGGGTGACCTTGGGTCAATCACAACTTCTCAGAGCTCTTTCAGTCCCACCCACCTCAAAGGGTGATTTTCGTGAGGATAATAATAACACACATTGTAAACTGTCTTGAGTAGGCGTTAAGTTGTCCTGAAGGGCAGTATATAAATCTAATGTTGTTGTTATTATATGTCTTTCATACCGTTTAAAGAACAAGAGTCTGGAAACAGTTTGGTGGTTGCTTTGAAATCTATTTAGAGGTTGAAAAGCATACCCAATTCTTAGTCCTCGTAGCAATGGACTGCTTCAACAGGACAGGAAGGGGATGGAGCTAGAGATGAAAAATAATCTAGAAATGTTGTCAAAAAAACAAATATCCATATTATCTCTGTTTAAGAAATCTAGAAATTCCACCACTACACCTGACTTCATTAGGAGAAATCCACAAGAGTCACTATCTGTTCATAATGAGTTAAAGCTGGTTCTTCATTTTTCCCTTAAACTTCACCAGCTGGATCTACATATGGATAGTTTCAGATATTATTTCATATGGTAGGCTTGAGATATTTTAATGGAATGCTGCACATTAAGAATATATTCTGTGACGCCCCAAGTTACTATGAGCAAGAAATCCAGGAAAGCCCATACTGTTACCTATCATCAAAGATATACCATGGTTAAAATGGCCAGGAAATGCTTACGTTCTTAGTGATGTATGATTGCAGTATACACGAGTCTCTATCTTCTCATAGGCCTAGAGAAATAATATTTGAAGAAACTTCAGATGTATACAAAGGAAGTTCAAACTCAGTTTTAAGATGTTAATATAGTCGCAAGCAGGATTACCATGGCTAGCAAAGTGTTGATAGGAAGTTTGCTGCATCAAACATGAAGAACAGCCCTGTGTGTGTTAAGTCACCACAGGTTCAAAAAGGCCTACTGCGTCCTTATTAAGTGTGTACAGGATTGCAGCCTGAATCTAAAAAAATCTATGCAGTGCTAGATGTGTTTCAGTAGAACATGAGTTCTACATGAAAGACACTACCTAAAGATTTGTATGTTTGTTAAGTGGCACCCTTCCTTGTGGAAGATATCACTACCTAAGAAAATCTTTCTGTTTTCATTTTAGCTTTCCTATATGGAATGATTCACACAGCAACATCATCACCAGGTGTGACATTATAAAAAAAATATTCTTCAATTCTGGCACCTCCATTTCTAGAGCTCTCTATACAGAGCTAACCTTCAGCAGAGAGATCTTAATTAAGGAAAATCAATATAAATTATTGTAAGCAGACACTTGTTCTCTTCACCCTGTCTTCTTAAGTGCTGATTCTTGTCATAACACTTCTTTATATAAAAGAAATACTATTACAACTATTTCAATCAAGATTTAGCTAATTCCCATTGTTTTATGTCAGTTTTATTATCTTCGTGAGGTTTGTTAAAGCTGGTTATATACTCTCCCAAGTATAATTTAATGCAATTAACACTGACATATTTGATTTATATAATTTTTCTTGAGAAGATGTAATCTTTATTTCACAAGATCATGCTTGCTTGTAGTTAGCAACAAATGTTTTCTGCGTTAAGTGACAAGTTAAGCTCTGGTTAAACAAGCTGTTACTGGAGATGGTACCAAAATTTGGAATAACCAATTTTCCAGTTTTCAGTACTCTGCTCTATTAGGAGGCAAACTGTGTTTCCTCTAGAAATTCTTCCTTGGCTCAGAATGTGAAAAGAGGCTCACTCTTCTGAATTCTTCTCCAATTCAGATCGTGTAACTGACTTGAAGGAAAATATTCCCTCTGCTTCATCCCACAATCCAACTAGTGAAGCAGTAGAAACAAGAAGAGATAGTGCCAGGCAGCTGACAGTTTCTTCCTTCTTTCCTTTCGCTCCCACCTTCTCTCCTCTTGCTCTTCTCTATTGTACCTCAAATGCCACTTCAGCTGCAACCAATTTACCCTATGCATTCCGGGAAGTGTCTAGCTAATCTCTAAAGGCAGGTTTCCCCAAGGGCCTAACGAGATAAGACATTGACCCCTGGTTTGCCCTGGGGTATGCCTCTATTTAATAGAGTCCTGGAACATCTTTTAAGAGTGCTGCAATGGTCCAGTTCTGGTCAGAATCACAGTGGAATGGGGAGAAGAAGAACTGCCTCCCTCCTGCTGTTTTGTTGTTGTCGTCGTCATCATCGTTGTCGTTGTCATTGTCGTTGTTGTTGTTTTTAGAAATAGTGCCTGGGGATGTTGGCAAATAATGCCCGCATAGTGCTTTTCAGAAAAAAATGGTGCAGTGGTAGGCAGAAGCATTTCCTCCCCTGCATCATAGTAGTCCCACCAGAATCAGAATGCCTCAGCTCTCTTACACGGTGTTTCAGGGCTCTATGTAATGGAAGTGGACCTGGGGACAGTGCCTAACCTAGTTTGATCCTAAGAGAGCAATCTTAACCACTTTTACTCCTAGTCAGGTCGCTTCGGTGAGGCTTATGCTTAGGAAAGTATTCTTAGGATTCCTCTAAAATTTATTAAGTGGTGCTAATCACAGTGGCAATGAGAACAGTGGCTGCTGTAGCCTTTATGAGGCAGCAGCAACATTGTAGGTACTAAGTATAAAGAAATAGAACTGCTTGGCCAGAGTCTGTATGAATCAAGGCCATTGTGAGAATGAATCCAGAAGCTTATTTTGCAGCACAGGGGCTGTTTCTGAAGCCTCTGAGGTTAGAGGCAAGGCCAAGTGGTTCAACTAATTATACTTATCTGCAGGGCTTTTTTTCTGGGAAAAAGGTGGTGGAACTCAGTGGGTTGCCCTTGGAGAAAATGGTCACATGGCTGGTGGCCCCGCCCCCTGATCTCCAGACAGAGGGGAGTTTAGATTACAATCTAAACTCCCCTCTGTCTGGAGATCAGGGGGCGGGGCCACCAGCCATGTGACTATTTTCAAGAGGTTCCGGAACTCCGTTCCACCGCGTTCCAGCTGAAAAAAAGCCCTGCTTATCTGACTAGGGTTGCCAGGCCCCCTCAAGCTCCGGGTGGGGGATAGGGGCCTGGCACTTACCTTGGGGTACACACGGGCAAAGCACACACCTCTGACACAATGATGTCACTTCAGAAGTGATGTCATCTTGCAGCCCCTCGGAGCACGTCCAGGCTCCGCAGGGGCTCAAAACAGGCCCGAACCATGCTGAAACGGGCCTATTTTTGAGGCACTGTGGAGCTCAGGAGCGCTCCTGTGTGCCGCAGTGCCTCAAAATGGGCCCGATCAATGGCAGAATGAGCCCGTTTTCAGGTGCTGCAGAGCGCAGAAGCACTCCTGCGCTCCACAGTGCCTCAAAAATGAGCCCATTTTGCCATGGATCGGGCCCGTTTTCAGGCGCTGCTGAGCACAGGAGCACTCCTGTGCTCTGCAGCAGCCCCGATCTGGGCCAAAATGGGCCCAATCATGGTGGCTGCTGCGCACGGGAGCATGCAGCACCACAGGGGAGCCCGCAGGGAAGGTGCAAGCCCCCCACTGGTTAGGTAAGTGGGGGCGGGGTGGGGGAGCTGTGGCGGGGGATCGCCTGCCCCCACCGGGGGTCTGGGATCCCTGTATCTGACCCAGCAGTTATTCCCAAGAGAAGATGACACAAGCTCAAAGTAATGCTATGTGGGCTTGGAATAACTGCAGGTCGCCAACCTCACATGCAACTGTGGGACACTGATCGGTTAGTGAAATCTCCCCAGATACCTAGGAATAAATTGGGAATAAATTGGGAAAGTCAGTTTTGCTTCTTGAACTTGGCCTGTCTCTTTCTGGTATCTGTTCAAGGTCCTTTATGGCTTTTCTCAGTTATGGGTGCCTTCTCATAACACTGACTAAGAATGTTGTGTTACACCTACAAGTTACAATCAAATCTCAGAGTGGCAAGAGACTCTGCCCAGTGTGTATAGTGTTAATAATAAGATAATAAGAAAATAATAAGATGTCCCCCACAAGTCCTTGCAGGTCCCCTGTTTGTTATATATTTTCAATGATATTCTAAGAAAGTTGTGACTTAAAGATTGTAAAAAACAATTTGTACGAGTGGTTATAAAAGAGAGGATAAAACAATGCATAAAACGTACTACTCTGCTACACATGAGATCCTGATTTAAAAGTGTATCAAGTAATTAAGTAATTTACTTCAGTGGTCTTTAAATGAAATATTATAATCAAAACAGTACCTGAAGAATCCAGAAAATTGCCACACTTTACTGAGGAGGCATTGAATAAATGTAGTCAGTCTTAAAGTAGTTGTGCAACTTTGAAGAAGTCTGCCATTTTGTATCCCAAATTCAGAAACTCAGCAACTTGAGCTTAAAGGACAGTGCCCAAAGCAGTATCACTAATATATATTTCCAGTATTTCTAGATGTTTTCAGGAAGCACCACAATAAATTGCTTTTACTCTGTATCATCCTTTGAGCTTCTACCCACAGTAACATGAGAGCTTCTTCTCAATATTATCTGGAATTAAACATATCACAGCAGCAGTCCAGCTGACCCATAATCTTTAAAGCAGACATTTTCGAGCTTATATCAGCTTCACATATATGCCTATTAATACCATGGAAATTTCAAAACTGCAAAACTCTACTACTCCAGCTTGCCTTTCTCTAACTGTGAAAGAATATGATAGTTTTTTGGAGAAATGAAAGCCAACCACATTTTTAGCAATTCCTTTTTAGCAGAATATTAGTTGAGCAGGTGTTTTGGGAAATAAAATGTAAGTTGATAAGATTTACTGCTATAGCACAAAGCAATTTACTTCCCCAAGCCCTGGTACCATTCAGCTCCAGAACAGCTGTTTTGGATGACTCCTCCCATCTTTAGACATCTCAAAATGCTTACGAAACAATAACAAGCAACATTCCACACTAATCTTGCCAACTCCAATAGGTTTGCCAACTCCAATCCCTAATGAACCAGGCCTATTTAAACTACCCTCTTGGAAACCCGGGTGTAAAGTAGGCTAACTTACGTACACACTTTCAGGCCTCTTTGAAGAAAATCTAACATACCTGTTTGGTCCCACAGCAGTCATCTAATCCCACATTACTGCCCAAGGAAGTATAGCTGGGAAGCTCCCAACCCAAAGGTGAGGCAAAATCAGCAGAAAGGCTGTATATATGACCTGCACTGCCATTTCCCATATTAGACAGGAAATGGTTGTTAACATTCCAACCCCCACATGCCTGATTACCTTTAAATCTCCCAATAGTAAATTCTCTCACACACAATCACCTATCCCATGCCTACCTAGGGCAGAAAATATAGTTTCTTCAGCTCCCTGACATCAGCATCCTTCTGACTACTCCAGTCCACTTAATTTAGCTACTTTTTCTCTTGGTGAGCTGCTCTAACACTTTTTTCCGTTCCTCTTCCCCACCTGCAAAATACAGGTCCTCTTCACCTTGAGAGCTATATTTGATCAAAATCTTGTCCTCTGCAGTTTTACTCAGGTTGTTTCTCATCTTCCTAACATTACCTCAAGTTTTTTTTTTCTCAGTCCATTACCTTTTCTGCACCTTTCCTTCTGCCATCTTTCTTTTGGTCTCCCTACTCCTTAAATTCTCTTTATTCTGAAACTACTTTCCAACCCTAAGGTTGTCTCTTCTCTGGGAGACAACTCTCTATTCCCACACAAAAAAGCAGAAAGCAAACTTTCTGACAGTTGTGTTCTTTGAAAAGTTAGGACATTCTGTGTTGTCACACCAGCTCAACCAATCAACGTAATATGCTTCACTTCAACAAGTGCAAAACAGTATAGTTTCCTTAAAAACTGATTCTGTAATTTTGCTGTACAGTAGCTGTGCAGAGATTTTTAAAGGCAATACTATCAGTATCCACCTTGAGCCCATCACAATGGCAGTGAAGAGACTAACACAGAAAAAGTAACAAGGGGCTCATCTGCATGTCTTTCCAGATCTCCTATGGATCTTTTCTTCTTATTGTCTCAGTTTTATAGGCACACAGTGTGGTGAGTATAACTAGATCTCACTTTATTATAGCAAAAACCACAGGAACCAACTTTCCTTTGTCATAGGACAAAAAAAATCTCCAACTTCAACATAATTTAAAATCTGCAATTTTTTCAGAGTATATATCTAATTATTATCACTACTAATATTCAGATGCAGATACAGTTCCAGGAACCAACTGTTCTGATATAGTCATCATGTTTTTGTTATGCACTACAGGATACATCCAATCCAAATGGAATTACATTTTTGCATTGCTCACTCTTATGGTAATATTAGAATATAAATCAACACTCTTAACATTCAGTACATCTAACAGTATATGAGCATAGTACAGAAAGAAAACTAGAATATACACGTAACAGGTACAAAACAGTTTCACTGTTTTGTACCTGTTACAAAACAGTTTCACATCATTCATTGCTAAAGTCCAACACCAAGCTTCATTAAGCTGCCTTACTTTCAGAACAATCTTTAAATGATAAAATTAACTCCTTCCTTGAACTACATACATGGAAACAACCAATTCAAATTAATATGGCTGTCTCTAGCAAAATGGTGAGAATAGGGGATATTGGATGAATGCTCACAAAACAAGAGGTACAGACTCAACAGCCTTAGTTGATGACTACATAGTATTCACTCATTAATATGTTATTTGATTTGTCTGTGCTTTATGTTCACATGCCCTGACAAATTAGACAGCCTTTTGGATACAATACTTATGACCTTGACCTGTTTTTGCATTGACTCCATTGACTACCTATATTAAGTGCGTCAATACAATGTTTTTTTAGAACTGCAGCACAGTATTTCTCAAAGTATTCATTGAGCCTGATCTTTCTTTCTTTGATTACTCAGATTCACTTGGGAGCAATAGTAACTCAGCAAGTGATGGATAAAACCCATGAAAATTCTTTCCCTCTGGCACTCGCTTATCCAGGGTTTGGTTCAAAATACACTACAGCCTGTGAGGGTTCCTGTGCATAAGCATACAAAAAAGAACCCCTGCAAAACTGTCATATTTTTCAACAGAAAGAGGAGTGACTTCAAGTTAGTGAGTTAAGGACTGTGTAGTGTATGCTGCTATACCTAACTTATAGTGCAGTCCTAAGCAGAGTTTTACCTTCTAAGTCAGAAGGGTGTAACTCTATTTAGGACAATCTTTGCAGGGAGGATTATTTAATGCACAGTTATCTACGAGGAGGAACAGCAGTAGATACTTAGCAGCAGCAGTAGATACTTCATAAAATGCATTTACACACAAGACAATAATGCTAACTTATGTAAGTGACACAGTGGCAATCTCCCAGGTTCTGTTTCTGACAGGGACTTTGTTGTTCCACTGGTGATGATTTTTTAAAATCCTTTTATTTTATTTGTTTTCATTCAGTAGGGGAAAAAAGTTGGCATGCAACTTCTTGCACAAGCTGAATGGGAGGGGGGACTGAAGCTTCATGTGCTTCTGAATGTGCATCTGAGTGTGGATATCATTTAGTGATACATTACTCTCAATAGGCTGTGCAACTAGGGAATGTGCATGCACTACTGATTTGCTAGAGCTATAATGTCCATCATTTGGCATAACAGCCTCTCGAGAGAAAAATTAGCCAAGAACCCCACACACACAGAAATTATTTGGAAAAGAAGAGTATATAAGACATTCCATGGGTGTTCCATGGATAACTGAGAGTAGAATTAGCATAATACAGCATTTAGAGTTAGAATGGGGCTGGAGAAACCTGGGTTCAAATTCCCACTAGGGCTGAATCCACACTCACTCACCATCTGCTTATCTTGTGCAGTCATGGCAATTGGGTTCATTCTGCTACCATGCTGTGCATCATCACATTCACCCTTCCAGTGCGTCTTCATGGCGCAATCATTTCTCCACACGCCACTGAGTAAAGTGTTACAGTGGATGGTTTCATCCTCCGCCATCGGACTTGATGGCGCATGTCACTTCCCTTTTAAAAAAAAAAAACCAAAAGGTCAATTTTCCAGTATACCGACATTCCGACTTTTAAGAAATGGCAATGTACCCTCCCCCTCATCTTTGATTGGCTCATTTTTTGCTCGTCACAGACCACTTTCTAACAATTGGGTGGTTGGTATGGCGGGCAAATTTGAAATTAGATTTTCACATTAAAGGCATTGTCCGGAAATTCTGCTGCTCAGAGTGGTTTTCTGCTTTTAGTAGTTAACAACTTGGATGCTCAGAGTGTGATATTTGTGATGATGGCTCAGATTGTGGTTGGCATGCTTCGCAGCACAGCCACGTGACACCACAAGATGATGCATTCTGTCTTTCGCACATGGTAGAATCTCCCACCTGCGTCCTAAGCTTTCAGGAATATATTTGTTTTCCGCACCTGCCGTTTACTGGAGACGATCATTGTGGGAAATACAGGATTGCTCAGCTTGGCTCCTCGTGCTCTTAAAAATGGCGGACACAGTAGGGAAACAGTCCCCGTATGACATGCGCATGCTCCGGTGACCGTTTCTTTTCCCGCACAAACTGCTTCTCACTACAGTTGGTTTACCGGTATACCGACCTTTCTGCACTGTGCAAAAAAAAAAGGCGGGGAGAAAACAGATTTCTGCCACTATTACGTGGTTTGGAAGAAGGCGCAATTGTGGCGCGGTGATGGTGGGGAACACGCGGAATGGGAAAGCGTGTGAGTATCTGCATGAACAGCGCACCGCTTGCAAAAAAGGCGTGGAAACAAAAAGGAAGTGTGGATTCGGCCTAGGTGAATTTAGGCAACTTGTAATGCAGCCCTAAGTAGAGTTACACACTTTTAAGTGCATTGAACCCAAAGGGCTTAGAAGGGTGTAACTCTCATTAGAATTGTACTGCCATTCTTTCAGCCTGACATATCTTACAAGGTTCTTCTGAGGATACATGTACATACCTCAGTTCCTTGGATAAAGACTGGGATAAAAATGCATAGATCAACTAATAAGAAGCAGAAATTTCTATAGAATTCAAGCAATGTTTCCTTTATACCTAACTTACATCGCCGTTAGATTTTAAAAAAAATGTATTTAGAATCTCAATGGTAACAAAGATATGTTCTGGTGGGGCTAAAATAGAACCATACACACCATACACACACACATACACAATCAAAAATCAGTCTCCTCCTAGATTAATCTGAGGTAACAACACTTACTAGTTTTGTTCCTGGTCATCAGCATATGCTAAGGGAGTGCTCAACTTTGTCATAGTGTACATAAAAACAACAACCCTGTTCGACAAGTAGTTCCCTTCCCTGAATACAGTGATGATGTCAAATGCATGTGTACCTCAGGAAGTCTCAAGTCCATATGGCTGTAAGAATACTCCCCTAGCTATGAACTGGTTTACATCTTTCTGTGATTCATGATGGAACAAGGAATTGATCTGATGTTATCAGGATATCAAAGAACAAATCTTGCAAATCGCCAATAAGAACAGAAGCTGTTGAAACAGGAAAGTCTTCATGTTTACATCATATAGACATTTTTTCTCCATTCCTAGAAAGATGAACAATGGATAACTCACTGGCATGTGCAGAATATAATAATAACAGTACGCTTGTATACTGCTTTTCTAGAAAGATTTAGTGCCCATTCAGAGCAATGAAGAGTGTTATTATCCTCATAATACAGTTGGGGAGCTGGGGCTGAGAGGAGTGGCTTATCCAAGACCACCAGCTGAGCTCATTGCAGTAGTGGGATTTGAACCAGCAGAGTGCTGATTCACAGCCAAACTATTGCACGTCTTAATTTTTTGTGTGTCAGTGGTGCTTAGAAGTTCAGATAGATACCGTATATGCTCAACTGGGGAAAAGTGGTGAATGTTCTGTATTCCTATAGCATGACAATGAACCCATTTATCTATGCTGTATACCCTGTCTCCTAAATTTCAGTTACCAGGTGACCTCCCATGGGTTCTCAGGTCAGTATGTTCAAGATTAATGAGCCATTGGTTCTCCATTAAGAATCTATTTAAGAATGTGCATTTAATTAAAATGAGTTATTGTACATGAATTAATGCCATTTTGAACTTACTTAATTTAAAGGTGATAAATTTTTCTCTTATACTAAGAAGGGTCCTGGTGTTAGCAACCTCAAACTGGAACTGCTGTGTTCAGACAGATGAAAGAAGCCACAGTTTCTGAAGCTCAGACTCTACCTTGCAAATTCTATTCTTGTGCCTGAAGTTAAAATTGTAGTCACAAAACAGCAGTGGAAACTTGGACTTATATTTTCTCCATAGATCTATCTATTTGCACCTGTGGCACAGAGTATGGGGTGGAAAACTCAGCTGTATTACTGCACAGACAGCTGAAGAGCCACAAATTTTCAACAGATCTGGGCATGCCATTGTTTTGCTGCAGAAAACTCTACCCTCCACTATGGAGCCTGGACTGTAGGGGAAATATTCAGATTAGCTGCATTAGTAAACAGAAAGCCAGTCAGCCAGCCAAGAAATCATAGTACTCCAAAAATAAGCATACCTGCCTTTGCCGTTTCTGCTGCTTCCTTCCCTCCCAGCTGTGCCTGAAGCCTCAACTAAGGAGTAGCTACCATATATCAAGCTAGACAAGGCAACTGTTTTGGGTGGGAGCTGATGGGGAAATCAAGAAGCATCACTTTCAGACCTGGGATCTGGGAACTTTGAACCCACCCAACCACTACTATCATCTTCTGGTGCCCTGCTTTGGGTGTCCCTACTCTCTGCCTTTTAAGATTAGGCAGTTGGCAACCCAGGAAAGGGCATTCTTGGCCATGGTGCCAAAACTCTGGAAATGTGTCCCTTTCTGTCCCTTTCTGTTGCCATTAGCCATTGCCTCATTGATCCCTTCCTCCCTTGCTTTTATGTTTTTATATGGTTTGGGTTCTGTTTTTAATGACTTTAATTATTTTAATTGGTTATATGAGATGTGGTTTTATTATGTACATTTTAATTTGTTAGGGCTGACAGGTGGGATATAAATTTTGTAAAATATATAAATAAATAAGAGAAACAATTTGTCCCATCTAGTTCTTCAAGTATGAGATTACCTATGTATGTTTCTTATCTCTTCTAATGAATGTTTGACAAGATAATTGTATGTGGAGTTACTTCAGTTTAAACCCATTAAAATCACTTTACAGGGCAGTCCAATAGACTGTATGGCTGTTATGTATTTTCCCACACTTTTTGATTGTCCAATGTCCTTCTCACAAGTCACTTTAGCCAGCTGTAATGTATTGTCTCTACTTTGTGAACTCATTTGCCTCCCTGCTTTTCCAGCCCAGCTGAAAGCATTTTTCCCTGGGGGTAAACCTGTACAGAAAAATCAAAGCAATTTGATGATTAGGACACAATAGGAAACCAAAATCAATCCATCATACAATAACAAAGAAATGGGATATATAATTTGCTTCAAACCCCTTTCTGTTATTGCGGCCTTTAGAGCAAGCAACGCAGAGCATTTCCAGCCTGCCAGCCAAGAATTACAATAATCCAATATGAGGAGGTCATGAGAACATGAATCTAATGAATCTGGGCTAATAATTACAGCTCATTTAATTACCTCTGAGATAATAGCAGTAGTTGTAATTTTTTTGTAATTGATGTTACTGACATCCTTGTACCTTTTAAGTTGCATTAGTTATAAAATCTGCCATGGTAGTGTTTAAGTTGATAAAAATGTCACAAATTAATGGAACAGGAGAGTCTCTAAATGTCAAGGAGGTCTTCAAGGAATTGAGAGGTGGATATATTACAACATTCACACTGTTCAAGTTAATGCACAACATGATAGACAGAAAATCAGACAGACGCTACTGCTCTAAGGTGTTTATTTGGAGTGTGCTTGCTGCAACTTTGATTAAGTTTTCTAAAATAAATGTTGCCTTTTTATTCTTATTATATTTCCGTTAATGAAAACAGCTGCATTAGGTTCAACCACTGAACTCTTCTCATCTGGAAACACAGGAATGATAGTGCATTGAATTAATTCAAATCTTGCGTTCTAACATCACCTGCAGCAAGGGTAAAGGAAATTAAATGCTGAATACACAACTTCAATTACATGTTTTTGATACGGTTTGGTATTTTACTGCCTTGTGTGAGTAAAACTATTTGACTGAATCCCGTGCAGCCCTGAAAACCTATGGAATCTTGACATTTTAACTTAGAGCAGAACCACAAGTGACAAAAGGCACAGATTGGACACTTGTCAGCTTCCCTCAAGTTTTGATGGGAAATGTAGGCAGCTTGGCGGAATGTTGGACAAGTGACAGTTGAAAAGTCCATTGGACAGCAGTCAGAGAGCCAGGCTGCAAGACTAGGATGCCTACATTTCCCATCAAAACTTGAGGGAAGCTGACAAGTGTCCAATCTGTGCCTTTTGTCACTTGTGGTTCTGCTCTAAGTAGGCTCACTTCCTTCTAAAGGCATATTTACAGACTGAAATCGGTTTAGTAATCATTAACTCTCCCTAGAGAAACTAGTTCTATGAAGCATACTATGGTGTTTTTATTTTTAAAAAGACCATTTCCAGAACTCTTGTCAAATCCCTACAATTTCTTGTAAATTATACATCTAAAAATATACCATAGAATGATAAATGGGTACTCAAGAATGACACAACCATTTGTAAGAGCCATGGTTGAATACAAGCCTGAATTTTTGGTCCGTACCCAATAGGTTTCAGAGTTTTCAGTGATTCCAAGAAATCTGTGACACACTTCTGGGTTTTCCCCAGAAGGGGTGTCATGCTGTCATCAACAGCACCCCCCTAACGCCCCTCAACTCCTGCTGGTTATTAGCCTGTGGCTGGCAAGCCTAGTTCTCAAAAAACACAATGATTGTTTTCCCTGGGATCAATCCTGTCTCAGTGCTCAAAGGATTTTTTTCTCAATGGGAGCATGATCAAACTTTATGTTTCTAATGATGCTTGAAATTAACACAATTTCTTTATATTCTGGTTTTTGTTTGCGCTAGTATTATCAGCATCATCACAAATGCAGCAGTAACATTTTCTTAGCTAACTCATTTTCTATCTGCTGACTCAATTACAACAAAAGAAAGTAGTATTGTCGTTAAGGTAGTGATGGGTAAGCTCCCTCTGGCTTGCCTCATAATTAGCTCAATTTTTCCAAGCTTTCTCAGAGAAATGGCAAAAAAAAAAAACCTTATGGTGTTTCCAAGAGCTCACTGAGATAACTTTGGAAGAACAACCTGGGAAGCTTGCATCTAATTAGAGATGGGCACAAACAGGGGGGGAAATGAACACGATGTTCATTGTTCATTGCCATCCATGAACAGGGATTCACGAACATCAACGGTCGTGACATGTTCGTAAGTTGGAGGTTTGTGGGAGCCAGAACGGCCCCCTTGGGACTTAGCTGAATTTGAGCCGGGGAAAGGAGAGTCCATGGGTCTTCCCCTTTCATATCATTTTCTCTTCACTGTGGAAAAAATTGGACTGTCTGCTGGAAGCTACTTTGAGAGGTTACAAGCCAGAAGGAAAGCCTGAAGGAGTTCAGACAGAGTTCAGACAGTCCATGCCTATGTTGCCAGGGGAGTTGATTGAAAGGCGCCAGACTGTCTGGCTTTACAAATGGTTGACAAACACCATGAAGTGGGCTTGGAACAAACACATGTTTACTGGGAATGAGGCCTCACAACAGCTTGCTCGCAAGCAGCGGATTGGGCTGTTTGTGGCTTTTTTTTCATTCATATTGCTGTTCATGCCCATCTCTACTCCTAATTCTCCTTGCCAGTTCCCTTACCTTCTAAATGAAAATTCTTCTTGTTAACTGGAAGAAAGTTGAAGAGGGGAGGATTAGCTGGTGGTAGTAGTATGCTTCTCTCTAAAGGCTTGGGCTGCTAGGGCTACCCAAGAGCATCTTTTCTTTCATGGATACATGAGAATGCACCACAGCCCAATTCACTGACTTCAAAAGCATTGAAAAATATGTCTCATACATACCAACTGCAACTGACAACTCAGATCGTATTATGAAACATCCAGGCCTTTAGGATGAGGCCTATAAAATCTCCTTTATCATACTTTTCATTTCTGATTCGTCCCCGTCCCCCCGTCCCCCGATTTGCAGGAATGTATTTGGAAAAGGATAATAGCTTAGGACTATTGTAATCCTTGCCTGAATTTCAGAAAAGATTTGTCTTGGCTCTTAATGGTTATGCCAAACAACATAAGTTCATTTCTGACATTCCTATATTCCAGTTTTTTTCTTTATCAATTGTTTTAAGAGATTCGTATTATAGGGATCAGTAGCACTGGATAATTTAAGATGAGGCCTAGTATACAAAAGCAGAACACCTTTTTCCTTCTACTGTGTTTATTTTAATTTCAGATAGGATTGCCAAACTCCAGTTGGGGCCTCAAGATCTCCTAGAATTTATTTATTTATTTTATTTATGTTATTTATATTCTGCCTTTTTCACTGAACTCAAAGCGGATTACATAATGTGAGATTAGTACAATTAGTGGCAAGGAAATGGCAGGCATTTCCATACAGTGTCAAGAACATTTCCATAAACAATGCCATAGGGTAAATGAATACAGTTTCAATAACATTTCCATAAACAATCAGTTGTCCTGGAGAACATGTCTGCTTTGGAGAGTGGACTGTATGATACTATCCCCTACCCTATAGGTCCCTCCTCTACCCAAACTCGACCCTCCCCAGGCTCCACCCCCCCCCCAAAGCTCTAGGTATTTTGCAACCCAAAGTCACCATCCCTGCTTGCTGGGAATCTTTTACATGGTGGCATGTTTAATAACAGTAACCCCTCCCCCCCGCTACCCCAATTGGTACAATACATTCTACCATCTCAGCTTTTTAACTACCTCCTGCTGCATTTGTAGATCAAAGCAACAGGAAGAAAGGGGGGGGAACCCCCAATGGGAAACCGCAAACACTTCAACTGATAAATTCCTATACCAAAGTGTATTTTAAAGTGCAAATGCTCATTACTCAATACCTCTCAATAATTCATTAGTTACATAAATAGAAAATCATTCCATATTCTCTACAAGTACATAATTCAGCATAGAAAGAGTGCAATAACAGTCCGGGTGTAATAAAAGTCCATATTATATAAAGGTCCCTGTAGTCGTGTCTTTCTTCTTAATTTCATTTGTTTCTTCTTTATTTCATTTATTTCCTCCACACAAGCATAGATGTAGTGAGGCAGATGGAAGGCTCCCCGTCCCGCTCAATCTGGGGCCGGCTACAACGAACAGATTTTTTGCTCACTTCCTCAGGAGCATGTTTAACAACAATCAGGAGGGAAAATCATAGTCTTTACGCTCTGGGATGGCGGCAATGCTTTCTCTCGCGCCTTATTTTGTTTATTTCCTCCACACAAGCATAGATGTAGTGAGGCAGATGGAAGGCTCCCCATCATGCTCAATCTGGGGCCAGCTACAATGAACAGATTTCGTGCCCACTTCCTCAGGAGCGTGTTTAACAACAATCAGGAGGAAAAATCATAGTCTTTACACTCCGGGATGGCGGCGATGCTTTCTCTTGCGCCACAAACAAAATTAAGAAGAAAGACATGACTACAGGGACCTTTATATAAAATGGACTTTTATTACACCCGGACTGTTATTGCACTCTTTCTATGCTGAATTATGTACTTGTAGAGAATATGGAATGATTTTCTATTTATGTAGCTAATGAATTATTGAGAGGTATTGAGTAATGAGCATTTGCACTTTAAAATACACTTTGGTATAGGAATTTATCAGTTGAAGTGTTTGCGGTTTCCCGTGGGGGGGTTCCCCCCCCCTTTCTTCCTGTTGCTTTGATTTGTCACGGGAACAGCCATTGTTTTTTTACTAGAATTTGTATATCAGGCTAGAGTCTCTTGGGTTTCAAAAAAGTATGCTACAGGTAGATGAGGTCAGATATAGCTAGGAAAGATTCCAAAAAGCAGGCAGTAACACATAATAATGCTGTTAATTTCAAATTGTAGGTGAGGTGCCTACGGTTTCCAACCTCCAACTGCAAATGCATCATCAAGTCAGGTGCAGAGCCCCCAAGTCGAGATTTAGATTCAAATCGGTCTTCTCAGAGCTGCTTACTACCAGCTTCCAGCCCTCCCTGCCAATTTCTGCCCAAGTACTAAACTGTATATTTTGGGAGGAGAGAGTATCTACAAGCAATGATGACTCATTAAGCTCTCTCATGCCTCTGTCTACCTATCAAAACAAATCTTCCTTATCAGTTTATGCCAAAAATAATGGGATGTGGGTAGGGGATTTTTTCGGCATTGCAATCCATCTTAGACAAGGGGAGGCTGACAAATGAGATGTGGGTTTGTTTGGAGGATGTCTCTCAGGTACTTGAAAAATCCCTCAGAATTTGAGATGCTTGATATAGATAGTAAAAGCATGTTTGAAATGGGAAAGTCTGGTGAATCTCCCTTTATAAGTGGCATACATACACACACTTCAGTTTCCCTACCTCCCATGAATACTAACATTGTTTCATTTTTATGCCTGAATCTTCCTTCCAGGACTGAATAGTCCAATAATTATTGTGACATGGCTGACCTAGTATAATTGTATAATAATACAGTTAAATCTTTGTATTATTAAATAGCATTTGAACAACTCTATCAATATCTCCCTGAATTTGGATTGTATTTGTCAACAGTTCTTTTGAAAATATGAAAGTAAGAAAAAAATCAGTGATAGAAGCACAAATCAACCATAGTGATAGAGCAAGGATTTAGGAGCAAGAGGAACATGGGCAGTTTTGTAGGCCAAACAGAACATATGCCATCAGATAGTTAGAAAAACATGGGTGCCCAACAGGACCCCACAGAGGGATTAAGTAGCCAAGACGGACCTTTCCCATTTGCTACTAGTTAGGCACTCCATCACCACATGTTGATATTGTAGCTAAAGACTGCTACAATTTCTTAAAAGATATGAAAGTTTCTCCTCTGAGTCCAGATGGGGAGACCAACTGTCACTGAGGTGTGGCTGTCATAGCCTATCAGAGCTGCATTATTGCAGTCCTCCTAGGCCTGACACTGGCAATGGGAAAGCAGGCTTCAGAACTGGTTAGGAGTGCCTGACAACACCTCTGAGGATACCACCCTTTAAAGGTTTGTAAATGTAGTCTGCTCGGGACTGCCACAGATAGCTGTTCAGAGGCTACAGCTTTTGCAGAACCCCTAAACTTCCTCTTGGCAGGGGTTAGTCTGTATGAGTACAATAAGTACATTCTAATGGTGCTCTAGGGACTGTATGGTCTTTCTGTAGCCTTTTGGGCATAATTCAGGGTTCTGGTTTAGGTATATAATAGACATATATTAAAGACAAAGGGGAAATTCCATTCCACATTTAAGCTTTAAGGATACTTATGTTACATTGATTTCACTGAATTGTACCCACAGACCATGTTTTAAGGCAGAAAATAGACTTAATACCAGTCATAACTTCCAGGCTGGGAAAGGAATGGCCCATTAGACTGGACAAAAGAGGTCACTCTTCAAGGAAATTTGGAAATGCTGTCAGTCCTGGAAATTATGCAGAAAAGCAAGTGATCTGCTTCTCCAGGCAATTTTTAAAAACTGGTTTTACAAAGTCCTTTCTAAGCCCTCAGACTCATTATAACAATAGCTGATCAGCAAAGAGTATTTTAAGCATCATACTATGGGGGACAGCAAACAGGTCCCAATACGTCATTTAAAGATGTGTATTAGTTCATTTTTATGGCACAGCTGAAAGTTGTGTTTCAGAGACACATGTTCAAAACAGTAAACAGCATTTCCAACCTTGTGTAATATTGTTGTCAAAAGTAAACTAACAAATTCACTATTCTTAATATAAAATGACAAGGAGGCCATTCAGCATAAAGAAACAGAGAGGGGAAGCTACTCATTGATAGTATCTTTCACATTTTTTTCTCCGTGGCCACTTCTAGTTCTACCTCCAAACTGGGGGATACCTCAGAAGAAAAAAGAAGAGAGAGGAATATTAAATTCCTTGTATCTTTGCTTATTCACAAAGTAGGTAAAATGATCATGTTCAGGAGACACAACCATCATTGCTTTCACCTCCATGAATTCTTTGTGCCTTTCTGAACACAGCCTACACATGTCTAAGTTTTATGTGCGCAGGCTCTCTTCCCATGGGCATAATGATAGCATGGAGTTTGTGGCTGGCATACCCTTTCCTCTATTCACATGTTCACTTTTGGGTTTTCTAAACATATCAAAAGGACTTTCCTTCAATCTCTCTGAAAAAAAAATCAGAAAGCGTTGAGGAGAGATTGTGGTGCAGAATATTGTCAACGAGGCTTCAACTTTACCATCAAATACGTTTACTTTACCATCAAATACATAGAACTGGAGATCATTCCATGAAATAAGGGGGAAACTCCTGAATACAGAATTGTAACAACAGTATATAAGAGGATACAACTTAAACAAAAGGATCTACTTCATTTTAAAATTGAAAGTATCACCGATACTTCTAATCCTTCTCTATGTAAGATGAGAGGATTTGTTTCCTTAGTATTTGGAAACTCATAGCACATCCATTTGCTTGGAGAATCACATGCTTATAAGCAACATTAGGCTCTTCAAAAGCAGGACCACTCTATTACTTTGCCTCCTGCACCTCTTTCTTGACCTCAGAGGAATCACCAGTAGGCAATCCACCCATCATTTTGCAATCCTAAAACCTACAGGGGTTGATGTTTTCTAAACTGCACCTAAAGAGCAAATCTCCTGTTCATACATGCTATATTTCTGTTAATTTGTGTCAGATATTACAGCACTTACCCAGCTGCTGCTTTGCAGCTTAGCTGGGTGCTGGTTTTGCTCCCACGGCTGGAGGAGAGACAGACTTTTCCCGGGCATCCGGGTCCTTGGCTGGTGGGCGGAGACAGGAGCCTTAGTAGGCGTCTCCGCCCTCCAGCAGCAGTCCCTTCCACGCGATCGGCTGGGAAGGACGCGTTTCGCACGCTCCCAGCGATCCGTGGAGGGGCCGACGACGGAGGATCGGCCTTGGGCGAGGAGAGCGGCGGCTTAGCGGCGGCGAGTCCCTGCGCCCGTCTCCTTCCGGGGGCGTTCACATCGTCGGCCGCCGCTTGTCGCGGCGGCACGGTTTGCGCCGCGTTTGCGGCTTTCTTGGTCATTGGGCGGCTCGGCTTGCTTGCGGCCGGCGCGGCCCCGGCGGGCTTTGGGTGGTTCGCCGCATTGTCGGCGTTGCCCGGGCCTTTCTTTTGGCCCTCTCTGGGGTGCCATCTTCTCGGTAGGCCCGGCCGCCATTTTACCTGTGTCCGCGTCTGCGGCGCATTGCCCCCCCCTCCCCCCCCCTTTGGTGGATCGGCTTCCTTGGGTTCTTGGCTGTGGGGTGTTGGGAGGGATAGGATTCCTCTTCTTTCAACTCTGGCTAGTGGCCAATTTGAGCCCTGGTCTCTGGGGTTGTGGCAGGCTGGTTCATTTAGGCCCCACTAATATTGTTCCATTTGGAGTATTTCAACCCTTGTTGGGGCTGTGTCACTGCTCGTTAGGGCACTGGGTACTTCAGCCTTGGTGCAGTTTTTACCCATTTACAGTTTTCTGATGGCCTCTAAGAAAGGCAAGGGCCCTTCCAAGGGCAAGCAGCCTGCTAAGAGACAGCCTTCTAAACGGGTTCCTGTGGCTGTTTCTTCATCTGATGATGAGGGGGAAGAAAATTTCCATTTTGAAATCCTGAAACGCCTTGAGGCTTTAGAGAAAGCTAAGGGTGGTGATCCTGGTGCTGTAGAAGCGCAGAAGCGCTCTAGGCCGGTTAGAGCTGCCTCCAAGTCAGCTTTTCGGATGGAGGTCTTAAAACGGATTTCTGCCCTTGAGTCTGCAGCTGGAGCGGCTGGAGCTGGACCCAGTCAGGAGATGGAAGCCGAACCGTCGGAGGATCCTGCTGTGGCTGTGGTGGAATCGGGCGATCTAGGTGAAGGGGAGCAGGTGGCTGTGGCCGTACAGCCTGCCAGTGTGGAGGGTAAGTCCCCCCTGCCTGTTCAGGCATGCACATGGCCATGGGGGCCCTGGGGTCAGGCCGCTGCCTCCGGGTCCCCAGGTCTTGCTACACCTTCACATACACAGAATGCACCCATTCAGCCTGCAGCAGGTTATCTGGGATGGCCTGGGTTACCCCCGGTTGGTGCCCCCACGGCTGTGGGGGGGTATCCTCAACTGCCGTGGGGGGTTAGTGAGGGGCAGCATATTGGTGCCCAGTCAGCTACGGGTCAGTTTACAACTTATCCTTCTTGGGGGTTCCCTCCTTATGGTATGTCTCCTTATGGAATGGTTCCTTACCGCGCTTTGCCCTTTGGCGACACGGCGCTTCCATTGGGTGATCATCTCACCCAGGCGACAAGGGACAAGATAGTCAAAGGGGAATATGTCGATGTCTTCAGCCTTCTCTTCAGGGATCTGGAGAAGAAGGACAAGGAAGACTTGGACGATCGGGATAAAGAAAAGATTAAGCGGAGGAAAGTGGACCGTAACTGGCACAACTGGCTGCCGGGTTTTCTTATTTACGCGGGGGTACTTGGCAGGGCCCAGCCTTTACGGGCCGTGGCCTTATTCCAGTACCTGAATATTATTTACCGCGGGTACACGGACTTCGTTGGTGCTGCATGGTTGCAGTACGACGAAGAGTTTAGGATGCGCGCTGCACTCCACCCTCAGTTGCCTTGGGACCAAATCCACCAGCAACTATGGCTGCAGGTCATGTCCCCTGCTAAGCCAAATGCGGGTGACAGGGCCGACAGCGGCCATTTGATACATCGCCCTCAGGCGGCGTCATTGACCCGCTCTCAGGCGGGGCAGCCGGTTCAACCCCGGTTGCTCTGCTGGGACTTCACGTCCAAGGGAGTGTGTAACCGCAGGTCGTGCAAGTATAGGCATGAATGCCCTTCTTGCTCGGGCCCCCACCCTTACTCTTCCTGTCCAAAACCCAAGCCTGGGGGGGGGCGGCCGGAAGCCAGGCGGTGGGGGATCCCACCAGTTTCCTAGTAAAGGGCCCCAGCCCGGTAAGGGTGAGAGTGCTTGAGAACTTATTGGAAAGTTACCCTAGGCGTCAGGATGCCTTATATTTGTTTGAAGGTTTTCAGTTTGGTTTCAGAATACCGTTTCAAGGGGTGAGAGCCCCCTTCATGTCCGACAACTTACGTTCTGTGGTCGGCATGGAGGACGTTGTTCGTGAGAAAATCAGGAGGGAATGTGCTGAAGGCCGAGTCCTAGGCCCGTTTCCCACACCCCCTGTACAGTGCCTTAGGGTTTCTCCGTTGGGGGTAGTCCCCAAAAAGGCCGCGGGTGAATTTCGTTTAATTCACCATCTGTCCTTCCCTAAGGGAGCTTCGGTGAATGATTTCATCCCCGGGGATCTTTGTTCCGTGCGTTACACCTCTTTTGACCAGGCGGTCAAGGTTGTGCGTCGGTGTGGGTGTGGAGCTGAGATGGCGAAATGCGACATTAAGTCAGCATTCCGCCTTCTCCCTGTGCACCCGGATGATTTTGAATTGCTGGGGTTTTATTTTGAGGGAGGATACTACATGGATCGTTCCCTTCCTATGGGTTGCTCAATATCATGCTCTGCCTTTGAGCGTTTTAGTTCGTTTTTAGAGTGGGAGTTGCGTCGGCGGCTTCATTGCCGCGACACGGCGCATTACCTTGATGATTTTTTATTCGTTGGGCCGTTAGGTACCGCCCAATGCGCCAGGCTCTTAGCTGGTTTTCAAGCTCTCGCAAAGGAATTAGGTGTTCCTCTAGCGGAGGAGAAAACTGAAGGCCCTGCCCAGGTATTAACCTTTTTGGGCATTGAGATTGACACTGTCCACCAGACTTTCCGTCTGCCGGAGGACAAGGTGGTCAAGCTTAGGGAGCGCTTGCAGGACATTAGGGGCAAAAGGAAGGTTTCTTTGCTAGAGTTGCAGCAGCTCGTGGGGTATTTGAATTTCGCATGCAGGGCTGTTGCTCCCGGGCGCCCCTTTTTGCGCAGGATGTGTGATGCAATGGCGTTGCTCCGTGCGCCTCACCACCGGCTCCGGATTAACAGGGGCATGCAGGCGGATATCGAGATTTGGTACGAGTTTTTGGGGTCTTTTAACGGCGTCACTTTTTGGAGGGATGACCTCCTGGTGGGCGATGGTTTACAGGTTTCTTCAGATGCCGCAGGCACCATAGGTTTTGGAGTTTACTTTAGGGGCCACTGGTGTGCTGACCGCTGGCCACGAGAATGGCTGGCCATGGGTCTAGGCAGGGATCTCACGTTCCTTGAGTTTTTTCCCATTCTGGTTGCGGTTTTTGTATGGGGTCCAGAACTATCAAACCATGTTGTGCACTTCTGGTGCGATAACATGGCAGTGGTTCAAGTAGTTAATTCCCTTACCTCCAAATCGGCCAGGGTTATGTGTTTAGTTAGGGCATTTACGCTGAGGTGCCTTCGGCTCAACATTCTGTTTAGGGCCAGGCATGTCCCTGGCGTGGACAACGGTCTGGCAGATGCCTTGTCTCGCCAACAGATGGACCGTTTTCACCAGCTAGCCCCCGACGCCGACAGGTTTCCCTGCAGAGTCCCCCCAGAGGTGTGGCGGCTTGGGAATCTGAAGTGAACAGAGCTATTCTGTTGGCCATTGCCCCCAGCACGCGAAAATCGTATGGACGTGCGGTAGGACAGTTGCAGGACTTTCGGGCCCGGGTTGGGTTACAGGAACACTGGCCCATTCCAGTTGACCACCTGTTGCAGTTTTGCGTTGCGCAGCGTGAGCGCGGTATGGCGGTCAGGTCCATTAGAGGGCAGCTTGCCGCATTTGCTTTCATTAGTAAGGCCCGCGGATTCGCTGATTTCACTGGCGATTTCCGTTTAAGGAAAATGCTCGAGGGTTGGGCCAGGGAGCTTTCTGTTTCCAGAGATAAGCGTCAGCCTATTTCCCCTTCGATTCTTAGGGGTCTTCGAGCTGTTTGGGGACCGGTCTGTGCTTCACAGTTTGAAGTACGGCTCTTTCACGCGGCCTCCCTTACTGCCTTTTTTGGTGCTCTGAGGGTGGGGGAGCTGGTGGTCCAGTCACGGCTTGGTGATCCTGGCCGGGCCCTTCAGGCACAGGATCTCACCTCTCCTGATGGCCAGGTTTCTCTTAGGGTTAGGCGTTCTAAGACAGATCAGATGGGCAGGGGGTCGGTTATTGTTTTGGGCCCCTGTAGTGAAAAAGGTTTATGCCCTGTGAAGGCTCTGCGGCGCTATTTAGACGTGCGGGGCAGCGCCCCGGGGGTGCTGTTTCGTCATGAGGATCTTTCCCCATTGACACGCTATCAATTCTGGTCTGTAACCAGTAGGGCCTTAAAGCGTTTGGGTCTAGAGGGAGTTAGGTTTGGCACCCATTCCTTCCGGATTGGGGCCGCCTCTACTGCAGCTGTAATGGGGTACTCTTCTGACACGATTCGAAGGTTGGGCAGATGGCGTTCTTCTGCCTATCGATCATATGTGCGTCCGTTGCCGGTGTGTGGACTGTCTACTGACTGATTATTTTCTTTAGGTGTGGCAGGGCGTCCAGATCGGAAGCGGATCCTTGTTGTGGGACACAGTATGGTGTTCTGGGCCGCAGCGCATGCCAGAAAATCCCCGATTGGATCTCAGCTCGGGCTGAGCGACGGTGCCGTCATTGAATGGTGCGGCCGACGGGGGCTTCGATGGTCAGGGTTGTTGCCGCTTTTGTTCAGGGGAAGGCGGGGTCCTCCCCCGCATGTTGTTTTAATTCATTTGGGTGGCAATGACCTTGGCCTTTTGAAAGGTCGGGCCCTTTCGGCACAAGTGATTGCCGACTTCCGGGTGATCAAGGCACGTTGGCCGCGTACATACATATTTTGGTCCGCTATGCTCCCTCGAAGGGTATGGAGAGAGACCCTCGAGCCTAGGGGCATGGCGCGGGCCTTGCGCCGGGCCAATAGGGCCATTCAGAAGGCTTTAGCCGAGGGGTTGGGGATTTTTCTTCCGCACCCCAGGATTAGGGCCGCTTCTGCCAACCTTTATAGGTCTGACGGGGTTCACCTGTCGGCGGCAGGTAATGATATCTTCTTAGATGATCTGCGGCTAGGCCTCAGGTTGGCGCTAGGCCACCTGTGGGGCGCGGGGGCCTAAGCAGAGGCTTGGCCATCCGCGTTGGCAGGAGATAGTCGGGGAGTAGGGAGCGGGCCGGTGAGCACCCCCTTTGGCAATTCCCCATAGGTGGGGAAAGGGGTCTGTCAGGAAGGATGGCATGCTTCATGGCTGCCACCACCTGGCTAGACCGCCTACTGGGAACCCCGGGTGCAAGTCCTTTCCTCATGCTGTATGGCTGAGGCTTTAGGATCTTGAGGGGGAACCCTTTGCCTGGCCGGCCGGGTCTAGGCCATTCTTCGAATGGCTCAAGCCCGGGGCAGCGGGGCTCGCCCAGGCAGGTCAAGGCGGAGGTACTGGTTGGACCCCGTGGCTTGACCTGCACCGCAGTTGGCCTTGCCGCAGTTTAATGTTATTGTTATGTTTAATAAAGCGGCCCTTAGTTCCAAATACTGTGTCTGCCTCTTTCTTCCGACTGTGGGGGGGCAATACAGGTTGAGTGTGGCTCTTTGTTGAACTGGAGGCCAAGCAGGAGTTTTCTTCAATGTTCTCACTAGGTGCCACCTGTGATTTCCATTAAAGTATACAAAACTCAAAAAAGCTCAATATCATGCACAACTCAGATTATGCTTAACTCAAAATTCAATATCACACTAACACTTTATCACCACTTCAGTGGTTCTGGCTGTTGAGGAGACACCAAATTTCTCCCCCTGAAAATGTCTCTTATCAGTAACATGGAGCACAAAATGAATAGTCAGTCTAGATAAATATGACTGGAACAGCACTACAGTTAAAACAGAGAAATGTATTTATTGCTTAAAATTTTTTTTAAATGGCATAAAAGCAAATTAAGTATTCATAAACTGGCTAACAAGGAAACTAGCTAACAAGGGATTGTTTTTAGATCTCAGAAACTGAGACACGGTATGTATATTCTTGTATGTGTGTTTGGATTTTCAAGGTAAGAGAGTAACAGAGGTGGTTTGCCATTGCCTCCCTCTGCATAGCAACCCTGGTCTCTTATCCAAGTACTAATAATCACAGACCCTACTTAGATGCTGAGATCTGGAAAGATCAGGATAGCCTAGTTGAGGAAATGGAGGAAATTGGGACTTTTCTTCTTGGGAACTCCCTTGGACCAAGGTTTCTCTGAAAAGCACCCTGGTAACCAGCTGTAACCACTCAGGGACCTCCAAAGAACA
The DNA here is from genome assembly GCF_028583425.1 of Eublepharis macularius. Classification (NCBI taxonomy): domain Eukaryota; kingdom Metazoa; phylum Chordata; class Lepidosauria; order Squamata; family Eublepharidae; genus Eublepharis; species Eublepharis macularius. The sequence goes on from NC_072798.1 coordinate 61,352,740, forward strand.
TCTAGAATGACCTTCCGAGAAGGAACCCTTCCAGTTCAGTGCTAGCAGAATAACAAAGTATAATAATAATAGTGATTGTGCTTATATACCACTATTCTAGACAGATTAGTGCCCCAGTCAGAGCAGTGAACAAAGTCAGTGTTATTTTTATCTCTACAATATAGCTGGAAAGCTAGGGTGGAGAGGAATGGCTTATCCAAGGCCACACTACTGAGCTCATGGCAGGAGTGGGATTTGAACCACCAGAGTGCTGACTCACAACAACCCAACCACTTAACCACTATGCTGTTATATACTTGTATAGTTAGAATTATTTAAATCAAAGTCTATTTTCCAAAGCTGGATCTAGTCTAAGAGACAGGGAGTAGTTTCGATGGTTCTCTGATAACATGGCTGAGAATGAATAATTAACAACTTATTCTTTAGCCAGCAAGCTCAACTGGATTCAAACAATTTCCTTGAGAGCTAGGTTTCACTTTTTAATGGGAAACCACTTTATTATGTACAAGATGGTTTTCACTTTCATTATACTTGGTTCTAATCAGAGTTGCACAGGGCTATAGAAAGAATGGCTTGGGGAAAGCCAGTTTGGGTTGGATAACAGAAAGAAATGATGCCGAGTCAAGAAAGGGATAATTTTTTGAGGAAGGTGTAGCAAGAGATAGGAAAAGAAACCACATTTCTTGACAAGGCCTAATCAAAGAAAAAAACTGATCCTGTCTCCCTGCTGTTTAGTACACTAAAGCCTCGGTGGTGAAACCACACCTAGGGGATATGTAAACAAAATAAGCTATACAAAAGCTGATTTTTATGAAAATGTATAAGTAATTCAAAAGTGCAAAGTGACTAGTGCAATAATAAATACTCGTAAATATTTTTAAATCGTTACAAAAATCAGTCCACATGCCATTATAGAAAGCCAGTAAGCACTGTAGATCCTTGTTTGGAAATTGTCAGTAATGGCGTTTCTCATTAAAGGGACAAAGTCCCACTGTTGTAAGAGATCAGTCCTAGTCCAATTCCGTAATAATGTTGTATACTTTCTTCTTCCTGGTAGATGTGCCAGAGAAGGATGCCTCAATGAAGACTTTAATCCAAGAGGTAAGTATTCCACAATAATGTTGCTTCAACAATAGAAAACTGTTATTCTCTTTATGATTCAGGTGGAGCCATGAACATGGGGGAAAGGACCTGGAGGATTCCCTTGCCCAACAAATGGCCGGCTAAAAAATTAAACTTGTTTCATGTAATCAGGGCCAATTGATCGGTCCACCAACAGGAGTTCAACTCAAAGAACAAGCAAAACTCAAGTGCATTCTCTCGACACTTTGGCACTTCAGCTGTACAGAATTAAATGTAGACCAACAAACAAGGGAGAAAGGAGAGCTAGTCAGATTGAGGGATGAACTAGATGTGAGGGCACCCTTGTGGCCACTATGGGGACACTCCTGCCATTTTAAAGTCATTTTAAAATGCTGCAAAATCCTAATTTTGATGGGGCCCACAGCTTGGCAAGTGAGACATTCTTGTTACACCCCGTACTTTATTGAGCCACAAATGGCCACCTTGCCTGTTTTGGTACTTAATAAGTGTGGGTGGGGTAAACAAGAGCCCCACTCTGTGGATCCCTTCAGGATCGGGCTCTCATTACATTTTGGAATGATTTTTAAATGGCAGTATTATCCTCACGTTGGCCATGCAGTGCTGAAATGTTTAATTTTGCCCCCAGTTGACTAGGAAAATTACATTTGTATTCCTTTGTGGAGAAAGGTAGACTTAAAATGTTGTAAATAAATTCCCTTGAAAACAATACTAGCTACTTCAAGGATTCTCACAAGACAATGTGATATAGTGGTTAGATTATCAGATTAAGACAGTAGAAACCCCAAGTCAAATTCATACTCACCTTGAAACTCAGTGGTTGAGCCTACCTCATTTCAGTATAGAGAAAGGAGAGGCATTACATCATCCTATGTTCACTGAAAGAAGAGAGAGATATAAATATATAAGGTTGGGAGGAAAAAACCAGCACTTTACTATGTGATTATGATCAAATGTTGTTTAGCATCCCATGCATGTTGCTAGTTGACTTCCTTTTCTTAATTTTGCTGTCGGCACAATGGTAATTTTCCCTCAGCTGCATCCTCCCTCTTTGTAATTCCCAAGTTTTGAAGGAGAAAAAATAAGTTTCCTGAACAAAAGCATGTGGATGTGCTCATTTCTGTACCAAACATAAAAGATTACAAAAAGATAAACAGCTGGATGGTCACAAGTGATTTTCAATATCTTTTGTGAATTTCATGAGCAATTCTCGCTGAGTATTTGCTAACACCTGCATCAGTTTCCTGCTCACAGTTGGTAATGGTGGTGCTGTGAGTACTGATTCATCTCATTAAATCCGTAAAGGCCAAGTTGCTTGCGAGCACCAGATTGAATTTCTTGTCTACTTCCAATGCTTAAGCAAAACCATTCTGAATCCAAATACTTCACCAGAAGAATGTTTGGTGAGGAAAAGTAGTTGCCTTTGAATAAAGCTGAAGACAAGATTGAAATATTTTACATTAACATGTGTGTATATTACACATGCTCACACACACTTGCTGTTATGCTGCATATTCTTATCTACACAAACATCAAAGTAAGAACAAATACCTTGTCCTTATTTTATCTTCTCTTACTCTGATTGGAAATTTTCACAGTTTGTATGGATCTGTGCTAGAACTGGCAGTTTACTGGTATTTTGCTTAAGTAGGCCCAATGTGTTATACTTTGAGGCTGTTATACATTACAGCAGATGTGAGATACTTCTGAAAATAGATTCCAAATGTTTCATTCTCTATCTCTCCCACAATGTCTACAAATTGTCAATGTGTGATATGATATCATCACACTGCAAACTTTCCTAATTCCCACTAGCAGCAACCAAAATGAAGTGAGGTGGGGTGGAGAAAGGTGACAGAACTGCTGTTTTCAGTGGCAAGCCTGCTGCTGCATAATGTTTAATTTCAGCCTAAGAAACAGTAAATGTGAATTTCTCTGACATTAACAATCAGCACACCATGACTCTTTAGGACCAAAGTGGCTTAACAATTGAGCCCGCGGGCACATTTGGAATTCTGACACAGTGTGTTGGGCACAGCAATAAAATTTCTTTCTCAAAATGGCTGCTGCAGGAGACAGAGCCAATCAGAAAATGCCTGCTACAGTTTACCTTCAGTAACACAGTGAAAATCTTTGTGCTGTGGAAGCAGTTTCTGCCAAAGCAATGTTTTTAAAAATCTGCACAGCCAATCAATACTCCAATGGCCAATCAGAAACCATGCTTTGCAAAAGCCCCACCTGGCCCCACCCATTTTCTAAAAACACTCGGCAGGCACCACGAAAGGTCCGCATGTTGGAGGGCCCTGCAATTAAGCAAAAATATGTTTCAAATATGCTATTAAATTAGGGGAAAATACATATAAATTAAGAAACCAGGACTATAAAGCAAGAGGCCTATATGTTGATCCTGTCCCCCAATTTCTAGCTGTAGTAGCAGAAGTATTGTATTATTGGCTGTGCCAACGTTGGGGTTTTTTTCTCTGCATGTGTAGCAGGAAAGTCCAGCAGTTCTTCTGGGTCAGCAGAAGGTCACTTCCAGGTTAGCAGAAGGTCTGCAGGAAGTCCATCCCCTGTTGCCTAGGAAACTGATTGATTAGCGCCAGGCTGTTTGCAGTGATGAACTGAAAAACGAACCAGCCAGAGTTCATAGTGGTTCGTCAGAAATGGGATCTGATGAACTGCTGGTTCACAAACCATGAACCGGGTTGGTTCATCACAAATTTTGTTTCATATTTTGGTTTGTGCCCATCTCTATTGCTGAATGATTTTCTGCTACTTGCTTTTATGCTCTGCATATGCTCACATGGATTGATGCCAGCCCAGAATCTTTTTCATAAGATTTTGAGACTTTGGAACCTTGTTTGAACTCTTTTGACTTAGCCTGAAAGGTGACCTCAGGCTGGAAGACTGGAAGTCTGAGTGTGTTAGTTTACTTATCCATTGTCTCTTGTTTTCCTCTTTGCTTGCACTGTTGTACATCTGTACCCTTCTGCACTTCTGTTAATAAACTCTTTAGAGTATAACCTTTCCTGCTCTTCGAGGATTTGCAAGGTCCAATTTGAATCTAGTACTTTGGCCCATTTTGGTCACAGCGGCCCAAATACTTGTTTAGTGGAATGCAATCTGTAAAGTGGCCCACCTTGCAGGTTTAACCTCCTGTCTAAAACTTGGTAGGATGGGGAATTTGCCTCTCTGTTCCACAGCTGAAGGGTTAGTCAAGAGAAACTGGTGGCAGCTCATTACCCTGGAAGTGAGGATTCACTCTTAGTTTAGCACCACAGACTGAGAAAAAGAAAGCCCATTAAAAGAAGTTATAGGCTGTAGGGTAGGAGTGTATTCTGGGGGCGAAAATCATAATAATTTTGGATCCAGGATTTTTGGGGAAAACTTTACTGTGATTCCTACTTTGGGGTAGGACAATACTAGTTTGGGATTCAAATCCATGTGTTTGGGGGGAGGGATTCTGGTGTTTTGGGACCATTATTTTCAATAGGGAATAAATTTGAAGGTCTAGGGGTTTAAAATATAATGGCACCAAATTTGCATAGAATATAGTTCTCAATCTAAAGACCTCCCATATTTCAGGGAGAATGGACAACAAAGCTCAGTTTTACAGGTGCCCCCAAATTAGGTGCCTCTCAATGCAGCAGCCCTTTTTTCTACTGATTCCTGGGGAGGGGCAGGGTTGGCCGAGGTCCAGCAGGAGAGCACTGGCTGCTGATGTTTAAAAAAAATCCAGTCCACAAAGCATTTGATTTCTTTACATACTCTGTCTCCTACAGTAACTGTAATACTTTTTTTTACTTTAATGATGAATAATTGGCATTTCCCATCTTTTCTTGTTGAAGACTGTTGTCTCCTTTTCCAATGTAAGGAAATCTTCATTTGCAGAAAATTGCCCCTGCCCCTGCAATCTTTCAAAACAGTTTGATTTTTTTCAACAAAAAAAGAGCATGTGCAATTTTTTATCATGCATAATCAATCATTCAGTTCCTAGAAGACATGTCTTCACTCCAATGAGCATCCAACAGAGAGGTACCTTGGAGTTCCCATGCCTCTTGATGCTGCTTCCATGCTGGGAACACATACCCCTCTCTGGAAGCAGCCATCATTAGTGAAAGAAGAACAGCTATCTAATCCCCCCTTACTGTTTTATTGTGGTCAAAGCCACTGAAGCTAGGCTGGAAGACTTTTGGGGATGGTACAAGAAGCCCCTGATGCATGAATGCTGCCCCAAGCAGTGAGGCAGTATTGTCAATAACAGCTGATGCCTCAGTGGGACTGGGTCAAATTAATGCCAGAGCAAGCAGGCTGTTCCTTGGAGCAGCACAAGAAATCTAGTGGGCACTGAACAGCAGAAGAATGGCATCTGGCTGAATTTCGTACTTGCACAGATCTTGAAGTACAACTGTGAACAAAAATGCTTAGAACTTTGATAACAAATAAATGAACAAATACATACATGTGAGAATACATGAGGATCTATACATTATAGTATTCTACTTTCCCTAGGGGGTCCTAACTAGGAGTGTGTATAAATGGAAAAAATAAGCCCAAAAAAACACCCATAAATTGCTTTTTTGTTTTGTTAAAGCAGCTTCTGGAATGCAGAACCAAATCCAGGAAACTAAATTGTAATGAGTCCCTCCCAATAAAAAGTGTGTGTGTTTTGTTTCAGTTTGTATTGTGCAGCAGCAGCAGGCAGGCACTGGGCTCACCTCGCAGTGCTGCATCTTGTTTTCCTGTTTAGCATTCACCAATTGGATCTCAAGGGGAGAGAGCCCTTATATTATTAATTAACTCTTTTGGCAGGAAGGGGGAATGAAAGCAATGTATATGAGTGCATCTCCCCCTGCCCTCCATTGCTACTTGGGAATGGCATAGTCCTCCCCGTCAGATGCATCTGACCGCAGTTCTCTTTGTCAGATGCATCTGACAGGGAGGACTGTGGTTGTCGAGGGCTTGTGCTGCAGTGCTGCTGAACTCTTTTTGATTTTGCTACTACAGACTAACACGGCAAACTCCTTTGAATCTTTACACAAGCGAACTGATCCCCACACCAAAAGGAGCTGTCTGCATCTCCATATCAAAGGAGTTGTTTACATCCCCCCTCTCCTCCTTCCCCCCTCCCCCCTCTCCTTCTCTATATTTGGCCAGTTTCCTTCTGCCCTCCATGCATCTGACGAAGAGAACGTGATTCTCGAAAGCTTATGCTACAATAAAATTGGTTAGTCTTAAAGGTGCTACTGGATTCTTTTTGATTTGAAGTCTTGAAGCCTTTGAAGCTGCAGCACCATAGTGTGTAAGTGATTGGGCTGCAAATCAGCATTTTGCTATGAGCTTAGCAGGTGGCCTTGCGTAAGCCATTCCTTTCAACCCCAGCTGTATTGTGGGGATAATGATAACACTGACTTTGCTCACCGCTCAGAGTGGGACATTAATCTGTCTAGAAGAGCAGTATATAGTTCATTGTTGTTGTTGTCGTCATGTTTTTGTCAGTAAAAGGTAAGAACATTAGAGGGCTATTTCGGCCTCTGAGAGTCAGTCTCAGCAGCAATCACCAGACAATCTGAGACTGTATACTTGCCTGACTAACCCAGGCTCAACTACTTGCTTCTGTTCAATAGCAGCTACACCACGAAAACCAGTGTGGTGTAGGATCTAAGTATCTGAGGAACTCATGTTGAAATTCCCACTCTGCTATGGAAGTTTGCTGGGTGACCATGGGCCAATCACAAACACAGCCTAACCTACCTTACAGGATTGTTGTGAGGATAAAATGGAGGAGAGTGAGGTAAGTTACTTTGGGATATGAATTAAGTAAATATATATATTGATATAGCCAAAGATGAGAGACAGATAACAAGTAGGTTGGTTGGAGGTGGAAAGAAGAGAGAGAATCAAGGAATGGTGGGAATATGGGGGTTGGCAGAAGGAGGGGGAAAGGATATCATGTGGGGAGGAGGAGACGGGGAAAATACTTGTGGGTCCCCTGTTAGTCAATATCTAATTGAAGGCTACATCTGATTCTCAGCTTTTCTGCACTGAGTTTTTGCTGCAGCTCAACTTCTCAACAGCCTCTCCCTCCCTCCCCACCGCCCCCTTACACAGTATTATTTGCTGGTCATTGCTGTCCCTGTTATTCTTAATGTTTTCTCCATGTTCTGAAAAACATGGAAAAACTAAAGAAAAAAATGGGAGAGCAACGACCAATGCAGTTAAGAAAACAGGCAGCAGCAGAAACCCAGTGCAGAAAAGTACACTGTGCAGTGCTTTTGTATAAATAATACCCATGTCGACTATCAGAATATATTTTTGAAGAGGTTATGGCACAGCCAAGTAGAGCAATCTAAGGGTTCAAGTAATTGAGTAGTTATCCATGAAGAGGAGAAATCAGTGCAATCTCGGCTTTTGGGGGCTTTTTTTTCTTCTATCACTTTAACCTAATATTGGCTTGTAAACATGTAAGCTGCCAGTATATCTGCAACTGTTATTAAAAATAACAGGAGAGAAGACAGCTCCTAGTATTCATGCACACTAAAAGCACTAGTAAAAACTAATTTGCCTCCTGCTAGGTAAGTAATAATAGCTTTCGTGGAATACAGAATAGCCAATCAAGAGATACTTATTTGCAAGTATAATCTGGTTGCTTGACTTCAGGCTTCATTATTAACTACTCAGAACATAAAGACGGAAATGTTACAAGCATCACATGAAAATATTCAGTTGATCAGAAGTCAGGATTGCTTTCCTGGACACTTCAGTCCAACTTTTAAAAAAGAAATTCTTGTACTTACTTAAAGCTGCACTAGGCAACTGAAACATCCAGAAAATAGAATACATTGTGAGGTTTTATACTTAATTCGGGTTTGGGGAATGAGATTGGGTCAATTTTATATTTGTAATTAGGGGTGTGCATTAAAAAATTGGGGTTTTTTGGATTTGGGTATCCAGAATACCATATATATTCAGTATTCCTAATATTCAGGTCCAAAACTACCACTATAGTATTCGAATCTGGGTTTTATTTGGAATTCCAAATATTATTGGCTCAATTATTCCCTATGGGGGAATATTTCCAGGGAGCTTGAGGAGCTGTTTTTCCAACAAACTACACCAAAATTTCAGGGAACCTAGTCCTGCCTGTCCACTAAAACCTCCCTAAGTTTCAAGCCATTTGGTTCAATGGCTCTACTGTGAGCCCCTGCCCCCAGCCCCTCTCCATTATTTTCTATGGGAGAAAAACATTGTCTAATGCTTTCTCCCAGGCAAAGATAAAAGCCTTAAAAAAGCTTTCACCAAACACACAAGAGCAACCACACTGGCCAAGCCTCCTAATGCAAACAGAACTAACCAATCCCAAGAGAACCAACATCAAACCAGAGAATCCCAGCAGAACCAATGCCAAACCAGAGAATTCCTCCAAAACCAAGCTGAAGCTAGGACCACTGTTACAAGTCCAGCAGAATCAGTGTCACTTTCAGATGCCAGACAGAACCCAGGGCCAATGCCAAACAACATCAAAATGGAGAGTCCCAGCATCCAAACTGGCAAACCAGTAGCACCAAGGCAACTAGCTAGACCTGGCAATGGCATATGGTAAGTACTCAAGCAGCACTGACTAAGAGCCAAGCTACAAGTGATGCCTGACACAGGTTGGACACTTGTCAGCTTCCCTCAAGTTTTGATGGGAAATGTAGGCATCCTGGTCTTACAGCTTGGCTCTCCATTTAATTGAAGTTTACAGAAACCCACACATACACACCCAGCGGAGGGGAAGGGGGGCGCCTGGCAAGAGCCCGACACCTGCAATCCCTTCCCGACCGCATGCTCTCCCTCCCATACTGCTGCTCTGTAAACTTCAATTAAATGGAGAGCCAAGCTGCAAGAAAAGGATGCCTACATTTCCCATCAAAACTTGAGGGAAGCTGACAAGTGTCCAACCTGTGTTAGGTGTCACTTGTAGCTTGGCTCACAGGCACACATGCAGTAAGGCTGCCTCCCTCCCCCCACCTCCTGTAGCTTGGGAAACTTGCCAAGTGAGGGGGAGAGACAGAGGAGCTGCTGCAACCTTTAAAATGTGATTCTAAGATATTCCAAAAAATATATGGATAATTTGGGAATTTAAATATTGGTTTATATGAATATACCTGAATAAGATAGATATATCTGGATATACCCCCAAAATACCAAATATGTTATTAACTGGATATACTGAATCACACGTTCCTATTTGTAATTTTTGTACCTTGATGAAAAAATGGAACATCTGCAGTTTTTGTGTGGGTGGTTGTGGAAGGAAAGAAAGTTCATCGTTTCCATTGAGGCAAAGTAAAATCATGTATCAACTGAATCAGTTTCTTTAGTCCAGACAGGAAGATATGCAATTGGCTCCTGCCAACACTAGTTCAATAGCAATTTTATCAAGTGAGCCCTAAATAGGATCGGAGCCTTGCAGGTAGGGTGAAGGAAACCTTCCACTCCTACTTGGTATTTCTAAACAAAACTGGGTCTCCCCATGCTGTTATTGGTCCTTTAAAGAAAAGAGAGATGGGAATGTGGGGGGACTTCTTTGTTCTCCATCTCATCTATTTTTATTCTTAAGAAATTAAAAAGAAAACATTGGGACCTAACCCAGAGCCTCAAGAAGAAATAAAAAGCAGAACTGAAAGACACAACAAATAAAATCAACTTCCATATCAATTAAATTAGTTAACAATGCAGATAGTTTAGTCACCTCAGAAATGTATGTGTGTTGTATCATAATGCTCATACCAATATAGAAGTGTACAAATACCAGATCAAAATTTGAGGTAAACTGAATTGTTTCATCATGATGTAGCCATTTTCTCTGCTGCAAAAATAGAATCCTCTAACAATTACTTTTGCCATCAACAATCCCTTTTAGTGGTCAGTCATTTGAACTATGTCATAATTCAGTTCTTTCTATTTTTACAAAGTTCATTGCTGACTCCTTGGCCAGACTCACAAAGATCCGTAAGACTCAGTACTTTTGCAGCTTCTGGCACAGTGCCTGCTTGAATCCCTGCCACTGGTTTTCAACCAGAAAATTTAATTCAAATTACGCCGCCTGGGTGGCACAGCTGCCACATGGGCCTTATTCTGGTGGCCTGAAGTGCCAACACCTCACAAGGCTTTTCTTCCACCAGCCTCATTCTTCCATCCTTGTGTGAGGGGTTGGCAGGATTGTGGGCTGCCAACACTTCAGCCCTGTCAGAGGCACTGTTATGCAGTGCGGGGCTGTTGGTGCCGTCTACACCTGGTTTGCCCATCTCCTCCTCCTTCACAGGTACATTCTGACAGAGACAGATAGGTCTGCCATGGCACTATAGTCCTGACCCGGCACTGCCAAAAGGATATCCTCTGGAACAGCCGGTAAGTCCAGGGATGGAGAATCCTCCAACTCCAGACAAACAGGCAGCTCAGATTTGATTTTACACTTCTTTTCTTCCTGTCGCTTTCATTGTAACAATTTATCTTTGAACCTAACTCATATGCAGTGTTACGGCCAATTTTAAAATTTATGGTGGAATGTTCCAGCCAAACAGTGTTAAAATCCTGATTGGGGCTACAGAAATTTTACTCTTGCATTTCATTCAGATGTGTCTGTACCTGCACCACTTTTTTATAATCAAGATACCTGAATCATAGAGAATCTTTCCCCCCTTTCAGTCATGAAAGAAGAGAAATTTAAACTGAGTTACAGTATAAGAGCAAATGCTTATTATTAATTTTGGCAGTAGAGTAGTATTTTTAAAAATCTAATATACTCAACTTGAATCCGGCATGCTTTTAAAGTTACCAATAACCCTTTTGTTCTATATCCTATAGCATTTAAATCTATTGCAGTCAGGAGGTAATCTTTAATTGTTATATTGTTCACAAATTACATTCAGCATCTGGAAAGCTATTCATAAGCATATTTCAAAATATATGACAAAAAGATCAAATGTCTCTTAATTTGTAACTTTGGTAAATAAACAGGAGAGGAGGTAAAATGCTTTCACAATTATTGGTAAATTGTTCATAACAGATTTGTTCAATTAACATTTACCTGTAACACTATAAGTGAATAATTCAGTAAGGCCACAGGGTTCTCAGTTATTTTTGACAGCGTGCTTCCAGCATTTATCATGGAAAATTGAAGGGGGGAGGGGAGATACTGCAGTTTTTAAAAAATGCCTAAGAATAAACATAAAAGCAGCTGAGAAGAACGTTTTCTTTCTAGTGCTCTCCAGAGCATTTGTTTTTCTGCTAAATTGATGCTCTTATCTAAACTTTCCCAAGAATAAACTATCTGTCTATGCCAATGTTAATGTATAAAGATGCAAAAGATACTGTATTAATGACTCCGAACAAAATGGGGACAAGTAAATGATATGTTATCCACCAGAGCAATACTACTAAGCTTTTTCAGTCTTTAACTACTGGTAATGAACACAAAAATATAAGCCCTTATGGATGAAAGTATTTTCTTAGAACCTGTAATCCCCCAACGGAAAAACAAAGCACAAAATCCGCAAGTATTTTTGTTTATTTTATTTTAGCATTCATTATACTTCTGCACCATGTGATTTTTGACAGAATAAATGTAGAGCAGCTTCTCCTTTTTTGTAGCATACTCTGTCACTGTAATTACAATGTCATTTAGCCATATTTTTCATGTTATTTCCATTAAAAAATTCAGGCTGATTTTCTTTTAATTCTTCCGGTTGTTTAAATCTGCTGAGGAGTAGGAAGGTTGAGTGGTTCCAGGAGGCAACATATACCTCTTTGAGAAAGGGAGTCGGACTGGTCCCCAGGTCCTGCAACAGTCTGTGGAGCATCACTGCTAAAGAATTCCAACCCAAACCCAGGAGACTTGAATAACTGTCAACCAGTCTCAATTGTACCATTCTTGAACAAGGTGATTGAAGACAAGGTGATAGCTGAAAAACTTCAAAGATTTCTGGGTGAAGAAGATTTTTTGAATCCTGTTGGAATTTTTGCAAGTGTCCTACGCTCAGTCATTCATGAAAGAGTTAAATTGTCGTTCTGTTTGTTTAGTCAGATAACTAGCATAGGACCACTTAGGCTTTGAGAGAAGTTCCCACCAGAGAAAGTGGGAGTCTTTAGTCGTAATGAGGGAATCCAGGAATGTCTATTGGATGAGCCAGTTTATTGGGGGGCAATTAGCTAGCAACATATACTGTTTTATTGCTCTTTGTTCAGTCGTCTGCTACTACAGTCTACTACTACTACTTCACTAGACCATGAAGTCTAAGCTTCTCTCTCTCTAGTACCTAGTTGAGACTACCAAGATGTAGTCAGAAACTGTTTGTTGTTTTTTCCTACCAAATGCTAGCTAATTTTTACCCTGCTAGCTTTTTACCCTATTATGTAGTAAAGTATTTTTATAGAGCTAGAATCACGGAAGTCTGTCTACTTATTTCCATTGCGCTATTATCAAACTCTGCAACTCTGCAAACATATCTAATTGCTGTGCAACCACCAACAAATCCTTTCCAGTCTGACTTCAGGTCTCCTTATGAGACTGAAATAGCCTTGTCACCCTGGTGAATTACCTGTTCCAGGTGATGGATAGAGGGAGCACAACTCTGTAGATTCTCCTGAAACTCTCAGTGGACTTTGATATCATCAGTCACAGTATCCTTACAAATCATTTTTCTGGGCTCAGATTGGAAGGCACCATTCTGCAGGGGTTCTGGTCCTACCTGAAATGTAAGGTTCGGAAAGAAGGACGGGGGGGGGGGGGTCTGCTGCTCAGCCTTTTGGCCCTATGACAAGGTTCTGTCTTGTCCCTTATGATTTTCAACATCTACATGAAAACAATAGGTGAAGTCATCTGGAGATTCGGGTGGGGTTGTCGCTAGTATGCAGATGACACTCAGCTCTGTCTCCCACATCTAAAGGATCCCAGGAAGGTAGTGGAAACATTGTTTGTTTTTAATTGTTAGTTGTGTGTGTGTGTGTGTGTGTGTGTATATATATATATATATATATATATATATATATATAGTTTTTAAAAGTTGATTTTTAACCTCTTATCATTATTAGTCACCTTGAAGGCTAAAATTGGGCATAAAGGTAGCATACAAATGTTTTAAATAAATAAATAATTTAGCAAACCACTTTAACAGGAAATGGCCTTCTTCGTTTTGCATTCATATATTGTACTTAAACTGTGAACTATAAATGAAACGAGTGTTTTGTTGTTCTGGGGTTGGAATGATGCCATCAGAGTAGAATGGTGGTCCCTGGGACCAGAAAAACTGCTCTGGGGCTGGAATGATGATTCCTGGGACTGTTATTCCACTGCAATGGTTGTCTTGGGGCCATCATTCCAGCCAATGCAAGTCAAATGGCATTTGTGGCTCCTATTATATCCAATGGGCCTTCAAGACTCTCCCATTGTTTTCAATGAGCATTCTTATCATTTGTTTTAATACTTCTCAAATCTTTTTTTTTTTGATGTTCAGTGTTCCACTGCAAAATGAGACATTCTCATTGCCAATCTTCTGTATCACCCAAGTACAGGCAGGCAGGCAGCATGATTGGTTGAATTCCCTCCCACCCCCACCCCCCACACTGCCCAAACAGACCTATATTTTCCCCATAAGTTTTCCTTTTGCTGTGGGGGTAGGCAGGAATGTTTTGAAAGGGGTTTTCATTTGACTCAGAAAAAGAGAGCTCTGAAAGACTGTGGAAGCAATCCTAAACAGGTCCACTCAGATGTAAGTCCCAATGTTATTTGCCCCACTATTAGGAATAAGAGACAGACACAGTATTTGGATTATAAAAATGGGCCGCTTTATTAATAAACAACAACCAGAAAATATTAACTACGGCAAGGGCCTAACTAGCGGTACAGGTCAGGCCCTGGGGTCGCTCCCTACCCCGCCCTGACCTGTCTGGGCGAGACCCGCTGCCCCAGGTGCGAGCCATCAGACAATGGCTGGGACCCGGCCTGGCCAGGCGAAGTGGTTCACCCCTGTAAAGCTCCCCCACCCGGCCGTACGGCAGCGGGGGGAGACTGGCTTGTCCAGGGGTTCCCCACCAGGGCGTCTAACCACGCAACTGGGCCGTACGGCAGCCAGCCACATCTGGCAGACCCCAATTCCCCACCAATGGAGAGGTGCCAAGGGTGCTCACCGGCCCGCTACAGATTCTTCCCTAACTAACACCCTGCCACCCGTGGCGTAAACTCAGACCCACCAACAAATTAACCCCCCTCCCAAGACAGTACGAGGTAGGCGAAAAAACTCCAGCCCCAAGGCCAATCGGGGACTGTGAGAGAAAAAATTCCTACCTGGCTCCAAATGGCAACCGGCTAGTCCCGTACTGAAATAGGGAGAGGTGGGTGGGCCGAGCACGAGGCAAGACTGAAGCCACGGGGGCGGAGAGGCAGAAAAACGCTGCGAGACTCCGCCCCCAGGCTGAATCCCCGGATGAGGCTGAAGCTGTCTGCCTCCATCCTTGCAGTGGGGCAAATGGCTGCCACCTGCTTAAAAGAGGGGCGAGCCCCAAGCAGGATTGGCAGTATTGCCCCACTATTAGGAATAAGAGACAGACACAGTATTTGGATTATAAAAATGGGCCGCTTTATTAATAAACAACAACCAGAAAATATTAACTACGGCAAGGGCCTAACTAGCGGTACAGGTCAGGCCCTGGGGTCGCTCCCTACCCCGCCCTGACCTGTCTGGGCGAGACCCGCTGCCCCAGGTGCGAGCCATCAGACAATGGCTGGGACCCGGCCTGGCCAGGCGAAGTGGTTCACCCCTGTAAAGCTCCCCCACCCGGCCGTACGGCAGCGGGGGGAGACTGGCTTGTCCAGGGGTTCCCCACCAGGGCGTCTAACCACGCAACTGGGCCGTACGGCAGCCAGCCACATCTGGCAGACCCCAATTCCCCACCAATGGAGAGGTGCCAAGGGTGCTCACCGGCCCGCTACAGATTCTTCCCTAACTAACACCCTGCCACCCGTGGCGTAAACTCAGACCCACCAACAAATTAACCCCCCTCCCAAGACAGTACGAGGTAGGCGAAAAAACTCCAGCCCCAAGGCCAATCGGGGACTGTGAGAGAAAAAATTCCTACCTGGCTCCAAATGGCAACCGGCTAGTCCCGTACTGAAATAGGGAGAGGTGGGTGGGCCGAGCACGAGGCAAGACTGAAGCCACGGGGGCGGAGAGGCAGAAAAACGCTGCGAGACTCCGCCCCCAGGCTGAATCCCCGGATGAGGCTGAAGCTGTCTGCCTCCATCCTTGCAGTGGGGCAAATGGCTGCCACCTGCTTAAAAGAGGGGCGAGCCCCAAGCAGGATTGGCAGTATTGCCCCACTATTAGGAATAAGAGACAGACACAGTATTTGGATTATAAAAATGGGCCGCTTTATTAATAAACAACAACCAGAAAATATTAACTACGGCAAGGGCCTAACTAGCGGTACAGGTCAGGCCCTGGGGTCGCTCCCTACCCCGCCCTGACCTGTCTGGGCGAGACCCGCTGCCCCAGGTGCGAGCCATCAGACAATGGCTGGGACCCGGCCTGGCCAGGCGAAGTGGTTCACCCCTGTAAAGCTCCCCCACCCGGCCGTACGGCAGCGGGGGGAGACTGGCTTGTCCAGGGGTTCCCCACCAGGGCGTCTAACCACGCAACTGGGCCGTACGGCAGCCAGCCACATCTGGCAGACCCCAATTCCCCACCAATGGAGAGGTGCCAAGGGTGCTCACCGGCCCGCTACAGATTCTTCCCTAACTAACACCCTGCCACCGCAGAGGCCAAGCCTCTGCTTAGGCCTCGGCGCCCCACAAGTGGCTTAAAGCCAGGCGCAGCCCTTGCCGCAGGTCGTTCAAGAAAATGGCATTACCACTGTTGGATAAGTGTACCCCATCCCCTCGGTAGAGGTCTGCAGACTCGGCCCGTATCTGCGGATGGGGCAAATAGATCCCAAGACCCTCTGACATTGCTCTAAACAGAGCTCTATTGGCCATACGCCTCGCCCGTTCCACAGCCCTATGGTCCAATGCTTCCCGCCACACCCGACGCGGAAGCATCGCCGACCAAAAAATGAGAACACCGGGCCATCTTCTCGTAATCTCACGGAGGTCGTCCCGTGCTTGGCAAGACAGGGCCACGCCCTTCATGAGACCCAAATCGTTGCCACCCAAATGGACAACAAGAATATGAGGGGGAGGGAGACTCCGACCCTCAAACAACAGCGGCAGCAAACCTGCCCAACGCAGGCCTCTTCTGCCTTGCCATTCCACTGTGGCCCAACGGCTGAGTCCAAGCTGGGACCCGATCCGCGTCCTCTTCGCTTGGTGCGCCGCCCAAAAGACCATACTATGGCCACATATGAGGATGCGTATCCTATCGCGCCACGCCACAGCACCTGAAAGAAAAACAGCGTCAGCATGACTGCCCACCAGCCAGGGGCCTCACATAAGACTTGTAAGCGGAGGAGCGCCACCGACCCACCTTCTGAATCTCGGCTCCAGAATACCCCATTGCTGCAGCCGTGGAAGCCGCACCTATACGAAAAGAGTGGGTCCCGAATTTGACCCCTTCTAGCCCTAACTTTGAGAGAGCCCTGCCGGTGACAGCCCAGAACTGGTATTTTGTAAGCGGGGAGCTATTCTCATGGCAAAACAGTGCCCCAGGCGCTGAGCCCCGCGCTCTCAAATACTTTTCCAAAGCCGCCACCGGGCACAAATCCTTAATTGCGCATCGCCCTATTGACAAGTCTACCCCTTTATGCATCTGATCGGTCTTAGAACGCCTAATGCGAATCCTCACCTGTTCTCCCTGAATTTTAACATCAGAAACGGAGATGGCACGACCAGAAACGTCCCTAAGGGACTGGGGGACGAGCTCGCTGACCCTAAGAGCTCCAAAAAATGCAACCAAGGAAGCGGCATGAAATAACAGCTCCTCAAAAGGGGAATTGCAGACCACCGGCCACATGGCCCTCAAACCCTGTAAAATACTAGGGGAAATAGGCTGCCTGGCGTCCCTCGTAACAGCGGCCTCCCTGGACCAACCCTCCAGCATTTTCCTAATGCGGAAGTCGCCCGTGGGGTCAACCAGGCCCCGAGCCTTCGAGGCAAAGCCCAAAGCCGCAAGCTGGCTACGAATGTATTTAACCCTGTGCCCCTTACCTTTCTGAGCAACACAAAATTGGGCTGCATGCTCAACTGGAATTGGCCAAATCTGCGGAAGACCAGACTCCCACCTGAAATCCGCAAAGTACCTCACCGCCCTGTCGTAGGCCCTCCTGGTACTAGGGGCCAGAGCTAACTGGATAGCCCTGAATGCCTCGGATTCCCAATCCTCCACAGCTCCAAAGGAACCTGGGCGGGCAGCAAATCCGCCTCTGGGGCAAGCTGTCGAAACCGGTCCATCTGCAGACGAGATAAGGCGTCTGCCACTTCATTATTTAACCCGGGTACGTGTCTGGCTAAGAACAAAATATTAAGGTGGAGACACCTTAAGGTGAAGGCTCGGACCAGCTTCATTACCCTGGGGGATCTAGAAGAGAGGGAATTCACGACCTGCACCACTGCCATATTATCGCACCAAAAGTGCACGGAGTGGTTGGCCATTTCCCCACCCCATAAGTAAACTGCCCCTAGAATCGGGAAGAACTCAAGGAACGTAAGGTCCCTGCAGAGTCCAGCTTCCATCCAGCCAGCTGGCCATGGCGCAGCACACCAGTGCCCCCTGAAATAAATTCCCAAACCAATGGAGCCCGCTGCATCGGATGAAACCTGAAGGTCACCCTCCAACAACAGCTCTTGTCTCCAAAAGGAAACACCATTGAAATTGCCCAAAAATTGGGACCAAACTTCCAAGTCCTGTCTCATACCTGGAGAAACCCGAACCCTGTGATGCGGAAGCCGAAGTGACCTCATTGCATCACAAAGGCGTCTCAAAAAGGCTCTACCTGGAGCCACCACCTTGCATGCAAAGTTAAGATGGCCTACGACCTGTTGGAGTTCCACTAGGGAAACTTTCCGCTTGCCCAAGAGGGTCTGCAAACGAGACCGCAACTCCTGGAGCTTTACCCATGGCAGCCGCGAAGTCTGCTGCTCGGTATCCAATTCTATCCCTAGGAAGGTCAAGACCGTCGTGGGACCCTCCGTCTTTTCATGTGCTAAAGGAACACCCAACTCGTCAGCTAAACGTACAAAATCGTCCAACAGACGAGCACACTGACCCGTGCCTGGGGGCCCAACCAGGATAAAATCATCCAAATAGTGGGCGGAGTCACGGCAGCGTTGCCTGTGACGTAGTGCCCACTCAAGGAACGTACTAAAACGCTCAAACACTGCGCAGGAAACGGAGAAACCCATGGGAAGGGCTCTATCCATGTAAAATTTGCCCTCAAAGGCAAACCCCAGCAGTTCAAAGTCATCAGGGTGCACAGGTAGAAGGCGAAATGCGGACTTGATGTCGCATTTCGCCATCTCTGCACCCCGACCGCAACGTCTAACCACTTTGACCGCCTGGTCAAAGGAAGTGTAACGCACCGAGCAAAAATGCTCAGGAATTGCGTCGTTAACCGACCCGCCCCTAGGGTAAGACAGGTGGTGAATAAGCCGGAATTCACCCGCTGCCTTCTTAGGCACTACCCCCAAGGGAGAAACCCGCAGATGAGGAACTGGAGGGGAGGGGAAAGGGCCTAAAACCCTGCCCTCGGCACATTCCTTCTGGATCTTTGCCCGCACAACATCCTCCATGCCAATAACTGAACGCAAATTGGCTGACATGAAGGCGGTTCTGGGGCCTTGATAAGGAATACGGAAACCAAACAAAAAACCTTGCAACAGAAACTGGGCATCCACCTTGTTAGGGTAGTCAGCCAACATGGCCTCAAGGACCCTCACTTTTATTGGGCTGGGGCCCTTTACTAGGCCCCTGTTGCCCTGAGGGGCCACCCCCTTTCTTTCCGAACGGCCGCTGCCTCTTACAGGCATTGAGGGCATGTGGACCTCGGCAGGTCGGGCATTCATGTCCAAACCGACAGTTTTTACGGTTGCAGACCCCTTTTGAGGTAAACTCAAAGCAAAGCAGCCGGGGCTGAACCGACTGCCCCGCTGAGGCGCGGGAACCGTAATAACCCTGGGCAGAACCCACAGAAGCCTGCGAAGAACGCTGCACAATATGACCGCTATCTGACCTATCCCCAACTGAAGACTTAGCCGGGGTCATCAGCTGCAACCACAGGTGCTGGTGGACTTGATCCCAAGGCAGAGATGGGTTCAAGGCCGCCCGCATCCGGAATTCTTCGTCATATTGCAGCCAGGCCGCTCCTAAGAATTCCGTGTGAGCCCTATAAACAATGTCCATGTACTGGAACAGTGGCGCCGCTCTCCAGGGGTGTGCCCTGGCTATAACCCCCGCATAAATGAGAAACCCGGGGAGCCAATTGTGCCAAGTCCTATCTATTTTGCGCCTCTTGATGCGCTCCTTGTCCCGGTCCTCAAGGTCCTCTTTATCCTTCTTCTCCAGATCTCTGAAGAGAAGGGTAAAGACATCTACATAATCCCCGCGCAGGATCTTCTCTCTAGTGGCCGGGGTAAGATGATCACCTAACGGCATAGCCGTATCACCAACTGGAAGGGCCCTATAGGGGACGGTTCCATAATTGGACCAAGGCACACCAAAATATGATCCCCATGGCGGCACCTGGCCCATTCCCTGAACCTGGGCTGAGGAAGCCCAACCGGCTGCCCCCTGGCCCTGCCCATGAACCATCGACTGACTCCAGTGACCCCAATCAGGAGACAACCCAGTCCCTGTTGCGCACACAGGGGCTGCTGTGTGCATACATGTGGTATGCTGGGTAGGTTGATTAGCCTGGCCCCAAGGCCAAATGCCTGGTTGCTGGGGCCAATTACACTTACCCTCGGGTTCCGCCGGTTGCACTACCAGTGCCACCTGTCCTGCATCCTGTGCCCAACTTCCATCTGCGTCAGTCGCTGCAGCTTCCACCGATTCCTCCTCTAAAACCTGACCGGCCCCGGCGGCCTGACTGGCGACGGAAGTAGACGGAGCTGAGGTGCCTTCGAAAGACCTCCCTTCTAAAGCGGATAAACGAGAGAGAATGTCATTTAATGATGCAGCCCTGGATGCCAACCTCACGGGCCTCTTGGCAGCAGGATCCACTGGCTGCACGGCAGGCGACTTTGCTCGCTCCAAGGCAGCAATCCTGGCCAAAATGTCCCGTCTCAGGGACCCATCATCATCCTCATCAGATGATAGCACAGCAGCCGTGCGCTTTGCAGGACGCCTGGCTGGCTGCTTTCCTTTAGAGGTGCCAACCCCCTTTTTGGGCCCCATCGTGTCCACGTTCAAGAGAGTGAGGAGCAGCCAGGCCAGCTAAATCCAGGCCGAGAGCTTAACCCCTTGTGTTAAGAGAGGCTGAGAGAGCTCTGAAAGAGCTGTTACAGACTCAGCTCACTCAATTAGGCTGCAGGTGGATTGCTAAACCAAGCAGCCTCAAATGGCACCCAGGAGTTAAACACTAATGGCGACCCAAAGGGGGAGAGTCGCAGGCACCCCCCAATGAACACTATGCCTAACCCACAGACTGACCTAAAATGGCCGCCGCAACGGCTACCTAAAATGGCGCCAAACCGCGTGGAAACAACCCCTGCCGAACCTAAGCCAACCCGGGGTAGAGCGCCCAACAGAATGAGCCGGCCACCGGGCACCTAATGCCTCTTGAGGCCAGTGGGCCCAGGCAAAGAAAAACGCGGCCGCGGGGCCCAACGGGCGCAACGGAGCCCTCGGCTTATGGGCACCCGCTCACACGCGCTGCCAGGCAAAGAAAACGCGGCCGCGGGGCCCAACAGGCGCAACGGAGCCCTTGGCTGATGGGCACCCGTTCACAGGTGCCGCTTTTTATTGAACAGGCGCTGCACCGTAAAAAACGCCGCTGCGAGGCGCGCGTACAAAAGCGGTTCGGAAAACGCTGCCCGGGGCGCAAGCTCCAACACGCTGCCTCTCCCGAGAAGGGGCAGCGTGCGGACGTAGTAGGACAAGTGCGATACGCGCGGTGACCACCCGGCCGCAGCCGCGATCCGTCCCCGATGGCGCAACAATCGCGACGGGAAAGGTAGCGCGGCAACAGCGGCCAAACAACCCCCACCCCGCCTGCCCCAAGGGGAACGGCGGGTGGGAAAAAGCCCGGCCCCCGCCCAAGAACCCCACCACCCCGCAGCCCAACGCCTGTAAGATGGGAAGGGGGGGGCGTCCTCGCAGAGCCGATCGATGCTGCCTCCACGCCCTAACTCCGCCGCTGAAGGCCTCGTGCTGGGGAGCAACTCCGAGGTGTTGCCTCCACCGAGCACGAGGCAAGACTGAAGCCACGGGGGCGGAGAGGCAGAAAAACGCTGCGAGACTCCGCCCCCAGGCTGAATCCCCGGATGAGGCTGAAGCTGTCTGCCTCCATCCTTGCAGTGGGGCAAATGGATGCCACCTGCTTAAAAGAGGGGCGAGCCCCAAGCAGGATTGGCAGTATTAATAGTGCATTGCTTCCTCTCAGGCAACCATCTTTCAAATTGCAGCCTATGATTGAAATCCCTCTTCTCAACATTTCCAAAGCTGATAGGAGTGGAGTGGAGGGGGGGTCTCCCCTTGCAAAGATATGATTGGCAGGGGGGGGAGACAATGCCATTTCCTGAGTATCAAAGGGGGTGAGTGGGCAACTTAATGCCCACTCAGAGCAGTTTACAAAGTATATCATTATTATCCCCACAATAAAACACCCTGTGAGGTGGGTGGGGCTGAGAGAGCTCCAGAGAACTGTGACTAGCCCAAGGTCACCCAGCTGGCTTCAAGTGGAGGAGTGGGGAATCAAACCCGGCTCTCCAGAGTACAGTCCTGCGCTCTTAACCACTAAACCACTAAGAATGCAGTCATGAGCACTGGACTCATTCCCTCTTCCTGCCAACAGAATTAATTAATAATGTAAGGTCACTCTCCCTTGGGAACTGATTGGTGCTGTTCAGGAAAACAAGCTGCTGCCCAGTGACTGCCTGCTGCTGCTAACATATGAACCAAACCAAAACCCACAAATGTTTTAGTGGGAGGGACTCCTTTAATTTAGTTTCCCGGTTTTTGTTCAGCATTCTGGAAGCTGCTTGAACAAGCGAGTTCCGTGTGTAATTTCAGCTCATTTTTTCCATTATGCACATTTTCTCAGCTGAGGTCTAGATATGATTTGTCAACTTTTGCTATATGGTGATATTTACAACTACAACATAAGTTGGTATCCAAGTATGGCCCTGCAGCATCGAATGTTTCAGAGTACCCCATGTTTGAAAACTCTCATTGACTCTATGCAAAAAATAAAACCTAAAATACTTGTTTATAAATATTTCCTGTCAGTCAATAAATATGTTATGCATAATCTTAGAAATGAATGGAATAAGGAGTTAGATCATCCAATTTTACTAAAGCAATGGGATAAAGCCTTAAATGGTGGACCTGTTACTGCTATGGATCTTAAGATGCAATTTATTCAGAAAAAAAGTTTGGAGTATATTGCAAACCACAGTGCCTTTATAGTAAAGAACTAAGTACAGTGTCTAATTGGTGGTGCTATAGATTACAGGATGCATCTCTTAAGCACATGCTCTGGCTACATCCACTTATTTGACCTTGGGAGTGAAGTTATTACTCATATTAATTTTGTATTAGAATTCCCATTGATCTTTTAAGATATTTACATACTTTTAAATTACCTACCTGTATCCTGGAATCTAACTTTTGGTCAATGAAAGCAGTGCAATCCTAAACAGAGTTACTCCATTAAATTGGAATAACTCTGTTTAGGATTGCACTGTAAAAGACTAGACAAACTGGACAGACCAACCTCTCATAATTCAAAGGATGGGTCTAACAACTTGATCTATATTAGAATGTATGGTGTATAGATGACAACTGCAGATGGACTTATTTTAAAATATTTGGAAAACTTTTATGGATGCTGTCATATGTTTAGTTCTGTTATGTATGAAACTTATTATTTTAATTTTTTCTTTTCAAATAACAATGTTTTTTTTAAATTGTCCATAAGAAAAAGGATGCACTGTGGCTTATACAGTCTTTATTGAGAGCCAGTTTGGTGTAGTGGTTAAGAGCGCAGGACTCTAATCTGGAGAACCGGGTTTGATTCCTCACTCTTCCACTTGAAGCCAGCTGGGTGACCTTGGTCAGTCTCAGCTTCTAGGAGCTCTCTTAGTCCCACCCACCTCACAGGGTGTTTTGTTGTGGGGATAATAATGACTAGAAATGGGCACGAACCACATTACAAACTTCACGAAATTGGCAATCGCACAATCGCGATCCAGAGGTTTGTGATTGTCCACAGCCAACAAACCAGCATTCGGAAGAGGCCTGGTTTGGTGCGTTCGGCCGCGGTTCAGGAACCCAGACACTCAGGCGCCAGCAATCAATTCCCCTGGCAATGGAGCCAGGGGAATGCCTGAACTCTGTCTGCACTCCTTCTGTCACCCTGGAAATCCTAATGGAAGCCCAGCTTACCTTAATCGGCAGGTCTTCCTTCCAACCAAGGAGCTGCAAAGCGGTTACAAGTTGGGAGAAGACACCCAGGGAAGAGAGGGGGAAGGGGGTGTTCTGTAGCCATGGGCACTCCAATTTCATCCCTGCAAACCCTGATATGCAGCTCTGACGGCCAAACACAGACCTCCTGCATTGCTCAATTGGACCTGTGCTTATAAATAGCCATGGGCTCCCAGGCTGAGTTTCACTTTCAGCGAACAGTGGAGTGCGACAGAGCTGTTGCTTGCCACTTGCTAGTCTTTGGGGAGAGAGACTGAGAGTATAATTGAGCTTGGATTTTTGTGGGAGTTTCCTGGGGGCCTTGGATTGGAGAGGGTATAACTCCAAGATCCCTTTTGCAATCTTGTCCAAACTTGGGTGATGGCTGTAGGAGAGCCTGCAAAAGTCTCCCCAGGAATATGGGCTCTCTAAGTGCCATGGGGGCTGTTCCGTGCCGAACGAACCACAAACCACGAACCGGTTCGGCAACGGAAAATGTTCGTTGCAGTTTGCGACTTGGGATTGTCGTCGGCACCGAACCGCGAACCGCTGGTTCATTAATTTTTTTTGGTTCGTGCCCATGTCTAATAATGACATACTTTGTAAAATGCTCTGAGTGGATGTTAAGTCATCCTGAAGAGCGGCATATAAATCAAATGCTGTTGTTGTTATTGATTAGTTGATACATTATAAAAGCTCTGCTGGATCAGACAAGTGGTCCAGTTAGTCAAGCATCCTGTCCCACACTGTGGCCAGCCAACAGTGGGAGCCAACGGGGAGCCAACAACAGGGCACAGAGGCTGAGGCCTTCCCTTGATGTTGCTCCCTGGCACTGGTATTCACTTCCTGTGAATGTGGAGGTTCCCTTTAGTCACTATCCTCCATGATTAGAGAACATAAATTATTACACAGAGTGAGATGAATGTAGTTTTTGCCCATTGAAGTATGTCTGGAAAACTTCTGTAGGCCAAATTAGATGTAACACATGTATAGGAAGATGGACTGTATACTGTCAGCCCAAGAGCACCTTCAATTGTATCCATACAGAAAAGACAATCAACCCCAACCATCTCTGAAGTATGTATATCAGTTCCTAGATCATGATCTTTCAAAAGCAGGCAGAAATACTGTATGAGCCTCAGCTGTAAAAAGTCACTTCTGGTCACAGATATAATTGAAGCATCTAGGAGCAGCTTAAACTCCAAGAGTGCTCACAAAACACGCAGCTAATACTTTAGTGGGAGGATGAATCTCTCCAGAGTAAGAGAATACCGTCATCATGAGGGACACCAACTATCAATGAATCTGGTCTGGATTGACCCTAAGTTAATTCACTCTTAGTTTATTTGATCATAGAACTAACAAGTTCTTCTGATGCTAGATCAGAGAAGAATTAAACATACAGCTGTCATCAACATAATGATATGTTTCAAACCTCCAGACAATTAATCTCAAACTGAGCTCTGTGTGTGTGTTTTAAACATATGGGGACAGAATGGATTCTTACAATATTCCGTAGGATAACTGAATGGATAAAGCAGCTGTGTTTTGACAAAACCTTATAATACTCATCCTGTGAGACAGATGTACTTCAAAACATATTTCTAATAACTGTGCAGACTATCCAGCAGGATCTGGTGATCAACACATTCAAATGTCATTGATAGATCTACAGGAATCAAAATGATCCTCCAAATTTCCCTCTTCAGATACAGATTTTCTATTAGGACTACCATATGATGTCTGTCCCAATGCCTGATCAGAAGCCTAATTAAGATGTAATATCATGTTATGTCAAGTTTTGCACCCAGATGTGACCAAGATGAGCTTGCTGGACTCAAAACGCACACCCAAAGGATACAGAAATTATTAGTGTGAAACCTCTAAGCTATTAGCTCACAAATCATAATAGTCTCTATGTGCACAACATTCTGCCTCAGTGTAATATAGAAATGGGCCCTTAATATTTTTCTTGGCACTGATTATATTTGTTTCAGTCTTGAATGATTCTGGGCAGCTCAAATGCTTGTATGCACCATTGTTCCAATAAAATATATTCACTGACCCACCTCATCACTGTGCAATGTAAAATTATCATTTCGAATGTTAGGTGAATACAGCAGTCTGACACATAATTTTATTTATCTGCTGTAAGTAATCATAGCTTCTCAAGGGCACTTCCACAAAAAAGGGTACATAAAATCTTGTCAGTTGATAAACCTAACTGATCATAAAAGAATATTAGCACTGTAAGAATTTTTGAGAAGTAAATGAGATAATGAGAGGTGGGATTTGACAAAAAGAAAGTGTAAAGGAATCTAATAAGTGGTCCTCATTTTTCCTTATTATGTTACCAGTAAAAATGCAAAGAGGATAATTTTAATAAAGGAGATGTTGGCTGCAGTCAACCTTCTTTCGTCTCAGAGGTGAAATCTCAAATAGGCAAATGAGTATGAGAATAATACAGCCCCCATTAAAGTGATTTTAAATTTAAGCATAAATTTTGCTAATACCACTGAGCAATGGGAATAATTAGAAAGGTTTCAATAATGCTGGAGATTTGAATAATTAAAGACACAAGATTAATTTCAGAAGAGGCATCATTACCCTAAATCAAATATTAGATTTCTTGAAGAAGGGAAGGGGGCTGAGCCGTAACTATGTGTTTTTCCCCCAGTTAGGGAGGCTCATTATATACTATGGTTTTCATTTCGCTCTGTACCCTCAAGATTCACTTGCATGAATATTAAATGAATGTGTATTGGATATAAGCATTAAATCCCACAGTAAGACCCAACATTTTTGTAGCATGTAAAAGTATTAATTGAATAATGTTGTCATTACTCTAATGGAAAACAGTTATGTAAAGGTCACTTTCATTTTAAAGGGGGGAAATGTATGCCTCTAAAGCAATTATTCTCCATTTGTCAAAGTAATTCATTTTTCTTCACCTAGATATATTTATCAATATACCATTGTCATGGCTGAGCCCCTTTGGGGAAGGTACTAATGCTTTCAGATGCCAAAAAGAACCATAGAAATACATCATGTGGTAAATTGCAAGGGTCCCAAGCCATACTGGTTGAAAGAACACAAAAGGAAGATGGCAGACCTCTTCTTAATATTTCTTAATGATAATTAGCACTACATTTCCGATAATGGAATGCAACAAAGTGTACCCATGACAGGTTTATTAGCTTACATTTACAGAAAAACATACTACTCACTTCATAAATATTGACTCATTTTCCCCAAGGTGCTTTCTATAAATACCAGAATTTGATAATGAGTCTTGACTTATTATTTCTCTGCTTCCAAATTTTAATGAACAGAAATTCTTTTATTATATAGAAATCTATCTGCCTTTGTATCTTAAACCAGTCCCTGATTTGAAATTTGGATGACAATTAGTGCTCTGCAAAGTTGTGTCTTAGCATTGATGATCTGCTTCAGGAATTTATTAATGGAATTCATTATGCGCTAATTTGCTCCTGGTTGACTGCTTGGGCATTTGCTCATTTGGAAAAAAAAACACCCTTTATCTTTCATTTTTTCCATCATACTAAGATTACAAAGACAATAGATCTTAATTTTGACATGTCTTTTAAATCTGGCATTAATGTCATGGCATCTTGAGAAATTAATCACTCATCTCATCACAAATTTCTCAGTTTTGGAAAAACTATGCAATATTTTTGTTGCCTTAACCTCCTAAAAGCAAACATGATACTGCAATATTCTGTGAGTTTAACATCGAGTCAAGCTTTACTTAAAACAGAAGTTATCTGTATTTTTAAAATTTTTATATTGGTGTTAGCAAACAATTTTTGTGTCATGTTCCTGGGCAATATGTAAGAGTGGTTGTCACATGGGAGAAAGACACAAGGATCACTCGTCTTCCATCATTCTTCTCCCAGGGGACAACAGTTTCTATCACATCATTCTTGTGAGTTTCCAGGGCATGAATAAAACTGATTACTGAACTAGAAGGCTCTTGGTTTTAGTGAGTAAGACAATCCTTATAATACAGTCTTCATTTAGTCCCAGTGGGGAAGACCAATCTCAATCCGTAAGGCAATTCCTAAGTTCTCAGGATACAGTCTGCATTTGGTCCCAGTGGAAAATGTCCTTTATGTGAGTCAACGAGATAATTCTTATGTTCCTATAGTACAGTCTGCATTTAATCCCCAGAGAGTAACATTACAGCTACACTTCCTGGATTTGTTATGGAGAAGTTAATGTTTTGTTAAACAGATACTAACTTTTCTTCAGTGTTCTTCACAATGCCTGAGCGGACATCACAAGAAAAATATCACTTTCACTTAATTGCTTGACATCCCAGCTGAGGTGCTGGTTTGCAAGTGGCAAAGTGCAACACTAATTTTCTGAGAGTGAGTATGGCATAGCAGTCAGAGTGTTAAACTATGATCTGGTAGACTCAGGTTCAAATTCCTGTTCTGCCATGCAAGTCTGTGAGGTAAGTTAGGATGAGAATATATAGGGGTTGCCAACTCTGGCTTAGGCAATTCCTGGAAATTTGAAGGGTGGAGCATGGGGAAGGGGGGATCTGGGGAAAGGAGGGAGCTAAGCAGGGTTGTTAAAGATGCCATTCTTTCCAGGGGAATTTGTCTATGTCACCTGGAGATCGGTTGTAATTCTGGGAGATCTCCAGGCTCCACCTGGAGGTTGGCAACACCATGTATAAATGGCCTAAGCTCTCCCAGCTTACATCCTGAAATCTTGTTTGTCTCTGCCACTGGACTTGTCCTGCTGTACTACATTTCACTGACTTTTGTAGTATAGCTGCTGTTGAACAATAGCAAGTAGCTGGGCCTTGATGAGTCATATAAGTTGCATGGTAGCAAATGGCCCAGTGGTTGCTGATGGCCCTGGCTCTGATGAGTCCTTCTTCAAAGGTAAAAACATCCCTGGAAAGCACCTTGCCCTCTCACGTTGACTTTTACTGACAGAAGCTAAGGCTTAAAAGCTGGCAAAACTGTTGCAGTTGCCTAAGAATGACCGCTGATGACATTCATTTCTTAAACCTACAGGCACTTTTATTATTTTGAAGGGGTTAATAGTACAAGTTTATGTGGTAACAAAGTTATAAATTATGCATGTTGTTAAACCAGGAAAAGAAGTTTAGGTTATATATGAAATTAACTATTACATATATTTCAATTTCCCCCAAAATTTCCATCCTCCCCGTCATGGCTTCAAAATGTCCAGAAATGTTGTCAGGATAAAATGGAGCAGGGAAGAGCAATAGCTCTCTGGAGGAAGGGCAGGATAAAAATATACTAAATAAACAAAATGCAGCACAAACAAGCAGAACTGCTTTCAACAAAGTGAACCACTTTGCCATTTCTAGAGTCAAAATGGAATATCTTCCCCATATGTGTGTCTATCAATTAAAATATGTATACTCTACCTTTGCCCATGATCCAAGGCAGTTTACAAATCCAAATATAAAGCAATAAAATGACTACCCTCCATGTGAAGAGGTAAGTGGATATGAATTGATGTTGCTGCATATAGGTTTTCAAGACTACCACAGGAGCAAACTGACATGAATTTTTAAAATATTGGACAAGGACAATATTGGTGTATATACAAACTTAGGCAAGGAAGATAAGCGCTTCTAGAACCGGGGTCTTAGAGCTAAGCTACAAAAGACGAATTATGTGAGGACACACGCACGTGAAGGGAGTCACAATGTTAGCCAGAAAGCTGAGTTTTAAAAGAGATTAGAAGGCTTTGTCAATTTCCCCTCTCTACAGAGCCAGCAAAGATCGCTCCTCAGTGGGTTTGCTAATTTCCTCTTTGGCTCCTGAAGGCTCTGTCAGTTTCTTCTCCTCTTCTAGGAGGCGAAGAGGAAATAAACACATCCTCTGAGGAGCAATCTTTGCTGGATCTGTAGAGAGGGGAAATTGACAGAGCCTTCTGGTCACTTTTAAAACTCAGCTTCCCGGCTAACATTGTGAGTTTGTGACTCTCTTCACTTTAGCGTCCTCATGCAATTCGTCTCTTGTAGTTTAGCTCTCAGAAAACCCTGCTCTGTTTGCCTGCTCTGTTTCTTCAGAAGTTCTACTACTCTCACAAGGGTTTGTAACTGCTTACATGAAACAAAACTTAACCTAGAGCTGCAGTGGCATATCATACTGATAGCTGAATATTATATTAATATCATCTTATATATGTTTAGGACACAACTTGTGAAATACAAAATCTGATCTATATAAGATGCCAACTATCCATAACTTTCAACTTTGACTTATCATTACTTTTGGCTTTGCATATTCTGACTATGAACTGTAGTCAGTCACTGTTGAAGTCCCTGCTCATTTTCAGAAGCACAGAAACTACAGACTCTCCAACTTCATTTCATTAGATGTGACACAATTCAGTGGCAGAGCTCCTTCATCTCTGTAGAGATCTGTGGAAGCTCCTCAGGTGAATGAGCTGAACTCTGCTGTGTGAGTTGCTTCTTTTTCAAAACAGATAGTCTACATTATGGGAGAATACAGCTGGACCACAGTGTAAATACAGAGCTAACCAATAAACACCGTGCTGTAAACTGGCAATTAGCAATGCAAAGTTTACTCTTACAATACTTAACAAATTAAAATAAGGCATGTACAGGCAAATATACAATCAAATGAAAGTCATTCTCAATATACAGGAAACTTTCTTCCCACTGTTTCAGTCTTTCATCTTCTGTAATGCTGTTAATGAACACATGACCTATGCACATCTGGTTATAGCATGCATTCCAGTGCCTTCCTCAGAGTAGCATTTCACAATAGCTGTGTAAAGAATAACATGAACTAGAGAAATAATCTTTACATACATATATAGAGAGAAAACATATTTTGCAATAATAAACTCACACTAAGAGTAAACTTTGCATTGTTAATTGCCAGTTTACAGCACGGTGTTGGTTATCTCTGCATTATGGGAGAAGCAGGACCTTCAACACACCTGTGATGAAAACTGAAAGACACAAATCCAAACCCTAAGCCACCATCATAAGAATAATAAAATGACGAAAGATATATGGTACTAAGAACCAGGCAGGAGAATTATAGCTGAACATTTCAAGGTACTGTATTTGTTCTGAGTGAAAAAGTCATCCTGCAGCAAGCGGGATGACAATCCACCAAGGGAGGTGGTATTACTCTAACCCATTCCTGCAGTGTGTTAGATACTTCTCAGAGCAAAACCTGCTTTTGGGGGTCTGTGGAATTTGGCATCTCAGATGAACCATTGCTCTGTTAACACATCGTGTGACATGCTGAGCATTGCTCTGAGAAGCTCAAGAGATGAAAAATACAAGTGCTGTCCCTGCTTGGGCTCTAACTTAGACTCCAAAGATTCTGTAATGGTTATTCTCACATCTTCATTGACTTGAATATTGTGAGCAATGTGCACTTTCAGATCTCGGAGGGGCAGTTCCAAGTTCTAACATCATTCTTGCCTGTATGAAATTTATTACAGGGGAGGTTCTATCTGTGGGAAGGGTCATTTGTTTTGGTGAGAAAGTCTGGTGGCTGGATACTCAAATATGTTGTGGTTCTTTTTTCAGGAAAAATACCTACAGATTATCAGTTTTCACATAGCAACCTGATTTCTCCTACTCCTGTTTAGTTATGAAACTAACTGGGTGAGTCACTATCTCTCAGTTAGACCTGCCTCAACGGATAGTTGTGAGGATAAACTACAGAAATCTTGTGTAGGTTGTCCTGAGTTTCAAGGAAGGACAGAAGGCTGGACAGAAATGTATAAATGTGGCAAACAAATAGGAATAATCCTGAATATAACTCCAAACAAGCAAATTGACAGCCCCCCAGCTGAGACCCAATTCTCCCTTTCAGCCTCTACATCTCCCACTTTAGTTTTGAAACAGCCTAGAGCTCTCCTCCCTCCAACATGTCAAGTTTAGTGAACAACACAGCCCTAAAAAGGTCTGTGTGCTTTAATTAGTGGCTGGTCAGCACCTCGGCCTTTCACTGTGAATCAGTTTCAACCTAAGCTTTCGGATCAATAGCTGCTGATGTTAGCCTCCTGTCAGCCACCTACTTTACCAGATTGGCTAGCTCACTGCAAAAGCACTGTGTGTTCCCCTCCCCTTGGGCATTCGTATTTTTAGCCCCTCCTCAGTCACCTTCACTGTCATCATTAAGCCTGGACACAGCAATACCCTCTACGCCATCAACAACAAGATATCCTACAGTAAACAGCTGATTCAAAGCCACGCATTCATCTCAGTTAATGTGAGAGTGAGATCAATCACTTCCCCAGCAGTTAACAGACATTCTATATTTGAGGTGTACAGGAA
Source organism: Eublepharis macularius (assembly GCF_028583425.1). Classification (NCBI taxonomy): domain Eukaryota; kingdom Metazoa; phylum Chordata; class Lepidosauria; order Squamata; family Eublepharidae; genus Eublepharis; species Eublepharis macularius. The sequence goes on from NC_072798.1 coordinate 61,384,774, forward strand.
AGAAGCTGGCCGATAGGCTGTAAGCATGCTTACACAGTCTTTGAAGTATGGCTCATGATGCCAAGGGGAATCTTCCAAAACCAATCAACATTATACTGTTATGCCCTCCATATCAGTGTGCTGAGGTTATACTGGCAGCTATACAGCATTTTTATTATCAAAGCAACAAAATCAACATATACTATCCCACCCTCCACCCCGCCCAAGTATATTAGGTTTTATCTTAGCTAGAAAATTGATCTCTATCTTTCTCTGATCAATGCAATATCCTTTTTTAAAAACTGTTTTTCTCCACCCAGTAAAAGCTGATGTGTATGTAAGTGTTTCTTTCTCCAAGATCAAATGAGTGTTTTATACCAAAAGCTGGAAAAAGATTCCTAGCTTCCACGGAACAATCTCTTGTCCTTTGCTTTCATTGATAAACATCAGCTGACTATTCTATACTATACCATCTGATGCAATAATCTGCTTTGGTGCCACTAGCACCCATATCTGTTCATGTGTGCATGTGCTTGCATGCCTTCATGGAAATAGTACTCCTCTTCCATAACTAAAAGTAACAAGTTTCAGGACATTGAAGTACTGTTCTACTGGAACATGGTCCCTACATTAACAACTCAAAGGAAAGAGTTTGTTTTCTCTTGAATTATTGTTTGGTTGAACAATTTTTTTAAACAAAGGTGCATGTCCCTAGGTAACAAATCTTGCAGTCTGAGATCACAGATGCAAAAAGCAAACGATGCATCTGCAGTTGACAATTTAAAGTATGTGAGTTCAAGAAGCCACAGAAGACAAGAACTCAAAACATATGTATAGGGACTGTGGCTACAACCCAGTAAACCCCACTGAATAACATGAGACTTATTTCCAGGAAGATTTACTTTGGATTACTCCCTATGTGTGGCTGTCTTCTCATCTTCCAGAAAATGTGTGGAAATTGGGAACAGGAATTGCTGCAGTCATTCCTCCTTCCCATCTTGATACATTCACTGTATCTTGTTCAGTGAATGATCACTTCATAGGTTCTAATTCAGGTTTAACATCAAATAATGGTAAACTGAGGTATAGATTGGTCTGTGAAGTTCTTACAAGAGATTTAGACTAGCTGAGAACAACTGGGCCTTCTAAAAGCAGTGAAGAATAAAAGAAAACAATTGAACTGACCTTTTTGTGCTTTGTTAATATTAGAGATGGTGCATCATTCAGGAATAGAGATGGGCATGAACTGGGGAAAAAACGAACCATGTGGTTCATGGTTCATCACATTTCATGAACCACAAACTTTCATGAACCTGCCCTATTTCATAAACCGGTTCATTTGGTTCATGAAAACGTCACATCTAGGTCAGCAAATCATCACTTCCAGGCCAGCAGAAGGCCACTTCTGGGTAAGCAGAAGGTCTGCAGGAAGTCCATCCCCTGTTGCCTAGGAAACTGATTGATCAGTGCCAGGTCGTCTGCAAAAAACAAACCAAACGAACCAGCCTAAAGTTTGTGGCGGTTCATCAGAAATGGGCTCTGATGAAACGCCGATTCGCGAACCACGGACCGGCCTGGTTCATCACGAACTTTGGTTCATATTTCAGTTTGTGCCCATCTCTATTCAGGAACATAAGCACTATGGTAAACTCCAAAACTGAAAGATGCTTGTTTCCCACTAAATACTACCATGCTTGCTGACTTATGCTTGCTGACAATAGCTTTCTCAGAGGCTTTGTATGTGTTGATAATTCATTGTGATCTTTGATGGTGTATAGCTCTGATACCCATCTGAGACTGGTTATCTGACTGAGAATACATACATACAACAGAAGTTTAATTTTTTATCTGAGAAGCTTAAGCTGGTAACACTGAAGCCTTAAATGTCTCTATGGCTGCTAACTGTCTGCTCAACTTCTATATTTGCAAATAATAACATTTTACACAAAATACTACACTTTCTAGAGAAAGGTCTCTCAAAATAAAGTGACCTTTATCAGGCTGCCCTGGAAGTTCCCACTTATTGAGTAATATAGAGATAAGAGAGACAATATATTCAGCAGCGCTTCCTGGAATCCTACAGTATCTGATGATGGGAACTCACCTTTGACACACTTCTGAGGCTCAGTAGAATCAACATTGATATAGAGTTTATTTCTCAAGTATTTTTTTTTTAATGCAAAACCTGTCCTGAATTAGGAATGTTATTCTATTAGGACAGGAAAATGTCCTGAACATTTGAATTAAGGCAAATTCTTTTGCCTCTGAGATCTATGGTAATGAGAAAAAAATTCCAATACAGAGAAGCACAATGAAATTAACCAAATGATGGCAAACTCTTCCAGCTCTGTGACCAATAGTCCATTCTGGTGAGGGCCTAAAAGACGCTTTCAGAGAAAAAAAAATCAGTTCTAGGGTTGAACTCCAAGAGATGGAATAAAAAGGGCAGGGGCCATAGACCCAGCCTATAAATGGTACAAAGTCATACGTGACTTCTGTGTTGTCCTAAATTCTTGCACACTTGGTTTCTGTTCTGGATTGCAATTGGTATAGAAGGAATTTCAAAGCTTCAACTCCTCCACCCACTCCAAGTTACCTGAACTCAGGGAAAGAACCACTTGGTCCATTGCAGAAGACCACATGGTGCCACTCTGTGAATTCCATCTCATACAAATCAACCCCTAGAGATGGTGCCACAGCCACAGCCACAGCCACAAAGCATCTGGAAAAGATAAAAGGCAAGTACAGAAAGTACCTGTGTGAGTTCCTTCACTTAAAAGTAATGTTGCTGCTCTGAAAAAGCTGAGAGAATCAGGGAGGTACATAGATTAGAATTTTAGGGGCCTGCTACAGCTATCCCACTCCTGTCACAGAGAATGAGAATCTCAGAGTAGGCTGAGAAGGAGGGAAGCAGACCCCATGATATAAGACTGACTCCATTTTGTCCACGTTGCCTCCATTTTGGTGCTTAAACCCTTGTCTACCATGTTTTGTTTGGACCAGGTAAAAAAGCTTCTGGTCATCACAGAAGCAAAAGGCAAAACATTCCCTAAATAGTGGTTGGTTCCACCTCTTATGGCAGCCATTTTGTCGTCATGGCACCCACAACCATTTCTCAAAATTCTCAGAGTGATCAGAAACTCAACAAAGCTGAGGACTCCTGAAGTAGACAACAGCTTGTTGTATATCAGCTTGTTGTATATCAGGCCTTGATACAGAGATGTGCGATTTAAGAGGTTTTAAAATGTACTGATAATACCTGTCATTTAATTATTTTTAGTGAAATATTTAATTATCAGTAATAAAATCTGTAGGAATGCTAACATTGAAAGCTTGAGATAATTTTGTTTGTTTGCATTTGCTTTTCAATAAAGTCATATTGATCAGTTTAGGAACTGAACCAAAACATTTCCAGAAATCAAGAAAAGTTTATAATCAGTACTCAGCCATCCATAAGCCAATCTATGATTTTATTCTTTAGCGGCAATAAAACCCATTCACACCTGCTCCCAGCTACATTTTGTGAATATTTAAATGCAGGTTATTGATTTGATGGACTAACAGTTCTTGCCACATCAATGCATATGTATGTTTTCTTTAGTGTATTTACTATTGATCCCATAAACCCTAATGGATCTGGAATGCTTAAGGACTCTTTCAAGTCTGCACTATTGACTTACAAGATTCTGTGCAGGTCTTCCCACACACCTTTTAAAACATGGTTATTGACAGCCGGATGCATCATAACAGAACCTCTGGAGATCTTTCAGTGTTTTGTGTCAAAGCCGTTTCTGTCAAGAAGCATTAGAAGTCTTATTGGAGGGGCATAACAGGTTTTTTTTAAAACCTCATGCCTTCAGTAAAAGTTATTGTCTCTCAGCTCAGAATATTGCCATTCTCATTCTTTATATCACATAGTATTAAAAATAATTTTGGCACTCACCCACACAAATGTTAAAAACTATTCAGTCATTAGAAATATTGAACCATAAGAACCTAAGATTTATACCTGATTCCATGCATATTTACATAGAAGTAAATCCTACCTAGTTCAATGGGCCTTATTCCCAAGCAGAACCAGAGAATATTTTTCATATATCTTTAGTCAGTATTGTAACAATAGTGCATGCAGTAGGTACTTTCTTTCACACAAGAAGGTGTCCCAGATTTATGTTCCCCTTGTCACAACCCATGCCTTTCCGGAGGGTCCTCTAGCCCTCAGGAGTTGCTTCTCAGGAGGTCCCAAGAGAAAGACACAGGAAAGGAGGATACGGGACATCCCCATTCCATGATGAGAATTCGGTTCATGATATGCTGGATATGGCCTCAGTGGTGATGGCTCCAGAAGACCGTCTTACCACAATATAATGAGAAAGGAAGTGGTTGGTTTCACTTGTCAAAATAGAACTGAAATATTTATTGTTTACTTATTTTATAGGCCACTTTTCCCAGCTAACAAAAAATCCTCAAAGCAGTATACAGCAGAATAAAACCTCATAAAACAATAACAAAAATAACCAATATCTTCTTGAAGACTTTTTATTTGAGTTTTTGTGGGATCTGTAGGAAGTTGGGTATGTGTGTGCACGCGTGCCAATGCACGTGCATGCACCATCAAATTGCAACACCAACAAGGGACTTTCAAGGCAAGTGAGGAATAGAGGTAGTTTGCTATTGTCTTCCTCTGCAGAGTCTTCCTTGGAGGTCTCCCATCCAAGTATCAACCCTGCTTAGTTTCTGAGATCTGACAAGCTTGGGCTTTCCCACCCAAGTAATCTTATAGTAAATGGCTTTTACTATTTTATTAAATTACCATTTTCATTGTTACATTTATGTTTTTTACTATTTTTCACTATTAAGCATTGTATGTTTTCTTCACAATTTAATTATCATATTTTGTCTTTGTATATTACCTATCAGGAGGACTAAAGATGTCAACAAACATATATTTGTTTAAATATGGGGCAAGTCAAGGAGAATTTGTCTTTAGTGAATCAGTTAAATCCTGTAGGATTTAAAGAATATGGCCTGATTCAGGGCTCAAAGAAGGACCCTTCCAGCAGGAGGGCTGGATTCCAAATCCACAAGCCACTGCATGCTCATGGGAGGCCACAGGCCATATGGAGATAGGGTTGGCAGTTTCGTCCTAGAGATCTCCAGGAATTACACCTGATCTCCAGACCACAGAGATCGGTTCCCCTGGAGAAAATGACTGCTGTGGATGGTGGACTCTATGGCATTACACCTTGTTGAGGTATATCCTCTTCCCAAACCCTGCCTTCTCCAGGCTTTCAAATCTCCAGGAATTCCCCAACCTGGAGTTAGCAACCGTATTTGGGGCCCAAATAGCTTTACTGATATTTGCCTTTCTCCCTGTATGACTGGTCACCATGCTTTCCTGAACTTATATAAACTACCAGTGCCCACTGTCACTCTTTGTCCATTCAACAAATGATTGATTACACTTGATTTAGATTGATTTTGCTGGAACTGAATATAACGTTATTTTCTTGTTATTTTAGGTTCTAGTTTTTATTGTGCAGCACCTTCACAGCTAACCCTATGCCAGAATGGGGACTGATAAATATTATAAAATAAATAATAAACAGCTTTATTTTATAGCCCACTTTTCATGCTGCAATTCAAGGAGGATTACCAAATAAAAAACGTGATCATACAGCATAAACTGTCCAATTAAGAATGCAATTGAACTAGGATTACAGAATTAGTAGACAATGAGAACCACAACTGCCTAGACAAGGTATAGTGGAATGATAACAGCAGAAGACAATGCAACAGATTCCTTAAATAATCCTGGCAGTGGGCTATAGTTCTGTTTCATTACAAAGGCACCTTCCTACACTGTTCCATTCTACCACAGTTCTATAAAAATGCCCTCTTGGCCATTTCTCTTTTGACCGTGAGCAGATCACAGATTCAGCTACTAATTTTTGTCATGCACTGCACACCTCTCTTCACACCTTCCTGACGGGATTAGAATGACTTTTGGGAACAGATATAAGCTTGCCACTTGAATTAGGCTATAACTTTCCTTCACCCTTGTCTAGAATTTCTTCCTGACCAGCTCAATGAAAAAGATGCAACCCTGATGAGATCTAAGACTCAAAACAGACATGACGAAATACCTAGATTCAACTCGTGTTCTCTTACCTCAAGGTTTGTCGGGAAGTGTAGGCGTCCTTGCAGCTTAAAGTTTAGCATTTACAGAGCAGCAGGGAAAGAAGTGCAGGTGTCCTTGCAGCTTAAAGTTTAGCATTTACAGTGCAGACGTCCTTGCAGCTTAAAGTTTAGCATTTACAGAGCCGCAGGGAGGGAAGTGCAGGCGTGGGGCGCCTTTCCTCCCACTCTCAAAGGTACATCACGGCATTTTCCCTTCCCCTCACCCGGCCTGGCCCTGCAGAGCAACGCCTGGCTGCACCGGGAGACTTTAAGCTGCAAGGACACCCGCACTTCCCTCTCTGCTGCTCTGTAAATGCTAAACTTTAAGCTGCAAGGACACCTGCACTTCTCTCGCTGCTGCTCTGTAAATGCTATACTTTAAGCTGCAAGGACGCCTACACTTCCCGACAAACCTTGAGGTAAGAGAACACGAGTTGAATCTAGGTATTTCATCACGTTTGTTTCGGCTCTAAATCTTTCACTCTCCCTGAGAGGTTTTGGCTGCACACACTGGATAATTCTGATAATTTTAGCATGTGACTAGAAAAACATGCCTCAGATTTGCATGCGAAGCGGAGAATTCCGTATCTACCAAAAAAAAAATGATATGGTTAAAGTACGGTCCCTTCCTGACCAGGAGAAATATGTCCTGTCCATTTATTGGAGGATAAATGTGTGGGAAAAGACAGGTGTTTCATGTGTTTCACCCAGCATTTGCTACAAACCATACTGATACCAAAGGGATGTCTAGAGTGACAAGTTGAGAGATTGGCAACTCTAGATTAAAGCTACCCTTCAGATGGCTCCCATCTTGATTCTGAGTGATATAGCAAATAAAGTTCTGGACTTTATTTCCTGAGGCATTCTTCTAGCATATTATTTTACTTTTTATTCCTATCTTCATTTTAGAGATGAACAATGTAAATAGATACGTCAATAGTCACTGATTTCAACAAGGAAATAAGCCATAACCTAATTAGATACATTCTCATGAGTCTAGCAAACCCTGCAGTATATGCAAATAATTTATTCAATTTATGTCTAGAGACTTTAAAATACACATGACTGAACAAAAGTTTAACCTTTTTTATATTGCTTATTAAATGGAAAGCTGAAAATTTAAGCCTCCCCAGAACATCACAATTTCTTAATGTTTAATACAAATCATGTTTCTGGTATTCAGCTCATGTATCTAACAGATTATATGTGCCTGCTGCTCTTCTGAAAGAATATAGCAGTCTACCTGTCCCTGTAAAGTTTTTGTTTAGCTTTCTGCACACAATAATGGGATCAGAGTATTATCACTAAAGATAAGCTAGGGTTGCCAACAGATCTGGAGAAAATAATCTCCTGTCCCTTTAACAGAGACATCAATATCTAGAAATGGGCTGTTGAAGGCAAAGAAGTAAATAACATTTCATTAATCCTCTATTAAAAGGCCCCATGGTGCAGAGTGGTAAGCTGCAGTACTGTAGCCCAAGCTCAGCTCACGACCTGAGTTCGATCCTGGCGGAAGCCAGGTTCAAGTAGCCACCTCAAAGTTGACTCAGCCTTCCATCCTTCTGAGGTCGGTAAAATGAGTGCCCAGTTTCTTGGGGGTAAAGTGTAGAAGACTGGAGAAGGCAATGGCAAACCACCCTGTAACAAAAAGTCTGCCAAAAAAAGTTTGTCCCCCTATGGGTCAGTAATGACTCGGTGCTTGCACAGGGGACTACCTTTACCTTTACTTAGCAAACCACTATAGAGCTAATCAAAGTAGGGGATATTAGTGGGGGAGGGGAAATTAGTATAATTCTTAGAAGCATTGCTGTCTGATCCATTTTTAGATGCACATCTAGTCAGCAGTATGAAAATGGTAAATATTGCACCATTTTCAAATTAGAAATAATTTGTAATTTCTGTTGTCAGATTATTGACAAACATCAATGGTATGGAGTAATTCATGAAAAGGGTATCAGAGCCCCTTGGTGCAGAGTGGTAAGCTGCATACTGCAGCCCAAGCTTTGCTCACGAGTCACGACCTGAGTTCGATCCTGGCTGAAGCCGGGTTCAAGTAGCCAGCTCAAGGTTGACTCAGCCTTCCATCCTTCCAAGGTCAGTAAAATGAGTACCCAGTGTAGATGACTGGGGAAGGCAATGGCAAACCACTCCATAAAAAATCTACCAAGAAAACGTCGTGATGCAATGTCCCCCCATGAGTCAGTAATGACTCGGTGCTTGCACAGGGGACTACTTTTGCCTTTAATTCTCTATTAAAGGGTCAGAAAATTTTTTATCCAGGTTCTTAGCAATAGCAACTCTAAGAGAAACAAGAAAGAATCATGAATATAAGGACTGTGGTACACTGCTGTGAGCATGTTGTACTGAGGACACCCAGGCAGAACTGGTCGTTCCCAAAGACATGCCAATTCCTAGTTGCAAACAGTGTGATCTACTGTATCTATATTTACTCAGAAGTAAGTCCCACTAAGCTTGGTATAACTTACTCCCTATTAAGACGGAGGGTGTTCTTGGAGACCTTCTTGGAGGAAAGCCAAAGTGAATAAAAGGGGACTTGCTTCTGGGTAGACGTGGTTAGGATTGCTCCCACAGTCTTTAGCTGCATACAGTTTGTTCATGGATAAGCAGCTATCACAACATTAAAAGCTCACCTGTGGCTCTGACATAAACAATTACAGGTCCGTAATGTCTTTAACTTGTATACTCACTTCAAATGTCTACAAACTTTTAAATTGCAATTATTTGTTAGCAGTAGTACAGTGCAAATTGTCCATTTAAGTAATAAGGATCAACCTTCAGAGCATCTCCTGCAGATTAAAGGCCATCAGAGAACATATAACTGCCTGAGGTAAAACCAAAACCAAAGCCATTAAGCAGAGACAACCATTTAACCACTGTAAGGCCATTGTAACATCTCAGATATGCAAGTCAGAAATATTATCAGATTATTTCTCTTTTGTAAGTACATTATTTTAAACCACCCCAAATCACTAGAATGTTAGACAGAATTGCCTCTTTCTCTAAAGCCAACCTAACCAAAAAGAGGAAACCCCCAGGGAGACCAGAAACAATCCAATATGAATAATTTCTAAATTTGATTATTATTCTCAAAGTGCAAGTGCTCAAGTTAAAGTAATTAAAGTGCAATCAAAATTATACCAGTAATTTAAATATTGATCACGTTCCATCCGGGTAATAATTATTTAAAAACCGATGCAAGGAAAGGTAAGTCCATATGAAAGATAAGTCCTATAATCTAATTAGATTGCATTAATCTTGATCCTTTCTTTTTTTCTTTTTCTAGGTTGAGAAGAAATAGACACCGTGGTGGATTCTCACCCCATCCGACACATCAACAGTAGAGCAGCAAAGACCCAAAGAGTTGGTAACAGGCCTGCCAGCTAAGAAAATTGCCTGTTTCGAAAATCTTCGTCCTGGCCAATATTCATTGTCTCTCTCATAAGTCATTCAGAAAAATGCATTGGTAGAAATTCATGTCCCTGACCTTTTTTACCCCACTAGATGATTGGTATATATCATGTATGTATGTATATAATACATGTATATATACATAATATATAATACATAAGGGTGTACAATTCCTATTTGGCACAAGGTCCAAAGATCCAATCGGTGAAAAGTGTTCTTAAAGGTTTACACTGAGGAAAGTAACCATTGTTCATACTGTTCTTCCTTATTTTAATTGTTGTTCCTTCTTTTTTGCAGATCACTATTCAACTGTCAAGAGTGGATTCTTCAAAAGGAATGATACTCCTATTGCAGTCTCTTATTTTTTTGTTGCAGGGCAGAGCCTAACTGGCATTGCCAGCATAACAACTATCCCATTTCATAAGCCAAACTTTTTCAGAGGCTCATCATTCCTTATATACAAGGACTTCAAGCATACAGTCTCATATCACCAAATAGGCAAAACTTCAGACAGATATATTTGTGCCAAATAGGAATTGTACACCCTTATGTATTATATTACTTGTTACGACAGGAAGGGTTTATATATTGTATAGATATTTATTGTAATATTTATTGTAGTAGTTATTCATATTTATATAATATTTTAGCACTGTACACTTTAAGAAATAGAAAAAAGTATAAAGAAAAATTATAATACTATTAGAGAATCTATACTTGTGTTTCCTCTGGCGGGTTTTTTTTCTTGTATTGGTATTGGCATAAGTGGGCAAATAGCAACTGTACTGCCATACCAAAAGATTCATTAGCATTTCTTGACATGAACCATCCCCCATTTTCCACTGGGATGAATTTAGGAGAACTAGGCTTCTGCTGGGTCACACAAAGATTTCACTATACATATGGAATAATAATAATAATAATAATAATAATAATAATAACAACAACAACAACAACAACAACAACATAATAACATTTGATTTATATACTGCCCTTCAGGACAACTTAATGCCCACTCAGAGCAGTTTACAAAGTATGCCATTATTATCCCCACAACAAAACATCCTGTGAGGTGGGTGGGGCTGAGAGAGCTCCAGAGAGCTGTGACTAGCCCAAGGTCACCCAGCTGGCTTCAAGTGGAGGAGTGGGGAATCAAACCTGGCTCTCCAGATTAGAGTCCCGTGCTCTTAACCACTACACCAAATAATAGAATGTGTTTATGGAATGATCATTTGCTTTAAAAAACTAATTTCACACATACAAACAGACTTACACTAAGGCTGGCTGGAAGAGCAATGGCTGAATAGGTAAGATTGGCAATTTTTAAACTGGTTCCTCTAGCTGTCCTTTTAATATCAGTTGGATTTGCAGCAAATGTCAGCTGACATTATTTACCACCTTACTGTGAAACACTTTGCCTAGACTTTTCTACACATTAAACCTTAATTAAATTAAGAGGACATTTTTCTTCTGGCCAACTGGCAACACTAAGTGGAGGCTGAGTGAATGAATAAGGCTTCATAATTTGAAACTCCTAACTTCTGGGTTTATATAGGTCTGAAGGGGATCAAATGCTTAGATGCTTGGAAAATACTCCATATGGCTTCCCCAACTAGAGTCATACAAGAAAAGGTAATATAATCCTCCGCTTTTTCTGTGCTTTCCTGTGTTTCCTGTCTCTCTTCACCACCCTCAGCCTCTCCCTTGAGTTATACATGGCATAGATGTGTATACATCTAGAAATATCTAATATCTCCTATGGACATTTTGGTACTAGATGCTTTGTGTGTGCTTGGTATAAGTATATGGATGAGAGAAAATGGGCCCAAAATGGCATAAATAAATATCTTTATGACTGCATTAGTGTGTTTGATATTTCACTCAGTAAAGCTATTCCTGTTTATTCTATTCAATTCAAAATAGAATAAAAGAGCCAGTTTGGTGTAGTGGTTAAGAGCGTGGGACTCTAATCTGGAGAACTGGGTTTGATTCCCCACTCCTCCACTTGAAACCTGCTTGGTGACCTTGGGTCAGTCACAGCTTCTAGCTCTCTCAGCCCCTCCCACCTCACAGGGTGTTTTGTTGTGAAGATAATAATATAACATACTTTGTAAACTGCTCTGAGTGGGTGTTAAGTCATCCTGAAGGGCGGCATATAAATTGAATGTTATTATAATTATTATTAAAATTATGTTTCTATCCAAACTTGCTCTGGGGCCCTGTCACTTCGTCATTAGGCAGGTGAGGTCTTCTGTTAGGTAACCAACCTCCAGGTGGGGCCTGGAGATCACCCAGAATTGCATCTGATCTCCAATCTATAGAGATCAGTTCCCCTAGAAAAAATGGCTGCATTGAAGGGTGGAGTCTATGGCATTATAGCCCACTGAGACCCTTCCCCAAACCCTGCCAAATCTTCAGGAATTTCCCAAACTGAATTTATCAACCTTATCGCTGCTTTGGCAGGAGTCTTCCCACCGAGTAAGGCAGCAAGAGAAAAATGGTGGGGTGTGTGGGAGGGGTCAGCATTGCTCCGGCACTGTGGTGTCACTTGTGGTGGGTACTCAAAAGTTATGTCATTGCAAAAGTGACATTTATTCTGCTCTCTGCCAAAACAGACTCTCTGCCAATAAATACATTGTTTATTGTATGTCTTTAACTATTCCTATTGCTTTCTTTTTAAATTTTATAATCTTCCTTGAGTCTCAGTGGAAAAGGTGGAATATAAATATGGTAAGCAAACAAATAAATTAAGTATTGCAATTCAAACTGGCAAAAGCTCTCCAGCATCTCAGGCCTTTCACATTACCTGCTACCTTATCTTTTCAGCAGGAGATGCATAAAAAGCAGGTGCTCTCCAGTGAACTGTGGTCCCAGCCCAACTACTTTAGCCAGAGGACAGGATGCTACGGTGTTCCCCTCCTCTTTCTAGTGCACATAGAGAGGAATATTGTTCTAAACAGACCTAAACTGAATAAGGCATTTTTCATCTGCCTGTACACACAGGTGCCACCTTTTTTCCAGTCATGATACCGGAAGTAATCTATAACATATAACAAAATGTTCTGATTTCTTATTCTAGATTAGCTTATTTATATGTTAAGTATTTCCACAAACACTTTTAGCATGAAAAGAAAAGATAAGCCCATCTGTGGAGGGGGGGGCAGGGTATAAATCAAATTAAAATAAATAAATAAAATAAAATTAAATAAATAAATAAACGTGCTTGGCTGGGTGCAGTTTCAGAGTTAGCAGAAAGACAGTGTTACTTACATCAAGAAAGTCCCTGAAAATATCCTGCCCAGCATCTCCATTCTATAGCATTCATTACATAATGAATTGTGGACACCTACTTGTAGGCCTGATTGACAGGCGTGGTTGCAGTCATAAACTTTAAATGCTGGCCTCACAAATGCATAAAAAAGACTCCCTTGTGCCAAAGAACAAAAAACAATTTTAGTTAGTATTTGCTGCATATCCCTAGATAAATAACTACACTGTATATTACCTTGTCATACTGCTTAAATTGCCTTTCAACATTCCACCCACCTTATCGTCACCATTGCCTTAACTTTTCATCAAAGAACTACAAAGGGTTTCCTTTGTTAAAGGTTTTATTAAAGACAAAAAAATGTGAACAGAAAATTGCATACCATACTTTTACTTATCTTAGTAGCAGTGAGAACAGTAAGGAAAATATCGCATGTACAAAAAAGAAAGATTTACCTTTTTAATTTCTATCATCAGAACTACAACAGGTTCATATACTTACAATTTTACTGTTGCTATGGGAACCTTTATCTTAGAAGATAAACAGAAAGATATCTTTTTGAAAATAATGGAGTTAGAATTTCCATGATTCTAAAGTGAGGTCAGACTCAAGCTCCATATCCCTGGGTCTTCTGCACATTGAAAAAACTTATGCTGGTGTTTCCATATGTAGGTCAAAACACTCAAGCACTAGCTCTGCCACCACAGACCCCAATGGTTTCTGGAAAATGAACTTCTTTGACATATTCAGTTCTAGAATGGGTTGTTGCTGCTCTCAATCTTCTCTATCATCCAAGCACAGGCAGGCAGGCAGGCAGAAAGATTGTCAGAACTCCACTCCCCCCACCACTGAAACAGATCTATGTTTCTCCCACAATTGTTTCTCTTTCTTTGGGGGCAGGCAGCAATCCTAAACTGGTCTGGCCAGATGTAAGTATGATGTTATTCAATAGTGCCCCAGGAAAGTGCCCCAGGAAACTGCAGCATATGTTTAAAGTCTCCCCCCACCCAAATGTTTCCAAAGCTAATAAGTAGGGAAGGGATCCCCCTCCCCTGAGAGGACCCAATTAGCAGAGAGACATTTTCCAGGTATCAACGGGGTGGGTGGGGGGGATATGCATTGTGTTCATTCTCCCTTCCTGTGAACAGAGCTAATTCATAATGCAAAGGCTCCCCCCACACCCGGGATCCAATTGTTGAATACTGTTCAGGAAAACACAATACTGTCCTGCAAGGAGAGCCCAGAGCTGCCTGCTGATGCAAAGTATGAAATGAACCAAAACATACAAACTTTTCAGTGCGCGGGACCTGTTACAATTTAGTTTCTCTGATTTGGCTCAGTGTTCTGGAAGCTGCTTTAACAAAATGAAACAGTGATTTCTGGGTATATTTCTGGCTTGTTTTTTTCAGTTTTCATACCCGTAGTGTTAACCCAGTTTGAAATTAGTAGAGTTAACAGGGCTCTGCACTGTGCACAGTTCCACGTAGACACCAGTCTTTCCAGATCAGAATCCCATGTGGACAGGTCTGGTTAATGCCTTGGTTTTATCGCGACTGTAGCTTTGGCTTTCACTTCATTTTTAATTTTGAAGACTGGAAAGAACGCTACAATTCTCTTTCTGGATGTTTCAGTTCCAGAGTTCAAAGATCAGTGCTGAGGATTGAGCTTAATCATATCCACCCACATCAACTCTGGCGGGCAGCTCTTCTTGAGCCTTCAAAGGAAGGATTTGCCTCTCATTGTGGGAACGCAACTACAAAGTGCAGGAAACATCAACAGGCAACAGCAGGACTGAAAGGTAATTTATTGACATTATCATAAAGCAGGAATGTTTTTTTAACACGTTTGCTGCACTGTGCTGGTTGGCAATAGAGCTCTCTCCTGCTTGGGCACCAGCCTGTTGCCACTGCTTTGCTAGCCAGTTTACTGCCATTTTGTGCACCCATTGACTCTCATTTTCCTTGGGGTCCATTGTTGTTGTGTGTGTATATGTTTTGTGTTTGTAGAGAAACTTGTTGGATCAATGGGTTTTTGGACTAGGAGGGTTTTTAGTGAATGGTTTTTAATGAATTTGCTTTTTTTGGTTAAGCATAAATAAAATTGTGTTTCCCCAACTCCACCTGAAAAGAACAGTATGTGTATGTACATCAGCCCAACATTCACCATGACGCCTTTCTGTAAGAATTCTTTGGGGTCCATAAAACCCCATTATCATGTAGGTGGTTAACTTAGTGACTTGATTATTGGGGGGGGGCTGTGTTCTGTGTGATTTTGGTGCCATTTAATGCAAAAAGAACTGCCCCAGAGCCTTGTTTTCCATTCCCTCTCTGAAAAGAACAGTATGTATATGTGCATATGCAGCCAATACCCTGCCTTGCACACACTCACAATGGGCCAAAACTCTTGATAATGAAAGCCCTAAATGGATTAGATCTGAACGGGCACCGGTCCACCAGGAACAAACCAATAACGGAATGGAGTTTGTTTGGAAGATTTGAATCCGAAACTGAAATGGAAATTTCCTCAGTGCATACTTCTAATGGTTAGTACTTGGATGAGAGACTACCAAGAATGATTCAAGTTGCCATGCAGAGAAAGTCAATGGCAAAGCCAGCTTTACTCACCTCTTGCTTTGAAAACCTCATGTTCCTGTGATTGCCTTGAAATGGGTGTGACTTGAAGCACACCAATATTATTATATTCATATTCTGGCTAAATCTTATAAATTCTTCCTCACTATCTGACCTGAGATTACATTAATACTAAAACACTCCAGTGGGTACTTCCCTGAATCTCTTTTTCTCTTGCTGTATTTCTTCTAATTTCAGCCACCCTTAATGTTAAAGTGAAATGTCGCATGATTAGTTAAAATGATGTAATCGCTCAAAACCCTATCTGGTAGACTTTCCAGAGAAGTATATTGATCTGTAAGCAACAGGTACTAATGCATTTATAATAACTTATCATCCCCTATAAAACATGCTTTAATTCAGGAATTTTATAGCTAAGTAGAGTATTATTCCTGTATTAAGGATGCTGATTCACCATGAGATAAATCTTTCACTTAACTACTTCAGTACTGATAATCTAAAATAACTATGACTGTAGGTGTCAACAATAAAGCAGCAAGAGCAAAATTATTTCTTTTAAAGAACTGTAGCTTCTATTATTTTATTTTATTTTAAGAAAATGACTTGTACAATCTCGAAACAAATTTCTCACTTGACATTCTGGTTATAAAAATGTTTTCTCAGGCATTTTCTGTGATCTGAACCACTC
The DNA here is from genome assembly GCF_028583425.1 of Eublepharis macularius. Lineage (NCBI taxonomy): Eukaryota > Metazoa > Chordata > Lepidosauria > Squamata > Eublepharidae > Eublepharis > Eublepharis macularius. The sequence continues at coordinate 61,400,909 of NC_072798.1, forward strand.
ATGGGCAGCTTGAAATTTGGGCCTATAAAAATAAAAACTAATCACTAGCATTATGCTGTTGATTAAGAGCTGGATTTGGTTCTGGCACAGCCAAGTTAAACCCTTACACAGCCATAAAGCCCATTGGATGATCTTGGGCATGCCATTGCTTTGAACAACCTAATGAATAGGGAAGGGTCCATGGCTTAGTGGATCCCGGTTGCATACTGAAGGTCCCAGGTTCAATCCTTGGCATCTCTAGTTGAAAGGATCAGGTAGTAGGTGGTGAGAAAGACCTTAGCCTGAGATCTTGGAGAGCTGCTGTCAGTCAGAGTAAACAAAACTGACCTTGATCGACCAATGGTCTGACTCAGTAGAAGGCAGCTTCATGTTTTTGTGTGAGTTTTGTGAGAATAAACTTGATTTATTGTAGAGTACCGTGTTTAATCAAAAGTGGTATAAAAACTACAAATCCATAATAAGGGTGTTGTTGGCATTCAGGGTTGTTCCAGCTGAGAGTCCCCCCTCCTTCCAGCTTCTAACTGTCATCATGATTCATAATGCTAAGGGCAAAAAAGATCCACCTGGCCTGGCCAGACCCGGATGGAGATTTTTCAGTCACTTTCCTTGGGATCAGGTGCTTCAGACAAATCTGGGACTGAAAAAGGAGGTATGTTCAGTGGCAAGGTTGGAAGGAGTATCATGCCTTTTGAAAAGAAACACCCTCTTTTATTCATAAGATCTTTTCAAAAGGGTATATAACAAGTGATAATAACAAGTGATTATGACAACACAGAGTATAATAAAACAGGAAATAATTTAAACCAATCAAATAAGAGAAATTAACAATATGAAAAAAGATAAGGTAGGTAACCAGCAACCCTGCCTCTCTCATCCCCTGAAATCTTTGGCTTTTTCCCTTTGGCTCATGCCTGAGGCCATGCCCAGGCTCTGAATGAACTGAAAAATGGGAGACATAAATACTCAGCTCAAGTCTGATTTAGCTGTTTTTGACATTCTCAGTTCTCTCTCTCCATTGTGCAGTTCCAAAATTTGCAGTTCTGAAATTGTAAAGATAGTCTCCATGGCAATATAACCCTGCTGAGATCCCTCCCATCCCCAAACCCTGCCTTCCCAAGGCTCTACTCCCAGGAATTTCCCAACATGGAGTTGGAAGCCCTAGGGATAATTGATTGAGATCTATTTATTTAGAATCGTATCTCTAGGTCCCGTATAAACTTGTAACAGAGGCTTCCATTCACAATATATATCCCATCCCATTTATATAATTTCATGACTTACAAGACAAAAAAATAATTCGGAAAAAATAATTGTGAACAGTTATACTCATATTATGGTTTGTGGTTTTCAGCCCATCCCAGTTCCTTTTGGCCCCGTGGTAAAGTGTACCCATTCCCCCCATCCCTCCTCCATCTGCTTGGGTAGTAGTATATGTGCTGCCGAAGCGAGCACCATCTGCTTGGGTGTAAGAGTTCACTATTTTATTTTCTATGGGTCAAGGTCCTGCTGACGGGATACACCTTCAGGATTCAAAGAATGTGGACAAAGAGAGATCTTTTTTGGTCTAGGGAGGGATGCTTGAGGACCTGTCAAGTTCAGCTCAATTTCCATTTACCAGCGGTGATCAGACAGCCAGTTAATCCATGGGCTTGTAACAGCTTGTTAAAGTCTCTTCTCCAGGCTACTTGCAGCCATCAGAAGCAGACTCCTTCATTAGTTAAGAGTCTGCTCCTGCTGGGGAAATTTTGCTCTGTACCCGTCAATTTGTTTGGGGCAGAGGGATTAGGAGTTAACTTTTAGCCAATCAGCCAGAAGTCAGGATATTCTAATCTCTCATTCTGGAAACTGCTGTCTCCCAGACTGGCTGAAATATAGCAAAGAAAGAAAGAAAGAAAGAAAGAAAGAAAGAAAGAAAGAAAGAAAGAAAGAAAGAAAGAAAGAAAGAAAGAAAGAAAGAAAGAAAGAAAGAAAGAAAGAAAGAAAGAAAGAAAGAAAGAAAGAAAGACCAGCTGATTTCCCGTTTCTTCTTCCCACTCCAAGATGTCAGGTTTGGACTGTAGAGAAGGGAGGAGACTCCTCTTGTTGTCTGGAGCCCAAGCTCTTAGTTCAGGGGTGAGGAAAAAGAAGATTACTTCTTATAACCCCACCTTAAGTTGTTGTCTCTGGCTGTGGAGAAAAGGAGAAAAAAGCTCTTTCTCCTCTCCCTGTTGCAAAGGGGAACTCACAAGTATTCCCTCCTCTTCCAGTTTGGAGAGGAGGGAAAGAAAAAGAAAATATTCTCCTCTCCCTTTTGCAACTTCACTGGGTAGCTACTCTGCTAAAGGGTGGTGGATCTGAATCTAGTTCGCAGCTGATTGTCCAATTAACTATAAGTTGCAAACTTGATCAGCAGCTGCTTGAGTTGCTTGATGCTGTCTGAACATATCTCTGATCAGTTCAGTCTGATTCTGAGTGTTGAATGGGGTAAGCTGGAGTTGGAAAGGTAACCATGCCACATAGGTGCAGATGAGGTCATCATAAGATCAGAAACCTTCAGGTCCAGGGACTAAGAGGGAGCCTCTTGCCTTACATTCCCTCTTATTAGCACTTTGGATACTGGTAGGCAGTGCTTTGCCCCCCTAGTTGGAATGAAAGTCAGACACAAAGGTTTGGATAAAATGGGCCGCTTTATTAAATGAAACAGCAACAAGAAAATACGGCAAGGAGCTTAACTAGCGGTACAGGTCAGGCCCTGGGGTCATTCACTGGGACCCCGCCCTGACCTGTCTGGGCGAGCACCCGCTGCCACCGGGTGCGATCCATCCATTAATGGCTGCAACCCGTCCTGGCCAGGCTGAGTGTATCGCCCCTGGAGAGCTCCCCCACCCGGCCGAACGGCAGCGGGGGGAGACCGGCTTGTCCAGGGGTTCCCCACCCAAGGGCGTCTGACCTCGCAGCTGGGCCGAACGGCAGCCTGCTGCTCCTGAAAGACCCCTGTTCCCCACCAATGGGGAGGTGCCAAGGGTGCTCACCGGCCCGCCACAGATAAATCCCTAACTAAATCCTGCCACCGCAGAGGCCAAGCCTCTGCTTAGGCCTCAGCACCCCACAAATGGCTTAAAGCCAACCTAAGCCCTTGCCGTAGGTCATCCAAGAAAATGCTGTTGCCTCTGTAAGAGAGGTGAACCCCATCCCCTCTGTAGAGGGCAACAGACTCGGCCCTAATCTGCGGATGGGGCAAATAAATCCCCAACCCTTCCGTCAGTATTTTGAAGAGGGCTCTATTAGTCATCCGCCGCGCCCTCTCAATGGCCCTGCGCTCCAATGCTTCCCGCCACACCCGGCGCGGAAGCATGGCTGACCAAAAAATCAGGACACCAGGCCATCTCTTCCTGATCTCCAGGAAGTCATCCCGCGCCTGCCAGGAGAGGGCTACCCCTTTCATCAACCCAAGGTCATTGCCCCCTAGATGAACTACCAGTATATGAGGAGGAGGGGCGGACCTCCCCTCAAACAAGAGTGGCAGCAGCCCTGCCCAACGGAGGCCTCTTCTGCCCTGCCACTCGATGGTAGCCCACCGGCTGAGTCCGAGCTGGGACCCGATCCAGGACCTTTTCGCTTGATGCGCCGCCCAGAAGATCATACTGTGGCCGCAGATGAGGATCCGGACCCTCTCCTGACGACCCACAGCGCCTGCAAAAAACACAATTCAACACGATTTACCACGCCCCAGTGGCCTGATGTAGGACGTATAGGCCCCGGAACGCCATCTACCTACCCTCTGGATGTCAGGCCCTGAGAAACCCATTGCTGCGGCAGTGGATGCCGCCCCAATCCGAAAAGAATGGGTCCCAAATTTAACCCCATCCAAACCCAACTTATGAAGGGCCCTACCAGTGACCGTCCAAAATTGGTACCTAGTTAACGGGGCACCATCGCTATGGCGAAAGAAAACCCCCTCCTGGTCACCCCGCACTTCCAAGTAACACCTCACGGCTGCTATGGGGCACAACTCGTCAATGGAACACCGGCCCAGGGCCAGGTCAACCCCTTTTTGATGTTGGTCGGTTTTGGATTTTCTAATTCTAAGGACAAGCTGGTCACCCCTGAATTTTACGTCCCCTGCAGTGAGGGCACGGCCAGAGTCGTCCGTAAGGGACTGCTGGACCAGCTCACTAACTCTAAGAGCGCCAAAGAAAGCTACCAACGACGCAGCGTGAAACAGCCGCTCCTCAAACGGAGAGCTGCAAACCTGCGCCCATACAGCCTGCAATCCCCGAAGGATGCCTGGAGAGATGGGTTGCCTATCATCCCTGGGAGTGGCGGACTCCCTCAACCACCCTTCCAGCATCTTCCTGATGCGGAAATCACCCGTAGTATCTGTAAACCCACGGGCCTTTGCAGCAAAAGCCAGGGCCGCGATCTGGCTGCGAATATATTTCACGCTGTGCCCCTTACCTCTCTGAGCCACGCAAAATTGCGCCAAATGCTCGACTGGAAGGGGCCAAACCCGGCGCAGCCCAGCGACTTGCCTAAAGGCATCAAAATTCCTTACCGCCCTGTCGTATGCCCTCCCGGTGCTAGGGGCAATGGCTAACTGGATGGCCCTGGAGGCTTCCACTTGCCAATCGTCCACAGCTCCAGTGGCACCAGAGCTGGCGCCAAATCGGCCTCGGGGGCAAGCTGTTGAAACCGGTCCATCTGCAGACGAGACAGGGCATCTGCCACCTCATTGCTGACACCAGGTATATGCCTGGCTGAAAACAACACATTAAGGTGCAAGCACCTCAAGGTAAAGGCGCGGACCAATGTCATGACCCGTGGCGATTTAGAGGAAAGGGAGTTGACCACTTGCACCACTGCCATATTGTCGCACCAAAAGTGCACAGAGTGGTTGGCAAGCTCTTCCCCCCAAATATAAACCGCCACCAATATTGGGAAGAACTCCAGATATGTTAAATCCCTGCACCGCCCCTCTGTAACCCATTCCTCAGGCCAGGTGGCGGCACACCAGTGCCGCCTAAAATAAATCCCCAGCCCAATGGACCCTGATGCGTCCGAAGACACTTGCAGCTCCCCTTCTAAAAGGAGCTCTTGCCTCCAAAAGGACACCCCATTGAAACCCAGCAAAAACCGGAGCCAGACCCCTAGGTCCTCCCGCATGCCATCAGACAGGCGTATCTTGTGATGAGGGAGCCGGAGGGTCCCCATGGCGTCACAAAGGCGCCGCAGAAAGGCCCTACCGGGGGCCACTGCCTTACAGGCAAAGTTAAGGTGGCCCACTACTTGCTGGAGCTCTAATAAGGAAACTTTGCGCTTCACCAGCATGGTGCGCAATCGCTCCTTCAAATCCAACAGCTTCTCAACTGGAAGCCTGGAGGACTGTTGCACCGTATCCAACTCGATGCCTAAGAAGGTCAGGACAGTAGATGGGCCCTCTGTTTTTTCATGTGCCAGTGGAACGCCTAGCTCCTCAGTTAGGCTGACGAAGTCAGCCAAAAGACGCGCACACTGACCCGTCCCAGGGGGCCCAACCAGGATAAAGTCATCCAAATAGTGGGCGGAGTCACGGCAGCGCTGCCTATGACGCAGTGCCCACTCAAGAAAGGTGCTAAAGCGCTCAAATACAGCGCAGGAAATAGAGCACCCCATGGGAAGAGCCCGGTCCATATAATATTGACCCTCAAAGGCAAACCCGAGGAGTTCAAAATCCTCCGGATGCACGGGGAGAAGACGGAATGCCGACTTAATGTCGCATTTCGCCATCTCAGCTCCCCGGCCACAGCGCCTGACCACCTTAACGGCCTGGTCAAATGACGTGTAACGCACAGAGCACAAGTGCTCCGGTATCGCGTCGTTCACAGACCCACCCCTGGGGTAAGACAGGTGATGAATTAGACGAAATTCACCAGGAGCCTTTTTAGGCACAACACCTAGGGGGGAAACCCTCAAATTGGGTACGGGAGGGGTGGGAAAAGGGCCTAAAACCCATCCCTCCCTACATTCACGCTCAATCTTGTCCCTAACTACATGCTCCATGCCTGCTACAGAACGCAAGTTGGCAGACATAAAAGGGGAGCGGGGACCCTGAAAGGGAATGCGGAAACCAAATAAAAACCCATCTAACAAAAACTGGGCGTCTGCCCTTCTAGGGTAATCAGCCAACATGGCTTCAAGTACCCTCACCCTTATTGGGCTGGGGCCCTTTTCCAGGGCCCTGTTGCCCCCCAAATCCACCCCCCTTTTTAGTGAAGGGTTTCTGTTTTTTGCACGCGTTAATGGCGTGAGGCCCCCGGCAGATGGGGCACTCGTGGCCGTAGCGACAGTTCTTCCTGCTGCAGGACCCCCGCGAGGTGAACTCAAAACAGAGCAGCCGTGGCTGAACCGGCTGCCCCGCGAACGCGCGGGGACCAAAACTAGTAACTGGGGCAGCTTGACCGGAGCTGGATCGCTGCACTATGTGTCCGCTATCGGACCTGTCCCCAGACCCAAATTTAGTCGGGGTCATGAGCTGGATCCACAAGTGGTGATGTACCTGATCCCACGGCAAGGAAGGGTTCAGCGCCGCCCTCATTCTAAACTCTTCGTCGTATTGCAGCCACGCTGCACCTCCGAAGTCATTATGTGCTCTGTATATGATGTCCATATACTGAAAGAGCGGGGCAGCCCTCCATGGCTGAACCCTAGCGATCACCCCCGCATAGATTAGGAAACCCGGGAGCCAGTTGGCCCAGGTCCTGTCAACCCTGCGGCGCTTGATGCGCTCCTTATCCCTATCCTCCAGATCCTCTTTATCCTTCTTCTCCAGTTCCCTGAAGAGAAGGGTAAAGACGTCAACGTAATCACCCCGCAGAATCTTCTCCCGTGTGGCTGGGGTGAGATGATCCCCCAGTGGCATGGCCGTGTCCCCTACAGGGAAGACCCGGTAGGGCACTGACCCGTAGTTGGACCACGGGCTTCCCCAGTAACTGCCCTGAGAGTATCCCGGGCCCATACCACCAGAAGACTGGGTGGCGGCCAATGGCCAGCCTGAGAACCCAGGCATCTGATTAGGTACAGGGGGTTGGGACCACTGGGCCCAGTCGGGAGAAACACCCCCAGTAAACGTACTCGTAGAGGCCCCGCCTTGTGCGAAGTCAGTGTGCGGTTGTGCCTGGGACCCAGGGGCCCAAGGCCAAGAAACCGCCTGCTGCGGCCAAGCACACTTACCCTCCGTCTCCGGGGGCTGTACCACCAACGCCAGCTGACCCGCCTCTGCTGGCCATCCCGCCTCAAGTTCTGCTGCTGCCGACTCAATCGCTCCCTCCTCGTTAGGACGACTGCCTGACATCGACGGAACCGCTGTGCCACCTTCCGAGGTTCCCTCTAGTGCTGATAAACGAGAAAGAATATCAGCCATAGAAGCAGGCCGGGAAGCAGCCCGCACTGGCCGTTTAGATGACCTGCGGGACCCCCCAGTGTCTGGGGCTCTGGCCTGCTCGAGGGTAGCAATACGCGCCATGATATCACGACGCAGAGCGCCATCCTCCTCCTCATCAGATGACAAGGCCACCACCGGCCTCCTGGGAGGACGCGGGGCTGGCTGCTTTCCTTTAGAAACGCCAACACCCTTCTTAGGGGCCATGGTAAATGAAACCTTGCCTAATGTAGGCCTACCAGCGCGGCTTTCGGAAACCCTCACTAGCAGCACAACCAGGTACCTGTAGCGGGATATGCAGTCCAACTACTTAACCCAACCGTTCGCTCCACCCCCCCGTCAGGGCAACACCCAACCGGGAAGGCAGGTTAGTGCCAATCTAAAGGAGCCGCAGAAAGGGTCTGCACCAAACCCCTGGCTGGAGGTGAGGCCGCAACAAAATGGCCACCACACAAACTCAATTAAAAAATTACCCAAAATGACCGACAATGCAGCCAAAAGCAGGGCCGAGCCACCCACAAGATGGCCGCCACCCCCGCCCAGAAATGCCGCCTGAAGAAGGCCACCTAATGGCCGCTGGGAAAATGGCGCGGCTGCAGGAGCACCGCAGGCCAGAGAGACAGCAACTGGCCGCTGGGGCTGGTCTATACTGGTGGGAGCGGCCGCGGGCGCACCACGGGCCAGCTATACCCCAGCCACGGGGCCGCGGCTCGCCACCGCTAAGAAGAGTGTGGGGGTGGCGAAGCCCCCGCTACCGTGGGCAACAGCAAGCACCCCCGCGCCGGGCCCCCGAACACCGTGAGAAGCGGCGCGGCGCTAAGCGCAGCAGCCGCTGCCGCGGCAAATGCAACAAGGGGAAAGCCGCCCGCCGATGCGGGCGGCCTCCAGCGCACGCGCGCCGACCAACGGCGCTCCAAAAAACAGCGCCCAGAGAGGCGCGGGACACGCGCCGCCGCCGCCGGCTGCACAGGGGCGCAAAAACAACCGCCCGTGCACACGGGCCTAGCCGCGGGGGCCGCCCGAGGCCGGGGGGGGGAAAAGGGATGCTAACCTCCCCACCCAGGGGCCTAAGGAACCACCCGCCGCAACCAAGTTGCCCTAAGCAGGGCACTACCCAAACGGATGGCCGGGTCGACGGGGCAAAGGGGGCCCAAGTGGCACCCCAGGACTCGCCGAGCAGGCCACCCAATACAAACCCGTCCGGCTTCAAGAGCCTCCTGAGGGCCTCGTGCTGGGAAAGCAACACGCAGGTCTTGCTTTCACCAAGCACGAGGCAAGACTGAACTGTGAAGGGGCGGAGCGGCAGCTTGCTGCCTCTAAGCTCCGCCCCCACCAGCTAAGCCCTGTAACAGGGCAGGTCTCCTCTGGCTTCATCCTGCCAGGGAGGCAAATGGCTGCCACCAGCCCAAGGGGCTTAAGCCCCTGGCTGGATGGCAGTATTTTTTCTGGGGGTACGCAGGGGTATGCATACCCCTAAACATTTTGTGAATCTAACGGGAGAAAGTAAAAATTTTAAAATGTTGGAATTCCCGCTAAACCAACTCCAAACGTATTATGGATATTTATGTGATTTGTTAAGTTTTATGTACCGTATGTTGGCAACAAAGATGTTTAGTTATATTTAAACTCACTAGGAGCGCAGTTTGTCTTACAAAAAATGGAACATCTTTGAGCATTGAATGCACCACCGAGATTGCTGGCATAATCAGTGATCGTTAGGGTGCAGACAAATACAAACAAGTCTCCTTTAAGCCACTTGGAGCTCTGGTAGTTGGAATCTAGCATGATGTCAGTTTATGGAATTCCAGTTACTCTGATTTCATCTCCCACCCCTTGCTGCAAGAAATCCAAGGTCTCTTGAGTCAAAAAGGTTCTTTATTGAGAAATTATATTCAAGGTACAGGTGTCCATAATTAATCTAAAGGCATGAAAGCGTCTGGCTGACCATGAAGCTTTGTTGAGAATGACGTGTTAGTTATATTGTTGCAATATATCAAAACCTCCTTCTATCCCCCCCCCCCCCCCACTGCCTAGCTACAATAGATGCTTGGGAAGGCGAGAGAACTTCCTCCAAGGTTGACGGCTAGTTCTGGTAGATAAGGCCTCCCTGGGAATGCAGCTGGCTCTCTGTGAACCTGTAGGCAAATAACACTGGAAAACTACAGAATGAGAAAGCATCAGAAAACAATATGGCGTTACTGTGGATAGCAGGCCTGACACATGATGATTGGTCAGTCTTGTTGCTACCCCCAATGGTGGCGACCAATTTTGTGTACGTTTTGCACAAAGAGTGCAAAGAGTTTGTCTATACCGAAACTCTTTGGTTGTGTGCACGTGTCACTATAGAGGGGCTTGGTTGGCATATTTATCCATAATTCTCATCACCAACAGTCTTCTGACATCATTTCCTTTCACGGTGTTTCCTGAGTCTCAGATGGAAGCAAGTGGTTAATCTGTGAAGTAGTGTGGTGTTTTACTGATGAAAGTTATTGTGAGCTATGTAATATGAGGTAATGCATATTCTTGGTAATTTTGTCCATTGACTGCATTTATTTTTTCCGATTTGAATTATAAAATGGTGATTTTCTTGAGTCAAACTGAGAGTACCCCTAAACATTTTTTTAGAAAAAAAGCACTGCTGGTAGGGATAGGTAGCTCTGATTGGAAACATGTCTCAAATGCACAAGGACATGTCATGTGGCTTAGCAATGCCCTGATTGGTTCAGCAAGATCACGCCATGCTGCAGGCAGCATGAGATAAAGAATGTTTTTCAGTTTGGTCTTTGCTTGTAAGCCAGCTAGAGCTTGGGGTCTGTTAACTGGCTTAGGTGCCAGTTCTAAGATTTTTGGTCCTGGACCTTTTGAGGCTGAAACTTTAAAGTTCTTTTGGTACTGCTGTAGTTTGACCTGACAAGATAACATCTGGGTTAGGTAGCCAAAGTCTGTTAAGTATTTTAGAGTAGTTGTTTAGCTTTTATTATTTTCTTGCCTGTCTTATACAATATTTGTAATCTTTTGCACAATTCTTGGCAAACTTTATTAATCATACTTTTCTGGTGCTTTGAAGCTTCAATGTGAATCCAGTACTTTGGCCTATTTGGCTTCAACTACCATGTTAGCAGTCAGACCCCTTCCTCACACTGAAAAGGGCAGTTTATGGATATGGAGTATCATAAGCATAAAACACTGCCTGGCAAGACAGAACAGATGCCAACCCAGGCTGGAGTTGGAAAATTACCAGAAGATGTGTCCGATTGACTAGCTGTCCCTCTACACACTGGAGAAACATTTAAATGAAACAATGAGGTCTTCCAAGAAGCCCCTGAGTTTATCTCCATACTTCCCTTTCCCACCTTCCTAATCAGAGCTACTCAGTGACCTGATAGCTCTTCCCATCCAGTAACAGCAGGGTCATTAAGCACTTTTACAAAAGAAGCCTCTCCCAACTTCACTGTCCACCTCCAGAGACAGCCATCGGGCCATGGTTTTGGAGGCAGAGAGATGTCAGTTGGCCCCAGGGCATGTTTCACTCTATAACTGGGCTTCCCTCAGCCATGTGAAGTGTGTTTTCTGGGAACCATTCATGCACCCTCAGATTATGTCTGAGCCCTCCCTTCTCTTCCATGAAGTGCTGGTCATTTTGTTGCTGTTCCCATGGACCTTCCCCCATGCAGGACTGGTAAATATCACCCTGTCCTGAATTGCTCTCCCCTTTCCTCACTGTTTTCTTAGTTAGCTCTCTGTGTGTGCTGTGTGTGTTTTCTGCATGCTGTTAAACATCTGCTTGTTCATTTGAGAGTTCTCTAAGGGAACAATCCTGGTATACATTGTTAGAGATGCCAGTTACCCCCTCTCGCTGTATCTCCCTGAATGCTAGTTCCCCCAGCTCACAAGGAGACCATCCCTCCAATTTGGGAAACAACTGAATAACTGTTTTTGTGGAACTCAGCTTGCAAGTGTCCTTACAGGGCTGGAGAAAGACTGGAGAATTTGTTTCTCAATATCTAGAGTAAGCTTAGGGTTAGTTAAGAAGGACTGGTGGGAGTTTGTTATCCTAAGAGGCAAAGCATCTCCAGAAGTGTCTTTTGTTCCTTGACCACCTCACGGGCTCCTTGGGGACTTAAGAAGTCCATGACAGTTACACAGACTTTACTGAGGTACACTGAATGTTGTTGTATAAACTTGAACTGTTGCAATTATTATTTACTTTAACAACTTTATCTTGTTAACAGCGATTTTTGACTCAAAGGAAGCCACAGCCTTCAGTTTGCAAGACCTGAGGCAAGGCAGTCAATGACAGGATGTTCTGAAGGACATTCATTCATAGGGTTTCCATAAGTCAGATGAAACTTGATGGCACATTGCACACACAGCAGTTAAACCCTGATAAATGCCCAGCCTGCTAAAGGATAGAATATTGCACATTACTTCCCAGTGAACTAGTCTGCCTTAATATTTAATAGTTAATTCAGAGGTGTGGAAACAATAAGAACAGATGTGCATTTTTCCTGCAGTACTTCAGAAAGTAAGTCATATAAAGTACAACAATACATAAAAAGACCCTTAAGTGGATGCAATATGCAGTATCTAATGTACAAACTAAGGAGTCCTGGGAATATTGCCAGACAGAATTGAATGAAAGAATTTCAGCCATAAAGATATTTTCCTTGAATTTTACTTCTTTTGTTTGTCTTCTCTTATGGATACTCAATATGCGTACCCTAATGAGGTAAGATCTCTGCATAACACAGGCAGCCATAATAAACCACTGTAATAGTGGCTTTGTCTGTAACTTAACAGAATAGTATTGTCTGATATGATTCTTTCCCTGGAGATGTTGTTTCTGAACCAACCCCTAAGGGAATTTTCCCTTAATGTACTCATGCTAGAGTGACTCACCACCACCAGCCTTCTTGCTGTTTATATATCAGAGTTCTCTCTATGCTCTTTAGCAGCTCTTTCCCAACTCTGCATGTTCTCAACCTCAGAAAAGTCTTTCTTGGAGGACCAGCTCAGTATTAGTATTCCTCCAGCTCAGATCTAGGCAATTAATAGAGGGGTCACCTCTGTGCTGGCATTATCGAGGTTGCACATCATTAGCATTCATTTTATCTTACGAATATTCCTGGTCTGGATTATAAGTGAAGAACTGCTTTGCTAGCATAGTTCAGCATGCTGTTTTCAAGAAAATGCTTCTGAAAAGATCCCAAGAACATGCTGGCAGTAGCCAGCCTAGTTGTTCCAATATGCTGGGTGTTCACATGAAACTTTTATAACTTTGAATAAGTACCGTCTAAAAATGGGGTCGCACTTCTTTCGCATGTGGCAAAGCAACTCAGAAAGTTTATTACAGGAAAACAATGTGTCCTGGGGATAAGAAAAGCCATATTTTGTGCAAGAGATGGAACCTGACATTGGTCTTTTCTGGTCAGATTATCCCGATTCAGAATCTATTCTGCTTCTCTTGATCTCCAGAGTTCTGCAAATGAAAATAAGGCATGAGAGGCAGGTTTTTGCCCCCATATTCGGAAAGAAGAGACGGACACAAGGCTTGGGTAAAATAGGGCCATTTATTGACCAAATAACCTATAAGCTTGAACTAGTAACTTAATAACGGCAAGGGTGTAACTAGCGGTACAGTTCGAGCGAGGGGGTCACTCTGACCAGCTCCTCGTACTGCATGGGCGAGCAACCCCCTGCCCTAGGCGCGAGCCATGCATAGCATGGCTGTAACCCAGCTGGCCAGGCGAATGGTTCCCCCCTTTAAAGCGCCATACACCCCAGCCGTAAAGCCCGAGGGAAGGCCTTTTCCAGGGGGTCCCAGGGCAGTCTGCCCTCTCAGCTGGCAGCCGTAAAGCCCGCCAGCCGATCCGAGACAGACCCCCATTCCCCACCAATGGGGATGTGCCACCGGGTGCTCACCAGCCCGCTCTGCCTACCCCAGCTAACCTGCCAACGCAACAATAAAACAACAACCTCCCACAAACTTGGCAGTACAAGGTAGGCGAAAAACACCACGCACCCAAGCCAATCTGGTGAGAGGTGAAAAAATTCCTACCTGGCCCTGAAACCAGCGACCGGCAATACCTGTACTGCCATAACAAGGGCGTGGAGGGTGGGACGAGCTTGCCCGAGGACTGCAAGGAGGAGGAGAGGCGGGGAAGCCTATAACGGCTACAAACCCCGCCCCCGGCAGGCACCCGGATGCCCGGGAAAGCCGTCCGCTCCCCTCCGAGCATGAGGGCAAATGGAGGCACCCGGGTAAGCGCGCAGGCGCGCCCCGGGAGTGCCTTTTTGCCCCCATATTCGGAAAGAAGAGACGGACACAAGGCTTGGGTAAAATAGGGCCATTTATTGACCAAATAACCTATAAGCTTGAACTAGTAACTTAATAACGGCAAGGGTGTAACTAGCGGTACAGTTCGAGCGAGGGGGTCACTCTGACCAGCTCCTCGTACTGCATGGGCGAGCAACCCCCTGCCCTAGGCGCGAGCCATGCATAGCATGGCTGTAACCCAGCCGGCCAGGCGAATGGTTCCCCCCTTTAAAGCGCCATACACCCCAGCCGTAAAGCCCGAGGGAAGGCCTTTTCCAGGGGGTCCCAGGGCAGTCTGCCCTCTCAGCTGGCAGCCGTAAAGCCCGCCAGCCGATCCGAGACAGACCCCCATTCCCCACCAATGGGGATGTGCCACCGGGTGCTCACCAGCCCGCTCTGCCTACCCCAGCTAACCTGCCATCGTTAGGGCCAAACCTCTGTTTAGGCCCTAACGCCCCACATCTCCTGCAGGGCCAACCACAACCCTTGCCGCAAATCGTTCAAAAAGATCTCATTGCCCTTAAAGGACAGGTGGATGCCGTCACCTCTGTAGAGGTCAGCGTACGTGTCCCTAATCTGGGGATGGGGTAAGTAAACCCCCAGCCCAGCACCCAAAGCCTTGAACATGGCCTTATTGGCCTTACGCCTTGCCCGTTCGACTCCCTCGTGATCCAAAGCCTCCCTCCACACACGACGTGGGAGGATGGCAGACCACATTATTAGGACCCCAGGCCAACGCTGAGCGATGAGCTTCAAATCAGCCTGAGCCTGCAGCGTGAGGGCCTTGCCCTTGGTCCAACCCAAATCATTACCACCTAAATGTAATAACAAAAAATGCGGAGGAGGGGCACACCTTCCCTCAAACAAGAGAGGCAACAGGCCCGGCCAACGTAGGCCCCGACGGCCCTGCCACTCAACCTGAGCCCAACGACTGAGGCCAAGCTGGGACCCCAGATGGGTCCTCTTGGCTTGATGAGCGGCCCAGAAGATCATGCTGTGTCCGCAGATGAGGATCCGACACCTCCCACGGCGAACAACAGCACCTGAAGAAGAAAAGACAATCAGCCACAGATCATAACGGGGCCGGCAGAGGACGGACATACCCCCGGTAGGCCGCCGATCGCCACCGCCCCACACTGCGAATGGCCGCTTCTGGGTAGCCCATTGCAGCAGCCGTGGAAGCCGCCCCGATTCTAAACGAATGGGTGCCAAACTTGAAACCCACGAGACCCAGCTTAGCCAAGGCCCGCCCGGTAACTGACCAGAACTGGTACCGAGTTAGCGGGGACTCGTCACAATGGCGAAATAAGAGACCCTCGCCAGAGCCCCTCTTCTTGAGATACGACTGCAACCCGCGTACCGGGCATAACTCAGCATCAGCACAGGAGCCAAGCCGAACAAATGCCCCCTTGTGGCGCTGATCGGTTTTGGACCCCCTAATCCGTAGCGAAACTCCGTCCCCAGCAAACTGCACGTCCTGTACAAGCAGTGCACGATGCGATAAATCAGTGCGGGACTGAGCCACCAATTCCCCAATTCTAAGGGCTCCAAAGAAGGCCGTAAGCGCAGCAGCGTGGAAAAGCACGGCTTCATAGTCAGAAGAGCATACTGACTGCCAGGTGCCACCCAGACCTTTAAGGATGGACGGAGAAATAGGTTGCCTGGCGTCAGACCGAGAACCAGCCTCCCTAGACCAACCCTCCAACATCTTTCGCAACCTAAAATCCCCAGTCACATCCTGAAATCCCCGTGCCTTGCTAACAAAGGCTAGGGCAGCCAAAAGCCCCCTAATTGACTTTACAGACAAGCCGCCCACCTTCCTGTTAACACAAAATTGCATGAGATGTTCTGCCGGAATGGGCCAACTCTGCTCCAACCCAGCCTCCATTCGGAAGCTCGCAAACTGCCGCACAGCGCGATCATACGACCTTCTTGTGCTAGGGGCGATGGCTAAACGGATGGCTCTGCGGACTTCGTCCCTCCAAGACTCCACAACTCCCGTGGCATCGGGTATGGAAGGGCATCGGCCCCGGGGGCAAGCTGACGAAACCGTTCCATCTGCTGGCGAGACAGAGCGTCCGCCACACCATTATCAATGCCAGGAACATGTCTCGCCCTGAACAAAATGTTCAGCCGAAGGCACCGGAGCGTGAATGGCCTGACCAGTCTCATAACCCTGGGCGATCGGGCTGAGAGGGAATTGATCACATGCACAACAGCCATGTTGTCGCACCAAAAGTGGACCGCATGATCGGCAAGCTCCACCCCCCACAGCCAGAGCGCTACCAAGATTGGAAAAAATTCCAAAAATGTCAAATCCTTGGTAATACCTTCAGTGTGCCAAGCTGCCGGCCAGGATTCAGCGCACCAGTGACCCCGGAAAAAGACACCGAAGCCCGTAGCCCCAGAGGCATCCGATGCAACCCGCAACTCGGCCTCCAACAGCAACTCCTCCCGCCACATCGTAACGCCATTAAATGACGAGAGAAAGTCCTCCCAAACCTTGAGATCCTCCCTGACCCCCTGCGACAGCCTAACCCTATGATGGGGCAGACGTAAACCAGCCATAGCCTCGCACAGGCGCCTCAAAAAGGCACGTCCTGGCGCAACGGCCTTACATGCGAAGTTAAGGTGGCCCACGAGCTGCTGCAGCTCGCGAAGAGAAGCCTTCTGCTTGCCCAATAGCGCTGTCAAGCGCGCACGTAAATCAGCCACCTTAGCAAACGGCAGACGAAACGTCTGCGCCACAGTATCTATTTCAATCCCCAGGTACGTAAGGACCTGAGCTGGACCCTCAGTTTTTTCGTGGGCCAGGGGGACTCCCAGCTCCTCAGCTAAGGCCATAAAGCCCACCAATAACCGGGCACATTGGCCCGTTCCACGGGGACCACAAAAAATAAAATCATCAAGGTAGTGGGCGGAGTCACGGCATCGCAGCCTCTGACGGAAGGCCCACTCCAAAAAGGAACTAAATTTTTCAAAGGCCGAGCAGGAAACCGAGCACCCCATAGGGAGAGCCCTATCCATATAAAATTGGCCATCGAAGGAAAAACCTAACAACTCAAAGTCCCCAGGGTGAACTGGAAGAAGGCAAAAGGCAGACTTAATGTCGCATTTGGCCATCTCCGCACCCAGACCATTGCGCCGCACCATCCTAACAGCCTCGTCAAAAGACGTGTACCGAACGGTACACAAATGCTCCGGAATGGCATCATTGACGGAGTCCCCCCTGGGAAAAGACAGGTGATGTATCAAGCGATACTCGCCCGCTGCCTTCTTAGGTACGACACCCAGAGGGGACACCCTCAAATTAGGCACAGGAGGGGCCGTGAAAGGGCCCAAAACCCGTCCTTCAGCACATTCTTTGGCAATCTTAAGACTGACAATATCTTCCATGCCGCTCACTGAACGTAAATTCGACGACATGAAAGGGGCCCGAAGGCCCCTAAAGGGAATGCGGAAGCCGTGTGTAAAACCTTCTAACAGGTACTGCGCAGCCGCGCGATCAGGGTACCCCTGCAAGAGATTAGCCAGTGCTCTCAGATTTATGGGGGTAGGACCCCTTGTCAGCAGCAGACTGGCCTGGCCCACCCCCGGGGCGTCTACCTCCCCCCCGAGGCTTGGGGCGGGGGCAGGCAGAGAAGGAATGGGAACCCCTACAACGCGGGCACTCGTGCTTGAACCCACACCCCTTCCTAGCACACACGCCTTGGTATGCAAATTCCCAACAAAGCAGCCGGGGCTGAACCGACTGCCCCGCTGAGGCGCGGGTACCAGAAGGGGTGCTAAGTCTCTGCAACAAATGACCACTGTCTGCCCTATCACCCAAATTGGGCTTGGCTGGGGCCATCAACTGAAGCCAGAGTTGCTGATGGATCCGATCCCAAGGTAGCGTGGGATCGGCAGCGGCCCGCATACGGAATTCTTCGTCGTACTGCATCCAGGCAGCACCGACGAAGTCAGTATATCCTCTGTACACAATATCAATATATTGAAACAAGGATGACGCCCTCTGGGGCTGAGCCCGGGCAATAACCCCGGCATAAATCAGCATGCCAGGGAGCCAATTAGCCCAGGTACGGTCAACCTTGCGTCTTTTAAGCCTCTCCTTGTCACGTTCATCCATCTCCTCCTTATCCTTCTTTTCCAACTCCCGGAAAAGAAGGGTAAAGACATCAACAAACTCGCCACGCAGGATCTTATCCCTGGTAGCCGGTGTCAGATGGTCTCCTAAAGGGAGTGCTGCATCCCCAAATGGAGTAGCCCTGTATGGCAAAGAACCAAGCGGAGTAGGCTGATAGTAAGGCCCCATTTGATAGGGAGGCCAGAAGCCCTGGGGTTGCCCAAAGGGTTGAACACCGCAAACAGCAGCAGCCGAGGGCGCGGCCGCGGCCGGAGCCGCACAATGAGAAAACCCCTGCTGTACTGATAAGGTTTGTTGACCCCAGGGCTGCAACTGCCCCATCCCGACCGCCTGCTGCTGGTAGGAGTGTCCAGGCCAAATAGCGGACCCAGAAGCAGGGGCGTGCACAAACTGGGATCCCCAACCAACTGGATTGGCAGCTGAGCCAATAGGCCCCCAGGGCCAAGAGTGTGATGCATGTGGTGCGGGAGACTTACCCTCCTGATCAGACGGATCCACTGCAACCGCTATTGGAGGAATCTCAGCCACCTCAGCGACCTCCTCCTCCTCCACTTGCGCGGTGGTCCCAACGGCCCCCCGTTCTTCGTGCTGCTTCTTCCCTTCACCAGCGTCACCACCTGCCGAGCCTTCTAAAGCAGAGAGACGAGTGAGGACCTCCCGTTGAAAAGTGGCCTGGGAAACTCTTTTAGATGCCCGGCCAGCCCGATACCCAGCCACCTGCCTGGATGAGCCACCTCCAGCACTTTCAAGAGCAGCCAACTTGGCCAAGATCTCCTGCCTAGCAGCCTCCACATCCTCCTCATCCGAGGAAGGCGCCGGCAATGGCCGCTTAGCCGCAGGGCGCCTAGCAGGCTGCTTGCCTTTACTAGTCCCGACACCCTTTCTGTGAGGCATACTTGCAGGTAAGCACCAAGGAGCCCCAGCAACCCAAAATTGCCCTTAGCTTATCAACTGAGGCTGCAGAGAACTAGGACCCTGAAAACCTGTAGCTTACTCAAGGCCGTTGAAATTGAGAAACCACCCTTAAAATACAACTAGCCCCACCAAGAACCAATTCCCCACCCAGAGTAAGGGGGGGGGGTAAACCACCAAGCCTCCCCTGGGCAGAGTGTCTGTCCTGGGAAAGAGGGGGGGGAGGGGGGCGACCAGGCAGAAAAACGGACTCCAAGAAGCTTACTCCCTTTTAGGAGCCACGCCCGCGGAAACCTCTCACCCCGTCCCTCAACTGCCCCACTTATCCTGATTCCGAGAGCCTCTACAGGCCCGGAGAAGGTGCGGCGAGACGGCGTGAAATCCGCAGGCAACGCCGACGGTAAACGCAGCGCTGCCCCGAAGAGGGCTCCTGCCCTGACGCTGCTCTGCTGCTGCAGGCTCCGGCGAAAAAACCCAGCCGCTGCCGCCGCTAACCAGGAAGCCCGCGGGGAGAACCGTGCCGTCCCTGCCGGGCAAAAGCTCCAGCAGAGCAGCCGAAAGCCCGCCGGCCCAAGCCGGAGCAGCCGAGTCGCTGTGAACAGCGAACGAGGGCTGCCAACCAGGCGTGTAGGCCCGACGCGAAGAGTCGCGGCCGCACGTCCTGCTGTCCACGAGCTTGCCCGAGGACTGCAAGGAGGAGGAGAGGCGGGGAAGCCTATAACGGCTACAAACCCCGCCCCCGGCAGGCACCCGGATGCCCGGGAAAGCCGTCCGCTCCCCTCCGAGCATGAGGGCAAATGGAGGCACCCGGGTAAGCGCGCAGGCGCGCCCCGGGAGTGCCTTTTTCCTTGCTTTCTCCCTAACTTTCCCTCGCGCACATACCACAACTTTTTTTAAAGCCAGTGTTAAGCCTGCTTCAAAGTTTTATTTATGTCCAGATATCTTACCCCAGTAGGGCTTCTCCTCCCCCTCCCCATTTTTCTTTCCCTGGGCACTTATTTGTTGGCTGTAAACCTTTCCTAATAACCGCTTCTTTTCCCACCACTTTTTTAAAAAAACAGAAAGGCTTGTAATGCTGGGATTTTTTAAAAAAAATGTGAAATGAAGCTGTAGTATAAATTCAACTGACTTCAAATGGAGAATTCAGTAATGCCAAAAGTACCCACAAAATTACCATCATGTTTCACTCATGACTATGCAGAGAAGAGACACACCAGCAGCTGCAGATGTCAGCATCAAGCTGCATTGGGTAGCCAGGATCCTTTCCTTTCAAACTACGGATGTGGTGCAAGGACGACTGGCTACCATTATGGAGGGCTCCGAGGAGCTCTTCAGCCATAACCTTGCTACCATTAGCCTTCAGTACAGGGCCGGATCTACGGTTGCCAGTGACCAGGGCAACTGTAGTCAGGCTAGTTGTGCGTGTCACTCCCGTGACATCATCACACTGCCCCCCCCACCACCGCGGCAAGCCGGCTGTCCCAGCATGCCACGGAGCTGGCGGTGTTGGCAGCGTGAGTGGCTCAGAGGCTGCTCACGCCGTTCACCTGCCCCGCAGGACAAGGGGCGGCCAGCTTGCCACGCGCCCCTTGTCCTGGGGAAAGGAGAACGGTGCAGGCGGCCTCGCAGCCACCCATGCTGCCTTTTGCCTTTCACGCAGGACAAGGGGTGGCCGGCTTGCTGCACGCCCCTTGTCCTGAGGAAAGGCAAACGGTGCAGGCAGCCTCCGAGCCACTCGCGCTGCCGCTGCCGCTGCCAGCTCCATGGCGTGCCGAGACAGCCGGCTTGCCATGGGAGCGGGGGGGGGGGAAGAGAACAGCACGGGCAGCCTCCCAGCCTCCCAAGGCAGGCAAAAGGCAGTGCGAGTGGCTGGGAGGCCGCCCGCGCTGTTCGCCTTTCCTCAGGACAAGGGGCGTGCAGCAAGATGGCCACCCCTTGTCCTGCGGGAAAGGCAAAAGGCAGCACGGGTGGCTGGAAGGCCACCATGCCATTCGCCTTTCCCCAGGCATGCTCCTGGGGCTGGCAGCTGCTCCCGGCACCCCCTCTTTGGTGGCGCCGGGGGCAGACTACCCCCCCTGCCCCCCTGTTGATCCGGCCCTGCTTCAGAACATCAGCTCATCTATCCCATCCAATATATGTGAGATTTTGTGCTTTTTAAAGTCTTTTTTTTTGCTATGTTGACTGCTACTTATGTGACAGCAGAGGTAGG
The DNA here is from genome assembly GCF_028583425.1 of Eublepharis macularius. NCBI lineage: Eukaryota > Metazoa > Chordata > Lepidosauria > Squamata > Eublepharidae > Eublepharis > Eublepharis macularius. The sequence continues at coordinate 61,421,886 of NC_072798.1, forward strand.
AGAAAGGAGAAGAGCAATTTTGCAAAGTTCTCATTGCGAAAAACAGCTGCTCAGTGGTATTTTTCACTTTCCTTGATGGTCTTCTCCCCCACCTCCATTTTACAGGCTCAACCTAGTTCCTGCCTTAAATGATTGTGTTTCTTTTCCTTCTCTTTCTCTTCAGGAGTGGATTATTCTCAAGAACAATCAAGCCCAGAAATGTTGGACCAGGAATTAATGGAGAACAACATTGAGCAGGAAAGTAAGGCACAGAACCTTGAACACTGGTTGACCATTTTCATTGAAACAAACTCCTTAAAGAGTCATCCACTGAATGCCTCGAAGATAGTAGAGTGACCTGGAGCAAGGCCAGAATGGCTACTTTGGGGACCATCATGATTCCAACCAAGCTCCAAGCAGACAATTCAAAACACACCAGAGCAATCACTAACTGCAATGGCTGTAAGAAAAGTCTGCAAGTGAATCAAGCACGTTGAAGGTTTCCCTTCAGAATTCCACTGCCAATCACCTTTCCAGAACTGCAAAGGTACTTTAATGGGAACAGGACTGTCCAATCAGTAACTACAAGAATGGGGAGGAGGAGGGGAATGTTGGACACACTGGGTTGCAACATTGCAATGTTACAATGTACGCATGCAAATTTTAAAATAGACTGCAAAACCTAACTCCACACTGACACATATTAACACGTCTGGAAAGAAAAACCCAACGCCAATTCAGTACTGCAACAGTATATTACAGAACATAGTAAGCACAATATAGAGAATCGTTGGTTTGAGTTCCAAGTATGGAAAATACCACTGAGCAAACCTAGAGTTACAGTATCAGCTTGATATCCTCCAGACAACAAGGAGGGTTCATGTTGAAGTGGAATTTAAGGAACTATGCAAAAATAAACTCTAAAATAAACTTTTGGACATGTTCTATTAAATAAAGCAAATGTCACTACTATTTATTAATTAAGTTATTTACAGTTTGCCTTTCTCACTGAGACTACAGGGGATTACACAGTATAATTCAATACTATCAACAGCTGCAGTGTGCAATAAACAATACAGTAGGGTATGTATTACAGATATGTGAGGGAGGGGACTGGAATAACATTGAAACATATATATGTTTTCATTCACTATCTATTGAGTTTCAAAGTTGTTACTCCCCAAAACTCAGAGAATCTGCCTAAGAATAATGGCAATTGAAGACCTCTATACCATACATTAATACTTTCCTTTCTTCTAGTGGCATTTGTTTATTTTGGTATTTGAACCTGAGGCTTCTTGCAGACTTAGGAAGAACTCTGCCCCTAGATCAAAGTACCTCTGTCAACAACAAATACAATACTTACAATACTTATCTATAGTTCTTAATTTGTAGCCTTCTGTAGGACATTTCACACAGAAAGGATGGGTTGAAAGCACGCAAAATCCAACGCTGCTTTGTGCAGGAATAATGAATAATGTGCATACATTAATTCCAGAATTAACTTAGTTTCGGATTTTTGTTTTGTTTTGTTTTATTGAAATTGGGTAAAAGTGGAATCCTTTGCAAAGAGCATTTCTTAAACAAGAAAATACTAGAAAATCTTCTCACTCCTACTTGATGCTCATTTTTTTCTTTACCAGAAACCTTATAAACAAATATTGCTTAAGAAACTCACTATACTCATTTCCTAGATTTTTCTTGGAGCTAGAAGACCATGAATTGGCTATTTTTAGAACTATAACAAATGTTTATGGGAAACACTCAGTTGCCATAAACTTGTATTTGATTATATAACTGGTTTCAAGAAAGTTTTCCTTACTGCTTTCAACAGGATTTCTCTAGAGTAGTGCTGTTTAATCATGAATCAAGGAATTTGATGTTTAAATTTTATTTCCAACTTTCTATTGAATTTACTTCTTTAACTCCTGATGAAATAGACACAAGTTAATCCTCTTAAAGGGCAAAAAGTTCATGTTTTTTGCACACAGATTATGCATTAAAAAATAAGAAGAGCAAATGTCATGAATAATTGTCCTAGGAAAGTTAAAGCATTGATATGGAAATGATGCCTTGTATTTTCAAATAATATCATAGTGCAGGATTAATTCATCCAGACCAACAATGTGATTCACTAATCCAGCCTTTGTGTCTGTACTAGAGGGTTTTTTTATTTAAATATTTAGAATGTAATCTCTCCTGATAGTCAGAAATGTGGATTGTTCACGTAATACTATAATAGGGACATTTTTTCAACCAGAGCAAATAGCTAATCTCCATTTCAAATAAGTACATTCAGGCCTGTGGTAAAACTGATTTTCATTAATTCTCTGTTGCTCTAGCTTAAGGCATGACTATGTTTCTTGTTCAGATGCAGAAGACCTTTGAATACCAGCAGCGGGGACATGCAACAGGTGAGGTCTGCTGACTTGATGCCCTGTTTGTGGGCTCCTTGGGGATACCTGGCAGATCACTGTTGGAAACAGGCTACACAACCATAGGCCCAATCCACCAAGACTCTTCTTCTGAATGGGCCTGATCCAGAAGGATTCTTCTGTTTAGCTCAGTCAGAAGAGCCCAAACTTAAGTGCAGGAAACATTTTAAGTAGAAGATAGAGGGCAGGCATACAGAGAATACTGCTTTTGATGTTCCCATGGTTAACCTTGTCAGTTGTGCACGTGTTTGCATCTGGGTGAACTACAACAGAATAAAGTGACCTGCATATATATATATGCACTACCTACATCAGAAGTACTGGAGCTTTATACTGGTCCCCTGTGGATATATGCTAATTTCTAAAAAGAATGGGTTTAATTCATTCTGGGTTTATATAGCCCAAAGCTTGTATAGTCATGGTGACTGTTGCAGGTAAGAGGGGTCATGGGAGGCTTGTCTACCATGACTGTTCTTCCAGAGGTCCTTTAGCTCCACACACAGCTCCTTCTCCCTTCTGCTCCCTTCAACTGTGGATAAAGTTATCTGTCTGTCACTACCCATACGTCTACTGCCTTAAGCAGAAAGAATGACAATTTCTGGCATGATGTGGGAATGTGCGGGGGTGCTCCTGAGCACATGAAAGCATGCTTCACTGCGACCACTGTGTTCCCACACCATGGTAGCACTCTCTGGGATTCTCTCTGGCACCCATCAGAACTTCTGCTGCACTCAGACCTCCATATGCCTCAGCCAGATGTTCTACCCATTGTCCAGCTTCCTGAAGAGTAAAGGGGCTTTTATCAATAAGATGGTACTTAATATGACTAGGGATGATAGTCAAAAACTGGTATGCATACCAGGACCTTGTTGTCAGCTTGGGTCTTAGCCTCAATCACCTCAAGCCACAGGTTATAGGTTTTCCTCAGTCTTTACTTTAGCTTTGAGTAGGATTCCTTGTTTCCCCCCTTAATGTCTTTGAACCTCTTACAAGTCACTTCTTTAGAGAATGCCACCCTCTTTAGGACTTTTTGCTTAAACAATTGCTTCTTTGTTCTTTCCTTACCCTCCATTTGCCCAGACAAATAAATAGAGGCAAGCACTCCACTTATTTGGGGGTCTCAGTTTCTCTATGTAAAGTTATGGAGAACCTTTACAGTCTAGGCAGACATGTTCAAAGTTTTGTAAGAAGACCTCCTCAGCCTAGTACAAGGTATACCTATGGCTATCCACCTTCTCATAGGGGTCTTCAGGGAACAGCCCCTGTTGAATCTGAACGAATGCAATCTCATAGTTTAGCTTCATGTTCTCCTATTCTAACTCAAACCTTTCTCACTTGACTTCAAGGGCTCATGGGCTAACCAGGGCCATTTCCACATGACTTACCTGCCTGCGGAACATAGTGCAAAAGACCCAGAAGACAGCAACTTCTCATGTGAAATCGTGGCAGGAAGGCGCGATTTCACGCAAAACTCCTGGATAGCAGCGTCTTCCTGGCGCGATTTCGCATGAGAAGATGCTGTCTTCCGGGTCTTTTGTGCGATGTTCCGCAGGCAGGTAAGTCATCTGGAAACAGCCCAGATCTTTTCCCACTCCATCTGCAACTGGAGGTGCTGCACTGCTTCACCCACAGATACTGGCTGTTGGGGCTGGTCTCCTCCCTCTCACTGCTCCACCAGATCAGATATGGTTCCAACAGCCCAATTCTGCCCCCTGTACCAAGCTGGTACATCCTCAGATTTCTTCTTCCCAGGTCTGAGGAACATACACTGACTTTCACTAGCTTCACCATCCAGTCAGCCTGAAGGCTTTTTAAAAAGACTTTGCTGACACCTTCCCTATGTTTATGCGCATGTTTTTCTCCTTATGCCAAGGGGTAAAAACCTTCCTTGCAAAAGGGAATATGAGTCAAATCCCCTCCTGCCAATCACTGGGGCCCAAAATTAGTTCATCCCACCACTATTACCCTGTCATGGATGCCATGTCTACCATGAATGTTCCCACCAGGGGTCCTTTAGCGACCCCATCTCCCTCCTATCTTCAGGATTGGTAAGCTGGATATTGGCTGCATCTAGACTAAATTTTCTGTTAACCGAAGGGAAGGGCCCCCATCAACTCTCCTTTCCCACTGCAGACCACTGACTTGCCCCTCATGCCATTCCATTCCTGAGGGTCCTTGTTGCCTGGAAACAGCATTTCAGAGCGATCTATATGCTGCAGTGTGTTTGTGGCCGGGGATGGGGGGGCCCTGTTCCTCTGTTTGAAGTGTTTTCTGTTAGTAGGTAGACTATAATGATATAAATAAATAAAAATAAAAATAGTGTGCCTGGCAGCTGCAGAGCCTAAGAACACACATCTCCATCTAACCTGGAGACACACCCAGTTAAAGGGTACATTGTTAGGCCCTATGTTTTTATATAATTTCTTGGTTGCATACTAGGAGTTAACCAGTTTTATGGTGAAGAACTGAATAGCTCTGGGGACCAAGACACAATAGTAACAGTCATCTATGTTGAAGTTTCCTTTTAGAAGAACAAAAACAAGGCTGTATGTCAATCAGCACTATTAGTTGCTGGTTCTGTTCTGACAATAGTAACACTATCTACTGAGAAGTTTAGGTTGTGTGTACAAGATTATTTAATACCATTCATTACCTCAAAAATTTTAACCAAATTTTTGTTCACATAGTACCAACAAAATGAGAAGATAGGGGCTATTTCCCCCATTTTACAATCGTTTTTTTTTTAATGAGACTTGCTACATTGGGTTGCCCTATTCAAGATTTATCCATATAAATTAATCATAATTTTATGCTATAGTGACAAATCGTGTTGAGCAGCAGACTGAATGATTTGGATGTGGGAGACCCAGGCCAAGATGGCTGTTTGCCATGGACTATACTATATGGCTGTAACATGTTACAGTTACTTAAGCCTTATCTACATTAATGTTAATGTTGTGAAGACAAAAGTGATAAGAATTACTCACTGTTTCATACAACAAAAAGTTCTGTAGAAAAGGTTATAGTACTAAAATATTTCAGTTCTTATTCATTTAGGGTCTGTATTTAAACTTTATTAGATGCAGTGAGGCAAGCTACAGTTTTCTTGAAAATCCCAATAGTATACACACAGCTGGTTGGAAGTTCATTAGGAAAATTAACAAAAGCAGACAGGCAATTACCAAAAGCCCTGGCAGATATTTTTGGGTGAAGTAACTGCCCTCCATCTCCTACTCACTGCACGAGTAACTGCAAATTTGTAGGAGAAAGCAATCACTCCCCCACTTCAATTACATGGAATAAGTTCACTAGAGGGATTTCTGCAGCAAGCTCTCTCCAGTAAGTCTAATCAAAGCATAGAGCAGTGAGCCAAGGCAGAACAGACACAGTCTCTTAAGCAAAATGATGATTATTCTAAGCGTCTTGAAAGTGAACCAAGAGGGAAAATAGTAGCAATTAACTTACCAGAATTCTTTGTTTATATTTTTATATTTTAATTTTAAATCAAATTCCCCTGTATAGTGACTATAATATGTGAAGAATATCTCATCTGAACTCACAATCTACCTTCTATCTTTGTTTCCCTGTCTTGTCTCTCTAAACTGTCTCATGGTTCCCAAATTTCCAGTTTCACAGCTGTCTCCTTAAATCTGTTCCCTCCTGATTCTTTACCTCTCTCTCCTGTTTTCATCTTCTTTTCTCATTTTTCTTTAAAAAATTCTCCATCTTAAAAACTCAACCTAGACTTCACTTTCTTTTATCTGTTCCCGTAAGTCCTACTTAGAGTCACATGTCAGTGGTTCATGGTTTGCATTTTTAATTTAACTTTTAGATCATCTTGATTGTGGGAAGAAAACCAATAAGTGATCTTGTTAGTGGTTGCTGGTGAAGTTGATTTTTTAGTGGGAACTGCAAGCCACTGCTGTGGCACCACTAAAGCCGGGAACATTATATTTGCCCTTATTAACTGTCAACTTGTGGAGACATATATAGAGTTACTGAGTGGCTACTGTTGCATTAACCTTCAAAGGAGCGAAGCCTGCCTAAGAGAGAAACAAGCTTTCTCTTTACTGAACATTCAGATCATCAGTTAGGACTTCTCAGATATTTATCAGGACAGGAGTACTCCACAAAAAAGAATCTAACCCCCTCATGACTCATGACTGAAAAACAGCTAAAACCTGCATTATCATTTCCCACTAAGAGATTTCTAGTCTAGAATTATCTCCCACTCCCAGTGGGAAATTGGCAGTCCTGCTTCCATCTTTTCTTTGGAAACATTTTCAGAACCTGGAAACTTCCTTCTTACCTTCAGCTAATCAGGGAACGTACCCTGTTAGCTCACCTAAATGTGTTTACTTAGGTGTGCTTGTTGAAATCCTGGCAAGGATACTTTTAATGTATTTCAGACTGTCTTAGGAATGGCAAGGCACAGCCTGAAACATATCTCTGCTTTTCTACTTATTTTGAAATCACAGTGCAGCTTAGCCCCTGCTGCTTTTGCTTTTGGATTTATCTTTGATTTTTTTAACTGACTGGATATTTAGATTCCTACCCAGGACTTAGAAGGATGCTTAGAACCTATGGTAGCTATCTTCCCTGTTTTAAACTTTTACTTCCCCACTTGCATTCTTGTTGGCCTTCTTGAGTGACAAATATTTCACAGTGTATGCGAACATGTAGAATATTTATATCTCAGCTTTGACATTCTAGTGCTGAATTACAATTTCTGTGTAAATGACATTATTGTGACTGCTTGGGTGTGCTCCTTATCCCCCTCAATAGCCTGTCTCTGATATTACATATTCCAGATCTCAGGACTTTTTCCAAATTTGCACTAGGAGCTTTGTGTCTGTGTCTTAATCCTTTTGTTGCTGCTTTTGTTGGTTGTTACCCAAACTGGGCACACAGTTGAGTGTAAACCTAAGCCAGCAGTTTCTAGAAATGAGAGGTGGCAGAGGGAAGGTTTTGTCTTCATGTTCAAGCTACCCCACAGCAATTTGGAGTCATATTGGACAATGGACCACACATGCAAACATGGCCAGGTTACACATTCCCTGACCACACCAGGTAACACTAGCTACCCTCTCTGAGATCAGCAGCTCATTCCTGTGCTGGAATAGCTTCTCACACACTTGCATGGTGATAACCACAACACTCCCTGCCTCCACCAACACCTCCCAAAGAATGCCAGGAATTCTCCCCTTTCATTTCCCCAGAGAAGAGGCACAAGTTCTCACTAGTGATCTTCTTCACTGGTCATTGATACATATTGCAAATGATGTTAAAGATATAAAGATTTTTTACACTATGTTTTAAAGAAACACCTTTTAGTAGATGAATAATTTTTACATATACTGCAAATTCCATCGTTTTTAATAAAACCTCCTAGATCATCATAATATGCCAGGTAACATTTATAACTTGTTACACAATATGGGGAGGGGGGGCAGAAACAAATCCATAATATGTATGGGTCAGATCCACAGCTATACCCAAAGGGTGCCTACTGATGTAATGACTCAATGCACTTAACAGAATTTGTATAGGGTAACAATAAAGGTTAGCTTCATACATGCAGGAAATAATTTCTTTCAGAGATGCTGGTATTTCTGGGAATTAAAACAGTAAAATCATATGGAATTGTAAGCCATCAAACAAAATACTAGTAATAAACACAAGTTTGATGGAGCTAAAATATTCTAAAAAGTATAAAGTTATATTCCTTTCAAGACTGCATTGCCATCAATCCCCAAGTCTGTTTTTTCCCCCATAGCAAGTCAAGAAGGCTTATGCTGACCCCAGTAATGATACACAGTACTACATAGTTGGTTTGGAACCCCTGGATCTGAAACTGAAATGGAAATATTTTTAGTACACCCTTCTACTTAACATTTAATCATGGCTCGGAAAAGATTAAGTCTTTTCTGGGTAAGATGAAGCATTTCTTGGTGTTCCTCGTCACATTATCTTATGTTGACTTCTTAAGTCACACTTTGCAGATGTTTGAAAACAAGTAAAAATCTGATACAGAGCTGAAAATTTTGAAACAAACATAAGCAATGTGACATGACTTATTAAACAGCATGGAAACTAGTAGAAGCATACTTAAAGTAACAAACAGCGCACATGACTGTGGTCCACAGACCCTAACCCCCATCAAAACATCTCTTTGAGCCAATTCCTTACAGCATAGCACAATTACCTCTGTACAAAAGCCTTCCTGAATATTTCAGTTTTGCAGAAAGCCGGGAGAGTGGGAGTTTACCTGAAATCTTCAGGATGCAAAAAAAAAAAAATGATTGTATGATTCCTTTCATGTACATCATGATCACATCAAGATTTCTTTTTTGAAGATGGTGAAGTAGACTTGACAAAGATGTAAATGAAACAACTGATACTTTTAACCAACTATACAGTTAAATTTAGAAATTCTCCTAGTTTAACTGGAATTAAGGAAGAGTGGGATGTTGCACAGTGTGAAATTCTGAAACAGTATAAATATATAAAACCCAGTCCCCAAGAGTACATCACACTGTAGCTCGACCAAGAAACAGAAGCCAGAGTAGTGCAATGCAGATGATGAGATGGGGCTGTGCAGAAACAGGCTTAATTCTCATTGGTTGGTCACTGAGGGCTTCATCTTCCTTTTTGCTATATAAGGGCCTGGTCACATGTGCTCTAAATTCATATGATTGGAGGAAACCCCATCTCTGCTTAAGTTTAATGTGTGACTGCACTCATCTTCAAAATGGTCTGGAGCATAGGGGGTCGGCTTTGTCTCTCATGGTCTGTTCAACATGTCTCCTGCACAAAATCGAGGAAAAGAGAGAAAAAGACACACACACACACACACACACACACACACACACACCGGCTTGTTTCTATCTGCAAAAGTGTGCTGGGTGAAAAGATGCTCCTGCCTCTACGCGCACACATGGGAGCCCTTTTCCCTTCCCCTAGACCATTTTGAAGGTGAATCAGGTCACATGTTAAACTCAAATAGAGTTGGAGTTTCCCCCATTACTAAGGTTGCCAGGTCCCCTTACCCTCCCAGGAGGTGGGGGGATAGCACTTTTTAAAAATTATTATTTTTACATGCTCACACAAAGGGCACGCACACTCCTGGTGGAGCATGATGATGTTACTTCCAGAAGTGACATCATCACACATATATGTGGGCATGCTCCTGCCCTTCACAGGGGCCAATTTGGGCCCCTGTAAAATGCAGGAGCATGCCTGTTGCAGGATATGATAACTTCCCTTAAGGAAGTGATGTCATCGTGGCTGGTGGGATCGTGCTTGCTGCATGCTGGCCTGGGAGGATTTTTACATCCTGGGCCCATTCCCTGGGCCTTCCTCCCCCCTGGCCAGGTGAGTGTCATAGGGGGCAGAGGCTGGGAGTGGGGAATCCCCTCTCCCCACCGAGGGACCTGGCAGCCGTACTTATCACACATGAATTTAGAGTACATGTGACTAGGCCCTAAGTGAACAGTAGCCATTTTGGTCTTATTTAGGGAACGTAAAGCACTGAAGTTAGGGCCAAAATACATAATATGTGTATTTTCTGGACCCAATTTGTTTTCTCTGCAGTCATATGTCAAAGGCAGGAATGTTATTTTAAAGATCAGAAGGAGTCTTTTTCTGGCTTGAACTGCTGCTTTGAAAGGGAGATAGGGAACACCCACACAGGGGTGTTATTTACATAACTTTGGAGTAGCACATGCTTGGAATATATATTGCTCCAAAGTTATGTAAATAGCTTGGGGGGTGTCTTAGTATCAAAAAGCCTGGGGGAAGGCAGAACCCTCTCCTCCCCCAAAGTAGCAGTTCAAGCTAATAAAGACTCCATTAGATCTTTGAAATGACATCCCTGCAGCTGATGTATGACTGCACACAAAACAAGCTGGGCCGTTTCCAGATGGCTTACCTGCACCCGCAACGTCGCGCCACGTTGCAGGGAAAACGCGAAATATCGCGTTTTCTCGCACGAGTTTTGTGTGGCGTTGCACAAAACTCGCGTGAGAAAACGCAATATTTCGCGTTTTCTCCACAATGTGGCGTGACGTTGCGGGTGCAGGTAAGCCATCTGGAAACGGCTCTGGGTTTGGAAAACCGAGAGTCAACTAGTGAACTAACATATCATGTATTTTGGCCCTTAGGGTCACTTTGGTGACAGCAAAAGTCTGTAAGAAACGCTACAAGGCATCCTGGAATGCAGAACACTCAGGGATGTGCAATATCCAAGCACTTCTTCTACATACATCCCACCTGTCATAACAATGCATTTTGCTAGTCTGAAATATTTGAATGAACTGAACTAAAGAGATACAGCTTAAAGAGGCTTCTGTTTGAGACTGACTGGTATTCTCCATATATTAACCTGTGGTATCATATCAAGACTGATGTAAATCTTCAGCAAGTCTGTGGCTTTTCAATTTTTAAACAACATGTCCTAACCTCTGGAGATTTCTTTTCTTTGAAGAAGTTAGAGGCCAAAGTTAAGATAGGCAGAACTTCTGAGTAGTAAGCTGACAATGGAATTTTATTATCTGGGTTTGTGAATCCTTTTAGGTTCTAAAGAGCTTTCACTTGCTTGGTTTTCTCAAACATCTCTTCTTTATTTAATGCATGGATTTAGATATCCACAAAGTGGCTAAAACTTCTGAATTATATAGAGATAGGTTTATGTTTATATCTATGGGTGTTTAAGTTTTTATGTGATATCTTTGTATCATAGTCACTCTGTTGTTGATTTAATATATATGTGGTATCAGCTTGTCACTGGGTTTTAATGACAAAATAATAAATATTGCAGTTTATATTCAAAGAAAGGGTTTTGATTTGAAAATTTTGTATGTAACTTTTATTAGTATATAACCTTCTTATATGCCATCTTCCTCCAAATTAGTTGTACTGTTCAAAAAATGTAGAGGGGCTTTTGTTCTGACAATTTGAATTAAGGCCATCTAGGGTGAGCATAATCCTGTTTAAAAAATTAGTCAAAAACTAATGCAATATATAAGAGAAGAAGACAGGAAGATATATAACATTTTCTTTTCACTAAGTGGTATCTATCAGGTGCTGTCTTTGCCTCAAAATAGTAGCAGATATAACCTTCCTTCATCTGCAATCTATGCAGAAACAAGAAAGAACTTGTTTTGCAGATCAGAGGACATAATTTTTGCAATGGGATATAGATAGAGAACTCATCTTTGGCAGAGAATATCCAGACATCTATAAAAGTAAAAAATGTAAGACAAAGCAGTGAAGTCAGGGGGCAGCAACTTTTTATAATTAAGGCTCCATTCCCCATCAAAATTCAAAGCAAGAGATTAACTAAGGAAGTCTGATTGTGTAACTAAAAATATACAATTTACCATCACTAAAAATTGAGATGTTGATTAATAATCCATGAAACTTCTGCAGCTCAAACACTGGTAACTGTGAGTACTTTATTAGGAAATGTCATATATGAGGTTTCACAATAAGTAATAAATATACACAGAAGCATCCTGTGCAATTGTTTAATATACCATCATAAATGTGCACACAGTTTACACACTTGGATTACTGGCAGTGCTTCACCTCCATAATTTACCTTTCTGTAAAGCATCTTTAAGCAACCCTTTGGGCCCTATCCAAAGTCCATGTCCACTCTCTTGGACCTATCCAAGAAGAATTGGAGAGCATCTCAGGTGGCGGGATGCTGAAGATCACTTCATAGTAGAGGCTCTTCAAGACAGTATGCACTTGTGGGATGAGCAGAGAATCAGCAGATATTTCTGGCCCCATGTTCACCCCCAAGAGGCTGCTCCCACTCAGCTGGCATGGGGAGGGAAATGGGAAGCACAATCACCTCTGGGGAGGCCAGCTGGATCTCACTGCCCTGAGGAAGGGAAGGGAATTTCCCTTCCAGAGCATTTCGCAGGTGATGGAACTTGCTGCAATGAGGCAGGGCCAGCTCTGGACCTGCTCAGTTTGGTGTAGTGGTTAAGAGTAGAGATGGGCACAAACAGCAATATGAACTTAAAAAAAACTACGAACAGCCCAATCTGCTGTTTGTGAACAAGCTGTTCATGAGGCCCCATTCTAAATGAACAGGTGGTCGTTGCAAGCCTTGTTCGTTGCTGTTCATTGCTGTTTGTCAAGCCAGACAGTCTGGCACCTGCAATCAATTCCCTTGGCAACTCAGGCAGGGATTGTCTGAACTCTGTCTGAACTCCTGCTGTTGCCCTGGAAACCCCAATCTAAGCCCAATTTAGTTTGATAGGCAGGTTTCTTTTCAAGTGTGGACTGGAGCTCCAAATTTGTTACAAGAGTAAAAGACCAGGGGGGAGGGGGGCTCCCAGCTCTGGCTTTCAGGGAGAGACAGCTGCTGTTAGAGAGAGAGGCTGGGTGCATTGGAGCTTGGATTTTCTTTGTGTGTAGTGGAATAGGGATCTACCCTTTCAAGTTCCAGGGCTGCTGCCAGGCTCCGGGGCCAAGCTATTATTTATTATTGGTACATTTCCTGCTGCCTGCTTAGGTAGGGTTTCTGGGAGTGGTGCAGTAGGGCTCTTGATGGCTGGAGGAGAGCCTGCTGGCCCCCACGAACAACGAACATTTTCATGACAGGATCATGTTTGTCAGTGTTCGTTGTTCATTGTTTGTGGATTGCAATGAACAATGAACACCATGTTTGTTTATTTATTTTTCTGTTCATGCCCATGTCTAGTTAAGAGCAGCAAGACTCTAATCTGAAGAACCGGGTTTGATTCCCCACTCCTCCACTTGTAACCAACTGGGTGACCTTGGGTCAGTCCCAGCTTCTTGAAGCTCTCTCAGCCCCACCCACCTCACAGGGTGATTGTTGTGGAGATAATAATAACGTACTTTGTAAACCACTCTGCATGGGTGTTACGTTGTCCTGAAGGGCAGTATATAAATCGAATGTTGTTGTTGCTGTTGTTACTCCTTTACAGGACAGAACTCTTAAAGGGAGCTCAGACAGCCAAAGTAGAAGTAGGTGGTTGGATAGTCTCTGACACCTAAGAGAAGCCAGCCAGGTGGACAGCCAAGAAGAGGGCAAATGGGAGTGACTGAAATGCTTCCCTTAAGCTTGCTCTGTCTACACTGATGTTGCCTCTTCCAGGGGAGTGAACTCTGAAGGGCACTGCAATCCCAGAAGGGACTCCTAGCTCATCATTTCCCCACAGTTCCATTAAGAAGTTTTTGCCTGCCATTCCTATCACATGCTGGTTATTCTAGCTCATTTTAAAAGACATTTCTGTGGGAGGTAGATTACTATTACTTACAAAACTCTAGGGAGCCCCTAACATCAGATTTCTCAGATTCCATAATTCTGAACATATATTAGAATAACTGAGTGACATGCTGAAGCAAAGAATTTCTCACTGTATAGAAACAATGTTAATGAATTACTTAATATTTTGATTTCTATCACTTTAAATGCTCCACATGCTCTGTACTTGCTAATAAGTATATTATGTTATAATCAATTGCATTTTGACAGATATTTGACTGTGTAACTGCAACCTTGTACGTTTACCGCTCAATGTCAGATATCTTGATGCTTTAGGGTTGCCAACTCCAGGTTGGAAAATTCCTGGAGATTTGGGGATGGAGCAGAGGGACCTAAGCAGGGTGTGATGCCACAGAGTCCATCCTCAAAAGCTGCCATTTCTTCCAGGGGAACTGATCTCTGTAGTCCAGAGATCAGCTGCAATTCTAGGAGATCTCCAGGCCCCACCTGGAGGTTGACAACCATATTAGCAGACATCCTCAACTTTTTAAAAAATAGTGATCTAGTCTGACTTAAATATCTTAAGGCTTCTTTGATGAAAAACCAAATAAAAGGTTGAGGTGTCCCTAGGACAACTAAGAGGGGAGACGGGGGATGAAATTTCCCCATGTTTGGGTTGCTTTGGGAGCATGAGGAAGCCCACTGGCTTTGTTTTGTTCTCTTGCTGCAACTTAGTAGGATACCAGTAATGTTGGAGCTCCGACAACAGCTAGAAACTCTTCTAGGAATCTACAAGCACTCCTCTAAATCCTTTCCTCGATTGAGATGCATGTTATGGGCATAAAGTTTAGAAAATCAGCAAGAGGGAGTGTCCGGAACTGACCACCAGAGAGGCTGTCTTCACCACTGCAGCAGTCAAGTGAAAACAAGAGGGAAATGTAGAGAGCAAAGTTTTAACTTTGCAGCTAGTGCATCATTATCAGAACCAGTTGTTAATAACAGTTTCAGTGTTCTCTTCAGTGTTTAGAAAAGCCACAACATGTTTCTCATCTCTTCAATGAGCTTCCTTGGTCTCAGCTTGGAAGGGATTTGCTGAAAACGAGCTAATTTTGCATCCATTTCACCAGTCTGCATTACTTGATGCTTGAGCCAGATCTTGTCCTGCTCTCAGTGGTCTTCCTAAACTCTGAAGACTTTATCTCTCCCCCCGCCCCATACCTGTTATGAGGAGAAGGTGCGGGTGCAGCTGTACCTATGAAATGCTCCTAGAACACTGTAGGGATAGCTTCAACCATACTAGGCACCCTGGAAATTCCCGGGCTTCCATGTCCTTAATAAGAAGTCTCTTGGGAACTATTTTACCCAGGTGAAGTGGAGTTGTGATGACACAAACAACTTATTATGATAATTATGACCTGAATACAAATTTCGTAGAGGCTTGGGTTCAGCTCACAATTAGCCTCAAAATTCTTAAGTGTGAGAATCCATACTCCAAAGTTTCCGATTTCCTACTTCAGATGCATCACCACTCATCCATACAACAATACTGTAGGGTAGGTCATGCTGAAATATATCGATTTGCTCAGGGAACTCAGTGACCTTTAAGACTGAGAGAGAATTTGAATTGTAGTCTCTCCTACATTTTAACACTGCACTGTATCTGCTCTCACTGAATGCTAACAATAGGTACAGTTCTTAAGGCAAAAAATCGACAGGCCTTATATACAGTGGAACTGAACAATCTTCCTGTGGAAAAAAACATGTTCTTGTCTAGGCTTTTAGAGATACTTTTTATTCAGTCAAATCATAATGATGAGGACTTCACAATTGGTGCACAAAATCCATCCAAATACCTGTTAGGATACTCCTATGTCTGACTCAATGAAAAAGAATTATCCTGAGATTTTCACAATAAATCTCACAGGCTACAAAACTAATCCCCATCATAGTCAAGAAATTGTTCAGGCACCAGTATGAAGAGTTACGACCTTTGTTTTGGCACTGATGGAAGATCTGTGCTGCGAGATTTTATTTCAGGATCATGTGGAAGAAATCAGTGGCCTTTGAATGTAATGTCTGAAAAGAAATCATGACTAAGGCCATGCCAAAGGCTTCTCGTACTAAAGTACTTACTACAACTTGTTTTATAGACTCAGCCAAACACAAAGCATTCTAAGAGATGGCAGCCATTCATCGTAGCAACCATAAACTGGCAAATAAAATTGTTGAAAGGAAGGATATAAGGGTCTGAAACGCTGAACAGTTCATGGAGTACATGTCACTAAAGTTTTCCAGTATTGCTTCATTGAGGCTGATTTCAGAGGAAGAAAAATAAAAGGAATATGATTTATTTACAATAGGTTTGGTCCAGTCTAAACTGTTCACTGAAAGGGAGGGGAGTATTTTCCACCATCCCCCCCTTCCTGCTGCAGACTCCTGATTTGCCTCAGATGCTGTTCCTGATGGTCTCCTGTCCTCCAGGAGCAGCATGTCAGGAAGACTGACAGGCTGCAGCAAGAGCAGGGAGGCAGGAAAGTAATGTTCCACTGACAGAAATGCCTGGCAGGAGCAGAAAATTTAGTCTGGATCCAACCCAAATGTAGGAGCAGCACAAGTTACTTTTACTGACTTCTATGCATTTCTCCAGGGATTCTGCATGCATTTGGCCTACAGCAATGGAGTTTGTTTTCAAAAATTTGTGATCATTTCACTCCATTAAAATTGTTTCTCCTTTTATACTCTAACTAGCCAGGAAGATTTTGTAAGACAATTATCCTCGTAACTTCTTGGCTTGGTACTGGGCAAGTACAACCTGGAAGGCTACTGAAAATACCCATTTCTTTGCTGAGCAGGTCAGTGAAAAGGCACCATGGAACAAAATAGAATGCATTTTACCCATTAAAAATCTTGCTCTTCTGGTAGGAATAAGAAATTTTTCCTTTGATTTCTCTTTCCTTTATCCCATGTGTGATTGTAAGCCTGCTTATAGGGTCTGTTTTATTTTACAGAGGGCTAGTAATTTTTGGATAATGATGAAAGTATATGCCTCAGTGTGTACAGTGCATGCTCAGAGTGTAGAAGGTCTTGTGTTCAGTCTCGCCTTCTCCCTGACGGACAACATTTCCAAGTGTGTGGATTTTTTTTAATGAGGCAGTCTGAAATGATACAATGAAGTACCATTTCATCTGCTGTTTGTGCAAATCAGTCCTAAAATTCATGTGAAAACAGTGGTCCCATCCATATATTCTCTCCAAAATGAAATGATTATCATGTCAAGAAATGTTTATTATTTATTTATTTAATTCGATTTATATTCCACTCGCCCGGCAAGTGGGCTCAGAGAGGATCACAACCAAGAATAAAATCAACAGGGTTGCATAAAAATGCAAATGTAAGGGTGAATTTTGGGATGGTAACCAAATCAGTAGTACAGAAGGCTTGTTATAGAATTTGTAGAAGTCTGCCGTTAAATTTAGAGATCGTAGAGCACAACTTTGACAGAGAAGCTCCACTAATGGTGTATTTGCGCAGCACTTAATCATGGAACAATATTAGTATATTCACATTATATGGTTCCTTGTTCTAAAGTTTTGATCTGAAATAGACTACTGGCCATAAACTATTTTTTTAAAATCAATTTCTCCTTAGTGCAGCCAGTCTGCCTTGTAATTGCTATTTACAAACTAGTGATTATTCTCTTGCAATCTATAAAGAAGCACAGTAAATGGCACATGTTACATTTTTCATCATTTGCATGTCATGCTTTTCATATCAATGTACTTTACCAGACCACAACAGAGGGATGGTACTTTTGAGATTATTTTCCATACAGCTTCTCTGTGGCCTTTTGTTCTCAGAGTCATCATGATATATTTTTTATAAATTCTGGTTTAAATAACCATTTACTTGTCAGTCCCAATCTCGAGTGACCTTTCATCAATTTAAAGAGAAATGTTGGTGAATATATTATGCAAGCACTTTCCTAAAAAGAAACATCCCCTGGCACATGGAAGTCCATAACAATATTAATAATGAGACTGTGATAAACTGATTATATATTTTTAAATGATGCTGGATACAAATTTGTGCATGTTATTAATGAGTAAAAATTTCCCAAAATCAATGGACCTTCAGAATGAATAAGGGCAGGTATTGTCTTTTGTGATTCAGTAACAATTAGCTTCCTGCAGCCAAGAGCTAAAGTAAATGGTAAATTCTTTTGACAGAAGGCAATTTCATCTCTTTAGTATAATGAAACCCTAATAAGCAGCAAAGGTTTCTGTGAGTTGTGCAGTAATAACCTAAAATGTTTGTGATTTAAAATAACTTGTTCTGCAAATGAGAAAGAAAAAGAAGCTAGTGTTCATGTAATGCACAGACTAATTTCTGAATAAGGTTTCCCCAGAGTAAGAGGAAATAAGGTTTCCCCAGAGTGTTCAACTTTTTCATGGCCACTTGCTCACCCTTGACTGCACATACAGTGTGCCACCATTCCACCAGAACTGTCATTCACTTGGGACAGCTTCATCACCTGACAATTGCTACCAGTGTGAGGTGGGGGTAAAAGGAAAATCAAAGCACAGGCCATCCATGAAAGGGAGCCCATTGGACAAAACAACATTTCCCCCCAGTTTTCCAACCTTTCTACAGAAAGCCTTTCCGATTTGACTGTTTGCAAGTTCCAGTTATACATCAGTTAATATTATTCACCTTAAGGAAAAATCCAGGTGTTTTTCTGGTCTACTTAAAGTTGTTCAGCATCATGGGTTTTGTAGACGTAAACTTCATAACCATTTGGCGGACATCACATACACACATTTAATACAAGGAAGAATGTCACAGGAATACTGATATATTTAGAAAATATAATGTTTAGTAACAAATTAGAGAATCATAAATGCATTTTCAAAACCTCTGTGGATTCTTGATAGACAGAAGAATGTGCAGGTCCTTTAGAAGTCCACAATCACAATATTCTACCACAATTATATGGGAGTTGGGTTCTTCAGATTTCATCTTGGAATTATTATAGCCATATGCCTGATATTTTAATTGATGTACAAAGGAATGGAATTGTCCCTGCTCCCAAACCCCACAAGCTGATTGGAAAATTTATGAAAAGCCAGTGGGTGTAGATAGGGACTCTCTGAATGATATTAAACATGTGAGGCAACTATATTATTGAAGGGATGAGGGCTAGGGAACTGTGGGAGCAACAAGGTCCAAGAAGCGGAGTCTGATTGAACTTGTTGAACTAGCCAGATAAATCTTTGGCTGCTGGTCCCCATTTCAGTAATATTTCACAGATTTTAGTATTTTTAAATTTAACACCAAGCATGGAGAGTGCAAAAAAAAACCCTGTTCACAGATTAAAATATAACTCATAACAATCTGATACCACCTTGTTTATTTACAGACACAAAACATGGGCAAGCCATATGCAGAACTCTCCTTTATGTGCGTCATGCCTGCCTGAACTTTTGCTCATTTTTCCATTTCAATATGTTCTTCTCAAAGGGTGCATATTAGGCATCTGTCTTTATTAATATAGTTTAATTAGCAGCTTAAGAAGTGAGTAATAATCAGACTTTTTTTTTCTTCAGAGACTACAATTAAAGTACCAGTTAAGTGTTGGTAGAGAGACACACAGCAAAAATGAGAAGCCTTTGATGAACTGTAATTAGTAATTAAATTATTTCACTTGCTGTCTGTGACACTGGGCTTCCAAATCCCACATTGCTTGTTTGTGTATTGATGCACATATTTTCTGCTAGATGAAAAAATGTGTCATTAGTGTCCCCTTGTACAGCTGTAACCTTTTAGATGATGACTGCTTTATGTAGTACCACCACTAAATTCCACAGGGCCCAGTTCTTACAGCCACGTGCTTGTGCAAATAGGTGATGGCTGGAGATGTGAAAAGTGATACTGATCCAAGCAGACTGGAAGCCATTAAATAAAGACTACTTAGACAAACATAGAAGGATTGGTTCTTTTACTGAATTGGTTTATGGCTAATTTAACTATCTATGAGCCACCATTTTTCCCTGTATTTTCCCCTGATTTGCCATCAGAAGTCTTCTGGGGGAGGTTTGTTTTTGTTTTTTTAATCCAGTCAGCAATTGTGCTGTTGTGATCTAATGTCCTACTGATGTATTGCCATGCTCACTTAAGTCTCAGCTTTCTTTTTTAAAAAAATAATTCTCTACTTCCTTCTGTGAGGAGTTTTAAAGGGAAAAGTGCTGTGTTTGTAACTGGCAAACAGGATGCGAGCCAAACTGGTGGCTCTTCAAGCAGTCTTACTTATTAGGTGTTTCACAGACCTGTTTGGGTAGTGACTAGCTTGAAATTAAAATATAAATTAGCAACTACGTAAAAGCTTCCAATGAAAGTAAGTTAACCATGTAGATGGTAGACTGTTGTAAGACCATAAGAACAGCCCTGTTGCATCAGATCCAAAGTCCATAGCATCCTGCATCCAGTTTCTCACACTTCCAAAAGGCCTACAAGAAGGGTACTAATGCCAAATTCACTACCTTCTGTTGACTCAAGTGTCAGGTCCTTTTCACACTGGGACTGTAAAGCGTTTCAGTATCTGTTCTGCTTTGCATGTTTGCAGGAGTTTCACACTGTGTCATGGGACACAGTACCAATGTTTGTCCACATCATCCTCAATTTTTCCCCCTGTGGGGGAAATACCACGATGTTATTTTGAAGCAACTGCCGAGTCACAGCTGGCAAAATTAATGTCATTGTGAACTTTGTAATCCACTTCTGCTTCTCTTCTCCCCCCTCTCCTTTTCCCCAGGAGCTGATTGGTCTATGTAGAATTAACCACTCCCACCCTCCTCAGTTTACTGAACTCCTTTACCGCCATTTTTCATCAGTAAAGTGAGGTAAGGATCATAAGGCTGCTTCTCCATTGGCTTCCTTCCTCCCAGGTATGCATGCACTCTCTTATTTTCTTTTC
Organism: Eublepharis macularius; assembly: GCF_028583425.1. Lineage (NCBI taxonomy): Eukaryota > Metazoa > Chordata > Lepidosauria > Squamata > Eublepharidae > Eublepharis > Eublepharis macularius. The sequence goes on from NC_072798.1 coordinate 61,442,515, forward strand.
ACATCCAGGAACGATTCCTAACATTGCTGCTTATTCCTTGCTGGTTTTAAAAGCCAGGAAAGGGTTAAATGGCTGTTTTCTCTTCCTCCCTTGAAGGTATGCACACACTTTTTTTTTCAAAGTCAGTAATGAGTTGTAAGTTACTGTGTTGTAACGTTACTGCTCATTTCTCCTGGCTTTAAAAACCAAGAAAGGGTTAAATGGCTGTTTTCCCCTCCTGCCCAGTCTTCTGCTAATGCCCCCCTCAACATTTTGCACAGCTGTTTGCAAAACAAAGCAGCAGGGAAGCTACCAGGAGGAGATGCAGCAGCAGCATTTTAACCCTTTCCTGGCATTAAAAAAAATAAATATGACAGTTATAAATGGTAAATTACAAGATGAACCTCTGCAATGCTTTTATCATGACCCCTTCTTACACTTGCCCTAGAATTGTACACAAGTAAGACTGGGCATATCTGGCAATGTTCCCAACTATATAGCAATATGTCTAATACTCAACATGGTCCCATCTGTGGATACTTAAATCCAGTCACTGGGCACATGAACAAACAAGCCAGATATTTCTACATCCCTGAAAAAAGGCTCTAAGTTCCAAAAAAAACCCACCCTTGAAATATGAAAAAATACATTGGGAGATTAAAGCACTCAAAATAATAGAAGCTACTGCCTGTAGCTTTAAGAAATGAATGCTTTTCAGGGTTGTTTTGGCTTTTTAGGGAGGACTCATCAGGGACATGCCTATCAGCAATGGCACCATAAACAGAAAAGAGAGATCTTCTATAAACTTAATAAAAGCCCTAGGCTTAAACCCCACTCTTAATAATAGAAGCAACACCTGCAACTTTAAGAAACAAATCAATCTTGGTGGCCATTGCTAGGGAACCACAGCAGTACTGCCAATTAAAGCCTTGGTCTCTTTCAGTAAAAGGCAGGGAGAGGAGGAAGACCCTTTCCAGGGTCATTTTGGCCTTTGAGGGAGAATCAGAACCAGATCTGGCAGCAACCACTGGGCAACTTGATTCCATGTAACTTCTGTGACTCACCCAGGCTTGGCTGCTTGCTATACTTCAACAGCAGCCACCCCACAAAAACCATTGTAGTGTAGTGGTTAGATAAGGATTTTGGAGATCTAGGTTCAGATCCCCAGTCTGCTATGGAATCAAGCAAGGTGAACTTCAGCCAGTCATAAACACTCAGCCTAACATAACTCACAGGGGTTTTATGATGATAATATGGCAATTCACCTCCCTGAAGGAGGAGGAGGCAGCTATCCTTTTCTGGCCATACAGAAATGCTGGAGGGTGTGGAGCAAGAGCTCTTATAGGGCTGCTCCACCCCTCAGAGTCTCATTCATGCCTCATGCTTGGCCCATCCACCTCACCCAATTTCAGTGCAGGTTTAGCCAGTCGCTGTTCATCAGGGCCAGGTAGGAATTTTTTCTCCTTTCCCACAATTGGCAACAGGGTAAGGAGTTTTTCATCTACCTTGCACTGTTTGTATGGAGAGGTAATTGGCTTAAGGTGGGTCTGTTAGGAGCTGCTTCTGGCAGGTCAGAAGTTGAGGAAAATCAGCGGGCCAGTGAGCCCCCTTGGCATATCCCCATTGGTGGGGAATTGGGGTCTGTCAAGAGTGGCTGGCTGCTTTATGGCCCAGTTGTGAGGACAGATGCCCTGGTGGGAAACCCCTGGACAAACCAGTCTCCCCCTGCAGCTTTACAGCTGGGTAGGGGAGCTTTAAGGGGGGAACCACTTTGCCTGGCCGGGCCAGGTCCCAGCCATGAGCATAGATAGCTTGCACCTGGGGCAACAGGGGCTCACCCAGGCAGATCAGGGCAGAGGTCCAATAGTGACCACAGGGCCTGACCTGTACCACTAGTTAAGACTCCTGCCGTGTTGACAGTTACATTGTTGTAATTTAATAAAGTGGCCCTTTAGTTCCCAACTCTTGTGTCTTCCTCTTCATTCCAAATGTGGGGGGGGGGAGCAAAATGAAGGATAGGAGAATTATGTAAGCAGCTTTAGTTTCCTATTGTGGGAAATAAATGAAGTAAAAAATGAAATGAAGTAAAGCTGAAATCTGGGGTGGGCAGATTAAAGAAACACTGGTGCATGAGTGATAGGAAAGAGAGAAGGAAGAGGGGATATGGGCGAGGATATGGGCTCCCAGGAGGAGGGAAAGGGGAAAATAGTGTGGGGAAGGGGATACAGGGGGAAATAAAATGATTCCCACAAGTCCTTGCAGGTTCCTTTCCTGTCAATATATCTAATTCTCTTTTTTTTATTACTTTTTTTTCTTAATTACTAACAATACAAAAGAAATAGGAAAAGGAAACAGAGGGAAGGGGGAAAAAGAAACAACACATAACACAGACACTACATCTACAAATAATGCATTCCCTTCATTCTGCCATTGTTTAAAATTAAAACTTTGTAAAATGCTGTTAGATTGGTAGACCTTATAAAATACAGATTACAATCAAGATTAGGTCTTCTTCTCCCCCCCCCCCCCGGGTCTCGGTCGCAGTTCTCTCTGACCAGCTGCAGTCACTGTGCTCGCTCCCTCCTCCCCTCCCCCTTCAGACTTGGAATACTTTTCTTCTTGCTGGAAATCTTGCTGGAACTCTTGGTATTTACACTCAAAGTCCCTTAGCTGATCGATTCGGTTTCGTTTTCTCGGCCATGTCGGACGCTCCTCTCCGCAGGTCCGGGAGGAAGCGCCCGAGCAGCCTGACCAGGCGGCTGACCTGCGAAGATTAGCCCCCAGAACTCCCAGTGAGGGAGGCAGGGTCCGGAACGCGGCGGGAAGAGCCCCCTGAAATCTATGCAGGGGGTAAATTGCCTGTTTGTTCCTATGGAGGCCGGCAGACGTGCGCGGCACCTCGAGTGCTGCCGGGCCATGGAAAACGGCAAAGAGCAGAACTAGGCGGAAGCCTGTAAGTAAGCGAATCCCTTCTGTTATTACAAGTGCACGCCAAGGAGTGGTGGGATCTGAAGCTAAGAAGGCTCGTTCTTCCCCCTCGCTGAGTCTCAGAATTTGGTCGGCGGTCCCCCCCCCCTAAAATGGCAGCGAAAAAACAGAGTCCCGCTCTGGGCAAGTCAATTTCGGCTGCCCTGCAGGGGAAAGGAGAGTTGCTCGAGGACTTGGTGAAGAGGTCGGTTATCGAAGCCATAAAGCCCTTTGTTGACAAGCTGAATGAAACAGATCAAAGGGTGGGCTTAATTGAGAGCGAAGTGAAAACTATTAAGGAAGCAGCGGGGGGGGGCAGAGAAGTCTGCTTGGGAAAATGCATCACTCGTGAGGGCAACGAATAAAGAGTTAAAGCTGGTGGAGAACCAGCTGATCGGGCTACAAGTGGAACGAACGCAGACAATTTTGCGCATCCAGAATGTGAAAGAGGAGGAAAATGAGGATTTATGGGATCTGGCCTCGGAACTATTGGCGGCACCCGCGAGGGCAACTAAAGAAGAGGTAAAAAGCGCCATTTTGGAAGTCCGCCGGGCTTCTTCAAAATATGCAACGAAGCGTCAGCTGCCTCGCGAGATCATCATCGATTTTTCATCTAAGAGGATCCGAGACACTATCCTATACAACTCATACAATGCAGACTTGGACTTTCTGGGCAATAAGGTTAAGATACTGAAGGACGTTCCATTTTTAGTTCGGAAAAGAAGATTTAAGTATAAAAAGTTTGCAGCTCTTCTGAGGGAACGTGGAATAAAGTATAAATGGCTATTTCCGGAAGGTATCTGGTTTAGTTACAAAGATCAAGCTTACAAGATAACATCAGAAGATCAACTAAGGGATTTTGAGGACAAAAATCAAGAATTTCAGCAAGACACCAAGCAAGAAGAAAAGGATTTGAAGTCTGAAGGGGGGGGGGAACGAGCACTGCGGTTGCAGTTGCTCAGAGAGAACTGCGTCCGAGGCCCAGGGGGGGGGGGGAGGAAGACTTAATTTGGATTGTAATCTGTATTTTGCAAGGTCAACCACTCCATCAATATCTTACAGTTTTAATTTTTCAATAATGGCAGTATGAAGGGAAAGCATTATTTGTAGTCTAGTGTTGTTATATGTTGTTGTTGTTTTTTCTCTCCTTCCCCTGCCCCCCTTTTTCCCCTCTGTACTGTTAGTTAATGTAGGTAATAAATAAAATATTTTTTTTTTAAAAAAAGTCCCTTAGCTGATCTTCTGATGTTATCTTATAGGTTTGATCTTTGTAGCTAAACCAGATGCCTTCCGGAAATAACCATTTGTACTTTATTTCACGTTTCCTCAGAAGAGCCGCAAACCTTTTATATTTAAATCTTCTTTTCCGAGCTAAAAATGGAACGTCCTTCAATTTCTTAACCTTATTGCCCAGAAAGTCCAAGTCCGCATTGTATGAATTATATAGGATGGTGTCCCGAATCCTCTTAGATGAGAAATCAATGATAATCTCGCGAGGCAGCTGACGCTTCATTGCATATTTTGAAGAAGCCCGGCGGACTTCCAAAATGGCGTTTTTTAACTCTTCTTTAGTTGCCATCACGGGTGCCGCCAAAAGTTCCGAGGCCAGATCCTTTAAATTCTCATTTTCCTCCTCTTTCACATTCTGTAGACGTAAAATTGTCTGAGCTCGCTCCACTTGCAGCCCGATCAGTTGGTTCTCCACCAGTTTTAGTTCTTTGTTTGTTGCCCTCATGAGTGCCGCGTTTTCCCGAGCAGACTTCTCCGCCCCCCCCCCCCCCGCTGTTTCCTTAATGGTTTTCACTTCGCTCTCAATTAAGCCAACCCTTTGATCCGTTTCGTTTAACTTGTCAACAAAGGGCTTTACGGCTTCAGTGACCGACCGCTTCACCAGCTCCTCCAGAGACACTCCTTTTCCCTGCAAGGTAGCCGAGATTGATTTGCCCATAGCGGGGCTCTGCTTTTTCATCGCCATTTTAGGGGGGGGAGTCCTCCGACCTAATTCCGAAACTCAATGAGGGGGAAGAAATCCGAGCCTTCTTAGCTTCAAATCCCACCAATCCTTCGCATATGCTTATAGTAACAGAAGGGATTCGCTTACTTACAGGTTTTCACCTAGATCTGCTCTTTGCCGTTCTCCATGGCCCGGCAGCACTCGATGTGCTGCGCACATCTGCCGGCCTCCGTAGGAGCAAACGGGCAATTTACCCCCTGCATCGACTTCAGGGGGTTCTTCCCGTGGCGCTCCGGACCCTGCCTCCCTCACTGGGAGTCCTGGGGGCTAACCTTCGCAGGTCAGCCGCCCGGTCAGGCTGCTCGGGCACTTCCTCCCGGACCTGCGGAGAGGAGCGTCCGACATGGCCGAGACAATGAAACCGAATCTGTCAATATATCTAATTCTCAATGTGGTCATGTGGATATTTGTATCTGGAGAATGGAGCCATGAACAGAAAAGAAATATATTCTACAAACTTGAAAGCAGCCCCATGCTTAGCTCCCTCCCCAAATAATTGAAGTAGCTTTAAGAAACAAATGTTCCCCAGTGGCCATTGCCAAGCAACTACAACAATATTGCCAGTTGAAGCCTTGGTTTCTATCAGTAAAAAGTGGAAGGAAGCTTTCAGGGGACATTTTAGCCTTTGAGGAAAAATCAAGGACAGAATTGGCAGCAACCACTGAACAACTTGATATTGTGCTAGTTCTGTGACAAGGCTTGGCTCCTTCCTATTGTTCAACAGCAGCCACCTGCTGTGGTGTAAAGCCAGTGTGGTGTAATGGTTAGACTAAGGTTTGGCAGACCCAGGTTCAAATCCCCATTCTGTCATGGAATCTTGCTAGGTGATCTTGGGCCAGCCTGACTTACCTCAGCCTAATGTACCTCACAGGGTGGTTGTGAATATAAAAAGGAAAGAATTATGCAAGCTGCATAAGATGGGGTGTAAATAAATAAAAATAATGAAGTAAATAAATAATAAAGTTAGCAAAAAGATAACAGGTAGGTCAGGTGGTGAGTAGGAAAGCGAGAACTTTCTCTGTTCTCAGTGTTTATTTGTAATGGCCTTTAGCTACGTATATACAATAAAGGTGATACAACTACTAGAGAAGAAAAAACAGAAAGATTGCCAAAAGAAATGAGGGAGGAAATAATGAGGGGCAGGTGATACAGGGGGAGGTAATATGCCTCTTGCCAGTCCTTGTAGGCTCTCTATCATACAACTGTACCTGGCAGCCTCGGCTATAGTTTTCCTGGGTAGAGGCTGCCAGGGGAAGGAACAGCCAAAGCATAACCAGAACGGAAGACTGTTGCTTCTTGCACCAGTCACTCAGAATTTGTGGCAGGGGTGGGGGGCTAAAAGCAATCCAAAGTATAAACAAAAAAAGAAAGGGGATAAAAGGGGAACATATTGCTCTGTTTTTGCTCAAATAAAGCAATGATTAGAACCTGAGACTGAACAAACAGCTCTGAAAGTGCAGCTCTTTTATTTAGATTACTGAGGTTAGTTCACACCAAACCTTTCAAAAAAGACAATTAAATTCTTATTCTTGTCAAAAAATGTGTGAGAGAGTGAACAAAAGAACAGTACAATATGAAAATCATGTAACAGAGGGAAATAGCATAAAAGGAACCTATTTGCTCTCTCATGACCACTGAAACATAGATGTCTCTTACCCAATAATTACCTGAATATAACTGATGGATTGAACGTGTGCTCTGAATACACATTTGGAGAATGCAGAAGACTAGTGAAGAATACTAATTCAAAGAAAAGCTTCAGCAATTTCTAACATGAAATGAGTTGTATTAAGATTAAGAACTCTCTTCATGCTGTTTTTTGGTATCATATTAAAATGCATCAAAAGTGAATATTGATATTTCCAGTCTGCAATATATATCCAAGTGACAGGTGCTACTTATGTCAAAAGAACAGAAGAACTGCAACTAGGTCCAACTAGTCCAGAACTTGTTTCAGGCAGTGACTAGCCAGATGTTCATAGGAAATTCACAAACAGGACACAATAGAAATAGCACTCTATGGTGCTTTTCCTCACCAGCTGGTAATCATATTACAGCTAGTAATCATATTACATTGCATTCTTTTGAAAACTAACTTAAAAATTACAAGCCAGTCCTTACTATCATTTGGATAGCAGATGAATAAATTCATTCTGTTTCATTTCTTTTTCTGGTACCTGGCTGTCTGGCTTGAATATCCCAATACAGTGCAGACCTAGATCAAACCTAGATTAGATCACTGCAGAATTTTTAAAAGTAAATTGAAGCTGCACACGGCCATACAAGAAGAGAGAGCTAACTTGGATATTACTACCTGTTTTGGGGGGTGCAGTATGTAAGTGACTGCCTGTGTTATAATTCTACCTGCCAGCCTGGGGTGCCAAACTTTTGACTAAATTTTAATTCTGTATAAAACAGGAAACTCTTCTTCCATCTCGCTGAAATTTGGCAGAGATAATCCCTTGGGTAAAGTATTTAGTCCCTCAGAATTACAGCCAAACTTGATGGGGGAAAGCTATTACAGCTGGAAATGTGTTTTCTATTTCATTGCCTATAAATCTGGTGTCCTTTTGATTATCTATCTGATATTTGACAATGAGGAATAGTACAGTTCTGGATAATTTTTATCTAAACTAGATGGAAAACAAAAAAGTTACAGTGAGAATCTATTTTCCTATTGAAACAAATGAAAATGAAAACAAATAAAAGTTTAAAAAAAAAACCCCTACAGAAATATTTGTATACTCCTGGTATAGCCTCTAGATTCTGAGCTGGCAAGTTGTGTGCTACTTGAAAAAATACAACTTTGGGCATTTTTAAAAGTCCTTTATTCTTTTTATTCATGCTTTTCTTAAAAACCTTTCTTCTTACTGCAAGTTTCAATCATTTTGATTGTCTTTTCTTGACCAGTGCACACTGTGGCCTTGATCTTGCATTCCTTGAGCAGAAGGGATAATGTGCTCAGCATAGCTTCAATTTTGTGAGTAATAGTACAAGAGCTGATGCAACATATACATTTCAATATGATTAACTAAATAAGCTCAACCTCTCCCCACTCAGTGTTCCCGTTCTTCAGCACTGTTGCTGCTGCCACTGCCGCTGCCGCTCTTCCTTCTTCCTCTCTTCGCTGCTTCGTGCTTCGCAGCCAGGAGCAGAATGCGGAAGTTCGGGGCAGGCATCTGCTTAAATGCTAAACCACCAGACCAGAGGGAAGACTACTTCTCCGAGGTCCAGCAGCAAGCCCCACCCCGCAGCTTGCCTCCCGGCCGCTGTTGATTGAGCGGCTGGGATTTGAACTCATTGGCTGCCAGCTAGCCCATGGATCTCTGGGCAAGCCGACATGGCGGCCACCGTGCCAGCCCTGCCTCCCCACCCCAAGGCAGCAAACCGGCCACCCAGTAAGTCGGGCATTCACGCTTATGTGAAGCATCTGTTGTACATTTCATTGCTACCTATGCACAATGGCTTGGATCCCATAAACAGCCAATAGAAAGCACTAATGGCCTGGGATCTTCCCTACACTCTCCCCTGGAGCATTTCCAATCCTAGGAAATTTATTCTTAGGGACAAGGGTCTTGTGTGTACTAATAACCACACTGGTTGGGTGGCTATGGTGGTGGGGAGAAGAAAGGGAACGATTGCCCTTTTGGCCTCATGTATGAGTGGCATTCCACTGTTCTCTGCTCTGTGGCCCCATCAACCCTGAGAGCATACTCCAAGGCTGTAGCACGCTTCCTGGCTTTCGCCACGAGGGCAGGAGGACAGGACCCTTGGCCGGCATCACAGACAATGGTGCTGCAATACCTGGCCCATCTTCGAGGACTGGGCCTCGCAGCCAGAACCGTGCATAGAGATCTGTCAGCCATTTCCTTCTTCAGCAAGGCGGGAGGGCTCCCTGACCCCTGCAACTGTTTTGAGGCCTGCAGGGCAGTAGAAGGGTGGAGCCGGCTCTCCCCTCATATCCCTGACCTGCGGAGGCCCATCACACTGCCCATTTTGCAGGTGATTTTCCGGGTGGTCCCTGACATCTGCTGGTCCTCTTACGAGGTGCAGCTTTTCCACACAGCCTTTGCGCTGGCCTTTTTTGGGGCCTTCCAGGTCAGTGAGCTGGTGGCAGGGTCTCGCTGGGACCTTTGAGGTAGGGCGTTAGAATTCAGCAATGTGGTCCCCTCTAGGCACAAAGTGTCCATTACCATACGCCACTCCAAAGCGGACCAACCGGGCCGGGGGGCACCGTCTGCCTGTGGGCCTCGATGGAGAGAGCCAGCTGCCCTGTCTTTGCTGTTCGGTCCTACTTAGCTGTCCGTTCTCACCTACCCAACCCTTCCTTGGTTCACAAGGACGGACCCCTCTCACACGGTACCAGTTCGCGGCCCTCTTGTGGGTGGGCCTACAGGCAGTTGGCTTTTCCCCCATGGAGTTTGCCACCCATTCCTTCCACATTGGTGCGGCCACAGTGGCAGCGGATCTTGGCCGCCCTCCTTCGGCTATCCAGCATCTCGGCCAGTGGTGGTCCAGGGCCTTTCTCTCCTACATTCGCCCAGCCTGGGTGCTTACATGCTGATTTTGTTCTGAATGTGTTCTTCACATTCTCAGGTCAGCAGAAGATTGTGTGAATTTGCGGCCACAGCATCGTGCACTGGGCCGGGAAGTATGCAGCGGCGTCTGGATGGGGAAGCCACCTTGGGCTGGACGACCGCATCGAGTTCCACTGGTTTGGCGTCCGCGGCATGCTGTGGGAAGCACTGGTTTCCACCTTAGTCCATCAGGCTCATCGGCAGGGGCTGCCTGATGCACTTGTCATCCAGCTGGGAGAGAATGACCTGGGCAGGCAGGAAGTTCTGGACCTGAAGCGGGCTATGTGCAGTGACCTGGACTATCTACGGGGCTTGTTTCCAGGGACTTTTTTCCTCTGGTTGGACTTGCTTCAGAGGCGCGTTTGGTGTTTTGCTCGTCACCCAGACAAGGTCAAAGGAGTCCGGCAAAGGGTGGCCTGGGCCATGGGGCATTACATCACCGCGGCCGGCAGCCTGCTTATCATGCACCCAGACATTTCATTTCGCCTGGAGGCGTTGTTCCTGTCAGACTGTGGCTTACTAAAAGTTGCAATCCAGCCTATCTCTTGCAATTAGACATGAGTCCATTGGTTTCAAAAGATTTTACTGAATATAAACAACCATTATAGTCCACTGACCAAGATGCAATATCTTGGCTGGTACACGGGTATTGTTATGAATGACAGGCAAAAGTTAAGGTACAGAATAGCAAAGCCCAGCAAGTCCCATCCTCCCCCCATAGTTCTCAAAACAAACGGCTTGAAGCTGAGAGAGTGAAACTTTCCCAGGGCTGGAAAGGCTGTAGTCATAACATTCCTCTTCTTTGAGATAACTGTTACTGGGCTGCTTGTCACCTGCGAGAGAAGAGCTTAAAACACTGACAGGATTAAAATGGAGTCTGTTTGGTTAGATCATACAAAGAACATAGTCAGACCTGACATTTCTGCCCCCTCTAAAATGTCCTTCCCCCAGGTTTGAGAGGGTAGAGATTGTGAAAAGATTTTACTAATCTAGGAGCATGAACATGAATAGCCTCCACCCACTCATCAAACCCAGAATCAAAGTCCTTCCATCTGATGAGGTAAAACAACTTATTACGTTTGATTTTAGAGTCTAAAATTTGTTGTACTTCATAATGGTTTTGGTCATCAATTAAAGTTGGAATGGGAGGAGCACGGGTATGCCACATCAACAAGCTGATGTGGAAAGTAGGATGGACGTGGTGAAGGTTCTTTGGTAAATCAAGTGCTACAGTCACTTTGTTGATGATTTTACGAACAGGAAAGGGTCCCAAATACTTTAGTGCTAATTTACGGCTGATTTGAGCGACTTTCAATTTTTTTGTAGACAAATAAACAAAGTCTCCTGGATGCAATTCCCAGTCGGCCGCACGATGGTGATCAGCGTATTTCTTATAGTCCTGTTTAGCTTTGTTAAGATGTTGTTGAATGAGAGTCCATTGTTGAGCTGCCTCCCCCCACCATTCCAAAACGTCATTGGAGGCTGTTGCGGGGGGGAAGAGCTTCAAAAGGAAATGGTTTAAAGTGATAGCCATAAACTACTTTGAATGGTGTTTCTCCGGTGGATGCATGTACACTGTTGTTGTAAGAAAATTCTGCTAGAGGCAATAAATCAATCCAGTTGTCCTGCTGAAAATTGATGTAGCAACGGAGAAACTGTTCTAATAATTGATTAGTTTTTTCCGACTGTCCGTCGGTTTGCGGATGGTGGACGGAGCTTAAACCTTGTTCAATTCCCATGAGTTGCATAAGCTCCCGCCAGAAGTTGGCAACGAATTGTCCGCCTCGGTCGGAAATCACCTTTGATGGAAAAGAATGAAGCTTTACAATATATTTCAGAAAAATATCCGCCAATCTTTTTGCCGAAGGCATAGTAGTGCAGGGAATGAAGTGGGCTTGTTTTGAAAATAGATCCACTACAACCAAAATGCAGGTGTGATTTTTGGAAGGGGGAAGAGTGGCAGGGGCTGGAATTGAGCATTTGGGGTCCCGGTTGCAAGGAAAGGCAGCGGAATGGTATGTAGCCTTGTACGAATTGGGGGCCCCCGAACTAGACTGGTCCCGATTGCAAGGAAAGGCAGCGGAATGGTATGTAGCCTTGTACAAATTGGGGGGGCCCCGAACTAGACTCCCTACAGGGTTTGGTAGACGTGCTCCGAGTGCAATATGAAGACCTGTTAGAGGAGAGCAGAGCCCGAACGGAATTACAATCAATTAGACAAGGTAGCATGTCGGCCAGAGATTATGTTACAAAGTTCCGACAGCTAGCCGCCAAATGTCCAAGGTGTGAGGAATCCACCAAAATAATTTTGTTCAAGCAGGGCATGAATCCCAGACTGTTGGATCGGGCCCTTATGCAAGATAATCTCCCCACACTCTTGGGTTGGATTCAATTAGCCTGCGAAGTAGAAAACCGCATGCAAGAAGTGCGTCTTGTAGAACAACAACAAACGGCAGGGCACCAGCAAACCTCCATAATTGTAAGAGGGGGCAGGGGAGCAGGATATGCAGCTAGAGGAGCGAGAGATGCTAGATGGCAACAAGAATTGTGTCTACATTGTGGCCAAAGCGGTCACTTTGCAGCACAATGTCTGTTCTGGCCTGTGCAGAGAACTCCGTTCCCACCAAGGCACCCAGCCCCTGCCACTCTTCCCCAGCTGTCCCACCCAACGCCCGCTCCGCGAACTACGAGAGGGAGAGGGACATTTAGAAGACTCCATTTTAATGGAGTCTGTTTGGTTAGATCATACAAAGAACATCGTCAGACCTGACAGTTCCACCCAGACGGTGTCCACTTATCCAGTTGGGGTCAGGACATTTGGCTGCAGGACCTAAGGGATGGTCTGCTGGAATGGTTACAGCTGTAGGAGCATTGGCAGGAGCCTCTTCGTGGCCCTGGTGGTGGTTGGTCATTGGATCGGATCTTTCTTGGGGGAATCAGGGCCTCTGCCCTGGTTCCCATTAAGGGGATTCCCATAAGGAATCTTGGGAGTGAGGATGGAGGTGCATGCCCAGCTCGGGGGCTGCCAGGGCGCACTCACTCCCAGGTGGCAGGGGAATCATGGAGGGGTGTACACCCATATGATCTCCCCCTTTAATGCCACTCCTTGGTTCCCCCCCTCAGCAGGGGTCTGAGGGGGGAGGGGTCATCGGCTGGCAGGTGGGTCAGCCGATGCTGCAGGGGATCCAATCCACATGACTGCCAATGCTCCTTACTTGCTGTTCTCAATAAAGTTGTGGCCAATTTTCACTCCAGCTAATGTGTGGTCTAAGTTTGTCGCTGTGCCTCCACCCTCCTTCATGCCATCAGCATTAGGCTGCAATTTAATTTAGTTTTGAAATTGTATCAGAAGAAGTAACTTATGCTATATCTCACATGTACCAAAAATAAAGTGAGGATAAAATCACTTTCATTTAGTGCAAACAACAGCTGAGGAATACTTTCAGCACTTCTTCTTTAACAGAGACTGTCGAGGACGTGGATATCTTCCACAGGAATCAACCCCATATCATATCTGAAGCTATTGCCTTGCTGCTCTTCAGAAAAAGTGAAAGGCTCTTCTGAACTATAATGTAGATAACATCAGCGTTCAGGGTACTAAATCATCTTGGTAATCTAAAATATAGGTAGTATATTACTGTCAGTAATATACACCTGGATGCCTGGCCATTTGTGGTCCTCTTGGTAACTCCTAGTTGCTGGGATTCTTACAAGGACTGCTGGACTTTGGTTTAATTCAGCAATTCCTTTGTGTTCGTAAACAAATATCCATGCATATTTTCACTTAACATGGATCAGTTACGCCTTAACAATTCAGAGATCATTTTATATATGTTCTTATGTGTAAATGTATCAGTGGTCCTCATGTTAGTTTCTTTTTAAAAAGAACACAAAAGACTGAAGTCAGTACACCCTCTCCTGGCATGCTACGAATCAAAAGGCCTCCACTAAATTAAGACCATAAAGAATAGCAATGGGAGGAAATCCTTCTGAGGCATATTGATCCCAAGTAGTTAGTGTCTCGTTTAATTTAAAATCTATTTTAAATTCAATAAGAGACAAGTGTGCATAAGATCACTGCTGAGGGATGCCATCCAAACTTGAAATGGCAACAGAGACTAATACCATAAATGAACATGAATTCACAGAGACTAATACCATAAATGAACATGAAAAAAAAAAACACATGGAATTCGTTGCCACAGGAGGTGGTGGCAGCTACAAGCATTGCCAGCTTCAAGAGGGGACTGGACAAATATATGGAGCAGAGGTCCATCAGTGGCTATTAGCCACAGGAGATAGATGGTATTCTCTTTGTGGGGAGGTGGTGCTCTGTTGTCTTGGTGCTGGAAGGAAGGCAGTGGGAGGGCTTCTGGTGTCCTGGCCTCACTGACAGTCCTTTAGATGGCACTGGATTTCTAGCCACTGTGTGTGACAGAATGTTGGACTGGATGGGCCACTGGCCTGATCCAACATGGCTTTGCTTATGTTCTTATGAATTCTTGGGTTAAGAAAGAGACACTTCCTTCCTCCAGTGATACAAGTCCAGTTTAGAAAAAAAAATTGCTGCACACACTGATGATGATATATCAATACTAGACAAAAGGCCAAATATACTTTCTGTTAAATAAGACCCAAACATAACAGAATTTTCTGTGGTCTTTGAGAGAACTTATAGAAGGAGTCATTTGGAAACCCACCTACACTGCTATCCTGATCAGTTACAGCCTTCTAAGTCAATTGAATTCAATAGACTTAGGTGGGGTAAGTCTACTTAGGTTTGCATTGTTAATCTCTAGTGCCTTTGAGATATGAGCTGTGCAGATGCACTAAGTTTTATGGTCTATGATCAAATTACATTACAAAGGACTGGAATATTGGGGCAGTTTCTAATACCATGCCTCCATGGTTCTCAGAGGAGTTATGAATTCTTGGATGTTGTTCTCTTGATCTGGATTCACTTTTTATGATGCTCACAAATAGACATGGGCATGAACTGGAAAAAAAAGATCCACCTGATTCGTGGTTCGTCACTGTTCCATGAACTACAAACCAAGAAATCCACAAACTTGTACCAGTTCACAAACCGGTTCATGCTTTGTAGTTTGTGGAATTCAAATGGGGGTCTGTCAAACTGACAGCCCCTGTTTTCCTGCTGCCCTGGGTGGAAAGAGAATGGGGGCTGTTAGTTTCACAGACCCAACACTGGCTTCAGCTCATGGGCTGAACCCAGCACGGGGTGTGTGAAACTGACAGCCCTCTTCTCCTGCAGCTTGCTGTCAATTTCACACACCCCTCAGTGGCGCCAGCCTGTCTGGGGTCACCAACGCTCACGACCCACATGAAATGGGCCTGAAAAAGTTGTGGGGGTTCATTAACACACAGCTCCACGAACCGCATGTTAACGAACCACAAACTGGCCCGGTTCGTGCGATTTTTTTGGGTCGTAATTCGATTCGTGCCCACCTCTACTCACAAATGCTATGGTTCAGCAACTGTTGGCACGATCTGTACTATAATTCCCTTCAGTGAACACACTAATTCATGTAGCCTGTTATCCAAATTACATTCCAGGTCATGTGCAGCAATTGGCATCTTATTATTTATGTACTTATTTACTTTATTTATACCCTACCTTTCTCCCCAATGGGAATCCAAAGCACCTTACATCATTCTCCTCTCTTCCATTTTATCCTCACAACAATCCTGTGAGGTAGGTTAGGCTGAGTGTTTGTCTGGCCCATGATCACCTAGCAAGATTCCATAACAGAAAGGCAATTTGAACCTGGGCCTCCCAGATCCTAGTCCAACATGCTAACCACTACACAACACTGGCTCTAATATCTCCTGATATTAGCATCCCCACATTCTATTAGTACACAGAACAATAGCTCTGTGCTTATTTATTTGAAGCCTACATCATAATTTTTTTTTGTTCCTTAGGCTCACAAAGCAGCTAACAACAGCAGAAAAACTAACTACATGAAGAATCCCCCTCCCAACAGAAGCGCAAACCAAATATGAAGAAAACACCACAGCACAGCAACAAGAACAATAATCAGCAGGTATCTTCTTCCAAGCTCACTGAAGCAACAGTCTTTTCAACTAATTGGTGAAACCAAGCAGTGAGGGTGTTCAAAAGTCAAGGCAACATGGCTGAGAAGATCGTATCTTCAGTGAGATAAGATACCATAATTATTACCACATTTTAAGGCGTAAATGATTCATTCTGCCACAATTGCAGAATGCTTATTGTTTCAAACTCAATTTCTGAATGGTTGCACTTTCTGTTCCGCTGCTTTTCCTGTGATTAGAAAACACAAACAGTTCCACATCTCCCTATCTAGTTCCAGAAACAACCTAAAGCTCTCCCTGCTTTTATGCCAAAAGGAATTGGAGAATTCCAAAGGGGTGTTTTTATTTCTTTTGCTGTTCCTAAGGTAGACAAAATGCTAGGTCCCAAAGCATGCAGTAGGAAGGAAGTTGCACTGTTAAACCCAGATTTAAGTTCACAGACTGTAAACAGCTATAAAGCACTTGGTTTAACAAGGTGAGCTCTGTATCATAGTAATGATGCCCTTGTGATGCATTCTGAAGCACGCCGTATTTCTAGAACTCTGAAGTATTGTTATGTAAAGAACAACATATGACAGAAACTCTGCAGAGATTGTAGTCTTTTGGTTCTCTGAGACCATGTAATGAGCCTACAATGAGCTATTCTACCTGCAAAAAGCAGATTTGTTATGCTTTGCTTAATGTAATGGAAGAGTTTGAGATTTTTCATCTTCACCAGGTTAGGAGGAATAACACATTCCATTTTTAATAATTCAGTTTTTCCCATTCCTTTTCAAATGATCATATTTTCAAAACATTTTTTTAAAAACCCAGAAAGTTATAGACAGACTCTCAGTCTCCAGAGCTTGCTTAAAACCAACAGGCTTCACATCTGCCATTCTGGCAAACACTACACACAGAAATTGCAATTATTGTTTTTAAAGAATGCTTTATTCCTAGTTACTACTCAGGTACAAATCAACAAACAGAAGGGAGAAAAAAGCTTGGCCTACCATAGCTAGGAAGGTCCATTGTGGTAAGGGTACACAAGTACAACTAGCTTGAGTAGTCATCAAATAGAATACTTCTGTATCTCCCTATAAGTAGTGATGGAAGAAAAACATTTCTATTTCACTCCTAGTAAAGATGCATGACTCTAGAAAAAGGATAACATAGGGTTAGCCAATGAAGACCAGGGTTGCAGAGGCAGGCAATGGCAAACCACCTCTGTTAGTTTCTTGCCATGAAAACCCCAGCATGGGTCGCCATAAGTCAGCTATGACTTGATGGATTCTCCACCACATAGCCAGCCAACCAACCACCTGAGGAAAGAACAGGAAGAAACAGATCTTCTCCATATTGTCCTTTCTCCAGCTGTCCCTTTTAACCTCCAGAAAGATAATTCCGAGAATCATCAGATCCACAATGACAAAAACCCATATTGGTTTGGAACCTGCAAATAAGAACTGGCAAACATGCCCCTTCTCTCACCTGCCGTTCTGACCTATTACAGTCTCTCTCTTCCATCCACCTGGCTTTTGTTCACATTAGTCCCACATATCTGGGCAACATTTTTCTAGTTGTCAAAAGGAGCTATTGGGAGAAAAGGAATGTGAAATAATAATCATGCATGTGACAGTTGAGATGACAGTTGGTTGGATATAAGAACTTTCAGAAAGGCAGCAGCAGCATAATCCAGTTAAACACTTTTAAAACTCATGGGCTGAAGACTGGGAGCATCAATGGTTAGAGACCCTGATAGTTGGAGAGGAAGAATATAGAAGCCCAGGATAGTCCTAAGATTGTTAGGCAAGCTATGCTAGGAAAGCCCCAGAACAGAAGGCCCCATTAGTCTGAGCAATTCTACTGCTGCACGGGTGACCAAAGAAGGCTGGCTAAACACTTTAACATTTGGCATTCAGTTAGGTGGCTACAGGCTTCCCAGTTTAACCAACTCATTAAACCACATGTTGCTTAACCATGGTCTGATTGACGGGGGGAGGGGGGTAGTCAGGAGCGTGCCGGCGGCAGCACAGGCAACTGAGCAGCTGCCCGCACCACTTGCCTGCCTCGCAGGACAGGGAGCACGTGGCAAGCTGGCCACCCCCTCAGCAGGGCAGGCAAGTGGCACAGAGGGCTGAGCAGCTGCCCGCACCATTGCCTGCCCTGCAGGATAGGGAGCACGTGGCAAGCCGGCCACCCCGTCAGCAGGGCAGGCAAATGGCATGGGCGGCCTCCAAGCCACCCGCACTGCCGCTGCTCTGCTGGTGGCACGCTCAGCCTTGTGTGATGACGTCATGGAAGTGACATCATCATGCAGCACTGGGAGCGCTCACGCACTGTGCGCATGCGCAGGAGGCCAGGCTTGTGTTGCCCTTGGTGCTGGCAACCCTAGATCCGGCCTGTGCTTAACAACCATGTCAGTGTGAGAGCCGCCAGAGTTAGTAGAAAGGCTGCTAATATTTGAGAGCCATAAGCACTTGCCTCTAATCCTGGATGCAGAAAAATGGTACTGATTACAAGTACCTTACTCCATACAACCCATTTAATTCTCTTCCCTTGAAATCCATGAGACCCCAAAGTGCTAAACTTTGGCTAGAAGACACTTCAGGTCAGTGCAGGAATGGTCTTTGTTTGCCTGGTATATTCACATGACAGACAATTTTAATACTCTGAAAATGGCAACTAAACCCAGGACAGGCATGGTCTCTCTGCTGTTCTTGAAGAGCAAGGATCTAACCTCAGATAATGCTTGCATGCCTCTACGAAAGTGACGGTATTCCCACTTCTTGATAATGGGCAAACCATGTCTTCTAAAAATGTATTTGTAGAATACTATACAGCTAGATTTTCTGAGTTCTCTCTTTTCATTTCCTGGATGCTTTGTTCAGTGCAGCTCTTGCATTGAGCTCATCATACAACAGATGGTTTTGTTCCTACAGGTAGATGATTAAATCAGTATCCACAGAAACTGTGCAACAGTAGATTGGTTGCAGCAAATAATTCACTTCTGCAAAAAAAGAGAGACTTCTTCCAATAGAAAAAGTCTTTCTCTGCTGAAGGAAAGCTCTATACAAATAAGGTGTTCAGTTGGATCTGTATATTTTCCTTTCTTCTGCAGTTCCATTTGGCTCTCAGAATGGTTGAACTTGTGAGGATTAGAGGATCAATGTGAACAATGTCCCATGTGACATGGGGGCTGCAGTGAGGAAGAAGATCAGGCAAGTGGAATACTGATGTGATTCAGAGCATTGTATCCAACTTAGAAGAAGGCTGTAATAGATCTGATCCATGGTATGAAATGCAATGGACTAATACCATAAATCAGGGCAACAGTACAGTCCAAAGAAAGACAGAGAAGAAATTGAGAGCATCCTGTGGCTTTGTTCAGGTAAGAGGAACATGAGAGCAACATAGAATCACAGGCAATGCCAGTCTTTGAAGGGCAAAATAAAGGATGTGATAACTGTAGGCCCTAATAGTGCAATCCTAAACAGATTTACTCCAGCCTATACCAACTGATTTCAATGGGTTTAGACTGGAGTAACTCTGCTTAGGATTGTACTATAGTGTTTGCTCAGCCTAGGCAGAAGAAGAATACTTATCTCAAAATCTAGTAGGTATTCTTGGCAACTTAGAAGCAGCTAAAACAAATTAAGCAGAAACTATCAAAAACTATCAAAAATATATAACTTTTGTTATATATTATATTATATTATATTATATTATATTATATTATATTATATTATATTATATTATATTATATTATATTATATTATATTATATTATATTATATTATACTGGTCTGCTATATCGAGGGGTATAAGATTTATACTATATTGATAGTATAATTGATAGATGTATATTATACTGATAGAATATTTGATAGTATAATTGATAGAAGCATGCTATATTGATAGGATATTTGATATATATGATAGAATACCTGGAAAAAAAATAGAATGTGCTTAGACTAAGGGAATTATCAAGTAATAAGAGGGGGTAAGGGTTGGAAAGCTGTTGGAAGTCGATAGAGGGGGGGGAGGAAAAGGGTGGGGGATAGGGTTAATTAGATATTGAGGGAATGTATGTATTGAATTTGAAAAGTATACTCACCAATAAAAAAATTTTTTTAAAAAAATTCCCTTCTCCATGTGACTACTTCAGAGTTTAAAAACCTGTGACTTTATGACTGAAGACTAAATAAATACATTTTTTTTAAAAAGTTACATTTTCTCAAGTGAAATATTTGCTTCATAATGTTTAATACAAAACTATTTTTCTCTGTGTAATCAAAGGGAAAATTTAATGGCCAACCAGCTCCAGTCAATGCATCTATATTTTATACAGATATCACTACATATTTTAAATAACCTTCCTGCCTACAAGCTGTTTCTTTGAGGGTATGTTTTACTGCTCACAGCGAGCAAAATAATTCCCTTGACACAGACTTTTGGGAAAACTACTTTTAGTGACCTGTTGCTAAAAAGTCTGTACACCTGAGTATGTTACAGAATTTTTCAAGGTAGGAAATGCTACACGGAACAGACAAGAAAACATTTATTCCATTAAGTAGTTCAAACCCAAGTGGAGAGATCTTCTCTTTCTATTCAAGAGAGACCGCAAAAGAAAAAAAAAACCAAAAAAATGTTAGCAACAAATTCAGTCTGTCTGTCGGTTGGTCAGTCGGTGGCATGCATAGCTTCTCAAAAAAATGAAGCTAGAAATCTCAAAATTGGCTACTGGCTTCAGAACGGTCATGAGAGTTGCAGTACCAAACACAAAGGGAATTGGGACATCGTGGCTCAGATAATAGCCAGAAATCACCACCCGACCCATGCTTTGTGCATCAGAAGTCACTGTTCTCTCTGGAAGGTATGACTTATCAGAACAGAAAGCTAGGCGTTTGAAAATTGGCCCCCAAGCTCAGGATGATGAGGGGAGTGATAGTGTCAAAAAGACAGGGAATGAAGATATTCTGGCCCAGGTTATCTACAGAAGCCCCCTGATGCTATTTACAATGGAAACTAAGAATGCCTGTGACAAGCATAAACCACCCAAAAATAAAGCTAGGAGCCTCAAAATTGGCCCTGAGCTTCAGGATGGGAGTTGCAGTGTTAAACATGAAGACATCGGAGCATCCTGGCCCCACAATCCCCATAGAACCCCTTGTTCGTGCATTGGAAGCTATGACTATCTGTGGAAGCACAACTCATCAGAAAATGAAACTAAGGGATAAAAAATAGGTGACCAGCTTCAGGATGATACTGGGACTTGCAGTGACAAACCTGAAGGGAATCATACCATCCCGACACAGGTTATCTCAGGAACAAACCTCTGGTATTGGCAATGGAAGCAGAGGTTTGCTTACAAGAAGGCAGCACATACAGTCACTCAGTCACTCCAGTTTGTTGCTCTAGTTACTATTCTATGTGGGAAACAATACAAAATCTTAGTGGAATTAGAATTGCCATCTCTTTGTTTGCTTCAATACTGTTTCCAAATATTTGAGGGCATACACAGATTCTACAATCTAGATCAGGAGGTACGCAAGTGAAGGCCACAAACACATATCCCTTCTTGTCTCCTTGGTAACACAGCCTAGCATAAATTGAATCTGGTGGTATTGTGCTACATGTTTTATATTGTGATGATGATGATGATGATGATGATGATGATGATGATGATGATGATGATGATGATGATGATGATGATGATGATGAGAGGAAGCCTATTGGTTCCTCATGGCGAAGTCTGGCTATATACACTTCCATATTAAATGGGAGGGCTGTATTGTAGGGATGGGGTCTCAGATGCTTCACTAATGAGTTGGGGATCATAGACTTCATCACTATTTTTGCCTTATATATTATCTGCTGCTTTAAATATGTATTTCTATGTACAACCAGCGCTCCATGTTGTCTAATGTTACTCCTAGAATTGATTATGTTTTGCTCCAGTATTTTTTCTGCTCTGTCTTGGGTCCTTGCTAATGCTATGTCTTTTAAACTTGTATCAATTTACCTTATGGTATTTTATTGAAATGTACTTGATACTGATTGTATTAACCTCATACTGTGTAATCCGCTGAAAGGCAGACTATAAATGACGTAAATAAAATTAAATAAATAAATAAATAAATCTGAGTCTGGGGTCTTTCCCTGCACCTGGTTTGTGTGGTTCCTAGTCTTAGAGCAGGCCTAAAAGAAGATGGGTAAAAGAAGGTGAGTATACAAAATACTTCAAGAACAATAAAAAAAAACCTTGACAGCAGGAGCGCAGCCTCACATGACACCAGTAATTGGCATTTTTAAGAGAAATTCACTTAATTCTTTTTTACCCAATTTCTCCCTGAAATCCACTAATCTGTTTCTTTTCCATTTTTCAGGGATTTGGAGCCTGCTTCTCATTTTGATCAAAGAGAAATTTGAAAATAATGCAAAAGAGAATAATAAAAGAACATTTAAAACCATTTAAGCTTTGCTGATGAAATAAATAAAAATAGTATGAAGAAACGACCATCCATTGGAACAAATCCAGCAGGCCTCAATGGAAGTATCCAGAAACCAAGAGCAAACAGTAAACACAACAGCACTACATAATGAACAAATGCTTGGGCAAATAAAAAAGGTTTCCAGGTGCTCCAAACTTAAAATAGGAGCCAAAGGCACTCTGTAATTAATTGTGTCCTCCTAATGCTTTACACGCTTCTAAGCCCATTGATGTCAATGGACTTTGACAGATATAACACTGTTTAGGGTAGCACTATAAGTCACCACCACTGAAAAAGGATCTGTATTTGGTTGCTGTCCATCTCATTTTATTAGGTAGGCACACAAACAGCAGATACTTATTTTAATGGGCAGGCAAGGCCACACAGAAGAAGGCAGTCCTTCCAAATATTCTTATCTCAGGCCATTGCAGCTTTAAAGATGCAAGTCAATAGTTTGAATTGTGCCCCCAAATTGAGCACCAATAAAGTTCTTTCAGAATTGGAAGGATATGTTCTGTATAACTCACACCAGACAATAGCCTCACTGATACATTCTGCAGCATTTTAAGTCTCAAAAGGCAGCCATACATACAGTGCATTACAGCAAAGTCACCTAGATATGATGAAAGCATGAAAAAATGTGGATAACTCATAATTCTCAAGGAAAAGCCAAAGTGGGTATATCAAACAAAGCTGATGAAAGGCACTGCATGCCCCAGAAAAGACTTTAGCCTTCATCTATAGGCGTAGATCTAACAGCACGACCGAGCTGCAAACCAACCTACTCTTTCAAGGTGAGTGCAATTTCCAGCAGAAGGCTGACTTTGTAACTCCTAATTGGCTATACTGTTGATTGATTACATGTCAGTCTCAGTCTTGTCTGTGTCCTTCCTTATATGGTCCTCCCCCCTCCCCCCCAGTTTTATTGAGCTGAGGTTCAAGACCTGCCCAGAGTTCCCCATACGCAGCTACCTATGATTTATCATTGCAACTGGACGGATTTAAGGCCATAAAGTTACTCCAAGATTAGGATTGGTAGTTAACCTGCTGGTCAAAGAAGTCATGAAATATTATATTTAACCAATGAGTTTTAAATAGTGAACTACAAACCTTTAAGAGTTTCATCTGAAGTAGAGTCTTCCTTTGGAATTTATCGTGACTTTGCTCCTTATGACAATGATAACACTTATGTACACCCATTACAATAACTGGGCTTGAGCCTTGCGCCTCTTTTTCCATTCCGAATATATAGTTACAACAAAAACCATCCACTGTTGTGCTTATGACTTGTTAATCATCCAGGAATGTTTAATCAATGGACGCTCCTAACACATCTTCCTCATATTTGGGGATCTCTCTCCAGAACTTAAAATATGCTGCACATCAAACCTTGGAAACTATGGTACAACTAAGGAAATTATGGAACAACTAAGGGGAAGGGGCACAGAGAGAGTGGGGAGAGGGATAATTTGGGGTGGATTTGCAGTCTGAATTAGGAGAGAATCATGCAAGGAGAGCTTTAGTTGAAACTGAAACATCTGTAAGATGTATCTACTATTTTTGAGGGCACAATACAGGATTCATAAATGTAGTGTCAACTTATGGGGTGCTTATTTGTTTCCCATATGGTCTGCTTATATATCTTTAACTAAAGCAAGTATCTAAAAGGCATCATAAGTCTCCAATGCTCTCTCATCCAAATGA
Source organism: Eublepharis macularius (assembly GCF_028583425.1). NCBI lineage: Eukaryota > Metazoa > Chordata > Lepidosauria > Squamata > Eublepharidae > Eublepharis > Eublepharis macularius. Next base: position 61,466,303 of record NC_072798.1, read on the forward strand.
AATAAAATCCCATAGTTCTGCTCGTGGGACATCTTACTACTCAGTAGCACAAAGTACACAATAATATTTTTCTTCCATAATTCTAGTTTCCTTTTCAGTCTCTCCATTCCTTTTCCATTTTAATTTAATCACTAGCCAATCCCTTTGAATGTGAGCCAGCAATGCTAGCTAAAAGGAACACCTGAACAAAGTCTAGTGTGGATACAAAGAGCTGCATCTTGGAGGGTTTGATAAAACAAGCCTGCAGAGCCAGTGTGATTTCCAGCAGCCATGCTGAAGAAGAAAAACAAATCCAAAATTGTGTTTTCTTACTGATTCCATTTCCACTTTTCTGTGTTGTGTACATTGTGGTTTAGTAGAGAGCAAAAACAAACTTCACTGCTCACTGCTCTAAGCTGCTTTTCTCAAGAGGGCAATTAATATTTGCAAAGGCAATTAAGAAGGGAGGGGGCACAAAACACTTTGAAACAAATGACATTTATTTATTGCTATAAATTAATCTGTGGTTCTCTACAATTAACATTTCAAACACAGTGCACCTGAAGTCATTGTTGGCCTCAGAAAAGCCTTTAAAAGGATTGTAACAAACTGTTGCACTGAATTGCCATCGGAAGCATCATGTTGCCAGAAGGCTAGAAACTATTTGAAACAAATAGCCAGAGTGTGGTTTGCTTCTTCAGATATTGCCCACTGGCCTGATCCTAGACCTCAAATGAAAGTTTCTCTTTGATTTCCTGGAATTTTGGACATGGCCACATGCAGAGTGGCCAGGCTGATCAAAAGAATACAAATGTTTATAACAATTCTATTCCTCTTCACATTCACAGAAAGGCTGAAATTCAAATACCTGGGTGGTGTATGTCAGTGTGTATAAATCCTGACTGGGAAATGTCTGTTTGCTTGGGGTAGACTATTGATTTCTTTGGAACAGCAGTTTCATTAATAGCGCCTCATGCGCAGAGACCATAGATGCCCCCAAGCAAGAACAAAATCAAACAACAAACAAAAAAAAGTCTCAGTACAAGCAACTGTCTCTCTATATTGTGATAACAGTGAACACTCCTATTGGAGCAGCTGTCTCATGGTCTCCGTTTGGCATAAGGTAGACAGAAACAGTTGTGAATGAAGCACAGGCTTGTGTAGCCAAGCATGCAGGCTGAGTAGCCTATGCAGTCGTATGTACTGAGAAATGACAGCCTGTGCATGCAAATAGCCACAATGTGAAATGACTGGGATTACTTCAGAAAAATTATGTTCAGCACTAGCAGATGCTGTGGGAAGCTTAACATTTGCAAGCCTTCTTTCCACTAAAAGAAGTGCAGCTTCCCTTTGGGGATATTTGCAACTGTTCTCCAGACAGAATTTGCATCTGGGAAGAAAAGACATTGTATGGGAGCATCTAGCACATCTCTTTCTACCTGCTGAGATTCCAGTGTGCAACAATGATCAGGACGTGCAAGATGTGCGCAGACAAATGGATTCCTGCAGGAAATTCGAACACAGCCAATTTGATGCAAAAATAGAAGCAAGGCAACTTTTGGTCCTAAAATGCTGGTGGTTTTTAAGTCTTAAAATTGTATCTTAAACTGAATTGGTGGGAAGCCATTCTCTCCAAAGTCAAAGATCCTTTTATTTTTGTTGTTATATTTCTTACTAGCTATCTTTCTTTAGGGCTTTTCTCAAATATATGCTTATTGTAATATCCATCCCTGATATTTTAAAATACCCTCTAGGAAAACAATTGGAAGCAATTCCAAATGAGTGCTATTTTAGTCCTTTGTAGAAATGGCAACAATTGATACTGTTATGACTTAAACAACTTAAATGGCACTAGAGACATTTTTAATTTTTTGTTTAAAAATATTTTATTTAACATAGAAGAGAAAGGTCAGGTAAAATCAGGGGTTAAAAATTTCTGAGGTAACTCAGTATAGATAACTCTGAGGTAAAATCAGTACATGCACTGACTTAAGGTTTAATGTTTCAGATTAAGGAGAGTTTCTTAAGTTCTTCACAGTTACTTAAACCTTTATGTTAAGAGGCTTTTGTTCCAGTGTTTTCTCAAACACTCTAGTACACTTCCTTTGAGATTTTGCTTACTGTTTATAGTTTCCAAAAGGCTAGTACCCTCTTATTAGTACCTAAACCTCTTCTCTTGAAACACCAGTATTTGTCCCAAGTTTTAAACTGATTCTTAAGTTTCTAACCATACCAGACCACAGATCTCTTCACTGTTCAGAGCTAACTCCCTGTTTGGGTAGGGAAACTCTCCTCTTACTAGATCTATCCCTTTCTTTGGCTCAAATGGGAGTCTTCACCTACTTCCCAAAATTCCTTGCCAAGTTCTCTTGTCTGTGTTAAAGTGCTCTTAGTCAGGGATGAATCTCCAAACTGTCATTACACGACTCCTCTCAGCTAGGGCTGAAATCAAACTTTTTTCTCCCCAGCATCCACTTCCAAAGTCTTTCTCTGTTCAGCTCATGCTACCCAATCAGATACCTTGGAGTAGCTTGTCACTCAAGACTCTCTTTTTCTGTGAAGACTTAACTCTTCAAGTCCTTCAACTGTATGTACAGCACTTCTAAGCTTTTAAAAAGTGCAATCTCTCACAACTGTGTACTTTAAAAAATTAACAAATATAAAGATTTTTGTCAACCAGAGACCTCTTTGTTAGAAACAGGTATGGCTTGGACACCATCATTTGGAGATATCTTAATGATTCAAGAGCACAAATGGTGTTGATTCAAAGGGACTGTGTGAGTAAGAAAGGAGAAGACAGATACAGTGGCTTGAGATGCGTAATCTCTATGCATTATGCCATATTCAGACATCATGACAAGCCTCTGTATGGCAATAAATATTACTTCTTTGCCATGTTTGCATGTTTCTTCCCTCCTCCATTTATATTCAGAACATAACTGAAAAGTGGCTTGCTTAAGAAGCTTTCAATCAATCCTCAATTTGTTGTGATGTCTGAGGGCAGGCATCTGGTCTAATTGGTGTTCATTTCCTCCCCACAAAGTGGGATTCTAAACAACACAGTTTGCCCAGGCACTGCATTAGGAGACTGTGGCAAATTGGATTTTGGTCAAAGGCTTTCCAAAGTTTTTAATGATGCTCCATATACAAGGAGAGACAGAAGAAGGAGAATGGTTGCCCCACAAGCCACTGTCACCACTGGGTAGCCTGTCTTGTGTTCTGCAGTGGCATAACAAAACCACTCTGAAGATCAGGATGCCACTTCACTCCAGAGAAGAGAGCTGCCATCAATTTCCTCTGGCTAACTCTAACCCGAGAGACCAAGGAAATAAAGTCTTCAGCTGTATTGAGTGTTAACTTCAAAGTCAGCCCTGCAAGTTAGACCACTTGCCTGCTGAGTTTCAACAAAACAATTATATGGCAGCTAGCCATACAAGAGAAAATAATAAATAGTATATTAAAATTGTACAAAAAAGATTACATATTTAGAAAGTGTGCAGATAAGGACAGATAAAATAATTAAGGCTAATTACTAACAATCCTAAACCTTCTGCCACTAAACAGGATGTTACCTTGAAAAAATTATGCTGCAGTCAGCAATAAAGCTCCAAACATCCAAATGCTGGTTCAAAAGCACAATGTCCAAATGCTGGTCCCAGAATGCTAGTTCCATACTGAAACTCCATTTTTATTCATATAAAAATGACTAGCAACAAGGGCAGACTTAAAGACCCAATCAGGGCCTTGTTAGGACACATGATCGTGGCCCTCTGCAGCTGAGTCATATCACACATCAGAGCAATTATCCTGAACTATGTTCTGAGAAGCTTAATGAGACGGAATGCAGGGGACAATCCTCCTTCCAGCCATGTGGTCTTGGTACCCAGATGATCACACTTGGGCCTGTGCTGTGCAAGGTATGTCCAACCATAACTCCATGGGAACTGCTTCTATCTACTTTCACTGAATTTTCCAGGATCCTTCCTTTGGGACAAGCCAGACAGGCTTGCTTTATCATACTTTGGCCAAGAAGTGGCAAAAAGCAATCCTGGGTCTTCTTGACAGCCACCACAAAGAGAAGTTTGTTGTGGCATCTGAATGCAGCCAATGTTTAGATCAGCAAAACAAAAACTGACATGGAATTTCTCATGTGAGTTTCACACATGTCTAGTGATCAGAGTCATGAAGGTCACAGGGAAAGTGCCTTCAGACGTCATACAACAAAATGACATTGAAGGTTCAGCAATTAGACAATAGTAAAAAAGCTGAGAGAATTTATATAGAAAGCCCAATGGTGACTGATAATAGGGAGGATATGCAGGATGAGTCAGAATCAGTGGAAATGGATTCCTATAAGCTGTGATCCTAAAACTGGCACTGCAATTGTTTCTTTTGAATTGCCATTCTTTGGATTCTTTGGACTGTCACATTTCCCACAGAATGGATATGTGGGGTGGGAGCAAGGTAGCACCTCCTATCTCTACCACACCCTCCGTACATTTACCAGTTCTGTGCACAAAATCTGCAAGTTGTATGTACGCTTTTCTCAAACCCTGCTTTTTTTTTTTGCAAAGTGCAGGATCATACATACAGATCCTATGAATGTACAATTTGAATGCTAATGAACATATGGGGAATGGGATCTGGGGTAGGGGCAGTATTTGTAATTCCACTCATCTTGTGTTCATTCCGCATGTGAATGAACAACTGAAAAGTACTATTGACACATGTTTTTACATGTGTAGTGACACAATCATTCTGTCCTTCCTCTTGTGACTTTCAGATACTTCCAATAACAGTGCATGGTGGCATTTCAGAGGGATAGTTGTTTGATCATAATTAGCATCCAAAGGCCACTTGTGATGTTGCATTCATAGTATGGGATCTGCTTTAATGCATGTCCCATTTACTGTGCTCTGATAACATCAGAATTCTAAAAATAAATTTCCTTTCTTCATTGCATTGACACTGTTTCTAGGAGAAGCAACATCATTGGTGTGGAACCATTCATATAACCAACATTGTAGGAACCGTTCATATAACCAGAACCTATTAACATTATCTGAGTGGTATATGGAGAAGGCAACAGCAAAGGAAACAATACAGATTTAAGTTGGAGTCCAGTTATTATGAACAGGTCTATCCTCTTGGCTTAGCAAAAAATATGACACCTGGGGAAAACCACAGCCCATGCCAAAAAGAATGGTAATGTTTCTTAATAATCCTTGGTCAATAATGGTTAGAAAGCGCCTCTGACCATCGGGTCAGGGAGGAGGCAATCCAGCTGAAGTCTGCATGTGCATTTTTGAGTCTGGCAGAGACTCAGAGGAAAGCAAACTGTGGGCTCAATGTCTCAGTCAAGTCACTGGCTCTCCTTTGAGGAAATCCAGCTGCTTCTCCTGGATTAACTTTTTGTTATAAATGATAGTGCTTACTTTCAGTGCAAGTTTCAGGTACTTTGCTTTTGGATGAAAATGTTTAATCATTTATCAAATGTTGAGGCAAATTTGCTGAATTGTGCTGGGTGAAGAAAAACTGGAGGTAAAGAAAGAAAAACTATTATTTCTGATTTGTTGAGTTTCTCTCAGACAAAATTAGTTTTTTTTATAAAGAATGGCAAAGAACCAACTTTTTTGTTTTGATTTATTCCTGTATATAGAAACATGTGTATGTGTGAGAAATATTATACATTTTATATCTATTTGTGACTTTACAACAATATGTTTCAGAGAGAAATGTCTTGTTTGTCCGGTTGTCATGATGTTACATTGAGTCCTCTGTGTGATAAAAAACTATATATTCAAGCACTCCATTCTCAAGACACAGAAGTATATTATTAATAGCTGTTATTTGGTACCTTACCTTATCAAAATACAGTTGATTATGTGCTTAAAATAAGAATAAATAATTCAAGATTTTAGGCAAGTTATTATCTGTAAAGATGTAGCTTTTAAGACAGCTTTAAATATAAAATATATAGAGCTGCCACATATATTATTAACAGGCAGCAAAAAATTGTTCATGTCCTGGAATATTGTTGCGGCAACAAATTAGAATTCCAGTGCACCATCTTAGATCAAACCCGAGGCTTGCAGGTATGTTGGCAGCTCTTAAATCTAGCTCCCTCCTTCCGGTTGAATATAAGTTAGCTCTGCTGTGTCCGTTTAGAGGCTTAGCTTTGCAATTGTTCCCATTTTGTGTTCCAAGGAATATGAGAGCTGAAGACAAGAAAAGTTGAGAATCACTAAATGGAGAAATAAACATATTTCCTGTCAAAAAGACAATCTGTTATTTTGCTCTTTCGATACAGTTCATATTATGACGGTCACAATGTCAGGATTAATTAGACCAGAGGATGGTGTAAATGCCAAAAGAAAAAGTTACTAAGCATCTGCTCTAATATATTGAGTGGATATTCTTCTGTGAGAAAGTGAAGAATGTGGCTGGGACCATCTGTGACCCAAATAAAGGGAACAGGATGGTATGTTGCCCTGCGGATAGATACCAGGACACAAGTGATGAGAAGAAGGTCAAAGGAATCTCTGAATGGTCCTGAGAAATTTCTACTTATGTCCAAACCTAGACATCTGACTTCAAATAGAGGAGGAAATAAAACCAGAGACCTTGGGAGACTTTCAACATCAAGGAAATAACAGGCCAGTGCACACATGGAAGAGCAACTGTTATGTGAAATCCTATTTCATAACATGCGAGCCACCAGAAGTCTTACAGATAATGGATGCTCACCTTGTCAATGCATTTATATGGTGTTGTCTACCTGAGTGCAAAGTGATCTTCTAAGCATTTAACATTGTGTCTTTTTTTCCCCTACAGAGGTAAGAGTAGTGTTAAGTACATAAGTAGCACAAAAACCCTTCCCCAACACTGTGGTCCTAATTCATATCAACCCCTACACATACCTTTGCTACTTTTTAAAGCTAAATTAAACACAGGGAATCCAGTCACAGAGACCTAAACTTTCCATGTAGTTTGGACCTCAGACCACATTTTCAGCACAAAGGAAACAATTGGTATGTTTCTGTCATTAAAGGGGAACTCTGGAATCCTGAGGCTCACACTAGTTAGAAAGGAGACAGTCATTAATGGAAAGTTTAAAAAGTAAAAAAGAGGAGCTTTCACTGAAGGCTGAATTACACATTATGTGGGTCTCTGAAATGTGAAGTTAATCTCATTCAGCGATAGACCAGTTTTGCCCAAGCCCACATAATCTGAATATAGCACAAAGTGTGATGGGTAGGAGCTGAGGTAGGTGGCTCAGCCAATCCAGATGGGGCAGCAAGGGATATAGTGAGCTTCCCTCTCCCTCAGCCTCCATTCAGTACAGAGATAGACCCACCCACCCTCCCTGAATATATCATGGGAATAGCTGGTTTCCAATTGCGACCAAGCAGGAATTTTGGAGGTTTCCCTCAGATTGGTAAGAGAGGGGGCCTGTTTTTCACCTGTTTGGTGTATGTGGTTATAGGAGTTTAAATAATCCTGGTAAAAACTGGTTTGGCCACAACTAGTTTGTAGAAATAGAGCGGGTTGCCTACGATAAGAAGGGTTAATCGGCAAGCACCCTGAGGCATCTCAGCGATGGGGGGGTATGTGTCCAGACCAGGCCATGACATGCTGGTCAGTTGGGTGGTGCTGTGAAGGAGTGTCCTGGGTGCTGAGCGGCATCTCCTGAGCTTGGTAGGTGCCTCGCAGCCTGTCAGGGGAGGCAGATGAAGCCGGGCACCTCTCAGTGTAGAAAACTGTGCATGCTATGATAAACAAGGCAGGCAGGAGCCACCAGCCAGGTTTGGTGCCAGGGTGGGCTTGCCAGGTGGGCACCCAAGGAGGATGCCTTGTGCAGCCTGCTCTCAAAAGATTCAGCTTATGGTATGAGCATTGATGGAGATCAGTAGTTAAACTTGAAGGTTAATAAAGAAACTAGTGGAACTCACATAATCAGTATCTGTCTTTATTACTTTGGGTCCTATTTGGGGTGCTGGGGCAAATTCTTTTTTCTTTACATCACTACCATGACCAATCTGCTGCAGCAGAGGGGGAAGGGCGTTCTTTATATGCATGCAGAGAAGATGTGAGTAAGGGTAGTGGTGCATGGGGCATGGATTTTACCTTCCCCTCTGCTGTTCCCCTAACAGAAATCACACATACAAGCTGTTTTTAGCTCCAGTAAGGAGAAAAACTAAATAATATTTGTCATTTGTTCCTATTGGGGCTAACATAAACACATAAGGGACCAGTTCCTATCAAGAAAATTGCCGGAAGATTGGGATAGGTCTATGGCTGAGTGACGGAACATCTGCTTTGCATCCAGAAAATCCAAGGTTCAGTCCCCACCACTTCCACTGAAAGATCACCAGTTAAAAGGATCCGATAACAGGTAATATGAAAGACCTCAGCCAGAGATGATGAAAAGTTGTTGCTCATCACAGTAGACAATGTTGACCTACATAGGCCATTGGTATGACTCAGTACCAGACAACTGCAAATGTTTGTGTGTTCAAAAACAATCCTAATCCTTGCCTGAGGGTTGGGGGCGGGGCAGGGTGGGGCGGGGCGGGGCAGGGGATGTGGGTCCTTTTAATGTTAAACAGTAAACTGGGCAAGCTACACAACTATCAGTAAAATGAGAATTTCTTGAATATAAGAGTCCAGTATAACTGTTTAGATGTAATATTAGCAAACAACTCTCAAGGACTCATTGGAGCCTTAGGAAGAATTAGAATCCCTCTAGTTACCTGACATGCACATCTATTTATAGGAAAATAATATATATTCAACTATATCACATACTTGAGAGAACAGCTCTCATTGACAGAGAGCTCTGCTAAGTCACCTTAGCAAAGAGGTCCTTTCAGTATTGAATTTTTATGGTTGCCTCAGTTAATTGAATTAATGAATTAGCTTCAGCTGTTATTCAAGAGGACACTGAAATTGGGAAACAGCGAGAAAATATAAAGATGGCTTGCTATTCCATTTGTTCTGTTTAAACTCATCTTGGTTTGGGTAGTGTGAAATTTGAGAAAATGGGCAATATTATTTTAGATCCTTGATGGAGGCTTTGCGAAGACAATCATCACAGTTGTATTCCTCTTGACACTCACTGTTCATTAGCACCCAAGCAGATATGAATCATTATGTTATTGTTTTCCTGTTAATGTCTGCCACACATCAATAGTCATAATGGATAGAGATTGATACAGAACTGAGATTTAGCAATAACTCCGCAATTAAAATGCTCAACTAGTCTTTATTCCACTGCTCCCTGGTGGATAGAATCCTGTTCATTAATCTGCATGTTGATTACTGCCTCTGTGTGTTATCGATTGCTTTGTAGCCCTGTGCTTGCAACAGCATTTCATGGCCATGGAGTTCTACAGCACTTTGTACCCTAGTTGAATGCTGAAATCTTAATGCAAAAACTACTACCCCTCCCCCCAAAAAAATCTGTTTTCAAACTTATTTAAACCTATGTGCTTGAATAGGATAATATTTTCCTACCTCATTTTTTTCTCCATCCACTAAAATATTACACATTTTACATTCAGAACTGTGAACCATTTCCTGTAATTAAAGATGTAAAGGGGCATATAAAATGTAATGGATTTGGCCTCAGGAGGCTGGAACCAGGCCATGTAATAAAAGCCTTTCCTTAACTACTGTATATGCTTCTTTAGCATGGTTAGACTGTTGGACTAGGAGCTGGGAGATCTGGATTTGAATCCTCACTCTGCCATGGAAGCTTACTGAGTGACCTTGGACTAATCCAGCCCTCCTGACCGATAGACCCAGCTGCTAGGGCCGGGGGCTGCCCCCAAAGAAGAAAGTGGCAGGGCCCGCCTTGGGCTGTCTGGGCACTCAGGAAGTGGGGCAGGGCTGAATGCTTTAAAAGAAGGCTCCTCCCTCCACCCCTTCAGTGGTTCCCTCATGCTTGGCCCACCCACCAGCCCTGGAACAGTGCAGGTTTAGCTGACCATTCGTTGTCAGGGCCGGGTAGGAATTTTTTCTCCTTTTTCTCTATTGGTTGTCAGGGAGAGGTGTTTTTGCCTACTTTGTACTGCATGCATGGGTCAGTGTAATTGGCTTGAGCTGCGAATTTGTTAGTGGCAGGATAGAGTTTGGGAAAAGTCAACAAATGAACTTAATGTCTTCTTTCTAAGCAGTGAAGTAAGTTTTGCCATCATTGCAAGTTCCAGCACATTAAACAACCAATCCTCCATTACAGGCAGTGTTGGACTCCTCCAGTTTTGTGCATATGACAGTCTTGCTGCCATAGTTATATATAAAAACTGAAGGTTCTGTTGAAACATCAGTCAAAGCTTGGGGGAAGTGACCCCACACAGCTTGGGGAAAGCCACCACACATAGGTGGCTCATTGTGTGCAAAAAGTATAGTTTGAGACTCACAGATGCTGATAAAGAGAGACACTGCTGTAAGCTGCCTGAAGCAGGGAGGCAGGAGCAACTAGAGAGGAGACAAACGTGTACCCCAGATGTTCCGCAGTATACTTCTCTTAAATTTTAAAGGGCCGTAATTTTCAGTGAGGAGAACAGCTGAGGATGCTGTAAATAAATGTTGGGCAAGTTGACTGCCAGAAGACAGGTCTACTGCTCATAGGAAAATGTCTGTAACCGGGCATAAATTTAACTGTCAGAACTCACCCCGTAACCATAGTCAACATTTAGGCCATTTACAGCCTCTCTGGGGGCTCCAGGGCTGGGCCAGGCTAGCCCTTTTAAGTCTGAGGCCACCTCATAGAACATGGGAAGAATTTGAAAGGGCTGCAGCAGCACCTACCTAAAAGGCTCCTCAGAGTCATAGAATCATAGAGTTGGAAGGGATCTCCAGGGTCATCTTGTCCAAACCCCTGTACAATGCAGGAAATTCACAACACTCTATCCCCAACACCACTGTGAGTCTTGGCTGTCATTCCCTTGCCGAGCACAGCTGCAGCCCAACCTGTTCTCTCACTGTTCTGCAAAGTGGGCTGAGCCTTAAAAGGGCTGGCCAGGAACACAGCCCTGGGGTTCTGGCAGAGGCGGGTTCTTGCCCAAGGCTAGTTATGGACACTCTCCTGTAGGTGGTAGACCTGGCCTTCAAAGTCCCCTACAGGGTCTTAAACAGTCTGACGACTGGCTGTGATGCAAGGGCAGGCTCTCACCCAAGAAGTAAATTTGGGGCTGGTTATGGACACTAAATCCAGCTGAATTAAATCCGGCTGAAGGTTGACTCAGCCTTCCATCCTTCCGAGGTTGGTAAAATGAGTACCCAGGTTTCTGGGAGTAAAGTGTAGATGACTAGGGAAGGCAATGACAAACCACCCTGTAAAAAGTCTACCAAGAAAACATCGTGATGTGACATACCCCCATGGGTTAGTAATGACTCGTTGCTTGCGCAGGGGACTATCTTTACCTTTTACTTCCTGAACAACTTTCCAATATGATAACCATGCTCCTGATATTTGATGATAACAATAAGCATGCCATTCCAGATTTTCTAAAACAGAATTTAAAAAATTATTTTGCCAGTGAACACCCCTAAGTTACTTCCCATACATTTGTATAATTGACATCCCAATGGCCTAGCAAGTCATAATCATATTCAAAGCACTGAGCATGCAAGTTTAATACAAGGAAGATACTAATGCTGTATTTACCAAAAGGATGGTTTTTCCCCCCCGGTACGCTATCAAGAAAAAGAGGGAGTTAACTTATACGCACACACACAAATGTAGGGTAATTTTTTTAAAATGCTTTTTGTTTATAATGTTTTAAGCAGGGTCCCCTTACAGTCATGGATACGTTCTTTCAGGGAAGTATGGGTATTATGATGAAGTGAGCTCTGACACACAAAAGCTTAAACTGGAATAAATTTTCTTAGTCTTTAAAGGTGCCGCTGGACTCTAGCTTAATTTTGCTGCATCACACAGCCATCACCACCACCACCCCTGTAAATATTGTCTCCTAGACTCAGATCCCCTCCATCTGCAACAGGGTGCTAACGGGTCTAACTTGCTTTAGGAATTAAAACATTTTGTTAAGCACTTTGAAACAGAAAACACTATGCAGAGCTAGATGCTAGATTCAGAAGAACAGACTTTGCAAGCTTAGCCATAATAAGAGACAGACACAGGCTTGGAGAAAAATGGCCGTTTATTAATATAACTACAACATATAATAACTGTAACTACGGCAAGGGCCAACTATGCGGTACAGGTCAAGCCACGGGGTCACACCTGACCGCCGCCTTGGCCTGTCTGGGCGAGCCCCAAAGCCCCGAGTGTAGGCCATTCATAGAATGGCTGCAACCCGGCCAGCCAGGCTAACGGATCCCCCCATCAAGCTCCAATCGCCTCAGCCGTACAGCATGAGGGAAGGACTTGTTCCTGGGGATCCCCGCAGGCGTCTGCCTGTGCCCTGGTAGCCGTCACAAGCATACCGCACTGATGGCAGACCCTGTTCCCCCACGTATGGGGGAAATGCCACTGGGTGCTCACCGGCCCGCTCCCTATTCCCCGAGAATCTCCTGCCAGGGAAACCTAAACGGCACCACCCCGGCCAAAAAACCATCACCTCTGCCGGCAGTGCAAGGTAGGCGAAAAAACCCCCGCACCAACAGCCAATACGGAAACAGGGGCAAAAAATTCCTACCTGGCTCTGGTAACAGCAGCCGGCTAATCCTGCACTACAACAGGGTGAGGTGGGTGGGCCGAGCAAAGCCAGCAACTGAGAGGCCGGGAAAGCGGAGCCGCCTCTAAGGCTCAGGCTCCGCCCCCGGCCAAGTACCCGTATGCCCGGGAAGGGAGTCTGTCTCTTTCCCGGGCAAGCCTGCAAAACATGGCCCCCGGCTAAGCAGCGTTGCTGCAGCCGGGAGTGCCAAATTGCAAGCTTAGCCGTAATAAGAGACAGACACAGGCTTGGAGAAAAATGGCCGTTTATTAATATAACTACAACATATAATAACTGTAACTACGGCAAGGGCCAACTATGCGGTACAGGTCAAGCCACGGGGTCACACCTGACCGCCGCCTTGGCCTGTCTGGGCGAGCCCCAAAGCCCCGAGTGTAGGCCATTCATAGAATGGCTGCAACCCGGCCAGCCAGGCTAACGGATCCCCCCATCAAGCTCCAATCGCCTCAGCCGTACAGCATGAGGGAAGGACTTGTTCCTGGGGATCCCCGCAGGCGTCTGCCTGTGCCCTGGTAGCCGTCACAAGCATACCGCACTGATGGCAGACCCTGTTCCCCCACGTATGGGGGAAATGCCACTGGGTGCTCACCGGCCCGCTCCCTATTCCCCGAGAATCTCCTGCCACCGACAGGGCCAAGCCTCTGCTTAGGCCCTGACGCCCCACAGGTGGCTCAAGGCCAACCTAAGCCCTTGCCGTAGGTCATCCAGAAAAATCTCATTGCCCTCTGGCGACAAATGCACGCCATCATCCCGGTAGAGATGGGCAAATTCGGCCTTAATCCTAGGGTGCGGTAAATAGATCCCCAGGCCTTCCCCCAAAGGTTTTTTCATGGCCCGGTTGGCTTTACGCCGAGCACCTTCAATAGCCCGCGGGTCAGAAGCCTCACGCCACACCCGGCGCTGCAACATTTCGGACCAGAAAATAAGCACGCCCGGCCACCGACGACTTATTTCACGAAGGTCCACAGTTGCCTGCAGTGACAGGGCCTTACCCTGCACCAAACCAAGGTCATTACCACCCAGGTGTATGACCAAGATATGCGGGGGCGGACCCTTCCGCCCCCTAAAAAGGAGTGGTAACAAGGCAGGCCACCGAAGGCCACGCCGTCCCAGCCACTCGACCGTAGCCACAGCACTGAGCCCCAGCTGGGATCCAATCGGAGTCCGTCTGGCTTGGTGAGCGGCCCAGAACACCATGCTGTGTCCACAAATCACGATCCTGCGTTTCAAAGGGCCAGGCGCCGCACCTAAGAAAGAGCAGTTAGCAAGGGCTGTCAACAATGGGACAAAGGGCGTATGTAAGATCGAAACGCACCCGACCTCCACCTGCCCACCCGTTGTATTGCTCGTTGAGTATAACCCATGGCCGCAGCAGTTGAGGCAGCCCCAATCCGAAAGGAATGGGTGCCGAATTTAACCCCTGACAGCCCCAACCTACAAAGGGCCTTCTCCGTAACCGCCCAAAACTGATAACGGGTCAGAGGAGCCCCGTCAATGTGCCGAAACAATGCCCCTTGGTCATCACCTCGCAGCTCAATATAGTCCCTAAGGGCACGAACCGGACAGAGCTCCCGCTCAGAACAGGGGCCCAAAACCAAAGTGGCGCCATGCTGCCTCTGGTCCGTCTTAGATCGACGGATCGCAACGGACACCTTGTCCCCCACAAACTTGATGTCCTTAGCCAGCAGAGCCCTACCGGATGTATCCGTACGAGCCTGCACCACCAACTCACTAACACGCAACGCACCAAAAAAGGCCACTAAAGATGCTGCATGAAATAACCTCTGCTCATAGGGGGAGGAACAAATGTCGGGCCAAATGGCACCCAAACCCTTTAGGACGGTTGGGGAAATCGGCTGCCGCTGATCCTTAGGAGCACCCGCCTCCCTAGACCAGCCCTCAAGCATCTTCCGTACCCTAAAGTCGCCAGAGGCATCAGCAAGGCCGCGAGCCTTGCTGACAAAAGCCAGCGCAGCCATATGGCCCCTAATAGACTTAACTGAAAGACCGCGTCTATGCTGCACCACACAAAAATGCATAAGGTGCTCCGGCGGAATGGGCCAAACATCCGGGAGACCCACAGCCCTCCTGAACTCCGCAAACTGCCCTACCGCACGGTCATACGCCCTCCGGGTACTAGGGGCTAATGCTGACTGGATCGCCTGGTTCGCTTCCACCTTCCAAGCCGCCACAGCTCGCTGGGCATCCGCGCCGGTAAACGATCGGCTTGCGGGGCAAGGAGCCGAAACCGATCCATCTGTTGGCGAGACAAAGCGTCCGCCACACCATTACTAATCCCAGGAACATGCCGGGCCCTAAACAATATATTCAGCTGAAGACACTTGAGGGTAAAGGCCCTCACCAACCGCATAACCCTAGGCGACTTTGAAGTCAAGGAGTTAACCACATGAACCACCGCCTGGTTATCGCACCAGAAATGTACTGTGTGGTTCGCCAACTCCTCGCCCCACAGCCAGACAGCAACCAGCAAGGGAAAAAATTCCAGAAACGTTGTCTCTAGACAAACCCTGCTCTGCCCAGTCAGGCGGCCAACGGGCCGCACACCAGTGCCCTCTAAAATACACTCCAAAACCCAGGGCCCCTGACGCATCGGAAGTAACCTGAAGCTCAGCTTCAAGCAACAAATCCTCCCTCCAGAACGTGACCCCATTAAAGGACCCCAAGAAGTCCCTCCAAACCTGCAGGTCCTCGCGCATGCCCCTACTGAGACGCACACGATGATGGGGCAACCGCAGGGACCCCATGGCGTCACACAATCGCCGCAGGAAGGCCCTACCCGGAGCGATCGCCTTGCACGCGAAATTCAAATGCCCCACAAGCTGCTGCAATTCAAGGAGGGAAACCTTATTCCGCCCCCTGAAGTCCTCTAACCGCCCTCGCAAGTCCTCAACCTTGTCAGCAGGGAGCCTTAAGGACTGCTGCACGGTGTCCAATTCAATCCCCAAAAAAGTCAAGACCGTGGACGGGCCCTCGGTCTTCTCATGAGCCAGAGGAACACCCAGCTCTTTAGCCAAAGAAACAAAGGTGGCCAACACCCGGGCGCACTGCCCCGTGCCCACAGGCCCAACGAACAAAAAATCATCCAAATAATGACAGGTATCCTGGCAGGCCGTGCGGCGACGCAACTCCCATTCCAAAAAGGAACTGAAGCGCTCAAAGGCCGCACAAGAAATGGAGCACCCCATGGGAAGGGCACGATCCATATAGAACTTGCCCCCAAACGAAAAGCCGAGGAGCTCGAAGTCACCCGGGTGAACCGGGAGAAGACGAAAAGCTGACTTAATGTCACACTTAGACATCTCGGCACCCACCCCACAACGGCGCACGACCTTGACCGCCTGGTCAAAGGACGTGTAACGCACCGTACACAGTTCTTCCGGAATGGCATCATTCACGGAACTGCCTCTGGGAAACGACAGGTGGTGAATAAGGCGGAACTCCCCGGCCACTTTCTTTGGCACCACACCGAGCGGGGAAACCCGCAAACAAGGAACAGGAGGGGCATCAAATGGGCCAAGAACGCGACCCTCCGCACACTCCTTAGCGATCTTAGCCCGCACTACCTCTTCCATACCAGCCACAGACCGAAGGTTGGCTGCCATGAAAGGCTTGCGCTCACCCTGAAACGGAATACGGAACCCAAACTTAAACCCCGAGACCAAATACTCGGCATCACCTCGCCGGGGGTAAAAGGCCAACAAGCCCTCAATTACCCTCAGATTTATTGGGGAGGGGCCCTTTTCCAGGCCCCTGCTGACCGCCCCCACCCCCGAACCGCTTGCCCCCGCCGCCAGGCTTGGCCTTAGGACAGGCTGCATAAGAGTGAGACCCTGCACAGGCGGGGCATTCGTGACAGTACTTGCAGGCCTTACGACTGCAGTGCCCCTTGGAAGTGAAATCCCAACAGAGCAGCCGGGGTTGAACCGGCTGCCCCGCGGAGGCGCGGGGTCCCGGTGCGTTATGGGGGCGAAAAATTAAATGGCCACTATCTGACCTATCCCCCGCATTTGGTTTGGCTGGGGTCATAACCTGCAGCCATAGCTGCTGGTGAATCTGATCCCATGGCAGGTTCGGGTTCATGGCCGCGCGCATCCTGAACTCCTCATCATATTGGAGCCAGGCTGAACCAACAAAAACCGTATAACCTTTATAGATTATATCCAGGTATTGAAAAAGCGCAACGGCGCGCCAAGGTTGCGCACGTGACAATACGCCCGCGTAAATCAGGAACCCGGGCAACCAATTTGACCAATTACGGTCCACTTTACGCCGCCTGATCTTTTCCTTATCTTTCTCATCCAGATCTTCTTTGTCCTTCTTCTCCAGCTCCCTGAAGAGAAGGGCAAAGACATCTACATACTCCCCACGGACGATTTTATCCCTGGTGGCCTGAGTTAAATGGTCACCAAGCGGCAAGGCAGTATCACCAAATGGCAGGGCCCTGTAAGGCACCAAACCGTAAGGAGAGGGTCCATAAGCAGGGCAACCCCCTTGTCCCCCGTAGCCATAAGGCCAACTAACAGGCGGCAGGCCAGAGGACGTGGACTGGACCTGGAGCTGAGCCGGGCCGAGAGTAGCACTAGCACCTCCTTGCCAGCCAGGAGGGGCAACAGGGGGCCAAACCGAAGCTGCCTGCGTCGAAGTCCCAGGGAGGGCCGGATTCCAAGCAGAGGAGGTGTGTTGCATGGTGGAAGCAGTGTAGCCGGGAGGCCCGGAGGCAGCAGGCTGACCCCAGGGCCCCCACGGCCAGGTGCATGGCTGCTGAGGCACAGCCAACTTACCCTCCTGCAGCACTGGCTCCACCGCTATGGCCACTTGGCCACCATCAGCCGCCGCCTCCTGTTCAGCCTCGGGCGCGGGCTCTTCTACCACCGCTTGAGCCGGACCCTGACTGCCACTGGATTCACCGCGCTCGCATCCCGAAGCTGCCTCCAACGCCGAAATACGCTTCAGGATGTCCTTCTGTAAAACAGAAGGAGCAACTTTTTTAGTAGGCCGACGAACCCTACTCCCTGTGATTCCTTGCTGAGCTCCCCCCCGAGCCTGCTCCAAAGCCACCAGACGGCTGAGTATCTCTTGCATGCCAGAGTCACCGTCATCCTCATCAGAAGATGACTGAGCAGGGGGGTGAGGTCTCTTTGGAGCTACCTTTTTTGCAGGCTGTTTGCCCTTAGATGGGCCACTCCCTTTTTTAGGAGGCATCCTAAACCACACAACGGTTTGGATACCAAGGGCAAGCTATCTTCCTAAAAAGAAGGGGTGAGGGGGGGCGAAGGAAGACACAGGCACTGGCTGACAAAATGGCCGCCACTAAGCCCAGCCACAAAATGGCCGCCAAACACCCCCACCCTGGTTAATGCCCAGCAGCAAAAGGAGCCAATCACTTGTCACAGACCAGGCAATCGCCCCCCACACCCCCAGCCCTACAACCCGGGGGGGGTACCAGAGCAGAGGACAGCAGGGGTGGATATGAAAAGACCCCACCACAGTCTCCCGACTACAAGGACGGGGCAAAGCAGGGGAAATCCCCAAAAACGGCCGCACTCCCCAAAAGCCACCAAGCCGGGGAAACGATTTGGCCGCCAGCGGAAAGCCGCCAAACAGGCAGGCAAAAAACCCCAAGGGAGAGGGGAAGCACAGAGCGTGCTGCAGGGAGGCCGCAGAGGGCGCGCAACCGGCCAAGCCCAGCCGCGCCTAATTCAGGCGCGGGCAAAAGCCCCAAGAGCCTCCAGCTGCCGGGGAGGCCGCACCCCACGCCACACGCTGCCGCCCGGCAGCAAAGAGGGGAAGAGGTAGAAAGCAGCCGCGGCGGGCTCTGCAGCCGAGCCGCGCCGCCGCGCCGCCGCACGGCCGCAGGCAGGCGCAGCCAAAGGACTCCGGACGCCTCCCAACGGGTCGCGTCCACCCGCCGCCAAAA
The DNA here is from genome assembly GCF_028583425.1 of Eublepharis macularius. Taxonomy (NCBI): domain Eukaryota; kingdom Metazoa; phylum Chordata; class Lepidosauria; order Squamata; family Eublepharidae; genus Eublepharis; species Eublepharis macularius. Next base: position 61,484,924 of record NC_072798.1, read on the forward strand.
AGCCGCTCCGCCGCGCCCGCAGCCGCTGAAGTCTCCCTCGCCGCTCCTCCGAGCCTGTTGCTGGCAACGCCAGAGCAGGTAGGCCCCCTCCACAAACGCTCGGAGAGCTGGAAGGTTCCTTCCCTCTCCGAGCAAAGCCAGCAACTGAGAGGCCGGGAAAGCGGAGCCGCCTCTAAGGCTCAGGCTCCGCCCCCGGCCAAGTACCCGTATGCCCGGGAAGGGAGTCTGTCTCTTTCCCGGGCACGCCTGCAAAACATGGCCCCCGGCTAAGCAGCGTTGCTGCAGCCGGGAGTGCCAAATTCTCGGGCAACATGCACTAATTTTGTGGCTACCATGTATCACAATTAATCAGGTAGCACTAGGTCGTTTGATGAATTCAGTCCATTTGGACTTCACAGTCAATGTTCATTGAACAAGGTATGGAAATCTAGCTTGCCCACTACTATCTGTAGTGCCTTTTATACAACAGACCTCATCAGATTTCTGTTTCTGTTTCATTTTCAATACAGGGTAAATACACAAATGGCATGTATTGGGAAATAAATTCTTCCTTGTATGAATCTATCCAAAGAACATGATTTATAACTGGAAAGAGAATAAGCTTCTTCATAAACAAATAAAAAATGCAACAAGGAGCACAAAAATAATTTCTCTTTAAAATGAATTATTTTATTGCTGAACTGAATTAAATACTGAATAGATTCACTGGCTGTGTGTTGATTGTCTATATTGCGGAGAAAAAAACAGTTCCATCATACTCCATTATTAGCTTTACCAAAGCTAAAAATATTGTATCTTATATTTAATTTAAGAAAAAAGTGTGTTTAGGACAATGCATAAAGATTATAATACCTTTTTAAAATATGTTCCTATTTTTTACTGGGAACAAATAAAAACACATGTTTTATCACATTAAGTTCTAAAAATGTTGGGGCTAGGATAACCAAAGCACCACCTTCTTCCATACAAACTTGGCCATCAGCATAGATTTTTTATCAAGAACCCCTTTTCAGGTGTCCCAAATCTTCAGAAGCTATTCTGGTGCTTACTAGAAATGGGCACGAACCTGAATACGAACCAAAAAAACCCCACAAACTAGCCTGGTTCGTGGTTTGCAAACCAGTGGTTCATGGAAGCTCATTTCCATGAAATTCCACGAACTGGTCTACTGGTTTGTTTGGTTCATATAAAAGGGCAGTTTAAATGGCCATTTCCCCGGGGGAATGGCCATTTAAACTTTTCCTGCCACTTGCAAGAGGCAGGTCCCTTTAAAGGGACTATAAACTGTCCAATATCCCAGCTGCTTCTGGAACCAAGATGTCCACGTCTTCCACAGGATTAGAGGCATGTATTTGTTTAGCAAATCAGTTCCATTCTGAGGGCTTGGGTTAAATACCACCATAAAAGCAATTCAATAAAGCCAACAAGATGAAATATCCATTAAAATAAAAAATGCTGTGTGGCATAGTGCATTAATTTAAATTAACCCCATAAACAGTAGCCACTAGAAATCAGATCTAATGAGATTTCACATATTTACAAAAGAAATCCCTGGTCAGGCATTTGGAAGTTCTCAGGGGAAGGAAAAATTTTCAGTTGCATATTCCATAACAGGGTTTTAAAATATCAGAGAGCAGACTGAACAAGAAATGAGCCATGGATATGAGTCAATCCACAGGCAGCTTTGGATCAGCTTGTAAGAGACTTCGAAAGTTGCAGCTAGTGCAGAATGGTGGTTGGGGCCAGCTATTGTGAGCACGTGACTACCAGTCTACTCCCAAGCACAATTCAATGTGCTGCCTTTGGTGTTTACAGCCCTACATGGCTTGGGAGGGGGTATCTGAAGGACCATCTTCTCCCATATGTTCCTTCCTGGGAAATAAGATTACAGGGATAGGCCCTCCTGATTGGTCCCTCAGCTAAAGAAGCTCACCTGATGGGAACAGAAGAGAAGGCCTTTCTGATAGCAGTCCCACAATTATGGAACAGCATCCTCAGGGAGATGTGCCTGGCCCACTCACTGATCATTTTAAGGAGGCAGCTGAAGATGTTTTGATTTAGAAATGCTTTTAATTAACTGTGTGTTTCTGTTCAAGGCCAATCCTAAACTGTGTTTTTAAACTTTGTTTTTATCAATTTTATCATTGTTATATATAGTAAGTCACCTTAGGTTCCTTACTAAGGTTCCCCCATTCCTGCACAATGACGTCACTTCCAGGAAATGGGAGGGGGCACACATGCTTTGCAGCATGCCGATTTGGGCCCCAAACAAAGAAGGAGGCCAGCTTAGAGAGAAAACGAAATTTACTGAATGTCAAGTACTAAAGGAAAATTGGTAAAAAAATGTTTTTGGATGGTATATTACGCCCAAAGACACTTTAAAAACTAATAAAGAGTATAATGGAAAATGTTGGAAATATCACAATACAGATGCAACTTTTTATCATATGTGGTGGACATGTAAAGTAGCCATGAAATGTTGGATAGAAATACATGAATAAATACAAAAGATATTAAAACTTAAATTTGTGATGAACCCCCAATATAAGTTGTTAAATTTTATACCAAGCAGTATTACAAATATGCATAGTGAATTATTTAAGTATATGGTGACGGCAGCAGGAGTGATTTTTGCAGCAAAATAGAAGGCAAAAAAAGTCTCTATTTGAAGGAATGGAAGAATAAATTACATGAATATGTGACAATGGCAAAATTAACATCTTATATACATAATAGACTGACCTCAGAATTTCAAGAAAAATGGAAAGTATTTTTATTTTGACTGCTTTGTTAAAAATCAAGAATAAATAAGATTTTAACTTTAAATCAGAACAGGTAAAGAGATCAGCAATATATGTTTGTAATACATGTTTATAACAAAATCATTTCTGTAGCTGAAGACAGATGGTAAAGATAGAATAGAAATATTGAAATAGAAGTGAAAAATCAGGAATATACAAGGCAAAACTATACAGATATGTGTACAATATGATTTGAATGATATGAATAATGTTAGTTTAGGTTTATGTTAAAATGTATATGTATAGTTTATATTTTATGTAGATAAATGTAGAAATAGGTAGTAGGTATATGATTTAGTGAATATATGATTATATTTTTGCGTTTATAAACTGAAATAAAATTTATTTTTTTAAAAAAGAACACATGCTGTTCTGGATGAGTCTGTCATTCAAATATAGGCATGCACTTAGCATCTAATTCATTTTCCTATAGTGAATCAGTTTTAACTTCTTGGAAGAGAAATGCCTCAATAACGTTTTAGATTTGTTACCAGTTTTGATACACAAATAAATACTATTACAGAATCTCTGCTTCCACCCTAAACCTTTATTAAAACATGATTAGTCCATGTTCTTAGCATTGGCTAACCAATAGAAAATCATACCATCCATTATCACTTCACAGATTATTAAAGAAGAAGAATGACATGAGTCCAAGAAAGGATCTTACTCCAAAGATAAGCAGGGCACAGGCAAGGGGCCCCTTCTAGAAAGAAGCTCATGATCAATTCAGTGTCTCATATTTATAGGATTTTAGCATCATCTTCTAACAATAATTAACTGATGAGGGTGTATATTCTTGGCTAACTGATTATCTTAACTTTAAACAGCATCCAAGGTTATCTATACTTCAAATATCTTCTTAAAATGTATGAAAATTGTTAGTTCATTCTTGCTACTTTCACCTTATCAAAGTTTCTATAAAACTAGTAATGATTACAAGTTTCTCATACATATGAATATCTTTTGGCACTCAACCAATACACCCATCCGAATCATATCTTTATTTCTGTGAAGGTGGGCATTCCTGCTATTCTCAGATGCTCTGGAACTCAACAAATAATATTTATTGAGATGGATTAAATGGCTTCTAATCTACACAGCCCATACAGTTGTGTCACTCCTTTGTTTCATGCCCTTCTCTGAGGTTGTTCTAATCTCTCTAGGCTCTCTTCATGGCATGTCTAGCTTTGGGGCCAGGCTACACCTGTTTCTGTGTTGCAGAGACAATCTTCTATGATCTTGTGCGTCAAATTCAGCAATAGCCCCCCTATTTTTCTACACTGTAGAGATTTAGTACAGGGAAAATAGTGAGAGGCAGAATGAGAACTGGATATGCACTCAAACATAAATGTGCTTACACACACAGCAGCCTAAAAACTAAACTAAGACATCCAGACAATATGAAAAGGGCCAATAAAGTTATGGGTAAAGATTAAGACATACAAGTCTAATCCTGAAGGTAGGAAAAAATCCTGGAGAGTATGGGAGAATGGAGGCAGAAGCAATTTTGGTATGATTTTGGTGGTTTGATTGGTGATCCCAGTCAGAGATTGGGGTGCAAAGTGAAAAGGAGAGTGAAGGCTGAGGCCCTCTCAAAGTCTCCATGAAGGATCTTGTGTAGAGTCATAGGGTGTCAGTGCCCCCCATCTCCCTGCCTCCGAGCCTCCCACTGGTTGCCAAGCATGGCCTGATAACTCAACTTCAGAGGATAATCATGCATCTATGATATGTTTTTAAAGGGTGAGCATGGCTATGCATGCACTCCAGGGCAGAACTTTGGGGAAAGTAAGGATAACTGAAGGGTTTCTGGAATACAAGGCAGGGAGAACAGTTTTATGCCTGGGATTTAGGAGGAGGGAGAGTAACTATCTATAGACTACGTACTGAAAGTTGAAATATTCTGGCAGGAAATGCAGAGCACTTGCTTTTATACACATGAAGGCCAGAGCTGAGGAATAGAGAGAAACCAACAAGCTAAAAGGTAGGAACCTTGAACAGTTTTTCCAGGACCTCAAATCTAATCTCCAAAGGTCTTTTCCTCTGCATAAAGTCTTAGAATGTATATAGCTATTTGCTTGATTTCATGGTCTATGCTTGCCATTCCCCTGCCCAGAGCAGGGGATCCCCTGCTCCCACCTCCCACCTCCCCCCACCCCCACTTACCTGGCCAGCAGTGGACAGCCCCCCAGCAGCACCCCCTTGGAGGCATGGCACTCCCCAGGGGGAAATTCAGCCCTTTGGCGACCGTGGGAGTGCTCCTGGGCCGCCCTTTGACCCACGTGATGACGTCACTTCCCAGAAGTGATGTCATCACACCATCCAGGAGTGTGCGCGCTATGCATGCATGCCGTTCAAGAGCAAGGGGGAGAAGAAGAGGTAAGAGCCAGTGTTCCAGTCTCCTGTCGGGAGAGTGAAGTGACCTGGCAACCCTAATTTTACCCAAATCCATGTTTTGTATTGTTGCCTTTTAGCAACCTATCAGCCTCTAAAGTTGATCATTAAACCAGCTCCTTAATTATTTCACATCTCTGGGAACAGATTTTCCAGCTTGCAACATATTGAATAGATGCAATTTGTTCTGGATTTCAATATGTTGCCAGGATAAACATACTGACAGAGTATCCTCACTTCTTGCTAGGGAAGCCAGTCAGTGTAAGTTAATTGCTTAGACCTGGCAGTGCAGAGAACAGTATTAATAAATGAGGTGTAGTGGCTTGTATGAAGGACAGATGTGAGTTTTATGCTCCACTGTACGATAAATTAATCTCTCTCAAAACCGCTTTGTGTATATATATCATAGTGACCACATATGACATGAGTTTGCAGTATTTCTTTCTTCCTTCCTTCCTTCCTTCCTTCCTTCCTTCCTTCCTTCCTTCCTTCCTTCCTTCCTTCCTTCCTTCCTTCCTTCCTTCCTTTCTTAAAGTGATATTCTGATGAAAGCTTAGATTCAAGAATTTCAAGAGCGAAGATTTGTCATCCACATAAATTAAATGGGCCTACTTGTTCTGGAAGATGGCTAAAATCCAATGGAAAGGGTAAAAAATCTTTCCAAAGGAAAATGTTACTTCAGTGTGAGTTCTTCTTTAAAGTAATGTTTTCCTCCTTAGCTGTGCAGTCAGAGGAACATATAACTGATTATCCATGAAGAAAAGCAACATTTAATAGCTATCCATGAGAGAATTAAAGATTTGCTTGCTTGCTTATTTATTTATTTACCTGTATGCCATTAAAGGTATTTGAATTGAATTGATTTACTTATACTATTTCCATCCCACCTTTCTGAGAAGCTCCAGTGTCTCAGAGCATAATTTAAAAACATCCTAATCTATAAAAAAAATAAACCAAACTACAACAGCAGTTCAAATCACCCATTCTCAATCAATGATCCTAGTGAATGCCCCCCCCCCAGATTCTCTCCCTCTATGTATCCAAATGCTCTTAAAAACTCCTGAACCACTGAAAAGCACAGCATAAACTCGTTCTAGTGAGATCATTCCATATCAACTGAGCAGCTACCAAGAAAGGACCACTAATTTTGGCAGATGTTCTAACTTCCCAAATAGTACAGTGGCCTTGCACTGGGATGAAAGACCCACAAATGCACAGAAGCTACACAGTTACTTTGCTGCCCTATGCAGGCAGGGACCTCTTTGTTACCCACCCCAGGTCTATGTAAAGTCCTAGCAGTGCTAGTAGTGTTGCAGAAAGTATGGCCAGAAAGTACATGTGTCCATGTGAATGCAGCCACTATCCAGCCTGACCCAAATTCACTGTACGTGACGCCCAGTAGAAACTTGTCTTCTACAATCCCCCTCTCCTGTTCCAAGAGGAGCTACAGGATTCGATTCAAATAACTAGCATCCAGGGAAAGAGTCAGAGCCAAGCTACAAGTGACGCCTGACACAGGTTGGACACTTGTCTGCTTCCCTCAAGTTTTGATGGGCAATGTAGGCATCCTGGTCTTGCAGCTGTAATGGAGAGCCAAGCTGTAAAACCAAGACGCCTACATTTCCCATCAAAACTTGAGGTAAACTGACAACTGTCCAACCTGTGTAAGGCATCACTTGTAGCTTGGCTCTCAGTGTCAACATTTAGTAAGGTGGAGCTGATTCTAAGTCCTGATAGCTCCTCAGGAGCCCATTTATACATGAAAAAGCAATGTTTTCACTGTGAAATAATTGTGTTTCTTTAATAAAGTCCAGTGGCACTTTTAAGAACAACAACTGCCATTTGTCATTACAAATTTCACCCCAAATCCCTAGCTACAGTCAAGGGCAAAGATTCAAGTTCCATTTCCTGAAGGTCGTGGGCCATAAATGCAAGAGGTCATAACAATTAAACATAATACCAGTTCCCCCCAAATTCTCTAATGACCCTTCCTTAAGCACAGAAAGTTGTTAACAGCCATGTAGGTCCCAAAATAAATACCAAAAAATCAGAACACAATCCACATAACACTTTGTATTAAGACCAACTAAGTAACATAAAATATTGAGTACTTTTCATCAAGCTGAATGTTTCAGTTCTTTAAAAAATGTTTAAAGAGAGAAAGGAAAATTCCTCAGGATGGGATAGTGAGTCCTGGTGACTCCGTTGCTTCAAATGACACTGGCTTCAAGTTACACCCAGCTCTTTTGGCAACAGACAATAAAACAAACTCCATAGGCATTAACAAATACCAACTGTCTCTACCCAATGTATCTAATTCTCAGCATAGCCAAATCTGTGGACACTTAAATCCAGCAACTGGAGCCATGAACAGATCTTTATACAAACTGGAAAATGTCAAGGTTTGTAGAAAAATCTGAAATCTGAAAAAAAAAACCCTGTGGGGGTTAAAACACCCCCAAATTATACAAACAGTACCTGCAGCTTAAAGAAATCTTCTGTCACAAAAAGGCAGCCGGGGCGGGGGGGGGGGGAGGTCCCTTTCCAGGACTGTTTTGGCCTTGGAGGGTGGACTCAACAGGTCCAGGCTCAGAAGCAACCACTGGACAACTTGATCCCATGTGGCTTGCATGACTTACCCAGGACAGGTTGCCTGCTGCTCTTGAACAGCAATCACCCCACAAAAGCCAATGTAGTGAAGTGATTAGAATGATAGATTATGATTTGGGATATTCAGGTTCAAATCACCACTCTATTATGGAAGCTCACTGGGTGACCTTCGGCCAGTCACTTATTCTTAGCCTAACCTACCTCACAGGGTTGTTGTGAAAATAAAATGGAGTAGAGGAAAAACATATAAACTGATTTGGATCTCTATTGTGGAGAAAGGTGAGGTATAAATGAAATAAATAATAAATATAGCTAAAGATGAGAGGGTCAGAAAAAGATAGTTTGTTTGGTGGAAAGGGAAAAAAGGAAGTAGGAAATGTGTCAGGAAGAGGGAAAGAGGAAACAGTGCATGGAGAGAGATACAGGGAGAAATTAAGTGCCCCATGCAAGTTCTTGTAGGTTCCCCCACTGCACAACTGGGCCATAGTTTTCCCAGGCAGAGGCTGCCAGGGGAATGGAAGGAAGGAAAGCTGAAGACAGGAAGGGAAGCTGGAGATGAATGCTATTTTCTCCCTGAAGAACTCGAGCCCATCTAGAGATGGTAGAAGACATGACAGGACACCTGGGTGGCTACTTGACATTGACAGAGAGGTTGTGGAGAGGCACCTGGCTGCATTGGACAAATACAAATCTCCTTGGCCAGATGATGTGCACACAAGAATGCTCAAAGAACTTGCAGAGCCTCTGTCCATCATCTTCAAGGCCTCCTGGAGGACTCGGGATGTGCCACTAGATTGGAGAAGAGCAAATGTTATCCCCATCTTTAAGAAAGGGAAGAAGGATGACCTGGGAAACTACAGGCCTTTCAGTCTGACTTCTGTTGCTGGGAAGATATTAGAGCAGATTTTAAAGGGATCAATCTGTAAGCATCTGAAGGAAGTCAACATGGTTTTGTCCCCAACAGATCTTGTCAGACCAACCAGGTTTCTTTCTTTGATAGAATGACGAGCATACTGGATCGTGGGAACTCTTTCAATGTGATTTACCTGGATTTCAGCAAAGCTTTTGATAAGGTTCCCCATGACATTCTAATGGGTAAACTGGAAGACTGTGGACTGGACTATAGGACAGTTCAGTGGATAGGGAACTGGTTAGAGGACCGCACCCAAAGAGTGATGGTCAACGGCGTTTCATCAGATTGGAGGGAGGTGTCCAGTGGAGTGCCGCAGGGCTCAGTTTTGGGCCCGGTACTTTTCAATATTTTTATCAATGATCTGGATGAAGGGGTAAATGGGCTACTCATTAAATTTGCTGTTGATACCAAATTGGGAGGAATGGCAAACACCCAAGAAGATTGAGTTAAAATTCAACAAGATCTGAATACTCTGGAGAAGTGGGCAGTTGTAAACAGGATGCAATTCAACACAGATAAGTGCACAGTATTACAACTGGGCCACAAAAATGTGAAGCACAAATACTAGATGAGGGATACACTTCTGGGTAGTAGTGTACGTGAAAGAGATCTTGGGGTAAGAGTGGACTGTAAACTAAATATGAGTAGTCAGTGTGATGCGGTGGCAAAAAAGGAAAACTCGGCCCTGGACTGTATCAAAAGGGCCATTGCGACTTCCGGTTTGGGATTTATGGAGGTCTAACGCAGCTCCATTTGCGGAGCTGACCGGACTGCCGTTTTAAGCGGCCGGCGGGGTGAAAATAGCCCGCGGCCGACTGCTCTCAGGCGGAGAGCAGGCAAAGAACGCTCGAGACCCTAGGGCGCGTTGATCTCGGACGAGGGGGGGCTCTACACAACGGGTCCCCTCCCGATCCTTGAGGTCCCACCCTGAGACGGGTCGGCTACAATCTCTGCGGCAGTTTTGGGGCCAATTCGGCTGGCATAAGACCTACATACCCAAGCTTCGATTGGGGGAAGAAGTGGAAAGGAGAATTTGAAATCGAAACAGCGATTACAACCCGAGAAAAGTGAAGGGAAGGTAAAGATCACTATCTTCCGATACGGGACAGATTGATAAAAACAGAGAGGAAAAAAAGTAGACTTTTAAACTACAACAGACTAGTGAAAAGGAGGGGAAGCTTCGGCAGGAGTTGTATTAGAAAAGAGACTAAGTTTAAAGAAGTTATTAAAGAAATCGGATTATTGTTTTGAATACCTGTGGCTTTGGAGCTGTGAGAAAAAGACACCATCGCGAGATCTGCTGTGGGAAGACGGGAGACAGGAAGTGCGTAACAACAATAGAGCGGCTGGAGAGAAGCGGCCCTGGCTGGAGGGCAGGAAGAAGGGAATCGCCATCTTTGAGAGGGGAAGGGCCGCGGCCTCAGCGGAAAAGGAAGTAGGCCATATTGGATTATAAAATCATAGAGAGACCATAGAGAAAAGACGCCCGACATTTTGGACCCTTTAAAATTAATTTATGCAAGAAGACCGGGACATTTGAAATAAAAAAGGTACTAAATTTAACGCCACGGAGTTAAGGAAGAGAGCGGACTCGTGGGAGCGAGCTAAAGCAAGCCCCACGATGTCGAAGAAAGAGTGGCAATCGGCAATAGAAAACCTGGATAAAAAACTTTTGGAGGTGATTAAAGAATTTAAAGACATGAAATTGGAGCTGATTAAAGAGGTTAAACAGACAGTAAAATCGGAGCTGTCAGAAGTAAAATCGGAGCTGTCAGAAGTGAAGAAAGGTATGGAAACAATACAAAGCGAATTACAAGGGACGCAGCAGAGAGTTAAAACAGTAGAAGGAGCGATGGAGGACCTAGCAGATACGCAACAAACAGAGATGAGGCTGATGAAGGGAAGGATGGCGGTTGCGGAAAGCAGACATATGGAGAAGCAGCTCAGATTTCGCGGCCTGCCGGAAGTGGAAGGAAAAACAGCGCAAGAACAGATGACGGAGATGTTAGCTGAATACCTGGGGAAGGAGGAGGAGGATGTTGTGGCTATCCTAGATGTGGCATATCGTGTGAATTCGAGAATTGCAACCCAGAGGAAACTACCAAGAGACGTGATTGTACAATTTACAACAAGAAACATGAAAGAGAAGATTGTGACTAAACAGTTTCAAGATCCATTGGAGATCGATGGCAAGACAATTATCATAATGAAGGAACTACCCAGATCAGTGTTACTAGATCGGAAAAAATATAAAGGGCTAATCCAGATGCTGAAGGACATGAAAATCAGGTACAGATGGGAGCTTCCAGAGGGTTTGTCCTTCGAATTTGGAGGCGCTAAAAAGCGTATCAGATCTGAGCGGGAGATGGAGCGATTTATAAGGGACAATGAAAAAGACTTACCAACAAGATTATGAATATGGAGTGTAAAGTATTATCTTGGAATGTAAATGGACTAAATTCACCGAATAAGAGAAAAAATATTTTTCACTGGCTATTAAAACAAAAATGTGATATTGTTTGTTTGCAAGAGACTCATATTCGAAAACAGGATGTAAAATATCTAAAACTGGGAAAATTGGGCAAAGACTTTGTAGCGGCCTCAAGTAAAAAAAAAAGAGGAGTGGTGTTGTATGTAAAAGAGGAGCTACAACCAAAATTTATAATGAAAGATGTGGAAGCCAGATTTGTAGCAGTGGAATGTACTTGGAATTTAAAGAGAGTGTTGGTAGTCGGAATCTATGCACCTAACGGTGCAAAAGAGAGCTTCTTTGAGGATTTGAGGAAGCATTTAGATGATCTTTCATATGACCAAATAATTCTTGCTGGAGACTTCAATGGAGTGACAGACTTGGAACTGGATAAAAAGACTACTATGACACAAAAGAAAAGAGGACTATTACCAAAGCTCTTTTTTGAGTTGATTCAACAAGAGACTCTTGAAGATGTATGGAGGAGAGAATATCCTAAAAGTAGGCAGTTTACTTTTTATTCTGCAAGGCATTCCACGTTATCAAGAATTGACATGATCTGGGCCTCAAAAGATTTGGCGTTATGGACTAAAGATGTAGAAATAATGCCGATGGTAGGCTCAGATCACAACCCAATTATGTGGAAGCTGGGGAAAAGGAGGAAAAGGAAAGCATGGAGAATAAATGAGGATTTGTTACAGGAAAAAGAGAATATGGAAATACTGAGAAGAGAGACAAAGTTTTTCATTCAATACAACGTGAATAAAGAAGTACCAACTGATAAAGTTTGGGATGCTTACAAGGCGGTTATAAGGGGCATACTAATGGACTTAAATGGTAGAGCAAGAAAGAAGAAAGAGGAGAAGAGACACGAGATTGAGGAGAAAATAAAAATTAAGGAAATACAGTTAAAAAAGAGACCAGGGAAAAAGAAATTATACCAGGAAATTAAAATATTGCAAGAACAGCTAACAGCAATGAGTAATAAAGAATTGGAGTGGAATCTCAAAAGGCTGAATCAGAAAGTGTTTGAGGGTGCAAATAAACCTGGGAAGTACCTGGCATGGCAACTGAAGAAAAGAAGGGAAAAGAAAACAATAAATAAAATTTGTGAAGATGATAAAACATATTTGGAACAGAATACCATTAGTAGAGCCTTTTATAAATTCTACGCTAAACTGTATAATAAGAAAGAAGTAAATAAAGACTCAATAGCGTCATATTTGGAGAAAATGACACTTCCAGAAATCTCGGACGCTTGGAGAAATAAACTGAACAGTGAAGTAACGGATGAGGAAATAAGTAAGGCAATACAATCTGCAAATCTAGGAAAGGCGCCAGGGCCAGACGGACTTACAGCTAAATTTTATAAGACTATGGCCAATGAGCTGGCACCATTCCTAAAGGAGGTGATCAATGGAGTTTTAAGGGATCAAAGGATTCCAGACACTTGGTCTGAAGCGAACATATCATTGATCCCAAAAGAGGGCCAAGACTTGACTAGTGTGAAAAATTACAGACCTATATCGTTACTCAACAATGATTATAAAATCTTTGCGAAGATACTGGCGGAGAGACTGAAGGGGTGGCTTTCGGAAGTTATAGAGGAGGAGCAAGCAGGCTTTCTGCCAGACAGACAAATAAGAGACAATTTAAGGACAGTGATTGATGCTATTGAATATTATGATAAGCGTTGTGATAAAGAGGTTGGTTTCTTCTTTGTTGACGCTGAAAAGGCATTTGACAACTTAAACTGGGACTTTATGTTTGCCACTATGGAAAAGCTACAATTAGGAGAAAGATTCATCAGAGCAATTAAGGAAATTTATAGAGACCAGACTGCAGCAATTGTGGTAAATGATGAATTGACCAAGAAATTGACTATAAGCAAAGGAACAAGACAAGGTTGCCCGTTGTCTCCACTGTTGTTCATTTTAGTATTGGAGATTCTGATGATACAAATACGACAAGACGAGGAAATTCGAGGAATAAAAATAAAGGACTATTCATACAAGGTCAGAGCATTTGCGGATGACATAATGTTAATCGTAGAGGACCCACTGGAGAACATGCCAAAAGTGATAGATAAGATCAAGGAGTTTGGAGATTTGGCAGGTTTCTTCATTAACAAAAAGAAGTCAAAGATATTATGTAAAAACATGACTAAGCAGAAACAACAATTGTTAATGGAAACAACGGATTGTGAAGTAACAAGTAAGGTGAAATATTTGGGAATTGAACTGACTGCAAAGAATATAGATTTGTTCAAGAATAATTACGAAAAATTGTGGATTCAGATTGAGAGAGACTTGATTAAATGGAATAGGCTCAATCTGTCATGGTTGGGTAGGATTGCAGCGGTTAAGATGAATGTGTTACCAAGAGTGATGTTTTTGCTACAGACAATACCAATCATCAGAGACTCTAAACAATTTGAAAAATGGCAGAGGAAAATATCAGATTTTGTATGGGCAGGCAAGAAGCCTCGAGTGAAAATGAAAGTTTTACAAGATGTAAAAGAAAGAGGCGGAATGCAACTGCCCAATCTGAGACTTTATCATGATGCAATCTGCCTAGTTTGGCTGAAAGAGTGGATGACATTAAAGAATAAGAAACTATTAGCCCTAGAGGGATATAAAAAAATATTTGGATGGCATGCATACCTATGGCATGACAAAGTAAAGGTCAACTCGATGTTCCTGCACCATTTTGTACGGAGAAGTCTATATACAATCTGGAAGAAGTACAGAATTTACCTACAAGAAGGAACTCCTTGGTGGGTGGTTCCATATGAGGTGATAGACCCGAGAGCTGTTGACAATGAACGACAATGTTTGACATACAAAGAAATAACTAAAATAGAAGCATCTAAACTTAGAATAAAGACGCAAGAGGAATTATCACCGAACTACGATTGGTTCCAGTATAGACAGATCAGAGATTTGTATAACTCGGACTCTGTAAAGGGAGGTATACGAATAGAGAATTCGGAACTAGAGCAGACCCTTTTTAAAGAGGACAAGAAAAGAATATCCAAGGTATACCAAGTACTGTTGAAATGGTATACTGAGGATGAGACAGTTAAAACACAAATGGTGAAATGGGCTATAAATTTTAATAAAGAGATAACAATGGAGGCATGGGAATACTTGTGGAAGACTACAATGAAGACAACGACATGTACAAATATCAAAGAGAATATTTACAAAATGATCTATCGTTGGTACATGACACCAAAGAAGATTGCGCTAGGGAACTTGAACACTTCTAATAAATGCTGGAAATGTAGGAAGCATGAGGGCTCCCTCTATCACATGTGGTGGTCGTGTGATGTAGCTAGGCAGTACTGGGGGGAAATAATAAGAGAAATGAGTGAAATTTTACAATTTCAAATAAATAAGAACCCAGAACTCCTGCTACTAAACTTGGGAATGGAGGGAATTCCAGCCCATCATAGGACGTTGATATTTTATATGACAGCAGCAGCCAGACTTTTGTATGCGCAAAAATGGAAAGTACAAGAAGTGCCAACTATTGAAGATTGGATTTACAAATTGCTGTACATGGCAGAAATGGACAAGATGACAAGAAAACTGAGAAATCTGGACTCAGGGCAGTTTAACACAGATTGGGAGAAGCTGAAACAATATCTGGAGAAGAAATGGGAGGTGGGAGGAAAACTGTGGCAGTTTGAGAACTACTGAAGTATAATAGAATGTAGAGGGGGGTGACTTTACCGGGGGGGGAAGAGATAAATGTGAATTTATAAGCAGTTAGATTAACAGATTGATATATATATAGATATATATAGGTTAATAGATAGAATATTGATGGAAAATAATTAATGATAAGGTTTAAATATAAGTATTGAGTAACCAACAATATTTTCTTTCTTTGATAAGATTTGTATAATGCACCAAACTGAATGTACAGAAGAGTTAAATTGATTGACTATGTGATGAGTTATATAGAATTACCATAAAAAGATACAATGAGTAATATATAGAGAATAAGTCAAATTGTTTGATTTGAATGTAAGATTTTTATGGTTTATGATATATAGGTTTAGGATATATAGAAATATTTAAAACTGGAAATGGGATAAATTGTTATCCAAGATGGAAACAAAGACTTACAGTTTGGGTATATAACAAGAAAAGTAGTTAAGGATGTACTGCTTAGTATAATAGAGAATGTATATTTGTTTTAGATAGAGGAATTTAACAGAAGTAAGGGAAAAGGGACAAAGGGTGGGAAAGCTGTTGGAAGTCAACAAAAGGGGGGGAAAGGGAGGGGGTTAGAAGTGAAAAACTTGGGGAAAATTGAATGTAATGTAAAAAATAATGGATTCTAACCCAATAAAAAAATTTTCAAAAAAAAAAAAAGGGCCATTGCATTGAAATTGCAGGAGGTCATAGTCCCTCTCTATACTGCCTTGGTCAGGCCACACCTGGAGTACTGTGTGCAGTTCTGGAGGCCCCACTTCAAAGAGGATGTGGACAAAATCAAGAGGGTGCAGAAGAGAGTGACAAGGATGATCAGGGGTCTAGAGACTGAGCCCTACAAGGAAATGCTGAGGGCCTTGGGAATGTTTAGTTTGGAGAAGAGGAGATTGAGGGGGGACAAGATTGCTCTCTTTAAATATTTGAAAGACTATCATTTGGAGGAGGGC
Organism: Eublepharis macularius; assembly: GCF_028583425.1. Classification (NCBI taxonomy): domain Eukaryota; kingdom Metazoa; phylum Chordata; class Lepidosauria; order Squamata; family Eublepharidae; genus Eublepharis; species Eublepharis macularius. The sequence continues at coordinate 61,500,784 of NC_072798.1, forward strand.
AAGGGGCTGTTCTAGTTGGCCACGGAGGATAGGACCCGAAGCAATGGGCTTAAATTACATGCAGAAAGGTACCGGCTGGATATTAGGGAAAACGTTTTCATGGTCAGAGTAGCTCAAAGGTGGAATCAGCTGCCTAGGGAGGTGGTGAGCTCCCTGTCACTGGTAGTTTTCAAGAAGAGGCTGGATGAATATTTGTCAGGGATGCTTTAGGCTCATCCTGCATTGAGCAGGGGGTTGGACTAGATGGTCTGTATGGCCACTTCCAACTCTGATTCTGTGTGGTTCTGTGTGTGACAGGAAGGCAAATAAAGCCAAGTTGCCTGGTGAGGGGAAGAAGAAAAGGAAGCAGGAAAATGGAAGAAATTAAGAGGACTTTCGGGGGAGGGAATGAAAAAATAGTGACAGTCCAAAAGAACAATTTTTTTATATATGTAACCATGTGCAGTCCCTGAAAAGCCACTCCTGAGGGTTAGGAACCCTCCAGAGTGATGGCAGTGTCAGGGGATGGCAGATAAGGCTTTATTGGCAGACATCAGCAATATCCCTATCATGCGAAAGGAAAGCACTTGTACTTATGCTAGGAAACCACGTAGTGGTAAATTGTATGTGTGGATGGCACCATATCCCTGCACAATACTTCAAATGCTTTTTCATTTCACATACAGCTGTCAAATATTAATTGTCCAGTGAAAAAAGCGAACTACATACCTGGACTGTATCAGTCTCAAGTAGATATGGGCATGAACAGCGTTACAAACAGAAAAAACCCACAAACAGCCCATTCATCTGTTCATGAACAAGCCGTTCGTGAGGCCCCATTCAAAACAAACAGGTGGTCATTGCAAGCCTCTTTTGTTGCCTTTGTCAGCCGTTTGTCAAGCCAGGCAGTCTGGCACCTTTCAATCAATTCCCCTGGCAATGGAGGCCGGGACTGAACTCTGTCTGAACTCCTTCTGGCTTTCCTTCTTGCTTTAACCCTTCAAAGAACTTCCAGCAGAGAGTCCCGTTTTTGCCACTGTGAAGAGAAAATGACAACAACGGGAGAGACCCATGCATCATGCCTTTCCCGGGGTGCAATCGCTCTGAAACTTGGGGGGGGGGGTTAGAGGACAGTGAGGACTATGTACCCTGCAAATTTGGTGGGTATTGAACATTGGGAAGGTCAGTTTGTGGGCTGTTTAAAGGTCCCTGCCGCCTGCCAGTTGATAGTTTAAAGGGATCTTTAAAGGGCCACAAACAACAAACAATGAACATGTTTGTGAACAGGGCCATGTTTGTTACTGTTCATTGTTCGTTGTTTGTGGATTGCAACAAACAACAAACAGCTTGTTCAGGATTTTTTTCCTGTTCGTGCCCATGTCTAGTCTTAAGTAATTTAATGTGGTGAATGCAAGTGGTGTACATGTATTTTGCAACCAATTCATAATTTCCCCCAAAGGGTATTGATATAAAAACGAATTTCAACCAGATCTGATTTTCCCAGTATTTTATCTTACTTATATTTCTCATACCCCCAAGAGATACTGACAAAGAGCTACTGTGTGCTTCTATAACAAGAAGACCAATTAATATATCTTTGAGAGTTTGATGACTCAAGATCAGCTAATCCTTAATATATGAGGATGGACTAGATGGCATTTGTGACTGATAAACTCCATTCTAATAAATTGACTCTCCAATAAGAAAGGATACGTTAGGATAAGAAGCAAACACACTGAGCACATTGATAATTGTACAATCTACTATTTTGCAACTAGACACTCAAAGAACATTAATCTTTCCCTTTTAATGTGTAAATATCATTGCGCATGATAAATAAAGTTAAGACCTTAGCTAAATCATGCACCATTATTTGCATTTACACATCCCCTGTGGAAACTGGTGCCACGTTTCATATTTTTATAGACAATGTTATATTTCTCATTTAAAATGAGTCAGGTTTCATCACTGCAAGATAAACGTCACATTTATTCTAACTGTAGTTTCTGATATTACAGCAATTGAGTTTGATTACCTTACCAATATGCGGCATTTCAATAAGGCTTATGGTTGAACTCTCCACTCCAGAGCTTCTTGGATGATACTGATTATTAAGATCTTTTTCAGGCTAGCTTTTGAGCAGTGTTTATAAATCTTGAACAGATGCTTGATTTCAATGATGAACTTGTTGAGAATGAACAATTGAAACTTAATCAATACAAATTGGAAGTATTGATGGATTTTTCTGAAGTAGAAGTACTCCTGCACAGACCAAGATGCCTTAGAGGTGCTCTTGGATTCCTAAGTAGTGCAACTCCAGCATGCCCCATGGTGGTGGCCCAGACAACCTTTTCAATTTAAGCTGGTTCACCAGATATGCCCTTTTCTTGATCATGAGGATCTACTCATGGCTATTTCAGAACCTTGCGATTAGATTAGATTCATATTATATATCCTATATGATATTGCCTGCGTTCCATGTGTTTGGAAACTATAGCTGGTCCAAAATGCTGCTTTCAGATTATTGACTGAAGTCAGTCACGGGGAACAGCCAATGATTAAAGGGAAGCATGTAGCTTATGAAGAACTAGTCCCTCTGCCTTGCAGCTAAAATCCAGGCTCTTAATTAAAGGGTTCATCTTTTTAAATTATTTTTTATCATCTGGTTTTAGCCTGAGAATTATTTTATGAGCATTGTTTTATGTTTGTTGTGGGTTTTCCGGGCTGTGTTGCCGTGGTCTTGGCATTGTAGTTCCTGATATGTGTGACACTGAGAGATCTCTGTCTTTTGGTGCTACACCTCTGAAGATGCCAGCCACAGCTGCTGGCGAAACCTCAGGAACTACAATGCCAAGACCACGGCAACACAGCCCGGAAAACCCACAACAACCATCGTTCTCCGGCCGTGAAAGCCTTTGACAAAGCATTGTTTTAGTTTACAAATATGTTTTATATTGTAGTAATTTTCAGGCTATCTTTTTGATGGCTGAATTTTAATAGTTTGTTAATTTTAACTATTTTTATGATTTATATTTCATATTTTACTTTGTAAGCCACATTGAACAAATTCTTCACAGAGGTAAAATATAATTTTAACTAAATTATGTAAATAATTTTTCTTAGGTGAACAAATGGGGCTGACCTCTTAAAGTCAGTCATTCTTGTAAATATGTTATATTGTATACAGTTCATGCAAATGATAGTATCCTGGAATGTTCATTATTATTGGTTGATGGTTAAGCCAGGGGCGGGGTTTGTATGTATATATTGAGGTGTTCTGTTTTGCTGTCAGTCTGCCTGTTCTGGTTGGCAATAAAGCACGTTGTGAGCTGAAATCACTCTGGGCTGAAATCATTCTGAGCTCCTGGCTCAGTACTCAATAGCGGGCATCTCACCTTCATTATTTTTATTTTAACATTTCTACCAGATCTCTCTAATCTTCTGTCCTGTTTGAAAACTGCCAGATTCTGTGGATTTGTCTCTTGTTTTTGTTTCTTTCTTGTGCCAGGACATAGGAAGATATGCTGCATAGCTTCTACAACAAGCAGAATATGTTCTGTTCTGTAGCTGTTAAAGATACATGTATTTTTGTGTCAGGAGTCAGACACAGGGAAAAGGAAAGAGATGGTTTGTTGTCCAAATATTTGTTGAAGAACACACAGGTATCAAAAGAATACCCACTGAGATTGTGTTCTGACCAAAGTAGTATGAGTCTATTTGACTGATGTTAGTGAAACAATTTATGTTCTGGGAACGTATGAAGATTTCCAGACATGCCATTTTTGGCTTTGCAATAAATAAATGTCATCTCCATGGAAACACTTCACCAAGGGGTTAAGAATGAAACGTCCAGTCGTATTGGTTAAGCTCCATACGTTCCACTAGAGGAAGACAGCCTTTTATAGTAAAATGATATTCAATCCACATTTATTTCAATTATTAGCCCAACAGATCCCAAGACAGGTAATATTAGATCCTGTAACACTGTCCCACAAAATGTTCCACCAAAAAATCTATTATCGATAGCCAAATCCTTGTGTAAATATAACTCAAGACCACATTACAAACACCCAAACTCTTGATACACTATTTTAGATCACTACCCTTAATATGTTACTTTGTATGGGATTTTAAAAAAACAACAACTACCAGTCAGTTGATTTTTCTGGGGTTGTTTTACATTACAAATGCTTGAGGTATACAAAGAAATATTTTAAGTCTGTAGCTGTACTTTGGGGACATTATTTACTAGCATGAAGGTAACTATGTCCTTTTTTAAAAAAAAAGTTGCAAGTCCACTTCTCTATGCATTCTGCCAAAAGAAGTAGAACCAGAGAGAAATTTCACCATAGAATGCTTGCAAACAATTAAATAAAATATCCTTTAAAAGCAAGGAGAATACCTATTAAAAGGTAAAATTTCATATTAAGTTCCAATGGTACCATATCCTGCTCTTCTGTAGCCCTCAGTTCAAAAGTCTTGTAGTCTGCCTCATTTATGGCTTGCCGAAGGAGTTTGCTACCACTCATACCTTTAAATATGGCCTATTAGTTGATGTGGTTCCTTGGTGATGGTTCTAGGATGATTCTACAACTGGCCAATCAAGTGATTTTTGTATCCCTCAGTCCTTTGAATTTATTAAATATATCAGGAATTTGTTGATATCTGTTCATTTACTTCAATGTTATGTTGCTTTGTTCATTGCAACTTGGGACTTAGTATGATGCAGGATAGAAAAAGGGAAGCTAGGTATGAGTTTAGATACAAAACTTTACTGGCTTTCAGAAATTGAAAGGACATGTCCTCAGATACTGAAGAGGAGCCCCATTAGATCAGACTAATTAGTCCAACATCCAGTTTCCCTCAGTGGCCCACAGATGTCTTCAAAGCCTACTAGCAGGGCCTTCATCTGCTGTACCCTGTTCCCCAGCAACTAGCATTCAGAGATACACTGCCTCTGAATGGGAAGGTTTCGACATCATGGTTGCTAGCTCTTGATAGCAACTAGCATCCATTAATTTGATAGCAACTAGCATCCATTAATTTGTTCTAGCCCTTGTAAAACCTATCTAAGCAAGTGGCATTCACTATGTTTCATGGTAGTGAATTTCATAAATTAATTATGCATTGTCTAACAGAATATATATTTTTGAATGTCCTGAATATAAAGCCCATCCACTTCATTGGGTGGCAGCTGCTCTGGTATCCTGGAAGAGGAAGAAAAAGTTCTTTCAACCCACTTATACACCTCTTGTGTAATGTTATACACTTCTATTATTTCTTTCATTAGTTATCTCTTTTCTAAACTGAAAGCCCAAATTAAATGGCAATTAATGGATCCACTCAATTGCTTTGAATATTTTTTCTTGCTGTTCATATATTTGAAACCTGAGGTTGGCTACTGGCTATCCTCTTAGGTTCTGACTAAATTTATAAAGAATCTCCAGTGCCCATAAAATTTTAGGGTTATGGAAGCAGCAATTATTGTCTCACTGGTTCCTGGCTGGCAGCATTCCAGTAACTTGGACATTCAATTTTGCTATCAATCCATGCTTGCGTTACATCTCAAGCTTGTTCACTTAACCTTTTCTTCTATGCTTAAAATAAAGCTGTTTAACATCCAGTCTGCTGTGTTTGTCTTTCTTTTTGGCTTGTCTTGCAAACTTACTTGTGTTTTGTAAAGAAAAAACCCAAGCCAAAGTGCATTTAGAACTCTAATTTTGAGCTGTCTTTTTATTTAAATGCAGAAACACCAAAATGCCTTTTTAAAAAAATATAAAAACATTTCTTTACAAATAACTCAAACTTTTAGGATAAATTACAATCTTTTAAATTATAGAGTCTAACTTGATAATTACACCATTTGGGGTAAAATTAAGGGTAAATTTTTTATATATTAATTTTATATATGAATGAATTTATATGATCAAATTTTATAGAGAAACATCAACATAGTAGGGATGTTCAAAGTTCAAACTCTTGCCAGTTTGGCTTGCTTCCTATTCACCAATTGCAAGCAGAGACCTGATTTTTTTATGATCAGTTTGATAGTTTTTCTATACGGATAGTCAGTATTCAGCAGGTTGTTTCATTGTATTCTTTTCTAACCATGCAGTACAGTGCAACTGGCTTTTCACACATGCAGACTCTCACACAGTACAGTTGAGTTCTACTACTCCCATCCTTGCCTTGCTGAACAGGCAATTGTTTAAATAGACCGTTATATCACTCATTAAATCACCCATATCAATCGGTCATCAACAAATGCTGTGTTTCAGCAAAATCTTACCCTTCAGTGTTCATCTACTAGTCCTTAATGGAGTTAACGTCCAGTGATCAGTCTGAATCTTTGCACATGTGCAGTTCTGGGGAAACCGAGTGCAAACTGGTTTGGTGGGCATTTGTGCAGCATAAACCAAACAGACTAAGTGATTAGGTCACATCTTATTGTCACCTTTGAATGTAGAAAGTTCAACGTTTGAAAGTGTTTGCAGTTTTGCAGGGCCTATAAAATGGAGGTGTTCCGCCGGGCCTTTGGCTGAGTGCCAGCGGGTGTCCTCCTTCTTCTATCTAAGACCACCACCGCTTCTGGGGTTGCCCTTGGCCATCTGCTATGCCTGTATACGGACTCCCAATATTTATTTAAATAGCCTGCTCCTGGACTATTTTAATGACTTTTTAAAAATTATTATTGATTTTATGTTTTTGTGACTTTGTATTTTTGGGGTGTTGTTAGCTGTCCTGAGCCGATCTGTGGGGAGGGTGGGGTATAAATCAAATAAAATTAATAAATAAATTTGCTGCAACGTTCACAGCATCCCTACACCACAGCCTGGCACTTCCTGGTCTTTTTTCCAAAGTCCTAATTCTTGACAAAATAGTGAGAAGTTCAACTTCCATGTACATAGTCTGATTTCACCAGTGGGAGAATGACTGGGAAATGTCTACCAAAGGTGACTTTGGTCAAAAATAACCATTATAAATTCATCCTAAGAATATCAGAGATGAAAGGTGTATAATACTTTTAAAAAGCAACACTTTCAGGAGAATAACAGGTAACCTTCACCTGACTATAAAATGCATTCTTCTCTGGAAGAAGCTATCTCACTTTCCAAGAGTTGAAGGACCTAGTCCTATCATAAGTAGACAAGGAGACCAAATGTTGATTTTACTGAAGGGTTTCTTTTGACAAGAGGCAACAAAGCCCTCTGAACAGGGCCTTCTGCAGACACAACCCTGTTGTTGGGCCAAATCATCATCTGCCTATACATGTGCTTTTCCTGTGGTAGCCCCCACTTTATGGAATGGTCTGCCTGAGGGGGTAAAGAAAGCTCTCTGTCTCCTAGCTTTCTGCAAACTGTGTAAAACTGAGTTACACAGGAGGGCTTTCTATTCAGATTATAGGGCTGTGTCATAAGAAATAGCTCAAAGAAATGTGTAGTGGAGACAAGGACTATAGACTATGCTGGGGTGTTTCCACATTGCTAAACATGATGTATTAATTAGTTGTGCTTTGTTTCAGAAAGATTTCATTTCTGTGCTCAGCTTTATGCTTGTCTTCAAATTTTCTGCTACCATACCCTATTGTATCTCAGTCAACTGTTGTTCATTATTGTACTTAGCTCAGTGAATGTCCTAGCTGTTGATTATAGTGCATTTCACTTGCGCTGTGTAATCCACCTTGATAAAGGCAGACTATAAATAAATAAATAAATAAATAAATAAATAAAGAGTGGACATAAATGTCAGAATACAAACTACGTAATTTGTGTTGATGTTCACACATAAGCCTGCCAAGTACTAACAAGTTCTCAATAATTTGCTACTTCACATTAAGCTCTAATGTGATCCAAGGCATCCTCAGGCCACAGGTCTAATTCAAGTTAGTTCTAATGAACATACAGGTTTCTTCAAGGGCTCGTAACAATAATGATAAATAATTTATGGTAAAGTACAATCCTGCACGCTGCCCTGGTTTTCTGGTTTCCAACTGCTGTGTCTCAGGGGAAAATGAGACAAGATAATGAAAGATTTATGATCTTAGGGTTTTTTAAAAAATAATTGTTAAGTAGCAGCCTCATGGACCTTTGAACCACACTGGGTACCTAGTATGAAAACAGAATGACATAAACTTTTTCACACCATTTTTCTGACTTCCAGCGGTCCCTGGAGCTGCTACTTGCTCTGTTACGAAACATACCAGTTATTCATATGTTTCCTATTTCCCCCTATGGGACAGAGTGGGTGCATTTTGAAGTCAAGGAAGTAGATGGGTAGGAAAGGATTAATATCTAGCCTTCCATACCCCCACCCTGACCAGCTCCATGGCCTGGATCTTTACATCAACGACGACAACGATAATGATAGTGAAAACATCAAGCTGTTCCTTAAGGAAAATATGCAAAAATGGAAAACCATGTTAATGGCCTATGGTGAAGAAATTGGGGAAGTTTGTATCAAAAGAGGTATATTTCAAGGGGACTCCTTGTCGCCTTTATTAGTCAACATCTCATTAATCCCCTTGACAATGGCCCTAGAGAAAACAAAAATGGGTTATTATATTTCTGATCAGGCTGGGAAAATAAACCATCTCCTGTACGATGATTTGAAATTGTATGCAAAGAGTCCCACTGAACTTGAATCATTGCTTAATATGGTGAAAATGTACAGTGATGATATTCAAATGAAATTTGGATTAGACAAATGTGCAGTACTGTCCATGCAGCGGGGGAAAGTAAAAAATACTGGCAGAATAGGACTTGGAAATGGCAACATTATGAAATTGTTAACAAACAATGAACATTATAAATATCTTGGAATATTAGAAATTAGATAACATCCTGCATGTGAAAGTAAAAGAACTGACTCAGAAAGAATATATCAAGAGAGTACGAAAAATTCTGAAGTCAAAATTAAATAGTGGAAATACAATCAAGGCCATAAATACATGGGCAATTCTAGTGATCAGATATCCAGCTGGAATAATAGATTGAACATAAAGCGATTTCGAAAAATTGGACCCAAAAACGTGAAAACTAATGAACATGCATCACTCTTTACACCCAAAAAGTGGTAGTGGAAGAAAAGAGTAGTGGAAGAAGTGGAAGAAGAAAAGAGAGGCCTGAATGATTACATTCAGAAGTAAAGAAAAATTACTTCAGACTGTGAAAACAGAGAACATATTAAAAATAACCGAAATAAAGGATGAATACAAGAAGAAACAGTTTAATAGATTAAATGACTGGAAGAACATCTGAAAGGGGCAACATCTAAAAAATATTGAAGGAAAAAGTGACAACAGACTAACTTGGGCATGGTTGAAGATGGGTACAATCAAGAAAGAAACTGAAGGTCTGATCTTTGCAGCACAAGAACAAGCATTGCAAATGAATGTTATGAAAGCCAAAATTCAGAAAATCAGTGAAAATCCAAAATGTTGACTTTGCCAGAAAAAAAGATGAAACTGTGTCCCACCTTATCTCTGAACGCAGGAAAATTATACAGATGGACTACAAAGCTAGACATGATAGGGTCGCAAAGCTGATTCATTGGTCATTGTGTAAAAAATATAACTTGCCAGTATCAAAGAATTCATGGGAACATCAGGTCGAAAAGGTGTTCAAAAATGAACAAGTCAAGATCTTGTGGGATTTCAGAATTCAAACTGATCAGCACGTTGAAAATAATACACTAGATATAACAGTCATGGAAAATCAAAAAGTCTGGATAATTGACATTGCAATTCCTGGGGATGCCAGAGTCGAAGAAAAAGAACAAGAAAAAATGATTAAATATAGAGATCTGGCAATAGAAACGACCTGACTATGGAAGAAGAATGCAACAGTAGTCCCCATTGTCATGGGGGCACTTGGAACCATCTTGAAAAACTTTGCAATTCATATGGGAAAACTGCAGCTTTCTGACATAACACCTACAGAACTGCAAAAGACGGAGCTACTTGGAACAGCATACATATTACACCAATAACAGGTTGATACTTAGGTCTCTGGTGGAAACTTGTATCAGCTTAGTAAGGCCAATCAATAATAACATGTGACCTCTGCTTATTGTTGATTGTGTTTCGGACAATTCGAATGATGATGATGATGATGATGATGATGATGATGATGATGATATAATAATAATAATAAATTCAGAAAATCAGTGAAAATCCAAAATGTTGACTTTGCCAGGAAAAAGATGAAACTGTATCCTACCTTATTTGTGAATGCAGCAAAATTGCATATCTTGGAGCGGGCTACAAAGCTAGACATGATAGGGTTGCAAAGCTGATTCATTGGTCACTGAGTAAAACGTATAATCTGCCAGTATCAAAGAATTCATGGGAACATCAGGTGGAAAAGGTGTTAAAAAATGATCAAGTCAAGATCTTGTGGGATTTTAGAATACAAACTGATTAACACCTTGAACACAATACACCAGACAAAACAGTTGTGGAAAATCGAAAACTTTGGATAATAGACATTGCAATTCCAGAGGATGCCAGAGTCAAAGAAAAAGAACAAGAAAAAATGATTAAATATAGAGATCTAGCAATAGAAACCACCCAACTATGGAAGAAGAATGCAACAGTAGTCCCCATTGTCATTGGGGCACTGGGATCTATTTCTAAAAATTTTGCAACTTGTATGGAAAAACTGCAGCTTTCTGATATAACATCTACAGAACTGCAAAAGATGGCGTTACTTGAAACATCATACATATTGCACCAATACCTGGCTGATACTTAGGTCTCTGGCAGAAACTTATATCAGCTCAGTAAAGCCAATCAATGATAACATGTGATCTTTATTTATTATTGATTGTGTTGCGTGTAATTTGAATAACAACAACAACAACATTCTATTTATATACCACCCTTCAGGACAACTTAATGCCCACTCAGAGCAGTTGACAAAGTTTGTTATTATTATCACCACAACAAAACACTATGAGAGGTGCGTGGGGCTAAGAAAGCTCCTAAAAGCTGTGACTAGCCCAAGGTCACCCAGCTGGCTTCAAGTGGAGGAGTAGGGAATCAAACCCAGTTCTCCAGATTAGAGTCCCGTGCTCTTAACCACTACACCAAACTGGCTCTCTTCTATCTACTGGGAAGATCCATTCCTGGTTCTCCTGGCATATCATCTGCTGTGGCCTTCATTTACACTACTAAAAAGGATTTGGTTTATCATTTGGATTTGTTTTGATATTATTTATTTTATAAATTAACTGGGTTAATTTGCATCAGGTTATCAGAATATGCCATAGGTGTTCTATTAGCATTCTGAAATTGCCCTTAATATTTTTTAGGATTAAACTATATCTGTTCAGCTAGAAGCTGACAGTTCCTTTTTGCTTCTATAGGATTTCTGTACTTGCATAAGCTTGCTGTACACCAAAGAGATAAAGAGGGGAGCCCTATAGTAATTGGAATCTTTTATATACGTTGAACACAGATTTATGAGTTGCTTTCTTATGTTTAGTGGAAACGAAACAGTCGGCTGTTGTAAAGAAAAACATGCTTATTGGGTTTTTACCAGTTTCATAAATAACTGCTTCTGTAAATGTTTAGATAAAGGTGATTAATAATTGCTACAGAGTTTTGTTAAAGTAGCTTTGGTAATACTTTCTTGCACTATATAATTTTCCTTTAAAGCTAACAAACAATGCAGGAAAACCATTTGTCATATTTAAATTACTTCAGTTCTTATTTGCCCATCCAAAATGGACGATGCAAGTTTTCTCAAAATCTGCCATCCTCCTATCCATAAAGCAGAGTAACCATTACAATCCATTAATATCTGTGGGAGAGAATTAACACTCCTGTACCATTCCCATTGAAATCCCATAATGCCTTTAATTTTTCTAAAAAATATAGTAAATTGATTTATGTATAAATCATTATTGAAACCATTGAAATCCCATAATGCCTTTAATTTTTAAAAATATATACTAAATTGATTTATGTATAAATCATTATTAACACATATGCATAATAACTGAGACGAGAAAATACCTTTGCTACTAAAATAAATCAGAAGTTATAAAATGTAGTACTCTTATAACATATACAGAGCAGCAGTCCAAAATAAATAATCTAAAGTAACAATTCATATTACATTAACTGTATGCATAATTAATCTTTTATTCTTTCATTATCATAAATGGATACAATCCTAAATTGAACTTTTTAAAGTTCTAATGAAAATGCACTTTACTTTCTTCCATTAAAATTAATGGAATCTAACAGTGTATAATTTTAGTTGGATTAAATCTCAAACTTCTAAGCGAGTTTATTTTATGTTAGGTATATTTTATGAATGCTTTATAGTCCCTGAAAAGAATGAACTGTAGATTGAAGATTAAAGACATTCTAACCCACTACTTAGGTTGCACTGAGGTTGCATAGTAGCAGGTACATATGAAGTCACATTACACTGAATCAGAACATTGGTCCATCAGTCAGCATTTTCTACATGAACTGGCAGCAACTATCCAGGTTCTCAGGTAGAGATATTTCACATCACCTCCTACCTGATCCATTTACCTGCATATGCCGGGAACTCAACCAAGAAAGTAGGTAAGAGTATGGCAGACCCAGGGTCTTTAAAGAGGTTTTACATTAATCTAAACAACTGTGTGCGAGTACATGTTGTTCACCTGGAGCAAAACCAGAAGAATGTAAGGAAGCCAAACAGCAATTTCAGAATAAATGCTCACCTATCTAAGGGTGCCATCTCAGATATAATCATTTCTCAGCCTCTGAGTAATGGTGGCTGCTGCTTCTATCCTGCTGATCTGAAATGTGAGTGTCAGACCAGTATCGCAGGGCAAGCTAGATCTGAAGCAGCAACTGAGCTGAGAATGGAAGGGATATAGAGAAAGAAAGGAGGCAGTGGCAAGGCCTAACAAAGAGCAGCACATGGAGGAGCAAACAAAATTTGTTTTGTGTCCTTTCAGGTTTCTGCTTCCAGGCACAGTTTCTTCGGTTGATGGATGCTTCCTCTATGCACGCACCCTCTTGTTTCAGATTCAGCAGCTGGGGCAAATGAAGCTAGTATTCCTCAAGCAGCCAGATTCGACTCTGAAGTTCTCGGTTGCTGATCCCTACTATAACCTATTTCAAGAGATGAAATGTGGGCTGCAGTACCAATTTGTCACAAGTTATCCAATGAAAAAAGCTTTATATTTAAGCAGAGAGCTTCACAACCTCATTAACTGATTACAGATATGCCACTAAATCCATTAAATGCATACATAATTGTCTAATATCAAGTTGGAAGTCTCACAGGGCTTAATTCCAGTGAGACTAAGGTTGATGTTTCTCTGAAGGATCATGACTTTTACACAAAATAGAAAGTACACTGTGATTCCTTACCTTTTATAAAAATAATAGACAGTTATAGTTCTTTCAAGCACTATATTGTATCCTCCTGAGTCAACAGATCATAATAAAACCACAGATAAATAAACCAAAGTAAACACAGTTGGCCCAACTTTCAAGCTCCATAGTACTCTGAAGCAGCTTTCCTATTTACTTCAATATAGGGGGCAGCTCCACATTTTTGAACCTCTGACTTAGGTTGCTTCCGCATGTCCTTAACGAGAAGGTTCGCCAGCAGAACTTTGGCAGGTTATCTCACTCATTATACACATCATCATTTCCCATGCAGGAGCAGCCCATGATGAACCCGCTTTTTAAGCATTTTTTGTAAAAATTGAGGTCATTTTGCATTTTTGATGCTGGTTTTTCCACACAATTATCTAGCATATGTGGACACTTTTTTTCACTTTTGAAGTGTCCTCCCACAAATCTTCAACCCCTCTTCTCACCAGTACCCCTCCCACACAAGCATCTGGCTCGCATACGCAGTTGTATAATTCTTCCCCTTTTTAAAAAACCTTTTTTTAGTGTCCTTGCACTATTACGATATCTATGTATACAAAGGGAATCATACTGCAGTGCTTGCTACATTGGATCACTCAGCAACCAGACTATCAGTCTAGGAACAACATTAGGAATGGAATGCCATTGCTGATTTTATTTCAGACTAGCAATAAGGCCCGTTGTTTGGGAAAATACAACGTACCCTAGCAGTGCTCCCTCTCCCCGCACCTCTCTCGATGGTATCAGTCAAGGGGGGGGGGATTGGAGAAGAGGGCAGGGGCTCTTTCCTCCTCCGACCCTTCAGCCACTGCTTAGCTTAAGCACAACTCTCCCAAGGCCCCATGGAGGTGGCAAGGAGCCCTGCCCTCACTGCTGTGGGACTTTGGGATGGTTTCACCGCCACACTGAGCCTTCCTGCAGCCACGCTGGGCCCTTCCAAGCCTCTGGAGGGCCCAAGGAAGCAATGAGAGGCAAACTATTTTGCCCCCCACTCGCTTCTTATCCCTGCATACTGTGCCTCCATGAGGATAAGGAGTGAATAGTGAGAAACACGGTTTGCCTTTTATATAGTAGGATATGGAATCGAGTGATTGCACAACTCTACTGTTCACATATTTATTAAACACTTTTGCATGTAAAACTTTGAGCGGGAAATCAATGGTAGAGAACAGAGTACTGCGCATGTTCAGTGTTTACAGAAGCTGAAAGACAGGACAGTGGTATAGTGCAATCCCGCATGTGTACAAAAGAAAAAAGAAAATTTGAGTAGGAATGCACCAACGTCATTTGTGACGAGGCACAGATAAAGAATGCATTTTCTGTTTGAGGACATTTGTTTCCACGACAAACACCCACAAAGCATGCGTGAGGATGATGGATATGGAAGATGAGTTCTCAAAGTGGATCAAGAAGGTGCGACTTTGGGATAAGGAAAAAACCCCAAAAATTCGATCATGTGGAAGTGACGTTATTCTGAAATCAATAGAAACTTCTCAGTGGTGAACAGAGACTTTGCTTGAAACAAATCTGCATGCATGTCAGAGCCTCTGAACTAGCCGGTGTTGTAAGCTAATATCATATAGTACTTCATATGCATTATCTTCGTATAGTTTTTCCCCATAGATAGACAAGCATTATTACC
Source organism: Eublepharis macularius (assembly GCF_028583425.1). Taxonomy (NCBI): domain Eukaryota; kingdom Metazoa; phylum Chordata; class Lepidosauria; order Squamata; family Eublepharidae; genus Eublepharis; species Eublepharis macularius. The sequence goes on from NC_072798.1 coordinate 61,515,792, forward strand.
CTATATTGCTCATTATGGGGGGTGGGGGTGGGCAGAGGCAGAAAGAGAGAGGAAAGGGCTTCCTTAAAGCTACCTAGAGTTTGTGGCACAACTTTTTAACCAGGAAGCACTCACATAACCTCTACACAGTTGATAAATGTGCATATTTCTATTTCTAATAGACTGATAATATTAACTGTCTGAGTTAAAAGTCACAAGATTTGCATGAAATAATTCTAATAACATAGAAATTTTAATGTATACATTTCCAAAGATATGTGTGCATAGCTTAAATGTTAAATGGCTTAATTTCACTAATATTTTAGAGAATGCATTCCTTTGAAGTGTTTAATGAAGTAAACTGTACATGGGAAATGAAGATTTCATTTAATTAAAATCTGAATATTTTCAGATCAAGATGAGTAGCCGTGTTAGTCTATCTGCATACTAGCCACACCACACACACCCACACACATCTCTTTATATATTCTTCCTCCCTCTCTCACACACACTACACACACACACACACACACACACTTTAAATCCGACATCCTAATTTTCTGTAAATGCACAAATCTTCTTCCATTGACTTTTTGATTTAGACTTTTGTTACATCACTGGAAAATTAGTGGTAGGGTATGAGCTTTTGTGAGCCACAGCTCATGAGCCATGGATCACAAAAGCTTATACCCTACCACTAATTTTGTTAATCTTATAGGTGCTACTGAACTCTTGCTCTTTTCCACTGCTACACGGCTACCCATCTTGATCATTGGAAAAGACTGGCATAGTGACAGGCCTACCACTTTTAACTTAGGAAACATAAATTTTAAGAAATTCACATGACAAACCAAGCATACTCTGTTGAAGGTGCTATGACTTTGGAGGAAGCAAGCATAGTCTCCGTTTGCGCATCTTATTTTATTAAGTGAATCATATAATTTCTGCTAATACTGAAACCAAATTTTCCTTTAAGAATTTATAAGCTGATACTGAAACCCTGTTAAAACTAGCCATTTTCCCCATGGCTAGGGTCATCCATATAGAAGCAGTTTGCTTAATGGAACTTGTGTCTATGCAAGTCTGTTGAAGACTACACTGTAACATTTCCCCCTGAATGACTAATATTGACTAACATCTTTCAAACTCTAGAGACTGAAAGTGGCTCCAAAAAAATTTAAACTTACATTATTGGATATAAGTAAGCTCACTTATGTTGAAATCAATTCAGAATGTTTCCAAGTACATGCACTTAAAATCTGAGTCCAATCGAGTACTCATTGGTGTCAATGGGATTAATAAAAAGGCAGAAGTAGAGGCTCATGAACGATGATGCAAAAAAGGCCCGTGATGGGATTTATCACAATTGTCGTTTCTAATGGCACTGCCTCTTGAGACTTCAGAATTTACCGTGGGTGGAAGCAAAATCTGTTCTGGAAACATGTCACTGTCTTCTGCTAGCAATTGAGGACTTTTTAAATTTTCTCTACTATTCCTTCAATGATTCCTTTCTTCCTGCCTTATATTTTAATTGCTTTTCTTCTGTTTTATAGATGTATTTTAGCTTTGGTTTTAACTTGTTGAACCTTTACAATGTTTTATTTTTAATTGTTAGCCATTCTGGTGGTCCCAGCTGGGCAGAAAGGTGGAGCACAAGTGTTGTAAATATTTTTTTAAAAAATGGCTGAAGTTTGTGTTGACCACTCGGCTTCAGCCAAGTACCATGAGTTCAGAAAGGAAACGTTTGTGTGTCTGATGACAGGCTAATTTCACAAATATTTTAGAGAATGCATTCCTTTGAAGTTATAGTTTTGGCAATTATCAATCGCACTATCCTTTTTCAAGAGATTCAGCCAAAAACCCTGCCCCAAGGGCTCCTTTCTTTTCACCAGAGGCTTTCTGCTTACTTATTTGTCTTTAATTTTGTTGCCTTCTACTACGGTGGTCCCTCTCATACAAGATCTATTCAAAAGAGGGAAATGTGCACACAGACGCACACCCTTTGACAACTGGTTGGAGGTCCCAAGGAAATCAAAATACTTTTTCTGACCCCAAAGCAGAAGGGAAGTCAAATTTGACTGGAGGCTTTGTCAACGCAACAGTTTTCTGCTTCTTTTCCCACGTGTCATCCAAAAATGTAGACCCAAGCAGCAAAAGCTTCTTTGCACCGATGGAATATGTTGCTTATAGTTGCATGTCCAAATTATGCTGCAGATGTCAAATACCCAGACTATTTGGATAAAATGCCAGAATATAGTCAAAATGCATATACTCTGCAAAATCAACATATTTAATTATGCTAATAATATTGAGTTAATGGAGAATGAAGAATATCCTCTAGGGTTTAAGATATGACTTTCATAAATGCACTTCTCTGGGGAAGAGCTTACAGAAGATACATAACTGAAATCTTAAATTTGACAGCAGGCATAATGGAAACATTAAGTGCATATAGAATCTTATGAGGTTGGATCTGATGGTCATAAAATTCTCCATTATTTGAATCACCTTCGATATAAAGTTTTAGATTAGCATTTCCTTTGTCAAGTATATTTGCAAATTTTTGCAGTCCTTGTTAAGAACAGCATTATTTCAAATGTAAGGGGCACTGTTAAGGATTCACCCTAAGTAAGACAGATAAGACAAGATATGGAATAAACCAGTCTTCAGAATGTTTGAGGATTCATGAAAGGGAGGTTAACTTAGCATCCCTTGACTGTAATGTAAAAATAGAATTTTCTGTCTCTTATTCTAATATTATATAGCATTGGAAGAAGGTTCAGCTTTGGCTGGAGTGTTCTGGCTGAAGACAAACTGGAGATACTCCAAAAATTAGCGCAAACCCCTCAACACTTCCTTCTTGTGTCTTGCAACCTGATATCAGCTTATTTCTGACAACCACAAACCCTGTTGGCTACCAACCTATACAATCTTATTATAGAACTATAAAATTTCCAAGAATGTGGTTGGGTCCTCTTCTATCAGTGGATCCCTTATATTGACTGTCAAATTCTGGAATGTCTCCAGTAGTGCTGCACACTTTCCCATATGCGCTGCACCAATGATTAGAAAATAGGGAAAACGTTGAATTGTTTTACTGAATCCAGTACTTCCACCATCTTGAGCATTGTGCTGAGTAGTTCCAAACATGAACAACAAACTGAGCACATCAGTAATCTGTTGCTGACATAGCCATTCTTTCATTCCATAATAATTTACCCTTTACATCTTTATCTCTTGGACCTCTATTTCTGAAGCATAAAAGATCTTGTTTGCAGCTATTAATCTTTTCATCACTTTGTACATCTTTACATTTCAGGACAGAAGCTGGGTATTAGCAGCAGCTGGAAAAAGACACTGGGTCTTTGATAGATTAAAAGATACTGTGTTTTTGATGGATGATGTATAGGAAGTCTGTAGCAAAGGAATCGCCAAAGGAAGATATTTATACCAAATAAATAGTTATTGCATTATTCCCCCCTGAGCCAATATCTTGCTTTCTATAACTAAGAGGAATCCAATGAGAATATCAGAATTTTAGAACAAAATAGCACAGTGGTTAAGTGGTTCAGCTGCTAAGTGGTTCAAATCCCTCTACTGCCATGAACTCAGCAGGTGGCCTTGGGTAAGCCACTCCTCTTAGCCCCAGCTCCCCAGCTGCATTGTGGGGATAATAATAACACTAACTTGTTCACCACTTTGTGTGAGGCACTAATCTGTCTAGAAGAGCGGTATACATCATCATCATCCCTATCTATGACTTGCAGGAATTCTTCCAAAATCCTCCTCATCCCAATGTCTTCCCAGATTTTGTAATTCTGAATTACCTGACTGTGTTTCCAGAACAATATATCTAATTCTTAATGTGGTCAGCTGGGGATATTTATAATCTAGAGCCAGGGGGCATGAAGAGACAAAATGAATCTTTCTACAAATCTGAAAAATGCCCCACATTTTCATAAAAATCTGAAATCTAAAAAAAAAAGGTTAAAAGAAGGAGGTTAAAAGCTCCCAAAGGAATAGAAGCAGTACCTGTAACTTTAAGAAATGAATGCCCTCTTGCTGGCTATTTTTGGTGCTTCAAGGAAACCACAACAGTATCTGCCACAAAAACGCAAGGGGAGACATACTATCAGATGTTTGCACATTCTTGTCCTTGGCCAGCTCCTCCTTAAATAGAAGGTGGCAGAAGTATTCTCTCAGGTCAGGAATTAAGCCCCCACCCTCCTTCACCCAGCCAACCACTCCAATTGGTCAGCTGGGTTCTTCAAACCCTATGGCTCCCTGCACAGCCATGGGAGCTGCATGGGAGACACCAGCCGGGGGAAGGAAGCCAGCTTGCCCTCACTCTTGCCAGCAGCCCATGAACTCCAGCCCCAGTAATTTGGGACCAGTGGTATTCAGTTGTACTAACTATACATTTAGTTTCTAGGATAAATTATTTCAGCAAACTTGATTTGGCAGACCCCTAAATTAGCCTTTCTACATATATTTACAATGAATCACATACAATGTATTCTAATTCTTTAAAGCAAAAGGACAACGAAAACATTATCTGTAGCTTTTATTACTGTAGATCATGCTATCCTATAGAGGTGTCTGAAGACCTGTAGGTGTGACAGACTGTGCTTGAAAGCAGGTTTCCTAAGTGTAGCCATCAGAGACCTGAGAGGGAAAGAGTTAACACTTGCTTGGAATAGAGAGCTTGAGTGACAGGCTGCTCTCTCCTCTCTGATAGGTCAGTTAGAATCAGCCTTCAGGCTTTGGGTGAGGTTGTGAGTGAGTCTGACAGGGAAGGTCAGACAGGTTCCCCTCTTGAGTGAGGAAAGAGGAAATTTGTGCCTTAACAGTAACATCAATGTCCTGTAGAAGAATTCTATTTAAGAATTTTTGAGTGCCAACTGAAGCTGAATCCTGCTTGATACAGACACCATAGAACTGGGAGTGTATTTTGGCAAAAGTGATTGAGTAGTAGGTTGAAAGTCCCTGTCAAGCCAAAAGAGGAAGGGTTATATCTTCTTAGGAGGCGATTAATTCCTACTCAGTTTCTAAAGGGAGGTTGGCTCTGAGGAGGAACCCGAGTATGTTCTGAAGGGAAAACAGTTTTTTAACTACCTCCAGGAAACCTGAGTAGGAAACTCTGTGAAGAAACATTGTTGCTGTAACTAAAGTATTAAGTAAACCACCTCTCACTGTTAAGAACCAAAAATGTAAGAAACTAAGCTTCAAGGATACTATTTTGCCTGTATCTCTAAAGGTCTTCTGTCCTGCCAACGAAACTTTACCTCAGCACTGTAATTCCCTGACTACTCTTATTCCATCCTGCCTGTTAAATTATTTCTTTTTTAAAGTTATGGAGTCTCCAGTGCCATTTCCAGCAAAAAGGAAGAGGGCTCCTGCTTCTCCCCATCAAGTTCCTGGGCGAGGCTTAAAAGACAAAATTATATCTGACTGTCAGGGTGGGACAAAAAGACTTTCAAAAGCACAAATATTAACATGCTACTTGGCTACTAGATATTAGAAGTGTGCACTGAAAAAAAATTGTTTCTGTTTCTGATCTGCGGTTTCCAAAGGAACTACGTTCCATTTTTTTCCAGATGGGGCATTTCCTGCTACGATCTAATTCATGTGTTTCATCTCTATTCTTTGCAATGAGGGCTTCCAGGCTCTTTGAGACAGCTCTTTTGGCACTTCACAGCACAGAACACAGTTCTCTCTCTAAACCATCAACCCACTGAGGTTTCCCTCAGTCACACATACACAGCAATGGACCCTGAAGAAGGCAAGTGTCAGTGGGTGCACATGACAGGAAACTGGCTGGCAAAGGGTAGCAGGGCATCACTGAGTCCTGCTTTATGTATACTTCTTTCTTTTTCTATAATGCCAGTAAATTATTACCTTTTCATCCTGCTGTTGCCTGTTGGTGCCACATTTCCTTGTTCTTTGCAATTTTATTACCACAATGAGGTGTTCTCATATTAATCGTCACCCCTCTCCATCACCCAAAGGCAGGCAGGCAGGCAGGCAACATAATTGTTTGAACTGCTCCCCACCTAAATAGGCCTGTGTTCCTTCCATACATTTTTCTTTTGCTTTGGACAAGCAGGATTGTTTTTGAAAGGGCAGAGTAGGCAAATGGTTCACAGAATGGGGGAGGGAATCAATCCTAAACAGATATATTCAGGTGTAAGTCCCATGTTATTCAAGAATGCTTACTCCCAGGGAAGTATCTTTAGAATTGCAATCTATGATTGAAGACGGCACATCCCCCATTCCAAACACTTCCAAAACCGATAGGCAGGGAAGGGTCTCCCCTTGTGAGGACCTGATTGTAAGGGAGACAATGCTGTTGCCTAGGTAGCTATGGGAAAAAGATGCATTCACACGCATTGCACACATTCCCCCTTCTTAGCAACAGAGTTAATTATAATAAGGATTCTGAACCCTTGGAATCTGATAGGGGAATGCCATTAAGGAAAACAAGATGCTGCTATGCAGGCCCAGTGCCTGCCTCCTATTGCTTCTGCAATGAGATAAGAACCAAAATAAAACAAACATTTTTGTGGGATAATGCCTTTATAATTTGGTTTGCTGAATTTGGTTCACTGTTCTGGAAGATGCTTTAATAAAATGAAATTTTCTGGCTTGTTTGTTTCATTTTGTACATGCCTATTGGTGATGCAGTAGATGTCATGACATCTGCGGCCAAATGACTAAAACTGAACAAACTGAAACTGATTCCAAACAAGATGCAAGTGATGTTGGCTGGGAAAACAGAGATTTTGAAGGACACTGTGCTCCCTAGTTTTGATGGAGTTCGATTGACCTTTGCTGACTCAGTTAAGAGTCTAGGAGTTATACAGGCTCCAGCATGGCTGCTACAGAAGCAAATAAATGCAGCTGCAAAAAACACTCTCTGCCAGCTCAGTCTAGCCCTGAAGATGGCCCCCAACCATGATACAGCTGATCTTGCCTCTTGAATTCATGTCATATTAACTTCACAACTAGACCACTGTAATGCACTCTACATTGGTCTCCCCCTTAAAGCCAGCTCAAAGATTCCATTTGGTGCAGAACACCAGACCTTGGCTATTATCAAGAGCTAGGCAAAGCATGCATATTAATTCCATTCTAGAATCACTCCGTTGGCTACCCATCAGTTACCAGACTGAATTCAAGGTATTGGCTATCACATACAAAGCTCTTCATTACCTTAGCCTGTTATATATACAGAACTGCCACTTTACCTAGGCTTCTCCATGTTGGCTTCACTCATCTGAACTGGGTCTTCTGCAGGTACCACTCTGCAAATAGGCAAAACAACAACTGCCCATATATGTGTTTTCTCTGTTGAGGCCCCACCTTATAGAATGGCCTGCCTGATGAGGTGAGTAGGGCTCCCACTCTCTGGGCTTTCTGCAAACCATGGAAAACTGAATGATTCAAGAGGGTTTTTTTAATACAACTAGGAGGGCTGTATTGTAAGAAAATGGTTTATAAAGATGCTTTGGTAAAGGGACTCTACTACTTTTCAGGAAACTGACTTGTCGCAGTCCGTTTCTTGGTTCAAACTTTGAGTCTGATAGAAGCCTGTAAACTCATCATGACTGCAGTTTCAGAGCTGGGATTGAACTATGCAGGTGCAATGAGGTCGAAGTTTCAAGGTCTTGCGCCTACATTGCATCATTCTATCAAAAGACTTTGGGTGAGAGAACCTTGATTGGTTAATTGGGATCAGACCAGTTGCTACAGTTCTGTATAAAACAAGTGTCTTCATTCTAACTTGCATCCCATTCCCAACGCTGAATCACTATTGGTTTTCTATAAGGTTGCTAAAGGATTTCCTTTTCTTGCTTTTATGTTCTGGATCTGCTCACTTAGATTGGTGCCAACCCAGGATCTTTGTCTTTGGATTTTGAGACTGGAACTCTGTGTGGACACTTGGTTTAGCCTGAAAGGTAACCTCAGGCTGGGAGAATGAAAGGTTGTTTAAGTGTGCTAGGGTAGACTAGCGAGTTTTGTTGTTTTCCTCTCTGCACAATTCTATCTGTATTCTTTTGTACCTCTGTTAATAAACTCTTGGAGTATAACTTTGTGTGTTCTTCTTTGGGAATTTGCAAGCTTCAATCTGAATCCAGTACTTTGACCCATTTTGGTTTTGAGTGTTTTGCTCTGACCTCTCACTCAGGGTGGCTTTTGGATACTGCTGTTTGTGACACTACTGTGTACTGTCTGTTGCTTTAAGTATGCATCAACTAGGTAATTTCTGTGTCATTCACTGTGTCATGTTAAATTGCTTATGCTTTGTTTCAGTATAGTTTTAGCTTGGTATTTTTGCTTGGTTTTCTGCAATACCAGCCCATATTGCATTGTTTATTGGCTTTCCCAGCCATATGTAATTTGGCTTGAATATCAGTGAAAAAGCTGAATGATAAATAACATAAAAAAATAAATTTAAGAATATATAGTTCTAATTTTTGGCTCGCTGGGACACCTTCTTCCAGATTACACATTTTTTGTCCCACTACAAGAACTGGTATACTTTGTGAGCACTTTACAAGTACCCATTGAAACCTTGTGCTTGCTGCAATTTGTTAACTTAAAATTTAAACTGTAATTCTACATACAATTACTTGGGAGTAAACTCTGCTGAATTCAATAGGACTCACATTTTGAAATAATGTGTTTATGGATAATATGTACAGGGCAATTTTAATTCTTTTTTCCCAATCCCTGTTATATTCTTTCCCTCTTTCTTTGCCAGTGTATCCCCATTAATTCCCTATGTTACATCTTTCACTGCATATTATGATATGTCTTTAAAAGAATGTGAGAAACATTATAGAATATAAGATGCAAGTTTTTTGTAATGCATGTTGGACTGTAAATTACACTATGAAAATATAATAGAAACACTTTAATGTAATACTGTATGCTTCTTTGCATTGCTGCCCTTGTCCAAACTGTGTTTGGATAATCTAGCTCTGCAACTTCTTGTTTCCATAACCCCCTGTGCAGGCTAATTTTCAAAGTGTGTCCGATTGGGCTCATTTAATTCATCATTTTGGTTTGACTCATTAATCTCCGCTTCTCCTTTGAAAGATAATCTACATTTAATGACTATGTTATGCAATCGGCAGTAAGGCGGGGAGAGTTTGCCCACTCTCAGAAGGGCAGTGCTGTAATGTGTCACTAGATTTATCTATGCATCAAAATCTCATTTTTAAGGTGCCAAAAGTGTTTTAAATTACCAATATGGTAGTGTTTTCAACACTGTTCCAATTGTTCAGAGTGCGAGGATAAAAAGCAGGCCCGTATGCCAATTTTTCAGGGGGTAGCTAGTCACATGAAATAGCTTTAAAAGGCTATAAATTAAAATGAAAAGGCATATTTAATATTTTCTTATCAATAATAACCTACCCAAAGCCATCCTTTTTGACAATAGCCCTCTTCAGATATTGCTGTAAAATTAGATTGCCTTATTTTTTTCACAGTATGATGCCTATTAGAAGTGGTCAAAGTGGAGATGGAGGCTGCCTTTGATATATGTGCAGCATTTGTTAAGATCAGCCAGTCAACGATACACAAAATAAAGACTCAAATGTCCCAAGTAGATCCTTCTGTATCCTTTCCGTATGTATATATTGCTAGCAAAAATGTTGCACAGTTCTAGGAATTTCTTTGCAATAAGGTTTGAACTTCTGCTTACTCAATGGCAGCTTGTCCAGATATTTTCCATTCCCAGCTACAACATTTGCTTCAGTCTTTGCACTATAATAAATGTCTAACCACCCTATAGCCCTCAATGAGATGGATAATGGAACAAAGGATGGGATCCAACAGCCAATGTGACTTCTTCTCTACAAGTAGAATGCTTCTCAAACTGTTGTCCTAGGGTTGCCAGGTCTCCTTCCAGCAGGCAGGGGACCTGGCACTTACCTTATTGATTCCCTTGTGTGGGTATGCTCCTGGTGTGGTGGGATGACGTCACTTCCCGGAATGACATCATTGCACAGGCCCCAGGAGTGCTCCTGCACTTTACACAGGGCTTATTTGGGACTGACATCATCGCCCTATGCAAGGAGTATATCCAGGAGGCCTGTTCACCCACCTTTTTACCCCACTGGCCAGGTGAGTGGTGAAAAGGTGAGTGCATGGGAGCAAATCCACTCCCTAAACTCATACTGTTGTGTGCATATATTTTCTTTGCTTTTTCTATAGAAAGTCCTAGAGCCTAGAAAGATCAAGGTGTACCTATAGTAGTCTCTCGCTTCTTACAGATTAAGTCAAGGAAGTTCAGATTAAAAACATTAGGACAGCTAGCTCTCCCATATACTTCTTGCATCCAGATGAGACCTAAAATCTTTTTGTTCTGATCAACTTTTATCTGATAATCGAGATGTCTGGAGGCTTAAAAAAATGTCTTGATTTTAGTTAACTGTGATTATAGTATCGTTTTTATTTTTATGTGTGTATGTGATAATCTTTTCTCACTGTAATCTGCCTTCTGATTACAGAAAGTTTAGAGATACCTTAGACATTTTTAAACAACTGAACAAGCAGATAAAATAAAAGATATGTGACAATTAGCATCCTGATATTATCTTACTATATAATTGAGTAAGCGTATTTCCGACAACTCACTTTATACCCTGGTGCACCACCAGAGGGTGCTGCCGTGGAGGGAAGCCTAGCAAGGCACCATGTCCCTCCAGAAAATGTGCCATGGTGGGAAGCTTAGGCCAGGAGCAGAGTGGGAGCAGGTGGCATTGCCCAGCCCCTGATTTTACCCAGCTGGTATTAGAAGCAGAGCAGGTGGCAATGCCCATCCCCACCTTAACACAGCTGGCATTAGGAGTAGAGTAAGTGGCAGTGCCCACCCCCTGCCTTAACCCAGTTGGTATTAGGAGTGGAGCAGTTAATAATCTGTTCTTAACCCAGTTGGTATTAGGAGTGAAGCAGTTAATAAACTGTTCTTTATTAACAGTTATGTTTCTTTATTAACAGTAACTGTAGGACAGTAACTTGGCTTGGAAAAATACAATATAAGAATATATAACAAAAGGCATTTCATGTCTACTAGGTCCATGGTCGTCTTGGCCTGGTTCTGAGGAGTTCTTGGTAGGCCCTGGTTGCCTGCAGGCTTCTAGCAGGAAAAGGGTCCTTCCTACTTGCCTGCTTGCACTGGGGCCTACTGGGATATCTCTTAAAGAGGCAGTTTACACTAAGTAGAATATTAAGCCCCCCAGGCTGGATATCTCCTCTGCCTCTGTGGTTTTCACTGGGGCCTTGATTCAATGATAGTCTCAGTAGAGGAAGACTCTTCTACAGGTAACTCAGCGGCATGGTCATCACTTCCCAGTGATGAAGGAGAGGGCTCGTTATAGACAGGATCAGGATAGGGTCTTTCAATTAATTCAGAGTCTGATGTTTATGGATGGATTTCTTTAGAAGGTCCAGTTGAAGAATTAGAATTGTTAGTGTGTCCAAGCAGTTGGTCAAAGCAATGTCTCCATAACTGTCCATCCTCTGTCTGCACTCTATACAACAAAAAAGCAAGCAAAAAAATGCACCGTGAAAACCTTACTAACAGGGGTGTGTGGCACCGGCTCTGAAGGAGAAGGTTGCTTGAGAAGAGAGCTCTGTCCCCCCCCCCCAATTCCTCATTGTACATCGTCATAACAAAACTAAAAATCAAAATAAGAGAAGAATATGGGCAAACAAGGCATGGGGAAGAAAAAAGGAAAGTTAAACGTCTCAAAAAGACTGCAAGACTTCTTCCCAAACTCGCGCAGGCAGCAGAGGAAAAGTGTGCTGCAATTAAAATGGTGGACGAAAGCAGCAAAGGTAGGAGCAATTTACCTACCCTTGCTGATCCCACGCTTATTGAATTTCTGGCCCATGTGGAACAAAAAATAGTGAACAAAATGTTAACTTTGCTTCAACCATTGATACATCAGCTAACAGAAATAAAATCAGCTTTAGATAAAACAGCACAGTTTGCTGGACAAGCACTAGCATTAAGCACGTCATTACAGTCTAAACTATCTGGGTTACAACAAGAGAACAAGCAACTACAAGATAAATTGTACATATGGAGATAACAGCAAAAAAGTCAAATCTGAAATTTAGAAATTTTGAAGAGCAAGCAACTTTAAATGTTGATCTGCCTTCTTTTCTAGCGTCATGGTTAGCACAAGACTTACAACTTAAAAAAGGTGCAACCCCTTTGATTACCAAAGCTTACTGAGTGGGAACCCAAAAAAATCCAGAATCTAAGAAGCCTAGAGATATCTTAGCTACAATTCCAGACGGGGAAACACGGAGAAAAATCCTGGAAATAGCAAGGAAGAAAGGCTCAATCCCTTATAAAGGAACACCTATCTCAATACTTACAGACTTGCCATCTTCAGTTTTAAACAAAAGAAGAGAACTTAGATCAATAACTGAAGCATTGAGGAAAGCTCAGATAAAATATAAATGGACCAACTATACGAAACTTCATGTTAAAACAGAAATTTACTTATCAAATTACAGACCAGGAATCTGGAAGATTACTTTTGCAAAACCTCGGTATTGAGTTTCCTAAAAACTGCAACAGTACCATACAGAAAAGAAAAGAACCCAAGCTCTCCCCCCCGCAGTTGAAATGAAAGGCAAACACAAAGCTTGGGATTAAAATTGGGCCACTTTATTGATTACAACATAACTTGTCACTACGGCAAAGGATCTAGCTAACTAGCGGTACAGGTCAAGCGCTGGGGTCCCTCGGACCTCAGCCTTGACCTGTCTGGGTGAGCCCCCCTGCCCCAGGGGTGAGCCATCCGATAAATGGCTGTACCCGGCGGCCAGGCAAATGGTTCCCCTTCCAAGTCTGCAGTACCTCACCGTACAGCAAGAGGGCCTTACTTGTACAGGGGAGCCAAACGGCAGACTGCCCTCACCACTGGCTACCGTACAGCCCACCAGCTGCTCCGGACAGACCCAATTCCTCACCAATGAGGATGTGCCAAGGGGGTCACTGGCCCGCTCATTTGCCATCCTAACCTGCAAGTGGCCGAACAATGTACAGCTCCACCACACAACACAAATCCCACAGTGCAAGGTAGGCAAAAAACCCTTCTCCTCTTTCATGCCAGTTGGGAAAACAGAAAAAATTCCTACCTGGCCCTGATAAACAGCAACCGGATAAGCCTGCACTGTAAAAGGGTGGGTGGGCTGAGCAACCAGTGTCCTACTGCAGAAGGAGGAGGTGCGGAGCAGGCTTATATGCCTTTAGCTCCGCCCTCCCTGAAGACCCGTATGCCGGGGAAGAAGGGAAACTGCCTTCCCTTCCTCCGAGTGGCAAAAGCGGCCCCCACCCTAGCCACTGCGCTTTCGGGTGGGAAGAGTCCATCTTGCCAACACACAGGGGAAGCAGGAGTCCAGTGAGATGCAGCCAGCAAGTCAAGAGCAAATAAAATCTGACATAACAAAATGTGATGTAACAATGCAAGTTAAATGCAAAATTTAATATGTAAATATGTTATGACCGTATAATCTTTAAAAATCATATAGGAATAGAGGTATGGGGGGGAAGGGAGCAGAGCTCATATATGGCTCCCATTTATTTTTTTACAGTTCTTCAAGTTTGGTATATATTTAGATACCAATAGTCTATAGGGTGTATCTCTTGGGCTACAGGGAACTGTTTAGCATAATTTAGACCATAGTTTATTTATCAGTATGTAAAATATTCATTATTTAACCAATCTAGATATTAATATCATTGAAAAAGATTATCTTAGTTAATAAGAGTTCTAATAAAAGCTACATATCAATATTTTTCTTTTAAGAAGGAATAGAGTTAAGAGAAGGAGAGGGGAAGGGAAGGAGGGATTAGTTAAGCAGGTTAATAAGTGTTTGAATAATGGTGACAAATGATTGTTTTATTTTTTATATATCATTTTCGGTAACCAATCTACTGAAGAAGATCTGGCACTATAACAATCCTTATTTAATCACCTTTATAAAAGAATCTGTTTTTATATATTATCTTTACCAATATACTGAGTATCATCAATATAGAAATAGAGCCTTATATCATTATAAAGATTTTTCAATAATAATGTCAGGCCTTCCGATAATGCTTAAGAAAATTTTTTTACTCCTTTATTTAACTATTTTTTATAGGTAGTAAACATTGGAAAGATGTCATACGCCATCTGTAATAGAATGCTTTTTTGATATCATTGTATAATATCTACCTTTATTACATTTGTAACTGTTCATTAAGCATAATTTAATTAAAAAATTATTTTTTAAAAAAAACCTTACTAACAAAGTGAAATAAACTCTATCGGTATATGTACAGTATATAAAGAAATAAATACAAAGAAACAGTCAATATTGCAAATTAATTCAACTTTTGATGTACAGTAATTTCTGGTTGTGCAACAACACTCCAAGGCATCTTATTGTAATCCATCTGCAAGGTCACAAGTCCTTTGGAAGACAAGCTTAACAGCAGACCATACGAATAAACGTAGAGCAGAACCACAAGTGACAAAAGGCACAGATTGGACACTTGTCAGCTTCCCTCAAGTTTTGATGGGAAATGTAGGCATCCTGGTCTCGCAGCTTCCCTCTCTGACTGCTGTCCAATCGCCTTTTCAACTGTCACTTGTCCAACATTCCGCCAAGCTGCCTACATTTCCCATCAAAACTTGAGGGAAGCTGACAAGTGTCCAATCTGTGCCTTTTGTCACTTGTGGTTCTGCTCGTAGACTTAAAGTGACCTATGCTTACAATGCTAAAGTGCTAGTGCCTTGAGTATATAAATTTATGTAAGACCAAAGTCTTAATGAGACAGAGTCCAGTTCATTTCCAGGAGGAGACGTTCCAATGGTGGAGGTGTAGCAGAGGTGTAACTGCAACGGGGGTACCAGTATTTCCTTCCTGTTTCTGTTTTCCTTCCTCTGGCAGTTATCATGAAAGCCGCTACTCCATGAAAAAGAAGAACATGTCCATAATGATTCCTATGTCTACAGCAGCAGCCCGGTCTTCAATAAAGTTGCTGTTATGAGCTGTTAATCACAATACCTAATAGATAGTGTGTTGGGTAGTTTGACGTCTGCTGCGTTCACTCATAACCTTTTCATTGTCAGTGTCTAGTTCAGGGTTGTCTTGGCTTGGTTCTGAAGATTTCTTGGTAGGCCATTGTGGCCTGCAAGCTTCCAGCAGGGAAAGTGAAACTGTGTCCCTCCTACATTCCTGCTTTAACTGAGGCCTACTAGGATACCTCTTAAAGAGGTAGTACACAACACTTCTATTCATCCGTATTTTCATGGCTGTTAGGCTGGTTACTCCAACTATTCCTTTCTATCACATAAGTACAGTACAAGCAGCATTTCATGCATGTGGGTTCTCTTGCAGCCAAATGGAGTGATAGTTCCCCTTTTCCTCTACTTGGCAGGCAGTTGTTTAGATAGTCGAACCAGTCATAAATCAAATAAATCAACCATGAATAAATACTGTATTTAAGAAAATAATACTTTTCAATCTTTCTGTAAATAGTTCTTGGAAATGTTAATGGTTGCTGATCTGTTTGGACCAGCAGTGTTTTCATGCATGCAATGTTTTGCAAAAATACAATGCAAACCAGTTTGGTCAAACCAGACAGACTCAGTGACCAGTTCATGTTTGATTGTCACACACATTCACCCACAAATGTATGTGCAGTATCCTTATGAATGCAGCAGCCTGTTATTGCCAGGGCTGGGTGAATAGATCATTACACTACATTACATTATCTATAGGTTTCCAAGTCCAATTCAAGGTGATGATGTTTACTTTTGAAGCCCTTCATGAACATGTTGTACCTGAAGGGTACAACAAATGACTGCCCAGTCATTGGCTTTTTCAGTAGCTGCTCCAATGTTATGGAAAAAACTTCCAGAAGATTCACACCCAGTTTTGAAGGAAAGGGCTTTCAGCTGATAGGAAAGGTGTTTGGCTGTGAAGGGCAACTGCTCAGACTAAAAGAAAAAAAATTGTGACTGTTTCAATGGTTATTTTTGCATCCCAAATTTTTGGAAGAAGAGTGGGATTATGAATATTTTAAATGAAGTGAAAGTTCAAGTGAATTGGCTGTCTTACAACTGCCAACAAGTTTGCAACTGAAATTTGCCTAAGATGAAATCCAGAGCAAATTTGGAGAGCCCCACTAATGCAAAACGCGTACACAAATTTCAAGAGCAACTTCAACCATGTTAACAAGATTTGATAGGATTCTACACACATATGTGAGACAAAAAAACAAATCAACTATCCTTGAAAATAAGTGAGAAACTTTATTTAAATGGAAGGTGAATCCTACAGAAAAAGCACAATGTATCAGCATTGATTTATATTCTAATGGAAACCAGCATTTTCCAAAAGCATTTTCTGTAAAGAAATTATTGGTCCTGTAGCTTCCTATAACTGTGCTGCCACGCCCAATGATGGCACAGAACAATCTTTACTCGTAAGCAAGTGCTGTTTGTTTTCTCTTGTCCATTTGCTGAAGAGTATGTGGTTTCTTCCTGCCCTATGCTTTATCACATAGCATCCATTTGCAATGGGATTTCTCATGTTGTTTAAATTTATTTCATGAATGTATATGCTACTTCTCAAGAATTCTGCTTATGATGGCTAACAAAAATAATAGCACAAAACTATAGAAACAACTAATTATCACTATTAAACATTTTTGAAAGGTAAAAAGCTGCTGTAGCATAGTGGTTAAGCGGTTGGGCTGCGAAGCAACATTCTGCTCGTTTGAAGCCCTCTACAGCCATGAGATCTGCAGGTGGCCTTGGGTAAGCCATCCTCTCAACCCCAACTCCTCAGCTGCATAGTGGGGATAATAATTACACTACGTTCACCCCTCTGAGTGGGCACTAATCTGTTTAGAAGAGCAGAATATAAGCATTCTGTTGTTGTTGTAGTAGTTGTTGTTGTTAGCACAGCCAGTATCCTAAAGGATGATTTAGTTCAACCATTTCTTCTGCATCTTGCTTAAGCAGGTAAGACTTGGTTAATGGTAGAACTAAAATAATGAAACACCTGCTCTAACCTATTGTATATTTCTCCTTTTAGGAAACTGTCTTGCATCCAGAATACTAACCATTCTCAGGACGCTGTGGCAGATCAATCTTTTACCCATAGATTATGCTCAGCAATAAGCTGCAGATGAAAGGCAGAAACAATTCACAGGAAAGAAAAACAAAACCCCATATTGTGCACTGCAAAGGAGTATTTGGAACAAATAACTCTTACACTTTGTGAATTTTTAGAAATGTTTAGCTGTTTCTTAAAATTCCAAACCTACAGGTATTCATACCTGTAGAATTGCACAGAATGGCTCATATCAAGATAGCTTTGCCATAATTATGGATGAGGCAAGTCAGCTGCACTTTCAGTTGAACAAGCTACTGATATATTTTTCCTTGTGATCTCAACTCAATGATAGGAAGTAGGAACTGGTGTCTTTACAGGATCAGTTGCCCTGTGAAAACAGAGTACAGGAGACTGGTGGTGTTTGTGTAGTATCTTGCTTTGCACATATACAGGTTGAGTAAGTGGCAAACAAGCTGATGCACAGGTGGGGCATGGGCCATGCAGAAGTTCATGCACATAGGTCCCCACAGCTATTTTTACTAACTCCAACTCAAATGTATCTTATTCTTGGGACAGAACTTGATCCTGCTAAACCAGTCACTGTGTCCTGAATGCCAGCTGCCTTTGATTTTCCATTCATTGGCATTCTTTAACAGTGGCAAGATCAAAACTAAAGGGAGATTATGAAGGCCAGATTGCACTCTATAATACTGAGATATTAGATGTTAAGGATTGCACTTTCATAGCTGGCTATTTGCCATTCAGAAGGCTTTCTGAAAGTTTCTTCATCTGCTCCAGTTCCATTTCTGTACAGATATTTCTATGCCAATTTGCACTTCATAAGATGTTGATGGTGACTGGAGACAAATCAGCAGCAGTCATCTACCCTTCTTCTTCATTGTAATATCCTACACCAGTGCCTAAAGCCTCAGGATTAGATGCCGCACAGGCTGAACATATATAATAAATAATGGCCTGTTAGGGCCGTGGCCTGTAAGAGTTAGCCTAAGACAAACTTTTGTCAAATTCTCTTTCTCTCCTGGTATTTCCCAGCATGATGTGGTTCATGCAACTTGCTGCTTATTCTTCTGAGAGGTTGCAGGCAGTCAATGCAAATTTGACATGTCCTCCATTTCTTTTCAGACACCTTATACATGCTATGCTTTTGGAATGATGGTCTCTTTACTTCAGTGAGGTCTTTTTCTCTCTCCTTCTGGAAGACCATACAGCGTGCCTTCAATTTTTGGGGTTTTTTTATTCACTTGGGCTTTGTGGTGAGCTGCAAAAGCTGAAGCTCTGACTCTTTTCATATGTATAGCTGGAAAAAAATCAAAGGGATTTGGGTGAAGTCAACTGCGTTGGTAAATGCTAAATCTGGAGGAGGCTCAAATACTGCTTTGCCTTTTTCTCTTTCCCTGCATTTGCTTTGCCTTTGTAAAAGCAGGACAATTAACTGATTTTTGCTTCTCTCTTCCACTTTGATTTATATATGGGCAGTA
Source organism: Eublepharis macularius (assembly GCF_028583425.1). NCBI lineage: Eukaryota > Metazoa > Chordata > Lepidosauria > Squamata > Eublepharidae > Eublepharis > Eublepharis macularius. The sequence continues at coordinate 61,534,409 of NC_072798.1, forward strand.
GAAGCTGAGATGATAATATATGCAGGAAACCAGCACTAAACTACTCTGCTCTGAGAAACTAAACGAAATATTGAGTGGCTTAAAATCCATAACCACATTTTGCATCCTATTAGCAGGTACAACAGCAATTGAATAGTAGTGAAATGTTCAGGATGTTACAAACACCTAAGATTTAATCTTATGACTTCTACCATTTTTTTACTTGCTTATTTTGTTTTCTTGTGGCCAATTCTTAATTATTTATTTAGATTTTATACCAGACCCTTCTCTCCAATGGAGACCAAAAGCAACATCCCCCCGCCCACTGTTCTACTTTTATCCTCACAAAAACCACCCTGAGAATACGACTGGTCCAAGCTTACATAGAGAGCTTCCACGGCAGAGCAGGGATTCTAATGTGGGTCTCCCGGACGGAAGAACTTAACAAAATTCATGAAAGGCTGATCATCTTTAATCTGAGTTGTGAACACAGACATTAAGGGAATCATACTGTTGAGCTTTTGTGTGCAGAATTTTGGGCACAGTAGACCCACTGACAGGGACTCCTGCATGCAAAAAAGCATATGCTGGAGTCTGAGGGAAGTAAATGATGTGATGTAACACTTAATGCTCTAAAGCCTGACATTGTTGCAAGAGCAGGTGGTGTGCAAATTAATGGCAGAGGGCACTGGAATTTTTTTTCTAAATATACTTCTGATTTGCACCACCTTTTCTTTATTTAGCTCCAGCTGCATGTCAGAGAATAAGGAGATATGCAGGAGTTAGAAAGAAAGCCTCGATCATCCACTTTCCTACTCTTGAACTATGAATGACAAGGTCAAAATCAAAACATCAAGGGTGATATTATGCACATGGCAAAATGCTAAATTGGTAGATATTGCAAGTGCTTGCTCATGAACTTCTAAGCCACACCTTCTCTTTATCACATTCTGTAAAATGCTACTTCTTCATACTGAAGCGATGCTTAGATTTGATTCCATTACTTTGGAACCAAATGCATCACTGCAATTTTATTTTCCCCCTTTTTTAAAAAAATAGACTTCTTTTGTTTTATTTATTTGTTCATTTAAATTGGGAGGAAGATTGAAGGCCAATTTGGGTCTCCACTGGGCATTAAAAACAAACAAACAGATAAACAGACATACAAACAACCCCTAGGCTGGCTGCACATGTTTGGGGAAGTCTCAGGATGCTGGCATTTCTACTGAACAGGAACTCAGGTAGGAAAGCCTTTGAAGGAATGCTAGCAGTCAGAGTTGACAAAATTGGGCTAGTAGATATACCCTGGTCTGACTTATTTGAAATACTGATATCTTAACCCAAGACATTACTGGGGCAGAGAATGTGTTGCAACATGGGGGGAAGGGAGGAGAGAAAACACATCTACTATAACAGGTGAAGAAAGAGCTGATGTTTCTGCAGAATGAGGTGATTGATATAGATCCTCCAGATGTGGCAAAAGCTCATACGTCCTTTGTGATTTGCATTTCCTCACTTCTCACATAACTTCATTGTCCATATGGCACATTGTTACAATTACTATCCCAGTAAGCAGGCAAGATGCAAATGTGGTGTATTATGTCCTAAACAGAAATAGCTTGCAGGCGACTGCTGAGTGGGGGAGGAGAGTGGAGAGGAGGCACGGCGACAAAACACACAGACACAGTGCTGGAGGTAAAGAGGCCACAACTTTATTGAGATTACAGCTCAGGGAGCAAAGGCGCGCATAGGGCACAGATCCGAGCATCGGCTGACCCGTCTGCCAAGCCGATGACCCACACGCCCCCTCAGACCCGTGCTGAGTGGGGGAACCATGGGATGACAGTCAGTGGGATGCCACATGGGTGTACACCCCTCTGTGAACCATCCCCTGCCACCTGGGAGTGAGGTGGACTGACAGCCCCCGACTGGGCATGCACCGGCCATTCCTCACTCCCCAGACCCCTTATGGGGATCTCCATAATAGGGAAACTGAGCCTGAGGGCCCTGTTTCCCCCCAAACGGATCGGTGCCCAATGCCCAATACGCAGCCTACTCACTTCAAAGTTGTGACGAAGGGAGGGTTGGGCGGGATGCCGCCATGGGCCAAGTGCTGAAGGGCGGGGGCCAGCTTCCCAGGCCTGGGGCTGCACCGGATGAACCTGGGCATGACCCCTGGCCTTTCCCCGCCCCTCCACAACATGGCGGCCACCATGCCATCTCCCCACTCGCCTCCCCCGCAACACCCGCAATCCAGTCCCCCAGGTGAGTCTGGGAGCCGTTGCTTCCCGTAGCTAACCATTAGTGCACATGAACCAGTCACTTTATGTAGTTAGACGTGTGCATCAGCTCACCCTGTCGATCAGGCAACAGGGAAATAAAAGCAGCATCCTTGTGCCAGCTGTGCATGAGCTTCAGCCTCAGTTTTTTTATCATGATAAGATGGTACTTATAAGATTGTTTCACAATTCATATGTTTATATACCATATGTCCTTAGCTGAAGATGTTGCTCTGAGTTGGTTTGTGTGTGTTATGCAGGAAGGGGTTTTTACTCATGTGATTAGCAATTGACTGGTGACACCACTAGATCTAAAGCCACTCAGTTATGCATAATCTTGTTGATACCTATTTATTTGTTGAGTCTCTTCTTAGTCAAAGTGTGTTAAGTAATGGTTCATCCTCTTTAATTACCACCATGAAAACAAAGACTAAGAGGATAAACCCAACAAGCCTCTCTGCGCTCAGTTTAGTGTATCAAGTTCTTCTGTCTTTTATTTTCACAGAAATAACGTGAGGTAGGTTAAAGTTGAGGGTCAGTGACTGGCCACCCTAGAGTGATGTATGGCTGCATGGGAAACTGAACTATCCCTGATTTTGGTTCAACACTCTACACCTCAACGGCTGTCTGTGGGATTTATAAACCCGTAGTTCTGTGCTTTCAGCCTTAGCTGCTGTGGGTTTTCAGAGCTCTGCAGACAAAACACAGGGAATAGATCATTAGCTGTTCAGATACATCTGATACTAAAGGAAGGGATCATGGCCAATACACTTCTGTCATTCTAACTCTATTTTTGTTGTTAGCAAAAGGATTTAATAATCTTATCTGTATGATTGTATATAGCCTCAGGAAAAGGTAGCCCAGCATGATAACAAGTGAGGACATCAAAACAAAGTGAAAGTCCAGCAGCTGAGCTGAAAAAAACAAGTGTATGCTATTCTTATGGTGCCCAACTGAACCCAAATAATCAGCAAATAAAAGTTATCCTTTTGCATATAATCATGGTTGGTTATTTGCATTGTATTGATGAATTCTTTCACTTTCCGCAGATTGCCTGCATTCTTATCCTTATTATAGCCATTTGACAGCTTTCTTATTGAAGTTAAGATAGAACAAATAATTGCAGGAGCAACACACACTTATCATTGGCAAAGGAACTCAGATGGATGAAGTGAAATACTACCATAGGCATGTCATGTAATAGCATACTATTATCCTCCCTCTCATCCTCCACTTTCTGTTTCTTAACCCAGTACAATGAACAGGTCAAAGATGATGCGAAGTATAACAGGTGAATGATTTCTTTGAAAATGTATTTTAAATTGCAAGACTCAACTTTTTCCATTGAGAAAGCAGTGTAGCAAAAGTGAACACGCTCCATTAACTGACACCACCATCTTATCAGTGTTGTAAGTTACAACAGCTCAAACTGCTACCATTTTGTCTTGCTAAAAAGTAATAATTTGTGGAAGCATTGTGAGTTCCTAATTTGCTCAGCTTGAAGGATTTTTCCTCCTTAAAATTCATGTTGAAATAAAAGTTATTGATAGTTACCTTTTTGTATCCACATGAAGGATTAATTTATTTTCTTTAAAATATTTATACTCGAGTTTATTTCTTTAGACTCAAGGTGACTAGCAGTGCAACAAGTTGCAAGGACACAAAAAAACTAAGAGTCCATTAACAAATAAAAAACAATGCACAGATTAAAAATGCAGCGAAGTCTGCCAAAACAGTTTAGCCTCCATTAAATGTTCTCTGAAACAGAACTGTCTTGCATACCTTCCTAAATGTGGCCAGTGAAAGTACCTGTGGTCTTAAAGATGTCACAGATTTCTCAGTGAGTCTGTTTGGCCAGTAAACTTACTCATGATCAGACTGAAAGGTGGCGAGGGGACCCTTTGGTTTGCATCAAGCAATGTGAACAGCTACTAAGCAAGTGTGTAGCTGGCTGCTGTTCAGAAGCAACTCACAGCTGCTGGAGGATCAGTTGGGAGTCAGATTCTTATCTACCTTAACCCCTCAGCAAAACAGCTATGCAGTGAAGTTGCAAGACAGAGTTCTTCTCACCCATTCAAGCTGGGCAAGGACAGAAGTGACGTTTTTAATCTACATATTACAAAAGAGCTTGTTTCTCTTCCTTCTCTCCAAGCTTTATGGGGACAAATGCAATGCAATACTTCTAATCTTTGCATTGCCAAAGGAAAATTTGGTTTCTTTCTTTTTCTTTCTAGCCCAAACTGACAGCTTTGGGTGGGACTAAATGAAGCAAAATCAGCTGGGCTTCTGGTCGCCCCCACACCTCAAATTTTCTGCATCTCATCAAGTCTAGAAGGTAGCAAAGCTTGTAGGATGGGAGATCACAAGAACTCATCTTCCAGCTGATCAATTGGGAGTTGGACCTTATTCTCCCCCCCCCCCCAAATTCTGGGTATGAAGCAAATTTCCCTAGCTGGATATCGGAAGCCAACTCCCAGCTTATACCCCATCTGCTTGGAATTTCCTTCTGATGGTTGCAAGTAGCCAATTCCTTTGAATACAAATATAACAGATTGGGAACTGTTTTGCCAAGGGGCAAATAATTCTTTTGGATTTGGAGACAATAAGCACACAAGTGTGGAAGAAAAGCAGATTTATTAAATCCCTCCAATAGTTTATAGGAAAGGAATGAAGAAGTGTAAAACAGAGAATAGATACAGAACAGAGTACCCCTGGAGACTACAACAGGTGGACCTCTGGTTCTGGCCAGTTGCATGGTGTTGCCTGCAGTTCAGCTTGAGGTGAGATTCAGTAGGGAAGGGGTTCTCTAAGACTTATGTAGATTTTTAAGTTATATCGTAGTATAAGCATCCTCATTGTCATTTGCTGCCTTCCTAGCCTCTGGGAAGCTGCTCAAGCATCAAGAAGCATCAAGAAGCAGTTTTGATGTAGTACAACCTGGGATTGGAGGGAAGGTGGCATGGTATAGCCTGATCTCATCAGATCTCAGAAGCTAAGCAAGGTCAGTCACCAAAGAAGACTCTGCAGAGGAAGGCAATGACAATGGTAAACCACCTCTGTTTCTCATTTGCCTTGAAAGCCCTGTGCTGGGAAAAAGAAGAACTGACACAGGTCTGCATAAGAAGTGACTCTCTAAGTGGAACATAGAATACAGACACATATTGAAGATTATATCCTGGTCACAAAATCCGCTCTGCTGCAAGTTGGAAGACATCTTGAACATATTTCAAGTGTATGTAAATATACATAAACATGAGTGCTGCTTTTATAAATCATAGCTGATACCTTAAAATTTTTATAATTCTGTTAATTTTTAACTTGTTGCCCACTTGTAGTTATATGAATAAGGACATCATAGTTTGTGATTAGTACTTAATGAGGTAAAGATTGAATCCTCAGCATAACAGAAGTGGAAGGATAGTTGTTAGTTTAGTATCAGTTGTAAAGTTGATCTCTAACTATAGCAATGAATGTATATCAAGAGAACAGAGAGAGAAAAAATGGTCCCCAAAGGTTTCAGCCTTCAGTCAGGGCAAGCAGCATGACAACTACTAGGAAAACTTTGTGCTAGTAAGAGAACCATGGAAGGCTGACATAAGGTCACCGCAGCATATGGCACATGTTAGTCCTGAAACTTTCTCTTTATTTAAAATGGAGCTTTGTTTATTCAGAAATGCTCATTAAAACCGATTGGAATACTGCTATCTCGGAGCTACTGCTGAGTGCAATTGCTGGGCTGGGAGAGGGAGACATCTCAGTCTTGTCTCAAATTCTGATGACAGGCATCTTGGACTTAAAACTTCAAAGACAATTGCTGAGTTCCCTGCTAGCCAGGCCACTGCATACATTGCAACACTGCTCCAAGAAGCAGCTAAACTGCTTAAGAATGTAACATTCCCATAAAAGACTGGATAAAGAGATTAACTGTTCCTAATTATGTACACGTTCAAAATGTAGAGTTACTTCGTTATAAAAAATACAACTAAAAGTTTTAGAGGGTGATACTATTAGCTGAGCAATTTTTTTTATAGAAATAGATTAGCTGACTGAAATTACTAGATGAATTAAAATAGATATTGCCATTTCAGTTAAAGTGATGTATTTTGAGGCAAATATGATTAAACTTTTCTTAAGTCAATAACAAAAACTGTTATCAGAAAAGTCACTGTCCTTATTAACAGATAAGCTAAGCACATCTAATTATCTGTACTGGGGCCATGGCTGGAATTTCACACTGTGATAATGCTCCACAGTGAATACCGTATCAAATAATTTATCCTATCCTGATTCTTTAACTGCAAATACTGGAACAGTTGAGTGGAAATACTCTTTTAAGATGAAGTAGCCACCTCAAAACTGGCACATATGGTTGACTATAGCAAGCATGTATGGTGTAAATGTATCTGCAGGCTGTGGCAGACCAACTGCAAGCATTTCTGGATGAAACATCCCCACTTGTCCCTTTTCAATCTATATCTTCAGGATGGGATTTGGGACTAGAATAGCATTTTTCTCTTGGTGGATGATCTTGGTTTACAACTGAATACAGGTAATTGTTTTACTAGCATTTGATATGTTCAACCATAATATTCTGGTGGATCAACTACTGTCAATTTTTTGGATAAAGGGGGAAGCCCTCTATTGTTTTTTCTTTTCTTTTCAGGAAGCAGAGGCCATATTAACTTATTGGGACTGGGTGAGTGGTGTTCCCCAAGGGTCAATTTTATACTCAAAGCTTTTTAACCTTTATGTTAAACCTTTGGCCAAGATAATGAGGCATTTTGGGGTGGGTTCTCACAAATAGGCCAATGATACCCAGCTTTACATCTTGTCATCTAATGACTGGATAATGCAAATTATAACATGAAGAAGGATTAGTAAGTAACCCACCCAAAGGCACTGGAAATTAAATAAATAGTCCTCTGAATTATTTTCCTCTTTTAAGTTCACTCTTCTTGCATTTTGTACCTGTTTGGTAGATCCTAGTGATATTTACTAAGAGTGTGCACTGAAAAAATACCTGTTTTAGTTTCGTATCTGGGGTTTCTGAAGGAACTACATACCGTTATTGTTTTTTTCCAGATAGGGCGTTGCCAGCTCAGAACTAATCTGATTTTTTCCCATTATCATACATTTCAGCCCTGTTCTTTGCATGAAGGCTTCCAGGCCCTTTGAGGCAGCTGGTTTTGCACTTAATGGTATCAGAAATGCACAGAACCCAGTCCTTCCTCTAAATTATCGATTCAACAAAGTTTTTCTGTTACACTATTCACACACACACAAATAAAACAATGGACCCTGAAGAAGGCAAGTGTGAGTGCACACTGTGGTGGGAACCTGGCAGGCAAATCGATAGTGGGATGGTGGTGGCATTCAAAACAATCCTGCTTTATGTTCACTTTTTTTCTTTTTCTGTAGTGCCAATAAAATATTACCTATATTTATACCTAAACCTAAATATTACCTATTACTTGTTGCCAGTTGGTGCCATGTTTCTTTGTACTTTGTAGTTTTGTTTCTATGATGAGGGGGTGTTCTTTCATCAATCATTGCCAAGTGCAGGCAGGCAGGCAGGCAGCATGATTGTCTGAATCGCCCCCCCCCCCCACCTAAACAGACCTGTGTTTTTTCTGTAAGATTTCCTTTTGCTGTTGACAGGCAGGATTGTTTTTGAAAGGGTAGAGTAGGGGAATGGCTCACAGGATGGGGAAAGCAATCCTAAACAGGTGTACTCAGGTGTAAGTCCCATGTTATTCAATAGTGCTTACTCCCAGGGAAGAGCTCTTAAAATTGCAGTATATGGTTGAAGTCTGCACTTCCCCCCTTCCAAACTTTTCCAAACCTGATAGGAGAGAAAAGATGCACTCATGCATATGGTGCATTTCCCCCCTTTCTGCAAACAGGGTTAATTAATAACGTGAGGGCACTTTTCCCTCTGGATCTGATTGGTGAATGCTGTTAAGTAAAACACGATGCTGCCATGCGGGCCCAGTGCCTGCATGCTGCTGCCACCACTGCCAAGAAAGAACCGAGGAGGAAGGGTGGCTGTTGTTGCAATTTGGATGCCTAGATTTGGTTCACCATTCCAGAAGCTGCTTTAATGAAATGAAACAGCAATTTCCAGATATTTATCCAGCTCGTTTGTTTCATTTTGCTCCTTCCTAATACTTTCATTAAATCCATGGTATATCTTCAAGGTTAGAAAGAAAAAAGCTCCTTTAGAAATGAGAATGTTGTTATTCAGCATTACTTAGTGTTCCCCTTTATGATGTCTTGCTATTCCACTAGACTTTGTGGCGATAAAATAGTTTTATGGGATAATTGCTTGGATCCAAGGGTTGTCTTGATCTGAATGTGTTCTGGCATAATTAATATATAAATTTGTAGGTTGCTTTGGGAATCCAAAAAGGAAGTCGAAAAACGGCAAATAATGAGTTAAAACTATGCAGTTTGAAATGGAAAAAAAAATTCCTTGTCTGTGCTTTCCTTTCAGAAGGCTCTGTTTAGCACCTCCTTCAAAGTTACAGCACTGTTATCTGAACTGAAAACGAACTATAATCAAAACATGAAGTCATCTTATACTTGTCTACATGAATCAGAAAATTAAGACAGTAATTAATTATACATTACTGTACAAAATTTTATTATTGGAGACAAAATTCAAATGTGTTCTGCTTAAAATACAGAAGATAAAGTTTCTCATTTAGGAAAAAAAAGCCATATAATGAGTCCTTAGTTAGAATGGAACAAAAATTTCATGTTGAATACATACTAGTTCAATATTTATGGAACAGGTTTAAAGGCATATTGTAGAAAAATACTTGCAGTAAAAGGTAATACAAACTCATATTTTATTTGGTCAATGCTTTAAATTGCTTGGCAATGCTTCTATTTATCAGTAATATTTACGACAAATGTTTCCATTCTTATCCTGAAATTTTAGGATGACAAAAACATAGCAGTAAAAGATTTTTAAATGGATTTGTATGGAGATACCAGTTTTCTTACCCTACCTATATACCTTTTTTGCTAAAGAGGAAAAATAGATATGCCTTTGGATCTGCTTATGGCTAACAGATTCTTTATGGATCATATTTGGTAGCAACAAATTACTTGATTAATTTAACACAGCTTTTAAACACATGCTACAGTTGGAGTTTGTGGCATTATTTTTGCAGTGATGCGATGGAATATAATTGTTATACTTTCCTGAAAGACAGATTTAAACATATGGCCAAATATTTCTCAACTGGACCTTTTAAGGAGGAACCGGCTGTGCAAGTGTACTATCACTGATGTCCATGAAGAACTGAAAAAATTTATTAGGTAGAATCCCAAGTAAAAGCAAAATTCTATCTTAAGACAGAATTCTAAAATTAGTACTTCTACACGGCTGCAGTAATTCAAAGCTCTACAAGGGCTCCAGTACAAAGAAAGAGCTCTGTTTAAGCTATTCTTTTCAGTATTCAGGTCATTGGTGCATATACAAAATGAGAACTACTTGTATTTGTTTCAAGATAAAAATGCACTCCAGTCCAAGAAGTCCTCATGTATAAAAGTTCCAGTGCATGCAAAGGACTTGTGTATGTTCAGGGGTTTCCTACTAACTTGTCCTGGCAAACATATCATGCCGCATGGGTCCATCCATTCAGTGCAATAAACCACCTCTAAATTAGACATTGTACTGTATTCACAAAAAGTAAAGATTTGAGAGATGTTGGGTAAAGAATATGCTTTTAAATTACCATTCTGAAGTATAGACAGATAATCAGAAGAAATGCATCCATTGTTGTAATTCGGCTCTCCCAGCTGCGGCTCGCCGCGTAAGCTGGGAGCCGGCAGTTGGAGCCCTGGACGGAGAAGGAGGCAGACTCCCTCCCTCTTCATCCGGGTTCTGGGAAGGGGCGGAGCTTAGCACTCTTGTGTGCGTTCTGCCCCTTCCCGGGCGTCAGTTGTTTGGAGCACTCGGCCCACCCACCTCACCCTGTTTTTAGTGCAGGAATAGCCGGCTGCTGTTTGCAGAGCCAGGTAGGAATTTTTTCCTTCCTTCCCTGATTGGCTGTGAGGAAGGGGTTTTTTCCGCCTACCTTGCACTAATGGCGGTGGTATGAGTATTGTTGGGTTCAGCCAGTTAGTGGTAGTGGCAGGAGCTTTTGGGAATAGGGTACGGGCTGGTGAGCCCCTGTGGCATTCCCCAAGGTTGGGGAACAGGGTCTGCTGTTAGGGCGGTATGCCTGGGCGGCTACCGTCAAGGAGGGCAGACGCCTGAGGGGATCCCCGGGAACAAGGCCTAACCTCATGCTTGGCGGCTGGGGTGCAACAGGTGCTTGAGTGGGATCCCAGGGCCTAGCTGGCCGGGTTGCAGCCATTTGTGAGATGGCCTACACCCGGGGCATTGGGGGCTCGCTCAGACAGGCAAGGCGGTGGTCAGGTGCTGACCCCAGGGCTTGACCTGTACCGCTTAGTTAGCCCTTGCCGTACGTTATTGTTATGGTCATTTAATAAACGGCCCTTTCATCCAAGCCTGTGTCTGTCTCTTACTTCCGACTGGGGGTACAATCATCATTTATCTATAGCCCTTTTCTATTTTGCAATACCAAGGGCTGGATTTCTTTTCAGAACGTGTTCTTTGTTATCAATCATTTATTGCCACTTCAATTTATATAGCACTTGCAGAGAACAGAAAATCAGAAATCCAGATTATGCGCTCCATAATTGTAAGTATGTGTAGGGGAGGAAAAACTTTTCTGGCACAATTTTGGATTCAGGATTTGTGGTTTCTTTTTATAATGTTCTTGTTCACACAAACATCTGCTTTACTTGCAGATCATGACAATGCAGAAAAATTATATTTGCATAAATCTTAGATTTTTTTACAAAGAGCATATATGATGGGTAGTTATTAAGTACAACATTGCTTTCATTGGCACTGTCCAGCGGAGAGCTTTAATGAACTATTTAAATAGACGGGCTGTTTTAAACTTTGTGATAAAGTGAAAGCAGATAACAATGTTGGTCATGCAATATTCTGAACTCTGTAAATCATATTGTCATGATAGATCATAGCAAAATAAATTTTGTGTTAACAACACTTAGTATTTATATAGCATTTAAAGTGTTCAAAATGCTTTAGATAAAGTATCACACTCATCCTTGTAAGCATTTCTTAAGGTAGGTCAGTAGTAGTACTATCATTCCCCTACTTTAGATTGAGGGGAACTGATGCTGGGACATAGCGGCTCTCCAAGAACCATCTAGTGACTTACAGGGAGATTTGAACCAGGGGCTTCTGCGCTGCAACATTCTGCCAGCTTTCATAATGACACTACATGAAACAAATTTTGGGTCAAGTCACCTGTAATTACAAGTTTCAGGAAGAATCCTTAGGTTGGAAGAAGACTCCTTTTCTCACTCCAATATACACTAGAGATTATAGCAACTTTCCCTTTCCTTTCTACTAGGATAATCAACAGAGATACCATTGGGAGTTTTCAGAACTCAGTGCACAGTTTGTATGACGCCAAGAAGTAACAGACACAAAGTACATAAGATGCACAGAATTACCACCCAACAGTGTTCAGCTCAGAGAAAGCAGCAGTAACCACAAGAGAGAGCTCGTTATGCAACAGCTTACCCAAGGGGAGAACAACATAAAATAGAGTGGTATGCATATATGATGCATATGGCATTTAAGCCTCTTGAAATAAAGAGTCTTAGGCAAGCTGGATACTGTACTGGATTGTGACCTCTATGTACACACCCTTTTAAAGAATTGGTCCCACATATATAAGAAATATCTTCTGCTACAGTTTTTGCACAACTGACACATCATCTAGGAAAAGTGAAGCAAAACAAGTCCATTAATGTCTTGGACTAGTATAACAAATAATCAGAATTATAAAAATTGGGCAGTTAACTCCTACTAGGACAGTTAGAGCATTTTATTCATGGTGTTGCAAAATGCCACCAGAACATTTCTCACTCAGTTAAAAGTTCTGTGAGAGAGACAGTGGAATCAACATTTCCTAGAAGACAGAGGCACCCAGGAGAAGCCAGAGTGCCTTTTAATGTATTTGGCATTTGTTTGAGCTGTGGTAATTGCAGCAGCACACATTATACAGCTTCATGTTTTAAGAAGATACCAAGACTGACACTTGGAAAACACATACTTGAACTATGATACAATAATTTCGCCACGGTCTAGTTGCAAAGACTCATAAAATTCCATGCATTTTATGTCTCAATTCTGAAATAACAGTGAAATAAATCATGGTTTATTTTTAACTACAGTTAGTTTGTGAAACCATTATTAAGCTCACAGCCAATCCCTCAAGTCTTGGATTGCTTCATCAAATACTGGATGATTCATTTCCTTCTCTCTGGAGTCTAGACGGGTGCCACCAGAGAACAAGCCAGGATTAAGCTAGGTTATCTGCATTCAGACATCAGCGTCTCATGTCAGCTTCAGATATTGGTTTGATGACCCCCCTAACTACCATAGTTAGTGGAGTGGGTTGTGTTCACACAAGCCCACTAGCCTTATTTAGCTTAATCCAACCATGGCTTCATGCAATATCTGTACTGAGTCACTGAGTTTATAGTGGATACTGATAATCAGACACTTTGAAGAACCCATATCTTCCAGAGCCAAAGCTCTGTGACAATGACTGGACAATTTGTATTTAAAAGAATACACAAATGAAATATTTTACTGGTTTAATGATTTATAGCCTTCAACATCTTGAGTTAATGTTTTAGCAGATGGATCCTGGATTACAAACTAAGATGATCCATTCTTCTAAAGACCCACAATTGCAAAAACAGGACTAAAGATTCTATTACACCTCTTTCCTTGATTCAGTAGTAACGAAGTTATGTTAACATGTATTTCCCCCTCAGTCATTCATCATGTTATGTGTATTCTTTTGGAGCCCAATATAAATATCTATATTTTTCCTACCAGAGCTTACGGCAGCATGGGAGACCATTTTCAATCAGTGGAAAGAGAATTTCTCTTATTTATCACTGAAGTTTTGATCCACATAGAGCTTTTTAAACCCAGACAATATGGTGGGACAGCCAGTGGCATACCTCTAGTATAATGTAATTTAGCACTTATTACCATCAGGTCAACCTAGGGTTGTCATGTCCCCTGGGGCCAAACTAGGGGGGGGGCAATGAAAGGGCAAGGGGGAGCAAGAACTTGCCTCCTGTGCCTACCCATTACACTGGAAACTGTCTTCATTTTCTGGTGTGATGTGGATGCTTCTGATTGGAGAAGGAAATGGAGTACCCAGACTTCATATCCCATACACATATATAAGCAGAAGAACTGTGGCTTCCAGAAAAGCAGTGGAACTGAGGCATATCATTCTCTCGCAGATGAACTTTAGTAATTCATATGTGAAACTTTTTTTATTGGGGGCGCTTAGGAAGTGGCGTACATTTGATTTAAATGGAGACATTATGGGCACTCTTCTAAGAGGAGAGTGTGGAACTGACTTGAAAAGAACTTGCAGAATATAAATCATTTTACAGGTGAACAAAAGTGTCCATAATTATGAAGATGTACTGTAACTGAAAAAAAATCCAAGATTACTCCAATTACCCTAAATCCCAAAATATGAGCTCGGACTTCTGTTATAAAAGTATTTTACAGAGATAACAGGGGTAAAAGACAAGGCACCTCTTACCCTCCAAAGTGCCTGTTGGCACTTTAGAGACATTTTAACATCCTACAGAATCCCTAGTTTATCCCTTCAACTTTGCAAATTTATTCAGAATAACTTTGAAGCTATGCATAACAAACCCTCAACTCTTATGATAGTTGCAGAGTTAACACAAAATTTGGAAGATGCAAATCCCACTGCAGCGGAAGACAAATTGCAATTCTAATTCATACTGATGCAAAGTTATTTCAGTTTTCTGTGGGCCGATTATCTTGGCAAAACTTGCTTTAACTACATATTTATTCACGTACAACTTAGATTTTAGAACCGTGTTTATGGTTCTAGTATCCAAAAATATTATGCAAAAATATTAAAAAGAAATTTTGCCTTAATTATGGCAATTGGCAGATATTATGATACGAGTAGAATAGTAGCTATGAGAACAATAGCTGTTTCACTATAATTTTGAATGTGCAGATCTGTCACTCAAGAGCACCATCATGTTAACAGACCTGCTAAATGAGTCCATATTTATCCAAATTTTATGCTGTAAAATATTATATTGAAATTAATAAAAATGTAAACTATATTGGTGAATAAATTGTCCAGAGCAAAAGGACCACATTGGAAAGTGTATTGTGAATGGTCATGTTTTAGTTACCTTCAAAATTGTAATTTGCATAACATCTGCATGAATATTGTTATTGCATTCATTTATTTTATTGAACTTGGGAACTTAAAACATTGGGAAACTCATGAAAGGGTCTTAGGGAATAATAATGCTTTGAACAATACATTTGGGCTTCTTTTTTACTTGTTTTCCAGTATCTGAGCTAGTAGCACATTGTTAACTGCATTTCTGCTTTCATCAGGAGTAAAATTTGGAGCACACACACAAAAAAATACTTTTAAGTCCCACTATTTTCAGAGAGGGAAGCTAAATCTCATGCTTAACTTTCTCAGTGAATTTGACCTAGAAGTCTTTTACTCTTCAATAATATGACAAAGGTATTTGTGTGGAATAATTTTGGCCAATTCCTCTTACATTAGCTCACAATCAATGAAAAGATATGTGTAGTTTCTGAACATTGATGATAAGAAGGTAAGGGGGGAAAACCTAAAAATCAAATAAATCAACAGATACACCACCATGTGCGGTGAGAATCAGCATTCATATTTTTTCTTACAAGGATTTCAGAACTGACTTATATTGTGAATCTAACATTTGACACTGTATTATCTCAAAGCAACACATTAGATGTTACTTGAATGCTTTTCTTTAGGGGATCAGACTCACTTGAATTTTTTTTCCAACACCAAAATGCAAAATGCATAGTCTTGTGACACTGCTGTAATGAAGTATATTAGCCAGATTTCCTAATATAAGTGGCACGTGTCAAAATCGAAGCCTCTGTTCTACAGCTCTACTTTTAGTGACAACTCTCCCTCAGTACTCACTGATACCATTTTTCTCTTCAAAACATGAGCAATGGCTAATATTCTTCAAACATTAGCAATGGCTCTTTCTAGTGATTCAGGGTCAAAAGACACGAGATTCACGGATGAGTGCTGGATCCTGCAAGGATCCCTGGGAATTATCGTTAAAAAAACCCCAGCCACTCGATGTGAAGAAGGACTTTCTCTCTCACACTCTCTCTTTCAAAAATGAGTACTGCACAACATAACAAGAGTCAGGAAAAAAGCCAAGGTGTTTTGCGAGCGAGATAGAAACCCAGTCCCTCCCATTCTTCTTCTCCTGGAAGGGTCCTGTTACATCCCCCCCACCCTGTCTCTGAGCTTCTGAAGGAAAACCAGCTGAATGGATTTTTGAAAGAGAATCTCTTTGAAAGAGAATCTCTCCAGTCAAGTGGCTGTTCTTTGCAAGAAAATCCACTTTGCTCAGTTTTCCTCCAGTTGCTTGTAGAGGGGAGGCAGTAAGACTACCATTCCCTGGGAAGATTGTGGGACCAATCAAATGCTCTTCACGTGAAATTCATCTTGTGTGTTTCCATTCCCAGCTGCCCTTTCCAGACCAATATCACCAACAGTTTCTGCTTCAGTCCCATCTTATAGCGAGGCTGTTATATCTTTCTTTGTCCTATTGTGCCATCCCTGTGGCTATTCTTCCATTGCCTAGGCTTCTTTGGCCTGAATTTGGCAGCAAAGAAGCAGAGAGATCTGCCAATACTCAGTCTTATCCACTGCAGGCACGAGAATTTAACAGAAAATATCTATTCCACTATTATAGATTGCCTTGGAACTGTTACTGAACAGCCTGAGAGCTGTGTTATGCTGATGTTACCAACCTACAATTTGGTCACTCTTGATATACAAAGAGAATTCCAGAGATTAAATGTTGTATGACTTTGATGCAGGAAGGAACAGCATTTGAATAGATACAAATACTGACTAGAGTCAAACACTTTACTAGAGTCCACACACTATTTCAAGTAACAACAATAAATCCCACCATCCTTATTTAAAGAAGGCCTCCGTATAGTGGCCATTCAATGAAGAACATTAAAGATCATCAGCCTTATTGACTTCAGTTAATATTGACCCCCTTATATGTTGGAAAGGGCTCAAAGCTTAGAATACTTAGAGATATTTTGGACAACTCTTGATAAAAACAATTCCATGGAAACAGTCTCTCCATCCAGTACTGGCAGCTTTCCAACCAGCCAAGCTATTGTACTACACATGGGCTTGTAGCCAAGCTCCCAATTCGGTATTATGTGAAAAAATGTCTAGTTGCTGTTATTGTAATGTTATTATTTGAGCTGTGCTCTCCTTCAAAATTAACTATCCAATAAAGTATTTCCTTCCCTTGTAGACTATGACCATTTAACTTCTATATCAGGAGAGAGAGAACACAGAAAGATTATAGCGAACTAAACATAGTGGATAATAGAAAGCACTTAAACTTTGCTTGCTGTAGTCAATAGCTATTTTCCACACTAGACTGTTCCTAAGATGGAAAAACATGAGACAACAGGGAAGAATTCTATTGCATCTTAGCAAGCCCATTATTCTTTGAAGAACTGTAAGAAAGAAAATAATTAAAGGTTTAGAGAGGCTTCACTTCTTTGAAAAATACTTTATATGACAAAAGTACAGTATTAGATACTGGGTTGGATCCAGCAATGTGCAAAAGGAAATCTACTTAGCATAGCTCTGCCTGTGGCAGGAATTGTGTGAGATCTTGTGCAACATTTCCTGATGAGCCATGAAGACATCCTTTAGCTATTTCTACTGGGAATGCACTTGGGGGATTATTTTATGATACCCTAGACCTATCATCATGTCCCTTATTCTGATCCAGTATTCAACAGAGTTCTGTAAAGAGCTCTTCATGAGCAGAGAAACTCCAGATCTTTTTTTCATGGCTTCAAGAAGAACAATCATCTCCCTTTCACACATTGTACCTTGGGGAGCCATTCTGAGAATGAACATACTACTAGGCTCATTTCCTGAAAATCCAGGTTTGATTGCACAATGTCTTGTGCAAGTGGAAATACAATAGTTTGACTTAGCGCATGTGGTTAGTGTAGTGTTTTTCTTGCACTTCTGCTTGCACAAGAGTTCTAGAGCAAGCAGAATTTTTGTGCTGGATCAAACCCATTATGTTGAATATAGGCCACCATACATTAATTTTTATAACTATCAATTTGTGATAAGACTCATGTTGACAGGATGATGAGGGGAGGGGAACAGCATTGCCTGTCCATTACAGTTTAGACCATTTCACAACACATCTCCACAGGTAACTTTTTTGTCAACCTCCCCTTCAGTGTTGATGAGTATTTATGACATTGTTCATCAACAGCTGCGTAACTTGTTACTACCCTAGCTGAGTAACACCTACTGAATATGTCTTGCTGAGTTCACAAAGAAGAAAAATCACACAGCTGGGTAATTTATGGATTCAATCCAATCAAATATGTGTATTTGTGTATCTGTCATGAAGACTGTCTAAACTTATGATCAGAGAGCTACATTTGTTGTTAGCTGATCATTGGTGAATAAAATTCTCCTTTGAAATTACAGCACATTGTGAAAGTAATCTGTCTCTCAATAGGTACGGAACTTACATAAGGAAGTATTTAAGACTATAAGTTATATGATACACTGCAACTCAAAAATAGAGTTAGCATTTCAGTAGTAACTGAGTCTGAGACACAATCGGCGTGCTGACGTAAGTGTCCCATGATGTGTACAGCTGACACATCATCACATGTTGCTTGTATGTAGCTTTCACTTCCTTCTTCCCATCCTACCTTGTCTTTGCAACACTGATTGTCATAGTCTTTGTGCTTTTGCATAATGCCCATCTTTGATGTAACAGAATTTCACATACAAAACATGGACACTTTAAATAAGCATGCTGGATACAGGCAGGGACCTTACAACATGCACAAATATTCTGAAGGATCCCCCCACCCCCGCAATGACAGAAACATTTACATGCACCACTTAATATCACATTTGGTCATGGTACAGTAAGGACTCAGTTTTGTAAGCGTTCATGACCTTTTCTCTTTGTCAGAACTTTGTTTTTCTTCCCTTGTCTTTTACAGTTTTGAGGAGATTGGTGCAAAAATATAGTATGTCTCTCTATATATATCCTCCCAAACGGAACTTGTCTTCATTGGAATTCCAGTTGCAGGTTCTTAGGATTTCACATAGTGAGTCTCCTCTTGCAAAAAGTGGTACTAAATCTTTGTCAGACACACTGATTAGTGGGTCAGTGATTTTCTCAGCCACTGAAATAATTCCTCTTTATAAAGTGTCTGCCACCGGACATTAGCTTCCACAGTTTCCACAGCTCGGGAGAAAGAGGCCGCAGATCCCTCCTCATAAGCTGTTATAAAGTTCTTTAGCTAGAAATACAATTTAACAGGTTACTTTGAGGGTGAAGTGACATGCGTATGATCTTCAAAGCTCATGAACAAGTCAAATATTGAAGGCCAAGCTCCAGGGTTCTAGTGATATTTTGCAAGGAGATTTATTTCAAAATACACTAAGGTGACAGACTGCATCAATTAGGTGTGATGCAATTGCTTCAAATTGTGCTGGAAGATACTGATGAGCCAATGCCTGATTATATTAACATCACTTCCTCCACCTCTCTTGCAGCCCAGCTGCTTTATGCTGCAGACAGCTGGGCTCTTATCAAGCTTTACTCCTACACTGGAAACTAAATAGGGGAAATTGGAAACACTCCTGATGTAGCTGGGGAAGCCACAGTTAAGCTAAAACAACCAAGCTTCCTCAAAGAAGAGCCTTAGGTTTATAATAAATAAAAGGTGTGTTTAATTAAGCTTGAAGAATATATTTAATTCTTTACTGCAAATGAATGGGTGTTTATGGATTAGGCTGAGGAGCTACTGGATACTGTTACAGACCCCATCTGGAGCAGCAGATATGATAATTATTCTTAATCTTGCAATGATATAAAAATATTCTTAGTTTTGCAATAGTATAAAAATATGTAAAATGATGTTGTTGGGCAATCCACAGGGCTATTTATTTACTAAAAATATGTATACATTGCTTGATAATCATGTTTTCAGTACAGTGTAGAAGAACAAAATAAATTTATAAAAATAATCACAGTCAATAAAAACAACAGCAAATAAAATACACAGTGCAATCCTCTTCAAAGTTACTTCAGTCTTAGCTTATTGGGTTCAGCGGACTTAGACTGGAGTGATTCTGCAGAGGACTGCACTGAAAAATACTTAAGAGTAGTAACAGATAAAATTTAAAGAATCCAATGTAGCAGAAGTTAAAAAACACAGGATATAAGTAAATAGGAAATTAATTTATCATTAATAAAACCCCAAGAATCCCAGGAGTGAGAAATTCAGCATAAATACATAAAACTAATCAGTAAAGGCCCATGAGGTGCTAAACCATAATAAAGAAGCTGCCAGACATGTAGTGGCAGGGAGGAAATTCTGCATGAGGTGAAATCTTAGGTTTCTCTCTACACAAGACACCGGGGCGTGTGTCCATCAAGTGTTGAGAGATGCCATGTTAGCTGGGAAGCATAGTTTTGAAAGACAGAGCTGGCGGAGATTGCTTCAGAGGAGACGGATTCTCTCTCAGCCCTCCACTGCCTCTGGTGTACTGCCCTCACTGCTTAAAACTTTGAATTAACTGAACCTCAGCAGGGCAAAGACTCTGGAAGGGGAGAAGCCAGAGGCAGCGGAGGGCTGTGAGAGAATCTGTCACCTCTGGAGCAATCTCCACTGTCATTTAAAACTACGGTTCCTGGCTAACATGTCTCCCGACACATGAAGAATATGTGTCAAAAGTATTGTGTAGAGAGACTCACAGAGAAGGTCCTGTACCTTGTTGCCACCCACTTATCTTCAGTATATGTTGGAATACTCAACAGGGCTTCATATTCTGATCTGTATATTCAGGCAGACTCCTATGGACAATAGCAATACTTAAGGTACAGAGGAATTAAAACTCAGCCCCAGTGCTTTGAATTGTGCTCAGAAATGAATTTGCAGAAAGTGCAATCAATTAAGAACTGGCAAGATATGTTCTTATACAAATGCATCAGTCAGCAACCTTGGCATTATATTCTGCATTAGGGAAAGTTTCTGAACAGTCTTCAAGGGCGGCACCAGATAAACTGCATTAGTACAAACAGGTCTGGGATAGATGTTCTCATGAACTAAGTAAATGTGTTTTTGAGAAATATGCAAAGAATCAAGCATTTAAACTAGTCGAAAGGAGACATCTTTGCTTTACATGAGTCTCATGTAAGGCAAGCTTACAAAACAGTATCAAAGAAGATGCAGGCAACATTATGTTTCAAAATACTCTATGGCTACTATATATAACCTTCTTATTAAATATATGAGAACCACAGAGGCCAAGAATACAAAATAATTGCAAGCTTTTAGTATGCATAATATTTACCTCATTTAGTTCACTGTCTGTATTAAGAAATTCCGTGACTCCACTGATAAGTTTGGAATTCATAAATAATGCTTCTCCATATCTTCGACAGCCGGAAAAAGCACAAATAGAATATATTGAAAAAATGCATTTGGTTACTCATTTTGATTATAGTAATGCAGCACATAGCAATTCCTTTGCGAGGGTTCTGGTTCAAGAGCACAGTCCTGTGTGGTTGGTGTGGAAGTTGTCCTTGTGTCTAAAAATTAAAATGTACTATGGTGGAGCTGAAGCCCAGCACAAAACTTGAGGAGAAATTGTGGAAGGACACAGGGTGAGAAATTCTTCCCTTAACAACATTTCAGCACTATCTTAGTTTGGAAGAAGGTCTGGCTGATGAATGGGTAAAAGGTCTCAGTCTTCCACTGCTGAATTGCAGGTCAGTGCAGGTAGGCTGCAACATCTTCCCTTATCTCCCAGTATGGAGCTGCAGCACAGTATTGGAAGATGACGAAGTCCTGCCCATGCAAGGATTGAATTGTGACCCTCCCTCCACAAATGCCCTGACCTGGATAGCCCCGTCAAGCCCAATCTCATTAGAAGCTAAGCAGGGTTGACCTTGGTTAGTAATTGGATGGGGGACCTCCAAAGAAGAGCAGGGTCTCAGAGGGAGCCAATGGCAAACCACCTCAATTAGTCTCTTGCCTTGAAAACCCCAGCAGGGGTCGCCATAAGTCACTTATGATTTGACAGCACTTTCTACCATACCAAGTCTCAGGTATGGAAGTGGTAGGGAATCCAATATGGCAGCCCAAGAATAAGAAGCAGCTATGAGAAGAACTAAAAATTCCACAGGATACTGAAAGGGCAAACTATCCATCTGATTTGCTTTCTGTCTCTACTATCTATTTTTATCTGCACAGGATGGTATCAGAAAACCAGTGGGGTGTAGTGGTTATAGTGTCAGACTTGGATCTGAAAGACCCGGGTTTGAATCCCCACTGTGCCATGGAAACTTGCTGAGTTGGGCCAGTCACAAATTCTGTGCCTAACATACCTCATAGGGTTAGAGGTGAAGTAAATGAAATAGCACAACCAGATATGAATCTTTTAAAGTCCCAAAAAATCCCAAAGGTCCAAGGAGAGTGGAGTGAAGGTTACATGCAAAATCACAATACTCACCTCTCAGGGTAATAGGAGGTACCATAAGCCCCTCCTAATTAACCCTCAGCTAAGACTAAAGAACTAAATCTACAGTCCTACTGGGTGTTAATCAAGAAGTCAGTCCTTAAATGAGGGATGCCTGTAGGCTTACAATTACTTGGTTGTTGTAGCCAAATTAGGCCAAGGTACTGGATTTAGAAGGAAGCCCCCAAACCCAAATAACACCACAGAAGTATAATTAATAAAGTTTATTAAGAATTGTGCAAAGGATTACAAACGTAGAGATTGTGCAAGACATGAAATAAAAATAATAAAACTAAATATCTATCCTAAAATACTGTACAGGCTTTTGGTTCCCTAACACAGATGTTACCTTGTCAGGTCAAATGACAAAGTCCAAAAAAAGACCAAAGGTCCAAAGTCCAGTAACAAAGGGCTCTGGTTGTCTGGTCCAGAGCCCAAAATGGCATGTAAGCAGCTAGTATTCACAAATAGCAAACAGTGTATGAATAGAATGAAGACCTTTGCTTACTTGCTTTTTGCCGTATATGTTACTACGACATGTTACTACATCTCTCTGCAGTTGGGACATGTTCACAATCAAAGCAATTTGCCCCTTCTCCAGTTCCTCCCACTAATTAAATGAAATGCAGTAGAGATACTTCCATCCTTGTCTATGGCCTTGAAGCCCTCTTTTCTCCATTCTCATCTGTGTCTGTGTTCCTCTTTGAGAACTGCTAGCTCAGAGTTCTATTAATTTCCTGAAATGTCTCTTTTTGTGGCCTGACTAGGACCTAAAAAACATTTCAAACCAATGTTTTCAAACCAATGTTTTGAAATGTTTTGAAAAGCCAAGAAACAGGCTAAGAGAGGCCAGTTTCTTGACATGGAATATGCCCATTTAACACACTATGACTTGTATTCTAATAAATGTGTAAGGGTTAGATTGAAATAATATAACCTATTTCTAATTTATCAGAGAGTGCTCAGATTGCACTAGCTTCTATCTGACAAAAGTGGAAGGGGGAAACTCTCCCACTTCTTAGAAGGAACTTTCTTCTAGCACAAGAAGTCTAGCTTTGACAGAAAAACAGTGTTGCACTTACCTGTAACTGTTGTTCATCTAGGTTTTCCATGCAGGCGCACATGGGGACTGCTCACATGCAGGCCTGCCGATTTCGGAGATTCCTATAGCTCAAAACCACTAGGGGGCGCCCTTGCTTCCCAGCACACATGCATGGCTGCTTTTCCCGCTGAAAACGGCCTCTAAGATGCAGGGCGCCTCTGACGTACCCTCAGTCCTCTTTCGCAGTCATACCCCAAGGTATACCCCAAGGTAATCATCTGTTTTTTTCTGAGAACAAGGTCTGACCCTCAAAATGGAGGTCCTCCACCTTGTTCTTGGTCTCTGTTGGCAATGCCGTAGTTCTCAGCCAGGCAAACCGTCGAAGAACAACAGCTGATAACAAGGATCTTGCAGAGGTGTCCGCCATATTTCTGCTGGCATTAATCTGGTAGCGGGACAAGCGGACCGCCTCTTCCTGGATGACATTCAAGAAAATCCTCTGGTCTTCCAGCAGCTTTGGTACAAAAGTCGCCACCTTGTTCCAAAGGCGTAGCTGGTAAGCGGCCATCATTGCTGCATAATTGGCGATTTTAATATTAAATGCGGTGGAGGTGTAGATCTTTCACCCCATCGCATTCATCCTCCTACTCTCCTTATTGGAGGGAACAGAAAGAGGCCCCCGTTTGGGTTTTGCTTGCATCTCCTCGGTTACAAGGGACGAGGGAGGGGGATGAAGTGACAGGAAGGGACAAAGATCATCCTAGAGATTCTCAACCTTCTTGTTGGTAGCAGGAGTGGAGGCTGGCTTCAAATTCAGGCCATTCAGCAGGTCAACAAAGCCTTCCATCACTGGGAAGGCGACAGCAGGAGTAGACCTGAGTAGATGTACTGCAGGATTTTATCCTTAGACTTTGTTTCCGTGGAGGTCACATCAATTTCCAAGGCCTTCGCAATGCTTTGAAGCAATTCACTATATGTATGAAAACCGTCTGTCAGGGAAGCCTCCTCCACGGGATTCAATCACTCCTTCTGGTGAGTCGGATGGCGGTGAGTTGCTGGACCTGAGGTCTCGAGCACCCCTCTCAAAGGCTGCTTTGGACAAGTGCAGAGTCTGACCAAAGCCCGCATATGAGTAGGCTCTCAAAGAAGGGGACCTGGCACATTCTCTAGTAAAAATTCCTAGTAATATGAACCTTCCCTGTGATGACTGTAGCAAGCTGGCTCATCAGTCAAGTGACCTTCTCTAGAATAACTTCTGTGGGAATAAGGACTCACTCTATGCCTGGAACGTCCCCTCCTTTCCTGAGACGATCGCAATGACCAGGAACCGTGGAAAGGTGACCTAAACCTCCCTGATGGAGGGGGGGGGGCTATCCATCAATATAACATCCTCTTCCAGCCAACTCTTGGAATGAGAGATGCTGCAGGATGAGGGATGGTCCCCAGAACCTCGATGTTTCTTACTGAGGGGTTCCGGACCGACAGCCCCTTGACTCTCAGGAGGAGGTGGAGCTGAGATTACACTCTCCAGAATCGCCTTCTTGTGCTTAGATGCATGATGCTTCCACTTCTTTTTCTTTTCCAGGCCAGTTTTGGATGGTTCTGGAACAGTTGTCAGATCCGAAGGCATCGGAACCGAGGAAGACTCACTCCATTGGTTCTGAGGTGATCGGTGATCTGAAGTGGTAGCTGAGGCTGAGGGCATTCCACTCCAAGGAGTTCTTGGATCTGGAGTCTTTGGAAAGAAAGAGTCATCACGTTGGGCCCAAGGAGATGCAGAGACAACTATCAATGTCGAAGGCGGTCTACTCTGAGGAGTCTTCGACCCCAACAGCATTGGATCCGAGGAGGTGGGTATTGCCGGTTCCGAGGAACTGTGGACTGATGTGGTGGTCGGATCCAATGGTGGTCTGGATTCTGAATGAGTGGGAATTGAATGGGAGCATGGTGTCTTCGCTCCAGCAGACCCGAGGCCAGGTTGGGTAGCTGAACTGGACGAGGCAGATGTCTTTGCCGTAGCCGGTGAATCAGTGGCTGCCATAGCACGTTGCCACAAAGAAGCCTGCAATCTACCCGCCCGTTCTGCTCTGGCCTTCAGAGTGAAGGTACAGCAGTGTTTGCATGCCTGTGTATTGTGGGTTTCCCCAAAATAGTACAGGCAGTTCAAGTGGCCATCTGACCGGGTTATTTTCCTATCGCAGGATACACACCATTTGAAAAGGGCCTTCTTCGACATCGCTGAGAAAAGAAGCTTCAAACGAGAGAAGAAGAGCTAGGAACCTCTATCACTGGCAGCAAAAGAGGAGCTGAGGGTACGTCAGGGGCGCCCTGCCGCTTAGAGGCTGTTTTCGATGGGAAAAGCAGCTGCGCATGCGCACTGGGAGGTGAGGGCGCCCCCTAGTGGTTTTGAGCTATAGGAATCTACGAAATTGGCAGGTCTGCGCGTGCACAGTCCCCCTGTGGGACTGCACAGGAAGACCATTGATGAACAAGCTTTTTCCAATAGAGGGAGGTTCCTTACTCCAGGGAAAGGCTCTGCTGATGGCAGAAGACTTATAGGACTTAACTCTGTATTGAAATAGAATACTAAACATGTATAGCTATGAAGCAGCAAGCAACTCTGCTTACATCTATGAAACAATGATGCATATTATTAAAAAATAAATTATTCATCTCATTAAAAATACTATGTCACTCTATGCTAGTTGGAGATCTACATCTGTATCAGTATACATAAAGAATGGTTTAGAACACTAAGCTCTAAATTAAAAGATTAATTTTACCTTGCATTCAATATTTTCCATTTTTCTCTAAAAAACTTCCAAGCAAGATCTCTTCCATGTGGATTTCTGGCTACATGGATTATGACATCAATTGCATCTTGGTCCAAGACAACTTCTGAATTGAGAGATAGGTTAAGAAGCCTTGAATAATGGGAAAAGGGGAGAAAAGTTGTTAGCTTTTACCAAGTGTCTCAACATCATACTGTTTAACATCTTAAGACTTGCAGAAATGATCATAAATAACAACATGGTTATTGAAATCAGTTGCAGAGCTTTCCCTTTCTATTTGTGAAGAAGGTGAGAAAGGCAGAAAAATGTTACATCCCACAGACATCTGCTATGGGTATTGGGTACAAGGTGGATCCAAATGAAGGGCTAGATTTTATACAGTCTAAATACTTCTCCAACAATTCAAATGGTTTCTAGGTGAACTGGAACACGTAATTTGGAAGAAGAACTACGACACAATGCAAGGAACACCATAGCTAATGGTTTCAGTGTGAATGCACTGTCAATACCAATGCTTCCAATTACGGAAGAATGTTCAGGAGAAAGTGATACCATTACTAGT
This sequence comes from Eublepharis macularius, assembly GCF_028583425.1. NCBI lineage: Eukaryota > Metazoa > Chordata > Lepidosauria > Squamata > Eublepharidae > Eublepharis > Eublepharis macularius. The sequence continues at coordinate 61,560,838 of NC_072798.1, forward strand.
ACAATGATAAGTTGAAAAAAGATTGTAAATGTGTTAGTGTAATCAACGTACCTGTTTAACAAATTTCTATCATCACTGCACGTTAAGGCTTCTAATAATATTTTCTTCTCTGATACTGCAATTGTAGAGTGGAATTTCATCCAGATGAACTCCCATACATCTTCATCCATCAATGAAACTCCTGTGCAGTAGACGATGTCTCTTACATTTAATGGTATTCTTTTTTTAAAAAAAGTATTGCAGTAATGTTAATAAGGTTTTCAATAAAAAGAATGTGCAAGTTAAAATTACACGTATCTTTGTAAAACAAATGGACAGTCAAAGCAAATAGAGCTATGTGATCCCAGTTCTCAATCTTTGCCATTTTTCTTTTCTTTTTCTATAGAAGCAAAGTAGGTCTTTGTCATTTTAGGAAGGGGGGCAGGATGAGCTCCCATCATTATGTTAAGTGGGAAGTAGAGTTGGACTGATTATTGATAATATTTGCAGTTCTACATTTCTAAGCAGTCTAGTAGTTTGGTGTTCACTGACCACTATTATAGCTGTATAATGTATGAAGACATTGAAAAGCATAATTTCCCTAATATTATATAATAAATATGTTTTATTTTGGTAGCATATAGATTTGTGTCATCTGGAACATGTCATAGGGTGAGGTGATCCATGGTTCCTGTTGGGGTAGGGGGGCTACTACAAAGTTGCTATGGGCAACTACCCCTTCAAGATGCTGCGGCCTGTGCTACAGCTGATTGATGGCATTTCTGGGCAGTGCCAGGAGGATCGAAACCCAAGCATACTAACAGACAATGCAGCTCCCAGCCTGTCTTGTGCACTACTCTCTTAATGGGAGGCAGAGAATGGCCAGGAGGCATATGGGCTTCTGCTTTCAAAAGGGTTTGACATCAGGCCTCTGAGGAGTTTCTTAGCTACCCCCTCCAAGCTGTGCAGGAGGAAATAGCTGTGCCCAAAGTCATCTATTCTCTGTATTCCAAACTAAAAAAAAAAAACTCCTAGATTTACAGTATTTTTAAAGCAACATTTATGAATCTCTAATGCTCCATCTTCAGTTTTATTGCAGAAGCAGGCATTATTGGCACAATGTATTTGACAACAATTTGGCTTGCCCGGCTGCAGCGTAGCAACTACATTGCGGGCTGCTGTAGCAAAGTGGTTAAGTGGTGTGGCTGTAATAAGCCCCTCTGCTGCCTTTTGTTAGTACATCATTTAGCTAGGGAGTAATTATGCCACCTAAGAAAGGGGGCGGCCCATCTAAGGGCAAACAGCCTGCTAAGCAGCCTGCTCCTAAGAAGCTTCCTCCGATGAGGAGGATGCTGGATCGAGTATGCAGGAGATTTTGAATCATTTTGCTGCTCTTGAAAGGGTTAGAGTAAGCTTGGCGTCATCTGGGGTGGCTGCCAGGGCATGTTGGCCCTCTAAAAAGGTTCCCAAAACGGTGTTGCTCAATGATATCTTAACTCCTATTTCTGCTTTGGAGGGTTCATATGGTGTGGCTTCTGGAGAAGGCAGCAGTAGCCAAACACCGACTGCTTCCAGTGAAGGAGTGTTGGAGGTGAAGCAGGAGTGGCCTATGGACAATGGACAAGAAGCTATAGCTGTTGAGCCGGCTTTATCGGAGGGTAAGTCAGCCCACCCTCAGCAGGCTTGCTGTTGGCCATAGGGCCCTTGGGGTCAACACTCTGTCATCCAAATCCCTCAGGGTAATGAGGCTTGTGCATGTCTTCACCCTGAAATGCCTGCAGTTAAATATTCTATTTAGGGCCAGACACGTTCCGGGCATTAACAATGGTGTGGCAGACGCTTTGTCTCACCAACAGATGGAACAATTCTGGCAGCTTGCCCCAAGGGCTGACAGGCAGCCAGCATGGATGCCCCAAGAGCTTTGGCAACTTGGACAGCAGAAGCGAACAGGGCGATTCAACTGTCCATTGCCCCCAGCACACGCAGGGCCTACGACCGTGTGGTAGGGCAGCTTCATGAGTTTAGGAAGATGACTGGGCTTCAGCAGTTATGGCCTATTCCATCTGAACACGTGATGCACTTTTGTGTGGTTCAGTGTAGGAGGGGCCTTTTGGTCAGGTCTATTAGGGGACAGCTGGCTGCTTTAGCCTTTGCGAGCAAGGCATGTGGCCTACCAGAAGCCACAGGGGATTTCAGGATTCGTAAAATGTTAGAGGGCTGGTCTCGGGAGGTTGGGGCGCCTGGTGACCCCAGGCAGTCCATCTCTTCATCCGTTTGAAAAGGGTTGGGGGCTGCCTGGGGGGGAAAGTGTGTTCTTCGGTATATGAAAGGAAGCTATTTCATGCTGCTTCCTTAATGGTATTTTTTGGGGCCCTCCGGGTCAGTGAGTTGGTGTCCCAATCCCATAAGGACACTTCTGGCCAGGCCTTAGCAGCTCAGGATATTAAATTTATAGGGGATAAGGTCTCAATTAGAATCAGGCATTCCAAGACAGACCAACGACAGCAGGGAAATACTTTCCTCCTTCGCCTCTGTGTGGAGTGGGAGCTTTGCCCTGTTTTGGCTCTCAAGGAATATGTGGAGATTTGTGGTAAGGGCCAGGGTATTTTGTTTTGCCATGAGGATCAGACCCTGTTAAGCAGAGGCTTGACCCTTGCAGTGGCAGGAGAGTTTGGGGAATAGGGTGCAGACTGGTGAGCACCCAGTGGCACTTCCCCATGGGTGGGGAACAGGATCTGCCATCAGTGTGGTATGCTTGTGATGGCTACCATAACACAGGCAGACGTCTGCGGGGATCCCCAGGGACAAGTCCTTCCCACATGCTGTACAGCTGGGATGTTCGATGCTTGATGGGGGGGATTCATTTGCCTGGCTGGCTGTGTTGCAGTCATTCCAGGGATGGCCTACACCCAGGGCTGTTCGGCTCGCCCAGACAGGTCAAGGTGGAGGTCTGATGTTGACCCAGTGGCTTGACTTGTACCACTTAGTTTGCCCTTGCCGTGGCTTATGTTTAATGGTCATGATAATAAATGGCCCTTTAGTTCCAAGCCTGTGTCTGTCTCTTCATTCCAGCTGGGGTTGCAAAAAGTAGGGTTTTTGTTCTTTTAAATAGTGATGAAGATACTTCTGTTTCTAGCAGGGCTATCTAGCCTGCTGTAACATTAAAAAAAAGTTATGATGAATACTTCAGAGAGCATATAAGCATTAACTTTTGAAAACATCATTTTAAATGAATTTTTAAAAATACTGTTGTGAATTATTTAACCTTATTTAACCTTATTATTGAGGATAAACTATGTGGCTAACATAGATGCTGATCAAAAATTAAACTATTTCAGAAAATGTTAAAAATTAAACAGAAAAAAATAATTAAAATCATGCTGTGCCTTTACAGAGAAATTTATTTCCCAGTGATTAATAATAAAGCTTTACAAAGAGTTAAGGACAATCTTTTAAGTTATAATTAATTGGTACATGCATGTTCTTATTTAAACTAAGTTCTAATAAATGGAAATACATTTATAAAATGGGCCTTTAATTATTTATCTTCTAGGCAAATGGTGTTCTAATTTCTTCAAGTGTAATTGGATGCAGTAGAGGCAGTTCTTTGATTTACTGACATATTTCAAATCATTTAGGGAAACTTTTAAGAAAGAAAATTAATCATGTCCTGTATTAATTCTGAGAATTTAGCCGAAGTTTATTTTACATGATATCTCTAATTACTGAATTTAAAAATACAAAACTCCCATATGAATACAAATGTTTTGAACCTCTGAACATGTGTAATAATTGCCATTTTACATACTATGATAGTTATGCTGCCTATTGGGTACTATTATTTCTTAACAAACCACTTCAGGCGGTAGCACTTTACCATGCTAATCTGCATTTTTGAAGTATAGCATCCATGAATAATGCTCTCCTAATCTCTTTTTGTAAAAAGTCAGGGAAGAAAGATCAACAACTTTTGATCAACTTATTCCATTATCCGATCCTACCCAGAGCTGGTAAGTATTTCCTAAATCTGACCTAAATCTGGTCTACAATAATTTGAGCTCATTGTCTCTTGGGCTTTTCCTTCAGTATCTCTATTAACAGTTATTCTTTTTGTTCTGAACTATTGTTTTGGTATTTGTAGCGATCACTCTTCCTCGATGTTCTTTTTTGTGTGTAACATACGCAATTTTGGGCCAGCAGCATTTCTTCCTTACTTGGTTACTCACAAATTCTTGCATCTCAAATGTTGGGGTCACACATTTTCTTTGCATGGCTTCTGCCTTACCTTAACTTGAACTAAAGATACAAAAACTATTTTCAAACAAAAGTAAACAGGAATCTTGTAGCACATAAAAACATCATCAGTTTTTTATTCTACCATGTGCTTTCAAAGTTCACTTAGATGCATGTAGGAAGATATATCACACACACAAATGAGGTGATGAAGAAAAAAGTTGAAAACCGTCAAAGGGCTATGAAAGGTAGGACCGTATACGGTGAAACATAACTATGTAAAATTTAAACAGAGTCAAGAAAAGTGGGGAGAGCATTCACCACAGCAGTAATAGGTGATAATATAACACAGTCTTTTGACACTGTTTACAAATTACTATTTTTATAATGCAATATATAAACCTTGTTAGCAAGCACTCACTACATGCATATGACAAAGTGTGCTCTAGATCTCAAAAGTTTCTACTAGAATAAAAATCGGTTAGTGTTTTAATGTGCTACAAGTCTCCTATTTATTTGCGGTGGCGGTGGGGGGGAACAAACCAATACGGCTATCCCAAATGGGATTATTTTCAAACAGTAATACTTGTAATATTACAAACATTTGAAAACTCTAGTTCAGAGCTAGGAATAATGTATCTGGAGGGTTAGATAATGAAATGTAGGGCTGGATGTCATTTGCATATTGGCCCCAGAGCCCCAAAGCTGTGGACCATCTAATTCAGTGACCTTATATAAATAATGAAGAGCATGGATGACAAAATGAAACCCCGAGGCACCCACAAGACACAGCCCAACATGTTGATTCTCCTCTCCTGGTGGAAACTCTCTGTATCTGGTCAGACAAAAAGACTAAAACCACCAAAGAGCTACTCCTCTAATAACAACTCCCTATTTTAGCTGATGAACAAGGATGGAGTGGTGAAGAAGAAGCTGTTGAATTGCAACTGACTTGTGGTGACCCCTTTACACAGGGTGTTCCAGGCAAGAGATAAGCAGAGGTGGTTTTGCCATTCCAGTCTTCCATGTAAGTTTCCCATCCAATACTGGCTATGGCTGAACCTGCTTAGCTCCTGATGAGGTTGGGCCAAACTGGGATCCAGAAAGGCTTGAAAAAAAATCTAACAACATTAGCAAGAATAACCCTGTTCAGGCTTAAACAGAGATAATCCACTAATGCAACCAATGCTGTTGATTCCAAAATAAGCAAAGAACCTTGTGAAAACTAACTAGAACAAAGAGTTAGCACAATGATATACTACAATTAAACAATAATAATAAAGTGCAATTTATAAGGATATTCACTATGTAATTCACTGTATTAACAAGCACGCACGAAAGGAGACCCCGGCAACGTAAAACCATTATAATTCATTAACATGGACTATAGAAACTCATATAAAGTGCTAAGTGCTTAAGACAACGGCCATACAATTAAAAAATCACTGATAGCTGGTACAACATGTACAACAAACATACACTGAAAGTGCTAGGTGCTTAAGCAAGAAAACTGTTCATATCATCGTGGAGCTCTTACACGAGAGCATATCCGTCCATGGGTAATCCGTTGGCGTGTCTACGTGGTGTAGCAGTGAGGAGGAGAGATAATCCACTAATGCAACCAATGCTGTTGATTCCAAAATAAGTCCTGAAACCTGACTGAAATGGATCAGGGATAGATGTGTTATCTAAGAAACCATGGAGCTGCACCACAATCACAAACTTTATCACCTTTCCTAAAAAAAGCAAGCTGTATACCAGCCTATTTTTGGTTACATCATCCCTATGCCAATGAACATTTTTAAAGCAAAGGACTAATAACTGCATCCTTCCACGATATTGTTCATATCTGAAGAAGAAACAGAAGTGGTAAGAAGAACTTTGAAGGGAGGAGAGGAGTGACCATACATATGGACCACTCTTGAAGAACAACAGTTTAAGGAAAGCACATCAGTGTTTCTTTCTTTTCTCCTTCAGTGTGGTAGATTACAAGCCAAGAGGTGTACTCTTTCCAAAGGACTTGAGCAAACATTTGCAAATTCAAAGCTGATGTGAAAGAGAAGGAACTTTCATGTCTGAATTATTAATGAATTTCATGAATCCGGAAAAGGGCAGGTGTCCCACAAAAAAACAAACATAACATAGACTGCATGTTAGATACCCAGCTCCATTCTGGTGTTCCATAGCTCTGCAAAGTTGTAGAGATATTTCTGAAACTTGTTTTACAGTGAGATCTGAGTAAGCAGAATTACTCCAGGCTAAGCCCATTGCTTAAGAACTAAGACAGTTATTCTATTCTGCTGACCCTTTTATTGTCTGACTGTTCAGCTGCCATAATTAGAACTGCCAGCTACAGGTGTTCCCAACAGCCAGATGAATTGGTTGCGTATTAGGTGATGACTTTGGGAAACGAGCTCAGAAAAAAGTTGCTGAGACAACTACCTCAGTTTTTTCTGAGCTAAACTACCTCACGTTTTCTGAGCACAATTAGAAAGCAAGGTTGGGCACGGATATCATCCTGTAGGTGACAGATTTATCCACGACCATGAATATCTTCACTTAATAACCCCAGTGACAACCTGTTGTATGCTGTCTTGATGTTTAAATGTTGAAGTATTTTAATCTTCAGAGTGGAAATGAGGCAAAGAAATGTTTTAAATAAATAAATGAATAAATAATGCGGCACTCTCTGCTGGCCGCAACAGCAGCTACAGCTGGGGGCCGTGTTTTTGCTCCTCTGGAAGGAGGAGGAGGCAGTAGCGGAGCTTTCCCCTGCATACAGGGATCTGTGTGAGGGGTGGAGCTAGGATAGCCGTTTGCTGCTGCTTCAGTCCTCGGCGTTTCAGTGAGCCTCGTGCTCAGGGAAAGAGAGAACGTGTTTCCTTCTTTCCTGGCACAAGGTGCCTCTGGAGGCATGTGGAAATGGAGTGCAGCATTCAGGCTATTTGTTCCAGGCCTGAGAGCAGTGGAGCTTGTCGATGGCAGGCGAGGCTCAGTGTGCTGGGTGAGGCTTGGCCGGCAAGCAAGGTTGCGATCGCACAGAGCAGCACGCGAAGTTTTGGTGGCGTATTTAGCAGAGGTGTGACCATTGGCAGCGGGGAGTCGGTGGCATAGAAGCTGGGTGCCAACCTCAGTAGCGGCTTCCGTGGCTCCCTCGCTGTGTCGGGGAGGCAACACAGTCAGGCGAGGAAGGTCGCTTTAGCTGCAGCAGCAAGCTGCCCAAGGGAGAGGGTTTCACCCTTGGCAGTTCCTTACTCACTTGCCTTCCACCGGAGTTCCCCTGGGAAAGGGGGACCTTTGGAAAGGGTGGGGGGCTTTTGGGTCTTCCTTGTCCAGGTTCCGCTGGGGGTCGTGGGCCTCTTTGGCCTCAAGAGATCGCTACTTTCAGGCCTGTAGGCGTTCTTTGGGCCCTTTACATTCAGGCTTCGGGCTCTGTGTGCCGCGGTTGTCATTTCTGTGACTGGCCGCCATTTTGATGCATGTCCTAAGCCTTTCCTGTGGGTTTGGGCCTTGTTACTTCTCCCAGATTGTTGGGGTATTGGGGCTGGAGTCTTTGTGGGTGGTCACTGGTGCAAAGTGCTGCTCTGGCCTGGTTAAGTGTACTGGGGTCTGGTAGCCATTTTGGGGCCTACTTGAAATCCTTGGCAGCCTTTTCGTGGGGAACCCTATTGGCGGCCATTTTGCTTGGCCTTGTGGTCTTAGCTGGGTTTTATTGGATAAGCCACATTTTGCGTTTGGCAGCCATTTTGTGGCTTGTGTTTGGGGCCATTTTACGGCTGTTTATTGGCGGTCGTTTTGAGTGGTCTGGGCACTCTTTCTGGCTGTGGGATATCATAGGCTCTGGGGTGTGCCAACTACTTTGGCCATCTGCTTTAGGTATAGGGCCATTCACCTGGGTTTAGTGGTGAGAGCAGCAGGACTCCTGTTTGGAGCAGTTGACAATAACAGCTAAGATGCCTTCCAAGGGTAAACAACTGCCCAAGAGGCCCAACATATGGTGTCCCCCGGTCGCCCTTTCATCTTCCGATGATGAGGACATGGGCCCTAGTTGGCAGCAACTTCTGGATAAAATTGCTGCTTTGGAGCAGGCCTTGGGTGTGGCCAATGTCAACACTGCTGCGGCACGCAAGAGGCCGGTTAGGGTGGCATCTACCACAGCGTTCTTTATTGACTTGTTGTCTCACATTACTGCTCTTGAGGGTCCATCCTCCATGCGAGGCCTCTCAGCTCCACTAGACAGAGATGGTGCTAGAGTTTCGCCTCAGGTACAGGCAGGCACATCTTTGGATGAGACTGCAGGGTCAACGGATGCTGGGCAAGTGGCCATTGCGGTGCAACCTTTGGAACTGAAGGGTAAGTCATCTTTGCCCCAACTGGGGGGTGCATGGCCATGGGGGCCCTGGAGCCAGGCTGCTGCCCCTGCACCCATGGGCACATCACACACAACTTATGCACAGGTGAGCACAGCACCATCGGTGGGTCCTAGTAGCTTTTGGCTGCAGTGGGGCCAGCCCGCCTTTCCGGGTCCGATGACAGGGGTGGCCAGCTGGCCACCCATGTCATCCCAGTCACAAATGGGGATGGGCAAAGTTGCCCCTTTGGGCTCGTACTACGGTTCCCAGTGGTCATCATATGGATCTGTACCTTTTAGGACATTGCCATTTGGGGATACTGCCATGCCCTTCGGGGACCATTTGATGCCTGGGACCAGGGACAAGATTCTAAGGGGAGAGTATGTGGATGTCTTCTCTCTCCTATTTAGACAATTGAAAAAGAAGGACTAGGAGGATCTTGAGGAGTGCAATAAGGAGTGGCTGAAGTGCTGCAAGGTGGATAAGACCTGGGCGAACCAGTTGCCGGGCTTTCTCATATATGCAGGTATCATAGCCCACGCTCAGCCATGGAGGGCGGCCCCCCCTTTTCAAGTATATGGATATCATATACAGGGGGTATTCGGACTTTGTCAGTACAGGTTGGCTGCAATACGACAAAGAGTTTCACATGCACGCTGCTCTTAACCCCTCCCTTCTGTGGGATCAGGTCCACCAGCAGCTGTGGCTGCAGATCATGTCCCTGGCTAGGCTCAATGTTGGAGACCGCTCTGATAGTGGTCACCTGGTTCAGCGGTCTTCTGTGCCAGTGGGCACTCGTCCTCCCGGGGATCAGGCTGCAGCGGCTCGTATGCTATGCTAGGACTTCGCCTCATGGGGCGGGGGGCGGTTGTTCTAGGGAGCCATGCAAGTTTCGCCATGTGTGTTCAGTTTGTTCCGGTTCCCATGCATTTACTGCATGTAAGCGATCTGGTCAGGGCAAAAGGCGGGGGTTAGATGGCTCCAGGTCTTCTCAGCAGCAGGAAGCCAAGGGGCCATCACCACCATGAGGTGGTGTGCAGATTGATTACTCCTTGCCTAGTTATGGCGGTTAGCAGTTATGGTTTTTCTTGTTCATTTCTTCTTCTCCAGGGCGGCGTTTGAGGGGACGCAGGCGACTTAGCATTGATAAATGGTTGATTGTTTGACTAAATTGCTGATTGTTTGACTGTGTTTCTGTTGCAGGTCCAGGGCCCTGGCTGTTTCGCAATGGCGGACCTCATTTTGATGCTCCAAGGCTTCCCTGCTGGGTGTGTGCATGAAGTTGGAGTTGTTTCATTTTGGGCCCTCAGCCTGTGCTGTGCATGCGCAGAATGCCAAGGCTTCCCCATTGGGCCTGGCAAGAAGCTTGGATTGTTTTGTTTTGGCCCCATGGCAGGGGTGCCTGGGTGGGCATGCTTCCCTGCCTGTTGGGCGGACTAGTTCTGTTGAGCTGGGGCCCACAGCTTCCCCACTGGGTGTGTGAGGAAGCTTGGGCCCTGGGTTTGTGTTAGTCCAAGGCTCCCCATCTATGTGCAGAGAGCTTAGATGGAATTGTTTGTTTAGCGAGGGGCTCCCATCCACAAATCATGGCTGCATTTGCTTTCCTCTCCTGAGGGGATGGTAGGACAACTATTTGGAGGAGGCACGGCAAGGGTTCGGGTGGCTTTATGCCTCCTGTGGGGCGCTATGGCCTAAGCAGAGGCTTGGCCTTAGCAGTGGCAGGTAGGAGTTGGGAAATATGAGCAGGCCAGTGACCACCCTTGGCATATCCCCATTGGTGGGGATTGGGGTCTGTCAGGAGCGGCTGGCTGCTGTACGGCCCAGTTGTGAGGTCAGATGCCCTGATGGGGAACCCCTGGATAAGCGGGTCCCCCCCTGCAGCTGTACAGCTGGGTAGGGGAGCTTTAAATGGGTGAACCACTTAGCCAGGCCGGCTGGGCACCAGCCATACCATGGATGGCTCGCACCCGGGGCTGTTAGGGGTCACCCATACAGGTCAGGGCGGGGGTCCGGGAGTGACCCCAGGGCCCAACCTGTACTGCTAGTTAGGCCTTTGCCAGGTTAACAAATATGTTATGATTTAATAAAGCAGCCCTTTAATCCCCAACACTTGTATCTGCCTCTTCATTCCGACTGAGGGGGCAATATGGCACTCCCGGCAGGCTGCAACAGCGGCTACGGCTGGGAGCTGTGTTTTTGCCTTTCTGGAAGAAGGAGGAGGCAGTAGCAGCACTTTCCCCTGCATAAGGGGATCTGTGTGAGGGGTGGAGCTAGGATAGCTGTTTGCTGCTGCTTCACCCCTCGGCGTTTCAGTGCGCCTCGTGTTCAGCCCACCCACCTCTCCCTATTTCAGTGCAGGACTAGCCGGTCACCATTTATTGGGACCAGGTAGGAATTTTTTCTCCTCCCCCTTATTGGCTCTTGGGTAGGGAGTTTTTCGCCTACCTTGCAGTGTTATAATGGGGAGGTAATTGGCTTTGGTGGGTCAATTTCTTTCCCCTGGCAGGTAGGAATTGGGAAATATGAGCGGGCTGGTGTCCACCCTGGGCATATCCCCATTGGTGGGGATTGGGGTCTGTCAGGAGCGGCTGGCTGCTGTACAGCCCAGTTGCGAGGTCAGATGCCCTGGTGGGGAACCCCTGGATAAGCTGGTCCCCCCCTGCAGCTGTACAGCTGGGTAGGGGAGCTTTAAATGGGTGAACCACTTAGCCAGGCTGGCTGGGCACCAGCCATACTATGGATGGCTCGCACCCGGGGCTGTTGGGGGTTGTCCATATGGGTCAGGCCAAGGATCCGGGAGTGATCCCAGGGCCCAACCTGTACCACTAGTTAGGCCCTTGCTGTGTTGACAAATATGTTGTAATGATTTAATGAAGTGGCCCTTTAATCCCCAACACTTGTATCTGCCTCTTCATTCCGACTGGGGGGGGGGGTGGGCAAATCTGATTCTCCTTTTATGGATACACAAATTTAAAAAGTATGACATCTCAAACAGAAGTGAACATAACATAATCACTTTGGAGTATGAATTATGAGGAAATTACAGAAGTATGTGTTTGGCTATGTGACCATTAATAGAACTGACATAGTGCCCTTGAAGCTGTTAAACAATGATGCTACCAGCACAGCTTCTGACATCAATCTCACAGAAGTTCAGCTGATTTCACGATAACCGTCAGATACATGATTAATAAACTGCCTTCTTAAATGAGAGTACTTGTTACCATGCCCAGCCTCTTATGTCACAGAGTTATATGATGAAATACTGTTTGTGTGCTCAGCACAGTAAGTTGCCTCTGTGTCCACAAATAGATTGCATCTGCTGGCAGCTCTATGCTATTATTAAAGAAGTAAAACTAATTCCACTAATTCTGATAACCAGTAGTTCAATATATTTATTTTATGAATATGTGTCATCTTTATAATCAAGAATTAGACATTAATGTACGTCCTCATCTTGCTTAGCAGAATCCTGATTCTCCTAGCCGACCTATTTATCGGCCATGGTGCAAAGATAATCTCTTGTGACAATGGACAATATGATTGCATACAAACTCGGAATAAGGACAGTTGACACCTTCAGATGTGTGACAATGGCCAGTATGATTGTACTCAAAGAATGGCATCTCCTAGTGAAAATATGACTCCTGAGGACTAAGGGGTTTATGTTGTAAATATCTGACAGATAGTGATATGACGGTTGTTGTGGGTTTTCCGGGCTGTATTGCCGTGGTCTTGGCATTGTAGTTCCTGACGTTTCGCCAGCAGCTGTGGCTGGCATCTTCAGAGGTGTAGCACCAAAAAACAGAGATCTCTCAGTGTCACAGTCACTGTGACACTGTCTTTTGGTGCTACACCTCTGAAGATGCCAGCCACAGCTGCTGGCGAAACGTCAGGAACTACAATGCCAAGACCACGGCAATACAGCCCGGAAAACCCACAACAACCATCGTTCTCCGGCCGTGAAAGCCTTCGACAATACATCGATAGTGATATGTCTCCCACAGACCATCACTTTTTACCATATCTGAATTCCAGGCACCTTTTATCTTTATCCTGGTGATCTAAGTTAGTTACAGGAGATAAAAAGGAAAAAACGGAGGTGACCTGCTTGCTACCACTATTGCTGCTTATATCTATGTTATTATGGCTAGCACCTCACTCAGAACTGGTACAGGAAGATAAAACAGTTGTAAAAGAAAGACCAGTTAAACAAATATATAGTTTAATTCTGTAGCTTTACTCATTGAGCTAAGTAATATGTTAGACTAAAACTCATCAACTGCCTTATAATACTGCACAGTTTTTGGTCATTGCCTTTGAAGCAGATTAAAAATCTTACTACACAGTTTTAAAGAATAGTTAAAAGCATATCTTCTGCTTAAATCTATGGTTTTATTAGATTAAAACTGAACTATTATATCTGAAATCTATGGTACTATTTCACAGAAGGATGGTTACTGTTCACTGTTAAATTTGGAGGGACCCAAGCTATCCTTTTCCTAACTTGACGTCCTGGATGGTAATGAATAGTATTACTGATCTACAACTTATTTATATTGAGATATCAGTCATAAGACATGGATTTTTAGCCTGTTAGGAATACAAACATGATCCAGTGAATCTGTGATCTACTATTTATTTGTTTTTGGTTTTTTTATCTAGTAGAGTCATACGCTATCTCTCCAAAGACATGCTCAAGGCAGGTTTGTGAGATCCTGCACTGGGTTATAATTAAGTATTAGTTACACCAGAGATGTCATCATAATTCCTATTTTTAAAGGATTCACAGCATTTTATAATATTTTATATTAGATCTTTGGCCTGGGGTGGGAGGGGGGGGGGGAGGTTTTGAACCTGATCTGTTCAGGAAACAAGAAAAATTCTGCTGACTCACCCACCATTTTTCTTCTTTCACCTATCATATAAGAACAAAGGGACTATTAAGGGGAGGAGAAACTCCATTCTTCCCAAACTGGCTCCCCTTATCACTGTTTCATTCTCTGCTCCCCATTGCCTGGTTTCCTCTTTCCTCCCAATTGACTATGTTTGGAACCTTGACTTTTATATGCAGATAATGCAGAGGAGAAATGTAGCATGCAAAAGAAAAAAAGAGCAAGGAAGGATCAGCCAAAAGATGGGGGAGGGAAATCAGACAATTGGATGGATTGGGGCTTTTTCCCATTTCCATTTCCTAAGCCTTTCTTCCTCTTCTGCATTTCTACAGCCTTCCATAAGTCTGTCCATACAATTAGGACCCTGTTTTTAGCAGTGTTCCCAATCATGGAGAGAAGTACGGGAGCTTCCTGTAGATACCTGGTTAAATGTATGAGTGTCAGCAATGGGGCAGTGGCACAATTCTCTCTTCTCATCACGTTCAATGAACATATGAATAAATATCTCAAGAAGGCTCTTTCCACTCATTAGGGGAACAGGGACACAATGATCCCCAACGACTAGTTTCTATCTTCAACAATGTAATACTAAACAGAATTACTCCTTAGAAGGGTATAACTCTGCTTAGGATTGTACTACTTGTGGCATGCAGCCAAACTACAGGTTTTCTTACATTGTCCCTGCCAAGATTGACAACTACCATTGAAGTAGGACCATGCTGCACGTACTGAAGAAAACAGAGAAGAAAGATCTCCCTGTATTGGGAAAGATCATTTGTATATTTTAAGTCATAAATCAGTGTTAGTAACGAAGTATCTTACCATGTTATCATTTCACAAATGTACATACTATACCCACATTAATACCTTCCCCAAATACAGCCACACTGTAATTACAGTAGAATGAATTGGAATCCGAAATTCTAGCTCAATGAAGTAGTGACTGTAGTGTTTATCACTATACTTAATTAAATTGCTTTTTAGATACTCATGAAGACTTCAAATAAATATACAACCAAACAAATTTTAAATGACCCTTTGCTTTCCTCAATCATGTGAAAAACTAGGAAGGCAAACTGGCTTCTTAATGCCTAAACAATAAAGCTTGTATTTACTTTTTATCATGTTAATCCTTAATTCTATTGGATGTATGCCCTGGGTCTTCTTTTACTACACTAAACTGTTGATTAAGTTGTACTCAGCACACTCTTCTTTCTCCTTTATTGATTTGACTATAAGATCCCACTCCATTGTTGTAATTTCTTGTTAACTAACTAATTTCAGCAACAATATTCTACTAAAATAGCATTATTATATTTGCTCCTGCAAATGTCTCCCTTAAAAATAGTGGATTAATCCTTAAGAACACAGAGGATTAATCCTGAAAGAATTATTTTACCACACATATATCTATATTCAAATAAATTCACTAACATAAAACTATAGATAACATTTGTCTGATCCAGATTGGATTTACGTTTGCATTTAAACTGATCTCGAAGCATATAGGACACAAATCTGGCTAGCTCACACCAACATCCAGTAGTTTAACATTTTGTGTCCAGTAACGGCTGACCAAATACTTTGGAAAATTTATAAGCAGGGCAAGAAAGCAACAATCCATGATTACT
The DNA here is from genome assembly GCF_028583425.1 of Eublepharis macularius. Lineage (NCBI taxonomy): Eukaryota > Metazoa > Chordata > Lepidosauria > Squamata > Eublepharidae > Eublepharis > Eublepharis macularius. The sequence continues at coordinate 61,575,928 of NC_072798.1, forward strand.
GTCTCCAGTACCTTGTACTCAGATTGTAAGCTGCTTCTAAACAACCTGTATCATTGGTTGTTGTGGGTTTTCCAGGCTGTATTGCCGTGGTCTTGGCATTGTAGTTCCTGATGTTTCGCCAGCAGCTGTGGCTGGCATCTTCAGAGGTGTAGCACCAAAAGACAGAGATCTCTGTGTCACAGTGTGGAAAAGATGTTGGCATGTCATTTATATCTACTCAGGAGGGATGGAGTTGAGCTGAGTCATCCTGTAAGAGTTTCCCAGGGCGTGGAATGCTACAGGATGACTCAGCTCAATGATCCCCAACTCTTACAGGATGACTCAGATCAACTCCACCCCTCCTGAGTAGATATAAATGACATGCCAACATCTTTTCCACACTGTGACACTGAGAGATCTCTGTCTTTTGGTGCTACACCTCTGAAGATGCCAGCCACAGCTGCTGGCGAAACGTCAGGAACTACAATGCCAAGACCACGGCAATACAGCCCGAAAAACCGACAACAACCATCGTTCTCCAGCCGTGAAAGCCTTCGACAATAAACCTGTATCATTGTTAATATTTATTAGTTGCTATGTTTATATGCTACCCTTCTGCCCAAGTACTCAGAGTGGCTTACAATCAAACATTTATTAAATACATACACAATCTTGCAAAATACAAAACCAGCCAAAAGTCCAATAGCCAAAAACCCACTAAAATATACAAAAAGTAATATATATATATATATATATATATATAGGGGTTAAAAAGAGCACCTGGAGCTTAACCAGATGCCTTCAGTGGCTGTTGCTAAGCAACCAGAAAAGTTTACCCAGTATTCCAGGGCAGGCTCGATTTCTTTCAGTAAAAGGCAGGGCCCTTTTGGCCTTTAAGGGAGGATTCATTGGGGCCATACCCAGAAGCAACCACTTGATATCATGTGACTTGTATGACTCACCCAAGTCCAGTTGCTTGCTGCTGTCCCCTTTCGAAAGCCAGTGTAGTGTAGTGGTTAGGGTTTCAGAGTAGGATCTAGGACACCCAGATTTGAAACATGACTCCGCTGTGGAAGCTCACTGCATGACTTTGAGCCCGTCAAACGCTCTTAGCCTAACCTACCTCTAAGGGTTGTTGTGAGGATAATATGGAGGGAAGGAGAATGGTGTAATCTGCTTTGAGTCTGAGAAAGGCACTCTGTAAATGAAGTAAATTTGTAAATATAGATGAATATGGGGGGCAGATGAAAGGTATATAGCTTAGTGCATTTGAAGGACAGAAAGAAGTAGGGAAAGGTGAGCATATAGGGACTGCCAGGAGGAGGGGAAGAAAATAGTGAGGGGAAAAGGATACAAGGGAAAGTAAAGTGCCTCCTCAGAAGTCCTTTCATGTTCCCCATAATGTAATTTGACCTGGCTCAGCTGGCACCATACAACTGGGTCATGGGGAGAGGCTGCCTAGGGAAGTCAAGGGGCAGAAAAATGTGGGTGAGACTGAGAAGGAAGCAGATAAAGGGGGTCAGGCTATGGGTACTTTCAGGGAAGGTAAAAAGAAGATTTCCCCCCCACACAAATCCTTGTGGGTCCCCCACTTGTAATACTCCTTTTATGCATAAAACGCAGCAGAAATATAACAGAGACCAATAGAACAGAAATCAATAAAAGCCACAGAATCTAAGTGCCTGCTTAAACCACCCACTTTTGGCTTAGCACCTTTCAAAGCCTTCTGGAAGATTATCACTTTACTAATCTTTAGACCAATCATGAGGCTTATGGGGCATCTGAAGGCACAGAATTCTCAAGTTTGGGAGCTACAGCTACAAGGCTTCTGCTCTTTATTCACCAACCTGATCTTGTTTAAGGCTGGCATGCAGAGAAGGTCAGTGCTTGACAATCTCAGACTATGGGAAAGGTCATATGGGTAGAGGGGGTTTGAAGCCATTTGTTTAGGGCTTTAAAGTGCTTTTAATTGAGCCCAGAAACAAGCCAGTGTAATTATTAGTTATGTTCTATACAACTATTTTCCATGAATTTATCTAACAAGTTTTTGATGCTATCTAAGCTAGTTGTTATCACCCCAGCTCATGGTAGTGGATTTCATGCATTAATTATATGTGGTGTGACAAGTTTGTCTTAAACGTATTGTTATTTGACTATGTTGTGGAACTCTGACTTCTACTAATAAAAGAGGAGAAATTCTCTATGATCTTCAATGCAGTGTGTAAAGGAATGGGTTTGCAAGCCCCCGATCTGGAAGCCATCCCTGCAGCAATCTCTGCTCTTTGCCCACTGATTGCTGCCTTTTCCCATCATTCTTGAGGTGGAATACAAATTCTCTCTGGGTAGTAACTTCTGCCACCAACAAATCTTAGGGGATATTCCCTGGTTGAGATCTCTGTTGATTTTATTGTTTAACAACAACAACATTCGATTTATATACCACCCTTCAGGACAACTTAACACCCACTCAGAGTGGTTTACAAAGTATGTCATTATTGTCCCCACAACAATCACCCTGTGAGGTGGGTAGGGCTGAGAGCGCTCTGGAGAGCTGTGACTGACCCAAAGTCACCCAGCTGGTTTCAAGTGGAGGAGTGGGGAATCAAACCCGGCTCTCTAGCTTAGAGTCCTACCGCTCTTAACTGCTACACCAAACTGGTTTTATGGTTATAACTGTTATTTATTGTATTTTAAACTGTGGTTTTATGAAGTTGTGATGCACCCTAAGCCTGCTTGCGGGGAAGGCAGGATATAAATCCAACAAATAAATAAATAGATGGACTGGTATATCTAGTACTCTGCACAGCTGTGTTGCCATTTAAAGGCTCCACCTGGTTGCGGTATCTCCCACTCATTTTAGCTAGAGCTGGGAAGATCTATTGTACTTTTGCAATTTCTCTCTTTAGGGATGGCACACTGACCCACAGTCTCTCCTCTTTACTATACATTGGAAAGCATGACTGAATTAAGTGTGGTATGAACACAGAGATCAGGCTTTGGATATTCAAATTATAAGAAAATTTATAAACAAAAAGTGCAAACACAACCCATATATGCATGAGACTGAGCACGCTTACAAAAAAAAAAAGGCCAAAGCACACAGTCTTCTAACTGTAATTCTAAACATACCCTAATAATATTGTTGCTAGGATGAACTATTAATTCTCAGGGTTACAGCAGTTCAAAAGTTCATTACTTCCCTTCTCCAGTTTAGGGACTTCTCAAGATGAAGTCTGAGTGTAAAAGTTAGCCCATCATGGCTGGTGCCTATCTGAGGAAGACAAACGAAGCAAAGCAGCCCCCTTTGGGAGTTCATCCCCCTCTGGGGGTCAATCCTGATCTTCCTGCCCCCAAAGTAAGAAAATATATTCTAGTCTTTTGCTTTTCCCAGTCTCTGTGCCTTATGTGTGACATTCTACCTAAGTGTTAGACGCTAAACCTGGCAAGCTCCATAACTGTATTGACATCCTTGGTGTTTGGGGAGACAGATGACTCACCTTCTATGGTTTTCTTTGTGCCAGTCTTTTACCAGACTTATAGCCTCTGGAGCATGGGTAGATGGCAGGCCCAATTATTGAAAGAGAGGAGAATTGTAGGGTGAAGGGCATTTCTACAAGTGGTACAGTTGTTAGAGAGACAGACTAGGACTACTAGGAGTGTAGACCTACACTCAAATCCCTACTCTTGTCTTGGAAACCTGATTGGTGACCTTGGACCAGTCATACACTCTCAGCCAACCCCATCTTACAGGTTGGTTGTAAAAATGAAATGGAGAAAGAGAGGGTATAAATGAAGTAAATAAATAAGTATTGCAGATGGTTTTGTAACCTGGTACATGAACTTGTTTTATGTAGGCTACAATAAATGATTGTAAGGGAATTCCATGGGAATTAGATGAGTTTGTTCCCCAAACAAGATGTTGATTTTTGTCCTTCAGCAAACATCTAGTTTTTTGTATTTCCTATAGTGAATCTGAATCTAACATGAGTTGCAGTGTGATATGTCCTCATTCTGATGTCTGGTTGTTTGTTTAATGCTGTCATTTTAACTGGGTGCAGTTCTTTCTTATTTATACCCCCATCCCCCACATGGCCATTAACTAGGTGGTTGATCTGTTTCTAAGTAAATGTTCATTTGCTTTTTACAAATGTTTTCATTTTCCAGAATTGCTATGAGGATGAAATTGAAGGCCATACAAGTCATTTTGGAGCAAGGGAAATATAAAAATATAACAGATAACAATACCAACTGAAAAAGATGTAGGATTGTACTCCTTGTCCACACAGACAGACATGCCTGTTTGCAAACAGGTCACAAAGACACAGGCTCTCAAAATCAGACAACTAACAAAAGATCACTCCTATTAATTTTGCCAATGTAACAGATATTTGGGGACATAGTTAATCATCCCAGTTAAAGCTCTGCTCATCTACCTTATTCTCATCAAACTGCATCAAACGGTCTACACTTTCCCTTTTCATACTATAGAACTGAGAGGGGGAAAGTGAAACCTGGCATTCAAGGCCTGTGCTATGTTTGCCATCGGAAAACTTCTAAATGATGTAGGCATCAACATGGCAGGCAATGTAAGTATTACTTTAGCCTTAAAGGATGAGAAGTACACAGTAGTGAACTTCTTTTGTGATGTAATGCTTTTTTATCTTTATCTGAAAATGTAGATGGAAAATTGTGCACTGTGTCTCTCAACAATACCAACAATCCCCTTCACAATTTTTTATTTATGCAAGGGATAATTAGAATTCATTCCTACAGGATGGGTAGTTCTATAAATTGCTTTTTAAGAGGACTAGATAAATTCATGCAAGAACTGCTATGGTCTCCAGACATGTAACAGAATATTTCTTGGTATTATATGCTAGAGACAAACAATTAAAGTAATCAGAGTAACAAATATAACTCTCCAAGGCTGAAAAAAATACTAACTAGTCCCTAAAGAAATTTAAAAAGGGTGGATAATATACGGGAATGGTTGGCACTTACATACTACTAAGCAAGTCTCTCTAAGGAATGTTCATTTCCTCTGTACATCATTAGCAGCTGATCTGAACAGTTTCTCAGGGGCATGACTGCAAACACTTCTACATGAGTGAGGCTTTTAAAAGTTGATGGTAAGATTTTAATCAGCTTGCAATGTGAGCCAGTATATTGTACACTGTGCTATGCTGCCAACAGTACTGGGAAGGCCATTAACCATACAGTATGTGGAGAATACATTCCAATGTTACAAGTGTGCAAAGCATACTGCATTGACTGCCAAGAAATGTTTTTTAGGAACAGCAACACCACCAAAGTAATGCTTGAATACTTCAGGTGTCACAGCAGATGCCCTACAACTCAGCATTTTATTTTGGTATTGTGCTTGAACACGTTACAAGATATCCCCCCCCCTTTTTTTTAAATTTATAACTCAGAATACAAATGTAGTGAACTTATCGCTGGAAGAAATACTGCAAGGAATAATATATTTTAAAGCACATTTTGCTTTCAAAACTGATGCATTGTGAAGGTTAAAGAGGTTAACGAGGCTGTTTCTTGGGCTCAGGCAGACCGTATGGTAATTCTTTTAATTTTTTAGGCTGAACCACTATGCTGTCATAAGTAAGGAGTGTGAGTAATGCACTTCTTCACACATGAAAGGGCAGCAGCAAACATCTTAATTTTTTGAAAGCAATAGCTTCCACAGCACAGTACTAGAGATGAATTTCAGCAACCACATTTTAATTCACAATACAGATTTAAATGGCTGCATATATTTATTTTAAGTGGGTTTTTGATAGTTTTCATTTAATGATATAGGTTTCAAAGATTTCCAGTGGTTCAGTACAATGATACCAACACAGGTTTATACTTGTGTTCTCAGGCGATATCTACAACTCCTGCTGTCACTACTCTGATGTGTAAAAAAAGGAGGAGAAGCAATTATAAGGTACCTACACACTATTTTCCCTTTTCTTATTTAGTTTGCTGATGCAATACCTTTCTCTAGGCACATTGATGCCTCTTTCATTCAACACTGGTCTAGCTATTTTGATAGTAAGAGAAGAAATATTCCACATATAAGGGAATTTTTAACTCTTTCAGGGATGGTACATGGGATAATTGTTCCATTGACTCTAAAAAAAAGAACAACTATGATTGGATGATTCCTAACACACATATAAATTAACACGTCTTTATTCTGCATATCCAGAAACTGTAAAATAATCCGCAAGATAACACAATCATACATGAGTATTTAAACTACATAAAACATAAATTCATTAATTTCCAACTTATCATAACCAGAAACACACAAAAGAAAGAAACTAGTGTATTTTTTCTTTATCTAATCACAGTATTTTTCATTTCCAGTAGAACTATATAACCAAAACTACCTGAAGATTTCACATGAAAAGATCCACTTAAAGCTCACAGTCAAACTTCTGTACATACAATGAAACATTAAAATGTTTCCAGTTTTCCCCATCAAAGATGCATCATTATCTTAGACTTATATACCCTTCTTGAAGATACAGCATAATTTACTTTTTCACTCTCAGAGAATATGGAAATATTATTGCAATAATGTTGTAATTATTGAATTTACAATAATCTCAAGGTGGATAGCCGTGTTAGTCTGTCATAGTAGAACAAAATTCAAGTCCAGTCACATCTTTTTGAATCAATGATCTCTTTGGCTGATATATGATGAAGTGAGCTTTGACTCACAAAAGCTTATACTATAGAAAATCTTGCTGGTTCTTAAAGATGCTACTGGACTCTACAATCATCTCTGCAATTTATTAATAATAAAATTTCTGTCTTTGAAGACAAAATAGTGAGAGTCCAATTAAAAACTGCAAGAAAGAACATGTGTTACTGTTTGGGCAGATAGCTAATCTGCTTTGCTGGGACGATGGATAGAAGTAGAATTTCTGTTACACACACTTGGATTTTATGATGTCATTCAGCAGCTTCTCAAACGGAAAAGCTTTATTGTTTGCAGAGGAGAGTAAGGTGAGCCTTGTCAATTCTGTCCTTCTGCTGCAAACTCCAGATTTGGCCTCTACACTGTTTCTTCAAGTCCACTGGCCCAAAGAAGCATGATTTGGGAAGCGTGGAAGTGTGCAGTGCACATACCACTTTCCATCTCTTCAGCTTCATGCTTGTAAAATCCAGCATCCACCTTTCTCCCACAGAATCCCCAAGTTACAAGATCCAGCGATTCTAAAAAAAAAAGTTTGTTTTGAAATTCCTTCTTCTCTTACCTGTTTCTGTTGCTGGAAATCCAATCTGAGATTAATGTTGCAGCCTGCTGGTGGCAGTGCTTATTACCAAAACTGCAAGCCAGCATAATGACTTCACGACGCAACTCCCTGGTTATTTCAAAACACAAATAAAAACAGCATTAGATAAATATATTCAAGAGCCACATAAAAATAATACATACTTATAAACTGAACTAATATTTAATGAATGGAAAAAACATTAACAATTGGTTGACAGTAGATCATAAAATGACACTCGATGAATAACTAACCTGAGTGACTTCTCTTAATCTACCCATTTTTATCCCTTCAGCCAAGGAGCTCAAATGGGGCACATAGTTCCCCTTCCCATTTTTTTCTCACAAGAATCCTACGAGGTAGGTTAGGCTGAGAGAGAGCGACTGGGTTGAGGTTATCCTGGAAGCTTCATAACTGAGCGGAGACTTTAATCTGGTCTCCATGGTTCTAGTCCCACACGCAAACCACTGCATCACACTGGCTGTCACAGAGTTCTCTCCAGTCTCTCCAGTTTATCCCATGGTTCTACTATGACTCTGGTTATCTTCTGATACAGAAGGATTTTGAGAATTTGATAATGGATTTCACATGCAAAGAAGTATATTAGTTTGTGATTTATAAATGTATTTAAAATTAAATACATGACTTATCCAAAATTTAATGGGTTTTTTTGCCAGTGAAATAGTATAAGTACATGCCTGTACAATATAACTCATCCCACCCCACCAAAAAAAACCTTCCTTGAAGGGTTTCTGTTGTTTTGCTGCTATATATCAACAAATATTATTCTGGGAAAACACTGGAGCCTACATATAAGCTTTGCTCTGGTAAACTGGAAACCCAAAATTTTGGGGGGAAATCCAGAGAAAAAGTTTTCACAGCATTCCTAGTCATTACATTTAAAATTCTATAATGTCCCCTGTTTTCATTTAGAAATATGCAGACCAATTTAGCCTCAAAGGGAAGTCAAAATACATTAGAAATTTTTTTCAAATTCTATGAAAAGTTGCTAAAGTCTTAGTATTGAAGCCCCAATATGAATTATGAAAAAAATGGCACAATCTAACCACACTTTGTATTTCAAGAGATTAAAAAGTCCTTAATCCTCCCTCATGAAAATCAGTGCTCTTGGCTGGGTTGTGTCCATCTCTCCAGGCAAAAACATTTGAAAAAATTACACTGTTGAAGCATAAATTAAGTTTCTGAAATTCAGATTACTACAACTATTTTTCCACAGTAAAAAAAGTATAACAGTACTCATGCTGGTAGGAAGCTTGGTAGGAAGCTTGAACAAAGGATTTGTCCACATTATTTGTTGGCCATCCAAGCTTGAGATACATTGAAGCAACTTGTTTTAATATATATTCCTGAGATAGAGAAAAAAAACTGCATTACATCCTTTCATAGTTAAAATAATAATAACATAACAATAACATTCAATTTATATACCACCCTTCAGGGCAACTTAATGCCACACTCAGAGCCGTTTCCAAAGTGTGTTGTTATCATTATCCATTGAACTGACAATATTATTATGACAACTATTACAATTTGAAATATACTTCCAATCAGGAACTGGAATATTTTACATAACATTTTATGATCAGTGGTGGTCAGTCTTTTTAGCAACTGGGTCTCATCTGACAATTACTTTTGTTCCTTGCTGACTTATTTCATTTTCCCAGGCAGAGTGGCTGCAAGGGAAGAAAGTGACTTCGGAATTATAAAGATAGTTTCAAGAGGGTAGCCATCTTAGTCTACAGAAGAAGATCAAGCTTTGGGACCAGTAGCACCTTAAATATCAAATAGATTTCCAAGGTATGAGCTTTTGAGAGTTAAAGCTCCCTTCATTAGATAGGAGGAACGGAAAAAGGAAGGAATCTTTATAATCCAGGAAGAAGGTGGAAGGGCTATTTCACTTCATAGTGTCAGGAAGCTAGTTACATGTTGAAATTAGTTTGATAGAGCATGGGTGCAAAGTACAGAATATTAGCACCTGTAGTGTAAAAAATCCAATGTCCCAATTCAACCTGGGGAACGGGTTTTTCATTGTTCTGAAATTTCAAGTAAATTCAATTTCAGCCATCTCACATTGTAAACTTCCTTTGAAGTTTCTCTTCTTGAGAACTGGTACTCTTTGGTCAGTGATGGAATGTCCTGGCAGATTAAAATATTCTCCCACTGTTTTTTGAAGGTTGTGATTTTTGATATCAGATTTTATGTTCATTTATTTGTTTGTAAAGGGACTGACCTGTTTTGTCGAATATGGAGAGTTGAAGGGCATTGCTGAAACTCGATGGCATATATAATGTTGGAAGAAGCAACCGATGCCCGACTTACCGGGCAGAGGGTTTGCGGCTGCCAGCACGGAGGCTGGGACGGGTGCAGCTGGCTGCTTCCTTCCCCCGGCGTGCTCTGCTTTCAGGGCGGCCAATCAGTTTAAAACTTGGCCGCCCAATCACAGGCAGCCGGGGAGGAGCTGCTGGGGGGGGCGGGGCCAGCTGCTGGACCTGAGAAGCAAAGTTCTCCCTCTGGTCCGGCAGCTCAGTATTTAAACTGGAGCCGGCCCCGCTCTCCCTCACTCTGCTTTCCGACGTGATTCCCACCCTCCGCTCCCCCTTTTTGCTTATGGTTGTCACAACTTGGCGGGTAGCATTGGATCGGATCTCTTTCCGGGTTCCAGGGCCCCGGCCCTGGATCCCCGTTGAGGGGATTCCCATACGGAGTCTTGGGAGTGAGGGGAGAGGCATACCCAGTGCTGGGTGGATCGCCGGGGTTGCCTCACTCCCAGGTGGCAGGGGAATCATCCAGGGGTATACACCCACGTGATCCCCCATTAATGTCACTCCTCGGTGCCCCCCCTTCAGCGGGGGTCCTGAAGGGGGGAGGGCAGGGGCTGGCAGGCGGGCCAGCCGTTTACTGGGATCCGATCCATATGCTTGCCAATGCTCCTTTTGTTTGTTTGTTTGCAATAAAGTTGTGGCCAATTTTTTCTCCAGCTGTGTAGTGTGTGTGTGTTTGTCAGCGCGCCGCTCCCTCCCTCCGGGCCTTAGCATAAGCCGCAAGAACATTTGAATCAGCCTGAGATGGTACAGCTGGTATTGTTAGGTCCAGTGATTGTGTTGTTGGGTGTGAATACGGGGGCAGAGTTGGTATCTTTATTGCAGGCTCCAGTCCCAGAATTCATGTCCATATTGGGAAGCATATTATTGTGAATGAGGAGTTGTTTAAGGTTAGGGGGCTGTCTGTAGGCAAGAAAGATTTGCCTCTCAATGCCTGTAAGAGAGCAGTATCGTTGTCTAGTATAGGCTTGCAAGTCATTAATGATGTGTTGAGCTGGTTTGAGGTGGGAACTGTATGTGACTATCAATGGTGTTCTGCTGTTGTTCTGTTTGGGCTTATCTTGTAGCAGGTCATCCCTTGGTATCATTCTGACTTTATTAATCTTTTTTATTATCTCTGGTGGGTATTGTAATTATAGCAGTCTCTGAGAGATTGGAGCAGAGGTGGCTGTACCATAGACTCTGGCAATGGCTTGTTTAGTGTGTCTGGAATGATGACTGGAAGCAAATAGATACGTTTGGCGATGAGTAGGGTTTTTGGTATAAGGTGGTTTTTATGCTACCATCATGTATTTGTGCAATGATGTCTAGAAAATTTATTTCTTGTGTGGATTGATAAATGGTCAGGTTGATAGTGGGTAGAAGTTTTTGAAAGCCTGGCGAAATTTCTCCAGTGATTCTTTCCCATGTGTCCAGATGATAAAATATCATCAATGATAAAAATGTCATCAAGCTCAAACCAGTTCAGAATTATCCCCCCCCCCCGAATTCAATGGAAATAACTATGAAATTGATTTCCTAGAGCAAATAGCTTTAATTCTGTGACTCAATAATGTGACTCAAATTTTTAAAATGACAAATGACCTGAATCAGATTCCAACTTTTCCTTCTGCACATCTCTGCTGTAGGTCACACTATACATGAAATCCCCTATGAATAGATGGTATTTTTGATCTAGTTATCTGGGAATGAGGCAGCACAGTGTGGGAAGGGAAGGGACAGTCAGCACATCAGACTGTACTCTGGCCAGGATTGTACACATTCACATTCCTGTCCAGGAGCGCCATGGCTGTCTGTTCTCCGTGCCTCTTGTAGCGTGTATCCCACTATATGGACACCAATATTAGTGATGCTAGATGAGGACAATGCACATAGGATTGTCATATAAATTGAAATTAGCAGTTGATTAAAGAGCACGGCATTGTGTCCAGCAGTGTTAAAATCTCACTGATTTCAACAGGAGAAGGTAAAACATGCACTTAACTGTCCCTCTGGGCTAAATGGGGCTTAAAAGTGCTTAACATTAGCTGGATCTTGTTTTAAAACATGCAATGTATCCTTGACACAGGTATGATAACATGCTGGCTCTTCGACAGGCTAGTATTTACCTTGGCAAGGCTACTCTCGTTTTAAAAATGTAATGTTTGAGTAATGTCCATCATTAAACATTTATAAGTGACACATTTAGGCCACACACAGAGATGGAATTGATAGGCTTGGCTGTCTTTATATGCACAGATATGGCAAAACCATTACACAGGCACAGCCAATTGATGTAATAATATTGAATAATGTGAGCTGCATTCCAAGACTGGACAATTTAATGAGATCTGTATTTCAATGTCCTTTTAGTTGTTGGCATTTTTAAAGGCAAAGGCAAAGGCAGGGTAACAAGCTCTCTACTTTTGACCCTTATACAACAGGGGCCTTTACTTTCTCTGTCAAGTCGAATTGTATGTCTCTCTCACCCCAATCATATCACAATTTTCTTACTGCCAGGTTTTCCTGTTTTTTAAGAAAGCTAAATGCATTTAAAATGTATTTTCAGATAATATTAGCACAATATAAGAATGAATAACTTCTATTTACATGGTAACATATGCAGCTGCATGTTATGACAGGATGAAAGGAGATACACAGGGTTCCTTTCACTAGCAAGTAAGTTATTATGGAATCTAAAAATGAGTATCTTTATTGTAAGCTCTTGCATGAGATCTTGGGGACAAGCAAAAGTGATAAAGAATCACCCAGCAATATTACCATTCTTATTTACTAAAATCACATTTTTTTTGCTGGCAGGTTAAACACAGAATGGATGCATAACAAGGAAGGAAACACATTTCAGGTATTGTTATTCAAGTCAAAGCTTACAATTACCATAAAGAAAATCCCCCAAACCAAAGGTTTTAACCCAGCTAAAGTTAAGCTTATAACAATGCAAATGTAGTCATGTTTACTCAGAAGTAAGTCCTATTTCATTCAGAGGAATTTACTCCCAGGTAACTGGGCACGGGTCTGCTGTTTTTTAGTGGAAAAGACTATGCATGCAAACTTGCCACTAAAAGCAACAAGAGTTAAATGTGGGTATGTATTACACCTGAAGTAAATTTCTAGATGGTGTTTCCATATAATCAGTCTAGTGTAAAAGGAATGTTAATTTTTTCTCATTTGTTGCATTTAGTCTGTTGTACATCATCTCTTGTAAATCCTAACTGACACTGTAACCCTTTCCATGTGGGAAAAGGCAATTCTTTCTCCAAACAGCTGTAAACGTTCTGTGGAGAATGGTAATAACTCCTAGTGGATATTTAGTGACACAAGAGGGATGAATGTTACTGCCTTTTTATTGTGCTGTGCGGCTACCACTCTTTTGCACTGGAGGTGCATGCTGTAACATGGAACTGATCATTCAAACCCATGGCACCATATCAACTTGTGTGCTTCAAACGTAGACCTGAAACCAGCTTCTGAAGCTAACAGATAACCACAGACACTCTTAACTATGATTTTACATTACAAACCATATTCTGGATTACTTCTGGTTTGTGTTTTTTTACTGCGGATGCGGTGCGCCTGTCCTGCCTACAGAGTTCCCGGTGACAGTTGTTCAAAAACATAACTGCTCTAGCCAACAGCTGACCCTCACTAGCACCAAGCCTCTCCCCATCCATGGCTCTGAGCCAGCCTGGCAAGAGGCTCTATGCTCAGCCTCCAGTCTTTTAAATGAACAGGAACACACCAAGTTCTTTCTATGAAAGCAAGCACACAAGAACATGATTCATATTTATTATATGGGAAAGTGGATGGAGGGGAGGGATGGGTGGAAGGAAAACAAACTCCCTACCCCAATGTTTCCTGCATTGAGGTCCCCCTTTTATAAACAACCTATGTTAAGTTAACATTCAAAATTCTTACTGCTTGGTATTTGCTTTCTTTATTCAGTAAAATACATTTCACGTAATTTGTTTGTCTCAGTAGGCTTGTCTAGGCTTTGCAGGTTTTGGGGGGCTCCATGTGTGAACACTCTGGTATGCAGCTGGCAAGTAGTGTTGGCAAGGAGTTTAAAATCTGCCAGGCAATATGAGTTCAAAGTTGGGAGAGAGAGATAAAGTACCTCATGCATGAGTCATATATGGCATGGACACTTAAGTGGATGTATTTGGTTGTGTCTGCATTTGGGTATAGTTGGCCAGAGACTGTTTTCCTCATTTTTTGAAGAAAGGGTTAACATGAATACCTGGTAGGTTTCTGAAAGAACTGATCATTATGGCTCTGTTGAGAGGCTTCCTCACCCTCACACTTCCCTCAGCCAATTGTATGTGAGTTGGTGCTGTTACATGGCTTTGCTATCAGCTATGCTACGTAGCAGACTGGAATAGCATCTAGGTCTCTGATTGGAAAGGAGGGAGGGAGGGGCAACAGCACTGAAACCAGAAACTTGTGACAAGCCAAGATTCATGGTTCACATATGGGCCCAATCCTGGTTTCACTAACTAGCCAGTTAAAGGTTATTACTGGTGTGTGTAACAACAGGTAAAAAAAATATCCTTACATTGAAGATGTTGTAGTTTTCAGTGCGGTCCAGCAATTTATCTAGAGGATAAAGAGCTTGGCTGGCAGCATGCCATGGCAGAAATTCCTTTTCCTTAGATAGGTATCTTATAATCTCCAGGGGAATATTCTGAGGCAGATAGCCAGCTCTGAGTAATTAAAGAAGGTATGGTTAATAACTATTCAGAAAAAAAGATACCCAATGACACTAGAAAGTGATGTCGGTTTTCCTTTTTCATCATATCATGGGATAAAGCCAATATGATTTTTAAATACTCTTCAATCCTGAATGCCTTTTAAAAGATCCTGCACATCATAACAATATCTATGATTTAAATTAATTAATGACTACGAGATAAAATGAACTATAAGATTTAGGAAGTTTAATGAGGGAAATAAAACAAGTTTTGCAAGAGAATTTTTAAGAGAGAGAGAAAAAAAGTAAAATTTCACAAGCATTGCATTCTGCAGAAATTCTCTATGAGTTGTGGGCAACTAGGAAAAAAAACATGACAGGCCAGGAAGGTGATCTTGAGGTGACAAACTCAATGAAAATATCAATTCAGTGCATAGCAGTGATCGAAAAGGCAGATTTTATGCTAGGGATTATTGAGAAACAAAACAACCATATTGGGAAGACTGTGTACATGTACAGTTCTGACTGCTATATCTCAACAAGGATACTGTTGCACTGAAAAGGTGCAAAAATGACAACTAAAAGTATCAAGGGCATCTTTTCTCCAAGGAAACACTAAGGAATTTTCAGCTTTTTGGTGAGGACATGATAAAGGTTTATATAATTATGTCTCCTTCCCATCTGTGGGCAGTAGGTTGAGGACAGAAAAAGGAGGTGTTTTTTCATTCAAAGTGAAACTCAAATTCAATTTGGGGTAGTCGAATTACACTATCACCACTAGTGATGACCACTAGTGGCTTCAGAGAAAAAATATACACATTCATGGAATATAAGACCATCAATGGCTATTAGCCATGATGACTAAATGGAGTCTCTGTGTTCAGAGACAGTAAACCTCTCCATACCAGTGATAGAGACAACTACAGGGAGAGTCTGTAGCTTTCATGTCCTGCCTGCAGGCTTTCTGGGGTATTTGGTGGGCCAAAACGTGAAACAGGATGCTAAACTAGATGGAGCACTGGTCAGATCCTGCATACCTTCTCTTATGTTCTTATGTTACTAACTTAAATAAAAGCCATGAGCAATGAAAATGCATTCCTTCCCCCACATTTAAATCCAGCAGATGTCCCAAACCTATAATCAGGAAAGGCTGTGTTCAGTGAATACTTTTGAATACGGTCTATCAGATACTGACTTAGTAAATAAAATCAGGCATTCCATTATCGCCATAGCTCAGCAAGCTACAAAGAAACTGAAACCAACTCTCATCAGTCACACACCTCCTACAAGCTCTGTTTTGTACCAGGTCTTTTCAATTTAATGTGATGTCAATATTTTCACCAAAGAAACCAGTGGCATTAGCTGGTTGCTTAGAAAATCAGCTGCATTGATAGGAAGGCCTATATTTAATTTCCCCTGCCTATCTTTTATATAATGCTCTATATGAACACACTCTTGTGTAAGAGAAACTGCTGATTACATCCATCGATCAAAAGCTTTCTTTTCCTATATTGCTAGACCACCACTGTGAGATCAACAGTCAGGCAATCATGCAAACTATTAGGTCAGATGTAATGCCAAGCAATGAACTGGCGTTGCATAAATGCCCATAATCTTCCTTTCTCCTCCTCCTTCCTTATCTGATGCACTGCAATTAAAATAGTTGCTTTTAGTGCAAACCGTTATCTGGGTTTAATAGTAATTATGTTTTATGCACCCTGAGCTTGATGTTCCAGACTAGCTCAATCTAGTCAGATTTTGGAAGCTAAATAGGGTCAACCCAGTTAGTACCTAAATGGGAGACCACCAAGGAACTCCAGGGTCACTACACAGAGGCAGGCAATGACAAACCACAGCCACCTTTGTTTATTTCTTGCCTTAAAACCCTCTGGGGTTGCCATAAGTAGTTTTCTGCTTCATGGCATTTTACACACACATGCACACACACACTCACACACATTACTTGTGCTAAAGCCAAAGTCACAAATTGACTCTGAAGGCAGGGCATGGGGAAGGAGACACAGATCAAAACCTTCTTTCTGAATTCCCAGCTTTAATTTCTAAAAAAAAGTGTCTCGAGTCTTAAAGGAATACATTCCAGAAGCTTTCTATGAGATTGCCTCAGAATAAAGGGGGGAGGGGGGAGCAACTGGACAGCGTGCAGCTGAGTCAGTTAATCCTCTACTGACTGAATTCATTTTCATTTGTTCTGTTCCCTATATTTTATTATCTGGGCCCTTCGTTTATTTCTCTTCTCTTTACTGTGAACTGTAGTAAGTGAGAACATTGATCAGAAAATCTAAATAGTATTACTATTTGGGAGGCACTTCCTTTTTCTGCAGCAACCATTTGACTCAGGAATAGGTGGGGCCACGGGGGAGAGAGGCAGGAGCAGAAAAATGAATGGCCATTTTCATTCTGCCCAAGTATGTTTTTTTATTCATGGACATCTGTAACTTGCCAGTGTGAAAGAATATAGGGCTTTGAGCAAGTGCAGGAAAACGTTCTACTCGGCAGCGAACCCCACTGTCCAACTCCTGTCCTCACCTTCTCCAGAGTCTGGGCTCACGGTTAAAAGATTACGTTTAATGCACAGGCATGTTAAATCACTACAGAAAGGCATTTCATGGAGGGGGCATAATAACTAGGCAGCCTTAAGGCTCTGTCACTGCTAAAAAAAAATAAGGCATTGGGCAGGGGGATCTGAATAAATCTGGAGCCAGAATAATTTTAATGTTTGCTTTGAACATCCATACTCTGAACAAGGCTCATTCACAGTACTACTGTTTGGCATTACATCTGAATCAACCTACTGCCTTTGAAAGTGTAGAAGGATTGCTGGAGCATGTAAATGGAACTTTAAGCTCATCAAATCCTTGCCAAAGATCCGTCTCTGTAAGGTTCCAAATAATTTGATATTCTTTAGGTGTCACTAACAGGAGTAATATCAGTCATTGGAGAAGTTGCAAAGAAAGAAAGTAGACTTCACTTTTTAAAATCAAACTATCAGAGAGACTTAGTAAATTCAGAAACTGCAATACAGTATGACTTCCAACATTAAAAAAAGTTGTGACATAAATTAATATTTAAATTATTGAATACATATTATTTAGATTAGGAAAACTTTCACTGAGTCAGCTCAAGACTGCACATCTAGGTGGAATGAGATGTTTTTGTGTGTTTTGTAGCTACGTTCTGACCTTGGTTTGTTCCTTTATACTGAGCAACTGAACTCATAGATAGATCCCAACACATTCGTTTTCCCCTTAGGGACAAAGTACCAAATGGTAGTGTAATTGGCAAGGGGAAATTATTACTCCATTCTGAATTATTTCCTTCATAAATCCAAAACCAGTCAAACAGATTTTGTCACAAAAACGACAGGGTTTCTGTAGAGCACCGAGAGTCCCAAATATAAGCGTACCATAAATCCGCAAGCCCACCGCCCACCAGAGCCATTTTGAGTTGTGCTTAAATCAAAATTAGAAAACCCAAGCTGGCCACAAACTGGCTGGCAGTGTTGAAACAATGGAAATGAGGTGATTTAGTTGCTATGGCTCTAAAAACCACTCTGCATCATCTGTTTCATAAGGAATTTATAGAATGTGAGTAGCTTATTACAGTTTTGATAGTTCTTTACAGGGAGGGGAGTGCCAGTTTGCCCATACCTTTCCATACAGACATGCAGCAAAGATTATTTTTATTTTAGCAGCTTGGTCTCTGTACAAATTTTGAATTGTTTATAAAACAAACTCTTAGGCTTGGACGCTAAGCACCCTTTCCATTTGTGGCAGGCATTGCCACTTGCAGAAGAGGGGGGGGGGCAATTTTCCTGGATTTCTCCCCCTCTCTCTGCAACCTCCCACTTTGAACATCCTGGTGTTCCTGAAGAGGGGGGTTCACTGATCCACACCAGTACGATGACAGTAGCACAGATGACCACAGCAAGAAAAGGGAGGTGGGAAAATTACCGTTAATGCAATGCAGCTCTGTAAGTGCTGCATGGGATCCAAGCCTTGGTATACAAGATTAATTATGCAATGCAACATTTAGTGAACTTAGTTCTGATTTTCATTTCAGTGAAAAATAAAATAAAAGTTAGGGTAAGTACAAAGATGAATTTTACATTAACTATGCTGTGTACTGGTATACAGTGAAAGGAAGGTCTAAGAAGGCATTTCACTAAAAACCCATGAACTAGTGACTTCAATCCCTAACAACAACAACAACAACAACAACTTTAATAATAGGGAACCAGGGTGATGTAGTGGCCACAGTGTTGGACTAGAATCTGGGTGACTCCGATTCAATTTTTGCTGCTACGGAAGCTTGATGGGTGACCTTGGGCCAGTCACACTCTCTCAGCCTAACCTACCTCACAGGGCTGTTGTGAAGATAAAATGAACAAGAGGAGAATGTTGTAAGCCATTTGGATCCCCATTGGGAAGAAAAGGGATATAAATAAAGAAAATAAGTAGTAAGTAACAAGTAAATAAAATAATAGGCAATTGTTGCAGTAATGGTGAAAATGATTAAGACCGAGTTTCTACAAGATTGGTAGCAAGATGCTGAGCTGTAAAACATGTGCCATAAACAAGGGAGTTGTAATAAATATCAACAAACTTTAACAATTGCATAAAGCAACTTCATTGTAGCATTCAAAAATTTACTTTATAAACAATTCAAAATTTGTGAGAACCATCTGTCTCTCTATCAGGGAGACTATGAGCTGATGCTCGTTTCTTCAAAGTTGAAGTAGCAATTGGGAATACATTCTTTCCCTCAATGAGACTAGCAACTCTGATCCGTGAGGCATTAATAAGTCTTACAGAGCAAATATTTTCCTTTATTTTCACTGCTTTGGCCAGAGTTTCATCTGAGACAGACAACCATAAAACTTGTTGACCACCTTTCTGTCACAGGCTACGTAAGTTCAATAAAATAACTGCGGGCACTGTCACACCCTATAATGTCATAAACACAATTGTTATGTGGAATGTGCACATAGACTGTAAGAATGAAGTGGGGGTTGGAAAGAAATGTCCAAGCTGTTGCATGTTCAGATGCCTGCCTGCTTAAAAAGGGTGTGGTGTAAGAAATGCAGATCTTATAACTACAACAGCAATGAGTATCAGCTGGAACTTGGTATTATTGCTAGAACTCAGCTTCAGTGCATGTAAACCAATAAAACAAGAGAGTGTCTCAGACTGAGGGAAATTCTTTCTCATCATTTACAAAATCACACCCAGCCCACCACGTCAGAGGTATGTTTTGAAGCAGGCTACAAAAAAATCTTGCTATCTCATGTTACCCAATAAGCACTGATCTTGGCCAATTCTATTTGGGTTTCCTGCAAGCAGAATATTGTAGTAGGTCAATTCTCTTTTGCATATATCTACGTAAGAGGTTATGATGCACCATTTTGTTATTGTCTGCCTGCCTTTGAAGGGGGAAATACGTTCTTCCTCAAAGATCAATTAGAAGAACAAGAAGCATGATGCAGAGCTCAGAGCGTTGGACTAGGATCCTGGTGACCACGGTACGAATCCCCGTTCTACCATGGAGCTCACTGGGTGACCCTGGAAGAGTCTCCTTCTCCCCAAACCACCTGACAGGATGGTGCTTTTAATGATAAAGTGAAGAGGTGGAGAATGATGTAAACTGCTTTTGGTCCATACTGGGGAGAAAAGCTGGATATAAATATCTTAAATAAATCTCCCAGTAACAGTCTGAAGAATTTTTATTTAATATGTACAGGCCTTTATTTTCTGCTTTTAAAAAATGTAACATTATTAGTCTATTTTAGGTTGTTTCAGTAAGCAAAGATACTATGTCTGTGGAAATGTCTATGTAGTATACATAATACTTGTTTCATGCCTTTGCTGTACAACAAACCAAACCAAAGGAAGCTTTAGTTGGGTCAGAAGTACTTGTCCATAGGAAGGCTTTTAATGTTGACTGTATTATCAAACATGAAGTAAGACACTGATTGGAAACTTCTTATGAAAATGTCCCCATCCATCTCTTCCAACAACTGGTACTTCTGACACGGGTATCTTCTACAAAGTTTATGGATAAAAATCAGTCAGAGCACATAAATGCTGTAGCATCTTTAGATGAACCAAACATGTAGAACACAATGGAAATCTGAATCTATAATTTCACCTTTGAATTACATATACTTAATATGCTTGATGTCACCCATAACTATGTTCCCATTTGATTTGTGATTCTTCTCCTCAGTATGCTGGCTATCTCTCCAACAGCAAGAAAGTATTGCCCATTACAGTGTCCAGATTAAAAGAGATTACTTCTCCAATGTTTAACTATGCTCTGAACTCACCGTTCAAGATTAATTTCCTTTCTTTGATATAAAATCAATTCATCAGTTACGTTTCCTTCTATCGTATCTTTATAATGGTGCTAGTTTATCTAATGAAACTATTGATGATCAAGTGCTTTGACTATTGCAACAACAACAAAATAAAACTTTAATTTTCAAGATGATTAGTTCACTCTCAGTAAATTAAATGGTCCTCAGAGCAGTGGTCTTGGTGTTAATGCAGAGGCAATAATGAAGCCAAATCACAAAATGTGGATTTAGGCAGACACCAAAGAGAACCATATCAACAACTACATGTGAGAGGGGATATTTGGAAAGATTTGAATGTGTTTTGTTGAGTTAGATGAGAACCTTCACTATTCTCACAGTCTATTACTCAAATTTCTGATGCTTAAATTGGTTGAAAACCCCTGACTTTTCTGGCCATTAGTTTGAACAGAGGTTTAAAAAAACATCATTAAGGATAATATGGATCCAATTATCTTGAATATGCTTGAAGACTCTGGATGTTGTAATGAATTAAACGGGATCTCTGGGGAAGGATTAGCGTGATAAAGATGACTACAAATTCACACTTTAATTTTGCTATACAGATGCTCCCAACAGATAGGGAAATAGTATTCTTAAAAATGAAGAACATTTTAGGAATTATATGTTGTTTTCAGACAAATAAAGGATTAATGTTTATTTACTGTGATTAACAAGCCACAGGGTACCAGAACTGAGTATATTGCACCTTAATCTAAGAGATCAATTTCCCATTTCCTAAATTAGTGGTATTAGTAGATATGCAGAGCATATCATAAGGAATGCCGGATTAGATTTAGATGAAGGTGGAGTGAAAATTGGTGGAAGGAACATTGACAACATGAGATTGCAGATGACATCACATTACTGGCAGAAAACTGTGAAAATCTGAAACAACTACTGATGAAGGTTAAAGCAGAAAGTGCCAAAGTAGGATTACAGCAAAACATCAAGAAGACTAAAGTAATGACTGCTGAGGAATTGTGCAGTTTTGACAATGAAGACATTGAAATGGTTAAAGATGTTCTATTCCTTGGTTCAACCAAGGAACCAGAAAAAGACTGAAACTTGGAAGGGTAGCCATGAAGGGATGTGAAGGATCCTTCAGGATAAGGAAGTGTCATTATGGACGCAGATCAAGATTCCATACTATTGTAACCCCCGTTACTATGTATGGATGTGAAAGTTGGAGAACAAGAATGCTGACGAGCAGACTGATTCATTTGAAATGTGGTGTTGGATAAGAGGTTTACAGATACATGGATGACCAAAAAGTCAAATAAGTGGGTTCTAGATGAAATCAAGCCTGAATTCTCCCTAGAAGCTAAAATGACAAGATTGACCGAGGCTATGGGCACAAATTCGCTGGAAAAGAAAACAATACTAAGAAAAGTGGAAGGCAGTAGGAAAAGAAGACTGAAAATCAGATGGCTTAACTCAATAAAGGGAGCCACAGCCTTCAGTTTGCAAGATCTGAGCATGGCTGTTAATAAAACGAGGTCATTAATTCTTAGGATCAACACAAATTGGAAGTGACTTGATAGCACATAACACACACACAAATTAGTAGTGGACTGAGTATGTCACATAACAAAGCAGAATTTACTAATAAGAATGGAATAGTGAATGATCTATTTTAAAACCTTGAAGTCTTTCTCAACCAAAATGAGAGAACTACTGCTTACAGTCAAGCAGAAACAGGTATCCAGGAATGTGCCTTTGGCTGCTTTAAATCATTCTTCATAGATCAGATAAAGAGTTGCTGTCGATCAGTTGTTTTCAGTTTGGGAGTTGTCCTGTGGGGTTCTACAGGACGCAACCTTACCTCCTATTTTATTCAGTGTCTATATAAAGCCTTTAGGAGAAATCATGTGTAGCTTAGGAACTGGATTCCAGCAATAAACTGATGACACTCAGATCTTTATCTCTGTATCCAAATCCCCTGCAGTAGAGAGCTTGAGCCACTGCCTGACTCCTGTGGTTAAATGGCTGAAAGTGAACAAACTGAAACTGAGCCCAGACAAGATGGAAGTGATACTGATTGGAAAGCCTATGGTCTCTTTCTCACAGGTACTGTTTGCTATCTAAGTGGAGCTTCATGCAGGAGGCTTGCCTGCTTACAAGGAGACCACTGTGAGGACTAGATGGATGCTTGCTTGCAAGGAGATTGTGCTGCTTCCCTTTGATCTGCAGCTGGGGGCCATTTGGGTGATTTGGCCTTGCCTCCCACCTCACCTTCTTTCTCACAGATTCTGTTTGCTATCTAAGTGGGGCTTTGTGCAGGAGGCACAAGCCTCTTGGCATGAGCTGATGGGTGAGGGCACAAGGGCTCTTGGCCCATGGCTCTTAGCCCGTGACACGCAGCCTGAGGACAGGCATCAT
The DNA here is from genome assembly GCF_028583425.1 of Eublepharis macularius. Classification (NCBI taxonomy): domain Eukaryota; kingdom Metazoa; phylum Chordata; class Lepidosauria; order Squamata; family Eublepharidae; genus Eublepharis; species Eublepharis macularius. The sequence continues at coordinate 61,598,974 of NC_072798.1, forward strand.
TGTGTCTGCACAAGGTAGAGAATACAAGCGGATATGAAGAGCTCCTCCAATCATGTACTACTTCAAGGAAGGAGTCAACATCTGCTAGACACTGCCTGCTTAAATACACCATGGTTTAGCCCTACACTGTTGCCTAGCTAGACATTCTTTCTGTATCTGAAGAAGTGAGCTGTGGCTCATGAGAGCCAGTTTAGCGTAGAGGTTAAGAGCACGGGACTCTAATATGGAGAGCTGGGTTTGATTCCCCACTTCTCCACTTGGCCAGCTGAGTGACCTTGGGCTAGTCCCAGTTATCTGGAGCTCTCTTATTAAGGACCACATAAGTAAACCACTGAGGTCTACTGTAAATCAATCACTAGCTCAAGGCATCTTCCCCCGGCCACTCAAACAGGTGGTTCTCTGTCCACTAATTAAAAAACCATCCCTAGACAAAAATTATCTGACTAATTATTGCCAAGTCTCAAATCTGCCCTTTCTGGGCAAAGTAATTGAGAGAGCAGTAGCTGACCAACTCCAGATCTTCTTGGAAAACACTAGCGCTCTAGACCTTTTCCAATCTGGATTCAGACCAGGGCATGGGACAGAGACACCACTAGTAACATTAGCAGATGATTCTCCATCTAAATATAGACAAAGGCCATGCCTCCTTATTGTAGACCATGCCATTCTCTTGAGGCATCTAGAGATAGAAGTGGGCATCAAAGGATGTACTTTAGACTGGTTTAAATTGTTTCTCATGGGACAGACCCAACGGGTAGCTGTTGAAGATCAGCTGTCTCTAGAATTGGAGCTATCTTGTGGTGTTCCGCAGGGCGCAATTTTAGCTCCCATGTTGTTCAACCTCTACATAAAGCCTTTAGAAGATCTCATTTGCAGTGATGAAGTTGGATGTCACCAATATGCAGATGACACCCAACTCTATATCTCACTATCCAGGTCCCCTCAGGATGCAGTAGAAGTCTTCGATTGCTGCCTGACAGCTGTAGTGAAATGGCTAAAAATGAACAAATTGAAATTGAACCCAGACAATATGGAAGCGATGCCTGTTGGGAAGGCAGAGTTTTTGAAGGACATTGTACCCCCCTCCGCTTTCGATGGAATTCGTCAGACCCTTGCAGACTTGGTTAAGTGCCTAGGGGTTATACTGGATCCAGTGCTGCTACTACTAGAACAACAAGTTAAGGCTGCTGCAAAAATGCCTTTTACAACCTCACTGTAGCCTGGAAAATGGCTCCTTACCTCAATATGGCTGACCTGGCCACCTGGATCCATGCTATGGTAACATCAAGACTTGACTATTGTAATGCACTATACATAGGTCTCCCAGTCAAATTAACTCGGAGACTCCAATTAGTGCAAAATGCTGCAGCGTGACTGATATCAGGAGCGAGCAGGAGCATGAACATCACCCCCATTCTGCAGGCACTCCATTGGCTACCTATCAGCTACTGTGCCCAGTTCAAGGTATTGGTTATCACATACAAAACTCAACACATACAAAACTCTTCACTGCCTTGGCCCAGCATTCCTACGAGACTGCCTCCCTCCCTATGTCCCTCCATGGCAGCTTTGCTCATCTGAACAGGGTCTCTTGCAGGTGCCACTCTGCACAGGGGTGAAATCAACAGCAGCCTGCACATGGACTTTCTTTGTGGTGGCCCCCACCTTGTGGAATGGCCTGCCTGAGGAGGTCAGGAGAGGTCCCACTCTCCTGGCTTTCCGCAAATGATGCAAAACTGAATTATTTTAAAAGGCTTTTGTATTATAGGGAGGGGCTCTCAGATACTTCACTAATGAGTTAAGGACCATAGACTTCACCACTATGTTGCCTTACATACTACCTGTTGTCTTAAATACATGCTCCTATGATCTACTTGTGCTTCTAATGTCAGCCCTAGAATTGCTTATGTTCGGTTTCAGCATTTCTTCAACTCTGTATTGGATTCTTACTAATGCTATGTCTTTGTAAACTTGTGTTTATTTACCTTATAGCATTGTTTATGGAAATGTCCTTGAAATTGACTGTACTAATGTCACACTGTGTAACCCACTTGCGGTCTCAGTGAGAAAGGTGGACTATAAATGACATAAATAATCAATAATCATGCTTCCCACTTTTGAGGGGTTCAGCTGACCCGTTAAAGAGTCAAGAGTCAGGAATTAAGGGGTCATACTGGATCCAGAATTACTGCTGGAGAAGCAAGTTAACACAGCCACACAACTGACAAGGTTTTTAAACCTACTTTGACTATGCCAGTTTGGCCACCTGGGTCCAGATCACAGTATTGGGATTTGATCCAGCAGAGTGCTGATTCACATCCCAACCACTTAGCCACTACCCTACAGCCACATACCATATTGGCAACACTGTAGCCCAAACCTCCTGATGACCTCTCCCAGTGGTTTAAATGACATGGGGGATAAAATCGAGGCCTGTAGGACTTTATAGGCCAACATCCAAGGGGCAGAGCAGGAGTCCCCCAGTATCACCTTCTATCACCCAGATAGACTTGAACCACCATAACACAGTCTCCCTTACTCCCAGAGCTTATAAGCAACTCTGAAGAATACCATACAGGAGTTAGGATACTTTACTTGAGTTGTCTGTCTTACTCATCTGCTTCAGTCTATAACTTTCTTTCCTTTTGGGGTATGTATAGGGAAGTTATTTCCTTTTTCCTTCTATCTATTTTCCCTTGGAGTTAGGAAGGTTTCGGGTGCTCATGGAACAGATTGTGAAGCCAGAAAATAGTTGGGATCATAAAACCAGTATTGTAATAGCCATCTAGTTTCCTAAATAATGATAATGTACTATCTTCTACAATTATTCTACAGTTCCACATTTTTAACTTTGTACACTCATATGTGCAATGCACACACAATGTACACATAAATTCTGCTTTTGTTATGTTGTTGAACAATATCAAATATGTCACAGTTGAAAATATTTCTAAAGCTTGAAGGTGTTTATCATTACAAACAATATAATGTAGAGGGATCATTAGTAAAATGGGAACAGATTATTAATCTCCAAAGTATTAAACTGACTTGAAAGAAAAATTAATCAAGTGTCTAAACTCGGAAATACCCTACAGCTTTTATTGATCAGGAACAGAAAAAATCCTGCAAACAGTGCTCATATTCCACAGTAGAAAAAGAAAATGCAAGATGGAGTTTAAAATATTGTAGACAAAGACACCGTTTAGGAAAATAATATGAATGCAGCACAGAATGTGTCTTAGACTAGATTATCTATAGAACAACATACCTGGCTAAATTGAACGCATCATCGATCAAACCTGCTCGATTACTGACAGAGATGACCTATGTGCGCCAAGGAGAAAAATGGAAAAATTTTAAGTTGATAAAAACAGCAGGTAGTTTAACAAATTTCAGATGATGTAATTAATTGAATTTACCTTATGGTTCTTCATTAGTTGGTCAATTAACAATCTCCAATTTCTAACATCATAATTAACCCTAAAATATCCAGTTTGATTGATATTCCCCAGCAGCCAACTCCTCTCATTAAGAGAAGCAATCCTGTGATGCTCTGTAAACAAAACATAGGAGAGAAAGAACTGCAAACTATTGCTTCAAAAGGCTTTAACATTTTAAAATATCATTTTACTTCATATATAATCTCCATACAATTTCCTTTACCACATATGCACACTTTAGAAACAGTTTGAGTTGAACTGTATTTAGGTTTTTAAAGTATTACAAATAAAATAATGCACTTTTTATGAGGGACATTTAATATGTTTGGTGCTAGTATTCCACCCAATTATGATATCTGCTATAGATGAGTGACTTTTAAAAATCCTCTTCCCCAGTTTACAATGGAAATATTGACAACGTTTGAATCACCAGACTATATTTTAGTAGAAATTCACTAGTTATCATGGATGCTCTTGATAAAAGCTGTAGCTCAGTGTTAGCCATCACCCCCTGCCCTCAGCAACACGATTTCCCCATAAACTGATCCTCAAACTAGAGTTTCTGGATTTAATTAATCTTCAGCTCAATTACAACATTAACCTCAGATGTGTTAAACACATTAGAAGATAAATCTCTACTTCATCTGTTTCATATAGTAAATATAGTTTTATTAATGTGTCCCCAAATGGTGACAGTCAGTGTTTATCACATCAGGGAGTCTGTTAGTTGTCACGACGAGGTAAATACTAACTGTTGCCATGTAGAGCTCATTCATAAGGAATGCTGAACATTAAATAGATAAGGCAGAATTATCTCAAGACGACTATTTCATTTAAAATGGTGCTTTAGTTACTGCAACAAGCAGGACAACACTTGCTGTATTCTAACTATTCTGCTTTGTGGACCACAGTCTTAGGCCACAAACAAGATGCTGAACATAACAAGAACAAACACAAACTATTTATTTACAGACCCTGACAGGAGAAACATAATGTTCTTGCAGGCTCACACTGAAAGAGGTGGCTGATCAAATATGAGTTCCAGACCATATGCTGTTTTGGAGGTCAAAACCAGCAAGCTGAATTCAGTGTGGAAACAAAAAGAAGGGGAAGGCAGCAACTACAATACCAAAATAATTATGAAAATATGATATATATGCTTATAGTAATGACAATACAATTGAATAAACAGCATATGTGAAAATAAATCAAAGATATGAATCATATATACAAGTCATATATACAAAAATTCAATAAGTCATATATACAAAAATTCAAGGGTTAGAGACCAAAAGCCGAATATATCCAGACAAATTAATGGCAAAGCACAATACAGTCAGTACATGGAAGTAATTTACAAAGTGCCAGGACCAATATCAATGTAAAGTCAAAGTAAGCTGGTTCAGACCACAAACATGTAGTATATACTCATAAAGGAAAAGAGTTGGTAATCAGTTCATGTGTACAAACAATGTCCATATGTGGGCAATACGCTGAGTAGCTAGACACCAAAAACTCCTATGAAAGGGCCAACGGGCTCATGCTTGCATATTTCATATTCCTGTTTCACAGGTCATTGCTTCCTCAGGGCGGTAACCAGGTGCCACACACAGGAAAAAAAGATTGAAGTCTTAAACTTCAATGCCGCATTGTTGTGCTGCCGGACCGCTCCCATTGAAGCTGTGAATTTGTGTGTCTGTTTGGTTTAAGACTTCAATCTTTTTTTCCTGTGTGTGGCACCTGGTTACCGCCCTGAGGAAGCAATGACCTGTGAAACGGGAATATGAAATATGCAAGCATGAGCCCGTTGGCCCTTTCATAGGAGTTTTTGGTGTCTAGCTACTCAGCATATTGCCCACATATGGACATTGTTTGTACACATGAACTGATTACCAACTCTTTTCCTTTATGAGTATATACTACATGTTTGTGGTCTGAACCAGCTTACTTTGACATTACATTGATATTGGTCCTGGCACTTTGTAAATTACTTCCATGTACTGACTGTATTGTGCTTTGCCATTAATTTGTCTGGATATATTCGGCTTTTGGTCTCTAACCCTTAAGTTTTTGTATGTATGACTTGTATATATGATTCATATCTTTGATTTATTTTCACATATGCTGTTTATTCAATTGTATTGTCATTACTATAAGCATATACATCATATTTTCATCATTCTTTTGGTATTGTAGTTGCTGCCTTCCCCTTCTTTTTGTTTCTGGTCATTGCGGGAAGTGCACACCCCTGTTTGTTCTGCGTCTGCGGAATTCAGTGTGGAAACAAGCTCATAACTAATGCACTTGATTAAATCTTGCTGTAGTATGGAGCAGTCCAACTGACTCCCATCAGCAGACAAGCTGCTGCATTCTGGACCAGCTGTAGTTTCCATGCAGTCTTCAAGGACAGACAGCTCTCTGCACTAATTTAGTATTGAGGATCAATGTGGCCAGCTCCAAAGAAGGGTGTTGATCTAGATGTAAATGAAAGAATACACTCTGCAACAGCACTGACCTGTTTCTCTCCATTCACAAGATAAGATACAAAAGTAACCTCAAGCTCTTCACAGAATCTACTAATATCATTACTACTCCATCTGAAATGGATAATACAGTCCACTCAAGGACTCTGGCCTTTTATAACATCATCTTTATCTTGCCTGGATTTGGCTTCAGATTGCTTGTCCTTATCCATTTGACCACTGCAGCAAGAGAACAGCCAAGAGTCAAGACAGCAGTGTGAACAGACTGTAAGAGGAGGTTTGCTGAGTAAACTAGGCTTCCATGCTACTCCATTTTTGATGGAAGATTATGCTAGTGTACCCTTATGAGATTGTATGCTGCTCCAGCATTGAGAAAACAGATTGTGGATGTATCCTAATGCAGCAGCTCCCGAGCTTCCTAGAATTTTACCACTGGTGGTCTATGAAACTTGGATGAAGTATGGCAAAAAGCATTCCCTTCATGAAACATAATAGTTTAAGCTATGTAACCTGCAGAAGAATATTATCAGAGAAGTTACTAATGTACAACTGATGAACCGTTTCAAAAGATATAATCAATACTGAATTCCAATTCAAACACTATTAGTATGTTTTCTTTTTTAAAGTTAACAAATCATACGGTGCAGTTACCTTATTTTCTATATTCTTCTAAATCTGAACTCTATCCCTAGAAGGTGCACTGAAGTACTAGCTCTTAGGATAGGATGCAGGGGGCGTTTTTTGTGTTGCACCCAACCAAACTTCTGGCATGCAACTAATTTTGATACTCTGCAAAGGTACCCTCCTTCATACATGTATCATCCTAAACCATTCAATAATTTTTACAACAGATTAGAACTTACTAAAGGATGATACTTCACTTAGGAAACTGGAAACTCCTTAAGCCAGTCTACAGGATGTGCGGGGCCATCTTTGAAAACTACAAGACTTGCCTGTGCCACTTCCATTTTAAATATATTATCACTAGTTATGCATGAAAAAGTTTGTAATTTTATTGTTATTCTAATGTGCAATAATATTGATAAGCTAAGTACTGTGTAACATATTTACTATGCTTACTCAGTTATGAATTTGCATAACTAAAACAGCACAATTTCCAGCATCCTTTTAAAAAAAACCCTAGGAAAAAAACACGTTTGTCACAGCTTTGGCTTTTTGAAAATAGAAAACCTTTTTAAAAATCTTTTTTTTTTCATTTTTGAAAAGCAAACCATTAGAATAACTCAGCATTTGTATATTCTACAGTTTTGTTTTTACAGCTCAACAGTGTTACCTTATATTTTCAGATAATAAAGAAATTCAGCATTCCATCTAATATTCCTCTATGCACCTCCCTGACTAGTGTGAAAATGCAGCGTGCCCTATAGCTATTAATGGGTCATCAGTATGTAATTGTAAGACAGCTGTGGTATAAATATGTTAACTACCCTTTCCCACTATTATTAAAGCAAAGTGCACATGTTCAGTGCAATCCTAAGGGCTGCTGTGGCAGTGGTGGGAAGCCACTGTTGCAAAAGTGCAATCACTGGTCAATTCCCAATGCACATTCTGTAGGGGGAAATAATCTATGCTCCTACACAAGGCACAGATGGCATATCAAGCATATTGGAGTCCATAGCAACCCAGCAACACCCATTAATTGGGCAACAACAGCTGACTGGCACACACAGGCCATCACCACCTGCCAATCCATCCACTGCCCCTTGATGCTACTCCCCCCAACAGACACCCAGCAGACAGGTAGTGAAGACCCAGAAACAACAACACCCCAACAGAGGCACATGGCCCAAGCAGCTGCTCCAGCACTCATGCAGTGGACAAGATGCTCATCCCTTCCCCAGCAAGAGCCTGACTGGCAGCCGAAGCGCTGCCTATACACAGCCATCCCTGCTCTGCCCATACACACCCTTTCCCCTGAAAAAGTAAAACTAGAAAAGAAAGGAAAGAGGCAAAGGCACAAACTCATAGCCCCCAGCCTGAAGACCAGCATCCTAACCACTGGGCAAAGAGAATAATTTCAAAGGAGGCATGCCTGCAGGCATTACACACTCCACTGCAGCTATCACATCAGCACCAGCCACATGGGACCAGGCAGGCAACACTGCGGAGAGAGGCATGGATCAGTGTAAAGGCACTGAGATAGCGTTGGCAGGAATCCTTGGTTGATCCCCATATGAGGACAGGCAAGAGCTGCATGCCTTATCAGATACTATGGAGGGGTGTGGGACACAGAGACTATCCTCTCCATACTAAAGCAGACAAACATCCCCCTGGACCACCCACCAGCCCATTCCCCCTGCAGGCTGCACACTGCAGTCAACAGAGTGTGTGCTTGGGAAGGGGCTGGACCAAGAGGTGGGGTCAGCCTTCAAGGGGCCACTGGACCTCTGCGATGTTTGGCAGCCCTAGGGGGAAGCCACAGATGGGGTGAGGTGGGGCTGGAAGGGGCATAAAGCTAGTCTTATCCAGGAGCACAAACAGACAGGGACAGAGTTGTAGAACACCCCATACTGAACAGGTCATGAAGAGGTCTGATGAACTGGGTTGCCAACTCCCTCTCCCCATGGGAAGACACATTGAGCTGTCCCTACCACAGCATGCATGTGAGTGAGTTGTACTTACTGGTTGGAAAGCTGTCCAAGGCAGGATGCTGCAGGAGCTGGGCTGCAACTGGTGACTGAGCAGTGTGGCAGGAATTGCACAGGTCATGCACTCAGATCTCCATATTGAACCACCACCCGCACAGATGCCATGGCAAACAGCACAACCATGTCTGTGAGGCCTCAACAGCATCTGTGGCTCCAACCCCATGGGGTGTCCATTTGTCAAGGAACCCCTCTTAGATGCATGCTGTAGCCATCCAAATGGCACCTACCAATCCTGTGAGGAAGGGCTCTGCAACTGCTCTATCCACTGTTGTTGCATAGGGCCCCAATCCTGCAAGGCAATGGGTCCCATGGTTGCTTGGCCAGCTGATCCACAGAGCACAGTGGGGTAGCTGCCAGGCACTCCAAATCCCTATTGTGCCCTGTCCCTCACCTGGGGGAAGGGGCACCCTGGCAAAGTAGTGTGTTAATAACTCACTACAGGGCTGCCAGCATTCCTGCACCCTTCCACTCATAGGCAGTATTTCCAGATAACACTTCCCTGAGAGTATGCCATGCGGCATGGTTCCTGGTGGGCCTGGCCCGGGTTGCCCCCATATGCACACCCTGCTGTTCTCAGTTGTGGGAGCTAGCAATGTCATGATGGAAACTGGGCTTGTGTGAAGACAGTGGTGGGTTGAGGTGTGGACTTCCAGCCAGGGCTTCCCACCTCTGCTCACTTGTTAGAGCATGGCCGCCACTTCGGGTTGAGCCTTTAGAGATGGAATACCTGTTAGGATTCTGAAATGAGACACATTAGCCATACAGCATGGGCTTTGCTCTTCCCCATTGGGTGTTAGTGTTAAGTGCTCCCTCATTGGTGCTAAGTACCCTCTCTGTGCCTTTCCTGCCACCAAGTGCAATGCTATACATGGCAGAGTCCTCTGAGGCAGAGTCCCATGCTGCACACCCCACCTAGTGAACCATGGGGCAACCTAACAGGAGTTTATGTAGTGCTAGAGGCTGTGACTGGGTGTGAGGGAGGGGGTTCGGCCTCCGCTGGAGAAGGGGGTGATTGGTTGCAGCTGTAATTTGCAACCTGTGCTTTGCCAGGGCCATGTCTGGGGGGGGGCAGGGGGGAAGATGCTTGGCCATTTCTGTTGTAACTGCACCATGGTTTTTGTTGTAGAACTTTCTACCGGTGTTGGGGGGGCATCCCTAGGCTGGGGTGCTTCTTAGGGAGCCAAGTAACTTCTGCCATTCTCTAAGTCCGTCCCTTTCCTCACAGGTAAGGTGGCTTGCACTGGTGTTACTCTGAGGCATCATCACAGCAATTTTACAATCATATTAAATAGAGAGACATTATATCACCTAAATACTGATACATATTAAGTGGATCCCTTCTCTAGTAACTGCTACTTATCCTGTACTCCTGATAAAGGAACACTGAAAGAATAACAGGTTTGCAACATCTCTTCAGGCAGAAAAAAAGATTTTTCTAATGTTGAGCCAGTATCTCTTGGGTTGGGTTGGGTTGGGGGGGGGGGACGCTGCATCAAGATGTTTTCTTGGCAGACTTTTATTACGGGGTGGTTTGCCATTGCCTTCCCCAGTCATCTACACTTTACCCCCAGGAAACTCGGTCCTCATTTTACCGACCTCAGAAGGACGGAAGGCTGAGTCAACCTTGAGCCGGCTACCTGAACCTGGCTTCCACTGGGATCGAACTCAGGTCGTGAGCAGAGCTTGGGCTGCAGAACTGCAGCTTACCACCCTGCGTCTCTCTATCTTACCTTTTTTACATGCATGGAGTTTTTCTCTCCCACTTTCTCCCCCATGCAATCATGATGGAATAAGTGCTAGCGATTACTCTTGTATCTAGCTGATATTAAAATGTACTAAATGTAATTTGATCTTTTAATACAGTTTTATTTATTCAGATGATTTTAAGCAAAATAACTTCTGTTATGTAATTATGAAAACTCAATAAATGTATTGGTATATTGTATTACAGATTCCCCCAAAGAAGCCTATTCGGCAAAATGTGTAGGGAATTTTTTTAGTTGAGTAAGATTTTTTTGCCTTTGCTTGCATCATTGGCCTTAACCTTACCTCTCCTTTACTTACCTGACTGGTGTGGCCCTTTACTTTTTCTCTGGTGTTAACCCATTCATTCCTTTTGTTTGGTAGCATAACTATATCTTAAATTCCTTGGGTAGAACACTAATTTTAAATGAAAACTTATCTGCCACTAATTCTAAAATGTGAAATACAATCATTATCAATGGCTCAGTCCCCTTTCTGCCTTAGTCTCAAGTACTCAAAGCTCATTTTTGACTCTGGTAAGTTCCCAAAAGAAGGATTTTGATAGGTAGTTAATCTCTCTACTGTGAAGTGGTTATTTCGTTCATACCTTAAGCCAACAGAGTATTTGTGGCTGATCTTAGCTATCTACATGACTTCTATACATCATATGGTAACCCCAGCGCTTAACCTGTACTGCTAGTTAGCTAGATCCTTTGCCATAGTGACAATAGTGTAATTAATAAAGTGGCCCAATTTTAATCCCAAGCTTTGTGTCTGCCTTTCATTTTGACTGGGGCGGGGGCAATCTACATGACTTCTATATGGAAATCTGAGAAAGGAGATGGCCTCTAAGTCTACCAAGCTTGGATTTCATAGTTCAAAACCAGCATCATGAATTGTACCTGGAGATTCACAGCAAATGAGAACAGATGCTCACCTATAAATGTAACATGTTCACTGAGCAAAGCAATGATAAGAAAGGGAGGTACTTTGTTTCATGTTTAAAAAAACAACTATGTCATTAAGAGTAGTGTCCAGTAATATCAGGACAGCCTAAAATAGAATATATAAAAGTATAGCATCAGTATTATTATTTATTCTGTATTATGAAATTTCTCTGTTCTTTTCTATATGTAAAAAATTAAACATTGAATTAACATAATCCATGCCTTTGACAACTCCAAAAGGACACAGCATATATATATAAAGGGCAATTTGCAACTCCAAAAGGGCAAAATATATAAAGTCTAAAACCCTGTAGTAATAAATACGTCATATCAAAACAGGTCCACATATACACATATACCAAGATAGGTAACTGATAAGATACCAGTCAAAAATGGCAGCTTCAAATACTTTTCATTATTTGTTTTTTTCTTGATAAATGAACAGTAGTAACTTGGTGTTTTAAAAAGTCTTTCTGTTATCATGGTTTTCAGTGAATTTTATGTACAATCACAACCCCTTGTTATTATTTTTCAGATAAGAGCATGGTTATTTTGACCTTTTCCTCCAAAGAAGAGCAGGAATCTTTTCATGCTATTTTAGTTCAAACAAGTAGGTGGTTTTGTAAAGGGCGCCTGATGAATGTTCTTTACAAAGTTCTATATAATTTACTAGAATTTGATGTCTGAACCTTTTGATTCCAGTGATTTTCTTCAGACCTAGATTTCTTTTCCACATGCTTGTCTGGCTTGGTTACGTCACCAAAGTCATGGGCAATTTCTCCACATCAAAAAAAAATGTCAGAAAGTGTCATGGTGTCAACAAACTAGTTAAGGTTAAAGCTCTTTTTTAATGTAAAAGCTATATTCTTTATATGCAGAGGATCCTTGATAACATAAATATATAATCTTGTTGTCCAATGTCATTTTATTATTTTAGCTTGCTCAAAATGGGAAGGATAGTTTTACGATACTGAGTTCAAGCTCATTTTTTCATGCAAAAACCTAAATCCTGGAGCACCAACACACAACTCTGTCACTTTCTAGAAGAGCTAAAAGTACTCTATTAAGGACACATTCCATAAGCAGCAGTATCATTGAGTGAAGGGCTATTATTTGAGATGTATTATACTGCAGTTGTTATGTATACAAATACTTACTGTTACACTTGATAATAACTGACTTTCCACCATTTCTGCGCAGTCCTAAGGGCCAGGTTGAAAGTGCTTAGGGAGTGGACTACGTTGCAGTAACGTGTACTTACACAGGCATAACGCCCCCCCACCCACACACACACACACCAGCGCCTGGGCAAGGTGCGCTCCCGCCACAGGCTGGCGGTGGTGGTGAGGACTGGTGGCCAGATGGAGGTGTAAGCCCTGCGCCGGCGCCAGGGGAGGACAGGCCAGAGGACGGGGCACAACTTAGTCAGCTCTCAAAGCTGCTCCAGGCCTGGGCACACCCACTGCAGTTCTGGAAACTCGCACCATGAAAAACTTACACCATGAAAAACGGTGACATAGTCCATTGGCGCCCATTGTATAGTGAAAACTCGCTTGCTGGTCCAATGCCCAGCCCCACCCAAGCAGCTCGGCAGAGCATAGGATGCCAACTACAGTTGGGACCAATCAGCGTGTGGCTGTGTGGCAGCTGCGCCACCTCCCTCTGCACATCCAATCTGCTCCCCGGGCACCCTACATAATGTCAGGCCATGGTGCCCATGAACTCAGGTAAGTGGAGGGGGAGGCTGGAGGTTCTGCTTGGCTGCTCCCACCCACAGAGACTTAAAGCACGAGGTGGAAGAGAGTGCATATGGTTGAGGGGGAACAGTGTGCCGTAGGAAGTTTGTGAAAAACGGTTGTACCTTGCACTCACCCAGGGAGGAGAGCTAAATTCAGACTGCCTAATAACCACCACCTGACTTATTTTGCAGTTTCACTGGCCCCTGCGTCCTGACTTGGGGAAGGGCGAGGACACTCTGTCAGGTAAGAAGGAGCTGGGGTGGCCGCTGCCCTGGCTCGCTCAGTAACACCAGCCCCCCGCCTTCTGTCTCCCACACCCTCCCAAACGGCAGCCTCTGTGGGTGAAGCTTGCCAAGGGGGGGGGAGCTGGCCCCTGCCTTTGAGCCGGTGCGGCCCATGTCTGCCAAGGAGGCAGGTGCTTAACAAGCAGCACCTGGCACAGCTGTTACTGGGCAGGCGGATTCCAAGGGCTCTGAGCAAACACCTTCAGCCCGTTCCCCCCTGCAGGCAGAGTAGAGAGCGCTGCTGCAGGTGGGGGTGACTGGCTGCTTGCTCTCGTAACTCACTGTCAATGACAGCCACACAACCCCTAGACTCTCTCCCTCACAGGTTCAGAGCTTCCAGTAGCCATGAGAGCAGACCATCCATATGCGTGTAAGGGGGACTTTCTTGCTGGAGGGGCATGCATCATCTGGTTTCTTTCCACTCATTACTTAAAATTAAGAAGAAAGAAAAACATCTCTGACAGGCATCCCAAGGAAAGCAAAGTCTGACCTTGGTTCCTGTCTTCAGAAGACCTTTTAATAATGGGCTGTCAAATATAGAAGGGGGCTGTAGGATACAGTCCCTTGGAACACTGGAATGGCCTCCTGACTGCAAGTTCCCTCATAAAAACTACCTGGGTTATGTCATATATGGGTATGGATGAAGAAGGTGCAGATGTGTCTGGATACTTTAAGCTATATTACAAACTAACTGGTTAAATGAAATGCTTCAGATGGTATCCCCAAGCAAGGGAAGAATCAAAACTTCCACAATTCTCTTTGAATATTTGTGGGCTTTTCCAAACTGAGATTTTAGTGCCCCTCAGCTTCTTAACTGCATAGTTTTTTTGCCCTCCCTTGCACACAGTAGTGCTTTTTGATAGTTGCTGTCCCTTTAAAAAAAGTTTTCTTGGTTTTTTTTCAGATCACTGAAAAGCTGGTTTGAAAAAAACACAGGAAAAACTCAAAGAAGAACAGTGAGAGCAACGGCTCACAAATGATCCTGTGTGTAAAGGCGGGAGGGAATCGATGCAGTTAAAAGCTGAGATGTGGCAATAAGTTGGTATGGAACATGCCACAGTCTCAGGGGAAGGATGCTCTCAAAATGGTGGCTATGTTTTGCCTACACACCTTGTTGAGTATTATGCTATTGTAGCAATCATTCTCAGCAGGAATGCCTTATCCACTCAGGATAATCCAGCTGTGAATGATAGCTATAGTAGCAAAAACTGTGCAATATCCAATGCTATCTGGATGCAGCCTACATCAACTTTGCCTGATGTCTATAGTGTCATTAGTATCTGTGAGGAAGGGAAATCTTAAGCATATTGGGTTATCTTGAAACACAAAAATTTAAGAGGAGAGTAATTCCTGGAGAATTTGCTCTTGCCTATACCTGTTAAACACGGGGATGCTCTTTCAGTCAGGACCCAGCATTCTTAATAGGAAGACATAATTTTAGATAAATAGCTATCATCCTGAAATGAAGAGCAATCTTATTCACTGCACTTCTGCTTTCTTATAGCAAATAACCTAGAAATATTTGCCCCTTCACTACAGTTCTGTTGGGTTTTGTAAACATTACTAGCATGGATCAGCTAAGCATTTATTGTATTCATGCCCATACACACAAAAAACACTAAATTAAACATCATCTGAAGCTACTCGAAAGAAGCTATCTTGATTGTTACATAACTGAAATGAAAAGATTATTCATGAATCAACACTGCCTTCAAAACATTAGCCATTTCACAGCTTCATAACTGTGGATATAATGTCTTAGAACCATATATAGTAGTTGATTATTGCCGGCTTTGAATTTAACTGTTGGCTTGTTTTTTAATATCATCAGTGAGGCTGAGAACTGACAATGTGAAACATATATGGATTATATCAAGGACAGCATTTTGTGGAAATTGCAACAGATTGACTGGTGTATCAGGGCTGGCAGTTTTGTGAAATAATGGCCTCGTATATCTGACCCGACTCCTCCTACAGTCAAACTCACACCTGACATTAGAAAGCTGGTATGCTTTGATTTTACTGCTGTTAGAGAAGATACAATTCATATATAAACTTCTAGGGTGCTAGGCTCCAGTAGACTATTAGTACTTAATGGGCTGTTAAAGAGCAAAGGGTCAAAGACAGCGTGTCACCCCCTAGTGGAGGCAGAGGATCCTCCACTCCCAGCCTTTGTCCCCACCCCTGCTGCCACTCACCTGGCCACTCATCTGGCAGGGAGCAATGATGTCACTTCCAGAAGTGACATCATCACACCTGCTGGGAACACACATGTGAGAGAAGAGGTCAAAAGGTGAGTGCTAGGTTCCCCCCTCCTGCCAGGAGGATTAGAGGACCTGGCAACCCTACTCTTCAGCTGTGATACAGTATTAGTAGCAAAAATGAGGAAAAACTGCTGGCGTTATGCTACTTGCAAAATGGGGGTTCTATTGGCTTCAGAATTATACAAAAACATTTGAATATAATTGCTTTAGACCTGATTGTTACTACTACAATCTCATAACTAAAAAGGTGATGATAGCAAAAGTTAGCTATCAAAAATATGATCTTTTCAAAGCCCACCATCATTGATTTGCCAAAGCCTCTTTGTGCTATCAGTAAAAGTACTTTAAGGAAGAGTGAGAATTTTTCTAAAATCTTGAACAAACAATGAGTTAGAAAGGGAAAATGTATGAATTTTTAACTGATTTATACTACAGATTTAACACATTTCTTACAACAAAGATAATTTATCTTGCCTTTACATTAAATGAGTTGCATTAATTAACGTGATATGCAAGTCAAAATATAAAATTGTACATATTTCAGATTACCTTGGTGCTCTAAAAACTTTTTATTGTATTTTTGTTAAAATTGATAACACTTTTTAGGTTTTTTAATTTGTATTCTGTTTTTAAAGGAACAGAAATAAGGTTTAACACAAGTAACCTAAGATCAACTGTGAAGAAACAGTTCAGGAAAACACAAGATAGCTTTACGAGATTCCATTGGGAGGAAAGTTTATTTTTACCTGATTTGTTAGACACCCATATAATTGCCTCTGATGAGATGTGGCTCGTATTTCCTACTGCAATTGTTAATGGAATCTGCCATAAGTAGCTGCAAGACAAAGGAGGGGGATCTAAGAACAAAGATACTGAACTGATTCTTCTCACTTAACAACAATCAGGGATTACATCAAAGGAATCAAACAATTTCAGCTGCAGAGCAAAGATTTTGATTCTGCTAAGTTGCTTTGCCTTTAAAGTGATTTTGCTATTGGCAACAAAGCAATGAGAAAGTCATTATCTTTCAGAGAAGTTACCAAATGTATTTTTCAACATACTATTATTATGAAGTACTTTCTAGTAAAATAAAATAAGTTACAAAACAGAGAGGAACCATTTCAACAGAGAGAACAGCATAACTAAAATTAATTTAAAGTGCAGAGGGTCTAAAATGAACATATGTTTTAGTTTAAGTGACAATACCCATTTCTAGTAATGTCGTTTTTTAAATATCTTTTTAAAGGCTTCTGACAATAAAATCCCATCCTTCATTGCTTACTACTTTGTATAATTATTCATATCTCTGTAAATCAAGTGTAAAATGCTCCAGTTTATATCCATTTTACACACTTGAACTGTACTAGAGAAATCAAGCTCCAATATGCTAATGGTACTCAAATGGAACCCACAAAACTTGTATAATCATTTGCTACAAGAGTTCCTTTAAACTAAGTGTACTTTTTAAGATTTGTGAAGATTTCCACAGGGTAAACTGGGGATTTCACCCGCTAACCAAAAGATTTTTTTAAAAAAATAGTCACGGCAATTTTCTTCTAAAAAAGGATTCCCCACCCCCCATGAGATCCAGCAGCTGAAATATAGTCTTGTCTAATGATTATTTTCCCGACAAATGGGGCTCTGTTACTATTTGGTTCTCTTACATTTGGTTGTACGCTGTAAACAATGTAGTTTATATGCAGACTTAACTTTGCAAACATAAAGGAATGTTAATTAGACTCATCCACAGAATCATTATTTATTATTTCTAAGGAGTTGGTAGAAGTGCTTTCAAGAAGTGTGGAACAAGATTGACAGTAAGGCTCATAGTTCCATTTTTCTTTTTTTATATATTCAAGAACATATGTTGTGCTTAACCTTTGGCACACACGTATACTACAAAGACCCATTTAATTGTTTATTACAAAAGTGAGTTAGTGTGTAGAGGCGGGATATTCAGGTCTTTCTGAGGAATAAACATATTTGTCTGAAATATGTGTGTGTGTGTGTGTGTGTGTGTGTGTGTGTGTGCACACACATGTGTGAGTGAAGCTGTTCCATCTTTTCTAAAAGGTAAATCTTTCAGCCTCTCCATCTTGCCCATAAGACCTGCTCCTGTCTTGCCTCAGCTACTTCCATTAACCCAATACATACAAACCATCAAGCACAAACTTGTAGTTAACCCAACCATATGTTCACAGTCTACATGCATACATGACTCAATGAAATAAACAGAGGTATTAGGAGGAACTCAATAAAATATCCTACAACATTATCAAGCAAAAACACATAACCATAAAATATTTCATATCCTGCAGGAAAATTGAGCTTGCGTAATTCTTTTTGAGAGGAAACACACCCAAATTTGTTACTATATTTCAGTTGTTTCAGCTCTGATGGATTGTTGCATGGAATCCAAACATTGTTGCCTGTTTTACTGGCTGCCTCATGCTTTTGATTGTATTTGACTTCCACTACATAATCTGCCTTGAGTCTCAGTGAGAAAGGCAGACTACAAATAACAGAAAGAAGGAAGGACTCTGAACTATAGGACTTCAAGTAAACAAGAGTTTCACAGCCCTATGCTTACCATATAATCAGCAAAAGCAGTTACCAGGGAGAATCATATTTGACCTTTCTCTATAAAAACCCTTGACTAGAAAAAAGCCCTGGCTCCAGAATTACTTGGGCCCCAGTTTAAGGCCCATGGAGGGGGGTGGAGGGGCACAGGGTATGGAGGCTGCCATTATCCAGATCTCCAGATCTTTTGGGAAAACTCTAGCGCTTTAGATCTTTTACAGTCTGTATTCAGACCAGGGCAAGGGACAGAGACAGCACTAGTAGCATTAGTGGATGATTCTTCAGCTAAATATAGACAAAGGCCATGCCTCCTTATTGCTCCTCCTGGATCTGTCTGCAGCCTTTGACACAGTAGACCATGCCATCCTGTTGAGGTGTTTAGAAACAGAAGTGGACATCAAAGGATGTGCCCTGGACTGGTTTAAATAATTTCTCATGGAACAGACTCACCATCGGAGAACAGCTATCTCCAGAACAGGAACTACCTTGCGTGGTTCCTCAGGGCACAAATTTATCTCCCATGTTATTCAACCTCTATGTAAAACCTATAGAACTCATTCACGGCTATGGAGTGAGATGTCATCAATATGCAGATGACACCCAACTCTATATCTCTATATCTATCCAGGTCCCTACAAGATGCAGTAGAAATCTTAGATCGCTGCCTGACAGCCGTGGTGAAATGGCTAAAAAATAACAAATTGAAATTGAACCCAGACAAGACTGAAGTGATGCTTGTTGGGAAGGCATCTATAATGTTTTTTTTATCAGAGACTGGACCAATAGTGATCTAGTATCTTAGCTCTTCCTGTCATTTCTTACGGATTTATGGCTTTGTTTTGCAAGTTAGCCATAACGTTATTTTTTGGCTAATTAGAAGGTTATACAATAGAAATTATGAATATTCAATGAAGCATTAAACCAATTATAGTTTGCTTATGTTATTATGTGAAAAGATCTTAGATATTTGCATATGATAACCTATAAAACTTGCTAATCTAGATAATGAGTTAGAGTTCTGATTGGAAGAGATCTCATGAAGATTAGATGAGATTCTTATTTTTGCAATGTAGGATATGAAAATCTTAATGCAAAATCATAAGAACTGATTATTTTAAACTTAAGAGTTAGTTAGGAAATGTCAGCAAATTTAATTCTGATTGCCTTTCTGTGTTCTATTTTTGTAGGACTTATAATAATAATCATATATATTTTAACTACTAGCTTCATTAAAAATAGAGTGTATTTTCAATAAAAGAAATAAACTCTAACAGGTGTCTGAGTACTATGATTAGAAGAATCAAAGCAATAAAGAACCTTTTGACATATAAATGTACAGATAAGCAAATGGTTCAAAGAACAATTTTGCTTGACAGGTCATGAACTAATTGCCAAACACTATCCAAGAGAAAAAATAAATCTTTCCTTTGGAGTAGTGGAAGCTTAGTTAAGACACAGGGAAGAGAACCTGTTACAATTTCAATCACTGGCCTCCTATAAATACTGAAGAACACAGCTGAGAGAACTGGATCCTGAGGCATTCTATATGTATCACCGAATGTCCTTTAACTTATACTAAACAACAGTTAAATAATCAGATTCTTTGATGGGCAGTTATTAAAGAAATGCTATCACTTCATAAGGGTGGAATTCCCAATTTAACAAAAGGGCCATTCACATTAGAACACAACAAGTGTTCGTTCTCTTTTCCTCCTCCTGATAGCTTCCATATGCTCACCTTTTCCTATGTCCTTTATTCTTCCAACCCCACTAAGCAACAACTTTTATCTGCCACCCCATCTTCACCTATATTTATTAATTCATTTATATATTGCCTTTATACACAGTGGATAAATAGCAGCTTACATCGTTCTCCTTGCCACATCAACCCTTAGAGGTAGGTTAGGCTCAGAGTGTGTGACTGGATCAAAGACAACCAGTAAGCTTCCACAGCAGAGTGGTGATTCAAACATGGGTCTCCCAGATACTAATCTGAAACTCTAATCTCTACACTACTCTGGTTTTGGGGATGAGGCTGGGGCTGCTGTTGAACAGCAGCAAGCAGTTAAACTGTGTGAGTCATGTAAGTCATGTGGTATTAAGTCACCCAGTGTTTGCTCGATCCTCTCTCAAAGGCGAAAACAGCCCTGGAAAGGGCACTGCTCCCTCCCCCCGCCTTTTCCTGAAAGAAACCAAGCCTGGAATGTAGGCTAATGGTTACCTAGCAACAGCCGCTGAGGGCATCTCATTAAAACTACAGGGACTCCTTTTATTATTTGGGGTTTTTCAAAACTCCCCAATGTATTATTTTTAAAATTTCAATTTTTTTTGCAAATGGGGGCATTTTTCAGGTGTGTAGGAAGATCTGTCTTGTCTGTTCATGGCTCCAGTCTCTAGATTTAAGTATCCTCAGATCATGGCTGCTTGGCTATTAGTATAGTATGTAAGATAACTGTCACTGAGGAAAATTTCACATCTTCCACTTTGTCCCTGAGCCAGCTGTAATTTGGCAGACAACTGATCTTATGTAACAATTGGTATCCCTAAACAAGCACCACTATTCCCTTCAAAAGATGTGGTCAGATCAGAAGGGGCTGGAAAAACAACTTGGATAGAAATACACATCAAAACTGCATATGCAACTTGCAAAGATGTGCATGTGAAATTGTTGCTTGGTTGAGTTTTTTTGGTTATTTTAATTATGTTACTCTCCTCAGTCTTTTCTTCCCCCACTTATCTCTTTGGATTTGTTTTTCATTGAAGATCTACTATTGTCCATGTTCTCTTTTTTTCATACTTCAGATTCATTTCCTTCCTCATTTTCTGCTCATTAGAGCACAACTGAAGATATAGCTAAAGAAATTACCAATGCCTATTTATTATAAACACTTCAGTGCTTATAAAAACAATAGTCCGTAGCACAGAAATTAGGATAGCCTGAAAAGGAGGAGCATTATTAATACAATTGCCTTGTTTTAATCAATAACAACAGAATTATTTTATGAAGAACTTTAAGATTCATGAAGGAAAACTAAATAGGGCTCTTGGATCAGTTTTAAATTTTAAGCTTCAAGGCAAGTGATGTTAAATGATGGAAGCAGATTCAATAAATAAAGTGTATTTTGACATTTATTAAAATGCTGAAATTCATAGTTATATTTTGTTTCCATCACGGTTGTGTACATACATGACTATTAACTATATAAGCATTAACAGAAATTCTAACTTTGTGACTAGATTTTTTTAAATGGAGTATGTGAATTCTGTGGCACAAGTGATTGAACAAATACCCTCTATACCAATGGGAAAAAAATTATACAATTCATCTATACATCTGTCAGGTTTCTTGATATTCTATTATTAGAACTATGGATCAATGAAAGAGTTTCAAATGTTGCAAAACAAGGTGGCTCAAAGCTGCTGCGTAAAAGTATTATGTCCAAGTAAAATCGTAAATATTAGTGACTAGGAACAGAGCCCATTGTAAAAATAGATACAATGGGCTCTAGCAGTGGAGTATTGGGATGGCTGCGCTAGCGCGGCCCTTCCAAGGCCCTACAGTTGGTGGAGGGGTGGGAAGGCTGTGTGGGGAGGGAGCCCCCTGCGTTGAACCTCTCTGCCGGCTTCCCGGACCCACAGCCGCCACAGAGGTGGTGGGAAGGCCATCCAGGGGGCTTCCCCCACACTGTGCCTCCCTGCCGGCTCCACAGACAGGCCTCTGAGGAGCTAGAGAGCCAGCGGTGAGGCCACATGGGGGGATTCCCCCGCACTTTGCCTCCCCACCACCTCCACAGGCAGGTCTTTGAGGGGCTGCAGAGCTAGCAGGGAGGCATAGTGTGGCTCTGCAGATGCCAGCAAGGCAGCGGGAAGGCCGCACAGGGGGAGCTCCCCCGTGCTTCGCCTCCTCACTGGCTCCGCAGTCCCTCAGAGGCCTGCCCCCGCCGATTCACTTTTTATCCTGGTGCAGGTGCACCTCAGAGTCCTCAGTACACGTGCGCCAGGATAAAAAGGGACTTGTCAGCAACACAGTTTGCCTTTTATGTCTGCTTCTGGGCATTAGTTATGCTTCTAGGCAGTTATTTTGCATTAGTGAAGAAGCTGAAAAATGAACTTTTGTGTTTACACAAATTACCACCACTAAGTTGCGCGTGCATTCTTGAATATGCTGGGGCATAGCTTAATAGGTGAGAGCCTGTTTGGCATAGCTTAATAGCCGAGAGCCAGTTTGGTGTAGTGGTTAAGAGCACAGGACTCTAATCTGGAGAACCAGGTTTGATTCCTCACTCCCCCACTTGAAGCCAGCTGGGTGACCTTGGATCAGTCACAGCTTCTCTCAGCCCCACCTGTCAGGCTATGGCATTCCAGTTGGCTAGAGTCTGCTTTCCTCTCTTCTGCAAGAAGACAAGGTCTTTTAATTTCAAAAGGTTTTATTAGAAAGACAGCATTCAGGCCCATATGTCCACATTCCAGGACCAAGCAGATCCTGGCTGAGCAAAGCTTTGTTAGGAGTGAGTTACAAAATGAAAGTTGGTACACTTCAAAGTCTCAGATCCCAGCCTCCCCAGAGTTCACATAGCAGGCAGCTTCTCTGTGGGAACGCTGGCTCATCAAGGTCGTCTCAGAAGGAAACAGATAAGACACAGCATCCTCTCCCATGGAAATGTACTTGAAGGGACCTAGAGGGGAGAGAGACTAAACAACTACAGAAATTAATATGGCGTTACACAGGCTACATGTCCCCAGCATGGCAGATCCTGTCTCTATGAGCACTTCCTCTGCCTCTAGTTCCTTCTTCAGTTGGCCTCACTTTTGCGCCTCTCGCCCGTGGCTCGCCCGTGGCACTGGAATAGGGCGCGATGGCGTAGGGGCGGCCGGGGCTGGTGCATGAAGGGGACACTGAGCGGCAAAGTGCCCGCTCCAGCCGCATTGGAGGCATAATCTTTATCGCCAGCGAGTTTCTTGCGCTCCGATGGTCGGTTTTGATCCTGCCTCAGCGGCTTTCAGCTCCTTTTCCAACCGCTCTTTTTCCTGCGTTCCATGTCTGCGAAGCGAGCGCGGGGTTAGAAGTGGGCAAGCCGGAGGCAGCGGGGAAAGGTCTCGGGGAGGGCCTTGAAGGCTTTGAGTTGCGAACTGTCCATCTTGCCCCCGTTTCACATGCAAATCTCACTTCCATTGAGTTTCCTTAGCTTCTTGGTTCATAAGAGCGCCGCTGCCCCCCTTTGGCTCTGGCAGCTCTTGCTGAATTTCCGTGCAGGCCCCCTCCCCTTTCATTGGATCTTTATATTGGTCTCTTAAGGCTGTTATAAATACTTGCAAACTGGTCAGTTCAGGAACTCTAGTAAAGACAGGAGTCACGTCCCCTTCCGCTGTGAAAGTCTCCAGCCTGGCCCCCAGGTACATCCCACTGCTTTCTCCGTTGGGGGAGAGATGGCCCCATTGGATGAAGAATTGGAATGTTTGCACAATAAAGAATCCAATAAAAAAATCCTCATTTGCAGGCATCTCCACTCAACGCCTCTTTTAGCTTAATCTGGTCTCTCGGTAGCTTCTCCTCTCCCATTTGGCCCGGGGTTGGAGCTGGGTTTTTGTTGTTGGGGTAATAATAGCATACTCTGTAAACCGCTCTGAGTGGGTATTAAGTAATCCTGAAGGGTGGTATATAAATCAATTATTATTATTATTATTATAATATTATTATTATAATGTTATTAATTTCTTTACATGGCTGTATTTACAGGCTGCTGTACATGAAATAGTTATAATGTCTGAATCAGCTGTATGACAAACATCATTAAAAATGAATAAGATAAACAAGTGACTATAAGTCTGATTGGGAAGATGGGGAAGTCCAGTTAATTTGGTAAATTCTTTGGAATTTCAGGTATCCATTTCACATATGGAAGCAAATGACAATGTAGACCTAACAAAGCAGTGGAAATGTTAAGATTTTTTTAGAGTGCAATCCTAAACAGAGTTACACACTTCTAAGTCTGTTCACTTCAGTGAACTTACATGGGTGTATCGCTACTTAAGACTGCAATGCTATATTTTCCTTGTCTTGTGTTTAGTGGTTTTTAGAGTGTGAGCATGAGGGCAGAGAGATATTTAATTTTGTTTTTGTACAGCAACTAGAATGTATCACATACTTTTTAATTAGTTATAATTAAATTAGTGGGGGAGGGAAGGCAGCATGGTAAAGCCTGACCTTGTCAGATATCGAAACTAAGCAGAGATAGTACTTGGATGGGCAACTATAAAGAAGACAATGGCAAACCACCTCTGCTTGTCACTTGCCTTAAAAACCCTTGCTGGGGTCGCCATAACTTCATTGCAATTTGGTTGGCATGCACGCATGCACACACCCACACACATACACAATTATGTTAATATTAAAGAGTATAAAGGAAAGTTCCTATTATCTAAATAAAGTAAGCCCTGACCTGAGTAGCTCAGGCAAGCCCGAGCTCGTCAAGTCTTGGAAGCTAAGCAGGGCCAGGCTTGGTAAGTAACTAGATGGGAGACCTCCAAAAAAGCTCATGGTTGCAGAGGCAGGCAATGGCAAACTACCTCTGTTAGTCTCTTGCCTTGAAAACCTCATCAGGGGCTGCCAAAAGTCAGCTATGATTTGATGCCACTTTCCACCACCTGCAAATACAGTAAAAGCTATTTTATCTAGCACTGTTGTAGAATGGGGGGTGCTGGCTAATCAGATGTTCCAGATTTTCAAGCTTATTGCTCTGCTCTGTCCTCAACCCATAGGAATTCAAGACAACCAAACCAGATCCCTTTTGGAACGTCATGGCAAAAGCCATGGATCTCAAACTTTATTGTGAATAATGAACTTCTTACATATACAAGAAACTTTAGTATTGGGGAAAGGTGTTTTAAGGGTTACACTTCCATGTTTTCCACTTCCTCCTGAGCCACGGACCCACCCTGTGCACTAGACAGACAAGTGGAGCAGCTCCTCTGGCATAGCTGATACCCAACTGGCATAGCTGATACAGCTTGGGTGGGCTGCGGGGGAAAGAAGAACTTGAGCTGGCAAAAATCAGCTGGCAATGCTGGCTGTCACAAGTTCAGTTGAAGGCATCAAGCTGACTGGCAGAAAATGCAGGGACAATGGAGGGTTATGGTGGTCGAGACCAGGTAACAAAGTTCTGTATGACAAGTTGCCATGACTTGTCCACTGATCTAAAGGTCTGTATGTGCTCATGTAGAGCACCGTGCAGACACCAGCTTTCCCTTTTCAATACTGCAGTATTGGAAACAACTATGTCAATGGATTTCAAACATTATTGCGAATAATGAACTTCTTACATACACAAGAAGGGAAAGGCTTTTAAAGAATTACACTTCTACATTTTCACATGTAACCCAAGCACACATGATGCTCTAAAATTGCTTTCCCAGGTACTATATCCAGAGGAGTTAGCCGTGTTTGTCTGTAGTTGCAAAACAGTAAAGAGTCCAGTAGCACCTTTAAGACTAACCAACTTTACTGTAGTATAAGCTTTCGAGAATCACAGTTCTCTTTGTCAGATGCATGGAGGGTAAGAAGAAACTGGTCAGATATATAGGTGGAGAGGGGAGGGGGAGTAGATGCAAACGTTATCAGAAGCTACAGATTGCATCTACTCCCCCTCCCCTCTCCACCTATATATCTGACCAGTTTCTTCTTACCCTCCATGCATCTGACAAAGAGAACTGTGATTCTCAAAAGCTTATGCTACAATAAAGTTGGTTAGTCTTAAAGGTGCTACTGGACTCTTTTCGATCCAGGTACTATATACACTATTCTACCAGTGCTCAGCCACATTGTTATAGCTAAACTAAATATACCCTGTTAATAGGAAATAATCAGGAAAAGTGTTAATTCGCACAACCAAACTTGCACGCCAAGTGGATCAACCCATGATAGCCTTCTAACTGCATCACTATATACACCGTAAGTTGAGCAGTGGCAACAAAAATGTGGGTTGAGTTGAGAGCTTGATTGTTTTTACCGTATGCCAGTCTTGGAAAGAATCTGCTAAACCACATTCTTTACATGCCAGATCAGTCATGTGGCTTTGCCCACAATATAGAAAAACAATCAAGCAAAAAGAAATGAAAAGATATGTTAATGCCTCTTTTCATGAAGAACAAGGCATAGAAATGAAGAAGCCTAAACCTATGCATTCTCACTAAGGACTTACTTCTGACTAATGTGTTGGGGACTGCACTGAGCAGAAGTTAAATAACCGAGAGAGAATCTATCTACACCAAGTCTACTGATGCCAGGTACTCCTAAGTGGTTAGAGTGAATGGATCAGTTAATATGACAAGCTAACAGAAGTCAAGCCAAGCCACAGACCTGCAAACAGTCCAAATACTTTAAACGTTTATTAAAATATAAGGTAGTATTGTAAAGGAAGTTGAAAGATTTGGTATTAGTTTAACTACTCCCAATCTTCCAGTTGCCTAAATTGAAGAATTGCAGAACCAGAACCATGATCCATAGGCACACATGTATGAGTAACCATATACAGAATTTCTCATGAAGGAAACACTAAAAAGAAAGAAAAGAAGCCTGCACCTGAGAACTCTGGAAGAGGGACAGCTCTGCCATGTTGACATCATTTCTGCCAGGTCTTGAAGCCCGAACAGTCAAACTTTACATTTAAAATCTGTATGATAAAGCCTGCCAAGTTCATACTTTATATTAAGGTAATTTATAAACAGGATTTGTAGTCGCTTCCAACCATCACAACTGCAATTCAGGTCAAGTCAAACCAGCTAAATACCATCCTGGTAATCACTTGGGAGTATCCAGCACAACTTGTCAGTTCTTCTATATTCCACACCATCTCTGTTTTATGATGTGGGACACTATCTAAGCTTTGTTACTCAGACAGGAGGGCTGTATTGTAGGGAGGGAGGTCTCAGATGTTTCGCTAATGAGTTAGGGAGCCATAAACTTCACCACTATGTTGCCTTACGTGCTATCCGTTGCTTTAAGTATGTGCTATCTGTGCTTCAAGTATCATCCTACTGGGTAGTCATATGTTTTTTACTATCAGTCCTAGAATTGTTTATGCTCTGTTTCAGCATTTCTTCAACTCTGTACTGGATTCTTGCTAATGCTATGTCTTTGTAAATTTGTATTTATTTACCCTACGGCATTGTTTATGGAAATGTCCTTGATACTGACTGTACTAATCTCACACTGTGTAATCCGCCTTGAGTCTCAGTGAGAAAGGTGAACTATAAATGACACAAATAAATTAAATAAATAAAAAGCCAACAATGGCTTAAGCTTAAAAAGAATACAGAATTCAAAAGCTCTATTCTTTGTTTTTCAATAAAAAAAATGGTTCTGCTTGTAAAATTCTAGTCCATTTTAACAACAGCTACAAAAATTATCCTTAGGTAAACATAAAGAGTTTACAAAAAATTTTTATCTATGATTTAGTACAACAGATTTGCCAAAAATGAGTGGTATGAAGGAAAAACAGCAAGTGAATTGCCCTGATTTAAACTATGAAATGCTTTCTGTAGTCACTACTGGTACTCTCAGCCTGTATGATGCAAACTCCCAAGTAACAGATTTAAGCTGCAAGCCTAGAGATCCAAAGCAACTGGGAATGACAGATGTACACCTAGGTAGGTTCTGAAAGTTCATGCTGAAGATAATCAGCCAGTAGAACAGTAAAGATAGTTTTAAATGAGAGTGGCTTTTTCATTCAGCTCAGAGATGGATTGCAACAAAAAGTGTGTAGCTTTGCATCTATGTTCTCTGGCAGCACAAGCACTTTCCCCTTGTCTAAACATACGGTTGTCTAGGGCTATCACCTCTGGCTGCAATGCTATATGGACACTCACTGATTTTCAGGTAGGCAGCCGTGTTTGTCTGCAGTAAAACAGCAGGACTGAGTCCAGTGGCACTTTAGAGACCAACAACATATTCAGTGTATATGTTTTCGAGAGTCAAAGCTCACTGAAGTCAAAGATATATGAAGATGGGAGCTGTGAATCTCACAAGCTTATACTCTGAATATCTTGTTAGTCTCTAAGGTGCCGCTGGACTCAAATAATTGACTTTCAGTTGGTGAGGCCTGATAAAGTAGACAAGGTACTTCAAAGTATGCAGCCCACCATGTCCAGTCTTGACTGTTTCCCCTCGTGGTTAACAGTATCATGCCAGGAGATGATAAATGCATCTACATGGGAGAGTATAGTTCTGACTGCTTTGAAAGAAGTGGTTCTGAGACTCCTTCAGAAGAAGGCATCCCTGGACCCAAATGACCTAAACAAGTACTGCTTGGTTGCTAATATTCCATTTTGAGCAAAGTGTTTGAGCTTGTGGTAGTGGTCTCGAAGAAGAGAGGTTACCTAGATCCATTTCAATCTGGATTCAAGTGTGGCTTTGGGATGGTACCAGCTTTTGGAGTGAGATGTCACCAGTATAAAGATGACACATAATTATTTCTTTTTAAGAGCTAAGCCATGTGAGTCTGTGAAAGTTCTGAATAGGTGTCTGGAGTAAGTAACTGGATGAAGGTCAATAAACTGAAGCTTAATCTGGACAAGACAGAAGTTGCTCAGGGACTGTGGAGACAGCCTGTCCTGGCAGAGGTTGAACTCTCACTGAAAGACCAGGTTCGTAGCTTGGGAATGCTATTGGACCCTGGCCTGCAGTTGGAGGTGTCAGGGCTTGCCACCGCTGCCACTGGGCGTGGCACTGGGCGGTCTGCTCCTGACGTCATAGGGGGGCCAGGGATTCTGCAGGACCCTGCTCTGTGGAAGGAGGGGCGGTATACCTCACCCAGACTCCCTCTCAGTCCACTCGCTGGCCTGCTCAACCTGGCCTGCTTACCCTCTGCGTCCTCTTTCACTTCTTCCTCCCAGAGCTCTCCTCCAAACCTCCACGCTTGCATCACACCGCTCTCACTCCACATCATCACTCCCTACTCACACCCACCACCACAGGGCTCTTCCCAGCCAGCTTTTATAGGGCTTCCTTCTACTGTCCCACCCCTCTTCCAGCCTGGTCTTGGGCTGCACCAAGCAGTTGCAGCTGGGGTAGCTGATCTAGCCCCACTGACCAGCACCAGCTGTGCCTTGTTCCCTGGCTGCCCAGCCTCCCTGCCTTGGCTGATTGCTGCAGGCCTGTCCAGCTGCAGTCCCCTGGCTAGCAGCCTGGCCTGCCTGGCTGAGCTGATGGCTGAAGGTGGGTCCAGCTGCGGCTCCTTGGCTGGTTGCCCAGGGCTTCCTGCAGAGTGCCTCCAATAGCCCCACCTGGAGTGGCTTGGCTTTTGGCAACTCCTGGGCCAGGCTACTATTTTCTAGCTGGGGCGTGGCTTTGGGTTGTTGGGGCTGCTGCTGCTTCTCCTCCTCAGGTAAGGTTTTTGGGTGGGTGACTGCTGGGCCCCCAATCCCTCTGCCCTTGCCCCCTTCTGCCTTGCTTAGTCCCCTTTCCTTCCCCAGGGGAGTGGGACTCGCTGGCCTCCTTCTGTCTCCTCCTGCCTCCTGAGGCCCTGCGCCTTTGCCCCTTGCCCCTGGCACAGGCAGGTTCTGGCTCCATTTGCCCATGGGAGGGGTTGACCTGCTGTTCCCCGGCTGCCCCCTCTGTTTGCCAGTCAGACCGGTTGACCTACTGTCTGCTGGCTGACCAGTTGACCTGCTGGCTGCTGACTGCCCCCTCTGTTTGCCCGTCGGCCCAGCTGACCTGCTGTTCCCTCTTGTCAAGTCTGGGGGCTGGGGCTCAGACCCCGGACACACCCCCCCACTTGGCTTTGAGTTGTGGGGGTCCGGTTCAGCCTCGAACATGCGGGACATGAAGTCCGCGTCCACATGCCGTGCCCCCTGGCGGTATTTGATGGTGAATTGGAAGGGTAGGAGGGAGAGGTACCACCGCAGCACCCTGGGGTTGTGCGCCTTCATGCGATGGAGCCACTGCAGGGGTGCATGGTCTGTCAGCAGTACAAAGGGGTTGTTGGCCAGGTAGTACTGCAGGGCCCCCACCGCCCACTTGACCGCTAGGGCCTCCCGCTCCACCGTGGCATAGCGCTTCTCGGCGGGCTGGAGCTTCCGGCTTAGGAACAGAATTGGGACATCCACGCCATCCCGCTCCTGGGTCAGCACAGCCCCGAGGCCGGTGTCCGAGGCATCTGTGGCCAGTGTGAAGGGCTGGTCAAAGTCCGGGTTCCATAGGGCCGTGGCGTTGGAGAGGGCTAACCGCAGGTCCTTAAAAGCTGCCTCTAGTTCTGGGGTCCACCGGACTTGGTTGGGCAGCCCCTTCCTTAAGCTGTCCGTCAGGGGCGCCGCTCGGGAGGCAAAGTGCGGGATGAACCGCCCGTAATACCCCAGCAGTCCTAGGAATCGCCGAACCTGCTTCTTGGTCTTGGGCTGTGGGGCGTCGGCTATTGAGGCCACCTTGTCCGGTGGTGGCCTGACTCGTCCTCCCCCGACCACAAAGCCCAGGTATTGGAGTTCCTGGAACCCCAGGTGGCTCTTTTTTGGGTTCGCCCTTAGTCCAGCTCGTTGGAGGGCCCTTAAGACGGCTTCCAGGTGTTGGAGGTGGGTGGGCCAGTCGGGGCTGAAGATAATAATATCATCAATGTACGCCATGGCGTACGCCCGGCACTCTCCCAGCACCTGGTCCACCAGCCGCTGAAAGGTGGCTGCTGCCCCATGCAGGCCAAACGGCATCTTCTTGAATTGGAAGAGGCCTTGGGGGGTGGCAAAGGCCGTCTTCTCCCGGTCCTCCGGCCGTACGGGCACCTGCCAGTAGCCCTTTGTTAAGTCCAGGGCCGACAGGTAGCGGGCGGACCCCAGGTGGTCCACCAGCACGTCTGCTCGGGGCATGGGGTAGGCGTCGAACTGGGCCACCTTATTCAGTTCACGATAGTCAATGCAAAACCGGGTGGTCCCATCTGGCTTGGGCACCAGGACTATTGGGCTCCTCCAGGCACTTCGTGAGGGTTCGATTACACCCAGCCGTAGCATCTCGTTTGTCTCCTTCTCCACTGCCTCCCACCGCTTCCTGGGGATGGGGCGCCAGGTAGCCCGGGCTGTCTGCCCCGGGCTGGTCGGGATGGCATGTTGAATCAGGCTGGTGCTGCCCGGCCTGCGGGAGAAGACCCCGGTAACCCGTGCACAGAGGTCTCGTAGCTGGGCCCGTTGAGCTGGATCGAGCTGGGGGTCTACCTTGGGCTCCTCGAACTCTGGGGCTTCGGAGGTCCATGGCAGCTCACTGTCAGGAAGCTCCAACGGGTCCTCGGCCACGCCACACTCCTCTTCTGGGCGCTCATGCCACCGCTTCAGGAGATTCACATGCAGGGTCCTCCGCCGACGCCGGCCAACCCCGCACTGGACTTCGTAAGTAGTGGGGCCCAGCACCCTCCGAATCGGGTAGGGGCCCCTCCATGGGTCCCCTTCCTCTCTGGGGAATACCGAGTGGTGCACCAGGACCTTCTCTCCCGCCTGGAAGGCCCTCATCCGTGCACCCCGGTCGTAGGTGGCTTTCTGCTTCGCCTGGGTGCGAGTCAGTCTGCGGTTCGCCTCGGCTTGGGACTGTTGCACCCGGTTACGGAGTTGGCTTATGTACTCCCGTGTGGTGGGCGCAGGGCTGCTGGCCTGGGGCGCCCAGCGTTCTGTCAGCCGGGAGAGCATCCCTCTTGGCTTGCGCCCATACAGCAGCTCGAACGGGCTGAAGCCAGTGGAGGCCTGCGGGGTCTCCCTGAGGGCAAACATGAGTGGGTCGATGTACAGGTCCCACTGATGAGGCTTCTCCCGTGTCATCTTCTTCAGGGCCTCTTTGATGGTCTGGTTCAGCCGCTCTGCCAAACCGTCTGTCTGAGGGTGGTAAGCCGAGGTGAACACCTGCCGGATCCCCAAACTCTGGCAGAGTTGGCGCATGGCGGTGGCACGGAACAGGCCTCCTCGATCTGTCAAGATTTCATCCGGCAGCCCCACCATCGCGAAGAACTTGGACAGTGCCCAGACCACCCCCGGGGTCTGCATGGTCCTCAGCGGGATGACCTCGGGGAACCGTGTGGCGTAGTCCACAATCACCAGGGCAAAGCGGTGGCCCCGGGGTGTGCGTGGCAGCGGTCCGATGAAGTCCATCGCGATGCGTTGGAAGGGCGTCCCCATGACGGGTAGTGGGGAGAGGGGGGCCTTCGGTGGGCGGCGGGCTGCCACCCGCTGGCAGGTGGGACACGAGCGGCAGTGGGCCTTCACGTCGGCATTCACGGAGGGCCAGTAGAACTGCTCAAGGATCTTCTTCAGGGTCTTGTGGTGCCCCAGATGCCCGGCCCACGCATGCTCATGGGCCGTGCGGAGGACTTCGGCCCGGTAGGCAGTCGGCACCAATAGCTGGCGGACCTCCCCCTGGCCACTTGGGGCGCGAGCTATGCGAACCCAAACCCCTCCTTGCTTCTCGATGCGCGGGAGCCGTTGGGACCTCCGCTCATCCCGCACTAGCTCCTCCTCACGAGCTGCCGTCTCTCGTAAGCGCTGCAAGGACTCATCTGCCCCTTGGGCGTCACAGAATGGGCGATCGGCCGGGGGCCCCGCTGGGTCTCCAGTCCGTGGTTCTGCCCCTGGTCTGGTGGAGGGACCCTCTCCTGGGTCGTCGGCCTCCTCCACTTGCAGAGCGGTGGCAACTTGGGGGTCTGTCAATTCCCCTGCCGCCTTCAGCCGAGACCCGGCGATCCCTGGGGTGTCTCCTCCCAATTTCTTCGCTGCCTGCTGGAGGAGCCTGAAGAACCCCGGGGCATCTCTTCCCAGCAGCATTGGCACGGGTAGGTGAGCTAACTGGGCAACTTCCATTTGGTGGCGGACCCCTAGGTACTCTATCGTGATTAGGGCCGTAGGGTACGGCTGGGTGCGGCCCATCACATCCATCACCGGGATCCAGCGGTGCACTGGGGTAGCAGCTGGGAGGAGCTGGGGCCGAATTGCTGAGACTGCACTCCCAGAGTCTAACAGGGCTTGTAGGATCAGCCGGCCTATCTTCACGGTGGCGCATAGACTCTGCACCTGCTTGCCAGGCGGTGGGTTATTTTCCCAAACGAGGGCACAAACCCTTGGCAAGGCCTCTGTGAGCGCGCCGGCTTGCAACCGCAGCTCCGCTGTCTGTGCTAGTTCCACTGGAGCGGCTGGGTAGGCTGCCTCCAGCTTTCCCCACATCCTATCCTGGCGTTCCTCCAGCCACAGTCCAAGCTCCGCTGGGGCGGCGGCCTTGGGAGGCCGCCCCTTGACTGGCGCCTGCGTCGGAACGTCTCTCCCCGTACGGGCCACCAACTTGTCAGGGCTTGCCACCGCTGCCACTGGGCGTGGCACTGGGCGGTCTGCTCCTGACGTCATAGGGGGGCCAGGGATTCTGCAGGACCCTGCTCTGTGGAAGGAGGGGCGGTATACCTCACCCAGACTCCCTCTCAGTCCACTCGCTGGCCTGCTCAACCTGGCCTGCTTACCCTCTGCGTCCTCTTTCACTTCTTCCTCCCAGAGCTCTCCTCCAAACCTCCACGCTTGCATCACACCGCTCTCACTCCACATCATCACTCCCTACTCACACCCACCACCACAGGGCTCTTCCCAGCCAGCTTTTATAGGGCTTCCTTCTACTGTCCCACCCCTCTTCCAGCCTGGTCTTGGGCTGCACCAAGCAGTTGCAGCTGGGGTAGCTGATCTAGCCCCACTGACCAGCACCAGCTGTGCCTTGTTCCCTGGCTGCCCAGCCTCCCTGCCTTGGCTGATTGCTGCAGGCCTGTCCAGCTGCAGTCCCCTGGCTAGCAGCCTGGCCTGCCTGGCTGAGCTGATGGCTGAAGGTGGGTCCAGCTGCGGCTCCTTGGCTGGTTGCCCAGGGCTTCCTGCAGAGTGCCTCCAATAGCCCCACCTGGAGTGGCTTGGCTTTTGGCAACTCCTGGGCCAGGCTACTATTTTCTAGCTGGGGCGTGGCTTTGGGTTGTTGGGGCTGCTGCTGCTTCTCCTCCTCAGGTAAGGTTTTTGGGTGGGTGACTGCTGGGCCCCCAATCCCTCTGCCCTTGCCCCCTTCTGCCTTGCTTAGTCCCCTTTCCTTCCCCAGGGGAGTGGGACTTGCTGGCCTCCTTCTGTCTCCCCCTGCCTCCTGAGGCCCTGCGCCTTTGCCCCTTGCCCCTGGCACAGGCAGGTTCTGGCTCCATTTGCCCATGGGAGGGGTTGACCTGCTGTTCCCCGGCTGCCCCCTCTGTTTGCCAGTCAGACTGGTTGACCTACTGTCTGCTGGCTGACCAGTTGACCTGCTGGCTGCTGACTGCCCCCTCTGTTTGCCCGTCGGCCCAGCTGACCTGCTGTTCCCTCTTGTCAAGTCTGGGGGCTGGGGCTCAGACCCCGGACAGGAGGTTCAAGTCTCCTTCATGGCACATACTGCTTTTTATCAGCTCTGGCTGGATTGAAAGTTACAGCTGTTCCTCAAAAAGTGTAATTTGACCATAGCGATCCATGCTCTGATCACATCCAAGTTAGATTACTGCAATGCACTCTTCATGGGGCTTCCTTTGAAAATTGTTCAGAAACTACCATTGGTCCAAAATGCGGTGGCCAGGCTACTGTCAGGGGTTGGTTACAGGGATTGTGTCACTGGGATTGTGCTAAGACCTGCACTAGTTACCTATCAGTTTCCATGCACAATTCAAAGTCCCGTACTATCCAGCCTGCTCGTTAACCTGCCTCTCAAGCCCTGCTCTCTGTATACCCACCTCCAGAGGTGAGGCAGGTGAAGACTAGAGACAGGGCATTGTCTGTGGTGGCACCTTGCCTTTGGAACAACCTGCCCCTAGAGGCATACCAGGCACCTACTTTACTTTCTTTTAGGCATCAGGTTAAACACCTCCAATTTTCAAAACTTTTAAATAGGGGATTTACTTAATGTCTTTTGAATAGTTTACCTCTGTTTTATGGATAATTTTAAGCTGTTTATGTTTAATGGTTTTTTAATGGGTTGTTTTTTAGATTTCTGGTGATTTTAATTCAAGCAGGACTCTGAAGTGGAGGCATACTCTAAATAAATAAAACAGATTTTGAGGAAGATATTTCTGCGTAGCTATGTGTTTGATTATACTGTAAGCAATATTTCTGTTCTGCTATTTTATAATCTGTGGTATGTATGGCATAATAACAGATTTTAAAATTCATTTTTGATTAATGTATTGAAGAAAAAAGGGGTTAGTGAGGATTGGAATTGAAGCTATACAGGTATTTGGTATGAAGGAGGTAAGCAATTTCTTTCTATTGGACAGAAGATCATGATAATAAGCCTGTGAGCCTGTTAACCATGTTCATATTATACACTATACATATATTACAGCCCTCCATGAAACCTTGGTAAAGAGATGTTTTAAATAAGGGATAATAATAAAGTCCAATTAGGGTGAATTTTGCAACTAAATCTTGGTACTCCCCCATCAAACTGCTCTGCACATCACAATTAAACAATGGGGGATAAGATGAGCAATCTGACAGAGGACCGCATTATTTTCTATTTTTACCTTGAAACTTTCCTCCCCCCTTTAAAGTCCTACAGGTGGGCACATCTGTGACCCCAAGATAAATGGATCCCAGAAAAGCAAACCAGCAAAACAGAAAACATGTAACCAAGGCTCATCTTTGAGCATCTATTTGGAAGATGGTCCTTTTTCTAGCCTTTTATTTTTATAGCCCTTTAGCCAACTAATTACTTGTTATATTGATTACTCAAAATGATGTTTCCTTAATGGCTGTAAATTGTTAGGAGATAAGACTCTAGTAAACATCCTCCTTCCTAAGAATGGGAACTTATGCAATTAACAGATCAGGAGAAATTACAATCAATTGAAAAGGTGAAAACAGCAGATGTAAAACGCTCAATTGAAGAAAAATCTCTCAAATACACTCAGATTGGCTTACACATACTTCAAGCAGTAGAAATGCCTCGTGCACCATCATCTCTATGTATGGATCATTTCAGTTTGATTACCATGATGGATGTTGACAGGATTTTGGTCAAGGACCCACTTATCTACAGGACTACTCCTCTCAATATGCTCTGCTGAGATAGCCTCACTCATCTCACAAAGCCTTCAGAAGTGCCACTCTACAAAGAGGTGAGAACAATTGCTTCCCATACCTGGGCATTCTCTGTTGTGGTTTCCACCTGGTGGAACAGCCTGCCTGACAACATCAGAAAGGCACCCATTCTTCTATCATTTCACAGAATGTGTAGTTGGTATCTTTGTTGCAAAGATCCACTCCACTTGGTAAAAGAATGACCGGGGACATCAAGCCCAGTGCAGGTATGTCTAGCTGCCTGAGTAATTTAGTAAGAATATTTTTCCATCCAGATTTCTTTTCAGATTTCAAGATTTCTTCCTGATTTGGTTTGAAAAGCAGCACTTATGGAGTCCCCAATTGTAATTTCTAGATTTAGACTATGGCACATATAAAATCTGCTACATTTCTCTCTTTTTATTTTGCTTAATGCTTAACAATGTACACAAGCATTTAAGCATGCTCTAATCATAATGTAGTGTTTTATCCAAGGTGCTTATGTATTTGTGCATATTGGTTATCTTTAAAGGGTAAAAAGATACAAATTGAAGATTACAGCAAACTGTAATCTTCACTAATTCTGACACTAATATTACAAAATCCCCAAGCTCAACAAGAAGCATATAGAGAAGGATGCATGACTGGGTGAAACTATGGAACAATAATAAAATTGAATAGGAGACCATCTGTTTATCATTACAACCCGAGGCAGCTAATAACAGTATCAGTCAGGCCATAAGGGTTTGCTTGATTGTTTAATGACAGAAGCCCTGTACACATATTCCAACGTTGCATTCAGTCTGAGACACATCTATACTTTATTACCGCCTTGTTAGCATGGTGCCTACGTATGGAGGGAAGGGTATACATGTGGGTTTCCTTCCCATGATCAGGATTTAGGAATGTCTGAAAAACGGTATTGGTGATCTAGAAGGAGCCAACATCTGTACATTTCTTTTATGTATAGGCACCATGCTTATGAGCTGTCAATTTTGCACAGGTGTAGGGTGAAACAAGCCTACTCTTTCCTTTCTATGTACACTGATAAAACACACAATCAGAACAAGTGCATAGGACTATGTTCTTCCACACTGGATGACATCTGTCCTAGTGAGTCCAAAGAAAAATATTCATTTGGATCTATGAATGCTTTTGACAGCATATAAAAGGATCTGAATCCCTTTCTTCAAGAGGCAGCAGAAAGGACCTTGCCATTATGTTCAGAAAGCTCTGAAATAGAGGGCTTTGGTCAGTAAGTTTGGGAAAGCACAAGTGAGAAGCAGCCTTTCATGCCATATCCCTTCCTTCCCCTAAAAACTTTCACCAAGAGGATTTTACAGACCACACAGTGGACAAGAGGCATTCTTTCACGATCTACACAAAGGGGCTATAGGCTATGTAATAACTGTCCCTTTATTTAGTGTGAGATGCATAAGGAATGCAAATAGGTCTGAGGTAAGAGCTGGGATCTGTATATGGGCTGCCAATGTCAGAAAGGCACTAGCTCTCCTTTTAACTGGCAAAAGCCATATTATTTTCCTAGGGAGTTTCTGGGACAAAACAGCCTTTGGAATAAAATGCTGAAAGTTCCCTCAGTCATCTTTCATATGGCATATTTTACCTGTGCTAGCAAAGCAGTTCAGAAGAAAAAAGCAAATAGACACATACAATCTCAAAGGGTTGGGACATTACTATGACTTTAGAAATGTTATCATCATAGATGCAAATCTGCACACTTTTCTTGCAAGACAGAAAAAGAAAGGCATGAGTTCCAACAAATGGAACTTGGGCAGGTTTCTCTATGGATTGCACCCTTTGTATGTATCAGCAAGTTGCTAGCATGCAGCATAATAGGACAGATGTGGCTCGTGGCTTACACAGATTGCTGCAGTATAACATGATGTGAGTTATGGTTCACAAATAATACATATACTACATCTAATTTTGAGCATAGTTTCTGTCCCTCCAGAGTCTATTTTAGGGGACTTACTTTGATAACAAATAACTAAATGGTATGTTGAACTAAAACACAGAATTTATAAGTTGTAGTTTTTATAGCTTATTAAAAGTCACAATTATTTTAGAAAGGACAGATTACCCTGTTAATTTTCTATAGACACATGTTATATACTTGTGATGTTACAGAAGCCTGAAAGCCAGAACACCCAAATACTGCCCTCACTTCCGTTTACTGAAATGGCTCCCTATTCCCCAACATGCTATTAGCTGAATTACTGTAATACACAACCATTCTAACTACTCAGGAGTAATAAAGCAACAAAAAAGACTAGAAACAGAAGACAACATGAGAACAGATTTACAGAATGAAATTCTGATATATCCTCCATTTCTTCAAAGGCATTTGCATCTCCTCCTGGAAACTGGCATCAATAGAGGACAAAACCAGGTAAGAATTCTATTCACACGAATCCTTAAAGTGCACACATGCATACCTGTTCCATGACACAGATGGCAGAAAAGACTAAAAGAACTGAGTATTTACAGGCTTTCGTGTACTTATCAACACATCTTCTGTGAGATTGCTAATGCTTATACCCTTTTTTGTAATTAATTCTGTAAATTCCCTATTTAATTCACTTGGCATATTTATTTCTTGTATCTGTATATTTTAGTGTTCAACATTTTCTGTAGGAAGATTACAACACTGATAGAAAATAAAGGCTGAAGAGCACACCTGATAGTTAGGGTAAAGTCCATTGGAAAGAACAAGCTTAGATATCAGTGTATGCAGACCTGCATCTTGGTAGAAAGAATGAAAACAGTTTGCAGAAATTTCTTTAAAAGTGACATAGGAAAGGACCGGCTCTGACCTATGTCTTAGTACTCAGTTCAGCTTGCTTGCTGCCCTAAAAGTCGAAGGATGCATAGAGGTTAAGGGAGGAAGTAGTATGTCCTCTCTGCTAAACTAAACACGAGTCCAGAACTGTAGAATCAAGGTTTTCTATTCCTGTGTTACTGCTTGAACTGAAGATAGTAACTCATACATAAAGGTAAACTGTATGGATTAGCTGTTTGGATAAATTAAAATAATTTCTGGAATTCTCAGGGTTTCCATATGGATGCACATTATATATTTATATTTTTAATCCAGCTAGACCTGTCTATTTATATGTGAAATGGTTTTAAAAGCAAAAAAGAGGTTTAAAGGTAGAAAGTGTGTGAATGTTGATACTGTGGTATAGTGTTTATATCATTTAATAACAGTATTACAAGAAGGCCATACTCTGCTACAGATACTTTGGTTTTGATTTTTCATTATTTCTTTGGGAAAATCAGTTTACAAAACAATACTATCAAAATAAACTCCCTCCCCACAAAACTCATAGTACTTATACCAACAAATATAAGTACCTGTTGTTTCCAACAGCGGGATCCTTGGCTTTAATATCAAGATCATAAATAAAATGCTCTTGAGAGATTCCTATGAAGTTGTCTGCAGTTTCATTTCCCATGATGGTGATAACAGGATAACCCATCTGAAGAGTCCACTGATCCATTACTTCTTGGATATTCACAAATTTTCCAACCTTCTTAAGTGCCTTCAAAACAATAAAGTACTGTTTAATATACCAAGGAAATAGAAGCATCATGAGTACAGTTTTCTGTTTTGAAAGAAACAGGGCAAACTATTCTTTCTGTCACTGGGCTAAGGAAACCATATTGCAGCATGGCTAGGCAAAAAGTTGCACAGGCAATGCATATATGCTTACCTGTTCCTTTCAGAATGGGGTATATGTGTCTTAGATTATTTGAGTGATACCATAGAATAATTATCGTATTAAATTATGTGATCTAAGATTGATGAGGATCACAGGAAATAATTGTGAATTAGGGGTGTGCAGCCTGAAAATATTTGGGTTTCCTGCTCCGGGTTTACCCCACCCCACCTCCCACCCCCCCTGGGGCAACCCCTCCACCCACCACCACTTACCTGGCCGGAGGGAGAGCAGGAGGGTCATCAGCTGGGTGGCGGGCCATTGCACACAGCCCCACAGGCGGCAAGAAGGGCCGGAGCCACTGCTGCTGCTGACAAGGTAAGTCGGGGTGGGTGGGGGTGTGGCTGGGCGGCTGAGGTGATGTTTAAAGGGCCCCGCCGCTGCTTGCAAGCAGCGGTGGGGCCCTTTAACCTCAGCCCTGAAGCTTTCCGAAGCATTACAGATGCTTCGGAAAGCATTGATTCGGGATTTCCGAATATTTACAGATCGGGTCCAATTCGGGCATTTATTCCAAATCGGATTCCTGAACCACACATGCCTATTGTGAACTCTTTTGCCCCACTCTCCATATGATAATTTTCACATAAAAAATAAAACCTTATAAAAACCGATGTAATTATTTGATAATGTGATGGCTGCTACCATGAACTTCTACAACATTCCCATCCCCTTCAGTGTAACCAAGGTGTAGACATACACATATCCTGTCAGCAAATAAAAGGTGTCGAGATTGCTACTCACCCTGTGGCTGCTTGCAGCCTTGGCAGGGAGTCGTCCTTTGCCGCCCCGCCTGGAGGAAAGGAGGCAGGCTTCCTTCCCGGGCATCCAGGGATTTGGCCAGGGGGCAGAGCCAAGTGCCATCTTTAGGCGGCTCCGTTTCCCCTGGCCGCAGTTTGCAAAGCACTTGGCCCACCCACCTCTCCCTGTTTTAGTGCAGGACTAGCTGGCTGCTGTTCCAGAGCCAGGTAGGATTTTTTTTACCTTTTTCCCCAGATTGGCTGCGGGAAAAGGGTTTTTTTCACCTGCCTTGCACTAATGGCAATGCGTGAGGCATTCTAGGTAGTGCCGTGGAGGTTTTGTCATTGGCAGGAGATTTTGGGAATAGGGTGCGGGTTGGTGAACACCCTATGGCGCTTCCCCTTGGGTGGGGAACAGGGTCTGCCATTAAGGACGGTATGCCTGCTTATGGCTACCGTACACTGGCAGAAACCTGCGGGGATCCCCAAGCACAAGGCCTTCCCTCATGCCATATGGCTGGGGTGTTAGGTGCTTGATGGGGGGATCCATTGCCTGGCTGGCCAGGTTGCAGCCATTCAAAGAATGGCCTACACCCGGGGCATGGGGCTCGCCCAGACAGGTCAAGGCAGAGGTCCGGAGTTGACCCCAGGGCTTGACCTGTACCGCTGAGTTGACCCTTGCCTCGTTTATGTTATGGTCATTTAATAAACGGCCCTTTAATTCCAAGCCTGTGTCTGCCTCTTCATTCCGGCTGGGATTGCAAATGAAAAAGCTGTGCTTAGACACAGCACTGCTGTTGAAATCCAGATGGTAAGTTCCATGTCTTTAACAATATTATTCTCTAATTGTAAGGGCTCAATAATACACATTCTTGAATAAAAATATACACTTTCTGAGTTGTTAACCTCAGGCAGGTCTCGGTTTCTAAAAAGAGAATAGAAAAGCTCAAACCAGCTAGGAAATCACTATTCCTAATCTGAAGGCTGAAGAAAAACACAGAGGTTGTGATCTAGTATTAAATCATGTTTTAGAGTTGAGTACTGGCCTTAAAATGAGGTTCAGTGCCATGCTTTGTTCAGGCCAGTTTGGCACGTCCTTAGAGGTGCAGTTCACCCTCGGAACTGTGGCAGCTTTTCCTGGGAATGCACTTGCTCCAATGTTTTATTTTGTTGCAGATTTCTAGTGGGGTTTTTTGTTGCATTTTCTGGCATATGAATAGAAGTGTTTCTGAAGAAACCTCCTACTTCTCTCAATCTCCATCCTGAAGCTCTTGCCCTTATTTCTTCGCATTTCTGTTCAGATGCAGAAGCATGCTTGCAATAGTAGTTGCATGCAATTGCACATGTGCTAAGTAAAAAATAAAAAATTAAAGGGTGGATGGGCTCTTTTTATGATGATGAAAGTGCCTGACCTCCCCTCCAAAATTGCATTTTTGAAAAAAAATGGTTTGGAGATAAGACTGCTTTTTTTAAAAAACTTTTTGGAGGTTTTCCTGTGACCTCACAACCAAAGGTAAGCGCTTGTGGGTACTACATATGGAGGATGAGTTTCTGGGGTGATTCAGCAAAACACAGACCTAAAGCTGGAAAAAGGTGAGAACAACAAAGTGGTTTACCTCTGACAGTGTGTCCCATAGGTCCTTTCTGGCAGCATTGCCATACTTGTGTATGGTTAAATAATCCTACAAAAACATATATAAATCAGTTGTTATTGTACAACAGGCAACATACTCCAACTGAATCCACTGTGCACAACTTGCACACAAGTGAGAATACGTAAGTTTTTAATGTATATTTACCCTAAATTAATATAAAGATATTTTCAACAGACAGCTTTAATATGTAAGCAACAGTAGGAATAAATAAGTTGAAAAGCTGTAAGTCTATAAGTGAACTTTAACTTGCATACTAAGTTTTTTATTCTAATTCTCAAACAGGTTTTTAATTTTCAATCTGTTCCTTACACATTTGTATAGCTTCACTGTGTGTTTCCAGAAAATCTTGGCTCTGGTGGTAAAGTTTCCAGAGATAAGTGTTACTTGTTATTTTAGCTAAGTATTTTGTGGTTATTGTCAATAACCCACATACTTCATTGATTATTAAATATTTAACTATTCAAACCATAGTCTTATATCCACTGAGGTACTGTGGGTGCGTATCTTTCCTTCTGATTAAACAAAAACACAATAGAGATCAAGCCATGCTGTACAAATGCTAGAACAGCTATTTCTTTTTTTATCAAAACAGCACAGACGATTTTCAGCTGAAACCATTTTTTGTTATATGACTCAAAATCCCCAGCTAGTGAACTAACTAAACCTCTAATAAACACCACCCCAAGACTTTCCTTAATTTCCTTATTTGTAAATGTTACCAGGACCTGAGAACACCCTGTTTCTTACCTCCTGCTGATTGGAGAGCAAACTAATTTACTCAATGGGATTCCTCTCCCCTTTAAGCCTCTTATAAAACGAATCTGCTCTTTTTCATTCATATCTCAAGCCTTATAACTGGAACCAGAATCTGTTGTCAAAGTACACTTCTAATCTATTCCAAGCCCTCCATGTCTGTATAGTGGCATAATGTCCCATTTTCTGCAGCATCACATAGATTTTTGCCTACTCCCTGAATTGATCTTTTTTGAATATTAGCTGTCTATGTATTTGGGGCCCTGAGAATTTTGGCCATTGGGAATATTTTAATCTTAATGTGGGCATTCTAGTATATCAACTGTAACAACTTTATATCAACTGTAACAATAACACCTGTAGTATAGTATAGTGGGTCAAAATATGGATATGGTCAGCTCCCTTCTAACCTCCATCCCACCCCTTGGAATGATGGTGGTCAGGCCCAGTGTGTTTTCTTCTCTTCCAGTTTGATGTTGTGTAATATCCTGTCAGTGAAGAACAAAACTGACACCCTCCAGGTGCTTAAGAGGAGGGACAATCGTGACCTGGTTTGTGTGATCGAGACCTGGCTGAGTGAGGAATATGTGGTCCCTCTCACACAATTAACACCACCAGGTTACTCGGTCCTTCATCAACCTTGAACAGAAGGTTGGGGGG
Organism: Eublepharis macularius; assembly: GCF_028583425.1. NCBI lineage: Eukaryota > Metazoa > Chordata > Lepidosauria > Squamata > Eublepharidae > Eublepharis > Eublepharis macularius. The sequence continues at coordinate 61,642,719 of NC_072798.1, forward strand.
GGAGTAATGGTATTTCTCCAAGATAAGTTTCCCTTCTGAGGGGTCCCTGCATCAAAGATTTCTGGCACTGAATGTGTGAGACTGGTGTGGGAAGCTGGGGAGAGAATAGGTGTTCTCCTAGTGCACTGACTGCTCAGCTTGCCAGCTGACACTCTGCTGAGTTATCAGAGGCTGTCACTAATTGGGTGCTGTGGTTCAGGTCAGTGGTCCTGGAGAACTTCAATATCAACACAGATGCTGTCTATGTCTATTTTATGGCTGCCATAGCAACACTGGGTCTCTCCCAGGTTGTGGCCAGATGCCAGATTTGATCTTTTGTACAGGGGTTGATCTGGAGTCCACAGTCACCTGTGAACCGGTGCCATGGTCAGATCATTTCCTTGTTAGGGTGAGATTGAAGTTAGATGCCCCCTCCTGCTTGGGCAATAAGTTGATTTATGCTTGCCCGCATAGATTTATGAATCCTAGTAGATCCTACTTTGCAGGATTTTTCTGGGCCTGCAGGCAGCTTGCTCAATGGGCTTACCAAGACCTGGATAGAGTTGCTCTTTGATACCCTCTTCTCCCTTGGTGGTTCCACAGTATGAGGAGCTAAGAGAGGCTAGAGTGTAAATGGCACCAGACTTGTGACAAGACTATGAGAACATGTTACAGGGTTCAGTTGAAGGCCTACGAAGGCTTACTCCTTCTACAGAGTCTAAAGTGGTAGATAATTCGATTTTTAGCTGTTACTTATTTGCAACTTATTTTACGGATAATGTCTTTGTGCTTCCTGCTGACCAGGCTGCCAACTTGGCTAGTAGCATATTAACAGCTCCTTCTGCATTGTTGGGCCCATTCTTAGACTCCTTCAGTCCACTTAACCCTGCAGATGTTGACAGAATCCTGATGGCTCTAAGGCCTACCACCTGCTTGTTGAATCCCTCACCCTCTTGGCTAATTAAACTTTGATGTGATGTGTATTGGGAAGCCCCTTGCGAGCAATTATTCTCTTGCATCGGCAGAGCTGTATTATACATAAGGCTGGACAGGCTGAATCCTAGGGGCCCTGCAGACACTAGGGGTCCGTCAATTTTTTTTGCTTTGGCACTGTTACCTGCGCTTTAGGGCTCCAATGATTAAAGGCACTTTGCACTCTGTGCCGTAGCAATACATGTACATATATATTTATCCATATAAGTATACTATATATAAAACACTGTACTGCTTACCAGTTCCATTTTTGCTCATATCTCTATTCCAATATTCATGTGAAAGTAATAAATAAAATTAAACCCCAAAGTGTGTTTTCCTGAAGAGTTCTACTCATGTAATAAAAATATTTTAAAAATTGTGAATAGAATTCTTCAGAAGACCTTCAAAATGGATATAGGGCCTACCATACCAGGGTCAGGCTGTCAGCTGTAGTGGCATGAAAGACTGAAGTACTGGAGGGGGCCTGAAATATCTGAAAGTCTAGGGGCCCGGCCATGGGTTAATACAGCCCTGTGCATCAGGCCAATTTCCTAACTCCCTCAAGGAGGCAGTAGTGAGACTTCTGTTGAAAAAGTCTTCGTTGGATAAAGGGGAGCAAACAAATTACTGCCCAGTTCCAAATTTGCCTTTTCTGGCTGAGATCATTGAAAGGGCGGTGACTAGCTTTAAAGGTTTTTAAATGATACATCAGCTCTTGATTCATTCTAGTCTGGCTTCAGGCTAGACTTTGGTACTGAGACTGCTTTAATAGCTCTGGTTTATGACATAGATCTGTCAGCAGTTTTTGACACAGTTGACCATTTGGTTCTGGTCGACCACCTAGCACCACTGGGGATAAGAGCTATCACCTTAAATGATTTGCCTCCTTCCCCCCAGGATGCTCGATGAGGGGTGGTTGTTGGGGATGAGAGTTCATCCTAATGAAAAATACATTGTGGGGTCCCACAGGGATCGATCTTGTCCCCGATGCAAGATTTGGAGTTAGATGCCACCAGTATTCTGATAACACCCAACTGTACCTTCTACATGATAAGCAACCAGAAGCTGATATCTCTTCTTTGGTCCAATGCCTGGCTGCCATAGTGGAGTGGCTGAGAGGTAGCTGACTGAAGTTAAATTCTTTGAAAACTGAGATCCTGTTGGGAAGGACTTTGGTTGTGGGGAATTTATCGTTCCCATTGCCTAACTTTCTGCTACAGACTCCATGAAGAGTTTGGAGGTTTGGCTTGATTCTAAGCTTTCCCTGGACAAACAGGTGTTCATAGTGGCTAGAACGGCATTTTTCCATCTTTGCCATTCCCAACAACTTTCCTCATCTCTATCTCAATCTGACCTTGCCACATTGAACCATGTGATATTCACTTCTCAGTTAGACTACTGCAACTTGCTCTGTGAAGTGCTACCCTTGAAAACGCTCTAGAGACTTCAGGTGGTGCAGAATGCGGCTTCTAGATTGCTGACCAAGTCGCCATGGTCAGCTCATATAACACTGATCTTGAAGCTGCTGCAATGGTTACCGATTAGCCTCCAAAGCCAATTCAAGACGTTGGTTCTCAACTTTAAAGCTCTTCATCGTCTGGGACTCTTATACCTTCGGGTCCGCCTCTCCCATTATGAACCCCGCCACCTGCTTTGTTCATCTTTTCAGGGCTTGCTGGTGGTTCCTGGCTCCAGGGTGGCACACCTTTTTTCACCAGGAAGAAGGCCTTTACTATTGTGGCGCCATCCCTTTGGAATGCACTGTTGTAAGGCACCCATGTTCAGCAGGACCTGTTGATGTTTCAGAAACTCTGTAAGGCAGAACTATCCTGGCATGCCTTTGCTATGTAATATTCTTTTGTGAGCAAAATGTTGTGCATTTTTATCTACCTACAATTTTTTTCATGTTACTTGTGGGGTTTTATAGGCTGGGGTTGGGATTAGAGTGGTTTTTAATTATTGTATTAGACTGTTTTCTTGTGGTTATATTATATTATTGTTTTAACCACTGTAATTGTTGTGGACCACTTTGAGATCTTAAGAGAAGCAGTATAAACACTGAATAAATAAATATTTTACCATTGCTTTATCATGACTGCATGAGCATATTAATCATTCTCCCTGATTTCACTGTATTCCAGGTCTCAGTGCTTCTTCCAAACTTATTTAGAATCTTCTTTTAATTTGTCAAATGTTCAATTAGTTAGTGCTTGCGCTTGCCTATCTTCCACATGTGTTATATCCTAAGCCAGCAGCTTCTTTTGAGTAAGTGCCTAGGATATGCAGGACTTCCAAATCATATTTGGTTTCATTCACTACATACTAAGATATTTGCTAGATGAGGCCAAATGTGTTTTACAGAATATAGGTAAGGTATTTGACTATGCAAACCATTATTAAAATCTTTAGTCCATTTCTTTCTCTATGGCTCAGCTATAATATAATAATAATTTAGTAGTGTACTAAGATTAGCAATAGATTATCTAAATATCAAATATATAGCTAAATAAAGCATTAGATATATAGTGAGATAATCGCTTACGCTTAGACTGGAGCATAAAATCATAATGCATTGCAATGCATTTTATTCACCAAGTAGAAAATAAGATTCCCCTGCATTTGAATGTTCATCATCTTCACTTTATGTAATGGTAGGAGACAAGCCCTTATTTACAGCAAAATAATAAACCTGCAAAAATGTGCTGACTTGGTTATCTGTGCTGTGTATGTGAAATACATTCTTCAATAATAATTAGTGTTTGGGAAGCAAACTTTCTGATGTTCAAATTGTAAGCACCTGTGACAGATTTAGCTTTATGTCTGCCAACTCACTGTACAAGAGGCTGCAACTCCCATATAATCACAGGTTAGAAAGGCTAAATGAGAATACTGACTCACTTAACTACAATGCATCGCTTTAAGAATGTCATGAAAATAAGCACTAGAAACGACAGCAGCACATAGGCTCTTCCAACATACTGCACTGCTATCTAGCTAAAAATAAACCACCATGCAGTTCAGTAACACATTCTACAGTTTCTCCTGAAGGTCAGTTAGTTACTTTTTAAATGAAAAGGCTTGAGCATGCAAGTTCAACCTAAGCAAGTCTCTCATATAAATTGCCAACTATTGATTTTGATCCATTAATAGCCACATGACATAATCAAGCCAACAAACTTGCAACATTGTTCCTAGGCTGTAAAGTGAGACTTCAACTCCTGTTTTGGTCATGTGTGGATGGGAACAAAGTTGAATGAAGTTCATGCACTTCCAGATACAGGGGAAAGGAAGTGCACTGGCTAATCAACAAGAGGGCAATTCCTTCTCTTCCTGTAGTATACAGTATGGTGTAGGGTGCAAGGTAAGTGTCTACAGCTGACCTGCAGAACAGCACAGGAAGATGGGAAGACCAGTTCAAATTACTAGGCAAGACCAACAGTACCATTCTATTGCTCCACCTTAAGTCAATGGGCTTAGAAGAGTGTATCTCTGCCTAGGATTGTACCCTTGTCTTCCCAGCCAGGGCAGTGTTTATGTTTGTTTAGCATGTGACATCAGTTCTGGTCTGGAGGACTACTCACTATTTCCACTGTGAGGATGATAGGGAGTGGCACCCAAGTATTTAGGTAAATAGTCAAAGCACATCCCAGAAAGAACAGAGTTACTCAGTTACCTAGACAACCTGGCAAAACTCCCTTTCTTCCTAAATTATTTTATTCAGAAGAACCTCTGGCTACGTTCTCGTGTAGCTGAGATTATTTTAACTCTCCATTAAATATACTGTGTAGAGATTTACGTTGATTTTGTTGGTAGAGTTTTGATATTCGTAAGTTATTTTAAGCCCTCACTTTATGCACATCCATGTTGAGCTTCTGATTCCTATCTGCATGTGTTTAAGTCTAGGTGTGCCCAGAGGTGCAATCCGTTGAGGTTCTTAGCCCATGCTTGTGCCCTATAGCTATGAGTCAACTGCCCAGTGGTCCTAGGACCTATCCAGGAGTTTGTTGTAGATTTTTGTTTTACCTTCTTTGTGTATCTTTTTAAATTATATTTTAACTGATTTTTGTAAGCTACTTTTAGTCACCAGTGAGAGAAGCGGTATATAAATCACCAAATAAATAAAAACAATCATAAACATTATTTTGATACATTCCAGTCAATAAAAATGTCATAAACCACTGGTTCAAACTTTCTAGGTTTAAACTCTATAATAGGACTCAACAGGAATCTATGGTTTTAGGCACAAAGAACTGTTGCAAGCAATGAAAAATAGGTAACTAATTCCAATGGAATTTTCTGGATTACATCAAGAATTTCCACTGTCAATGCTGAATGTCAGATTAGAATCTGCCTTTTGATATGTTAAAGGAAAGACAAAAAAAAAGAAGATACTAAAAGACAGGAAAGTCCTTTCAACCTCCTAAAGACCACAATTCTTTTCAAAGGTTTATGAAGTTTGGTCTTAAAACTGGCAAAAGTTCTGTGCTTCCATGATCAGTATTAGGACAGCATTTACTTTTATAGTTAATGCTCTCCACATGCTGGTACAGACTTCAGCTATACATTGATGCTGCTTTACTATATAGAACAATATCAGATTTCAGTTCCCCCCTGCCAGATTTCTGAAATCCAATCGTTTGTATTTTACTTGCACTGTTTAATCTACCTTGAGACTCTGTGACAAAGGTGGACTATAAATAACATCAATACTTGATTTATTTTTATTTATTATGTTATTTTATTTATATCATTTATAATCCACCTTTCTCACTGAGATTCAAGGTGGATTACATAGTACATTCAAGGACATTTCAATAAACAATGCCATATGGTATATAAATGCAAGTTTACAAAGACATCAGTTACTTGACCATGGCACCCAAGCATAAACCCTAGACAGAGACTGCTGAATTAATTGGTTTTAAATGATATATGCAAAAAGACAGAACCTTGAGCCACATGTCAACTTCCCAGGAACTGATTCAGTTCTCACCAATAACACCTCTCAGCCTGCTTGAACAAGACAATTGAAATCAGTGGAGAGCTGCTCTTTCTCACACACCTTACTCTCCAAACAAGACAGTATCAAAAGATGCAGATAAATCTACTAGAATAAGCAAAGAAGCACTGCATTTATCCATCGGTAACTCAGGTAACTAATGCTGTCTGTATCACAAAACTGGACCTGAAGCCAGATTAAAATAAGACAAGGGCAGTAATACCTGTAGCAGTAGAAAAGAGCAAGAGAGCAAGAGTCCAGTAGCACCTATAAGACTAACAAAATTTGTGGTAGGGTATGAGCTTTCTCACTTCTTCAGATACCTGAAGATACCTGAAGAAGTGAACTGTGGCTCATGAAAGATCATGCCCTACCACAAATTTTGTTGATCTTATAGATGCTACTGGAATCTTGCTCTTTTCTGCTGTTACAGACAGACTAACATGGCTACCCAACTTGATCTATCTCCAGTAATACCTGAACTTGCTTTACCACTTGCTCTTCAATAATGCCCCTCACCCACCACAAAGGACAATCTGAAGTCTGTTGGCTGGCACTTCTATTGATAAAAAGGCTTCTTCAAATAGTGGTCACCTCCAAAGGGTCAAGAAAAATCCTTTCTGCCAAAGAATATTTCTCAACCCAGGTAAAAGGAGCCTCACTTTTCTCTCAGCAAGGTTTCACCAAAGTAGAGGGCCAAGTTCTGATTTACAGGTGGTAAATCAGGCAGTGCACCTGTAACTCCTGACCAATCCATTTAAAATGGACTCGTTGATGGACTGAGAGAGATTTTATCCATGAAGAAAAATTCTACACCACCTTTCTGTCCTGACAAAGTCACCAAACTAAAACATACACAATAAAATATTTTAAAACCATTAAAACCAATCAATCAATCAACCAAACAACTCCCCCCTGAAAGAACCCAACACATCACTGAAACAATTAAAACTTAGCTAAAATATGTACAAAAACATAAAACAACAATTGAAACATTGGGTAGGAAGGAGGGATCACAGAAAGAATACCAAACAGAACAAAACAACCTTTTCACCCATTGGTGGAAGATGGCAACAGAAGGGCCAAATATTCCTGGGGAGAGAGTTCCATAGTATTGGCATCACTCACTACCCATCTACTCATCCAGACCTCTCAATTTTGAAACTAATGATTTATAAAAAGGTTTTGGAGGAGAAGCAGCATAATTCTAAGAGAATCACTAACAGAGAAAAGTGATTTGATGTGGCTGTCCTTCTGAAGTTTATGGAGTGTATATGTCAGTTTTATGCTGCAATAAGAAGGCTGAGGTAAAAATAAAATTAGCAAATTACAAGAAAAAATACAAGTTGGATGGAAAACACATTATTTTAACTTATCACTGAAATACAGATTCATACACTAATGTCTCCATCCACCTGCCAGGCCAGATGTCAATAGTACCCTATCCCCTCAGAGACCATTCTAAGAAACCTGGCTTTACACAGCATAAGGATGCCTCAGATATAGTTACTCATAATTCTAAGAAATTAACTCTATATCAGGAAAAGGAGCCTTTCTAAAGACCCAGTTAACCAGATGATTCATTGGGGGGGGGGGCTTCATATGTGCAAGAAATGGAATTTCAAAGAGTAAAACAGGAAGGAGGAGAGGAAATAATGACTTTTAAACATTACAATAAAACACTGAAGAAGCTAAATTGTTTCTATCAAGCTCACAGTATTCATAAGACTGTCTAGGCTGAAGCCTGGGGGCCCTGCAGAGATCAGGGGTCCGTCAATTTTTTTTTTGCTGAAGCACTGTTACCTGTGCCCTAGGGCTCCAATGGTTAAAGGCACTTTGCACCGTAGCAATACAGGTACATATATATTTATCCATATAAGTATAATCTCATAAGTATACTATACTCTCATAAGTATACTATATATATATTTACATACATTACTTTAATGCCATACTGCTTACCAGTTCCTTTTTTGTCCATAGCTCTAGTCCAATATTCAGGTGAGAGTAATAAAACACGGGACTGTGGATATGGGGCTATGTATTGCGGTCTAGTACTTACCGTACCAGGGTCAGGCTGTCAGCTGTAGTGAGGTGAAAGACTGAAGTGCCGGAGGGGACCCGAAATACCTGAAAGCCTAGGGGTCCGGCCATAGGTTAATATGGCCTTGGTTTCTGTACTTCCCTTTCTTCAAGGAACTCACAGCAATATTCTGTATTCATAACAATTCTGAGAGACAGAGTGTTTCATTTAAGGTCATGCCATCAGTTTCACAGCTAAAAAGAAAATCTGAATCTTGATTTTCCACATTCGCTTTAACTCTAGTCACTCCAACACACTAGCTCTCTTTAAATCCAAAGGTTTTGATTTCAGAACTCAATAATCACTATAAAAAACATGCACCATAACTGAGAGAACTGTGTGATTGTTTCCACACAACCAGAACGCCTTTGACTATTTCCCACAAAGTGCAGTCTTTCTGATTAAATCAAGAGCCCCCTGTAGTTAGTCACATTAATCACTTGAAAAGTTTACCCATTATGGGGGGATCTAAGATGAGATCACTTCATTTATTTACTTTTGTTTTACTTTACAGAAACTACAGCCCTGACCTTTACGGAACCAAAACACATTGTGTAGTTTGGCCCTCAAATTTTCAAAACAGAATCCAAAACAAACAGATATTGAGAATGCTTAAAATTGACTTCCGGTTTGGGATTTATGGAGGTCTGATGCAGCTCCACTTGCGGAGCTGACCGGACTGCCGTTTTAAGCGGCCGGCGGGGGCAATTCAGCCCGCGGCCGACTGCTCTCAGGCGGAGAGCGGGCAAAGAACGCTCAAGACCTCAGGGCGCGTCGATCTCAGGCGAGGGGGGGTTCTGCGCAACGGACCCTCTCCCGACCCTTGAGGTCCCACCCTGTGACAGGTCGGCTACGATCTCTGCGGCAGTTTCGGGGCCAATGCGGTTGGCATAAGACATACGTACCCAAGCTTCAAAAGGGGAAAGAAGAGTAGAGGAGAAACTAAGATTGAAACAGCGATTACAACCCAAGGAAAGTGAATGAGAAGGTAAAGATCACTATCTTCTGATATGGGACAGATTGTTAAAAGTAAAGAAGAATAAAAGTAGATTTTCAAACTGCAACAGGCTAATTGCAAGGAGGGGAAGACTCGGCAAGAGTTGTATTAGAAAAAAGACTAAGTTTAAAGAAGTTATTAAAGAAATTGGACTATTGTTTTGAATACTTGCGGTTATGGAGCTGTGAGAAAATTTTACCATCGCGAGAGCTACTGTGGGAAGTCGGGAAACAGGAAGTACGTAATAACAATAGAGTTGCTGGAGAGAAGCGGCCCCTGCCGGAGGGCAGGAAGAAGGGAATCGTCATCTTTGAAAGGGGAAGAGTCGCGGCTTCAGCGGAAGAGGAAGTAAGCCATTTTGGATTACAAAAATCATAGAAGAACCATAGAGAAAAGACGCCCGACATTTTGGATTTTCTAAAAGCTTTTTTTTGCAAGAAGACCGGGACATTTAAATTAAAAAGGCATTAAATTTTACGCCATGGAGTTAAGGAAGAGAGCGGACTCATGGGAGCGAGCTAAAGCAAGCCCCACGATGTCGAAAAAAGAGTGGCAATCGGCAATAGAAAATCTAGACAAAAAACTCTTAGAAGTGATTAAAGAACTTAAGGATATGAAACCGGAGCTGATCAAAGAGGTTAAACAGACAGTGAAAAGTGAGCTGTCAGAAGTGAAGAAAGGTATGGAAACAATGCAAAATGAATTGCAAGGAACACAGCAGAGAGTCAAAGTAGTGGAAGGCGCGGTGGAGAATCTAGCTGATACGCAACAAACAGAGATGAGACTGATGAGGGGAAGAATGGCGGTTGCGGAAAGTAAACACATGGAGAAGTAGCTGAGATTTCGCGGCCTGCCAGAAGTGGAAGGAAAGACAGCGCAAGAACAGATTACTGAAGTGTTAGCTGAATACCTGGGAAAGGAGGAGGAGGAAGTTGTGGCTATCCTGGACGTGGTATATCGTGTAAATTCAAGAATTGCGACCCAGAGGAAATTACCAAGAGATGTGATTGTGCAGTTCACGACTCGAAATATGAAAGAGAAGATTGTGACTAAACAGTTTCAAGATCCATTGGAGATCGATGGCAAGACGATTATCATTATGAAGGAATTACCCAGATCGGTGTTACTAGATCGGAAAAAATACAAAGCGCTAATTCAGATTCTGAAGGACATGAAAATCAGGTATAGATGGGAATTACCAGAAGGAGTGTCCTTTGAATTTGGAGGGGCCAAAAAGCGTATTAGATCTGAGCGAGAGATGGAGCGATTTTTAAGGGACAATGAAAAGGACTTACCAGCAACAAGATTATGATTATGGAGTGTAAAGTCTTATCTTGGAATGTAAATGGACTTAATTCACCGAATAAGAGAAAAAGCATTTTTCACTGGCTATTAAAACAAAAATGTGATATTGTATGTTTGCAAGAGACCCATATTCGAAAACAGGACGTAAAATATTTAAAATCGAAAAAATTGGGTAATGATTTTGCAGCGGCCTCCAATAAGAAAAAAAGAGGAGTGGTGCTGTATATAAAAGAGGAGCTGCAGCCAAAGTTTGTAATGAAGGATGTGGAAGCCAGATTCATAGCAGTGGAATGTATATGGAATTTTAAGAGAGTGCTGGTAGTCGGAATTTATGCACCTAATGGAGCAAAAGAAAGCTTCTTTGAGGATTTGAGGAAGCAACTAGATGAACTTTCATATGACCAGATAATTCTTGCTGGAGATTTCAATGGAGTGACAAATTTGGAATTAGATAAAAAATCACCAACTGCACAAAAGAAAAGAGGACTGTTACCAAAGCTGTTTTTTGAATTGATACAACAGGAAACCTTAGAAGATGTATGGAGAAGACAAAATCCTAAAAGTAGGCAATTCACGTTCTTCTCCGCAAGACATTCTACACTATCGAGAATTGACATGATCTGGGCCTCAAAAGACTTAGCGTTATGGACTAAGGAGGTGGAAATAATGCCGATGGTAGGCTCGGATCACAATCCAATTATGTGGAAATTGGGGAGAAGGAGCAAAAGGAAAGGATGGAGAATAAATGAGGACTTGTTACAAGAAGGAGAGAACATGGAGATGCTGAGAAGAGAGACAAAGTTCTTCATACAATACAACATGAATAAAGAAGTACCAACCAACAAGGTTTGGGACACCTACAAGGCGGTAATTAGGGGCATACTAATGGACTTAAATGGAAGAGCCAGAAAAAAGAAAGAGGAGAAGAGACAGGAGATTATGGAGAAAATAAAAGCCAAAGAAATACAGTTAAAGAAGAGACCAGGGAAAAAGAAAATTTATCAGGACATTAAAATACTTCAAGAACAGCTGACAGCAATGAACAACAAAGAATTGGAGTGGAATCTTAAAAGATTGAACCAAAAAGCGTTTGAAGGTGCAAACAAACCTGGGAAATATTTGGCATGGCAACTGAAAAAGAGAAAGGAAAAGAAAACAATAAATAAAATTTGTGAAGATAACAAAACATATTTGGAACAGACAGCCATTAGTAGAGCCTTCTATAAATTTTATGCTAAATTGTATAATAAGAAAGAGGTGAACAAAGAATCAATAGCGACATATTTGGAGAAAATGAAGCTCCCAGTAATTTCGGAAGCTTGGAGAGATAGATTGAATAACGAAGTAACGGATGAGGAAATAAGAAAGGCAATACAGTCAACAAATCTGGGAAAGGCGCCAGGGCCAGATGGACTCACAGCTAAATTTTATAAGGTAATGGCCAACGAACTGGCACCATTCCTAAAAGAGGTGATCAATGGAGTCTTAAAGGATCAACGGATTCCAGACACCTGGAATGAAGCTAACATATCATTGATCCCCAAAGAGGGTCAAGATCTGACTAATGTGAAAAATTACAGACCTATATCGTTACTTAATAATGACTATAAAATCTTTGCGAAGATATTGGCGGAGAGAGTGAAGGGATGGCTTTCGGAAGTTATTGAGGAGGAACAAGCAGGCTTCTTGCCAGACAGACAAATCAGAGACAACCTAAGGACAGTGATCAATGCTATTGAATATTATGATAAGCGTTGTGATAAAGAGGTTGGTTTCTTCTTTGTTGATGCTGAAAAAGCGTTTGACAACCTGAACTGGGACTTTATGTTTGCCACTATGGAAAAGCTACAAATGGGAGAAAGATTCATAAGAGCAATTAAAGAAATCTAGAGAGACCAGAATGCAGCAATTGTGGTGAATGACGAGGCTACTAAGAAACTGACCATAAGTAAAGGAACAAGACAAGGTTGCCCGTTGTCTCCGCTGTTATTTATTCTGGTATTGGAGATTCTGATGATACAAATACGACAAGATGAAGAAATTCGTGTAATAAAAATAAAGGACTTTTCTTATAAAGTCAGAGCATTTGCGGATGATATAATGCTAATTGTAGAAGACCCAACGGAGAACATGCCAAAAGTGATAGAGAAGATTAGGGAGTTTGGAGATTTGGCAGGGTTTTATATCAACAAAAAGAAGTCAAAGATATTATGTAAAAATATGACTAAGCAAAAACAACAATTGTTAATGGAAATAACAGACTGTGAAGTAACAAGTAAGGTGAAATATCTGGGAATTGAACTGACTGCAAAGAACATAGATCTATTCAAAAATAATTATGAAAAATTATGGACTCAGATAGAACAAGATCTGATTAAATGGAATAGACTGAATTTGTCATGGTTGGGAAGGATTGCAGCAGTTAAGATGAATGTGTTACCAAGAGTAATGTTTTTGCTACAGACAATACCAATTATCCGAGACTCTAAGCAGTTTGAAAAATGGCAGAGGAAAATATCAGACTTTGTTTGGGCAGGCAAGAAGCCTCGAGTGAAAATGAAAGTTTTACAAGATGCAAAAGAAAGAGGCGGAATGCAACTGCCCAATCTAAGACTTTACTACGATGCAATCTGCCTAGTGTGGTTGAAAGACTGGATGATGCTGAAGAATAAGAAATTATTGGCCCTAGAGGGATATAAAAAAATATTTGGATGGCATGCATACCTATGGTATGATAAAGTAAAAGCGAACTCTATGTTCTTACATCATTACATACGGAGAAGCCTATATGCAACTTGGAAGAAGTACAGAGACTATTTGCAAGAAGGAACCCCCCTATGGGTGGTTCCATATGAGGTAATAGATCCGAGAGCTGTCGATACTGAGCAACAGTGTTTAACGTATAAGGAGATAACCCGAATAGAATCTTCTAAACTTAAAATAAAGACACAGGACGAGTTATCACCAAACTATGATTGGTTTCAGTACAGACAGATCAGAGATCTCTACAATTCGGACTGTGCAAAGGGAGGCATAAGAACAGAGAATTCGGAACTAGAGCAGACACTTTTAAAAGAGGACAAGAAGGAAATTTCCAAGGTATACCAAGTACTGCTGAAATGGTATACTGAAGATGAAATAGTTAAAGTACAACGTGTACTAATATTAAAGAGAACATTTACAAAATGATTTATCGTTGGTACATGACACCAAAGAAGATTGCGCTAGGGAATTTGAACACTTCCAACAAATGCTGGAAATGTAAAAAACATGAGGGTTCCCTGTATCATATGTGGTGGACGTGTGAGATAGCTAGGCAGTACTGGGGGGAAATAATAAGAGTAATAAGTGAGATTTTACAATTTCAAATTAATAAGAACCCAGAACTCCTGCTACTGAATTTGGGAATGGAGGACATTCCAGCCCAACACAGGACATTGTTATTTTACATGACAGCAGCGGCTAGACTTTTGTATGCGCAAAAATGGAAAGTACAAGAAGTGCCAACTATTGAGGATTGGATCTACAAATTGCTGTATATGGCGGAAATGGACAAAATGACAAGAAAATTGAGAAACCTTGACCCAGGACAGTTCAACACAGACTGGGAGAAGCTGAAACAATATTTAGTGAAGAAATGGGAGGTGGGAGGAGAACTGTGGCAGTTTGAGAACTATTGAAATATAATAAAATGCAGAGGGGGGTGACTTTACCGGGGGGTGGAGAGGCAAATGAGAATTTCTAAGCAGTTACTTTGTTAGATTATTATATATAGAATAATATATAGAATATTGATAGAAAATAACTAATTATAAGGACTGACTAACTAACACTACTTTTGGTAAAAATTGTATAATGTACTAAATTGAATAAGTCTACCTGAAGATATATATGGGTCAAATTGATTGATAACTTTTGATGATAGTTATATAGATGTATAATCAAAGTAGAATAAAAATAATAACATAATTAAATATAACTAAAGCAGAATGAAGATAAGATATGCAGAAAAAGTAACATATAGAGTATAAGTTAAATTGGTTGACTTATATGAATGTATGGTTTATAGGGTTTATGGCTTATAGAAATATTTGAAATTATGAAAAGTGGGACAAATTGTTTGTCTAATATGGAAGAAGGGACTTAAAGATAGGGTACAGAGTATTAAAAATAGTTAAAGAATTATTGCTTAGAATAAAGGGAAAGTATACGTTTGTTAGATAGATGAATCTAAAATGAGTAAGGGAAAAGGGACAAAGGGTTGGAAAACTGTTGGAAGTCTACAAAAAGGGGGGGAAAGGGAGGGGGTTAGAAATTGGGAAATGGGGGAATTGATTGTAATGTGAAATTAAATGATTCTAATCCAATAAAAATTTTATTAAAAAAAAAAAGAGAATGCTTAAAATTAACTAAAATTAGCTACCTTATTCATTGATCAAGGATTGTTTAAATTGTCTCCATCTCACACACTTCTAACTTTAACAGAAAATAAAATTACAATGTCTTTTCAAATCACATTCAGTTTTCTGAATATTGAGACAGATGAATATTAGAAGAAGGAAAAGTTCCTAAAGCACATGGTCCCAGATTTACCCAGGGCCTCATTTGTGGTAAGCATTGGGGGTGGGGGATGCAGAACCTGGTAGCCATCACCGTTCTTGGGCCTGGCAGCTCCTAGGTGCCTCCAAAGGCATGCCCCTGACTGGCCTATCAGCATCAGGCTGGCCAGCTTGCAGGATAGGTCCCATCGGGTAAACCAAGAGGGGTCAAAGCCTTCCCTCTGGTCTTCTCCTGGGAATAAATTGCAGAGCTGGTAGGGCCCTTGTTTCTGTGGCTTGTTTGTAATGGTTCTTGGGTCTGTAAATTTTTATTTTTGATAGTTTCCTTTTGAGATCTCTAATATGTTTTGTAGCAATGGGGTTTATGCTATGGGCTGTTCTACTCTTTCACAACATTGGGTAGGGGTGGATTTGGCACTGGGCACAGATCCTTTTGGTGGGAAACAGTTCCTACAAGCCCAGTTGCTCCATACTTGGAGATCCCCTTAAGGGGTCTTTGAGGGTGATGCACTGCAGGGACAAGCCCACTCAGGGGCTGTTGGACATGCTCATTCTCAGGCAGCAGGGGGTTTGAGCCATGTGGAAGCCATGCAGAGGTTTGAGCCATGTGGAATCACAACGCCTGTCATCCTACAGTTACCCCATCAGCAGGCAGGCTGACGCAGAGAGGGTGGTCATCAGGCAGTAGGCGGATCAGCTGATGGATCCATGCCCAATGTTGTGCAATTGTCCATAAGTAAACCAATAAAGTTACGGTCTTTTTACTTCCGACATGTTGTCCATGTCTCTATGTTGCCTTGCCCTCGCTGCCTTACCTTTTGATGCTGGACATGCAAAAAGGTTTGTCACATGCTTTTAGTAATAATGTTCTTGATTAAACTTACAAATTCTTTATTAATGTGACCTTTTGTATAGAAAAACAAGACTACAGAAAGAGGCCCTCATCCATCCCCTATCAAACTCTCAAAGCAAAGTACTGCGGACCTTTGGGGTTGGAAACAAACTCAATTATATTTCCATTGACTATGAGGATAGATAAAATCAACACTACATTTTATTGAGCTTGGTAACATAATTTTAAGTGGTAGAATTTTTTTTAAAAATCATTATAGGAAACGACTCACATTCCTGTTACTTCCTATGTATATATCACCAAATGTCAACTGAATCATTCAGAACATTTCCAGATCTCTCTCAAAGCTATGTCAACAATGTGCAACAGGAAGAGAGATTTTTGATGACTGTAAGTATGGCATGGCAGTAACTGAACTGACTTTTTAAGATTATTTTCCTGAATGTGTGGATTACAGATAGACATTACTTTGATTTAGAGGTCTGAAAGCCCACAATACATTATGGCATGATACTCAGACATAAACCTAATCAAGGACCACTGATTTACACTGAAATCAGCTGGGTTTAAACATTTTGCCTAGATTGTGTCACACAGTACCCTCATGGCACAGTTCAGGTGTTCAAGAAAGAACAGTGCATTAGAAGTAACCAATTCACTCAATGTAGCACAAGCCTTTGTTCAGACATGCCAAACTGTGGCCTATGCAAACTATAGTTTAAAACAATGGTTTGAATTTCCCAACAACTGGGTAAACGATGGTTAAAAACTGTTTGCTTGATTTTGTTTCTGCCCACTCAACACTTCTATCTCTAAATGCAGTAGCTTACAGAGGTGAAGAAACTGCCAACTTGATTTGCCAATCCGAATATTATACCAAATGACAGCACAAATCAAGGCTTGCAAACCCAGGCCAGACATTTCCAATAACAATTGGCAGTATGGTTTATCAAACTGGCCATCATTCCAAACCATAGTTAACTTTCCTTTAAGCACAGTTGGACATAATGGCTGAATTAAGCCAATGTATCTGTATGAAATGTAGTCCAGTCTTACTACAGTACGACCACTTTTCATTAAACAGAGGTGACAGAAGGAATCAGAAAGCACCACATGCTTTCAGTTCTTTATCTGCCTGCCACAAATAAATTATTTTCTTATTAATCTGGAAGACCTAACACTGTGTCATACCACAATACAATCACTAATATTTGTGCATTAGAATCTCTATTTTACACTTAAGTATACAATTAAAAGGTGGGAAAGCATGTTAAGAGATGATGAGTAAAAAAATAGTGTGTCATGATTGCTAAACAGCATTGCCACTATGTTTCCAAAGATACCCCATATCTTTTATTAAATAATATAATTAAATGGTTTTGAAACGGTTATCCCATGAATCCTGGAGATATTTTGAAAATTATCAAGGGCTTCTCAATTAGAATATCAGTGGGAACCGCTTGACTAATGAATTTCCTGGTGCAATGTCCTGCTGCAAAAATATATATCTTCTGTGTATAATCTATTTACATGGGGTAATGATGAGAGAGATGTTTATATATGCTACAATACCACAGGAACATCAAAAAACATTTTTTCCTGATCTGGCAATCATTTTTGTATAATGAAACCTGATTTGTACAAAGTAGACTACATAAGAAGGCAGGGTCTGGATTGTTTCTTTATTGCCAGTACTTGTAATGAAAAAGCTGCAGACCATATTGCCAGGATGTAATAATTCCTGTGTTTTCTGCTCTAATGAATTAAGTAAAGAACTCTCAGTATTTTGGTGCCTTTCTGTATATGAATGACCTTTTATTTTTGTACTTGACACTTAGTTCTAATTGCCTTGCTTAGCCTTGCTCAATTAACAATTATTTACTAATGTTTAACATCATTTTAAATATGCAGAGAATAACAACATGTTAAGATATCATCTCTCCTATAAATGTGAGAACATGGCAATTCACTTAAATTACAAACTTCCTGTGTTCTTTTACAACAATCTTTTGCAGCGATCTGAGCTAACAAGAGGGTGAGTGGGATGTACCCAGGCCAAAGCAAACAAGTTCCCAAAACTTGGGACTTCCTCTTTTCTTAGACAGTCCTAGTTCCTGTCATTGCAATTTGGCATAGTCAAGCTTCTTCTGCCTAAGGAGCTTCTTATAGGCTGATCTTAAGGAGATGACTGACAGATGTTCCTTTCTTATGGTGATGAATCCATTGGGGATACTTGACTCATTCTTTTACAGTAGTTCTATAATCCTGATCAAACCACGCTCTGCCAGAGTAAGTTGCAATTTTAAAAGGCCTACTGTTAGAAAGCAGAGGTTTCAGGAGTTGAGCTTTTCCTTCGAAGTACTTAAAGGCATCACAGCCATTTCTCATTAATTCTTGGTGCCAAGACCAAAGGTTATTCCTCACAAGGATTCAGCCAAGCTGGAGTGTAGCTGTGAATATCACTTGACTCTCCTTACATCAGGATGAGATCCATCTGAAAGATCATGGGCAGGAATAAAAACGTTGCCCCCCAAACAGCGTTGATGGGCAGTGATCACTTTCAGTCCTGTTGCCAACCTCAAAGCAAAGAGTGTGGAATAGGAGTGAGGATGAAACTGCTATATAATCAATTATGCTAGCTCCTTGGGTAGATAGGAATGTAATCATACCACCAGAGACATCAAACTTTGCACCACAGAGGGTATGCAACTGATGGAGTGACAGCAATTCTAACAATCTTAAGCCTGGCTTATTTATAACCAGGTCCTACGATGATTGGTCCAGGAAACAAGAGTGTTCAGCAAACTGGTTATTGACATGGACCATTTTCACACTTCTTACTGGCTGCGGAACATCGCACAAAGCTCCCGGAACGACAGCGTCTTCCTGGCGCGATTTTGTGTGAGAACAGGAGTTATGACAGGAAATCATGTCAGGAAGATGCTGTCGTTCCGGGAGCTTTGTGCGATGTTCCACAGCCAGTAAGAAGTGTGAAAATGGCCATGGACTGGGAAATCAGATGGGGTGGGTCCTATTCTAGCATTAAAGTCTCCACATAGAGCAATGTGTAAGAATAAAGGACCAGGGAGGGGGGGTGGACAAAAGATTCCCAAAGCTTTGTGTAATCTAGGGTTTTAGAAATGTAGTGGAATATTGACACTGATGCAAAGTAGAGGGACAGTATGTTAACCTTGAATCAGAAGGACCTGAATAAAGTCGTGAGACCCAACTTTCAGAGTCTGTACATCAATATTAAGGTCAACAGATACAAACAGTACCAAATCCCATTTCTTCATCCTTTAGCACAAGTTTTGACAGATGGTACTGTGAAGGCATGGTATTCCTGAAGAGTAGGAGTACTGAACCCTTGGATCAACTGCCTGGCCTCGCTGGAGGTTCAAGGTACCTCTTTAGTGTGGTTTTCCTCATTTCTCCAGGATGCTGTCGGAGGGTTGCCATTGGAGACAAAAGGTTCTCCAAGAGGTCACTGGTGTTTGGTGTTCCACAAGATGCAATCTTGTACCCATGTTGTTTAATATTTATATGCACCCTCTGGTGGAACTTGTCAGGAGGTATGGCATTGGATGCTATCAATATGCTGGTGACAACCAGCTCTTTCTCCTGCTGAATAAGCAGCCTGAGGCAGCTTTCTTGGACCTGGCCCAGTGCCTGGATGTCATGGTCAGGTGGTTGAGACAGAGCTTGCTGAAACTGAATCCATCTAAGACAGAAGTCATGTGGTTGGGGAGGACTGGGCCTCCAGAGAGAGTGCAGCTACCGGCTCTTGATGGGGCCGTTATCATTGGTGGATTCTGTGAAGAATCTGGTGATTTGGTTGGACACTTTCCTTGGATTCCTTACTTTCCTTGGATAAGCAAGTGTGCACAGTGGTAAGGCTGGCAGTATACTATCTTTACCAGGCTTGCCAGCTGGCCTCTTACTTGTCTCAGTCTGACCTGGCCACAGTTATTCATGCCATGGTCACCTCCAGGTTCAACTACTGTAATTCGTTTTATGCTGGGCTGCCTTGAAATTCTGGAAGCTACAGATCACCCGGAATGCAGTTTCTAGATCTTGACTGATTCATCATGGTCTGCCCACATGCAGACTATTTTACGGCAGCTGCACTGGCTTCCAATTTGTTTCTGGATCAAATTCAAGGTGCTGGTTTTAACCTTTAAAGCCCTACATGGTTTGGGACCATCATACATGAAGGACTGGCTCTCCCAATATAATCCCCCACAAAGTTTGCATTCTTCATCTCATGGCTTACTGGTGGTGCGTGGCCCCCAAGAGACTCGTCTCTCTTCCACAATTTTGAGGACTTTCTTTGTGGTGGCCCCATCCTGGTGGAATGCTCTGTCAAACAATACATGTGCCCTGCTGGGCCTGCAAGGCAGAGCTATTTCAGTAGGCCTTTAACCAGCCATTAATAATATGGAATCTTTGCCACTTAATTGCTGTTTTAACCAGTGGCTGTACTTTTGGGACCACTTAATTGCAGTGTTATATTTTTGGTTTTAACATGTAATATTTATTGTTATTTTGAAGGTTCCAGTTCCAGTTTGATAGCGTGGAATGCTTGTACTCTGTGCTCTGCCTAGAGGCTGCTAATGTTAATTTCTAGAGGCTTTTAAAAATCTGGATTATTTTCTTTTTTCTTTCTACTTATTCTCTGATTGGGGTGTTTTTTTTTGTCTTTATTTTGTGGTTCTTGTAATTCCAAAGTACCTATGTGGCTACATAGACTTGATTTTGGATCTCCCCCCACCCCTAAAAATTTTTTTTTCACTTATCTATATAAGCAGAGTGAAGGAGTGAGAGCAGAATTTAAATTCTTTTTTAAAAATTGAACAGTGTTGTGGCTGTCCTCCACTGCCTGGAGTGTTTTACCCTTTCTTATTGTTGATTATGGAAGAATATAATTTACAAGCATGGTCAAGTGTTTCCCACAGAGACCCACCCCCTTCTTCTCATTGCTTTTATTGAAAGTTCAGATTTCTCTTCATTACCATGGCAACAGGTTTTAATATTGGCTCTAACCCTACCTTGTCACATCTTGTACAGCATCTTGCATACATGAAAGAACATGTTTGGATTTAGTATCACTTCTGTTACGCACAACATGTAAAACAGTACTTCAGTGAGCATTAAAAACTTTCTGCATACTAAAGAGGCAACTATGGATTCAACTTGTATATCAACATAGCTAATGTTAGCAAAATGCTGCCAAGAGAGGGATGCAGGGTGGTTCCATGAAATGTTTAGTGAATGGCCAGGAGAGAGGTGCTATGGAAAAGCAAATTAAAGAGAAGAGGCAATGTTTGAGTAGATTAAGAAAATAATTAATCAGTGTCAGCATACAGAAGTTATTTTATTAAATATTGGACAAGAAAGATTCCCTGTAGATTAAACAACACTGGTGTGAAACAATGCATAATAATATTTGTTGTACCTATGGTGAAACAAACTTTTTAAAATCTAGAGCGCTAGAGATCGTACTTCAAATTTATGATGGTTACCCAGGCATACCAGAGAATTTCAGAAGAAAATCAGCCTGTGTTTTATAGATCACAACAAAGATTTTGACTATGTAGATCATGAAAAGTTATGCACAGTGTTAAAAGAAATAGGTGTGCCACAGCATCTGATTACGTCGATGTGCACCCTGGACTTTGGGTTAGGACAGAATATGGGGAAACAGAATGGTTTCCAATTCAAAAGGTGTCAGACAAGGCTGTTTATTATCTCCCTGTCTGTTTAACCTATATGTAGAACATATCATAAGGAAAGATGGATTGTACTTAGAAGAAGATGGAGTGAAAATTGGTGGAGGGAACATTAACAATTTGAGATATTATTTGTTTCTATTTATTATTATTTTTATTTAAAACATTTATTAGCCACCTCTCTACTTTGAACAGGGAGCCAGTACGGTCACAACAACATAAGAAGACAAGATTTTCTGGAAAAGTCAATAATGCTAGGAAAAGTGGAAGACAGTAGGAAAAGAGGAAGACTAAAAATGAGATGGCTTGACTCAATAAAAGAAGCCACATTCTCCAGTTTGCAGGATCTGAGCAAGTCTGTTAATGATAGGACATTCTGAGGTTTCTCGTTCATGGGATCGCCATAGGTCAGAGGCGACTTGATGGTACATAACACACACTACCTTGCAGAAACTCAAGGTAGAATACAATATAAATAAAATAAAAATAAAGTTTAAAAACAGTTTAGAACTGCCAATAAACATAGAAATGAAGATAATTAAAAGCAGTCCTAAATAAAAACATCTTCAACTGCCTCTTGAAAATTAACAATAGGGGGGATAGGTGTACCTTCCTGTAGGTAGTGTTTCATAATTATGGGACTGCCACCAAAAAGGCTTTCTCTTATGTACCCACCAGGTGAACTTCTTGTCTTGTACAGAGTACAGGTTGCACATCAACACAATCAGATATTGTGGCACATATAAATCCATCAAAGACAGGAGAGATTGCAAGTTCCTGCTGTGTATTTCTACTAACCCAGAGATCTTCTGTCTTGTTAGGATTCAGTTTCACATAGTTCACCCTCATCCAGACCATTACTGACTGCTAGTACCAGCATCCTCAGTATTAGGTGGAAATGAAAGATATATTGGTGATACTACAGCTAAAACCTCTGATGACCTCTCTCAGTGGCTTCATGGGGATAAGATTAGGAGTGTGAAATACAAGTATGAGGAAAAAAGTTGGGTTTTTGCAAAATCAAGCTTTCCAGGGTCACAATAAAGAATCCCAGATTCTGCATTTAGACCTTCAAATTAATCTGGGTTAATTCATATCAATTTGGGGAACTTGGCTGGCTGATTCCCTTGTTGTTTCCCAACAAAGAAACAGCCATTCTTAACTTTTTTTATAGGAGGAGGGTCATTTTTCAACCAAACTCTAATAACTTTGCAGGGAATCTACTCTCGACTGTCCTCTAAAGACCACCCAAGTTTCAGGTACATGGGACTCCAGGGGACTCCAGGCCCCCCAAAGAAGGTACTTCAGCCACTCCACTGTTTCCTATGGAAAAAAGTCAAAGCTGACTCTCACTGCAGAAGCACACTGGGGCAAGGCTGCCATGGTGAAGACACACTTCCAAAAGGCAAGCTCAAAACACAGAAAGCCCAACAGAACTAAACTGCTCCCCACCTTCAAACCCACATGCTCCTTGAGCAAGCTGCCTAGCCACTCCTTCATTGTTCCCTATGACAGGAAAGTTTCCAAACATAGTGGGGCACGGCTTCCACAGCCAAGGCACACTCCCAAATGCAAGTTCATCCTGGAGAAAATCCAACAGAACCAAATTGAAGCACTGGAAAGTGAAGCAAGGGGACCAACATCAAACGAGAGGATCATGTCCATTTCATCCAAACCATGAAGCTAGGGGCACTGCTGCAACTTAGCCCAAAAACAGGAGGGACAGTTGATCCAGTTGGCATAACATAAAATGCACACCCCAATTTGGACTGCTCCACAAACCCTAAAAACACTAGCCCGTGTTGGCACAAAGCTGTTCAGAAAATTGAGAAAAGCAGCCCCAGAGAAATGTTCTCTTGCCACTAGAATGAGAAGGTTCAGAGAGAGATGTTAGGGAAAGTAGGGAATGTGAGTGACACACCATGTGTCACAAATACATAGAAACACTGAAATGAAGCTACAGTAATGTTGCATAATGTTATATATATATGATGTATTATTCTAATGTTAACTTTCCTCATTGTAGGGCTAAGAAGGAGGACCAGTGATGAAGGTTCTGCTGCTCAAACGAGGCTCCCCGAGCCAGTGAGAGTGGCTACAGAGAGAGAGGAGAACTTGGGTTTCCCAAAATTACTCCTCAGAGCGGAACTACAAGTGACAAAAGGCACGGGTTGGACACTTGTCAGCTTCCCTCAAGTTTTGATGGGAAAGGTAGGCATCCTAGTCTTGCAGCTTGGCTCTCTGACTGCTGTCCAATGGACTTTTCAACTGTCACTTGTCCAACATTCCGCCAAGCTGCCTACATTTCCCATCAAAACTTGAGGGAAGCTGACAAGTGTCCAACCTGTGCCTTTTGTCACTTGTAGTTCTGCTCTCAGTCTCAGTGGGATCCATCTTATACAACAAATGTATTTGCATGGCATTGCCTTGTGCCTGTGGTTGGTTACTTGCTTGGTTCTATTCTGAGGTATTCCTCCACTGGCTCTGGATTCTGCCTGACTGTTATGAATGACACTGTTTCTGTTGGGCTAAGTTGCAAGAATCCCTTGCTTCAGTTTGGTTTGGGTGAAATGGATTTGATTCTCTGGCTTGATGTTAGTCCTCTTGCTTCACTTTGGTTCTGGGGGTATTCCATTCCTGTGCTTAAGTTTCGTTCTGACTTTTTCCCATAGGAAACAATGGAGTTGCTTGGGGCACCTTCTTAAGGGGTCCAATCTACCTGAAACTTGGGGGGGGGGTCTTTAGAGGACAGTCAGGAGTAGGGTCTTTAGAGGACAGTCAGGGTTGCCTGGGGAGCTCATTTTTTGATAGAATTTCACAAAGTTTACAGGGGACCTACTCCTGACTGTCCTCTAAAGACTCCCCAAGTTTCATAAAGATTGAACCCCCCCCCAAAGAATGTGCCCTCAGCCACCTCCAATCTCCTTTATTCCGCATGCAGAAACTGAAGCAAGGAACAGTCTTGCAACTTAGCCCAACAGAACCAATATCATTCACAGCAGCCAGGCACTGGGTAAAGCCAGTAGTGGACCACAGAACAGAACCTAGCAGTACCCAGTTACAAGCACAAAGCAGCAGCAAGCAAGCATAAGATGGATCCCAGACAGGTGGCTTCAGGCTGAAAGTCACAATGAGATACTTGGGAAATGCAAGTAATCCTCTCTTTGCCTTCATCATTGGCCTTCATCATCAGCCCCCTCCCAATCCTGCAATGAAGACAGTTAAGTTAACATTAGAACAACACATTACACTGGCTGTCCCTCCTACCCCTGCAATGAGGAATGTTAAGTTAATGTTAGAACAACAACACATTACATATATTATATTACACAACAGCATTTTGGAGCTTCATTTGGGTATTTCTGTGGGTTTCCCTCTGAGACACATGGTGGGTCGCTCTCTACTTTCCCTAACATCTCTCTGTGGCTCCTTCCATTCCAGTGGCAAGAGAACAACATTTCTAGGGCCTCTTTTCTCAATTATCTGCAGAAATTTGTGCTGAGAGCTGGTGGTTTTGCGGTGTGGGGTGTCCAAATTGCAGTGTGCATTCATTGCGCCAAATGAATCAACTTTCTTCCTTCTGGTTTTCTACCTAACTTTTAAGCCTTGGGGAGAGAGTTTTTTTTTTTTAATTTTAAACTTTATTAACAGTAAGGCATAACAACATCAACTGTAGGAATATATATCATAAAACAATACACAAAACGATTTCCATATTACAACTGGAACATAAGAAGAGGTTTCCAATACATATACCTTAGGTGTCATACTTTAACTAGTCTGCAAGCATACAATAAAAGACATTTGTTGAACTGTATTTCACGGGCAAGATAGCATAACTATCCCAGTACCACAATGGCTCCTTGACCATTCACACTTCTGGGTTTATGATCGCTTGAAAGGGCAGTTGAGATGATAAGAACTCATTTTTGGTGAGGTGGTCCAAGAAGGGGAACCACTTGGCAGCAAAGTCAGATGGTTTCAATGGGTTTGTAGAGAGTCGCAATCTGTCAGATATTTTTTCCATTATAAGGTGGTCCCACGCCATCCTATACCACATGTGCAAATTTGGGGGGACTGGTGACTTCCATTTAGTTGCAATCGCATTTTTGGCTGCGATCAGGAGTGTGCGAATTAGGTCCCTTCTTTGGCGAGGTATAGTGGAATCAGTCCAGATATCCAGAAAGATTAACTCAGGGCTAGGAGGAATAACGTGGGAAGTGATGATTTTGATCTCGTTGAGAACAAGGCGCCAAAATCCTTGTATGGATTGGCATCTCCACCATACGTGAATAAACGTTCCCTGCTCACCGCACCCTTTCCAGCAAAGAGGGGATCTTTTGGGGTCTATTCTAGCCAACTGGTGTGCGGTAAGATACCACCTGTGGAGGATTTTATAATTTTGTAGTTTGGAGTTGATGACCGGGGTGTTTAACAATTTGGAGGACCAGACCCGCTCCCAGTCAGACTGTGAGATATCGACCTCGCAATCTTGTTGCCATTTGCCTTTTAATGTCATATTCTGTTCAGTATGGGAGTTTATCAGCATGTTGTAGATTTTGGACAAGAGTCCTTTGCGGGAGAGAGAGTCGGATTCAAGAATCCGCTCAAATTCCGTCATAGATTTTGATAAGACTCGCCTCATGTCCAGGCTTCTTACAAAGTAGGTTAACTGAAAGTAGAAGTACCATGGAACCTCTCTACCTATTTTGCGGGCTAGTTCTGTTTTATCCAAGATGCCAGTTTTAGAGGTTATATCTGTCAGCCTTTTGTTCCTAAGGCACTCCCAGGCTGCTGCGCCAGTACCAGTGAGTTGAGGTGGTACCCCGTCATGTGCGGTCATTAGTGAGAGTCAAGAGATTTTAGGTAGCAGTTTGGACCTATGTTTATCCCAGAGCTTCAAAAGGGCCTTGAGGAAGATGTTCCCATTTGGTGTAGGGGGGCGGTGGGCAATATTGGTCCAGAATAATTCACCAATCTTTTGAGTTTGGTGATGTGGGCGCAGCACTTCCATCCAGTCAAGGTGCGTGTTATGGTGCAGGATTTGAGCTATGTCCGTCAGTCTAGCTGCCGTATAGTACATACCGATATCAGGGAAGTTAAATCCCCCCCTGGAGCGTTTGGCCCTTAGGATCTTAAAAGCTATTCTGGGACGCTTATGATCCCAAAGAAACCTAGTAAGGGATGTTTGCCACTGGGCCAGTAAGTGATGAGGAATATCTATTGGGACCGTTCGGAAAAGAAATATTAGCTGTGGAAGGATGAAGGATTTAACCAAGTTGTATCTTTCGAACCAAGATAATGTTTGCTTTTTCCATTTGAATAAAGTGTCTTTAATTCCTTTCATTATCAACAGGTGATTAAGTCGGAGCAGGTGGTCCGGGTTTTGGGGGATATTTATGCCCAGGTAATGCAAGTGGGACTGAGCCCATTGATATGGGAAGAGCCGTCTGATCTTATCGCTCAAGGGGTCAGGCAAATTAACGGGGAGAAGACTTGACTTATTTTGGTTAACCTTTAGCCCTGAGATCAGTTCAAACTGAGCTAGTTCTTTGTGAAGTTGTTTTAGAGAGTCCAGAGGGTGGGAGATAAACAGCAAAATGTCATCTGCGAAGAGACATAGTTTAAAAGTGGTATTATTAATATGTATACCTTGGATTTGCTCGTTGGACCTTATGGCTTCAGCAAGGGGCTCAATTGCTAAAGCAAAGAGGATGGGAGACAGCGGGCAGCCTTGTCGCGTGCCCCTACAAAGGGTCAGCGTGCGCGAGGAGACACCATTGGTTTTAATAGTTGCCCGGGGACGGTCGTATATGGCCTCAATCACGTGTCGGAAGTCAGGACCAAAATCCATGTGGGACAGAAGCTCTTGCAGGTAAGTGATTTCAAGAGAGTCAAATGCCTTTTCTAAATCTAGAGAAAGGAACAGTAGGTGTTGATCGTAATGTTTGCTATAAGACAATATATTTAAGGCTTTGTAGATGTTCTCTGAGATATCTCTGTTGGGGATAAAGCCAATTTGGTCCCTACAAATATATTCCCCTATAAAGGAGTTCAGCCGTTTCGCCAGAATCGAGGTAAAGATTTTGTAATCCGCGTTTAGAAGCGATATGGGCCGATATGAGCCAGGGTTTGAGAGGTCCTTGCCCTCCTTGGGTATTAATGTAATGTTGGCTTCCGACCACGTCCCGGCTAGGGTGCCTAGTGCAAAAATGTCGTTGCAGGCTGAAAGCAAAGGTTGGTGCACTGCTGCCGCAAATTTCTGATAGAATTCTGCCGGGAAGCCATCCGGCCCCGAGGCTTTATTACGTTTCAGGCCTTTGATGGAGTCAAGAAGCTCGACATTGGTGATAGGGCTGTCCATTATTACTTTGTGGGCCTCCGCCAGTTTTTTAATATTTTTGTGTTTGGACAGATATAGTTTGATTTTCTCCTTGTTTGGCTTGGTCGAAGAGTACAACTTGGCATAAAAATCTCTAAATGCATTTACTATTTCCACAGGTCTAGTGAGCACTTGATTATTGGAGTCTTTGATTAGTCTGATATGTCTATTAATCTTTTTGTCTTTTACCTTCCATGATAGGTATCTCAAGGATTTGGGCGAGTGGTGCCAATATTTTTGTTTTAAGTATAAGAGGTTTTTCTGGATCTGTTGAGTTTCAAGAGCCTCTAGTGCTTTGCGCTCGTGCAGCAGCTGCCTATATACTTTTCTACTGCCATTTCTTTTATGTAGACACTCCAGGTTGTTAATTTTGTCAAGCAAGAGCTGTTTCTGCTGTGTTTTAGTCTTATACAGGGATGCCGAGAGCGCTATCAACCTCCCCCGTAGCACTGCTTTAAGTGCATCCCACACCGTTTGGGATGAAGTTTGTCCTGTTGGGTTTTCATCCAAGTATTGTTTAATGTATTGTTCTATTGTTTTGGTGGTGCTATCATTAAGTAAGAGGTTTTTATTAAAGGTCCAGTATTTTTCTTTAGGATATTCAGAAGCCAGGGATACCCTACAGTCCACCCAGGCGTGATCTGAATATTCTATGTTACCAATCTCAGAGTGGCTCACCCGTTCAGAGAGGTCTGTGGATACAAGAATGTAATCGATTCTCGTGTATACGTTGTGTCGGGAGGAGCAGTAGGTGTAATCCCTAATCAGACTATTTTTCTCCCGCCAGATGTCAGTTAGGTGAAATTGGTTGAGTATCGACAGCAGCTTTGAGTTAGAAGGTGCCGAGCTGAGTTTCCTTTTGGGCTTAGTGGCATTGTGGTTAAATGAGGATTTATCTAATTCACCGCTCACTATATAATTAAGATCCCCACCTACTATCACTGGTCCCTCCTGAAAATCTTGCAGTTTTTGCAGAGTTTCAGTCAAGAAATCTAGTTGGCTTGCGTTAGGGGCGTAAATTGAGGCCATTGTGACCATCTGACCAGTCAGCTGACCTTTGATAAACAAGTATCTCCCTCTGGGGTCCTTTAGACTAGCTTTGTGTACAAATTGAGTATTTTTAGATAGTAATATCGCCACCCCTCGGGCCTTCGAGGATCCCTTCGCATGAAATTGCATTTCAATCCAGGGGGCCTTGAGTTCTTCATCGTGCAATGCATGCAGATGAGTCTCTTGAATTATAGCAACATCAGCCTTGATTTTTGCCAATTTTGATAAGACCCTTTTCCTTTTTATGAGATTGTTAAGCCCCCTTAAATTTTGGGTGACAATATGTAAACTTGTTTGCGAAGTCATTGCCAATTAAGTAGTTACCCAGTTGGCGAAGTGTGGAGTCGTGCTGGTCAAAGTGGTACTAGTGGAGTGTCAAAAGCAAGCAGGTCGCACCTGCTGCAGTAACACGATACAGTGATAAGGTAGGTCAGTGTAGCAAAAGAAGAAAAAACAGTTAGAACAATGCATTGCCAGCAACCAGTACAGGTTACTGTTTTAACAATCAAGTTCCATTAACACGTCAAATATGAAGACAAACTATTATACATTAAGTTCTATTGTGTAATATCATATCCCTGTAGAGAAGCACCCTTCCAATCCTTTAAAGAGAGAAGAATCACAAGATAATTGATGTCCAGTGGGGTATAAAGTGTAAACTTCCAATATGAGACAATCCCCTTCCCCCTCCCCCTCCCCTAATTCAATCAGGACAAGTAAAGTTGATTCGAGAGAAATAGTGGGATAATTGATGAGACTTCAACTCCCTGTTCCTGTAGTCATATGCAGAGCTGTGTACCTCTTAATGAATAATCAATTTGATAGGTTATAAACAATTAATTGGAAGTTTGTCAGAGGTTTTTTAAGCAATTAAGTTAATACAGATATATATATATACAGTGCCTACAATGATAATCAATGAGAAGTGATCACTCAGGTATTAATTATTAGTAGTGCTTCCTATGTTCCCTAACAAGTCAAAAAGTACAAACTGTGAATCAAATTCCTTCAATCAATGGAAGGCAACCCCCCTCCCTTATTTAATCAGGATAGTTTAAGTTGATTAGAAGTTAGTAAAAAAGTAATTGATGAAACCCTATTTTTTGTCCCTATAGTTATAGGGGAAGCCCTGTAGATTCCTTGTGTGTAATCAATCAACTGGTGTGAAATTAATCAAGGAGAGAAATGCTGGTTTTAACTTATAGGATCTATGCAGTATTGTAATATAAGCATGTAGGGTCCATCATGATCCTCGAGAAGAGGCAATCACACTGAAATTAATTATTAGTAAGGCTTCCTATTCCCTCCCCCCCTTCTGCTTGATATGCAATTAATTTAGCTTATATAATCAATGAATTTTGTAGTATGGCTAATCAATATTGGGCATGTGAGGTCAATCAATCAAGGGCAAGCCACCTAGCTTTGTCCTGTATAGTTTTGCCACCCAGGAGTAGTGACAAGCACTATCTACGAAAAGGTATAATAGCAACTCAACGTGCTACACCTTTAAATCGGTACAGCAAGTGAGATCCTTAGCATACCAGAAAACTGCTGTAAGTGCCCCCTCGTCTGGTCGATCCCAATACTACCGATGGGGCCATTTATTTGATGAGGTAATTAAAGGAAAAGCAAACAAAACTTCACTAATGGAAGTATTAGTTACCCCGTTGCTAGACAGTCTTCAGAAGCTCAGAGTAAAAAGAACTTTTCTGAGCTTCGGCTTCAAGCCAAAAGAAAGGACTGCCTGTAAAAAGGAGCTAAATAGAGCAAAAAGCTCCTCATTCAATCCCACCCCGTTACCCTTTAAATGCAAGCGAGTATTATCTGATTCAAACATTCTACTTCAGATACAAAAGAGAACGACATTCAGAAAAAACTTCCCTCTGAGCTAGGTGTCACGGACGGAGACTTTGCTGTTTTTCTGTGGTGATAGAGGCAAGCTGCGTTTCCTTCGTAGTGAGTTCACCTCGGTTTCCATGGCGCTTTCAACGCCTAGTTCCTGTAGGAAACGAAGACCATCGTCGGGCGTCGAGATGAAGTGAACCTTGCTGTTGACATTGACTCGGAGTGTGGAGTATCGGGTCCAGCTGTAATCAATTTGGGCCGATCTGAAACCTTCCGTTATAGCTTTAAATTGCCGCCTTTTTTCCAGTACTTCAGATGGGAGGTCCGTGAATACATTGATCTTTGCTCCTTTACATATGAAAAATCGTTTCATTCTGGCCGTTTCAAGGATTTTCTTTCTAATTTTCCAGTCAGCAAATACTGCTACCACATCTCTCGGCCCATTCCTCCTCTCATTATTTTTGGCGCCAATTCTGTATGCCTTAGTAATGATTATGGGTGATCCTTCATGCAGCTGAAGCTCATTCGCCAGCCATTCCGAGAGAAAATTAGTAAGGTTTATATCTGCCATAAAAGCCTCCTCCAGCCCCCGGAATTTCAAATTAGAGCTCCGCAGCTGCAATTCAATGTCCAGGATTTTATTTTGGACTTTGCTGTTCTCAGATTGGAGGATTCTAACGTCATCTTTTAAAGCCGCAGTTTGAGTCAGGGCTTGGTCCGTCCTCTGAGCTACAGCATCCATTACCAATTTAAGGTCGTTAATTTGTTTAGAAATTGGCTCTATCATAAGTGATAGCCGATCTACAAAGCTAGTTTCAACTTCTTTCAGCAAGGCTTTCAGGGCAGGATCATAGGATACGGCCGGTAGCTTTCGCACCTCAGCCGAGCTTCCCGCGGCCGCCATATTGGCCCTCACACCCTCCGTTTCTCCCTCAGCACTCTCCGCCTGAGAACTTGGGAAGTATGTTTGTAAGCTTTTAACTGCTTTGGTATTTTGTTTTTTGAATGTCTGATCTTGCTTACCCTTCATTTCAAGCACAGCAAAACGAAGTAGAACGTGGTTTACTAGGGGTCCGGGGTGGGATCGAGACGGAGCTTTAGCACAGTGCGTCCATCCCGTTCAGAGCCGACGCCACGCCCCCGGGGAGTTTTTCACCTCACTCCCTCCTCCCTTCTTCTCTCTCCCATCTGTGAAAAGGGCAGGAAACAGAAAAGGAACAACCCAGCCACGATGACCAAAGTTTACCAAATTAACCCGAATTAATCTGGTAAATTTGAGTTCAGAATACTGAATCAGATTTGGTATTTCTTTTGAATTTATAATACCAAATTTTACTAAATCAGGTAAAAGCTGGTATTTGTTAAAGGAATACTGAACCTGAATTGCACTTCCCTAGCAGGAGATATGCAGATTACACCACATTACTAGCACAAAATAATGATGTGAAATGACTCTTGATAAAGGTTAAAGGAGAAAGTGCCAAAGGTGGATTACAGCTGAACGTAATGACTACTGAGGAATTACACAATTTTAAGGTTCATAATGAAGAAAATGAAATTGTTAAAAAAAATTCTATTCCTTGGCTCAATCATCAACCAAAAGGGAGGATAACCAAGAAACGGGGGCGTCCGACTTACCGGGCGCCCAGTTGCCGCCGTCAAGCCGGGAGGGAGCGAGGCCAGCGTCTTCGTCGTCGGCCCATCCGGGAACCCCCGGGTGGGCCGACGACGAATCAAATTCAAACTTCGGAGCCGGCCAATCAGGGGCACGGGCTGGCTCCGTGGAGGGGCGGGGCGGGGACTGCGAACGTCTGGTCCGCAGTCTTCCCTCAGGTCTGGCAGCTGGGTATTTAACCAGCTGCCGTCCCCGCCCACCCTCACTTTGGCTCGTCGCGTCTGGAAGGAGGAGCGGAGACCGGGGCAGAGAGCGACGAGGCAAGGCGGAAGACGTCGGCGCGGCGCGGATCGGGGAAGGAGGACTGCGGGCGCCGCGAGGAGGAGCAGCGAAGACCGAGTGAAGGAGGCGCGGGGCTGGACGAGGAGCAGGGTGTGAGCTGGCCCATTTCCTCGCTCCATCAGGAAGCGGCGCGACCTTCCTTCACCCAGCAGAAGACCGTCTTGGAGGAGCGGCGGAGCAGCGAGGGCTCGGAGCGCGTGGCCTGGGGTCTAGCTGAGCCCCGGTCTCCGTGCTGCAAAAGGCAGCCCAACGGGGGGGGCGAGCTCGGTGCGGGGGGCCTTTTCTTTCGCCAGTCAACGGCACCATTATCCCCCCTCCCTCTGTTTTTCCTCTTTAAGCAGGCGTCCGCTGCAAAAAACAGGCATGGCTCCTTCCAGGAAGCCGGCGGCAGGGAAGAGCCGCTCCCAGAGGGCTGGCAAGGGAGCTGCTGGGGGCCGAAGGCCCCACCCCAGGCCCGCAGCGCCCACCACTAAAGAGGGCAGTGCAAGCAGACCCAAGGGGCCTGCGCGACCCCGGGGCAAATTGGGGGGCAGCAGGCTACCTTTCTCCCCCTCCCCTAGCGGCGCGCTGGGAGACCCAGAGGCAGGCTCCAGCGGGCTTCCCCGGGCAGGCACAACAGGAGCGGGACATGGGGTGGCACAACCTCCAAAGAGTCGCAAGCCCGCCAGGAGGGAGGCAACAGGTGGGGAGCAAGGGGGGCAATCCAGGGCAGACCCTGACCCCCTGGCTCTCCAGAACATTAGCAGGGCTCTGGAGGCCCTGACAGCCAGGGTAGAGCACCTGGGGAACTCCGGGCTCGGGGCGGCTACAGCTGCCTCGGAGCCTGTAGAGGCCCCCCCTCGGAAGAAGGGCCACAAGACGCAGAGGGGGTCAGCACGCCGGTAGGACTCTCACTCCCCATCCTCCAGTTCGGAGCGGTCGACCAGCGGTCGGCGGGAGCGGGCTGCAAAGAGGAAGAGATCTGGGCGCAGGAAGAAGAGACAGCAGCGACGCCATGAGGACTCAGACAGCGACTGGACCACAGGTGAGTCCTCGTCCTCTGAGGATGGGGAGCTGGAGGGCGATTACTGGGAGGTGGCCTCTCGGGTCCCGGGTCTTCCCAGGTGGGCGCAGCGGCCGCGTCTCGGGCACCAGGGGGGCGAGGGTGACCCTCAGGAGGTATGGGGCTCCAAGGACAGCCCCCCGCCCCCCGCAGCCTGCACGGACGATGAGGACCCCCCGGGCAGTCATCTGTCTCGCAAGGCTCGAGAGCGCATCTTGGACGGCTTTTACGTGGACGTCCTATCGCTGCTCAGGCCGGAAGCCGAGGATGGGAGGTCTGCTCCCTCCTCAAAAAAGGATAAGAAAGGGGCCAAGAAGGAGTCAGCCGAACGCACGTTCGCAAACTGGCTGGAAGGCTTCACTGTCTACTTGGGGGTGGTGCAGGCTGCCTATCCTGACAGGGGTTGGCACCTCTCAAACCACTTGGGAAATGTTCTGAGGGCCCGAGCCCTCGCCGGGGACACGGCGGCCCTGGATTATGACGAGGCCTTTCGCAAGCGGGCCTCTCATAAGCCCAGGGCTCATTGGGACCTCATCAACCAGAAGCTATGGCTCTGGCTGGTGGGACCCCACATGAGGGGCAGGGGAGAGGGCCCCCGCACTGGCCGCTGGCCTTCCCGCAGGGAGCGGGGCAGGGGCCTGTGCTGGGAATACAACCAAGGGAAGTGCCAGCGGCCCAGGTGCCGTTTCGAGCACAATTGCGATGCCTGCGGAGGGCCCCACTCCCGCCCGGCTTGCCCCCGCGGTTCTGCTGCCCCCCAGCCCTTTCGAGGCAGCCGGCCCTCCAACAACAGTGCACGCAGGGAGGGAGGGTCGGGTCCCACAACTTCCCAGCCCGCCAGCAGCGGGAACTAGTCACTTCTGTGGGCGGGGGGGCCTGGCCCGCACCCCCGTCAGGCTCCACGCCCTCACCCCCCTCCTGGCAAGATACCCAGACAGGCAGGCTGCCTGGTTCTTGCGGGAGGGCTTCTCTTCTGGCTTTCGTATCCCCTTCACCGGCCCCCGCGTGGCAGCCACATCCGGCAACCTCAGGTCAGCCAGGGAGTTGCCAGAGGTGCTCGCTGCCAAAATTAACAAGGAGGTAGCCGCAGGGAGGGTGGCAGGGCCGTTTAACAGCCCCCCTCTGCCCAACCTCAGGGTCTCCCCACTGGGGGTGGTGCCCAAGAAAACCCCGGGCGAGTTCCGCCTCATACACCACCTTTCGTACCCCAGGGGCTCCTCAGTGAACGAAGCCATCCCACCCGAGCTGTGCTCGGTGAGGTACGCCTCATTCGACCATGCAGTTCGGCTAGTGCGGGCTTGCGGGAGGGGGGCCCTCATGGCCAAGTGCGACATCCAGTCGGCATTCCGGCTCCTGCCCGTCCACCCCAGCGACCAGTGCTTGCTGGGATTCAAGTTTCGCGACCGCTGGTACGTGGATAAGGCCATGCCCATGGGTTGCTCGGTCGCCTGTGCGGCCTTCGAGACCTTCAGTACCTTCCTGGAATGGGTTGCCAAGGACCGCATGGGGGCCCCCTTTGTTAGTCACTACCTGGACGACTTTATCATCATGGCCCCCCCTAGCAGCCCGGCCTGCGCCGACCGCCTCCACATCTTCCAGGAGTTAGCGGCTGAGCTAGGCGTCCCCCTGGCAGAAGAAAAGACAGAGGGGCCTTCTCCCCGCCTCACCTATCTGGGCATCGAGCTGGACTCGGTGGCTGGGCTTTCCCGGCTGCCGGCAGACAAGCTGGCTCGCCTCTGGGACCTCCTGACGGGGACTCTTGCTCGTAAGAAATGCACCCTCAGGGAGTTGCAGTCGATAATTGGCCACCTGAACTTCGCCTGCAGGGTGGTCTCCCCAGGGCGGGCCTTTTGCGCACGGCTTACCAGGGCCTGCCGGGGGGTTATTTCCCCTCACCACCACATTCGCCTCACCAAGGGCATCAAGGCAGATCTTGAGGTCTGGCTGAAATTCCTGTCCGGTTTCAATGGTGTCACCCTGTGGCAGGCCCCCCTCGACCTGGGCACCGCGCTCCAGGTTCACTCAGACGCAGCCGGGAGCCTGGGGTTCAGGGTTTTCTTCAGGGGCCGGTGGTGCGCCCAGCCATGGCCCCCCTCATGGGCGAGTGCAGGGGTCCTTCGGGACCTTACATTCTTGGAATTCTTTCCCATACTGGTGGCGGTCTCCATCTGGGGGGACCTCCTGCGGGACAAGCGGGTGGTGTTCTGGTGCGACAACCAGGCCACGGTCAGGGTCATCAACAGGCAGTCCTCTTGCTCCAAGAGGGTGATGCGCTTGGTTCGCCGCTTTGTCTTGACCTGTTTGGCCACTAACATTACCTTCTCAGCCCGTCATGTAGCAGGTGTGGATAATGGCCTTGCGGACGCGTTGTCTCGGTTCCAGATGGAGAGGTTCTTCGCACTGGCGCCAGAGGCTCAACGCACCCCGGATCCCTTCCCGGAGGAATTGTGGCTGGCTGGCGGGACGTCGTGATGCAGGGAGTACTTAGCTCGGTTGCGCCCTCCACGCTCAGGGCCTACGCGGCGGCAATGGAGCGCTTCATGGGTTTTACCTGGGGGCGGGCGGTGGGGCTGCCCTCCCCCCTTCCGAGGACGAGGTGCTGCGATACCTGGCCCACCTGCACGTGCTGGGGCGGGCCCCCCGCTCCATGCAGAAAGAGCTTGCAGCGGTATCCTTCTTCTGTAAGGCCCTAGGGTTTCCCGACCCATGCCGCGGCTTCATTCCCCGCAGGGCCGTCGAGGGTTGGGCCAGGCTGGCTCCGCCTCCCGCCGACAGGAGGCGCCCCATTTCTCTTTCCATCCTGCGTTGTCTCCTGGGGGTCCTTCCCAACTGCTGCTGGTCCTCCTTCGAGGCTCAACTGTTCCACACAGCCTTTACCCTGGCCTTCTTCGGGGCGCTGCGGGTCGGCGAGCTGGTGGAGGGCTCCCGGAATGACCCAAGCGGCAGGGCGCTCAGCCTCGCGGACGTCTCCTGGTCCCCCCAGCAAGTGTCCATCACGATCCGTCGCTCCAAGATGGATCAACGGGGAAGGGGGGTCACCCTATGCCTGCGGGCCACCCGGCGGGGGTCAGTTTGCCCGGTTCGGGCAGTGGGCGCTTACCTGGGCATTCGCCCTCCCCTCCAGGGCCCCTTTCTCATACACAGGGATCACTCCCCGCTCACCCGCTACCAGTTCGCCTCCCTGCTTCGAGCCTGCTTGGAGGCCGCCAGGCTCCCTCCCTCGGAGTTTGGCATGCATTCCTTCCGCATCGGGGCGGCCACCGAGGCCGCCAGCATCGGGCTGCCGGACAGGACCATCATGGCCATCGGGCGCTGGCGGTCTGGGGCTTTTCGCTCCTACATTCGGCCCAGCGGGGGGGACAGTCACTAACGGTCTGGTCTCGTATGCTTCTTCCGGCAGGGGTAAGGAAGTCGGTGGGATCTCTGGACACAGCATCGTCCATTGGGCAGGGAGGTATGCAGCAGCATCGGGCTGGGGCAGCCATCTGGGCCTGGAAGACCATCTGCAGATCCACTGGATGGGCGTGCGCGGGATGCTCTGGGACTCACTTCGGCCGATGCTCCTGCGGCAGGCCCAGCGGCTGGGACCTCCAGACGCGTTGGTTATCCAGCTGGGGGAGAACGACCTAGGCAAGCGCGAGGGGCTGGATTTGCAGCGGGCCATGCGTGCCGATCTGGAAAGCCTTCGGAGCCTCTTCCCTCAGACGGCGTTCATTTGGTCGGACTTGCTACAGAGGCGAGCATGGCGCGGTGCCCGGTGCCCGAGGAAGGTCGACGGGATCAGGCAGAGGGTCGCTCGCGCTATGGGTCGGTACATCGTGGAAGCCGGCAGCCATTTCATCGCGCATTGGGACATTTCTTTCCGCATCGGCCCCCTCTTCGCCCCGGACGGGGTCCACCTGTCCAGCTGGGGACAGGACATCTGGCTCCAAGACCTCCAGGATGGCCTCTTGGACTGGGTCAGCGGTAGGAGTGTTGGCGGGAGCCACGGGTGGCTCTAGTGGCGGTGGGCATTGGATCAGATCACTTTTTGGGGAGTTGGGGGTCTCCGCGCCCCAGGCTCCCCGTTAGGGGATTCCCATAAGGAATCTTGGGAGTGAGGTTTGGGGTGCATGCCCAGCTCGGGGGCTGCCGCGGCATCCTCACACCCAGGTGGCAGGGGAGTCACTCAGGGGTGTACACCCAGGTGATCTCCCCTCAAAATGCCACTCCTATGGTTCCCTCCCCCAGCTGGGGTCTGGGGGGGTTGAGGTCCATCGGCTGGCAGGTGGGTCAGCCGATGTTGTTCTGGGATCTAATCCACATGCTGCGCCAATACTCCTTACTGCTGTTCCAATAAAGTTGTGGCCATGTTTTCTCCAAGCTTTGTGTGGTCTGGGTTTGTACAAGCGTCCTCCTCCCTCCCCCATCGGCGCTAGGCGGCAAATCAGAAGGAGATTAAAACTTGGAAGGGTTGCCATGAAGGAATTATAAGAGAGCCTTCAGGATAAGGAAGTGTTGCTGGAGACCAAGATCAAAATAATTCATACTGTGATATTCCGCATTACTATGTATGGATGTAAAAATTGTACAATAAAGAAAGCATACAGGAAGAAAGTTGATTCATTTGAAATGTGGTGCTGGAGAATCACATTTCTGGACAGCCAAAAAGAAAAGAAGTGGGTTCTAGTCAGATCAAATCAATCCTGAATTCTCCCTAGAAGATGCTATCATACTTTGATCACATCATGAGAAGAGAAGACATTTGAAAAGGAAATAATTCTAGGACGGTGGAAGGCAGCAAGACTTAAAGGAAAAGAGCATGACCCAAAATGAGAAGGTTTGTCTCAATGAAGGAAGCCACATCCTCCAGTTTGCAAGATCTAAGCAAGGTTGTTAATGGAAGGATATTTTGGAGGTTGGTAATTCACAAGGTTGCCTTAAGTCAGAAGCGACTTGACAGCACATAACATACACACAATATTATTACTTGTTTCAAATTCAACAGTAAGTGCAATTAAAAGCAATAAAAATCTGCTACCAAAGAAGCATATGTGCAATTAAATTATTATTTGCAAACAAGCAGCTTCAAGAACTAGCCAAGAGCAATTATATTAGTTTAATTCCTTCTGGAGATAACACTGATATGTAAATCAGTATAATTTTTGGCTCTTTGTTCTCTCCCCCACCCCAATATAATTTAGAGTAATTTGAAATAATATAGATCTACAGTCTGATTTCTTATAACCTCATCTATCAATATTTTTAACACCAATGCTCTAAACACAGTCCATTTTAAAATCATTATTAGACTGTTTTAAAATTTCTACTCACATTTCCTTAGGCACAGTAAGTATTAGAAAGAAACAATGTCCTGATCTTAAATGGCTAACTAGACTCAAGTCCGGTAGCACCTTAAAGACAAACAAGATTTTCTGGGTAAAAGCTTTTGACAGTCAAGCTCCCTTCACCAGATATTTTATAATCACAAATGGACAACTGTGATCCTCAATTTTCATGACACCTGGATGAAGCCAATATTACCAGACTACTCTGTTAGAATTTCATTTAATTAGTTTTTTCATATTTCACAGTTATACTTGACATACACACATCTGGCATAATTTGTATTTGCCACATTCTGGTGGTAAAAGTTCTTCTAGTTAGGCAAAATAGAAAACAGAAAACAGAATCACCAAAGAAAAGGTGTGGTTCAACGCATTCTCGGAAATGGGAATTTTCTTGGTAGAGCAGTTTCTGGCCTTGCTTCCTCTTCTGTTGCCAGATCAGTCTAACTAGATCCAAATGCAGAGCTAGGGGACGCTTAGAGTAAAAGGCTTCCAGGTATGAAGTAAGCAAAGGTTGAGAGGGTTCAAGTTTCCATTCAAAATCTCTAAATTTCTAAACCTAAAGTTTCCCTGTGGGCAACCCAAATGCAGCCCCATTCATGTATTTGGTACAACTCCTTCTCTGGATGTTGTAGACTGGAAGCACAAAACAAACAAAAAACAGACTTGTTGATCCCCTACTGCCACTACACGTGGCTGCTGGTATACATTCAGTTTGATAGGTCAAATATCACTTAGTTTTGTCTCATAAAGCCAAGCTGCCACCCCATATTGAGGCAAGACAATGAAAAACCAATTAAAAATGAAGTAATGTCTCTGACATAATACGATTGCATGGTCATTTATGCATGAATTTTATGGATTAAACAAGCATAATTAAAACTACTTACTCACTCAGAGAACATTAAGAATATCTATATAATAATGTACAAATTGAGCCAGACTCCAAATGTTGGGCAAATACAGAATGCATAATTTGTAAAGTTATACCAACTGTAGTTTAAATAAAACTGCAACAAGTGTGAATAACAAGAAAGACCCCAATCCCGACCCAAACAAGATGCTCCTCTGTCTTTCCCAGAAATAGCTTTATGAATACTACTACATTCAAAGACTCTTTCTTTAGTAGTATTGAAACTACTCATTAAGTAACAGTGTGTTAGAAAGAACGAAAGCAAAGCTAGCTCTGAATATGACAGAGACAATTGCAGTGTGGCTATAAAGTAATTTGCATTTGAAACGTAAAGGGAAATGTTTAGGGGGTTACAGAGTCAGAGCTGAATGTGGTCTGAAGGTACCTATTAAGTTGCAAGGTGCCTGCTTGAATGTTAAATCTACTTGAAGAAAAAAAATGTTGTTTGATGGATTTTCTAGTGCTGCTATGCATTTGAACTTTGTTTATTAACAGAGAAAATGAGGCATTCCTTGGAATTCAAAAATACCCATCTTGATGTGCACTCTCTCTCTCTCTCTCTCACTCTCTTCCTG
Source organism: Eublepharis macularius (assembly GCF_028583425.1). Classification (NCBI taxonomy): domain Eukaryota; kingdom Metazoa; phylum Chordata; class Lepidosauria; order Squamata; family Eublepharidae; genus Eublepharis; species Eublepharis macularius. The sequence goes on from NC_072798.1 coordinate 61,683,289, forward strand.
TAAAGCAGATTTTGAAACTTAGTAAAAATATTGACATTTTACAATTCCCCATAACAATCTCGCAGAGATATTTTTTAGAGGTACCGCAATAGTACTTGTTAATTGTATTAGTATTGATTTGACTCAGTCATATAGCAACAGTATCAAGGTCACTTTCAATGAGAAACTTTTTTTCAGCTATACCCTTTCCTCCTATTGTTTGTATCCTTTTAAGTCACAGGTACAAAAACTCCTAGGATCCCAAAGCAAATATCTTTAATTGCATAGTTGGGCCCACCAGCTCAAGAAAAAGGGAGTAGGGGTGGAGCACAGAAAAATACAAGGAAAATCAGGGCAAGCTTGGTGAGGAATAGACAAAAATCTGGCTTAGTTTGGGCAGGTCTCTAACAAATTGCCCTGACATATAAAATAAGCTTATATAAAAGGTGGAAAAGTGCCTGAAAGTCATGGGATCTTTAATTCATCTTAAACTTCCATGAGTCACACCCAGAAACTGTTGTACTGTGCGATGTACAATTCAGATCTGCATTTTGGATTCCAGATAGTAAAACTTGAGATCCACAGCACCCAGGAAACCATGGGTTCCCCAATCTTTTTGTTTTTTATTTTTTTTTACTTTTTATTTTTGAATTTGTTTTTTGTACAAAGTTAAACACTACAATTCAAACCCAACTTTACAATATAACAAGAAAGCAAAAATAAATTAAGTGAAACAGTCAAGTATATTCTCAACCTTTTTGAGCCTTTGGGCACATCTGGAATTCTGACACAGTGTGTTGGGTGCAGCCACAAAATGTCTCCTGCAGGAGGCGAAGCCAACCACAAAATGAGTTCTACAGTTTACCTTCCATCACACAATGAATATCCTTCTGCTGTGGAAGCAGCTTCTGCCAAATGTTTTTAAAACTCAGGACAGCCAATCAAATTTCCAATGGCCAATCCGAAGCCATGCTTGGAAAAAGCCCCACCTACTTTCTAAAAACACTTGGTGGGCACCAGAAAAGCTGTTGGTGCCCATGGGCACTATGTTGGGGACCCCTGCAGTAATCACAAGTCTCCACAATTTAAACAAACCAAATGAACACAGAGAAGCAAAAGTCTCTCTATGGGATCAAGAAGACCAAGACAAAACGGTGGAAGCCAGGCACATGTTACATTGTAGCCACAGTACAAATAAAGTAACAGCTGAAGTTTAACAGAACGATGATATTCCTTATCTCGTAATGATTATATTTCAAGGAAACAGCAGTGAAATTATTTCTTAATATTACTTATTGAAATGATAAAACCTTCCATGCAGCAAATGCTGCCATCCCAAGCAGTGTTTTTTAAAATTGTATCATCAGTTCCAAACATTACTAGATAGATATTAAAAAGCTACTGTATATCTCAACATATTATCCTGCATGCTCCAAACCACAATCAAGTAAAAAATAAGTATGTATTTACTTTTGTGACAATAGTGTTCTACTACTCAACTTTGTAATGAATGTTTTAAAGAAAAAAAAATTATATAATGACAGAAGTGTTGAGGTCTCAGATTTAATGCACAGCCTGATCCTATTTAAGGTATACTCCAAAGTTAACTTCATTGAGTTCAATAGTGCTTGTTCTCCAATAAGCGTGTACACAATTATGCCTTTAGTTACAGTCTTCCTCGTGAAGTAAAACTGTTAATGTATGCGATTACGCACAAAGTGAAAAAAATGGCAGGTCACTGAGAGCTTTGAAATCCCAAAACAATAGATTCCAGGAAGGGAGTCAAGATGATGTAAACTTCATTTATGTTGGATTTTCTCTTTGCTACATGATCTACAGGAATGATACACCTGACTACTCTCAGGAGATGGATGTAGGAAATCTATCAATAGAGATGGACAGATTGGACAAAACTATACCTGCCTGTTCCTTGATCTTGCTGCAACAGCACAAATGTGACACAAGGTATATGGATAGATATTGACAACACTACTGAAGGCAACAGCTCCACAACCTGTGGAGCCTTCGGAATCCTGGGCTGCAATCCTATTCATGTGTACCTGGCATTATATCCCACTAAACTCAATAGGGCTTATAACATGTATAGACTGGCACAAATATTTCTGAAGGTGAACTGTTTTAAATGTTTTAAAATTCTCAGTCGATAGTATTCTATAATGCTTGAGGCAGATCCTGGAAGTGTTTATTAAAAATCTTGCTTTTCAGTAAGGAAAGTTAACTCAGCTAAAGCAGTCAGCATCAGATAATTTGAAAGATAAAAATCCAATTAGCTTAGAGATAGTTTCTCTTCATAAAGCATAGTGAAAATACGTACGCCCCTTATGGGCCTCTTAGAAAAGACACATGTATCTTTGTCCCCCCCCCCCCCAATAATTCCAAGTTCTCTGACATGGGCCAGAAGACAAAGGCAAAAAAAATTCAGTAATATAAATGAATGACACCTGGAAATTAGCAGCATGATACAAATAGATACATATTCTCATGGCAGAAGAGCAGATTAGAGTCTTGGCTCAGTAACAGCTTGCATCCCAGATTTTTCAAGATTTTCTTACTGAAAAATTGATCCATTCGTTCCACTATAGTACCAACTTAAGGGTCTTTAAAACATTAGCCTTACCTTGAAGGAACCATTTTTCCACAAAAAAAAGCTCCCATACAGGTAGGGAAACATTTAACTGACACAATCCGGTGGGCAGGACCTATCAGGCAGGTACCAAATATGGCACTGAGAGTCAGTGGGAGGGAAAACTCTGTGATTAGTCCCACCCATGTAGCTGGGTCAATTAAAACCACTGTGCAGGAGCCATTAATGTAGAAGTGCTCCCAATCAACTAAGCAACTAAGATAATACTTAAAGGGACTCTCCTTACATGTCTGTCTAGTGGGGTGGTTAAAAGGTCCTTGGCATGATGTATACAGTACAACCGAGAGTTCAAAAGATGCTAATTTATCACAGAGACAGGAGATTCCAAAGTAAACTAATGCAAACTGCTGATGATGCACTAAATCAAAGAGAGTGATGAACACAAATACAGCAGCAACTGAAGTTCAAAAGGATACAGATCTGTATGATCAATGAGCTGCCAAAGGCAAGTGTAATGTACAAACTCCCAGAAATACACATTGGTCTAAGAATAAGCAAATCAAATCAAGCAGAAGATGTATGCAAATAGACTCATAGCAAACACATCATAAAATGACTTGAAATGCCAGAAAACACCTTTTAAAAACAACCATACTAAGCATGTTTGCAGTGTACTTAATACCCACATATAAACTAGAAGTCAAAAGTAACACACAAAAAATACAAACGGAAAAACTCATTAAAAACCTACCCACCCACACCTCTCACTAAATTTTCCCCTATGAAATTATTTCTGATGGTACCCCCAAGATGCCCAAAATGAAGCACAGAAAGGTAAGAACTTGCACGAATCTTATCATGGTGGTTTCTAGACAGTCTCACACATCAAGCTGAGTGATGGAACAGGAGAAGGGAAGATCTACTTCACTACTTGATGAGAATATGCATTTTGATGGATGGGGGCATGCATATAAAAAGAGGATCTATTCTTAATTTATTAAATTGTTTCCCACTCATTTCTCAAGGAACTCAGTGTGGTACACACAAAGTTACAGCCATTTTATCCTCATACCAATTATGGAAATGGGTTGCTAAGAACTATTCAGCTGGATCCAATGCCAAATTGCATTGCACAGATCAAATGTTTTTATTTATAGCCCACCTTTTTCAATGAGACTCAAGGCAAATTACAGAATAGAAAACAATCAATGAACAGTACAATAGGCCTAGGGTTAGAGAAACTGGATCCGCATTATTCACTTTCCCAAATCCACTCAATACATTTTGAAACTTAGCAGAAATTTGAACACAACTCTCCTCTATGCAATTGTATAATTAACTAACTCTATTTCTACTGTGCATTCCAAACATCCAGTACTTCCACAAGTATCTGCCGGGAAGTTTGGCTAGGAAACAAGACCTATAAGAATACATATTGAGAGGGGGCGAAGTGACATGCAATGGAAACAGTTGCACAGAACTGAGGCTCCTAGGCCCTTTCCCTCCTTTCGAGCATTCTGAAGCACCTGCCAGCTGAACAACAAAAAACAACGATGGGAAAGACCACTTGAACTAAATGCGACAGAATCCCCATCGGTGAAAGCTTTCTTTCCTCCTGGTGAGTCAAACACTAAGCAAGGCCCAGGGAAGCATAGGGAAGACAAAATGGAGGCCGGACAGACTGAAAGCCCTGAACAGCATGCTACTGTTACAAAACATGACTTAGCTGAGTTTATGATGACCCTGGAACAAAAAATAACCAGCAACTTTGTCTAGTTAATCGATCCACAATCTCAGCAGCTAAGAGAAATAAAAACTGAAACTGCCAAGGCTGCAGATACTGCTTTGAAGCTGGCAATCACTCTGCAGGAAGACATAAAAAAATCTGCAATTCTCAGAGAAAACTATGCAAAACAACATTTTAGATCTTGACTTAAAACTGAGGCAAAATAATCTGAAATTCAGGGAGACTGAGGAGGCCGCAGAAGAAAACACAGACCTCTCAACTTTCATCTTCTCATGGCTAGCAACAGTCCTAAAACTAGAAGAAGGAGTAGCACCTGAAATAATAAGATCTTTTTGCCAAGGCCCTCCACCATCATCTAAGCAAATACAGATTCTCATGGGACATCAATGTGCAATTTCTCCATTCAGGAACAAAAGACAAAATCCTCAATATAGCAAGATGTAAAGGTGGGCTTGAAATGAATCAGAAAAAAATTGATGTCTTTCAAGATCTTTCACCAGAAAGCCTGTTGGTGTAGTGGTTAACAGTGGTGAGACTCTAATCTGGAGAACTGGGTTCGATTCCCCACTCCTCCACTTGTAGACAGCTGGATGACCTTGGGTCAATCACAGCTCTTTCAGAGCTCTCTCAGCCCCACCAACCTCACAGGGTGTCTGTTTGTGGGGATAATAATGATATATTTTGTAAACTGCTCTGAGTAGACATTAAGTTGCCATGAAGGGCAGTATATAAATCAAATGTTGTTGCTGTTATAAAAACTCAGAGAATATGGCCCTCCTGGATGGCAGGCCAAGCTGCTAGGTCCGGAGGCCGGGTTTGCCACCACAGAAGGGGAAAAGCCAGTTTTCTCTTCTCGGGCACCTGGGTATCAGCCAGGGGGCGGAGCCAAGGGCTTATAGGCCAGCTCTACTCCTCCAGCCTTCAGTCGTCAATTCGTGCTCGGCCCACCCTCCTCTCCCTATATGCAGTGCAGTTGGCAGTTCTTCTCCCCTAACTGGCACAACAGGAGAGTTGTTTTTCACTTACTTTGCACTGTGGGAGGTATTAAGTAATGGGGGGGGGCTGGTGTTAGTGTAAATAGTTTGGCCACTAGCAGGATAGGATGAAAATGAGTGGGCTGGTGACCCCCTTGGCACATTCCCATTAGCCAGGAATCAGGGTCTGTCAGGAGTGGCTGGTGAGGCTGTACAGCTGCCAGCTGCGAGGGCAGACTACCTGGTGAGACCCCTGGACAAGGCTGCCCCCAGGCTCCATGGCTGTTGGGGGTTGGAGCTTTAAAGGGGAACCACTTGCCTAGCCGCCAGGACCCAGTTATCCTTTGGATGGAACACCCTCGGGGCAGCGGGGCCTTGCCCAGACAGGTCAAGGCAGAGGTTCAGGGGGATCCCAGGGTTTGACCTGTACCAAAGTTAGATCTCTTGCTGCAATGACAGGTTATGTTATAATGAATAAAGTGGCCCTTATTTATACCCAAACCTGGTCTCTGCCTTTTATTTTGACTGGGGGGGGGGCAATTAAAAGCAATCACCAAAACCCTGACAGAGGTGAATATCAGATACAAGTGGAGCCATAGCTCAAAATTACTGGTTCACCACAAAGGAACTCTACATCGAGCTCATGATGAAGAATGAGGAAAAGACCTTCTGCATCAGCTGAATCTCCACTCTCCAGTAAAATGAGGAACATCTTCCTTTTACTGCCATCTTCTACAGACCACTGAACAAGAACAGGACCCTCAAAGTTATTCAACACAACCCGAACAAGCAAAGTGCAACCAAGAACATAAACTCAATTTGGAAAAAGGCTGTAAAGTAATGGGGGGGGGAGTATAGGTTCTTTCTCCTTTAAAGGTAGTAATATTGTGGACAGACCTAAGGCTTAAGCCTAAGTCTCTCTGAACTATAGAACTAGTTCTATATAGAGAACTTTATAGTTCTCTATATAGAACTATAGAACTATACTTCAGAGAGACTTAGGCTTAAGCCTTATGTCTAGAACTAGTTATGTATAGAGAACTTTATAGTTCTCTATATAGAACTATAGTTCAGACCTCCGCAGAAATACCTCTATTAGCGGTGTACTTAGATATTTCTGTTGTAAAAGGGGGGGGGAGGAGTAATGTTTTTATTTTACTTTAAGATTACCTTAGAGTTTACAGTTCAGATGTTGATTCTAAACACAAAATACCTATTGTCATCCAGCAGAATGACACTTCTAGAAACATACAGGTTGGGCTAAGTTGCAAGACTGTTCCTTGCTTCAGTTTCTGCATACGGAATAAAGGAGATTGGAGGTGGCTGAGGGCACATTCTTTGGGGGGGGTTCAATCTTTATGAAACTTGGGGAGTCTTTAGAGGACAGTCAGGAGTAGGTCCCCTGTAAACTTTGTGAAATTCTATCAAAAAATGAGCTCCCCAGGCATACAGGTATGCAAGCAAGGTACAACATGAATTTAGATGACTCCAATTAAATGCATAACCTGGAATTGCAGGGGTCTAAACATTCCTACTAAATTAAGACGAATTTCAAACTTGTTAACTAAGGAATGCCCTAATTTCTTATTCTTACAGGAAACCCATTACTGAACTTCAGTAATGCAGGTAATAAAATCCAATTGGTTTACCCAACATTTTCAAGCCAACATTTCAAAAGCTAGAGCTGTTGCAATTTTAGTTTCCAAGAACATTCTGTATTGCTTAAACACACAAATAGACCCAAAAGATCGCTTTATTTTTGTTGAAGGAGAATTGTACTGCACTCCTCTAATCCTTGCTTCCATATATGCCCCAAACATTAATCAACTGTCTTTCATAGAAGAAACACTTGCACAGCTAGCTATATTCCAGAACGGAGAAGTGCTTATTGGCTGTGATTTGAATCACATAGTAAATCCACAAACCCCAAACTCAAACCTAAGTAACCTTTTAGACCGCTACAACCTGGGGGATGTATGGCGGGTTCTTAACCCAGGAGTTAAAGAATACACATATTATTCTAATGTCCATGGCATATATACAAGAATAGATTTTATGTTGGCTTCAAAACCACTGATTACACGAATATACAACTCAGAAATAGGCAACAGAATTATTTCTGATCATTCAAGGGTAGCATGTTACTTGGAAAATAGAATTTTTGATGGGAAAGGACCAAACTGGACCTTAAATAAGTTACTACTATTGAATGATTCTATAAGCCAAGAATAGTTAAGGAAGTAGATGATCATTTTGATATAAACGCAAACTGCAAGGTAACGTCTGATATGGTTTGGGATGTGTTTAAGGCTGTTCTTAGGGGTAAACTGATCTCCATTGCTACTGTTTACAAAAAATCTGAACAAAACATGGTATTAGAACTAAAACAAAAAAGTAGACCAATTGGAGAAAAAATGTATGACATATGGAGGGGGGAAAAAACCCTTGCGAAATTGAATATAGAACATAAAAAATTAGACCTGCTTGAATCTTCCAAAATTAAAAAAAAAAAACTTTGTTTATGTAAAACAGATATTAGGTAAAAAATCCTAAAAGTTTGAGGTGGCTTAACCGCAGAGTATCTAATTAAAAGTTATCTAATTTAATTTATCTATTAAAATCTGCTCAGGGCAAATGAGTAAGTAAAACTAAGGATATAGTCGAAGCATTCACAGATTATTATAAAAAATTATGTACCTCAAAAAATCCTTCAAAACCTCAAATTCTTGATCACTTAAGTTCTATTCAATTTAATATCAAAGTTACGCCTGAACATGCAAAATATATTGATCCACTGATAACTTTAGAGGAATATTAGGTGCTATACAAAAACTAAAAGACAACAAAACACCAGGAAGAGATGGGATACCTATTGAATTCTATAAAAAATTTAAAAATCAAATATCCCCACAATTGGTAACCATGTTCAAATGTTTAAGGCTAGAAGGGAAAATGCCTCCTTCATGGAAGGTTGCGAGGATAATAGTCATCCCCAAAGAAGTAAAAGACCACACTAAAAATGAATACTACTGGTCAATATTCATTCTAAACCACAATCTAAAAACTTTTTCAACCATAATAACACAGAAAATGAACAAAATTATTCCCAAATAGATTCCTAAAGACCAATCCGGTTTTATAACCAGCAGATCCCTTTCAGATAATGTTAGGAAGTCATTGAACATTATCAATTAATGCCATAATTCCAAAACTGAATCATTAATCCTAGCTATTGAGGCTGAAAAGGCTTTTGATAAAGTTGAAATCCCCTTCTTAAAAACTGTTTTGGCAACTATGAGATTTGGAGCACACTTCCTTAGAGTTATAGATACGTTATATAATCTGCCCAAAGCACAACTTTATATTAACAACTACAGATCAGATGACATAGTATTAACCAGCGGCACCAGGCAAGGTTATCCGCTATTGACCATTCTGTTTTCCGTATCTATTGCATGCCATTCGTCTAGATTCAGGTATTAAGGGGATCACAATTAATTCAACTACTCATAAACTGAGTCTCTCTGGAGATGATTTGGTTTTATACATCAGCAACCCCTCACACTCTTTAGAAAATCTGGTAAGAAATATCCAATCATACACAGCATTATCAGGCTTTACCACAAACTATACTAAATCGGAAATATACCCTATATACATAAACACAACAACAAAACAACAACTATTGGACTCCTTCAAATTCATATTGGTAGGCACATCTTGGAGACATCTGGGAATAAACATTCCTCTTAATTTGACAGAATTATTTGATGCGAATTTTAAACATCTTAGCATGTATGTACAGAACACACTGAAAGATTATCTAAGATATAGTTAAATTGGCTGGAAAAAATGGAATTAATCAAATCAATAATACTACCAAAATATTTTATTTCAACATCTTCTAATCAAAGTTAACCAAATTGATTTAAGAACCTGGCAAACTAAATTAAGTTTGTTTCTTTGGTCAAATAAGTGACCAAGAATAAATTTCTATTCACTAACCAGACCAGCGAAACTTGGAGGACTAGGCCTTCCAAATCTTACCAAATATTATGAGGCCACCCAACTTAAAAATTTCTTAGCCTACAATTCAATGAACACTGACATGGCGTGGCTTCAAATAGAACAAACTCATGGAAAGCCTTATAGTTTACAAGAGGTAATTTGGAATAAACCTAGAGAAAGACCTAGTAATGAAATTTCTGGGACAAAAGTGGCTTCCTCCAGGTCAGAACCAGGAATATAATAAGAGATGGAAGTCAGCCAAGCATTCAGATTTCACATTTTCCACAAGTTAAATTTTTTTTAAAAACTCAGATTGAACTGGAATATAAAACAAAGATTCCTTGGTACCAATATCATCAGCTTCACAATTTAATACACAATATAGAAATCAGAACCTTAACAGACAGACCTTTGACATTATTTGAAAACTTTATGAAAACTGAATCGCAGAATGTAAAAGGCCTGATAACCTTACTACACAAATTCCTAAATCAAAAACTATGGGCAACTACAACAGTCTCGCAAGATGTGTGGCAAAAAGACTGTGACAGCAATATAAAAGAAGAACATTGGAAGCAAATCTGATCATCCAAATCATTTACTTCTAAATCTGTAAACATTAAACTTCAAACCTTCAAGACCTATACAAGATGGTACCTAACTCCATTAAAGCTCTTTCATTGCAGAATTAATAAAGATCCCAGATGCTGGAAACTATGTGGGCAAAGTGGCACGTTTTTACACTGCTGGTGGACATGTCCAAAGATTTAAAATGTATTGAGACTCAATTATTAGCGCCATTGAAAAAGTTATAGGCCACACAATATGTCACGAACCTGAAATGATTCTGCTGAACTTATGGCACGGAACTAAGGTGCCCATCTATAGGATACATTTTGTCTCAATAATGCTAACAGCAGCAAAGATGACTATAGCTCATAAATGGAAAAGTGACTGTGTACCTAGCAACAGACAATGGGTATCAGAGGTCTGGGATCTTTTAATTTCAGACAAAATAACAGACCAAATAGCTTCTCCTGAGAACCCTAATTACCATTCACTGTTTATGGAAAGATGGCTTCCTTTCTTAAATTATATCACAAAGCATTTTATTGAAGATTATGCTGTACTTAAGAAATATGTAGACATTTGTCTTTATTAATTGTTCACACCTGTAAAAACGTTCTCTACTTGGTACATTAATCTAGTTTAAAATGTTTAGAATCTCATTATATAGTTATTGTTGTATAAAAATTTAGAAATAAAAGTTATACAAAAAAGAATACATATTACAGAAAATAGGAAGAAAAGTGTAAGTTTTCATGTAAAATGCAATTCTCTGAAAACAGCAATGAAGCCTCACCAAATTGCAAGGAAAATACAGTTTTAAGGGAAATAAAGAAATAATTTCTGTCATTAGTACATTAAACACATCTTTATACAATACATGCAGAATGTCCATGTAACTTTTGTTTTATACTCTACCTTTCTGTCTATTGGGTTGAAAATAAAATTACCATGTTAAAATATGACCTGATCCCAGATGTAGTTTATTTAAATTTCAGATTGAAAAAGCTTACTAAGAAGAGATAAGATTGATTGCTCTTTCCATCTTAGCATAATTGTATTTCAGGTGAACATCAATTTACTTTAAAGGACACCTCTAAGTAACAGACTGCATCATACATAATTCATCAATCACAGATGCCTGTTACTTGATTTGCTCCAACAGGTTTCAATGGAATAAAGGAGTTGCATTGTTTTTCTGCTTTGGTCTCTATGCTTTTAAATTGTTTTGAGAACATTAATACTTGGAATTATTGCTGAAAAGAGCATGGAGCAAAGTGAATTTTTTCTCCATTCAAAATTTTTCTCTTCTCATCCAAATGTGCTGTTTATTAAAATCTTTTATAAAGGCAAAATGAGTTTTCAAAACATGGTTAAGGCAACAGAGAAATTTCATCAAGAGTAAAAGTAAAGCATAAGAAGTATGATGACGGGGGGAAATCTCATAAATAGTATGATAGTTTCCAGAGAGATGTTTTGCTGCAAATATTGTATGTTAATTTGCAATTTTTTGTTCAAATTCAAAATCTAACCATAATCACCCTGAAATTGAAGGACAGCCCTACTTCTGGAAAAGATCTGAAAAATCATGACACTCAAAACTTATGGCATGACACTGTCTTCATAGCACAATTTCCCATTTAATGGTGTTATTTCTGATGTCATCGCGCCATTAAACAGGAAATGGTGCTATGAAGACATCGTCATGCCGTGAGTTTTGCGCAATTTTCCAGAGGCATTTACAGGTGTGTGAAAATGGCCACTTTGAAAATTGAATATACCAGTGTCATTCACCAGGAGTATCAAGTTACGTGGGAAGCAATCCTAAGAACATTTTCTTGGCATAAGCTCTAGTGAATAAAATTAGTTTTATTTCTGAATAGATGTGCTTAGGATAATTCACGACAATTCTCACAATGCACTCTATTCCATTCTTAAATACATGCTGCTAGCATAACAGCTGAGATTTCAAAAACTGGAAGAAAGATATGCAGTACAAATACACTGGCACAAACACAAGCACACAAGAAAAGTAAGAATGTTTTCTACATACTTGCAGGCCCATCTGAAACACTGAGTGACCCATAAAATTAGCCAGCATTCGAATTAAGGCCGCACCCTGTAAACACAATTCACAAAAGAAAATGTTGGGTTGTTTTCCAAACTTAACCGTTTCACAGTAATACCAAATTTTAATATGCATTTCTTCAATATTCCTTTTTAAAATGATTATAGGATTCTTATTAATAATTACATGCTGAAATAGAATAAAATAAAAGCTTCTGAATTGCCCTGCATACTGACAACTCATGTTGCATGCTTTGTGAAGACTAAAGAGAAAAAAAAAGAATTTATAAGTATAGAAAGGAGGTTATTTGGAAGTGGGCTGTTAATAACCAGTAACATATACATATGACTATAACAAATGCTACAAAAGCACATTAGTTTCCACTGCTGGAACAACCAGTACTTGTTCATTGGAACAAAAAATGTATAATGCAATGCACAAATAAAAAAAATAAAATGATGCAATACATTATGAATTTAGCAGAACCTATATTGCAAACCTTAAGCAGATTTACATTTTTCTGAGACTATTTACTTCAATGGCCTGCTTGCTTAGGATGGCACTGTTAGTGTGCTAAAGTGATTGTGTACCTTTCTAGCTTAAGGCCCAATCATAGTCACACATGGACAGGCATTTGCCATTCATTCCTATTCTCTGAGCACAAAGGAATTTCTTTATTTGCACCACAGAGTATAACTTTGCTGATAGGACAGAACAGATTCCCTGTGTGAGTATATCCACATATGTAGGATAATGAGAAGGAAAATTAGGCAATAAGGGGTACATCATTTCAGGCTGCAAAGGGAGTATACATATTCTTTAAAAATACACACACACTGAAAATAAAAAACTAGTACAGCGGACAGAAAGAAGAGATCTATGCATGTGCACTGTAGTAGCTACATTACAGCCTGGACCTTCAAGCTTTGTGCACCAGAGACATCAAAGGTCTCCATGTATTTGGAGCTCTAGATCATAAGGAATCCATGGGACCCTGAAGTTAAGATAGAGATTTTAATGTTTTGTATAATCAAGAAAACATGGAGCCAACTCTAGTCCTTCATCCAACAGTGATCCATGCTTTCTCTAACAGTATAAAACCTGGGATGAACTAGCTTGATGTTGCACAGGCTGCTCTAAAATACTGGATAAGATCATAGAATGGAGTCATCATAAACACTATGGCATTTTTCATCTACTGCAATTTTCACTCACATAAATTAAACACAAATTACATATTTCACCAGGACCTAGTAACTATGGAAATCATAATTATTTCCATATCCACAACAAGACATAGAGTGAACTAAAACTTACTACTCTAAAGCATACAACTTCAGTGTTATAAAATTGTGATAATGAACTGACACAAGCATTCAAACTGTAAGACAGCTAGGAATGCTAAGCTCAATACAATCTAACAGAAAAAGCCTCATGCATTCTGTAATATTGATTTTTTTAAAGAAAATGACAACTATGCAAAATTAAGAAAATCTACCTAATAACATCATGAAATACATGTGACAAATGATAAATGAATAGAAATGTCAATTTTTCATATATCAGTTACAACTTACAAGTCATCATTAGGATATCACGGTTGAGTTGTTTATGCTGTATTTTATTTATTTCCCAACTTTTAGTTTTAACTCTTCCCCAACTAAGGTCCATCTCACTTGATAATATAGAATGTTCCCACTATCCTTTATGGTAACTTACTTATTATAAATGGAAGAATTACTTGATTTCTTTATTTCTTTATAAATATAATGTACAATCTAGAAGTCATGAAGCTTCAGTGGCCCTTAGAGAACACAAGCTAGGAGGAAGAGAAACGAGGAACATGTCTATGATATGCCATCATGGGTTAACCAAAAGTGACAAATAAAGTGCAAGTTTTGACACACTGCATTTTTACACATTACTATGTTTAGAAATGCAGAGAGAGAGAGAGAACACTATGAAGCACTAGTTATTCAAAAATAATCTGATCTGAATAACTGAAGATTAATCCACACAACCATTCTTTACAGGGCAGATATCCAATAGCATTCTTATATGCTGACCAATAAGGAGGAAGAGATACCAATGTTTTGATCAATGTTATGATTGTGAAATAACTGAGCTTTATTTTAAAAGTGGTCAATTGCCTGTTCTCAAGACCAGTTCATTACACCAAAGTCACCACCTTTTCCTCACCTCAAAATTGCATAAAAATAAATGTACAAGGACTGGCGACTTCAGCTTACTTTCTTTTCTCCCAAGGGTGCACAAAGTCATTTTATAGCTTTCCAGCAGGAAGATGACAAGCATAAGCAAACACCAAATCATCTTTTATTTTTGAAAAATGTGAAGTCATTAGTCACCATTTATTTTTTAAAACCTCAGACTGCTCGATGATCTCAAATCCATTTAAATAATGAGGACAACAGGTTGCAAAGCACTCACACAAGGAACTGAATATTATTTCTGTCATTTGAATACCAGCCAACAAGCAATATCCAAGTCACTTTTACAGAACAATCATTTTGTTGACACTAGACAACCACAGCTGGAAGCCCATATGAAATTTAGCTTATTAGCAAATTCACAGTATGAATTAAAGTTAGAGAACAAAGCACATCAAACTTGGATTATAAAAATGACATTTATTAAACATAAAATTAAGAAATTAAATTTGAAGTGTCTTCATGAATTTCATAAAAATGGGTTTCAATAAATTCCCTGATCCTAAACATACATACAAGTTGGTTTCATTGAAATCAATGGATTTCCATGTAATAGACATTCTTTCTTTTTAAAGAAGAAAAGGTAGGTGGACCGAAGTAAAATAAGATAGGACATTCTGACTCACTGAAATCAATGGTATCTTAAGTAAATAGATAAAATGTGAATCTTTGATTTGACTGTATGTTTAAGTTTCTCTGATTAGTGTAAGTATATCCATGGGTGGGATTTCCCCCCACAATATTTTACTACACTACCCATGCCATTCTAATCAGTGTTACTGCCTTCTAAATCCATTGAAGTCTATGGGCTTTGAAGAGTATGACTTTGTTTAGAGTTGCTCTGTAATTTCAGTCTTTTCTGAGGTTCTCAGTGTTCAAAAAATGACTTCGTTAATATTTTCTGGAGGAGGAGGGCAGACAGACTGGCAAGACTCCTGATATGAAACTTATCAGAAAAGGGTACATTTGTAGACATGGCAAGCACATTTTACATTAATCACAGGCAATTATGTTCAAGCATACACTGAAACATAGGCCCCTTTTCACAAGGACCCTTCATTAAATGCTTCCCTCAAATAGTTCTAATCACCCGTCAGGCTCCGCTGTGAGGGGGGAAGGTGACTGGGATGGGCTTGCACTCCACAGGAGCATCATGTCTGTGTACAGCCATGCCATGACGGTTTGTTTTATTGCTTGTGCCACAATATGTTGAAGCTAGACGGCTTTATTACTAAATTGATGTGTAACTCTCTCTGATTATTTGTAACCATATTGCAGACCTTACTTGCTTGGGACCCAGAATGGGCCTCTCCTGTTATCTTAGAGAAATATGCGAGTCTCGGCTAACTGTGACTTTGGTGTGTCTAGATGCCAGCTTTCACTACTCTTCCCAGATGGTGGGAATACTTTATTGTATACCTGATGCCTAGTCATAACTGAATAGATTCTCACAGAACTCTTGCCGGCTTGCATGCCAAAACCTTAACTGTCATTTGGACCATGGGAAATCAAGCAGTCTATAACAGAGACTGCTTTATTTGAATTGTCACTTCTGCCAAACTCTGTGATGGAGTACAGCCCTGAACTGCATAGATTCTAATAAAGCTGCTTCTGCTGGAACCAACATGTGTTCACTGTGGATGGGCTTGAGGGGTCTACCTGCCAGGGACTGACAGGGAGCTTCTGGGCAGCCTAAGAAACAGGGAGGGGGGTTGCAGCACCCTTTAGCCTCTTTCCCTTGCTCAAGCCGTACTCCGTGCAGCATGGAGTTGAGGGCTGGATGTCTCCTCCCTGGCTGCCAGTGGAAGCTTCCCTTTTAAAGGACTCCTTGGAGGGGGGGCTCTGCCCTCCCTCCAGGTGCCACCAATGTCTGGAGGAGGTTCTCCCTCCCCTGGAGACTGATCCTATATGGAGCCTATCCTCCTGCTCTGGGGCTTCCCCCGACTCCTCCCCCTTCCAACATGTTAAATCTCTGCATCAAGGCAAGGCAGGCTGGCCCTCTGCAAGTCCTGTGGCCTAGCTCATGCACCAGTCACAGGAGTGTCCTGCTCTTCTCCCCCTGCCAGAGATGCCATTGCCTGCTCCCACTGCCCAATAGCCTACCTCACCTCCTTCTTTCTGCAACTGGAGCCAACATCTGTGGCCGCTCCTGCCATGCCCAGAAGCACAGAGCCATCCACCATCATAGTTTGCCAGCTCTCCTCGCTGACTGGCTCTTCTGACTGGCTCTTCCTTGAGTGCTGATAAGCATGGCTTATTTGTAACACAGTAATATCCATGAATAACTACTAATAGTTTATCAGTTTCTTTAAAAAAAACCCTCTTCATTGATTATAGTTGAGAAAAATCAGTGTTTAATTAAACAGGAGCAAAATATAGTATTAATTTCATGGGTGATAAGTAAATAAGAAAGAACATGATCAACAATATGATGCAATACACCCTTCTAAGCTGTGTACTAATACAGAGTCCCAGCAAACCACAACTGTAACTGAAGACAACATTCTACACAAGCCACATGATATTCCACTAGTAGGCTTTGCAACTACTTTTCATATTTGCTGCAAGGTCTCTTGGCCAGAAAAGAGCACCTGCCATTCTAATTGTGGAATATGTGCCCCTCATGGGATTTTCATGGCCTACATCACCGCACAGATTGATAGGAAAGATTACATCAGCACAGCAGAGCATAACTGTGGACCATATACTCTGTCTCTGTAAATAAGACACTGACATGCTTTTTCTAGAATAGATGGTGATGTCACCAAGTACTCTGCCAGAATTTCACAGGAAGAGGCTGTTTTTGCTGGAATAGTTAAGAGACTGTTTTATGATTTATCTGAGAAAATGCAATGAAATCTATCTGACAGAGAATGGAAGACACAGCTCTGCCTCCTGGTACACTTTACGGTACTGAACAATTCTTCTCTGGGATGGATGTTGACATGTTAAAGACAGAATAAATCTTTGAAAAAATGATCAGAAGCAGCAGCTTCATGAATACAAACTGACAGCGTATCTGGAGGAAACAATTTCATATTTTATGTTTATACATGACTCACTCTCCTAGGTAGAGTGCAGTGGTTAAGTGCACATGGTATGAGCTGAAAGTTCTGAATTCAAATCCCAGGACATTTATAACTTTCTGAGTGGTTTCAAGCAAGCCATCCCCTGTCTGCAATATAGACCCCTTTCACACTCACGGGTTAACGCACCATTTCCGAGGAGTAACCACAATGGCAACAGATTCGGCTCGGCACCTGTGCGTTTCATACTATCCAAGAAGTTTCGAACTGGTGTTCTGTGTTTTGTTTCACACTCACTTCAAAGCCCCGGTTTTGTTGCAGACTTTGTGGGCTTGAATTCATGTCACCCTTTTTTTAAAGTTTGCACATGCATTGTAACGTTGTGATGTTACCACTAGAAATCCCACCCATCCCTATACATATCAACACTGCATCTCTGTGTGGCCATTTTCGCCACATCTCTGTGTGGCCATTGTCCCTGTCAAGCAAATTTTCCAGCCACCATTGGTCTCATGCGATCACATGGACCCTGAATGCGTGGGGTGGGGTGATTTTTTTGGAGAAAATGTAGACTCCTCATGCTTGTTCGAATGCCATTTTAAAGCTATCATTATCATTTATATTGAGCATTAAAAATCAAAAGGGAAATGTGTCCAAACATTCAAATGAACAGAAGTAGTTCTTTGCGGAGCCAGAAAGCATATCTACCGGTGGTGATTTCCCGCGGCACCCTTTTCCCAAACAGTGGTAATGTAAGACTGTTGCTTCCTATCCATTGATTTAAAAAAAAATATGCACAACAATGAAACATTACTGTCCTTTAGAAATACAAAAACAAAAATTACAGAGAAAGAAGATGGGGTGCTGAGGAGGGTGGATTTTATTAGATCCACACAGCTGAAGGAAAAGGAAAGGGTGGTGTAGAGAAGCAAACAGCTCTAATGTGTTGAGGAAGCTTAAGAGGAAGACACGGCAGCAGGATGCAGGGGCAGAGGAGGGTGCAAGGATGGGAGACAGAAGAGAGGAGAGGCTGAGCAGAAGCCTTGCCAGGGGGAGAGTCCCCCGCACCCTTTGCTCATTCCCAGCCTGATTCACAAACTCGCTGGGATTTGGCAAGGCAAGAGGCAGCCAAGCTAAGATTAAAGTCAGCTCAGCCCCAGACTGAGCACTGAGCGCCTTGCGCGCTGCACAGCCGAAGCCCTCCCCTCCACCGGGGCTGCCCGCTAAGCCAAGCCTGAGTTCTTCGGGGGCGTCACTCGGACGGAGGCGCTGGGATGCAGAGGGTGAGCGTGCGCACTTGCACCCCATGACCCCAGCCCTACTCACCTCTTTCCTGCTCTGTGCTTTTCTTTCCCCATTTGGGCCAGGCCAGGCAGGCGCCCAGCTCCCTGCTGCCAGCCAGCCGTGCTGGCCAGGGACGCTTCCCTGCACTGCCACCAAACACTGAAACATTAAAAAAGGGTGGACAAAGAGGTCAGGGAGCTGAGGAGAGTGGGTGTGATTAGATCTCTACAGACCAATCAGGTCCTGAGGAAAAAGAGAAGGGGGGGAGAGAAACAAAAAGAGGACAAAAGTGTTCACACTGGCATTAATTGGGCCAGTCGCAAGTTGGCAGCAGGTTCAAAATAACATCACGGTATGTATACAGGGGGAAAAATCGGGGATACCACAGACTAAGAGCAGCACTGCGTTCCATGACTAGCTTGCAAGTGTGAAACCTCTGTAAACATGGGATGCGAAACAGGTACAGACACGCTTTAAAGTATGAGCATGAAAGGTATAATATACTTATGCTGGCCTACTCAGCAGGGATATTGTAAGAATACAGAGGCACTGTTTAAAGTATCTTAAATATTCATTACTATTATTTAAGTCTTTACTAGTACTCTACATATATTGCCAAATTTATCAGCATTTTGTATGAACTAATGTTCTTCAACATATGGACTGTACAATGTTTTGTCTGGCCTGACACAAACCCACTACTATCAGCTACTTCCTTTTTTCCCCTTCTTCCAATCTTGTGCTGTGAAGATATCTGCCCCCCTTCTCAAAACATCTTACCAAGAGACTTCACAATATAGACAGATCCTAAAAAGAGCTCATTTAAAGTGTTGATTTTGACCTCAAGTCTGAAGTACCTGAAAGACCATATCCACTACTGAGAAACCTTTGCCACTGCAGGTTCCATGCTATGGAAGTCCTTCCCCTTGGCAGTTCAGTGTGTGCCATCTCTTAAGCAGGCACTTGGGGGACTGAAAACTGATTTTGTCTGTTGAGGTCTTTAGGATTTTCAGATTTTTAAAAAATGTTATTTTTATTATGAGGCTGTACGGGAATATAGAAATTTTGTGTTCTAATATTAAAAAAAACAGAAGAATTAGACTGAGATTGTCTTATTTTAAAAACTTCCATATGTACATTAATCACATTCTTTATTTTTTTAAAAAAAAAATTAAATCCAAAGGCTTGTTTTTTAATTCAGAGGCTTGGGTAATTCTTTTATTTGGTTCATATTTTGGCATTTGGGTTTATTTTATTGTTGCAAGCCATCCTGAGTAGTCCTTGGAATAGGAAAAAATACACATTCCTTAACTAAAAACTGGTAGCATTCTATCACTATTAAAACTTCTGCCTGACTACATGAAGTCTGTCCATGCTTGGGGATATTATAAGTTGGTGCTTGTCTAGTTTTTTTTTAAGACTGCAACAAAGAAAATGAGATTCAACAAGAAATAAATATAAATGCACACATGTCCTTCAAATAGAGTTGACAGACATTTCCATTCCCTTCCATGGAAGTCACAATAAAGTACCACCTGCTTAGCTTTCCAGAGAGAATGTTGCTGGGACTTAATTTATAACAATATTTCACTAGCAACCCCCTCCCCTCAAACTAGGACATCTCTTACAAGTTCTGACACCTTTGACAAGGACAAAAGCATAGTATATTTTTTCATTAAGCATCCTTATGAGAAAATCTTCAAGGATGGGCAAACACAAAAGGTTGATGAAATTATTTACACAGATGTGCCCATCGCTACAGTTCAAGTACAGTACTGTATAAGGGTAACACTTAAGTGCTTATCCCAACTTCTACTACTTATTTTCCACCTTAAAATAGCTCCACGCAGTTAAACTGTCAACTATCGTTTTAGCTCACCTCTAACTTTTAAATACAGGGTGTCCACATGATATCTTTAAGAATAAGTACAGCTTCAGAATGGGGCTACTTAACATAACATTGCTTTTTCAAATGATAAAACAACTCAGAAAGATTATTACAACAAAAATGTCTTTTGGGGATCTGAAAAACCTCATCTTTTGCAAGAGACTGAATATGACATTGAGTTATCCTGTAGTTACAATATTGACTTGACATCCTTGAGTTGATTGGGGGCGGGGGCTCACATCAATACATGTTTTCATTCAATATTTATCATGATTCAAAGTTGTAAAGGTTTTGTGGACACCCTGTATTTCAACTGTTCCTGTTCCTGTATAGCGAGGTTTAACATAAGATTGCTGGCAGTTTCAATATTTAAAAAATGTTTCTTTCTGATAGTTGTTGGGGGGAAGGAAAATGTTGCCATGTTTTTTTCTAGCAGTCTTTCACATGAATTCAAGAGAATTCCATAGAAAAGGCTTTATATCTCTCAACTGTCCTTATAACAACAACAACATTCGATTTATATACTTACTGCTCTTCAGGACAACTTAATGCCCACTCAGAGCGGTTTACAAAGTATGTTATTATTACCCCCACAACAAAACACCTTGTGAGGTGGGTGGGGCTGACAGAGCTCCAGAGAGCTGTGACTAGCCTAAGGTCTCCGAGCTGGCTTCAAGTGGAGGAGTGGGGAATCAAACCTGGCTCTCCAGATTAGAGTCCCGCGCTCTTAACCAGTACACCAAACTAAATATACCTGTATGTATCCTACAAAGATCCTCCATTTGTCTCCATATTAGATATGGGGAAATGGTTACTGACTGAGCATTGGTGTTCAATCCACATGATGGGTACTGCCCAAGCTACATTTCATCCTACCATCAGATACTGCTTCTCTCCCGTGTTGCTTCCCAAATATGGCAAGCTTTTACAAAGACTCACCCTTAATGTCTAAATTAACGCTATGACATTTAAAATGTCAATGCTGATACAGCCCTTGTTTTAAGTATCTTCTAATTGGCTTTTCCCCCCCTCCTTTCCTGGGGGAGGGTCCCACATGAAATTCAGCATCTCATTAAAGAGATACATATATTGTCTTCCTAACCTTTGCTGAATTCTTCTTCTTCCCATTATTCAGGTCCAGTAGCACCTTAAAGATCAACTACATTTCTCGGGTATGAGCTTCAAGAGTCAGAACTTCCTTATTGATGCAATTGTTGTTGTTAAATTTACTCTGCATATGCATTCACCATTCACACTTTGTTAATTTCTTCTGTTACTTCCTTTTTCAAAAGAAATGCAGAGCACTGACCTTTCACAGTGACACCTGTGTAACAAATTCGGTTCCCTAATTTTAGTTGCATATTGTTATTTATTATAGGGGCCCACAAGCAGCGCAAATTCCATTGGAATGAGGGAGAACCATCCTTGATTATGAGAAGAGCAAGAACATATATACCAAAAAAAACATATAAACATGTGTATTAAGATGAGAAGGTGAAACTAAATTGTACTTGTACATATCCTACAAAGATCCTCCACTTGTCCACATATTAGATGTGATAAAATGGTGACGGAGCACAGGCATTCAATCCAATGCTGCCCACTCCACTGTCAGATACTGTTTTTCTCCCATCATGCTTCAGAAATATGGGAAACTTTCACAAAGACATGCTATAAAATGCTACTTAATACTTTAGACAGATGCATACTACTAGACTGTTCAAACATACTTCAGAAAACTGTGATAAAAACTAGTATCTTGTAATTTTTTTTCAGTAGATGTAGATATGAAGTAGCTCTTATTTTCAACGAATGCAGGCCTTAACAAACTTTCTTTGGACCTATCAGCCACCAGCCCAGCGCCAAAATTAAGGAGGTCAGACTCATCCATACTTAATACATTTTTTCTTCCATATTAAGAAAGTTTAAAGTTGCCTCCTAATTATAAATGGAATTGCTAAATTTGTTCTAGGAATTTAGTTTCTTTGTGGAAATCCTGTATACTAGTGCAATTACTTCTAATCCTTAGAAACTGGCTATATGGCCAATTATTTTTAAATATGTACTAGATAGTGGCTATAATATCTCAAAAAAGAATCTTTCTAAGTGAATTTTTATATAAATTTGTCCAGGTCCGTCTTGGCAACCATAACGTCAAAAAATTAATATGGCTTTCATTCACATATAAGTCAAATTTTATATTTTCATCCTGTGTATCAAGTCATTGTGAAACAACAAAAACCTGACATTACTATGCACATAGATATAATCAGTCCAAATAGGACAAAAACTTGTGATTATGTTGCCTGTTTGGGAATTAATGTAGCAACCAGTTGACCTGTATGATGTAAAGGAAGTTTGTGACATTTTACTTACAAGAAGAGAAGGACAAATTCAGAAAAGTTGGACCAACAGAACAGTGCTGTAATGGTAGCTGGGGAAATCTTTGCATGGTGCTTAGAAACAAGTGGGACAGAAAGACAATTGAAGTCTGAGAGGAAAGAGAAGTGCGCAGGGAAACGGCTGAAGATCAAAAGATGCATCATAATAAGGTCCTATAGAGCAAGAGCTACAGATAACTCAAGCAAGAAAAGAACATCAGGGGAAACATACTGATCCCCAAGATGGAAAAAAGAACCAAGATGTGAGAACCCTGTGGAACATCGTAGCTGGAAAGAAAATATTGACTCTAATGGATCAGGTCTGAAGCCCCAGAATGAAAATCACAAAGTGTCTTTCACAAATATATCCGATAACAGAGTATGATCTGCTTTTTTCCAAATGGCATTTATACTAATAAGCATAGTTTCATTTCAATGCAAATGAAAAATACTAATTTTTTAAATTGCTTAATGAAGATTAATTATCTCTATTAACACTAGATGAAATGAATTGTTGTTAACAAAATCAGTTACTTATTAATTAAATAAGCAGAAAGGCATTGAATCTTTTGTGCTTTTTGTTAAGGTAACCTTTGAAGTTCAATCAGAGCAAGTAAATTTGCAATGGTAAGATCAGTGAAATACACAATGAACACCCCCCCCCCATCATCCCACATAAAATCCTATTTTTTATCGAGTATTTATAAATTACATAGAGTCATTTATTATGTGGGAAATATTATATCTGTACTCAACATAAGGCAGATAGCTGAACTGACCAAGACCTGTTTATAAACGGGATGGTGAACCACACTCTTTCCACTCTTGCTTTTCACTCACCTTGAATAAGCAAAAGAGAATAATGAATAGATGGGATTTTGCCATGAAGTGTCTGTTTCTTGCTGAGGAGGAGGTCAAATTATAGTGATCATGCATTTGGGATATATCAAAACTGTGTGAACAACAGGTGATAAAGATAATGCACAGCTGAAAAATCTAATAGTCATAAACCTTTAAAAAAAATTATTCCCACCTTTTTATAGGCAATCCAGTCGAACACCCTGTCAATGTCTGTGGCTTGTTGCACTTCCTGTGACACTGGATGGGAACTGGCGAGGCCATCAAGAAGCATGACTTCATGCAAGACATCAGTCAGAAATCTCTGCTTCTCCTGCAATACAACAAAACACACACACATTCAGATTCATGGGGGAAAAGGTGAAGGCGAGAACTTCACACGTTGCTTAGAAGAGGCACAAATGTATATTGGTATCAAGCAGATATATGAGGAAGTAGCATGTGTGAGTAGTAAAATAATTCTTCATAGAGGTCCTCTACATAATCCGACTTTCCACAGATCTTTGGAGCAGCAGCATTACATCATAAAAACAAGGTAACAGAATAATGGCACATGAACATATGAATCTCGTTCTTAGCAAAGATGATTGGAGGGAATACAAAACTTTACAAAGTCAGTGTATAGATGTTCCATTTTCTTCCAGAAACAAGCAAGGGAAATGGAAAGTTTGTTCACTTACCATAAAGTTCTTTTTTTGGTGGTAGGGTTGCCAGGTCCCTAGGAAGGGAAGGCCATAACAGGAGTACTTACAATCCCAGAGTGACATGTCGCACCAGGGGGCTGATTTGATAAAAAATCATCCCCCAATGCTAGACTGGGAATAATGTTGTTACTGGTGTGATGTGGAAGTGTTCTGGAGAGTGCTGTGGGGTTCCTGAGCCTGTTCCCATTCCTTCCCCCCCCCCCCGCTGGACAGGTGAGAGGTGGCATGGAACAGAGGCTAGGAGTGAGAGAGCCCCTTCCCCCACCAGGAAAATGGATCCCTACTTGGTGGTTCTGTGGTGGGATAATCAAAAACAACAGGAATAATCTACTCCCTGGAGGGAGTTAGGATCATTATTATTTTTGATGACTCCTAGTGGGAGTGCCTCTCCCTCAGTTTCCCAGATTGGTCAAAACCTGTGTAATTCCCAATAATTACAAAAAACATATTAACTCCAACAGCCAACTATTCAGTTGAAACAGTTAAGAAGACAAGAAACAACAAAAGGCCATGATCCAAAATTCTCCCTCTGACAGTAGAGAGGGACTGGCTGCTCTACACTATGACCACCAAGAAAGAAATTCATGGTAAGTGAACAAACTTTCAACTCTCCAGTGGTCCAGGGAGGGGCAATCACAACCAATAGGATGTGTAAAAGCTCCAGGGTAGGCCACTTGAAATCTAAGCTGTCAGAGGTTAGTGAAGGTCTCACCTCCTTGACATGTGGTAGTGCCACATGAAGATACACACCAACTTCCATATAGCTGCCTACTACCTCTAAAGAAGGAAATACCCTGCATGCTGTAGAAGCAGCTGTAGCAGTTGTTCCCCTAAGTGAATAAGCTGTAACCCTTGCTAGGAGTTCCAACTCTCTAGCTTTACAGGACAGAGCAATATAACTTCTTATACACCTTCCCAGGCTGGACACTGAAACCCAGGAAAGTTATGGAGAACTTTTTGAAGGAGATAAACAGGGAGTCAGACTTCCTATCAGCCTTAATCCTATCAATATAAAAACTCAAAGCCTTCTTGACATCCAAACAATGCCACCTCCATTCCTGCTGATGTTTGGGATTAGGGCCAAAGAAAGGCAGTACAATGTCCTCCAATTTCTGGAAATAGGAATTGGTTCTGGGAATAGAAGTCTGAAGCTCAGAAATTCTATGGGCTGAAGTCATTCCCAATAAAAAGACTTGAGTTCCTTTAATAGACGTTGAGGCCACAGGCTCAAAAGGCACCCTAGAGAGTGATTTGAGAACTGTGTTCCAGAGGGGGGGCAACTGAGAGCATTCAGCAGAGCTGCCCCTTGGAGAAACCTTTTGATGTGGGGATAGGAAAAGAAACCTTGTCCTTATTTGTGCACAACTATTGCAGAAATGACTACCACCTGCAATCAGAGAGTACAGGTGCTTAAAACGTCTAGTCCAACTTGGAGAAAATCCAAATATCCCCAACTTGAGCCCTGAGGGGGGCAACAGCATTCTTCCCACACCAGGACCAGAAGACTTGCCAGGTATTATTATATATTCTATTGGTGGCAGCTAAGCTCTTAATGACTGAATATTGTATTTCTCAAAACTGGTCCCCCTCAGCCTCCAGGCTGTTAGCTTTAGCAGGTCCTGTTGAGGATGAAGTATGGTACCCTGAGACAGAAGGTCCCTCTTGTTTAGGACTTGCCAAGAGGTCTGGGGGGACTTCCAAATCAGATCCTGGAACCATGTGAGGCCAGAACAATGCAATCAGGACCACTTCTGCTTTGAGATCCAGTTCTACTGCACTGGAGCAAATATATATAGTAGCTACTCTGGCCTCTGAAAGTTTAGAGAACCTATTTCCATTGCTTGTGGGCATTTGTTCCTTGAGAAAAAAACTGGGAATCTGAGAGTTCTTTGCCAATGTGAAAAGATCTAAGTGCACCTTTCCAAACCTCTGGCACATGAAATGAAAATACTTCGTGTTCAGCTTCCACTGTGTCTTCTCCAGTTTTCTTCCAGAGAGCCAATATGTTACGATGTTGAGTGACCCCACCACAAGGACTGCTAGATGGTTCTCCAACCAATTTAAGATTTGAACTACGTCCAAATTTAGGGACGTTGATTTGGTGCCTGTTATGTATTGGGATAGCTTTGAGTAAAACAGGGCTCCTCAGGTATCCAATCCTATTGAGAATTAGAGTTAGCAGCAGCCAATCGTTCCTCTGGATTATGAGCCAATTGCTCCCTTGTAAACATGTTACCTTTAGTTTAGTGCATGCAAATGAAGGATCCTAGTGCCTGAGTTCTTATTGGGGGGTTACTGAAAGGGGGTGTAGTTTGAGGTGTATATATCTGGCTCCTCCAGGAGCCACAACAGAGTTCTCTTGCAATAAAGTTACTCTCATGAGCTAAAACCACTGCCCGGCTGAAATCACTTGAGCATAAGGCTCAATATCTAATAGTGCCCCCTTGGTGGTTTATGTAGGCTTTTGCTCTCATATTGTCTCTGTGTGAATTACCATGTGCTTTCCTGCCAACGAGTCTTGGAAGGTGAGAATGCCAAGGTAACGCACTAAGCTGGCAACTAATGCTCCGTTTTGCTTGTGCCTCGGACCATATCCCTTGGAAGACTCTCTCCACTGAATGAGCCCCCTCCATCTATGAAGATTGGTGTCTCTAGTAATCAATAGATGCAGAGGAGTTAGCCGTGTTAGTCTGTGGTAGCAAAATCAAAAAGAGTCCAGTAGCACCTTTAAGACTAACCAATTTTATTGTAGCATAAGCTTTCGAGAATCAAGTTCTCTTTGTTAGATGCATGATACAGAGACTGTATCATGCATCTGACGAAGAGAACTTGATTCTCGAAAGCTTATGCTACAATAGAATTGGTTAGTCTTAAAGGTGCTACTGGACTCTTTTTGATCTAGTAATCAAGGTTCTGGGTGGTTCCCTTTGGGGAGATTCCTGTTGAAACTTGTCCTCAGATGTCCACCACCTGAGATTCCAGAGAAATTGGTTTGGAAGAGGAATGGACTGCTGATGATGCTGTGCTATCTTGTTCTAGAAGAATAGCAGGGAATGCTTCAATGAACAGGCATAAAGCCAAGCCCATGGTACCACATCTTGGCAGGACACTAGGATGCACAGGAGACTAGCCAGGGTTAGAATGTTGTCTTGGGATTTCTGTATGATCTCTTGGACCAGAAATAACTCCAGGTGGAGAATGTGCTGGGAAGAGAGCAGGCACTTTTTCTTCATGTTGATTACAAAGCTGTGGGTCTGAAAGCAAGCAATGGTCTCTTCCACATCAACCAGCCCCTAGTGGAAGGAGAGGGACCTGATAAGAATATTGTCCAGTTATGGGAAGACTAACAACCCCTGGTGCACAACAGGTCCACCAGGGATACAAGCATTTTTGTGAAGATTTTTTCTTTCTTCCCTCTCTAGGCTGAGAGGAGAACCTATTGAAACTCCTGCATGACTTGGATTACTGTCATTTGCCCTTAGGTCTGAAAGATCTCATCCATTGGGTCTGAAGTTGCATCTCCTTTGTCTTGCCCTCCTTCTGCAATTCAGCAATGCCTGCTGAATCTGTCCTCCAGCAGATATTTGTTTATGGGATCAATGAAAAGGTTGACACCTAACTTCTTGGCCCTGGGAGGCAAGGCCCACTTTCCCAGCCATGCAGCCATTTATTATGACACACTGTGACATCAGAAGCCATCAACCTGAATCTATTTACCTGACCTACAGCTGGATGGCATCTAGGGAGATATCTGCTGTGATTGCTGCTGTCAGAGCCATTTTGTTTAAATCATCTTTCAGTTCTTTAGTAGAGAGCTTTGGTCTTTTTGGTAGCAGAGAGATCCAAGTCCCAGTGATAGATCGCTCTGGCAAACAGAAATGGGAAATAATCTGGCTTCCATCTTGAGGATGTTGAAAACCAATGGGAAAGACTTATAGGAGAAGCCCCTGCATGAGGAAAGGCTCTAACCAATCCAGCAAATTGAGCTGTGTCTGGTTTCTCCTGCTCCATCTTGCTGCATGGAATCTCCAGGATACAGAGAAGTTTGGAAAGCAATTAAGGAAAAATCTCCTGCATAAAGAGATGTGTTTGCATGGTCATCAGCACGTTTCTTTTCCTCAGAAAGCTCCCCTTCCTCCAACTCCCCAGATGAGAAGAAATCAGACTGTTCTAAGATTTCAAAATCTGGATCCACTAAGGGACCTGCGCCTGTAGGAATCTCTAGAGCTCTTGGCTGATGGAAGAAGACTGGTGTGCCTGAAGGACTGGGCATGCCTCTCCTCTCTACATGCCCCCTAGCAAACTGGAATCAGAATGGGACCCGTTTCTGCTTCTAACACTTGCATTTGTTCCCTCTGTGTTGGATGCTTACTAGTGATGTGCTAATGGAGGCGCTGATCTTACATCTCTCATTTAATCCAGAGTGAGCATTCTCATCTGATAAATCAGGCACTGGTTTTTCCTTGCTAGAGGAGTGGTGGTGTCATGGCTCTGCCGCGGCCCAATACCTTGCCATTCAGAGGATGAGGAGCTCAAGGAGCTGGCAAAGCCAGCCTCTGCATCGGAGGAGCTGGCAGCAGTCAGCCGCCGTGCCAGTTGAGCTGCCAACAGAGCAGCAAGCAATGCAGCCACGGTCCTCTACAGAAGCTGTTGGGGGTGAGGGCTTGTGTGAAGTACAGGAGACCCCATCGTCAAGGATGACTGAGCCTCCCAAACCAGCCTCAAGTCGAAGGAAATGGGCAAGGGCAGTAGTTTGGGAAAGATGCCAGAGCGCACGATTGCAAGCCCAGCGCAGGGCAGGACTGAGCTCCGAGAGCGAGGTGCTGCAATCAGGCACAGAGGAAACATCTGCACCTTAACCTCTTACCCAGAGCAGAGAATAAAAGGAAGCAACCTAGCTCGCCACTTCCTGTGACCTAAGCCTTCGATCCTTCCTTGTACTTTGCTCTTCCTTGGATTCAACTCTCAGTTTACGACCTCGGCTTAACTCCTGACTTTACACTTGTCTGCTGATTACAGGACTGCTTTGCCAGTGCTTAAATTCGGACTGTTGGACTCATTCATGGACTGCCTTATTCGTGTGTTGCCTCAGATTGCCTGACCATTTGTAAGCCATTGCACCCACCAGGCGCATCCTGCCAGCTTGTACAAGTGCCTAGCCTCTCAGCATGACAGGTGGTCCTGCTCCCTGGCCAAAGTCCCTATGGCCTTCCTTCCCTCCTGGGATGAGAACCTTGGAGGGATGGGGGTTGCCTCTAATGGATTACCCAATCCTGGGTCCTGGCAAAAACTGGAAGAGCATCCCCCTCCCCCCGAAATACCCTCAAATAAGGCAGAGAGGGTGGGGAGTTGGAAACAGAAAAGGAAGTGGTGAAAGGGCTCCTGCCTTCTTTAATGAGCATGGTTAATGATCACCATCTGCTAGACAGGGCCTAAACCAGCAAACTGAGGAAGAACTCCCATCCACTAGAAGTCATCAAAAAAGTTAACGTGTCAGGTCTGTTGCCCATAGTCTCTCCATCTTTGTGAGTTTTGCAATCATCTTCTGTGTGTGTGTGTCTAGTTTTTCAGCTCCTGGGAAGACTGCACTCTTATCTAAGATGGCTCACCACAGCGGCCTTGGGACAGTTACTTCCCACTCTCCCACTGACTATACCCAGCTGGTTGGGCACCGAGGGTGGGGGGCGTACAGAGAGGGACTGAAACTTTGTAACAAGCATTCCATACGTCATTCTCAACAAGAGACCTGTGTACAGCCAGATGCTTTTAATTGCCTCTGTGTAACCTATGGACATATATATGCTGAAGCTATGATATCTCATTAAAGAACCTTGACTCAAGAGAACTTGGATTTCTTGTTGCAAGGGGTGGGAGTCAGCTCCAACGTATCCTGTTTCTCCATAGACTGACATAATGCCTGCCTCCAGAAAAAAGCTTCTTTCCTTTGGTTGTGACTGCCTTATCCTAGAGCACCAGAGAATCTGTAATTTCAAGAATTTAAGGGAATAAAGTGTGTTTCAGAAAGTAGTAGTATTTTTTTTGCCAATGCATCTGCCTCCAAAGAGATGAGCATCATTATCTCAATTTTTCAAATCATGCATACATATACAAGATGTGTTAGAAGTGCTAGTTAAGTCTTATTAAATATACCCACATAAAATTATATAATTCCATGTTTATTTATATTGCACATACTTCTGAACTGACATTCAACTATAAATATATCACTCTTCAGAGATATAATAGAGAGATAAAATATGTCATTAGTAGCTTCTTAACGTAATTCCACATATGGGAACATTCAGGTTATCAGTATGTTACTTTATATTATATTGTAAGTCAACCAAAAAGCTACACCATTGCTGATCCATCTGGAAATTAGCTTCTCTGTGAAAATATGCCAGAGTATAAGAAACATTTCTAGAGATGATTATGTATTTAAACTACTGAACAGTGTACTTATTTGTCCATAAGTATCACACAGCTCATCCTCTGAGATTAAAGGATGGGGTTATTAATGGATATTGTGGATGGGTTCAACATAATACAAAGCCAGCATTCTACAAATCTACTCCCCAACTCATTCAACAGCTTCATCTGGTGAGCCAGCTGCAGCCCTTCCTGGGGTGTGTGGATCTAGCCACTGTAGTGCATGATTAGGTAACATCTAGATGAGATTGCTGCAACGTGCTCTATGTTGGACTGCCTTTGAGGACTGTCTGGAAGCTACAATTGGTACAGAATACGGTAGCCAGAATGTTGACTGGAGTGGATCATAGGGATCATATCACTTCAAACTTGTTCTGCCTATAGTGGCTCTCACTTTGTTTCTGGGCTCAATTCAAGGTTGACCTTTAAATTCAGGTATTGACTTTTAAAGCCCCTACATGGCTTGGAGCCAGCATACCTTCATAGACCACCTTCTCTCATATGAACCTAATCTTCTTGCTCCAGGAATCTTTGAAGTTCCTGTTTCAGGTGCCCCACCTATTAGACAGGTGGCAACACAAGAAGACCATCTTGATCATGGTGCCAAAAGTTGCAGCTCCCTCTCAGGCAGGGCCGGATTGAGGGGGGGGATCGAGGGGGGCAGGGGGGGGTAGCCTGCCCCTGGCGCCGCCAAAGAGGGGGCGCCAGGCATGGCTGCCAGCTGCACAGGAGGCTGAGCGCAGGGTTGGGAGACCCTTGCCAGCCCCGCCGATGGGGCAGCTGGCTGGCTTGCCACACACGCAGGACCTCCCAGCCCTGCGCTCAGCCACCAGTGCGGCAAGCCAGCTACCCCAGTGCACGCCCTCTCCGCCGCCAGCTCCACGGCTCACCGTGCGCTAGGGCGGCCAGCTTGCCGCGCAGGCGGCACAGGGCAGTGGGGCACACGAACTGTGCGGAGGGCCTCCTAGTCCTGCGCTCAGCTGGCCGCACGGCAAGCCGGCCACCCCAGCACCTGGTGAGCTGGCGGCAGCAAGAGCGTGCACTGGAGCAGCTGGTTTGCCACGCAGGTGGCTGAGCGCAGGGCTGGGAGGTCCTGCGCGCATGGCAAGCCAGCCAGCCAGCCAGCTGCCCCAGCGCGTGCCCGCGCTGCCGCCAGTTCCACAGCTCACCGGGCGCTGGAGCAGCTGGCTTGCCGCACAGGCAGGCGTGGCTCCCGCCCTGCATGATGACGTCACAAAAGTGACATCAACATGCAGCACCGGGAGCGCGCACACGCTGTGCACGTGTGGAGCACCTGGGCAAGGTTTGCCCCGGGCGCCCAGGAGCCTAGATCCAGCGCTGCTCCCAGGAAGATACATCTGCCTCCCTCTGTCATTGTCTTCCACCAGCGGGTGAAGACTTTTTTGTTTCATTTGCAGTTCCCACACTAACTCTTATTGGCTGCCCTTCCTAGTTGTGTTGTGTCCATACGTTTACATGTTTTTAAATCAAATTTTGTAATACTTTACATGCTGTATTAGTGTTTTACATTTTTTAATGTTTATCTGGTTGCCACCTTGTGGGCCCTATTTGGGAAAAGTGTCATAGAAATGTTTTAAAATAAATACATAAATAAATGCTTCAGTGGCAACTGTGATCCTCATTCAGCAGCAGGGAGAGAAAGGAGCCTGGCGTCCAGCATTCAAATACCAACCCCTCCTTTCATTTTAATAGAGCAACAGGCCCCACCCATCACATCTCCATAAGTTCACAGAGGAAAGCAAGAATATAAAAAGGAAGAAGAATAGCTGCAAAAGCAGAGAAAGAGGAGATTGAAATTGTGGAGGAAAGTGTAAGAAGGAAGGGGAATGTTCTAAATACGACAAGGAGAGAGTAAGAGAGAAGAGATAAATATGATAGGAAATCCCACTTTCCAATCTTACATCTTCAAGCTTCTTCCAACAGCCATCATCACTTCTGGCATGTGTCACACCTTTCGGCGTTTTAGTCCAGGACTTTGCTCTCTCTCACCCACTTCTTGCTAGTGGTTCCACTGTTAGCTCATTGAGGACTTAAGCACCACCAATGGAATGCCTGCCCAGCAATGGACTCTCAGGCAATGGCTCAGTTCTGGGAGCTAGAAGAGACAGGGCAGCAATGCCAGCTGAAGAAGTGGGATTGCGGGGCGGGGGGGAGGGTAACAGCAGGCAAGGCAAGAAAGCACTGCCTGGTTTCCAGTTGCTGACATCTGGTTCTACTTGGGACCACCACAGCCTCTCTAAGCTAGTAGCATTCTTTCCTGTCATCTCCTCTGTATTTAATTTCCAGCCAGCCACCTCCATCTACCAACATCTTCCCCTTCCCCTCTCATCTCACATAATGGCTTCAGTAAGAGTCCCACTGTTCTGAATAACTCTAGTCAGCTCTGATTCAATTACAAGCGTGCACTTAAAAAGCCCTAGGCATCTAGTTAGCTTTCCTATATCAGAGGTACACTTCAGTAACTTTTTTCCAAGTCCATTACAGGTACAGTACACAAGTACTATGAGAATCTCTACTTCTACTCTAAGCCTTTGCCAAAACATAAATTATTCAACATTCTTAACATTAGTTAAATCCATAGAAAACCATACCATCTGTTACTGCTACATAGATAATCAAAGGAGAGCAACTACATGTGTCCATAAAAGTATCTTAACCAAAAGATAAGGTCATAAGCAAGGAGCCTCTTCTGAGAAGATGCTCTTGGTCAACACAGCTTCTCACATTTATAGGCTTTTAAAATAATCTCCTAACAACAGCTAATTGTTCCATATTCTTGGCTAACTAATTATCTTGTAACTTCAACACCATACAAGGTCATCTATACTAGGAACGTCTTCTTAAAATGTAGGCAAAACTGTTAGTTCATTCTTGCTACTTTTTACTTTAACAACGTCTATGTAAAAATAGTGATTATAAGTTTTTCATACATATGAATATTTCTTGGCTCTCAACCAGTACACCTATTCTTGAACACTATTTCTATTTTCTGCCTATTTTTTAAAAGTGGTGGTAGAGATAACTCTGAAGTCAGAGTTGACTTATGGCGACCCCTGATGGGGTTTTCATGGTAAGAGATAACAGGGTGGTTTGCCATTGCCTGCCTCTGCAACCCGGGTCTTCATTGGAGGTCTCCCATCCAATTACTAATCAAGGCCAATCCTGTTTAGCTTCTGAGATCTGATGAGATCAGGCTCACCTGGTTTATCCAGGTCAGGGCACCTATTTTTTATTAGAAATTACAAATTGTTCAAAAATGTTTCCAACAAGCTTAGTCAATTTCTATGTCTGATCTTTTTGAAGTAATCCATTTCTTCCTTTTCTCAAGCTGCAGCAAAGTTTATTATATACATATATATCATGGTAAGGATAATGTAATTTGGGAGTCACTGCCTCCTATAATGGCTACTGAGACATAAATAAAGACTTCAGATAGTTAGCATGTCAACAATGCAATACTTGAACCAGCTGTATGAAAAATAGTTTTCAAAACTGGAGGACAAAAGATTTTAAGAGTGGAAGAGAAACTGTATTTCTTCCAACAACAGAACAAAGGAACAGCATGAAGTAAGTCATCACTGATAATTAGCATACACACGAGATCAAAGGGCTGAGTATTAAAGGAATGTCTTTGTTCTGGGACAGCCATTCATATGGTTCACAGATTAAGATACCTGTGTGAATAATATTTAATAAGGTCATTCTATTTTGTAAATCATATTCCCAATAAAATGCTTGGCTACATCTTTTCTCAAATGGATAATTTTTACCAGACATTAGCAATAGAAAAGGCTATAATTTCTGCCCAAATTATATGCATGCGTGATATTATATTTGGCAATCTGAAGGAAGAACTGATTTACAAAAGAGAAAAAATAGTGCCTTTGGCCAATATGTTTCAAAGATTCATTATTACTAAGCACTTTTGGCCATCCTCCTTCACAACAATTTACAAGGTCACCCTTCATCCGAAGTGCTTAGGTTGGCATGCATGCTTCTCCACTCTCCATTGTATCTTCACAATAACCTTGTGAGGTAGTCTGAGAGAGTGTGTGACTGTCTAAAGGTCACATAGAAAGCTTCATGACTCAGTGAAGATGGAAACCTAGGTCTCCTAAGTCATTCTTGGATTCTCTAACTACTACACTAACACTAGATCTCAGAGGACCACTGATAGACCAGTTACAGAAAATAGGAAACCATTTCTGTCAATCAGTTGAAAATTAATTTCCAACTATTCTGTGAACTGAGCCACTGTCTGAACTTCAGCCATCTTGGTACACTAAGGAATTATGATGGACTTCATTAACATTAATGGCAACAGAATTGTTACAAAAGTATGCAGGTTTCATCCTTATCATGTGATGGATACTGCAATGTAAAGCATACAAAGAGGGGAAATAAAGAAGGGTATACAAACAGTTAAATGCCATTGTTAAATTACTTCTTTTAACATGAGTTGACTGGTCAAATATTGATCAAGGTCAACCTTGTTAATTCACCTGGACCTCTCAGTGGCTTTCAGTACCATTTATCATGGTATCCTTCTGGATTGCCTTTCAGGGTTGGGACTGGGAGGCACTTTGCAGTGATTTCAGTCCTATCTCAAAGGTAGTTTTAAGAATGAGATGCTAGGAATTGCTTTTCTATCTCTCAGTAAATCCAAGAGAGGCTGTGGAAACCTTGGACAGGTGCCTAGAGGTAGTTTTGGGATGGATGAGGGCTAACAAGCTGAAATTTCATACCAACAAAACAGAGATGCTAACTGGTGGGAGGAAAGTCTGACCCAGGAACTGGGATATCTGCTGTTCTGGATGGTGTTGCATTCCCCCTAAGAGTAGCTTCATAGATTGGGGGTGCTGAAACAAGGCTTCCTGTTAGATAAACAGGTGGCAGCAGTGAACCATCTTTGGCTGGTAAGCCAGCAGTGAGACTGCATGTTTTACAAAACCTGGAAGTGCTGTACACACACAGCTTCAGGACTGTTAAGGGTTAATCCCTCACAGAACCAGAGAGCTTTGAGTGGCAGACTACTCCAAGGGATCTGATTGGGTAGCATGAGCTGGAAAGAGGTCTGTTTTCAGTCCTAGCAGAGAGAGGGATTTGAGTGTGAGGAGTTGGGAGATGGAGTCTAACAGAGGACAGGGAGAACTGGGGAAAGTTGGCAAGGAGGGTTGGAAAGTAGATGAAAACTTCCGAACTGGCCAAAGAAAGGGGTAGCTCTCCTAAGGAGAGGAGATGTTTTCCTACCCAGTCAAACAGGGAGGTAGCTCTGAAGAGTGGAGAGATCCCTGGTTGGGTGTGATTTAAAACCTTCAGATTCAGTTAATGACTGAACTGGCATTTGAAGAGAAGGGGACTGGGGTACTAGAAAGTGGATACCAGCATTCCTAACTCCAGAAGAGATAGGAATACTAAACAAAAGTATACTAGAGTGTTTGGAGGAAAACAAGAGAACCAAAGTCTCAAAACATAAGCCTTTAAATATCTGTGAAGAGCCTAAGAATTGAAGCCTATGCATTTTTAATCCCTGATTTCACCTAACCTTTTCTCTCTAAAGTAAATAAACTAGTTATTTAGAGAATTTTAAAAATGCCTCTGGTGTAATTTCTGTTGTTTAAGGACAAGGGAATGTCATACCAGCTCCAGCTGTTTCTGGATAGAAAAGATTTTGCCACTGTAGTGCATACCCTAGTAACATCTAGATTAGATTACTGCAATGCATTGTTCATGAGGATGCCCTTGAAGACTGTCTAGAAGCTACAGTTGGTACACCAGCTTCCAATTTACTTCTGGACCCCAATGCAAGGTATCCTTGAATTTAAAGCCCTGTGCAACTTGCAACCAGCATACCTGAAGGATCATTTATGCCCATATGAACCTAGCTGACCACTCCAGTCATCTTCAGAGGCCCTGCTACAGATGCCTTCTCCAACTGAGGCTACATATGTGGCAACCCAGGAAAAGGACTTCTCAGTCATGGCGCCAAAACTGTGAAACTCCCCCCTCAGTGAAATTTATCTGTTTACATTTTTATGTGTTTGTATCATCATCATCATCATCATCATCATCATCATCATCATCATCATTATCATCATTTATAGTCCGCCTTTCTCACTGAGATCCAAGGTCGATTACACAGTGCAAGTGAAATATAATTAACACCTAGGAGATTCACTGGGCAAAGTACAATAATGAACAACAGTTAGGACTAGAGATGGGTACGAACCCGGAAAAAATGAACCGTGAAGCCCATGGTTTGTCACATTTCACGAACCACAAACTTTCACGAACATGCCCTGGTTTGCAGCTTCTCTGCCACTTTGTTTCCAAAGGGCTGTGCAAAATGCTGGGTTTTTTTCCTCTTTGCAAAGCCTGACACATGACTTGGGGGGAGGGAAAAGCAGCTATTTAATCCTTTCCTGGCTTTTAAAGCCAGGAGGAAAGTGCGGTAATGTTACAATGTTGCAATGCTACAATGTTACAACATTGCTACACTTTCTTGCCTTTGGAAAAAAAGAAGAGACAGTGTGCATGCCTCAAAAGAGGACAGGGAAACCAGCCATTTAGCCCTTTCCTGACTTTTAAAGCCAGTAGGGAATAAGCAAACTTCTGCAAACATGGGAATCAGAACAGATACTGAAACGCTTTAAAGTTCCAGCCAGCATTTGGAAGTAGCAACACTTTTCTTGCACACAAGAGAACTGGTGCTCCTTTCAATCGCCAGCACTTTTTTCAGCTCATGGGGTATCCCCCCCCCATCAGCTGAAAAGTGGCCAGGTGCACACCTCTACTGCAGAAAGCTCATCTCCAGTTGCCTAGGAAACTGATTGATCGGCGCTAAGCTGTCTGCAATGATGAATCGAAAATTAACCAAACAAACCAGTCTAAAGTTCGTCCTGGTTTGTCAGAAATGGTCTCTGATGAACTGCTGGTTTGCGAACCATGAACCAGCCAGATACGTGACAAATTTTGGTTTGTATTTCATTTTGTGCCCATCTCTACTTATGACAGCCTTATAACCCGGGTAGAAAACCCTCCTGAATAATTCAAGTTTTGTATAGTTTGCGGATAGCCAGGAGAGTGAGAACTTTCCTGACCACCTCAGGTAAGCCATTCCATATGGTGGGGAAAACCACAGAGAAAGCACATATATAGGCAGGTGTTGATTTTGTTATATGGAACCCTGTGGAACCCCATGGCATGCCATGGGGCTGAGCAGCATTCCCCAGCACCACTTCTGGAATCTCCAAGTCAAGTACGTGCAGAACCACCCAAGCACAGTTCTCCCACTCTCAACCCAACCAGGCTACCCAGGATTCCATGGCTGATGGTCCTGAAAGCTGCTGAGCGGCCCAGAAAAGTCAACAGGGACACAGTCCAGCTGTAATTCTCCTAATAAAGAAGACCAATGCCATTTCCATTCCAAACTCAGTTCCTAATCCATACTTAAAATGGGTCTAATCCATCTGTTCTAAGGCTGTCTGAACCACCACCCTCTTGAGTACCTGGCCCAAGAATGGAAATTTAACAGTTACTATGTGGGGCATTCAAGTTTCTTCTTAAGGAGTGGTCTCACCACTGTTGAAACAACACCCTCCCACAGAGATTATTTTAAAGCATTAAATTCATTAATAACAACATAAATATTTTAAGAAAGAACACATCTGATATGTATACCTATGACAAAAAGAAATGAGTTAGCTATTATTGTGGGAAAAGCAAATTAATTTTTAAATAGCCATAACAAATTATTACAATGCCAAGCTCTGTTCACGACCTGAGTTTGATCCTGGCAGAAGCCAGGTTCAGGTAGCCAGCTCAAGGTTGAGTCAGCCTTCCATCCTTCCAAGGTTGGTAAAATGAGTACCCAGTTTCCTGGGGGTAAAGTGTAGATGACTGGGGAAGGCAATGGCAAACCACCTCATAAAAAGTCTGCCGAGAAAACATCATGATATGACGTCCCCTTATGGGTCAGTAATGACTTTGTGCTCTCACAGGGGACTATCTTTACCTTTACCTAGTCTGTTTATAATTTCAAAATTGGAAAAAAAATTAATCAAACTCATAGAACTATTAAAAAGAAAAGGCCATTTTTAAAAGTGTTTGAGTTGAGTAGGCAGAAGGCTTGACCTTCCTGTTTGCAGATGCCTGCAGATACAAACCTCAGCAGGGGAAGCGCCTTTGCAATTCTGCTTTGCCCTCTCTCTTGCCCTTGCCAACAAATACAGTACAATGGAATATTTCATGGGAAGTCTAGATGATTGGCAATATTTGACCAGCCAACTGACCAGCATGCCAACCATATGGCTATCATACTACTCATTTTATCTGAGGGTAATTCATAATGTTCTCTCTATCCAAACACTTTCCTGACTTGCTATCTCCATTACCTAATTGGTATCCTTTTACCCTAAGGAAATTCACCCCATTTTAGCTATCTGCTACAACTGTTCCAATGTACATACACAAAGCTCCCCACCATATCCAAAAGCTCATATCTATTCACTTCAATGAAGAGGGTCAGTCAATCAGTGTGTTCCTTTAATGACACTGGCCGTTTTTCTCCCACTTAAATGAAGTTTTTGAAGACTCACTTCCTGTGATGGTTTTATACCGACCAACATTATGGATATTCAAATGTTTTCACTTTCATACACCCCCCTATATTTTAATATAAGGAAATTTGAATCTATAGGCATCTGTAGTAAATACAGTAATTAGATACCAGTAATGAGATGTTCACAGAAACAGGAAAAAAAATCTGTATTTATTTTCTGAATTAAACAGCTTTATGTCCAGAAACATTAATTTCAGTTTAAAATGGCCATTTCCCAACTAACATACAATGTAAATGGGGGGGGGGGGGATTGTATATCTTACTGCTCTGCCACATTTGAAGCCTTCCACCAATTTCAAAAAACCTGCCTCTGATATAACAGGCCCTTCCTCTAGCACAAGGCCGCTTTGTCCAGAGGAAGTTTTCAGACTTAGCTGAGTGAAGTGGTAGGATACAATGAAGCATTAGCAGCAAGCAAAAATTCTTCTTATCGTCAATTATTAAATCATCCTTTTATTAATACTGAAATGTATTTCAGGTTAACTGGATTATAAACACAGTGCTTAGCATTCATGGAACTGTGAATATACCTTTTAAACTAGTGAAGGGAAGAAATGTTGTGGCAAGGACAAAATGAGGCATGGCAGGGTGTTGTCTCTAACCTCACAAAAGGCTTTGCACACTCTCAAAGGCAATGAACCTTTTCACTGATATTTCTGAAGTCAAGTGAAACTGCAGGTATAAAACCCAGCCCTTTTAGACTGCATTATGGGAAGGTTCCTCATTGCAGACATACTGGGCTTTTGTAGTGCTCAGAATTCACAAAAACTTAAATGTTTCCAAGCACTTCCAAAGTCTGAGCATGATGTCAGAAATGTAACCCCTCCCACAAACCAGAGACAAGGCACTACTGGAAGCAACTATGTATTTGGATTGGCTACAGATTGAGATCTGTAAGACTTGATGGGGAAGATAAAGTCCACCAGCAACTAAAATATAAAAAGAAACAAGGAAAAACTATCCTACTATATAAAAAGCAAACCATATTCTCATCCGCAATGACTCACTTTTTATCCCCAGGCAGGCGCACTCGCAGGCTCCTCTGCAGGGATAAAAAGTGAGTCATTGGTGACAAGGCTTGTTTCGGAGGCCCCGAGGAGGCTGCCGCCATGGCAAGAAGGCCTGGTGTGGCTGTGTGGCCCTCCAGAGGTCATTTTATTGAGCACAATGGGTTTGGTTGCTAGTAATAAATACTGAGCTTTGAAATTTAAATACTCATGACAGGAGTTTCTAGGATTTCTCCCCTCCCCTCAAAAAATCAGTTAAAAATACAAAAGTATTCTCATTTGTCCAGCAATCTATGTTTACCTGTATCCCTGTCATATTCAGATGTAAATGGATTTCTTCTTAAGTTCACAAAGAAAGTTTTCTGAAAACAGAAAAAATAACACTAGAAACTTATTCCGGCGCACAGTTACTAGGAGAAAATGTTACACCCCATGTGGTATTAATTAAAAGTTTCCTTTTTAGTTTATTTGCAGGCCTTAACTGAGGAGAGAGAGATGAAAGTGTATTTTTGAAAAGTGAGAAAATGCTTTCCATGCTGAGACAGTATGGTATTTATGTTAGGACAGAAGTATCAAGTAGGCTGTAGCTCTAAGATGCCAAAATAATAATGAAATAAATCAAGACAGTACATGTTTTAAAAGTCTAATTCTAGAACATTTAATATTTTTCTGAGTCTCACAACGTGTCAGAATATTTTTACCGAAAGAGACAAATGCTTTGGTGGGCAGTTTTAAGTCAAAGATATGCACAAGCTTAATCCCAGCCTTCATTTTTTATTTCCTATCCATGAAGGAGATAGGCAATAGAGACCAATCATCAGGGCCTAAGGCTATGTACTTTGAGACACCACAAGCATTTAGTTTAATTAAGTTTTAGTTTAATGACTTCCCATTAATATTATTTTTACGCTCAAACAATCTTGTTCAGAACAAGGTTTAAAAGGAAAAGGATGCAGATATTTCAGTGTTAAGTTAGTTTCAGTTTCCAAGAGAAATGACTGAATAATCTTAAAGCATGAAATGCTATACTGTGATGAATTGCTTTGGTTCATTTAAGGAAAGATGAAGTATATCTACATCAGTACTGGAATTCTGCATGTAAACTTCTAATAAAATGCCTTTACCACATATCTTCAGCAACTATGATAATGACTTTTAATAACATGACATTATAACATTTGATTTTAACATTTGATTTCTATATTGCCTTTCAGGTCTACTTGACACCCACTCAGAGCTGTTTACAAAGTGTGTTATTATTACCCTCACAACAATCACCCTGTGAGGTGATTGGGGCTGAGACAGCTCCGAGAAGCTGCTCCTGACCCAAGGTCACCCAGCTGGCTTCAAGCAGAGAAGTGGGGAATCAAACCCGGCTCTCCAGATTAGAGTCTTAACCACTCTTAACCACTACACCAAACTGGCTCTTGTGATTTTTTTTTAAAAAGAGAGACAACTACGGAAAAAACAAAGGAGCCCTTTCCTAAAATACCCTAACCATGAGAGAAGGAAGAGAATTCAGTGTAACT
Organism: Eublepharis macularius; assembly: GCF_028583425.1. NCBI lineage: Eukaryota > Metazoa > Chordata > Lepidosauria > Squamata > Eublepharidae > Eublepharis > Eublepharis macularius. The sequence goes on from NC_072798.1 coordinate 61,725,212, forward strand.
GCCATCACTAATATAGTCTGCCTTGACTCATCCAATAAAGTTGTCAGCTTAGCCAAACTTTTATAAAGTGAGAGAAAGGGAGAAGGCCACGGAGCCCTAGGAAATGCTTTCTCAGCTTTGAGTGAGGTAGTGACTGCTAAAGCATTTGACACTCCGTATTTTATGGATGAAAAGGAAAATCACTCACCAGCAATTGCTTTTGTCATAGTCTTTTCTGTTCTGTTCTACTAACATAGACATTCAAGGACAGAAAGCGTATCAAACCCCACTCTCCACAGAAGTGGGAAGCAAAATCTGGATATGCCCAGATTCCAGTGCACAATGTTTAGTATAAGATTTTTTTTTTTAAAAAAAAGCCTCTGTAAGATAGAGAGTTAAAGCAAAACCGGCAGGAATACTTCACTGATGATTTTTCAGCTTTAGAACAAACAAATCCTAGTATTGATAACAATTATGGTTTGCATCTGAGTGAACAAAACTCAGTAGCCCCTGAAACAGTTTAATCTGAAGAAATGGCCGAAAATGTTACATGGCCCCTAAAGTGTCTGTTGACCGTGCTTCAGATAATCACAACAACACACACTGCCACTTTCTCCTCAGTTAGTAAAAGAAGGATTTTTTTTTGCAGTGAATGAAAAAAAATTGCCACTGAAGTAACATCTGGTAGAGTAGGAAGATAAAAACCTGAAATAAGACAAGACGATTGAGAAAAAGGAAAAAAGGAAAAAGGAAAGAAAAACAGAGATGCATTTACCTCTAACTGTAGTTCATTGAGGTCTTCTGTGCAGGTACCCATGGGACTGCACATGCACAGGCCTGCCAACTAGAGGATTTTACAGCCTTTTCTCCTCTAAGAGGGGCTGCCCTCCTCCCAGAGTGCCTGTGCAGTGATTTCCCACCAAAAACACTTGCGGTCTGGGGGAGTGTGCTGGAAAGGAAAGGAGCGAGTGAAGGGTGGGCCATTCTCAAACACGAGCTTTTGCAAGCTCAAGCCCTCACTACCCCAGCAAGACGGAAACATGGTAAGGGCTCCAAGAAACCGATGTGGATGCACAGAGAGCTCCAGAATAAGCTAAGGGAGAAAAAGGAAATGTTCAGGAAATGGAGAGAAGGACAGACCTCTAAAGAGGAGTATATGAGGGTTATTAGGTACTGCAGATCAGCCATCAGAGAGGCCAAAGCTCAGTACGAGCTGGGTATGGCCAGGAGGGCTCGCTACAATAAGAAAAACTTCTACAGATATGTGAGAAGCAAACGCAAGGTAAAAGAGGCAATTAGACCACTGTTGGGAATAGATGGAGAAACTCTGATGCAGGACAGAGAAAAAGCAGACAGGCTTAATGACTTTTTTGCCTCTGTTTTCTCCCTGAAGAACTCAGGCACATCTAGAGATAGTAGAAAATGTGGCACGACACCTGAGTGGCTAATTGACATTGACAGAGAGGTTGTGGAGAGGCATCTGGCTGCACTGGATGAATACAAATCCCCTGGGCCGGATGGGGTGCATCCAAGAGTGCTGAAAGAACTTTCCAGAGAACTTGCAGAACCCCTGTCCATCATCTTCAAGGCCTCCTGGAGGACTGGGGATGTGCCACAAGATTGGAGAAGAGCGAATGTTATCCCAATCTTTAAGAAAGGGAGGAAGGATGACCCGGGAAACTACAGCCCAGTCAGTCTGACTTCTGTTGCTGGGAAGATATTAGAACAGATTTTAAAGGGATCAATCTGTAAGCATCTGAAGGACCACTCAGTGATCCGGGGAAGTCAGCATGGTTTTGTTCCTAACAGATCTTGCCAGACCAACCTGGTTTCCTTCTTTGATCGAGTGACCAGCTTACTGGATCGGGGGAACTCTGTTGACGTGATTTATCTGGATTTCAGTAAAGCTTTTGATAAGGTCCCCCATGACATTCTGATGGGCAAACTGGAAGACTGTGGAGTAGACTATAGGACAGTTCGGTGGATAGGGAACTGGCTGGAGGACCTCACTCAAAGACTGGTGGTCAACGGTGTTTCATCAGATTGGAGGGAGGTGTCCAGTGGGGTGCCGCAGGGCTCGGTTTTGGGCCCGGTACTTTTCAATATTTTTATCAATGATCTGGATGAAGGAGTGGAAGGGCTGCTCATTAAATTTGCTGATGATACTAAATTGGGAGCGGCAGCAAACACCCAAGAAGATAGAATTAAAATTCAACAAGACCTGAATACTCTGGAGAAGTGGGCAGCTGTGAATAGGATGCAATTCAACAAAGACAAGTGCACAGTGTTACATCTGGGCCACAAAAATGGGAAGCACAAATACTGGATGGGGGATACACTTCTGAGCAGTAGTATATGTGAAAGGGATCTTGGGGTAAGAGTGGACTGTAAACTGAATTTGAGCAGTCAGTGTGATGCGGTGGCAAAAAAGGCTAATTCAATCTTGGGTTGTATCAAAGGGGCCATAGCATCGAAATCGCAGGAGGTCATAGCCCCTCTCTATACTGCCTTGGTCAGGCCACACCTGGAGTTTTGTGTGCAGTTCTGGAGGCCTCACTTCAAAAAGGATGTGGACAAAATCAAGAGGGTGCAGAGGAGAGCGACAAGAATGATCAGGGGTCTGGAGACTGAGCCCTACGAGGAAAGGCTGAGGGCCTTGGGAATGTTTAGTTTGGAGAAGAGGAGGTTGAGGGGGGACATGATTGCTCTCTTTAAATATTTGAAAGGCTGTCATTTGGAGGAGGGCAAAGAGCTGTTCCAGTTGGCAGCAGAAGGTAGGATGCGAAGCAATGGGCTAAAACTACATGCACAAAGGTACAGGCTGGATATTAGGAAAAACTTTTTCACAGTCAGAGTAGTTCAAAAGTGGAATCAGCTGCCTAGGGAGGTGGTGAGCTCCCCTTCACTGGCAGTTTTCAAGAAGAGGCTGGATGAATACTTGACAGAGATGCTTTAGGCTGATCCTGCACTGGGCAGGGGGTTGGACTAGATGGTCTGTATGGCCCCTTTCAACTCTATGATTCTATGGTTCTATGATTCTATGACTCTCAGCTTCTTCTTTGCCACCAAACTCTCCAAGGTGAGAAGTGAAGAGTATATAGTGGGGCAGGAGGGGGGGGGGGCGGTATATGTGCCTGCATAGAAGACCTCAATGAACAACAGTTACGGGTAAGTGCAACTGTTTTCATTTTCGGTCTTCTTGTGATGTCCCACATGGGAGTTTAGCAAGCCATTTACCAGGGGGAGGGTAGACTCTTCACTGGAACAATGATTGCAAAACTTCTTGACCCACTGCTGTTTCTTTTCTGTTGAACACATCTAGGGCATAGTGCTTCACAAAAGTATCAGAGGATGCCCATGTTGCAGCTTTGCATATCTCATGTAGCGGAACACCTTTAAGAAGTACCACTGATGTTGCTTGATACCTGGTGGCATGTGCATGGATCTCCAATGAACAAGACATATCATTGTTTTCATAACATAATTTGATGTCCTGTACCACCCATCTCGCAATAGTTTGTGAAGATGCCTTTTTCCCTTTCTTAGGTCCTGCATAGCAAGTGAACTGTTGGATATCTGTTCTAAATTGGGATGTACGATCTAACTAGAGCAAAAGGGCCCTTGTCACATCCAGTGTATGAAGTGTACTTTCTGCCTCGAAAGTCAGTGATAAAAGAACACTGGTAGCACTCTCTCTTGAGTCATGTGGAATTTAGAAACCACCTTAAGAATAACAATAATGGTTCAAGACTAGGTCTAAGGACTACTTTCTCTGGATGTATTTTAAGGAATGGTTGGCTCATTCTCAGAGCTGCCAAGTTGCTTATTCTTCTGGCTGATGTAAATTGCACTAAGAAAGCTACTTTGTAAGACAACATCTTTAAGGGACATTTGTCTAAAGGTTCAAATGGTTTCTTAATCATCTTAGCTAGTACCAACTGTAGGAACCACCGTGGCTCTATTTGAGTGATTGGTGGAAACATGTTCCTGTTCCTTCAGGAACAGTTTAGACCTGTAATGTGAAAATACAGTTTTCCCATCTACCAAGATTTTTCCCAAGAATTTCCTGTAATTCTCATGAATTGAGATATGAAAATATACATCCTTTATGTCAAGGACTGCAAACCAAGAATTAGGGACTAGTAACTATAGAATTAAGGGAAGAGTTAGCATCCTGAACTTGCGCACCTTGATTCTTATTTAAGTCTCTCAAATCTAGGATGGATCTTCATCCCCCATCTTTTTTTATCCAGTAGGAAAAATCTCAAGTAGAATCCTAGTCTAGCTTCTGACAGTGGTACTTCCTGTGCTGCTCCTTTTCCAATTAGTGCTAGCAGCTCCAACTAGCCGAGGTGATAAGCACGCCTTTCTAGGAAAACTCAGAGATGGGAAACTCTCAAACTCAATTTTATAACTACTCAAAACTATTTCCAACACCCAAACATTTGTAGTGATAGACTCCCATTCGCAAACATACTGAGTCTATCTCCAAAAGCCACTGTGACATTACAGCCTAGTCAGAATTGTTTCTGACTCTCCAGCAGATCTTTGGAGCCAGAAACTGGGTTTTCTTGGCACTGCTTATGTGGGGTTTTATGTCTCTGATTAGTTGGGGTCGGTCGACTTTGAGGATACTGGTGTTAAGGCTGGTATTAATACTGCCTTTCTTTATAATGCTGCTGCCTGCCAAACTGCCTTGAGCTGAACTGCTGGGAGGTCCCGGAGCCTGCTCAGAAATTGATCCAACTGATTCCATGTGACACACATCTCCCCGATTAGCACCTGATGCCAGAAGTCTCTCCTGTTGGTACCAAGAAGGACATCCGTATCAGCAGCACTCATGATAAATGGTTCTCCAAATGCTTGAATGCACTGGATCCAGATGGGATTGTATAATCTCACATTTATTTTCAGATGACTAAACCAATTTTGAGTGAGGCAAGTGCATTTGAGGGGTTTCAGCCTTCTCCACTGGTCCCATTTCAAGGTCAACAACTGGCCTCTGTTTAGGGCTTTCCTTCCTTTTCAAAGTGTGTCTTGACTTCAGTCTAGCTTTCTTCCTAGGAGGTTCCAAAGTGCCACATGCAACCTCTCTCAACTCTAAGGATCTCAACCAATCAGCCATCACATCCAAAGTTGGTGGACTCAAAGAATGAGGCCCTCTGGATGGTTCCAATGGATCCTTCAAGGAGGACCTCTGTCAGATTCGAGAGGAGGCTGTTGGATCCAAGACCGCCATAGCAGTTGGTTGAGCTCGATTTTGAAATGAGATCCACACATTCAGCGAGCAAGTACAGAGGTCTTCCCTGTTGGGCTGGTCATACCTGACAATGTCTGCTCCCACAGTACAGTCTTGAGCCTAATAGCTCGTTTGGCTCTGGCTTTGGCAGTGGTTGCAGGAGTTCACATTCTAGCTTTCCCCCAGGAAAATGAGGCAGAGAGAGTGCCTGACTGTCCCCGTCATTTTTGTTGCACAGTGGGTGCATTTTTAAAATGAGGCTTTTTCAGCCATAAGCAAGTTAGAGACTTTGTTCTGTCTCTTCTTTTTTCTCTCTGCAGAAGAGAATCAGCGACGATGAAGCCCGTGAATATAGGAGAAGTTCCTACCAACATTCCTAACTGGTTGGCAGCAAAGAAGGAACTTGTGGGACGGCACAAGAAGACCGGCATTGAACAAAGGCTTTAGCACCTGAAGACAAGAGTCTGTACAACAAGATCTCATAGATAGCAGGTGCCGTGGCCTGTGGATCTGAAACAATCATTCACCAAATTTCCATCACTTATATCAAATGTTCTGATAAAAACAGCAAGAAACTTTTCTTTAACAACTAAGAAGAGAATCTAAGTTGAACTTTGCTTGAGGCAAGCAAGGCAATGGCTTTTCAACCTAACTTTGAAAGCTGTTCAACTTGTGAATGGGGTGTCCATGTTGATACCTGATTTTACTATGAATATTTTTGCAGAAAAGAGAAAAAATGCTATAAATGGAAATTCGCCTAAACAACTACTACTCAGTGGCTTATATTCATTCTAGTCCTGAGCAAGGTGTTTGAAGGGATGGTGGCTACACAGCTTCAAGCAGTTTTGGAAGAGACAGATTACCTAAACTCATTTCAATCTGGAATCTGGCCTGGATTTAGGACAGAAATGGCCTTGGTCAACTTGACTGATGGCCTTTACCAGAAAAGTGCCAGATGATTCTCCTGGACCCCTAGGCAGGTTTCAGTACCTCTGCATAGGGTGGCTGTGTTGAGAGTGGTGGGGAAGCATGCTTTGGTTGTTCTGCAATTACTTGACTGTTCAATTTCAGAAGGTGCTGCAGGAGGACTGCTACTCAACCCTGCAACAAATATGCTATGTGGACCTGCAGGGTTCCACCTTGTCCCCATGCTATTTAACTTTTACATGAATCCCTTCAGTCAGCCGAAAAATCCTGAAGAGGTGCTAGAAAAGAGCATGGGATAGTTGAGGGCAAACAAAATACAGCTCAATCCAGATGTGCTGGTGACCAGTGGAGAAGCTACCCAAGGACTGCAGAGTCAGCCTGCTCTGGAGGGCACTATACTCCCTCTGAAAGAGCAAGTTCATAGACTACAGTGCTGCTGGAGGCTCAGGGCTCCAGCTGATATGGCAGCTATGACCATTCTTCCAAAAGAGCACAAACTTGCCAGTGGTCCTTGTGCTTATCATATCCAATTGAGATTAATGTAATGTACCCTCCACAGACTGTTTTTGAAAATTTCAACTGGTCCAAATGCAGCAGACAGGCTATTGTTGAGGTTAGTTACAAAGCCTGTATCAACCTAAATACCTAGTTTCCTGTCTTTTTCCAGGCAAATTCAAAGTGCTGGTTCTTATTTGTATGGTCTTAAATAGCTTTGGGTCAGAGTACTTCCTCTTGTACTGCTCAGCTCACCAACTAAGATCTGCCCCCCAAGCCCTCTGTACTTAGATGTAAGTTTTGTTGATATCTTTATTCTGTTTTTATGTCTCTACCTCACTTGATTTTTATATTGATAAACTGTGATGACTGATGATGCTTTTTATTGTAAATCACCTCAGGTAAAACTGGAGAGGTGGTATACAATTTTCTTAAATAAATAAATAAAAGAAGATTTTTTTTTTAGAAAACCAAAGTTAAACCCTGCCCTCTTTGCTCAACTTATGTTTCTTCACTCCATTATTTGAAGTATTGTTTTCCTCCAGGCTTGTTTAATTCTGGAATAAAAATGCTTGCTTGAAGCATTTAAGCAAGGGAAAACAATGAAAAAGGGTGAAACAAATGTGAGGTTTGGTTCCCTGCACCTGCATGCGCCATTTTGGGAATTAAAAAAAAAAGTAAGCTTCCATATTTCAGCTTTACGCATGAACAGAAGGCACATAATAGAAGGTTGAGTATAGCTCTGGAACCCATTGTCAAGTCTGTTCTGACCATAAGTAAAGTTATAGAACACTATGCATAAGTCCCTGATTCCACAAAGTTGGTAAAAATATTTTATAGTTTTCTACTGATCGAGTTATTTGGGGAAGCAATTTTTTACTTTGGGTCAGTACAAATAAACATTTTAAAGAGTGGTAGGAGTAGGTTGCAAATATGCTACCCACATTCCAAAGCATGTGTCTTCAGAATAAAAAAAATGTGTTCAAACCTCTTCCATCATAACTTCTTTTTCACTTTTTTATTTGATTGTGCTCTTAATATCAGAATGATTAAAGCCTGTACTGTTATCCAATATCCCCAGAAATGTCCCATGCAAACTAAAATGTAGCCATGGCAAGGCACTTCGACATGAACATGAATTTCTCTTACACATTCTAAGGCTCTGATGGCATGCTTTATATGACAGGTTTTCCAACCTGTTATCATTTAAGCAATAAATTGTATATTGGTTACTATTTTGGTCAGCCATTTCATTTCACATTTGTCAGGTACAGCAGTCTGGCTGTTGCATATTTTAATTGGACATATTTAACTGCACACAGTTCATCGTATGAAATTTCACTATCACACCTTGTTCAAGTCATTTGAAATTCAGCCTTTTTTCTGCTTTTGACTATTAAATTATGATTCAAGATGCTGGGAATGCCATTTCATAGCAATGAATGTTAAATTCATTTAATAGCAATTCTAAAATATGCCCTCTTTGCAAGACAGCTTCTAAGGCAAAATGATTGTGTTTTTGTTAAAATGATTATGAGCAGAACAAATGACTCTGGTACAGCAAAGATAAAATCCGGAGTATGTCCAATGAGGTCCATGACAGTTCACTGTGCTAAAATCATCAAATGCTGCCAGATTTATAATTAGAAAAACTTCATTGTAATTCAAGATGTACAGTTTTTTAAGAAATAACTTAAAATAATAATTGTTTTTACAGTGATTTGCTTAGATGAATCAAGTATATTTACATTTGTAAGACTGATGTCAGCTTGGATCAGAGGGTTATTGCATTGTCACAGTGTAACTATTAATAAAAATATAAGTATATCAAAATACAAGAAAGCAGATTTTAACAAAGAGAGTATTAGCCTATCCCTATACTTATGGATACCACAAAACACATTTTCTAAGCAAAAAAATATAGCTTCCATAATGTTTTTAATTAATCTTTTTACCTATTTCTGTTACTGTAGCAACTGAAAAGCTATGTGGTAATAATTCAGAAAACCTACAAAGTGGAATTATATGAGAGGAAACATAGAATCTGCCTGAAATGGTCATGAATTCTGAGATACTTATTTTAACTTTCGTTTATAACAGATGTGATCTTATTTCTTTTGTAATAAACACTATTCCCAAACTTACCTGGGGCTCCAATTGTGACCCGCCATTTTCTCTGGAGCTTGGAGGCTCCCAGCAGCCTCCCATGGGGCAGCATGCACTGCCTTTGTTTCAAATTTCTAGCCAGACAATCTGAGCCACTAGCTGGGTGGCTGGAGAGGCAGGCATCTGGCGGTGGAACTGGAAGACTCAATGTTCCCTTTGGTCCTCTGGCCAGATATATATCCAGGAGCCGGTTGGGCCCTGCTCCACTTGGCTAAGCCCAGCTTCCCACCCACCCCTCCCTCTAATAATTACTGTTTGTACTGGGTGCTTTACATCTGCCAAGTGCAGTTACTGGGTTTGGAGGGGGATTGTTGGCACATTCTGTACCTTGTACTGTGGTTTGCTTGCTATTTGTTTTTACTTTGCATTGGTTGGCAGGTGGGTCAGTCGATGCTTGGATCTGCACTCCATGTGACACCAATGCCCCATAAACTGTAATTAATAACGTTGTGGCCTTTTTAATTCCAACAAGTTGGTTGGTGTTTTTTTCGCCTTGGCCTCACCCTCTCTCCATTTAATACTGGGCTGGCAAATGGCAGGTCAAAGTTCTGGAACACTGTCAAATGACTTTATACTCACTGATTTTGCTTTATTGAACATTTGATAGTTGCACACACCATTTGCCATTTTTCAATGATTTCTGATACTACACCATGAGCATATAAAGCTGCCTTTAATCAAACTATTTGTCCATTCAGTATGGTCTACTCTGCTGGCAACATTTTGTCCACTGACCAACAGTTTAAGAGGAAAACAAACTTTCAACAGGACTTACAAACAAAAAAAGAAAGCATATGCTTACCATATTCCAGCCAGGATAAAGATAGTCAGTTCCAACAAATTCAAAATAGTGAGCAAAGCCTTCTTTTAGCCATACGTCTTCCCACCATACTGGAGTCACAAGGTCACCAAACCACTAAAAGAGAAGTTCTGTTAAACGATGTTTATAAAGTGCCATTTTGTTAGCAGTCCTTAAAGGACCTCTTCAAGAATAAATAGTATAATCCTATTTTTAATGATCCAGATATAGATTTTGCATTCATTAAAAAACACAGCACCAAATTTTACCAGTTAACTGCATACTGCAACTACCAGTGATCACTTAAAATGTCTTAAAACAGTAACTGTTTCCGACAATATGAAGCTCTCAAATACTGGTGAATACTTATGATATTTTACTTAACTTGAATAAAGGGCTTCAGTTATTTTAATTTAAAGACAAATAATCAAATATGATGATATGATGATAAAGACAAATATCAATAATCAATATGATGGGCCACATTCATTTTTTCACTGTCATGAACATCCTTTTGGAAACTCTTGTATTAACCTTCTTTGAGGTTGTGAAATAAAAACTAAAGTTTACCTTTAAAAGCAGCATATTTTCTATTTATACAATTCACAGTTATGTTCAGACCCAGTTTAGTGATATGAGGTTCAGCCTAGCTAACAGGGCACAGGATTGCGGCCTTACACATTTCATAATTTTATAAAATTCATTTTACCTCCCCCTTCATTCTAGCCCTGCCATCACCACAAACACCACCACCCTGTATGCCACAAGATCTGGCCACAGAACTTGCTAACAGAGCAAATAAGTACACAGGATGTAGCACAATGATACCGTACCAACATTTTCAGGGACATGACTTCAGAATGATGGGAAGTAAAGTCATATAATTGCTTATGTTTGAACATTTGGTTTATTTTTTACTAAGAGAGCAAACAGTTTGATCTACTTAAAAGGTGACCTTGTTTTGTCAGGCAATAGATTTTGAAAAATCTAAACTATTAATTTCTTTAAAACTAATTAACTAATGGGAATGTATATATTTACAAATACATGGAATTCACAGGTGACAGATGCCTCCTTAGAACATACAATTCTTGTCTTATACATAGGAATGAATGTCTCCTCTGATATGGTATCTGTTGTGAGTGACTCGTGCATACATAAACTGAAAAACAGCTAGAATGCTGCTTTCTTCATAGCTATTCTTTTGTTTATATACAAATATCTGCATATAGGATCAATGAATTGATAAATCGACTAATTACCTAAGATTCTTTAATCAAGTACAGCCTTAGTTATCACTTTTTAGAGTAAGCAAAATAAACTTACTACAATTTCATTTAAAGCCTAAGTCTATAACAAATCAATATGAATAGCTCATAAGGCCATTGAATAGTTGAGCAGAGAAGCATTTATATCCTTAAGGTATGTACAAGTTAGTGAAGGAATTAAACACATTCATAATTATTAGAAGAAAATTTCATAGTGATACATTAAGATATATATTGAAAGATTTCCAACTAGCTCAAGGGCTTTAAACCCTTATTGTGCCATACAAAATACATATTTAAGAAATGAAAGCTAGAGGTTAGAAAACTTTACACAAGACATGAAACATATATTTTCTTTAAAGGGAAGGTCACTAGCCACTGAAATAATTAGCCTAAGAATGTTCCATTAAAAACTAATGTAGCTCTGAAGATGTGCACCAGCGCTTGCTGGAAGGTATATGTTTGATGTAGAAATCTCTAGGCACCATTTTGTGTTCTATGTCAGGAGATCAGATTAATTGATCATATTAATATTTGCTTCTAGTCTTGGAAAAACACTGAATATGAATGAAGGGATAGAAGTAATCTGCCTATTTCTTCCCTTCAGCTCAACCTAGCAGGATAGTATTGGGATGGAGAATGGGACCTCAGATATCTTGGTTCCAGCAAATGACAGGTATAAAATAGGTAAGGCTCTGGTTTTAATTGAGCCAACTTGTACTGTAGCAGGAATACACAAGCTTGTCATAGAAATAATTGCAGCCTCTATCTTATTAATCCTGTGCCCTCTTAGGTGGGAGCAAACATGTATACAATGAGGTGACTCATAATTTAAAACATAATATGACAGAAAGTAGCTAAATGACCTAGAAACCCCTATCTGAGGCCCAGACATCAGCCAGAGACTACATGATACAGGTCTACTGGTAAAGCTAAACAGGACTAGCTCTGTAAACTACATGGATGGAAGTCAGTTTGGGGACCACATATGAACTACTTGGAAGAAAAAAGAAGCATGGTGAGAATGAGATAATGTGAACATTTTAAATTGTCAGTAAGACTCTACTGTGTTTAAGAAACGTAACAGGAAACAACAATAGGAAATATAATGGTGTCATTTTAGCAGCAGTTAATTTATAGTTAAGCAACAGTGAAGAACTCATAGGACTTTTATTTGAGTATTCTCACTGTTCAGTGTGAATGAATCTTATCATATGATTTCTTTTGAAGGGAGAGATTAGCCGGAACAGGTGAGATGATAATCCTCTACTTACTACAGTTAATCAAGAGTGGAAGAAAGCTCTGTTTACTACATTCAGCAGCGATCTCCTCTTGGCTACCTTGTGAATACTGGATATATGCTGTGCCTCTGATTGATTTGTAGGAATTAAAATGTAGCAGCCAAATATATCTAACAACAAGAGATTAGAAACATGGCTGGTGGCACAAGTGTTCTGCAATACAGGTATAATCTTGCAATACAAGAAAGAGGATTTGGCATTATATGATAAAGCTTCAGGCTCATGTACTCCATTTCCTTCCCTTGTGCTCTGATTCAATTAGTTAATTTCCCATTAGCAAAAACCACAGTTTTCTTTTACAACAGAATTGGAAAATTGTTGGTAAACAACATGTTCGGAGTTTGCTGATTCAAAGGTAACACTTCTAAATGGGAACTAACTGAATTGGGGAGGCTGTAGAGGAAACAGAGAAGTACAGGAGCACAAGGTTCATTCATTTTGTGCCAAACCATGATCTGCAGTAAGGCGCTGCAGTAACCAGCTTCAGTTCCACATTTCTGTCCCCCATGTCATTACACTAAATAATTGCCTTCCTGAATTTTGGGCATATTACATTATCTTCATCTATAGGACTTATGTTCATTTGTTTGGTAGTTGGTGAGACCGATTATTTTTTATGAAATGATGAAGGGAAAACAGATCAACCGAGGGCCATGTATTTGATCAGTTTGGGGTGTATTTTTGGACTGTGATAGCAGTCAACAGAAGAATCAGGGCTCTAACTGGAAAGGTTCAGGGCTTTAACTGGGAAGTGATAATGAGGTGCCACTTTCCGTCTCCATGATCGAGTTCAAACATCCCTTCAGAACATGGGCCCTGATACAGAAAAATAGATGTCTATGAATGATTATAAAAATGATGACATATGTGGTTGATACATCCTCCGAAACACTTTGGACAAGAAGATGCAGATAATTGTTTAATGTTTTTAAATACAGACCACTGGATTGGAAAGAAAATGGGCTAGGACAAAGATATATCTTGTGAAACAGATTTTTGAACAAACAGCTAAACGGGAAAAAATCTGCTTGACAATGTAAGAAATCTGCAAAAAAAATGCATGAGAGATAAATGAATCAGGACACTTATCAAATTACAACGTACAGATTAAAAACATAAATAAAAATAACCAGAAGCAACAAGATACTTCTTTGCAATGAAACTTTAGGCTAACTATAAATAAAACACTGGCAAACAAAACTGAATCTTCAACCTTATTCAATTCAATTTATAACACACAAATATTGCTAAATGAAGAGTATGAAAGAATTTTGTAGTAAAAGAATTTATTTTGAACACAAGTATTATCATTTTGCACAAATTTTATACTGACAAGGGAATGGGTGTCAAAATTCATATTAAATTTATACTGGAAATGCTAAATATTGTATAACAGATTCGAGGCCAAACTACATGTTATGTGGGAGATATGTTATTTGCTGATGTTTTCATTAACACTAAAGAGCAGCCATGAAGGGCTGGTTTAGATTGGGCTACAGTGTGTGCGTGGGAGGGAGGTGCGTTGACCCATTCTTTACACCAGTTTCCCTGACAGAAGTAGCCTCATGCAGCTCATATTAGCAATGGTGGAGACAGCATTTTGAAATGACAAGTTGATGAACCAGCACAGAAATAAACAGTATTAACCCTCCCCTCAGCGCTGTAGCTCCAGTTTAATCCCCCCTTCCACACATGCACAAACACATGCAGAGAAAAGGTAGGGAGAGGAAAGAAAATGTTGTGAGATCTAGCTAGGGATCTCACATAATATGCAGTTTGATCCTTGGCAGTTAAGTATTTTTGATACAAAGCTTTCTAGTTAATTTGTCCAGCAAAGGGCAGAATTCAAACAAAAAAACTGAAGCACTTATAATTTCAATGGGAAAGTTAAAAATATGCTTAACAGCGCAATCTTTCACACATTTACTTAGAAGTTTATTCAATAGGCCTTATTTCTAAAGAGCACGGGATTGCAGCGTTACTGCACAATTGTATCAATAATCATTCAGACATCCACTCCACGGTAGACAGTGAAACCTACCATCAGGTAAGTATGCACAGGATTGCAGGATAAATCTGTACTATCCATCAATCACAAATTCACCTATAAACCTCTTCACTGCAGAGTTCCTCTTATGCTAAACTCCAGAAAGGAGCCATGTTAGTCTGCTGCAGCAACAGCAAGTCACATAGCACTTCATGCAGCAATCTTTAAATTGTCACAAGATGCTTTGTTGCCTTCAGAGGCTAGGACCCATTTTGGAAAAAAAAAGTGCTACAAATTTCCTGTAGGATCGCTAGAAACGTCATAACCCATGTGTCATAAAGATTATAAATAAAACATGATAGATTCTAAGCTGAAGGCTGTAGGGTTCCAGTGGAGAGGGCAGATTTCTACTTCCTAGAGTGTATTGTTTCCAACATTTACATTCAGCTTGTACTACGAAAAAATTATACTATGTTTAGATCAAAACAAGAAGATGGAAGAAAAAGAATGTGAAATATGTGTAACATGGGGTTATTACAAAGTTTCTCAGTATATTTAACGCCTCCAATACTCAAAGAGGCAAGATATCCATCATTTATGAGCCAAAGACCAGTGGCAGGAAAAATAAAGGAGAAAAAACTGCTTCCAAAGTTTATGTACGAGGAGAAAAGGGACTCTCAAATTGATTTCAGCCAATGCAAATTTTGACAAGTACATGAAACCCAGGCTGAAAGTCTTTCGGTAGGGTAATAAATCATTCCCAGCGACCATCATAAGACTTAACTGTATGATGTCCAAAGTCTATTACAACCACTTTGAAGTTATATACTATTTATCGGAACCACTGTATGAAGGCCGTCAAAGTACTATTTATCATTATCATTGGGAACTCTGTTAACATTCAATTATGTGTTCCTTTTCATCATGCTAGTCTCATCAAGTCTTTATACTTCACTATAACTAAAATAAGCTCATCCAAGTATATCTCTGATGGGACAATCAGTACATTTTTAATTTTTTTTCTTAAAAAGATGATAAATGGTCACAAATAATAGGGTTTTTACTCCTACCTGATGGCATAGCTCATGTACAATGACCATTGTGACATCAAGTAAGTATGATATGGAAGAAATGCTGGGATCCAGAAGTATTCTCTGCTCCACAAAAACACTTAATCCCCAGTTCTCCATAGCAGCATATGGATGCTTAGGCACAGCTAATAGATCTAGAAACAAAACAAAATGTTCTTTTTTATATGCTTGTGGGACTTATTAAGTTCTGAAAACTCAGAAAGTAAAATGCATAAACTGTCATTAGGATTATTTTTCAAACAACTGTGCACAAACAAAAGTAATTTCTGTTACTTTTGCAATAAAACATATTAAAAATTATTTTAATTAGAAGAGACTTCACTGCTTCCCACATCACATCTTATGAAATCTCTACATGCTGTACCACAGTTAAAATTTAATTATGTATTCCTCATCATTTGTTTAGGCACAAAAAGTCAGTGCCAACATTCCAGTATTAACCAGGTTGAAAACAAGAGTGTCTTTATTAATACCTGGCATTTACAGTGGCATTTACAGGGCTATCCTAAGTCACAATGAAGAGACTTGCTTAGGACTGCTCTGTTAAAACATAGTATCTTCACACTAAGAATTTTGTTTTAGTTTAATACAGTTGCCTATCAAGAGAAGAGCAGTACTTACTGAGAAAAGCTTCATGGCCTCAATCCGTGCAACACTGAACCTTCAGAACACAGATGACTTTGAGGCTCAAGGCCTCTAAGAACTTGCCTGGGGCTTGGTTTCAAGAAACAGCCAAATAAAATGATGAAACTGTTTCTTGACTGTACCATATCAAACAAACAATGCTTCTGAATTCATCTCCCTCTGTATTTCTCCGCAAATTCAGTGCACCCAGCTTCCCTTGTCCTAGTTGATGAATGGCACCTGTCCATTTGTTTTCAGCCATTCTCTGTGCCGGAATATCACTAATTTCTAAAGATTGCTGTGTGTGCCTAGTTAAGTTTGCTGTGGTTTTGTTCCCATAAATTCTGGTAGCTTCCACACTGTGAGGATTCTCTCCATGTTACTTTCATCACCACCATGAACAAAAAGACACTCACATTAACGGCAGAACCCACATGGGAGTTTTCTGCAGAATTTTTCTGAGTTTTCCCTTCTATCCATGCTCCACAATGACTCCATATTGGCTCTTGAGGGCATGGTCATCATGGTAACTCTACCCCCTCTTTCTTCTTTTCTTCATGCATGTATGAACATGGTTCTATTAAAATTTGGAACAGAAAGTGCCAGTACATTGGTATAGCGCTATAATGATGTATCGCCACTTATCTGTTTCAAATTCTTATAGCAATAGATCATTCATTACAGTGCCATAACAATCTGTTGTCACTTGTGTATCTAAAATTTAAATAGAACCATTACAGCATTATAGCAATTATATTTTTAAAAAACTTAAAATGCTCTCTGGCGTCACGGCAGGAAAAAAATGCTGAGAAATTGGTGCCTACAAGGGGTTGACAGTGAGAAAAGGGCATCAGTCTAGACAGAACTTTTGCAGCACATGACAATGTGCACCATTCCTTCCAGAAGATGTCCTAACATACTCAGACTGTGTTCTTTCCAAAAACTTCAAAATAAAGCAGGTAGGGGAATAGTGGATTGAGGA
Source organism: Eublepharis macularius (assembly GCF_028583425.1). Classification (NCBI taxonomy): domain Eukaryota; kingdom Metazoa; phylum Chordata; class Lepidosauria; order Squamata; family Eublepharidae; genus Eublepharis; species Eublepharis macularius. The sequence goes on from NC_072798.1 coordinate 61,742,070, forward strand.
TCGGGAAAAACTGGAAACAGGATGATTACAGCATGTCATCTGCATGCACCAAAATTCATTCCTGTTTGGAAGCCAAGGTAGAGAAAAACCTCTTAATGGAAGTTGCTTCTTTTCCCATTCAGGTAAGACATGTATACAAGTGTTAAGATACACTAACATACTAATCTTATTTTTGCTTCTAATGGCAGTTCACACAGCCCCATCAACAGGTAATTTTACTTACACCTAAGTGTGTATCTTGGTCTATATTGTTCCACATTCCTTTCAGATAAACAAGAGGATTCAACTTATTATGTTAGTGCACATCTTAATGAAAGCCTGAGTGGTGTACTGGTTAGAGAGTCAGACTAGGATCAGAGATGGGCACGATCCGAATTACGATCGAAAAAAACCCACGATAATGGCGATCGTGCGATCATGACCTGGCGGATCGTTATCGTCCACAGCCAACGATCCAGCGATTGGGAGGGGCCTGGATCGGGGCGATCGGGCTCAGATCGGGGATCCAGACACTCAGGCGCCAGCCATCTATTCCCCTGGCAACAGAGCCAGGGGAATGCCTGAGCTCTGTTTGTCCTCCTTCTGTCACCCTGGAAACCCGAATGGAAGCCCAGCTTTCCTTGATCAGCAGGGCTTCCTTCCTACCACAGAGCAGCAAAGCAATCACCAGTTGGGAGAAGACACCCAGGGGAGGGAGAGGGAAGGGGTGTTCTGTAGCCATGGGCACTCCAATCTCATCCCTGCAAACCCTGATAGGCAGCTCTGACGGCCAAACACAAGACAGCCAAACACAAACACAGATGCCGCTGGCATCACCCACCGTTCCTGTATCGCTGGGAACAGCGGGGCGCCCCTCCGCTTTTGCTTCCACGATCCACGGATCGGGAACGGGAGATGCTCGGTGCGGGTCGTTAAATCGGGATCGTCGCTGGCGCCGATCCACGATCAGCTTGATCGTTAATTTTTTTTGGATCGTGCCCATCTCTAACTAGGATCTAGGTGACCAGGTCCCCACTCTGCCATGGAAGCTTGCTGGGTAACTCTGGGCCCATCACACACACTCAGCACAACCTACCTCCCAAGGTTGTTGTGAAAATAAAATGGAGGGGAGAAGAATGATACAAGCTGTTCTGGGTCCCCACTGAGGAGAAAGATGGGGATATGAATGAAGTAAATAAATCAAAAATGTGCAGAGTTTGCCCATTTAGATAGATTTAACAAAAAAATTAATGAAATTCATCAAGTCTTTCCTGTTTTAAAAAAGTTACATGAGGATATCTAAGAATATGTATTCCAGTTGCACATGGAGTCTATTTAAAACCAGACTTCTTTCCTAGTTTATCATGTGAGATCTTTTCTGGCTTCTGAATCCTCCTCTAATCCTCGATTCTAAAGTGCCTCACTAATGTTCATAGAGGGAATGATAGATGGAAAAGTGCCTCCTTTTTCTTTTGTCACTGAGAAACCATACAAGAATAAAGAAAAAACTCAATTTGTTTATTGAAAAATCAGACTTCTGGTTGAAGGTATAATGCTGTGATTTAAATCTCTGCCTTTTCAAGGGTTATAACTTATAACTTATATATAAGTAGTACTTATAAGTAGTTATAAGTACTACTTCTGTAACTCATTGATTCCCAACATACTGGTGGGCACCATGACACTGCAAAAGGGTTACCTGGTGTCCATTTGCTTCTTCCCCAAAGTAAATATCCAGTTTGCCCTGGTTTTCCTCTCCTTGGAGCAGGACGTGTTTTAAAGAGAAGTATTTATTGCATGTTTGCACGGATCATCCATTCAGAAATAGCTGCCTCAATTGTACAAGGATGCTTGCCTTGAAATTTCCAAACTTTATTTGATTGGTCCAGCACTCCATGGCAGCCATTTTGTGACTGGCCTCAGCTCCCAATGACAGCCATTTTGTGATAAAACCTACTTCTCACTCTCAAAATTTCAAAAGTACCCACACAATCAACAAGATTAGGAACCCCTGCCATACCAGAACACTTTCTTTTTTTCAAGTCCAGCTCTTAACAATTAGTAGAGCTCAGGGTTTTTTTTCTGGGGAAAAAGGTGGCGGAACTCTCAAGAGGGAAATGAGGAAGAAACACTCGGGTTTCTTTGAAATAATGTTATTTTCAAGCACTATTGCCGAGTATTTTCAAGAGGTGCCAGAACTCTGTTCCACCACATTCCCCCGGAAAAAAAGCCCTGGTAGAGCTACTGTAGCATAGCAGTTGTGGTTGGGATGCAAATCAGCACTCTGCTGGTTCAAGTCTTATTACTGCCATTACCTCAGCAGGTAGCCTTAGGCAAGCCACTCCTCTCAGCCCCATCTTCCCAGGTGTATTTTGTGGCTAATATTAACACTGTCTTTGTTCACCATTTTGAGTGGGGCACTAATCTGTCTAGAAGAGCAGTATATAAGCACAGTTATTATTATTAAAATAATCACTAAATACATCTAATTCAGCCATGAAAGAAGTAGTAATTCATCCCTTACTGATTGGATAGGATAGGAGGATTTGGTCAATTTAATCCTCTTTCATACTTAGCACTCTTGGGAAAAAATAACTGAGTGAAAGAACAGCTCCAAACTCCTAAGTGAAGTCTCTTTCCTTTATCTTGGGCCGTTTCCACATACTGTTAAAGAGATGGCACACTCACTAAACTCTGCAATTTTTTTCACTTACTCCATACATCTTCAACTTCAAAGCGGAAGCAGGCAGTTTGGCTTTTGTTATTTTGGCATCTTTTAGCCAGCACAGGAAAGTTAGGGAAATTCCGTTCTCAGAAAAGACGCTGAAAAAACAGAAGCCAAACTGCCTGCTTTCGCTTTGAAATCGGAGATGTATGGAGTGTGTGGGGGGGAAAAACGACCAGAGTTCAGTGAGTGAGCCATCTCTTTAACAGCGTGTGGAAACGGCCTTGGTTTCAGCCCTGGTTGCTGTGCCATCCCAAAGGGCGGGGATTCAACCGACTGCACGGAGGAGGCCGGCCCCAGCATTAAGTCATCTAAGGGAGGACCTGAGTGAAGCCCTCCCAACTCAGGTCGGGCTTCGTCAGCCTCCCTCCGATTGGCCCCTTAGCCAGCCAGCCGGGCCCTCCTATTGGCTGGCGGGGATGCAGGACTACATTAGTCAGCCTGCATCAGGGCCAGGCATCTGATGCTGGGCCAGCAAGGAATGTCGTCCTGCCTTTCCCCCGGCCCTGAGAAGCCCAGCAAACGACGGCGTTGGTAAGTCCCCGCCGTATGCTTATGGAACTGTGAGAGATACATAAAAAGAAGAGGTAATATTTTTGTGCTAACCCTATTCAATACATGAACAGATTTTTAAACAGTCAATCATTACATACTTTTTAGACTATCTTGATGAGTATATCAAGGATAATAATAATAACTATGCTATTATTGCTATTGCATTTCATTTTTATACCACTCTTCTGGACAGATAAGTGCTCACTAAGAGCAGTGAACAAACTCAGTTTTATTATTCCCACAATACAGCTGGAGCTGAGAGCAGTGGCTTTCCCAAGGCCACCTGGTGAGTTCATGACAGTAGTGAGATTCAAATCATCCAAGTGCGCCATTGCAGCTCAATTACTTAATCATTGCACGACACCATCTCATACTTGGATGGTTCATCTTTCATGTGGCTTCATCTTCCATTTGCAAAAAGAAAGGATCAAAGAATGATTTCTGAAATATATTTTGTTGCATATCACAAGGTTTTATTCTGTGCCCATTACAGTTCAATACTTAGACACACAAGCTAAGACTATCCATAGTTATGAAGTGAATCGGCATCAATATGCTTTAGAAACTAATGCTGCAGGAAAATGGTTGTGGTGGCAAAAAAGTATATGAAGGGATTGATAAATATCTTCAGAGCAAGTCTGGAGAATCTCTGTTGCCTAACCATTACTCTATAAAAGATTCACACTCTCTGCCAACGTACTTGTTGCTATATATGGTTCTAAAATGGAGCTTTCACGACTAGATACACATATAATACATGGGCAAATGACAGTGATAGATAACTGAGGGACAAACTAGATGTGACAATGTCCTCATGGCTGCCATGGAGACACCATGGCCTATCTTGATCCCCACTGAGCCTGGGTAGCCAGAACCTGAGGAAGAGCAGGAAACACAGGAGACCCTCACATAGTAGAAGACTCTGCTCCAACTCTTCCAGAGGCTGTCCCAAGACTCTTGGGTTGATGCTCCTCCACTAGAACTTCCCTCTGTTCTCGCACAGATCCTGGGGCAACTAAATACCAGGACCTGACCCATGAGCCCGCCAGGATCCGCCACCACCCAGCAGTAGCAGTGGATGCAGCAAGCTTGTGCTGAAATAGTTGAGAGGAGATGCAATTTACAGCCTATGCACCAGCTATGGAACCAGTTTAGACTTTGGTTCTCTGCAAGGAAGAGAGCCATTGCTATATCAACCAGTTCACAAGACTACAACCCTTGTGTGCCATACCCAGCTCCAGAACCTGCCAAATGGTAGTCTGTGGGGTATGTCCTTGTTCTTAAGGAGACCAGCAGACCAGGAAACTTGAAGACAGACCACTGCCACTGTTAACTGATTTTAAAATGCTAAAGTGCATCAGTCTTGTTTCCTCCCATCACCATTTCAACTGCTGAAACAGCCATGGGGTATGTGGCAGTTTCGGAAACAAGAGCACTCAGAGTGCCGTGCTCTGGGTCCAATCACGATTGGGCCTTTACAGTACTTTAAAAACACTTTAAAATGGCAGCAGCATTCCCATGGTGACCCTAATCATGTGATAAATAAGGATATGATATTGACAATATATTATCCAAAACTATCAGGTTAGCCTAAAGAGTAAGGGCTTTCTATTCTAACCTTTTCTCAAAGAACATTTTCTGTAGCAGATAATATGGCCTGATTTTTCAATTATACAACCTTAAAATTCAAAGCCAATGTTTTTATATTGTTGTGGGAGATTAAGTAATCTTTTTGGTTCCTTGAAACATTTCTTATTTTATGCAAATTGTGTATTTTCATTTCACCAACAGTTCATTATGTCCCTTGTCTGTTATCATAAGGAATAAAACTTCACTAACAATAAACGACATGGTAAAACTGGAATAACAGTCTACAGAGCAGGGAAGACAGTGGGAGATCTCCTAATACTAATCATGAACTGCATTTGCTTTCAACTGAAATTCTTTACGAGCGTAGATCAAGAAGGAAGAATTCCTTTAATAAGTAATGTTCCCAATGAACTTCTGCAGTTTGCTCTACAACTTTAATCATTGTGGAAGGCTTCGTAGTGTTTCGGTTTTTCTGTGGCATTCCACACAACAAGAGGTACTCATAGCTGAAGAATCGGTGTGTATACATCTTTTTCCCAGGTTTTCTCTGACCACATTATCCCTGACTTTTTTAAAAAGTCGCAGTAAACTTGCTGTTTTTAACATGCAGAACTTTTTCTTTGGCTTTTCTCATCATTTGACCATTTGCCCTCTCCAGATTCATCACAACATTGATTGGTGGATTTGGTTGCCAACCACAGTTCTCTACACCCACTTCCCACATCTTATCCCAACCTCCATTTTTTTTTAAAAAAAAAATGTGCTACAACGTTGCAATGTTTCTACAATTGTGATTAGTGGGGCAGTCGGCCATTATTAATTGAAACAACTGAATATACACAATTAATGAGAAGCTGAATAAGTTACAGAAGACCACTTCAAGCATGCTGTATTTATTTTTGATTCTCCAATGATTGTCACTGTCTGTGATGGTCCCTTTACAACTGAATTGCACAGTACTTGGTAACCTCTCATGGTCCGGGAGTTGCCACCTGCTGTGCTTCACAGTTTGACCTGAGGACCTATGGACATGGGGATATATGGCCTGTTGAGCCAGTCACAGGAGATTAATAAACCTTGTTGAGGCTTTATCTGTTGTTGCAGGTTCAGGACCTACAGCTTCTCCACAGTGCGTGCTTTAGAAGCTGAGGATTCCTATGGCATTTACTCCAATGCTTCCCCACCGAGTGTGTGCAAGAAGCTTGGAATTTGTTTTGTTGGGCCCAAGGCTCCACCTGGGTGTGCAGAAAATCCAAGGCTTCCATGCCGAGTGTGTACAAGAACCTTGGAATGTTGTTTTGTTTGGGGCCCAAGGCTCCACCTGGGTGCACTGGATCTCCAAGGCTTCCTTGCCTGGGGTGCACGAAGTTTGGAACTTTGTTTGGGGCCCAAGGCATCCCTGCCAGGTGTGTGCAAGAAGTTTGAGCCCCCGTTTGAGGTTTTAATCCAAAGCTCCCCACCTGTGATGCACAAGGAGCTTGGAATTGGGGTGAAGGGCTAGGCGAAGGCCATAGAGCTCTCTTTATAGTATTTGGAAAGGGGCCTGTGGTCCCCCCCCATCTGAAAATCAGGGCTGAATTTGCTGACCTTTGCTGAGGGGATGGAAGGAACAACATTTTGGAGGATATGCGGCAAGGGCATGATTGGCTTTAAGCAATCTGTGGGGCATGAAGGCCTAAGCAGAGGTTTGGCCTTAGCGGTGACAGGTTAGAAGTTGTGGGAAATGAGTGGACCGGTGACCATACTTGGTATATCCCCATTGGTGGGGAACTGGGATCTATCAGAAGCGATTGGCTGCTTTACAGCCCAGTTGCGAGGGCAGATGCCCTGGTGGAGAACCCCTGGACAAGCCAGTCCCCCCCCCCAGCTTTATGGCCAGGTGGGGGAGCTTTGAAGGGGTGAACCACTTCGCCTGACCAGGCCAGGTCCCAACTATACAATGGATGGCTCACACCCAGGTCAGCAGTTGGCTCGCCCAGACAGGTCAGGGAGGAGGTCCAGGACTGATTCCAGGGCCTGACCTGTACTGCTAGTTAGGCCCTTGTCATGTTGACAGATATGTTGTTGTAATGTTAATAAAATGGCCCTTTAGTTCCCAATACTTGTGTCTGCCTCTTCATTCCGATTCAGGGGGGTGGGGGTGGGGACAAATCCATATTCTGTGGTTTTCCCATCAGGAGAAAAACAACTTTCCAGATCATGCATATGGGTTTATTAATGGTTTCTTGAATTTTTTTCCTTCTATGCTGCTCCTGCTGAGAAATCAATTAAAATGTTGATTTCCTTTGTCTTGCTAGGATGTGTGGTACTTCCACATAATTAATGATCCCAAGGAAAAATGGGATTCTGTAATTCAAAATGAAAGTGTAATCTAACTTAGGACTGTTTACTGTAACTCTTCAAGGTCTTCTCCTCTCCATGTTTATTTCTATAGATCATTTCACTGAAAAAGTGAAGAACTAAACTTGGCATTCTATGCAAGCAAAACATGGGCTCTGCCACTGAACTACTTTCCCTATTACATCTTTGGGTTCAGCATAAATCCAAGTCCATTCTAAACCAATCACAGTCAGGGTGGCCAACCCTAAGGGACCTCAGCAGGGTATAATGCCATAGTGCCACCCTCCAAAGCAGCTGTTTTCTCCAGGGGAAGTGATCTCTGTCAGCTGGAGATTCCAGGAAATCTCCAGTCCCCACCTGGAGGCCAGCAACCCTATTCACTGCCCATGCCTGTTCAAGGCAATTTCATTACTTCATTTTGGACAGTTTATAAATGGAAGAAACATAATTATTCCAATAATGTATATGTGATTGACTAAAACTAATTGCTGTGTAAGTCAGTCAGGAAGACTTCTGGCTTATCTTAAAAAAAAAACCTGTGCATATGGCCTGGCATCTTTTGTTTCCAAACATTTTAATTAAGGCAACATAACTACTGAAGCTGTGCAATAATATATGCTTGTAATTATTACTGTTCAGCAGCATGATCATGATAAAAAAATAAAAGTAACACAGCCCTTTAAAATGATCTAAAAACGTTTGAAGTCTTCTGCTTGTCTTTGGGCAAGCTTGTAGGTTCTATTTGGTGCATAATTTCAAAAGTGATGATTTTCAGTTTGCTTTACTGTATTACATAAAGCCCATGGGCACTTAAGCCTTGAAATTATCAGGTATATATAACTGAAAAGAAAAGCTTCCAAGATACCCACCTGCAGCAGGTGTGTCCTAGATCTGAAGCATCTCTGCAAGCATCCTTGCTGTTACTTACACAGCTGTTGTTTATCCACCTTCTCTTCTCCCCAGGTATGTCAGCAAATACCATGACTAGCTCCTTGAGTAATTTCTGTTATTATAAAATAGGCTGCTGGTCAACGGTAGTAGACCTGGTTTATCTTTATCTGTCACCCACTAAATTATTTTCCTGATTTCTTTCATAAAGGGAAATAATTTACTGCAACTGAATAAAATGTGAAGAGGCCCCCTCATACTCCCAAGTGGACTGTCATATGGTTACATCTATGAAGACAGAGAGAAACTAACACATGCTGCATGGCCATATGTAGTTCTGGATCAACTATTTTACTAAATAAAACTATGGAGCAGAAAACCATGCTGTGATGTAATTATACAGTGGGGGGGAGGTGTTTCCTGTTTGAAAAATGTGCTCAATCCTGTTCCATGCAATGGGGTTCTCTGTTGCTCATCGAACAGTAGCTGCTCCCACAGGCCAATACACAGAAGTAACGGCAAAATTCTTAGCTTCAGGAATATATAGATTGGCTGTTGTGGGTTTTCCGGGCTGTATTGCCGTGGTCTTGGCATTGTAGTTCCTGACGTTTCGCCAGCAGCTGTGGCTGGCATCTTCAGAGGTGTAGCACCAAAAGACAGAGATCTCTCAGTGTCACAGTGTGGAAAAGATGTTGGCATGTCAGTGACACTGAGAGATCTCTATCTTTTGGTGCTACACCTCTGAAGATGCCAACCACAGCTGCTGGCGAAACGTCAGGAACTACAATGCCAAGACCACGGCAATACAGCCCGGAAAACCCACAACAGCCATCGTTCTCCGGCCGTGAAAGCCTTCGACAATACAATATATAGATTGCTGAAACCAAATATTACAGGTGCCAAAATCATTTCAGAGGAAATTAAAAATAGCACTATGTTTTTGTGTTTTATTTGTATGGTTTTGCATCTGTGTAAAGGTGAATGCTGACAGAGAACAAAGCAAAGCACAGTGGGCAACACAGCTGAGGTTCCATCTCATATTTTGGCATAGATCCCACCATGTCTCAAAAGTGTAATTATCTGTGGAACTTGCTTGTTATTTACTAATTCTCTTTGTCTGTAATGTTTCAGACTGACACACTAAAGGGTTTGGTTTTTATGTTTCTCGGATATTTCCACCATCTGACTTATGCAGCAATTGCTTACAGGAAAGTATGAGCAAAAAAAACCCTAAGATAAATAAGGATTTTTTAAAAAAATTAAAACTACACAATAAATAAATAATTTGGAAAGCCGCAATCAAATACTTTGCCACCAAACTGCTTTTAACAGTTACATCATATCCTCCAGCATTTTACACATGAAAAGCAGGACACCTCATGACTTGTAACACCCCAATTCTCACAGCAAGAATCCCTACTTGAGCCGATTCTTCTAATTATACAGTGCTGAAGGATCTTCTCTATGGTTGTATATTACACTGATTACAAAAGCAGAAACATATTTATTACTTGGAGTGTCCTTTTCTCAAAGCTTGGACTAAGAGGGCAATTAAAGGTAGCACCATTTTTTGTAATGTTGGCTCCATTTAAATTTGAAATATGGCTCTTTGCTTGCCTACAATAGGTAACCTTATTAATTCTCCATTCAATACATTTTTGAAGAGTTCTAATAAAAGCAACCATCCAGAAAGAATTATTTCTACAATCAAGGTTTAGAACATTTCTAGAACAAATTTCCATTAATGATTAATTTAAACAAATCTTGAGTACAGTTAATAATTGGAGTGTGCTTCTGTGAAATAAATACATTTTAATCACTTTAAAACAGTTTAAAGGAAACTGCCTACTAGAAAACTGCATGTTTACTGATATGGTTATTACATATAAAACCATAACGATATGGTTGCTACATTAAGAATCTTACTGTCTAAGTAATACTTTGGCCACAGCAGACATCCAAAGCTCAATAGGATGAGGATATTGGAAATCTAAGAACAGACCCTCAGAATTTCTAAACTTATTTATAAACAAGATCTGCAGGAGGGAATAGAATTTGTAACTGGACTGCATTTTGGGGTGAGGAAAGGAGTAACCTTTTTTCTGCCACATGGTTTTCCCAAATACCACAATTGGAGAGATTTACACTGACTAAACCATGGAAGTGAGTTTTTTTTTAAAAAAATGTCAAATGAATACACACAACACAGCCTTTTCATGAATGAGATCACCGGTTTCTCAGGATCAGTACTGTCAATTACTCTAACAGGCAGCAGCTCTCCAGAATCTCAGGTGGTGGCCCTTCACATCACTTAGAGTCAAACCTGATGTGATGATTTCCTACAGTCCACCATGGGGATGTCTCCACCATTTTAGGGATGAAATTCCTTCTATTCAGAAAAGCTGCCAGGGACCAGTCCTTATCAGGATTGTAGCATGGGAGAGGAGGGGAGCCTGTTACACCCTCATATGCCATTTTCAAGAGGCCAAATATCAGCGAACAGGAGAACCTCCTCCCCATACACACACACCACACCAAGTCTACTTTATTAAAAAGTCCAGTAGCACCTTTAAGACTAACCAACTTTACTAAGGCGTAAGCTTTTGAGAATCACAGCTCTCTTCGTCAGATGCCTCTGACAAAGAGAGCTGTGATTCATGAAAGCTTATGCCTCAATAAAGTTGGTTAGTCTTGAAGGTGCTACTAGACTTTTTACTATTTTGTAACTACAGACTAACACGGCTAACTCCTCTGGATCCAAGTCTACTTTGGCTGTTAGTCCTTCTAATTGGGAGGTGCTAGGGATTGAACCTGGAATCTTCTGCATGCAAAGCAGATGGCCTAACTCTGAACTATAGGACATCCCAATGGCATGTCAGCACCCAATATTTTTACCACTTCTGATAATATAATATGGATTCTGGAAATAATAAGCAAAAGGTTTCAGATGATAAGCTGATGTCCCCTGCGCTTCTTCTGGAGTGATTCTCAACACTAAACAGAAAGGATACCGCGATTCAGTTTCAAGCTTTAAGATTTGATCCCAGACAATGAAAAAAATCACTGATGTATCTCTCAAAGCAAAAAATGGTTTTGAAACAGCTGCCTTAATAACAGCAGAGACAAAATTTCCTGATGTTGCAAAAAGAAAACAAAAGCTACTGAGATTTCTAATTCTCTTCCTCAGTCAAAAGAATAAAGTAATCTTGTTTAATTGTATTCTCTTCTGCTGTATGTCAGAAGACCACAGCAAATATTGCTGTTTGACCTTTTAAAAATTAATGCATTATAAAGGGAAATGGTAGGTGAAGCAACTTAATATTTGGCAGCGTTGCTAACTTCTTCAAGCAGCTAACAAAGCTAACAAAGAGGTAACATAATATTTGACGTTACTAACTTCTTCAAGCAGCTAACAAAAAATACTTTACTTAGAGCCAAGCCATACTCTTCCAGGCTGGGAGCAGTAATTTATTATTGGATCTCCCAAGATTTTAAAAAACTTTAAAGCAGCCACTGGGGAGGGAGTATTTTGATCAGAAAAGCACGTCAGGAAGAGTGTTCAGAGCACATTTCTCCTGCTTTAATTTGCTTTCCTCCCTGAAGTTGTTATTAGACCAACATGGAAAGAGAGAAAAATACAGATGTTAGCATGGTGAACATCTACCTGGAGGGAATTCCATGAGTTGGCCACAACCACTTAAAAGGACCTCTCTCTGGTAGGTACTTCTCTAACTTTCAGATCAAAGGTGTCCAAAGAAGGGTTTCTGATGAAGATTTGAACTAATGGACATGTTCATATGGAAAGAGGTCATCTTTCAGACACCCTAGTCCTAGATCATTTGAGGCTTTAAAAGGATGATTTCACTAATTTTAATTGTACCCAGAAACAAACTGATATCCAGTGAAGATCTTTGATCACTAGAAATTTGTAATCTCTGAAGCAACTTACATATATCGAAAAAAATGTTAATTTTGTCCCACCCACAACCACACCCAACCATCAGGATCAGCTTTCCAAGAACTGCAGAGAGAATTGATGAGGTGGGAAACTACATCCTTTGGAGTTATTAGTTAACTCTCTACACTCAGAACTGCTTCTGGAAGCTTGGACTTGGTGGAGATACAGTAATAATAATAATAATTTATCTGATTTCCAGCCCTCCCTCCCCGCAAGCGGGCTCAGGGTGGGTTACAACCATGTCATAAAACAGATGAATCATTTAAATACATTAAATGTATTAAAATCAGAGTCAGCAATAAGTACCTATAAAATCCCAAGATTTTTACATCATCCCAGCCAATATAAGTAAGGGAAGAGGGAGTACCGTTGGGAGGTATTTCTAAAACAACTAATACTCGCCTCATCCAAATGACTGGCTGAACATCTCCATCTTGCAGGCCTGCCAAAAAGACATAAGATCCTGGTGGGCCCAAGTGTCCTCCAACAGAGAGTTCCCCCAGGTAGGAGCCAGGACTGAAAAGGCCCTGGCCCTGGCCAAGGCCAGCTGAGCCTCCCCGGGGCTAGGGACCACCAGTAGATGTTTTCTAAGTGCTCTCTGGGATATATATGGGGAAAGGCAGTCCCTCAGATATGTTGGTCCCAGTCCATTTAGGGCTTTAAAGGTTAAAACCAAAAACTTGAACCTGATCCAGAACTCTACGAGAAGCCAATGCAGCTGCTGTAAGATCAGGGTAATGTGTGCCCTGTATGGTACTCCCATCAGGACACGCGCAGATGCATTCTGGACCCGCTGTAATTTCCAGGTATTTATAATATGCAAGACTTACAAAACCACCTCTAAATACCAGGATCAAGTCTCATACTTGTACTTTCAAGTCCTAAATGGCACAGACCAGAATATCTGAAGGACCATCTCCATTGTTATCCACCTGTTCAGATGTTAAGGTCTATGAATCATGTTCTGCAAGAATCTACAGTGGATAAACCTTAAAAAAACTTGGTCAGCTTGTTTATCAGAAGTCTTTTAAAATGATACACAATCTTATGAGCAGTCCAAGGGATTCGATCCATTTTAATTGAGAAAGCCAATCTAAGTGGATTTTACAGTGATCTGTTTTCATCTTCTTGCAACTTTTATTCTTATTTAGTGATGATGTTTCTGTATTTTATTTATTTATTTACTGTAATCTGGCCTGAATATTTTACATGGAAGAATTAAAAATAAAGACTTATGAAAACTTAAAATAAATTGAAGTGTTCAATTTGCAAGGGTGTTGCAAGGGTGGAGGGAATAGAACTCAAATACCATCACAATTGCTTCTCCACCTGAAACCACTTCATTTAGATGCCCACTTCTACTGTCTGTCCCACTTATTCCGACCACTAACCATGCCTTGCTTTAAATTTTCCCTTCCAGAGTTTTAAGTTTCTGGCATTTCGGCAACAGACTCATTGTACACATGAGTGCACTGCCAAAAACACCTTGTTTGGCCAATGGTATGGAAGTCTGACTTGATAAGAATCTCAATCGAAAACATTTCAATCAGAATCAAATGGTGTGTTGAAGACCCTGAAGAATAACCATTGACACACAACAGTTAATTGTTGCCTGTTTTATCGCTACCTATGGCACATCACTGTAATTACCTTATAGTAAGCAACATAAACAATGGATGGCTTTTCAAAAAGCTCTTGATATGAACAGCAGATGCTTAATGCACTATAAATTGTAAAGATCCCAAGAGTGGAAAATATAAGAAAGAACCATCAACATGGGGTGGGGGAAGGAAAGAATTAGTTATTACATGAAAAGAAAAACCACAGTGCCATTCAAGCTGTTACGTCTTCACAATTAACAAAACGCTATTTTTCTGTTCTGAAAACAAAATAAACTGATTTAGTACATAACATGAACATTCTTAAATGCTTTTACATTTTATAGCATCCATCATCAATAGTTTTATCATTTCAAAAAGTACCAAATCATTTAGTGACGAACTGAGAAATGAATTCAGTTTCCCAGTGACACTGAATTATGTGTCATGTAGAAACAACACTGAAATTATGAGCAACTCTTTTTTCTTTTAAAACAATACTTGAACAAATCCATCTGAATTGATTCATGGTGTTTTGCAAGAGCAAGCATCTTTCACAAAGTTTCTAGTAAGGACAGATATCACAGTACTAACACATAAATATTTCCTCTCTGCTTCAGTGCTTATGTTCTTAATACACACTCTCTTTCAGTATACGTGAGATCAAAGAATGACACAGACAGAATGCATGCACAGGCAGAGACTGAATTCAGATTCTTGCTATTCTCACTTGTACTAGCTGTGCATAATGTACAGCAGTTATGGTGTGTATACGACATCCATCAAATGAAGAAATGCATTCTTATTCTGAACATGAAAACATTTGAAAAAGAGAAGTTTTGTAGCCTTTCTAAAATGGGATTTTTAACATAAATACTAAGTGTACTGTCAGGATGGAAAATTGCCAACAGCCATTTTTCTTACACCACAGTTAATAGAGCATGAGGATTCTATGGTGAAAAACAACATGCAACTGATTACTGCACACTTTCAATGAATAAGACTGTAAATGAAAATATCAGCTAAGTCCATGACAAAAAAAAAATTCAGCTGACTAACAATGTAAGATGTGGCATCTTCATGTGAAAACCAAATATTTTTTTATCACTGTGGTTAGCTTTCTTGGATGTTCCTTTTTTAAAAAAAGGTGGCATCTAAATAAAATAAAATGTATATTTTTAAAAAATCAGTTTAAAAATACCATAATCAAGGTGTGATATTTTAGTCCAGATCCTGTTTTGTATAAAAATTAGGGAGAAAATATCAATCATGCACCAGACTTAGCTAGGATGTATAGAGTGCTGACTAGAGGTGGGCACGAATCGTAATACAAATTTAAAAAATGCACGAACCGGGCCGGTTCGTGGTTTGTGAAAACGCGGGTCATGGGGCTGCGTTTTCCACGAACTCCACGACTTTTCCACCCGGTTCATAAGAGTCATGAGCGGTTTGTGAAGTCAGATAGGCTGGCCCCGCCAATCCATTAATTCCCACACGGGATGTGTAAAACTGACAGCCCCATTCTCCTGCTGCCTGCAAGCAGCAGGAGAAAGGGGCCGTCTGTTTCAAATGCCCCACGCTGAGTTCAGCCAATTGGCTGAAGGCAGTGCGGGGTGTGTGAAACTGACAGCCCCATTCTCCTGCCACCTGCAAGCAGCAGGAGAAAGGGGCTGTCTGTTTCAAACGCTCCGCACCAGTTTCACCCAACTGGATGAAGCCTGCGTGGCATGTTTTGAAACTGACAGCCTTCCCCTGCTGGTTGCAAGCAATAGGGGAAGGCTGCAACTTTCAAACGCCCTGCGCTGGCTTCACTCGATCGGATGAAGCCAGCATGGGGTGTTTTGAAACTGACAGCCTTCTCTTGCTGCTTCCAGGCAAAAGGAGAAAAGGGCTGTCAGTTTCAAACACCCCGCGCTGGCTTCATCAGCCAGCGCTGGGCATTTGAAATGCCACGAACCATGAACCGATTCGTGAACCAGGGAAATTCATGGAAGTTCGTAGAACGTGATGAACCATGAATCACGTGGTTCTTTTTTTTCAATTCATGCCCGTGTCTAGTGCTGACCATAAATAACTAGTAGCATTATAGAACAAATCAATGCCTCATTGTGATTTAAGTTGCAATCCACAAAATATACCCATCTGCACCAGCAGAATCCTATCCTCTTCCCTGCACCCCAGCATAGACAACCAATGTATAGAAATCCTTGGCGTATGTACAGCATGTGTACAGCATGCTAGGTTGAACATATAATGCCAGTACTGCTGTGTTCACTAACTGGAGAATTGGGGACAGGTCAGAATGGCAGTTTCCAGGACATGTGCTTGACCCCCTCCTCATTTTTCATTTTTGGAAGAAAAGTAAAAAATATCTTTTTTCACTAACAAAATTGTTCTGTTGAAAGAAATATTCTGATGGTGTTTCCACTTACGCTTTAATTCAGCTGTTTCACTACTTCACTCTTTGGTTGCTTGGATGGTTTGATTTAATTTATGTTGATATTGATATTTTAGCTTTTTAGCTTTTTTGTAAACTATATCTTATTTTTTAGGTATAATCTCCAAATATACCTAAAAAGTAAGATATACATTTAAAAATAAACAGCTAGATAATAATATCAACCACCTCCTACTGTTTTTAAGATGTGACAAAATGATTAAGTTCTTGATACAATTGTCAAAGAACTAAGCTACAAGAGATGAATTAAACAAGGAGCACATGAAGGGAGTCACCGGGAAGCTGAGTTTTAAAAGAGATCAGAAGGCTTTGTCAATTTCCCCTCTCTGTAGAGCCAGGGGAGATTGCGCCTGAGAGGGTTTGTCAATTTCCTCTTTGCCTCCCAAAGGCTCTGTTAGTTTCACCTCCCCTTCTAGGAGGTAAAGGGAAGATTGAAAAACTCTCCCAGGAGCAATGTCCCCTGGCTCTGCAGAGAGGGGAAATCGAAAAAGCCCTCCAATCTCTTTTAAAACTCAGCTTCCAGGCTAACATTACAACTCCCTTCACATGCATGTCCTGATGTAATTTGTCTCTTGTAGCTTAGCTCAAAGAATTCAAGTTCAAGCTGAATTACTTTCCAACTATAGTGACACTCCTTCTGTAAGTAGGAACTTGACCTCAAGAACTTGCTCACTATATCACTCCCTTTTATAATCAACAGGTTTTTAAAAAAACAAAAAACCCTTAGTTTAGCTTATCACTGTTTATCAGGAGGGGAATATCTGTGGAAAGGAATTTTTCATTATTTCCCAAGTATTTTCTAACATAATAATTTTCTTGGTTTACAGAGATTAATAGATTTCCAGATGCATCTATCTTCATATAACATTTCATTGAGATGGCAAGTCCTAATATAAAATAGAATTCTCTAAGGTCATATACACATGACAAATAAAGCCAATTTATTCTAGCATGAGGCCATTTACCTTGAGGTAAGCTATCATGCTGATGCTTCACTATCAGCAAGGTCGCAACCTGAAAACCATCCTTTAACTCTCACATATTAGCCAAATCTGGATATATGCTAAACTGATGTTTTGAGAGCATATAAGGAAGTTTCTCAAATTGTCATCTTTAGAGCTCTGTTCTAAAATGTGGCCTAAATAGTAATACATAAAAACAGCCACAATATAGAAAACATTTGTCCTAACACTGGGTTATGTTTGAGATATGCATATCAAAAATTTTCAGATTAATGTCATTAACTGCATTTGAGGAGAGCATGCTTTTCGTTATTCTGATTTTTTAGGACTCTTTTTCCCACTTTGTGATTTTTCTTCAGGTATTTTGGGATTCCAAAAATTTGGAATCATTTTAGCAATTGCGCCTCCCATCAGAGGCATCAGGAACAAGGAGGGAGAGAGAGGAAGGTGGTCTTGCCAAACAGCTGTTTGGTGACATCTCCCTTCCTTAAAATTTTAAAGGGCTATTCCTTTCTATGGGAAGACCTGGCCTCCAAAGTAAGTATTTTCTAACGACGGTAAAGAGGTCACTTCATTCACCCACAGGAAATAACAGAGAGAAGGCAAGTTCTACTTGATCAGTTGTTAGTCGGCATCTTAAGTCCCTTTAAATTTTAATGGGGCACTATTTTATATGGGGTGAAACCGGGCCAGATCTTCCCATAGAAAATAATGGCCCTTTAAAATTTAATGGGAAACAGAAACCACCAAATATCTGTTTGGTGGACAACCTTCCACTCCTTCTTGGCTCCTAGAGCCCAAACCCCAAAACACTTCTGACGTTCTGGGAGATAAATTTTCATTACTCCTGGAATTTGGCTGTGTTTGGGGACAGTTAAGATAACCCCAAGACAACCCAAAACAGCTAATTTCTGGTTTATTTTCAGCTAGGTATATCTGAGTGTACACACCTAGTTTGGGCGAAAAACCATAATTTGCTACTCATGCTGAGAGATCAGTAATACACCAGAAGGGATTTCAGCAGAAATGCATGGCACAAAATGGTAAACATTACTGCATTTATAAAAATGAACGTTATGAGCGACTTCAGGTTTTCCTAAACAAGGACTGCTTCTTAGAATATGTATCTGGCATTAATGAGCTTGAACTAAAATAATTTATGTGCAGGTTAAGCAAAACTAGCTTGTACCTGAGGTAAACGTATAGCTTGTAGACATTGTCTAAAAACCCAGAGAAGCACATCTTGTCAGAGAAATCCTGCTGATCATAACACAAACTTGATGAAACGTTTATATCCTTGATGTAAATATACATACAAGGTCAAAGTTCAAAGGTTGAACATTTGCATCACCAATATAAAACGACACGAACAATAAAAATCTGCAAACCCCCAAAACAGTTTCTCTTAAGCCGAACAGGCAGCACTGGGTGGGATGGTCCATTGGTCTGGATAATTGTAAGTCAGTCTCAAGTGTTCTGTGCATGATTTGTAAGGAGGTTTTTTTTCTCTGTGTTACTTTCACTGAAACAAGAGTTTGACATGCAGGCTAGAAAACCAGAGGAAGACAAACTAGAGGAGAAAACTAACTTGTTGGTTTGTAGCAGCAGAAAGCAAGCTGAAAGATGGCCTCTCAAGGGGAGAACTGAGAGAACTTGTCTGAGACACTGAAAGATACTGCCAGAGGGCTTCAGAAGAACAAGGAAGTGGATGAGAATCAGCCAGACCATCTGAGACATGAGGGGATAGGATGAAAAATGTGGCCAGGACAGTGGATGAATGATGCCTAAGGGACTAAGGGAAGGTGCCAAAAAGGGCAATGGGATACAACAAGCAGCACTTAAAAAAATAAAAGGGAATGGTAAAAAGCAGAGAAAGTTTAACAAAGTGTTTGGGGCTTAATTTGAGATAGTAGGATTAACTTTTATTGGTTTGAAGATATCTTGTTGCAACACTACATTTTCAGGTCCTCGGCAGTACTCTGGCTTAGTACATCTCCTATTCCTTTGGGGGGAATCTTATAATTGTCACTGCTCACATGCGAAGTACAGAGGGCTAGTGCCCAACAGATCCTTTTTTAATTATAAAAACTCATTCATCCATATATTTTATCTGCAGCCTGATGACTGAGATGCTGGTTTTATTCTGCACTGGCATTGTGTTCCCTTCCCTTTTCACAACTGCCATCTTATTTATTACTGTCATTTATAGTCCGCCTTTCTCACTGAGACTCAAGGCAGATTACACAGTGTGAGATTAGTACAGTCAGTATTAGGAACATTTCCATAAACAATGCCATAGGGTAAATAGATGTAAGTTCACAAAGACATAGCATCAGTAGGAATCCAATACAACATAGTGGTGAGGTCTATGGTTCCTAACTCATTAGCAGAAATTTTAAAACATAATTGCTTCAGCCTTCCATATAATTTTTGCACTTCCAACTGTACTGTACCACTGCTTGCCAAATAAGTGACACAGTTGCACTGATCTCCTGGAAACAGCACTATTGGCTGCAAGATGATTAGGAGGGAGACACTACAACACAGAGCTGTAGTAACACTCCCGCACTGTCCAGCTAGTTAGATTTTCCAAGGAAGCTCTTTGTTTTCCACTGAACAGATACAACTGTTTAACTGGATGGTCCCTTCACTGTTCGTTCACATAACACTTAGCACTGAATTTATTCCATTAAATGCATGTGTTGATCACTAGATTACATAGCTATATAGGTTTTTAAAGGATTAGGGCCATCCTTCATAAATTTATCAACTGCTAATACCTATGACAGATAAATGAAACCTCCAGATTCAGAGACTTGTAAGCATCAGATGCTGCATGGGGATCAACAGCAGGGAATACCCTGAGCGTGAGGCTCCATAAACACCAAACTGGCAGCTTTTGGAAATAGGTTGCTGAACAATACAGACCTTGCTCTTGAACATCAAGGCTATTCTAATTCTCCTTTCAGATTCTGGAAGCACTAAACCATCTGGGCAACTGGGATCACATTAGGTAGTATGAAACAATGGAGACCAACTAAGACTAAAACCAGTTTAGGATTCTCTTATGGCACATATGGTCACATTGCAAGACTGTTAAGATTAAGGAGCTGCCACACTTTATCCCATAAAGTAGCAGTCTGAACAACAGTTTACATCACAAAATATGGAAACGATAAGAGTATTACAATGACCATATAGGTCACTGATGGCTCAGGAGTCGCATGTGGCTCTTTGGCATGCCATATGTGGGTCTTCTGAGCACTGTTCCCCATATTCCAAGGAAGTGTGCAATTACTTTAGAAACCAGAATAATTTTCATCATTACTATGGGCTAAAGAAAAACATTGTCTTATTTTTAAAACACAACACAACTTGCCCTTGATTATTAGGTCAAAGATGTGCAAATATTTGGGTTTTGATTTGAGGCTGGGTCAACACATGTAGCTGAATAAAGTGGTGGAATGGGGCATACCACTGCTAACCCATACAAAAACTGCCAGTAGTGGCGAAAGATACACTCTAGATGCTTTGGGGAAAAAAGATTATATATAGTATTGTTTGTGTGTGTTTGTGGTGATGAACAGGGCACAGTAATCATGTAGCTCATAGAATCATAGGGTTGGAAGGTACCTCTAGGCTCATCTAGTCCAACCCCCTGTACAATGCAGGAAATTCACCCCCCCCCCAACTGCCCCAGTCATGTGAATGTGGCTCTTCACGGTCCACAAATGTAGGTGCTTAATGAAAAAAAATAGTGCAAAAGATATTTTTTACATTAGTGCAAAAGATTTTTTTTAACTGAGGGAGAGAAAGAAAGTGATAACATCTTGCCAGGAAACGTACCCCAGGAAATAATCAAGAAAATCATTCAGAGGACATTAAGTACCATAATTTAATTTGTTACTATTCAACTGGGCCTTATTTTAAAAGCATTATAATTAGATCACTGTCCATCTGGAATAAAATTATTTAATCCATAATCAATTTTGTTCATTAAATAACTATGCAATTTTAGTCTTTGTATTCTGTGTTAGAGAGATCTATGTAGTTCAAAAGTGTCAACATTCTTTTCCCAAAAGAAGTCAATCTAATATTTATTAAATTTATTGCTTATCTTTTATCTAAGCAGCCATGCAATTACATATAAAACTTTTAAGAAAAGCAGCATAACCTCAACCAAGTTAACATCTGAACCAACCGGGATGAGGGACCCTGTCCCCATTACCAACCTAGAAGTTGATAGGCCAGTTCAGGGGTTGGAGATTCGAGCTGTGACCTAATGACATTTTTTCACTCTCAGCATGACTCCCCAGGAAAATTGAAAACTGAACAGCGGCACACTGTAGATAAGTTCAGACATGAAAGTATCTTAGGTTCTCAACAGTAGAATTCCTAAGACTAACTAAAAAGTCAAGTGATGAATAACTTTTATTGTTATAAGCCATCTTGTGAATTGTTAAAACTAAGAACTCAGAATAAAAATATTTTAAAATAATAAATAGTAATAATAGATAATACTGGTATTATACATTACATTTTAGCATGGCACATCTTCACCCAACAGAATGTTAAGTCAAGATCTAAATTTCCAATATAACATGATGTTCTACTTTAAATATCTAATTTTTCAGGCTATCAAAATGGTTTCATCACGGTTTTTACTTAGTTGGAAGTTCAGACTTACCTCTGCATTGATGTGATAAACCTCTTAATTTATAATATATAACCAATGAATATCTACATTAATATTTCAAATTTTCAACTGTTTATTGGTACAGATCTTTAAGTCTCACTTTGGCTCATTGGTATATATGGAAACTGAATTCTAGTATATCATTTTTTAAAGCAACTGAGTAAAAAATTGCAACTATAGCAATAGATTTATTGGGGAGGGTGTGTTACCCCACACATCTACACATATAGCTTCTATAAACTGTAAACACATTTCCAAGGACTGTGTTTAGCCATAAGAATCACAAATATTCTTGTGTGAGCGTTCATATGTCAAATTATTTGCAGTTGACTCCATTTATGAATGCAATGCGGGGGCGGGGGGGGGATAATTTTTTGTGCACCACATACATTCTTGACCTCTTTTTCACTAAATTGCTTGAATAATGAAATGTTTGAAGATCTTTTTATTACTGTGTTTCCCCTGGAGCTCATGATACCTGATACTGCAAGCTCCACTAAATATCCACAAAGCAAATTATACCAAAGTCCGTTTTCTTTTTGTACAAGTGCAGAACAAGTGATGGAAGATGCTACCAGAAGAACACACAGCAGACATGAAAGGGAAATTTACTCACTGGTAAAGGAGTTTGTTAAAATCCTCTTTCTTCTCCCATCCTGCTTACAGCACTGCAGGAAGAGCCGGGAAAATTAAAGCAACAATGGAAAGCCAAGGGAACAATGGGGCAGGCTGGAAGAGGAAGAGACGAGGACAGAGAATCAATCAAAGGAGCTGGGGGAGAAGGGTACCACCTACTAGGATGTCAGCCTAGCATCAAAAAACAAAATTAGGAGGCAAAATCCACTGTCCTTTCCTCTAGCCCATATCATTGAAGGATGAAAAGGAGATACAGAGCCATAAAATGAGTGGCAAAGTAAAAGGTACTACTACTGCAGGACCACTGATCTCAGGAGATCCAAGATACGGCAACTTCATAATAGCAGCAGTGAAGAAAGGTTATTGCTTTGATCTTCTATAGAGCAAGAAGATTTGCTGAAGGGAGGAATGATAACGGCAATATTCACATTCTTCCAGCCTCACGGACTCTCCTTCTTTCAACTGGCCATGCTAATCCAGATGCTGCAGCTCAAGCTGCCGGAACAATATCAGCAGCTTGCAAGTGGTGATTAGGCAACAGTGGTAGCTGTTTTTTGCTCCTGCCCTTTCTAAACCTTCACTTAGCCTTCTCAGTTAGCTTGCACAGTGCAAGGCACCTTATAATGTGGATTCCACAGAAGACAACACATTTCAAGTAAAAAATTAAAAGAATGAAGTAACAAAGAAAGGCATACAGTCAAAGTCTGTATTCCTTTTGCCTATTTGGTTATTTATTTCATTTATACCCCACATTTCTTCCCAATGGGAGCCAATGCTGTTTACATCGACCTCTCCTCCATTTTAAATTAATAAGAACAGAGTAGGTCCAGAGCTGTAATCAAATCTACTCTGGAATTCAACCAAAATTCACTTTTTGTAGTCAAAGTCAAAAAACATTCTGCATTCTGACAGTGAGCAAATAAAAAAGTTTTGTCTTTTCTTCCACTGTGAGAATGGCAAGGCACCATGAGGTCAAACTAACCTGTTGTAAGTTTCTTACTGTCCTACCAAAATGCCATTTTGTACTACTATGGAAAATATTGTCCTGTGCCTTTCTCACCCTTTTAAATGCATACAATCATATTCTGAAAACCAATTATGTTCTGTTTCATTTCACCAGAGATGAACTGTTGTTGTTAGCTGTCATCATGTTTCAGAGCCTTGAAAGAAAGCAAGTCTAGTTTTGTTCCTTTACTAAAAGGTGCCACACCTCCTCTGGCTATCTGGAATGAAAATCCACATAAAATGCTCATATGCTTTTTAAGTTACATTGACACCATATTGCCTCAGTACATTCTTCAAGATTTCAACAACTTCTTAAAATAGCTAACAAAAGGCCCTTATCAAGAAAGATATAGTTCTATATTTTGTATTAGCCTCCCATCACACCTTTTGTCATTCCTAGAATGGTGAGTCTAATGACAATATGTTGGTGGCACAGTGACCTAGTCTGATTTACAAAACACTAGGGGCTATGCTACAAGTTATCCTACAAACGGCATTCAGGAGGAAAAAATGCAGGATTTATTAGCACTCAATTGCACTGCTTGTTATATATACCTATGGGGTATATATAACACAATGAGTACTTATTTAATTTCAAAATCTGTTCAACTACTGCAACAACAGTCTAAAAGAGAGCGAAAAAGAATATAAACACTCCATGGAGATAGAAAACAAAAACATGGCTATGGCTTGCAAGTTGAAAATAATGTAATGATCAAATGGCCAACTAAAAACAATTTAGAAGCGTACTAGCACAACTCCATCTAGTGCAAGTCTTCTAATTCCTTAATGTCGTGTCTGCACCATCTATTGCCACTTTCTTGATACATTAGGAAATGAATCTAAGGATAATGAGGTTGATTGTAGGGGTGTCCATAATAGAAAAAAAAACCGAGTTGGAAATACAAGCAGAAATTGCTGGTTTGGCTTGTTAAAGCAGCTGCCGGAATGCTGAACCAAACAAATGGCTCAGATCTGAGCTGCCACCAGCCCACCTGGAACAAATTAGTAATGGAACGGAATTATTCTAGAACCCCATGACTGAAACTGAAACTGAAATTTTCTTGGTGCACACCCTTGGTTGGTTATGCCTGAAAAAGCAAGGTTGATGATAAGTCACAGAACAATCCAGTATTGGCCCCCCACACTTGTCATGGATATTTGAATGGACCCAGGTATAGCAAAGATACAAGAAATTTCACTGGAATGCAGAACAGATCAAGTGCATGTTAGCATATAGTCAATGTGCAGTATACTGTAAGTAAGACAGAACACTAGAGTCAAATGTGCACAGCTTTTTTTTTCAAGCAACCAATTAACACATTCCAGGAGCCTTACTATTAAATGAAATTTGCATGACAGCTATTAGAGGGCTTATCATTTTCCATGTAAGATGCATCATGATATTCAATAAATGATGGGCCTAAAAAGAGATACTCACTGTAGTGAGTTTCACTTGATTATGATCAACTCAATATAATTAGTATAATTAATTCATTAAGACTTCATTGTAGATTATAATAAAGATAACCAGTATTTACTGCGGGTGGTGGGAGGAGGACTTGGACTTTTCCTAAACACTGGATTACTTTGCTTTGGCTATGCTTAATGTCCATTCATGGCAGATCAATAGAAGCATCATTCCTGGGGACACTGCTTCCACAAGGTGATAGAAAAGCAGTGCAAGCTCAAAAAGTGATAGCTACCAATACAAGGGATAGAAAAAAATAGCAAAAAAACCCATACTCTATATATATAAAGACAAGTGTCCTGACTGACTTATCAACGCCCAGCCCAAACCCCTAGACCTAGAAACGTTAAATTTGGGAAGAATGTTCCTTTTCTGATGTAGAGGCTCACTAAGAAGAGATTTTAAGAAATTCACCCCCTAAGGGGGTAAAAAGGGGTAAAATGTGTTTTCCCACAGGGACACAGTTTCCTTGTGTGGCTGGCAGGCTGCTCATCCCCCTCCCCTACCAACTCAGCCACTCTTCCTGGATGTCATTTGCATATGTGGACTGATTGGTGGAACTCTGTGTTCTGCAGTAAAAATCAGGTCAAGGAAACTGCAGACAGCTGAAGAAAGACAGTACAAGACTCCTGAATATGGATTTTATATAAAAGTCAGTATGGCAACTGAGTTTTTAAATGTTCATGGGGAGATGGTACATGACCTTTCTAGGGGGCATTTCAATGCGAACCTCTCACATGAACCTGCCGAAGTGCCCACCATACCACCCCTCCCTCAGTCCAACTCCACCTCACACCTCTCGCAGCCATCACCTCATACTACTGCCAAGAAGCCTTCTGGCAGATGTCATGCAAGATACACCGATGCTAAAAGGAGGAAGCAACTTAGAGATGCAGCAAGGAAATATGCACATCCTACTCCTGCAGTGCACCAAGCAGCAGTGCCAAGTACCAGCAAGATCACCCCGAGGTGCACAGAGCAGCAGAGTCTCTCTATGAGCAAAGCAATCCTGGAAGACAAGCAGAGAGGCGCTCACTTCCATGGAAGGTCAAGGCTCACTCAGGCATGACAGATGATCCTTTGCTACCTTCAAGCTGCCACTTAACCTCATCCATGCAGAAACACCCCTGTTCAGCATCTCAAAACAAAGCAACATGGCCCAAGTGCTGTGGAACTGTAAGCTCATTGTTTGGGATGAGAGCACCATGGTGCTCAAGGGGTGTTTTGAGGCACTGAGCACAAACCTCAAAGATGTCAGAGGCAAAGAGAGAGCGATGGGGGGAGTCACAGTGCTGCTGGCTGGAGACTTCCGGCAGACTCTGCCAGTAGTCCCAAGGGGAACTCGAGCTGACGAGGTTACTGAATGTGTCAAGGCGTCGTATCTGTGGCCCCTCATCAGGAAACTCTGTCTTAGAAAGAACATGAGGGTCGACTTGAGAGGCAAAGTGTACACTGGGAAATTCTCTGAACTCCTACTAAAAATAGGGGAAGGAGAATATCCCAAGTCCAAGGGAAAGGTGACCATTCCTGCAGACCTGGGCACAGTAGTGATGACCCTAGCAGACCTAACAGCCACGATATACCCTGATATCGCCACTATCATGGAGAAGTCCATGGACTGGCTGTGCAAGCATGCCATTCTGACCCCCAAGAATAACAACTCCCTCGAAGGGGCAGAAATGGAGTACAGATCTGTGGACTCAGTGGTGCAAATGGATGACACAGTCCACTACCCAGTGGAGTTCCTCAACATGCTCAGCCCTCCTGGCTTCCCAGACCACAAGCTTCTTCTCAAAGTGGGGGCTCCAGTGATGCTGCTCTGGAACCTCAACCCACCCAAACACTGCAATGGCACCAGACTGTGAGTGAAAGCCCTCCACAGGAACGTCATTGAGGCCACACTGTTCCCTGGCATTGCCGAAACAAACTAGAAAATGAATTTAGATATTTGGGGAATACCATTTTTTTTTACAATTTGGTATTATTGAACCTGAATTTACTGATTTTTTTTCCTGTACACATCCCTACTGTTCCTTTACCTAAGAGCCAAATGTAGAGTAACAAAAGTTCTCAAAAGGAAAATGTTACCTTTATGTTGATTATATTTTGTGGGTGTAGTGGTATTTCAGAGGATGACTGAGAATTTACCATCACTGGATGGATTCAAGAAATTTAAAATTGCTTTTCAGCTTCCTACAAGGAATAAAGGCAGTGTGCAGTGCTAACAGTGATGGCAGTTCTCGAGCAGATTTGTGGGTATAGAATTTAACTTGGCATTGAATTTGAATGTGAGAACTTATACAAAGAAAAGCTCATTCTGTTTCATGCTTTCACAGTTTATATTGAAACAATTGATCCAGGCTTAAGGAGGCTTTTGAGCAGCTAGGAATCAAGACTACTAGATTGGGCCGAAGAAAATGTTTTTATTTGTGCATTTGAGGTGAGGAGCAGTATTGTCACAAAGAAAAAGGTATTGCTCTGATTTTATTTTTCCCTTGTGTGATGTCTACAGACCACAGACATTTATCTCACACCAGTTAGAAATGTCTATCATGCTCTTTTACAGTAAAAATGTGTTAGTGCGTTATTTTATTATCAGTACTGTTGGCTAAACTGAGCCCACAAAGAAATGTTATTTGTTTCTACTAATTGTGGCAGTAAATTCCAGAAATTAATTATGCACATGCAAAAAATATTTTCCTTTGTCGATATCAGTCAAGTTCATTAGGTAACTTCCAGTTCTAGTAATGTGCAAGAAGGCAAACCATTTCTTTGGCTTGGTCTTTCAATGACTGAAGAATTTCCAAGCAAGTTCATTGTAAGCATTTCCACAGATATAAGACGTACTGTCTGTGAAGCACAACTCTCTACCATGTCCTCCTTGCAGCCCCAAATGCTCCTTGAAATGCTGCCTCTCCCCAGGAACAGCATTTCATGGGGCGTTTTGAGCTGCAGCAAAAGTTCATGTTGCATGGATGTCTGTAGTAACACCCATTGGATCCATCCCTATGTGGCTCCCCTTAGTTCTTTTTTTTACCCTAACCTGGAAACCAGAACATATGAACTGATAGATCAGAGCAGAAGTCCATCTAGTCCAGCATCCTGTCTCACATGATGGCCAGTCAGTTGTCCTGGAAGGCCAAAAAACAGAGCATAGAGGCTGATGTTTCCCCTTGATATTGCACTGGTATTCAGATATTTACTGCCTCTGAATGTAGAGGTTCTCTTTATCACCATGGTTGGTAGTCCCTGATAGACCTATCCTCCATGAATCTGTCTAATCCTCTTTTAAGCCATCTATGCCTGTGGCCACCACAATATCCTCTGGCAGCAAATCCCACATTTTAATCGGCTTTGAGTGAAGTATTCCTTTTTGTCTGTTTTGTATAGGCTGTCCATCAAGTAAACTGCATGCCCCCAAGTTCTAGTATATGGGAAAAAGAGAAAAACTTCTCTCTGTCCACATTGTGTATGCATAATTTTATAAACCAGCATGATTTTAGAAACCTCTATCATGTCTCCCCTTAGTCATCTCTCTACTAAATTGAAAAGCTGCAGCCATTCCTCGGAGGAAAAGTGCTCCAACCCCATAATCATTTTGGTTGACCTCTTCTTTTTTGAGATATAGTGACCAGAGCTCTGAAGACATTCAAAAATACTTCTCAGCCATCATTACAAATCACCTGTTCAGCCATTTTAAAGCTTGCGGGAAGTTTTCTTTAATATTAAAAGACCCTTAAGCATCAAAGACCTCTCACTGCAAAATGGTTGTCTTGTCCTAGGACTTGAAGCAAGCAAGTGATCTACTAACTGACAGGGCTCGGCCTCCCATAGCCACGCTTTATTGTAGGTTTGGTACAGTAAGACCAATGAATGTTTTCTCTCTAGAAACCCCACCACTGATAGCTTCAGCTCTTTCTTTCTGACTCAGAACTACTCATGCTTTCTCAAACTTGAATCTATATTGTTTGAAGATGGAAAGTTGTCAAGAATTTTTTAAGCCATGGAGAAAATGTTGTGGGGAAGGGGAATTAGAAACATGAACAGAAATTCAAACATTTACAATTCTAGCTTAATTATTAAACCTAAGCAAATATCATCATATAATTTACTATAAAGTTACGATGTATAATGTTTAGTTACTAGACAAACAACAAGTATAAATACAGCCATTACTGCACATGATGACAATGCGAAGAAGAGATAATAAAATATTGTATTAGCTAGTGGAGTGAATACCATGGTGCACAAAACCTGATACATTTAATCTTTCTTTTAGGCAGTATTAAAAACTACACATAATGCCAAAAATTGACTCCTGTATCACAGATGCCAAAGTACACCATTTTCCCGAATGTCATGCTTGCTTGGGGAATTTTCAACACAGGAATTAAGAACACTATATATCCTCTGATAGTCAGAACTTTCCTAGGCTCATTTAAAAACAATTGTACAGTAAAGTAGTTCCTCTCTTTGTAATAACTGCTCTCTGGCATGATACCAGGCATCTTACTGGAAAGCAGGAATCAGAGTGCACATTTTTTGCTTTGCATCTGAAGGCATGAGGTAAGGTATAAAAGCCATCCTCATCGTGCCAAAGTGTCAGGGGGAGGAGTCTTCAGCGGAACATCCAGTTGTCCTTCCTGTAGCCAAATGTCCTGCTCCATCTGCAGTTGGAGAAAGCATCTGTTGAATATTCAGTGGCTGAGACTAGTTGCAGGTGAGTGCTAAGTGGGGGAGGAGACCGGGGAGGGGGCACGGGCCAAGTGCTGAGGGGCGGGGGCCAACCATCAGACCAGGGGCCCATGCCGGATGTGCCTGGGTGGGGTCACCTGGCCCCTGGATACTCCCCACCCCCCCACAACATGGCGGCCACCATGCCACTTCCCAGCTCAGCTAGCCCGCATTGCTCGCAACTCAGGCCCCCACATGAGTCTGGAAGCCGTAATTTCGCAGCCTGTATTTCCTCTTCCACTGCCAGGAAATGACCATAGACTATAACTTTTGCACCTCTGCGACCCATTTGGAAGCTTGTTCTTGAAGTTGGTAAGTTTGTCTTCCTAGAACAGTGTTTGTTAAAAAACTAAACTGTCGTGCATTTCAGTTACTTTTAATTCATGAAAAATTAACCAAAAATAAGCTATCATTATTTTTGCTTCAGCAGACTAACACAGCTACCTCACCAGATGTGTGTGTGTGTGTGTGTGTGTGCGTGCGCGCGCACACACACACATGCATGTACACACCTCAGGTTCTTCTGAAGAACAAGAAAGAAATTTTTATGTTTCAAAATGTTTGTATTTCTCAAACAGCATTCGCACCATAAACATTAGATAGGGCTTACTATTCAGTCTGAGTTACAAGTACTAAGGGATGGTGGAACTCCATAAGGGGATGCACAGCCAGGATCGCATAACATTGGCAGTTAACAGTGACATATAAATCTCAGTTTTTCTTCATTTTCTGAGACGCACACAAAAATATAGGAGGACTGTGTCTGTGATTTAAAGTATTTTGACATATTTCAGTAGTATACGTTGCTGGAAGGAATACACTCACACACACGCACACACCATCTTTGCCTCAAGTAGTAAAAACTGCTGATTATACCTATACATCTCTCAAGAAACTTAGGGCCTAAGTAGATGTTGTACAAAAACACACAAAACTCAGGTTAGTATTTTCACTAAAGAACATCCAATTTCCAAGAGGTAATAGTTAACACTTTACCTGCCTGTCACTGTGGCACTCCCGGATGGTGACAATAGCTGCCTTAGCCAGGGGCCGTTGTTTGCTCCCTGGGAAGCAGCAAGGCAAACAAAGCTTTCCCAGGCATCCAGGTATGTGCCAGAGGATGGAGTCAGAGATCTCATAAAGCTGCTCTGCCCTTCCAGTGCTTAGTTGCGCCTCGTGCTCAGCCTACCCACCTCAACCTATTTCAGTACAGATGTAGCCGGTAGCCGTTATCAGGGCCAGGTAGGAATTTTTTCTCTTCTCCCATAATTGGCACGTAGAGAGGGGAGTTTTTCACCTACCTTGCACTGTCTGATGAGGGAGGTAATTGGCTTGGTGGGTCAATTCCTCCCCTGGGGCAGGTTAGATGTTAGGGGGAAATGAGTGGGCTAGTGAGCACCCTTGGCATATCCCCATTGGTGGGGAATTGGGGTCTGCCAGGAATGGCTGGCTGCTTTACGGCCCAGTTGCAAGGACAGACGCTCTGGTGGGGAACTCCTGGATAAACCAGTCTCCTCCCCCCCCCACAGCTTTACAACTGGGTGGGGGAGCTTTAAAGGGATGATAGATGGCTTGCACCCTGGGGCAGTAGGTGATTCACCCAGACAGGTCAGGGTGGAGGTCCAGGAGTGACACCAGTATAGGTCCAGGAGTGACCTATACTGCTAGTTTAGGCCCTTGCCGTGTTTGCTGATATGTTGTTGTTAATTTAATAAAGCGGCCCTTTAGTTCCCAACTCTTGTGTCTGCCTCTTCATTCCAACTGGGAGGGGGCAATTCCCCATTGCAAATCTCCCCCTAGCAAATCTCCCCCCTTTTCTTCCCATAGCATTCTAGATGAATGCTTACTCTCCAGAACTCTACTGAAGGAAAAGAAATTGGAGGGGAGAAGAAAAGTTACAACAAGCACATACACCTCCCACTCCTCTTTACTGAAATTCACCTCCTCTTCAAGAAACTTTTCTGCAACAAAATCAGTCATTGGAGTTTTGTTACGTGCATTTGTATCTGACTGTTAGCTATAAAATCATAAATAAACACCACAGATTCCTAATTGAGCTTCCACTTACGAAGAGAAGGATGTTGGTGCTTTGATGAGACACTGCCTGAGAATACCATATATACAGGGCAATTCTAAGAGTTACTCTTCTAAGAGTAATTAAGGTGAAATTCAAAGAAGAGTAACTCTTCTTAGGATTGCACTGATAATGTTTTTGAGTGCTGGGACAAAGTACAGGGGGAAATACCAATAAACATTAATAAGTAGGCTGTACCTTGTATATCTTAGTCTCCAATTCCTTTCTTGTGTCTTTTCCAGGGCTTTTTTTCAGCTGGAACGCGGTGGAACGGACTTCCGGAACCTCTTGAAAATGGTCACATGGCTGGTGGCCCTGCCCCCTGATCTCCAGACAGAGAGGAGTTTAGAGTGCCCTCTGTGCAGAGGGCAATCTAAACCCCTCTCTGTCTGGAGATCATGGGGCGGGGCCACCAATCATATGACCATATTCTCCAAGGGCAACCCACTGAGTTCCACCACCTCTCTTCCCAGAAAAAAAGCCCTGATCTTTTCTCAAAGATTTTCTCTCAGTTATCTCAACTGTGCATCAAATTAAGAATCTGTATAGATAACCATTCTTAAAAGTTGTCATATAGTTCTAAAATTTTCATTCCTTATAATCCTGAGCCTGCTTTTCTTATTTGCATTGGCTTTTAGTAGTCTAGATTCAGCTTCAGATGATCTAGGATTTTTGCTATTGTTATTTCTGTATGGACATTACAATCAGTTATTTAGTAAATCTGGCAAGCAACTTTGCTTTTAACTCAGCTTCATAACCTTTATCTGTGACCCTCTGAGTGACAAATTATAGAACACACATTTTGCAAGGAAGCATCCTGCAGACATGAACTTTTATTTTCCATGACACATGTCAAGAATAAACTGATACGAAGATACAAAGGACTGATGTTACCTTAATTTGCATTTATCTGCCGCTACGACCTGACACAGTGCATAAGCAATAATTCAAATATAGGAGTTTTTTCTTTTATTTCAGCATTTTTAAGGGCATGGCTTTGCTTCTGCATTTTTCAGGAGTCCTTGTTTCACCTCACTCATAACACTAGGAGGGTGACACATGCACAATAAAGACTAAAACAACAGGTGGTAAAAGGGAAGAAGAAACAGAAATTACTCCTACTGTGTTTGAACACAGCAGGCATTAAAAAAGATGAGCACAAAGTAAACATTTCTTTAC
The DNA here is from genome assembly GCF_028583425.1 of Eublepharis macularius. Classification (NCBI taxonomy): domain Eukaryota; kingdom Metazoa; phylum Chordata; class Lepidosauria; order Squamata; family Eublepharidae; genus Eublepharis; species Eublepharis macularius. Next base: position 61,774,918 of record NC_072798.1, read on the forward strand.
TTAAGTCTTACTTCCCCAGCAAATAAGAGAGCAGGAGCACAGTGTTTAAAATATTTTAGGATGATAGTAAATAAGTCAGGTAACTTTAAGGAGGAAATGGAATATTTTCCCTAATTTCTTTCTACACTTTCTAGTTCATAGAATCATAGGGTTGGAGAGACCTTCAGGGTCTTCTATTCTAACCCTCTGCACAAGGCAGGAAAGTCAAAACTATCTCCCTTTACCCCACACGCAACCAGTGACCCTTGCTCCATGCCCAGAAGGTGGCAAAACACTGTCAGGATCCCTAACCAAACTGTCCTAGGGAAAATTGCTACCTGACCCCAAAGTGGCAATTGGCATTACCCTAGACATGTAAAAAGGAGTCACAAGAACTAAGCCCTTCCTGCTCTCCCTCTCATGATCTGCCTAGGTTCACAGAATCAGCATTGTTGTCAGATGGCCATCTAGCCTCTGCTTAAAAACCTCCAAAGGAGGAGAGCTCACCACCTCCCGAGGAAGCCTGTTCCACTGAAGGACTGCTCTAACTGTCAAGAAGTTCTTCCTAATGTTAAGCGAAAAACTCTTTTAATTTCAACCCATTGGTTCTGGTCCAACCTTCTGGGGCAATGGAAAACAACTCTGCGCCATCCTCTCTAGGAAAGCCCTTCAAGTACTTGAAGATGGTTATTATATCACCTCTCAGTCGTCTCCTCTTCAGGCTAAACATACTGAGCCCCTTCAACCTTTCCTTATAGGACTTGGTCTCCAGACCTCTTACCATCTTCATTGCTAATCTCTGGACTCGCTCCAGCTTGTCTATATCCTTCTTAAATTGTGATGCCCAAAACTGAACACAATACTCTAGGTGTGGTCTAACCAGAGCAGAGTGATACCATCATTTTGCGTGATCTGGACACTATGCTTCTATTGACACAGCCCCAAACCGCATTTGCCTTTTTAGCTACCATATCACACTGCTGACTCATGTTCAGTGTATGGTCTACTAAGACCCCTAGATCCTTTTTGCACATACTACTGTCAAGACAAGTCTCTCTCATCCTATAATTATGCACCTGATTTTTCCTACCTAAATACAGAACTTTACATTTATACCTGTTGAAATCCATTGTATTTGTTTTAGCCCAATTATCCAGCCTGTCAAGCTCATTCTGTATCCTGACTCTGTCTTCAACCATATTGGCTACCCCTCCCAATTTAGTATTGTCTGTAAATTTAATAAGCATTCCTTCTATTCCTTCATCCAAATCATTTATAAAAATATTGAACAGAACAGGTCCCCGGACAGATTCCTGAGGCACTCCACTTGTCGTCACTCTTCTCCAAGAGAATGAGGAACCATTAAGAAGCACTCTTTGGGTGCGCTCTGTCAACCAATTACAGATCCACCTAACAGTAATTGGATTCAAACCACATTTTACAAACTTGTCAACAAGGATATTATGTGAAACCTTATCAAAAGCCTTACTGAAATTGAGATAAATTATGTCTACAGCATTCCCCTGATCCAGCAAGGTAGTAACTTTAGTAAATAGTTCAGTGGCTTTTACCCTACAGCTCTTTGGAGCAGATAATCTTCCAGTCTGCAATGAAAATTTTAATCTTTCATTTAAAAAGGTGTTTTTCTATCTTTAAACTAGAAACAGAAATGAATAAACCGCATTTCTGAAAAAGTCTGTTGAGTGGCAGACTAAGATCACTGGCTACAAAGGACTTAACTTGGGAAAAGATTTCTAAAAATCTCTGATAATACATTTTTCATATAAAGTGTTTTGCTAAATTTAGATCATATTCCAAATCCATTCCCTCCAACACCCCAATTAATGTTTCTCTATGAAAATATGAACCTTCCTTAAAATGAGTCAGACCACCCATCAAACTATGTATCATCTATTTAACCAGGAAGCCAGTCTCCAGAGACACAGGCAGGGGCAGACTGGCCATTTAACAGTGAAATCCTAAGCAAAGTTACTCCAGTCTAAGCCCATTGATTTCAATAGGCTTAGACTGGAGTAACTCTGCTCAGGATTTCACTAAGTCACTGGAATAATTCCCAGTGGAGGTGCTGTCCCAGTGGGCTGCCTGCTCTAAGCTCCCCAGACAGAAACCCGCCCACCCCAATTCTCCGTTCCTCCTGAGGGGCCTCGGTGGTCAGCAGCCTTCGGCAGCAGTACTTCAGCCACACTCAGACCCCTTGATGGCCTGCTGTAGTCCTCCCTGGCCTGTTCAGCATGCCCAGAACTTTACCCTGCTGGTCATGGCATGGTGAGACTGGTGGGGATCTGCCACAGCCTCTAGCAGCTACTGCAGTTCATCTTCACTGATGCTGTCACGGGCACAGGGCACCAAGCTCACCAGTTGCCTAGGCAGACTCCCACCAGTCCCTTTGACTATCCCAAGGTGAAGGAGTAAAGGGACAAAGCGCCAAGCCTGTTAGGGAATTAAACAGAACAAAAGTCTACCTTGCAAACCTCCAGCTTGAAAAATGATTCCCCCCCCCCCCGCCCCGCAGCCTCTCAGATACCACACATATAGTTTTCTCCATAGGGAATAAATAAATAATAATAAATCTTAGATTCTCAAAGCTGTCTGTACAAGATCAAAGAACCCCCGATTTCAGAAATCCTGGATTTTGGCGGTTCCCTGAAACCCAGATCCATGTGGTGTGCGTGTGAGATAGAGGGGAGGGGAGAGAGAGAGAGAGGTCTCCTTCCTTCTTTATCTTGTCATGACAATTTTAGGCAGTCACTATCCAGTCCAGTTAGAAATGAATTACACAGAAAATACGAAAAAGGAACCTCTGATCTTCTGATTAAACTTCAGCGTAAACAGAGTGCCAAATTTCACACAGACAGTGCTCCATTTAAATTTTCACCAACCTGAATTGGTGCCTAGAGAAAGTAATAAGACTTTAATAAGGGCCAATAAACTGTAGGTCAGTCAAGACAAGACAGAGGTGTTGCTGATCAATAGAGAAGCTGCTCAAGGACTGTGGAGTCAGCCTATCCTAGATGGGGTTGAACATCCCCTGAAAGATCAGGTCCATAACTAGGGATGCTACTGGATCCTGGACTATGGTTGGAAGCTTAGGTCTCCTCCATGGCATGTAGCACCTTTTCTGTTGCGGCACGTGGCACTTCAAGGGGGGAATGTCCTCCCCCCTTGAGGCTTGTTTGGTGCCCTCTTTACCTTCTTTTAGGTACCAGGCTAAATTTTTTTTACTCCAGCTTTTAATTAAGGGTTTGTCTCATCAGCTTTTTAATCATTTGCTTTGTTTTACGAACAGTTTTTATGTCGTTTATGACTAATGGACTGTGTTTTTAATGGCTTGTGTTTTGTATTGTGGTTTTTAATTGTAAGCTGCCTTAAACAGGACTCTGAAGAGGTAGCATAGAAATATTCTAAATAAATAAATAATTGCAGTAAGATGAAATCTGACACACAGGAAGGGCTAGCAGGAAAGCAATACCTAACCCTTTTCCTGTCAGACCTTCAAAAGTCATATTTTCATGTTGTTAACCCCATATCTTGCTTTTTGTGAGGAGAAAAGCAGCTCAAAGCTTTGTTGTTAAGAGGAAAGAAAAAGTGACATGGAAAAGTTACACCCAATTCTGTGTAATATGTAATTTGTCCACAATTTGTTTTTGGCAATAGGGCAAAACAGAGATGTATGAGATTCCACAGACATTTTTCAATTTCTAAAGATTCGTAAAATTAATAATACAATAGTAGGCAAGCTTCACAATTTCAAAGTTGTAATTAATATTTTTCAGGTGATTATCCTTAAGAAGTATATGGGTGTAAACCTAAGCAGGCCTACTCAGAAGTAAGTCCCATTTTATTCAACGAGGCTTACTACCCGGAAAGTGTTTGAGGACTGCAGCCAACAAGCATGTTTTACTGATTTGTTAATGGGGGAATACAAACACAAATAAACACAATAAAATAAAATAAACATTAGGGATACTGTGACTTCTGTTACAGATGTATCTGGCAGTTGAACTCTCCGTGTTTGAAGGCGCTGATCAGACATTCATACCAAATACCCATCCACTAGAAACAACACCCATTGTGTGAAAAAATACAATGGGCTCTAGAAAACTGATTCAGAGGGGGCCCACTCCTGGCAGGAAGCAGGCGCTTTGCAGCAGCCTGGAGGCCAGAGCAGGAGGGCACTGAGGGTAGGCATGGGGAGGACTGCTTAGGCCATCAATTCAGCAGGCTCCCTCTCAGCGGCAAGCAGGCGCTTCGCAGCGACCTCGAGGCCAGAGTTATAGGTAATGCACCTGTGCAAGGATAAAAAGTGAGTCATCACCAATACAGCTTGCCTTTTATATAGTAGGATGACCACCTGCCAAACAGTTTCTACAAAGAGTTTTTGCAAAACTGTACATGTGAAAAGATGCTGCCGATTCAAATAGCTATTACTGTTGCTAGAAACTTAGACAAACACCAAATTGGTGGGATTTTATTAAATTACAGCCTTTATTTATGATGAATGTATATGATTTGTGAATTTAAACAAATGCCTGCTGAACAGTCAGTCATGCAGTAAGGATGAGGAGAGGGTCAATGCATGTTCAAAAAACTGATTGTGCTTTATTGGATGGTTAGGAAGGAATACAGGGCAGCAACCTGCCAATCATCAACAAATGGCTCAAATTTAAACAATGTAGGGAAGTACATGCTATATTGCCTTAACATTATTTGCACTGGAATAATACATATAACTTTCACATAAAGTTCTAAAATAGTTTGAATATAACATTTAAAAATACTTGATTTATTTTTCTTAACCAAATATCTCAGTTCAAATACTTGTTGCAATTAGAACAAAATTAGCATGAAGTGCTTAAAAATACTAAATATAAGTCAAAATGAATATGCTAGATCAGATCATATTCTATTTAGGCCATCTGAAAATTTTCTGATGCATATTTTTCCAGAAAATCCATATCACTGGGGGAAGAACTAGGAAATGTATTCCACTGCATCAATGTTTGCTTAAACTGACAAAGGACACTTGTGGCTGAATAAACCCTACAGAGAACCTTTTCATTTGTAGCAATAAAAAAGTGCTCCATCATTGCTTGAGGACCTAAATTCTAACTAAAGAGCTGTCAGCAAAAATGAAATGTGCTGTCAATGAAAACATATGGTCAGAGTGATAGAACACAGTGTATATATTCAGTGTATCACCTACAGTACTGTCTCCTAATCCCCTGAAAAAATACACACAAAAATGAATTTGGCATCTTGAAAAAGAACTCTTGGAATCAAGACATATCACAGTTGCTTGGTTCTGTGCACTCTTTCCTTAGCCAACACCCATTCAATCTCTGGCCTGACTTTACTTATTGGTTTTCAGCTGAACAGCTACCTACAATCCCCAAAGACTAAATATATGTGACAGCATATTTCATTTTTCTTAATCTCATGCCCTCATTCAATTATATGGAATACATGAGGAATTCTTTCATAATGTTTCCTTACAAAAGTAGTTTCAGAAGAAGAGAAGTCTGAATAGCCCCAATGATTGTCAGATGTACCACCGAAAAGAACTACTAACAAAAAATAAACACAGAATGATTTCTTTGTTCAAAAGAGGGTTTTTTTCTGTACATGCACTGGAAAGCACTCTCACCTAGAAAGCAGTCAAGCTGGGTTACAGCCGCTATTCAGATGTACAATGCAAGCTACTAGGGCAGGACTTAATATTAAATGTCATCAAGCAAGAAGACATTGACTATATAAAGCCAATGACAATTGGACAGAACAGATTGATAACTGAACTGAATCGATCTGTAACAGTTATAATAGAAATAGCAACTAGAGATAAATACAACCCATAGATAAAGACACACACATGGTTTTAAAAGCCAAAATCTTGACTAAAAACCCAACTAGATGGTTGCTTTTTTAAAGAGTTGGGTTTGGGGAACCTCATGGGTTCCCTGCAGCCACACAGAAGCTGCAGGGAATGGTTAGTTTAGGCATGGAATGATATTACTGAAGGAGGAAGGGATCCTGCCCCCCCCCTGCCATTTTCCATGCCGTAGAGGTACCGAGGAAGAGTTATTTCCCTGATTTTGCTGCTCCACATGCACAGAATACAGGGAACCCAGACTTAACTCTTTAAAACAAGCAAACATCTAATTTGGGCCTAATACAGGCAGCCACAAGAGAGGTGCTTGCACCACATCCATAGAAAGCCCATCACATGAATAATAAAAATTACATCTGCTACAAATGTAGCTAGGAGGTCCTGGAGAGTACAAGATGGCCTCTTTGGTCCCAGTATACTCTATTACTATGATTCACTACAGCAGCACGTGATTATGTCTCACTATCGGCCATGAAAACTTAAAAAGTTCCTTCATGATCCCAGGATATTCAAATTCATAGGCAGAAATCAGAGGGCCCATACTTACAGATATACAGACCAGGGCCTTTTGACTTGCTTCTTCTCCAGCACGGTTCTGCAGTTAGATAGTTATATAACTTCAGTAAAAATTACCTACCAAAGCTATTCTTTGCAATAAATGAATGGTTTTGCCATTTATAAGATTACAAACGCTTTAAATAATAGAGTGTAACAAGACCATCCTGCACTAGTGTGAAACCTACAGCTGTTTTTGCAACTCAGGTTTAGGACTGGCCCAAGAGCTTCTTACACTCTAAGCCAGCCAACCCTTGTGCACCCCTTAGCCAGGAATCCAGCCAGGGGCTTGCTATTGTCATTGGTGGGAAACAGGGGTGAAAACTACAGCCAGACCCAAAAGTGAGGTTAGTTCTGGTCAACACTGTAGGAATCTCCAGACCATAGAGTTGGGGGGGTGGTCCTAAAGTGCTGTCCATCAATTTTAGGTTCCAGACACATTTCACACACATACATATACACTTTCTCCCATTGTGATCAACATCACGAGCATGTGAATGCCAAGCCATACGCACCACAAACTGCCGGACAGCCTGGCTACCCAAGCAGCAGTGCAGGGGCCAGGGTGACTTCAGGACTGTCTGCTGCTGTTGCTCTGGTGCCCCACCATTATCTGGCAACCTAGACAATTGCCTAGGGCTTCCTAGTGAGTGGTCCATCCCTGCTAAAGTCGGCCACCATTATTTTCACAGCACTATGGCTTTAGAACAGCATGCCAGAGACCTCCTGGTCAAATGGCTTTTAGCTTTTTTTAATAGCTTTTGCTTTTACGTTCAGTTTCCAAAACCAAGATGCAACTGGAAGGTAATAGAGAAAATATAGGCCACCTATCTAATCCAGATGCCTGTCGAAGCAACTCTCTTGGACAACTCTGGCATGCAGGCAAGGACAAGCAAGAAGCAGCTTGGAAAGAGGGTGAGATTGCCCAGATGCTGGCAAGCCCATCTTAAGGTGTCTGCACTAAAGAAATGCTAAAGATTTTACTAGCTGCAGTTCAGCCATTAAAAGTAAGTAAATTTTAAAAAGTAACGAAGAGTTGCATTTCTGGCTATCTGTCAGATACACTCCAGTATATCTGCCATGGTTTGTTCTATGCATAATACTTTGATCCTTTGAGAATGTGTAAAGGATACTTGATTGCTACTTGGCTGTTAGCTACTTATCTTGCAGGTGTTTTACTTTCAATTTCCCAGCCGGCTTGAGAACGTAGCCTTGGAGCGTCGGCCGGAGCCAGTCCTCCCTGAGAACTGTGGTGAACTCACTGCTCCCCATTCCCTTCTCCCACAGGCCTGGACCCTTTGCGCCAAAACCCTAACCGTCTCCCATTCCCAGGGGCAGGAACGTTCCCCTATAATTAACACTGCTCACCCACCTTGCATCACTTCTGCTAATGACCCTGTCTGAGTACCTTGATACTGATACATCTCTAATAAAGCAACTTTAAATTTTACACAGGAGTGTCTGAAGTGAAGTGCTTGGGGGACTTATCTGGCAAGACCTGACACTATCACAGCAAGTGGTTACAATTAACATATTGTATTGTCGAAGGCTTTCACGGCCAGAGAACAATGGTTGTTGTGGGTTTTCCAGGCTGTATTGCCGTGGTCTTGGCATTGTAGTTCCTGACATTTCACCAGCAGCTGTGGCTGGCATCTTCAGAGGTGTAGCACCAAAAGACAGAGATCACTCAGTGTCACAGTATGGAAAAGATGTTGGCAGGTCATTTATATCTACTCAGGAGGGGTGGGGTTGAGCTGAGTCATCCTGTGAGTTTCCCAGGGTGTGGAATGCTAATGGCGGGAGGCTTCACTGTATCCTGAGGAGGTTATTTTGCATATGGATTGGTGCTTGATGTGCTAATCTTCTCCGCAGGGCTATAGTCGGGTGTAGAGTGTTTTGTTAGCCTGGTGTTTTTCAGAACTGGAAACCATGCTCTGTTCATTCTTAAGGTTTCTTCTTTCCTGTTGAAGTTTTGCTTATGCTTGTGAATTTCAATGGCTTCCCTGTGCAGTCTGACAAAGTAGTTGGAAGTGTTGTCCAGTATTTTGGTGTCCTGGAATAAGATACTGTGCCCTGTTTGAGTTAGGCTATGTTCAGCCACTGCTGATTTTTCAGGTTGTCCAAGTCTGCAGTGTCTTTCATGTTCTTTTATTCGTGTCTGGATGCTACGCTTTGTGGTCCCGATGTAAACTTGTCCACAGCTGCAGGGTATACGGTATACTCCTGCAGAGGTTTTTTGTTGATTTTGTTGATGAAATTAACATATTACTTATAAAGTCTACCTAACCCTACATTTAATGTCTTTATATAAAAAAGGGGGAGATACAGGCCATCTTATTTCTGCCTATCACATACTGCCTTTTCATATACAGCAATCCCAGTATAAATGTACACTATGTAGTAATTTAACTGGAAAGTTTAAAAGTGAAATCCATTTTCATTTCTTTTATGTTGTTCTGAAATTTTCACCTTTGATTTTTCTAAAACGATGTATGTAATTTAATCACAGCCTTTTAACTCATCATAAAGAATAAACCTATTATTAATATGCTAATTCATGACATATACTAGGTTTAAATTGAAATTTTAAATTTTAATTCCTCCCTTTTGTCTGACAGACTATAACCCAGCCAAACAACAAAGCCCTAAAAGCTATCAAAACAAGTACAAAAGTCACACATTCTTTTTATGGAATTTTATTTAACTTCATTATAAATTTTACTTCATCTTCTTTATAAAGCTTTTTCGGTAAATAGCATTGGTTTATACCAAGCCTGTCAAAGGAGGCACGACCCACAAGAATAACTGGTACTTTTTTTTTTAGTTTGTCATTCTGAGGGCCAAACTACCAGAGTGTGCATTAATGGCACAGATTCTACACCATCAACATTCCATATCTAAGGTTATCAGCTATAATAACGACCTACAATGCTGTATCTGCTCTGCTTCTAAAATGAGGAAGTTTGGCAACAGACAGCTCATAAGAAACTTGTATCTGTCTTAGATGTACCCACAATTAAGGCTGGCCATTATTCAGTTCTTTGTCTTCATGAAACCATAAGGAGAGCCACAAAAGGTCAATATGAGAACCATGTTGTTGTTCTTTCAAATGAAGCAAGGTTTTTTTGCTTTCTACAGAACCCCTCAAGCTTCATAAATTTTATTTTATTTTATGTTATTTGTTTACCTTACTAAGTAAAGTAAAGTACTAAGTAAAGACATTCATTTGAGCTTTACAAGCTGTCTTGCCCAATCTGCAGTATAGATTGCATCATATAAAATTCAGAGATAGGATGGTATTCCACATTGTAGCATATGGACTTTCAGTCCTCTCAGCTGATGAAAAAACAATCATTTCACATAATTTTAAAAGTGGCAGTTCTTAACACGCAGGGAGCTAATCATTTGCTGGCTGTAGCCAAATCACTGACTCTTCCAACCACAGTCTTTGTTGGATGAATCAAACATGAAAAAGAGATATAAAATCTGATCAAATTGCACAAAAGTGCATGCTGAAAGTATTTCATAACTAGACATGGTTCTCCAGAGCGGCAGGAGAAAGGGGCTGTCAGTTTCACAGACCCTGCGCTGGGTTCAGCCAATGGGCTGAAACTGGTGCGGGGGTCTGTGAAACTCTGAACCAGCCACGGAATAGCTGGAAAAATTTGTTTGTTCTGTAAAAATGTGTTCCCACAGAATGTGTGCTTTGGTGCAAACGAACCAGCCATTCCGTACGGAATTTTGTTCCGTGGTTCGTTTTGTGCCCATCTCTGTTCATAACTGAGAACTGACTGGGTTTAAGAATAAAGAAATGTCACAAAGAAAAAATAATTATAAGCAGGTAATAGGAAAGTTCTGATGTCACGCAAGAATTCTAGTATCTGTAACTCAATCTGCTTATACTAATTCTCTGCCTTACATTGATACTTATCATAATTATAAAAATGTAAAGTGTTAAAACTATTGAAGGTGTAGGATGGCTACATCTCCTAAAAAAGTAGTATTGTGTTTTAATAGGTGTTGCTTCTAAACAATATAATCACTGTAATGACTAGTTGGAAAGGTTGACTAGTTGTGACAGCAATCCTAAGGATGATGATGAAGTTTACAAAACCACACCTGTGCTGGCTGTCATATAGCTAGTACATGGCAGAAAGTTTTATTTAGTGTACTAAACAATTCACCGAAAGTAAAGCACATTTAATTTTACTGAGTTCACACTGAGAATTAAGCACAAACTTAAATCTCAACTGCTGTAATCAATGGGGTTTCTTTTTTAAAAAAATTACTTCTAAAATGGATGGTGCATAAGGTTTGCTTAATTTTTTTTCATTTCCCCAGCCTATTAACACAGGTTTAAAGCCAAAATTATGTTCCTTGCTCTAAAGTTTTGTGTAAAGCTATATAAATATAGATAGAGCTACATAAATATCAAAAGTTTTGATATTATTTTGTATGTTTTTAGAGTATTTCATGTGTAGGCATGCTTACTTTGTTAAGATAGGGATCAGAGGTACCATTAGAAAGTTTGATCCCTTTGTGATATACTGGAAATCATCCCAAATGCCTGTATTACAGAGGGGGAAACCACAGGAGGACTGGCAGCTAAACCCCTGGATACACAACCACAACTGCAGATATCAGCTGGCCAAAACAGTGGGCATCCAGCTGCTGCTTCCCATCTGCTCAGGGTGGAGCAGGACCTGAGGATTTCCAGTGTCAGTACCAAACAACCTGAGGGGAGGCACTGTAAACAGATGCAAACAAAAGACAATTAGAAAGGTGGAGGAGGAAAGCATAAGCAGAGGAGTGAGGCATATAAAAAGGAAGGAAGAGGCAGAGAGAGATTATAGTGAAAAACAAAGAGAAGAAAGGGGGAGGGTTGATGGAAATAGAGGAGTGACAAAGAAGCAACAGGAGAAAGCGGGTGAGGCAGACACAAGTATAAGAGACAGGAAACAGTAGCACTCACTTTTGAGCAGTCTTGGAAGCTGTCCAAAAAACAGGGAAAGAGAATGATGGTGGACTTCCTGCCCTAGCAAGAACAGCGTGCTCTGAAAACCTCTTGAAGACAGAAAATAAGAGTCACTGGACCAAGCAATCTGAATTGCTTGCCTTCTTGGGGAAACAGAAAAGAGGTTTAATGTTCCACTAGAAAGTGTCACTTTCAATTTATCCATTTCTTGCTTGCTCTGGGGATGGGTCAGAGGTCCCTATTGGACTCTATTCAGATGTTTCCATCTCTAATTCCGATCCGGAGTCCGACCTCTGCTCTGAGGTGATGGTATGTGATCAAGTGTGCCAGCTCGGATCTGAGTGGAGGGAAGCTCTTGGTGGAATGGAATGGCTTGATGTTGACGTTGCATGAGGGTAAGTTGAATACACCCAATCATTGGGTAGCATATTGATGGGTATGGTGGACCCCATGGTGGAGGCTGAAATACCTGTCAAGCTTGATCAATGAGTGGGTAAGACTGTAATTGAAAACCCTTTTCCTCCCTTTCTTCCTCTCCAGATGAAGGGGATCTCGATTGCAAGCTCCTATGAGGGGTGCACGTTGCTTCCATGCGTTGTTCAGGCACAGTCCCCAAAACCGATTTGGTACAGATCCAAGTCTTTTCCTTTGGTTTTTCTCTACGTTTGGATTTCTCTTTGTGTTTCTTAGGCTGTGGGTCCAAAGGGGACTCCTCAGTTCCGACTGGTGCTGGAGTTCTCGACGCTCCTTCTGCAGCCATTGGAGGACTACTTTCTATTAGTGCCACACTCCCTATGGAGTGGATCAACGCCGTAGATTGTAACCGTGAACGCTTCTGTTGCCAACCTTGAGGACGGGCGGTCGGATCTGATGTAGCATCCCCTCTTGGGGCCAACATCGATGCCAATTCTTGTGTTGGTTCCGACACTGCTCTGACCGAACACTCTGCTGGGGCAGATATTTTCGCTGCCAGGCTACTGGTACTTGACATAGTTTTCTCCTAGAGCACTGCTTTTAGACATGAGGCTCAATCCCCCCTGGCCTTGAGAGTGAAAAGCTGGCAATATTTACACTTCCCCACAACATGGCCTTCTCCCAGGCATGCTAAACAAAGTGATGGCCATCTCTCTTGAAACAGGGATTTGTCAGCCATTCTACTGTTTTGAATCCAGACTCACTGATATGGTCTACGCAAGGGTCATTTCGTAGAAAAAGAACTGCAGGAACTCATTAGCATAGCTCATTAGCATATACCATGCCCCTTGCCATCAGCAGAAGTGTGTCACTGGCATAACTGATTTGCTTATGCCACACCCCCTGACATCACTGGGGGGAGGCTTTATATCCCTCCAGAGTGCTCTTTTTCTCCCTCCAGAGGAATACAGATATGTATTCCTAGGGCCCTTCTGGAAGATGAAAATCAGTAGATAGCAATCAAAAGATATCAATAACAAACAAAAGATGACGATCAAAAAATAATCTCAGAGGAAAAAAGTCACTACACAGTATAGTACACACTAAAGAACAACCCTGTCCTTGCAGTGGCAAAGATCAAACTGAGGGAGAGGTCCCTTCAATGGGCTTAGACTGCAGTAACTCTGCTTAAAATTGCACTGTAAGTCACTTAACTATACAATCCTCTCTAAGTGGCCACCTTGTGCACTTGCTAGGCCAGCAGAGAGCTTTCTAACACAGTTCAGACCTCAACTGCATCTTCTGGGCAACTCAAGAAGGAAAACGGCATGCTAGGCAGATAACCAAAGCAGTAGAGCTGAGCCTCAGATGAAAGGAATTTGAGATCTGTGGATATTTGTATTCATGATCTGTGGATTGATTTTTCTCTCTCTGTATATACCACCCCCCCCCCGACTCACTATCTCTCTCTCCCTCCAGTCCACACACACAGTCTCTCTCTCTCTCTCTCTCTCCCCCCCACCTCCCCACTCTCTCTCTCTCCCTCCCTCCAGTCCACACACACAGTCTCTCTCTCCCCCCCACCTCCCCACTCTCTCTCTCTCCCTCCCTCCAGTCCACACACACACACTTCTCTCTCTCTCCCCCACCCCCACTCACTCTCTCTCCCCCTCCAGTCCACACACTCTCTTTCTCTCTCTCCCCCACCCCCCACTCACTCTCTCTCTCTCCCTCCAGTCCACTCTCTCTCTCTCTCTATACCACCCCCCACTCACTCTCCACCACCCCTCCCACACTCTCTCGCTAAGGTTTGCAGGGAAGAACAGACCAGGCGCCACTTGCAAAGGCCACGGCCCCAGACCTGAGCTGCAACAATGGCGGGCGTCGCTTGCCAGGGCTGGTGCCACACAGCCTTCCAAGGCCGCGGCTGCCAGCCCTGAGCTGCAACAAGCGGCGGGCACTGTTTTCCAGGGCTGGCACTGCACAGCCTTCCAAGGCTGCAGCTGCCAGCCCTGAGCAGCAGGCATGAGGAAAAGGCTGTGCTGCTGCCTCGACTGGCCTACAGGCCAGGAGGATGGGCTGCCCATCCCGCATGGCCACCCCCTCCCCCCCTCATGGCTACCTCCGCCCCAAGTTCCTACCAGGGAATCCAGGAGGTGGTGATAGGGTGGTGGTGGTGGTGCGGCTGCCTCCGCCACCGCCACTGCCTGCTGCTAAAGACATGGGCAGCAGGGAGGAAAAGGAATCATGTGGGCGGGGCCAAAACCCACATGATCCATTTTCAGATCAACCAGAATGCTGTCCCGCCGTGCTCCCACCCAAAATGAGCCCTAGATCTACGCACTGACAAGTCCTTTTCTCTCCTTTTTTTCTTCAAAAAACGATGAAAGAACACATTAAAAACTAACTTCAAACTACAAACTGCACTAACACTATTTACAAGAGTTCAAAAGAAAGAAAGCCTGATCGAGAGAGTGATCTGAAGACGTCTGCTCCTTGTGGTGGCAAAGAACAAACTGGGGAAAGGAGGGAGCGACCTCCCCAATCACGTGGCTGGCTCGTAGCAGCTGCAGAGGAGGTCAATCCCCTTAATAGCCTGTAAGCTAAGAAAAGTCCTGTTCCAAGCGGCTAGCCTGTGCAAGCGTAGTCCCCAATGTGGGACTGCATTGAAGACCGTAGATGAACAAAAACCTATCAAGATCAGGAAAAGAAAAGGTAATATGTCTGACCTAGAGATATGAAATAAGTATAGTACTGTATGTAGAAGGTGGGCAGAAGCAAGTTTATCCATTTATATATCTATTTAAAACATTTCTACTCTTATTTTCTCTATTCCAAGATGTGTGATAATTAAGCTGCCTATAAGAGGCAAGAGGAAAGTGGACAAAGGCCTGAGGAAATGATAAGAAAGAGGCAATGACTCATTTTTATGGCCACGCTTACATACATATTTTACTACTTATATTTGAAAGAAAGCCAGTTGGTCATTAGCCTGGAATTGCTACTGCGAGCTTCCATTCAAATATATCACTTTAAATCTAAGACTAAAATTACGGGCACTGCAATTATTTTGAACTTTATATGAAACTTTTTGAGACAATGGAAGACTTGCTGATAATCCAGGTGATCTTTTAAAACAGGAAGGTAAGTCATAGCTTGTTTCATGCTTTACCAAGAAGACTGGGATCAAGTGTACAACCAGTTCCAACAGCAAGGAAAAAAGACAAATCTTTCTTTCTGAGCACATCCAAAGAATTATTAGATTGGTATAGAATATCTATATCCTTTGAAACTAAGGTACATTTCCACACATCTTCAGCCAATTTATCTATGCATATAAGTTACCAGAAAGAAATTAGAAGTATGCATGAAACAACCACCTGTGTCAACAATCAGCGACATGGTGGACTAGGTGTCATATATCTACTGCTCAAAACTTCTTGTGAGATGCAGCCTTTTATCCCTTTTGTTCTGTTGATACAGTAATCCAGCAAGAGGACACATGCAAGCTTCCTACATGGAGCATAGTGCATACAAATAAATTTTGCATGCACAACCTAATTCAACAGTGTGCATCGAGCCCATCAGTGAATATCACTGATAAGCTGGATTTGGCCCACCACACTTCCTTCCCTATTACACAAATAATGTGTGAGTTCCAGTTTCTTTTGAATGGTCTACATATCAGTAGCCCAAGAGGTTCCATGCAGACAAGCTGTAGATAACAATTTTGTAACAGTTTCCAGGGTGCATCTAGCCAGCGCAATAGGTCAAATGCCTATTATATTTGTATATCATGGTTTATAACTCATGAACATGCCAGATGATCATAAACAGCAAAATCAACATAACCTGAGGAGTGAGGACATAAATTAATATCCATCTTTTGACCTTCAGGCACTGCTACTGTGTATTCTCTTTCTTATGCTACTAACAGAAGTCACTCCTCCGTAAAAAGGGATAGGGAGTATTTAATTAAAAATAAAACTTCAAGGTCTATATTCCCAAACATGTAACAGCTGCAGAGTCTAGAAGTTTATTTTGCAAAGAAATTTCTAATCTAGTTGTGTGTAACATTTCAGAAGAGACAGAAAAACTCTTTTGCCCTACAGTATCTAAGCTTTGTTTAAAAAAAAGAATTCTAAAAAGCTGCTGACAAGATTCTCCACAAAAAAACCTAAGATGAAAGGTGACATCTTTTATAGTGATTCAGGGTAAAAAATACAAAATAGAAGTTAGGACTCACTTATCAGTCTACTTAATAGGGTGGGGGACACACACCACGTGATCTAATTATTTGTACTGAGATATCGAGATGTAAGATAGTCAACTAGTAACATTAAATAGTTGAAGGGTCACCAACATTAGGCTATGCAGAGTTTAGTTAGATAGCTTGAGGACTCAGAAGGAAAAGGGAAATCCTGGATCCTCTGAGAAACTAAGGAACAACAGAGAGCACTTGAAGTATTCAGTATTTTTTTAAAATACTGTATTTTTTTAAAATATTTTTTTAAAATACCAATGGCAATAACAAATTCAACAGTTTAGGAACCTCAGTTGGTCATGAGAAAAGCATGCTGCAAAAGGAATTCCAAGTATCAATCAATCCTTATTCAAATGGTCCTAGACCAGCATAAAATATAACAGCAGTCATAAATTCAGGAGCTCAAAAGTAGGAATTACATACTTCCAGGTATATTTACATAGATTTATTCTGCTCGTCTAGGTAATGACTCAAAAATGAATGTGAATTGCTAAAGATGTCTCTTTAACCCACAATCATCAAGCAAATAAAATACAGGGAATACAACCGATGCCCCCCCCTTGGGTCAGTAATGATGACTCAGTGCTTGCACAGAGGACTACCTTTACCTTTTTACAAGATGGACAGACCAACAAACAAGGCAGTGATGCATGAAGGAAGCCTGGGGGTTGCTATGGACAACATGGCCTCTTTTCTCCATGTCATGCTTTGGAGAGTCCAGTCAGTTCCAGATTAGACTCTAGGGAAAACTGATGGATGGGGACTGAGATGAGTAGGGAAAAAAGGGAACTGTTAGACTTGAGTCTGGGACACTACTGAAAAAGGAATAGCTCAATAACAGAGCAAAACTCTGACTCGTGTTTTTATCCTGGGCTTCTCCAGTTGAAACCGATGGGGGGGGGGGATTTTTACTCAGCCCAAGACCCTTGAGAACAGTTGCCTATCAGAGTAGACAGTACTGAGCTACAACAAAAGAGTTTCATATGTTTATGTATATAATTTAATCTGTTTGTCTGGATGGACTTTAAAACAGATCATATTCAAAAGAACTTATTTTCATACATCAGCTCAGCTGACACTACAAGCCATAATTTGTTTGTTTACTTTATTTATACCTTACCCTTCTCCTCAATGGGAACCTAAAGTGGCTCACATCATTCTCCTCTCCTCTTATTTTGTCCTCACAACAACCCTGTGAGGTGGGTTAGGCTCAGAGAGTGTGACTGGCCCAAGGTCACCCAGCAAGCTTCCATGGCAGAACAGGGATTTGAACCTGGGTCTCCCAGATCCTAGTCCAATACTCTAACTATACCATACCAGAATCATTGTCTGAATTGGTAAGCCATGATATCAAATATATTTAAAGTGGGTATCCAGACCTGTCTACCTATGGTTTGGCATTTGAATTGAGCCACTTTGTAATGCACTGAAAAAGCAAGCACAAAAGTACTGATAACTTGAAAACAACATATTCAAATATTGTTAAGTTTTCTCAGAGCAACATGTTGGTTTGTAACAGATGGAGCCCGTCTGCAGGGAGAGTGGACTATACATTTAATAATAAATAAAATAAAAATAAAATAAAAAGATTCATGAATTTGCAACTAGTTAAAGTTACGAACGAGACATGGACGCGAACCATAAAAATTTAACAAACCAGTGGTTCGCTGTTCGGAGCTGATGACGATCCCGAGATCGCGAACCGCAACAAACATTTCCTGTTACCGAACCGGTTCACGGTTCACGGTTCATTGGGCGCGGAACGGCCCCCGGGGCATTTATACAGCCCATATTCCCGGGGAGTCTTTTGCAGGCTCTCCCCTACAGCCATCACCCAAGTTTGGACAACATTGCAAAAAGGATCTTGGAGCTATACCCTCTCCAATCCAATCCAAGACCCCCAGGAAGCTCCCACTTGACACAATTACAGCCACCGGTTGATGTTGGCCTAGTGTACAGAAGGTGGGTGGCGGGCACGGGGAGGCAGCGATGAGCCACCTCCCCTTTAGGGGGTGGGGAGTCTGGCCGCTCACCTGCGGCACCCCCCATGTGCCCGCCCGACAGGTCAAAGAGGAGTGCGCTTGTATACCCGGAATGGGTGGGAGAGGACATGTCATTTGGATGGGGGCCTGATCCCCCAGCAAGCGAGGGTCCTCACTCGAGGGTCCCACTGAGGAACAGTGCGGCAGCAGCCGACACCACACACACTCCTGCCTTGCTGGAAAGGACGGGAGAGGAGATGTCATTTGGAGGGGAAGTGGGAAGATCCACCAAAAGCTGCGAGGCCTCCTCTGAAGCTCCCACTGAGCTACTCTGTGGCGGCAGCCAACAGTACCCACCTTCCTGCCTTGCCAGAAAGGATGGGAAGGAGAAGACCTGCCATGTGGGGGTTAGTGGGAAGATCCCCCTGCAACCGCCAGTCCAAAGAGGAGCACGCTGGTATTCCCGGCGCAGGCCGGAAGAAGGGTGATGACGGCGGCCACGGTGAAACAGCGAAGAGCCACCTCCCCTTTAGGGGGTGGGGGGTCTGGCCGCTTGCCAGCAGCACCCCCCGTGGAAGGACAGGAGAGAGAGGAGATGTTGTTTGGAGGGGTCAGAGTGCTCCAGAGAGGGACAGGTCGAAAGATGGTCTGTGAAGTTGGAAGATCCTAACAGCCGTGAGGCCTCCTCTGAGGATCCCACTGAGGAACTCTGCGGCAGCAGCCAGCATCAACCACCTTCTTGCCTTTGAGGAAAGGATGGAATAGGACAGGACCAAAGAGATCGTTGGGAGGGGACTGAGTGTTCCGCAGAGGGCAAGGTGAGAAGAGGGACCATGTACTTGTGTGGGAGAGCAGGGCCGAGCCCGAGGCTTCCTGGTCGCATTGTGCAGCAGGACTGGGATGGAGGGATCCCACATCCACCCTGAAGGAGTGTGCAGACTGTTGTGGCAGAGGCTTGTCCGCTCCCCCTGTGTCACAGTGGAGGCTGTTGCCAGCATCACTCACCTTCCTGCCTTCGCGGAAAGGATGTGACTGGTCGTGGTGGCATTACCCATTCACCCCTGCCCAGAGGGGACCACCACTGCTGTTGGCAGGGGCCACCGTGACGTGCAATTTTATGCACAACAGCAGTTGATCTGTCCCTCGTGGGCCAAAGCTGAAGCATCATACAGCACCCACCGTCCGGCCTTCACGGAAAGGATGTGAGGGCGAGGAACCCATTCCCCCCTGCTCAAAGGGGGCAGCAGGTGACCACGGAAAGGGGAGGTACCGTGCAGCACCACACTAACACCAGCAACAGCTCCTGAGCTGCCCCTCGTATCCAAAAGCAGCAGCGGCAGACCTCAACCACCTTCCTGCCTTCGCGGAAAGAAGACATGACTGGTTGTGGGTCCCATTCCCCCCATGCACAGAGAGGACAGCAGGTACACATGGATAGGGGTGCACCGTGCAGCTTATACCTGTCAAGCTAAGCAAAAGCTTGACCTGCCCCTCAAGGTCCGAAGCGGCAGCAGCAGACAGTACCCAACTTCCTGCCTTTGTGGAAAGGGTGGGAGGGACCCATTCCCCCCTGCTCAGTGGGGACACCAGGTGCCATGGACGGGGGGGTACCATATGGTGCCACTCTCACATCGGCAACAGCAGCAGAGCTGTTCCTCGTGCCCCAAAGCAGCATCAGCTGGCGGATGGGATGGGAAAGACAGGAGAGGTTGGGAGGCATCTGAGCAGATCCAGAGAGGGAGAGGTGTGAAGAGGGAACGAGAACTTGTCTGGGAGAGGAGGGCAAAGGGTCACCAGCCATGGAAGCAGCCCCGAGAACTGAGGGAGGCTTGAGCCCGCTGTGGACAAGCTGGGCCAGCTACAACCCCAGGGTGGCTCAGAGCCCGGGTAGGTCCAGGTCCACGGGAGGGTGCCCCAGTAGGTTGAGGTTCACCTTGATGAATGTCAACATGTCCCCCAGATCTAGGTGCAGACATGCGCGGCGGGGACAGAGGTCTCCCAGGTGAGAGAACACCCACTTGCTCTGCACACTGGTGGGAGGACAGGACAGGACGTTGGTTGCCACAATAGACAGGTCCAGCCATCGGTCTGATTTCCTCGCCCAATACTGCAACAGGTTGGCATGGGGGGGCTCGGTGGGCTCAGAAAAGTGCTTGCGCACCATGGCCCCTGCCAAGTCCTCCACTGAGAGGGACGCCCCCACCGTGCAGCGGCCAACCACACAGCCCACCGACGAGGCCCAGAGATCGAATATGTCCACTGGGGTGGCTCTTCCCTGGCATGGCTCTCTTCCTACCTCCTCCCCCTCCCCCTCCTCCTCCACCGCCTGCCCCTCGTCGCTGCCCGGTTCCATCTCTCCTGCCATCTGTCTCTGGAAATGGAGCACCACTCTGCGGAGCTACTTTTTCCAGTGCTGCCCTTGATACGGGTGTCACAGAGGGAGGCCAGTTGGTATGGTGCCTCGCAGCGTAGAGGATGCAGGCGTTCAGCGACGCAGACCTGGATTCTCCGGACAAAGTCCCAGACCCTGGGGAGCAGCTCTTGCCCTTGCTGGAGCTCCTGGGCCAGAAACAGGTCTAGGCGGTGGATCAGAGGGAGGACCTGACCCAGGCTAGCCTGGTAGGAGCACAAGAGCTCAGAGGCCTTCTTGAAGTGTTTCAGGATCTGGGACATCTGGGCAAGGACTCCAGTCCATGGAGCTGAGGCTCAACTCTTCTCCCCTCCTCAGCACATCCGAAGAGGACAGGATGTCTTGCAACCCGCCCTTCTGCTCCACAAGACGACATATCATGTCGTAGGTAGAGTTCCAGCGGGTGGGCAGGTCCTGGAAGAGTTGGTGCTCGGGGTCCCCTGCCTCCCCCTGCCTCTGGATCAGCTCGCGGGAAGTGTTAATGCTGTGGGAGAAGTGGGAAGCAATGCAACGGCAGCTGTCCAAAGATTGCACAACCGCAAGGTTCCCTCATCCCAGCTGTCCCTCGGCTTGTTCCCCAGCCTGAGCACATCCCGCATCATGAGGTGAAGCTTGTGGCCATGCACACCAGGCCCAGGATGGATGCCTCTTTCAGGGATGCCAACATGCTGGCTCCTGCGTACGTGACCATGAAGGCACGGACAAACCCTTCCACCTCGGACGTCCACTCCCTCAGAGCCGCCTTGACAGTGGCGGTGTTCTTCCCTGTGTGGACCTCATCCATCCCTCAGGCCTGAAGAAGAACTGCCCTATAGCCCGGTGTCAAGCTGGGCACCTTTTTACGGCTGACAGATCTTGGCCTGGGGAGGCGTAGGTCCTCTGGTTGCCACCAGTGGGCGGTGAGGGCAAGGTACCTGTGATGGCAGCGGCTCCACAGGTCAGCCGTGAAGTGCACTATTTTGCCTGGGCGGCTGACAGGTCTCTGCACACCATATCTTGCACTGCCTTGTATAGGGCGGGCACGACTCAATGCCCAACAGTGTGCCATGACGGCATGGCGAACCATGGGGCAAAGTGCTGGAGCAGCAGTTGGAAGCCCATGCCCTCCACGACCGATAGGGGGAAGCCTTGCAGGGCAATCGTCTGAGCCACCACACGAATGCACGCCTCCTGAGCCCTTGACCTCACCCTTTTCAGCGGAGCCACCCCCGACCCCAATCGAACAACTTCCCCCAGGGCGGCCTGCCTGACCCTTCCGCTCCCACCAGCCACACCCTCGAGGCAAGGCTTCTTGCTCAGGGTGCATTCTGGAGACCCTCCCATTGATCCCAGATCAGATGAGCTGGTGGCCCTCTGTCTCCCCCCGACGGATGTTACGCTGGCCGAGGACGGAGACCACAGGCTCGGGTGGTGCCTCTTCAGGTGCCGAGTCAGGGCTGTCGATGACAGGTGCTTTGGGTCATTGCTCCTGCACACCAGGCCCTCACACACCCAGCACCGCACCACGCGGGGGTCAGTAGGAAGGGAACGAAAGTGCCTCCAAACATTGAGGTTGAACTGTGGCCCACTAACGGTTCCAGGGGAGGGAGGAGGAAGGGTTGCTGTTGGATGTGCCATGGAGTTGGCAATGGAAGACGGAGTGATGGGTGGACTGCAGGCAGGGACAGCACCACCGGTAGTTTGAAATGGGGGTGGGCTGGATGTTTCCTCGAACCCCAACCATTCCTCCAAGGATCCCTCAGCCTCCTCCTCCCCCAAAATTTTCAGGAGTTCCTCTTCTGCCACCAGCAAGACCTCTTTGGCCTCCTCCACAGCCGCAACTGGTGATTTTGTGGGAGCAGGAGTCTCCGCTGCTCCAGAGTCCTGCACAGCACTGCTTCCCGTACTGCAATCGGGACAATCTCTGCACTTCTCCCCACAACCACTCTTGTCCCCCACCCGAAGCCTCATCGTGCCAGCAAACAATTGAGAAGAAGAATGGAGATGACACTGTGAGCCCTCAGCCGAGGTACCCACCGAGCTTGGCCCCAGGGCCTGGCAGCAGCCCTGGCACCAGAGGGAAGGAGAGACTAGAGCCCTAGCCCACCACTCCCACAGACCCGAACAGATCAGGCACTGATTAATAATAATCAAAGTGAGCCCTCAGCCAAGGTACCCACCGAGCTTGGCCCCAGGGCCTGGCAGCAGTCCTGGCACCAGTGGGAGGGAGGGACTAGATCCCAAGCCCACCACTCCCACAGACCTGAACAGATCAGGCACTGATCAAAAATCAATGTGAGCCCTCAGCCGAGGTGCCCACTGAGCTTGGCCCCAGAGCCAGGCAGCAGCCCTGGAACCAGAGGAGATAGATCCCTATCCTCCAAAGCCAAGCTGAATTAGTCTCTCTCCCCAAAGACTAGAAGGCAAGCAAGAGCTCTGCCCCACTCCACTGCTCGCTGAAAGTGAAACCCAGCCTGGGAGCCCACAGCTATTTACAAGCACAGGTCCCATTGAGCAACGCAGGAGGTCTGTGTTTGGCTGTCAGAGCTGCCTATCAGGGTTTGCAGGGATGAGATTGGAGTGCCCGTGGCTACAGGACACCCCCTTCTCCCTCCCTCCCCTAGGTGTCTTCTTCCAACTTGTAACTGCTTTGCAGTTCCGTGGTTGGAAGGAAGACCTGCCGATCAAGGTAAGCTGGGCTTCCATTCGGGTTTCCAGGGCGACAGAAGGAGCGCAGACAGAGTTCAGACATTCCCCTGGCTCCGTTGCCAGGGGAATTGATTGCTGGCACCTGAGTGTCTGCCTTCCTGAACCGCAGCCGAACGCACCGAACCAGGCTTTTACTGACTGCTGGTTCGTTGGCCATGGCCAATAGCGAACCGCCAGATCGCGCCATCGCCATTTTCGTGGGTTTTTAAAGTTCATAATGCGGTTCATGCCCATCTCTATTCTGAACCACTCAGCTCATAAGATTCATTAAATTATGCAGCTTCAAGGAACTCAAAAAGGGTCAGTCTGCTAGATAAGACTTTTTACCAGAGCAACGTATCTTTCAGTTCAAAATATGTACAGCGGTTCTTGTTTAACTCCTTCCAGCAAGGCATATAGAAACTTCTCTTAGAGTTAATTTTTAATCTTTATTAAGATAAGCTTTAACTCTTTTAATCAAGCAACTTACTTAAAAATAGAAACAAATAACTTAATTCTAATAAAATGAAATTGTACCTGCATGGAAAATCAGATCTTTTCACATTTCTCAAACAAGTGACTTAAAAGAATCAGATTTTAATTAGTGATCTATGATATGCCTTAGAAGGCCATATATGCACAAAGGTACAGAATCTCACCTCTTTCGGATAATTCCTCCATTAAAAACATGATTACCTATCCATATGATATCATCTTATAGTCAGTGATAATTACTATTTTTGGATAAGATTTTACATGTGAATGTCCAGGGTCTACAGCCCAACCCCCGGACCTACCTGGAGAAGAGGACGGGAGACCCCCAGGAGGCAGTGGCCCAGCTGCCTCAGCAGACAGCCAGACCCAGAACCAGCCAGCCACAGGGGGAAGGGAAGAGACACCCAAGCCCCAGAGGGTTAGAAGGGGCAGGTGGAGGCCAGCTAGTCCCACCCTCCAGTGGGAGTCCAGGGGGCCAGGTAGGGAGAATGGGGGCAACCCAGAGGAGGCTTGGGCAGACAGAAAGGGCCAAGACAGTGGGGACAGGCAGCCAGCAGCGGGCCAAACTGAAGCCTTACCAGCCAGGGAAGAGAAGTAGCCTCAGCAGCTCAGAGTCACGCCCCAGCCTGCAGCCCAGCTGGAAAGCAATAACCTAGCCCAGGGGGTGCTAGGAGCTAAGCAGCTCCAGGTGGAGCTGCCTGAGATATTCTGTGGGAGAAGATGGACAGCTAGCCAAGGAGGCTCAGCTGTGCCTGCCTTCAGCCCTCAGCTCAGCCAGGAAGGCTGGACAGCTGGCCAACGAGGCGCAGGTGGACCAGTCCAGTGCTTCCAGCCAAACGAGCACAGGTGCAGCTGCCTAGGCCAGCTAGGGCCATGGTTAGAAGGCAGCAGGAGGGCGTGGTTGGCAGGTGGAACATGGCTAGGCTGAAGGGATAAAAGAGAAGCCCACCCACAGGGCAGGGTGGGTTCAGTAGGAGTGATGGAGTAGAGTTGGAGCGAGAGTGGAGGCAAGGTAAGGAGAGCTGATGAAGGAGGAGATGGCGGAGATCAAAGGGGGTGAGAGGCGCAGGCTGAGCAGGCCAGCGAGTGGACTGAGAGGGAGTCTGGGTGAGGTATACCACCCCTCCTTCCACAGAGCAGGGTCCTGCAGCGTCCCTGGCACCCCTTTGACATCAGGGCCGGACAGACCAGTGCCCCGCCCAGCGGCAGCCGCTGCAAGCCCTGACAGTGACTATTATTGCAAATAATATAATTGGTTCTCAATTTAGCTGAATCTTCATATTTTTCATGTGATGATTTTGATAGACTCACTGAAGCTAACTATGACATCATTCACACCTGAACTGAGATAACACTTTAACAAAGCTTTGTAGTTGCTTAATACTAGATTAAACAGGTTACATCTAGATGTTACTGATAATTAAAGAATCATTTATTTACTCTTCTTTGGCTATTTTTATTTGGCTTTCCAGACAAGAAGAATCTTGTACTTTCCCCTAATCTGCTATGAACTGCATAAGGGTCATAAAAATACACAAGAACACATGCATATACAAATTTCAAATCAAATATATATAACAAGTTGGGTTAAGAAAATATCTAAAATTTCTTGAAGGATTGTTATACAATAAAGGGCAGTTGGTACTCAATGACATAATAGACATTGAGGATAATGTTGCTGCTATTTTAATATCTTTGTACAATGTTTTTAAATGTTTTATATGAAATGTTTTAAATGTTTTAATGTTGTTATCCGCCCTGAGCCTGCTTGCAGGGAGGGTGGAATATAAATATGATAAAATAATAATAAATAATAATAATGTTTTTTGAAGGTGTGCATGACGTGATGATTTATTCTTAACCTGGAACACATCTGTTAGTTAAGTAGAAACTAAAAGGACAAAAGGAAACTATTAAAAGCATTTTTACACATCTGCAAAACTTTATTATGTTTTATTTCTCCTCCAGCACTTTGATTGTTGCATGCCCAAATCAACTTCTACACAAGAGGCCTTGACTTTGATGTTTCATTTTCTTCCATTTCAGAACATTGCTACTGTCACAAATGTATGTTATTTACACTGAACAAAGCTTTTTGAAAATAGGGTGGTAAATAGAGGGGAAGGATGGAAATCTTTATGGTTTGGATTCTCACTCAACTGTGTCCAATTTGAAAAGAAGCCCCCCATTTGTTTTTACATTGGAAACAATTCCTTAACATCCTTTGATGGCAACATCCTTTATCATTTTTATGCACCACTCTTTTAATAATTGGCTTATAGATATCGAACTACTCTATTACAATTTCTCTTAAAAACTACAGAAATAAACTGAAAAATACAGTACATAATGTCTGCAATACTGACTCAGGTCAGGAGAATTCATTAGAAGATTTTTTTTCTTATCAAACTAGCATGGATCATGAGGGACAGGCATGTTACTGCCCCCCCCCAATTTCCATGGAAAGACCACCAGAGAGAATGCTACTGATGTGAGCTCTTTATTTACAGTGGTCCTATACCAGGATAGTACTGTTATAACCGTTGTGACTGGAGGCTGCACTGAGCCCAGCATTTCCCTCAAGAATCACTTGGTCCTCCTTTTCTTTCCATCATTTCTCCTCCAAAATACTTTCTGGGTTTTTTTCCCCTCTCTCGCTTTGTCTCTCCCCACTCACAGAATACAACTCCCCCTTCCTTGCTTGGTCTGGCAGAGGCCTTTTATCCCTCTCTTCTTCTCCATCTCCTATTCCGGCACCTCCCATATCCCTTTCTCTCAGATCATCACAGACCTCCATCTACCCCTCAACAACATCCTACAGAACTTGACGGGCAAAGCAGTGTTCCCCCCAACACTGGCTCACCTCTGCTGAGGTAAGGATGGCTCCAGAAGCCACATGACCACTCCTGCTGCCCCACTAATGGGGACATCCAGAAGTGCTTGCTAAAGCCCATACTTGATGCTTTACTGCTCCGGAACATCAATGTCTACCTGTTCCTCCCCCTCAATAACACTGTGGGGGAGAAGTTGCAGGGCAACAGCTCAGTTGAACAGCTACAAAACCTAAACAATAAAACCATCATTCATAACTTAGCATATACAGTTGTATTATTTGGTATTCTTTAGCACATTCATCAAATTGAATGCCTGAGTTTTGTTCAAACAAATACACCCATTACTAGAAGGGAAGGGAAGAGAATTGTAAATTGCTGTACCCTAAACACATAGTCTCAGAATGCAAAGACTGATGCTACAACAACAGGTCTTCTGAAGTTGCTATCTGCTCTCCACCTCCTTCTACTTTATCCTCTAGTAAGGCCGGGCAATAAGCTCCTATGATAGCATGTCAATATTACAGTTCTTTGAGAAGAGAAGACTGACCAGCAGGGGCCAGGTTAACAAGTCAGCAGATTCAGAGTACTGACTTTAGCACCGCCACCAGACTCAGAGCCAGGTCAGCAGTGCACCCAAACACACCAAGCAGTTCTTGGACAGCCATATCAGCATGGAAGAAAATAAGCTGGACTTGTATCTCTTGGTACCTTCCAGAACTCAGTGTAGAACTCAACGTATATATCTCGGTTTTTATTGTTGGGTGGCCCTGTGTATTCTAGATAAATTCTAGATAAATTGATTTCAAGTAGGAGAACTATTTTTCACTGTTGGATTTGCCTTTGCTGCTTAGGAGGGATGAAAGTGAAACCTTGTTAATGTGGGTTTTTTTAATGTTATTGTGGGTTTAAGTGCAGGCCTCTGAGGAAAGAAAGGGGGAGGCTCACTAGGTGAATAGAGTGCCCTGTGATTGGACAGTAGTTGTACCCTTGAGGGCAGGATGAACTGCAGTTCTTAGTCAGTATGCTGAGAAAAAATGTTCATTCTGGTCAAATTGTGTGAAGCTTGACAGAGTGTCTCTGTCTGTGTGTTTCTGAAAGAAAGTTAAATAGCCAGGAGATTCTGGTTAAGTCAGTCTTTGGGTGTCTCAGAGAAAGAATACAGGCTAAATCAGGCCAACTGTGTTCGGACAGAGTTCAGCCAATCCCTGCCTAAGTTGCCAAGGGAATTGATTGCAGGTGCCAAACTGTCTGGCTTGACGAATAGCAACGGACAAGGCTTGCAACAACCACCTGTTCATTTAGAATGGGGCCTCACAAACAGCTTGTTCGCAAACAGCAGATTGGGCTGTTCATGGCTTTTTTTGTTCATATTTCAGCAATGAACAGCAACGAACGAGGCTTGCAATGACCACCTGTTCGTTTAGAATGGGGCCTCATTAACAGCTTGTTCACGAACAGCAGATTGGGCTGTTCGTGGTGGGTTTTTTTGTTCGTATTGCTGTTCGTGCCCATCTCTAGTAATGACTCACCAGCAATGGTGCTACGAGACTTTACAGCAGAGGAAGAGAGGGGGAAGCATGATTTCATAGATAACTACTCAACCAATATAGGAGACTCTGCATAATGGCTACTGTTATTTTTTATTGTGGTGGATCTGGGAAACTTGAGTTGCAACTGAGAAACCTGGGTTGCAGCTTTAATAACTATACAGTTACATTGATTCTAAAACTAGATATGGAGCAACAATCTCAGACCCAATTCTATCTACAGCAGCATGGAGAACTGCAGGGCGAGTGATATCCACAATGATGAAAGACACTTCTGTTGCATTTACAGTATCTCTTGGAAGCCCATTCATGTCCAGTGTTACAAACCAAAGTTCTTTTTCTGCTTCTGGAACTGAACAGGCAATATTTTCTATTAGCTTCTGGACAGAGTAGATTTCTGCATCAACTCTGGAGAACATAGTGCAAAAAATACTGTATCTCCAAAAAAACTTAAGTCACTTTATTCTTCAAAACAGAATTAGTTAATATGTACATACAGTACAAAATTTCCACTTGCATTAGAGCTCTTGCACAAGCAGAAATGCAAGGGAAAACCATGATAGCTGCTTGAACTTAGTTAAACTGTATTTGTGCTTGCAAAGATCTTGTGCAACCAATTTCTGGGCACTATAATATATAGGGAGGAAAGTGTTAGGTGTTGCACACAAATGAAACAGCTCTAAATCCATTTACGTTTCCATTTATGCATTAGTAGATCCAAGTCTTGAACTGCTGCAGCTAGTATAAAAGAAATGAGAACAGGCAGAAGGTTTATAAATCAACTGGGCACTACAAGGAAGGCTTAATAAGCTCCATGATTGTATTGTCACTTCTATCTTTTGTAATGACAGCAAGCTACATCATTTTAACTTTTCTTTAATAATGCTAAATTGTCCCATTCATATCCCTCCCTTCTGCAGAGATATAATCTCTATAAACAAATGCTACTTACAGGCGGTTTGATAATATATGGAAATGTATCCACTGTAAATCAGGGCACGTATATGTTTAGTAAATGCACATAAAAGCATGAGTCTGTAGGCACTGCCATTACGCTAGTGGAATATGCTAGAGCTCCTTATAAAATTAAAGAAATTCTAAAAATAGTAACACAACAGCTTATCAAGTGCTTTGAAAAGCACTTTAAAAGTGTTAAAAATAACATAGTTTGAGAAACTACTAATGGAAATTTAATTTATTAAGAAATTCATATTTCAGTGCTTTCTCCTGAACATTAATCATCAGTACATTATAAGAAAGACATAGTACACACTTGGTCATGATTAATACCAGATTTCAATTAGAAACAGAACTTCCAGTTGTTTTATCATCACACTTGTCTAGGGATCTGGGAATCACAGCCCTCTGGCCTCTTCCCATTTCTCTTGCCATATCTTTTCAGAGAATAAAGGGCCAAAACATTGGTGTGACTTTGGTTTGCTTCCACTGTTTTTAGGCTTAATGGAAAGTGCTGATTCTGATCTTTAAGCCATTAATGGCTTCCATCAAAAGTACTTGGACTACCTCCTCCATCCATATGCTCCCACAGGTACTCTGAGATCAGCTAAGGGAGCCCTGAAGCAGAAACCCATTTTATCACAGGTTCATTTGACAGGGAGCCACGTAAACGTCTTCTCAGTAAGTGTCCACAAGATGTGGAATTCCCTTCTCTGGGAACTCTATCTTGTTCACTACAGGTCTTCCAGTGCCATCTAAAGGCTTGCCCTGGCAGGCCTTCATCCCAGACTTTCATTGGTTGTCTTAAATAATGCTAGTTTTATGTTGTCAGATTTTATCCTTTGTCTTACTGAGCTTTTGTTTTGTTCTTTAAAATACTGCATTCCCTCTGGTCTGCCTGCCAGGAATAAATTACAGGCCTCCAGCACTCTGCTCCTGATCTGGCTTCACATCTTCCCCACCCTTGTTTCGGTAGTTTGAGTCTCTTGTAAAGGATTTTGGGCTTGAAAAAAAAATCTTCTTGAAGTTCTCTTTTCAGTTCTGTAATGCATTGTGTGGTGATGAGAATGGGAGTAAATTGCTGAGGTACCTTCTCACTCTAACTCAGCCTCTCTTAAACACACGCACTTACAGATTCTTTAAAAAGTATTATTAACATGCATGTATATGTATCATCATTAATGGCATTGAAAGATAGGATGAAAAATATTTAGCAAAAGTGAGTAGGCAGTTCAGCTGCTAAAACCTTTATTCATCAAGTGTCAGATTCTTAAGAACTCCAATTGATTGATTGATTGATTGATTGATTGATTGACTGACTGACTGACTGACTGACTGACTGACTGACTGACTGACTGACTGACTGACTGATTGATTGATTGATGTTATTTATAGTCCGCCTTTCTCACTGAGACTTTAATATTGGTGGGATTAGTTCCAGGTTTCAAACATTGCATAAAGATTCCTAAACACAGATAAAAATGAAATTATATTAAATAAAATATACATTCTCAAACATGCTTTAAAAATCAAGTACTAGGATTTCTGCAATAAAATGCATGCCAATTAAGGGAGTATGTGTACACACACACGCATAGCTCTAGTAGAGGAGTCTCCAACAAGTAGCTCATGACCTACTGATAGTCTGCCAGCTGATGCAGGGTAGCTCATACAATCCCTAAAAGACCCAGGAAAAGATTGTGAAAACATCTGTTCTAGGCTTTTGTTTAAAAGAATTTATTTTACAGAGTTTTTCTCTGTGCTGCTCAGCTGATAGATTAGTTTCTGGTGTTAGTTCAAGTCCATGTTGCATTTCTAAGACAATAAAACTTGCCAGGGAGAGAAGAGCAATTTTTGTTGAAGTAAAAGACAGAGGCCCATACTCTAGTATCGCTTCACCTAATACACGGTAGTCAGGAAATGACTTTCAATAATAGCCGCCTTTATCATTTAAATGATAAATCACATTTTACCTGAATGATGATAATAATTACAGTGAGCATATATACCGTTCTTCTAGACAGATGAGTGCCTCACTCAGTGTGGTGAACAAAGTCAATGTTATCTTTATTCCCAAAATACGATTCAGGAACTGGGGCTGACTGGAGTGGTTTATCCAAGGCCACCTGCTGAGCTCATGTTACTAGTGAGATATGAACCTGCAGAGTGCTGATATGCAGCCCAACCACTTAACTGCTCTGCTATAGCATAAATAGGGGAAAGGCATTTTCATAATTTCCTACTGTCTGCATATGTGATCATCTAAAGTTAGCAATTCTGTTTCTTTCAGCTAATATGGAATAAAGATGCTGTAGTTTTCTTTTAAACTTTTTGACATGGCTGACTTTTGTTTTAAGATACAATTTTCACTCACTCATAATCTATGTCTTATATCCCATTTGCCTGATAAGCACTTAATATAGGACAAACTGCATTCTTGCATTAAACTACAAAGCAATAAACTGCAATTAGTGCGATCCCATGTTAACAAGCTTCTGTGTGGCTACATTGACTTTAACACTGTATTGCATGCAACACATCAATTAAAAGAGGACAAAAAGAAATGGTATTTCACAATTATTAAAAATGCATAATACACCCACTTGTAATAGTGTCAATTAATGTACCATTAGATGTGAGGCTACAAAGAATGATACTCAGCAGGCTAGTGCTTTAATGAAGTAAGCCCTGAATTCTAGGTAGGAACACCTGGTGTTGATCAAAAAGAGCTGCTGAGTAATATATTTTCTGGATCTTGGTCCCACACATTCCTAAAGAGGGTAGGTATAATAACACAGTGTGAAATATTCCAGCTTGGTGACATGCTTGTTAACAAAAACAAAGAAAGAAAGAAAGGAGAACATATACTTTTAGGATTTAGCTCAATGAACACCAAAGGTTTGTTTAGGATGATTCACTCCGATAAGGAACATAATAATATATATCACTGTTTAAAAAGCCAGATTGTTTTAAGTGTTTTTAAAGGCTTAAATTTTTTGTAGATGTTCAAGAGATGAATGTAACCAAATAAATATGGCTTGAAGAAACGATACCCAACATACTGAATGCACACACACACACAAACCCACAGCACGCCTATTCTCTGTAGTACTATGTCCATACCAATTTGACTGTTCCTTACCCACTACCTTTAAGACTAGATTAAGAACAGGAGGCTGGCCTCTTCTCTCAATCATTAGAAAAACGAATGCTTAATACTATTATTTTGTCTTTTAAAATCTTTTAAAATGACGTACACCACACGCATAGAGACTTTGGTGTTGACAAGCTGTTTTATCAGGAAAATGCTTACCTAGTTTTGGAAGGGAATACGGCACTTTGAAGTAGTCTTCATAAAACTCAATTAGTCTCCGAGTTATGTTCAGAGCATAGTCCCCAGATCCTCTTCTAATGGCATCAGGTCTTGCATATAATCGTATCTGATTGAGAAAAAAATTAAAATTACTGTATTTTCTTCTGATAACAGCTGATTTGAAAGAGTCCCCCATCATGACTTGTAGTTGAAACCAAATAAAAACACTTCCTGTACAACTTGTTTCAAATATTCAAAGAAATTGCTTACATGTGTTTTGTGGAGATATGATGGCACTGTAGATTAGTGTAACAGTGCTTTGCTTCCTGTAAGTGTAGAAAAACTAAAGATACCTCAGTATGAGAGGTCATGGTTTGTTAAAGGCCCTTTATGTCAAGCCCTGAACATTTAAGATAGGAATAGAGTCAGTCATCGGGCTTTCTCTGTGGTGGCCCCTATCCTGTGGAATGACCTGCCTGAGGAAGTCAGAAGAGCCCCCACTCTCCTGGCTTTCCATAATCAATACAAAACCGAACCATTCAAAAAGACTTTTTACTCAAATGGGAGGGCTGTATTGTAGGGATGGTGTCTCAGATGCTTCACTAATGAGTTGCGGATCATAGACTTCATCACTATTTTTGCCTTATATATTATCTGCTGCTTTAAATATGTACTCCTATGTACAACCAGCACTCCGTATTTCTAATGTTAGTCCTAGAATTGATTATGTTTTGCTCCAGTATTTTTTCTACTCTGTCTTGGATCCTTGCTAATGCTATGTCTTTTAAACTTGTATCTGTTTATATTATGGTATTGTATTGAAATGTACTTGATACTGATTGTATTAACCTCATAATGGGTAATTCCGCACGAGTGGTTTTCCCTGCTTCAGCTTCTAAATGACCTCGATTTTTTCTTTTGTTTCCACACATGGGAAGGCAATCCTAGCAGCAGATTCGAAGCCACTGCACATTTTGTCCGGTTTTTTTCCATCCTGCTTTCCCCCGCCTTATTTGTCCATTCGCAGCAGATTAGGGATTTTAATCATGCGGAATTCTTTATCTGATGTTCTCCCCACCCTTGCCCTTTTCTCTCGCCCTTTGAATTTGATTGGCCAATCATGTTTTCTAAGCCACACCCACTACCCTTTCCCTTTTCCTCTTTTTTAAAAAAAAATGTAAAAAAACGTTGCAATGTTTCTACATGTCTTGCAGAAACATATCCTGTGTCACATGACAACAGCTGACCAAAAACCGTTCCATTTTACAACGCGCCAAATTTGTTACTTGTTGCTTGCTGACAGCTGACAGCTTCTGAGGTAGAGTGAAAGTGTGATGGAGGAACTTCAGCGTTCAACTAGTGGTCTAGGCATTTCATGGAGGGAGAAAGAGACCGTCCTCAACACAACACCTATCACTAAACCACACTGCTCACGAAGAAAGCGGGAAAGATAAGACGCAGGGTCATTGGTAACAATTTTCCCTCCAAATGTCAAGAGCCAATACTCTTCCACAATATCCACGGGAAGTGCTCTGGCCTATCCAATATGTTTATTTGATGCAACGTTTATGTGTAGCAACGTTTTTTTGTGAGAAATTTTTTTCTAATGTGTTGGTTTGATGCAACGTTTATGTGTAGCAACGTTTTTTGGGGGGAGAAATAAAAAAAAATGAAGATGTGCATCATTCGACACTTCCCCCGGAAAAAGCGATGAGGAATCGATTTTTATCCTGTCAAAAATTCCGCATGATGGACTTTGAGCCAATGAAATATGCTAAACAAAAGCCTAATGTGGAATCGGGGAGAAGTGGATTTGTAGGCCTCCACCGCGGCATGACTGCTCAGAAAGTCGGATCAAAATTGATCCCCCACTGTGTAATCCGCCTTGAGTCTCAGTGAGAAAGGCGGACTATAAATGACGTAAATAAATAAAATAAATAAACCCTCAGAACCAACCATTTATAAGCGTGTTCATGTACATCAATACATTCTTGAAGCCCATCCACAAGTACTTACAGTCCTCCCCCCTTTTCACCTCATTAAGTGTAGTTTCAGTCTTCATAGCTTCTATAGGCTAGGTCTGTGTGACAGAGTCCCAAAATTCAATATGACTCAAGAGCACTTCCTAGAGCATCTGTTTTTCTTGTACCCCTGGGGCTTACATGAGAATAATCTTTATCCTCCATTCCACATTGGAGCTACCTGGCCAATTTAATCCTTTTTTGACAAAGGACACCCAGTTTGGGCCAGATTCCCTTTTTGTCATAGAAGTGCAGAGCCATTGACATAGTAGGACTATCCAGTAATAATTCTGATTGGTAGCAATAGTCTCTGACACCAGAGATGGAGCTTTGCTTGGGACTGGTCAGATCTGCTCAACAATCTCACCAAGGAGGCTGGCTTAAGTCGGTATTCATCGCCCGTGAATACCTGGGAGCTCTGGACTTTTCTTTGTCCCCACTTTTGAACAGGCTATCATCTTGAGACCCCAAGACCAGTGGGCCAGGGGTTAAGAACTTGTCCACTATCTTGGTACTGCATGGAACTCTGTACATGGTCTGAGGAATCCACTAAAACTAGACAAAGTGTGGTTAGCTGAGTTAGATCAATACTATTGTTTTATTTGAGAAACTGTGCTTGTATGATAGTGTGCTCTTCCTTGTGTTATGTATTTTGTCTTATTTCCTACCCCTTTTGAATCTAATCACCATTTCCTCTTTTGTCTATAATAAACCTTCTTTCTGTTAAAATGTTTTTGGCTTCCTTAGTACAATACATTTCTCTCCGATATTTCTCTGACTCTTCCCTACATGCCAGACCATTTGGGTGCTACCCAGTTGCTATAAGGTATTTTTCACCCTGTTATTTTGCTAGGGCTGAGTTGGAAGGGCACCTTCCCAGCGGGTCAGTCTAGATGTTCTTAGGAGGCAACTGCATGACAGCAACTAACATTGGGGTACTTTCCAGGGAAACTTTGATCTGAGGGAGTTCCCAGTAAGGAAAGTCACTTTCTCCCCTTTTCTAACTGTAACGACCTGTCACCTGCAGTCATCAGAATCGCAGCCAAACAAAAGAACCTTAAAGAATGGACCTCAAACTGCATTTATAGTCCAATAAGCTGCTATAGCTCATCCACTTCTTCTGGTCTCAAAAAAAGTGCTTCCATTCCAAACCATATTGTTAAATTATAATCAACGGGTATACAGCTATCCTGGATTCACTTTCTATTCCCTAAAAAAAACCTGCACTAGTAGAAGCCAACCTTTTGGAGCTAGTTTCGCACAGGTCAAGTCCACTGTATGTGCTATCTGAATGCTCACTCTGATATACATGTAGCCCCTCTGCCACACTGTTATTGTACTTCTAGTCTTCTGAGCTAGGGAGCAGACAGAATTACAGGCAAGATGCATGGACCCTCATGCCCCCACCTAGGCATGACATCCCCAACACACTAGCCACTAGGGATGTACACTGAAAAAACGTACTCAGAGCCTTGCTACAAGTGACATCTTACACGCAAACGGCACTTGATAATTTTCACAAGTCTTTCTGGGAACTGAAGTCCCTCTCCCCCACCCCTTTTCTTTCTGTTCCTTCCCCTCTCTGTTAGAATGGCTGCCTGAAGAGACGGAGAAAGCCTGCTTTTGCAAATCGCTCCTCCAGTCACAAGCCTGCTCTCAATGATCTTTGCGGGTGGGCAGCTGTGACTTTCTCAGCTTTCTCCAAAGCATCTCCCCCACAGCAAGACGATTAGCAAAGTTGCAGCTGCCCGCCCACAAAGATCACTGAAAGGACACTAGGACTTCACCGACATGTCAGCTTTCTCCAGAGCATCCCCCACCCCCCAGCAAGACGATTTGCAAAAGCTGCTATCGTAGGCTTTCTCCGTCTCTTCAGGCAGGCATTCTAACAGAGAGGGGAAGGAACAGAAAGAAAAGGGGTGGGGGAGAGGGACTTCAATTCGCAGAAAGACTTGCGAAAATGATTAAGTGCCGTTCGCGTGTAAGATGTCACTTGTAGCGAGGCTCTCAGTGTAAGCAGTAGAGTGAGGGCTGTCTGTTCATTAAGGACCCTTCATGTTTCAAGATTGGGTCAACTCCATGGGCCCCTGCAAAAGATGCCTCCACTCACTCTCATTCTCAATGCTTTCTTCTGGGCCAAGAAGCCTTATCCAAGTACACAAAGGGCAACCACTGAACAAAAGCCTCCCAAAAAGAACCAACAAAGCCCAAGAGAACCATCGAATCCCAGCTGAACCAACCTGGCAGAGGAAGGCGCACACTCCAAACTGTCACAGCAACTTTTTCTTCTTGCTGTTTGCAGCTTTCCTGGACAAAAAAGGGAAGGGGGATGTGAGGCCACTCTCACAAGTGAATGGCAGCACGTTATGGGGAGCTCAACTGCTTCTTCAGTCATGACAAGTCTCTCATAGACTACATGAGAGATTTTCATTATTGGAGAGACAGTTGACCACCCACCCACCCCCAACAACTTGCTGCCATTTATTTGTGAGAGTCACCTCACTTCCCACCCCTCTCCCTTTTATTGCCTGAGAAAAGCAGCAAACAGCAAAACCAAATTGCTTCCAAGCAAACTCCCTTCTTTCCCGTCACATTCTAATCAAAGGAGTCCTCTTGATAGCTCATGCCATGCAATGTATGCAATGATGACAGCAATGCCACCAGTTTTGTCTTATCACTTCACAAATTGTTGAATTATAGCCTTCACATGGCCTTTAACTCATCTCTCTGAGTTCCTGAGACATAATTAGAACGCTTCCACTTCTGCAAGATTCTCTTTTATTCATCATAACTGCGTCTGCAATAGAGAAAACTCAGGGATCTTCAAAATTATCAGCATGGACTTGCTTGGGGTTCAAATATCAGGTTTGGGGACCAGATTAGCAAGATGCCAATTGTAGAATTGAAGTCTGGATGGTTTATGACATGGTTCCTCAACGTGGTGCCCACAGGGACTTCTCTCAGGTGTCTACCATGTACTACAGGAAAGTAGACAACACCATTGTGAAGGAAGAACCTGTCACTGGCTGTCTTCATAGAAACAAAGGGACTTTTCACTTTGATCCTTCCCATGGCTCACAGAAGAGAATTCAGGCTCCTGTAACAGGACTGACAAATCAGGTGTGGAGGTGTAGGGAGCATTGGAGCATTAGAACACTTCTCCTCCCTTTGGCTATCATCTTCTGTGTGCATGTGTTTATAGTCCCCATTCCCTTTCTTCTTATGTGTATATGTGTTTTTGGCTTTGCCTCCCATGGTGGCAATTTTGCGTTCAACTCCACCTCCTGTGGCATTTTGTAGGTGTGACCATTACCCCACCTCAAATTTCCAAAGATAACTGCAGGATCAAAAATGTTGAGGAGCCCTGTTTTATGATGTCACTTCCTGCTACTAAATGGTAGTAAATTTGAGAAACCTTAATAGTTTCTCCAAAGTGTGTGTGTGTGTGTGTGTATGTGCATGTGTTAAATTTTTTGGGCAAACTAAGGTTACTTTTTTAAAATTAAGTAAAATAAAAACCATTGTTTCATCTTCAGCTTTGAATTGTAGCATCTTAATAGAATATTTGATGACTGTCTGTTTCTACGGTAATATGAAATGGAAAACAATCTAATTAACCTAATGATTCATGTAATGAAAGCCCCATCTTATCTCTCAAGATCACTTTCTAATTTCAAATGCTTGCAGTGATAAACAGTATAAGCATAACCTCAATGGCCTTATCCACCATTTAGAAAAAGCTTAAGTTAGTGGACAGAGAAAATATTAACCACAAAGACATCCAATTCAAGTTTAGCCTTATGCCGTGCATTGCATGTAATGACTTAAAAACACACACAGAGTTGGCTTTCTAGTTAACAGCATTTTGTGTCATGAAACTTCAATACACAATTCTGCACAACAACTGTAGTGACACAGTTCATTATATTGCCAATAAAAAAATATGCCAACCAGAATAATGAAAAGCCATTTTCCTTATGACGCTGGTCAGACATGAATTGCAATCTAATTCATTTAGCTTGTCTACACTAGGACCTGACTGGATATTAATTTCAAATTAATGTGAGCTTAATACACATTTCTCCTGTATAACCCCAAATGCATGGCTGAAAATCACAATAATCCTGGTGTAGCTTTGTTAATTTTTTCTGAAAGGAAGGGTTATAAATACTTAATTCATACCCCATCAGTTTACAGTATAATAAAATGTGTGTAAAAAGAAATCCTTAGAAAACACCATTGCTAACACGTAACAAGTTCTAAGCTTGTAGTTTTTGAGCCTCCTTTGCTTTTATTCCTTTATTTGTCCATTCCACTATTTCAATCATGTTCATTCTCCAAGGAGCCTGTTCCTACTCGATGGATTTTTCCACCTCTTGCTTGTTTGCTACATGGTTTTCACAACTTTACAACCAACATACTATTGTGGCCTTTTAAAAGCTGATACAACTGCTCAACACTCACAAAGCTAAAATAAACAATTAAATGTCTGTTCACACATTACCTTCCAGATGTTAAGGCCTCACAAGAAGATTTCAGCTGGTTAGAGCAAGCATTACTTTTGAACACAGTCACAATAATTTGTCCATTATATCCTGAGCCCCATTTTCCGATAAGCATCTGCCAATGCTGCTCGCTTACATTAACTGAGACATTAACAACTAGATGACAAAAGGCTTGAGAATGAACAAAATCCCCAATATAAGAAGTATTAGCTGTTGCTACTAGAAGTACATTGACAAGAAATACTCAACACATGAAATACACAACTATAAACAGAGGGTGAAAACAAGAATCCAAAGGAACATCCCAGTAACTCCAGAATAACATTACTTTATATTAGAGGTGTAGAAGCTTTCATTACAAGCGCTTGTTTATTAAATAAGAAGCATGAGAAAGGGGAGATAGGTGTAGAAGCTTTCGTTACAAGTGCTTGTTTATTAAATAAGAAGCATGAGAATGAGGCTCTCCCAGCGCGGCAGAATGCCGCTCAAGCTGGGAGCCGTCCTTTGCGGCCCCGCCCTGGAGGAAAGGAGACAAGCTCCCTTCCCAGGCATCCTGGGCTTAGCTGGGGGGTGGAGCCAAGAGCCTGATCCAGGCGGCTCCGCTCTCTCCAGCTGCAGTCTCTTCGAGCGCTCGGTGAAGCAAGAGCTCTTTGCTCTGCCCTCCTTTGAGTGGTGAAGCTGAAGGGAGGAATGTGTGCTGAACAAGCATTGATGGCGGCAGTGGAGGCAGTTGGAAAGCGGCGATAGCAGTCAGCTCTTGGAGGCTGTCGGAGGCAGCTGGCACCTGCAGCTGCAGCGCACAATACAGGCCAGGGCTTCAGGGCCTTTTGGGGCTAGAGTAATTGAGCGGTTTAATTGAGCAGGCTGGTTGGGCACTGGGGTAGCGGGCAGCTAGGCTGTATCAGAGGGACTTTGGCCCAACTTGGGTGTGGTCGCTCCCCTTAATAGTTGTCTTGGAGAGAGTGGGTGGTGAGAGCCCTCCCCCCCCCACTTAAACATAAACCACTCTTCCTGCCATAAGCCTGTTTGTTTCCATTTAGTCTCCCCCCACCCCCGGCAAGAAGTAAAATAAAGTAACTTAAAAACAGAGCCTGTGTTCTTCACTTTGGCCTACTGGTAAAGTGGCACCTAAGCCTATATTCTTGTGGGCCATAAAAGAGGGCCTGGTGGCCTGTCTCTGCCTGACAGCCATTCTGGTAGCAGTCAGATTTGCTCAGGGCTGTGCTCAGCGCCATCTTGTGGTGGAGAATTACTGGTGGCCTGTTTCTGCCTGACACCCATTCTGTTGGCAGGCAGATTTGCTCAGGACTGTGCTCGGCACAATCTTGTGTGGCAGCTTGGTACTGCTCCTGGCAATTGCTACTTTTGCTGGGGCTTAGTGCTACCTGTCAAGGCTAGCGTCAACAGTTGGTTAAGGGGTAAAGCTGCGAGCCAGTCCAACACATTATTAACGGCTGCTGTGTCATCATTTGGGAATGTTTATGCCGCCCAGAAAAGGGGGTGTCCCATCAATGGGGAAGTGGCCTGTAAAAAGGCCAGTGCCGCGGAACCCTACTTGGGCTCTGTCTTCCTCAGACGAGGATGATGGCCCAAGCAGGCAGGAACTTATGGAGCGCATTGTTGCTCTTGAGAGGGCTAGGAGTGGTACAGCATCAGCTGTTGCGCCTGTTCAGCCACGCAAGGGTGCT
This sequence comes from Eublepharis macularius, assembly GCF_028583425.1. Classification (NCBI taxonomy): domain Eukaryota; kingdom Metazoa; phylum Chordata; class Lepidosauria; order Squamata; family Eublepharidae; genus Eublepharis; species Eublepharis macularius. Next base: position 61,815,429 of record NC_072798.1, read on the forward strand.
AAAAGAATTACAAGGGCTGATTTTAATAAGGATTTTGCCTCTTGTCTTTCTGCCCTGGATGGAGTATCAGGAGTGGTGGCAGGTGATGGAGGCAGCAGCCAGGACCATCCAACATTAACTGAGAGTGTGGCTGACATTGACCAGGAATGGTCAGCTGACAGTGGGCAAGTTGCCATAGCAGTGGAACAACCCATGCCTGACGGTAAGGATCCTTTGCCCAAGTGGACTGCCACTTGGCTCTGGGGCTCTTTGGGACAGGTAGCTGCTACCGGTGCTCCTGCATCTTCTGTTTTGGAGACATATCCCATGCTTGGTTGGCCTTCTGCAGGCCCAACTATTTGGCCTAGTTATGCCAGTGGCTCCTTGCACCTGCAGCAGGCGCAAGTACTGCCTGTATCGGGCTGTGCTACCATTTGGGATGGATAGGCCTTCCCTCTGTCTGTGACTGGGTGGCCTTTTGGTTATGGCAAGCAGATGGGCCTGGCCCCTTATGGACCCCAGGGATATGGCATGGTTCCTTATAGGACACTTCCCCCGGGAGATATGGCATTGCCTGCAAGGGGGGGGGGAGAATATACAAAGGGTTAGTACATGGATGTCTTTACCCTTCTCTTTAGGGAACAGGAGAAGAAGGATATAGATGATCTGTACGATAGGGATAAGGAGAAGATCTGCTGCAGGCAGATTGACAGGAACTGGACTCATTGGTTGTCTGGGTTCCTAGTTTATGCAGGGGTATTGGCTAGGGCACAGCCAGGTAGGGCTCTCCCCCTTTTCCAATACATGAATATTATATACAGGGGGTACACGGACTTTGAGGGGACGGCTTGGTTGATACAGCTGTGGGTGCAGGTCATGGCCCTTGCCAGGTCCAACCTCAGGAATAGGAGCGAGAGTGGTCATATGATTATTCTGCCCTCTCAGGGTTCAGGTTCCCGCACTTCTGCGGGGCAGCAGGTTTAATTACGGCTGCTTTGTTGGAACTTCATGTCCGAGGAGCTTTGCAACAAGAAAGTGGGCAAGTATATGCATGACTGCCCTGCATGCATGGGAACCCGCCCATAATCTGCCTGCCCCAAAGGAAGACAGGGTGGGAAACGCTTTGGGGGCAGTGGTGGCCAACAAGAGCCTGGAAAAGGGGCCCAGCCCAGTAAAGCTGAGGGTACTTGAACGGTTTCTTCAGGTCTCCCCAAGGAGCAAGGTGCTGACTATTCGTCCATTGTTTAGACGACTTTATGATGTCTGGGCCAGCTGGCTTGGGGCAGTGTGCCAGGCTTTTGGCAGGGGTCATGGAGTTTTCTGAGGAACTGGGGGTTCCTTTAACTCATGAGAAAACCAAGAGACCATCTGTTGTCATAACGTTCTTGGGAATAGAACTAGACACAGTTCAACAGACCTTAAGGTTGCCCTTAGAGACAGTGGTAGATCTTGGGCTCGATTGGAGGGCTGCTTGAGTGGAGCCTAGATATCTCTCCTTGAGTTGCAGCAATTAGTTGGCCATTTAAACTTTGCCTGTAAGGCAGTTGTGCCTGGGAGGGCTTTCCTCAGGTGGCTGTGTGATGCTATGAGGGCCTTACGGTTGCCCCATCAGCGTTTAAGAATTAATAAGGGCACGCGGGATGACCTGTTGGTGGGGAAGGAATTCCTTGACACCTTTAATGGGGTGACTTTTTGGAGGGAGGAGCTTTTGCTAGAAGCCAAACTTCAAGTCACCACTGATGCCTCCTGGTCTACAGGCTTTGGAGTCTTTTTTAGGGGGCATTAAAACGCCAAGTGACCCGAGGCAGCCCATCTCCCCGTCAGTGCTGAGGGGGCTGGTGACCGCGTGGGCGGAAGTCTGCTCATCCGTGTTTGAATGGAAGCTTTTTTACACTGCTGCCTTAACGGCATTTTTTGGGGCCCTCTGAGTAAGTGAGCTGGTGGCCTCATCGCGTACAGACGCGTCTGGACGGGCCTTGAAAGCCCAGGACATTAAATTTTGGGGGGACAAAGTCTCCATTGGGATTAGAAGGTCCAAGACAGACCAGCAGCAGCAGGGGACAACCTTGCTTTTGGGCCCCTGCTCTGAGCAGGAGCTGTGCCCTGTTAAGGCCCTCAGGGAATATGTCACGCTTCGTGGGGATGCCCAAGGGGTGTTATTCCGCCACGAAGATCAGGCCCCACTGACTAATATCAGTTTTGGGCGGTGACAGAGAGGGCACTTATGAAAATTGGCTTGTCGGAGGTCAAATTCGGAACCCACTCCTTCTGGATTGGAGCGGCCTTCACAGCAGCTGCTATGGGATACCCTCAGCAGGTGATTCAGAGAGTGGGTAGGTGGCGGTCAAGGGCGTTTTGGTCCTATGTCCGGCCCCTACATCAGTGCTAAATGGCAAACTCCTTGTTCTTTCCTCAGGTGCCGTGTCGGGCCAGGAGAAGAAAAGAATCCTGATTTGTGGCCACAGCATGGTGTTCTGGGCGGCCAATCAAGCCAAAAGAACACAGTTTGGATCCCAGTTGGGCCTGAGCGCTCTTCTGGGCAGCCAATCAAACCGAGAGAACACAGTTTGGATCCCAGTTGGGCCTGAGCACTGTGGCCATGGTGGATTGGCAGGGCAGGCGTGGTCTCAGATGGCCCAGGCTGCTGCCTCTCCTGTTTAGGGGACGGAAAGGTCCTCCCCCACACATAGTGGTCATTAACCTGGGTGGTAATGACCTTGGGCTGGTACAGGGCAAGGCCCTGTCGATGCAGGTAGCTGAGGACCTTGAATACATAAGCAGCTGATGGCTGGGTGTGCTTATCGTATGGTCAGAGATGCTACAACGACGGGTATGGCGGGAGGCCTTTGACACCAGGGCATTAGAGAGGGCCCGACGCAAGGCTAACCACGCCATTAAGAGGTCTTTGGGGCAAGGCTTGGGTATTTATTGCCACACCCCAAGATTAGGGCCGAATTTGCCCACCTCTACAGAGGAGATGGTGTCCATCTGTCACCTGAGGGCAATGATATATTCCTAGATGGCCTACGGCAAGGGCTTCGGGTGGCTCTAGGCCACCTGTGGGGCGCGAGGGTCTAAGCAGAGGCTTGACCCTTGCGGTGGCAGGAGATTTTGGGAACAGGGTGCGGGCCAGTGAGCCCCTGTGGCATTCCCCAAGGTTGGGGAACAGGGTCTGTCATTAGGGCGGTATGCTTGGGCGGCTACCGTCAGGGAGGGCAGATGCCTGAGTGGATCCCCGGGAACAAGGCCAAACCTCATGCTTGGGCAGCTGGGGCGCAACAGGTGCTTGAGTGGGGATCCTATGGCCTAGCTGGCCGGGTTGCAGCCATTCCTGAGATGGCCTACACCCGGGGCATTGGGGCTCACCCAGACAGGCAAGGCGGTGGTCAGTGTGCTGACCCCAGGGCTTGACCTGTACCGCTTAGTTAGCTCTTGCCGTGCATTACCTTTATGGTCATTTTAATAAACGGCCCTTTATTCCAAACCTGTGTCTGTCTCTTCCTTCCGGCTGGGGTTGCAAAGGGGAGATAAAAGTTAAACGCTGTGCAATGTATTTGAATTAAAAATAGCAGCACAAAAAGCTACCAATTAACCTTACCATCAAGACACAAGCAGAAGTCAATAATTAAGCACAGGCTACTCCAACAAAAATAGAGACAATCAATAACAATAATAAATCAGTATATGAAGTTGTTAGTAGAGATGGGCACGAACTAAAATACGAACCAAAATTAAGCACAAACCAGGCCGGTTCAAGGTTCGCGTACCACAGTTCATCAGATCCCATTTCTGACGAACTGTCACAAACTTTAGGCTGGTTTGTTTTGGTTCGTTTTTTGGTTTGTCACTGCAGACAGCCTGGTGCCAATCAGTTTCCTAGGCAACAGGGGATGGACTTCCTTCTGCTGGCCCAGAAGTGACTTTCTGCTGACCCAGAAGTGATGATTTTCTGACATGGATGTAACGTTTTCACGAACCAAACAAGCCGGTTCACGAACCAGGGGCAGGTTCATGAAAGTTCATGGTTCATGGTTCATCAAATTTCCCGAACCACGAACCATATGGTTTGGTTTTTTCCCCGTTCATGCCCATCTCTAGTTGTTAGCACACCTTTCCGAATAAAATACACGTCGACTCTTTCCATAGATAAGTTACACTAACAATATATAATTATTTCTCAGAGCCCTGTAAGCTCTTTGATATTTAATTTCAGTAAGATTAAGCCCAGAATGACTTAGAAATGTTTTGCACAGTTGAATCTAAGTGAAGGAAAACATCATTTCCATAGTGTCTGTTTTCAGTATAAACAATCTTGCTACAATACAATACAGAATAATTCATGCAAGCTGCTACTGAAGCAAGCAGACATCAGAAGGAGATATGCATCAGTTAAATTGCTACAGCATGGATAAACCAGACAGCCCCACTAATAAAGGCTTGTAGCAGAGGTGGTCTGTTGTTCATATATTAACAAAAAATAACTCACACTGAGCATAATCTATCCAACTTTCTACTGCATAAACCAAACTCAAATTAGGAAGAAATGAAGATCATTAACTTCAGGAGAGTTAGATGGGTTACTTCTTCTTTCATCTGAAACCTGATTTTTCATTAACAACAGAAGGGAGAAATGTATCAGACTTTGCCAGCGTGAAGTACACGAGAAGCAGTTTTAGAGAACAGTACTAAACATGTATCTATGAAAGTCTGTCACCTTCTTTCCCCGTATCATTTTAGTTTCTCATTGGTGTGGAGTATATGTTGTTCTGTGTTCCTAGTACAATTACACTCTCCAAAAAAACTCAATAAATTTGAACCAGTTTGTCAGAAAGGAAAGGTGTTTCTTAAAGGACTATGAAGTAGCCAGGCTCTCTGACTGAGAAATGCTTGGGTGCAACTTCTGCTAAAAGAAACCAGAAGACAAAGCAAACACTGCATTTTGAGGAGTGTAAACAGCAATGGATCCTGGAATGGTTCGCTTCTTCATGTCACAATCAATACCTGAAAAATATCAGTGTGGCTACACTCTAAAGGGAAAAAAATAACAACGAAATACAACAAGAATATTTTCTTGGATTAATAGTAAGAACTCATTCTGTGTGTTCAGAAAAGGAGCAGTTAGTAATTACTACAGGAGGTAGCTGATAGCAACTCTTTCAGGAGTTATTTTACATTTTCTTCATGAAAAGCAACTTGATCAAAATGTGCTGGGGTTTCCACCCTGAAATAAAGTATGTGCAGCAAATATAAGATTTCAGTTTTCTCTCTTGGACTTTTGTGCCACTTCAGAATGTAGAGGTGGGGCCACTTGAATCTTTTCAGTTCAGAGAAATAAAGCATGCTAGGGAAAAGAGCTCTAGGCTTTTTCCCTGATACACCACTGTGGGAAAACATTCTAACATGTGGCTCCCTGCCTGCATTTTGAAGTGAGATAGGCTCAGGATGCTTTTCCTGAACACAGTCTGCCAACATTTGATTCTTCTCATACAAGCCAAAAGAAGGCACTTATATCACAGCGATCCCAAACTGCTTTCGCTGCACTATAAAAAACATGTTAGGATAAAGTACCAATTTACAAAGTTTTATTTACCAAACACAAATGCTGCTGTGTACTGTTGCTAGTTTTGTGATATAGGTTCTTTTGAATCCTGCCATTTCTGATGTTTTCCTCTCTGATCCATTCTTATCCAAGATATTTTCTTAGGAAAAATAGTGTTTCTCAGTCACGATGCTCAAACTCAGCTTGCAACTGCCTTCACGAAGCTGTTCTCTTCAAGAAATAGTATGTACATAGTATTGTAAACAATGAAGCCAGGGTTTTTTAAAATTCCCTGATGCTTCATGAGCAAGCTCTTCAGTGTAAAATCAACTCTTAATTTACAAATGCCCCCAGTTTACTTGTGCTTCTTTATTTTTCAAGGTGAGATCTGTGCACAACAAATTCTTAATTACTATAAATAGACAATAGTTCTTAAGTGTATATATACAAAACATTTAACTTTATTGAAAGCATTTATTCTAACATCTGTCCTGAGAATTTTGTGGAGCCTTGGATGAAAAAGTGAGTTGCAAGCATTTGGTCCTGGGTAAATTAGCAAACAATCCCATATAAGGAGATGTACCAGGCTCTCAGGTAAAGTAGCAGTATTATGAGTAATGTTCACTCATTCCACTCTCCATATTCGGAGATAAGCTGCAATGTAAGTTTCTTATTGGACCTCTGTTTCCGCCTTTGTTGTCTATTGGTTCTCTGTTCCCACTCTTGTTGCCAATGCACATAAAAGATTGTGTTGCAGTTTGCTCCTTGCTTCTGTGGTTGGAGATTCCCAAAGCCCGTGCACATAAACAAATAATAAAAGCTTTTCTGATAATAAGGATCAGAGTGGCTGTTTCCAGGTTCAACCCACTAAAGGACAGCCCAGCTCAAACGAACAGGTTCTGGTTCTCAGTCTACATCTGAAATCTTTTTTAATATTTAAGAAACATACTGTATTGCAACATGTAGGGAAAGAACAGTGTATCACTTAAAAGGATGAGAATGATCAACCTTAATGAGGGACAATTCCAATACATGCTAAGACATGTATAAGAGATTTAGATCTAATTATCTCTACAAGAAGTTATTAGTTACTACTTGGACAGATGGAAATGTCACTTGCTAACAAATTAGGAACTACCACAAATTTTTCCTTTTAAAAGAAACTACCAAAGCAACCTGATTGCTTGCTTCAAACAGGTGTAAATTGTTTTAATATTTCAAGGGTTTTTTTACAATTAAGGTCCATAAACATGATTAACAATTACAGCTTGTTTACCAAATATATGCAAAAATGTTTTTTTAGATGCAACACAAATTTCATAAATCTGTTCCTACTTGTATGGAGACATTTAAAAATGCTTAAAGCAAAATATAGGCTGGGTCACTTGGTAGAATGGGATTTTATCTCATTGAAGTCAGATAAAAATGAAATTACTCCGGAGTTTAAATATACAGCTATAAAAAATAGCAGGAAGCTTGGAACCTCCCATATTTCCTCATTTTGAAATATATAAAAGTGCAGCTTGGGACGAGGTAATATTTATCAAGTATAACCCATCATACCCAGAGGGAAGCTACTACAAGATTAAGATTTTCAAAGCTGAAACCAGCTAACTGGAAGATAGTCTGTATTTTGCTATCCATGTGGCCATCCATTATTTATGGCTATGCCCCTTTTAAAACAACGTTGGAGAAAAATTGATAGGCTCACAGGTACCATTCTATAATACATGAGATTACATATAAGGCAATGTAGCTGCTCTCTCTCGAACCTGTACTTAACTACAGATGTTTGTAGTGCATGCTCAGAAAATAAGGTAAACAAGTTTTACTTCTGACACTATTGTGACTGTGTGCCTTAGCTATTTGTGCTTCTTTTTTCTGAAAATGCCATATATAAAATTTCAAATATTACATATACAGAAAGCAGATAAAAATGCAATTAGTTACAATTAACTCAAACTAAACACTACATGAAACACAGAATGTCAGACTTGGTCATGGGAGAGAGAAACTGCACATGAGTAATCTTGCCTGTTAAAGAGACGCCTCTGAAATCTGAGTCATATTCTCTGATCCAGGTTAGAATGTCAGATTTAACTAGCCATTATTCCCTATGGGAAGGGCATTTTTAAGCAATCTCCACCAAATTTGCAGGGAACCTAGTCCTAACTGTCCCTTAAAGACCTCCCAAATTTCAGGAAGATTGGGCCCTGGGGTCCAATTCTATGAGCCCCTGAACAAGCAGCCCCCAGCCTATGGAAAAAACATTTCCAAGAATTCCATACCTTCCTCCCTTTGCTTGGGATTCTCTGGTTGAACATTAACTCCCTTGCAAGCATATTGACAAACCAGATAATCCCAATGTCAAACCAGAGAATCCCTAAGTAGAATCCATTTAGCTTCCCCCAAGAGCGGGGAAGATAAGTCCAGCCACAGAGTTTAAAAGGCAGCTGGCAGAAGCTTGAAGGAGCTCTTTTAGAGCCTGGACAGGGAGGAGGGGCAGAATGGGATGGGAATCTACCCTGCCTGCTGCCTCATCCCCCGCTCCATCCATCTTGTGCCATTGTTCTGCAATGGCGTAGAGTTCGGCTCAGCTCCATTTGTTTCACTGCCCTCTCACTCATTGCCTGCATCCAGTCCCTGCTGCAGCTGAATAATCTGGCTCAGCACAATCTAGGTGCCCAGAACAGATATGGGGTTCTTCAATGGGAACCTGGAAAGACGGATTTAGCTGGATCAGATAAATCTGGCTTTTTTCCCTGGTTCCCAGACTCAGATCCGGGAAACCCTAGTGTGAGCTTTTCTGCAGCTGGCAGAGGTTCTTGTGTGTTAACCAAGGAAGCAAGAAAGCTGGGCTTGGTCATTTCAGGGGCCTCATACTGTTGATGCCCTGACCTGGATAGCTCAGGCAAGCTCTTAACAGATCCTGAAAGCTAAGTAGGTTCAGCCTTTGTTAGTAACTGGATGAGAAACCTCCAAAGAAGACCAGGGTTTCAGAGGCAGGCAATGGCAACACAATTCTGTTAGTCCCTTGCCATGAAAACCCCAGCAGGAATCGCCATGTCATATAACTTGATGGGACTTTCCACCACCATACTCGCGCATCCAATGTTTTTAATCATTTCTATATTGCAGGGAGAGCGTAGTACAAATTAAATTAATAAATAATAATAAACATTATTCTGAGTTACCATCGTACTTGTTGACAAGCACAGGGCACATCTTGCAGGCATTCTAGCAGTGGTTAGTTAAATGAACTTCCAGTACATTTGGCGGCATTTGTTTTCAGAGCAGAAAACGTGTGTTCAAATAATTTCTTCTACCACATTTAGAATGTACATTCTATCTTTACTATTATTTTCTTCTGTGCATGAAGATGGATCTAAGACTCACAGTGGTGATTGTATGGACAAAGTTCTTGCTTTAGACTACAGAATTTGTTTAAAACTACAGAGCCACTGACAGCAAGAGACGAAACATCAGTAACCTACAGTCCATGTAGGTGACTCATTCACAGTCAGCTACTGTGAATGAGCTTTGAACAACTTCCTCTGTTTCTGCCTTCAGGAATAAGAGTACAATTCAGTGCCAAAAGTTGTTAGCACTGAATACTGATACATTTTAAATTAAATCATACATGCTATAAAGCTCCTTAATGATACTTCATCTTCCTTTCAATTCTCAAGAAGACATTTCAGCTCCTAGAAATCATAAAGTCTTAGTGTAACATGATAACTTCTCAGCATCGTCCTTTCCTATCTCCAGTGAACAGGGAAACAGAGTTTATTGAAGCAGATGGGGATACAGTTAGAGTATCAGTGGCCAAAAGACACATTTTATTTATTTAAAATATTTATATCCTGCTTTTCCACAATGTTCAAAGTGGCATACAAAGATAGAAACACACACAAATAAAAACATATGAAATAAAAAATACAGCAAGTTAAAACTGCAACACTGGCTGCGATTCTGTGTGGACAGCCCAGCCAAGGTTCCAGGCCGCCCAGATTAATCCATTCTCTCTCCATTTTTAGCAGCGGTTTTCCTTTCAAAAATGATGTGCATTAAAGCCCCCCACATCCATGGCCCTCAACATTCTCCATCCAACCTGTTTCTTTTTAGTTGTTTTTGAGAAGCATGGCTAATACAATACCTTTTTAAAACCTCTTTTTAAAAAGTTCATGTACTGGCAGACGCCTCTGACCATCCTCTCCCTAAGATGCTGGCTGAGCTGTGGCTGATTCTCTTCAGTCTTTTTATAAGAAATTAGCATGAGTAGCATTGGATAGGAATAATGCAATATCTTTAACGACCTTTTAAAAAACAGCTTGTATTTGCAGAACCTCTGATGATTCCTCTCCTAAGGAATAGCAGTAAGGAGAGAGTATCAAGTGGTGTCACAAAGGTTTAACAGCAAAAAACCACGTGACGTGTCTGACAGCAACGGAACCAGTGTATTTAATACATAAAACACATTACACAGTAAAACACATAATTCTAAAATAGCAATTCATAAAACAAATACTACACTCCACATATACAATACCATTAAAAAAGTTGCTAAACTACAGGTATCATAAATTGATAAAGCGCTGGTGCTACAAACTGCTACAAAAATTCATTGCACATGTATACTGTAAAAGTGCAAGTGCATTGTAACAACTCAGCATATTCTTTTTTCACAGGTCCTTGTATGTACGTTTCCTACAATCTTTGTCAAGGAGTACACTTCTTAGCGGTTTTATGAATGGTTACCTATGAATGATACTGATGGATTTTTAACTATTGTGTACTCCTTGACAAAGATTGTAGGAAACAGGGCACATTAGGATCTGGATAACCTGTCGGAGGACTACCTTTGGATTTTTTACAGCCAATATAAAATAATAACAAGAAACTATATACAACAAGAGATTGATTTTATTTTACTGGAACTCTCCACTTGTTGTTGGACTGTTGCATACAAGGACCTGTGAAAAAAGAATATGCTGAGTTGTTACAATGCACTTGCACTTTTACAATATACATGTGCAATGATTTTTTGTAGCAGTTTGTAGCACCAGCGCTTTATCAATTTATGATACCTGTAGTTTAGCAACTTTTTTAATGGTATTGTATATGTGGAGTGTAGTATTTGTTTTATGAATTGCTATTTTAGAATTATATGTTTTACTGTGTAATGTGTTTTATGTATTAAATACACTGGTTCCATTGTTGTCAGACACGTCACGTGGTTTTTTCCTCTCCTAAGGAAGGCTGTTCTGTTATGCTAATTGTTTCTAGGGTACAGCTCTTCACTGAAGCCCTAAATTTGCACTGTTTCTCCTTTAGACACAAGAAACTACAGATAGTATTCTGCTCAAGAAACACTGGTTTTGGACACATTTAAAATAAAAAGGTTTTTTGTGTGTGCACAAACAGAGGATATTATCATGTGGAAACAGAGAAAATATACCAGTCAGATAGGCAAAACATGGGAAATTCTTGGTGTGGAAGCAGTCACTGTCACTACCAGCTGCTAGAGATATTCATTAGTTATCTCAACTAAAGGTGTGTTAAAATAGTTCCACTTTGCGCCTCTTCCAGAAGACGGAGAGTGCAGGAGCTTTCTATACCACATCTGGCATATTGTTCCAAACATGGGTGCAGTCATCAAAACTGAGCATGCATAGACCTCCCAAATAGAGGCAATGGTCAGAAGGGAGGCACCAGATGACCTTAGCTGGCACACAAGTTCATATGGAAAAAGGTGGTCCGTTAGATACGCAGGTCCAAGCTGTGAAGAACTTTGAATATAACAACTGGCACTGAATTATGCTGAGAAACAAATAGGAAAACCAATGAAACTGCTAAAGCACAAGTGGTATATAATCATACTGGTACAGAGCAGCCAATCTTCTACAGGCAATCTGTACCAGATGAAGTTTCCAAGCATATTTCATGGACAGCCTCATATAAAACACATTGCAATAATTACCAAAAGGTTACAGCTACATGGATCAGTGTAGCAAAGTCAGCATGATCAAGATACGGGGCACAATCAATAACGATAGCAGGAAGTTCTCCTAGCCAATTCCCCAACTTGTTTTTCTAAGATCATCATTCGATCCAATGCCACTCCAGGGCTTTTCACTGAGCCAGAAAAGTAGGCCATCATTCCATCAATTTGTATTGCTGGCAACCCCATACAATCAGCCATACATGCCAACGTAAAGATGAAAGTAATTGCAGGGCTGAGAACTTTCTTCGCCACCACTCCTCAGTGCAACGTTGTTCTATATACTCCAAGCCTAAGGCATCACTGGCTGTTTGATGTTGCAATTTTTGTATTGGTTTCAGACTATTTCATTTTCAGTTGTTGACAGAATGTCAGTGTTACTTTGAACTTTGACTAACTTGGATTATTAAAGCCTGGGGAAAGAGAAGGGTCTCATGGTTAGAGAAGATCGCCACTGGAAAGAGAGATGCCAACCTGCTTAAAAAGGTTATTCAACCCATTCTGCAAAAAAAGTCTTTGACAACAAATAACACTGACAACTGTTACCAGGTCTGAAGTTTAGTTGATCTAGTTGTGTAGTCACCAAGCAACTTTAATCATTCCAGCATATTTGCTCAATTTCCAAGCCAGTGAATATTTTGGGTAAGGGAGAGGGGCAGCTTAGAAGCTATTCTGAGGGGAAATTACCAGAAGGAAAGACATCACAAAACAGCAGCTTCTTGTGATCACCTTTGGTGTTTAAAACAAAAAGTTTTAACCTAGGGAAAAATAGATATGAATTAATGTTCTAGAAAAGTTTCTGATGTCCTAAATAAGGTGTGAACCATTTTAGCATGTTTAGCTTTCAGTAACAAAATTTTACAAATATCCCATGTTTATTTTATGTCCCAAAAGTAACACTTGAATTGAACATACTTGAAAAGGGGTGGGGGGAAATGCAAGTGTTGTTTAAATGTATAGTTTCAGGTAGGTAGCCATGTTGATCTGCAATCAAAGAGGAAGATCCGAATCCAATGGTCTTTAAGATGGTATTGGACCCAGATCTTGCTCTTTAATGTTATATTCAAACAAATCCAAAGCTTTATGTGGAAAGCTCTACAGAAGCTATTTTATTAGAATAACAGTTCTGCAGACAAAACATGCACTTCCGTTATACTATTTACATTTAAGGAAAAAAACTAAAGGAACTGAAGAAATACGAATTTTAGCACACCAAGAGAACTGTGCATTATAGGCCTTGGACACAGTTCTCCATTCACCTATTTCAACAGAATTTAACTTTTGTCCCTCAAGGTCACTGGCACACCTCTGTAACTTTCTAAAGCATCATTTGTATTCTTTGTTAATTCCGTATCAGGCTGGTGATCTCAATATCCCTTTCCCCATAAGACAGGAGACACATGAATAAAAATTTCACCTTTGGTTTTGATTTGATCTGCACAACCAATCAGAAGAATTTATAACTTTTAAAAAATTAGATTAACATGTTATGTATTTTGCAGTCTAATATGTGCGTTTGTTTGGGGGGTCTTAAAGTATGAAATAACAAATTTTTAGAAATGAAATGGAAATTTTTCAGCATAAAAAATAAGCACTGGAAAATTTTCTGTCTCACATCTTTAATACCTCTATCCCACATCTAATACCTCCATGTCATATGTAGATTCAGCCTGAATCCAAACAAGAAGGAAGCAATTAGATTAGGGTTCCGTAGCCTGGACATAACACATGACTCCTATTTCTCCATAATGTGATCAGTGGACTAAGTTCCCTGATATTTTGACATCATTAGGTTAAAAAAAAAACAGCTCAGGAAAATCTGACATTTTCCATGCATGGAAAACAATGGAAAAACAACTGATCCAATCTTAATGAAAATGGAACCAAATGAGTCTTCATGATACGTCATTTCTGAGAATTCTTAAAAATAATATACCTTGTTTCTTAAATCACAATATAGAATTAAAACAATATTTTTTCAGGTGCACACCTCTAGTTATATATTTTTCCCTGTGTTACTACAACATACATTGTATAATGTATATTTTATTGTGCATGCTGCACTCTGTTTTTAGGGAGAAAGGAAGACCAAAAATATATTTAAATTAGTATTTTGCATCATGTGATTAGTAAAAATATTTTATGCAGAATTATCTTCCCAGAATTTGTAATTACTGTTTAAACCTGTATCTTCTATGGATTTGTTATGTGCCATCCCCCCTTCCTAACATACACAAACTGATTTTCAAATACTTGATTTGCCTCTACAGTGCCACTTATATGTGGCTTCTTCCCACTGTGATGTCTAGCACCACATGGGTGGGGCTAAGACAAACTTCTCACAAACTGCTGTTGTAATGTATAACAGGGGCCAACACTACAGACAGACTAGCAAACACAAGGGAAAGAGAAGCAAATGCAACTATATGACAGGATCTTGAAAGGAAGGTAGGTTTCGAAAATATTCGTACATCAAAGCCCCTTGAGGGAAAGTTGTAGGTAAACAAACCAACACTGGTTTCTGATTGTGTGTTTTTAGATGGGACTGTTAAATCTTACTAACTTCTAATGTTACCAGCTCTTAAATAAAGTCAATTACTGTAGATGAAAGAGGAGCCATGAAAAATACCCTCCTGAAAAAGAAGAGGCTGCAAAGACCCTGTGTTCTCAGAAAACTTCATACACATCTAGAAATTCTGCAAGCATTATCTTTCTTAATCATATCCTGGTGCTACCAATTGCATTGTTCTTGGGAGAATTATGAAGAAAGGCACACTCTTCTAGGAAAAAGCAAATAGGAAAATGCCATGAGCTTTCCCCAAAGTCAATCAAGCTGTACTGATTATGCCAAAACAATCAGGCCTGCATTTTTAAAAGTTTAAGTCCTATATTTCCCTTCATTTACTTTGTCATGAACTTGTTCTAATTGGTAACATTGTTACATGCTTGTCACTCCACTAAATGGCAATAAGTTTCAGGGAGAGCAATTTTAATGGCTTTTTTATGACTTTTTTATATTTATATAAATAGAAAAATGTCACATCTATATACCATTTGAGCACAGGTAGAGTTAAAGAGGTCCTCCCACAGGGCAGCAAGATCAGTTTCCCAGAGAGAAAGATCCTGTCTGGCTCAAGATCCCTGAGTCCCCAACTGTGTGTCTGCTTCTCCATCAGCCTCCTCAGACTTAAAACTGGTCTTTCTACATCTCCCTTCAGCTAGGAAGGGGGAGTCCCCTGATGGGTACTTGGACAGACCCATTTCTTAACAATTAGATCCCACACAGACACTACCTACAGTTTTTAAGAAACTGTATTGTTTCTTTTGTCATAGACTCTGGTATCCCTTTAAGCTAAGAACAAGAATAGACAATATCTGGGATTCGCTCTCAGTAGCAGCATCCCAACAACAGGACTAGTTCTCTACCCATCCCACTAAGGTACTACCAGTGCTACTGGGGTTAGCAGCTTGAATCAAGGTGACACTTACAGCTTATGCTCACCAGTGCCTCCATCTTGTGCCAAAGGGAGTCCTTAAGGCCCTGGTAGCTTGCTGGTTAAGCACAACTTTCACACCTTATTTGCAAGCAGACCAATATCTTTATTGGTAGATGCTGCACTTTTCTGGCACAAGACAAAAAGGTTCCTGTTATTTAAAGTATAAATAAGTCAGAATTGTGCATTGTTTGGGAAAGGGATAGGAAGGTGGCCTTCTATTTACAATAAGCAGTAGTTTCCTTGACAGCTGCATCGTTTGTTTCATTGTGGCTGCAGTTTCTCTTGGAAACAGCTTTTGATAAATAATGAAAGTGATATTGAAAAGTATTCTTTTTATCATTTCTTCTTATTGGCAGATTTGATTGTCTGTGTTGATGGTTCCACAGACCAACCATCTCTTTCTCACATAATCACACGTAAGCTGTAGTGGTATCATATTTGTTCTAAAAAAAAATCTTGAGGAATCAACTACACATTAGTTGTTGTGAATTTACAAAGACAGCTCTATAGAGTTTTCACATTGATTTCAATATTCTCTCTTCAGCTGAGAACTCATTGCTGTACTCCCTCCCCCATCCTTCTTTATTGATCAAATTTAAAACCTCATTTAAGACGCAGTGTTTAATTTGCGAGAGTGACCTGGGAATCAGCAGGCAGAATTCAGCTATGTCTGGACACTAATTAATATCTGTAAACAGAAGGATAAATTTAATTCTGTGATTACAGAACAAGTACACTATAATTCCAAGTTACATTTAAAATACTGATAGTAACTAAACGGTCATTTTGAACTATAAAGACATTGTATGTGAAATTCTGACAAAATATGAAAAGATCCTACTTAATTTAACATTTTTAAAATACTCTTTGCTTTTTTAAAAAAGTCACTTCCTATAACAATTCATTTGACACTATCTAGAAAAGCTAAGGATGATAAAAATAAAAGGAATATAAACTCTTAAATTTGCAATTAACTGCCATTGGTTTTGGTTTTTTATTTAGGTTTCTAACCTGCTCAGTCTCCAAAGCTCAGAATAGACAACAATACCATACGCACTTTCACCTCTTCGTTGCAGTGAACCTCCAGGGGGTAATGTGCAGTCTGCCAAAATGAAAAGTAAGACAGTGTGTCCTCGAAAGGGAGCAGGACTGACACTCAGGAACTGGAAGATGGAGAAAGGCTTTTCCTCTCACTCACATGCCCACCGGCTCTCTCACCTTCTCCTCTGACCTGAGCTGAAGGCAGGCGGTCCCAACTCCACAATGAGCAAGGGCGGCAGGCAGCACTAAGCTTAGCACAGGATTTTCCCCCATTCGTTTTCTAATTCAGAGGCATAACGGAATGGATGAGAGATGGCAGAAACATCAGCATCCTTTGATTCTGACATGAATGAGAAGGGAAGCCCTGACAGTTTAACTGGCTATGCCTTGTTAAAAAACAACCCAACGCTTCGTTAGTGGTTAGACTTGCCTTCACGATATTAAGAAGGTTTATGAATATGACAACATCATAAGCCCCTTTCCTCATGTGTTTACAACACAGACAAGCTGCCTGGCTAGGCAGGAAATGGAAAAGTACTGGTATGTGAGCAGTGAGGTAAGACTATCTCTCAGCCCTACGCTTCAGAGATGTGCAAAACTATAGAACAATGGAGGTCTCCAAAAGGACTACATACACCCTACCGATCTTCTCTTATCCACTCTCCTATTTTAAGGTGATTCAAGGTGCTGATAGCATCACCCACCTATCCATCATGGGTCATCAATTATCGTTGATAACTTTAGCTCTGTTTGGGAAGACCTTATCAAACCTTCCCAGTTTTACTGTCTCCCAACAGAGACAGCTTCCCAGTCCTTTGTCCCACTCCAAGGACAATCATTAAGTTATTGTTTTGGAGCTGAAGGTGCAGTACTTCCCCAGGATATGTTTCACAGTATAACTGGTCTGCCTGCTGCCTCATTTTCTTTGTGTGCTTTGAACCACTCATGCACGTTCAGACTGTATATCTGAACCCCTCTACCTCATCTTGCCACAAAGTGCTGGTAACTGAAGCTGCTCTTCCCCAGATGCCCTCTATTTTCTGGAACTGGTAAATATAACCCAACTCTGCAACTCTCTCCTTCCCTGTTTTCCTAGACAGCCAAAAACTACTTTTTTGATTGAACACTTGCTTCTTCATTGAAAGAGTTCTCTAGAGGAAGGGATCCTAGTATATATAGGTGTAAAATATCCTTATATTACCCCTCTTCTTGTAGCCTCTCCATGCATGCTAATTCCCCCAACTGGCAAGGAGATCCTCCTCACTGGGTAATGTGTCATGTAAAATATTAAAACTGAAACTAACTGAAACTAACAAACACAAAACTTGGCTAAATTACTTCCTACGTGCACAATAGACCAGTATCAGAATTCTGGAAAAAACTGAAAGGTTTCTTTGATTATTTAGGTTAAACTAAAATAAATTAAGGTAATTATATTATAGAGATAAAATACAGAAGAGATGACTGATTAAAAATCACTGACATTAAAGTCTGGTATACGCAACTGGAGAGGGGAAGAGCTATCATATAATTTAGTTGTGCTGTTATATAGTTTGAATATACTTTTTTGTTAATTTAAATCTAATCTAAATGTAGTGCTTATATAAGTTCCTATGCACTTTCTATTGTTATTCATATATTTTCTTTTAATAAAACCTTTACTTTAAAAAAAAAGAAACTACTTGCTATACACTGGGGGGGGAAATCACATGAGGGAGAGATAATCTCAAAGCTATGCAAGGTTTGAGACAGAGAACTCTTAAGTTAAAAGTAGTCCAAAAAAACTGTGACTAGAAGACTAAGATGCTACCTTCCTTTGGAGTAAATAAATATTAACAGGTATGCCTCTCTGCATGACAGGTACTGTAGTGCTGGAAAGTGATGTTAACTGGCAAAGAAGAATAACCTTTTTTCTAGCCTACATTTACATAATTTTAAAGAGCTCACTGAGGTAAAAAAAAAGGGGGGGAGGTGTCTGGGAAAGTGCCCATGATTTAAGTCTCAGAATCTTAATGTAATGTGCTGTTATGTACAGAGACCAGAGGCAGGCAGAGGAAAGGAGATGCTCTTAGCGGCAGCAATGCTAAGTCAGCAAAGCATTAAATTTAGGTCAGAAGTTCTAACTCGCAGTAGGAAAGCAGCTGAAGAGAGTCTGTTTTGTATTTGTGCTAGTTTTTCCTCCTTTTTAAGAGCATCAAACAACTTAAAAGGATAACCTCTAGGGCCAATTCCAGATATGTGCATGTTTCAAACATCTAAAACACATCACCTACATTACCCGATCTTTACAAAAGCCTGGTATGGGAGGTTAGAACCCATATCGCAGATGTTATTTGTAGTTTCTTATTCCTTGAGCGTATGTAAAGAATCCAAAATCAAGCATCATATGAGCACATCAGATGTTTCTGAGACCTTCAGCCAACCTCCTTCTCAGAGCTGGAAATTCCAAACTCCTGCATTCCCGGCAATGTTTAGGTAGGTAGCCATGTTGGTCTGCAGTAGAAGAGCAGGATTTGAGTCCAGTGGCACCTTGGAGACCAACAGGATTTTCAGAGTGTAAGCTTTCAAGAGTCAGAGCTCCCTTCTACAGACACCTGAAGAAATGTCTGAAGAAGGGAGCTCTGACTCTCAAAAGCATACACTCTGAAAATTTGATTGGGCTCTACTCGACTCCCTGACAATGATTCTCCAGGCTCTTCTTGAAGACTTCCAACCAAGAAAGGACCTCAATACAATCTCAATACAACTCTGCAAGACAGATTCTCTCCAGAATTTTATGGAAGTTTACAGAACACGCCACATCTGGAGTTTGTCCTGACCAGTCTACAAATGACAGCAGAGAAAAAGTATCAAGAAAAGGAATTACTAGCTAGAATTGACAAAGGGAAAAGACACAGAATCATTAAGCAAGTTAACGAAAAGGAACTATTGCTCAGCAATAGAGAACATGCTTTGCCTACAGGCAGTCTCACAGGTTCAATCCCAAACACTTCTGTTAACCTCCCCCTCCCCCCCCCCCAAAAAAATCTTAGCTAGCAAGGCTGGGGACAATCTGTGCCTAAGACCACAGAGAATTTTATCACCTAAAATTTGATGTGCAGGATCTCTTGAAGGGGTACAAGTTTTTCATATCTCAGAGAATTTGGATTAAAACTGGCTGACTGACAGCAGTTTATAAACTGAAGGCAGAGAGTAAATTAGATGTTATGAAAGCAAAGGGTTACTGCTGAGGGAGTAGCATTGTTCACACCTTACTTAGGACTACATTCAGATAAAACACTAAGCTGCAAATTATCAAAGGATGGGAACACCAAAGCTGCTTGTCGCTTATGAACATGTGCTAATTTTGCTCCTTTTCTCCCAGAGATAAACTAAGGATTTCTGGTTTGAAACTAATTCACTCCCCAATGGAATACAAATATAAGTTAAATTGGAGTTTGTTTATTCCTCACAAACAAGAATTCTAAGCTAGGATTATAACATGGTTTAGAATCCTCATTTGAAGAAAGCAAAAAAGTCCAGATTCATTCATTCAAGTACCTGCATTCATACGTTCCAGGAAACCAGGATTACTTTCAAACCATCAAAAAGGGAGGCGGAGGAGCAAGGGGAGTATGCAGGCATGAGAATCAAGTTGCATTAGTTTCTGGTGGCTAGCCATGTTAATCTGTAATAGTAAAACAAAATTAGAGTCCAGCAGCAGCTTAAATGCCATCAAAATATTCCATAGCATACGCTTTCATGAGTCAAAGCTCACTTTGTTAAATTCATGACAAAGTGAGCTTCAACTCAAAGTTTATACCATGGAAAATATTGTTGAGTCTTTAAGCTGCTGCTGGACTCAAAAGCTGCATCCGTGCCCATCATAGGAAACTGTGACTGAACATATAGCCTAGCATTCCCTAGCTTTTCCAAAAAAAAAAGCTGTTCACTGGTGAGCTTGATAAAATTCTCTGGGCTCTTATTACCTTGTATAAGCTAACTGGAAAAATACTGCATATGAAAATTAATGAGTAAAAGCGGGAGTGTTTAAATTTAGTTTGGTTATTATTATTGGAATCTTCTCATTGCAGGGCTGACTTTTTCAAGCTGAAGACGGAAGTCTGGATTCCAGTTTGTTCCTTTAATCAAGAAGACTCCATTGAAAGACTGGCACTTGATGGACCAGAAAAGTTGAACTTCACTCAATCCAAAGTGGTGCCAAGCAACAACCTGTTACTTAATTGAATTCTCAGTCATCCTTTGAACATTTTTGTTCTATATTTTATCTATGTGTTTAAGTTATACAAATCTCATGATATTGTCCTGAATATTAGAGGTTTTGACTAAAAGAGATATATTATACATTGTTTTTTAAGATGGTTGTTGTGGGTTTTCCGGGCTGTATTGCCGTGGTCTTGGCATTGTAGTTCCTGACGTTTCGCCAGCAGCTGTGGCTGGCATCTTCAGAGGTGTAGCACCAAAAGACAGAGATCTCTCAGTGTCACAGTGTGGAAAAGATGTTGGCAGGTCATTTATATCTACTCAGGGAGGTGGGGTTGGGCTGAGTCATCCTGTAAGAGTTTCCCAGGGTGTGGAATGCTAATGGCGGGAGGCTTCACTGTATCCTGAGGAGGTTCTTTTGCATATGGATTGGTACTTGATGTGCTAATCTTCTCTGCAGGGCTATACATTGTTTTTTAAGTTTTATTCCTAGCCCTATAAAACCTATACAGTTTATACACAATTTACACAGACATCCACTTGCCTCTGCCTTACTGCCTATTGCTAGCACTTCCAATTTCTCATGAGGTTCAACATGAATAAACTTATTTTACAGTCAGTGCTTAAGGACTTACTGCTTTGAACACCTTCAGAACAGCAATCCTAAATCCCTCCACTCATGGCCGCTTTCTGTAATGACTGAACGCACCCAGAGTGGGGGAAGGCACAAGCATGCTTCCCTTCCCTCTATCTCACTGGCATGTACGCGCAGCACTTCCATGCCAAGGAAGTATCCACACATATACTCCATCACCACCTCCCCAATTGGGGACGCCACTTTGCAAACATTCCCAATTACGAGAAGGGAGCATATGTGTGGACAATCACTCAACTGAACGAAGTTTAGGTATTTATTAAAATATTTATGCTGGCCAGCCTGCTCCTGGGGTAGTGGCCAGTGTGGGAATGTTGGAGAGGGTGTCTTTGGGTCAGTGTGGGGCTGTGGGGGGTGGATTTAAAAGGGGGACTGTGCCTGTGGCCATAGATGCCACATTCCGTGGGTTCCTGCTGTGGGAGATTTTCCCGTAACAGGAATCAATAGAAAGTGGCTGGCCACAGGACAGGGAAGGTTAGGTTTTGGGGAGGGGGTCTGTGGTATTTGGCAGTTTGGGTGCAGGTGGACTGTGGCTGTGGCCATTGGCAGCCCCATTCCCATGTGTTTCTGCTGTGTGGAAGTATTCCCCACAGTAGAAAGACATAAAGTGGTATGGCAGAAGAACCACCTTTGAGGGGGCATAAAATGGCCCACCAAAGTGGGATCAGCTTGAGCCTTGGTGGAGGGTGGGAGGACAGGTGGGAGATGGGCCCCTGAAGGTTGGGGGCATTTTGCATGCAAAATGCCACCCCTAGCCAGACAAGCCTCTCTTTTTCCCCCATAGGAAATAATAGAGAAGGGGGGCTAAGAGCATCATCTTTGGGGGGGCATAAAATGGCCCCCCAAAGTGGGATCAGCTTGAGACTTGGTG
Organism: Eublepharis macularius; assembly: GCF_028583425.1. NCBI lineage: Eukaryota > Metazoa > Chordata > Lepidosauria > Squamata > Eublepharidae > Eublepharis > Eublepharis macularius. Next base: position 61,837,215 of record NC_072798.1, read on the forward strand.
GAGGGTGGGAAGACAGGTGGGAGATGGGCCCCTGAAGGTTGGGGACATTTTGCATGCAAAAGGCCACCCCTAGCCAGACAAGCCTCTCTTTTTCCCCCATGGGAAATAATGGAGAAGGGGAGGTAAGAGTAGCATCTTTGGGAGGCCATAAAAAGGCCCCCTAAAGCGGGATCTGCTTGAGCCTTGGTGGAGGATGAGAGGAAAGGTGGAAGATGGCCCCCTGAAGGTTGGGGGCATTTTGCATGCAAAATGCCACCCCTAGCCAGACAAGCCTCTCTCTTTTTTTCCCCAATAGGAAATAATGGAGATAACAGGAAATAAAGTGGGATCAGCTTGAGCCTTGGTGGAAGGTGGAAGGACAGGTGCGAGATGGGCCCCTGAAGGTTGGGGGCATTTTGCATGCAAAATGCCACACCTAGCCAGACAAGCCTCTTATCCCCCCCCACCATAGGGAATAGTGGAGTGGAGGTGGATAGGGGCACCTTCTTTGGGAGGCCATAAAATGACCCCCCCCCCAAAGTGGAATCTGCCTGAAACTTGGTGGAGGGTGGGAGGACAGGTGGGAGCAGGTCCCCTGAAAGTTGGGTGCATTTTGCTTGCAAAATGCTACCCCAAGCCACCTAGAAAGATGACTTGTTTTTCCCCATAGAGAACCATGGAGAGTGTAGGAGGATGGGGACACCTTCTTTGTGGGGGCATAATTCAGTGAGAAAATGCCCCCTCAGGCTCCTGCAAAACTGGGAGAAGGTTTTCTCATTGAAAACAATGGCCAAATCAAGCCAAAAAGCCGAATCAATTACCGAAACGCAAATACCGAAATGGTTTCCTGATTCAGTTAAAACCGAATCAGGTTTACCGAAACAGGCAGGCCTTGCACACTCCTAGTGAGGAGTAAATGCAGAAGGGTCACGTGTAAGGGCTAGAGACTCAAGAGTTTTGACAGCTTATCATGCTTCAACAGGAGGCTCCTTTTCAGTATCCTTCTGCTGTCGGCTGGCTATTACTGCATGAGAGCCTAACCAAGGGTCAGGATGGCTGGCCTATAGAAGGAAGACTGGAGGAGGGGGAAATGAGGGAAAGGGCAACCTTAAATTATTCATTGCTTTCTTATTTAAAATATGCTCCAAGATCATTTCAAGTGCTTAAAACAATTCCAAAATAAAATGCAGTGGCTTGCATCCTACACTCTACTCTGCAAAATTTGAAGTCTTCCTCCACACAAGTGGCTCTTTCACAAGTTTGGTGTAGTGGTTAAGAGAGCAGGACTCTAATCTGGAGAACCAGGTTTGATTTCTCACTACTCCACTTGAAGCTAGCTGGGTGACCTTGGGTCGGTCACAGCTTCTAGCTCTCCCAGCCCCACCCACTTCACAGGGTGTTTTGTTGTGGGGATAATAATAACATACTTTGTAAATCGCTCTGAGTGGGTGTTAAGTCATCCTGAAGGGCAGTATATAAATCGAATGTTGTTATTGTTGTTGTTATTGTTATTTCATCAGCCATGTTCATCATAGGAAGGCTCATAGTTTGGAATAAGAATACAACAGGATAAAAGTCAAAGCAACTGAGACAATTAAAATCAGCAGCAGAACATAATCTGTGTACTAAGGAACTAGGGTTGCCAGTCCCCCACTGGGCGGGGAATCCTCTGCTTTGAGCCCCCTCCCCCCACTTCCAATGCATTCAGCAGCAGGGGAGGATGGCTGCCGCCACGGAGACACTCTACAATTCTTCCCTCCTAGTCTTTATGGAAGGAAGACAAGTTTCAGCTAGAGCATCCCCTGTGGGTAAAAGCCGGAGCACAAAGCTTCTGTGTGCACTCTGTCGTAGGAGAAGTCAGTTAGGCTGAGTTCTTCTCCTAATGGAGACTGCCACCCGCTACTGCCCACACCCTCCTCAATCAATTCAGGGCTTTCCTAAAGGTACTCTTCTCTTAATTGTTTATTTGCGTGGCTGGGGGATGGGGGTGAGCAACTCTAAGGAAGTAGCTACCATGGCACACAGCCTTCTCAAGTTTCACTCCTTTACTCCCCCACCCCTGCCACAGGGGACCTTGACTTGCTCCATTTCGTGCTGCCCGCTGCCTTTCTTAAATCTTACTTTGTGTGCCTGGCAGAGAACGAGTTGGTGGCTGCTGGTAAGCAAGTCTTAGCTGCCGAGTTCCAACCTTCAAAGGTTTGCAAAATTTGCAAAACGATACAGAAGCTCAGCTTCTTTCTGAGTCCTCCGCCCTCCCTCCCCCACTTCAGACTTTTGTCCTGGGCTCCAGCTCGTCTGCAGCACACTCTGCAGAAGGTTGAGAATTATCCTGAAAGAGCGCCCTGCAGGATAAGACAGAGAGCAGCTAAAATAGGGCAAAACTGGAGGGAGGGAATGCAAAAACTCTCCAAGCAGCCTGAGCTTGTATTTGCTCAGGCTTGCGTTTGCATTTCCTGCCTGGAGGGAAAGGGAGGGGAGAGGAGGGCATTGGACGAGTAAGCTATTAGTCCAGTGACTCTGTAGAGACCAGCAAGATTTTCAAAGTGTAAACTTTTTGAGAGTCACAACTCCCTTTTTCAGACACAAGTGACTGAGAGTGAGACCTGAGCAAACTAAATCTTTAGCCACCTGACTCCTGCCTGTGCAGACAGCCTGAAGCAGCCTGTGTTTTGACGTCTCCTTCCCCTCAGCTCCCCAGTTCTCAATTTTCTGCCAAGATGCTGAGTGTGTGCATGCATGTTGCATGCAGCCACTGTTTTTTAGTTCCTGCTGGCAAGCTAAGAAAATTTAAGAGTTCCCCCTAAGCCAGTGCATTGTTGCTGCCCAAACTGGCTGGTACTGCTGCCTTCCCTCTGCCTGACCCCTAGGCATCCCAAGGGATAGGACTGGAAAGGCTTGACACATCTTGGGACAGCCTGAACTTGGTGTTGCATGCAGCTGTTCCCTCCTTGCATGGACTGAGACACTTCAGGAGGGGTCTCTGTGAATGAGATAGAGGGAGGGTGTACGTGTGTGAGAAAGTGTGTGACTATGAAAATGCAGATGTGGGGAGGGGGTGAGTCAGACTACTTTTTCCAGTGCCCATCCATTTGCACTCCCACTTGAAAAGAAGTTCAGAATCTCTTAGGAGCATCTGAAACTATTTAGAATAGAGATACCCCACCACCACCACCACACACACAGTTTGAAGAACTTCAGAGCATAATGTGCCAAAATGAAGTATCAGGAGTTCGACAAGGAAACAGAGGTTTCAAAAGCATATACTTCAGAACATAGCAAGGGCTTTAACACAGTGTACCTGCTACGTTAGTAAATGGACCTGAAAATAACTGACCATCATAAAGGCTACTGAGCATTCGCTGCAGGTTGATTTCCTTTCCATTCCCCCGTAGTAAAATTGAGGCAATCGCTTTGCTCACAAGCTGTTCCAAGAAGTTATTTTCCTGCAGCTTTTGAGGATCAGTTACTGTTTCTAATATGTCCAAAAACAACACACACACCCTATTTAGAGTACTTTATTAACATCCATCAAACTAACAAAACCGCATGGACGCTTTTAATTTCGACAGAACTCTTCATCAGACCAGATATTAGAAAAATTGTATGGGGGACAGAAAATATCTTTTTTATTTCCTTCCTCCACCAAGTCTTTCTTGGTGGTCTCCCATCCAAGTACTGTCCCTGTTTAACTTCTGAGATCTGTTGAGGTCCAGCTATACCATGCCACCTTACCTCCCAATAGTTCCCTTATCAGATCTCCTAACTGCAATTGGCATTTTGCTAATTTCCAAGTGGAAAGGGACAGAACTGCATCCGAAGCTAAACTGGAAGGTCTCACACCTGGATGGCACCTTGGAAATGCTAAACACTGAACATGTCAGTTTTTATCGTATAATGAACGTATCAGAGCACAGCTGTTGTACACATTCTCTGTAACACATGCACAGATTCATACTTTTGTTAACCATTAGGCCTGGAAGCTTATTTATCACTTTATAACATGTATAGCACAGGAATTATTCGGGGGGGGGGAGCACATACACCCCTTTCGGTAGTAAATGAATGCATTAACAGCATCATATCATCTGAGGGTGGGGGCACTTCGAACAAGAACACTTCCACCATTTTAGTATACAGATAAGTCCATAAGAAAGTGGTCTTTTAAATATCTTGGTCCAAATTCGTTCAGGGCTTCACAAATCAAAACCAGTACTTTGAACTGTAGCTGGAAACATAGTGGAAACAAGTAAAGGCCTTTAGGTATACTAGTGAAATGCATTTAGCTTGACAGGTTATATTTAGGACATTTTATGCCACCTCTCCACAGACTGTTTTCAGAGGCAAGCCCAGTTAGCAACTGACCATCTTATTCTGAATCAGCTGAAATTTCCAAACATTAAATAGGCGGTCTACAAATAATACTAATGTATGAAAAACTATTCCATGATTATGTTTTTAGAAGACTACAGTTGGCGTATCAGCCCAGTACTAACTAGATGATTTTGCCTCTCTGCTGGAGGAAACACGAAAGAAAAGCACACCTTTGAGATGGGAAAAATAGTTTTCTAGATTCTACTATAAATGCCCTAAGAGAATTTAGATGAGAAAAGGACTAGATTACAATGGCAAAAGAAAAACAACCAATTTTAAGGGGCCTATAAGTGGCTGGTATACAATGGGTTTTCATAAAGTTCGTTCACCACTTTAAAAGAGAAATCAAAAGGCATTAATGAATAAGTGTAGTATGTACGTATACAGATATTTAAGGATTACACCAAAATTGACAATGGTAAAGGAAGTGCAGAAAATGCAATTCAGTGTATTTTTTTGTAAAATGAAAAATGTAAAATAAGAGAAAGGATATGTCCCTTACATGGAAATTGTAAGTTAGGACTTCCACCTTAACTTGCCCCTTAGTGACAACGTGATTCAATCTTGCATGTTGTGGATGATTTCAACACAGGCTTCCACACTCTGTTTTTGCCTTTCAGTCACAATCCACTTCTTCTCTAGCTTAGAAATAATACCAAAGCTAGTGTCTGCACTATATAAGGAAGGATGTGGTTACTTGTTGAAGTTCATGACATGGAGTACCTACTGAAAGGAATGAATGTAAGCAATAGCAATGCCAATTTAGAAGTAAATACCATTGGCACATACAAATGATATTAAGTGGCTAAGAATACATTAGAGTTGCACCTGTGGAGGTAGTGGGCAAGACACGGCAAAGGAATGACAAAGGCACCAGGAAGAGTGCAATGGGCTAAAGAAAGGAAGTTAATGCAGCAAACAGAAAATGAGTGGAATGATAGAATGAGCACCATTACAAATAGAATTACAGTCTTCTGTGTGCCATAGAGTTTACTCTTCAGAGCAGCCATTTTCTCCAGGAGAACTGGTCTCTGTTGCCTGGAGATCAGTTGTAATTCTGGGAGATCTACAGCTACTACCTGGAGGCTGGCAATCCTACCTGGGCCCTGTGTGATCATTTCATTTCCAGGAAATAACATCATAGCAATGCCTCGGGAGCACACACACAAGGCACACGCATGAAGACAGCAACAAACGTTAGAACCAGGTTCTCCCCACACACACACATACTGGGAGGGTAAGGGGACCTGGCAACTCTAATCTGCCTCCATATCCCCCTGTTATTTCAACTCATTTTCCTTTTGTGGGTGTGAGGCAGGAGGGAACTAATTGTACAGATAGATGCTCATACATACATAAGGGATATACTAAAAAGACTAGAAACTGGACTGCACTGGTTTCTTCCAAATGACCACAGAAGTACAGTGACTTCCTAAACGGTCACTGGCATGCATTGCTACTACTGTAACTGGCTCCTTACACAGTAGTAATTTAGGGACCATCCCAAAATGTCTAAACAGAAAAGTAGCGTATTTCAAAATGCCATTTCAAGGTATAGAGGTCCTAGAGAGACTGAATAAGGATTGTGTGAAATGTCCAGAACTGCACAATCAGTCATAGGCAAACATGGGATCCCTGCCCCCAAGACCATAAAATGTTACTACCCCCAATATCCTTAGAAATCCCATTTTCTGTCAGAAATATGGCTCATTATATTGATTTGGACTATTGAGTTCTCTAGGAAAAGACTGGGAGGTCTGAAGGGGCAGTGATTAGGGACCTAGGACTCCTTAAGTTGCAGCCAGAATTCCTGAGTTTTATCTGAGAGAAGTGGGAGCAAGTCAGCTTAGAGTACAGTGAAGGTTGGAAGTTGGAACATCTTTGAATTCTATAGAGTGAAATGATTTCTTGACAAAATAAGTGATTGGGAAAGAGATGCATGTCTACTGGGAGCACTCCTGTCGTTCCACGCAATCTTTGTTGTTGCCTGCCTGTCCCACTCCGTATTTTCTCCCTGTTCTATCTCATCTATAATCTCCCATTCTGACTCTGAAGCTGGGAATGGAACTTCCATTCTGGAAAAATATTATGACTGAACTAAAGCCTGCAGTGAAGGCAGTTGGAAACCTATCAAATAAAATCTGAACCAAACAACATCTATTGGTAAATATAGCGAGTGCTACAATCACACTTATTTTTAACTATCAGAAGCAAATAGAAACCTTCCAATAAGATGATATTCTGCTGCTTTGATGTTTGATTTTATGTTCCTAAGAGACAAAGACTGTACAACTCAGTATACATGTGTCTGAAAGGGATGTTGTCCCAATCATCACAGGCAGCGTACCTTCCCATCAAATAGGATTGTCTGGATTGGTTTTCTGTCCCTAATGTTTCTACTTTCTGCCAATCATCTAAAGTCTCACTGACTTTAGATAGGCTTTCTGGATCTATATAACCATATATCTCTTTTATATTAACTAAATTGTTCTTTAGGGTTCTGCTAACAGCCTTGTAGAATAAAGCGAAGGTGTTGCTTGAATATGCTGTAAGGTGCTGCAAGGGAAATGGAGAAAGATGCTCCGGTTCAAGAAAAAGAGGCAAAGGTTTTGTCAGTCAGCATGTGCAGCCAGGCAAAGCTTCAGAGACAAGGGGAACACAGGCAGAGGACCAGGCTTTACCTCCTCTCTGCCTGCCCTGGAGGGCAGAGGCTTACAGCTTCACCCTACTAATTCTAGCTGTCTCTGAACTGGAATAGTTTACATTACCACAGTTTCTAGTTGCCCTCTGTCCATACACAGCACTCCCCATACCTTTCTGCCAAAGTCTTTTTTCAGTACACATTCCACACTCATTATCCTTATTTTCTCCACATGCTCCCTCAGTATCCTAATGTCCCATTATCTCCAACACAACATAAACATATTCAAAAAAGATACATAAAGGTTTGTCACATCCCTGTATGCTCACAAACCTTGCTCGTGAATATACGTCTCCCATTTGTCCATTCTGTGTGTATACACACATACCAGTTCTGCAGCATATCAATACCCACACCTCATATGCTTTCCTGAGTTTTCTTTCAAATTTTGTAGTTGAACAGACATCTCACATCAGTGAACCTTTCCTGTCAACATGTATTCCTCCCAGCACAAGTGTCCCCATTGTCAATATATAATTTTTGTCTCTATTTGTAGTAAACAGTACTGGTAACACAGTGCCGGGCTCAGTTCCACTCCCAAATGGTTACTTCACAAGAGCCTGTCAGATCAGATGCTATTGCCCAGCTGTGTGATTTTACAGAAAACAAAGACAGCTGTCAGCATCCTATTATCGACATAGTTGCCAGAATAAATCAATTCAATTTTTACGCTGAATTTTTTGGTTGAAACATAAACGGCAAGAATACTGTGGCAATAACATGATCATCGTGACTGTACCAGAAAAGAGAAACATGACAGTACTTTCACAAGGCAAACAGTAAAGTTCTTACACATAAATAGTATGTAGAGAGAAGCAGTAACACTGCTGAAGAATGTCTCAGAATACATGAGACTCTGAAACAATATTCCTTAAAGGTATCTGGTCATCAATTGTTAATTATGAAACACAGATCTGGAGATACTAAGGAAAACAAATGTAAATGAAGAACTGCTCAATATGCCAGTAATATTCTGTTTGAATAAAGTGACTTTACTGAGATTACCATGAGGCCATGGTTGGTGAGAACGTAGACTAGCCTGTGTTGCTAGTTACACATGCAGATTCAAGCAAGCTTTCCACTGAAGCCTGGAGAAAAAATGGCAGAGTTTATCTACAAACTCTACAAAATGACGTAGGAGTAATACATTCCCAAATTCCTTTTTTGCCATAGTACTACAGCTGCTTTGTAATATCAGTTATTCCAAAGGGATAACCATGTTAGTCTGCCCCATATAAAGGAAACAGGAGTCATTTGGTACTTTAAAGACTACCATAATTTCATTCCAGCATATATTTTCAAAGATTAGAGCCCACCTATTCAGATTCAGTAATTGAACTCACACTCAAGGCCCCAACATGGGAGAGAGGGTACAGTTTACTATGGCCTGGAGGTCCAGAGGGGTCCACCCAGGCTGCAGTCCCCATTACTGTGATAGAGAAAAAAATGAGGATAAACTGGAGATCATGCTTGAGGATATTTATAGAAACTTATTTCCTTGTATCTACATTAGGACTGCCAAACCCTCGGTGGGGGTCGGGGATCCCCTGCTCCCAGCCTCTGCCCCCCCACCACCACTACTCACCTGGCCAGCAGGGAGAAAAGGCTCAGGGAACAGGCTACGGACGCAGATTTCGTGCCACCTTCATCAGGAGCGTGCCATTGGCATCCCACGGAAAACTATCACCATCACTTCTCTCTTTCCACCTGGTTAGTAAATCGCATATTCTCTTCCACGTCACGTGGCACGCTCCTGATGAAGGTGGCACGAAATCTGCATCCGTAGCCGGCCCCAGATTGAGCGTGGCGGTTCCCACTCCCCATCCCGGAGTCCATATCACCTGGGGAATGACTGGAAGGAAAATTAATTGAATGAGCAAAAGAACTTTACCTGAACTGAGTTGTATTGCAGTTACCATTGCTGCACTGCGCTGCTGTTATTCATGTATTTGTACTTGGAGGCATTATGTATTTATTGTTGAAATAAGAGGCATTTGCACTTTGTAAAAATTGTTTAATTATGTAAAGTTGCTTTGAGCACAGTGAGTGCCAACGTTTCTGTGGACATCGTCCTTTGTCAGTTTCCATTGTAAAACAGCAGAAACAGCCATCCGTTTTTTTCCCAATAAATACAAATCAGGCAGCCAGAATTGTAAAGTAAAAGAAGGTAATAGACCGATTCTACTGGTCTAGAAAGGTAAACAGGAAATACCAAGTTCTGCTTATCTTATGTTAATATAATAAATGTCAAAAAGAAGCCAAGAAAAATGTTGCTTATAGATCCCCATTCTGATTGTTACACACAAATATAATAAAAAATACTTAGCAATAAGTCCCTCATAAGCGTGCCACTTTGGTAAAAGACCTAATACTACAACATACTGAGTACTTTCTAAAAGGCACAAAATACACCTTCAAAACCTAATCATGAAAAGGCTCAGCACTACTACATGATCAGGCCACAATAATAAGAGAATCAGCCCTTAGGGGGTAAAAAAAAATCTGTGCAGGAGAAATTCTCTGCTCCAACTGTGGAAACAAAATAGGGTTACCTCAGTGAGAACAGAAAGAATATTAATGGAACCAGAGGGGGTTAGTTTCTTGAGGCTAGAAACATGTCAGAGGGAAGAGACACACAATTTGGCCTGAAAAAGCAAAATCCATTAACCATGAAATAGAGAAATTAAAAAAATCACACATTTCATATAGGCTACTACAAAAAATTCATTACACAGACAGGGGAATGTTACCAAGTGAATAAGTTTTGGGACTGGGGGGATTTTTTTTACCCTTAAGTCATACATTTGAAGTGATCAAAAAATTTAAATCTACACAACTGAACTAAGATATTCATGGCAGATAGATAAAAACGTTGCCATTTGCAAATACCCCAAAGCTTTTTTGCTCGCCTAAGGAAATCTAAACTTCTGAATCACTTCAACCTGAGAGATAAACTGAGCCTAGTCCCTGCCCTCCTCCCCCACCCCATCACTTGAGTGTCAAAATATAAAGGAGAATCTGAAAAGAAACTTCACAAAGGCAAATTAAGGCTCTAAGAGTATAAATAAGTAGAGGAAATTGAAGGGCTGGCTCAATTAGAGTACTATTCATATCTCAGGTCTCCCTTCTGAAAAAGATCAAGGCCTCAACTAGGGATCAAAGTGATTAACTGACTAGCCAGCAGCCATGCAGATAAGTAGGGCCATGTTCTACACACACAGGGCTCCTTAGCTGGCAGAGGCTCACAAGGAAAGAAGCAGCACAACCTAAGCCCTGGTATATAATACTTTGACAACTATTCTAAGCAAGCCTTTAGAACGCAGGGCCCACAATCTGCAGAACAGAAATTAATATAGCCAACTGTGAATGGTTTCAGCTGAAATAGAAAAATGGTGCTTCCTATTTAACTGGAGGGTTATTAATCAAACAACACTCAATATGGGAAACACCTGGATGTTTATGAATGTGGAAATTACCTGAAATACATTTTATCATTTAAATTACATTCTCCATAGGAAAACTTTCAGTACTTGGGATATATATTCTGTTAGGAACATACAACAACAAAACTCCTGTTATTTAGTAGTATTTTTAGTGCTATGTGTTCCCAATTTTAATTTATTTTGAAGTGTTTATTACTATAAGTATTTTCTCTTGCTGGATTTTGAGGGCTGATGCCCAAAATGTTGGGGACAAGCTACAAATCTAACCATGCAATCCTAAAAAGAGTTGCTCCCTTTGAAGCACACTGACTTCAATGGGCTTAGACAGAATGCCGCTGTAAAACACACAAAACTGTTGCACAAATGCATGCTTTTCTTTTAAAAGACATATAAGTGCATTTATTCCTGTGATATTTTGTATTTTCACATTCTTCAAAACAGTTTCTTTATCATCTTTGATTCTCTACTGAAATAAGGACTGGAGAAGGTGATCATTGTGTAATAGGCATAATTTAGAAGGAGGCATGTTTACAGTTCCCATTGAGTTTGGCCGTTTGCAAGCTGTGTAGTACTGGCATTTTCTATTGTTTTTGTTTTTTAATCTAGGTTTTCTAAGCTTCTAAATTCTTTTTAAGCTTCTAAATTCTTTGATCTTGTTCTTGCTCTTAGATTTGTTACTTGTCTTGTTTCCTCTTTAGATTTCTAGCTTTAGTTCTATTTTATTTTTTTCAGCTTACTTTCTAGTTTTCTTTTCTTTCTTGGGCACTTTTATCATTATTTTGGTAAGGAGTAGTTGAGAAGTTGAGCTCAATGCTAGAATAATTAATGAGAAGAGGATTTTTTTTTTAGCTAGTTGCCATATTTTTTATTGTTGAAGTTGAGAGAGAAGTTCATAGTTGTGCCTACAGGTCTCCAAAAGGAGGATTTTTCCATGCAGGCTTTTAACTTGATAATATTTTACCTGAATTATGAGTTATTCTTTAAAAAATTGTTTTAAGGTTGATCATTGTATCCCTCCCAAAGTCATGCATTATCACTCAGTCGTGTACCCAGACAGTAAAGGAGTGGATGAAGCTACATTCATTGAGCAACTTCGTTGCAAGTTGTCCTTTGTTCTTTCTATGGCACTGAGGGAGTTCCTGAAAGACCTATGCCAGAGAAAATCTGATAATTCTTCAACCCTAAATAACGTTTTGTGAGATTTTGTCAAGAAGAAGAAATGCAACAAACTATAGGAAAATCAAAAAATCAGTCAAACATATAATTGATTTTACAAAATATTATGCTACAAGTTTTTCCTTTTATGCAACTACCAGTGTTGACAATGCAGTCTTGTAAAAGAAAATCAAATGATCTCTTAGCCACAACATAGTAATGTAATTATTTTTATCCATTTATTTAGATAACCAAATTTTCTCTCTACTGAAGATCCAAATTATTCATCATTCTTCCATTAATTATTGTATCCTGACAACCAACTCCCTGGGGAGTAGGTTAGGCTGACAGAGAATGTGTAACTGGCACATTGTCACCCAGGAACTTCTGTGGCAGACAGAGAATTCGAATCTATGTCTCCCAGACTGTAGTCTGATACTTTAGCCATTATACCATGCTGGCTCTAGGGTAAAACTACACATTTTGTTTTACATGAGTTCCCATCTGGGACTGACATAATGGGAGGAAGCACAGACATTGAATGCTTCCATTTGCAGCCACCCAATTGAGCAAATAATGCTCCTGGGGCCATTTCACCTCATCATGAACACAGTGCGCAGTTGGGAGGAAGAGAAGCCTATCCTCCCCCTCAGTTTTATGTACCCCCAAAATTTGCCAGTTTTCACCACAATATCCTGCTTTCTTCTGAACACTGAGCATTATAGCAAGCAGCGCCTGCCTGAGCAGTCTTTTCCTTTTCTAAACTGATGAGAACAGACTGATGCTATTCCCTTGCTTGCCTTCACACACTTTACTGTTTGCAGGCCTGTAACAGCTTCATCAGTCACTTCCTTAACACTTTCTTATAATCTAAGAAAACATTCTGTCTCATGAGGCACACCCAGACTGCAGAATGATAGACCAAACTTTGAATAATCAGGAACAACCTGTAGCTGTGCTGAATCTTCAAGATTAAAGCGAGTACACAATCTAAACGTGTCCTGGCACAGAATATTCATGATCAGGTAGCCAGCAGGATCAAACAATAACCACACTCACTTGACAACAAACAGCTAAAAGTATTTATTGAAAATGATCAAAGAAGAAGAAATAGTTGCATAATTAAAGGGTAAAATATATAATTGATAGAGTTATTTCTTATGCACAATGCATTCCAAAGCAATCTATTTAACAATGGGGGGGGGGAAGCAAAGTAAAGCTAGAAAAATTTGAAGTAGCTAACTGGGATTGCCAGAGCTCTCTGGAGTTTCTTATAGAAACCAAGGGAGGAGGGACATAAAAAATCCAAAATTAGTGGGTCTGGTTATTTATTCTTACTTATTTCATTTACTTTCTCCACAATTGGGACAAAAAGAAGCTTACATAGTTTGGTGTAGTGGTTAAGAGCAGCAGGACTCTAATTTGGATAACGGGGTTTGATTCTCCACTCCTCTGCTTGAAACCAGCTAGGTGACCTTGGGTCAGTCACAGCTCTTCCAGAACTCTCTCTGCTCCATCCATCTCATGGGGTGATTGTTGTGAGGATAATAACACACTTTGTAAACCACTCTGAGTGGACATTAAGTTGTCCTGAAGGGCAATTATTGAATATTATCATTATCGTTATCCTTATCATTATCGTTATCATTATCATTATCCTTCTCCACTCCTCCATTTCATCCTCACAACAGTCTTTTTAATTAATAAATTTTTATTGGCTGGGTCAATATATAGTCAGATTAAAACACAAATACAATCCATTTCAATTCCCACAAGTATATTTCCCCACCCCCTCCCCTCCCCCTTTTCGATGTTGACTTCCAACAGCACTCAAACCCCCCGCTATTAATATCACATTATTTCTATATTATAGTTGTTCTTATCTTGTTATTAGTAAAGATCTTAATTATATCTTATCTTACTTAGTATCATTAAAACCCTTCAAAAGACCATAATTGTCCCTTAACATCCTATTTCTTTTCCATATATTTTTTCAGCTTTTTCCAATCTTCCAAAAATGTTTTTGGTTCTTGATCCTTCACGTTTCTTGTTAGTTTGTCCACTTCAGCCATGTACAACAATTTGTTTGTCCATTCTTCAATTTCAGGTATTTCTTCTTTCTTCCAGTATTGAGCATATAATATTCTTGCTGCTGTTATCATATAATATAGCAATGTCTTGTCATGTCTATTAACATCTTCTAAGTGCAAAGATAATAACAGCATTTCTGGATTTTTAACAACATTATACTAGAGTATCAAAGACATCTCAGCACATATTTTAGTACAAAAGTCTCTAGCCTTACGGCAAGTCCACCACATATGAAATAGAGAACCTTCATGCTCCTTACATTTCCAACACTTATTAGATAGCTGCTTATTAGCTATGGCTAATTTTTTCGGTGTTAAATACCATCTATATAACATTTTATAGCCATTCTCTCTAATACTGGTACATGTTGATATTTTTAACGTATTTTTCCACAATTGTTCCCATGCTTCCATCATTATTTCATTGTTACAGTTTATTGCCCACTTTACCATTTGTACCTTGACTGTTTCATCTTCTGTAAACCATTTCAATAACAATTTATACATTTTAGAAATTGCTTTATTACTAACTCCTAACAAAAGTTCCTCAAATTCTGAATTCTTAATTCTAAAACCTGTCTTCCTTTGATCTGTATCAAATAGGTCTTTAATTTGTCTATATTGTAACCAACCATATTTAAATGGCAACTCCTCATTTGGTTTGAGTTTTACCTCCTTATCTACTACTTCTGTTAAGTCCTTGAGGGTAAGCCATTCTTTTCCTTTATATTCTAGGTTTGGGTTGATCACCTCAGCTGGTATAATCCACAGTGGTTTCTTCTGATCTATAAATTTTTTATACTTTAGCCAAGTCAACAATACATTTCTTCTCAGGTAGCGGTGCTGAAACATTGCATCCATTTTGTACTTATCATACCACATATACGCATGCCATCCAAAAAGTTTGTTATAGCCTTCCAAAGTTAACAATTTATGATTGGCTAAAGACACCCATTCTTTTAACCAGACTAGACATATCGCCTCATGGTAAAGTTGAAGATCAGGTAATTGCATTCCACCTCTTTCCTTAGCATCACAAAGTACTTTCATCTTTACTCTTGGTTTCTTCCCTGCCCACACAAATTCCGATATTTTCTTCTGCCATTTTTCAAATTGTTTTTTGTCTTTTATGATTGGTATTGTTTGCATTAGGAACATAATTCTAGGCAACACATTCATTTTAACTGTGGCAATCCGACCAAACCACGATAAGTTTAATTTATTCCATTTTATCATATCTCTTTCAATTTGTGTCCAGAGCTTTTCATAATTATTCTTAAATAGATCAATATTTTTAGCTGTCAGCTCTATTCCCAAATACTTAGTCTTATGTACCACTTCACAATTTGTTAATTCACTCAGTTCCTGTTGCTTCTTCTTGGTCATATTCGTGGTTATTATTTTTGACTTTTTATTTATAAAAAAGCCTGCCAAATCCCCAAATTCCTTAATTTTATGCAGTAGTCTTGGCAAAGTTTGTAGTGGATCTTCTGCTATAAACAGAAGATCCACTACACATCATCTGCAAAAGCTCTCAACTTATATGAAGATCCCTTTATTTTTATTCCCTTTTATGTTATCATCTTCTCTAATCTGCCTTAGTAATATTTCTAAGACCATAACAAATGACAATGGTGATAGTGGACATCCTTGTCTTGTACCTTTCTTTATTTCAAAATGTCAGATCTGTGGCTAAATAATAGTTGTAATCCAGACTACCTTCTGCAATCAGACAAGAGTCCGTTGTTTTCAAAAGATTTACTGAAAAAGGCAACCATTATAGTCCACTGGCCCAGATGCAATATCTAGGCTGGTACACGTGTATTGTTACGAATGATAGGCAAAGAACAAGGTACAGAGTATCAAACCCCAGCAGGCCCAACCTCCCCCCATAGTTCTCAAAACAAGCCGCTTGAGGCTGAGAAAGTGAAAGTTTCCCAAGGCTGGAAAAAGCTGTAGTCAAAACATTCCTCTTCTGTGAGATAGCTGCTAGGGAACGTCTTGGCACCTGTAGAAGAAGTACTCAGAACACTAAAAGAATTAAAATGGAGTCTCTTTGGTTACAACATAGGAGAAAACATTCTGAACCTGACATTTCTGCCCCCTCTAAAATGCTCCTCCCCCTGGTTTATGCGGATAACGAGTATGGAATGTCTTAACTAGTCTAGGAGCATGAACATGTACAGAGTGCGCCCATTCATCAAACCCAGAGTCAAAGTCCTTCCATCTGATAAGATAAAATAACTGGTTTCTTTTAAATTTAGAGTCCAAGATCTGCTGTACCTCATAATGGGTCTGATCATCAAACAATGTTGGAATAGGAGGGGCACGGGTGTGCCATTGATTTGCTGGGGGGACTTTTTTCAAAAGACTGACATGGAACGTATCATGCACATGGCGCAGATTTTTTGGTAAATACAGGGCTACAGTCACTTTATTGATTACTTTACGAACGGGAAAAGGTCCTAAAAATTTCAAAGCTAATTTCCGACTGGTTTGAGTAACTTTTAAATTCTTTGTAGACAGATAAACTAAGTCTCCCGGTTGTAAGTCCCATTCAGCCACACGGTGGCGATCAGCGTATTTTTTGTAATCCTGTTTGGCTTTGTTGAGATGTTCTTTAATTAGAGTTGCTGAGCTGCTTCCCCCCACCATTCCGAAACATCTCTGGAGGCTGAAGTAGGAGGGGGGAGCGCTTCAAACGGGAAGGGCTTAAAGTGGAAGCCATATACCACTTTGAAGGGGGTTTCTCCTGTAGAGGCATGCACACTGTCATTGTACGAGAACTCCGCTAGGGGTAGTAAATCAATCCAGTTGTCTTGTTGAAAGTTGATATAACAGCAGGGGAATTGTTCTAATATTTTATTAGTTTTTTCGGATTGTCCGTCGGTTTGAGGATGATGGCTGGAACTTAAACCT
The DNA here is from genome assembly GCF_028583425.1 of Eublepharis macularius. Taxonomy (NCBI): domain Eukaryota; kingdom Metazoa; phylum Chordata; class Lepidosauria; order Squamata; family Eublepharidae; genus Eublepharis; species Eublepharis macularius. The sequence goes on from NC_072798.1 coordinate 61,853,873, forward strand.
TGCTCAATCACCATAAGCTGTAGAAGCTCCCGCCAGAAGTTGAAAACAAATTGCCCGCCGCGGTCCGAAATCACCTTTGACGGAAAAGAATGCAGTTTAACTATGTGTTTTAGGAAAATATCTGCTAGTTTTTGGGCCGAAGGTATAGTGGTGCAGGGTACAAAATGAGCTTGTTTGGAGAACAAATCCACCACGACCAAAATGCAAGTGTGGCCCTTGGAAGGGGGAAGATCTGTGATAAAATCCATGGAAATGATTTCCCATGGCCTGCTTGGCGTTTCCAAAGGTTGCAACAGTCCGGGTGGCTTGCCCTTGCGTGACTTGGCACTGAGGCAAATGGGGCATGACACTATATACTGTGAAATGTCCTTGCGCATGCCTGGCCACCAAAATTGCCGTTGCACTAGATGGAGCGTTTTTAAGTACCCGTAGTGGCCAGCTGTGGGGGCGTTGTGACAACATTGTAACACTTCTTTCCTTAAGCTGTTGGGTACATAGAATCGATCCCCCCATAGCCACTCTCCCTGCTCGGATTGCTGCAATTTTTCCCTGGGCACTTTCTCCCCCTCCTTTTCCACTTCAGATTTCAGCTTTAGTCTCCACATTTGATCTGATTGAGGAGGCTGGGCTGCGCGACTGTGCGTTGTGACCACTCCTCCCAATTGTGTAGGTGAAAAGACAGTGTCTATTGTCTCCTCCCTTTTGCTTTTATGTTGAAGCATGCGCGATAGGGCGTCGGCAAAAAAGTTAGTTTTGCCGGGCAAGAAGTTCAAAGTGAAATTGAATTTAGAAAAGTATTCCGCCCATCTAAGCTGCTTGGCATTTAACCTTCTAGGGCTGCGTAAGGCTTCTAAATTTTTGTGATCCGTCCAGACTTCAAACGGATGACGGGCTCCCTCTAACCAATGTCTCCAGGTGGAGAGTGCTGCCTTTACAGCAAAAGCTTCCTTCTCCCAAACGTTCCAATTTCTTTCAGGTTCAGAAAATTTTTGGGACAGGAAGGCGCAGGGTTTAAGCACACCATCCTCCCCACGCTGCAAGAGGACGCCCCCTATTGCAGTATCGCTGACATCCACCTGTATGATAAATGGGCGATTTTCGTCAGGGTGTTGCAGTACCAGTTCAGAAATAAATTGCTTTTTGAGTTGATCAAACGCTGATTGGCACTGTGGTGTCCAAGTTAATTTAGCACTTGGTTTTTTAGCCTGCTCCCCTTTGTCTTTGGTTTTTAGCAGTTCAGTAAGGGGAAGAGTTATTTGAGCAAAGTTAGCTATAAATTCTCTATAAAAGTTGGTAAACCCTAGGAAAGATTGTAGTTCTTTACAAGTACTGGGTGTTTGCCATTCCTGGACAGCTTGCACTTTGCTTGGGTCCATTTTCAAGCCATCTTTGGAGATGCAATATCCCAAATAAGTGAGTTCTGTCTTATGAAATTCACATTTGGACAGTTTAATAGGCAGTTTGTTACACATCAGAGTAGTTAAGACTTTTTTCACAAGATCTATATGTTCCTCTTCGGATTCTGAGTAAATTAGGACATCATCTAGATATACAACTACTCCTTTATATAAAAATTCATGTAATACTTCATTGATCATGGACATGAAAACCGAAGGGGCCCCGGCCAGGCCAAAAGGCATAACTAAGTATCCGTACTGGCCGAGGGGTGTATTGAACGCGGTTTTCCATTCATCGCCTTCCCTTATACGAACGTAGAAGTAAGCATCTTTTAAATCCAATTTTGTAAAGATCTTACCTTGTGCCACGACGTTGAGTAGATCTCTGATGAGTGGTATGGGATAGGCGTTGCTGGAGGAGACTGCATTAAGTCCTCTAAAGTCCATGCACAGTCTCAATCCTCCATCCTTTTTTTTGACAAATAGCACTGGAGCAGCATGTGGGCTATTCGCGGGTCGGATGAACCCTCTTTGTAGATTAGTGTCAATGAACTTGCGGAGCTCCTCCCGCTCGTTTGGGCTCATGGGATACAATCTGCCCTTGGGTAAAGATGAACCCGGTAAAATTTCCACAGCACAGTCCGTCCTCCGGTGGGGAGGTAAGGAGTTGGCTTCTTCTTCAGTGAAGGCTTGGACATAGGGTCTGTACTGTTTAGGTATTTGGTTAAGTTCTTCCTGAGTTAACAGGGCTTGCTCAATGAGGGTAGGGTTGTTACCCCAATTCTGGTCCCAACGATGATTTTTACATTTATCATGTGAAAAGGTAATGCTTCCGACCGCCCAGTCTATATATGGGTTGTGATCCCACAACCATCTGCTTTCCAAAATTAACGGGTATTTGGCTGTAGTGCTAATTACGAACGAGCTCGTTTCCCAATGTTGTCCCATACTTGTGATGACAGGTATCGTTTCGGTAGTGACTGGATTCATATTGGTGCCATCCATTTGTTCAAAAATGACTGGAGTCTCCAGATCTTTTATTGGTAGTACTAATCCATTCACTAAAGCTGGTCCAATAATGTCTCTGGAGCACCCTGAGTCTATAAGTGCTTGTACACGGATATGTCTTTTTCTTTCTGGATTGACTAACGTAACTGGTATGAATAGTATGGACCCATGAGGTCTTTCCGGAATTGGAACTGACTGATTTTTGATCTGCCGCTTGGGTCCTTCTACGACAGATCCATCTCGTTTCCCGAGGCAGGACTTTCGGGGGTTTCCTCACCGATTAGAGCTATTGAATCATAGTCCATAATTTCTTCTAGCTCTAAACCTTTCTCGGGAGGATTTCTGCGGAAGGTTCCTCTGCCTCTCGTCGTTCTTGGAGCGGGTGTTGGGCGGGCTGGCATGGGAAGAGAGGTGGGGGCTGGACGCCTTGGTGGGAACGGATTTCTTTGCACAGGCCGGAACAGACATTGTGCCGCGAAGTGACCGCCTTGGCCACACTGTAGACACAATCCTTGTTGCCATCTAGCATCTCTCGCTCCTCTAGTTGCATATCCAATACCCCTACTTCCTCTCACAAGTACGGATGAGCGCTGGTGCCCAGTGGTTTGTTGCTGTTCGACCAAGCGTACTTCTTGCATACGATTTTCAACTTCACAAGCTAATTGAATCCACCCTAAAAGTGTGGGAGGATTATCTTGCATAAGGGCCCTGTCCAACAGTCTGGGATTCATGCCCTGTTTGAACAGAATTATTTTGGTGGACTCCTCACACCTTGGATATTTAGCGGTCAGCTGTCGGAATTTTGTAACATAAGTCTCTAGCCGACGTGCTGCCTTGTCTAATTGATTGTAATTCTGTTCTGGCTCTACTTTCTTCTAGGGGGTCTTCGTACTGGGCTCGGAGTGCATCTACTAGATCCTGCAATGAATTCAATTCGGGGGGGCCCAATTCGTAAAGGACTACATACCATTCTGCTGCTTTTCCTTGTAAACGAGACCCCAAATGTTCGATCTGGCTGGCTTCATCTCTGAACAAATGTCCCCAACGATTAAAGAATTGTAAAGCTTGTACTAGGAAAAATCCTAATTTGGAAGGGTCCCCGTCAAAAGTGGCTTCCAGTTTTACCCACCCCATCGGCGATTCTTGAGGTCTGGCGACCGGAACAGGCAGCGGGTAATATTGTATTGGAACTGGGACATGCCGAGGTCTCAAATCAGGGTACTGCGGAGGAGGTTGCACAGGAGGTTGCTGGGGCCTCGGTTGAGGGGCCCCTTGGGGTCTCAGTATACGCTGTACTGGCAGAGGGGGTCCTCTCGGTCCCGGCTGCGGTACTGGCTGAGGAGTGGTGCCCCGCGGAATCGGTGCTACAAGTCTCGGCAGGAACGGCTGTCCTCGCGGCTGGACTGGTGTCGGTGGAAGGACCAGAGCTTCCTCCTGCGGCCGCTGTGGTGTACCCCCGGGCTGAGATGGGGTCTCTATAGGCCCCTCTCGTGGTTGTTCCCCTCCTCCTCCTCCTTCTTCCTCTTCTTCTTCTTCTGTTTCATCCGATTTCTCCTCAACTGGCCCCAGCGGTGGATTCAGTGGCTGTACGGGTTGTTGCTGATCATCTACTAACAGGAGCTGCTGTTCTTGCAGAGCGGTGCCTGTCCCCGGAATAATTCTCTGTAAATTTGACAAACTCTGACTGATGCTCTGTACGCCAGAAGCCCTCTCTTGGTTCCCATCTGATCCTCCGACCACGAGTACGGAGAGCAAATGAACTGCATGGGCCAAATTCTCTTCCATACTAGACAGTCTCTCTTCTAGTACCTGTACACAACCTGGGGCCACCGCGGTGGCCTCAGCTTCTGCATATTTATGGGGAGGTTCATTAGGGACTTGCGTAGTCTCTAAATATTCTGCATAGGACGTGGCTGCCCCAGGCCAAGGCCTTATTTCTCCCATGCCCTGGGTCCCGGTACCTTGCTCTTCATTCGATCTCCCCGCCAGGATTCCTTTCGCTAATCCTGTGACCGCCAAGATTCCAGCATCTACTGCTATGATTTGGCTTAGTAATTGTATCCACGTGTGCTCATTTGGATCGCGTTGTCCCGTCCACGGAGCGACTTCCGCATAGTCCCAGCTCATCATATCGCGGCGGGACGTTTCCCATGTTTGGGTACTCTCCGAACCTCTTCGATCCCATTCCAACTGGTCGGCCTCACGGTTCCAGTGATACCAAGGTTGACTACTGGGGTGCTCTGCTATCACGCCCAAGCTCTGTTGGCCTTCCATTGGGGGCTGCGTGAACATCATACTCGCTCTCCTTTCCCTCGCATCCCTTGGCCTCGATCCCCACTGCGTCGGCGTCGGCAAGGATATCAGTGGGTCAGCTGCTGCTGTGGGTCGAGTATCAGTTCTACTAGGAGCGACGGTATACATCGTAGTAACGGAAGACCCCGTTCCCCTTTGAACGGGTCCTTGAAGTTCCAGTCCTTCCGAACCGGGGGAGGCATAAGGATCAAACAAAGGGTCCCTGTCAGGAGCAGCTTTGGCATCCGTCTGCCCCGGCTTAGGCATTGGAACAGGTGTGATTCATAACAAAATGTCAGATCTGTGGCTAAATAATAGTTGTAATCCAGACTACCTTCTGCAATCAGACAAGAGTCCGTTGTTTTCAAAAGATTTACTGAAAAAGGCAACCATTATAGTCCACTGGCCCAGATGCAATATCTAGGCTGGTACACGTGTATTGTTATGAATGATAGGCAAAGAACAAGGTACAGAGTATCAAACCCCAGCAGGCCCAACCTCCCCCCCATAGTTCTCAAAACAAGCCGCTTCCCAAGGCTGGAAAAGCTGTAGTCAAAACATTCCTCTTCCGTGAGATAGCTGCTAGGGAATGTCTTGGCACCTGTAGAAGAAGTACTCAGAACACTAAAAGAATTAAAATGGAGTCTCTTTGGTTACAACATAGGAGAAAACATTCTGAACCTGACACAAACTTCTCTGTCAGGTCGTCACTGACACAGATTGTCGCTCTTTGTTCCTTATATATTGTTTTTACTGCTTCCATAAATTCTTTACCTAAGTCCATCTTTTCCATTGATGCGAACATAAAGTCCCAGTTCAAGTTGTCAAAGGCCTTCTCTGCATCTGCAAAGAAAAAGCCAACTTCTTTATCTGGTCGCTTGTCAAAATATTCAATGGCATTTATAACCACTCTCAAGTTGTCTTTTAGTTGTCTGTTTGGTAGGAATCCAACCTGGTCCTCTCCTATAAAGTCCATTAGCCATATTTTAAGTCTGTCTGCTAATATTCTTGCCAATATTTTATAGTCATTATTTATAAGCGAAATTGGTCTATAATTTTTCACATCTGTCAAATCTTGTGATTCTTTCAGGATCAGAGCAATGCTCGCTTCATTCCATGTATCTGGAAACCCTTTTCCTTGAAGTATATCATTCATTATATTTTTTAATATTGGTACAAGGTCTTCCTTCATTACTTTATAAAATTTAGCTGTGATCCCATCCGGTCCTGGTGCTTTTCCGATCTTTGCTGCTTCTATTGCTTGTATAATTTCTTCCTCTGTTACTGGAGCATTCAGTCTCTGCTTCCTTTTTTCTGATATCCTTGGTAAATCTGTTTTTTGTAAATATCGGTCTATTTCTTCCAAGTTTACTGCCTTCTTTTGAAATAATTTCACATAATATTTGTAAAAGGCACGCTTAATTATTTGCTGGTCTTTCAATTCTTTTCCTTCTTCCATTATCCTATTTATAATTTTCTTCTATTTTTTCTTTTTCAATTGCCAGGCTAGGTACTTTCCTGGTTAGTTTGCTCCTTCAAATGATTTCTGCTGAAGTGTCTTTAATTTCAATTCTAATTCTTTGTTACTAATGGCTCTTACTTGTTCCTGCAGTATTTTGATCTCTTGTCCACAATAGTATCTCTTGGTATCTTTTTTTGTTGTGCATAAGCTGAATTGATTCTGTATACTAGATCCATGTTTGCTGTTATTTCTTCTGGTTCTTTGTCTAAAAATCCTGCTAGAATTTCTGTCATTTGTTCCTGTACACTTTGTGTATCCGATTCTTGCATGCTCCTAAACCTTAGTTGCCTCTCTGTCGCTTTGCATTCCATCAGCGCCATTCTTTCTTGCATCATTTGGTTTTCCTGCTTTATACTCACTGATAAATCCTTGGTCTTCTGCTCTACCTCTTCAACTTTATTATTAGTTGCTTGCAATTCATTTTTTATTCCTTCTAAATTTTTCGCCAGTCCCGCTACCTCCGCCCTAATTCTGTCTTTCATATCTTTTAAATCCTTTGCCAGAGTTTCATGCATTTCTTGCAACGATTGACTCAGTTCCTTATGGCTCTCCGTAACTTTTTTTTCCAATCCTTCAATCGCTGCATCCACTGAGGCTTGCCATTCCTTGTCTGCTTTTTTCCCAACCATTGTAGGACTCGGCTTAGTGCCTCCCCACATATCTGCTCTTTTCCTTAGATCCATTTTGGCTTCTTTTCTTCTTATCTTCTCTCAATATATTTCCCCGTCTCCAGTTTAATAATTAAAAAATAATTTTTCTTAATTCCAAAATGTCAGGCGTTTTTTCTCTATGGTTTCCCTGCAGCTTCTATATGATTACTGGCTTCACTTCAAGCCTCACTTAAGATGGCACACTTCCTGTTCCTGTAGTCTTTGTAGTCTCTCGATGCTTTGTTTGTTTTGCTTCCGGGTCTTCTTTCTTCTACTCCGTCTTCTTACTTCCTGGCTTTTGCTGTCCTCTCTAGGCACCCAGTTGTCTCCTCCCTTATTTACTTCCCGTCTCGTGATGTTTCCTCTAGCTCACACCTCCTCTCTCATGCTGGCTGTCTCTCCTCTGACCGCAAGTATGTATAAACAATGCTTCTTATTGCTTTTTTAATGCTTAAAACTTCACCAGCGACAAAGTTTTTACTCAATAATTGTTCCTTGTTGTTTACTCTATTAGATTAAGCCTTTTTTAAAAAAAAAATTCTTAGTCTTTTCCCTCCGTTTCAATTTACAAAGTCCGATAACGATCTTTACCTTTCGATGATTTTTCGGGTTGTCTGTGTTGTTTCCTTCATTTAATGTTGGTCAAAGCTGTTGCTGAGGCTTGGTTTCTGACGATCTTATGCCAATTAAATGACTCCTGAGGGACTGCAGAGTTAGTAGCTTGCCCTTCTCCGAGGGGACCTCAAGGTGGTGGGGAGAATCCTTGATTCAGAACTCCCCCCCTCACTGAGATCTCTCTCTCTCGGGGTGCATAGCATTCAAGCCCAACTTCTCTCTGAAGTTGGGTCGGTAGCAGGCGTTATAGCGCCTCGCTTTCCAAAAAAAAGTACCTCGGACAGCCCAGATCTCTAGGCTCCTTCAGATCGCCATTAATCCCAAACCGGAAGTCCATCCTCACAACAGTCTTGTGAGGTAGTTTAGGCTAAGAGTGTGTGACTGACCCAAGATTACCCAGTGGGCTTCCCAGGCAAAATGGGTATTTGAACTGGATCATCCAGATCCTAGTCTAACACTCCAATCAATCAATCAATAATTTATTGCTTCAGCACAGCCATAGCAAATAACAAAAAAGTACAATATTATTAATACAAATTACTACATCATAAAATTTAAACCGAAATTAACAAAACTCTATCAAGATCTTTAAATCCATAAAATCCATAACAGCATGGATATAATACTACTAAAGGGAATTTATTAATACCCTCAAGTAAATTAAAACTTACTTCCATAGTCTTAACTGTATTTTGTTTACCGATGTTACAAACTTTGCCACTTGCATTGTAATCCATTTATCCTTATCTGCCAGCAGCACCACCAATTTATCTTGCTCTGACCTCCCTGGCACCCGTTGCAGAATATTTCTAAGATATTTCTCCCGAATAGTTACAAATCTCGGGCATCGAAACATAACATGGGACATATCTTCAATGGATTTATGATCACAGGAGCACACACAATCAGCAAGTGGGTTCTTGTTATAACAGCCTTTCAGAACTGCCAAATGAAGTATATTTATCCAAGCCCTAGTAAACGACGTCCTATATTCTATGACTGTTAGGTCATCAAAATAAGCTGGCCGGGTTATAGGATGGGATATAAGATGATTATATAGAGTTGCTGAACTCATAATACCTAGCAACCCCTGATCTTGTGCACTTACGTCCAATAATCTTGGTTTAATTAGACATCTAGCAGCTATATAATCATAACTCCTTAAATATTCTTCAGATAATCCTAATTTAGCCAATAGGGACAGTACCTGAGATTTCCATGATGTATCTTTCATCTCTTCATATGCCATTGTTACCAAAAGTTATGCTTGGGAGAAAAAAATCTTCAACCAAAAATATATAACAAGTTTATGTACTGTTGTTACTGGTGGCAAGGCCAACTCTGATCTTACCATAACTGATGATGTGGAATTTGGGACTCCCAACATCATACGTGCAAATTTATTTTGTATTACTTCCAATGGATATAAATTTCCAAATCCCCAGATTGGTGCACCATATAACATTTGGGGGAGTAATTTTGATTTAAATATTTCTAAAGTGGGATACTAATGAACTACCTTTTGTTCTATGAAATCTGTATAAACCAGATAATACTTTATTAAGTTTCTGTCTTGTTAAATCAATGTGAGTTGTCCACGACCCTGTTTGATAGAAATTAATCCCTAAATATTTATAGGTGGTCACCTGATCTAATAAGTTACCATCCATTGTCCACCTATGTCGCTGCATCCGCTTGCTAAAAACCACAATCTTTGTTTTAGCGTAGTTGACCTGGAGTAAATTCCTCTTACAGTATAGACTAAATTGATTCAACAATCTTCTAAGACCAATTTCTGTCTGAGCAATGAGTAATGTGTCATCTGCATACAAAAGCACAGATATGGCCTTGCTGGAAAATACTGTGCCCCTGTAAGGGACTCCACCATGTCATTTATATAAAGGTTGAAAAGTAATGGTGCTAGAATACAACCTTGACGAACCCCTTTTGACTTTTTTACAGAGTCGGATAGCTGACCATGTAGGCCACGTCTAACTTTTATTAAAGTATTAGAGTAAAGTCCTTTAATTCGTTCCAGCAGTTTATTTTCCATTCCCAGCTTACACAACTTCAACCAAATGTGCTGCCTTGAAATTGAATCAAATGCCGCTTTGAGGTCTATAAAAGCAACATATAATTGTCTAGATTGTTTATGCACATATTTATGTATAAGAGTCTGTAATACAAAACAATGATCTATAGTTAAACATCCTTGCCTAAATCCTATTTGCTCTGGTGCCAGCAGGGATTTTTCTGTCACCCATTCCTCTAACTTTAGGTAGAGGTGTCTAGCATATAATTTCCCTATAACGTCAAGGAGTGAAATTGGTCTATAATTAGATGGATCTTTTCTTTCCCCCTTCTTATATGTAGGCACAATAATAGACGTTGTCCATTCATTAGGAATTTTGCCAGTATTATCAATATGTGTGAATAGAGTAGCCAGAACCAGTCCCCACCATTCTTGAAAGGACTTAAAGATATCAGGGGAAATTAAATTTTCCCCAGGGGCCTTATTGCTCTTGATCATAGCTATTAGAGATTTTATTTCATTAGGAGTAACTAACACTCTAATCAATAAGCCACTCTGGGTCTCCTTCGGAGCCTTTTCAACAAAATAATGGAAGGTTTGGGGGAAGCACTGAGAAAACTCCTAGTATTTCTTTCCTTTGAAAATTTGATCCAATTCGATGGACCTTAGCTAGTATAGTTGGTGGAATGGCCTGGTTTCAGACAATCACACTAACCACATCTTAATTAACCATAATTTGACATTACGTCTGGATGGAACCACAGGTTGATCTGTGCTGGTTAGTATCATTTAAAATAGTTATTTTTAAAAATTTCTATGACACCTCTTCTTGGAAACTGCCCATGGAGGCTTATAATTTCTATGATTAGCTTTGTTTTCCAAAGAACACTCTCCCTAGCTTTTTTGGGGCTTACAATATAAAGTCATTAAAACCCAGCATTCAAAAAAGCAGCCAAAGCACAAAACAACACAAAACATGCAGCAGCTTAAAAAGGGTCTTATTTCTCAGCCTAAATGCAGACTATAAAACCAATAATGGTACAGAGGTAGTTCGGAAACCCAGGATTTGAAACTGAAATTCTTTTCAGTGCACACCCCTAGTTGTCAACCTCTGACAGTGCAATCCTAAGAAGAGTTGCTCCCATCTAAGCCCATTGAAATTAATGGCCTTAGACTGGAGTAATTCTTCTTAGGATTGCACTGTGAGAAGGCACTTAGCTGGCAAACAGGGAAGAGGCATCGGAGGAAGAAGTCCTGAAGAGATAAAACACTGCTTGATAGCATAGTAAAAACCTGTACCTACCGAAAAATACAGATTTTGTCTGGGCTCTACCTTTTCTGTACATTCTGCATGAATCTCTAAGAGCGAAGAAACTTGAAAGTTATTCCTATAGTTCAGATCAACATTCAAGGCAGATCCCAGCCCTTAATAAATTGAACCACTAATCTAAGAAATGCTGCTTCAAATGCAATACAACACATTTTTCGTTGATGCAAATCTACACAATTGCATCTGTGTGTCGCTATATTCATTACAAGTATGATTGATTTATGATTGATTTTAAGTTGTATTTTAATCAATGATGTACCCTGCCCTGAGTGCACCTGCAGGGAGGGCGGGTTAAAAATAAAAATAAATAAATAAATATTAAGCATACATTAAATAGTTTTTATTTTTAGCTTCATTGTTCTACTTTATTTCTATTTCATTTTACATAAGTATACTGAAACATCACAGATAGGTGCTTGAAACAAAAAAGTATAAAATGATTACATATTAACTATTTAAAAAGAAACAAAAATCCAAATGGATCAATTCTGCATTGAATTCCGTATCAAAATATTACTGGCAGTATTTTTACCAAGATTTCAAGTGCCAGCATACTGCACTGCTAGCCCCATTCAAGCCAAAAGCTAAAAACACATAACTATATTGCTTTGAGTTATGTCACCAATTATTTACGTAAAAATATCCATCAAACTACAGTCTAACTTGCGAGGCCATATCCTCAAAAGCCTCAAGAGCATATAAGGATTGTTGTAATTAAAAATGTGTCCAATAGATATGAGCACAAACCGGAAAACAAACGAACTGTGCAGTTTGTGGTTCATCGCATTCCATGAACCACGAACTTTCACATACCTGCCCCAGTTCACAAACCGGTTCGTTTGGTTCATGAAAACGTCACATCCAGGTTAGCAAATACTCACTTCTGGGTCAGCAGAAGGTCACTTCCAGGCCAGCAGAAGGCCACTTCCAGGTCAGCAGAAGATCTGCAGGAAGTCCATCCCCTGTTGCCTAGGAAACTGATCGATCGGCGCCAGGCTGTCTGCAGTGACGAACCAAAAAATGAACCAAACGAACCAGCCTAAAGTTCGTGGCGGTTCGTCAGAAATGGGCTCTGATGAATCATCAGTTCGCGAACTATGAACTGGCCTGGTTCATCACAAACTTTGGTTCGTATTTCGGTTCATGCCCATCTCTAGAGTCCAATATTAATGAGAAAACTAAGATCACTTTTAAGAGTTTATAGAGTTTGGTTTTCTATTTCTAGTGCTATGCAATTCCAACAAAATAATTTTTCATTTTCAAAAAGAATAAGAAAAATACAATATAGATTTTCTATTTAAAAGAATAGCTGGATTTAGGCACGTTGAGCAATTACTGATTTCAGTTTACTTCCTCCCTTATGTTTCCCTATATGTTCCTTTGAATTCTGATCTATTAACAAAAAAAGACAATGGCCCCAATTCCTGCACACAGTCGGGGTGTTGTTTCTACTGCTGCTCAAGGATCTTCCTACCAAGCATATGGCACTGCATAACTGAACAGCTACAGGTCAGCTCCATTCCATTCAGTTTGTTAGCTGTACAAAATACTGTCAAGATGAATACAACAAATCCATCCTGATGCAACCTTGCCAAGGAGAAACAAAACTGGGGGAAAAAACCATCCAAGTGTCCATGTTTTTGTAATATGCAACCAACTTATGGTGAACCCCAATAAGGGATTTTCAAGGCAAGTTAGAAGCAACAGTGGTTTGCTATTGACTTTCTTTGCAGAGTCTTCCTTAGTGGTCTCCAATCCAAGGAATGGCCCTGCTTAGCTTCTGAAATCTGATGAGATTTGGCAATACACTATGCCACCTTTCCTCCTAATAACTATTCAACCATCTGTTTTGCAATGTATTGTGCTACACCTGCATGGAAAACTGTTTGGTTGCAAAGCCCTTGTTAGTTCTAAAAGGTACTCCTTACCCTTCAGATAATAGGTCATCCTACCAGATGAGAGCAAATACATCAAGGATCAAATTTCTGGACAGTTGGTTTTGGTTTTATTTTTTAGCTTGAAATTCGTATAGAAAGATTGAGATGTTGTTCTGATGTTGCTCAAGTACAGAATTTCATTGTTAGTCTACCTCCAACTAAATGGAATTTTCAAAGCACCAATTATGCTGCAGCTTCTTTTCAAATCTTATCTACTTTTGGTTTACTTTTGGTTTAAAGATTCGTGCAACTTGGCTGACAGCAAAGGCTATGTAGTAATGAAACGTAATGAGTATCCAGTGTGGCAGCAGACAGAATTTTTTTACACACACACAAAATCAATTCCTTTTAAAATGTTCTTTGTGTTAATAATGTTTGTTCAGAGAAGAGTTTGTTAAGTCCTCAAAGTGTTCAGCGCTTTTCAATGCTCCAAACGTTCACTTGTGCAGTATGGTTTTTTCCCCACTATTAATGTTGTACAACGGAAAGAAACTATCTTCTCAATTCAAAGAGTAACCACCTTTCTGATTAAAATTATAGCAGATTAATAATATGAAAATCTGGGAATTATGGGCTTTTTGACTACCAGTATGATTTCCCCTCCCAACAGTGTTCACCTGACATGAACAACAGAGGAATCTGAAAACACAAAGCAATAGAAAAATTTGAGGAAAGGCTGGCTTCTGGTTCACCAGACCATCTGTGTCAACTGCACTGGAGCAAATAGCTTTGAGCCAAAACTCTACACCCAACTCTTCTCCATGCAGACCAAAAGGTCTGCAAAGGAAGAGCAGCGGGATGTGATAAAGCCAAAAATCACTTATTTGGAAGCTTCAGCAGAAACACCAAGCACGCTGAATCCTCCAAAAGGACAAGATAATCAGCAGGACAGGGGAGCACATGCACACACTTCCCCCCCACACACACTTCCACCCCACCAGCCAGGTGAGCAGGGGCCAAGAGGAGACAGGGGTTCCCCCGCCCCTCGCAGGGAGTTAGCAAGCCTATTAGCTACTCAAACAACTTTTGATGGACCTTTCAAAGTGACTGTCTGATTGTCCATTGGCTTGGCCAAACCACTTTATATTGGAAGAACTCACATGTTTGGAACAAATCAATGAAGGTATATTTCCACCAAGAACAGTCTCGTTTTTTCCTGCTGTGTTTGATGATATAATGACACTCATCTGTGTCTCCTCATTCATGTCCTCTCGGTGCCTATTTCAGAGTTCCCACAGACATATTTAGTCTAATTAGGGATGAATCTCACCTTGGACAAGAAGTGCAGAAGACTAACACAAGCACTTTTCATAAACTGGAAGTGAAAAGGCAATAGAAACCTGTGTTGCATATTCAAATGGCAGAGGCAGCAGCAGAATCCTCACAAAGAGTTTCAACTGATCTAGAATTATTTTCCTTATTGGTACAATTTTTTATTATATCTTTATCTCAAATATCTTTCAAGAAGCACAAGACAACATTTTAACCATATGTATCTTATGGATCATCAGAATAACTGCTTCTGTCGGTTGGCATCTTTATCCCTGACCATACCCAGAACCTACCTTCAGCTCCCTTCTTCCGAAGGGAATGCCTTGACCCAGAACAAAATCATCAGCTACCAAGAGCCAGCAGAGATGGTCATTAACACACCCATCTAACATACAGTGTAAACTGCTTTGGGGGGGCAATCATGGCTGAACAGTAGGACACAAATATAACAAATTAAGTATCTATTATGAGACCAAATGCTACATAATGAGACAAAGCCAAAGGACGAACAATCACTGACGCTCACCTCACTGCCCTTCCAAAATGCCTTCCTTCTATAACCTTGAAAACCTTCATTCTCACCCCTTCCCACCCAACAGCCTTCTGCATAGAGGCATCAACCATACACATATATTTAACACTTCCTTTAGCAACTATAAGTATGTGACAATTTAACACCTGTCTACACTAATCTCAATCAGTTTTTCTATCAGTTTTTCTCAGTCCTCTCAGTTGATGGGGCCCCCAAGGAATTGTAGTTCTCTAAATAGTTAGAAGCATCCTCAAAAAGCTACAGTTTCCAGATTTAAACTAGATTACATCTGGAATACAGATGTATTCAAATTATTCTTTATTATGGATAGCAAAAGAGAATGCAGACCTTCCACCAGAAACACAGATATCGGACAAATAACTCAAAATTGATGCCCAAAGGACTATTTTAATTAAATAGCATTCCACACAAACTACAGACCAATAACAGCCCATTCTTCCTCAACTTCTTCTTATCAAGATTGATGGCAGACTTAAGCTTGGGACCTTATGGTTGAAAACACATTTGTCATGGTCTCGTTTTGCTATCCCATAGTTTCACACAAGCTAAAAATATGAGCAGCTAAAACAGTTTCCACGTTACAGAGTTCAGTTTTATTTTTAAGTTTTCTGCTCTCATTAACTAAAACCAAATGTCAAAAATCCAGTTGAGCCAAATTGCTTGTTGCTCTGAGATTAAATGCTCAATGATTCTAAACAAAACAATTCATATCAAAGTTGTTTTCAATGCAAAAATGCAACACCTCTCCACAGATCGTAGATTAAATGTAGTTCCTCATAAAGCATGCTCAAAACAGAGGAATAAGGAATTCTTCTAATTTAAATGCACAAAGCCGGCATGGGCGGTTTCAGAAAGACATCTTCTGCCCTAACAAACATATGAACTGTCTTTGCATTAGAAATATACTGGGTTGTACTAACACAGGTATGCATGTATTTAAACGTCTTCTCTCAGTCAGCAAACTGACTTTGAAATTCTATCATGAGAAAAAAATAACTAAAGGTAAAGCTTTGTATGTATAAGATCCCAGATAGCAAGTTAGTTGTAAATGCCTGTGCCTAATGAACAAAGCAGTCAGTACTAAGCTAGATCAGTCAGTGTTCTAAGTCAGCATAAGGCAGCTTCACACACCACGCAAGAAACTGCAAGTACCATCTTAATCAGGTGAAGCACCATCTTAATCAGAATCTTACTCCCAGGAAAGTGGCGCTGTACCAATGTCATCCTAAACAGTTACACCTTTCTAAGCTCAATAATTTCAATGGACAAAGAAGGGTGTAATTCTGCTTAGAATGGCACTGTTACACTCTACTTTTTCCTGAATGGAAAATTTACTAATCATTCAACTATATAGAAACAGGTTCATTTGTTTAGCACAATACAATTGAGGGAACACCATTAATAAATTAATCATCTTACCTTATGTGCATTGATATTACTGTGTAAGGATAGGAGAACAGAAATAATTTACATCTACGATAAGGCTTACATATTTCTATCAGGCATGGTTTTGGGTTCATTGCATTCCTATTAACAGTCTCTATCTTATGCCAAAATGATGGAAAGATAAAAATAAATAAAACACCCTTACCAAAGAAGAGGAATGCAGACAGCAGCAACAAGAACACACAACTGCTAAAATAACTAGGGGAACCCACAGACCAACAACAAATAGCCAGTATAAGAAAATCTTTTTGCATAACTAAAACTATCCTACTAGAAAAGGCTAAGCATATTCAAGACAACTCACTTCGTACCCTGGTGCGCCACCAGAAGATGCTGCTGTGGAGGGAAGCCCAGATGAGGCAGCCAGACCTCCAGAGAGCACGCTACAGCGGGAAGCCCAGGTAGGGATCAGGTGCGGAGCAGGCAGTAATGTCTGCCACCAGCTTTCACCCAGCTGGGATCAGAAGCTGAGCAGGTGGCACTGCCCGCCCCCTACCTTCACCCAGCTGGGATCAGGAGCGGCACGTGAGGCAATGCCCGCCCCCCTTCACCCAGCCTGGATCAGGCGTGGAGCAAGAGGCAATGCCCTCCCCCCGTTCAATCTTCCAGAATCAGGCACAGAGCAGGCAGCAACGCCCCCTCCCACTTCACCCAGCTGGAATCAGGGATGGAGCAGATGGCAATGCCCACCCCTGTTTCACCTGGCCAGGATCAGGTGTGGAGCAGGCGGCAAGGCCCACCCCTTACCCGGCCAGTATCAGGAGCAGGTGGCAATGCCCGCCCCCTCCTTCACTCGACCAGGATCAGGTGCATAGGAGGCAGCCATGCCTCCCTCCTGCCTTCATCTGCCTGGGATCAGTGATGGAGGAGGAGGGAATGCCCGTCTGCCTGCCCTCCCCTTTCTAGAGCCCACTGTATTTTTTCCCACAATGGGCTTTGTTGCTCCTGCAGCCCACACACTGATTGTTGTGAGTCCTTCATTAGGAAGCAACACATGCAAGATCTTCCAATAAGCAATAAAGGTACACAGGAGTGATAGATGAGTGCAAATAATGCAGCAAAATTACGCTGTGATTAGAGAGGCAAAAGGTTTTATTTGAGGAAGTTACATACTTGATAGTAAAGAGGAGAGAGATAGGTTCCTTGCTATCTGACTACATCTTGCAGAGAGAGAGAGAAGGAGTGTGGCAGGAGAGAGAAAGAAGCAGGATATTGCCCTGTTTAGCCCAACAGGAGACAAGACAAGGAAATGACCCCCAGGAAACAAGAGAGGTGCTACTCTCACTGTCCTAACTAAGTGATCCTTGCTGCCCCCTGCATGGTAGGCTCTTCTTCCTTCTTGCTGCTGTTGTACACAACAGCAATGTTGTAGACATTGCTATTTCCAACAAGGAGCACCCTTCACAATTGTTTCAGTATACTGACATGAATCTACACATGGTTTGTACATGGATTACTGGTAACTTTTCAGCTCTATCATTTCTTATTCTGTAAAGCATCTTTAAGAAGTCCTTTAGTTCTGTAAAATTATTTGCCTGCCATTCCTTTCACAGAATACATACTCTAGCGTTCCAATTGCCCGTCCAATTTAAAGATTTAATTTTCTTTTTCAAAGACCCGTGTCATATTTGGTTTTGTACTGAACCACATTTGGCTCCAGAACCACAGATTGCAGAATCCTGCTCCTGAGGAAATGGATCATGAAAAAAAAATCATTGTATCTATTCCTGAAGTCAGCTGCACGCAAGTATATTTAACTGATATCAGTGGGAATTATATACAGAGAACAGAATGAAGGATTACAGCTGAAAACAGGTATCTTGGGCAGATACATGCATATACAGAAGAACTAACTGATTGAAATTGGATCTGCCCATACATAACCGGGTAACTGGTAAACAGTCTTGGTTAATAAGTAGTGAAGCTTAGCCATTCTGTTGCTCAAGGTTGCCAGAGAAACATGTATAAAGACATAGATGGTAGAGTTGTAAATACGTTTTTATATATTGAATTATTGTTATTATATATTGAATGATTTGTTTAAAATGTTTTAATGTTTGATGTTTGCCGCCTTGGGGATCCTATTTGGTGGAAAGTGAAAACAGAATGTTTTAAATAAATAAACACTGTTACATAGAAGACTAAGGACAGAGTAGATCAAACTATTTTTTAAAATCAGTACCGTGAGAAATCATGATAAAACTTAGGTTATTTGAGGTCATTTAAACCCCTATGCATTTTGCATGTACATACATGGGAACACAGAAAAAACTCAAATAGCAACTTTATGCTTCCTTAAACTCCCCACAAAATAAAGGATCATAGTATTTTGCAGTTCCAAGCCTCTACAGCAATTGCCAAAGCAAGGATCTCTCCAGAAAAATTAGGTAAGACTGAAATCCTACATCATACATCTTGAAAAGTCCCATTTACACAGTTGGGCTGCCGGTGAAAACTCCTGCCAGTTCTATGAATTCTCTGGCCTTCAGGATTTCATGGTGAAAGCTGTTTAGCATCATTCTTCTCTTCCATTCCTTCAACATAACCTAAAATTGCTCATGCATGAAAATCACATGCTGGATATTTTCCTTACACCAGTTCTGACAGCTGCTGTTACCTAGTGCAGGAAGAAGTGAACGACTAGAAGCTTATCCTCTTTTCTGCTGCAGCACATGGATCAACTAGGCACTTGTTTAATAACTGCTATAGATTGGGGTGGTTACTATACATATTTGGATGGGATAAAAGCATTCTCTCAAAATACAGGAGAGACTTGCCACCAAACATGTTCTCATAGAAGAAGCTCCTTTAAGATACAAATAAATGACAGTTACAAGAATATATTCATTTTATTTTAGTTCAGTTATACCCCCACCTTTCTCCCCAATGGGAAGTGAAGGTGGCTTACCTAATTCTCCTCTCCTCCATTCTATCCTCACAACAACCCTGTGAGGTAGGTTAGACTGAGAGTGTGAGACTAGCCTAAGACCACCCAGCGAGCTTCCATGGCAGAATGGAAAATTGAACACGCGTCCCCCAGATCCTAGTCTGCCATTCTAATCACTAGAAATCGCACTTGCTGGTTATTGTTTGGCCTTTTCTTTCCAATCATTCAGGCACATGCATAACATACAAACAAATCTTGTATTAAATGTTTTTTAGCTGTGCTCATTAATGGATTTGTGCATTCCTAAAGCAAGAGGATTTGCACAAAGAATATTTCCACATTTATATTTTATGTTCCAATCCACCCAGAAGCAAGATGATCATGACAGCCAACCAGTGTTCCTTATGCTCAATTGCCTTGTATGATTGGTAGGGGTACTAGGGTTGCCAGCCTCCAGGTGGCAGCTGGAGATCTCCTGGAATTACAACTGATATCCAGGCCATAGAGATCAGTTCACCTGGAGAAGATAGCTGCTTTGGAAGGTAGACTCTATGGGATTATACCATGCTGAGGTCCTTTTCCTCCCCAAACCCTGCCTTCTTCAGGTTTCACCCCTCCAAATCTCCAGGAATTTCCCAACTTGGAGCTGGCAACCCTAAGGGGTACCCAAATGAAGCAATTTTAGAAGGACTCCATGCATTGTCATTAACTGCAATTATCCTTTCAAAACTAAATGCTGTGATCTTGTGCAAACGTACTAAATTGTAAGCCCCACTAATGAGAGTAAAGTATTTCTGCATAAACATACTTAGGATTGGGCTAAAGGCCATGTTTTTATGGAGGTGTTTCAAGTTTAGATCAGTCATCAAAGGTAATCAAGGCATTATATTTCATGTCTGTCCACACTGGCCAAAAACTGTGCTTGGGTACAGAAACTTTTGTGGGAAGAGCAAGCAGGCTGTAGAGTAAACAGAAGAAAAAGGCATTCGTTAGCAACATACAATGAAGTACACTTCAGAGAAAAGATGTACCTGCATGCAGGGTAAGACAGGTGATCAGTCTTGAGCTGTGCTGCCAGACAAACAATTCTGATTAAGAAAAACTCCTAAATCTTGATCATCAATAATCATGTCACCAGTTTCCAGTTCAATTGGCATCCCTGACCGTCTCAGCAACAGGAATAAAGTCGCAGATGATCAGCCTCTTTAGGGGCTGGCTAAGATCTATCAAAGGACGGCCATCAATTTATGCAAATATGTCAAGTCATCTACTTCCCTCCTTTTTACAGCTTTTATTTTAGATTAAAGCTGTTCATTTTAAGAGACCATGCTTACAAATTAAACATGAAGGATGGCCATTTTAAAATCATAAATGACAAATACTATTAAATAGGATTAAAATCAGTTTTGGCTGTGCAACTGTAGCAACAGTAGCCAATGCTTCTCTCGTCATAAGGATCATGAACAAAAGTTGGTCTGATTTCTTTATCCTTGATAAAAAGTGTGGCTTTACAGTGAAGCTCTTCTATAAATAAATAAACGAAAAGTACACACACATCACTTTCCTGCCTCATAAATACTATATCTGTCACTCAAACAGATGTCAGTGAACACAATATCACCTGAGCAGTTCCATTTTCACTCTGCAGAAACACTGCTGAGTGGTTGAGAGAGAGAGACACACACAAAAATACTGATTTGATTGGCATGTGTTTTCTACACTACTGTAGGAATATGCACAGGTCTTGCTGTCCTGAGATGAGATTCCTCCTAAGGATTGCATTTATCTTCACAAGGCCATTACAGAAAGTGTTTAATTGCACAGAAGCCATTCAGATAATAGATATGAGGTTTGATCATAACATCAACAGTAAATTTCTCACTCATGCAGTAAAACCGGATTCAGTTATTTCAGGTGATAAATTAGTGATGTCAAATCATTACACAGAAAATTATTAAAGATCTAATTCCATATCAAAATTTACAGCATTTACTAATTTAGATATTTATACCCTGGCTTTTCTCTACAATGGCGATTCAAAGGGGTTTACCGCATCATTCTCTCCTTGTCTAAGTTATCCTCACAACAATCACCCTGTGAGGTAGGTTAGGCTGAGAAGGAGTGACTGGACCAAAGTCAGCCAGCAAGGTGCCATGGCAGGGGGGGATTCAAACCTGGGTCTCCCAAATCCTTTTCTAAGGATTACACCATATTAGCAGCCTCTTTTTCAAGGTTATGGAATCACTGATACGTGAAGGAACCAGAAACACAGAAAAATATGTGAAAAGTAAGTAACCAAACCACAGTTTCAAACTTCTTAATTAGAAAAGTTAAAGAAACAGTATATCTAATATGAATTCAAGGTCTCTTTTTCCAACGAAAGGAACAGAGAGGCATCCGGTTGAAGATGTTTCAGAATATTCTGTCTTAACCAACGTTCCCAAGAATGGGCTAAAAGGCATGTAACGCAGCAACCATACTGAAGCTAAGCAGATCTGGATGCAGATGAGAACTTTATAGTGCTACCTTCAGTTCTACAGAAGAATGTGAAAAACAGGCAAGATGCTGGACCAGGAGATCCACTAGATCTCTTCCAACTCTGATTCTGCAGAAAAACAAAACAAAGGTAAATTGTCCATCTCTTCCTGCTACTGGCACTTAATTGCTTACTCACATAGAATAATTCTTTGTTAAAGAGGGAGAGAGAGAGATTTTGGTATCCAATTCACATCCATTAAAATGAAACTTACATGGAAAATCCTGATGAAACAAGCAAATTGTATCACCAGGCCTATCTGGCTTGTTTGGGTTCCCTGCAGAAGGACCTTGTGCTCGCTCCCTGGCCTACCCATAGTTCATGAACCAGGCTTGTGTGCCCAACTTACTCCTGGTTAGGGAATAAATCCCTTCACCAGTTATAAGGGCTTCTGCTGACAGTATCTGATTCTAGCTCCATACAACTATGCTTCTCCCCCAGCCATTTTTTCAAAAGTGTTTTTTTTAAAGCTCACTTCCATTTCTAGCATCTCCCCATTCACCTCCTTCTAGAGCCTCCAGATCAAGGCATAGGATCCATCCTCACAGGTATTTAGGATCTGGGGGATTTAATTTAGCAGGTGATGTTATTTACCTCAAACCTCTGTAAAAGGGACAGATTTTTCTCCAGGTCTGTTGGCAACCCTATTGGTAGTTTATTCATTGCTGTAGTACCAAAGCTATGCTGCTGCCTATTCAGAAATCTGGCAAGTATTGAAAGGAGGAGATTTTCCTTCCCAGGCTCATACTGTGCATTACTCATGTCTTTGAAAATCTCTCTCCAAACAGACTTATTCAGAGTTATGTTCTATACATGGCAACACATTGCCATTTTTAAACTACAAAGCCAATGCTAATTGATTCCCCCCCCCCCCCGCAACCTATCTTCAAAAATTCTCAGCTCTAGCTTCAATATCTATTTGGCACAACATAAAAACTCCATGAGAAACCAGAATATGGTTTAGTATGGACATAGGATAAAATACCATATAAGCATTCCAAAATCACACACACACATCCTCTAAAAAAAGTCAGTGCACCAAATACAATTGGTAAGTGAAGCAACTCTTGAACTGAATGCACATGTTCAGTTTTTCAGCAACCAGCACCTAAAGTGTTTCTCACCTGTCTGATTAGCTTCCATTGTCAGGTAGTGATTCAAATAATGGATACTGATCCAAGAGATTCGTCATACGATCACTGATGAAAGGAGTTTTAGATATCCAGATGACTATCATTATTGCATGATTAATATAAGGTATGAACTCCTCCTGGCATAAAGCAGATTGCAAAGTCACAGACCCCGTAAGAAAATTCTGTTCTGTGCTTTTGCACTTATTCTACTTATCACTTGGGGGGGGAGTATTTAAATGTGGCACCTAACTCTTCCCATTAAATGCCATTCAAATCACAGAGCAGCAGAGAATTTATAATACAATTTTACATTTAAATACTGTGTATGCCACAACTGCTGACTGAGAAGAATTTTCTTTTTGAAAGAGTAAGCACTATGTACGCAAGATATTTTCCTAGTGCATTCAGCTTGCAAATTCAAACTGAGATCAATAACAATAGTCTGTATGTTTGCAATTCATGGGCCAAGGCCACTTGGTTTTCTGAGATCAGATTCATGCATCTGCAACTTTGGTGTTGTTTTCTGTTAAATGCACACTCTCTTGCTATTATTTTTAAAACCTGCTTTTTGTGTATTTAAATTTATACCTACCACATCCCAACGATTTTGGGTGTTTAAAAAAAATCAAAAGTTTTAAAATCCAATTATAACAATATAAAGTCTGTTCTGAGTGAAAGTCAGCTTTTAAAAAATTGTCAGTCCACTGCTGGCATAACTTTAACCCCTAAAAGCTAGCAGGATGGTATTGTCTTTGGAAGCAAAATATGTTACATGCAAAGCATTACAGAAAGCACCAAATATACATTTAAAAAGCAGCTTCAGGAAGGGCTATTTTGAGAAGCCATTTTTTCCCTGCTGTAAATTCCCTACCACTGTTTTATTTTCTTCCTGAAGCATTCCTAATGTGAGTTTGCAAAGACAAATGTTCATCTGCTACAACATGAAGTGAAAAACCAGCTTAGTGCAGAGGCAGGCAGTCTGTAAGGCAGACCTAGGCAACTAACTGCCTAGTGATCCAGAGGGCAGTGGTGCCAGTACCCCAAGCAAGCAGGGGTCCCAAGCAGTGAACCTAGTCCCAGCTCTGCTTTCCAGGTCACCTTTCCCCACCTCCACAAAGGATGGGAAGAAGAGCAGGTAGCCACCGCTCCTTCTCTCAGGATTCAAGGAGGCCTGTAAGTATGACCTTTCTCAACCCCCTTGGGAATATCTCTTACAAAATTAGAAATACTAGTTAGCACGTTGTTCAGACCATCAGAAAATTGTATCAACATGGTGACTTCTGGTGGAGAAACAACGATGGACTGATGCCTCCAGAAATGCAGAAAAACATCACAGATGAAATTAAAGGGCTGGAAAGTGAGCTCTTTTAATTAAAGAAAGGTTGAAGAGATTGCCCACTTTCTCTTTTATGGTGACTCCCCTTGATGGGACTCCCCTGATGGTTTTATTACAGAGATGAAGGTCCCTGTAATGAACCAGAAGGATTAGCCAAGAGACCGGGATAAGGATGGATGCTCTGAGGGAACTTGAGTCTGGTCGATCTCCACTTCTTAATCTTGTGAGGAATTAACTACCAGAATTTACCAAGAGAAATTTTCTTCTGTGAAGGAGTCTGACTTCCTGATGGTGAGACAATCAAAAATTTGACAAAACATTAAGAAAATAAGGATATTTGACTGCAAAAAGCTTAATAAAGATTTATTTTATTTATTGAAGACTGTAGAATGTAAACAAACATAGTCTAACACCCAGACTCTGTGAATCAGGTTTGTTTACATTCCACAACTGGAAGCCCGGAAAGTAAATATAACATTTGAACTGCAGTTTTATTACCTGCTTTAACCAGTAGAGGGAGTCCAGAAATCAGTTATTGACTGTAGAGTTCTATGAACTGAGTATTTAAAGAGTGGTGGTTTGCTATTATGATGAGAGAGAACATATAAATTGTATTCTTTAAATTGTATTCTTTTTATTTAGTATATTAATCAGAGGGAGCTCTATTGCTGGATTACGATTTACAATGTCTACTAAGAAAATATGAGGATTTGTGGACTTACCTACTGACAAGACTGTTACTCCAGAGTTTATGCAAAAATTATTTGACCAAATTAATAATAAATTAGAAGCCTTTGAAAATAGAATGTTTAGAGATTTTCAAAAACTGATGACAGGTTTTCAAAAATAAAAGACAAGTTTGGGGAAATGAGAGATGAAATGACACAACAAACTAAAAAACTGGATAACTCATTAAAAAGCATAACTGTTAAAGTAAAACAGTCTATTGATAAAATGGACACTTTGGAAAATAAGACAGAAGTGTTAAATGAGGAATTAGGAAGCCAACAAGATCATCTGGCACTGCTGGACCTGAGAGAGAAAGAGTTTTGTCTAAGATTCGGAGATATACCAGAAATCCCTGAGGAAATATTAGAAATAAGATTATTGAATTTTTAGCAGACTTCTTGCAGTTAGCAGGAGAGGATATGGAAACAGAAGTGGATAATGTCTACAGGACAAATTCACAATTTGCCAGTATAAGAAAGGTTCCAAACACTTTGGTTCATTTTGTGAGAAGAAAAGTAAGAGATCAAGTTTTACAACAGCATTTCAAAACAAGACTCAGGATGGACAAAATGGATATAATTGTAATGAAAGATATACCTATAAGAATTTTACGCTACTGGAAAGATTATGCCTTCTTAACTGAAAATTTAAAACAAAAAGATCCCATTTAAATGGAACAAACTCAAAGGGGTCATTTTTACCTTTAAACAACAGAGATTCAAACTTAATTCTGTCTTAAAAGCAAGAAAATAGTGAACTGGGGATAGAGTCATCAAAAGAAACAACTACAGATCCGTAACGGTTGCAACTAGATTTGGTTAAGCAAAAGAAAGATTTAAAAATGAACTGTCCTAAACCTGAAGATTAAACATGGAGTATAAATCTATAACATGGAATATAAATGGAGCAAATGCTCCTCAAAAAATAAAAGATATTTCATTTGAAAAAATTAAAATATGATATATGCTTACAAGACACCTATAGTAGAAAAAAAGATATAAAATATTTGGTTTATAAATCTCTGGGGAAGAGTTTGTGTCAGCTGATTCTAAAAAGAAAAATTGAGTAGTACTGCATATAAACCCACAATTGAAACCAGAGTCGATAATATCTGAAGATCATGAAAGATTTGTAGGTGTAAAATTCATCACAGGTGGATCAAAGACTATGATTTTGGAATTGTATACACCAAATGAAGAGAAGGGATTGTTTTATAAACAACTTATGGATAGATAACAGATTTGGCTTGTGAAAGTTGGTGTTTGATGAGTGATTGGAATTGAGTGATTTTCCCAAAAGCAGATAGACTCTCAGAGAAAAATATTAGAAATATGCAAGGCAAACTGCCAAAGATCTTTTTGGAGTAGATGGATAATTTAAATCAAGTAGATATTTGGAGAATGAAAAATGGCAACTTTAAAGAGAATACCTATTTCTCAGAGAGAGACAGATCATATTCAAGATATAATTATGACTTCCAATGACTTAGTTACAAATGCCTTCAAAGTAGAAATTTTACCAAGGACTTTCTAGGATCATAACCCAATAAGCATAAATTGTAAAAGAACATTTAATTCATTCAGATGGAGATTTAATGAAACACTGCTACAAAAATAGGCAATTGTAAAGGGCTGTAAGAAAAATTAAAAGAATTATTTCAATTTAATTCAAATAAAGATACTGGTATGAGAATAGTCTAGGACGCAAGTAGAGTTTTTATGAGAGGCTATTTGATACATCATAATACAAAGCTGAATAAGAGGCAAGAGAAAACACAAAATATCATGGATGAAATTAGAAAAGGAGAATTAACACTTCTCATTAAATAAGAATTTTACAACAGCAGTTATCTATGTTAACAATATGAGAAATGGAAATAAAATTGAATAATGTTAAACAAATTTTGAATTTTCAAATAAACCAGGTAGATGGCTGGTTTATAAAGTTGAGGGGGAAAAGAAAAAAGAAAATGATACAGAAGCTACAGAGGTCGGCCTCCCACCTTTGGCGTGGGGGGGGGGGTTCTCCCCACCATTGCACCTTAATGTATTTGATTTATTTTATTATTGTTTATTCAATGTTGATTTTAGAATTGTTTTCTTGTTTTTATTGATTTTAACTGTTGTTCACTGCCCAAAGCCCATGAGGATGGGCAGTTTATAAATCAATAATAATAATAATAATAATAATAATAATAATAATAATAATAATAATAATACAAGAAGGAGATAAGGTTTCAAGGGATAATGTGGATATTCAAAAACTTTTTAAAATTTTTATAAAAGCCTGGATGTTCCTTTGATGAAAATAGATGACTATCTTAGAAAACAACATTTACCCAGGATCTTTGAAGAACAAAAACAAACTATGAATGGCCCTATAACAATCAGAGAAGTAACTGAAGCTATTAAAAAAAAACATGAAAAGTTCCAGGACCAGGGAGTAAGATGTCAGAGACTTGGAAAGAAGCCAATATAATATTAATACCCAAAGGAGGACAAGACTTGACCTTAATGAAAAATTAGAGACCAATTTCATTACTGAATAATGATTATAAAAGCTTTAATACAATATCAGCAGAGAGGCTTAAAAAAAATTGCAAGAATTTATTCATGAAGACCAATGTGGATTTTTACCAAAGAGACAGCTGAAGGATAATGTCAGAATTGTACTTGATATTTTGGAATATTTTGTAAAACATCACGCACAAAAAGCCGCATTGACTTTCTTAGTCTCGAAAAAAGCATCTGACAATCTGAACTGGACTTTTATGTTTAAGGTTTTAGAGAGGTTTTATGTTTAAGGTTTTCCTGCTGAAACGGCACCCTAAGAAGCGGGGCTCCTCCATTCACCCTCAGTCCTCATTCATTGCCATACTCACTAGAAAAATAAGGAGCATTAGCGGGAAAGGAGGGAGGGTATGTGTGCCTGCATGGAAGACCTCGATGAACAACAATTACAGGTAAGTGCAATGCTGTTTTTCATCGACAGTCTTCCAGTGCAGTCCTACATGGGAGATTTACAAGCTTAATTACCTGAGTGGAGGAAGAAGTTGCATCACAAGAAGATGGACTGCAGGACTGCTGTGCCCACTGTCGTTTCCCTCCTGTCCAGGGTGTCCAGGGCATAGTGCTTCACAAAAGTATCAGGTGATGCCCAAATAGCAGCCTTGCAGATGTCTTTTACCGATGCAGAGGAGTTAGCCGTATTAGTCTGTGGTAGCAAAATCAAAAAGAGTCCAGTAGCACCTTTAAGACTAACCAATTTTACTGTAGCATAAGCTTTCGAGAATCAAGTTCTCTTCGTCAGATGCATGGTACAGAAACTGGTCAAATATAGAAGAGGAGGCCAGTTTCTGTACCATGCATCTGACAAAGAGAACTTGATTCTCGAAAGCTTATGCTACAATAAAATTGGTTAGTCTTTTACCGAAACACCCTTCGTCAGTGCTGCTGAGGAAGCCTGGGACCTAGTAGAATGAGCACGGACTTCCAACAGACAAGGTAAGTTAGCTGCTATATAAGACAATAAGATTGCTTGGTCCACCCACAGCTAAAGTCTGAGGGCTTGCCTTCTTCCCCTTCTTGGGTGCTGAGAAACAGACAAAAAGCTGAGTGTCTGACCGAAATGATCTGGTACAATCTAAATAAAAGAGCAGCGCCCTCCTGACATCTAACGTATGGAGGGCCTTTTCTGCTTCAGTCGACGGATTTCGAAAGAAGACAGGTAGAACTATTTCCTGGTTTAAATGAAACTTAGACACTATCTTGGGTAAGAAATCAACCTTGGTCCAGAGGGCTACCTTTTCAGGGTGGGCCTTCAGGTAGGGGGATTCACTACACAATGCTGCCAGTTCGCCAACTGTCTGGGCAGAAGTGACCACAACCAAGGAGGCCACTTTCATAGATAAGAACCTCAGGTGGCACGTGGCCATGGGTTCAAATGGTCTAGACATGAGCTTAGTTAATACAAGTCACAAAGACCATTGCAGGACAATGGTGGCAACTGGAGGGAACAGATTATTTAATCCTTTCAAAAACAATTTAGAAGTGTAATGTGAAAATACTGTCTTTCTATCTACAGGGGGATGAAAAGTGGATATTGCCGCCAAATACTTTAATGGACAAATCAGATAAGCCCTTCTGTTTAAGACCCCAGAGGAATTCCAAAATCTCCAGAAGGGAGCATTCCAATGGAGCCAGTACCTTTGCCCAACACCAGGTACAGAACTTCTTCCACTTAATACTATAGGATTGTCTAGTAGATAAAAGCCTAGCGTTTTGGATGACATGAGACACTCCCTCTGAAAAAGACCTCATTGACGTATCAGCCCTGCAGTTTGAGTCTGTCTATTCTGTGATGAAAAACACCCTTCCACAGCAACAGGTCTGGGTACGGTGGAAAGTGGTAAATCTGCAATTGCAACCTCATCAACCCGTGGAACCACGGTTGCCTTGGCCAGTAAGGCGCTATCAGAATAGCTGAAGTCTTATCCGCCTGAATTTTGCTCATCACCCTGGCCAGAAGGGGGAAGGGTGGGAACACGTAGTAAAGATGGCCTGACCTCTGGAGTTGAAATGTGTCCCCGAGTGATCCTCGGCCTACACCACTGCAAGAGCAGAAATTATCTACTTTGCGATTCTCTTGAGGTAAATAAATCTATATCTGCCACCAGTCTAAGGATTTAAGTACACCCCGTAGGATGCTGAACTTCCTATCTTGGGAGTCCCTATCTGCTTGAAAAATGGAAATAAACCATAACTGCAGTGGTCGCATATGAAGTCTCGCTAGGGGTACCACTGCCATAGTACTGGCCATAAACACCAGCAGGGTCTGTATAAGTTTTGGAGATTGAATCCTGCAACGTTTAAACTGCCCAATTAGCGTCCTAATTTTCATCACCCTTTCTAGGGGAAGGAAGCCTTTGTTTTGCTTACCATCGAGGACAGCTCCTATGAACTGCACTGATCTAGACGGTAAGTTTCAATTTCTTTTGGTTGATAAAGAGTCCAAGGTCTAGGCAGGTGGTAATTATGACTGACACTTGAGACTCCACATCCTCTGCTGAGTGGCCCGTGATGAGCCAATCATCTAAATATGGATAAACCCAACAGTTCTGGGTTCTGAGGAATGCTATAACCACAGCTATACATTTAGTAAACACTCTGGGGGCAGAAGAGAGACCAAAGGGCAGAACCCTGTATTGGAAAATGCAATTCCCCCAGGTAAAATGCAGTAATTTTTTATGTTCTGAAAAAATTGAAATATGAAAGTATGCATCTTTGAGGTCTAAGATAGTGAACCAAGATTTAAGGGGAATAAGCGTTAGCACTGCCTGAAGGGTAGTCATGCGGAATTTGCAGGCCCTGACTCATTTAGGCCACGAAGGTCAAGGATGGGTCCAAAACCTCCGTCCTTCTCCACTATGAAGGGTCTGGAGTAAAAACCCCAACGATCAGACTCATTCATCACCTCCTCAATTGCTTCTTTCTCTAAAAGGGATTCCAACTCTGACTGAACCCCAGATTGAGACAGCAACTCAGAAAAAATAGGAAGACTCAGATTGGGTAAAGTTATAAAGTCAACTTTATAACCAGAACAGATAATTTCAAGAATCCAAGAATCAGACGTGATCCTACACCATGCATGGTGAAAGGAACTCAGCCTGTCCCCAAACTTGGGACTGTGACCCTGTAATTGTCAGAACTGTTTCTGAATATGGGTCTGTTCCTTAGTTTGTTGTTGATGAGGTCCCTGTTTAATCCTATGGTTAGGTTTCTGCTTAGAAAACGAGGATTGAGGACCTTGGAAGGAACACCGTGAGTGACAGGCATACCCTTGATAGGCATATCCTTGATAGAGTTGGAAACGCTGAGAGCGATTCTATATGGGATTCTTCCAGATAACTGCTGTGGGAATACTCCGTAATATTTGGCAGTAAATCTATCCTTTCTCTTTTGGGATAGATAGTCATCCGTCTTCTCCAAGAACAGGGTGTTCCCCTCGAATGGGAGATCCTCAACTTTGTTTCAAGTTTCATGAGAGAACCATAGCCCGAAGCCATGCATAACGACAAAGGACCAAAGTCAATAAAAGAGTTCTGGGTGAAGTGTCCATAATGTTTCGACTCGCATGGATTTGATGTCGGGCCAACCTAATAGCTTCTTCCTGAATTACCTTCAGGTAGATTCTCTGGTTGAGAGCACCTGTTCCAAAGTCGCACCAAGGCCCTTCAAAGTCAAAAGTTGATCCAGTCGGACTCGAGGAGAAGGCATCAAAGCCGATCAATGCTGCATCAGACTCAGTGGAAGTGCAACTGATGTCGAGGGGGTGCTGCTCCAAGGGGTATTGGAACCTTAGGGAATTAGGTCCAACTGGGTAATCGTCGGTTCCAAGGCACTCCGACCTGTTGGATGCGACGCGGATGGTTCTGACAGCCGTCTCCAAGTGTGGGGGTGAAGGTCAGGAGTGTGGAGTTTTCGATCCACCCTATTGAGGGCCTGGATGCTCAGGGGCTCCGAACAAGGCAGCTGGAGGTGCCTTAGCCGGAGGGTCAGTGGCTGCCATGGCTCTTTGCC
The DNA here is from genome assembly GCF_028583425.1 of Eublepharis macularius. NCBI lineage: Eukaryota > Metazoa > Chordata > Lepidosauria > Squamata > Eublepharidae > Eublepharis > Eublepharis macularius. Next base: position 61,885,126 of record NC_072798.1, read on the forward strand.
AGAGGGAAGCCTGCAACCTGCCCACCCTTTCCGCTCTGGCCTTCGGCGTGAAATCGCAGGAGTGTTTGCATGCCTGAGTGTTATGGGTCTCACCAAGGCTAAACAAACAGGTTGCGTGCACATTAGAGTGGGTCATCTTGCGATTGCATGAAACACATCGCTTAAAGAGCACTTTCTCAGACATTTCTTTCTGTTCTCTATTCTCTCTCTCCATGGACGATGTTGAGCTAAAACCTCCTTACACAACAGCAGTAAAAGATGAACTGAGGGTGGATGGGGGCGCCCCACCTCTTAGGGTGCAGTTTCGGTGGGAAACCCTGGTGGTTTTGAGCTAAAAAATCTCCAAATTCAGCAGGCCTGCACAAGCGCAGTCCCATGTGGGACTGCAGTGGAAGACTGACGATGAAGTACATGTTTAATATAACATATTACAAAATGCAAAAGAAAGAAGCTGTTTGAGGCTACTTGATTTGAAAATATATTTTGCTGTCTGTTGTCTAGTATGGTTGAAAGAATGGATTTAAGATTCAGATGTCGTGCCTATTTATTGTATGATAAAGTTAAAGTTAATGTGGATTTTAAAAAACATTATATTAGGTATGCCATTTTGAGAATATGGAATAAATATAAACTTAGGTTGTGCTCAAAAAGCACCTTTATTGATCTCACCACAGGAAGCTTTTTTTAGATGGGAAATAATAACCAAATGTAAATGGTTAACATATTGTGACATTAGATTTTTTACAAGGTGAATGTAAAATGAAATCGAGAGAAGATTTAAATCTACAAGCATATAATTGTCAATGGTTTATTATGCACAACGATTAGAAAGCTTTAAAACTGATAAAAGACCATTTGGATTTGATCAATCCATGACGGTATTTGAAATAGAATTATGTCTGAATGACTATGTTATTGCTAAAATGTGTAAATTTTTGCTGAAACTGGAAGAACAGGTGAAAGAATGTATGATTAAATGGGCAAGAAACCTTGGATATAACGTATGAATTGAACAATGGGAAAATATGTGGCTGAAGGGTCTCAAATTTACATTAAGCTCTAGCTTAAAAGAAAACTTCTATAAAATGATGTATTGGTCGTATATGTCACCGGATAAATTAGCTAAAATGTATTTTAAAAGTTTCAAATATATGTTGGAAATGTGAACAGCAGGAGAGGACATTTTATCATTTATGGTGGACATGTAACAAAGCTAAAAAAAATTGGATACAAATACATTTAATTATTCAGAAGACCTTAAAGATTAATATACAAATGAAACCAGAGACTCTTTTTGCTGGGATTAGTGGATAAACAGCTAGAAACTATCGTGGCATCTTCTTTCTCCGTATGACAAATGCAGTGATACTGTTATATGCTCAAAAATGGAAATCTATGTAGATTATTATATTTTTATTAATAGAGTTATATTGTTTCATTTTATTGTATGCTGTCTCAATCACATTGTGGTGAAGGAGAATTTTTTTAAAAAATTAATACATTATAAGCAATATTAACTTATAGATAAAATATATTCAACAGAGTACAAACACTCTAGATGGAGCATGTTGACCTAGGTTACAAATAGAACTTAAAATCAATGCCTGGGCTGAAAACCAGACTGCCATAGCTAGGGAAAAAACCATGATTGTATCCAGGTTTATCTGCATTTGCTAATGAGCCATTCTCTGAATGGTGGTGGTGGAAAGTGCCATCAAGTCATAGCTGATTTATGCCACCCCCTGTTGGGTTTTCATGGCAAGAGACTAACAGAAGGGGTTTGCCATTACCTGCCTCTTCAATCCGATCTTCATTGGAGGTCTCCCATCCAATTACTAACCAAGGCTGACCCCTGCTTAGCTTCCAAGATCTGACAAAATCAGGCTTGCCTGGGCCATTCTCTCCATAGTCTACATTTATTTAATGTATTTTATATCCCACCTGGTCAGATAACAAAGCAGCATGTTGCAAACACGTAAAAAACAACAAACATCAATCCATCAGCAGGCATCAGTGCCACCGCCACCGGGAATGCCTGGCAGGCGGGCGGAGGCAGAGAAGTGGCGTAGGGCCCCACTACGGTGCAGGAGGGGGTAGGGCATAGGGCAGGGCTGGAGGTAGTTTGCTCCCTAAGCCCTTCGAGAAGCAGGAATGCCCACAGCGGCGCAAAAGAGCTACGCCACGAAAAAACAAGGCATAGCCCATAGGCGCCCATTGAACGGCAAAAACTCGGCCCCCTCTCCATGTGCCCAGCACCACCCCCACAGCCTGAAGGAGCATAGGATGAGAACAATCACGGGGGCCAATCCGTGTGTGCTTCCGGCATGGACAAGCCCCCCTCCTCGCACCCAATCACCTGCAGACGCACCCTACAAAGCATCTGGCCGCGCTGCCCATGACCTCAGGTAAGTGAGCACACGGCTGAAAGCTCTGCCCGTTTGCTTTCTGCCATGGGTACTTTGAACACGAGGTGGGAGAGAGGGTACCCACAGTGTTGGGCACTGAGTGCACTTCAGGGACTTTGCGAGAAAACTGGGAGAACTTTGCACTCGCTCAAGGAAAGAAGGGCAAAGTCCAGAATGTCTGGCTAACAATAACCACTCAAGTTTCCTTGCAGGTTATTGGACTCTGCAGTTCCATCTCAGTAAGGAGCGAGGTAGCACTTACAGGTAAGAAGGAGCTAACCCAGCTCACTGATTTGTGCTGCCTGCCCCATCACCTGAACTCACCTGACCGCTAGCCTTGGCGGGGGAGAGGACGGTGGCAGCACCCCTGCCTGCCCCAGGGGCAGATGCTCAGAAAACTATTCTTGATCAGGCGTTTGTAACTACCTAACTTTCTCCCTTAAAGGTAAAATCACCCCAAGGCAGAGCGCTTCCTCGCCAGAGGGTCTTGCATCAGCTGGTCGCTAGCTGCACCTGTGGAGCTCCCGCTGCTGCTCTCTACTATGTTCATTTTCTCAGATGTTGGAGTGTGGGCTTTCGCTCGGCTGAGTTACTTGCTGCACATGTGTGTCTTTCCCTTGCAGGCACGTAGCAACTGTCCGGGAGACAACCAAGCATGTCTGCTTAAGCCCCCACCCCCAATCCTCTGCGAGTGTCATTCAGATCCAGCCAAGGAAGCGATATCTCAAGGCAGTCAGCATCTCCACCCCACCCCTGGGAGCACAGAATGAGGGCTGCTCAAAATGTGTTGGCTACCGAGGGACGGTGGCACTTTTTCCAATTTAATAAAACGTGCTGAAAAACAACAAACTTCTGTGTTTGCATGCCTGACTGACATTGTCATTCGCCCCTCAACCCCGTCATGCCCACTCACACATCCCCACAAATGTATCAAGCGGCACCCCGTCCAGCCTCCCTGCCCCCTTCTTCCCCTCAATGTGGGGTGGGAATTGAACTGTGGCCCATGAATGTCTGCGGGGGGGGGAGAGACACTGAGGACTTTCATTCTCTGACAAGCTGAGCTGCTGGCACCTGATAAGCCAGGAAGATGGTCGCTGCAGGTGGAAAGCTGCTGGGGGGGGGCAGGTTGCAGAAGCAGGGATGGCATGGGGAGCGTCTGTCAGTTCACTCTGGCGGGGCAGCATCTCCCCAGTACTGGGACATGGCTATCAAGGTCCGGCCCCCGTTCTTGCTTTGTAGAAATGCAGTGATGTGTTCAAGTTGCGCAGCAGCAAGTCTGAGCGCGCTTTTCATTCCCCTAGTTTCTAAACAGCCTCCCGGCCTCCCACGTGGTTCCCAATGGGCATTCCTGTCACTCATTGATGGCCCCGCCTCCCCCCACCTGCTTCTCCAGAACCTGGGGGCTACTTAGGGTTGCTAGACTCCAAGTGGTAGCTGGAGATCTCCCAGAATTACAACTGATCTCCAGGCAACAGAGATCAGCTCCCTACTGTCTTGCCCTACTTTTCAGGAGGGGGAACCTTTTTCTTTTGGTGGTGGGAGCGGCAGCGGGTATTTGCAGGTGCACCGAGCTGCAGCCACCAGTCTGGCCCTCCCTATTGGCTGCGCCACTGTTTGCCCCTCGCCTGAATGTCAGGGGAGGGTGTGGCCATTGGCTGGTGTGAGCAGGGTTGTCAGGGGAACGGTGGGCGGGGCCTCCCAGGGGCCGCTGCATCTTGTTTTGCCATGCTCAGGAGCCAGCTGAACTATTCTGCAAAAGTCCATAGGGTGCCATGCAGTGCCACCCCATTTACACCGGCGCACAAGCAACGGCGCTGCCTAGGGGGTTAGGATTGGGCTGCCTATTCTGTAAATATATCAAATGGTACAATTTCATCTTATAAATGATGCATTTTACATTGTAGATGCTGTACAGGAAATATTGTCTGTATTTCGGTTTTTCCCAAAATTTCCACACATCTCAAAAAAACAGAAAAAAATGTTTTCCTCCATGCTTCAAGGTTTCTGGAAATGTTACACTTCTAATACAGATGATAAAATAAAGCACTCTTTTCTTTTATGAATATATATTCCACTAGAAAATATTCAGCACTGCCCTTCCCACAGCACAGGCTGTTCAGGTGAGATACACCGTGCAGGCACTCTGGGAAGGGAAGGTGTCCCCTGTCCAGATTTAAAGTGACAGAACCTACTAGTTGGCAGGCCTATGCATGCGCAGACCTATGTGAGACTGCACAGAAGGATGACAATGAATTATGTTTTCCAGCAAGAGGACACTGTATTTAGCGTTTGGACATCTGGATCCTATACATACATGTAAATGATCAATGTGTAGTTACTGTGATTTTTTTTAAAAATCATCTAAGAAAAACATCTAAGACTACAAGCCCTGCCGCTGCAAATCACTAAGCATCTTTGCCCTGCCAGCTTCACTGAACCTGAATGCTGTTTTTGTACAAATTCACTGAACGGATTACATTTTATGCCTTCAAAATCTATTGGCAAAAGGGTATTTGCGAAGTCAACTGATTGAGCAAAAAATGAAGAACAACTTCTGCAGAGAACATATAAAAATTAGCCTCACAAGGCTTCAGGCCAACACAGCACCAACCATCACACAAGTGCATGGGAAACCTCCCCAAGTACGACTAATGTAATACATTAACAAGGTGAGATTCAGGCTGTGTAGGTGTTTTGAGTATGGAATAATATTTTTAAGAACCTGCTGTACTGTTATCATCCTGCTTGGGGGTGGGATGTTGCCGCAGTACATCTACTCACCCATAAAGTCTATTTCAGTATTATTTATTTATTATTATTGAAACAATAAGGACTAATGGAAAGGTATTATTAGCCCTACAGATGGCTTGAAAATCTTTGGCAGAGCTTCAGGCCCCTAGCCTAGGCTATCAACAAAACATCTCAGCCCCCCAGCCAACTATTCTCAATGCTTATTCTTAACATAAAAATAAACTACATCCTGTTTTACATTGCTGAAAAATGAATAGCAGAATGACATATTCCCCAGGGATACTGAACTGTGTCTATAGAAGTCATTTCCTAGCAGCTAGTGACTGACGTTCTAGCCAGTGCAAACTCAGGGCTCCTACTAAATATTTCATTGTGTTTGCATTATTTGTAGCTTATTAGAGAGAGGTCTCCCTCCTTAATAGCTCATTTCATACAGATACTATATAGCAGCACAAAAGGTGCTTGCATACATTGTTTAAATGTCTTTTCTCAAATGTTTCACCGTTTCTATGCCAGTAAATTCAATTAGCTCATAGCCCTGCTAACTCACAGCTGATGCTCTGAAGGTGGTGCCTCTAAGAGGACAGTGAAATATCTCAGTACAGCCAAGCTAAAAACTTGCAATAGAGCACCCATACTTCAGGCTCCAACATCTACCCAATTTTAAAGGCTCAGGGCAAACTATACAGCTGACTATGGTTGTGTGTAACAAACAGACCTCCTCCTTTGAAAAAAAAAGTCATCAGAATTTGCAGTGAAGCCAGTACAGAACCAGGAGAGATGGGAATGGAAGATTCATTTACGCTCACCGTGAAGATTCTTTTCTCTGTGGTCCGGGAGTGGGGCAATCAGCCATAACTCTCGGGTAGCTCCTCCTCCTCCTTGAGCAGGGTCGGACAAACTTGCGATCCTAGGGGGAGGGGCTCCCCTCTGCTCTCCAGTTTGTTTTCAAGCCCGGAACACCCTCCATTTTCTTTACCTGTCAGTGACTTAACTATACACTAAAACACTAACAGAACAAGTGTAAACACGAAACATATGAACTTAGACATGTCTATTATCCTTCCTCACACCTCCTCACCATGTAAATGGAACAGGTCAGCTTTTCTTTTTTTTTCTTTTTTTTGCTTGGGGTGGGAAAATGGACTGCCCCACTCCCGGACCACAGAGAAAGGAATCTTCACGGTGAGTGTAAATGAATCTTCCATTCTCCTGTGGTCCTGGGAGTGGGGCAGTCAGCCATAACTCAGGATATATATCTAGCAGTGTACCCCTGGGTGGGAGTTCATCAATCAGATTTACAGAACGTGTTGTAACACACGCCTCCCAAAGGCCGCCTCTGCTGACGCTAACTGGTCTACTCTGTAATGTCTAGTAAAGGTATGTACCGACTTCCACATGGCTGCCCTACATATCTTCTCCAATGATGGAAAGGACCTGTAGGCAGTGGAAGTGGCTGCCCCCCTCAAAGAGTGTGCTGTGATCCCCGTGGGCAGTTCAACTTTCCGAGCTCTGTAGTTTAAGATGATACACTCCCTAATCCACCTACTTAGTGTGGAAGTGGACACTTTTTCACCCATTGAACACTTCCGAAAGGAAATAAACATATTCTCCACCTTACGGATATGTCTAGTCCTGTCTACATAATAACTCAGTGCCCTCTTTACATCTAACTTGTGCCATTCCTTTTCCTTGTCATGCTTAGGGTTAGTACAAAAGGAAGGCAAAACGATATCCTCTTCCCTGTGAAAAACGGAATTCACTTTTGGCATAAAGGAGGGATCCAATCTAAGCACTACCTTGTCATTATGGAAACTACACCTTACTCACTGAAAGCACCCTTATCTCAGATACCCTCCTTGCTGAGGTAATTCCTACTAAAAAAAATTGGTTTTAGTGTCAACATTTTAAGAGAACAGGTAGCCAAAGGGTCAAAGGGTTCTCTCGTGAGAGCTGTCAGCACCACATTAAGGTTCCACGTCGGAAACCTATGGATTTGCGGTGGATTCAGCAGCATGGCGCCGCTCAGGAACCTCTTGACATGCGGGTGCTGTGTGAGGGACCCTCCCTTTTTGGATCCTCTCACTGCCAACAGCGCCACCACCTGTCTCTTAAGCGTACTAGTACTGAGACCTTTGTCCCGTCCCTCTTGTAAAAATAACAAAATCTGATCAATTGGTAAGGACATCGGTTCTTTCCCTCTTTCCGTGCACCAGGAGTGGAACACTTGCCAGGTATTATTATAGCTTCTATTTGTTGATCCTTTCCTTGACACCAGCATCGTACCGATAACCCGTTTCAGCATATCCTAGTTCCGTTAACTGACTGCGCTCAACTTCCAAGCTGCGAGGTTTAGGGATCCCAGATTTGGATGAAAAATTCCTTCTTGAGCTAACAGATCCACCCTGCATGGAATTTTCCATGGCTCCGTCTGTGATAGTCTCCACAGTTCTTGAAACCATGGCCTTCTGGGCCAGAAGGGTGCGATCAGAATCACTTCTGCCTGCTGTTCCACTACTTTTTGTATTACTCTGTGAATAATCCTCAGTGGTGGAAAGGCATATAGAAGACCCCTTGGCCAATCCGTATTCAGTGCATCTGTCCCCAGTGCTTGGTGCTCCTGCTGTCTGGAGAAGAACTTCGGAACTTGAGTATTCTGCACCCGAGCGAATAGATCCACCTCCGGCGTTCCGATTTTCTTGCATATCTGAGTGAAAACCTGAGTGTTCAGCCTCCATTTGGTTTGATCTACAAGGTTCCTGCTCAGCCAGTCCGCCAAATGGTTCTGTTGACCTGCCACATGCACTGCCTTTAAGGACTTCAGGTTTGTCTCTGCCCAGAGGAAGATTTCTTTTGCCTCTGCATTTAGAGCTTTGAACCTGGTGCCGCCTTTCTTGTTCACATAAGCCTTTGCCGTCATGTTGTCTGTTTGGACAAGGACATGATGACCCCTCAGACAAGTCTGCAGCTCCTTTAGACCATTTTTTATGGCTCTTAGTTCTAACAAGTTTATGTTGAATGTTCTTTTGATGTCGTCCCAAGACCCTTGAATCATTCTGTCTTGCATGTGTGCTCTGATGGGTCTTTCGGCACTCCCTCTGCATCCATAGGCAGAATTGAGGACGTAGCAAGGATTGAGACTGGATCATCCACAATGGGTAGTCTGATCTTTTTTGCTGAATCAGGCGTCAGGGAATAGAACTTATTGAATACAGACTGATATGCCTTGGGCTTAGCAGGATTGTCCCATTCTGCTTTGAGGATACTATGAAAACCAGCAGGGAGAGGCACCCCAGATTGCTTTGGTCCCGACTTAGCGAGTGCCCTTTCCAAGCCTTGGGGGTAAGCCAGCTCTGAGTCTTGAGACCCTGTAGGCGTATGGGAAATCTCCAGGGTTCTTAGCACCTTAGCCAGTAATTTATTGTATACCTCTTGAGGAAAGAGCCTGGTTTGTATCTGGCCTACCTCTTCCTCTTCTTCATCTGAAAGCTCTCCTTCCTCACTTTCTGAGGATTGGTTGCAGAGATCTGAGCCTGATAGCGATTCCTCTGAAATACTGGACTCTCCCTCTAGCCAACTCTCCACCGTTTTCTTTTTTGGTTTAGTGAGGGCAGGGGATTTAGCCTGTCTTTTCCTATCTGAGAGGGCTAACCTGGATTTCTCCTTACTGGGTGGTAGAGCCTGCTTCTTAAGGTCTTTCACCGCCCCTTCCAGCCCTTTCTTAATTTCTGACCTTATCCGTGCTAGAATGTTGGCCTTTGCTTCTTGGCCAGAAAGGTCAGGATCTCCTGTGTCCATGTTCTCCCCTCGAACCGACTGTGGAGATAATGGTGAGCTTGTGGACTCCATGCCACTAGGGGTTGTTTCCACGGCCTTGCACTCTGATGTGCTTGCCTTCGCCGCCATTCCCGCCAAAACTCTCTCGCCTGTAAATGAAAGTATGGAGTTGCGGGGTTACACCGAACTCAGTAGCTTTCACCAGTCTGTTCCCTGAGTTCCCCCTTAAGCTCTCACAGTTAAAAAGGGAATTTCCCCCCAAAACCCTTTATTCAGGCTCTTACCGCTTTAAAGCGTTACGGCGCTTACTCTGGAGCTCCCGCCGCTTTTTTGCCACCAAAACGCAGCCGCCTGTCCAGTTGCAGCTGCGCTGTTCCTTGCCGTTGCGGCGCCAAAAGCGGCCGTTTGTGTTCTCCACGGCTGCCAGGACTCCCCTCGAGCTTCGCCACGGCCCCTACAGAAGCCGGGTCCTAGCTTGCTAGGAAACGACGGCTCTGCTGCTTGCTCGTGCGCGGCCTGTTTCTTCTATGGCCGTTTTTTTTTTATGGCGAACGGGTGAGGGTGGGGTGGAGGAACGAGTCCTTCCTTTTCCCCTGCGAGCCAAGCGCCTGGTTCTCTCTTCAGCCTAGGATCGTTTTACTCCTAAGGAGCAAAAAGGTTCATGTCCCTGCTGTAGCAGGGCCGGAAAAAACTGGAGAGCAGAGGGGAGCCCCTCCCCCTAGGATCACAAGTTCATCCGACCCTGCTCAAGGAGGAGGAGAAGCTACCCAAGAGTTATGGCTGACTGCCCCACGCCCAGGACCACAGGAGAATGTCCATCTGACAAGGGGAGCTTTGACTCTTGAAAGCTTACTCCCTGGTCTTTAAGGTGTTCTGGACTCCCTTTGACTCTTACTCCCTGGTCTTTAAGGTGTTCTGGACTCAAGTCTTGTTGTTCTGCTGAAGATCAGCATGGCTACCCACTTGAATTTATCTGTTCCCTTATCCTTCCCTTACTTCTCTATCCCTCAACCCCAGGCTGCTATTATTTTTATGTTCAGGAGCCATGAAAAAAATACAAAGGGGGGAGGGGGTTGAGGAAGGCTAGGAAGCAGGACCTTTTCCTCCCAGCTGTGAAGGGGGCTCTTTGCAAAGAGGAAGGTTGTAAGGGCTTTCTCAGAACACTGGTAGTGGGAGACTGGCCACTAAAAGAACTACATGGGACAATGAATAACAAGCGGTCCAGCAGACATCACTGGGAGCAGACCATGGCATCTCACGTGTCTTTTCTTAACTCACTTAACTGCCCTCGCTTGTTAATTTCGAAACATGAGTTAAAACCAAGGCTTTAAAGTAATTATAAATGTATTACTGAGTTCAGTTGAATGTGGTTGATGGCCACATACCAAAATGGGGCAGGCTTTTATGGACTGGAGAGGGTGGCCATGAGCCTGTGGCTTGATTGTGATCCCTCAACCCAGTTAACTGATTATTAGCAGACATGAAATTAGCAGACATGAAATATGAAATGGATGATGTACTCCACAAATTCTCCAGATTGAATTTTTATTATGACAAAAGACAAAGTCTGAAAACTAGCTGAAGTAATAGTTGAAAAATTAAATATTGAAAAGTAACTGAAATGAAAATTTGGGGACTCCACAATACGGTTATCTCCTCTCTTTCTGGGAGGTTTACAATTTAAATATGTAGTATGTTTTAAAGAAAGGCACTTGACTAGGGGATTAATATTTTCTGCAAAAGACTATGGTTAATCCCCCAACAGAGCTAACATTTACACTACCACCTAACATTTACAAATCAGTTACCCAAGAGAGCAGTTTTCTCTGGATTGCTTGTTTTCTCCCACATATTAAAATGCCACTAACATTCTTCATATATGCAATAACATTACACATATTTTTAAAAGTTATATAAAATACCTCATTTACAGATTAGTTAATTATTTTTATTTAAATCAAAAGGAAGAAAATTATAATGTTGAATACTTTGCTAACGGAAAGGAAGAAGGCATGAAACTTTGTTGCCTTATCTACATTTGAATTAAACCAGTGTGTGCCTAACCATTTTACTAGTTTAAATAAGCCAAGTAGAATAACTGCCACTGATTATGCAACAGCCATATTCAGATTTGCACATTTATGAAAAGTACGGAGATCAAACTTTCCATGGCTAGCTCAACAAATATACAGCAGCAAACAGCAAGTCAAGCTCCAAAGGTAGATGATGAGAAAATGTTAAGCAAAAAAAACATTACATGGGGCCCTGGAATTAACCCACAAAAGTAATTTCTAAGTCATCTATTCATGTCTTCCTCTCCAGCAATGACAATAGAAGATGATGTTTACTTCTAAACCTTGCAAGGATATTCAGTTAACTATTATTTTCAGTATACCATTACATCTTGGTACTCTCAGGAAAAACTGATAAACCAGACATTGCTGATTTCTGGCCCTTGTGTCATTTTTGCATTGAACATTTCAGAGAAACTACTGGAGCATCCTCTTTTGAAGCACGGACAAGAAATAAATCTGGCAGCACTGGAAAGCGACAACCTGGCTGTGATTGATTCTAACATGCAGCTAAATGCTTTAGGAGCAGGGTTTACAAAGTTTACTTTATGATGGCAGAAAGCCCAGAATTTCACAAGTGGCCAAATGCACATTCATGGATCTTCCTAAGCAAGTGGTCTTAAATTCTTCCAGGGCCCAAGAAGATGAAGTGAAGTGTAAGCAGTTGACAGAAAGAGAAGGAGCCCATTTTAAGATCTCACTAGTGAGGGGCTCCAAGTGTGCATTAAGAGCTGGAGGCTGATGGCTGGGGATCAAATAACTGGCTGGCCAGATTCTGCTGGCTATGGGAAGAGGCAAGGGAAGACTTTTGCAGTCTAACACTCTTGCCATGATTTTACACCAGCTTCACAGCAGATCTTTTTTTGAGGCATTGCACGGGCACATGTTGCTGAGTTCTACTAAAGTAAGCACATGTGTTTAAAATTAAAGATACTGTGTTAATTTAGCCATTCTTACAGAGCAACTATTTTATTCCTTGGAGAGATTTAAGTGACCTAGAACATGGTCAGAAACTGCACTACAACAAAATTTGAACTTATAAGAACGGTTATTAGAAAGCTGGCTTTGTATCAAAGTGCATAAGGCTGTTTCCACACATCCTTAAAGCCCCCTCACCGAACAATGACAATGTCCGGGGTCTGCGTCCCAGCCCCCAGACTTGCCAGGAGGGAACAGTGGGAGGCAACCGGGAGGCAGTGGCCCTGCCGCCCCAGCCAGCTCCAGGGCCTGCCTACTCCAGGGGGAAGGGGTGAAAGGCCAAAGCCTCAGAGGGCTGGAGAGAGCAGGGAGAGACCAGCTAGTCCCACCCTCCAGGGGGAGGGGAGGGGCTAAGCAGGCCAGAGGAGGAGGGACAGGGCAGGGGGAAGAGAGACCCAGCAGCAGCACAAACAGAACTCTTACCTGGCAGGGAGAAGCAGCCACAGCAGCTCAGAGCCACGCCCCAGCCTCCACCTCAGCTTGAAGACAGCAGCCTGGCACAGGAGATGCTCACAACCAAGCCCCTCCAGGTGGAGCTGCTGAAGGCATTCTGTGGGCAGAGCTGGACAGCCAGCCAAGGGGCCACAGCTGGGCCTACTTTCAGTAATCAGCTCAGCCAGAGAGGCCTGGCAGCCAGCCAACATACCGCAGCTGTTGCTGATCCAGGCAGCCCAGCCAGCTCCCCCAGCTGCAGCAGCTTGAGACAGCCCAGGCCAATGCTGGGAGGCCCAGAAGGGGTGTGGCCTGGCAGACAGGACCTGCAAGGAGGGCGGGGTGCTGAGAGAAGGCCCTATAAAAGCTGGCTGGGAAGAGCTCTGGGGTGGTGGGTGTGAGTAAGGAGTGATGGTGTGGCGTGAGAGCAGAGCAGTGTGAGAGTGGAGGCTTGGAGGAGAGTTCTGGGAGGAGGAGATGATGGAGGATGCAGGGGGTAAGCAGGCCAGGTTGAGCGGGCCAGTGAGTGGATTGAGAGGGAGTCAGGGTGATGTATACCACCCCTCCTTCCACAGAGCAGGGTCCTGCAGCATCCCTGGTGCCCCTTGGATGTCAGGGCCGGCCCAGCTGGTGCCCCGCCCAGCGGCGGCAGCAACAAGCCCTGACAGACAACTTTTCTCCTTCACACATCTCCAGTTTCAAAGTGGTAGCAGGCTGTTTGGCTTCTGTTTTTTCGGTGCCTTTTCAGGGATGCAGGAAAGTGAGGGAAATTGCATTCTCATAAAAGGTGTTGAAAAAATGGAAGTCAAACAGCCACCTACCATTTTGAAATTGGAGACGGGTGGAGTGAAGGAGATAAGCTGCCAGCATTCGGTGAGTGGGCTGTCCCTTTAAGGATGAGTGGAAATGGTCTAAGTTGGTAGTTTTGTGATTGCTTCTAAACTGACAGAAGTACCAGAATGACAGCAACCAGTATCTAGAATTCCTTATGCATCTACAAAGTAATGCAGTATGCTACTTGTATTGAAATATCACAAAACACAAAATGCCCATTCATCTGCTTTAACACGTAGACTAGTGGGGTTTATATGAATATTCATTTGCATATCAGATTAAATTATTTTGTCAATGCATGCATACCTTTTTGTTCACCTCCCATAAAAATCACAGCAACTAATTTTTTACTGGCAAAAATATCTCCCAAAGTCAAATTCCAGACTTGAATGGGTGATTTATTGGAACACTTTGTATTGCACAACACAGAGTGCAAATGGAGACGATCTGCAATCAGCCCCAAAACTCAAAATGATAATTGTTGAGTAAATCTGAATAACAAATGAACTGAAAAAAATTGGACTGCTCACATACACTTCAGGAATGGAAAAGAGGTTAAATTAACTGTTCTGTTCCAATCATTCTCCTAAAATTAAATATCCAAAGAAAAGAATTGGAAAACAAAGAAAGAACAGTATGTGCCATTCCCAGGCCAGTGTCGGTCTTTTAAATAATCTTACTACATTGCAACATAGTCTACAAACTTTACCGAAGTACTGTAATACCTCCTGTGGAGTTGTGTCATTTAACACTTTGCTCTGGGTATAATTTTTGTATACTATACTGGATGGTAGCTCCACAGCAGCGTCAGTCCAGCAAGAAGTAAATGTGGCCGGGCTGAAAGTGACACGGCACTGCTGCAAGCACCTTTCAACTATGTTGGAGATCTATAAAAGGCCTGTATGGCTGAGAAGCATAGCCTCAGTAAGAGATGTGAGGCCAGACACAGCTCAAGAAGCCTCAGTGTGGACCGTGACTCAAAGAGGCTTCTTGGGATACTCCAGCCTAATAGGGCAGACACCTGGCTGTTGCCAACTCCTCCGGTTGCAACTTCATATATAAGAAATAGTGACAATGGGAGAGCATCCCCAGTAGATCCAGCATTATCAATACTCTTACAGAGCTGTTTTATGTAGCGCTGTCTTTTCAGGATCATAACCACAGTGTTAAAGAAGAAACGATTGTGCTACAAATATTAGAAATGCTGTCTTTGTAGATTTTAACAATGGTGGAACCAAAAGGCATCACTGGCTTCAAAATAACTTGACCTGGGTAACTGCGCAAGAGATACTTTATTACTCTTACAGTCCAGAGAATAGGAATTAGTGTAGGGCTCCCAGTCAGCACCTTTCCCTCTCCTTGTACTGAGGTAACAATAAGGCTTAGAAGTCCACTACTGAGGAAAAGAATGCCACTGGAAGATCTGTATGGGCAGGGAAGAAACAGCATATCACAGTCATATGCAACCACCATCCTCTAATACTGGCATACATTTACACTATAAAGTTCTGCAAGCAGTATAAAAAGGATTTAGAAAGCATTTAAGGGGGAGGCATTTAAAGGGATTTTGGAAAAGATACCATTTGTTTTGGAATACCCTTTGTTTTGGAAAGGATACCAATTTCACCACTACTAGGAGCAAAATCAAAAAGAGTCCAGTAGCACCTTTAAGACTAACCAACTTTATTGAAGCATAAGCTTTCAAGAATCACAGTTCTCTTCGTCAGATGTATCTGACGAACACAGCTAACTCCTCTGGAACTACTAGGAGTGTTCACTTGGATATCTAAGCTGAAAATACTCACAGAATTTGCTCTTTCAGGTGGCTCAGGAGATATCTGAAATGACCCCAAACACTTCTGAATGTTCAAGAGTAATAAGTATTTATCCCCTGAAATTTCAGAAGCCACAGAAGGAGCAGGGAGGAAAGAAGATATGCATTCCTGCTTGGTCACAGCACTGATGCTACTTAAGTCCTTCAAGGGTATAATTTTTATGTGCCAATATTCCTGAACCTATTTACCATATGGCATTGTTTATGGAAATGTCCTTGAAACTGACTGTACTAATCTCACACTGTGTAAGCCACCTTGAGTCTCAGTGAGAAAGGCAGACTATAAATAAATAAATACCTGAAAAAATATCCCCAAAATGGATTTCTTGAACAATATCAACCCTGTCAAAGTTTTGGGATAACAAAAATTTGTGCCCTTCCTGTAATCCCAAAATTAAATTAAAATAAAATTTTTTGAAATGTATACCCCTAACTACTTCAGCACATGGAGGGGCTTTCTCTGGAGCATCCAGAACGCTATTTGGCATCTCACAAGGTTGATACACGGGGGGGGCGGGGTGTTCTGGGAAAAGAGGTGGCGGAACTCTCAAGAAGAAAATGAGGAAGAAACACATGGAATTCTTTGAAATCATATTATTTTCAAGCACTATTGCAGAGTATTTTCAAGAGGTGCCGGAACTCTTCTCCCGCGTTCCCCCTGAAAAAAATCCCTGTTGATACATATTATCTTTTTACTGCGTCAGTTTACAAGCTAGATCATGCATGTGAACAGTTTTGTCAGCTAGTATCAGGGATGGTTTTTCCTTTCTTTTCTTCCTTCCAGGATCCTATCCCTCCTTCAACAAGAATTTCAAAGATCGCATCAACTGAATGTGGCACGTTGGGTAGAATAGTGCCAATAAAGAAGGTTTCTCAGCTGACCAGTTTTCTGTCATATTCAGAATCCAATTAACTAAGTTCCCAGAGTTCATAGGGCATTTTCTTCCATTTCATGGATAGTGATAAGGAGAAGAGTAGAAAAGGGAAGGTAGAAAAAGTGACTTTTCTTATAAATGTATAGGCTCACACTTGGCAAATCTACATTTTATGTGTAAAGTGCCATCAAGTTGCAGTCAACTTATGGCAACCCCCTACTGTGGTTTTCAAGGCAAAAGACTAACAGGGGTGCTTTGCCATTGCCTGCCTACACACAGTGACCCTACTTAGCTTCCAAGATCTGACAAAATTGGGCTAGCCTGGGCCATTCAAGTCAGGGCAAATCTATATTGTTCTATGTTAAATTATTTCCTACTACAAGAATAACATAGCAATGTAATCACTACTGATTTATCTTTGTGGCACACATCATTAACAGGCACAGAGTTCACCATTAGGGGCATATAATGCAGGATGAAGAGGTGATCTGTAGGGAGAGCAGACTAAAAGTCCAATGAAATAAAATAAATGTACTGAAAATCCTGCTTTATGGTAGCTGGCTCAATTAGATGACCTTGTGTCTTTTACATTATTGCAGCCAATCTATAGAGTATGAATACAACACGCAAATCTTTCCTAGTCTGTAGCTGAGTGCTAGATAACAATGCACTTATTAAATCTTAGTTCGGCTAATACATGATGATATAGTCATGCTGCTGAGCAAAAAACAGAACTTTTCAGAGTAAGACAAACCCTGTCTCTATGTTCTGCCAGGAAGACCGATATTCTGGCCTAGTGAAGTGTGTACAACTTTGTCACTCACAAGTGACTGCAGCCCATGACATTACATGCCCTAATTGGTGCAGTTAGGACGGCAGCTCCCCTTCCACACAGATGCTTAGGGTTTTTAAAAATTAACATCCCTTGCTCCTGGTCTCATATTGCATATGCTCATGTACAATGACAACTGCTGTATCTATATGCTGGCAGCACATGGGACAATTGCACCTGGTGTTTCACATTAACTTCTATGAGCCAAAGACCAATAAAGACGAGCTTTGTTAATCCACAAATTTTTTACAATGCTCGCAAAAATTAATGTGTTCATGCACTACTGCTCTTTTCTTCACGGAATCTGAGACCTATTCAAGTGCAAGCCATCAGCTCTCATTCTGATACAGGTAAAAGCTAACCTCCATTAGACCAAGCAGCAGGAGAGCTTAGTTTCTGGAGCAAAAGGATTGTTTTTTCTTGACTGAAATGTTAAAGCATTACATAGCCATTACAAGTATGGTGCAGTATAATTAACAACAGATCTTTCACAGGAAAGATTAACCAAGATGAAGCCACTATTCAACATTATTGAAGCCATGGAGCAGCCCCTCAAATTATGATGTTTCAGTATTATTGAAGTCTTTTCTGACAGTATTTGTTACTTAACACAAATACAGGGAAACTAACCAAATAAAAGTTTCATACTCCGTCTTTCCTCTTTCATTAAAAAAACAACAAAATTTGGCTTCAGGCAGATGTCCAAGAGAAGCGGTATAATCCTTAAGATGCAGCCTCTCTCTCCAAGAATTACATTTCTGAATACAATTCCTACCCTCCTTCTGCCTGAAGTGTTGTGTGAAAAGATATGAGTATTTCACCTTGGCGGTCTGACAGGCTGCAATTTCCCCAGTGGTAATTCCTGCATGCACCCTGACCTGGATAGCAGGCAAGCCTGATCTTGTTAGACACTAAGCAGGGTCAGCCTTGGCTAGTAACTGGATGGGACACCTCCAAGGAAGAACAGGATCTCTCTGCAGAGGCAGCCAATGGCAACCCACCTCTGTTAGTCTCTTGCCTGAAAACCCCACCAGAAGTCACCTTGAGTCAGCTATGACTTGACAGCACTCTCCACCAACAATTCCTGTGTGCACTCCAATGAGTCCCTATCCGCTTACTTTCATGTAGCCCCAAAGCACAGAAGAACAGAACACTACAGGAGCCACCACTTTTAAAAAAGATAATTCTCACAGGAAAAGAGATTGTTCCTTTATTGCCCAACTCTCAATTTGCAATTCTCTAATAAATCTATTTTTCCTATTTGGATTAATTGTGGCGTGAAGAAACATGGACTGGTCCTGAACATCGAATAAAACTGTAAGTTGACAGTAGTAGCTTTTTAAAAAAATAATCTACTTAGCTGGCATAATTTCTGGTGTATATTTTGGCTTGTTACACATTTTTGTTCTTGATATTTGTAAAAAAACAAAACAACCAAGTTGACACACATAAAAGACCTTTTAAAAACAACACAAACTTCTGGGTCTCCTGTCAATAAGCATAAACCAAAGCTTAGGGCAACTGAACATTAACTTCAATACAGAGAACTAAAGAGAAGGGTGTGGGTAGATAAAAGTCCCACCAACAAACTGACAAACATTGAATACTTTCCTACATCCTTGTGCAGGTAGGCAGTTTATCATAATGAAGCCACTCACCAATGAAGGAACAGCACAGTGAAAAGATCTTCAGATATACTGCATTCCATCTAAACATCATCCTAACAAATATAACTACGAAATAGAATCAGAGGAAGAACATGTGGAAAAACTGCTTTCAAAACCTAACCTGATAACTGAAACATCATTCATGCTCCAAATAATAGCTACATTTAAGCTATTTATGTAGCAGAAACAGAGGTGGCCAAAGGAATTCCAGCAGCCATTATTTTGCCTTTGCACTAAGGCACTTTATATACTAGAAAACATGAATCCTTAAATAACAGCATGGCTTGATAAGACAACCACACAGAATCTGGTAATCAAGGCTGCTTCACATGGAAGAAACATAGCATGAAAATCACATGTACACACTGCATACTGAAACAGCTGATTCATTACTTTAAAAAAACATGCATACACACCGTATATATTCTACAGATTGACTTCATGGCATGTGAGCCTGTCCTAGACACTGTTAAACAAAATACTGTCTAGAATCAGTTTATATAAAAATTATTATTATAATACATATATATAAATCATTATATCACTAACTGGATTAATGAGATCAACTGAAAGGCTGCTTCTGTGGGCTGCTTTCCCCCCCTACTAAAGCTAAGGGTGCCCAAAACCTCCAAGTACTCTCCATATTTTAAAAAGAAACGTATCTAAATAGTATCTGTCTAACCTTGGGTCCTGATTAAGATTTCCACGGAATGAGAGATTTCCTGATTTCCCCTTCTCACCACAACCCAGAAGTTTGCCCTCCCCAAAAATGCTGCTCCTGGGAAATGTGGACCCACCCCAAATTAGCTCAGTGGCTCAGAGGAGGAGACAGAATTGGCAACGTTCTCCCACTTCAGTCTTCAGGCACTAGACCCAAGTGCTTGTTCACACATAAAAGCTCTAATAGCGGCTTAAGGCAATCCAAGCCTATGCTCTCTCTTCCTGCAGGTGATCAGATTCGGTTGTAAGAGTAAAGCATTCTTCCTAGTTGTACCGCTAAAAAAGTCACAAATAAAACGTTTCATGAGAAAATAATATTTTGAGAACTGAATTATGAAGACATTTTAATCTGAGCACGCGTTTCTCTGCCAAAAAGCAAGAATTTGCAATGCACTATAATCTTGAGGCTTTAAAAATACTTACTACAACACCATTCTTAGTGGTAGTCTCACGGAATGTAAAGTTGCAAACTGCCCAGGCTAGGTAATATGTAGACATGAGGGGAGTCTGTGAAAAGTGGTCTGTAACCCATCCATCTTCTTCAAAAACCGAAGTTTCCACAGGCATATTGGACAAAGATAAATAGGTTGCTTGATGTTTGATGCTGATTTTGAATGTGGCCTTGTAGATAGGCTCATCAAAGCAAGGAAAGGCTTTTCTGGCATGAGTAGGAGAAAACTGTGTAACTGCAAGGAACCTGGAGACAAAAACAGAAAGAATGTATTTTATTCAAAGCTTGAAGCACAATTGTAATGAGACTATACTAAACCGCTGCAATGGACCAAAAAAAGAAGAAAATCCAGTGAATCACACAAAATAAAACTATAGCCAAACCTTCTAGATGTTTTTCATTCAGACCACTGTTCCATTCAAACATTAAATAATGTGTGTGCATAATGCACAAATGTACCTATGCCATGTAATGTAGTACAACCTGCTAAAAATGACATTTGAGAGAACAGGTGGCTAATTTTTCTTGTATCATACACTACACCTAACAAACATTTTATTTAGCACTAGGAAAAATTGTTTCCTTTTCTCTGAGACTCTTGCAACCTATAAAAACAAACAAAACTGTAACTAGCATTAACCCCTATAAAGTAAAACAAATACGAATGGTCAACTACAGCATCAATAATGGAATTACCATCAGAGAATTTTCCCAGACCTTCCATGATGACAGCACACTTTTAGATTCTTTGGGCATTATAAGATTATATTCTCACATAAGAATACTGTTGGGTGTCATTGTTTTCTAGTGCTGATGACACCTGCAAGTTCCAGGTGACATAAGAATGTTTTAGTGTTCTCAGCACAGAATTCACAAGTAATTTGGTTCTATGGCATTGCCAATATTACAAAGTGGGAGACTGGAAGCAAACTCTGCCTCCACCATTTACATTTTAATAATATAAGTTCTCGATTTTCATAATATAAAATGTGTCTCTGGCAATCTGAGTTTTCTAGACAAAACATCTGAATTACTGGCTTCTATGCAACAAAACTGGCTTCAAATTCCCGCTCTCTGACCCCACCCACCCCCATCCCCCACAGCTCATTAGGGACCTCTGTGAACTTCAAGAATACCACAGAGCAAAGTGGGAGCCTGAAGTGAAAACATGGGATCTACAGAAAACACCATCTAGTGTTCTGAAGACGAAAAGACCCCTAAGACTTTAGAGCTACATGGCTGGATACAGGCCACTAGTCTTAAATTTGTAATTTGCATTAAAACATCCATTTGGGCAATATACTTTAGCAATGTTTTAGAACACCTTTTCATGGCCATAATGATAAGCATTATGTTATTTTTCAAACACACTAAAAAGTTTTACAACAGGATTTATTTATTTTCTACTTCTAAAAGCCTAACAAGTTTGCCAACAACCATATTTTTGTAATTAATATTCTGTACAGATTTAAAAGCTGGGGGGAGAAGTTTGTTATGGTGTGGTGGCTTCCATGTATGATTATTATAACGGACATGGACTCCAGTGTGCTCATGAGATGAAGGATTCCTTTGGGTACAAAGGCAAAATAATGAGTTACTCTACATTTATAAAAGTATATCAGAACTTCATAATCCTTTTAATGTTTTATGAGTATAACTCCAAAACTGGAACTTATTCTTACCAAAATTCCCAAAGACTTCCCTGAGAATTTTTAAGCACAGTAATTTATGAGCAAAGCTGGCACTGCTAAGTTTTCTTTTTCAATTAATTTTAACGAGTTCAACCACATACACTGGCAAAATGCTCACACAGAGAATTCAACATACATCCTAAAAATGTTTCAGCTCTGCCATCTAAACACTTTTAAAGACAATGTATTTTTTAAAGGAACTGAGGACAACCTGTTAGGCTGCAGCTTCCACAAGGCATGAAAGGCAGAACTCTTGAGCTAAATTAATTCTGCTAACTAACTTGTATATGGAACCAAGCTGGTTAGATACTCAGTGAGGTCCACTACTTATTTTAAATGATTTATACCCATTTATATCACAGGAAGCAAACAGACTTGCACTCTGGTTAAATTATTTATAGATGGCAACTTAAGACAAGGCACTGCTTTGTGTCAGTTTTTAAACTACCATAGTCTGCCCCCAAAGTAATATACTAAGTACTGTCATTCTATGAAGAGTTATACTCTTCTAAAAGCTTTGACTCTGGTGAACTAAGAAGGATGTAACTCTTGTTTAATACTGCACTGTAAAGCATATGAAATATATACATAAAGTGTAGGTTGAGTATGTGGCCAATCATTTCTTTGCATTAGCTTCTTTACCAATAACCACATTGCTATTACTTCTCTTGATTATTCACAAAAATGCAATAAAATATAGACTGTTGTACATAGTTAGGGCAAGAAGAAGAAAGGCAAGAAAGGAGATGAAACTTGTTCATAGCTAGAAGATGCAGTGGGATACCTTGCACAAGATGCTAGATAATATGTAGTGCTGGGGTATATAAAGTATGCCCTATCACAACAGAGCAACACAGTTAAAAGTTTAAGCGCATTAATATCCAATACAATCCTGTTTACTGTTACACAATGACAGGATTACATCCTAAATGCATAATTATAGAATTTGGCATACAAATGACAGTAATTTTCAGCTATTTTAATGCACCTGGTTTATTAACAAGGTTGATATGTTTCCTCAATAACTTGTCTATTTTGACATTTTAGGAACTATTGCAGGGGGAATCAAGCAGCCAAGGGGGAAGGAGTAATTTTGTTCTAGTTTTATGCAAAATGTGATGTAGTCTCAAACCTTTCTTAGAACAATCTATGCAGCACATTCAATTTGTTTTATGTCATACAACAAACTGAAGAATGACTGACACCCATTTTTATTGCATTAGTTTCATTTCACTTTATCCTTAAAGGTGCAATGACTTCAGTGGCAAAAAGCCTTCTCCCAGCCATGAGCTAAAGCATAATTGGGGGGGGGGGGAGCCTAGACCCATATGACAAAATTAGCCCTTTCCATAGTACCTGCAATATTTCTTGCTTTTCAGCACAGTCCTAAGCAGAGTTACACCATTCTGAGTCCATCCAAGTTAAGAGCTTAAGGATATGTGCAGGGACTGCACTACTTGTATGCACAATCAAAAAGTAAACCTTGCTTTGTTGTTAGGAAAATGACCTACTTTATTTAAAGGAAGCCCCTTCCATGAAAACATATTATGCTCATCAGACCACAGACATCAACCAACTCAAATGCAGAAAATAAGTGGAATACATTCCATATCATTTTATAGCAGACTCTACTGCGGTGGAGGGATATATTTGCAGATAAAGAGAAAAGTATCAAAGTGCTGAAATGAAGTTTTTGCTGAAATATCAAGGTCTAGCACCTATAATTTTTAGGGAGTGATCTATGCCTTGTTCCATAATTATGACAAGCTGCGTGAATTAATTTAAAAAATTTGAAATAAATGTATTGACTAATATTTTTACAATATTCAGTCAATATCTTCAAGTACTCTCAAATTGTACAAAAATTCTCATTAGTAATTTCATAAACTAGTTCAGAATCCCCTAGCAATTGTGAAATAACTTCAGCTGAAGAAAGTCTTGTTGCAATACTTGTCATACTTCCCAGACTCACTAAACTGGGAGTGTTTCAGACTATGACGTTCCATTATACTTGGGACCTTTCAAAAACAGGGACATTAAATGCAATGTTATCTAGGCTTTATTATTCTGCCAATGAAGTGCTTCAGCCTCACTGTGTGTGATTAGATATTGATCTGTTGTTAACTTAAATGGGACAATGCCTATTAACAGCAGTTTAAAAACCTGACCCAATACAATCAGTTAATTAAATATATGCATAGTGAAAAATAAAGTTATGTGAACAGTTTCATTATGAGCATGTTGTAAAATATTTCTCTCTGTGTTGTAAAGCTACCTTGCAATTTCTAATATTAAGACCTTTTCTGTCCTAAATATATTGATGTATTAAGCTTTTGTCACAAGTCTGGCACTGCATACTTCTCATTGCAGTCTATGAATCAAAGAGGTATAGCTTTGTTTAGAAGTATAGAAGGATAGAAGGATATGTTCCTTTCCATGAGAAAGGAACATATCCATATGCCCAATGTTTTACTTTGTTCATGCTTCAATCACTTAGCAAACTTTCTTAGCAAAGATGGTCAATACCTTCATCACTCAGCAATTAATATAGTAAGAAGATTCTGCCCAGAATTCTGCAACTATATTCTGCGAAACCCTTTTATGAAGGCTAATTATACAAAACCCTAACTTAGACCACAGTTATTATGTAATATAACTACACAAAATATTAAGAAAGAAAATGTTGCCATAATTGAGTTGGAGAAATTTCTTCTTTGGATGACAGATCTCATAAATAAACCATTTGTTCAGCAGAGACTCAAAAAAGATGAGGTTTACAGAATAAGATAGTTTTTAAATGAATTCATTCTGTCTCTCTGCTAACAAAGCTATGAAGATAACAGGCCTGCTTTCTTTCAACTAGAGCCTAGCTTTTAATGTTTGATTTGTTGCACAAATCAAGAGCCTGTGCCTTCTCTCACACGGAAATGGGCCATAACTCAACCAGAAGAAATGGAGTAAACCCAATGGAATCGTCTCGAACTCTGTTAATTAAATCCTGGTCAAATGCAAACAGATGAGGAAGAGCCTCTTCATCCCTGTTCTTTTGAACAGAAAGAAATGTGAATTCCATCTCCATTTGCTGGAAGAATAAAACTCAGATCTTATCACTTTGAACTTTGCTTTTATTGTGCTACTTCACAGCACAGCTGAAAGCTACATAGATGTTCATCTTTTTGTGTCATGTTACATATAATGAAGAGTTGTTTATTGACATACATACTATTTTTCTTTATTAAAAGCTACACTGATCCCGATATAAAGCTAACTAAATGTGAATTAATCGGTGTGAACACACAGATGCTAATTTTCATGTTTACATCATTAAAGGGAAAAGTGTGCACAACATCATAGACACCTGCTAACAACTGCGCTGTCCCAGCTGCACAGTCCCCTTAGGAAAAGGAAACTTCTACTGTGAGAGGTCAGTAACTTTTATCTTGAAGCTTCTCTCCCTATACGTGCTAGTTCCTTCATCATTCCAGATCCCTGCAAACATACATCTGTAACTCCACTTGTAACGCCCATCAGGGTTTCCTTGCACACAGCTGCACTGTAGCAGGTAGTTTGTTCTTAGGTTATCACCCATTTACCTTTACAAGCAGCTTTGGAATTCAATGTACATAATAAAATGCATCTTCAGCACACTATCGTTCACCTAGCCAGTTATTTTGGAAGTCCCCTTTAATGGTTCTCTTGATCTTTAAATTACCCAGAATTTTCCCTTTTTAAAAATTGTCTCATCCTTTTCTTGGTTTCCCAATCTGTTGATTTCACAGCAAAGAGAGAAAGAATGTTATTAAGGAAATCATTCTGAGAGGATTAACTGACCTACAGCCCCAGCTGAAGTCAAGGGGAGAAGGGGGATAAAACTAATCAAGTATTAATCTCGAGTGACAACTGCAAGTGATTCACAGAATCTTTCAGTATGTATTCCCTCCAAAGAGTTGTCTAGAGAGAGACAATCAAGATTATGGAGTGGGGGTAGGTGAATCCAAAAGTATTAATACTGCCTTTCATATTTTACAAGAACCATTACCACCTATACTGAGAAGATTGCTTGTGTAAAATATGCAGGACTGTTGCTCCACTCCCCACCTTTCTTCCTACCTTCTTCATCCAAGACTCTCAGATCTACTATCAATTCCTTTGCTCTGACAGCATGGTGGCCCCAACATGCGAAAGCACAAGAATAAAATGAGAACCCTTAGCATTTCCATATGATGGTCACGTTGCACAGGACCTTCTCTCTTAACTGCATCTCATAGTCAAAGCAACTTAAAGGGTAGAAGTGTCAGTAGCAAGATCTATAACACGAAAGAGTCATGCAGCTCTATAACGCAGTTCCTACATTTTGCTCTATCTCTGTGTTGCAAGGTCCTAGCTTCCCACTTGTTCCCGGCTCTCTTTGAACATGAAAGTTAACAAAGATGTATTTTACAAGCCAATAAATAAATAGACATAACATGAGGTCAAATTCCAAATTTCCCTAATTTCACCTAGTACATCTCTGGGCAGGAGAGACAATTTAAGTACTCCCTTTCTGACATGCTGAAAGTTTTGCTGAAGTTCAGCCCAACTGATTATCTCTCTATACACATGCATGCCTTTCTAGGGCAATCGGAAAATCCAATGTGAAAGTTTTTCTCTCGCCTTTTGAGCAGGACGCTTTTAAGACTGAAACAAGAAGTGAGAGGGATAATAGGGAGAAGGCACCTAGGGGAATGAGAAACTTATGGGGAATATTAAGGCTCGGGTCCAGGTCACCTTAAAGTCCCACTAGATTTCTAGCGTGTGAGCTTTCGAAAGCCCAAGCGCTCTTCCTCCGTCTCTGCCACCCTCCCAACAAACCCGAGGCGGAGGCCGGGGCCTCCTTCCCAGCGCGGCCAGGGGAGCGGGCGGGCGCCAGGGATGGGCTACCTTCTCTCCCCGTAGAGCACATAAGAGCTGCGGAAGAAGCCCAGCAGCTCGTTCTCGATGGGCGCGTGGTAGAGGATCTTGAGGTTGTAACTTCGCAGCGCCTCCAGGCTCCGGTTGAGGGCGACCACGAAGACCTGCGTCTGCGGGTAGAGGAAGAAGGTGGAGACGCGCAGGGCGCCGGCCAGCCGGTCCTCGGCCACGCGGACGGCCTCGATGTGCATGCGGTGGGCGTGGAGGACGATGTAGCGGGTGGCGTTGAGGCACTCGACCTGCACGTTGACCTCGCCGCTGAAGGTGAAGTTCTCCATGAAGGCGCTCAGCATCAGGTTGTAGTGCAGCGGGCGCAGGTGCCCGGGCAGGCGCAGCTGAGTCCAGGGCGGCTGCTCCCGCCGCCGCTGCCACTCCTCCTCCGCCTCCGCCTCCTCCGCCGCCTCGCCCTGCCCGCCTCCCGCTGCTGGCGCCGCCGGTTCCACCCCTCCGCGCCCAGGGAGCTCCCCGGCGTGGTCACGGTTCAGGCGGGCGCTTCCCGCGGCGGCCGGGGCGCTCCCGTTGCCCGCCCTGCCTGCTGGGCCGTCCGCCGCGCGGTCGCCGCCGCCGCCGCTGCTGCCGCACTCCTCGATGCGCACGCTGAGCAGGACGGCGATCATGGTGACCACCAGCAGGGCCAGGATAGAGACGGCGAAGGCCAGCACCAGCCGCTTGTGCACCGTGATGTGCCGCTCCGTGGTGCGCGGTCGCACCGCCGCCGCGTCCGCCCACTGGCCCGAGAGCCCCCTGCTGCCGTTCCTCAGGGCGGCGTCCTCCTCGATCATCATGGGCGCGAAGGCGCAGCTCTTCTCCCGCTTCTCGGCCAGGGGCATCAAAGGAGCGCCAGCCCCAGCCTCTCCCGCGGGGCCGCCGCCCCCCGCCGGGGCCAGCAAGGCATGGGAGGCAGGCGCGGGAGCCAGAAGGCGGGAAAAGCGGGGGACGCTCGCCGCCGCTCGCCAGGCGTCCTCTCGCTGCCGCAGCCGCTGCGGGTGTCACTTCGCCAGGCGCCCCATCTCACTCCCGAAGAGCGGCCCCGGCGGCCGAGGGGAGCGCCATGTGGGAGGAAGGCGGGAAAGGGGCGGGGGGAGGCGCGCCTGACCCCCGGCTGAGAGGGGACAACTTGGACGCCGGCCGGTCCAGGCGGCAGGACGCGCCGCCGCGACTCCTGCTCCTGCTGCCGAGCCGAGTGGGACTCTGCGCGCGGCGGCAGCGGCGGCGGGAGGGCAGGCGAGGGGAGGGCTCCAACTCCGCGCGCCTCCCCCGCGGGTACTTATTCACTCCCTCGAACTCGCCGCGCCACAAACT
The DNA here is from genome assembly GCF_028583425.1 of Eublepharis macularius. NCBI lineage: Eukaryota > Metazoa > Chordata > Lepidosauria > Squamata > Eublepharidae > Eublepharis > Eublepharis macularius. The sequence continues at coordinate 61,912,697 of NC_072798.1, forward strand.
CTCCTCCCCCTCGGTCCCTTTGGCCTTAAAGCGCCTGCCTCGCAGCTCGCCTTCCCAGTCCGCTGGGCCGGCTGCTGGCGGGAGCGCTGCTTGGGGGGGGGGGGGCGCCGCGAGCGGAGTCCCCAGCCGCGCAGTCCCGGCACTTGCAGGCAGCGCCGAGGCGCTCTGGGCTGCTCGTTGCCCGCTTTGCGCGCTTCGGAGAGTCTTCGGCGGCTCTTGCCGGGCGAGGCGAGGCGAGGCTTCCTCGTTGGCGTTCCCGCGTTCTGCCGCTTGTTGGAGGGGCCGGGGGTTGGGAACTGCCCTGTCCCTCGAGGAGTGCGGAACCCAATCCCTAGTCAAAGCCGGGCGCGGGCGGGCGGGTCTGTGAGTCTCCAGTCCGCAGAAACCACTGAACAGAGGCTACTTGGGTGACTGGAACAACCCCGGAGATGGAATTGGGAGCGGGAGACTAGAGAGCTTTCGTGGGGCTGTCAGGCAAGACGCTTCAAGGGACCGCTTAGCTGCCTTCCGACCTCCTTGCAAGAAAGAGAGGCAGACTTTCTCTTTGGACGGGAGTTCTCTCCAGGGCAGAGGGGGAGGGGAGCGAAGATGGATTCGGAGGTGGGTCTGAACCTGCGTAGGACCTGGAAGGCATCCAGGCTGGCATAACAGACAGCCTCCTGGGCAGATCCTGTTCTGATGATCTGGCATGTGTCAGATTACAAATCCGCCTTGCTGGAGGATTTTCCGGGATTCTGTGTAAAGGAGTCTGTTCTCTATAGAAATATTGAAAGTGTATAATATGTGTTCTGTGCTCTAGAAGTATTGTGTGTCAGGAGGAACAATGGGAGAGAGCTGTTGAGCCAGGATGAAGCTCTTCTGCAGCTCTCAGAGGTTAGGAACAGTTTACTCAGCAGTTATCTTGGAGGATCCAGGATTCTGGAAACTCCAAATAGGTATGCTTCCTAATGTGCAATAAATGCTTAACCCATTCTATTTACACAACAATTACTACTTTATAATAGTTACTTGTTAACTTTCAGGCTCTGTCTGCATACATAAGCAAGCTATGCTATCTATGGGGGAGTGGTATGTGCCTAAGCACCCCAAAGTACCCCTCTAATCCTGTTGACCTCAATGGACATAGAAGGGTATAACTCTGTCTAGGATGGTACTATAATTGTACAGAAGCAATGTTGGGACTAGCTCTCATACAGTCAAGTTAATCCTCATTAAACTGGTAGAATGCCACCATTCTTCAAGTTTTCTGCCCCTTGGAACTGCAGCTCCACTCCAAATGCTGCTCACACAATGCCTATTAACAGTAGCAGTGGTTGAACAGTCTCATGGAAAACCATAATGCATCAGACAACTTTTTAAGAAAGAAAAAATGAGTCCCTCATGAGTAGCTTGTGCATTTTCAGTCTGCGCTCAGACTATTAAATGAGCATCTTCAGAAGAACAAACACAATTCTGTATGACACCAAAATATAAGGGGGGGATGAGTCCTGAAGTCAGTTGATCATAAGCACACTTTAAACCAAGAATGAATGTCATGATCTTCCAAAAAAAAGCTCACTACAATCATAGTGATTGCATTGTCTGAAGTTGCAAAGATTCAGTGTTTAATATGTGAACCATATTTCAGGACAGCAGTGCCGATAAAGGTTTGTGGTAATGAACCACACACTGCTTATAGTGTATATAATAACCAAATGGCATCGTAACTCATAGCTCTTAAACTGGAATATTGAGCAACTTAAGATTTCTTCTCAAATGATATGCAAGCAGTGCTAGGTAGATGAGCCCTTGAAAGCTCATATGCTAACCATATATTTTACATTTGCACCTAAAATAAGAAGCAGCCTTCACAGAAACATATAAGCAAGTACAGGCTCATCGCAACCAGCCCCTGAATCCAGAATTAGAAGAAAGGAATCTAGCAGAAAGCATGCATGATTTTCAGACAAGCTCAAGACTCAACAGCTCTTTTTAAAAACTAAGTACCGGAGTAAGCTCTGTCTTACATAGCAAATGCAGCTGCTCTCCTGGGTAAAGCAATTCCTCTCTTGCCTGTAAGGGTGAAAACATTAAAGTCTCCAAGAAACTGCCTTCAGCATGTGTGTAAAACTGTTCACAAATGCATGTTTGAATCTTGCTTCAGTCAACAGAGACTCACACAGGCAACCAGCACTTACAGTTTTTTAAGACTCTTAACAGCAGCTTAACAGCGAACAAAGAAGAAACAAGTAAAAGTAAAAGCTGGGAAAGAGGGTAGGAGGAAGACATTTGAAGACTCAGTCATTAGACGGGATTTATCAATGTTCTGAAATGCCCTTCTGAAGAGACTGGAGCCGAAACTCTATCGGGGTGCAGCTATGATCTGCTAGATTAAGAATTAGATTTTTACAGACACAAATAAGCCCTCCTAAGAAAGGTGGGGATTTTGTTTCAAGATGGGATGGAAGAAAAGGGAGGGATGCACTGCATGTGTATTGCGGTCAACATGGCGTACATTAAATGTAAGTCTGTAGAATTTGAATGTGGGGGTGTTGTACGGAAATCTGGGTGATATGTGCAGAAGGTGGAGCAGAGGAAGTAATTTTGAAAGGTCTTGCTGAAGAGGCATTTCCACAGACTCTATAGAAACCGGGGCTGAGCTTGTGTGAAATACTCAAATTATGGGAGAAACAGCAGAGGTCTTAATGAAATCCACTAGCCCCATCGCTCAGTGTTAGCCCCTACTAATACTGCTCGTTGACAGCACACCCCAGCTGTGTTCCTACAGAATGTTGCAGCTGTACAAATTATGCGTATAATTCTGAGTCCATTGTGAACCGAGTTTATGAGCCCAAATGAGCAATAACTAGGAAACTACTTAGGAATCTTACTCACTCTTCAGACTGAAGTTTAACAGCATTGAAAATAGAGCAGTATGTTCTTATTAACATTTTTTGTTTCTGTTGACCACCACCCCCATCTCATCCTCAAAAAAACAAAACCACATTACCAGCAGTAACATTCCCTTTATTCCCATTAACATTGTGAAAGGAAACACCCTGGTGTTGGGCTTACCCAACAGAAACTCCCTGAGGGGAGTATCAATTGACAATGTCAGCAATGATAGACACTGAACCTTTCCTTTCACTAAACGAACTTCCCTTGACCAGAGAATCTCTGCACCAGCCTAACATCTCTTCATGGTGTGACAAAACAATCTACAGGGTCTTCATCTCGTTCTAGGCTTCCTCCCAGTTCCTGTCACTCAATGTTAGGAGAGAATTTTCAGACATTTGCTTGTTGCTGTTATTCCCAATTCTGGGGAGCAAAGAAACCAGGTAGACCCGCACATTTTTTTCTGTGGCCAGAGTTCTACACCAGTCCAGGACAGCAACAGTAGTCCAGATAGACAAAATCCAGATATCATCATCTGAGCAATGTCTGCTGAAAGTACCAGCAATGTATAAGATCAGCAAATGTATAAGATCAGCAGCTGCCTGTACCTGAGCACTGTCTGTTGTGGCTCCTACTTTGTGGAATGGCCTGCCTAAGGTCAGGAAGCTTCCACAATTCTATCGTTCTGCAGAATGCTTAAAACAGAATTGTTCAGAACAGCATGTTTATATAGGGAATAGGACTGTAGTAAAATTGAACTGTTCAGAAGAATACTTTTACAAAGAGACAAGGACTGCAGTTTATGGCATTGTTTACTGTATACATTATCTTGTTTTTACTACGTTATTTTCTAAATTCTGTAATCTAGCTTTTGCATTTCTTATGTTTTTATTGCAGGGTTTTTTTTTGTAATCCAGTCTCATTACACTGTTTGTGTCTTATACTGTTCCTATTGCTTTGTTTTAAATTTTGTAATCTACCTTGAGCCTCAGTGGGAAAGGCAGACTATAAATATAGTAAATAAATAAAAAATAGTTCCTAATAGCCATTGGAGGTTGACTCTCCCAGCCATTTCCTGCTTATTCCCTCACTGGGGCAAGAATGTGCCCTGTTCGGCTTGGGGCCAGAGTTCATTCTGATCCTGACATTACCTAAAATGTTTTAATTAGGGAGCAAGCCTTAATATGTCTCCTCAAAGTATGCTCTATTTAATTGGGCTTACTCCCAGAAAAGTGTTTGTAGAATTTAGTGAGGCATTTTCCACTTGCCTCGAAAGTGTCCTCAGCCTGTGTGTGTTGTGGCAGCGGCTGAAGGAGTGAGAGTCTTTGGATGTGGCAAGAAAGGACTAAGAATCTGACCAAACCAAATGCATGGGGACAGGTGGCCAGCCAGCGGGCTAAAGGGATGCATGAACACCATTCAGAGCAAGAGGACAAATTACCCTCAGTTGGGCACATAGCCATCAAAAGCCATGAGGAAGAGATCCCATCAGAAGCACATGGGGACTCTTGAGTAAAAGTAGGGAATAAATTGTGTCCCTCTGAAACCTTTTAAAACAAAGGCTAAGGACCATCACAAGAGGTAGGGAGCAAGAACTCCCTGCTACCTTTAATTCAAAGCACTGCTTCTGGAATCAATTGTTTTTGTTGTAAGTAGTTAGTGGGAAACCTATTGAAAGATCTGTGGGAAATGAGGGAAAGACTGCAGAACCACATGCTGTCAGTTTTAAAACTGCCCGTTATACATGGTTCATATATAATACATAGACCTATGAGTTTGGGTGCTTTTTATTAACGTTATCTGAAGCAACCATCAGAGGGAGAGAGTCATCTTTGTACGTAATTGATTTATCACAGTCCCAAGCCACATGAGTCTTTTCATGACTGTGATCTGAACAGTTGTTGAATCTTGCATATAAATATGTCGAGTTCAACAAATGTTCAGATCACAATTTGCCATGTCCTGGTTCAATTCACTTTTTGAAGACACAAATCTTTGCAAATATATGATAAGTATATGATCTAGGCACATGTTTGAAGAATGTATGTTCAGTGTCAAAATAATTTTAATCTAGAATCAGGGCAAGGATATGTTGGATGGACAGCAGGCAGTTTGAGGGTATGAATAAGCATCACTTAACTATGAAAAATTGTGCTTCTTCCCTGAAGATTGGGGGTGGGGGGCAACAGAATTGGCATCATGTTATGTAATTACTTGTAGAAGAAGCAATGCTAAGTTTTATTTTAGTGCTGTTTTAAGGGTGCCAACTGTCTTACAATCATAACAGAATTATTTATCACAATACCTCTATAGAGAAGTCACAGCTATTCTTATTTCACAGAAGCTGGGAGATCATTATTTGATTATTTGATCATTATTGCTATGCTAGAATTTGGATAAGACGTTATGCTACGACCAACACTCTTTATACTGGACTCCACTTTGGTATTTTATTCATTTTCTTGGCAGAGGAAATAACCCTACAATAACTGAGAACAGCTTCTCAAGAAAGAAGACATTTCAACTATGCCAATTAAATACTCACATTGTATTATCTGCAATGGGCATACTATTCAGTCAGTGTGTGAAATTACAGGTAATTTGAAGTATAGCAAATAATAAATATGAAAACTAGGCTCATTTGTTTATATGACTATCTTGTAAAGTCCTTGTGTATTTTTGTACTCTGCTGCATTCATTAATAGGTTTCACGAACATTCGCTCTGAAATTCAGTCATTACCTTGACTGTTGTCTCTGTGATACCACTGAAATATAACACATCAAGGCTTATTTCTGAAGCAGCATCTAGTAATGACTCTATTATTTTAAAAAATCCCTTTAGGCCATCACCATCCTGCACGCAATTGCATTTTACAAAACAATATTTTGCTTAACTTATGCTACAAAAAACCCCAAGAGAACAAACCATGACCACGGTCTCACCCAGCGGGGAAGTTTGTGGCCCATGGAGGGGCACAGGGATGGCAGCCTCCATTGCCCAGGGCCTGGTGACCCATCTCTGAAGCAAGGAAGGCAGTGGCAGCTTCCTCACACATCTTAACCAATTCACTGTAAAAGTTACCCTTCCCTGACATGATATTTCAGAACAAACTTGGATACACTCCAGAAATGTAGTTCCAGTTTCATCTACTAGTCTGTTTTGTGGTAAGAAAATAACATGGCCTGGCAACATAACTGAAGTTCTCTTTTCTGTCCCAGTTTCAGTGGCACAGCTTAGCTTCATCCCTGCCATTTTTAAGACTTTCTAGAAAGACTATAAATAAGGGGTATTGGTGGGGGAATTTTATTCATGGAGTTCAACTTACCTGAAAAGAGTTACAATGTACATTTCAGGAAATACTTTTTAAAAACGTTTAGGTCTTTTGGTTGATTCTTTTACTGCATACATCAACTATTTTCTTTGAAATTTGAATGACAGTGGAAGCTTAAGAGTACTTTGATGGAGTATTTCTCTACGCAGGAAAGACGTGGATAATTCCTTCCAGACTGCAAGCTTGGTCGGTTAATTCCTCATCATGATTAGATTGACTCTTGATTTAGGTCTTGTAGCATGGCCTCTGTTTATATCATCCTATGTCCAGCTGTGGCAGCTTCTGATTCTTCAGAACAAGGGGGAACTCCTATGTGGTGAGGAAATTACGCGCTCAACTTTTTCATCTGATGGTTCTCCATCGGAGTGGATAATGACCGACTATATTTAGTCATAGATTTTTGAAGAGAATATCTTGAGCAAAGATGACATACGATACTGAAGGTTTTATCTTTCACTTGCAGAAGAAAGAAAAACCAAATTGACACAGTGGGTTAAGCTGTGTTATAACAATATCTGAAGGCTTACATTACTTAGAATAGTTCTCAGTCAGTTCCACTGACTTCAAGGTTTACCATGCTGAAATAAAAGTTTAGTGTGGCACCCAGGAAGAGTAATCTTTCTGTTGGTTGCAAATAATAGCTTGACTACTGGGCTCTTCCATCCATCGAAGTCCTATTTACTATTATGTTTCTCCAGGCCAACTTCCATTGAAAGCTGAACTTCAGAATGAAGACCTGCCTCACTCTCATGCCTCACTACTTCCAGCATTGGGAGTGTCAGGGTTGGACCGAATGAGTCCTTCTCAGAGGAGGAGGGTGCCACGGTGGCTGACTCCACAGAGGTTGAAGTCCTGGAGTGTGTATTTATAGGTCACAGTGTGGGTAGGAGATGATGATCTCTGGCACACAAGTTCTGTGGAAGCTGTGCAAGTCATAGCACTGATGACAGATCAATGGTTGTGCCTTCATTTCAACACAGAGAACCTTAAGATTCTAGCACAGAAATTCATTGGATTGAGCATGTGTGCCATAGGTTGTCTACAGAATATTATGGCCTGTTGAGTCAGCATGATATCCTGAGCTTGTGAAGTATCATGCGCTCTACGGTCATTCCTTCTGGTCACTTTTTTCCCTGGACAGTTTAATATTTTTTCATATTTTTATCATAATTTATGAAATAATGGGCAATCTCATCCATTTGGATGTAAAACTTTGAAAAGTTTGTCACATATTTCCCTTAGGTATATCTTGCAACAAAGAACTACATATTATTTAGATACTGAATGGAAAGTATTTCCTCTTCTTAGTTTAAAATATATAGATTTTTGTTTATTGTTACTGTAATATGAACTGTTGTAATCCAACCCCATCCTCCTTCTAACCCCCCTCATTGTACGCAGAAATATTTCCATATTTTCAATCTATGCTTTAATATTTCAGTACTTTTTGTATGTAGGTATGTCTGTATATTTCCTCATACTGTGCAGTTACTTGGCTTTCTTCCTACTTTGCTCATGTGTGCTTTCACATTGCTCTTTAAAATGAAATCCTTATATACCTGATCATTGTCATCAAAATGGGTAGTTAACATAGGCACTCTTTCGCAAGTAACTTTTAATGATCCGTGGCCATTCCACTTCTGACAGTAATCATAGCATGGAAGACTTACTCTAAATTGGCAAAAGATACTTAGATTACAATCCTTTGTATTCTTACTTGGGAACAAACCTCTCTGTGCTCAGTAAGACTTGCATACACAGTGTCAGACAGCCCTTTGGAGGCTACTGAGTAAAGACCCCTCCCTCTGCAGATTAGGCAGTGGAAAGGTAGGATGCTCCACAGACTGCACAGATGCTGCTGGGCTAAAATTGCAGATCGCTTGCCAGACAGCTGTGCTTGGTGTGCAGGCAGATTGCTGAATGCAACATTTCTTCCCTAAATTGGAGTTTGTTGCGCCCTCATTACAACAGATCCACGAATGGAAACCTCTTCATGCACTCAGAACTCTGTCATCGGATCACTACAAATATACACAAGCACGAACTGAAAATAATTTTCAGAGAATGAAAACAAATACTTTACAATGTCTTTATTATCCCTCAGCCTCATTTTAAATATGTTTACTTACAAATAAGGTCTATTGATCTGGCACACGTCTCCCAACATGGGCATAGGAGTGCATCCTTAGTCATACAAGGAGGATGTGATACTGTAATTAAGTTGTCTTTGTCTTCAAGAGTACTAAAATGGCTTAAATACAGATACACCAGTTTAGTGCTATTGTAGATTAAATCAATGGGATTTAAATAATGTACACATGTGCAGGATTGCAGCCATTATTATTTTGTTTTAAAAAGGAAGTCCTTGTTTTCTTGTTTGATATTGTGTATATGTGTTCTTATGAACTTCAGTTTGAGCATGGCAAGCACATGATTCTGAAACACAGCATGAGATTTAAGTCTGACTTGTTTACTTTCAACAGTAACAGCTAATTGAGCAAAAATGAATAATCTTTGTAGCTATTTAGCTTTAGGGATTGTCACAAAATATAGTGTAACTGACAATGAAAGAAGCATGCATCTCATTAAAATAACATTGATTCAGCATATGGCCTTCTGCATTTGCTTTTCACTTTTTATTAGGAAAATTGTCGCTTTTCTCTTTAGTGCCACCTTGTGGGTCAATCAGCAATAATAAGCATGAAGATCTCTTTTGCTATATAGTATATGGTTAGTGTTTTCCTTAAAACATTGATTAAAATTCTCCCATATACAGAAAATCATTGATTTTTCAGGGAAAATATAACATTATTTGCAGATACCCATCCATAATAGCCGTACAATAAGACCAAGCAATATTGCTGTTATTCAAAATATTGCGATCTACACAACAGTCAATAGCCATTTGCAGGATAATCAAATGTGTATTGCAAAATGTAAATGACAATCACTTTTTCATGTAAATTTAATAGTACGAAGATGCTTTCCTGTCTTAGGGTCCAAACCTATGTATGTGCAGAACAGCTTTTAGCACTCTGTAGAAGTGTTTTAGTATTGGTAGGAGGACTCAACTGGTCACGATGCTGGAACCCAGCCCCTAAGCCAATGCATTTCACAGTAGCAGCCAATGGCATTACTGTGCCAGCAATTGCTTCACTGTGGTGCAATTATACTAAATAAATGGAAGATCCAGGACTTTTTTTTCTGGCAGTATGTGCTGGTATTCCCTATTTGCACCTCTTTCCATCTTGTTGCAGGGTTGGACCCCCACAGTACTGAACATCATGAGTACTGGCACCTCTTTTAAAAGAAAAGGGGGGGAAGCACTAAGAAGATCTAGCCAAATTGTTTTGTTCTCAGGGGGCAAGGAAGAAGCAAGGTTTTATTAAGTTCTTTGTTGGGCCTTTTGTACACATAATAGCCACCAATGGCAGAGGATGGAGAGGTATAAGGAAGCATGGTAAGCCGAACAAACAGCTTTGCCCTGATTCCCAGAGAGCGCCTCCTGCTTAGCTCCAGCAGTGACAGATATGATTTGTGCCGCTGTGAATGGAATGCAGGCATCTGCCCAATGATCACTTTTCAACAATCTGCCATAGGAAATGAAGCTATTACATTTTGAATTTTTCCCAAGCCCATTTTCAGAAAAGATAATATTGATCTTGTTTGACTTTCCAGGAAATATGTTTGTAAATATTATATTGGGCTTATATAGAGACCTATATTTGAATTAGATGGGTAATTTAACAAATGTCTGCTTGACTCTCAAATACATTGTTAGTATTTGGGATAGCATTAAATCGTAGAGAGCTGAACCTAAATATACTTGGTGGTCCTCAGTTCACTGCAGAGAATAAGTGCAGACAAATGTTATTGTATTCAGTAAGTTCCTCCTGTTGTGAGCAGCTGAAAGGGTTATTAGGATGCTATAATTTTAAAAATGACTATTTATTGCTTTCACTTCCAGTTCTTGCGGGGGCTTCCATTGCAAATGACTTGTCTTCTTTAAAAAAAAAAGCCTTCCGGGATGTGGATTATATTAACTAATGAAACAGTAAAAATGGTGGCAGTCCTTCACACAGTTGCATGCCTTTAGCCAAATACACATTTACGAAATTATATTTGTTATGAAAAGTTTTGCATCGGTAAAGTGTATTATGTCTTTGTGTAAGTCTTAAAACAAAGCTTTTCATTGTAATAGGATGTGTGGAAGAGAGCCTCCAAATGAATTTTGATTTTATTTTAATTATAAACAGTAAAATGCTTTGAGGCTGCAGTCCAGTGGCTACCGTATAATAAGCTGAAGCTGAATCCAGACAAGACAGAGGTGATGGTGGTCAGGAAAGCTGATGTAGGGATCCACTTGCCTTGGAGAGAGTGCAGTTGGCATTTGCACAGCAAGTTAAGAGATCAGGGCAGCTCATGGACCCAACGCTGCTGTTTGAAAAGCAGGAGGGTGTGGTAGACAAGCGCATTCTACCAGTTGCCTTGTTCACCAACTCTGCCCTCTCACAGCTTCAGCCAGCTTGGTCACATTCATTCTTTTATACCCTTGCAGTTATAAAAGAACATGCTCTTTGTTTGGCTGTGCTTGAAACCCAGAAACTGCAATGTGACAGCCCAACTGTTCTTAGGGGCTAGCCGACAAGAATACATCTCACCTATATTAAAACAGCTACTTTGGCTGTCAGTTTGTTTCCATTCAATTCATGGTGCTGCTTATACCCTTTAAAGCTCATTTTAGGCTACTCAGTGTATATTTTATACTGTTGTTATAGAGGATGATTTGTGTTAATGGCATCGCATGGTGTTAGAGGTTTGTTTTAATGACATCTGCTTGGTTTTTAGTGGTTTGTTTTGATGGCTTTGTTTTTAATGGCTGTGTTTTAATGGTTTTGTTTTATTGTCTTAGCCATCTCAATGAGTTCTATGGAGACACTGTGCATACATTTTCTAAATAAATAAATAAAGCCTTTCGTGGCTTAGGACCTACATATCTAAAATACTGTCTCTCCCCATATGTTACAATGTGCCAACTGTAGTCTTCTGGTTGTCACCTTCTAATTATTCCTTTGCTTAATGTGGTTCACTTGGCATCTGCTAGAGCCTGTTCCTTCTTTATAATGGCTCCTACCTTGCAGAAGATGGTCCTTGAGGAAATGAGAAGGCCTACACCTTTGGACGTTTTTCAGAGATGCTGTAAGGCTACTGTATTTGCTTTTAAAGGAGTTTAAGCTGCAGAAATTTTCTTGGGGGCGGGAAAATGGGTTTTTACTTGGGGGAATGTGTTTTTTTAATTTTTAGAGTTGTTAGCCATCTTGGACCCCAAGAGAATGGTGGAATAGAAATATTTTTAAAGTTCCTATTTCCAGAAAAACACATATATGTTTCCCAGTGGGTATAAATCATAAAGGTTTGCCACAGATGGATTCTATACATAATATAATATATAATATAGTAAATTCTATGGTTAAAATGTTGTAAATTGTGCTGTCTGGTTTCAGCAAAATGGCACAAAGCACAGCTGCAATAAAAAGCTAGTTTGATGTGAACTGACCTTGTTTGTGTCGGAATGCAAATTCTAAAACCAGAGTCATACCTATAATGTATTCTTTTTTTAATCAAGCAACTCTTACTGCCAGTCAGATAAGTGAGCAGTATCAAGAAACCATTGAGGATTGTGATAAAAGGAAGCAAGTGTGAGCAATCTCCTTAAGTCTGTGCCTAAACATTAAAAAATTTCCAAGATAACTGCATGTTAATTACAAGTCTCTGTGAGAGGGCAGACTTCAAGGAAGTAGCCCAGACTCCAATTTCACTGCGAATGAAATACACATTAGTAATTGTCATGAAGAATATGGTGAGGAGTCATTGAATGTCCTCTCTCCCATCCTTACCCATTCTCAGAAAGTTGTCTTTCAATAAGGGTGGGTGTAGTTCGCAGCACTTTGTGCCAAGAACTATGGAGCTGTCCATGGTGCTGGAACACTTAACTACTGAGGATGTCAATTTGGACACATAGTTTAGTAATTCTGGAACACATTTAAGGCTTTGCTCTGGCTTATCTCTTTCTGCTTTCCTTTTATTTCAAATTGCCAATTGTTTTAATTATTGGATTCTATTAATCTTGTAGAGAAATGCATTTTACTTCAGAAGTTTGGACTGTACCAAAAACTTCATCAGTTCTTTTAAAAAGTTTTCCCCTTTTAGCAGAAAATGGACAAGAGAGGGACCAGTTGTTCTCCAGATGCACCCAGCCATGCTTTTAGAATGCTAATGGCCTCTCAGACAGAAACAATGGTCAGTTCACACCTACCTGCTAGAAGTTAACACCTAGGCGCGGACAGATATTTTGGAGGCTTAAAATGCTAGAAAGGTTACAGCTAGGGTGCAGCTACCATTCAATCATAACACACTTCACTCACCCATCTAGCTCCCTTCTTCTTGTTTTAGAGGCCTGCATTTTTAAACATAGTTATTAGCTGAAAAAATAACACACAAAAATATTTATATGGGAAAATGTTACAGGAAGGCTCTCTCTTTTTGACTTGGGCAGAGGGAGTTCTCATACCTGGCCTCCTCCTGAAGCTGATCAATCTCTGCACAAAAGAATAAATGGACACAAATCTGACATTAAAAATGGCAACATCCAGAAACCAGTGGAAGAACACTTCAATCCACCAGGACTTAAAGGTCACCATAGTTCAACAGAAACATTTCAAAAGCAAAATCCAACGGGAAGATACTGAATTGGAATTCATATGTACATTTGACTCAATCAGACTTGGATTGAATGGAGACTCTGGATGGTTATCTCATTATCAGAAGTAATTGCCTTTCAGGCATTCCGTTCAGATTCAGCAATGGAGGGGAGGGGTCAAACCCAGCCTGGCTTTTGTACTTCACCTCTTTCATGATTTTTGCAATTGATTTGCATCTACATGGCCCTCACTCCCTGCACCCTCTTCCCCCTCCCCTCACCACCTATATATCTCTGGCTAGTTTCTTCATACCCTCCATGCATCTGACAAAGAGACCTGTGGTTCTTGAAAGCTTATGCCTCAATAAAGTTGGTTAGTCTTAAAGGTGCTACTGGACTTTTTTACTTTCATGGTAATGTTGTTTACTATAAAATCAAAATCATGTCTAGGTACTTTCTGCACCAGTGATACCTTTGTGTGTTTTTTTTCCATTGTTGCCTTTTTGTCCACTCTTCCCTTCCTAGGCACCTATGTTTCTCATAAACACTTTTCTTGTTTTACCATGTACAATGCTACAGGATCTGCATTTGATTTCATTAGTCATCTAGGCATGATTCCATTTGCTGATGATGACTCCAAGTAATGGGCTCTTAAGCCTCAGCTTAAGAAGAGATATTTTTCCTCTCAGGCATGTATTTTGGTAGGTGTGGACGCCAGAGTAAATTTAGTCAGGCATTTTATTTTGGCTTTTAGTTAGGATTTGGGGTAGAGTTGGGGAAGGAAACTTGTGTTTAGTGAAATAAACAAGCACTCTGTAAAGGGCCTGTCAAATTTAACTTTGTGTGTACAGGTTCTATGACCAGGATCTCTATGAGATAAAGGAGCAGGCTGGAACCTAAGTAGTAAGCCTGTTAGCTGTGGTAAAAAGGTGTAGTAAAAAGGTGTATACTGAAAAAAATTCTGTTTCAATTTCAGATCTGGAGTTTCTAAAGGAACAATGTACCATTATTGTTTTTTTTCCAGATGAGGCATTGTCAGTTTGGCTCTAATCCACTTGGGTTTTTTTCCATTATCATGTTTTTGGCCTCATTTTTTGCGTTGAGCGCTTCCAGGCTGTTTTTGCACTTAACAGCACCAAAATTGCACAGAATACAGTCCTCCCTCTAAACCATCATATACTACACACATACACAACAATGGAAGAAGATGAGTATAGACAGGTCCGAACTATGATGGGAAACTGGAGGACAAAGGAGTAGCAATACAATGGCACCATTAAAAACAATCCAGCTTTTATGGATCCAACATGGCTCCTGAGATGAGCTCCTGAGCTGGCTCTGGGTCCTAGGCTGCATACCAAGTAGGGTTGCAAAAAAAACCCTACCTGAAACCTGTCCCTTATTGATAAGGAACACACAAGCTGGGTGTGCTGGTTTTATCTGTGGAATTATTTAGGTCTTTCTTTTATAATATAAGTTTTATTAAGTTTTCAAAAAAGAAAAAATACAAAAAAAACCAAGAGAACTTTTTTGTCTCAGATTCATGTACAAGATAATCCATTATATGATCAATATTTCAGAAAAAATTGCAATATAGACATAAATCCATAGAAAAGGAAACTGAGTGACCACACACCCCTTTCTTTCTCTCTTTATATAGTACTTAGTCCATTTAAATCTCTCCAAGCACTTTTTAATTTTCTTGCTTTTTAACCCCCCTATTCCATTTCCTTTCTCATTTCTAACAATTATTTATATTTTAAGTGAGCATTGTCTTAAAACACATTTCAATCCTATAATTCTTGGGCCCAGGGTGTTAAACCCTTAATCTTTTCAAAAATAAAGCAAAGAGGAGAAAAGAAGAGAAAAAACAGAAAGTAGAAGTGAACATCATTACATTCTATTATTGGTCCCATTATTTGTATATGTCATTAACTAAATATTTTCTTAAAGGAGAGAAGTATACAATAAAGTTTTTGTAACAGCCTACCCTTGATCTTTAATATATCAAATCTAAAGCCATCTAAAATTTACTATTTGTATTTTCAGTATGCAAAGGCTGAAGAAAAGAAAAGCAAATATGTGGGCAAACTTAGCTTAACCTATAATTTAAGTTTAAAAATTAACACACTTATAAGGTTCCCTCTAGTTCCCTACCATCCCCTGATTTAAAGGAGTAAAAAGACTTCCAACAAAAATCATATGAGATAAGAGGGGAGATAAGAGACCCCCCCAAGACCCATTTATGTGGGTCATACTTTGAATTTCATTTTTATTCCTCTTATCCCTCCCTCCAAAACAGCGTTATGGTCCCTTCTTTGCTACAATATTTTTATTTGAGGAAAAGAAAAGAGCTCCAACAGAGCTCCAACAAAAGGAAAGCAAAAAGAAAAATAAGAAGGGGGGCAGAGGACTCCAAGAGGCCCTCTGCCCCTCTCCCTCTAATCCAATTATCATAATTTAAATTCCATCTTCTAGAAATGATAATAATAATTTAAAAATTCAGTTAAAAAAAAAGACATAGGAAATAAGAGGAGGGATAAGAGACCCCCAAAACCCGTTTACCGGGTCATACTTTGGATTTCATTTTTGTTCCTCTTCTCCCTCCCTCTAAGAACCCTTCTATCCCACTTCCTCTAATCCAGTTGTCAGAGCCCCAGGATCATGATTTAAGTGCCATCTTTTCTTTTTCTTCTTCTTCCTTCTCCCTCTAAAATAACGTTGCAACTCTTTCTTTCCAAGAATCAACCATAAAGAGCTCTTCTTGCCTTCCAAGCATTTTTGCAAGATGTCGATGGATACATTACTATGTCTCTGGTTATCTTTTTTCCTCTTTGTGATGTTTTTCTTAGTTGAAATGTGTTGTGTGCTTTTTGCTTTGTACAGAGGTGATACACTAAATCTCTTCCCTTCAGCTTTCCATCCACGCCCTTCCCCCTTCTTCTCCAGCTTTTGTACTTTCATAGAAAGAGACTGGTTTTCTGTTTGCTTTTGTTGTAGTTTCTCCTCCAATTTTCTTTCAAATAAATCTGTCCCATCAAGGTTTTCTTCTAATTTGGCATCTGTCACTTTGTCTTTATCTGATTTGGGTTCAAGTGTCTCTGCTTTTCTTAATACATCATCCAACAATTTTGAGATTTGCTGCAGCTTTAAAAATACTTCTTGAGGGAGCACCATTTTATTCACTCACTTTCAGATAGTCACCAAAGAGCTCTTAAAACAGGTAAAAAGCTACTTTGCTCTTGCTGTTTATAATTAAAAAGATTTTTGCTACCCAGCTCTCTACCAGAGAAACACTTTTTGCAATCACTCTTCGATAACATTCCTCTGGGTCATAAAATGGCCGCTTCTCCGGAGGATAATAGAACCCCCCTCCTCAAACCGAATAGCCCTCATAAAGCCATAAAACAGTTCTCTTACTGGAGAGGTGTCAAGTAGAATCACTCTTTTTCAGTCCTTCAGTTTTCTGCTTATTTATTTTGTCAGGAATCTTCGCTTATTTCCGCTTATTCAAAGTCCCGGAGTTCGTAGTTTGAGAGCCACAAGGCTTCTTCCACAGTCCTTGCCTTGAGCTGGTGAAGGGAGCTACACAGGGGATTGCTGATCCCCTTGAGCTCTTCCACCTTGCTCTGGCCTACCCCCCCCTCTCCGTGAGGGGGGGTTGGGGGCCTGAATCCTCGAGTCCCAAGGAGTCAGGAAGATCACGGCACTGAGCTCATAACTCAGCTGCCGAGATGGCACCACACCATTCCAGAACCCTGGAATTATTTAGGTCTTTCTAATGAGAGGGCTGAAGAATCCCCGGAGCTCCAAAGACACAAAAACAACCAGCGGGAGCCGAGCCAAGCAGTGGAGGAAGCCAGATAAGTCAGCCTGGATCACTTCTATACTTTCTATAATTAAACCAAGGAGTGGGCCCTAAAGGCCTGGCTCCCCACTGCTCCTGCAGTGCTTGTTCCTCCCCACCCAGAGCATGGCACAGCAGAGGTCCAAGTTGGTATGGCCAATTGGATGCCCTCATCTGTGGAGTTAAATCTTGCCTAACCTGAGCCAGAACTCTTTACTGCTGCTTCTGTTGCCATTTCTGGAACCCGTACACATGCAGCATCTGCTGCAGCCTCAGGCATTCCTTTTTTCACTTTCCAGTTGTGCTAATTTGTAAGAAAAGTCAGAAAACATCTTAGACTTCTGTGCCCTGCCTGACAGCTTTGCAGGAGTCTGCACTCCCCCCAGAAGATTCCCCACCTAGCCTCCTCTTCTGGGCCCTGGCCTTTCCTAGGAATCTAGATGTGCCACGAGGTCCCTGATGCCACCTAGTCCTCAGAAGATGAGGAAACTTGCATCAGGCATCTCCTGTTTGAGGGGCAGATATATGTTCCCTCTTTCTCTTGGGTGACTTTCTTTGGTGGCATTATACCATGCTGTTACACCAACCTAGAAAGCCTGACACCTTGTAACTCTGATGACTTCCTTTAATATCAGTTTGTTCTGTTTGTTGTAAATTAAATGTTATTCATCAAATCCCACACACTGCCACCCAAAGGGCTTACTTCTACTCTCCCCTCTGTCCCTCTCTTTGCACAAAAATCCAGTTCTTGCTAAAGAAGATACAATAACACAATATGCGACTAGGTGGTGTGAGGGAGAAAGCCTAACAGAAGTTCTGCAGGTCTTAAATAGGAAGCAAAATTGAACAGGGGGAACCAATCAGGGGGTGGGGCATTGCCAGCACCTACCCTAGGATCGTAGACCACTGCTATGCAAGTATCAATAATGTGTGAAGCAATCTACCCTTCAGAGTGGATGCAAGCCACCACTGCGGCCTCCAGCTAGGTTTTTGCAGTTGCTGCTGGAAGTACTCCCTCCCAATAAAATGAAAGTGGAGGGAGAAGCCTGGATAGGCCATAAGCCCGCAGGGCCTAGATCTAACTCTACTTTAGCCCTCCCAACTGATAGACAACAAGCCCCAAATGTAAATGTGCACAGAGTCACCAAGAAGGTCACTGTGTAGGCTGAGCAAGAATTTGAACCAAGATCTCCCTATTCCAGGTCCATCTCGCCTTTGAATACATGACTACTTCCATGGCTTATGCTGAATCAGACTATTGGTTCATCAAGGTCAATATTATTGTCTCTGATGGGCAGCAATTCTCTTAGTTCCCGGGTAAAGGTTTTTCTGTTATCTGCTACCTGATCCATTCCACTAGTGATGCTAGGGATTGAAGCTGGGACCTTCTGCATGCAAAGCAGCTGTTCTACCTCTGAACTACAGCTCCTCCACTTTTGCCTGTGTAATAGTAATGGCTGTAAACAGGGAACATATGTGTCAAGCTGTTACAGAACAGAAAAATGCATCGTCCCATATCCTCTGTTAATATTTGCTTTTCAGGGGAAAGTTATTGTTAGTCTGGCTAGAACTGCTTGAAATGTAAAAACAATGAAATGCTGTGGAGGAGGCAATGAACAATTCTGTGAATTCAGTAAGTGATAGCTACTAATATTCTCTTTTGTCTTCTAGACAGAAAATCAAAACCATTTAAATGCAAGGATGTGTTTTAAATCAATGTATGTTGATAAGGTGCAGACATTACTGTTAATGTTTGCAAACACTCTTTGAAACTTGTATATAGAATCTATTTTTTTTGCTACAGGTCCTGGATTTTAGTGGGCCATTTTAAAGGATATAGTTGAATCATTTTTTAAATATAGATAGCCAGTTTTGCTTCCTCTTTAATATTTAGGGTTTTCTTTCTTAAGCTTTTAAGACAGAGCACAGCACATGGTGCATGACATAGTATGGAGGAGTCAAATTGAAATCATTATTTCTGAAGAGACTTTTCCTGACAATTATGACATGTTAAAGCGATCTCAGCATGAGATCATAAACTACCCAATCTTTATGATATGTTAGCCTGCAATCTATCTTGTGGGTGTGCTTTCAAACACCATTTGTCATCAACCCCCACCCCCAAACCTGAGAAGATATGTGGTGACATTTCCGCTTTAAAAATAGTTTTGTGAATTAGCCCTGTAATAAAAAGTTTGAAGCCTAAATAGACTTCAAGCATGAGAACACTCATGTTCATTCATAACCTTTCTATCCCACATAAACCTGTATGAGACCATTGATTCGTTCAGCCCAGTACGATCTTCTCAGTCTGGCAGCAGTTTAAGAGGTCCAGCCGTCACCTGCAGGAGAACAGTGGTTTTCAGTGGTGGTGCTTTGCCTTTGGAATGCCTTTTCCAGTAAGACTCACCTGGTGCCCTTCCTACCTTTCTTTTTAAGCACCAACTAAAATATTCCTTTTTACCCAGGGTTTTAGCTAAAAGGTTTTATCTCGTAAATGTTTTGTGGTCTGCCTCTGGCCTGAGGATCATTTTAGTTACATCATTTTAGGCTGGTCAGTATCTATTTTATGCCGCTGGTATGCCCTGGCTGTTTTGATGGCATTGACCTTTGTCCTAACTGTTGTATTTTATCATGTTTTTATGGCTGTCTTTTAATGGCTTTGCTTTTATGGTTGTCTTTCAATAGTTCTGTAGTATCTAAGCTGTAAGATGCCTCAAGCAGGTCTCTAGAGAGCAGGCATATAAATTTTCTAAATAAATAAAGGAATGATTCAGGAGGACACTTTTATAAAAAGAACATGATTGATCTCTATACCACTGTTTATTGTCTGCTTTATCTAACTCTTATTGCATCATCTACTCTTGTAATTCCATTTTCTGCATTATTCATGATATATTGTGACATGTCATGCTTCATTTTCCAATTTTTGTAACCCTAGTCCTGTTGCTCTGTGTATTGTGTGTCTCATGCTATCTGATTGCATTGTTTTCTCTTGTGTAATCCGCCTTGAGTCTCAGCAAGGATGATGGACTATAAATGAAGTAAAAAAACAAAACAAACACACACAAGATTATTTTAATTGGAAATATCAAGGATTAATCCCAATATCTTGAACATGGCAAAGCATGTGTTCTACCACTGAACTGTGGCCTATCCCCAGTTTAAAACCTCTGTGTGTCTAGTGAGTTAAAGAAGAGGTTGGCTTTACTTCTGTTTTGAAAGCAGTAACTTCTTCCATTCTATTTATACTGCAGCTTTATCCAATTTAACTCACTCTTGTTACTCTTGCCTCCACATTGCTTCTGCAGAGGCATGGTTAGTATACCAAAATTAAGCCTCTATCTACCTAAAGATCTATGTGCCCCAATTAATTGCAATTAACCTGTATTTTTGCTACTTTACAGAAGTACAAGGCAGGAAAAATCCCAAAGAAGTAAGAATAAAGTCACACGTGAAACCAGACTACCACTTGGCCTCAGTTCACATGATAGGGAATGATTAATGTTATCTGACACTATATCAATTCTCCATGGGCCCAGCAAATGTTATTAAGTGGTAAGAATAGAAATATTAAAGCAACTGCAGCCTGCAAATAACCCACATAAATGCAATTTTTCAAAGCTTTATTGAAATGAAATTTTCATATCATCACATTAGCAAGCTTCCATGCATGTAATGTCAGTGGACATAATGATAATTGTACCAACCATTCAAGTTCAATTCATGTATATTTCTGATTCTAAAAATAAATTAAAAACAGATTTTCTTTTGAAGGAACTGTCACTTTGCAATGATTATCTTCCTAGCTAGAAAAGTCTCTTATCTTGCAAGGACATCCAGAAAGTTAATAAAATAACATACAGCAAAATGTATATATAATGTTCAAGCAATAATTTTAATGTAAATGTTGAAAAACAGGTCCTCTCATTAAGTCCAGATCCATTTCCTACCCCAAGATTTACTAATGACTCTTTTCTAGAACCCTTTTAAATCTGTATGCCATGCAGAAAATCTTATCTTTATTTTTCTCTATTATCTCTAAATGAATTACGACAGTTCATTACTTTTTTATCTGTCAAAAAGAAGGTTCTTCCCCTCAAGTTTTTAATTAGACACTCTACAAGGCATCAAATCAGAGTGAAAATTGCTTCAGAGGAAATAGCCAAGCAGGTACTTGTCAGGTATACTATATGACATAAACTATATTATACTTTACTCTAAACCAACACTATTAGGACACCACAAACTATAATTTGCATATCTTGGATTTGTAAAGCCTTCTATAACAACTATTGGTGCGTATGCAACTATTTAGCTATGCAATCTCTTAAAGCCAAATGTTACAGGTGTGTAAGTTACTGAATGGAATCTGACAGGGTAAGTATTTTGCTGTCACTAGGATAAAAATCTCTTCCTAACAATTAATTGTTAACAAAAGAGTAATCAATGCCCTGCCGTAAACTGACACTACCAATAACAAATCTAGAAGACGTTTGAATGAGATTACTTGATATTTACTTTAAATCCAAAAGATAACATTTATCCTAATGCACAAGGCTTTCATCAATTGATGTTCAATTAGCTGTTGTCACCATAGAATTTCAGCCAGACATTGATTATTCTTTGGAGAGTGCTGTTCTCAGCTGTTAAACTCTCCAGTTGTGTTGAAGGTTGAGAAGATCCTACAGTTTTGAACTCAAAAACAAGAATAAGCCACTACAAATCAAACTTCCAAGTACAGACTTGTACAATATCAGCAGATGAATATCAGTCAAGGAATATAAAATAATTTTAATCAAGGTTTTTTTGTAATTCAAATCAGATTTTTAATTATATTAAAATTTAGATTACTATATTTTTAAAAAGACAATCTGAACATATTATAAGTATGTTAAACCAGCCCTATTAAAACTGATTTATGATTATCAAACACATGGACAAAGGATATTTTTCCATGTAAATGAAGGAACCATAGTGGGGGGGATCCTTGAATTCTGAAATTGATTAGTAGTAGGTCATGTATTGTTTGTAGTAAGTAATGACTCCTAATCTAGAAGTATAGGTCAATAAAACAAAAGTGTAATAAATACCTGTTGCTGTCTAAAGCAAAGACTTTTTGTTGCCTTCTAAGCATTAGATGCTATGGATTTGTTCTGCTAAAGATAGCAGCAGTCTTTGGTACAAAGTACCTTCCCCTAATGCAAGAGGTTCTTTCACTTGTGGGAGAGTCTCTGGAATTGTGGGAAGGCACCTTGTATCAGAGGAAGGTTCCGCCATTAGCAGAACAAATCTAACCATAAATATCTGCAAGGTGGAACATGGGCAACATTCTTTGCAAGTAAACTAGAAGGTGGAGGCCATCTTCATATATGGCAAATGCCCCTTCCCCAAATTTAACTTCATAAATTCAGAAGCTTGCCTTCAAATTATCCTAGAATATTAGACACTTGCTAGTTCCACAATGAACCAAATTAAGATCCCTCATAAATCTAAAATCATATTTTGTGATTGGCCAGCATTCATACATAAGGGTAGCACAAATAGCTACATCCTATTAAGTATATAAATACTTTTAACTTCTGCTATGTCCACTCCATAGCACAGATAATACTCTATTCCTCCCAGTGGCTAAAATGAAAGTGGCATAAATCTAGAAAAATTAATATTTTACAACCTGCAGAAATGTTGAAACTTTTTATGGAAGGCTACCCTTTTGATATTGGGAATGTCCAGCGATTAGAACACTGCTGTGTCCTCATTTGGGTTGTGTCCCTACTGTGTAGTATACTTAACGTAATGGCAAATGCAATAGAGATGTAAATCTGACTATGTATTTAAGTGTATGCACTGATGTGGGCAAAGCAAAAAAAAAAATTGTCCATAGCAAATACAGTTTGGTAATTCTGTAGAAGAACATCTTGCTTGGAACATCTTGCTATCTTGCTTGGAACTGAAATTATGTAAGTATACTTTGTGTTGCTTTGAAAATTGATGCAATTAATATCTTTTCTCTTAAGGGTTATTTGCCCGATATAAAATACACACAAAACCACATTGATGCACAATTTAACAATCGTCGTCCAGTTTTGCAAACCGTTTTGTGAATTAATTTATCAAGTAAATTCCAATAACATCGAGTTCACCCACCCTCTCTCCTTGCTTTTCTTTCCAAGAGTAGTTGTGTAGGAAGACAGAGACAATTGTCATTTATTTTGTTTGCCCTTTAATTGAAAATCTTTTCCTTTCTTTTTCTTCCAAATGAGTCTTTTATGATTTGAGGACACGATAAGCTATACTTGCAACCTCTGGAAGTCAAGGAGCTGGCTTGTTTTCCTTTTGATAATATATATATTACCAAAGGAGCATATATCATGGAATACTAGGTTGGGCTTTTTGTTTCTTTACTATGTTAAAGAATGATATACATTTCTAATTTATCTATAGTGAATGTCAGAAAATGACAGCAATATTTGTTTTCTACCTCATGTAAAGTGAATGATAATGGCTCACTAGATGATTTATTTCTCTTTTCCCTATCAACTCTGATCTTGCTGTGCTTGTATAGTTTAAAAATATGAGTAGGGAGAATCCAGCTGTTTGAGTTTCAGAGAAAAGTTACTTAATTTTGATCCAAGTTTTTCTCTTTAAAAGAAACCCCTGCAATATACATTGGAAAAGAGAAAACATCTCTGAAGTGTCACCTCTATGAGGATATGTTGACCCATAAGTTGGCAAGGCATATCCCACTGAACAAGCATGCCATGATGGAAGAAGAAAATCTCTTTTGTAGCCAGAGCCAGTTATAACAAAAGAACCTCTCTTTCCAAGTGTTAGGGAGCTTGTTAGAAACAAGGGACTGGTGCCATTCCATTAATCCACAATTGCAGACCAGCTATCTCTCCTACACTGGCCCAACTCTGCATTTCCCTCCACTCCTGGCTTCAGAATGTCCCCTGTAATGTAGACAGTAATGATGGTGAAGGATCACAGAGAGCCAACTGCCATCTCAGCTGTGTTCCACCTGAAATTATTCTGTAGACAGACACACACTGTTCTAGATCACTGGTAGTTTTGTTGCACATAGAGATCGTTAGGTACATGTGGAAATAACTGAGGAGTGAGCTCTTTGGAAGAAGAATAAAGGTTATCTTATGCAGAGATGAAATAAATCATTTTCTTGACATGCATTTGCTGGGGAAGAGGAGTTCAACATTTTTGTTCTCCTGAGTCATATTGTCTTTTTATGTAAAGTAAACAGAGGGAGAAACAAAGCCAGAGCCTCTCACAGAGCCAGAAGCTGAATTCAGAATTCTTTCTTAGTATGGCCCTCCTGATAGCCTACAACTTTAGAAAACTGATGTTTGAATGCTTGTTTGAATACTTCTCCATGTAGAAAACCTTTACTGCACATGGGAACATAGCATGTCAGAGAAAAGTCTGCACTTGTTCTCCCCAGAATCCTATTTTTCTGCATAGAGGAGCGTGCAGACCTAGGATGTTCTGTCTGCAGTCTGAAGTAGCAGTATCAAGAGAACTGTACCACTTGATCATTCTGAACATGCGGTCATATAAATATATGTTCATATAAGTATAGATATGACTGGTCTCCCAGTCATAAGATATGGCAATGAACCCCCTTTTGACAACACTCTTTGACTACAGGTGCAGGCTGACACGACTGATCATTCTTCTGTTCAACAAGTTCCTGCCAATAGAAAATTAGCATGTCAATGAAAAGGCTAGGGTCCAGGTGATCTTCATGAAACTTACAAGTCTATGTACAAGGCTTTTTTTTGTAAGCAGGTACATTCCATCATGACGTGCTCTCTCCTGCAATGACACAGTCAAGAACCGTCATTTATTTGAGAAAATTAGATCTCATTCACTAGCCTTATATAGCTTACAGAAGCTATGAAAAGCTGTCTCTTGTCAAATATCACTGTTATGGGGCTTCTGCGTGTTTGGCTCTACAGTTTTAAAATATGGTTTTAACCTGAAAAGAAACATCTAGTAATGGCATAAGAAGAATTCTAAACTTTGCTGTCTTGATTCATAACTACATTCATTTATAAGTCAGCCCGCTCTGCAGAACCAGTTCTCAGCTCTCAGTTTCTTTTGTTTCCCTCATAATAAATAGTCTAGATCCTGTAGTTTAAAAATAATTCTCAAAATTATTCTACAGAGCTAACCAAAGCAATGACTGTGAAATGCACTAATATGGATTCATCACAGATGGCTGAATTTACTTGGGGAAGACCTATTTGGTAAGGGTCCAGTGGGAAATTAACTAGAAAGAACATTCAAGTATATTGGAAGATCTTCAAGAAGAAGAATAAATGAACCTCCCAACATCTTTCCATTGAGATAGAGAAGACCGAACCTATTTCCACAAAAAACAATTTTCAGGTCACTGATATTCTTCTCCCTCTGCAGCTATGCAATTACACTACCACTTAGTATAACAAATGTTACCAGCATTGCATTAGCTTCTAATAAGTCAAACCATAAGTAAAAATAGGTTCGCTTGAAGAATCATGCACGTCTGGAAGATGGGAATGAGTCTGAAGCTGCATGAAAATAGACTCAGGTTGTGACAAAAGTAACATTTGCAAGTTTCCTGGAGGCTTTAATTTTTAAAGTGGGAAACAAAGATCAGGGACAAAGCCATAAAACCACAGATATTGTTTTAGTGCACCAGGGGCAAAATAAAAGTATTATGTTGCCGGCAGTATTCCAGCATGACTTCCAAACCACAGACTAAGTGTTTTATTTGTGGAGAGAGTCTTGTGCTATAGAATGCTGGGGCAGGGAGACTACAGCTAGTTTATATTCTCATAATACTATACCAGAGCACACTAGTACTTTTGAATGCAGAGAATTCTGTTGATTGCATTGGTGAGAAACAAAACCTGGATTCATGTTTTCTAGCTAGTGCCTGTGAACACAGTTGAATCCAATATTCTATTCACCCACAACAGTATTTTATGTTCACAGCACAAAGTGACTGTGGTACTGCCAGAAATGGAACTATATGCATAGGAAATGAATCAGTGCACATTGTAGACAAAACGTTCAAGTCCTCAGTTCACTGTGTGATCGGATTCACTGACTCCCTCCTGAATCCCATTGACAGTTTTGAATGCAGGCTTGATCCCTCCATCCAGGTTTTATGTTTTTTAAAGTTTTCTAAAAAGTACCTAAACCTAGACGACAACCTCCAGCAGATTGACTGGGGACACCAGGAAACAAATCAGTGGCCATTTCTAGTCTGATCCACAAACTAGCTGAAGTGACATTCTGTCATGGGCTGGGCCAGGCCAGCCCAAGCAGGGTGGTTCAAGTCCAAACCTCAATGCCAGAGTCTGAGGGGAGTTCCAAGAGCTAAAGCCAGGTCAAATTGGTGGTCAGAGCACGAGATAACACCAGGAGTGAGTCCAGAGTCCAAGAGCAAGGTCAGGCACAGTCCAAGGTCAGTTACCGATAGCATCAGGTCCAAAAGCAAGCCCAGTCCACGGAACACGGCATGGTTGCAGACAGTAGACACATTGCTTCCACGCCCGGCAGTTCCTCCAGACTGGCTCTTATAGCCAGGCGTGGTTTTCAGCCAGCTGCTGGGGCTCCATCTTGACGCTACTCATCGTCACTCTCCAGCAGCTGGCATTGGCTCGAGAGCACTGTGCCGTCTCTCCTGCAGTTCCAGTCTCTGGCACTGCCTGAGGCATTCCTTGGGCATGGGTGAACCTGGGGGGGGGGGGTAGAGGCTCTTGGCTGCACTGCACCTGTAGAAGTCCCTGGCTGAGCTTCCCCTGTGGTGTTGGAGCTAGAGGGTGCTGGTGTCTCAGCTGCTGGCTGCAAGCTCTGATCAGCCAGCAGCTGTTGCTCCTGATTGCTGGCTTCTGCTGAATCAGGGCTAGGGCTGGCTACACAGGGCTCCTCTTCTCCTGAGGAGACCTCACTCTCAGATTGGGCCATGACACCTCCTTTGATTTCTACAGATGGAATCCCATGGACTTCAATGGGACTGATGATGAGATGCTAAGATTTACTACATGAGCAGAATAAGTGCTTAGGATGGACTGTAGCAACAGCTATGGCAGCAAAACACAACTCATTCTATAAATGCACTCAGATATGCCAATATAAATATTTATTATGCGCTGTAAATTATAGCAAATTATTATTAACCATCACTCAGCAATTTTATATACAGAGTCCAAACACTGATTATCCAACCATGTTAGATGGTCTGCAGGCCAATTAAGGTAGATGAAATCATATATACACAAGTGTTAAATAATTATGACAGTGCTCCCATTTCTAGGCAAATTAGTAAATATCCTACAGTGTAGCAACTTGCTAAAGTCTCATGTGCTTTGAAAATCAGATCCCGTTTGTTATAAGTACTGATATACAGATTTATTAACCTACATAAAGGAGTGCATTTTATATATATGTATATGTTTGTGTGTGTGTGTGTGCGCGCGCGCGCGCAGGCCTTTACTGAATGCCTTTGAAAATCTACCTTCTTTGGAAACTTTGGGCCTTATGTTATTTTCTCCCCCCAAGAATATATGTCTCATCCCTCCTCCCCTTCCCAGCTGCTCTCTGAAAACAAATATGAAAGTGGCTGCCGTAAATCAGAAAAAATTCATAACTTGCTTGAGGTGTAGCAGCTGTTGATTTAGTGATCACATATTTGGTAGACTGTTGCTGCAAGGAAAAAGTTGTGCCTATAAAAAAACTGCAAGATTCAGTCAATGTTTTGATAGCAATAACTACATCCCATAATAAATAATACCGGTGCTTAACATTTATGACGACCCGTCCTGTACTTAAAGAACTATACAAGCCTGGCCATTTGGAGATCCTAAGAAGGTCTACTCAGAAATTCCTACTCAGGTCTATTGAATGGGGCTACCTTCCAGAAAAATGTTCTTAGGATTGTATTGTTAAATTGTAACAGAAATGTAACAAAGCATCATTTTTCAAAATTAAGATTTGTAGGATTGTTATTAAGGTACAAGTACCCCATCACACCTGTGTTATGGAAAAACAGGCTAATTGATGAGATAATTCATTTTTCAAAATGACAACCTTACATTGTCTTTGGGTTAGAGCCAGACTAAACTTCCTGCTAATGTAAGAGGGGAAATTTCCATCAGTTCCTTCTTCCCCCCTGCATGTCTGCATAACTGCATGTCATTCCTCAGAGTCCTTTGTCTTTCATGAGCAACACTTAGTGGGAACCATTGAGCTGCAGTGGGATGGAGAGGGAAGTAAGTTCTGTCCCACCAGTGGAAAATGTAGCCTGGATCCAACCCATAATCTGCAACAGATTTCACGTGATAGCAAAGGATTATGATTTTGATGATCCATCTGTCAGCCCAGGTGGGCCAGGAGAGATGAGTCATGCAAATTCAGCATTAATCTGAGGTCTGAAGTAGGTCTCTGAAGCTCAGGCAAAACAAAACAATGAATAGCTCTTGGGCTGGACGGGATTCCGCAGCTGCAAGCTGTGGGTTAAGAACCAAAGGTCAAGAGTCCTTTGGCTCCTGCTCTTCAGCTCATGCTGAAGGGCTCGCACTCTGGCCAAGCCCAGCTATTATGCCTGCAGGCAGGAAGGAAACAAAAACATAGCTGAGACTAGGTGAGCAGCTGGCAAGATGTTCCTCTAAAAAGTCACCTTCCCTAGATGCTCATTAGTTGTCTTAACATTGTTCTTGCTTTTATTTTGATGCAATCCTTATGTTGTTGCTATGGCTTACTTGCTGATGCAATTAGAGGGTGGGTGGGTGTTAATATCTGATACATAGTTACTTTCAAGGTACCAATCCCAACAGATGTGAGTTGGAGAGGTGTAGAAATAGGAGATGGACAACAGTTCAAGGGAAATGACAACTAAACTGAATGGGAGTGAAGCAGCACCGTGCCTGAGGTGTAGAAGTCAGAAAGAGCTCTTCCATGAAACTTGTAAAGGCACAAAAATTTGGTAATCAAGCAAAGGGAGCACTATTTCTTAAGGTTTGTGAAACACGTTAGTGTGCAGTTGGCTCATTTACCCTGTGGCTTCTAACAGACTTGCAACATGAAGTGTTCTTTAAAAGGTGTATGAATGGTGCTCCTTGCTATAAAGCAGATGTATCAGTGCCATAGAGAACATTCAATGGGTTTCTCTCAGCAGTTTCAGTACTTTGTGAAATATTTTGCTACGGTTAAAAATGCTTGCCAATAGCTTGTCTGTTACTGCTTAGTCTTTGGAGGAAAGAAGCAAAGTCACTGTCGAGGAGATATGTTAAACTTTTAAGCCCCAAAGGACATGCAATTGGATCATTTCTATGGAATTGACAGGACTAGAGCATGGCTGTGCTAGACAACCTTACTAATCTCTGCCAGTATCGTTCATGGGGAAAGGCTTCATCAAGATGGTGTATATCAATTGTTTGAAATGCAGATTTAGGAGAGAGCTAGCATGGTATAGTGGCTACAGTGTCAGACCACGATCTGGGAGAGCCAGGTTCGAATCCCTACTCTGCCAGAAAAGGTTGCTGGTGAACTTGATCCAGTCACACAATCTCAGGTTAAGATACCTCACAGGGATGTTATGAGGATAAGATGGAGCAGAGAGAATGTTAACTGCTTTGGTTCCCAGTGGGGAGGAAAATGGGGCAATGGATGGACAGACAGACAAATAAAGAAACAGGGAAATCCATTTGTATGTTATGATGGACCCCTCCCCTTCACTTTCTCCACTGTGAAGCAGACTTTCCCACCAAAATTCAGTTTCCCTGCTTTGACTGAGCAACCCCAAGGAGCATATTAATATTTGTGGTTTTGAAAGGCTGTTTATCCCACTCTGACATGTAGATATAATATTGGCTTTTAGCCCAGTCCAGGAAATTTATGGGGAAAAGCAAAAACCCTCTTCATTTTATGATCTGAAATGGCACTGGAGACTGTATAATATTCAAAAATAAATAACCGTTTTATTTAACAGGCAGGGATTGAGTAACAGTAGTCAGGGGATGGAAATGCGGAGGTAAAATTTTGTTTGTATTACATAGTACACTTAGTGTAACAGGCAAAATAGTATCCTTGAAGCTTATTTTCATATATTCTTGTTTATTAACAGTGTGAGCAACAATGTTTCTTCAGGGAGTTTTTTATGTCCGTTCAGGTTTTCTGGAATTAGTCTCTTTCTTTGTGCACCTAACTTGCTCCTTTCTTAAAACTAGAAAGTATTTCTGTCTTCTGAGTAAGCTAAAACTGTTTCCCCTTCACAACAGACACGGGGTCCTCCTCAGAGCCAAATCTATTTCAAAAACTGGGCTGGAATTAATCATCTTCTCCTCATAGAGCTATAACCCCTCTTCTTTTTGGCAATCTCAACCCACCACCCAATCACACTTGCCAAAACTCACTCCCAGGTCACTGGTGTCTGTGTAAAGCATAAGTTTACACTGATTCTCAGACTTTGAATTCTTAGAAAGAATCTTCTTCAGAACAGTAATACTACAGATAAGGCAAAGGAGTCTTCTCCCTTCACTCTAAAGGTGAACCTATCTGACTTTTCTTGTCAGTCTCCCTGACTCCAAATCCTGTCAGAAACCAAATGACTGCCTTAAGACTGGTTCTGACAGAAACTCTGATATGAAATAAAATAAAAAGAACAACACCTCAGCCCTCATATAGGGTTTTTTCCCCCAGCTGGCACTGACCAATTAAATAAGAGGGAGCAGCCTGTCACTCAAGCTCTCCATTCTAGGGAATAGTTAACCCTTCCCCTCCCAACTCTCTGATTTTGCTGCACTGCAGAAAAATGCACTTAAGTGCAATCCATCACATATGTCTGCAGCATTCATGAGTGACAATTCATCAAAGGAATTGTCACAGGAAGTATTTCACAATGGGTGGCAGGCCAATTCCCTACATCTACCAGAACAGCCCATAGTAACCTGTAGCAGGCTGAACTTGTGCTGACGCGTTATGGCTGACTTCAGAAAGCAGCATCTCTCCATTTCTTCCTCCTCCTTCTCTTTCCATTGTAATGTTTAGTAAGACAAAATAACAAGAAGTTATCCTAAGTTTCCTTCCCCCACAACAGCAGTCAGTGAAGTATAGTGTGGATGCCTGGGGGAAGGAGTCTTATAATAGCATAGCATCTTTGCCTTACTAAATATTACTGGAGGTAGAGGAGGAGATACAGTGCTGCTTCTTTAAATGGTGATCAAGTGTCAGCCATAATGGGAAGTTCCTGCTTCAGAAGCATATGGAAGTTAGGCATCAGTCCTGCTCACCATGCTTTTGGCTGTTCCCTATCTCCCAGCATCCTTGATGAGAAAATATATGGATCTGCCAATGTGAAGAAAACCAGAGAAGTAACAATGGTTCCAGAGCAACTGCTAGCTACTGTCACTTTAATTTTTTTTTAAAAAAAGTAAACAAGCCTATTACACTTTTCACACTCTTTGAGTGAAAGCATTAGCACACACACGTTTCCACTCTAAACCAAGACTGTCATCATAAAATAGGCATAATGGGCTAGTTGTCTAAAGCATACCGTTTATAGTCTTGATGGTTTCTCGTAACATAAATACACTGTTTTGGAAAAAGAAAAGCTGTGAATTGTCCAGTCGTTCCGTGGTTTCACGTACATCAGCTGCCTGGCTTCTGACAGCCAACAGTTCCTAAATTTTATTCAGAATGTTCAACATTAAGAGACTTGTAGTATGCACAGATTTGTTCTAGGTCTAAATACAAAGGAAAGGTACAATACTGACCACTGTAGAAGCAGGAAGGATGGCAACTTGACAATCCCCCCCACCCATCCACAGACCAAAAAAACTCTTGCATTATACTGTATGTTTAAAGTGGGTTTTGAAGCATATGGGGTGGATGCTTAAGCATCTGTATGAATGCAGACAGAAATGTGACAGAATCATAGACATGAAGAAACCTAAAAGGTATTCCACGGAGTCTAATCCTCCATCCTCCAGGGGGGGGGGGTAATTTGAACTCCCACCTCTCCTATCAACCAACACAATCCAGAGCACAATGTGCTACAAGCAGAAAACAGCAGCATGGAATAAATGAAGTCACCAGAAAACTATCGAGAGGGGCTTGGGCTATTCTGTTGGCCCTCATCACATGCCATTAGAGCCAAGTGCTCTCCCTTGATCTGAAACAGCTTTGAAAAGTTAATGCTGGGTACAGGGCAGATCACAGTCTTATAGCTCACCGAGGTATCTCTCTGCCTGTTGTGCCAACAGGAAGCATGACTGTTAATTAATGTCATTGTGAGGAATGGAAAGGTAGAAGTCTGGCTTTTTTTTACCTCCAAGCAAACTGCTAGAAATTTAACTACATCATCATGACCAAGGGTCAAGTCAGTCATTGACTACAAAGGCCTCATATTCCTAGGGACAAAATATTCAGTCATAGTTGGCTATTGTTTAGAAAGGACATGGTTATGGCACAGTACGGCTACTCTCTATTTCTTGGTTTCTGACCAAGAATAAAAAACTCACTTGCTTTTCCCAATTCCATACCCTGCAAAGTAATATCTGAAAAAACCCATGACAATTAAGGATTTTGCAAGACAAGCCATCCCACGTCCTTTCCACTCGGTGGTCATATTTGATATGCCAACAGCTTTGCACTACTGTATCACTTCAGGCTACAGTGGCTACAGGTCAAAACAGTCATTAAGTTGTATGGAACAACGACTTGTGACATGCCATACAATATTGCCACTTAATCAATGCAAATCCTTGTTTTTAAAAATCAAAATGAAAACATCTCATGGATTTTCCTTTAAATCTTAGCTTGATAATATAGCATGGTAGACAGAAATGAATGTTTATATCTGACACATTTTTGCTAGAGAGAGTAATAGTTTGCCCCCAAGTGTTTCCCCACTCACTGTTGTGACAAACACATCGTGGCGGAAGTTTATATTTAGACAGAAATGTTAAAGATGCTGTGTGCATACAACTCTTTAGCCTAAGACCTGAGAATGCATTTGATTTGATTACGCAGTGAAAACACCTTAACAGTTTGCTGAATACAGAGGTATCCTGCCACTTTAAATTCGTAGATAACAGAAGAATCACCAATTCTGTTAAAATGATGTAGGAACTATTTTTTCCCGTTTAACAGATATTAACATGCCTTACTTTTTTATCGCTGGAAGTGTCTACAACACATCACAACCAAGCGGATATTTAAAAGTAAATAGTTTTTTTTAAATAGCCACAGGACTTGAGGGTAATGTTTTGTGTGGTTATGCTGGTCATTTCATCAAAACTAAGGTATCAGCCTGAGTATTGGATACAATTACCACTATCTAGAAAACTAAGGTAGGGACAGTCGTATCCTCAACAAAGTACCCATAGCAGTTTAGGTCTGCTCTAAGCACAACCATCTAGCCAAAGAATAACTGGCACAGCCATAGTATCATGGAGATCTTATTGGTTACCTTTGTATCACATCCTTTTCCAAAGGAACAAGGAGTGGCACATATGGCAGTTATTCTGACACCTAGCTGCCTAGGTTCAGTTTCCTAGGTGGCGGGAGGGGTGGGGCAGGGAAAAGAGCAATGTATGTCTGTTTCTGGGACTCTGCAAACAGTCCCACATTGACTGGCGCTGTGGGGCTCAGGGTATCTACTTTCCATCAACCTCTCCTGCCTTACATTTTATCTTCACATCAACCCTGTGGAATCACTGAGATTCATGGCAGAATAAAGATACGGATGTTGATTGTGTTCCTCCCTATTTATTCCAAATGCAAAATGTGTTTTTTGATTTATGAGGGCTCTGAATTTGGTTCATTAAGGAACTAGCGAGTTTCTAATCCTTTATAATAGTTTAATAGGCTTCTAACAGTGCTCAAGTTATGAAGTTAAATCTGGGGTGGGGGGCTGACATATCCAGAGGTGGTCTTCACTTTTTCAGTGGTGGTCTCCACTTTCTAGCTAACTTGCAAAGAACATTGCCCATGAGCTTCCTTTCAGACTACTGGATCATCTGATCCTGTTCCCTACCCTAAGACAATTTAATCCCTAAAACATCTCTGAGCAATATCTGGCTGACATCTTAATGAAAAAAAATGTTTAATGAAAGGGTAAACAGCCAAAAAAGAAGGGATTAAATTTTTTTTTTAAGTCACAAGCAAGCAAAAGCAGCAACTGGGGTATAGACAAGAAGCAAGGGAGAAAGTCATGGGAAGAAACGACTTTCTAACATCCAAATACTTGGTAAGTACAATACATTTTCCAGTTGTGCAACTTCTTTTTCTAGATGACATTAAGCATCAATGAGAACTAGGAGCATGCAACTGGAACTTCACTAATCCACCCATCATTGCACTACCTCATTGGTTTGGGGAAGGCTTTAAGATTCTAGACAACCATGGCCCAGGTTGCCTGACCTATTCTGTATGCACATATGCTAAAACAGGCAGGAGAAAGGCTTTGCTTGGCTAGCACCAGCCAGCTCATATGTCTTGCTAGAAATAGAGGGAAATGTTTTGTTTGTGCTTGCTGGCAAACAGGCAGGGCTGATGGGAAGAATAGAAACATAGAGGCTAAATCAAAAAGAGTCCAGTAGCACCTTTAAGACTAACCAATTTTATTGTAGCATAAGCTTTCGAAAGCTTATGCTACAATAAAATTGGTTAGCCTTAAAGGTTCTACTGGACTCTTTTTGATTTTGCTACCACAGACTAACACGGCTAACTCCTCTGCATCTATGACCATAGAGGCTAAAGAAAGATTGCCTAGCCACCTGCAATAGGCAGCCATTTCCATCCAGCCCAGTTGTCCCACAGGACACAAGGAAAACAATTCATCTGAATCCACTGGCAGAATGGCATAGTAGATGGGAGGACAGGACACACTACAGTGTGTTCTCTCCCCCTGCAATAAGTAGTCAGGATAAATGTTAAGCACCGTACTCATTTATACCTCAAACTTAAACAAGGTTTAGGAGCTCCTGTGCTATGAGCTCTACATAGTCTTTTTATTCTTTATGGCAAGTTGCAAACAGTAAATGAAACAATCAAAGATCACTGAGTGCTCCACTGTGTTGTATCAAGAAAGAGTTCATATATCATATGCAACATTTCTCCAACCAATTGTTTGAAGGTTTTACAACACAGTCAAGTATTTCTTTCTCTGCTGTTCATCCCATAAGAGAGTATTGCATTCATAATGCAAACCTGCACACAATCCACTTGGAAATGTCAGAGCAAGTGCCCTTGAAGACAATACAGAAGCTGAAGCTAGTACAAACTGCCACTGTTTGTCTCCTGACAGATGTCAAGAGATAGGAACATATTTGGTCAATTCTGTAACAATTTGTACTGGCTGCCAGTTTGCTTTCAGGCTAATTCACAGCGCTGGTACTACATATCCTGGCTAGCCACGTACCTTAGGGATTACTTCTCCTTGGATGATTCTGCTACAGCCAGCAGGTCAGGCTGAGTGCTCCACACACTTTCATTAAGCAGCAGCAAGGAATGAGACCTTTATTCTGGGGCACCCAAGCTCTGGGATGTTTGTTCCAGAAATAGTGCAGAAGCATTCCTCTCATTGTTTTTTGGAAAGGATAGGAGGCATTTCAGTTCCAAAGGGCATTCAACTGGCAAGATTTACAGGGCAGATTTTAATTTTGTTTCAAACCTTTAAAATTTTTGTTGTTATGAATTTTGTTCTTTTAGATGCAAATGTTGGATTTTATTGTTTTACGGGTCTTTTTGTGCACCACTGAGTTCTGGAAAGATGGCATAAAAACATTTTGAATAAATTTAATAAGAGCTGAGGGTGAGTCAAAGCTCTACCTGAACAAGGAGCTTCTTAGATTGACAACCAAAAGAAGTTGACTGTAAGGAGCCATTTCTGGATTCTCAGATTTGAAATGCAGGTGATATCTGGGTCGGGCTTTGGTGCTTTCCCCCTTGTGCAATTTCCTCAATCAGAAATGCCTCTTGGGCTGCTTTAAACCCAGTGGGGGGCGGGGTGGGGGGATGACAGTGTTATTCAGGAAACAAGGCAAATGCCCAGAACCAAGTGTAAGGATTATAAAGCCTACGTCTATGCAGAGGTGTGCTGAAGCAATATTCCCAGGTAAAGAAAGAGGCCTTTCGTTCAAATAGACTGGCTTTTACGGATTATGAAAGAATTTGAAAAAAGCTAGAAATGAGGCAATTTCAGTGACTACAATATACAACTAATTTAAAACATAACATTTAAAATATAATTAATTAAAGACATAAAAACTAATTAAACCCTACTAATGACTGTAATCGCTACTGCTGAAAAGAATTATGACATGCAAATGTGTCTCACACTGGTTGAGGGATGGGTATGTCTGTAAAGGGGACAGGGCTATAGGATGGAGAGGAAGGAGAAGGGCAGAGTGCAAAGAAGAGCAGGTGTCTAGTTGGGGCTTGGGAGCTGAGGAAAAACACGGGATCAGCATGGCCTGAGAGAAGGTGCTGGGAAGGGGATGGAATCATAGAGCTGGAAGGGGTCTTACAGACCATCTAGTCCAACCCCCTGTCCAGTGCAGGAACAGCCTAAAGCATCCCTAACAAGTTTTTGTCTAAGAGGCAGAAAGATTCAGATGGGAGGACTGAGATGTAGCAATGGGAGTTCAGGTGTGGGAGGAAAGTGTATATTGGAAAGAGAGGAGGGCTTAAGGTGGGAAATTTTGAGCATACTTTGCCTGATCTAAGGGCCAAGCTACAAGTGACAAATGACACTTGAATGGCAAGTGTATTTCTCCCTGTTCACTTGCCCTCCACTCAATCCACTTGCCAGGCAAGTGTCTTTCGTCATGTGTAGCTTGGCCCCAAGAGACCAAACATAGTCTTGTCAGGGTACACTAGTCTGGAGACCAAACGTAACCTAAGACACTGTCTTAAAGGCTGGGCTATTTATCTCATATGTTTGCATCTATTAGGGAGCCTTGCAGCAGTTATAGAGGCTCAAAAATACCTCACCAGGAACTGTTCTGAGGTATATCTTAATTGTGACATGAGATAGTTTTTGTGATTAACTCAGGAAGGTGACTAGATGGCCCTATCTGATGAATAGGCATTCTTTTGGAAATCTGTTTACAACTTCTGGAACATTTGTTAAAAGTCTCATGGAGCCACAAAACTAGCCTCTAGGCAGAACACAGTTTCTCACCTTTGGCTAATATTCTATTCAATTTTAATTCTTTAAGAATTCCCCAATCCTCCACTTGAAACCAGCTGGGTGACCTTGGGTCAGTCACAGCTCTCTCAGAGCTCTCTCAGCTCCACATACCTCACAGGGTGATTGTTGTGGGGATCATAATCACATACTTTGTAAACTTCTCTGAGTGCATGTTAAGTTGTCCTGAAGAGCAGTATATAAATCAAATGTGTATCATCATCATCATCATCTTTATTATCTTTAAGACTAACCAACTTTACTGTAGCATAAGCTTTCAAGAACCACAATTCTCTTCGTCAGAACTGTGGTTCTTGAAAGCTTATGCTACAGTAAAGTTGGTTAGTCTTAAAGGTGCTACTGGACTCTACTATTTTGCTACTACAGACTAACACGGCTAATTCCTCTGGATTTATTATCTTTATCATCTTTATCTTTATTTCATTCTTTATAGATTGCCTGTCTCAGTGAGACTCAAGGCAGATTATACAGTGTAAGTCAATATGAACTATGGCTGAAACATCCCATAAACACTGCAATTGGTTACAGCAACAGTCAGTACATAGTACTGTAGTCTGCAATCCCTTCCTATTTCTTTTCCAAAGCATGTCTCTGAACCGTTTCAGTACAGTATAGCCCTCCTACCTGGGTA
Organism: Eublepharis macularius; assembly: GCF_028583425.1. Taxonomy (NCBI): domain Eukaryota; kingdom Metazoa; phylum Chordata; class Lepidosauria; order Squamata; family Eublepharidae; genus Eublepharis; species Eublepharis macularius. Next base: position 61,950,303 of record NC_072798.1, read on the forward strand.
AAAAGTTAGTAAGTTATCCTCCCTTCTAGTAACAGTTGACTTGACCACATTGATTCATGCCTCTGTGTTCTCTGGACTGGATCATTATAGTATACTCTATGTCAGAGCTCTTTTTCTGGGAAAAGAGGTGGTGGAACTCAGTGGGTTGCTCTCAGAGAAAATGGTCACATGGCTGGTGGCCCCGCCCCCTGATCTCCAGACAGAGGGGAGTTTAGATTGCCCTCTGCGCTGTGGCGCAGAGGGCAATCTAAACTCCCCTCTGTCTGGAGATCGGGGGTGGGGCCATCAGTCATGTGACCATTTTCAAGCGGTTCCGGAACGCAGTTCAGCAGGGCTGAAAAAAAGCCCTGCTCTATGTGGGGCTCCCTTGAAGGCAACTGAGAAGCTTCAGCTTATGCAATTGCAACTGTTGACTGGGACTGGTTGACAAACATGTTTTTTAACCTATATGCTTCCAATCTCATTTCAGGGTGCTGGTTCTTACCTTTAAAAGAAATAATGAGCTACGTATTAACATTGTTCTGTGCAGCTGTTCATATTGGAGGTTCCCTCACTGACCATTCTTGTGCTTTTTCAATCATTGCACCTATTTTGTGGAGTGGGCACCTTGAGGCAGCACTTAAGGCACCATTTCTTTTGACTTTGTTGTATCAGTGATGGTAGTCTTGTAGGAGTTATGGGCTGCCAACCATCAATAACAGGGTAGAATTGTGTATGGTAGTAATCCCCCCCCTTTTTTGGTACAGGGCAGTATTGGGGGGGGGGATTTTTGTACATGAGTATTTTATAATTTGTTCTTATTATTATCATGTTGCATTGAGGTTTTGTTTTATTCTTGAGGTTGCTGTCACTGGAAGTCATGAATATGAACAGGAAATTTTTTAAAAAACGTTCAAGCCCCATTGAAATAAATAGCTGTGTAAAAATGCCCAGGTGACCTGTGGTCCTTGGGTCTCAGCCTTCTAGTCAAGCAACCTAATGCACTATATAGACAAGATGTATCTGTTTTTTTCCCTTTCTGAATGTAACTAAAAGGGGAAATGCAGCTGAGCAAAGTAATCCAAGTGCTGGTCAACATCCCCTCTGTTTAGCAAAAGGAGCTTGCTTCAAACCCCCAGGATCCTGCACACAGTGGTGCATATTCAGAGGAATCCCTGTTGGTTTTCAGCAGCATAGGACCCGGGGGGGGGGATCCAAAGCATTCAATTTGTTAATTCACAGTTTGTAATGGGAAAAAATGAAGCTATCTGGGGTGAACTAAATAGCAAGTTATTCAACAGATTACATAGATTAATAGGAAACCTCAAAGCAACTGCAAGTGGTCATGATGGGGAAAATATCTACAATTCCCATAACTCCTGGGCTACTCAAAATCAATCAACATCAATTTTGAGACACACACATATAGTACTTACATCAGTTCAACTTTATCTACTCAAGTATGCCACTTACAATAGCAATAAATATCTCAGTCTGGCTACATTTGGAATTCTAAATGCGCTTTAATCTAATTATAGCATTTATTTATTATGGCATCATAAATGAAAGAAAACTTTCTGAATTCCCAATAAACATATACACAATGAAAGCTTCAAGGAGCATAACCATGAGTATTTTTTGTCAAGCAAATATCAGCAAACAACAAATAGCCATCTTCCTTTTGAAAAGACAAGAACATCTGAGAAAGAATGACAGTGATGTAACGTCCTCTTCACATTGGCTAATTAGTTACAACAGAATGATGATGGGTACAATTCAGCACAACTTTCATAAATTCTTAAGAAATCATTAATGTATCCAGGCTTGAATTGGGGCATCCAAGGGAAAATGTCCAAAATATTATATTTCAGAACTGGACCTTTTTAAAAATAATAATAACTTCAGTATTGTCTGTCTGCTGACATTCTCTCTCTTTTAAAAAAAATTTTTTTTTTTTAAATTACTAACGTTACAAAAAGGGAAAAATAGGAACAGGGGGAAAGGGAAGAAACAACATATAACAACACACACTACATCTACAGGTATTGCATTTCCTTCATACTACAATTATTTAAAGTTAGAACTTTATAAAATGCTATTAGATTGGCAGATCTTATAAAATACAAGCTACAATCAGGATCAGGTCTTCTTCCCCCCCCCCCCCCTGGGTCTCGAACGCAGTTCTCTCTGAACAGCTACAGTAACTGTGCTCGTTCCCTCCTCCCCGCCTTCAGATTTTGAATCCTCTTCTTGCTGAAACTCTTGATGTTTACACACAAAGTCCCTTAGCTGTACTTCCGATATTATCTTGTAGGCTTGGTCTTTATAGCTGAACCAGATGCCTTCCGGGAATAACCATTTGTATTTTATTTCACGTTTCCTCAGAAGAGCTGCAAACCTTTTATATTTAAATCTTCTTTTCCGAGCTAAAAATGGAACGTCCTTCAGTATCTTAACCTTGTTACCCAGAAAGTCCAAGTCCACATTGTACGAATTATATAGGATGGTGTCCCAAGTCTTCTTAGATGAAAAGTCGATAATAATTTCGCGAAGCAGCTGACACTTCGTTGCATATTTTGAAGATGCCCGACAGACTTCCAAAATGGCACTTTTTAATTCTTTTAGTTGCCTTTGCGGGTATCGCCAAAAGTTCCGACACCATGTCCTTTAAATTTTCATTTTCCTCCTCCTTCACATTCTGGAGACGCAATATTGTCTGAGCACGATCCACTTGTAACCCTATCAGTTGATTCTCCAAAAGCTTTACTTCTTTGTTTGTTGCCCTCATGAGTGCTGCATTTTCTCGAGCAGACTGCTCCGCCCCCGCCGCCGCTTCCTTAATGGTTTTCACTTCACTCTCAATTAAGCCAACCCTTTGATCTGTTTCATTTAGCTTGTCAACAAACGGCTTTATAGCTTCGACGACCGACCGCTTAACCAGCTCTTCAAGAGACTCTCCTTTCCCCTGCAAAGCAGCCGAAATAGATTTGCCCATAGCAGGGCTCTGCTTTTTCGTTGCCATCTTAGGGGGGGGGGAACCTGCCAACTAAGTTCCGGAGCTCAGTGAGGGGGAAGGTATCCAAACCTTCTTAGCTTCAAATCCCACCAATCCTTTGCATATGCTTGTAATGACAGAAGGGATTCGCTACTTACAGGTTTTCACCTTAAATCTGCTTTTTGCCGTTCTCCATGGCCCGGCAGCACGTGATGTGCTGTGCAAGTCTGCCGGCCTCCATAGGAGCAAACGGGCAATTTACCCCCTGCATCAACTTCAGGGGGCTCTTCCTGTCGCGCTCCAGACCCTGACCCCCTCACTGGGAGTCCTGGGGGTTAACCCTCGCAGGTCAACCACCCAGTCAGGCTGCTCGGGCGCTTCCTCCCGGACCTGCGGAGAGGAGCGTCTGACATGGCCAAGAAAACGAAACCGACCTGTCTGCTGACATTCTCTTGATCAAATACCAAGTGTCAAATTTAACTCCTGTCAAAATTATAATTGTCAGTCATTAAATTTATTGTATGTCAAGTTATCAAGGGTAAATTCCAAACACTATTTCACTTACCACCTCTTGCATATAGTATATAGTTACACAGTCATTACCAACTGTGGTCAAATACTGAACCCTACTACTTGTTACCTCTCAAATACCAATTTCCATTGTGCATAAACTAGCAAATATAGTGAGGTATCAAATGTCATTAGATGTCAATAGTAAATATTTGAATGAGCAACACCAATATTTACATGAGAATATGGAAAACAATTTTAGAAGAAATTTTGCTTCAGTTCTAGACTAGTCATTCCTAGTATTCTTTACATTTAAGAGTACAGTAAATCTTGTTTGCATGCAAAGCAGCTGAACTACATTGCCTTTGGATAACTCCCAGCCTTGGTGTTATTCTCTGAAGTTCTTTTCTTTGTACATTGTTAAAGTTTGCATTCTCATTCTTAAGGCAAGAACAAAGAAGATTCTGCCACTTGGTGTGGGAAGTTGAACAACCATTTAATGCATCTCGCAGATGGGATACTGCTATTGATAGTCAGCCTTATATTTTCCCTTTCTGGACTTTATTCCATGAAATAACCTGAATTGCCCTAATATATTTTAGTTCATGGAAGGCAATTTCCATCGGTAGGTACTGAGAAGTAGGTATTGATTGGGATTATAGCACAAGCACTGTCTGTAGTGCATTTTATTGAGAGAAATGGAACAATACAGCAGTTTAATGCCAAAAAAACCTTCTCTTCAACGCTTGGCCCTGTTAGAAGAAAAACCAGGCTCTTATAGTCTGTGGATCAGCAAAATCTGCCCGCCTGCTCTAGCTTAATCCACACTTATAAATGCAGTTGGCAGGCATAACTGGTAGTACAGAAACAGCCTTGTATTCAGGACACTTCCAGGCATGTGTGTTTAAATACTCCTCTGTGGGTTGTATTAATTTCCAATCAAATTACAGAGAATAAGTAGCTAGGAGTATCATAGAAACCCATCCATACAAACATCAGTGTATGACATGCTTGAATAATACCATTTCAAGAAAAGTCTCTTTAGTCATTGGGAAATATAGTTCTAGAGAAGCAGCCATGTTAGCATTTTGTTGTAGTAGTTCTTAAAGATTAATGGATTATTAATCTAGCATAATCTTTTGTGGGCTACAGCCACAGTGGGCTCGTGTCCGCAATAAAAACTTGTTATAGGTACTGTGAGACTCCACTTTATTTTTATTGGAAGATACAGTTTCTTTGACTCCTTCAGAGCTCATCAGAGAGAGAGATTATGCTGACTACATGGGACTGATCTGCAAGTTTTGAATGGGGTCAGCATGTTGGTTAGCACAAAAGGCCTAGTGAAAGCCTCACCCCTTGGAATCCAATTATTACTTCCCACTCCTCTCAGCTGAAGCTTCCCTGTTTACATACCTCATTAAAGTTCTTATTGTTATTAACTATGTGCCAATATAGTTCTTGGAATCCACCAGGGTTGATAATAGAGGTGGCAACCTTGAAGTGCCTTCATCACTTGCCTCATAGCTTATCACTGAGGCAAGCTACTAATCTGTATTGATATTACACTACCATACTTGCCTTCAGAATCTTTTCTCATTTATAATAATTACAATCTAATTAATGTTGCTATGATATATGGTATAACAGTATAAATTATTACGTCTGTCAGCTGATTAAAGTTTCTTTGCTGATTTATCTTCTTGTCTTTTAACTGGTTAACTAATTTATTACATTTAAATAAATGTGCCTATTATTAGAACTTTACAATAAATACTTTTTAAGACACTGATAGAAATGTAAGATACCTTCCATATTAATCTTTAAAATGCTACCACTGAGCATTAGAAGAAAAGGTCATCTTTCTTTAACAGTTTGTTTACCATTCCCAATTATACCAACATACCAGAACCAATCTAAAAACAAAATATGAGTGTCCCATAGATTCAAAATTTAAATCAGTCAACTGGTGCAGTAAATCTGAATATAGACATGGGGTAGGAAAACCCAAAGAGATCACTTAAACGCATGTTGTAACTCTGTCAAATAGCTTGGGAATTGTTGCCGAATGCTCAAAACTATATACCACACTTGGATATCACAGCAAACCTGTTTGTTCATGATTGTCATGACCATGGCTTGTTTGCCATGCATGTATACTCCTCTCACCCACATCTTCAAAGCATGACTGAAAGCTCCCTGATCTAGGAAGCTTTTATGTCATAAGAACTACCTAAGAAAGCAAGTGCCATGGTAAGGGGCAGGGACTATAGACAATGCTATTCGGCACTGTCTACTGAGGTAGATATGCTCCTGCCAGGTAGTTTCCACGTTGCTAAGGATGTCATATTAATGAGCTATGCTTTGTTTCAGAAAGGTTTCATCTCTGTGTTCAGCTTTATGCTGCTTTCAAATTTTATGCTCCCAGATCCTATTGTATCTGTTCAATGAATGCCTTAATTGTTGGTTATATTGTATTTCGCTCAGTGAATGTCCTAGCTCTTGATTATATTGCAGTCATTTGCACAATGTAATTTTCCCTGGCTCTCAGTGAGAAAAGTAGACTATAAATATAAAAATAAATAAATATTTGAAATGTCAAGTTGCATTGGCATCAGAATGCAGGCACTTGGGCAAATTGGAGGTTGTTCCTCCCTATAAACTAGGATTCTAAACTGAGACTGCACTGCGGTTTAGAATAGTGGTTTCTGCAGACAAAACAAATTACAATTTGCCCAGGAGTTAGTATTTGGACATTGTGGCCATTTGAGTTTAATAAAACTCAAGGTTTTATTAAAACAAGGACACTTCAGTGATGGAGGAGGCAATGCATAAACATTCGAACAAACTATATTCATCCCCATCATGAACAAATAAAGGTTAATCATGGCATCTGAATATGACGTATTGCTGACATTTTTGTTTTGATTCCAATGCATAAATCTAAGTTATGCCGAGGAAATATAATGAACCATACTACTGAGATGTGCCTGAAAAAGAATTCTGTCAATTTATATTCAAAGAACAGTTGCAATCCCAGTATATTTTACTGATTTAATTCTTAATTTTTTAAAAAAATCCTTTGCTAAATTGTCAATTCATCCTCTCACGTGCAATACACCCAGTTGTTATATAGATAAACAAAATGAGCAAAAATACCTATCTTTAAAAATCGGGTGGGGCTTTAAATATTTTACATCCTGCTTTCTGATATGGGTCTCTTGCAAACAAACAATGTCACATTTTTGTTTTAGTAGCCAGTGAAAAGTATTTTTCCTCTTATTCGGTGAGTTTAGTCCATTTACATTCCAAGATAATACTTTACACTCCATACTCATGATCTTGTTGGTAAGTCTTTTTCATTGTCCTTAATAAATCGCTCCATCTCTCGCTCAGATCTGATGCGTTTTTTGGCCCCTCCAAACTCAAAGGACACTCCTTCCGGTAACTCCCATCTGTACCTGATTTTCATGTCCTTCAAAATCTGAATTAGCACTTTATATTTTTTCCGGTCCAGTAACACTGATCTGGGCAGTTCCTTCATTATAATAATCGTCTTGCCATCAATCTCCAATGGATCTTGAAACTGTTTTGTCACAATCCTCTCTTTCATATTTCGTGTTGTAAACTGCACAATCACATCTCTTGGTAGTTTCCTCTGGGTTGCTATTCTCGAATTCACACGGTATGCCACATCTAGGATAGCCACAACTTCCTCCTCCTCCTTCCCCAGGTACTCAGCCAACACCTCAGTCATCTGTTCTTGCGCTGACTTTCCTTCCACTTCTGGCAAGCCACGAAAACGTAGCTGCTTCTCCATATGTTTAGTTTCTGCAACTGACATTCTCCCCTTCACCAATCTCATCTCTGTTTGTTGCGTGTCTGCTAAATTCTCCATCGCGTCTTCTACTGTTTTAACTCTCTGCTGCGTTCCTTGTAATTCACTTCGTATTGTTTCCATACCTTTTTTCACTTCTGACAGCTCCGATTTTACTGTCTGTGTAACCTCTTTAACCTCTTTTATCAGCTCCAATTTCGTGTCCTTAAGTTCTTTAATCATATCTAAAAGTTTTTTGTCCAGGTTTTTATCCAGGTTTTCTATTGCCGATTGCCACTCTTTTTTTGACATCGTGGGGCTTGCTTTAGCTCGCTCCCACGAATCCGCTCTCTTCCTTAACTCCGTGGCGTAAAATTTAACGTTTTTCTATTTTAAATGTCCCGGTCTTCTTATAGAAATTAAATTTTAAAGAGTCCAAAATGTCGGGCGTCTTTTCTCTATGGTTTCTCTATGATTTTGTAATCCAAGATGGCCTACTTCCTCTTCCGCTGAAGCCGCGACCCTTCCCCTTTCAAAAATGGCGATTCCCTACTTCCTGCCCTCCAGCAAGGGCCGCTTCTCTCCAGCCACTCTATTGTTATTACGCACTTCCTGTCTCCCGTCTTCCCACAGCAGATCTCGCGATGGTGTCTTTTTCTCACAGCTCCAAAGCCACAGGTATTCAAAACAATAGTCCCATTTCTTTAATAACTTCTTTAAACTTAGTCTCTTTTTAAATTCAATTCCTGCCGAGTCTTCCCCTCCTTTTCACTAGTCTGTTGCAGTTTAAAAATCTACTTTTTTTCCTCTCTGTTTTTATCAATCTGTCCCGTCTCAGAAGATAATGATCTTTACCTTCTCTTCACTTTTCTCGGGTTGTAATCGCTGTTTCGATTTTAAGTTCTCCTCTCAGCTTCTTCCCCCAATCGATGCTTGGGTATGTAGGTCTTATGCCAGCCGAATTGGCCCCAAAACTGCCGCAGAGATTATAGCCGACCCGTCGCAAGGTGGGACCTCAAGGATCGGGGGGAGACTCGTTGTATAGAGCCCCCCCTCGTCCGAGATCTAGCTCACCCTAGGGTCTTGAGCGTTCTTTGCCTGCTCCCCGCCTGAGAGCAGTCGGCCGCGGGCTATTTTCACCCCGCCGGCCGGTTAAAACGGCAGTCCGGTCAGCTCCGCAAGTGGAGCTGCGTTAGACCTCCATGGATCCCAAACAGGAAATATATTTCTTGTGTTACAAAGTCTTTCCCCTGCTAGTAACTGAAAAGAATAAAGATCAATCCATTTGTTCGATCTGGGAGCATTTAGATCCTTGTATGCATTTGCCAAGCTCTTCTCAAGCTAAGATACTTGTATCATCATGACAATGCACATAGGTTACTTTTTGAACTCCAAGAAATCTAGAGTTACTTTCTGCAGGGCCAGTTTAAGGGGCGAGAGTGAGGGCAGGGACTAAGAAGACATGAAGGCTACAGATGGAATTTAAAAGGCCACAACTTTATTGTTTATAGCTTACAGGAGTCTTGGCATAGATCCAGTGATTGGCTGGCCCACCTGCCAGTTCATGAACCCCTCGCCCCCTCAGTCTGCCAACTGAGGGGGGGGGCACCATGGGATGACAGTCAGTGGGATTCCACTTGGATGTATACCTCTGTGTGGTTCCCCTGTCACCTGGGAGCGAGCATGCCCAACAGCCCTTGAGCTAGGCTTGTTCTTGTCCTGTATTGTCCCCAAGATCCTTTAAGGGGATCCTCAGCTATGGGGAAACAGTGCAAGAGGCCGTGTTTCCCCCCAAAAGATCCATATCCAATGCCAAAACTGCCACAAGAGCCACAAGATGGCTCCCACCAAAGCTCCTAAAGCGGCAACCAACTCTGCAGACTGTCTCAAACATCCCATAACCAAATGTTCTATCCCCAGGTGGACAGGTGCATCCCATTGAGACAGTACAATGTCTCTTGCTGAAAGGAGATGTCTGGATGATAAATAACATGTCCCCTAGTCCTTCCACAAAGTGCACAACCACTTTTACCGCCCCCCCCCGAGGCCTGGCCAAGTCTACCTTCCCAGACGAAGCGGTATTTTGCCATGAGTGTCTCTCCTGCCAGTCCAGTCACAGCAATTCCAGCCCAGGAAAGCATGCCTGCAATGCCCCCAACTCCTCCATGATCGTTTGTCCAAGCCTAGCTGTAAACCCAAGTCATTGTCCCCCAACTGGATCACCAAGGTGTCCAGGGGTCCAGATCTGGCCACGTGACAAAGCACTGTGGGAAGGAAGGAGTCCCAATGCATCCCCCTCACACTGACCCACTTCACAAAAACTGTGCTTGAAGTCTCTCCCATTCAGACTCAATTGCGTAGCAACCTGCCCTCAAATCCACACAGACTTGTGCTGCCTGTGGGAACTACAAACAAGAGGGATTGAGAGAGAGCCCTGGGGGCACACAGAATTTATATGCCCCTGACTTCCAACTACCCACCACCTGGATCTGCAAAGGTGGGAGGTCAAGAAAGATCTGCTGGCACTGTGATGGCCCCATCTGGAAGCTCTGCCATCCATAGTAAATTCAGAGATTTTCCGCATACTTACCTAACAGCAGGTTTTCTGAGTCTTTGGCTCTCAAGAATCAGATCTGCTTTGGGCATCTGTAATTCTACACCTGAGAAAGTAGAGCCAAAGCAGTGTCTGGTTTTTATTTATGCTTTTAGAAAAATGCCCCATTTCTGCTGCAGGCTTTCTGGGGGAAGACATCCGAAGTTTTGTCAGTGTGCTTTTTTCTTCATTTTTTTGCACATGTGTTAAAATGTTGTAATATTTGGACATTAGAGGAGGTTGTGCTAACTCCTACCTCACCCTGTACTTGTCTGTCAATGATTGGACAATGTTGAGCTCCAAATTTAATAAAATTTCTGCCAAGTTTTATGCCAAGGCATTCTGGAGGGAAATTTTAATATATTAAGCAGGATTTTAAAATTCTTTTTTAAGTAACAACACTTTAATGTTGTGATACTGTTGTTTTTTTAAAAAAATTAAAGATCAGGGGGGAAAGCTAGACTAAAAATACAGAGACATGAAATACAGAGACTCCTGTATAAAATGTCATCCTAAACAACTTGTGTTGGTGACAAGATGATTTAGTACATACTGCTGAGGTTAATGAGCACACACAACACGTAACAAACAATTATGACTTTTTTTTAAAAGGATGAGGCCCATGTGTGTTGGGGGAAGAAAGGTGGGATTACAATTGCTGTTCAGCCAGTCAGGATACAGGGGGATTAAGGGAAGGGTGAAAGGCAGGGCCAGGGATTACTCTGAAGAAAATATTCTGTATTTCAAAAAAGCTGTCTTTTACCTTTGCTATAAAAAAGAATCAGGGTATGTGCTCAGAGAGCAAAACTGCAGAAAACTCTGGGGGAAAATCAATTCTGCAGCAGATGTAACCTTTCACTGTGCAGAACTCAAAAGAGTATGGGAAGCAGTTTGAAGACTGAACCAAGATATTTTAACCATGAGTGCAGAACTCAGGGGATACATCGAAGCTGTATTGGACCAGAATAGATGGGGAGGGGGGGAACACCTGTGTAGCAAAACCCTCAGATACTTCCACTGAACTTACTGTTACTGAACTAGAAACCTGTACAAAGAGGTTGGCTCTAATTAAGGAAAAGTAATAGCAAAGTTATAAAATGAGATAATTGGTGTTATCATGCATAGTGTCATATAATACTGAAATGTTTAAAATGACAGCAGAACAAGACAGAAGCATCAAATTATTGATCAAGCTGTGCTTTCAAATACAAGGCCACTTCATAATAATAACTATAATTATGTTATCAATATCTAGAATGTATAATCTGTCAAGAATAATTGTGCTAATGTGCACCAACGGTATTTTTATTTCATTGCCTAGCTATATTCTAACTTTCCACACTCTTCCCTCTACGATTCTGAACAAATAGCACAGTTTTGCCCTGATTCAGGAAAACACTTTCCAATGTGTAGAGAGATCTGTGGAGTTAATGGGAATCCTGGAGGATCAAAATCTTGTCTGTTTTAGAGTAAGAATGAGATACTGACTTATAGCTACTACTCCTGTTGCTCACTATTACCTTCTTTCTGATCAGAATAGCTGCTTCACTGAAAAGGTTTTCAATATCAATTATTCCAATCCCTTGGATTGGTACAGAACAGAATGCCTCTTACCTCAAAGCCTGAATAAACAGAGAGAGATACAGACACCACGAGAAACACTTCCAAGTAGAAGCGCTGGCAAATAGGGATGCTTGAACTTTGTGAAGAACATATCCAGCAGCCCAACACGCCATTTTTATAGACATTATCTCTCATGAGCTGAGCTTCATATCATCCCATTCAAACAGCTGCCAAACAACTTATGGAGATAGACTTTCCTTCTGCCTTATGGCCACTTTTGCATCTGCACAGTAGGAGAAATAAATTCTCCCTTAAGCTTTTCCATATGGGGCTTTTTCATCAATTCTGGCCCATACGGCAATGATTTCTCTCCAGACTTCTGCATGCACTGTCAAAATATCCCAATTCTGTCTCCAAACTGCTTCCCAGAATTTTTACATTCCATAAAAAGAAAGCCTGCAACTGCCACAGAATCAATCTTTCCCCGGATTTTCTGCAGCTTTTCTCCCTGCACCCATACCCCACTGGATTTTTTCCCCCAGCAAAGTCAACCCGGTGCTTTTTTGAAGTGCAGAATGTTTCCTTTGGTGTGAGGCCCAGCCCTGCCTTTCACCCTCTCCTTTATTCCCCTGCATCCAGATTGGTTGAACCACAACCAATCACATTTTCTTCCTAACTTTTTAAAAATTAAATGGCAATGTTGCAATGTTGGTGCCATTTTAAAAAGACAAAAAAAAAAGTGTTGTAAGTTTCCTCAGCCATCATCTGAGGAAACTGACCAGTCCTCAGCAGATCCAATGAGGAAATGGATGAGTTCTCATGAGCTGTTTCTTCCACTCCCCCTCTGGAACCACTCTGACCCATCCCAGCGACCTCTCCTGTCCCATCCATCCCCTCCTTTCTGCGAAGGCAGGAAGATGGGTGATGCTGGCGGCAGCCTTCTTTGGGCACTTGTGCAACAGCTCAGGAATGGGTCCCTCGACTCCTGTCGTTTCCGCAAAAACAGGAAGGGCTCTCAGTAGTGAGTAGTGCCTGCTCAGGTAAGGTGTCTGAGTGGTGGAATAACAGCACTAGCCCCCCTCGGTTCTTGGGGCTGCTTCCACTCTGACCGTTCCTAGTGACCTCTCCTGTCCTTTCTCTCCCATCCTTTCCATGAAGGCAGGAAGGTGGCTCATGTCTGCACATTCCATCACTCACACGGTCCCCATTTCTCCTTCTATGAACCCTTTGGAGACCTCCGCTGTCCATCCCATCCCATCCTTTCCGTGAAGGCAGGAAGGTGGCTGGTGTCTGCTGGTGCCACCGAAACTTATCAGTAGTGCCCGTACTGCCTGCTCAGGTGAGGTATCTTGGAGTGGTGTGAAACTGCTCAGTCCTTGGGGCTGCTGGTCCCTCTTTCTACCTCTCCCTCTGTGGAACCACTCCGACCCTTCAGAACGACCTTTCCTGTCCTGCCCATCCCCTCCTTTCCACGAAGGCAGGACGGTGGGTCAAGTCAGCCGCCACTTCACGAGGGACTACCATGTTACTGCTGCCTCCTTGGTCACGAGGGACAGCTTGGCTGAGATTGCACATATAATTGTACAGTATAGTGGTATAGCATGGTTACACAGTATGGTGGCTCCCCTGTCAATGGGACTGACTTGACCCCTTTGAGCCGGGGGGGGGGGGGAATGTGTCCCGCGACTCCTGTCCTTTCCGCAAAGGCAGGAAGGTGGTTGATGTCAGCAGCCGCTGTCGGATCAGGGTCCACCCATTCCTGTCAATAGGGCTTCCGGGTCCAGCTCCTTACTGCAGCCGGAACCCCTTGGTCTCCCTCTCCCTGACCACTGCCTCTTCCCTCTTCCCTCCTCTCCTTCTCAGGAACTGCCACGACCATTCCCAATGACTTGTCCCATCCTGCCCCGCCCCCTCATTTCTGCAGAGGCAGGAAGGTGGTTGGAGTCTGCCGCTGCTGCTTCTCAGCAACAGGTCCAGCTCAGCTGCTGTTGTGCAGATGGTAGCGCAACACAGTGCCCCCTGTCCATGGCACCAGCTCACCTCTCTGACTAGGGGGAATGGGTCCCGCCATGACTAACGTCTCTTCCGTGAAGGCAGGAAGGTGATTCATGTCCACAGATGATGAGTTCAGGCACCAGGGGCAGCTCAGGAACTGTGGCTCATGCAATTGTCCTGCACGTTGGACCCCAATCAATGGCACCTGCTGTTCCCACAGAGGAATGGGGAATGGGTCCCGCAACGCCATCCCTTCTGCGAAGGCAGGATGATGGGTCATCTTGGAGGCAGCCTCTGCTTCAACACTGGAGGGGTGTCCAATGCTCCATGCATGTCCAGCTGGTGTGTTTTGTCTGGACTCTACACCACACGAGGTGTAGACAACACCATCAGACCCAATGCCGTGAAGTACCCCATCTGGTGAATGTACGTCGGTGTCTGACCCACCAGGTTGTGTATATGTGTGTACGAGGTCTCCACATATGCCAACTTGTCTTGCTGGAGGAATTTCTTAGCAGATTGTGGCTGGGTCATTTTGGTCTGTGGTGGCCAACAACATCACCCACCTTTTATACCTTCCAGAAGAGATCCTCTGGGAGGCCTGGCGGGCAGGCATATGAGGGGGTGCCACCAGCCAGCAGCCAGACCCCCCCCACCCCCTCCAGGGGAGGCAGCCCCATGTCGCCTCCCCTAGCCCACCAGGCCCAGCTGCTGCACTCATCACCCACCTTCCGGTCTCTGCCGGGAATAAAAGAAGTTAGGCCTGGTGGGCAGACACATGGGGGGTGCTGCCAGCGAGCGGCCTAAGCCCCCACCCCCTAGAGTCCACCACTTGTACATGGGGCAAAAGACAATTGGTGGCTCCCATTGTGTTGAATGGGAGTTTCCTGGGGGCATTGGATTTGGGAATGTATAACTCCAAGATCCACATTACAATTTTGACCAAACTTGGGTGATGGTTGGAGGGGAGCCTGCTGAACACTCCTTGTGAATATGGGCTCTCTAAGTCTAACGGGGGCTGCTCTGGCGCCGATGAACTACGGACACCAAAGATGTTCGTTAACGGGACATGTTCATTTTCGTTTGTCTGTTTGTGTTCATTGGTGGCAACGAACAACAAACAGCATGTTCGGGGGGGTGGGGGGTTCTGTTCATGCTCATGTCTAATTATGACCCACTTTGGACCAGAAAAACTTCTGAATAGCACCAGCGCTTTTCTGTGCATTAGCAGTCAGGTAATCAACATGTCCTTTCATACGTCTGGATGACTGAAATACAACTCCAAGATACCTATAGCAGTGGACCTGCTGTATGGGACAAGAGTCAATAAACCAGTTAAACACCATAGGCTTATTTGCAAATACCATTATTTTAGTCTTAGTATAATTTATCTCCAAGCAGTTTTGACTGCAGTACTGCAAGAGGGCATGCAAAGCTCTCTTGAGGCCGTTGGGGGTCCTTGAAAGCAAAACTGCATCATCTGCATAAAGTAATAGCGGAATATGTCTATCAGCAAGCTTCAGGGGGTGAAAATCAAGATTATACAAACACTGGGCCATATCATTAATATAAATATTAAAAATGGCACCAAAATGCATCCTTATTTTACTCCTCTATCTGTTCTAACCATCTTTGTTAGGTGACCATTTGGATTGCATCCAAGTATAGAAGTATTTTTATGCAGAGCTCTCAATAAGAAAAACAGACACGTATCTATTGTAGTAAATTTCAACTTATCCCATAGAATAGTTCTTGAAATAGCATCAAATGCAGATTTAAAATCTATAAAAGCTGCATATAAAGAGGTTAGGGAGTTCGAGGAGTATTTTGAGATTAAATGGTCCAGAATGACACATTGATCTAAACACGATTGTCCCTCTCTAAAACTTGCTTGCTTCTGTCTGTTGAGTGCTAGTGTGGTGTAGTGGTTTGAATGTTGGACTAGAATAGGGGAGATCCAAGTTTGAATCCCCATTTTGCCATGGAAGTTCCCTGGGTGACGTTGGGCCAGTCATTCACTCTGAGCCTAACCTACTTCATGAGGTTGCTATGAGGATTAAATAGAGGAGAATGACATAAGCTACTTTGGGTTCCAGTTGGGGAGAAAGGCGGAATATAAATGATATAAATGGAGACCTCTATTATGAATCAGGTATCACAGATGAGTCTCCATAAACAACCTTCATGCCCTTTCCAAGAAAATATTCTTAGACCATTCTGACATTCATTTATGAGTCCCACAAGCATACACAAGCCATTCTCATGGTGGCCATGTGACTCGCTTGTTCACCTTGGAAGACTTCAGTCACATAGTACTGATAAATTGTATCTTACAACCTTCATTTCTGAGCTGTAGAATTAGGACAAAAGTGACCTGTAAGAACAGTAATGATCTTGTTCAGTGAACACACAACAGAGGAAGATTGTAAAGGCTCTGAATATTTAAAATGATAATTATTCATAACAATCTCATGTCCTATCCTGGCAGGACGTCTGCAGGGCAGAGTCAATGTTATGCAGAAACAAAGCTGCACATCTGCAGTCAGGAGGAAAATGTCACTGGAAGTGAGTTGCAGTATCTCAGACAGCTCAAGGCTAATTATTTGTTTTAAGAGCTGCTTGGGCCAGATTGAGCTCTTAAATACCAAAGCAAGCTAAGCAAGATCCAGCTAAGCCTGCCTCTTAAGTCATTGAGTGTTTCTTAAAGGGTCCATGCTTGCATTTAAAATCATGTACTTCTGCGGCACTTTGCGACCTCCTGGCAGATCCTTTGAGATCTTTGAAATTGAGTGATGGTAACGTTGGAGGCTACTGGGAGGACCAATCAGGTTGTATACTGTGGGAGGAAGCTGGAGCACTGGCTCTAGGCACTGGTGCCTAGGGGTGCTGTTTCCTCCCAACCAGTTTTTCCTTAGATTTTTTTTTTGGCTCAGCCAGTCCTTTTGGGCCCTCCAAATAGCTGTCTTTTCCCCATTGTTTCTGGACCAGTATCATGGGCTGTACTGGATGACTCTTCATCTGGATCTCAGGTTTGCTGGGCAATGCCACGATATCTCCATTCATTTGACACACCAAGTGGAAGAAGAAACTAGTAAAGAAATGAAGACATTTCCTTTACCGCAAAGGCCACTTCAGAAGCCTTAAACATATGCATCAATCAAATATTATTTGAATCAGTTGCCTAGAGATTTTTCCCACTGCACATAATGCTTATTTCATTTAAACTCAGAATACTGGATGTATTGTCGAAGGCTTTCATGGCCGGAGAACGATGGTTGTTGTGGGTTTTCCGGGCTGTATTGCCGTGGTCTTGGCATTGTAGTTCCTGATGTTTCGCCAGCAGCTGTGGCTGGCATCTTCAGAGGTGTAGCACCAAAAGACAGATCTCTCAGTGTCACTGTGACACTGAGAGATCTCTGTCTTTCGGTGCTACACCTCTGAAGATGCCAGCCACAGCTGCTGGCGAAACGTCAGGAACTACAATGCCAAGACCACGGCAATACAGCCCGGAAAACCCACAACAACCATCAGAATACTGGATGTTTGCCTGGGGAATTATAACTTTCTTAGTTCTATGGCTTGAAAGGGATTTGTACTGGAGCCACTATCACATCTAAATCCAGCAGCTGTCTTCATTGGGTCACCCATTACTAACAGTAAATATGCATTTATGTAAAATCAGTGATGTTCCACATCCTATACAACAATAGAAGCACTACAGGCATTACCAAAGTTGCCTTGCATCATAAATGCAAGCCAATCACTGGTTCACTCTCAAAGGCACAGACCACGTAATCAGAAAGTTGGTAGTAGAAGTGTGTAAAATTGCTTGAATTGTACGCAGTACAGATTAGGTGAGCACTCTGAGGTATCACTTTGGAGGATGAAGGGAGAGTCCTCATACCAGAAGCCTGGGGCATTGGTGCCTTCATGAACCTAGGACAGAAACTGAGGGATGCAATTATCCTTGACCAATAGACCTTGCAGCTAGGGGGAGAGGATGTGGCACACCTCCCTTGAACATAGAGGAAGACTCTGCATGGAGGAGGAGTGGTTAAGAGTGACAGGACTCTAATTTGGAGAACCGGGTTTGATTCCCCACTCCTTTGCTTAAAGCCAGTTGGATGACTTTGGGTCAGTCACACCTTTTCTGACCTCTCTCAGGCCCACCCACCTCACAGGATGATTGTTGTGAGGATAATAACAACACACTTTGTAAACCCCTCTGAATGAGTGTTAAGTTGTCCTGAAAGGCAGTATATAAACTGAACATTGTTGTTTTTGTTGTTGTTATGTCAGCTCCAGATTTGGAGCCAGGTGGTCCCAGCCATGAAATCAGGGATGCACAAACAAGACTCTTCTGTATCCTGACTCTTCTGTATCCTGTCAATAGCCCATACTATAACTAGGTTTGGAACAGCATTGGCCTCCAGCAGTCACAGATCCCCTAATCAATGTAAAATAAATAAAGTCAGCTCTCCTTACTTAGCATTAGACATGGGCATGAACCAAAAAAAACCCCCCAAACCCATGAGGTTCGTTGTTTGTGACTTTTCGCGAACCAAGAATCACGAACTGGCACAGAACTGGGGCCAGTTATGAACCAGTTCATGGTTCATGAGGTTTAAATGCCCCTTTCTGGCTGCTTAGCAGCAGCAGGGAAAGGAGCATTTGACAGTTTAAAGGGCCCTTTCCTGCCTTGCAAGCAGCAGGTCCCTTTAAACTATCAGCTGGCAGGCAGCAGGGGGGATCTCCCTTCGCCACCTGCCATCTGATAGTTTAAAGGGACCCCAAACCCCACCCCCATGCCCCCCCCAGCTCCAGCCCCAGCCCTAGCCCCACACTTACCTTTCCCTGCGGCCCGCGGCATCCTCCCTTCCCTCCCACGAGGGGTGGGAAGGCCATTTTCAGCCTCTTCCACCGCTGTGTGGGCACACAGAACAGCAGAGGATGCCTAAAACAGCCTCCCTGCCCTACTCTGCCACCCTGCAGGCCCACACAGCGGGGGAAGAAGCCAAAAATGTCCTTCCCGCCCCTCGCAGGAGGAGAGGGAGGACGCCGCAGGCCACAGGTCAAGGTAAGTGTGGGGCTGGGGCGGAGGCTGGAGGGTGGGGTGGGGGCTGGGGTTTAGGCAGTTTAAAGGGCCCTGCTGTGGCAGGTCCCTTTAAACTATCAGCTGGCAGGCGGCGAGGGAGGTATCCCCGCCTGCCGCCTGCCAGCTGATAGTTTAAAGGGACCTGCTGCTTGCAAGCAGCAGGAAAAGTTTATATGGCCATTTCCCTGGGGAAATGGTCATTTAAACTGCCCCTTTAAATACAACCCAACAAACCAGTAGACCAGTTCGTGGAAGTTCGGTGAAACAAGCTTCCATGAACCACTGGTTCACAAACCACGAACTGGCCTGATTCGTGTGTTTTTTTTAGGTCATAATTCGATTTGTGCGCATCTCTACTTAGCATCCTAGGAATTGCTTGATTTCTTAAATGCTTATTAGAAAGTATCTTCAAAAGAACTGTCCAAGAGTTCCATTTGTATAGTTGTCTAATTATAGCCCCCAGACTTATCTTCAAAACCCTATTTTATTTCTCCTTCACAAAAGAAGTTTATACTGCTTTTATTTTCTGTAGTGCAGCACAGTTCCTATCTTAGAGCTTATTTTGACAAAATAAGAACCAGGGCATACTCAGTAAATAATATAAAGAACATAGTTTTCCAGTTCAACTTTTTCCTCCTTCATTTGTCCAGAGTAAAATTACAGGCTAATATGAATATATTGATTTGGAAAGTAGCTGATTGCATAACTTCTATCTTCCTCAACAGACACAATAGCCTCCTGCTGTCTCTTGCAAATGTAAATCTTAAAACATCCCTTTTTATTAAAAGAAAATAATCTTGCTTTCAAAGCAAAACGGCCACAGGAGCCTAAATTAATCTGTGTGAGAGGAAAATGCTCCAAGTGTTTAGTTATTTCTCCCTATGATTGTGGACAATTTGCAGTATACATTAACATGTATACATATTTATTACAGTTTTATAATTGAACCTTCATGTTGTGATGTACCAGTAAGAGGTTTGGAAGGGGTAGTGGAGAGCTTTCTTGCATATTTTATGACATTCACTAAAATATAGTAAAATATAGTATTTTCAGTGTCAAATAACGCTGAAGAAACAGAGGCATACAGATGCTTGTGGGTCTCCCTTTCCATACACTACATAAAATTGCCAAAGTGGATTTACAAGAGAGAATGAGAGCGTGTCTCTGAGGGGTGCCTTGCCCATATATTCTCAACTAATGAACACTCTTGCAGATTTGTTGTAGGCTGAAGCCTTCCATGTTTGGTGCATCTTGAAGAACTGTAAATACAAGCAGGCTCATTTTAAGAATGATAAATGTTCCCTTCCAAATTCCAATCATATCTGTTCTTAGTTACAGCAATTTCCACTTTAAAATAAAAAAGAAGCAGTCATGAGGTTTAGACACATATCATTTTTAAGACTCAGAAATAAAGAGTTGGACAAAAGCCAGTCACTTGAATTGTGGAGATACCCATTCCAAGAATATCTTTTACAGTTATCACCTTTCACTTGTCACCAAGATCTATTAGGCTCTTCAGTAGTTTTACCATTGAAAAACAATTTTATGTTTCATTATTTATCCAGCATTTTAATACAATCTATCATCTTTTTCTGCTGTATTACTTAATGGGCTTTTTTGCATAAATCCAAAAATTTTATTGAACTTCGCATTAAACTTTTTTTCCTAACATATATTTCTTCCACAATTGGATCAAAGATATTGGGGCCTCAAGAAGGAGTAAGAGTGCACTTCTGCAGATGTTCAGATGCAGAAGGAAGCACGGACAAAAGTATCGTGCTTCTTATGCTAGTCAATGGATCCACACATCACCACTATGTTGCACTCAGTTAAAGCAATGCAAACATTAGGTTAAAAGATTGGGTTTGGGGTGTGTTTTCTACCTGTGTTCTTAAAAGTCTTCCCTCAGCTAACCACAGTAAGGGACAAGGTTTATACTTAGACTTCTTGTCCAAAGCTTCCTAGTCTTTTTACTAACCACTCTTAGGAAACTAAGGCAAGGCTGCCAGGCCTCCTGCTATGGCGGAAGGGCTCCCATCAGCAGTTGTCTTTGCCTACTTCTGGGGAAAACCCAGAAGTGACATAGAGTAGTTCTAGGAACCACTAGAAACCCTATTGTTTTACCATAGAGTTTCCACAATTCATAGAGCTACCCTATGTTACTTTATAGGTTTTCCCCAGAAGTGACATAATGGTGTATAGGAAGTTAGCCACCCCCATGTCTCCATCCTCAAGCAAGCCTTCTGCCAGTTACCAGGCATAGCCTGGCAACCCTAACTAGGGAGTAACTCTGCTTAGGATTGCACTGCCAATCTCCACACTGTTCCATTACTCATAATAGAAACTAGTCTGCTATTGAAATAAGGAAGCATGCAAGGATATCTTGAGCTAGACATCAAATTTCACAAGCGTTAAGAGGACAGTACATGAAAAGACACACTGGAGTCCTGTGCTCGTTTTCCAGCCCAAGAGTACAAATGAAGTCAAGTGTCAGCATCACCGTCATCATTTTTTGCTCTAGTGGGCCTATCCTCATTCTCTGCCTAACAATACTCATTGCCTGTCAGAGTAGACAGTATTGAACTAGACGGACTCAATAGAAGGCATCTTCATAAGTCCTCCTGGCTGCATAAAGTTTGCCTCATAAAACAACACTACCTGTCTACTGCAGCAGAGTGCTACTAAAGCTTGCATACGAAGGCATGGAAAAATAATTGCATATCAGTTTGTATTTCCATTGTGTTTTCTATGAAGATCTGAAGTTTATATTAAAATAACTTTTGAACTTAATTAATTCCAGTATTTCTATCAAAGTCTGGTTGGGAGGCAATGGTGTCACATAGGGACAGAACCAGTCCCTTTCATACTTAGCTATTCTAGCCCGGCAACATACTGCAGAGCTGTTCTGTGGTCAGGCTTCATACTGAATGCCTGGGAGAGCCAGGCACGCAGCAGCTGCTGTTACCTCCCTCTAGGGTGTTTTGAGTAATCATTTTATCACAGGCAGTTTTCTTTAAAAGTGTAAGGATTTTCAACAGCCTTCCACTTCTAAGATCTTGCTCACCTAAATTAAGAAATGTTGGCTCGAGTGAGAGGGTGGTGTTAGTTCCCTTCTGTGATCAATATGGAATTTCATATGCTGATTTCAGCTAATGAAACTTTACATGGAAGGTTGTCATTTTGGAAGAGTTTTCATCTTAGCTGCCTGAACTCTCCTAACCCCAGTTACAAGCCAAAATCTGCCAGATTTTTCATTTTGGCTCCAAGAAGACCAAGCCATGCACAAGAACCCCCAAGCCCAGCAAATGCCAGAAGAAGCATCTGGAAATAAGCTTGAAGATTACTCGGGAGGCTTTTGAAACATAAAGCTTTTGAAATGAAGCAATTGCCTCTAAAGGAGAGTTGGTCAACTCTTGTTAAAGTAAAATACAAACCTTAGGAAAGCAACAGTAGACGCTGGGTGCTGACAGGATTTTTTTAAAGCTCTCTCTTCTTGATTTCCCTTTTCTAAATCACTTCAGTGCATCTCATGAGAGCCACCATAAATCATTTTGACATACTTTATATGCAATTCAGAGATCATCTTCAGTTTTTATGATTTAGAAAGCTGACACATACAATATGAAGACCTATGCATAATGTGATTATTTGTTCATCAGTAACAAAGCAAACAAAAATGCTCCCAAAAATGATTCCAGAAGGATAAAAATCAAAATGTGATAAAAAAAATAAACACATAAAGATTTTTCTTCACTAGATGTCATGAAGTGCCAACTGTGTTTCATAAGAGATTAGCTACAATCACAATTAATCATTTCCGCACGTGGTCCTTGTCTCCTTTTGCAAGTATGGCTGCTGCAAACACCTGAAATGGAGGAGGAGAGATTTCAGGGGTGGGAAAGAAGAAGCAGAGGTGGGGGGGAGAGTAAAATTTAATTTACTTGTAAAGAAAGGGACTGTTCCACCTGTTATATTCCATTCCACCTTCAGTTCTCATCAACTGTTGTCAATTAGTTTATGGAATGTAATTAAAGAATGAAAATAGAAGACCAAAATGTCTGACTTATAAACTGAGTTGGTTATGCCTAGTGACTCCTTTCTGGTGCCGGTTTAAACATTCTGTTATTAAATTGATTAACTAATTAAATGTTGCTGCAGCCATGTCAGATGGTATTTCACATCAATTTTCTAGCAGTGACTTGGAACTTTATCTTACTCTCTGGTGCTTTAATTTGATGGCATACGCTTTCCATTGCAATTAAGTTTGTGCAGCTTTACCGTAGGTTTCAAGAACAATGCCAAAACAATAGAAACATCCAAGCAATAAAAACTGGGCATATCTAATCAAGTCTTATAGTTAAGACTTCCAGATGGCCCTTGTTTTACAGAACAGTCACATCTCAGAACTTCGGAGCCCCATAATGCCCTTTATTTCAGATGCTAAAGTTCAGAGTTGTTGTTTTTGTTAAATGTTGATCTGAAAACATAATGTTCAAATGTCTTTAACAGTCATTCGATGTCAGAGCGCTTCCCGTACCATTGAATGGCATGTGGCTCATGCTTCTCAGACTGCTGTTTTGAATGGAAAATGGCTTGGGTTAGCCTGTTTCCAGTATGACTCCAGAACTTTCCATATGACAAAAGATGAAAGACTGATCTATGATGAGGGGATCAAATTTTATATTTATGGGTGGGAGAAGTTTGGACTGATGGCTCACTCTCAAACTCAGTTTTCTGCATATGCTCTAGGAATGATAGGAACTTGCTTTGAATGAAAACTAAGAGCCAAACTAGATGTTATGTGTGACTTGCAGTCACACACACGAACTCCTAGAATTCCTTTTGCTGTTGGGTACTAAGGGAGTTTGTAGCCAAACATATATTAGATTTTAGTAGAGCAAACGTTAATAAACTGAGAGATATGATGAGAGTTATTCCATGGACAGGAATGCTGGAAGGGAAAGGAGCTAGTGAAGGGTGGAGTCTTACAGGCTCAAGCCATCACCATTGCAGTCAGATGGAAATGTGGCAGAGGATATAAGAAGCTGATATGGATGAAGAGAGAGCTCTGTGGAGAGCTCTAAGGAAGAAAAGGGAGATGTTCAAGAAATGGAGGGATGGAAATGCATATAAGGAAGAGTATCTAGGGATCTAGGCACTGTGAGGCAGCCATCATAGAGACCAAAGTTCAGAATGAGCTGAGACAGGCCAGGGGGGGCGGGGGGGCTCGCCAAAACAAAAACATGTTCTTCAGAGGCATCAGGAGCAAACAGAAGGAAAAGGGGGAATACCTCCATTGCTCGATGAAAATGGAGAAACTCTGACAGAGAACAGAGAGAGAGCACAAAGGCTCGATGATTATTTTGCCTCAGTTTCTTCCCTGAAGGAGAGAACAGGCCCACCTAAAAATGGTAGTAGGCAAGACATGGCATTGGGGCTGCTGGTTGACATGGGCAGAGAAGTTGTTGAGAAGCACCTAGCTGCACTGGATGTGTACAAATCCCCTGGCCCACATGGGGAGCATCCAAGAATGCTTAAAGAACTTGCGAAAGAGCTTGAAGGCCCTTTGTCAAACATCTTTCAGGCCTCTTGGTGGACAGGTGATGTGCCGGAAGACAGGAGGAGGGCAAATATCCCAATCTCCAAGAATGGGGGAAAGGATGATCTGGGTAAATACAGGCCACTCAGACTGACCTCTGAACCAGGGAAGATACTGGAAAAGATATTAAAGGCATAAACCTGTAAGCATCTGATGGACAACATGGTGACTGATACCGGGAAGTTAGCATGGATTTGTCCCCAACAGGTCCTGCTAGACCGAGTTACTGGCTTACTGGATTGTGGGAATACTGTCGATGCAGTTTAACTGGATTTCAGTAAAGCTTTTGAAAAGGTTCCTCATGATGTTCTGATGGGTAAATTGGAGAACTGCAGACTGAACTCTAGGATGGTTAGATGCATAGGGAATTGACTGAATAACCGTACCCAAAGAGTAGTTGTCAACGGCATTGCTTGTGATTGAAGGGAAGTGTCCAACTGAGTGCCACAGGGCTCGGTTCTGGGCCCAGTACTTTTCAATATTTTTATAAATGATCTGGATGAGGGTGTGAAGGGATTATTCATTAACTTTGCAGATGACACCAAATTGGGAGGAGTAGTGAACATCCTTGAAGATAAAGATAGAATTCAAATGAGATATGAACACACTGGAAAAGTAGGCCGATTTGAATAAGATGCAATTTAACAAGGATAAGTGCTGGGTTTTGCACCTGGGTAATAAAATGCAAAGCATGCATACTGGATGGGGTATACACTTCTGGGTAGCAGTGTATGTGAACAAAATCTTAGGGTATGTGTCCATGGGAAGCTAAATCTGAGCAGTCAGTGTGGTGAAGCAGCAAAAAAGCCGAATGCAATCTTGGGTGTATCATCCAAATCGCAGGAAGTCATTGTCCCACTATATGCCACATTAGTCAGGCCCCACCTGGAGTACTGTGTGCAGTCCTGGAGGTCTCACTTCAAAAAGGATGTGGACAAATTGGAACAGGTGCAGAGGAGAGCAACCAGGATGATCAACCCCTAAGGAAAGACTGAAGGACTTGGGAATGTTCGGTTTGGAGAAGAGGACGTTGAGGGGAAATATGATTGCTCTCTTTCAGTACTTATAAGGCTGTCATTTAGGCGAGGGAGGGAGCCATTCCTGTTAGCAACAAAGGATAAGACTCGAAATAATGGGTTTAAATTACTGGAGGGAAGGTACTGGCTGGAGATTAGAAAAAAACTCTTCATGTTAAGAGTAATTCAACAGTGGAATCAGCTACTTATGGATGTGGTGGGTTCCCCCTCATGGGCAGTCTTCAAGGAGTGGCTGGGCAAATATTTGTCAGGGATTTTTTAGGCTGTTTCTGCATTGGGCAGGGGTCTGTAAGGCCCCTTCCAACTTTATGATTCTATGAATCAACAGTCAAGATTCTTGAAAGGCTGGGAAACTGGGCTAAAACTACCAAAACTAATTTCAACAGGGGTAAATATAAGGTTCTGCATTTAGGTAGGAAAAATCAAAGGCATAATTATAGGACGGGGGAGACTGTCTTGGCAGTAGTACATGAGAAAATGATCTAGGGGTCTTAGTAGATCACACACTGAACATGATTCAGCAGTATAATGCAGTAGCTAACAAGGCAAATGTGATTTTAGGCTCTGTCAACAGAAGTATAGTACCTAGATCATGCAAAGTGATGGTATCGCTTTACTTTGTTCTGGTTAGACCTCACTTGAAGTACTATGTTCATTTTTTGGCACTACAGGACGTTGACAAGCGGGAACATGCCCAAAGGAGGACAACAAAGATGGTGAGCGGTCTGGGGACCAAGTCCTATGGCGAAAGAGTTGAAAGAGCTGGGTATGTTTAGCCAGGAGAGGAGGCGACAGAGAGGTGATATGATAGCCCTCTTCCAGTATTTGAAGGGCTGTCACATAGAGGATGGAGCAGAGTTGTTTTCTGTTTCTAGAAAAAATGGGTTAAAATTAAAGTAAAATGTTTTCAGCTAAACATTAGGCAGAACTTCCTGACAGTTAAAAGCAGTTCCTCAATGAAACAGGCTTCCTCAGGAGGTGGTGGGCTCTTTTTCCTTGGAAGTAGTTAAGAAGAGGCTAGATGACCACCTGGCAGCAATTATGATTCTATGACTCAATATGCAGATCAGGAGAGGGAGGGCATGAGGGGATTGGCTGGTACTAGGCTTTGGTGGCCTTTGCTTATATACCCAAAGTAATGCCGATTGCCAGTTTGGGTCAGGAAGGCATTTTCCTCCAGGGCAAAATGGCTGGAGATCCTGGAGGTTTTTTTGCCTTTCTCTGGGCATACAGCAGGGTCACTGGTAGGGGGTGGTGGGTGGGGGTGGGGGTAACTGAGTTTCCTCTATTGTATCGGAGGTTGGACTAGATGAGTTTTCAGATCCCTTTCAGTTCTATGTTTCTGTCATCCATCATAAGTTTCTGTCGATTTAGCCAATTTAAAATGCTGAATAATTATGTTTTAATAAAGGCTTAGAATGGAAGCAGAGATTTTTAATAGTATTTACATATGTAGTATACTGAGTAACGACCTAACATGTTATTGAAGTATGCCTCCTGCCAGGAATTATATGACCCAATACAGAAAAGCTAACTAGATACTTAGGACTTGTTAAGAGCACACCTATAGCTGAATCAGGCCTGACTAGAGTCATCCAGAACACAACCATTTTTAGAGGTCAAACCAAGAGGAGTATTTAAAATATTATTTATATTCTGCAAACAATATTTTCAGTAACCTGATCAGTAGGTTACACAATGTGCTGCTTGTTGCAATATATTTCTTAAAGGATCAGAGTTTAAGAATACAGGAAATCCTGAGATCAGAGTAAAGTCATTGGGCTCAAGTAGTAGCCTTAGTCAAAGAACAAATTAAGGTCATTTCCAAAAATAAAGAAAATTTACTAAATCTAGGTAGAACGTCAAAGAACTAGAAGAGCAAGTGATGCAGCGAATCAGACTAAATCTGAGAAACTAAGATGCCAGCCAGCTGCTGTATCTCACATGTATTGCAGGAAGGAATAAAAATAGGCTATGTAACGTGGACTCGCATCAAGGCATCAATTGAACAGAGATATGATATATCTAATGCAGCACAAGTGCCTATGGGCTCCCTGATTTGTACAGAGATCATAAAGAAGAATATCAATGAACCACTGATTCACTGAGAACTGAACATTGATAAAGACTTTCTCCCTTCTGCTCTTTCCTTGCAAATACTTGCTCTAGTCCTTCACTAAAATAATTCTGTCCACAGCAAAATTCCTTTGGCTCTCCTTTATGTGTTTCTTCCTCAAAAGCATTAGGTGGGATTTATTCCTTTTTAATTTTTTTTTTTTTGAAAAAATTTTTATTGGGTTAGAATCCATTATTTTTTACATTACATTCAATTATCCCCAATTTTTCATTTCTAACCCCCTCCCTTTCCCCCCCTTTTATTGACTTCCAACAGCTTTCCAACCCCTTGTCCCTTTTCCCTTACTTCAATTTAATTTCTCTATCTAAAACAAATATATATTCTCCTTTATTCTAAGCAGTACATCCTTAACTATTTTTAATATTCTATGCCTAAACTGTAAGTCCTTGTTTCCATCTTGGATAAACAATTTATCCCAATTTCTATAATTCAGATATTTCTATAAACCATGTAAATCATACATTCATTTAAGTCAAACAATTTAACTTATACTCCATATATTGTTGTCTTCTTATAATAGTTCTTCAATATAATTCAATATAACTCTCATCATATAGTCAATCAATTTGACTCATCTTTAACCTTAGACATTCAGTTTGGCATTATACAGATCATACCAAAGAAAGAAAATATTATTGGTTACTCAATCCTTATATTTAAACCTTATAATTAATTATTTTCTATCAATGTTCTATTTGTTAACCTTCATATATCTATATATATATCCATCTATTAATCTAACTGCTTATAAATTCACTTTTATCTCTTCTCCCCCCCGGTAAAGTCACCCTCCTCTGCACTTTGTTATACATCAGTAGTTCTCAAACTGCCACAGTTTTCCTCCCACCTCCCATTTCTTCTCCAAATATTGTTTCAGCTTCTCCCAATCTGTGTTAAACTGCCCTGAGTCCAGATTTCTCAGTTTTCTTGTCATCTTGTCCATTTCAGCCATATACAGCAATTTGTAAATCCAATCTTCAGTGGTTGGTACTTCTTGTACTTTCCATTTTTGCGCGTACAAAAGTCTAGCCGCTGCCGTCATATAAAATATCAATGTCCGATGATGGGCTGGAATTCCCTCCATTCCCAAGTTTAGTAGCAGGAGTTCTGGGTTCTTATTAATTTGAAATTGTAAAATTTCACTCATTTCCCTTATTATTTCCGCCCAGTACTGCCTGGCTACCTCACACGACCACCACATATGGTAGAGGGAGCCCTCATGCTTCCTGCATTTCCAGCACTTATTAGAAGTGTTCAAATTCCCTAGCGCAATCTTCTTTGGTGTCATGTACCAACGATAAATCATTTTGTAAATGTTCTCTTTAATGCTAGTACATGTCGTTGTCTTCATTGTAGTCTTCCACAAGTATTCCCATGCCTCCATTGTTATTTCTTTGTTAAAATTTATAGCCCATTTCACCATTTGTGTTTTAACTGTCTCATCCTCAGTATACCATTTCAACAGTACTTGGTATACCTTGGATATTCTTTTCTTGTCCTCTTTAAGAAGGGTCTGCTCTAGTTCCGAATTCTCTATTCGTATGCCTCCCTTTGCAGAGTCCGAATTATATAAGTCTCTGATCTGTCTATACTGGAACCAATCATAATGAGGTGATAGTTCCTCTTGCGTCTTTATTCTGAGTTTAGATAGTTCAATTCTAGTTATTTCTTTATAAGTTAAACATTGTTGTTCATTATCAACAACTCTCGGGTCTATCACCTCATATGGAACTACCCACAAAGGAGTTCCTTCTTGTAAATAAATTCTGTACTTCTTCCAGATTGTATATAGACTTCTCCGTATATAATGATGCAGGAACATCGAGTTGACCTTTACTTTATCGTGCCATAGATATGCGTGCCATCCAAATATTTTTTTGTATCCCTCTAGGGCTAGTAATTTCTTGTTCTTTAATGTCATCCACTCTTTCAGCCACACTAGGCAGATTGCATCGTGATAGAGTCTCAGGTTGGGCAGTTGCATTCCGCCTCTTTCCTTTGCATCTTGTAAAACTTTCATTTTCACTCGAGGCTTCTTGCCTGCCCATACAAAATCTGATAATTTCCTCTGCCATTTTTCAAATTGTTTAGAGACTCTGATGATTGGTATTGTCTGTAGCAAAAAAATAACTCTTGGTAACACATTCATCTTAACTGCTGCAATCCTACCCAACCATGACAGATTCAGTCTATTCCATTTAATCAAGTCTCTCTCTATCTGAATCCATAGTTTTTCATAATTGTTTTTAAATAAGTCTATATTCTTTGCAGTCAGTTCAATTCCCAAATATTTCACCTTACTTGTTACTTCACAATCCGTTATTTCCGTTAACAATTGTTGTTTCTGCTTAGTCATGTTTTTACATAATATCTTTGACTTCTTTTTATTAATATAGAAACCTGCCAAGTCTCCAAACTCCTTAATCTTATCAATCACTTTTGGCATGTTCTCCAGTGGGTCCTCTACGATTAACATTATATCATCCGCAAATGCTCTGACCTTGTATGAATAGTCCTTAATTTTTATTCCTCGAATTTCCTCGTCTTGTCGTATTTGTATCATCAGGATCTCCAATACTAAAATGAACAACAGTGGAGACAACGGGCAACCTTGTCTTGTTCCTTTACTAATAGTCAATTTCTTAGTCAATTCATCATTCACCACAATTGCTGCAGTCTGGTCTCTGTAAATTTCCTTGATTGCTCTGATGAATCTTTCTCCCAGTTGTAGCTTTTCCATAGTGGCAAACATAAAATCCCAATTTAAATTGTCAAACGCCTTTTCAGCATCAACAAAGAAGAAACCAACCTCTTTGTCACAACGCTTGTCATAATATTCAATAGCATTAATCACTGTCCTTAAATTGTCTCTGATTTGTCTGTCTGGCAAAAAACCTGCTTGTTCCTCCTCTATGATTTCCGAGAGCCACCCCTTCAGTCTCTCCGCCAGTATCTTCGCAAAGATTTTATAGTCATTGTTAAGTAACGATATCGGTCTGTAATTTTTCACATTAGTCAAGTCTTGGCCCTCTTTTGGGATCAATGATATGTTCGCTTCACTCCAGGTATCTGGAATCCTTTGATCCCTTAAAACTCCATTGATCACCTCTTTTAGGAATGGTGCCAGTTCATTGGCCATTGTCTTATAAAATTTAGCCGTAAGTCCATCTGGCCCTGGCGCCTTTCCTAGATTTGCAGATTGTATTGCCTTACTTATTTCCTCATCTGTTACTTCACCGTTCAGTTTATTTCTCCAAGCTTCCGAGATTTCTGGAAGTTTCATTTTCTCCAAGTATAACGCTATTGATTCTTTCTTTACTTCTTTCTTATTGTACAGCTTAGCGTAGAATTTATAAAAGGCTCTACTAATGGTAGTCTGTTCCAAATACGTTTTGTTGTCTTCACAAATTTTGTTTATTATTTTCTTTTCCTTTCTCTTCTTCAATTGCCATGCCAGGTATTTCCCAGGTTTATTTGCACCTTCAAATGCTTTCTGATTCAGTCTTTTAAGGTTCCACTCCAATTCTTTGTTACTCATTGCTGTCAGCTGTTCTTGAAGTATTTTAATTTCCTGAAATAGTTTCTTTTTCCCTGGCCTCTTTTTTAGCTGTATTTCTTTGGCTTTTATTTTCTCCTCAATCTCTTGTCTTTTTTCCTCTTTTTTCTTTCTTGCTCTGCCGTTTAAGTCCATTAGTATGCCCCTTATAACCGCCTTATAAGCATCCCAAACTTTGTCAGTTGGTACCTCTTTGTTCACATTATACTGTATGAAGAACTTTGTCTCTCTTCTCAATATCTCCATGTTCTCGTCTTCTTGTAGCAAGTCCTCATTTATTCTCCATGCTTTCCTTTTTCTCCTTTTCCCTAATTTCCACATAATTGGGTTGTGATCTGAGCCTATCATCGGCATTATTTCTACCTCCTTAGTCCATAACGCTAAGTCTTTTGAGGCCCAGATCATGTCAATTCTCGATAATGTAGAGTGCCTTGCAGAATAAAAAGTAAACTGTCTGCTTTTGGGATATTCTCTCCTCCATACATCTTCGAGAGTCTCTTGTTGAATCAACTCAAAAAAGAACTTTGGTAATAATCCTCTTTTCTTTTGTGCCGTTATTGTCTTTTTATCCAATTCCAAATCTGTCACTCCATTGAAGTCTCCAGCAAGAATTATCTGATCATATGAGAGATCGTCTAAATGCTTCTTTAAATCCTCAAAGAAGCTCTCTTTTGCACCATTAGGTGCATAGATTCCGACTACCAACACTCTCTTTAGGTTCCAAATACATTCCACTGCTACAAATCTGGCTTCCGCATCTTTCATTACAAATTTTGGCTGTAGCTCCTCTTTTACATACAACACCACTCCTCTTTTTTTCTTGCTTGAGGCCACTACAAATTCCTTGCCCAATTTTCCCAATTTTAAATATTTTACATCCTGCTTTCGAATATGAGTCTCTTGCAAACAAACAATGTCACATTTTTGTTTTAATAGCCAGTGGAAGATATTTTTCCTCTTATTCGGTGAGTTTAGTCCATTTACATTCCAAGATAATACTTTACACTCCATACTCATAATCTTGTTGGTAAGTCTTTTTCATTGTCCCTTATAAATCGCTCCATCTCCCGCTCAGATCTAATGCGCTTTTTGACACCTCCAAATTCAAAGGACACACCTTCTGGAAGCTCCCATCTGTACCTGATTTTCATGTCCTTCAACATCTGGATTAGCGTTTTGTATTTTTTCCGATCTAGCAACACTGATCTGGGTAATTCCTTCATTATGATAATTGTCTTGCCATCAATCTCCAATGGATCTTGAAACTGTTTAGTCACAATCTTCTCTTTCATGTTTCGTGTTGTAAATTGCACAATCACATCTCTTGGTACTTTCCTCTGGGTTGCAATTCTCGAATTCACACGATATGCCACATCAAGGATAGCCACAACTTCCTCCTCCTCCTTCCCCAGGTATTCAGCTAACACCTCAGTCATCTGTTCTTGCGCTGTCTTTCCTTCTATCTCCGGCAAACCGCGAAATCTGAGCTGCTTTTCCATGTGTTTACTTTCCGCAATCGCCATCCTTCCCCTCATCAATCTCATCTCCGTTTGTTGCGTGTCTGCTAAGTTCTCCATCGCTCCTTCTACTGTTTTAACTCTCTGCTGCGTCCCTTGTAGTTCGTTTTGTATTGTTTCCATACCTTTCTTCACCTCTGACAGCTCCGATTTTACTTCTGACAGCTCCGATTTTACTGTCTGTTTAACCTCTTTAATCAGCTCCAATTTCATGTCTTTAAATTCCTTAATCACCTCTAAAAGTTTTTTGTCCAGATTTTCTATTGCCGATTGCCACTCTTTTTTCGACATCGTGGGGCTTGCTTTAGCTCGCTCCCACGAGTCCGCTCTCTTCCTTAACTCCGTGGCGTTGAATTTGGTACCTTTTTTATTTCAAATGTCCCGGTCTTCTTGCGTAAATTAATTTTAAAAGGTCCAAAATGTCGGGCGTCTTTTCTCTATGGTCTCTCTATGATTTTGTAATCCAAGATGGCCTACTTCCTTTTCCGCTGAGGCCGCGACCCTTCCCCTCTCAAAGATGGTGATTCCCTTCTTCCTGCCCTCCAGCAAGGGCCGCTTCTCTCCAGCCACTCTATTGTTGTTACGCACTTCCTGTCTCCCGTCTTCCCACAGCAGATCTCGCGATGGTGTCTTTTTCTCTGCCCTGCAAGACAAAGGGCGGCCGGCTTGCCCGCGCACCCTTTGTCCTGGGGAAAGGCGAATGGCGCAGGCGGCCTCCCAGCCCCCCGCACTGCCTTTTGCCTTTCCTTTGTGCCCACCCCTTCCCCCTCCCTCCCCTGGGTTGCTGCTCTGTGTTTGGAAGGAAGCCTGCTAATCAAGGAAAGCTGGGCTTCCATTCGTGTTTTGAGGGCGACAGAAGGAGGGCAAACACAGCTCATTTCCCAGACTCCGTTGCCCTGGGAATAAATTACTAGCACCGGAGTGTCTGCAATTCCGAACAGAAACTGACCCATCCGATCAAGTCCCGAACAAGCAAACTCCCGACCGCTGGATCGGTTGCCATGGACAGAACTGATTAGCTGAGTCACGATGGCGAAAACACCAAAATTGGGGAGTTTTTGAAATCGTAATTCAGATCGTGCCCATCTCTACTCACGGCTGCAGAACACCTTCTGTAGGCAATTTAACTAGTGTTGCCAGGTCCCGCAATGGGGGTGGGGGATCTCCCACTCCCACTTTCTGCCTGCTGCCACCACTCACCTGGCCAGCGGAGGGAAAAGATGGGGAAACTGGCCTCCCAGGTGCACTCCCTGGGCGGCACAACAATGTCACTCCTGAGAGTGACATCATCGCACAGGGCTGAGGAGCTCTCCTACTCTTCACAGCAGGCCAATTTAGGCTCCAAATCAGACCACTGCTAACCATGGGAGAGCTCTCAGGCCCTGTGCGATGATGTTACTTCTTGGAAGTAACATCATTGTGTAGTCTGGGAGTGAGCACAGGCTTTGCACACACATGAAGACACAAAGGAAAGTGAGTTCCAGGCAACCCCCTCCCAACAGCAGACTAAGGGGACCTTGCAACCTACATTTAACGGATTCAGGATCAATGGTCTAGAAGACATATGAAGCTGCCCTATACTGAATCAGACCATTGAACCAGTACTGTCTACTCAAGCAGTGGCTAACCAGCCAGAGGTATTTCACATCACCTACAACCAAACCCTTTAACTAGAGGTCAGGTATTGAGCCTAGGACATTCTGCATTCCAAGCAGATGTTCTACCACTGAGCCACAGCCCCGCCCCTGTTATTCTCCCTGTAATGGCACAGGGAATAATTTTGCCATCAGTCCTTTATTTGGGGCCAGAGAAAAGAGGCTGCAGCTTTACAGTGAGAAGCTAAAAGGCGGATGTATATAAAAGGATGACCCATTCTTGGAGATTAGGCATCTTCTCATGGCACAAATTTTGGGCTATGAAGGAAAAATGAGGCATGGCTGTTGGGTGGATTCCCCAAATGCTGGTAACCCCATGAGGCAGGCTTTTAGCAAACCAGCCCCAGGGAGATGGGAGTTTAATGCTGTGCCATTCATCCTGCAATAAACTATAGTTTAACCAAATTCTTGTGCATAGCATCTTCATTTCATGGTATAGGACCACCCACTTTATGCTGAAATGTATCTGACTGAGTCTATCCAGGGGTTGAATGTTCTCTTTCCGACGATATCCAGACAAACTCACCGACTGAATTCCACTAATGTAGAACTAGCGTGCCTTGAATTTGGGTTAAGGCCTTTCACCTATACATCTTGTGACCTGTGCCTTGAAAGGAGAGCAGCATTTGGACAGTACAGAACACAACATTTCTGGAAATGTCATCGATGTTGGAAAATCCAAAAGAGATCCTGGTCAAAAAATGTATTCTGAGCTGTAGGGTGTAATGTTTCTGGTTTCATAATAATGTTCTTTAAAAGCACCTACCAGATTTCGTGCAAAATTCTAGATGCCCTATAGACATATCAGCCTGAATATGAAAAAGGTGGTATGACAAAGGGTGATATTGTAGCATGCTCATAGATCAATCCAGACTCTTATTTATTTAAAGTTCTTTTTAGAAAAAAGCAGCTCTCTTGCGGCTTTCTTTTTCTTTCCTTTACGTTTTCAACTCTGACATTTTCCCATAGATTTACGATTTAGAATTTGCTCACATTCATGTTAATGACCCAAATTATGCTTTTATTCCTCTACCCTTTATGTATTTTAAAACAGTGGGTCCAGTTTGCTGCTGCCTTGACTCTCATTCTGCCAAGCTTCTTTCATGCTTCTTATATTCTATTAAACCTGGATGTCTTTTCAGCCAACAGAGTTTTTGAGTGAGTGAAAAACAGAAATTAATTGAATCCAAGATGTTGCATTCTCATCGCTCAGATGAGAGATGGGCATTCACAGGCCTGCCGAAGTGAACTAATAGCATCACTGCAGCAAAGCAAAACAAAACAGCAGAACGCAGAAGAGCAGATGTCTACAAGAGGAATTATTCCCCAGTTTGTCATTACTGAACTGTCCGGTCTCATGATGTCATTAGAGATCACAGAAGGATTGTAAAAGGGATAAGTTGCAGTCAGCACATCTGTTTGGATAGCTTAACTTCACAGGGATAGCAGGTGGACAGCACCACAGCCAAGGTTGAGAGCAGATAGAGCGTGTACAGTCTTCACTCCCTGCTGGAGTTTTTGAGATGAGAAAGACAGGCGCACATCTGCAGAGCAAAGAACCTCAATTGCTGGATAATTTTAGTGACATTTACAAGGATCCTTCAAACTTTGTGCTCAAAACTCACACGTTATTAGTGCTCAAAACTCACACTTCCCATTCTTCAAATCAGAATTAAGTTGAAAATTATAAGCAGCATCTGTGAATGCTCGAAAAAATGCCTTTGATCAAGAGTTCTAAACTGGCCAAGTTCTTGCTTTCTTTTTTAAAAATCACAATGTACGCATTCTCTTACTGATGCTTGGGAAATGTAATGTGAGTGGAGGAGAAAGCAGAATATCACCTAAGCATCTGTGCAATCCTCTTTTTCTTTTTGAGTAGTCCATGCATCAAAAAGATACCACCTTCCATATTTTCCAGCACAGATTTCCACAAGGAGACAGAGAGGGGGGCAGCAGCAGCTGTAACTTTGGTGTTGTTTACACTGATGTTGACAAAAAGCTTGACTCAATTTCAACTGTCAGGAAACTTTCATCCAGATCATGTGTGGCATTAGAGACTAATTCACTTCGGAGCATGCATCAACCACAGCTTCCTGCACTGGCTGCCTAGTCTGATGAAGACAAAAGTAGCTTGAAATATATTGCCTTTTAAATTGCAAATGGAGTGATAATTGGAGGAAAAGAGAGATCAGCTCATAAAACGAGTCTTGAGACGATGAATGTGCAATATGAGACCACGGCAGCATCACAACAAGTTAAGCTCTGGGAAGCATAAAACTCTCTCCTTACCATATAGAATAGGCATATCAATAAAATGTTTGAAAATGGATTGTTGTATAAACCTGGCCAATGTGCACACTTTGTTCCAGACTAGTAAAAAACCATTTGCCTGGCTGCCAATGGCATCCAAGAATTCTTTCTAGGTAAGCTGTTAAGGAAGTTTGGCAAGTCAAAAAGGAATTATCCCCCCGCCCCCTTTTAGGCCACACAGGCAGGCAGGCTATTAAAGTGCTGTATAGGCTAAGAAAGTTGATCCAAGCATTAAGGAACAAGAGAGGGGGAATTCTGGAGACATGTCTGCCAACTATATGACATCTTGGCTGAGAATCTGTTTCCCTTCGTATTGCAGGCTTATAAACTCGGGTGTGGCCAGAAGTGTGAGCCAATGGGCTCTTGGACCTTGGCTTGCAGCCTGTGCCATTGCGTGTGCCTGCCTAGCTCAGGATGTCTGCTCTATTTCAATATATTTCTAAGCCATTTTGGGTCCCCACTCGAGTCAAGTGGAGTAAAAATGCCCAAGTAAAAAAAATTTAATTATAAGTTTTAAAAATCTCTTTTGAGATTTGGGTTTTTCCGTCAAGGATAGCTTTGGGACAGATTGATGTATAATAGAATAGATCCCTACAAAAAAGAAATGTCTGGAGGGAGTGAAGATGGGACAGGCAGTCAGGAAGGACACAGAGGCTGTACTCCAGGAAAACAGAACTTTCATTAGGCCAGTGGCATGTGAGGATCAGTTCCTCCTATAGAAATGAATGGGGAGCACCAAGCTCATCAAGTTTCATGCATGATCTTTTTCAGACATGGCTCTATGCGGACAGAGATGAAACACTGGCTTTGAAAAACTGTGCCAGATACCAGATTGTGCAGGAAACTTGGCACATGAGTAATAGCTTCACTTTGAATCTGGCATTGATTATGTTAGTAGTGCAATCTTGATCAAGAAGAAATCATTCTCTTCCTGAGCCTGAACTAGGATCAATTTTATGTCCACTGATCTCAATGTCTCTGTCGAATTGAAAAGAAAGGGTATTACTGCCATACTGAAATGTAAGTTGGGGCAGTTGTGTGGTGGCAAATTAGTTTATTTCAGTGCAAATCATCAGTACTTGGGAGTTGTTAGATGAACATTGTTCAGATCCAGCCTGGTCCTGGTCCTAATTCATCCTTCTGTGGTTTGAACAGATGCTTCCTGTTTGAAGAGATCAATGATGCCCTTGCACCAAGAAGTCTTTCAGAAGGTTCAGTGGCAACAATTAATAGAGTTCAAGTGAAATTTCAAAAAATGGCAATGGGCTGAGTTACTTCTTTTCACTCTGACATTTCTTTCTCACACAGAAGCAGCCCATTTTGTTTTCAGCAACCCTTCCTCTTCTACCCTACTTTTAAAAATTAAATTACCAAGAAGGAAAGATGTTTCATTTTTGCTATCTACAGGATAACAGGTATAAGCCTCTGACTGAATCCTACAATGAGGCTATTTTAGTTTTTAATTATGCAACTTGTCCTACTTCATTAGCTACACACTATTGAGGTGCAGCACAAATAAGTGATTCATTGCTGACACATGGCATTTCATGAGCAGTCATTAATTAGTAAGCTAACGCTTGGACATAAATTGGTCAGAAACATCAGCGAATGGATCTTTAATCAATTCCCTCCCTCCCCCATTCATAGAAGCCTCCCTGGTTTTCAGCACCTGATCTCCCATTCAAATTCAGTCTTCATCAGAATAACAAAAGAACCATACTTTCAACAGTGTATATCAGCATACTTCCATTGACTTTTTTGAAATTAAGCTGCTTTGTATACTAGGAAAGGAACTAGGTCTACAGAAGTTACAAAAAGAGGACAAGATAAGTTAAACTTGAAAGGAAGGTCAGCCTGCCAGATAAAATTCAGGCTGAAGATAGGGAGTCATCACTTCTATTATGTGTTTATTATGTGTTTATTTAGGCAATGTATATGTAACCACAGCAGAGACCTGCTCAAGTTCATTCCGCAAAGTAAAAATAAATCAAATAAAAGCATAAAAACTACCACAGAAGTATCAATATTAAAATATCAATATGGTAGATTCTTCTACCATAGAAGAATCAATAAAAATATTGAGCAGCCTAAAATTATATCTATAAAACTGCCCTCAAACTAGAAGCAGACCAAAAGAACAACTTAGAAAAAAATTAATACCTCATTTAAAATCTTGGGTAAATAATTTTTTTTTTGATTTGGTGCCTAAAAGATAGTAAAAGTAAGAACCAGGCAATTTTCAAGGTGAAAAATACTCCAAAGGTGAGGGGGCACCACTGAAAAACTCCTACCTTTGGCCACCAAATACCTCACCTCTGCAGGCTGGGGGATAGAGAGCAGAATTTGTAAGATGGTGGGCTGGACAGTATAGGAGTTTATTTAACATGGCCAAAATAATTTCATATTGGACCAACACTTTGTTCTAGCTCGTGCCAATTATATCTGCTTCTTGATGGCACTTCTATGACTGATGGTTATTAAAGCTACTCAAGATTGTTCTTGTAAGGGAAGAGGCAGCAACTCCATCCAGGATCCCCCAGAAAGGCTGCCAGTGGTGTCACAAAGCCAGAGTAGCATGCCACCATCAGGCTCTCTGACTAATCCACAGCTCAAGACTGAGAGTCTCTCTACACAAGACCAATTACACAAGGATGCTTTGTTCCAGACTAGAAAAAAACTATTTGCCTGGCTGCCAATGGCATCCAAGAATTCTTTCTAGGTAAGTGGTTAAGGAAGTTTGGCAAGTCAAAAAGGAATTGGCCCCCCCTGCCCCCTTTTAGGCCACACAGGCAGGCAGGCTATTAAAGTGCTGTATAGGCTAAGAAATTCCATGCGGCGCGGAGGGCAATCTAACCCCCCTCTGTCTGACGATCAGGGGGCGGGGCCACCAGCCATGTGACTATTTTCGCCAAAGGTGATTTAAACTTTAAAAACCTCCCCCTTGTCCCAGCTGACCCAAAGTGACATCATTGTGCAGTCCTGAGTTCCATCACTGAGTTCCACCACCTCTTTTCCCAGAAAAAAAGCCCTGGACCTTCCTCAGCCCTGGACATTCCTCTGAGGAAACAAAGTTTCCTCAGAGACATCCAGGAGGCACTTTCCTCACTCTTCCCTGCCCCCATTCTGACTTCCCTTCACCCATTCTCCCACTTATTCCTGACTCCTTTCCTTTCTGGCAAGCCTCTTAAAGTCCCAGCCGGGCATGTGCAGTCAACCAGCAGGCAGAGCTCCTGCCCACATGACCCTTGTTGGTCACCTTGCCCAGCCAAGGGTATATTCCCACATCTTGGGTGGCATTCCCCACGCCAACCAGCCTCATCCCACCTGCCCTGTCCATGGTCAGACTATTACCAATGTTTCCCCCCTATTCCTTCCCTGAATGTTTATATTGGGCACCTCAGCCAGCAGGGTATCTGCCCTGTTTTCCATTTGTGGTGGATGTCTGATGGAGGGGGGGGCACTGCTTGGTTGCCGTGCCATAGGATGAGTCATGTTTTAGTCTGACTGATATGAGTATAAAAATATGTTGCAAAACGTATCAAATTAACATGTGTCTATATGTCAGGCTTCCTTTGAGGATGAGGCCCAGGTCCAAGTGCACATGTGAGAGGGTTGTTTTTTGTTTTTGTTTTACAAAGGAGGAACTTTATTTAGACCACGGATCACAGAAAGAAGAAGAGGCAACTTTGTTTGTATTTTGTATATATTCAAGGAACCTGAATCTTAGAATATATTTACTTGGAAGCGTGTGTCACTTGCTTTTAACAGAAATTATCACCCAAAAGAGAGAGTGTGCTTTGTAACAAAGACTATGAAAATACTCTGAAACTGATGGGCAACCAGAAAGCAGCTAATGGAGCAGCTGTCAGGATGGCAGCATGAAGGCCAACACGCTTCTTGCCTCTTTTAGAGAAGGTGTTGCTTCTGCCTGTTTCATTGGAACAAAAAGGAAGCCCCAGCCGTTGTTTTTGCTTGATTTAAGGAGTCCTACCAGTACAAAATCTGGGGACCCCTGCCTGGGTTACTTTTTTATACAGCCTTTCATTTCTAGGTAATTAGTTCAAATCTTGCCCAGGACATTATCGTCACCGCATGAAGCCACCCAAAGTGATTATCTCCTGTTCAGCTCTTGTGTAGGCAGCTGTTTATCATTATCTCAGTGGGCATCAATTGGCGGTTACAACGCAGCAAACAGATTTAATGGACACGACAGCACTGCTTCCTTGAGGGGAGAAATGAAACTCATCGATGGGGTCAACCGTGGCACCAGGTCAGCAATGCACTTTAAGCACATTGTTTGGTCCCCTTGATTTCACTGGAGTCAAAGGGCAGATCTAAATGCATATTGAATTAAAGGATCATGGGATGAGGAAGTACCCCACTATGTGAAATGTCTGTGTTTGAACTCTAGCATAAGAGCATAAAGGGGAGAACATGTGGGGAAAGGAGCAGTTCTCTGGGATAAAAGCCATAATGGTGAGTTACACATAGTTGCTTTGTTTCCTTTCTTTTTCTACCGAGCATAATGTCTTCATTTTATGCTTGCTTTCACAGGTTTAAAAGTGATGCAACGTGCAAGTGGCAGGGGTTTAATTCTTCAACAGGATCAATTTTGTGCAAAGCCATCATTGAATTTTCTGAATTAAATGAAACAAATGTTTTCCCATCCGGCACAGTCCAGGAGGTCTACAAGGCATCGATAAGGAAAGAGATCATTAGTTATACTGCTAAAAAGCATAAGGACTATGATCAGCTCCCTAATTACTCACAAAGAAATAAACACCACTTGAGTTTGTCAGCACCATAGCAACTCCATAATTAAAGTTGAATTGAGATGGCACTTAAAGCCCAGCTTAAAGTCCTGAGTGTTGTGGAAATAACATGGTGTATCTTCCTAGAACAGATTAATGTTCCCTGTACTCAGCACTTCACATGTTACATGTCTTCTGGTTGGGATCTACACCTGGGGCTTATACAACCTGATCAATTGCTCCTGCTACCCTGAATCTTGGTAAAGCTGTATCACTGCAAACTGTATCCTTGAGCCCAAAGCAAGCCATATCCTGCCAGATTTCATGAGCACACCCAAGGACAGCAAACTACCATACAAATTCACTGGTCAAGGAAGATTTAAAGGCAGAGTCAGCCACAGAGCTCAAACTAGACTGGAAAGAGTTAGCTCCAACCAAGAGAGTAGGTAGATGAGTGTGACAGACTGCACTTTTTTAAAAGCTTAGAAGTGTAGTACAAGCAGCTGAAGGACTGTGACGGGTTAATTCTTCACAGAAACAGAAAACTTTGAGTGATAGACCACTCCAAAGAATCCAGTTGAGTAGCATGAGCTGAACAGCAAGAGACTTTTGAACTGGATGCTGGGGAGAAGGGAGTCTGATTTCAACTCTAGCTGAGAGGCATTGAGTATCAAAAGTTTTGGAAACTTGGCCCTGATTGAGACCAGTTTAACACAGACAGGAGAATTGGGGGAAAGTTGGCAAGGAAGTTTGGGAAGTAGATGCAGACTCCCATTCGGGCCAAAGAAAGGGGATAGATCTAGCAAGAGGAAAATTTCTCTACCCTTTCAAACAGAGTAAGCTCTGAAGAGTGAAGAGATCCCTGTGTTGGTGTGGTTAGAAGGCCTTTGGAGAGCTTAAGAGTCAGTTAGAAACTGAAGATGAGTACTGGTGTATCAAGAGAAGAGGTTTGGGTACTAGAAAGAGGGTACCAGCCTTTTTGAATTCAAAAGAGTAAGAGAATACTCAAAGGACCTGTCCTACAGTGATTAAGAACACTGGAACAAAAGCCTCTCAACATAAAGATTTAAGTAACTGTGAAGAGCTTAAGAAACTCTCATTAGTCTGAAACATAAGAACTAAAGTCTAAGCATGTACTGATTTTACCTCAGAGTTATCTATACTGAATTACCTCAGAAATTTTCGACCCCTGATTTCATCTGACCTTTGCCCTCTATGTTATTTTTTTCTATTTTTGAATTTAAAAATGCCTCTAGTGCCATTTAAGTTGTTTAAAGAGGGGCATCATAGTGAGACAGCGTGAGCACCAGATGTCTCTGAATTGGTACAGGCAGCATGGAGAAGTTAAAAGACTTCCACACTGATTACACTACAAATCTGTTAAATGGCAAAATCATAATAAACACAATAATATTTACTGCTTAAAGTAACAAAAGCATATCACCTAAACTCAGGCAACACCACAAAGGACCATCTTGATGGCCTCAATCTGAAGTTCACAATGATTTTTCTTCACCTGTAGGAAAGGGGAGTTACTTGAAGCAGATGTCAGGCACAGTAGAAAGCTTCTAGAAAAGTGAAATATTTCAATTTCAATTCTCTTTCATTGAAAGAGATATGATAAAATGGAATAAATTAAATTTGTCGTGGTTAGGTCGAATTGCTACAATTAAAATGAATGTGTTGCCTAGAATGATGTTTTTAATGCAAACAATACCAATAGTGAAAGATAAAAAGCAGTTTGAAAAATGGCAGAGGAAAATATCTGAGTTTGTCTGGGCAGGAAAGAAGCCAAGAGTAAAGATGAAAGTTCTTTGTGATGCTAAAGAAAGAGGAGGAATGCAGTTGCCTGATCTAAGACTCTATCATGAAGCAATATGTTTGGTGTGGATTAGAGAATGGGTGACTTTGTACAATCATAAGTTATTAACATTAGAAGGCTATAACAAAATATTTGGATGGCATGCGTACATGTGGTATGAAAAGTACAAAATGGATGCAACGTTTCAGCACCACTACCTAAGAAGAAATTTACTGTTAACCTGGTTCAAATATAAGAAATTTATAGAAGAAAAGAAACCACTTTGGATTATACCAGCTGAAGTAGTCAACCCAAACTTGGAATATCAGGGAAAAGAATGGCTTACCCTCAAAGAATTAACAATATTAGAAAAAGACGAGTTGAAACTTAAGCGAAATGAGGATTTGCCATTCAAATATGGTTGGTTACAATATAGACAAATAAAAGACTTATTTGACTCAGATCAAAGGAAGGTAGGTTTTAGAACCAAAAATTCAGATTTGGAAGAGATATTATTGGGAGATAATACTAAGGTAATATCCAAAATGGATAAGTTGCTATTGAAGTGGTTCACAGAAGATGAAACAGTTAAGGTTCAAATGGTAAAGTGAGCTATAAATTGTAACAAGGAAATAGCCATGGAAGCATGGGAACAATTATGGAAAAATACCTTAAAAATATCAACTTGTACCAGCATTAAAGAGAATGGATATAAAATGATGTATAGATGGTACTTAACACCGAAAAAATTAGCC
This sequence comes from Eublepharis macularius, assembly GCF_028583425.1. Lineage (NCBI taxonomy): Eukaryota > Metazoa > Chordata > Lepidosauria > Squamata > Eublepharidae > Eublepharis > Eublepharis macularius. The sequence goes on from NC_072798.1 coordinate 61,993,965, forward strand.
ATAGCTAACAGTTATCAAACAAATGTTGGAAATGTAAGGAGCATGAAGGTTCTCTATTTCATATGTGGTGGACTTGCCAAAAGGCTAGAGACTTCTGGTCTAAAATATGTGCCGAAATGTCTTTGATATTACAATGTAATGTTGCTAAAAATCCTGAAATGCTATTATTATCTTTACACTTAGAAGAGGTCAATAGAAATGATAAGACATTGTTATATTATATGTTAGTAGCAGCAAGAATTTTATATGCTCAATATTGGAAAAAGAAGAAATACCGAATGTTGAAGAATGGACCAGGAAACTGTTGTACATGGCCGAAATGGATAAAATAATGAGAAATTTGAATGAGCAAGATCCAGATACTTCTTTGGAAGATTGGAAGAAGCTTAAGGAATATTTAGAAAAGAAATGCGATGTTAAAGGACAATTGTGGTCTTTGGAGGGATTTTAAATTTTATATAAAAAGACTTTAACAAAAGAAAAATATATTAAGATCTTTATCAGGGTAAGAGTAATAGCAATACAATGTAATAATAATATCTATGAATAAAAGGGGGCTTCGAGTGTTGTTGGAAGTCAACAAAGAAAAGGGGGAGGGGAGGGGTGGGGTATATATCTAAGTTGAAGGGTTAATTAGGATAAGATTAATGTATTAATCAATTATTGTATATTGCCTCATCCAATAAAACTTTTAAATAGAAAAGTGAAATATTATCTCTCTCTGTCCCTCATATGCTGGGATGCATGGGAGCCAGTGTGGTACAGAAAATAGAATGTTGGACCAAAACCAGAAAAACTAGGTTCAAATGCCCACTTGGCAATGAAACTCAACAAATGACCTTGGAGTAACCACTTTCTCTCAACCTTACCTACCCCACATGGCTGTTGTGAGAATAAAACAGAGGAAGGAAGATCCATGTTACCTTGAGCTTCTTGGAGAAAGGGTAGGCTAAAAAAACTCAAGACAACAGACAGATGCTACATTTGATTAGATTCCTCAGTCTTCCCCATTCTATGCAGAAGACTTTTTGAGCTATCCTAAGCAGGTGTACTCAGAAGAAGTTTTATTTTATTCAGTAGGGCTTATGCCCAGGAAAGTTTCCTCAGGATCACAGCCTTTGATTCCCAGGCCAACAGCTAAGTTTATTTATTTGTTTAGTAAAAGTATATGCCACCTCTCCAGAGACCTTCCCAAGATGGCTCACACAGTAAAACAACACAAGAATACCAAGAAATCAACTGCATAAAATGCTAGAGAAAATTCTGAGGATATAATGAAACACTTCAGATTGGCCTTCAAAATCTATTGGTGTATTCTCATTACTGAAAGTTTTACACTTTCCAGACTTCTCTGTAGTGGCATTTGGCTTGGAGTGTTCTCATGGATATTTGCATTATTTTCCTGTCTTTAAAAGGGATATTTATACACTTTGTTTCACTTTTTCTATAAGAAAGAACATATTGAGAAGCAAGCGTTGTCATAAGGATGCAGGATATTTATTGGCCTTGTCCCAAGAAGCTAGTTTATATTCTCCTTAGCCTCTTATTTAGGAGCTAGATTTTTATTAGCAATTGTATGTTTGTACATGAACAGTAATTCACACCTCAGCCTGGTTCTTTCTTCCTTGTCTGTTTAAATATTATATTTTGTTTTACTCACACAGAGAAGAAAAAAAACTTCCCTTACTCAATTGCCTACTACGGTTAATTCACACATGTGATGCAAATGACAAGGCTGTGCTACTATGTTGGCTTTCCCTTTCTGTCTTTCACACCAGGATTGATGCTTCTCAGTGGTTCCTTGTTGCTGCTGTGGCTGTCAATTCAGCACAGTGGCAATGGGGTTTCCACATGATGGATTTCCTCACATTTTCCGTGCCCTGGTCCCAGTTGCAGCCATCTCCCCTTCCCATGCCACCATGTGGCTTTTGGTCCCTTAGCATCAGTAATTAGCAGCATGATATACCACTATATGAATATGTCAATTGCTTTTTAAAAAAACAAAAAAGCCTCCAGGGGCACCTGACGGGGTAGAATTGGTGCCACAGAGGTTGGGGGATGGAAGACAGCATCAATGTGAGCAGGACTGGGGATGATCTGGGCTTTTCTGCTTTTCATTTATTTTCATTTATAGTCCGGCTTTCTCACTGTCAGTCAGTCAGTAAGTTAATTATAATAACAACAAGAGTAATAATGTGCTTGTATACTGCCCTTCTAGATAGATTAGTGCCCAGTCAGAATAGTGAACAAAGTCAGTGTTATTTTTATCCCCACAATACGGCTGGGCAGCTGGGGCTGAGAGGAGTGGCTTACCCAAGGCCAGGGGCTGAGCTCACGGCAGTAGTGGGAGTCGAACCAGCAGAGTGCTGATTTGCAGCTCAACCACCTAACCACTATGCTACAGCATATTACAAAATATGATAACATTTGAATAACAATATCTGACTCTAACAGCAAATATTCCTAGTAAAACAACATAATACAGTGGGGTTGGGATGGAAGAATTGGAAGGGGGGAAACACATTTTTCCCAAGAGAGGATACCTCCTGAGCTGATTCACATGGACGCAACCTCCGTGGTAAAATGTTAAAGGCATAGGGCCCTCTCCGTCATAGTTAGCAATCCTAAATGGCATAATGGGGGGAATGAAGGCTTGTCTGCAGCACATTTAATAAGGTGCCCCCAGGTCTAAAGACTTTGCAGAAAGGATTTGTATGAACTGTACTGCCCAGTGAACCTGATAGAAATTCTCATCTCAGCCATTAACTCCCCTTTATATTTTCAGGTTCATATTTAAGTATGTATACCTTAAGGATTAAATATGCATTGGTGTCAGCCACCTTGACATTTGGAAAAGCAAGAGAGAATTTATTTAGTAGTAGTAGTAGTAGTAGTAGTAGTAGTAGTAGTAGTAGTAGTGGTAACAACTAGGTGGTTTTAGAAAAGCCACTAAATATGGAGATAATAACACTGATCTATTTTGTAGGGTTGTTTAAGATTTTCCTCTAGATCAGTGGTCTATATTATTTGTTATATATTATTATGAATGGTAAAGAAAGACATAGAAAAATAGGGTATTTGGCCTCCAACTAATCCACAGGTTTATGTGGTGATGTGCCCTTCCTTTAATTTACAGCAAAGAGTATGACCTCTTAGTGGACTAGATTTATATATTCCAGACATTATTATTGTAGTGATCAATTAAACAAACTCATTGTCCATGCATTCATTTAAAACAAACAGAAGCACTAACCCATCTTCTTGAAAATTACCAACTGATTTACTCATTTGTAAGTGTCTTTACACAGAATTCTGGAATCATCACTATTTTCCAGGCAGGTGTGTGCTTTAGCAGAGAGAAAAACTAAGGCCAATTATGGTATACATCCCACTGAGGAAAGAAATGTTAGAAATGCTTACAGGTGGGAAGGAGGAAGTTGCCACAAAGAAGCAGACAGCTGTTTTCTGTCAACTATGCTTCATTTGGACCAGTAGCTGCTTCTCTCTGCCAAAATTTTAAAAGATGGTTTCCTGAAAGAGTCTATCTTCTATGATTGCTAAACCTATAGGAAAGCAAGATGTTGTCATGGGAAGAAACCAGAGCCACACCTAGCAAGACTCAAGATTTTGCCTGGGGTCTTGTAAAATTTCAGGCAAGAGGATGGGAAAGTCCCTATAAAATACAAGTTCTTCCCAAGGCCAATCATAAATCTGGCCTAGCTATGGGCAATAATTAGAACTTTTGAGGGGGACTGTTCTTTCTCAAAGCCCCCAGTTGATCCTAAATGGTTGGGCCCTCCCCAGTGAGCACCTCAGCTGACCACCACTGACCACTCAGAGCCTCTGGTTCTCACTTCCAGGTTTGGTCCAGGGGCAGCTGAAATATCACACAGGACTCGTGTGCATTTGATTGGCTTAGTCGGCATAGGAAGAAGCAAAGTCCAGTAGTGGGTTTCCGCTAGTGGCAAACAGGACATTGCTTCAAGTCGTTTGCATGAGCCCTTATCTTTCCCTTTAAAATAAACCCATTCAAGAGTTCAAGATCCTTTACAGGAAAGTGTTCAAGACCCTTTACAGGAAAGTGTATGTTCACACTATGACCAACATGTTGAAGATAGCACAGGAACCTGAGAGCTAAGCTACAAGAGACAAATTACACAAGGACAAGCACGTGAACGGAGTCACAATGTTAGCTGGGAAGCTGAGTTGTAAAAGAGATCGGAAGGCTTTGTCAATTTTCCCTCTCTATAGAGCCAGGGAGATCCCTGCTCAGAGGGTTTGTTAATTTCCTCTTTGCCTTCTAGAAGGGGAAGTGAAACTGACAGAGCCTTCAGGAGGCAAAGAGGAAACTAACAGATCCTCTGAGCAGAGATACTTGCAAGCTCTGTAAAGAGGGGAAATTGACAAAGCTTTCCGATCTCTTTTAAAACTCAGCTTCCTGGCTAACATTGTGACTCCCTTCACCTGCTCCTCTTCATGTAATTCATCTCTTGTAGTTTAGCTCTGAGTATGTGATAACAGAGAAGATTAAGAAATAGATGACACAGGGCAGGCCTTGAACCCATGCCAATTGGCACATCTCACTTTTGGAGATAAGGCTTAAGAAAGCCAAGGGTAACTACAGGCTTGTCTGTTTTATCAGTTAAAGATTCTATCAAACTAATTATGCTGTTAATCATGCATTTTCCCACATAGCAATAGTCATGGTCTGGAATTTAGACCCTTTTGCTCTTTTGATTAAGGATGATATCAAATCTTTGTTCTGGTTTTTGCCTGTGGATCTCAACAATTTTGATCTTTTGGGATTTGTGTTCAAAGGTGAATTTTATTTTGTCAAGATACACCAGATGGAATATTTCACTTTATGAACAGCTTAGGATTTTTTGAACATTTGAACAGCTTAGGAGGTTTTAAAACTGATGTTTGATGAGAAGAAAGAGGAATACAGCTTTGACATACTGGTTACCAGTTGAGTACTGGGTCCGGTTCAAGGTTCTGGTGTTGACCTATAAAGCCCTATGCAGACTGGGCCCAGCATACCTTTGGGACCACCTCTCTCTATATGTTCCCTGGAGGTCGCTTCAATCAGCTAATAAACAGCTGCTGATGGTCCCTGGCCCCAGGGACGTCCATCTGGCTTCTACCAGAGCCAGGGCCTTTTCGGTCCTGGCTCCAACCTCGTAGAACTCTCTGTCTGAGTTTTTGATAAAGGGCCTGGCGGGATTTGTTATCTTTCCGCCGGGCCTGCAAGACGGAGATGTTCCGCCAGGCATTTGGTGGGGGCTAGGCTGTCCTCTCGCCAGCCATGCCACTGAAGACCGTCCACCACCCATGCAGGAGCTCATAAGTGTGGTGCAGGGCATGATGTAAGAGCCAAGCCCTGTGCCTAAAATGCTGTATTTTAATATCTATATCAGCCAATTGAGAAATTTTTATTGTATAGAATAGTGTTTTAATGTTTAATGTTTTTACTGTTTTTAGACTCTTATGTTGCAAATTGTGTGTTGTCACACTGCCCTGAGCCCGTCTGACAGGGAGGCTGGTCTAGAAGTGCAATAAATAAATAAAAATAAATAAAAATACCACCTAGATGATATTAAACATGTTCCTAAGGGAGGATGTCAGTATGTCTCAGACTAAGTTAGTTGCATTCAAACAGTTGACAGACAAGATGAGGGCTCCCCTCATATAGAAACATAGAAGGAAAAGAGGAGTAGTCCATTCACCAGACTGAGCTTTCTTTGTATAAAACTAGGACCTACAGAATGGTTGCCAAGAAGTGAAATGCATTGAAAAAATATAGCATCATGTAGCACAAGAAAAAGAGACCTCTGTTTAAAACTCTCCTTTCCCCTGAAGATCATTAGATTACCTTGGGACAGTCATATTCTCTTCTCATGGGGTGGGTTTCAGTCTGTGGGGATAAAATAGAGGAATGGAAAAGCCTGGATTCCTCGGAGGAAGGGCAGGTTTAAAAAACGTGATGGATGAATCAACGAAAGACACGCATGGGTTGTTTAGTGATGGTGTTGCAATCCATAAATAAATCAAGGCTGTGCATCTAAATAAATCTTGGACTTCTTTAGAACGACACCTGCTGTGGTAATCCCATTGAGAGATTCAGAAGTTTAGGATTTGATCTGGAGTAACTAAAACTGGTGGCAAAAGCCAAAAAATAGTCTAGAACACACATTTTCAAGGCAAGTTTGTCTTCGCACTGGTGTTAAGGTTATGAAGCCTTCTCAGAACTTGAAACTTATAACCGTTGGGGAAAATTCCTAGGTGGCCCCTGTCAGTGCAGGGGGTGTAGCCCAGAAATGTTACATTACCAAAATCTCTCCTTCTCTAGCTGACCTCCAGGACAAAAGTATTATCTTCTTTCCTCTGTATATTCAAATAGGTTTATTATGCCTGCCTTCTGCAAAAGATACTAATACTGAGGAATCATGCTGTGGGGGAGGGATGGTTTAAATTTCAGTATAGGCAGGAAGGCTAGGAATCAGAAAATAACTCTCCCTGCTTTTTAAAAGAAAATCACCTGCTGAGCATTTTTTTAAAAGTCTGAAAATTGCTTTGGTAGACAGAGGAACAGTCCTCAGAAAAACAAAGGATCTGGCAAAGTAAACCCTCAGCTTCATTTTAAGAGAAAATTATGGTTGGGGTTATTTTTCAAAACTGTACAGTGCAACTATGGTGTACTTGTCAGAGGGTCAGACTAGGACTTGGAGGACTCCACCCTGCTATAGAATTCACTGGTTGACCTTTGGCAGTCACTCCCAACCTAACCAGCAGGGTTGTTGTGAGGATGTATATTTCCCTGAGCTCTGGAGGAAGGGGAGGGTTAAAAAATAGTATAGATTAGTATAGATTAATACTGCATAATATAGTTCCGTTGGATTAAAGAGGGAGTTGGTGTGGTGTACAGACTCTTTAAATATAAACCTTCTTTGGCTTCTGTTACTTGTCCGTTGACTCACAGATCAATAAAAGAGATGAACCTACCATGAATAACAATAATTGTTGCTGCTGTGGCTGTTATTGTTTATTCATTTATAGTTCTCCTTTCTCACTGAGATGCAAGGCAGATTACACAGTGCAAGTGAGATTCAATATGATCAACAGCTAGGACATTCACTAGCCAAAGGACAATAATGAACCACAGTTAAAACATTCAGTGAACAGATACAATAGGGTATGGTAGCATAAAATTTGAAAACAAACGTAAAGCTGAGCATGGAGATGAAATCATCTGAAACAACACATAATCAGCTATCTCCAGAATGGGAGCTATTTTGCGGAGTTCCGCACTTATCTCCCATGTTATTCCACCTCTACGTAAAGCCTTTAGGAGCACTCATTCACAGCCACAGAGTTGGATGTCATCAATATGCAGATGACACCCAACTCTATATCTTGCTATCCAGATCCCCACAGGATGCAGTAGAAATCTTGGCTCAGTGACTGACAGCTGTGTGAAATGGCTGAAAATGGACAAATTGAAATTGAACCCAGACAAGACAAAAGTGATGCTTGTTAGGAAAGCAGAGATCCTGAAGGACATAGTAAAACAGAGGATACTAGATATTGCAAGGCAACATGTTTTAAACAGTATAGAGAAATGAGTCCTTTTAGTCCGCATTAATAGGGTAACTCCTATGCCTTATTTCTTCAATTTATCAAACCAAGAGCACAAGGTGATTGCAAGGTGTATATTTATTTTCACGAATCTCTCCCTTTCTCTATGACTTTACCCCTTACCTGTAGTCAAAGATTATGCCTTCTGAGAAGTTTTCTCTCAGATATGCATCCTGAGGTCATGCAACAGGTGGCCAGATTTGGTTGGCTTGCTTCAAGGATTTGGAAAAAAACCCTTAACTGCTCAGGTAGATGAATGTTAAAATTGTACTGTACTATCAAGCATTTAACTTTTAACCTATTGTATTCTGAATGATGTTACTGATGCAATGGTTGCAGAAGAGTAACTTTTCTTTGCTGCTACCACCACTGTTTACTAAATCTTACTGTGAGCTCTGTAGCATGCTCGATCAGATTCAGCACTATCTTTCCACCCATGTCTTTACAGACCTCTTCCAGTCCTCTTTAGATCACCCAGCTCTGTGGTGAACCACAGGGCTGGTTTTGGCTGCAAGGGAGGGAGGGGCCAGTAAACAGCAATCTGGTCTATAGCCTCAAGATGCTTCAGATTCTGTGCTTCCACTGCAGCCTCAATGGAGTCCAAGTCTGGAGTTCTAAAATCCCCTGACACATTTTGGAATCCAGAAGCATTCATGAGCCTTTGTGAGAGGACCATTTTCGCTGGGCCTTCTATTTTGTGGGTGTCAGGTGCATCACCTGTCATGCCCAACAAGATGCTGTTTAATGTTTGCATTCTAATAATATGGGTATAACTAAAGGCTGAAGCTATTTCCTGACTGTGATGTGAAAGTATGCAAGCAAGGGGCTGTCTCTACTGTTATCTGCATGCTCTCCTAGACTCCTATCTCCTTAGCCTGGGAAGAGATGCTTGCACAGACCCTCATGGCCTTGAGACTTCGCATACATTAACTCTGCTTCCTTTTGAACTTAGCTGGCCATTATCTAAGGGGGTGGGTTTGGGGAATTCACCCGTGCATAGCATCCTATACATGTCCTGTGCTTGTAGAGAAACATCATTCCTGTCAAAGATGGAGTGAGAGCCTGAAACTGGTAGCTGATCAATGAAGTTCTTTAACTCATGCAGTGAAGTCTTTTTGAGAGTTACTGGAAGATCCTTACAGTGGGATACCAGGGCCATATTTACCCTTGACTTCACCAGGTAATAGTCAGTCCATGGTTCAGGCCAGATTTCCAATTTTTAAAGAAGACTTTCCCTCAAAAGCTCAAAAACGTTAAGTCCAACGTGTGTCTCTTTCCATGCATGGGGCCCTTCACTCTTTGAGAGAGGCCTAGGGCTGCCCAGGAAGCTATGGAGTTCAGGGCTGGCCCTAACAGGGAGCATTCAGCGTGGATGTTGAAGTCACCCAAAACTGCCAGTTTAGGTGTCTGCAGCACTGCATCTGAAAGCACCTCTGCCAGCTCAGAAAGGGTGATTCCTGGGGTGGGGGGGGGGGGCGCTAGGTGGCCAGTAGACTAGCAGAATACCCAATCTAGTTCCCAATGTAAGGAGTATACACAGTTAATGCTGCTGTAGTTTGTACCAGGAATCTGCAGAAATTCTGCCCTCCCTCCCCCTTTGGGGGAAGGGCAGAATAGAAATCCAAATAAAATAAAATAAATAAAAATCTCATGGAGTACAATAGCAACATCACCTTCCCTGCTGGCTGTGCAGGGTTGGCGGAGGACTGCCTAGTCAAGTGCCGTTAGCTGGGACAGGGACACCACATTATTTTCTTCCAATCATTTCTCAGTTATGCGAGCAAGATCAATTCTCTCCTTCTGCAACAATGCAGTCAGGCATGCAGATTTGTGCCTCACCAATCTGGAATTGCATAGCATTAGAGAGAAGGTGGAGGAAGAAGAGGACCTTACATCATCAACTCTAGGGATGCTTCAGAGGCTGGGCAGGCAGTGGGGAGCCTTGCCTGCTATTGGCTGTCTTTGATAAAACCCACCCCTATATCTACCAGCTCCCATCTGCACTAGGATAGTCGATACATCATACATTCTGCTCCAGGTAGAGATAGCCCCCACAACTGGAGGGGGGGACCTCAGGTACCTCACAATCAACAAGCTAGGATCAACCATGTGTAAGGAAGTTACCAGTTAAAGACGGGGTTCTAGTAGGGATGGCTGGACTTTGGTTCATAACTGTAAGTATTTTCTGGCTCTGGCCTAACTTTAAAACGTGTTGGCTAAGCTGGTCAACAACACCTGCAAGAGCAGTCTTGGAGTTCTCTAGAGATTCGACCTTGGGAGACTGTTCTCAGAGAGGCTCCACACTTACTTCCTAGATTTTCACACAGCTGAAATGCTAGTTAACAGCTTGGCCCTGATTGGCTCTTGAGTTGATGGGTGATCCATTGAGTTCTAGAAAAATGGCTTCTCTGCTCACCCAGCTACCCTTTCTCTATTTTTTTAGCATGGCCTGATGCCAGACCAACTAGGAATGGAGGGGGGGCATGCATTTTACCAGATGGGTAAGATGGCCAACAAATGGATGTCAACCAGAGATACTTAAGGTAGCAAGCTGGTAGACTTTTAGATAGCAACAGTAAGTTTTTCTTGTTTTATGTCTGTTGCCTATGTATGAGTGCTTTATGCTTTAGCAACATTCCTTAAAGCTAATAAATATAATTTTAATTAATCTGATTCTGGGATTTATGACTTGGGCAAACTCAGAGATGACCAGAACAAACCCAGAGATTGGAAAGCCATGGCCTCGGGTAAGGTAAAGCTCTCAGTCTCACAAACAAATGGAAGTGTGTCCCACCTGCCTGATTGCTGGAGTCGCTGTGATCAGTGCCCAGAATTAGGAAGCTTGGGGTGACTATCTGCACCATGCAACAGTGCAGGGCTACAGTCATGGATGATGCACTCAAGTTAACATTGTCCAACAGGTATAGCACTATGCCTGCTGCTCCTGGTCTCCAGGTAAGGTTTCTGGTATAGGTCTCCATTATTTTCTATTGGAGGGCCCTCGTAGTCACTTGAGTACAGATGCTGGACCCCAGCTACACACCCCAGGCTAAGAGTCATGGGCCAAGAATCCTTGTGTTTGCGTCCTTTGGCTTGTGCCAAGAGGCTCATATCTCTGCACAAGGCACTGGCTCTTTGAAGCTGAGAAAGCACCCACCTATTGGATGAGAGAAAGTCAGGGCCAGTCACTGAGACTGTTTGGTCTCTGTGAGTTCTTGGAGAAATAACTTGTGTACTCACAAGGCTATATATTGAAAAGATGTATCACTTTCTTCTGAGCAAACAATGAACAATTCAAACTGCACTGGAAGCTTGGTAAGCTAAAGTACTAACATGCAAGAATATAAAAGTACATTATAATATCTCATAGAAGTATAACAGAGCCAAATAAAGATGCAGAACTTGTGCTTCAACACCCTCCAATAATCTTGAAAATTGCCACCACATATGGGGAAAAAATCTTATATACTAATTGGCCCTGATCTGAGGATACTTACATTTGGAGATTGGGGCCATGAAAAGACAAGACAGATCTTCCTATACACCTTAAAAATGCACCAGGTTTGCAGAAAAATCTGAAATCTGAAAAAAGAAAAGAAAAAAGAATACATTGAAGGGTTTAAAAAAAACCCAAATGATAAAAGGTGCACCTGTGCAACAGATGCCCTCAGCGGCTGTTGCTAAGCAACCATTAACAGTTCAGACAGTATTTCAGGCTTGATTTCTCTTAAGTAAAAGGCAAGGCACTTTCTAGGGCTGTTTTGGCCTTTGATGGAGGACTCATTGGGGCCAGACCCCGAAACAACTACCAAGTGACTTGACACCACAAGCCTTGCATGACTCACCCAGGCCCAGCTACTTGCTCCTGTTCAACAGTAGCCCCTCCCCCCACAAAAGCCCATGTAGTGTAGTAGTTACAGTTTCAGACTAGAATCTGGAAGACCCAGGTTTGAACCACCACCCTACTGTGGAAGCACATTGGGTGGCTCTGATCCAGTCACACACTCTCAGCCTAACCTACCTTTCAGAGTTGTTGCGAAGGTAATATGGAGGCAAGCAGAATAGTGTAAACTGTTTTGGTTCCACATTATGGAGAAAGGCTGTATATAAATGAAGTAAATTAAGAAATATAGGTCAAGATGCAGTGGGGGGAGGAGAGATGAAGGTTAGTTGTTTACTGAGTTTGAAGGAAAGAAGGACTTATGAAAAAGTAAGCATGTGGAGGCTGCCAGGAAGAGGGAAAGAGGAAATAGTGTGGGGAAGGGGGTATAGAGGAAAGTGAAGTACCCCCAGCAAGTCCTTGCAGATTCCTCACTATGCAACTGGGCCTAGTTCAGCCAGCACCATACAACTGGACCATAGAGGAGAGGCTGCTGGGGGATTGGTGGGTGGGAAGGGGAGAAGGAAGCAGGGTAAAGGGGACAGGCAAGGAAGGGAAGACAAGAGAAAGAGGACATGGTGGGAGAAGGGAAAACGAGATGTCCCCCACAAGTCTTTGCGGGTCTACACTTCTAATGTTTGTTAAATTGTTCCCATAACTCTTTCATTTAATCTATCAGAAGTTAGATACCATAAACAATGTTATACTGATTTTCTCATATCTTTATATACAGTGCATTAGCTGGTCTTGACGTAAATATCTTTTCCCACTCAGAGTCATTAATTGTTCTGTTTAGCATTTTGCCCATCTACATTTAGAACTAGAATCTCCTGCCAAAACTATTTTCAGTAAAAGTTGATAACACTTTGATAAAAGACCTCTTGTATCTTTTGATATGAAGATCAGTTTTTAAAAATTGGTTCATGTGGTTCTCAGATGTTGTTCCCTAAGGTCTGAATGTATATATTCCCATAGCTGTAAACAGTGAAACCTTAGGGGAACATTATTCTACATTTTGTTCTGTATTTGTTCCAAAGAGTTACGTTGCCCATCTGTTATAACATCAGTAAACCTTGTATTGCAGTGTTTTACTTTGCCCAAACAGGAGAATAAGCTTCAATTGCCAGATCTCTTGCCTTAGAAGGAAAGCATCCTTGAAAAGGCAGCCTGGCACTTCACTGCAAAAGCAACTGAAGCCATTATCAAAAATTATATAGTCTGCCTAATCCACAAAGGAAAGGTAAGAACTTTGTAAAAGCAAAATATTGTTACCCAAAATATACATTATTTTAAATGTTTAAAACCATACATTTAAAAATGCTACTAAAATAAATCTTTCATTCCAGCCACTGAAGGCTGACTGTGCAATCCTATGCAGAGTTACTACAGTCAATGGCAATTTATCATAATAGGCTTAGATTGGAGTAACTCCACATATAGGAATGCATAGCTAATCAAAGAAGTCTTACTTTGCCTCCGGAAAATGCTCAGGCTCATGCTTTGGTGAACGTCCTGTGGTTCATAGTGGGATCAGAATTTGATTTACATTCACATTTTATTGCATCCTTTTTCTGCCTTGCTTCCACTTACTTCTAAGTATTCCTGCGGTCTGACTACTAGTGTTTTGATTTGCTGAACAGCCTTTTAATATGCAGTTTGAACAACATTGATTAACTCATACTATAATTCTGCATAAGCAACATGAATGCCATGGGTTGCTATAATCCAAGCACTGTATGCAATCCTTAAGATCATCATTATGAAACTATTTGAGAGCCATTATTAAGAAACCACTAAACAATGCTAATAGTTTCCACATCATAAACAAATCCCCTGGTTTATTTTCAAGCAGAGAACCACAAAAAGACTCCAGGAAATCGGCTCTAAAATAAACCAACATCTCTTTAAAAGTATTTCCATCTCCCTCCTGTGAGCCAACCCCAGAATTAGTCTTTAAATAATCATTAAAATGTAATTAAGGAGGCAGAATTTTCCTTGGCACTCCAAAAGACCATTTAGGATTTTACCCTGAAGACCCAGACTAGCTTAATTCTCCATCCGAAGGACCATCTGCTTAAACAGAGCAAAGAAAAAGCTCTCTTATCCTCTCAAACGGGATTTGGTTTATCCTCATTGACATTACTGGATCTTTCAAAGGAAAAGAACCTGCACATGCAAGGGAGTAATGTAGATCTAAAAGCCAGAGGAAGAGTAAAAAATCAGACTCTAGATAAAAATATAAGTTTACAATTTCTGGATTTCCACATAATTAGACAGTTCCTCCACTTTGGCACATATTTTCCTCCCTGCTGGAATATAACAGCAAGAAATCACTTAACCGCTACTAGTAACAAATAAAGAATCTCTTGCTTGTAGTCCTGTCGCTCACCAGTGCTATAGCTCTGACAGGCATCAGGGCAAATAATTCTCTCTATGTATCATTATAATGACTCAGACCAGACTTGGCACCCCAGTTGACAGCCCTGAGATGCAAGCTCTTGTAAGCTGCAGGCACGCCTTTTCCAGTGTTGATTCTCTGGTGTGTTCTAATTTTGTACAGCTTAATGATATTTGTTATCAGCATAGAAAGTATGCAAAAAATGCCACAAAGATGGACAGATTTCCAAAAAGTCCATTATTCTGGGCAGCTTCCACAGTGTTATCTATTTGCAAAAGCCTTGTGGTCCGTGCATAGACAAGCCATTAAATACAGCCTGATACAGTCATATCCAAAAGTGCCAGTTTGTGGGAAAAGATGAGAGTGTGCCGTTAGCTCATCATCTCTTTTATAACAGGGCTGTGAAATTACACACTGGATGGTTTCTAAAGATATGTGCACAATGCGCAGAAATTATGCCCTGTGGCCAAATTATGCCCTGTGGCTAAATGTAATAAGCTTGCTATATAGCTTCATAGCAAATTTAGAATAATTTGTATGGGATTTTGATCATTCTGTTCAGTGTCCAAGCCTGAGAGACATACAGAGTTCCTTCCAGTATGCATAGACTTGTCCAGTGGGCACTGCTATGCCAAGCTTGCACTCTGATCTGGATATGAGTGGTTACATCAGGAACATTGGAATGGATGGAACATCTTTTGAAGGGCCACATGACTTTTTTGTTTAATTTAGGCTGTTTATGACTGGGAATTTTTTTACAATACATTTGAGTTTTGATGATTTAAGCTAACATTTTTATCTTGTCTTTCCTCTGAAGATCCTTACAAAAGCCCTGTGAAGTAGGTTAGCTGAGATGTAATTATGCCACTGAGTTTTGTGGCATAATGGGGGTTTGAATCCAGGGTTTCGCAGTCAAAACCAGATCAGGTGGACTCTGCATCAAACTCAGAAAAGTATCCACTCAGTATTTCCTATAATGTCTCAACACTAAAAAGGTCTTAAAATCAGTTCCCGTTGTCTCTTTGTGCAGCATTAACAATACTACAAAAACCCCATGATAATTCCTTCATAAAATAACCACCACCTCCGGCATCTCCTTTTGTTTTTTCCCCTCACCTTAATGGAGCTGCTCTTTCAGTGAAGGCAGCAGTTTCTGATCTGGGGTTGGAACAGATGAGGTCGACTCGACAATATGATGGCAACTGTATTTGACATGTTTTGGTTCAGTGATCTCTTTCCTTCATGGAGAATGGATGCTTGAATTACATGCCTGCTGTGTGTTGTTTCAAATTGTGGTTTTGGGCAAGTTTCTGTTGGCATCTGTTACAACCAACCACTCATTCACCCAGATTACGTGCCCACTAAACATGTGCTTAATGGGGAGAAACCCTGACTAAACTCGCATTTCACATACGACCGCACTCACATTTAAATGGTTTGGTGGGAGGAACGCATTTGCAAACATGCACACAAAGGAAGGACAGTCTTTGTCGGTCACTTTTTTCTACCAGCACACTTCTGTAGATACAGATAGAGTCCTTTCACATATATGCAAAAGCAGTCTGGGTAGAAAGCAGGGATCAACAAAATGTCTCTTTCCTCTGCAAATTTGTGAGCCCATTCCCTGCACCACACACACAAGCCTCTTTGAAGGTGAGTGTGGTCACATGTAAAATAAGAGTTCAGTTGATGTTTCCCTCATTAAACACATGTTGAATCAGTGGTGGGGAGAGAAATCTTTATAAACCTATCACTTACTTCTCTCTCACAGGGTCTCCACCCGAGGGGCCAAACCAGGAGCCAGGAGCCAGCGAGTACTTACTCGCTGACATGTGTGCTCCCACGTTGCCAGAAAATGACATCATTTCTGGTGGAACTCAGAAGTGATGGGTCATGCTTGGGGCCAGTTCTCTAAAAATTGCCCCCCAACTAAGTTTTGGGGCCTGGTTTTAAGAGAATCACCCCCTAGCGCAACACGTCATTTCCATGTCATGCAGGAAATGGTATCTTTTTCTGTGATGCAGAGGTGTGTCCTCTCATTTTGGTCACATGCCTCCCAGGCTAAGTGCATGTGGTTCCCCATGCCTTTCCCCTCCTGTTATACAAGTGAGTGGTGGGGAGTGGGGTCACTGGCTGTCAGTTGTTGGGGGCAAAGGATCCCCCCACCTCCAGCAGATAACTGGCAGCCCTACCCTCTCCTCTCTGGGGCAATTTCATTTCTTTATCTCATATAGGCCAGATTCATTAAATAAAGTCAGTTAGTATTTTTAAGCCTTAGTTGTGGATATGGGTCAACAGGATAGTTTGGGGAAAGGATATCCATACATAAACTTTTCATTGCCCTAAGACAGCATTGGACCCAACAGTTCTCATCTGCTGAGGAAGTTAGCAGTCCTTCTGGAGGGATATTGGTCTCTCATAAAAGATTCCTCCTTGGCAGAGGGATACTTCTGGATCCAGCCCATAGAGTATTGGGACTAACCTAGACAGGTAGAAAGCAGGTCACAACAAAATAGCAACATGCAGAGAACCCACAAAGGCATCTCCTTTCCCCCTCTTCCACTATGTCCTCTTTCCTTTCCTTGAAATCACCATCACCTCTGTTCATGGATCCAGTCTCTGGATATAAGTATCCACAGATCTGGTCATTGAGAATTAGACATATTGATGTTTCATGAGGGCTTTGAATACCAGCAATGCCTTTTCATCCAACTGGCTAAGCCATCAACTGCCCACAGGATACAATTCTCAGCATTTCCCATAAAAAGCAGGTAGAGATCTGTGTAAAGCTGTGCAAGAGTGCCATGCAGAGCTCTGTAGCATTGAATGAATAGGCTCAAGACCATTGCAGATAGGCTGCGTCAAGGTACCTTGCTACTCTACATCACAGGTCTGAGGTGTTTCCTGTGTGCCAGAGGCACTGCCACAAGCTAGGAGCCAATCAGGACCCCACCCCCACCCCAACTCAGAGAGTGCTTCATAAGCAGATCTACTCCCTTCTAAGCCCTTTGACTTCAATGGACTTAGGGGAAAGTAACTCTGCTTAAGATTACAGTGTCAGGGGCTCACTTTAGAGACTTTCAGCAGCAACAGGGGTCCAGGTGTGCAAGCCACAACAGTTGTCTCATCCTGCACTGCTGCAGGCTAGGAACAAGCTGAGTCACAGAAATATGCCAGACCTCCCACTTGGTTGCAGCCTCTCAAGCAGCCATTTGAGTTGGTTTGGCTGAGAGCTGGCCCTGACTACAGACACCATTGTAACAATGCAGAGAACCGTTTAAACATTTTGACACAGCTGCTTGCTGCCCTCCACACCCCAGTCCTCAACCCGTCCCTTTGGGTACTCCCCTCCCTCACTTGCTTTGGTATAAACAAGAGTTGTGTTTGGTACAGAGTCAGGAAAGGAGGTGGGTAAGTGGGCTGGCAGACAGACAGCAGCCGCACATATTCTGAGTATGTGGTTAAGAGCGTGGGACTCTAATCTGGAGAGCCGGGTTTGATTCTCCCCTTGAAGCCAGCTGGGTGACCTTGGGCTAGCCACAATTCTTTGGAGCTCTCTCAGCCTCACCCACCTCACAGGGTGTTTTGTTGTGGGGATAATAGTAGCATACTTTGTAAACTGCCCTGAATGGGCAGTAAGTTGGCCTGAAGGGCGGTATATAAATCAAATGTTATTATTATTATATCTGTGAAGAATCAATGTGGACTATGTAAGTGGAACTGTGTTAATACCCCTTGACCCCAAGAAACCATTAGACCATGCACTCAGAGCCTGCATATGTATAAGCATATAGGCATAGGTATATGTTTGCAGGGCACAGAACATTGGTGATTCCTCTTAGCATAGCTTGTACATGCATAGTCTCAGTGCAGACAACTTGATTGGTGCATGGAATTAAGCAGCAAGGCTGTATGCATGATCCTCTGTTATCTGCACATATATGTTGATTCTGCATATATGTATGTCCTCTTAACAGACTTACAAGGTTTCCAAGGAACAGGGAATGGGCAGGGTATCCAAGTGGTGATCTGCAGCCATAGCAAAGGCTTATATGGGAGTGAACCCTGCATTAGCAAGCTGCTGCCACTGACATTCCCAAGGGCAAGCACTGGAAGTGTTCCAGAATTCTCTGAGAATTTTTTTCAGTAGTAGGTAATCACCCTTTCCACAATGCCAGCTTGCATGGAGTGTTTGAAATGGCCAGCTCAGTGTTTGCTAGTGCAATCAGGAGGAGATGTTCTTTTCATTTGAACATTTAATACTATAAGAAGGGCTGTGGGATGAGGCAGGGGGCTCTTTTTTCTCCCTCTCTCCCTTTAAAGGGCATCCATATTTTTGCTTTTTACTCACTACCAAGCTTACTTGAAGTCAATGGGCTTTGCCCAGTTTCAGCACAATCCTAGGGGTATTCCACAAGCAGCTCCAGCGAACTCAACAGTACTTATTCCTCAGTGTTGCATTCACAGTCACATGAGAGTTCTGGTAGTGTAAGGCGTTGCTAAATCCAAGAAGAGAAGACACAGCAATGATTTCTTTTCACCGATCATAGAAATATCTTCGCATCATAAACTAGTGCTGAGTGCTTCTTTCAAAAGCAAGCAATAACTAAAGCAGAGGACAGAAGGAGGTGGAGAAATCCATATGGAGTTTTCTTGCCTCGAAACAGCAGCTTTACCATCTTCTGCTTTCAATAATTTCCTAATTCCAGAACAGTCCTTAACAGCCACTATTTGTTCACCTTAAATTCTCTTCAGAATCATTTTCTTCCTTCTGAATCGATTCCTGCCCCCATCTGCTGGTTTCTTACCTCTTAAATACAATAGGCTACTTCATACAGCCACAAAGAAATTATCTTAAATATACTCTCTGCTTTGAGAAGGAATTACAGATACTTCAGTGAAGTCTTTCTGTTAATTGCCTCTTTTCTATGGAATAAACAGCATGTATTTAACTCACCCGAGGGCCTTGAGTGGGGACATGAGTGAAAAATCTGCTATCACTAAGGAATTTCTCTGCAGCACCAGGTTTGTGATATAAAAAGGAGAACCTAGCAATTGTACGAATGCCGGAAATACTCTTATTTGCTCACAGCATTTCTTTTTCCCTTGTGTGCTGCTGAGCAGGGAAGGTTTTCTGCAAGTCTAGCCTAGGACGTCTTCAGTGGCTGCTTCTGTGGTCATGGCTACGTGTTACATTTCAATGTTCTTCCACAAAATCTTTCCGAGGAACCCTGCACTGACTGTGACCACACTAGAGAACTGCCATCTTTGTTCCTCATAATAGAGACTGTGTGTCCTTTGAATTGCCACATGGCAGATGGAATTCAGCAGGTGCTGCCTTTCTCAGCAAGAAGATGCAGCAAGGGTTAAATCTGTGCCTGTTGAGTTTCTCCCTGTCATGTAGCCATTGAGGCCATAGAGCTTGTATCCGGAACAACGATGTCGGTCACTGCTTTCTACCAGCAGAGATACTTAAGGTAGCAAACTTGTATCCGGAACAACGATGGTGACTCTTTCTTCTATGAGATCCCTAATGTGTGTTTGTAATCTGGACCAAGTAGCTTAGGCTCACACATCTTCACTTTACTCATTGCTAGTTAAATTTGCAGCAAACTGGGAAGAACAGCAAACTCCCTTGAAGACAGGGATAGAATTCAATGAGATCTGCACACACTGGGAAAGTGGGCAGATTTGAATAAGGTGCTATTTAACATGGGTAAGTGCCAGGTTCTTCATCTGGGTAACAAAAATGCAAAGCATGCATATTGCATGAGGGGTACACTTTTGGGTAACAGTATATGCGAACAAGATCTTGAGATATGGGTGGATGGGAAACTAAATATGAGCAGTCAGTGTGATGCAGTAGCAAAAAAATGTTAACACAATTATGCGGTGCATCAACAAAGGCATAACATCCAACTCACAGGATGTCATACCATATACTGCATTGGTCAGGCCCCACCTGGAGTATTGTGTGCAGTTCTGGAGGGCTCACTTCAAAACGATGTGGACAAATTGGAACTGGTACAGAGGAGAGCAACCAGGATGATCAGCTGCTGAAGACCAAGCCCTATGAGGAAAGACTGAGGGATCTGGGAATGTTCCATTTGAAGAAGAGGAGGTTGAGGGGAGACATGATTGCTGTCGTTAAGTATTTAAAAGACTGTCGATTAAGGGAGGGAAGGGAGATGTTCCTGTTGGCAGCAGAGGATAGGAATTGAAATGATGCATTTTAACTACAGGAGGGAAGGTTCCGGCTGGGTATTAGGAAAAACGTCTTCACATTAAGTAATTCAGCCTTGGAATCAGCTGCCAAGGAATGTGGTGGGTTCCCCCTCACTGGCAGTCTTCAAGAAGCAACTGGATGAATACTTGTCGGGGATGTTTTAGGCTGTTCCTGCGTTGGACAGAGGGTTAGACTAGCCTGTAAAAGACCCCTTCCAATTCTATGATACTACTGACCTTTTTTTTTTGCCTTAGGCAAAAAATAATTGCCTGTATGTACCACTCCTGAGTCTTACATTTTATCTCTGTCCCCTATCCCTACACCCATGCTTACCTTGTCTTAATAACAAAGAAATCAAATCACTGAAATTTCAAACATATTGTAAAATGTATTGCAAAGCACATGTGAGTGTGCATGTATGTTATTATGAACAGAGATAGTTACTAGGGATACTTGAAAACCCACTGGTTCAGCTCAGTCTGTTTGCCAGTTGCATACAGAGAGCCAGTTTTTCTTCTATCAGTTTTGCTGTTCATGAACAGTTTGCCAGGTTCCTTGTCACATATTCAAACAGCACAGTACAGTGCAACTGGCAACATTTTACATAGTCCAATGGGAGCCTTACTTTTCTCCTTCATACACAGTCCTTGATGCATGCTGTTCAGCATCCAATCATATAAATAAACAGCAAGAAAATCAGGAAGCCAGTAATTATAAACAGACGCTTTGCTTTTTCTTGAAGTTCTGTTTTTTTTAAGCCCATGATTTACACAACTTATGGGAGGTACAGTTCCCCCTCCCCCACAATGTCATTTATTTACATGACCCAACCACCCAATCAATCACAAATTGTGCTTTCATGGTTCTTCTTTTTCTCTCTGACCAGAGAGTTTGGCTCCCAAGCACTGGATGAGCAAGAGCTCTGGGTGAGTTAAATGAGAGCAGAAGGAGAGAGGGGGAAATTGTCATTATTAAGCTATTCCCTTCCACAGCCATCCCTCTCCTCCCTCAGTCAGGCTGCTGAAGAGTGTTAAGTTGTACAGGCATGAGTTCTGCTAGGAGGAAGATGAAAGGCAGTAGAAGAAAAGCCTGCCTCCACAACCAAGGCAATAAAATCCCACCAGGACAGCTACCATAGAGCTGCAAAGCTGTTTGACATCCATTCACAGAATAGATCATAGGCTCAGCACATAGGTGGTAGCAGCTGTCAAACATGGAATGTTCCTCTATTGATGAACATGCTTCAGGTGCCCCTGCCTTCTGATTAGGCAGGTGGCAACGCAGGAGAGGGCCTTTTCACTGGTAGCACCAAGACTCTGGAACTATCTCCCAGAGGAGATTTACCTGTCCCCTTCTGTTCCTGTTTTCTATCAGACGGTGAAGACTTTTTTTATTTCTCTTGGCATTCCCTCAATGATCCCTCCCTTCTCCCTCCAGTGTTTTAACTCTTGGTTTTATCTTTTGTATTCGTTTTAAGATCTGGTTTTAAATTGTTTTAATGATGTATTTATGTGCTGATTTAATGATTCGTAAGATGAATTTAAATTCATTTGCTGCCTTGATGCCCTATGATGGTGGAAAGGTGGAGTAAAAATCTTGTAAACAAATAATATTAACCATGCTCACTGCGAAGCTTTTTGCATCCCATTCCTAAACATACAAAGAGGTCATGTTTAGAAGCAAATCTCAAGGCCAATCAATTGTCTTCAATGAATGAGGAAGGATCTAACTCAGTCTCCCACCTCTCACATGCAGTATTGGGTTGCAAGTGTCCCCCACTTTTCATGCCCTGTCCCTGTAGTCAGCAATCGCATTTCTGGGAAGTATCACTCCTGGGAGAACTGCACATAGTCACATGCACATGCAGTACTGAAAGTGGATCACTCTGTAAATATTCTTATTTTAATCACTTACCTTGACAAGTTGGTTGTTAATTGATTGAAGGAAGACTTGCAGCTTAACTGGCAGGCTGGACATTATGGCCAAATCCACACTTCCCTACCTTCCGGTTTTCCTGCGCATTTATTGAGCTGGATTCTATCCCGTAACGTCCCAGGCTGTGTTCACATTCCCTTTCTTACTGAGTCAGCGTCGCACTATGCTTCGTTCACATCCCTGAGAGAAAAGTGGGATAAGGGGCAGGTCTAGATCCAACGTCGCCGATGACGACATGATGGGTTTTTTTTAATTTAATGAGAGATTTCCGCTATATCGATTTTCCGCTGTATTGCAAATATGTTTGATTCATAGACAACCAAGACCGAAGCAGCATTTTCTGTTGGTCAGAGAGCCCCAGGAGAGCACTGAGAAAGATTGCAGACATTGGTGGGACATAGGTGTTCGCATGGCCAATTGCCACAGACAACTATATTTATAGGATAGCGATTTTTCGCTATACAGATAATATTAAATTTAAAAAAAAATGGAAGTCAACCTTTGCAGCCACAGTCCACTTATCAGAAATTACTTAGGCTGTCCTTCAGCAGTAAAACATTATTCACTGTAATAAAAATGACAACCCCCCCCCCCTTCCTTGATGCCTCCACGGGTTTTTTACAATGCCACTTCCCAAACTGCTTGGGAATTGAAATGGGATTGCACAATAGTGCTAGGAAAGCACCCTTTAAAAAAATAATAAACTGTATGGGGATGCAGGCATGCCTCGGAGAGTTGGGACTATAAGAATTGCTTGGCAAAGAGGGACGGTGTTCTGGAAAGGCAAGAACCAAGGAAGTGGGGGTGGTTAAGAGGGGGCAGTCTCTTTGTGAACCACTTCTATTTGTTTACATCCATGGTGAGAACTGCGCAAGAGAAGCATTGGAAAGCATGACAAACTCGTCTGAGGCGCAGCGCAACAGACACAAACGAATGGTGGGATTGAGGTGAGAGTATGTGAACAGCCCTCTGAGAAGCGCACACATGGCAGGAAAATAGTGGCAAACTTCAGACGTGTGGATTCGGCCTATAAGTGGAGAGAGTCCTTCAAGTACCCCACCCCCAAAGTGTTAGGACCTTAAAGGTAAGAACCAGCCCAGAAACTGATGGGCAGGCAGCAGGAATGTTAGATTTCTTTCACCACATGATGACAGGAGATAAGTAACCATGTTTCCAGGTGCTTGGTACATGAAAAGCTGGAGGCATGTGATCTTGGGTCTCGATTCTCGGACAGATCTGGTGATTGGGAAGCTGCTTGCCTTTATTTGTTTGTTCACATTTGTGTATTAAGAAGCATAGTTTCTTCTGTACAGTCGGAAATAGCATCTCAGATGTTCAGGGTTCCTGATGATAGCTCTCTATTGACCTCATTTCTTTTAAACCAGCCTTGCTTATGACCATTTGCTTCTAAAATACTTAAGGGCTAAATAAATCTTAAGCCATTTCACAAAATCCGGCACAAACCCACAAATCACCAAAGCAGGTTTTTTTTTTTTTAAGTGTGGCTTTATCTCATTTCCTTTTTCTTTGGGCTACATGATTGTGTTTTCTTTGAGTTTACATCTCTTTTTTGCTTTTCAATTAAAAGTCCCCCAGAGTTCATTACAGCTATTCAGCCACATGATGCAGAGTTTAAAAGCTGAGTATAACGAGTTATTTTTGGTTGCTTTATTCCTTTACAGAGAAAATTAAAAAGCTATTTCTGTAACTCCAAATACTGACTTTATCTTGCTGGAATATCAAATGTATGGTGAAGGGTTATTACTTTGATCCTGCTATGGTGACACAGTAGAATGTTTTCTGCAGCACAGTTCAGGAAAATTGGGAGGGGGTCGTTTCTCCCCTTCTAATGCTATCGCTCCTTAGAATTATAAGCATATTCCTACAGAAAGAGAGAATTAATCACAGAGATTTATCATTGCATTTCATACTGACTTCTTGATCAAATAGGCCCTTAAATATAGACTAGGGGGGAGGAATAATTTTCTTCCTCATAAACAATATAATGGAGGCTTAACTCCAAATGAAATGATAATCCTGTATCAGAGTTGTACCACTTCAAACATTCCTTCCATGTAAATATCTTCATGTCATGGAAAATTAGCTCCCCCTTGACATTCGGACTACTATGTTAATGTGGGGGTTTTTGTTATAAAATAATCCCAATAACTTTTATTGGTAAGGGTGGAGGAATTGGATCAGAACCACTATATCGGAAAAAAGGATTTAATCATTTTCCCACAGCATCTTTATGATCTCAATCCCTCCACCTTGCAGTGTAAGAGATGCTATTTGCCCCTTTGAGGAAAACATACCAGTTGCCTTTTGCCAGTATGTTCTCCCAATAAGTCAAACAGTAGTTCCTGTGTAACAATCACAGTTGAGAATATGGCACAAAGGAAATTGATTAACTTTCCTATCACATTGTCATCTCGATCTGAGCCAGGGTCACTTTGGGTTCCAGTACTTCTGGAAATTGGGTCAGAAATTGGAAAACATCTACCTAAAATTTTTTAAACAGCTTTTAAAATCTGTTACTGTACCTCTCTTACATATACATTAACAGAGAGACAGAATAGGCTATATATTTATGGTTTGTTTCCAAGACAATGTCTGAGCTTTTCCTTTATTACAGAGTGAGCCAAGACATGTCCTTAACTATGTCTTATAGACCTTAACAAATTGTCCCTACCTTGAGTCTTCAGGTTCACAGCAAGAAGAAACATTCATTGCAAAATGCATTCGTTAAGACAAATCTAAATAATCTGGGGTTCGAAGGAATATTGAGAATGTCATTTCCTAGGGAAACTCTAGTTTTAGTGATTTCCAAAGATAGCGCTGTTTCACTTCGTCTTTCCCAAAGGGCTGCTTTCAGTGAAGCGTGTGATTAAGATACAATCCTAAGCATTTCGCTCTGAAATCCACAGGACTAACTTCTGAATAAACATATTTGGGTTTGGGATGGAAGAGTCATATTGGAACAGGTGGTTAGAATTTGCCTTGTATATGATGGGGAGCATCACACATATACAAAAGAAAAAAATAGATCCAAATCTTCCCTTGTTTTTCCTTTGTTTTTTAACAAATATGGATTCTGTCAGCTAAATATCTGTCTGACAGAGGAATAACCTGATAAACTTATAAACATCATTAGGAACTCTGAGGCACTGCTCCATCAATCTGTGGTATGAGAACCAAAAAACCAATAATTGATATAAAAAATGTATGTAGCTCTATCACAGATTGCACAAGGTAAATAAATGGTCCTTGTGCTGAACAGATGAACCATAATTGTGGATTTTGCCACTAGGAGTTATTTTGTAGGAGGAAATTTCTCCACCGTCAAGAACGAGGACATTTTTCTTTGCTCCAAGCCATAGGAAATGCTCGTACCTGGGAATCAGGGTGGATGGCATTTTTCACTTCAGACATTTTCTGGATATAAGAAGCTATTTCTGAGAAACATTTTCCATGTGGTTTTACAGGCATCCCTCCTTTCTCCTTGAAGCCTATTGTATGGCTTTCTTTATATCCAGCCACTGGTCAGATGTTTCTTTCTTTGGGAAGAGGGCTGGATGGAACAACTCTGGGGTTTTGTAAAGAGTTTATGTGAAGATGCCATTGGTCCACCTGCTCTAGTAATGTCCTTTCCAGTTCTCCAAGCAGTTCTCCAAGATGTCAGACAGAAGTCTTTGCAGCCCTCTGCCATGAGAACCTTTTATCTGGAGAGGCCAAGAGTTTACTCTGTACCTTATGCATGCACAGTATGTGCTCTGCTACTGACCTATGGGCCTCCATCATTATGTTCAAAACCCTTTTGATCTTCTGAGTACTCCACCTCTTCTGGGTATGTAAATTACTCCTTATTTTATAAGAGTCTTTTTCATACTCAAAATGGTCGGAAGAAAAAAGGGGACCAGTCATTTAGCCTAAGAGAGAGTGCTTTAGAGGTGGCTCAAGGATGGTACATAGAAGAGTATTTCCCCATGTTTGTGCTGCATAAAATTTTGTACAATGCCTTTTTGTAGCATATGGTGATAATTCCCAGTGTTGTTGCACCAGCGCCATCAACCTAAGATGGCAAAATATCTCTGATTGGCTCATGGTGCTGATGGTGAAGCCAGTAGTCATCATTATGTTGTCCTGTTGCTGTGCCAGTGCAAAAATCCTTGCGTTCCATTCTAGCTGCTGGCACAGTGACCCACAGGAATTGGACCCTAAATCCCCCTTAAATTCAAGGACATCTGTGCACCTATAGCTGAACAGGAGAATGGAATTGCAAGGAGTCGTTTTAACTAGTGTGGATCCTACTAATATCAAACATCTGATAAGAATGCTATCAATCTTGGCTATTTCTAGAAGAATGATGTTTTGTAGAAACCCAGAAAGCATTTGTCTAAAGCTATTAGCTCTAAGTAATCAGTTACCATTCCTCTGAGTGAAAGGATAATGTGGAGAACACAAGAATACCATGCCAAAGCTATTGTCCATCTGTCTATGGCAGTGCAGAGTACAATGCTTTACTTTGCAGCAAGGTCACAACATATCAAAGGGGAGACATCTGAAAGCCAGAGCTCAGTGGAGGAATTGCAGGAGAAAATGCTTTCCACTAGTACTTTCTGCAAGCCTTCTACACTTCAAGGCATATGGTAGTCAATATGGGTTAGTTAAATAATGGCAAATCTGCTTTCAGCTTGATCATCCCATTAGCAATTTTACAGTGCCTTGCATTGCAACGACAGCAGGGTGATTTGAAAATCAAGCAAGCCCTGTCAAATATCTATGTAAGTGAATGCTCAATACTCTTCCGTACTTAGAAAGCCAAGGTGAGGAGTGAGTGAAAGGCTGGGCCTGTATATTACAGCAATCCATGTAAGCAGTGTCTTGAATAAAAACCGGGTATGGTCCTACTATGTCCCAGCTTGCAGTGCATTTACTTTTAGCTGTAGAACTAAAGGGAACCATAGAGAATTGCTCAAAGCACTTTAAATACATCATATCTGTAATTCTTATAATACCTCTGTAAAGTCGACCAGTATCTTTATCCCCTTAGGAGGGTGGATCCAAATTTGAGAGAGAGTGACTTTCCTAAGACTACACAGGGCTAAATTTATACATTCATGATAGACAGTGCAATGCTAAACAAAGTTACATCTATGTAAGCTTATTGACTTCAAAGGGTATGGTTCTGTTTAGGATTACAGTGTGAATGTCTGGATTTATACGTTAACCTTAAAACACAGCAGGGAGAGTTGGAGCAGGGTCATGTCCATGAATCCATGAACTGGTACATTTTTTGTCTATCCTGATTCCCCCCCCCCCCAAGGAAATGAGATCAGAAGCATTTCAGTCTGACAACAACCAATATGATGGGTTAGATGACTTACTTCAAACCAGCATTCTACCCCCTGCTTTATAGTGGCAGGTAATTAAGAGAAGAATTGTTTCAGAATGCTTAATGAATCAGTGGCACTTGCTTCCTAATGCAACACTCATCATAAAAGACACCAGCTGTCATAAAATCATTGTGCAGAATGACAAGATATGAAAATAGGTGCTTGCTAGCCTTCCTTCTAATCCCTCTTTTGTATGTGAAATGGAAAAGGGGGCCTTTTCACTCAAGCCATGTGCAGAGTAGCAAAGAGTGAAGCCAACCTCTGTGACATAAACATGAGTTATGCGTCTCACTCTGTTGTAGTGCCCAAGGCTGTGGAGAATAGAGCTGCAGTAGGAAACAGCAGCACAAGCAGCATCTGAAATGGCCACTTACAGGGTTAAGTGATGGTGAAAAAGGAAACTAGAACAAGAATTTGACACTGTCAGTAATAAAACCGAATGGCAGTACTTCTGTGCCAATGAATGTGGTGATAAAAGTTTGCATGACTTACTTCCCTTAAGGATTCCAAACACATTCACAACAGCTAAGGCTGGCTTATTAACTCTAATATCCATAATGTTTCTCTGATCCTACAACCCAACAGCATCTTAATAATAATAATAATAAAGGCATGCCTATATCCCACCCTTCTGGTCAGCTTAGTGGCATACTCAGAGCGGTGAACAAAGTCAGTGTTATTATTATCCTCACAATACAACTGGGGAGCTGGGGCTGAAAGGCTTACCCAAGGCCACCTGCACAGCTCATGGTGGTAGTGGAAGCTCAAACCAGCAGACTCAAAGCTCAGCTACTTAACAACTATACTACAGCAGCATGGAGCAGCATGACCTATGGTTGAGAGTGAGGCATGTGTACACTAGACACACCCCAGTCTGAATATGGGCCCACTTTCCAATTCAATCCAAATCCACACAAAAGCAGTATAAGCTTAGTGAGCATAAAAACAAACCCTAATTCCTTTCATTCTTATGCTGATGTTGCTGCTGGGTAAGGCTTTATACTTGCCTTGAGGAAATACCTCCAATCTGGGCAGAGACCCTCACAACTGGCTATAAGAGTGGGTATTGACAAACGCCAGTGCATCTACTTTCTTTTTTGGGTCAAGGCTCACCAATTAATCACCAAGAAGCCTTAATTAATAGTCTGACATGGGACAAGGCTTGGCTTATCACCACTACTTTGCTCAACAAGTGTGGTGAGAGACCCCTTGGCTGATCCCCTCCGACCAGCCCTCAGGCCAGTGACTTGGACCTTGAGGGCTCAGAGGAAGAGCCTGAGGACCAGTGGGATGAGGATGAGGATGATGCTGCAGAAGCACTGACTCACCCCACACCAGCAACCACTCCACCAGAGTCTGCATGCGACACCCTGGCTGACCCTGCCCCAGCAGCACCAAGACCACCCCACCAGAACTTGCAAACGTGCCTGTGCCACCTGCTCATAGACCACCACTGGGGCCCTGCCAGGCAGGCCACAAACCGAGGCCCATAGCCCCTCCAGATTTCTTCCCACACCGAGGGAAAAGAAGCAGCAAAGGACCCAGGGAGAAGTGGCACGGAAAAGGTGAAGTGCAAGTCTGGCAGTATGTCATCTCCCTGCAGACTCAGGCCAAGACTCTTGCAGGACCATGGCCAGAGCAGAGCAGAGCCTCCTGCGCCCCAGCACTTGTTGGCAGACGCAGCTGAGCCAGAACCCGTCACTCTAAATAGCTTGGCAGAGTTGCAGTGCTGGGTCAACTGGTTCACTTTGTGCAAGACTGTTTCTTCAAGCTCCAAGCACCCCAGCTCCCAGCCTCCAGCTCCTTTGCAGGCCAGCCTGCCACGCAACTGACCTCTGAGGAGACCACAGGACCAGGAGCACAGGACCTGCCTTTTGTCATGAACATGGCCCTAAACCTTGTGACTTAGCCTCATGTGATATGCAAAGGAGTTGATCGCTGAATAAATATGATGTGGGAACAAATACAAGCCAAAAGGAAGGCAATTTGGTAACAGTGTGTGCGTGACCCATGGAGGCATCAAAATTGTTAATGAACTTCCTCTACAGGTAGAAAGCTGAAATTTGGTAGACAGTTACTCCCTATTCCTAGAAAAATTTTACAGGTCATTTTAAATGGACAAATTTTTAAAATTTTAAATGGACAATGTGTATCATAATAGTTACTGGCATTCTCATACAGAACAAGGTCTGCGATCCAGAAACAACTGACCACAAAAAAAGTTGTGTGCCGGTGCTAAGGTGTAAGCAATAAACTTGTGTACAATGGCTGAGATCTGGAGGGGAGTTTCTGCCTATGAATCATGACTTTCTCACCTCCCCCCTCCCTCTGCAGCCTGAAACGTTGCTTCTGGGACAGAGACCATCCCTAAGAAACAGTACCAGAGGGAAGGTGGAGATTTGCAGCCGAAGGTGAGGACGGGTGAAAATTCCACCCCCTCCATCCCTGCAAAGTCAACTCAACACCCTATCCACACTGAGCATTACCGGCACAGGCCTATACGTTTTCTCTTGGTCTCTGCCAGTTAAGTTCTACAGATACATTCAGGGTTCCTGGCCTATCATCAGGAACCTTATATAAAGCCCAGGTTCTCAGATGCAAGGTCGAGCAAGGACATCCATTCACCTAAAACAATTGTTATTGCTTTTAATAATCCTGCATTTTCTTAGTATTTGAACCACTGAGATTCTTATCACCAGAAAACCTGATTTATCCACCACACTTTATTTGTTCATGATGATTGTAGAAGGTGGTTTGTAGAAGGGCATATGTAACTAGACCCCTGGATGGTTCAGTCTAGCTCAGTCTCATCAGATCTCAGAAGCTAAGCAGGATCAGCCATGCTTAGTAGATGGACAGGAGACCACCAAGGAAGTTCAGGGCTGCTATGCAGAGGCATCTACTGGCAAACCTGTTTATCTCCTGCCTTGCAAACCCCAACAGGGGTCATTCATGCCATACAACTCTATTACAAAACCTCTAACTTACCTTGTCCTTTGAATATCCACCCACACTCAACGAGGTCGCAGATAGCCTTGGCAGCACTCCTCAGATGGGTCCCTCTTCAAGACATCTGCAGAGCAGCCACATGGGCATCTCTAGATACCTTTGTCAAACACTATACGCTGGATGTCACTAACAGGAAAGAGGCTGCAGTGGGCCAAGCAGTGCTCCAATCTCTCTTCAGATGAGAACCTACCCACCATCATAGGTCAGCTACAAATTAACAGTGCTTTACAAATATTCTTACATTGGGCTTAATCAGCAGATCCTGGTCTTTCATGAAAAGCAAGACCCTTTGATACAAAGGGGGTGTGTGGAGCAGAGCCTTGGCAAACAAGAACAGTCTATCTTGTCTTGTGCCTTGTATCAAATGGTTGAAAATAACTAAAAATAAAATGTGACACGCTATGTTATTTTAATTTCATCTCAGCGTAATTTTTATTAAAATGTATGTGTTTGATACTGGTTTTATACTCACCATCCTGATATTATCCATCATATATTTTTGTTTTCTCCCCCACTTTTTTCTCTATTTCAGATCCAGTATGTGCTAGGTCATGTATATTTTATTTATGCGTTTTATTGATGGAGTGCTGTTTTGATATTTATATACCACTGAGCTAAAACATGTCTGGTTTTATTGTTTTTGTCCAAATGGCTATTAATTGTACTATTATACCTGTATATTTATGATTTTACTTTATGCATATACAAGGTTTTAGTACATGGGTGTACAACAATATGATGCTATGTATGCCTATTAAACTTTATACCAGTGTTTTTAATTTATATTTTTAGTTATGTTCAACAATTTGATTTTTTTTCTCCTGTTGTTCCAACCTCCTTGGTTACCCTTGATTTGCAGGGTTGTTGTTTTTCCCTCCTATTTTTTGGTGTCTTTTCCAGAAACTTGCACTTAAACCTCAATGTAACTCATGGCAGCCCCAGGAAACCACACAGGTCTAATATGGTAGTCAGAGGCTGAGCCTTTATTTGCCTGAACTTGCAGCGTCTTCGGCCTGCTAGCCTCGAAAGGAGCACCAGTTGCATAGCCAACCAGACCGACATTGGACTACCAGAGATGGAGATGAGGAGAATGATCATCAACTGATTCTTTCATCCCAGGGTCTACATTCATCCTAAAGAATCCTTCTCTGGAATAATATTCTGTGTGAAATATGGTCTCTCAGGCCACCCACCCCCCCACCCCCCCACACTCATATCTAGATGTCTATCTGTCTATCCACTGGGAATCTGAGGGAGAAGTTAATGTTTTACCACAAGCTGTTTGGGGAAAGGACTGATTAAAGACTCAGTTCACTGTTCCCTCCTTCCCAGAAAACAGTCCACAATTTTATTTATTTATTTAATTTATTTATATATTAGATTTTTAGTCCACCCTCCCCGCCAGGCTGTTGTGGAGTTTTTTGACCTGCTCCTGTATGATATAGCTTGGCTAACCTAACTGAGTCATCATCTCTGCTGTCAGTTCTAGAAACCAATGTATGAGTTCTTGGGTCTAATGCTGCTCCATCCTGCCCATCAACTGAGGTGGGGGAGAGGTGGGGCTTGCAGGCAACCGGGTGGTTTGGGAGATGTTATCCTCCCAGTACAGGTCAAAGAGATTACATGCCAAGTACCCATGCCAGAGCTACATTTCCTTGGAAGTGAGTGATAAATATGATCTGGAAAGCAGTTGCCAGAAGCTATTTTCAGCATCAGCCCCAGCACTGGGGTAATATTTCAGTTGACTAGCAAGTTTTCTATCCAAGAATTTCTTGAATTATTGCAACGTTTACCTCCTACCTCAACCTCACTTGCCTGTAGCCTCAGCCAGATGTGTACAGATCAAACAGAGAAGCATAAGATTAGTAGAGATGAGCGGACTCTTGTAATCATGTGACAGTCAGGGTTAAATCCCTCTGTATTACTGGGGATTCAAGCCAAAGGTCAATCCCTTTCCTTTTCACTGTTCCTAAAAACACTAGAGATTTTTTCCCCTTAAGTTCTATGAGAACACGGTTGTGTACTCTTGGCAAATCTCTTTCATGACTTCCCTAAGATCCAGGGAACTTTAGAGCAGCAATTGAAGTAGATTTGCTAGGAAGCTATTAAATTGCAAGACCGCACAAATGCACGCCTGCAGCACTTAGAAATTTTTCCTGGAGCCCCAAGTTACATTCCCAAGAGAGATCTTCTAACATTAAGCCTGAAAGTGCAAAACCTTGGAACACAATGGTGCAATCAAGAAAGCGACTCTGCCACTTTCAGAGTGCACTAGTGTATTCCTATAGACATTTCCCCCAGTGCCAGTGGTCTCTGCAGACAATTGAGTAGTGGGTTTATTAGTTCAAAAAATTAACATTCTTAAGACTGCTCATCAAAAGTCCTGTGGGAAGGGGTTTGCTCTGATGGGTAATCCAGGAAAGGGAGAGAGAATTTTATTGAAATATAAGAGATATCGGATTATATTGCGACTATAGTCTGTACTTTACTTCTCCCTGCCATATCCTTCTCTAAGCAGTCACACATTGCAGGGATTGCCCAGTTTGTAGACACTATGGTGAGATCAAGTCAGCTGGCAGAAGAGAACAGAGTAGATTTTGTTCCAGTGCATATGGCAAAAGGCTGCAAAGAGGGGAAAATTAAAATCTGAAAGCTGGAATCGGCTGGCCAATTTCGGCTGTCAAAAGAATTGTCAATAACGCTGAAGGTGGAAAGGTGGCTTTACAAGACAGTACTTAAGGATGGTGTACTAGAGCCCTTTGGGATAACCATTCAGTTCCCCTCAAAGCTTTGCGTTGTCAGATCTCCTCTGTAATAGGGCCCTGGATAAATTCTGGCAGCTGGCCAGGTGACCTCAAGCTGAAAGCACTTTGAGACTCTCATTGGCAAGTTGGGCAGTGTAAGAAAGCATTCAAGTATTGAATAAAAATGGAGCGGGGGTGGGGGGGGTACACATCCCTACTTACTCCTCACCTTCTGCTTGGATTTATATTTCTAGGATCAAGACAAGTCTTTGAATCTGTGCCTGTATCGACACTCTGGCTGGAATAATTAGATGAGATACTGTCATAGAGCTACCGGTTCTAGGTTTTAAAAAATGCTCTTAAGAATAATAAACATGTCTTTGACTCTGTCTAGGAATGGGGGTGCTAAGATAACACAGTGGGGGGACCTATTTCTCCCCTCCTATCTCATCTCTAACAGCAAGGCTGTTTTTCTCCTCCTCCTCCTCCATCCAAACCTATCCCTGTTTATAAAACCAAACAGATAGGCAAGTAATTGTACTGTTGCACTGTAAAACAAGGCACTGAATATGAAACAGGACTCAGAAATTGAAACCTCGTCAGTTAGAGTGCGAGTGAATCATCATACGAAACAAATTGTTCACCTTTTTTTTTTTTTTTGCTCAGTCCATTAAGCTACAAAGCTAGAAAGAACTGCTTTTGGAACACTTAGTCTCCCAATATTCATTTAGCATTTCCCTTCCTACAAACACAGGGAGGGACATTTGCATTATAGGCTTAATGCACTCCTTTTGGACCAGGTTTTCATTTTGAATGGGGAGCGGGGGACATGAGTTGCTTTGTGGACATGGAGGATTAGGAGTATAACAGCTTTTACATAATATTGTGAACACAACGCTTTTTCTCTCCCCCACCCTTACATCCTCTCTTTTCTTTTTGTGACTGAAGAGATGTCGGGGAAAAGTCATAGATTACATAGTATTTCATATACCAGAATGGCTAGAAATGTCATCCATTCCCATCCTCCTGGGAATTAGAAGAATGACAACACACTGACCTTACCACACAAATGGATTAAAATGTCAGCCAAGAGTTTAAAAGCCAACCACTAGCTATGAGGAGACCATTTGTCATACACATAATGCTTATGAAGTCTGTTGATATTGCCATGGTTTCCATTGTAAACGTGCTAAATAAACCCATTTTATATTACAGTATTTAAGTAAAGATTATTAAAATTATTTGCTTGGAAAGTTGAGGACCCATTGTGCTGGAACATGTCTGGGGAGGTCTCTCTAAAGACCTTTATTTGGCAGAACGTTTCCTACTGCTTCACCCGCTAGCTACACTTGTATGTCAGAGATAGCACAATAATGTAAACTTTCCTGTGTCATCTGCTTGGTTACAGAGAAGTCCAGTTCACACATGCATGTTCATCACCAGTGCCTGTAGAATCACATTGTAATTGTATTTATTTACAAAGAGCTATTGGTCGCCCTCACAGACGATCTCCGCAGGCAGCTGGATCGGGGCGGATCGGCACTGCTGATTTTATTGGATCTGTCAGCAGCATTCGATATGGTCGACCATGACCTTCTGACCCACCGCCTCACCGATATGGGGTTATGGGGGACAGCACTGCAGTGGCTAGTCTCCTTTCTCCACAATCAGGGACAGAGGGTGGCGCTAGCGGGAGAGGTTATCGTCTCGTAGGCCATTAGAATGTGGTGTGCCACAAGGAGCGATACTCTCTCCATTATTATTCAATATCTATATGCGCCCCCTCACCCAGTTGGTGCGGAGTTTTGGGCTTGGGTGTCACCAATATGTGGATGACACCCAGCTTTATCTGTTGATGGACGGCTGACCTGGATCGGCCCCGGATGTCCTGGAGCGTGTTTTTGAAGCTGTGGCTGGATGGTTGAGACAAAGTCGGCTGAAACTGAACCCTACGAAGGCGGAGATCATGTACTTGAGTCGTGGAAATGTGGATTCGGGACCCCAGCTTCCTATACTCAATGGGGCTCTGCTTACACTGGCTCCGAGAGTTAGAAGCCTGGGGGTGATCCTTGATTCCTCCTTAACAATGGAGAATCAGGTCTTGGTGGTTGCATGGTCCTCTTTTTACTATCTTCGCCAGGCCAGGCAGCTTGCCCCCTATCTATCATCCCGCAACTTGACTACAGTGGTCCAAGCAATGGTCACCTCTAGGCTGGACTACTGTAATGCACTCTACGCTGGGCTTCCCTTGAGCCTGATCCAGCAGTTACAACTGGTGCAGAATGCAGCGACGCAAGTTATTACCAGAACACCATTATGGGAACATATAACACTGGTACTGCACCAGCTGCATTGGTTACCGGTGGAGTACCGAATCAGGTTCAAGGTTTTGGTACTAACCTATAAAGCCCTAAGTGGATTGGGACCGTCGTACCTGAGGGACTGCCTCTCCCCATATGAGCCCCAGAGGACCCTTCACTCGAGCGACAAACATCTAAGATCCCTGGCCCTAGGGAGGCCCTCCTAGCATCGACCAGGGCCAGGGCGTTTTCGGCCCTGGCCCCAACCTGGTGGAATGCTCTGTCTTGTGAGACCAGGGCCCGGCAGGACTTGTTATCATGTCGCCAGGCCTGCAAGACTGAGCTGTTCTGCCAGGCATATGAGTGATGCTGGGTGGTTCCCCTCCCCCCTAGTGGGGGGGTGAGATTTTGTGCCCTCCCGCCCAAAGACACCTCACATCTTTATATGATTGCTGTAATCTGCTCGATAGACAGTGATAGGTGAATGTATAATGTGCTGCTATGTTTTTATTGTTGTAGCTGTATTTATATGGTGGTAATATATGTTTTAAATGAATGATATGTATCATTTATATTTTTAATGGCTACTGCTGATGAATTGTGTAGTATGTTTAAATTGTTGTGATCTGCCCTGAGCCCACCTGGTTGGGGAGGGCGGACTATAAATTTAAGTAAATAAATAAATAAATATTGATATATATATAGCTGTTTACAGTGCAAGCAAAAAAGTACTCTGAAAATCTTGTTGGTCTCTTGAGTGCTATTGGACTTAAATCTCAAAAAAGTTCCTGCCTCTCTCAGGTGATTTCTGCATTGGTTGTTTTCTCTGCCTTAGATGTAATGCTTCCATGCACCTCTAGGCTTTTACTTGGCATTACAGTATTCTTTCTAAAACCAACTTTTGGGAAACATTACAGCAAAGTTTGGGTGCTGCCAGATGGCTGGGAGAATCTGGATCTTTCCCAGTCCTCCCCACATTGACACCATTTTCCCTGTTCCAGTCCTCTGCTGAGGCCATATCCCTCCCTCACGCACCAGAAAGCTTTGTAGGAGGGTTAATCAGTACTTAATGAAGTACTGATCGGGCCAAATTGTTAATTACCAATTAAAATCACCCTTAAAAAGTGGCCTGGAAGTGAGGGTGAGGCCACCACAGGAGACAGGGTGGAGGGTGGGAATTACAGGGAAACCCAACATGTGGGAACCTCATTGCAACTGTAGTAAACCAGCACCCATGGTGGCAACTGGAAATCACAGAAATTGTTGCCATGTACCTTATTCTGACCTGTTTTGGGTAGCCCAGGCTAGCCTAATCTCATCAGATCTCAAAAGCTAAGCAGGGATGGCCCTGGCTAGTACTTGAATGGGAGACCACCAAGGAAGTCCAGGGTTGTTACATTAAGGCAGGTAATGACAATTCATCTCTGTTTGTCTCTTGCCAATGGCTGCAACTTGATGGCCAGGGGAGAAACCTTATTCTAAAATTTGATGGAAGACAGAGATTGTTATAGTGGGTGAATGTAGTGTTGATCTCTTGCATGTATGCAACAAGCATCAGCGATCAACCATCATAGGTATCTTGCATCACTTCAAATACAATGATGCAGTAAACTTCACACCTTCATCCACAAATGAGTTACTGAGTGGTTACTGAAGGAGCTTGATGACAGTTCTACAGCATTCTGATCCAGTAGTCAACATGTTACTTTCAGGAGCACCTAGTTGCTGTTTTCATCTAAATGACACAGGAGCTAGGGTGAGAGAAACTGGAATAAGACAAGTGATTTCTTGTTTGATAATGACCTGGTTCTTCTAAACCGAATTCCCAATTAAGCACAGAGTCACGTGGGAGGGAAATCCCATACATCCCCCACTGGCCCTCAGTTTTCCCCACTGTTGCTGCTTTCTCTCCCTTTTCCTTACTCCTCTGAGTTAATATTTTCACTCCCTTCACCCTTCCAGTCACAAGCTTTGTTCCTGAAAGCAATCTATCCTGCTAGGTTGCTAGGCAACCCCACAATACCAACTGTGATCTCCTGAAATCTAGGTCTACATTTTCTATTTGGGGGGATTTTAAATTCCCATTGAATTTTGGGCAGGGGCATTTTCTGCAAACATAGGAGTACCCTTACCTTTGCAAAAGCATTTCCCTTGTCTGCACTTGGCCCCACTGTGTGGGTTTTTTAAATCCCAGATTCAGGGTCAGATTCAGATATACGATTTCATGTTTCATGAGCTTCTATGTCTGAAATGTGGCCAGGACATCAAGGGAAAATAGGGCATTTTCCAAGCCGAGAGAAATTGTTTGCCCCCCCCCCCCAATAATTGCTTTTTTAAAAAAAAAGCTGCAGATATTATGGTTCAATATTTCAGGAGTTTCTACTTTGCAGAGACCAGAAGATAGCAAACAAGTTACAACTCCAATGAAAATCTGCCCCTAAAACTAGAGCCAGTCAGCAAGTGCAGAACCTTAAAAAGCTATTTCAAGTTAATTTTAACTAAATTGATTGGCCTTCACAATAAAATGCATCATATAATACACACTGTCTTTACAAGCCTGAGGTTTTCATCCTAAGTACATGTCTGACTTGAGGAGCTTGTGATTTTATAGTTACAGAGATAATGATCAATCAGATATAATTATCAGAAGGGAATTCATCCACATTGATTCTCAGGAACAAACTCTGCTGTGCAGGCATATTCAATGTGTTCTAAGCCTTAGACACATTTACCAATAATTGGCCTCATTAGCTATTCATTGGAATCAGGGAACTTGTATACAAGAAGCATTCACTCGTTTGCAAATGCTAAGGATGGATAATGTCACTGATTCAGCACGGTTCTGGGTCTCTGCTAATTAGTAAGAGTTAATAGAATAGAATAAAGTGACCACAAGAATTCCTCCAGGGGATGACTGCCAGGCAATTCCACACATACTATAGGAAGTATAAATGTTCTTAGCTGGTGTACGAAAAAAAATTAATTCAAGTTTTTGAAGATAAACTAAAAATGACCTGAACAGTGATGCTCTCTGCTTATGAAATTTGCAAAGATGTCTTTTTATTTAATTAATTAATTTATTTTATTAGATCTATATCCTGCTCTCTTCGTGAACGAGCTCACAACAATATATATATATATATATATATTTAAAACACCATAACATACAGAAACAGATGGCAAACAATCCAAGACTCAGGAGTCATCGGCAAATACAAATGCTACTGTAGAACTACAAGTACAGCCATGGAAGGGTGGCAGGGGGTGCGGCATGGCAGTCTGAAGAGAGACAGACTGCTGGCACCCAACCAAAGGCCCAGCAGAACATCTCCATCGTGCAGGCCCTGTGGAACTGTAACAAATCCCACAGGACCCAGATATCCAATGGGAAGGCATTACACCAGGCCAGAGCCAGAGCCAAAAAGGCCCTGGTCCTGGTCGAGGCCAGATGAATGTACTAAGACCCCAATGGTAAAATAGGTGAGAGAAGATCCTGGGGACTGCATGGGGTTAGGAAGAGCTGAAAGGGAATGGGGGAAAGAAGGCAGACTAGCAAAGGAGGTAGGAGGGCTGGTGTGAGCATCACTTAATCCATAGCCAAGAGCTCATAAAATGCATTGGACAGCAGCATCTTAAACATGTGATTCAATACTCCAATTAAAGATGCTATAACATAATTGTGTTTGTACGTTTCCGACGACTCACATTGTGTCCTGGTGCACCTGCACGGGAGCACCAAGATAAAAAGTACGTGGTCGAACATAGACTCCAGAGGGCGGTGCTGGTGGCGGACAGGCAGAAGAGCCTGTCCGTCCCTCTACTGCTGAAATACTGGAGGAGGAGGGTGGAGCAGTAAGAGTGGAGCTGGGGCAATGGGGCGAGACAGATACACCCGCCGCCCTGTGAACCCGGTGGAGCCGGAGCATGAGGCTTTTGGCGGAGCCAGGGCGATGGGGTGAGAGCGATATGCCTGCTGCCCTGAGAACCCCTCCTGCCTCTCAGCCCTCCCCAGACCCCTCCTGCCTCTCAGCCCTTTCCAGACCCCCTCTGCCTGCCTGCCAGCCCTTCCCAAATCCCCCCTGCCTGCTAGCCCTTCCCAGCCCCCCTGCCTGCCTACCAGCACTTCCCAGTCCCAGCTTTCTAGAGCCCATTGTATTTATTTGCACA
Source organism: Eublepharis macularius (assembly GCF_028583425.1). Taxonomy (NCBI): domain Eukaryota; kingdom Metazoa; phylum Chordata; class Lepidosauria; order Squamata; family Eublepharidae; genus Eublepharis; species Eublepharis macularius. The sequence goes on from NC_072798.1 coordinate 62,033,655, forward strand.
ATGAGCTTTATTTCTAGTAAATATATAAAGATGAACAACATTTCTCCTAGGATATGCTCACACTGATACCATTAGTGCTCATTATGTAGCCTGAAATTGCCCCAATCTGATAAAGGGAATAATGGACCAGTATAAGGTGAACCCTCTGGCTGTCAGACTGTGGCTAAATAAGGCACTCACTACAGGGTTCCCTTTAGAAGCAAACACAAGTCCATTGTTTGGAAAAGGAAACTTTACTGCAGAAAAGGTCCATTATAGTCCACTGTCCTGAATAGGAGAATCAGGATGGTACATGATCATTGTTACCAATGAAGAGCAAGCATAAGATACAGAGTAACAATACCCATCTGGATCAGCCTCCCCCCACAGTTCTCAAAACAACATCTCTCAGTCCTGGGAAGCTGCTCTCCTTCAAGGCCAATGCTTGGTGGAACGGTGTTAGACAAAACAGTCTCCTCCGGTGGGAATGCTGCCTGGGAACTGGTGCACCTGGGAAGAAAACACTCAAACACTAGAAGCATTAGAAAATGGAGTCAGTACAGTTTAGATATACACTGGACCTGACATTCTGCCCCCCTTAAAACAGATCCCCCCCTGGCTTATATGGGTAGCGAGTATGAAAAGCTTTGGTTAATCTAGGAGCATGAACATGTGCAGAGTTCACCCATTCATCGTAACCAGAATCAAAGTCCTTCCATCTAATGAGGTAAAAAAGCTGATTTCGTTTGAGTTTAGAGTCCAAGATTTGTTGTACCTCATAGTGTATTTGGTCGTCAATCAAAGTTGGAATGGGTGGAGCTTTGACGTGCCATTTGTTGTCGATGGGAGCTCTCTTTACATGGAACGTATCATGCACATGGCGCAGGTTCTTGGGCAAAGTTACAGCAACAGTCACTTTATTTATTATCTTGCGCACAGGAAAAGGTCCTAGGAATTTCAGAGCGAGTTTGCGGCTTGTCTGAGCGAGTTTTAGATTTTTTGTGGAAATATACACATGATCTCCGGGTTGTAATTCCCATTCGGCCACACGATGGCGGTCTGCGTATTTTTTGTAATCCAGTTTGGCTTTTTCAAGGTGTTTCTTAATAAGAGTCCATTGCTGCGCCGTCTCCCCCCACCACGAAGATACATCTGGCAATTTAGAGGAATGGAGAGGGGGTGCATCCAACGGGAAGGAATTGAAGTGAGTTCCGTAGACAATTTTGAAGGGGGCCTCCCCCGTTGAAGCGTGTACACTGTTGTTATATGAGAACTCGGCCAGAGGGAGAAGGTCCACCCAATTATCTTGTTGAAAATTGATGTAGCAACGAAGAAACTGTTCTAATATTTGGTTTGTTTTTTCGGATTGCCCGTCGGTTTGTGGGTGGTGGCTTGAACTGATGCCTTGTTCAATATTCAACATTTTCAAAAGCTCCCGCCAGAAGTTGGCAACGAACTGTCCGCCGCGATCCGAAATCACCTTGGACGGAAAAGAATGTAATTTTACGATGTGTTTCAGAAACAAATCTGCTAGTTTTCGAGCGGAGGGTATAGTAGTACAGGGGATAAAATGAGCTTGTTTGGAGAACAGATCTACCACAACTAAAATACAATTATGTCCTTTTGAGATAGGTAGATCAGTGATAAAGTCCATGGATATTACTTCCCAGGGTCTGTTTGGCGTTTCCAATGGTTGCAGGAGACCCGGAGGCTTCCCTTTCCTGGTTTTGGCGCTGAGGCAAACAGGACAGGAAGTAACGTATTGGGAAATGTCTTTGCGCATGCCCGGCCACCAGAATTGTCTTTGGATTAGGTGCAAAGTTTTCAGATACCCATAGTGTCCAGCAGTGGGAGCATCATGACAGCGCTGCAAAACTTCCAGTCTGAGGCTGTCTGGGACATAAAACTTGCTCCCGGCTAACCAATCCCCTTGTGGGGATTGGGTCAGTTTGCTTCGCGGAGCCCTATCCCCCTCCTTCTCCACTTCAGTTTTAAGTTTCGATTTCCACTCTTGGTTGGCCGGGAGGGGCTGCTTGGCACGGCTGCGAGTAGTCACCACGCCCCCAAGTTGCGTAGGCGAGAAGACAGTGTCGACAGTCTCCTCCCGTTTGCTTTTATGTTGGGGCATGCGCGATAGGGCGTCTGCCAAAAAGTTAGTTTTGCCCGGGAGATAATTTAGAGTGAAGTTGAATTTGGAAAAGAATTCCGCCCATCGCAATTGCTTGGCATTCAGTCTGCGTGGGCTTCGGAGGGCCTCCAGATTTTTATGATCCGTCCAGACCTCGAAAGGGTATCGCGCCCCCTCCAGCCAATGTCTCCAGTTAGTAAGGGCCGCTTTTACTGCAAAGGCCTCCTTCTCCCACACATTCCAATTCCTTTCCGCCTCCAAAAATTTCCTAGACAAGAAAGCACAAGGCCGCAGCCTACCATCCTCCCCCTTCTGCAGTAAAACCCCCCCTATCGCCGTATCGCTGGCGTCGACCTGTACTATGAAAGGGGATTGTTCGTTGGGGTGGGAGAGGATGGGTTCTGTTACAAATTCCTCTTTTAGACAATCGAAGGCCGTTTGGCAATCGGGGGTCCATTGCAGTTTGGCAGAGGGTTTTTTAGCTTGGTCCCCTTTATCTTTGGTTTTCAGCAAGTCTGTTAAAGGGAGCGTGATTTGGGCGAAATTTGCTATGAAGTCTCTATAGAAGTTGGCAAAACCCAGGAAGGATTGTAGTTCTTTACGGGTGGTGGGTGTCTGCCAGTCCTGGATCGCCTGTATTTTGGCTGGATCCATTTTCAGACCTTCTTGGGAGATACAATACCCGAGGTAAGTGAGTTCGGTTTTATGGAATTCACATTTGGACAGTTTGATGGGTAGCTTATTCTTCATTAGGGTGGCTAAGACTTTTCGTACCGTTTGAATATGTTCTTCCTCGGTGTCCGAGTAAATTAACACATCATCAAGGTACACCACCACCCCTTTGTACAGAAATTCGTGTAGAACTTCGTTTATCATGGACATGAATACAGACGGGGCTCCCGTCAAACCAAAAGGCATAACTAAGTATTCATATTGTCCGAGGGGCGTATTGAAAGCGGTTTTCCACTCATCCCCTGCCTTGATACGAACGTGGAAGTAAGCATCTTTTAGATCTAATTTCGTAAAGATCTTACCTTGGGTCACGACGTTGAGAAGGTCTCGGATGAGCGGTATAGGATAGGCGTTGTTGGTGGACACTGCATTCAAGCCTCGGAAATCTGTGCACAGTCGAAGTCCCCCATCCTTCTTTTTCACGAAGAGGACTGGAGCGGCGTGGGGGCTAGCGGCTGGGCGGATGAACCCTCGTTGGAGGTTGGTGTCAATGAATTTCCGGAGCTCTTCGCGTTCATGGAGACTCATGGGATAAAGTCGTCCTTTGGGCAGTGAGGCTCCGGGTAAAATTTCTACCGCACAGTCCGTTCGTCGGTGCGGGGGTAGAGTATCTGCTTCCTCCTCAGAGAAAGCATTTAGAAAAGGCCAGTACGGTTCGGGTATTTGGTTGACTTCTTCTTGGGTGAGAAGGGCCTTTTCTTTATGAGTTGGATCTTCGCTCCAGTTTTGATTCCAACGGTGATTTTTGCAGTTGGTATGACTGAAGGTAATACATCCTTGTGCCCAGTCTATGTAGGGATTGTGATCACATAGCCATTTGCTGCCTAGAATTAACGGGTACTTGGCAGTAGAGCTGATGACAAAGGACCTCTTTTCCCAATGTTGTCCCATGCCTGTGATCACTGGGATGGTTTCAGTTGTTACAGGATTCATGTTGGTACCATCCATTTGCTCAAAGATTACCGGATTTTGTAGATCCCGAATTGGTAGGACTAGTCCATTGACTAGAGCAGGGGCGATGATGTCTCTTGAGCAGCCCGAGTCAATAAGAGCTTGCACCCGAATGTGCATCTTCCTCTCTGGGTTGATTAGAGTCACTGGCATGAATAAGATGGACCCAGGCGGCCGGTTCCGTGCAGGGACGGGCTTAGGGCGGATCTGTCGTTTGGGTCCTTTCACGACAGATCCATTTCGTTTCCCGACTGGGGACTTTCTGGATTGGCTTCTGCGGTTGGGGAAGCGGGATCGTATTCCATGACTTCTTCCGCTTCCAGCCCTCTCTCCGAGGCTGGCCTTTGGGAAGCGCCGCGGCCTCTATTTGCTCGTGGTGCTGGAGTCGGGCGTTGGAGCGTAGGAAGCGGAGCAAGGGTTGGACGCCGTAATTGGAGCGGAGGTCTTTGCACAGGCCGGTAAGGGCATTGTGCTGCAAAGTGACCAGCCTGTCCGCATTGCAAACACAGCCCTTGTTGCCATCTAGCATCTCTCGCTCCACGGGTGGCGTAGCTAGCTCCCCGTGTTCCCCTCTGTAAGGTCAATGGTCTTCTTTGTCCCGTTTGTTGTTGTTGTTCAACCAAACGGACTTCCAAAATGCGATTCTCTACTTCGCAAACAAGTTGGATCCACCCTAGCAACGTGGGGGGATTGTCTTGCATGAGGGCTCTGTCCAAAAGTCTCGGGTTAAGGCCTTGTTTGAACAGAATAATCTTGGTGGACTCCTCACACCTAGGGCACTTGGCTGCCAATTGCCGGAATTTTGTGACATAGTCTCTGGCTGACATGCTGCCTTGTTTGATGGCTTGCAATTCTGTTCGGGCCCGGGTTTCTTCTAAGGGGTCTTCATATTGCGCTCGGATAGCATCCACTAACCCCTGGAGAGTATCGAGTTCTGGGGCCCCGACATTGTATAGTCCTACATACCAATCTGCTGCTTTGCCCTGTAAACGAGATCCAAGATGTTCGATTTGACTGGCCTCACTGCCGAAAAGGTGCCCCCATCGGTTGAAAAACTGTACCACTTGTACTAAGAAAAATCCCAATTTGGAGGGATCCCCATCGAAGGTGGCTTCCAGCTTCACCCAGCCCATCGGGAGTTCTTGTCTCGGAGCAGGCGCTGGGTAAAAGTCCATCGGCAGTCTTAGTTGCGCCTGAGGCACAGGAGGAGGTAACTGGAGTCTCGGTCGGGGCAACGGTGCCGGCTGTACTGGCGGCGGTTGAACCGGCGGTGCCGGCTGGGGTTGGGCTGGCTGTGCGGGCGGAGGTTGGACCAGCGGTGCTGGCGGAGATTGCCGTGGTTGCGCTGTCGGGGTTGGTCTTGGTTGGGCCGGAGGCTGCAGTGGCGGGCGAGCAGGAGGCGGCAGTCTCGGTCTGGCTGGTAACACGGGAGGCGTTGGCGGTAGCTGTCGAGGTGGAGGAGGTTGGTGTGGTTGAATGGAGATCGGCCGCTGAGGAGGGGGTTGGAGGTGTCGTAGTGGTGCAGGCCGTCCCGGTTGGTTCGGGGGTGGTAAGACGGGCTGGTCCTGGGGCTGCTGCAACGGTATGAGCTGCGGTTGAGGTGAGAGGGGCCGCAGCGGCGAGGGTTGAACAGGTGGAAGGCCGCGCGGGCTTGCCCCTCCGGGCGTTGTTAATCTGGGAAGCAGCGGCTGGCCTCTTGGCACTGTTAGACCGTCTCCCGTAGGTTGCCCGACGGGGACAGTGTCTCGCGGTTGACGAGGGGCTCCCTCCTCGGATGGAGCCGCGTGTGCTCCCGCTTGGTCCGGCCGGACCGTTATAGGCGAAGTAAGAGGGGGTATCACCGGTGTATCACTTGGCTTTTCTCCCCCTTCCGTAGGCCTCTCAACGGGAGTCTCGTCTGGCGGCGCATCCCCTCCCTGGTTAGGAGGTTCGGTGGGGGTCTCTCCGGGTGGCTCAACCGGGTCATCCCTTCTCGGTGGAATTTCCTGCTGTGCGGGAAGTTCCTTGGGTTGCTCTCCCGATTCGCCAGGATAGGTGCCCCCTTCGCCGGTAGGTGACGGCCGCTGCTGGACATCCTCCACCGGATAGGAGATGACACTTTGGAGGGTAGCTATCTGTATCGCCATCTCTTCAGGAGACAGTCTTTCCCCTGCTCCCATTGCCGAAATTAAATGGATGGCATGAGCCAAACTTTCTTCCATATCCATCAGTTTAGCTTCTAACTGTTGCATTCGACTTGGCCCCCGTTGCTCGCTTATGGAACCTTCATTCGTTGCACTCACCGGGGAAAAGGGGCCCCAAGGAGGAGGGTCCCCTTGGACGACTCTCGATCTCGCGGCTAGAATTCCCTTGGCCATACCCGTCACGGCCGAGATGCTGGTATCCACCGCATAGGTGCGACCTTGTATCTGCTCCCAACTTTGTTCAGGGACCTCCGTTGGCTCTTTCCACGGAGCAAGTTCGGAGTAATCCCAACTCAGGGCGCCGCGGCGAGACGTGTCCCCCTCCATCTGCTCGAACGTCCTGTTCCAATATCGCCATGGTTGGCTGCTGTCTAGCTCCGGGACGGTTCCTAGGCTTCGGCGCCCTTCCATCGAAACTCGTGGATGGAGTCCACCTGCCCGACGCTCTCTGGTTTCTCGGGGTCTGGCTCCCCACTCCGACGGGGTGGGTACCGAAATCAAGGGGAGAGCGGTCGCTTTCGGCCTTGCCCCGAGGTCGGCTTCGGTCTCGTCCCGAGTACTGAGTTCGATGAGAGGCGGGGTGGAAGTGGAGGCTCCGGTTCCGTTCCCGGCTGCTCCCAGCTCCTGGGAGTCTTGGGCTTGCACGGGTTGCACAGGTTGATTGTCGGGAGACGCATACGGATCAAACAAAGGATCCCTGTCCGGGACAACCTTGGATTCCGCTGGGCCCGACTCAGACATGATTGGTAACAAAATGTCAGACTGTGGCTAAATAAGGCACTCACTACAGGGTTCCCTTTAGAAGCAAACACAAGTCCATTGTTTGGAAAAGGAAACTTTACTGCAGAAAAGGTCCATTATAGTCCACTGTCCTGAATAGGAGAATCAGGATGGTACATGATCATTGTTACCAATGAAGAGCAAGCATAAGATACAGAGTAACAATACCCATCTGGATCAGCCTCCCCCCACAGTTCTCAAAACAACATCTCTCAGTCCTGGGAAGCTGCTCTCCTTCAAGGCCAATGCTTGGTGGAACGGTGTTAGACAAAACAGTCTCCTCCGGTGGGAATGCTGCCTGGGAACTGGTGCACCTGGGAAGAAAACACTCAAACACTAGAAGCATTAGAAAATGGAGTCAGTACAGTTTAGATATACACTGGACCTGACACTGGCAAATGCAAAGCTTCCAAAGCTCCATACATTTGTGTTATGGTGTAAACCATCCCACCCCCCCAAAATGTTTACTATAATTGCTTGAAGCTGGTTTTCAATCTGCAGCTTAAAGAGGAAATCATGGGTGGACTGAAGGACATGGAAACCTTAGACTGAACAGCACTCTAATTCTGATCATACATGAAGCATGCCTATCAGCAGGGAATAAGTGCAGGAGCACACACCTAAACATACACAATTATCCCTAGTGAGTGGTAAGCAATATGATGCAACAGGGTTAGCCAAACTGGTAAGAATTCTAGTGATCTGGCTGCCCGCCCTTGCCTAGTTACCATTCAGGCAATAGCTCTCAAGATCAAATTCTAACACTGACCCAAGAACCCAGAAATTGGCTCTCTGTCTAGTTTGGGGTTATGCTGCCCACAGCCCCAGTCTGGTGTCAGAAGGCTGCGGAAGAAGAAAAGGAGACACTTTCTCCATAGTGGGAAACTTGCAAAATCAAGTGCAGCTGAGGGCCCAAGCTTGCTGAGACATCTGATTCTGTGCATTGATTTAATCCACTTTTTTTTGAAGATGGCAACTGACTCAGACTTTCAAATGATCCCACCATCTAGAAGATTATCTTTTAAAATGCTTTATCAAGGAGGACTCGGATTCCTGCTGGACAGCGTCCCTCATAAAACTTACTGCTGTGGGGGGTTTGTTTGTTTAATAATCCAAATGAACTGCAGCTGAGCATCGTGTTATGTTCATGTGCTCTCCCTCACATGAAGGAAGCTAAATGTTGTTTGCAAATGCCAAGTTGGTGTGTCTCAGTTGTTCAATTCAGACTCTGGATAGTGGCAAATGTTACAACCCTTTATACGCATTCTCACCAAGCCTATTTATTTTGTGCAAACAAAGCAAGTGCCTATATCTCCTGCCCATAAAACATCCTTTCTGAGTTACTCTGTAAACAAATAAGTCTGAGCCAGAAACCCAATTTCCAGAGTCCAGATCACTAAAGCTAAGTGAACACCTTAGATAAATGTAACCTATTTCCAGAGGAATGAGAGGGCAATTTGATAACTGTCAATAATTCCCTTATTATGCCAAGTGAGTTTGTCAACTATGCTAACTGTCATGGCCCAGTCTGAGAGTGAGGTCTCCTCTGGAGGAGAGGAGCCTCGTGTAGCCAGCCAGGACTCCTCAGGAGAAGAGGAGCCCTGTGTAGCCAGCCCTAGCCCTGATTCAGCAGAAGCCAGCAATCAGGAGCAACAGCTGCTGGCTGATCAGAGCTTACAGCCAGCAGCTGAGGCACCAGCACCCTCCAGCTCCAATACTACAGAGGAAGCTCAGCCAGGGACTTCTACAGGTGCAGCGCAGCCAAGAGCCTCCACCCCTCCAGGTTCACCCACACCCAAGGAACGCCGCAGGCAGTGCCAGAGACTGGAACTGCAGGAGAGACGGCGCAGTGCTCGCCTCTTAAGCCAACGCCAGCTGCTGGAGAGTGATGATGAGTAGTGGCAGGATAGAGCCCCAGCAGCTGGCTGAAAACCACACCTGGCTATAAGAACCAGTCTGGAGGAACTGCTGGGCGTGGAAGCAACGTGTCTCCTGCTTGCAACCACTCTGTGTTTCGTGAACCTTGCCCGTGCCTGCTTTTGGACCTGACACTATCGGTGACTGACCTTGGACTGTGCCTGACCTTGCTTTTGGACTCTGGACTCACTCCTGGCTTTATCTCGTGCTCTGACCACCGGTTTGACTTGGCTTTTGCTCTTGGAACTCCCCTTTGACTTTGGCTTTAAGGTTTGGACTTGAACCACCCTGCTTGGGCTGGCCCAGCCCATGACACTAACTGATCTTACTTTCTTAATAAAAACTCCAAAGCAAGATTACAAGTCAGAGAAAACTATCTGAGTCATAAAGGCACAATGGACTTTTTTTCAAGGAGAGAGTCTTTGAATTCTGTATATTCACCACCAGAAGCACCGTTTGTATGATCTGGGGTCACATGTAAAAGGTGTAACATTTGGAAACGGAAATGGTTGTTTCAGTGCCTGTGACTCCCACATTCCAGTAACGTGTGACAGTCCTCACCACTCTCCCTGTGATCCGCAAGGACTATCCTGGAAATACAGAGTTCCCAAACTCTTCTTCCTGTAAAACTTTTGTAAAGGGGGGGGGATTTGCAAGGAGAATAGGCAACCAAGAAGATTGTTCTTCCCTTCAATGTTTTTGGAAAAGTTTTTTTTTAACCTAGCCAGGTTCTGAAGAAAGCCCAGATGAGAGAGAAAATGGCATTATGGGGACATTTGAGAAAATTATCAGGCCTCACTTTTGCATCCCTCCTGCCCATCTACCAAAGCAAGTGCACGACCACAAAGCCATGGCCTCTCTCCATATATAAGCCTGCATTGTATCAAGCCTGCTCACTTGGTGACCTCTGCCAGTACTGCCTACCCTGACTGGCCTGGTTCTGCAGGGTCTGAGGCAGAGAAAGGTCTTTTCTAATGCCTGCTACGTGTGATGCTGTAATTGTAAAGTCCAGGGATTACATCCACAGCATGAACAACAACCCTCCCCGCCATTCCTGTCCTATCAACACACAGGAGGTTGGGGTCCTTACTTTTGAAGACTTATTATTTAGTCAAGAGGGGATCTGCCACCTGAATGCCTCCTGCACATAACGTCGAGGAACATTTCAAGAAGAAAAAAGTAAGCAAACATTCCATTCCATTTATTTTAATTGCATTCACTAATAAAATTAAAGCATTGAATTAAAGCATGCTTTAGTCACAAGAAGCCTTGATCCTTTCATGACGTTCCATTTCAGTGACACTCCATCTTCACAGGAGACAGTTCGGCCGACTTCATTCGTCCTAAACTGTCTATGAGATTTCAACAGCTGTTCCCTAATCCATGCGAAGATTTACTTCTTAGCTATACATAATTAAGATATGGTGCTGCTTTAAACAACAACAACAAAAGCTGTGGACAGTTCCAGAATAGCTTAGAATTAATCCTGACAATATAATTATTACTGGTTCCTTTGCATAACAAAGAGAGCAAAGCTTCAAGAACGAGTCCTAGTTGTTGTTGGAGTGAAGGCCAGTGGCTAGTCATGCCTCGTTTGTGTTCGATTACCTGACGGAGTCAAGTAGGTTCTGTTATTTCTCTTACAGTGGTTTTGAGATCCACTGAAGTAAATCCTGATAACCTACAATTTGCTGCTGAAGTGCTACAGGAGAGTTATTAGGCTCCATTTAAGAGACAAGGAGAAAGAAAGTCGTAAAATACCTGGCCAAGGGGTCACTTGTTACTCTGAAGTGGTTGCTAATGGAACAAAGACTAATATCAAGAAGTATAGATAGAATAGCAGCAAAGAACTAAGCCAGCCTGTTTGCTCTCTTCATCTGTCTGAGCTGCTCTTGCTTAAGGAAGGATCATTGTCCCCTCCCCCATGCACATGATTTTTGTGCCACACAGAGAGTACATAGGAAAAGGGAAATCATGGTGCATCTCACGCCACTCACAAAAGACAAATGCACCATCTGTCAAAAGTGAATCTGGGAAAGGCAGGCTTCTTCCATCAGCTTTGCTTACAGCAAGACCATTGAGACAAGGCTGAACCAGCTGCCTAAGCAACTTCATTGCACGCCCAAGATAGCAATGTTTTTATAAACACCAATAAAGCAGCAGGTGATCCAAGAGATTCACCCTTCCAGCGTCACAAAGGATATTAGAATGCACTTCTTGGATTATGTGGTTCATCTGTTTAGAGTGGTTAGCTCCACATCTGTATGCAAACTTCACAGTCAACGTTTGTTCCACAGTTCTCCCCAAGAAGCAAAAGGATAGGTATAAACCTCTCTGCTTTGTGCATCATGGAGAACACGTTGCACTAATACATCTAGCAAGCAATTTTAAGCCCAATTTCAATGGCTTCCCTGTGCAATCTGTGCAATGGCACAGGGAAGCCATTGAAATTCATAAGCATAAGCACAATTTCAACAGGAAAGAAGAGACTTTAAGAATGAATAGAGCATGGTTTCCAGTCCTGAAAAACACCAGGCTAACAAGAGACTCTACACCCTACAATAGCCCTGCAGAGAAGATTAGCATATCAAGCACAAATCCATATGCAAAAGAACCTCCTCAGGATACAGTGAAACCTCCCTCCATTAGCATTCCACACCCTGGGAAACTCTTACAGGATGACTCAGCCCAATCCCACCTTCCCGAGTAGATATAAATTACCTCCCAACATCTTTTCCACACTGTGACACTGAGAGATCTCTGTCTTTTGGTGCTACACCTCTGAAGATGCCAGTCACAGCTGCTGGCAAAACGTCAGGAACTACAATGCCAAGACCACAACTATACAGCCCGGAAAATCCACAACAACCATATTTGAAAGGAATTTTCACACACAGACATCCCCCCCACACACACACACACAAATATAGTAGATATTGGCTATTCAACTGAGAAAAACTTTCTGTGCTTAAATATTCTCAAAAGTCTCTTCTCTTGATAAATTTAAAATGCTACAATTGGTCAACTGAGAATGAAATTGACAAATGGCTACAGGCTGACTGAATTCAATGGATTGCAGCCTTTAAAATGCCTGAAATCTTTTAAGGAATGTTTCAAACACTGCCATGTGGCTTTGTATTATTTTGTGCAATCTATTGATTAGATACCACAACTACATTTAAATATCCTCATACATATATTATATGAAGGGGGGAATGAAAAGTTGCTCCAATGCTTTGTAATTACTCAGCTGCTTTGAAAGATTTGTCCATTATGCATATTTTCCTTTGCAGCCTCCAAAGACCATTTAACAGAAATATACGTTCCTCCTGCACTTCACAGTGTTACATAAACCACCGTTCAGCCAAGTCACTAGAGACACCCAAACATGCAGGCAACAGGAAAAAAAATGGGCCTCTCTAAGCAAAAAAGAAATATGTCTCCACTTACAAGAGAAATGAAAACTTTGTAGTTTTTTTTTCCTCACAGGTCCTGGAGGGGCTTTAGTAGTCATAAAGGGGGAAAAAACCCTAATGGAGAAGAAGAGCTATTTCTTATATTTAGCTGTTTCAAAGAAACTTTTTTTAAGAAAACAAAATGACCACCAAATAAGATTTTTCAATAGCACATTAGCCTGCATGTGCGCATGAACAAGTAAATAGATTGTTCAGCATTTATTGACTCAAAAGTGAACTTATAGAATCATAGGATTGGAAGGGACCTCCAGGGACTGGAAGGGACCTCCAGGGACATCTACACCCCATACCCCCAGTGACCCCTGCTCCAAGCCCAGCAGATGTCATAACACTGTCAGGATCCCTAGCCAAACTGGCCTGGGGAAAATTGCTTCCTAATCCCAAAGTGGCAATCAGCATTACTCTGGGCGGGGAAGAAGGCCACAAGAGTTAAGTACTAATGTAACCCTTCCTGCTCTCCCTCTCATGATCTGCCTAGGTTCACAGAATCAGTGTTGCTGTCAGATGGCCGTCTAGCCTTCACTTAAAAACTTCCAAAGAAGGCAATCCCACTGCAAAATGCAGCAATCAGTGGGGGGTCATTCCAGCAAGTTACCACAAACATCAAGCAATGGATTAGCATATGTGAACCAGCCCCACAGAATTTTGTTTCAATTGCTGAATCCACTTGGGAGGTCCTGTTCTAAAGGGGTTGCATCCTCCTCCTAAAGGTTTAAGGATGTTCCTGAACCCAAGTATGCCTCTGGAGAATTCAAGTAGCATCAATCACTGGAATAACTGGTATCATCACTGGTATTGCAGCCACTCCCAGTAGAAAAGATGGCTGGACCACTTTTATAAACCTTGATAAACTCCATACTGGACAGATGCATACGAGGCTACATAAGGCTGCATAAGTAGAAAACCAGTATTGTGCAGTGGTTAGCATCCCGGACTAGGATCTCGGAGACCCAGGTTTGAATCCTCACTCAGCCATGGAAGCGTACATGACCTTGGGTCAGTCACATACTCTTAGCCTAACTTAAGTCACAGGGTTGTGGGGATAAAATGGAGGAAAGGAGAATGATGTAAGCTGCTTTGGGTCCCCACTGGAGGAAAAGGCAGGGTGTAAATTAAGTTAATAAATAAATAAATAAATAAATAAAATATGCCCTGAAAGCACAACTGGGTGAGAATGTGGCAGCCACTCATTAATAGACGTATGCCACAGGAAAGCTCAGACACAGGTGCTTTAAGACCTATACTGACTGGCTCACTTTGGCCACAAGTCTTCAGCCAAAGTGATGATCTTAACTTAGCCATAAACAATTTGGACCAAGGGATTCTCAAGGACAGCCTTCTCCCATCTGACCTCATATGAGTTAATATTATTAGGCAAGCCCACTGTGGAATGCCAGCATTACGTGTGGCTATACGGGCGTGTGCAAGGGGCAGAGGCTTTTTGGCAGTGGTGGTGCTCACCTTAGGGAAATCCCTCACCCAATGAAACTCATGTATTATGGACTTCAATAGATTTTTATTTCAGCAAGCGTAAGGAAATGAAAAATTGATTCAGTCCTTATTACAGTTTTGCTGGAAGCATTATGATTGCTGTGGTTCTGTTATAATGCTGCTACTCTCCTCCCTGAAATGTACATTTATTGATGTCACTTTCTTGCGTTTAATTCCATGTGAATTTCCATGTGATCGCTGGCATATCTGAAGCTACAGAGTGCACACTGAGCAAGCTGATGTTCATGCAAGAGAGAGGGGTCAGACTGCACTACGAAGGGAATAGCATCTCATAATGGTGCTGGCACAACTGTGCTCCAAGGCCACAAAGCACAGAAGAAGTCATATCCCCAAATATCGGTTCATTTTGCTTAAAGCATCGCACACTGTGTTCAGGTCACTCCGAAGATCTTGAACAACATTTTCAATACTTCTGGTGTCTTTCAGAATTTCAATGCTTTGGGTATACGGGTTGAAATATACAGAAAAGGGACGGTTGATTGATTTTGCAAAGTCCCTGTAAGAAAAAGAAAATTAAACTCCCGTTTCTGCACATCCAGATAAGAGAAAATTAGATTTGGGGGTTGTTTTTAAGGGTCAAGAGAAACACTTGCCTCATCTTCTCTTTAGCTTCTTCAAAACTTTCTGAGACAAAGTAAGCTTCCTGGAAAGTAGTGATAAGGCATTCTTGCAAACAGGTTGTCTTGGGATCAAATGTTTTCACATTGGCTTTATCAGACAAAGCATGCTGCAAAATACACCACAGCATCTGTTAAATTATATTATGGAACTCTGAAGTGCTTTTATATCATCATTATAGCATACTCTCAAACCGTTGCAAGACTCACATGTTTTATCCCAAATGGCCTTTCATCATGAATAGGATAAATCAATTTTTGTTTTAAAATCTATTAGTTTCTATAAGATTCTCCCCTACACACACATTATTGTATAATCAAGAATGATCATGGGATGTTTCTACTCTGTAGGCAGCATGTTTTAAATCATCATCACTGAGAAGGTTATCAAATACATATTCCCAGCATAATTGCAGGTGTAGGGAAATTATCCATTTTCCAGAGGCAGAAGGCAGTAATGTTCACCTGGACAGGTAAATTTAAATCTCATCATGTCATTCTCACAATCTATGTCCCATTGGGAGAATGGGTTTAAGTCTAGAAATGACTTGAATATAGTAATGTTTATTTATTGTATGCTGATAAAAGGCATTATCCTACTAATTTCACTGGAACATTTGAACACTGCCAGGAAAGAACAAAGAGTTACACTTAAATACATGGGAGAATGAGAAAAGCTACTTCCAGAAAAGGCATTAAAACATCGTATATGTTTATGTCACTGACAAAATATGGAAAACAGCCTCTTGGTTTACTTGTATGAAATTAGATTGAATTAACCAAATATGGCACTCTCAGGGAGTCTCATCATGTATATTATTAGGCACACAGCAAGATGAGAGGAACTGGACAGTAAATGGGTGGTCGCTACTATTCTCTCTAGGATGACACGGCTCTTTATTATTAATTTTCAGTCACTACGTTGGGATCTGTATTGTTTTATGCTAGCAAGGACTGAGCTGATGCATCCTTTAAGAAAAGTATCAACCCCTCCCAATACAATCCTGTACTCATAAAGAACCTACAAACCTGAGGCACGGATTGTTTTGTTAAGAGAGCATTTTAGTCATAAAAGAGGAAGGGATCTCTATGGGACAGATGGCCCAAAGTGCTCAAGGTTTTATAGAGCAGGGCAGGATGGTTAATGGAGATTTACTGTACTTGTTATGGTTTTAACCTTGAAATTGTAAGCTGTCTTGAACTAAACTTCCATTCCTAACATTCAGAAAGTTGGCCCAACTTTCGATTGCATTTTAATCTGGGAGTAAAAGTTTTGTTTTTGTGCAACAGAGCTATTCTCTACAGACTGTGAAAACAACATCTGTGTTTAGCTAAAAAGCTTGATCACATACTGCTTTAAAAGAAAAGAGGAACATTGAGAGCCAAAAAGTATGAATATATCTAGAAATATTTTCAGTATCATATTCATATTAAGCAGCACTCTCCAGAGAGCAAAGCATCATTCACCCATGACAGGTGTCTGGTACCAACTCAGATTACAGACTCCCAAAAGCATTTTTAATTTCGTCTGTAGAAAATTTGGGAGTCCAGTTGTGTGCTTGGTCTCTTTCTCTTCCAAAAGGAAGACACACTCAACCCAGTTTGTGGGAAGGTTGCTAGGATACCAGCAATGAGTGCTGTGGGTGGTACAGACCAGAGGTAAGTAGTTGTCACTTATAGGCCAGGCATTGTAACAGACGTATGCAATTCCAAAACCTACTTTGGCTGCTGCCAACCCCCTTCTTTGAATGGAAAAAGTGAAGCTGTAATATATTACTGCCTCCTGTGGAACCTGAGTAGGTGCAGAAGATCTGAATAAATAGTCCTATCAACCACCTATTCTGCCTGTGGTGATTCTCCAGACAAGAACAGTAGGTATAGAAGCAAAGAAGAAAAGAAGTGAACTAATTCCCTCACCTCTTTAAGCAGGGGCTGTTTTGTTCTGGCTCTTTTGGGAATGGTGCACATGCAAGAAGGTCCTAGTTGAGCTTGGCTTTGCTTCCTAGGCTGTCTTGTGCAACACAGCCAGTGGCTTAGGATTGCACACTGACTGATACATTGTCAAAAGAAAGCAAAATATGGGCATCATAGAGAAAGAACCACTGTGCTTGCTGCTTCTAGGTATGCCACAGCAATCATATCTAAGCCATTTAGACTTGTTGCCACACAGAAAGGTACATCTCTGAAAAAAATATAAAATGACCAAACAGCCTAATGTATTAGTAAACACATTTATTTGAAACTCAGAATTCTATATTATTCTTTTGAATCTATACATAGAAAGAGAGCTAGTTACTACCCATAAGGAGTACAGAGTAATGTTGATTTGTAAACATACCTTAAGTTCTCCAATGGAAGACAAAAGGCCTGCCCCGTAAGCCCGAAGTTGCCCATCTTGCTTACAAAGGCCAAACTCAATGGTGAAAAAATAGCACTGTAAAAAGAAAAACACAGATGAGTACAGCAATAGATGCCTGCCCATGCTGAAACCACTTGTTTAATCCATTCATTTAGAATTTCATGTTTTCTCAACAAGTTCAACCAAGGACATCCATTGCTCAGTTCCTTAAATGTCAGGTTCCTACAAAGAGCAAAATCAGCACTACTCTAATTTATTTCCCCAGATCCTTTCATGAATCTATTAAGGAAGAATTACTAACAGAATCACCATGAATCAACTCCAGCACAGTAGCCATTGTGGGGAGGCACATTTGCTTCAAGTCTCTCCCCACCATCTAGTCAACCAAAGCATGACGTTGACAAATCATTCACAAACCGATAACACAATGAGCCAAATAATAAACCATGCATACAGTGAAGTGGACTCTGGCTTACACAACAAGAAATGTGTTGGTCTTGACTTCTGGGATTAAGCAGTGAATTTACTGCAGCTGAGTTTTACGAGCTCTCTGCCGTGACCTTCCTGGTTCCTTGGGACTCGAGAATTCGAGTCCCCAAGTCCCCCCCCCCAGGGAGGGGAGGCAGGCTGGAACAAGGTGAAAGAGCTCAAGGGGTCTGGCAACCCCCGGGAAGCCCCGACACCAGTTCTGAAAACAAGGACCAACAAAGGAGCCAATATGGCTACGAAGCTGCCAAAACCGAAAGTCCGACAAGCCAAAATGAACTACAGCGAATAAAGCAAATTCCTAACAAGACAGATAAAAACAACTCGAAGACAGCTCAAGAGATTTCACAACGCTTTCCATCAAGTAAGGAGATTGTTTTATGGTTTTATGAGGGCTAACCAGCCTGATTGCGAGGCATCTGCCGGGGTAAAGCTGGGAGGAGGGAGAGACAGAGAGAGATTGTAAAGAGACTCTCACAGCAGACAGCTGGAAAGCAATACATCTTTGAACATAATTAACAAAACAAAGCTTTTTACCACTTTGATGAGTTTGGACATAACACCTATAAGTAATTTGAAATGGCTTCCTGGGAAGAAGAAGTATTTTCTAAATTGCAAGAAATTTCTAAATTAATGACTGAACTATTAACTAAAGCAGACGGGATATTTGGAGTAGAAATGGATAAAAGTAAGACAAAAAATGACAATACAGAAGAAATCTCTAAAGAGACAGATTTAAGTGGGAAAAAATAGAGCGAAATGAGAAAAAATATAATCTACAAAATGGACGATTGTACCAGTACGTCTTCTTGAAGATACAAGGCAGTAGCAAGAAAGGGGCAGAGCCACGAAGCAGACCTGCAAAGAGAGAACCTAGCATTCTACTACTGAAAGGGGAAAAAAGAGTGCAGCGGATTTTAAAGCAGAAAAATAAACAGAGAAGTGAAAATTAGCACTGCTCCCTTTATATATTGATGTATACCATTGTTTTCCTGATATCTTTTGTTCTACTATTTCCATCTCCTGCTCCTGGAATGACTAAGGGATTAATATTCCTGGCTAAAATGCAAAAGATGGGAAAGGTGATCTATCTATAATATACACAACAGAAAAGATTATTAGAAATGACATAAGGAATAGAGTGAATGGATTAAAAAGCATAGAAATTAAATAATGATTACAGAAAATAAAAGGGAAACTTGAAGGTATATGGGATGTTAATTACATATTTAGTGGCTTTTTGTATTTGGATTGATGGATATATGTCTTGTATATGCATCTGCTAACTGTTTGTGTCTTGTTGTAACCCTTCCCTGTCTACTAAAAACCCAATAAAACCTGATATAAAAAAAATTGTTAGTCTATAAAAGTTCCAGAAGACTCCTTGTTATTATAATAAGTGTGCTATTAATAATAAACTAAAACCAGACAAAACTGCAAATCTGAATGAAGTAGCAAAGGAAAAAATGAATGTCACCTATTACTCCTGGGTAAGTAAGTCTGTAGTGGGGCTCCTCTGGTCTCTGACCTTTTGGGCTTTGTCAACATTTTGAAACAGATACTAAACTATAGAGGCACCAAATGTACGAAGGATTCTTGACATTTTTTCCTGCAGCATACACAGATGTTACTACTTTTTCTGGCAAAATATGAAAAAGACATTCTTTTCAAAACAATAACCAGACATTCTGAACGTTAATCAGGAATCTGCAATGTAGCTTCAGGTGTGGGCAATCTCTCAATGACATTCATTTGTTTCCAACTGTGTCTTAAGAGCTGCCAATATCACTGCAGTTGGATTACCCATGGAAATAATGTCTCCTGTGAGCGGTCTACTCATGTTTGCTAAACAGGCCTTACACAATAACCTGTACTCGCCAAATGGAATTTTGGATGATTTTTTTAGATTGGCCAACCTCGGTGACTTTTGATGTTCTGCTCACTCTCAAAAGCAATTTACCATGCAGAATTGGAAGTTACCTTTCCATGGGAAAACCAAGTCTAAAACCCCGTTGGGCTCACAGAAATAGTTTCATGATTCTCCTAGCTTTTCTCTCCCATGGTTTAAAAAAAATGTGCAAATTTGTTTTTTACTTTGAATATGACCATGATGGTCTTTCATAGGTTATCATGAATTTGATCCTGAGCTGTTCAGAGCTTTCAGATTAAGCACCTTATAGTCTTTGTAAACAAAGGCAGACAAGCAAAGTAATCCAGACAAATAAATCATTGCAGCCCTTTGTAAAGGGACGTGACAACATTATTGTGTGTGCTAATTCTGATCTTCCTGTGTCATTATTCCTCTTAGAGAGAGAAGTCTACCTAAGGGCCAAGCTACAAGTGACGAACGACAATTGAACGGCTAGTGAACAGACTCACGTGTATTCCTCCCTGTTCACTTGCGCTCCACTTGCGCTCCACTTATGATCAAGTGGAGCGCAAGTGAACAGGGAGGAATACACATGAGTCTGTTCACTTGCTGTTCAAGTGTCATTCATCACTTGTAGCTTGGCTCTCAGACTTCTGCCAAGGGACCAATTGCAGTGCAGGAGGATCAAGTCAGATAACTGAGATATTTATCATGTTTTCTTCCTGACCCCTCCTCATCACCCTCAAATTATTGTCACACTGGAGATATCATTATACAAAATAACCACCTTAATCTCCTTGTCAAGTTTACTCATTTGTGAATATGCAATATTATTTGTCTATCGGAGAAGTTTTGTAAATCAATTAATTTATGTTTGTGTGTAAGATCAGTTATTACAGAGAGTGCATAAAAAAGGATTATTCCAACCTCATGCATGCATGCCAAAATAACAGATTTTCATTTTAGGGAAGTAACAGTATTTGAAAAGTCTGTATTTTGTGAACATATATAATATGCCAGATATGAAATGCCAAGATGATAAAATGTAATTTGTGTCTGCCAATTTCTAATTTTATAAATATTGTACATGTAGGAGTACCCTTTTCCTGGGAAAAAATGATGTTGCAATATATTTGCCATATGCATAGGCTTGGAGAGATGCTACAAAGCCTTTGTTAGGCCATGAAGTGAGGAATCTCACCCAATGCTGCCATCTTCAGAGCATTAGTCCTTAATGCAATTATTTTAACCACTGCAGAATAATCAGCATGTCACATCTGTTGGTTTCACTGCTTTAGAGAACTCTTCAGCCAATATATCACATTGATTAGAAAAACACAAATTAACAATATAGGATTCACATTTTGAACAATTGTCCAACAGGCTCCCATCAGGCTTATTCCTTTTAATTAACATCCTGTCTATTAATCGCTTTTATTCTATTACCATCTCAATCTTAAGTATAGCTATTTTTTCACTATTTTTAAATAAAAGGGACTAATTAAATTCATTTCTCAGGCTAATCCAGTTATTAAAACAAACATCTCTCTTCTGGGATGTTCTTTGCTTTCCCGTGGTTATATTTCACTCTTTCCTTTTAAAATAATATAAGATGGTGAATGAATAGCAATCCTCAATTTAGAGAGACTTCTGCATATGTATGTTTTCTGCATTTATAAAAGGAGATCCAAGTGCTCATCTGGTCCCCCAACAGATGCACCTGGTGTGAGACAAACACAGGCAACAATGCATGACTAGAGCTGGATAGTGGACCTAAATTACATCGGATACTGCAGTGTAACATCCCAACACAAAGCAGAGCTTCACACATGCACTTCCTCAGGCTGCCCCCAGAAGTCAACAGTCTATGCCCAAATACACTGAATCCCGAGCTGCCCTCATGTGTAAGGGTGTCTTGGGCTGGGCAAGCAGAAATTATCCTGTTAGTGTCAGCAGGAACCAGAGGCAGCCCTAGAAATGCAAGATCAGCAGGGAGTTTTTTCCATTGTACCATTAAATTGGAACCTACTGTGAAAATGATCAATGCAACATGCAGGGCAAGCAGAAGCTCAGCTGATAAAAGGAAGCAAAGTTTCTAACATTTTTGATGGTGCCGTAAAGACCTTTGCTTAAAGCATCATTTGGACCATGAATCAATAAAGGTACGAAGACGATTATTTTAAAATGCATAAGCAGGGAACAGAGATGAGATGTGAAACAGTATTCCTCCCATCTTGTGAATCAGCATGGGATCTTTCCAGTTCATTTACTGATGTAGTGGGAACATATCAAACACAGGAGGCCTGTGGAAATTATGGGGCCCATTGAAATCGATAAGATGTGCAGGGTATGTATCTTTTCGCCAGTTAACAATATAAACAGAAATACAGCCAAGAAATATCTTACCTAATACAACATAAATCCTATTCTATCATCTTCTCTGGACAGATTCTGGTGGGATGGTCGGGGGGGGGGAGTGTCACGAGAAAGATCTTGCTTGCATTATGCTAGCAGCAGATGAGCATAACTAAGTTTGTTTTCTTTTTCCTGCAGATGCTATAAAGGTTGGGTGTAGCACAAACTGCAGGGCAGGAACTAAATGGCTCTTGGCCTATGGTTTGCAGCCAGTGCCCTGTCAAATTCCTGCCAGCTCAAGATATATTATTACTTTGTTTGGTTGGTTTAATTATATTGGGGTTTTTTTTATACTTGTAAGCTGCTTTGTATCCCTTTGGGGAGAAAGTGGGATATAAATAAATATTCCTTTTTCAAAAGCATTGGGAAATAGTAGCAATTCCACCTAAATCTATACCTATACCTAAATCTATGTTTTGAGCATCCCTATTAATAGCACAGAGTTGTAGTTTCTTCCCCCTCCTGTAGCTTAAAGTTTCTCCAGAGGGAAAAAAAGAAAAACTTCTCTTGATTTTTTAACATGCTCATCTTGACCTTCTCCATTTTTACATCCTCATTGTGTCACCCTCCCTTTTCACAAGAGTTCAGAGCACTAAACAGGATTGGCCAGAAAGACAAAGCAAAGTCAGCATCACATAAATACTGAATTAGTGAGAAAGGGTACAACAGAGAATATGCAACAATTATGTTCTCTCTCCACCCTATACAGTGGATTGGCCAGTGGCTATCCAGAAGTTTCAAGAATTATATTAGATGTCCATGCCACTGGATTACTGGGAGCCCCAAGTTTGCAGCCTGTTAGGGGTGGAAAGGAGTGGCATATGGTGGTCACTTTTAATCTTGAGGCCCGGCAGCTTCTAGCTGCCTCATTGGGGCTGTTTCAAAACACCCGGCTAGCCAATCGATAGTGAGCTGGCTGAGTTAGCGCGGGGGGTGGGTGGGGAGGCTTTGTGCAGCCAGCAGATCTAAGGTATGCATTCTTCCTGCCAGCAGAGTCTACATTTGGGAGCCACCCAGGCCCCCTCAGCACTTGGCTGTTAGACGGCTTCCTGCTCATCCCTTCTTCTCTGTATTGCTGTGATTGGAGGCTCTGTACAACTGTTGGGATTCATTCATATGCAGGTGTGCACATATCACAAAGCCCCATCAGAGTCCTCATTTTGGGCTGCTCAATTGTCTTTTGGGTGAAAAGGAGGGCCAAAGCCAGCATCAATGGATCTCAGCTTGGCCCTTTCCCTCTTGCAAATATCAGATGGTGTGGCAAGCAGGGGATTTGAGGGGCTAGCTCCTGCCCTCTCTCTACCAGGTTTTGAGAGAGAGCAATTTTCCAAAATCCTGGCTTCTCTTAGGTGAAAATGATTTGGTGCAGACAAAAGGGGCTGCACTTGTAATTAGAGCACAGAAGGATACAGAAAGAATTAGACATTTATGCCCTGGAGTGCTGCTGGTTTGAATGGAACTCCTTCAAAGAAGGATCTGGAGGGGTGCAAGCAAACTGGCCAGAACTGAGAAGACAAGGAGCAATGCCAACATGGCCATTAAAAAGGTTGTTTTGGCAAATGAAGGGGCCAGTATTTTCCTGTATCAAAGTGATGGTGCTCACCTTTCCAAGGAGGGATGTGACCTCTATTTGGCTGATCTTTGTCAGGGCCAGCGTAACATAATTGTCAGCAGGTAGGGTAAGGGATGTTAAGCTAGACTAACCCAATTATGTGGCAGGAATAGGGTGGGTTGTTAGGGATAAGTAAAGTTAATTGGCGAACACCCTGAGGTATTTCAGTGATGGGGTGTGTGTGTCTAGAACAGGCCATCGCATGCCATGCAGCTAGAAGGCATTGTGAAGGAGCACCCAGGGTGCTCTGAGCAGCATCTATCGAACCTGGTAAGTGCGTCGTGGCCCATCGGGGAGATGGACGAAGCTGAGCACCTCTTGGCACAGGAGGGCTAGGGTAAACAAGGCAGCAAACCCGCCAGCTGAGCTTGGAGCCAGGGTGGGGATCCGGTGGGCACTCAAGGAGGATACCTAGTGCAGCTTGCCCTGAAATAGTCAGCTTTACGTCGTAAGTGTTGGAGATCCGCCATTTAAAGTTAAATGTTTAAATAAAAAACTAGTTGACCTCACATAAACTGTCTGTGTATTTATTGATTTGGGTGGCAGGACAATTACCACCACACAGGAGAAAGGATCGGCAAAGGCAGCATCACACGAATGCTGAACTAGTGAGAAAGGGTACAACAGAATATGCAACAATTGCCTCTTCACTCTATATGAGTGTGTCAGTTTTGCTGAAAGGTAGAAAATAGTGATACCATTGAGACATTGAGATAGAAAGAAAGAGAGAAAATGGATTGTCTTGGACAGAAGTGGGGTTGCCAGCCTCCAGGTGGTGGCTGGAGATCTCCTACAGTAATAACTGATCTCCAGGCTACAGAGATGATAAAGACTACTGAGATTCCCCTTGAATAAAATGGCTGCTTTGGAGGATAGACTGTATGGTATTATACCCTGCTGAGCTCCCTCACCTTCCTAAACTCCTCCCTTCCCAGGCTCTACCTCCCAAGTCTCCAGAAATATTGCAACCCAAAGCTATCAACCCTAAAAGTCATAACAAAAATAATGAATTCATCTGTCACACATACACACACATATAACTGAACAAAATTATGGATGTTAAATTGCTGAACATAACTAAGGAGTCAAAGTTATCAGCAAGGTTCCTGTCCAGACACACCTTAAAAACCAACTAGATTTCCAGAATACGAGCATATGAATAATCACTGTGCTTAACTATTTGTTTACATTTTTTCTTTTTCCTCTCTATGAGTATACAAATCTTGCTGCCTAAGAATTCACTTCATGCATCTGATCAAGTGGGCTCAGAGCCACAAAAGCTATTACTGAAAAACATGAGAGCCAGTTTGGTGTAGTGGTTAAGAGCGCAGGACTCTAATCTGGAGAGCCAGGTTTGATTCTCCACTCCACCACTTGAAGCCAGCTGGGTGACCTTGGGCTAGTCACAGCTAGACATAGGCACAAACAGAATTACGAACAAAAAAAACCCCACGAACAGATCGTTCATCTGTTCACGAATAAGCCGTTCGTGAGGCCCCATTCTAAATGAACAACTGGTCGTTGGAAGCCTCGTTCATTGCCTTTGTCAGCCATTCATCAAGCCAGAAAGTCTGGTGCCTTTCAATCAATTCCCCTGGCAACGGAGGCAAGGACTGAACTCTGTCTGAACTCCTTCTGGCTTTCCTTCTGGCTTTAACCCTTCAAAGTTCTTCCAGCAGAGAGTCCTGCTTTTTTTGGGTGACCTTGGGTCAGTCACAGCTCCTCAGAGCTCTCTCAGCTCCATGCACCTCACAGGGTAATTGTGATGAGGATAATAATAACATACTTTGTAAACCGCTCTGAGTGGGCGTTAAGTTGTCCTGAAGGGCGGTATATAAATCAAATGTAGTTGTTGTTGTTATTCATGTGTTGCCATTTTTAAAATTTTTATTATAGCTAGGGGCCCAAGATTTTAGCTAGTGGCCCAAGACTCTCCTGACCTTTGAGAAATCCTGGGGACTACGACATGTGCATCTGAGGTTCTAAGGATATCATTAATTTCTTCAAATATGCAGAAGTCTATTGCAAAGCCCAAGCATATCTGTGTGCTTTTACAGGCCTGTAAACTGCTGGCATCAGAAGCACATAAATTGAATTTAGACTACTTATGTTTATGTTCAGAAGTTTTTATTATCCTTAAATAAATCCAGAACCTCCTAATGTTATCCTTTTAAGCACAGTCACCATTGAAGGGAATTTTTTTAAAGGTTCACTTAAGCATCCTAAGGGATAGTAACCTTGAAAAATCCATGTGAAACCAGTGGGAATCTTGGATGGGCAGATCAAGTGTGTGGAATGTGGAGTGCTACCAATTGGGAGGGTGAGGCTTCAGCCACCACAAATTGGTTTTAATCAGAAATGTTTCTGTTTTTTAAGCTTTCCCATCCTTTAAACAGAAGTTGTTATACAGTTATAGAAGTCTGTTATTTTGATTCATGAGGCGGGGGGAACCAAATCCTGTAGTGCAATATGATCCTGCAAGGAGAGTACTCTGTCCATGATTATCTCACTTTGGGTAGATGATTATTGTTTGTTTGTACTGCATATTATACCATGTATTCAAAGTGTTGAGGGAGCTAAGGAATGGAACTTAGGCCTACTCTTTTTGTTAATGAAACAGTGTAGCAGATGAGAAATAGCTTCTATAGAACTGGGACCACAGACAAAACATGGCACGGGCACAAAAGGCACCTTTCTGAAACGGTAAACAAAGGATGAAAGCCTTGTAAATTTTAGTACATGCCTTTCTGGCAAAAGAGTACTGTTAAAAAGTTACAATTCATGTTTAAATCTGAACACGCTAAACCGAGGAGGAGATTTAACTTTAGAAAGCAAAGAAACATCCTGCTGAGTGAGACAATTTTTAAATTGGACATTAACTACTTTAGGGCAAATGATATGAAAGTAAGCTATAGAACAGCCAAAAGAATTAAAGATGTGTTCTGTAGCTAATTTTTCACTTTCAATGAGTTGTTGTGGTATGATTGCTCCCCAAAGCATAACATGGTTACCCAACCTTCCAATGTCTCCTGAAGACAAATCCATTGCCTTAAAAGGTACACATAAGGTTTGATTTGGATACAAAGTCTCTTTGCCACCCCAATCGGAATGAAGAGGCAGATACATGATTTGGAACTAAAGGGCCACTTTATTAATATAACATCAACCATTAAATACAGCAAGGGCAAACTAGCAGTACAGATCAAGCCACGGGGTCACCCCTGGAGCACCGCCTTGACCTGTCTGGGCAAGCCCCACAGCCCCGGGTAGGAGCCATCCATGTAACGGCTTTTCCCTGGCCAGCCAGGCAAAATGGTTCCCCCCTTCAAGCTCCTAAAGCCTCAGCCGTACAGCATGAGGGAAGGACTTGTACAAGGGGTTCACTGCAGGCAGTCTCCAGATGGTGGTAGCTGTCACACAAGCATACCATCCGCTCCTGGTAGACCCCATTTCCCCTGACTGATAGACAACAGGTCCCAAATGTAAATGAGAGAGAGAAAGAGAGAGACACTCTGCCAGACCAGTGAGCCTGGTGCTGGGCCCTGGCTCTCCTCTTGCAGTCTGAAGATAGCGAGCAGGGGAAATTCACAGCTTCTCCAAGGCAGCTACTGCTGCCTAGCCCTGTGGGCCTTTAGTAAAACCAGCCTCAGAGGAGCTCGGCTGAGAGAGCTTGAGATGTACTCTGCTCAAGCCGAGCACGCAGAGCAACTGCCAGCAGGGCGGGCGGAATTTGGATACAAAGTCTCTTTCTGTTCACAGAAGGGCAATGGGCTGAAGGTCAAAGGTCATTTGCTACTGATGGAAAGCATAACAGAAATTCCCTGACTCCTCCTACTGCTGCAGCCCACCAGCCAACCTAAAATTCTGCTCCTGTAGGTCAAGAGTTTAGGGTTGTCCACAGACTTGGAGAAAAATGTCCTCTTGATTAAATAGAGGTTTATTGGGATGTTTTTTTTACCTCCACTGGCCGTTAAGCCTCTGTTAAAGGTATAGGGCATTTTTTTCCAGGCCTGCTGGCAATTCCTCCAGAGTCTCATATGTATCATTTGGTATATTTTGGCCACTGTTAATAAATTCATGACACAAAGTCTGTCCTTCAGACCTAAATAGGCAACATGCGGACGACAACCTTGAAATTTAACTAGAAATTGAACATTTTAAAAAGCTATTTCACTTGCAATTATGTTGTAATTATGTTGTTAGGTTGTCAACATTTTAAAATTTTTAAACACCATGTAAATTGTATGAAAGTTAGCCCAAGAGAGTGTAATGAACTTTCATATGTATTACTGTATGCTGGATTATGGCCACCACGCATTGATTCATCTTTTCAATCGTAGGACTACACAGTCTAGACTATAAATATAGAATTGCAGAGAAAGCATTTTAGTGGAAAATAAAAATATTACGACGGGCAGTGCAATCCTAACAGTGGCAGGGAAAGTGAATAGGAACCGAACTAAGGTTTGCGACAGCGGAACTGGCTCCTACGTGCATGTAAATGCCCTTCCGTCAGCAGTGACATGAGGTGCAGCAGCGCTGGCGGGCTGGCACCGCCGCAAGCGAGAGCTGGCCTGGCAGAGGCGGAGAAGCGGCGTAAACCCCTGCGTTGGCACAGGAGGGGGCGGGGAGGAGGGCGGGGCCAGAGTTAGTTTGCTCCCTAAGCCCTTCCAGAAGCGGGAACGCCCACAGCAGCACAAAAGAGCTATGCCATGAAAGAACAAGGTGTAGCCCATAGGTGCCCATTGAACGGCAAAAACTCAGCCCCCTCTCCGAGCTCCCAGCCCTGCCCCCATGGTCCGAAGGAGCATAGGATGGGAACTATCATGGGGACCAATCAGCGTGTGCTCCCTGCGTGGACGAGCCCCCCTCCCCGCACCCAGTCACCCGCAAATGCACCCTATAAAACATCCGGCCAGCGCTGCCCGTGCCCCAGGTAAGTGAGCACATGGCAGGAAGCTCTGCCCGTTTGCTGTGTGCCGTGGGCACTTTGAACATGAGGCGGGAGAGAGGGTGCCCATGGTGGCAAGCACTGGGTGCACTTTGGGGACTTTGCAAGGAAAGTGGGAGAACCGTGCACTCGCTGAAGGGAAGAAGGGCAAAGTCCAGAATGTCTGGCTAACTAACAACAACCACTCCTGTTTCCTTGCAGGTGTCCTGACTCTGAAGTTCCAGCTCAGTAAGGAGCGAGGGAGCGCTGACAGGTAAGGAGGAGATGGGGCGACAGCTAACCCATCCCACTGATTAGTGCTAACTGCCCCATCACCTGAACCCACCTGACCACTAGCCTCTTCAGGTGAGGCTCGGCAGGAGAGGGGGTGATGATGGCAGCCCCTGCCTGCCCCAGAGGCAGTTGCCCAGAAAACTACTCTTGACCAGGTGTTTGTAACTACCAGCTTGTTTCCTCCCTTAAAGGTAAAAGCACCCCAAGGCAGAGTGCATCCTCGCCAGACGGTCTTGCATCAGCTGCTCACTGCCGCTGCCGTTGGTGCTCTCTACTATGCGCATCTCCTCAGATGCTGGAGTGTGGGCTTTGCCTCGGCCGTGGACCGAGGCAAAGCCCACATGTGTGTCTTTCTCTTGCAGGCACATCCTGAGCATGTCTGCTCCCCCCCACCCTGGTAATCCTCTCCGAGTGACATTCGGATCCAGCCCAGGAAGCAATATCTTGCAGCAGTCTGCATCTCAGCCTCGCCCCTGGAAGCTAGAAGGAGGGCTGCGCGAAATGCCTTGGCCCCCTTTCCAGCCTAGAAACAATGGCACTGTTTCCAGTTTAATAAAACGAGTTGAAAAACAACAAACGTGTGTGTTTGCATGCCTGACTGACTTTGTCCTTAGCCCCTCCCCCACACATTTCCAATCACACATCCCCACAAATGTATCAAGCAGACCCCGTTCAGCCTCCCTGCCCCATTCCTCCCCCCAGTGTAATGTCAGGCAGAGGGGTGGGAATTGAACCATTGCCCATGAATTTCTGCGGGGAGGGGGGAGGCACTGAGGACTTTCAGTCTCTGACAGGCTGAGTGGCTGGCATCTGATAAGCCAGGAAGACCAGGTGCAGGTGGAAAGCTACTGCCAGGGGGTGGGGGTTGTGTTTGCAGAAGCAGGGATGGGCTTGGCATGGGGAGGGTCTGTCAGTTGGCTCTGGGGGGCATCTCCCCAGTACTGGGACGTGGCTATCAAGGTCTGGCCCCTGCTCTCGCTTTGTAGAGATGCAGTGATGTGTTCCCGTTGCGCGGTAGCAAGTCTGAGTGCGCTTTTCATTCCCCTCATTTCCAAACGGCCTCCCGGCTTCCCACATGGTTCCCAATGGGCGTTCCTGTCACTCATTGCTGGCCCCACCTCCCCCCCACCTGCTTCTCCGGAACCTGGGGACTAATTAGGGTTGCCGGTCTCCAGGTGGTAGATGGAGATCTCCCAAAATTACAACTGCTCCCCAGACAACAGAGATCAGCTCCCTACAGTCTGGCCCTACTTTTCAGGGGGGGGAAACCTTTTTCTTTGGGGAGTGGCAATGGAAGCAGGTATGTGCAGGTGCACCAAGTGCCTCATCAGAAATGGGGGCTGGACGGGTGAGGGGGGTGTTTGAATCTGGACCTTCACTGTCACCTCTGCCCCCCTCCCTGGCAGGGATGCCTGCCCTCTGATGGGGGCCTATTGGAGGAGGAGGAGGCAGCAGCAGGGATCATGGCCTACCCATTGGCTGCGCCGCTGCTTTTCCCTCGCCTGGATGTGAGGGGAGGGGTGTGGTCATTGGCTGGTGTGAGCAGGGTTGTCAGGGGAATGGTGGGCAGAACCTCTCGGGGGGCCCTGCATTTCACCTTGCCATGCTCGGGCGCTGGTGGAACTATCCTACAAAAGTCAATAGGGCGCTGTCCAGCACCGCCCCATTTACACCGGTGCACGAGCAATGGTGCTGCCTGGAGGGTTAGGATTGCACTGTAAATCTCATTTATTAAATTCTTTGGTTCTACAAGTGACTATTAAGGAAATATAATCCAACTGTAATTTCTCTCATAAGCAAATCTCGAACTACATTCAGGTGCACTATTTATTAACTATCACCTTTGAGCAGATGCTTACACGATTTAAGATGAGCCTATAGTTATTGATTTGGAGGGATGGGGGGTTAGTCTCAATACTGTTTGCCATAATCAGCATTGTAAAAAAAAATGAGCCTTTGTGGGAAAATAACTATTAATGTTTCTTTTGAGCCTGCTGTTGAAGTCAGTCAAACCTCAAGAGCCTATGGCATTGTTTATGGAAATGTCCTTGAAACTGTATTGAAATCTACTTGATACTGATTGGACTAATCTCATACCATGTAATCTGCCTTGAGTCTCAGTGAGAAAGGCGAACTATAAATGGCATAAATAAAATAAATAAATAATTAAGACAATATCACAGAGCTACAGTCTTCTGAAAGACAGTATTAAAAATGTACACTATTTATAAAATTATCTATAGTAACCCAGTTCTTTCAGTTATACATTTCTGCAGGCTACACTACACCTTATATATCATTCTATTTTCCTTTGTCTCATTTAAAAAAATGCAAAGCACCCATGGGTAGTTTTTAGTCAAGGAATGTGAATGGGACTTTTTAAACATTTCCTTAGCAGGCACCTTTCTACTCAAAAACACACTCTTCTACCCCACTCCCAACAGCTTTCCCACCAGCACCTTTTCCTCTCTTGGGAAGAAAAGCAGCTGGGGGAGGTTTTGAACAGCAAAATAGCTGGCATCGATGTGATTAAATGTTCTGCCTCTCCGCCTAATTCCAGTTCTCTACACTTGGATCTATGCATGGCGATTTTGCATTGAAAAAAAATGACTAGGAAAAATATCCTGGACATGATGTATAATTTGGTCCTGGGTCATCATGTTTATCACAAAACATTCATACATTTTAATTTCTACTCTATGAATTTACCTCATCAAGAAAAAAACAGCCCTGCCCCAACTTTGGATTTTTGAAAGCTTTGGAAAATCCCTTTTCATTCCCTTACCATTTATTTCTCATCTTTGGCAGGTTCAGAGATCTGAAGTTTAATGTTATTAATTTATCCTGGCATTCTAAAGAAAGAACAATATGCAATGAAAACAATGCTCCTTCCAATTGACATTAAAAAGTGTGTCAGGTTCATTTATATTCAAAGTTCTCTTGAGTAGCCTAAGTGAACATTTGTTCATTTCTCTTTCAAGCTGTTGCTCTAGTTTTGGCTGTCTAAAATAGTTCATGCTTATCTTGAGGGAAGCAGAATCAGCCTTTTGACATCCTTTCCAGGGATCCTTTGAATGCTGAGCTACACATTATATGCAGGGCAAACGTATATCAACCCTGTCCTCCCACACCTTTTTCAAAACAATGCTGCCTTCCATGAAATCACTGCAACATCCTTTTCCTTCACAGTGGAAAGGGGTATATTCAATCAAGTGGCTTTGCTGTGCTCTCACTGCTTTGAAAGAACATGAACTGCCATCATTTGTCAAGACCACAAAAATATCCCAAACAAAATCATCTTAAAATGAATACATTATGGACTTGAATGCCTCATGAATCTGACACTCTCATGGGGAAGGCTCTTGTGGCTCACCAATGGAAAAGAAGCACAAGCGTCCGGATGTTCTTATTGTGCTCCTCAGTTCATATTGCACCCATGTTACCACTTTGAACACTAGTCCATGGTTCAGAAGGCAGCAAGGTAGAAAGTATAATATGTGCAGGATGTTACCATTGGATGTGACATACTATCCCTTTTGTCTCTCACAGCCACCATGGAAAGAGCCAAAGTGTGATCATAAAAGAGTTGGCCAAAAGTAGAAGACAGCCAAAAGTAGAGAACTGCAAACCCCTCTAGTAACTCTGTAAGGCCTTCTAAGGAGAGACTTTGGATATAACAACAACAACAGCATTCGATTTATATACCACCCTTCAGGATCACTTAACACCCCACTCAGAGCGGTTTACAAAGTATGTCATTATTATCCCCACAACCAAACACCCTGTGAGGTGGGTGGGGCTGAAGAGCTCCAGAGAACTGTGACTAGCCCAAGGTCACCC
The DNA here is from genome assembly GCF_028583425.1 of Eublepharis macularius. Lineage (NCBI taxonomy): Eukaryota > Metazoa > Chordata > Lepidosauria > Squamata > Eublepharidae > Eublepharis > Eublepharis macularius. The sequence goes on from NC_072798.1 coordinate 62,065,736, forward strand.
AGCTGGCTTCAAGTGGAGGAGTGGGGAATCAAACCCGGCTCTCCAGAGTAGAGTCCCGCGCTCTTAACCACTACACCAAACTGGCTCTCTAAGGAAATTGTTCAGGAATTGCACTTCCAATTTATAATATTTAAAAAATGAATCTTTTCATTTCCACTATATAGGAAGAAGAAAAAACACATTCAGCTTTAGATGGCCATCACCTATTTGTCTAGAATGCCCAGACACACCCAGAACTGATAGCTTTATTCTGGATTCTGGAGGGAACAGTTCCACGGTTCTATTTGAGGTGGGAGTTCTCTGTTTATACCCTGGTATATATACAATCTCAATTCTTCCTCCTTTCTCAAACTCTGAATGTTGCCTTAGCAACAGGTGTCTGTACAAGTGGTTCCTGCAGAAGAAGCCAACAAAAATATTGTAATGTTAGCCCTACTTTACCCAAACAATGAGAGGTTCTAGTACTTACCAAGGTTGATTCCCTTTGGAGAACCCTGGTTTATGGTATTTTGTAGTACTTGCTTTATTTTCAAATATCCATGCAGAATACTGGTGCATTCCTACAAGGCAGAAGATCTGCTACTGGACATTAGATACCCAAAGAGTCAGAACCTGAACCCCAAAGATGCTTCAGCCAACTCTCTGCAAAGCCTGACTGCTTCTCTGTCTCTTCCTAGATCCTGAAAATGAACTTTCTTTTCACTTGCACAAACAAACCCTGACCACTCTTTTCAGCATGGAGGTGAGTGGGAAAACCCTGTAATCCTTGATGGCTGTTTGATGACATAGTGAGGGAATACTCACAATAATAAAAAATATTACAATTCTTTCTGTAATGTAAATAAATAGATTCTGACTAATCAGAGGCAAAACTCCCTACAATGCATCTGCATTCCCTTTGTTGTCTACAGATATTCAAAAAAATTAATATTATATTTTTGAAACACAGAAAACAGAGCTGGAGGGGACTCCAAAAGTCATGTAGTCCAACAACGCAGGAAATTCACAGCTAGACATGGGCACGAGCGGGGGGGGGGAACCCCGAACACCCTGTTTGTCGTTCGTTGCCATCCACGAACAATGAACATGGACGAACATGAACTGATCCCAGACATGTTTGTTGTTCGTGGGGGCCAGAAACCCCACCCCCACCCCCACTTAGCCCCCCTCCCCTCAAACCCACTTACCTGGCCCTTTAAAGATCCTGTCCTGGCAAAAACAGCAGTGTCTGCTGGCAGCTAATTTGAGGGGTTACCAAATTTGCAGGGGACATAGTCCTCACTGTCCTCTGAAGACCCCCCAAGTTTCAGAGAGATTGCACCCCTGGAAAGGCATGATCCACGGGTCTCCCCATTGGCTGTCATTTTCTCTCCACAGTGGCAAAAATGGGACTCCCTGCTGGAAGTACTTTGAAGGGTTAAAGCCAGAAGAAAAGCCAGAAGGAGTTCAGGACAGAGTTCAGTCCCCCCCTGCCTCCAGTTGCCAAGGGGACTGATTGCAGGTGCCAGACTGTCTGGCTTGATGAGCAGCTGCCAAAGGCAATGAACAAGGCTTGCAACGACCACCTGTTCATTTAGGATGGGGCCTCATGAACAGCTTGTTCGAGAACAGCAGATTAGGCTGTTCATGGGTTTTTTCTGTTCGTAATGCTGTTCATGCCCATGTCTATTCACAGCTACCGCCCTCCTCACCCCACTCCCAGTGACCCCTGTTCTATGTTAAGAGGAAGGGGGCAAAAGCCCTCTAGGATCCCTGGCCAATCTGGCCTAGAGGAAAATTTCTTCCTGATCCCAAAGTGGCAATATGCATTACCCTGGGTATATAAGAAAGACCGCCGCCATCATCATCCTCACCATCATCATCGCCATCATCATCATCGATTTATATACCACCCTTCAGGACAACTTAATACCACAGTCAGAGCAGTTTACAATGTTGTTATTATCCCCACAACAATCACCTTGTGGGTAGGGCTGAGAGAGCCCAAGGTCACCCATCTGGTTTCAAGCAGAGGAGTGCCCAGTTCTCTAGATTAGAGTCCTGCCACTCTTAACCACTACACCAAAGGTTCTGATGGCTCCCGTCAGAACCTTACACCAGTTCATCTCTTCATGCCCTCCCTTCTCCTGATCTGTGTAGATTCATATTGAGTAATAGAATTATCACTGCTATCAGGTGTCCATCTAGCCTCTTCTTAAATACCTCCAAGTAAGGGAAGCTCTGAGTAACCGCTCTAACATCAGTAAGTTGTTCCTAATGTTTAGCTGAAAACTCTTTTGCTTTAATTTTAACAACATAAGAGCATAAGAACATAAGAGAAGCCATGTTGGATCAGGCCAATGGCCCATCCAGTCCAACACTCTGTGTCACAAAGTGGCCAAAAAACCAGGTGTCATCAGGAGGTCTGCCAGTGGGGAAGGGACACTAGAAGCCCTCCCACTGATTGCCCCCTCAAACACCAAGAATACAGAGCATCACTGCCCTAGACAGAGTTCCATCTATACCTTGTGGCTAATAGCCACTGATGGACCTCTGCTCCATATGTTTATCCAATCCCCTCTTGAAGCTGTCTGTGCTTGAAGCTGCCACCACCTCCTGTGACAGTGAATTCCATGTGTTAATCACTCTTTGGGTGAAGAAGTACTTCCTTTTATCCATTCTAACCCGACTGCTCAGCAATTTCATTGAGTGCCCATGAGTTCTTGTATTGTGAGAAAGGGAAAAAATTTTTAACCCATTTGTTTTTGGTCTAACCTTCTGGGGCAACAGAAAACTCTGCTCCATCCTCTATGTGATAGTCCTACAAATAATTGAAAAGAACTATAGTATTACCTATCATTCACCTCCTGTCCAGGCTAACATACTCAGCTCTTTCAACCTTTCTTCATAGGATTTGGTCTCCAGACCCCTCGTCATCTTTATTGCCCTCCTTTGGACATGTTCCAGCTTGCCAAAATCCTTCTTAAACTGTGATGCCCAAAAAATGTACACAGTAGTCATGGTTTAACCAGAACAGAGTAAAGTGATACCATCTGTTGATACAGCTTAAAAGCCCCTGGCCCCGTACTTACTGGGACTGGTGTTTGCAGGGCTTGCAAGGGAAGGGATGAGCAGGAGTGGCTCTATCCCTTCTAGCCGGCCCCAGCTTTAGCTACTTGCAGCTCCAAGTTGAGCCGCGCGGTTTGAATCCCCAAGCCACCCAATCAGTGAAGCTGGCTGAGTGTTTGAGGCTGGGAGCCATTGCTGGACCTGAGGGAAGAAGTTTTCCCTCAGGTCCTCCCACCCTCTACTTTGTATTAAAACCTACTTGGCAAAAATAGGAAGGCCTCACCTGAAAGACAGAACAAGGGGAAAGAGTAATTATGCTACTAAGAACATTTCCCAAATGGGAGGGGTTTTTCACAGCTCTTACATGAAATCTTCTTCAAATAGAATTTAGCATCTGCTGGGTTTTTTATAGCAGTGAAGCCATGTATGGAGAATGAATCACTGATATAGATTAGACTGGTGAGTCACCACTAAGTTACCTGTCAAAAGTTTGTAAACATACTAGAGAGATACAGAGTATACTGAGAAAGTAAAGTAATATTAAGTCTAATACTTTCAGCACAAAGCTTATTCATACATAGTCAAAAGGTCTCAGTGCTTAATAGTTTCCCACCTGTATGAAGGTTTTACAGTTTGCATCTCCTTCAGGGCTGTAGTCAGAATGGGGTCAATATACCACCTCACTTGGAACACTGCTTTGCCCAGTCTAAGACATTTTAAAAATCAGGATTTTAATGTATAACTGGATGTTTTCAGGTAAGTTTCTTGTTTAAAAATTCTCCACTAGCTACTATGACTGGGAGAATAGCCAGGGGCTTAAATGAAAGAATGGGTCACTTACAGCAAAGATGACCCACAATTTCAGCTTGAAATCTAAGTGGCACAATGCAGGGTTATCCTAAGCAGAGTTACACCAACGTAAGCAGAGTTAGCAGTATGGAACTTTGTTTAAGACTCAGTCGTTCATCGATCCAAAGTTGCAGTTAAGCCATAGTCCTGAAAGGGCCATCGGTAGGATAGAACCAAAGAATGTACATGTTATAAGCTGTCAAATTACTTCCAGTTTATGGTAATCCTATGAATTAATGACCTCAAAACCACGAATACTGATTCACAGACTATAAGAGTTTTTCAAACAGGGTTTTGAAATTTGTAATATGGCAACTCCTAATGAAAGATTTTAGAGCTTTCTATTATTTAAAGAAAAGCTCTAGTTTGAAAATGGTGGTGCTCCAAACTCTACCCACCTGACCCATCTAAGATTCTCTTTTAATGATGAATTTATCAAGATCACTACCGTCTGTATCATGCTTAAGTGAGCCTGGAAAAAAATCAATTTAGTTCCAATGATTGTGAGCATGGCAGGGTGCTTAAAGGGGATAATTTGAGTAAGTTATTTAAGGAAGGCATTCAAAAAGCTTCTGAACTTAGTTCATAGGTTTCTTATGCTAACATTTCCTAGATCCATTCAAATACCTTTAATGGCATACAAAGATCTAAGACAGCAAACAGGTCACTATAAAATTACATAAAATATCAGAAGTCAATATATTTATACAAAACTTGTATGAATCTTAAGCACACCCACTAAAAACTCCGCAACTACTTTAGAAATCGCTGTATCATCATCCTTTAACAGAACATTGTTCTGGTGTTCAATACATTTTGGCAACCTCTCAAACAGCATTCTCCGCAACTTATCATATAAATGGCATTCCAAAATTATATGCTGGATGGTATCTGGGCAGTTGGCTCCACACAAACAATTTCTTTCTGAAAAGGGGACTCACTGGTATCTCCCCTGAAGGACATTGGAGGGAAAGGCATTTAGTCTGGCCCTACGACAGCCTGGGGTCTCAAGATCATAAAAGTACTGTGGAATTCTGCCAACATATGTAGTCAATTCTAATGCAGCTGAGGAGCAAACAAAAGGTTGGGCTGGAAATAACTTGTGTTGCTCCCAATCTAGTAGACGCTGCTTAACACCATTCAGGATATAGGCCTCATCAGACATAAATAGGTCCTCCACTGCTAGTCCCATATACTTAAGTTTACTCAGTATTCCCGCTGACCACGCCCAGGAATACTGATCCCTTTTCAAATAGGTTAAAAAACTAGAAGGCTCAGCTCTAAAATAAATTTTAAGCCAAAATTTAAAGGTAGTGATCCAAGCCCTTGTCTCAATCAAAGATTGACCCAATTCCGCACACAAAGCAAAATAGGAAACACAATTTCGGACATTTCATAGATACTAAAATACACAGAAAGGTTCATGTTGGAGACTTGAGGGGCTGCTGTGAGTTGTGAAGAAATCACTAGTTTACCGTTCGTGTCCTTGACCCGCTGTTCCACATGGAAATATGTCAGTCACTTCTAGAAAGGAAGGCTGGATCTGGTTCTAGGCTCACATGTTACATTTACAATACAGGGTTACTCCAGTCTGTCCACTGATTTCACTAGACTTAGGCTGCAGTAATTTTGCATAGATTAACTAATAATGCAAACAAGAAACTCGGTTTAGTCCAATCTTCCAACTCTTGAGTAACAGATTTCTGCAGAAATTTCATTCATCTATTCACATTTTATCCAGGAAAGGTTGTATATTAATTTCATCAATATTATTGTTTCCTTTCATTAACAATTTTGCAGCAGGATTTGAGTCCAGTGGCACCTTAGAGACCAGTGATATTTTCAGGGCATAAGCTTTTGAGATTCAAAGCTCCCTTCTTCAGAAACAAGGATGGTACGAGGATACAAGATGGGAACTTTGATTCTCGAAAGCTCATGCCCTGTCTCTAAATTGCTGCTGGACTCAAATCCTACAGTTCTAGTGCAGATCAACAAGGCCATCTACGTGAAACTATTAACAGTCTTGGATGTTTTGCCCTTGTGTTTTTCACTACAAGTTAAACTGCATCATAGGTGTTATAGCTTTAAAGCTACATAAGCTGTCGCTATTGTGCCCGTGTTTTTTTATTTAGTTCAATCCATGTTTCATTTCAAAATCCATGATTTTTCCATCTAGACACAATGCGATATTCCTCCACAACTGCTTCCCAATGACAATTTCTCTCCATCCATGGTCATTTGAAGGTCTAACATGAGGTACTCACTCTATATCACTGCAGTTGATTGCAGTATTTTGCAAAAGTAGAAGCCCTAGCTCAACAACACATTATGGCTTTGTAAGATAGGTTATTGTGGTCCTTATTAGAGTTGGACATGATCAGCATTACGATAGAAAAATACCCACGATAATGGCATTCGCGCGATCGGGACCCGGCGGATTGGTGCCATCCACGGCGACCAATCCAGCGTCCGGGGTGGGGGGCTTCATTGGGGCTTGATCGGGGCGATCGGTATCTGATCGGAGATCCAGTCACTCCGGCGTCAGTAATCTATTCCCCTGGCAACGGAGCCAGGGGAATGCCTGAGCTGAGTTTGCCCTCCTCCTGTCACCCTGGAAACCCAAATGGAAGCCCAGCTTGCCTTGATCAGCAGGGCTTCCTTCCAACCACGGAGCAGCAATGCACTCACCAGTTGGAAGACAGCCAGGGGAGGGAGGGGGAAGGGGGTGTTCTGTAGCCATGGGCACTCCAAACGTTTTTTGCTTTTTTGAAAAACGGGGCTTTGTAGGAGGAATGGCTGTTTTTCTGTCTGTCACTCTGTTTTTAACCTGCTTTTAAAACACTGTATTTTGTGGGAAAACCTAATTCACAGCTCTGTGTGTGTGTTTAAAATATGCTTTTGGAAGACTGGCTGCTTGCTTTTAAAATTGGGTGGGGAGGAATGGAGGATTCTGTCCCTGCTTTTTTTTTAAAAGCTAGCTGAAACATGTTGACGGGGTCTCTCTCTCTCTCTATTTGGAGAGGCAGGGATGGGTTAAAAACTCCCCCCCCCTCTGTTCTAAGTGTGTGTGTGAACGTCCCCTCCCTGAGAGAGGCGGCTTGTCGCCAGGTTAAAAACTTCTCCCTCCTGCTCTCTCACTCTGTGTGTGTGTGTGTGTGTGTGCACGCGCGCGCGCGCGCGCGCGCACGTGTGTGTGTGTGTGAACGTCCCCTCCCTGAGGGGAGGCGGCTCGTCGCCGGGTTAAAAACTTTTTTCCCCCTCCTCTGCTTTAAGTGTGTGTGTGTGTGTGAACGTCCCAGAGGCGGCTCATCGCTGCCACCACCCACCTTCCCACATAGCTGGGAACAGCGAGGCGCCCCTCCGCTTTGGCCTCCCCGATCCCTGATCCACAGATCAGAAATGGGAGATGACCGATGTGGATCGGTGATTTGGGGTCGTCGCCAGCGCCAATCCCCAATCAGCTTGATCGGTAATTTTTTTGGATCGTGCCCACCTCTAGTCCTTATCATGCAGCTCTGTGATATTCATGCAGCTTTCTTTTCTCTCTCTCTGAGTGTGTGAATACACTAATACACACTCAAGTTGAAGCATAACAATGAATAATGCAGGGATTTGTTCAACATTCATTTATATGTGCATACTTTAATAGTATAGAACTGCTAAATGTAAATGAAGGTAATATATGTGCCAGAGGGAACTCAAAACGATGGCAAAATTAGTGTTTGGTTCTAGAAAGGAAGATTGGGTTCATAAAAATTGTATTAGACAGTTTGACAACGAGATCATGTCACATCTTCATTAAATTTTTCCAAGTTTATATTCCATTACCCATCCCTGGTGCCTTTTAATACTAAGATGCCAACTTTTCTAAGCAGTATCATGAAATAATTAAGCCCTATCCCAGGTCTGAAGTTAGAATTTTCTGGCTATCAAGCATATTGTCTAAAGTTCATTTATTCATTCAACTATCCCAGATCAAAAACAGCCAGCATCAACCTGGGTGAATGAAATCAGCTAACAAACTTGATTTGACTGTTCACAGTGGACAGTGATTAAAGCAATTGCCTTTCATGCATTGCAACACTAAATATTCAGAAGAATCTATTTACCACTGAGTCGAAAAGAAACTTTGACTCACATGGCTAGAAAGCAGCATAAATGTTTAATTCTTTCTCAATGGACTGGGATATTTATGGCCATGTTGCTCCAGAAAATAGACACGGTTAGCACTCACAGCTGTTGCTGTTTTCTTGCTCAGTTTTAAAAAAAACATAGAATTTAACTCATCTGTGTGTGTACTGAAGAGCAGCAACAGGTGCGGGTGGATGAGGTGTTCTTTCTACTTTGGCAGCAGCTTAGAATTTGAGTGAATTCTCTAGGTATGTGTTCAGTGTCATGGTAGGGGGAGTAACACACACAATTGAAAGGACTTGCCCCATTTCCTGTCCCTCCTTCCTGCTATGCAGAGTATTTGTCACCACTCAAGCTCTGCCTTTTTACTTGTCTACCTATGGCTTGAGATGCAGTTGGGACTCCATGCATATATCTTGGACATGTGCAACTTATCCTGCCTGCTGTCTAACCCAGCCAGTATGGTGGAAGAACAGCCAGAGATGAAGGTGAGAATTTTGAGCACAGGCTGAACTCTTAAGGATTGTTATTTGCTAACACTAGAGCTATAGTAACACTAGTAACACAATGTCACTAGAGCACAAGTACTTTGGAAAACTATATCACAGCATTACAGGGTATTGCAGAACTAAAAATGAAAAATTTGACGGTGTCAAAAGAGGTGAGCTAAATTGTACAATAGCTGGTGTTATCTTGGCATTCCCTTCCTGGGATGTACACAAGCCCTCTGGAACATCGGCAGTAGAGGCTAGTCAAGAGAGACTCCCCTCTATTCCTTTCCTTGCATCCAGGCTTGTGTGCTTCTGACAGAGAGTCCAGACCATTTAACCCTTCCTTCCACAATGGGTGGTCTGCTCTTCACTCTATCATGAGTTTGGAAGCAGAGCCCCGCTGAGGTTGCCAACTCAGGGTTGAGCAATTCCTGAAGATCTGCGGGTGGAGTCTGGGGAAGGTGGGTTCAGGGATGGGATGGACCTCACTCAGCAGGGTATAAAACCATAGACTGTACCCTCCAAAAAGCCATTTTATCCATGGGAACTCTGTAATCTGGAGATGAATGTTGTTCCAAGAGAACTAACAGCTAGTTTCTAGGCCTAATTCAAAGTGTTAATTTTGCCCATCAAAGTCATTCATGAGGCTGGATCCCATAGATTTCCACATGTGAAACCCTTGTGCAAGTACTAAAATTACTTCTCACTGTCAGTTTGCAATAAATAAAAACAATTGCATTCCAATTACCTTTTCTTTGTGTACATGACACATCAGAAAATATTTGTTCGGATACAGGTTTAGAACTAAATTAAATGAAATCATCTGATATATCTACTGTACATTCCATTGCTCTCTATGCCCATTGTTGAACATTATATTAAAGCTCTTTGTGATGTTGCAGCCTTTGACCTACGGCTAAATACATTACCCTTTCTTCTCATTCATCACTGGATCCATCCCACAGTCTGCAACCTATGCCTCAGAGAATACTTCCCCCTGACACACACACATTTCCAGTTGGGACCCATAGGCCAATTACGAAAGTATCCCCTACCCAAGGTCCCCCCCACCCCATCTAATAAAGGTCGTTTCCACACACGTTGAATAGTGCACTTTCAATGCACTTTAGTTATCCTTTAGAAGTGGATTTTGTGTTTCACACACGAAAACCCAGGCCATTTCCACACATGTTGAATAATGCACTTTCAATGCACTTTAGCAATCCTTTGGAAGTGGATTTTTTGTACCACACATGGAAAAGCTGTTCCAAATGTTCACTAAAGAGTATTGAAAGTGGATTATCCAACGTGTGTGGAAGCAGCCCGTTCCAAATGATCACTAAAGAGCATTGAAAGTGTATTATCCATGTGTGGAAACAGCCAAAATAAGGACAACAGGGGAGAGAGCAGGACATTTTCAGCAGGAGCCCCAAAACTCTGGAATGAGCGCCTGGAAATGGTACCTCTTTCCACTGTATAGTCTACCTTTTTAGGCAAGCTTTGGAAACTGTTGTCATTTTATACTTTCTTGTGATTTTGCATTTTTCTATAAGTTCTTCACAATTATCAGAGAGACAAGCTGAAATATTTTAAAGACATTTTATTAAAAAGACATGCTTATATGATTACATTTTAAATGTATGCTAATAGTAGTTATAAACTCATATTTTAAAACCTGGGCAGTGTAAGGCAGAACAGAGGCTGTGGTTTCATCTGGGCTTTTCTTTTTTTAAAAAAAATACAGTTAAATTGTTCTTCACTAAGTGATGTTAATGCAGGTCAGGATCTCATCCACATATACTCCTTTGAGAACAATAGCGGCGCACAAGCAAGTGAAAACAAGCCACAATCTAAAATATATGTTTGCAAAATAAAGGACTTTGGAATGATATTAGTTACTTAATGAATTACTGTGGTTTCTCCGGATACTATAGAAGCTATTTTTAAGAGCATCCGCTCTCTTTTTCTTTGCCTCTCTGGCAGATCACAGATTCACAGCATGAGTGATTGAACTTCAGCAGAGGGCTGTGATTGCCGATTCCGCAATTTCTTAATGATGATGATGTTTCCCCCTGAAAATAGCAGCCATAATGAGCATGCAAATGCTTTGTCAGGCTCACATTATTCTCTTATTAACTTGAATATCAAAATCTATTACAATTTTGTGCCTGAAAGTTGACATGCTGGGTAATGTTCATTATATGAGGCCTTACAAAACATTACTATAAAACATCCAGAATACGCCAGTTATGCCACACTAAATGTCTGGGTAGTTATATGCCTTTTTCTTTTTTATACCTGATTTTTTTAAGGGTCTGATTTCATGACTGGTGAAAACAACGTCCAGTAATGCACATTTGGTTTTTCAATACAAACAACATCACTCAAAACTTTTTAAAAAACACATGGAATCACATCATGTCTTTTGCATATCTCTTAATGTTATCAGTGTCTCATTTTCCAGCATGTGGGTGCCACCTTGAACACAGTAGCATTCTGTAGGCTTTTAAAAACATATTTGGGAGGGGGTGTTTTGTGTTTGCTATGCCTTTGGTTTAGGTTTATATCCACCAATCAGTGTCACATGGAATCTATGGTGATACAAGAATAACACCACAGTGGACAGATATGTGGCTAACTATAAAATATTCCTAACCAAAAGAAACTATGTATAAAATCAAGGTCAGACTTAGAATTGGGGCTCAGCACATACATAGATAATGCAAAGGATTATAGCAGGCTAGTTAAAACTGAGAGTCGCCTGTCTCCACTGACCTGAAAGTACCATGATGTAACTGCTGAAATGCAACAAGATGAAACAGAGTCTTTGTGGACTGAAAAATCAAAAAGAGTCCAGTAGCACCTTTAAGACTAACCAATTTTATTGTAGCATAAGCTTTCGAGAATCACAGTTCTCTTCGTCAGATGCATGGAGGGCAAAAAGAGAAACTGGTCAGATATAGAGGAGGAGAGGGGGGGCGGGGTAGATGCAAACATCTCCTTCTGATGTGGAGATCAGTTTGCTTCTGTAAAGGTTCAGAGGACTTAGCCGTGTTAGTCTGTAGTAGCAAAATCAAAAAGAGTCCAGCAGCACTTCCAAGACCAACCAATTCCACTGCAGCACAAGCCTTCGAGAACCACAGCTCTCCCCGCCAGATGCATCTGACAAAGAGAACTGTGATCCCCGAAAGCCCATGCCAGGTGCCACTGGACTCCCCCTGACCCCGCCTCTGTAAGGAAATCAGTTACCTGTGATAATGAGATAACCATTCATAGTCCCTATTCAGTCCCAGCTTGACAGAGTCAAATTTACATATGAATTCCAATTCAGCAGCTTCCCGTTGGATTTTGTTTTTGAAAGGTTTCTGTTGAACTACAGCGACCTTTAAGTCTTTGATGGAATGTCCTGGTAGATTGAAGTGTTCTCCCAGTGTTCTGGGAGTTCTGGAAACCAGAAACCAGAAACCAGCTGTTTGCAACTGCATATCAGAAGGAGATGTTTGCATCTACCCCGCCCCCCCTCTCCTCCTCTATATCTGACCAGTTTCTCTTTTTGCCCTCCATGCATCTGATGAAGAGAACTGTGATTCTCGAAAGCTTATGCTACAATAAAATTGGTTAGTCTTAAAGGTGCTACTGGACTCTTTTTGATTTTGCTACTACAGACTAACACGGCTAACTCCTCTGAATTTGTGGACTGAGGGCTTGTATAAATGATACCATTGATCCTTTTCAAATAATGCACTTGTGTGTTTAGAAGAATTATCATGTGCATTTAGCACATTGAGTTGGTAGTTTGCCACCCCAGGATCCATGTCAAGAATTTCATAATGATTTTAGGTGATATTTTTATTTAGCCATGCATTACATTCACAGGGAATAAGGATTTAGGTATCATTTACTAGAGAGTCCAAGAAAGGAGACTATGCAGATATCTGTATTATTATTCTCCACTAAAACACTGCAACTACAACTCCCTTTAAAAGTCTAGCAATCTTATGGGATAAGAAGCCTTGAAAACCCTGGGATAGAGGAAGGGAGACATTCCTATAGAAACAGAAAAACTGTTACATCACATAGTTACTTAGTTCATCTATACCGCACCTTTCTCCACAATGGAGACTCAAATAAATTTACATTGTTCTCCTCTCCTCTGTTTTATTGATGCCGATTAATGTTTGCAACAATCCACGGCAAATACTCACAGTAGACATTATCTCTCCACTCAGAACATAGTAAACCATATCATTTAGTTTTAGACTTGGCCAAACAGGAGACCACATGCAGTGTTAAGAGCAGACAGCAAGAGGCCATCACATAAACTTTTGATATACTGGTATCTTTGCAGCGCACTCCTACACAGATCTAAATCTTTTCAGTAGGGCTTACTCCCATGAAGGTGTTCTTAGGATTGCACTGATAGTCAAGAAAGGACTTGTTTATGCCATCAATCTTCCCAACTTAATCCCTACACCCATTTCAGATTCTTATTTATTTACACTTCCAAAGGCTGAACACATCTTATAGCTGTGTGATCCTCTTATGCTTCTGGTCCTCAGCAATTAAATTGCTGCAGATCTCTACCTCAATTAAATTCTGAGACCTCACATGCACGCGTGTGCATGCACACACACATGCACACCAACCAGCTATCTCCAAATATTACCACAGATGCAGTTTGTACACTCCCCTTCGCAAGTTAGTCTAATTACGAACAATCAGAAACATGAGATAGTCATGTCTTCAGACAGTGACATTAGCGGTGGGCTAGATCCAATCAGCCTCCCCGGAGCCTTCCTCCAGTTTAAGGAGCCTTCCTCCAATTTTAAATGGCTCTTTCCTCAACGGAAGAACCGCTTAAATTGGAAGATGACTTAGGCTGGAGGAAGACTTAAACCTTTGCTCAGTAGAGTGGTAGGACAGGGGCAGGATGCAACCCTATATATGCACCCTTATTCTATGATCATGGCTGTACTTATAGAAATGCCAGTAGTGATACCAAGTTACAGAGACTTGGTATGTCAGATGTAGAGCTTATATGTAATGTCACCACCATGTGGCCCCTGAGCTAGGAACACAAATTCTGACTTCTTTTCTGGGCATCATAGAATAACAGCTGTTCAGGGAGGAAAGTGTACTTCTGTTACATACAATTTGTCTTGAGTTCTGCTGATCCCCTGAATCATCTTGCACTTCTAGTGCTAGAATAGTTTTAGCAGCAAATAAACTGTTGAACAAGGGGGTCCCAGTTCAAATCGCCCCTCTGTCTTAGGCAAGCCACTGTCCTTTGAGTGTCTACAATATAGGAATAGCAATACTGCTATATTTATTGTAAGATTTCCTGATATAAATGTACATAGACCATTCTGAACACTCTAAAATACTATGCAAATGCTGGATCACTTCTGTGTATCAGTTTCCAGTTGTAGGGGGACTGCTATTGCTTTCAGCCCCCTTAAATCTATAATAATATTAAGATATACATGCATTGAGATTCTATGGGCATGGAATCGTACTAACTCAAATGCCGCAGTAACTGCTAAGGGTCAAACAACATGATACATTTGGCCACAAGTCACTTTCCCTGTGGCCCTATGGCAGCCCTATGGTTGGGTCAGGGGCCCCCTGATGAGGCTCATGGCCAAATTTAATGCCTGAGGATAGTTTTTTTGATACAGACTATGGGCTACACTGCAGAAGGAATGATAATTGTTCTAAGACGGTAACTGGCAAACCTGCCATTTTCACCAGTTACCACTGATGCTGTCCAAATTACAATTGGTTTTCAACTGATTTTCTTTTTTACATTTAGATCCCATGATGACAATATTATCAATCTTCTTTTGATTAAAGGAAAGCTAGTAGAGTAATATTTCAATCACAGAAACAGTGTTAAGCTTTAAGAAAGCTTAAAAGGATTCTTAAATTCACTGAGTTGATGAAATAATCTGAAAAAAGCCAACCACCTCCTCTTTCAGCTTTTTAATGTTCACTTGGAGAGAGAAATTTTGCAAATTTCCCTTTAATGGGCATATTTCCATTGGCATATGTAAGCAAAATATAAACAAATATTTATGTTTTTAAAAAGACAATTACCATTAAATCGGTTTCTTTTTATCATTCAATCAAGGATAAACAATGTATATTTATAAAAATGAGCTCAATAAACATTTGCAAAACTTCCATTATCTCCAATTTCAGAAAATCAATTCACTGCTGCTGTTTTTTGTATATAGGCCAACAAAAAAAGGAGCAGATATTGTGTAGTTTTCATTCCCCAGCGCCAGATTAAAATGTCACAATAAATGTTACCAAAAAAAAGAAGAGGGGGGGGTGCAGTTTTTAATACATAAGAGGCAGAGCTTGAAAAGCAGCTTCAAACAAGAAGGCAGGAATGTGGGGGGGGGCAGTTTAATGGAGTCAATTAGTGCCTTAGAGCAGTTTCTTTAATTAGACAGATTTGTAGATAGAGCTATAGAGGAAGAAAGTAGAAAAGATTTGTATATAAAAATGCTGCCTGCCTCATTTCTGAAATAATGGACACTATGCCTTGACTTAAATATGGAATGAAATAGATTGAGAATGCAGTGTACCAACACTCATCTTCTGCAATCTCATAGATCATGATTTTATACTGCAAAGATGGTTCTGTGTAGCTCTCATTACTGCAACAGACCGTTTACACAATAGCTTTCTGAGTAACAGTCCCCCACTGCCACAATTTCCCCCCTTCCACCGGATGGCTTTTTTAAAAAATCAGGAATTTCTAGATTGCTATAACATTATGACAAATTAGTGCCATGATCTACTAGTTTCCAGCTTTTATTTACCAGTTGTTTTTTTTAAAAAAGGTGCTCCGGAAAGCCTTCTGGCGCAGGGGGTGGGTGGGATGTCAGCCATGAGATCTGTGACAAGGAAAATGGTGACGGTGTAAGTAATATCCACACCTTCCTGTCTATGAAGCGTCCAAAGGCACTTTCACTGCCATTTTCCCCAAATGATGACACCAAAACAGGTTTGGAAAGAATCACAGCAAAGCAGAAGAAAACATAGAAGCAGGGCACATTGCTGAGAGCATCATGTGGGATGTTCCTGCAAACAGTGCTGTTGTAAAGAAGCAAAGGCAGAGCAAAATATCCATGTGGAAATAGCCTATATTTTATTTATTTATTTTACATCATTTATACCCCTCTGGCTTATATCATTCTCCTCTGCTTCATTTTATTCGCAGGACACAACCCTGTGAGGTAGGTTAGGCTGACATCAAGTAATGCACCCAAGGTCACCCAGTGAGTTTCCATGGCAAAAGGGGGATTCAAACCTGGGTCTCCCCTATTCTAGTCCAGCATTCAAACCACTACGCCACACTAGCACTCAACAGGCAGGCATGTTATGAGTGTGGGACGAATCTCCTCCAAAATTATAAATGGGACATTCTGTCATTATTCTCTGAAGGAACATACACGATGCATATACATTGATTGCCCAAATATCGAACATTCCCCAACATTTGAGGAAAACATCACGGAATGCCTGCAGATGTAGAATTCTGCATCTTCATCTGAACAGCCAATAAGTACATGAACAGCCACTGAGTAAAGCACCGACGTATCATCAGAATATGTCCCACTAATCTAACTGCTCTGTTTTCTTCTGCATGTACGCTTCCAAATGAGCTGCAGTTTTCTGCATTGTTTTACATGTTCAAGAATATTTCCACTTCTTCTCTCATTACTTTTTCAAAGCTCTTTTTTAAGCTGTCCAAAAAACACTACTGTGGATTTCTTTCAGTATGTATAGCCTTTCCTAACACTTAGTTTATAAATAAAAAGTTTCTAGCAACCCCCACCATAAATTCAGCATAAAACTCTAAAGTAATCCAGAGACGTTGTGTTGATATGATTCTGCAATAAAGTTTTGAAAAGAGAGAGCCGTTTCTCTTGATCCACATATTCCTTGAACACATGGGAGCTCTGATGGAGCTCCCACTGATACAAGCCTTTCCCTGTTCTATGAGTTGTCAATGAGACAGCGCTGCTTTCATCTGCATTGTATGTGTGGTACTGTTCTCATTATGGCAACGAAGGAGGAAACTAACGCTCACCAGTCAGCACCGTAATGTGTGTTTCATACAGTGGTAAATGCTTCCTCTTCCCTCCTATGGGCACAACAATTAAAATCACATACTGAACAGAAACTCACTCATTGTTCCAAATCTATATATTTAACCTGAATTTTTAATCGGATGATGTTATTTCAAAGACATGTCAAAATAATGGGAGTGGATCAACGTTCCACTACCACTCCTCTACACCCGATCTCTCTCTCCCTCTGATGCCAGCTCTTTCTTGGCAACCAAGGCTAGCAAGGACTCTAGCCCTGTCAGAGGGGAAAGAAGTATGTGTACAAAAACATAAAAGGAAGTATCACCACCCACTGGGGGAAAAAACACTCTTCATTTTATACTCAAAACAAATTCATACAGATTAAGAAGAACTCACACTTTAAATCACTTCAATTAGTGACTTACAGTGGCAAGTTTCTGGACATCCTCATCAGATGCTCCCAGTGAGGCCAGTCCAATCTCCTGGGAAAACTGGGCAAATTTAGGGTCAGCAAAGAGAGGCACATGTCCCAGGAGTTCATGACACGTATCCCTGCCATGGAATTAAAATGAGAAATTATTACACCTCTAGAAGAATCACTGGGAATAACACATTGTTTTAAAAGAAAATAATCCATATGGAACTATTTCAGGATATTTGGTTTGTATGATGCCAGTATCTGTTCAAAGTTTGTTTTTGTAAACAAAACTTTTATTAGAAGCTGGAGAACTGCCTTCCATCCTGATTCTTGCCATTTGTCTTCTATAAAGTATTTCTGGCACAAATGATGCAAAATTTGGCAGTACTGCTCTATCACAAAGAAAAAGCTTCCATTGAATTTAATCCTACTTGCTGTTCATCACTCAGCAAAAAGTGCCTATTGTCTCCATTTCCAAGCAAAATTGTACTTTGGGGTGCAGAAAAACAATATTCCTACAACACAATTGTCTTTTTTGTAAATGTCACACTCTAGTCCCCATTATGTTCCTGAATCCCCCTATCACAACTCACTAGTATATGTGTGGTTTATTTGTGCCAAGTCATCCACTATTGTTCACAGAATCATAGAAATGCACTCAATGAATATCTTAGGCATGAATAGGACTGGCTAGTTAGGAAGGAGGCAGGAATTTCCCAGTTTGTCTATTTTCAGTGCGTATTTTCCTATGACAATGTAGAAGCAGACATCATAGGGCTCATGAATAGAGCTGAAACCTTTACGTTGAAACCTCAGCATTCATTTTCTATTCTGAATTACCACTTCATGCTTCTTGTAAAAGATTTCTCCTTTGGGAATGGGGCCTCCTCCTTACCAGGTGAACAATAATCCAAGTTCTCCTGCAGTTGCCAAGTTGATATGTCAAGTTCTGCTTTACAATATCCCATTCTGTTCACCTCTAACAATTCTTCTAAAGGGTGTGTGAGAGCAATCTTGAGCAAAGCATGATCACAGTATGAATACCATCTTATTTTATTTCAGAAACTGACTTTTTATAGCAACCTTTCTTGTCAGGGGCAGTGCTATGAGTTGCTTCAGGCTGAATTTACCGCCAGTCAAAGCCCTCAGACCCTGTGTCTGAGATCCTTTTATAAAGCTCCTGCTACAAGCTGACTTGGGAAGCTATTTAGTGGCAGAGATACAAGTGAGACATCATGTGCACCATACAAGGCCCATGAGAAGTCCTGGGAAGTAAGGTGCATATTCAGACTAGTCACACCACTTATATGGATGTCTCTCACAAATAGAGGCGGGCACGGACCAGAAAATTGACCTAAATTTGACATGATCTGTCCTGGTTTGTGGTTTGCGAACACGCAGTTCATGGGACTACATTTTTCATGAACTTTGGTCCATTTGGGCCGGTTCATTGGTCTGTGGTCCATATGTCCAGACATCCTGGTGCCAATCTATCAATTCCTTTCTCTATGTGAGCAAGGAACAAGAATTAATTCCCTAGGCAATGGAGGCAGCCAATCCTAGCCCTAAAAATACTAGCCCTTAAAAACCTGATAGGCAGCTCTTGCTGCCAACCAGAGAGCTTCCATTCTTCTCTATGCAAGCAAAGAGAAAAAATTAATTGGGACATTCTGGAGCCCTTGGAACACACCAATCCCAGCCCTTAAAAACTTGATAGGCAGTTCCAGCTGCCAACCAGAGAGCTCCCATTCTTCTCTATGCGAGCAAGGAGCAAGAATTAATTCCCTAGGCAATGGCTGGGAAGGTGTCTGTGGAGTGAGGGGGCTCTTCCCCCACCCCACCCTTTCCTGTTTGATTTTGCTTCATTGCAACTTTTTGGTGCTGCAAGCCAATGCAAGTAAATTGGCATTTGCAACTCCTAGTATCTACTGGAAGTTTCCTAGGGGCAGCTGCTTTGGGGGGTCTGTAACTTAGACCTCTGAAATGCAATCTTAGCCAAACTTGGAGGGTGGCTAGAGGAGAGCCTGCTGAAGCCTTGTTGCGAGCTTGGCATCTCTGAGTGTGAAGGGGGTGATCCTAGGGCCCCCGGAAGTAACAGACCACAGACTGATGAACTAGAGCAGAACCACAAGTGACAAAAGGCACAGATTGGACACTTGTCAGCTTCCCTCAAGTTTTGATGGGAAATGTAGGCATCCTGGTCTCGCAGCTTCGCTCTCTGACTGCTGTCCAATGGACTTTTCAACTGTCACTTGTCCAACATTCCACCAAGCTGCCTACATTTCCCATCAAAACTTTTTTTTTTTTTGAAAAAATTTTTATTGGGTTAGAATCCGTTATTTTTACATTTACATTCAATTTTCCCCAAATTTTTCATTTCTAACCCCCTCCCTTTCCCCCCCTTTTGTTGACTTCCAACAGTTTTCCAACCCTTTGTCCCTTTTCCCTTACTTCTATTAAATTTCTCTATCTAAAACAAATACATATTCTCCATTATTCTAAGCAGTACATCCTTAACTACTTTTCTTATTGTATACCCAAACTGTAAGTCTTTGTTTCCATCTTGGATAAACAATTTATCCCATTTTCCAATTTTGAATATTTCTATATATCATAAACCTATATATCATAAACCATAAAAATCTTACACATTTAAATCAAACAATTTGACTTATTCTCTATGTATTACTCATTCTATCTTTTTATGGTAATTCTATATAACTCTCGTCACATAGTCAATCAATTTGACTCGTCTATACATTCAGTTTGGTGCATTATACAAATCTTATCAAAGAAAGAAAATATTGTTGATTACTCAATCCGTATATTTAATCCTTATCCTTAATTATTTTCTATCAATATTCTATTTACTAACCAATATATATCTATATATATATCAATCTGTTAATCTAACTGCTTATAAATTCACATTTATCTCTTCCCCCCCCCGGTAAAGTCACCCCCCTCTACATTTTATTATACTTCAGTAGTTCTCAAACTGCCACAGTTCTCCTCCCACCTCCCATTTCTTCTCCAGATATTGTTTCAGCTTCTCCCAATCTGTGTTAAACTGCCCTGAGTCCAGATTTCTCAGTTTTCTTGTCATCTTGTCCATTTCTGCCATGTACAGCAATTTGTAGGTCCAATCTTCAATAGTTGGCACTTCTTGTACTTTCCATTTTTGGGCATACAAAAGTCTAGCTGCTGCTGTCATATAAAATATCAACGTCCTATGATGGGCTGGAATTCCCTCCATTCCCAAGTTTAGTAGCAGGAGTTCTGGGTTCTTATTTATTTGAAATTGTAAAATTTCACTCATTTCTCTTATTATTTCCCCCCAGTACTGCCTAGCTACCTCACACGACCACCACATATGATAGAGGGAGCCCTCATGCTTCCTACATTTCCAGCATTTATTAGAAGTGTTCAAATTCCCTAGCGCAATCTTCTTTGGTGTCATGTACCAACGATAAATCATTTTATAGATATTCTCTTTAATATTTGTACATGTCGTTGTCTTCATTGTAGTCTTCCACAAGTATTCCCATGCCTCCATTGTTATCTCTTTGTTAAAATTTATAGCCCATTTCACCATTTGTGTTTTAACTGTCTCATCCTCAGTATACCATTTCAACAGTACTTGGTATACCTTGGATATTCTTTTCTTGTCCTCTTTAAGAAGGGTCTGCTCTAGTTCCGAATTCTCTATTCGTATACCTCCCTTTACAGAGTCCGAGTTATACAAATCTCTGATCTGTCTATACTGGAACCAGTCGTAATTCGGTGATAGTTCCTCTTGCGTCTTTATTCTAAGTTTAGATGCTTCTATTTTAGTTATTTCTTTATAAGTCAAACATTGTCTTTCGTTATCAACAGCTCTCGGGTCTATCACCTCATATGGAACCACCCACCAAGGAGTTCCTTCTTGTAGATAAATTCTGTACTTCTTCCAGATTGTGTATAGACTTCTCCGTACAAAATGGTGCAGGAACATCGAGTTGACCTTTACTTTGTCATGCCATAGGTATGCATGCCATCCAAATATTTTTTTATATCCCTCTAGGGCTAATAGTTTCTTGTTCTTTAATGTCATCCACTCTTTCAACCAAACTAGGCAGATTGCATCGTGGTAAAGTCTCAGGTTGGGCAGTTGCATTCCGCCTCTTTCCTTTGCCTCTTGTAAAACTTTCATTTTCACTCGAGGCTTCTTGCCTGCCCATACAAAATCTGATATTTTCCTCTGCCATTTTTCAAATTGTTTAGAGTCTCTGATGATTGGTATTGTCTGTAGCAAAAACATCACTCTTGGTAACACATTCATTTTAACCGCTGCAATCCTATCCAACCATGACAGATTGAGCCTATTCCATTTAATCAAGTCTCTCTCAATCTGAATCCACAATTTTTCATAATTATTCTTGAACAAATCTATATTCTTTGCAGTCAGTTCAATTCCCAAATATTTCACCTTACTTGTTACTTCACAATCCGTTGTTTCCATTAACAATTGTTGTTTCTGCTTAGTCATGTTTTTGCATAGTATCTTTGACTTCTTTTTGTTAATGAAGAAACCTGCCAAGTCTCCAAACTCCTTGATCTTATCTATCACTTTTGGCATGTTCTCCAGTGGGTCCTCTACAATTAACATTATGTCATCCGCAAATGCTCTGACCTTGTATGAATAGTCCTTTATTTTTATTCCTCGAATTTCCTCGTCTTGTCGTATTTGTATCATCAGAATCTCCAATACTAAAATGAACAACAGTGGAGACAACGGGCAACCTTGTCTTGTTCCTTTGCTTATAGTCAATTTCTTGGTCAATTCATCATTCACCACAATTGCTGCAGTCTGGTCTCTGTAAATTTCCTTAATTGCTCTGATGAATCTTTCTCCTAATTGTAGCTTTTCCATAGTGGCAAACATAAAGTCCCAGTTTAAGTTGTCAAATGCCTTTTCAGCATCAACAAAGAAGAAACCAACCTCTTTATCACAACGCTTATCATAATATTCAATAGCATCAATCACTGTCCTTAAATTATCTCTTATTTGTCTGTCTGGCAGAAAGCCTGCTTGCTCCTCCTCTATAACTTCCGAAAGCCACCCCTTCAGTCTCTCCGCCAGTATCTTCGCAAAGATTTTATAATCATTGTTGAGTAACGATATAGGTCTGTAATTTTTCACACTAGTCAAGTCTTGGCCCTCTTTTGGGATCAATGATATGTTCGCTTCAGACCAAGTGTCTGGAATCCTTTGATCCCTTAAAACTCCATTGGTCACCTCCTTTAGGAATGGTGCCAGCTCATTGGCCATAGTCTTATAAAATTTAGCTGTAAGTCCGTCTGGCCCTGGCGCCTTTCCTAAATTTGCAGATTGTATTGCCTTACTTATTTCCTCATCCGTTACTTCACTGTTCAGTTTATTTCTCCAAGCGTCCGAGATTTCTGGAAGTGTCATTTTCTCCAGATATGACGCTATTGAATCTTTATTTACTTCTTTCTTATTATACAGTTTAGCGTAGAATTTATAAAAGGCTCTACTAATGGTATTCTGTTCCAAATACGTTTTATCATCTTCACAAATTTTATTTATTGTTTTCTTTTCCCTTCTCTTCTTCAGTTGCCATGCCAGGTACTTCCCAGGTTTATTTGCACCCTCAAATGCTTTCTGATTCAGCCTTTTGAGATTCCACTCCAATTCTTTATTACTCATTGCTGTTAGCTGTTCTTGCAATATTTTAATTTCCTGGTATAATTTCTTTTTCCCTGGTCTCTTTTTTAACTGTATTTCCTTAGCTTTTATTTTCTCCTCAATCTCTTGTCTCTTCTCCTCTTTCTTCTTTCTTGCTCTACCATTTAAGTCCATTAGTATACCCCTTATAACCGCCTTATAAGCATCCCAAACTTTATCAGTTGGTACTTCTTTATTCACGTTATATTGTATGAAAAACTTTGTCTCTCTTCTCAATATTTCCATATTCTCTTTTTCCTGTAACAAATCCTCATTTATTCTCCATGCTTTCCTTTTCCTCCTTTTCCCCAGCTTCCACATAATTGGGTTGTGATCTGAGCCTACCATCGGCATTATTTCTACATCTTTAGTCCATAACGCCAAATCTTTTGAGGCCCAGATCATGTCAATTCTTGATAATGTGGAGTGCCTTGCAGAATAAAAAGTAAACTGTCTGCTTTTAGGATACTCTCTCCTCCATACATCTTCAAGAGTCTCTTGTTGAATCAGCTCAAAAAAAAAGCTTTGGTAATAGTCCTCTTTTCTTTTGTGCCATTGTAGTCTTTTTATCCAGTTCCAAATCTGTCACTCCATTGAAGTCTCCAGCAAGAATTATCTGGTCATATGAAAAATCATCTAAATGCTTCCTCAAATCCTCAAAGAAGCTCTCTTTTGCACCGTTGGGTGCATAGATTCCGACTACCAACACTCTCTTTAAATTCCAAGTACATTCCACTGCTACAAATCTGGCTTCCACATCTTTCATTATGAATTTTGGTTGCAGCTCCTCTTTTACATACAACACCACTCCTCTTTTTTTCTTACTTGAGGCCGCTACAAAGTCTTTGCCCAATTTTCCCAGTTTTAGATATTTTACATCCTGTTTTCGAATATGAGTCTCTTGCAAACAAACAATATCACATTTTTGTTTTAGTAGCCAGTGAAAAATATTTTTTCTCTTATTCGGTGAATTTAGTCCATTTACATTCCAAGATAACACTTTACACTCCATATTCATAATCTTGTTGGTAAGTCTTTTTCATTGTCCCTTATAAATCGCTCCATCTCCCGCTCAGATCTGATACGCTTTTTGGCGCCTCCAAATTCGAAGGACAAACCCTCTGGGAGCTCCCATCTGTACCTGATTTTCATGTCCTTCAGCATCTGGATTAGCGCTTTATATTTTTTCCGATCTAGTAACACTGATCTGGGTAGTTCCTTCATTATAATGATTGTCTTGCCATCGATCTCCAATGGATCTTGAAACTGTTTAGTCACAATCTTCTCTTTCATATTTCTTGTTGTAAATTGTACAATCACGTCTCTTGGTACTTTTCTCTGGGTTGCAATTCTCGAGTTCACATGATATGCCACATCTAGGATAGCCACAACATCCTCCTCCTCCTTCCCCAGGTATTCAGCTAACACCTCCGTCATCTGCTCTTGCGCTGTCTTTCCTTCCATTTCCGGCAGGCCGCGAAATCTGAGCTGCTTCTCCATATGTCTACTTTCCGCAACCGCCATCCTTCCCCTCATCAACCTCATCTCTGTTTGTTGCGTATCTGCTAAGTTGTCCATCGCTCCTTCTACTGTTTTAACTCTCTGCTGCGTCCCTTGTAATTCACTTTGTATTGTTTCCATACCTTTCTTCACTTCTGACAGCTCCGATTTTACTTCTGACAGCTCCGATTTTACTGTCTGTTTAACCTCTTTGATCAGCTCCAATTTCATGTCTTTAAATTCTTTAATCACCTCCAAAAGTTTTTTATCCAGGTTTTCTATTGCCGATTGCCACTCTTTCTTCGACATCGTGGGGCTTGCTTTAGCTCGCTCCCACGAATCCGCTCTCTTCCTTAGCTCCGTGGCGTTAAATTTAGTACCTTTTTTATTTCAAATGTCCCGGTCTTCTTGCATAAATTAATTTTAAAGGGTCCAAAATGTCGGGCGTCTTTTCTCTATGGTCTCTCTATGATTTTATAATCCAATATGGCCTACTTCCTTTTCCGCTGAAGCCGCGACCCTTCCCCTCTCAAAGATGGCGATTCCCTTCTTCCTGCCCTCCAGCAAGGGCCGCTTCTCTCCAGCTGCTCTATTGTTGTTACGCACTTCCTGTCTCCCGTCTTCCCACAGCAGGTCTCGCGATGGTGTCTTTTTCTCACAGCTCCAAAGCCACAGGTATTCAAAACAATAATCCGATTTCTTTAATAACTTCTTTAAACTTAGTCTCTTTTCTAATACAACTCCTGCCGGAGCTTCCCCTCCTTTTCACTAGTCTGTTGCAGTTTAAAAGTCTACTTTTTTTCCTCTCTGTTTTTATCAATCTGTCCCGTATCGGAAGATAGTGATCTTTACCTTCCCTTCACTTTCCTCGGGTTGTAATCGCTGTTTCAATTTCAAGTTCTCCTTTCCACTTCTTCCCCCAATCGAAGCTTGGGTATGTAGGTCTTATGCCAGCCGAATTGGCCCCAAAACTGCCGCAGAGATTGTAGCCGACCCGTCGCAAGGTGGGACCTCAAGGATCGGGAGGGGACCCGTTATGTAGAGCCCCCCCCTCATCCGAGATCTAACTCACCCTAGGGTCTTGAGCGTTCTTTGCCTGCTCTCCGCCTGAGAGCAGTCGGCCGCGGGCTATTTTTCACCCCGCCGGCCGCTTAAAACGGCAGTCCGGTCAGCTCCACAAATGGAGCTGCGTTAGACCTCCATGAATCCCCAAGCCGGAAAAACTTGAGGGAAGCTGACAAGTGTCCAATCTGTGCCTTTTGTCACTTGTGGTTCTGCTCCCAGTCTGTGAACGGAGCAGTCTGTGAAAAGTCTGTGATCCGTGGTCCATGAAACGCGATGGTCTGTGCGGTTTTTCTAGTCCATGCCCACCTCTAATCATCACCTAAAATTTATTTCCTGTTAGTTTCAATATAATGCCAGATAGTGTTAACTTTAAAAATATAAATAAATAAATAAAATGACAGGTAACTTTTCAAAGCTGCCATATTTCTTCTTAAGTTTTCCCTTTGTAAATCATTTTAATAGCAACCCCCTTTTACTTGTTAGCTTTACCATTGTTTCAGGAAAGAAATATCTGTGTATACTTGATCCATATATATCGCTCACAATATGGGAAGAATGTAGAATTTGAATACTGATTGTAAACATGCAACTAGGGAACTTCTTATACACAAGTTTTCAAAGAGAACATCTTTCCAGGATTAGGGTTTGGTTTATTCTATGCAAAGTAGCACTTTTGTGGCACTTTCCATTCCACAGATAAAAGCCAGCTGGTAGCAAGCTGAAACAACAAGGGATTCTCTTGATTAATAATTCATCTACATTCCCAACAGACTTGGACAGTTGCACCAGAAAAGCAAGAAGCAGAGAATTTGCAAACTCTGCTGTGTTGACATATAGTAATATCTGCTGCTGTAAATACCCTGTTTGCTCACCTTGTTCAGTGATATATATCTTCCTATTGTTTGGCTTCAAGCATAAAAGAAGCCATGGTCCAAAGAGCAGATGCCCTCTGTCCAGGGTACTGCCCCACCCCTACCCCGTAGAACAGCACTTGGAACATTAAGAACACAGGATTCACTTCCTGGCACCCCAGAAAACATGCCATTAACAGTGGTGGCAGGATGGTATGGTGCAAACTCATAAGATTTTGTCAGGTTTTGTACTACCTGGCCCTTAAAAATTGTTTACAATCCTAAGTTTCAAATTAAACTGTGAATCTTATATATTTACTTCATTTACACCCTGCCTTTCTCCCCAGTGAGGATCCAAAGGGCTTACATGGTTCTCCTTTCCTCCATTTTACCTTCATAATAACCCTGAGAGGTTAGGATGAGAGTGGGTGATTGGCCAAGGTCACCCCGCATATTTCCATGGCAGAGTGGTGATATGCAGCATCTCTAAACTAGTACTATGGTGTGTTTGCTGGAGAGCAGCTTCTTTCATGCAGAACCTCCATTAAGGAAGACAGATATCTCCCTTCCCATATATAATACCTCACCTGATTAAGTCTCAGAAGCATCTATATCTGGATATTTTGAGCTATAAAAATGGAGCCACCGGTGCAAAACAGCACTGGTGAATCTTGAATATATCCAAAGTGTAGGCATCAAATCTTGCCCTGCTCCCCCCCCCCCCCGAAACTGACTTCTTCCACCTCCACTATTTGAAACGGTGTCTTTTGATCATATTAACTGATAAAGGAGTAAAAACTGAGCCAGTGTTATGGCAACGTGAAGGTGACTTCAAATACTCAAGATCCCCTCCTTGGATAGCTTTGCTGACACCACATAAGGCAGCATGAAATAGTGAGAGAAAAATTTCTGAGATGAGAATAATCACGATCTCTTGTCTCGATA
Organism: Eublepharis macularius; assembly: GCF_028583425.1. Lineage (NCBI taxonomy): Eukaryota > Metazoa > Chordata > Lepidosauria > Squamata > Eublepharidae > Eublepharis > Eublepharis macularius. Next base: position 62,092,867 of record NC_072798.1, read on the forward strand.
CAGATGATGAAAACAGCAACACACCTAGGGAATTCATGGGCCCCCACTCTTTTGGAAGTAATGTGTATATCTTCAAAAATAAAGCACAAAATTAACATACAACAATAACTTCAACCAAGTGAACATCACACTGATCTGAAGACAAATTTAAGAAAAAATGCATGGGCATTTCTTCTAAAATGGAGTACAAATTGAACACTCTAAGATTTACTTCTGAGCAGGGCTTTTTTTCAGCAGGAACGCGGGGGAACAGAGTTCCGGAAACTCTTGAAAATGGTCACATGGCTGGTGGCCCCGCCCCCTGATCTCCAGACAGAGGGGAATTAAGATTGCCCTCCACGCGGCGGCGCAGAGGGCAATCTCAACTCCCCTCTGTCTGGAGATCAGGGGGCGGGGCCACCAGCCATATGACCATTTTCTCCGAGGGCAACCCACTGACTTCCACCACCTCTTTTCCTAGAAAAAAGCCCTGCTTCTGAGTAACTATACTTGCATAGAATACGGCTGTCAGCTGGTTCTACTTCCAAGTAAACATGAAAGGTATCTGGCAGCAGCGGCATAATATTCAAATCAGAACCAACTAAAAGCAATAAAATACTGAGCTAGATTTTGAACTTCACAGAACCATTCCTCAGGCTGCATGTTAAACAGAAAGTGGCATTGTACAACAGAGCTCTTCTATAACCAACATTTTCTGCCAAAGACACAGAATTCCCATTTTAAATACAGACAAGAAAGTCCTAACTGTCAGTGTATGTAATATGGCAGGGATAATACTTTGAACAGGACATTCCCATTACACAATTTAATGATTATTCATTAAAACAAGTGATGGGCTGGAGCTCACTAAACCAAATAAGCTTCACGGTAGAGTTTTGATTTGGTCTCCTCAGTCCTGGTCTGATTCTAGAACTGAGTCAGACTAGGATCTCTACATGCTAACTCCAGGTTGGGAAATTCCTGAAGATTTGGAGTCAAATCTTGGACTAGAATGACAGCCTTCAGAGTGGAATGACAGCCCCTGGGATTAGAATCGGTGCTCTGCAACAACCCTTAGAGTGAAATGAAATACTCTACATTTTAATTAATGTTTCTCAGAGCAGGCATCTTACTCCCAGGGGCCTTCATTCCCCTCGGGGGGCCGTCATTCCAGTAACAAAACACGTATGCTCCTCCCAGGAACTGTCAATCCGGGGGGGGGGGGGCGGTGTCATCTCAGGACCAGAGCAGGTTTGTCTAAATAGTTTCTGCATTTTTATTGCAACTTCCCACCACTTCAGTGTATTCCACCCGAGCCCATGTGAGTTAATTGGCATTTGTGGCTCCCATTATATCCAATGGGCCTTCAGGCATCTATCTCTCATTGTTCACAGTGAGCATTGTTGTCATTCATTTTAGTACATCTCACCTCAGGGGGTTAATGTGAGGATAAACATTTGAGACAACAGAAAAAGGGGACAGGGAGAAACTTTAACTCTTTATTCCATTGCAGTCTTTCAACCATAAAGCTTCAAATCCTCTCATTTTAAAAAATAGGGGAAAACATTCCCATTACAATAAGACATCATGAGACAAGGCAGTAGAATAGGAAAGGGTGGCTTTTAACCCTTTCTTTTCCTTCCTAGGCTGTTAGGCTGTTCCTTCCTAGGGTAAGTCCCCCTGTATCACCTTCTAGTGGTACTGGGGGAGAAACTCAACACTCACCTTCTCACAATTCAACTCCAGCTCAGGTTGGATATCGCATGGCTTGTTTCATGCTCCTTATTGGAGCAGGAGGTGTTTCAGAGAACACAGGGAGCATCTGTATTCTGCATCTGTAGGTCTGCAGGGAGCACCCATTCAGACATAGGGGCTGCTCCATCATTGTTTGTTTGTTTATTTATAGCCCACCTTTGTCACTGATTACACAGTGTAATTCAATGTCAGGGCTTGCCGCCGCTGCCGCTGGGCGTGGCATTGGGCGGTCTGCTCCTGACGTCATAGGGGGGCCAGGGATGCTGCAGGACCCTGCTCTGTGAAAGGAGGGGAGGTATACCTCACCCAGACTCCCTCTCAGTCCACTCGCTGGCCTGCTCAACCTGGCCTGCTTGCCCCCTGTGTCCTTCTTCATCCCCTCCTTCCAGAACTCTCCTCCAAACCTCCACTCTTGCATTGCACCACTCTCACTCCACATTATCACTCCTTACTCACATCCACCACCACAGGGCTCTTCCCAGCCAGCTTTTATAGGGCTTCCTTCTACTGTCCCACCCCTCTTCCAGCCCAGTCTTGGGCTGCACCAAGCAGTTGCAGCTGGGGTAGCTGATCTGGCCCCACTGACCAGCACCAGCTGTGCCTTGTTCCCTGGCTGCCCAGCCTCCCTGCCTTGGCTGATTGCTGAAGGCCTGTCCAGCTGCAGTCCCCTGGCTAGCAGCTCGGCCTCCCTGGCTGAGCTGATGGCTGAAGGTGGGTCCAGCTGCGGCTCCTTGGCTGGTTGCCCAGGGCTTCCTGCAGAGTGCCTCCAATAGCCCCACCTGGAGTGGCTTGGCTTTTGGCAACTCCTGGGCCAGGCTACTATTTTCTAGCTGGGGCGTGGCTTTGGGCTGTTGGGGCTGCTGCTGCTTCTCCTCCTTAGGTAAGGTCTTTGGGTGGGTGACTGCTGGGCCCCCAATCCCTCTGCCCTTGCCCCCTTCTGCCTTGCTTAGTCCCCTTTCCTTCCCCAGGGGAGTGGGACTCGCTGGCTTCTCTCTGTCTCCCCCTGACTCCTGAAGCCCTGGGCCTTTGCCTCTTGCCCCTGGCGCTGGCAGGTTCTGGCTCCATTTGCCCGTGGGAGGGGATGACCTGCTATCCCCAGGCTGCCCCCTCTGCTTGCCAGTCAGACCGGTTGACCTACTGCCTGCTGGCTGACCGGTTGACCTGCTGGCTGCTGGCTGCCCCCTCTGTTTCCCCGTCAGCCCGGTTGACCTGCTGTTCCCTCTTGTCACGTCTGGGGGCTGGGGCTCAGACCCCGGACATTCAATACCATCAACAGCTGGAACTTTCAATAAACAATGCACTAGCTTATAGACTGCAGAAATTTGAAAATAAGCTGAAATCTGATCCAGAGTTGAAACAATGCTGACACAAAACATGAGCAATTAGAGATGACATAATAAACAGATACTGCACAATAGTATATTCTACAGTCCCTATCCTTTTATCAAAGCATCTCTTTAACCATTTCCTTACAACACAGCCCTATTAACCTCTGTGAGAAAATCCTGCTGAATAATTCTATTTTGCACAGTTTGTGGAAAGACAAGAGAGTGGGAGCTTCCTGACCTCTTCAGGCAGCCCATTCCATAGGGTAGGGGCCACTACATAGAATGGACAGGTATAGGCAGCTGTTGATTTTGCTCTTTTGCAAGGTGGCACTTGCAGTAAGCCCTGTTCAGATGAGCAAAGCTGCCTTGGCAGAGCATAGAGAAAGAGGTGGTTCCACAGATATAAAGGTCTAAGGCCATGAAGAGCTTTGCATCTGATAGCCTAAACCTCGAACTGAGCCTGTTGCAGCCAATGGACTAACAGCAGAATGGGAGTAATGTGCATGCTCCACCTAGCTCCTGATAATAATCGAGCTGCAGCATTCTGCACCAACTAGAGTCTGAGTTGACTTTAATGGGAGACCTATGCAGAGTGTATTACAGTAGTGGTCAGGATGGCCATGTCTAGGTAGGGGGTGATTTTCTAGGCTAGACTGTGTTTGTGGAAGGCGTTTTCTGCAATGGAGTTAATTTGCTTCTCTAGCAGTAGCGCTAGGTCCAGTGTAACCTCCAGACTCTTAAAATGCAAGGATCAGTTGAACCCCATCAAAAGTGGGGAGTACAATGTCCTTCCAGATTTTCACCTTCCCGACCAGCATCACTTCCACCTTGTCTGGGTTCAGTTTCAATTTGTTCGCTTTCAGTCAACTGACCACAGCTGTTAGGCAGCAATTTAAATCTGCCACCTATAGCCTCTTGGAGGAAGCATGGCTTCAAAGCATGCTAGACTGATAGATGGTATTTCCAGATGTTCATTTCCTCACTGCTGGAAGCTACAAACCATAGAAATCAAACAAAGAAATATCTAATTCCTTCTATTGCAAATGAACAAATGAACAAAGTTACAGCCAATTATAACCGTGTTGCAGACTCAAAATGTACTCTAGAAGTATACCAGTACCCAGTTCTAGTCTCCCTAAAACAGTAACACACATGCCTCCAGATCAGAGCATGGTAAAAGGTCACATCGGTGTACAGTTTCTGTTCAACCAGCCAACAAAAAAGCACGAGAGGGAACATGACCTCACATGGAATAACAATAGTCAGAAGTTTAAATGTCATAGGGTGAGTTTACAAGGCCAGTTTTTCAAGACTGTCATTTTTATTGAAAGGTAACACTCACACATGAAAGTCTTCCATTGAAACACAGAAAAATATCTATTGAACAAGCATGAAATTATAGCTCATGTACATTCACAACATTAAGTAACTAGGGAAGAATTAATACAGGGATTTCCCACCTCACAGAGATGCTTTCCTGTAAAACTGGTAGTAAAAACTCCCTCTAATAAACAGGTGGTACCTATTCAACCTAAGATGTGTTTGGGGCTCACAACATCTAATGGGAAAAAATAACTGTAATGAGACCGTTACTTGGAATTCATGCTTAACGGAGAAAATGATTAAGTAAGACCAAAATTGGATAATTTGTTTCCAGAACTGAAAAATTAAAAATTCACTTGGGTTACAGTCAAAAACATAGTACCACAGATTTCATCCGTCATTCATTAGTTACTCTGGAGTGAGCTGTTTGTGACATTTATCGGGCTGTTGTTTTACAAAACAAACTAAATTAGATCAAGTAATACTCACGGTTCTGGAGTGTAGAGGGGATCTGATCCATGACGTATATATTGGGTACAGTGGAAAACTCTATAAGCAAGGCCTGCTAGGAAGTCTCGAGGTGACAAATATCCAGCAACTGGTCTCACTATGAAGCCAGATCTTTCTGGAGTGGAAGATATACTAAAAGTAAGTGACTATATGCTACAGTCAATAGGAAATGCAAGGTATATTTGTGCTAAACAATTATGTAAGAAAGATCTCACATAGGCCATTTCCACATGGCTTACCTCTCTTCGTAATGTCCCGGTAGATCACGCAAAAACGCGGAAGATCGCGTTTCCTCGCACGAGATTTGCGCTATGTCACATGACATCGCACAAATCTCGTGCGAGGAAACGCGATCTTCCGCGTTTTTTGTGCGATCTACCGGGACATTACGAAGAGAGGTAAGCCGTGTGGAAACGGCCATAGTTGGCATCAGCTATGCATCTCCTAACTAAATAACATGTTCACTAGATTGCTAGTTGGAAAGAGAGTACTAAAATCACTACAAACAAAAAGATCTTGCAGGGCAATTTGACATAATTTTTATAGATGTGAACAAAGCCTCTTGCATTTAGTGTAGCTATAATACCATCCTCATGAGCACACAATAAACATATAAACCCATAATATATATTGTGTAGGTACATTCAAAAATGCCCAGGGTAATGCCAATTGCCACTTTGGGGTCAGGAAGGAATTTTCCTCCAGGGCTGATTGGCCCAAGGATCCTGGAGGTTTTTTGTCTTTGTCTGGGCATAGAGTAGGGGGTCACGGGGGAAGTGGGGGGAAGGTAGCTGTGAATTTCCTGCATTGTACAAGGGGTTGGACTAGATGATCCTTGGGATCCCTTCCAGCTCTCTGTTTCGGTATCTCTGTGATGTGACGGGCAATTGTTCCCTACTGCCTTACATGATAATTTCTTCTTCATAATTTGTAAACCAGCTTACAATATCAATTTCCCTCCTCTATTATGGATACAGGAGGAACATTTTGGTTGAAGACTGGCTTTTCTCTTTCTGTTACAAGGACTCCGTAAAGCTTTGTTAGGACCAGAGGCAAGAGCCAAAAAGCTCTTGCCCTATTGTCTCTGTGTGTTCAGATGAGCTAGGCAAGGGTCTATGACTGGCCCAGATACAGTCACTGGCTTGTTGCTTGTATGGTTTCTTCTTGTAGTGCTGCTTTGGGTCTGAGGACAGAAGCAGAGTATAAATGCTTAAATAAATGGGCCAACCATATTCTTTCAGGGTAATCTACCTCATAGAGAAGGAATGATAACTGAATGAGAAAATCCTGAGCTTCTTTGAAGAAGGGTGGGTAATAAATGTTATATTGAGGACAATATACTGGAAAAGAAAGGCAGACTATACATAACATTAAATAAATAAATATTCTTGAAATTAAATACACAGTTGCTGTCTATATATTAAAAAGTTTCTCAGTAATGATTCTGTGCAAATTTGTGACATTTAAAGGGCCTAACAGACATGACCTTTTACATACATAAAGGCTGCCACCACCAGTTAGTAGCAGCACGCACGCACGCACACGCACACACACACCACCCCTCCCCAGAAAGTATTGGCAATAGGGAGAACCAGCTGCTGCTGTTGAATGGAATCAGAAGAAACCTCTGGGCTTCCAGCTGATGACTCTGCAGGCAATGGAGGAAGCCCTCGCCATTTCTGCTCCTAAATGAACAGCAGTGACACATACAAGTACTTCTTTAGGTATTTACTTCATTTAAACCCCACAAGATCTGGACAGGCTTACAAAATTCCCCCCTTCCCTATCAGAAACCCTATGAGGTGAGTTAGGTGGAGAGTGTGTGACTGACCCAAGCTCACCCAGCCAGCTTCCATGGCAGAGCAGGTATTTGAACTGGGAACTCCCGGATTCTCACTTGACACTTTTAACCACTACACCACACTGACAGTCTTGTAAGGGTACAAGTGTCATGTCTGTGTACAGCCATGCCATAATTGTTTGGTTGTTATGTCACTGATGCCACAGTATATTGAAGTTACACTGCTTTAATGCTAACATTACGTATTCTCCCCTTAGCCATGTTCTTTCCATATTATAATTGTTACTTTTCCAAAACCAGGATGTTATCTCACAGCTGCATCTCCTAGCTGGAAACGACCTTGAAGTCTCCAGATGCCAGCTTTTGCTACTTTGCCCAGACACTGGGAACCTATTATTGTGTACTCACTATTTAGCCATAACAATAAAGGGTTCTCACAGGATCCGTGTACACTTGCACACCAAAATCTTAACAGTTGCTGGAGCACAGGAAAATCAAGTATAACATAGACTTTTTGTTTTGCCTTGTCACTTCTACCAAGCTCCGTGATGGAGTTCGGACCTGAACTGATCCTAATAAAAGCTTTTCTACTGGAATCGATGTGTGTTCCCTGGAGAGGGGCTAAGGGATCTACCTGGCCGGAACTGACATTATGTATAAAATTCCACATCTGGTTGGGCCACAACACTATTATTAAATGCTCTCGTCTCAAGAAAGTATATTTTGATCAGCAGCGTCCCTCTATCAACTTGCTCCAAACTTTCAGTGGCTTTTAATAGGCTGGTACTTTCCCAAGGTTTCTTAGTTGCTGTTTACAAGAAAATGATCCAAGATGAATCCTTTCCCCCTCCCCAGATTATTACTGTTGTCTTTGGTCTGCAAGAATACCTTTGAACTTTGAAAGCTTTTTCTAGCTTCAAGTAAAGGGGGGGAAAGGAATCCTACTTCCGCGCCATTCCTCCAGGATCAAGAAAACAATGCAGGAAGTGCCTTTGAAAGATGTGACTGGGCTCAAAGATCAGCAAGCCAATTAACATTAAGTGCTGGCAGTCATAAAGGCAGAAGAAAGGAAGGCACAGGGAGCTGAGGCAGGTTAGCCTTTCAATCTACACACTATATTTTGTTTTTGATTGAAAATCTTCCTTGAGTGTTTGGGAGTACACTTTGCTGTGACTTCGTTGTACTTGCAGCTGAGGCGAGGCGGGGGGCAGGGGGGGAGGAACCACAGTATTTTTTCCACCTAAGTTAAACATTGTGCATTGTTAGAAATTCAGGTTTTCAGAATCACGACAATAGGAAGCACTAATAACTGGCTTGTAGCAGACAAGCAAAAGAGCATCCAGGACATAGAACGTGTGGAGCCCTCCAGTTGATTGGAAATAAGAGATCAGGGCAAGGCTTTGTCATCATGGACTAGAAATTGCTTTTCATCAGGGTTATTCCTCAGCAATTGCAGCCCAGGGATGAAACATGCTTCAAGTGAAGGGGTTTTACCCTGATTTGAAACTGTAATCCACCCACATAGCGTCTCTAGAAGGTGATGGTTGACTCCCAGAGGAGAGAGGGGATGTTTTCGGAGACTGCTCAGTAATGCTATGGGACAAAGAAGCATAATGTTGCACTCTGCAGGGAGGGGCATTCCCATTCCCACTGGTATTTCCAAGATCTCTTTTGTTTTACCTACACAGAATAAAAACAGAAATTGTAACCCTCTCAATCTGACCCTCAGCCGAAGGGCAGGCAAAGCCAGCCATTTGGGAATGATGAAAAGGAATAAGTCCCTCCAGGGCCTCTCAGAAGATGAGTGGCAAGACAAGACAAAACAAAACAAAACAGGCAGCATTCCTAGCTTGGAGCAAACTATTGGGAGTATTTTGACCCCAATCACCTTCCCATGCCCAGTGCAAAGGTAAGTAAACCTCCAGCTCAGTTATATACCAGGGAATGTCAGTTGGAAGCCATCTGCTCCCCTGTCCCCAACTGGGTCAGGTTTCTGAAGTGACACCCATCACCTCCTCCCACACTGGCTGAGAGCAAGAAGCATCTCAGTGCCCTCTTTTCTTTCTGTCACCCTAAGTAACCATTTGAATTCCTTGGGTAGTGAAGCAAGCCCTGATAATGCAATCTCTGACCATCCAGCCATGCAAATGAGCCTGGCTTCCACATAAACACCTAATTTAGTAGCTGTTCTGTTTATTATTTAGCTCCCATTTTAAGAGGGGTACATTCCCTGAACAGGCATTTCAGCCAAGCATAGAAGCTCGACTAGCACTGGATATGGCCTAAATAAAGAAGAGAATGAGCTCACATCATCCATCCATCCATCATCAGTGCTGACCCTCAATGACTGCATGAACCAGGGCAGACAGGCACGCATAAATCAACTCTTAGTAGTATGTGAAAACAGCTTTGACTAGGTTCCCCTAGCACAGCGAGAATCATGTTTTTAATCCATCTTCCATATTATTTACTGAAGACTTCTTGCTTTATGTTTTACACAAAAATATGCAATATCCTGGGCATCCAAACTACAAAAAGTGCTCGAAACAGTCCTAAAACCAGTGACAATAACTTTAGAGCTATAATGCAACAACTTGACCCAAATGTCACCAAAATCAATGGATGTCATCTAATTCATGACAGTGAAGTCTGAATCAGAGCCCAGTCTCTGAGACCCTCATTGAGCTAAAGACACGAGGGACACTTACCTTTAAGAAACATTGAAACATCTTCCAGTTGAGGGACATTATCCTCTCTGTAGCCACAGTACTTGGTCAGCAAAGGGAAATTCTTCAAATATTCTCGACAAGCATGAGTAGGATACAGTTTAGTAAGTTCTTTGAACACGACACCCCAAGTTTTTATTTCTTCAGGGGTATATTCCACTCTAGGGATTGGCTGGCCACTGAGAAAAGAATTCACACACAGTTTTAAAAATAAGCACCTCAATTTCTATCCCCTTCTTTGTTTTGCAGCATTCAGTACTGTTTCCAGAGGAGTAACAAAGAGGAGTAACTGTATTAGTCTGTTGCAGCAAGAATAAACAGGAGTCTTGTGGCACCTTAAAGATTTACAAGATTTTTATTCTAGTATAGACTGTCAAGGATTAGACTAGACTCCACTTGAACAGATGTGTCCTCACTGTGCAAATACTTATATTTAAGATAGAGGAAAGACAGGCAGCAGGGTCAAGGAGCCGTAAACTGCAAGAAGTACAGGGTGAAAATAAAATTATGCAAAATTCAAAGGTAATCAAGAAAGTACAGATACAAAGATTCTCTCTATGTCCCCTTCCCACTATCTTTGGAAATAAATCACAAGGTTTCCATGGGTCCCCAGGAGTGATTAAGGCCCCTGAAATCCGTCCTCACCATTGACTCTCATTTAGCAGCCCAGACCATTCTAATAGCACCAAGGCTTAAAGAGAAAAAGGTTGAGATATGGTCTAAGGACATGATTCAGTTACCTAAACTAAGAGGTCTAGCTCTGATGGGAGAAAGGTGGGAAATAAATGTAATGCACAAAACAGTAAATGTTCCAAAAGGGGCAAGATATTTTAACTGGAACTTTTCTGTTATTTATTCCAAAAGGAGCTATTGAGCACCTCTTCCTATAGCTGAGACAGTATTATGACAACTAGGAAGATTGAGAGTAGCAGTGCTACTATGGAGGGGCAGAATTCTAGATTCATTGGTCAGCTGTTTTTGTATCATTTTGAGCTGCACCTGAGAACTGTGAAGGCGGCCTGGAAGGAAAGTCTTATGATGATTCATAATACACCTGTACTCATCTACAGTAAGTACATTCTAGAATGTTGTTTGACAACATTCTGTCAAATTGTGTTAGACCTTGCATTGTCATTTATGTCATTATAGTCTCCCTTTCTCACTGAGAGCTCATTCCTGCACCTTGTAATGTCCCCCTTTTTCTGGGGGTTCCCTGGATAGAGTACTCACTCAGGCACCTGTTCTCAGGTCCATTCAGCAGAGGTAAGCTGGCTCAAAGCATCAACCATTTATTTGCAAGGAGACCAGAAACCAACAACTTCAGCTAACATACAAAACTGGAAACAAGAGCTTCACCTGATAGGACCAAACTAAATCACACAGATATTAGGGGAAGAGCCGACTGTTCCATTACATACATACATATATACAATAAATATACCACACACCTATTGGAACACCTCTTTTTGTGTCTTGGTTTGCAATGCTTGTTACTTCAGTGCTGCACTATTACTACCCCTTCTTCCTTATTATAGAGCTGCCCCATGGTATCTTTCCTGGTCACACACATCAGATCCTGTGCTGCTTTAACGGCACCATAAAAAGATAACTTCTGTCTCCCTTTTGTTGTATGTGCAGTTGGGCTGACAACAGATGAGAGATATGTTAGTAGTTAGCATAAGTATTTTACCTCTTACCTTATGTAAGCCAGAAGTGATAACCTTTTGGAATGCTGTTTTTCCCTATTTACATCTGATGAATAGCCCACAAAAGCTTTTGCTTCAATATAGCTGTTTGTCTTTAATGGGTCTCAATCCGACATGGGCACGAACAGAAAAAAAATGAACATGGTGTTCATTGTTCGTTGCCATCCACGAACAACAAACACTGACGAACATGATACTGTCACAAACATGTTCGTTGTTTGTGGGGGCCAGCAGGCTCTCCTCCAGCCATCAAGATCCCTACTGCATCACTCCCAGAAACTCTACCTGAGCAGGCAGCAGGAAATGTACCAATAATAAATAACAGCTTGGCCCCAGAGCCTGACATCTGATACTTCTGAAAAAACTACAATAATAAGTATCCCCTTTGGAAATACTATGGTACACACTTGCTATCCAGTTGAAAATTAAGAGCAGATAATAAGATGAATGCTTTACGTAGGCAGGCTGCTATTAATAGCCTCCCAAAGGAAATGGTTTTAGATAGAGATGGGCACAAACAGAAAAAAATGAACATGATGTTCATTGTTTGTTGCCATCCATGAACAGGGACTCACAAGTCATGAACAACCACGAACATGACCTGTTCACGAACATGTTCATGGTTGGATGTTCGTGGGGGCCAGCAGGCTCTCCTCCAGCCATCATCCAAGTTTGGTGAAGATCCCTACCACACCACTCCTAGAAACATGACCTGAACAGGCACCAGGAAAGGTACCAATAATAAATAATAGCTTGACCCCAGAGCCTGACAGCAGCCCTGGAACCTGAAGGGGTAGATCCCTATCCCACCACACACAAAGAAAATTCAAGCTCCAATGCACTCACCCTGTCTCTCTATCAAAATGCCAACAGCAGCTGTCTCCCAATCCACTGTCTGCAAAGAAAGCGAGAGCTGGGAGCCCCCTCTCCCCACTGGTCTTTGTGCTCTTGTAACAAATTTGGAGCTCCACACTTGGAAGGAAGACCTGCCTATCAAGCTAAATTGGTCTTAGATTGGGGGTTCCAGGGCAACAGCAGGAGTTCAGACAGAGTTCAGACAATCCCTGCCCAAGTTGGCAAGGGAATTGATTGCAGGTGCCAGACTGTCTGGCTTGATGAACAGCAATGAACAGCAACGAACAAGGCTTGCAACAACCACCTGTTCATTTAGAATAGGGCCTCATGAACAGCTTGTTTGTGAACAGCAGATTGCGCTGTTCGTGGCTTTTTTTTTTGTTCATATTGCTGTTCGTGCCCATCTCTAGTTTTAGAGCCAAACCAAACTTTGGGGGACCAACTGACAGACTCTAACAGTAACAGTGGCCTAGATAGGCTTACCCTTGCCAGTTACTGGAAGTGTCCTTGTTCATTTGCTTGTCTTAACGTCATTGAACTGTGTGCTCAACCCATTTTCTTCCACTGAATTTAGACATATGTCACAGTGTGATAGCTGAAAAATTGTTCAGTCCAGTTTAAAACTGTCCCACCACCTAAGCTGAACACAGATGTGCAAAAGGTGCTTTCCCTGGTGCATTTGCTAGATTCACAGCCATACAAGATGTTAACTGAACAGTAGTGATCTAAAGAGAGAGAAGCAACTGCTTCTACTCATGGGACACAAACTCCCTTCCTCTTCTCAGGCTGTACCCTTATTAGTTATTAACCTTATTAGTTATTAGGAGTTATTATTATATTATACACATACAGACATACACAACATAAAGGGCTTTTAAGAGTATTCTTTTCCTGCCAAGATTTTCCTTCTGTTGCAGAAAAGAAATGCTGTGCATGCACGCACACACATTTTGTGCTGAGCAGAAAAAAACACATTGAAGTAGGTAAAAACCACAAACAAGAAAAAAAGGAAAGCCTAAAATTGAAAAACACATTAAATTTCTATGTGCCTTCTTCAGAGTGTGAAGAGTTTGGCCCATTACAAAGAATACAAAGAGAGAATGTGATTGGAATTAGCTTGGTTTGGATTGTTGTGTGACAAGAAAATTGCAAAACAGCAGGTATTGGGAGATTGCGCAGGAAATTTACTAACTCCTGGGGATGATAATGGATTCAAAATGTGGGCTCGATCTACAAAGACAATATTTTTTTAAAGTCTTTAAGTGATGCATTTGGAAGTGAAGGAATGTATACTATTAGCTGCAGAGCCAGTCACGAAAATTATCAAAAATTATCAGAGTAATGCTAGGAAGACTGAGGGTCTGCTGAAATCTCCAGGGTAGAAATGGCAGAAAACATAAAGGGGCAGGTGAGACAGGATGTAGACAAGAGACCAAAGAGCTGCTCTAATGGATGGGATCACGTTCTCCCTGTGTTCATGGGAAGACTCCCCACCGCCCCTCAGTCTGGGCTTGAGGTAAACAGAACATTGGCCATGAGAACAAGTTGCAAAGTTGCCCATAGTTGTACAACCTGGTTTGACTAGTCGTGTCCTGCATTCATGATAGGGTGCCTGTAAAAATTATGATATACTCTGAGTAGAAGTATATAGGCAGAGTGGTAAGCTGCAGTACTGCAGCCCAAGCTCTGCTCACAACCTGAGTTCGATCTTGGCAGGAGCTGGGTTCAAGCAGCTGGCTCAAGATTGACTTCGCCTCCCAAGGTATAATGTGTACCTGGTTTGCTGGGGGTAGGTGACTGGGGAAGGCAATGGCAAACCACCCTGTAAAAAGTCTGCCAAGAAAACGTCATGATGCGATGTCCCTCTATGGGTCAGTAATGACTCGGTGCTTGCACAGAGGACTAGCTTTACCTGGGTAGGAGGAAATATAATCTAGCCTGGTATGTTATGAACATTAGACCCAGTGTAAACTCTTGAACTCTTTCAAGGGTTGTACTAAGCATCATAACAAAACGGTTTGCTTAGGACCCCATCTTCCATCATCCCCCATCACGTTAGATAGCCTTGCCAACCACGGGTTCAACAACCGAGACTCTTCTGCACAGCGGTGAGCTCTGCAAACAGAAAAGACATTCAACCCCATTTTTTTCAAATTTGTGAGAGGTACTTACCCCTAGAACCAACAAAAAACAGAAATATGGAAAGTAATGTATTTCAAGATCCAGTAGGTCAGTATAAGAATCTGTTCAAACTTGACAGGCCGCCCTTAAAAGCAATGGGAGTTGAAAACTGGCTGGAAAGGAATATATCCTTCCTCCTTGGGATTACAGAAAACTCCATATTTAATGATGCCATAAAAAATAGTTACTAAACATGAATAACATTTCAGGTTTGTTTCAATAATATTCTGGCAGATTGTTTTTCAAATGTTGACCAAAGTGAAGTTGAACTTTATTAGAAGAATGGCAATATGTTTCCTTAATCTCTCTTTTAAAAGTCTACAATTTAACACAAAACCTCAAACCACTGGCAAAATACCTGTCGTAGTTCATTTCGCTGTACTCCACAGGCTATTGCTACAGAAAGATCCTCGGTTTACACTGAACAGTTCACGCAACCATTAAGCCCACAGCAGCTGCTTGAAAGTCCTGCATTGTTGATTACTTCTCTGATAGCTGATTTTGTGCAGCTTTCCACCATTTTTTTTTCTGGACATCATCACAAAATGTATTTGTAGACATGTGCCATAGCTGGTGGCAGCTGCAGCCAACTGGTTTACTAATGGTAAGGGGCTAATATGTATAAGTATTTCCACTGATCATGTGCATTGGTCTAGAACTGTGTTTGTGACAAAGCAGACACTTCATTGCTTTTCACTGTGCAAAATTCAAAGTTCAACCCACATGTTCCAAACTACCATGCATGTACCAAAAGCGACTTGCGTTCTGTACTGTCAACATAGACTCAGATGTGGCTATTTCACCAGAAGCACAATTCATTCCAAAGAAGCTCAACTCACATTCTTCTTTTACCAATTTGGCTGCGTCAATGTGCCATAACTAGACATGGGCACAAACGAGGGGGGGGGACCCGAACAAGCTGTTCATTGTTCATTGCCATCCATGAACAAAGAACAACAAACAGTAACAAACATGACCCTGTTCACAAACATGTTCGTTGTTCATGGCCCTTTAAAGATCTCTTTAAACTATCAGCTGGCAGGTGGTAGGGGGGATTTCCCCCCCTGCCACCAGCCAGCTGATAGTTTAAAGGGCCCTTTCCTGCCACATGCAAGGGGCAGGGCCCTTTAAACACCCCACAAACTGACTTTCCCAATGTCTAATACCCACCAAATTTGCAGGGGACATAGTCCTCACTGTCCTCCAAAGACCCCCCAAGTTTCAGAGAGATTACACCCCAGGAAAGGCATGATGAATGGGTCTCCCCCTTTGTTGTCATTTTCTCTTCACAGTGGCAAAGACGGGACTCCCTGCTGGAAGCTACTTTGAGGGGTTGCAAACTGACCTTCCCAATGTCCAATACCTACCAAATTTGCAGGGGACATAGTCCTCACTGTCCTCCAAAGACCCCCCCCCCCAAGTTTCAGAGAGATTGCACCCCGGGAAAGGCATGATCCATGGGTCCCCCTCCCCTTTGCTGTCATTTTCTCTTCACAGTGGCAAAAATGGGACTCTCTACTGGAAGAACTTTGAAGGGTTAAAGCCAGAAGAAAAGTCAGAAGGCGTTCAGACAGAGTTCAGTCCCTGCCTCCTTTGCCAGGGGAATTGATTGAAAGGCGCCATACTGTCTGGCTTGACGAACGGCCGACAAAGGCAACGAATGAGGCTTGCAACGACCACTTGTTCGTTTAGAATGGGGCCTCATGAACGGCTTGTTCGCGGGTTTTTTCCATTCGTAATGCTGTTCATGCCCATGTCTAGCTGTAACTGGTCACTGTTCTGAGGCTGCCATCTGTGTACCACAAAGATCATATAGAGAACCACAAACAGACTATGCAGTAATCCACAGGAAAAGTCGATACTTACTATTTATAGTTCATGGCAACATCTACAAAATATTTTCTTCTCTGTCGATAGACATTGTCTTTAAATCCCTAAAGCAAAATAAAATAATTCATAGCAATGAGAAATAAAATGAGCAAGGAGGAATCTTGAAAGAAACCATTGAAGTGTTTTTTAAAAGCGTCTTAATATTCTAATTCACATCCCATGTTAAGCTGTTCACAAGTATGATGGTAGTGGGTTAGGAAAATGAATAGCCCTTTACAAAGACTGGAGACTTCCTCCTCATTTAACTCAGACAGTGTCATCAACGGAAGTTACTGGAGCAAGAAGTTTACAGGCTGTAGTTTCTAAGTCTGAGAGGAAAATTTATAAGACATGGATTTTCAACAAGAAAGGATTTGCTTTGGGCCCCTATTGGGAAGAAGGGTGGAGTATAAACAAAATAAATTCCAAAGTCTGCCCTTTTTGCAACAATATTATACATATGCATCAAATCAGGAACACCTTTGGGGTTTATTCAAAAGTAAACATATCATTTTGACACCATTCACATGTATAGGAGATCATACACTTAAAATGGACAATAAGAAATATAAACTCTGATTTCTTTACTTTTGTGTACAGAAATGGCAATAAAAATTGCTTTAAGTCTTCAGCTCAAAGAGCAACTGGGCTATCCTGAGGGCTTCTTGGGTTAGAGGGTGAGAGATAAATTTAATAGAACTGTGCATGTAACCATGGTAAGAAATTATCTTTCCTCAATATAACTAACATTACCTTGGGTAGAATTTTACCTTGAGGCTATTTTTTTTGTAGAACTATAGCTAGAAATCTTTATTGGATGATAACAAGTTAAAATGAACAGTAGAACTGATACTCCTCCCTCTGCCTGATCGTACCTACAGCTAAAAATGAAACTAAAAATCAACTTTTGCCTCAGCCTCACAACATTTGCCTCCAAGTAATCAATCTTCAGAGGAATAGCCATCTTGTGATAAAACACATTCCTTATTCCCAAAAGTACGTGCTCATATTCCACAGGTTTTTTAAAAAATAAAATTCCCTTCTCATTGCACTTTATGTTATTGGCTGTCCAAGTCAACAGCAGATGAAGAAGAATTATTTGCCCACAAAACGGAGCAAGCTACCTACTGCCTCAATATGTGGCCATATATTATTTTCATACCATCTGAAAACTTTGTAGTGGGGCTTGAACACAGACATGCTGGCACAAAGGTATCAAGATGGAAAATTACAAGTAAAAAACACACACAGGAGCTTCTAAAAAGGTTCGATTTCTCGACTTTAGCATTGAGTTATTACACTCACATCCCATTGACCCACATGCGCACTCCATCAGCATATCACAAAAAAGAAAGAATGTAGAAGGAATATATGGCAAGAGAAATGTAGGTGTACCTGCATGTCCTGCCTTGAAACTTCACGTGTTCATCTGAAGACTGAAATAGAGCTTACTTCTGAACAACATACACATCTTCTGCATCACTCAATTGTGTTCCACCATTTCATAAAAAATGGGAGGGGGTCCTTCTATGCCTTCAGGATTTTTCTTCCTACCCACCTGAGTGATCAGTTCATGTATCTGACAAAGAGTTCTGTGTCTACCTCTGGGCCAGAATCTTCTGGAACAATACATTTCTTATATGAACAGAACAAGTTCATGAATCAGATCTTTTTTCCCCCTTTGCAGCCTCCTATACCTGATTAAAAATCTGCTCCTGAAGGTCAGAAGGCTTCAGAAACAGAATGGATAGAAGTGAGATGGGGGAATTGGCAGAAATCCCCCTGCCTCTTACGTTAATGGGGGAGTGCATGCAAGATGCAATTTCTCAAGCTACTTCCCTCTCTAATCTCAGATGTCCTCCAAATTTCAGGAACAGCTTTTCAGAGAATACAGGGGAATATTCTAATTCATCTGTCACATGATCTCAATCCATTCACACTTCATTGGCTCCAACCCTTTGGATTTATGATGCTGCAAGACCATTGTGTTTATGGCAACAGAACGCTCTTCTATCTTGTGGAACTGGATTCTAGGAAAAGGAATCAATCTACCATCGGGAAACTTAATTTTGTATGGAAAATTCTGGTTCGCATCAACCAGGCTTCTATATAAACAAGCTGCGAGGATGTCGGCTTCTTTTTCAAAAGGATGCAAGTGAGACGATAACAGCTGTGAATCTGAACTAAGAGTTATGTATTTCTTTAAAATCTCAAACTCCAGGCATAGGAAAGACAACACTCTCAATGCTCCAAGATGCTGTTGAAATTGTACTGGCTGAGGCCAAGGTGAGTATTGAACACTACAGTTAGCTGGAATGGCAGGATCTGTAACCATCTCAAGGAGAAATAAAATAAAAGATGGACTGAACCCAAACAGCCAGGATTCCTTGTTCAACCTGTAGGAATTCCATGTATTTATTGGAATGCGTCAGAATCTTTTATAACATCTCACAGTTCTGTGGGTGTGCATTTGTCCACCAACTATTTTGTGCTTTTTTTGTGTTTCCTTTTGCCACTTCTAACTTTTTATCATCCTAGTTTTAAATTTTAAGCTTTATCTTGCCATGTAATTATATTTTAACTCTTTTGATGGGGCATTTTGTTACATGGTGTATATGCTGGTATATTATGGCCTATGGCTACAACACCAATAAACTATTACCATCTGTCCACCAACCATCTTCTCCTGAGCTGATTTACTACTGGAAGAGTGAGTTATCAGAACAGAGGGTAAGGGGAAAGCAAGAGAGCAAGTGCACAGGGTAGAAAGACCGCTGTGATCAGGCTTGCCATACCTCAACAGAGGAGCCTGCTTTGAGAGGAGCCCTGCCCCTCTCAAGTAGCACTGCAGAAGCAGACAGGGTACCTGATCGCCCAACCCCCATTCCTAACAAGAACTAGGCTGGCAGCTGAAGCACCACCTGCTTAAAAACTCCTGCTGCCGCCACTCCGAGAAACAGGCACCTCTTCTTGAAAAGAAGACCCCATATGTTAGTGCAAGTCAAGCACTGAATTTCGCAAAGTTCCCTCTGTGCACTCTTGCCCTACCACTGCAAACACCGTCTCCCGCCTCATGCCCTAAGTCCCCACAGTAGGGGGATCTTGGGCAGAGTCTCCAGCTACCTCCCTACTTACCTGAGGAGCTGATTCGGCATGGAGTAGGGGTCTCAGCCACCACAAGGCATGAGAGGATTGGTCCCCGCAGTAGTCGGCATCCTATGCTCTGCTGGGCCATTGGGTGGGGCCAGGCCCCGGGGGGGGTGACTTTTCCCATTTAATGGGTGCCTATAAGCTATGAGGTTGTTTTCCATGGTGTAACATTCTGCCTTGGCAGGGGGCATTCCCAGGCCCGAAACAGTTTAGGGAACTAACTCGTGCCCTGACATCCCCCTGGTGGGCCAGTGCAGGGACTTACATTGTAGTTACACCTGTGCCCAGCTGCCACAGCTGGGCGCTAGCAGAAGGCCAGAGCAGAGCGGCACTGGGCCAATGCACCAGTGTAGAGGGAGTTATGCCAGCATAAATCCAGGATATGCCAGCATAACTCCTGGTTAGCTTCCTAAGCACTCCCCCCCCCCGCCCAGGATTGTGCATGTGTAGCAACTAACACACTGGACATCAAAGCAGTCCTCAGTTGACAGGCTGTATATGTTACATTCATATACAGAAAAAAGTGCTATTGAAAGGACATGAAATGCAATCTTTGCATTTTATGCAAAGCTCGACTATGCACAGTAAACACAGTGGTGATTCACAACAGCAGTAATATGTGATAACACCATTTTTTATAAATTTACTAAGATAATGTAATTTCTGTAGCTTAAGAAGTCACCATTATTACAACTGGGGATTGAGGCCAAAATGGATAGCTGGGTAATTCTAATTCAGCAATTTCACACTGGAGCCTCATTTGAAAGTTCCTTTGCTGAATAATGGTGACTTCCAGGTTTGCGGCTAAGCGTTCTGAGAAAATGAAATGTTCTCTTACTGGTTTCTCAACGCTGCCACCATTTTCTATACCACATTTATATTGTCAGAGTCTCGATTCAATTGTCGGTTCTCTAGCCAGAGTCACGCCATATTAACATGCTATAATCTGTAGTTATTTAGTTTTCTCCCTCTAGGCCCAGGTGCTGCCCAGGCCGCATATATCCATGGGAGCAAAGAGTCCTTATCAGCCCGTTCCGGCCGACGACCTTGATGTCCTCGTCTTCCCATGCCTTCGCAGACAAGGGGGGAGGCTGGGAGTGGGTGTTTGAAACGTTGTATTTTCATTTCACGTGTCATTCTCAACAAAGCTTTCGTTCAGCCAAGGGCCTCAAGCCCTTGGATTGTGGACACCTGTATCCTGAGCATATTCTTCCATTAAACCTTTGAAACCAAGAAACCTTGTGCTTCTTGCAGAGTGGGGAGACGAACTCTAGATAACTGGGATTCCACAGTCTGACATATATCTTCTTTTTTTGCATAGAGATTGACTTGCTTGTCCTAGCCCTAGGTAGATAGGAGAAGGGCATCATTCACAAATCATTGCATATATCGTTTTGGAGGATGAACAGGTCCATGAGCCCCTAATGGTACATCTGATGTTATTAGGTCCTGAAATAGTGTTGCCTAGGTGGATATGTGATATCATTATTCAGCAGTTTCCTTTCACACAATAGGTATTAAATTAGTCCAATGGGTCTTGGAAGAGTTTGTTGTCTATTATATAATTCCTGTGCTTATAATACAAGACAAGCAGAGGTACGTATAATAAAATACACAAGAGCTTTAAAAAGGAATACCATAGATGGTCCCTATTGCATTTCATTGCCTTCTGAATCCAATGTTGTTCTCCAAATCTCTGCTCATACATATGGGTATGTGTGTGTGTATTTCACATACATAACCTGTAGAGGACACACTTTGTATCTTTCATGAAATGTGCCATAATACTCAAAAGCTTACACCATAATAAATCTATAAACATTCAGATGACATAAGACTCCTTTTTGAATCCACTATTGGATTGTTCTGCATGTACAAAAATGCTAGGCAGCTGGAAGGAAATAGTACCTGAGGTTGTAAGGAGCTAGTCTATCTCAATGCATCTTAAGTTCCAGACTCATCTCCATCATGAACACACATGAATATTTGAAGTGTTTGTTCTAAGCACAGGGTAGAACCATTTCTAAATATCCTTTCCAGGATACATAATCTAACCAAATTACCAGCATGTCTTAAGAGATCCACGTTTCAGCAAACGTTGAGATTAAATCAGAGGGGAGAAATGAATGCAAATTATTACAATCGGTTAGCTTTCCCTAGACTTAGGTTCATATCTTTTTGGCAGTATGTGGGCCTACAGAGAGTATGAAAGAAGGGCTGAACTGCTATTGCTGTATTAAAAACGGGAAACACAAGCAGCCTATACGCAAGCTGCTTTCCTGCTGAGCTTGAAGTATGCTATGATTTCTGCTTTATAATTATCTCCCAGAGTGTGAGCAGCTATTCAAATGCCTTCTTCCCTTTCCTCCCACACGGATGGGAATATTCCTTTAATATCTATGTTCTTTTAAGTGAGCTTGTGTGCATAATTATAATTATTCTCATGACTTAGGAAAGGAAATCTTCTGCGCACCAGAACTAAAATATAGAAGTCAAATTTGTCTTGATTTTTTAGAGCTTCCAATACTTTATATTGCTCTGACTTTCTGCAAGTACTGAAGGTGGATGATGGATCAGGCATTTTTTTTTTACATTGTTCCAAAGACTCTCTAAAGCTTCAGTCAGTACATTACTCACAGTGCAATCCTATGCAGAATTACTCCAGTCTAAGTGCATTGATGTGTGGCAACAGCTTGTTCCAACACAGAAGAAAACCATACATTGAGAGCCAATCTGAGTGATAGATCCAGAGGAGTTAGCTGTGTTAGTCTGTAGTAGCAAAATCAAAAAGAGTCCAGTAGCACCTTTAAGACTAACCAACTTTGTTGTAGCATAAGCTTTCGAGAATCACAGTTCTCTTCATCAGATGCAGGAACTGGCAACCTAGACCTTCAACTATCCCATCTAAATCGATCTTACCCTCTTTCTACCAGCATCTTGTCAAAATAAAATTTGAATCTGCCATGTAGTGTTTTGCACGTGAAGAAGTCTGGGTATTTTATTTCTTCTGGTTTAATGTGCTTTTTTAAATATTGGTTGCTGTGTGTTTAAATGTAGACCTCTGAGGGAAAAGGGGGGGTGGATGGGTGAGTGGAGTGTGATATGACTGGACAGTAGCTGTACCCTAGGGGGCAAACTTTTAGTCAGAGAGCTGAGGGAAGAAGTTTTCAGTCTGTCTTTTGATGAAAAAGGATTATGGCTAAATCAGGCAAACTGTGTGGAACCCTGAGAGTGTGCTTCAGTCAGTTTGTGTAAATCTGAAAGAGAGATGAATCTACCTAGTTTAGGCAAGCTGTGTGGAGGGGCCTAAGTGAATCTATGTCTGTGTGGATGAGATGAACGTTTATTCCATTAGTGATCTGTGTGATAAATTAGTCTGTGTGACTGAGTCTGTGAATAAACCTTTAAAAATTACTTTTGAAACTACCAAGCTTATGAACCTATCCTGAAACCAATACACGTATCAAAACTCTGCAGCCATCACAGTTATATACTTATAAATAAATCCTGCTTTGGTTTAAGGAAAAAAATATTCCCTTTTTATGTCACAACCACCCTCATGTGCTGTCTATAACAAGCCTTCCTATATGATGAGTTAAATCAAGAAGGTCGGATTTTGTCCTAACAGTAAATGGCTAGGTAAAAAATTGTACCAAGGTGTGAACAAACTGGGTTCAGTTTTCCATCCATCCACCCCTACTGGACAAGGCTTAGTGTTGTCAAGGTTTCATTCCATCCCCAATATTACTTCTGGACTGCTAAAGTCACAGAACAGATGCCACTTCCTGCTCAGACCCTCCCATTTGCTACTTTGGAACTGCTCCAACTAGGTTGAAACTGCTGGATCAGACAACAGATGACACTTTCTACTCTGCTTCTTTAATCTGCTCTTCCTTCCCTCCTGATCCCAGCCTCCTTGTTCCCTGAACCAATCCATTCCTTTCCTGTGCTTCAAGTGCTATTCAGAGAGAAACCTCAGTCATCACCCTTCCAGCTCTCCCCTCTTCTTTCTCTGTCTCTCTGGGGCTACTGTGCGAGGTGGGTCCGACTCCTGACTTTGCATAAAGCTTGAGGGAGGAACATTTAGCACACTCAGGATGGCTTCTACTAGGAATCATTTGATTTGCTGGCTCTTGCTCAGTGTCCTAATGCTAGCGTAATTTTATAGGCCATCTTGTTACTTCTCGTTAGTCCATGGTAAATCTCCAGATTTAGTATTTTACATTGATCTTTCAGTCTACCTATGTTTTCCGGCTTTTTCTTTTACTGTTTAATATGTTCAACAAAGATTAAAACTCCAGTAGTGTCTCTTTACAAAGTATCAGACCAAAAGTCCCTTGCCTCAGAGATCTGGAAGTGCACTTGTGAAGGAACTGCCAGATCCAGATAACACTACTTTACAGAGTTGTAAAAATCTTTGTGCTAATGTATACAAAGTATTTCGAACACTTAGGAAAATACACTGTATAACAATTATAAACAATTGCATTCTTTACTAGAAGCTGACTTCAACCATTTCTGGACAGCATCAGCAGTAGAGATGGGCACGACCTGGAAAAAAACCGAACCATGTGGTTCATGGTTCGTCAAATTTCATGAACCACGAACCGGTTCATTTGGTACATGAAAACATCACATCCCGGTCAGAAAACCATCACTTCCAGGTCAGCAGAATGTCACTTCCGTGTCAGCAGAAGGTCTGCAGGAAGTCCATCCCCTGTTGCCTAGGAAACTGATTGATCGGCACCAGGCTGTCTGCAGTGACGAACCAAAAAATGAACCAAACGAACCAGCCTAAAGTTCGTGGCGGTTCGTCAGAAATGGGATCTGACAAACCGCTGGTTCACGAGCCACGAACCGACCTGGTTCGTGCTTAATTTTGGTTCGTATTTCGGTTTGTGCCCATCTCTAATCAGTAGCACATGGAAAAAGTAGCACATGGAAAAAGAATAACCTTTGCTTCATTCCACATAATCTGATTAATCAAACAAGTGTGAGTAACACTTGTCACTTACTGAACACTTACAGGGTGATCTGCATCCAGTTCAGAGCCATACATGAGAACTCTTTGGGAACATTTGTCTAATTCAGCAATCTTCCTGGGGAACCAAGGCACGCAGTCAAGTTCTGGAGAAAACACAGCGTGATTAGAGGTCTTAGGACATCATCACAAAATTTTGCTAATTTCAAAATAAAGTGAATGAGGAAATAACAGCCTTGCCTTCCTCATCAGTCCAGATATTTTCTGGTGGATTCAAAGTTACAATGTTAGTTTCGTATTTTAATAACTGAATGAGTTCGTTGAATTGTTTTTTGCTGCAGTCACAATCCACAAAAATTTCTACCTCTGAACTCCTCCTCTTGGATTTTCTTGATTCAATATGAACCATGCTCACATGCTTCTCCTGTAGACAAAAAAAAGTTCACTTCAGTGACAAGTTA
Organism: Eublepharis macularius; assembly: GCF_028583425.1. Taxonomy (NCBI): domain Eukaryota; kingdom Metazoa; phylum Chordata; class Lepidosauria; order Squamata; family Eublepharidae; genus Eublepharis; species Eublepharis macularius. Next base: position 62,117,492 of record NC_072798.1, read on the forward strand.
AATTCATTTTAAAAAGAATTGTTTAATGGGAATTTCTTAAGAAACGTAGTTTAATATGTACCAGTTGGGATCTCACAAGAAATTGCAGAGAATAAGTTACTGGAACATGTTCTCCAGACCTTCCCCCCTGATTACTATAAGCTTTTAAGATCTTGAACAGACTGATTTCTCCATTATCTCTCCAAGGTTTTTTTCTCCCTTTAATTGACACCAAACTCAGTATATCACATTTCCCAGAGCATGTTGAGTCTGCTTCAGGTAATTTTCAGGTGACAGTGTGTATTTTTAAAAAGAAGAAACAAACCACTATTTTCTGTGTATGTAGAAACCCTTAACTTATTTGTGAGTGGTTTATGTCACTGAACTCTGGATAAGCATGTAGTTAACAAGTTTCATACTGGATGGAATAAACTTTGCACCTGTAAGAAATCTTAGCAGAGGGCAGAGATCTGTAATTTGGAAAATTTTCTTTCTTACATACAACTCTCAAATCTCTTCCTCCTGGATTCACGATCTTTAACAAACCAGTTTCCACTTTCCCACTCCCCCCACCCCTTTAACTAATTCTCACAGCTGTCAACATTGCATGCTTCATGGAACATGCTCAGTCTTTAATTTTCCATTTCCCTAATCAGGTCTTCTCTCCACCCATTTGTTATTTATAAAGTCATATTTTTCTGGGTAGCTGAGGAGTTCACCAAATATGCAGAAACACCTGAATTATCTGAGATTGACCTCCTTTTGCTACTTGTGACCCACTTTTCTGTTCGATATAGTAAAATAAAAAGAAATCATGAGCTGTATTAATGATTTGTGGTGTTAAGTCCAATAAACCTACTGCAGAATTATTAATATATTTAACTCTCCATGTCATTAGAAATCTCTGATGAGATCTATAAATATCTCAGGATAGATAATTAAACATGATTTACCATGGCAAAGTTCTTATAAAACTGCTGTTCACTTTTAAATTATGCTACTCAGTGCCAAATTTATTGGCATAATAAATAACTTATACATATAAAAGTAGTATTCATTTTAACATATTTTAGTCTAACTAGACACTATACTAACACTTGTGTGTTAAGTGCCATAAACTTGTTTCCAACTTATGTTGACCTTATGAATTAATGATCTCCAAAACCTTCTATCATTGACAACTCAAGTTTTCCAAACTGAAAATAAATTAAAATAAACATGATGACAATTAAAAAAACCAAAACATAATTGATTACCTACACAAAGTGTCTTGAAATTTGTACACACAGAGACATACCCATTAGCTTTCACTTATGTGTCAAGGACTTTTCCAATACAACAGCAAAGGTTTTACCTGGAAGAGTCGAAGTGCTTTTACCAAGCCACCAACTTCATTTTTCAAAGAAAACACCACAGCAGTCTTTCCGCTTTCTGATGTTGATTCATTCTTGCCTGTACTTTTGTTGCCCTTTTTATCATCAATTTTACCAGAACCAGTTCTGTTCAGCTGCAAGAATATGGATACAAGATAGAAGGCTTTCAGTATGAACTTCTCAAAAAACATTAATCTTGTATTTCAAGCAGATGATAGTTGTTCGATTTTAGCATTCAGATATCTCCTTAAAAAGTCAAACTTTTTTCTTCCTGAAAGGCATCTTTGGAAAGGAGAATTAAATGTTACTATCGAACATGAATGATTATTCCAAAAGGGATGAACAAAAACACATCATATAGAATCACTGCTTCTACAACTTTGGCTGTTATATTTCAAATGTCACAGTCTGTATGGACTGGATATGCTGCCAGTTAAGAAACAGACTTCTATGTTTTTTGTAGTAATGATTTCTGAACTGGAGATCTGCACTGTAAGTTCACAAGGAAAACCCAAGTCAAAATTCCACATTCTGTTATTCCATATCACAGGGATTTTCTATATGAATTAGTGGATGCGGAAAGATACTGATTGTTTATGAAACAAGCCTGTTTTCAGTAAGTTTTTCAGTCAAAGCAGGATATGATAATTAATACTTCCAGGGCTTTTTTTCTGGGAAAAGAGGTGGTGGAACTCAGTGGGTTGCCCTTGGAGAAAATGGTCACGTGGCTGGTGGCCCCGCCCCCTGATCTCCAGACAGAGGGGAGTTTAGATTGCCCTCCGCGCGGCATGAAGGGCAATCTAAACTCCTCTCTGTCTGGAGATCAGGGGGCAGGGACACCAGCCATGTGACCATTTTCAAGAGGTTCCGGAACTCCGTTCCACCGTGTTCCTGCTAAAAAAAAGCCCTGAATACTTCAGTCTCTGTTCCCTCACCGAATTCTTTTTACATTTAAATTTGTTGTGAGTTTTTCAATCTACTGAGTTTTTCTGAGGAGAGGGTGTATTGCATTGTTTACTGAATATCCCTGCTATCACTGCATAATCCACCTAGAGTCTCAGTGAGAAAGGCAGACTGTATATAACATAAATAAATAAAATGGGTGGAGCTTTATTGTTCTACTATGGATCATCTTAGTAGAACTTTTGGCTGGTAGCCTCGGAAGGAAAATAGTATAGCCTTTGGTAAATTAAATGACAGACTAGTTATGTTTTTTTAAAGTACTTTGGTAGTAGTTTGATAGGTATAGGAAGACACTTTGTCCTCAAGATCTGAAAGAAATATGCTGATACATTGCCAATACTGGTATACACTGGTGTATTTAGTTAGCATCCTATGCTTTCAACAAAAAAGGTGCAAAAAGAACCAATTCCAAGGACCTAAGAGCATAGCAACTGCACCCAAGGCTATAGCCACACCACTGACTCTCACCATTCATAGAGCAGCATGCTGATAAGGCCTCCATGTCAGCTATAAATGGGAACAGTCAACCAATGCACAGTAATGCCAGCATGCTTCCCTGTTGTTACCCTGCTTCTTCTTGGACACAGAACACAAAAAGAAAAACATAAAAACACTACACCTTCCACTGTAGGGAAGAATGTTGTGTGCCCAGTAAGAATCATATCTAGCACACTCCTTGTAGCTCTGCTGATGGAAGTTTGCATCTCCTTCTGTAAAGACAGTCCCTATTGACAGATAAGTCACTCAGGAAAGGAAGTATGGCCACTCCAGCCATTCTCTTCCAGACACCTCTATAGCTCATATGACAGAATGAAAGGCTACAGTATATTCCAGGTAAGGTTTCAGGTCCGAGAGGGTACAGAATACCCTGAGGAGAAGCTTTTTGCAAAGCAGGGAGCTCTCATATGCCAGGACACACAACTGCACATTCGTGGAAGGCATTTGTGTCATCCCTTCCGTAACTCACTGAGGGAAGGCATTCATATAGTCATATGGTATTAGGAAGTTCAAATTTCAACAAAAGGGAAGGTAGGAAGAAGGAAAGGTGTACCTTTCGACCAACAACAAAATAAAAGGAGCAGAATTTGCATCTCATGCACACCAGATCATTCCTCTAAACAAACCCAACTGACTACATCATGGGCAATGTCAAGCCTTGCATTTATCTAGTCAGTCTAGCCCTGGAAGACATCCCAGGCACAACTGAGATTTCACACTGTCAGACACAGTCATTAGTAGGGCTTTTTTTCTGGGAAAAGAGGTGGTACAACTCTCTATTATCACATGTGCACATGCATAGTGTGTGTACTTCCAGAAATGCATAATGATGTAACTCCCGGAAGTGATGCCACTCCTGGAAGTGCTGCCACTTCCAGGAAGTGACACTGCTTCTTGGAACCCAGCACAATGCATTACAATGAGATAAATCTTAGTAAGCTTGGGAAATTACACTATTATGAGAAAAGGTTTTTTTTCCTTTCTGTATCCTCTACAAAAAGTGAAATCTTCCATTCCCTTTCCCAAACATTTCATTTCTTTGGAATCATATTTTAAAATATGCAAGAAGGAGGGGGCCTCTAAAAATCAAAAACCCATTTCACAAATCTAAATTCTAACAGATTCCCTCTGCCAGCGTAGAAAAAAAATTCAAGAGAGAGACTTCCATTTGGGGTAATGGCGAGACCGATGTGATTCGGAACTCCGGATCAACCGAGGTGCTGTTTTTTGGGCTGGTGGGGCACCCAGATCGCCCACAGCCTCCGGATTTCAGTTAGAAATCCGGCAGGAACACTTGTAGCCCTGAGAGTGAAGGGTCTCGGCGGGTGGTAGGCTCTGAATTAAGGGCTTTCCTCCCAAGCCTTGAGATCCTCCTCGGAGAAGGACGGCCAAAATCTCTGCAGCAGCTTTGGGAGTCATTAAATTGACATAGGCTCGTTGTTCCCCAAGCCTCGGGAACGGATTTGAACAGAATTGGACGTTTGACGCAGTGAGTACATCCCAAGAAGTTTATGTTAAGTTAAGATTACTATCTCCCCCAACGGACTGTTTTACTGAATAAAGACCGAACTTTTAAAAGAACAAAAGACTGAGTTACCAAGCTGAAAAAGTATACTAAAAGACTGAGCAGTTTAATTTGACTTGTGACAGTGAGAAAAAGTTAAAAAGAGCTAAGAAGAATATTGTTTTGCATACCTGTGGTTGGGGAGATAGCGACGCGGTGGGCGGATCGTGGGAATTGGAAGGCGGGACGCGAGACAGGAATTAGAGGAGAGGAGATAGAGAGAGCGCGGCGAGGGAGGTCAGGAAGACCAGGAAGACCCAGAAGAAAAATAAAGTTGGAAGAGGAAGTGAAGTACCCACCATTGGAAGTAAGGGAAAGGAACCGGAAGCAAAGGATTCACCATTGAAAGTAAGGGAAGACCATTGATGTGACAGTATTACCATAGAGAAAGATCGCCCGACATTTTATATCATAGAGAAACATCGCCCGACATTTTAAGGGTAAGGGAAGCCTCAATCGCCATTTTAACTGAGGGCAAACGTTTAAAAATAGAGACTTTAATTAAAAAGAAGACAGAGTTAAGAAAGAGAGCTGATTCGTGGGGACCCAAGGCAAGTCCAATGGCCTCCAAAAAAGAAAAGGACTGGCAGGTTGCCATTGAGAATTTGGATAAGAAAATAACGGAGGGAAATAAAGAGATTCGGGAGATGATACAACAATTACAGCAAAACTTAATGACGGAAATGAAAGAAGTGATTAAGTCTGAAATTACGGAAGTTAAAAAAGAGATGGAAGCAATAAAAACAGATTTACAGAATACCCAACAAAAGGTGCAAGAAATGCAACAGATGGTGCAGGATGGGAAGAAAAAAATGGAGGCTATACAGACAGATATTGTGGCTATGGGCGAAAGAATGGTGATGATGGAATGCAAAGCAATGGATAGACAAATTCGTATGAGGTCGGTCCTGGAAAAAATGGATGGATCTGCTCTTAAACAAGTAGCTGAAATATTGGCAAAATTTTTGGGACAAACAGAGGAGGAAATGATGACCCATTTGGATATTGTGTATAGAGTCCATTCAAAATATGCAGAGCAAAAGAACCTACCAAGAGATATTATTGTCCAATTGACCACAAGGAGAATGAAGGAGGAAATTATTAGAAGACATTTTGAAACTCCGCTGGAAATAGCCGGGACTCGGATTCGCATCATGAAAGAAGTACCACGTAAAGTGCTCCAGGATCGGAAAAAGTATAGAGATTTGACACAGAAGTTGAGGGCAGCTGAAATTAGATATAGATGGGAGCTGCCAGAAGGAGTGACTTTTGAATTCCAATCAGGGAGACAAGTGATTAAATCGAAATATGCAATGGATGTATTTCTGATGGAGAATGGAAAAGACTTTCCTAGCTCATCCAGATTATAATTATGGAGTACAAATTAATTTCATGGAATGTTAATGGACTTAATTCACCCTCTAAATGAAAAGCTGTGCTACATTGGCTATCTAAACAAAGAAGTAATTTGATTTGTCTACAAGAGACTCATATCAGGGATCAAGATGTTAAATATTTAATTAACAAAAAGTTAGGAAAGCAATTTGCTTCGGCAACAAAGCAAAAAAAGAGGGGAATTGTTATATATATAAAAGAAGAATTGCAACCTAAATTAATAGTGTCTGATAAAAATGGAAGATACCTGGCTGTGGAATTTTCATGTAATGCAAAAAAAAACCTTTGGTACTTGGACTATATGCGCCAAATGGCTCTAAGGATATATTCTTTAAAGATTTATGAGAACAAATGGAGCAATGGACTTATGATCAGGTAATTATAGCTGGAGACTTTAATGGAGTGTTAGATTTGCAATTGGATAAAAGTTCATCAACAAGTAAAGCAAGGATGGGGAAATTACCAAAGTCCTTTTCTGAAATTCAGGAACAAGAAAATTTAGAAGATGTTTGGAGAAAATATAATCCTAAAGCGAAGCAGTATACGTTTTTTTCAACTAGTCACCAATCTTTTTCCAGAATAGATATGATCTGTGCGTCTAAAGAACTGGTAGTGTTTACAAAAGAGACTGATATATTACCGAAAGTTAGCTCAGATCATAATCCTGTGATGTGGAGATTTGGAATGAGACATAAGAAATGGAGATGGAGAATTAATGAGGATCTTTTGAGTGACCCAGAATGTGTTGAGGTGCTTAGAAAAGAAACGAAGTTCTTTATTCAGGGTAATGTGGATAAAGGGGTGTCAATGCATATGGTCTGGGACACTTATAAAGCTGTAATTAGAGGTGTGTTGATAGACTTAAATGGTAGAGAGAAGAGGAAAAAAGAAGTGAAATTAAAAGAGATCCAGGAAAAAATTATTCAAGTAGAACAACAACTGAAAAAGAGGCCAGGTAAAAAGAAATTCTTGTATGAAATAAAGTTACTGCAAGAACAAATTAGGGCTATGGAAAATAAAGAAGTGGAGTGGGAGTTGAAGAAAATGAAGCAAAAATCATTTGAAGGAGCTAATAAACCAGGGAGATATTTGGCGTGGCAATTAAAGAAAAAGAGAGAGAAAAGGACAATAAGTAGAATTATAGAAGAGGGGAAGGAATTATATGATCAAGGGTTGATTGAGAGAGCATTCTATAAATACTATGCCAAGATATATCAGAAAAAAATAGTGGATTATGAGACTACTTTGATATGATTGATTTACCAAAGGTGCCGGAGAAGCTGAAAGCTTAGTGCTGAGATAACAATAATGGAAGTGTTACAAGCAATACAAGCTACTACAGTTGGCAAAGCTCCGGGACCAGATGGAATTACAGCAAAATTTTATAAAGTGATGGCGGAGGATTTGAAACAAATGATGCAAAAAGTAATGAATGAGATATTGGAAGGGGTTGAGATGCCAGATACATGGAATGAGGCTAATATTACATTGATACCAAAGGAGACATTAGACTTAAGTAACGTTAAGAATTACAGACCAATATCTCTAACTAATAATGACTATAAAATATTTGCAAAGATATTAGCGGAAAGACTTAAGGCTTGGTTAGTGGAATTCATAGATGAAGACCAAGCTGGCTTTTTACCGGAAAGGCAAATAAAAAATAACCTACGAGTGTTACTGAATGCCATTGAGTATTATGATAAAAATCCAGGGAAGCAGGTTGGCTTTTTCTTTGTGGATGCGGAGAAAGCGTTTGACAATTTGAACTGGGATTTTGTTTGTAACAATGGAGAAGATGCATATGGGAGAGAAGTTTATACAAGCAATAAAGGCAATATATAAAAACCAATCTGCAAATATAGTTGTCAACTCAGATGTGACGAAAAAGTTGGAAATAAGGAAAGGAACAAGACAAGGCTGTCCGCTTTCCCCACTTCTGTTTGTAATGGTATTGGAGATCTTACTTAGGCAAATAAGAGAAGATAATTCAATAAGAGGACTGAGGACAAAAGGATTTGAATATAAAGTGAGAGCTTTTGCTGATGATATAATGGTGATAGTGGAGGATCCAATAGAGTGCATGCCAAAATTGATGAAGAAAATGAAAGACTTTGGAGATTTAGCGGGATTTGTAATAAATAAGGTGAAGTCCAAAATACTGTGTAAAAATATGACTAAACAACAACAAAAGGAGTTGATGGATAAGGTGGAATGTGAAGTAGTGAACAAAGTCAAATACTTGGGAGTGGAAGTTACTGCGAAAAATATTGATTTATATAAGAATAATTATGACAAGTTATGGCAACAAATAGATAAAGATATGATCAGATGGAACAAAATGAAGCGCGGGCGCCCGACTTACTGGGTGCCCGGTTTGCTGCCGGGAGGCGCGGGGGCAGGGCAGGCGCGGCGGCCGGCGTGCTGGCTGACTCGGTCTCAGCCGGGCAGCCAGCACCCAATCAAATTTGAATTCCGGCTGGCCAATCAGACGGCCGGGGCGGGGCCGGGCCAGCCAGCGGACCTCAGGGAGGCAGTCTTCCCTCTGGTCCGCTGGCTGGGTATTTATTTAGGGCCCGGCCCGGCCTCGTATCACTCGGCTTGGGCGGCGACAGAGAGAGGAGCAGCGAGGAGAGAGGGAGCGACGAGCGGCAGCGAGAAGGCAGAGAGAGGAAGCGAGCGGCGTCGGACCGGCAGCACGGAGGCTGAGGCTGGGGAGGTTTAGCTGAGCCTCCCCTTTCGACGCCCGGCTCAACTGCCGCCCGGCCCTCGGGCCCCTTGGCTCTCCTCTTCACCATCTGACCGGCAACCTCGCGGGCCGGGCTCCCTGCCCCTCCTGTTAGCACAGGGCAGGTGGGAGCGCCGTGGTTGGGGCTCGGGGCAGAGCTGAGCCCAGGCCCCACCGCGGTGAAGACAGCTGACGAGGACGGGAAGGCCGTGGGCTGCGTCATCAAGCTCCAGTTCCAGGAGCTCCAGCCGCAGGCGGCGCCCCTCCACTAAGAGAAGGAAGGCCCCCAGAAAGACGAGCCGAAGCCGCCGGCGCCAGGAGGATTCAGACAGTGAAGGATCCACAGGTGAGTCCTCATCGGAAGATGAGTGCGGCGGGGCGGGCTACTGGGATGCAGGGGCTGCCATCCCCGGGCTCCCAGGCTGGGCTTCGCGGCGCAGGGGGGCAGCTGGTGCTGGGGACTCCCGGGAGGTTTGGGGAGCAGAGGACAACGAAACACCTGCCCCGTCCTCTAGGTCCTTCACGGACGAAGAGGATCCCCCGGGGATTCACCTATCTCGCAAGGCCTGGGAGAGAATCCTAAACGGGTTCTACGTAGACGTTTTCTCCCTCCTCAGGCCGGAGGCAGAGGACGGGAGGTGCCCCCCGTCCAACAAACGGGATAAAAAGATGCCAAAAAAGGAGACAGCTAAACGAACCTTTAGTAACTGGATGGAAGGGTTCACTGTCTACATGGGGGTGGTGCAGATAGCGTATCCACAACGGGGGTGGCATCTGTCCAACCATTTGAGCAACGTCCTACGGGCCCGGGCCCTGGCCGGGGACGCGGCAGCTATGGATTACGATGAGGCCTTCCGGAAGAGGGCTTCCCAGAACCCCAGGGCCAGGTGAGACCTCATCAGCCAGAAGCTCTGGCTCTGGCTGGTGGGCCCCCAAATGAAAGGGCGGGCCGAGCCTGCCCGGGGGGGACGCTGGTTCAGCCGGCGGGACAGGCCTCGCGGTCTTTGCTGGGAATTCAACCAGGGCAAGTGCCAGCGGTCCAAGTGCCGCTATGAGAACAGTTGCGAGTCTTGTGGGGCCCCACACTCCCGCCAGGCATGCCCGCGAGGTTCCCAGACCACGGCTCCCTTTCGGGGGGGCCGGTCCTCCAATGGTGGTGCCCATAGGGACGGGGGGTCGAGTTCCACCGCCAGTCACCAGTCCAGCAGCGGCAGCAAGTAGCCCTGGCGGCGCTGAGTTAGGGTTGGCTCGCACACCTATCCGCCTGCAGGCCCTCCGCCCCCTCCTGGCACAATACCCTAACAGGCTGGCGGCCGCCTTCCTGATGGAAGGCTTCTCCAAAGGCTTCCGAATTCCTTTCACGGGCCCCCGTGTGGCCACTTCCTCGGGCAACCTTAAGTCTGCAAGGGAGTTGCCCGAGGTGGTCGCTGCCAAAATTACCAAGGAGGTGGGGGCTGGCCGGGTGTCCGGCCCCTTCTCTTCCCCCCCGTTACCTAACCTCGGGGTTTCTCCTCTGGGGGTCGTCCCCAAGAAGGCCCCTGGGGAGTTCAGACTCATACATCACTTGTCATACCTGCGTGGTTCTTCAGTCAATGATTGCATCCCCCAGGAGCTGTGCTCAGTGAGATACGCCTCCTTTGACCAGGCGGTCCGCCTTGTCCAGTCCTGTGGGCGGGGGGCCCTCTTGGCCAAGTGTGATGTCCAATCCGCTTTCAGGCTACTTCCAGTTCACCCTCAGGACTTTTGCCTCCTGGGCTTCAAGTTCAGGGATCAATGGTACGTGGACAGGGCCATGCCCATGGGGTGCTCCGTTGCCTGTGCCGCCTTTGAGGCATTCAGCACCTTCCTGGAGTGGGCCGCCAAGGATCGCATGGGTTCCCCCCACATTACTCATTACTTCGATGATTTCCTGATCATGGCACCCCCTGGTGGTCACACTTGTGCCATTCGGCTTAGGATCTTCCAGGACTTGGCTGATGAGCTGGGGGTCCCGCTCGCGCCAGAAAAGACGGAGGGCCCCTCCTCCCGTCTCACTTACCTGGGGATTGAACTCGACTCTGAGGCAGGCCTTTCTCGCCTCCCCCCGGACAAGTTAGCCCGGCTACGGGCCATCATTGAGTCCACGCTCCCCCGGGAGAAGTGCACCTTAAGGGACCTCCAGTCCATCATAGGGCATCTTAACTTTGCCTGCCGAGTGGTTTCCCTGGGCCGGGCCTTCTGCGCCCGCCTGGCCAGGGCGTGCAGAGGGGCATCGGCACCGCACCATCACATACGGCTCACTAAGGGGATAAAGGAGGATCTCAGGGTCTGGGGGGAGTTCCTCTCCAATTACAATGGGGTTTCGCTGTGGCAAGGCGCCCTCTCTCCAGGCTCCGACTTGCAGGTGCAGTCGGATGCAGCGGACAGCCTGGGGTTTGGGGTCTTTTTCAAAGGTAGGTGGTGCGCACAGCGATGGCCCTCATCCTGGGCCAGCTCCGGGATCCTCAGGGACCTCACCTTCCTGGAGCTGTTTCCCATCTTGGTCGCCGTTACAATCTGGCGGGAGGAGTTCAGGGACAAACGGGTTCTCTTCTGGTGCGACAACCAGGCGTCAGTCCGGGTGATTTACAAGCATTCCTCTTGCTCTGAGCGGGTCATGCAGCTCATCCAGCATTTTGTTCTATGCTGTCTTTCCGCTAACATCTCATTTTCAGCCCGGCACGTAGCAGGTTTGGATAACAGCATGGCAGATGCGCTGTCTCGCTTCCAGATGGAGAAGTTCTTCTCGCTGGCCCCTCAAGCGGCACGCACTCCCGACCCGTTCCCGGCGAACTTGTGGCGGATTGGCGAGACACAGTGACACAGGGAATTCTCAGCTCGGTGGCTCCCTCTACTCTGCGGGCTTATGCCAAGGCAGTGGCGCGCTTCCTCACCTTCGTCGGAAAGGAAGGAGAGCGGGACCCCTGGCCGCCATCCAAGACCACGGTGCTGCATTACCTGGCCCACCTGCGAGGATCTGGCTTCGCTCCAGGAACCATGCGGCGCGAGTTGTCGGGAATCTCTTTCGTCTGCAAGGCAGAAGGATTCCCTGATCCATGTGACGGTTTCCAGGCTCGCAGGGCCATAGAGGGGTGGGGCAGGGTCTCCCCACGGGCACCTGACCAGCGCAGGCCCATCACCCTGCCCATCCTGCGGGCGATCATGCAGGCGCTCCCTGACATCTGCTGATCTTCGTACGAGGAGCGGCTTGTATGCGTGGCCTTCACCCTGGCCTTTTTCGGAGCCTTCAGGGTCAGCGAACTGGTGGCGGGGTCCCACCAGGATGCCTCTGGCAGGGCCCTGGGAGCAGGGGACGTGGTTCTTTCCAGGCGCAGGGTCACCATCTCAGTTCGGCAATCCAAAACTGACCAACGGAGCCGGGGGGTCTCTGTCATCCTGCGGGCCTCTCGGGAGCAGGCCATCTGTCCAGTCAGGGCCGTCCAGTCTTTCCTGGCAGTCCGGCCTCCCCTCCCTGGCCCCTTACTGGTGCACAGGGGCAGCGCCCCATTTACACGCTACCAGTTCGCGGCCCTTCTGCGGGCATGCCTACAGGCAGCGGGGTTCCCGCCAGCGGACTTCGCATCCCATTCCTTCCGCATTGGCGCAGCCACGGTGGCGGCAGGCCTCGGGCTCCCCGCATCTGCCATCCAGCAGCTCGGCCGCTGGCGATCCCGGGCCTTCCGCACTTACATCCGCCCTGCCCGGGCTCTGGCTCATTGAGTCTGTTTATGCTTCATGTTTCAGGGTGCCGGAGGATTGTTTGGATTTGCGGCCACAGTATCGTGCATTGGGCCGGAAAGTATGCGGCGACCTCAGGATGGGGAAGACACCTCGGGTTGGACGATCACATCGAGATTCGCTGGATTGGCTCCCGGGGCATGCGGTGGGAGGCGCTGGTTCCCACCTTGTTTCGGCAGGCCTGCCGGGAAAGCCCACCCGACACCTTGATCATCCAGCTGGGAGAAAACGACCTGGGCAGGCGGGAGGCTCCGGAGCTGAAACGGGCGATGTGCAGCGACCTGGACTATCTAAGGGGGCTGTTCCCTCGGACTTTCTTCCTGTGGTCGGACTTGCTCCAGAGGCGCTGCTGGCATTTTGCGCACCACCCCGAGAGGGTGGACGGAATCCGGCAAAGGGTGGCCCGCGCCATGGGACATTACATCTCTGCTGCTGGGGGCCTGCTCATTCGGCACTCAGACATCTCGTTCCGCATGGAGGAATTGTTCCGCCCAGATGGGGTGCATCTGTCCAGCTGGGGGCAGGACATTTGGCTGCAGGACCTCAGGGATGGTCTGCTGGAGTGGTTGCGGCAGTAGGAGCTTTGGCGGGAGCCCCCCCCCGGGGGGGCTCTGGTGGCGGTTGGTCATTGGATCGGATCTCTTTTGGGGGAATCAGGGCCTCCGCCCTGGTTCCTGTAAGGGGATTCCCATAAGGAATCTTGGGGGTGAGGCACGGAGGTGCATGCCCAGCTCGGGGGCTGCCAGGCGGACTCATCACCAGGCGGCAGGGGAATCATGCAGGGGTGTACACCCAGATGATCTCCCCCTTAATGCCACTCCTTGGGTGCCCCCCCTCAGCTGGGGCCTGAGGGGGGAGGGTTCATCGGCTGGCAGGCGGGTCAGCCGATGCGTGGGGATCCGATCCATATGACTGCCTTCGCTCCTTACCTGCTGTTCGCAATAAAGTTGTGGCCTATTTTCACCCAGCCAGTGTGTGGTCTCAGTTTGTCACCAGCGCCTGCCACCCGTCGCGCCATCAGCCTAGGCTGCAAGCGCGGGCGCCTGACTTACCGGGTGCCCGGTTTGCTGCCGGGAGGTGCAGGGGCAGGGCAGGTGCGGCGGCCGGCGTGCTGGCTGACTCGGTCTCAGCCGGGCAGCCAGCACCCAATCAAATTTGAATTCCGGCCGGCCAATCAGCCGGCTGGGGCGGGGCCGGGCCAGCCAGCGAACCTCAGGGAGGCAGTCTTCCCTCTGGTCCGCTGGCTGGGTATTTATTTAGGGCCCGGCCCGGCCTCGTATCACTCGGCTCGGGTGGCGAATCCCACCCACCGCTCCCTTTCTTTCATTGCTTGTATGGTTTCTTCTTTGTCACAACTTTTGGCGGTTGGTCATTGGATCAGATCTCTTTTGGGGGAATCAGGGCCTCCGCCCTGGTTCCTGTAAGGGGATTCCCATAAGGAATCTTGGGGGTGAGGCACGGAGGTGCATGCCCAGCTCGGGGGCTGCCAGGCGGACTCACCACCAGGCGGCAGGGGAATCATGCAGGGGTGTACACCCAGATGATCTCCCCCTTAATGCTGCTCCTTGGGTGCCCCCCCTCAGCTGGGGCCTGAGGGGGGAGGGTTCATCGGCTGGCAAGCGGATCAGCCGATGCGTGGGGATCCGATCCATATGACTGCCTTCGCTCCTTACCTGCTGTTCGCAATAAAGTTGTGGCCTATTTTCACCCAGCCAGTGTGTGGTCTCAGTTTGTCGCCAGCGCCTGCCACCCGTCGCGCCATCAGCCTAGGCTGCAACTTGTTATGGTTAGGTCGCATTGCAGTAATTAAGATGAATGTTCTTCCAAGAATGATGTTTTTATTACTGACAATACCTGTTGTTAAGGATAGTAAACAATTTGAAAAGTGGCAGAGAATGATTTTAAATTTTGTTTGGACTGGAAAAAAACCCAGAGTTAAAATGAAAGTACTTTATGATGCAAAAGAAAGAGGAGGTCTACAATTACCAAATTTTAAATTATACCATGATGTGGTATGTTTGGATTGGTTAAGGGAATGGTTGTCATTGAAGCATTTGAAGTTATTAGCACTGGAAGGATACAATAAACTATTCGGATGGCATGCATATCTATGGTATGACAAAGTAAAAGCAGACTCTATGTTTTTACATCATTATGTAAGAAGAAGTTTGTTTGCTGTATGGAACAAATATAAGAAATATATGGAAGAGTCTATACCAATGTGGATTATCCCTGCGGAAGTAGTAAATCCAAGAACAGAATATGCGGGGGAAGGTTGGTTGACATATAAAGAGATTCTTGAGATAAAGCAGAACAATTATTTGCTTAAAGGTAATGATGAATTGCCATTCCAATATGGATGGTTTCAATATATGCAGATAAAAGACTTATATGAGAAAGACAAAAGGAAAAATGGTTTTAGATTACAAAATTCTGAGATTGAGAACTGTTTGCTTCAGGGGGGGAAGAAAATAATTTCTAAAATATATAAGATATTACTGAAATGGTTTACGGAGGAAGAAGTTGTTAAAGATCAGATGGTCAAATGGGCAATAAATTGTAATAAGGACATTTCAATGGAAGCTTGGGAAAAGGTGTGGAAAAATGTAGTTAAAATTTCAGCATGTACCACTGTGCGTGAAAATGTATATAAAATGTTGTATAGATGGTATTTAACACCGAAGAAGTTGGCCAATGGTAATAGCCAAATGTCTGATAAATGTTGGAAATGTAAGCAGCATGAAGGTTCATTCTATCATGTGTGGTGGACTTGTGATAAGGCTAAGCAGTTCTGGGGGGATATAGTAAAAGTTATGTCAGATACTTTACAAAGGAATATAAATAAAACCCCAGAATTGCTGTTATTATGTATGAACCTAGAAGATTTTGATAAACTGGACAGAGTTATGGTGTTTTATATGATCACGGCGGCCAGAATGTGTTATGTACAGTTGTGGAAGACTCAGGAGATACCATCTATGGAAGATTGGATTTTGAAAGTTTTGAATATGGCAGAAATGGACAAATTAACAAGGAAATTGAAAGAACAAGAAGATTTGGATTATACATTAAGTTGGGAAAAATTCAACAAATATGTGGAGAAAAAGTGGGACATGAAGGGGAAACTGTGGTCTTTGGAGAATTAAAGGGGAGATAGAAACTTACTTAAGGTCAAAAAGGGGTATATTTTATTTTATTGTATTTTATTGGATTAGTATGGAGTTATAGTGTTATAGTAATAGGTACTTAAGGAATAGAATGATACACATATATATGTATCTTTTTTTTAGTTAGTATATTTAGTAGTACTTATTATGTACTTATATAATTTTTATATTTTTAATTAAGATAAGTAATATAGTAAGTGTAGATAGTTAAGATGAGTAAAGAGATTTGATTAGTATGCATAACATAGATATATAGTATAGACTTTAAGAATCTATATGATATACTTTTTAGATTAAGTTGGGTATGGAAAACTGCTGGGAGTCACCAGAAAAGGGGTGGGAAGGATGGGGAAAATGTTATGCGGTAGATAATGCTATTGATTTCTGTGTATGTTTGTGAACCCATCCAATAAATTTTTTTTTAAAAAAATTCAAAATTCTCTCTCAAAATTCCACAGTCTGAAATTCCTAATCTAATTACTATTGAATTTTCAAATTTTCAGGGAGGGTTTTGCTTTACTGGAGCAAATCAAAATTAGATACTCAACTTTAGCTGCATTAGATCTACACAGTTTAAAATGGCTTTTTTTTTGTTGCCTGCCAACTCTACCTTACCAATGGCTAACCTGTTGTGACATTGTGAAATGCTCATAAATATCTCAGTGTCCCAGACAAACAATATTCATAAAAACTTCCTTAACACCCATATGTCCACTGCAATTTCAGTGAGGTTAATCAGCTGAGGGTGGGGGGAACCATTTGAGTTACTGCTATTAAGACATAAGAACACCAATATGCTGATGAATATATTGATGAAAGCCTTCTGTGACTTGGACACAGCTATCCATTCCTAGCATAAAACTGGAATAACCATAACTGATATTTTAACTAATACAAATAACCATAACTGATATATTTAACTAACACAGAACCAAGCTGCATTCAAAAGCTGTGGGAACCATAAAAATGTCAACTTCAGTCATCAAAAGAATGAAAGCAACACACATACACGCATGCACACACACGCATGCACAGCCGCACCCACTCCTGAAAAGAAAGCAGAATGAACTCAAAGCAGCACACACGCACACAGCTCCTGCCCCCCATAAAAAGAAAGCAGAATGAACTCAAAGCAGCATGTGCACACACAGCTCCCGCCCACCCCCGAATGAAAATAAAACAGAATGAACTCAAAGCAGCACACATACACAGAAACCCCTGAATGAAATGAAAGCAGAATGAACTCAAAGCAGCACGTGCGCACACGCACGCGCGCACACACACACACAGCCCTCCCCCCAAAAGAAAGCAGAACTCAAAGCAGCACACATACACACACAGTCCCACCCACCCACCCACTCCTCCAATGAAAATAAAACAGAATGAACTCAAAGCAGCTTAGCCTCCTTTGGAGAGCCAGCCCCAGCAGCTCTGCTTGCACTCATTCTCTCTCTCTCATAGACGAATGAAAAGAAAGCAGAATGAACTCAAAGCAGCATACATACATGCACAGCCCCACCCACTCCCCCAATGAAAATAAAGCAGAATGAACTCAAAGTGGCACACACATACACAGAAGCCCCTGAATGAAAACAGAGTGAAGTCAAAGCAGCTTAACCCTCCTCTGCAGAGCTCGTGCTGGGCCCCAGCTCTCTCTCTCTCTGTCACTTACAGAGGAATGAAAGAAAAGCAGAAGGAATTCAAAGCAGCTCAGCCTCTTCTGCAGAGCCCACAGGGCCGAAGGAGGAAGGAATCATATGGGCAGATTCTAGAACTGCCGGAACATCGTTCTGGAGCATTCCTCCTCAAAAAAAGCCCTGAGTGGAGCACTATGTTGTGTGGGGCTCTGAGGTTATCAAATTGGCTGTAGGACTACACCATTAGAAAATTATTTGATTGAAGACAAGCGGAAGGGCCATAGAGGACTTGGAAAATTTACCCTGGAAAAGACTTGCTAAATGTTTCTGTTTTAATCCCCAAACCTTCTGTATAGAACAATGGCACCTTACATTTTAGGGGCAGGGTGTTTCTTTCTCTTTTAAAACAATATGAAAGATACAAGGGTGAATACCAAACTAGTGAACAGACATGCAAATTGTCCACAGCTTTCTGCTCCCTGTCAAGCGTACACTCACTGGCAAGCCCAGGTTTAACACTACATGAATTGTACATCTTGTTTCCTAGCATTTGCTACCCTCTCCATACCTCACAATCTCATCCAATTCTCACTCCCATCTCTGCTCCTTTCACCATGCTGTTCCTTATGCCCTGAAGAGGCATGCAGCATACCTGTAGATGTCCAATGTGTCTCCTCTCATTTTATGAGAATATTAATACTCTTCAGTTAAAGCTGAGAGGGGTACTCAACCTCATTTAACTTGAGGTCACACAGTTGGCTGTTTCTATTGAAGTCAATGAATTCTCTTAATGGTATGAGACAACTAGCATGTGAAGGAGATAAAACCTTAAGCTACTCTTTAAATTGCTAATTGTCAGAAAATTGCAAGTATAAAGAACAAAAGAGTACAAGATAGAATGCTTAATCCAAGGGTTCTTAGGGCCACATCAACAGTGAGGAAGTTTGAACACTCACAGTAGTTCTTATTACATGCAAAATTCTTGGATGTTGTCACACATGCTGTTTGCACATGAGTGTGTTGCTGCATGTAGCATATACATGTTGAAAAGCTATGCCAATTGTGCTTCCCTAAAATATGTACATACATCTAAGACAAATTTGCAAGTATCACATGCAATAAAGTACACATGATTTGTGTACCATTTTCTACATGGAGCACTAGCTAGGTGAGTCATGTCTTTTCTTCCAACTGAGGGGATCCATACTGCTTCCTAAAATTTCCCCAAGACTCAAGACTAAATGGTACCATGCCTGCTCATCACCAGAGACAGGCCTCACAACTGGCTACTCTGTCTTTTCCCAGGCCAGAGGTAGAGCTAATCCGCTCTGCCACACCACCAGGCAGAGCTACCCTTGATCCTGTCTGCTCTCTTACTGAGGCAGCCCTGAACTGAACTGCTGCTGCGTGTCCCTCCAATGTTCCATTCCCCCTCTGAAAGGTGATGGGAATTCTGGAGCAGCACTCCCCTAGGCTCAGGTATGAAACAGCTTAGCAGCTGTTCTACCTTTCAGGGGCAGGACTGCTTCCTGTTTTTCAAACAGAAAATTCCTAGACTGATTAGCCAGGTTCAACATATTCATTCTAAGATAGTACCTACGGATAGTACCAAAGGAAACCCAGTAAAGGATCACTTATTCAGCTTTGGCAGTAAGCACATCTAAATTGAGGGAGCTTGTGGATGTTGTTTTCTGCTGCAGTGATAACCACGCAATAATATATCAAACAAGAATGATTTCATAGAAGAGGTACCTATTATGAGAATGGAGATACTACCTCTTGGGGGTGGGAGATCCCAGAGCCACTGAGACTGATTTTGTGCAATTGTTGTTCTCTTACTCCCTCCATCCAACTGATCCAGCTAATATGCTTGAACTAGCAGGAGCCAGCACAGAGAATGGCAAAATGCACACTTGTTTTATGCCTGAGTGACACACTAACTCAACATATCAAAAGCATTATGAACACAGAGTAAACTAGGACAATATTGTGACAGAAAGGAGAAGTTTCTGCCCTGTTTTATTTCCCAATAAAATAAGGCAGACCAATCAGCTCAGACCAATCAGATTTAAACTGCTGAATGGAATGTTGGATGGGAAAAACAGCAACAACCTCCAACAACCAACTGTGGGGCGGGGGGTGGGGGGGAGAACAGGGGTGTTGGCTTCTGGCAAAAGACAGGACAACAGGAGGTGTGGGACACAGCCCTAACCTCCCTTAAATTCTGAGTAGTAAGCAGAGGCCCTCAGAGGCCCTGAGTGATATTTTATGCGACTCTAGATATAGCACAAACATGTATCAGAAAGATGACTATATGAATGTAGATGTAATCACGTTTTATGATTTTTGTCTTTACACAGCCACACAAAGAGAAGCCCCTTACCCATCTTTCTCTTGTCCTTGCAAGCTAACAAAAGTGCTGACAGTAGAAAATGAAACTGCATTTCTAGAATCTGTGAGAACAAAACAATTAAGATCCAGACCTGTAGAATCTCAGTTCCCTCATTGTCAACATTGCAAGAGATAGATGGCCATCATCCTGCCATAGATCGGGGCACTTGTATTAAAGCCTTTGTTTCAGGAATGCTGGGAAATATTCTTTGCCCAGCACCTATATCATGTACTGGAATAAATTAACAATGGGTAGTTGTCCTGCTAGTTACATCAAGGATGGGAACAGATCCAGGCTAGTCGTGAAAATGACACACATCTGCCCAATGGATACTTGAACTGATATCAGAGTTGCCAAAGAAAGAGTGTTTGTTCTTTGAAATGATAAGCAACTTTTACAAGTGTTAATTGAGTAAGGGGACAACCCCTAATTATGCTAAACCAATGGAATGATGCTAAGTCATATGTACACGTAACTAACTCAACCAATAACTTACTGAATACATAATGAACTCAAGGTGATAAAAGTTGATGTAATGTTTCTCAGACCTCTGAAGAACTATGGGTCTTCCCTGTATTTGAATAAAGTAACTCAGGGCCAAGCTACACATGACGAATGACACTTGAACGGCAAGTGGATTGAGTGGAGGGCAAGTGAACAGGGAGAAATACACTTGCTGTTCAAGTGTCATTCGTCATGTGTAGCTTGGCCCACTGTTTCCTCTCCTCATCGGACTCTATCTGTTTGCTTCTTCTGAATTGGGCCTGAGGCAGAACAGGCCACAAATTTGCGTGGTTCAGAGGTGTCCTGAAAAAGATAGGGAGTCCAATTGGGACTGTTGAGTGTTGTTTACAGGGGCATGATTTGGGTGCTACTTCTATTACAAACAATAAAGAGGTCATGCTTGTCTGGTTATTATTTTCAAGTCTGAGCCTTTTAAAAAACGTACAACCAAGCACAGAGCACCTCCCAGCTCGGATAAGTTGTGTCATCTATAATACTAGAGTGGAAGGGAATTAAGTGTCACACTTAAAAAACAAATACTTAAGTGTGTTTGTTACCCTTGTGTCCAGTATTTTCATAAGCCCATATAGGCAGACTCTATAGGACCTAAGGAAAAAGCATATCACCTCTGTCCTCTGTTTTAAGGATTATGTGATTCTGTGTAAAGGAAAAGGAAAAAATCCACTTTGCATCCTCACACTCCAAAAGCTGAAGGGGAAACTTTTGAAAGTGGTAAAGGGGTTTGCAACCCTCCAGCCTGAGAGACTTGTTTTAGGGTGATTACCTATAAAGAGAGAAAGCCTGGACTGGGGACATGAATAATACCAAAAACTGACACTTGCACTGGAAAGCAAAAATGTGTGGCATGTGTGTGAAGGCTGAACCTCTCTTGCTTTCAACAGCAAACTCTGTCCGTGATACTGCCCACAGTACTGTGATTCAAAACACAACAATAAAACATATAAGAAGAGGATGTGCAATGCTTTCTTCTCCACTCACTGAAAAATAGCCTGCCCTGAAATTAAGGGGGGAACTTTCCAGTTGCGTCTGACTCCTGACCAATATCTTTCTGTTCAGGAGCTGCTTTGTACTTTCGTTGCAGGACTATTGTTCCTGAACATGAACCCTACCCTTTCTTTGCATCACATTGTAAACAGCTTTTTAATGGGGAGAGGGGGAGAGAGGAAAGGAGACTTCCTTGGATAGTTTCAGGTGGATAGCTGTGCTAGTCAGAAGTAGCAGAACAAAATCTGAGTCCAGTAGCACCTTAAAGACCAACAAAATTTCCATGGTAAAAGCTTTTTTGAGTCAAAGCTCACTTGGCCTCTGATGAAAGCTTATACCCCTGAAAATTTTGTTGGTTTTTAAGGTGCTACTGGACTTGAATTTTGTTCTCTGGATAAATATTGCCTCACTTTTATGGAATCAGTAAGGGCAGTACTGTACTACTGAAGGGCTATACAAATTAGCAAAGAAGTCCTTTTTAATGGACAAGATCTATCCCATTCCCTTTCAGACTACACTGATTTTTCTGTCCTATTTCACTGGTTCTACACATTAATTTTTTATAAACAGCAAAATGGGCTAGTATTCTAAGCAGGTAAAAGCCCTCTGCTTCTTTTAAAAAAGCAACTGTTTCTCCTGAGCTGATTTTACTGCTCTCATTATTATCAGTTACAAATAATAATAGCAACTGCTTTTTATGCACACTTTTATTCAAAAAATATATTCACGCACATGGATGACCCAATCTGATTGAAATGTAGTCTGGTGCCCTGGTTACAAGAAAAAGAAATTCTTTTAATAGGAAGGAAAGCTAGAAAGTCTAAAGGTCTCAGCCCTGCAGTTGTCATGCACAAAAACTGATCACATATGTAGTAGACATGCAACTCCCGTTTCATCCAGACATGCATGCAGCCAAGTTAATAGGACTCAGTATCTCATTGCAGATGTGATGTGCAGGTTGTA
This sequence comes from Eublepharis macularius, assembly GCF_028583425.1. Lineage (NCBI taxonomy): Eukaryota > Metazoa > Chordata > Lepidosauria > Squamata > Eublepharidae > Eublepharis > Eublepharis macularius. The sequence continues at coordinate 62,139,416 of NC_072798.1, forward strand.
AGCATGTGGGACACAGTTTGCACATTTCATGAGCATAAAAATGTGCCAATAAAAGAGATTATTTTTTCTTGGACTAATATGGCAACTGTCTACACCAGTCTTTAAAAGTCTTAAAAATTAGACAGCAGCAATTGTCAGGTTCCTTAACATATGAATTATTTTATCTGTAATAATATGTATATGCGAGTTTCCACATTTTGATTAACACTCTGTGCAACCGGTTTTTCATTCTGGGTGAGTTACCTAATTTTTTAGTTGTTCCTGTTGACAGTGTTGCTTTCTCTTTGATGTAGATTTTTTTTAAAAAAAAAGTCATGAAGGAAAGCTGGTTTCATGAACAGTTTGATTACATGTGCCCTTTAAATGTACACCAACTATTTAAAAATAATTTTTAAAAAGTAATGAAAACTATATCCATATAGACGTCAGAAACTTACTTGGGTTTTTAATCAGCACTGAGTATTGGATGCATTTTAACAAAATTGTCCTTTGCATCAAATGTTCAGAGTTTGGGGTTGGTTTCATAAAATCTTACATCTCAAAATCATATCACCCCTACTTGGGGAGGGGGGAGACTCAATGAACTTGTTTGCAAACACTTGTTCTTAGGATCACAGATTTAAGACATTGTAAAAGTTAGATTTCTACAAAATCAGAGTATATAACTGTAAATCTGAACTTCACACCACAAAAGCCTAAGGACAGAAACAGAAATAAAAGGGAAAGGATGCAGTCAAAGGGTATGAGAGACAGAGATCTTTCCCCCAAGAGTTAAAGTTTCCAATAAAATACTTATTTAATCATAAGAAGTGGTGCTGGAAAAAGAGAGATGTTAACAAATCATAACCTTTTTCTGATCATGCAAATCTCTGTCCATTTCAAAAAGTGACTGAAAAATCATGGAGCAATCCTAAACGTATTTGCTCAGACTAGCTTGACACAGTTCTGGGTACTTACTGTTACATTGCCAAGAAGTGGGTGTTCTTGGGGCACAGCTGAATCCAAGGAGAGTCCCCGTCTTGCCCAGTATTTACTGGAGAACATCATCATTGCTGGCTGCATAGTGGCTGGTGTAATTTTCTCTCTTTACAGCAGGGGGAAACCCAGTGTCAGGGCTGCCTGTGAGAGCTGGCCACCACTCTGGTGCTGAATAAGGAGCAATCCAAAAGCTACTCTCATGAAGCGTCCTTTTATATACCTGGGTAAGGACTGATGAAATGCTGATTAGGAAAGCCTTGCCAAAGCTGGCGCTTCAAAGCCCAACAGCAGAAGGAATAAGTTTCTTCATACAGTGATTTTGTGTCTTCCAAATGCAACAAACAACTCAAGCTATCTAGCCATCCCAGGCTGCTCGCTTCTTTCGTTGATACACCATTGCTCATAAACTGATGGGCACAATGCAGCTGCATTTTTATTGCTACTTCTGAACAATAGTCGAGTGAGGTTTCTTTATAAGAAGTCAGAAGGCCGCAACAACAACAAAAATGCAACAAACCAGTGCCCTGAACTTTGGATTCCTGAACCTAACAGAGCTGCTTGATTACTTCTCTGGTGCTCCAGTTGACAATTATTCTTTAAATTGCTTATGCTCCAACTAAGAGTGCCCATATTTTAGTATATCCTGGAATCAATCTGTGTTCTGTTTGCATATTACTTTTTATACCGTGAGCTGCTGTCCTTTCATTTTAATAATGTGTCCCACTGACTTGTTTGTAGAAACTGATTACCATGCTCTGAAAGCTCAAGATGTGAAAAGCAATTATAAATTTTCAAAGGAACAGAACAAAAGAACAGAACAAAAAGATAGTGTCAAACTGTACTATCACTAAAACAACTTGCTGCGTTCTCACTTGCCCTGCTTTGAGTAGACACTTTCTAGTAAATGCTTTTAATATGGAAGATAGAAACCTATTCAAGAAAAAATTCTTTTTTGCATTTTTTGGCTCCTCTGTTCCAGCATACAGAATGCACTCTTCAGAAACACTCCGAGTGTCTCTACCACAAATCAAAGGATTTGGGGCACGTAGCTTTTCAACACGGCTCAGAAGTGTGGATATTCTGATGCAGCTAGTTGGCACACAGCCAACCCTTGCTGCAGGAGTGAAAAAGCAGGAGGAAGGGCGAGGGAGGAGCACAGTTCTGACTGTGGCATAGAACCCTTTATACTTTTTATCACCCCTTTCCTCCAGCAAATTCAATGTGGCATCTACAGCCACCCTAGGAAGTTGATAAAGCTGAGGTCTTTAAAAAAGGTCCTCATGTTGAAGAACATCTCCCAGAAAAGAACAGAGTGGCTGATATGGTATCTCAGAAAGAAAGCATGTCCAATATACTCCTTTGTGTCAGCTACATTCTTCAGGCAGCCTTGTGCTTATGGCGCCCTCTGTTAGAACAGTCTGTGCATCATCCGGATCATGGGCTTTTTCTATGGTGGGTCCAGTCCAATGGAACGGGTGCAGAGAGTGCCTTCACGCTGTACATACAGGAAGGCATGTAAGAGTTTTACTCAAGAGCATTTATGGGAGGGTGAACAGCCCCAGCAGATTTGCCTGCCCTCTTTTTCACTGAGTGGATTTTTAATCATTCTTTGTCCTTTTTAATCTATAATCTGTGCTTTTTGAAGAGTGCATGTTAAAACTCTCATTAACTGGAACGTTTCATTGCGTATCCTAGCAGCCTGGTGTTGCATCATAAATAAATATTTTAAATAATCCAACCATTTCCATGTATTCTATCCTGTTTTTGTTTAACCTCTCTACAGTGCAATCCTATGCAGTTATTCCACTCTAAACTGATGAAAATCAGTGGGCATAGAATGAAATGACTCTGCATAGGATTTGCACTGCACGTAACCCATCTTGACATTGTCAGATTTTTTTGAGAGTTCAAAAACCCCTTTTCATCTAGAGATATTCAATTTGTTTATCTCTGACTAGGTTTCTAAGCACCATCATTCCATCTGCACTTTCTGTGTAAGATGTAACTTGTACATAAATTAAACCATGAATAGTTTCTCTGATCATCAAGGTAGACATTAACTTCGTTTTATAGGCTCCATGTTGATGAAAAGGGAAGAAGCCTGTGTTTTCCTTCTGAGTGTGTGCAGAACAAACACTGCTTCCTTTAAAAAATGTGCATTTATTATATGGTACCACTGGAATCAAGCCATTTAATAAATTGGCCAATATTTTAAGCCAAGAAAGTGGTCCCACTTTACCCAAGTAACAAAGGTTTAAGTAGTCAGTTCAAAAGCAACTGAATAAGGGATAACAAGTTACAATGAGTCCCAAGCTAATGCATTCTTCACCAGTGGATGTAGATTTGCATTTTAAAACTCAGTTGTTCTTTTAAGAACATAAGCTGCTGCAACTTCCAGCACAACTTTTTGTAGCTGTGAAAAGCAAGGTTTGCAATGTGAATAACAACGTACTTGAAACTGACTCAAAGGTCCCATTCTCAAGGGTCACACAATAAACTTCAGACACAGTAGCATTTTCAAGCCCCGTATTTACAAAAGCACTCCCTCTGCACCACACACTAGCCTCCAAAACAGAAGGATATTTCTGGCCAAGTACAAGTTGTTGGGCAAAAAACAAAACGGGAAAATCCCAAATATTGCACTTGCCTTAACGGGTTCTCTGAACTGCATTTATGGTCAGAGATCCTCAAACCTATTTACATGGATGCAAGTGCCTCTACTTTTAATGAAATTTACATCAATAACATGCAATTACAATTTAGAAGTATGTAGATCTGTGGCAGTTATGCCACATGACCCTTCTTTTTCCAATTCTAGCAGTTCACTGAAGTTCTCAATATAACAGTAATTGCCTTCAAACATAAATGTTCATTTTAGAATCTTGCCCACATTTAGCTTATAGAATGACTGTACTAGAATAATTCTGAAGCCTTAGGGCAATGTATAACATAGAACACAGAAAAACCAAAGCTCTATTATACAACAAAAAAGGCACAGTGGTTCAAAAATTATTTCCTGTGAGCAGGAAATGAAAGATTAAGGAGCCAGGCCTTGAATCTTTGCCTTTTGTAGAACAGGTTTCTTTGTTATTAACTGATAAAAGATAAGCACATTGATGATATTAAAGCCAAGGATTGCAGAGATTTCAACTACTGATGCGGGTTCTTGTAACTGGAAGATTAGTCAGTTCTCCCACATTACTGCAACCACTGGGTTTTATCTCCTGCAGTGACGGAGTCTGTACATACATTCATTTGTTACTCGCTATACATTTTTCAAAAAGCCTATAGAAGAAAGTTAATCCTTCAAAGACATTGGGGGCAATCAAAAAAGCTGAAGCCACTGCTTGTATTCTTCCCCCTTCCCAGAATGATTATTAAAAAGTATGTAGTCTGCTTTCACTGCCCATATATGTTTCTGGAAACTACTCTGTGCAGCAACAGCGAAAAAGAAACTCGCAACAATAATCAAACACTATGATCTGCACAATTCAGGTACTCAGATCAAATCCGTTAAGTGGGACTTGTGTGCCTAAACATAGATTTAGTTCTATTGACCAACGAGACAAGCCTATTTAAATTTCCCCATATTTGGGGCATCTATCAACTGAAACCTTATATTGATCATTAAAATATTCTGCTGCAAAAGAACTGCGTTGTTCTTGAAATCTGTGTGCAAATCATGGAATTCTATCTTTTTTAAAGCTGTAGTCACCTCCACTCAAAATATGTTTTAACATCATTATGTAAACTTTGCATTTTATTTCATAATATGTACAATTGTTCTCAAATAGAAACAAATGCACTGAATCAGTTAAGTCAGATTCTACATAACTTAAAAAGTCACAGAATGGCATACTACGAGCTTGTAGTTCTCATATGCAAGTTATTGTTAAGGGTGATAGACACAATTCACCAGCACGACAAGAGCAATAATGAAATGCTATTACTCTAGGGGTGGGGGGTTGATAGCACCGTCTACAAAGCTTTTTGTTTTTAAAGTCATTACTCATTTACTGCATGGAATTGAGATCTGGGGATTAAAAGAACCAATACTTAGCAAGTTGGAAATAATCCCAATTTTTTTTCATGAGACGTGTTCTAGCCTACCAAAAGGGACACCAGCAGCCTTGCTACAGGCAGAACTTGGTCTCCCTTCGATTAGAGCATGCACCCATTTAGCGATTCTTAAATTGCAGAAAAAATATCAACTAACAAACTCTGGTTCCTTCAGTAATCTGAGTTATCAGCTGCTGCAAAGTAAGGACAAAACTTAAGGAAGGCCCACCATGACATTGCATCTCGATATACCATCCCAGACGAATTACTTCAACCTTCAGGAAGCAATGTTGACTTAAGGGAATGGATTTATAAAGAAGATGCCCTAATTGATAAATTTTTAATCAGTAAAACAAAACTTGCTCCACAGCATAAAACCATCAAAAAAGATCACACCAGAGCACGTTATTTGACTGAAATGACAATTTATAAGCTCAGGGTAGCATTTACATCATTACGCTTCCAGTCTATGCCAACCGAGATGCTACTCGGTTGATTTTTTATTTAAAAACCCATCGATCAGCGTTTATGTATCTGTGGAACCGCAATTGAGGACCTACCACACTATGTTTTAAGCTGTCCCTTATACCAGGAACCAAGAGGAAAATTTCTCACCAATATTTTATCTGGTCTCCATCTTCTGCCTGATTTTGATAAATTAAATTTCATACTCTCAGATACAGATCCTTTTATCTTCAATAGGATGGCATGCTATGCCCTGGCCAGGAAAATAGGAGTAAATGTTACAACTGGGAAAATAAACAACTGATACAAATTGTTGCCTTTTAGTCTGTTAGAAACCATTTGATTTTAAAGTTGTTTATATTTTAAGTAAAATGCATTTTACTGTAATTATATTTGTATCCATGTTTTATTATGAAACGTTTTGGATTGTGAAGGCCTGTGGCCGTATACAATAAATTCTCTTGTATCTGACAATTCACAGCAGTTTCTTTTATGCAAACTGAGCCCTTAACTGAACTTGCACCGGAGAACCAAAAAGGGAGCACATACCCAAGGCGATTAGTATTTTTCACTTATTTTTATCTGCTTGTAAAGATCACCAAGTACTCTAGCAATAAAGGTAATTTAAGTAGTCCCTATCAGTTATGGCTATACTATTAAGCAAAGATAAACATTATTAGATAGGTAATGAATTAAGCTGTTGCAAAATTACATCAGGAGCAGAACTGAATGTTTCCATATATATATTTTCCCTTATTTTAAAAAATGATTTTCAAAAATAGTCAGTGTTGAAGCTATGCATTAAAATTTGGTCAGAACTGTTTGAATGAACAGCCAAGCTTTACTTAGTCAAAATAGTGAAAATAGATTTATCCTTTAATACTCACAGGTTTGAATATGTATCTAATTTATACATACATATGTATATGTGAAGAGATGTTAATATGTAAAAAGTCCTGTTCAGCCACCCTAGATTACACAAAATTAGGTCTCCAGGAGCAGCACAAATGAAAATCTTCATTGAAAATCTACACTCTACCACCACAAAATACTTAGAAAGTGTTTTTGTAAACATCTGAGAAGGAATGCAATCCTTTCATTTACAAAGCACTGTTAATTAGCATCTTTTCACTTAGGAAACTGTATAGAAGTGTTTTTGAATCTTATTAAATCCAAGAACCATCAATGCTGAAGTTTTAAAAGTGAAAGCAATACAGATGCATCTATTTCCAAACTGTTCACATTCATCTGACTTCCATAACATCAAAGAGAAAAAATGCACTTGGCTACAAAAATATTAAGGAATGTTATTGAAAACAAAAAGGCTATTTTGGTAGAAGAAACTACAAAAATATTTAGGTCATGTTGTAAAGCTTTGGTGCATTACAGTACATGATTTCTTTCCCAAATCTTTAAAGCTTAATCAACGCAAAATTTTAAATATCCACCTCAAGTGCTTGAAAGAAACAAAACAGTTGTAATAAAGTGTCTCTTCAAAAATAAAATCAAAGAATCATCCAGGCATCAATCAGTGGCCATGGTGTGGGCCTCTTGCTCAATGTTCTCCTTTGTCCCGTTGGTCACAGCAAGAGGCATGGAGAGACCTGGATACGCTGGTGCAGCACAACTAATCTCACCACCAGCCTCATCTTCTCCATTGTCTGAATCTGGCGTTGTCACAGCACTGGTTTCTAATCCCAAAACTTCGCAGACTGCCTGAGGCAATTCCTGTGAAGAAATATTTGATACAGTTTGTTTCTTGTCTATTATTTAAAAGTCAACGCAGAGAAGTTGCACACAAAATGCACATTAGCACTAAAACGAATTCTCTGATAACTCTGGAAATAAAGCTGTTTGCTTTCCATCGCCATATGGCACTGCTGTGCATCCCATGCAGAAGTGCATTTCAGCACTTTCAATGGCTACATTCCATGTCACATACTTGTATTTACTTTTCTGGCCTTCAGAAGAAATGAGCCCTTTCCAGTATCCACTTGCGCCAGGAGCCCAGTGGCTGTGCATATCAGGAGCCTGTTACCCATAATGCTCCCAATATGCATGGTCACCATGCTGTCTGAACTGAGGAGTATGTGAATTTTGCATGTGCAAATAGATCCAACCATTTCTAAACAGCGCCTCCATCATACCCAAATTTAAAGGTTATTTTAAATACACAAACACCATTATTCATGTGTTTACTACATGCAATGCTAATGCAAAATATGTTTTACTTTTACCTTGCAATTCATCATCTGTATAGAAATGGCATCTGCTTTGCAAAGTACTTCTTCCACATTGATTTTCATAGACAGCTCATTGATATGCTACAAAATTAAAAAAGAATGACAAAGTGCGACAAAGTGTACATGATCAACGGCATTCATTTGGGTATTTAGATTAGGAGGTCCGTCATATTGCAACCTTTGGCAGGCCTGTTCCCCAGGTTCAGGTCTGGCCACCCCCCAACAGCACACCCAGCCACCCTGACTCTTGGGCCAGGAGGGAGGATTGCAGCTGTTCTAGGGAGTACCCAGCATCTAGAAATATTCTAGCCTTGAACTGGGGATTGGTTGACCTCTCCTGGACCACAGAGAGATAACCTCTTAGCTCAGCAGCAGCATTTACACTAACTGGCCCAAGGAATCTCAAGGACTGTATCTCCTTCAAATCAATAAGTATTCCAATTAGCTCTGAAGATCAGTCAGCCTTTTTAAAACATAACTGAGTAAGAAAACTCATTCCTAAAACAGTGTTTCACAATGTAATGGGTTAACATATTACTAGGGGTGTGCGCTTAGGGCTTCTGATTTGGATTTTTAACCCAAATAGCACCCAAATTGGAAAGATTTGAGGTTCCTGAATTGGCCCTAGCATTGCTGAGCCGATTCAGGAATCCTGAACCAAAGCTTCCCAAAGCAATTTGTATCGCTTCGGGAAGTTTTGGGAAAAGAGCAACACTTTTCTTGCTGCTTCCAAGCAGCAAGAAAAGTGTTGCTTTCAAAACACCAGCCGCTTTACAGCTGATGGGAGGATTCCTCTCTCATTAGCTGGAAAAAGCCCTTTAAATGCAGGCTGCTTTTTTCAGCTGACAGGAGGGGGATTCCCCTCTCATCAGCTGAAAAAAGCCTTTTAAATGACCGCCAAGTGGCTTGCCGCTTTGGTGTCTGGGTTATCCCAAATTGTTTTCCCGCTTCGGGTAATCCCAAAGTGGGAAACCCGAATATTTTTTGGGTGCACACCCCTACATATTACTGATGTACAAATATTTACCACCTCTTATCAGATTTTGTTGCTGTCAAATCACAGTTGACTTATGGTGATCTGGTATGGTTTTCAAGGCAAGAGATGTTCAGAGATAGTTTGCCTTTGCCTGCTTCTGCATAGCGAGCCTAGACTTCCTTTGTGGTCTCTCATCCAAATACTAATAAGGGCTGACCCTACTTAGCTTCCAAGATTTGGCAAAATCACGCTGGCCTGGGCCTATCCAGATTAGGGGCAAGTAAAAACACAGCTGACTACTAACAACATTTGTTATGCCGTCTCCCTCCGGATGTGAATCAGCATTCTACTGGTTCAAATCCCACTAACCACCATGAGCTCCATAGGTGGCCTTGGGTAAGCCACTCCTCTCAGCGCAGCTCCCCAGCTGTATTGTGGGGATAATAGCAGCACTAACTTGTTCACCACTCTGGGTGAGGCACTATTCTGTCTAGAAGAGCAGTATATAAGCACATTTATTATCATCATCATCATCATCATCATCATCATCATCATCATCATCATCATCATCAACAGGGTTTTGGAATTAAGTCGGACTGACAATGGTTAACCACTTGCAGATCTCCAGGAATACTCTTCATTTTCAACAAAGACTGGAAACGGAGGAATTAGTGTTAAATTAATGTGTAACCAATACCTTCAGTATTTCATTAAAGCCATAATGTTTCTCCATTATTTGCTGCTTTTCAGATTCCAGGATAGCACAACAGATAAGAAGGTGAAAGTTCTGGCAAGGCAACTCTGTCCACATTACCTGGCAAAATATTAAAGTTGCTGTTGAATCGAGAACCTGAACATTTCCCCTGAAAATATAACAGTATAGTTTTAGCCTTCATCTACTAGCTGAATTAGCTTATCCATCAAAAAGCATACTCTTCCTTTACTTTCTACCAAAGCTACTAAAATGTCAGAATGACCTCCCAGTCATTGAGGTCTTCTGGAGAAGTCCTTCTTTGGATGCACCAGCTTTTCAAGTAGATGCAGATGGTGAGCAGGCCTAAGATCTACAGGATTCCCCCCTTCTCTGGTCATATGCGATCAGCTTGGCACATTTCTGATCTGTGTTCAGACACCAGGTGAAGCCTCTTCATAGCCAGGAGTACTGAGATGTAACCTAGTGCACTTTCACAATGTGGAAATTTTAAACAACCATCTAATTAGAATGCTGTTTTCAAAGAAATTAGTTGAAGCACATATAATTGTAACCCTTCTTCTGCAAATTACTTAAGATGAGTGCACACTTACTACTTCTACAGCCTGATCCTGTATGTTTACATGGAAGTAAGTCCCACTGACTTCTAGGTTCTTGCTCTGAAGTAAATTTGAACAGGATTACAAGTTTTACTCTCCAAATATGCCTGAGGCTTCATTCACAGTAGGAAGAGAACAAGTTATACCCTACAGTAATATAAACAAATGCTTCCTTGTTAGTTTTTTTTAAAAACACTTGTAAGTTAAAGCACACATATTTTTTCTTTCTACAATACAAGACTGTCTGTATCTATAATTTCAAGAATCTCTAAAGAATGCTTTTTTTCTAGAAACTTAATTACATCGGAGAAAAAATCGTTGGACAACTTTTCATTATAGATTTCATTAAAGGTTATAAATGTTTCAATGTTACTGGTTCTAATTAAACCCTTATCAACATAGTTCATAAGCAAGGTATTGTATTTTTCTATCTATAATTAATTTTTTGTTACAGATTTTTCTAAGAACCTTAACAAAGCAACCAGCAGGCCTAGGTCCTGGTAGTGTCTGCCATCCACAATGAGTATCTAATATTTCCAAATACGTTCTCGGGATTATTATGTGGGTGTTTAAAGTTAGGAGTAGAAAACCAAGAGTCTTTGAAAACATAATGGAATGAATGATTCGCCAACTAACACAACAGAATTAATCATGAAAAGCTTTTTCAGGATTCTTAAAAAACTGACAACTACAAGCTCCCCATTCTTTATCAGAAGCAGAAAAATAAAAGGGAAGAATACAAATTCTTCTATGGAATTCTGTATCATCATCAATACAACCAAAGGGTATGACTGAAACCATCTGTTAGTAACACAGGCAGGCCACAACTATTTAATTGTCCAATGTTGGATTAATAGGCAGATTTGGAGACAATCATCTGCTTATTTTTATTCTAGCATATTTTATGAACTTTTATAAAGTTTAAATGACAATAATAAAATTCTACTGAGATAGAATCAGCAAAAACCTAGGAAACATTTTATAGAATATTAGATGGTAGGCATATTTATTTTTATTTTTTATTTTATCGTATTTATATTCCGCCCTCCCCGCAAGCAGGCTCAGAGAAAGCTCTGAGGAGGAATGAAAAACAGAAATTAGGCAGAGGACATTTTCAGAAACTAGTAAGGGCTCCTAGTTAACTTCAACAACCACTGTTAAGTTCTCACAGATATCCCTACAAAGGAGGTGCATGAAATGATCTTGGGATTGTGACATGAAAGTAATCATACAACTTGCAAATATAATGAGAGTAGAGTACTTAGTATAAAGAAATGACACTCTCGCCTGCTTGAGATAACAAGTACTGTTGATGTCATATGTTGCATGGCTTGACCTACATGACAGCTAATTTGAACCATGTGGAGTGGAAAATGGCAAACTTGAGATACTTTCCCCTTATATGTAAGCATTTAACTAAATGAACACACATGAAGCCACTTTATACTGAATCAGACTCTTGGTCTACCAGGGTCAGTGTTGTCTGCACAAAAAGGCAGCTGCTCCCCAGGGTCTCAGGCAGACACATCACTTGCTACCTGATCCTTTTAACTGGACTGAACCTGGGCCCTTCAGCATGCAAAGCAAATGTTCTACCACTGATCCCTAAATTTTGTGGTTAGTTTTGATTAGGTACTATGTTTCCCATCACAATTTCAGCATTTAAGAAGATGGACCATAACAGTTACTTAGCTTTTAGTCGTTTTCTTACCTCCCATAAACGAAGAATATCTTGAAAACTAAACTCCCTTTTAAATCTTATTAGAAGCCACCGGAAGCAAAAATAAAGGTATCCTGAATCTTGAGATTCTATTGGGAAATTGGGAAAAAAATCTTTGATATAAACCCTATAAAGTTATGATTAGTATATGAATCAGTTCTATTCAAGCAATACATTTTAACCCTCAAACCAACCAATTAAATTACACATTGCCTTTGGGGGTCTATTTCTACCCCAAACAAAATTCTCATATACCTAATGTTTTAAAATGTCCCACAATTTTTTATTTCTGGTGTCAGAGATCATTGTGTTTTATAGTACTAAAACATTAAGAGTTTGAAAACATACTTTGACAAGAGATAGACTTTCTTTTGCATACATTCGACTTTTCCTTTCGCACATTCATTAACTCACTCCAGTATGTTTTCTTTACCAAGTCATAATTTTTTAGACATTGGAAGAACTGTTTTGAACCTAACCTATTAGACAAAGTAACACATTTTCATGAACTTTAAATAAGATATCTAAAATTAAATTTCCTGTATTTTTGTTCCATGGAGTATTTTTCTACCCCACAAATATATCTATCTGTGGTGAGGTAAATATTCTGCAGGTTGTCAGGATCTTGAGGTTGTCATGAGGGACTGTAAACCCTCTATAGTACTTAAAAATGGTTCTCTTGATAATAATGGGGTAAAAAAGCCTATCCTGATAGGAAAAGATCATAGATTTGGGTTTTTTAAAAAAAACTTCAGATGATTTATGGTAAAAAAAAGGAAACTATTAAGTGGCATCTGGCTGTATTTTGGGGGCAATGTTTACTACTATCTAGGTGACAATGTCCTAAGACATTGTCATTATGTCAAAAAACCTCAACTAGGGTAGCTAATTCACTGCAAAGGTTGGTAGAAGGTTAAGAAATCTACAAAAAGGCAAAATGATTGATATTTTAAAAATTCTTCTAGCCTAACATATCTTGTACAGGAGAGAGATGTAAAGGAAGAATGGGTACTGTGTCTTATTCTAATTATTCACACAATATTGCCAAGCCTTCCCTTTAAACATCCATTGTCAATTCAGGTCAGGAACCAAACCATTGCTAAGGACTGGAACTAAAAGATGTTCAACACTCAAGACTGAAGTAACATCAAATCAGCACAGACCTCTTTTTAGAACACAGCAACAACAACAACAACATCATTTGATTTATATACTGCCCTTCAGGACAACTTAATGCCCACTCAGAGCGGTTTACACAGTATGTTATTATGATCATCCCCACAACAAACACCCTGTGAGGTGGGTGGGGCTCAGAGAGCTCCAGAGAGCTGTGACTAGCCCAAGGTCATCCAGCTGGCTTCAAGTGGAGGAGTGGGGAATCAAACCTGGATCTCCAGATTAGAGTCCCGTGCTCTTAACCACTACACCAAACTGGCTCTAGACAATAAATAGGAGGCTTTTAAAATAACTCTTTGGTACAGCTGAACATGCTCGTAAGGACCACAGTATGTCGCTTTGTATTATTATACATACCCAAGTAACTGCAAAATCCACTATCTAACAAGCGAAGCAAAGTACTGAGTTGAATTAGTTGAGTCTTCATACCCTGCATTTGCTCCTCAAAATTCTGGTGCTTTAAAAAAAAAAAAAGACAAATGTAAGTATTTGACAGACTGCGAAAAGTAGCATGGAATAAAAAAAATTTAGTCACAGAACTAAGCATAAATTTAACTTTTGGAGCCAATGCTTAATGTAACAGTCTAGCACGCTCTATATTTACAGGTGCCAGTCTGGTAACTTCATAGACACTTCAGCGACATATTAGTATACTGTATATGGAAGCCCATGCTCTTACATCCAATGATATTCATGTTTCATTTTCTAACTGTATTTAATGTAGAAACTCATGTAAGAATGTCACTGCTTCTAATCTGGATGCAGGGTGGCAGCAGAAAAAGGAATATGTGAAATAAGGGGTGAAATTTATAAAAATATTGACATGGTCAAGAACATTTCTGTGAGAAAAGTTGCTTCAACATTTGTCACAACACCATGTATGCAGATTAGGTACAATTACTTAAAAATACATCTTATATGATACTAGACATATATAATTATTTTTAAAACCATATAAACAGAGTGGGATCACACTGGAAAGTAACAATTAAGTGATATGCTGGTCCATGCACATCCACCTGTGTAAGAAGTGAAGTCACAAGTACTCCTGTGTACATATAGCTGCAACATCTTTCCAGTCTCTTTTTGGAAGTAAATAGATCATGGAAATTTGGGGGTAGGGGGAGCGAATTATAACCATATACAACACACGAGTGAGTTCTCATTTGTCATGGCATATATATGGTTCTACACTACATCTTATCTACCAAATTACTGGACCTGCCATTTAAAGTTGCTCAATGCTCAGTGAAAAAAGAGTACAGTTGCAGATGAAAGGCTTGGATCCTATGCCCTCCCTTTGCGTACACTTCTTCCTGGGCTTCGCAGAGGTTGTCCTTTGCCCAGAATCTCACTTCTTCTGGTGATGGGCACTTAAGGTGGACCAGTGTCCATTAAGGAGCTGCAAAGTACCTACTGTAAGAGGAATGCACCCTGTAGCTGAAGGCTGTGCCCACAGAGAAGTGCATGCAGGATTTTCACATGTTTGGGTCATGATTCTCTCTCTTCATCATGCAGACAGGAAAGAGGCTCCATCAAACAAACATGAAATTGTTGTTTCCATGACATGGTACTGATGTCCAAACACAGGAGCAAAATACAAACACCACCTTTTTTTAGAACCAGTCTAACTTATACTAAACATTGTACAAGCTTTCTGGCTGGATGTTACAAAAATGTAAAGGGGGCACGGTTAGTTCATGATTTCTAACCTGATCTTGCTGGCATTCTCTGTGAAATATATACAGGCAGCTTGATTTTAGTCCTGGTGTAATTTGTTATTTGCTTGCATGCATTTCACAGTTATATAGTTATAAATAAATTCTACTTTCATTTAAGCAAAAAAAGATCCTTTTTTTACCTCACAACCATTCTCACCTGTTGTTAATTTGATTAAACAACCATTGATAACAAGCCTTCCTATAATACCAATTAAATGAGGGAGGTCTAAGACAAAAGCCTTTGGTGGCAGCAATGCCACCAAAAACCTTTTGGGGAGGCAGCAAAATGCCTCAGGTGGTATTAGCAGCGGAATTCAAATCCAAAGAGAAGGTATTCTTGACATATAAACCTGCGTAAAGTGGAGAACACCTGAAGCTCTGTGTGGAGAAGGTTAACGTTTAAGATAATGTAAGGAGGAGCTGAATTAAAAGGTCTAAAGGCAAAGTTATATAAAGAAGAAAATAATGACACCGCAGTAAGAACAATAAAAATATTTACCATTTGATCCATGTACAGTGCAAAGCACCAAAAAGCATCCACTTCATTCTCCATTACATATAAAATAGGGGAAAGTAAATCACTCATTCCTTGAACATAGCCTTAAACAAAAAGAAATTAGAATTAACTGAACTGGATCATTAAACTTCACTTGAAAGCTTTAAGAAATCATTGACAATCTGTCTCTCTTTTCTTAAGGTGCCAAGAAGTTTTGTAGATCAAAAGCCAAAGTATTTTTATAATAAGCACCCAAGTAGTACACAATTTGCACTACCTTTAAATGGTCTCCAGTACCCAAACATGCACCAACGTATCAAGCAGCCACACTACATTTTGATGAAGTTCAGATTCTGTAGAAGTTCAGAGTATGCAGACACATGCCTGATTCTAATTCTGTACTTTAGGAGGCAGATCATTTAATGTAAATTACCCTTCTTTTTTAAGTACAAGCTGTAAAATATTCATTGTAGTTTTACTCCATATTTTTAAAATATGAATATGAAATGCACAAAGCTTTCATCATTAAAATAACCTCACTTTTATCACGGAAAAGGATCTTTTCATTTTAGCTTCCCCCCGCCCCCCATTAGATTATCGGATTTGGCTGGATTTGTTTTTCAGTTTCAAAGCAAAGCAACTTTTAAAAACCTCTCTCTAAAGATAGTAATGACTCTCCTTCTGTACAGAGGGAAAACTTAAGTTATATTTACATCCCAGGCAGCTTCTGGCAATCATAGGCCTAGCTCTCACTGGAAATAGCACATCAGTGAAAAGGATAAAGTAAGCCCATTTTTTAGGATGTGTAAGATCTTTTTCTTTATGGCAAAGCATTCCATCACGAGACCTGCAGTCTGTTGGTCGGATCAAGCAATCTATCAGCAGAAGGTGCTGACACAGATTTCTCCCACTTCCAGTCTTGACTGCAAGACCATACAGAAATGGACCAAGTTAAAACTTTTTTGATAAAATGGATGCAAAATTTTGGGGAAACTATTCCGATGGATTTATCAGAAAATTTATGGATTAAGGACATAAAACTTACAAGTTGCCAGTTATTGAGAGAAAATTGGTATAAAATGTTCTTTAGATGGTACATTACTCCCAAAGATAGTGTGAGGATCAGTAAGGATTACAGTGGATGTTGTTGAAAATGTCAGAATATGGATGCAACATTTTACCATATGTAGTGGACTGGTAAGGAATCACGAAAATATTGGATAAAAATACATGAAGAGATGCAAAAGATCCTCAAACTCAGATTTGAATTAAATCCAAAAAGTATGCTTTTAAATATTTTACCAACTAATGTGTGAAAAGAACAAGGAGATCTCTTCTGTTATATGGTGATGGCAGCAAGAGTATTATTTGCAGGAAAATGGAAAAACCATGCCTGTCCTGGTCTCCCAGAGTGGAGAGATAAGGTTTACAAATACGCTTCAACGGCTAAATTGACTATCTACTTACAAAATAGACTGATAACCTAGTTCTGGGAAAAATGGAAAGATTTCTTCGATTACTTAGGCTAAACTAATTGACACAGAAGCTTAGAGGGAAGGAGGGGAGAGAAGGAGAAATAGTACGTATTTAGGCTTCGGGAAAATAAATATTAAATGTTTTGTGTATCATGCTAAGGAAACTTAAATGTATTCCTTGTTTTACTCTCAAAGCTATTATAACTTTTGTTTATATGCTTATTGGTTGTATAAGATTGTATAACTTTTAATTTAGTGTCTAATTTAGAATCTGTATAACTTTTATATTATGCACGTACTTTACTTTAATTTCTTTTCTTTAATGAAATTCTTTTAAAAACCCAAGGAATTCCATTGATGGAAGAGGTAGAAAAAAGATTTTCCATCCCCTTTCCCCATGCACTATAATTCACCGACCTGCATGGCTATTACTTCACATGGGACCTGTAACCACAGGAATCAACTTTCTTGGAGTTGGAAATGGCTGATGAAGAAGGGGAAAGTGGTGAAGATCCACGGACTGTGCATGAGTAGATCACTGGATTCAACCCAGTATCTGCCACCCAGACACATCTTACCACCTGAGTGAGAACTTGCGCCAAGACGACTCTGGAAAACTTTCACTTCGTAACACCACAACTTGTCAGAAACTGGGATGGGGGGAGGGAGTGGAGCAACAGTAACCACAGGTTACTACAAAACCAACCACAGTCTTCTGTACTGCAACACTCTGGTGCACATATTTAAGTGAGTAAGTACACCTCTTCACACAGTGAACCTGTTGTTTGTGTTCATCCACAGATACACAAAACCCAATAGCAAGCTACCAAACATCCATAAACATTTTGCAGTATACAGAGTCAATACAGGATTTCAAACGGCCACACTAGAACCAGAATAAATCTATCAGGCCTTTTTGGAATAACTGTTTGCCATACCTCAGATTCAAGGAAAGCAGTGGCAAACTGTAGTTCAATTCCATGTTTCCTACCTTCAGCTGCTAAATTTCAATACTTGTGATGAACCCAGAAGATGGGTAATGATGAAATAAAATTGACAAACATTACCTATGCTGTTAGAGACTGGAATTCACACATATCACCGTATATAAGATAAGCTCTAGTTCCATAGCAAATGTTAAGATATGAAATAGCTGTTGGGAAAGTTGCTCATTAAAAGTCAAAATAAACGTATACAAAAAGATTCCTACTTACCTAAGTCAAAATCATACATACAGTAGGTCATCAAAATGTCATGAAGCAAGATCAGTCCAGGATTATCTGGGCCTTCATAAAACTTGTTTGTTCTGTCTGTCCTGTTTACATCTTTTTCTGGAAAATAATGCACAGATTTAATGAATTTTCAAAACAGCTCTTACTAAGCCTCTATCTAAAAAATGCAGAATGTTTTTCAAGTTTCTAGCTTTTCAAACACTGCTGAGCTTTGAAGTGTTGAGTAAGACAACTTCATTCACAGTACATCATTTAAAATGCATTAAGTCGGCTTTTAAGAGTGTTTAAAAGAGAAAAAACCTCAAATAAGATGATTTCTTATAAGAAGATTTTCATTCTAAATGTTACATACTTTTTAATAGAAACCTCAGGATTAAAATGTAATACATTTTCACTGAATGTTTTTAACCGCACAGGCATCTATCACAGATACATTAAATACAAAATGCCACCCAAATGTTCTAAACATGTGGCATTACCTTAAATTTAACAGCGAAAAGATGATATGCAAACAAGCCTAAATCAAAGAGATTTTGTTACTGTTTTAATTATATGGTTTAGCACGAGATGGTTTTATTAGGAAATGTCACCTCGTCATGTTTCTTTGATCACTGCTGGGCTAAATGTCTTTGCTTAACCTTCAAAGTACACAATACAGACTTCAGCATGACACACAGTTCACACTACCCAAGACAGATACAAAATTATCATTTATATGGAAGAACTATGGTAGAAGGAGAAAGAAGATGCTTCCCACTGAGATTACGCCGCTGTAGTGATTAGAATGCTGGACTAGGACGGGGGAAACCTAGGTTCAAATCCACATTCTGTCATGAAATTCACTGAGCAAGTCCCTCCTCTTTCATCCTAACCTACCTCATAGACTGTGAACTATAAAATGGAAGGGGGTTGTATGTTGTCCAAAGCTCCCTGGAGGAAGAGGAACTTGCATTAATTAAAATGGTGCAAATAATCATAATACACGTGTTAAATAGGGTCAGAGTAAATCAGTTCCTCAAAGGAAACTCACAGCTTCTTTGCTCCAAGTTGCTTCTTTTCCCCACCACTCCTCCTGCTCCCTCACCCCCCCCCCATTCAAATGGCATGCTTGAAAGGTCAGGAAAAGAGGTTTGGGAACACGTTAACAGCCTCCCGCTCTGCTGCTTCCCCACTACAAATCCCAAAGCTGCTTCACAACAAGAAGCAGCTTTGAGTTACAAAAATGACTTGTGCGTTACAAAAATTCCACTCTTAAAGATATATTTTAGTTCTGCTTCTAAGGTCCAAGTCTTTTTAATCCCACATTTGAGCACTAATGCTAGTATTTTCAAATGTTTTGCTATTTAACTTAAAACATTCATAGCAGCTTGTTGTTAGAAGCTGACAGTAATGCAGTTTGCAGTAACTTTTTGTATTGTAATAGGCTACTAAAACATATGGTCGACATCCTGTAGAATCTTATTTAAACTGAACTCCATTCAAGCAAGCGTTCAGCTTTCATTAAATTCAGTAAGCTGCCAAAGCAAATTTTTAAGGGTAAAAGCAAGCAATACAAGCTGCTGTTCGATTGTGATTTCCTGTACTATACACTGTGCTAGAAACAAATCACTATGAAAGGAGGCTACACATCCATGGCACCTGGTGGGAGGTGCACTTCCCGTATTTTCTGTAAAGTCAAGCTTCTTGTTTTGACAGATCTCCAAAAATAATTTCTACAAAAGTTCTGAAGTTCATACCCTAGTCAGTGAGCAATATTCCATAGTAAAGTATAGTTCAGTCAAGTACACTAAAATATCCAGAATGCTCGGTTAACCGGCACTGCTCAGACGACAAGCTCCTCCACCTCCACCACCATACCCTTGCATCGTCAGGCACACATGTACCCCACTCCTGCCTTTCAAGTTGGCTAGTAAAGCCTCTGTCCATTGCAGGGCTTCTGAGAGCCACCCTCCCAAGTAGTAACATTCCTTAGGCGCCTCACTCCCCCTCAGCCTGTTTTAATTGGTCAGGAGCAAGCTCCTCCAGATGGCTTCCAGGCAGTTGGCCTGCTTGTCTGCTCACTGCGTAGGACAGCTCTAAAGCTCAGGGAGAAAGGGCCTCACCAACCTCAGAGGATGTTATCATGACATTCATAAGGGGGTAAGGTTTGATTAAGGCCAATTCCTCTGGGAAGGGGCCAAGGCAGAGCAGTAAGTTCGAGTATCTGGTACATCTGATTAACCAGCAGCCCCCATTTCCCATGAGTGCCAGATGAAGCTTTTTTACTACATATTAAGCGGTTTGCCATTACAACATGATGCGTGGACAAAGCAGGAATAATACTGTAACCCTTGCCCTCTTTTCACATTGATCACAATCCCTTTATTATACAATTTACCTTTTGTTTACAATGAAACAGAGAAGGGAAAAAGAAGGCTGTCCCAAGCCCAGCATTCTAATCACTACACATACTTATCTACAAAAGAACTTTGAAAACATGGCAGGTAGCTCATCCTAGGCACTCATTAAGTCATCCCAATCACAAATGTTCCTTTTCCCTCTCTCCCATTCAATGTTTCTAGAAGTACCTATAAGACTCCTGTAATCTCTTAATCTGTAATTTCTTTTTTCTTGTTCTTCACTGATGGATTTCCACTGGAGTTTCATCCTGAAATATTCATCTCTGAAGGAAAAAAAATCAAACTCAATCAGGAGGTATGATAAACTTTCTCACAATCTGAAACAACAGAAAAAGTTTATAACTTTATATAACATACTTGAAAACAGCACCTTGATGTGTAAAACTTAGACCACGAGTAAAATTGCAGCCTGGGGTCCGGGGAAGGGAGGGGGGAGTTTTACAGTAATACATCTTAAAGCACATTATACTAAAACAATACACATGTATTCTAGTGAACTTCTGAACTCTGCAATAACTTTCTTGTATTTTTTTTCTCATGTTTTTTCTCATATGTTTATAACCAACTCAAGTGTACTTTTATCTTTGACAGCTAATTAAAAATAGTGGACAGTATTTAGATTAATGTCCTCCAATAACAGAATGTACCAATGGTTATCTATCTGAATATAATGTCACTTTTTGGCTAATTAGAATGTTACCGAGTAGAAAATATGAATATTTAATTACGCATTAAACCAATCATAGTTTATCTATGCTATCACATGAAAAAGATCTTAGATTTTTACATAATCTATAAAAATGTCAACTTAGATAGTATGTTAGAGTTTTGATTGGAAGAAATCTCATGAAGACCTAGGTGAGAATTTTACCATTGCTATGGGAATCTTAATGCATATCATAGAAATTTTGATTGTTTTAAATTTAGAGTTAATTAGGAAATGTTAGCAAACCCAATTCTTACTGTTTTTCTGTGTTCCATCTTTGTAGGATTTATATTAATAATTATATATGTTTTGATATCTTGCTTCTTAAAAGACTAGAGTTTATTTGATAAAAAGAAATAAACTCTAGACGGACTCTGTGTGTCTTGATGGAGAAAAGCTTTGCAAGACGAACGCTATAAATAATTTTGTACTGATAAACAAACTTGTTCAAGGAACAGGTTCTGTTTTGCAAGTCTTAACTAAGTGCTAGAAGCTGTCCAAGAGTAAAGATAAATCTTTAGTCTGAGATAGTGGGAACCTTAGTAAGACACAGATAAAAGTCTGTTACAAAAGAAGACATGTGGATGGGACAAATACAAATGGCCACCTGCTGGGCTGCACTGAGCGCATCAAAAAGGGAAGGAGGAAAGAAATCTTTGCTAATCTAGCTTAATCTCATCCCATGAGAACAACTCTGCACTTTCCCTTACTCTTCAACTATATATCAAAGACAGACTATAGGGTAGGACTGCAAGGGAGTGGCAAAACATTAAAGAATTGTCCTGAAAGTGTGCAAAGGAGTTCCCCACAGCACTACTACGGTGTATATTTAAAAGCTGTTTACTCAAGTTTCATCAGATAAAGGACCTCTACTCACATTTTTCTTTTCTGCACATTGGTTCTCTCTTCCCTAGTACTATTCCAAGAAAAATAACCCAAAAGAAATTTCCACACTTCCTTTCGTAAAGCATGACATAACCCCTAAAAAAAAAAAGAGAGAGATACAAGAATAAAAGGCAACATCATGCACTTAAATTAAAAAGCTACACCATCAACAGATTAAAATTCAAAAATCTGGTAATGACATCATTCTACAGCAGGTCGTATCACCTTTGTTTACTGCTACAGCCTGGTCTTCTTTGCTTGCTTTCCCTTTGGACTGTCTATGGTGCTCTGTTTGTATTGCCCTCCTTCACTTCCCCATGACCAGAATTCTTATTCCTCTGCTGTCAACGTAACTTACTTCTGGCTCTTTCTTGAAATACTGATTAAATTTCTTCCGCTCTTAAAGACAAGCTCTCTCAAAATATGACAATAAACTCACTAAGAGTTTCTTGTTTCTTGATCTTCCTCCCATAATGTTTGTGTTTTATTTTGATAAATTTCAGAGTGATAAATAACATGTCTATCAACTTGCTATGCTTCATAAAATTACATATTTTGCAAATCATCATCTCTGTCCTCCCCCATCTCCTTCCCTGTTGTCTTTCATGAGTGCTCAAACTGTATGCCTTCAGGTATGCCCATGACTTGAACATTTGCATTAAGTGCTTAAAATATACAAAATGCTAACAACACTTTATTAATAATAATATCTTGAAGCAAGAGTTTAAAAATAACTGGAAGCAACTCTTCAAGCACCTGTGTTTATAGCAAAAGCCAAATCTTACATATTGTAAGTATTTTTCTGAATTAGTAAAAGAAGGATTTAACTTCTCAAGAAAGTTTTTAAAATAAAGTTATGGAATTCAGTTTAAGGCCCTACTAGAATGCACTCAGATCTTTTAAATGAATGCTGAAATATCTCACCAATTTCCATCCTAAAGTAATAGTGCTTCACTTTTTATTGGCTACTCTAAGAGATGGTTATTCTTAGAACCCTACTCATGCCATTGATTTAATATAAGCCACTGGCAATACTGGTGTGTACCTGGTTGTCACATGGAACAGTACAAGTTTTAGAACCTGTCCCATAGGGCTGAAAAGCAGGAGAAAGTTACATGGTTCAAAAAAGAACTTTAAAAGCTTCTATTCAGTTTTTCTGGGGAATCACAAGTTGTGCAGTTTTTAATTTCACTTAAAAATTTGGCATTCTGAAAATATTTATTTGTGGCTAAGGATATTCTCCCAACAACAACAAAAAAAGATAAACACAAATTAAGAGATACTCTGTGGGGATGGGATTGACAGGACCCTGGAAGCGGTGAGACCCACCACGTGCCTCGGACCCGTGTCCGTTGTGGCTGGTAAAGGCCAGTGCTGATGGAGTACGGAGTCACTTGGAGGCCATTGTTAACTTGTCCCTGAGCTCCGGAGTTTTCCCTGGGGCGCTAAAGGAAACCATGGTGAGGCCTCTCTTAAAGAAGCCATCTTTGGACCCCACCGACCCGGTCACTTACCACCCAGTTTCGAACCTCCCGTTCCTGGGTAAGGTGATTGAGTGGGTGGTGGCGGAACAGCTGCAGAGGTTCCTGAATGAAATCTCAGCTCTAGATCCCTTCCTGTCTGGCTTTTGCCCGGGGCATAGGACAGAGACAGGTGCTGGTCACCTTCACACATCTCTGAGGACACCTGGATCGAGGTGGATTGGCGCTGCTGATATTATTGGATTTGTCAACAGCGTCTGATACGGTTGATTATGAACTTCTAACCCACCACCTCGCCAACGTGGGGATATGCAGGGTTGCCTTGCAGTGGCTGGTCTCCTTTCTCCACATTTGGGGACAAAGGGTGGCGCTTGGGAAGACTGTCATCCCGCCAACCTATGGTGTGTGGGGTCCTGCAAGGAGCAATACTCTCCCCATTGCCGTTTAACATCTATATGCACCCCCTTGCCCAGTTGGTGTGGAGCTTTGGACTTGGGTGTCATCAATATGCAGATGACACCCAGTTATACCTGATGATGGACAGCCAGCCTGGCTTGGCCTCAGGTGTCCTGGAGCGTGCCTTCGATGCCATGACTGATCAGTTGAAACAGAGTCGACTGAAATTAAATCCTACGAAGATGGAGGTCCTGTATTTGAATTGTGAGGGGTTAGGTGCCGGACTCTGACTCCTGACCCTCGACAGGGCACCACTTACACCAGTGTCATCGGTTAGGAGTTTGGGGGTGATTCTGGATGCCTCCTTGAAAAAGGAGGCTCATGTTGCAGCAGTTGCCAGGTCCTCTTTTTTTAAATCTATGACGAACCGGGCAGCTTGTCCCATACCTCTGTTAGCGACTTAACTACAGCGATCCAGGCAATGGTCATCTCTAGGCTGGACTACTGTAACTCACTCTACGTGGGGCGTCCCTTGAGCCTGACCCGGAAATTGCAGCTGGTTCAAAATGCAGCAATGCATGTTATTGTAGGAGCGCCGACTGGAGTGCATATAACATCCACATTGCGCCAGCTGCACTGGCTGCCAGTGGAGTACAGGATCAAGTTCAATGTTTTGGTATTGACCTACAAAAGCCCTATGCGGACTGGGACCAGTGTATTTATGAGACCGCCTCTTTCCATACGTGCCCCAGAGGATGCTCCGATCAGGAGAGAAACATCTATTGGTGGTCCCTGGCCCCAAGGAGGCCCGCCTGGCCTCAACCAGAGCCAGGGCATTCTCGGTCCTGGCTCCAGCCTGGTGGAACTCTCTGTCCACTGAGACCAGGACCCGGCAGGATGTGTTATTGTTTTGCCGGGCCTGTAAGACAGAGGTGTTCTGCCAGGCATATGATTGATGTTGGGCTTGGCCTCCACTGGCCAAAAAAAAAAAAAAAGGAGAAGAATAAAATCTGAATCCCTCCCTACTAAGGTTGTCCACCATCTTATTTGTTGAGCTGTGTCTGCTGCTATAGATTGTTGCCATCTTAGTGTATATTTTTACATGTGAAGTTGAAAAAAAATCTATTTATGGTTTTAATTGTATAAATTAATTTTAATGTGTTTTAAAAATGTTGTAATCTGCGTTGAGACCTTCATGGGGAGGGCAGAATAGAAATCCAAGAAAACAAATAAATAAATTACCCCTTTGAATATCATTTGCTTCATAGAGTCAGCATTTAAGATTCTTCCTTCAGAATCCATGCTTTTTGTCCATTCTTCAATGGACACTGGCTGCCTTCTGTGAACTTCAGGCCGCTTCCCCAAATCAATCTAAAAAAAATATATATATATATAGTTACATAACTGTCAAGTCAGTGGTTTACATTTTTTAAAGCTCACTCACAGGAATATTTAATCTTCACACAACTTTCAATCGATGTCATTTACGCACTCACTCGAGTAATGACTTCAAATCCTGGTTCCTCCTGTTGATTTATTTTTAGTCCTGGAATGGCATCACTAATGAAGTCTGCCATTTCTGATGGAGGCCGCTGCTGAACTGATGAATCACTCCCACGTAAACTATCAAAAATGAAGTTGGTCACTTTGGAAAATCCTCCCATTGTTGCTGTGTAAGGATCTTTCTTCATTTTCTAAAAATAGCGGAGGAAAAACAAATTTTAAGAACGGCTCGTGTAAGCTTGAAAAATTTATAACAAGAACTTAAAAGTATTGATTCAGGAGATTTGCTCTTAAGAACAAGTGATAAATTGTGCAAGAAGGATAAAGGAAGTTGCCAAATCCAAATCACTGTGAATGGACAGCAGCCTCTCTCTCTTTCCAGAAATGGAGCTGCACCAAGAATATTCTAAGCCTGTTCATTTTAACAATGTCAGGTTTACATATTGATATATACATTTCAGAACCTGCCACTCTTCATTATCTCAATTTTTTCTGCATTCAGTTTCAAGTGGCTCATCTGAAGTCAGGCTGTACATCAAGGACAGATCCTACACAAAGATCTATACCTCAGAAGACATAGCCTGACATGTAGGAAAAAAATAATGTTAGATAAAGATCTCTAGAGAGAACATTACCTCTCTAAATAGAGAAAAAAGAGTGAAAACAAAACTCTCCAAGACTACAAGGAAGACCCAGAAGAGGAAACTGTTATCCATCACCATAATTTTCCATATAATACAAATTATTCATGTTGTTTCTAAAATATGCTCCTTTAATAATAGCTCAGGCAAGCCTGGATAGCGCAGGCAAGCCCTCTCTTCTGATCTTATCTCAGAAGCTAAGCAGGGTCTGCCTTGGTTAGTAATTGGATGGGAGACCTCCACTGAAGACCTGGGTTGTAGAGGCAGACAATGGCAAACCAACTCAGTCTCTTGCAGTGAAAACTCCAACAACGGTTGCCATAAAGTCAGCTGTGACCTGATGATACTTTTCTCTTCCACCACCACTAAGATTACAGTCACTACAAACCAATACTGACACTGCTGGTGCCTCCTGTTATACAGAGGCTTGGATCTAAAGAACTGCAAATGGAACAGAGTTCATGGAATTAATCCCTGCCAATGCCCATTTTAACCATTTACATCCAGAGCCAGTTTGGTGCAGTGGTTAAGAGCGCAGGACTCTAAGCTGGAAAACTGGGTTTGATTCCCCATTCCTCCACATGAAGCCAGCTGGGTGACCTTGGGTCAGTCAGTTTCTAGGAGCTCTCTCAGCACCATCCAACTCACAGGGTGTTTGTTGGGGGGATACTAATAGCATATTTTGTAAACCACTCTGAGTGGGCATAAAGTTGTCCTGAAGAGTGGTATATAAATCGAATGTTGTTGTTGTTGTTATCCCCTCCCCTCAAAAAGCCATTCCTTAGAGCCAGGAAAGCAGGAACGAAAGTTGAAATGAAGAGATTGACAAAGATTGCTTTCATGAAACCAGATACAGGATTCTTTGGATCCAAGTCAGAAAGCACTACAATCAAAATGACAAAAGGATTTGCCAACAGTTTAGAAAGCTAGTTTTATTTTAAAATTGGGTATTTTAATGTCCTGAAAGTTACTCACAGGAATACAAAAAATAGTAAATACATGTACCTGTATTAGACCATATGCTGGTTCATCAAGGAGATTTTCAAAGGACTGTGAAATACTCTGACAATTTACAAGAATTCTTCTATCATTTGGAGATCTGAAAGCCAAACCAATTATTTTTTTTACAGTGATTCTATACTTTCTTATATGGTAAGACTCCTTTTTAGCTTGTCAAAAATGCAACCATTACATTTTAGAATGCTTTGAAGTACATCTATGCTTTTACAAAAGCTAAATGCACTGTGCAATTCTTTAAGAGGACTATATGTGTGTACCCTAGGTATGTATATGACACCACAGTTAGAAAGCTGAAAGAATATGATCATCACCTCCAGGCTTATTCAGGAAATTAGCTGGTTGAATTTCCTATTACTACCATGTGCAACAAATCACTTTATTACTTTTATATCTCATTTACCTGGAACACCTACACCTCTTTGGTTATTAAAGTCTTAGATAAGAGTTTTAATAAAATGCTATCGCTTTCCAATAGCAATGTAAAAAGATGCTGTGTATGCGCCAGAGGATATGAAATTCAACAAGAGATTGCATCTTCAAGTCAGAAGAGGCCACATAATCAGCCCCGACAACATCACTGTTAATAAACCAAAAGTGAAGCTTGCTAATACAACACAGGAAGCCCAGGCTGTGTCTTGTGTCACACTTAGCTAACCCATTCAAATGAAAGCCCCCTTGAGATAGTAATGGATGGCTGATTTGAGAACATTACCCAAAGGAAGTTTAATTAAAGTGAAACTTGCTTTGAGTAATATTCACAACATTTTTTTTCTGATTTTCTAACAGCGGAAACACATATTATTCTAGTAACATTAAAATGAACTGAACTTAGAAACTTTCAACAAGGCAAAGCCTCAAAATTTTATTCCATCTCATGTATTTTAAAATACTAATCTTGCAGTGACTAAAAAAAAATTAACATTCAGATAGACAAATCACTAACTAGAAACTGACTATTCTAAAAGAATCTAAAATGGATTTAAATAATCATTAAAAGATTGCTCAATCACTCTCAAGGCCCAGATTCAAATATATATTGAAAAGACGACACTATTCTGTCTTAAAGGTAGCCCACATCACCACAGAATACTGTCCAACTTTTGATTAACAGTCCTCTGACTAGGTTTTTAAAAGCTAAAGTATATCTAATGATAAAAACGCACTGTTATTTATTTTATTTTATTTGATTTATACCCCGCCCTCCCCACAAATGGGCTCAGGGCGGGGGAAACTGCTTAGATCTCAGGGTGTTAGATCCTGTTAGATCTCAGGGTGGGGGAAACTGCTTTACGAATATTTTTCTTCGTTACCTGGAATGCCTATTTTATTCCATGGCCAATCAGTAAAGGCAAGTTCTTTGAAGAGACTAACCTGAAACTAGGAATGCATTAAGCAGATGAAGAAGTTGCCAAAGGGATGGGAAGACTGAGGGCTTGGCTGTATATGAATTAGGGTTGCCACCTCCTAGTGGGAGGTGGGAGATCTTGCACTCAACTTTTGTGCAGTCCTTGTGTGTGCTCCTGGCTCCATGATGATGCCACTTCTGGGAAGTGACATCATTGGGCAGGACATCAGGCCACCCCTGGGAATGTTCCCAAGCTCCACAGTGGGTCAATTTTGGCCCATTTGGGGCCGAAATTGGCTCACTGCAGAGTGCAGGAGAACTGCTGGGGCAGCATGACATCATCATGTAGGGCCCTGAAATGATCCTGTGCTTTGTAGTGGGCCAATTTTGGCTCCAAACGGGCTCGATTTGACCCACTGCAAAGCACAGGAGCACTGCGGGAAGGGCCCTGCAGAGCTCCTGTGCTCCACAGCAGGCCAATTTAGGCTTCCCATGGGCCTCATTTGGGCTTCCCATGGGCCAATTTAGGCTTCCCATGGGCCTCATTTGGCCCACAGGGGGCACAAATTGATCCACTGTGGCATGCAGGAGTGCACCACACCACCAAACAGCACACTCTGGAAGACACATTCCCCTGCCTTTGCCCTTACTGGCCAGGTAAGCGGTGGCTAGGGGCAGAAGTTGGGAGCAGGGGATCCCCCACCCCCAGCGGGGGACTGGTAACCCTAATGTGAACAGTTCCTTCAGAGACAAGACTGCTTTTTAATTTGCTGTAGGAATGTTATACTTTTCCTCCATGCAGCTCAGCATGGCAGGCACAATTTCCCTCCCACCCACCATCTTCTCCTCTCAACAAGATTAAACTAAGAGTGTTTGGGCCCAAGGTCACTCAGTGAACTTCATGACAACTTGAACACTGTCCCACCCAACCTTAGTTTCCCCTGCTCTAACCAATGCACTATCAGTAGAGAGGAGAAGAATCTGGAGGGGGGGGCATAAATGTTCAGAGGAAAAGGCAACACTCTTTTAGAATGAATGAAATGTTTGTAAAGATAAAGGTTTACTTACTGAAAATAAGTAGCATGAAGAGTTTTATATAAGAACCTACACCAATAGATCCAGAGAAGTTAGCCGTGTTAGTCTGTAGTAGCAAAAATAGAAGAGTCCAGTAGCACCTTTAAGACTAACCAACTTTACTGTAGCATAAGCTTTCGAGAATCACAGTTCAGATGCATCTGAAGAAGAGAACTGTGATTCTCGAAGGCTTATGCTACAGTAAAGTTGGTCTTAAAGGTGCTACTGGACCCTTTTCTATTTTTACACCGATAGAGAATAACAAGCAGAGAACCTGCAAGGATTTGTAGGGGACATCTCATTTCCCTCTCCACCACCTATTTCCCCTGTTTCCTTCCTGAAAACCCCTGTCAGTCTCTCTCTGGTTGGTGCTGGCCACTAGGCCCAGCTGCATGGTGGGGAACCTGCAAGAGCTTGTGAGGATCCCTCACTTTCCCCTATAGCTCCTTCCCCACACTATGTCCTCTTTCCTTCCACCCACCATCTTCTCCTCTCAACAAGATTAAACTAAGAGTGTTTGGGCCCAAGGTCACTCAGTGAACTTCATGACAACTTGAACACTGTCCCACCCAACCTTAGTTTCCCCTGCTCTAACCAATGCACTATCAGTAGAGAGGAGAAGAATCTGGAGGGGGGGCATAAATGTTCAGAGGAAAAGGCAACACTCTTTTAGAATGAATGAAATGTTTGTAAAGATAAAGGTTTACTTACTGAAAATAAGTAGCATGAAGAGTTTTATATAAGAACCTACACCAATAGATCCAGAGAAGTTAGCCGTGTTAGTCTGTAGTAGCAAAAATAGAAGAGTCCAGTAGCACCTTTAAGACTAACCAACTTTACTGTAGCATAAGCTTTCGAGAATCACAGTTCAGATGCATCTGAAGAAGAGAACTGTGATTCTCGAAGGCTTATGCTACAGTAAAGTTGGTCTTAAAGGTGCTACTGGACCCTTTTCTATTTTTACACCGATAGAGAATAACAAGCAGAGAACCTGCAAGGATTTGTAGGGGACATCTCATTTCCCTCTCCACCACCTATTTCCCCTGTTTCCTTCCTGAAAACCCCTGTCAGTCTCTCTCTGGTTGGTGCTGGCCACTAGGCCCAGCTGCATGGTGGGGAACCTGCAAGAGCTTGTGAGGATCCCTCACTTTCCCCTATAGCTCCTTCCCCACACTATGTCCTCTTTCCTTCCACCCACCATCTTCTCCTCTCAACAAGATTAAACTAAGAGTGTTTGGGCCCAAGGTCACTCAGTGAACTTCATGACAACTTGAACACTGTCCCACCCAACCTTAGTTTCCCCTGCTCTAACCAATGCACTATCAGTAGAGAGGAGAAGAATCTGGAGGGGGGGGCATAAATGTTCAGAGGAAAAGGCAACACTCTTTTAGAATGAATGAAATGTTTGTAAAGATAAAGGTTTACTTACTGAAAATAAGTAGCATGAAGAGTTTTATATAAGAACCTACACCAATAGATCCAGAGAAGTTAGCCGTGTTAGTCTGTAGTAGCAAAAATAGAAGAGTCCAGTAGCACCTTTAAGACTAACCAACTTTACTGTAGCATAAGCTTTCGAGAATCACAGTTCAGATGCATCTGAAGAAGAGAACTGTGATTCTCGAAGGCTTATGCTACAGTAAAGTTGGTCTTAAAGGTGCTACTGGACCCTTTTCTATTTTTACACCGATAGAGAATAACAAGCAGAGAACCTGCAAGGATTTGTAGGGGACATCTCATTTCCCTCTCCACCACCTATTTCCCCTGTTTCCTTCCTGAAAACCCCTGTCAGTCTCTCTCTGGTTGGTGCTGGCCACTAGGCCCAGCTGCATGGTGGGGAACCTGCAAGAGCTTGTGAGGATCCCTCACTTTCCCCTATAGCTCCTTCCCCACACTATGTCCTCTTTCCTTCCACATGGCAACCCCCATAATCCTCCCCTTTCCCGTTTCCTTCTCTCCTTCCCACCTACCAACCAACCAACCCCCATCTTCAGCTATATTACCTAATTTATACCCCACCTTTCTTCACAATGGTGACCCAAAGCAGCTCACATTATTCTCCTCTTGATTTTATCCACACAACCGCCTTGTGAGGTACGTTAGGCTGAAAATGTAACTGGCCAAAGGATACCCAGGCTGCTTCCATGGCAGAGTGGGGATTCTAACATGGGTTTTCCAGATCCTAGTCTGAAATTCTAACCACACTGGCTTTTGTGCAGTGGCTTTTGTAGGAAACAACTGGCCCTGGGTAAGCCACACAAGTCAGAAGGCGGCAAGTCACCCAGTTGTTGCTGCAAGATTTGACCCCCTTGAGCCTTCCCCCTAAATCAGCCCTGAAAAGGGCTGCCCCCTCCCTTGCCTTTTGCTGACAGAAAGCAAGAGTTAAATCTTGACAGTACTGTGTGGTTGCCTAGCAACCAACAGTCACTGAGAGCATTTATTTCTTAAAGTTGCTGGTGCTGTTTCTATCATTGGGGGATGGGGTTAACCCCCCCAATGTTTTCTTTTTTAAAGATTTCACATTTTTCTGCAAACCTGGGAATTTTTTCAGGCTTACAGAAAGATCTAAGAAAAATAAGGAGCACCATGGAACTCACAAACGAAGGCGAGATCACCAACCTTCTGAGAGGAAAACTGAAAATCAATAAACACTAACACAAGTGCAATGCGCAAAATTCTACTATAATTCATGATAGTAAATTCAAGTAATCAGACAAAGTGCATGGTGCTCAATTATCAATAAATATAACAATAAATAGACAATAATTGTCAATTTCCCCGGCAGAAGGTCGGTGATCTTCCCTTGTTTTATAGAACTGTCTTGTTTTATTTGTGGCTCCAATCTCTGGATTTAAGTATCCACAGATTTGACCATGATGAGAAATAGATTTGTTGATGATGATGATTCCTATGCACATTGTAAACATATACAACATCTTTTTAAGTATACACTGGTTGTTCAAATGCAGTTACTTTTGTCCACAATAAATATGCCAAAATGTGTATAACACCCTACTGAAGAGTTCAGTGTTATTTAATTCAAATTCAAAGTATGCTGATAGCCATGCTGTGATTGTATGAGACTGTTTCTGCCCAAACAGTAAACCATTTTGTTTACTATAAAATTTGTGTTTTATAATTGTATTTTTCTTCTACCAGTCAGAAGGCAAAAACTAAGACGTGTGCCAAGACAGAGGCGCTCTTCCTCTCTCTCTAATAAGAGGAATAATTGCAATTGCATTATACTTTTAAATGTCATATAAATTATACATTATAAATGATATATTTTATATTTTTTAACAGTGAAATAAGTTTAGGTTTGATAAATATTGCATACATTTCAATTTCTTCCAAAAGAATCTCCCCACCCTACAGCTTCAAAACTTCTGGAAATCCTATATCTCTATAACACGCTGGATCTCAGTGCAGCTACAGATGAATTCTGCATTCCCATATTCTGTTTTATACTCAAAGGTTTCCCTGTATTAAGAAACCTGGCTGTTAACATCTCCAGAAGGCACCAGCCCCTCTTGAACTTCTTGACTTGGAAGGTGGAACTTATCCATATTAAATTCTCTTGTCAGTTCTCTTAATCATTACAGTCATTGGTAAAGACAACTTCCAACCCAATGTAACCATTCCCCTATTTCCTTATGTTCTTTGCTTCAAACAGTTAACTTAAGACAGAAGACTCTCGTTCCAGCACTGCTGCATTTGTTCTTCCACCTTCATGATTTTCTGTTTTTCTACAGGCTATGGCTGTCAATCAAAAATCACCTGCATATGAATAATCCAATCAAGCCATCCAATTTTTCTTCAGAGAAACCCTTCCGCTTTCCCTAAATTTCCACAGAGACCAATTAAGGAGCACTGAACAATAAAACAAAATACCACTAGTTCTTAAAAAAATTATGAATGACAAGTAAACCATTTTTAAGAACTACAAGTGAGAGCTATTAAAGAAGGCCGCTAGTAGCTAAACCTAAGTTCTAATAACAACATCAGATCCTTCTGTAATTCTGGCTATGTAAACAAACTATAGTAATGTTCACTCTGGGAATCCTCAATACTTACTCACAGAGCACCACGTATTTTTTAAGAGACTGAATCAATAAGCAGCTGTCTCCATGGTGAAAGTGAAGAGCTGGGAGAACAACATCATCCTTTAAACAGAACACCAAATAGGACCATCCCATTCCTTCTTTGTTTTGCTTAATGGACTTTAAATCTGTTAAACTGAACAGAAAGGACCATTTGCTTTCTCCATTTGTACGAACAACAGCATCTGAAGGAGAAAAAAAGATTATCTTTTAGCCACTTGGGCCCACATCAACATGGACTGGAAAATACCAATGATAACTTCTGAGAGTCAGCACAATTGTCAATATACTCTGCATCCAGTTCTTAATTTCTGATAGCTCCCTTTCATCTGCAGTGGCTACCTGCCATTCAGCTAACAGTGATGCATTTCTCCAGTGCAAAGAGCTTTCTTGAATTGTGAAAGATTCTAATGCTAGAGGAACACAACATCATTAGCTGAGGAGAGTGGTAAGATACAAACCCTAATTCCTACTGAGGAAAAGGGCATACCTCCACCTGATCTGCATGAAGGCCAAAGGTTAAAAGGATCCCAGGTGAAACCTTACAGTCACTGCCAATCAGAGTAGAGTTTACAGGATTTATATGCTCCTATTCAGTTTGTTCAATCAAGTTTGAAGTCTTTGACCAATTGACTCTTCCTAGGACAGCTGTCTTGTCTGTAAATGTATAAAAATACAACTTTTACAATATATTTTGATAATGATATAGTAACTACTAAAAGCTCTAACTACAGATCCAGTAAATATACAGGTAGTTTCTGTCAGAGTTACTATTATTTTATTTAAATATTTCTAAGCCGCCTTTGTACTCAACTTAAAGGTTCCCTAGGCAGCAAACACCAAGTGGTAAAATAAAGAATAGCCAAGAATGCAGCTCCTTCATCACAACAGTGTCTGCATGCTTACACGGGGCACTTTCTTGAGAGTGCAGTAGATGTGTTAGCCCAGGGATTACTGCTACTTTCCCCAAGTGAACAGCAAACTGTATGTGTAGACTTTTAAAAAAGGCGAAGAATTCAAATTTGCTTAGGAATTTTTCCAGGTTTTGTATGCATTTGCCCAAAAAACTCAGTTCAGCGTTCTCCTACCCATCACCATGTACTAAGGCATAGTTTATAGAACATAAAGTCCTTGCAAGAAATAAATAGCTAAACATTTTGTAAATGAAAAATACAATCCTGAACGATTATATCGTTTGAGGGGGACAAAAAGGGGTCATTGCTGTGAAATACAGCTATTTTCTTCAATTAAACTGAGCTCAATCCAATTATGCGTGGGCAGATTCCCAGTTTCCTATCCCCTTCCCATTATATATTAACAAAGGCAGGAGAAACAGAGAAAAGAAATCTAGTGTGCCAGTACAACAACAACAACAAAGCCTTTATTGGCATATCTCAGGTGCCAGTAATACTCCTCTTCCATAAGCAGACTCTGAGCCCACACTCAACCTCATTGGATGCCACCAGCTTTTTTGCTAGTATAAGAGGACCATTACAAACCTGAAAAGACTATACTATGGATTATATAGCCAGGCGGAATAAGGCTCCAGCAAAGAGCAGAATCAGGCAAAATTACTCTTTTGCCCTCTTGTAATGGAAAAAAGCTAGGAAAATCCAATCCATAGCATTTTACCATTGCAATGCTTCTATAACAGGAATACGGGAAAGAAAAGATCACCAATAAATGTTAACCTTTCTATTACTGATTTTGGTTGCCAACCCAGTTCCCAGGATCTGAAGTAGAACATTACTTAACCATCCAATATGAAAATGGCAAGTGTGAAATACTTCTGCAGTGTATATGTTACACATGCTTCTAATACAAAACCAAACCAAAATCTCTCTCCCTATATGCCAGTTTTTTCATAGGTTTTCAGTTGGAAAACTAGAAATGTTAGGAAAAAAACATACTAAATGCAGACCTCAGAATATTTGTATGCAACAGTCATATATAAAAAGTTCTTTTTTGCAACAACAAAATGTAACTGGCAAAATTTGTCTCTAGCTGTAAACTTATAACAGTGACATTTTGTGTAAGAGGGCCCCAGTACAGTATATAGATTCTAAGTAATAATAACCATTGTGAATACCAAGAACAAATAATTATCTGATCCACTGACTGCTTTCCCAAACTACTCTAAAATATCACATAGACACATGAGCTCACCCCCTAGTGTCCAAATAGATACACCATCCTAAAACATACTAATAAAACACATTCTATTTACTCACTCCCCCAACTCAATTTAAATATTACTTCTTTACAGATACAAATAATTCAAGGGAAGAAACACTGCCATAGCAGTCTAAATTACACTAAGAGGAAGAACCGTTCTCTGAAGTCTGGCAAACCATAAGCCTCTTCATCTACTTCAATAGTAACCAAAAGAAAAACTTAATACTAGACAAAGAAGCAACAAACTGCTTTTGGGTATTGACAATAATTTGACTTTTAAAAAGGAAACTTTGAAATGTCAAAGGCAACTCAACATTTTATCATTTACAGAACACTTTCTGGAGCATCTAGCCTGGCAGCAGGCCATTTACTTGGCAAATATGGCCATGTGGAGATGTGCCATAGTTACCTCAAAGAGAGACTACTTTTTATTTATTTAGGTCATTTATAGTCAGCCCTTCTCACTGAGACTCAAGGTGGATTATATAGTGTGAGTCAGTACAATCAATATTAAGTCATTTCAATATACATGTAATGAGTATATACGTGCAATCTGCAAGAAAAGAAAGGTTTAAAGATTTAATAATGTTAAAACAGAGCATAGGAAAAGTCCATGACTGATATTTTAAACAATATAGGAAATACCCAGTAGGATCATACTTATAGCGATAATAGTGAAGTCTATATATAGTCTCTCACTGTTTACAGTAAAAGTAGTGAAGTCTGTGGTTCCTCCCTACCCTTTACTGATGAGTTCCCTATCCTTTCTACTGATGGATCTCTTGAGATCACTTCCTTACAGTACAGCCCTCCCTTGTGAACAGTAGGCCGTCTTGAACAATTCAGCTTTGCATCATTTATGGGAGGCCCAGAGAGTGGGAACTTTCCTAACCTCCTCAGGTAGACCATTCCATAAAGTGGGGGCCACCACAGAGAATGCCCGTGTATGAGTTCAGTTTCAATTTGATTGCTTTCAGCCATTTGACTACAGTCGTCAAACAGCAACCTAAGATCTCTACTTCATCCCGCGGTGACTTGGATAGTGAGATATAGAGCTGGGTGTCATCAGCAAATTGATGGCATCCAATTCCATACAAATGAGTTCTCCTGAAGGCTTTATATAGAGGTTCAACAACAGGGGGGATAAGACTGCACCCTGTAGAACTCTGTAAGATAATTTCCATTCTGCAGATAGGTGGTCCCCAACAGCTACCCTCCAAGTCTGTCTCAAGAGAAATGATTTCAACTAGTCTAAGGCACATCCCTTGACACCCACTTCTGCCTCCAGGCACCTCAACAAGATGGCATGGTATACTGTATCAAAGGCAGCAGATAGGCCAGGAGGAGCAACAATGTTCAGGCAGAGATCATCAACTAACGCCACAAGAGAAATCTCTATTCCATAGCCCATCCTGAATCCTGACTGAAATAGATCCAAAGTACTAGATTTATCCAAGACCTGGAGTTAGTCAGCTACCACTCTCTCAGTCACTTTGCCCAGAAAGGACAGATTGGAGATGGGGCAATAGATGGCCACATTGTTTTTGTCGAGCAATGTTTTTTTAAGGAGTGGGCAGATAACTAGATGTTTGAGAGGTTGGGGGAAGGGTCCTTAGTTAGTAACTGATTTACAACAGACCTCAAGGGCTCATTTATGTGGTCTTTACATGATTTTAGCAGTCAAGATGGACAAGGGTGCAGTGTACAGGTTGTGGCTTTCACAGATGCCAGGATCATGTCAATATCCATTGCTGTAATTGGTTCAAAGTGGTCCATATGTGAACCAGATGATGTAATGGGAATTTCTTTGCCCTCACATTACAGCTACCATCCAGATCTGAGCATATTAATGCTATTTTCTCAGCAAAAAACTTTGCAAAGGCATCACAGCGTTTACAGCTGTGATTCAGATTTAAGAGTTAGGAGATGACGAGATATCTTTAATAACTGGGTCGTGAGCTGGCTGATGCAATGGTTGCAGAGAAATAGCACTGAACATGGGTCTTCACTTTAAGTTAATTCAGAAACTTCCTCTGGTATAGAATATAGCAGCTTGATTACTAAGCAGGTACAAGGCAGAACATGCATGCCATATCCATCTTTCAGTCACTCCACTGATTATCAACCAGTTACCAGGCTCAATTCAAAGTACTGATTACCACTTACTAAGTCCTTCAGGGGAATCCACAAACCTCGGACCCACAAACCTGCAGATCACCTCTCCTAGCACGCTCTACTATAGTAGCTTTGGCCATCTGAACAGAACCTTTTGAAGTTCCCACAATAGTTAAGATCAGCAATTGCCTGCTCACATGCATTCTCTGTGGAGACTCCAACCTCGTGGAAGAGCTTGCCTGAGGATGTCAGGAAGGCTCCCACAGAACTATCATTCCTCAAAAAGGGCCAAGCCGAAATGTTGGGAGGACATTCTTAAAGGGCACTTTCATATGGAAGTGAGTAGCGCATTGTACTGTACCTTTATAATCCCGTTTTCTTCAACACTTGCACTAGGCCAGCCTATGCAGTTTGCTGTTCACACTGTCGCTCAGTTTTGTATTACTAGTCCTACTGCATTGCTCACTAGGTATCTTATACTGTATGATTATATTGATGCTCTCGGTGTCATTCAATTTTATACGCCTAGTCATACCGCATTGTTCATTTGATGTCCTATATGATTATATTTTTTCTCTTTCTTTATTCTATAATCCTCGAGTCTCAATGAGAAAGGCAGGCAATAAATACACACATTTTGCCCAGTTAGTAGAACCTTGTAGCCTCCTTCTCCCCACAAACACAAACAGATGATTAGCATCATCATTCCTGATCTCTAATAAAGAATGAATAAAGAACTCAGTAAGTGCAAATGCAACAATCATGTACCTCCATTTGAATGTGGCTTCTTCTTAAAAGAGACTGTGTTGACCATGTCCCATTCTGCCTCGTAACTGTTCATATGTTCCGGCCCCCGTGGAGTCTTCTCTTTAGGAGTCTGAGCCCATTCTACAACTGAACTGGAATCCTGAATAAGATATCAAAAACATATTCCTTGCAACTAATAATAAAAGCATTTTTTCCTTTCCATGAGACCATTTCCGATTTATACACACATATGGTTGTGAAAAGCCAACTGAAGTTACAGCAGAGAGAGCTAAGTGCAGAAGAACCAGGAAGGTCTTTCAGACTAAAAATAAGATGACTTTGCAAATAATTGTCCAGGAGGTGTGGGAGTCACACTCTTCTTCTTTTGTCCCAACAACTGTTCTTCTCCAAGCCCTAACCCACCCTTCCCTCTTATATCCCAGGCTATCATTTGGACTCAGAGCCCTGAATACTAACTAATCAAGAAAGGATTTTCATAAAGCAAACAGATGTAGTAAAACAGAATTCTGCAGGAACACCCATTTTCTATTTAGGTAATAAGGTTTTAATTTAATTCCTTATGAAATATTTAGGAAGCTTCTCTTCTCCCTGTTTATAATACATTGTTTACAAGACATATAGTACTGTCTGTATCTCAGCATTTCTCTAATTACAAAATCCAATTTATGCCACATAGTATACTTTTTATTTCATTGTTATTTAATTTGAGTGATCCAGTTGTACTGCATTATACACTGAACGTAGTTTACTGTTTTTTGCATTAACCAGTAATTCTCAACAATAACGCAAACAAGAAATGAACTACAAAAAGCCAATTATTGCTTCTGTGTATTAATAATCCAAAAAACTGTAAACTTGTGCTCCTAAGAAGACCATTCATTTAAGTTCTTAGAAACAACATTTAAGCCTCCTGATTTTGGGAATAAAATGGCAGCATGCCTAGTTTGGTCAAGAAATTTGAATGTTTTTCTTACAGAGTCAAATTGGAATTTAGACATTATGTGTTGGATGACAACTCGAGCTGATTATTACCCGCAACAAAGAACTACTAAATGTTTTATTTCTAGGAAATGTACAAAAATCACTTTACAAAAATCATAAAGCCTACCTTCAATGTTTATTCTGTACTGCAAATGAAATTACAGAAATTTAACACCAGCATCATGACAACCCTTACTATGGTCTTCTGAGCAGACTAATAATAATAATAACATTCGATTTATATACCGCCCTTCAGGACAACTTAATGCCCACTCAGAGCGGTTTACGAAGTGTTATTATTACCCCACAACAATCACCCTGTGAGGTGGGTGGGGCTAAGAGAGCTCAAGAGAACTGTGACTCGCCCAAGGTCACCCAGCTGGCTTTGTGGAGGAGTGGGGAATCAAACCCGGCTCTCCAGATTAGAGTCCCGTGCTCTTAACCACTACACCAAACTGGCTCACTACACCAAAACTAACCCTCCTGTCCCCATTTTATTCCTAAATCTATATTCCCATTTGCCACAAACAGATCTCAACCAAGACACAAAGAGTTGTTTGCACCAGTTTTAAGGGAAGTAGTAGC
The DNA here is from genome assembly GCF_028583425.1 of Eublepharis macularius. Taxonomy (NCBI): domain Eukaryota; kingdom Metazoa; phylum Chordata; class Lepidosauria; order Squamata; family Eublepharidae; genus Eublepharis; species Eublepharis macularius. The sequence goes on from NC_072798.1 coordinate 62,179,439, forward strand.
ATAAGACAAAACAAGGACCAAAAGATCAAAGATCTGTGGGTTTGAACCCACTCAGACAGAAGAGTTTAGTGTATATGTTAATTTATCTTGCATGAACAGAAATGAGTTTCTAACAATGAAAGCAAGATTTGTTTTACTATTTAAAGCAGTTTTCTGAACCTTGGAAAAAAGGCTGTTGCAAGTAATCAACATACCTTTCTAGCATACAGTATATTAGAAGAGTCTAATGCATCATCCTGGGGTCTCCAATCTACTATTACTTCAGTTTCCTATAACACAAATTTTAAAATTATTCATATACATTATTATAAATTTCTCTATTAAAAATCCACATTCATTTTATACACACGCACGGTGCATTTATCAGAAATCTGATTTAAATACCTTTTCTACAACTCGTAGTATTCCAGATAGTAAGCTGTCCTGATCATCATTTCCACTGGAAGAGTGAATGAAAACCCCTTCTTGTTCATACACAACCTTAAAAAAATGAAAATCTGATTTAAAAGTTGGTTGTATAAAAGCATTTTTTGCAACATGATGTCTGAACTAATTCTGGGACAAGGGCATCATTCCGTAATCTAACCAGGACCTTTCCAACAATGTGTAAGGTTTCAGTTTAAAGTGATCACAGGTTCAATTGTATCTGTTTAATATGGTTAAGGGATTCAAAACATAAACGTGATTACAATTTTGGAGAGGATGCTGTATAAGGATATTCAAACACAGAATCACAAATAATATGAAAGCAATACCAACTAAGCTGACATCAAGTTCATTTATAAGAGAAAAACTATTCTTCATTGAAGAGTAGACACTCAGTGTCAGGCTCTGCCAGTTAGATCCCCAGTTACTTCACTGAAGACACTTCAAGAATCCAGTTACAGTTTCTTTATTAGAGATCCATCAGTATCAGCGCACTCAGACAGCAACATTGGCAGAAGTGACGTAAGGGGGGAAAGCAATGTTAGTTACAGGGCACGATTCCCACGTTGGGATAGAGACTGTTAGAATTTAGGCACGCAGGGCCTAGGAGGTTGGGGGCAGTAGGGGAGGGGAAGGCAAGGATGAGCTCATTTCATGTCTCAAGGAGATATGGCTCTGGCCAGCACTTCAAGGACACTTTCTCATGCCAGTCGAGAAAGTGAAAGCAGCCACCTGCAAGAAAAGCGGTTCCTGGCTACACAGTTAGACAGCTACACAGACAGTTCTTCACACATTCTCAGAGGCCCCAAATACAGTACAGAGAATAAGAGGCACACATGGCAGATTAGCAGGGCACATCTGACAGTAAGGACTGGATGTCAATGAATTCACTGTCACATGCACCTGTGTTTAATTTGTTTATTGTTATGATTCTGTGTGAATACCACTATTTATGCAAATTGAAGTGAATTCTGTTTGATACTGCCACCCACTTGTGTGGTGACCACTGTCTGTGATAACGTATTGTTCTAGTGGGTCCTCTGTTTGGAATTCACTCCTGACATAAATGGTAACAAAAAATGAAACTACAACCATAATTTAACAGAATACTAAGACTGAAGAATATGAGAAGGGAGGAAAGAAAAGAACCTGAGTGCTGAGCATGCACAAGCAAGTCTCCCCCACTCCAGGCAAATTATACAAGTAAATAGGACAAAATTCCAGCACAATAAATGCAAAACATTAGAGGTACTAAAATATGCTACTAAATGAATCATGGCACTGATCCAGTATTGCCATATGAGTATATCATTAAGCTAAAGCGGAGGTCTCCCATAAGTGACTACTGGTGCTTGCCAGCTGCTACAGAGCAGCTTGTGCATTTTTTAAATTTCGCTGCTTAGCTGATAGCTTCATTTCTGGTAATCTTTTTAGTCTAGAAGATGTTCTTAGGATAAAATAAAACTTGGTAACACATGGGTAACATGTAACTTGGGATATTTTTCATTATTCACAAGTCACTCTCATTAAAGGAGAAGTTGGCAACCGCTAGGATAAAGGTTAGAAATTTATCTCGATGCCTCTCAATATTGGGGTTCTCTTTAGTAATCATAACGGCTAATAGCTAGCTGTTCATAATGTATGAATTAGTTTAGTATCTTAAATCCATTTAAGCTACTGGTCATTGTCACATCTTATGGCAGAAAATTACAAAAAGTGTAGGTTGTAACAGAAGTATTTTCTTTTGGCTGGTTGACAGTGCAATCCTAAAGAGAATCACATTCTCAGGAGTCCGCTGATTTCAAAAAAGCTCAGTGTAGGATTGCACTATTATATTTCACAAGATGTCCTCAACGCTATGGCTTGGATCCTGCCAAGTGTTTTAGCATACAGAAGGACTTCCACCTATAGATTACAATTTTCTCATCTCCCCCATCCTACTGCAGCCTAAATCATATCACTTCATACTGTTCAGGGGAGCAGGATTGTCCCCTGGGAGCAGCATATTAGGCTGCAGCGGGAGGAGGGAGACAAGAAAGTCACATGCTATAGAAACGTTAGCTGGACGTAAGCCCATTGTATTATGGGAGAAATTTTTGTCTATCCACTTAACCCACACAATGAACAATTTTATAAGCCTCTGATCATTTGCCCACCTTAGTTTACCTGCTTCCTAAAATAAAAGTTTTAACTCTTCCTTGAAGGAAAAGCACTCTAGACCCCTGACCATTTGGTTGCCCTTTCTGGCATCTTTACGAACTCTAAAATCTCCTTGTTGCCATGACCAGATCTGTATATGGTATTCCAAATTCCACCACAAATTTATATAAAAGCATTCTGATGCCAGCAGTTTTGCTCTCAATTCCCTTCTTAATAATCCTTAACATACAATTTGCTTTTGTCACTGTATCCTGACCCTGCTGATATTTGCATCAAGCTGACCCACCATGACCCCAAGATTCTTTCCTAATTCAAACCTCTCCCATTTACAGGTGAATTCAGGATTCCGTGCAAAAAAGTAGCCCAATTTACATTCACTTACAGTGAAATCCAAATGCCATTTTGCTTCCCATTAACTTAGCCTGGCATGACGTATTCGGTGTTCTTTACAATCATTTAGATTTTACCATCTGAAATAATTTACCATCATTTACATATCCGGGCATCTGAATCTGACGGGGCATCTGATTTTGATCGAGCATGCTGACTTATCGGCAATAGCACCAGTCCTGATATAGCTCCTTGCAGGATCCCATTAGTTACATCCATACATTGTGAGGTTATCCACTTACTCTAACCAATTAATGAATACTCTTATGAAATTCTCTCTTAACTGTGCTCTACATGTCCTACTGTGATGAAATCATGTGGTTAATTATACCAGCTGATTAACTCCTCTGTTGGAAATTTAAATGAAAACTACTGCTATTTAGTTAGCATTGATAACAAAAAATTGGAACACAATGCTTTCAAATTTCAATCCCCTAGTGTGATGCACCAATCAGCCAACATATGCAAGACTTCCAAGAGAAAGACTGGAAGATAATTGAGGGTAGAAACATGCATACCTCATGGGATTTCTCTACACTGAAAAAGATGTGTCTGTACCCTGGGCAACAGAACACAAACTACGATTATAACCAAAAACAAATTTAACCTTGCAGCAGCAAATACAAACATGTGCTGTGACTCACTTACTTTAAAAAAATACATGCTTATCTTGATGATAATGCTTTCTATTACAATGCTTTCTATTACAATGCTCTCATGCTGAATTGGGCACATACTATTATTTGTGCCCTTTTTTAGTGTCAATAAACTTCAGAGCTGTTTTTCCCCCTAACTCCACGAACACATGAAGCTCAGGACTTATTTCTTGCTCACACCCTGGGATTCCATACCAGGAGGGCTTCCTGATTGTGTGAGAAGGGAACAAACCCAAATTTGTTAAAGCGCTCAAGTTAGTCTCCAAGCTCACCTTAGCATGCTAATGGAATACAAGCAGGGTGAGGCCACACTTCAGGCTCATTATTATCACAAATGCACTGTGTGGTTTGTTCATTATTTCTAAGCACAGCTTGGGCACCTTGCACTTAGAGTTACTGAACTACATTTATGTGCATTTAGAATACACATTTTAAAAGACTTCTATGATTAGTATATCTGATCTACATTTCAAAACTAGCTGGAACAAGCTGGTTTTGTCTTTAACATTTAACAAAATCATGCTGAGATCCTTAAACCTACCTGAATGTTTAGTAGATTTGAGCTCCAACTATGTATTGCACACACCCTAACCAATTTTGGTTACGTATAGCACATCTATGAGCTAGGCATGACTAAAAGTAATGAGCTTAAGCACACCAAAATCTGCATACAATTGCATTGATGCAAACCAAAAACTGAGTGGAAAAATTGTGTCTGAAATCTCAAAGAGACTATTGCTTTTCCATGTGTTTCAGTTTAGTGGTTAATTAACTCTAGTAATCAAGTTAGGTAAAACTGAAGGACCATGACTTCCCCAAGCTGTCAGTTTCACAGTCACTGAGCCAATTCAACTCCCATTACGAATGAGAGAAGAAATTGTGCCTGTCTCTCAACATCCAAGCCCACCATTCTGCCAAACAGGTCACACCTATACACCATAACAACAATTATGTGAAAGCTTTTGTCCAACAAAACAAATCTCCCTGTAAAGTGTTTCCCATTACAAGAACAGAACACTATTTACAATCTTGTTATCCAATATTGTATCCTGACACTGACAAATTCAACAGAAATTTCTCCCATCTACTTGCAGATGCATCTGTTGCAATTCTTGGCTGCCAAGCCCATTTGCTGTACTTCGTTTGCAACAGAGCAAAGATTAACTTTATTAGTCTTCTATTAAACTAAATAAAGACACCCTTTAGGAGCAACTCTTGATTTGTTACTTGGGGTGAGGGGATTTATACTACCATGTTACCTAGTTGGAGATGAGATTGTCAAGGATCTATATTCATTCAATGCAGATTGGTTGTTTCTCTTTAATGGACATTATTCTTTCAAACATGCAGGGCAAATGTGAAAGCACCTAGGATGCTTTCTCCTTACTCCAGCATCCTTTCCTTTCAGCAGCTCCTGATGTCTGTGTAACATATCAATTCTAATAGATCCAGAGGAGTTAGCCGTGTTAGTCTGTAGTAGCAAAACCAGAAAAGAGTCCAGTAGCACCTTTAAGACTTTACTGTAGCATAAGCTTTCGAGAATTACAGTTCTCTTCTTCAGATGCATGAAGGGTAAGATGGGTGTTTCATCTTACCCTCCATGCATCTGAAGAAGAGAACTGTGATTCTCGAAAGCTTATGCTACAGTAAAGTTGGTTAGTCTTAAAGGTGCTACAGGACTCTTTTCTATATCAATTCTAAACAAGGCTAGTTTATTAAAAAATCGTGAGAGAGGATCGGCCATCAATACATATGATCTTGTGTAAACTGCAAAAGACAGTTGTGTTTAGTTGTCACTGCGGAGATTGCATATATAACCAAGCTTCCTTACAAATGACAATACCTTTTATATTACCTAGCTTCTTCATCGTACAATTCTGTCCTCTCCCTAAACGGGTACATGGCTGAAGGGATAAGATACCAACTGAAAACACCTTTCAAACATCAGGTAAATTTGCCTTTAAATGTATGCCACAATACTCGTTTTCACGCCCTGACGATCTTTCCTCACGACGAAAGATACACAGCTCCGTCCCTCATAGACCTTCAACCAGGGCGACGTGAAACATGCAGAGCCTTCCTCGCCCTACACAAGGCGCTGCAAGGACCATGGCGTGTCAGATACCAGCACGTGTGGGACCCCTTCCGCCTCTTATTCCGCCAGGTAAAGTGGCATCCCAGCTCACCCTAAATGAAGGAGCAGCCCCCCACCCAATGAAACAGCCAAGGGCCCAAGACCTGCTGGCCTGAGTCATGTCATGTCCCCCCTCCAGCGCCCCTACCCGCGCAGCGCCCGGAGGCAGTGAAGAGGAAGGCCGCCGCCGCCGCACGAGCGGAGCCCCTCAGGACAACCACCTCTCCCCCACCGCGGCCAAACTGCGCCTTCTTTTCCTCTCTGGTTACCTTTCCGCTCACAGGGCCCGCCATGTTGGCTACGAGTGTTTATGATGACGTTGCTCTCTTCACGTGCTTCTAGCGGCTTCACAACAACCTCAGACCAGCCGCCCCCATCTCGCGGGGAGCGGATTGGCGCATGCGTACTTTTACACAAGAGACGAGGACGGGAAGGAAAGTCTGCGCCATAACACCACAAAGACGGGGAAGGGGAGTGAACTTCCGGGCAGCACTGAATGCCGCTCTTGCTGGTTGGCGTCGTTCGTTCTCTGTATCTTTGTGGTGACATCCGCTCCTTGTGGGAGGCTTAAAGGGGAACACTTGTTTGTAGCTCTGTAGGTTCAAAAGTAAGTCGCCCCCCTGCCCCGCCTCCATGTAATGCCTTTATTAGGCTCAAGCCAAAGACACTGGAGAGGAGCAAGAGGAGCAAGGGTTCCGCTTCAGACCCGAAGTCTCAAGGTCTGCGGCGCTGTGAGCCCCTAGGCTTGCCTAAAATGGAACCTCCATAGCTTCAAAGGGCGGGGCCCTTGGTGTCAGTCCGGAGAGGAGGGTGCTGTTGCTACTCGGGTTTCGTCGTTCCCGCCCTCCAGCCTTTCCTGGCACGCTCGTGCAGTTTTAGCCACCAACCCACGCCGAGAGGGTAGATGCTCTTTTAGCATATCCACAAGCACCGCCACCACGCCTTTCCCTCGTCCCTCAGGCCAGAGAGGTAGCTGTAGTGGTTTAGCAAAAACAGGAACTTTTAAAGAATACCGAACTGTTATTCCAGCGGAAGCTTCCCTGAGCTAGAGCCCTTTTGCTCTGATGCAATGAATTGCTATTCACTGGGTGCTCATTTTACGTAGGGAGTATGACCCTTGTCCCTGGAGTTAATTAGCGCTGCTACACACTGTTCTGAACCACTACACAGAGGCAGTAGCTGGAACTCAGTTTCATCATAGGAAGTAAACTGTTAGATCTTGGAAAGCCGGGGTAGTACACAAGTAGCAGAAATCCCTATTGAACTCCACAAAATGTGTAATATTAAAGATCAAACCACCTCCACAGGCAGTCTCAGTAGCAACTATACCAGTATGCCGAGAGCAATTAAATTACAATCCACTATTTAAGAGTCTCCACAGGAGACCTCTGACACCTGAAGAACACAAGTAGGGAGATGCAATGTTAGCCAGGAAAGGTAGTTTAAAAAGAGCCAGCAGCATGGCAAAAGCTTTGCTATACACTGGATCTGTGCGAGGGGGCTGTAAAATGCCAGAAGGGAAACTTAAGCCCATTATAACCTCTCCAGATCCAAGCCCAGCTCTGGAAGGCAGTTTTAGCACATTTCCATTCCTTGCTGCCTTATGGTTGCCATCCCATTTTTAGACTGGAGAGCTGAAATTGTTAGAGCCTTCCTGGAGCCAAAGATGAAATTAAAAAACCCTCTGAGGAGTGATCGGCACCAGCTCTGGAACTACGCTTCCTGACTAACACTGCATCTCCCCACACTTGAGGAACACACAACAAGGTGTCTGGTGCAGAGAGAGAGACTTAATATTTCTGTCTAAAAACATAAAAAGAACCCTGCTGGATCAGACCAGAGGTTCCATCTAATCCAGTATTCTGTCTCATGTGCAGTCCAACCACTTACTCTGGATCAGCAGCGGTGCGTTAGAAGCCAAGTTGCCTCCTAGCACTAGTAATCAGAGGTTTATTGCCTCTGAATGTGGAGGTTCCCTTTAGTCACCATGGTTGAAGACACAGCAATACACCTATCCTCCGTGACTCTGTCTAATCCCAAACTCTCTGCAGCTGTAACTTTCACTAATCACTGCCCCCCCAACCCGGCAACAAATTACACATTTTAATCACTTGTGTCCATCCTGAATCTACTGCTCATCAACTTCATTGGATGCCTTCAAGTTGTATTTTGGAGAAAAGTTCTCTGTCCCATGTATAATTTTATAAAACTCTTCATTATGTCCCCCGTCATCTTTTCTAAACTAAAAAGTCCTAGATTCTTCAGCCTTTCCTCATGGGAAATATGCTCCAACCCCCTAATCATCTTGGTTGTCCTTTTCTGTACTCTTTCCATCTCAGCAACGTCTTTTTTGAGATATGGTAACCAGAATTGCATACAGTATTCCCGATGAGATCACCATAAATCTATACAGGCATTATAATAGTGGCCATTTTATTTTCAGTCCCTTTCATAATAATCCCCAGAACAGTTTGCCTTTTCCACTGCTGTGGCACATTGGATTGACACTTTCATTAGGGTATCCACTATGATGTCAAAGTCTCCTTTCAGTCTCAGAAAGTTCAGATCCTATTAGCATCTTAACTGAAGTTGGGATTTTTGGCTCCAACATGCATCACCTTATCTATGTTGAATTTTGTTTGCCACTCTGTTTCCCTCTCACTCAATTTGGGGAGATCCTCCTAGAACTCCTCAGTTAGGTTTCACTATTCTAAATAATTTTGTGTCATCTCCAAACTTGGCCACTACACTGCTTGCCCCCTGTTCCTGATCATTAATAAAGTAGTACTGGCCCCAATACTGATCCTTGTGGGATCCTACTGCTTGCTTACTTCTATTTCGAGAATTGTGTTTATACCTCTTTGCTTCCTGTTTAACCAATTTCTAAGAGGGCCCATCCTCTTATCCTGACTGCTAAACTTACCTTTGGTTGAGACACCTTGTCAAAAGCCTTTTAAAATCCAAGTACGCAAGATCTACTGGGTCACTATTATCTACATGCTTGTTTACTTTCTCAAAGAACTCCACAAGGTCTTTATGGCAGGACTTTCCTTTGCAGAAGCCATGCTGATTTTTCTTCAGTGGGCTTTGTTCCTCCTGAGTAATTAATCTATCTTTGATTAGTTTTTACTGATTTGCCCAGGAAAGACATTAGGCTAACTAGCCTGTAATTTCCTGGTTCCTCCCTGACTCCTTCAAAAAGCAGTGTAGCATTTGCAACTTGAGTCTTCTACTAGTGATTTTACTGATGTTACGTATACAAGTTAGTAGGTCAGCAATCTCACATTTGAGTTCTCCATGGACTCTCAGGTGTATGCCATCAACACCTGGAGACTTGCAGTGCAATCCTAAGCAGAGTTACTCTAGTCTAAGCCTATTAACTTCAATGGGCTTAAACTGGAGTAACTTTATTTAGGATTGCACTGTTGGTTTTTAAATTTCCACAGGAGGTCTGGAACATCCTATCTTGACACCTCAATTTGACTGTTCTTCAAACTCCCTTCCCGAAAACAGTGGTTGTGGCATGAATTGAGGGGTACATGCCCTACAACCTTCCACAATGAACACAGATGCAAAGAATTCCTGTGGCTCCTCTGCCGTCTTTCCTATGCTGGGGAATTCATTCTACCCCAGGCTTCACTTAAGTGTAGTTTAAAAAGAATTTCAGAGTTTCTCTTTTCTTGTGTTTACATCTTTATGGTAGTTCAAAATGTAAAGCCGTTAAAGATTCAGAAAACTGAGTTCAAATCTTAAGTGTAGCCAGGTTACCCAAATATATAAATGACCGAGCTGGAAATCTAAGTTTACAGGGGGTCTTTCCCAGGAGGAAGGGTTACCAAAAAAGGGCAATATCTTACTCAAACCTTATTTTACTAGATATAAAGGATGAAATATGAGGCAGATCTGCTATGTCTAACTGGAGAAAGTTTGTGTTAAATTCTATTATGTTGATTTTTTTAATGGAACATCTTACCTCCAAACAGAATGCTTCAGTATTAAGAATAGCTTGCCACAGAGTAGTGGATGCTGTTGTTTAAAGAAACAAGTCTAAAAGTCCCTGGAACTCTCAGAACTACTTTCATACTTATTTATACCTGACTCTGCAGTGAAGATAATTTAAACTCAATCTTCTACTGAGAATTATGATGAAAAAAATCCTAGCATAAAAGAAAAAGATTGGGGAAAAGTAGAATGGTGTTGCATAATGTCTGAAATTTAAAGTACTCAATGAAGCATTCAGTTCCCTGATACTGGGATCTGCTGAAAAGACACTTAATGAAAAGCCTTATGTACTAGTTTAACTTGGTTTTTCAGAATGTTTATGTGTACCAGGCAGAAAATAAGCATTGCCAGGTCATTGTGCTAGGGTCTGTAGAAAATCTAACAGGTTTCATAAAAATTCTTGTAACTAGAATTCCACTGTAGTAAGGTATTTAGAATCATGCAAACTACTTTTAATAATTAAGGTGTCTGGTTTTCCCAAGATTTAGGATTTTTAGCAGTTAGGGAGTCATTTTATACTACCATCCTTGTCTACAATCTCTGAAGGTTGCCTCCTCCTATGCAAGTTCTGCATATATGAAAGTTAAGTCATACCAACCCCTTTGTGTATGACTATTATGTGGGTTTAAGTTACATTGTAAAACTGCAGTTAACATGAATATCTAGTTGTTCTAGAATAGTTTTGCTTAAACTTAAGACTGCAGCAGAGTCACTAGATATACAGGTATTATATTCTAATTCTCTTTACACTGGATACTGAAGGGGGAAAGAATGAAAAGCTACTGACAAACACTCTCCTTTTTTAATGTGCTTTAGTGATAACCTTGAATAATGCTGACTTGAACTTAGTGGGTATATAGAGTAACAATATGCTTGATAAACAAGTTACATTGCTAGAAACTAGTAGCCCAATTGGATAAGGAATACCCAATTGGATAAGGAAGGCTACTGTATCAGGTTGGTTACAAATGATGAGATGATGATGGATATAGTGATGAAGAGAGGTTATATATTCTAGTGTGCCTGGAGAAATGTTGCAGCCTTTTTTCTAAACTTGAGCCTGTTCAGTTTAGTTAAGTGCTCACCAATGAAGCATCATTGCTAATAAAGAGACACCTTCAGTACCATTTTGCCTCTTCATTTGGACCCTTCCAAAGAACCCCTGGTTGGGCAAAAGAAATTTCTCCATCAATACAGCCTATATATCTGTCATCAATTTCAGTAAACTCTACAGAAGCAGAGACATACTCTCTGCTAAAACCTTCAATAGTATCTGCAACTTGCAACAGCATAAAAATTCCAGCGCTTCTCCATTCAAGGTCTACTGAGAAACATTTGCAAATATATACCACAGTGTACATTATTTCTCCAGTTATAACCCCCACCCCTTTCCCTTCCACTAAAAACACTGAACAGGCTCCCAAATGTCTACTTTCTTAGAGGAACTAAGGTGTTGCCCAACTGGTTAACTACCTCCTAAGGCTGTTGAATAGTAGTAAATGTTAACAGTGTGGGTTTTTTTTACACTTTGAGTGGCGTATGTTGAAATGAACTAAAAACTAGAAATATCAGTGCCCGAAAGAGAAGCGACTATGGCCCTATTTAGGGAGCATACAGTTTAAGGTAAGGAGAGGACTTCACAAGTATTTGGAAGGAACACTGAAAGTTCTGCATTTGGAGCACATACAGGACAGACCATAAAGGCTTGGTCTTCAGATCTTTTGATTATCCTGTCTTGTGATCCATTCCCATTCTATGTCAAATATGAATGGCAGTAAAAGAGAGAAGTTTCCTTCTTAGGGTCTGAGCCACCTCCATCTGTTTGAACGTATGTTCATTCATAGCTTTACCATGCTAGACAGTATTCTCTACAGAAAAGTAGTTGTAAGTAGAAGGTACTAAATGAGAATATTTAATGAAGATAGAGCAGCTTACAGTAAGCAGCACATGGTAAAGTCACAGTAAGCAAGCCATTTAGACATATGTACTTTAACAGATCATCTAACTTACAATTCCAGTAAGCGTGAGGGTACAGAAAATAATGTACATATTAAATTATCCAGATTATAGTCATGTGTGACAGTTAGTTCCTTCCCCATATAACTTAGAAGATCTTCATAAACCAACTTATTCAGGACAATGAAAGCATGCAGTGTTTCCTAAAACTATTGCTTTGTGTCAGGTTTGGGAAAGTGAGATTAGATGGGATCAGTGTAAGATCTCCACTATTTCAATGCTGTTTGAACTGTGTATATTCATCTCAGGACCAGTGATAAGAAAAATGAAAACCTGCACATGTGAGATTAGATTTTTACTCTCATCTTTCTAAAGACTAAACCATTACTAGGTATTTTCTGCATCATAAATATATCCATTTACCAAAAAGGAAAAAAGCAAACACCCCACCTTAACTGGTATTTTCCTCAGGATGTTGGGTGTGTTCCATTTTGTAATTAGTGATTAGTTTTACTGTTCTAGTCCTGACAATTCCTGATTTAGTTTTCACATTTTTGTTCCTTTGGAAGATACTTACTATATAGTTGATGGTGGCAGCTGAAATCTTTCCTAGTGAAAAATGCAAAGTGGATTTAAACAAGGCTTGCACAGAACATATCATGAGTTACTATCAGTTTCAATGGCCAATAAAATAAATTGTGCAGCAAAGTTATTTTCACTTCATTCCAGCTTTGTATAGGAGAAGGATGAATACATTTTGGTGGAGCAAAATACAAGAACAGCTGTTGTTCAGTGATTATCAGATGAAGGAAGCCAAGTCCATAAAATTAGATTTCTGTGCGACATAGGAAACTGGAGCAGTTGAAGAATTCAGGCACATCAAACTTCTGCTAGTAGAAGTAAGTGTAGCAGCAATTCACAGCATTCCAACACCTGGTTTTTTTGGGGAGGGGGTGTAGCGTGTTATACAAACCAGTATTTGCGAGAAGAGTTTCAAAAAGGTTTGCAAACTTCAGAGCAAACAGAGAGTATGTTTATGGACTCTAATGCGGGGGGGGGGGGGGGGGAGATGAGCTGGGAGACAATGACATTTGTATCTTTTGCACCGTTACTCACTTTACAATTGTCGATAAGACTAATGTACATATTTCTGCACCTGCACTTGTAAAAGCAGATAAAATATTTAATATGTAATTTACAATTTATTTTACCAGCATGGAGTACAGGATGAGTATATCAAAGTAGTCAGACAGTTATAGGTTGATGTCAACCCTGCAAAAATAGTACTTGGGTATCTGCTAATTAAAAAGAAAATCTGTTTGCAATTTTGAAATGATACAATTCAATCTACCACAAAATACAAAGGGCTGCAAAAGATGTCTCATTCCAATAGTGTACATAAGTTATTAAATAATGATCCCATTTAAAATATAAATGAAGCCTTAAGTCTCTCCCACATGCAGTATTATTCATTATTAAGGAAATATGTAAAAAGGCCATTGGTTTGTTTTGTTAACCATTATAGAAAATGCCAATTCTCTGGTCACATACTCCACTAGTTTAGCACTTAATGGTTCTGAATTGTTACAAATGATTTTAAATACTGTTAATTCTGATTCTCCACTGATAAAGAATGAGACTGAATATGGCAGTCTTCACTAAGGGGCATGATGCACAGTCTTATACAATTATCCAGAGGAGCAGCAACCTCCACTGCTCTGAACTGGTGGCTCATCATCAATGATCTGTACTCCCCGCCTTGTAGGTCCTGACAGATTGGATCCATTGCCTCGTGCTCTCTCATCAACCTGTGCAGTTTCTATCATTCCTAGAATGCAAGGAAGGTGCATTAAGATCTGTAATATATGTCGCCAGAGTCACAATACAATCAATTAAATCTGATTTAAATTCAACACTCGCAAAAGATTTAAGAGATGTTTTAAACATTTTTCAAAATCAACTATTGATGTGTTTACATGTTAATGTTCATGAACAGAAAACCATTTTAGGTTTCCATTATGCCTTTGTTTCTGTAACATTCAGCAGCTATACCACCCAAGTTTAATCTTATGAGTTCAGACTGTGACAACTGCAGTTTTCTAAGTACAACTGATTAAGATACATTGGGGTTTTCCATTTGTTCATCCAGTGTAATAAAATGTAACCTCAAAAAATGAAGGGAAGAGGTCTTAGTAATAAGAAGAAAATAAATCTACAGGCCATACCTCCAGGAAGACAACCATGAAATGCAACAATGAAAATGTGTTTCATATACAACAACCACCACAGAGTTTGAAAGGAAAGTTTTCATGGAAAGATTTACCTATGCAGGCTTAGGACTACCATTATGATATGAAACCATCAATGGAAGAGTTGCATAGACAATTATCTTTTCTTCTGTTTAAGAATTACTACAAAGCTCTGCAGTTAAATTGGCAAATACAAGTTACATCCTTGTATAAACTGTTTGTAAAGAAGTTCTATTTTCAATGAAAATGACTGGAAAAGATAACAAAATGAGTTATACCCAGGAGCTCATCTTATCCTCCTCACATTGTGAAGTTTGTTCTTGTATATTTACTAAACAAGAGAGGCTGTATTTGTGCCTGTATACAAGCAGCTGTATTTGTGCCCATGTATGTGTTATACAAGTAACAATGTGTTACATATCTTTTCCATGTATGTATACAACAGATATTGTAAGTAACAGTTGTATTGCATATAATACACTTTTTTATTGTTCTATTTCATAAAATGTAACCTTTCACCTCTTTGGAAATACCATTTTTATTGCCAAAATCACAATTCAGAGAAATCTAGTAAGCAACACCATGACTGATTCACATCTGTCACGCGAATGACCCTGAAGCTTTCACAGCTGCTCCCTACTAGCGCAAGGGATTCCTTTACTATATTTATAGTCCACCTTTCTCACTGAGACTCAAGGTGGATTATGCAGTGTAAGTCAATTAAATCGACAGGATAATATCTCTCAGACCAAAAGATCACACAAGCTGTTCAGCCTGTTTAAAGTTTTCATTTGGTCTGCTTCTATAAAATACCACATGACTACAGAATCACTTCTACTCAAGACATCTTTTCCGGAGGTATGCACAGTATGCAGTACCATCACCTCTTTCCACATCATCAGCACTTCTTTCAACTGGGGGGCATGGGCTGTCAAAATAATAATAATAACATTCAATTTATATACCGCCATTCAGGATGACTTAACACTCACTCAGAGCGGTTTACAGAGTATGTTATTATTATCCCCACAACAAAACACCCTGTGAGGTGGGTGAGGCTGAGAGAGCTAGAAGCTGTGACTGACCCAAGGTCACCCAGGTCAAGTGGAGGAGTGAGGAATCAAACCTGGTTCTCCAGATTAGTGTCCCGTGCTCTTAACCACTACACCAAATTGGCAAACAACATGAGTACCAGCACTCCTTTTTAAAGAAAGCAGGCACTAACCCTGCTCAAGGTCTCCAAGTGGCTTAGTTTGATGTCATTTAACATGCTGTCCATAAACACAGCACACTTACTTTTACAGAGGTCAAGAAAAAGTTCTTCTATTCCTTTGTTCTGTTTGGCTGACGTATGATAGTGCTTTGCTCCCACTGATTCTGCATACCTGTAAATAAGGTACCTCAAAGATAAGAGGAATCTTCACACATTGAACAAAAGTTGCTACCTAAATATGACATTTAGTGTACTCCTGCATCTAGCATACCAGTGATGTATAATACTGACAGATAGTATGCCCAAAGCCAACTTAAACAAGCCGGTCTAGTGAAGTCCTCTACACTTTTAAAAGGCTTAAGCAGCACAGAATCTAAGAGAAAAATACACATACAGCAGTTCGGGAGACACAAGGCACTCTTGTGAATCATGGAAGTGCTGAGAGGCTTCCCTTACTGTCTATGACTGAGTTTTCTCAAGAACTGCTAGAGATGCTTATTCCATATTCTTACAAAGAAAAAATTACTTGAATTGTTGAATTAAAAGAAACAAACTTACGTTTCTGCTTCTTGAATAGAGACATGTCTTTCTTTGTCCAAATCTATTTTATTACCTGTTGAGAATCCAGACTTCCTTAGTGTCCAATATACTAGAAAATGCATCATCCATAAGAAGTCTGCAAGTGATCTCCAACTAGTTAATCACTCTTACCCCCTTTCCAAGCCTAGGCAAAGCTAGCTCTTCCCTCCCCAACCAGTTATCAGGATGCACCACTGCTCAACCTAGCTACAGCAAACTCCAGGACTACTAACAACTGTGCTAGCCCTTTTGTACTACTACTGAAAACAGTGAAGAACAGGATAAGCCTCTACATGTATACCCCAAACCTTCCCAATTGTTGCCATATCACCACTCCAGTGTATTCATTTTTGCAATTACTCAGGAAACTGTGGTTACTGCAGCATAGATGAAGCATGACAAGGCTTAATTTTAAATGAATCTTGAAGCACTTGCAAGAGGCACAAGTAACATAGATAATATAATCCTATCTTATTAAAACTTTAAAAACTAACAACATGAAAGAGATTATAGCTTATTGCAGGTATACTATTCTCTGTCAACAAGTAGCCGACCAAAAACCCGAAGAGTTAGCAATTTGTCATCTGCTCAAATATGTGATTATCTCAGCTCTAAACTACCATTTCATATTATCACTGCTATAACCATTTTAATTTTCATTCTTTGACAGATCAGAATAAGTACAAGAGTGTCTTCTGCCTGTGCTAACAGTGAACAAAACCATATTTATGAGGACTTTATAAACCATTATCGGAAATTTCTGAGCAACTGTTCTTATAGTAATTTATATTTTGAACACGGTTCTTTAGTCATTTCATACTGTGTAACAGTTTAGAACTTACCAACTATGCATAGACAAATTTCATTTCCCAACATTTTCCTTAATTCCTTGACCCAGTTTTTTACCTGTACAGGAAGAAATGTTAGTTGTTTTACTTCAATTACTACAAAAAACTTTGGGTTACAATGGAACACAACAGGTTAAAATACCAAATATTAGCACAAGCAAAGAAGAGCTCAGTTTACCTTGTCTATTAAAAAATTACTCCAAACTATTGGCAATACACACAGAAAATTTGAATTCGTTTCTTGTATTGAAAGAGTATAGGCAATTAGTTACCTTCTGAAAGGAGTCTTCATCTGTTATATCATATACTAAAATAGCTCCATTAGAGTCTCTGTAGTAAATGGGACCAAGTGCGTGAAATCTTTCTTGACCTGCTGTATCCTGCATTTAGCAAAGAAATTTGTGTTACTTCTCATTAATATTAATGAAAGCTTAATCCAGTATCTCAACATTCCTTGATAATTTGGTGTGGTAATTTGAACTTTACAGAAAACAAAAGTACATACCCATATTGCAAGATTGACTCTCTTTCCTCCAATATTTAGTTTCTTTGTTAGAAAAGATGCCTACAATGAAGAGCAAACATTTTTGTATTTCAGATTCCCAAATCATGCCAATCATAGCTTATTAAAAACTAATGTCAGTATCCAAGATCTTTATATTTACATACAAATTTACTATAATCTAATACAAGATAATAATTCAACAGAAAAAAACAAACCAGAGATTGGTGGTTTATTTACAAGGTAGTTATAAGATGCAATCAGAACATGAAATTAATTACCACAAACAGAGTAAAAACATCTCAGGGGACCAATTCACATCATTTTTATTAGGTACAAATTTACTAGGGACAAATGAATAGTAATACTACTAGAAAAACAAGATAAGGCAGCTGCAAAAAATGCCTTTTACAACCTCACTCTAGTCTGGAAGATGGCTTCTTACCTTGACATGGCTGACCTGGTCACCTAGATCCATGCTATGGTAACATTAAGAACTGACTATTACAATGTGCTATGCATAGGTCTCCAATTGGTGCAAAACACTGCAGCACAACTGCTATCAGGAGAGAACAGGAGCATGAACATCACCCCCATTCTGCAGTCACTCCATTGCCTACCTATCAGTTACTGTGCTCAATTCAAGGTATTGGTTATCACATACAAAGCTCCTCATGGCCTTGGCCCGGCATACCTATGAGACCATCTCCTTCCCTATGTTCTTCCATGGCAGCTTTGCTCATCTGAACAGGGTCTCCTGCAGGTGCCATCCTGCACAAGGGCGAAATCAACAGCAGCCCATACATAGGCTCTCTCTGTGGTGGCTCCTACCCTGTGGAACGGCCTGACTGAGGAGGTCTCCTAGCTTTCCAGAAACGGTGCAAAACCGAATTATTCAAAAAGGCTTTTGTATTATAGGGAGAGGCTCTCAGATGCTTTGCTAATGAGGTAAGGACCACAGACTTCACCAATATGTTGCCTTACACACTATCTGTTGTCTTAAATATGTGCTCCTATGAGCTACTTGTACTTCATGTGGTCTAATGTCAGCCCTAGAATTGCTCATGCTCTATTTCAGCATTTCTTCAACTCTGTATTGGATTCTTACTAATGCTATATCTTTGTAAAATTCTGTTTATTTATCCTATGGCATTGTTTATGGTAATGTCCTTGAAATTGACTGTACTAATCTCACACTGTGTAATCCGCCTGGAGTCTCAGTGAGAAAGGTGGACTATACATGACAAATAAAAAATAATAAACATGTCAACTCCAATGGTACTTCTATGGAAACCAACTTTGTGCTAGATATAGAAGCAACCCCATTTCCACATATAGGTAAACGTGGCCATTTGACAAACCACCACATTCCTTTTTCATTTAGTACTCAAAAACATATGTTACGACCCTTTCTTTCTCTTGTGTAGATTTTGCCTTTAATCTTTCTCTTACATTCTCTGGTTAGATTGCTGCCACCAGGAATATTATATTCCAAGATATTTTATTTAAATTTCCCCTTTAGTAACGTGTCCAAGCGTTAGGCTCCTTTGTGGTACTATGCAGTCCTGAGGACAGGAATGGGATATAGGAATGACAGATACTCTGGGATATTTTTTAAAAAAACAAAATAAACTTATTTTTATAAGAAGCATATCAGTTTCATATTATTTCTTAAGCTTGATGGTTTCAAAGACTGTTATTGGTTTTTAAAGTTTATTTTCATATACACAGTCACACAGATCTTCTCTCAGGCTTCATACACAGTTTGCCTCCTTCAGATATCAACCTCTCACTCAAATACACATAGACTTTCTCTCAGGCGCACACAGTTTGCCTACTTCGAACAGAATGAATATATAGTCTCACACAGAGACGCACACAGTTCAGGCTTCCACACAGGTTGCCTTTCTCTCAAAAATACATGGACACTCTCAGGCTGCACACAGCTCGCCTCTCTTGCCCAGACTCAATATTTCGCTCAGAACTGCTTAAACATACTCAGGCTGCACACAGCTTGCCTGCTAAAATCAGACTCAACATTTTTCTCAGAAATGCTTAAACATGCACACAGCTTGCCTCTCTTGAATCTCCCCCCCCCACAATAACTAAAAACTGCATTCACTCTGCCCACACTCTCAGTCATCAACCAGTCATGTCACTCACTCATCCCTCTCTTTCACCCCCACACTTCATCTGTACCACAACAAGCATTTAAAGACACACACACTTTAAATCATTACAACCTACATGAACACACGTGTGATCTGGCCAGAACTACAGCCGATACAGCATTTGTACTTCAATAACTGAAGCATTTCCAAATCAATCATATTATGGCTGTAAAAAGAAAAAGAATGGAAAAATCCATGAATACCATGAGGAAGGAGTCTGCCACTCCAAACAGTAAAACCACCACATTAATTGCAAAATTTACCAATGTGATGATTACAATGTCAATGTGGTGAAAGTAAAAGTAGACTGGGAACACCCGCAACTGAACCATAAATAAGAAAAAATACCTCAAATATAAAAAGCCACAAGTTAATTCAAAGAATTAACTTCAATCTCTGATCACACCACTAATACTACTGGGATGTTGGGCCTTGTGACGTGTTATGACCTGTCCTTTTAGTTACTTAGCTAGGAAAATAAGTTAATGTTATCACGACCATGATACCATAAATTTACAAGTCAATGTTCAAAACACAAATTGTTTAAATACGTAAGGACATAGAATTACATAATACAGGCTTAATTTTAATTAGGTAAACCATCTTTTCTGCTTGCTACAAGAATGATACTTTTAAAACCAACATGAAACCAATAAGGTCTATATTTTTCAAACTTGGCATCTTCACTCCAGAAAATTTCATTGCAACTCTATAACTTCAAGTTGTATCTCAGTCTCTAGTTTTATTTTCCCCACAGTATGTATGATGCAACCTGAAATTTTACCCATTTCCTTAGTTGAAATACACTTTTGTTTAGAGGCACCCAGAAAATTCTCATAGAGAATGTTTCACGTTTTGTGTATTTATGACTGAAGAACCAAAGGTTTTCAGATGATCAAAAAACCAGAGATAATTAAAGTCAAGTTTGAACAACCTAGAAGAGACAAAGGGTTCTCTTATATTCTGAGGAGAGAAAAAATTAGAACATTTCCTTGAAGCACCCAAGACTGAAGGTATGGCACTACTAAATGCAGGTTATCCTCCTGCAGCTCATCATCTCCTCATATATTGCTGCACCATCACCACTTCTTCAACTGCAGGCTGCCAGAGTTTCAGTATGTCTTCCTGACAACCAGCTATCTAATGTTTCAGAACAGCACAGGAAGATTGCCAACTTGTTAGTACAGTGAAAAATCCCTGCCATCTGACCAACCACAGGGAAAGAACCCCCAGCAAGCTTAACTATAACCACTTGCAAGATTTCTGAAGATACTAGTTTCTCTACCATTTACAGGACAAGCAATGGAAATCGTCCTGCTCTCAGCTAAGAAACTATGCAATCCATATGAGCAAAGGTTTCCTTCCTCTCTCTTTAGCAGGCCAAAAATACCATCAAGTATAATTCTTTTCACTGATAAACTGTCACTCACACAAAAATCACAAGTATCCACTGTGGTATCTGGAAACCATATATACAAGTTACTTTCCATGCTTATTCTTGGACTTGGAGAGTAGTATCTGAAGGGGTGGTTTATGAGAATACATGCTGTCAACTGTGCTTCCTTAGAGCGTGGACAGAAAGTCATGTCTTAAACAGGTAAGCTCTGCTTGCTTCTGGCTGCTTTTGAGTAAACAAGGCATGGTTTGGTAAATAAGAGAAAGGCAAAGCTTCCACATGGCACCAGGCCCTGCTGAATAGGAGGGCTGGCTATGGCAGATCTGCAGCCTATCAACTGTTAGTGCCTTCAGGCTTGGGCCTGCAGGTCATGGATTTAACCTGAACTAGTCAGAATCAATCTTCAAGCTCATGTTAATCCTTATAATTATACTTAATAATTATTTCTAATAATAGTACTTTGCCTTGCCTTGCAATCTTAAGAATGTTAATATAAACGGAAGAGTTTTCTAGATAAACCTTGAGACTAGCAGAATTAGCAAGCAAGTATGTAACATTAAGGATGATAAGAAATAGCTTTTGGGTTTCCTTCAGAATTTCTCTGATTCCATTTTGTATTCCTTATATTTTAAGAACAAATTTAGAAGAAGAGCTGTTAGATAAAATAGGTATCACTTCTGATATTCTATTAACTTTTTCCATCTTTCCTCCAAGGACCTTAGGGTGGCAAACCTCCCCTTCTCATCTTCACTGCAATTCTTAAGTAGGTTAGCATGAGAGATGAGATAATTTCATGGCAAACTGGGACCAGAACCTGAACTTCCCCAAATCTAGTACAGCACTAACCAATATACCACACTGAACTTTCTTTCACCTAAAGCAATACTCTTTAGACTGATCAAAACACACTGCCCATTTATGGGATGTGACTGATAACTTATAAAAAACTGCATCACTCCAATTGCTGAAGCACTACAGGATATATTTACTTATGTTAGAATACATACAGAGTAAGGTAGTACTTATACTCTAATGTTACAGTGCCATTTACTTTCCCGCTCACAAACACATACCACCAGGCTTTGCTTCTGGAAATTTCTAAGACAGCCTCCAAATTAATGGCCATGTTCAGAGTCCTTCCAAGCATACAATCAAATAAACAAATTCATGTCCAGCCTGTTCCTGTCTGTCTACTGGTATTAACGGGTTTAGGTATACCTAAGCCTGCAGCATCATTCTTTCCACCACAACAGCCTCATAACAGAGCAAGCATTGCAATACAAAAAGCATCTAAATGGAGAAACAAAACTTCTGGGTGACCCACTTAAAAGGCATGGATGGCCTATTTAATTGTAAATTAGCATGCTTAAGTCATCGTTTTCCCAAAGCTGGAACTGCTTGTTTAGCAAAGCATCTGAAGCACAAATAATAAAAAATTCGATTCCTGACTTAAAATCAGGATACTCTGCTCAAAGAGATGAGACGGGCGTTTTGTCAATGCAGAAAGATAATTCATACGACCTCTCCCACCAGCATAGTGAAAATTCTTAATATTGGTGTACATATCCACAACACATTCTTAAAGTAAAAGAAACCAACAGAAATTAGAATGTGTACCACCACCACCCCTGCCATCAAGTGACTCCGTTTCAAACTATACCACCTGCCAGACAATGCTCGCTCATTTCAAAGAGCCATGTCCCAGGCCTCAAGAACCACTGTTCCTTAATGTGTTACAGTGACACTGTTCACCTGGGAAAACCTAACCAGGAACAACCTGATGCCCAGGGCTCTAATATGTATACATATACTGGAACATGGTGTGTCAGTTTCTCACTTCCCCCACCCATATTATGCAGCACAAGAGACATGCAGAATATATTTAGAGTAAGTACAATTACCAGCTTCTAACAAAACATTTCGCAGCTGGTTTTTGAAGCCACCTCAGGTTCTTCCACAAGTGACAGCTGGCTTCATTGCAGCACTTGGCAGCCGTCTACTCCAACACAAACAGTACGCTCACGGAAATCTTACGCTCACTTACTAGATAAGCGTGCACAGGATTACGCTGCATAAGTTGTACCGCTGAACCTCCAGCTCGCATTTGTGTCTGGCAGAGCAGGAGGCTCACAGAGGCGCCCTAGCAACTTCAAACGCGCGTCCCCTTCACGAGCGGTTGCAAGCCCCGAAGAAGGCGTTGAAGCTTCTTCCGAAACAACCGCCGAGGGCCCGGGGAGTTGCTCCAGAGGGAAGGAGAAAGCTTCCTCCGCGCGCCGCCAACAAGCCCAGCCCTACGAGGAGGGAGCGGCGAAACAGAGCGGCCTCCTCCGGTCAGCCCTACCTGGAGGGTGGTGATGTGCTTGTCATTGAACTTGTTCTCGCAGTAGCGCAGGACCAGCGACGTCTTCCCCACGCAGCCCTCACCGAGCAGCACCACCTTGAAGGAGAAGTTTCGGCCGCCCGTGCTGCCGCCGCTTCCTGCGCCAGAAGTCGCCGTCGCCATCCGCAGCGAAGTCGCCGCCACGGCCTCACATCAGCCGCGCCCCGCCTCAACTCCGACGCGAGAGGCCTGAAGCGAGGAGAAGGGACGAGGCCGCACCTGGGGAAAAGAAACAGAAACACGCTTCCTTCGACCGGGCAGCTCTCCCCGCCCGCCTCCCTCTAATGGCGCCTGCGTCTTCCTCTTACGTCACGCGACGTGCCGTCACGCGACACGCCGGAGGCTCTGGACGCTCCAGCTGACTCAAAGCCCCGCCCCAAAACTGAAGGCCGCGAAGCGCTGGGCGGGTTTCTTGCCTTCCTGGCCGCGAGAAAGAGGCGGGGCAAGCTGTCCGGAACGCGGGCCTGACCTGTCACTGTCGTCGTTCCCCTTCCTTACTAGGCGTCGTTCGTGGCTTGTGAGCGGCTGAGGTATGTGCTGTGCAATCCTAAACAGAATTGTGCCAGTCTAAACCCATTGAAATCAATGGGCTTATAGTGGAGTGACCCTGTTTGAGATTGCACTGTTGTTATTAGACGAGAAAAAAGGGGCCGAATGAAGTCGGCCTTTCACTTCCTTGAGGAAGGAAGGTTCCGTCTCGCGCATACGCGCTCTCTCCTCCGAAACTGGCCGTCGGGCGCGCATTTTTGTTTTTGGCGTGAGGAGAGCGAGAGCCGGTTGGCTGACCGTGGCAGACGTTCGCTCCTAAGGCACGCAGCAGCAGCAAAGAGGGAAAGCCGAAAAGTAATGGAGTATCTTATAAGAACACGAGCGCGCATACCCCTTAAAAAAAAAAGAATTCCCAAGCTTACGCGCTGTTTTACTTGAATAGGTCCTACTGAAAGGTCTGCCATGACGTTTGTTTTGGGAGACTCCTCTTTAACCGGATCGCTATTTAGTGCCTTACTCAGCAACTAATATTACGAAGGTGGGAGGAGATCGAGTCCAGCAGTATCTTAAAAGACCAACAAAATTTTCCAGGGGATAAACTTCCATATCAAAGCTGACTTCCTCCGAAGGTAGAAGCAGACAAAACGTTCATCCTTTCATCTGCCCCTTAACTGTTTTGTCTGTTCCCCGTTTTTCTAAAGTACTCGTTCCAGATGTGCCTCTAAGGGGAAGATAAGCAGGCTTGAGGGCTAATTTCTGGATCTATATGGCACTCCTCCAGACAGCTGGATTTGATCCAAGGATCACGACTGTGTTTATTTAAATGTAAAACTAGGTGGTCCCCCCCCCAGGTATACCATCAAAAAAGTGGGGGGTTGGCTTATATTTGCATGCAACTTAAAGTTATGTCGAATAACAAAAAGCTTTTTGTGTATAACATTGGGGGAATGATATTCCCTTCGTGTAGATACAGTAGTTGCCAAGCTGTGCTGCAAGTGGTTCCTATCAATGGTACAATCTTTTCGGCTGACTCTAATAAAAGTATTATATGACTGGTTTTTGAAGCAGCCCTCCACAGAATTCTCTTGTACAAGTCTTATAGGAGCACAGGAAAGCTTTTGTGTGTTCCTCTTCATTACAATGAGGCTTCTCCAGGAGGGTTCAAATGATTGTGTTCTAAAATTATTGCAATATTTGGGTCCAGTAGCACCTTAAAAGACCAACTAGATTTCCAGGGTATGAGCTTTCAAGAGACAAAGCTACCTTTGTAAGATAGCTCGTATCTTGGAAATTTGGCTGGTCTTTAAGGTGCTACTGGACCCAAATCTTGCTCTTCACCTACAGACCAACATGGCTAAAATTATTGATAATTGGTCTTTTGTATACATTTTATAGTCTAGTGAGTTATATTAGGTTGAAAGAATATCCACTCATTCATGGATATTGTACTACTTTTAAATCATAATAATTTTGTAATTTCCTTGTTATTTGCTATGGCTGTGCTGAAGCAATAAAGATATATGTATGTATGTAAATCATACAGCTCAGTTGCTATTCTACATCAACAAACATGTATGGTGAAGGAATGTATGGTTCTGTAATTAATCATTTTCTGTGTGTTTGATTCCTTCTTAAACTGTTCAATTGTTTCTTTTCTAGGGAAGAGAGAGGTTGAAGTAACTAGACAGGAGATGAGTCCTTGAAAGGCAGGGATAGCACTTCAGGCCTGGCCTCTGATCTTTGAGTATTTAGAATATCTTTCTTAGATGAAAAAAGAAAGGGTAACTTCCTTGTTAACAGCTAATCCTCAACCAGCTTGATTTTTTTTTCAACGTTTGAAAGATGCAAACTTCCTGCCTAAGCGGAGGGAGAGAGATCAAAGGGGAGGGGGGTGAGAGACAAAGAAGGAAGAGCAATTTTTGACTCTGGAAGGAACAGAGAAGCAGGAAGCACTCCTGTGAGTGGGCAGAAACACCTTGTGGTGTAGGATTTCTCTCTCTGAAGAGCTGTTGTGGGATGATCGATCTGCTGCCCTGTAGGACTACCTCTACCTGTATATTTGTAAATAAAAGAAGTCTTCAATGCTTTCTTTTCTAAAGGGAACTAGCCTGGGTAAGGGTTAGCCCCTAGAACTGTTTGAGGAAATGTAGTACGTGTAACAGTATTTCTGAGTTTGATTGCTTGGAAAGTTCATATTGTGATTGTTCTTGTTGACAAGATTATTTACTTATTTATCTACTTCATTTATACCCCAACTTTCCCTCCAGTGGGGACACCAATCTCACATCATTCTCCTCTCCTCCATTTTATCCTTAGCCTCACCTACAGGGCAGTTATTAGAAAGTTTAAGTGGCCCAAGGTCATCCAGCAAGCTTTCATGGCAGAGTGGGCATTTGAACCTGAGTCTCCCAGATCTTGGTCCAGTACTCTAACGACTATACACACTAGCTCCTACCCATCTTTCCCTACTCTCTCCATTTCAATTTGAGGTTAAATTAATTGGTAATTTCACATGCATTAAAAAGATCAAACTTTTTATTGTTGGGACACAAAGTTAGAATACAAGGTCCAGAAAACACTGATTTTCCATAGTTAGAAGAGTGATGCAAACACTTACCTGTGCCCTCATGAATAACATTTTTCTTGACTATATCAGTTCTTTGAGCCATCTAGCTCTTTCAAATAATAGTACATTTTTCTGATGATCTGATCCTTTTGAACCTAATCTCTACTGATCTTATGGAATCTGTAGGCTCCTTCCTTCCATATGACTATAAGAATTCACTGAATCTGAATAGCTGAGGGCCATATTAAGTGCAAGAAGTAAGAGAATATGAATCTGAAGTTAACTTTTTGTTATGGTCCTATTTACTGTAATTCAGAATTTTCTAAAAAAGAACAATTTGGGAAGTAAGTATACTAATTTTAATTGCCTTAAAATGTTTTGAATTTGAAAATGTGAATCTTATTTGGAGACCAATAATTCATTAAATATGGATTGAGTATTTTTGCCATAGTTTTTATTGCAGTGGTTAAGTTCTGTTAGCAGCAGATAATATTCTGTATAGCTAGTAGAGCCAGACAAACTGGGATTGTTGATAGCTATCATATGTGGCTAGGCATAGTTAGAATTTACTGACTCTGTTTTACATTTGTGATCTGAAATGCACAAATTTTGGCAGGTAGTAATGTACCCTGCGATATCTCCTGCCAACTTCTGCCTATGGAACATAAGAAAACCTAAGAAATGCAAATAAAGGAAGTGGGGGGAGGAGAAGCAGCTCTCATATATAATCCTAAATTGTTTTAGGGAACCATTGTTAGATAATTATTCAACTGTTTCCTGAGTTATGTTGTTCTTCGTGGAGGTAGGTAGATCTCCTTAGAGCAAAGCACATGAGAAAAATGTTTGTCAGCAGAAAATAAATTGGACATTCCAGAAAAACCAATCTAGCCCTATCTGTCCATGCAGCATTTCCTTAAGAACAGAAATCCACACACAGGATGATACAGGATTTTTAAAAATTGGACCCACTGACTTTAAAGTTCCAATCCTTGGTGAATTACATTTTTATCAAAAATAACTAGCTTTTAAGTACAGGCATATTGCTAAGGTGGAAAGGAAGCACTCTCCTTTTTCTTCTCTCAACAAAAATGAGATACATTTAAGATCCCTGTAATTCCCTCAGTTTCTTCTGATCACAAAATTGTTGCTAAATATATAGGTGTTTGAACATTTTTTATTTTTCTGGATGGTCAACTGTTAAACATATTAAAGAGCAATACTTACCTGCCCCCAAACATCTGCCACAGGAAATCTTTATTATCACACCAGTGTCATAACAACAAGCATAGGAGCAAAGATACAACATGAATGTTTTCAGAAGTTTAGTATGTATTTTCTTGAACTATAACCAAGCTAGATTTCATAAATTGTGAAAGTAGTTCTAGAACAAATCCAATAGGTAACATTCCCCCCTGAACCATTATGAATGGCTTTTCTATTTTTCCAGTGAATGTTTCCTGTATGAAAGACACAAACTGAGCCAGGCCAAGCTAGAGCAATTATTCTTGCTACTTTTGATGTGTTTTTGATGCTTCTTTTATATCAATATAGTGGCTAACAGGTGGGAGAGGGAATCAGCTTCCTGAGCGCCTATTTCCAACTAGAAGGATAGGGCCACCTAGAACATATGACATTATAACAGAAATGCCCCAGGACAAATTTCCTTTCCCTCACCACTCAGGAACTTCAGCCATCCCACATCTAGCAATAGGGTTAGCTCCTCCTAGTCAAATGACATGCCTTCCATCCACTCTTAGCCTCAGTACCTCTGTTGGTTTGTGCATTTGTAAAATAGACATTGACTCTGGGCCACTTAAAATTACAAAATTAGGGAAAAGGTTCACTTATTTTATCATTGTCACTTCAGTTATTTGCTTTTTGTAATGAATACAATCCTATTCTACTATTTCCAGACAGGTACACCAGTGTCACAGGGTTGTAATGTCATTGACATAACCTGGAGAACTTCTGATTTGAACGGAACCCAATTTTGTGACATAGAAGACTTTCATATTAGCCTTGAACTAATTGAATGAGAAGCTCAAGGGCAATGGAAATGCAAGATTTGTATTCACTTACCGTGAAGCTTCCTTTCTCAGTAGTCCAGGAGTGGGGCAGTCCATACTTTGGGGATATAGCTCCTTCTCCGAAGGCAGGGTCAGTCACCTGATTTTGATCTCAGAGGGGAGGGGCTTGTCACTGGAATCGCCAGTCCGTTCCCAGCCCTGACTCCCCATCACAATACCAAGAGGGCAAATAACTCACCTCAATTAAAAAAAAAAAATAGAAAAGTCCCTCTCTTGAGTCCACTGGGAGGAAGACTATCGTCCTAACTCTTCATCCAATCCTAGAAGCTGCCCCCCCCAAAAAAAACTCGGGTAGGACTACCCCACTCCTGGACCACCGAGAAAGGTAACTTCACTGTAAGTGAATACAAAACTTCCATTCTCCAGTGGTCCTAGGAGTGGGGCAGTCCATACTTTTGAAGACATACAAGAGCAGTGTACCCCAGGGTTGGCAGTCCAACTTCCAGGCTTAGAGGGTGTATTGCGGTAACCTCCTGCTTAAGGTTGTCTCTAGGGAGGACAATTGATAAGAGAATATACTGATTTCCATATGGCCACCTTATCGATTGTTTCTAACGACTAAAAGATGTATAGGCTGCCTGTGTCATTGCTTCCCTCAGTGAGTACACCCTGACATCTATGGGCATCTCCAGACCTCTGGCTTGACACACCAGAATTATGTACCCTCTGCTTTACCTACTTAGCCAAGAAAAGGACACTCTCTGTCCCAAGGAGGACCTCCTGCAAACACACAACTAGTCCCAGACTTGTGAAAAACTGTTTCGTCCTGCCCAAGTGGAATCTCACATCGCTACGTATATCAAGGTAGTGAGATTCTCCCCCCCCCCTTTCCTGGGACATACCAGTGCGTTTATTAAATAGTAACTACAGCTGTGACTATGTAAATAGGGGACATGTAACTTCTTTCCCCTTAGTGGTGGAAAATGCTATCCAGTCATAGTTGCCTATGCAACACTGGTCTTTTTTTGAGGTCTCCCATCCAACTGCTAACCAAGGCCAACCCTGCTGAGGTACTGAGATCTGATGAGATCTGGCTTGCCTGGACTAACCAGGTCAGGGGCTGTGATAAGGTCAGAATTATCATTATTCCCCCAGAACTGCTCAGTAATTGAGACTGGTTTACCCAAGGTCAACTACTGAGTTCAAGCAATTATGAACCAGCAGGTGCTGATTTGTAACCCAGTCATTTAACCACAACATTACAGCAACTCACTTCAGGCGTCCTTGCCTGATGGTTCCAAACTCCGGACTTTCTTGCTTTCATTAGACTATTGTGAGGCGCGGGAGTAGGCCGAGACCTGGGAGTTGGGCAAGTCTAGGCCACAGGCTTGCACTCTCTGAGGCCTGGGAGGAGGCTAGGCCTGCCTTTGCTGACATAACACCAGCAGAAATTTTTCCCAGGCATTCTTGCCTGACGGGTCTAGGCCCTTGGGCTTTTTCTCTTTCACTGGCCTGTTGAGAGGCCCAGAAGGGGGCCAAGGCCTGGGAGTTTGGAAAGTCTAGGCCGCAGGCCTGTGCTCTTAGAGGCCTGGGAGGTGGCTAATCCTGCATTTGCTGACATTCTGCCATCCAGGCCCTTGGGCATTTCTCTTTCACTGGCCTGTTGAGATTCGTAGGAGGGGGCTGAGGCCTGTGAGTCTGGCACCACTATGCTGCAGCTTAGCACCCTCTGAGGCCTGGGAGGTGGCTGGGGCCTGCTGTTAGTGACATTCCCACCAACAGAATTTTTCCCGCCAAAAGGAAAAACGAAAGTGAAAGCGCACCTCATAAGTCCTGGCTGAAAGGAAATAAAGGAGGGCTCCCTTTTATTTGGGGTGAGTTGGCTCCAAGGATTCTGCTACTCTTTTCTCATCCCTCCTTCCTTTCGCGACCCCTGTTTCCTGCTGGATCAGTCTTACCGTGGTTCAGTCAGGGCTGCCAGGATTGGAACAGTTCCTCTGCTGCTGCTGGAGGCTGCTCCTTCCAAGCCTGAGGGAGTTCCCGATAATATCAGTCTCCATGACAGGCTACCGAGGACTCAAACACTGCACCCTCTGGCCATCTGAGGGGGGTTCCTCCCAGCCCGAAGGTGGGGAACCTCAGTGGAGTTTTGCGGTTGTGGCCGTGGAAACTAGGAGAACCTAGGGACCTCCGGCTCTAACGCTCACCATCACTCCAAGCAAAATGGGGTTGGGGTAGGGTGGTAGGGCCTTTCCCTTCACTATACTGAATAGGTTCTTCTTTAAAATGGTGTCATACAGGAATAACCCCAGAGAAAGGATAAACACAATTGCAATAAGAACTCCTAGCAGTGGCAACTGCAATAATGTGGAGTCTATTTCATGTTTTGTTAGGCCCGAGATACTAGAATCTGGAGCAGCTCCAGTCCAGGCTTTACTCATGTCTGTGCAAACTGGCAGATGGACTGCTAGGGAAGGCCTACGCTAGGCATATTCTTTGTTTCTGCTGAATAAAGTTAGTCTGTTGATTAAAGGAGACTCTCTGCACATTTCTTTTTTTTTTTTAAAGAATTTTTATTGGATTAGAATATATAGTCATTCAATACAAACATTCCCCCTTTATATATGTCTGCTTCTAACCCCCTCCCTTTCCTCCCCCCTTTTATTTGACTTCCAACAGTTTTCCTTTTTCTAAAAAAATAATTTTATTGGATTAGATATCATTAAATTGTACATTACAATCAGTTTCCTTTAATTTTTCCAATTCTAACCCCCTCCCTTTCCCCCCCTTTTTGTTGACTTCCAACAGTTTTCCAACCCCTGTCCCTTTTCCCTTACTCATTTTAAATTTATTCTGTCAAACATAATCTTTCACTTTCTTCTAAGCTTATCTATATAACACAGTGCTCCTTCCGTCTTCCTAAGTACTTTAACAACTAAATAATACATAACTAAATAATACATTCTTGGCATATTTTCTTTTGATAATAATCATTTAGCTAATTTTGGTACTCTATACTCTATTTTATAATCTCATCTTCAATATGGGGCGAACAATTTATCCCTCATTTAGCATATTTTTAGATACTTCTATAAACAGTACATTCAATATAAGTCAACCAATTTAACTTATACTCTATATATTTCTTTTTCTACATATCTCATCTTCATACTGTTTTAATTATATAATTGTATTATTCTTTCATTATGCAACTATCCACCAAAAATAGTCAACCAATTTGAACCATATATACCTCCAAACCAATTCAATCAATTTAATACATAATCTATACATTAATATATATTTTCCCACCTTACTTAAATTCCTTCATTGCAATTATAAAATTATCTCCATTATACAATTATTGCCAGAAATGAAATTAATTAGTTTCTATCCTTATAATTAGTTAATTTCTATCATTATAATTCTTGTAATAACACCTATAATACTTAATGCTATATATAATAGTCTAATAAAATAGTTGCTTAGAAATTCTCATTTACCTCTCCACCCCCCGGTAAAGTCACCTCCCTCTACTTTTATTGTATTTCAGTAATTTTCAAACTGCCACAGTTCTCCTCCCACCTCCCATTTCTTCACTAAATATTGTTTCAGCTTCTCCCAATCCGTGTTGAACTGTCCTGGATCAAGGTCTCTCAGTTTCCTTGTCATTTTGTCCATTTCCGCCATGTACAGCAATTTATATATCCAGTCCTCAATAGTTGGCACTTCTTGCACTTTCCACTTTTGCGCGTACAAAAGTCTAGCCGCTGCTGTCATGTAAAATAGCAATGTCCTATATTGTGCTGGAATATCCTCCATTCCCAAGTTCAGTAGCAGGAGTTCTGGGTTCTTATTAATTTGAAATTGTAAAATCTCACTTATTACTCTTATTATTTCCCCCCAGTACTGCCTAGCTACCTCACAAGTCCACCACATGTGATACAAAGATCCCTCATGCTTTTTACATTTCCAGCATTTGTTAGACTTCCAACAGTTTTCCAACCCTTTGTCTATCTTATTACTTACTTACTTAATACCTCATATAATCTATTAAGCATACACTTAAACTCTCTTCTAAGCTTATTATTTTTTTATAACACAGAATTTCCTTTAACCCCTCCTTTACTAGTTCTTGTATTCTAAATAGTACGTTGGTAGCATATATTAATAGTCTTTATATTCATAGTATAACATTTTATCCGTTTTCTATCCCCTTATTTAATCTCTATACTCTCCCCAATATAAGTTAATCAATTTAACTTATATTCTATATATTTCTTTAAACATTTCTTATTCTCAACTCTCTGCACATTTCTAAATGACTGTTGAACCTTACAGCAATGAGACAGAACCGTGGGAAGAGCCACCATTTCCTGGTAGGAAAAAGGGAGGGGCCTTTATTCAGACTGGTAGACAGTCAAAGTCTTTTTTTTAAAAAAAACCTCTTCACTCTCAGAACCTAGAACTCTGTTAAACTACAACTTCATGTCTCCCTTCAGAGCTGACACAGCCGGGGATGGGGTACCTTTATTCAGGCATACATGCAGGCAAAGCCTCTGAGAAAGGGCTCTGTTAGGCCACATTTCCAGGCTTCTCCTCACAGAACCAAGGGGGCAGGTGCCTTTAATCAGGCTGGCATGCAGCAACAGCCTTAAAGAAAGAGTGAGGAGGAGGTAATCAAGTGTGCCAGGAATGGAGCAGGTGCCTTTAATCAGGCTCATGTTTTCCACCATATGGAAGAAGCCTCTCTTGAGCCATAACAATGACAGGAAAGACAGAAAAAACAGTGTTGCGTTTAGCTGTAACTGTTGTTCGCCTAGGTCTTCATGCAGGCACACATTGGGACTGCGCAGGCGCAGGCCAGCCGTCGGGACTTTTCAAGCTCTCGGACACTAGAAGACGCTCCACCACAGCAACACACCTGCGCAGAGCGTTCCCGCCGAAAACAGTGCTGCTGGGTGGAGTGATCTCTCTTCCCTTAGTTCCTCCTATGCCCCCATAAAATGTTGTAGTCTCACAGCGGGGTAGGAGGGAGTGTGCCTGCATGAAGACCTAGACGAACAACAGTTACAGGTAAATGCAACACTGTTTTTGTCTTCGGTCTTCAGTGCAGTCCCACATTGGGAGTATAGCAAGCTACTCACCAATGGAGCAGGGTGTGAGATGTTCAAGCCAAGATCAAATGAAGGACGGCAGATCCTTCAGCATCTCTCCTGGCAAACGTGTCCACAGAGTAGTGTTGGATGAACGTATCCGAGAATGACCAAGTAGCAGCCTGGCAGATGTCATGTAGGGGCATCCCATGTGCAAATGCTGCTGAAGAAGATTGCGCCTTGGTAGAATGAGCTTTGATGGTTACCGCACAGGGGACCTTAGCTGCAGAATAGCAGCACCTAATTGCGGCCACAATCCGAGAGAGACGAATTGGCCACAGCAGGCCCTTCCATGGTCCAGCATTACGTTAGAATGATGGCGACGATGCAAAAACGTCGAAGACGACTTTCGAAGATGCTTCATCTTCGCTTTGTTTTTCTTCGCCGGGGGTTCAGACATACCTCTATCCCCATGGGAGGATGGGCAACGTTTCTTAGATTCCAACTTTGTCCACGCACCCTGGGAAGGAGCCGAGGGTTTAGTGGGATCCAATGTCAGTTCAAGTGTTGGAACCGAAGGATGATTTCGAGTTGGATCAGGTGTACTGGCTTTAGAGCTGGGAACGTCGTGGTCAGAGCGTTGCTTTGGTTCTGACTAGGTTGACCGGGACGCGGTCAGTTTGTCGGAGGCAATTCCCATAGTGCCACTTTTAAACGGGCAGCCCGATTGTTCCTGGCCTTGGGAGTAAATTTTTTACAATGCTGGCAGGCCCCAACGTTATGGCCTTCTCCCAGGCAAAGTTCGTGCTCATCCGAGCGTGGCATTTTCATCCCACAGCGAGTACATTTTTAATAAAGCCTCCTGTGACAAAGCAGACATTGTGATCTCAACAAGATATAAGAGCAAAGAAGAAGAAAAAAACCAAGAAAAAAGAGAGAGAGAGAGAGAGAGAGAGAGAGAGAGAGAGAGAGAGAGAGAGAGAGAGAGAGAGAGAACCTTTCTCAATGGTGGCAAGAAAGGAACTGAGGGAAGAGAGGTCACTCCGCCCAGCAACACTGTTTTCGGCAGGAATGCTCCACGCAGGCATGTTGCTTTGGTGGAGCGTCCTCTAGCGTCTGAGAGCTTGAACTGTGTTGTTAACTGCCCTGAGCCTGTGTGTGGGGAGGGCAAATAAGAAATTAAATTAACAACATTTGATTTATATACCGCCCTTCAGGACAACTTAATGCCCACTCAGAGTGGTTTACAAAGTATGCCATTATTATCCCTACAACAATAATCACCCTGTGAGGTGGGTGGGGCTGAGAGAGCTCCTAGAAGCTGTGACTGACCCATTAAATTAGCTACATGGTCACTGTTGATGGGACTGCCCTGCATCCTGTCAAACCACGTGTCATCTGCTAGGAGTTCATGTTGGAATTTAATTCCCAGGTGTGAGGGGTCCTGATTTGGATTGGAACTATGATGCACAGAGAAAGGAGGCTTAACCTTCCACCCCATGCCATTTAATTGATATGAAATAGCTCCAGGGAGTTACTATTTGCCCCACTGGGAAAAATTATGTTTACTCATGGGCTTTCTTTCTCCAACAGGAAAATTGTGGCTCCCCAGGGCCATTTCAGGTTAGGGAGGGGACGCATAAGCTGTTTCTTCCTGCATGCCATGCGCCCAATCTTAATAAGGCCCCCATGTGCCTGGGAACTAAGTTTCATGTCTGGTTCAGCAAAACAATATGTGGACATGAGACAGACCCATACACAGTGTAACATGGAGTTCATCTTCGTGGCTTCTGTGTAGTCCCACACTGGAACTGCACATATGCAGGCTAGCCACAAAGTACGCCTCCTCCCTTTAGTGCTTTCCTGTTAAAATTATCACATGACCTGGAGGAGGGGCACTGTTCTCTTAGTTCTCTTTTTGCGGCTGCAGAGAGAGGATCTCTCTCTTTTTTTTGAACGTTTTTATTTTTTTAATTACTTACATCAACTAACAATACAGAGGGAAAGAAGGGGGGCAGGGGAAGGAAAGAAAAAAAACAGCAACATATAACAACACTACACTACAAATAATGCTTTCCCACCATACTGCCATTATTAAAAGATTAAAACTTTGTAAGATATTGATGGAGTGGTTGACCTTGCAAAATACAGATTACAATCCAAATTAAGTCTTCCTCCCCCCCCCCCCTGGGCCTCGGACGCAGTTCTCTCTGAGCAGCTGCAACCGCAGTTTGAGTCGTTGAATGTCGTGGTGCAAAACCCCTTCCCAGGACAGAAGGTCTGGAACAAGTGGCAACCTGATCGACTGCGTCTGCAATCGAAGGAGAGTGTGAAACCAAGGTTGTCTCGGCCAAAAAGGGGCTATCAGTATGACCATCGCCCTCTCCCCTTGGATCTTGCTCAGAACCCTGGCCAACGGGGAATGGGGGAAATGCATAACACAGAGGACCCGACCACTCGACTTGAAATGCATCCCCATCTGACCCGGGGCCTAGACCCCCCCTGGAACAATAGCGATGGGCCTTGCGATTGTCCAGTGTGGCAAAGAGGTCCAGTTCTGGGAAACCCCACATCGAGAAGATCGGAACGAGGTACTTGTCCCGAAGAGACCACTCGTGAACATCCCGGTGTAGTCTGCTCAGCTGATCCGCCTGGAGATTCTCCACCCCTGGGATGTGTACCGCTCTCAGCCATACCGAGTTCTGTATGGTCCAAGTCCACAGCTTCATCGCCTCGGTACAAAGGGTCGCCGATGCCGTGCCACCCTGTTTGTTGACATAAAACATTGCAGTCGTGTTGTCCGTCAACACTTGTACTGATTTGTTGCGCACGGTATCTGAAAAGGAGATCAGTGCATTTGAAATAGCCCTGAGCTCAAGGAAATTAATATGTTCCGAGCGTTCGGCCTGAGACCATGTACCGTGAGCATAAGCACCCTCACAGTGAGCTCCCCAACCCAACAGGGAAGCATCAGTGGTTACAGACAATTGAGTTTGTCAATAGCTAAACTCCACACCCTTAAATAGATTCGCATCCTCAAGCCACCATTCTAACGAGGTCACCACCCGTCTAGGGACTGATAATCTTTTGTTCTGAGAATCAGAGTTAGGTGAAAAACTGGCAATAAACCATATTTGCAAGGGCCGCATAAACAGCCTGGCAAACGGAACCACAGCCGTAGTAGAGGCCAAACATCCCAAGAGGATCTGGATAAAACGAGCTGACTGAAAATGGCAGCGCTTCAGCCGAAGGACCATGCCTTTAATCCTAGCCGCCCTGTCTGAGGGCAGGAAGCCAGCATTCTTGATCCCATCCAAGATCACCCCTATAAATTGCACAGACCGTACTGGGGCCAATTTTGACTTCTTCTGATTAATGAAAAGACCTAGTCTAAGACATAAGTCTAGAGACAGGGATACTTGGGTAAACACGTCATTGGCCGAGCTACCGACCAGGAGCCAGTCATCCAGGTACGGAAAGATCCGACAGCCCTGTAACCTCAGATGGGCCACCACCACAGCTATACATTTCGTAAATACCCTAGGGGCAGTAGCCAAACCAAAGGGTAAAACCCGGTACTGATACATTTTACCATCATAAGTAAAACGTAAGTACTTCTTGTGTTCGGGAAAAATGGAGATATGGAAATAAGTGTCCTTTAGATCAAGGACAGCAAACCAGGAATGCCGAGGTAAAAGGGTCAGAACCATTTGCAAAGTGACCATTTTGAACTTTCGAACTTTTATCAGTTTATTAAGGGCCCGGAGGTCCAGAATGGGTCTAAGACCACCATCCTTCTTTTCCACCAAAAATAGGTTAGAGTATAAACCGAAGGGGGCAGAATCATGGGGCACCTCTTCAATTGCACCCTTCTGAATCAGGGTTGCCAGTTCAG
This sequence comes from Eublepharis macularius, assembly GCF_028583425.1. Lineage (NCBI taxonomy): Eukaryota > Metazoa > Chordata > Lepidosauria > Squamata > Eublepharidae > Eublepharis > Eublepharis macularius. The sequence continues at coordinate 62,216,574 of NC_072798.1, forward strand.
TTAAGATCTCCGTATGTGGAGGCCCTGAAGAAAAGACAGGGAGACGCAAGTAAGGTAAACTCACAAACTCAATTTTATAACTATACTGAACAATATCAGAAACCCAAACATCGGAACCGATGGACAGCCACTCCCTCCAGTAACCACGAAGCCTGAACCCAAACATAGGCTCAGGTCCCTGTAATTGTCAGAATTGCTTCTGGGAGTGGGGAGTTTCCTTAGCCTGTTGTTGTTGGGAACCAGGCTTGGAACGGTGACCTTGTCTGCGCCTGGAAAAAGACTGCTGAGGGCTCTGATAATTCCTCTGAGACTGATACGAATACCCCTGATAAGGCTGGTACCGATATGATCTGCCTCGATGAGAGAACCGGAAATAAGGTCTCGCAGGATGTTGAGGAGCCTGGTGCAGAACGCCATAGGACCGTGCCGTGAGACAATCTGTTCTCTTTTTCGACAGATATTCATCTGTCTTCTCAGAAAAAAGGAATGTCCCTTCAAAAGGTAAGTCCTCCACTTTGTTCCTTGTCTCAGGCGGGAGAGCAGTCGTGCGGAGCCACGCTAATCGTCGCAAAACCACTGAAGAGAGCAAGGAACGTGCGGATGTATCAGACAAACTCCTGCTCGTATTAATCTGATGTCTCGAGAGGCGGGTGACCTCCTCTTGGATGACACGCAGGAGGGTCCGCTGATCCTCAGGGAGTTTGGGAAGGAAAGCCGCCACTTTCTTCCACAGGAAGAGCTGGTAAGCCGACATCATAGCTGCATAGTTGGCCACTTTGATGGCGAAAGCAGCAGAGGTGTACAATTTTCTCCCCAGGGTATCGATTTTCCTACTGTCTTTGTCAGTAGGAGCCGACATGGAACCCTGTTTGCCTCTTGCCTGCATCTCCTCAGTGACCAAGGAGGAAGGAGGAGGATGGATCGCCAAGAAGGGATGGTTCTCATCCTTCATGCGATAAAGGCCTTCCACTTTCCGGTTAGTGGCGGGGACAGAAGCAGGTTTGACATTAAGCTTCTTCCACAATTCCACAAAACCGTCGATCAGCGGAAAAGCTACGGAAGGCGTGGAACCCGAGTAGATATGCTGATAGATCTTATCAGTAAACTTCGACTCCGTAGAAGTCATCTCCAGATCCAACGCCTTAGCCATTCGCTGAAGCAATTCATTGTAGGCCCTGAAGTCGTCCGTTGGCGAAGGTTCTTCCGCTGGGCCAAGTTCAGCATCAGGTGAATCCGAAGGAGGGGACTCATAAATCCTTGGTCGACTCTGATGGTAGCCAACTTTGGAAAGGCGTGGAGTTCCACGAGAGCCATCATACGATCGGATCCGAAAGGAAGGCGAAAGCGATTCCCTCTGATAACAGCGGTCCGATCGGAGCGGGCTATCCTCCAGGTAGTACGAGGCTGCCCGGCCCCCACTGCTGTATCGTTCCCTCGATCGACCCCGAGTCGGGTATGGGCTGTACCGACGGTCCGATCCACTCCAATAGCTTCGACCCGATCTAATGGACCCGGATTCATGGGAGGTCGATCGTGGTCATCCCATCGGGGTCGGGGGCTTCTCCGTCGGCACCGGGTCTTCCTGCGAAGAGATCGCCAGGGTAGGAATCAGGGAGTGGTGGATTCGTAGGACTCCACTGCGGCATGACTGCTCAGAAAGTCCAATCAAAGTGGATCATGCGGAATTGCCCTCTGTGAAAGATGGGGCAGCTGCCTGTACAGAGGATGCAAGCAAGGGGTTTAATGTCAACCTGTGACCATTGAAGATGTAAAGTCTGAAGTATGAGATGAAGCAATGGCCATGGTATCATTGGAGAGAGATCATTCCCACAAAGTGGTTTACAATTAATCTGATGATGAGAAAAAGAATCTACTCTATGGCCCTATCCTGGGCAAAAAAGGCAAGAGAATATCCATATGCACTGGAGAAGTCGAGCACTACATTTCAGACAACACTTAAATACAGTCAAAGGCCAAAAGTAAAAACCCACACAAAAAAGACCAGAGCAGACAACCAAACAAGCCAGAAGGGAAGCTCTAGAGACAATTGCCAAAACAGTCTGAGATTTGAAATATCTAGAAAGATGGCCCAAAAGCCTAGTTCAGATATCCAGCAGAGACGATTCCTCATGATGCTGCTAAAGTGACAGATGTAGAAGTGAGAAGAACAGTGTGTCTTTGTCCAACTGAAGCATGTGTACTCCGCCTCGGACCTCCTGGGTTGAGTCAACACGAGAAAAAGCATTTAAGTTTGGCTCAAGAAGTTTGAGTGATATTCTGCATGTGATGGATGCCACAAGGAATCAGTAGCCTCTGAATTAATTTTATCTATTTATTTATTTGCTTCAGACTTTTATTTCACAGGCAAGGGAGGGATTCTTAATTTCTCCTCTAATTAAAGCTACCTCCATTATTTATTAGAGAGATGAAATCAACTAAACTAGTCTGAAAGTGGTCTACTAAATTGCATTTTAGAAGTCCTTCAATGTCAAGGCACTGCTGCCAGAGAAGGGCAATCTTGTTGCTTGTAGTAAGTCATATGAAGATGTTGACTTTTCCCATACTTAACATTATAGTTTTAAATCCATTTCTTGAATTTGGAGGAGAGGATGGAGGGAAGTACCACCTACTTTGGATACTTCCAAGTGCCTATGACAGTCAATGAAATGAACACATCTATCATGACAACAATTTATGCTACTAGAAGCCATTTATTACTTTCCACTTCACACTTCTTGAAGAGCTGAAGGTGCCTGCAAAATAAGGTTGAGCATAGATGATTCAACTGAAAGTTACAGCAGGCAATGACTGCTCTACAGTATTTTTATATTTAATGTCTACCCAGCCTTCCCATCTGGAAGAATTCCCAATATTAAATTAACTATGTTTATCTGCATATAGTTTTTTCAGCACCTCTCCCTCTCTTTTCCCCCTCTTCTTATAAAGAAATGTTTCTTGATAACCCTATATAGAAATAGGTTTAATAACTCAGTCTGATTTAGATTAGGACGAAAAACCCACCTCAAGTGCCCCCTTGAGCATCCTTAATGGTAGAATCTTTCACCATTTCTACTTAGCACTTATTTAAACCAAGACTGTTTGGTACAGCAAAGCTATAAAAGGAGCCCAACTTCCTCCTGCCTTTGCAATTTGAACAACTGGTAAACACAACTGAAAGCTAATTCAGCTGTGACATTTTCCCCATCCCTTCATGCTCCAAAAGTACTGCTCACTTTAAGGTATCACATGTTTTTTTCTGCTCATTTCTTGCCTTATTATGAATGGATTTTTTTTCCTAAGCCCAAACGGCTTCAGGGATTGGGAGGTTGCTTACAGTTTACCAATCTGTTTTTAAGAGGTTGATACTGAAAGGAAAGGTACACATTTGAACTGCTTAAGTAAGTAGTTTTGTAACTGTTCCCCAAAGAAACCAGTGTGGGAAATGCTGTGCTTGACTCAGAATCTATGGGGAACAGAGGTTAACTTAAAAGCACAATAAATTTTGTAAGCAAGAGTGCTTGATTGACTTATGTATATAATAGGAAAAATACTAGTTTCAATATGATTGTAAAATCAGATTTATTTGAACACACTAACAAAATTATACAAGGCCTCATCTTGATGATAAAAACTTACCCACGTTTTCAACAGAGGTAGCTACAGCCTCATTTAGCCCAAAGCAAGGGCACCGAGGCAAAGCAAATGCATTCCTTCTTACTTACTCTTGTTAAAGATATTGTTATATATCAATCAGTTTATCCTACTTTTCCATCCCTTTACCACTTGATCACACTTTCTTATGGTTTCTTTGTCCCAGCAACATGCATAGAACAACATTCTGCCAGCTCATTCCGTCCCATCAACTCTTCTTATCATATGTCACCTACATGCACTTTTCATTTTTTCTCTTTACCATCATCCCATAACTTTTTCAGACTGGCAATTATGCAATATTAGTACAATTAGCACGTTGTCCTAGAATGCTCTATTTAATTTATCATACTCAGTGTTAACACTTTACTATAGAAACACTGTTTCCTCAAATTATGCTTAACATAAAACAGCGTCTGTCATAGGAAAGAATGCATTCCAAGGCAGTATCTTTATAACCAACATTTACAAATTGTTTTGCAATTAGCCTTGTATTATAGTACTATTGCCTACATTACTTCTCAATAGAAACTCTTCACTAGATTTATAGGTACTGCTTAATATAGGCAAATTGCATAGGTATTTAACAGCACCATAACTTTCTTAAAACAAAGATCCTAACCATATTTCCCCTGGTAGAAGACATTTCTGCCAGCAGAAAGGGGAGGGACAACTTTTGAAAAATCTGCCCTCCCACTTACCTCCACAGATGCATAGCAGGCTGTGGTGTTGGAAATAGTTGATTTCCATGAGAGCTACTCCACTTACACTTGACAGATCTAACATGTATACACTTTTTATTGTATAAGGTTTTTTTCCTTTTTAAATATTAAATGCCATGTGTTTGCCTCTGCAGCACACATGAAATTACAGTAAAATCTCAAATTTACCTTGGAAAATGGGTCTGCATGAATAAAAATGATATTGAGTATTGAGTATTTTTTGGCCCTTATAATCAAACTCACTGATGTCATCAATGCAAGTTTCCTATAGTAAAAAGAGTTACACTCTGTGTTACTGAACTGCAACTGTTATCACAGTTCATCACAACAGCAAAGGCTAAAAATAACCCTTTCCCCAAAGCACAGAAACCCAGCTCTAGAGTGACCATTTAACATACAAAATAAGAATTGCATTTCATGATAATCTGAAGATTCACTTTAGTTATTACCACTATCTATAGGTAAAAAACACAAACAAAAAAGTACTACTCAGAACAATGTGAAGAACACCTTTTGCTCAATATATCAGGATAAAATTTTAGCCAATAAACCAAATAAATTACAAAGAGATTAACCATCTCCAAAACAAACACTCTTAATCCTTATACATCAATAATTTAGTATTATTCCGGCCAAAAGAAACATCATACATGCATTCAAAAGCTAACATTGACAAGGAATATATATTCTTACTGTACAGAAGTGTTTTGTTGTTAGAAAGTCAATCACCTGAGACTCAAACGTTGTCACTTCCCAAACATGTCTTAAAAGCACAGGTAGAAAATACCCAACATATAAATGCTTCCCTCTTCCAGCAAGAGAAATGCAAGATTTCAGAATCCTCCTATAGTAGAACAATGCAGCAACTGCAAAATTCGGAGCTCCACTGCTTGGTTTTATGAACAAATTAATAAACTTAGTTTCCCAGCTCTTACTCCCTTACTTGGCAGACTACAGGGAATGAGTATAGATCAAACACTCAAAAGTAGTGACTCATAATTCTGGTGAGAACTGCATTCTGTTACAGAGAAGCAGATGTCAAATCAACACCGCTTCTTTAGTCTACTCTGCCAGCAATGACTGCAGCCGCTGTAGATAGTCCATTCTTAGTCATCTAAAAATTTCTGCTTTCATAAAAGTTGCAAAAAAACCTCTCCAGCTCAGAGTTATAAAGTGCCTTGTAGGGAATCCTTCAGTCTCAGCTTGTCTTTTCAGGATATGTGCATGAGAATAAATACCTTGACTTCATCCTCTTGGCCAAACCCCCCATGCTAGACCAGGCAACAACAAGGCAATAACTACAGAAGAGAAAAGATTCACTGCATTGTTATCTAGAATAGGTTTTCCAGATATGTGCTTTGTGTCTTCTGTCTGATGGTTGACGACCATTCCAGTGCGCGTGTCTAAACCTGAGGGGGAAAACACTGAGATCAATTTGTTGGGCAAATTTCTTTATCAATAATCAGGATATGTGGAATTAACTGAATCTGTATGACACCCCACAAATAATGACCAGAGATAATGAAGCAACTCACTTGCTTTTCAGTGCCTTCAGCAGAAGCAATAAACAAACACATGAAATGTAGAATCAATTCTACAGTATAAGATGTGATTACTTTTCATCTGTTCTTTACAAGTAAGGGACCTGCAACGGGGCATCTTGTCCATCCCCCCCACTATTTCTTCACTCTCTTCTCTGAAAGCCACTGTAGCCTCTCAGCTTTTAGTGCTTCCTTCTCTCCTTCCCACCCACTAACCAACTGACTTTTTATTTGCCTCCAGTCTTCAGCTATATTTATTAACTTCATTTATACCCTGCCTTTCTTTATAATGGGAATCCAAATCAACTTAAATCATTCTCCTCTCCTCGATTTTACCCTCTCAACAATCATGTGAGGTAGGTGGGTTGATTGTGTGTGATGGCCCAAGGTCACCCAGTCAACTTCCATGGCAAAGTAGGGATTTGAATCTGGGTCTCCCAGTTCCTACTCTGAAACTCTAACCACTACACAAAACTGGTTTTTGTGGGGTAGCTGCCGTTGGAACAGTAGCAAGCAGCCAGGCCTGAGTGAGTCATGCAAGTTGGATGGTAGCAAGTCATGCGGTGGTTGCTGCCAGGCAATGCCTCTATGAGTCCTCCCAAAAAGGCCAAAGAGTGCTAGAAATGGCCCTGCCTCTTCCCTCTGCCTTTGATAGGGACCTGGGCCCTCCTGAGGTAAACGTTTAAGGTAACATAAGGTGGAGCTGAACTAAAGGTCCAAAGGCAACAGTTATAAAAGGTTTAAAAAATAAGCAAATCATTACACTTATGATTTCCTTTCTGTTGGTCAGTACATCAAAGAGGTTACAAAACAATTCTCATATGAAGGAGACAAGTATGTGGAGAAAAAAAAATCAGTGCTTACACATTCATCACAGACTTGCAGCTTTTTCAGTACTAATCCTTAATGATCTGAATTCAACCGTTATCAACAGGTCTCCCAAAGTATTGAAGATATCAGAAATTAAAATAACTGAGGCTTATGACCTTTGAAGAGGTAGGGTATACCACTTTTATACCAACCCTAAAAATAATATTAAAAGCTTACCACTATACTGCATTATTGCTCCCAAGTAAGAATCAATCACTGATCCCAGTAAGCCAGCCATTCCACCAAACACAATAATTGGCCACTGTGGAGCAGATATATCCAGATCATTCACAAAGATCAGCTGAGAAATGAAGTAAGCCACTCCTACTGATGTGCCCCCAAGTAGGCTTGAGATTAGGCCCACTATAGTGACACCACCATTGGTACCTAAATAAAAAACACACTGAAATTAATCTAAAAGTTTCAGAGCATACATTTAATAGACCAAGAACTAAACCATGTGTACATTTCCAATGCTCATTTGCTGGTAGGTAGAGTCTTGCTTTTCTTTAAAGTCATTAACAATTCTCTAAAACCAAAATAAGCAACAGAACAAAAGAATTAAGAAACAGGATCTTGGAGCTCACAGCAAACACTTCAGGCTAATCAAGATATAACAGTCCCAATTTCTTGTAATATTTAGGAATATTCAGCATTGCAATATACTATTATGATTTGTTAATACATATTCAAGGATATGCTGTATCACTAAAATATCTCCCAAGGAACACTTACTGCATGAAGGATGAACTACACTTGGATCAGCTTTTGCATTTAAGATAAATGGTTACCAAATGGTATCAAAGGCATCAGAATTTCTTATTGGTCTCATTTAGTGGATCAATTTATCAAGCAGCCATATTACGTGCCTATTGTAAGCTGCATCCTGGACTTCCAATATTGGGTAAGTTAAATGCACTGCTAGAGTTGTTAATTCAGAGATTCACACATTAAGATTATGTAAAAAGATCTGTAAGAAATCTGAAGTGCTAATTTGGGTTCAGGGTGCTTTTGCAATTCTGCAGGTTTTACAGAAAGCCTTCTCCCAAAAGATTTTTATTACTTTACGTGCCCAGCACAAACTGAGATATGAGACAGAAGCTTTATATTGCCTTTAGTATAAGCAGAAAAGAAAGATAGGCCACCTGTATGATAACTTGCACTAATTGAGGCAGGAGCTTTCTAAATACTTCCTTATGTTTCTGATTGGAACTCTTTTAATATCTGCTTCTCCAATGAGATGATTGCTAGAGTCACCACTCATGAGATTAACCAGAATTCATAGATATGAGCTCCTAAACCTTTGGATACATTAGCATTAGTACATTATATATTAGCATTAGATTAGTGATTCAAAATTAATTTGATATTTTACTTGTTGTTTTACTGTGGGTCTGAAAGAAAATATTTGACTTAATGTAGTTGAAACAGACCCTTTCCCTCCATTGATAACCTTAACTTGTATTTGAACCCCATTAGACAGGTCTGAAAATCTTTGGTCTGTAGAGGTGTCACTGAGAGGGCTTTTTTTCTGGTGAAAGAGGTGGGGAAACTCTCACTCGGGGCAACTCCTGGCAAGGAGCAGCATCCCTGTCACTACACATGTGCGCGCACTCCTGGGACTGTGCGATGATGGCGCTTCTGGGAAGTGACATCATCGTGCATGGTGCAGCCACCCCTCCAGGAGGGAGGGAGGGAGGAGGAGACAGACAGACAGACAGACAGACAGACAGGGAAAGAGAAAGGGAGGGAGGCAGGCTTCAGCTGGGAGGGGGATTCCCCCCTCCTCTCAGCTGTTTAAAGTTCATTTGGGGCTTCTCCAGCTTCAGCTGGGAGGAGGGGAATCCCCCTCCTCTGCTTGCCAAGCAGAAAGGAGCTCTTTTAACCCCCGCTCTTCAGCTGGTGGGGGAAACTTCCCCCGACCAGCTGAAAAGTGGGAGTTAGAGCTCCTTTCCCTTGCAAGCTGGTCAGGGCTACCCGAACACGTGACTACTTTGCAGAGCTGCTGGAATGCTGTACCAGAACATTCTGGCAGAAAAAAAGACCTGATCACTGGTATTTATTTAGGTAAAAGATGGTACCAATGTCAAAAGAGAATGATTCTCATAAATGGAGTGCTTATGTAAGATGCCTCCACAGAAACTTGTTGCCAAGCTCTGTATCAATGTCAACATTAACCATGGTTAGTGTACCCTAGTTAAAAGTTAGTGTTTGGTGTAGATAAAATGATCCACTATGGTTAATACTGACCAAGCAAGTGATAGAGGAAATCTGCATAAGAGAAAGGGGTGCCCATAGTTAGCCAATGACACATTTTGTATCTTTTACCATGGTTATTAAATGGCCATGATATACACTATAAAAATTCACAACAGATCTATTAAAACATTGGAACCAAGATGATCAAGATTGATTGAGATAAAGCAGAAGGGTATAGGTGACTGGGCTTTGAGACAGAAATTCAGTGCCTCAAAGAATGTCGCAATTTACTCTGCAATATATAATGGCAGATGTCATGACAAATCTCTGCCTGTGGCTGGCACAAGCATCACTTGTTCTCATGGGATAAACTGCCAGTTTAGAATTCAGATTTGCAGGGACGAAGCAACCTGCAATTGGCCCAGATTCCTGCATTCTGTTGTCACAGCAAAGTGAAGTTTGAAGGCTTACCAAATCAAGAAGATATGGGTCACCCTGTGTAAGAGATGAAGCAGGAAGAAGCATGTGTGCATAAGAACAATCTGTGTACAAACCAGTACATACAGGTTTGTAGAATGTGGCCAAATAAAATACTCCGCTTCTTTTGTTAATACTCATGCACAAATATTTTCCTGTCTGAAAGATATTTTGGAATATCATTGGCTAGTCTGTTCTGACAAAGTCATTGGTTACATCTACATTAATCTACATAAAGAAAGGCTCATACTAGAGAGTAAGACCCACAAACAGCCATGATGTTTCCCACCTATTTTACCAATAACACTGTGGTATGACTTTGAGAATGTAACCTCATATTAATGGGCTGAGTTAGAACCAAGATAACAAAAAGCAACCTGTCAAGGCTGAATTCAAGGCTAAAAGAGCTGTACTTCGATGCATCTGAGAAAACAAAAGGAAGTTCTCCCACAGCCCACTACCCTTTCAAGTAGAGATGATTTCTGGAAACAAAAATAAAAATTCAGATCTTACCTACTGGAACTTTTTCCCAGGTTGTTATTAACCGAGGTTCATGACTCATGACAGTACCAATCTCTGATGCCCATGTATCCCCAGCACAGGAAGCCAAAGCACCCAGGAGTGACAAGCACATCCAGGATGCAGTATACTGTTTGGAAAAGTCGATTGGAATTTCACCTGGTCCATTTTCAATCATGTACAGTAGAGCCAGTTCTGCAGGTACACCACCATTACAGAAAACTTGCACCCAATTTCTTTGCCCACCTGTGTACAAATAGGCAAATCACAAGATAATGCATCACTGAAGGCACAAAGGGAATCATAGGTAGGTCTGAAGAGCTCATTGCTTAAATTGTTTATGTCTACTTCACCATGAGTTTTCCTTAACTAGTAGCAAAGAGCACAATCACTATGCTAACTTATTTGATGCTGCTATTATGAGTTGTACTTTATAATATTCATCCAGCTAATTGTTAATGAGAAGAAAAAACAGAATAAAGACATTTATACGGTATCATTCATGAAGTGCATACTTTCACTCCTTTAATTAAACGATGAACTGAGAGTAATCAGTTGACTCAAAACTAAGTTTTGAACTATATTTAGATTGTCTATGTTATGTTTCCTCCCACATGGGACCCAAGATGGTATATAGACAATAAAATCAATTAAAATGTTTAAAATGATAGAAACTGAAAGCAGTTTAGGAGACTGGAAAAACAGACTGACAAGCAAAAAATCCCTAGTCCTAACCCTTACCTTCTTTGTATTCAGAATCTACTTTCTTTTTTACTTCTCCTTTCCACTTGGTGAGTTTGGAGGATGTAATGAAAAACATGAGCAAGGCACTGAAAAAGCTGTAATTTGCAACAGTAAGAATAAATCCAACTAATAAACCTGAGGAAGGAAAAGTGAAAATAGTTATTACCTTCGTTGCCAAGTTGCTTCTGGACTTTCTGAACTCAAAAACAGTTCAAAATATTAAAGATCAGCCTAGATTAAAATGATGTACATATCAATAATATTGTTTTTCTATCTAAAGTCTACATAGATTATAGCATTCAAGAGCAGGATAAAAATGTATCCACTTTGGTTTTCTTCACAATTGAAAATATAACAGGAGAACACCACACCCATCTATGCAAGTTGATGACAGATTAAAATGTACATTAATACTTCATACTTTTTAGATGGCAGAAACAATGTTTCCAAATACAGCAATTAACACCCAAATTTTACATTCTCTTTGGATTGATCTGATTTCAGTTTCTATTGATACCCTCTCTTCTCACTGTTCATTTCTGTTCTTATTTCTCATCTCCCTCTATAATTTCCACCTGTGTGTCATAGATCTTCCTGTTCTGCCAATTGAGAGTCTTTCTTCCCTCTCAGTTCACCAAACCAACTGCATCCAGACCTGCACTCATGTTATACCATTTCATGAAATGACACACAGTAGCAAGAATGAGCTCTGAAGCAGGTTTAATTCTTGCCTCTACCATGAACTCGTTAGGTGGCTTTCTGCAAGCCACCATGGGCGATTATTATCACTTCCGTGTCTGACTCTGCTATCCTCCGTAGTAGTCTCGGGAGGACCAGAAGAGGAGGGAAGGCATACAGCAGACCCTCTGGCCAGGGGGCCGAGAGGGCGTCGGTTCCCTCCGCCAGCGGGTGAAAGTACCTCGACAGGAAGCGGGGAGTCTGATGATTCAGATGTGTAGCAAACAGGTCCCCGAGTCTGTCCGTAACCAGGAGGAATGTCACCTGTTTTAAGGACCACTCCCCTGGGAGGATGGACTGTCAGCTCAGCCAGTCTGCCTATAGGCTGGCTGTCCCTTTGATGTGTTCCGCTTGGATGGAAAGGAGATTCGACTCCGCCCACGAGATGATTTCCATCGCTTCCTTGTGCATCCTGGAGGACCTGGTGCCCCCTTGCCTGTTTCTGTAGGATTTTGCAGAGACGTTGTCTGTCCTTATCAAGATGTGCTTTCCCTGTATCGAGTTGGAGAAATGAGTTAGAGCCAGGCGGATTGCTCTGATTTCCAGGATGTTGATGGGTAAACGTGACTCCTCTTTGGACCAAGAACCTTGTGCTGGGTGTTCGTCTAAGGTTGCTCCCCAGCCCGATAGGCTTGCATCCGTGAACAGTTGCACCGACTGGTGGTTCAGGAAGGACTTCCCCTGACGTAGGTTTGAGTCCCTGGTCCACCACCTGAGACTCTCCTTGACCTCCCAGGGGACTGCTACCAGGCAGTCGAGCTTGGACATGATCCGAAATTGGAATGGACGTAGGAAGTTGAGTAGGACCCGGGAATGGAAGCGACCCCAATAGATGGCCTCACACGCGGCTACAAGGGTGCCCATCACTTTGGCCAGCTTTAGTAATGGCGTGGATCTGTCCTGAATCACTGACCTGATCAAGTCCTTGGTTTTGAGAATCTTCTCCTGAGGCAAGAGGATGAGACCCCTCTTGGTGTCTATTATCATCCCTAAATGATGTAGCCTTTGTGATGGAAAGATGGAGCACTTTTCCATGTTTATCAGGAAACTATGAGCCTGGAGGCAGCGAACAGCCGTCCACGTGTCCTGGGTCACCTTCTCTCTCGAGTGTGCCCGTAGGAGGATGTCGTCCAAGTAGGGATGGATGTGAATCCCAGACTCCCGGAGCTGAACAATGGGATTGATCAAGACTTTTGAGAACACCCGGGGTGCCGTGGCGAGACCGAAGGGGAGCGCTCTGAATTGAAAATGACGCCCACCAACGCAGAACCTCAGAAAGCGTCTGTGGGAAGGATGAATGGGTATGTGTAGGTAAGCTTCGGTCAGATCTATTGAGGTCATAAAGTCCCCCTGCCTGAGAGCCTCAGAGATGGAGTGCAACGTTTCCATTCTGAAATGTTTCAGCTGAATGAATTGGTTCACAAACTTTAAGTCCAGGATTGCCCTCCAATCTCCGTTTTTCTTCGGGACCGTGAAAAAGATGGAATAGACCCCCAGACCCGCCTCGTGGTGTACCATCGGCTCTATTGCTTCGATGTCCAGGAGATGCTGTATCGCCTCTTCTTGCCGGCGAGCGCGCGATGTCGGTCTTTGCTCCTGAGCTCTTCTGGGATGCTTCTTTGAAGAAATACACGGCTGGCTAGCCGGAAAGGTGCCGGGATTCCGTTCCAGCCCGAGGGGCAGGACGGTACCGGGAAGGTCGCTCAGGGTCTCGGATGGAATCGCCGCTGCCGAGCTCTCCTCCTCGGCATCCATAAAGCTCCCGTCGGAGTCCCTGGCTTCCATCTCGGGGGGGGGGGGCCCTCAGTAAGATCCAAGCAATAAAGAAAAGGAGGGAGCAGGACACAGAGAGGAGACTAATGAGACAAGACGAGGAAAAGAGAATAGATAGCAAGGGCTTGGAGAGGAAAAAATAGCAGAAGTAGCAGAATAGGGAAGATAGGCAGAGAGAACTGCCTAAGCAACTGCTCTCCCTGGAGGCAGGAAAGAACTGGAGAGTGGGGTGTTCCAGACGCCAATAGGAAGAGGAAGGAAAAAAAAAATTCTACTTCCTGCCTCCCTGATTGGGCGAAGGGAAACACCCAAGATGTCCTCCGCCTCAGAGGGAAAATGCTGAATCTGCACAATCACATCTATAAATACATGTGCATATGTACACACAATCCCCTCCAAAAATTAGATCCTGTTTACTAGAAAAGGAGGTGGAATATGGAAATGAATCACAAAATAGCAGTCTTACGCCCCTACTAAAACAATTAGATGAAATTATCACATGGCCAGCATCTCCCCTCAAACCAACTACCAACAGCAGATGGCAAAAAATACTTCCTAAACATTTTTCCTCTTCTCCTTTAAGTCCCTCCTTCAAACCCAATTCTGTCTTTCCTGAACACTAGCCCGATTATAGTTGCTAATTTCACCGTGACTCAATAGATTCCTAATCAATATTATATTGCTATTCCCTGAAAGTAAACCTCTCTCTGTCTCTATCTTCTAAACCTAACAGACTGTAAATCTTGCCAGAAATCATCTCTATGTTATATACAACAGTAGCATAGTATTGGAATTTGTTGAAATCATATTTGGGGTTCCTGTTTTCAAGAAGCAGCATGTCGGGGGCATTTGGGCTGCAGCTTGGGGTCAAAGCCACAAAAATCACACACCACAGATATCTTCTGTCCACAGAAATCTTCCAAGGGATCCGGTTTATTATTCTCACACATAAAGGTGACCCATTTTCTGACTACAGAGCTAAGGACTTGTGGTTCTGAGCACTAATGCAAAGGTTCCCAAGTACAACAGCTTGCAATGAAAATAACTTCAGAATGCAATAATAACAACTGCTCTTGTATACTGCTCTTCTAGTAAGATTAGTGCCCCGCTCAGAGTGGTGAACAAAGTCAGTGTTATTATTATCCCCACAATACAGCTGAAGGCCAAATACTGAGTTCATAACACTAGTGAGATTTGAAACAGCAGACTGCTGATTCGTAGCCCAGCCAGCAACTACCAGGGAAGTCATATGATTTTCTCAGCACTTTATTTACAAAGGTAATATGATGTAGCCTAAGAACAGTAAAGTTTAAAAAACAAATACTTAAATGTTCCATGGAAAAATGAAAAAAAATATTAAAGAGAAGTATATGCAATAGCCAAATTCTTAATAACTGACCTCCTATTGCTCCACCATGATCTAGACTTCTCTTCTTAAAGCCTCGTGAAGCAATCATCAGTGGAATTAAAATTGAAAAGAGCCAGCGACATGGAGAAATAGGTCGTAAAGTACCTAGACAAGTTGTTAAAAACAACATTTAGAAAACCAGAAAAGCAAGATTTTATTTTCCTGTAAAACAGTTTCAAGAATCTTAAAAAGGCTATGCATCACAAATCATGAGACCTTTGCCTGCATTTTGAACTCTTTACACAACTGGACCAAGTTTCCTCTGGTTTAATTCCTGGTACTTTACAAACACGATACTCATGTTTGGTGTAGCGGTTAAGAGCACGGGACTCTAGTCTGGAGAACCGAGTTTGATTTCGCACTCCTTCACTTGAAGCCAGCTGGGTGACCTTGGGTCAGTCACAGCTTTCCCAGAGCTCTCTCAGCCCCACCCACCTCACAGGGTGTTTTGTTATGGGGATAATAACAAACCTCTTGAGTGGGTGTTAAGTTGTCCTGAAGGGCGGTATATAAATCGAATGTTATTATTATATCTAATTCTGAACACTGATGTCAGGGTAAGGATAAAAAAAATCGATACAGTGGTGTCATATTCAGATAACCAGGAGGGGGGTGTTAATATTTTTACTTTTTATAAATCCTGGAGAACCTCCAGGGTTGCATTAAAATCTGAAAATTTCTTTAAAAATGTGTTTTAAACCCTAAACCCAAAATTTAAACAGACAAAAAGCTGGCCAAGGTCTCATAAGATCTTGATTAGCATTACAACAGAGGTTTTTTTTTTAAGATACAGAGGGGAGAAAAGCAGCAGAATGACAATGACCTGAGGGTAGCAAAGAGAAGAAAGCTGGGGAGAAAGTGTTAGGAGTACTGGCACAAGTGGAAAGGGGGAGAAGACAAGGCAGAAGCAACAATGCTTGGAGCCTCCCTGTCCCAATCAGCTGAGTGGCAAGGAGAAGGAGCATGGAAGCAGAAAAGGCATCCTGCATGCATTCTGCTCCAAGGGCCTTACTGCCTGCTGATGGGGAGAGCTGGGATAACTTTCCCCTCCATACTCATCAGCAGGTGGGTGGTGGCCAGAGTTTTGGAGTAGAAAGCAGGCAAGTTGTCCTTTCTGCTTCAGCACTTTCCCCCACACCCATGATCAGGGGTTTGGCTGGCAACAGGGTTGAGGATGATGAAAATGATGGGAGGGGTGGATAGTGGCTCACGAGGGGATGTACGAGAGTGACAAAACTAGGCATGAGAAATCGCCCGGGGGTGGGGGGGATGCCATTTTCTTCTCTCACACTCATTTATTTTTGGTTATAAAAAATAAATTACAAAAATTAACAGAGACAGATGAGCAAGACACAGATGAAACCACAGATTTTGAAAAAGAAATAAGCTGTTTCTTTAAACTGCTCAGAGTCTTTTAACTTTAGGCTATAAATGAGAACTAAGTGCCTGTCAATACAATGGCAGCCAATGGCTGACTGCATCTTCTAACCACCATCCTGCATTCATGATACACTTAACTGGAAGTAAACTCTGGTGACTAAGATGGGTATCTGAACACACCAACTTGTAACATATAAAGAAAAAGTAACTATATAAGTCTTACCATAATAAGTGCTTGCTGTCATGGACACAATCCAGAAAGATAAAGAAATACAAATAAGTACACTTAAGATGATAATATTTGTTATCATTTTCAAATATTGTTTGTAGAAATCATCCTGGGAATAAAATGGCATGGGAAATCCAAGGCGTTTTACCTGTGTGTACAATAAGCAAAAAAGCCTTTCAATTATTAATAATGTATAAATCAAATACTGAAGAGGCAAGGTAGCAATGAATATTTTAAAAATAAAGCGAGGAGAAACAACTTGGTAATACATTGCGTGCTGTAAGGAATCTCCTTACAGTTATGGAAAATTAGATAGCAATGGGTAGGGGTGTGCTATTCAGGTTTCCAATTCGGGATAAATACCTGAATCAGACCCAATTTGGAACGATTCAGGATTTCCAAATCAGGCACAGCATTGTGGGCCTGATTTGGAAATCTTGAATGAAAGCTTTCCAAAGTGATTCAGGTCGCTTCAGAAAGCTTCGGGCGCATTTAAACCCCACATCCTTGTTCCAGCTGACTGGCGGAGGTTTAAACTTTGTGTGGGGGTTTAAATTTTAAAACACCCCGCGCTGCTTTAAAGTTTGCGCCCTTGCTCCAGCTGACTGGCGAGTTACACTAGTGAGCTGGAGCAACGGCGAGGGTGCCTGCCTGCCGGCCAGGTAAATCAGGGTACTGAACTGGAACAATGCTTCCCCTAGCCTTTTCACTTCGGTGTGCTCCAAATCCTTACATAGCATACCGAAGCGGTTTAAATACCTCAATCTCGAAGCGGCTTGCCGCTTCTGGATTCAGGTTATTCCCAATTGTTTTCCCACTTCGGGTAAACTCAAAGCAGGAAACCTGAAGCAGGAAATCCCTGCACACCCCTAGTGATGGGTGTAAGCCTCATTTGTTTATTCATATGTCTGAATAAATACCTGAATGAACTATGTTGGCAAATATATGCTCTATTTATCAATCTTAAGGCAGCATGACATTTGATTTGATTCTAAGACATTATCTGTGAAATTAAATAATTTGAATACAGATAAGTGGCTGTTAGATAGCATTAAAGGTGTCTATACTGATACCGCCTTAAAGGTTAGATGATCAATTGTCCATTTCAGTTAAGACTACAAAAGGGTTTGGCAAGGATGTATTCTGGTTCCCTTGTTATTTCAAGCGCATCTGGTCCCATTCACATATAAAGTGGAATGATGGGAGTTCTGATTTTTAAGTTGGAATGATAATTGGAGCTGAGGGAGGGAAGGCAGCACGGTATAGCCCAATCTCAACAGATCTCAGAAGTAAGCCTGGACATAACTTGGATGGGAGCTGAACAAGGACAACAGGAAAGAAAGGCAGTAGAAAACCATCTCTGCTTCTCAACTGCCTTGAAAGCTCCTTGCAGGGGTTGCTCTAAGTCAGCTGAAACTTGACAGTACATACATGTATACGGAGAGTTGAGTACACCACCTTCCCATGCCATACCTCTTCATATTTCGATGTTTCAAACATTTTCTTTGCAACGTGAAGCCTTTTGGATATACAAATTGAATACCCTGGTCCCCAGAGGTTTGAAAGTCACTAATGACTATGCATGTTTTCTCTAATGGAGGGCAATCCTGGCTATCTGTCACTTTAAATTTACATTCAGTTGCCAGCTGTGAGTAATTTAGATAAAAGTTGGTTTGAGGCTTTGATGACACGCAGCCTTCTCTAGGAGCAGCACCGGATGCTTTTTTGAGTGGAGTTTAAATGGGACTAAGTGCAATATTAATGCTTTGCAAATCTTGTTATAGCGTATATATGAATATTTCTTAAATCATATGCTTTTATATAAAGGCTTCTGAAAACTGAGAATTACGTCGGTGTGATAACCATCTCTGAAAAAGACTCAGAAACGGGACCTCCCCCAAATGACCCAATCGGCCCAAAAGATGGTCTTATCCAACCTGCACGTGTCTGGACCTATACTTGAATTCTGACCCTATGAACTTCTTGAGAAAATTCCAAGAATACTGATGGACTTCAGAAATAATAATTGTTCATAGGTGATACCATCATGACTTTGCACTAGCACTTCATATGAAGACTGTGTGTATTGATGATGTATTGAATGGCAGTTGGAATTAGGAAATAACAGCAAGAATACTTTTGTAATTTTTCTAAGTATTTCATCAGGATTTTACGATTGTTGTTTATTATTACATTTCTCACAGCAATCTTAATGGCAACAGATATGCTAACTGGAAGAAACTGCATGTGGCAACAACTGTTCAATCAAAATGATAGATGGACTAAATGCTCTGCATATGAACCACAAATCACCCACTGTCAATAAAAGATTGATCCAGGGAGGAAAGCCCATAATGAATGGTTACATTATTCTCCAGTCCTCTAATTCCACCTTGAACCTGCAAGGACCTAATGAGTCTATGCTCATAGCCTAACATCTTATCCTCTCACAGCTTAATAGTGAAACCCACTTTTCAGAAACTTATAGGGTTACCAGCTCCAGGTTGGGAAACTCCTGGAGACCTGGGGATGGAACCTAGGAAGAGGTGTTTTGGAGAGGGGAGAGACCTCAGCAGTGTATAATACTGTAGAGTCTCCCTTGCAAAACAGCCATTTTTCTCCAGGGTAACTGATCTCTGGGGCCTGAAGATTAGTTGTAATTCCAGGGATCTCCAGCCACCACCTGGAGGCTGACACAGAACTAATCAATCCAGAAAATATCACTACTCCATTATTACTTGTGTGTGTTATTTTATCTTCCACATCACTTCTCATGCTGTAGGCCAAACAACTTGTTCCAAGCTCCTATTTGAAGCTGCAGTGGTAATATTCCTTTAAAAATGTAGAGAAACAATATGGGATAATTTAATACTTTTACAAAGATATTTTCTTATAATACAGCATGATTCAAATCCAGACCAGCTAGATTTCCAGGGTATGAGCTTCTGAGAATCAAAGCTCCCTTCATCAGATAGCTAATTCCTTGGAAATCTAGTTAGTCTTTAAGGTGCTACTGGACTCGAATTTTGCTTTTCCACTACGCACCAGCACTCTACCCACCTGAAACTTCCTTACTGAAAAAACCAGAAGAGATGCAAAATCGAAATCACCATTCAGGATCAGCTTTCAATATACAGAGATACTCTCAGGAAAATCAAAAAGAGTCCAGTAGCACCTTTAAGACTAACCAATTTTATTGTAGCATAAGCTTTCGAGAATCAAGTTCTCTTCATCAGATGCCTGATCAGGCATCTGATGAAGAGAACTTGATTCTCGAAAGCTTATGCTACAATAAAATTGGTTAGTCTTAAAGGTGCTACTGGACTCTTTTTGATTTTGCTACTACAGACTAACACGGCTAACTCCTCTGGATCTACTCTCAGGAAAAACCACTGATACATCATATTGGATATACAATGCAGAGATAAAACCAAGTTAAAGGAACAGCTCCCAGGGTGAGCCACAATGCACCTTTTAAAGCACACGGAAACCACTTGGACATCCCTCAAAGTACTCTGGAAATTGTAGCCGTAAAATAGTTCTAAGCCAATATGAACATACGGGAGTCTTTCTCCTCAACACAGACACACAAACAAGGAAAAAGCGGACCATCGGTCAATCAGCTATTCCTCGGTCTATCAGAAACGGCTGGGTGGGAAAAGAAATAGCGGACCATCGGTCAATCAGCTATTCCTCGGTCTATCAGAAACGGCTGGGTGGGAAAAGAAATAGCGAACCAAGCAGGCTGGCCAGAAATCTGGTTTTGGCTCTAGGGGGAGGACTGAGTTGTAGGCGGAATGTGTCAGATGCCCTCCCCGCCCCAGTCTCCAAGCGATGGCAAAGGGAAGCCTTTCCCCACAGCTTGACGCACCTCAACGCTGCTCGAGACTCGGAGCCTGGCTTCCGCCGACAGCGCTGGGACTCACAAATGGCGCCATCTTCCTCGTCCGCGCTGGGCGAGCACCCCTTGCACACCCCAAAGCCCGCCGCGGCCAGCACTTTGCTCCGGAAAGGCGAGATGGACGCCCGGCTCGCGGGATTTCTCTTCCGGCGCGCATGCGATGCAATTGGTAGCCGGGCCTCTCATTTCCTTTTAAATTTCGCCATTCCAGACCGCTTGAAGAAGTTTCTGTTCCCCTGTCTCTTCATAGTAACAGGCGACTTTCGCCTGAAACGCCTTGGCTGTCCCGTCCACTCGCGGCAACGCCTGAGTTTATGCTTTCCTCCCAACAGGTTACTCGGCGCTCCTTCCGGCAAAACTCAGCGGTTCATATTCCTTGCTTTCTTTAGGGTCGATCCCCACTCAGGTTGCAAATCGAGTCCAATCGGCTTGCAGCTGTACCCCCCCCCCCCCAAAACCCCACGGCTAACATTTTATTCAAAGGATTTGAGTCCAGCGGCACCGGCTGTTCTGCTGCACATCAACACGGCCACCTACCTGAAACTTTCCCCCTAATTTTACACATACACTGGTGGGGACTGATGGTGCTGCCTGGTTTAGGAAAGGGAAGTTGATGTTGTAGTGGATGACTCATTGGGGGGGGGGGGGGGGAAGATACATACCTACGATGATTCGTAACAAAAGCCATGTAATACATTTAGTTGTATGAAGACCAAACAAAATTCAGTAAAACAACATAGCGTGCAGACTTTTGAGCTATTCAGAGTTTTCACCAAGTGGAACGTTAAAATAACAAAAGGAGGCGGGGGGTGGGGGGAGAGAAGAAAAGTTCTTTTCATCAATGTCCTTTGTGCGGAGCTTGCTAACCAATGGGCACAGGTTGTGGCCGATATCAGGTTGCACCCTGGCATGCTGTGAAGAAATAGCAAAGAAATTGAAGTAATCCGATTTTAAATATAAGGATAGGATGGTTGTTATGTTTTCAGTCGGATACCTTCCATGTTTGCTTCTCATTCTCAGTACACCTGGGGTGCAACCAGTGATGCTAGTCACATTGCCCTGAATTTTTTGCAGGAAGGACAACATAAAAATCAGACAGATAGGATTCAAGGGATTAGACACATTTATAAAGGACAGGTCTACCATTAACTTTTTCTAATATCAAAGGCGGTGAAATGAGGCTACCCACAGATAAGGTTGGAGTGTCTGCATACTTGGGAGACTACCCAGATAAATAAATAAATTCTTATTTATTTATTTATTTATTTATTTGTTGACAAGATTTTTACCCCCACGTTTCTGACCTGACCACACAGGTCCACCAAGGCTGCTGACAAATTAAAAAAATTAAAATTAAAATGTCATATTAAAAGCCATTAAAACCAACAGAAAAGTACATCATTAAAACAATCCATATAAAAGGTAAGCCATAATGGCGACAATGCACTTTTTATCTTGGTGCAGCTATGCAGGAGCACCAGGATAAAAAGTGCATCGTGGCCAATGCGGTCTCCAGAGGGTGCTGCGGCGGCGGGACGGCCAGGCAGGCAGGCCTGCCACTCCAGAGGAAGCTGTGGTAAGCCCAGTGTTCCTGGGTTTTCTAGGCCCCCCCTTTTTTTAAAGGGCTCTGTTGCTAGAGGGCAGTAGCTGACCAACTCCAGTCCTTGGATAACTCTAATGCTCTGGACCCTTTCCAGTCAGGTTTCAGACCAGGGCATGGGACAGAGACAGCATTGGTAGCATTAGTGGATGATCTCCGTCTGTATATAGACAAATTGCTCCTCCTGGATCTGTCTGCAGCCTTTGACACAGTAGACCATGCCATCCTGTTGAGGCATCTAGAAACAGAAGTGGGCATCAAAGGATGTGCCCTGGACTGGTTTAAATCATTTCTCATGGAACAGACTCAAAGGGTAGCCATTTTCAGAATGGGAACTATCTTGTGGGGTTCCACAGGGCTCAATCCTATCTCTCATATTATCCAACCTCTACGTAAAACCTTTAGGAGAACTCATTCGCAGCTATAGAGTTCGGTGTCATCAATATCTATATCTCGCTATCCAGGTCCCCGCAGGGTACAGTAGAAATCTTAGATCGCTGCCTGACAGCCATGGTGAAATGGCTGAAAAATAACAAATTGAAATCAAACCCAGACAAGACCGAAGTGATGCTTGTTGGGAAGTCAGATATTCTGAAAGACATTGTACTCCCCACTTTCGAATCTCCTCACCCACCTCCTTTCCTTAGCGGGGGATATGCCCCGCTCCACTTTGGCCCGGCAGCCGGGCACATGGGGGGTGCCGCCGGCGAGCAGCCAGACCCCCCCTCACCGCCGCTGACATAAATAAAAATAAAATAATAAAATAAAAAATATGAAAGTTAAAAATATTGGGGGGAAAATAACACCCAACCACAAGGCTTTGGATTATTTCATTCAGAAGCTTCATATAAATATTCAAAAGCAAGCAAAATAATAATAATAATAATAATATTCAATTGATATACTACTTTTCATGACAACACCCACTCAGAGCGGTTTACAAAGTATGTATTATTATCCTCACAACAATCACCCTGCGAGGTGGGTGGAGCTGATAAAGCTCTGAGAAGCTGTAACTGACCCAAGGTCACCCAGCTGGCTCCAAGTGGAGGAGTGGGGAATCAAACCTGGTTTTCCAGATTAGAGTCCTGCCACTCTTTACCACTACACCCAACTGGCTCTCTGTAATATCAACCCCTGCTGTAACCCACCAGTCGGGGGGGGGGAGACTTAAACCACTCAAGCATTCTACCTGTCATCCCTGCCTGATCCTTCAGGAGCTCCAACAATATCAAGTGGTTTTGTAGCCTAATACAGACAAGATGACAACACAAGGAAAGATTCTTAACACCAGGTTTTATTCTTCTGGCCCTCTTACAACACCTGGTCTACCTTCTCCTCCATTTTTTTCCTTCTTACTCTACTTGCTCTTTCAATAGAGAGGGGCATAGTATACCCACCAACAGACTACAGGCTCCCTAGTGGGACATACTTCTAAACATCAACAGTGAACTACTTGCAAAACAGCTCTTCTTGAAATACAAGTAATTAACTGTTACAAATGCTGTTTGAAGGCAGCATAGTAGCAGTGATGAGGCAAACTCCTTACCAGCACAAAAACAGAGACTGTCCACCAGAGCAACCAAAGTTGTATCCATTCCATAGTAGCCAGGCTGACATCAAATTGAAAAGGGTCCTGAGCAGATGTGTCATCCAGAAACCTCTGCAGCTGTTCAGCAACTGCTCTATCACCTTCCTCAGGGAAGTACCAATTTGAAACTGGGCTATAATTAACCCTTATCTAAGAAATTAGCCCTCACCGCACCCAGGATCCTGTTTACATCCATTAGAAGCACCAAGCTATCAAAAAAGGATCAGATTGTGTTCCAGATGATTCTGCTGCTACATGAACTGTTCCAAAACTGACATCAAAATTAAAATGGACCTGAGAGATTTTATCAGCAAAGAACTGAATGAAATTATCATGGTTAATAGACAATTCCCTATCTTTCAGGGACTCCAACCATGGACTTAGCTGCCCAAACCCTAAATAATTGTTCAAAATCCTTAACGATACTTCTCTGCTACCCCTGTATCGGTTGAGTTGCAACTCAGCCAGTGCAATGATAGCAGAAGAGTTTCATCTCTTTGCCACCGTTACTGCCACTTCATAGATTTTCCAATGAGCTCTGTGGCCTGTTCACCTTGACCTGAGGTTTCAACCAATGATGCTCCGATTGTCTTCCAGCACTCTTCAACTCCTGTGAGATCTTCTGAAGGGTAGAAGAGGTTGGCTGGAAACTCTGGCACTGCTTGGTTGATTCAGCTCCAAAGAGAAGCCTTTCTCCTGTGCAGCTACAGTTTTATTTACTGAGTCTATTTCGCTGTTGCCTTTCTACTATGAAAAGCACCCAAGATGACTCACAAAACTGGTACTCAATAAAACACCATGCACATATCATAAAGGTCATTTGAAACATACAGGATGCCAGAAGAAAAGCATCATTCATATAGTACTTCAGTGGTTAAAGTAACTTGACACACATTATCTTGCAATAATATTTACAACACCTTTTTAGGCAAGGAGAGAATTATTATTCCCAAACTGCAAATGAGAAAAAGAGGAGGATTGCTAAGGCTGAGTTTGTGGTCAAGGTGAAATTTGAACTAGAAATCTCCCAGATTACAGGTTATCCTCAGCTAATTTTCTACCCCAAACCTGAAGAAAATTCAGGAAACATCTATGGCAGGGTATCGAACATTTGTTATGAGGGTCATATCTGACAGAAGTGTAACTCGATTGGACCATGTGTTCCATAAGTTATTAAAATGCCAAAAATGTACTCTTGCCATGAAAACTCGCCAGTCAGCTATGACTTGACGGCAGTCTCCACTACGCTAATTTAATATTATTTAAAATCATAATATCATTTGATAAGTCCTAACCACTTAACTAGTACTTAATTAACTTAATCGTTAATATATTGATACTAATTAATATAGTGCTCATTTAACTAATTAGTATTAACTAATTAGCACAATCTTTTTATTAACTGAATTGCCTGTCCAATAGCTTTCTTTTTTCATCTTTTAATGTTCAGATATGTGACTCTTTGTGTCTTTACTGTAAGACCACACGTCATTATTTTTCATTATATACCAAACAATAGGGGGAAATCCAAGAATGAACATATATTAGTATTGCTAACCATCAGCTAGGCCAGTGGAGTTCTTCCAGAATTAAAATTGATCTTCCTCCTGGAGGAAATGACAGTTTTAGAGGGTGGACTTTATGGTATCACCTCTCTGCTGAGCTCCCTTCCATGACTAAACTCTGCCTTCCACAAGAACTGCTCCAAACTGTTCCAAACTCTCCAGGAATTTCCCAAGATGGAGTTGGCACCCATCTTGGAGTGGAGCTCATTTTTTCTTCAGTAACTTTATGGGCAGCAGTCCACAGAGCTTACATTTAAGACTGCTTATCTATCCAGTTTTAAAGATAGGGAACAGTGGCAAACAGATGACTAAACTCATACAGCATGATCCTAAACATTAATCCTAAGTAAACTCCACTGGATTCAACAGGACTTAGGCCAGATTTTAACATGATGCTGGTGAGGCAAAATCATATGGCTTTGCATATGAATACCCATGCATGTTTAAACTGGGCTATTACCCATGCAAAGGCTTACTTAGCACACTATCTCAACAGCTGCTCAGATCTCTAGTATGCAAACTAAACACGTCGCTGCTTTAAATGAGTCTGCATTGGGATGTCATTAATGTTGCCAACCTCTTGGTGGGGTCTTGAGTTCTCCCAAAATTGCAACTGATCTCCAGTCTATAGAGATCAATTATCCTAGAGGAAACAGCAGCTTCCAAGAGGGAACTCTGTGGCATTACATTCCTGTGGAGCTCCCTCCCCCTCTCCAACTTTCAACTTTCCCAGACTCCACCCCCAAATCTCCAGGAATTGCCCTACTTGGAGTTGGCAACCTAGATCCCAAAGAGATGTCTCATTTTAGGCCACACAGCCTACAATATCCAACTTTTCCAAAGTCTTTATCTATTCTTGAGAAACTGGCTTCTTTGACAGTTTGAGAATTTTGAGGATTTTCTTACTAACTGCAAGGCATTGTTGCTGAGATATTTATATCTTTTTATTGTTGTTCAGGGTAACTCTGTGACTACATTCAATGAAATATTTAATTATGCTAAGTTACTGGTAGGAGCCTGAATAGCCCAGACTAGCCTGAGCTTGTCAGAGTTTGGAAGCAAAGCCAGGTTGGTCACACGATTACTACTTAGATGGGAGACCGCCAAGGAAGAACTGGGTTGCAATGCAGAGGAAGGCAATGGCAGACCATCTCTGCTCACCTTTTGCCTTGAAAACCCCATGAGGGGCTGCCATGAGTCAATTGCGACGTGACAGTACTTAATTATTATTAATTAAGGCTATTGGGAAATGGTTTTCTGACATAGAAGTATGTTGTATAGTTATTTGGAGAAAATGGACCACTGAAGATGACATTGTCAAAATGTGTTTGGTTTCCAAAACCAAACATATAAATATTGTTACATTTGTGGTATTGTCGTTGGTTTATTAAAATTCATATCTTACTGCTTTTTGAAGAACAGATTTGCTTATACCCCTTTCTTTAACCTTTTTTGGCTTCTGCAGTATTTACTGGGTTGCAGGTCCACCTTTTCTCATGTAAATGAAACACACACAGCTGCTTTACATGGATAGCAGTGCAGTTGAAAGTAAACACTAGTAGGCAGATGCAAAGCCACATAGGCAACTGCTTTAGCTTCTCTAGCATCACATTTCTAATTTATCTATCTAGTACATCTGTCCCATATATTCTACATTTAAATGAGGCTTTAGTAAGTGTGCAACAAGCCTAGGCATATTTGCATATGGATGCAAACTGTTTATTTAAATTCTAGGTCGATGTTGACTAGAACTTACCATTTAGAATCTGGGATTGGTCAAACTGCGTAACAGTCTCCTTGTTTACTAGATTTTAGAAGTTTCCCTTTAGCATTATCAGATGTGTTTTCCTTGTAGAACTGAGGTCAGACCTTGGGCACCTCCTCCAGACTGTAATTTTAGCAAACAGTGCCAAGATCAATCTTCCCCCCAGATGAGTCACTGTTTAAAGATGACCAGAACTCAATGACCCAAAAACTACTCTTAAAGCCTACTGACAACATTTAATCTTACATCATAAGAGATAAGACTTGGGGGGCGGAGCGGAATGAAAGGTTTGCTATCCAGCTTTTTTTCCTTGGTGTTTCAGTGCTGGGCAATAAATGCATTTTTAAAAATCTGCATAATTTTCAATAGCCAGCACATTATATTTTGGCCCATTCCAAAACTAAAGGAAGTATATCTAAGAGTCTCACCATTGTATCTTCTCCATTGAGTCATTCAAACTTCTTTTGACTCACAAAGCAGCCCTGACTTATGGACAAACAATACTTAATGCTGGCAGCTCTTTAAAGGAGCTACCAAGTGAGTTTTATTTTTCTTTTATAAAGCAGCGGTGGGTGGCCTCAGTTTAGACTGGATGTTGACCAGATAGTAGCAGTTTCCTGGAGAAAGCTATAATCTCTCATTATAGCTCATAGGGACCAATACACTGAGTCTTAATCCAGATAAAATAGAAATGCTGTTAGTAAAAAATAGAGCCACTCTTTTCATTGGATCATGTTTTAAATAGGCCTTTTTGTCTCCCTGTCCCCATGCCTTTCTGTTATGAATATAAAACCATAAGCTTAATGGATATACACTTCAGTGCATCTAATATAGTTAGCTCTGACTTACAAAATCTTTTGTTAATCTCCAAGCTGCTACAGACTAACACATCTGCCCATCTGGAATTACCAAGAAGAGAGAGGATGTACTAACCATTTTTCCCTTCTAGGCCTGCCCTTTTGTGTTTTAACATCCAGCCTGACAAAAGAGTTTTGGAGAATTCTAAACCCCGCACACCACTTTAAGATACTTTCTTTGTTCGGTTTTTAATTTTTTCTCCCACTTTGCTTCTTAAACTAAAAATAATAATTTACCAAAAAAGTCTCAGCTTATGTAAAATCAAGCATGTAAAGGTTTGATAGCAAGTACAGTCTCATTCCTTGGTTAGACAGTCTATCCCAATTCCATATAGGTATCTAAGCTATGAAGCTGATCATAGCAGACCCCTGCCCGTCAATTTGTTGGGGGTGGATTCAAATGACCAATAGGACTGCTGAGAAGCCATAGTAGGATGAGTCGGTTATAAGTGTAGTGACCTGCTGTTTGAAGGCTTTGACACATTTGTCATGTTGGAAGATGATACATCTCAGCTGGTGTACAATTAGAGTAACCGCCAAACCAACCACTTCTGTCTGATGAGCAATTCCCACCAAGCTTATAACATTAGAAATATTTATTGACTGGAGCTTAACTATCAGATTGAAAGTCTTCACTCCCATCCATTAGCCACTGGGAGCACATGCAATTACAATGTGCCAGCCAACAAGTTTCTCAACTTCACAAAACTGGACAGAGAGAGCTTTTCACATGGAGACAGCCTGCTGGCAATATCGCTATAGGGGCTGTTTCCAGACGGCTTACCTTCTGCCGCTCCATGCCGCAACATCGCGGCTCGTGCTGGGGCGAACGCGAAATATCGCGTTTTCTCACGCGAGAAAACGCACTATTTCACGTTTTCTCTGGCACGAGCTGCAACGTTACAGCATGGAGCGGCAGAAGGTAAGCCATCTGGAAACGGCCAGGGAGTACAATGCATACTCGGCCCACACTATATTCTAAGAACTTTGAACATTGTTTTGAACCAGGAAAGCCACAAAGTTAATATGCCTCCACTGATCCAACAACTAATCGCTGTATCCTGTAGAGGCCTTCCCACATTAGGCACCATCCCAAATGATCTATTTTGAAAGACTTTTGATAACAGATGGCATAAGGGACAGGAAAGATTTCCTGCTTCTCTAATGGATATAGTTCTTGTTTTTCTTTCTCAGTGTTAAAATCTGTTTAGAAATAATGCTAAGGCCTAAGAGAACAAACTCAATCTACAATTATTTTCCTCATATGAACGCTTGGTAAAGAAGTGACAGGGAGACCTAGACTATCAGAGACATACAAATGGCTCAAGAACTCTATCTAATATTCTCCCTAGAGATGTGGTAACAATACTGGAAATGTTTCCTTCACTGTCTCTTATAGCTGTATGGCAATAGCAGTTAGGGAACCCAGGTGCCCACCAGTGGTGGACAATCTCCCAGCATTTGCCTTCCTGCCAGCTGGTTGCTGGGCCATTCGTGGAGACTGCACCCGGAGAAAACACGCAGCACACTTGCTCCCAGGGGGCACAACGAGGTCACTTTCTGAAATGGCATCATCATGCTGGCCGCGGGTGTGCTCCCACCCTTTGTTTGGGCCAATTTTGGCCCCAAACAGACCAGAATTAGCTCTGTGCAGGAGCACATCCATGGCCAGCGTGGTGACGTCAGTTCCCAGAAGTGACATCATCACGCATGCACGGGAACTCACGCTTTGAGCACGTGCAAAGAAAAGCATGCTCAGGACACAGGATAAGTGCCAGTTCCCCTCCCACCGGCAACTCTAATAACGGTGGAGGCCAATAATATGCTTTAGAAACAGTATGTACCAGGTCTCCTTACCGTCCCAGCAGGATGGGGGGGGGGGAATCTAGGCCCTCACCTTTTGAGATTCCCACAATCCTGGCACTGCATGATAATATGACTTTAGTCTTACAAAGAACAGCAACTCAATATGATTCTCCGCCAGGGGAAGAGCAACGGGAGGGATTCTCTCTCTCTCTCTCTCTCTCTCTCTCTCTCTCTCTCTCTCTCTCTCTCTCTCTCTGTCAAAAAGTCTTGGCTTAGGTTTTCCTCTGAGAGCTCAGGCGAGGGGTAACAGAAGGCAGGAAATCCAGGGCGGCTTTTTGCAAGAGAGAGAATCCCCACCACCGCTCTTCTCCCCGGTGGAGAATTGCATAGTAGATTCTCTGTCTCTCTTGTAAAAAGACACCCTGGATTTCCTGCCTCCTGTTATTTCCCACCAACGCCCCCCTGCCCCTGAGCTCCCAGAGCCTCTGCCTTTTCCAGAGCTCCCAGAGCTCCCAGTTGACTTTGGGGCAGCCAGGGCTCTGCCAGTCAGGCCCTCTGGTGGAATGTGGCCCATGGCAGAACAAGGCACAAACAGGCTGACATCACCCATCCATGGTCTCACTGAGCGCTGCAGGTGGAGGCTCCTGCCAAGGGGTGGAACTGATGGCCAGCAGCAATGAGCCAGTTACAACTGCCCCTGGTCCAGGCCAGGTGCTGCCCAGCCAGGCCCAGCCCCCCAGGCCCATCAGAGGAGCCAGCTCCAAGGTGGGCCTGGGGCAGAACACAGGAGTGAGGCTAGAGCAGAGCTATATGACAGCCCCTTGTCCAGGTGTTGGACCTCACCCTAGGGGTGGGGGCCTGGGGAGCAGGGCGGGGCTTATATTAGGGGAGGAATAACAGAGGGCTCCAAACCTCGACCAGGAAGCAGAGCAGAAAACTGACCTGCTTACCAAGGGCAGCCTCTCAGGTAGGAAGGAGCTTTTCAGGGGTGATGTAACCCTGGCCCCTTGCCCACCATATTTGAAGCCAAAAGGGGGGAGCTCTGGCAGGGTGAGGTCTTGAGGAACGACAGTTGGCAGGTGGCCACCTGTAGGGACAGGTCTACGGACTCAGGCACTGCGGCCTCATCAAGGTGGAGAAGCAGGAGGCAGCCCCCGCAACTGAGGAGCCTCATATTATCTATTTGACAACAACCCTTCTTAACCCTTTGACAACAACCTGAAGCCTTCTTAATGCCTATGCAAGCCTCTTTAGGGGGAAAACTATTGGTCCTTAAGGTGAAAATTAATTAGTGTTTTTTAACAAGGCCACACCTCATCTAAAATCTAGCAAGTATGACAACTACTCAGAACAACCTAACAAGAACACCCGAAAAGTCCACTAGGGGCAAAAATAATAGCTAACTGCAGTGCAACACAGCAACTCTTAATTCTTTAATACAGGCAAAAAGCAGTCCCCTCCCATAACAACAGTAATTCTTATCATGTAACAATTAATAGCAAACAACTGTTATTAAACCAAGCAAAAAGCAATCTGCCTCCCCACAATAGTAATATGTAACAATCAGGGCTTTTTTCTGGGAAAAGAGGTGGTGGAACTCAGTGGGTTGCCCTCGGAGAAAATGGTCACATGGCTGGTGGCCCCGCCCCCTGATCTCCAGACAGAGGGGAGTTGAGATTGCCCTCCGTGCCGCTCAGTGGCGTGGAGGGCAATCTAAACTCCCCTCTGTCTGGAGATTAGGGGGTGGGGCCACCAGCCATGTGACCATTCTCAAGAGGTTCCGGAACTCCGTTCCACCGCATTCCAGCTGAAAAAAAGCCCTGGTAACAATCAACAACACTCTTTAAATAATAAACCGCACCAAAAAGCACCCTTTTCCTACCCCTCCCTAACCTAACACCAGGCCAATCCCCCCGCCTGCCCCCAAACAGGAAAAAAAACAAGTCTACAGCTCTCGAGCCAGGCAGAAGTTGCCTAGGTGGTCCTCCAGGCAGGCAGCAGTTCCTCAGGTCACATCATTCCCCGGACAGGCAGCAGCCATAATCCAAACCACAGATCCAAAAGGCAGTAAATCCAAAATACATCCAGAATCCCAGAGCAGCCAGAGGCTAAGAGCACTCACAGCACACTCTTCAGAAATCTCATTCAAAATGGAATCTGCTGTGAGCCAGGCCTCCTTTAATGTTGTTGCAAAATTTGAAAAAAAGCTGTCCCATCGAAGAATCCCTGTGACTGGACAAAAAAAGCTTTTCCACCCATTGCTCACTTCCTCCCCCTCCCTCTTGCCTCATTCCATCCTCCCCCTTTCTGCCTGGGGAAGAACAGAAGGGAGAAGCCAGCCAGCTTTAAACGACCAGTGTGAGAATTCCCAGATAAACCCTAATAATTCAAGTATATTTAGGAATCTAGTATTCAGTATACTAAATATATCCAGAATTATCTGGGTATGCCAAATATACCTGATTAATATCAATTAGGTATGATATAGGTATGTATTTGGCTCAGGATTGAATCACATACCCCTAGAGCCAACACAATAAGCTCCACATTCCCTGTGACAGAAACAGATGCCTGTACAGCCCATTTTACCACATACAACATCACTCTTAATATTTGAAGTACCCCAGTTATTGTTTATCAGATACTGCTGTAAACTTGTGGGTTCCCTCTGGTTTGCAGAATGCTAATTTGTACCCATGGCTGGTCCCCTTATTGGGATTTTTTTTGTTCACAAGTGGACACACCCTTGGCTATTTTATATAAGGATAAACTTGCTCACACTTTAATTTATCTGCAGGAACAGGACAAGTAGGAATCAAGGAGTAACAGGGACATATCAACAGCAGTCATTGTGTGGGACAATGAGACATTCAAATATCACTTCTGCAAAGTTACATTTGTTCAAACACAGCAAAAATCTTAAGCATTAGGCGAGACTTTGAAGAACCTAAAATTACCTTCAAGTGAAGGCAGATCAAGCCAGTCAGGCAACTTTAGCAAGGAATCGCAAAAAAGTGTGCACACTGTCATCAAAGCAACTAATAAAAAGTCTATTTAAGAGATGTATATTGTAGCTACAAACAGATGAGAGAACAGGTATATGTACATTTCATTCTTTGGAGCAAGGAGAAGAAAAGCCTTCAAGGGTTTTTTTTGCTATTCATATACACTATGCATTTCCAGATAATTGGGCATCCACAATCCCTTAACAACATATAAAGGTAAGAATACATAGTAAGTTAAAACTGCAGCTTAACCTTGCAGAATTTAGTTAGCATTGTTATTTGATTTTGTTTTCTGTATTAGAATGATAAACTATTTTGACAGGATTTGTATCCTTTTAGTTCTGTACAGTGCCAAGTGTTTTTTAATATGCTCAAAATATAATAAATAGTACTGTCTCATACCTTAAATATATTTCCTGGAAGTTCCATTGATAGAGCTTACTTCCAAGAAAATGTAGTTAAGTTCACTGTTTTTAGCGAAGCCTTCAGAAATAATAGATTACATTAATACAAACAATCATACTAGGAGAATTCAGTCTTTTTGATCTTTAGGGTGCTACTGGACTTGAATTTTACTCTTTACCCATCTGAAAGTAATTTAAATGTAGCAGAGTGATACTTCTGAGCATGTAAACGTATAGGGAGGTAAAAATAAAGTTCTACATCAGAAGGCTTAGTAGCTACTCAAGAGCAGTGCTGAAATTTTTTTTTAATGATCAACTACTCCTGCAACATACTCTAGCTCAGTAGTTCTCAAACTTTAGCAACCTGAAAACCCTCTTCAAATTCATTTTTTTCACGAACCCCTAAGCTTTCCCACTTTCCCTCAACAGCACACATCACATGTCACAAACCTTTTTTCAAAGTGTGCAGGATACTGCCTGTGCCCTCAAGGGCTTACATCCTGTTGCATCCTCAAAACAATACAGTGAGACCCTTATTATCTATGCTTTAAAAGCACTCTTAAGAAGAATGGTCTGCAAATACCTTACAGCAGTGATTCCCAATGTGCCCTGCGATGTTTTCTGAAACCCACTTGCTTCTTTCCCAAAATATCTGTTTCCCAAAGCAAAGAGCTAGTCCTCACTTTCCTTCACGTCACTGGAACAGGAGGTGCTTCAGAATACCCCCCAATTTCCAAAAGTTCTCACAAAATTCAACAAGGCTGGGCACTACCCAGGGTTTTTTTTCTGGGAAAAGAGGTGGTAGAACTCTCAAGAGGAAAATGAAGAAGGAACACACAGGATTCTTTGAAATAATATTATTTTCAAGGACTATTGCTGAGTATTTTCAAGAGGTGCCAGAACTCCATTCTACTGCGTTCCCCCTGAAAAAAAAGCCCTGGCGCTACCCCTGTTTAAATGGGACTCAGACGGTAGCTGTGTAAGGCCATAATTGAAAAGGTTCTAACGCAAGTTCAAACCCCTGAGCTGGAAATAACTAGGCACTGGAGAAAGAAAGAAGCTTCCTTATTAACTTCTAGACAAATGTCAGTTGAAGAGAAGTGGGAAGCAGCTTGGGAAAAACTTTTGGAGCTACTCATAGAAATAGACCAGCAGCACACAAAATCTGAACTGCATTAATCTGAAAACTACCATTGGCTATCATGTATGAATGCCATATGGTATCTCCCCCTTGCTCTGTGTGTACACTGTGTACATCCTTACACTGGAAAATAGACTATACATGTGGGGAACCTACAAGGACTTGCAGGGAACATCTCATTTTCTCCCAGTGAACTTCCACAGCAGAATGGTAATTCAAATGTGGTCTCCCAGATTCTACTCTGAAACTCTCTCCACTACACTATACTGGCCAGAGGTGGGATGGGGGGAGCTGCTTTTGAAAAGTACAAGCAACCAGGCCTGGTAAGTCATGTAAGTCATGTTGTCTCAAGTTGTCCAGTGGTTGATGTCAGGACTGGCCCCAATGACTTCTCCCTCAAAGACCAAAGCAGCCCTGCAAAGGACCATTCCCCCTTCTCACTTTAACTGACAGAAACGAAGCCTAGAAGACTGACTAAACTGTTATGGAAGCCCAGCAACAGCCACTAAGGACATCTGGTTAAAGCTACAGATGCTCCTTTTAGCATTTGGGGTTTCTGTAAACCCCCCAATGTATTCTTTTTTTAGATTTCAGATTTTTCTGCAAACCTGGGGCATTTTTCAGGTGTATAGGAAGATTGTCTTCTCCATTCATGGCTCCAGTCTCTGGATTTAAATGTCCATAGATCAGGGCCACTTGGTTATTAGTGTATAAGATGGCTGCTGCTGTTGTATTTTGAGCTCCTAGGGCTGAGCAGTTGGTTACCAATAACCAATGAGCATATTTTCTTGCTACTCTTAAATGATCTGGAAACTAGGTAGCATCAGGGACAGCATTACCTTTGAAAGAAGAGAAAGCCAATTCCATTCCCTTCCCTAATCCCATTCCCAGAAAACTGAGTGGGCTCACTTTTCACAGATGGATAGACCCTCTGTCCATAGTAACCAAGGACTTGCTTATCACTTTGAGTCACCTTAGGGACCTCCAGGGATCCCTGGACCCAATCTGAAAAATACAGATCTAGCTCAGTATCACTCAGTATCATAGACCATGGCTCCTTCTAACTAGCCACATTTGCAACGGTTATGAGAAATAACGGATTGGACCTAAACATATGGGCTATGTGGACAGACAGGCGCTCCCACCTGAACAAGAGGAGAGGGTACTATTTCCACAAATTCACCATGTCAATTGCATTTGCCTGTAACATATCCATAATTCCTGATTAATTCCAGCTTTTCAGGGGGCTGCAGTATGAAGGGGGAAGAGGGCAGAGCTGTTCTGTGAGCCAAGCTCTGCTCATAGTTCTTTAGATCTAACCCACTACACAGCTTAAATATCAGCAATATACAAGTTTGTAATTACTTTTTCAGATTAGTAGAGGTACATTGCTGAGGCCCATTTTTAAAACTACATAAATTTACCAGACACTCTTAAATTAAACTTTTCATAAATGATCCGTTTCAAGTATAATATTACTCAGTTTTCAAAACCATTTTGTAATACAGACTTAAGAGTCTTGGATTTAGCCAGTGCACAAAATTGTTTGTGACTGCTTTAGTTTGTATTTGAGTTGAGTCTTGAGATCAAAGAACATTCAGCCTTATACGCAGACGTTTTTAAAAAAATTATTAATAGTTCTGCCAAGGCAAACAGAGCAACAAGCCAGCACATTACTTGTTAGGATTGCTTCAACATGTGATCTTTTGCCTGCACAGGTGTAAGACAAGGTATGAAAAAATAATGTACAACTGGTATGCATGAAAATTGCTAGAATGGCTTTCAAACATGCATTGTTGTTGCCTCAAAATAGATATTTGTGCAATTCTGACACATGAAGGTATGAAAAATTTGTGAACACAGTCCTCTCCACATCTGCATAGAAAAGGGTCACCCGTAAAGCTATCTACCTATCATTTTTTTAATCTTGCACTTCCTTCAAGGTGAATGTGGTTCTTTAAAGCTGTTTTTCAGCATAAAGTTGGCTGCAATACAGGAATTCTGGCTAGATGACCCAGCCATATCAACACCACTGCACACATCAAATAGAATTAAGTCCTGTCCAACACAAGAACAACACCTACATATCCAGGATCATTTTCATAAAACAAATGTTAGCTTTGTTAATCTCCTATGTTTGTAGGTCAAATGAAAGAGTTCTACTAATCTGATTCTAATTGCTAGAATATACATTTTAATTGAAATTAGCTCTCTCTGCTGTTATGTTCAGAACTGATACATTTTAGACTAAAAGGCATTCCTAGCATTACGTTTGAAACCGCTTCC
Source organism: Eublepharis macularius (assembly GCF_028583425.1). NCBI lineage: Eukaryota > Metazoa > Chordata > Lepidosauria > Squamata > Eublepharidae > Eublepharis > Eublepharis macularius. The sequence goes on from NC_072798.1 coordinate 62,252,746, forward strand.
AAGGATAAGCCTTGAAGCAGACCAGATCCTCTTTTGAAACATATCAGAGCGGCTTCACTGGAACCGTCTAAAGCAAGATTTGATTGATTAAACATAGCTCTGCATCTAGTCCCAGGCCACTGGTATCTAGAAAAGCAATTCTCTAGACAAAACAACAGAAAGTTAAATACACAAGGGGACTCGGTAGTAAAACTAACGATTATGAGACAGAATTCCAAATGAACAAAGCGTGCTAGGATCTTTTGTGATCTCTCTGCAATTCAGAGTCACTTTACTCAAGGGCACTCAAAATTCCAGGGGTTTGACAGTGTCAAAAACTGATCTAAAAAAGATGCAAAAGCAATTAATATATACATACATACAACCATTTCTGAACATATTAGAGTTTTAGTATTTTGCAATGATCATTTGAACTTTTTAAAAAGACAGGATATTTATAGTATTATTGTGGGCCAGATCCAGTTCAGGACCACACTCCAAAGCACATTCAATGAGATGCACATCCCACTAAACTCAGCTGCAGAGCTTCCAATTAAAAGAGTTTAGAATAAGGTTGAAAATCTGATTGTGATGCAATAGATCAGTTAAACTTAAGACCCTCAGGAATAATAAAGAGCAACCCCAGCACCGCAGCATATTTTCCTCTTTGCTACCCAACCAAAGCTTGCAGTAGGTGCACTGAGGAGCCCCAGCTTCAAATCCTCACTCAGCAAAGAAAGGTGATCCTGGGCATGCCATTCTCTTTCATCGCAGCTGTTGTGAGAACAAAATGGTGACATGTACCCAATCACTCTTAAATTTTGTGAAGGGGGTTGTTTCCATTTCCCCTTCCTGTTGAAGCGCACTGAGTCCCCCCACCCTCCATTTCTTTCCTGGACCCACAGGAACAGCAAAAGGAACAAAGCAGCAGCTTGCTGTGGAGGGGTGGGAATAAGCAGAAATAGATATATTCCAGTGGGGATGATGATAAAGGGGAAAATAAGTCCTTGCAGGTTCCCCACTGTGGAAATGGCCCCAGCCCAGTGACTAGCACTGCACAACTGGGCCACAGTCTTCCCAGATAGAAGCTGCCTGGGTTAGGGGAAGGAGAAAACTCAAGATGGGGTGGGGGTGGGGATAAAGGTACGCTGATCTGAGGGTGAGAAGAAGAGAAGAGGGCAAGAAAAGGGGAGAGGATATGGGATCTGCCAGGTGCAGAGAAAGAGGAAATAGTGGGGGAGGGAGATATAAGATTCCCCCCCCACACACACAAGGCTTGTGTGATTTCATCTGTCAGTATATCTTCAATGAAGCGACTTCTATGGTAGACTTGCATACGGCTCCCATTCACTCAGCGGGGGCAGGGGATCCCCCACTCCCAGCCTCTGCCCCTGTCACCTCTCACCTGGCCTGCAGAGAGAAAAGACATGGGGAACAGGCATGGGAGGCAAAAAACCTCCAGAGCAAACCTGCAGTGGGCGCACTCCTGGTAGGGCGCGACGACATCATTTTCTCAAGTGATGTTATTGCGCGACTGGCAGGCATGCTCCCATACTTTACAGGGGCCAATTTTGTCCCCCCCACTGGGCTGAATTGGCCCTGCGCAAAACACAGAAGCCTGCTGCTGGTACAATGATGTCACGTCCAGAAGTGACATCATCATATTGGCATTGGGAGCGTGCGTGCGTTTTGCACACATGCGAAAAGAAGCCTCCCGGTACATACCGGTCCCCCCTCCCACCAGTAGAGCATAGGAACTTGGTAACCTTAGGCTTGCCATCCCCACCTGCTGCCCCCCTGGCCCTGCTGACCAGGTCAACAGGAGGAGAAGGATGTGCACATGCTCCTGCATTCCCTCTTGCCCCAGAAAAGGAGGACCCACTGAGCATGCTGAAGACAAAATCAGGAGAAATCCTTCGTTTGGAGGTGATTTCTACTGAACTCAGCTTCAGTGTGCTCTGTGGCTCCTCTGTTATGCTCACCTTCCAGCATCACATGTAGGGTTGCCAGGTCCAGGTTGGGAAATTCCTGGAGATTTTGGGGTTGGAGCCTGGATAGAGTGGGGTTTGGGGAGAGGAGGGGCCTCAGAATGGTATAATACTATGGAGTCCACTCTCCAAAGCAGCCATTTTCTCCAGGGGAACTGATCGCTGTCACCTGGAGATCAGCTATAATTCCGGGAGACCTCCAGCCACCCCCTGGAGGCTGGTAACTCACAGGGAAGCCATGGAGTGTGCTGAAGCCAAGCTCATTAGAAATCCTACAATGCACAGACAAGACAAATCTTTCCCCAAAACCAAGAAAAACCCCAGGCTTTCAGAGAATTCTTTTTAAAAAAGATGGTTCAACCTCACCCCCCATAATAGAAGTAGTATCAGTACCTTTAAGAAAGGAGATCTCACTAGCAATTGTGGGGGTTACTAGGCAACCACAATATTTCCCACCTTCAGTCCTTGGTTTCTGTAAGCAGAATGCAGGAGGAAGACCCCTTTCCAGGACTATTTTGGCCTCCTAGTCCACCCCTGCTCCACTCTGTCCTGCCCTGGAGGAAGAAATCAGGGTCAGGCCTCCACCAGGCAACTTGCTAACATGCAATTTGTGCAATTCACCCAGCCGGGGAGGTGGCTATCAGATTATTTGATGCAACACAATTTGCCAAGGGCCTGCCCATACCATAAATCCCATACCATGAAATCCCATACCATGAAACACAGTTTTAACTAGGATTGCCAGGTTCTCTCAAACTCCCGGCAGGGGATTGGGGCCTGGCACTTACCTGTTTTGGTGGCACGCGCCCCCCTTGCAAGCATCACGACGTCACTTCCAGGGAAGTGATGACGTCACTTCCACAGCGGCCCGAAACGGGCGCAATCCAAACAAAACTGGGCATGTTTCTGGCCACTGTGGAGCACAGGAGTGCTCCTGTGCTCTGCAGCGGCTCAAAATGGGCCCGATCTGCACCAAAATGGGCCCTAAACAAGCCCGATCTGAGCCGAAATGGTTGCATTTTGGGCCCCTGCAGAGGGCAGGTGTGCTCCCACGGTCTGTAGCACCCCCAAAATGGGCCCAATCTGGGCAGCAGCAGCACACGGGAGCACGCAGCGCCACAAGGGAGCATGCAGGGAAGGTACACTTCCCCCCTGGCCAGGTAAGCAGGGGCGGGGGATCCCCCGCCCCCAGCGGGGTCTGGCATCCCTAGTTTTATCCATATATATTATTTATTTATTTATTTATTTATTCAATTTATATACCGCCCATCCCAGGGGCTCTGGGCGCTGAACAGTTAAAATTGATAAAAACAAAACTAAAATCAATATACAAATAATAAAACAAATTAACAAGGTGCAGTGGTGGGGAGAACCTTCCCCACCCCAAAGGTGGGAGGCCGACATGGCACCGCCCCCTTCAATCACCAAACGCCTGGAGGAACAGCTCTGTCTTACAGGCCCGGCGGAACGATAATATGTCCCGCTGGGCCCGGGTTTCCATTGACAGAGCGTTCCACCAGGCTGGGGCCAGGACTGAAAAAGCCCTGGCCCTGGTTGAAGCGAGGCGGGCTTCCTTAGGGCCGGGGACCACAAGTAAATATTTATTCGCTGATCGGAGCGATCTCCGGGGAACGTACAGGGAGAGGCGGTCCCGAAGATATGCCAGTCCCAACCCACTCAGGGCTTTAAAGGTAAGAACCAACACTTTGAACCTGATTCGGAATTCAACTGGAAGCCAGTGCAGCTGGCGCAGGACAGGTGTGATGTGTGACTGGTAAGGTATACCAGTCAGGACCCGTGCCGCCGCATTCTGGACCAGTTGTAGTTTCCGGATCAGGCCCAGGGGTAGCCCAGCGTAGAGTGAGTTACAGTAATCTAGCCTGGAGGTGACCGTTGCATGGATCACTGTAGCCAGGTCCTAGGGCGTCAGGTAGGGGGCAAGTTGCCTGATCTGACGAAGATGGAAAAATGCAGACTTGGCAACCGCCGTGACCTGGGCCTCCATCGATAGGGAGGCATCCAGGAGCACACCCAGACTCTTTACCACTGGCAAAGTTGCCAGTGGTGTCCCATCGAGGGCAGGGAGCTGGATCCCAACATCTGGCAGCCCCCGTCCCAGCTGCAGGACCTCCGTCTTCACTGGGTTCAATTTCAGCCTGCTCTGTTTCAACCATGCCGTCACAGCCTCCAAAGCTCTGGCCAGATTGTCTGGGGCCGTGTCTGGCCGGCCGTCCATCAACAGAAAAAGTTGGGTGTCATCCGCGTATTGATGACAACCCAGCCCAAACCTCCGCACCAACTGGGCGAGGGGGCGCATATAGATGTTAAATAACATTGGGGAGAGTATCGCCCCTTGGGGAACCCCGCACACCAAAGGGTGACGGGCCGATAGATCTCCCCCGAGCACCACCCTCTGTCCCCGACCCTGGAGAAAGGAGACCAGCCACTGTAAGACTGTCCCCCTAATCCCCACGTCGGCAAGGCGGCTGGCCAACAAATCATAGTCAACCGTGTCAAACGCTGCTGTGAGATCAAGTAACACAAGCAGCGCTGACCCGCCTCGGTCCAGATGCCTGCGAAGGTTGTCTGTGAGGGCAACCAAGGCTGTCTCCGTCCCATGGCCAGGACGGAAGCCAGACTGGAATGGGTCCAGGACTAGAGCATCATTCAGGAATTCCTGCAGTTGTACCGCCACCGCCCGCTCAATCACCTTGCCCAGGAACGGGAGGTTCGACACTGGGCGGTAACTGGACGGGTCAGTGGGGTCCAAAGATGGTTTTTTCAGGAGGGGCCGCACTACCGCCTCCTTTAACACTCCTGGAAAAACCCCAGAGCTCAGGGAGATGTTAACAATGGCCTCCAGATGGTCCCGTAGCCCCTCCGAGCTGGCCTTCACCAGCCAGGATGGGCAGGGGTCCAGAGGACAGGTGGTTGGCCTCATCCCCTGCAGGATCCTGTCCACATCGTCCTGAGAGAGCAGGCTGAAATGGTCTAATACGGACCCAGAAGACGGCCAAGGGGTCTCCAGTTCCCTTACTGTATCAACAGTGGGTGGCAGGCCACGGCGAAGGGACAAGATTTTACCCGCAAAATAGCTCGCAAAAGCCTCGCAGCCAATAGTTGAATTAAGAATTTGGTGGTCTCCCTGAGAGAGGGAGACCAAGGACCGAACTGTTTGAAATAATTGAGCCGGGCGTGAGCTAGCGGATGCAATGGAAGCAGCAAAGAAATCCCTCTTTGCTGCTTTCACTGCCACCTCATAGGCTTTCATAAACGTCCTATAAGATGTTCTTGCCTCTTCGTCGCGCCCCCCGCCTCCACACTCGCTCTAGTCGTCTCAGAGACCGCTTCATCTGGCGAAGCTCCTCGGTAAACCAAGGAGCTACCCGTTTGCGGGCTCGGAGAGGACGGCAGGGGGCAATAGCGTCGATGGCTTCGGAAAGACGGCCATGCCAATCATCCACCAGCTCATCTAACGTACTGCCAGGGGGCATCGGATCCCGCAGAGCCGCCTGGAAACCAATTGGATCCATAAGCCTCCGCGGGCGAGCGTAAATCCGCTCACCGCCCACCCGGGAAAGGAGCGGCATGCTCAGACGAGCCTTCAGAACAAAGTGATCTGACCATGGCACTGCATCATAGGCATCCAAGACCACCATCATCCCTGCCCCAAAAATCAAATCCAGCGTGTGACCTGCTTGATGTGTGGGAGCCGAAACAAACTGGGAGAGTCCTAGGGCCGCCATGGAGGACACCAGGTCAATGGCCTGCATGGAGGCATCGTCGTCAGCATGGACGTTGAAATCCCCGAGAACCAAAAGTTTCGGGAATTCCAAGGCCCAGCTGGCCACCGCCTCCAAGAGACCAGACAGGGAAGATGCAGGTGCAGTAGGCGGTCGGTACACCACGCATATTGCCAACCTCTCCTCGGCGTCCAACACTAGGCCCACACAATCAATGCCAGTAATTTTTGGGGTGGGGAGTGGTCTGAAGGAGAAAGACTCCCGAATGAGCAAAGCCACGCCTCCCCCCCGACCACTTGTCCGGGACTGGTGGAGGACCTTATAACCTGGGGGGGCTAGTTCTTTCAAAGCGACCGTCTCGCCCTCCCTCACCCATGTCTCGGTCACGCAAGCCAGGTCCACATTCAATGCTGCAAGATAATCTTGCAGCGTTTTGGTCTTATTATTTATGGACCTGGCATTGCACAGCGCCAGTGTCGGAGAGTGGTTTAATATCCTAGCCCCACAACAGGTATATCTTGGGATGGGACGCAGATTGGAAGGGCACCGAGCCCTACCATGTCTCAATGCCCTTCCCTTCCATAATCTGCTCCCACCACCATACCTCCCGCGTCCCCGGATCACTGGGATCCCCTACCCCAAGCCGGCCTCCTCACCAATGAACATAGTGCTAACCCACCACCCTCACAAAATCAACAGCCCACCAACTATCACAGACTAAGCTATCAAACATACACAAAACCCCAATACCCTACCAAATTAACAACATAGACTACAGTAACTAACACACATAGTATAAAAACAATAAACAAAAAATACAATATAAAAAAAACAAAAAAAACAATATAAAAAAGCAATATAGTTTTCAATTGCTGTGAATTCCGGAAGGAGTTGGAAACAAATTATTAGAAAAAGAGGAAAGCATTTTCAAGCAGATTATACAACTGGTTGTGCTTCCTCTTGGCATTGCTGGACTTAGGGTATAGGTGCAAGGCCACTACCTGGCACCACTGGAGCGTTGGAAGCAGAGCAATAGGTGGGCATGACATCACTGTGTCAGCTGATGCTCTGGGTACTCTGTGGTATTACCATAGTTTCCAGAGAGTTGGCTAATATTCTGATATCACCATTTCTGCTCCCCACTGTTTCCCTGCTGGCTCTGACACCAGGATTGCCAGTCTTCAAGTGGGGCCTGGAGATATCTCTGAATTAAAACTGAGCTCGGGACTCCAGATACCAGTTCCCCTGCAGAACGTGGCTGCTTTGGAGGGTGGATTCTATGTTGGCTTGCCAGTCCCCTAGTGGGAGTAGGGGATCCTCCGCCCCTAGTCTCCACCCCACCACCTCTCACCTGGACAGTGTGTGGGGAAGTGTGGAAACATGGCTGTGGGGGGCAAAGTGCACTCCCATGCACTCCAGAGCACCCAGTGCTGTACCAGGAATGACATCATTCCCGACACAACACAGAAGCAATGGGTTATGATGATGTCACTTTGACCCCCAAATACTAAATTAGAGGGACAATTTTTAAAAATTGGTCCCCAGTTTAGTATTTGAGGTCAGTCTGATCCCCAGCATAATCCATCGCTTCCACATCATGCTAGGAATGACTCCCCTATCCCCTGCTTTCACCTCCCGGGGACCTGGTAACCCTATGGCATTATACTTGCTGATGTTTCTCCCTTCCCCAAACTTCACCCTCTCTAGGTTCCACCCCCAAATCTCTAGGAGATTTGGGCAAATGGCAAGCCCAACTCAAACACAGGGACCAAGGCAGGTAGGTTTCGTGAGTAGGAAGAAAAGAGGCTGTCCAGGACAGCGTGTTGGTATCACCAAGGACAACCCCACCCACTGCTGAGGACATGAGATTGCCTCATCATCTCAGTCTGTTGGACAGCTTTGTGTTCTTGTTTGCTGCCATCCTATATGGCTGGATTTCTGATTTTGGTGCCGTACTGTTCTTGGATGGGTACAGAACACCCCTCCAGCGGAAGACCAAAACAAGGCTACATATTCAGAAGCTCTCAACTCTCAACACATTTTGTAGATGTCTCTAGATGGTCATAACAAGATCAAAACCCCAGATAGCAGTCTGGTGGCAATAATTCCAGTTTTCCAGGATGGCATAATCAGATAAACAGGCATGTCTCTAGCAGAAAAAGAGAGTCTGAATCACTCAGTCAGCCCAGCCCAAAGATATGAACACCTGATATAATGCCTACATTAGTTTCCCAGGAAACTTGCTAATCAAGCTATAGTTAGTCAACAAATAAAACAAAAAAGCCAGAGAGATCCAGTCAAGGGACTTAATCTTGACAGCTGCTTGCCCCAAAAAGCTTTTGCAGTGTATTGTCTTTTTTCACTGGGTGTCATCATGTCTAACCAGGTTTTCATGATCCATTATAATGACTCAGCATTTACTCTAAATCTGGCATAGTCTACATAAGGCCATGCTTGCATTGCAATCTAATTGGATAAGAACAAATTCTTCTGAAGTGTCATTGTAAATACAGTCGCTTGAAGGTAAGTCACTGAAACCTGTAGGACTCATTGGCATGTAAAAAGGGTTGAGATCACCATAAGGAATCTGTTGGGTTTTGTGGCTGAGTGCGGTTTTCAATCAGTGAACATGAAATTGTATCATCAGCTTGGGTGGGTTGCTTACAGCTTGCAGTTCTGTGCATATTTACTTGGGAGGTAATCCCCACAGAACTCAGTGGTATTTCCTTCTAAATAACCATGCATACTTTTCAATTAAACATGTTAAACATATTAATTGCATTTGCTATGTTTTAAGGGATGTTTTAGAAAAATTGTTCTGCAGAAAGACAGCAATAGCAGTGCTTGCTACAGATTTTTCCTAATGCCTGTAATCCTAGTCCTAGTACATTGTTATTAGATGTCTTTTGTTGTCTGATTTAATTGAATTTTTATATTTTGTAATCCTCTTTGAGTCTCAGAGAGAAAGGTGGGTCATAAATGAAGTCAATAAGAAGATATTTCAGACATACAAAATCTAAACTGGAAGAAAACCAGTATGATGAAAGAATTGGAGTACATGTTATTAAAAACAGAATAAAAATCCCTTACCTGTTCTGGAGAACTCTTGTAGTTTTGAAAATATCCCTGAAGTGACAGATGTGAGGAAAAGAAGTAAAACCGACCAAAGACCTGAGAAAATGGTAAAAGTGGCTTGCTAAGTTTTATCAATAGCTTTTTCCAGAAGAATATTGAGAAACGTTTCGTTATATTTGCTTCCCAGTTCAAGTAAACTAGTCTTGGTTACATTCTTTCAGTTACATGGCAGGACCCAAATTCTTGTGTGACTCATTTTGTTATGAGACTGAATATGACTGAGGAAAGTACAAAAGGGAGCACCCTACCCTGCAGGCCTCACATCAAAAATATGTCTCTAATTGGTGCAGGTTTTCTCCTGTGAAGAGTTCCACCCAATGTCTTTGATGAGCACTGAAAGAACAAAATGAACCAAGCAATGTTACAATGCCAATTGTTCCTATGCATCTGATCCTATGCATGTTTACTCACAAGTAATTCCAACTGTGGGTAAGTATAAAAGATGAGACACAAAGTGGAAGAAGTTTGCTCGCTTCTTACATGTATGCTGAATCACTGCAATAGAGTTGATGGTAGCTTAGTTTGCATTGTGTGGTTGCTGTTCTGTCCCTGCAGATGTTAGTTCTTTCTGTCTTACACAAACTATTGCAATATTTGTCAACAACTTTCTGAGTTTTTTCCCTTATTTGTATATTAAGGGTTGGATGGAAGATGCAATGATTAGTGTGTTGAGTGTAAGGGTTACAGAGTGGTATACTGGTTAGAGTATCGGAGACTCAGGGCTGAACTTCCATTTTGCCATGGAAGATCACTGGGTGACCTAAGGCCAGCACATCTTCTCAGCTTGGTCCTACCTCACAGAGTTGTTGTTGAGAGGATAAAATGGAGGAGGGGAGAACAATGTTGCAAGTTCCTTTGGGTCATGGTTGGAGAGAATGGGGGGAGGGGTACAAATACATAAATCAATAAACAAGCCCCTATTGTATTTTGTACAATTTACATTACTCACACACCTGTTTTACATATATTATTTATTCAAATGGATTTTGCTTTTTAAAGATTTTTTCCCTCTTTTGTATGTATGAGAACATGTCTGCACCACTCCACAAATCAGAAAAAAACCTTCAGAAATTTGCTTTGCATATTAAAATGAAGAAAATAATACATGTAGTACCCAACCCCCTCATTATTCAAGATATGAACAAAAACAACTTCAGGGAACTCAGGGGGGAAAGACAAACTACCAGTACATATGCTATTTGCACACAGATATTTTGCTCTGCCTTGGCTTCCTTACAGCAGCACTGACATAATCTTCTGTTCAATCTGTGTTTGTTTTCCACCACTTTGCTGCAATCTTTCCCAAACCCTGATTTGGTTAGGTCTTTTGGAATGAATGCCTTTGGATGCTGCATGTGGGCAGGAAGATGTGCATATTTTTGGGGCCCACCCATATATCGTGCTATTTTCCTTGCTTCAACCCTCATGCCTGCCATTCCTCCCTCCCATTTTAAAACAAATCAAGAATTGGTAAACTGCGATAGCATTTTGTTGATCTGTTGCCATGATCTACTAATTCTCTGTATTTAGTATTTAAAAAAAGACTAAGACACACGTTCCCTTTGTTGAGGTGTTTTAAGGGGAAATGTACATAGTGCATATTTCCCTTATAACTCTGCAACAAAAAGGGCTAGAGAAAATATTTAAGAAATGAAATCTGGAAACCTGGGAATGAGTAGACCATGGCAATGGAAGCCCCTTCTGTACTGGGTACACAACTCCTCACTTTCCCTAAAGTCCTGCAGAAAGACATGGAATCAGCTTGTATGTGTCTGTTCACACCTCTCAATAGAGCAACAATGAATCACTGGCAAAACGCCTTTCCTGCCTTCTTCTCTGTTGCCCTCAAGCATCCGTTTCTCTACTATGGGATAAAAAGAGAATCTAAAACTCAATTATTTCTGACACCTAGATATTTAGCCCCCTATACAATATTCCCACCAGTGTCAAAGCAAAAACAATAAAAAGGGAACTCCATCCTGCTTGCTTTCAAACCAGCGATTCATCAATCCTGCACTGCTTAAAAAAAAAAATTAAGAGGAAAGAGGGGAAGGGGGAAGTACGGAAAGGAGAGGAAGGGAGTGGCTGGCTAGACAAGAGTAGCCAATCACTGCAGTGGCTGGCAGGGGCAGGGCGGTGGAACACTAAGAACAGAATAAAGAGTATGCATGGGGAAACAGCCTACCGCAAAGTGGATTTTTTTTTTTAAAGTTGTGGTATAAGCACTCTCAGGCAAGCTGGGGAAAAGCTGCATAGTGGCCAGAGTGACTACTCATGGTGGCAAATGTGGTGCAGACGGTCATGAAAAAAACCACTGCACTATGGGAACTAAACCGGTGAAATAGACCTATGCAGACTTGGCTGGATAGTCATACCAATTGCAATTCATTCTTTTTTTGAAAAAGCCACTCAGTGGAGGAGAAGGAAATTGCAGCTGCAGGGGCTGAGGCCAAGAAATAGCAGGGAAAACTGCTGTGTGGATGCTCTGCTGCTGCAGCAAATGCATTTGTAGCAGAAACAAGAGCTACTCAGAGAACTGTCTGTCTGCAGAAAACGAAAACCCAAAACTACTTCACAAACTGTTTAAATCTTTTGAAGTACATAAGCATCACTTCAGTGTTCATTGAGGTTTCTCCCCTCCCCCCTTAATGTAGTTCTGCAACATAATACTAAGCATGGTAAGTCAAGCAAGCTCTCCTTAGCAACATGGCATTCATTTTATAGTGAGTGCGCTTAGACTTGCAACCTGAACATGGAGTTCTGTGTTGTCTTTAGTGTAAACCTGTGCTTAATATGTTGCTATGCTAGACATTTTGCAGTTTGTCCATTCCCACACATAAATGCCTTAATCTAACAATTTTGTAATATGTAGTCTCTATGTAAACCTTTATTTTATTCATGCAGGCTAAGGTTGGTTAAATATTGGACTAGAGTTCTTGCATTAGAAACACAAAGATCTTTATATATACATTGTTCCATAATTAACACTTTAAAACGTTTAACCATTTTTGATGTCAGCAGACAAAATCCTGTATGATTGGTCAAATGCCCAACCCTTATGTAAGCCAAAATTAAATATAACGAATAGGTTCTTCATTTCCTGGTAATCTCAATTTATATTTTACTACCATATAATAGAAACAGTTAGCTCAGAGGGAAGAAAGCGATTTATTAGCAAGATGCTACATACATCTTGAACGTGGTATACTTGGGAAAAGTATCAGTATTAATAATGTGTGTTGTCATTTATGGGTCGTTCGCCTGCCCTCGGTTTTGCCCAGTTTACTATGGGAAAGCAAATCCACTGCTTCTCAGAGGATGAAAGAAAGGAAGTTAAACAAGAGCCCCATTAAAGAAACCAGGCAAGGAGTGGTTTATTTTAAGGCACGGGTGTCAGGGATGGCGTGGGATGGGAAAGAAAGGCTGATCCGGAATTTAGGGAGGGGGCGAGAATCCTAGTCTTATCCTATGAACCCGAAGATTCTTCGAGCCATAGGAGAGCTAAGGAGCGGGTGCGAAGCTGTTTCACGAACACCTTTGGACTCAGTAGTTACCGGCTGCCTTCTAACTAGGAGGAAATCCCTTTTACTCCGGATTATCCCGATCCCATAATTATTCTTAAAACCGTTCCAAAATTCTACGGTTTGGCCCCTGCCTGGAGGGGGAAAAATTAAAATCTGGAGTTTTTAAAAACCGTATTTTATAAACACCCACCAGTGGCACAGCTGATATCGGTTCTACCTGTCTCTAAACCCAAACTAGTCTTGACCGAAATGGCTATTTTCTTCGACTTTTTCCTTACGGCGGGAGCAGCGGCGCCGTTAAAGGACCGTTATTCCCCCGCCAGTTGTCCGAAGCTAAAAGACCTTTTACGGCTCTCAGGACCGTTGCCAGGCAGCGGGGGACTACAATTCCCATCATTCCGTTCGACGCCCCTTTTGTGATGTTTGCGCCCCCCCCCCCGCCGTCCTTCTTAGAAGAAGGGAAGGGGGAGGAAGACGGGGCTGGATCTCGCGAGAATTTGTGTCAGCAAAGGGGAAAGGGTGTTGTGCGTGTACAAGTTTAGGGGCTGCCCGGGCCGCCGCGCTATTCCGGGAGAGAACTCGCGACGGAGTCGGGCGCCCGTGGGCGGATCCGCCCGAGCCGCTTCCTCGCCCCACCGCCCGTCTGTCGGCGCCGAGCAACCCCGATGGCGGCTCCGGAGGCTGAGGAAAAGGCGGCTGCCCCTCCGAGCGGCCTCTCCCCGAAAGAGGAGGGCGAGCTGGAGGACGGCGAAATCAGCGACGACGACAACACCGAAGGGCCTCCCGAGCCCAGCAGCCGAGGCTCCCGCGGCCCTTACGCCCGGCGCAGGCCTCCCCCGGATCTCCGCAGCAGCCTCCACCTCGCCTCGTCCCGTCGCTTCTCGCACTTGCGGCACCAGCCCCCGCCGGAGCTCGGGCACCTGCATGGCCGCGGCGGGTACCGGCCGAAGGAGCCTTTCCGGTCGCACCCGCCGCAGCCGCCTCCCTCCTCTTCCTGCCCGCGTCTGCCACCAGGCCCCGACTCCGGCCCCCGGCTCTCCTTCTGGGAGCGCAGCCACAACGCGCTGGACCGGTTTCGCTTCCGAGGCAGGCCCTACCGGGGCGGGGGCCGCTGGGGCCGGGGCCGGGGAGGCAACCCGCCGGGGAGGCCCCCGGGCGGCGGCGGCGGTGTCGGGTATGGCGGCGGCCAGGGCTGGAGGGAGCCCTCGCCTCGGAAACGTATCCTTGCCTCGGGAGCCTCGGCCTGGCGCCGCTGCCCTTCCGCGCGGGGGGGGGGGGTGCTGGGGCCTCGTGGAGTCTCTTAACTCCGGGGTCGCCTGAGTAGGGCGAAGCTGTGGCCGCTGGAGAGCCGGCGAGCTGGCGTTTGTGGGGTGGAGGCCGCAGCGGCCCAAAGGGAGACGGCGAGCCGAAGAAGCCCTCAAAGCGAATGGGTGTTGGGAGTGTCCTCAAAGAGGCCTTAGGAAGGCCTGCCTTAGAGTGGGTTGGTTGGGGGAGAACAGATGAGTTTTGCGCGGGGGGGGGGTGGCCTTTACAGTGACAAGTGTGAAGTGAATAAGTTTTTACAAACTGTTGCTGAACTTCACAGTTTGAAATGGTTGCTGTACAACTGTTTTGTTCTCAGTTACATAACTGGCAAGTGGTAGGAAGGCTTGTCAAAGGAAGACTATCCAAAGTATGATTAAAGATACTTTGTAAAATGTTACAAAATCCACATGCGCATAGTGGTAGCTTAAGTGGACGAGGGGTATAGAGCAGAATGCACTTTCTAAATATCCCCTAACAGTAGGATTTAGTTTTCTTTATAGGATTATGATGCAGAATCAGTGTTTGCTGTTAGTTTAACTTCTTTTTGTAAAATCTGGAGTACTGTTTTCAGTAAAATAATTTCATAGCAGCCATTAGGTGTTGGATTGCATGTATCATTTGAGAGAACCTGTGTTTAAGTAATGTCATAACTTTCAGAAATTTGATTAGTAATTCATATTTTGAGCATTTACTGAATGAGCAAGAGAATGAAGGGATATAACTTTGATCTTACTGTTCTGTTGCCCCTTGAACAGGGTGTGGTTCTTTTCCTGTGTTCTGGTTTCAGTCTTGTTTATGGAATACAAAAAAACCTTCGGATTCTGAGCTGTTGCTGTTGAGTAGTTTGGGCTGTGCAAGCTGTGTTGTAGCTTACCCATAAGTTGTCTGTTCAGAAAGTCTTGGTTTTTAAAAAATGTCCCAGAAGTATAGTTGAGGTTTCTCAATCTCTGTTTGTGAGGTTTCTCAATCTCTTGTTTCTTCTGTTTCTCAATCGGTTTCTCTTCTCCATTTCCTGTTTTTATAGTTGTTGAAGATGACACAGTCATTACATTTGGTTCCTTATCAGAAAGCAAATAGCCACTTTAAATGAACAAAAATATTACACAGCTGTCTCATCCCATGACAGCCAGTGCGGGGAAGTGCATAGGGTGGCTGGAGAGACCTGGCTTCAAATTCTTGCTTGACCATAAGAGTAGCAGCAAGTCACTATCTCACTTGGTGGGGAGGTTTTTTGCTTGTTGGAATATAATTCCTCCCTGAGCTCTTTGGAATGAGAAACTATAAACTATAAAGCTCTTACATTGCCTTCAAGTAACTTTATGTAATTATGCAACTACCATCTGAATATAGCTTTATCCAACTCCTTTGGTTTATCACAATGTATGTTTATGACTAAGTGTGGCAGTCAATATCAGCTGAATTTTTCCCACAGCTGTTATTTGTTGGGTACAGTCCTTTTTATATCTGAAGACTTGTTCAGCGCATCAGCCACTGTGCTTTTTAAAGAAGCTCAGTGACTATATATACCCTTTGCTCCATAGAGGCAAATGAGAGCAATGTTATGATGTGGCTGACACAAGCCTTTGTTTCTTTCTGTTTCCTATTATAAATACAATTAGATTATTGTATTTATAAATTGGTCTTGCAACAGCCACACAGATGAGGCTTTTTTAAACGCAGTGCATGGATTTAAGAGCTCTTTAATACTACTAATCTGACGCTGAAAATTTAACTTTTTAATTTGAAATCTTTTTCAAAATGATCTCAGATAAGTATTAGAAACCCCTAAATTTTGAGTGGGCTATGGCATTTCTCCAGAGTTTTGGCATCAGATTTGCCAGACAATTACCAAATTTCTCAGTGTATTGATTTTGGTCAAAAACATATAGCAGGCATGCATACCAATTATATTAGTAACCATTCCTTTTGCTGACTTTTTGAATGTTTGGCACAGTCATCTGCTGTACTGAAATATAGACAGTCCTGTGTATGTGCTATAGTTCTGCAGAAGTATAGAAAACTCACAGAACACGGATTAGCTGTAGAATTCACCATACTAACACTATCTTCTTTATCCTTTTAAAAAAGTTTTAACTCTTGTTTTTAAATATGTTTGAAGGTTTTAGAATAATGCTTGCTGAAATCAGAAGCGTGAAGTTTGGATTTACAGGATTTTCAATGGTTACAGGTGGACTTTGCTGTTCTCCAGTACAAGCCAGTGTATATAAATGGGAAATTGGTAGAATAAATATTACACAATGAAGGCACGTATATTTACATATCTTAATCACAGAATGTAGCACAGAAGCATATGTTTTGTTTTTAAGCACAGGGTACCTACACACGCACAGTCATGTGGGTCACAATGTCAAAGTGTTGAGCTTGAGAAGTTCTCCCTCTTCAGACAGAATATTAGGTTCTGATGGCTTGCAACTGCAGCTTCAAAATTAAGAAAACTAAGGCTTATCTGACTTCTTAAACTGTGATAGACCTGCCAGCAAGAGCAATAAAATACATCTTGGTAGCATGTCCAGCACTACCCTGATGCTCTTTGTTTGTTCATAAGGTGATATCACCTGGGCTAGGTGCAGGCAAAGGAGGGAAACAATCAAGGCTAGTTGTGACAGGGAGGTGGGAGTGTGGGAAAAGCTGCTTCAGCATTAAGTTACCCCAGGAGGGGAAAATTAAATTTTTGTTTAAGTTTTAAGTTAAATTTAAGTTTTGTTCCTTTTGGCTTTGTAATAATGATGTTAAATGACACGCCTACTCTATGTAACTTCCTTAATAAATAAAGCAGCTAAAATGTTTGGAAAGTGCCCATCTAGAAAACAGAACTATTTATCTAAAAATGATGACACGGTTGAAGAAAGTTTTGAAGATCTGCTGCTGAAATATAAACAAATTCAACTAGAGCTTGAATATATTAATAAAGATGAGAAACTGGCTTTGAGTAACAAAGAAGAAACTCCTCAGCAAAATGATGATAAAACAGCCAACCTTGAGGACCAAATTGCTATAGATAGTGTCAGTATTACAAAGGATACTGTATGTGAAACATTTCCTGAGGAGAAGAATCAAGTATTAACCTTTCAGGCATTTGAACTGAAGCCTCTCAGGCAAAAACTGTCTACGTTAGCTGAGAGAAGCAAGCTGAAGAAAGCAAAAGACGGAACAAAGCAACCATCACAAAAATCTGAATTATTGGATACTAACCAGGGTAACTTCTGTTTACTTGTAATAGCTTCATAATTACAAGGGATTTGATTTTTATCAGTTGGAAATCTGCCTTTTGCTTGCAACAAAATAACTTTTGATGTGTAAACTTGTTAATTATAGATTGAAGATCATTTTAACTTTGGCATTTATTGGTAAATTTAGAGTAATGCTTTCACAATACAGTAAAGAGGAGTTCTGCTTCATTTTGCTGAGTATATTCAGCACATGCATTGTCCTATTCCTTAGTTAGAACAAGTAGCAGATAAAAGTGCAATCACTATAGTACTGGAAGAGAATGGATTGATACACATTCTGTGTCAGTGGCCTGTGTAACTTGCTGCCATTTTTCCTTTTGGAAAAGCTGTGCAGCCTGATGGGGGGGGAGTGACTTTTGTTGCTGTGGACAAACAAACCCATCCTACGTTTGATTGTGGGTGCATGTGGTTGGAAGTATGTAGTGAGTCATGTCTCAAAATGCATGTCACTCATTCTAAAAGAAAACATTTCATAGTTTTTTTCCCCAGGGCTCCCCAAATTTTTCAGTTTTTCCACTGGAAAAATTGGGGGAAATTCCTTGGGCGAGACCATGTGTTTCCCCCTGCTTTTTCTGTGCCTTCATATCTCTAGTTGTGACTAGGCTGCCTCTTCTGTTATCCTTTTCCCTCTCTGCACATGGTGGATCTGGGGTATAAAAAGTTTAAGAAAGGAAAGCAAATGTCTGGAGGCATCTGTGCTTGTTACCACACCTAGATCTTTGTACCTTGGAGAACCAGATACCTAGGCTTTGGAGCAATTCCTGTAATTATATACCAATAATTTGTATATTTTGAAACAAGTGTGGCATTTAGTGTATTTTAATTCATTTATTTCCAAGTATTTGGCTTTGTCATTAAGCTTGGGAAAATGCTACTCTTTGTTCCAGAAGCAGATGAAAAAGAACAAGCAGAGCAAAAACTTAGCTCTTCAGATGCTGCAGCAGTGAAGGTAAGAGATGACCTTACATTCTGACAAAAGGTAGTCTTGAAGTTTGAAAATTGTCCATCTGTAAAATGCTTTAATCTTGGGGGTGGGGGAGGTGCTTTATGATCAGTTTAGTCTTGAATGCAAAGCTGAGAGATGTTTGTATCCTTTTCTTCCCACAAAAGAAGCTGCTTGATGAAGAAGAAGAGATGTCAGAGTTGCAACTAAGGCTGCTAGCTCTTCAGTCTGCTAGTAAAAAGTGGCAGCAGAAAGAACAGCAAGTGATGAAAGAAAGCAAAGAAAAACTAACAAAAGCAAAAACTGTGCAACAAAAGGTGAAAACTAGTACAAAATCACATTCTGCCAAAAAAGCAAGCACTGCAGGTAAATCATTACAAATCGGTTTGCAGTAGCTTTAGAGACCAAATATGTAATGTATTCTTTGTCTATTTGTTCTCTGTGTTTGAGGAAAGTATAATTTCAAAAAGTACTTCTATTTTAAAGCTAAGCAAGCATTGAGAAAACAACAAACAAAGGTATGGAAAAAACTACAGCAACAGAAAGAGCAAGAAAGGCGTCAGAAGGATGAAGAGCAACAGAAACAAGAGGAAGAGGAGGAAAGAAGAAAGAGGGAAGAAGAAATAAGAAAAATTCGTGATCTTTCTAATCAAGAAGAACAGTACAATAGGTTCATGAAGCTGGTTGGGGGGAAGACAAGATCAAGAAGCAAGGTAAAGTGGCAGATATACATTACATGAATATTTTTGTGCTTGATTACCATGTTTTCCTGAAATATTGATTGCAAACAATGTTGTTGTATCTCTGCATATAATGGAGGTTAAAATTGGCATTTTGATCCTATGTTTCTGTAAGCATTTTATTATTGGGTTGGCTGTTTTGAAAACCCCTGTGAGTTAATAGGATTAGACTATGATCTGAAAGTCATAAGACTGGCTTTATCTTAGCTGTTGGATTGTTGAAGTTTGAGTCACTTTCTCATCTGTAAGTTAAAAATACTGTCCTGCTTGGCAGGGCTTGTATACTCTGTGAAAAAAGGATTGTAAAGCACTTTGCATTAATCTTTTTTTAAAGCTTTCTGCATTCTGTGGTGCTTGTGTAGTTTTTAGTGTCCAGCACATTTAATGTTTTGGACTTTCAGATGACTTTGGGTACATAGATGGTAATCAGAACGATGGCTGCAACAATCAAAAATACACACTAATGGGTAGTGAGATGTAATGGATTGGCTGCAATTGTACTGAAGAACTAAATTAAACTCATTTTACTAGACATGATCCAAGTTGGTGTTCTGCTTAACCATAAGTGGGCGCCAGAAGATGGTGCCATAGACATAGATAGCTTGTGCTTGCTGTGTCTTTTCTCTTGAAGTTATTTGTAACAGCAGTATTAGGGACAAGCTTATATATTATGTAATAGATCAATGTCTAGATTTTTCAGTAGTCCAAATTTTATTTGAAAGCAATCGAGAAGGTTCCTGATTTGATTGTGGTAGACACACCAGGAGAGCATCTGCTGAATCTTTTCATTTCATGCCATTTTCCAGATCTAAATGTTCTCCCCCCAACCCTGCCCCAGCTTCATTAGCTCCCTATTCCCCACTAGATCTCCTTTATCACAGATCTACACATCATAAGTATTTTCTTCTTAAAGCAATACACAAGAAAGCAAAAAAAAATGCTCTAAGAACATCTTCCCCTTTTTTTCAGTCCTTAGATAAAGACTTGAGAAGGTCATTTGATAAACAATCTACTGAGAGTGCAGGAGGAATCTATCAGTATGACAATTACGATGAAGTTGCTATGGACACAGAGAGTGAAACTAATTCTCCTGGTAGGTGATATTTAATATTTGGATTAGAATATCTTTCTACTATTTTCTTAATTTTAAATTTTATATCCCAAGCTTTTATTTCCATTTATTCATTTTTTAAAATGTTTGCTACATGAAAAGCTGTTTGTATAATTTTGTTGTTAAAAGGAAATTCCTCACACACTTCAGTGCAGCTGTACCAAACAGGGAAAAGAAAGTCTTGCTAGGTTTGCACATGTTCTCACAGATGTTTGCCATTTAGAGCATTACTATTCAAGACAGATTTTAATCTGGGTGTCAGTGCTGTGCTTTGGAAAAATTATCCTGTCTTTTTGTCATGTTCTTTAGGTCTGCTTTAAGGCATACCATGAATTAGAATTTGCTGCCTCTGCTCCATTTATTTATGAACTCTGCAGAACTCATGATATGAATGGAAGTTATTAGGTCGTGTTATCCATGGCTTAGAATGTTTTAAACTAGTTCTTCTGTATGGTTTGTTCCTGTTGTATTTGTGTAATTTGATGTGGTTTTTTTCACTTCAACAAATTCAGACTGTAGATTCACATGGAAACATTTTGTTCATCTTCGTTCTTCTGTGCCTCCACACATGGGGGACTGCGCAGGCGCAGGCCAGCCGCCGGAGAATTTTCTAGAGCTTCCATGGCTCCGAAGGGGCCGTTTGTCGCGCGCCTCAGCGACCGTTTTCCCGCCCAAACGGTCACGTGATCCTCCAGCGACCAACGGCCCCTTCCCTCAGTTCTCTTCTTGCCGCCGCTTGGAGAGAACGTGAGCTTCGTTGCTCTGTGCTTTTCTGCTTCGTGCTTTATTCTGACTGATTGCTTGGCTTTTGACTTCGGACTTCGTGACCTCGACTATTCTTCGGATCTCGTTTGGACTTTGTTGTGGACTCGGTAATTTGACTCGGACTGTTTGTTGACCTTCCTTTTGCGTGCCCCTGAAGATGGCCTCAAAGGCTCTCTTCAAGCATTGCCTCCAATGCCACACTAAAATGGCCAAGACCGATGGCCATGAACTGTGCCTGTTCTGTTTGGGGGAGACCCATAATGTAACGGCCTGTAAGATTTGCCAGGGCTTCACCAGCAAGGCCCGACAGGAGCGCAAGGCCCGTCTTAACTCCTCCCTGTGGCAGAAGGTCATGTCCGGAGGCGCCCCGTTGCCCTCCTCCAAGGCCGGCCCTAGCCACTCTGCCGAACGGCATTCCGGAGCTGGCTCAGTGGCCTCCGCGAGGTCGGGGTCGAAACCGCGTCCCCCGAGTGCCTCGGCGTCGAGAGCGGCCTCTCCAGCGCAGGGACCGGTGCGGC
The DNA here is from genome assembly GCF_028583425.1 of Eublepharis macularius. Taxonomy (NCBI): domain Eukaryota; kingdom Metazoa; phylum Chordata; class Lepidosauria; order Squamata; family Eublepharidae; genus Eublepharis; species Eublepharis macularius. Next base: position 62,273,748 of record NC_072798.1, read on the forward strand.
CGCCCCGTAGCGCATCTTCCACCAGGTCGGATCCGAGACCGACATCGGAACCGAGGATCCGTCTACCGAGTCCCCGATCGGAACCGACGACCGGGTCGATTCCGGTAAAATCTAAGAGATCGAGGCCGAGGTCCCCTTCGAAGGCGAGGAGCGCGTCGGTTCCGAGGTCTTCTTCGGAACCGGCGAAGAAGAAGAAGAAGACCAAACATCACCGGTCGCCGCATCCCGCTCCCCAGGAAGAGGTCATCGTGCTTCCTCACACGCCTTCCCCTCATCTGGATTCCCCGGAGCCAGAGGACATCTCCGTGCCGGTGCCGGATCCGATGGCCTTCGAGACGGTGCCCGCAGAATTCTCTTCGGGACCGGAGCCGAGCCCGCGCCGTCGGATCCGAACATCGCCTGCTCTTCGGTCGCCGAGGCTGGAACCGAGCCCGTCTCCTCGTCGGAGCCGTCCGTCGCCTGCCCGTCCGTCTCCACCAGCTGCCGGTCGTGAGCGACGTCGGTCTGGGGACAGTGTCCGATCGGTCCGGTCCACTGCGTCCCGACATCGACAGGCCTCCTACCTCCCCTCGCCATACCATTGCCAGTGGGAAGGGGCACCTGCAGGTTTCTCCGTGTCGGAACCGAGGCCTTCGACATCGAGGTCGACGTGGGCTCCCCCTCCGCACCAGGTTCCGGAATCCCAGCTCGGTTCCGATGAGGAGGATGTGGAGAGCTTTGGCGGCTACCAGTCGGAGTCCTGGTCCGAACCATCGCCAGCTGAAGAGCTTGTACCATCTGCGGACTCGCCATTCGAGGACCTCCGCATCTACGCCGACCAGATGGCGAGGATGGCCAAGGCTCTCGAGATGGACATCTCCTCGGCGGTTCCCCAGACCAAGGACAAGCTCCTCAAGCGCATTTATGGAGACAACCCGGCATATGTTGGCTTCCCCATGCTCGAGGGTCTTGAGGAAATCGTGGAGAAGGTGTGGCAGGTGCCCTGCGATCAACCTCCAACATCCAAGAGGATTGAGCAGCTCTACAAGATCAAGCAGGGTACCTGGCCGGCGCTGGTGAAACACCCTCCACCTTCCTCCTTGGTCACAGAGGAGTTCAACCCCAGGCGATCGGGTCACTCCTCGGTACCTGCTGATAAGGAGGGCAAGAAACTGGATGCCATGGGCAGGCGCCAATACATTGTTTCTTCCCTAGGTCTGAGGATTGCCAACTATCAGACCATCATGGCAGGGTACCAGCTGTACCTCTGGGAGAAGTTGGCATCCTATACGCGAGACCTCCCTCCTGAACAGAAGGCTGTGGTGTCCCTGCTGCAGACAGAGGCTGTGAGACTGTCTAAGCAGCAGATGAACGCTGGAAGCCACGCTGCTGACACTGCTGCTAGAGGAATGGCTTCGGCGGTGGTCCTCAGGCGCCACTCCTGGTTGCGGTCTACGGCCCTGTCCCAAGAGGTGCGTTCCAGAGTGGAGAGCATGCCATTTGAGGGGGACTCGCTCTTTTCCAAAGCGACCGACGAGACCCTGAAGAAAAAGAAAGAGGACCGGCAGACGGCGCGGTCTTTGGGCCTGGCTCCAGCGGACAAGCCCTCCTCCAGGTCACGGTACGCTCCCCGATCTGGTCCCTACCATTACCAGGGCAGATACCATCAACAGCGGCCAGGCTACCAGCAGTATCCTGCCTACCAACAGCGGCCTTACCCTCCCGCACAACAGCAGAGGAGGCGTCGGCCCTTCAAGCCTCGTCCGGCACAACAACCGGCCCAGCAGAAGGATCAGCAGGGCACCGGGAGGCAGTACTGACGGGTCACGCCAGCCGTATCCCCGAACTTTTCGGACAGACTTAGTCCACTCCTCTCTGAGTGGGAGTCAATAACATCTGACTCATGGGTCTTAACTATTGTTGAACTGGGATACGGGCTGGAGTTCGTTGAACTGCCTAGATGCAGTTCACCCCTGACAGCTGTCAATAACACTATGGCCGAGCTGGATGCGGAGATCGTGTCGCTCTTGGCCAAAGGTGCTGTGGAAGAATTGCCCTATGAGGACTCTGTAAGGGGATTCTTCTCTAGGTTCTTCCTGGTCCCTAAGAAGGATGGGGGCTTACGTCCCATCTTGGATCTGAGGGGCCTTAATGCCTTCCTCAAGGTGACCAAATTCAAAATGGTAACGTTGGCGGCTGTGATCGCCTTGCTGAAACAGGGGGATTGGTTTGCGGTTCTTGACTTAAAAGACGCATACTTTCACGTGGGCATACGGAAGGAGCACAGGAAGTACCTGAGCTTTGTTTACCGGCAACGGGTTTTCCGGTATAAGGTGCTCCCCTTTGGCCTGTCCACTGCCCCACGAGTGTTCACTAAATGTGTGGCCCCTGTAGTTTCCTTCCTACGGGAAGAAGGCTGTACCATCTTTCCGTACCTCGATGACTGGCTCATCGTGGCTGAATCGGAGTCTAGGCTGGTGCAGGACATTGGCTTGGTACTTAGCACTTGCCAACGCCTGGGGCTCCTGGTGAACTTGGAGAAATCCAAACTGGTGCCCAACTGCAAGGTGTCCTACATTGGTGCACTGTTAGACTCTGTGGAGGGTAAGGCCCTGCTCCCCTTGGAGAGGGCTCGGTCCCTAAGGGGTCTAGTGTCCATGTTTAAAAGGAACCGGTTCCAGTCTGTGCGCACTATCCAGTGCTTACTAGGGCATATGGCAGCGGCCACCTCTGTGGTGCCTTTCGCTAGGCTGCGTATGCGCCCTCTACAGAACTGGTTTGTGCGGAGGTATGATGCTCTACTGCACCCTCCGTCCCTCAAATTCTCTATCCCGAGGGTCATCCTCTCCTCCTTGGACTGGTGGCTGTCTGATGACAACTTGTTTAGAGGGACCCCTTTCGGGTATCAACACCATGACATCACGGTTACTACTGATGCCTCTCTGTTGGGATGGGGGGCTTACTGTGGTGATGTGTCGGTGCAAGATGTCTGGTCTGACAGGGAAAAGACCCTCCATATCAATGTGCTTGAACTAAGGGCCATTCGTTTCGCACTTGTGTCTCTTACAGCACTGCTGAGAAATCGTCATGTCTTGGTGCAGACGGACAACACGACTGCCATGTACTACGTGAATCAGCAGGGGGGCACAGTGTCCATGGCCCTCTGCCGGGAAGCCACACTCACTTGGCAGTGGGCTATCAAGAACGGCGTGTCGCTCCGTGCTATACACGTGGCTGGGTCGGACAATGCCCGGGCAGATGCCCTCAGCAGGGTCCCCTTGCTGGAACACGAGTGGGAACTGAACGTAGAGTGCGTTGGGCCGATCTTCCAGATGTGGGGTCATCCAGTGATAGATGTGTTCGCCACTGCGGCGACCACCAAGGCCCACACGTTCTGTTCCAGGGCAGGGAGCGACCCCCTCTCTATTGGGGATGCCTTCCAGTTTACGTGGACGCAGGGCTTGCACTACATGTTTCCTCCGTTCCCCTTGATTCCCAGGGTCCTGTGCAAGATAGAGGAGGACGGGACGGACTGCATCCTAGTGGCCCCCTTCTGGCCACGGCAGGTTTGGTTCCCGAAGCTCCTGCGGATGTCCCAACGGACGTATGTGAGTCTGCCCCCTCGGCAAGACCTTCTCCTGAACGGGAGCCTAGTCCACCACGATCCCAGGAAGCTGCATCTAACGGCTTGGCGGATCGTTCCTCCCCGATAGGCTTTACTGACGAGGTGCAGAGGGTCCTCCTGAATGCTCGTCGGCCATCCACTAGGCGCGCTTATGCGGCCAAGTGGCGCAGGTTTGAGCTCTGGGCGCTTGCCAGAGGAGTGGTGCCCGAGAGCAGTCCCTTGGGGGTTGTGTTCGAGTATTTGTGCCACTTGCGTGGCCTGGGCTTGAAGGTTTCCTCCCTCAGGGTCCACCTGGCAGCGATATCAGCTGCTCACACCCGAGTTGAGGGTGCTACGGTGTTTTCTCACTCGCAATCCCGCCAGTTCCTTAAGGGCATGTACAATCTTTACCCACCTGTGTCTGCGCCAGTGCCTCGGTGGTCACTGTCCTTGGTGCTCTCACATCTCATGTTGCCCCCATTTGAACCTATGGCTACATGCCCCTTGGATATGCTATCCTACAAGGTAGCATTTTTGGTGGCCGTCACGTCGGCCAGAAGGGTCAGTGAGCTGTCTGCACTGCGGTCTGACCCTCCCTTTCTTGTGTTTCATCCCAACAAGGTGGTCCTGCGTCCCTGCCTTGAGTTCCTGCCCAAGGTTGTGTCCGCCTTCCACCTCTCGCAGGATATCTCACTGCCTGCATTCTTTCCTCAACCCTCCTCTAAGGGGGAAAAGGCCCTCCATACCCTAGACTTGAAGAGGGCCCTAGCCTATTACCTGGATAGGACAAAGGAATTCCGCACCTGTCCTCACCTGTTTGTATGTTTTGGGGCCAAGGACAAGGGTAACAGGGCTTCCTCACAGACCCTGTCTAGGTGGATTGTGACGGCCATTAGCAAGGCCTATTCCCTGGCAGGGGTGGCTTGCCCGCTTCATGTCAGAGCCCACTCCACGCGGTCCCAAGCATCCTCTTCGGCACTCCTCAGGGGGGTGCCCCTGGTTAATATTTGTAAAGCAGCCACATGGTCCTCTGCGGACACTTTTGTCAGGCATTACGCCGTTGATGTCAATGCAGAGCAGGATGTATCTGTGGCTAAGGCTGTCCTACACTCCCTTTTTTCCTGAGGGAGTCTTGGGAAGACTTTCTTGGCGTACCTGTTAGGTACCCTTGAGTGAAAGAGTGTATATATGTACCTTGGGGTGTATACATGTGTAAATATTGAGTATTTATGTGTCCTTACACAGTGTTTTTACATAGATGTATATATACATATCTATTTGTTGTTGTTCTTGTTTGTTCAATAAAATTGTGTTGGACTTCACCCCCGCCTTCCTTATTGTGTGAAGCTTGGTACACTCCCATGTGTGGAGGCACAGAAGAACGAAGATTAAAACAGGGTTAACATACCTGTAACTTATGTTCATCGAGTTCTTCTGTGCTGACACACAACCCTCCCTCCTACCCCGCTGTGAACTCCAATACACAATAATGTGATGGCTGTAACGGAAATTGGTGTTTTTAAGGTGTTACGGCTGAAGTGTGTTGGTCAAGCGGCGGCAAGGGAGAACTGAGGGAAGGGGCCGTTGGTCGCTGGAGGATCACGTGACCGTTTGGGCGGGAAAACGGTCGCTGAGGCGCGCGACAAACGGCCCCTTCGGAGCCATGGAAGCTCTAGAAAATTCTCCGGCGGCTGGCCTGCGCCTGCGCAGTCCCCCATGTGTGTCAGCACAGAAGAACTCGATGAACATAAGTTACAGGTATGTTAACCCTGTTTTTTTGAAAAAAGTTATCCAGACTTGTATGAGAGCTAACCTTTTTTCATAATGTGTGACAGGTAATGGTATGTCTTGCAACTAGAGAAGCATTCAGCGATTGGGCTTTTATTTTGGTGAAACTTGGATTTTTATCCACTTTAACGTTTAAATAAATCCACTTATACAGAGATTTATTTTTCTGATTTGTCAAATATATAGAAATTAAGCATCCAACATTTTCTAGTTCTTGTGTATCTTGATTCTTGGTGGCCCTTTGCTTGCCAATATTATAGTTCTAATTATGTATCTTTAAAGATTATTCTCAAATCAGGTTCCTCCTCAAATACCTTAAATCAGGAAAGAACCTAACAAAAGCAAGTAGAAACTGTGCTTTTTAAATGTGGTAGTTGAACCGTTTATGCCATTTGTTGGATGAAGTATTTGGTTTTCTTTGTATGCTATCGATACTTTATTTCTTTGTACTGAGTTTTATTACTGGCTTTTTTTAAAACGAAGGAACAACTTTAGCGTAGAATGATGATATATATATAAAACAGACATTCTTTAAAAAGGTTCTCTGTTAGTGTCTAAGGACCCCTAGGCTGCAGTTAGGCATCATGGCAAACTAAACAGAGGATCAGATCCAGAGTGAATTTTCCAGTGATAATATGGAACTTTCCTAGTTGCCCCCCTATCTCTGCAGCCCACTGTTCTCCACAAAATGCTACTCCTAGGGAAATAGGAGACTTTGAGGAATGGCATTAAGGGGGAATTGGTGGAAATTGCCAACATAGTCTAGATCCAACCCAGAGGTTTGTCAGCCCCAAGCATAAATATATGTTTAAACTATTAACAGCCTACTTATAAAAATATTGTGCTGTAACATGACTACTTTTGTTTTGCATAATTCCTTTGAAGCGGCTTCTCCAGTACAGCCCCCATACTTTGAATGCCCTGTTGGATTCTTTTCTTCTGCCAATCCACAAATTTCTCTGCCTCCTGTGCCACAAGTTTCGGTAAGTGATTTTGCAAGAATGAAGTTGTATAGAAGTAGGAGGCTAGAAATATCTCAAGGTCTTCCCTATGTAGTTGAGAAAACTGTTTGAATATTCTTGTAGATTTTGTGATTTTGTTGGTAGTCTTGGAAGTTTTCTCTTCTATAATTGTTGATTGGATTCTGCTGAAACGAGAGTTGTCCCTCTAGTTGTCTACAGATTACTCTTACCTTTGGGGATTGCTGAACTTCTTCTGTTGTAAAGTGCAATGTTGGTCTCATCTGGTAAGTTTCTTGAACTACTTGAGAGACTCAAGCAATTTTCTTTTCTTATGTGCTTCAGACCCTACCATCAATAAGCCAGTTGTACGCAGAAGGCATTTCAAGTGTTTCTTTAGAACCTCTTCCTCCTCTCCCTCCTCTTCCACCTGAAGAACCAGAACAGCCACCAAAGCCTCCATTTGCAGATGAGGAAGAAGAGGAAGAAATGTTGCTACGAGAAGAATTGCTTAAATCTCTGGCAAGTAAACGAGCTTACAAACCAGAGGTAGGTTCTAAATATAACCACAAGATGGCAGTCATGCCACATCATAGTTTGCAACAGGTGACTTGCTGCACAAGTAGCTTTGGTTTCATTTGAACAAATCAAAAATGTAGGCCAGACAGTGTCAAAATGGTGGGAAGTCAGAGGCTTTTGTTATGAAGTGGAGGCTGCCATTAAAAAAAAAATAATAGTGTCATGGCAAACTTCTTGTAAACTGAAAAAATTTGCCCAACCCTGTGGTTGGCTTTGTCTTGGGTATCCTTGCTCAAAGGTCAGTAGGATTATTTAAATTGTGGAAACCTGAATACTTCTAAGGAGAAATGGGATTATTTGCCGCTGTTTTAATTTTAGCTAAGTGGTAGCCATTTCTAAATTTGCAGGCATCTGCTATTGTTAAAGATTCAACTCACTTGGCAGCACTCAGCTGATCCTTGATCAGCCTAAATATTCTTTATTGTTTGGTTCTAGTGTTTGTGAATTTAATATTTAAAGCACAACTTGCTGTCATACTCTTCTTGATCTTTTTATTTGCACCTCATTTCTTAACTAGGAAAACTCAAGTAATAGCGGTCCACCTTCACCTTTCCCCAATAATTCCCATTCTGTGCCAAGAAGCAATCTTGCAGCAGTCAGTATTAATACAGTGTCTCAGCCTCGCATAAAGAACACCAAGATTGTTAGAGTACCAAGGCCCCCAAGAACAGTGATCACGGTAATGAAATTTTTTAAACTTGTTCTGGGTATGAAATGCACATTTTGAAGACTTTTTAAAAAGGTGGGCACAAAGTAAAAGGTAAAATCCTAGGCATTTGCTCATGCTAGTTCAGTAGCTTGATTGGTAATTTATTAGAGCAGGCCTGGAGTGACTCTTAAAATCTTTTTGTTTTCCAGGGACAGTGAAACCGTTGTTTTTATAAAAATATTCTTGTTCTGTCAACAAGAGAACATTTTGAACAGATTATTATATTTTATGGAGGGTACTTCTTAGCAATTTTAGTTATGATTTCCTGCCCTAACTTGACGAGTCTTATGTTGCTGTTATGACGAACGCAGAAATGTTAACTCAGCAGCATACTGTGGTGGTGTTGTGGGTGTGGGTGACTGCTAAAGAGTTAGTAGGCTGTTGCTACGTAGAATTAAAAATATAGGTGCTGTCTCTTATTTGAATTCAGGCTTTTAATAAAAATGTAATAGGCCTTCTTTTGACTTTCTGTCAAACAATTTTCTGTTTCTGTAGCTTCCAAAACACAAGTCAGTGGTGGTTACGCTGAATGATTCAGATGATAGTGAATCAGATACAGAACAAGTTAACTCTGCTGCTAGTGTGTTTGGTGGTCTTGAATCTATGATCAAAGAAGCTAGAAGAACTGTGGAGGTGAGTGCATACGTAACTTCTTTTTGAAAATATATTCCACTTATGAAACTTTGCTGTGGGGATGTCTGACAAGTAGTGAGCAAGTATGCTAAACATATAGGAGAGAGAGCAGAAAGATAGTGTTAACTCCTCTGTCTAAGAAGTCCAGGCTAACCAACTTGAACATCACTTCCTGAAAGGGGTCCCTTCTAGTTCTTTTGGTCTGACAGGAAACTGGATCATGTCACTCCTTTACTATAAGGCTTGCTGCCAGCCTCACATGTTTTCGGTTCCCTTCTGTTAAAGGATGTTTGTCCCTGTCCCTAATGTAAAGGAAGGATAGCATCATCAGCTTAGAACTAGACTGCAGTAGTCTGTGTGGGTGCATGCACAAGGAGCAGGTCACATGCTAAAACTGTAGTTGTCCTCATGCCCATACTCATTTTATTGAGAATAGACCACTTCCTGCTGATCACGCTCTTCATTGGAGCATAAGAGGTCCACAGCAATGATCAGGTCTGGCCATGTATGCATTTCTGTCTGCTTCCAGGGCTCTTAGAGTGACACCAGTAGTATACCATCGTTGCAGAAAAATAGTAACCAGGCTACAGGACCTCCCTCAGCAATAAAAATGCCAAAGCCTCTGACACCAGCAAGCATACTGTCTTCATTAAGCCATATAATCTAATGGCAGACTTGATTCCTGTCTGCCTGACAGCCTGCAGTGGCTCAACCTAATGTTCCATTGTCCTGTCCAAACCCATACTACTTGCTAATTGTTAAATTTCTCCGTCCTAAAGCAGCCAGTTTGGTGTAGTGGTTAAGAGCGCGGGACTCTAATCTGGAGAACAGGGTTTGATTCCCCACTCCTCCACTTGAAGGCAGCTGGGTGACTTTGGGTCAGCTTCTAGGACCTCTCTCAGTCCTACCCACCTCACAGGGTGTTTGTTGTTGTGGGGATAATTATGACATACTTTGTTAACTGCTCTGAGTTAAGTCATCCTGAAAGGCAGTATATATATCGAATGTTACTATTATTATTATACTGGATAGGGGTATAGCAGTTCAGCTTAATAAAAGAAGTTAGGAAAGCCCATAACATAAGTGATTATCTACTGCAAACAGTTCTCCATCCTTCAGTTCAGCTTTTCCCAAGCATGAGAGGAGTATCTTCAGGAGGAGTTAAAAGATGAATGATCTAAAGGATTTGAGTACTCCCTGAACAAGGGGCAGCAGTCTCTGCTTCACTGCAAGTTGGTGTTGCCATAGAAGGTATAGGGGTAGAGTATCCAGATAAACCTCTTTTCAGTTTTTATCTATTGCCTTAGAATTGGTGCATTTGCCTCTGTTGAAGCTTCCTTAAGGCAGCAGATGATGTAGTAAGGTTATCATGGATTTGTCCAGGAACTGTTTGCTCTGGTACCCACTCTGAGATGCTGTTTTGTTTTTCCATTGTCCCTAGTGTGCCTGCTTTGTGACCACTCAGTAACATCAGAAGGGTGGATTTTCTGTGAAAGATTCTTTTAGTCTAGTATGTGGGAGAGGAGTCATGTTCACCCACAAGTAGACAGAGATGTAGCTTTGGAATGGAGGTCAAAGATCATGTTTGCAAGATATTTTGCTAGAGCAGACTGCCATAAGGTCTAAAGCTATTGTAGTTTCAGTTTTCTTTCTACTTCTTTGCAATCCCCTAAGTATTGAGGTTTTATAATATGGGTTAATTTATTCCATTAGTTCTTGCTGAAAGTATCTCCAAAACTGGAAAGGAACTTCCCCTCTGGAAGAGGATATTAAAGTTGGCTGGACCCATCTTTTGAGTCTGGGGATGAGTTAACTATTTTCTGCCTGTACTCACTTTTACAAAACAGAAGGAGCCTTTGAGTCAGTTCTCTTGCTTTCTTCAGTAACTTGAGTTCTTTAAATAGCTACATATAGTGTGTGTTGTTTTCAATCTTTCTGTTACAGGCATCAAAGCCCAAAGCACCTTTAAAGTCAGAAAAAGAGAACAATCCCATGAAAACCCCTGAGGCTTTGCCAGAAGAGAAAAAGTTAGAGTACAGACTCTTAAAAGAAGAAATTGCCAAGTACGTTTGTGTTACCGGCTAACGTTCAAGAAACCTGATGGAAGTTGTCAGGAAATAAAATTTACAGATTTTGGTTGGATGGGGCTGTTCCAGTTAGAACAAAATTATTCTTATTTTGCTAGATGTCCTGCAATTGGTCAGTTACAACAAACTTGGTTAAGTTCTTGGAATAAAATTTTCTGGCTTTTGTATGTGCAATTTTTAAAAAACCTAATACTAGCATTTTAAAAATGTGTGTTTGCATCTTTTAGTCGGGAGAAGCAACGCTTAGTAATAGCTGAGCCCCTGAAGACAAGTTCATCACCAGCAAACTCTGATGCCGAAGTTGATGGAGTTGGTAGGATAGCATTAGTAACGAAGCAAGTTAATGATGCAGAGGCAAAACTCAAAAGGCATAAGTAAGTCTGCGTGGTGTTATGTTAATCTTACATAGAAATACTTAATATGAAAAGATGGAGACGCTCCCTTTAGGGCAGAGTATCAGTCTGCCTTCTTTCCTCCACCCTTTTGTATATTTAAAGACGGGGGGGGGGGTTATATTTTCTCCCGTAACCTCACTTGCAGCTGTTTAAGCATTGTTGCAGTGCAGTTGCTCATCTAGCCCACTGACTTTAGTAGAAGGGTGTACTCCTGTTTAGGGTGGCACTGTTCATTCTTAATGACTTGTTGCCTTACCATTGTGGTTAACCAGAGGTACTTCTAAGGACAGTTCTCTACATGAGTTGAGAAGGGGAGGGGCGCACAAATCTGGCAGCAAGCTGAGTTCATGTATATCCTTACTGAATCCTAATTACTGCTGTGCCTGTCTCCTTTGCACCTTTCCTACTAAATGGCACCAGGTATTACCATTATTATCCAACTGCAAGAAACCCTAAGTAGTTAAGGGCACAATATGTGAGCACTATTGTTTTTTAGAGTTGTGTGTATGCTTAGTGCATTTTAGCAGAAGTTGCACCTTTCGTGGTGGTGGTATTGCATCATATGGTAACCGTTTCAGAGTTTTCATTCTACAGGTATTTTTTTAAGTGCTCACCTGCCTTTTTTTTTTTAGAAGATGTTTTTATTGGATTTGCGCTTAGACTTAAGGGAGTGTGGCGGGACAGTGGTCCTGCAGACTCAGAAGTGGTGTTTTTCAGAGATTTGATAAATATCAACCCAAGGGAGTTGATTTGCTTACACAGTACAAAGTTAAGGCTTGAGGGGAGGAACTATTTTTTAGTATGTCATTTTACTATTTCACATTTACATTTTCTTAAACTTACGGACTTGTTCTACTTTTAATTGAAATATTTGGTGTACAACTATTAATAAAAAGACTGGAGATCTTGTAGCAGAAGGTGCAGCGGAAATGCCAATGTTCAGAGTTGCTTGGGGGTGATAGCATGCTGGCTTGGTCTCAGAGAGGTATCAACTCTTAGAAAGAATGTCAGACTTGACCACCATTCCCTTTTTTGTCAGGCTTCTCTTGATGAAGGATGAGTCTGTGTTGAAACATCTCCTACAGCAAGAGGCAAAGAAGAAAGAGTCTGTTCGACTTGCTGAAAGCAAGATTGCTAAACTTAATGAGCAGCTGCAAGCAACAGAGAAGATACTAAATGCCAACAGAGTATTTTTGAAGAAACTTCAAGAACAAGTAAGATTTGTTCTTTAGCTGAGTAAATATTCCAGCTAGATATGATAATTGTCAAGAGCTTTCTGGTGCAATAAGATGGAGCTAATTGTATCTGTTTTCTTAACATGCTTTCTTTGATTCCATCATGCTATTTACTGAAAAATCTCAAAATGCTTCAGATTCACAGGGTACAACAACGCGTAACGGCTAAGAAAGCACTTGCGTTAAAATATGGAGAAGAGCTTGCTCGAGCAAAAGCACTGGCTAGCAAAGAAATTGGAAAACGAAAACTTGAATATGATCACTTTGGAGTAAGTTCTTGGAAAATAAGGGTTGCAGAAGGAGTAACTTTATGCGGTAGATTGTATCCCACCACTTTCAAATCACAGTCTAGGAAGCACAAAACGAAAAAACAAATTGAACTTCCATTTATGTATAAATAGCAATTTTTTTTGTTCGTTATAAAAAACATTTTCTGTAATTCTTATAAATATTGGCCATGGTTCAAGGGGAACATTCAACTTCATATGCTCAAGAGGGTTTGGTTTGTGTTTACTACCAGCTGTGCTCCTGGCCCACTGCCAAATGGCAGATTGTCACTTTTGAAAGAAGAGAGCAGTAAAAAAATAACAGAGCATGTTCAAGTCCTTGAGAGTAGCTGGAACCTAAAAGTTCAAATTTTAAGACTTCTCATCATGAATAATTACGTTAATAGAAATGTGACTGAACTTGTTGCTCTCCAGTGTGGTGTCGCCTTCTGTAGCTTATGCCTGTTTGGTAAAACAGCTGTTCATGATCAAGCAGAATCATTAACTTCACTCCATTACGTTGCTTTTAGTCTTTTGTGTCAAAGCTCCATAATTGTTGATTTAGATATGTGGGCTGTTCTGTAAGCAACATATACACTTGAGACCTAGCATAGCTTAATTTGAATGAAACCCTTATACGCTGTTACTGGATTTGTGGTAAATGATGTTGTGATTTTCTTGTAGGTATACTTTGGGAAGAGTTTAAATGCAACATTGAACTAGTTTGATATTTTAGTGTCTCTTGCCCACGTTTGAGTCAGTGCAAAAGTGTTAATAAAAATTTGTATGTTTTGACAGCCAAGCAAAATACTGAAATTGGAGAATTCGCCATCATCAAGTCCCAAGAAACATTCAGCAGAGCTGATTGCACTGGAGAAAAAAAGACTACAGCAGCTAGAATATGAATATGCTCTAAAAATTCAGCAGCTAAAAGAAGCTCGTACACATCAGACTAAGGACTGGTCAAATATTGTTCCTGTTGTTGAAGAAGAACCTGAATTTGCACTGCCTCAGCCTTCGCTTCATGATCTAACACAAGACAAACTGACTTTGGATATTGAAGAGAATTATTTTGATGATGAAATTTTATCCAGTTCTAACAGAGAACCAAGGAGGTCTTTCCGAGAATCCAATTCTTTTACTAAACCTAATCTTAAGCACGTAGACACCGCCAAGCAAGAAACTACGAGCAAACTTCCTAAAAAGGCTCTAGAGCAACCTGAGCTTTTTCTGGGTCTCAATGTTGATGAACTGAAAAAACTTTATGTGAAAGGAGATGGTTTGAAAGAGGTTTTAAAGAAAAATACATCTGTTATGGCATCTAATGAAGAGAACGTATGTGGTCAGGTAATTCTGCACATTAAATAAGTTACTTTGGATCGTTGTGGCTTGAATCTTTGTATCTTTAAACTATATGTTCTTCTATTTTCCAGGTAATAATGGTGGATGTAGACCCTTTTACAGTTCCAAGTAAACAAGCCGAAGGAAAACCACATCCATTTGGACACTATCATAGCCCACTTCTTGTTTTTAAATCTTACAGGTATGAATACTGAATTACTAAAACAGCATTATGTTGTCAAGCGTCTCTGGGTGTGAGTGGGGATTAATCTTGGAAATGGAAAAGCAATGGAGTAATGGAATGGTGCTGGAGCATAGAATTATAAAAGCACAACTGTATTGGTGATCCTGGGGTGGGGCTGATGGATGAAGATACCAAACAAGTACTCAAGGCAATAATACTATTATCCTTTTTTAAAAATCTTGCTTTTGTAATTATTGAGCTTTCATTTTCTAAAAAAATTGCATGGAAAAAAACCAAATTTTATTTTTCATTAAATAAAGAATCCTTCCTATGTATTCTACACTGGTGTAATACTGGTTGTTGTCTTGATGGATAGAGAGGGCACTGTCTGTGCAGCTTGTATGCAAGTGTTTACATTCTCAGCATGGCCTTGACAGTAAAATCAGTGCAGTATTGCATACATGGAAGGGCCGAATGTTATTTCCTCATCAAGTGAGTCTCTGCTGTCCACAAACAAAAACAATTCGGGTAAACCATCAAGTCAGAGGCAGAGCTTGCTTTCCACGCAAGCTCTGTCAAGGTCAAGGTCTGCTTCCATGTCCAAGGTCAGCGCATTGAGAGCTATATCCACGTCCTCACCCAGGCCATGCTAGAGTGTGACAGTGTTGAGTCAGACACGTTGACTGATTTGCTTGCATAAACATTTATTCTTTATTACCTTCTTCATAGTAGGAGGGGTCTCAGAGAGTAGATTGTCAGCACTAGTAAAACTTGAATAAGCAGTTTAAGCACAAGGAAAAAAATACCAAAGTATTCTTATGTTTGTTTTATTTGATTTATATCCTGCCCTCCCTGCAAATGGGCTCAGGGTGGGTTACATCAACCATAAATTACAATTTAAAATCAACATTAAAAACATACAATCAAAAAATTACAAAATGCAGTGACCAGGGTGGCGGTCTTCATCAACAGCAATCCCCTGCCTCTAATTCATGGGGGGGGAGAGGAACGAAGGGGCAGGCTCAAGTTTATTCATATAGAGGCTAAGATGACATTATGCCCCCCCCCCCCGGACAGGAAACTGGAAGGGAGGCTCAACAGATAAAAATGGGTGGCCTCAACCATATGCCTGGTGGAACATCTCTGTCTTGCAGGCCCGTCAGAAAGATAGAAGATCTTGGCAAGCCCGCGTATCAACAGACAGAATTCCACCAGGTGGGAGCCAGGACCGAAAAGGCCCTGGCTCTGGTTGAGGCCAATCAAGCCTCCTTGGGGCCGAGGACCACCAGTAAGTGTTTATCCAAAGGTCTAAGTGCTCTCTGGGGTACATATGGTGAGAGGCAGTCCCATGGGTATGCTGATCCCATTCTGCTCAGGGCTTTATAGGTCAAGACCAAAACCTGGAATTTGATCCGGAATTCCTCAGAGCCAATAATAAAAAGCTCATCCCTGCCTCAATCCTCATTTAAACAATTAGCTTATTTATTTGACCACTTATGCTTGGAGTCCAACTAACTGCAAACCTAACAGCAGGACACTTACTTAAACATCTAATCTCCACTGCCACACTAGCACTGATTTCAACCCTACCAACCATTGCAAGTCTGACACTTACTGTTCTACTTTTATTAACTCTTCTAGAAATAGCAGTTGCTATAATTCAAGCCCAACATCCAAACAATCTAACCACCTATAAGATTACCGCTATAAATGACTTTGACCATGATTTTAAATTTCTTTGATCAATTTTCAAGCCCACTAATCCTAGGAATTCCACTAACACCAGTAGCATTACTCGCTCCTGTCCTCCTATTATCAACACGAACCACCCTGCTAACAAACTGACTAACTATAATCCAATGTTGAACAACAAAACTATTTATTAAACAACTGATACCACCAATTAAACCCTGTGACCGTAAATGATCTGTCCCGTTCCTAACAAGGATTAGGATGGTTGGTGTGCCTGTTGGAAGGAGGTGTCCTAATGAGTTTGTTGGCTGGTTTCATAAACCAGTTAAGATGGTTATTAATCAAAATGGGACAGCAAGCCCTATGTTGAGGGCCAGTTGAGTTGTAGGAGTGAATGTATATGGTAATAGCCCTAATAGGTTTATTATTAAAAGGAGGGTTATTAGTGGGAAGAAATAATGTTGCTTTCATTGTTTCTTTATTTTCACTGTGTAACATGAAATGGCATAATTCTGCAAGGTGTGCTTATCCTGCATTACGTTCTTTTTGTCAATGAAGAACTTGTATGTGAACTCTTAACTTCATATGTGAACAGCAAGTATAAATACCTGCTCTGATTCAGAAGATGAGCTTTTATGGCTATATTTTTCTGTCTGTCAGTGAAGCTTTGTAGCAGAGTTAAGGGGCATTTTACACGTGATTAGCAAATAAAAGTGAAACCTTTACTCTGCTAGTGCTATTCTGATAACGCTCCTGAGATTTACGCAGCTGCTGATGGAATAATGCATTGTATAATGTACTGATGTAGATATAATAACCTGCACAGTTCTTAAGCATTCATTATCTCAGTTGGTGTTTCCACCTATCATATCATTGAGTTCTGTATATGTAAAATGTAAAATTGGTGTAGGAGTTAAATGTATCTTGTCTGGTGTGTTTAAAAACAAAGCACTAACTTGCTAATCTTGAAAATATTAACATCTTCATTTCTCCCCTTTTTGTTTTAGATTTAGCCCTTATTTTCGAACAAAAGAAAAGCTTTACCTCAGTTCAGTATCGTATAGCAATATGATTGAGCCAAAACAGTGTTTTTGCCGTTTTGATCTAACAGGCACATGCAACGATGATGATTGTCAGTGGTGAGTTACTTGTTTTCTTCTAAGATACTTTCAGTTCATCACTAACTTCCGCCAAGAAAGTCCAGGGTCACTGTGCCGAGGCAGGTAGTGGCAAACCACCTTAATTCATCTCTTGCCTTGAAAATCCCGTGGGGTCACCATAAGTCGGCTGTGATGATGGCACTTTACATAAGTAACATAACAATCTAAACATAAACCACAGAGCCACTATTCTGTACCATGTCAAATTTCTGACTGGACTTTAAGAATAGCCTCATATATAATGTGCTGCAATACTAAATCATTGAAATTGCAAAGGGATCTATGAAGTGACCAACTCCCTCATTTACAGAAGAGGTATAACTCTCATATCTACTGCAGTTAATCTTTCATTACAACTGTAACCCACCCACCCCGCCCAATAGCAAGCCCAGTTCTAAGAACATGGCTATATTATTTATTAGGGTAACAGATGAAAATTCGGTCAAAAATGTTTACCTTTCAGAGACCATCAGCGTGATCATTATCTTGATGATTTGGCTGCACTTTGTCCCTCATGCATTAGACCACTGCTTCCAGACACTGACTGAGAATGGGGACCACTGCTTCCCAGTCACTAAAAAGCAACCCTAGAGATGAGTCATTGTTTTGCTGATGAGACAGCGCTCCAATAATCCAGTGAATTAAAGATACATGTTACATAAGGACAGGGAGCAAATTCCTGTTTATAATGCTGAATTCCAGCTCCCCAAGTTGAGGCTGAAGCTTCTTCCTGACTGGGTCTCTGGTTCCACAAATAAATGTGTTGTATTTAACATTCATTTCAAGACGTCTGTTGAGAATTAGTCTATTTCATGGTGTTATTGATAGTATCTTTTTTATATCTAATCTGAAATCTCTGAAGTCAAAACTACTTAAATTGTTACGACAGGCTATAGGAAGATGGCTTCTGTTTTGCAAAATGTAAGTGAATAACACAGTATTTTAGTGCTGCTGCTACTTGTTTTTCTAGGGCACATCTAATTTGTACTGTGCCTAATCATGTTTAATTATAATAATCTCCATGGGGCTTGATGTTCTAATTCCTCTCTTCCTTGGTGTTTCCTACACCCTAGTTAGTGGGTCAGCACTTAACCTGCCCCTTAGAGGGAGTTGCATAGGAGCTCTGTCAGTCTGCAGTTTCGCTTTGGGTTGCTTCATGGAGTAGAGGCAGTTGGAATGCACTAGCTGGTAGTACCCCTTTTTTCCTGCTTTCACCACTCTTGTTCTAAAGTAGCTCTAGGCCGAGGTTTGTAACGTCTGGCATAAGGGGTGCACATATTTCTAAGGCATCTTTAAAACAAAAGATTGATGCTCTAAGGCATATTTGAAAATGAAAATGGATATTAGAATTTAGTTCAATAACCAGAGTTTGTTTATGGAATAGGAATAAATTACTATAAGTATTTACTGTTAATATTAAAGTACATTATAGCACAAAAGTACTGGAAAGTTTATAATACACATTAAGTCTCAGTACTCACATAATGCTTATGCTGCACAACATGTAACTTGAGGGCTCAAGTTAGATGTAAAGATAAGGACAGCAAGGACAATGGCGGAAGACGCGACCTATTCTGCTTGGGGTCTTCTGAGCAGGGAAGTGTCGAGATGGCTGATGATCCAAGCAGAATTTGGACCTGAAAGAAAACAAGAGGGTTTGGCATCCTAGGAAGCAAAGCTGTGTAAGGGAGCTAAGGGAAAACCCACACATATAATTGTGCAGTTACCTCAAGAAGATTTAGAGAGGAAAACCTGTGTAGCCGGGCAAAATTGAGATCCCAGGATACATAGTGGGAACATCTTAAGATCTGCAAACTGAGTGTTGATTGGGATGATAATGGCAGTTCTTAACAATAGGAGCTGGGGACTAAAAAAAATAAAACATTTGGATCTGGAGGAATATGGCATGGCCAGTAGAGTATTGTAACTAGAAACACCTTGACTGAGTCAGTAATAAAAGTCCAAAGGGCAGTCTGCAATACATGTTGGGGCAGTTTCATTCTGAGTTCTCTGTTATGCCGGAGGCTTTGCATTTTGCTTGTTTGGGTCGATTAAACTTGCCATTGTATCTTCACAGCTATAATTTGATTGTGCTGAGCAGCCTTCTTGTGCTTCCGCTGTGGTGTTTGTCTCTTCCTTTGTCTTGCAAATAGCCCCCAACAAAGGCTTGTACAGTAGGCATTGTTTCCCAGCCTTGTTTCCATGGAAGAACCCCCAAATTTTTTGAATCCCGAGGAATCCCTATCTATGAAAATGCTTACAGGCCAGAAAAAGTTGATGGAGGGGGAGCACTGTTCAATTACTGCTAAATTGTCAAGAAATTTTATTTGTAAAGAGCTGGCGTGTGTGTGTGTGTGTGTGCTTACATAAACTTAACTGCTATATTTTGACAGCTATTTAATTTAATTTATTATATTTATATTCCGCCCTCCCCGCTTTCGCAGGCTCAGGGCGGATTTTGAATTTTTCTTAGAATTTCAAACATTTTATTTATTCCATGATTTTTCCTGGAACTCCAAACAATGTCCTGCAGAACTGTGGTTGGGAGACACTGATCCAAGAGCTTGCTGGAACTGTTTAGCAGAATGAGTGGGTTGGTCAAAAGTCAAGGGTCGGAGACTGAGACAAATAAAATGGCATTGGAAAGCTAGTAGCAACAAAGAGCTGTGATTGGCTGCATCTTAGAATCATCATCTGTGCCATGGGAGGAGGCAGGGAGAGAAGGAGGAACTTCCATTGAAATCAGTGGGAGTGTTTTTATACTTGCACCAGCTTCATCACCACTGTAACGTTATGCTGTTGGTGTGCTGTGGTCCAAAGAGTCTTGGAGTACTAACTCCTATTGTGACACTACCCATTTCTGGCAAAGTCCCACTGCTCAGGTACAGTGGGGCTGGATTTCTGCTGATGCCAGATTTAAAATAACGTGTATAGCTGCATCTCACTATTTTGGAGCTTTGTTAATATCTGAATAAGTTTACTGACTACCCTTAGCATTGTATTGTAAGTGTAACTTAAAATAGAATTCTTATAGGGAGTTTCTTTGGTGTGCGCTGGTTTTTAGTTGGATTATTTCTTTTTTTAGGCAACACATGAAAGATTGTACTCTCAGCCGAAGGCAGCTGTTTGAAGATATTCTTTCTTACAATTTACCTTTGATAGGCTGTTCAGAAAAAGCCACTGATGAAGAGATAAGCACTGCAACAGGTATGTTATCTTTCATCAAAACAGTTTAGTTCTGCATGTTCCCTGTTTACATGAGTCAATAAAAGGTTTGTGTTTTAAATGCTGGTTTGAGTTGCAAGTTTTAAAAAAGCCTGGAAGTGCTGTACATGCGCAGCTGCTGGACTGCTAAGGGTTAATCTCTCACAGAATCAGAGAGCTTTGAGTGACAGGCTCTGATTGGGTCGTGTGAGCTGGAAAGAGGAGGTTTTCAGTCCTAGCTGAGAGAAGAATCAAATGTGAAGAGTTGGGAGATGGAGTCCTAATAGAGGGCAGTTTTAACACCAGCCGGAGAATTGGGGAAAGTTAGCAAGGAGGTTTGGGAAGTAGGTGCAGACTCCCAAAGGGGTAAAAGAAAGGGGAAAGGAGAGGAGGTTTTTCCCTATCCAGTCAAATAGGGGAGTTGCTCTAGAGAGTGAAGAGATCCCTGGTTGGGTGTGGTTGGAAACTGCCTGTGGAGCCCTTCAGATTCAGTCAACAACTGAAGGAAAGCACTGGTGTTTGGAGAGAAGGAGGTTGGGGTATTAGAAAGTGGGTACCAGTATTCCCAACTCCAAAAGAAAAAAAGAATACTAAAAATATACTGCAGTGTTTGGGGGGGGGGGGACAAAAGAACAAAAGCCTCAAAACATAAGCCTTTTAAGTATCTGTGAAGAGAACAAGATCTAAAGCCTGTGCATATTGAATTACCTCAGAAATTTTAAACTCCTGATTTCACCTGTCCTTTCCTCTCTAAAGTAAATAAACTAGTTAGTTGTTTTTTTGCTTTTAAAGACACCTCTGGTGCTATTTCTGTTTGAGGACCAGGGATTGTGATAGCTGGTATTAAAGCATAAGAAGTTTCTTAATGTATGCTTCCTTTTTAACCAGATTAGAGTTCAAATTTCTGCTATCCCCTAGTGTCTTGTAAGCCTGCTGTTCCTAGGAAATAATTTACTTAAAGTAACAACTAAACTTAATAAAAATTACAAATACGTGCTCTTGTATTGATTGTCACTAATGCCTGCTTGTTTATAGGTGTTTTTCCTTTAAGACTTCTGTAGTTACTCGTGAGTATATAAAAGGATTCATGTAAAATACGAATAGCAACATTTGTGTTTGAAATTATATCCATCTCATTTCAGAAAAATATATTGAGAAACTTTTTGGTGTAAACAAAGATCGCATGTCAATGGATCAAATGGCTGTACTTCTTGTTAGCAACGTCAACGAAAGTAAAGGTCACAGTAAGTAACTTTTAGGATATCTCAGTATAGCTCTTATATAGGTTTAGGTTTATAATGCATTTTATGGTATTTTGCAGAACTTTTTAACAAAGTCACTAGTAATTTCAACATATCGGTATCATAGGAGAGAAATAGTAGGACAGGAATTCTGCTTTGATTTTATGTAATAATACATTACGTTATTCAATTTTATTTTTGTTGCTTGACAGCCCCTCCATTTACAACCTGGAAAGAGAAAAGGAAATGGAAGCCCAAGTACTGGAAAAAACCCATTTTGGACAGTGGCTCCAGCAGTGAAGAGGAACAGTCCTCTGGCCCTATTAAATATGGTAACTTAACTATATTACAGCTAAATGTGGACTGTTGGAATATATGAATAAAATTGTGTGAGAAAATGTTTGCCTTTAACACTATTTGCTCTCCATATTATTGTTTTGACCCATTCTGCTCCTCCAGTGTTAAAATTTACACAGTGCAAGCCTAGCACAATTACCCCCTTCTAGGTTCATTGAAGTCAGTGGTCTCTGGAGGATATAACTCTGTTTTGGATTCCATTGATGACTCCTAAAATGTGCCTATTTGGGAACCCTTGTAGAGCTTTTATTAGCTGTGCCTTTCTAGTTGTTAGTAGTCTGAGGTCTGATGTTATAATATTCTTAGCGATTCAAAGTCTTGTCCTCTAATGGTCAGATGATGACAACTAGAAAACATCTTAAATCTGTAGCATTGATGGCAGTCTGATTCAGCAATGAATTCTGTAAGAATCTGAAGAATGGCAGTTGCATATTTAGTGAAGCTTCTAATATATATATGATCAGTACTACTTTTGTTAGCCGTATACTATTTAAGAATGCTTAGTTTTGTTCAGTTCTCTTTTGCCTTTCTAAAGGTAAAGCAGTTTTTCATGAAAGGCACAAAGTACTCTGTCTTTTGCTATGAGAATTGCTGCAGTCACCTTTCTCGATAATGCATTTCTGCTCGGGAAGATCTTTGTTTCAGATATGAAAATTGCAGCATTTTTTTATTTTTTGCAGCTTCTACAATAGAGAACAAAGTAAATGTACCAGCTCTGGATACTGTTGTAACTCCTGATGATGTTAGGTATTTTACAAATGAAACTGATGACATTGCTAACCTGGAGGCAAGTGTACTTGAGAATCCCTGTGATGTTCAACTTTGGATCAAATTGGCATATAAGTATCTAAATCAGAATGAAGGGTAGGTAATTCTTACCTCACGAACAAATGAGTTGTACTTTCTGTTGAGTCCTCATCAGTGCTGCTATGATCAGCTCTCCCCTTCCACTAGCTTCAGGGGATCCTTTTTTGGGGGCCAGGCCTCAAGCTGATTATTGTTTAAAAACAATTGGAAAAAAGTGATTATATCTCTGGACCTGTGAGAGTTTCAAGAGGATGAGTAATAAAATATTGGAATACTTAAACTAAAGATATGACTAACTTCAGAGTAGAACAAGTATATAGCTTTTAAATGAGGGTGGAGAGTGGATTAGTCATTGGCTGTAGATATTCCATCCAGGGCACAGCCAGGAATCCAGTCCAAGTGCTAAATAGAAATGAAAATTTAATTAATTTAATTTATTTGATTTTTTACATGCCTTCCCCACAAGTGGGCTCAGGGCTGGTTACAACACTATAGTAACAATAAAACAATTTTAAATACAGTATAGAGAGGTAAAAACAGTCACATTATCAAGTTAAAACAAGTTATCCACAATGGCTACCAGTGTTCACAATACACCCAATTAAACAAATTGTTATAGGGTAGGGCAGGCAGATGATATATGATGTTAATAACAGGTATACCACAGATCACAGCAGGGGAGGATACTGGTATGATGTAGTTGTTAATGTCAGACTAGGTACGGAAGGCCCAGATTTAGATCCCCACTCTGCTATGGGAGCTCGCAGGGTTATCTTTCGGCCAGCCACATTCTTAGCCTAATTTCCCTCACAGAGTTGTGAGGATAATTGAAAGAGGAAAGAACTGTAAACTGTTGTGGGTCCCCATTGGGGAGAAAAGGAGGGGTATTTTGTTATGGCAGAGATGAACTCAATTTCTGAGACTATGGGGGTAATAAAGTGGTCTGTCTACTGTTTTCTAAAATGGAAGTGATAGAAGAGGCAAATTCCTGTTTTTAAAATGAGGTGACATTTCGGAGATGATACAAAATTCCTTATCTTCCAAGAAGGAACTGATAGGTATCTGGAGATTGACTACAAACCACTCATGCTTTTGGATACCTTTTAAGTTTGGTGTAAGTGCCTTTCTTACCCTCCCCGTTGTAGAACACTCAAATGCAAGAGAAGAAAAACCAGAGTGTGCAGGGGTGTTGGACTAAAGATTAAACGATGAGTGTGACAAAATGTACAATACTTTAGTTGGTTTTTTTGCTTACATATTGCAGCTCCTCCTCCGAATGTTTGGATTCTGCTTTAAATGTTTTGGCTCGAGCACTAGAAAACAACAAAGAAAATTCTGAAATTTGGTGTCATTATCTCAAGTTGTTTTCAAAAAGGGGAAGCAAGGAAGAGGTGCAAGAAATGTGCGAGACAGCAGTGGAATACGCTTCTAGTTACAAGATCTGGTGGACTGTAAGTTTGATCTCTTGAAACTTAATGTCTGCACCAGAATTTACCAGCGTGGGGTGGGGGGAAATGGTATCTGTGCATACAGTGCACTGTGTGTTACTTACCTGTAAACATTTGTTTTAAAGAATTTCTTGTTGCAGAAGTTCAGCAGGCATTAATCAGTGAACTCTTGTTTGCGTGTATGATTTGACTTGCTGTTTGCTAACAGATGGGGTTGAGTGCTATGAACTGCAAGTGGAAAGCACTCCTGGACTCTGCAACCTCTCTGCAATTCCCAGCAAGCTGTTGTGTGGGGAGGGGTTAAGCCTTAGAAACAAAATATCACAAGGGGTTGGACTAAGGTGGGGCAAGAGAATCTGGTGACAGTGCCCCTCCACCTTCTGTCAGTGTGTTTTGTCCATGAGTCTCCCCAGACGCTAAGTCTCAGAGCCGGCTGCTGGCAAAGGCAAACACTTGCGGTTTGTAGAGTCAGACCCATAGTTAACTCAAACATAGCAAAATGTACCCCTTCCATGCACGCACACGTTTGGTTCCGAAAGATAAAAAGACTTCTCAGCAGTATTCAACGCAGTGCAGCAAGTTGCAGTCAGAAGCAATCATCTGGAATTTCCCTACATGTTCCCACAGTAGCGCTACCTCAAACAAAATGTATTATTTAAGTGCCAGAAGAACAAAGCTATAGAAACAAAAGGAAAGATTATATCCTATTGTAAAATATTGTTTTTGCTTGAAGGTAGGAATACATTGTGAGACATTTGGGGTACTCTCCTACTCATCATCCCTGGAAGCGGAGTGTAGGCTGATTTTTCTGTCTGTGACAGGAGAGTGCCCGCCAACCTCAGCATGGGAGCGCTGTGGATTTTCTTCCGCCCCTACGGAGCTATGACTGTCTTTCTAGTCTGTCTCTGTAAGCAGTGGCCTCATGCTTTGACGGGAGCATCTGCTGACCAGTTCTTGAATCAAAGGTTTCTGTGCAGTGAGACTGCTGATGCGATGTCTTTCTCAGATGGCTTCATAGAGTCTAGTCTCTGACATTAAAGTGGCTACATTCTCCAGTCTGTAAACTAAAATAGCTTGAGAGACAATTATTAGCATCTGGATACTCTCATGAGTTTGTGGCTCTTGCCATGAGAGATGTGGCAACTGAAGTGCTAATGGACAAAGCCCATGGCCTCATGCAGTTGGCACAGGACTGCATCCATGATTGAAAGCCCGGAGGAATAGAGAAAGGATTCCCCTACATCTCTGTAGAGCCAGCAGAAGTCTCCCCATCTTGCACACACTACAGATTCCCACACATGTTAGGCCTGTCCCTGGCAGGCATCCCCTGCTGTTCTTGGGCTTCAGAAGAGCATGACTGATTTTGGTGCCAAAACAAGAGTTTTCTTCTGCTTTCCTCCTTGCAGCCTTAGTCTCTGTGCCATGGTTAGCTGCTCCCTCCTCCTGGGGAATACTTGGTCATGAGAGCAACTGTGAGGCTCAAGAACTGGTTAACAGATGCTCCCACCGAAGCCAACTAGCATCTTGGCCCTTTTCGGGGGGGGGCGGGGGGAACAAGCTATTTGGGGATTAGCTAGATAATATTCTTGTTGAGACCGGCAATAAGAAGAAGGCTGTGCCGTTCTCTAATAACCAAAATGACAGAAAGCCGATGTTCTACAGCAGCCAGTCTTTTCGCACCCATAGAATGCTCCCAAGATTTCACAATTACTGCAAGAGGTCTTCCTGGAGCAAGCAATGTCAAGGGTACAGATACTTCAATCAGACCCAATCAGCAATTCTGTCATCTGGACAGTCCAAAGGGGGGCAAGAACCATCAGCAGAGCAACTGACTTCAGGTTCCTGCCTATGGAGAGTCATCTGCAGTTTTTCTTTCAGACCAGGGGGAAGTGCAGTTCAGACAGGGTCATCAACACATTCACACTAGTATTCCCTAGAATTTTTCTTATCCCCCTTGGGACCAATACCTACAGTCCCCAAGTTCCAAACACCAGGTTAAACAGCAATGCACAAAAGATGCTATTCATCATCTATTGAAAATAAAGCTGTAGAGCCTGTCTCTTGGTTACCAAGATGCTCTAGGGTTTACTCCATCTTTTTTAGTTTCCAGAAAGAAACAGAGGACAGAGGGCCATATTGGCCCTCAAGTTTTTCAACCAGTTTCTGAAATACAAAAACTTCAGGATGGAAACCCTCAAAATTATAGCTAGCCCTTCACCCAGGGGACTTGATGACATCAATTGATCTCACAGAAGCATACTTACATGTTCTAGTTTGCCTGGTCACTGTTGCTTTCTCAGATTCTGTTTCAAAGGGAGGCATTTTCTGTTCAGAGTTCTCCCTTTCAGATTGATGTCAGCCCCCCCCCTCCCTTGAGTGTTCGTGAAACTGTGGTTGCCCTGATAGCGAACTTCATGTAGGGCTATGACTACATCCTTAACAATATTCTCATCAGGTCACCATTTGAAGCTCAAGCTGTGTGTGATGTGTACAGGACTATTCACTGCCTGGAACAGCATGTTTTTTTCATAAACTCCAAAAAGTTAGCTCAGCCCCTTTCGGCCAGTTTTACACCTAACAATTACAGACTGGGTTCTCAGCAAAGTTTTCATTCCCCAGGATAAGGAAATGAGATGATGACTGAAGTTCAAAGGGTGCGCTCAGCCCACTCAGTGGATTTGATGTTTATAGCACAACTACAGGGCTTGATGATAGTAGCAATAGATTCAGTTCCTTGGGCAAGGGCTCATTCTTTTCTCCTACAGTGGATGTTACTGCCATTCTAAAAGGGCATCATGCTCAATTGGCACCTTCAGATGGAGATGAAGTTTTTACTCCAGTGAGATCTGAAATGATGGCTGATGGAGCATCACTAATGCAGGGACAAGTGAATGAAAGTGATGGTGAATGTGCAGATCACCACCAACACCATTCTCTCAGGCTACACCCATTGTTTCTGGGGTCATGTCCAAGGCCCCTGGAGTCCTACAGAAGTAGCAGGTTTCGGGAACTCAGGGCCATCTATTTAGCCCTTTAATCTGGATAATGTTTGTCCATGTGAGGACTGACAACACAACAGCAAAGGCTCATGTGAATCAGCAGGGAGCACTCCAGCATTCTCCAATGAGAATGCAATGAGAATGCAACAATGAGCATTCCAATGAGCATTCCAATGAGAATGCAACAACAACAACATTGTTGCAACAAATTTAATGAATGCAACAAAATTAATGAGATGGGCAGAGAATCACTTCTCCTCTTTAAGAGCAGAATATGCATAAGGGCCTCAGCATTCAAGCTGACTGGCTCAGTCGCAGTATGTTGGACCTGAGTGAATGGTCAGTATTTCAAGCTTTGGCCCTGAAATACAGCAAACGAAATGAATCGCATCTCCAAAGAATGCCAAACTGCCCCGGTTATTCACCAGGTATTGGTGCCAGAAAATGGAGCAGTTGGATGCCCTGATGGCAGAGTGGCCACCCGATCTACTGGGTACCTCCCCACCCCCCACCCCGGTTTTATGTTGGCAAGGCTTCTCAAAAGACATGTTGACTCAAGGCCCAGTTTGCCACGTAGATCCAGAGTGACTCTGACTGACATTTGAGTGGGAAGTTCTGCTGAAAGAGGGTGTCTCTGAACCTGCCAGTCAAACTATGTTAGCATCACCTAGGCAGATGACATCCAAGGTGTGACTATACTTGGAAAACTTATGTGAGCTGGTGTAGGAGAAAAAGCTTCCCAGCAAGAAGACCCAGTCTTGCTTGTGTTACAGCCTTTCTAAAAGATGGCCTTGCCCAAGATCTAAGACCTTACACCCTGAAGAGGCTGGTGGCAGCTCTTACATGGGTCCTTCTCCACTAGAAGGTATCTGTCTCCAATGATTAAGTGCTTTCTAAAGGGAGCAACACTCCTCCAGCTTCCAGTAATTCACCGGTTTCCCTCCTGGAGACTTCATGTGGTTCTACAATCCTTGACCCAAGCTGCTTTCAAGCCTGTCAGAGAAACTTCTCTAAAATATCTCCCCTTGAAGGTCTTATTTTTGGTAGCAGTGACTTCAGCCAGGAGGGTCTCAGAACTAGATGCCCTATCTATTGCAAAGGGATTATGTACATTCCATTAGGACAGTGTACTGCTCTAGTCTGGTCCAAACATTAAGCTAAAGATTAACTCAGCCTTTTATCAGGCCCAAGAAATCAATCTTCCATCTTTCTGCCCGAACCCATTGCACCCAAAGGAGAGAAATTTGCATTTGCTAGACCTGAGATGTACTCTTTGTATTTACGTTAGGCGAACTAGATCTTTTCACCTTTCTGACAGTTTGTTTGTGGCTTAACATCCAGTCATCAAAGCTACCAAAAACAACACTGAGCAAATGGATTGGAGAATATATCTCATTGGCCTACTCTTCCCAAGGGCTGAAGATCCCAGAGGGTATCACTACTTACTCATTCTGTAATGTGGCAACCTCCATGGCCTTTGAGACTAATGCTTCAGTTGCTGATATTTGCAAAGCTGCAATGGGGCTGTCGGTGTCCACATTCATCAGATATTATAGGCTGAACTCCATGGCCTCAGCAGATGTAGCCTTTGGACAGGAGGTTCTGCAGCAGATGGTCTTAATTTTTCTGTGCTTAATATGGCAGCTGAGAGCCCACCTTGTTTGGATGTACTGCTCAGCAACATCCCAAAATGTCCTCCTGACCTCAAGCAAAAATGAAACATTGGACTTGCAATGAAGGTTTATTTTGCTTCAGGAAGAGGACATGCTTCTCCCAATCTTGTGGTGGTGAGGGGAGGGTTCAGTTCCTTAACTTGAGGGATTGCTTTGACCACCATCCCTTCTACTGTCTCTAAACATCACTTTCTTTGTTTGTTGTTCATCCTGGTGGCATTGTTCTGTTGTTGTGTCATGTTCATTGTTCGAGCATTGATGACTGATGCAGTGTTTTCTGTTGGTTGGGGAAGACTAACCCAGAAATGCATGCAGTGTGGATTGGATATTTGTTAGGAAAATCTCCAAACTGGAGTCAGAAAGATCAGCCTACATCCTGCCTCCAAGGAGGATGGGTAGGAGAGTACCCCCGATGTCCCAGAATGTCCTTTCTTCCTCAAGCGAAATGAATCTTCACAGTAAGTCCAATGTTTCATGCTCCATTAAAATGTCTTCTCTGTTCAGTTTCTAAATTTGGAAAACTCATTTGATGGAAAGGATTATGTGTGTGGAAGAATGTTGCAGTTCTTAATGGAAACTCCGAAGTGTGAAGAAAACTTTGATCTTCGATCTTTTCACTTGCTGGAGATGTTGCTGTACAGAGTTCATTTAAGCATCTTTACTGGAAGATATCAAAATGCTGTTGCTTTATTCCAGGTACTTGTGTGTGATGTCACATTGATTTATATATTCTTCCAAATGATTGTCATTAATGTTCATTGATATTTTTATGATACGTAGCATTATTTATAGATGAACACTGGTATCTTCATCCAGAGAATGAAGTATCAGAAAACAGCAGTGGCAATGAGTGTCTATTTCTAAGAGCTCCTTCACATGTTTCAAGAAAGGAAAACCTGTTTTACCAAGTAGATTTCTGAGCAGCTTCAATAATGGGTATAGTGGAGGCATATGGATGAAAGTACCCAGTAAAATCCTGCCCAGAGCTTCGCCTAGTTCTCTCTAGACAAACAGGAATTAGTTTTTTCTGTAATGTGGTTTTTTCCCCTAGTCCTTGTTACGCATCTTGCCATCTTAATAATGACAGCTCTTCTTGTCTAAAACCTTTAAGTGCAGTTTTTTCTTCACTGTACGCCTAGCTGCTTTACTCTGGGATTTAGTCTACTTAACTTGGGTATCTTACATGCATAAAGAGTACTTTGCTTAGAAGCAAATGCATATATTCCCCTTTCATTTGGCATATTAATTCTGTTTGTATATTGTACATGTCAGATCAAGGGGAAAAATTTAACAGGCATATAGGTACCATATTGAAATCTATGCAGAGTGCTGGCATCTGACTTCCATTAGGGACTTGAAAAATGACCTCAATCCAGCAAGCCTGTTCAGACTTTAGCTAGCAGATGGAGTGTGGTTTGCGAGACTTTTAATGTAACTTTTGTTGTCCTCCCCACCCCGGCCCGCCACTGTGTGTGTGTGTGTGTGTGAGAGAGAGAGAGAGAGAGTGAGTGAGTGCGAGAGGGAGTGAGTGAGTGCGAGAGGGAGAGAGCGAGAGAGCAAGCGAGCATCTTACATCTATATTACTGGATTAAGGGGGAAAGGGAAATGTGAAGTAGAATATAAAGTCTGAATATAAAAGTCCAGTTTTATAAAACTTCCTCTTAGCTCTAATTTATTTGACCCTAAATGTTGAGAGGTTAAAAGAATTCTGATTATCAGAGCTAGGTTTGTATGTTTTATGCAAGGTGTCAAAAGTATGGTGCTTGACACTGAAAGTGTGTTTATTTTCTCATATACAAGGAAGCTGATACTCTTCATAATTGTGGTCATATCACTCAAGTTCGCACAGTTCATGGATATTTCTGTTTGGGGACCCATATTGCTGCCTGCCTGTGCTCCAACTTATATTACCTGTTCCTCTGTCTCATAACCTACCTGTACACTTACATAGAAATGCCATTAACAATATATAAATTTTTCCTCATGTGCTCCTCTTTTTTTCATCCTCAAACACATAGTTATAGCTGCAATGCATTTGAGACCCAATTTGTTGATTGGGCGAGGCATGATGAATCCTTGTGTGTGCACACACATGTACACATACACACAAGTACAAAAATCCTGATGGAGTATGATCATGGGATATTTTAAAAAATGGTATTTAATTCAATCTCTGGAATGCCTTTGAAATTTGGAAGAATAGATATAATATAGCGGAGTTACCTTGATTGGTTTCTGTTGCTTTTTCTTTCTCCACAGAATGCTCTGAAGTCAGAAAATGATGAGGTAGTCGTGCAACACCTCGCCATCAGTGACCGCTGTTTAGCTTGGTTGTCTTATATACATCTAATCGAATTTGGTGACCTCCCTATCAAGTTCTGTGATCCTGCAAATAGCAACCCCTCAAAAATAATGAAAAAGAAGCTGTTTTTAATACCTTGGAAAAAAGCTGAAGATGTGAAGACTAATCCTGATATGCTGTTAGCGGTCTTTGAAGGTAATTCTATCAGTGTAAATTATTGAACAATAATTTATTTATGATACCATTGCCTAGCAGCATACCTGTAATAATTATAATTTAGTAACAGTACCTTGTTTAACATTGGTGAGGCTGTTACTGGTCTTCATTGATTGGCAGCCAGTTTTCATGTGCATGGGACATACACAAAGACAGTCAGACTGACTAGACTCACTGTCAGTTGTAGATGAGAACAAGGGGCTATATTAATCCCTGGAGACACTTTGAACTTTTTATGGTTTCAAGAAGTCTGTGGTAAGGTTGTTTTCTTTGCCTCCTTTCCTCTTAATTTTTTCTTTTCCAAGGATGTACATCATTTGATGGTGGTGGGCTGTTGTCCACAAAAGTTCATGCCATAATCTGTTTGCTCTTAAGTTGTTCCTGGATTCCTGTTTGTCTTCTTTTAAAACTAAATCTGTGTTCCTCTTTTAGATGCCATTCAGTCATGTACAAGTGAGAATCCTGAAGATGATGAAAAAATAGTTCTCTGTCTTCCTCTCTATAGGAATATGATTCTTTTGCAGCAGCTGCTAGAAAGGTAGAGGGTTTTGTTGTTGTTGTCAAGATAGCACTTATTTTCTTAAGATTACTGAGAATATATAATGATACAATAATGTATCAAAATGTTATCTTCCTGTACTCATAGTACAGTGTGAAGTGTTCCTGTTGTGGAAGTAGGAGGCAGGTTGATGCACAAACTCATCTTAAAGGTAGTGTTTGTTCTAAAGTGTTAACTCATTCATAACAAGCTTCTGTAGATGTCCTCTATGGATCTTTTTATGCACCTTTTGCATTGTTACATTATTTGTACTGTTTTAATTCCAGGTGGGATGCAGCCATTGAGATTTGTAAATCACTTCTGAAATTCAGCCCTGTTGATTGTCAACTGTTGGAAACTCTGGTTGGGTTGTACTTGCGGACAGCCCAGATTGAGAGAGCTTGTGATGTTTGGCTTACTGCATTTGAGAGAAATCCTCAGAATGCTCAGGTGTTCTATTTTATGTGCAAATTCTTCATCTTGCAGGTAAAATAGCTTCAATTCAAAATGTTTCAAACATTATTTGGAATTCAATTAAATAAGAAAAGTGTCTATAATATTCAACAGTAAACACAATATGTCTGTATTCAAGGATATCAAAGAGAGTTTTCAGAGGAGAGGCATCCTACCTGTTCTCTCGACCCTTGCCTTTGTGGCTCACTGATAAAAGCTGTCAGAAGGGGACTGGAAGAGTGAGTAAGAGGAGTGGTATATATATATATATATATC
Organism: Eublepharis macularius; assembly: GCF_028583425.1. Lineage (NCBI taxonomy): Eukaryota > Metazoa > Chordata > Lepidosauria > Squamata > Eublepharidae > Eublepharis > Eublepharis macularius. The sequence continues at coordinate 62,305,873 of NC_072798.1, forward strand.
CTTGAGAATGGGAATTGTACCACCCCTGTTCAAGGTAGCAATTAGCGCTGTGTTGAAAAAGCCCTCTCTGCGCCCAACTGTGTTGAAAAACTTCTGGCTAGTCTCCCATCTTCCTTTCTTGAGCGAGGTGTTAGAGTGATTGCCTCTCAGTTGTAGGGGTTCTTGGAAGAGCCTGAATGTCTAGAGCCTGAATGTCTACAGCCAGTTTGGTGTAGTGGTTAAGAGTGCGGGACTCTAATCTGGAGAGCCGGGTTTGATTCCCCACTCCTCCACTTGAAGACAGCTGGGTGACCTTGGGCTAGTCATGGCTCTCTGGGTTAGTAGAAGAGTAGATCAGGAACTTGAGATCTCTCCTGTTTGGGATGGGACTATACTTCCTTTGAAAGGTCAGGTTCACTGCTTGGGAGTGAATGAATGAATGAATTTATTTGCAGTCAGAGACCATAACAATAGCAATACATCCTTAGCAATCAATAGAATAGCTTGGGAGTGCCACTTGGCAGAGCTGTCATCTGGGAAACTAGATGGCTGCTGTGGTTTGGAGTGCTTTTGCCCATCTTTGGCTGGTACATCAGCTGCACCTCTTTCTGGCTCAGTCAGATCTGGCTCCATGCCTTAATTACACAGGACTATTGCAGTGTGCTCTGCTTGGGAATACCTTTAAAGAGTGTCCCAAAGCTGCAGCTAGTGCAGAATGCTGTGGCTAGACTGCTGGTTGGGGGCCACATGTTGGAATCATGTGACCCCCCTCATATTACCACAATTACACTGGCTACCAGTCCGCTGTTGAACACAGTTCGAAGTGTGGGTTTTGGCCTTTAAAGCTCTACCTTACTAGGGACCAGTGTATCAAAAGGACTATCTTCTCCCTGATGTTCCTGACTGGGAATTAAGATCATGGGGAGAGGTCCTCCTGACTGTCCCGTCAGCTTGGGTACACAAGAGAGGACCTTTTCGGTGGCAGTCCCCAGGGAAGTGTGCCTGGCCTCTCCACTATCAGTCCAGGTAGCTGGAGACGTTTTTATTTAGAACTTCTTTTAATTAACTTTGTTTTACTGTTACTGGAAATCCGAAAGTATGTCAACTTTGTTTTTATCTATTACTGATTTTTATTCATATGTAAGCTGTCTTGAGTTCGTGTATGATAGAAAGGCAGCTAACAAATGTTATAAATAAATAGTTAAAATGAAATTATTTTACTGAGAGCTGGGCTTAGGGTTGGATGGATTTTTCGCTGTAAATTAGGGGTGTGCACTTCGATTCTCAATTAGGGTTTTTAACCTGAATCAGGCTGATTTGTAAAGATTCAGGATTCCTGAATTGGCTCCAGCATTACTGAGCCGATTGGGGAATCCTGAAGCAAAGCTTCCCAAAGTGATTCGTATCCCTACGGGAAGTTTTGGGCAAAGAGCAACACTTCCCGCTTGCAACCAGCAAGAAAAATGTTGCTTTCAAACACCAGCCACTTTTCAGTGGATGGGAGAGGAATCTCCCTTCAGCTGGAAAAAATGGCTGGCATTTGAAAGCAGCAACACTTTTCTTGCATGGCAAGAAACATGGGACCCCTCTCCTCCCCCTCCCCTCAGCTGAAAAAAAGCACTGACATTTGAAAGCAGCAACACTTTTCTTGTCGCAAGAAAAGTGTTACTGCTTTCAACCTCCAGCAGCTTTTTCAGCTGCTGGAGGTTTCACCTCTTCCATCAGCTGAAAAGCGGCCAGTGTTTGAAAACAATACTTTGCTTGTTTTTTGCACATGGCAAGAAAAGTGCTGCTTTGAGCTTTGGTGTGCTTCATAAAGATTCTTGAATCTTTATGGAGCATTCCGAAGTGTTTAAACACCCAAATCCCGAAGCGGTTTGCTGCTTCAGGATTCGGGTTATTTCAGATTGTTTTCCTGCTTCAGGTAAAACCAAAGTGGGAAACCCAAATATTTTTTGGGTGCACATCTCTACTGTAAACACTAGAAAGAGGGACTGTGGACCTGACCAGTGCCATCATTTGGGTAGCACAAAAGTATTACATGGAAGCTGCAACACTATGACTTGTAAAAGAGTAAAATAATTGCATGTACAGGGATGAGGGAAGCAAGTTCATCTCATCTTGGTTAAGGTTCATGATAAATGCTAGTTGTTTTCCACTGAGATCAAATAGTTCATCCTTGATCTATGAAACAAGTGAAGCTTTTCAAGAAGATGTACAAGGTATTCTAATTCTGCCTTTGCTTGTATAGAATGGTTGCCTTTGAGTATCCCTCCTGAATTGCAGCTTTATTTAATGATTGCGTTCAAAGATTCATAAAAAGCATACCAGAGTCTTGTGTTGTGATATATTTTAATGTTGCTTCTCATTTTTCTGACAGAAAAGATCAGACAGTATTCCACCTCTCCTGCAAGCTTTTGTTGCAGCATTCTTTGAGTGTGCACTCCAAGAGCATAGTCCTGTAGATCTGTTACGGTGAGTCAGCCGTTCAGGCCATGCTGCCATAAAACCTAGTGATTTGCTTGTGTTAATTGCAAACTTATTAAAATACATGTACAGTTTAAATACCTGATTCTGTGGGAGCAAGAATCAGATATTTAAACTGTCAGAGGGACAAGGAAATTCTCCTCGCCTCTCTGACAGTGGGCAGAAGGAGCCCCGCGGCACCGGCTCTGCCTGCTGTCAGAGGGACCAGGGGAGTCTCTCTTCATTCCTGACCTGTCAGAAGCGGCCCCTTGGCAGCGCTGGCTTTGCCCACTGTCAGAGGGACGAGGGGAGTCTCTCCTCGTCCCTCTGACACCAAGCAGAAGCAGCCCCGCAGCACCAGCTCTGCCTGCTGTCAGGGGGACAGAGAGAATCTCTCCGTCCCTCTCACACCCAGCAGCAGCAGCCCGGTGGTGCTGGGGTGGGGGGGTGGGGTGTTTAAAGGGCCCTCCTCCTTGCACGTGGCAGGAAAGGGCCTGTTAAACTATCAGCTGGCAGGCAGCAAGGGGGAATCCCCACCTGCCAGCTGATAGTTTAAGAGATGTTTAAAGGGCCACAAACACCGAACATGTTCGTTGAGGGGACATGTTCACTTCTGTTCGTTGTTCGTGGATGGCAACGACCAGAGTGTCGTGTTTTTTTCCCGTTCATGCCCATGTCTACTCATAAGTAGCTGTGACTTAAAGGGTCTAACTTAATGGGCCCTAGCATCCTTTTTTAAAAAATTGAAATTCTTAAGGCACAAAAGTCATCTATTGAATTGCATACTCTACAGCTTTAAGCATTACCAAATTCAAATATTAAGTACCTTTTAACCGTTGCTGTGGTATTCCTTTTTTGAATCTTCAGTTAGAGGCAATTGAAATCTTAAGGTAACTGAAGTAGACAAAAAAATATCAGCAGTGTATGTTAGTTCTCTCTTTTGTGACACCTCATATAATTTTATTTGTTATGATCTTTGGCATTTTGCCTTTGAAATTAGTTGCTGTAGACAGAAAACCATATGTCAGAATACTGGCAGGTTTTGTGAAACACTGCAGCAGAAGGAATTAGACACATGGCTACCATTGAAATGTGTCCATTGTAATGCCTAGCTTGGTCCTTACTTAGTTGAGTAGTTGGAATAATAGCATTGCATATGTCCACTTTTGCTTAGATCTTTAAGATAACAGGATTATTTATTTGTACAGAATATTTGCATGCTCAAAAAGAACTCTTTTGTTCCAGGTATTTTTTGAATTTTCCAATGCCAATTGAATTTACACCACCTTTATATAAAGGATGTTTTACAGAAGAAGCTTTAAACCAGCAAATTCCATACTTGTGGCAGATATACTGGTGAGTCCGCCCCCCCCCCCCCCGCCGCCCAGATTCTAAGAGTTTTGAATACTGCAACAGTTGACATGTTTGAGCTGATGCAAACTAGATTCCTAAAGATTCAGCTGTTCTAGTCAGACAAATCTTGTGAATGAGGGAGTATGGTCACTGGTAACTGCCTTCAAAATCTCCTTGTTCTTTCCATTCACGAGCTTTAGGACCTTTCTTAGAATCTTATTCTCTCTGTGTTTACATCAAGAATTCCTAGAATCACTGGTCTTCTAGCATAGTTTATCGTACTCTTCTTTCTTTTGTATTAGCTATTAATCAGTGTTAAAATATGTTATGAAATTTGGGATTCTGTAATTTCAAAGTTGGTGGTGGTCATATCAGGTGACAGATACGTGACTGAACATCTGTCTGCTGTAGTGTCTTAGTTTTGAATGATACATGCAACTTGACTAGAGAAGCTGAGTAACTTTTGTGCACCAAGGTAGCTGAAGGAGGATTCTTCTTCATATGTGGTCAGTGGTAGAAAACAAACTGGGGTTCCATGAGAAATCATTTAACTGACATTCAACTTTGTCCAGCATTCTGTACTACTGAAACATTTTTAGTCACCTTGCGTTTGACTGTTTTCTTTTGGTTACTTCACAAATTTTTCTGCCGACCTGGAGATACACAGTCCAGCCCCAACTTGTCTGTGTGGTTTAGTTTTGTTGCATATAAGGAACAGCTAAGTAACTGTTAGCTCTAATTTCTTACCTTTCAGTGAGACATTCTGCTCCATTTTGGCTAATCTCATGATGGACACTATGTCTGCATTTTTGACAGCAATGTTTCTCCTGTAAGCATTACACTGAAATGGAAAGCACTGAACACTTCCCTTTGTAATTTAGTTTGGTAATAAAGAGCAAATTTGGTAAAATTTGGCCATTGTTTCCTATGAGAAACTCAATTTGGATTTTTTTTTGGATTTCCTATGAAGACCAACATCACACCAGAGAACACCCAAACCAACTAGAAGCAAACTGAAGTAGGGGAATAGAATCCTGCCAAAATCAAAGTGAAGCAAGGGCACCAACATCACACCAGAGAGTTACATTCATTCCACTCAAACCAAACTGAAGCAAGGGACACTCTTGCAACTTAGCCCACAGAACCAGTGTCATTCACAGCAGTCAGGCACTGGGTTCAACCAGTGGGAGACTACAGAACAGAACCAAGCAGTACCCCATCACAAGGCAACAGCAAGCAAGCACAGTTTCATTAGATGGATCCTACCCATTCGGCTTCAGGCTGCAAGTGTCAGTGAGGTACTTGGGAAATCCAAGTCATCTACAACAGCCTTCATCATCAGCCCCCTCCCACCCCTGCAATGAGGAAAGTTCAGTTGACATTAGAACAACATATTAAAACAATGCATTACATCAGCCATTCCTCCCACCTGGGCAATGGGGAAAGTTAAGTTAACATTAGAAGACATTACATACGTTATATTACATAACAGCATCCTGTAGCTTCATTTGGGTGTTTCTGTGGGTTTCTTTCTGTGACACACGCTGTGGTGTTCTCTACTTTCCCCAATCTCTCTCTGATTCTTCCTATCCTAGTGGCAAGAGAACAACATTTCTGGGGCCTCTTTCCTCATTTATCTGCAGAAATTTGTGCAAACATGGGCTGGTGGTTTTGTGATGTGTTGGGGGTGGTGGTGGTCCAAATTGCAGTGTGCATTTGATGTGCCAGCTGAATCACCTGTCAATCTCCTGGTTTTCTACCTGACTTTTTAAGTATTGGGAAGAGCATTTTCCCCACCTCACAGACTCTCAGGGGATGCAGGCCACAAAGTGGGCTCACCTCATTCCCTCTGGAAGTCCATAGTTGGGAAATCCAAAAGCTGTTCAGTAAACTTGAGTTTGGGAATAATGAATCTGATTTGGAATTCCCTTTTGAGTTCCGTAATACTGATTTTTACTAAATCAGGTAAAATTTGGTACTTTCAAAGGAATACCGATCCCAAATTGCACATTCCTGTTGTATATGTTATTCGACAGGTTCTATTGTCGTCAGTGTACACTGTCATATTTTACAGTTAACAATAATTAAGTTGAAGTGCTGTTAGAACATGTGTATTTCTGAAATTTTGCTTCTATTTGTATGTAACATCAAGCTTACAGATACATTTATAGAGGCACAAAGCAGTATTTAAAGAGTTCATTGTTTGTTTTTAAAATAAGTTTATACCAGTCTCTTCATGGAAGTCCTGGAGAAGCAACGGATGCTTATGAGGCGGCTCTGGGAGCAGTTATGCAAGAGGAAATAGTTCAGCACATTTGGATGGAGTAAGTTTAAATGACAGGGCATTACTTGACTCTACAATTGTAAAAGTAATGCATTCAGAAGTGTTAACATCTGGGTTTCATTTCTGTTTTCCAGTTACCTTGTTTTCATCAATGGTAGAGTTGTCAGATCCAACAATCAAGCTCAAGAATTCAAGCTTTTTACTGATCTTGTGAACAGATGTCTTGTTACAGTCCCCACCCGTTACCCTATTCCTTTTAGCACTGCTGATTACTGGACCAACTATGAATTTCATAACAAGGTATGTAATAATTTGGGAACTTCCTTCACCACAATGAGTGAATATGCTTTTTCTATAAGCAAAGAATGAAAACGTAACATGAAAAAGCTTCTCTGTGGTGCATTTGTGTAGTGAATCAACAGGTAGAAGTTCAAGATTTCAAAATAATTAAGACAGCATTTTGCAGATTGGGGTTCCTAGGGACCTCATCCTTGAAGAAGTTATCTGTTACCTTTCTCTGGCAACTGACTTCCTTCTGTGGTTCTGAAAGAGGTGTTCAGGCAAGTCTCTACTTTGTGGGAACAAATTCTCAGAAGAGCCATTAGTGCTGCTTACAGATGTTCTCCTTTTAGGATGATTCAGGCTTCTGATTGCCAATTTAAGTCCATGACTGCTTTAGTATATCGTGGTATCAAGTAATCTCAAAGGGCCAGTGCCCATCAGCCTGGTGTTTTTGGCAGCAGTCTAATATATTTGCAGGTACTGGCGAGGAGAAACTTGCAGGGAGAGCTCTGTGAGCATCAGAAACACGTTTATTCAATTCAGGCGCTTTGCCAAATTGTGGTTAGAGAAGTTTGACCAGAGAGCCGAGTCTTTGGGGTGCAGTCCTCAAAGCCTGCTGTGAGCCCCTTTTAACAATAGCTCTTGCGTTGTCACTGAGGCTGAAACAAAATGAATCCCTGGTAATCTGAAAAGTGATTTGTCAGTTACCATGTTTTTAAAAATCCTTTATTTTTAAATAGGAGTTTATTGGTGCATTATTTCCTGTACATAATTGTGCTGAGAGATGCTGAGCCCCCCTCCCCATCCTATGCCATACATCTGCTAAGGCAGCTAAGGGCAGAGAAGTGAATCTACACAGAGTTTAAATTGATAACTTATTCAAGGCTACAAGTTCAGATTATTATTTGGCCTATAGAATAAAGAAAATTCTGTGGAACGAGAATGGTCCATCAGTACAAGTTGAACTATACCACTGCATTTGAAAGGGGAACACAGCTTATAGTCAGATGCTTTATCTAAACCATGGACAACTGCAATTGCTGTTAAATTTTAAACAATACACCTTTACAGGTCATTTCCTTTTATCTGAGCTGTATTCCAAAGTCTCAGCATTCCAAAGCCTTGGAACGATTTTGCTCTACCATGCCTGCTAATCCTGGACTTTCATTCAGGTACTGAAATATTGGTTGAAGGTTTTACGTAAACTTTGTGTGTCTTTCATCTTTCCTTGCCTAAGAGACGTCCATTAAATTAAATGGCTAGTTGATTATTTTATCATGACTTTCTAGTTCCAAACTCATAATTATGGCAGGGCAATGTAATCAACATAAAGTGAAAAAACCTATAGAAAGCTGAGCCCATATAGCTTTTTCGATGTTAAAATCAGAAAGTCAGTCGTTTGGCATAAAGGGAACATACATGGATCTGATATTTGCAGCTGAAAAAAGGGTTAAAGACCCCATTCAGATTCATAGCAAAACATGGCTAGGGATGAATGTTTATCAGAGAAAAAAAGCCCAAGGTATGTTTCATCCTCAAAAATCAAATATATCTTCCGTGTAACGCTAGAGTATAATATTGTCATAATAATGGGTCCTTCCCCTTATCGGGTGTATTCTTCCCATTTAAAACATGAAAAGGGTTTGCTGCAGCAGATGAAAGTGCTATCCATTACTGTTTCATTTGTCTCAAAATAAGACTTGTTCTGCTTGTACAATAAAACCCCAGCAAATTCTTAAAAGTAGGCCTGTGAGAAAGCATGAGGTAGGAAGAATCCACCAGCTGGATCCACCCCACCACCCCCATTATTTATGAACTCACCATAAGGAGTATTAGTGTGGAATGCTGTTGGTGTTGTTCCTTTGCTATGTCAGTTTCCTTTGGTTGGACAAATTTTTTTTATGTTTTATATGTTGGGGGTAGGGATAAATTCAGCAATGAATGAAGCAGTAGCTCTTCAAAAAGACTGCAGCATTATACTTAAGCCGATTGGTTTTTCTCTTAGAAGAAAACCGGAAGTGAACTTAGGCAGAAAACCCTTCCAGAATTCTAGGTACTGGTAAACAAAAGTTTTGCTTCCGTCCCATTGATGTGCCCTAATACTAAGCTTCTGTAGCCAAATAAAACATTATTTTGTTACTTTTTGATTGACTGCTTACAAGTCTGATGCTGTAGACTTGCACAATAGGTGGAGCAAGTAGTTCCAGTATAGTGCTGGATTTTGCTCATAATGCATTGAAGCCTTCAAACGTCAGTATTTAGTGCTTCTTTCTGCTCAGTCCTTTTGAATTACTATAATGTTCAGCACGCAAAATGGAATCTTTAGCAATTGCCTTTACTTACTATTTGTTCCTCTTGTTGTAGGCTGCTTCAACAATACTGGGATGAGAACAATATTCAGATACTGAAACTGCAAGCCAAGATGTTTACATATAATATCCCAACATGCCTGGCCATCTGGAAAATGTAATTCAACAGTCATACACCTGTTACCATAGTTTTTTTTTTAAAAATGCATTAAGGTTTGCTTCACAAAGCTAGTCTTCAAATTGGACTTATGCTAGGAAGGTTTTTCATTATTGCAATTTTTCAACAAGCTTTGGTTTAGAGAGATACCTGGCATTAATATCGTAAAATGAAGACTCTTGCTTCCCCATACCCAAATATTTCCGAAGTAAGTATGCACTATGTGGATAAGTAAGGAAAATGTACTGATAGTTTTGATTGTTTCTTCTTTGGAATGTGTTTTTATCATTAAACTGTTGACTTCTGTTTCCTCCTCCTTTCTACCCTCCCCTTTATATATCATAATAGCAATATCCTGTGGTGATGAACTGATCATTGTCTGCAGTGTTTGTACATAGTGGGAACAACTGAAATGTCTTGCTCATGTAAGAGTGTTTATAAACTGGATCCTTTTTATGTTTTCACTATAGATTGTCATCACTGGGAGCTAGTCTGTTACTTTCCAGGACCTTTATAGTGCCATCCCATACTCAGTGTTCTGATGGTAAAATTGTTTAGTGTTCTGCAAAAATGTAAGCCCTCTTTATTTCTTCCCTTCAGAGCCATTGCTGCTGAGTGCTTTCTAAAAGGACAGAGAGAGGTATGTAAAAAAAAGTTTCCTACAACAGCTAATTGTAGAAATCTTAACTTGCCTAATTCCAGGGTTTAATGTGCTAAGCAAGTCCACATGTTTTATAGGGAGCTCTGCTAGGAATAGTAAGAACATTGTTTTAGTCAGTTTATAGAATGCTTGCGTTTCAGTATTCCTGAAGTAGTGTTATCTCTGCCATCACTGGAGATAGGAGGGAGAGAGTGGGCCTTTTTTTCTCTTGAGTGAAGAATGAGTGAAGAAACAGATTCCTGTGCTATGCAAACTAGTTTGAATATTAATTTCCTTTCCTTAATTTTGCCCACTTGCTGCTTCAAGAATTCCAAGTTACTGATTGGCATGAAATATGTGTATCCCTAGAGGGTTGAAGATATTATAAAACCAACAATTTAATCACCAAAAAACCAAGAAAGCAGGAAAATGTACCTTCCAAGCTTTCCCCGCTATCTTAAGCTATAAATGTTATTTTTTTAAAAAAACCTTTAAATCTAGCAATAGCCTTTGAATCAGTTGATGCAACAACTTGCCCACTTCTAACTACATTTACAAGTACATAAAGGAGAACATTTCTTGTCCTGGGAGGTTTATCAGGTCCCTTAATCTTGTTTTTTTGGAAATTTCTTAAATCTGCCTTGTGCTGGAGGGCCTTTGCTGGTTTATTTCTAGTATTTCCTCAAAAAATGCTGCTTTGACTTAGTTTTGTTAGTCATTTTATATGTAATATTGGCTTTTTTTGTATAACCATAATACAAAATCTTGTTCATGTTTGGGTAACATTGATTTGGATCATTCTCTTTTCAGGTCCATCACTTATATCAGAGAGCCTTGCAGAAGTTACCTCTATGTGCAACCCTGTGGAGAGATGTAATGTTTTTCCTTATGTTTCTGTTTAAGGCTTCATTTCAATTTTGTGCATATCCCATATCCATCGATGGGGTGATATTCATGCTCTGGCTAATTCTTATGTCTGCTTCCCCATCTCTTACAGCAGCTCCTGTTTGAAGCATCAGGAGGAGGTAAAACTGATAACCTGAGAAAACTAGTTTCCAAGTGCCAAGAGGTTGGAGTCAGCCTAGATGAGCTTTTAAATTTAAACACTTACAGAACAGAGAGCACGAATCGTTGAACACTGGGGGCAGTCAGTGCTAAGTCCTATTAAATGCCAAAATCATTTGAATGATTCTCAAGGCTGATCTCTGGCTTTAGGCCTGTATAAAGCAGATGAGCAATGCTGAGCATATCAAGTCTTTCTGATCTGTTTTCCTTGAACCTGGAAACAATTAACATGATCGCCGCCTTGGATAAATGAACTCCCTGTATGGCCTGCTTCTGGGCCCTGCCAGACTCTCATAACGTCATGTACGTAAGTATAGTTCATCCCAGTGACAGACTTTATATGTGGGGTTTTTTTGTTTTGTTTTCAGTTTTCATTTCCTTTCTTTTGAGCTGATCCTGATTTTCACTTGATGCTTGCACTGATGCCTGAAAGATCTGTATTTGAGGCGAATCACATGGGCTGTGTTTACGTAAAAAAAAAAAAAAGCAGTCCTCTTTTGCATTTCTCTCCTTTTTTCTTTGAAACCTTTTTTGCTTTACTTTTCTCTTTCTCTCCTTTTTGTTTTAGGGGGGGAGTTGTTTATTTTCATTGCAGGATTTAAAACAAAAGCAACCGCTCTTAAGGAAAGTAACTGCCATGGCCTCAAGTTCCGCTTTTTGCACTTGAAGGCTGTAGGAGGGCTGTTTTATTGCCCTTGCAGCATTCTGGACTTGTGGCAGAGACTTTTTAAACTTGAAGATTCTATTGCAAATGCCAGTGCATCAGAACCTAAGAGTGGTCAATTTACTATGTGCAATTTTTGTAAAGAAATTTTAATTTATAATAAAAGTTTAACCGTTAATATTGAACTGCTTTGTATTAAGATACTACTCTGTAGTATTGCCGCTGTTTATACAAAAATATTTTGAATATAAGTTTTTTTTTAAAAAAAAGGTGTCTGTGTCTTTAATCAAGCTGCATTAATATGGTTGAAATTTGTGTGCCAGACAATTGGAAGCATTTTCTTCATTACCTGAAAACCATTCTGTTGTCCTGGGCAACAAATCTTAATTTCTGTTTAGCTGAACAGCTTAAAATACTTAAAAGCATGTAAACATTGACAATTAATTTATACTGATGGAATCCTGGGCTCTAAAATGGCAGTAGGATGAAGGTTTCTGTCAGTTATCACTGATAGTTGCTGCACTTCAGGAGGTGTACGCTGGAGTAACCTGCCTGGGAAAGGACTGCTAACCTGAGCCACAGTCAGAGATTGGAGAAGGGGAGAAAACAGTGTGATTTTTGCTCTCCAATTGTGCCTTGTATCCCTTGCTGTTCTGGCCCTCTTTCCTGCTTTTTTTCCACTAAAGAGAAATGAAGCTACCCTGCCTCACTAAATTTATTCTTCCCACATTGGTCCTGAGATTTTTTTTTGTTTTTATTTCTATATACAGACACCTAACGTTTAAGGAACAGCGATAAAATATTTTAGTCTATTTCACATAGAAGGAATTGATACCAGGAAAACCGTTTTTATGCACAAGCATGAAGAAAACAAAACCAACAGTAATGTGAGATAACTTTATAGGGAGACAAATGTAAACCACCACCACCACCCCCATTTTTCTCACTTTGAAAAATTGGCCTTCTCTTGTATGTTTATAGTAAAGGGTCTCAGTTTAGTTAATTGTGCAAGAATACTTGAACATTCCTGTATAAGTGCCCTGAAACCCCCATTTGTATCATTAGCAGTATTACTATGAACTGTGTGTAGTGAAAAAGACTGCAACGTAGACTGTTCCGCTAATCATAAGCATAGCTTGGCTTCACTGTGGAAACATAAAGATAGCAAGATGACTCAATGAGTTGGACAGAGATTTGGATTGCATAGGAGCCAAGTGAGAGAGAATATAGTAAGTACCAGATAGATACAGTACTGGCACCTGCTCTTTAGAGTTCTTGATGGGCATGCTCTGCCATGTTTGTCCTTTTCATAGCTCCAGTTTGGAAGAAGTAGCATAGATGCAGCCTGTAACAGGAGAGACTGTTCCTAGGCAGCTTCTCCCTGTGATGCAGTTTTCTGAATCCCTGGAACTTACATACGCTGTCCAACACTGTCGAAGCTTGAATTCTTAGGCCTTCTGATAGCTGAAAAGAAAGAATTTCACCAGGTATACCTTCTACATGATGGAGCTAGGAGAAACCACAGCTCGGGGTCTTTTAGTGCTCTCATGCCCACTTCTCTTCCTCTCTTGTGGACTGACATCTTGACTGAAACTGCAGGTTAACATTGAGGATTGGCAAGTAGAGCTTATTTAGGGGTGTTTTGTTTCTTTTTTTTTACAAGTAAAGGCAGAAAGTCTAGGGAATAACAAGAAATAGTTCATCCTGCATCTGTTACGTCTCCTAAGAGTTGGGAATTAGACCTCGTTATGTATATGATTTGTATTTCCCTGCCCCCTTCCTTTGTTTTCACTCCTTGATATAACTAAAGATGGGATTTGGGAATGGTCTGAGGTGTGGCTCTTTTAGTCGCTTCTTCCTTACTCTTCATGGAAAAGATCTCTAGTTCAGTGTTAGAGCACATGCATTGCATCTGTAAAATTCTGTTTTGAGTTGGAAAAAAGTTTTGATGCTGCAAATGACATGAATGGGGAATTCTAATTCCGTAGACATACAGTAGGAACTGTATCTCAAATCATGTCAACTTTGGGGAGATGATCAGTGTCATTTGGCTGGCTTGTGGCTGCCTGTACTAGAGGTCCCTTAAACCTGTTCCCATAGACAGTGGAGTGAGGTGATAGTGAATTGCACTGCTGGGTTCCAGTCTTAACCTTCCTTTGCAAAAAAAACCCCAAACAAACCCCCCTCTCCGTGAACAGCAATCTTGTGCAGCTGGGGGAAGCATTCTATACCTTCCATTTGCTTGATGCATTTTTAGGGAGTCTTAGGTGAGTTTCTAGGCATGTGGTCCTTCACAACCCCCCACTTGCTGTTGTCAGTAGTGATGCAATTCTACCACCTCCAATCTCTGCTACTTCATTGCCACCTTTTAGTTCTATGTATGATTGAGAACTACTCCTTTGTCAAATCAGTCCGCTTTTTTTTGAAGACTGCTGTTCTTTAGAGTCGAGGAGTTACTTCCTCTACCTCTCCATTGGCTCGTGCTACTTGCAGCTAGTTGTCTATTACTGCTTAGATGTATAAGTCATATGGTGCTTTAAAACTAGATGGAATTGATGCAGTGGATCCTTTCTGGAATATGGTGTGGCCTGGATTTCCATGGGGTGATCTTTGAGGTGCTGTTGTGTGGCAGGTCTGTTAGGCTGAGATAGCTAGGCACCTGGTTCCTTTCAGCTCTCGTTTTAAATTGGTTGGGCTCTGAGGCTTTAAATTAGTAATGGAATTCTGAAGAACCTAAATGTGTGGAAATTGAGAGGCAGAATTCTGCTCCAAAAATTCTATCCTGGGCCTGATATATTTTCATCTTGAAGATATTTTGGCATAAGCGGCAGTGTGCTAAAATGTGTAGCTGCAGCATGGCCCCAGAGGCTGTTTAAAATCCTTAAGTGCTACTTTTCTGATATTGTATGTTTGCAGTGGAGCTCGCTATTGCTGGAAGTAATCAAAATGGCCCTGCCTGGGTACCTGGAACAATAAAGAGATTCATTGCAGCTGAACTCAACCCTTGTGAAATTGCTGGCACAGAATGCTGAGATTTATTTGCTTTTCTGTTGAAGGGAGTGTAGCCTCCAGTCATAAAGTTTTCACCATTGCACCTGAGGGCTTGGTGGGTTTGATTGCAGAACTGCTCTAGATGATGTTTAACATCCCATCAAATACTTCTAAAGAGGCCAAACAAGTGCAGAAACGGGATGGTTTAGCACGGGGGGGGGAGTTATGGAGGGGTGGTGGTTAAATAATCCTACAGGCTCAGGATTACTTATACTGGCCTGCATCCTAAGAATTCTTACTGTACAAGCCTTTTTCTTGCTGCTTCTTTTTATTCTGTGGCTATGTGCTTTGCCCCTCCCGAATCTTGAAGAGTCAGGGGACTTTCATGATTAATGTGAAATGCACCATGGTGGGAGCTTTGCAGTAGAGAGAACCGGCTGAAATTGGGGGCGTTCTTTGCATAAGACATGCCTTCCGCTTTTGGAAGAACCTGTTAAGATGAACCAGCTGTGCTCAGGCTTGGGCTTGATGCCTAGCCCTTGTGCACTAATGCTTCAGGGTCCTGCTGCATGGGTCAGAGTGGTAGTGGGGTGCAATACCCATTCTTTAAGCCAGCTTTAGCTTTGTTCACAACTGAGATACACAACAAAAAAAAAGAAGCTTCAGGAAATGTGCAGTGACATTGTGTCTTCATCTAGCAGTAGCACTTGAGCAAGTAAAAAAACCCCCAAAAACGGGCAAGCTGCTATCCAGAAGGCGATTGTTTGTAAACGATTCTTTGAGGATGTGAGAGAGGACAAAACAGTTTTGCTTTGATCCTTTCCAGTAGTTTCATAGCCCTTCATTAGAGTGGGATGGAGAAATGTTCCTTCTTTTCCACATGAATAGCAAACATTGGTTTTTTTATTCCAGGAGGATGGTGGTAGATTATACTTTATCATGCTGAATTTATTTCTCCAAATGTTGCAATAGTGCAAACGTGCAAAGTGCAAAATGCAAATAAATAACATGCAATGAATACAATAAATATAGTTAATACAATTCAGTTGTCCAAGTCATAATATAAATGTCCGAGACAGACCCACAACGGGGATATACTAAAGAGGAAGTCACAAGGCAGTCTTATGGTGGTGGCTCAAGTCCAATGAGATGTAAAATCCACAGGTGCCGACGGGATTATGCAGGCATCTTATACAATTCCCGTTTCGTATGAAACATACTTCTTCTCGGGCACAAGTACAACTGGAAGGTTGCCAGCCCACGCCAACGCGACCTGCTCAAGACCTGTTGCGTTTCCAAATGGATGACGGACATGGGTGAGTGGACCAGCAAACACTCTCTCCAGCAAACACTTATTTATTAACTGATAGGCTAATGAAAGGCAGCGGAGGCTCTCCTAATAAGCTAGGCTGGAAAAGTGGAACTTCCTACAAAAGGTGCATAGGTGGTATAGTTCAAGAAGTCTGCAGGAATGGATGCAGAAAGACCATCTTGGTAGTACCATGTGCATAGGAGGCAGCTTTTTACAGAATTGGTCCATTGTTAGCCGTTGTTGCAGCAGCTTTTCTAGGGTTCTACTAGAGAAGGGCTTTTCCCAAAGGTTACATCCTGAGATGCTTTAACTAGAAACACCCAGGATTGAACCCGTCGTCTTCTGTGTGCAAAGCATGTGGCCTGCCTCTATATGGTCATGCATACACATCCCACAACCTTTGTGCAGCTCCAGTATTTAAATGACATTGGAGCAACTGCCAGACAGATCCTTTCTAGTTGAACATTGCTGTGATCTTAGTGAAAACCTGGAGGGTAGCCATGTGCTTTATTGGCCATTGGAGATAAGAAGAAGCTTTGTTAATCTTTCAGTTGAGCTATTTGTAATCACCTTGCTGTAGAAAGGGGAATATCGCCTGGACTCAATCCAAGAAACAAACAACAACTTTATTCATACAGAACTATCCCATGAGTCGGTTGAAGTCTATAAAATTCAAACAGCCACATTAAACTTGAATTTATATCCCTTAGTCAGGGACATCATCCAAGAGGCCAGCATTCACTAGTCTGGGGCTCTCAAGCTTAATTAAGATCAAAGAGTAGACTGCTCATATAGCAATCTGGCAGTTGGTGAACTGCTTGAACTGAGCTAAATCTTCCAGTACCTTTTTGAAAAGTAGCATGGAATAGAGAAAATGCGAATATTGTAATTTTCTGTTGAAGATCAGAAGTTCAATTCCAAGTTGATGTATCAGTAATACCAGAGAGGAAAGGGCCAATAGCCTGCTTTACATTTTTGTTGGCTAGACCCACGCCTCAGCAACAATCCTCTTTCTTAGAATAAGAAGCTTGTATTTTAATTGATATCCATATTCAGTTTTAATTGCTGCAAGCCACACAAACTTCTTTGCTAAAAAGGGATTAAAAAATGCATTCTCATCAGTAAATGTGAATAATGGCTGGATTACATACACATTCTGCATTCATATTACATCAGTAGTAAAACAGGTGTAGGGGTGTATGTGCATAAACATGCCATGAGAACTACCCTCTCCCGTACAGAAAACAAAACAGCTTGTCCTTTATATGTGGATACAAAACCTTTGAAAGCCAAAGCAGGTGAATGTAGGTACTACCTCAGAAGGAAGTCAGAATGAAAGTCCAACTTCACTAAAATATCCAGTCTCTGATGATGATGAAAAAACTCTAGCAGGAGTGAGTAAAATGGCAAGCATCGTCTGCCTCTAATCATTTTTGTGATCCTGTATGATACAGTGCAGTTATGTTGGTCTTGGATGCAAGAACCTTAGGTTCAGGTTGCCACTGCTGTAACATTCATTGCATGGTTTGGGGCAAATCATTTTCTCTTGCTTAATTTACTTGCCATGATGACTCTAAAATGCTGCCTTGGGATTATTTAATGAAAGAAGAGTTGTAAATGTAGCCCATGGAGAATCTGTGCTGAAAATTACTGGCTTGTATCCAGCCACTTATCCCAAAGACTAAAGGGTACTTGGGTTTGGGGGAGACCTATTTCTGCCCGTTCTTCTTCCCATTCAGCCCTCCCCAAAACAATTTTGGGGTGCCTCCATAAATTGCAGCATGAGAAGGAAATCAGTGGAAATCACTCTTCAATATTGGAACGGTGTGGTTGGATATGGGCTCATGCGCCTCAGCTCTTCAATGCCTACAAAGTGTAACCAGTCTTCTGCTTCCAAGGGCTACAATTTCCAAGCTCTGTGATTTTTTAAAATAAGATCTGGTCTTGCATTACTGTGAGTTCTAGTTTCTTTTTGCCTGATAGAAATGTCGCTGTTTCCTTTTGCCCAATAGAAAATGCATGTAACGATAAATGTGTGCGCTTCACATGTGAAACTTAACAAATAACTGGATAATTCTTCCAGGCAACCTGAATAACTTTGAGCTTCAGTTCCCTCCCCTGTGTACAGCCCTTTTCTAGCTTAGGTCTGGAGTTAAATTTATGTCCGTTAGGCCAAGAAATATGGAGTAAGAATGATGTTCTAATCGTGTTGGAGTTCTATCTGCTGTCATACATGTTCTGTTAGTAGTCATGTTACACTTCCACAGATTCTCCAGAGGCAAATATTCCGTTAGCACATTGAAGATCACATTCACTTTCAATTATTCAATGGTCTACAACCTACTTTTTGAAAATTCACAAGGATTTGTTTTAAATTTAGGTGGCATGATGATTTAATGTTTCAAAAAGTATCCTTTTGCCAGCTAGTTAAGAGACTGCTGTTGGCTGGCATATAATTTGACATAAACATTAAATGTTTCTAAATGTCTTCCTTATGACAGAGGTATTTGGGATAGAAAACCTGGAAGCAGAGGTTGGCAGGAAATTTACTAAGCAAACTGAAGCCATATCATTAACTATCAAATATTCTGTATTATCAAGAATTTTCAGTGTCCCAAGGGAAAATGCAAAGCTGTGTTTAACTTCTAAACTGTAAAGTGCCAAGATCCAAGCTTGCATGAATTCTTCATTCCAAATGCATGAGCCAGCTTTATGTGCCTAGGATTGTAACTGGTGCACGCCTGTAATCCCAGCTGCTGGGGAAGCCGAGGCCTGCAGATCACTTGAGCTCAGGAGTAGGGGTGTGCAATTCGGTATTCTGATTAGGTTAAAAATACCAAATCGGCCATTTCGGGTTTTTTCAGTATTACCAAAACTTTTTCTGAATACTGAAAAATTTCAGTAATAACTGAAACAGAGATTGCCAAAACGATTCGGCCGTTGTTTTCAATGAGAAAACCTCCCGGGTTTCCGGGAGTCTGGGGGGGCCATTTTCTGCCCAAATCACACCAAACTTGGTGGAGACCTTCTCCTAACTCTCCTCTAACTACCCCCAAGTTTCACAAAGATTGGACTTTGGGGGGCATTTTATGCCCCCCCAAACAAGGTGCCCCATCCCCCTACAGTCTCCATGGTTCTCTATGGGGAAAAACAAGTCATCTTTTTAGGTGGCTTGGGGTGGCATTTTGCAAGCAAAATGCACCCAACATTCAGGGGACCTGCTCCCACCTGTCCTTCCACCCTCCACCAAGTTTCAGGCAGATTCAACTTTGTGGGGGCATTTTATGGCCTCCCACAGAAGGTGCCCCTATCCACCTCCACTCCACTATTCCCTATGGGGGAAATAAGAGAGGCTTGTGTGGCTAGGGGTGGCATTTTGCACCCCAAACTGCCCCCAAACTTCAGGGGCCCATCTCCCACCTGTCCTCCCACCCTCTACCAAGGTCCAAGCTGATACCACTTTGGGGGGCCATTTTATGGCCTCCCAAAGATGCTGCTCTTAGCCTCCCCTTTCTCCATTATTTCCTATGGGGGAAATAAGAAAGGCTTGTGTGGCTAGGAGTGGCATTTTGCATGCAAAATGCCCCCAACCTTCAGGGGCCCATCTACCATTTAATGCCCCCCCAAAGGTGGTTCTCCTGCCACCCCACTTTGTCTTTCTACTGTGGGGAAGACTTCCCCACCGCAGAAACATGGGATTGGGGCTGCCAATGGCCACAGCCACAGTCCGCCTGCACCCAAACTGCCAAATACCACACACACCCTCCCCAAAACCTAACCTCCCCTGTCCTGTGGCTAGCCACTTTCTATTGATTCCTGTTATGGGAAAATCTCCCACAGCAGGAACCCACGGAATGTGGCATCTGTGGCCACAGGTACAGTCCCCCTTTTAAATCCACCCCCCCACACACACACACAGCCCCACACTGACCCAAAGACACCCTCCCCAACATTCCCACACCGGCCACTACCCCAGGAGCAGGCTGGCCAGCTGTCCCCCATTGTTCCCTGTGATGGGAACTTTTAAACGCTTTTTCTCAGGGCAATTCTGCACAGCCCAGGGGTGCCACAATGGTGGGCACACTCCTGAGTGTGAGCTTGTCCCTGTGAAAGAGCACCTGAACCACAGACACCCTCTCCCAAATTCCCTCACCACCTACAGAGATGGCTGGCCAGCCAGCCCCATTGTTCCCTATGATGGGAACCAACTGCACAACAAAGAATAAAACACACACACTGAATAAAGTTTTTTAAAAATTTTCTCACTTTCAAAGTACAAATAGGCAAAGCATTGTGACACATTACACCAGCAGTCCCCCCACACAGAAAAATAACACAACTCACTTAACATCAGAGAATCACAAAAACACAATTCCTGTCAAAAACACTTTATTTCTTGAACAGCTGTAGGTTACACAGCAGGGGGGCACACCAAAGGGCATGCCAGCATTCCCCTACACAAAAATAACACATCTCACTTCACATTAAAGAATCACCCAAAACAATTGCTGTCAAAAACACTTTATTTCTTTAACTGCTTTAGATTACACAGTAGGAGGGCACAACAGGGCATAAAAGCAGTCTACTACACAAAAATAACACAATTCACTCCACATCATAGAATCACCCAAACACATTTGCTGTCAAGAACGGTGATGTGAGTTGTATTATTTTGTGTAGTAGACTGCTTTCAGGAGAACCACCTTTGGGGGGGCATAAAATGGTAGGAGATGGGCCCCTGAAGGTTGGGGGCATTTTGCATGCAAAATGCCACCCCTAGCCACACAAGCCTTTCTTATTTCCCCCATAGGAAATAATGGAGAAAGGGGAGGCTAAGAGCAGCATCTTTGGGAGGCCATAAAATGGCCCCCCAAACTGGGATCAGCTTGGACCTTGGTAGAGGGTGGGAGGACAGGTGGGAGATGGGCCCCTGAAGGTTGGGGGCATTTTGCATGCAAAATGCCACCCCTAGCCACACAAGCCTCTCTTATTTCCCCCATAGGGAATAGTGGAGTGGAGGTGGATAGGGGCACCTTTTTTGGGAGGCCATAAAATGCCCCCCCAAAGTGGAATCTGCCTGAAATGTGGTGGAGGGTGGGAGGACAGGTGGGAGCAAGTCCCCTGAAAGTTGGGTGCATTTTGCTTGCAAAATGCCACCCCAAGCCACCTAGAAAGATGACTTGTTTTTCCCCATAGAGAACCATGGAGATTATAGGAGGATGGGGCACCTTGTTTGGGGGGGCATAACATGCCCCCCCCCAAATCCAATCTTTGTGAAACTTGGGGGGGGGTAGTTAGAGGAGAGTTAGGAGAAGGTCTCCACCAAGTTTGGTGTGATTTGGGCAGAAAATGGCCCCCCCCAAACTCCCGGAAACCCGGGAGAAGGTTTTCTCATTGAAAACTGGCCGAATCAAGCCAAAACGCGAATACTTAATCGGCTTGCTGTTTCGGTATTCCCTGAATACCGAAACGGTTTCCTGATTCAGTTAAAAGTGAATCAGGTTTAATGAAACAGGCAGGCCCTGCACACCTCTACTCAGGAGTTCTGGGCTGCAGTCACCTAACCTGCTGCAGATCAGGAGCGGTCTGCTGGAGAAATGCCTTCCTGCATGCAGTTTTTCCTAATCACAGTTGATAAGCATGAATTTCTACCTAATGTGTTTGTACAGTAAGTTGCCTCCATTGCAGGACGTGTAGCACATGTTCTGATAAATATTCAACAGACGCAGCTTTTCCAATCCATCCCTTTTATAATCTGTCCCTGTAATTAATATTAACGAATGCAAAATAAATTATCTCCTTTTCACTTGCGATATCATGGCAACATGAGCTTGTCCCGTTGCTCAGCTTCTTCTAGTGTTGTCTCAGTCAGATCATCTTATGGCTATTGATCTTGTTCTCCCATAGGCAGCTACGCTCAGCACATGTGGCATTCTCAAAAGTAGAAGACAGTGCCTGCTTTTTCTTTGCTGGCCTCAGCTGTGTTGATCCTAGCTTGCATACAAAAACATTTAAGAACAATTCAGTAACACATTAAAACTCCGATAAGCTAGCTTCTGTTCTTTACCCATTTTAGTCAATTATCCAAGGTTCCAAATTAATAGACCTCTGTTACATCCTGGGAAGGGGGTACATGGGAAGCAGGGAAGTTCCAAATGAACTAGATAAATATTGGACAGTGCAATAGTCCGAAAGGCCAGAAGAAAGGAAAGCTGTCAAGAGGCAATGGAACAAAATCAAGTTACATCAAGATGGGGAACTAATGAAAGAAAAATCCTGGAGGAAGCTGTTAAACAAGACATGTCCACCTGTGGCCAATCCAAGCAGAGCTCACCAATAGATATATGGACAATGTCTCTAAGAAGGCATGAGGAGAGTGGACAGGGGAGAAGGGGAAGCAGAAAGAGGGCAGAAGAGTTCCAAATGGGGTTATGCCACCCTAGATGAAAAAGAAGAGGGGGAAGAAGCAGCACAATGTCTATGAACGGGGTGGGGGTCTGGAGCACAGCTGCCAGAAAGTGGGATAGAATAAAGGCCTCCAAGAGGGAGCAGATTCAAGAATCCTGGTGATGGGTGGACAATCCTGCAGTGAGGCTAGACTGAACCAACTCTTCCCCTTAAGGAGCAGTGTGAGGAAAATTGGACCATAAATGCTGGGCTAAGTGGAGCGAGTGTTTTTATAGTTAAGATTTGCACCTTTTCTTGTCTTGCCAGAAACAACGTTTTCATGGTATTGAATGACTCTGAGGGAGGTGCTAACGGGGCAGGTGATGGCGAAGTCCCATTGACTTAGAACTCAATTACTTTGCAGTATTTGAGATGTGGGTTAAGCAGTGCATGCTTTAGGAGATTCTCAGACCAGCTTCCACACTTTATGCTGATGGGTTTCTAGGAGCCAAGAGGTAATTAAATATCTAGGAAAAAAGCCCTCTCCCTATTTGTTTCCATGGACCAAGTTAGGGAAATGTGTATGTACAAGCAAAACCACACTGATAGGAAACAAAATACCTTTTACTTAGCAGGTACTGATCAAAAGAAACAAAATTCTGAGCAAGCAAGGTCTATTTATGGCAAAGGAAAACAAAGACAGGAAATAAATACTCCTCTTTTATCCTTAAATGTTTCCTAAAATGGAATCCAGATAAAGCAATATATCTGATAAATGCCCGGTGACCTCATGGCTGAAATTCAGGTTATGTTCAAGTCTATATTTTTCATCCAGCAATTTTTCCAAATCTCCCGTCCTCCACCCAAGAAAATAAATCCACTTTTATTCCTAGTGAGACCCCACTGGAATCTCTTATGGTTTCTGGATCCCACTGTTTACATGACACTCTTGATTGTATCTAACAAAGGCCTTTTGTCCGCCCATGGATGTATATCAAAAGATGTGCCAAACAGGCAGTCAGAGATGAAACAGAGAAATTTGTTTCCAGCCTTTACCTTATTTGTAGAGGCAAATTTAGGCCAACCTTTGAGCAGTGCTGGAGTGCATATCTTACCCTAATAACCTGTGGAAGCAAGTAATCATTTCACCCTAACACGAAACCTCTATTTGAAGAAATAGACACAAGAACAATGGCAAATCAGAAATTGTATTATTTACAAATCTTATTTGCTTGCTGTGAATGAACCTTACCCCTTGCTTGAAATAACTTGTTTTACATCAGAAAAGATTGTTAATCAGAATTAAAAGTTTATAATTTAGAGGTATTTCTGCAGACTTATAGCTCTACTCCCCTCCCAACATACAACTGCAGAGAAAGGATTGGGACTGAAGGTCCAAGGCAAAGTTTATTTTTTTTATTTATTTCATTTATTCCCTGCCTTTCTCCCCAAGGAGGACCCAGAGTAGCAGTTCTCCTCTCCTCCATGTTATCCTCTCAATAACTCTACAACGTCGATTAGGCCAAGAGTGCGCGACTGGCCCAGGGTCACCCAGCAAGTTTCCATGGCGGTGTGAGGGTTCCAACCCCCCCCCCACCTTCCAGATCCTATTCTGAGTGACGCTGACCGCTACACCGCTGACTCCCAAGAGTGAATCTGTGTCATGTCTTCACGTTTTCACTTGGCTATTTTCATGCTTTTTGGACCATGTGTGGTTTTTTTTAAAGACCACAACTCTTCTTTTTAAAACAGATTTTTGGTCTTAGAAAATTAAGAATGCAGTCCAAATTTAAACAACATTGAGACAAGCCAGTTCCTCCATCACAATATTTTGCCGAAGATAACTGGTCTTCAATGGCAATCTTAAGTCTGATCCATGAGGAAAAATTTAAATCAGTCAAAGACACATTTCCTGATACCTACTTTTGCCTCCAAATGACTCAACATGATTACATGATCTGCTACCAAAGACTGTAGATAGATCCAGGAAGAGTGACAACCAACCATGGTTTTTGTCTACATTCAGACAGAAGTCATCACTGAATGCTATCAGAGCTGTCCGTCCCACAGCCTGGCCTGAAACCAGGCTGACAAGGGTCCAGAGCACAGGAGTTCATCCAAGGAGACCTGAAGTTTTGATAAAGATTGAGCTAAGTGACTTGAAATGACATGCTCAGAACTTTAGAATGTTGCCATAACCAATATGGATACTAAACAGTCAGCATCAACAGCATATAATCATGTCTCAAGCTTGTATGTGCCCATAAATTTAACATGCGTCGGCTGTTTATCTTCTATGGGATATTGTTATAGTCCTTAGCCACCCTTTTAAATCCCACAAAGCAAACCCTGCCCTCAGTATCAGACTGATTGGCAATATCTATTTGAAACTTTAGGCATCTTTTTATCAGGGTAAATGGGTGCAGCAGGAAGCCATTACCTTATTTACATCTGTATGATAACAGCTTACTCCACCCCTTCCCTGCACTGAGCATCACAGTGCCAGCCTAAGCAGAATTACAGCCCATGGAATTATGTGTGCAGCTCTGTTTAGGATTGCACTGTTAGAATCCTTACAATCCGATACTACACATTTATTTAAGAAGTCCGACAGTATAAGACTTCTTCCTTAGTATGTATGCATAGAATTGCAAACAGAGATTACTTTGACTTCACCAGAACTGGTTGCTTTATGGGGAAAACACGCTCTCTCCAGGGACAGTTGAACAGAATACTTTCATTCTGTTATGCTAACAATCTACTAAGAGAATTATTATTTTGTTTTTCTTACTATTTGTTTCCATGTTTTGGGTAAAACTAAATGGGAATAGACCTTATTTGTATAAATTGGCATTTTCTTTTAAGCTTTGGTTATATGTAGCAAGGGATCTAATCCATCATTTCTAAGACAGATTTGGACCAAATTCCTGGGCTAAAAGTTAATGCAGAACGGCCTAAGTAGTTTTTATTAAGGGAATGGAATTTTTTTAAAACATCCTTAAAAATGATGGATGAGCTGTTTATATCTCCAAAAAAAGAATTTAGGGGTTATTTGTTGGCTGTCATTAACAAAAATGTTGGTACACACATATTATTGGATGTTTCTTTCTCCAGTATGAGTTGCTGTAGTTACATGCTATTACCCGTGCAGATGAATATGGACATGTTTGTTTAAGCTTCCTATGACTGCATTCCTTTCCACTGCGTCTGTCCTTCTTGAAGAGTTTTTGTGTGGATAGCTGCGATCTTCTAGTAGGTTATTTTGAAGGTTAGAGTTATTCATGTAGCTCTTGAACAGAAATGTTATGGTAATACAAAGCACAGTATGAAAAGCTAAAAATATGTACCATAAACTCCTCTGACTACATTGTTATCTGAGCTTATGCATGAGTGAACATGTGTATGTGAGAGACAGAGAGATAGATTAACAGTACAGTCTCCAGTCTAAGCCCATTGATTTAAAGGATCTTAGATTGGAGTAACTGTGCTGAGGATTGCATTGTAAATGTGCTGAGATAAAATATTGTTTGTTTTGCTCTCTTAGAGAAACACAAGTACAAAGTAGAATGTAAAAGATCCTCTACCATGATGATATGCAAAAAAGTTTTGGAGAATATTTGGAAGTATGGACAAAGTTTTGTGAATGTAAGACACTAATATATTTTTTCTGCAGATTTTATTACAAATTACATATATTTGAAACACCGGTAGAAAAGAGAGCACACCATCTATTTACAATCACTACACATTTACATATATTATATACAGATACTGAATTTAGTCAAATAAATGTGTAGAAAATACAACAAATAGTATGATACTGTACATGTCTTATTCTTATTTTTAGTGTTTTACTGTAATAATAAATACAGTTCCATATTTACAAATTGTAATTTTTAAAAGCTTCTGTAAAATGAATGTTAACATTTCCAAGTTTAAAGTATCTGAATCAAAGCTCTTGAGTATGTGTATAAAAATAATATGCATAGCAACCTTTATGATCTGGAGTTTATCTTTTAAAAAATAATTTTTAAATTAAGGCATCTTTCTCAAGCCAGCTTTCAGGCTTATTCGTTTACTTAAACTTGTATACAAATGCAAATGTGAGGGGCTGTTTCACTGACATTAAGCAGCACTCCATAACTGAACCACTGTTAAAATAAAGCTAAACAAACATGGTAATAAGTATTGTGCAACCATCAGATGATCTCTTGTTTAATCCAAAGTGGTTTTAGGAATCTCTCCAGACGTATGCGGCATTGCTTGAAAAACAGAGATAAAGGAACAGAATAATATATAGCTGTTTTGTTTTGATGTATACATAGTTTCTGCCTTTTTTTCATTTTCTTTCCCAATGATACATGTGTCAGCAAAGTAAATTCAGGCAGCAGGAAATTAAAAATAATTCAGATCTCCTTTCCCACAATATTCCAAGCAGCATTTCCAAGCCTTTCTAGCAATGTCAATAGGCTTCTCAGAGTAAGGTTGCACTTTGGATGCTAACAAGTTGAGCCAGTATCAGGTGCAGTCATAACTGATATGTTCAGTTACTTGGATCCACTTAAATTGTTTAAATAGCAGCTGTGTCCTTATCTTCCACACACACACACACAAACAAGATCATCTGTGCGTGATGCAAATATCTTGTATAATAACTAGGATAAGTACATTTTTTTGTAATCCTCCAAAATTTTATGTAGTGAGATCCCTCCTAATATCTGGAATCCCTCTTACTGAAATCAGCTTATTGGAAGTTTCATTATTATGGTGATAAATTCCAGAAAGATGGTGAAAAATTCCAGGAGGTAGGGGGGTTCTAGTCCTTTCTTTGGAACTCACCTCTTTGCTTGCTAGTTTTTTATTCCCACTTAAGCAACTGGGCCAATGCTCAAAACAAGTTCTTAACCTTTTCTTTAACGATATTTGAATTGTGTGTTCATGTGTCTGTTCAGAACATACTGAGATGGTATGAATTGCAGTTTTAGGTTTCTAATGTTCTTTGTCATCTAACATGTATAATAGAAGTAAACAATTCATTTTTTCTTTGCAAAACAAATGCATGCAAATTAACTTGACTTTGGATTGAGAACTTTGTAAATTTGGGTACCTTTTGAAGCTAATGACATGGGACATAAGTTACGGATGAAAGGTTACAGCTTTCTGACATCTGATAAGATGGTGGCACTAGTGGATTATTGGTAGAAATGTTGTAGGCTATTCTAGGGCTTGCAAGGGTTACTAGAGCCTGTGTTGAATCACATGACTGTTTTTCTGCATCCTCTGAGTTAACAGAGACCATACTGGCATGCTTCGACACCTTCCATATAAAGGTCTGTTTTCGAAGGTTTCCAAGGTCTTCCTTGAAATGGGGATTGAAAAGCATGTAAAGTAGTGGGTTTACACAAGAAGGGAGAGGGACAATCACTAGGAGTATTGGTTTAATTACTTCTGGACTAATAAAAGTAAGGTTTAACAAGGAAGAAAATGATAAGATTGCCACAGGGCAATAGAGAATGCAGTTAGCAAAAAGCAACAAGGCTATGTGCTTCACCATTGAACAATCCCAAATATTGTCCAATTCTCTCTTTTCCAAACTACAATAGAGTTTTGTATAAGCTATTGTCATAACAAGAAAACAAAGAGAATTCAACAAGACTAGTGCTACCATGTAACTCACAGCAGTGGGCTTCCCAAATGGCAACGGTATGCAGAGGGGAGAAACCCCATACTCCTTCCCCCCAAGCACCGGAA
Source organism: Eublepharis macularius (assembly GCF_028583425.1). Classification (NCBI taxonomy): domain Eukaryota; kingdom Metazoa; phylum Chordata; class Lepidosauria; order Squamata; family Eublepharidae; genus Eublepharis; species Eublepharis macularius. The sequence goes on from NC_072798.1 coordinate 62,333,513, forward strand.
TCACTGCCATGATGAAAGCCAACATAAAGCAAAAGAACATGGCTATCCTCATGCCAGCAAGGGGGGACTTTGTCTCAAACTTTGTGGCATGTTTCACAGAGAAACTGCGCTCAAGGGCTGCTAAAGTGAGCAAAAAAATGGAAGCTTCTGAAGCAAAGATGGAGAGAAGGCCAACGGTGTGGCAACCAGCACCAGCTTCCCACCAAGCACCATAGTGAGCAAAGACTCCAAAGGTGAATGCATCCACACTGGCAAGCACACTGCTAGATGTGCCCATGAGCATATTCACACTGGCTATGAGTCCAATCAATAGCTTTATGGAGGAAATAAAAAACGGAGATCTGAAGACAGTCGCAAGCACCAGTGCATTGCATGTGATGGCCAGAAACACTATGGTCCAAACTCCAATTCGGATCAACCAGCTGCCAAATAGGTAGTCACATGGTTTGAAGGGTCCTGCAATGAAAAAATGAGAAAAGCTGAGTTACGTGAAAGCATTAGTTAACGTATTCTTAAGCCATTCTCAGCTTTCATTCCCCTTTGTGATTCCTGCACTGTGGAAATAGGGCAAAGGATTACATGTTCTAAGGTTTCTTGTCTGCTGTTTGATTTTGGAAGCTGATTATTCACCAGAAACCCATCAACCTCCCTCCCCATGACTGCTGTTAAACACCTGCTTCACCAGTTTGTTTACCCTTGTTCTATTTTAACTTCTATATTGGTTTTGGAGAAAAGGGGCAGGCTTAAGTTTTCCTCAGCAGAAAACAATGCTTTGTTTGGACTCTGCATTGCAAGCGCGGTCTTATAGCAGGGATCGGTAAACCTTGCAGGTCATCCTCCATTCAGTTACAGGGCCATCTGCAACTTATTGAACATTTTGGTGTGGTAGAGGACTAGATATAGGCAGTCTGTGTGAAGGTGTATGGCTACAGAAGAGGCTGGTCCAGCAGACTTTGGGATAAAAACTGGGGAACATTCTTCATCAGTCTTGACCTCTTTAGTGTCCCACTGAGGCAATTTTAGACAGGGTCCAAGCATCTTTTCCCATTACAAATTTGTAATATGGTCATCTATCTCCCACACAAATCTCATTTCTTATGAACAAACTGATGTATCATGAAAAAACCCTGTTTTATTTCTGAGGACATGAAGTCAGACCATGAAATAACTAGCTTTCAGTTCAGGCCAGGCCTCTCTGGGGCTCTGATACTGTGTACTCATGTCTTCCCCCATGCTTGGCCCTTAAATCTGTACCCACTGGTGCATTTTAGGCTGCAGTAGTGGATAGGAATGCCACTGGCTGTGGTATTCATTTGCAGGGGAAGTACTCAGAACTATCTTTGTTCGTCGTCGTCCTTCTGTGCAGCCCCACATTGGGACTGCGCATGCGCAGGCCGGCCGCGGAAAGATTTGACTAGCTATAGAATCGTGAAGAGGGGGACGCCCGCCGGTTCCGCACGTGCGCGGTTCCGTTCCCGCCAAAACCGGCATACTTAAGGCGAGCGTCCCCCACATTCCCTCAGTTCCTTTTTCGCCGCCGTCGGAATTGGTTCTGCTAGCGTTCTTTTTCCAAAACTCTCATTATGGCCCTCTTCAAAAAGTGTCAGAAATGTTCGACGAAGATGACCCACTCCGATGGGCACGACTTGTGCCTTCTCTGTCTCGGGGAAGGGCACATTGTTCAGCGCTGTGCTATTTGCCAGTCGTTTACACCCAAGGCCCGCCACGACCGTTCTGCTCGGCTGAAGGCCTTCCTCTGGGGGTCTAATCTTCTACCCCAAGATCAGGCGGGTAAGCAGGATGCGCCTCGTTCGGCCGCTTCTCCCGCTCCCGGGCCTTCGTCTGACCCGGCTCGTGGTTCCTCGGATCCGACCCCCTCGGAACCGGCTGCGGCACCGGCTACCCCCCTTGTGACCGAGGGTGCTACCCGCCCGAAGAAGCGCTCGGCGGAGCGCTCCGCTGTGGAACGGGCAGCTTCGGCGCCCCCGGCAAAAAAGTCGAAGTCTCGTTCGAAGCATCACAAACGAGACGTCTCCGCTCCCGCCACTCGCGGCCCTTCGCCTGTGCCGGCTTCTCTTTCAGCTCCTCCGCCGGATGCCTTGCACACGCCGTCGCCGCCGCACACGCCTCCACCGCATATAGAGGATGATTACATCTCGGTTCCGAACTTCCCGGATCCGATCGTGGCCTTCGAGCATGGCTTGCCATCCGCTCCTGCCTCTACTGATCCATCCGTTCCGTCCTGGCCCCAACAGCAGGTCCCGGACGCCCGTTCTGTTCCGACCCCATGGCTGCCTCCGGTACAGAACTTTCCGGGCATAGGTGATGTGGCGACCTGGTCATCCTTCGTGTCCTGGCTCCAGTCATCGGCGGCGCTTGTCCAGCGCGCTGGCCTGGTCCCATCGGTACCTGCCTTCTCGTCGGCCGTGCCAGAGACGTCCGTGAGACAGCCAGGACACGCGGTCGCTCCTCCGACACTGCCTCCGGTCTCCCGCGCGGAACCGATGCCATCTGCCTCTGCGCAGGTGCCGGAGTTCTCCGGTTCCGAGGATGAGGAGGGTCTGGCTTCCCCCTCTGAAGCTTCCTCCGACCTGGCGTGGGATCCATCCCCTGACGACGCCGTCGGTGAGTCCAGAGCATCCTCTCCCACCGAAGATCATTGTATGCTTCCTGAGCAGATGATCCGAATGGCAGAAGCTTTGGAGCTGGATGTCACTTCTTCTGCCACGAAGCACAAGAGTAAGGTCCTCCAGGCGCTGTCCTCTGGTTCTTCGGCATCTGTGGCTTTCCCTCCGGTGGAGGATCTCGTTGATGCCGCGCACAACTTGTGGCAAGCACCGGCCTCGGTTCCGGCGACTGCCCGGAACCTGGAAAAATGTTATCGGCTGAAGCAGGAGGATTGTCCTTTTCTCTTCGCCCATCCGAAGCCTTCTTCCCTGGTCGCCGACGAGGTCAACGCTCGGTTCCGTCGAAACTCACAATCCGCTCCAGTGGATCGAGAAGGCCGGGAACTGGATGCCCTGGGTCGCAAGGTCTACTCCTCCGCGTCCCTTGCTTTTCGTATCGCCAACTTTCAAGCGATAATGGGATCATACAACCTGTTCCTATGGAACCGACTGTCGACCTACATTGCCGACTTGCCCGCTGCCAGTCGCCCCTTGGTCAAGGCTCTGCAAGCTGAGGCTGTGAAGCTCGCAAAACAGCAGATGACAGCCGGGAAAGATGTGGCTGACTGTTCGGCTCGCTCCATGGCTTCCTCTGTGGTCCTCCGAAGGCATGCTTGGCTCCGCTCCACGGCCCTGCCTCTGGATAAGCGGACGAAGGTTAAAGATTTCCCCTTCGAGGGGAGCCTCTTATTTTCGGAGAAGACGGATGAAGCCCTGTCCCTCATGAAGAAGAATCACCAAACGGCTAAGTCCCTCGGCGTGATTGCTGACCAGTCGGCCTCGAGGTATCGTGCTCCTCGGTTCCAGTCCTTCCAAACGCCCTACCAGTCTTCCCAGCCCTACCACCAGCGCCAAGGCCGCTATTCTTCCACTTACTACGGCCACCGTTCCTTCTCCGGTTCGCAGAAGGGTGCTGCTAAAAGGTCTTCTCGGAACCGAGGGAAGCAGGGACCTCAACGCTCCCCGAAAGGTCCGGCGTCGGGTCCGAAGCAGCTCTTCTGACTAGATCTGGACGCTGCCCTGCCTGCCTCCCAGGATGTTGGCCAGACCCCCTTGTTTGGGAAGAGGCTCCGACCGTTTCTGCCCGTTTGGCGGACTATCACTACTGACTCCTGGGTGTTGTCTATTGTAGAGCATGGCTACAGATTGTTGTTCACCTGCACCCCCCCACTCTCTCTGCCCCCTCGTTATACACCTGTTTCTGGTTCACTGTTGAATAATAATGTTCAGGAGTTGCTTCTAAAGGGTGCTGTGCGTGTGGTTGATCTTTCCACCTCTCCCTATGGTTTCTATTCTAGGTACTTCCTAGTGGATAAGAAGGATGGTGGTTCTCGCCCTATCCTAGACCTCAGGGGTCTCAACTCCTACCTTGTGACCCAGAAATTCAGGATGCTCACCCTGTCCAAGGTTATAGAGCTGTTGGACACTGGAGTCTGGATGGCCATTATTGACCTGAAAGACGCCTACTTTCACATCTCTATACGTGAGGATTGTAGGAAATACCTCAGATTCTTCTGTGGGTCAGTGGCCTATGAATACACTGTTTTGCCTTTCGGGTTGGCTTCCGCCCCCCGAGTATTTACCAAATGTATGGCTGTGGTGGTGGGCTTTTTACGCTCTCAAGGATGTGTCATCTACCCCTACTTAGATGATTGGCTCCTGGTTGGGCCATCTGCCCTTGGGCTCAGGGATCAGCTCTCCCTTGTCACTTCCCTGCTTAATAGCTTGGGCCTTCTCATTAATTTTGGAAAGTCCATATTTTTGCCTACGCCAACGATACGGTTTATTGGGGTAGTTCTGAACTCCTCTTTAGGGAGGGCGTTCCTACCTTTGGACCGTTTAAACCGCCTGGCTTCTCTGGTGCGTTATTTCCTGTCTCATCGCTACCAGACAGCCTTACTTATTCAGACACTCCTTGGGCTTATGGCCTCCACTACGAGTGTAGTGCTTCTGGCACGCCTCCATATGCGGCCCCTGCAAACCTGGTTCCTTCGACGTTTTAACCCTCTTCTGATGTCCCCTCACCGGAAGTTCTCCATCCCAAGGGGTGTGCTGCGCTCCCTGGTTTGGTGGTCCCTCCCTGAGAATTTATCCCGGGGCTCTCCATTTGGCACTTTCGTGGCTGACGTTACTGTCTCCACTGATGCCTCCAATCTCAGCTGGGGTGGCCGCTGTGGTTCTTTGACAGTGCAAGATGTCTGGTCGCCCTCTGAGGCCTCCTTGCACATCAGTGTGTTAGAACTCCGTGCAATCCGGTACTCCCTTGCTTCCTTCACAGATGTGCTCCGGAACAAGCGGGTCCAGGTCCTGTCCGACAACACGATGGCCTGCTACTACGTGAACAAGCAAGGGGGAACGGTTTCACTCAGGCTCTGCAAGGAAGCCGCACGACTATGGTCTTGGGCGGCCCACAACAATGTCTACCCCAGAGCGATTCACATCGCGGGGGAGCTGAACGTGTCCGCAGACACCCTCAGCAGGGTGTTTCTCCCGCAGCACGAGTGGTCCCTTCAGCCCAAATATCTCCTTCCAGATTTCCGCCAGTGGGGGTTTCCGGAGGTAGACCTCTTTGCTACGGCTTCCAACAGACAGGCCCCGCAGTTTTGCACCAGGGCTGGGGTGGATCCTCGATCCCTGGGAGATGCCTTCCAGATACCCTGGTCCCCAGGCTTCTTTTATGCCTTCCCCCCAACACCGCTCCTGCACAAGGTTCTTTGCAGGATTCGAGCTTATCGCACCCACTGCATCCTGGTGGCTCCATATTGGCCTCGCCAGGAATGGTTCCCCCTCCTGCTCTCCCTTTCGAAGGGATGTTGCCTACCCTTCCCAACCGCCCCGGACCTCTTGCTGCGGGACGGTGTGTGGCACCACAATGTGGGGGTTCTGAAGTTGACGGCCTGGCTCCTGCTGGCTCCAGAGTGACCTTCTCTGCTGAGGTTTTGCGGATCCTTTTAAACTCACGAAAGCTCTCCACTAGGCTGTCTTACCAGCGCAAGTGGTCCCGTTTTTCCAAGTGGTTGGCTCCCAAAGGGGCTTCCCCTTTTGTATGCCCCCTACCTTTAATTTTTGATTACCTGGTGGATCTGCACTCACGTGGTCTGGCTGTGAGCAGTATTAAGGTCCACCTGGCTTCGATCTCCGCTTTTCATGAGCGGATTGATGGGAGAACCGTGTTCAGCCATCACTTGTCCAAACAGTTTCTCAAAGGGCTTTTCAAAACCTTCCCTCCCAGGGTACCCCTGGTTCCACAGTGGAGTTTACCTTTGGTTCTGGCACAGTTAATGCTTCCGCCCTTTGAACCACTGGCTACCTGCCCTCTGGCATTGGTGACATTAAAGGTGGTGTTTCTGGTGGCTATTACCTCCTCCAGAAGGGTTGGGGAGATCTCTGCCTTTCGGGCTGATCCCCCTTTTCTTCAGTTCTTCCCTGATAAGGTTGTCCTGCACCCTAGTCTGGAGTTCCTCCCGAAGGTGGTAACCAAGTTTCATCTGCAACAGAAGGTTATCCTCCCTACATTTTTTCCCAACCCTTCTTCCCCAGGGGAACGAGCCTTGCACACTCTCGATTTGAAACGTGCTTTATTGTTTTATTTGCATGCAACAGCAACTTGTAGGAAGTCCCCTGCATTGTTCATTTGCTATTCTGGACCCCGTAAGGGTCTGCCTGCTTCCCCACAGTCCATTTCCCGCTGGTTGGTGTCTGCCGTTAAACTTTGTTATGCTAAAGCTGGTGTGCGGTGTCCTTTATCCGTGATCGCCCACTCTACCCGGGCACAGGCTGCTTCTGCTGCATTCCTGCGAGGAGTTCCGCTTCGGGACGTCTGTCAAGCTGCCACCTGGTCGTCTCCGTCGACGTTCATCAAACACTACTCTGTGGACGTGAATGCGAGACGTGACTCGGCAGTTGGGACTGCTGTCCTGCACTCGTTGTTTCAGTGACACTCACACCCGCCCCCATTGGTGAGTAGCTCGCTATACTCCCAATGTGGGGCTGCACAGAAGGACGACGACGAAAAACAGTGTTTCTTACCAGTAACTGTTGTTCGTCGAGTGTCTTCTGTGCAGACACACATTCCCTCCCTCCTGCCCCGCTGTGAGTGCTGTTTCGTACTATTTGGCCTCCGGCGGCTCAGGGGAACTGAGGGAATGTGGGGGACGCTCGCCTTAAGTATGCCGGTTTTGGCGGGAACGGAACCGCGCACGCGCGGAACCGGCGGGCGTCCCCCTCTTCACGATTCTATAGCTAGTCAAATCTTTCCGCGGCCGGCCTGCGCATGCGCAGTCCCAATGTGTGTCTGCACAGAAGACACTCGACGAACAACAGTTACTGGTAAGAAACACTGTTTTAACCTCACAGTAGAACTTCATCATGTCTATGGTGCTGGCCCTTCACACAGGGGTCCACAACCTTTTTGAGTCAGCGGGCACCTTTAGAATTTTGAAAGGTGTGGTGAGCACCATTCCAAAATGGCTGTTCAAACCCAAATTCAGTATCTCCCTCCTTGCTTTGTAAAAGTATCACAGAAGGGAAATTTAAAGTAATGAAGGAAAGTCCAAAGGGAGAGAGGGAGGTAGGAAAAGAAGAGGGAATAAAAAAGGAAAGCCTGAAGGGGGAATGGAACCACAAACTGATTAAGGAAACCTGGGTGCTTACCACTTCTCCAGTGACTGCCAGCAGTTGCTACAACAGCTGTAGAAAACCCTTTCCTTTGATTACGGGCAGCTAATAACAAGCCCTATCTTACAATGGTCCAAACTTTTTGAAAAGCTTGATGGGCACCAGGGGAGGTACTCATGGGCACCATGATGCCCACAGCCACCACACTGGGGAACCCTGCTTTACACAGTTTACTCGAGAACAGGATAAAGCATTATATTAAAGGATTAAAAAAAAAAAAACAGGAGCCCCAGTAGGACGATTGCTGACTAGCAGATCTTAACCTGGAGAGGGAGAGCATTGCACTGAATGATGAGGTTTCAAATCTTCATCAAAATCTAGAAGAAAATCCTCAAAGTCATCTGTAGGAAGAAATATCACAGTATTCAATTATTTATATCAGTGATCGATCAAGATGGACAGCTACGTTAGTCTGTAGCAGTAGAAAAGAACAAGAGTCCAGTAGCACCTATAAGACTAACAAAATTTGTGGTAGGGGATGAGATTTCATACGTTTCTGAAGAACTGAGCCGTGACTCATGAAATCTCATACCCTACCACAAATTTTGTTAGTCTTATAGGTGCTACTGGACTCTCGTTCTTTTATATTGGTGATAACATGTTATGCTCGAAAGGCTGAGAACATTTTATATACAAATCCCACATTTTTTGTATTGTAAACATCTTCAAATTGAAGAATTTGGATCTACTGATTTTTTTGGAATACTCTTTGGAAAGATACTGATAACAAGATAAAACAGGCTTTCACATTTAAGTCAAAAAGAATGAATGTTGACTGAAAAATCTCCTTTATCTACATTTCAGCAGTTTGGACAAACAACACATTTGTTTGTAAAGTCTAGCTTCAAAATACAGTAACTTTCTGTAAATGACACTTCCACATAACTGATTTTGTATATCCTTTGGTATTTGGAACGCTGAGGATATGCTTCAGCAGAGAATGAAAATGAGATGGAGACATATAGTATACGGCTATGCAGAATGGCCCTCTCCTCTATTTAGTGCAGAAGATTTGGCCAAAAAGTCCATAAAACTCTACAGAGATGAAGAGACTTTTAGCACTTATTTGCTCCAACTGGCAATGAGAATCCCTCTTAAGCACTTAGAGGTAGGATGCTATGGCTCTTCATTAATTCAATACTCCTATAAGATACAAAGTGGCAAATTCAGAAAATAAAATTTTCAGTTGTGATAGTCTAAGGGGAAATTCTCAAAATCATTTACTGGGGGAAGTAAATCTGTTTCTGAATTACATAATTTACATTTGTAGATTGGGCAGGCACTTTGTTGACTGAATTATGCTCCATATTAAGAAAAATCCCTGTAAACAGAAAAATAGCTATTAGAGATAAGGCTGACATATTTTGCTGTAAGCCTTCTTCCTACTATCTAGTTTTCTAAATGTAGGGAGAAGATATGTTACATTATAGGAAACATTCTCCAAGTAACTCGTGAATCTGACTTAGGGAAAAATAAAAACAGTATGTATCGTGGATGAAATATGTTTCTTCTTGGGAACTTACTGACATTGACATTCTCCTACTAAAAGAATAAACTACACAGTCATATACTCAGTCAATGGCTACCACATTCCAATCATTAGCAACTATTCTTTACTGTTACTTTAAGATTTTAATTTAATTTTTATTTACCATGAACATGGAATATGCCAGCATCTTTTCTCTGTAATTCATCAGCACTGCTGTTCTCATCTTTGTTCCACTGATTTTGGATTTTATAGTAGTTGTTACACACTCCAAAGGCACAGCACTGATAAGCATAAGGCATTTCTATCACCCTTTGGAATAACAGACAATATATGGTTACCCACATTAAAAATGGCTCAGCAACAAGCCTTCTTTGAAAAATGTAATGAATCAGTAATTAATATCTGATTAAGGCAATGTAAAATCAGCACTATGACAGGTGAATATCCAAAATTAACACATGCTTTCAACAGCTTTGTATAGTTCAATATAATTTGTATGTCACAGGTTTCTTTAAATATATGCAAGTTAATAAAACAGCAACAGGTGCCATGGAACTTTATATTTGCCTGTCCTTGTTTCAGCTATTATTATTTAAACAGCCTGATCCTACTTTGACATTGCCACCGCAATAGCCATCAGCACTGTATGGGTCTTTTTATACAGGAGTCGCCACAAGAACTTGGACTTGCAGCTGTAGTATGGCTGCATGTCTCTGTGGTGAACTCAAGTAGAAAGTAAAATCTAGTAATTAATGGCCCGATCTCATGAGATGTTGCTCTGACATGTGAAAATGTACAGTAAGGCTCAAGGAAGGACTACTTATATAGGTTCAACATGATCATTTGCCAGACTGCACTGATATCATTAGCCAGTCTAGGGGCATTAGGCCAGAAAAGCAGCATTGGTAAGCACTAGTTTTGCTAGCCATAGCTGATGCTGCTGACTGCAATACAGATGCAGTATAGAAGCTCATGTCAGCACAAACCAATCTGAGCTGCTACAGTTAGATAAATCAACAACATAGAAAGTGTAAGGCTTAATGAAACACTGTCATTGAGTTAATGATTTTAATGGAATTTTTTGGGATTCAGAAAGGCATGTAATTTCTATTTGCAGATCAGTTCCAGCATGATGATAGGTAATTCACCAAAATCTTGTTCGGGGTCATTCTTCTCAAAACCCCTTATTCACAGTTATAATTCCTAGAAGGCTGTGTAATTCTTTATGGCCAAAATGGACCCAGAAGTATCTAGGAGGCCAATTTAGGATTGCATGGAAGTCACAAATGCTTTTAAATAACTGTACTGTATTACATCAGGAGTTGGAATTTCCTGCCCTTCCCCCTGCACCATTTTTGGAACATGAAACAACCTGAGGGCTGTAGAGGGGGAGTTACTTTGGGAAGGCAGCATGAGCAATGAACGTTTGGAATTGCAGCCTCCCGATGGGGTTAACAACACCCCCCCCAGTGTCCCCGGGTTGTTTCATCTGCCAAGCATGATGCAGGGGAAAGGCAGGAGCCCCTCCTCTCCCTGTGCCATGATTACAATCCAAATTGAGCCCATCTGTGTTTTTTACATAGGAGTTGCCACTGGGGACTTTGCAGCTGCAGTACAGCTGCAAGTCCCCATGGCAAATTCATGGAGAAAGTAATGTCTAGTTTGATTCTCAGGGCAAAGCTACAAGTGACGAATGACACTTGAACGGCAAGTGTATTTCTCCCTGTTCACTTGCCCTCCACTCAATCCACTTGCCGTTCAAGTGTCATTTGTCACTTGTAGCTTGGCCCTCAGATGTTTTAGTTCAAGTGTATTTTTTGCATTACATGGTTGTGGGAGAGATTATTTTATTTCCATCCTCCAGTTTCCCAATCAGACAATGCATGTGTCATTGCAGCAACATTATTCTCTCATTTTAAACAAATATAATGGTACCTATGAAGCAACAGCCAATAGAATAAGAGCATGCTTCTATAAAAATAAATTGTGCAAAGCAATTTTAAGAACTGACCATAAATATATAAAACATGGAAACTGTAGATGTGCTTCAAACCAAGCAGCTACCAGTGTGTTCAAGATCAATCATATTTTTCTTGAGACAAAAAAGCACCAAGTCTTTAATTTTAACCATATATGTCTTCATTTCAAAGACTTTGAAGAGGAAGGAACATGCATTATACCCAGTGACACTCCTCCCCTTGCACATGAGCACAAGTGTGCCTTATTAGTTTTAATGAGGTACTCACTTGAGTTCTGGAAAGTTTTCAGATGATATCAAACTTTGCAGTGCATGATTTCCTGTTAATTTTAGATGAGTTAAACCATAGAGGCCAGTTACAGGAAAAGAGGACAAAAGGTTGGCTGACAGATCCCTGCAAAATAACAAAGAAAATCAGTTTACAATTCTAGAAGGATTTTTTTTTGCCTAGAAGAAATTTGTTACTGTCGTTTATTATTAAATTAACAGAAAATCTATTCAGCAGCCAAAAGATGCACCAGTTTTATATATATATATATATATATATATATAAACAAATCTGGATTCAGTTAAAATATGGCTTTTTTGGGTTCCTGGTAAGGAGGACCCATTTGATGGCAGAGCACATTCCACCAGAGAGTTCTCCTTTCCAAGTCCACTGAAATGAATGGGAGAAGTGAAATGTTACATTAGAGGATTAGTTTTTTGGGGAGCTACACCCAGCAATTCTCTTCCACTGGAATGGATCTTCTTTCAGTAGAATCATCACATGGCAGAACAGAACCTTTGGATCCAACCCATTGTCATCAACAATTGAAGCTGAGCTTGTATTTTTACATTCCCAGTTAATGATCTTGTGTACCAGTACTTCTACAAGTGATCTGAAAATATGACCCATAGGGCAAACCTGAATGTAGCCCTAAAATCATAGGAGGCAGGATCTTTTTTATTTTTTAAAATGTTTTATTTAACCTATAAAATACAGATATAATAAATTCACATAAATAAATATAGCACAGTCATCAGTCCATTAATCTAAAAATTACCTATCATATCATAAATATTTAAAACATCAATTAAACTATCATAAACTACCTGCCAATGGAGATAATATATAAAACAATCATTTAAGACAAATATAACCATCCATTAGCCAGATCAAAACAATAACGATTTTTGGTAAAAAGAATTGTTTGGCAAAACTTCAGATTCCATCAGATATTCAAGCATATAATACTATGTCTGCATGGACTTTTCTACTGTGTTATTAGTTGGCATATCTAAATTGACTGCAATTTTGTGCATAATTAAATAATCCCAAAGATCAATATTCTTTCATATTCCCATGGTATTTATACCTGCAATCTATGGATATTATGGGGGGTACAGACCCCCCCTCCCCACACACACACCCTGGAAATAATTCTTGGAACCAGATTGCTTTGCCAAACATTCTCTAGGCATTCAGAAAAATAACTTGGAACCAAAACTGGACGAGAACAGATGGGGTCCTACCACAGCAAGACCCTTTCCCCTTAAAGTGGTGCACCCCTTCCTTTACTTACAGGGACTACAGGGGAGGGCTCTTGTCAGGCCTTGCAACAGGCATCCCAGAGATGCACAGCATCATGTATACATGTTTGAAACTATGGGAAATGCAGGCCAAGGGAAGTACATTTTCCTTTGACTCCCATCAGCTCTTGGCACTAATGAGAATGCTCACAGAACCCTATATAGTCCCAGGAATTCCTAATGCAGATGTCACTGTGAGTGGTCACCACTAATCAGGAAAACAGAGTAAGGAAAATGCAGAGTGGTGCAGTTGAAATGAATCTTATTAGGGTTGGGCCCAGGCTTCAGAGGAGCTAATCTGATCAGGGCAGGGGAGGACAGATGCCAGGAACCTGGGTTTCCAAGCTCTTGTTCTCTCTTTGCCTTGTCCCATTTATGGATTCTAGAACTGCACTAGTTGCAATAAACTTCAGTGTAGAACTATAAGACTACTATTATAGCCAGGTAATTCTGGTTTTGCATATCCTTGTTCTTTAAATTGTCCTAGTATGTTTTACTCTTCACTTTTATTGAGTTTTTGCCACTGAATATTTGGAGAAGCATAATGGGACTCTATTAAAAGAAAAATAAGCAAATACTTACAGTTTAATTAGGGACTGTAAAGAGGAGAATGCATTGGCAGGAATGGTTGCTATTTTGTTCCAAGCCAAATCCCTACAGAGAAGATGAAAATGATACATGCTTAGTAATGAATTGAGACTTGCTTGGTGGAAAGTGCCATCGAGTTGCAGCCAATTTATGGTGACTCCTGCTGGGGTTTTCAAAGCAAGAGAAGAACAGAAGTGAATTTTGCATTGCCTGCCTAGTGACCCTGGACTTCCTAGATGGTCTCCTATCTAAGTACTAACCAGGGCCAACCATGCTTAGTAGCCAAGATCTGGCAAGTTCAATCTAAACTGGGCCATCCAGGTCAGGGCGAGATTTGCTGATACTCTTTTAAACTTAAGAAAACTTTATTTGAAAATGATAGGCACAAACCTGGATGGCTTACCAGTATCACACACTCCCTCCTTCTGTTCCCCTTCTTTCATGAAATGCCACTAGCCTTTCTGGCTTTGCAAACTTTGAACCAGCCCCTGATTTTCCTAATTAGATATCCCACAGCAAAGTGGGATTTGATTCCAGGATTTTGAAACCAGAAAACTTTCAATTGTATTCTGTCCATGAGGCAAGGAGGAAGGAAGCATGTAAGCATGGCAAACAAGATGTATATGCCCATCATAAGACAATTTTCTCATAATGTCTAAATGCTGAGGCGTATTCAGTTTAAAAGTCAATAGACCAAACTCGTGTTCCGCAGTCAGTGCTTTGATTGGTAAATCTGAATGCAACTGACCAGCTGTAGCTACCCTACTGGCAAATCCTGGGAGAATCTCACATAAGCATTTCCTTCTCACTCACATCTTCCACCCACTCCATCTCTTGCCACCTTCTTGTCAGTTTTTGTCCCAGTTCTTACCAATTTCTTTCTCTCATCTGTTTTTGTCACTTTTGCCATTTTTTCTCCCATTTCTCTCCACAATACACTATTTGTGGCAAGATTTCACTGCTAAACATATACAATACATAATAATTTGCCCAGCTTCTAAAATATTTTATTCAAACATTACCCCAATTACATTCACTGTGATTTCCTATTTGTCTAGTTACATAAAAGGTAAAGGTGCAAGCACCTGTGCAAGCACCAAGTCATTACTGACCCACGGGGGGATGTTGCAACATGAAGTTTTCTTGGCAGACTTTTGTTACGGGGTGGTTTGCCATTGCCTTCCCCAGTCTATATTTACATGGTCTGCCCCTTTTTAATCAAACTGTTACCTGCGTAAGTCACTCCGTTTTTCTATTCAACAGTAGGATTGTGGTGTATGTCTATAAAAGCGGGGTTTAAGAAAAGAAATCTCTACAAGCTGAAGCTATTTCGGGGTGTGTGTGTGTTGTTCATGGCTGTCTGAATTCATTGCTGGAAATGCTCAACATCAGAATGTTTGTTTTGCTGTGGCAAATCTAACCCAGTGAACTAAATGATCAAAGGGGAAAAAATTGAAAACAAAATCTGTAGGAGCAGGCACAAGGGAGGAATGTGAGCTTCTCTGTTTCTGAGCATCAAGGTGAATAAGTCTTACGGCAATACTTACAGTGAACGCAGGGCAACCAGCTGTTGAAACGTGCCTGCTTTGATTTTGTAGATTTCATTGTGGTGCAAGTCACTGTAATGGCAAAAATGGCTCTATGTATCATAACCTTTACAGAATTTTAAATCCTGGCTAGAAGCCCAAGAGAGACGGACCATTTCCACCTGTGTGTTCCTGCCCAAACTGAGAACACGTGACAAGGCTCCCTTGTGGGAATCTTCAGTTACACAGATGTGCCTGGCAGAGACCTTTACAAGGGCCTTTTCAGCAGCAACCCCTAGACTGTGGAATTCTCCTCCTCATGATTTTTTACAAAGCTTCACTTTCAGACCTTCCAGGGTCAGCTTCAGACTGATGTATTCTTGAAGGTCTTTGAGTAGGTTATTTTATGCTGTTCTTTGGTGCTTTATGTTTTTGTTTTACTGCTGGATTTCTACATTTTTGTCAGTGTTGTAGGCTGCCTTTGGCACAATAAGCACAGAGAGATGCCACAATAGTTTCCCAAACATTCAGAAGGGTTCAAGAGCTTGGATGTGCCTACTGGGATTACTTTACTACCATGTCACAAACTGCCCCCTCAGTTTTAGAACTGTTTTGCTTTGTATTGTGTGTGGTGGGGGGGGGGAACAGAGCTGGCTGATGTCTGAGAATCCAGTCCCAAACTCCCTGGCGTACTGCTGGACCTGGACTGGGGAGGCCTGGGTTCAAAGCCCCCCTTCCTATGAAATTTACTGGGGCTGTTTATGGCAGGGGAGATGATTTTCTGTGTAGCTCTGATAGATTCTAGGCATGCAAAGGCATTCACATTGGCAAAGAGTGTCCACGCAGCAGTTTTGCCCACACTTCCTGTGCCGAAACAGGACAGAAGTCACTGTTTATACTTCTTTAAGAATTAGAATGAGACATTCGATATTAGAACAAGAAGTCTCAATTTTTTCAGGCAGAATATATGCCATACTGAACCCATCTCTTCATACTGAAGGAAGAGATGAAAGGTTAAGAAACTGGTAAGTATGCAAAAGCCATGACTGGAAAAGGGGGAAAGAGCTTTGGGGGAATCCTGAATGATGGTCTGGAAGGAGGGCCTAGAATTCTCAACTGGCATCTAAAACTTTCCCAGCACATTGAAAATTATAGGCAGAATACACTAAAACAGAATTTCCCCGTAAGGGTTTCAAAGAACTCTGAGGTTCCTCAGGACTTTGTTAGGGGCTCCATGAGAAAGTGTGAAATGAATAAATTTTTTTAAATACTATGAAAAAATTGCAAATAACACTAGAAGTAGCATGGTTATTAAAATTATTTAAGCTTTTATATACAGCTCTGTATATACAGCTCGTTATAAATAAATTTTCCACCATCAAATTTTCCATATCAACTCTCCACCATCAACTTTTTCTGGCCTGTAAATATTTACATAGGTAGGCATTCTTCAGGATTTGAAAAATTAATTGTCCTCCATTGAAAAAAAATACCCTCTTCTCTGATGGAGCATATGTTCCATTAATCAAGCAAAAGCAGGGTACATGTTGTGGATGACAGAAAGATATGCAGACTCCCAAGCTGATCTGGGGACCTGGTTATGTGCTGTGCAAGGGGGGGGGATGAGCAGGGACGCAGGGCGGGACCCCATGCAGGGCTCCCAGCAGCCGGCAGGGCAGCCTATGCCGCCTTGGATCTAAGCCGAGGCCAGCCAATCTGGGGAAAGGCCTGCGGACCTGGGGGGCATGGTCTCCTCTCAGGTCCACCGCCAGACTTTGTGAGGGAAAGCTCGCCCAGCCCCTCGGCATTTGCTTCATGGCTGGCATCCCAGCCAGCCCTCCCTTTCATCACAACTTTGGAGAAGGGTAGGTGGTTTGGACATTGGGTACCAATCCATTTGGGGGGAAACAGGGCCCACGAGCTCAGTTCCCCTATTATGGGGATTCCCATAAGGAGAGTGAGGCATGGCAGGTGCACGCTCCAGTCAGGGGCTGTCAGGTCCACCTCACTCTCTGGTGGCAGGGGATCCTCACGGGGGGGGGGGGCGGTCTGCCCATGTGGTATCCCACTAACTGTCATCCCATGGTTTCCCCTCCTCAGCAAGGATCTGAGGGGGTGTAGGGGTCATTGGCTGGCAGGTGGGTCGGCCAATGCTCGGATCCATGCCCTATGCAGCGCCAATGCTCCGTGAGCTGTAAATCAATAAAGTTTTGGTCTGCTTTCAACTCCATCATGGTTGTCTGGTGTGTTTTGTAGCCTTGCCCCCTAGCTCCCCCCCACATCTAGCGCTAGTCTGCAAATGAGAGCTAATCCATTAATATGAATTTTAAATACAGGCCACCAAAAATACAGGTTCTTGCTAGAGTGAGTGAGGAAACCTGCTCTATGTATGCATGCATCAAATCTTACATTTTCTGAAGTTTTTCACAGGCAGTAAAAAGGGGCAAGTCTTCCAGTTTATTATAGGACAGATCTCTGCAATACAAAAAGGTAGACAAAAATAAATTACATGGCTCTGCTATGAATAATAAAAATATGTTCAGATTACTGCTGGTTTATGAAAAAAGATGATCCTGTGGGATCCAGGTTTCTTCCAGAGTAGACTAATTGTTTCAAATAACCTACCAAATACTTGTTTTTTTTACCATTTTGCTAAGACAATCCCATCTTTTTAACTGTAATCACAGTGAAATTCAATTAGCTTCCCAGACTACACTTTAAATTTAATAATCTTGCCTCTGACCTCTAGAACTGCCATATCTTTAACTGAGGGAAGTGGTTTAAGGAACTAGAACTAACTTTGAAATCAATCACTGCAAGGAAAAAATGCCCTTCAAATGATTTAAGCCAAAACTCAACAAATTGCAGAATAACTAAAACATCTGGGCTCATTTATAGTATAATATAACTAATCAAAAACAAGCCATGGTAATTTGCAGAAATTGTAGAAAGAAGAAAGAAAAAAGGGAAATAGATCTGCTTGCAGGCGAGTGCTGAGTGGGGGAGGAGAGTGGAGAGGAGGCACGGCGACAAAACACACAGACACGGTGCTGGAGGTAAAGAGGCCACAACTTTATTGAGATTACAGCTCAGGGAGCAAAGGCGCGCATAGGGCACAGATCCGAGCATCGGCTGACCCGTCTGCCAAGCCGATGACCCACACGCCCCCTCAGACCCGTGCTGAGGGGGGGGACCCATGGGATGACAGTCAGTGGGATGCCACGTGGGTGTACACCCCTCTGTGAACCATCCCCTGCCACCTGGGAGTGAGGTGGACTGACAGCCCCCGACTGGGCATGCACCGGCCATTCCTCACTCCCCAGACCCCTTATAGGGATCCCCATAATAGGGAAACTGAGCCTGAGGGCCCTGTTTCCCCCCAAACGGATCGGTGCCCAATGCCCAATACGCAACCTACTCACTTCAAAGTTGTGACGAAAGGGAGGGTTGGGCGGGATGCTGCCATGGGCCAAGTGCTGAAGGGCGGGGGCCAGCTTCCCAGGCCTGGGGCTGCACCGGATGAACCTGGGCATGACCCCTGGCCCCCGCCCTTTCCCCGCCCTTCCACAACATGGCGGCCACCATGCCCTCTCCCCACTCGCCTCCCCCGCAACGCCCGCAATCCAGTCCCCCAGGTGAGTCTGGGAGCCGTTGCATCCTGTATTCCTCTGCACAGGGAAAAACCCCATCAAGTTTAATAGGACTTCTGCCTGCTTAAAAATTATGAAACTGGACACAGGAACACATGCTCTGTTTCTGTTTTTTAACCTTAGATGGTAATGTTTTATGCTTGTGGCTAATTCTTTAAAATCAGTGCAGATTTATATTGGTCAAAAACCAAATTATGTTTGTATGATTGTGATGGTAAATCCTTCCCTCTTGGCAGGGAATATTTCCACATGGTAATGTGGAAAGCCACAAGAATCACTCCTTCACAAGGACAAAAAGAGGTCTTCTAAAATACATTAAGCTAGTGAAAGGGAAAATGTGGCAGTGCACCTATAATCTTCTCCAGAGGTGTAAATGGCAGAGGCACACAGTGGAATTGTAAGGTAGAGTTTCTTGCCATCGAAGAAAACACTAGAAGGGGAGACACTGGAAGAGTAATGCTCCTTTCGGCAGGGTGCTAAAATGCCCACTGCAGAGAGACTAGACAAAACACGGTCTCTGAAGAAATGAACTCTTCTTGTAGTATGGACTGGAAGTCTGACTTGCTGAGGTTACTAGTTAAGACAGGACTGAGACTGTACACCACATCCCAAAGTGTGGCTCTGAGTAAGCCTAGTAAGAAAAGGAATCTAGGTTTGGCTGGGGCTTTAATGAAGGGAAGGATGACACAACCCAAGGAACCATTTGGTCAGGGTTTTTTTTTTCCTTTTTGCCAACAAGCAAACAATCTTGGCCTTTCTTTTACAATGGATAACATTGGTTGCTTCCACACACTCCAATTTTTTCGGGTTTCCCCTGTCCCAAAACCATGTCTTCCCAATCCACTTTGAGAACTCAACTTCCACATGCATCATCCTCATGTATGTTTTGTCTGTCGTGGAAAAAAAAAGGTCCCCAAACAGAAAACGCATTCGTTATCTGCACCTCATCACAAATGACATCGGTACATTTCCGCCCAACTTCCCCTCCCTTTTTTTAAGCACATGCAGGATTGCACCATACCGTTGTCCTGTCTTTCAGCTTCTGTAGAAACTAGGCATGCGCAGTACTCCGTTCTCTACCGTTGATTTCCCACTCAAAGTTTTAAATGCAAAAGTGTTTAATAAATATGCGAATAGTAGAGTAGCACGATCGCATGATTCCATACCCTACTATATAAAAGGCAAACTGTGTTCCAACATTCCCAGTGTTGTTCCTAGACTGACAGTCTGATTGCTGAGTGATCCAATGTAGCAAGCACTGCAGTATGATTCCCTTTGTATACATAGATATTGTAATAGTGCAAGGACCACTAAAAAAAGTTAAAAGGGGGGGGGGGGTGAATTGTACAATCGTGCATGTGAGTCAGACACACACATCTGTGGGAGGGGTAATGGTGAGCGGAGAGGTTGGAGATTTGTGGGAGGGCACTTCAAAAGAGCAAAAAAGCATCCACATGTATTGATACACTAGATAATCACATGGAAAAGCTGGCATCAAAAATGAAAACGGACTAAAACAAGTTTCACTAAAAACACTTAAAAAGCAGGATCGTTATGACCTACTTGCACATGGGAAATGATGATGTGTGTAATGAGTGAGATAACCTGCCAAAGTTCCATTGGCAAACCGTCTCATTAAGGGTGTGTGGAAGTGACCATTATCTCAGACAAGGCCCTGAACTTGCTTTTTAATAAAGCCAGTTATGTATACAATAAGAGTGTTTTTAGAATGTGCTGTGCTTCTGAGTATAAAGCAGCTACTATAATGAGAGACATTTTAGAAGCAGGAAAATATTCTTAAAGTTGTACCTTCACTTATGGATGGTTTTATTTATTTTCATTCATTTATATAAAACACAAGGGTTTTTTAAAAACAAAAACAGGATTAACCAACAAAATGTCAGTTTTAGGCAGTACATTCTAACTGGTTTCTCTACAGATCCCATATGGTTACCAAATTTATTACAGAATTCTCATATTCCCACAGGAGTGGGAGATTTCCCCCCAGCTCCCATTGCCCAAGCTGAGTGGCAAGAGAAAATGTCAGGGGAAATGGAGGGGTGCCGATCAGCATTGCCAGTACAATGCCGCCTAGAAGCAATGTCATCGTGCATAAACCATAGAGTTTGGGCAAATGCTAGAACATCACCCCAGACACAATGCCATCACTTCCAGGTTGTGTTGGAAGTGATGTCATTGTGCCAGGTTCACTGATTGCCTCCAATAAACTGTGAGTCCTAGGATTGCCTGTCCCCTGGTGGGGGCAGGGATCCTCCCTCCAAGCCTCCACCCCCTGCCACCACTCACCTGGTCAGCTGTGGGAAAATGTGGAAGAAGGGCCTCCCAAGGTGCACCATCCAATTTGGGCCCCCAATGGGCCAAACCGGCTCTGTGTGAAGGATGGGAGCACTCCCAGGGCCTGTGTGATGACATCACTCCCGGAAGTGATGCCATTACTCTACGTGGGGAACATTCATAAGTTAAGTGCTGGGCACCCCACCTCCTGCCAGGAGGAGAAGAGGACTGGGCAACCCTAGTGAGTACCAGCCTTACTATTTGCCACTGGTTGCCTTGCCAGCAACTCAACTCTACTAGTATTAGAACAGTGGTACTCACTTTAGAGGCTTGCAAAGAGTCATATTCGCAATTATCATAAACCAAAAGAGTCACATGACTACTGTATGCCCTCTGCGCCAGCACACCAAACACACAATACAATAATGTAATTATTAAATACATAACTATAACATTAGCTGCATCCATATGATTTTCTGGGCCCTTTAATTCAACTCCTCATAGGGGCCTGAAGCTTTCCCCTTCCTCCAATTCCTCCACTAGCAGCTGTTTCAAGGTGAGAACTACTTGCCAACCACAAGCCCCACTGGGCAGTGGCTATTTCTACTTTCTTGGAACATGGGGTGGGGGCACTGACACATTGGGAAATGGTGCTCAAAAGAGCTACAGGTGTCATGTAAGAGCCACCTGTGGCGTCATGAACCACTGAGTGAGTATCCCTGTATATAAATAAGTGCTCTTTTAAATCATCTTTCAGACATAAATGTAAATTTATACTGATGACTTTATACTTGTATATATCATCTGTTGTTGTAGAAATACTTTGGTTTTTATAAATCTTTAACTTATTTTAAACTCATGTTAACTCATGAAATAACTCATGTTATTTCAAGCTT
The DNA here is from genome assembly GCF_028583425.1 of Eublepharis macularius. Taxonomy (NCBI): domain Eukaryota; kingdom Metazoa; phylum Chordata; class Lepidosauria; order Squamata; family Eublepharidae; genus Eublepharis; species Eublepharis macularius. Next base: position 62,354,850 of record NC_072798.1, read on the forward strand.
TGTAGGATGGGAAACTAATACCAAATACATTAACCATGACGTAACTTTTAAGGAAAGTACAGTTGGCCCATTCTCAAAGAAGCAGGCAGAATGATTACTTCTGATAGTGATTAAACTAACTCTACAGCATTCTTGCAAGTGACAGTAATGAATTAGTTAGTCCTTTTAAACAATAGCTCTCCCACACATCTTGGGAATATTGTTTAAAAAATTTCCAATCAAACAAATACGGCTCAGAAAGGAAATAAAGATTATATAACACAATCTTTAAGCACGGCTAATTCTTGCTTGTATACATGTTTAATATGAGAAAGTCCAGCAATGAGCAAGGAATAAATACTTTTACAGATTAGTGCCCAACTCTGCAAGACGTGTCTGAGCCTAGGTTATATTTAGGATGGAGGGAGGTGGAGATTGAACTTCTCTTCTCCATGGTATATGCTTTTTATTTTTAATTTTTTAGGTGTCAAAAAGATTACCATATTTTATTATTATTAAAGTACAGTGTAAAGCAGTGAATTAGACTCTTTAGACATTTGATGATTCTTAAATAACTTGAAAAATGGGAAGAAACTTGACTCTCATTGGTCACATTCTTAAATCCGTGGGCACTTCAGTAACAGCCTTTTTGTCAGATTATATCTGTGTGCAATATTGCTTGCTTATCTTATTGCACCAAGATGCCCTGTTTTCTTGAAGACAGGAGGGGGCGAGGACAAGAACCCCCTCCCCATCTCATAGTCCCAATCTAGATGGGACCCTGCAGCTTTTGTAAACAGAGGTTATTTCATTCCCCTAACATGGCAGAGGCATCCCTGTGGTGGACCTGGGAATACTGTCTCATCTCGTTTGGCACTTGGTAGCTGAAGTTCTATGGTGTTTTTATTGTACAATCATGATAAAAATTGTACATTTGCAAATTCACACATAATTAGGATTCCTCTTTTACTCACAGTACTTGAAGGTTAGGGAGCTGATCACAGACTGTTTCAGGAAGAGAGGTGATCTGGGCTCCTGTTAGGGTGCTGTTAAGAAATCACAGAGAGTTATGGTGCAATGCTTATCAATTAATGGACCAATCTGCAACCAGAGTAAACTGAAGTGCAAGAATTCTATTTAGTGCCTCAGGCTCAGCTCATAGCTTAACAGGCTGGCAGTCGTCTTTGCATGTAGGGGGAGGACATGTGCACTGTTCTCTGTCCTTCACTCTTTGCCAAGGCACAATGTACACAATCCTTTCCCTTGAAAAGAAAGTCGGGGGCAACCATGTGAATCAGGCTTATGTATGTCTGGGTCTTTGCATGGAGTGCTTGCCTCAGGTATGTCTTCTTCCCCACCATGCAAAGAAAACTGCTGGTCCGGTAAGTTAATGAATTGAGCCACAGAGTCAAAAGGATCAAACTAGCTCAAATCTAAGTAGTTTAGCTTAATCAGGTTGTAGATTAAGTTGTGAATGGTTGGTTGAAGGACAGGTTGTTTATAACAAGTCAGCATCGACAATAATTAATGCCATCTGCTTTGGGAGGAGGGTAACATGAACTATTTGGTACTTACAGGCTTTCCAGACTTGTTGTCCCAGTCAGATCAGGGAACTCTGTTATCTGTGAAGCACCATTTAAAGCCCTAAAGTTACAAAAACAACATAATTAGTAGGATTTCTTTTTTAAAAAATGAGTGAAGAGGTTGCTGTTCAGAGGTGGTGCTTTAAAAGATGTGAATACATACAAGGTTCTGAGTTCAGGCAAATGCTGAAAAGCAGACTTTCCCACAATCTGAATAGGATTGTCATAGAAATGGCTGTGAAGAAGAAAGGACAGATGTAACACTCAAGGTTTAACAGCTGTGCAAAAACCCTGCGGGGGGGGGGGGAGTGGAGGGTCTCATAAAGCTTTCATGACTTTGCCTACAACCTGCTCATTAAGCCCCATTCTGCCAGGGCTGATACTTCTAACATGCCACAGATTTCCTACCCATTTCTTAAACTTGCTTCCCAGTTTACAATCATATGATTATTATGGGTTGGATTATTACATGTTTATGGGCTTAGTGTTGGCTATCAGGTTTAGAGCAGGAATGAGATTGTTGCTCCAAGCTTGTGAGATAATACTCAAAAGTGCCCCAGAGTAGAAAGCTGTTCATATCAGCTTAACTGGTGTGTCATTGCTCTCAAGGGCAAGCCCCAGTATGAAAAAGGTTCAAAGTGTAATTTTTAAAAACTTTGCCGACTGTTTCACATTTCTATATATCACTGCAATATGTTTTTGCTAAATACAGTATGGGCCAAATAACTTATTGTTGCTGGTGAATATCAACATGTCTGACTTCTTCACTGGCACAATACAGCGATAATAAACACTGACATTTTTACTTATTTATTTACTTCATTTCTACCCTGCTGTTCTCCCTAATGGGGACCCAAAGCGGCTTCCATCATTCTCCTCTTAAATGTTATGATTTTCATAAGACTGGCTGAAGAATTTACCCGCAGGTCTTAATATTTAAAATCCTTTTATCACATCTTCATGCCAGTGCCTGGAAACAAATATACTGATACGAAGAGTGACTGATAGCCAGAGTGGCGTGGTGGGTAGAGTGTTGGATTAGGATCTGGAAAACCTAGGTTGGAATCCCCACTCTTCCATGGAAGCTTGCTGGGTGACCTTGTGGTAACCACTCTCTCTCAGACTCACCCTACTTCACAGGGTTGGTGGGAAGACAGAGTGGAGGAAAGGATGGGATTAAAATGTGCTAAATAGATAATCCACAGTTAAATACCTTTCAGCATAATGTCTGCTAACCACATGGTACATATGTCTCAGGTATATATATCCCTAGGTCAGGTCAAGAGACGTGTTCTTGGGAGTCTGCATCTCCCAGGTGTGCTTTGTCCTGATTCAGGCTGAGATCTTAGTTTGTAGAGAGAGGGAGATTAAGTTTCCCACCTGTGCCATTTTCCTGACTGGAAATGGCTCCAGGTGGGTGCTATTTGTCCAGTTCAGAAAACGTATGTGCACCCAGGGTTGCCAGACCATGGGAGAGGATCCCCTGCCTCAGGTCCTTTTTCCCACCTCTTCTTCAAGCGGGGCAGAAGAAAAAACTTTTAAAGCAGCCACTGGGCCAACAGCATGACATCACTTCCGGAGAAAACCAGTGGTTGGCAACCCTATGTATACCCAATCAGTACACTAGGAGCCTCCAACATGGCAAATAATGTCCTCCCAGGCCTCTTTCATGCCAGGAAAATGGTGCATTGGACAAGGCTTATGCGCCCTCTCCCTGTGACCCTGAACCAAACTGGGGCCAATTCCAGACGGCCCTCCCCATGCCGAAACGTCACGTGTCATCATGCGGAAAACGCGAAATAACGCGTTTTCTTGCGCGAGTTTTGCGCGACGCCGCGCAAAACTCGCGTGAGAAAACGCAATATTTCGCGTTTTCCGCACGACGACGCGCGACGTTTCGGCATGGGGAGGGCCGTCTGGAATCGGCCTAGGTCTACATGCACCTGGGAGGCATGGATTTCCAGAACACACTGACCAACCTGACCCAGAGAATGTACATGGGGAAACTATAACATGTGGTTAGACCCTGTGGACTTGTGGATCAGCATCTACTATGTAAGGCTGAAATGTTTAATGTTTAAAGAAATAACAACTTGAGTGTAAAAGTATATAAAAGGCCGTGGGAAAGGCCATTGTCATTGTTGTGAGTATTAGAAACAAATACAGCTTTCTAAATGTTAGTGACAGGCATTCCCCCTAGGGATGCTGCAAATTTCTCTGTGAACATGTTCAATGGTTGAACTTATCATGTTCAAAGGTTGCAATCAGATGTGAGCTGATCACTTGGTCTGTTTGGTTTGTGCTGAGCAGTTGCAAACACCTGCCAATCCACTTTGCATTGGGTTTCCCAAAATTGCACACACCAAAGGCGCTGCTGATTCAAGATGATCAGCAGCCATTCACCATTTCTTAGCCAAACACTGAAGGATAGGATTTTATTGAAACACAGCATTTATTGATGACTGATTTACATGATTTATGAGCATCTAATTCTCACATCGTAATTCAATATTCTACAGCAGCCTATTTCTCTGACCCCACCCCCAAATGAAGAAATAGGTAGCAAATGTGAAAGGCATGTGATATTAGTATGGGGTGGGATGGGAACAAGTTACTGGTCATAGATCTATACACTTTTAAGATGATGTAATATGCATAAGAGGAACAAGGGATTTCGTAAAGTTTAAGAAGCACTCGACTATAAATATTCATAAAAGACTAATAATTAAGTATTATACTTGAGTTCACATTTTCTATATGAAACAAACTGCTGCTACTTACATTGCTACAAGTGATGGATTGCCCACAAATGCTTGCTCAGGTATTGACTTGATATTATTACTATGAAACCCCCTACAAATGAAACAATAAGAAAGTACATTGGAAAGATAATCTCTCTGCGAAAGCCACATTTCATATTCTATTGTATAGTACCATGAAAAAATGGTAAAAGCTGCAGCAATGGGTTTCCTTTGGTTTCCTGGACACTATCAACATAGGAATGGATACATAAATAGGATATGGATCTATATGGCTGGGCAGATGGAGGCTAGATGAATACCTTTGTAATTTTGGAAGAATGACACCATTTTTCTCATACCTCTAAAATCTTCACCCTTCTAAATAGCAATATGATGAAATGTTTTGTGATGTTGCACCAATGAAGTGGTTACTAATGTCAGATACATAAACACAGTCAAGAAAGGCAGTGTGAGGCAGTGGTTAGAGCTGGGCTAGACAACCCTCAGCATGCACGATGACAGCAGCACACTAGACTATTTTGCTTATCACCCAAATTACCCAGGCACTGGCAGCACTGCTGGAGTAAGAACGGTCATCACTGCCACCAGCTGAATCCATAGAGAATCTTAGAAGTACTGGCAGGGCCATTGGGGCTTGACTTGCTCCAAGACTGTCTCCAAGTACTAGCACACTAGCATTTCCACATGTAAATGTGCTCAAAAGATTGTCTACACCTGAGAAAGAATGTTGGACTAGAAGTGGGGAGATTTGGAGTCAATTTTCCACTCTGTCATGAAGCTCATTGGTTGACCTTGAGCTAGTCACACTCAATTTCTCTCAGCTTAGTCCACCTCACAGGGTTGCTGTGAGGATGAAAATGAGAAAGGGAGAACCGTTTATCCAACTGTTACATTCTTGGGGAAAAGACAGTAAAAACAGAGAGACTCTACTGAAACAAGTTTATGCAACTTGCAGCGTGATCTTACATGTACTCATTTATTTTATATATTTACTTCATTCATACTCTGCCATTCTTCCTAATGGGGACCCAAAGCTGCTTACATCATTCTCCTCCCCTGATTTTATATTCACAACAACCCTGTGAGGCAGGTTAGACTGAGAGCGTGTGACTGGCCCAAGGTCACCCAGCAAGTTTCCATGGCAGAGTGGGGATTTGAACCTGGAAGTACATCTTACTTACTTGTCCCACTTATCCCAGTGTGACAGGGTACAAAGATTTACAGCCTTAGGTAGTTAGCCTCATCTTGCTTTTTGGATAAAACTTCAGTTAAAGTTAACTGGACTTCCAGTTAAATGTATTTTGGATCAGAATGCTGTATATGTGACTAACTATGCATACGATTCAAGAGTACACTATACATGTTAGCATTTGACACGGTTTCTTTATAAAAGTATTTGAAATGAACCAGCTAAACAATATAATTACTGCTATTTTTAAGAAGGAAGCAGATTGTCTCCAAACTAATTGCTGCATTTTATTCACATGAGTAATAATCTATTGTTAAGAACAAAAGAAGCAACAAAGTATTCAGCAGGACCCGCAATGATTTGTGTGGGAAATGTTCATTTGTTCAATCAGGTATGAAAAAGCTTCCCAGATTTAAACTGAAGCACTGGATGGTTCACTGATGCGAGTACCTCTTATTCATTGCTTGGGCAAGTTTATCAGCTGAGACGGTTACAGGGGCTGCCTCAGAAATCCGGCAGCAGGGGGAAAATTGCATTTCTAGTGGAAAAGGCTAAACAGTCCAAGTAGGAAGGCAGAATACAACACTGATGATTCTTACAGACTCCTGTTCTTAACACAACCCACACACCCCGCAATGTTCATAATGGTTTAGTTTCATATAACGGGAAGGTAGAATTTATACATTGTGTGGTTCTGTGATATTTTTCCTGAGGTCTTTTTTATTTGTTGGGGGATGAGGGTGGAAGCAGCAGTGGAAGCTATGATTTCAAGGAACAGTCAGATGGCAAAGAGGGTGAGGGTTGTTTAACTATATCCTGCTATTCCTTTTCCCTGCTGAAAATTGCTACCCATAAATTGCTTTTAATCCTAAAGAGGAAAATGTATAGGTATTCATAGTGGGGTAAAAGCAATGTAGGAGCTTGTGATATTTGCAGAAATACCTCCCTTGACACACTGGTCTTTCTCTTAAATCACAGCTTCTGTGGCTGCAGTCTCTAAAACAAACACTTAAAAAACTTTGAGGGAAATAATTATGAAACTACATATAATATATATTAAAACGTAACAAGGAAGTGCACTAAAAACAGAACCGAGTGCAGATAAATTAGCTGTTTAACCAGCAATGCAAAAATAATGTGATTTTTTTAAATATGTGGGGCAGTAATCAAATATTTGTTGCCTCTTGTGTAGCTGAAAGTGATACAGACCAGTGATAGGTGCACTGTGTCAGTTTACTGATCATATCTTTCAAGTATGTAAGGAGATGAAGAAAGCACTGGGAATAGAAGGTGGCAAAGGGGTATTACAGCGCAGGTAGATGTGCCTGGAACAGAATGGGAAGAATATATATAGTTTGATATGTGAAGATGTATTCCTAAAAATGGCCGCCCTGTGGCATGAACATACTCTGAGAGCCAAGCTACAAGTGATGAATGACACTTGAACGGCAAGTGAACAAACTCATGTGTATTCCTCCCTGTTCACTTGCGCTCCACTTGATCATTACGTGATCACTACGTGATCAAGTGGAGCAAAAGTAGAGTGCAAGTGAACAGGGAGGATTACACGTGAGTCTGTTTACTTGCCGTTCAAGTGTCATTCGTCACTTGTAGCTTGGCCCTGAGTGACTAGGAGAGTCACACAGAAAGAATGTAATCCTAAAAATGAAAGTGAGATGCTGCTCACATGCAGGGGGAAAGAAAAAACTTTAGAAGTAAGAGCAAGAACCTGAGGTTAATGCAGTGCTTGACAGAGATTCCAGTTTATGGAAGTAAGGAGACAGACACCAAAGAGCAAAAGAAGTTTAATAGAGGTGACTAGAGAGATCTCAGGAAGGTGGGGGAGGGGGAATGCTTCTTTGATTCACCTTATACTTTCATATTTCATTTAACTACAGGAAGTCTAAATTGATAGTGGAAAAACTTACTGCCAATATCTGGCAATATTTTCAGCTGCTGATATAAGAAACACAAGAGGCATATGTCATTCTTGAAAGAACTTTCTAATTTTGGAGGACAATACTTATGAATTATCATGTGAATAAATGAAGTCTGAGGAATTTTGGAATATAGTTGGATGTATTGTCTTGATTCTGGGAACTGAGGGCTGCTCATCGTGTAAAAAGAATGTCATGTGAGAAGTAGTCCTCTGAGAGCCAGCCTTGCTGGCAGCACTCCCAGATGATATCATAATTTGTGTTCAATGACTTTGGGACTGAAAGAGTCTGTTACAAGTGCCATTCATCTAGATCCTAAAGATTTCTTTTTAATGTCCAAAACATGTGTTTTGCTATCCTAGCAGCATCTGGAAATGCATATTGTATGTGGCAGCATGAGCAAAATTGAATTGATTTTGGGTCCAAATATATATTTTTTAATGTGGAAAATGTTTCCATATGCTAAAATAACTCTAGATGGAGAAAGAGCATATAATGCAAAATAACATCTGTGCCAGGATACTGCACAACTTGCACTTCCTCTCCCCCAGAGAAGCATTCTAGAAGCTGGAAGACTTGGTGCCACTGGCCACCTGAATCTGTCTGTGCACGGTCTGGAATGATTTAATTTCCTTTTTGAAAAACAGCAATGGAGTGAAGTTAAACACAACAGGCAAGGCAAGACACATCATGAGTATAATCCAGGAAAGAGTAGTCTTCACTAATTCCAAATGACACCAATTAAGTTTGCTATGACTATCCTGTGTTGATAGGTTCTCCTACTTGATTGCAACTGATTTTTTCCAGAATTGTGCCTGTGTATAAACTAGACTATATACTGGCTAGGTATCTGGTCAAGTGTGTATGATTAATCATTGGAAAAACTACCATAGCAAGTTTCTCATCCACTTGCAATGTTCAAATTACCACAAGACATCAATTTCATCAGGGAGAATTGTTTCCATTAGTACGGTATGTCAACCAACAGGCAGATCTCCATATGCAGACACTAGAGGACTACTAATGGGATAGGGGTGTGTAGAGGTGAGATATGCAAAAAAGCACCTAAGTGCCAACATCCCTTCTCAATCACTCTATGATTGTCTCCGTCTTCATTGAAACCGGGTTGCTCTGAGTTTATAACAGATACAACAATTGCCTTCATATCTCATATTTTCACCATCTGTAGTTTTCATGTAAACAACTTTGAGCTGTCTACTATACAACATAAATTCTATATTCCAGGTTGCTATTAAGAAGGCAAATAAGCCAGACATAAAGGTTTGCAATTTTATTTTATTTTTCAAAATGTTGATTTTGTTCCATTTGTTATTGCATCCTGTCATTTTCTCATCAGCTTCAATGGGAAATGCATACAGTAAGGCAGTAACTTCTTTGTTTTCCACCCAATTGAGATGAAATTTTCAGATTGTGCCCTTCACTATTTATGCCAAATTTCAGCTAGCCAGGAGAAAGTAATAAACACCTTAACGTAGTGAGACAGTTTGAGTGTGTCAGTGAAACTGAAATCACTCAAACTGGAATAGTTTCAGTTTATTACATTTATATCCCACCCTCCCTGCAAGCAGGCTCAGGGCTAGGGTTTCCACTCACCCACTCCCACCCTCCACCCCTGCTTACCTGGCTGGTGGGGGAGGCACAGGGCTCCCAGGGGCATGCTCCTGGGTGACACAGCATGCTCCTGTGGGTCCGAGCCAGCCAGGATTGGGCCCAAATCAGCCCAGATCAGGCCCAAATTGGCCTTGAACGGCCACTGTGGAATATAGGAATGCTCCCACACACCACAGCGGTCTGTTCCAGGCCAATCCTGACTGATTTGGGCCCAAATAGGCCAGAATCCGGCCTGATCTGGCCCAATTCAGGCTGAATTCAGCTTGATTTACCCCCACCTCCCCCCCCCACAGAGTGCAGGGCAGCCATGGGCCACACACTGATGCCACTTCCCAGAAGTGATGTCATTGCATGGGCTCGGGAGTGTGCGCACAAGGAACACAAGATGAGGTAGGTGTCGGGTCCCCCACCTCTCGGTGGGAGGAGAGGGGGACCTGGTAACTCTACTAGGGCGGTTCATAACAGCAATTAAATACAATAGTTAAAACATACAATTAAAACGTATAAAATCAAGCAATAAATAAGGCATCAGACCTAAATAAAAAGCTGTAGTAGAACCATAAAGTGCAGTTAGTGCAACGATGTGGCAATCACCACCAGGGCAGCACAGCAAGGCACAGGCCGTCGCGGGGAGTGAAGAAGACTGATGCCAAGCCTCAGTCATAGGCCTGGCTGAACATCTCCATTTTACAGGCCCTGTGGAACTGTATCAAATCTCAAAAAAGCCCTACCCCTGGCTGAGGCTAGACGAATGTCTCGTGGGCTTGAGAACACCAGCAACTGCATATCAGCTGAGCGCAGAACCCTCCTGGGGATGTGCTGGGAGAGGCATACTGGGAGAGGTGATCCCGAAGACCTATTGATCCCAGTCCATGAAGGACGTTAAATGTCAAAACCAGAACCTTAAATTGGATCCAGAATTCAACTAGATGGTCAAAACTGAGATACCTGACTTAGACTTATCCGCCCCCTTCAAGAATCAACGGTCACATCAGCAGAAGAGAATTGAGAGTTCCAATCATGATGGAGTGGAGGAATCCTTAAGGATAAATAGCACAAGCAATTATGGGCTATAATGCAAAGTCTGACCGAATAACATCAATCAGACTTCACATGGAAAGTCTATCAACATAATCATCATTCAAGTTTACACCCCAACACCAGATGCTGCAGAGGAAGTAATTGAAAGCTTTTATGCAATTGTCTAGGAAGAAAATGATCATACACTTAAACAAGATGTGCTGATAATCATAGGTGACCGAAATGCAAAAGTAGGAAACAGATAATTGTATATATGTGGAAATCACCGGGTGGCCAATATGTATTGTGGAAAAGTCTGTCTAGCCCTTGTACGAAGTCTCACTCACAGGGAATTCATTATTGGGGGTGCCAAGGTAGTAGTTGAAATCTTGCATACTCCCCTTAAGTACATCTTTTCAGGCAAAACTCAGGACGGGCAAGTCTCCAATGCATGCATCGTGCAATGGACACTAGCCCTTGTTAATTATGGGGTAGATTTCAACAGGGAACAGAGAGAGCCCCCATGAAGGTAGAACCAGTTCCTCAGAACCATGAAGGATGGGAGGCTAACTGCCTCTGGATATACATCGCCTTTATGAGAAGGAAAAACAAATTCCCTTATAAAAGTTCCATATTCATATGGATTTGGAGTTCCCATATAGGCAGACCAAGCCGTCATTCCTGGTTCAGAGGGCCTGACCCCTCTCTCCATATGAAGAAATCCAGTTTTTTCTCGGGGCCCTCCATTTTTTCAATCACCCCAGCAGTCATAGTGATCAGTGTCAGAAACCAATTTTTTGAACAGCTTTAAGAATAGAATCTCATAGTCCACTTTCTTTTAGAAAAAGTTTTCTTTTTAGTCATTTTTGCCATTTTTCATCCAAGATTTTGGGCACGTTGTCTAATCTGCATAGCTAGAAGGCTTTGCAGAAACACGAACCCCAAATCACACAAACTTAGTGGTGCCTCCATAGCTTTGGCCTTTTCTGCCTGTACTTTGCCACTACTGGACTTTTGACCTCAGAGGAAACTGACAGCTCTGCTTTTCTCCGATGGCTTCTATGTCAAGCCTCACAGCTCCAGCTATGTAGGACTTGTTATCCTTTCTCAGTTTCTGTTATGCAGGCATCCAAGCCTGGATCCGCTAGCCCTCATACTCCATCCATGCCTATTGCCCGCCAGTGCCATCTCTTGGGGCAATCATACCATTATACACCTGTCCCTTCCTCTGATCGCTTCCCGGTTCAAAGCCACTGCTCCTGCCTCCACAAACCCCTGCCTGCCCACATCCTATCATCCGTGGCCAGCTGCCAACACCTCTCTGCACCTCTCCAGATGCTGTCTTGGAATATAAGGGGGGGGTTGCCACATGTCCCTGTTGTCCTGGACACATGAGGGGGGTGACTTCAAAATGCTTATGTACGTTCTGTAACTCAGCTGAAATTGTTTGTGCTGCTGGTCAATTGGACTGGGGGGGGGGGGGTGATTGTCAAACCCTCCTTTCCATATCAACTTTTCATGTATATAGTTAAGTTTACTTGTGATTTTTATATGTGTAACTTTTATGTTGAATTCATGGTTTTAAGTTGATGTCATTTGCCTTATTTATTTATTTAATCACATTTCTAGACTGCCCTCCCCGTCAGACAGGCTCAGGGCGGTTTAACAACAGTTTAAAACAGTAAAAACATTATAAAAACATTAAAACATATCAAAACAATTAAAATTGGTGGGTATAAAATATTAAAATACAGCATTTTCCTGCATGGGTGGTGGAAGGTCTTCAGTGGTATGGCAGGTGAGAGGACAGCCTAGTCCCCACCAAATGCCTGGTGGAACATCTCCATCTTGCAGGACTGGCGGAAAGATAACAAATCCTGCCGGGCCCTAGTTTCCTCAGACAGAGAGTTCCACCAGGTCGGAGCCAGAACTGAAAAGGCCCTGGCTCTGGTAGAGGCCAGGCGGACGTCCCTGGGGCCAGGGACCATCAGCGAGTTCTTAGTGGCTGATCGAAGCAACCTCCGGAGAACATATGGGGAGAGGCTGTCCCGAAGGTATGCTGGGCCCAGTCAGCATAGGGCTTTATAGGTCAACACCAAAACCTTGAAGTCAGTGCAGTGGGGTAGCATGGGTTGCCAGCATCCAGGGCCAGGCAAATATTGTACCCCCTAACCCATGGACTGTTAGCACTCCCTGAGTCCCTTCTACCAGTCCAGTATTGAACCCCTTACCCCCCCCCAGCACATGTATTGTATTTTAAGAACATACTGATGTAATTAAAGTAAAATTAATTGAATGCCAGTATATTCAAATTATTTAAAATCACCTGGTTTTAATTTGTGCAATTTTTTCAATAACAGTATTGAAATTGACATTGAAATCTCTCTCAATTGACAGTATTGCTAGACTAATTCTTTCTTTGCTCATTGTAGATCTCTGATATATTTTGATTAATTTAAGTTTTGAGAAACTTCTTTCACAACTGGCACTTGAAACAGTGATAGTTAAAAAGATTCTTAATGTCACAACAAACTGCTACTCCAATTGTTAAAAGAAAAAAAGTTTGACATTTTGAGATGAGATTTACTACTAGGTGACTTGGTGAGCCTTATGGCTGCAGCAGCTCCGTGTCCGTCGATCTGTGCTGAGCTTTCTAGGTCGGCATTAGTTTGTGCATTCTCATTTTAGACTGCCTCAAGGGAACTATAGATTACCATCTGCATCTGCCAAAAGTTGTTAAAATTTTGACACTAGTAAAAGAGAGAGGTCTCAGGGATTTGCAGTGTCCTGATATAAATTCATACTTGAGCATTTTCAAACTGCCTCATAACTCAGAAGTCATAAATGTAACATATTTACAAAGACAAGACAGGGAAACTCAAGCTGTTCCTGTGCAGATGCATAGCTGCACAGTCTGGTATTCAAACCAAACATTTAGGTGATCTTTTGGGAGTGCTTGATCACACGTACAGATGAGGACTTCAATCAAGGTAAGTTTGGCAGGCAATCACATTTGCATTCAATTTCTCAACATCCCTGATAATAGCCAGTTAGTTCGTGTTGCAAAACTATTTCAAATTCTTATGTGTGATGTGTGATTCCTTTAGGGCCTTGTTACAGAAATCAGTATATCAGAAACAAATAAAGAGAAAATTATTGCCTGTGAGAGAATATCTGTAGCAGATTTAAGACTATACATAAGACTGTTTCAAAACTGACGGAACTGACTCACACTGTGTAATCTGCCTTGATTCTCAGAGAGAAAGGAGGACTATAAATAAAGTAAATAAATAAAATAAATAAAAGAATTACTCAGAGGTAAGTCTCAGGTGCAAAAGGCTTACTCACACTGTTAACTCATGATATCAGTATAGATTTAGGATACAATTCAAAGAAAAACTCCATTTCTATCCCACCCACTATCCCATCCCGCAAGGCCAGTGTGGATAACCATTTGCAAAAATCACTATGTAAAGTGCTGTGGCTAGAATGCTCAGGCTTTGGAGACCTACTCAGCCATGAAGATCACTGCCTGCCTAACTTGTATCTCAGTTTGTTGCAAAGCTTAAAATGGCCTAAGCCCCATGCACCACCTTGAAATTCTTGCAGCAAAGGTGCTCTAGAAATGGATTAGTTGAAATAAATTTAATATTTACACTTATAAGCTCTCTTAACGAATCATTCACTTGTCTTTTATTTCCCCAGCCGATCTTTCCTGAGCAAATTATTACTACATCACTACTTGAGGTGGCTAGCCGTGTTGGTCTGTAGCAGAAGCGCAAGATTCGTGTCTAGTAAAACCTTAAAGACCAAATCTAGCTGCTTTTTAAGATGCTACAGGACCCGAACGTGCTAAGAAGGGCAAAGCAAAGGCCCTGCTCCTGCGTGGAGGACTCCAAAGTCAGTGACAGCTCCTCGCCTGCCTGCCGGTCTGAAGAGCATGAATGGGAGAGCCGCCGTGACGTCTCCTGGTGGCTCTGCTGAGGCGGCTTTCATGAGCTCATCGCCTCCTCAAAGCTCCGCCCACTATTCCAGCCTCTGTGGCTCCCGGGGGCTGAGATTTCAGTTTTACAAGGCAGCCTCCAGGAAACGCTGAAGCAAGAGGGGGAAAGGGTCAGGTGGAGAAATGGGATTGCATGCGTGAATCCGTTGGGAGGGAAATTTTGCGCTCCTAAGAAATTGCACCCAGGGCAACCGTCCCTCTTGCCCCGCCCACACTACACCACTGAGTCAGTGTTTTATTTGCTCCATTCATTTGCTCTATTTAATTGTTTTATTATTTGGTTGTTTCCTGTTACGTTTAATTTTAATTTTGTAGATAGAGAACCCTCCTCCTCAGTTCCTCTGGTTCACGGAAAAGCAGCTGAGATTCAAGAAAGGAAAAAGATTTTTTCAGTTGATGATCCTTTTCCTTATTCCTTTCTGTACCCTCCTTGTTCCCCCCTCCTCCTCCTCTGTCCTCTCTCAGGACTTCCATCCTATCTGCCTCTTCAAATAAGTGAAATAAAGTCACATGACTAAGTTACATTTTCTTTGTTGGGGGGAATTGCTAGCAGTCAGATCCCTCCTCTTGCTGAGGGGCAGTTTAAGCACACGTACCAGTGGTGTTGTGTGGTGGGGGGGAAGAGGGGTGGTTGCCCCTAATGCATGATTTTGCAGTAATGCAAATCTGTTCTTTACATGTTCTTTAAAATCTTCAGAAATGTTATTTAAATTATATTTTGACACTATGATTCTTTTATTATTTCTCTTAAGATTTATTCTAATTTTTGATTTTAACAATTTGTGGTCTATACCACAATCAACTCCTAGCCTTGTTTTAGCAGAGAAAATAGAGCTTCTCCACCTTCTTAGTTTGATTATGTAATATATTTGGTTCCTGTATTGGTCACATGGTGACTGACACATATACAATCATCTGTTTGGTTTCTGCATTTCTTACCCAAATAGGCAGTCTCCTAATTAGATGGGGGAAATTAGCTTATAGGAGACAAAGTAAGAGAGGGTAACTGGGATTCTTCACTAGTGTTTACAGGGATTCTTCCCTTAAGAGAACTCTTGAAATGTTCAGCCAGAAAGGTTTTTATTAAAAGAGAAATAAAAGGGCAAACAAGTAAAAGAAAAAAGTAATACCTACTGAGGAATTACACAACTTTAATGTTTAGAAAGAAGAAATTGAAATTTTAAAACTTTTCTATTCTTTGGCTCAATCATCAATTAAAAAGGAGACTACAACCATGAAATCAGAAGGAGATTGAGACTTGGAAGGTCTGCCATAAAGGAACTAGAAAAGATCCTTAATTTTAAGGAAGAGTCACTAGATACCAAGGTATCTAATTCATAATATGGTATTCCCCATTACTATGTGTAGATGCAGAGCTGGACAATGAAGAAAGCTGACAGGAAGAAAACCCTCCCCAAAGCCATTGATGATTTATGGAGACACTGAGGAATGAAGATTATCATGAATCATGTGTTCTATGGCAAGACTTGGGGCGTTTCCACACGTTCCGGCATAGCGCTATACTCACGGACCGAGGACGTCTTCCTGGTGTGATTTCTGATGTCACTGCGCCACAATGCCACTCTCGAGGCATGATGATGTCTGAAATCGCACCACGAAGATGCCCTCGGTCTGTGAGTATAGTGCTATGCCAGGACGTGTGTTTGGAGGAGCAATCAGTGGGAGGGCTTCTAGTGTCCCTTCCCCACTGGCAGGAGCCATCAGTGGGAGGGCTTCTAGTGTCCCTTCCCTACTGGCAGACCTCCTGAAGACACCTGGTTTTTGGCCACTGTGCGACATAGAGTGATGGACTGGATGGGCCATTGGCCTGATCCAACATGGCTTCTCATATGTTCTTATGTGTGGATATAGCATTGTTCTGCAGACTAGAAAGGTTCCCTGTCAGTCACAATATCTTCTGACTCTTTCCTTCTCTCAGGAAATCTCAACTCACTAAATCAGACAATGTTACAAGAATAACAAATATTAATGTTAACAAGTTTCATTAACTAATAAATGAAAGTACATCTCAGGAATGCTATTTGTAAGAAGCAGTCAATACTTGTTTACTTACAAACTAATAACAGAGAAGGAACTTGCATAAAAGTTTAATGTTCAGCCGTATATGTGTTATAATACTAACAATGTGCTTATATGTGTTGAATGTAATGTAAGAATTACTCAGTGTGCATACAAAGAAAAATAATGGGTACATTGTACTCAGATTGTACACATGTCCACTGTAATGCGTATATAGCATTACTGAGAGCTTTGAAAATGTTCTTTGAATATTGTATTAATGTTTTGATGGTACAGATTTTTATGGCATTACTGTTATGATAATCCCATAGATGTGCTGCAACACAATGAACTAAATGTTATACATGTTAGAGTCCAAGAATCATAGTACCTCTGGGGCTCATAAAACAGATATCTGGAAACAACCTTAGAATTATGCTGTTTTGCTGTCAAAAAGTGCAACATCTCCACTAGATGCAAGTATGTCCATTCTGCTTTTTTTATCAGTCTCAGAATGGCCACACTTCAGTCTCCCAGGTATGACTGACCATTTTGGTCCACAACCTGCCTTGACTATATGATTCCATTCTCCCATCCCCAGAAAAACATGGACAATAATAATGCAACAATAATATTCATTCTTCCTTTCTGCTTGTATTTCTGAAAGTGTGTTGCCTTTTAGTTATGATTTGAAGATCCTGCTCAGATTTTTTTTATGGAAACACCAAAGTTATGTTCTACATGTTCTGTGACTGAAACTCCTGATATGTATTTTGGTTGTAAAAATGCATGGATCAGGACCCAAGCAAATTTATTTCTCCTCCTCTGTGCTATTGCCCTGGGCCACTTAAAGCTCCAGTAGAGGAAAAGAAGACAAACATTGTGCCTCCTTCCCCTCAAAGACTAATATTAGCATTTTGGGTCCAAGAAATAGCATGTGAAGGAGTGTCTTGTTTCTGATCCAAATCTTGATTCCTGGTTTCAAAAACCATCGATATCAGTGGACTTAACAAAGTGTATCACTGCTTAGGACTGCACTGTTAATCACACATCTGGAGTTCCAATTGTGACATTTCAGCATCACATATAGTTTGGCCCAGAAATATGTTTTTTCCTAGCCTGCTATGAAGGACTTGCTGTTTCCAGTATTTCTAGGCCAGAAACACATTATCACTGAAATAAAGAAAACTTGAAGACCAGACAAAGGGATTCTTAGCAGCTTGAAATTCTGTACTTACAGTTCTTTCAAGCTTCTGAGAGCTCTGACAGAGGTGGGGAATTTATCCAGATTGTTGTAATTTAAATCCCTAGATTTAAAAAAAGTGACAATAGTTAAATTAAACATAAAACTTATTGCATTCTTATTGTAGTATTTGTTTATAGTTGTATCTTATCTGTATTGCATTTACAGGTCTATAAACCAGTGTACCTTAAGAAATATGAAGAATTTATTAATCACCATCTTCAGTTTTTTAATGATCCTAATGAACGGTATTATATGGCTTTTGCTTTTAATTTTTCTTTGGACCAAGGCAGATTTCTGTAATGATCAATATATCTAATTCTTCTGAATGGGGCCACAGAATGTGAACTAATAGATAAGCAAAACAGAGCTACAGACAGATAGGGAGGATTTCTCTACAAACCTGAAGGAAGTCTGTCTGTCTAGGGGGATTAAAACCCCCCAAAATAATGCCTGTAGTTTTAAGAGTTCTCAGTGGCCCTTTTGAAGTTTGCTAGGCAATCAAAACAATATTGCTGAGCTTTCCAAACCCTGTTTTCTGTAAACCAAAGCTCAGAGGAGGGCAGGATATTTCTGCTGAAGCCTTCAAATGGGCAATTTTTGGCTTCAATGTGCCCTATGGCTCTTTATTCCTGCTAGAAAACAACATAGTTTTCCAGCACAAGGGAAGAAATGCAAATGCACTGAAGCCAGTTCAGTGGGACATGGATTACATGCATGCACTTCTCCCCGTCTTTGTGCCTCCCCCCCTGCCAGCCATGTAAGTGGGACCGGGGAGCAGCAGGTAGGGGTGGGATTTCCCCCACCCCCGGTGGGGGGATGGCAAGCCTATGGAAGTGGTAGCTGCTGCACAACTGGATCCAACCTGGCTCAGTGGTCGCCACCATGCAACTGAGCCAGACTTTTCCCAGGGACAGGCTGAGAGTGAAGAAAGGAAAGTTGAAAAGGGGGGGGGGCTGGTAAAGGCAAATTGGCTAGTGGGTTTTAAGGAGAGAAGGAAGCAAGAATAGAGGAGATGCTAAGGGTATGGATGCCAGGGCACTTGGGTGCCCAAATGGGGCTCTTGGGGGGGGGGGGTAGAGAGCAGCAGCATGCACTCTAGCACGCCCCCACCGTGCTGGAGAATGATGTCATTTTCTTGTGTGCCAGGGTAGCTATGGGCTGCTCCCAAGAGCAGTTAGTTAAAAATCACCTCCAAACACCCACTGGGAGGCCATTTTTAATTAACTGCACTTTGGCACAACCCGTAGTTCCCCCATTGTGCCAGGAAATTCCAGCATGACAGGGAATTTGACATACTTTTCTCTCCCCAGGGTCCCAGGTGAATGGGGTTGGGATGGCAAATGGGGAGGGGGGGTCCCTTGGCTCAGGTGTGGGGCTGGCAACCCTAGCTCTGGGGGCTGCCAAAGAAGGGAAACAGGAGTTAGTCTGATAGTGAATATAGGAGAAATAAGAAGCCTCTCACAAGTCCTTGTGGTTCTAATTATATCTAATTCTGATCAATAGCCTCAGAGTGTAGATCAAAAGTCTACACAATTAGGCCATGTAAAGACAGGAAGTATTTTCTTACAAATCTAAATGAAGCCCCAGGTTTGCAGAAAATATACGATATGTAAAAAATACACTGGATGGTTAATGGCCCCTCTCCATAAAATTTTCGAAGCAGGGTCTGTTTCTTTAAGAAAATAACAGCACTGAGATCTCCCAACATACTTTGGGGTTGGTAGGCAATCCCAACCAATGTTGCCAAAGCTTCCAAGCCTCTGTGAATGTCAGCATGATCCAGGGGAGGGGAGACAAAACCCAGAAAAAATAGGAGGAAGGGAAGGTTAAGCTGAAGAGGGAAGAATAAAAATATTTTTAAAGGAAAGCTGAAGATGGAGGAGGGAAACAGAAAAAGATGAGTGAGCAAGAGAGTGAGAGACACAAAGGCTGCCAGGGGAAGAAACAGTAAAAGGTAGAGAAGGAAAGTGAAGGGTTGCAGGCACTGCCAATGGGGGGAAATCAAGAGGGAGAGAGGAAGTGGAGAAATTAGACCTCCCACAAGTCTCACAGGTCTCCCACTTACCTCTTTTTTTGGAAGGACTGAACTTAGCCCTCAGAGAGAGGCTTAAACTGGAGGAAAATGATCTGGGATGGGGCTGTGTTTATTGGGTTTCCTGCTCTCCACCTCCTAGGTAATTTTACCTAATTTAGCTACAATGGATTCTTTACCTTTAGCTAGAGGAGCAGTTTTCTACCGTCCCAATAATTCTTGACAAATTCTCATAAGACTCTTACAGAAAGCATTTGCAATTATGGTGTTCAAAATAAAACAATTAGCAAAATCAAGCCAAGAACACTATCATCCAATGCAGTCTAAAGTAATGAGCATTAAAATCTGTAGAGGCAAATATGAACAAACGGACAGCTTTATTCAGGAAAAAGAGCTCTCCAAGATCAATAATGATTTACATATCATATCAATAATTATTTAAGAATGACAAGAATTTCTTCTTCATAGATATTAACTATATTCTTGAAATATCACTGTTATACTCCACTGCCTATAACAATAATAATATTATAATTTAAGTTTATTCTATTTTTATATAGTCATTAGGACTGATTACCCTGAGCCTTTCGTAATCTCAAAAGCATGTTTGGCTTTTAGGCTTTTTGCAGAATGTCAGTGAAAACACTGAAAATAAAGCACAACAAATAAAAGGTCAACTCACAAAGTTTCTAGGCTGTGGAGACCATCAAAGCATTTCTTTCCCAGGGAGTAGATTCTATTGTTATGGAGATGTCTGCAGTGGGACATTAAGAACACAAATCAGGAAAATATTCTGTGCAGAGCGGACTTCAGGACAACTTTTTGATGGTTAAATATAAAGAAAATTATTTTTTCAGGCAGGCATGATTATGCAAATCATGCTTTCACAAGGTCACTTATTCCCTTTTCTCCTAAATTCAAACCACACTGATTAGAAATCTTTTTAGTTTCCTGAGCACCACCCCCCACCACCAGTTCCTATTGATGTAGTGGATAATATTTATTTTATTTGTTCTTCTTTATTTGTTCTTCTCTTCCACAATTTTTTTTTACAGATATGAGTTCTACAACTTTTAAATGACAACCTGAAACTGTACATTTCCAGTATATACCAATAATTATCTTTCTGTGTGTGTTTCTCCTGCAATGACAAAAGTTATGTTTAAAAATTAAAACAATTTTTAGAGCACACCTATAAAATAATCCAAAAGATAAATATACAAAATATAATATACAATTTGTGTTTTTGAATCTAAAATACTGAATTTCAGATTGGGATAAAAGTAGCAAGAAAGGAAAAATGTATCTGAATTTTTGGGTGCCAGAAAACCAACAGGAATTTCTTTATAAATCTATCATCCACCTGCTTGTCCACATACAGCTTGCTGCTGTTGAAACTTATGTAGACTTGGACTCTACAATTTATGCTACTTTTCATTCTAGCATTCTCTTCTGACAGATTTGGGATCAGAATCATTAGTACAGGCGAAACTATCCTGAGCAGGTATGCTAGTTCCCCACTCCCACTTTCTACCCCCACTCCCGCTTATCTGGCCGTCAGGGGAAATGAGACTCCTGGGATGCACCCCGGGGCGGTGTGGTGTGCTCCCCAGCAGTCCGGCGTGCTCCTGTGTGCCGCAATGGCCTGATTAGGCCTGAATTCGGTCCGAATCAGGCTGCAGCAGGGGGCGGGAGTGCTCCTGCAATCTGCAGTGGTTGGATTTGTGCTGAATCGGCCTGGATCGGGCTGCTGCATAGTGCGGGAGTGCTGCTGCGCTCCACAGCAGCCGGATCTCAGCTGATTCAGGTCCAGTTTGACCTGAAATGGCTTGGATTCAGGACGAATCAGGCCACTGCAGAGTGCTCGAGCACTGCCGTGCTCTGCAGCGGCCTGATTTGGACCCCTGGGGGGTGCGAAAGCGCTCCCAGGGCAGCCCATGGCCCACACAATGGCATCACTTCCTGGAAGTGAAGTTATCGCGCAAGCGCAAAAAGCAAAAACAAAAGGTAGGAGCAGGGTCCCAGATCTCCCACTGGGGGCAGGGGTGTCAGTGGACGTGGCAAACCTAATCCTGAGACAAGGAGGCTTCCCTGGATTTGATGACGTTTTTGTTCTCCATCTTGCTCCCATTTGTAAAAGGAGTTTTGTTCATCTCTAGCCATAATGGGTGGCGGTTTTGTACTATGGGAGGAAGAAAAACGAATAGGGTTGCCAGCCTTCACGTAGGCCCTGGAGATCACCTGGAATTACAACTGATATCAAGACCAAAGAAATTCATTCCTCTGTAACAAATGGTTGCTTCGGAAGGTGGCCTCTTTGGTGTTATACCCTGCTGAAGTCCCTCTCCTTCCAGACTCTGACCTCCCCTGGCTCCACCCCCAAATGCCCAGGAATTTTCCAACTTCAAGTTGACAACCCTAAAGAAAATTGTGAAAAAGTTGCAGGAAAAAATGTATACGAACAATACTACTACTAAAATCTACCAAAACACACCTACCACAGCCTGGATGAAAAATAAACCTGCCTCCCTTATATTAGAGTTTAAATAAATTATCTCAACGTGGCATGCCCAAAAGTTACTATTACATTTAGATGTTTTCAAATGGACTATGGAACTAATTTTCTCTCACTGAAGATGGTGTCAGATTTCCATTAACCCGAAGATGTATAACTTCATAAGTTAGTAATTATATAAATTAAATTGCAAAGTAGGGGCAGTGTTGGAAGAAATTAGAACAATGGTGACAGGAGAGTAATCACATGCTAATTAAAGGAACAGCATTCTTCTACTCTCACATAAAATGCTGAGATCAGATACAATGTTTGGTTGTGTGATACAATCAAACAATACTGTTGTGATGTTAACTTTATTTTAATACTGCCTGTGAATCAATATTAACTACTAGCAAAATCACAGTTCAGGGTTGTGCATCTTGTCTATGTACATTTTGCACTTTATTATGAAGCAACAAATCCCAGAAATTGCATTTTAATATGTTGAGATCCTCCTTTGATAGTACTTCCATATCATCAAACTTCTTTATTTTTTGCAACAGCCTATTCAGCCTGTCTTATCTGCATGTTCTAGTTCTCTGGATATTATTGGCTGCTCAGCCTTGATGTCCTAGTGAAACCTTGTTAACAAAGACATCATCAACACATCTACATACCACTGATTTTGTCAATCTGATATTATGGACAGGCTAGAAATCCTTATATTATATGAGTGCAAAGGCAGATGGAATGCATGCCATGGAATAACACCATGCTGTTGTAAATTGCCCATCCAGACAGAATGAAGAGGCAGACACAAGTGTTGGGAACTAATGGGCCATTTTATTTTGGCAACAACATAACATTAAACATAATACAGCAAGGGCCTAATTAGTGGTACAGGTCAGGCCCTGGGGTAACTCCTGGACCACTGCCCTGCCCTGTCTGCACGATCCCTTCTGCCCCGGGTGCGAGCCATCCAAGACATGGCTGGGGCCTGGCCGGCCAGGTGTATGGAACCTCCACCAAGCCTAATAACCCCCCTGCCGTCAAACATGAGGGGCCGTACTCGTACAGGAGGTCCCACACGGCAGTCTGCCCTCTCAGCTGACAGCCATCAAACAATACCAGTGATCCTGACAGACTCCCATTCCCCCTCAAATGGGGATGTGCCAAAGGTGCTCACCGGCCCGCTTATTTCTCCCAAACCCTATCCTACCGAGGAAAACCTGTTTATGGCACCACCACAAAGCCAATTACCACAACCCATGCAAGAAGTGCAAGGTAAGCGAAAAACTCCAAACTCTGTCAGCCAATTAGAGAAAGAAGAAAAAATTCCTACCTGGCCCCGATAACCAGCGACCAGCTAAACCTACACTACTGCAGGGTGAGTGGGTGGGTCAAGCACAAGGCAAACTGCTGAGGAGGGCTTGGGCATAGCTTCCTCTTAAGAGCTTGGCTCCGTCCCCTCTCCAGATCCCTGGATGTCAGGAAAAGCATGCTGCATCTCTTCCTCCACAGGTGGGTGGTGGGTGGGAGGCAGCCCCCAGCCCAAAACAATGGCTGGGAGGGCTGAATTAGTTGAGTTTCAGATCTTTTTAAAAATAAGGGACAGGCAACATTTGCTATTTATGTAGCTAAATAACTATGCTCCAGGTGCTTAAGTAAATGAACACTCAGGCCAGTTTCCTGACATTCCAGCTGTGCAGGAAGTACTTTAAGAAAAAGCACCTGTCAATTGGATGAGGGTAGCCTCAACTGTAGAACCCAGCATGTCAACGAACACCCATTGTGACTGTGGTGCACCTGCATGTTCAATAACTGTATACTAAACAAATTGGGGGTGGAGCTGTGGCTCAATGGTAGAGCATCTGATTGCCATGCAGAAAGTCCCAGTTTTAATCCTTGATATTTCCAATTAAAAAGGATCAAAGGTCATGTGAAAGAACTCTGCCTAAGAACCTCGAGAGCTGCTGCCAGTCAGAGCAGACAATGCTCTCTTTGATTGACCAGTGATCGGACTCTGTAAATGGCAGTTGTGTCTGCTTTTTTAAATTCCAGATGTGTAGAGGTGTGTCTGTTTGAAGCCGCCTTTTGTGGAGACTGTAGCAAACATCACTTAAAAAAAAATTTCAGCACATGAGTCGTAACGTTGTACTGCTGGAACCCAGTGGCGTAGCGTGGGTTAGGTGTGCAGGAGGTGGTGTCCTTGCCCTCATGTGCGCACACAAAGCACGTGCACGCTCCGGGCCCTGCACGATGACATCACTTCTGAGATGTCAGTGCACAGGGCGTGTGCCCCACCTCCCCCAGAGTGCTCCTGCAGTTCAGGCCGCTCACCTTACTGCCCCTTACCCCTTCGCCGCAGCTGCCTGCACCACCGCTGGGTGCTGAGCTGATGGTGGTGGTGTGGGCAGCTGCGGCAGAGATAAGGGGTGGAGGAGGCAAGTGGTCTGAACTGCAGGAGCGAGGAGAGGTGGGGAGATAAGCAGAGAGGCGGGCCGCCTGTCACACTGCCAGGGTGCCCGGCTTGCTGGGTGCCAAACTGGTGGTGGTGGTGGCGCAGGTGGCTGTGGTGAAGGGGGAGGCAAGTGCCCTGAACCACGGGAGCAGGGAGGGACAGGGAGACAAGGGGGGAGGTAGGCTGCCTGCTGCACTGCCGGGGCACCGGGGCACCCAGCTTGCTGGGTGCTGAGTTGGCAGCAGTGCAGGCTGTGGTGGTGAAGGGGTGGGGAAGCAGGCCGGAAGCGTTCCTGGAGAGGGGTCGTGGATGTGGCACCCCCTCAAAATTTTGCGCCCAGGGCAGCTGCCCCCCTCACCCTCCCCACACTACACCACTGCTGGAACCCAGAGTGTCCTCTATCTCCCTTCTTCTCTCTGTCCCTGTATTTGCTGATTGGGCTGCCCTTTACCCACCATTTAAAAAAATTTTTGGAGAGGCAATTGGTAGCAGAGTTCTGTGGGAACACATACAAAGTACTTTTCATGCTTCTTTCACTAGCAGATTGCTCTGGTGTGGTTTGAACTGTCTGCTTTTAAAATGCTGCTGCCTGAACAAAACAGCGTTCCCATTGGTCTCCTCACATCACATGACCGTGTTCTGGGATGGGGAAGGTAGATTCATGAGACGAGTCCCTGATCCCTGTTTCCAAATCACTGTGAACATGAGCTCTAGTTGTAAAGTGAGGAAATAAAAAGTAAACCCAAGAAGTGATCAGTGGGGAATGTGGATTGCCATTAGGGAATGGGACAGACATTGTGCTTATAGGAGTAAAATGCATTGTGACTCTCCCCTAATTAAAATAAAGGGGCGGTTGGATGCTCAGTTGCTTGGGGTTTGTTTCAGGCTTCTCCTAATGTCAAAGAGTTGATCATATGATAAAAATGTAATTTACTGGCACAGTTTGCAAAGTTATGAATTTGCAGTCTTGATTTCACAATACAGCCATAAGAGAAATGATGTTGCAGCATTACGACCCTTCCCTCATTTAAAAAAAATAAAGGGTGTGTGTGTGGAGAGCTGGGGAGGGAGGGAGTTGTATCTACCGGGTGGCCAACCAATCAGTGCCCAGGGAAAGGAAAGAGTGGGGAAGAGAAGCAGTACAGGACTAAGATATCTTCCCACATATAAGACATATCAGTGGCAACTCAACAGTGGCTTCAAATAAAGTCACCTAATGTGCACAGGGGGAAAAGTCAGGGAAAAGCCAGGGAAGGTTTGATTCTGCATCTCATAACTCCTTTTCTCGTGTGGAACTCTGGAGATTGAGAGAAGCAGAATAAAATCTGAATCACCATAAACTGACCATGCAGAAAATACCAGAGAGTCACCATATATAGATTCAAATGTCTCCATAATGCATATGATTTGCTTTGTTCCATTTTATGCTTCTATAGGTGACAAAACCACTTTTTAATAACCTACAACTGGATTCCGTTAAAGGAATCCACTCATGTGACAAATCCATTATGTTTTGTTTATATGCCGATTTAGATTTTAAGTGAGACAAATTATGCTGATTATTAAAAAATGCAAGATTAAAAAGAAAGAATTAATATATACCTTCCCAACCTCCTTCATAAATGCTGCTAATTGGGTATATTTTGGATTCACATTTCACATTTTGTTTCGTTCATCCTAAAAATACATTGTTTCTCTCACGACGTTTATATTAGATACTGAAACAAATTAATTCAAGATGCCAACAGGCCAAAATTCTTGAGTTAGATAACTATGTTATGCACTGAAATGCAATTTTAAAAAACTTACAGAACTACTAAACTGGAGAGAGTTCCAAAAGCGTAATCTGGAATGTGGTGTATTTTATTCAGTGCCAGTGTCATTGCCTGAAGGGCTGGCAAACTCTTGAAAGCTTGCACTGGAATATCTGTCAAAGAGTTGTCATCTAGCCACAGGTGTCTGAGTGAAATCAAGCCGTTGAAACAGTTGGGGGGCACAAAGCTGATGTGGTTAGCATCCAGACGTCTAAGAGAAAGAGAAATATAGAATTTAGATTTAATGCAAAAATTCTTCATTATTAAGAGTTATCATGTCTTATTTCTATTTTTTTAAATGTATGCTTGTACTTTCTCTCTCTCTCTCTCTCTCTGTGGGTATATGCCATCAAGTGACAATTGACTTATGGAGACTCCAGCATGAGGCAATTAAGAAGTGGAGGCCGTTTGCCAGTGCCTTTGGAGTCTCCCTTGGTGGTCACTCATCCAAGTTCTCACCCTACTTAGCTTCCAAGATCTGATGAGATCAGGCTATATCATGCCACATTCCCTCTCCTTGTACTTCTACTCTATATGACATTGTTTTGGACATATATTCTGGTCCCTATTATTTATGAAACAGGGAAAAGGACAATGAGTTTCCTAGAGGGTAGGATAACCATAATAAATATTAATAAAATATTATCTTGGCCTTGCCTTTCTTTGAAGGTGTATTAGGGATCTCAGGTCCCCTGATGGGGCAGGGGAGACCCCACTCCCACCCTCCACCCCCTGGAACCACTCACTGGGTTGGCAGGGGAGAAAGGCAGGGAAACAGGCCTCCCCAGTATGGTCCTCAGGGTGGCATGACAATGTCACTCCCGGGAGTGACATCATTGTGCCACCTCAAGTGTGCTCCTGCACTTCACAGTGGGCTGATTTGGGCCTGAAATGTGAGGAGTGAAAAAATGGTGATTGCTGGGTCCCCCCTCCCAC
Source organism: Eublepharis macularius (assembly GCF_028583425.1). NCBI lineage: Eukaryota > Metazoa > Chordata > Lepidosauria > Squamata > Eublepharidae > Eublepharis > Eublepharis macularius. Next base: position 62,381,957 of record NC_072798.1, read on the forward strand.
TGGGAGGGTAAGGGGACCTAGCAACCCTAAGGTGTGTATCTAAGCAATGGAAGGGGGGACCCCGGGTTTGAATGAGGTTTAACACTCTTCTAGCCTATCTAGATGCCCTAATTTCTGGGATCAAGTACGTTATTTCTGAGCTTCACCCTTAAACCTACCCTAGGCCCCATCAGTTCATGTAGATAATAAGGGTCAGGCTTCCATTTGATCATTGTAACACTAAGCTGGAACATGAGGTTCTGTGCGCTTTATGCTTAAACCCTGAGGTATAGAATGCAATCACAAACAATTTGGGGGAATTAATTTGGAATGACTTCACAATAGTAATATTATTATTTATATCGGTTAGTCTGTTTCCTACTAAAACTACCCAAAGCAGCAAATATAAAAAATTATGCTAGGAAATTTTATCAGTGGTATTTGTCCTCCAATGGCTCATTTATACTAGCAAACCACAACCTTATTCTGCACTTGCCATGTGGGATCCAGCCTTTTAAGGAACACACCATGACCATGGATGTTGTAGACCCACAGAACAAGGTTGTACATATAAAGTGTTAAAGAACAGCACTGAAATACTAGAAATTGTCTTGCAACCCTTGCTTCATACCCCTAACCTTCATTTCCAATTACACATGTAACTGTTTGCTGGCATCTCTCTCTTTTTACCCTTGTTTCTCTCATTCCCTTTTTTCTCCCCCTTTGCTCTTCTCCATCAGACTTCAGACCATAATTTCCTTTATGGATGGCCATTTTTGGCTTATATGTAAAGTGCTATGTTTATTACGACACTTATAAATGAAATGATTATTTAATAATACTTTAAAGTGATATAAATATAATGATGAAGTATGTACAATTTAGGTTTAGATATGAGAAGCTCAGATTCATATCTCAAGACTGGCTGCTAGACACTTATATTAAAATAAAATAATATAGTTACCGTTCTAGAGTAGACTTATGAGTATAAAAATATACATAGAAAGTAGCCCTTGCTGTGTGACATTCAATAAACCACCATCTCATATGACAATCTACCTAACAAAGTTGGTTTGAGCAGGAATGGTCAAATTTCATATTTTGGTAGCCCAGTCTTTTCCAAAACAGTGATCTAGGCTAAAGAAGGATATTGAACTACATAAGTCTATCCTGCAATGAATGGACAGATTTTATTGCTTTAAATTATCAGACAAGGAATTATTTATACAAAAATAACACAATAAAGGGTGGGAAAAGCCGGCTTCTTGCAATTTTTGAAAAAGCATGGTTTTTATGAATGAAATTCTAATTTTTTTTTATTCCACTTGGATTAAAATTGAATATGAGCCAAACAATTGTGCTACCTTCTAGATTACCATTCTAGGTGTAGAATGTTCTATGCTAGTGCGTGCCACATAAAAGACTCATAAAAATACAACTTGCCGTTCTTAACATCAAATCAATTCTTGAAACCAATTTTATAAAAAATTAAGGGGATGATCCAGCCTTTCCTCTATGTGGGACACATAGGTGTAAACTACGGGGGGGCTGAGGGGCTCGAGCCCCCCCGGATTTGGCCAGTGGGGGCTGAGCCCCCCCCCCGGGCAGCCAGTGAACTACATGGGGGCTAAGGGGCTCAAGCCCCCTCAGATCTCACATGAGGGTCTCAGTTACGATAGCTGATGAAGCACAGGATTGTCCCCCCCCCCCTCTCCTGTTATATCATATTATAATTTCTATGATTCTTTGGGGCTTTGTTCCTGTTTTTTGCTTGTATGTATTAGTGTGTTTATTAAGAATTTAATAAACTTTTATATACCTTGCTTTCTTAGCACACTCAGGAAAACTTAAAAAAACGTTCCCTTACAGGCTTTTCTGTGTTGCCTTTCTTACAGCCAAACTACAAGTGACGCCTGACACCGGTTGGACACTTGTCAGCTTCCCTCAAGTTTTGATGGGAAATGTAGGCATCCTGGTCTTGCAGCTGTAATGGAGAGCCAAGCTGTAAAACCAGGATGCCTACATTTCCCATCAAAACTTGAGGGAAGCTGACAAGTGTCCAACCTGTGTAAGGCGTCACTTGTAGCTTGGCTCTTAATGTCAAATATATGACCATTAGTTTGTCCTATACACATGGTATGTATAATTATAGAACATAAAGTGACTATCCTAAAAGTGAATTTCAAAAACAGGACACAGCAAGAGATCGCTGAGATATCACTATAACCACTGACCAACTCCCACATTTTCCTAGGTTTGGCCCAGCTCAGGGGCATTGTTAAGGGGGTCCCCATGAGTGCCTGGGTCCCCCTAAATTTGTGCAGAGCCCCTCCCTAAATCTCCCATGGCCCCACCTCCATAGATGGTGGCAAAGGAAGCCCCTCCCTGTGATGTCATTGGCTCCTCCCTGTGATGTCACTGGCATAGCAATACCTCTGGCCTGGCCCCAGCCCCCCCCCCCCCCGGGAAATTGGAAAATCTACACCCTTGGTGGGACAGGATCATGGCCCCTCACTGTTTTCCAAATGGAAGCTTGCTGCCATAGAGTCACAATTCTCCATGTTGCTCTCATTGTCAGTACAAATGCCGAGGCATAAACACTGGCAATGGAGGTTCCCCATAAGAGTTTTCTTTGCACACCTCTGCCCTCCCTGATTACCATTTTCCCTGCATTGCTTTCCTGCCAGGGTACAGTACTGCTTTTGGATAAGTTTTTAAAGATAACTGCTATAGGATTATACTATACAGTGTTTTAGTAATTACCAATTTTTAAAAAGCACTCAGGAACCCTTTGGAGGCATGGCAGGGAAAATTACGACCATGATGGGCTGATGGAAGGAAGTAACACTGTTGTAAGCAAGATCCATGCAGAGCAAGAAAATCCACACCTTTCCATCCAGATGGCTTGATAACACACTTGGACAGTGAACTCTTTCCAAAAGAGATTAGAGCAAAAGCAAGTTTGGGAAAACACGTATTGAGGTCAAGAAAAGGATGGTTAGATTGCAATAGAGCATCTCTTTGTGTGGATGCTCCCCCCGGAAATGTGTTCAAGTTTGGAAGTTAAAGCAGAGAAAAACCTCCATCTGGAAGCAGCCTAAATTGAAATTAAGAGACCTTTTTCAGACTGTAATTTCCTTCTTTTATCTTAAATCAGTGCTCCTCCCGAGGTGAATTTAAAGCCAGAAAAGAGCTTTTAATTAAATACTGGCTGCAGATCCAGCAACAGAAGACCAGTTAAGCAATATAATGTTCCTTTCTTTAGGTTTTGTTATGAGCTCCTTACAATGCCGAGAGGCAGTTGTCACCAGAGTACTTTCACAAAACAATGTAGGCTTACAGCCAAACCACAAAAGGTGTGAGTGCATGCAGTCTTTTTGTTAGTGTACAAGGTGATTTCATAGTTGCTGTAATTCCTCAGTGCCATTGATACTCTAATGGTTTGGAAACTGGGGGAGTGGCACAGTGTGCACCTATCTACTTGCCCTTCTTGCTCCTAGTCCTGTTGCTTTTACATCTAAACCACTAGTGGTCCTGCACAACTGCTCTATGCTGCATGCACAGTGACTTCCCATTTGTTTGCTTTGGGCAGGCAGTCTCCCAGTGGTTTAGCCCTCCCACTTGCCCTTGTGTCCAGGCCAGTAGGAGAAAGGTAGGGGTGGAAATGACATTGTGTGATGCATCAACATCATCTCTGTGTGAAAAATCAGATATGACGTCAGTGCATCAGGTGACACTATGGAATTCCCTTGAAACACTACGGTATTATCATAGAACTTGGGGGATATTCCACCCGGAATATCACCTGATGCATTAATGTCATGCCCAAGTTTTCACCAGGAAGTGACAATGATGTGATTGTGTAATGTTATTTCTGTCCCTTTCCCAACTTCAAAGACAGAGCCATGTGGGACTGCTGAGGGAGAGAAAGGGTTCCTTTGCAGCCCTCTGCCACCTCTGTTGGCTGCTCAGCTGGTTTCCCCCCTCCTCCTGTGTTCTGGCTGCTTGCCTGGCTCCCTTCCCCTGGCGCTCTGGGAGGCTGCTTGCCCGCAGTGCCAGAGGGAGCAAAAGCAGGAAAAAGGCTGAGGCAAATGACAGGGGAAGAGAAAAATATTTAGCACTTGTGGACTAATATTAACTGTTTGCTAAACTACATGTTATACCGGGGAAACCATGACTGATTTCCTGTCCTTTGTCATCTTCTTACCAACTGCAGTTGGAAGAGCCGTGCTAAGTTCCTGATCTAAATAATCCCTCTCCATTTGCTGATTGCTCTATATCACTCCATTACACACAGAGTATATACCAGCCTGGGAAGGAGAAATTTGGATCAAGAAAATTGAGCCATGTCTCTTTCTCAACAAAGTTATTAGCTCCTCTGGCTGGGTTTTAAAAAATAAATCAGGAGATTGTCCATTGCTTTCCCAGAATAATAACAAATTTGGCCTAAAGAAAGATAGCACAAAAAAGTACAAGTTAAACAGGAGCACAATACTTTAATTGAGACCAACTGGGCGTACCAGCTCCAGTTTAGATTATTGGATATTTTGGGGAAGTGCTTGGGGAATGCTGAAACGTTACTGTCCTTTAGAAATACAAAAAAAAAGAATAGCTGAAAAAGTGGTCAGGATACAGATGAGGGTGAGAGTGGTTAGATCTGCACCAACCAATCAACTAACGAGGAAAAGGAGAAGTGGGAGAAGAGAAGCAAAAACGTTCACACTGACATTAATCGGGACAGCCACAACTCAGCAGCTGATTCCAAATTAATGTTACAGTATGTCCGCAGGAAGATTCCACAGACAAAGTCTGGTGCCACATCACACGACTACCTTGCAAGTGTGAAACCTCTACAAACATGGGAGGCGAAACAGGTACTGAAAATACTTTAAAAGACCCACTGTGAAAGAGGCCCACAGTAAAATGCACACTGGTAATATGTTACTGTTTTACAATAGTGACTCAGGAAGCTTTTTGTAGATGTTTCAGGTTAGATTATGCTAAAAAAATGTATGGTAGTTTTTCAAATGTGCTTAATATTTGTTTTCAAAGAATGAAAACGGACCTTTGGACACTTACCGTGAAGGGTCCTTCTCCTCTGAGGAAAGGAGGACATCTTGGGTGATTCCCACCATCCAATCAGGGAGGCAGGAACTAACTTTCTTCCTCTTCCTGTCTAGCCTGTGGGACCACCCTCTCTTCAGTTCAGGTGACTCCACAAAGCAGTAACATTGAATTTATCATTCAGCAACTGTTAATACTGAGAGAAAAAACACCTGTTGCATTAACATGTACTGTAAATAAAGCATAACCCGGAGGAGGTATAAGAATGAGGCAGCAGGGTAGAGAAGGACGGAGACCCGGGGAGGGCAAGATGTCCTCCTTTCCTCAGAGGAGAAGGACCCTTCACGGTAAGTGTCCAAAGGTCCGTTCTCCCTCTGAGGCGGAGGACATCTTGGGTGCTCCCAAAGCAGTTTCCAGTTTCTGGGTGGGATGTGGTCTTCGTCCATGATCACGCACTGCAGTACTTTTCCACTACAGTCGCTGTCCGCTGAATCATATAGATTCGATTTGTAGCATCTTAATAAGGTCAAGACTGACAAACTTGCAGCCTTCTACAAAAGTGTTCCCGTGTAACGCTGCACTGGTAGTAGCATCCCTCAAAGAGTGAGCTGGTATCCCACAAGGAACCTCTGCAAAAAGAGTTTTTAGGAGTTTTGATAGTGTATGTTTTGCTATTGGCACCTGCTGCTGCTGAAGACATTTTCTTCCCTAAACTGAGATGAGATATATTTAAGAACAGTAAGACTGACTTTCTAAATTGCAATATTCGGAGCAGAGGCCTTAATCCTCCTTCTGACATCTAGGTTGTGTCAGAGCCCCTCCCTAGTCTATTTAGGGTACAGGTATAAATATGGTAGCCTTATCTCTTGCAAACTATGCAGTTTGGAATACGGTTTTGGAAGACAGTACGAGGCATCACCTTACTATTGGGAAAGATACAGAGTTCAGGTCTGACTAAATCTTCTGGCAGACGCGAACATAATAAGGAAGATAGTCTTCATTCTCAGCCTTCTTAGGGGAACATCCTTGACTGGTTCAAATGGATGCTTGGTCAGGGCTGTGTAAAATGTCTACTGAGTGAGGGCTTCCCAATAAGAGTTGTAAATTCTGAGCATAAACTGTTTTCTGAATGCTAGGAGAATGTCGGCCACCTCTCAGAAATATTCCCATCTTAGAAAGGTGTTCCTTTCTATTTCCACACGGTTAAGCAGAATAAGTCTAAATGAGAGAGCCAAATCGGCCCCTGCTGTAACTTGACCGGATAGGTCAGTAGGATGAGAGGTGCAAATATCACCATCTGTTGGAGGGTGGAAAGGCATGGTCTGTTACTGGTAAGGGTAGTAATACATAGAGGAGGCCTAATGGCCACTGCAATGTCAGGGCATCTGCTTGTGAGTAGAACAAATCTTGTCATGTACCCCAGTAGTTGATGGCTGTGTTGGGGCGCACACAGGTTCATTAGGTGTTGTGAAGTGCAATGTTATGAGATGTTTCTTAAGGGACTATACCCGTTGTCCCCTCAGCCAGTCTGCCTGGGCATTGGATATGCCTTTGATGTGTACAGTTCTGATTGAAGCTAGGTGACCATCCTCCCAGGTAAGTATCCTTGCTGCCACCTGTGTCACTTCAAGGTCTTGAATCCCCCCTGCTTGTTTATATATGTTTTGTCTGCAACCTTGTCCATACAGAGCTCTGAACTGGAAAAGGGCCAGACAAATTGCTCCCCTTTCTACGTCATTGATAGGAAGACATGCCTAACCTGATTCTTACACCTGTAAATATTTGTTGTTCTTGAAGGATCATGAATCTTTTGCTTTGTATTGGGTTGGTGACCTTAGCTCAGATGGGTTTTGATCTGAAGTGGTATCTGAATGGGAAGATCTGTCTTCTCCATGATCTGTTGTTAATCAGATCTAAGTAAGGTCTGAAGTGGTCTTGCCTATAGACGACCCCAAAGGTATTGCATTGTAGGTAGCAACTAGCAAACCCATCAGTTTCAGTAGTGTTGTGAGAAGTGATTTTGCACTCTGATGACAGTCTCAGTCAGCAGTTTGGTCTTCCTGACCTTTTCTTTGGAGAGGGATAGAAAAAACCATTTTGGTGACTGTGATCTAACCCAGGTGTTCAAGCTTGTAGGAACTGAATGGTGAATTGAGTGTTGTGGTGAGATTTTCTCTTGAACCGATCAGGAGATCCAAGTGAACATGAATACCCCGTCTCTGAAACGTATGATGGGGTTGAACATGAATTTTGTAAATACTCTTGGTGTGATGGACAGGCCAAAACAGGATGGCTCAGAACTGCCAATTTTTGTTTTATTATTATTGTTGTTGTTGTTGTTAATTAATTTATTTGTTTGTTTATTTTAAAAACATAAAATCTTAGATAATTTTGATGGGCTGTCAGAATTGGTACATGGAGGTATGTCTCTGTGAGATCTGTAGATGTCATGTGTTCTTCTGATTGATTTAGTCACTGCGACTGAGCACAGAGTCTCCATTCAGAAGTGATATAATTTGATAAACTTGTTCAAAAAACTTGAGGTCTAATAACACCCTCCAGTCCCTATTCTTTTTAGGGACTGAGAAGAAGATTGAGTAGACCCCTTTCTGGAGGGCAGCTTTCAAATTGTATGGAATAGCCTTGTGAGACTATGTGTAAGGCCTGCCTGCTTGTCAACCTAAGCTTGATGGTAAAGAGTAGTTGGCCTCTCACGGGACAGCTAGCAAGTTCTGTCTTAGAGATCTGGGTATTAAGGTTGATCTCTTTCCCCGTGTGGAGAACTGGCTGTTTGATCTTGGGAAAAGGTAAGCATTATCCCCACAATACAGCTGGAGAGCTGGGACTGAGAGGACTGGTTTATCCAAGACCATGTGGCAAGTTCATGGCAGCAGTGAGAAGTAAACCTGCAGAGTACTGCATCACTGTTCAGTTATTTAACCGTTATACTACAAGTGTGGTCTTAAAAAGACACACACACCCTTATTAAAGGGTTGCCTAGATTAACCTCAGGATGGCCATTTGGAATCTTGTCTGGACCTTAGTAGTGTGTGTTATGAATAAAAGGCTGAGGTCCGATGGATCTCCTCTCAGACTGTTTGAGTGTTTTTGGCAACACATTCTTCTGTCCTAGGTCTCAATCTAGATCTTTCCCATGGCACCCCCAAATAGCTTGTCTCTCTGAAAGAGGTAAGCCAGGATGATAATCTTAGTGTGTGAATCTGCTGGCCATGCTCTTACTCAAGCGTGCCAGCTTGTCACTGCTGTCAAGACCATAATCCTAGAAGAAAAAGGTAAATGTATCCAGGATGATGTCTGTCTTGAAGGTATTGGCCCTTACATTTCTGTTTGCCCCTTCAATGGGGGCAGCTATTGTTGTACAGGAGGAGTTGGATCAGTTTCCAGATCCATACTCCTGACACTCTTGAGGCAATAGAGACAATAGCTGTAGCCTTAATAGCCATGGTCACGGACTCGTGAGCTCTTGTTAGCATGGCCTCTCTCTTCTTGTCTAAGTGGTCTCTGACTGATCCTTACCCATCTTCTGACCAGAGCCCAGATGACTGAAGAGTAGCCACTGGAGGTTTCATCGCAGGTACCTGCAACAACTCATAGCAAAAAAGGTAGTAAGTACAGGGGTTTTTTTGGGGGGGGGGGAGACCAAGTTTGGGGATTATTAATTGGCTTATGGTGTAGAACACTCAGCCTTGAACCTTCTCCACAAATATTCTGGAAATGGGAGGACCTTTCCTGAGGAACCTTCACGAGGAAGTGACTCGTTTCCCTGGGCTGGATTTAGTATTCCCAGTCCTACTCCCCCAAGGCTAATTTTTACAGCTCTAAGGCTGAGAATGTCTTAGGTGTAAATACTGGTAGACCTCAGATTCTGACAGCTGGACTGACTGTTCTGGTAGGGATATTTCTTCCTTTTCCACATCTGAAGGAATTCATCCTTCTCCCTGTCATTACAAACTCCATCTGAGGGTGATTCCCCTGCTCCGTGGGGATCCCTGAATTATAAACGTTACAAACTGCCTTATTCTGACTCAGACCATCAGTCAGTGTTCTCTCCTCAGACTGGCAGCAGGTCACCAGGGTCTCAGAAAGAGGGGTTTTTTTTTTTCCCCCTCCTCATCTACCTAATCTTTTAAACTGGAGTTAAGGGGAACAAACCTGGATCTTTTGCATACAAAGCAGAAGCTCTTCCACAGAGCTACAGCCTTACTCATGGAGGGAGGAGGAGGTAGACACCACACCACTATTTCCTCTCTCCTGGTTAGTCTTAAGAGTTAAAAGGTTCAAAGACACCGGCAAAATTGCGCCCTTTATACATTACCCATCTGACAGGGAAAGGCAGGGCTAGATCCTGTTGTAAAAGCAGGGCTAAATCCAAAGGGGAAAGGCCTGCTGTAAAATCTCCAGGCAGGAGATTGGCATGGGCACATTCACATGGAGCCAGGGCTGAGGAGATTCCTGGAATCTTTATAGGGCCAAGGTGCTTCTGACTGGTAAAGTAACAGGATTTTCTCCCTCACAGCCAGTCTAATTGCTGACAGGAATTCTGGAGGTATAACACGCTCAGGGGAACACTTACGTGGCCCTCCTAGGCTTGTCGGCTGGAGCTCTGGGTGTCTGGATTATGTTTCAGCCGTGTTTCTCCTGCCAGGAGATTGGCAAGTGCGTTGCGTTGTTTCCCGCCAAAATTGAGCTCCACCAGGTGGCGCTGTTCTCAGCTGGCTGGCTGAGGCACGCTGTTTTAACAAGCTCCCTCTGTGGAAGATGGAGCTGTTGAGAGGCCTGCGTCTCTTCCAAGGCCATTTCCTTGCCGGGGAACACATACAGCCTCAGAGGCATGTTGGTGCCGGCTGGGCCTGTTCCCGCCATCGGTAGGACGGCACTCCATGGGAACAGCCCAAATTCTCCTTGCCAGGGAACCCATACAGCCTCAGAGGCATGCTGGTGCTGGCTGGGCCTGTTCCCGCCACCGGAAGGATGGCTCTCCGTGGGAACAGCCCAAATTCTTCTCCATGAAGCTTTCCTCAGAGTCCGATGACTCTCTAGAGACCATCTCTTCCTCTTCTTTTCTTTCTTTGGCAAGAGGAGCAAAAGAAGAGGAAATGGGAGTAGAGTAAGGTAATGAAGTAAGTAAGGAGTAAGGTAAAGAATGATTTGAGGAAGAAGAAAGATAAACAAGAGATAGAGAGAAAAAAGGCAGCAGAGCTAGTCTGCTGCAGAACTGCTCTCCCTGGAGGCAGGAACAGAACTGAAGAGAGGGTGGTCCCACAGGCTAGACAGGAAGAGGAAGAAAGTTAGTTCCTGCCTCCCTGATTGGATGGTGGGAATCACCCAAGATGTCCTCCGCCTCAGAGGGAGAATAACATGTAAACAGATGTAATGCAGCATGTCATTTGAGAGAAATTACATACGCTTTGGGCAGGCATGCTAATATTTTTTTTATTTAAAGCTGCTTCTTCAGCTACAGTCATGAAAAATGTCAGGTCCATTCTATCTCCTTGTCTACAGTATTTCTACCTACTGCACGAGAACAAATAGCTATTTCTATGGCTTCGTGCCAATCTGGCAAATAACTGAGACAAGGTCAGTTGGAACAAATTTATAAAGTTCAGTGTCAAAGCCCTTTTACAATTAAATGTTCAATATAATAACCAACATGGCAGTCAGCAGGGACACAGCTTCCAAAATAGCTCACAAGGCCTGTCAACAAATGGGAAAAGATGGAAAGGTTTAGACTGACCCATGTTGAGCCCCCACTTCCTGCAAGCAGCAACACATTTTATGCTGTTTTGTCTTAAGTGAAATATAATTTGAATGAAAAAAGACAGTGTAGCTTTCCATTTGCTCAGAAACAAATTTCTTGTCAGTGTGATGTTTCTGTCTAAGCAAAGGACTAAAGAGTTACTAGTTTGATAGTTACACTGGTGAAAGGCAATGGCAGGGTAGAAAGAACATTAATCAACTCATTTTTTTCTCCTTGCTTATACATAACCCAGATTTTGAGCTCTTAATTCTAACTCCAAGGCTGCGGCTCATACCAATCAGGATTTCAGGACGTTAGGTATCAGCCTGTGTAAATACTTGAATAGGAGGAGCTGACCTACCTTGCATCTAGGAACTCTAAATTTTAAACGCACCTAGAAAACGCAAATATTAAATTCCCAGAGAAAAATTATACATTATGAAATTCGCCATGTTTTGCAATAATTTGTATAGGCAGGAATAAATTATACTAAGTCTGATATTTTAATTCTTTGCAGATTTAAAACTTTTTCTAAGAAGAGAGATGGGGACCTGACTTAGGACACATTCACATAATTGTCTCCTAACAGCAATCAAGCATGGATTAGTCCATGAAAATGGAGCAGGAGCAAGCTACAATGGGCATGAGCATACCTGCCACATACTTCTGCATTGCCACCAGTCAGGTATGAGCTCATCAGCTCTTGCACCGGAAGAGACAGATTAAGAGCTTAGTGTGCTCACAGCATAGTCGAGGTGGGGACAAATTGAATTACGACCCCAAAAAATGCATGAACCGGGCCAGTTCGTGGTTTGTTAACACGTAGTTCATGGAGTCACGTGTTAATGAACCCCCACGACTTTTTCAGGCCCGGTTCGTGCGGGTCGTGAGTGTTGTGACCCCAGACAGGCTGGCGCCACTGAGGGGTGTGTGAAATTGACAGCCCCGTTCTCCTGTCACCAGGGAGTGGCAGGAGAAGGGGTCTGTCAGTTTCACATACACCATGCCGGGTTCAGCACATGAGCTGAAGCTGGTGTGGGGTCTATGAAGCTGACAGCACCCTTCTCCTGCCTCCAGGGAGCAGCAGGAGACTGGGGTTGTCAGTTTGACAGACCCAGCGCCGGGTTCAGCCCTTGGGCTGAGGCCAGTGTGGGGTCTGTCAAACTGACAGCCCCTGTTCTCTTTCTGCCCAGGGCGGCAGGAAAATGGGGGCTGTCAGTTTGATAGACCCCACACTGGCCTCAGCCTGTGGGCTGAACCCAGCGCCGGGCCTGTCAAACTGACAGCTCTCGTTTTCCTGCTACCCTGGGCGGGAGGAGAACAAGAGCTGTCAGTTTAACTCACCCCGTGCTGGGTTCAGCCCACGGGCTGAGGCCAATGCAGGGTCTGTCAAACTGACAGCCCCAGTTCTCTTTCTGCCCAGGGCTGCAGGAAAACAGGGGTGGTCAGTTTGACAGACCCTGTGCTGGCCTCAGCTCATGGGCTGAATCCAGTGCCAGGTCTGTCAAACTGACAGCTCTCGTTCTCCTCCCACCTTGTTCTTTCTGCCCAGGGCATCAGGAAAACGGGGGCTGTCAGTTTTACAGACCCAGCGCCAGTTCAGCCCATGGGGTGAGGCCGGTGCGGGGTCTGTCAAACTGACAGCTCCCATTCTCCTGCCACTCGGATGACAGGAGAATGAGAGTTGTCAGTTTGACAGACCCCGCACTGGCCTCACCCCATGGGCTGAGGCTGGCGTGGGGTCGGTCAAACTGACAGTCCATGTTTTCCTGCCACCCTGGGAGGAAAGAGAAGGGGAGCTGTCAGTTTAACACACCCCATGCCAGCCTCCGCCCATGGACTGAACCCGGCACCGGGTTTGTTAAACTGACAGCTGCCATTCTTCTGTCACTCGGGGGACAGGAGAACAGGGCTGTCAGTTTCACATGCCTTTCTCCAGCTTCACCCCATTGGATGAAGCCTGTGGGGGTGTTTTGAAACTGACAGACTTCTCCTGCTGCTTCGGGGCAACAGGAGATGGGGGCTGTCAGTTTCATAAGGCAGTGCAAGTGTTTGAATTCCATGAACTACAAACCACAAACTGATTTGTGAACTTGTACAAGTTCGTGGATTTCGTGGTTTGTAGTTCATGGAACAGCGACGGGTTTTTTTGGTTCATGCCCATGTCTACAGGGGAGACCAACTGGGCTTGGATGCAGTTGGCAGTGCTGCAAGAAGAGGTGTCAGTAATCTCCTTCTACAGCACTGCCAGCTGTATCAAAGCTGAGTGGCTCCTGCTGAGGATTCAATAGGCAAATGGATACTTCCAGGTTGCATCATCACCAGCGGGTTCTGAACTGTCGGAACTTGTAGCACAGGCAATGGATGAAATGCCTTCACCTTCACCACAGGAGAGGCCCACACACCTTGGATCCAGAAGGTGGTACTTCAAGAGGAGACAATGCTAGACCCCGTCAACAGTGCTGCCAGACAGGGCCAGGCAAAGTGGACCCTGAAATGGGTAAACCATTGTCTCCTTCCACAGTGTTGCTGGGTGAGGCAGAACTCAGCAGTTCCTGTGGTGCTGGTCTCAGCTAAGTCCTTCAGGATAATGACCCACCAGAAGAGTGGCTCACCAGTATCTTTTCTGGTTAAGTTAAACAGAACATATGGACCTCCCTGAGCTGAATAGAGACTTATAACAACAACAACAACAACATTTGATTTATATACTGCCCTTCAGGACAACTTAATGCCCACTCAGAGTGGTTTACAAAGTATGTTATTTTTATCCCCACAACAAACACCCTGTGAGGTGGGTGGGGCTGAGAGAGCTCCAGAGAACTGTGACTAGCCCAAGGTCACCCAGCTGGCTTCAAGTGGAGGAGTGGGGAATCAAACCCAGCTCTCCAGATTAGAGTCCCATGCTCTTAACCACTACACCAAACTGGGTCTCAGAATTCTTATCTCACTACAGATGCTAATGCTTGCTCTAATCAAGCTGCACTGTACCATTGTACCTTTACACATTGACATCTTCCTTCACTACACCTCTCTCATCTAATCAAGCTGCATTGTACCTTTGGATTCTGATGCCCATCCTTGTAACACCCCACCCAACATTTGGCTGGGATATAAAGGCTCAGGGATCTCCATCCTACTTGTATCTGAAGAAGGGAGCTCTGACTCTGGAAAGCTCATACCCTGAAAATCTTGTTGGTTTCTAAATTGCCCCTGGACTCAGATCCTGCTATCCTAGTATCAATGAGCCTCTGGACTTAAAAAGGTGTCACTCTGCTTAGGATAGCAAGGTAAATGATGGACAGTTAGATTTGTAGGCAGTGGAACATGACTGCAGGATGAGGGTAGAGACGGATGGTATGAATATAGCAGAACATCAAAAAAATTGCTAGAAACCTGCTTTTAAGCAGTATCGTATGCCGAAACTCTTAGGATTCTAATTTCCATACCAAATGCCACACTCTTCTTGTGATACAGTTAAAGCTGGTTGTGCTTAATCCCTGTAGCTTTCTATGGGATATATGTCATTGCTTTCAATGGGTATTCATTAAATTAAGGTTGTAGCTCATAATTCTTCTTTCACAGATTCTAAGGCTTAACTACAGCATTATTGTGTATTTTGAAACAAAAAAATTGGTTTTTTCCTTTAAATTTAAGGTTGTGTATGAAACTTTTAAGAACATAAGCAAAGCCATGTTGGATCAGGCCAGTGGCCCATCCAGTCCAACATTCTGTCACACACAGTGGCTAGAAATCCAGTGCCATCTAAAGGACTGTCAGTGAGGCCAGGACACCAGAAGCCCTCCCACTGCCTTCCTTCCAGCACCAAGACAACAGAGCACCACCTCCCCACAAAGAGAATACCATCTATCTCCTGTGGCTAATAGCCACTGATGGACCTCTGCTCCATATATTTGTCCAGTCCCCTCTTGAAGCTGGCAATGCTTGTAGCTGCCACCACCTCCTGTGGCAACGAATTCCATGTGTTTATCACCCTTTGTGTAAAGTAGTATTTTCTTCTATCTGTTCTAACCCGACTGCTCAATAATTTCATAGAGTGCCCACGAGTTCTTGTATTGTGAGAAAGGGAGAAAAACACATCTTTCTCTACCTTCTCTAACCCGTGCATTATCTTGTAAACCTCTATCATGTCTCCCCTCAGTCGTCTTTTCTCCAGGCTAAAGAGCCCCAAGCGCCTCAATCTTTCCTCATAGGGAAAGTGTTCCAACCCTTTAATCATTTTAGTTGCCCTTCTCTGTACTTTTTCCAGTGCTATGATATCTTTTTTAAGGTGTGGCGACCAGAACTGTACACAGTACTCCAAATGAGGCCTCACCATCGATTTATACAGAGGCATTATGATACTGGCTGATTTGTTTTCAATCCCTTTCCTAATAACCCCTAGCATAGCATTAGCTTTTTTTATGGCAGTCGCACACTGTGCTGACGTTTTTAGTGAGTTATCTATCATGACTCCAAGATCTCTCTCTTGGTCAGTCTCCGCCAGTTCAGACCCCATCAACTTGTATTTATATTTTGGATTTTTGGTTCCAATGTGCATTACTTTGCACTTGGCTACATTGAACCTCATTTGCCACATGGATGCCCACTCTTCTAGCCTCGACAGATCCCTTTGGAGTGCCTCACAATCCTCTCTGGCTTTCACCACCCTGAACAATTTCGTGTCATCTGCAAATTTAGCCACTTCACTGCTTAATCCCAATTCCAAATCATTAATAAACAAGTTAAAAAGCATTGGACCCAATACCGACCCCTGTGGCACCCCACTGCTCACCACCCTCCACTGTGAGAAGTGCCCGTTTATACTCACTCTCTGTTTCCTATTAATTAGCCAGTTTTCGATCCACAAGAGGACTTGGCCCTTTATCCCATAGCTACTGAGCTTACTTAGGAGCCTTTGATGAGGAACTTTGTCAAAAGCTTTCTGGAAGTCAAGATAAACAATATCTATCGGGTCTCCCTTGTCCACTTGTTTGTTCACTCCCTCAAAGAACTCTAACAGATTGGTGAGACAAGATCTTCCCTTACAGAACCCATGCTGAGTTTTCCTCATCAGCTTTTGGTCATCAATGTGCCCACTAATTTTATTTTTGATAATAGTTTCCACCAACTTACCCGGTATTGACGTCAGGCTGACTGGCCTGTAATTTCCCGGATCTCCCCTGGAACCTTTTTTAAAGATGGGGACAACATTAGCTACCTTCCAGTCCTCAGGAACAGATGCAGAGTTTAATGACAGATTACATATTTTTGTGAGGAGATCTACAAGTTCACACTTGAGTTCTTTCAGAACTCTTGGATGTATGCCATCTGGGCCCGGTGATTTATCAGTTTTTAAATTATCTAGCAGTCGCATAACCTCCTCTCTCGTCACCTCAATGTGACTCAGGTCTTTCAAAACCCCTCCCAAAGTCAGTGCTTCCGGAGTGGGCATGCACTTCTTATCTTCCACAGTGAAGACAGAAGCAAAGAACGCATTCAGCTTCTCGGCCATTTCCCTATCACCCTTTAGTAATCCTTTTATGCCTTGGTCATCCAAGGGCCCCACTGCCTCCCTAGCTGGTTTCCTACTTCTAATATATTTAAAGAATTGTTTATTGTTTCTCTTTATGTTCTTTGCAATATGCTCCTCATATTCCCTTTTTGCCTGTCTGATCACAGACTTGCACTTTTTTTGCCACAGCTTATGCTCCTTTTTATCAACCTCACTCCGACTAGTTTTCCACTGCCTAAAAGAATCCTTTTTACCTTTTACAGCTTCTATTACATTGCTTGTTAACCATGCTGGCCTTTTCCTAAACCTATTTGTGCCTTTCCTAACCAGCGGTATATATTTAATTTGAGCTTCCAGGATTGTAGTTTTAAATAGTCTCCAAGATTCCCCAAGTGTTTTGACCTTTTTTACTTTCCCTTTCAGTTTCTTCTTCACGTACCCCCTCATCTCAGAAAAGTTACCCCTTTTGAAGTTAAACATGGCTGTGTTGGTCTTATTTGGCAATTTCCTATTTATACATATGTTGTACTCAATAACATTATGGTCACTGTCCCCAAGTGGTGCAATCACATTTACATCTCTCACCAGGTCTTCAGCATTACTGAGGACCAAATCCAGGATCACCTCTCCCCTAGTAGGTTCTGTAACCATCTGTTCCATAGCACAGTCATTGAGACAGTCTAGAAACTCACTTTCTCTCCCCCAATTCGAACACCCATTGGCCCAGTCAATGTGTGGGTAGTTAAAATCACCCATTACAACACAGTTTTTTTGTTTAGCAGCCATCTTTAATCCTGTCATCATTTTATAAACCTCCTCTATTTTCTGATCTGGAGGGCGATAACAAACTCCCACAGTTAAGTTTCCATTTGGGCCCGTAATTTCAACCCATAGCATTTCCAGAAGCGAATCTAATTCAGTTACCTTCTCAATCTTACTGGAATGTATACCTTCTCTGACATATAGAGCCACCCCACCACCAACCCTTCCCTCCCTATCCTTCCGATATAATTTATATCCAGGAATCACCGTGTCCCACTGATTTTCCTCATCCCACCAAGTTTCTGATATGCCCACAATGTCTATGGATTCGCCCAACACTAAACATTCCAGTTCCCCAATTTTACCTCGGACACTTCTAGCATTTGTATATAAACACCTGTAACTTCCCCGGCACACTTTGCCTCGAGACGTAGTTAGGTCATCTGCACTGTTTGTCTCCATCTCAGTTGACAACTCTAATCTATCTCCCTGTAGAAGTGTTATACCTAGCCCTTCATCTCTCTGAGATGAACCATCCTGAACCAGAGACACTTTATCTCTTGTCGGCTTTCCCCTAGCATTTAGTTTAAAAACTGCTCTGCCACCTTTTTGATTTTAAGTGCCAGCAGCCGGGTTCCTTCTCGGGACAAGTGGAGACCGTCTCTCTTGTACAGCTCCCGCTTGTCCCAAAAAGAATCCCAGTGCCTAACAAACTTGAACCCTTCCTCCCTACACCATCGTCTCATCCACGCATTGAGACTCCTGATCTGCGTTTGTCTCTCTGGCCCTGCGCGTGGAACAGGTAGCACTTCTGAGAAGGCTACCTTGGAGGTCCTGGCCTTGAGTCTCCTGCCTAACAGCCTAAATTTTTGTTCCAAGACCTCACGACTGCATTTCCCAACATCGTTGGTTCCAACATGGACCACGACCGCTGACTCTTCCCCAGCACTATCTACCAGCCTATCTATAACACGCGTAATGTCCGCTACCTTCGCACCAGGCAGGCAAGTCACCATACGGTCAGAACGCGGTTGTGCCACCCAGCTATCTACTTGTCTAAGGATCGAATCACCAACTACCAAGAGCCTCCCTCCCGCCCCACCCAGGCATGGTTCCTTGATGCGAAAGGAAACCTGCTCACCAACTGAAGAAGAGGTCCCTTCTGAGGGCATGTTCCCCTTATCCTCAGTACGGTGCCCTGATTCCACAAGATCCTCATTCTCCTTGACAACAAGAACGCTGCCATTTTTAGAGTGGGACACATCTATCCTGTCCCTGAGAATCTTGTCCTCGTGCCTATCTAACTGTCTCCGCTTCTCCAGGTCAGCCACCTTGGCCTCAAGGGTACGTACTCGTTCCCTGAGAACCAGGAGCTCCTTGCAGCGAGCACACATCCAGGACTTCTGACCAGAAGGCAGATAGTCATACATGTGACACTCAGTGCAATACACTGGAAAGCCCCCAACCCCCTGCTGGCATTCTGACTTCATTATTCTGTTTTAGGAATAACACACTAAGAGGAAAGAAAACGGCTATGATCCCCCGGCTAAGAGCCACAGGCCAAGAGCCCTTTAGCTCTCGCCCTTCGGCTCGCGCCAAAGGCTCGCGCCCCTGCCCAGCAGTTGCCTTTTCAATGCAAAAGGTCACTTCCTGCTAAGCACAGGAGGTGAGCACAAAGGGGGTGTGTGGCTTGTACTCCAGCAACCCCCAGCAGCCTTACAAACACACTCACCCTCAAACACAATCAAGCCCAAACACACTCAGCCTCAAAACTACACTCAAATCAACACAAAACTACACACAAAAAGCCCCAAAGCTAGAGAGGACCACCCTCTCTACAGAAAAGCTACAGAAAAGCTACAGGAAAAACTTCTTCAGATTAAGAGTAATCCAGAGTGGAATTGGCTTCCTAGGGAATTGGTGGGTTCCCCCTCTTTGGTAGTTTTCAAGAAGCGGCTGGAAAAATACTTGTCAGGGATGCTTTATGCTGGTCCTGCATTGAGCAGAAGGTTGGACAGGATCATCTGTAAGACCCCTTCCAACTCTATAGTTCTATGATTCTTTGAGTATATATGCAGGGTGCAATAAAAATGTAGTACACTTCAATACAGAAGTACCTTTTTTATTTTTTCATTCAAATCCAGCAAAGTTAATTTTTAACATGCCAAACTAAGAAGCAACTGCCGCAAATATTATAGAATATATAACTCAGTTAAAAAGTTCACAGAGTACTCTTAAAACCTACCGCCACAAATGTTCCTCTGTTATCTAATCTCTTCTTTTTTCTTAAGTACTATTTTTCTACTTGCAGATAATAAAACTTTTCATTAGTGATTGTGCTTCCTGTCACAATGTAAATAATGTATGCTGAAGTATAAAACATGCAATGAAACCTTAAGTTTTCATCCAGTTGTTTTACTTGTGCTGATCAAAGTTTTGGCGCTTTCAAAGCTAAATCCATTAGCTCATAAACAATACCTTATTTATAATTCAAAATATATGGCTAACATGTGGGAACTTTAAAAGTAGCTATTATGCTCAGAAGAGGGCCAGTTCAGGAATATGAACATATTTTATTTTCTTCTACAAATAGTTTATAAAAAGAATACAACATGAAATTGATCATGAATTGGCTCACTTAGAATGTCCAGATCTGTCAAGCAAAATTCATGAAGCATAAGGAATGTAATCCATGCAATTTTAAATAACATATTGTGCATGTTCTGACCACATGTTCTTCAGATTATGTAGAAAGTATACCTGAAGAGTTATAATACATATACAGTAAAATGACTGGCTGCCATATCTAGGAATAAAATACTGATTCCTTATGTTTTTATGAAATGTTTTCTGGGCCATAGCCATGACATACATTCCCTTCAGGGAAGCTACAAATGTAAGATCTGAGAAGCAATGAAGGGGGTTTAAAAGGCAGCTGCAAATAACGCTTTCTACAAACTCAGTCTAGCCTCAGTCTAGCCTGGAAGATGGCTCCCTATCTTGACACAGCTGATCTGGCCGCTTGGATCCATGCCATGGTAATACCAAGTCTTCTTGACTTTGGTAACTCACTCTGCATAGGTCACCCTCTAAGTTAACTTAGAGACTCCAGTTGGTGCAGAATGCTGGAGTTCAATAATTATTGGTGGCTAGAAGGAGCGTGACTATTACTCCCATTCTACTGGCTACTATCAGCTACTGGGCTCAATTTAAAGTACTGGCCACTACATACACATGGCTTGGTCCAACTTAATTACATAACATTCAATTTATATACCACCCTTCAGGACAACTTAATGCCCACTCAGAATGGTTTACAAAGTGTGTTATTATTATCCTCACAACAATCACCCTGTGAGGTAGGTGGTGCTGAGAGAGCTTGGAGAGAACTGTGACTGACCCAAGGTCACCCAGCTGGCTTCAAGTGGAGGAGTGAGGAACCAACCCGGTTCTCCAGATTAGAGTCCTACCACTCTAAACCACTACACCAAACTGGCTCTATGGGACCACCTCTCTTCCTATATTCCACCATGGCAGCTTTGCTCATTTAAACAAGGCCTTCAGCAGGTGCCACCTTGCACATGGGCAAAATCAACAGCTGTCTGTACATGTGTATTCCCTGTGGGGCCCCCACCGTATGCAATGGGCTACCTGATGAGGTCACTCTACTGGCTTTCCAAAAACTATGCAAAACTGAATTACTGAAGAGGGCTTTTTACAGGAGAGCTGTACTGTAAGGAAATAGTCTCAAAGAGATCCATCACTAAAGGGATAGGGGCAAGAGACTAATACTATGTATTACTATGTATGAGCTGTGGTTATCGAAGGCTCATACTGCATTGGAGTTGGATGGTCTAGCTGTTTGGCTGCTACAAACTAACAGGGCAAACTCCTTTGAAGCCAACTGATCCACACACCAAAAGGAGATGTTTACATATACTAGCAAAGGAATGTTTTGGTTGCACCCTCCCCTTTCCCCCCCTAATTGCCTCTTCTCTCTCCTCCCCTTCTCTCCCTCCTCTTCTTTATTTGACCAGTCTCTGTATCATGCATCTGACGAAAAGAACTTGATTCTCGAAAGCTTAAGCTACAATAAAATTGGTTAGTCTTTAAGGTGCTACTGGACTCTTTTTGATTTTGCTACCACAGACTAACATGGCTAACTCCTCTGCATACTATGTACTGTCTGTTGCTGTACGATCCTACTGGATAGCTTCTATGTTGTTTAGTATGTTGGTCTTAGAATTGCTTCTGCCCTGTTTTACCATTTCTTCAACTCGGTACTGGATTCTTACTAGTTTTAAATCTTTGCAAATTTACATTTATATACCCTACCTACTACATTGTTTATTGAAATGTCTTTGAAATTGACTGTACTGAGTTACACTGCGTAATCCACCTTGAGTCTCAGTGAGAAAGGTGGACTATAAATGATACAAATATATCAATAAAAAGAAGATGGTGGCTGAAAGCTAAAGGTCTTCAGAGAAAAGCTATCCTTAGCTTTCATATATATTTCTAGGGGATCCAGCTGCTATTTTTGGACAGTCAAAAGGGAATGGGAGAGCTTTTGTTTATTATTATCTTTCTTGCTACTTTCATGATTGTTGTTTAACAGTATTAAAAGGTTATATAGGAAATCTGCACTAGCTGGAAACAGCCAGTAGAGAAAAAGATCCACCATGAACCAGACAGAAAATACTGCAGAAGATTAGCTTACCTTTCTATTCTAATTTTGTAGCAGTTTCAAGACTAACAAAAGCATTGTGGTGCAAGCCTTCAAAGACTATAGCCTGCTTCATCAAGCAGAAAACAGTTTTGCCTCACCTTACAAACAGGAGAGTGGACAAAGTGGCAAAAACAAAACCATGAGCGGGTCAGTGCTTTCCATATTGATGGTTTTTTATACCTAAAAACAGGATGTGCCCAATACATCACCCATTCCCGACTGAACAATGCTATAGTTATTTATAAGGCAGGTGTGCATGACCAGCTAAAATAAATACATATGCAAAAATTCTGCAATGCTGCTTTTCTTTACAAGACATAATTTCAAACAGCTCATAAAATAACAACCGGGCTGCTGGAGAGGATCAGTTACTGAACCTCCACTGCTAGTGCAAAAAAGACACAGGACAGCCAGCAAAGGGATGGGCCCTGGTCTTAGATGGTAAATGCTGTGGACAAGTTCCAACACTTCAGTGTTTGCACAAATGTGCACTTTCAAATTAGTGTAGCAAAGCCTTTAAAAGAGGCTTTCAGGTGAAGTACAACTTCCACTTTTGATGATCTGCCAATGAGGTCCCACAGAGGGTTCTCTTATTTGTCCACACAAGGTAAGAATCCACTAGGAAAAGGGTCTTTTGACAAGCTGCTCTGATGTTGTGGAATAATCTCACACACAAGGCCTCCTTAGTTCCAATGCCTGTCTCATTTGGAAGTGGACCAACACATGCCAGGCCTTTTGACCAAGGGTTGTTTTTTTAAAAAAAAAATTAAGCTGCCAGTCTTATGGCTAAAATAACCTTCATGTTCAAGGGCAGTGTACCTGTGAACACAAAGCTGGAATAACAATAGGGGGAGGTTGCAGCTCCATGCCCAACTTTTAGGCCTGGGTTGGGGGCATCCGATTGGCAATAGTGAGAAACAAGGTGGGAACATAACAGATCTTTGGCCTATTTGAGCAGGGATCCTCTTATGAACATATGTTCTGTTAAAGTTTTAAAAGATTTATAAATAGTGTTTTAATTGTGTTGTATAGTCATGTTCTATACTGTTTGAGAGAGAGGGGTACCTTGAAGCTGCCATCCATGGCCCTCAAGGAAGCTCTTATACTGCTCTCTATTAAGGTCCTTTAGAGTTCTAAGTGTGGTTAACCTCACCTGGTCGACTTGTAGCTCCAGTCATAGGGTGGTGAACCTTCACCTTTCCCTAGGAGGCCAGTATGCCTCCTGATCTCTTGGACTCTCACCTGGTAGGCTGTCTCCGTGCCTCCCCTCTCCTCCCTTTCTGACAGCATCCATCAGCCTTCCTAATAGGGGCTTGGGGCTTTTATGATCAGTGCTCTACCTCTGGGCTCTGGGGCTCTAGCTGCTGCCTGTCTCATGCTTTCTTTGTTCCCAGACTTCTCCCCCCTATGTCTAGCCTGTTTAATGCTGCACAAGGTTCTGTTTCGGTGGCTCCATCCACTTGTCCTGGAATGCAGATCCCTGCTAGCCATGCACCATTACCCAGGATCTGGCACAGGGTGGGATCTTCAAAGGCAAGTACTGTTGTTGCCAACCCCTCCAGCCTCCTCTCAACAGCCACTGCTTGAGCTGCTCCTCATTACACCTCTCAATTTGCAGTAGCATGCTCTCTCAAGGCCCCCAAGAACCCAATGCCTCCTGACCACTACTGCTGGGGGGGGGGCACACGGGGAGAGAGAGAGAGAGAGAGAGAGAGAGAGAGAGAGAGAGAGAGAGGATGTGCAGAACAGTTATAAATGAAGAAGAACTGGACAGCTCTGCCTCTCTTGTTCTATGTGGAATTTCATTGTAGTTGTGGCTCACTCAGAAGTTATAGACTGAATCATATGTGAAAATAAAATAATAAGATTAAACACATTATTATTTGTGTCAATATTTGTGGTGTTCACTAGTTGTATCTTCTTCTGTATCCTCATAGCAGTTTAAAACACAGACCAGGGTTTAAAACAATGTTCTGGTGCAGTTGCTTGACAGCTGCCACGTGATTGCCTGTGAGAACATGCAGCACCATCAATGTGATTACAGCTTGCCATGGACCATGCAATGGTGCAATTTGTTTGAACTGTGATTTCCATGTGGTGCTTTTGAGACAACTGCAATCTGCAGCACTGGAATGGATCAAAAACTAACTACCGTGATCACAGAAATCGTGAGGCCTGGTGGAAATGCCATTTCCTACAATCATAGAGTAATAGACTCTATGTTGTCCTTTCTATTTGCAAGCCTGCCAGTAGTTTGGCATACCACTGCAGGCAATGACATAGGAGGTGTTGAAAATATGAAGTCAGCCACTGGCTTGCCTAAGGCTTCTGTGGATGAGTTGTGGTTTGAACTTGAACAAGTATTTGAATTTAAATAAGCAAATGTAAAAAGTGTGTCAGATAGTCAATAACCAAATAAATGCACAAGTTTATGATTTCAAGATGAGCCTGCAAAAAGCAAAGGGAAAGATTCCTTCCTTCACCTACT
Source organism: Eublepharis macularius (assembly GCF_028583425.1). Lineage (NCBI taxonomy): Eukaryota > Metazoa > Chordata > Lepidosauria > Squamata > Eublepharidae > Eublepharis > Eublepharis macularius. Next base: position 62,406,252 of record NC_072798.1, read on the forward strand.
GTGCAGAGAGACAAGTGGAGAGATTGCATGTGTAACAATCTTGGGGAGCAGACTGAAGAAGCTATATATATATTTGCTTCATTCTAGGCCCTGGTGCCTTGCCTGTGTGAAGCCTATGTCATGCTTTGGCATATGCACCTGGCACAGCAAAACCAATATTCCCACCTGGTGTATACAGTGGCTACAGTAGTCCTTTTAGGATATAGTTTATGGGGATTGGACCTCAACATCTGGGGACAATGCAGACCAGCACTGCAGATCATATGGGGGCACTATAAGGAAATCTATCCCTCTACCTCTAGAAAACTCTAGTAAATAGATAATGTGCAACAATGGTTTTCTTCCTGCCAGTGTCATCTTCTATCGTGTCTAAATCTCTACAAAGATGGCATTCATCATCAGACTGACAGAGAGATTTTTTTCGGCATAAGCCACAGACAAAATATACATGGGCTTCATGATATGTACAGACTTATCATAAAAACTTTGCATGATCTTGAAGCTTTAAAATTATATGTAAGAGAAGTAGACCTGTCTCTGCCCAGCCCACTAAAGTTTCCCCACTAGTTCACTCATACTGCATTGTCACAATAGGCAGGGACACTTGCAGACCAGGGAATTGGGCTATTAACTATTCTTACTTACATCAAACTAATATTTGTTGATGAAGTGGATGAGCAAATATTTCCTCCCTGCTGCATTATGTTAACAGCTCCAGGCTTTCTATTTGTTAAAACAAGTTTAGATGTGAATGCATATAAATGGATATTATGCATTAAACGTTTAGGCCATAAATGCCAAGTGGCTGAAAGTAACATGTCATCTATCCCAACCCTAAATCAAAAAGCTGAATGAAAGAGGAGTAAAAAAGGCAAATTATCCTTCGGTTATCCACTAAATTTGTTCTCTTGACAGCAGAGTATATCTTTTCACAGATCACTTAGGATTTATTTGTTCTAGAGAAAGAATGGACATAGTCATAAAATTCTGTACAGCCTAGAAAGCAACAATGGGATTAGCTTGGTTAGCCATCAGTAAATGTGAGCAAAGCAGGGCAATGCCATTAATATGCAGAATCATATACCTTCCAATCAACTAACTTCCAGATCTTGTTATACATCAAAGAACACTTTTTATTTTGTAAAATGCATTTAGCTGGTTTTAAACTTTCAGGTCCTTTGTTTTTAAAAGCTCTCCTGTTTTTCAATAGTTTCAAGGTAGTTCCAAAGTAAATCAGAAGGCAAGACAAGAGTCACCTTATGGACAGAAAATTACTAGGCCGTATGAAACAAGAAACTGAATCTCTGAACACCTTTATCAGAGAGGAACAACCCATTTGGAACAAACAAAAGAATCCTGGTTTTCTTTTCCTCAAAGAGGTCACATTTGCCAGTGATACTCTTTCAACTGATAATACTTTTTCTTTACATACTCTTTATCATTCTATCTGCTGTCTGCCAAACAGCTGTTTAAAGTCCCTAGTGACCATTCTTTTTCTCTTTTCATTTTAATTCTGTCACCAAACACCAAACCTTTACAGGGGACAATACAACCCCTCAGTTTTCACCCTTTTTTTCCTCCTTAGCCCCCCTTCTTCCCTACCTTCTGGGAAGATATTTACAACAAAGAATGAAAGATGGCAACATAGGCAGTTGATTTAGAAACCTCGCTGAAATGTTAAGTCTCTCTCTGCACAACAAAGAATTCCTTGTTTATAGAGCTTATCATTTCCATAGGTCTAATATGCATCTAAAGATGCAGTTTGAGCTGTTGGGAATCAAAGCAGAAAATATAATGAATCTGAGTTCCATTTTACTTGCTTCACTGTTGCTCATTTCTGTTTAAGTATTTATTTGGTCATCATAGTTTTCAAACATATCTCCAAAATCATGAGGACTGGAGACTTTTATTTGACTGTTATTTAAAATGAAAACTCTGGGCCAAGCTACAAGTGACGAATGACACTTGAACGGCAAGTGAACAAACTCACATGCATTCCTCCCTGTTCACTTGCGCTCCACTTGCCCTCCACTAGTGATCGAGCAGAGGGCAAGTAGAGCACAAGTGAACAGGGAGGAATACATGTGAGTCTGTTCACTTGCCATTCAAGTGTCATTCATCACTTGTAGCTTGGCCCTATGACACTCACACAGCAATCCCATGCAGAGTAATCCTGCATAAGGCAGTCCTGTCAGAATTCTAAACTGATCTTATAAGTGGACATAATTCTGTTTGGTCTTATCTTTCAGGGCTCAGTAGGATCTTTGATGTGAATGAAACAAGTAATCATTGCTTATTTTATGATGAATTGCTTGGGGGGAATAAAATATTAAATGCATTTATTGTTTGTTGGATGCTATGGCTGGAAGGTTTTAGAACATCTGAATCAGTTCTATATGAAAAAGGATGCTCTAGAAAATAATTCCTTGTTGAATTATTGTCTAAGCAGTGAACATTATATCTCTCAAAAATATTGTGATCTGCATCACAGTTTCCATAATGCACTTGCATTTCTACTATTAATGGAGCCCAAGTTAGATGATAATCTATGTCTGCATTGACCCTATGTTAAAAGTATACCATAGTCTGCCACAGAAAGTACAAATATACTTACAGAGACTGAAGGGTGTGCAGGTTCTGGAGTGCCTCAGCTGGAACTTGCCGTAGCATATTGTTCTGTAGCATTCTGCATTTGTATACAGTGGGAGTAAACAACAAAGTTTATGTTCAGAACTCAGGTTTTTTCCTACCTTCCATAAAACCACAGAAAAAACTGGGGAGGGTCAGGTCTGGTAAGAGTAATTCTGGGCCCCAAATAGCAAGTTGTGCAACCTGCAAAGTGGCACTTTTTTGAAATACTTTTTTAGAGATCATGCTACAGTATTATGAGACCCGGTACAGGAAAGAAATGTTTGGGGAGCCTAAAATAATATTGATAATATGGGTATGCAGAGTTATCTTTCCAAAAAGATGATAGGTATCCCCACTATTTTATGGCATTTATTAATGAAAATTTAGTTTTATCAATAACTCTGTCTTTAATCCTAACATTATCACATCTAAAAGTTAGTCTCCATTCAGAAGTTAGTTGTGTCTGGTCTGGTCTTTTCTGCACGGGGCTTTTTCATTGGTTCTGGCCCCACACTGCATTGATTTCTCTCCAGACTTCTGCACACAGGGTCAAAATACTCCGATTCAGTCTTCAAACTATTTCCCAGACTTTTTTGCATGAAGAAAGGCTGCAACTGCTGCAGAATCAATCTTTTCCTGGCTTTTCTGCAGCTTTTATCCCTGCACACATACCCTAATTTTTCCCCCTCAGCAAATTCAATTTGGGGCTTATTTGAAGAGCAGAATGCTTTGTTTGGTGTGAAGCCTGACCCGGCCGTGCTTTTCACCCTCCCTTCCCGCCCCCAAATCCTGATTGGTTGAACAGCAACCAATCAAGTTTTTTTCCTGATTCCCCCCCCCCAATTAAATGGCAACATTGCAAGCTTTTGTAAGTTTCCTCAGCCATTGACTGAGGAAACTTACAAGTTCTCAGCTCATCTACTTCTTAAGAATGAACAGAGCATGGTTTCCAGTTCTGAAAAACACCAGGCTAACAAAACACTCCACACCCGACAATAGCCCTGCAGAGAAGATTAGCACATCAAGCACCAATCCATATGCAAAAGAACCTCCTCAGGATACAGTGAAGCCTCCCGCCATTAGCATTCCACACCCTGGGAAACTCTTACAGGATGACTCAGCTCAACCCCACCCCTCCTGAGGAGATACAAATGACCTACATCCTTTCCACACTGTGACACTGAGAGATCTCTGTCTTTTGGTGCTACACCTCTGAAGATGCCAGCCACAGCTGCTGGCGAAACGTCAGGAACTACAATGCCAAGACCACGGCAATACAGCCCGGAAAACCCACAACAACCATTGTTCTCCAGCCGTGAAAGCCTTCGACAATAAACTGACTAGTCTTCAGCTGAAGAAACTGAAAAGTCCGCAAAGCCAGCAACAGAATCGGGGCATTTTTCTAGTGTGGAAATAAAAAACAGACAGCAATTTGGTTCAACTCACTTAAAGCGCAGAATTAAAGAACTGAAGCAATATGAAGCCAGAACCGATGGATAAAGCGGCTCCAATCCTCATGGGCTGAATACGCAGAAAACCCAATGTAATGGTTGTTGTGGGTTTTCCGGGCTGTATTGCCGTGGTCTTGGCATTGTAGTTCCTGACGTTTCGCCAGCAGCTGTGGCTGGCATCTTCAGAGGTGTAGCACCTCTTCAGAGCTACACCTCTGAAGATGCCAGCCACAGCTGCTGGCGAAACGTCAGGAACTACAATGCCAAGACCACGGCAATACAGCCCGGAAAACCCACAACAACCATCGTTCTCCGGCCGTAAAAGCCTTCGACAATACAACCCAATGTAATGTTCACCATGTGGCCAGTCATCCTAGCTGGAGGGGACTATGTTTACAAACAGGACTCCTCTGGAGGAAAGTGATTTAAAAGGAAACAAAAAAGATTTCCTCCAAAAAACACAATAATTCTCATTTAAAGAAGTTCTAACTTTATCCTGAAACACTTACATCTATCAAAAAATGAAAGATTATGAAAGCAAAATGTCTACTAAAAAGCCACGTTGAAAGTAATCCATGTATTCACACTTTCTTTCTTCTATCTTTCCACACAGTTTGAAACAAGTATTATTTCTTGTTATCCATCATTTTTAGAAATAGCTCTGAAAGAGATGTGCCATTTTGTAGCCAGTAAAAGAAATAATTAGCAGAAATTAATTTTGTCTTTGATATTGTACATTCATTTGATGAGTAAACTGTTTTTGGAATACCACTTGTTTCAAGTTCAGAGGTTTATCAATACAGTGTAGCAAATGCGTATGTTTCGAGACATGTACATCTTCCTGTCCCGGTGTGCAAATCAAAACACGTAATTCACTTGAATAAAGAGTTGCATTAAAATTAGATTCTGGAAGGCTTTAAGAAACAACATAAGGATAATGAAACGGGCAACATGCAGTTTACTTACAGCACTTTAAGACTGAAAAGCCCAGCAAATGCTCCTTTGGGGACGTGTGCCAAGCCGTTTCCTGCTAGACGGCTGCAGGGTTAAAAAAAAGAAAGAAAGATAGATTTCTTTTCATGTGGAATTAATTTGGATGTTAAAATGTACAAGACGGCTATGCTGGAAACACCAGGGCCAGAAGCGGTTATTTGAGAGCCTTGTTTTGTAATCATTAATGTTCTGTGCAAAACGTCCTATAACTATACAGTCCATTTACTGGCAGCTGGGCAAATGAATTTGCTTCAATAAATCCAGTTTATGATGCACATCTACTTGTTCAACCTGCTCTATTTCAGTTGCAAACAATGCTTAACTCTAGAATACAGACAGGCTACTAGTTGTGTATCTTTTTCACGACTACCTTTGATTCATTAGTTTTTAATACAATAACTGGAATAGCTGGCCTTTTTTAACTATGAGACACTGCATAGTTGCTTAAGAGGTTTGTTGATCTCAAAATGCTACACTAAAGTCCCTAATTCATTTTTAAGCATCAATTTTATATTTATTGACATCATTTGCAAACTGCATTTCTTCTCAGGGGCTTACATCATTTCCCTCTCCTTCATTTTATACACGTGTATACTTGTAAAAATTTACATTTTAAAAAAAGTGATTTATTAAAACACACATATCTCATTCTCTCAATTTTATTGATTCTCAAGATGCCTATCAATAGCACAGAGCTATCCCTACATGTAAAACAATAAATATCTAAAACAAATGTCAAAAAAGAAGCAGAATAAAAACTGTCAAACAGCATTTTTTTTTATAAAAGCGGTGCCTTTTGTCAATGTGCAATTGTGGTTTCTGTTGTTCTTAGTATCTCCTTATAGGAGCATTTTCACTTAGCAAGGCGTGATCATGAGTTCAGGACAGGACATAAGCTCTTTATCCCTTCCCAAGTATGGCTGCCAAGTCTGCCCTGGCAACTGAAGGGAGGTGGGGTGGTGGTAGTGGGAACTTACCAATATACAACTATGGCATGCCTTCATGGCATTACCCTATTCTTTCTCATAAACAAGACGAAACCTGGAAGATATGAATACACCATGCAACTTCGCTATTGCCAACACGAGTTCCTGTGGTGCAGACAGCAAGGGCCTATAGCTAGTACGCTACAGGGATCCCTCCCTGCAGATGGAGTTTGCATTCCAATCTACCACAAACAGATTTTTGGTAGAAAAATGACTGGGGACACAGAAGAAAGAAAAATGGGCATTCATACAACAAATAGCTCCACAGCTCACATAAGAGTAACTTTGCCAGCGGTCTCCTTAGAGCGGGCAGACTCCCTGCAAATTATGCCTCTACCCACTGATTGCAAGTTGATTGGTGGGAGGAGGCAGGGCTGAGAAAGCTCATGCGCTCATATCCCTGTCACTTCTGGTATGACCAGGAAGTGATGGTGTGATGGCAGGGTTGATTCTTTAACACTTGGCCCAAAACACAGTCAAAACACATGGATATGTAGCTTACAGTCTACGAAGCTACCATTTTCTCCACGGGAAAAGATCTCTATAGTCTGTAGATCAGTTGTTATTCCTGGAGAATTCCAGCCCCCACCTAGGTTGACAGCTCCATAACTTACACACTTTATGTGGCAAGCACAAACTTTGCAAGCCATTTGAGGTCAAGAAAACAGCACAGAGAAAATAGTTAAGAAAATGCTCCTTTGTCCCACGGCTGAGGCTCCCTGCCGGAAACGGTATTTCCACAATAAAACACTGCATTGGAAATCCAATCCTGGATTTTTCAGCATTTTGACTAGTTTGGCCCTAAGATCATTGATACCTACTTCAAAGTAAGTAAGCAAAAGGTTAGCCTTATATAATCAGTTTATATACAGCAAGAAAACCAAATACACACTTATATACTTGAAAGCCTGGTTTATCACCATCTAGCATTGCTGAAAAGCTAGATGGAGAAGGGATTGAGGGGATACAAAGGCTCCACCTCAACTTTCTAAAGTAGCCTAACAAGTCTTATTGCTATGCATATTGCTCCCTGCAAACCTCTTCCCTGCACCAGTGTTCAAACCAAATTGGGCCTCCCATGGTGCTTTAAATGGATTCCCACTGGTACTCGACACTGTAGTTTGGCTGAGTGTCCCTGTGGCAGGCTCATGTAATTCATAATGTGTAGTTTAGTTCTGAGTTTGAAGCTGGCAGTAGGATAACTTCCATACCTGGGTCCAGGAACGTCAAAATGCTGGCCAATGACTGGAAGACTGGACAAGTTGTGTTTGCACTAATTAGTATTTTGATGACTTCTATAATTTTGAAATACAGAAGCTTTTGAGAAAAGACTGAGGATATTAATATATAATAATAATAATAATAATAACATTCGATTTATATACCGCCCTTCAGGACAACTTAATGCCCACTCAGAGCGGTTTACAAAGTGTTATTATTACCCCACAACAATCACCCTGTGAGGTGGGTGGGGCTAAGAGAGCTCAAGAGAACTGTGACTCGCCCAAGGTCACCCAGCTGGCTTTGTGGAGGAGTGGGGAATCAAACCCGGCTCTCCAGATTAGAGTCCCGTGCTCTTAACCACTACACCAAACTGGCACATCTAGGCATGATGTGACTGTGTTTGAAATAAAGTTGTCAACCATCAGGAGGGGACTGGAAATCTGGAATTATAACTGATCAGACTATAGAGATCATTCTCCTGGAGAAAACTACTGTTTTGGAGTCTTGAGTCTCATTGAGAAAGGCAGACTATAAATGACATAAATTAAATAAAATAAATAAACTCTTCTCCCGAAAGTGCACCCTTCCCAGGTTGTCTCAAAATCTCCAGAGATTTCCAACCCGGAGCTGGCAACCCTAGTTTGAACAGAAAATCATTGTAATTTTTGCAAGCAATTAAGATGGTGTGTGTTTAAAACCTGTCAGCCAAAATTTTATAGCCTCTGAAAAGTTATACATGCAAATAAATTTCTGCAGTAAATGTATTCTCATGTAGGTGGGATTGAACTGTGTATTATTAGAATTTGCATTGATTACTGCAATTGAATTCTGTGGAGCTAGTAACAGTATAGAAGAACAGAAAACCACTGGACTTTGCATAGATCTTTATTACAAATTTGAAATTTGATAGTTAAAAATTTATCTCTCTGCTGAGAGCTGAACAGAGATGCTTGGAGGGGGCATGTCATTGATTTATGACCAGGGCCGTGCATTTCTTACATAATTGCATGCCTGGCCACCTTGTTCATGTGGATCTCAAATTTCAATTTTGTGAAGTAGAAAATTAATTTCATGATTATTCATTATTTGCTTTTTGTTTACATTAAGCAAAAACAAGCACCCTAATAATTTTTAGTTATTTAAGTAATATAACTTTCCTGTTACGGCTCATCTGGCTAGTCCAATGCCTATGCTATATTTTTTATGAATCATGGGTTGATTCTTTTGGAATTTAAAAACAGTGATTGGTTATCATGGTGCTTCCATGCCCTCTTAGGATTTTCCTGCATTTCCTGTGATCTTTCCCAAACCCGTTTTTCTGCAATATTTGAGGAAAGATTACAGCAAGGCCAGGGTTGCACTCACGTGGAAGGTAAAGACTACCACATCAGTGCCATTTTCCTTGCCCCAGACCCTTGCAGTGGCCATTTCCTACTACCACTATCATTGAAGGAGTGTTTTATTTAATTAAAAATGGCAATTAAATATTGTTATACCATTATAACAATGTGTCTGGCCCTGATGGGTCCTCTTTCAAACTTCATTACTAAATCCTCTCCAAAATTTGAAGGGAAACAATGCTGTAGCACAGTGGTTAAGTGGTTCAGCTGCGAATCAGCACTCCATTGGTTCGAATTCCACTACTGTCATGAGCTCAGCAGGTGACCTTGGGTAAGCTACTCCTCTCAGCCCCAGCTGTATTGTGGGGATAATATAACACTTTGTTCACTGCTCTGGATGAGGCACTAATCTGTCTAGGAGAGCGGTATATAAGTGCAGTTATTATTATATCCAATCCTCAACATGGATAAATCTGTAGATACTTAAATCTAGGGCCTGGAGCCATGAGCAGACAAGGCAGATCTTTCTACAAACTTGAAAAAGAGGCTAGGTTTGCAGAAAAATCTGAATACTAAAATAATAATACACTGGAGTGTTAACCGCCCGTCCCCCAAAGACAAAAGCAGTGCCTGTAATTTTAAGAAATGATTGCCCAGTGGCTATTGCTAGGCAACCACAAAAGTATTAACAGCCTTCAAGGCTTGGTTTTTGTCAGTAAAAGGCAAAGGCAAGGCTCTTTTCAGGGCTCCCTCCTTTGAGGGAGCACTCATTGAGGCCAGACCCAGCAATAACCATAAAAGTTATTTGGAGACTAAAGCATGTGGCACTGACTGCACCCATTCCTGCTGTCCAACCTCAACAGCTCTGAAACTTGAGTGGAGAGTCTGGCATGCCGTCTTCTACTGAGATTGTAGTTCTTTGGACTGGGTACAGTAAATGGCAAACCAGCACACAATTACTCATGCATAAATCCAGTGAAGCCAAGGCTCCTATATGTCCTTTCTCGCCCACTTTATCTCATTCAGATGTGACTTGTAAGAAATTAACTTTCTAATATTGCTTGATTTTATTACACTTCTATTTTTTAAAAGCTGGCAATATTGCTTTAAAAAAGAATTAATTGCTTTTTTACACTGTTTATTTTAATTATTAAACAGTTTTAGAAAGCACTCTTGCACTGATTAAAAAGATAAAATCTGAATTCATGCAAGAATACATTATATTCTTTTTTAAATGGTGTTAAGCACAGTTTATTAGTCTGCACCTGTAATCAAGACAGAACTACATTTTAAGATGGCTTTGTCACTTGGCCTGCAAAATGCTTGTTATCTGAAACTAATTCCAAAATCATTGTGTTGAAAAAGAAAGGGGGAAAAACAGTTCAGACCTAGAGTGAATTTATCTGTGCTTTATTCGGCTAAGGGCACCTGCTGTAAAGTTATTGAGTAATAGTAGTGTACTAAAAATTACTTGGAGCTTTGCCCACTCTGTTTGAAAAGAACAATTTTTCTGTCTTAAAAAGGAAATTAGATATGTCTTATTCAATGGTGGCTTAACCGGCTCCAGCAACATAACTTGCTTTCTTCTTTATAGCTGCAGAAACGATCAAGTGGCTGCAGGTTCTACAGTTCATGCTTATTTACTCCATTATAGGCAGTTGCTGGAGACTGGATGGCGAGACTGTGTAGAGTAATAGGCTGTACTGGCATTCAGAGCATTGATACGGCAGTCAATAGCCAGGATTCCCATCAAGATCTTCTCACATAATTTTGCATTTTGAATTCCACTGTATGACCGTAAAACTTTGAGCCTTTCTCCAAATATGACCAACTCTTCCAGTGGGCAAAACTGAAGTAAAGAGAAGGTTTAGTCTTGATCTATCATTTCCATCACCATGGGACCATCTCTCCCTGGAACAACTATCACAACCTGTTTCCTAACACTTTTAAGTAAAGAAGACATTATTTTCCTTTTCAGGGTGCATGCGTGTGTGTATGTGAAGAAGCGATTCCAAGATACCATACATACAGGGCTACCAGGTCCACCCTGGCAACTGGTGGGAGGTGGGGGTGAGAGAGGGGAATTTACTGGAGTGCATGTGGCCCATTGTCCATGGACGATAATGTCACTTCTGGTACAACCTACAAGTGACAGTGTCACTCCAGGGCTGCTTCTTTAGCATTTTGGCAAAAAGCTCCAACTTTTCACTGTGTTGAAGACTCAGGTCTAGAGTGATGCTGTTGCTTTCAGGTCATGCCAGAAGTGATGTCAATGGTCAGGGATGACAGGTGCATGTACCTCCAACCTGGTGATCAGCTGGTGTTTGGAGGGCAGAGGCATGGATTGCCAGGCTCTTGCCCACCATAAGCGGACACTTGGCAAGCCTAATAGTATTGTACTTCTCACAATCTGTAATTTTTTTTTAGTTTTCTAGTAATTAAAGTTGCAGATTGTGGCATCACTAAAGAAGAAACCAATTTATGTCCAAACGGTTTGCCTAGTGAACATTCCTAGAATATTTGTGATGTTTCACTTCTTACATTACTATTATAAAAAAGTGAGAATTTGAAAGCTCCCCCACCCCAAACTAATGGGCTTTACTATGGTCACTTTGTTATATTCCAGACTTTTGTGCACAGAGCACATTCCACTTCCTGCTGGCCATCATCACATCTAATCAACATTCCATTTGTGATCCTGTGTTTGATTAACTATTTTTACGGCATACTTCCCTTCTTTTAAAACAGAAAAACACCAAGTACAGCAGAAGTAAGCAATACAAGATTCTGTATTTCAGAATTAGCCTTGAGGGATGCTAAAAGCTAAAGACTAAGGAAACAGTAATTAAAAGTGATTACAACAAGAAGATGTAGTGCTCTGAAATGGGAATGCGAGTGTCCTTGACACAAGCAGAACCAGGCAGCAGGTTTTGGTTTTGATTATAACTTTACTTGCTATTTTAATAAACATGAGCCAGTATTCAAACTTTTAATATCCTGCTGCTTAGCTATTTCCAAATAGCAATCCAGCTCTTTTAAACAACACTTGCTTAAAAAAAATAGTAAATCAAAAATTGTTTGGTTCTGTCTTTACTTAGAAAATTTGTAGCCTCAGTAACTTTTTAAAAATAAGTTCATTTCCAGAATCAAAAGCAACTGCTTTTTTCCCCAACTAAGTGTTTCCGCATGTGCCAAAAGTGTCAGCGCTCACAACTTCCCTGTGCCGTGTTAAACTGGTTCCCAGCGTAAAGACAAGAGACAAACTCAGGAATGTGCCTGGCTCTCAGATATGTCAATCAAGTATACAATGGTACGTACAGCTCTTCTAGGAAGCGGAGATTGTGCAGAGAGCTTGAGGGTAGCTTTGAGATGTTGTTCATACTGAGATCACTGCAGAAGAAAACAGATAAGAGTCTTAATACCACATGCACAACCACGGTATCTAGCTGTCCATTCTATACATTTTAAAGCAACACGTTCAGGAAGTGTTAATAAATTAACCCGAGCATCTAAAGTTTGTTTACTCCAGAGCATATCTATGCTATTGATAAAAAAGATATATAACATGCTTTAATGATGATTTTTTTCAGCAATTTCTACGTGTTCTTACATAATTAAGCCATTCCCTCCCATCTACATTATTTTAATACATGTTCTTTAAAAAAATGGGAAATTTGCCACAATCTGAAGAAAGATACTTTAGCTTCTTAATAGTAATGGACTGTTGCAGGCACTCAGCAGCAATATCTGAACATTTACTTGAACTTGAAACACGCCGCTATCTCTCTCTCTGGCTGCAGAACATGAAGCACAGCTCTAGAGATTTTGTCCTATGTTACTGTTCTGATACTGAAAAAACAAATATTTTTATTCATAGAAATCAAACACACTCCCCCAACGTTCTCCTTTTAACGTGCTCCTTTTGCAGGTTCTCAGGTTGCATTAAATAGGTGAAATGAACCATAAAGCAATGGAGCAATGTGATCCTGCTATGTAGCACACTTCCTGGTGGGGTTCCACAGCAGTTCTTGGCACAGGAAATCACCAGCATTCTAAGATCTGGTCACAATTCAAATCAACTTTACTTTTATTCTATAGTCCACTTGATCAGATCTTTTATATAGTCCAGTGCTTTCCACAAATATGGCAGCACAATTGTTTTGGGCTCAGTCCACTGAGAAGTTGTTCTGTATATGTCTTATTAAAATAAGCATGCTATACAAGAGCACAGTTAATTATCTTAGCCTGTACAGGGCAAAAATCCATTGGTACATTCTCTTGCACAAGCCCCATATGAATGGGAACATCTAAAAAATGTAGTCCTATTCGTTTCAGGTTGTGCGCAAAAAAACTTCTCAGTGGATTTTGCCCATGAGGGCACAGAGTTAACGAGGTGCAAATTAAGCACTGCATGCAAAATATGACTCTCACAGAATTAATTAGAATCACAGAATCATAGAGATGGAAGGTACCTCCAAGGACATCTAGTCCAACCCCCTGCACAATGCAGGAAATTCACAACTACCTTTCCCCCACACACTCCAGTGTCTCCCTGCTCCATGCCTAGAAAATGGCCAAACACTGTCAGCATTGCAACAACAAATCAATTTGAGGAAACAAACATGAAAACAGCAGATATGTAAAAAACATTAAAAACCAATCTAAAAACAGCAGCAGGATATTTCCTCCTTTGCCCAGGTGTAAACACTGATACAATCAAGACCAATGTATTAGACATTGCTATTGTTTTAAGCCACATTTCTTTTTAAAGAAAACACGTAGTGGCCCATAATCTAGTTAAAATAGAACACTTATGTTTAACCTACTGTTTTTATGAGCGGAAATGAGCTCTGAATTTAAGAATTCTGTGATGAGATTCAGATTGCAAATCAGGAAGTAAATGATACTGAGATTTAGAATTTCTTTCATCTCATGAGAAAGGCTATTGTAAATAAAAGATCTGATTTTTATTACTGCATACATTTAAAATTCTTATTAATCATGCTGGTTATTCACATCAGAGGTTACAACTGCTTTTAGCAAGCACTTTTAAGTGTTTTTATTAGTTTTACAGCTATTTCCTGGACCATACAAATATAAAGAACAGAATAGGAAATAAATGACATATTTATTAATGTTTCTTAACAGCTATCCATTTTCTTCTAGAAATGAATTGTTTAACAGGCATTTCCAAAGCTAATTTATTAAACAGATCCAGTGTGGTTATTAAATTCCATTCTTTTGCTGTAGTGTTTAATCATGCTTTTCTTTCTCCTCAGTAGTTGGCTACTATCCCTTTATTTTGGCAAAGGAACAAAAGAGTTCCTTTGGCAAAAATACAAAAATAAAATAAATGAAACCCCATCAATTGAATTAATTATATATTAATGGACAATAAGATAAAGCCTTTTGGGTGATGACAGTATAAGCAAAAAATACAGTTGTAGGTTTTAATGAATACTTCATAACTCAAGGGACATGTTCGGAACAGAACTGATTCTGGAATAACAGAATCAGATCCTGTACAAGCACAATTATCTAAATATAAAAAAATATACTTTAACAAAGACAGATATGGTGATGTAGATATTTCTTGAGTTCATATGTTAATATATATGTTTATGGACTGGATACTAATTTCATAAGAGTCCTAGATTTATCTACATCAGCCTAATGTAATTATCATCACTATGTTTAATTGTAACCTGATTGGCTTCTTGTGGATGGTGAAAGCTGCAATACGAGGCAACACACACACAAAGTATGGGAGTTAGGGGACCCTCTAGGTATGCAGAAAATATGACATTGTAAATTAACCAAAAATGAGAGTGGAAACTTTGAAACAGCCTTATGAGAATCAAATATGCTCCAGAAGGTATAGGATGTTGACAGCAGCTATCAGTTAAAGGGGGGGGGAGAAATTAGAGGAAGGGGAAATTAACCTGTCCCAGTCCCAGACAGCTTAGAGCAGGGGTCCACAACCTTTTTGAGCCTGTAGGCACCTTTGGAATTCTGGCCTGAATGATGGGCTTAACCAGGGGGTTTTTTTCTGGGAAAAGAGGTGGTGGAACTCTCAAGAGAGAAATGAGGAAGAAACACAAGGGATTCTTTGAAATAATATTATTTTCATGCACTACTGCTAAGTATTTTCAAGAGGAGCTGGAACTCCGTTCCACCACGTTCCCGCTGAAAAAAAGCCCTGGACTTAACTGAAAAATGGCTGCCACAAGAGGTGGAGCCAGCTACAAAAACTCAGAGAATGAAGTCAAGCAAACAGTTGTTCTTCAACATTTCAGGCAAAAAGCTCTGTTTAACAGGATGCTCTTTTAAAAATGAATATATTGTTTAAAACTAGTTTCTTGCAAACACACAGCATATCGTCAGGCATACAGTGAAGATCTTTGTACTGAGGTGACAGCTGCTGCTCAAGGAAGTTTTTAAAAACCTGCAGAGCCAATCAGATCTCCAATGGCTAATCAGAAGCCCTCTAGGCAAAGTCCCACGTGGCCTGAACCACTTCCTAAAAACACTTGCTGGGGGCCATGGCAGTCACAGGCACCACATTGAGGAACCCTGGCTTAGACTATCCTGGAAGAGGGAAATTTTGAATAGTGGAATGGAAATTCTAAGCACCCCCTAATTCTCTGTGAGTATCTGGACTGCTCCCTCTCATTCTAAATCATATCAGGGAACACCTGGCCCATGCATTGACTGCTATAAATCTGTATTTTGCCTTAGAAACTTGTCCATGCATCTGTAAAGCACTCATTGAATCACAATTTCATAGAGACAAGATGGGACCTGTAAGGAACTGGGCGGACCCTGTCTTGAGCGTGCTACTCACATAACCAGCTTTTGCAGTCACTGCTGTTGCTTGACTGTGAAAGAGAAGATGTGGCTGCATTTACGGAAGCAGGGCTGGCTGGCTTTGTGACTGGCACCAAACACATTTCAGACTGGGAATTCCAAAAGGAGGGTGGTTTGAGCTTAAAATAGACATGCAAACTCCAAAATTCACCATTGTCATTAGCAGACAGTCTATCATTAGGTTATTTCAGGATGCTTCAGCGAGGAAAACATCTCCTCTAAAACCCAAAGACCCTGATGATGAAAGAAAAGAACTTCTATAGATAATTTTCTTGCATTCCCTGTCCCCAGTAATATCCTCCTGCTGGCATTTAAAGATAAATCTTCTATCTAGAAACTCCACCAGCTTCTGGCATTCTGCTATTACCACCACAATGGTCCCAGAGGCAGCAGTGAGTGAACAGAATGACCAACATTACATGCAGTGCCTACCTCAGGAGCTTTAACAAAATGATGATCTCCTCCAGGAATCTGGTCCAAGAGCACATCTTCCTACAACAATATTTCAGCCCTCAATTGGCTTCTGAATAGTGCCAGAGCAACACTCGTTTCTTGCTTGTTAGTCCCAGCCTTGCCCCCAGCAGCCCCCCAAAGTGTTCTGTCCAGGGTCCTGATATTGTGTGTGCCATCCTATTAGCATTATATTCACCCCTGGTGCCTGCCTGCCTGCCTAAGAGTCTCTCTACACAAGACATCTTACATAGAGAAACTTAGAGTCACTGTACACAAGACTTCTTACACGAGGATGCGCAAGTGAAGGGAAACGCAATGTTAGCTGAGAAGCGTAGTTGCTCTAAGGGTACGTGAAATTGACAGAGCCTCGGAGGAGGCAAAAATGAAATAAACAAACCCTCTAGAGAGGTGAAACTGACAGAGCAACTATACTTCCCAGCTAACATCGCATCTCCATTCACTTGAGCATCCTTTGTGTAAGAGGTCTCATGTAGAGAGACTCTTACTTTCTGCACGGTCTTATATTCAAGTGTACTCTGTTTCCCTACCAGGGCATATGTATCCACAATGGGAAAACAAGTGTAAGATCTTTCACTTGATCCTACACGTGTAAAATGCCTTGTGCAGAGAGACTAACTCTCAATTCAAATCACTAAATGCATTTTTAAAGGAATTTTAGGTATTTTCCCCATCCCTCTCCCTGGCTCTAGACAGAGACTCATAAGCAGGTTTTGGTTTTAAACATATGAGCACTTCACTTACTATGCTACACCTACCATATAGAACAGTAGAAGTTTCAGGAATCCTATCGTTGTATAGCTTGATACTGCTTTATAGGACCTGACTCAGAAATGGTGCTCAATCTCCCCACAGTCGTTAGCAGAATAAAATATATTTATATTTCCCTATCTCTATCCCAACTTGTGTTTGAATTTCAGATTTTTTAAAGAACCTAGGCCTTATAATTAGCAGATATTGTATCCTTTACACTACTTCCACAGAAATACATGAAGCTATCCACTACTAACCTCAATTTGTACATAACCTCAAAAATGAGTTCTGAGGACAATGTATGACTCATAACTTGCCTAACTATGTCAATAGGCAAACTGTTTAAAATTGATGCTGCCCTAATTAAGGCTAGCAAGAATACTGCCTATGGCGGGTATATAATTATGAAGTTTGGAGGAAGACGGGTACTGAAAAGCTATACTGATAAGAATGAAGAACAACTTTAGTAAAACCTTAGAGCAAATTCCATGGAACATTTCTTGCCCTAGCCCATTGAAATGCATGGAAGCTACACAAGAAATTATCCATTCAAACACTTTACAGAGATCATGGATACTTGGCTGAATGCTTACAGTTATACATTGCTAAGTTATTCATTTCTCAGAACTTGCTGTAGCTTGATTTACAAATGCACATTAGTTGACAAGTTTCTTTTGCAGTACTAGAAGAGTTATTTACAACCACCATTCCTTATTAAAGTATACAATTACACAAAATTCTTCAGCTTCAAGAGATGATGAATAACTACCAGCTTAGAAATATTGGTTGTATCATAGAAAACACTACTGCACTATTTTTAAAGATTAATTCTGGTTCCCCATCTCATGTTGAAACCATGTTAGTGCTGAAGCTGTTGGTTCCTACATTTGTAAGACGCATAAATTTTCAGAAAAAGTTGCAACAGAGCCAAAAATTGGCACTCAGATACAATAAAATACCTCCCAATTCCCTAAATTCAATAAGATTAAACGCCCCCCACCTACCAAGCCTTGTTATATAGTACCTTTATACAGTATTAAAAAAATTCATAGCATTTTACACACATTTGCCTAGTGCAGATGAAACTAGTGCAGTCTTAACCAAGGTTAAGAGATCAAAAGTAGAACATAGGCTGGCATACTTTCTGTCCCTCCTTTTCTCCTTCCCTGCATGAATTTCCTCTTCCTTTTCCTTATCAGTATTAACCATCGTTTAATGTTATACCCACGTTTAACTCTAACCAAGATTAGCTTTCAGCCAAAGTTGATAGCGATTTGCGACCTGAGATCAATAGCAGCTATGGTTAGCTCCAATGAAGATGTAATGTTACACAATGTCTAAAACTGAAAAAAGAGAGGGAGGGGTTGCATGGAAGACGGCTTAGTAAAAATGAGAGTCCATGAGCCTATGGTCTGCTCCCATCCTGACCAACTGCACTAGGTACTAATTTCATTAATTGTTATGAGACAGGCCATTATTATATTCTTGCCTTCTTCAAGTGACCTTCTCCTTACAGTGCTCTCCCCTTAGGTTAAATCAAAAAGAGTTCAGTAGCACCTTTAAGACTAACCAACTTTACTGTAGCATAAGCTTTCGAGAATCATAGTTCTCTTCGTCAGATGCATGGAGGGCCAAAAGAAACTGGTCAGATATAGAGGAGGAGAGGGGAGGGTGGGTTAGATGCAAACAGCTCCTTCTGATATGTAGATGCAAACAGCTCCTTCTGATATGGAGATCAGTTTGCTTCTGTAAAGGTTCAGAGGAGTTAGAAGTGTTAGTCTGTAGTAGCAAAATAAAAAAGAGTCCAGTAGCACCTCCAAGACCAACCAATTCCACTGCAGCACAAGCCTTAGAGAATCACAGCTCTCCCCGCCAGGTGCATCTGACAAAGAGAACTGCGATCCTCGAAAGCCCATGCCAGGTGCCACTGGCCTCCCCCTGACCCTGCTTTTGTAAAGGAAATCAGTTACCTGTGATAATGAGATACAGAAGCCCTCCATGCATCTGACGAAGAGAACTGTGATTCTCGAAAGCTTATGCTACAATAAAATTGGTTAGTCTTAAAGGTGCTACTGGACTCTTTTTGATTTTGCCACTACAGACTAACACGGCTAACTCCTCTGGATCTATCCCCTTAGGTTAGTTCATTTGGTAACTGCCAGAACTAGGTGATTCTCCATTCTGGCACTGATGCTTTGAAATGGCTTGCCACAATGGGCAAGGAGGGCACCCTTGCTCTCTGCTTTTCAAAAAGCGTGCAACATCATTTTTCAGAGAACTTTTGATAATTTTTGAGAGGGGAAAGCTTGGCTATGATTTTGTCAGTGGGATGGACCCTGCACCTATTCCACCACTCTGCTAAAGAAATTTTATTTATTCATTTGTTTATTTATTAACATATTTGTACCCCCCTTTTAGCTCAAGTTGGAAGCATTTCTTCAAACTTCGGAAAGCTGCTTGAGTTGGGAGAAGGCTCCTTAGCTTGGAACAGGGCTGTATGGGGGGATGGTTGTATCCACTCCACTGAATATTGCTTATCTCAGCTATTTTGCTCTTTCAGGTTTAATTGCAGCTTGCCTGTATGAGTCACCTCGAGTCTCAGAAAAAAGACTGGGTATAGTGATTTTAAACAAACAAACAAACAAATAACATTCTCCATAGGGGTTTGCCTTATCTACATAGTGGGTTCTTGGCTAAGACAAGATCTCAACCAGACACTTCCAGGCTCACAGCTCAATCTCCTAGTGACTACACTGTACCAACTCTCATGCTTGTGTTTTATTTACACAAAAGTATTGTTTAAAATATCAGTCGGGATACAGTGCAATATCTGACATGAATGATCAATCTCTTCAGGAAATTATTTTGCTATTTAGTTAAGATTCTAGCAGAGGGAACAGGAAGAGCACGTAATTAGAGATCTGAAGAATAAAGCAAAGCTAAAAGCTCAGATTTCATATATAATGCTAAATTAATCAGGCAAGCAGTTGACATTTTATTTCTAGAGCTAAGAATTTGAAACTTTGATTACTTCTGTTCTTGAACATATCGGGCAACTTGTCATATTAATCACTTTCCCCTCCCCAGAAATGAAATTCTCCACTTCCTTTGCAAACTATGATCTCAGTTTGGTGAGCAATAAATTACCAGGTTGATGTAACAAAAGTAAATTCAAGTGTCATTCATTGTATTTCGATAACAGATGGCAAAATAAATAAAGAACAATTACCCATACAGTAGGAGTGGATGACGTAGGGCTGGAGATAATTATATCCAGTGTTTCTAGTATTATTCTTAAATGCTTCTCCCATCAATGGCCCACAAAAATCAGGTCACAAAGACACAGTGGGGACATGACCACTAAATAGCCTGTGTGATTCTGGAAACATTGCACATGAATGTTCACACTGCAGCCACAAGCCAGCAGCAGAAGCATTATTTCTCCCAGTCAAGCGTCTAACTGCCTACTCTTCTATCTGCTTTCCTACACAGGTTGCTCATGTCTAGAAAACAAGAGTAAAGTTTCTCTTGGTCACAGGCTGGTGATCTCAACAGTCAAACTGTAACCATTCATGGAAAGGTTTAGCTGGACTTCCCAGCCACAGTTACTAAGAAATGAACAAACAGAAAGGCAGGAGGGTTCATTGGCACTCTGGAAATAGAGAAAAGGAGACTATGCCATGTGTAGGGCTAGAAAGTGATGATAACATTGGACTGTTCTTGTTGCTGGTGGCCATTATGAAGCCTGATTTGTCCACCCCCATTCGTCCCCTTGTAGACTCTGTGATGTGTATGGACCTTCCTGTGCTCTGCTGTGTTGGCTGCTGTTCAGTTACAGTGCAGAGTCTGCATGCAAAACCATGCCAATACTGTACACTCACTAAGTGAACTGTACAGTGATGACAGATAGTTTAGATTTTATGATTTTATAAAATCAGGGATGACAGATCCCTGATTTTATAGCCATACGACTAGATTTTCATGTTGTAGCCAATTTCTCTCCCAACCAGTTCCCTTATTCTTTCATTTCTCCAGTTTGAAGTACAATTACTTCTCTGAAAAAATAAGCTTTTGATTAAAACATGTCAGAACTCATGAATAAATAGCTGCTATTTTAGATTTTCCCTTTTGTCATAGGTCAGAATTATAACCTTACATACAACAAATACAACATGCACATAGTTTCAGGTGAGTAACTGCATTGGTCTGTAGTAGAAGAGTAAGATTCAGGTCCAATAGCAGCTTAAAGACCAATAAATTTCCAGGGTATGAGCTTTCAAGAGTCCAAGCTCCCTTCATTAGATACAAGGAGTGGGAAAAGGTACCTCTTGGTCACCTAGATTATAAGGACATCTTGCTTATAAGCTCTGACTCTCAAAAGCTCATACTCTGGATATATTATTGGCCTTTAAGGTGCTTCTAGACCCAAATTTTGCTCTTCTACAATATGAACTTCATTATAATTCAGGTTCAGATGTTAGTGGATAGCTTCATGTGTTCCTGTGGAAGTAGTGCAAAGGATACAATATTTGCTCAGTATAAGGCTCTGGTGCTTAACTAATCTTAAATTCAAACACAATTTGGGATAGAGGTGGGGAAATGTAAATATATTTTATTTTGCTAATGACCATAGAGAGCTTGAGCACTATTTCTGAGTCAGGTCTCTTTCAGCATCATACCTATAAAGCTGCATCAAGACATACAGTGATAGGATTCAGGTTCAGAATATTCAGGAGTCCTTCATTAACAAACGGTCCATTCTACAGTATATTGAGAAGGAAAGGTACTGTATATCAATGGTAAAAACAACCAAGTAGACAGAAGAGCAAGATTTGGGTCCAGTAGCACTTTAAACACCAACTAGATTTCCAAGGTATGAGCTTTTGAGAGTCAAAGCTCCCTGAAGGAACCCAAATCTTGCTGTTCTATTACAGACCAACATGGTTACCCTCCAGAAACGATCAAAACAGACACAATTAGAGTTCAGAGTGTGAAGTTGTTAGGCAAGGTTTACGTTAGGGCTAGGGGTGCGCAGCAAAAAAAGATTCGGTTTTCCCACTTCATAATTTACAAAGCAGGAAAAAGAGTCAGAAATAAGCAATTTCTGAAGCGGCAAGCCACTTCAGGAATTGCTTAGCAGCCCGCTTCGATATGCTCCGTAAAGATTCGGAGAATATCGAAGCTTCCCTGCCACCGCTGCCTCCTCTTCACCTGATACCAGGGAGATGGAGGAGATCCCCTTGTCTAGCTGGCATCAGGTGAATAAGCAGTGGCATGGCAAGGTTAAACTTGCTGCAGCCGCTGCTGCCTCCTTCACCCAATGGAGGGGAGATGGGGGAATACCTCCATCTCCCCAGCATTGGGTAAATGAACAGCGGCATGCAAGTTTAAACTTGCCGGGCTGCCGCTGCCCCCTTCACTCAATGGGGATGAGACAGGGGAATCCCTCCATCTTCCCAGCATCAGGTGAATGAGCAGCGACACAGTAGGTAAACCTACACTTTTCAAGCCACTTGCAAGTGGCAAGAAAAGTGTAGGAGGTGTAACTTTCCACCCAGCTGCTTATTTCACCCCACTGGAGGGGGAGGGAAGGGTTGTCTCCTCCCCCTCCCATTGAGTGAAATAAGCAGTGGGGAATTCGTTTAAACCCCCAGCTGGCTTGCTTCACCTGCATGGCAGGGAAGTCCCAGCCAAGCTGCTGAAACTGGAGTTTAAGTGTCCCTTTCCATGCTGCTGCACAGCGGCACAGAAAAGGGCATTTAAACCCCGCCAGCTTGGCTCAGCTGCCTGGTGGGGGAAGTCCCCACCAAGCGCTGAAACCGGGGTTTAAATGCCACTTTCTGTGCTGCTGCGCAGCATCACAAAAAGGGGCATTTAAACCCCAGCCGTCTTGCTTCACCTGCGTGGCTGGGAAGTCCCCGCCAGGCAGCTGAAGCTGGAGTTTAAATGCATTTTTCCTGCCACTGTGCAGCAGCACAGAAAGGGGCCTCTGAACTCCTTGACCTGGGAAGCTTTGTTTCGGGGTTTCCGAAATGGGCCCGGCATGCTGAGGCCAATTTGGAAATCATGAATTTTTGCGAATCAGGTCCAATTCGAGTATTTTCCCCAAATCAGAAACTCAAACTGCACATCCCTAGTTAGGGCTTAAGCTCTGGTTCCCTACCACAAAATGTCAGTATTCTATGAACTGGTGTCCTCGGTTGTGGTGGGACCATTTTCTGATTTGGAGACAGCTTTTATGATAGTGTAAGAAAACAAAACTTGCCCATGTCCTTTCTTCCACAGATGTCTTACTGGTTATGAATAAATGCCAGAATAAAAACTTTCTCTAGCTGGATGCTGCATGTTTGCATATACACCATGGTAAATGTAATAAAATATTGATACCATGGAAAAATGCTGTCTGCTACAATATCAGATATCTGTACTGCATATTCAGCTGACTTCCCCTCCTACCAAGCTGCGAAACATTCATCGCCAGTTGTTAGTCATTCAGGTGTGAGCAGTCAACCCTGGCCTCTTCCATGTTTAATACAGCCTGTGATATAAAAATCACAGAGCCCCTGGATTAATGCAGCTTGATCTGCATTAGGGAATTTCCAGCCAGCTGGGCAGAGTGTTGCTGAGTCCTGTCCAGGAGCAAAGCATGAATGAAATGTTCATGCAAATGCCGAGGACTGGGAATGATTGGTTTATAGCACCTCCAGCTGCGGACGTGCAGCCTTGACAAGAAAGGTTCTCGCTGAGTCACCCCACTTAGCACATTCCAATATCCTTTCTTTCCGTGATTGAATCCTCACCCTGTGATTGAGAGTCATCAATCTGCTCTGACAAGTTTCTAATTTCTCTCTGGGAACATGTGATCACAATCTAAATTCATCAACTTAGCTCTGGAGATGCTCATTAGCGAACTGCTTCTTTGTGAAGCACCAGGAGAAAATATGCATTTCTTTTATCACATCCCGGCAGCATTAATCAAAGGTAATCAAACCTTTGTCATTCCCAAGAGATGACCTTTACGATCTTTGTCCCAACAGCTGAGGGGGCTCCCCAGCTTCAGGACACGTTTTGCCCTATAAGAACCAGGGCTCTTGCTCCTTTCAAATCGGGCACACTTTCCTGGACTTGAGCACTGTACCCTTAGGATCGCTTTCCCTAAGACTCTCTCTCTCTCTCTCTCTCTCTCTCTCTCTCTCTCCTGGTTGAAACGCTGGATGTTTGAAGCCCTCTTCCTACGTGGACTGTTCTACTCTCTGTATAGGTAATTATCATTTGAAAATACCTCAGATCTATTCCACTTTCACCACTGCTTTTCCTAGGCATCTTCTGTGTTTGTGCATGTGAGTTTTCCCCTTTAAATAAAAGTACTCTTTTATTCAAGACCATATGCCTTGTTTGCTTCCTTGGGGAGAGGACCCTGTAAAAACTGGTGGAGTATCCCATTGTTACCCCTCTCACATAGTCTCCCTCCTTGCTGCTAATTCCCCCTACTCGCAAGGATTCCCATCCAGGTAACACAGGCTGCCACCCATCCCTGGTCTTTAGCCTTTTTCCTTTCCCACTAATTGAAAGTGAGTTGTCTCACCAACCAGAATAATTACTTGCCTCAATATTCTCATAACTTACTAAGTTAATGACCTTTTTTATTTTCCAGGCACTGACTGACCTTGGGCTAAGCACTGTTTCAGCCTAACCTACTTCACAGGGTTGTTGTGAAGATAAATTGTAGAACTAGAAGAATTAATGCCATCCTGAGCTCCTTGGCAGAAGGGCAGGACGTGAATATGCTAAATAAATTGGAGTCCTCAGACTTGCACTGGTTAAGGTGAATGTTTCCAAATGAACAATATTCTTAACAAATTTTACTTTGACACTCCCAACTCCCACATTAAAAAACTATTAGCAGAAAGGCTATTGAAAGGCTGACCATGATCCCAGGGACTTTTCTGGAAACAGTTCTATTCAGTTCTCATGGCTGCACAATAGCAGATTGACACAATCAGTTATATACAAATGTCAGTAAAAGGAGCCTTACCCTCCTCTTTTCCAAGGCCACGCGTTTCAGGATTCCCAGTGGTGAAGAACGCCAGAGAAGGGTTTGAAAGGGACAGGGGAAAAGGAGCTACCACCGAGATTCTTTAAAGTCATCTTCTATAGTAGGAGGGCTTCCCTTTAAATCTCTTTTCAATAGGTTATTGATGGCTTTGAAACTTAAATGGCATTTGTCAACCATCAGTAAATCTTTAAAACTTTTTCTGCAAATAGCTCAGCTCTGGGTCTCAGCTTTTCCCATTAATCTGTATGTAAGGCCACTGAGGGCTTTTTCAGAGTTTAGATAATGCCTAGATTAAAAGGTCCATTCAGAAGGAAAAGCTTTAGCATTCACCTTGTGTACACAGCCATTTCACCAGTGGTATTCACGGGTTGTTATTTCAACTCTGCATTTGTCTTGCAAACAAGACATTTGCCACAAAGGCTTGGTAGAGACATTCCTTAGTGAATTATTGAAATCTATTTGTCTATTGGTCATGGCTTGTTATTTTTATCAAGTATACTCAGTTTGAATTCAGGAACCTTAAACTGACAGTTGTGCAATTATATTAATATTTTTTCTAAAAAGGAATGTTAGACTTCTAATTCAGCAGTTATGCTGATAAAAAAATAATCAAGAGAATTTACACGATGAAATACAGCCTTTCTTTTATTGTTTTCAGATTACCTTTTAACATCTCAGCTATTACACTTAGCATTAGTAAAAGAACTGTACAAAGGTAATATTTTAATATATATTGTCAGTCAAAATATATTTTAGGGTCTGTTGTTATTTACTAAGAGCAAATAAGGAAAGAAATGTACATAGCTAGAAACGGAGCTTCTATTTAACAGTGCAAACCTACGCATAGTTACACTATTCTAAATTCATTGAAGTCAATGAATATATAAGTATATATATATATATATATATAAGCAAATCCAGGCTATAGACTGAAGACAGCAACCTTGCAGAAGCTCTAAGTCTGGCCTGTGCCTGAATGGAGATAATCAGAGAATCATTTGTAAAATGCTTTGAGTTTCACGATGGAAGAAAATATATGGGGAAAGGATACCAAACTTGAATGCAATGTCACAAAACATGAAGCTACACTGGATTTGCAGGTCAACATGATAAGGTAAATGTTAAGAATATTACATGTTGAAATTCTCTGGGTGGTAATTCAGACAGTAACCTCCAAATCATGGACTGAAGGATCAAAAGCATGGCATCCCATTTCTGTTCTCACAGACAACTTCACTTTTAAGTCTACCGTTCAGTGCATAGCTTCCCATGGTGCCAAAACTGGCAAAAGGCAATGTGTGTTTTGTTGTGCTGTGTGCTGGAAACCTGTTACAAACCATAAGTTTCAACTGAGACAATTCAAATATCATAGCAAACTACAGTAAGTGCTGATTTATTAAATGAAAGTGTACAAAAGAGGAAGAGTCAATGACTTGTTTTTAATTCTTCAAATCATATTGGAGGACTATCTGAACTCAACCAAGTCCATTATAGGCCTTTCCAAATGACTGAAGAAAACTTACTTTACTCTTAGCTCAAAGTGGACACAAATATGGTTTCAGCATTATTGTCTGTAAGCAAGGAATGGAGGGGGAATCTTGCAGGGGGGAATGCTATGCTTTAGGGGGAAGGACTGCCTGTTTGATGTTTGATTGTAACAAGCGCTATGCACATACTAAACTATCTGCTATAGAAACCAGCAGAATGGAACAATGAATCAACTTTGGCTGGATCATGAGCATAATTATTACATTTTTAGGGCACCATCTGTAAGAGTGCTTTACTGAATTCATACAAACCTCCCCTTTCCACACTAGCATTTGTATCCCATATGAATCCCAACAAATTTTATATATACCATGTGTCATGCTGCTATCATGCAGTTTGACAGGAGGTTTTGTGACTGGCCAGAACAGATGCACAGCCTGAGGATCATAGATGAATTCCCAGGTATACATAGGACTTGACCAGGGCTTTTTTTCTGGGAAAAGAGGTGGTGGAACTCAGTGGGTTGCCCTCGGAGAAAATGGTCACATGGCTGGTGGCCCCGCCCCCTCATCTCCAGACAGAGGGGAGTTTAGATTGCCCTCTGCGCTGCCAAGCGGCGCAGAGGGCAATCTAAGCTCCCCTCTGTCTGGAGATGAGGGGGCGGGGCCACCAGCCATGTGACCATTTTCAAGAGGTTCCGGAACTCCGTTCCACCACATTCCTGCTGAAAAAAAGCCCTGGACTTGACTATCTTTTACTGGTGTGTGTTGGTGTAGGCGTGTCAGTATAGAATTATTTCGCTATGTTTTTCTTTTCTACTTGGGAACATAATTTTCCTTCTGCTTACCTGTCTTATACTTGGATATCATTTGGCCATGACCCAAAAGGCCATTGATTTGTTTCAAGAATTCCATTTCTCACCCTTCTCTGTAATCCTGATGCTCTCTATAAGCAACTTCACTCATTCTCTTTTTAGATTACTGTAAGAACAAGGAAGTCAGGTTTGTCGCCTGCAGAACACACTAGATGGCTAAATACAGAGGTAACAAAATGAAATTAGCCAAATGGGTGACCTTTGAGGAAACAGTGAATAATAAAATGGAATTGGTTTGGGTAAATCTACATCTTCAGCATGAATGCCTACCTTTTTATTTTATCCATCACAAGACTTTTCAACAAGACTACCATAATTAAATGATATGAAACAAGTGGGTTTATAAAATAAAACCAGCTATACTTGGTTAACAATGCATATTCAAGCATTTGTCAAAACCCAATGAAATAACTCCAAACTAATTTTTACAGAATGAAAGGCAAAGCCTTTGGTTCCTGAAAAAATTAAAAATATTGCTGATTCCATCCAGATAGGAAATCTGTTACATTAACTAAAATTTTTGATAACTAACAATTTGCCCTTCAGAAGCCTTGTTTTACTTTGATTACATTATATATCACGATTTACAATACTGTTTTAGCCAGGCACTCTGCTATGTCAGCATCCCTATTTTGAACTAACAATGCTCAGTGATGAGCCAAAAAGTTGTGCTTGGCTCCCACAATTACAGTTTCTTCTCCCCCTGCCCCTGCCACTTTCTATGCCCTTTTCAAAAACATGAAAGTGAAGTATTGGCTTGCTAATTACTTTTATCCAGACTATAGGAAAATTAGTTTATCTTCTTGATCAAAGAATATTAGGCAGATCATGGCTGATTAGAATGCAACAGTAAAATCTCCATACTTTTTATTCCACCCCCTTTTCACTCCAAAATAGGGCCTATGTCAAATATGTAGGTATTTCCCACGGCCAGGCTGGACTTGGTTTCTAACAAGCGCTGTGGTTGGAACAATGGTTCCTACACAGCCACTGAAGTTCTTTAGTTCAGTCTTTGTGCACAAAAAGTACTGGGAACTCTTAGCAAGCATTTGATGAAACATCTAGATTTACATATTTCCCTAATTGCATTTTCTGAATGTGTGTACAACTTATCAGACAAGAGTTTAAATGTTTTCTTTATTTCATTGCTACGGCAAAAAAGAAGAAGCCTTGCTTGCTCTAGCATAAAAACGTATTCAGTTGAGAAAAAATTACCAGTTTTCGATAAAGTGGGAGACAGTGGCAGTCATAATACAGACAAGAGTATAGTATACTACTGTACAGCTTTATTAGGTGCTTCCAAAAGCTAATTTTTGAATTTACCTTGAACTTTCTCCCTGTTAACATGTTTCATTCTAAAAATTTTCCATTCATGAAGCTCCCTGAAATGCCTGTTTCCTCATAAAAAGTTTTCCCTAAAATTTGTGTGTCATAGTGAGCATTAGCTATGCTGCTTTATTTATTGTCAATTACTATACATTAAAGGTAGATCTTATATTTAGATCCATTTAAACATTACCATGCAGCTGTCCATTTGAAAATAAAATGGTTGCCTTCTTTCACTTCAGTGGGCACAATACAAAACATCCATTGAGTTTTGCCTTTATTACAGCTGCCAATGCCCAGCCGACTTTTAACAAACCAACCAAGCGGAATAACAATGCAGCTGCAACATTTTATGGTATTTCTGTTAGTTCTCTTTTGAGACTAAAGGTGTTAATTAGGAATCAAAGAATACAACCCTGCCAGCCTTTTTTCACAATTTATACCATAGCCACTGCAGTTTTCAGAAGAAAAATAAATCTAATAAAGGGACAAAAATGTTGTTTGTCACACCAATAATATCTACTTAAGACTCTTTGATCACAAGCGTTTTATGTAGTCTTGTCAGACAGGCTGAAAATATTTTTCCACCTTTTTTCTTTTTCTGTCAGCTTGCCTGAATACTGATTCTAAAGCAGTCTGAAAAGGGTTGGGGAACAACTAATAACAGTTTGTACTATCAGTGAAAACGGGTCTTCTTGTTAAAATAAATTAATCAGTGGTCCATTTTTCCTATTAAAACACCTACAGTTCTGAATTGCGCTCTTTACTTCTCTGCCATGTGCAGGACTAGGCTCATTTATGTTGGCACTGGCTATCAAGCATTTAATGGCCTGGAGTATACAATACATATAGTTGGAATATTATGCATATTTTAAAAGAAATGTTATAGAATGGCAGACAAGAGTTTTGCTTCAAAACACATAAGAGATCTCATTCTGAATGATACGTACAATTTTGTTGGTCATATTTTTAAAATGTATATTTTTACATCACAGATTTGATACAGAGAGGTACATATACCACATTAAAAGATATCAGCATGAAGTCATTACCCTTAATCTGCAGTCAAACTTAAAAACTGGAAATAAAAGTTTATGAAGTCAGCACTGCTGGGAATTAGTCAAGGTTCTGAGCTTTCCCAGCAAGAGCTTTGACTGCTGGATATTCCAATAATGCCAAAATCCATTAATCGTGCTGCAGAAAGATAGAAAGAAGCTCTAGTTGTTGATTTAACATTAATGAACTGATGAGCTTCCAAACTAGCTTGCAGAATTGTCTGAACTATAAAACAAATAAAGTCATTTTTAGTTTATTTCACAAAGTTAATAACAAATTTACAGTCTAGCTTTGGCCTCGTCCTTCGTATGTTTGTTTATATGTTTATGTTTTTTGTATTTCTATATACTTTAAAATGTTATTTTAATGTTTTAAATGTTTTAATATCTGTTGTTCTTGTTATCAGGAACCTCATTTGGGTGGAAAGGCGACATATAAATGTTTTAAATAAATAAATAAAATGGAATGTAATTCAAGACTTTACAATTCACACTGGTCAACATTTCATTTTGTTGCAAAAGATTAACTACAAAATCAATGCTTAGATCTAGTAAGGAGAGATGGCAAAGAAACAAAGAAGTGTCTCCTAAAATCAAGGTGGGTGGAAAACGAAAAGGCATCTGGGGCAAACAAAAAGGCCTTTAGACTGATCCAAAAAATTGATCTATGCAGGGCTGGATCTAGGGTTCCGGGCGCCTGGGACAACCCAAGTCCTGCTGCCCTCACGCGTGCACTCTCCCAGCGCTGTGTGATGACATCATCACACAGGGTGAGCGTGCTGCCAGTGGAACGGTGGCAGCGCCAGCAGCTGGGAGGCCGCCTGCGCCACTTGCCTGCCCCGCTGAGGGGGTGGCCAGCTTGCCGCACGCTCCCTGTCCTGCAGGGCAGGTGAATGGCGCGGGCGGCCTCCCAGCCCTCTGTGCTACTTGCTTGCCAGCTGCTGGGAATGTGCCGCTTGTGCCATTCACCTGCCCAGCAAGACAGGGAGCACACGGCAAGCTGGCTGCCCCCTCAGTGGGGCAGATGAGTGGTGTGGGCAGCCTCCCAGCTCTCCGTGCCATTCACCTGCCTGGCTGAGGGGGCAGCCAGCTTGCCGCGCACTCCCTGTCTTGCTGGGCAGGTGAATGGCACAAGCGGCACATTCCCAGCAGCTGGCAGCTGCGCCCGGCGCCCCCTCTTTGGCGGTGCCAGGGGCAGACTACCTCCCCTGCCCCCCTCGATCCAGCCCTGGATCTATGTGCGCATTTTCAGCCTGTGACAGCTATCATATTTCTAGTACTGCTTTGAAGAGATAATTATTCATGAGATAGCTGAATTTGGATTTTGGCACACCTTAGTTAAGACAGCAGTAACTACATTCTAACCAACGACATTGGTTAGAAATGTGTATTTAAAATAGAACAAACACATATGAACATCAAATTCAGTCTATAGTGGCACAATCACATCAGTTTGTGGCAGTGTAGCTGAAGCAGAGCAGTGAACTGATTGAAAATTGTGCCTGCCACAGGCCAAAAAACTCATGTGGTTAGACTCAAGACACTAGACAAAGTACTGGACTTGCACTCGGGATATCTGTGTTCAAACTGCAAGTTCATGCATAAACACGTCAGATACTCAGAGCACTCTTTTCCAGTGTACAATGGGATTACATCTCTGTCTACTACGAGGAAATAAACTCTTAGAACATTGTAATAAGGTTGGACAACCAGAATGTATCTTATGATACCAGTAGTGAAAGGCCATTATCATTGCTACACGCAGAAATGAGATTAACATTGCTACATGCTACATACAGAAATTAGATTATTTGCAGCTCATGATTTTTAAAAAAATCTATGTGCCATCAGGTCGCCTCCGACCTATGGTGATCCTATGAATGAAAGACCTCCAAAATGTCCTATCATTAACAGACTTGCTCAGATTCTGCAAACTGGAGGATGTGGCTTCTTTTATTAAGTCAAACCATCTCATTTTAGGTCTTCCTCTTTTCCTACTACCTTCCACTTTTCCTAGCATTATTGACTTTTCCAGGGAATCTTGTCTTCTCATGATGTGACCAAAGTACGATAGCCTCTGTTTTGTCATTTTAGCTCCTAGGGAGAATTCACGCTTGATTTGATCTAGTACCCACTTACTTACTTACTTAGACAATATCTTCATTCAAATGAGACACAAGAGCTCTCATACTCTCCCTCCCCTTTGTGCATACAATTTCCCTTACAACATACATTTTTGTTTGCTACAGACCTTGAATTGACATAATATGGTCTACACTTTCATTCCAATGCACAACTGAAGCTCAGTTCTGACAAGATGGAAGTGCTACTGGTGAGTTGAAGATCTGACCCAGGATTTAATGTATCACCTTTTCTTGATGGTGTTCCTTTGGAGGAACAGCCCTGTAGTTTGGTCTACTGTTGGATAAGCAGATGATATTTGTGGTCAGGAATTCTGCAGCTAGGACGTTAATGGGTTGTAGGACCATATCACTTCAGTTTTGGACCATCTACACTGGCTCCCAATCTGTTTCTGAGCACAAGGTGCTAGTGTTTACTTTCAAAGCCCTCTACCAACATATAGGCCTGCCTACTTCCTTACAAATTTACCTGACCATTATGATCATGTTCTGTGGCCCTGCTTTAGGTGCTCCTGCCTTCTGAAATTAGATGTTTGACAACCTGGGAGAGGGCCTAGTCAGTCAGGGCACAAAAACTCTGGAACTCTCCCCAGAAATATTCAGCAGGTGATGATTTTTTTTTTTTTACTGGTATTCCTTCAGCGAGCCCTCCTTCCTGCCCATAATTGTTGTTTTTATGTCTTTGTATGTATGTTTTAATTTTGGTTTTAATTGTTTTATAGATGTGTTTTTGTTTGGTTTTAATGGTTTTTAAGATGAATTTTTATAATGCTTATTTTAATTGTAAGCCATGTGGCCATGATGAGATGCAGAAAGGCAGGGAATAAATTTTGTAATAAATAAACAAGCAAGCAAGCAAGCAAGCAAGCAAACAGGAAAGTCACTTTAAACCATGGCTGCCAGTTGTGGTTTGTTGAATTACACAGTTCAGCAAATGATGGTTAATAATAAAATGGGCTGGTGAAAGAGGGAACTTGTGCATAATAGGGTAGGAGGAGGGAGAATACTTGACCACAACTCTTTCCCATCAAGGATCATCTAAACTGAACTCATATTAAAACAGGATTTTAAGAAGGTACTAAAATTTAATCTGTAATAAGGTTGCACAATCAACATTCCTTTCTGTAGCAAGAAAACAAAATCTTTCACATAAAAATGTATTGCACTGCAAAAACATCAGACAACTATTTTTCTTCATCAGTTGGTATTACCTTTTAGTATAAAATTGCTACCCTTCCAACAATAATTTAATAGACCATATAAAAATGTTCTTGGGTGGTCTCTAGGCAAGGAATAAATTTTAGAGGAAAACAGTAAACAGTAAAGATGTTTCTAACATATGGCTCTCTTGTGGAGAAACAGATTTGCATTTTGTTCACTTTTGGAAGTCTTTTTCAGTCACTAAATTGTAGATACTCATACTAAATCAAGAGTACAAGGCCAATAAAAACTAGTATATAAGACTGATTTTATATGGATAGTTGGAAATTTTTCTCCTTACCTAAAACAAAACTCAAAAATCCCAAGAGCTAATACTAGTGGATTACCTAACATTTCATTTTACAGTTTCTCTCAGTGATCAAAAACAGGAAGACTCCTTGATAAAGTTTTTTTTTAAAGTTGGGATGAGCTGATTTCTCCAGCTCTGTCCCAATTAAGATCTGTTTAATCCAGAGGTTTCATTCAAGTGATCTTCTGTCAAATTGTATGGAATGGTGAGGAGTAGAAGAATCATGGATTAAAGAGGGGAATGTTCCTCATGCCATGGATATCATTGGCAAAGAGCGGAGGAGACTAAGTTTCATAGGAATAAGTTTCCACAAACCTGGCTAGGGATGGGCACGAACCAGGAAAATAGCAGTTCATCGGTGATTCATGGTTTGTCACATTTCACGAACCATGAACCGCCATGAACTTTCCTAGTTCATGAACCGGTTCATTTGGTTTGGGCATATGTCACTTCCAGTGCTGCAGAAGGTCTGCAGAAAGCCCATCCCCCTGTTGCCTAGGGAACAGATTGATTGGCACCAGGCTGTCTGCAGTGATGAACTGAAAAACAAATCGAACGAACTGCTCTAAAAATCATAGCGATTCATCATGGGTTCATCAAAAATGAGCTCTGACAAACCACCAGTTCACTACCCCCCCCCCCCAAAACAGCCTGGTTTGTGATGAACTTTGCTTCATATTTTGGTTCGTGCCCATCTCTAAACATTAAAAACAAAATAACAGAAATCTTTTAAAAACTAGCTATCTCCCAGCAAATTAAAACCTTTGAAAACAAAACTTTTGGCATACAAATAACTAATTGTAAATTGTATTCTGTTTCTATAATACACACAGAAGACTGCAACAGTGCACTTGTGCTACAGAGAAACAAAGAGAAAAAAAGAGAAAGAAGGCAGGTGAAAAGTGGAGTTAAACCATGGGTTTACATTACATCTGACCCATGTCTAAATATCAATCTTTTGATTGTGTGGCAATGTTGCCACTGGTCTGGCATAGCCCACGATTTTGATGTCTGAGACAAGTTCAAGTGGCAGCAGCAGTGCTGAATGTGATATGTGATAAGAAAGTTAGAAGGGAATTTCTAGACCCACTAAATCAGCTCCAGCAAGGAAAAAGGCATGAAACAACAAGCAATGCATCAATTATACTCCTTCCCAATAGCTTCTTAAAAGCTATTGTTGAATTTCTGTCACTGTGGGGTTTCCGAGTGTAGCAGGTGGGGTGCAGTGTGAAACAGATGATACTTGGAGAATTTAATATTTCATTGTTCTCTCTTATAGTCTCTGAGCTTATTCACACAAAAAGGTGACACTTGCTTCTTCTATATAATCATATTCTACTTCCCACTTGCGTGAGCCAAGCTCATTCATTAAAAATATGTACATCACAAACAATAATCCATCATGACATCTATACAAAACACGTGAGTATTGTTCATTGAAATATGGAAGGATATATTAGCAAGGTTGACAAATGAATGTGACAACTTTGATTTCTCAGGAAATTCATGAAGATATATTCTGACATTACTGAATATCTAAATGTGTTTTCTGTTATTCTGACCGATTCTTTTCATTCTGCAGATGATTGAGTTGAAGCATGTGGAATCATTACTAAAGACAGAAGCACTTTTAAGAAATATGAACTTACAAATATTTGAAGATGACAATACTGTATAGTTATAAAGCTGTACAATCTCATATGTCCTCTCAGGCAGGATCAGATCAGCTGTTAAGCACGCCAGAAAATCTCCCCAGAGGCTGCTGTCCTGGAGGACCAACACTGGAGGAAGACCCACCCCCATACCCCTGGATACCTCTAGATTCTGCCCACAGCACTCGTGGACTCCTGCTCCTCCCCCTCCTCTTACTGCACCAGTACATACCCCCATCTATGAGGAAGCATTTGATGGCAGCAGCAGCAGCAGCAGCATGGATTGCCTGCAAGAACAAGGTCCAAAGCTCTGCTGACCAGGAAGGTGAGCAAGCAAAAGGCACAGCTAAGCTTAGAAAGTAGTTTTGAGATCTGGTCAGGTTTTGAAGTTTGCTTTTGGCAATTTGTTCTTCGCCCCTTCATTTCTCCATCTTCAATTCCAGCTGATTTTGTCACATCTCCTGCTTCCATTTAAACCTGCATTCCTTTTTATCCCCCCTCTTCCATCTCTCTCTCTCTCTCTCTCTCTCTCTCTCTCTCTCTCTCTCTCTCTCTATGTCCTTCCTCCCTTCCCCCTATATTCCCATGTGGTCTTCTCTTATCCTCCTGCCCCCTGAGCCAGCTGCTACTTATCTGGGTCTGTCCAGCTCCTTTGGTTACAACTGTTCGGCTCCCTCCCAAGCACATGCAATTGCATGTCTTGCAGCCTGTGTGCTGGGGCAGGCAGCCGCAAGCTTGCTCCTTGCAGCCTGCTGATCATCAGGCTTCCTGCTATGGGTGACTCCAGCCCCACCTTACCTGTCTTTTGTCCAGCTAGCCTCTGGCTGAGTGCAGGGGACACGGGAGTGCAAGGGCAGCACTGCCAGTCACCCTCACCGACCAAGGCCTACCCTGCTTAGCTTCTGATATTTGATGAGATCAGGCTTGCTGCTGATTTCTCTGTGTTTTACCAGTACAGATACTATTTATTTAATTGCACCAAGACTGCTATTAATAACACTATTAATATTCAGTAATAACACCACATACGTAAACAGTGCAATATGGATGATCTGGATAAAATTCACACACAGAGTAAGAAAAAACAGCTTTTCTTTTGCACCGTTTACAGTGCAATCCTAAGCATGTTTACTTAGGTCTCACCAAATTCAATGGGGCTTAGCCTCTAGCAAGTGTGTTTAGGGCCGATTCCAGATGACTAACCTTAAGTCGCTTCATGCCGCCCTCTTCCGGATCGCGACGGGGAAAATGCGAAATATCGCGTTTCCTCGCGCGAGTTTTGCGTGTCGTCGCGCAAAACTCGCGCGAGGAAACGCGATATTTCGCATTTTCCCCATCGCGATCCGGAAGAGGGCGGCATGAAGCGACTTAAGGTTAGTCATCTGGAATCGGCCAAGGATGTAGTACTCTAGAGGAGCAATCCTAAACCAATCTACATGGAACCAAGTCTCATTTTATTCAATGGGGTTTATTCCCAGAAAATTTTTCTTAGGGTTTTTTATTTCAGCAAAAAAGAATAGAAGAATTAACTGATAATATTTAATTACTAAATGTGATGTCTCAAACAAAAACAGATCAGGGGGAGGGCAACAGCCGCTGTATTTCTCCTCTTGTCTCTAAAGACAATTCCTTACAGGGTGACTTTGAATAATGTCAGCAGAAGCCTCTTGTCTAACGCTACTGGAGCTCATTAGAAATTGTCAAAGCCAAGTGGTCTTTTAGATGAATAGCGTTTTCTTTCCCTCTAATATACTATTATTATTTCCCCCTCTATCTTGCAGTTGCCATGAGAATGATCACACGAAAGAGAGGCAGGATTTTTTTGTTTCCACTCCACTGATTAAATGGGGTGAATGGTGGCCATATTTGGAAGCCTGAGTACAATTTTGTTGTAACTTCTCAAAAATGATATTGTAGAACTGTAAAATTGCAGAAAGGGAAACCAAAATGATCAAAAGGTGTAGATACCTTTTAGAAGGAAAGGCTAAAGAATTTGGGCTTCTTAGTTTTAAAAAGGAAGACGTGGGGAGATAAGACAGAGATTTATAAAATGATGCATGTGTGGAACTCCCCCCCCCTCCCCAAACACTTGTCATCACCTACTGAAACTGAGGAGCAGTACAGGTAGACAGGTAGAGCACACTTATCTGGGAGTAAGTACTGATTACAGTGGGACTTACTTTTGAGTAGAGATAAACAGGATTCTGTAGCAAGCCACTTTGGTTGCCCAGTGTTGGACTGAAAAGCTAAGTAATAAGACAGGGGGCCACTTCAACACTTTTTTCAGGGCTGTTTTAGCTCCCCAATCCGCCCAACAATATAATTTCCAGATTATTAGATACCATATGCAGAACACGCCAGTATTCATTTATATTACTAGATAATTATATGCTGTAATTTTCAGAATCTGCAGCAGATTTACCACGTTTTTCAATAGTATTGATTTTGTGCAGTCTGACATCAGAAATATTTACTATCATGCTAATATAAAAGTGGATCAGTCTTTATAGGGAAAGGCTAATCAAACCCTTAATAGAGTTGACCAGGATAACGTATAAAATGTGTTAGCAAAAGTACTATGGGCCTTATTCTAGCAAGCTAAGACAGAGCACATAACACTACCTAATTTCTGAGATAGGTTTTGTTTTAGTTGGTGTGGCAATGCAAACTACTATTTATTTACACTATGGAAGGTAAAATAGCTTTACAGGGCTGGGTTGTTAGAACAAATTAACAAAGTCTTGTGAAGAGCGCAGTTTTTATTTGTTTCATTCAGAACCTCTACAACTTTGTTCCTATTGGCATGGTAACAGCCAAACCATGGTTTCTCTGTTACATCTGAGCCTTGACCCATATGGAGGTAATAGAAAGTGCTGTCCGGTCATAGCTGACTTATGGCGACCCTTGCTGGGGTTTTCAAGGTAAGAGGCTAACAGAGGTGGTTTGCCATTGCCTGCCTCTGCAAGACAGGTCTTCTTTGCAGGTATCCCATCTAATTATTAACCGCCAACCCTGCTTAGATTTCAAGATTTGATGAGATCAGGACTGGGCTATCCAGGTCAAAGTTGACTCATATATTCTCCCTCTTTTCCTCACATACTTTGATTCTCTTCTTGACTTCCTGAAGTTGGCAAACCCTCAAACACTGAAGTTGGCTTACAAACCAGAACTAGAAATCATGCTCAGACTGCAGTTTTTCATTCTTATGAAGGACAAGTACAAGCCATTGGTTACCAGTTCAGATGTAATGGCAAACTTTAGGATGTTGCCATAAAGAGGGAATCAGAGCATGAAAAAGGTAGTGGGAAGGTGGGAGAGAATGCAAAACAAAGCCTTGCACATCTACTGCCAAACTATGGTTTGTCTTTTTCACCAGCAGTACACAGAATTTACTCATTGTGAATGCAATCCACAAAATGGCCATCCCTGTGCCAATACTAGGTGCCATAACCAAAGACAAAACTGCACAATCTAGCTGCTATACAAACACACAGCTAGAGTTGTTGTGAACAGCCAGATGCAACAGCTGTCAATCAGGGAACAGGACACTGTGGCCCTGCGGTACTTTGCAGAAGAATGTTGTGACTGCTATCCAGGGGTCATTTCGTAGAAAAAGAGCTGCAGGAACTCATTAGCATAACTTATTATCATATGCCATGCCCCTGACCATGCTGAAACGGCTGGGATTCAGCTGCTGCAAGAGGGGGGAGTGTTCCTCCACCTGGCAGTGGCCCGATCAGGGCTGTTTTGGCCCCAAGCCAGGCCGAAAGGGGCTCAAAATGGCTCAAAATGGCCATTTTGGGCAGGTTTGGGCCTGGATCAGGGCAAAACAAGCCCAGACCAAGTCAGTGCCATGCAGGGGAGGTTTCCCCTGCCTGGCACTGACCCGATCCCGGCCATTCTGACCCCGATTCCAGTGGAAAAGGGGGCCAAAATGGCCAAAAATGGCACTTTGGGGCCCAGATCGGGGCTGAAATGGCTGGAACTGGGTCAGTGCCGGGTGGAGGAGGCTTCTCCCACCCAGAACCAACCCAATAAGGATGATTTCACCCAATCCAGGCCAAAATGGGCCCCAAACGGCCGAAAATGGCCATTTTGGGTCCGTTTCAGCCAGGATTGGGGCCTAAACATCTGGGACCCGGTTGGTGCCAGGTGGAGAAGGCTTCCCCCACCCGGCACCGACCTGATCCAGATGGTTTCGGCCCAATCCTGGCCAAAAATGGCCATTTTGGCCCATTTTGGCCCGGATCAGGGCCTAAACGGCTGAGACTGAGTTGGTGCCAGGCAGGGGAGACTTCCCCCACCTGGCACCAACCCAATCTGGATGGTTTTGTCCCTGATCCGGGCTGTTTCAGCCACAATCTAGGCCGAAATGGGCGCAAAATGGCACCATTTGGGCCTGGATCCAGGCCTAAATGGCCGGGATCGGGTTGGTGCCAGGTGGGGGAGCGTTCCCCCGCCTGGCACCAACCCAATCTAGGCCATTTCAGCCCCGATCGCGGCCATCTCGGCCCCAATTGAGGCCTAAACGGCCCCAAATTTTTCAAAGTCAGGTGGGCAGGACAACCTGACTGTTGGGGGAACTGCTGGAATGGCGTTCCGGTGCATTCCCCCTCCAAATGAGCCCTGCTGCTACCACCAATCACAGCACTGATAATAGTTGTTGTATGGATGCTGGGCAATGCCCACTTGTTAACAAGGCAGTTGCAGGGAAGGGGAATCTCATTTCCTCTTCCTTTGCTTTTCCTGTCCAAAACATCATTGTCTGTTTCTTCCCCTCCCCTGCTTCTCAAGGATCCTTCTCATTTTCTTCCCCACTCTTTACCCTCCACCCATCTCTCTGGAAAATCCCCTTACCCTCCCCCTCTCTCCTAGGCATAGCCTTACCCCCTTCCCAGGCTCCCTCCCAAACACTTTAACCCTTCCCCCCTCCCTGGTAAATACTTTTTCCTTCCTCTCAGGTAAATGTTCTTATCCTTTCCCTCCCTGGCTCCCTCCCAAATACCCTTACCCTTCTAGTCTTCATTTCAAACACCCTTCACTCCCCCCTCACATGTTCTTCCTCTCTGTTCCCTCGTTCTTACTTCCTTGAGGTGCCTTGGCTCAGCGCTGGCCCTCCCTAGGCTGGGGAGGGGGGGTCTCACCATACTGCAGCATAGTTTGGGTATGGCAGGGCTCTGCATGTGCAACAATGCTCCCTGCAGCCCAGTGCCTGTCAGGGACACCACCACTCCGCTGGGGCTCAGCACTGGCTGGGTGCTCTGGGGCTCCATGCATCTCAGTGCTGCCTCCCTTGTCTGATTGCTGACCTGTTCCATATGTCCCAGAATAGCAGCTGGGGGGTGGGGGGAGCAAAACAGGCCCTGCCCTTCTGTCTGATCAGATCTTGGCATACTGTAACAGGAGGTGAGTAAGGAGAGCTTGAACACAGCATGTACTGTTGTTTAGGGGAGGATTAAGCCCCCAATACAACATTTTTTACTTTTTGTATTTTTCTGCGAACTTGGTGGGGTTCCCCCAGGTTGCAGAAGCCTCTGTTGTGTTTCCAAGTGGCCCCAGCCTGTGAGTTTAAATTTATGCAGATCAGGGCCAGTTGTCTATTGGCCATTAGTATATAATGATGCTGATGCTGAAGTATGCATTATTACAATAAATCACAGCCTTGAGCAAAAGTGGATGGAGGGGTCATAGAAAGTATAAATGTAATTATGTTTTGAACTGCTGCAAACCTGAGTTGTGATTTTAATGGTAAGCTTTTGAAAGAAACTGTGCTGTAGAAAAGGCTGAGTTAACAAGGGAACAGTTGAAGAAACTCTAATCTCGATTGGCATGTTGACTGGGAAGGTCACTTCCATGCACGCGTTCTCAGCTGGAGTCGGGCTCCCTCTGTCAGCCCAATTGTCCTCTGCACTCCAGATACTAAGACAAACTGAAGGTGCCTTCACTCTGCCAGATCCTTGTATTTTACTAGTTTAAAGCGTTTCCTTTTTTCCTGTCAGCTTACATATCGTTTCCACAGAGCAGTAGCCACAAAAAGGAGCATTGTGTGTGCAAGTGCCTTTTCAATCCCTCCCCTTAAAGGCACATTACCCTGAATGAAAACAACACAGAGATTTCATTCTTTGCCACTGCTGTTTAGCAAGCAGGGGAACCTGACAAGTATTATAAAAACGGTTTCAGTTGGGTTTTAACAACTAAAAGGAAATCCAATATTTTTTAAAAAAATTGAAAAATGCCAATTGCTCCCCCCCCACATAAATCAAAGTAAAAAAAAAATAAAGTAGTCATATGATGCATCCACCATAATCCTGTTTTAAATTAAAAGGATTCTCTTAATTCATAAAAGGCAATGAATAAAATGATAAACTAGCCCAAATGAGGAACAGATCAGGAAGACGAGTAGAAGAGCTGGGCTTAGATTGGAGCATCTCTGCTTGGGATTGCATTGTAAATCTTTGGATTTACTATCTTTACATTTTATAAATAGATCTTTTATACAATGAATAGTGTGCTTTTTAAATTAAAGAGATTTTTTTTATTACGTTTTAATAGAAAACAATAATTTCCCTTTCTTAACCCAGAAACAACATATTATACAAATATAATAATTGCAATAATCTAAGAAAAGTCCAGATTAATAGTAACGCAATATTTTGGAAGTTCTTCTGGCAGTGAAAGAATATGAACAATGAGCAATGACAAAAGCACTTTGAGTAAACATATCATTAAACCACTGGATATACATCCGTTTTCAACTCATTAACAGTAGTTATGCAAGGAACAAATAATGCAAGACGGGCCTGCCAGGAAGAGCGGCCAGTTCCACTCACCTACCTTGGACCAGTTGTTTCAGTGAAGTCTATGGGGCTACACTGAGTCTACTTAGGGTAAGTGGCACAAACATCTTGAAAAAAGTTCATAATATACCAATAGATATATTGATATATACCAATAGATCTAGTAAATTATGAATGATAAAAACAGAAATTGTTCATACAAAAAATAATTAACTTTTAAAAAATAAACCCTGAAATCTATTATCAAGAAAAAAATGAACAATTATGGAGCTACAGCAACATTGTTATTTGTGATTTTGTCACTAACTTGTTCTTGCAGTCTTGGACAAGCTATTTTTTAACTTCCAGAATTTGTTACTACTGATTAGAG
Organism: Eublepharis macularius; assembly: GCF_028583425.1. Lineage (NCBI taxonomy): Eukaryota > Metazoa > Chordata > Lepidosauria > Squamata > Eublepharidae > Eublepharis > Eublepharis macularius. Next base: position 62,448,237 of record NC_072798.1, read on the forward strand.
GTTTTCTTATGGCACAGAATTGTTATGGCATTTAATGGATATTCCACATATAAAGGACTTGTAGATCCTGGATCTTAGCTTTCTCTACAACAGACTGATGATAAGAAAGCGTCACATTTGTAATTAGAAACAGAGGCCACCGGTTTACTCTGTCAGATACCATGTAGAATTTACATTAATCAATAGGAACTGAACATACACAATGTGTGTGCTATAAGCCTAAAGTAAATAGGAAACCATCGCACTTTAAACATTAAATACCTCTGGATATATAAATGCATAACTGCCAACAAAAAGATACGTCTTTATAGAGGAACTTAAGTTCCTTTTCTGAAATATAAGCGAGAATGAACTGTACAGCTGATGTTTTTGTAGTATTCATTAGTTTTATTCAAGCAGGGCCATATCATGATCTGTAAACCAAAAAAATAGTTTAAAAGATGCAACTAGATTTTCATAATAGCATTTGTATTTTAAAAATATAGGTACACCTCCATCAGCTCTCCTCATCTCTGAACTCCTTTTGATGTTAAAATTAGGCCTACAGCAGCCCTGCTTTATACAAGAATAGGGAAGGTGATAGTTTCATGCTTCTGTTTGCACTGGCAGTCTTAGGTACTGGTCAACCAGGGCTGTCGCTCCAGGCCCTCAACCACTGTGCAGCTGCCCTGTCTGCCCTCTCTGCCACTGCAGCAGCTTGAGAGATGAGAGAAAAAAGGCTGCCCCTCCAATTGCCATACATATGCCCTGCCTCTGTCATACTGCAACTGAGTCAACATGACAGGCAGTGGGAGAAGGGGTTCTGTAAGACGCTGCTCGTTTACCAGCCAGCCCCAGCCAAGCAGCTGGCTGGCAAGTGAGAGTTTGGGCAAGTGGCACACAGTACCCCCCCCGCTCCCTCTATGTCTCAGTCCTTCCTTGTTGGTGGCAGAAAGAACCCCTTCCCACCTGTGTAGCCAGTCACTGTTATTATCTGGTTGGCTGGTACACAAGGCTGCAGCTGTGTGGGAAGGCAGCACGCACACACAACTACAACACATGCTCTTTCTTCTCTTCTGTGGCCCATGTAGTAGCTGCTATGCTCAGACAAAATTCACAGGTGATGAAAGTGTGTGATGGTGGAAATAAAGGGGGTATGGGGGATCTCCATCTCTGACTTTTTGTCCAAGGCCCCATAAGCATTAAGACCATTCCTCCATGTTTGCCTGTTATCAGCACAGAAACATGGTATTAAAACTAAAGACTACGCAGTGGGTTAATCACACTAAATTATGGTTTGAGTTTCCAAATATATAACAAGCAAACTATGATACAAAGCAGGATGAATTTCATACCCTCTCAGTTACTAATTCACACATTATGGAGTGCACAGGTTGGTTCTGGGAAACCTACCCTATATAACAGTCAAATGTGAGTTAAAGTTCTCAGTTCTTGCGTATGTTGTGCTCAATCTGGAACAGAACATGTAGGTTTCCCCAACAGACCAGATATTGCCTCTAGACTGTTTCAGGTCAGGTAAAAGGTATGGAAGGGAAGGCTGAATTGAGCACTATGTACATAAAGGACTGAGGACAACCAGCAAATCATGCCTGCTTGTTAAACAGGGGAGGAGGCCCCCAGACCCAATCTGTGTACTCTGTAATGTGTGAATTGGATTCATGATCACTCCCATCTGCATGATGAAACAGATTTTGCAGGCACAGTAATGGCTACAACTATGTTTGTCAATTGACATCAACCATACTTGGCTGGCAAACCATAGTTTATGAATTGGGCTTGTTGGCCAGTTACAAACCATGATTTGTCAATTGAGACATCACAATCAAACCATGGGTAAGCTTCCTCAGCCATGTTTTGACATGATGCTTGAACTGAGCCAATGACATTGCAGGCAGACTTACCAGCACAAGTATTTATAGTGCTATTTGAAACACTTGCAAGACCAGCTAATCTGACACAAGAACCAAAGTAATGTCTATTTCTGAAAATGTTGTTTAAAAACATATTCAGAATGCCAGCTGCTGAAATACTGTAGGATTAAAATCTTTGTTCTTATTGATAGGGCATAAGTATCACATCTTTAGGTATCAGGCCTGCAGAAATATTTCAAAACGTTTTTCAGTACTTGGCATCCAAGATTTTTAAAGGCTTACCTACTGCTTACCTACTTACGTACCTACTAAGAGCCACGTGGCACAGAGTGGTAAGCTCCAGTACTGTGGCCCAAGCTCTGCTCATGACCTGAGTTCGATCCTGGTGGAAGCCGGGTTCAGGTAGACAGCTCAAGGTTGACTCAGCCTTCCATCCTTCCGAGGTCAGTAAAATGAGGACCCAGTTTCCTGGGGGTAAAGTGTAGATGACTGGAGAAGGCAATGGCAAACCACGCCATAAAAAGTCTGCCAAGAAAATGTCATGATGCGACATCCCACCATGGGTCAGTAATGACTCGGTGCTTGCACAGGGGACTACCTTTACCTTCTTTTACCTACTGCTCATATTTTAGCCGTAGATGAACAAAGGCAGGTGGACTAAAGCTGTGCCATCACATAATTTGGAAAACTTCGATTTAGTCAAAAAAGAGTAGCATCACCTGATACTTTCATTAAGCATTGTGTAGGCTGATCAAAATAACACTAATACTCTGTCCAGTCATACATGTCCTGCTCTGCATCTGCAAAGCATATAATGCAGCTAAATTCTTCATAACAAAAATGCATCCTCCTAGACAGTTTTACAGAGCCAGCTACTCATAAGGAAAATACTGTTCTATCAAATGTGTAATGCATAAACTTGAAAACTTATTTTAGAAACTAAGAGGTGCAATTTATAATTTCCAATACTTCCCTTTGCTTTGTTTTCCATAGGACAATTTTGGGCTGTTAGTCTTGTGTAATTAACACTGAAATACATGTGCACATTTAGGAATAAATTCCAATGGATGTAGTGAGACTTACTTCTGAGTTAATATGTACAGTATTGAGCTATAAATCTGTAATATTTATTTAGAAGTGACTTCTAGTCAAGCAAAGGAGAGTTATTGTAAAATGTGCTTAGAATCAGGATGCAGGGCACCCCAGATTGTACAGAACATGAGGAAGTGATCCGTCTTGCAATGGGATGAGCAAATATGATGCCGAGTGCGATCTGTTTTAAAAAAACATAAGTAAGCAGCTTTGCCATTTTGCCCCTAAGCAAGAAATTACCTGGGACAATCACTGAATGTGTCCATCTTCTACCTCCCTCTGATTATCTTAAGATGAGTGGTATTCAGAATAATAGGAAAGAGTCCAGTAGCACCTTTATGACTAACCAAGTTGGTTAGTCTTAAAGGTGCTACTAGACTCTTTTCTATTTTTGCTACTACAGACTAACACGGCTAACTCCTCTGGATCAGAATAATAGGATTTCCCCTGAAGTGTACATATTCTGCCCATCCTGTTTACAATATACTTCTCTAAATGGAATGAGAAGGTGCTGCTAAGAAAAAGCTATTGATTAACAACAACAAATGAAATGCAACTTCATTTAGCATTAACTTTTTCCTCAGTTTTGGACTATATGAGTTTTACAAACAGTAAACAAATTGGTATTAGTTTAAAATAAAACAAATTGGTATGAGTTTAACCGAGGCAGCTTGATAAAATGGTATCTCATAAAATGATATGGCTAAGGTTCAACCTTTATCATTTTGTATTATGTCAAAACCCATACCTATCTAGCTCACACCTTGCTCTACTATAGTTGAGAATAAATGAGTATCAATGATTTAAAATTCCACAAAATAGTAATGCAGTACTTCCAGCTGAAATGGGAGAACAATTATCCCTATTTAAGGCAGTTTCTAGTACTGAGGTCTCATACTTTACTAGTTGTACTATGCTCAAGTTTATTTTGCCTTGGGCCCCTTGAAAATTATGGGCACCGAGTAATTGGTCTTCACTGTCTCGAGTTGCATTTGTGCTTTCTGTGACACCCAGTACCAGTACTTGGGGAGATTAGGAGGAAGTATCAACTATCTATCTAAGCAAAACATGAACCCAGAGCCTTCAGAGATGGACCAAAGGGTTCAAACCTGGCTACTGCACAAATGCAACTTCCTCCCAATATGCTATACTAGTTCTTAATATATCCCAAAATGAGAACTCAACATGCCCCACTATATTCACAGTGAATAATCCATTGAGTTGCCTAATGAGCAACATCTTGTCTTGGAGAAAATATTCTAAATTAGGGTAGAGTAGCTTGTTTTTTCCTGTCAAACCCATCACCATTGCCTAAATATGAGTCTACTTGAAGTTTTACCATTTTATATAGGCATGATTTGGAGAATGCAACATTAATTGTATGCACATAAAGTTGATTTAATTTGTGCTGTGAAGTGTCTACAGCCAAGAAGGTAAAATTCTATTTTGTATTCAGCACATGGATGAATGTCTCCAGAAAAAGGAGGGGGGGGGGATTACTGAGCAATGCCATTAAGAGCAAAGCTATCCATGGAAATACACAGATTTTCTTAAGTGGAAAATATTTCTCTTTTGAAGAAAAAAAAATAACACCATGTTGCCACGAGCAGCAGATATATGTTTCATAAGCTGTATCAGAAGCCTAATCTGTGTTCCTGAATTCACACCCTTGGAAGTATGTTCTGTGGGGCATACTTTTAAGTAAATAGGTTGAAGTCTCAGAAGGGTGGAGCAATTAAAAGGAATTTTATCTACTTGAAATGCAAAGAACATTCATTACTGTATTATATTGTAACAATTGGAAAGAAAAAACAAACCAAGAACAAACCAAGACAAATACATCCAGACTGCAAGTATCACACATTTAAATGCAGAGAACAAGACAAAGTTACCCATGAGAGTATGGATATAATAAATAAACATAATAGATTTTAATACAGATCCGCCATCATATCATTACAAAGATACATCTGTCTTTGTGTACTACAAGACACCAGAAGTGGGAGCAATATAACAGAAAGTCGTGTGTTTTCCATTTACTTTACTCTTTATTTTTCACTTTCTAGGAAGGACATGCAATACTAAGAATGTAGGCCAGATACAAGTTCACAGAACAAGAGCTATCTATTATGTCTACTGCTTATTCCAACACACCATTTTAGCTCTCTAAATCTCAACAGAGATCAGTTAAAAATTAAATCAAATGCTATAGTTCAAAGCCTTGCCCTGAGGATCAAAGGTAAAGATAACGGCTAGCAGTTCTAATCAAGTTTCTGTTGTTATCTCATTTTAATTACCCTATAAACAATACATAATATAACACATTTGTGTAAGTATATTGCACTTACTCTGACTGGTTAACAGCACATATCTATAAAAGTTTTATACCCCATTATCTGATGAACAGGTGATTAAACAAAGATTTTTGGAAACCGATACACTACTGAAACTTTTGCAAGAAAGAAATTCTGCTTCTATGAAACATGTTGCAATTCCTGTTCTAAGAATCCTAAGTGAACAAGGATTTGATACTGAATTGAGATCCCCATTTGTACAGCACCATCTCGAGAGACACTAAAATAAGGTTACCGGCATACAAGTACTGAGAAGCCACAACTACATAGTTTCCCAGTGCATGCTGCAAAAGAAAACTTGGTGAGATAATCACAATATACATTAATTTTTATATGAAATGCTTTATGTGAGAAATGTTCCAATACAGAAGGGTCTATAATAATCCTCAACTGTACTTTTTTCACCTAGGATTACAAAAATCATTGCTGACATACATATGCTGTCAGTCTATGCTATATGATAGCAAATCAGTAGAGAAATACAAAAGGCAGATGAATTTTTTTATTTAATTTATTTTGTTTTTATCCCGCCTTTCTTCCCAATGGGGACCCAAAGCAGTTCATGCATTTCTCCTCTCCTCTGTTTTATCTTTATACAACCCGGTGAGGTAGATTAGGTTGAGAGGATGTGATTGTCCCAAGGTCACCCAGTAAGCTCCCATGGCAGAGTGGGGATTCAGACCTGGACCTCCCAGATCCTAACCCGACACTGTAACCACTATAATACTCTAGCATCTATCCACACACAGGTGATTTATGCCTGTGGCGACATATCACTCTTGTGCAGCCTACATCTCCAGACTGTGACTATGCTACACTAAGAGAGCAATCTTCAGCAGGTCTACTCAAAAGCCTACTCAGTTCTACTCAATGGAATTTATGCCCAGGAAAGTGTTCTTAGGATTGCACTGTAAGAGGATGGCTAAGGATCCCAGTCCTCAAACAACTGAGTGTGCAGCAGTCTTCGTCAATGTAATCAAGTGATTTGGTTATTCTCCGAAGAATTCTAATCATAGTCACACCCTTCTCAGTCCATTGAAGTTAATGGTCATAGAAGGTGTTACTGATTCGGAGTGCACTATAAAGCTTACAGTTTTAATGGGAACATGGATTGTGTGCATTATGATGGCATAGTTCCCGATGATGAAAATGTTCACCTGCAGCTAGACTTGTAAAATCATGGTGCCAGACACTGAAGAATTCATGGTGCATTTGAAGTTCCACATTGATGTCCATGCTTCACATTTGGGAAGTTTGCACGAGAATCACTATACCCTAAGCTTCCTACCGCTTGGGTGTCATAATGTGACAGAAAGATCTAAGTCCCTCCCTTTGCCCTAAGATTAAAGAATCACCCCAATCCTTGATCATTACTGTGTCACACACCCTTTCTGTAGATTAACTCTCCTCCCAGCTTCAACAGGGATTTGGGATTTTTATGTCACTATAAGTGATAACTGTCTTTGCCAAACCTGACGTCAACTAGTTTACTGACAGTTACTGAATGGTCCTTGTATTTTTCTTGATTAGATGCTAATTTTATCATTTATCCTATACATTCCTGCATTTCATGACCTCCAAGTCCTCCAACTTATTTCCTTCCCACGCTTCCTTCAAAAAAAAAATGACAACATAATGAGGATCCAGAACATGAAAGTTTCTGATGGAACAAAAGTGTGTTGAGTTTTTCATGTGTCACGGGACTCCTGTTTCTTTCATCTCCTGGAGCTCTCTTGCTTCTACAGAACAGCTATCCCAATTTACAAACATTAACTTGTCAGCCCCACAACTAAGCTCACATGCATTTCTGCAGCAGAACTGATCCGCACGAAACAAGCCTTCAGGATCTAACAAGATCCACAGTTTTGGGAAGAAATCTTTCCAGCATCGCACTTCAGGGATGCCCTCCTGTCCCCTATGCACGAGATTGCTGGATTCCCCTTGCACCGGCTCTTTTGGAAATGGTTGCTCTTTTCATTTTTTTCGGATGTTTGTTGCCCACCCTCCTCCCTGCTTGGAAATCCAGGTGGCTTAGCTGGACTTCCTAGGAGGTGTCCCACGAGCCATTAGAGACCCCACCCTAAAACCTCACTCGCTCCTTAGCACACGGGAACGTGGGGCGATCCCCGCCGGCCAGGGAGCCCGGAGCGGCTGCCGGCGCCTCTTCCCCTCGCCCGCCCCTCCCGCCTCCATGCCCCGCCCGCCCGCGCGCCAAAACTTACAGGTAGGAGGCGAAGACGCTGAGGTTGGCGGGCACGCTCGTCAGGCCCAGGTCCGAACAGTCCACCCGCACGAGCATCCCGTCGGGCTCACAGTGACAGGCGGCCGGGCAGCTCCTCTGTCGCTTCCCCGCCGCGCCGCCCGAGCCTTTGGCAGGCGCCGCGTCCAGCCGCAGCAAAGTGAGGAGCAGCAGCGCGCGGGCAGCTGTGGCCGCCGCCGAGGAGGTGTCCATGGTGCCAGGGCGCGGGGGCGGCGAGGAGGGCGCGGGGGCTTCGCTGAGCAGCCGAGGGCGCCGCTGTCATCCCCCGGGCGGTGACTGGAGGGTGCCGAGAAGCGCCGCCGGCTCTTAGCTGGGGGGTGGCGGGGGGAGCCTTCCCACCTCAGCTCGGGCGGGACCTCTGCGAGGAGGTACCGCCGAAGAGGCAAGCGCGACTGCCCTGGAGCCGGTGGCGCAGTTGGGACGCCGCTGGCGCGCCGCGCTCTGTGGCAGCATCTCAGCTTACACGCCGTTTTAAAGAGCTGGAGTCTGAACCGCGCGCGCCCACTGACGTCGCCCGAGCGTTGCCCGGCGCGGCGCTTCCCCGACTCCTGCCAGCGCCTGGGGGAGGGCTCGTGTGAGCGGGGAAGCTCGCCAGGGGGCGGGGCGCGGGCTCCGGTTGCTGAACGCGAGCAGCCGAAGCGGGCGCGCGGCCCGGCCGAGAGCGCAGCGCAGCAAGCGGGCTCCGTCTCCGTCTCTCTGTGTTTGGGGTGGGTGGGCGTTGTTTGTGACCTCGGCCTTTGCGCCAAACCGGGGAAGGGGGCCGGCTTGGCAACGGCTCGCCCCTCTGAAGTTCGTGACGAAGAGCGTCTTTCTCCCCTCACACACGAATTACCTCACGCTCAGTAAAAACAAACAGGAGTCTTGTCACGCCTTACTGACAAAACTTTATTCTAGTTCTAAGCTTTTGTGGACCAGAGCCCACTTCTGTGAACACAATGTGTCACAGGCAGATCTTTTATGCAGAAACATGGAAACAGATAAACACGTGTACACAGAACTGGGTCAAGGGGCTACGAAGCGCAGCGTGAAATGTACTATCCAAATCAAATCCAAAAAGGACCATGCACTAGTTATCTTTAAAGGATCGAGTCTATTGGCATCGTAGAGACCAAACGAGATTTTCAGAGTATAACGAACCCAGAGTCAAAACTCCTTCAAATACTCTCAAAGGTTTACACCCGGAAAATCTTGTTGGCCTCTAGGGTGCCACTGGATTCAAATCCTGCTGTTCTACAGTGCTGACCAACATGGCCACCTATCTGAAACTAGTTATATTAAGCTAGTCAACACTTACAATAGGTGGAAAGTCCCAGGTGTTGCCTAGGAAGTTAAAAGAAGTGAGATTAAAAAAAAGTCAAGTCTCCATTGAACTGAGTGGGGAGAGAGAGCTAGTGTAAGGAAAGATGGATCTATGGCACAGTGATGACTTCATGTGGAAGATGTGACTAAAAAATAAACAGTAAACAGCTGCTGCCTATGATAAGTCTCTGAAGATTCCTACTGGGATTTCCACCTATTTTCTGACAGAGGCCATGGGCCTTTACCAAGGGCCTGAGAAATAAAAAGTCAGCAAGTGAAGCCTTCCTCAGAATGGAGGTACGGTGATGGGAGGGGGCTTTTCTATCTATACAAGTAGCCATGGCTTGGGGACAGGGGAGACATCAGGAAGCCTCTTGTGCTTGCTTTACACATGATAGTTGCCCAAAACACGACTGGTGGTGGACTAAGCATTCCTGCTGGGTGTTACTATTTTTTTTAAAATGGGTATATTATTCCCAGTAAAAGGAACATCCAATAAGAAATAATGATCATTGTGAAATGATTATCTTTCCAGAAGGAATAGACAGATGTATATTCATAGCCTTCCTGTGTCTCCCCTTTCCACACAGCAGACAAATGCAAAGGTTTGTGTATACTGTTAGGTGTGCCCACCTTCTCCAAGCAGTGAGAAAATCCAGAGACAATACGACTAAGTCTCAGGTATGGCTTCCATGGGTGAGAAAAGACCCTGGAGACCATTGGTGTTCTTGCAATCGGTGCTTTATTTCCAAGTAGAACACAGGTGGAAGCATCCAGACCTCCTACAAGGCAGTTATGGTTGTCACCTCCAGCTTGGGAAAATCCTGGAGACTTGGGAGATGTATCCTGGAGAGGGCAGAGTTTGGGGAGAAGAGGGACCTCAGTAGGGTATAATACCTTACTCCACATCAGATCCTATATCGTATAACAAGCTTCATTTTCCAGCTAGCTCTCATTCTTTCTGCATCTCAAATCCCAATTTACCTTTTTCACATTTAATTCCTGAAACCCATTCCCTGAGCTGCATTGAGAGAGACCTTCTCCAAGATCTGATGAGTCCTTGAACAAGAGAGATCTCTGGAAACCATCTTCTGACAATTAGGTCTCATTGTTAAATTAGAGCCATTAAGAAGCATTAACATTCCTCTTTAGGCAGACTCATGCTGATAGACCCATACATGCTAATAAGGCAACTTTCTCAAAACATTATAAACCTTGAGTCTCAGTGAAAATGGTGGACTATAAATAAAGTAAATAAATTCAAGGCATTGATCAAATCTAGTTAGTGAAAGAGTATATCCAGCATGGCTCAGAGGGGATGCCAAGCTCATTATAACCTTTCAAAGAAAGTTTCATACATAGTATGACAAGATAGCTTAGAAATTACATTTAGACATTAGATCAATCAGAATTTAGTTCAAAAATATATGGCCTGCTATTGTCCTCTAACATCCCTAACAATTTTAGTTATCAAACTAAATGGCATAAAGACCTTAATGAAGTACTGACATTAGACAACTGGGGAAAAGTATGGGCATCAAAATTAAACAAATCTACAACTATATTAACTAAAATACAAAGCTATAAAATTATACACAGGTGGTACCTAACACCCAAAAATCTCCTTAATTTACTTTTCAGCATCACCCTCTTGTTGGAAGAAATGTAATAATGAGGGTAATTTTGCTCACTGTTGGTGGGAATGTCCCTTGATATCTCAATTTTGGTCAGAAATATTAAATATTATTAAGGAAATAACAGGGTACAGTGTCCCTATGTCACCAAAAGTAATCTTCTTGGGACTGTGGGATCAGACATCAATCCCAAACGTTAGAAGAGACCTTATCAACTCTCTCCTGGTGGCGGCTAGGAGTGCAATAGCAACCAAATGGAAAGACCAATCTCCACCTACTACAGAACTTTGGTTTACAAAAATCTGGAACCATTTGATAATGGAAAAAATAACTGACACCTACATCAGACGGAATATCAATCTTCAGGATCAAACTTCTGGGAAAAATGGATCCTATTTTACGAATATATAGAAGCAAGAGATCTGCAACCTCCCTCTTCACACCACTCATTGTTGATGTATTAAAGTTGAAGCACTGTGTTAATATTTGTAAATGTATAATATTTGTATTATATTGGTTTGTTGTTGGATTATTGTTACAGTTCTAAAATTGAATTAAAAAAATTAAAAAAATAAATCAGAATTTAGTTTTGCCCACCAAAGCTTCCACATTCAAAAATGGAGGAATTACATATATAACATTAGATTGTAAAAGTGTCAGAATGTTATTATTGGACATAGTTTGCAAATTAATCTATCTGTATCCTTATCAAGGGTTAGTTGTTTGTCAACCTATTTTTTTAGCAGGAATGGAAATTTGGAGTCTGCATATTTTGATCCATTGATTTGTTAATGGCTGAAAATGATGTTCTTTTCCAATGTTTGAGTCACATGTACTAGGAGGTTGGCAACCACTCAGAGATCCTCCTGTTACAGGCAGTCATCATGTTGTCTGAAAGGAGCACTACATGGATTTGCAGCTTCAATATATGTGATGCAAACCCCTGAAAAATCAGGGTTTGATATAGTGGTACTGAGGCAGTCTGAGTAGGCAAAACCCACACAGTGCATCTTTTAGACAACATGGCAACTATGTGTATTGGGAGATTCATGAGTGGTGCATGCTTCCAGTACATGTAGTTGGAATGTCTGAAGAGCTCTTATGACATGCTTTGTTGGCTGTTTACAGATCTTTGATTTGCCCTCCCCTCCCAGTCTTACTATAAATACATAATGTTTTGTAACTTGTCAGGATGATACCGGAGCGCAAGGTAGGTTATTTGAGGGGGAAAGAATCAAACAAATATGCATACTTGATGCAAACAATCAAACAAATATGCATACTTGAGCTAGGGAAAAGAAAGCAGAAAAAAATCAACTGATTCATCTGGAAAGATTTGAGCCAAATCTCTGATTTGTTATAGGCACAAAACACTCCCCAAGGAGTGTACACCAACCACTGCAGAGCAGTTCTGTTATAAACATATTTATTAATGTGCATGTGTAACATCCAAATATTTCTGTATGCATCTTGGAATTCCTAAAGAACTACCTTGATCAACTTGACTGTTCTACAGTCTCATTAGCTTCTATCATAGCATACTGAACCTTCATTTCTGGCAAACTGGCAGTCCTATTCATTGTGTTTTCCTAAAACTGATAATATACTCAACCAAAGGATGCCAAAATCGTTTTAGCCAACTGATAAGTAAATATTTTTAAACCTTATGATTAAATTCTATTTGTACTCTGTGCAGAGATACTGTAGACATATTTAATTTGTTCTAAATGGGTATAAAGTCCATTATTTACCTTGTTCTTTTCATACTGAGGAAATAATGAGTTACGCTTGATAGCTTTACTCACCTCCTTTTGATAAATAAAGTTTGATTAATAATTGAGAGGGAAGGAAAGGATACTTTGCCTGAATGGTATTTGTTTTGTTTGATATATGTTTGCAATCTAACACGGCATAAGCAATATTAACATATCGCTAATACAAATAATATATTTTTTTTAAAGTACAAGAAACAGGATATGATTGGATTGGAATTCTTTATTTTATTACATATGCCCTAGTATGTGTACTTGAAATCAGAACTATTTGAGCATCTGACACTTTTTTCTTTTTGTCTCTTTCTGTATATATGAAATTAGATACTCCCCTCGCCCCATTTAGAACATTACACTTATGGGGCTTTCTTTCTTTCTTTCTTTCTTTCTTTCTTTCTTTCTTTCTTTCTTTCTTTCTTTCTTTCTTTCTTTCTTTCTTTCTTTCTTTCTTTCTAGCACATACTAGCACATTTTTATTCTGCACTTCCCCAAATAGCTCAGAATGGCATACATGATTCTTTCTTCTGCATTTTAGATAGGTTAAGATAAGAGAGATGTAACTGGCCCAAGGACACCCAGCAAGCTTCTATGGCAGAGTGTGGATTTGAACCTGGGTATCCTAGATCCTAATTTGACACTCTAAGCACACACACACTGGCTGTTCCATCTGATCTGATTTGGGGGCAGCCTGCCCACTAAGCAGACCTAGTAAATTGCGTAGGGTACCAGCAGATGGCAGAGGCATCTCAACACCAAAAGATGCTTGCTGGGGCAAGTGGCAGCCCCAAGTGGAGCCCTGGGCCCTATCACCACCACCCAGGTTTCCCTGCTTGCCCTGTTTTCCTGCCCCCAGGAAAGAGGGAGGGAGGGATGAAGACTAGGAAGGCACCAGCTGCACTGCAGTCTCTTCCTCTGGCTTCACAGCAGCTGGGACTCAGTGACTGCCTTCCTGGCCAACCCCTGTAAAGGAAAGTGGGAAGAAGAACAGGTGGGCACTAGCTCCACCATGCTTCTTCCCTCTGACTTTGCAGAGGCTTGTGGCTCAGAGTGCACTGGGTGAGCTCTGGGCCCACATGCACCCATGTGTGGAAGGAGTGTCACTTGTGGCTGGCCTAGGGCACCAAAAGCCCTTGGCCCTGTCCTGATTTGAATCACTATGTCACCTTTTTGTAGTATATGTACAGCTCAATCTATATGTGGAAATGTTCCATTCCATTCATTAGTGCTTGTCCCAACTAAGTGTGCATAGAATTGAGAGCCAGCATGGTATAATGAGTGATTAAGGTGTTGGACTAAGATCTGCGAGAACCAAGCTCAAATTCCCACTCTACTATGGAAGCTTGCTGAGTGTGTGTGACCTTGGGCCAGTCACATGCACTCAGCCTAACCTACCTCACAGGGTGGTGAGGATAAAATGGAGGAGAGGAGAATGGTATAAGTTGCTTTGAGACTGCATTGAGGAGAAAGGCGGGGTGTGAATGGAGTAAACAAACAAATAAATTTGGATGAGGGGTTTCCCTGTTGTGTGCAGCCATTATGATCATTCAGACAGAGATGCGATGGAACTGGGTCATATGAAGGAGATGTAATATGCATGTGGCCATGACTTCTTTACTTTCATCAATGTATGACTTGCGCAGAAATGTATTGTTCATTTGGAAGCTCTCTGTTATGTCTTGAGTTGATCTGATATATCTGTAACAGGGTGTTCTTGTGAAGACTGACAAACTGTTAACAGTTGTAAAAAGACGCCTGAAGAATATACTTCCCATTTTCTGATATGACACACTAATCTCTTGCTTTTTATTCGCTCTCTCTCTCAAATATTTTGATTGTAGTGCACACATTATGACAATATGGCAGATGCTGCTTAGTTTCTGGGGAAGGGTAAGTGTGTATTTGTCAAAGTTCCTCTCAGAAGGTGCAAGCAAGACATTTGCTTCTGCTTATCCAGCATTCACTTGTATCCCCCTCACCAAGTCTTCAGCGCTGACCCATGCCAGACAGCACAAGCAAAATGTTTGCCTGTTTGCTGTTCTGTTCTCGTTGGAGCTGTCCCTGACAAGTAATCAGACAGAAGCCAATGTTTATATAGAATCAGAGGTTGCTTCCACACAGGGGCATGAAAACATGCCTCTACTGTGGCAGTAGCAACAAGCAGAATGGGAAGTGGGTGGAAATGGCATTCCCGTATCCTAGCCCTGTGCTGTTTGTTGCTGCCATTACCTGACCCCCCCCCACCCTCTGCCTTTTCCTCTGCTGTATTTGTATAAAGGCACAGACATAATGGAGACTGTGTAAGACCCCCTGCAGCATGGCAATCACTCCTTTCTCTTCCCTTTTCCTTTCCCAGCTAAACCATGTGGTAAACCTTCAGCACAGGTTGGCTGGGAAAAGAAAAAAAACTCTTTAAAGGGCCAAAGAGGGGGACAGAAAATGGAGAACTTACCTCTGCCACTTTAAAGGAGGAGCTAAGCACCACCCTCATCCCTAGTGACTCTGTGGATGGCGAGGCTGCTTGAATGCTCTGCCCATAGTCACCACACCATTTGATCCAGTTTAAAGGGTAACGCCCCAGAACAAATCTTGCTCATAAATAGCATAATGTTGCATGGATGTTCTGTTTCCATGTATATACTTGTATGTGTGTACAGGTTATGTGTATGTTCTGAGTTCTGTGACATTATTTGGCCATTGGCCACTGCCATGCATTGACTAATACATGGCTAATGTGGGAGCATCGATGAGTATTTTCCTGATTGGTTGCAATGGGATTATCAGAGACCTTGTGGGTATATCTGTTGCTATTTTGGCTTCTGTTTTGACAGCCATTGTTGCAGTGTTGCTGCTTGTTGCTGGACTAGTGTGGAATTGTGACTACATTGCACCCAGATGCAGCAGCTGCCTGTGCTAGCAGGATCTTAGGGTTGCTCTCTAGTTTTCTCATATAGATAATTTACTTGCTTATCTTTGGTATTATAACCATCTGTAGATGGGTCCCTAGTCTGTTAGAATGGGAAGAAAGGTATTCTTCTTATCCATATTGACCCCAGTGGATCACAATTTTATTTTGACTGAGGGCAGTTTCTGACACAGATGAACTTCACTAACTTTTATTCAGTGTTTGTCCAAGACATTTTGCTGATGAATGGTAAAGGTAAAGGTAGTCCCCTGTGCAAGCACTGAGTCATTACTGATCCCATGGGGGAGATGTCGCGTCACAACATTTTCTTGGCAGACTTTTTGTTACAGGGTGGTTTGCCATTGCCTTCCCCAGTCATCTACACTTTACCCCCAGGAAACTGGGTACTCATTTTACTAACCTCGGAGGATGGAAGGCTGAGTCAACCTTGAGCCGGCTACCTGAACCCGGCTTCCACCAGGATTGAAGTCAGGTTGTGAGCAGAGCTTGGGCTGCAGTACTGCAGCTTACCACGCTGCACCACGGGGCTCTTATATGGTAAGATGCCTTTAAATCCCTTACAGGGATGCTAGGGTACAGCTCTTGGATTCTATGTTGCTTTATTAGTGCCCCTATAAACATTGCTACTCCAAGAGGCTGCATATGCTCAATCCCTCAATCATGTGTCATATCGAATGTGTCCTGAGACCTCCAGATGCTGTCTGTAAAGTTCAATTCAACCTGTAAGAATACTGTAGAACATTATTCCCTATATCAGTGAATGCCACACCCTGAGAATATGAAACCACTATCTAGAAAGTTGAAATATTTAAATCTATATTTGCATTGAATTACTTTTACAAGATACAGTAGCAAACCTATTGTTAAACATTGTGCATGATTAAGCAGGTTCACTGAGTCATTGTTGGGTATCCTATCTCTTCTTCCTCACCAAGTATGATAACCTCTTCTGGGAGCTGGCAGCTGTTTAAAGGAGTGTCCAATCACAGTGCCAATTGTGTTGTAAGAAGTTATTTGTCTTTTCAACAATTCCCTTGGATGAAATATCATAACCATTCTCCTTAACATATTTAAAACTGAAAAGATTTTTCATTGAAAACAGTGCACATTGAAAATCTTGTTTTATCAAAACTTATTTAGAACGATTTGGGCTTGATCCATTTCACTGTGATTGCAGCACCCATGCTTGGGTGATCACCATAGGAACACCATCTCAGAGCACATGTTCTTTGATTATGCGCAAAGTGTGGGCTGAATTAAGATAGTGGAGGTGCACACATCCCTCCGTCCCCTTCTCTGCACTTGTAAGAAATTGGTTGAATTCAAGCCAATCAGCTTTCTATAGTAAACTGTGCATGTACAAACATACCCATGATGAAATTGCAAATATAACCAGCAATAGTTTACAAGGCAAAGTACTAAAGTCATTCAGCTTTAGAAGTCAGTTTGGTCCAATAAAAACAGCATAGTGTGTTTCTGTTCCAGGTCCTGAATTCATTAGCGCCTATTGTTTAGCATATAGGAATTTAGTTCATCTTCTTCAATGTACACTGAAGATCATATCTTCTTCATCAGCAGAAAGACTTTTCTCTGCTAAAAGGAAACACTGTAATGCTACAACAATGCAATCCTAAGCAGAGTTACTCCAGTCTAAGCCCGTTGATTTCAATTGCAATTTTTATATGGGTATTGTAAGTGGCTGAATAGACTGAATTTGGATATAAGATCAATGTTTTGTGGGTACAATACAGAGCTTTTTAGTTGTCTCACTATTTGTACGGTGTTTATTGGGTTACCCCTATTCCTTCTAATAGCTGGGTGTAATGCCTGTACACATGCTCTTCCATTTATGATTCTAGAAGGGGAGGGCAAGATTCTTTTTTGTTCTATGGAGAAATTCCACATATTTGTGGTTGATCAAACCAAGCCCTACAGTAAGCTAAACTAACTGGCATATAAAAACTATAGTCAGTAGTGCATGTCTAAGTTTCTGGAACACAGTGTGATGTGCAAAAGAGTTTTTGAACTGTGTGTTAGCCTGTGTCTGCATTAGGGTTTGTCAACTCCAGCTTGGGAAATTCCTAGAGATTTGGGAGCAGTGGCTACAGGGGGAAGAGTCTGGGAAGGAAAGAGAATTCAGCAGGGGTGGGGTGTCATTGTCTACCTCCCAAAGCTGCCATTTCCTCCAGGGCACTGACCTCTGTCTTCAGAAGATAAGTTGTAACTCTGGGAGATCACCAGACCCTGCCTGGAGGTTGGAATTCCTAGTCCGCACATAAATATTCAATCTGAAATGTTTATTTTTTCTGATCCCTGTGGTAAACTCTGATGAGATCAGGCTAGTCTGGGCTATTAGGGCGGCTACCAAAGATTGTAGCTTAGGCAGGATAACAATGTAATAATAATAATAATAATAATAATAATAATAATAATAATAATAATAATAATAAACTCTCAACAAAATGCATAGGTTTAAGGCCTAGGCATGTAAAAAACCCTAGTTATATATTTATATATTCCCCACCAATTCCTCCCTAATTACCTTCCCCCCCATTTAAAATTCTCACTAAGAAAGGCAAATACTTATTGCTTGCCCCCTCCAGTCCAGCATAATGCCGAGTGGTTCACTGTTAACTCAAAACGGTGACCCAAAGAGACAATCCTCTTTGGAAGTGTCCCAGTAACAGCTCCCAGAGAAATACCTTAATGGGCTATAAAGAGGTGGTACTTCAGCATGGCCTTGATACCCACAGAACTCATATTGGGGCACCCTGCTGGCCTCTTGTTGATCTCCACTTTATTGCCTCCTGTGGCTGCTGCTCTGTTTTTTAAATAGAGTCCTAATCTGCAGGACTAAATAAGGCTGGGGGGGGGCGTGTCTCTGGAGGACCACTGTCTCATCCTAGCCATGGTGTTTATAGCTGCTACTGGGTGCCAATAAAATGAGTCAGTGGTTGGCCCTAAAGAAATGACTGGCTGGACTAGAAGTTGGTGTGGTGAAACTGTGTACAGCATAGCTTCTTGTCTACATTACATTTGTGTTTCTTCCTCTTGGGATGTCTTGTCTGTCCTTTGCATTTGTTGAGGTACACATCGTTTATTCTTATACCAGGTGTATGCATATAGTCAGATAAGTGCCTTGTTATGAACTGCTATTTTTTAAAAGAGCTGAGCAAAATCTGAAGGGGTAGGAAGGGCAAGATCTGAAAGGGTGGTCTCTTGTTTTTGTTTTTTTTAACCAAAAATGTTTCATGAACTTTTTAGAATTAATCCTTCTCCTGCACACTAGGGTTTATGAGGGGATACATTGTTCAATATTTGTTCAATATTTTTTGTTCAGTTACAACATAATGTTTCAACAAGCTCATCATTATATAATTTAATTTGATAGGGTGTTGTCTGTTTGTCCACTTCTAGGTCAGAGCGCTTTTGATCATTTTTCCAAAATCTTGTTATTCCAGGAAATTCAGAAGTAAAATACCTCAGCAATAAAGTTATGCACTCTCACATGAAGGTTCAAAAAGGGATGTTTATCGGCTTGGATCCAAACATGTGTGAGAGGGAAAAGCTTGTACAAGAGGACCTTGCTTGCCTTTCCATTTCCCCAGCAGTCCCCTTCACACCCCAAATAGCCTTTGCTATAGACTGGGTGTATCCTTTTGAACAAAGTGCTACATGGTACAGAGAGCTGTAGTGAGAGGAACAGGGAAAATGTGTCCATCCTCACACTTGGCCCCCAATCCTCCAGAGAGACTTTTTGGAATGCAGAGAGAGATGCTGGAGCAAGGAGGGAGTGAGGAAATCTACTTGTGTGGAACTTCTTCTGCTTCTACATATTATATATCTCATTTCAAACTGGGGTACAGAGTGCAGATTAAAAGATCTGCAGAATGGAGCTAGGGAAAGATAGGGGAATTTCTCTACACATCTAAAGGAAGTCCCAATTTTGAAGAAAAATCTGGAATCTAAATGAGGAAAAAATCCAGGGTTAAAACTTCGCCGCCAGTTCATAGGCCTTCAATAGAGCCCTATAACATGTTCTCATAGAGTGATTCTGCACACGTTCGATAATGCACTTCCAATCCTCTTTATAGATCATTTGGAATGGATTTTTTTGTGTGCGGAACAAAAAATCCACCTCAAACGATTGATAAAGTGCATTGAAAGTGCATTATCCAACATGTGCGGAATCAGCCATAGTCTCGTCATGAGTCTGGTGCCATTTACGCTCTAGCCATCTCAACAAGCTCTTAGCTTCTCTTATCTCCTCATTATAACATGGAGCTACTGAGTGCTGAGGGAGAAGAAGTCATTCGGGAGCAATTCTATTGATGGCCTCCAGAAGACCTTATTCTAGGACTCAGTGAGCCCATTGAGTGAACTGCCACCAGGTCCAGAGAAATCTCTCAAAGCGTTCCAGAATCCAATAGGATTCATGGGCAAGCATAAACCATCTCGTTATCCAAGTGAGAGGGGATAGCTAACTTCAATCCCACCCTAACAAAGAAATGATCTAATCATGGCACCAGTTCACAGAAAAATGTGGACTTCGGATCAACCACTGCACAAAAGATTAAATCCAGCATGTGGTCAACATGTAAGGGAGCCAGCACAACCTGGGAGAGACCCAGTGTTGCCATGGTAGCCATAACGTCCCAAGGCTGCCCATGACAAGACAGCCTTCACGTGGATGTTGAAGTCCCTCGGGACCACTGACCTGGGGAACCCCAGCTCCCAAATGACAACAGCCTTTGACAGCTTCAGCAGGGTGTCAGCTGGTGAGCTGAGCAGATAGTAAACCAGCAAAACACTTATTCTTTCTCCAGATTCCCACGCCAGGCCTACATATTCATTGCCAGAAATCTTTCCTGCAGGGACCCTTCTGAAAGGAAAAATATCTCAGAGAAGTATTACTACCTCTCCAACCTTCTGGTTGCAATTAATGAAGGGCTGGGTAACCTGGTAGTGTTAATTGCATAAGAGGGCTCACATCTTCCTCACTCAGCCAGGTCTTGGTCACACAAACCAGGTCATAATTACCCTTCATAATAAGCTCCCAGAGGGTATCACTTTTGTTTTTCACTGACCTGGTGTTACACAACAGCAAACAGGAAAAGAAGGAAACACTGGGCCTGACCACCATCATTCTGAGGGATGGGACAGAGGTTAGATGGGAATCAAGCATCTCCATAGCTCGGCCCACTTCTTTGAATTCCATACTTCCACTGCCATACCTCCCTGCCCTACATATCACTGTGATACTCTGATCCTGGAGGCACATTCCAACTGCAGGCCTGAGACGTAGACAGCTACATGCCTGTCTATCCTGAGCTATCATGTCAGAATGTAGGCTAAAGATTGAGCAAAAAAACACCCCCTCAATACAAGGAAAATATCTGTACTAATTGGTACAGAAGAAAGAGTCTGATGTAATATGTCAGCTCTTGTACAAATATACTTTTTGTGGGTTTGAGATACAAAGCTTTGTGTGACTTGACTGGATGTGGATTTAAAGCCTCTCATGAACTTTCAGCAAATTTATCATCTTGGTGGATTTATCTTCATATTGTGGTGGGCTTGGACTCTGGCCATCGTGATGCAAAGGTGATGCATTTAACCACCAGAGATAGCTCCTCAA
The DNA here is from genome assembly GCF_028583425.1 of Eublepharis macularius. Taxonomy (NCBI): domain Eukaryota; kingdom Metazoa; phylum Chordata; class Lepidosauria; order Squamata; family Eublepharidae; genus Eublepharis; species Eublepharis macularius. The sequence continues at coordinate 62,469,080 of NC_072798.1, forward strand.
TGGGCCTTGAATGTCATGAAATGGTTTTACAGGATTGGAAGAAATGAACTTCCTGCTGAGCTGGAAAGAGAGTGAGGACATGTTTTTGTGTGAAAAGGATGCACTGGGTGCTGGAAGAAGGAAAGGAGCAGACAGCCACTGCTGGAGTTGGCTGAAGCACCTGAAGGGGGGCAGAATCTATCTTTCTCTCTGGATCCGATGTGAGTTGATGGATCTGCCGCCCTACATGTAACCTAGAAAATGCGCTGGTTTCAGCTACTTCACCTTTTCAGACTGAGTCATCATAACCCCTCCCAAATAACTGAAGAGGCAGTTTAAGACTGAGTTGGTGATACTGATGTAGATACCCACTCATAAACTGATTCATGTGATAACTCCATCATGAACAAACTTTTCTGGCCCTGAATTGTACTGAACAGGATCACTAGACTTCAAATATATGAAAACCTGATTTAGGATGTTTATTAAGACCTCATTCCATATTCTGCTTCGCAATGTATCCACAAGGGCCAGATCCTGTTGTCAGTGAATGGTTGTCCCTTGTAGAAGGGCAGCAGCAACAGTAATCTGCTCTGGTGGTGAGAAAAAGTTATGGAGAAGGAGGTGGGGGGGAAGAGTCAAGAGGGACTACTAAATGGAATCTTGGGGCAGTGGTGTTCTACTCACAGGTGTCTGTGGTGGTGGGGAGGGGGCACTCCCCCCGAATCCAAAATAAAGATTGTAAGCAGTCAGGTGACCTGCAGTTACAATTGATAGACCTCTCTCCCCCCAATTATTTCTGGAGATGTCCTTGGCTCTGCTTGCCTTGCTTTGGACCCCATTGTAGATGTTCTACAACTGAAGGGGTTGTCGTTTTTCTTTGAAAAGATTCCATTAGTGCTTATAAAGCCTATCAAGAGTCTTTTAAATGATAAGGTTATTTCAGGGAACAGAGCTGTAGCCTCATCATTCTAGAAACCAGGAACGTATTCCAAAAGATTCTCAAAGGTATGTGGATTAAAACAAAAGTGGATTTTTGTTTCAAAGTGAGACCTAGTAGATGGTTCCTAGGACTGCAGAACAATTTATTTACTTACAGTATTTATATATCACCTTTCTGCTGGAAAGGAGTCCTCCCAGATGACTAACAACAAGAAGAAATTGAGATCGCAAATGTAAGATTTTCTTTTTTTTTTAATGTAGTGGTAAAAGATGAAGGCACCAGAGAGACCAGTGTTCCCCAGTCCTTCTTCCCTAGTGCTGCTCTTTCTGGAATGTCTTTGAGAAAGAAATTGTTCACCCTGGAAGTCTGCTACCTACCAAGTAGGGCCAGGTAGTCCCGGGTTTCATTTGTTCTGAGAAGGGAAGGCTTTGGTCCAGCATATCTACAGGAATCCGTCTCTTTCTGTTTTCCACCATGACAGCTTTATTCATCTGAACAGCTCTTCTGCAGGTGTCACCGTGCACATGGGCAAAATCAACAGCTGCCCATACATGTGCGTTCACTGTGGTGGCCCTCACTTTATGGAATGGCCTACCTGAAGAGGTCAGGAAAGCTCCCACTCTCCTGGCTTTCCTCAAATAATGCAAAAATGAATTATTCAAGAGGGCCTTTTTACTCAGATAGGGCTGAAGTGGTCTCAAAGGGACGCATCGGTAGAAGGACATAGACTTTAACTCTATATGCTACTATGTGCTATCTGTTGCTTTGGGTATGATCCTATTGAGTAGTTCTGTCTTGTTTAATGTATTGGGCTTAGAAATGCTTATACTGTTTCACCTTTTCTTCAATTCCATATTGGGTTTCTGCTGGTTTTAAATCTTTGCAAATTTGCATGTATAGACCCTACATTGTTCAGTGAAATGTTCTTAAAATTGACTGTGCTAACTCACATTGTGTAATCCTCCTAGAGTCTTAGTGAGAAAAGTGGAAGATAAATAAATAAATAGCTCTATGATACAAGTCCTCCCTGCCGTGGTGGGCTTGTCACACACACACACACACACCATATTATGCTGTGCCCAAATGGCCCACTTCTCCATCTCCATGTTCAGAAAGGCAGCACTGTGTAGTGGTTTGAGTGTTGGACTAGGATCTGGGAGGCCCTCTGCCATGGAAGCTCTCTGAGTGACCTTGAGTCAGTCACACCCTTTCAGCCTAACCTACCTCAAAGGGTTGCTGTGAGAGGAGAACAATGTAAGCCACATTAGGTCCCCATTCAGGAGAAAGGTGGGGTATAAATGAATCTACTAGATAAAGGAAATAATAAATTAATAAATAAATGTATCTTATCATGTTGGGTGTGTCAATGCGGCTGGGGATCATGGTCAAAGCTTTTCATAGCATGAATAGCAGAGGATCAAATATCATATTTAGTTCTTTGGAAAACTTTATATAGCCTAGGAATAATGTATGAAAAATAAAATATTTGATTTGGGACCATATCTACAAAGGAATATGCAGTTCTATATACATTCTTACCATTTTCTTTCCTCTTTCTTTTCTTTGCAAAGCAACTGGATGTTAAGGTCACTAATGTCTAGAAGTGTAAATTTAATAATACCTATAGTGAGTTGTGTACAGGTTGCCATGCAGTTTAACAATACAAGCAGACCTTGTTTATGCTTAATAAACAAACCAATTTTAAACCAGGTTTACCTCTAGGTTTGTTGAAGGATAAGGAATAAACTCTTTACATTCACAATAAAGCCAAATACAGTCAAGTCTAAGAAGTAATTTCAAACACTCCTCATAAAGATAATAGTCAAGATCAATAGGCCCTTCTTTATTATATAGTGAAGTGGATCTTAAATGCAAATATTTTTTCACGTCTGTTCCTGAAGAGAGAAAGCAAAAAAGTTGAAAACGTGAGCTCCCCCTGCTGGCTGATCATTCTAAATTATTGTAAAATACAAATCTGTACTCAACAACCTACTTGCTCTGAAGCAGTCCCAAATCAGTAAAATATTCTGGAGCGAATGAACCATTGGTTTTGTCTGGTCAGCTTTTATTAATATTGCAGAGGTTACACAGTGGTGCAGATACATTTTATTATGTTTAGCCATATATTAATCCATACAGGATGAAGTGAAATGATTCTGCTTTTGTAAGAGAGCAAGATTCAGATCCAGTAGCACCTTAAAGACCAACTAGATTTCCCTGGTATGAGCTTTTCAGAGTCAAGGCTCCTTTCTTCAGATACATTTAGAAGTGAAAGTATGTCGAGTTGTTGGGTTTTTTTTGCACGTTTCAACTAGCATATGGAAAGAAGAGCCCATATAAGGGCAAAATTATACACAACAGTAGGAAATTGATAGTGCAATCCTAACAACACTTTCATTGAGTCAACTTATGTAGGAGTCTGAGTAGACCTGCTTAGGATTGCATTGTGGCTCTCTAGCTGCAAGGGGGAAAAGATTAAACTTCTCTCTTCAGCGCTATAGCCTGTCTGACCTCATCCTTTCTCCTTATGGCAAGAGCCTTGAAAGCATCATTTCTTTGGGGCCAGTACAAACTTGAAAGATGCCACACCATAGAATTCCATATATGATGAGTCAAGAAAAAAATCTTATGTATTTTTAAAATAATTTATTGGGAGTGTATGATTTTTCTAGCTAAATAAACAGTGTTATCCTAAGATGCTGTGAGAGGAAAATCCTGAGAAAAATTTAATCACTTTTTTCTCCACTCCTAAAATCTGCCAAAAATATTTTATGACTTTGTGTTGTACTGTCCATATAACTACTTATGAGATCAGCTATGATCTTGAGCAGCAGAAAATACTTATTTCATATTTTTTGGATGCAAGGGCTAAAAGGACTGAATCACGTTTTGCAATTGCTAACATAAATTTAGGACCCTTATCACTAAGCAAAAGAGCCAGAGTTTCTGGAATATAGGGGGACAGTTGATTAATTAAAGGCTTAATATAATAATCCCTTATATTTTCAAAGAACCTACATTCAAGCGGGGCATGAAAGGATGTATCAATCCTATTAAGGCCACAAGGGCAAATTCTGTCAGAATAGGGTCTATTAAAAAATCTCCCCTGTAAAATCGTGGTGGGTATAATATTCAGTCATGCAAACAGGAAAGCTCTGCAGTATCGTGGGATGGTAAGATAATACATATAGAGGGATATTATTTTGGGGAAAGAAAGACCAAAAGACAGGGGTGAACAAAGTCTATGGGCTCTCGAAATCCAGCTGCTGTGGTCGATTTCTAGGACACGGTTTTTAATCAGAGAAAATGCTTTCGATTTGCCCATCTCTAAAATATCAATTGACATTCCATCTATCATCAATTTCTCATCCAGAGCTTTCATCCAAGTCGATTTGTGGGAATCCCAGTTTAGAGCATCTAACAAACCCCCTTTTCAGCATAGAGCAATTTTAATCTTAGTTTAAAGGCATATAGTCATGCTCTTGCTTCCAAGGATAGTGGTCCAAATTCTGCCCGCAATACAACATTAGACACACAACAGGGAATATTCAATATTTTCCTAAGAAATCGTGCTAAGGGTTAGTCAATATAATCAGAGATAGCTTTAATCGAAATAGCTGAGCCATAAAGAATAATGGGGGCCACTTTCAGATTAAAAGTTATCACCACTTTAGGCATATACTGCCCTCCCCTATTGTGGAAAAACCTATGTATAGTGTTTGCACACGGTTTTGCTTTATTAAGCGCTGTTCTAAACTGGGGGGTCCAGGAGAGGTCTGCTGAAAACAGAATATCCAAACAGGAGAAGACCCATAGAGTCTTCTTAAGGGACCCTGAGAGAAGGCACACAATCAGACTTGTCTGTTACTTTTTACCTTAACTAGGGATGCCAGGCCTCCTCTTATAGCAGGAGGCTTCCAGGCAATTCCTTTTAATGCCTGCTGGTGCCTCAGGCACTATTTGGAGGAATGAGGCGGGGAGAGATCTGGCACCCTGGTGTCACACTGGTGCAGTGGCGTTACTTCCAGTTTATGCCAGAAGTGACAAGCATCCTGGAAAGACCCTATAATAAAATTGTAAAGGTTTTGCATCATGCTAGAGTGTCCCTGGTGCTGTGCTGATGTCACTTCTGAGAGTGCAGGAAGTGATGTCAGTACATTGCTACTGACATGAGTGCATTGCTGGCTAGGTGCCTGTCCACCCGTAAGTCTCTGGTTGTTCGCTTGGCATAACCTTTGCCTAGTTTTACTTACCTTGGTGATTCCCTTCAGGGGGTCTGGCTCTTAGCTCCAACTATTGTTACTGTTCATGCCATGCCAAAATTGAAGAAATATACTTTTAGTGAAGTTGTGGCCATACTTATTCAAACTAAGGTTCTTTTCTCCTCCCCTCCCTGGGCTGGTTCCTACTGCTAGAACAAACTTCGCCTCTTCCCATGTGATGACACAGTTAAACTAAATGCTCATTATTTAAAGGGGTGGCAAAATCACTTAATGGCAGTTACCTCATCAGAGATTAAGATAAGAATTAACCCTAATGAGTGTTTGCAGTTATCATTAATCTAAATAGCTTTACAGAAGTAAAGAGTCTTCAGCCTAACAGGAATGCAAACAAAATTACAAACTTTAAAGCTGTAACCTAAACATTGTCTGTACAAAAGTATTATTTTTTCGTAACAGGGAGAAACTTGGTATAATGTGAAATGTGATAATTAAAGCTTGCAGAAAATGCTTGGAACATTTTATACTTTAGTAACATCATTAAAAATATCATTTGCTTTTTTGTAGAGAATATTGCTATCACCTGCTGGGCTAAGGCAGGCATCATATTCTCAAAATGTTAGGAAAAGGATGAAGGACTTCATTATTAAAACCACAGAATACCACATTACCATTATTCAGAGCTCAGGAATGAATTTGAATGTCTTCAGCTGAAAAAAAAGGTCAGTTTTGCCTAATAGGGCACTATGGAAAATATGATTACCAGTAATCCTACACTGGGCTAAAGTTCAACACCTACAGTATGATGAATGGAATTAAAGTTGAAAAGAAATAGTAATTCCAGATTCAATAACTCAGATTCCAGGTATAAATTATGATTTATGTATGATTTCCTCAAAGCAACAGAACTACTTGCATAGACCTTTAGAAGGGATGATTCCCCGTCCCTCCCTGTGTGGCTGAGGAGGCAGAGTGCCAACCTATTAGTATAAACAGAAAACTCTGTTCTTTGGCCTAGTGGTTGATTATCATTTCAGTGCTCATGTATTCTTGATTCTTCTCCTTTACTCAAACTGTCTGAGAATCACTATGATATAATAACTACCACGGTTTCACTCACACTCCCCCATTAGATGTGTGATCTCTGACATCAAACCAGATTTTATAAATAGGATTTTGTAGCTGTTGTAGTTGTGGATTTTGTAGTTGTTGAGTAGCACTGTCTCTGACCCAGAGACAGTGGAATATCAAGGATGTCTTCTTTACTGGGAGGTGGTGATGGCAAGATGCAGTCAAATCAGGGCTCACAAGCTCAAACCAGGAATTTTGACTTGATCTAGAAGACTGGCCGGGATTTCTTGTTTTAGTGCAGGGCTCATTTTGAGGGGGAACATGCAGGAACGCAGTTCCGGTAGTTCTTCAAAGAGGTCACATGTCAGGTGGCCCCACCCACCTGATTTTTGGTCGTTTTGGGCCTGTTGCGGCCTGGATTGGGGCTGAAACGGCCTAGATCGGGTCTGTGCCTGGTGGGGGAACCCTCCCCTGCCCGGCACCAACACGGTCCTGGCCATTTCGGTCCTGATCCGGGCCCAAAATGGCCACTTTCAGCCATTTTGGGCCCCAAACAGCCAGGGTTGGTCTCGAAATGGCCCAGATCAGGCCTCTGATGGGTGGTGGATACTGACCATTTTGGGCCCCTTTTTGGCCATTTTCATCCCCTTTTTGCCATTTTGGGCCCAATTTCGGCCCTGAATGGCCAGGATTGGGTCCAAAACAGCCAGGATAGGTGATGTCAGAGGGTGTGGCATATGCAAATCGGTTATGCTAATGACACACTTTCTATGATGTCAAGGGCCATGGCATATGCTAATGAGTTATGCTAATGAGTTCCTGCAGCTCTTTTTCTACGAAATAACCCCTGGTTTAGTGCAATGTTTGAATGCAGCCTAAATCACATGAGAACTCATTATATGGAAGGAGTTGCCCTGTGGACTTTTCTTACCTCAGCCAAGGTTTTCCAGGCGAGGGCTACATAATGCCTTTCCCCCCCTAATGTTCACATCTGTTAGATAGAGGCATTCCAAAATATTCCTGCAGTCAAAAGAAATCTGCACAAATTTTCCCATTATGGAATAACTCCCCATTGTGGAATATTAAGAGACCTCTAACATAGTGTTGTTCTTGATGATGATGATGATGATGATGTTGATGATATTTTGGGGAGCGTTATAACTTTAAAAAATGCAAGAACATGGCATTTCCAATATTGCAAGGGTGCTCGTGTAGTAAAGCCACCTTCAGTGAATTTGTCCCTTTCATGCAAGTGTTGCACTTACAAACAACATGAGGAAAGACAGCAAGGGGCATTTGCTTGCTATTGGATCTTGTTTTCCATGTCCTAGAAAATTCTCTGATTGACTACTGTAATGCATCACATATGAAGACATTTGAAGACATTCTGGAAAACGTCATTTGATTCTGAATGCAGCAGGTTGTCTATTGTCTGGGACAACCTCCATTGAACACGACTTCTGCTCTAAAAGAATGTTACTGGTCACCAGGATTTTGGAAAGAGTGTCTTGCACCGCATCATTCTTCCTGGGATTTAAGATCAGGAGATGAGACCCTTCTAATGATGTCACCTTCTGAAGCAGTGCTGGTGGGTACCAAAACATGGATTTCTTTACTGGTAAATGTCAGTTGTGGAATTTCCTCAAAAGGGATTTATATCAGATCTGTTCAACTGGCTTCTTCCAGGAAGTTGTTCTTATTTTGTGAAGCATTTATGCCTTAAACTGTGGGACTTTTGTTTATACTTTTTTGTTGTTGAAGTGTTTAGGTTTCTGGATTATATTTAATGTTTATATTTGGTTGGAGAGGGGAGAATTGTATTTGTTACTTTTTTGTTTATGCCATGGAACCTTTTAGGTGCAAGGTGAATTATAAATTGAAAGGAAGGAAGCACAGGCAGGCAGGCCGACAGATAGGCAGGCAGACAGACAGACAGACCAACAGATAGATGCTGGCATTTGGCCTTGTTAGATGTTGTCTATTAGCTGAACCCTGACTGCCACTACTGGGACCATAAAGTTTATCCTGCCCCAGTGCCCCAGTGTTTAACAACAGAGGCTGGATCCAGCCACCTTCTTCACTCAGTCTCACCCAGTTCCTCTTCATATGGTCCCCAACACTCATGGTTTTTGTACATGCAGGTCCCATGAATCTCAGCACAATCCTTTGGAGTGGTCAGAGATGAAATCTACTTTTGCACCAGCAGAAAAGCTGCTTGGATGCAACCTTAGATCTGCACAGTACTGTGATACCACAGTGAGTAAACTGAGCCATGGTAATTATCTGCCTGCAGATGTATCCATTTCTTAATGATGAACTGGAACTGAGAAAAGAAGAAACAGGCTCCAACTAAGAGGGATCTATGGAAAAACCCCTGCTCTCCAAAGCATACTCTTGTTTGGCAAAGGGCACTACTTGCATAACACTGCACGACTGTGAGAGTTCTTGGACAAGAGTATATGTTAGTATTAAGAAATGCATTTGATAACATTCACAGCCCAACACATGTGTTGCACTAAGATCCTTGGAAAACATTTCCTAAATGCACTGACAATTCAAACAAAGCAAAGGTATATTGCCAAATCTGATAAAAATATCAAACGGATATAGAGGTCTAAAAGCATTACTGATCACTTTCCAAGGTGCAGTTGGACTAGCATCCTTGTACCAGATGTACTTTAGGATTTCCTTCTCTTTAGACTTGTGTGAGCCTCATAGCTGGTAAGTGGACTGGAGATATTAACTATTAAGTATGTTTCATCATCATCAGTTGTTGTTTTTTAAATCTGCTCAGATGTGAATTACCACTGGAAAAAGAAATCTCATTGCTTCTTTTTTTTTGGTCTCCCTTTTCTATTCATTTTTCACTCTAATGTAATTATAGAGGCTAATGTTCGACTTTACCCTGTAAAATACATTTTGATGGACTATTAAACCTTGCTTATGTGTTCAGGGGCTTAGTAATTGGTATATTAGTGGTTTGGAAGGCATTTCCTCTGAAGTCAGACAGACGGTATTCTGGGTGGGGGTACAAATGGTTTTGTTCTTCTTTTGCCTTACAAGGACAACCTTAAAAGTAGCTCTCTTGGGGTGCCATAGTCCTTCCTGCATTCTACTTATTACACTATAATTTTGAAGATGACTGAAACTGTGGCTAGGATCCACGCAAATATTAGCAGCCCTCCTCCTTTTTGCCAGCAAAACCACCCCCTCCCAAGTGCTCGGGAAGTCTTCTTGGCTGAGTTTGTCATACATCATCCTGAACACATCTCCTGACCTGCCTGAGGAGGTCAGAAGAGCACCCACTCTCCTGGCTTTCTGCAAACTATGCAAAACTGAATTATTCAAAAAGGCTTTTTACTCAAATGGGAGGGCTGTATTGTAGGGATGGGGTCTCAGATGCTTCACTAATGAGTTATGGACCATAGACTTCAACTTTTATGTTGCCTTACATATTATCTGTTGCTTTAAATATGTACTCCTATGTACTATCTGTGCTTTAAGTTGTCTAATGTCAATCCTAGAAGTGATTATGTTATGTTTCATTTTGTATTCCCTTTCTATTGAAGTCTTTCTAATGCTATGTCTTTTAAAACTTGTATCTATTTACCCTATGGCATTGTTTATGGAAATGTCCTTGATACTGTATGGAAATGTACTTGATACAGATTGTACTAATCTCATACTGTGTAATCCGCCTTGAGTCTCAGTGAGAAAGGTGGACAACAAACAAACAAACAAACAAACAAACAAACAAACAAACAAACAAACAAACAAACAAACAAACAAACAAACAAACAAACAAACAAACAAACAAACAAACAAACAAACAAACAAACAAACAAACAAACAAACAAACAAACAAACAAACAAACAAACAAACAAACAAACAGGGGTAGGGGATCAAGAAATACAAATGTATAGCCTCATTGAACACATGGAACTAGTGTTTTAGCACAATCCCGCCATTTTTTAAAAAAAACATTAAAAATCTAATTTATCTCACAGAAAAATAAATTGTGCATGTGTTTTAACTCTCTCAAAAAATAAGTGGGGTTAAAATGCTGCGTTGGAATGGGACCTTATTTTATTTCATAGGCTAACCTGTAAGAAATAGATGAATGGGTTAGTTTCATCCTCACTGCATGGACAGATTAAACTCCCTTCTATTTTCTTCCCACTTAGCCATTGTGATTGTTTTTATGGCTCTAAATATGTTTGTGTACATTATCCCTCACAAAGGAGATTAAAAGCAGTGAAACAGATAGGAGTGGTATTTCACATTTTAAAACACTGCTGTCATAACATTTTGAGGCATCAGCCCTGAAAAAAATGTTTTCAAATTCCTGGGTGCTAAACAGCAGATTTTTGAATGACCAGATGCCAGGGACTTGTTTGGAGTACTGAAGGAGTTGAAAAAGAGCCCCCCTCTCCAACTAGTATATAGGCTTTTTGCATTATCAACTCTCTATTTAAGAATGCATGAGGATTATATGCAACTAACCTGAGTTTTTCTTATTTGAATGGATGTCACATTTTGCTTGTATTCATTATGCAGTATCTGAGGTAGTGATATTAGCAAAACAGAGCTGAGCACTTCTGTCCAACAGATTTCAGAAAAAGATAATCACATCTTAAGTCTCTGCAATTGAAATGTATGAATGAATGCGTTACAATTCTGAAAAAAAAAGCTTGTTTGTGAGTAAGTCACGCTGGACTCAATGGGACTTACTTCAAAGTAAACCTGCATAGGATCAAGCTGTATGTGAAAATGGCTTTACTTTGGCAGCACCCTTCCTAAAGACTGCCACTTTTGTTACTGTAATTAGAAATGAAATCTAAAAGAATCCCATTTTATCATGTGGAGAACAGAACTCTAGGACGAAAAATATGGAAAGTAGACCTGTTCTTTGCTAGTCATCTTGTTTCAAGTGGTATGTGTCATGACATTTTTCCAGCGAGGAGGTCTTTATTCCCAGAGCTTCAAGCCACTTCTTCTAACACACAAGCCCATTTAGATGATAAGAGAATGTTTGATGACCAGCGTCTTTTGCTACAGAATATTGTCATTGTTTGTCTTCCTTCACAAACATTTCACCTGTGAGTGATTTTTAAAGATGCAAGTTATCATCAGGTCATAAGAATTTGATATCTGATATCCATTTATTTTAAAATATTCTCCAGCAACCGTTAACTTGTTTTATTCAGGTTATATTTGCTCCTTCAGAAGTATGTTTTATGTTAGTTTTTGAAGCCAACATCTGTTGTACACTATTTTGTTTGGATTTCAAGGTATATTAAAGGCATATAGAAGATATTGTGGAGAGTGAAATGACTGGTATAAACCAAACTCAATTTAAAAATGGTTTTGGCATGTCAATTGCTTGGGAAAAAGCTTCAGTATGTTCAAACATACTGAAAGATGATGCTAAGCCAGGATGTTCACCTTGATCCAGTAGCTATTGTTTTAAATATAACCATTTCAACAGTTTGCCCAGCTAAAGTTTTATATTGTTCTATCACATTGCCTCCCAGTTGTGATGTCTGAGACACTTCCATTCCTTGATCCCATATTCCAGTCTTCTCTGGGTTAAACGAATACTAATCTCCAGAATTTCATCTGATCCTGACACTAGCACATTGATAACACTCAGCAGAGGAGAAATAAAGGGAGACAAAAGACTCCAAGGTGCAGAGAACATAGGAATCATACCAGAGACCATAGTGATCACACCCCAACCCACCCATCTATCTCTAGATATTCAACAGGGCTAACAATGCAGACCTAAGCAATTATATCCTTTGAATCCCATGGACTCCAATGGACTTAGAAGGGTATAATTCTGATTACCCTGACTGGGATGGCCCAGGCTAGCCTGATCTAATCAGATCTAGGAAGCTAAGCATGATTGACACTAGTTAGTACTTGGATGGGAGACCACCACCAAGGAAGTTCAGGGTTACTGTGTAGAGGCAGGCAATGGCAAACTATCTTTGAATGTCTCTTTCCTTGAAAATCCTACAGGGGGGTCACCAACCATAAGTCAGCACTTTCCACCAACAAGAACTCTGTTTAGGATTGCCCTGTGATATCCCTCTCCCAGGGATATTTACTCAAAAGTAAATCCCAGTGCATTAAACTGAACTCCTTTCGAAATAATTGTACATATGGCTGCAGCACAAGACTTATAAAACTCAAGTAAGTCTGACATTAACTAACCATACACAGTAACATAAGATGTTGTTGTGCTAATGGAATGTGGTGCATGCCACGTCCATTACACATCAAAATAACAATGAGGCACATTCCACGGTAAAGACAGTGGGAATGTTTATGTGGATATTTTCTAAAAAGTAGGCTATATTTATAATTTGTTATTATCACACTATTTTATGAAGTTCTCTTTTCCTGATTTCCATATCTATTCTATATTCCAATGCTTTATATAATCTGTTTTGAAAAAGGATAAGAGCCAGACATAAAAAGAAAATATTGTTAGAGGGATGATGATGGAGGGAAAGATTTCTGTTAGTGAATGGGGATTCCAGAAGAAATTTACTGTTTAATTCGATAACTTAATTAGATAAAAAGCAGCTGAATTGCACTGAAATTCTGATTTATCTCTCTTCTTGCAATATAATGTTTGTTCTTTAATGGACAGATCTAAGTGGTCTTTTACCTAATTTTAAATAACAATATCGGAGAATGATTCCTACATCTGTATGCTAATAAGTTTTGCTACAAGTGATGCTTTGACAATGCATGCTAGGAATAGATCAAATCGTCCCTTTAGTCCACTCTGATTTCATTCATTTAAAAAAAATGAAAAATAGCTCAGTTTGTTCAAAACTGAATTCATAACTTTTATGCTTCTGATGACATTGCCAGGAGCACGGGGCCCACACTGCTCTAATTCTCATAAACCATCCTACCCACAAGCTCCTCACTCAGCTGCTCACCCACCATCCTCTTCCACTTACCTGGACTGACAGTGCTAACAGTGGCAGCAACTGCAAGGAAGTGTTTTGGCATCATGGGCACAAGCTTGAATGCTGCTATGGCAGAATCTCAGCCATTAGGAGGCCTGAGAAATGTAGTTTTCCCATGATACCTTATATCCTTTAAGTAGATGTGAGATACTCTGGAAATGACATGTGCCAAGGCTCCTGGCAACGGGATGACATTAATTTTGAAAGTGCTCACTTTCCTCCTCAAATATATTGAAACCTGCAGAGCCTTTAACAATGCAATAACCTCAACTTATTCTTATGGTCTTTCTGATATCTCTAGGAATAATGAGACTCAGATATTTACTGTGAGTTCGCTGGAATTTTAAATTATCAGATGATTTGTCAGGAAAGCCTTGACTTCACCTTGTCTCAGTTAATTTTATTGCTAGAATAACTCTTCAAAATAGTTAACCAATGGCATCATTGAGGAAATCAAACATTCTGGATGGAGAAGAAAGTGTTATCGCCATATAAAAGCACTGTATTTTCAGATCCAGTATTATTAATCCGTTGAATGCACTCAGTTTATCTATGGCCCAAGCTATAGGTTCAATCGCCAGATCAAATGGTAAGAAAGCGTTTGAAAGGTCCAAAGAATCCCACTTATTATTAGTCTAAAAGTTATGTGATTTTGATTCATCTGAAAGCAAATTCCATTTTTTCTGATGTGCTCAACAGGAAGTTCCAATGGATCCTATCAAAGGCCTTTTTGGCACAGGGAGAGGGATAAAACAGTCTTTTCTCCATTTTATTGCTGAAACATGTTGATAGAGTATATTATTAATAACCCAGGCTGATTTTTATACAGTGCACATAGATTCCTAGTTTTCTTGTGGCCACATGTGATAATTCAGCTCTGTTTTGCAGAAATATGTACCCTTCTAAATTCTCTACAGGCACACTTTTTCATGGTTCTCACTCAGCCATTTCCCCCATAAATTTAGACTCTGTTGATTCTACTTTCTTTTGCCCTTCTTAAATGTTTTGGATTCCTAATTTATACAAAATCAGATGGTGTTTAATTAGATGTCCCTTACCAAGTAGATTCTGGTAATGGTCAAAAACATACAATTACCTTCCCCCCCCATAAAAAAGGTGAAAGGCCAGACAAATGAGGTTTTGTATGAGCCCGTATTAGGCAGCTACTCAAGTGTTTCTTTTTGCATTCAAGTCTATAAGTCTTTCTACACAATACTCTTGGCATGTGTTCTTCACATATTAGGAGATACAGTGTTAACCAGGAAGCATAGTTTTAAATCACAGAGCCAGCGGAGATCGCTCCAGAGGGGATGGATTCTGTCACAGCCCTCTGCCACCTCTGGCATCTCCACTTCTGGAGCCTCTGCCCTGCTAAGGCTCAGTTAATTCAAAGTTTTAAGCAGTGAGAGCAGCAGAGTAAAAGCTCCCAAAGGGGAGGCAGTCCAGCACACCAGAGGCAGCTGAGGGCTGTGAGAGAATCCATCCCATCCAGAACCATCTCTGCCAGCTCTGTCTTTCGAAATGATCCTTTCCAGCTAACATTGCATCTCCTAACACTTGATGGAAACGTGCCCCAGCATCTTGTGTAAAGAAACTCTTTGTAAAAATCCCTTTTTGCGTGAAGCTGGAAGCTACAGTAGGGATGGCCACAGCATTGCTGTCCCCACCTGAAGTTTAAGAGGATGAGTTGGGTGTTAGGAAGCCTAATAAAGGCTTGCCTTGTGCCTGTAAATTCAAGGCAAGGTTTGCCCATGGCTGATTCCTGGTTTAAATTATCAGAGCAATCAAGGTTTGGATTGTTTATGTTTTACTGTGCCAGTAAAGTGGAATCAATAGTCACAATAACAAATTTTTGTCTTAGGATACTTATTAAATTATTTTCATCATTTCTGCAGGCTATTTTCCTGATACTATGGACTCTTTTTTCAAAGACATCAGCTTGATTAATGAGTACAGGCATTTTCCCCCTCCGAATGGACTGTGCCAGAGTCACAGGATGTTGTACACACTGTTTGAAATGCAACTATTATTTTCAAGTTGAATGTGATTTACAGTGCAATCTTAAACAGAGTTACACTGGCCCAAACCCACTGATTTCAGTTGATTTAGAAGGGCCTAACTCTGCTTAGAATTGCACTTTTAACCACAAATAGTTTCCCCTAACTTCCTGTATAGAGCTAAGTTTCAGATTTTTTAACAAAAGTTTTGGCTCAGACAACGAAGCTTGCAGTCACACTAAAAAGGACAGGAAAGGAAAGGAAATATAGGTCCCATATTTTAAAAACAAGCATTTTTAGTCATTAGTAATTTTACATTAGGTACAGTTGATTCTGGTCATCCTCTGTGTGTGTGTGTGTGTGTGTAAGATCAGAAGTCTGAAGGCAGAGAAAAAACTCCATTGTTAATTGCCCCCCTCCTATCCTAGGTGTCCAGTCAGTTCCTCTGGTAAAAATCCACCAACAGATGGAACTCCACAGCTTAGCAGAGAGATCGGTAAAGGACTTGTTCATGTTCTCCCAATTATGCTGATGTTCCAGACAAAGGCTTCTAAAGCCTTGGAATGAATAACATCAATTGATTCTTGATGGCCTCTAGAGGTCACAAATGCAAAAGAATCTAATCTTTTCCATTTGTTTATAAAACCAAAGGAAAGCTTATATTTTATGAAAACGCACCATATCCTTTTAGGTTTGATATATTAATTCAAAAGGCATAAATATTTGACATATATTTGACAATGTGATAATCTTTGTCTTTCATATATCTTATTTGCAACTTTATTGAATAATTCATGGGTATTATATTTATATAGTATTTGGATAGACTATTAAATGTCTGACTTAGAAACTCAGAATAGCGCCCACTAATTGTTCTGGCAAAGAAAAGAAATCCTGTCTGCAATCAGATTCCCTGATGTGTATTTTAGCCTCGGAAAGCAGCCACATGGTTGTGGTAGTGTTGGGGAGATTTGGCTCAGCTAAGCTTCATTTCAGGGGATCCAATCACTGACCCTCCCCCCCCCCAATGCAAAGTGAACTTTTGACCACAGAAAACAGAAATATTATTTTGGTGCAATTTCCATGTTCCACCAAAAGCTGGAAAATATAATTCAGATTTAATTCAATATAATATAATTCAGAATGATACTACACTATGTTTCCCTATGTAACTGTTCTTTGGAGTCAGGAGTGTGGCATTTACCCATCTGTTTCTCTATTCCTGTGCAAATAAGCTCTGTGCTGCCACCACTTTTTTGTTGCGAATGTTTGGTGCTTTTGTGTAGTTGCAGCAGTAGAGCAAATCACTCTTATGTTCAACAGCATGGTATAATGGCTAGAATGTTTAGCTTTGATGTGGAATGCGATACAAGTCCCTGCTCAACTGTGAAACTCACAGGGTAGCCTGGAAAAAACAAGATAAGGATGGATGCTTGATTCTCCCACCGTCTATTGTTTACTTAATGTAGAGGGGCCTCCTACAGCAGAGAAGAGCAGCAGTGGGCGGGGGGGGGGTGTTGCTTAAATGTTTTCCTTTTTGCCATTTATTTACTCAAATAACAAAAAAGGTTGCCAACAAGCCTGTAGAAAAATGGCCTGTCTCTTTAACAGAGGCTTAATGTTTGGAAATGGGAAGCTGAAAGCTTTTTGAGGCATGGGAGTAAATAACATCACTGGATAAATCATCCCGTTATGCCTCTATTAAAGGAGCAAGATATTTTCTCCAGGACTGTTGGCAACCTTAACTCAAAATCATCCCCCCTCCCACTCTGGCTTTCCTATCCACAGGATGAGCAAGAAACTTGGGGTTAGGTATGGTGTTGAACAGAAAGACAGACGGCAAGAAAGAAAAGGCTTAAACACCTGCCTTCTCTACCCAACTGCTCACTAGCAGCATTAGAAAAAGAAGAAAAAACTATATTTTAAAGTGTTCACAGAACTAAATATAGTTATGCCTTTAAACTAAGCTTCCTTGAGAAATGTAGTTCTGTATTCTCCAGAAGAAGGGTGAGGTGCAAATGTAGCAGTCAGATGAATGTATTGGTGAAACAATGTGAACACACCATGAGATCCTCAAACTTTTTTCTGATATACTGTGAACAATACCAAGAACCAAACTAGATGTCCTAGATGAAAAGATCCATGTTTATTTATACATGTGTCCACATCAAAAGTATGGGATGGGAGAAGAAGTGTTCAGGTGAGGAGAACTAAATCTTGTCCTCTTTCCCACTTCACCTGTGTATACTATATTGTTTCAGAACTTTTCTTCCAGCTTATCTTACTTCAGAGCTGGGTTAGCAGAACAACCCTACCACAATAGAATGCAACAAAATGTGAAAGGATACAGGCAGAGTTTAGCTGTCCTCACTTGCACGTTTGGTTTTTATTAAAAACTAGATGTGTGGCAATGTTGATTTGTTGTAGTCCTAAAGTCATAAGATATAGACAAAAAATGAGTTATTTTAGATAGGAATCACTTGAAGGTGAGAGGAATGTGGAGAAATACCAATTTTTAAAAAAGAAACTCTATGTGAATTTGTCTAGGAAAAAATGGACATGTATGAGCTGTTAGGAGAAATAGGTGTATATGGAATATGGATTGAAAGTGGGAAATATTTAGCAGTTTAGCATGAGTGACTGTCACTTCTGGAACTGATACCTGGAAGGACCTAAAACATTTTTAAAATGTTCCACTTTGGTATTTCTGGAAAATAACTCTTTAACTATGACATGGGCTTACATTATTTATAAACGTACATACTGATACCCTTGTTCTTGCACAGTTCATTTTTAAAATGTTAAATGTTACTGCAGTGGGTTTGAAGTATCTCGCCCTTTGTGAGCTATATTTTTAAAACTACATTATACCCATCATTTCCTTTCTACTCAATTATATTTATTTTATCTGTTGGCTTCTACACAGAGTCACAGCAATACTAAATCAAGAATTTCCCTCTTCTGGCTGAAAACCATTGATAACAATTAATACAGGCTTCCAACCCATGCAAACATCCCAATCATTTCAGAATGTTAAAATATGAAATCTCAGCATGATATCAATTTCAGTAACAGATTATTTTTGAAGTCTCATTCAAACATTGCACTCCATTTGTCTGGAAAGTGCTTCAGTGTAGGCAATAGCATGAAACTTACATGTAGAGGATAAATTTGTGTTGATTCCACTTGTGGGAGTATATCACTAGGGAAACTTTCTAACAGTAAAAGTGATTTACCAATGGAGCCAATTACTTAAGAGGCTGGTGGGCTCTCCCTTGTTGGAGGTATTCAAGCAGAGACTGGATAGCCATCAGTTGGGGGTGCTCTAACTTTGCATTTCTTGCATCGACCAAGGGGTTGGACTAGACCACCCAGAATGTTCTTTCCAGCTCTAGGTCTCTATGTCTGCATGCATATTCCCTGGGAAATCATGAATTTGTCAGATGCGCCCTGCTTTCCTGCCATGTATGTCTATTATTCTCTGAGCCTCTGAGAATATGTAAAGGACTATTTGTGTAACTGTCTGATTATGTAGCCCAGAGTAGCTTATCTCACAGGTGGCTGCTTTCACTTTCTCGTCTGACATGGGAAAGTGTCCTTGAAATGCCAGCCAGAGTCGTATCTCCCTGAGACATGAAATGAGCTCATCCTTGTCTTCCCCTTCTCTATCCCCTCCAACCTCCTAGGCCCTGCGCACCTAAATTCTAAGGGTCTCTATCCCAAGGCGGGAATTGTGCCCTATAACTAACATTGCTTTGCCCATTTACATCACTTTTGCCAATGCTGCTGTCTGAGTGCACTGATACTGATGGATCTTTAATAAAGAAACTTTAACTGGACTCTTGAAGTGTCTTCAGTGAAGTAACTAGGGATCTAACTGGCTGAGCCTGACAGAATTACATAAATGCAGTAAAAATTTGAACTATGATTGTCATATGATAATCTAATTATCACATTAATTATCTCACTGATTAGAGTATTACGCTAATGGCTACATGGTGGTAGTTTCTCTTTAAGAAATGTGTAACACGCGCCATGGGTCCCGAGATATTAAAAGTATAATGGAATACACATGAATGAGGAGGCTGTGGTTCGGTGGTAGCATGCCTGTTTTACATGCAGATCATATTTTCAGTATCTGGCATCTCCATTTAAAAAGGACTAGGTAGCTGGTGATGTGAAAGGTGCTGGAGAGCTTCTGCCAGTTGAGCAGACGACACTGACCTTGATAGACCAGTGGTTTGACTCAGTAGAAGGCAGCACCATGTGCTCATGGGAGACAAGTTCCAGTCCAGAATTAGGCCAGAGCAGGTATTATAAGAACCTACTAGGAATGAAAGCAAAATAGCCAAGCAGCAGGCTTCTTTCTGCCTTGCCGGTTCAATGATTGACTTTGACACAAATGTTTCAGCTATGCCAGTTTTACTGTATAAAATATTTTATTACCACAGCTCTGCCACTTCTGCCACTTTATGTCTCCAGAAGGCTGAAGGATATATAAAATTGCTAAATGAACCGAAACTATTTATTTCTGCAGAGTATCCCAGTGGACTTGTTTATTAAAAAAATAAAAAGTAAATAGAAATAGCTAACAATTTTCAGAGGAATAATTCATCTTATTTGTGAATTATCCAGGATTTTTCTTCTAGATTTATAACAATGAGAAAAACAGCTTAGTGTAAGTGAAAAAATGGAAGATGTGGTTGCAGAGGCTAGTGGAGAGTTGACAAAGGTTTAGAAAGTTTGGGTAACTGAAAAGTCAAATAACAGCACAATCTTAACAACAGTTCCAGGTGTAAGCCTCATTGACTAGACTCAAGTGGGGGGACATGGGAGCTTACAAAGGAAGGGTTCATGACGTCTTTTGCATTGTTTTTGGTTGTCTGGATAATCTTCTACACTGCCATCCTTTATGATTGACAAGCCAGATCAATTATCATAAAAGATAAAAGAACACTTTAAGAAACAGCCTCTGATGCCTGGGGCGGGGGGAGGTAAAATAAACCTGCTTTTATACCCAAGGTCCAAAGAGATAGAACAGGCTTCATGGCTCCTGAGAAGAGAAATTGAATCTGTGTTGATTATTTTTAAAAAGTGTTGCTTTTCTGGAACTTAAAAAAGCCATCACAATATTAAGCAGTTCAAGACTGTTCGACCTTTGAATTCTTTTTGTGACCTTATCCACTACAGTGACAACAAACTTCTTTTTGCTAAAGGGCGAACAGTAATTTGTGCCCATTTTGTTGTCCTCTCCAAATGAGATCTGTTCAATTTGTGACTTGTCTTCCATTTGACAATATACAGTTTTAAAATATTAGCCATCATGAGGATCTTGGCAGGAGGAGAAAACTATGGAATTTATTATAGAGCACAGAATTTGATGGTTGTCCTCGGCTTGTTTTAAGAAAATTAAAGGTCTGATTTCAGACTAGACTAAAGTAGTATTCTGAATAGATCTGCTTAGGATTGCTCTCTACAAGTAACTTTTATATTTATTCAAAGTAAGCTATTTTAGCCAATTGCCACTAAACCAAATTATTATATATCACATAGCTAGGGAGCTTGGAGAGCCACTGCCAGTCTGGGTGGATAATATTGATTTTGATGGACCAAGGGTCTGATTGGCTGGTGGATATATTCATGTCAATAGCAGGAGGACACTTTTGTCTGACAATGATGCATATCACGATGATACAAGATGATCTGGGAAACAAATCTTACTCTAAAAAGTCTGCTGATCTGCACTTCTAATGTGATGGTCATTTTCCTGCCAGTGATGCTTATCTCTAATTTATCTATTTATTTTATTTATTTCATTTATTTTATTTACTTTATTTATACCCCATCTTTCTCCTCAATGGAGACCTAAAGAGGCTTTCATTGTTTTCCTCGCTTCCATTTTATCCTCACAAGAACCCTGTGTTCTGGATGTCTCTGGTTAGGCCTGATTCAGATAGAGGCATGCGCTTAAGAAGCCCTGACTATGTAGTTAGCTTTCCTGTATCAAATCATTTACCTCCTGGCTTTAGGTACACCACAGATAATGTTTTAGTTTTGTTACCAGTATCCACACACGTTGAATAATGCACTTTCAATGCACTTTAGTTATCCTTTAAAAGTGGATTTTGTATTTTGGACTTCCGGTTTGGGATTAATGGCGATCTGAAGGAGCCTAGAGATCTGGGCTGTCTGCGGCACTGTTTTTTTGGAAAGCGAGGCGCTAGAACGCCTGCTACCGACCCAACTTCAGGGAGAAGTTGGGCTTGAACGCTACACACCCCGAGAGAGTGTGATCTCGGTGAGGGGGGGAGTTCTGAATAAAGGATTCTCCCCACCACCTTGAGGTCCCCTCGGAGAAGGGCGAGCTACTAACTCTGCAGTCTCTCAGGAGTCATTTAATTGGCATAAGATCATCAGAAACCAAGCCTCAGCAACAGCTTTGATCAACATTAAATGAAGGAAACAACACAGACAACCCGAAAAATCATTGAAAGGTAAAGATCGTTATCGGACTTTGTAAATTGAAACGGAGGGAAAAGACAGAGAAAAATTTCAAAAAAAGGCTGAATCTAATAGAGTAAACAACAAGGAACAATTGTTGAGTAAAAACTTTGTTGCTGGTGAAGTTTTAAGCATTAAAAAAGTGATAAGAAGCATTGTTTATACATACTTGCAGTCAGAGGAGAGATAGCGAGTGTGAGAGAGGAGGTGTGAGCTAGAGGAAACATCGCGAGATGGGAAGTAAACAAGGGAGGAGACAACTGGGTGCCTAGAGAGGACAGCAGAAGCCAGGAAGTAAGAAGACGGAGTAGAAGAAAGAAGACCCAGAAGCAAAACAAAGGAAGCATCGAGAGACTACAAAGATTACAGGAACAGGAAGCACGCCATCTTAAGTGAGGCTTGAAGCGAAGCCAGTAATCATAGTAATCGGCCTGCTGTGAAGCTGGCCCACACTCTGCACTTGCATTTATTTTCCTATTCCTGAATGCATGATTGGGGGGGGGGGAAGAATGATTTTCTGATTCGGGGTGATTCGGGGAAACCCGAATCAATTCGGGAAACCCAGGTACATTTTGCACTTGTTTTTTAGAGTGCGTTTGTACCTGTTCTACATCCCATGTTTGCAAGGTTTTCACACTTAAAAGCAGTCATGGGATGCAGTCCCGCTTTTTGTCCGCTGTATCCCCGATTTTTCCCCCTGCGGACATACCCCGATGTTTTTTTAAGTTCGCTGCCGACTGGCAGCTGGCCCGCATTTTGCTAATGTGAACACTTTTGCCCTCTTTTTGCTTCTCTCCCCCCCCTCTCCTTTTCCCTGGGAGCTGATTGGTTTGTGCAGAATTAACCACTCCCACCCTCCTCAGCTCTCTGAACTCCTTGTCCACCATTTTTTTTTAGTAAAGCGAGCTGAGGGTCATAAGGCTGCTTCTTCGTTGGTTTCCTTCCTCCCGGTATGCATGCTCTTTTATTTTTTTTCAAAAGCCAGGAATGATTCCTAAGCTTGCTGCTAATTCCCTGCTAGCTTTAAAAGTAAGGAAAGTGTTAAATAGCTGCTTTCTCCTTCCTCCCTTAGGGTATGCACACACATTCTTTTTTTTTTTAAAGACAAGAATGGGTTGCAACCTTGTAATGTTCCTGCACTTTCTTCCTGGCTTTAAAAGCAAGGAAAGTGTTAAATAGCTGCTTTCTCCTTCCTCCCTTAGGGTATGCACACACATTCTTTTTTTTTTTTTTTAAAGACAAGAATGGGTTGCAACCTTGTAATGTTCCTGCACTTTCTTCCTGGCTTTAAAAGCCAGGAAATGATTAAATGGCTGCTTTTCCCTCCCTCCCAGGCATGTTTCATACTTTGCCAAAGAGGGGGAAAAAACCCAAGCATTTTGCACAGCCCTTTGGAAACAAGCCTCTGCTTCCTGGGAGGAGATGAATCGGCAGCATTTTAACCCTTTCCTGGCTTGATTTAAAAAAATGAGAGTGGTACATGTTTTCCCCCAGACCTCTGCCACCAATTGCCTCTCCAGTGGGCAGGGGACAGCCCAATCAGCAAAAAGGGGGGAAGGGTTCCAACATTGCAACAGTACTATGCATACTCAATTTTTTTTAAAAAAGTGTGACGTGAATTGCAAGGCCCCAAAAGCCCAAAATTGCACCGAGGTTTTGAAATGAAGCACAGACACCAAATCGAAATTGCAGTGGACAGTGTGAAATGAACAGATGCAATGCCGAAGCCACTGCGATCGGGGTGAATGCTCATAAATGGCGGTTTAAACCGTAAGTGCGAAAAGGGCCCCAACCTGGCATTCCCTGAATCGATTCGGGGCGATTCAGGGCGATTCGGGGATATTCGGGGCAGCATTTTGCTTGCTTTTCAATGGGAAAAAGCCTCCCCAGGGTTCTCTGAAGCCTGGGGGAGGCATTTTCCCACCTAATCAAGCCATAATTGGTGGAAGCCTTCCTCTAACTCCCCTCTAACAACTCCCCAAGTTTCAGACCGATTGGACTTTGGGGGGCCATGTTATGGCCCCCCAAACCAGATCCCCCTATCCTCGCCTAAAAAAGGGCATAGCTTTAGGTTGCTGCTGCTAATCTCCTATTTTGTGCTTGCTGCTGCTGATCTCCATTATTTCCTATGGAGAAAAAATAAAGAGGCAGGCTTGTCTTGCCAGGGGTGGCATTTTGCATGCAAAATACCCCCCAACTCTCAGGGGCCCTTCTCCCACCTTTCCTCCCACCCCCCACCAAGGCTCAGCCTGCTCCCACTTGGGGGGGCATTTCATGGCCTCCCCAAGTAGGTGCTCTTTTCTCTACTACTTACAGCTGGGGGAGGCTTGTCTTGCCAGGGGTGGCATTTTGCATGCAAAATGCCCCCCAACCCTCAGAGGCCCTTCTCCCACCTCTACTCCCACCCCCACCAAGGCTCAGCCAGCTCCCACTTGGGGGGGCATTTCATGGCCTCCCGAAGTAGGTGCTCTTTTCTCTACTACTTACAGCTGGGGGAGGCTTGTCTTGCCAGGGGTGGCATTTTGCATGAAAAATGCCCCCCCAACCCTCAGGGGCCCTTCTCCAACCTCTACTCCCACCCCCCACCAAGGCTCATCCAGCTCCCACTTGGGGGGGCATTTCATGGCCTCCCCAAGTAGGTGCTCTCAGCCCCCAAAGTCCACCCCCTACAGCCCCACACAAACCCATTTCCCCCCCAGCTGCCACACACAGACCCAAATCCCCACATTAGCCCCTCACAGACCCAAATCCACCCCCAGCAGCCCTACACCCATAACCCCAGGAACAAGCTGGCCAGCCCTCCCCCTTTGTTCCCTATGCTGGGAACTTCTAAACTCTCTTTCCCAGGGCAATCCCACACAGCCCAGGGGTGCCACAATGGTGGGCAAACTTCTGAGTGCTAACTTGTCCCTGGGAAAGAGCACCTGACCTGACACTCAGACAACCACCCCCTGACACCCCCACCACCTACAGAGAAGGCTGGCCAGCCTCCCCATTGTTCCCTATGATGGGAACCAACTGCACAACAAAGAATAAAACACGAACAACACAAAATAAAGTTTTTAAAACATTATTTTCTCCCTTTCAAAGTACAAGTAGGCAAAGCATTATGACACATTACACCAGCAGTCCCCTACACAGAAAAATAACTCAACCCTCACTTAACATCAGAGAATCAAAAAACACAATTCCTGTCAAAAACACTTTATTTCTTTAACTGCTTTAGGTTACACAGTAGGAGGGCACAACAGGGTATGATGGCAGTGTACTACACAAAATAATACAACCCACTTCACCGTTTTTGACAGCAATTGTGTTTGGGTGATTCTCTGATGTGAAGTGAGTTGTGTAGTACACTGCTTTCATGCCCTGTTGTGCCTTCCTACTGTGTAACCTAAAGCAGTTAAAGAAATAAAGTGCTTTTGACAGCAATTTTTTGGGGTGATTCTTTAATGTGAAGTGAGCTGTGTTATTTTTGTGTAAGATACTGCTGCCATGCCCTTTGGTGTGCCCCCCTGCTGTGTAACCTAAAGCTGTTCAAGAAATAAAGTGTTTTTGACAGGAATTGTGTTTTTTGATTCTCTGATGTTAAGTGAGTTGTGTTAATTTTTCTGTGTGGGGGACTGCTGGTGTAATGTGTCATAATGCTTTGCCTACTTGTACTTTGAAAGGGAGAAAATATTTTTTAAAAAACTTTATTTTGTGTTGTTCATGTTTTATTCTTTGTTGTGCAGTTGGTTCCCATCATAGGGAACAATGGGGCTGGCTGGCCAGCCATCTCTGTAGGTGATGGGGGAATTTGAGGGAGAGTGTCTGTGGTTCAGGTGCTCTTTCACAGGGACAAGCTGGCAGTCAGAAGTGTGCCCACCATTGTGGAACCCCTGGGCTGTGCAGAATTGCCCAGGGAAAGAGAGTTTAGAAGTCCCCAGCATGGGGAACAAAGGGAGAGGGCTGGCCAGCCTGTTCTTGGGGTTATGGGTGTGGGGCTACTGGGGGTGGATTTGGGACTGTGAGGGGCTAATGTGGGAATTTGGGTCTGTGTGGCAGCTGGGGGGTACTGGGTATGTGTGGGGCTGTAGGGGGTGGACTTTGGGGGCTGAGAGCACCTACTTTGAGAGACCATGAAATGCCCCCCCCAAGTGGGAGCAGGCTGAGCCTTGGTGGGGGGTGGGAGGAAAGGTGGAAGAAGGGCCCCTGAGGGTTGGGGGGTATTTTGCATGCAAAATGCCGACCCTGGCAAAGGAAGCCTGCCTCTTCATTTTTTCCCCATAGGAAATAATGGAGATCAGCAGCAGCAAGCACAAAACAGGAGATTAGCAGCAGCAACCTAAAGCTATGCCCTTTTTTAGGCGAGGATAGGGGGACTTGGTTTGGGGGGCCATAACATGGCCCCCCAAAGTCCAATCGGTATGAAACTTGGGGGGTTGTTAGAGGGGAGTTAGAGGAAGGCTCCCACCAATTATGGCTTGATTAGGTGGAAAAATTCCTCCCCCAGGCTTCAGAGAATCCCGGAGAGGCTTTTTCCCATTGAAAAGCTTTCCCGAACCCCTGAATCAAGCCGAATCGATCCCCGAATCGATACAGCTGTTCCTGAATCGGCTTCTCGATTCGGGTATACCCGAATCAGGAAAGCCGAACCACTGTGCATTTGCACACCCCTAGTAGTGTGCTTACGGAAAAATGTATCCAAACATTTAGTTGGTAAATTCTCAACAAGGTCAAAAAGTATGAAAGTATAATTTTGTCCACTGAAAACCCATTGCCATATGAATAAAGCATAAAGAAGGATGTCCACTGGAAATATTTTTTAAGTATCAAAGTTCATATACAAAGGTATTGTGCAGTTTAATAACTATATATTGACTTCCAGTGTTCTCTCTGATCATTTTCATATGAACCAGTATGATTGCTAAGTAACAAGTTCAGACAGCTCAGCTGTGGTTTTGTTGAACTGGACACTGGAGACGGCATTGGATGGAGTTAGCCTAGCCTTTTTTATCAAGTCAAAAGACTTACCCGTTCTTTTTCCGAGAAACCACTTCCAGGAAAATGTTTCCTCTGTTGTTCAAATGAAAAACAGATACAGCAATGGAACTGAGAAATAATAGGCTGACTGGCATCAGGTATTAGAGAAATTAAAGATATTCACTTGACTTAAAAATTGGCTTGTTTGTTAATAGCTGCAGTCCAAAAATACTCTGGAAAATGTTGCCCATGTGAAAGAGAAAAGTATGTAATAGTTTCTTACTGTCAAAGTTATTCAGCGTAGACATCCTTGCGTTGAATATACTTCTCCTTCCAGGGAAGTATCTGTCATAATAGACATGGGAGACAATAGTTTCTAACCATCTTGGGAGGTGGAAAATAGCATGAGATGCTTTATGTAATTTTCTGCTGATTTGGTATTTCTTATTATTCTTTTGCCATGCTGTTCAAGACAATAGGTTGGATCCTATGAATCTGTTATGGTAATGGTGGAACCTTCCTCCAGTTCGTTCTACCATTACCATAACAGATTCATAGGATCAGGCGTCATTTCGTAGAAAAAGAGCTGTTCCACCATGTTCCAGCTGAAAAAGAAGCCCTTTTTATAATACCTCATTGACAAAAGTGCTTTGGATCTGTTTAAAAATGTCACATTGACCAACTAGCAAATTAATAGATGAGGGAGCACCATAAAAAAGCCTCACTGTGGCCATTGAATAAGTGACCTTTATGCCCCCTTTCCCCCTTCTTCCTTGGTGCCCTGGTGTACTATGAAAACTGTAGCCTTTTGGACCAGGCATCTCAATTTCATGCATTGTGGATACAGCACATTGTAGTGTGCAATGAGAAACAGTGATTTGGATGTTGCCAGAACAGTAGCTGAGATGCTAGGAAAAACAGAGCAAAGAGAAATTCTCTTTGCCTGTCTACCTGTCAGTAGACCAGTTGCCTACTTTCCTTATTGGTCAACCACCAGAACTGCCTGCCTACCTCAAGAGCAGCAGCAGCAGAGTAAGTGCAGTTAGAGTAGGGGAGAAGAGATGAGGGCAGGAAGTTTTCTCTGGCTGAAATATGCAATCTGACGGTCTCTTTAGATGCACAGGGTTTTAAAGAGCTGGGTCTGGGTTCCCTAGACTCAGGTTCTCACAGCTACACATCAGCTGAGGGGAATGGCTGTTAAAAATAAAGGAGAGCTCAAATGGCCTTAGAACACCATCGTGGAAGGAGGAAAAGCTCCTGTCTCCCCACTAAAGCTGTTTTCCAAAATAGCTGTTTTTGCTGCTTCACGTGGAGTATTCTGTTCATATGGAGCAGTAAAAACAGGGAAAATAACCTCCTCTCAGTGCTATTTTGACTTGAGTAAATGGCTTGTGGGAGGAGGCAGGAGCCCTCCTCTCCTTTCCTGTGGTGGTATTCTGAGGCCATTTGAACGCTCCTTTATTTTCTAAAAGCCATTCATCACAGCTGATATGTGGCTGTGGGAACCCAAGTTGGGTCTGGGGAACCTGGACCCAACTCTTTAAAAACCTGCAAATCTAGAGAGAACCTGAGTCAGAAAACATTCTGGGCTATAATGCTCACCTTTGTATTTGGAGGTAAGCATTATGAGTCACCAAAGCTCGTATTTCCAGGTATAGAAAAGAGAAATTTGGTGGCCTCTCTAGCAGCAATGGCACTCAAATGCTTGTGAGATGTAATTTGCCCCTGAGCCATTTTGTATTTTTATTCATTTTTAGTGTATTTTTATCCTATCATTTCTCTAAGGAGCTCAGGGCACTATACAGAGTTCTCCCCAAATGAACTCTTCATAGACAAAGCAATGTAAATGAAGGCAGACAGATACAATCAACTCCACTCCCTTTCTACCCTCCAGTTATGACCTTTTTAAGATGCATTTTTTTCTTTGAGCAAGCTTATTCAACTACTTGAGTATTTTTTAAAAAATTATATCAAGATCAGTGCAGAAGTTTGCCAAGTAGGAGAACTAGTGCTTGAAGGTTTCCTGAAATGACTACCAGGGCTCTAAATCAAGAAAAAGTCACAGTTTTCACTTTGGGCAGGTAACAAATGGGGTCTTATCATTGTTCCTCCTGTGCTGTTAGAAGTCAAGTCAGTAGCAAGTCCTGAAGAGACATGGGCACAAACCAAAAAATTTTAATGAACCAGTGGTTCGCGGTTCGGTGCTGATGATGATCCCGAGATTGCGAACCGCAATGAAATTTTCCGTTGCTGAACCGGTTTGCGGTTCACGGTTCGTGGGGCTCAGAACGGCCCCCGTGGCACTTAGAGAGCCCATATTCCCGGGGAGTGCTTTGCAAGCTCTCCTACAGCCATCACCCAAGTTTGGACAAGATTACAAAAGGGATCTTGGAGTTATACCCTCTCCAATCCAAGGCCCTCAGGAAACTCCCATAAAAATCCAAGCTGAATTATACTCTCAGTCTTTCTCCCCAAAGGCTAGCAAGTGGCAAGCAAGAGCTCTGTCCCACTCCACTGCTCGCTGAAAGTGAAACCCAGCCTGGGAGCCCATGGCTATTTATAAGCACAGGTCCCAATGAGCAACGCAGGAGGTCTGTGTTTGGCCGTCAGAGCTGCCTATCAGGGTTT
Organism: Eublepharis macularius; assembly: GCF_028583425.1. NCBI lineage: Eukaryota > Metazoa > Chordata > Lepidosauria > Squamata > Eublepharidae > Eublepharis > Eublepharis macularius. The sequence goes on from NC_072798.1 coordinate 62,498,374, forward strand.
GCAGGGATGAGATTGGAGTGCCTATGGCTACAGAACACCCCCTTCCCCCTCCCTCCCCTGGGTGTCTTCTCCCAACTTGTAACCGCTTTGCAGCTCCACGGTTGGAAGGAAGACCTGCTGGTCAAGGTAAGCTGGGCTTCCATTCGGGTTTCCAGGGCGACAGAAGGACCGCAGACAGAGTTCAGGCATTCTCCCGGCTCTGTTGCCAGGGGAATTGATTGCTGGCGCCTGCGTGTCTGGCTCCCGAACTGCGGCCGAATGCACCGAACCAGGCCTCTCCCGAATGCTGGTTTGTTGGCCGTGGGCAATCACGAACTGCTGGTTCATGATCATGCGATCACCAATTTCGTGGGTTTTTGAAGTTTGTAATGCTGTTCATGCCCATCTCTAGTCCTGACCATGAAAGATGACAGTCAGTGATTCAGCCTGTGTTCCACCCTTGATATGTGGTCAAAGGTGGGAATGGCACAAAAAATCAGGATTCTATAGGAGCTACCCTGGCACCCAACAGACCAAAACAGCTCATGTGACAGATGTATAACACATATAATGTCTTCCAGGCAAGTGCAACAATGAGATCAAGACTGTGCCATGTTCTTCACAGATGACTATGTCCAGTCTCATCTCAAGTCATACTAGTCCTATACCATCTTGATTATTTGGCAGTCTTACAGTCTGACACATCCCTGGATGTCCAAAGAATCTGAATACAGTCAAACAAAAGTATCCAAACCTCAAATCAAAAAAGTCTTACAGTGCATCTGAAAGGAAGAGGCTTTCACAAGTGTCCAAGAGAAGGAAGAGTCACAGGTCTGGGAAGCTGTGCTACTTAGAATTGCCAGCTTCCAAGTGGGGCCTGTAGTTCTCTCGGAATCACAACTGACCTCCAGACTGCAGAGATCATTTCCCCTAGAGGACAGATTGAATCTGTGGCATCAGATCCCTGCTGAGCTCTCTCCTGTCCCCAAATTCTGCCCTCTCAAGGCACCACTCCCAAATCTCCAGGAATTCCCCTAGCCAGAACTGGTAAACTTGAACAGGTAAAAAAAAAAGCTGTTCTAAATAGTCCTGGAAGATTGTAGTTTCATCTGGGGAAAACCTATGTAGAAGGAGTCAGTGCCTTTTCAACATGTATGTTTTCTGTGATCTCTTGAACTAGCACTTATCAAACACAGGGTATAAAACTTACTGTATCATGATGATCCCTTCTGAGTTCTGACATGTCAACATATTTCTTGAACTGTCAGACCTGGAACTAAAAAATTCTTAGAAAAAATGTAATCTCACTACAGCTAAATGTGATTTTTCAGTTATAAAATAAAACTCCTAACAAAATAAAAATTCAGTTCCTTTTTTCCGTTAACATTTTTTTGAAGCAGCATAGCTACTTATTCCATACTAAGAACTGAAGGTCATGTCTCAGACTTCACCTAATTTAATTATGCTTTGCTTTGATTTATTAAAAACAGCAACTTTAGAAAAAATTCCCAGTGGGTTTATTTCAGTGTTTGTTTCTATGGTTCACTCCTGATGAGATATTATTTGCAAATGATTCCACAGTCTGTGATATACTAGCATCTAATCAGTTCCAGTTCCAGACTAAATCTTGTCAGGATCAACACAACAGGAAACTGAAAATCTTTGCAAATTCTGTGTTCACACGATCTTATATGTCAAATGCTGTCCAAGATTTTGCTTGATGAACAGGTATTTTCAAGTCACCACTGGAAGTTTCAGAGAGATGCTTTTAATTAGAAGAGGTGCAAAAAACTTCCAGGTCTCTGGTGGAGAAGTTAGCCAGTGAGAAGGTAACAATCGGTGCTGACAGAATTGTTGAAGGAGGGTGTTATGACATTTACTTTCTTTAGGGTAGATTTTTCTTTTAATCTATCCCTTAATCCTCTGGGTAGTCTGCTGCCACCAGGAATATTTTATTCCAAGATATTTTATTTAAATTTTCCCTTTGGTAACTTTCCTAAGCGTTAGGCTCCTTCGTGGTTCTATGTGGCCCTGAAGATAGGAATGGGATATAGCAATGGTGGGATATAACAAAACAAAAATAAACTTTTATTTAGTCAAGAAGCGTATCGGTTTCATAAACGTACTTCTCGGTTCTTAAAGTTACTTCATTTACTCTCATTCACACAGCTGGCCTCTCTTTCCCTGACTGAGTGTCCTTTCACAAACATGCTCAGTTCAGGTTCCACACAGGTTATATTTCTCTCATAAACACTTCAACATACTCAGGCAGCACACAGCTAGCCTGCTTTCTTCTGAGCGCCCCCTTTCTCTCACTCTCCCAGTCTAAACTTAGCTCAAACCAAGCATTTAAAGACACATGCACTCATTTACTTAAAATCATTACAGAGGGTCTCACCACACAAGACAAAATACACTTGAATTACATGGGTAATTCGAGTGTATTTCGTAATTTGAGTGTATTTGAGTGTAATTCGAATGTATTTTGTCTCATGTGGTTTGACCCTGACAAGGAGGGTCAGGCTAATAACCCTCTGTGTGAGGGAAAAAAGGAAAAGTTTGCCCTAACTGGGACAGCTTTAGGTTAATGAAAAACTTTTAATTAAAGAATGAATGATCTTGGACACAAACTAGTTAGAACTAGGCAGTGCTTTTTTTCTAAAAAAATGTTTAGGGGTACTCTCAGTTTGACTCAAGAAAATCACCATTTTATAGTTCAAATTGGAAAAAATAAATGTAATCAATGGACAAAATTGCCAAGAACATGCATTACCTCATATTACACAGCTCACAATAACTTCCAGATTGGCATGAGGTTCACAGATTAAACACTCGCTTCCATCTGAGACTCAGGAAACACCGTGAAAGGAAATGACGTCAGAAGACTGTCGGTGATGAGAATTATGGGTATCAATATTGCCAACCAAGCCCCTCTAAAGTGACACATGCGCACAACCAAAGAGTTTCAGTATAGACAAACTCTTTGCACTCTTTGCGCAAAACGTACACAAATTGGTCGCCACCATCAGGGGTAGCAACAAGACTGACCAATCACTGTGCTAGATTCCAACTACCAGAGCTCAAAGTGGCTTAGCGAAGACTTGTTTGTATTTGTCTGCACCCTAACGATCACCGATTATGCCAGCGATCTTGGTGGCGTTTTTGATGCTCAAAGACGTTCTAATTTTTGTAAGACGAACAGTGCTCCTAGTGAGTTTAAATATAACTAAACATCTTTGTTGCCAACATACACTACATAAAACGTAACAAATCACATAAATATCCATAATAATACGTTTGTAGTTGGTTTAGCGGGAATTCCAACATTTTAAAATTTTTACTCTCTCCCATTAGATTCACAAAATGTTTAGGGGTACACGACACGTCCCCCTGCGACCCCCCAGAAAAAAAGCACTGGAACTAGGTGTGTGTTGTTGGCAGAGAAAGCAGGTACTGAAAGGAGACTTCCCTTCAGCCAAGTGATCAGGGTTATGTCTTTTGGAGAAGAGTAATTGCCGCCCAGTATCTAAAAAGGGGGGGTTGGGAGCACCTAAACTGTAAAGTGAAATATATGACAGAACCTTGTTAAAGTAACCTAAGTCTGAAACTATCAACCTCTCACTTTTAAGATGTGTAACTGTTGAAACTAAGCTTTAAAAAGATTGTGCCTAATGCTTGTGAAGTATTCTATTTTACAATTAAAATTCATCTCAGTTTTTCTTTCCCTGCTTACCTGTTTGATAAACCTACTGTTACCTTTTGAACTTCACTCTGCCTCTAGTGCCATTTTATTTAAAAAAGCCATGGGCTATATGCCAAAATATAAGCCAAAATATATATGTTTTAAGGTGTGGGACAAAAAGACTTTTAAATTATACCCAGAGACACCGTACCAGAGGCTGCCCAGCCGCAGCAAGCAACCTTGACTGTTTTGGAGGGAAAATCTGCTTCTCAGTGGGGGAGAGAGTGGGTCTTACATCATAATGTTCTATACTGATGAGCAGCTTTATGTTCATTAGTGTGTCCTCTGGAGCATTATAATCTATCTGGAATTACAAATTATTATAGACCTAGATAGCATTCTTACACAAATTGCATATGATCTATTCTACATAGATGGCAATCCAGCCTATATAATGTAGCAATGGTTGGTGTTAAATTTCTTTTGAGCTGGAGCTCAGGAGCCCTAAATAGAACTCTTCACAGAATCGATCAATTCCTGTAGTATCCTGCCCCCCAGACTCCTGAGGATTAGGGGTCCCGTGGGAACAGAGGCAGCATGGAGGATAAAGCAAGAAGGGGGGAATAGCCATTTGTCATTTTCTTGATTGAAATCTGGATACAATTTGCCAACTTTTGCAAAATGGTGTTCAAAAATCGCCCTGCAGCTTTGAGGACTTCAGCTTTGGAAAAATAATTGAATCAACACAGAAAACAAAATGTAAAATATTTATTAATAAATATTTGATGTCATTTAATAAATATGATATGCAGAGTCTCAAAAATGAATGGAATCGTGAGCTATATTGTCCAATTCTGCCAAAGCAACAGGGCATGAAGCCTTATACCTGTTGCTTCTATGTATCTTATTAAGAAATATTATTATTAAGTGACTTACTAAGCAATATGCTTAGTATATATTGAACACAACAGTACCTTTTTAATGAAAAAAAAACTAAGTACAGTGTCCAATTGTTGGTGTTTTAACTTACAAGATGTATCTCTTAAGCATGTGCTTTAAGCATGTCCAGTTACTCAGTTTTGTGAGGAAATAATATGAGTAATTTTGTATTAGAATACTCATTTATTTTTGAGACTGTTTATATACTTTTAAACTATTTGTCTATCTCATAAAACCTAACTGATGGTCGACAGAAATGGACCTACTGTGCCCATACGATTGCTAAAAGACTTATACTACAGCATTGGAAAGACAAAAGCATGCTTTCTGTAACTCGTTGGATTGAGGAACTTATCAAGTTATCAACATTTGAATGCATCACATATAGACAACTACTTTGTACTGACTTATTTTTAGATATTTGGAGACCTTTTATAGAAGCCTGTATAGAGATTTTTCTTTCTTTCTTTCTTTCTTTCTTTCTTTCTTTCTTTCTTTCTTTCTTTCTTTCTTTCTTTCTTTCTTTCTTTATTTATTTATTTATTTATTTATTTATTTATTTATTTATTTATTTATTTATTTAATCTTTGCACAAATAAATGTTTTTTTTTAAACAGGAGAATTAACAAAAAACACTCCCTGGCCGTTTCCACATGTCTTACCAGCCTCCAGAACATTGCGCAAAGCACCCAGAAGATAGTGTCTTCTCACACAAAATCATGCCAGGAAGACGTGATGTTGTGCAAAATTCCCCGGATGATAGCGTCCTCCTGGCACGATTTTGTGTGAGAAGACGCTATCTTCCCGGTGTTTTGCGCAACGTTCCGGAGGCCGGTAAGATGTGTGGAAATGGCCCCTGTCAAGATCTTGCTCTGTTTATGGAAGACTGAACACAAGATGAAAAGGGCATGATTACTGCCAATTCCACCCCCCCCCCCAGTGGCTGCCCCTTGTGCCATATACAGCTTTGTTCCTGAGGACCTGCTGATTCTCAGAAGAAGCTTTTTCAATGGGCACAGGATGCTGGAAGAGATCCATTTGGTGATGTCCTCAGGTTTACGGTTGATAGGATCCAACCGATGTCTCTGTTTGATATATGTGCATATCTTGGTGTGTGTGTGTATTTTTACAGCTATAGAGCTACCAGTTGGGCTTTGCTGGATCAAAACTCTGGCTGCCAACATAGCAAGCAAGCACCAGAGGTTTTAATGGATGAACTGCTAGTGATTATGACTTTGGTAAGTTTCAGAATGCTAGCCACATTTTAAGTATCTTCATGTAGGTTTACAGAAGATATAGAAGCCGTATGAAGTATGTATTAGAGAGTCAGTTCAAATTTGTGTGAATCTCTCTTTAATCCTCACAAATATCTTAACTGTAGTTTTTAACTCAAGAAGAGACAAGCAGAACCCTTTTATTCATATGTCAATAGTCTCCATCAAATTGTATTATACATCAGAGAAGATTAAGTGAACTGGACCTATAATCACTCGTTATAGTGCGGGTGGGAAATGGCATTGGAGAATGATGAAGTAACTCATCAGTGGGGAATGAGGTGAGATTGCAGCAAGCAGTCACGGTTTTGTTTCCAGGATTACATAAATCAAGTTCTGAGATGGCATCCTACAACTAGTGTTGGTTGAAGCCAAAAGGAAAGATGACAACTTTGTTTTATCAGAAAGTTAATTGTTTTAAGGAGGTTGGGTTTTTTCAGACAGCAGGTCCATAATCTCAAAAGCCATCCACTGTTTTTTGTTAAGGAAGCCCTTGCTTTCAAATGTGCCCATTTATCATCCAACCATGCAGTGCTACATTCTTACCATAAATATGGATTCTTTCAGCTGTTTGATGACATTTTGTTGGACTGCGCAGACATGTGTCTTGCAGATTTGTGATCTGCAAAAATCCCATCTGTGCCAGGGCGCTGGAGATCGTGCCATTGGTCACGGTTCAGGTCTGCCAGTTCCTTTTATTTATTTACCTGGTTCTGCAGAAACAAAAGAATTTGAAAGTATAATTACATCAAACTTGGAAAAGAATTTATGAACCCTTGTATATTATGTTGTTCAACACAAATCTCTTTACAAATATTTCCAAACCACAAATGCAGTCACCTTCAAGATATTTTCTCCTTGAGCAGATAACATCTGACAGACAAAAAGCATTATGAATGGGCTATTTAATTGGGCAAACGGAAACTGGCATGGTGTTAAACTGTAGCACTTTGAAGAGAATTGCTGGCTGCCATTCAAATCAAGTCAGCGTAAGGTCATTCATACTATGAAAACGGGCACCATCTTTCTCTTCAGGGACTTTCCAGATGATAAAAAGAAGCACATCTTTTTTTGACCATAGATCTAGTCTCAAGACCACAATATTTTATTCCCAAGTCATACCAGAAGAAGGGTGAGGCATTGCAGAGAATACATGGGCCCAACCCAAGACAGTTTCATCATGACTGAAGCAAAAAATCCAAACAGTGTGCTCTTATAATAAAAAGTTGAGATGATAAAAATACTGCCTTTTAATGACACCCCAAATTTTCCAGTTGTGGCCTCAGCTTTCCATCTTGAGGAGGCAACCATGCCGTGCCTGGGGCAGGAGAGAAGAATACCCATGCTCTTTTTTTCAGAGTTTAAAAAGATCAGGGAAGGTGTGTGCTCTGAGTCTAGAAAAAGAGTGCATTCCACTTCCAAAGAACTGGGTTGTTTTTTTTAAAGCAAAAAGCCCTGTGGCATAGAAGTAGCCGTAGAGGCCAGAGGAGGGCTAACCTACTGGCCTGGTGTAACTGGCCCATGGCAGAGGTGTGGCTCAGCCCACTGAAGGTTTAAAGGTTCAAAGCAGGTGGATGAAGGAAACTTGTGTGTTTACCTGTAAAGACTTTGTTCATTACAATAAAGGGAACCTCAAGGAGCTTCATTGAGTCTGTGTGAGTCTCTCATGGAAGACAACTTAGGACATTCTGCTACCCCCTGGGTGGACCACAAGCCCGTAAAAGTGAAGGTCATGGGGGATTGTTTCTCTTCCCTAGTGATGTCACAGAGACTAGTGAATAGGAAGTAGTGGTATTCCTTAGCCTGAACCCTGCAGCACTCACACTCACAATGGACACATTAGATGGTGGAAGAATTGCATTTCTGCAGAGAATAAAAATATTGCTGTCTCAACTCTGCAAAACAAGAAGTACTGTAACAGATAATCTCTAGAGTCCTCATAACTAATGAGTAGCCAGTAAATATTATTTGATAATGTTTTATGCAAAATGCGAAGCAGGTGACCTATAGGTTGTTTGGGGGCTGTTGTATTCCTGGGCTTGGGGTTAGGGGTGAAGGTTTGCCGGATGTTGCTGGTCTCAAAGAAGTTACATGCCCAGCCCCTGGCCTAAACACTAACTCCTGGTTGCTATACATCTATGGGATGAAAAAGAAAGGGATGTTCCCCCCAAGTATATCTTTAAAAGAACCCAGATTGCTACTTTTGGTACCCATGGGGGCTGTTCACTGTTTTAAATGCACACATTGACAGTAATACTTTGAAAAAACAATTAAAATCAGACTGGAAAGTTAATTCCTTGTCTTTTCCTGACTCATGTTGATTATATAGATTGGCAGTCCAACTTGTGAAGTGTTCCAGAGGCAAATGAGAACATTCCACTGAGTGGAATATAAGATTACAATCATTTAGGGGTAAGGGCTTATTTATTTTCCTTTACATGCCTGTGCAATACCTCTTCTGACTTACTGCTCATATATGAAGTAGTATTTGGGATTCAATAGCTTGTGCAAGAGTACTTTCTATGGACAATATGTAGTGGAGAAAAGTTTGGGTTAGAAGCAACATGTTCTTGACTCAGATCGTACCTCAGCCATTAGTTCACTAGATTTATTTGTGTATTTAGATATATATTGAATGAATTAATTTATTTGCAGTCAGAGACCATTACAATGGCAATACATCCTTAACAGTCAATAGAATAATTAATTCCACCATAAAAGTGTAGAAGGACATAGAAAAATACCTTTAGCATTTAAAATCTTAGAAGACACATTAAAATATATATAGTTTTCTAGGAACAGAATTGATTCTAATATTTAAAATATTGACATTAAAATAGTTAAAATCGTAAAAAGAGCAGGACAGGCTAAGTATGGTCATACTTCTTATTATGGAATTTAACCAAATGGAGACAGAATTTGGCTATCTGCCTGGAGATAGTTGGATTTTCGTCAATTAGGAGTTTCTCTAGGCAGGTCTTATTTGCCTCTGCAATTGGTCTGTCTAAGAGTGGGGAAATAAACTTGTTCCTATAGACTTGATGGAAAGGACAGCAAAAGAACATATGAATAAGTGATTCCACTTCACCAATGGAACAACAGCAGCATCTGTCCTCGTATGGGATCTTCCTATATTTCCCTTCGATGACCATTGAGGGGATAACTTCACATTGGGCCAGGGTGAAAGCTCTTCTATAAGATGGGACATCCAAGTGAGTGGACATATATTTGTACCCCGCTTTTGTCTCTATGGGGAACAAAACTGCTTACAACATCATCCCCCCTCCTCCATTTTATTCCCACAATAACAATCCTACAACATATGTTAGGCTGGATAGAATGACTGGACCAAGACCACCCTGTGAGCTTCCATGGTAGAGAAGGATAGATTCAAACCTGGATTTGTTAGCAGGGTATCTTAATGTGACACTTTATAGTTGCACCTTGAGTTCAGCTGAAATTTTACACAAGCTTCTGATGGATATAGATTTGGAGGTTTTTTATATACTTATTTTTATATACTAAACCTATGCTTTTTCAGTATTACATGCTTTGCACTTTTTCTATGCTTAGGAGCCAAAGTAGTACTTGTAATGTAACCTGTAAGAATTTGACACTTGAAACAAGAAGACTTGAAACTCTGTAAGAACTGATATACTGCTTTTAGGGCTGCACTTATATTATATGTTATATTATTCTATAGATTCCAATAGAAATCAGTACCAGAGAGCCTTTTGTAGAAAACTGATTTGATGCAGCAAGCTGGTTTTGGCCACCTGTGGTATTATCTTCCTTAAAGCTGATAAGAAACTGGGGAAAAAGGACACGAATAGGAAAACATCCCTTCCTATCCACCAGATTGAGACTCATTGGCGCCCTTGAAAGTATTATGCCCAGAAGAAAGTAGGTAAAAGGTTAGACAGTGTCCTTCCAAAATGAGGGCAGAGGAAAAAAACTGTGAAGACTGGAATTCCCCCAAATAGAGAGGCCAGCCCAGAATTGCATCTTCAAATCAGAACTGACCCTAGATATGTTATGAGCCAATAAGATATCAAATATTAGAATACTGTAATATTGTTATGATTATCTGAAAGTATTAATTGCCTGTATTTCTATTGTAATTTTGATGAGCTCAGGACACAAGGAGACCACCTACTCCTGTGAAAATGAGCTCCTCCATTGTTTAAATTAAACAATCATATATTGCTTCATTCTACAGGACTCCGTGGTGTGTGTCTCTTATTGTGATTGGCGAGAGGGACACCTAAGGCACAAGTTTGTGCATAACACTTCTTTTAAATGGGCTCAGACCTGACAAGGAATTTGTGAGACATAATTGGATTCAAGGCAACACATTAGACCTCCATGACAATATTGTTGATCATTAAAATACCTTTTGAATAAAAGGAAGGATTCTTCCTATTTCGAACAAAAATGTTTGCAAGAAAAATCTGCTCTTCCAAATTACCCTGATTGAATTTAAATGAGAATAACAAGGATAGTCTTTTATAAATTAAACTTGCCACATCCAATTATTTTCAAATTCACCAGAACAACATGAGGTAGGCTTTATTAGCCCTTGATATATAAAATGGAGTATTTTCTACTCTAGTGGTCTTCAGCCAATGGTTTGGAATCTCAAGCTAGGCTTTGAGCCCGTCTAAAGGTTCCATTTTTGCAGCTTTTTGGGAAGATCTCCTGCTAGGGAGCATACATATAGAATAAGACCACCAGGACACCTGTTTCTCTTTGCACACATGCACGTGTCTCTCCAGAAACTGAGACATCTGTGAGTGACTGCTTAGCTATATATTATGTAATTGGCACATGTTATCTTGGGAGTCTGTCAACACGACTTACACATGCATAAGGGGACTCATCTTTACAAATGCTCCATTATTCAGTGCAGAACTGAGTGCTGTGAGGAGGAAGGCACAGAATTATTTCTATCTCATACAGTCTTGATAGGTTAAGATATTCTTCAGAGGACTCCAAGGATCTGCATTCTGTGTGTTTGCCTCTTAGAACCACAGCAAACTGGGGTAATTTCAAATAGGTAGGTATGTTGTTCTATAGTAGAACAGCAAGATTTGAGTCCAGTATGCTTTTGACAGTCAAAGTTCCCTTCATCAGATATATCTTTGACTCTTGAAAGTTTACCCTGAAAATCTTGTTAGTTTTATGGCACTACTGGACTTGAATTCAGTAAACAGGGGAGGGGGGGGGAAAGAGAATTTCCATTTGACCTGGGCCTCAAGCCCTGGAAAGTCTCAGATTTAGACACATGTTCATTTTTTGGCATTAGATTGGTTTCACTACTTGTCCACTGTTATTTTGATGCCTTATTGTGTTTTCTCAGATCATAGAACATAGACATTTAATGCTAATTAGCCGAAGTCAATTTAAGTGCATTGGAAATTAGTCTCCAAATATTGTTGTGTCTGTTTTTTCCTTGGCCTGAGGCCCTGGACACACCACGAACTGTAAGGGTAGGATTTCCTCAGACACCAATAGGTTCCTTCCAAGATTCTTATCTATTGAAGAATATTGCCAGTGTATATTAATCCCAGGTGCTCTACAATTCACATGGGTCAGTCACAGCTCTTTGGAGCTCTCTCAGCCCCACCCACCTCACAGGGTGATTGTTGTGGGGATAATAATAACAAACTTTGTAAACCACTCTAAGTGGGTGTTAAGTTGTCCTGAAGGGTGGTATATAAATTGAATGTTATTATGGATGGGACAATAATGAACGAATGTGTCTTGTCTCAGTGCAGCCACTAAACCACCTTCTAAAGATCATCCTGTAATAAATATAACCTGACACAATCTCACTGTGCATAACATTATTATAAAATTTAGAACTATTGGGTGACAGATAGATAAACAAATACGAATGCTATGTTAAAGCACAGTCTAACTAACTTGCTTTTCTGACAGGCAAATGGCTTAAATGAGCCTTAATGCCCCCATGAGCAAATTTTTTGACACTGAAAGCATCATCCACATATTTCCTCCTTTTTTTGTGGAAACTGCCTCATATTAAAGCCAAATTTTAAATGCCAAGGACAGATCAGCCTGCGAGAATACCTAGATGACTATCAAAGCAGTATTGGCACTCTTGAAATGAAGGGAGAAAACAGGCTGTTCTTGGGGGTTCTGAGGTTGTGGTAGGACCGCCTGTGACCAGTCAGTGGCTCCATTGACAGTATTACATGGTGAACAGTATTAAATGGCAACTGTATTACATGATGAAAGAAGAAAAACAAATGGGAAACAAGTTCCAAGACGTGTGTTGAGTGGAAAACCAAAGCTTTGCTACTCTTAGCCAAGCTGTGGGGGCTGGTTCTGAACTTCCCCCTTGCTTTTTGAGGTGTCAAATAACAGCTGCAAGACTAATGAAGAGAACATAGCCATGGATGAGGTAACCCAACGGCAATTTGGTGCTGGGGCATAAATTGGATACTGGTTGTGCCCTTTCTGGGGCAACAGATTTTTTGGTGAAAATAGTCCTTGAAAGTTATGCCTTTTCTAACATAAAAGAAAAAATGGCTTTGAAGAGCAGCCAAAGTTTCTGCACTAACATCTTTTAGATGGTGAGATACAGATTTTATCTTAAACAACACAGATCCTTAGAAATTGAAAGTTAAGATATGGATAAGAACACACCATGGTATTGCTAGCACAAATTGTAACCAGTGCTATGTATATTAATTGCTGAACATTGGTGTATCAGAAGGTATTTGGGGCTGAAATGTTACCTGAAGCCCTTCCTCCTTGCTCATTTTTTGCTAGCTTTAACAGCCTATTGTTGTCTGTGGGTGCCTGCTACTCTGACACCTTATTTTTTGTTCAAATTCTTCTTTATTGTCAACAGTGTTATCTCAGCCAGTCAGGGATCATGTCATCCCAGTGCATAACAAATTAGATTTGCCTATAGGGCACTCTTTCAAAGTCAGTTCAGAGTAAAAGAAATGCCTCCTGCCCTCACTCTGAATTGGCTTCATGTTAATGACACAAAACTAATCAAATTTGGCTATGTGATGATATGAAGGAAAATCAGCTTAACAGTGGAAAACATTGCCCTCCCTCTGAATGAGTATTAAGAAGGAAACTACACTAAAAATTATTTTGTCTGCATTCATAATCCCACCTCTTAAAATTGCCAAAACAGGAGTGCTATTTACAGTGTGTGAAAATATTCTATTTGTATGTTTCCAAGAGCTTCTAGATTTTATATATTATTTTAATTTAGTTTTCCATGACCAGAATCAGCATTGAAATTCTTACAGGTTTGGGAACAATAACTTGGTCATTCTTTCTGCCCAAATATTCAGAAGTTACAGAGAATATTTTAGTCCATCTTTTCCAAATAAAAGTGGAATTCCCAATTTGATTCCATTGTTGCATTGCAAGCAAGCCCCTTCAAAAACAACACATGGCCCCAGTCTTAAATATTTATAGCTAGGACCAAATCTCAGTAAAGTCAAATGTGAATGTTGCTTCCAGAAAGATAGGGGCTTTGGAAATTTGGACCTGGGTATTTCCTAGTGGGAGGTCCTCCCAAACTAACACCAATATTGTGGAAACATAATCTAGTCAGATGGATTTTGGAGACTCTAATCAATCTTTGCAAAATGCTGGATCCAGCTAGTACATCTTAGTGTAGCATTTTTAAGAGTCAGAATTTATAGATAATTCCATTATCTCCTTTATTGGACAGGTACCTTTTTCCTATGTGGAGCCATCTTGAGTAAAATTCAGTGGTCTATGTGGGCCCAAAGTCTTTTTCTTTTCATCCTTCAAGAGTATATTTCAAATCAGCATCTAGCTATAATCTGTAACCAACAGGAGTATTCATAAAAAGTCATAATCTTAGAATATGTCCACAAGATGAACATTTAAATGCTATCCATCTCAAGGAAAAGTAAATGTTATCAATTTTTACATAAAATGTTTTAACCAAAGTCTCATAAGCATATAAGTTTACAACTTTCCTTAAAAAGGAATGGGACATAAATGTGAAAAATGTACTTTTCAATGTATCTGTTACTGATATCAGCATTCAATTAAATGGCCCATTGGAGAAAAGGAGAAAACATTTGCTACAGGAATGTTACCAATGAGATCCTTCAACACTTCGGTGGCCTCATGTGGTCTTGATCAAACAGCTTAGAGTCCTAGCACAATAAGGCTGCAAGCAGAACAATCTGTGTACACTTGATCAGTCAATTAGTCTGACTGAAGGACTGTTTGAAGGACTGGCAGTAAATTATAGTGCTTACGCTAGACAGGCCACTGTGTTGCAAAGTTACATCAGTGAGACAGAGCCAGTATCCATTGTATTATTGCAGTGATAGTCAGATGGATAGCCCAGGTGAGCCTGATCTTGTCAGATCTCAGAAGCTACGCAGGGTTGGCCTCGGTTAGTAATTGGATGGAAAACTTCCAATGAAGACCAGGGTTGCAGAGGCAGGCAATGGTAAACTACCTCTGATAGTCTCTTGCCATGAAAATCCCACCAGGGATCACCATAAAGTCAGCTAGTTCTCCAATGTCTGACTAGGTCCAGTCCTCTTATTCTGCCCAAAGCCACATCGCCTTTTCTTTGTTTCCCATCATCCCTTGCCTGTGCTTTCTCAACTTCTTCCAGCCAGTTTATCTTCTCTTCCTCTCTGTCTGTTTCTTTCCTCGACACCTTTCTTTCTATCCCCGGGGCTCCACCCAAGCAGGCTAGGAACAGCCCCACCCCTCCTTTTGTTGAGTCCCCTTCCTCTCTCAGCCTCTTCTTTGCCTGGCCCCACCCCACAAGGCTAGCCAGAATTCCTTGCTACAAGCCCCATCGACAGCAGAAGCCTTGGACTGGAGAAACTCCTGACCTTGCCACTGTGCTCAGCAGTAATTGATTTGCAAGGGGCAGGGTCTCTTGCAGCTGGTGGATCTCCAATTCTGCCTGGGCCATCATGCTGCCATTGCTATTCTGGGCAGTGCCCCCCACTTTGGATGCCTGCTTTGGCCACCACTGCCATTTCCCTACCACAGTGGGGTTGAATACATGTATCCTTTCAGCCATGGACAGAAAATCAGGTAGACTGTTCATATGTTACAAAGATGTACATGTTGAGTGTTTTCCTATATTGGAAACATTATACTAAAGTGGCTAGAATGTTGAATTTAGATCAGTGCTAGCAATACCTTGATGTGTTCTGCTGAGGTATGAAGATTAATTAGTGCAATTTTGGGCGACCTGAAAGGATGCTAGAGAAACCAGAGTGACTCATCATTGGTGCTTCCAGGCATCCTATGAGAGGAGGAACACGCCAAGATGTCCATACTAAGGAGAATGTACATCTAGTCCAAGTCATTACCTTTCAGTCTCACCTACCTCACATGGCTGCTGTTCTCAGCTCCTTGGAAGATAGTCGGAGTATCAGTTTAAGTGCTAAATAATGTAATGACTGAAGCAGTGCTCACATTCAAATCTAGTATCTTAGCAGGTGAATCACGCATTGATTCAGATAAGTATGATAATGCTGTATATTGTTTACTGAACATAAATTAATGCTGACAACCTTACCTGACAGCTAATAATGGGTGAATCTTCCTGACTCTCTGGTTTGTGATGGGTTCAGATAAAGCAAACAAAAATGGCGTGGATATGTTTAAGGCTGTTTGCTGACCTGATTCATGTATTTGAGAAGGGGCATTTGGTGGCTGTCTCAAAGGTGAATGGTTGCCAACTTTCCAAATACACTTCTCCTTTCCTTTCAACTTAAAGATGCCTCCTCTCCTGCTCACGTCAGCAAAGCAGGCCAGGAGAAAGTTGATAGACTTGCAGAGACGTGGGAAATGATTGTAGGTTTTTGTAAAAAAAAATCAGGGAACTCGTCTGTAGTTGACAGAGTATATGTAACGATTGTTGCATATCCAGGACGAGCTCCAAATCATGAACGCAGCACGGTTGTTACATTATTCAATTGCACGTCAGTAAACGTAAAACAGACTTGCTGAAAACAGAGCAGGAACATGATTAAACAATCTGTGTGTCAATGGAACCTTCACACTCGCAGCGTTACATGAATGTTTTTGACCTAGATTGTAACTAAGACGTAAAGGGACTGTGACAGGTCAGCTAGACGGCATCCCTGGGCTTTACTCTGGAAGAACCTTCTTAAAGCCAAGGAAACTGCCATGACGTACATGGATGCTGGCTTTCCACATTTTGTTAGTTAGCAGAACTGCTGATTTAAAAGCCAAATGTCTCTTTCACAAATCTAACAAAACAATAGAAAACAAGCCGTGTGATGAAAAGCTGCTGTAGAAGATGAATCATACAAGACTTCAGAGGCTTGAAAAGTTGTGTTTTGTTTTTTTAAATCAGCAGCCTATGTGAATACATGAATAACTTCATACCAGCCTCTTTAGTTCAGTACCTTCCCCTCCCAGGTTGTGGAGCTTTCCATGGGTGGCTCAGAGAGAGTTTCATGGAGCGAACACCATGAATGAAATCATGTTTCTATGGAACCAACTGGAAACAATTCAGTGGGACCAGGATTTCATCCAAAACACTCATACTAACTGGCAGCAATATTATTTCACTCTGTATGGGTGATGTCAGACATCGCACGCCCTTTGGCCCGAGGTTGAGGAAACCCTGGCCTTGGGTTCAAGCCTCACAGAACCACCACAGAGGGCAAATTGCATAGATCAAACTGAGAACTACAATAGAGATCAAGGACTACTGTTTTCTAGTTCCTAAAGAAGAATAAAGGCTAGAAAACAATGCAGCTTCTCTGAAAAGGGCCATCAAGGTAACAAATCTTTATAGTCAATTTTAGAGGTAGTTATGTCAGGTTTAAGCCATATGATAATGGTATTTGTGCTCCCATAGTCCAGGCACTACTACTTTTTGTTTCCAACATTATAAGTCTGGCACTGTTATCAAACAAGACAAAAAAATTTAATGAACCAGTGGTTCGCGGTTCAGTGCCGAAGATGATCCCGAGGTCGTGAACCGCAACAAACATTTTCCATTGCTGAACCGGTTTGCCATTCGCGGTTCGTGGGGCATGGAACAGCCCCCATGGCACTTAGAGAGCTCATATTCCCGGGGAGTGTTTTGCAAGCTCTCCTACAGCCATCACCCAAGTTTGGACAAGATTGCAAAAGGATCTTGGAGTTATACCCTCTCCAATCCAAGGCCCCCAGGAAACTCCCACAAAAATCCAAGCTCAATTATACTTCAGTCTCTCTCCCCAAAGGCTAGCAAGTGGCAAGCAAGAGCTCTGTCCCACTCCACTGCTCGCTGGAAGTGAAACCTAGCCTCGGAGCCCACGGCTATTTATAAGCACAGGTCCCAATGAGCAATGCAGGAGGTCTGTGTTTGGCCGTCAGAGCTGTCTATCAGGGTTTGCAGGGATGAGATTGGAGTGCCCATGGCTACAGAACACCCCCTTCCCCCTCCGTCCCCTGGGTGTCTTCTCCCAACGTGTAACTGCTTTGCAGCTCCGTGGTTGGAAGGAAGACCTGCCGATTAAGGTAAGATGGGCTTCCATTCGGGTTTCCAGGGCAACAGAAGGAGCGCAGACATAGTTCAGGCATTCCCC
Organism: Eublepharis macularius; assembly: GCF_028583425.1. Classification (NCBI taxonomy): domain Eukaryota; kingdom Metazoa; phylum Chordata; class Lepidosauria; order Squamata; family Eublepharidae; genus Eublepharis; species Eublepharis macularius. The sequence continues at coordinate 62,515,854 of NC_072798.1, forward strand.
TGGCTCCGTTGCCAGGGGAATTGATTGCTGGCGCCTGAGTGTCTGGCTTCCCGAATGCACCGAACCAGGCCTCTCCCAAACACTGGTTCATTGGCCGTGGCCAATCACGAACCGCTGGATCGCGATCACGCGATCAGCAATTTCTTGGTTTTTTGAAGTTCGTAATGCGGTTCGTGCCCGTCTCTAGTTCTGACTGTCGGCAGCTGTTCAGAGTCTCATGCAGAGAAAGAGCTTTCACCATAAGCAGGGACTGAATACGGGACCCTCTGCATTCACACAAATTATCTACCACTGAGCCGTAGCTCCTTGTTACTATAATATCTCCTCTACCATCAGTACAATGTTGCATCCTAAAAGAATGAAAATTTTAAAACATCATTGCCTTGCTGGAGTAGGTCAAGGGTCCATCTTCTCTGGTGTCTCAGACCTAAGAGCTAGAACCTAGTATGGTTAAATGTTGGGCCAACAGTGAGGAGATGTAGGTTCAAATCCCCACTCTGCCACAAAACTCACTAGATAATCTCTTAGTCTTTCACAGTTTAACCTAGATTACATGAGGATGAACTGGAGAGGAGTGAATCACATGGACTGCCCTGAACTTCTTGAAGGTAGTAATAAAATAACAACAACAACAACAACAACAACAACAACAACAACAACTGATTTATATACCGCCCTTCAGAACAACTTAATGCCCATTCAGAGCGGTTTACAAAGTACGTCATTATTATCCCCACAACAAACACCCTGTGAGGTGGGTGGGGCTGAAAGAGCTCCAGAGAGCTGCCTGTGACTAGGCCCAAAGTCACCCAGCTGGCTTCAAGTGGAAAAGTGGAGAATCAAACCCAGTTCTCCAGATTAGTTTCCCGCACTCTTAACCACTACACCAAACTGGGATCTGATACAAATGTGTAAAGGACTCATGGAGAATATCTATGAAACAGATTATAGAATGCATAATCCATGTACATTTGGCAGGAAATATCCATGAGCAGGAACATAGATTCTTTCCCATTTTCCTTCTAGATTTTCCCGAAGTCCCTATATTAATTTTTTTTCAGTGGAATTTATCCAGGGACATACTGTGGAAAATTTGCTTCTTTCCCATTAAGCTTTGTGAAGAGTTTTACGCAGCCCAGAAGTCATTACATATTCTTACACCAGCATAATTTGGGTCTGATAACAGATCAGACTGATTTTGATATTTTAATTATGTGAATTAATTAAGATTACATCTTCCCTCCCCATGCTGAGCAGTGTATTGTTACATGGCAACTTCCCCAAAACAAATTCCATTCCATAACCCATTCAATATAGTTAAAAAGATATGATCTAAGTACATATTAAATACAGATTTGAATGAAGTAAAAAATAGAACATGTTATCAGATGATAGAAATAAGAGAGGGTTTTGAAACTGAGGATTATTCTCAAAAGAATTCATGGGGGAAAGTATGCTTGTATTTATTTCACAAAACCCTCCCGACTTGATTCATCTCAAGAAGTAAAAATAAAGAAAGCACTTATTAAAATGTCAGGAGGATCTACATGATTGGATGATGATGATGATGGTCAAGAATTGGGGCCAGTAGCACCTTAAAGATCAACTAAATTTCCAGGATGATAATTAATGTTATCACAGTCTACCAGATGTTTGGGCTGGAACTTTTTGGACCCTCACTAACTCGGATCTTATCCAAGAATCTAGGAGTTAGTGAGGTATGGGCAAATTCCAAGTAGTGCTGCAATTGTCCACTTGTTCCTAACTATGCCAATGTTGTCTAGATGTTTAATTAGTTCTTTTGGAATCGCACCTACCACTCCTATAACTACCTGAATAACTGTTGTATATTTCTCCTAAACTTCAGATCTTAGATCTTGATATTTTGTTATCTTTTTAATCTCTTTTTAATCTCTGTTCACGAACAAACTGTTCATGAGGCCCTATTCTAAATGAACAGGTGGTCGTTGCAAGCCTCGTTCGTTGCTATTCATTGCTGTTCGTCAAGCCAGACAGTCTGGCACCTGCAATCAATTCCCATGGCTTCTCAGGCAGGGATAGTCTGAACTCTGTCTGAACTCCTGCTGTTCCCCTGGAAACCCCAATCTAAGCCCAATTTCACTTGATAGGCAGTTCTTCCTTTCAAGTGTGGAGCTCCAAATTTGTTACAAGGGAGCAAAGAGCAAGGGGGAGGGGGTCTCCCAGCTCTTTGCTGCAGCTCTGCAGACAGTGGAGAGGGAGAGAGTTGCTGTTGGCATTTTGATAGAGAGAGTGCATTGGAGCTTGAATTTTCTTTGTGTGTGGTGGGTTAGGGATCTACCCCTTCAAGTTCCAGGGCTGCTGCCAGGCTCTGGGCCAAGCTATTATTTATTATTGGTACCTTTTCTGCTGCCTGCTCAGGTAAGGTTTCTGGGAGTGGTGCAATAGGGATCTACCCCTTCAAGTTCCAGGGCTGCTGCCAGGCTTTGGGGCCAAGCTATTATTTATTAATGGTACCTTTCCTGCTGCCTGCTCAGGTAGGGTTTCTGGGAGTGGTGCAGTAGGGATCTTGACTTGGATGATGGCTGGAGGAGAGCTTGATGGCCCCACGAACAGCCAACCATGAACATGTATTGTCGAAGGCTTTCACGGCCAGAGAATGATGGTTGTTGTGGATTTTCCGGGCTGTATAGCTGTGGTCTTGGCATTGTAGTTCCTGACGTTTCACCAGCAGCTGTGACTGGCATCTTCAGAGATGTAGCACCAAAAGACAGAGATCTCTCAGTGTCACAGTGTGGAAAAGATGTTGGCAGGTAATTTATATTTACTCAGGAAGGTGGGGTTGAGCTGAGTCATCCTGTAAGAGTTTCTTAGGGTGTGGAATGCTAATGGAGGGAGGCTTCACTGTATCCTGAGGAGGTTCTTTTGCATATGGATTAGTGCTTGATATGCTAATCTTCTCTGCAGGGCTATTGTAGGGTATAGAGTATTTTGTTAGCCTGATGTTTTTCAGGACTGGAAACCATGCTCTATTCATTCATTTCCAATTCAGCATTGCAGCTACTTTATTATGGTGCTTTTTATAGTCAGTTTATACAATAAGTTTGTACAATCTTACTGCGTCCACTGATATGGTCAGCCATTTCATCCACTTTGTTACATAATTTACACTCGCTATCATTTGTAGTCTCTTCAATTTTGCTTTCATACAGTTCATTTTTAATGCATATTCTGGCGTTGCTAATATAAGCGCTTCTGTTTCTTTTTTCAGAATCCCTTGTGTTAGCCATTTCCAGTTGTTTCTCTTTTTGACTTTACTCTCTGTATTCTTTATGTATTGACCATGCAGTGGTTTACTTTGCCATGGCTCCAAGCAATTTTCCAACATTTCTTTCCTACAGTTGTCTGTTGTGCCTTTAACTTTAATTATTCCTTTTCGGTAAATGTCAACCAGCATCCTCTCTTTTTTGCTTTTGATGTAATCGTTCTGTACCCTTTCCCCCCTACTACTCTTTGTTCTACTTGGAACAGTCCTTGGCTACCATTACTTCATGGCAAATAAAGTCCATCTATGTTGGCTTCCAGGATGTTGCGTGCAATTGGCTGTCATGATTTTCCTCATTTTGTTATCTAGTGCAGCCAATTTGGCTTGTGTCCAGTCTACAATTCCAGCACTGTATTAGATCACTGGGATAGCCCAGGTGTTTATAGCACAAATTATATTTCTATCGTTTAATTTCAACTTGAGTAGAGTCCAAACCCCTTTTATGCATCAGCACTTTTTCTTTTTCACTATTGTAGGTGGAATATCATTCATTACCTTGCAATATGCCCAAATATCTGTAGTTTTCTTCATAATCTAAACTATTGATTTTGTTCCATCCACAGGTTGTATTCTATCCAATTCAGTAATCTTCCCTTATTTTATCGATAGTATTGCAAAATTTTCAGTTCCAAAGTCCATAGCTATATCTTGCTAAATATTCAAATTGTACGCACCAGATATTTGATTTCAGTTTTTCCATATAATTTAACGTTGTCCATATATAGCAAATGAGACATTTTTCCTGCTCCCTTTGAAATCTCACATCTGCAATGTGTTTTATTCAGTATGATCATTGGTTATGATCATTCAGTATGATCACAGCAATGACAAACAAGAACGGTGACAGGGAATCACTTCAAAATATTCCATGGCTTGCAGAGCACGAATGAAAAAGAAGGACCTCAGGCAGGGCTTCTGAAGATCCCAAGGAAAACATTGGCTGGATCCAAAAGAGAAGAGTAGAGTGGGCAGCCTGTGAGCCAGCCTTTGGCTGGCAGAACAGCAGTAGTTATAGGAACCAGTACAAAAGAATATCAATGAAATAACTGTAATGCCCCGGAATCCACGGTCAGCCCCAGATGTAAATCTATGCATTTCCTGAATTTGAATGAGCTAGGAAGGAGGTTTCCCCAGAAAGGTAACAAAAAGTTGATTGCCTCTAGGCAGAGCAAATAAAAAGGATGGCAGGGTGCAAAAAGACTGGAAGGGTGGAGACATTCAGACAGGGTCAGTACGAGTAATCAAGCCCACCTGGCTGACAGTAATCAGATTTTGTGCTCAGGAAGACTTGTCCCTGCAGATGAGATTACATTGACAGATCCAGGTGGGTGCAAACCCCTGTGGTAATGGGTAGGAATGGAGATATCCCATCAGTAAATCAGTGTCCCATCCAGAGTTATGGCCACTTATTAGCTTAGCCTGAGGAGAGACTTGGCCTTACCTTTTCTAAAGTATGGTATTGCTAGTTCCTAAAATGTTTGCCACAATCAATTTAGACAAGATGGAGTCAGAGCACATCACACATCTGGGGGGGGGGGTCCTCTGGTAACACATCTGCCCTCCAAAGCTGCCATTTCCTCCAGGGGTCTGATCCCTGTATTCTGGAGATGTTGTAATTCTGGGAGAACTCTACACCCTACCTCAAGGTTGGTAACCCTGCCCAGAATGTATTACTAGCTGTGGGCATACAAACTTAACCTAACTTCATTGCTCTCTGCTGTTTTTTCCCTTGTTGGACATCCTTCATTTCCAACAGTTATGTTATATTTTGCTAAGTGCCTCTTGGCCATAGTGGGATCCAAGGTTGACTGACTAGGCTGGTAGGATAGAAAGTTATCTGGGGTTTATGACACAAAGGACTCCCATTTGTCTCTGCTTTTAATCCGAAACTGTTGCTGTGACTTCTCATCCTTTTATCCCTGCTTTTAAATCTAAACCTTTGCTGTGACTTCTCATTTTGTTGACACTAGTCTCTATCCTTTAACCTGTGACCAGAAAGTTCTGACCCTACCTTGTCTAAGGACATTTTCAGGACAAAGGAAGTCAGTAAGGCAGAAGAAAAGGTAGAAGAAGGCTACTTTACATGATCTAATTTTAGCCATGATGAAATTTTAGCATGCCTGGAGAAGGTGAAACCTGGCTCCATGAGAAATCTTTACGAAAAACCAACCAACCAACCAACCAACCAACCAACCAACCAACCAACCAACCAACCAACCAACCAACCAACCAACCAACCAACCAACCAACCAACCAACCAACCAACCAACCAACCAACCAACCAACCAACCAGCCAACCAACCAACCAGCCAACCAACCAACCAACCAACCAACCTTTACGAGAAACCAACTCCATGAGAAATCTTTATGAGAAACCAACCAACCAACCAACCAACCAACCAACCCAAGCAGGCACAGCTGGTTCTGCTGCTATTATTCTAAATACTTTGAACCATGCAAACTGCAATATTATGTTGTCTTGTCTAACTAAGGGAAGCTTGTAATTTAATTTTTTCTCTAAAGCTAACATCCTTCCTATCTCTAAGCCTGCTGATTCTCGAAAGCTGCATTTGTTTGCATGGATCCCTATGTGGGGTTGATTGGAACCCCTCCAGGAGCCCCAAATCTCCCAGTTTGTGTAGGCCTAGATGCTTTGCAACTATCCTAGATGGCTTCCCCATTAAGAAGCATACAAGAGAAGTAATATATTTTTCTCCTTTGCCTGCTACTCCACTATTCTCCCCGCCCCGCCCCCCTGCCCCCTGCTCCACTATTCTCTCTTGAGTTGCACAGGGGTAGAGCGGAGGAATATTGTATCTCTTGTAGGCATTTTGATATTTGATGTTGTGGTTGATGTAGGGTGGGAAATTCCTGGAGTTTTGGGGGAGTGGTGGAGCCTAGGGAGGGAGGGGTTTGGGGAGGGGAGGGTCTATGAGTACAATGCCATAGAGTCTCTTAAGCAGCCATTTTCTCAAGGGGAAATGATCTCTGTAGTCAGGGATCCATTGTAATGCTGGAAGAGCTCCAGGCCTCACTTGGAAGCTGGCAACCCTAGTTTGATGACATTCTGACTGCATAAATGTATTTTGATATTTCACTCAATGAAAGTATTCCTGATTATTCGACTAAATTTCAACTTCTGTTTTTGTTTCCATGCCTGCTTCAGAGCTTTGTCCCTTTGTTTTAAAGAATTTTAAAGAATTCTTTAGAAGTATGTGGGTCATTTCTAGGGTTGCCAACCATGGAATGAAAAATTCCTAGAAACTGAGGCTGTGGAGTCTAGGGAGGGATATTAATTAATTAATTAATATTAATTAATTAATATCTTTTAATGTGTTGCTTTTATTATTTCTGTTTTATAAGCCATCTTCACCAGGTTCTTGGAGAGGAGGCATGCATTTTTTTCTAAATAAATAAATTTGTTTCCCGCCCCCCCCCCCAAGGCTTTTTATAGAATGCTTCTGATCTTTTTGAAATGGCTGCTCCTGAATTTTTTAAGTTACTTTGATTATATTAGGTGCTTAAAATCACTGTATTATGTTATTTAAGTTTATACATAAGACACCTTGCACATTTATGTGTAAAGGCCAATATAAAATGTTTTAAATAAATCAATATTTTAAAAAAGTATTTTTGGAATAAGTTTGAGGTATTATTTACTGATATTTTATTGGGTTTTTAAAGGATTATTCTAATTTTGCATGTTATGGTACCAAATTTGTTGAAAAAATATTCTCACCTGAAAAAAAGGTCAAAAGTGGGGCCTATTCTTTGCCACAACTTATAGCAAAAACAGTGTGGTAATAACATCACTGTAGGCTGAAATGAATAGAAGTCAGCAGACTAGATCAGGGATGAAATTCTGAAGTTGACTGGCTAATATTTAAATGCCCTTCTGCAAAAAGAAAAATATAAAATATTCTGAACCCACTGCCTCTTTTTCTAGTGGCTGGGAAGTTTCAGCTCACTTTGCTCTTTGTATTTTCAGTCAGAACAAGAAAGCTAAACAACTGGCTTTGTGGTATTTTTATTGGCCTCTCCAAATCGGAGGGATTAAGCTTCTCATGGGATAATTTAATTTTGTAAGTTTTCCAGATTTCAAAAGAGCCAGAAAGTTGAGATAGTGTTAGAAATCTTTGTGAACTGATTAATTTTAAAAAAAAAGACCTTTCCCTTCCTATCACATGGATGTATCCATTGTATAGAATATATCAGTGCACTGCAGTGAAGCTAGGGTTGCCAGGTCCCCTTACCCTCTTGGCGGGAGGGGGAAGACCTGACGCTCACCTTTTTCTTCTTCCTGGCACCCTTCTTGCACATGTGCATGGCCCCACACTGGTGTGATGCTGTCACTTCCAGGAAGTGATGTCATCCCACAAGGCAGGGGAGGCTTGCATGAATCGGCCTGTTTAGAGCCCAAATCAGCCCTTTGTGAAGCACAGGAGTGCTCTCAGGGTGGTGTGATGACATCATTGACATTGTTGCACTGTCCCCAGGAGCATGCCCAGGAGGCCCGTTCCCTGCTTCCCCCCACCACCCCAGTCAGGTAAGCAGTGACAGGGATCAAAAGGCATGAGCAGGGGATCCCTCGCCCCCACTGGAGGAATGAGATCCCTAAGTGAAGCCCACCTAACTCAAACACTCCAACTGTTCCTGTTTACCAGATACTCATATCTGCTAAATCTCTGTCCTCATTTTGTCCCTATTTTGCTTTTTAGAGAGATTTTGGGTGATATCAAACAACAAATTTGTTAGTATACACATATGGACACCGGAGTTAGTAATCTTCAAGTTTTAATCCTTTTCTCTGAGTTCCTAGCGCTTAAATGTTTTAAGGGAGTGTTGATTATTCACATAATAGATGCTTCTGGACTATTCTATTCTGTAATAACTATAAACAGAGAATAAATATTTTTGAAAATTAAAGTGTTATGGTTAGTTACAGCACTGAAAAGGTGCACAACTTACAACACTGAAAAGGTGTGTTTGATAGGGTAGCCTTCATCCTATGATTATTGCTGTGAAAGACATGTTTCTGTGAAATGTTAGGGGTACACTTGCTTTGAACAGAACCCTCTACTGAATAAAACTTCAGAACCGTTTTGCTGTGACATTTCCTGTTATGATAAGGCTGATGTGTATGTGCCAGCGAATGGTAATGGAAAATGCAAATCTCATATAGTTGTTTTCACTTAAGCCACGGCTCCCTAAGCTTGTTGATTCTGCAGGCATGTCTGGAATTTTGGGAAAGAGCCATCACAAAATGGCTGCCATGGGGACAGGGCCAATTCACCACAAAACATTAGAAGACTCCAAGCCAATAGACTCTACCTGAAGATGCAAAGGCTACTCCTCCCAGGCTCTTTGAAAGCACCTTATGTTCTAAGGAGGTAGAGAAAAACAGGGATTGAATTGGCTGTTTGGTTTAGGGATTTTTTAAAAAAATGTTTTAGTTGGCAGGTTAGCTTCCTGATTGCTCACAGATAGAGGTTTCCAAGTCCAGAGACGTTAGAAAATCTTAAGAGTTGCCAACTCTATACTGGAGGTTTCTGGAAATTTGGGGGCATGTTTCTGTGGCCCCTCCAAGGCCATTGGTGTTGATGAACTTGGTGCTTTACTAGTCAAGCAGCTGGTAAGGAGTGACCCAAAGCTCTCTGTCTCCCCCACCCCGCTTTCAAGATGCTTCGGAGGTTTTGGCCATTTACACACGTCTTGGCATTAGCGCTAAATACTCTGGACATGAGCAGGTACTAGGAAAGACATTGGTGGTGCCATGGTGCTGCTGGTTTTCTTATGAGATTGTGGAAAAATGGGAAAATGACAAGAAAGCTGAGAGAACAGAATCCAGAGGAATTCTTTAATGACTGGGGGAAACTAAAACAGTATTTGGAAAAGAAGTGGGACGTAAAGGGAGAAATGTGGGTGCTAGATAACTATTAATTTAGCAGAGAAGAGGAGAGGGCGATCTTTACAAGAGAAGAGATAAGTTAGAAACATGTTGTAATTGTTAATTTGATATTAGTTTTTTATAGTTTAATATATAATATCTATTTTAGTAGTATATTAGAATGAATAAGAAAAGAAAAAGAGATATAAGCAGTAGATTTAGACAGCGGGTTGGAAAACTGTTGGAAGTCTGAGATAAAGGGGGGAGGGGAAAGGGTGGGGGAATATGGAAATGAGGGTATTAATCAAAAAATTTGTAATATTAAATTTTTCTCACCCAATAAAAATCTTTTTAAAAAAAGAGAGATTATGGAAAAATGAGGCTTACAAGTACTCATTTCTGCCCATGTGGGAGTGTGAAAATTATGTTGCCAGCTCCAGTCTCCTGCCTGGGGAGGCTTCTCTTCCTCCACTCCTGAATTCTCTCTCTGTTGGGGTCCTTTTGCCACCACTGGCTACTCAGGTCTCTTTTAGGGATCCTGCCTGAGGATCAGTGCTCAGGTGGCCTCTGCTGCTTTGGTGTTAAAGTCTCTGTTCTGTGTTTGGTCTCCCTTTCATTTTGTGCTTGCTATCGATGAGGCTACTATGCTTAGCTGAACACTCTGGAGAGCAAGGTTAACCACTGCCTTCCCCTTTCTACTGTTGGCACACATGGACTGAACAGAGGCTTTAACAAGGCTGTCATGGACCGGCCTGACTTAGCACAGGAGCATGCATCCTCATTGGAGGAGGAGGAAATGCCCCTCTCTAGCAGATGCCTCAGTGCCTCCCTGAAGGGAACCTTTGCCAGCACCAGCACTGCCCCCTGAGCCAGCAGGGCACTCAAGTCAGGAGACCCACACATGGACCCATCCTAGGGTTTCCAGGTCCCCTTACCATCCTGGTGGGAGGCAGGGGACCTGGCACTTACCTTTCTTGTGGCCCTGGCATGCTTCACTTCCCACTCCTGTGCAATGACATCACTTCCTGTGATGGTACTTTTGGGTTATATCATCACACGGGTGGAGGAGCACTTCATCACACGGGTGCACACACTTCACAACAGGCTGATTTGGGCCTCAAACCTGTTTGTGGCTGGAATTGGCCTGCTGCAAAGCAGGTATGTGCTCTCAGGGCAGCGCAGTGACGTCACTCCCAGGAGTGACATCGTCACGCCACCCCGAGGAGCATGCCCAGCAGGCCTGTTCCCACGCCATTCTCCCTCACCAGCCAGGTGAGTGGTGGCAGGGGGTGGAGGGTGAAAGCGAGGGATCCCCTGCCCCCACCAGGGGAATAGGATCCCTAACCCACCTGCTGCCAGACCTACCACAATCTCTTCCAGAAACCCAGGAGCAGAAAAGGCAAGAGCTAGAACTGAGGCCTGAACCAGGTGTAGAAGTATGCACATGGCTGCCCAAAGCTGCCAGCTGCATCTGCTAAGGAAGCATCAGAAGAAATCAGTAAGTCACTGCAGGATCTGGGCCCTGCAACTCCTCTTGAATAGAGGATCTGACTAAGCTTGACAAATAAGCCTAACACTGGACTAGGCTTGCCCATTGTCAGTTGGTGGCTGGACATCCCCCAGAGTTACTGATCTCCAGGCCACAGAAATCAGTTCCCCTAAAGAAAATGACTACTTTGGAGGGTGGATACTAAGGCATTATACGCTGCTGAGGTCCCTCCCCTCCTCAAACCCTGCCCTCTCCAGGCTCCATCCTCCAAATCTCCAGGAATTTCCCAACCTGGAACTTACACTGGACCCAGCATCACCTGCAGAGAAATTCCTATATAACTTCCACCATGGAGACTTTCATTTGGGTTGAAAAGCAGCATATAAATATTTTAAATAAATACATTTTAAATAGAATAAGCTTGCAGGGAGGCTGGAGCCAGGCTCTGAACTTTATGACCTGGCCTGTCAGGTCCTGTCATTGTAGAAATGCATGGTTGCTCAGGGCCTTGCCTCTAGCCTGGTGGGCAGGACTAAGGCGTAGAGATCAGGAAAGCCAGCTGAAAATATAAAGAAAATAAGAAAACAAAAAGGGCATACAGCCTAGGTAAATGCAACATAATGAGCAAGGATAATAGATGTGAATAAACTGCAGTTTTCTAAACCCTTTCTTCATATCACTATAAATGATAATTAGAGATAGGCAGGGCTTTTTTTCAGGGGGAACGCAGGGGAACGGAGTTCCAGAACCTCTTGAAAATGGTCACATGGGCTGGTGGCCCCACCTCCTGATCTCCAGACAGAGGGGAGTTTAGATTGCCCTAGGGCAATCTGAACTCCCCTCTGTCTGGAGATCAGGGGGCGGGGCCACCAGCCCATGTGACCATTTTCTCCGAGGGCAACCCACTGAGTTTCACCTCCTCTTTTCCCAGAAAAAAGCCCTGGAGATAGGCAATATAATACTTGGGATTGAGAGCATTTAGAAATCAGCCATTATAGACTATGAGTTTAGCTGGGATAATGGCTTCTTATTGTCTCACCTACATATCACCTATATATCAGTTGCACTGAATGGCTCTATGTTTATGAGGTGATTCATACCCATTCCTTTTCCTGCCCTGCCAGCCAGCAAAAGGTACTCTATAAATTATGAATATGCACAGAATATAAACCAAATTATTTCCCCTTTAGGCTGTAAACGTTGGCACTAATCCGAGGGCATAAGGAATTTCACTACAGAAATAAAGAGGCTATTATTGTTGTACCTACTGTTGCTGAGTTTATGGATCAAAGCTCAGTTCTTCCGGCCAGCACTAAGTCATTAAATTGTGGTGGAAATTTTTGATATGAATGTTGTTTCCCTATTCGTTAATTTGTCTTCTAGACCAAGATGATTCCTAGGAAGAAAGGTAGTAAAGTCTCCTATATTTGGTTCATTGCCTCACCCCAGTGTAATTACATCACTGTGTCCAAGCCAGGATGACATAGCAGGTCTTTCTCCCCCAATAACTGCCCACAATGTTGTCATCGCAACTCCACATCTCACAACAGTAGTCTGTCACCAACAGGTCAGGTGAGAGAGAAAAGCAACCTGCTATAGACTTGAGGGTGGTGGTGGAAAGTGCTATCAAGTCTCCATGACCCCTGCTGGGGTTTTCATGGCAAGAAACTAACAGAAGTGGTTTGCCACTACCTGCCTCTGCAACCCTGATCTTTTTTGGAGATCTCCCATCCAAGTACTACCCAAGGCCATCCCTGCTTAGCTTCCAAGATCTGATGAGATCAGGCTTGCCTGGGATACCCAGGGCAGGGCTCTATAGACTTACACCTAAAGAAAGTATCCTTATTCAGATTCTGTGATTAATGTGCTATGTGTTAACTGAGACATGAGATGACCACATGATTAAAGCACATCCAGTTTGGTGTAGTGGTTAAGAGTGCAGGACTCTAATCTGGAGAGCTGGGTTTGATTCCGCACTCCTCCACTTGAAGCCAGCTGGGTGACCTTGGGCTAGTCACAGTTCTCTGGAGCTCTCAGCCCCACCCACCTCACAGGGTGTTTGTTGTTGTGGGGATAATAATAATATACTTTGTAAACTGCTCTGAGTGGGCATTAAGTTGTTCTGAAGGGCGGTATATAAATCAAATGTTGTTGTTGTTGTTGTTATCCTTTAGTCCTGAAAACTGAGATCAGATTTTGTACCACACGATTATGTCTAGTCCACCCAAGGAAACAGGCATCTAATTTCATGAGTTGAGGAAATCGGGTTGCTCAACTATACTGATAGCTGCATTGGTTCCTTCTTATTTACATGTAATGAGACCAGAAGTTTGTATTGTCGAAGGCTTTCATGGCCGGAGAACAATGGTTGTTGTGGGTTTTCCGGGCTGTATTGCCGTGGTCTTGGCATTGTAGTTCCTGACGTTTCGCCAGCAGCTGTGGCTGGCATCTTCAGAGGTGTAGCACCAAAAGACAGAGATCTCTCGTGTCACAGTGTTTGTTTGAGGCCTCAAGGTGCAGAAGTTTGTTTGAGGCCTCAAGGTGCATTTTGACTAACCAGCATGAAGATAAGTGTGTGTGTGGGGGGGCGTGTCTGGCAAAAATTCTGCTGCTTTATTAGAAGAAAACTTTCCAAAGAAATACTTATTGACTTGACATTTTCAATTTTTTCTTTAGTAGGATCAAACAGGATTTGTTAGCAATGTTCTCATTCCTTGAGCTGGTTCAAACATTATCGAAGAAACAGGGATACAAGCAACTCATATTCTCCAAACTCCCACCCCATTTTTTCCTATATACCCAAGTGAGATTCATATAAAAAATAGAGCCGATGCTTGGAAGTCTGTATCGTGATCTCCCCAGCATATTTTCACTCCAAATTGCTGCTGTGTGGGGTAGGAAGGGGGAGTTACTTTTCCCCCTTGCATAGTTTTGCTAGTCAAAACCAGCCCCCATCCTGCATTGTTATTATATCCCATTAAAGAAAAAAATAAAGGGTAAAAGTCTTCTCTCTCTCTTTTTTTCTTTAAAGGATGAAAAAGTACAGAGAGCCTGATTTTGATTAGCAACACTATTCAGAGGAGGGTTAACCCCCCTTCCCCTCCCTGTGTGGTTCTGGTCTACATTGGAGCCCTGCATACCTGTAATTAAGTTTTAAAGGACCCTGCTAGATCTACCTACATTATCACATCTAGCTTGACCTCAAATGACTTTTGGTGTTCTCAGACCTAAAAGTTCATTCGGACATTACCAGAGCAATCTCATGCAATCTAAGGCCATTGCTTTCAATTGATTTAGACTAGAGCAACTTTGCATAGGATGGCCCTTTATATTAGATATGAGAGTGGGGGGGGGAAGTCCAAGTCACTGGCACTTCTGCTTTTTCTGTTTCTTTGTAACTGGCTCTGATGCCATCTCTGAAGCCTATTGGCTAATAGATTTATGGAGAAATGAGAAATAACTTGCACGACAGCAAGTCTGTTCCAAAAGCAGTTCAGCCAAGGGTAGGTGTTAGTCTCATTAGGTAGAAAAAAATGACATAACTTGGGGAAATATTAACTTTTTAAGAGAACAATGTTTCAAGAGAATAATGTGAGCCTGGTATGTTGCAATAAGAACTGAGATAAATTAGAAAGTTGTGAACTTTTCTCAAGATTTATTGCATAATTATTACATCCAATACATTGTGGCTGCTATGCTATTCTTATAAAGAATAAAAACATGACACACGCATGCTGCTCTGGGACAAAAGAGGGCGATCCTTTGAAATTCATTGTTGATATACTCCGTGTGATTTATCCAGCTGCAATGCAGATCTTCTGTGAAGTTTATAGGAAGAATGTGATTCCAAATAAATGTAAAATATATATCCCCACTGACTTCTAAGCACAGGCATAAGATTTTTCTTAATTAACATTCTTTACTGTTAATTAATGTAGTTGTTGAAATCATGATGAGGAAATTTCCATTTCAGAAATATTCAGCTTTTGAACTTTTCAGGAGGCCAACACTAAAGAAAGCCAGTAACCCAACAAATGCTGCAAACGAAAAGAGGGTACCTAAGAGATCTCGGCCAAATCAGGCCAGAGGCTAACCAAGTACTCAGGAAGGCCAACATCAGAGCCTAGAGGCCAAGGTTTCCTCCTGCTGTTGCCACCCAGCACAGGTATCCCGAGGTTTGTGGCCTTTGGATGTGGAAGGGCTGTTCAATCATCATAACTAGTAGCCATTAATGGACCTATCCCACATGAATATGTATATGTGTAATGCTGATTAAAACCACCTTTGTTAGTGGGTCTCACTATACCAAGTGGCTCTCACTATATCCAGAGGATCTAATTAAGTTGCAAATGGCAAGAAAAGTGCTGCTTTGCACTTCAGTGTGCTCTGTAAATATTCCCGTATCTTTACACAGCATATTGAAGCATTTAAACACCCATATCCCAAAGTGGTTTGCTGCTTCAGGATTTGGGTTATCCCGAATTGTTTTCCCGGTAAACCCGAAGCAGGAAACCCAAATATTTTTCGGGTGTACACTCCTAATTAGAACTGATTTCAAGGCTGCAGAGAGTTGTTCTTCCCTGGAAGAAAATGGACGCTTTGGAGGGTAGACTCAATGTCATTATACTCTGTTGAGATCCCTCCTCCCCAAACCCTGCCCTCCCCAGATTCCAGATTCCACTTCCAAAAGCCATATCTTGGGCTGCAAGCTCACAACCATGATATAGTCTCTTTATGAGAAGTTAGCAATAATATGGCTCATGAGACTGGGGTATGAGAGTGGGGGATCTTACTATAAGTTTGAACCAGAGAAATAATGTTTGGGTCCTAGCAAGATGGGAATGGGTTGGAGAGTAGTACAATTGCTTGGCTATACTGTGTATATATTGTGTACAGCTAGAAACAGGGCTGCCAGACCCCCGGTGGGGGCGGGGGATCCCTGCCCCCACCCTGCCATCCCCGCCCCTCCCTACCCAGCCAGCGGGGGCATGCGTACCTTCCATGTGCTCCCCCCTGCGGTACTGCATGCCCCTGCGCACAACAACCACCAGGATCAGGCCATATTATATTGTCAGACCATATGTCAGACCATAATATACAGTGTGCTACAGCTTCAACATGAAGGAAACAATAGAGGCTTACCAACCTCCAGGTGGGCCCTGGACTACAGAGATCACTTCTCCTGGAGGAAGCAGCAGCTTCAGAGAGCAGACTGTATGACTGTTGAGCTCTTTCTCCTCCCCAGATTCCTCCATTCCCAAGCACAGTCCCAAAATCCACAGGAATTTCCCAAATTAGAGCTAGCAGCCCTATTTTTACACAGAAGCTGTGTTGCATGGGGTCATGATGTCCCAGGCTTGAAAAAATAATGTTGTATTGGAATGGATTTGCATATCCCAAAGCCCACCTTTCTTTGCACCATGCACCCCACCATAGGCACAGACATGCACATTTGAAGACCTGAAGTGAATTAATTTCCTGTCATGAGTACTCAAAACATTTTCTGGCTGTTTGTCAAGCAGCCTCCCTCTCCAAGCTAATAACAGCAAAATGTGTAAAAAATACTGCATACAATAAAATAAAATAAAATACCAAATAATTAAAAAGTCAAAGGCAGAATAACTCAACAGATAACTATTGGAGCAACATGAGCCAAAAGTAACCCAAACCCCACAGAAAAAAAAAGGTTCCTAGTCTTCTGAAGGCTAAAAGGGATCAAACCAGATGTGCCTCATGAGGCGGGCAGAAACAAACTCCCACATTACCACCCGTGAAACTTCTGTTGAAACATGGAGGAAGTTTTCTCCTGATAGCCTCCCTCTTTGAGCAGGCTTACGCTGGAGCGAACACAAGGTAACTTTGGAAATTTCTGTACAGGAAAGAATTTGGGAAGGGGTGAGATTTCATCTGTCATCTGTGGCATATTATAAAGTTTGTACTCTGAAGCTACCTGTTCCTCCAGGAGAATTGATCTTTGTAGTCTTGAGAACAGTTGTAATTTCAGGAGAATTTCAGCCCCCACCTAGAAGTTGGCAATCCTTGAGGTACTCTGGTTCTATATGATTTAGGGCTTTAAAAATCAAGACCAGCGTGTTGAATTGGACCAAGAGACACACTGGAAGTCATTAAACTGAAATTGTACTGGTGAGATATAAACCCTGTTTCAGTCATTGCAGTTTTGGAATTCAAACTGGTCATAAGGGAAGAATGTGGTACCCACAAAGGATGTGCAAAATGAAAACAAACGAGCTGAAAATACATTCAAAAATCCCTGTTTTGTTTAATTAAAGCAGCTTCTGGAACACTGAACCAAATCTGGGAAACCAAATTATAACAACACCCTCTCACCCAAAAGTTTGTGTGTTTAGTTTTGGTTCTTACTTTGCTGCAGCAGCAGGCAGGCAGGCACTGGCTTGCACAGCAGCATTTTGTTTTCATTAACGACATTCACCAATTTGATTCCAAAGAGAGACCGCTCTTAAGTGATTAACTCTGTTGCTGGGAAGGGAGGGATGTGTGTGATGTGCATAAGTACATCCCCTCCCCGCCCTGTCATCACTACACAGGCAATGGCATCATGTCTCTGCCAATTGGGTCCTCACAAGAAGAGACCCCTCCTCACCTATCAGCTTTGGAAATGGTTGGAAGGGGGAATGTGCAGGCTTCAACCATAGGCTGCAATTCCAAAGACACTTCCCTGAGAGTAAGCAGTATTGAATAACATGGGGCTTACATATGAGTAGACTTGTTGGGTGCATCTTGGTTTGTTTTGTGGTGCTATTCTAGCACTGGTCTGTCTCACCTATCCCCATTAGGGCAATTCAATAGTCATTGAGATGAAAAGTGTGGTGGAGCTGCCTGTTAAATAAATCAAACTTGATAAAAGCCCCGCAACACTTCAATCATAGGCTGCACTTCTAAAGATACTTCCCTGGGAGAAAGCACTATTGAATAACATGGGGCTTACATCTGAGTAGACTACATAAAGCTTAAGTCAAGCCCTCTATGAGCCATTCTCCTAGTCTGTCCTTTCAAAAACAATCCTGCCTGCCCACAGCAAAAGGAAAAACAAGTCGGGGTGGGTGGGAATTCAGACATCAAGCTGCCTGCCTGCCTATCTCTATAGCTCACCAACTTGGGTGATGGAGACTGATAGCAATTAATGTGGGAACACTCCCTCATCATGGGAACAAAACTGTGAAGCTCAAGGAAATGTGGCACCAACAGGCAACAGCAGGATCTAAAACTGGCACTATAGAAAAAGAAAAAAAATGAACATAAGGCAAAATTTTTAAAATACTGCTGCTGTCCCACTACTAATTTGCTAGTTAGTTTCCCAACATAGTATGCACCTGCTGACACTCACCTTCTGGGTCTGTTGTTGTTGTTGTGTGTGTACTGTAACTGAGGAAAAACTCAGTGGATCAATAGTTTAGAGGGAGGACTGTTTCTGTGTGATTTTGATGCCATTAAGTGGTAAAAACAGCTGACCCAAAGAGCCTGTAAGCCCTCATTGCTAAGAACAGGGCCGAAACTCATGATGATGAAAAAAACCAAATGGAGTAGATCCAAGCTGGCAAGACCTCATTTTAAAAAATGATGCATACTTAGTTCCTTTGGAAACCCTGGATTGAAAAGTGAAACAATTTTTTTCAGTGTACACTCCTACTACCCAATATCCTCCCAATATAGGTAGTTGCCATTTTATGCCAATATTTGTTCAACTTTGGCACACATGAATGCATATTCTGCATAAAACTGGGTATCTGGTTATGTGTACCAAAGCTGGGAAATTCACGGATTGGCCTCTTCATGCAAAATGGTACCACACTCTCCTTGCACATGCCAATACTTATCGAACGCCACTCCCAAATTTGCTAGATGCTGCACCTTAAAAAGTGGCTGGTACTTTCCTTAGTACCCTGACATGGATAACCCAGGCAAGCCCAATCTTGTCAGATCTCAGAAACTAAACAGGGTTGGCCTTGGTTACTAATTGGATGAGAGACCTCCAACAAAGACCAGGGTTGCAGAGGCAGGTGATGGCAAACCGCTGTGGATGGTCTCTTGCCATGTAAACCCCTCCAGGGGTTGCCATAAGTCAGCTATGACTTGATGGCACTCTCAACCACCACCACTTTTCTTACCAAGAAAGTAATAGTGTTTTTCACTCTTCCATACACTTATACATGCCTTCCTGCATGGAGAGCAAAAAAGCAATGTTTTCTTTCTGCAAATCCATCTATTCTAATCTGCACAAAGTTAAATCCTCATTCTGAAACTATATATGGTTATCCACAGGAAACAAGGATAATAAAAAGTATGTATGCCTATGATCTGAAGAAAACGTAAAGAATTTAGAACGTTTATGCTTCGTTTATTTCCAAAGTTTAATATACTCCCCAGCCAGGACTGGGGCTCTGCCAGGGCTGTAACGAACCACAACTGGCCATCAGCTTAGTTGGCCCTCACACTTCTTTGGAATTATATTACCATTTCACTACTATAAAGTTCCTGAGCTTTGGCAGCTCAGCCTATTGTTCTACAAAACTGACATTCTGTACAGTTTGAAATGTGTTCATGGTATTTTAAATGTGTGCCTACATTCATGATGGGCAGGGCAACAAACGTTGCAGCTTTTAGGTGCATTTTTTGAAGTGATCCTCTGGCTACAAGCTTGGGCACTGTTACATGAGGATAAGCTACAGTGAACAGAGAGGGTCCTGCTTCTGAGAAAGCAAGCACAGTATTGGGCTGCCATTGTTCCTGTAGTGCCCATGGGGGAGCGGGCGGGAGCCTTTGAACAGTCCTCTCTGCAGTTTTATGGGTGCAACTATGCTGGCTAAAATACTTCAGAGGTTGAATAAAAAAGAAAAGTTAATGATCTATGAAGTTTTATGAGTAACTGAACTTTATTTGGCAGAGTCCTACATCAAAAGATATACAAATCAAAATAGATGGCAATTGCATCCCAGTGTCTTAGGCTGCGCAAAGTTAAAAATGAATTCTATACTCAGGTTTGCGAGGCTTGCTTGATGAAAATGCATATTATTAACATACGAACACTGTGCAGGAAATCTCATGGCTTTGTT
Organism: Eublepharis macularius; assembly: GCF_028583425.1. Lineage (NCBI taxonomy): Eukaryota > Metazoa > Chordata > Lepidosauria > Squamata > Eublepharidae > Eublepharis > Eublepharis macularius. Next base: position 62,535,626 of record NC_072798.1, read on the forward strand.
AGTCAAGCAAAACAGGATTCGTAGATTTGAAAGCTGAGAATTAAAAGAGAAAAGTCCCTTCAGGAAAGACAGAGTGGTGTAGCAGTTAGAGTGTCAGTTTAGGACTCAGGAGCTCCAAGTTCAAATCCAACCCTGAAGCTCACCCTGGGCCAATCATTTCTGTCTCAGAACCAGCCTTTCTGGGTTGTTGTGAAAGTATGGAGCAGCTGGCTATGTTGCCTTGATCTCCCTGCGCATTCCCTTTTCACCCCGCCTTTCTACCCAGTGGGGGCCCAAAGTGGCTTACATCATTCTCCTCTCCTCCATTTTATTTTCTTGTAAGAAAGATGGAATAAAAGTTTAATATATATAAATGGAGAGGAAGGGGAAAATACATGCCTACTTTGAACATGTGTCTCAAAGGCGCTGATAAAGTTTATGAGCTATTCTTACCCCAAGTTAGATACAAGGGTTCAAGCAGGGGAGCAGGAACCAAAAGTCTCTTTGTACCTTCCTGGCACAGAAAGCAGTTGAGGAAGAGAAGAAAGAAGGGAGGGATGGAAAATTTGGAAAGGTCATGATGACCTGGCGAGATTTCTTATTATGAAAGTTAACAAGGTCCTAGCTGGAGTACAAAATGGAGGGAGAAGTAGGAGATATTATTGATTGGAACTGAAATGAAAAACAAATAGAGGTTTAAATATGGCTCCCTGGCATATGTCTTTCAAAAATACAGCCAATAAATGTAACATTTTGACACAACACATTCTTGACTTTGTTCAGCTGTGATTTAGAGCTTTACACTAATGTCAGAAACTATTGACCTTATTGGCAATTCATACCATTTTATGACATCGGAGGGAAATACTGCAAAATCCCAACATGGGCTAGTCAGTCTCAAGGTTAGTCTGGTGCTTGATATGGCTGGTGATAGGAATTCTCCTTGATTTCTTTAGTACACCTTGGCAAGTTAGGAAGTGTCCAAAACAAACTTCTTGACACAATCATTGTGTCATTTTCTGGTAAATTTAAAGACTGCCCCCCCATGACTTCAAGAAATCTCCCCAAGATCACTCTACACACCTATATCTGCATTTGTAATAGTAGTAAGTCACAAAACTCAACTGTTTACAACATGGGGGGGATCTTTTGTTTTTATTTCAAACACTGCAAAATGGTTACATCTGGATATTTCTTGTTCTGGCATTTTAAAAAATAATAAACACATTTTCCTTGTCCATTTCCCTAAGTTGTTTCTTTTCCTTTCATCTGTTAAGCTGTTTTAATAAAGGCCCAGGATGCAAACATGAGACCTGCATAAGCTTGCCTGCCATCCATCTCCTATTGGCCACCCTGTATGAGGGGTAGATCTGGCCCTCTTGTGCCTTCCTTCTCCCGGGTATTTCAGGATCATGATACATGCAATGTGTGGATTTTCCATGTGAGTACAGCTTCTATCCAGGGTTCTGGTTCACATGAATGGAAGCTGTACACACATGGAAAATCCAGACACTGTCCAAATGACATGATACAGAGATCTTGTTTATTGTGTTCTTGGAACATGTGGCTGGAAGGCTCACGTTCCACATTCACAGAACACAACATGATGTCAGCAGAGGACTTCTGTTCTTACTATATGATTCAATATATGTCCGTAACATTCTTCCAAGTACTGCAAGTCATCACCAGCCCAGGGGCTTGTTTTGTATTGGAATGTGATTGATTTATTCATGGCTTTTGGCAGCTATGGTGACAGTTGTCCCTGGAACACCATGAGTAAAGAATCAAACGTTTCTCATCTCATTCTTGCTCAGGTGGGAAATAAACTGTAGCAAATACTTGTATTCTTTAACATTATTACCTTTGTCATGTAAAAAAAGGAGAAACTTATTCTGCTCATGTAGTAAATGTTTCTAGGAGAAAAAAACTTGCATTCCCACTGTGTATTGTAATTTGGTTGGGTAGCAGACAACTGCACCTGTAGGGCATATGTGTATGTATAAATCCCACATATGTTCACTTGAAAAGACACCAGCAAGTTGCTTCAGTCTCTTTGTTCTTTAATCTCTCCTCCTATTTCATTCCCTTTGGAAGTTTTAAAATACTTTCTCTTTTCCCTATTAATTTTCCCTTTCTTTCCCTCCCATTTCGATGAAGAGGCTTTCAATAGGAAGGAAAATTAACAACCTTGATCTAATTAAATGGTCAAGCTTTCCCCATTTGTCTACTGCTGATGTTTTCAATGGGAAGTACTTCCCATTTGTTTGATGCTACACATGCTACCCTCTCTCTTACAACACAGTCATACAAGACTGTACATACAAGGAGCAATGCAACAAGCCACGTGGTGCAGAGACTGCGCTCCTATCTGCCCTTCCTTTTATGGTATAATACAAAGCAGCCCATTTTGTTGAGAACTGGAGAGACTTGTTTGCAGACAGTGCCCCGAGATATGCCCAGCACACAGTGGGCTGATCTGTGCAGAATGATTGGATAGATGATCCTGTCTTGAAGAACTACTCTGGGCTTGGTGGCCTTTTCGTCTCTTCCAACCGTATTTCCAAGGAAAACAACATCTTGATTTAGCAAAGTACAGTGATAGCCCCCTGCCAGGCTTGCATGACAATCTGCTACCGCAACATATTGCTACAGGAACAAGATCTACTGATGTGCTGAAACTGTTGCGCTGCTAATGACTATATCAATGTATGTGGCACTGAGAGAGTCAGGAAAGTAGACGGGGGAATAACTCAGGGACACGGGAAAAGATGGAGGGTGAGGGAACAGCTAGAGGAACCAACTCATTAGAGAAAGAGAGTTCAGGAGTTTCAAGCAGATTTCTTAATAAAAACTTCCCGTATTACTAACACCAGATTTTCAATTCATTTCTACCCATCGTGAAACAATGATCTGCCTTTATAGGCTTGGTAGCCCTGACCTCATTTTTTCAGTACTGGATAGACCTTGCTGATTTTCACATTACAGAACACCGTTGGGTCTGGGGTCCCCACCTTGTACAACTAGGATTGACAGCTTTCAGAGGGTAGCCTGGAATTACATGTGATCTCCAGGCCACCAAGAAAATGGCTGTTTTGGAAGGAGGACTCTATGGCATCACACCTCATTTGCCTCCCCAAACTCCACTTTCCCCAGGCTCCACCCCAAAATCTCCAGGAATTCCCTAACCTAGATCTGGGACCCTATGTGCAACGTTCAGAAATGTGCTGCTGTTTCTCATTTTCCACACATGTGGTGCCCAATTCTGATTGTGTTTTCCTGACCTGAAAAGAGCCTGGGGGTGCTTTTCCCATGGGGGAAACCCATGGAAGCAAAGCCAGTGTTATGTAACGGTTAGGGTGTCAGACTAGGTTTGAATCTCCATTCAACCATGGAAGCTTTGTGGGGTGACCTTGGGCCAGTCACACCCTCAGCCTAAACTGTCTCACAAGGTCCTTGTGAGGATAAAATGGGGGAGAACAATTTAAGATGCTTTGAGTCCCCATTGGGGAGAAAGGCGGGGGAATAAAGGAAGCACATAAATAAATATTTCAGGTTGGAAAAACTGCACAAAGGGAAGATTGAAGTCCCTGCTCTAAGTATGCTCCAGTCCTCCTGATCCATATTGTGCACCCCACGCACAGGAATAGAGGAGAGCCTGCAGCTTGCATTTGACTGTTACACCCCACCCTTCATAATGGCAACTTCAAACCTTGAGAGAGCTCTGGCACTTTTGAGAATGGCCCAGAAAGGTGAATTTCTTTGCTGCTGCTGCTTGCTTCATAGCAACGCAGGCCTGAGGAGAGACACCGCTGCTGAAATTCTGGTTTTTAATTAACTCATCATAATACTATTGCAGCCCACTGAAAACATGGGTTTTATTATCAAATATTATTTTAAAGTTAATGTGCCTAGGGTTAATGCCCTTTAACTGCTACCTGAACAAAATGTGAAAACCACAGAAGTAACCATAAAGACAAAAAGGTTGACACATACAGTCCACCAAACTAATCTGTCCAACCAAAGAGGCAGTAAAATACTATATAATAACTAAATTGTGTGCAAAAAGTCAGAAAGAGTTGTTTTGAATAGCTTGAGCACCTGTTTTTGTTCCTCAAGCTCTTTCTGTGCTTTCTTCTGCCATCTACTGCAGCAGAGTAGTATTGTGGGTCAGCTACTGAGACCGAAGGTATCCTGTTAAAGCAAACATCAAGAACCAGTTACTGTCAAAGCCATCCAATAGCATCCTCAGGGCATACCATGTAATGTTGGCAACTGTGATGCAATATCCTCATCATTCAAACTTTCAGCATGCCAAACAAACGCTGAGAGATCAAATGGCCAAAGACATGGGGCATCTGTTTCTTTAAGTTCACTGAGGAAGGAAAAAATGCCTCAGATGTCTCTTCTCCTATCCTAGTGTGAAGACAATTGTGGAAATGACACCTACTGATTGTTGCCTTCTAAATTTGAGTTCTTATAACACCAAAAACCCTGGCTGCCTTGGTCAGTGGTCTCTCATACTGCCATTCTTTCTGCCACAGAGCCGAGTCACTGGTGCTTCTGAAAGGTAGGGCCTCTATGTCCTGTTTTTGTGCTTTATAGAACCATGCAAGTAGGTACTTTGGGAACTGGATACCAGAACCACAGGCTGATCCAGCAGGGCTCTTGCATTCTTTTGCTATCTCTAAGATATCCATCAGTGATATGCCAACTCTTTGTTTAATTCTCCATGACGACCATTCTCAAACTAGCTCACTATTTGGAGGTTTTAAGAATGAACGTGGGCTGTAGTGTATGCAGTATATTAATGAGAGATTCCTCTTGAGATAAGTGTACTGTCAAAATCTTGATTTTCTTCTCACCGCAATAGTTTAGTTAAGTGGAAAGTAGACATTTTTCCAGCTGACTCAGGATTACTTCAATCTGTTGTTGCACATAACTAATCAACAGTTATATTTGGCAAAGCTATTTTTATCAAAAATATGGAGACTGTACAACCTAAATAATCCTTGACTAAACAAAGTGTGTGTTGGGGAAGGATGTCATTTTTGCAAGTTTATTTTGAATGGCAACTTATTATTTCTTCCCCCATTACTTGGATGCTTTCAGTTTGTGAAGTATTTGTAGATATACATAACAAAATGTTTGGTGGTTGGTGCTATGTTTTGATAATTGCTGCTGTGGGGATGAGTTTTACCCAATCCATGGTCACCTTTGAAATGGTCTGTGGAGTAATGTGGGCATAAAGTGGCTTGGGACCAGTTCACATGCTGGTGAAATTAGCAGTCCTATGGGCAGGGGAATCTTGCCCCTTGCATAATCGGTTACTTAGGTAGTTATGCCTACATATTCACATGCTCAGTCATGGTGATACTTCTGCAGGTGTTTAGGGGACCAGCTCTATGCCAATATAAAACTTATTGGTTCTTCTCTGATCTTGCCAGCACTATCCCACTGTAGTCCTTGCTGGATTTTTATGGTATGATTTCTCTCTATGGAATGTGACTTTCTTGGGTCTCCCATCCCAGGGCAGCCTGAAATGCCCCCTCAAATCCTACTGCTAGGGAAGAGGAGCAGGATTTTAGGGGTCATTTCTGACTGCCATGGGCGGGGGAGCTGAGAACATCCTGCTCCACAGGCAAAATTCCTTGTGGAAATACTGCACTGGATCTAACCCCTGGGATCCCCTTTAGAGTTTTAAGGTCTCTTTACACATGTGCTTTTAACATGGGACCCAAAGCTTACCTTTAAAATGGGGCAGGGGCACAAATTGTGTCCTGGGTGTGCATAGAGCCAGAAGGAGCATCTTCATTCCCTTCCCCCCCCACCCCCGGCCACATGCTTTAACTAGCAGAGAACAGCTGTGAGGTTATTAGAAATAGTTATATTTTGTTTGGTTGCAGAGTTACTCAATGTACAGTAAATAATCTTCAGGCAATCAAATTGTAGAAAAGATAGAATTTACCATTTATTAAAGTAGATTCCATTCATGGCAATATCTTCAAGAGATAAAAAAGAGTCACTTTCCCTATATGTACCATGTCCAGATATCTGGCATCGGGGCTGCAAGTGGGTCTGTGGATGAGGCCTTCATGGCAGGAGCTCTGAAAAATACATCCTTCTCCTTTGGAAGGCCATAAGGCAAGAAGGAGGAAGAACCTCTCAAGAGATAGAGACAGAGGATAATCAGGAGTAGACATAGGCATGGACCAGGAAAAAGCCGGTTGCGTTTCATGGACCATGAGCCATGGACCATTCACGGACCCACACTGGCTCACTGACTGGTTTGTTGGTACATGGTCCACCACTTCTGGGAGCCCTAGCACTGCCCCCTTTGGATGCAGAGATGCCAAACTCACAGTGAGTCTTCAGCAGGCTCTCCTCCAGCCACCCTCCAAGTTTTGCCAAGATTGCATGTCGGGCATTCAAGTTACAGCCCCCCAAAGTTGCTGCCCCCAGGAAACTTCCAGTACATAGAATAGGAGCTACAAATGCAAATTGACTTGCATTGGCTTGCAGCAACTGGCAAAGCCCTAAGCTAGCCCAACACCCCACAATCAAATAAAAATTGAAAGGGGAAAACAATGAGACAGAAGAGTGAGCCCTCAAGGAGATCAATAAGCTTGCACCCAGAGCCTAACTGCAGCTCTGAGACTGGGTTGCAGCACAGCCCTAGGCTAGCTCACTGCCCCACAAACAAATAAGAATTGAAAGGAAAAAAGGAGAAACAAGAATGAGCTGAGCTGAGGAAACCCACCCAGAGCCTTGTTGCAACACAAGCTCCAAGCCTCCCTCTGGTGCAATCTGACGAAAACTCCCACAACAAGCAGTTCCTCCAAGCCAGTAACCAGCTGGAAAGTGAAACCACTTCTCCATGCTGTGTCTTATATACTAAATGCGCACATAGAGAATAATGGGAGCTCTCTAGTTGGCTGCCAGAGCTGCCTATTAAGGTTTTCAGGGTAAGATTGGTGTGTTTCAAGGGCAGCAGAAAGTCTACAGACGGCTCCTATGTTGCCTAGGGAATTGATTGCTCAACGTTAGGATGTCTGGTTTCACGGACTAAAGGACCGACGGACTGGCCAAAGCTCATCGCATCCATGAAAAAAGGTGCATCCCACGACCCACTGGTTTACGAACACCAAACCAGACTGGTCCATGTAAAATTTTGGTCTGTTTTCTAGTCAGGAGGCATTCCCATCATCGACAAAAAGAAGCAGTTTACTATCAAGAGTGTTACACATACACACAGAGAGACACGTAGTGCCCTCCAATGTCTAAGGTACGTATGTTGAGACTCCTATTCCATCAAGGAGGAGGGCTATTTGTCTTACACCCAGTTCCATACATCTGCCCAGGATCTGCCTCTATCATCTAAACAGGTCTGAGCTTTCTTGGAGAGAAAAATATGATGAGCAAGTCCCAGCACAAATGAATGTTCCTTTTCGGCATGGTAATATGCATTAGGCAGCTAATTGCAAAGCTGGTGTTTAGTTTTGATACCACATTATACTGTTTGTGGGTCTCTCCTGGGTCCTTTCGAACCAGGTCTGTGCTGTGAGTTCCATGCTGGAACTTAATTTTGGAGCATATGGGGGCCCTTTGGATTGAGGCCATGATGCATGGGAAGTGGGGCTTAAGCATTCCCCTATGCCATTTTCCTGACCTGAAATAGGCCTAAGGAACTGCTATATGGGAAATGTATATGTACAAGTGGGCTTCAAATGTACTGCTGGCTTATACATAAGTTTCTCAGTGGGCAGATAGTAGCCTCCATCTCCAAACCAAATACTTGGGAATAAGAAGAAATTTGCCAGGGAAAAAATTATTGACTCAGACAAGAAAGATAGCAATCAATGAGTTTCTTTGAGAAAAAACAAGTAACATTAAGTAACTTCTATACACATGCTTGCCAAGGCTGGCTTTCAAGCTGCCCGTTGAACTCTGATGACACATAAGCACAGCTTGTTTAACATTACATGGTAGGGAAAATTTATCAGGAAAATGATGCTTGATTGGTACCCACTTACTGATCTCGAAGAATATGATAGCATAGAAAGAGAATTTAAATGGGTCACAATGCCATATAATCAGACCACAAGATGGTACTGGAATGCAAAGAAATAAGACGACTTATCATTGTGGTAGGCACAGTGAGCTGGCATAAGAACAACTAGAATTTACATGCAAAATCAAAAAGAGTCCAGTAGCACCTTTAAGACTAACCAACTTTATTGTAGCATAAGCATTCGAGAATCACAGTTCTCTTCGTCAGAATTTACATGGTAATTACCCATTTCAAGCATTGTCCTGCTGTGGTGTTCACTTGTCTCCTTAACAACATTCGTACAAATAGTACAGTAATACATTGTTTCCTTATCTTACATTGTTTGCTTTATCAGCCCTGTACCAAGTGGTGAAGGACACTTGTTCACAGTTGCCAGTGCTGAGGTGTGTTTGTAGGTATGCTGCACTGGTATGTATAAGGGCTCTGACAAAACAAGAGTTGTTTGGAAAACTATTAACTGACATTAAGGAGTCTCCCAGAATTAGAGTGAGAACCAATCCAACATAATCAGTGGTGGCCTGACCATTTAACTTACAAGGAAAACTGCTAGTAGGATACTGGTAATAAGCAGGGCCACGCCCTAGTAGCTCTGCAGTCAGTTCTGCCAGGGCGACTTCACTGTTGCCTCCTCCTGCACTGCTGCTCATTGGTTTGCTCCTAGCCAATTGCAGTGCCATCCTAAGAACACTTTCTAAGAACACTTTCCTCGGAGTAAGCCCCACTGAAGAGACTTGAGTAGGATGCTGAGTAGACCTGCTTAGGATGGCATGGTTAGGTTTCCCAGCAGGGTTCCAGGGATCCTAAACTGTGCCTTTCAAATGGCCAAGAGGGCAACTCAAAATGTCATTGTATGCACTGCCATGACAGCCCTCAGGGTTTCATTCATATGGGGACCTCAAATGTGGATACTTCTCTATCATGTGCTTTAATCTTGTCTTCCACAAACTGCTATTGTAATACAAAAGCAATGGATGCTTTTAAACCAGGCAAGTATCATCTCTTTAGATTCTCGTATTTTTCTTATGAATAATTAACAATTTGCATGCTGCCTACTGAAACAGCTTCATACTTTAATCTTGCTGGCTTATAAGACTGTAGTGGCAATGTGGTTATTTGCTTCTTTCGTGGCCCATTTCCTTCTAGCAATTTTTTGCATAATAAGAACTGACACTTGAATTATGGATTTGCTATCCTCTTGGATGCAGGAGTAAGGGAAGCATTGGATGCTGTTTGTGTGACATGAAAGTGGTTTGGACTAAAGTATATATTAGGAGTGTGAACTGAGAAAATTTCCTTTTCAGTTTTGGTTCTGGGGGTTCTTGAATAATTCCATTCCATTATTGGTTTGTTCTGGCTGGACCAGTGCTAGCTCAGATTTGATCCATTTTTTTTTCTTTTTCATGAGATTTGGCCTGTTACATGTGCACAAGGCAAGCATTGAACCCATACACACACTGTTCTTTTCAAGGGAGTTGGGGAAACAAGGCTCTGGGGCAGCTGTTTTTGCACTTAACAGCACCCAAGTTGCTCTGAACACAGTCCTCTCTCTAAATAATTGAGTGACCCACTGAGTTTGAGCACACACACCACAACAACCGGGTTCAGTCATGGTTTGGGACAGGCATGCTTGGGGAAAGGCATCAACTAAAAATTTACTTTATAGTGCTAATAAATCAGGTTTGCACCCTTGCTTATTGATGCCATACTTCCCTTTGCTTTTCCCATTATGAGAGGTGAATCCCTCCTTTCAATGCTCAGGAGGAGCTGCCCACCACAGTTGATATGGGTGGATCTGATTGGGCTCCTTTCTCAGCTCTCATCTTTGAACTCTAGAACCAAAAAGGCTGTGCTACATACATTCTCATTCCCACCAACAGGGTTAATGTTAAGGGTGGTTTAGTCTCTTGCCTTAGGATGCTAATAAGGACAAGATGCTGTCGAATGTGGCCTACACTGCCTAGCTGGCTTGCCTGCATGGCTAGGATTACCAGGTGTCTGGTTTTCACCTGGACAATCCGGTATTTGGGGGGACTGTCTGGGGGAAACAGTCCTCAAATACTGGACACCTGACCCCTCCCTCTGCTTTCAGGGGCAGCTACATTGCCAAGCCCAGCCATCCAGCTTCCTGTGGCTGTATGGCACCATTGTCAGCCCAGGGAAGTAGCCAGTCAGCCTCTTACATGGTGCCAATGGGAGTGGTAGCCAGCCTGGGTGTCTGGCTGACCTCCTGTGGCTGCATGGCACCAGCAGGAGTGGCCAGCTCAGGCTCCTGGAAGTGGGGTCAGCGTGATGGTGTCTCTTCTGGTAGTGGCATCATCACTCCAGGATGGGAGTGTGCACTGTACACACGTGCAAACATTTTTAAAAGGTTAATATCAACCCCTCTCTCTCCTCAGGGTCCAGTATTATTCCGGACCCCATCTGGCAACCCTATCTGCAGCTGCTGTGCAGGTAAGAACTGAAATGACACCTGTGAACTTTTGTGTGGGTAGGGAATAGTTACAGTTTCATTTTCCAGTTTTGTTTTGCCATTCTGGAAACCTCTTTAACAGACCAAATCGGTGATTTCTCCGTTATGCACATCCCTAGTGTATATTCATGATTTCATCTACTCTGGAAAACTAACATGAACTGGAAGTTTATTTCTTGCAATATTTCAAATGAAGATAATAGTCCATCATGAGAAACAGAAATCCTCCTCTAATCAAACAGCACTGGAGAGTATTGCTGGCACATGGCTTTTGTGCTCACAGTAAACCAGAGAGCATTAAAAGCCTGTCTAGTAGAGTGTGTGTTTCTGAGTGCCACGAGCTCTGTTCATTCAACAAAATGATGGATATTGAATCTACAAGCAAAGGAGAGTAGAATTATACTAGCAGATCCTAGTCCCATTTGCCCATAGGCTTTTTTGTACAGAACCTTCATGAATGCAAGTTATATACACGTAGATTCTTCCCATGTGGTCAGGTCACTGCAAAAAGCAGAAGCCCCAAACTTGTGGAGAAAACCTAAGTACGTATAATGTGTAGTGTACTCGAAGGTGACCGAAGACAGTTTTATTTAGAACTAGGAGCGGAACTACAAGTGACAAAAGGCACAGGTTGGACACTTGTCAGCTTCCCTCAAGTTTTGATGGGAAATGTAGGCAGATTGGCGGAATGTTGGACAAGTGACAGTTGAAAAGTCCGTTGGACAGCAGTCGGAGAGCCAAGCTGCAAGACCATTTCCCATCAAAACTTGAGGGAAGCTGACAAGTGTCCAACCTGTGTCTTTTGTCACTTGTAGTTCCGCTCTATTTAAGTCTTTTTTTTAAAGATTTTTTATTTTTTTTATTAGCTACATTGACTAACAATACAGAGGGAAAGAAAGGGGGCAGGGGAAGGAAAGAAAAAAAAAACAGCAACATATAACAACACTACACTACACATAATGTTTTCCCTTCATACTGCCATTATTAAAGAATTAAAACTTTGTATGATATTGATGGAGTGGTTGACCTTGCAAAATACAAATTCAAATTCAAATTAAGTCTTCCTCCCCCCCCCCCCGGGCCTCGGATGCAATTCTCTCTGAGCAACTGCAGCCGCAGTGCTCGTTCCCTCCCCCCCCTTCAGAATTCGCCTTTTCTTCTTGCTTGGTGTCTTGCTGAAATTCTTGATTTTTGTCCTCAAAATCCCTTTGTTGATCTTCTGATAATATCTTGTAAGCTTGATCTTTGTAACTAAACCAGATACCTTCCAGAAATAGCCATTTGTACTTTATTCCACGTTCCCTCAGAAGAGCTGTGAACTTTTTATACTTAAATCTTCTTTTCTGAACTAAAAATGGGACGTCCTTCAGTATCTTGACTTTATTACCCAGAAAGTCCAGATCCGCATTGTATGAATTGTATAGGATAGTGTCTCAGATCCTTTTAGATGAAAAATCGATGATGATCTCGCGAGGCAGCTGACGCTTCATTGCATATTTTGAAGAAGCCCGACGGACTTCCAAAATGGCACTTTTTACCTCTTCTTTAGTTGCCTTCGTGGGTGTCGCCAATAGTTCCGAGGCCAGACCCCATAAATCCTCATTTTCTTCCTCTTTCACGTTCTGGAGGCGCAAAATTGTCTGTGTTCGTTCCACTTGTAGCCAGATCAGCTGGTTCTCCACCAGCTTTAACTCTTTATTCGTTGCCCTCACGAGTGATGCATTTTCCCGGGCAGACTTCTCTGCCCCCCCCGCTGCTTCCTTAATGGTTTTCACTTCGCTCTCAATTAAGCCCACCCTTTGATCTGTTTCATTCAGCTTGTCAACAAAGGGCTTTATGGCTTCGATAACCAACCTCTTCACCAAGTCCTCGAGCGACTCTCCTTTCCCCTGCAGGGCAGCTGAAATTGACTTGCCCAAAGCGGGACTCTGCTTTTTTGCTGCCATTTTAGGGGGGGGGGGGACCGCCAACCAAATTCTGAAACTCAGCGAGGGGGAAGAACGAGCCTTCTTAGCTTCAGATCCCACCACTCCTTCACGTGCGCTTGTAATAACAGAAGGGATTCGCTTACTTACAGGCTTCCGCCTAGTTCTGCTCTTTGCCGTTTTCCATGGCCCGGCAGCACTCAAGGTGCCGCACACGTCTGCCGGCCTCCGTAGGGACAAACGGGCAATTTACCCCCCGCATCAATTTCAGGGGGCTCTTCCCGCTGCGTCCCGGACCCTGCCTCCCTCACTGGGAGTCCTGGGGGTTAATCTTCGTAGATCAGCCGCCCGGTCAGGGTGCTCGGGCGCTTCCTCCCGGACCTACGGAGAGGAGCGTCTGACATGGCCGAGAAAACTAAAGCGAATCGCTCTATTTAAGTCTTGATAGTTTTGGATTGTGAATTTAAATTGAGAGTTTTTAATGTATTTTTATGTCCATTGTAAGCCACTGTAGGAGCCATAGGGTAGAGTGGTGGCTAATAATGTTTTAAATAAATAACAAAATAAATAATATTTGTGAACTGAATGCTTTCTGCCAGCATTCTCATAAAACTAAAATTCCTAGTGTTCCTTTTGGAACAACTGATCCTGGGTAAATAGAGTCAAGTCTAATGCGGCTGGACCTTCAATAAATGTAATGAAAGGGATGTTGCTGTTTCTCTGAAGCACATGTCTAGTGTTCTTTAATGAGATGCTAATTGCCAGATATGTTATAGAATCGTGTGTAATTCCAATAGCATTTCTAAAGCAAATGGGACACATACATAAATCATGAAGCTTTTATGCTTATACTGAGCCAGACCATTGAACTATCAAGATCAATATGGTCTGCTCTGACTGGGAGCCCCTCTCCGGACTCTCAGGTAGAGGACTTTCACATCACCCACCCCCAATTCTTTTAGCTGGAGATCCCAGGAGCTGAAACTGGGACCTTCATCACACAAAGCAGAGGCTCTACCTCTGAGTTATGATGACCATGAAAGATGCAAAATAGAAAATGGTACCAAATCTCTGCTAGCTGATACATACATGAGAGAGTGATGATGTGTATAATAGACAAAGGAATATGAGTCATCTAGATAAAAAAGCTCAGTACTGATAAATGTTTTTAGACTTTGAACACGCAGATTACCTCTCCCTATAGGCACACGTTTTTTTAAAGCACTAAGGTTTGCCATCTTGCTTGCATTTCTTATACATTTCATTTTCCAGGCATTTCATTTCCCAGGCATACTACTTTTTATTTCAGAATACTGAAACTGTAGATTCCCTAAAACTGTAGATGCCCTGCAACTGAATAGAGGTGATTGATTAGAACCCATGGAATACGTGTGTTGGATTCATAGGTTTCTTGGTATTCAGAAGTAAGTTCTAGTGAGTTCAATCCATTCAGATTGGAAAGGATCCAAACAACCAGTTTCATCCAGAATCCTTGGAGTTGTCCAACTCCCACTTATTCAATTACCTTGATCAAGAATGAGACTGGATGATAGTTTATCAACTGTACTAAGTCTCGAGTAGATTTCTTTAGGACTGAACATACCACCCCCTCTTCAAGGCAGAGGTGTCTACCTCCTCTTTCAAGGAAACACTTAGTGTCTCCTGGGCCCAGTCTGCCAGACCCCTCCCAGGCAGTTTTGAGCAACCAGAAAAGGGCAAGGGTCAAACAAGCAAGCAGTAGGTCTCAGACTTCCGGGAATCTTGGTGTGTTATGCCTTACACAGTTTTTTGAGTCCAGTTCCACCTGAAACTTCAACAGTTTTTTATTTGCATTGTTTTCTGGTTCTGTAATCCTAGCCCTAATGCATTGTTTATTTGACGCCTTATTCTGTCTGATGGAATTGTTATCTTGTAATCCACCTTGAGTCTCAGCGAGAAAGGCTAGCTATAAATGAAGCAAATAAATAAATAATAAAACACATTTTACACTTGTTCATATACTTTGTGCATACAGAGAGAGACCATTCCCCCTCCACCTCCAAGGCAGAACATCATTTGCCTTGTCAGAAACTATGAAGCTGAAGTATAAACACTTAGGAATCAGAATAGACTGTGCAAGTGCTACTGGATTCTTCTTCCCTGGGACACTGTCAAAAGAACACCAAAGGTGATTTAGAGTGGAGGTGGTAAAGAAAATCCTAACACAGTAACAGCGGCAGTAGTTTCCTTGAGGTAGAAATATATACCCTATATCTAATATCTGAGGGAATATGAAACATCAGAAGAGCACCAACATTAGTGTGAGAAACTAATGCCATGCCTTCTTTTAGCTCTTATACTGCTCTTCCTTTGAAGTTTTGCACTCACTTCCTCACCTTCATCTGATCTCTCTCTCCCTCCCTCTCTCTCTCCCTTTCTCTCTCTCTGTGAGTGTGTGTGTGTGTACTTTTGGGGTGTGGGACAAGTAAGATTGTTGCTGTAAAAAATATTGGTTCAATGAATTGCAGAGAACATGTCAGAGATAACCCTAGCCGGTGATTTTTGAAAATAGCCTAGTTAATATTTATCTACAGGATATGCATGGTCTGAATAATCGTTTTTATTGTGTCTCACTACTTCCTTTTCTGTTGTTGCAGCAAAGGAAGTAGCATATGAGGGTTAAGAGCCGGCAACCGGAATTTTGGGAAAACTCTTATTCTCTTTCGACCATCCGTGTGTCACTGGATTTAAAAGGAAAATGGCTGGCGTGAGCAGCTGCATGAAGTATTCCATGTTCATCTTCAACTTTGTGTTTTGGGTAAGTGTGAGTTTTAAAATAAATATATTTGGGAAGGGCAAGGTAAGAAGTCAAAAGCCAGATATACAATCTATTTAGAAAGTACTTGGGTTTTAATTCCACTGTACTAAACGGATTTAAATTGTGGTAGCTTCATACATGGGAACTGTATGCTCAGAAATATTTTGTATGCTTGATCTCTGATTTGGCTCATGATGCATACAGTGAAATCTGCTTCTGTGTGTATGCACTGCCTTCAATGGATCAGGGTAACTGTGTGTTGAATGGTCATAAGTGTTAGAAGTATGTCCAGCAGGATTTGCCACCCTCAGCAAATAATTTGATAATGCAGTTGTTAAGAGGCGTGTGGAATTGTCTAAAGATTTGGAATTTATTAAGAAACTTCTGCCCTGCTTCCTAGTTGACCATGAGATCTTGCTAAATCTGTGTACCTGTTGTATTTCTAGTGACTATGGGATACTTTCATGTTGTTTTTCTCCCTGTCCATTCTCAACAAGCCCAATTGCCACTTGGTTGTTCTCCTTTTAGGATTGTGTCTTTATAGTACACTGTTCTTGCTTCTCCATAGCCTTTTTCAGTAAGCGCAATCATGATTTTGCCTTAATAGGCACCACATATCTCTTCTGCTTCAGTACATGCTACATGACACCCTGGGTCTTGTGTAGCATGTAACAAAGCTGAAACCATGTATGATGCCCAAATCAGATGAAATGTGTGTATTTGGAGCATCGTGGTAGGTAGCATGTGCTCCTTCTAATGGGCTGCCAGTCTGCATGGGTTTGATGTCTGAAAAGAGCTCAAAGGGCCTACATTTGTCATCCTATTGCGATATTAATATAACATCCAAATGTCTTTATGATTCTCTTTAGCTTCAAAACAAATTAGGTACAGAATATCTACAGGCTATAGTTACAGTGAGGCCATTTGGGGGCAATGCCTCCCAAAATATATAATGCCCCACCTCTGAATTCCCTGCTTTCATCTTTTTTTAAAAAGTCTCTAGCTCTTTTTGTAGCAGCTCTACAAAAGAAAATGTGCAAGCAGTCTCTTTCCAGATCACCTAGGAAGCAATAGCAAGGGGGAGGTGCAAGCCAACTGCGGTTGAGCCAGTTAAACCCTTCCCTTTGTCCCATTGCCTTTTCTCTGCTTTGTTTGTTTCTGTTCTTTTTCTTGTTCACAGTGACAAGCAATAACACTGAGCAGAAAAATAATACAAGACCATTGTATTCTATTTTGGGGCCACCACTTCCTGTTTGCGTGGGGAAACTTGCCTCTGAAGTAGGTGTGGCCAGGGAAGGGAAGCTGGAGCAAAAAAAATGAACACCTAGTTTCACTCAGCCTGAGATCTGGTTTCAATCATTAACTGTAAACCACCTTTTTGTAACTTCACTGTATAAAGGAATCCACATCCTTGAGCAGATGTAGAATGTTTTCTTCTTACCAATGGAACCAGCATTGTGCGCTGTCTGTCCTCTCCCTCCCCCAAATCTATGTATCTGTCATGATCTCAAATTGGTAATATGAGCTCAAAACAGGTTTCAGTAGAGAGAATAGACAGTATCTTCTCCTAAGCACCCCTCCCCGCTTTGTTTGTCGTGGGTGTTTCCTTTCAGTTTTATTCTTTCTGGGTTGCTTTTTGCTGATGTCAAGAAAAAGGCCAGTTATATTTATATTATGCTAATCCTGACATGGCTCACTGGAACACCACTTTCAGGATTTCTTAGGATGGGAGATACGATGTGCCCTGGACAGTGGCCAAGAGTCAGGAGAGAAATGATCTGAATGATCTCACAATGGAACTATTCACTAAATAGTTGAGGACTACTACATTCACTTACAGCCTCCTATATCCCAATCTCATGAGACCAGCTTTAGTGTGTGTGTTTTTTTTGTAAATCTCATCATTTGGATATCATTTTCTGCAGTGCTTGCTGTTCTTATGTCCAGTGGAACGCATTGTGGGGTCTTTTCTCTGGTATGGGAAAGAACTCTGAGAACAGAACCAGCAGAGAACATTATTTATGTATCTTTTTGGATTCTTGTAGATCAGTCAGAAGCAAAGAAATTTATTAGGGCCCCTTCAAAGCCGAATCAAGTATTCCAGTTCTTGGTTGAGTGTTCAACTTGCCCATTATTATTGAGCTTGTGCAATTTTGTGAAGAAAACTGCATTTCCTCTGTATTAATGGCTATCTGCTGAAACTTGTTCTGGAGCTCTACAATTGGTTTGTGACTTTGGAAGGAGAGAACATTTCAAAGTTTCAAAGAACATTTCAAAGAAGGAGAGAACATTTCAAAGTTCTAATGTTGATCTTGAATATATAATTTCAAGAGGCAATGCATTTTAAGAGTATATATTGTGGCTTCTTGCCCCACCATCCCCCAAATAAAGATGCCACACACAAAATGAGTCCAACTGGGATTTATTTATGAAACTGATCTGAGCCTTATTAATACAAGGGAGAGAGGAGGCATCCCTATTTACATGCAATTCCTTCAGGATCAGTGGGCACCTGCCACAGTTTATTGACTGGCACGAGGCCCACCACAGATCAGAGACAGATATGCACAGGAGTAATCTGTATTGTGAAGCTAATAGTTGAGCAAAAGTCCAGTAGCATGTATAAAACTAACAAAATTTGTGGTAGGGTATGAGTTTTGGGAGTCACAGCTCACTTCTATATACAGATTCATGAAGCCTGCAAATAACCCTAATACAAATAATGAGAAATAGCCACTTTGTAATAAGTGACTGCTGATCACTTTCTTTCCCTGACCAGGTGTGTGGCTGTATTATTTTGGGAGTCTCCATATGGATGCGTGTAAGCAAATCTGCTCAGGATGTAAGTATACTCCCCCATATTATTAGCCTCCCTCCTCATGGATTGACATTGCTCAAAAGATATGCCTGGCTCTGTTTCACAGCTTCCCAAAGTTAAATGTGTTTTCTTGTAAGTAGATTTTATTTAATGATGCCATAATGTTCAAAAAACAAAGGCTCATAATATGAATCTGCTCATAATATGAATTTCCTCTGGCGATAAATATACTACTTTTAAAATTTAGGGGCAGACTCCCTTTTCCTAAATGAAATTAGAGCTCTGTTTTAAATGAAAAACAAGCAGCATTTTGAGTCCATATGTCACTGTTGCACCTGCACAATCAGCATTCATTATCAGATTAAGCTATTGAGTTGAGGAACTGCTGCCTGCACCATATTCAGAGCTGGAGCTCCTTTAACTCCTGCCTTGACCCCGCTGACATGAGTCCAGTTGGCTTCACTGTAAATGTAATTGAGGAATCCTCCAGAGCTTCTGTGGCAGCTGCTTTCTCTCTGGGATATGGAGCATGGACCTGGGAGCATCACACGTTCCTCTAAGCAATGTGTTGCCTTTGGTGCTTTGAAAATATCGATATGCAAAAGAGATGGCGTACCTGACAGTTCCAAACACTGCAGAAAAGCTTTGTTCAGATGCCACTTGCTACTGTTACTCATCATATTTTGCCTCTCACTAATTTTTATTTTATTATACAATTTCTTTTTCTATCAGGGTCAAAGCAGAGGGGCAATAGCAACTGGTAATAGTATTTTATTAATAGTATATATTGTGCATCAATGTGTTTTTGATGTCTCAGCAATAAAACCCATTTGTTGATAGCTTTGCTATTTGGGTGCCCCTAAATCAGTTCCATTTTTAAAAAGATAATACAAATATAGGAATGATTCTACATATACTTATTGAAAATAAGTACCTTGGGAGGTTCAGCAAGGCATAAAATATCCTGATATGCATCTAAATGGATTTGAATGAAATTTGGGACGGGGCCCAATTTCAAAGCACTCCACTTTTGAGATCAGAACCAGCCCACAACCTGATCTCCATTTGAAACTTCCTGTAAAAAGCAGCTACATATTCCAGGTGCATGTCCTTTGCCTGCCCAATTCTGTTGGCGTAGCTGCACCACTTGCAGAGGAGCTAACTGGTTACCCTTCTAGTCTGAACCTTTTGCCCTATTTGGGCTCTGACTCTTGGAACTCATGCTACTACTCATGCCCTCTTGATATGGCTATCAGTGCAAGTCGCATCTTATGCAGTTACCCTGTCCTACATTGTTGCACAAAGAGACCATGATGACCCATGATGGGTGCATGCAAGGGAAGAATTCCATCTGCAGCAAGTAGGTGGGGTATAAATATTTTTTAAAAAGGAAAATAAAAATTGGAGAAAGTACTTGGTTTTCTGATTGTTTTGGAAAATCATTAATCCCGTTTGTGCATTCCCCATTGCTTGGGGTGTATTTGAGATATGGCTTCTCTGTCTTCCCAGGAATTGAAGATAGACGACAGCATGTTTTCCGGCGTTTACCTCCTTATCGCTGTGGGTTCCATCATCATGGTGCTCGGTTTTCTGGGTTGCTGTGGTGCCATGAAAGAAAGCCAGTGCATGCTTCTTCTGGTACAGTTTCCTTGTTGAAAATGTTTACACTAAGCTTCCCAAATGAATGTTCAGAGTGGTAGAAACATATCCTTGTGGGTTGCTTATGACTAGGGGTGTTATTTTAGAGGAAATGAATGCATTGATAACCTTTTTTGGGGGGGGTAAAGTGTCAAAATAACAGGAAGGAATTTATAATATCTGCTGCTGAAAACATTTTAAATAGGAAAATGAAACTAGAGGAATATTAACGGCAATAAAATGGGTGCTGGTCCAGGTTTCTGTTTCCTCCTGAGTGCTCTGTTGAAAAGCTGCCCTTCCTACCACTGCTTGCCAAACAAGTTGGTTCCCACCTTGAGTCATTATCTGCTTCTTTGAGCTGTTTCAGAGGAACTTCCTTATGTGATGCTGTGATAGTTCTTGCACTTTGCTCATATACTAATCATATATTTGCTCCAAAACTGAGCACAGTCCGTTCTCTTAAAAGATATCCCTTACTACCTCCTGACTAACCCACAAAATGGTACTCATTGTGCCAGTAACTCTCCTGTCATATCCTGGAGCCAAGTTCAATTAAAAGCCAGAAAGGTAAATCAACTGCTTCATTCTAAGTTTCCTGATTGTTTACTTCAGCTCTGCAAAAATGCTGTTGCCCTGATTCATCTTATAAACTGTTTGCATACATTAATCACCTTTCCTTTGTACGTTGCCAAAGCTTAAGAATGGGCAAGAGTTTGTCAATGAACATTAATATAGGGCAATGGCATTCTGATCCTTGCTAGTGTTAAGCACAAAATCAGGATTTGTGCCTTTTTTTTTTTGCAGACTTTGAGCACAAACAAAAAGGGGCAAGTGTCTGCAGAAGTCAGAACAGGTTAGGAATGTGGTTGGTTGGCTCACACCCCAAATTAGAGGAAAGTATGGATTTTTTTCCAGGAAAGCTGTTGGTGACAGGGCAGCAGGGAAATCGGCTGAACGTGCAGAATGATTTATTCGCTATCTAGCAGCAACCACTTCTTATTTGGATGAGCAGGGCAGCTCAAGATAGATAGGCTGTAGCTGAACCTAATGGCGACTTCATTGGAGCCCTGCATATGCCTTATCCAGACAGGAAAATATTGTAAGGAGTGGGAGAGGAGCACTGCATCCACTTAGTCCACCTCTGACCACCATGAGTCCAAGGATCCTTGTGGCATGGAGCGCTAAACACTTTCACCTGAACACACACAGGCCCTTTGATGTCCAGCCCATGCTTCCTAGTTATTCAAGGGATAGACTACCTGTATCAGATCCTCCATGTGTTTATGAATACACATGGAGGCTCTGTGCAAAATGGAACATCTGGAAATCAAAGATGGCTCCAGCAGCCATGACCCCCATCCCTTCCCAGCATACACATTCCTATGAATGCATGACAGGGCTATGCACATGTGTAAGAAAACATGGTGGGGAATGAGACTTGACACCTTTTTGTTTAAGTACAACCAGGGCTGCTTCCACACCAAGGATTTTGTGAGGTTTCCCCCCCATGTTTCTATATGATGTCATCCTATATTTGTGCTCTGATTGGTAACAGCCCATTTTTTTTCTTCCAAAATCTGCATTATTTTAAACCTGTAAAAAATGGTATTTTTCTGAGCAGGATGCTCTCCACAGGAGCAGTGTCTTGTGACTGAACAGGGAAAAAAGCACAATGGCAGGTTTTTGGTGAAGAGCAAGTCAATTGCTTGCCAATGACTCTTTTCATTAATTGACTGCAGG
This sequence comes from Eublepharis macularius, assembly GCF_028583425.1. Taxonomy (NCBI): domain Eukaryota; kingdom Metazoa; phylum Chordata; class Lepidosauria; order Squamata; family Eublepharidae; genus Eublepharis; species Eublepharis macularius. Next base: position 62,557,061 of record NC_072798.1, read on the forward strand.
GGGCCAGGCCCTGGCAACAATTGGCATAACATAAGAGAATCCCTTGCTTTTTAGGCCCATGGGAAGGGATTGTGGAAGGCTCTGCAAGGAGATTTTTTAATAGGTTGTTAAAAGTGTTGTGTTATTATTTGATTTATGGCAGTTCCCCCTTACTACTTCCTCTCACTCATTGTTCAGCATGGCCACAATTCATTTAGCCACTGCTGTTTATCTTCAAGCTGTTTAAGGGCGTATGCAGTGTGGAGTAGTGTGTAAAGTGCTGGACTGAGGTCTGGAGGAGCCAGGCTTGAACCTGCACTCTGCCATGGAAGTTTGCTGGGTGATCTTGGGCTAGTTACACAATCTCAGCCTAACCTACGTCACAGGGTTGTTGTGGGGGGGAATGGAGGAGAAGAGAACAATCTAAGTTGATTTAGACCCCATTGGGGAGAAAAGAGGGGTATAAATGAAGTAATATATAAATAATGGCGCTGCACTTTAAAAATGCACATGATCAAATACAACAGGGCCAGACAAATGTGTTACTTGACAATGCACAAAATGGAACCCACATGGCTCTGGGGGGAAGCAACGTGTTATCCTCTTGGATGGAAAGCACTATAAAAGAGAGCCAGTGTGATATTGAATTGGATTTATTTCGGTTCACAACCAGCTTTAAAATAGTAAGATAAGACATTCCCTTATGTGGTAAGTATTATACAAGTTAAAACTTCAGTTAAAATAGTACAAATATAAATATTATAAAATCTAATTAGCATACATCACATATCTTATAACAGTTATCATAAATAGAGCCCTGCATAAACGCTTTAAAATTAGGAAGCAGAGATCTTAAACCAGTGTGATCTAGTGGTTACAGTGGCAACTAGAACTGGGGGTGGCCTGGGCTAGGAAGGTTGCAGGCTGACCTTGGGCCAGACGCTCTTTTGTTATAAAAGTTGTGATAAAAGTAAAATGGACAAGGGGAGAACTGTGTGTGTCCCTTTTAACTCTGTGGAGAAGGGTGGGGGAAATTAGTTGGGTAAATCTCACAAGCTTTGGCAGTGCAAGTTTCCGTTGCCATGTGGTATGACGGCCTGGAGAGAAGGCAACTTTCCTGCAGAACGCCTTATGTAGAATTATAGCCCTTGAAGAAAGAGTTGGTATTCCTGCCTATCTGATTTACTGGCAAGTGCTTCCCCGGCTGCAGCTAGGGCCCCTGGGTGCAGAGGTGTTCAGCACTCTTGCACTTTTCATAGCTGCCTAGAAAAGGGAATGTTAACAAATTGATTCTTTCATGAGAAGTTGCATCTTCCCAAATTCCCTCTGCCATTGGATCAGGAACCCTACCGTCCTTGATTCTATGATTATGAAAACTCTTGCTTTTCATTTAAGTTTGCATTCCAGCCTTAAAAATCTATAAATATAGTCAAATTAACAGACACAATCTCCCCTCCCCCACCACTCAGACGATTCATTATTGCTCTTTGTTTTTCCTCATCAGTTTTTCATCGGATTACTCCTGATCCTGCTTCTCCAGGTTGTATCTGGCATATTGGGAGCAGTGTATAAGTCCAAGGTACTGCATTCTCTGCTCATTCTGGCTCTATTCTATGGAACTGATCTCAGATATGCTGACTGATATTTGTGCTGCTTACCAGGTTGAAGGTGCCATAAACATCACCATCCAAGCCCAGGTGGATTCACTGAAAAAAACTGGAAGTGAAAACGAGGCATTTCAGGATGAGTTTCGTAAATTTGAGAAAGACGTAAGTGAAGTTTACTTATTTTATGTGCATTTTAAAATCCCATGTAGAGTCGCTTTCCTGGTGTTGACCACAGCCGGTGTGTGTCCATTATAGCTCCATCTTGTGGAATGGGCTCTCTGAGGAGGTCAGTGGGAGGTGCTGACACTAAAGGGGTTCAGGATATGCTGCAAGGACATTTGGAGGGGCTACACCAAGCAAGTCTACTTGGAAGTAAGCCCTATTTTATTCAATGAGCCTTGAGTCCAGGAAAAGGGGGGATATAAAATTTTAATAAATAATGCTGAGCACCCCAGAACAGCAGAAAGCATCACCTGCTGATTTCTACATGAAGGGCTGCTGTAGAAGGCCCTAAAAAAAGGCCAGGCTATTTCACTAGTCAGTTGACATCCCTCTACTAGCACTCCTGTTTAATCCCACCACTTGCCTTGGTCTCCTGGAGCACAAGTCACTTGCCCACAAACATTCATATTCATCTTTGCATTCTTAAAGGCTAGAAAATTACCTTTAAAAAACCAAGAAGATTGAATTTTTAGTGTCGGGTACTCTTGGGCTTGAAACCTCTGTGGGAAAATGGGTCTATAATAAAATGTCTCTGTTAGTGTTTGAATAAGCCTGAAAGTCTGGAGTAGCTTACTACACGTGTTTATAGGTTTAGAATGCCCACTCTATTCCAGGCTCATCCAAGTCATGTTTCAACTATTAAGGAAATTCACAGTTGAGTGTCTGGCTTGGGTTGCGACAGGGAGCTAGGTATATTGTTTCTAGCCAACCTACCTAACGTTGCGAGGGAGGGCTGTATTAACTGCAGGCTTCCCCAGCGTGCCTTCCTAGTAAATAGTCAACAAGAAATCCTCTTATCTGCATTTTACCAATGAACTCCATGTACAGCTTGTACACCAGCTTGTGACTGTCAGTTGCTCTGTGGACATTAAACCAAAAAGGCCCTTTGTGAAATCCCAGGGTGGTGATTTCATTTTCTCTCATACCCACACACACATATCCCCTTGTCAGGTTTCTGTGACTATCAGAACTTTGATTGGGCCAGTCTCTTCATCTCTCTCTATAGTATTTTACCTATTTATCTCACTCTCCATGGTCTGTGGCTCAGTGGTAGGGCAGAAGGTTCAAACCCCAGCATCTCCAGTTAAAAAGATCAGGTCATAGGTAATATGAAAGACCTCTGCCTAAGGTTCTGTAGAGCTGCTGCCCGCCTGAGTAGATAACACTGATCTTGATGGACCAATGATCTGATTGTGTATAAGGCCGTTCATGTCTATTCACATCTCCTGGGGCATGCTTAGCCCTTATCAAGTGATCTTTGGCTGTGAGGGTTTTTTTGGAGGGAAAATTTACAGGGTTCCTTTCCCCCTAGCCAAGATATCATTGGCTCTGTTAGTGGCCTTTGACACAGTTGACCATGCCCTTCTTAAACATCACTTGTAATATGGAGCCAGAGCTGGAGGAATAGTCCTTCAGTGGTTTTGATTCATCTTTCCCCAAGAGTCAATGGGCTGCGATCTGTCTTGTATCACCTGTTCTCTTCAACATTTATATGAGGTTGCTAGATGAGATCTTCCAGTGCTTTAAGATTGGATGATATTAATATACAAATGACACCAAGTTCTATATTTTATTATTGGAGCCTCCATATGTGTTTGTCTCTGCCCTGAGCCAATGCTTTGAGGCTGTAGTCAAGTGACTAAGGTAAAACAAGCTGAAGCTACAGCCAGACAATAGGGAGGTGATGTTGGTTGGGAAGACTGTTCCTTTGGAGAGATTAGATCTACTTGTTGTAGATGGAGTGGAGTAGGCATTAACAGTACATGTTAAAAGTCTGGAAGTGCTCATGAACTCAGGCTTGCTGCTTAAAAGGCAGAGTGGCATGGTGGCCACTGGTGAAGAGTACTTTCTGTTAGCTGCATCTAACTTGCCAGCTCCTTCCTTACACTCGTTTGCCCTGGCCACACTAATCCATGATTTTGTAACCTCACAATGGGACTATTGTAATATGCTGTACATAGAGCTGACCCAGAAGGCAACCTGAAAACTGTGCCTATTTCAGAATGAAGCAGCCCAGTTATTGTCAGGAACTAACTGATGGGAATACATTTTGCCTCTTTTATTTATAATGTTTAAGATTTTACATATAACAAAACATATAATACATTACATCAATGTAGTTCAATCAAAAATTTTCAGTTTGTATCTTCTGGGTTAGCATTGTTTATTTTAAAATTGGGGAGCCCACAAGTTCTTGTCAGAATTGCTTGATTCCCCACCCCCAACCCCCACACTATTTTCTCTTTCTCTCCTGTATCTTTCTCTCCCTGTATCGTCTCTCCTTTCCTTGCTTCTTTCTTTCCTTCCCACCTGCCAACAAATCTTTCTTTTGTATGTTTACTCAATCTTCATCTTTATTTATTATTTACTTCATTTATACCCCACCTTTCTGTTTCTTACCCCCAAGTTTCATGTTATTTATATACATCTTTGTTTGCAGTTTCTTTAAAATGGAAGGCTCTGAGATGTTCAGTATGCTGGAAAATTCTACTTTTCAGCAAACTCTCTCAGTCTCTTTCATCTTTCTCCTTTCCTGTAGAACAAATGCTGTGGTCTCATTAATAGAGAAAAAGACTGGGGACCAAATGCTGTCCTTAAAGATGGCTGTGTATGTCTTCAGGAGGATGTAGGGACAAGTTCCTGCCCCTCAGGTGGTAAAAACATGTACACAAAGGTAAGAAGAATGTCTTGCTTTCCATGGAAACCTTTCTGGCCAAGGCTGTTTTTGTATCTTTTCCTAAACTGTCTCCACCCTATTTATTTAACAAGCTAGAGGACAAAACACTGTGGGCACTGTTAATTGATACCAAGGGATCTACATAATGTACATGGGAAACAGAACATGTAGCTTCTGTCATGGAAACCCTGATTTCCATGAGATTACAACTTTCTATAGTCATGGCCATTGCTGTTGCTGCATTCTACATTATGCAACAAGTTGAATACCAGAAGGAAGCACAATGAGTTGAACCCAAAGTTCCATAACTTTGGAACAGGGCTGTCCTACCTCCTTCTCCCTGCGCTGCCCCTACTCCAGGTTCAGAGCTCTCCCATGAATGGCCCTGTGTACAGTGCAGGGCCCTGTAGTGGGAGGGGTAAAAATCACATACAGTCCCCACTGGCAGAAGCACTTTTCAGCCTGTAGAAAGTGAGCCTTGTATCCATCCTATAGTTGTAGTTTCCTCACTGCACCCATTGGGATGATTGGCGGTGTACTGTTTAGCCTCCAATGCATAGATTGAAACCTGTGAATATTTTCTTGGAGGCATCAGTGAAAGAGAAGATGTCCCAAGCTGTTTAAACTCTGAAAGGAATGCTTTCACTTTCGTTGTCTCAGTTTATAGTTTCTGTGAGAGCCAAACTACAAGTGACGTCTTACACAGGTTGGACACTAGTCAGCTTCCCTCAAGTTTTGATGGGAAATGTAGGCATCCTGGTCTTGCAGCTGTAATGGAGAGCCAAGCTGTAAAACCAGGGTGCCTACATTTCCTTTTTTTTTATTTTAGAAAATTTTTATTGGTGAGTATACTTTTCAAATTCAATACATACATTCCCTCAATATCTAATTAACCCTATCCCCCACCCTTTTCCTCCCCCTCTCTATCGACTTCCAACAGCTTTCCAACCCTTACCCCCTCTTATTACTTGATAATTCCCTTAGTCTAAGCACATTCTAATTTTTTTTCCAGGTATTCTATCATATATATCAAATATCCTATCAATATAGCATGCTTCTATCAATTATACTATCAAATATTCTATCAGTATAATATACATCTATCAATTATACTATCAATATAGTATAAATCTTATACCCCTCAATATAGACCAGTATGATATAATATAATATATAACAAAAGTCTTAGTTTAAACATATTCTATTTCTTTTAAACATATATTCTATCAAATATACTATTGTCATTATAATATGTATTAACACCTCTACTGTGCACCCTGCCACCAATGTGGCACCGCACCATACTGCACATTCATTATATAATATACAATCTAATTTACCAACATAATAGTATATATAGTATACCCCATCAGTATATTTGTTTAACTATTCCCTTATTCATATACTCTGATAAAGGTATTACTTATCATAACCTCCCTATTGTATTCTTTAAAAAATCAGTTCTAAATTTCATCCCTCTTCTGCTATATTATAATCCAATCTTAGATTAAAATAGATATAAATTCTTAATGGTAAAGTCACTTCTCTCTTCTGTTTAAAATGTCTTATTTCAAAAGTTCTCAAACTGCCACAGTTCTCCTTTCACATCCCATTTTTTTTCCAAAAATTGTTTCAGTTTCGCCCAGTCTGCCAAATACTGTCCCGGATCTAGGTCTTTAAGTTTTCTTGTCATTTTATCCATCTCTGCCACGTACAGCAATTTGTAAATCCAGTCCTCTACAGTAGGTACTTCTTGCACTTTCCATTTCTGCGCATACAGTAATCTTGCTGCAGCTGTCATATAAAATAACAATGTTCTATTTTGCACTGGAACATTCTCCATTCCCAAATTTAGTAGCAGCAGTTCTGGGTTCTTATTTATTTGGGTTTGTAACACCTCATTAATTACTTCTATTATATCTCCCCAGTACTGCTTCGCTACTTCACAAGTCCACCACATATGGTATAATGATCCTTTGTGCTTTTTGCATTTCCAGCACTTATCTGACATTTTAGCGTTCCCCAGCGCAATTTTCTTTGGTGTTAGGTACCATCTGTATATCAAGGGCGCCTACATTTCCCATCAAAACTTGAGGAAAGCTGACAAGTGTCCAACCTGTGTAAGGCGTCACTTGTAGTTTGGCTCTTATTTGAGGAGCTGCTCAGACAATGGGTGCAGCCCTCAGTGGGCAAAAACACAGAGGGGATTGCCGGTGCACCCAAGAAGACCTGCCTGGGATGGCTCATGTGAGAGAAGAGGACAGTATGTTAGAGGTTCAGTGTTAACAGTTGCATTAAAAAAAACATGTTGGACATGCTTCACTGCTCTCATGAGCTAATGAAGTATGTGCCAGATGTGACCTTGTATTACTGTGTGAAGCTATGATAGAGGAAGTGAGTGGATTGGGGACACAGCCAGTTTATAATAGGATTGAGAATATTTTTTAGATGGTTCAAAGACAGAAATGCTCCCTGATTGAGATGCAATCTCCAAACCTATCAGTTCACTAGACTTGCAGCTCAGTCCTATAGTTTTTTCCTCAGAAGCCAGGCCCACTGAGTTCAGTGTGGTATTTATCTGAAATACTTAAATCAGCCAGTTGTACCTATTTATAAGACTACACCAGTTTTGCTGGGTGCATGGAATGTTAGCAGCCAATCAAATGGGCCTGTTAATCACATGACTGAGCATCATCTCCATTTAAAAGGAAAAAGTAGTCAGTGATGTGATGTGAAAGGCCCTCTCCCTCTGAAATTCCAGAGAGCTGCCGCCAGTCAGAGCAAACAATAATGGCCTTGATAGACTCGTGGTCTGATTTGGTATAAGGCAGTTTCATGTGAGCATTCTTTTTGTTTCAGTCATAACCATTCCATCTTCTTGTTGGCAATTCAGAGGCTTATAGAAATGTGGTAATTGTTTCTCACTTGTGTTTCAGTCATGCGGAACTGTAATAATTGATTTCTTCAAAAACCACATGATTATAATCATGGGAGTCGCATTTGGATTGGCATTTATTGAGGTATGTGCAAACTAAATATGAATTGCCAAGACGGTGTGGGTGCAATATTCTGTAGTGATTAGAGCAAAGGAGGGGACACCCACATTTGAACTGACAGCTTGCTGGGTGCCCTTTGGCCAGTCACGTAGCCTCAGTGTGACCCTGTGCTGCTGCTTGCCAGGAGACACTGTTCCATCAGGCCATTCAGACTTGTATCCTGGCTCTTGCTTCTGTTGTATTATATTGTGATTTTGTATTGTATTGTGATTTTGAGATTATTAGTAAGCCACTTTGAGTCTTTGCAAAAGAAAGGAGGAATAAAAATATTTAGAATTAGATAAATAAACCAATCTACCACTCAGGGTGATTGTGAAGATAAAATGGAGGAGAGAATAACGTTAGCCCCCATTCAGGAAAAAGTTGAGATATAAATGGAGCAAATAAATAAAAGAGGCTGAGCCAGTTCAGATGATTCCTCTTCAAAGGCCTGGCGTAGACCCGTGGGAAGCGCCACCCCCCCCCCCCCCCCCCCCGCAAAAGGGAGGCATGGACAACAGCACGGGGCTCTCCAGTAAGAGCTGATGTCAGGCGTACCTACCCAGAGTCTTCCTTCTGCCCTCAGTCAAATAAATGTTCACAGCTGGTAGATGGATTTGAACTTGTATTCTGCCTGCATTTCTATTAATGTCTCACATATTTGTTAAGTCTGATCATGAATATCCAGTTGTCAGTACACTGCAACATACTTATGTGATAATTCCAGATGGGTAGCCAAGTTAGTCTGTAGCAGCAAAATAAAACAGTGGCACCATACAGACTAACAAAAAAACTTATTCCGTCAGCTTTTGTGAGTCAGAGCTCACTTCCTCAGATGCATGAGGTATACATCTGTTAAGCAGATTTGTTTATACTAAAAGCTGCAAACAACAGAAAGGTGGGTGGGTATTACAAAGAGGCCAGTTTTTTTTAAAGACGCCATCAGAAGTATAACAACAGATGTACAGTTCATGCATTTGAGGAAGTGAGCTCTGGTTTATAAAAGCGTATGCTGGAATAAGTTTTTCTGGCCTTTAAGGTGCCAATGGACTCCTGTTCTATGTTAAATTACATTTCTGATGGTGAGAGAATGCTTACCTTCTCCTTGTGGTGCATAGCTTCAGATTGTCACACACAGGCTGCAGCTATAGATTGATTTGAACTCGCTGCTTTATAAGGGCTTTCATAAATAGCCACCCTTAGCTTTCAAGAAAACTAGATCTTCTACAGTTTCTCCCGTTTGTCAGTATTTAAAAAAATGCTGCAGAGAGCTATACTATCCCTTAATAAACTTTGTCTGAAGCTGGAAAAGGCTGTAAAAAGCTGTTAATAGGAAAAAATAACATGTGATGACTGTGCAATAATTAATGAGGTGAGAAATTTGCATGCTAATGTCAAGTTGCACTTCTGACTATCTTTACTATTAGGGTTGTGTAAATCCAATTAGAAATTTTTCTGAGCTGGCCTTCAGTTATGCTAGAATTAAATCTGACAGTATTTATGTATTTTTTTAAAAAAGAAAATGTGGCATTTGTGATGCTTACGCTTTCCATTTTGCACTCTTATGTTTATCAAATAGCTTTGTTATAGCAATAGGAATATATGCATATTAAGATCACCTTTAAAAAACAGGGATTGCCATAGACCCCTAAGAGATGATGAAGAAATAAAGAAAAATTATCCACATCTGAAATGTAGATGGCCCATTTCCTAGATGTTGACCTGCCTGGTTACAGCTCTAAAAAAGAAAGAGGCACTAAACAAAACACAACCACCCCAAGTAACAAAAAGTCACACACACTCAGTACTATTCACATTTTGCAAATACAATAACTTACCGTCTATTAAATCTTTTGCGAGGTATGCGGTGCATCCACCCACAACCTCAATGTTAATCAGTGTAAGAAATCCAGTACAATTAAAGTTACAATGCTACAATCATAAATATTCAGAACAGTGCAATTCAGAACAGTGCAAAATAGCTGGTATACCTGAAATATACAGTCCAGAGGCAAGCAAAGTTTTTTCTAAGAGATCAATTCAAAGTGCTCATGTGCAGAAGTTCTTCAGGTAAAGTCATCCACTATAAATTATGTTGATGTTTATACTTTTCAGGTTCCTCAAGCCAAAGGAGATGAGATGAAAGTCTCCAAAGCTAGTCCTCTGGTCCCCCAAGGGGGAAGGATATTTCAAGGGGCCAGTAGTTCCAACAGAATGCTAGCTTATTCCTGTTTCGGCTTTCCTTTCTCAAGGATATTGCACATATTTCATAATTCCTTTGTCATGAAGGGAGTTCCCTCCATATTTCCTTCTATGAATGGGAAGCAATGAGTGGTTAGAGTTTCAGAACAGGATCTGGGAGATCCAGGTCTAAATCCCCATCGTGACGTGGAAGCTGTCTTTGACTCTGGGCCAGTCACACATTCTCAGTCTAACCCACCTCTCAGTGTTATTGTGAGGATAAAATACAGGAGAAGAGAACGATGTAAGCTGCTTTGCGTCCCCAGTATAAAGAAAGGCAGAGTATAAATGCAGTAAATAATATCAATATAGCTGAAGATGGGGAGCAGATCAAAGATAGGTGGCTGGGTGGGTGGGAAGGAGAGAAAGAAGTAGGGAGAAGGTGGGGATGCCAGAGAAGGGAAAGAGGAAATAGTTGGGGAGGGGGAAATGAGCTATCCCCCTTAAGTCCATGGGCATCCCTGGTTGTGCTTTACTAAGCCTATACATTGTCCTTTAAAACTTTATTTAGACTTTACCCCAACGGAGAGGCTGTTAGTTTGTTCTGACACAGCCATAAATGTATCTTTAAGGTGCTACAAGAGATCCAGCATTGTGTACTGGTTAGAGGGCTGGACTGGGATCAGGGACACCTGGGTTCAATTCCTCTCTCCACCCATGAAGCTTACGAGGTGACTGTGAACCAGTCAGAGTCTCTCTTGGCATACCCTCCCTCCCTAGGTTGTTGTGAGGATGCTGAGGAAGAGACATGGCACAGGAGGAAGGATGGGATAAAATGTACTAGAATGTGGCTAAAGCTTTCAAGAGAAATTGTACTAACTAGTAGCTCTATTGACACTTCACTGCAAGGCAACAGGTGAAGAAGTCTTTTATGTAGCACAACCAAGATCATCACCATTCTAAATCCATTGAAGTTTTAAAACTCTAAATGGTGCTTTTAAGAGCTTTGCTACATCAGCATCAGCAGCAATTCTGAAAACTGAATTCACCTAGAAAAGAGAAGGTTTTTAAATGTTAAATTCTGATCCACATCTTCTCTCTGAAGAGAATGTTTGGGTTGCCCTTTAAGAATATTTTAACCTACCTAAGACAAATAGTTACCTTAACCATGAAAATTCTGCAATAAATAAATGCTCTGAGAAAAGAAGCCATCAGTTTTGCCATTGAATTTAGATTGGTGAGGAAAGGGAGGAGAACAGCCAGCTGAGTAAGGCATACTCATTCCTAAGGCTTTTTGCTAGCTTCTGTGGCTGTACTACATGATCAAGAAGAGTCCCCTGATCCATTGCAGTATTGTGGAATATTAAAAATAATAGACAGGTTGAGCAAAAGTTAAAATAAATGAAATCAACTGGCTAAAATGTCTTGGTGAGGATATTCTTTTTCAAGAAGTTACCTGTGGTGGGTCAATTCTGGGCTCCCCTTCAACAGTGAATGTTGAAACAAGAGGTTCAGTTGCAACATACATTTGAGAAGGATACAATGAGAGTTCAAACTGCACATTTGTTGGGAGTTTCTAGTTTGTTCTCAGACAACTGTGTCCAATACATTCCCATGTGGAGATTTCTTAAACTTTGAATTTGCTTGAAAGTTTGCGATGAAAGTTTAATTTACAGGGCATCTCTTTGTGGTGAAAGTTCAGCGAGGTAGGCCTCCATCCGATAATTCTGTTGCAAACTAGGGCCGATTCCAGACAGCCTTCTGCAACGTGAAACGTCGCACGTCGTCGTGCAGAAAACGCGAAATATCGCGTTTTCTCGCGCGAGTTTTGCGCGACGTCGCGCAAAACTCGCGCGAGAAAACGTGATATTTCACGTTTTCTGCGCGATGACGTGCGACGTTTCGCATTGCAGAGGGCCGTCTGGAATCGGCCTAGAATCCTCACTCTTACTTACATGGAGGGCCTGTGGCTTAGTGGAAGAACACCTGCTTGGCCTAGAGAAGGTCCCAGGGTTCAGCTCCCAGCATCTCAAGCTGAAAAGACAGGCTGTAGGTGATGTGAAAGGCGCTGCCAGTCCGAGTAGACAATTGACCTTGATGGACCAATGATCTGATTCAGTATAAGGCAGCTTTATGGGTACTAGGGGTGTGCAAAGGCACACTGTTTCGGGATTCTCGTTTCAAGTATACCCGAAACAAGAATCTGTTTCGGCAACAGCTAAATCCAAAACAGCAAGCCGTTTCGGGTTTAGTGGTTCGGGTATTGTTTCGGGTTGTTTCGGGTTTCTTTTCGATGGGAAAATGCCTCCGTCTTCCCGGACACCTGAGGGAGGCATTTTCCCACCGAATCAAGCCAAAATTGGTGGGAACCTTCCTCTAACGCCTCTCTAACATTCCCCAAGTTTCAGACCGATTGGACTTTGGGGGGCCATGTTATGGCCCCCCAAACTAGGTCCCCCTATCCTCGCCTAAAAAAGGGAAACGTGAACATATTTTTAGCTTGCTGCTGCTAATCTTCTTCATTATTTCCTATGGGGAAAAAATGAAGAGGCAGGCTTGTCTTGCCAGGGGTGGCATTTTGCATGCAAAATGCCCCCCAACCCTCAGGGGCCCTTCTCTCACCTTTCCTCCCACCCCCCACCAAGGCTCAGACTTCTCCCTCTTGGGGGAGCATTTCATGGCCTCCCCAAGTAGGTGCTCTTTTCTCCACCAATTCCACCTGGGGGAGGCTTGTCTTGCCAGGGGTGGCATTTTGCATGCATTTTGCATGCAAAATGCCCCCCAACCCTCAGGGGCCCTTCTCCCACCTCTACTCCCATTCCCCACCAAGGCTCAGCCTGCTGCCACTTGGGGGGGGCATTTTATGGCCTCCCCAAGTAAGTGCTCTCAGCCCCCAAAGTCCACCCCCACAGTCCCACACAAACCCAATTCCTCCCCAGCAGCCACACACAGATTCAAATCCCAATTCCCCACATTAGCCCCTCACAGACCCAAATCCACCCCCAGCAGCCCCACACCCATAACCCCAGGAACAGGTTGGCAAAGGCCAGCCCTCCCCCTTTGTTCCCTATGCTGGGAACTTCTAAATTCTCTTTCCCAGGGCAATTCCGCACAGCCCAGGGGTGCCACAATGGTGGGCAAACTTCTGAGTGCCAACTTGTCCCTGGGAAAGAGCACCTGACCTGACACACAGACAACCACCCCCTTACCACCCCCACCACTTACAGAGAAGCCTGGCCAGCCTGCCGTACTGTTTCCTATGATGGGAACCAACTGCACATCAAAGAATAAAACACGAACAACACAAAATAATTTTTTTAAAAAATTATTTTCTCACTTTCAAAGTACAAGTAGGCAAAGCATTATGACACATTACACCAGCAGTCCCCCACACAGAAAAATATCACAACTCACTTAACATCAGAGAATCTCAAAAACACAATTCCTGTCAAAAACACTTTATTTCTTGAACAGCTTTAGGTTACACAGCAGGGGGGCACACCAAAGGGTATGCCAGAAGTATCTTACACAAAAATAACACAACTCACTTCACATTAAAGAATCACCCCAAAACACAATTCCTGTCAAAAACACTTTATTTCTTTAACTGTTTTAGGTTACACAGTAGGAGGGCACAACAGGGCATGAAAGCAGCATACTACACAAAATAATACAGCCCACTTCACCTTTTTTGACAGCAATTGTGTTTGAGTGATTCTCTGATGTGAAGTGAGTTGTGTTATTTTTGTGTAGTAGACTGCTTTTACGCCCTGTTGTGCCTTCCTGCTGTGTAACCTAAAGCAGTTAAAGAAATAAAGTGCTTTTGACAGCAATTTTTTGGGGTGATTCTTTAATGTGAAGTGAGTTGTGTTATTTTTGTGTAAGATACTGCTGCCATGCCCTTTGGTGTGCCCCCCTGCTGTGTAACCTAAAGCTGTTCAAGAAATAAAGTGTTTTTGACAGGAATTGTGTTTTTGCGATTCTCTGATCTTAAGTGAGTCATGTTATTTTTCTGTTTTGGGGACTGCTGGTGTAATGTGTCATAATGCTTTGCCTACTTGTACTTTGAAAGTGATAAATGTTTTTTTAAAAACGTTGTGTTGTTCGTGTTTTATTCTTTGTTGTCCAGTTGGTTCCCATCATAGAGAACAATGGGGCTGGCTGGCCAGCCATCTCTGTAGGTGGTGGGGGAATTTGAGGGAGGGTGTCTGTGGTTCAGGTGCTCTTTCACAGGGACAAGCTGGCACTCAGAAGTGTGTCCACCATTGTGGCATCCCTGGGCTGTGCACATTTGCTCTGGAAAAGAGAGTGTTATAGTTCACAGCATAGGAAACAAAGGGAGAAGGCTAGCCAGCCTGTTCCTGGGATTGTGTGGGGCTGCTGGGGCTGGATTTGGGCCTGTGAGGAGCTACTATGGGGATTTGGATCTGTGTATGGCAGCTGGGGGAGAATTGGGTATGTGTGGGGCTGTAAGGGGTGGACTTTGGGGGCTGAGAGCACCTACTTTGGGAGGCCATGAAATGCACCCCCCCAAGTGGGAGCAGGCTGAGCCTTGGGGCTGAGCTTTGGTGGGGGAGGGTGGGAGGAAAGGTAGAAGAAGGGCCCCTAAGGGTTGGGGCCATTTTGCATGTAAAATGCCACCCCTAGCAAGACAAGCCTCTGTTATTTCCCAGCTGGAAATAGTGCAGAAAGGGGGGGAGAGCACCTACTTTGGGAGGCCCCCCAAGTGGGAGCAGGCTGAGCTTTGGTGGGGGGTGGGAGGAAAGGTAGGAGAAGGGCCCCTGAGGGTTGGGGGCATTTTGCATGCAAAATGCCCCCCCTAGAAAGACAAGCCTGCCTCTTCATTTTCCCCCCATAGGAAACATGGAGATCAGCAGCAGCATCCACAACGTAAGAGATCAGCAGCAGCAAGCAAAAACCTTTCCCTTTTAGGCGAGGATAGGGGGACATGTTTTGGGGGGCCATAACTTGGCCCCCCCAAAGTCCAATCTTTCTGAAACTTGGGGGGTTGTTGGCGGGGGGTTAGAGGAAGGTCCCTACCAAGTTTGGCTTGATTCGGTGGGAAAATGCCTCCCCCAGGCTTCCGGGAAGCCTGGGGGAGGCTTTTTCCCATTGAAATGCATTACTAAAACATGCTGAAATACCAAAACGTTTCGGAAATCGCTGTTTCGGATTACCCGAAACGTTTCGGGTTTTCTGAAACGTTTTTTTCGGGTATCATATACCCGAATTGCACACCCCTAATGTGTACTTGTTTTCTGACTTGTCTAGTTTATGTTTGGAATGTTGTTGTGGTCTTTTCAAATGTATGGGCCTCTGCTAAGGTAATAGACAGCAAAATGTGCATCCTTACATCTTCTAACCCTTCAGCTTTGCAAACGAGACAGTAGCCATGTGTCTTCAGAAAAACATTAATGCCAACATGCCAAGCCATGATCCATTCACTGGGCCAACTTGCTAATGTTATCTAAGCTGACATGGCAACTCACTTGTTCCTGTTGATTTGAGCCATTTTGTGTCATCTTGGAAAATCCTTATCAGAAATACACATGCTTTATTAAAACTTAATTAACTGATAAGGCATCAAAGGAGGGATCCTCTCCCAGTACTGAAGTACCAATGTGTTACATCCTGAAAGCAGAGGTTAAAATGTATTCAACTTCCTCTTGATCTTGGAAAAAAATTCTTGTATGTCCAGGGACTTGGACACTACTGAAAAATACAGGTTGGCTCAGCAACAAGGTTAACATTCAAATACAGGCACTGCAGAACTTGCATGATTTAAGATTTGCTGAATTAGAACTGAGCTAAGCTGGCCACAGCAAGTTAGACACTAGGAAGAATCAAAGCAGGGGGCAGGAACAAAAGAATGGCCCCAAGCACTACTAAGGTATCACCCAAAAGCCTGTTGCTTCAAGCAGAAGGAAGGTATGGCATTTTACTCCCTTGTACTATGCTACCTCCATAACTTCCTTGGTGTTCCCAAAGGATTTTTGCTGACACCAAAGGCTCTCACCTTAGTTCTCTCAGTTTAACCCATGGTATAGGAAGGCTCAGGGCTTTTTTTTCAGGGGGAACATGGGGGAATGGAGTTCCAGAACTTCTTGAAAATGGTCACATGGCTGGTGACCCCGCCCCCTGATATCCAGTGAGAGGGGAGTTTAGATTGCTCTCCGTGCTGCTCAGGCAATCTAAACTCCCCTCTCTCTGGAGATCAGGGGGCGGGGCTGCCAGCCATGTGACCATTTTCGCCGAGGGCAACCCACTGAGTTCCACCACCTCTTTTCCCAGAAAAAAAGCCCTGGGAAGGCTTAGTTATATTTGGTAGAATGACTGAAGGGGTAGTGCCTGGGGGTGGCTGTGAGATAAAAAGGGATCCTTGAGTCTAGATAAAACTGATGTCTTGCTTAACAGAAATAGAGTTTATTTAGAAGTAGATATGCAGGGGTTTATCCCCATGGTGGCTGATGCAGTTGTGCATGGGAATTGTAGTTTTGTAAGACAGTGCTGTGCAGGCTCGCAGCCTTCCCCCTGGCCACTGCTGGCTGCTTGGCCAGCTCCCTCCCTGCCCCACCCCTTGCTCTGGGTTGTGGCACCTAGACGGAAAGTCAACCCGCTGGCTGCTTTCTCATGGGTCGGCCCATTGACAGAGGCTCTCTAAGATATTTTCCAGCTCTGTCACCCCAGATCCTTTTCTGCTGGAGGTGCCTGGGGCTGTATTGAGTCTTTTCTCTATGCCACTGCTGCCTTTCTCCTGCCTTAGTCTTCTGCCCATGAGCTCTGGGATGTGGCAGTGGCCTTTGGTGGAGAAGAAACATACACACAAACTTCTGAGGAGAAAAACGGGGTTGTTTTTCAGTTTGTTGTTTCATTAGTGTGATTAGCCATAAGAACCTAACCTCAGGAGATTCCTTCGCCCTTTAAAGCCATCGATACTTTGGGATAAATGTAGGTTTCTCATAGTGTGGGTTTAATTAAAACCTCAGTTTTCTAGAATCATGCTTCTAAAAATTATTTTGGAAATGGTTTTCTGTATAGCAAATCTCAGCTGTATGTAAATCCAAGAAGTTTGCAAACAAAATGTTCTCACTGTGCATTGACTATGTGGGGGATATCTGAGACTGCCAAATAATACCATAAACATCTTTCTTTTCCAGGTTATTGGTCTGGTGCTTTCAATGAGCCTTTACTGCCAAATCCAGAGAAAATGAAACCACAGAAGTGTCAGAAATATGTCACCAGCCAAATTAGAAACCTTTGTAGATTGCAAGATGGATGTTTGGTTTGGCACCCTGCCATAAGTGCATACATGTCAGAAGTAGCTGCAATGATAACAGCCGGTCCACTGATGGATAAAGATTCTTCATGACTTGTGAAATAAAATCTGCTTAAAATTAGGGAAACTAATGATCTGTAGCTGGATTTTTTTTTTAAAAAAATTGCAAATACATACCTTTTTGTTTACACTTTATATACAGATTACATGTCAACAAAGTGAAACATTTAACTTGCCACACATTGTGTTAATGTTTCACAGTGTTTTTCAGAATTCTGATAGAAGAGGTAATTCCTTCTGAGTTAAAATTGGGGAGTTGCTTCGTCCCTACAGCCATAAAGATCTACTTTTAAATGAGTGGGAATAAAAAACTGAGACCTCCTCCTGCGTTTCTGGGCAAACCTTTGGAGGCATGCTGCCTTTGAAGGAGAGGACCCCATAGTTTGAAGCCCATACTTTGAATGCAGAAGGCCCCATGTTTAGACCCTGGCATCTAGTAGCAACTCTTGGGAAAGACCCTCTCTCTGCTTGAACACCAGTCAATCCGATCAGAATTGTCAAGTCTTGCTGGGAAATGCTTAAATGAGAAAAGGAACTAGGAGAACCTGGATATTCAAGTGCTGGAATGAAGAACTGATAAACAGGCCCTTTTTTCCAGAAGGAGCATTATGCCTACTTTTTAAGTCAACACTTTTTTTCTGTTTGGTTTAAACAACTTCAGATTGGATAATCTCAAATTAAAGATCTTGATAGCTGATTTTTTAAAAATCCTATTGAAATTGGTTTCTGGTTTGAATATCTGGTGTTTAGCAAATCTGGAATGTTAGTAATTCCATTCTGGAAAAAAATGTATTCTAACACTGTTTCTTGAAGATTTAAAAAAGTATTTTAAATAATTTATTGTGGACCACTTTTCTTTCAGTCCCCACAGCCATCTAGGGTTCTACTGGTCATATTATGGTCTATCAAGGAATTATGTGGTCTCCTTATGAGTAAGGAATTTGCTGAACAATTATCCTGGCCCTAGCCTTGAAAGTGAAACCCAAACATAGAACTGTGCAATTACTTAAAATTTAATCTCTGTCTGCTACTGGGCCATATCTGATGCAAATATGATTCTTCCCTGCCCTGAAGATAATTTTAGATAGGTAGCCATACAAGTTTGTAGTGGAATAGCAAGATTCAAATCCAAGAGTACCTTAAAAAACATCAAGATTTTCAGGGTATCTGATGAGGGGAGCTTTAACTCTTGAAAGCTTACGTCCTGAAAATCTTGTTGATCTTTAAGGTGCTACTGGACTTTAAACTTCCTTGCATTGGCAAGGGATACTAAAGGGTCCTATATAATGGAGAAAAGTAGAGTCATTGGCTACAACCCTGATTCTCCCAAAAAGAACCACTATGTTTAATATTTCAGTGGAACCAGGCCTGGAACTTATAGCACAATGCTAAGAGTACAATTGTGTAATGAGCTAAGGTAAGCATCTCCTGTTTTGAATTCATGATGGTTGTTTGCCAAACCTTCCTTTGTGTTTTGTTGAATAAGTGCTCTGTATCTGCTCTGTTATGATCGTGTTGCTATGCTATTTGATTGGTCTGAATCCAGGAAAACTTTCAATTGGTTATTCATCTGTCAAAGAAATTGACTATGGTTATTGTTAGAGCCTCGCCAATTTCATACTTACTGACATCCATGGTATTCTGCTGTTCTCTATAGAAAATATTGGAGACTGTTGTATAGGTGGAGGAGAAAAGATAATGTAGGTGCTAAGTACAATCCAAAACAATTCACCCAGCCACAACAGACAGAGACAACTGCAGCACAAGGCCATGCACAGAGCATTGGGGTTGAGGATTGTAAACTGAGCATTTCTTCAGTACAGCTCTTCTCTGGCTATTATTCCTTGGGCTTTCAGTGTGGGGCAAAAGTGAACAGCACAAACTTATTACTTGCTTTTCCCCATCACTTTACAGGATATCTTAAGCATTCTCACTTCCCTTTGCTTACTTGTTACAGAGGCAAGTCGGGGAGTTTGTTTGGGACTCCCAGAACCTGTTGGTTTTTGAGCAAAAATCTGGCAGAAGAAGAGATTAAGATTCCCTCTAGGAGTATGGGAGTCTCGTGCAGAGTTCAGTATATGCTATTTTAAAATTCACTATCTTGGTACTGCAAGGAACTCTGGGCATACACTGAGGGACCTGCTACAATCTAGGTAAAGTGTACTTAGTTGAGTTAGACCAAGTGTATTGCTTTTATGTAAGAGAGTAATTTTCCAGGCTCCTGCCTTGCAGGCATCCACTCTGAGCCTGGCAGTGCCTTGGGCTTATGATATACCCATCTAGAAACTGTCCTCATAGCAGTGGGGGGGGGGGTCTGATTGCTAATATAAACCGCATGTACATACTCGCCTTTGATGTCTATAAGTCTAGTCAAAATACCAAGCTGAGAATGAACTAGAACAGTACTAGTGGTGATGTGTTGTGTGTCTCAGGGCAAGTTGGATCAAGATTTGCAAGAATCAAGGGAGCCTGAAAAGAAACCTAATCTATTAATCTAGCTAAGAGGGTTGTGGGGGAGGCCATATTTATACCCCAAATGTGTGAAAAGAGTTGTAAATTGGGGGGAAAGAGTACATGCTTCCATTGCGTTTGGAGGTAAACCAGAAAGCTTGAAGGATATTGTATGAATTTAGCAGATAATGGCTTGGTGGGAAACATAGAGGATGGTGGATGGGGGTTGATAGATGTTGGTAAGTGTCAGAAAGGGCAACTCAGGACAAGAATATAGGCATGTAGATATGAGTATCGGTCTGTGGGTTTCCGGTGCCCACAGACCGATACTCATATCTACATGCCTCCAGCTACCACCCTAAACATACCACTTGGTCAATTGTCTACAGCCAAGCCTTACGTTACAACTGTATCTGCTCCACTGCTCTTGATCGGGACTCCCACTTAAGAGATTTTACAACAAGCATTTTTGGGGCAACAGTACCCACCAAATGAAGTGAGGAAACAAATCAACAGGGCCAGACTAGTACCCAGAAACAGCCTGCTCCAGGACAAACCTAAAGGAACTAACAACAGAACACCACTGGTTGTCACCTATAGTTCCCAGCTCAAACCCATCCAACGTATCATCAGTGAGCTACAACCCATCCTGGAAAATGATACCTCTCTCTCAGAAGCCCTGGGTGGAAGACCTCTCCTTGCCTACAGACAGCCCCCCGACCTTAAACAACTTCTCACTTACAATCATGAATCGGCTAGCAGAGTCACCAGCACAGGTACCAGGCCCTGCAACAGACCCAGATGCCAGCTCTGCCCTTATATCTACCCAGGAAATACAATTACAGGACCCAATGGCATCAACTACACTGTCTCTGGCTCTTACAGCTGCTCATCCTCCAATCTGATATATGCCCTCATGTGCCAACAATGTCCATCTGCTCTGTACATTGGACAACCCAGCCAACCTCTACGCAAAAGAATAAATGGACACAAATCTGACATTAGAAATGGCAACATCCAGAAACCAGTGGGAGAACACTTCAATCTACCAGGACATTCCATCAAAGACTTAAAGGTCACTGTAGTTCAACAGAAACCTTTCAAAAACAAAATCCAACGGGAAGCTGCTGAATTGGAATTCATATGTAAATTTGACTCTGTCAAGCTGGGACTGAATAGGGACTATGAATGGTTATCTCATTATCAGAGGTAACTGATTTCCTTAACAGAAGCAAACTGATCTCCGTATCAGAAGGAGCTGTTTGCATCTCCATATCAGAAGGAGCTGTTTGCATCTACTCCGCCCTCCCCTCCCCTCCTCTATATCTGACCAGTTTCTTTTTGCCCTCCATGCATCTGACGAACTGTGATTCTCAAAAGCTTATGCTACAATAAAATTGGTTAGTCTTAAAGATGCTACTGGACTCTTTTTGATTTTGCTACTACAGACTAACACGACTAACTCCTCTGGATCTAAAACCTTGGTGTGAAATGAGAAAACAAAAGAAAGGAGGTAAATAAAATTGTTTTATTGAGGGAAGCATAACAATTTGCTTTTTAAACCTTTGCCTTTCGACCTTTCGTTCAGTTCCTCCTCACTTTACCTTAAACACCTTCCCTTTTTTGTTTGTGTGTATACATTGCTGCCTCCCTGACTCCCTCAAAAGGTTTTCACTGCCACCAAAGGCTTTTGCCTTAGACCTCCTCAGTATAACTGGTAATATAGGAAGGCTTGTTATTTGATGGAACAGTCAACATGTGAAGGTAGTTTTGAGGTTAAAAGGGGATCTTTTTTCCCATTAAAAGAAAGTGGAAATATCACCTTCCTTTTATGTGTGTGTGTATGAGAGAGAGAGCAAGAGTGAGACCGCTGCCTTGTCAAAAGGTTTCTGTTGCCACCAAAGGCTTTTGCCTTAGATCTCTTCTGTTTCACTGGTACTACAAGAACACTTTGTTATAGATGGTAGTTTGACAGAATAGTCATCAGCATGTGAGGGTGGTTGTGAGGTAAAAAAAGGATCTTCCCCCACTCCTTAAACAAAAGTAGAATTTATTTGTAAGTACATAAGTGTGATGACTGCAGAGTTTTGATAAGAGTATCGGGTTCCGAATAGATCTTAAGCTTGGTGGTTTCAAATATAATTATTGTTTCTTGAAGGTATTTTCACAGACTCAGTCACACAAAGTAATTTTCCACACTGGTTTTCACTAACAGAGAATAAACTTCATACAGACATAAATTCACTCAAGCCATTCCACATAGCTTGCCTGAACTAGATAGAGGCCTGCATTTAAAATCACAGCAATATTTTTTTTTAAACCCCACATTAGCAAGCAGAAATCCAATACTCAAACTTCTTTACTATGTTTCTATTAGTGTAGAAGATGAGACTGATCCATTTGTGCATTGGTGACCAGAAGCACAGCTGGTGCTGTAAAATGAAAGCTCTGAGGGGTGGGGCGGGGCAGGGGGGGCAACTTTCCCATAGCTAAAACATGTGATGCTCTTTGATCTGTATCATCAGCCTTTCATAGGAGGTCGTTTAACCCTTACTTCTCAGAGTCTCTCTACACAAGACATCTTACATGAGTAGGGTCAAGTGAAAGATCTTACACTTTATCTCCCATTGTGGATACACATACACTTCTAGGGAGACAGAGTACACTTGCGTATAAGACCACACAGAAAGTAAGTCACTTGAGCCACCCCGTGTAAGATGTCTTGTGTAGAGAGACTATCAGAGTCACATCAACAACTGCCTGCTTGATTCTGCCTTACAGAGGGTTACGCTAGGGGTGTCAGCTTCCCTATCAATATACGAATATGATATCATGGCTTCTCTCTACATCAGGGGTCCCCAACCCCCATTCTGTGGACCAGTACCAGTCCGTGGCCTGTTAGCAACCGAGCTGCACAGAAGGTGAGTGGTGGGCAAGTACAGAGTCAGCTCCAGGGAGCAGGCGAGGTAAGTGGTCGCCTATCACCCCCAGATGCGACCATCTAGTTGCAGGAAAACAAACTCAGGGCTCCCACTGATTCTGCATTGTGGTCAGTTGTATAATTATTTCATTATATATTATAATGTAATAATAGAAATAAAGTGCACAATTGTATCAGTCCGAAACCACCTCTCCCCCACCCACCCCGGTCCGTGGAAAAATTGTTTTCCACAACACCGGTCCCTGGTGTCAAAAAGGTTGGGGACCACTGCTCTACACCCTCCAACCCAAGGACTAGGTCCCCAAGGAACAGGTTTTTTTGCAAAGCAATGTGACAACACTCGACAGCACTCTTATACAAAGCATTCTTGTCCTTCCTATAATAACTGACTGTGGGAAAGACTTTATGTGTGAAATAATGGTGAGAGGTTTGAATATCCCTAATGGTGAAGTTGGGAATAAGTCAAAGTTTACCCTTTGTCCAGCAGCAGCAAAATAGAAGGAAGAAGCAGGCATAGACCGTATATCTTCATACTCTTGAGAGCATGGTTTATGGGTCAATAGTTACCAGTCTCTAGGAGAGGATTGCATTGGAACAGATTGGTGGCAGATTCAGTTGAGCTGCTCCATTGACTCTGATTCTGCAGGACTAAAAGAGATCACAAGTGTCTGATCAGCAATAGTAATGGTTGTATTGGATGGTTGCAACCTTGATATGTACTTGTATTCCCAGATTCACATGCATGGGTTGCTTTATCCTTGCATCCTCAGTTGGAAGAGTGGAGCACCTAGTTTGATGTTTCTTTCCTGAAGTGGAATACCTGCAAAGGTTCTGTAAAAAGCAGTGTCAGCAATAGAGTTTCCATCACCGAAGTTGCCTCCTCTGGTGTGTGTATGTATGTTAGGCTAGAGAGATGCAGCTGCATTTTCTATTACATGAGATATGAGTGTCCAGGCTGGGGTAGATATACAGCACTTAAGGGGGCTGAGATTGGCTGCAGATTTAGGGTACCTACTAAGATGTGGTATGGCTCTGTAAATGTTATAGGAAGCAGGTGAGGGACTTTGTTTTCACTCTAATTGAGTTGAGTGGAATGTTTATACATATGCCAGCATTTTTACTAGCCCAAATTATATCAATGCTAAGAATAGTATGTGTGCTGAAGCGGCATAGATTCTTAATCCAATCCTGCTTCTTTGGTATACCTCTGCCCATTTCTGGCCTGTATGCTGATGCAGCCAAATTGGGTTTACATGAAAGTGAAGTCAGTCAGGCACTATGTCAGCATATCTCTGGATTACACCAGAGGAGAGGCTTTGTTGCTGGGACAGACTGCATTTCCCCTATGGGGGAGAAAATTTACACTATGCACAGATTGCTCACGTTTATGCTGGTTAAACCAGGTAAAAAAGTACAAATAGCAAGTTAATTTGATGGAGTCTACAACTCCAAGATTATAACTCTGACACTGTACACATCAGTGATAAAGAGAATGTCATTGATGATGCACTCTCTAGGACCACCAGAAGGCTTAGAGTATTGATCACTCACACTGAGTATATTAACTGTAAAAAGTTAAATGTTATTATTTTTAAGCATAAGTTTTAAAAATGTCAAACTTTTGGTGTTATTTGATACTGTTCATTCACATGTTTTACCCATTGCTTCAGAGAGGCTTGGGAGAACTTCATCTTCCGCAAAATCAAAAAGAGTCCAGTAGCACCTTTAAGACTAACCAATTTTATTTTAGCATAAGCTTTCGAGAATCAAGTTCTCTTCGTCAGATGCATGGTACAGAAACTGGTCAAATATAGAAGAGGAGGGGAGAGGAGGGGAGGAGAGCGAAGATGCAATTAGGGGGGGAGAGGGAGGATGCAACCAAAACATTCCTTTGCTAGTAAATGTAAACATCTCCTTTTGGTGTGAGGTTTCAAAGGAGTTTGCCGTGTTAGTTTGTAGCAGTAAAACAGCTAGACCATTCAATTCCAATGCAGTATAAGCCTTCGATAATCACAGCTCTTCCCGTCAGATGCATCTGACAAAGAGAACTGTGGTCCCCGAAAGCCCATGCCAGGTGCCACTGGGCTCCCCCAGACCCCGCCTCTGTAACGGAGATCTGTTACCTGTGATAATGTGATAACCATTCATAGTCCCTATTCAGTCCCAGCTTGACAGAGTCAAATTTGCATATGAATTCCAATTCAGCAATGTTCTCAAAGGATGGGACATGTGATAGACTGCACTTGAAAGCAGATTTTCTAAGTGCAACAATCAGAGAGCTGGGAGGGAAAGAGTTAACTCTTCCTTGGAATACACAGCCTGAGTGACAGGCTACTCCCTCCTCTCTGATTGGTCAGTTAGAACCTGGCTTAAGGGCTGACAGTTGGTTTCTGAAAGGATTGTTCAGAGAGAGTTTGTGAGAGAGTCTGATAGGGAAGGTCAGACAGGATCCCCTCTGGAGTGAGAGAAGAGGAAACTTGCTTTAATTGTAACATCACTGTGCTGAAAAAGAATTATATTTTAAGAATTCTTAGTATAAGTGTAAGCAGAAGCTTCAGCTTAGGAGAAGCTTCAACTTAGGATAAGAAGATTAATTCCTACCCAATTTCTAAAGGGGAGTTGGCTCTGAGGAGGACTCCATTTCTGTGTGAAGGGGAAATAATTTTAAACTAACTCCAGGAAACCTAAGCAATCACAGGAAACTCTGTGAAGGAACATCACTGTTATAACTAAAGTATTAAGTAAAACACCTCTCGCTGTTAAAACCCAAAAATATAAGAAACTAAGCTTCAAGGAAAATATTTTGCTTGCTATTCAAAGAGTATTTTGTACTACCAACAAAATTTTACCACAATACTTTCATTCCCTGACTACACTTATTCAATCCCTGCCTGTTAAATGAAGTTATTTCCTTTTGAACATTATACAGTCTCCAGTACCATTTTGAACAAAAGGGAAGAGGACTCCTGTTTCTCTCCATCAAGTTTCTGTGCTGAGCTAAAAAGCTAAAATTATATCTGATTGTCAGGGTGGGACAAACAGATTTTCAAACCAAAGGTTAACATGTTACTTGAGGTTGCTCAGCCAAAGCAGAGAAACTGAATTTTGGAGGGAAAATCTGGCTCACAGTCTGGGAGTGAAGGGAGGGTCTGTTACAGCTGCCTTTCTAAAATTTGGAGTTTCTGACTCTATAGTTTCTGAATCTACAGCATCAGGAGCAAATGAAAAAACCAGCTATAATACAGGTAATACAGATTATATCAAATATTGAAATTCCACCCAACCATCCAACAGCTCTAAACTGATTGTGTAAATAAGAGCAGAACCACAAGTGACAAAAGGCACAGATTGGACACTTGTCAGCTTCCCTCAAGTTTTGATGGGAAATGTAGGCAGCTTGGCGGAACGTTGGACAAGTGACAGTTGAAAAGTCCATTGGACAGCAGTCAGAGAGTGAAGCTGCGAGACCAGGATGCCTACATTTCCCATCAAAACTTGAGGGAAGCAGACAAGTGTCCAATCTGTGCCTTTTGTCACTTGTGGTTCTGCTCTAAGACTTCTTCCAAAAGATGCTCCATCTTTGGTTGTTGTCTAAGGAAAAGAGTTCTACCACAGTGAGGCAATCATCAAGAATGCCTCTTCTAGGTAGGATACCAAGCCTAACATAGTATGGTGGTAAATAGTGTTAAGATGGCACAACTCAATGGGAATCTGGGAAATCATGAAGAACTAAAAGGAGATGTCAAATCTCTGTAACTGAAGGATGATTACAAACGATCTAATTCTGCCCACTCTTGGACACAGAATACAAGACTAAATGAGTCATTATTCTGATACAGGATTAGATACTTTTTCTTATGATGAAAGATACAGTGTAGTATATGCATCGAAAAAAATTGAATCCATAGATATCATAGCACAACAGCAAAATCAATGAACAGCATCAATTTTACTCCTCCATAAGAGGTAAGTGGATATCAGAAAGCTAAAGATGTCAACACTTTATTAGAACAAATTTAGCAAAGCAGCATTAAAAATGTTCATTATCTATATCAAAAAGGAACAGTTTCATTAGCAATTAGCTTGCTTTTAAAATGCCAAGAGACCAGTTTCTACAACCACATTCACTGTATAATGTTAATCTCTGGAACAGCTAAAAATGGAATTTAACAGTAAGTCCTCTATGGAATGATAAATCTTTGTGTTTTTTTAGCTTGGTAATTATTACAGTCAAGGTCATGTTCAGTTTGCATATTAGCCAGTTGAATCAAACAGATGGGAATGATTGAAGGCCAAGAAATAGATATTTACAACAGCAGAAATCATATATGCAGATTGTTACAACTGTAGGCTTTAGCAGAAAAGGGATACAGCAGATGACCTGTTCTTGCCTTTGCCAGAAGAGGTGAGACCCAAATTAAAATCATGCCTCTCTTTATACAAGCTGGTGATTTATATGCTAATATCCAATTTCCAACTAATATGACACTACACTTAGGTCAGACTATCTCCAAAGAACAATTTGTAACATCAGCTTACTAGGAAAAGCTGTCCTCCTAAGAGATTAATATTTGGATGTAAACTGAAGTTTATAGCAAAATCCAAAATGGAAAAGCAAAGTCAGGAAAGTTAAAAGAAGTAGAAAATTATTAATAGCTTCAAAGTTGAAAAGCAGAACTAGAAAGTTGGCTCCAGTGAGGAACTGCTAAGTGTCAAGATGGAAGAGAAAAATGATACATTATGAGAGACCTGGATCACACATGCATGTTTTCACGTAATAACTGCAACTTCAAGTAATAATTTGCATGTGTGAATGGACTTCTTTATCAAAAACACTTCTATCACACCTTTCCATCCAGGTGGATCCACAGGGGGGCTGATGACAAACTTAAAACAGTATATAAAACAAGGCAATCAAAAACAGAAAAACAAGAACACAGGCCAGCCAGCAGTGAAAATAAAGCAGACTCCCAGTAAACTATTGGCAGTATCACACATCAAAAGCATTCCGGAGAGCAGGTCTTTAGCTTGTTTCAGAAAACCATAAATGCAAGGGCAGGGAGTACCACCATCTTGGAGTTTCTGTAGCAGAGCTCTTATCTCATATACCTAACAATTTCACTTCCTGAGATGAGGGACACATGGATAGGGGAGGTGGTCTGGAGATGATCTGAGTGCCTAGATAGGTTCATTTGGGGAAAGATAACCTTTAAGCTACCCTGCTCTAAGACCTTTAAATGTCAAAACCAGCACTGAGAACTGTGTGTAGAGGTCAACTGGAACCCAGTGCAGCAAGTATTGAACTGGAGTTTGATATTTTGAATGGCCCATCCTAATAATCAACCTGGCAACTATATTCCGGACCATTTGTAGCTTCAAAACCCTTTCCAGTCAGCCTCAGATAGGGCATGTTTCAGTAACCCAGTATAATTTTACTAATGCATGGTTTATGATTTCACATCACCCAGTACAATGGTCACCATGATTCAACAAGTGCTGAGTAATCAAGCTGTGAGAAATCAGGGTATGTATGTTTGAGACTGCTGGGGGATCATGTGGAAAGTTAAGAACAATACATTGAGAGAAAAGAGGATTTTTTCCTGTTAATATTTTAGAACACAAGATCAGTTAACAGGCAGTAGGTTCAGGATCACGAAAAAAGCATTACTACTTCATACAACATATCATTTGTGGGAATAATTGAGTCAGTCAAGATTTTTTTACACAGGCCGTCATAGTGGCAACTAGTAAGAGCCAGTAGAACATTGCTTCATGTGCAAGATTTCCTGTCCTATCAAGGGCTTAGAGTTTGCAGGACTAGGGCCTTTTTCTTACCATATGCGAGCTGCCTCAATGGGTTTAGTCAGTGGGTTTAGAAGTAGCTCTGCCTAGTCATGCTCTGATGCTTTTGGAACTTAGAATATATTATGCTGTAGGTGTTTAGAATCTTTAGGATCTGAAAGTGACTAAATCAAGTACACCACAATCTACTCCACATTACCCTAAATCAGAATTATCAGCATATCAGCTATGCTGCAGTTATTAGTCGATGTCTTGATTGATGTTAATTTAATAAAGTGGCCCTTAGATCCATGCTTGGTGTCTGTCTCTTCATTCCAACTAGAGTGGCAAGCAAAAATGTCACAGGTTACTTGAAGCAAGTACAGGTTAGAAATCATATTATCAGACACATCTTTTAAATTACTTGAACAGTTATAACCCTCCAGAACCACAGCAAACTATTATGAGACAGATGTCCAGTTTCCCTTGATGTCTGGGGGGGGGGGAGTTATGGGACAGTGGAAGAGCCTCTGCTTTGCATTGCATTCAAAAGGGTCCATGTTCAATCCTCAGCATCTCCAGCTAAAAGGACTAGGCAGTAAGTGATGTGAAAGACCTCTGCCTGAGATCCTAGAGAGCTCCTACCAGTCAGCCTAGACAATACTGAGCTTGATGGACCAACGGTCTGATTCAATATAAGGCAACATCATGTGATGTTCTCTGCACGCTGCCCATTTTGTTATCTGCTAGGTTGTAGAATACAGTAATACACATTAAAGCAGTATAGTTAGTTTATTCTGTGAATAGTAAGGGTGTGCATAATGGAATTCCTGAGCCAAAAATATACATGGAAATTGCAGAACTCCTGCTTTACTGCCTTCCAAACCAGTACTATCCTACCTGGAAATCAGCAATCATAGTACCCCCCCTCCCCCATCAGAAATCATAACAAAAAATTTCTCAGTGCACACCTTTAGTGAATAGCTAATATCCATAATCAGGGATAGTTTGCCATATAACCTTCTACAGTGAAAGATGGATTCGAGAAGTTTCCAGTTCTTTAGAGACAAGATCATATACATTTCACACAAACCTTCCCAAGATCTTCTTGGACTGAGTCATTTTGAATAAATTGCTTTTTCTTACAGATGACCACCAATAAGCCTTCTTTTAAAGAACACCAAATCCTTCTCAGTTCAACTGGCTTGTGGATTGCCCAGGAATATCAATATTTTGAATGATACCCTTGTTTACATCACTAAACTATGGGTTATTAAATACATACCTGAAGTGTAACATATTGATACCCCTTTAATCTTTGGCTTTGATTCAAAGTATTCACTACAGGACTGAGAAACTTTGGACCAAAGCTGTTTTTCAGAGCTAAAATTGGATCTGCTTCAAGTGTTCTCAAAATACTAGGTTTTGGATGGAAATAACTCCAAGTTGATTTTAATACAACCATTTTTTTAGCTGTAATAACTCCAGTCATGTTATGGGAGAGAGAACCACAATTGTCATGGATTTCATATTAGTAGAGAGAAGTTGGTGATCACTAGGAATGTATTTTAAGTCTTCTGAGAGAGGCCTGGGTTTTGTTATATGGCAGGCATTCATGTTTGAAACCATAGGTGGTATATATTTTTATGGTTATAAATCTTCCTGTGTTGGCTTGTTTATATAGTCTGGGATGGATGCTGAATCAAGTTATGATAGAATATGCTTATGTACAAAAGCCAATGGCCATATATATAGTAACTACTAAATTTAAGGAATTTTTCTTAATCGTTCATGGCTTTCTCAAGTAATTCGAGTTGTCAGGGCATAAGATTCTATGCATT
Source organism: Eublepharis macularius (assembly GCF_028583425.1). Lineage (NCBI taxonomy): Eukaryota > Metazoa > Chordata > Lepidosauria > Squamata > Eublepharidae > Eublepharis > Eublepharis macularius. The sequence continues at coordinate 62,587,112 of NC_072798.1, forward strand.
TCTCTAGGCAAAATAGTTCATATATTATAATGTTGCATTTGTTGATTACGGAGCAAGGGAGGAATTTGGTGGATTATTTGTTTTAATCTGTAAATGTTTTAATTATTATTTGTAAGTCATAGGGTTGTCAAGTTTGGGTTGGGAAATTCCTGGTGATTCAGAAGTAGAGCCTGGGGAAGGCAGAGTTTGGAGAGGACAGGAATCTCAATGGGGTATAATTCTATAGAGTGCACTCTCCAAAGTAGCCATTTTCTTAAGACATGGGCACGAACAGCATTACGAACAGAAAAAACCCACGAACAGCCCAATCTGCTGTTTGTGAGCAAGCTATTCGTGAGGCCCCATCCTAAATGAACACATGGTCGTTAAAAGCCTTGTTCGTTGCCTTTGGCAGCTGTTTGGCAAACCAGACAGTGCCTGCTGCAATCAATCCCCTTGGCAACCGGAGGGAGGGAGGGACTGAACTCTATCTGAACTCCTTCTGGCTTTAACCCTTCAAAGTACTTCCAGCAGAGAGTCCCATTTTTGCCACTGTGAAGAGAAAATGACAGCCAACGGGGAGACCTGTGGATCATGCCTTTCCCAGGGTGCAATCTCTCTGAAACTTGTGGGGTCTTCAGAGGACAGTGAGGAATATGTCCCCTGCAAATTTGGTGGGTATTGGACATTGGGAAGGTCAGTTTGTGGGATGTTTAAAGGGCCCTGCTCCTTGCACATGGCAGGAAAGGTCCCTTTAAACTATCAGCTGGCAGGTGGCAGGGGGGAATCCCCCCTGCCGCCTGCCAGCTGATAGTTTAAAGGGATCATTAAAGGGTCAGGTAAGTGGGTTTGAGGGGAGGGGGGCTAAGTGGGGGGGCTTAGGGTGGGAGTGGTTCTGGCCCCCATGAACAACGAACAATGAACATGTCCAGGAACAGTCCACGTTCGTCCGTATTCATTGTTCGTTGTTCATGGATGGCACTGAACGACGAACAGGGTGTTCGAGGTTTGTTTCCGTTCCTGCCCATGTCTACTTTTCTTCAGGGGAACTGATCTCTGTCATCCAGAGATCAGTTACAATTCTGGAGAGATCTCACCTAGAGATTGGCAATGCTCATAAGGTACCTTGAGCCAAGAAGCTAAAAATATTTTACTAAATAAATCAATAAATGTGCAACATTAATTTAGATTTTAGGTTAGTTACTTCAATAGCTGAAGTATCTGAAGGAGAAACTTTAGGAATATGGGCAGGTTATGATAAAAAGGAATCTCTAGGCCCTAGTATTGCCAATCAGTATGGAGCTGTGGAATACAGTCAACTCAGACTTGTCACTGGGTGTGAATGTTTTGAATATTTGATCTCTTGGTCCAATTACCATATAGTCAAAAAGTGAATTAAGAATGGAAGGAAGGACAAAAAATTAAAATGATATTGTCAAGTGCCTAGCTGAACTATGCAATGTCTTTCAGGACTTATATTTTAATGTATATGTTGGGAGTAATAGCAGGCACTTTAAAGATGATGCTTATAAAAATGTTTTTCATATTTAATTCAGATGTAAAACAAAATATCTTACTTCATTCTGATGCTATATATACTTTTTCACAAATAGCCAGTACAGAAATCTCCTAGATTCTAACCATCCTCCACTCCCTCTGGCTGTGGCTATTTTAAGGTGCGAACCAAGTGCCAGAGACAAGCCCTAATGCGCTATGGCCTTGCCCATTTTCCTGTCACCACATTGGGGAATGGTGCTCAGAAGAGCTCCTGCTGGCATATCAAAGAGCCACATGGGGCTCCCAAGTATCACTGCTGTAACTTGTGAACAGGGAATGGCACTGTTGCAGGAACTCTTTGCTGCCATCAAGAATAAGCCAGACTTCATCTGTAGAAAATGAACACTTTTTGGTAAACACATCTGCTATGCCTTATCTGCTGTGTGTTCCTCCTATGTTCTCTCTTGGCTTTGATTGTGAAGACAGTGCCGCATTATTGTTCCTTTGATTTGTGTCTTCTCTAGGGTTGCCAGGTCCCCTTACCCTCCTGGCACTTACTTTCTTAGTGTTTTTGTGCATGTGCAGGCAAAGTGTGCGTGCACTCCTGGTGCTGAACACAATGATATCCCTCCTGGAAGTGACATTCTGCCCAGTGGGAGCGCGCCTACTGCATGCTGGCCGGGAAAACTTCTTGCCTTTTGGGCCTGTTCCCTGGGGCCTTCCCCCCCCCCCGCACTAGCAGGGTGAGTGGCAGCAGGGGGCAGAGGCTGGGAGCAGGGGATCCCCTACTCTCAACCAGGGGACTGGCAGCCCTATTCTTCTATCTATGCCACTTGGTTGTTATTCCTGCCTGCCTTCCTAACTCCCTTACTTAGTTCCACCTTCACTGCTCTGTGCAGAATTCAAGGGAAAAGATATATAAAATCTCAATAATGAATGCAATTCCTTAATAAATGGCCTTCTATTTATAGCCAGAAGGATTGTTGGCAAAGTATTCTGTGTTTTAACACACCTTTCTTCAGCCAGAAACAACCTTGTATTCAGAGAGCAAAGCAAGTGGTTGGATGATTGGTTGGGTGCAGTGAAAATAAGCGCCCCGATGCACTTCATATCTCTTAGAATTTCAGAGCTAGGCTTTTCCCAGGACTTCTTTTTTGCACTTTCTTGCTTTTATCAGTCCTGAATTACTTGTAGGAAACATCTGGTTTTATTTAATGCCAACCAAAGAAAGAAAATGCAGTATTAATTTTGATATGATAGTAAAGTGGTTTGATTGCACCTACACTGACAGAGGCATTGTATCATTTACGATCTCTAAAAATGAATTGTTTTCCATAAAAACATTACAAGATCCTATTAGGCCTTGCCGTTATGACTTGATGTACTGTATATGCTGCTGGGAAGTAGTAAATCCTTTTGGAACTCGGTGTATGGTCTATTCTGATTTTCTATTAAGTTAAAGAGAATATGTTACCCATGCAAAAGGCAAACGTGGCCCATCTGTTTCATACACTGCCGTACAGTTTCACTGATTAAAAATATTTGGGCCCATTCCAAAGTTGTCGTCATGTTGGCTGCCTGACTGTTATAAGTGAGCCCTGCAAATGGACAGATCTGGAAGTTCAAAGCATGAGTTAGATTGACTGAACTTGTAAAAGAGGGGGGGGGGAATGCCATTTGTGCACAGAATAATGGCTTGTAATTTTTCCAGATTTTTTTTCATTAATATCACCTGAATATTATATGTATGTTATACAACAACCCCTAAATAGGAGATCTGGTACCTTTTGGCCAGCAATTCCCAAGCCATCTGGTTAACAGGTACTGTATTGTGTTTGTGGTGTGACACACCAAATGAAAAAGTCAGATCTTTTTAAAACCACAATAAATTTCTTAAATGGCTTTGTATGAAATGTTAAAAAGCAGAAGATAGAGGTTTTCGATTACACTGACTTTAATTTGAAAAAGGTGTAAGTGGAGCCAGGTGGGCTACTTCTGTCACACCTAACTGCGCCAACCTTTGAATCTGCAAACATTACCCAGATTCAGATGAAAATTGGAAATAATCAATCATTGTTACAGGGACTTTATTATTTCAAAACACATACAAGAGATGAGCCACTTGCTAGCATCCTTTGAAGGTGAGGTGCTTGAGTCTACGCGAGACCATTTGTTTTAGGGTGGCAATGTGTTGTATGTCATATGGAGTGTGCTGTATTTCCTATCAACATGAATTCGTAGGTAATACAGTATAAGTCATGTGTTGTACATCATTTTAAAAAATGCACCTTATCAAGTGAGCAGTATATAAGGTATATATGTAATACATATGCTGCACGGAATGCCCAAAATATGATGAACTTTGTCATTTACACATGAATGCTGGCAATCTCAGATGAATTTGTTTGTTGCATTTTATTCCTCCTTTCCTCCCAGAAGCTCATAGTTCCCTTTTTCCATTTTCTCTTTACAACAAGCCTGCGAGGTAGGTTTGTTTGAGAGAAAGTGATTGCCCATGATCACCTAATGAGTGTCATGGCTGATGGAGGACTTTAACTCAGGTCTCCTCACCTCCTAGACAAATAGCCTAAACACTAAGCATAGGGAGGGGCCGTGACAAAGTGGTAGTGCATCTGCTTGGCATGCAGAAGGTCCCAGGTTCAATCCCCAGAATCTCCCATTAAAAGGATCAGGTAACAATTGATGTGAATCACTTTAACCCAAGACCCTGAAGAGCTACTATTAATCTGAGTATACAGTACTGACTTTGAGGGACCAATGGTCTGATTCAGTATAAAACAGCTTCGTGTGTTCACCTCTCTCAGCCTTTTAAGGAAGGACACATTGAAGACACCTGAATTTCATTTTCTGTAGCAAGAGGCATACAAGGATAGAATTGGGTAGAAAAGGCAAGGACAAATAGGCCTGTGATATGGTCAGAAGTCATATGATACCAGCAATCTGACTGAAGCTGAACAGGTCGAGGTCTAAAGGGTGTCACATTCTTGTCTGGTAAATTATGCGGGAATTGTTATTCTGTGGTTAACAATAATTTATTTACATTATGAATCAGAGGACCGAATTCGTTTGCTCTTCTGAAGCTCTTCCTGATAATCACACCCTTCCCTTACTCTCTGTATAGTTGTTTCTTCCCATGCATCTCTTAAAGGACCCTTATCCTCACCATCAGTGCAAGGAAGACAGACACCATGAGAAGGTTCCACGATGGAAGAAAAGTGGGATACAAATATAGTAAGTACATAAAATGCCGGTAGGGTGCACTAGGATAAATATATTCAGTAAATAATAATAGACTACAGCAACTCATTTTCAGCCTATTTTTAAGCAATGAATTTGCTTGGAAAATATCAATAATGTGAATCTCACTAATGAGAATGATAAACGCATGAGTATGGTGCCGCAACTAGGACTGGGGAGGACCATGTTCAGATCTCCACTCTGCCATGAAGCTCACTGGGTAAATTTGGGACAACCACTGTTCCTCAGCTAAGCTATGCTGCATAGGGTTACTGTGAAGATAAATTTTGAGGGGGCATCCGTGAAAGAAGAACAGCATAAAAATACCATAAAAATTTAAATACATTCCATTAAAACATAAACAATATTATTTTGTATTCCAATGTCATATTCAACTAGGCAAGAATCCATATATGTGAGGGAAGTAACACTCAAACAGAAAAAAAACGGGAGAGTAATGTTTTTTTGTTACCCTCCGCTATAGGCTTCTTCTCTAACCTTATGGAAGTCATTTAACTTTTCTTTGTACTTTGTTTCATTCTTTGTCACACAGAATTCCCAGCTGCATTCCCAAAATGTAAAGATCAATCACATCTATTCTATTCTTTTAATCCCTCCACTGGGTTTGTTTACTCCAGATAATGAAAATAAAGTGTGATTGTTATGCACAATTTTTAAACCCAAAATTGTATTAATCGGTTTGGCACCTGGCCCAGTTTTGCGGTTTCACTTCTCCCTTCTTTTGCAGAAGAACAACACATGCACAGTGGTGGGGAAGATAATATAAACCAAAAATAAGACATTAGAAATTGTCTTGAGAAACTCTAATGGATCATTTCAAATGAGGGCCAGTGTGGTGCAGTGTCTAGCGTGTCAGGCTAGGGTCTGGGAGAACCAGGTCTGAAACCCTGCTCTGCAGTGGAAGCTTGCTGGGTCAGTCACATATTCCCATGGTTGTTGGGAGCATAAAATGGAGAATGATGTAAATTGCTTTGAGTACTCGGGGGGGCAGAGAAAGAAATGAAGTACATGAAGCAACCCGTGTGTTGCTAGATTGAATTCAAGGTGCTATTTTTTAAAAGTCCTTCACAATCCAAAAACTCATCTAGGGATGGTCTCTTTTAATGGAATTACATTCAACTTCTTCCCTTTTTCTTGTGGTGCACATCCCATGTGGGTGAGTTAGTGGCTGGCCACTTTTGTGGGACAGGGGAGATCTACAATAGCACCAAATTTGTGAAATGTATTGTCTTGGAGGCTAGAAACAATTTCATTCTTAAAAAAAGCCACCAAGACTTTTTGATTAATGGCAGCAAAAGTCAGTTTTATGATGCTTTTCTTTGTTTTTTGATAACATGGATTTTAATTTGTTTTAATTGATTGAATTGAACTGTTATTTTTATAACTCAGCTTTTTGTTTCTTCTTTTAAAAGAAGAAAAGCAATAAGATCCAGGGACATTTTTGTTAATTCCACAATAGGAATGGTTTGGAGGGGTCTTGGAAATCAACCTTGTTTGAATAGTAGCCCTCCATAGCCCTCTGCGGACATTTGGTTCCATTCAAGCTGATCAGGAGTCTATCTGTCATACCTATCGAGACCATCTGCAGCTGGTGGGGTCCAGTGTGTGTGAACATAACAGAATATCTTCAGAGGGCTTCTGCCACATGTCACACTGCTGCTGAAAGTTAGTTTCCCAAGTCATCTGTGATATAACATGAGGCTGCTGTTGAAAGAAAATGATAAAGTCTTATTGGACATGTTCAAGTGCTTGGACATATCTGAAGCTACACTTCAGATTCTGTTTTTTTTTAAAAAGCAGGCAATTACAATGCCAGCTGTTAGATCAATGAATTTTCTTTATTTGGACCACTCAGGTAAAAAGTTTCTTGTCAATTAGCGACAATGGCATCATCCAACTTTGTTGGTTTCTCATCTCTGGAGACTGATAGCAACTCTGGGATGTGTGTTGGGTTTGTTCCAACCAGTTAGTATGCTGCAAAGGATGAGAAGGTAATTTGCTAACTTGTTTTTTTGTACGGTTGTTTTAGCTAACATTAGTTGAAAGAAAAACAGCTTCAGTGTTAACACTCAATTTGTTTCGGTATTGCATAGTTGCAGAAAGGGCATTGAACTTCTAGGAATTATTTTAGTTATTATTTACTTTATTTATAGTATTTTTCTCACTGAGACTCAAGGCTAGGGTTGCCAGGTCTATTCTCCCAGTTGTCAGCGATGTGCTGATGTCACTTCCCATGCACCCAGAAGTGAAATTAGTGCATTGCTGGGGGATGCCAGGGATGCTTTGGTATTTGGGCAGAACTCTGTCCCTGCCATCTCCTGCACTGATGTCACTTCTGGGCACATCGGGGTGACTTCAGCATGTTGGGACACTGCTGATGTTCACTTGTTTTCTGCTATTTTACCCCTGCCAGCCAGCTGAGTGGTGATGGGGTGAGCCCTCTGGCAGCAATGGATCCCCCACCAGCATCAGGGGCTTGGTATGTTACCCAAATAGGCAGTCTCCTAATTAGTTGGGGGGATTATCTTAAAGGAGACTAGCAAGAGGGTGTAACTGGGATTCTCCACCAATGCTTACAAGGGATTATTCTCTTAGGAGAACTCTTAAAAAAAGCCAGACAGATGTTCAACTGGAAAGGTTTTTTAATTAAAGTGAAATAAAAGAACAAAAGTACAAAAACCACACACAGCACACATACAAAGCTAACTAAGAGAAAATCAGGGAGGGAAAAGGGAGGAAGCAATTTCAGAGAAGGCGATAGTTACCATTCTCGAAAATAGAGGTCCGTGGAGGCAGCAGCAAAATGACTAGCATTTCACAGAGCAGAGTCTCAAATGGATTTGTGTGTGTGTGTGTTCAGATCCTAACACACACACACACACACACACTGGTGGCCAGGGAGTCCAGTTATAGGGCAAAATGCTACCTGGGGCAAGCTTATGTCTTCACCCCCAAAACAATTACTTGATGGGTTTTCTGGAGGTGAATAATTAGTTGAGAGAGGGTTGATGGCTGTTCCTGAGGTGTACCTGAGGATTATAGGTGTAAATGGTGTTTGATGACCCCTTGAGTACCAGATGGGAAAAGCTACCAAGTTTGCTGAATACCGTTAGGTGGTGCTTAATCAGGGTAAATGGGTGAGGGAAGTGAGGCAGGGTGTGGATGAGATTAACCAGGAGCTTCCTGTTAGCCTCATTGTCCTAAGTTATGCATCTCTCCAGGGTGTGAAGGGGACTATTAGTCAACCAGCCACTCTGATTCTCCCTTTAAAATATTTTCTCAGGCTCTTGCACTGCTGTCATCCATTTTGTTTTACTTCGGGCCTGGCAATGTCATGCACTTATGCTGTATGAGGAAGGTTATTCATGTTTTCATATCCATAAACTGCCCTTCAGTGGGAGGAGGAGTCTGAATGCTAACAGGTAAGCTTGCTCAAGGCAGACTACACAGTGCAACTCAATGTCACCTGGGCTCAGGAGCACATGGTCTGCAGCTGCTAGAGGAGGTAAGGGCTTTTTGCCTTTCTTGGCTGTGGTGGGTTAAGCTGAGAAGCTAAGGGTGGTCCTCTCTAGCTTTGGGGCTTTTTGTGTGTAGTTTTGTGTTGATTTGAGTGTAGTTTTGAGGCTGAGTGTGTTTGGGCTTGATTGTGTTTGAGGGTGAGTGTGTTTGTAAGGCTGCTGGGGGTTGCTGGAGTATAAGCCACACACCCCCTTTGTGCTCACCTCCTGTGCTTAGCAGGAAGTGACCTTTTGCATTGAAAAGGCAACTGCTGGGCAGGGGCGCGAGCCCTTGGCGCGAGCCGAAGGGCGAGAGCTAAAGGGCTCTTGGCCTGTGGCTCTTAGCCGGGGGATCATAGCCGTTTTCTTTCCTCTTAGTGTGTTATTCCTAAAACAGAATAATGAAGTCAGAATGCCAGCAGGGGGTTGGGGGCTTTCCAGTGTATTGCACTGAGTGTCACATGTATGACTATCTGCCTTCTGGTCAGAAGTCCTGGATGTGTGCTTGCTGCAAGGAGCTCCTGGTTCTCAGGGAACGAGTACGTACCCTTGAGGCCAAGGTGGCTGACCTGGAGAAGCGGAGACAGTTAGATAGGCACGAGGACAAGATTCTCAGGGACAGGATAGATGTGTCCCACTCTAAAAATGGCAGCGTTCTTGTTGTCAAGGAGAATGAGGATCTTGTGGAATCAGGGCACCGTACTGAGGATAAGGGGAACATGCCCTCAGAAGGGACCTCTTCTTCAGTTGGTGAGCAGGTTTCCTTTCGCATCAAGGAACCATCCCTGGGTGGGGCGGGAGGGAGGCTCTTGGTAGTTGGTGATTCGATCCTTAGACAAGTAGATAGCTGGGTGGCACAACCGCGTTCTGACCGTATGGTGACTTGCCTGCCTGGTGCGAAGGTAGCGGACATTACGCGTGTTATAGATAGGCTGGTAGATAGTGCTGGGGAGGAGTCAGCGGTCGTGGTCCATGTTGGAACCAACGATGTTGGGAAATGCAGTCGTGAGGTCTTGGAACAAAAATTTAGGCTGTTAGGCAGGAGACTCAAGGCCAGGACCTCCAAGGTAGCCTTCTCAGAAGTGCTACCTGTTCCACGCGCAGGGCCAGAGAGACAAACGCAGATCAGGAGTCTCAATGCGTGGATGAGACGATGGTGTAGGGAGGAAGGGTTCAAGTTTGTTAGGCACTGGGATTCTTTTTGGGACAAGCGGGAGCTGTACAAGAGAGACGGTCTCCACTTGTCCCGAGAAGGAACCCGGCTGCTGGCACTTAAAATCAAAAAGGTGGCAGAGCAGTTTTTAAACTAAATGCTAGGGGAAAGCCGACAAGAGATAAAGAGTCTCTGGTTCAGGATGGTTCATCTCAGAGAGATGAAGGGCTAGGTATAACACTTCTACAGGGAGATAGATTACAGTTGTCAACTGAGATGGAGACAAACAGTGCAGATGACCTAACTACGTCTCGAGGCAAAGTGTGCCGGGGAAGTTACAGGTGTTTATATACAAATGCTAGAAGTGTCCGAGGTAAAATTGGGGAGCTGGAATGTTTAGTGTTGGGCGAATCCATAGACATTGTGGGCATATCAGAAACTTGGTGGGATGAGGAAAATCAGTGGGACACGGTGATTCCTGGATATAAATTATATCGGAAGGATAGGGAGGGAAGGGTTGGTGGTGGGGTGGCTCTATATGTCAGAGAAGGTATACATTCCAGTAAGATTGAGAAGGTAACTGAATTAGATTCGCTTCTGGAAATGCTATGGGTTGAAATTACGGGCCCAAATGGAAACTTAACTGTGGGAGTTTGTTATCGCCCTCCAGATCAGAAAATAGAGGAGGATTATAAAATGATGACAGGATTAAAGATGGCTGCTAAACAAAAAAACTGTGTTGTAATGGGTGATTTTAACTACCCACACATTGACTGGGCCAATGGGTGTTCGAATCGGGGGAGAGAAAGTGAGTTTCTAGACTGTCTCAATGACTGTGCTATGGAACAGATGGTTACAGAACCTACTAGGGGAGAGGTGATCCTGGATTTGGTCCTCAGTAATGCTGAAGACCTGGTGAGAGATGTAAATGTGATTGCACCACTTGGGGACAGTGACCATAATGTTATTGAGTACAACATATGTATAAATAGGAAATTGCCAAATAAGACCAACACAGCCATGTTTAACTTCAAAAGGGGTAACTTTTCTGAGATGAGGGGGTACGTGAAGAAGAAACTGAAAGGGAAAGTAAAAAAGGTCAAAACACTTGGGGAACCTTGGAGACTATTTAAAACTACAATCCTGGAAGCTCAAATTAAATATATACCGCTGGTTAGGAAAGGCACAAATAGGTTTAGGAAAAGGCCAGCATGGTTAACAAGCAATGTAATAGAAGCTGTAAAAGGTAAAAAGGATTCTTTTAGGCAGTGGAAAACTAGTCGGAGTGAGGTTGATAAAAAGGAGCATAAGCTGTGGCAAAAAAAGTGCAAGTCTGTGATCAGACAGGCAAAAAGGGAATATGAGGAGCATATTGCAAAGAACATAAAGAAAAACAATAAACAATTCTTTAAATATATTAGAAGTAGGAAACCAGCTAGGGAGGCAGTGGGGCCCTTGGATGACCAAGGCATAAAAGGATTACTAAAGGGTGATAGGGAAATGGCCGAGAAGCTGAATGCGTTCTTTGCTTCTGTCTTCACTGTGGAAGATAAGAAGTGCATGCCCACTCCGGAAGCACTGACTTTGGGAGGGGTTTTGAAAGACCTGAGTCACATTGAGGTGACGAGAGAGGAGGTTATGCGACTGCTAGATAATTTAAAAACTGATAAATCACCGGGCCCAGATGGCATACATCCAAGAGTTCTGAAAGAACTCAAGTGTGAACTTGTAGATCTCCTCACAAAAATATGTAATCTGTCATTAAACTCTGCATCTGTTCCTGAGGACTGGAAGGTAGCTAATGTTGTCCCCATCTTTAAAAAAGGTTCCAGGGGAGATCCGGGAAATTACAGGCCAGTCAGCCTGACGTCAATACCGGGTAAGTTGGTGGAAACTATTATCAAAAATAAAATTAGTGGGCACATTGATGACCAAAAGCTGATGAGGAAAACTCAGCATGGGTTCTGTAAGGGAAGATCTTGTCTCACCAATCTGTTAGAGTTCTTTGAGGGAGTGAACAAACAAGTGGACAAGGGAGACCCGATAGATATTGTTTATCTTGACTTCCAGAAAGCTTTTGACAAAGTTCCTCATCAAAGGCTCCTAAGTAAGCTCAGTAGCTATGGGATAAAGGGCCAAGTCCTCTTGTGGATCGAAAACTGGCTAATTAATAGGAAACAGAGAGTGAGTATAAACGGGCACTTCTCACAGTGGAGGGTGGTGAGCAGTGGGGTGCCACAGGGGTCGGTATTGGGTCCAATGCTTTTTAACTTGTTTATTAATGATTTGGAATTGGGATTAAGCAGTGAAGTGGCTAAATTTGCAGATGACACGAAATTGTTCAGGGTGGTGAAAGCCAGAGAGGATTGTGAGGCACTCCAAAGGGATCTGTCGAGGCTAGAAGAGTGGGCATCCATGTGGCAAATGAGGTTCAATGTAGCCAAGTGCAAAGTTATGCATATTGGAACCAAAAATCCAAAATATAAATACAAGTTGATGGGGTCTGAACTGGCGGAGACTGACCAAGAGAGAGATCTTGGAGTCATGATAGATAACTCACTAAAAACGTCAGCACAGTGTGCGACTGCCATAAAAAAAGCTAATGCTATGCTAGGGGTTATTAGGAAAGGGATTGAAAACAAATCAGCCGGTATCATAATGCCTCTGTATAAATCGATGGTGAGGCCTCATTTGGAGTACTGTGTACAGTTCTGGTCGCCACACCTTAAAAAAGATATCATAGCACTGGAAAAAGTACAGAGAAGGGCAACTAAAATGATTAAAGGGTTGGAACACTTTCCCTATGAGGAAAGATTGAGGCGCTTGGGGCTCTTTAGCCTGGAGAAAAGATGACTGAGGGGAGACATGATAGAGGTTTACAAGATAATGCACGGGTTAGAGAAGGTAGAGAAAGATGTGTTTTTCTCCCTTTCTCACAATACAAGAACTCGTGGGCACTCTATGAAATTATTGAGCAGTCGGGTTAGAACAGATAGAAGAAAATACTACTTTACACAAAGGGTGATAAACACATGGAATTCGTTGCCACAGGAGGTGGTGGCAGCTACAAGCATTGCCAGCTTCAAGAGGGGACTGGACAAATATATGGAGCAGAGGTCCATCAGTGGCTATTAGCCACAGGAGATAGATGGTATTCTCTTTGTGGGGAGGTGGTGCTCTGTTGTCTTGGTGCTGTAAGGAAGGCAGTGGGAGGGCTTCTGGTGTCCTGGCCTCACTGACAGTCCTTTAGATGGCACTGGATTTCTAGCCACTGTGTGTGACAGAATGTTGGACTGGATGGGCCACTGGCCTGATCCAACATGGCTTTGCTTATGTTCTTATGCTTATGTTCTTAATGCAGTTAAATAGCATGAGATATCAAATAAGCAATGCAATTGGATTACAAATATGAAAAACAACATAAGGTAAGTATTAGAAATATGTCAAACCACATAAGAAAATGATATTATAAAAGTGTGAGTCCAAGTGGTAAAACTTGGATTCTTTCAGTCTTCAATTTTGAGAATACATTAAGGTCCTTTGGCAGGGAATTAAATAATTAGCCTTCAGATGGTTAAAATCTCATTGGCTCACTCCGTCTTAGCTACAACCTGAAACTACTGCTGCTCCAACTAGGGCAGCCCCTAGATGCTTTGGCCTGGTTATGCTGGCCTGAGTTTATCTGCACATAGGGTCTGTGTGTGCAGTGCAGAGATCTTTTTCCCCCCTCAGGCTTGGGGCTGACACTGATCTCCTCTTCTTCTGGTCTTGGACAGGAAGAGGAAACCATCCTAGGAGGTCCAGACTGGAAGGTTAGGCCAAATCCAAGAACATGGCAGTGAATATGAGGAGCCCTGCTCTGTTTCTGTGAATAAGAAGGAAAATATCTGTTTCTTAAAATGTCAAGAAAATTATTACTGACTATTTTAGAGCTTTTAAGAAAGCCAAATATCTTCAAAGAAAAACAAATTCTGTACAGCTCAATAAGATATTCACCACAAACAGGTCTTTGGAGCGGGTATGCTCCAAAAATAGTTTGTAGTTTAGGTAATAATGACGAAGAATACATTGTGGAAGAATTAGATGAGAATACTAATAGTGCAACCCTCTGTAAAGTTAAACCCTTTGAAGTCCATTGAAATTAATGGATGTGGAAGGCTGTAACTTTGCTTAGGGTAGAGTATAACTCTCCACTGTTGGTAGAAACCGCTGTGGCTGGATTTGAGCCCGATGTGGGCCCGATTTGGGCCAATTCAGGCCTGATTTGGGCCCAATTTGGGCCAAATTCGGTCTGAATTGGGCTGCTGTGGAGTGTGGGAGCACTCTCATGCTCAGCAGTGGCCTGATTCAGGCTGATTCGGGCCTGAATTGGCCCAAATTCGGGCCTGGGGAGCATGGGAGTGCTCCCAGGACAGCAGTGACCCATTCAATGATGTCACTTCCTGGAAGTGACATCATCATGGAGGTCAGGACCATGATGGGGAAGCCATAATGTAGGTGCCAGGCCTCTGACTTCCAGCCTGGCACCGAATTAATTATTAATGTAAGGTCTCTCTCCCTTTGGGATTTATTTGCCACTGTTCAGGAAATAAACCAAACCCAATGCCTCCCTGCTGGTAGAAGGTATGAACCAAAACAAAGCACACAAACTTTTTAGTGGGAGGGACTTGTTTCAATTTAGTTTCCTGGTTTTGGTTCAGTGTTCTGGAAGCTCCTTTAATGAGCTGAATCAGCAAGTTCTGTGTTGTAATCTTGGCTCGTTTTTTTCCATTATGCACACCCACTCTTATCTCTGCTGTCTGGAGATCAATTGTCATTCTGGGATATCTCTGAGTCCCACCTGGAGGTTGGGAACCCTACCTGCTGCACAGAAGATCAGGCTAGGGTCTGCTTACCTAAAATAAAGTTATAGACCTTTTTTGATTTTGCAGATTGTTTCATTAAAAAGAGCTCCAGCAAAACCTTGTTTCACTACAAACTCAGTAGCATAAAAAGTCTGGAACTGTAATAAAAATTGATTTATGTAGCCACTTTGAAGGCTTAATTAATAGTAGCTGTATTTCTTGAAACAATTTTAACAAGATTCTGTGCACATGAACCATAAAGAAATGCCTTTGTTTCTAAACTTCCTTGCCAAGGATCAGCAAGGAGTTTTACTGTCTATTCTGCTCATTTCAGTAAATTGATCAATCACTTTGAGCATACAACCAGAATACCATCACCATCTTGGCCCACAAAGAAAATCATTTTACCCTGACAGCATGATATCTCAGTTTTACTTTTTCAAAAATTAAAACTTCCTAAACATGAATGCCAAATTTATTATTTTTAAATGCTTCATTTCAGCCATGGGGGTATCCAACCATCCTCCAAGGAGCCTTCCTTCAGCCTGAGTGGCTCTTCCTCGAATGGCAGAGCCACTGAAGTTGGAGAAGGGCTCCTCATACTGGAGGAAAAAGGAAAGGTGAGGAATAAATATTTTAATAAATAAAAAACTGCTCAGTGGAGTGGTAGGTTAGGGGTAGGATCTGCCTCAGTGACTGACCAGCACTGGCATTTTCACCTCTGATTAAACACTGCATGTTTTTAGCTATGGCTTTTGGCATGACATTCCTCAGGAGGCTCCAAAGTAGGTTTGCCACCCTTTAGGTGATGGCTGGAGATTTCCCAGAATTATGAATGATCTCCAGGCTATAGAGATCAGTTCCCCTGGAGAAAATGGCAGCTGTGGAGAAGATGCTAAGGTCCCTCCCCTCCCTAAACCTCACCTTCTCCAAGCTTCACCCCCCCCCTCCGCAAATCTCCAGGAATTTCTCAACTCAGAGACTGCAACCCTAAGGCCACCCTTGCCTTCCTGCTTGCTTCCTTTGCTCACATCATACTATATAAAAGGCTAAGTGTATTCCAGACAACTCACTTCCTACCCTGGTGAGCCACCAGAGGGTGCTGCTGTGGAGGGAAGCCCAGATGAGACAACCAGACAGCCAGAGAGCGAGCCAAGGTGGGAAGCCCAGGCCAAGATCAGGCGTGGAGCAGGCAGCAATGCCCAGCCCCCACCTTAACCTGGCTGGGATCAGGAGTGTAGCAGCTGGCAATGCCCATCCCTTGCCTTCACCCAGCTGGGATCAGAAGAAGAGCAGGTGGCAATGCCTGCTCCCCATCTTCATCCAGCTGGGATCAGGAGTGGAGCAGGTGGCAATGCCCACTCCTGCCTTCACGCAGCTGGGATCAAGAGCAGAGCAGATGGCAATGCTTGCCCTCTGTCTTCACCCAGCTGGGATCAGGAGTGAAGCAGGTGGTACTGCCCATCTGCCCTTCATCCAGTTGGGATCAGGACGGAAGCAGGTGCCAATGCCCATTCCCCATCTTCACCCAGCTGGGATCAGGAGGAGAGCAGGTGACAATGCCCGTTCCCCCTCTTCACCCATCAGGAGCAAATAAAGTAGCAATGCCTGTTCTTCCCTTCACCCAGCTGAGATCAGGAGCAGAACAGGTGGCAATGCCCACACCTCGCCATCAACCAGGTGGGACCAAGAGTGGATCAGGTGACCATGCCCACTCTGCCTTCACTCAGCTCTGATCAGTCGTGGAGGAGGTGGCAGTGCCTGCCCTCCATTCACCTAGCCAGGATCAGGCACAGAGCAGGTGGCAATTCCCCCCCCCCTTCACTTGGCCAGGATCAGATGCAGAGGAGGTGGCCATGCCCACCCCCCTGCCTTCATCAAGCTGGGATCAGTGATGGAGAAGGAGGCAATCCCTGCTTGCCCGCCCTCCCTTTCTAGAGCCCGTTGTATTTTTCCTACAACGAGCTTTGTTGCTAGTTATTACAATATCATCCTTTGTCAAGTGGGGGAGCAGAGTCGAGGTGATTGCTTTAATTGTTTCAAAAGTGTCCATTTCTTTTTGATTTCAAAGGTATTGAAAGAGAACCCTTTGTGAGTACAATGGGCAAAAATCCTACATGAATAGTACATGAATAAAGTCAGAAAAACAACCAAACTTGGTAGTAGTTGTTCTGTTTAAACACTTCATTTATATTTTGTCTGCAATTAAAATTTTAGATAGATGATGATCCAAATCTGGACAGAATACTATTATCTCAGAGAATGCTTTGTGCCCTCTTTATATGAGTCCACCCTTCTTAGAACAAAAGATATCAGCATATTTCAGAACCCACCACAATCATTTCAGTCATCTGTCACTTTAGCCAGTTTTCCTTCTGTCAGTTTTTATTCCTTGAGATTTCTCTTCATTGGTGGCAATGCCAAAAAAGATCTGCAGTCAAAAGAATTCTCATGTTTCTAACAAATGTATTAGAGTTCAAGAAAAGGACACTACAAACTGCTTTGCTTCATGAAAGATTTTGAATAGATCTATTGAAACTTGCCTTTATAAAGCCTGCTAACTAAAAACAGAGTACATTTAATGACAATATTTAAAATGCCTACTGAACTTCCAAGTAAACATACGGTGAGGGTGAACTCCTCTGCATGCTTACTTGAGAGTAAGTCCTGGAACTTATTTCCAAGTAAGCACACTTAGGCTAATGCTGCAAATTAAATGGAGGTCAATAATATTCAGAGGATTAATTTTTGTCTAGTATTGTTATCATTATTGTAATGAAAAGCCAGCTTTTTGCCAATCTGGCTAAATCCAGCTTTCCCGAATTAGATCAGAGAATCCTGGATCCGATCCAGGAACCCAGATCCAGACCCCCGGATAAATCTGGGTCAGTCTAGGAAATGTGGCTTCAGCCTCTGTCTGGCTCCTTCTTGGTTTTCTCCTGCCTTTTTCCCCAAGAGGGGAGGGGGAGGAGAAAGGAGGGTGATCAATCCATGCAGGAGCTGTAGTACAAAAAATACTGAGTTCCTGTGTGTTCATATTGTTTGCATGCATTATTGATAGTTTTCTAATGTGTGTGTATCACTCAGCATAGCGCATGTATTAAAATGATTTCCAAGTACTATTATTGTAGTGTTTATTTGACAACAAGCACTCACACTTGCACTTGCTATCTGAATAATGAGAAGAGACAGACAGTTGTATCTAAGACCAAGGCTGCTTCCATACAAGGTCATGAAAACACACCCCTGTCATGACAGCAGCAGTGACCTGCTGTGGCAACGGCATCCCCCCTCGCTCACTTCCAGTGCTACCCCTCCCTTCCATTGCCCCCATCATGTCTGTGCAAAAGAGCAGGTACAACAGCAACTGCACCTTCCCCCTTCCCCTTCATTTTTCACTTTCCCCGCTGAGTAGGGTTGCCAGTCCCCTGGTGGGGGTGAGGCACACTCTGCCCCCAGCTCCTCCTTCCTGCTGCTGCTCTTAGAGATGGTGGAAGAAAAATAAAGAAAATGGCCATTGGCCTGATGGCATGATATCATTTCCATAGAAAATCCAGAAGTGATATCACACCTATCGCCATTTCTAGAGAAGACAGATGTCACTTCTCGGAAGAACCGGCAATTCCTAGAGAGGCATAATGTTATGCCATTGCAGATGGCTGCCCCCATGTCCCCACCTTCCAGTATCCTGCTGGTTGTTAAGCCTGGCTTGACCGCCCTTCTATCAAGCCATATTATAATGCTATAGTGTATCTCTGCAAGGAAAGGGGAGGTCCAGAGCTGGTGTTAGCACATGGCAAGACGGGGCAGCTGCCAGAGCCTGTAGCTTCTGGGGAAGGGGATGCTGCTACTGGCTCCCTACCCATGCATCGCCTCTGATGCCTGCACTCACACCCTTCCTGTGCCCACTTGTAACTTTTATTACCTCTGCTTCCAGCTGCATATGCTGCCTAATGCTGCTGGAGAATCGCATGTGGGTGGTGCACAAAGCGTCAGTGTTCCTGGAAGCCATGGCATTGGCACTTCTAACTGCACCCATCACCATCTCAGAAAGGGCATGCAGGCAGTGTGGGCAGCTTTGACTATAGGTGAGCAAGTGGGCAAAGGAAGGACACATAGGCAGGTGTGGGCATGTGGGTGGGAGGGCAAGAAGGGCATAGGAGGGCCCCTGAGCACTCTCTGCCCAGCCCTCCCCATTAGAACCAGCCCTGGGGGGACCCTTTAAAAGGTGGAAGGCACACAGCAGTGAGTTACCCTGTGCCATTTTGAAAGCAGAGATTAGCCCCGCTTTCTCAGATTGGCAACAGAGGGATCATCCCCATCAACTGCCCCCTATAGCCACTCCATAGATTCCCCTTTGAGTCATATTAAAATACCTTAATTTTTTTCTGTGGCTTACAAAGGAAACCTCAAGAACCCCACAAATTATGCTCAGAAAGATGATGATGTCATGTGGATATTCCCCTTTAATGTGGGGGTGTAGGGCTTCCTGCTTTCCATATGGGGAAAATCTCTGCCTAGAAGCTTCCTAAGGCAAGGCCTGTAAATCTCCTTCCCTAATGCTGCAGTTCTACAAATGCTTTGCTTGGACTAAGCCCAATTGATCAAAATGTTTCTAATTTCTGAGCAGATCCTCTTAGGAGTGCTCTCTGACCATCTTGGGGTGCCGATATCTCCCACTATTCCTTCTGTAATGCAGCCTGTTTCCTTAGGCGTGTCAAATGAGATCCGCGATTGTGCAAATGTTCTTGTCTCTCTTGGAGTGCCAAATGCCTCCCTGCGACTGCTCAGTGGTACTTCCTGCCTTCCAGATGTATTCAATGGCTGCCTCTGCCTATTGTGCAAACAAGAGGTTTAATTGCCTATAAAACTGGAGCCTTTTCTGCAACCCACATGAGATTTGGCAGATGTGGTCTTTTTACACGAGATATACAATCTATCTATATAAAGACAAGTGTCCTGACTGACTCATCAATGCCCAGCCCAAACCCTTGGACCTAGAAGCATGAAATTTGGGGAGGACATTCCTTTTGTGGTATAGGGGCTCACTAAGAAGGGATTATAAGAAATTTGCTCCCTAAGGGGGGGGGAAGGGGGAAAATGTGTTTTCCCATAGGGATACAGCTTCCCTGTGTAGCTGGCAGGGTCCTCCCCCCCCCCCCCTGCCAACTGCCACTCTTCCCTGAGGTCATTTGCATATGCGGCCTTGATTGGTCATCTCTCCAACATTCTAAAGAGTATATACTTGCTATTGGGAGTCACTGAATGTGTCCTGAGGTAAAAATACACCTCTCAGTCTAGGGTTACCAATCTCCCTGTGGGGCCCGGCTTTCCTTTGTGGCTGGCAGGATGATGGGTCAGCTGTGGAACTCTGTGTTCTGAGGTAAAAATCAGGCAAAGGAAACTGTAGACAGTTGAAGAAAGACAGTACAAGACTCCTGAATAGGGATTTTATATAAAAGTCAGTATGGCAGCTGAGTTTTCAAATGTTCATGGTTGTTGCCAAGTAGCCCCCCTCTCCTGCATTAAGGTCTGCCATGAACTGTGTTTGAGTTTCCTGCATTGCTGTTTTACTGCTACACCAAAGACTGCCTTGCACATGTGCACTTCTAATACACGTGTCTATTCCCTGCCTGTTTGGACTCTGCTTCATGTGTCAGTTTCCTGCCTGCTTGCTATCAACCACGGACTGTGCCTGTGCCCTATTCCTGCTATGGACTGTGTTGTACATGCTGTTTCCCTGCCTCCATGGAAGCCTGCCACCCTGGGCCCTAGCTGCGCTGTTAGCAGCCAGGTGCCAGCCGGGGAGACCTCCAGCGAGCTTGACCAGGCACCCCCGGGCCAGTTCCCGCCTGGAGACTCCCGTGGGCCGGTCACCCAGCTTGCCCTCACTACTGGGCAGCCTGCTAGCAAGCCCCAGCCATGCCCAGCCAGCAGCCATGTTCCCAGGCAGCCAGAAGACCCAGAGAAGCAGCCTGCTGAGAGAAGCCATTCCAGAGAAGCAAAGCAGACCACGTCCGCAACGGCGAACCTTGCCCTGCTCTGCATATCTTAACAGCCACCCCGGAGAAGAAGCTAAGTGCTGACCATCCCAAGCACTTAGAGAATGCATCTCAAAGCAGCCTCCGCATTCCAGAGTTGATGACGTCGGGACAAGCCCTGTCCACTGGAACATCCATTCAACACCCCCGGATCACCCCCTCCCTCCTTTGTCTCCTCTTCCCAAGGTGTCACAATAATATAATCAGATTCCTAAAGTGGCCCATCTAGGGTAGTTGTAGAGCCATTAAAACCTTTGTTTCGCCCGTAAGAACCACTAAAAACTGCACCAGCCCCAGGGTACATTTTGGGGTATTTAAGCTGGTCTCCCAGGCCACATGGTGCACATGCCATTCCTATCCAGACTCCTTGCTGTCACTCTATTTCGGATCTAGTGCAGGCATTAGACCACCTCATCTCGCTGCCACGTCTTTGCTCCGCATCAGGATTGTGAGTATACCCAACTTCATCGCTCTCAAGTGGGCTATCCCGCTAATGCAACCGTCTCTATTTTCCTACTCTGTTTTCCTAGCTCTTGTATGTAACCTTGTATGCGTGTGCTAGTTCAGGCATACACCACATTATTTAGTAAAACACTTTGTATCTTTATTTAGTCTGCCTCTTTATTACATGAGCATCTGGAGAGGGACCCCAGTATATATTGATTAA
The DNA here is from genome assembly GCF_028583425.1 of Eublepharis macularius. Taxonomy (NCBI): domain Eukaryota; kingdom Metazoa; phylum Chordata; class Lepidosauria; order Squamata; family Eublepharidae; genus Eublepharis; species Eublepharis macularius. The sequence continues at coordinate 62,608,069 of NC_072798.1, forward strand.
AAGATCCACACTAAATTTAGTTCCAGACTGCTAGCTAATTCCCCATTCAAAAAGAGCAGTTCTGGTAACATGGTGAGATGGTACACAACCTTTCTAGGGGCCATTTCAATCTGAACCTCTCACATGAACCTGCCAAAGTGCCCACCACGCCACCCCTCCCTCAGTCCAATTCCACTTCACACCTCTTGCAGCCATCACCTCTTACTGCTGCCAAGAAGCGTTCTGGCAGATGTTGTGCAAAATACTCTGATGTTAATAAGAGTAAACAACTTAGACATGCGGCAAGGAAATATGAATGTCCTGTTCCTGCAGTGCACCAAAGTACCAGGCAAAGTACCAGGAAGATTACCCCAAAGTGCACAGTGTGGCAGAGTCTCTCTATGAGCAAAGCAATCCTGGAAGAGGAATAGAGAGGTGCTCACTTCCATGGAAGATCAAGGCTCACTCAGGCATGGCATATAATCCTTCACTACCTTCAAGCTATCTCTTAACCTCATCCATGCAGAAACACCCCTGTTCAGCATCTCAAAACAAAGCAATATGTCCCAAGTACTATGGAACTGTAAGCTCATTGTTTGGGATGAGAACACCATGGCACTTAAGGGGTGTTTTGTCAAAGATAGGATGTCAAAGATAGGATGTTTTGGAGGTCTTTCATTCATAGGGTCACCATAGGTCGGAGACGACTTGACGGCACATAACACACACAGTGATACTTCCCAGTGTTAATACCAGGAAGCTGATTCATCATAACCTCTGAATGCAGACCTGGGTCTTAACACTAGTCTGATCTCAAACTAATTCTATTTTATTTGCCAAGACAGAATTCTAAAATTGTGCTGTGAAGGGTGTTTTTTTTTTTTTTTTGGTATATGCAACTTTCCAGCCAAATAGAACTTCTAGAAAAGAGATGGCTAGAGTTGAATCTATATTTATATACAAGTAAGCATTACTCAGCAATAAATATTTGTTTTGTGGCTACATAAACTCAGGGTTCTGTTGTATGCTTGATTTATGACCTATGGTCCAAAAAATAAAATTTCAATCAATATGTGAAGAGCAGCTCTGTGAAACTCCATTTTTATCAACAGATCCATCAAATAGTATTCCTTTCTTCTCTTGTGAAATATTGTCCGTTCAGTGTGTTTCAATGGAAGACAGATTTCTGACAATGAAATCTGAAACCAAGGCATACCTTTCTAGGCCTTTCTGACTTAGACAGATTTAAAAGAAATAGGTTGCTCTGTAAATTACATTGATTTACAGTGCAGTCCTATGCAAAGTTTTACCATTCTAAGCCTGTTGAAGTCAAGGTCTTAGAAGGGTGTAGCTGCTTCCGATTGTACTGCAAGTCCTTTATTCATTTCTCAGTCTTATTTTGGGGGGGGGGGAAATCTAGTGTTTGGAGAAAAGACTAATTATCATCTTTGATGTACTACATGCATGCATACGCAACCCCTTCAGTTCACATTTACATTACTTTTCTTTGCCAAATTTAGATACAGGATAGTAATGGAAAATACTGCTAGAATAGTGAAACAGATTCACAAGTATTATTTGGCAGGAAAACTAGTGCCTTTGGAACAAAGGGGCTTGTAGTTAATGTAAAACAAAAACAAAGAACAAATATGAACTGTATGCTAAAACTGTCTGAATCTAGTAGAAACATGGTGTGCACCTTGATATATCCAAACTAGAAGTGGGCATGAACTGGAAAATGGACCAAAATTTGATACGGTTTGGCATTCATGGAGGGTCATGAGATGTGCATTTTCCATGGACTTGATGCCTTTTGGGCTGGCCCGTCAGTCCATGCCTTCCCTGGGACTTCCCCGCCTGCCAGCTGAAACAAGGTGCAGGGTTTAAAGCGCCCATTTTCCTGTCCCTCGCTTGCAAGTGGCACGGAAATAGGCACTCCCCCACAGGGCTGGCTTCAGCTGACAGGCAGGGGAGCTTCCTCCCCGGCTGGCCAGCTGAAGCAAGTCATGCCAGGTTGCAAAGCACCCCATTCCGTGTGGCTTGCAAGCCACGGTGAAAAGGACACTTTAACATTTAAACCCTCCCTTCAGGTCAGCTGGAGCAAGCCAAGGGGGGTTGCAAAGTGCCTCTTTCCACATGGCTTGCAAGCTGCGGGGGGAAGGGGCGCTTTAACATTTAAAGCCCCTCAGCTTGCTCCAGCTGACCCCCGGGGACTTCCCCACCTGCCAGCTGAAGCAAGGTGTGGGGTTTTAAGCACCCGTTTCTGTGCCCCTCACTTGCAAGGGTCACGGAAATGAGTGCTCCCCTGTGAGGCTGGCTTCAGCTGACAGGCCCCCGAAGTGACAGACCATGGACTGACGAACCCCTCTGCGATCCAGGGTGGGTCCTTGAAAAATTCATGGTCCATGGTTCGTGAAACATGAAGACCACAACCCAACGGCCTGTGTTTTTTCCCAGTCCATGCCCACCTCTAATCCCAACATCTTTTGCCATTAATCTTTTTAAAGAAACCTAATATTCAAACTTGTTTTGTTCAAATGAGTCAACCTGATAAATAAAACATAATTTTTACATCTGCCAAAGTTTTTGGCTTGCGATTGATAATTAGAACATCATGGCCAGTAACTGATGTGTGTCCGTGATTATAACAATCTTAAATATTGCACATTTGGAAGAAAAAATATGCCAGAAATGATTATTAAAAAACACTTTTTGCAGGCTTAGAAAAATTGGCAGGCAATCAGATACGAAAACCTCATTATACTTTAAACACCATCAGCACTTGGAGGCCAAGCAACAGAACATGGGGGGCCTGCCCACAAATAGAAATATCAAATGCAAGATTTAAATCAGTTCTTGGCTCTCCACCCTCTTCATTTTTGCAGATCTTCCTTAAAGCAACCCTTAAGCTGCCAAGTATACCATTATCAAACAACTGGAAGCCTATAGCCAATAAAGGTCTGGTAGGTTCAACGTGAAATTCAGTATTCAACGTTACTTCATTTTTGCTTTCATTGTCCTCTTAAGATTGCCAATTCATAGTGTGGCAGTGTTAGTAGAAACACCACCCAACAGCATTCTCCCTTGACTGAAAGGAACAGAAGTCCCCTCAGGGTTTAGACCTGCAATCCTAGCTAGGAATGAAACCCAAACTTTGTATTGGGAGAAAGGAGGGCCTAGAAATATTTTAAATACATACATGTGTGCAAGATGTAGTCAAGTCACATCTGACTTATTAGGGTTTTCAAGACAAGAGACGTTCAAAGGTGGTTTACCATTGCCTGTCTCTGCATAGCAACCCTGGACTTCTTGATGTTCTCCCATGCAAGTACTAACCAGGGCTGACCCTGCTTATCTTCTGATATCTGACAAGATCAGGCTAGCCTGTGACATTCTGGTCATGGTAAATACATACATGCCATGGTTCTATGTGAAAGTTCAGGTTTCTTTCCTGGTTTCTGTATTCTCAGGATGAAAATCCAGACGTTAGTTTCCTAATTATATTGGAGAAATTTGATAGAAAAATTGCTGTTAAACTGAAGCTTGTTATTCAGGGTTTGGACGTTAAAAGTAATTCCTCCAGCAAAAAAAGCTGTGACTGCTGGCTGACCATTTCTTTGTTATGTTGCTGACACAAAACCTTTCCTCAGTAGTTTTAACCCCCTGGTAGCATCAAGGAGAACATGTACAAGGTAATCCCAGTCACCTGTGAAGAGAGGTCAGGTATGTTTGGGAAAAAACAGACTTAGTTTGGAAGAGACAGAGAAAGAGGCTTTATTTGTATATTTGTAAATGAAGCAAATATTACAAAACCACCACGAGAATTATGTGGGGATGAGCAATGGCCCAGTGTTAGAGCATCTATTTTGTATGCTGAAGGGCCCAGACCAAACTCTAGCACCTCCAGTTAGAGACCAGATATGAAAGACCACTGCCTGGGATGCTGCCAATCACAGTAGACAATACTGACTTTGTTAAGCAGTGGTCTGATTCAATTCAATTCGTGTATTCTTTCTTCCAAAGGGAAGAAACCCATGTAGAATTTTCACATTGGTCTCTGATGCTATACTTTTGAAAGAGAGATTGGACATCTTAGGACTTCCTTCCTTCTACCTTACACCATTCTCTCCTCTCTCCTCTTCTCCACTTTGCAGGTATAAGGACAGGATATCCATCCTGCCTCTCTTAGCATCTTAAACTATATAGTTAGATAAGAATGCTAATGGTTAGATTAGAATGCTATCCTATCCTGAGTGGAGTTCTTTAAATAATGGACTGAGGGCCAAGCTACACATGACGAATGACACTTGAACGGCAAGTGTATTTCTCCCTGTTCACTTGCCCTCCACTCAATCCACTTGCCGTTCAAGTGTCATTCGTCATGTGTAGCTTGGCCCTCATATTTCTTTTCTAAAGTTTAAACAAGGGTCCATGTGGAAGTTTGTTCCTCTGCATGCACTCTTCACTTACATACACTCACTCTGCTGCAACCACTACTGCAACACTACTGCAACAAAGTCATGGAAGGGAAGGGAACAGAGGCTGACTCCAGGCGACAATACGACAACAATTGCTGTTTCTTGGAGGAGAGGACAGCCCCACTTCTCCTGGCCCCTCGGGTTCCCAAGGTTCTCCTGCAGTGAATCTGAGCAGGACACTGAGCATCACTCAGAATTTCAAACATTCACATGAAATAATGTAATAAATAGGACAGAGCTGAAACATTCTTCCCATTTTCACACCAATAGCCACTTGTGTAATGCCAGCAAAGCAATCCTGTCCTCTCGACAATCCGGGGTAACCAATGAGATCTGACTGCATGGTGATCTCTGAAGCCAAAACAGAGTAAAGGCATTATTTCCTATCCTCAATATGGCATAGTTTTGTTAAAAATAAGAATGGTGATGGCAAACAGGAAGCACAATCCAATCCAGCCAGACCTCAAACAGAGACGCAAAAAGTAAAAAAAAATGATCATCAGGAGGGAGGGGAGATTGTGCAACACTTTTCATTTTTTTCTTCCTCAAAAGTTCCTATTTCAACCTGAAAAGATTTAATTGTGCACTTTTGTTTCAACCTTAGTAATGGCATCTCTTCATGGAAAGTACAGGTCTATTCATTTTTCACAGCCTAGTCATTGACAAGTATAAAATCATTGTCAACTTTAAACATCCAGGCATGAATGAAGCATGAATGAATGGCTTATGAACATAACTAGTGTTAAATCTGTTTGTCCCATGTTAAATTATAACAAAAGGCATACAAGCGTAACAAAAATTCATTCTCTATTATTATTTCTGGGAGGAAAAAGGTTGGACTGACTCTATAATTAAGACAGTTAAAATTGGTCTGCTCAGAATGATAACAATGTCCTGAGATCATTGGAGTGAATGAAAGGACATTTTGGCCTTCATTCTTTTACCTTTTGTTGAAATGTCAGAAATTAAGCCAAGAGGATGAATGGAAAGAACCCTAAACTACTCAGCTTTCCAAGAAGAAATAATGGGCCAGAGTCTATTGCATATTGGTATGTTCTGTTCTAGGCAGCTCCTCTAGATCAACTTGTCATGGTGAGAAGGTATAGCTGCAGGGCTATGTAATCTATTCAGATGACAGATTAGATTTTGAAAGTGGATCCTCCTTTTAAAAATGAAATGGGGGGGGATTGAGTCAGCTTAAGCATCTCCTTCAGTGTCTTAAACATTCTGTGATAACATAGTAGATTTGCAATTTCAAATAAGCCATGAGGCAATAGTTACAATAAAACAAACATATATAAAACTCTCATAAAACATGATCCCATCCTGTTGCCATGTATCGGGGTGATTTATAAAATTGATAAAATTTATAAAATTAAAATAAAACTGGAAGTCATAAAACCCAATAATAGCAATAAAATTGATTTATTAAGGGCAGAAGCCCATTGGATTTATAGGATGGATAGTTTATTTCCGAATGGTCTCAATAGTGAAATTAACTGGGCAGCTTTCCTTTAAGGCTTAATAGAATTAACATCGCAAAATTAACTTCGTGAAGTACTTAAGGACTGTGGCTCCAACAGTGAGTACCCATGCCTTCAGCATTAGCAGGAGATACAGTCCTGAGATTATTCCAAATATGGATTAGAAAATGTGAGTATGTTTCTTCATGTAAATTGCATAGCATTATAACATTGAAGAATATGATGTATTGTGGCTTGTGACATTTGTGTTATTGCAGTGGATATTTTGGCTGAATTCAATACTGGCTGTGAAGAAGAAGTGCCGAAACGAGCATAGTAAGAAGCTGGCAGGCTCGTTGCCAATCTCCCGGGCAATCTCCTGGTCAATTTAGAGGCGACTTTCAGCCTTTAGAGCCATTGTGCTTTGGACAAATATGTTGTCAGGAGGAAGCAGCGAAAGATTGGCCTTCTGACTTGTTGCCACAGTAGCCATTGAGCTTTGGGAATTCGAATTTGGAAAAAATACATTCTTCACAAAGTCATCGGACTGTTCAGTGAAAGGACTGTGTGTATGTAATGTATCTGGATGAACAAATGGACTGAAAACTACATAGTTTTTGTTATATATTTATTGAATTCACTGTATATATCTGTCGAATTGCACTGAATATGGAGATATTAATTTGTACACCTTGTAGTGTGATCCTTGGGTTCCAAGGTTTTATTTGATTTCGTTTGGTTTTGGGTGGAACCCTCCCACTTTCCTTTTCAGTTGGAATGTATCAGGGGTGTGCAAATGCTGATTTTTTAAAAAAGCTTTCAAATGTTCATTCATTCATTTTTGATTCTCATTTTGCCCCCCCCCTCACCCCCCCCCTGCAATTGGATGAAATTGTCAGAGACTAGCTTGAGGCCTGTGCTTTGCTACGGTATTTAACTACTTTAAATCCAGTTATAATACTTATGGGTATGTAACGTTTTTCGGTTTGTGGGGGGTTTTTTTGGAGTTGATTTTGTAGTATAATAGCATAGTACCCGAGCTTCACAAAGGTGTTTGAATAAAGCAAAGCATGTTGATGCCGAAAACTGATGAAGTGTATTTCAAAATGTAACATTTGTCGAAGAGATTTTAAAAGGAAAAGATTGTAGTGCAATAAATAAAGTAAAAAATATGTACAACCTTTTCATTGGAAATGTGTCACTTGTGAGTTTTTAAATGTGGGGTAGAAAAAAATTAAGGTAAAGGTAAAGGTCCCCTGTGCAAGCACCGAGTCATTACTGACCCATGGGGGGATGTTGCATCACGACGTTTTCTTGGCAGACTTTTTGTTACGGGGTGGTTTGCCATTGCCTTCCCCAGTCATCTACACTTTACCCCCAGGAACCTGGGTACTCATTTTACCAACCTCAGAAGGATGGAAGGCTGAGTCAACCTTGAGCTGGCTACCTGAACCCGGCTTCCACCAGGATCAAACTTAGGTCTGCGCCACAGGGCTCTTGAAAAAATTAAGCCAACCAATTTAAAACCAAATGTACAATCTATGTGTGTTTAGTAAATATTAAAATAGTGGGTGCAGAAAAAATTAAAACAGCATTAGAAAGTCAAGAAATATTCTATGATAGAGGTTCAGTGCAATTCTAAGAACACTTTTTCTGGGAGTAAGCCCCATTGAATAGACATAAGTAGCATTCTGGGTAGATCTGCTAAGGATTGCTAGAGATAGAGATGATTAGCTTTTGATCCTGAGGATCTACCAAAAAGGACATATTTGGATTTGGAAGGAATAATTCCCTTCAACCATTTTGTACATTTTCAGCATGAGAAAAATTATTTGATCCATCTGGATAATGTTTGGAATCTTCAGGTAACAGAGCATCTTGTTCTCTGTCTCTTGGCATATACTGTCCTCTCGATAATATGGATTTGCAGTCCAAGAAAAAAAGTGGGGAGGGAGGAGGCGAAGGAGGACAAAAACGACCACCACATAATTCTAGAGTGAAATGCAACCACAACTTTATTGATTACAGCCATTGGAGCATTGGCACAGCATTGAGCATGGATCCAAATACTGGATGACCCACCCGCCATCCAATGACACCCAGCCCAGCCCACTTGCTGGGAAACCACCACAAGATGACAAGATGTGATCCCACCTGGGCAAAAGCCACTATGTGGTTTCACTGCCACCTGGGAGTAAAGCTGGGTGATGGTCCCTGAGTTGGGCATGTCTCCAAATGGCTTCCCTTAAGATCCTTCAAGGGCACTCAAAATGGGGTGAGATGGCATGCAGGTGTGCCCCCCTTCCCAAAATGAATCCATCCTAGTGCCCCAAACTGCCTATGGAAAAGTTGTGACAAGGAGATTTTACCAGTAAACCGAGCACCTGTACCCTCCATTTCTGAACCCAGCCCTAAATCATACAGAAGGTTATACAACTTGCATTAGGAGGAGTCAAAGGTGGTGGGAAAAACTTTTTAATGTCCTATCTCAAACCTTTAAGAGCCTGGAGATGAGCTCACTGTGATCAACCCTTCTTCAGCCCAGTACTGATGCTATAAAGATCTTTGATGATATCAAAGTACACTCAGACCCCTTTTTATACGCAATAGATCTACCAGGTCTACCCCGGTTGCTAAAAACAGTTGGTATGATCATGAATGCAAAGGGAATGTCCACATAATGAGGCAAGTCAGAGGTAGTAAAGAGGCATCGACGTCACAACTTCTGACTCTTAGATCTAAATATAAAAATCTCATCAAACAAAAGAAAACTGAACATGCAAAACTTCTTTGGAAGGAGCTAGAGGAAGCTGTTGTTGAAAAGAATGAAGCTCGTTTCTGGGAATGAGTCTCAAACAAAAGAAACAGTTCTTTCTGTAGGAATGCTGCATTTTTATCAGAAAGAGAGTGGTTTTTATATTTCAATGATGTTTTTGGTTCTCATTCCTCCTCCCCTGATGGAAACATAAAACGCCAAGCAAACACTCCTGTGGACCTTTCACAGAATGGGACCCCGTTTCAGCCGCAGAGCTTAGAAGCCTTATTACTTTGCTTGACTCTGGAAAATCACCTGGAGAAGACTTGATTCCACCAGACTTATATAAGGCTCTTCCAGACTAGTGGGCCCCAGCGTTGGCCAGAGTCTTCACACAAATGAACGACAAGGGCTTAATCCCATCCCTCCTCTCTGGTTGGAAGCTAAGTATTATTGTCCCCATTCATAAAAGGGGGACAGATCAGTTCCAGAAAATGACAGACCCATAAGCTTGCCTGATATTGCTGAATCAGGCCTCACCTCCCTTAGCGCCCGAGCACATCTGGCCATTATAAAATACTGGGTAAAGAATAAAAATCCTAGCCAAATTTTACTCAGTCAACAATCTTTCAATGTTTTGATGGCCAATAACTTGCAGCGCTCTGTTTACCTTAATGAGATATTAAGGTACTCTATTCCTGATGATCTTATAGTGTCTCTGGCCGCTTACCCCCAACTTAGGGACTGAATTTTTAACTCCAACACATTGATCAATCGCTTCCAAATTCAAAAGCAGCACTGTGGTTCAAATGTATTAAATTTGACCACACCCGCTATCCTTATCTTGCTAACATTTTTAATCATAATCTTAGAGTGTCCTTTACCCCACTGTGATTTCAATCCATGCCCTCGGCAATATTGTTTGGACGTTATTCTCAAACTCGGCAATATTGTCTGGACATTATTCATCTCAAATTCCTATAGCCCAATGGGTCTGTATCTGTGGATCCAATACAGTAGAGGATTTACCTCATTTTATTCTTTTTTGCCCTCTGTATTCTGACCCCAGATCAGTGTTTCTGGTGGATTTTTATCTGGTCTCAGCTTATACACAGATGCGGAGAAAATCTCATTTTTGCTTTCTGATGTTGATGCATACATTTCATACAGAGTTTTACTTTTTGCCTTTGCTACTATGAAAATAAAGTCTAATGCAGCAAAGAAAGAGGGCTTTACTTGAACTCGCAGTTAACTTATTAATTGATGGTTTTAATCAATGTCTATTTTAATGGCATTTTGGCAAATCTGCACTGTATATAGTTGTATTTTACCTAATTTTTATGTTATTTAATGAGGTCATTATAATTTTGTGACATCCTATGGCTATGCACAATAAACTCTAAAGATAAAATGTTACATGAATAGTGGATGAATGATAAATCACGTATCTCCTTGTTCATTCTCACCTCCTAAAAGATCCCAGATTTGTTACTGAAGTGTGTGTCTGGGGTGGGGTGGGGTATGATTGGGGATCACATCATGGCAGGAAATCTTCTTTAGATCTACACTGCCTACCCCAGAAACCCAGTTCCAGGGAGCCAAATTATATCTGATGGGGGCATCACCTGCACTGATGGATTTGTGTGCCTCAGTCATATTCCAAGCAGGGATATGGGAGGAGACAACCTCCACCTCTTTGTTTGCTTCCACACACAGTCCTCTCCTTCTATGACCTCCCCTCCCCAGTAAACTGTAGTAGTTTTTATTTTTGGTTTATTTTGACATCTTCATGCTTCCACCCACCTTTTGGTTTTCCCCACGATCTGGTGCAGATTCCTCCAACCTGCCTTGGCACAATCTTTCCCTAAAAATGTAAGCCTAAAGCAAGTCTGGGGAAAGTCTGGATGAGAACATGTGGGCCATTTTCACAAGCGCCCCAGGGAGATCGTGCAAACTCTCAGCATGAAGTGTCTTCCTAGCACGATCTCCTGGCACGAGCCCCTTTAATGACCCGATGATGTCAGAAAAAGTGCCATTAAATGGAATCATGCTGGGGAAATAGCACTAGGAAGACATTTTATGCCGTGAATTTCGCGTGATCTTCCGGGCACACGGCCATGTGAAAACATCCACAGGACCCACAGCCAGTGCCATCCTGTCCCCTGAACCTCTAGTAGTAGTGTATTTCAGGGTTCCTACTCCCAATAATATTTAAAAGCCATCCCAAAAGCCCACGAGTGGTATTGGGTGGGTTGGCAGGACGGGGAAGCCCAGATAAATGCTCTGTGTAGAGGCTCTGCTGGCACCACAGATACCTTTGTGTCTGCAGGAGCAAGAGGATGAAGGAGGGCTTTGCTTCTCTTACCCTTGCACTACAGTCCCCCTGGCAGTTTGCAAGAGCAGTGAGCAAATGATAGCTTGCATGCTGGGCTTTGGCTGGGCTCCTGCCCCAGAGCAGCTGGCCAGAAGGTTTCTGCAGCTTCCAGACTCAGCTTTTGTCAGGTGACACAAAGGACAAATAGGCTTCACCTGGCCCCGTAAAGTCACTCAAACTGCAGCTTGATTGTTCACCAGCCACTGAGATAAGAATTTTTTACTTTGGCTCAGGTAGCCAGTTTGATGTAGTGGTTAAGAGTATGGGACTGTAATCTGGAGAGCCGGGTTTGATTCCCCACTCTTCCACTTGAAGCCGGCTGGGTGACCTTGGGTCAGTCACAGCTTCTAGGAGCTCTCTCAGCCCCACCCACCTCACAGGGTGTTTGTTATTGTGGGGATAATAATGACATACTGCAAACTGCTCTGAGTGGGTGTTAAGTCATCCTGAAGGGCGGTATATAAATCAAATGTTGTTGTTGTTGTTGTTGTTGTGAGGCTTCTGAGGGCTTTAGGCAGCTTAGCTAAGGGTGCTGCTGAAGGCATTGTGCTTGTGCCAGCACACGTGTATAAGGTTGCACCAATTTCCACCAATTCCTCCTTTGGGACTTGGAAGAACCCCCTAAAAGGGTGCCAGTACTCAGTATCAGTGAGTACCACCACAGAAAATCCCCGACGGGACTCGGGAGACCAGTCGCTCTGTAGTTGAGACTGGTGATTATGTACTGTAGGATTGTTCTAATTATAGCATAGAGGGAGGAAAACCTTTATCAGCACACTTATGTGAATTCACAGAGTTTCCCTTGAAAGGTGTTTTTTGAAATAGGGAGAAACGGGAAAGAGTTATTATTTGTCCTGTGAATTTTTGAGAACAGCTGATCCACATGGAAATGTATTGCTCTTGAAGGTGTAATTAGTTTACTGTCCAGTAGGTGGCAGTCATAGAGCCTATTGTGGCTCTGCTGTGCCTTAAACAACAGATAAAGATGATGATGACTGTTCAGTTTGATTATCTTGTTTTTACCTAGAAAATGCTTCCCACCTGCCAACCACAGTGCTGCTCAGCTGCATCAAACGTCTATGAAAAAAGAATTCTGTAGCGGGAGAGCAATGCTTTAGAATGCCCCGAATGAAGAGATTGGTGAACAAATAAGATTGTTAACTGCTCTTGGGGACCTGAGCACATGGGGACATTCTCTGTGCTTTCATGACACCCTATAGCCATGCCTCCAGCAAGCCTAAGCAATAAAAAACAACCTCCAGATTTTTTTCCCTTGCACAATGTTCCTTGGAACTCCTGAAGCTGCCTTATGTTGAATTGGTTCATCATTGGTTCATCAAGGTTGCTGTTGTCTACTCAGACTGGCAGTGGCTCTCCAGGGTCTCAGGCAGAGGTCTTTCACATCACCTACTGCCAGATCCTTTTAAATGGAGGTGCTGAGGACTGAACCTGGGACTTCATGCATGCCAAGCAGGTGCTCTACCACTGAGCCATGGAATGAGCAATCCAGAGTATATTCCAGAAGCAGCCTCAGCTAGATGCCTCTAGGAAGCTCATCCCTTCTCACTTCAGAAGTTAAGCACTGGTTTGCAAGTACCATTCAAATTTGTCTGCTTCAGGAAAAAAGGGATCTGTCATACAGGGCTGCTTTGCCATATGGCTAACAGACTGATCAGAAAGCCATTCATTTGAAACTTACTAAGATGGCTTTAGGTGAGCAACTCTTTTGACACAAGTATGATAATTGTGGTCTGCTTTAAAGGGTTGTTGTAAATGTTGTATGTGTGAGATTATATACATGAAGAACCCTAGTGGATCAAGCTCAGTGTACCTCTAGTATACCATCCTGTTTCACTTGGTATCCCACCAGCTGTCTCTAAGAAGCCCACAAATAGGGCATGAAGACAATGGTTGTCCTCCGCTGCTCCCCGCTACCCAGGCAGCGACTGGTATTCGTAGGTAATTTGCCTCTGAAGGTTCCATTTAGCCTCTGTGGCTGTTAGCAGTCAATATATTAGCATTTGCCTTTTTAAAAAGCTGTCTAATATGTATTTATTTTATTTTATTTATGTTATTTATAGTCTGCCTTTCTTGCTGAGACTTACATACAGTAAGTCAATACAGTCAACGGCTGGGGCATTCAATACAAAAATACAATACAGTAAGAATTGCAGAATTTGAAAACAAGCAGAAATCCAATACAGCGCTGAAAACAATGCTGAGACAAATCATAAGCAAATTGACATGACATATTAAAAAATGTGGAACTACCCAGTAAAAGCATACTTGCCGCAACAGAGAGTATTCAGTAGCATAGTCTACAGTCTCTATCCCTTTCCAAGGCATCTCTCTGAACCTTTTCCTTACAGCACAGAGCTATTACCTGTGTAAAATAAGCCTTTTAAACAATTCAGTTTTGCATAGTTTATGGAAAGCCAGGAGAGTGGGAGCTTTCCTGACCTCTTCAGCCAGGCCATTCCATATGGTGGATTTTGCCCACAGAGAATGCACAGGTATGGCAGCTGTTGATTTTGCCCATTTGCAGAGTGCTGCCTGCAGAAGGCCTTGTTCAAGTGAGTAAAGCTGCTGTGGTAGAGCATAGGGAAAGAGGTGGTCCCATAGATATGAGGGACCAAAGCCATGACGGGCTTTGAATGTGATAGCCAAAACCTTAAACTGAGCCCAGTAACTGACGGGGCGCCAATGGAGTAACTGCAGAATAGGAGTAATATGCCTGCTCTGCCTAGCTCCTGGTAATAATCAAGCTTCAGAGTTCTGCACCAACTGGAGTCTCCAACTTGACTTTGAAAGGAGACCTATGTAGAGCTCCCAACGGAGCAATGACTCTCAAACGTTTTTACCCTGAAAATCTTGTTGGTCTCCAAGGGGCTGCTGGACTCAAATCCTGCTGTTCTACTGAAGATCAACACAACTACCTACCTGAAACTACGCAGAGTGAATTACAGTAAAATAGCCGCAATGTTACCAACAGCATGGATACAGTTGGCCAGATCAGCCATGTGAAGGTAGGAAGCCATCTTCTGGGCTAAACTGAGTTTGGAGAAGACATTCCCCCTCCCCATTGAATTAACTTGCTTCTCTAGAAGCAGTGCTGGATCCAGAATAACCCCTAGGTTCTTATCCGAGTCTGCAAGAATCAGTTTCACCCTATGGAAAGTGGGAAGTGAAACATACTTCAGTATCTTCACCTTCCCAACCAGCATCACTCCTGCCTTGACTGGGTTCAGTTTCAATTTGTTTGCTTTAAACATATATTACACATTTATAAGCACTTTTGAAAGTCTTCAAGGCTCTTTTAGGTGCTACATGTCTTCTTTTTATTTTTGCTGCAACAGAATAGCATGATTATCCTACTTGAGTTATGGCTCAATCCTTAGATAAGTTATACCAAAGTCAGTGGGCTTAGAAAGGTGTAACTTGGTTTAGGGTTGCACTGTCAGTGACATACTTTTTGTTTTGATACAGCCATGCCACCAGGGTAGGGATTCCAGGTGCCCACTGGTGGCAGGCAATCTCCTGGTGGTTTACCTACCTGCTTGCTAGTGGCTGGCAACTGGTGGGAGGTTTTGGGCTGCCTGGAGATCATCCACCACCGGCAGGCACCCTGGGAACATGGGCACTGCCCAAGCTCCCAGCAGACGTGATGATATCACTTCTGGAAGTGATGTCATTGTGCCAGCAGCGGGGGCAATCCCACACTTCATTTGGGACCAGTTCTCAAAGAATTGACCCCACACACAGTGCAGGGGTGTTCCTGCAGATGGTGAAATGATGTAACTTCCAGAAGTGATGTCATCATGTCTGCTGGGAGCATGTGTGCACGCTTTCCGCACATGTGAACACACACACACACACACACAGAGAAGGCACAAGGTCAGTGCCAGCCCCCCCCCCCACTAGGAGGGTATAGGGGCCTGGCAACCCTACACCAGGGAGAGGCACTTTCTTCAGGCATTTCTGTGGCTAATGTACCATGTGTTTGGAGCCTGAATCTCCTGTCCCATTAAATTCAATGGTATTTAATTTCCCTGTGAATGTGCCTGAAGTTGCTAGTTCTGGCTCTTCCCCCGTGCCTCTTGAAATTGTCAATGAAGATGTGAGCTGCCCTCCATACCTTCTGATTGCTGTTCTCTGGCTGCATGACAAGACCTGCTGCTGCTGCTATGACTGCTATTGGTTCAGGCAGAAACATTTTCATTAACTACTTTATTGGATCGTATGGGCAGCAGAGGGAACATTCAAAGCCAATAAAAGTCTTCACTGATTTATAATGAGGTCAAAGCAGTAAAATATGCCTGCCCTATAAACTAGTACTACAAAGAGTTTCACCTTGCACAGAGACTGAAGCTAGTAGTCAGTCCAATAGGGCCAAGTGATTTCTAGGATCAGTTTTCATAGGGAATCGGAATCACTCTATCAAATATTGCTTGCTGTTATTTTAAAAAAAGCACAGATAGGAGCCTGTAGATAAACTTCAGAATTTTCTAGGAGTTTAGCTCTCACTGCCTTTAAAGCATTAACCCCCTCCCTCTTACTGTACATGCACTTACCACGGACAGGTGGTGACATATTCATAAAAACTGGTAATTTGCCATTGATGGTAACTGCAGAGACTAATGTCCATATGAGCATCCAGTTAACAGAGGAAACAATGAATTCCTATTAACATGTCCACTAGAAGAGGACCATCTTGACCTGGGCATCTGTTTGTTTGTTTGTTTGTTTTAAAAAAAATAAGCATAGGCATTTATAGATACCAAAAGCCAGAACTTCTTACAGAAACTAGATCCTCTGAAGACTCTACTGAAAGAAAGAACATGACGGCTGTAGTTGTTTACCTCCCATTATACCCTGATGACTCTTACTGTTGTTCCACAAAGAACAAAATGACTTTTAAAAAATAAATGGAAAACTTGTCTAGTACAATATTAGGCAATTCACAATAAACTACTTGGATTATCATAAAAGAGGATATTTTCTGTCTCTGAGATATCACATACATGCTGGCCCTTTCGCTAGAGTTGGTGGGAAAGTGGGCATATTTTCAGCAGGGAAAGAAAGGAGACTCTGAGGTATATGATATTGCCTTTTTGTGATGGAGTTGGGGGTGGGGAAGAAAGGCCATATATGAGAGTAGCATCTGTCCCCCCCCTTCTCTTTTGACCACTTGTGAGGGTCAAAATTGTCAATTACTAGTACTGCTGTTTTCAGAAGAGTCCTAGCTTGAAAAAACTAGCTTGTTTTCTGTAGGACTAAGTAATCCCCAGAAAAGACGAACCCCAGAGAAAATGAGCATTTAGCTGGCTCTAAATCATCACTCTTATGATGGCCTACTGCCCACAGCTTCTCTCAGTTCTCGTAAAGAGTGCTTTAAATAGATTGTAGCATGAAGTAGTATATAATCTAAATGTGGAGTAGGGTTTGCCAACAATCCAGGGGGAGGAAGTCCTACCCCTTTAACAGAGATTTAATAGGATGTTGCTTACCAGGTGCTGTTATTTCTCTCCATGCCATGTAAAGCTTCAATTGCCCATATCCACACATTAAACCTCTATTAAAGGGACAAGACATCATTTCTCCAGTTTGTTGGCAACCCTAAAGTGGAGTCCAAGTATCTGTAGACCAATTAAATCCTTGACTTCCCTTGAAGTTTGTTAATCTAGACACAGTACCAAAATGTTGAACGATTACAGCTCTTTGCTGTCTATGAAGGGCTCATCAATTACTAACAGCATCGAAGTTGTGTGCGCCTTCCTATGGCAGCAATGCTAGTACCATTGGGGACTGGATTTAACCCGCTTGGTCAAAATACTTGCAAAATTCCTTGAACAACTGGCAAGCAAGCTGTCCATTAGTACTTACTCCACCTAGCTTCTCAGTGGCAAACAGGATTGGGCAGATTTTGACCATTTGCAGACCGCTGCCCTAAGGCGATAGAGCATAGCAGAGAAACTCCTTTCCAAAATCTCTCAAACAACATTTAGTTTGGCCCTTCTCCACATTTCCCTACCAGAATCTCAGAGTGCACTTTTAAAAAACCTATTAAATTGCCTTTAGGATAAAATTACAGTGCTATCCTAAGCAAAGTTCTACCTTCCTTAGCCCATTAAACTCAGAGTTCTTAGAAGGGTGTTATTCTGCTTAGGGTGGCACACTGTCAATCTCTTTTTCATGTTATGATAATGATTTATCAGAGTGGGTGCAGAGGAAGCCTACACATACTGCATTTAGGTACTTAAGATACTTTATCTAAGAGGATATTTGAAGGGGGAGAAATGGCTTTGACAGATCTGGCTGCATGTTTAACCTGTGTGCTGTTTTATCTTGATAGACTTTTATGTTGTTTTAGTGACTCTGCATCTTATTGAATTAACCTACTAATTCAGTGGAGATAAGGGGGGGATAGCAATTAGAGGTGGGCACAGGCTGGAAAACCCCCACAAACCTTTGGCCTGTGGTACGTCATGTTTCACGGACCATGGACCATGAACTTTTCACAGGCCTGCCCCATTCACGGACTGGTTCATCGGTCCATGGTCCATCACTTCCAGGAGCTCTAGGACCACCCCCTTCACACTCAGAGATGCCAAACTTGCAGGGAGGCTTCAGCAGGCTCTCCTCCAGCCACCCTCCATGTTTGGCCAAGATTGAATTTTGGAGGTCCGAGTTACAGACCCTCAAAGCAGCCACCCCCAGGAAACTTCCAGTAGATACTGGAGTCGCAAATGCCAATTGACTTGCATTGGCTTGCAGCACCAAAAAGTTGCAATGAAGCAAAAATCAAACACAAAAGGGTGGGGGAAGAACCCCTCACTCACCACACAGACACCTTCCCAGCCATTGCCTAGGGAATTAATTCTTGCTCCTTGCTCGCATAGAGAAGAATGGAAGCTCTCCGGTTGACAGCCAGAGCTGCCTATCAAGTTTATAAGGGTTAGGATTGGTGTGTTCCCAGGGCTGCAGAACGTCCCTCCCCTCCGTAGCCTAGGGAATTAATTCTTGCTCCTTGCTCACATAGAGAAGAATGGGAGCTCTCTGGTTGGCACCCAGAGCTGCCTATCAAGGTTTTGAGGGCTAGGATTTGTGTGTTCCAAGGGCTGCAGAAGGTCTGTGGATGTCCATTCCATTGCCTAGGGAATTGATAGATCGGCACCAGGATGTCTGGACTCATTGACCACAGACCAATGGACTTGCCCAAACGGACCAATGTTTGTGAAAAATGTGAGTCCCACGAACCGCGTGTTCACAAACCATGAGCCAGGCTGGACTGTATCAAATTTAGGTCCATTTTGCAGACCGGGCTCACGTCTAACAGCAATATTCTAAATAAACGTTTTTTATTTTCAGCAAAATGTTCTGAAATAAAAGGAACAATGGAATACAAATTGACCAATGAGATACAGTACAGTGTCTGAGTAACTGGGAAGAGCAATATCAAGATGATTAGTATTACAAGGAAAGTGTGTCACAGAAATCACTTGACTTTTTCCTTCTCCCGAAATGGCAGCATTCAACTGAGAGGCAACAAAATGGATCAATAGGCTTTCATGCTTGAATGACATAAACAGACCTCTCCACAAACCCCTACAGATCCAAAACAAAAGGGCCAAGGAACAACTGTAATCCCACAAATAAAAATGAAATGCTCTGTGGCTTAGGAAACTAGTTTGCTTGCAAAATTGCCCCTGAAATGTGCAGAAATTTTTCTCCCTAACCAACCTGCCTACAATTAAGAAAAAAAGAGTATTTCAGCAGGATTTGCATAGATTTTCATATTATTAGAGATGGAAACTTCCTTTTGGAATCCTTTTTCTTCCTTTTTAGGCTGCAGTTAAACTAGGGAATGTTATCCAATGTTTAGTAAGGAAAGTAGACAACTGTACTAACTTCTATATCCAGCTGTGATTTTCCCATGTGCAACTCTGACACATGTACAACACTTTGCAGCATGCGGATATCGCTGACCCAGACCATATGGATTGGCTTATGAAAAGCAAGATATTCTCTGTATTGTAAAGGCTTCAGATCAGGGCAAGAGGTTTGTTTAAAAGAATGTACTTTTGATGTTCCTAAAAACACATATTACTGCCACTGCTCTCTGGGGCCAAGATTCTGGACTAACACAGCTACTCATCTGGAATGATTATTTATTGAGGACATTTTTATGTTTCCTCTCTGGAGTCTTTTTAAAGGTGGCTTACAAGTAAAAGTAGCATAAAATCATTGTAAGTTTCCACCAACATAAAAAATCAAGCCTTTTAACAATACCAAGCCATGTTTTAAAAATCAGCTATTAAAAAACAAGCAAACCGAGGGACATAAAAACAGCATGAAGCTATCCATAAAATATAACTCAGAGCAGAAGTAGATCATAAAATGGCTAAAAAAAACAAACACACATCTTGTTTAAAAGCCTGAATAAAAAATGTTTTGGCCCAGCATGAAGATGTTATGACTAGACATGGGCACGTAGAGCAATACAAACGAAAAAAACCCATGAACATCGCGTCCGTCTGTTTACGAACAAGCTGTTCACATGAGTCCCCATTCCAAATGAACAAGTGGTCATTGCAAAGCCTCGTTCGTTGCACTCGGCAGCCGTTCATCAAGCCAGACAGTCTGGTGCCTTTCAATCAATTCCCCTGGCAACGGCAGGAACTGAACTCTGTCTGAAGTCCTTCTGGCTTTCCTTCTGGTTTTAACCCTTCAGCTTCTAGCAGACAGTCCAGTTTTTGCCTCTCAGAAGAGAAATAGACAGCAAAGGGGGGGGGGCATGGGTCATACCTTTCCCAGGGTGCAATCTCTCTGAAACTTGGGGGGGTCTTTAGAGGACAGTGAGGACTATGTCCCCTGCAAATTTGGTGGGTATTGGACATTGGGTAGGTCAGCTTTGTAACCCCTCAAAGTAGCTTCCAACAGGCAGTACAGTTTTTGCCACTGTAAAGAGAAAATGACAGCAAAGGGGGCGGTGCTGGCTCTCCCAGTGACTCTTCCCACTGGCACCGGGAAGGAGCAGCCCCGCAGCGCTGCTCAGCCCACTGTCAGAGGGATGAGGAGATTCTCCTTGTCTCTCTGACAGTGGGCAAAAGCGCCCCCGTGGTAGCGCCAACTCTGCCCACTGTCAGAGGGACCGGGATAGTCTCTCCTTATCCCTCTGACAGCGGGCAGAAGCAACCCCATGGTGGTGGCGGCTCTGCCTGCTGTCAGAGGGACGAGGAGAGTCTCTCCTCATCCCTCTGACAGAGGGCAGAAGTGGCCCCCATGGCGGCACTGGCTCTGTCCGCTGTCAGTGGGATGAGGCAAGCCTCTTCATCCCTCTGACAGTGGGCAGAAGCGGCCCTGTGGCGCCGGCTCTGCCCGCTGTCAGAGGGACAGAGAGAATCTTTCTGTCCCTCTCGTACCCAGCAGCAGCAGCCCGGTGGTGCTGGGGTGGGGCAGAGGGGTGGGGGATGGGGGTTGTGGGGTGTTTAAAGGGCCTGCCCCTTGCACGTGGCAGGAAAGGGCCCTTTAAACTATCAGCTGTCAGGCGGCAACAGGAAATCCCTCCCCGTCACCTGCCAGCTGATAGTTTAAAGGGTCACGAACATGAACTCCGAACATGTTTGTTAAGGGGACATGTTTGCTTCTGTTTGTTGTTCATTGTTCATGGATGGCAACGAACAACAAACAGGGTGTTCGCATTTTTTTTCCTGTTAGTTATGACAGGTGCCAGCTGAGCTTCAAGGGGGAATGGCATGGCAAAGAAAAGGGTTTCTAGTTGCCCCTTGTCTCACCCCTGAAGGTTGAGGCGCAAACAGCAGGGCTTGGGAGGCAGAGATTAAATGGTAGACTGGACAGCATAGGCTGAAGTGGTCCTTTGAGTATCCTGGCCCCAAGCTGTTTGAATTGTGCCTAGACGCAGATAAGTAGCCAGTGCAGATCTTTCAGAATAAGGTGATGTGATTCCTGCAACCAACACATGACAATGGGCTCCCTAGACTTGTATCCAGTAATTTTAATACTGGGCCCTTTAATTTGGATTCATTTAACCATCTCGGTTCTTCATTCATTCTTTTGGGTTAAGTTTTCTCCCACCCACACACACACACACACTTTTTTGTCTCTTTCTCAAAGTGGCTTAGCCATTTGAATAGCTCCTTTAGTAATAAAAGCTAGTTTAAAAATTTAACACAATTTAGGTAGTCTTATGCAGATGTCTACTTGTAAATCTGTGCAGGAAATCTCATTGGGATACACTGATAGAGCACAAAGTGTAGGAAGTCTGTTCTGTGGGCAGCTCTTGGTATGCTTCAGCAGGGCCAGAGTGGGTTTAAGAGAATAGATTAGACTGAATGAGAAGCATAATCTGCAGTGAAATTGGGGTTTAACAAGGAGTGTGCAATGGAGTGAGAAATATTGCTTCCATATGCTTGAGAAAACCACATGTTGAACAGAAGGAATGATAGTCTCTCAAAGCAATCTGCAAGGTCTGGCAAAGTTTAAGTAACTCCTCATGACTAGTAGAATAAGCAAAATGTTTGAGTGCATCAACATTTGGGGGTGTTAATGAAGAATTCGTGAGAGGGGGAGAATCAGAATTTCTTTTTTTAAAATATACAATTTAGCATAAAATTGTATACATATACATTTGCCTCCTGAAATCATTCTTGAAAAGTATTAGCTACTGGATGAGAACACAGCTATATTTTGTGGATACTAAGTAAAGAAACAAGTATGGAATATTGAAACGCACGCAGTTGCTAATGGATCACATAGTGCTGTATGTATGTCCAGGTCCTCTTAGTCAGTATCGAAGTATCTTGCATTATTTATGAAATGAGACTGCGTCTTTCAAGGCACAAGCCTTAATGTTTAGGACTTTCAGCCCTTTGAAGTGCATTTTATCAGGTTAACTTCAAGGCAATTTTTTAGGTCTTCAAATATTGAACTCTCCTACCAGAAAGCAAACAAATAACTTGGAGTTGTGGGTATGATTACTGGATGTTGCTTGGGTTTAATGTCTGTAGAGACAACCGTACCATCAAGTGAGCTCCAATATAGTTATTACAATAACTGGAATGTGTGAGGCCTATGTTTAACTGAGCAGCAAATGACTTCCTGTCATTATTGTGAATGTTTACATGGAGATCTTATACCAGAGTCAGAAGACATCTGGCTTGCAAGTGGCAAATTATGGTGAGGTGATATGTGGCAAAGGTTGCAAAGGATTGAATGGGTTGTACTTTAGCAGATAACCTCTTGGCTGGTTTTTTTATGAGGCGTTCAAAGAGCCGGTTGCTCTGGGTCAGATTTGTTAAACACTTTTGAGTATTCAAGATAACAAATGGCATAAATAGCTGGTTGGTATTAATTACTCCTAAAACCAGGGGGTTTTTTTCTGGGAAAAGAGGTGGCAGAACTCTCAAGAGGGAAATGAGGAAGAAACACACGGGATTCTTTGAAATCGTATTATTTTCAAGCACTATTGCAGAGTATTTTCAAGAGGTGCCGGAACTCCGTTCCCCCACGTTCCCCCTGAAAAAAAGCCCTGCCTAAAACAGTTAACTGCTGATAACATATTCTTGATGTGTGTAGTTACAACTTGACAGAGCAAGGTTGCCAACTTCTAGGTGGGGGCTGGCAATCTCCTGGAATTGCAACTGATTTCCAGAGTGCAGAGATTAGTTCCCCTGGAGAAAATGACAGCTTTGGAGGGTGGACTGTATGTCATTTACTCTGCTCAGGTTTCTCCCAAACCCCACCTTCCCCAGCCTCCACCCCCAAATCTCCTGGAATTTCCCAACCCAGCATTGGCAATCCTATGACAGAGTAACCGGGTCATTGTCTTTTCTTATACTGTTTCACAAGCCTGGGCCATCAAGACCACCAAGCATAGAGGGCAATGTTTTTAATAGAAATATAATATAATGATTGTTGAGAACTTTGCAGGGAACATAGGCCAAGGGAATATATAGATTTCTACATCCGTGATCACTTGTGAGCCTCACCTTCCCTCTCTTTGCCAGACAGAAAGGGCCAGGGACATGGGGGATACCACAGGAATGGCGGCATAACATCACTTTTGGCTCTGGTGTAAACCCAGAAGTGGCATCATTGTGTTAATGTGATGCAGAATTCACCAGAAACATCACGTTTTTTATATAAAGGTAAATAGGCAATGAAATATCACTGAGCCTCATAAGGAAAAATCAACTGGCATTCACTGAATAGTTGGTCTAATATTAAAAAATAGGAATTCAGACAGATTTTTCCTGAGGAACAGAAAAAAATATTGAATTAATTTGCAATACTTTATTTTCAAAAAGATATATTATACACGGAGCAGTTTCTTTTGTTTTTAGAACCTTCCACTTTAAGGAACTCTAACTTGGGTGTAACGGGAGATTTGCACAGCACTAAATTGTACCATATTATTGGCTCAAAATAATGTTTGTGTCCAGATTTCTTTGCTGTTTGTACTGAACATATCAAAATGCACTCTGCCGTAATCACATACAATTCATTTTTGTACAGCAGTTTCTTTTGTCACATATATGATGTCACCCCCTATGCATTCTATGATCTCTAGCTATAAATTGCCTTGCTGGTAGATTGTTTTAGCAATAAATGAGAACTGCAATGAAATGAGAGAGATCAGAATTCTCTCTCTCTCTCTCTCTCTCTCTCTCTCTCTCTCCAGACTGATGATATGACAGGCTAGATAAGGTATAACTAATCTATGCTGAGGAGACATAATAATGGGTAAGCTGACAGGCTGGAGTTTTAACTCTGTCACTCCTCTTGGATACTTAAAGAAAAAAATGCTATTTTCTGCTGTACCTTCCTTTACTCTGGCAAACACCCACAGCTGAGTCAGCTGACTGAATGGGGAAACTGTCATTTTAAGAAAGCTTCCGCCCACTGGGGTGAAGAAACAATTTCAGTTCTCTTGGGAGAAAACTTAAAAGGTGAGAGAGAACTCGGCTTAAGGTGGGAGTGAAATGAT
The DNA here is from genome assembly GCF_028583425.1 of Eublepharis macularius. Classification (NCBI taxonomy): domain Eukaryota; kingdom Metazoa; phylum Chordata; class Lepidosauria; order Squamata; family Eublepharidae; genus Eublepharis; species Eublepharis macularius. The sequence goes on from NC_072798.1 coordinate 62,632,124, forward strand.
GCTAAGATAATTGTGAGACACAAATGACTAACTTAACCTTTCATTTTCCAGAAGTATTAAATCTTATGTCTCAATGTGAATTTCCATTATAAAGCTGGGAGAGAAACGCCTCCAAGTACAAAAACAGTCAATTCCTAATGAAGAACAGCAATACCTGGATACGGCGATGATATTTGTGAAAGCTACATATGCTCTTTTGTCTACTTAAAATGGAAAACATGGAACTATGAGGAGAGTGTGAATATGAAAAGCCAACAAAACATTTTGTCTGAGCCCAGTATTAAAATCTTACCTACATTTATGAGTTAAAGCATAAATCACAGCACCTCTGCTCAAGACAGGTGTACACTGTTTTTCCTTAAGAAGTCTGTGATGGCCGTACGGTTGCAGAACAGACCTTTGGAGTCCACCCTGACTGTATAGCTCCATAAAGATATCCTGTAGAAGGAGAAATGTCCAGCCTCCAGCACTGCTTCTAACAGTGTGTACAAGGTACCAAACTCATCTGGATGGCAAAACAACACAGTAAAATCAATGTACATTGTATGCACTTTCAAAGTTGTATACTGTGTTTGCCTTTAAGGAGGCCATCAGGATACAAGACAAACTTACCTCTGCTTTTGTCCCCACAACAACCCTGTGAGGTAGGGCAGACTGAGAAAGAGAGAGTGATTGGCTCAAGTTAATCCAGTGAACTTCATGGCATTGTGGAGATTTGAACCCAGGTCCCACCTCAACACTCTAGCCACTTTACTATACTGGTGCTATACAATTACTCAGAAGCTTTTAAATTGTCATGTGAGGAAAACAAATTCTTTCCCCAGATTAAATCTAATTTTAATCTAAATCTTGATGCAGCTGCACTGGCTTCCAGTTGGCTTCTGAATCAAATTCAAGGTGTTGGTTTTAATGGTCTGGGACCCTCATACCTATGGGACCACCTCTCTCAGCATAACCCCCACGTGCCCTGTGGTCCACAAATCAAGGTCTGTTAGTGGTTTCTAGCTCTAGGGTTGTTCAATTTTCTTTGACCAGAGGGGGGGGGCTTTTATTATTATTTATTATTTATTATATTACATTTCTAAACCACCCTCCCCATCAGATGGGCTCAGGGTGGTGTAACAACAACGATTCACACATACAATTTAAAACAGTAAAAACATTATAATTAAACATTTAAAACATTAAACATTTAAAACATTTTTCTGTATACAATAAAATTTCTCAGCGGTGGATATAAATAATTAAAATTCAGCATTTTAAAGGCAGGGCCTGGGTCTTGCAAAATGCCCTGCGTCACACTTTATGAGCTCCTGCATGGGTGGTGGACGGTCTTCAGTGGCATGGCTGGCGAGAGGACAGCCTAGCCCCCACCAAATGCCTGGCGGAACATCTCCACCTTGCAGGCCTGGCGGAAAGATAACAAATCCCGCCGGGCCCTAGTCTCCTCAGACAGAGAGTTCTACCAGGTCGGAGCCAGGGCTGAAAAGGCCCTGGCTCTGGTAGAGGCCAGACGGACCTCCCTGGGGCCGGGGACCATCAGCAACTGCTTACTAGCTGATCAAAGTGACCTCCGGGGAACATATGGGGAGAGGTGGTCCCGAAGGTATGCTGGCCCCAGTCCGCATAGGGCTTTATAGGTCAACACCAAAACCTTGAACCGGACCTGGTACTCAACTGGTAACCAGTGTAGCTGTCGGAGGATAGGTGTTATATGTGCCATGGTTGGAGCTCTGGCAATCACTCATGCAGCTGCATTCTGAACCAGTTGCAGTTTGCGGATCAGGCCCAAGGGAAGCCCTGCATAGAGCGAGTTACAGTAGTCTAATCTGGAGGTGACCATTGCCTGGATCACTGTCGTAAGGTCATGGGTCGATAAGTAAGGGACAAGTTGTCGAGCCTGTCTTAGATAGAAGAATGAGGATCGAACAACCGCTGCGACCTGTGCCTCCATAGATAGGGAAGCATCTAGGACCACCCCCAGGCTCCTAACTCTCAACAGCGGCACAAGCGGCACTCCATTGAGAGCCAGGAGCCGGAGTCCCGCACCCATGGACCCTAGACCCACATGCAGGACCTCTGTCTTCATGGGATTCAATTTCAGCCGACTCTGTTTCAACCATCCAGTCACAGCTTCGAAGGCACGTTCCAGGACATCTGGGGCAGAGTCAGGCCGGCCGGCCATCATCAAATACAATTGGGTGTCATCTGCATATTGATGGCACCCAAGTCCGAGATTCTGTACCAGCTGGGCGCATGTATACATTAAATAGCAAGGGGGAGAGTATTGCCCCTTGAGGGACACTGCACACCAATGGGTGGAGGGGTGACAACTTCTCCCCTAAAGCCACCCTCTGTCCCCGACCATGGAGAAAAGAGACAAACCACTGCAAGGCTGTCCCTCGTATCCCCACATTGGCAAGGCGGTGGATCAGCAGGTCATGGTCGACCGTATCAAATGCTGCTGATAGATCTAACAATATCAGCAGCGCCGACCTGCCTTGATCCAGCTGTCTACGGAGATCATCCATCCGGGCGACCAGTAACATCTCTGTCCCATGCCCCGGACTGGAAGGGATCAGGGGATGAGGAATCATTCAGGAAGACCTGTAGCTGCTCTACCACTGTTTACAGTGGTACAATTGTGGCTCCCTCCCTTTTACAGTTTACAACATTTACAGTTGTGGCTCCCTCCCCCTGGAATACATTAAGAGAGGAGACTCCCTCCCTCCAGGATTTGATAACACTCCAAAGGGCCTGCAAACCAAAGATGTTTCATTTAGCATTTGGAGGCTGATTCAAACATATGTATTGACTTAACTTCATATGATTTATTTATTATAGACAATAGACATGAATATGTTTGGGGATGGCACTCTTCTTTTAGATGTTCATTTAGTTGTATGGGTTTTAATGTTTATATTCTACTATGGGTTTTAATGTTGTATTTTACTATGTTAATAGTTATTAATGTCTATATTTTATTTTCAATGTTTGTATTTTATATGTGTGTTATAAACAGCCTCAAGCACCAGACATGGTGCTTGTGGCAGTATATAAGTTGAATAAATAAATAAATTCCTCCGTTGCAAAGGTGGCACACTGCAGTATGTTATCATATGCCAATATTTTTAAGTCTCATTGATTTTAATGTGAGAGTTGATAACATCAACAACAATAACAACAGTGTGCTTGTATACTGCCCTTCTGGCAGTTTAGTGCCACATTCAGAATGGTGAACAAAATCGGTGTTATTATTATCCCCACAATACAGCCGGAGCTGAGAGGAGTGGGTTTCCCAAGGCCGCATGCAGAGTTCATGACAGCAGTGGAACTAGCAAAGTGCTGATTTGAAGCCCAGCCACTTAACTACTATATTATAGCAGCTGAGCATATATTTGCACTTCTACTGAAATCCATGAGATTCAAACATTTTGAACTTCAGTCAGACTGAGTTAATGTTTTTCCTCCCTAAGGTTTCCAAACAAGGTGTTTGCATTTGTATGCAAATATCTTTTTCAAACCCTGAGCTTGTTGAACCTAAGTGCTGGAGAGGTATTTCATATTGCTCTTTTATGTCTTGATGGAGAACACTGGAGCACACTACTGCAGAACATAGTTTAAGGGTCAAACTAAACGAGACGCCAGGCACAGGTTCATTCCACTGGCCAGTGACACAGTTTTACCTGGGAACTGTAGTCTTCAAAGACAGAGCCACATGGGCTCACTGGGGAACATGAGGGATTCCTTTGCAGTCCTCAACTACCTCTGCGTGCTTCTCAATTGCTCCCCCCCCCAACACACTCTGGCTGCTTGCCTGGCTCCCTTCCCCCACCCCTGGTTGTCAGAGTGGTAGTGGCCACTCGCCTGGGGCTGCAGGCCATCATCCACCAGTGTCACCTTCCTCCTACCTTTGCTCCCTCTGGGAGTACGGGTGTGCAGCCATCCAGAGCACTGAGGGAAGAAGGGGCAGGCAAGCATCTGGAGTGCGAGGGAAGGGAGGAAACTGGCCAAGCAGCCAACAGAGGTAGTGGAAGGTTGTGTGGGAATCCCTCCTGTCCTCAGTGAGCCCACACTGCTCTGTCTTTGAAAACTACCATTCCCAGGCAAAATTTCATCACTGGCCACTAGAACGAATCCATGTCTGGCATCTCATTTATCTTGATCTGCATATTCTAGCCTCCGAGCATGCAATGGTGGTGGAAGATCCCAGGAACCATTACTGGCGTACATGAGTTCTGCACTTCTTGGCAACTGGGACATTATTCCAAAATGAAATCTCTTATGATTTATCTCTGGTCATTTCAGCTTGGTGGGGAAGACCTGAGGTTGGGCTGTTTGCTGGCATTTAGCCAAAATTACATGCTGGCGCCAGACAGGCTCATCATATTATCTCAGGCTTGCTTGTGTTACTCGAGCTGATAATTGTTTGTGTGGGATCCTTAGAACATGGAAATGACTGCTTATTGTGGCATTCCAAATTAATTTGGATTTTGATTTATTTGATTCCTCTGTCATTACCAGAGGATGGTACTCAGTTTTTCTTTCTAGGAAACAAAGATATGGACGTATTATAGAAAAATCAAAGTGGCTTAGTTCTCTTTTGACTATAGAGGGTACAGCTAATGTAGAAGTCTTTGGTTTAATAAGAAAGCCAGTATAAGCATTTGCATTTCACTGCTACAACCACAGGAGCTGGCCTCTTTCCATTAGCTTTTCTCTACTGCCCCGAGATCTCTCTCCTGGGTAGTAAATATCAGGGCATCCTGCATGAAGGTGGGATTTTTTGTTGTTGATCCATCACTTTGTACTTTACTCTTATCTATTATTATTCTGTCCCGACATCCAGTTTGGAGAAAACCTTTTGGAAAGCTTCACAGTGGAGTGTTACCCTCCTGAAGGGTTTGGTATCTTCTGCAGACCCAGCAGCTACCCCCACTTTTCACCCCTCACTTCATATAACTTATTCATAAGTTCAATAGCACAAGTAATAATTCAGACGTCATTATAAGGCAGTCCTTACTTAAGGGGTTAATTAGGCATTGGCTACAATCCAACCAAGTGTTATGTGCTGCTGTGATTTTTCTGCGGATGTTACCACTTTAGGCAACTTGGGAATTTGGGTTGAAAGATACAACAGAAATCCATATAGGAATGTATATGGGAGACCAGGGTTATCACTCTATCCTAATTGCTAGGGCAGCAATTCAGTGCTGTTACACTACTGCTGATCTGTCTCCTTCCAGCCCATCTTTGCCACATGCCAGCTGTTTGAGATCACATGGGATGAAGAGGGGATAGCCAGAGGCACTTTTTAAAGTAACAATTAAGGGGAAAGACCCTCCTTCGGAAGGGGGGGGGGGTGGATATAGAGATTCTTCAATAGTACATTAATAAATATTTTTGTATATATTTTTTAAAATATTTCTTGTTATGTAAAGTGCCAAGTGCTGAAATGTGCAATGTAATAACCAATGATCAGGAATACCTATAAATATAATAATGTAACCTTATATGAGAAGACTATGTAACAATCCTTCCTGTCATCACATACAATCAATGTTACAATATTACAATAAGTTAACACTACAATGAAATATATAGTCCACAAGTCCAATAGGTGAAAAAGGTGTCCTCAAAGTTAATCTTGCAGGTAAGTATTCTTCAGTATTATTAGTAAATTATATTCCTTCTCTTTACAGGTACAGTCACTATGTGTCAACCAGATGTTCCCACTGGAATGATATTCCTACTCCAGAATGTAAAAATCATGTTGCAGGGCAGAGCCTGACGGGGCTTGTTTGCAACTTTCCCATTTCGTGTTTAAAACTTTTTCAAAGGCTCATCATTCCATAATTGAGGACTTGCATTCTTCAGACTCTTATCACCAGCTTGGCTAACTTTACTCTAGTTTATGGGTCTGGGAGCAATAAAAATGGGCACCATCTACATAGCTTGCCTGTTGGTTTAAGCCACAAATCTCAGAAATTTTTCTTTTTTTTCTTCAAGGGATAATGTTTATTGAAGGCCCTAACTGGCAGATGGAGCCTCAATCAACCACTTAACTAAAAATGGCTCTTCAATTTGATAAGAAACTTACAAGCAACACAGGCATACATGTGCAGGACTGAAAATCAGATCAAAAATGTTCTCCGAGAGAAAAAGAACTAAATTTGACCAAGGGACTAAGGTCTTTTCCACACAAAGCCATTTCACCATTTCTGTTTCCATACAGCTTCAACGTACTCAAGTTCTGCATGAATAGTCAAAATACTCCGATTCAAACGGCTTCTCAGACTCTTTTGCATTCTGTGTGGAGAAAGGCTGCATCTGCCACAGAATCGATCTTTCTCTGGCCTTTCTGCAGCTTTGTCCCTGCACACATACCCCAATGCCTTTTTTTTAACAAGGAAGTTGACAGCTTTCTTAAAGTGCAAAGTGTTTTCTTTGCAGAATGCTCTGGCCCTGCCTTTTGCACTTTCTTTTATCCCCCTGCATCTTGATTGATTGAACAGCAATGTGTAACCACATCCTTTCCTCCCCCTTAAAAAAAAATTATTAAAACAAACAGGTTCCAAATACATGCAAAAGATACCAATATTTGTAAAACACATTATCAGTCTAAGTCCCCTCATCCTGCCTCCAAAGACATATAAAAACCCTTCACCATCAAGTGAAAATATCAATACTATTTCCAATTATATATTTGCTAGTTCCATTCTTTATATTGATCTTGACCATAAAAGATCTATTCTATAAATATCTCTATTTTTCCGATAAGCAGTTAAAGTATAGATCTCCTGTATTTTCAACAACCAATCTTGTAGTCTAGGAGGTTTTTAAATTATTATTATTTCCATTGCCTGGCAAAATCTAGCCTGGCAGCTGTAATCATGTGTAAGGCAACCATTTGCTGATCTCTAGATAAATCAAGTAAATAATTCAACAGCAGTGTCTCTGGTTTATGGGGAATTTGTTCTTCCAATCCCATTGATACAATTTTCACCACTTGCTTCCAATAACTGAAGGCATGTATACACATCTATTACAGGGGGGGTGGGTGGGAATCTTTGTTATCTTCTTTACAGAACTAACATATGCAGGTACCAGTCTTATAAATCTATGCCAGTCTTAAAGGAGTTAAATGCCACCTGTAAATAATTTTCAATAAATTTTCTCTAAAAGACAGGCAAACTATGAAAGAAATACCATGAGTGCAAATAAATGTCCATGCTGAATCATCTAAGTTGTTTCCAATATTTTTTTGCCACCTAACTGTGAAAGGTTTGATCAGGTTTGAGCATCATTTTCAATAAACAAGAATACATATTAGAAATAATACTTTTATCATCTGCTAAAAGCAATTCCTGAAACTCTTTTATGGCCTTAAAATAACTTCTTTTTGTATCAGTTTGCATAGATACCCTCTAACTTTGACTTTCCTCCCCTTTCTTCCCCCACCACTCTCAGTTGTCATCCGTATTTTTAAAAATGTCACCAGTGTTTGTTGTGTGTTGTGTGTGCATGCTAACTTCGGCAGTTAACCTTAGCAGTAAATTGTCTTCTCACAATACTAAAAGCTATCAAGTGAAAAAGTGGTGTGTGTGGTGGTGGGGACCTTGGTTTGTCCTTTTTTTTTTTTTTTTTGGCGGGCCCCAGGATCTGGGCTCAAGCCCTATTGGTGCTTGACACACTTGTGCAATCTCTCTGTGTTAATTTCCAAATTATTTCTATATTTAAGCTGTGCCTTCTTTTTTGTTTCACTGAACAAAATCCAAGATGTCAGCACAGACATCAATATAGGCAGTGATTGTATATTAAAATTCAGTCATTGCAACATTTTTGTATTTCGTTGGAGAAGGCATTGCATTATTCCTGATATTAAGAGGTCCTGTACATTATGCTATAGTTTGAATAGCCTTTCTGGGCTAGCATACATCTACATCACAGATAGGTGAAATCAGAGTGCTGAGATCTGTGATGTTCCACAAGCAACGTTGGGCCCATGGTCTCCTATGGCATGTTGTTCTGTATTAAAGAGTCACAGCCAGTTCTTTGCCCTTTGCTCCTGCACTGAATCTTCTGGAAGAGGAAGTGCAGAATGGCCTGAAGGCCTAATTATTGAGAGTCATCAGTTGATTTAGTTTTGCCAAGAAAAGAGTGTGTTGCATTGATGAGTGCACTGGTATGTCCTGCTCCGTTTAAGAAGATTCTTTTGCAGACACGGAAGGAAATTAAACTGTTGATTTTGTGCCAGGATAAAACATTGCTAAAAGAGGGATCAGTTTCACAATTAACATTAAATAGTTATGTTCTTCCTCATTCTCCTCCAAAGAGCAATATCAGCCTACATGCATTTTTGTCATATAGCAAGAAGGTATCTAAATATTAATCCCCATTTGGTCTGCATGGAAGTTCCTTGCGGTTTTCTTCCCATTCATTACTACATGAGCACTACTTTCTTGGCTTGGACTAAGAAGAGCAAGAAGGCTGAGGAATAAGCAAGGCCAGGGTTTAGCTATCCCCCCCCCCCAATGAAATGCCTCACAGAAGATCTGGCTCAGGCTTGGCATCTTACAATGATATCTGCCAGCTGTCAACTTATTGTAAACCAGTGAGGTTGGAAGCTGTCATTTTAAAGGCACGTATTTGCTTCCTAGAATGCTACAGCCTTCACACCTGCCAGAAAATGTCAGCATGTTTATGCCAAGAATAAAAATGTGGGCTTATGTGTCATTCCTCAAGTAAGTGCTGCACTCATCATTCTGCTTACTCTCCTTGACTAAGATCAGTCATACTTGGGTTGCGAGCCAAACCAGAGAGGAAGAAATATTACTCTGGTGGGCAATAACTCCATGGCATCATTCCAGGTTCAAATTCAAGCCTGGCATCTCCAGATATCCAGCAGCCGGGCTGGTTTAAGCATTCCTCATCCTAAATCACCATTTGAGAACAAATTTTGGACTGGACTTTTAAATACTCAAAACAAAGCTTGCTTTTTATTTAAAAACTGTAATTACAAAGAGCAAAAAGGCTGTGACCAAGTTACCTGGGCCAGGACCTTGTAAAGTGTTTCGAATGTTTTGCAGATTTGTGTTCTTGCATAGCTTCCCCTATAGCTGACTCTCATCTCCCTCCCCATCTGCCACTTGCTTGATCTACCCAAATGAAAAGAAAAGTCTCTTTACAACAGAGGTGCTTTCCTTGATTGACTTGAACCTGCTGGGTGAAAGAGGGGAAGCTGCATGGCTTGTCTCTCTAGTATTTCAGCACTGTACATCTGACTGCCTAAGCTGGGAGTGTTTGTGTTTAATGGAGTTCCTAAATAGAGATGGCCACAAACCAAAATACGAACCAAAGTTCGTGATGAACCAGGCCAGTTTGTGGTTCACAAACCAGTGGTTCGTCAGAGCTCATTTCTGATGAACCGCCATGAACTTTAAGGTGGTTCATTTGGTTCAGTTTTTTGGTTCGTCACTGCAGACAGTCTGGCACCGATCAATCAGTTTCCTAGGCAACAGAGGATGGACTTCTGGCAGACCTCCTGCTGACCCGGAAGTGGCCTTCTGCTGGCCCGGAAGTGACAATTTCCTGCCCTGTATCTGACATTTTCACGAACCCAATGAACCAGTTTGTGAACCAGGGCAGGTTTGTGAAAGTTTGTAGTTCATGAAATGTGATGAACCACGAACCGCACGGGTCATTTTTTTCCTGGTTTGCGCCCATCTCTATTCCTAAACTGGATTTCAAAATAATTATTAGTGCAATAGTGTGCAACTGGAACTTCAGCTTATTTCAGAAAGTATTGAGCATGAGGAATCTGATTAACATTCTAGCCTGATGAATGCCACTGACTGTGCTGGTACAAAAGTAGTACATATCTGGACTGCAAACATTACATGAGCTGCCCATGATGATGATGATGATGATGATGATGATGACATTTGATTTATATACACCCTTCAGGACAACTTAATGCCCACTCAGAGTGGTTTACAAAGTATGCCATTATTATCCCCACAACAAAACACCCTGGGAGGTGGGTAGGGCTGAGAATGCTCCAGAGAACTGTGACTAGCTCAAGGTCACCCAGCTGGCTCTAAGTGGAGGAGTGGGGAATCAAACCCGGCTCTCCAGATTAGAGTCCCATGCTCTTAACCACTACACCAAACCCTATCATGATAGGGTGTAAGCAACCTATTAAACTGTGAGGCTCCACTAGGAGCAGCTCCCCAATTTCCCATTTTGACAAATGCCATGAATGACATGTTCAAAATATTGTTCATTTTACATTTTTAAAAATTATCAATATGATCATATAGAATGTTTGACTCAAGATAAAAGAATCATGCAAGAAGGTAAGTTTGATTTTTTGAATGCCTTTTTTGCAAAAACTGAATCATCACTCCCTGAAATCTTGGAGAACTGCTGGCAGCCAGAGTAGACCGCGCTTCATTTATATGCTTATCGTTTGTGTACATGTGATATCTTTCCACTCTCAGGTGGGCTTCTTAATACTTTTCTTTTATGAAACTGTCCAAGAAATGTTTGAGAGAACTTAGGCTGCAGCGGGCAGTGTGTTGGGCTTGGATGCAAGACTGTCAGATCCAAATCTTTATTTAGCAGTGAAACTCACTGGGTGGCCTTCAGCAAATGGTTCTCTTGATCAAGAGGCTGTCATGCGGTTGAAATTCCTCTGTGAGATCTTGGAAGAAAAGCAGGGTCCAAATACATCTAACAAATGAATACAGTGTCACAGTTCCACATGAAATACAATGAAAACAATGTAGCTAGCTCGGTTTTTCATGTGTGCTTCATAAGATGCAGACAGGTTTCCAATGCATCCATTGGCTTCTATGCCCGGCAAGGCTAAAGTTGCTGAAAGAGATGTTTATAAGGGATTTTGCAGAATTACCTACAGATGCTGGGCTAGTGATAACTAGGGATGTTGCTGGATTTCATGAACACACTGTTTCAATTTGAAAACCCCAGTTACTGCCATGAGTTCTTCCCATTTGGGACAGAATTGCTGTCATTTTTTTCTGAGGCATATGAATGAAGTTTTGAAGTATTATTACTGCTAAAAATCCCATCTGTTTGTGCATCTGTTAAATAAGTTAGAAATACCAGCCACAAAAATGGGCATAGCAAAAAAGTTCTCACAGTCACAGCGTAATGCCACCCACCTACCCTGGAATAAAAAAGAGCACGTTGACTATCCCCATGAGTGATGAGGAGGAGCAAAGTATAGGATGTCACCCCAATTAGACTTTGTATATACAATGCTATTTCCTGTAGTAGAAGCAGATAGGTTGCATGTTTGGGGGTTTTCTGCCAGCTGGGAAAGGAGGGCTGGATTATTATTAAAGTGTCAGCATAAAACATGCAAAAGCATATAAAATATGTACTTAAATAAACAGAACAACCCATGCTTATTCCAGTCTATCAGATATGCTAGCTCAGTTCAGTGATCTGACTGTTGAGGATATAAGGTGGTGGGAAGCATTCCCCAATGGAGCGGGCGAAGAGCTGCAACTCAGTAATAAAAGATCAGTCTTGCTAATCGTCTCACTCAGAATAAGAACCAAGTGACACTTTGCACTGGAAACTCTGAATAGATCTTGAATATATATTTTTAAAAAGCGGCCACCAGGGGAGCATTTGGGACCTAAATTATAGCAGTGGGCGAAGGGGGTTTAAGTCTTTCCACTATGCTGCCTTCCAGATTAAACCACCTGCCCTGTCATTCATTCCAGAAGAGAAAGGAAATAATTCCTTTTCCTGGTGTCTTTCTTTTCCAGATCAGTCCAGGAAAATGGTATTGGGGGGGGGAGTTATTCCCTCCCACCCCCATGCAAAATGCCATGGCTCCAATGACATTTCTATGCCTGCAGATCTCGTTATTCAAAATTTTAGCATTTCAGTGCCCTATTGAGTCCAGCTATGCATCCTTTTGATCAAAGAAGCGTCAGGAACAATCTCTGAAATTCCAGAATAACATTAAAAATGACATGTTAGCAAAGAGCCCCCTCAGACCGTTAAGCTGTCATTCCAACTCATCCCTGCTTCCCCCCTCCAACATGAACTTTCTGAAAGTATATCTTCTGAAATTCTTTACTCAAAATGAAAGAGGAAGAGGGGACGTCTCAGGGATGAAAGTGCGCCGCCGAGGGTGTTTTCACTGGAAATCATACACGATCAGTGCAAGATGTAAGTTTTTCTCTGCCCTAATTATCATTATGTTCAAAGAATGAAACAGTTAATAGTAGAGGCATGCACTGAAAAAAATTCCATTTCAGTTTTGGAGCTGGGGGTTCTGAACCAACTATATGCCATTATTAATTTTTTTTCTGGGTGGGACGTGGCCAGCTCAGATCTAATCCATTAAAAAAAACTTCATTATCATGCGTTTCAGCTCCATTCTTTGCAATGAGGGCTTCCAGGCTCTTTGGGGCAGCTGTTTCTGCACTTCACAGAACGCAGTCCTCCCTTTGAACCATTGCTGCACTGAGTTCTTCCTCAGTTACACTGCACACATACACAACAAAGGATCGTGAAGAAGGCGAGTGTTGGCAGTTGAGCACACACTATATACAGTCCTGCTTTATGTTCACTTTTTTCTTTTTCTGTAGTGCCAGTAAATCATTACCTTCGCCTGTTGGTACCATATGCCCTTGTGCTTAATCCCAGGGAAGTGTCTTTAGAAATGCAGCCTATGACTGAAGTTTGCACATTCCCCCCTTCCAAATGTTTCAAACACTGATAGGCAGGGAGGGGGTCTCCTCTTGCGAGAACCCAACTGGAAGGGAGACAGTGTCATTGCCTGGGCAGCAGTGGGAATACATGTGCATTGCATACATTCCCCCTCCCCCTAACAGTCTTAATTGATAATGTAAGGGCTCTCTCCCCTTGGGATTTGATTGGTGAATGTTATTAAGGTAAACAAGATGCTGCCTTGTGAGGTAAGCCCAGTGCCTGCCTGTTGCTGCTGGTGCTGCAAGGTACGAACCAAAATGAAACACATGATTTTTTTGGTGAGAGGGACTCATTACAGTTTAGCTTCTCAGACTTGGTTCACCATTTTGGAAGTTGCTTGCACGCAATATGAAACAGTGATCTCCAGGTATATTTCCAGCTCATTTGTTTTGTTTTGCACACTCCTAGTTAAAAGTCATGCAGAGATGGAGTGTAACAAATATATGCATCTGATTTCCAAAGAAAGATAATTTGAGCAATTGAGTCAGTGGGGGGTAGAAATATTGGTGTTGGACTTGTCCGGGGTCAGTAGCCCAGCCCCCGGACTTGCTGGCAGGCAGCGGCAGGGGGCAGCCGGGAGACAGCAGTCCAACCATTCTGACTGGCAAAAAGAGCCAGAACCTGCCTACTCCAGGGGGAAGGGGTGAAAGGCCAAAGCCTCAGAAGGCTGGGGGGAGCAGGGAGAGGCCAGCTAGTCCCACCCTCCAGGGGGAAGAGAGGGGGCTAAGCAGGCTAGAGGAAAAGGGCCAAGGCAGGGGGAATAGGGACCCAGGAACAGCCCAAACAGAGCCCTTACCAGCCAAGGAGGAGAAGCAGCCACTACAGCCCAGAGCCATGCCCCAGCTAGAGGACAGCAGCCTGGCTCAGGAGTGGCTAGGAGCCAAACCCCTCCAGGTGGAGCTGCCACAGGCATTCTGGGGGAGGAGATGGGTAGCTCCGCCCAGCAGCAATGAGCAGTCAGCCCAGAAACTGGCCAGGGCAATTCCTCGCGAGCAAGGCCAAGGAGGCTCAGCAGCACCGAAGCCGGCTGGGGCAGTTCCTCGTGAGCAAGGCCAGGCAAGCTCAGCAGTTCAAAGGCCTACTGGGGCAGCTCCTCATGAGCAAAGCCAAGGAGACCTCAGCTGGGGATGGCTCGCATTCAACCCCACCCTGCCAGTAAGGCAAGGAAGCGACAAGCCCTGACAGGACTAGTGTCAAATCTCTACTCATCTCTGATTCCTGCCTACCAGGAAACTTGTAGAATCTAGATCCAAACCCATTCTAGAAAACAAGATCAAATTGCTTTTTATAACCTCAACACTCCTATACTACAGGAACAAAACATTTTGGGATCACTAGGTGCTACTCCCTTGTTAAACTGAAGAAAATTGTCATAATCTAAAACCCAAAACATGTTGTACTCTCCAGTTGTCTGACCATAAAATGGCAGAATTGTCCTTTTAAAATTTTGGTTGGCATAGAGACCTCCATACACTTTTTGAATGTAAGTTCTTTCCAGCTCTTTGTTATCAGCCTCTGGAAACAACTAATAGGACCCAGGTGAATTTGAAAGCGGTCCTCTTAATGGGGTTGGCATGATGTTGCATCTGTGCCATTCTCCCAAACCAGCCATTGACAACAAGGTTCTTCTTAATGGCAAACTCAGATGCTTTGATGGGTGATAAACAAAGGAAATGGCTGTAAAGTAAAATTCATGGTGAAATGTTTATAGCAACAGTTCATTTTATATCTACTGCCTGGTTGAGTTGAAATCTATTATTTCCTGGAGGCTTATCATGGTGTTCAATTTGGCCTGTCATAATGAAAAGAAGTGTATTGAGAAACGCCACAGAAATCTACAGGTGTGTTTGAATAACACCATCCTCGATGCTCCAGTCCAATGAATAAAGGAGATGCTACCATGGCCCCTGCTGCAAGGAAGTCTGCCTCCATTCTTTGTCCTACTTCCTGTGTTTCTCTTGCAAGATTGCTCAGCAGTCCTTCCCCGTGTCTGCATGCCAGGGCTACAGTGAGGCCAGGCTACAGAGATCAGTTCTCCTGGAGGAAATGGTAGTTTTAACAGGTAGACTCTATGGCATCATATTCCCCATTCCTTCTGAAATGTCACCCTCCCAAGGCATCAAACCCCCCCCCCCAGGAATTCCAGGAATTCCCCAAGCCAGAGTTGGAAACCCTAGGTCAGAGGTTGCCCCGCCAAATATTGGCAGGAGGGAAGGGATGAAGAAATCATTTTGCAAGATAGCACAATTTTGCATGTCCGTTTGTGGGCCTTTCACCCTCTCTTTGGTTTCCTACCACAAAAAGCAGTGCTCATGTAAAGCAATGTGTTCAATTACATGTTTTCATCTAACAGCACTTGTGAAAAACATTCACAAGACCATTTCTCAGTGTTGTCATGAGAAAGCACATTGGTAGAAATAACTCTGGGTGCCCATTTTGCATGTGTGAAACTGCACATAGTGTGGAAAGAATTGTAAGAAACATTCTGGAAACATTTGCAAAGATTTGGATGCATGCTCAGCTAGAATTTCCAGGTGCCCTTAATTCCTGAACATCACAGCATTATCATTAATGTCCAGAGCTATCCTAAGCAGGTCTACTTAGGAACTTTATGTTATTCAAGGGGGTTTGCTCCCAGGGAAGTACCCACAGGATTGCAGCTGCAATTTAACACTATTCCATCCTTCCTCCAAGAAACTCAGACCCTCCCCTCCTCTGTTCAATCTTCACAACAATCCTGTGAAGTAGAGCTGTGACCGGCTCAAGGTCACCCAATGACAATGTGTGGTTTGGAGTCTGGGTCTCCCCGATCTTAGTCTAACATGCTAACCATTATGCCACATTGGCTTTTATAAAAATGGAGGACTGAATAACCCCGAATTCTGCTTTCATGCATATGGAATAATGCACTTTCAGTCCAATTACAATGCAATCTGCAACTGAATTTTATGTGAAACAGGAAAATCCCCTTGCATGTGATCCCTAAAGTGCATTGAAAGTGCATTATTCAGTATGTGCGAAAGCAGCAACAGTCACAAAAGAAAAGCACACCTCTTGTTTCTATAATGACAATTTCAAAAGAATACTACTATTTTAGATCTAGTGTTTTGGAAATGTTACTTTTTTGTTAGTGGTGCATTATTTTGATGCTTTGTTTGCAGAAAGTTCCAGGTACAATTCCTAGCATCTTCAGTTCAAAAGACCTGGTAGTAAATGATGTGAAAGACATCTGCCTGAAATGGTGGAGAGCCACTGCTTGTCAGAATAAACAAATGACCTGACTTGGTCTAAGGCAGCTTCATGTATTCAAGTAATTGCACAGCTGCTAGGCTTATTTCTGACTTGTTTCAGTGCATGCCTTACTTTTACTTTTACTTTGTCTTTCTTTTGATTTCAAGGGGGCAGGAACTTAAGGCCTGAATCTTTTACTGCCCCATGCTGGATACAGATCTTACTGCAACCACTAAATCTCCCTTGCAAATAGCTTCCAAGAACCACACTCCCTATTTGCTTATTTTTCAGGAGTCCACAGAATTCAGCAGAAATGTTTATTATAATAAGACTATGGGTAGAAGATCTTTTTATAAGATGAGCCTAGCTAAACATGATCAGAGGTTGTTTCACTCCAGCACTGTGTTTCTAAAGAGTGACAAGCAGAGACTTCTAGGCCACGAAGTCCAGAATCTCTCCTTGTTGTCTCCAGCACCTGATACTTGAAGAAATGCTTGCCTTGGAACCTGAAGTTATTCTAAGCTTTCCTGGCTAAAATGTGATACAAAAGCTGAAAAAAAGGCAGAGTTGTGAGTCAAAATCTTGAAAACAGTTACCCAAATGGCTGAAAGCAAACAGATTGAAACTGAGCCCAGACAAGACGGAAGTGATGCTGGTTGGAAATGCAGAGATCTTGAAGGACATTGTAGTCCCCAGTTTCTATGGGGTTCAGTTGATGTTTGTAGACTTGATTAAGAGCCTAGGGGTTATACTGGATCCAGCATTACTGCTAAAGAAGCAAGTTAATGAAGCTACAAAATAGGGCTGCTTCCAATTCAGTCTGCCCCAGAAGATGCCGCCACCCCCAATCTGGCCACCTGGATGCACACCACGGTAACATCAAGACTAGACTACTGTAATGCGCTCTACATAGGTCTCCCCTCAAAGTCAGCTCAGAGACTCCAGTTGGAACAAAACACTGTAGCTTGATTATTACCAGGAGCTAGGCAAAGCATGCGTATTACTCCCATTCTGCAGTCATTCCACTGGTTACCCATCAGTTACCAGGCTAAATTCAAGGCTTCGGCTATCACATACAAAGCCTTTTATGGCCTTGATCCCGGATGTCTACTGGAGTGCCTCTCTCCTTCTGCTCATTTGAATAGGGCCTTCTGCAGGTACCACCCTGCAAACAAGCAAAATCAACAGCTGCCCATACACATGCGTTCTCTGTTATGGAATGGCCTGCCTGAAGAGGTCAGGAAAGCTCCCCCTTGCTAGCTTTCTACAAACTATGCAAAACTGAATTATTCAGGGGGGGCTTTTTTACACTGGTAATAGGTCTGTGCTGTAAGGAAACAGCTCAGAGAGGTGCTTTAGTAAAGGGACAGCAACTGTAGACTGTAATACTTCATACGTTTTCTTGCGGAAAGTATACTTCCACTGGGTAGTTTCCACGTTGTCGTGTTAAATTGCATGTGTTTTGTAGATGGATTTCTGCTTGTTTTCAAATTTCTGCAATCCAGGCCATATTGTGTTGTTTATTAAAGACCTCTTTCATGAAGGGCCACACTGATGCTGGAGATCTATATTTGTATCCTCAAACAGATAACTGAGCAGTACTATAGATCAGGACCATAGTATGGGGAACGGTCTTTACCACCACCACCACCACCACCACCATCACCATCACCATGCCGTGTGATTCCCTTGATCTGAAATCGCCATGCCTCAGACTCTTTAAGTGGGGGAAAGTACCATAGTCCCAATCAGAGTTGCCAGCTTTGACTTGAGAAATTCCTGGAGATTTGAGAATAGTGCCTGAGAAGAGACTTCAATTTCTCTTATATATATTATATACAATAGAGTTCATCCTCTTAAGCCGCCATTTTCTCCAGAGGAACTGATCTCTGTCCTCTGAAGTTCAGTTGTAATTCTAGGACTCTGGTTTTTGCCCAAATGCCAGGATGACATGATGTCATCACTTTCAAGTATATAGGAAGTGATGTGGCATTGATGGTGATGTCATAATGTCACCTGGAAGACCTGATGGCAGCCAGTAATTTCCTCCCATTTCGTCCCTCTGCAGGCCAGCTGAGTGGTGGTGGGGGACATGGTCTGGGGTGGGGGATCCCCTGCCGCCAGCTAGAGGCTGGCAACTCTACAATGCATACCTCCCATTGACTGTTTTTTGTAGCTTGACTATGTCTGAAGATGTAAACATGGAACTACAGCATCATGTACACCTGTTTATTCAAGACGTAGCTTTTTTGACCTGCTTTGTATGTACCTGTCTGAAATCACAATATCTTAAGGTCTACTTCATTTTTTTGTGAATCCACTGGACTGCTCAGGTTAACATTGTGTTCTCATCCTTTTTAGTCATAGTCCCTATTCTATCAATTGATTTTCTGAAAAAGGCCCATCTGCTCGCATCTCTTTATTTTTTACTATGAAAGTTGCTCCAGAATCTTTTTGGAATAAGTAGAAGCTGATTAATCTCCAATATGACTGTTGCTTATCAGTAACTTGTGATTCTGCTGTAGTTTATTGGTTTGTTATCATAAGTGGTCTGATAGCTTCTGTAGCACAGTGGTTAAGTAGTTTGGCTGTGAATCAGTACTCTACTGGTTTGAATCCTGCTACTGCCATGAGCTCAGTAGGTAGCCTTGGGTAAGCCACTCCTCTCGGCCCCAGCTCCCTGGCTGTATTGTGAGGATAATAACACTAAGTTGTTCACCACTCTGAGTGAGGCACTAATCTGGCTAGAAGAGCAGTATATAAGTGCAGTTATTATTATAAGTATTAAGTGTTTTATTTACATTGTTTGGCTTTGTTTTAGTTGTCTTGGGAGTTTTTTAATGGATTACTAAAAACATTTTAGTTTATTATGTTTATTTTTGCATTATAATATATTTTTTCAATGAGATTTACCTGTCCTTCTGTACTCCAAAGAGCTGCCAGAGCTCTTTAAGTTACTGGGAGAGACTGTTGCATTCAACATGAAGATCATAGTAAGTCCCAGAGGGGAAGACAATTGTATTCACTTGGTTACCAGGGAAACCAGACACACCAGGACTGGAGTTTACTCCAAATATAGAGAGGAGGCACCTACCCAGCACAAACCACCCCACTGATTCATTAGGGATGTTAATGAGAAAAAAGGAGGGAAAGGGAAGAAAGATTTAAATGGTATCCCTATGGTTAAAGCCAGGCTTTCCTGTACCATAAGGCACTGTTACCTATGGTTAGTATAGGCACTAGATCTCAGGAGAAGAAGCAGCCTCGAAGAAAGGATATTTCAGTAGGTCCTTTTGAACGTCCCAACTAAAACCCCACAGGCCTAGTAACCAATTTGTGACTCCCTAATTTTTTAGCTGGCCAATTGTGGGGGTAAAATTATCCGAGGTACTACTACAGACATATTAAATTAATTGTCACACACACACACACACCCCACACACACCGACTCCTAGTAGTTGCATGGCACTTTAGAGACTGTTTGCAAGTGGATTTTGCCATTTCACCTAGAAAAATTCAGTTTCAAAGTGCATTGAAAGTGAATTATTCGGCATGTGTGAAAGCATAGTCTTGGTAAAGATGTTGAATTTGATAGCCTCTGTCATGGAACTACAGTTCCCAGTGTTCTCTAAGAAAACACAGAAATGGGAGACTTCATTCCCATATACATTACCTGAGTAATTCGGAGGAAAACGGGTTCTACATATGAGGAATGGAATATAACGTATTGACCGTTTCCTCGCGTCCTTAAAGGGACACTCACCAAATGCTGGTGGCTTTTCTCCTTCACTCCACACATCTCCAATTTCAAACAGTACCTGTTTGGCTTCCATTTTTTCAGTGCCTTTTCTGAGAACGCACTTTCCCATGTCCCTGAAAAGACGCCAAAACCCCCCACAACAAAACAATAGCCAAACAGCCTGCTGCCATTTTGAAATTGGTGTGTGGAGTGAAGGAGAAAAGCTGCCAGAGTTCAGTGAGTAGGCCATGCCTTTGTTCCCAGAATGGGTCTCCTAGCAAGTAGGGAGAATTAGCAGCAAGGAGGAAAGCTCTGTGAGACGGGTAACGATAGGATACTCCACCAATATTTACGGGGTCTCCTCCCCAAGGCAGCAGATGAGACTTGCTGCTTAAATCAAGGAGTAATTTTATTTAAAGAGGAAGAACCAACATACACACAAGAAGCAAATAAAAACAGTTTCACACACACACTTACACAGAGTCCTAGGAAATTAGCCAGAGGTTGGAATAGAGTGAGGGGGTATATTTACTGATCAGAGGAGCAGCATGGTCCATGGAGGAAGAGAGCTTCAAATGTCCCATGTTCTCAGCCAGGAGAGAGTCTTAGGGAAAGTGGCTCTAAGTGGTACAACACTCAGATCTGAAGGTGCAGCGTACACAGTTTGAATGGGGCAAAGCCCTGGTTCTTATAAGGCAAAACGTGTCCTGAGGCTGGAGAGCCCCTTCAGCCATTGGAACAAAGACTGTAAAGGTCAGCTCTTGGAAATGACAAAGTTTAGATTACTTTTGATTGGTGTTGCCAGGGTGTGATAAAGGAAATGCAGAGTGTTCTCCTGGTGGTTTAAAAGAAGCAGTATGCTAATCAATGTTCCTGGAGCGGAGTTGATGAATTTAGATATGAAATGTATGTTTCCAGAGACAAATTAGAAACTTATCAGAGCAGATTGATAGTTCTCAATCTTAGGGTGGGATATAATCACAGGAGGGGACATTGGAATGTGCTAAGTGGGGTGACACAACGAGACCCTTTTCTTGTCATGGCTGCATGTCCGCAGCAGGAGGAGCAGTAAACTAATCACTCCAATCACTCAGCATTTGCATGAACATTCCGTTCATGACTCAATCTCCCGGACAGGACTCAGCAGTGCTCTGCCCAGCTGGCTGGAATTCCCCTGCTGCAGATCAGGCTGCATTAATCCAGGGGCTTGTGATTTTTATATCACAGGCAGCTATCAAACAGCTATTAAATACGGTGGAGGCTGGGGCCGACTGCTTACACCTTTAAGGATGTGAGGAAACAGCCATTATCTGTAGGTAAAAAGGGTAAAGGTAGTCCCCTGTGCAAGCACCAAGTCATTACTGACCCATGGGGGGATGTCGCATCATTACATTTTCTTGGCAGACTTTTGTTATGGGTTGGTTTGCCATTGCCTTCCCCAGTCATCTACACTTTACCCCCAGGAAACTGGGTACTCATTTTACTGACCTCGGAAGAATGGAAAGCTGAGTCAACCTTGAGCCGGCTACCTGAACCTGGCTTCTGCCAGGATCAAATTCAGGTCGTGAGCAGAGCTTGGACTGCAGTACTGCAGCTCACCACTCGGCGCCACAGGACTCCTTGCACCACGGGGCTCCTTGCGCCATTATGTGTACACATGAATATTTTTTAGAAATGCTAACAACAAAGTAGGCAACCTGTTCATATGTGGCCTATCTTCTTTCTGATCATTAGTTCCGTGGTTAAATTCAACTATTGAATATATGGGGGAAACATAATGAATGTATGTCAGGCAGCTTTTAATGAAACTTAACTGAGAAGAACAAGGAACTGAGTAGGCATTCTTTAACCAGGCAGCTTCCCACAAACCATTGCTAAGTATTTCTCAGACAACAGCAAACTCACAGTTTGAACCTCAGTTTGCAAACTCAATTTGAATCTTGTATGGTTCTATATATCTGACAGAATGATAAGAAAAATTGCTGCAACAAAGGAATAGGTTTTACATACAGACTGAAGGGAGGCAAACTGAAACTAATTTACCTTTAATACAAACTATATTTATATTCCAAAGATTTAAGGTGCTAGGTGCTGGGAATATATATCTATCTCTTTTACTCAGAAATAGCTGAAGAACAGACTCTAGAATAAATCCGTGTGGCCTCCATCCAAATACCTTTTACATATAAATGTAGAGCCGTCACATCTGTTTGTGCCCTTAGTTTCAAGCATCATAATTTTTTTTTGACAGATGTGGATCAATTTGTAAAATCTAAATTTAACATCTAAATTTCACACTTTACTTGAGGCATTAATTCTTTGGCAACTCATTCAATTGCAAGCTAATAGTTACTCCAGTCTACGCCCATGGAAATGCAGTAACTCTGCTTAAGATGGCACTATTTCTCTCTTAGCCACTGTACTATCCATACTCCACATCTACAAAATATAGTCCTTGTTGACTGTACAGCATTGTGATAAGAATTAATGGAATGATGTTTATGGAAAGCTACGTCCTCACTTTCCCACCCACTACCTGAAAGCTACAGTGAATTTGCCTCTATCTCTTTAAAACAGTAAAGTCTGAGGCAAGACCTCATGCATCCTAGTTAATAGGAGATGGCTCAGATATGCCACCTTATGGTCATCCCATCTACCTGCCAACATTTCTCTTTGTAGGTGTGACATCCTGCCCTCCCTCTCCTTTCTAAACCTGTGAAAACTATACACACACACACACACATACACACAAAGCTGCCCAATACTGAGCCAACCATTGTTCTGTCAAGGTCAGTATTGTCTGCTGTGACTGGCAGCAACTCTCTGGGAGCTCAGTTGGAGTTTTTTTACACCTGACTTCCTGATCTTTTTAACTGGAGACACCGGGGATTGAACCTGGAAACTTCTGAATACAAAGCAGATGCTGTACTGCTGAGCTATGGCTCCTCCCCTAGCTGAGATTGAGAGAGATTGGGGTGTGGGGGGGGGGACTCATGTTCTAAATAGTGTGAAGAATGGGGGACACCAGATGTAATTAGGTCTGATTATTTAATTTGGTTACTTGGTCCCTAACTAGGAGTCTCAACTAGTAAACAAAGTTCAGGCTGGGTGGGAGGTAAGACAATGGACAGTTGGACACTACCCAAAGGCACAGGACTGATAAGGAAAGGCTTACTCAAGTAAATTTCTCAAAGTAGGTTCCAAGTTCAATCTCCAGCATCCCCAGTCCAAAGTGTCAAGTAACAGGTGATGTGAAAGCCCCTCTACCTGAGACCCTGTCAGAGAAGACAATCCTGACCTTGATAGTTCTGATTAGTATAAGACTTCCCGTGTGTTCCTGTTCTGAGGGTTTTAGTTGGCCAGAGTGGTGTTCATTCAACTAATAGACAACAGAAAATTCTTTTTCAAAATCTCACCTAAATTCCAGTTAACTTGTGCTGGGAATTGGGCAAGAACCATTAAATAGGCATTTTACTTGCACATCAGCTGTGCCTTAGTTGAACAGTAATCTTCTGTGGCACAGAAGGAATGTCAATATTAAATAGATGGTGTGTGTTACATGCTGTCAAGTTGCTTCTGAACTATGGTGACCCTGTAGATGAGAGACCTCCAAACTGTCCTATCATTAACAAATTTGCTCAGATCTTCCAAAATGGAGGACGTGGCTTCCGTTATCGAGTCGTTTTAGGTCTTCCTCTTTTCCTACTGCCTTCTACTTTTTCTACCATTATTGATTTTTCCAGAGAATCTTGTCTTCAGGCTTGATTTGCTCTAGTACCCACTTATTTGTCTTTTCAGCTGTCCATGATATCCACAAAACTCTCCTCCAGCACCACATTTCAAATGCAATAGATGATAAATTTCCATAAAACTCTGAAGTTTCCAGAATAACTGGGAAGTGGTGATCCAAATGTCTTCCAAAGTGCCCTCAGCAAACTGCATTAAGCTTTCATTTTGGGAACATAAGAAGCTGGAGGTGATCTGGAGCAGAAAATGCTTCCTGCATGCTTTCAGCTCCAATCACAGCCCTCCTTCACCTGGTTAGCGGAGATGCTTGGTGCAGAAAGCACACTATGTGTGCTTTCCACTTTCCATGCCACTTATCCCAGCAGGGGCTGGGCCTGGCAAAGAGGGGGAAATGAGATGCCCCCTGCTTGTTTTGACTAAATGTGAAGTAGTAAAACAGTTCACTATGCTTAATATACATACTAGCCCCTCATTAGTCTTTCTAATGCTTTGCTTTTCCAGAGTACAGCAGGCCTACTACAGAGTAATGCCACTATAATTGCATTTCTATAAAAATAATTTGACCCGCATTTTAAATAATTATTGCAGATCGTGATTATTCAGCATCACCTCCAGCAGCCTCTCTTCCCTTCAGACCTATATTTTTGAGTCAAAACTCACAATTTTTCTTTCACAAAAGTGTGTGTGTGTTTTATGATCCACACAGTTGTGCACACTGCTTCCAAATGCTCCTCATATGCTCCCAGTGGACAGCCCAGTAGTCACCTCTGCATACTCCTGAAGCACTGATGCTACCAGGGCCATCTTCAATGAGAAATGTCCTAGGCAGTTTAGGCAGAGTGTGAACAGCTATAAGGAAAGTTCAAGCCTTAACCAAGTTGTAAGGTGGCATAGAGATAGGAAATGGATTTTTAGCACTGTTTTTGCAGCTTTAAGATGGAACAGATCAGCCAGCTCCCCTGCCCTGCCCTCCTCCAAAGATTCCCCTCTCTTCCCACCGATTTCTAGTCACTGTCCCTCTGACTCAAGCCCCCCTCTCTTCATTCGCAGGCAGGTCCCTCTGGATTCCTGTCTGCCTTGCGATGCCGTGTCTGCCAGCCGCTACGCAGGCAGCAACTTCTGCGAGCAGAAGAGGGCAGTCGCTTCGTTCTCGCTGTTGCACATGCGTGGCTTTCTCAAGCATGCTCATTGACCAGGAGCGAGGAAAACCGATGGGAAGCAAAACCTGACCGAGCCAGAGACCCAGAGTGACGGTCTCCCGGCTGCGTGAGAGCGCCATGAGGAGGACATCAGCCTCCCTTCCCGTCGTGTGCCTATTGCTTCACCTCCAGGCTGCAGGTAAGCAGACATTTGCCAGGCGCGATTTCTGCCTTAAGGAGAGTTGAGCGAGCAGCACTGCCTTGGCGGCGATCTCTGAACACCCGGGCGTGTATGGAGCGAGGGGGAAAGAATCGCTCTGCCTGGCTACAGTAGGCGCCAATTCAGTGGGATCGGTTAGAGCACCTGTTGTGTGGCAATTGCGAGCACCTTTTGATGCTGTGAAGTGGCACCGCCGGCAATGGTGCATGGCAGGAGGCTTGCTGCCTCTAGGGGACAGCTAGACCAACGAAGGACTTCTTGCCTTTTCTTGTGTGCATTTTAATGCATTTGGCTTTGCATGTTCAAAAGAGGGGTCTGATTCGCATAACGGCTGCAGACAACCTCTCTGTCCTCCTGGCGAGGTTACTTATCTGGAAGCAGTGCTGTGGAAGTCTTGAGTCAGCCCCTTGATGAAATCGGTTGCAGAGCTCCCGGCAGCACAGGGCGAATTCTCCTCCAGAAAGCTGGATTGGGTTGGGCGAAGCGTCTCCTGCTAGTGCACCTCGGAGAGAGGGGTGGGGCTGTTTGGTGTGTGCGCCCGGGTACGCAGATTATTTTCAGGTTTCAGCACCAGGGTCAGCGGCCGCCGAAATTCCTAGAAAAGCGAAGCCCTGTCCAGTGTGCAAGGATAGGGGGGCGGGGAGGACCCAGACGCCTCCAACAGAGCGCCGCTAAAAAGGAAATACGGTAATTAAAAAGCAGCATGCAAAACGCTCAGCTGTTGACTTGTCAATTACTATAGATTCCATAGAGATGAGTTTCCCTTCTGCGCCTGTTTCCTGGTGGATTTGTAGAGGAAATCACCCCGCTCGGTTACTGTAGCGTGATGGACGCTGCATTTTAATGGGCGCTCGGATATGGAAACAGCATTTTAAGGAAAGGTGAAATCCCGCTGCGCATCTCACGCTTGTGCAGGAGCCCTGTCGCTGGGATAATAAATCCTCTCTCTACTTACCTAGCACAACCTTTGCAGCGCTCAGAAAATGTGGAGAATAAAGCATTGCAATCTCCTGCGACAAGAGCTTTCCCGTTCAGCCGAGCTTATCACCTCGCAGAGAGCCATGGCTTAAACAATATCAGTCTTCTCTTTATGCAGGGATGCCCCCCCCTTCCCTTCTTCTTCTTTTAAGCAGAAGGAAGTCTCTTGACTAAGGCTGTCGCTAAATACACTTAGTTAATACGATTATCGTATTGCCTTGTTTTAGCAGACTGTGTTCTTCCTGCAATGAAAAAGGAGTTGAAGTGTTGAGGTTCTCTTCCAGTTGGTCTGGGGGATCATGAATGGTGGTGGGGTGGCAACAAGCACAAGGGATTTACTATTATTGCTAAGCAAATATTGCTTTTGGAGTTTTCAATGATTTGGACAGGTAAGAACTCCCCCACTCCAATAAGTTCATTATATTTTTCTTGGGCTCACAGAACTAAAATGCTTCAGCAATTACTGTGTGTATTGCTGGGCTGTTTCTAACCACACTGGTTTTCTACCATACTGTATCTTTCTCCTGCTAGTTCCTTGCAATGCTCTAGAATCCTGATCGTGTGTCTATAAGGTGCTGGGTCATATTAAGAGCATCAGTGCAGAACGCTGAAATACAACAATTCTTGATACCCTGAGTTCAAAGAATCTGAATCCTTAAGGATTGTCTGCACTTCAACTCCCATTAAATGTGTTCTATTACAACAAGACTGGTAATTACCCATAAGAGAGGGAAGGTGGCACGGTATCCCAATATCATCAAATCTTGGAGGCGAAGCAGGGTTGGTACTTGGATGGGGAAGACTCTGCAATGGCAAAACACTGCTCTGCTTCTCACTTGCCTTGAAAAGACCCTTGTTGGGGTCACCATAAGTCAGTTGCTTCTTGGCAGCACATATATATGCACGTGATTACCTAGAATGCCCTACATGTTCTGGGTCCAAGGTAGTCAGGATTGCCCCTACAAACTTGCCAGTCAGAAGAGATCAACAAAACCATCACTTTTGTATATAACACCCCACCCCACCCCCATTTCTGAGGTTAAGTGAGTGAGACCTCAACAGGGTCTTTTCCATTGTGGCACCATGGTTGTGGAATGCCTTCCCCACAATAGATTGTTTGGTTTGTAGCCTTTTAAATTTAGATGCCATGTGAAAACTGTTCTTTAACCTCAGGCTTTTTAATAAAGAGTTGTGTGTGTATGCTCTTTCAGACTCAGTTTTCATCATCGCCCTCAGTTTATCTTTTGTGATACGAGTGGCTTAAGATTTTTTTTTTATTTGCTGTTTTTTTCAGTGGGTTTTCATGGTGAGTCTTGCCTATAGATGCTGATTTCAGAACATTGTTTTGGGAGTTCAGTGTATAAAACTAGAATCACATATACAAAACCATATAGACAGCATATGAATATATTTGTAACATTATTGATGAACACAATGAACATTGTCTAATACTCCATACTTCTTAAGTGTTGTGTGGAAAATGGATTTTTCATGGGTAGGTCTAGATGGCGATTCCCCTCCCCCAGGTATCCCTGTTGCTCAATGATCCTGATTATAGGGATCTTACAATTCTAGGAGTCACCAAGTAGCAACTAAAGCCTGGGAGCTCAGGGGGGACAATCGGGTTGCAAGCCCATTACCATGACACAGACTATTGATGTCATTTCAGAAATACCATACTCCATCTCAATTGTCTTTCATTGCACTTATGGGATTGGGTTAGGTATATGCTAGAGGCCCATATTGGAAGTTTGTACTTGCCTCCTTAAGTTTTCTGCCCCTTTGGTGTATCTGTCTTGCTTTCCCCCCACATAAGTATTATGTTAATTTGTGAGTGTGATCTTGTAATGTTGGGTAGTGTTTAAGATTGCACTTGTGAGTCTGGGAGAAGTTATTAGATCAGGTGATGGGACTTCCATGAGGTGTTGACAGACTTCAGAAGACTTCTTCAGGATCTTTGCCTTTTGTTCTTTTCAAGCACTGGTAGGAACTCGTAAACTTCTAGCTTGCCCATTTACAGCAAGGCATGCTGAAACAATTCTCTCTATAAATTAGTGTGCCCTTTTAATTTGCAATGCTTTTCTTACTCAGTTTGGCTGCTGTTAAGTGCAGAGATCACCACGTTTCATCTTTTCTTCTTAATGGAAATATTTTTGACACTGAACTTTGATATTTTCTTCTCAGTTTCACTTGGGTTAATAAGCAAAGCAAGATTTCTAGTCCACTTTACTCCATTGCTTTGGAAAACAACGACATTAAAATCAAACCAAAATCACATTTATATTAACTCCCCCCCAAATAAAGTAGTAATAATAATAAAATATAACATATTAATTAAAGTGATCTCTCATCAACAAGCCATTAAAAGACAGGTCGCATAAAAATGCCATGGACTATTCCTGTAAAATATTGAGACCTGGACATGGTTGTGTTTCCAAAGAAAGGGAGTTTTGCAGCTCTGGAGCAACTGCCAGTAATGTCCCATGCAGTGCAGAGTTAGTGAACAGATGGTGTTAGTCTAAAGGATGCTTCAGCTATTCTTAGATGTCATGGTGGACCACAAGTGAGACGATGGCCTCTGTGTCAGGAGGTGCAACAGCCTCCTGGGACTTGATAGGTCCAAGACGAAATATATGTAACTGTATGTTATCATGTCAGTCCTGTAAACAGTTTATACTATACTGAAGTATAAGAACTAAAAATATATAGGGTCTAGAAGCTGTATTCGTCTCAGATACTACATGATAGGGATTTGGCTACATTCTTATCCTTGTTTACTCAAAAATTAGTTGCGTTGACTCCAGTGGGGCTTACTCTTATGTAAGCCTAGCTTGGGAGCACACATAAAGCTAAGGTGTCAATCAAAAGTATGCTTATTTAAAGTAACATCCTCCGTATCAGAATGACTTACACTCAAGCAGATGTCTGGATTAGGGTTCACACGACTGGATTCTCCTTAGTACCTGGGAAAACAGCATGTCAGAGAGAAGTCTGGACAGACAAACTGAAATTTAATTCTCTTTTAGGGAGTACTAAGCTGCTTCTTGCATGTGTCTTGGTTTTCTCCCATGAAACATAAGAAAATCAATCTTCTGGGCAATAGTCATGAACTTTATCTAATCAAGATCTATACTTATGAATTATAGATGGCGATCTTTGTGTTGTGCACCCATCTATAGCCATAAAATGCATTCCACTTAGTGCTCCTGTGGACCTTGAATTATATTCTCTTTCTGTGCTGCGGTTGAAACAACTCAGCTTTTCAATATGGCTCCCATCCAAAAAATTATATTTCAGCAGAAGCCTTTCTATGCAGGGTAATAATATATATAACAAATAAGTGAAGAACATCTACAATCTTAAAGGTTAACTTGGCAATCTAAGGAGACAAACAAGTCTGCTGAGTATTTGTATTCTGCCATCCCTAGGAGACAATTGTTGAAGAAAGCCCTAAGAAAACTTCTAAAGACTCCTGTAGAGTTGATGCTCAGTAATCACCTTTGAGGTTGAAGAGTAGGCGAAACCATGAAAAGTGTGGATGCTTCTGTCATGCTGTTGCTCAACTCCCAATGCTTTCAGCAGAGAAAAATACTCTGCATTGTCTTGAAAGAAGAACTTGTCACCATGGAGCATGACAGCTCAGTGTGATCCAAGGAACGGCAACCATTATGTTGGCATGGGGGAAATAAGGAATTGTGCTCTATGCACTGTCCAAGTATACTGTACATGAAAAACATTTAGAATAAGCATAGCAGACTCAGTTTTGAAAATTCTGCTTCATAGCATTATACCAGCATGGTGAAGAAGTTGAAGGGCTGGACTAGGATCTGGGAGACCCAAGTTCAAATCCCTACTATGCCATGGAAGCTTGGGGGGGATCACACTCTCTCAGCCTAACCCACCTCACAGGTGGTTGTGAGGATAAAATGGGGGAGAGGAAAATATTGTAAACCAATTGGGGCTCCCCATTGAGGTATAAATAAAGTAAATAAAAATAGTTTAAACACTTTCCAGCCATTATCCTTTATATTTGTTCTGCTGCAGAAAGTTCCCTACTGACAGTTGATTGGGCAATAGATCAATGCTAGGAAGATATAGACCCTCGTTCTTGTTTTTTCTTTAAGAAAACTCAGTAGACATTTTACAGAGCTATTATTTGGTTCCAGAACAGGCTACCTGGGGGGAAAAGTCTTGGCATAGTTTGTACCATAACCAAAAGTATTGGTAGATGCAGAACTATCTTCCAAAGTATATGCAACAATATTGGCAGAAGAAACGCTCAGTTCGGTTTGCTTCTTCTGGTGTTGTGTTAGGAAGGTTGACTAGGTTCATGACTAGATTCATGCTGACTTTGAAATTGTGATCAAGATCTTCATTACATGCCTGGTAGGAAATATTTTTCAGCTACATTTATATCATGCTGTGCTACCACCATGCCAGTGGTAGAAACATTTGCAGTGGCAGATGGAAATCCACATTTGGTACATGGCAAAGTGATTAGGTGGACTACACAGTCAACACTTCAGGCTTGATTTACACATGCAAAATAAAAGTGGTAAAGTGCTGAGGTAGTAGAATGGACTGTACCATGTGAGACTGCAGATGGAAAATCACATTTTGCAATGGTCCTTTTATGTTAAAGGCTCCCCGCAAAGAGAAAACCAGCACAACAAGCAGAGCAGAAGCTGAAGCTCTCTCCCTGTGGGCTAGTTTTCTATTTGTATGGAGGGTTTTTTTAATGCAAAGAAACTTTTAATGCAAAGAAATTCCCCATCTGTAGTTTGCAGTCCATTCTACCATCGCATTCTGCTGTATGTGTTCACCAGGCCTCAGCCACTAATGGAGAGAGACTTGGACATAATAGACCTTGGTTCAGTTATACCTTGCATGGGATAAAGCGAGGTGCTGTATGTAACAGGAAATCACGGTGATTCCTGTCTGCAAAGACCTGCTAAGGGAAGGATTGTTTGCTCAAATGATGAAATACTTATGTGAGTTTTTGCTTACATGTGCGTAATTTAATAATTTGAGACAATTAGGTCATTTTTGTAAAAAAAATAGTGAATATTTTAACTAATTTCCCTCAGTGATAGCTGCAAAGCAATTAAGAGAACCAAAGTAAAGAAGATGATACCCATCCTTGCACAGGCTTTCATGAACTGGTGTCAAACTGATTTCTGATTGATCGAGGACACTTGTGAAAATAAAGGTTGTGTGTACTACTACCCTAGCTTAAGGTGATGCAATTAAAAAAGATATTGTCTCCTTTTACAAGGACGAAAACTGTAACAGTAATCTTTTAGAAAACAAGGTGTCAAGATGAAAAAAAAAGTACCAAACTAAAATATCGCCTGAAAGCTATTTGAGACACAAGACAATTTATGATTGTACGAGGCATGCAAGTGCTTACAATTTTCCAGTTTTGAACACTTTCAAAAATACTTTGGAGCGCAGCAACACACACGTGTTCTAGAGGAAGCAGAGGCCTTGGAGCATTGTGAGAACAAAGTCGTCTTCTTTCACTGAGATTCCAAGGTACAGTTTACTGCCAAGGAAGTCCGTGCCTTGTTAGAGTTTTCAGCTGACACAGACAGGCGCACTAAGACTACTAGACCGAGGCACGACTTGGGGCAGGGTCCTCCCAGATTACAGCTTATTCTCTTAGCCTCACCAGCTCTTGAAAAGGAAGATTCACTTCACTGGGCTTTCAGGAAAACACAAAAAGTAATCCAATGTAACCTATTACAATTTGGAATGGCCATGCTTTGTTCATTGGCCTGGCACTGTCTGGGAAATATCCAAGCTTTACACAACATTTAAAAAATCAATATTCGGTGTATAAGTGAGTCACAGTAGAGAATGCATAAGGGACCAGTCCATCAAATCTTAATTCACATGAGTAGACCCACAGAAATCCAATTGCCAACAATATCAGATTTGCACTTCAATTAAAAATAGATCATAAAATGCCTCTCTAGTTGCACAGTCAGAAACAGGGAGCTGGCTAAACCCAAAAGTACATTAAAATACTACTGTATTCATGAATAAGCTAATGTTGGTTATTCACAGTATTTTCTAACCTGTAATGATTTTGCTTAAATCTATATCTAGCCATATCTCATTCTCCAATAACATGTCTGCATTTTCATATCGAAAAACATGAAATCTTTATTGTGAGTGGAATTACTTTATGGGTTTTTAAAAATTAAATTACTTTGGGGACTATTTTTAGGACTTCATTCTTCATAATACTTTATTTATTTGACTCAGAGATGAGAAGTATTGAGGGTGTTGCTTTATATTCTTGACTCCACTGTCACTTGAGATGGATTTGTTAAGCAGATACCACCAATGCAATCAATGTGGCTCCACACAGTTTTATTTTGCATCTTAGATTTAGCGTCCTTTCAGTATATAGCTTGTATAATTTAATATCTTTAATTGTGGAATAAAATTATGAAGTAAGGCAAGCCAGTGCAGTGTAGTGGCCAAAAGTGTCAGACTTGGCTCTGACAGACCTGCTTTCTGAATAATTTTGACCCAGTCACAGTGATGGATATTGATAGGATTCTAGCATCTGTGAAGGCCATTACTTATACTCTAGATCCTTTCCTATCCTAGCTTCTAAAATCCTGTAAAGACCACAGAAAGGAGCCCTTGATGTCTATCATAAATCAGTTACGAACTCATTGCACTTTCTCTTAGCCTCTCAAAGAGGCAGTTATCCATCTACTTCTTAAAAAAACATCCTTAGACAAAAATAATATAGCCAGTTATTACCCAGTCTCTAATCTACCCTTTCTGGGCAAAGTGGTTGACAGAGCAATAGCTGACCATCTCCAAGCCTTCTTGGACAACTCTTGTGCTTTGGACCCTTTTCAGTCTGACAGTCTATGGGACAGAAAAGGATCTGGTGGCTCTAGTTGATGACCTCCACCTGAATGTAAACAAAGGCCATGTCTCATTATTGTTCCTCCTGGATCTATCTGCAGCCTTTGACACAGTAGACCATGCCACCCTGCTGAGGTGTTTGGAGGCAGAATTAGGTATCAAGGGATGTGCCTTGGACTGGTTTAAATCATTCCTCACGGGACAAACTCAAAGGGTTGCTATTGGAGACCAACTATCCTCAGTGTGGGAATTATCTTGTGGGGTTCCACAAGGCACAATATTATGCCCCATGTTATTCAATCTGTATGTAAAGCCTTTAGGAGAACTCATTTGTAGCTATGGAAGAGGATGCCATCAACTTGGAGATGGCTCCCAGCTCTCTATCTCATTATCCAAATCACCTAGTGATGCAGTAGAGGTACTAGATGCTCTTTAACAGCTGTTGTCAACTGGCTGAAAGCAAACAAGGTAAAATTGAACCCAGACAATACTGAAATGATGCTGGTTCAAAAAGCAGAAACCTTTGATGGGGTTCAATTGATCATGGCTGACACAGTTAAAAGCCTAGAAGTTATACTAGATCCAGCTCTGTAGCTAGAGAAGCAAGTAAATGCAGCTACAAAAACGGTCTTCTCACAACTCAGGCTACCCTGAAAGATGAAGGTAGGGACCTTGACTTGGCTGATCTGGCCACCTGGATTCATGCCACAGTAACATCAAGACTAGACCACTATAATGCACTCTACATAGGCCTCCTCTCAAAGTTGACTGGAAGGCTCCAGGTGGTGCAGAATGCTGCAGCTCATTTACTCTTGGGAGCTATACAGAACATGCATATTGATCCCATTCCTCAGTCACTCCACGGGCTTCCCATCAGTTTCTGAGCTCAATTCAAAGTCATGATTATCGCCTTCAAAGCCCTCCATGGTCTTGGCTCTTCATATCTGTGTGACCACCTCTCCTCTTATGTTCTACCACAGCAGCTTCACTCATCTGAACAGGGCCTTCTGCAGATACCGCCCGCAGTTGGGCATGCTTTCTCTGTGGTGGCCTCTACCTTATGGAACGGCCGTCTTGAGGAGGTCAGGAAGCTCCCACTGTCCTGGCTTTCTGGGAACTATGCAAAATTGAATTATTCAGGAGGGCTTTCTACCCAGATGTATAGAGCTGTGTTGTAAGAAGTCGCTCAGAAAGATGCATTGGTAGGGACAGGGACAATACACTACTCTGTTGGGTACTGTCTGCTGATGCACACATGCACTTTCTAAGGAGTTTCATTTGCTAAACATGCCATGTAAATTAATTATGCTTTGTTTCAGAAAGATTTCATCTTTGTCCTCAGCTTTATGCTTGTTTTTCAAATTTCTTCTACCGTACCCTATTGCATCTCTTTCACTGAATGTCCTGTTGTTCATTATTGTACTTTGCTCAGTGAATGTTGATTATATTGTGTTTTCACTTGTGCTGTGTAATCCAACTTGAATCTCAGTGAAAAAAGCGTATGAGAGAGAGAGAGAGAGAGAGAGAGAGAGAGAGAGAGAGAGAGAGAGAGAGAGAGAGAGACATGGAATCAAATACTTCTGTGGGTTCTGGTGTTTTAGGGGATGGGAACACTGCCTGTTTCTTGTTAAGTTCCCTTCTATTGTAGCTGCAGCTACCCAATTTCCTCTGGCTCTGCCTTTTGAATGACAGGCAAAAGCAACCTGATGATTGCCATGTGCATACACAAATGGAAATTATAGCAAAGGGAACAGTTAAAAAGGGACAGGGGCAGTGTTAGAGAGCTCTCTGAGTATGTTTTAGGAGCAGGTTCAAAAATATTTACTAATTCAAAATCTCAGTCCCCATATTCATGTAAATCCAAGTTTTAACCAAAGTGGCACATGTGAAGTTTCTGAGGAAGTAAAATAAAACAAAACAGACTGGATCCAAACTATATTTCACAGTGGCACAGTGGAACTTTCCTGCATCTCTCGCCCACTGTAGCCCACTTATTTCCACAAAATACTGCTACTGGGGGACAGGGGACCCCAAGCAATGAGGGGAGGTCAGCATTAGGAAGAGGGAATTGGCAGAAATTTCCAATTTAGTCTGGATTCAACCATTTTCTCTTATGTGGTGGCATGGAGTTTTGAAAATTCAGCAAGTATGAAGTGAGGCTGAAATGCAAATTATCTGCGATAACACAGTTTCTTTTATCAGTGCCAATGTGATCCAGTGGTAAGAAGAAAGCACTTGAAACACAGGAAATCTGGATCCACAAGCTGACAGTTGTCTGTAAAATGGTTGCCAGACTAGTGGCCTGATCTTATATGGGACCGATTGTACTTAAACCCAACGAAATAATGATCTTTGCAGAGGACTTGACTAAATATCATGTTAAGCTGACCCCAGGGGCATGGCATTATTAAGGCTGCCCACACTGGCTCAGAAAATTCCCGGAGATTGGGGGGCAATGCATGGGGAGGGTGGAGTTGGGCAAGGGAAGGAACCCAACAAGAAGTGATGCTGTAGAGTTTGCCCTCCAGAGGAATTAATCACCTTAATCTGGAGATCAGTTTAATTTTGGGAGAATTCCAGATCCCCCGTTGAAGATGGTAACCCTAGCCATTATGCATGTACAAGTTCCACTAAAATAAGTAAAGTGGCACACAATTGCCACAATAGTTTTCTTTAGCATCTATAGTGTTATTTCAAGAGTTCAAAACACTTTTTCTCCATTGTCATCTAAATGCCCTTACAATAGCTCTGTATTATCTCTTCATATTGTAGCTGGATGGCAAGCTTAAGAGAGGGTGGCTTCATCCAGTAAAATTTTGGCAGATGTGAGATCTGAGCCTGCCAGGTCATAGTTCTTTCACTTGGCCACTATGCTATGCCAGCTTCCAACTTGCAAATTGCCCTCATTTTTGGTAGGAATGTTAACCAATTACAGATGTGTCAGTTTAATGGCAGATAATTAATAATAAAGTAATACATTTGCATTTTGAACCTCAATATAAGTGACTTTATGAGAATCCCGGCAACAATAGAAATGCCATCGAAATATTTTATTTTTCATTCTTTATTCCAATAATACTCAAGAACCAAAAAACAAATCCCCAGAAAATTAATGTGGCCTTAACTCCCACCTGTTTAATTTCTCTCTGCATTCAACTAAAGATCCAGATCAACTAATGGGTTAGATGATTGATCTACTAATTAAAACTTAGAACCCTGCAGTGCAATCCCAATCAGAGTTATACCCTTCTAAGTCTATTGAAGCCAAAGAGTTTAGAAGGATAAATCATTCTCTGCCCTGCCAGTGTATTATAGGGATGAGAAAGAGTTTCAAATATCAGTTCATTTTTTATTTTTAGTGTTTTTTTTTCCTTTTGTAGATTCACTTTAACTATGTATATAAGTTTACAGCTTTTATACAGTTTATTCAGGATTTATACTTCCAATATATACCATTTATCTAAATGATATACACATGATGAATAATGATGATTTACACAATGTTAAAAAGCATGCATTTTTTGAAAAAAGGTGCATGGCAGTAGAAAATGGTGTAAAATAAAGTATCACTGGTTTGCCTTGAACAAGAGAGAAGTGAAATCAAAATGAATATTCTGAGATCAAAACAGTAGGATGCATAAGTCAGAACTGTCCAGTCTGCCAGTTAAGATCCTCTTCCCAAGCCCTGCTATTTGTGCCCCCACCTACGGAAGTGGGGGGGGGGACCAGAGACGGGGCTTTTTCAGTGCTGCCACTTCACCTTTGGAACAACCTCTCCCCTGAGGTTTGCCTGATATCTGCATTACTGCCCTCTAGGTACCAGGCCAAACATTTATGTTTTGCCAGGCTTTTAACAAAGGGATTCCATCTTTTCAAAGCTGAGTTTATGGCCTACTTCTAGCTGAGGACTGTTGTATAGATACTGTTTTAGGCCACTGAATGATGTGTTATACTGTCTCAGTGCCCCTGGATTGTTGTTAATATTGATAATTCGTATGTTGTTTTTATGATTTCTATTGTATTGTATTTACATTATGAGCAGCCTCAAGCAGGTCTCTGGGGAGGCAGTATATGAATTCTTTAAATAAATAAGCAATAAAACCTCTGGCTCATTCCTTTCTAAAATTACTTCTTACTGACATTATTTCCTGAAGTGATGTGGTGAATGTTGAGAACATTGTATGCACTGAATGGAAGGATGGACGAGGAGAGCCAGACTGTACTGTTGTGGGATGTACCATCTGCCACAGAGAGTGGGTGATTCCAAAGCCTATTTGAAGCGTTCAGCAGCATTTGAGTGAGATCAATAGCTTTATATTGGCGATGAAAGGATTAAAAACTACCTGCAATGGAGTTGTGATGGTAGGAAACATCTTCTGCTTTGGGAGAAGAAGAAACAAAAGGGCCATGGTGACGATCAGTTACAGCGAGAGACTTTTTAAGTGAATTTGTAACAAATGATATTTTTAGGAGAAATGTTTTTCATTTTGCAGTAGTAAAATAAAGATACCCACATTCAGTTAGAATAACTATACATTACCTAAAAATATGGTCAAGGAGACCAGAAGTCTCAAGCTTTTGCCATGACTATCTTGGGTCCAGATGGCTGTGCGAATACATTTTTATTTTTAAACAAGTTATTCATGCTGTTTCTTGTTCTAATCCCACCCCCCCTAAGATAGGTTCTGAAAAATAATGCATTTTCCATAAGGTTGACCTCTGGATAGAAGTATAAAGTAGTTTTCTAACAACAGACATTTCCGTATCCACAATCAGGCTTCAAGCAGTAAAATCACAAAAATAACACTAGTTTATCTATTACAAACTATATCTGGTTTGAGGCATATACTAGGCATACAGTATATTTTATCCAGCCTGGGTGACATCCAAAACAGTCTGATAATGACAGATAAATACAAAAACTAATTACATTTACATGAGAATCTTGATAAGCAGGATTTTTGACTAGTGGTAAATGATGACAGAACACAAGAACTAATTTTGACTTGGTTTGTTTCTGATTCAATAAAGAAAGCAATAGTAAATATGTCCAGTCCACTATAAATTGAACAAAATAAAGAAGATAGGCCACAAACAGATTTCAGTTTCAACCTGTTTCTTTGGAGTTCTTGAGGGCCAAACTACAAGTGACAACACAGATTGGACACTTGTCAGCTTCCCTCAAGTTTTGATGGGAAATGTAGGCAGCTTGGCAGAA
Source organism: Eublepharis macularius (assembly GCF_028583425.1). NCBI lineage: Eukaryota > Metazoa > Chordata > Lepidosauria > Squamata > Eublepharidae > Eublepharis > Eublepharis macularius. The sequence goes on from NC_072798.1 coordinate 62,670,043, forward strand.
TGTTGGACAAGTGACAGTTGAAAAGTCCATTGGACAGCAGTCGGAGAGCCAAGCTGCAAGACCAGGGCCGTCGTCACACGGGCCCTTATTTCGTCAGGTTTGCACTAGAAATCGTTTCTTCTGTTATCGTTATTAGAATGGATTATCCCATCTTTTGATGACTGCTTGCGCTTCCAGTCAGTCACATTAAAAGGGGAAAGTGCAATTCGATGGTCAGTCAAAGTGCGTCTGGAAATGGGGCCCTAAAAATCCTGCCCCCTTTTCAAAAAAAATTTTTTCGCATATTTGCATTATATCACTCTTGTATTATAATGTTGTGCTGGGCCAGCCCAAAAGCCAACTGTGATAGGTAGCAGAGGTTTCCCACCCATGGCAGAATAGCGCTATAGTGCTATAGCATTGTAGTGCTATAAGGCTGATTTTTTTTAAAAAAAAAAATTACTTTGCGGCTTAATTGTGGGTCGCACTGGGGCTTGTGGGAGTGTAGGGCAGGAGAATCAGTGTTAGGTGAGACAGGTGATCAGAGAGAGTGAGTGTTTTGGTGTTGCAAAGTGTTCATAGTCGATCCAGGGCATTCACATGGAAATGGATAAAGACGACATAAAGAGTCACAAAGCGTGAATTGGGGAGAATGGCGAAATTGCAAGAGAGCTGGAATAAGGTGAGAATTCAGCGGGAGATGGCGCTAGTTTGGCGCTAAATTTATGGCCGTGTGACAATGGCCCAGGATGCCAAAGCTGGGTTGGAAATTTCCAGAGATTTGGGGGTGGAGCCTGGCAGATGTGGGTCTGGGGGAATGGAGGGATCTCAGCAGGATATAATGCCATGTATACTCTACCCTCCAAAGCAGCCATTTTCTCCAGGAGTGCTGATCTCTGTAGTCTGGAGATTAGTTGTAATTCTGGGAGATCATCAGCCCCCACCTGGAGGTTGACAACCCTAAGAACATCAGCTATTTGTTTTGTAAGCCTGCATGGCTGCAGCTTTATGAAGAGATGTCATGACCTAGAGAAGAATCAGCCTCCATCGACCCTCCCTAGTTTCTCATGCTAGTGTACCTTCTCCTTGTATGGGTTCTATGAGGCTTACGAAGCAACCTTTCACACAAATTTAAGTTAATAGAAAAAAATCTTTTAAAAGCCTTTTAACAATTAATACAATACAATTGTTTTTTAAAACTAAACTCATAACTGCAACCATACAGAAACTTTAAATCAACCATGTCTTTGAAAGGTAAATAGTTCAACTTGTTTGATTCCACTAAGTGATAGAGTCCCTTTTCACTATCCTTCCAGTTCGAAGCAATTGTAGCCCAGGCTTTTGTCCTCTTCTTGGGGAATTACAGCTCTGAAAAATAATACAATCCCAGTAACATCAACCAAACAAAATACACAAACACCACTTTTAATCATATTGTCCACATACAACATTTCTGATTACCTTATTCAAGCATATTAATTATTATTAAGCTCCTCAGCAACCAGCTTCTTCTTCAGCTGTCTGGCTATAGCTGCTGACTCTGCCCTACTGGGCTAAACCAATTACCTCACAGGGGTTACACTAGCACCGCCAATTATCTAAGTGTGCCCTGATTGGCTAACCGTTCTTGAAAAGATGGCTGCTCACAGCAGTGTGGATCCTCTCTATTCAGAATCATTCTACCAGCATGTGAGAGAGACTTTTGCTCCATGCCAGATACCTAGATAACCAGAACAGCCTGGTATGGTTTTGGACTTCCTTTTCTAAGTCTGTGAGTATAAGTAGCTCACCTGGAAGCTACATCAGAGGCACAAGTTAGCAAGCCTTTTAATGTCTAGTTAGATAGATTTAGCCAGCATAGACAAGTGTTATTATTTTTCTGCCAATTGCTTGTACTTCAGTAGAGTGGTTCCTGCCCTGCATACACTCTTCCTAATCTGAATTACTTAATAAAGAAAATATATTTTACTTCTGATGTCAAAAGTTACTGACTGAATGTGGGCCTATGCTTTCAGAAACAAACCCAGAGGCTGGGGACGGAGTCTCACACTGAAGGCCAGACCCCCATAAGGCTGCTAGGAGTTTCAAATAGCTGTCAGCTCAGCGCGTGGGAATAGAAGCAAGGGCTCTTTAGATCAAGACAAGAGATACTAGGGTTACTTCTGAGATGAGTTAGGAATACTCCAACATAGCCTAGATGATGTGCCCTTTTTATTTCACACACTTAATAATGACAAACAGGAAACACATTAAGCAAATCTTAACTGTGTCCATTCATTCTCTGTGCTCAAGACACACCAGACCAATTAAGCACTTGTAGTCTACTTGTTTTAAATGTAGGCATTTTCTGCATTTCATAGAATCATTGAGATGGAAGGGGTCTTACAGATCATCTAGTCCAACCCCCTGCCCAATGCAGGAACAGCCTAAAGCATCCTTGACAAGTACTCATCCAGCTGCCCCTTGAAGACTGCCAGTGAGGGGGAACCCACCATCTTCCTAGGCAGCTGATTCCACTGCTGAATTACTCTTAATGCAAAGAAGTTTTTCCTAATGTCCAGCCAGTACCTTCCCTCTTGTAGTTTAAACCCATTATTGCAAGTCCTATCCTTTGTTGCCAACAGGAACAGCTCCCTCAACCTCTTCTCCAAACTGAACATTTGATTAAAATCCTTCACATACAGGGAGATTATTGTATTGCTTATAACTTTGGGGCCAAAGTTTGGCCTTTGAGGCCAAAGACTTCAAATTTGCTTCTGAAACATATTTTGATTGGTGATTTTAAATACTTCAAAGACTGTAAAAACACATCTGCCATAGTTGTTTATTTCTGAACAACATTAGAGTAATTGATCCCTTTCCCTACTAGTATGTAGTATTTTAAAAATCTGGAGTACTGCAGTATTTAACTGACTATTAGAATCATTCTTGTAACTCAGATTGATTGCACAATATGGATTTAATGGTTAAAATGCATGCCTATGCCCATTATTGAGAAATTCCCAGTAGGTTAAAGAGCCAACCTGCTCCTGAGCCAGCGGTGTAGGATCTGAACATCCATGTGTCCCTACAGTATTAGGGATATTCTTACCTCTGGCAGAGCTGGGTAATTGTCTGCAGCTTGCACAAACCAAACCCAAATGCATGCTGAGTTGGATACTTGTCCACTTCTAAGGAGATGAGCCATATATCTTTCAGTGGCTTCAAATATATAACTTTTCTTCTCTGTGCCTGCCTAATGTTGTCATGCGGAAATTCTGCTTTGTTCTCAAATTCTCTATCACCATCTGGTTTTGTTATATGCTAGAAAACAGATATCTGGAGACAAGCTTATGGGCCTGCTTTTAATCACACAATAAGCATGATGTAGTTTCCTCCCATAATTGACAGATGAGGAATAGATTATATTGGTGTTTTCAAATATAGGAGTAAGTTACATACTTTGTAAACTGCTCTGAGTGTATGTTAAGTTGTCCTGAAGGGTGGTATATAAATTGAATGTTATTATTTCCTGGAACCACCAGAAACATATTTGTGACAGAAAAGCAAGAGTATAAAATGATCATCATGCCTTTGATAGGAGTGCTTATCACAACCAGTCAAACTTGAGATGCTAATAGTGCCATTCTAATCAGAGTTACACCATTCTAAATCAATTGAAGTCAATGGGTTGGAAGGGCAGAGCTCTCTCTAGTAGTGTTGCCAGTGCCAGGTTAGCAAATTAGTGGAGATTTGATGAAGCCTGGAGAGGGCAGGGTTTGGGGAGGGGAGGAATCTCAGCATGGTAGAATGCCGCAAGTCCCCCTTCCCAACCAGCCTTTTTCTCCAGGGGAGCTGATCTCTAGGGCTTGGAGATCAGTTGTCATTCAGGAGATCTTCAGACACTACCTGGAGGCTGGCAACTGTACTCCCTAGGATTACACAATTGATGTTTCACACTCATGTCCTATATTATGGCAAAAGCAGTCATGACAAAGCAATAAACTTGGCCTATTTTGTTGTGAACATATAGATCATATTATTTATTTAGAAAATGTATATGTCACTGCTCCTAAGGCCTGCTCAGGATAGTTTACAAAGTAAAACAACAACAACAATAATAAAATCACAAAACAATGTAAGAGTTATGAATAATAGAACAAGACAAAACAAGCTAGGAACATAAAAACAACCTAAAATAATGTTCAGGAGCCCAAGTTAACATCTGTAAAACAGTCCTCACGTAAGAAGAACAACATAGAAACACTTTAAAAAGATAGTTTCATGTGGGTAGCTGTGTTGGTCTGTAGTAGAAGATCAAGATTTGGTTCCAGTAACAATTTAAATACCAAATAAATTTCCAGGAACACTTTGGGTAAAACCTTGGGTAGAAAGAAATGCCTTGGCTTGGAGTCTAATGGACAGTAAGGCAGATACCTTGTGAGCATTCCAAAAGTGAGATGCAACCACGGGGAAAAAAATCCTCTCTCTGGTTGCCACCCAGGCAGGGGCACAGAGATCAGGGCTTGAGAAGATGCTCTTTATATGCATAATTCAACTGTGCAGAATGCAAAATACAATCTTTTTAAAAAGAAATGCCAAAAAATATGAAACCAGCACTCTGTGAACTTCAATTAAGAAGTTAAACGTGTGCCCAGAAGAAACATAAAAGTACCATGTTCAAATTGCTTTATTCTGTATTCTCAAGTACTGGTATTGGATGGTATTAAATGGGAATTACCAAATAGATTTAAAAAGTAAGAATAAAATAATAATCAGGTTCTTTTCTTTTAAATTCATTAGTATTTCTCTCTCTCCCTCTCTCTTGTTGTTCACAGGTTGCTCTTCAGGAGACAATGACCATTTCTTGGCAATTCATCAGAGAAAGAGCGGGAGGCCTATCTTCATTTATCATCATGTGCAAAGTGTTGAGAAAAGTTTGGATACAAGTGATCAGAAAGATTATGGACTCAGATCTCATTTGTCTTCTCGTGTGAAAATAAGCAAGCTGCATCCAGCCATTATAATTAAATCAGCATTCTCCAGACCTGCACATGACCCATCGCTCAATCTCTTAGCAATGACAGGTGAGGACCAGGAAGTGGAAAACCTACCAGTTCCAGCAGCCAATGTGATTACTGTGGTAAGTGTCTTCTGCTGGCGCTTTCCTGCTCCCAGCATTCTAAATGTTTTCTGGTCTGTAGAAGTGGTGGAAGTTACCTAGGATTGCCAACTGAGGGTTGGGAGATTCCTGGAGATTTGGGGGTGGAGCTTGGGTGGGGGACCCTAAGAGGGATATAGTGCCATACAATCCACCCCCCAAAGTAGCCAATTTCTCCAGGAAAACTGATGTCTGTAGCCTGGTGTTCAGGTGTAACTCCAGGAGATCTCCAGGCTCCACTTGGAGGTTGGCAACCCTAAGGCTACCACAAGAGAACACTGGCGGCAATGTCACAAGCAGCCGATGGTATCTACAATGTTTAAATCAAGGGATGAGACTTGCAGATCCATCCCGAACAAAACCAATATCCATTGGATGTTGGAAGACATTTTAGAAATCTCTACACTGCTCATCATCATCATCATCATCAATCTTTATTGGCATAATAACAATCACAAGATTGATAAGGTATTCGATCCATAAAATATAAAAACTTTCATGATAAAAAGCCATACAAACTACTAATTAAAATTACCTTTAAGTTTAAGAACTTCCACACAAAAATTAGCAACTGCTACAGTACTTTCAGGAACCAAATCATTTAGAAGAAACTGACATTTAAGGTTATTACTCAAGACTTTTAGAATGTAATAAATTAGAAAGCAAACATTCCCAGGCAGACTCATAAAAATTTAAAATTATATGGCCAATTGTGTCTAAGGAATTAAGACCACACGGACATAGATGCTTTTGCCTCAGGATCTGGAGATACCTGCCAGAAAGCATCCTGGAAGGGAATGCATTCACCCTGGCCAATAAAAAGGCTCTGCATTGTGAGGGAATATCAAGAAGAGCATGAAGATAATAAGTCATCCTACCTGGAAGACCAACAAGGCCAAGCATGGCGGGTGAATACAGGCTAGGCTGAGCTGGACGCAGTTTTTGCTGTTCAATGTCTATAAATCATTGTTTGATTGATTTAAAGATGTACGATTCATCAGCTAAAGCTAAATCATCAAGGGCGATTCCAATTTGATTAAGTTTGAGTTTGTTTGTAGCATCCCAGATCGTATTCTGCAATTTGTTTTTCAAAGAGTTTAAAAGGGAGCCCGGTTCAGCTCTGAAGTGAAGTTTAAGCTAGCTGCATTTTGCCAAAATCCAGGCCTTAGTACCAATCAGATTTTGGCCAGTTTCTAGACAAATTGTAAAATAAGATACACATTTGGGAACTCCCATGACTTATCTAAGAAATATTGCTTGTAGATTTTCCACATCTTGATTGAAGGCTTTAAGCCATATGGGAATACCAAATAGAACTTGAGGTAATAATTTGAAATTAAATATTCTAATTGCTGCGGGAACATATTGATTCCCTGTAATAAAGAAAAAATGCTTTAATTGGTTTAGAGAGGCCCTGGCTAATTTCATAGTTCTGTTCTGGTGCACCGACCAGTTAAGATTATAATTGTAGGTAATACTCAGGTATTTATAACATTTAACTTGTTCTATTCTAACATTCCCAATATTCCACCTACGTGGAGCCCATTTTTTGGAAAATACGACCACATTTGATTTAGAGTAATTGATGGAAAGTAAATTCAATTGACGGTAGTTGTTGAAAGCTTCTAAATACCTTCGAAGGCCAATTTTGGTAAGGGATAGAATAACAGTATCATCCGCATAAAGAAGAAGGGGTATTGATTGGCCTCCTAATTTGGGTGGGTGACCATTCACTGATTCCAAAAAGCGAGCTAGATCGGCAAGAAAAAGATTAAAAAGGGGCGGGGGAGCAAGTACACACCCTTGCTTAACACATTTCTGAATGGGGATTTTATTGGTTAACCTTCCTCTCATAACACAGCTGTGCTCATAATAGTGATATGCTAGGAGCACCTGACCTTGTTCTGCTCTTCTGCAAAGAATATAAAGAAGGGATGGAGCCAAAGAATGTTTGGTGGATAAGAAAGAGCTGAGAAATTAACTTGATTAAATTTTTTAATGCGGTTGCCTTGAGTTTTCTGGAAGGTAGCTGGAACGATACCTTTCATGAGATAAAACCTGTGTTTGTGAGAATATACAAAACTTTTTAAATTCTAAGGGTTATATTCAGGGGTAGTCTTAGCCATGGGCATCTTGGACAGGTGCCCTGGGCCCCTGACTGGGGGGTCCCCTGACCAACCATGGCTCCTCCATGGAAGGGAAAGAAGAGGAAGAGCTGGCTGCTGTGCAGCCTGCCTGTCCCTTCAGGGCTTGGGCTGTGGCTGCCAGGGTTAGCACCTGCCCTGCACACCCCCTTGTGCCCACCTTGCAGAGGTCAAGGGTTGCCCCGTACTTGAATATGGGGTAGGGTGGTTGTAGGGTGATTCTGTGGCCCTAATTTTGTCTAGGGCCCCAGAAATACTATCCCCCAGTTATATTTCTTTATCTTTTTTTTTTAACCTGTGGCTAATGAAAGAGAAGCACACGGCCTGCATTCCATTTACCAAGAAATGTTCTTCCTGTGGTACTAATTGCAAGTACCTGCCAGATACATCCCATCACTTGCTCTGCAGTTGCCAGGGATTTTAGCTTGCACTGATCCCTACATACTCTGTGTAGATGATGGTGCAGTTTCCCACCCAAAGCAGGTTTTAATTCTAAGGCCTTGATGATATTAGAAAGGACCTCGCTACAATCCCGGCTGGAGGAAGATGGTTAGAGATGACAGGATACAGAAGATGATGTGTCAAGGCGTTATAAGAACTTCCAGGCTGGGCTTGGACTCTGCTGCTCCCCACATCTCACACAGTCTCAGCAGACATTAGTATAACAGTTTGGAGAAGTTCCACAGGCTGTGGCTTTTCAGTGTTGCGGGCCCATAAGAACAGAATTCCTACTTTCCCAGTAATTCCCTGATTTCTACATTTCCAGGCAGTGGTTCTTGGAACGGATATACCTCCTGGTCTTTGTCAGTATTAAAACTGGGTAGGACGTTACAGGCAAAAGCTTTGTTTTATAAATGTTCATTTCTTTGTTTAGAAAATGGACATGCTGTCCAAGGCAGCTCACAACAAAACAATAAAACAATATCCACAAGCCAGCAAAACATTAAAACAAATAAATCCCATAAAACAGGATCATTAAAAACCTGCTAGGACATTGATAAATTGGCCCTGGGGCTTGAAGCAGACCAGAAACTTTTTAAAAGGGATCTTCTCAGTTAAAAGCCAGGGTAAATAGAAACATTTTGGCCTGGGACCTAATGAAAGTAAGGTAGGTGCCAGGGGAGCCTCAAGGGGAAGGACTTTCCACAAGCAAGGAGCCACCTGTCTCTAGTTGCCCCACCCACCGCACCTCTGCTGATAGGGGCACAGAGAGCAGAAGATCTTAACTGGTGAGCAAGACAATACAGGAGGAGGAGGCGGCGGTTCTTTTAATATAATAACAACAACATCCATTTATATTCCATCTTTCAGGACAACTTAATGCCCACTCAGAGCAGTTTACAAAGTGTGTTGTTACTATCCACACAACAATCACCCTGTGAGGTGGGTGGGGCTGAGAAAGCTCCTAGAAGTTGTGACTGACCCAAGGTCACCCAAGCTGCCTTCAAGCAGAGAAGTGAGGAATCAAACCTGGCTTTCCAGATTAGAGACCTGCCGCTCTTAACTACTACACCAAACTGGCTCTCAAGATATGCCTTTTAATTCAAATACAACAATGAACAGTTGTGCAAGAAGCAGGAATGGATAAAGACCATATGGATAAAAACTGCTGTAGCCAGCAAACAATGCCTGTGGAGGCACCACCTGCTTTGAAGGGGAGAGGTTAGCTGTGGAAGCCAATGATTGGGAAAGAGAGAGTGAAAATGCACACAATAAGGAAGCAGCATAATTATGAGCATCCTCCAACTAAGCCAAAAGCCTTAACCATGAACGGAGTAATAGGCACACACTAAATGAACTTACTCGCCCACTCCAGTTGCCTTTGGAGGCCCTGCTCTGTATACCCGCACCATCTGAGGCTACAGGGTTGGCAACACAAGGAAGGTCCTTCTCAGTTGAAGTGCCCAAACTTGGGAATTCCCTCCCCAGAGAGATTCATATATCCCCCTCTATTACTGCCTTCTACTAGTGGGTGAAGACTTTATGCTCCGTTTAGCATACCCCCAATAACTGTTATTGGCCCTCTTCCCTATTCTTGGTATTGTGTGTTTATTGAATTATTTTATACTTTTAAAAATGTTGTTTTAAATTTAAATTGTTTTAAAATGTGGGGTTTTTTTGATGTTTTAATGTATAACACCGTGGGGACCCTATTTGGGTAGGAAAGTGGCATACAAATTCTTTTAATTAATATTATAGAAGACTGTGGAAACCTGGCTCCAAAATCTGTTCCACTGAGGAAGAAACGCTTCTTCTCATTACAGTGAGCTCAGTATCTGGCCATAGGAGTAGGACTCCACTGCTTTCACTCTTCAGGCTGAGCTGAATAATACTCAGATTTAGATATGAAGAGCTTTTTGAGTCACCCTAGTATCAGTAGGCTGATTTGGGCCCAAATCCAGACTGAATTGGGCCACTGTGGAGCACAGGAATAATCCAAGGCCTGCCACAGTAGGCCGATTTTGACCCAAATCAGGCCTGATTCAGCCTGAATCTGGCCCAATTCAGGCCAAATTGGGCTGTTGCAGAGCACAGGAGCACTCCAAGGCCTGTCACATAGCCCTGGCCCTGCAGCAGCCGGAATCAGCCTGAATCAGGCCTGATTTAACTCGCTGTGGAGCACTGGAGCACTCCCAGGAGCGGCGCGTGGCCTGCGCGGTGATCCTGGAAGTGATGTCATCATGCAGGTGGGAGCATGCATGTGTGCTTTGCACATGCGCGAGGGCAGCACTCAGGTAAGTGCCAGATCTCCACCTCCCACCTGGAGTGTAAGGGGACCTGGCAACCTTAATTTAATATGACATCCTGTGTGACAAGAATTGAACTTGAAAGGTCCCTAGATATGTTTTGAATACTTCCAATGATTTTTTTAAAATACCTGAATGAAGTATATTTGCTATTGGTCATGCTTACATAACTGTCCATATAAAGTTCCATTAAATTCCTAGTGGGAAAAGTAGATAATATATCTGTGCAAAGTAGGGATAGGCACTGTTTGTTATGAAGCCAGGTCAAACAAGAACAATATGGGCAAGTTGTCTAGGTGCCCCAGTATGAATTAAGCACAATGTTATCTTCTGTTCAGAGGGCTAAGCCTTCTGTTAGTAAATCTGAGAACCCATGTTATTGACAACTGCCTTGTTGGGATGGATAAAATGTCAAAGCTTTATTCTGGGTGGAGGGCTGACTGCCAAGCTCAGTAAGGATAAGCATATTCCCTCAGGAACATCTTGGGGGAAGCTCTTTGACAGCTTGGCTTCTTCAGTGTTCCAAGGAAGCTGTCATACTGCAAGCAGTTACCAGAGAGTCAGATTTTAGAATCCGAATTTATGCAATTTTGCTTTAGAAAATCTGTCTGCACAAATGCAGACTCTCCACCACTGAACAATCCCCTTGAAGCACATCCATTGCAAATTCCAGGAGTTCTGTGGCCATATACCCAAGACAAAATAATTGTTTTGTGAATCTATCAGTCAAGCAACTGCGCTAATGGGTAATCTCTAGAGCCACTCTGGGATAATGCTGAGCCTTTTGTTTGTATGGGGTAGGAAATATCATTTTTTTTCCTTTTCAGGGATAATTTTATGCAACATCCGCGACCTTTCTGTTGCAAGAAAACATTGGTTATATCTCACATGTCAAGATTTTTTGTTAAGAAGCAGCAGGGATGCCATTTCTAAGTGATCCAAGTGATCTAAGTGATTCCATATGATTCAGAATTCACCCCTAAACCTAAAGCGAAAAGGTCCTGTCGATAGTCCATTGTTCTAGCCTGGGTACTTTCCCCCAGCAGAATGGGAATGGGGGGTATTTCTACACAAGACATCTCACATGGAGACACTCAAGTGACATGCTTTCTGTGTGGTCTTCTGTCTCTCAGTGTATGTGTATCCACAGTGGGAGAACAAGTGTAAGATCTTTCACTTGAGCATCCCCATGTATGATGTCTCGTGTAGAGAGACTCGTAGAGATGGCCATAAGTGCCACAAGGGGTGTTAAAGAGATTCAGGGAAGATGCTTTTATTGCTCTTGCTTCCATGTTGCATGCCAGCTCCAGGCTAGGAAATTCCTGGAGATTATGGGGATGGAGCCTGAAAAGGGAGGGGACAGGATGGGGATACCAGGTGCTCGCCAGTGGCAGGCAATCTCCCCGTGGCTTAACTGCTTGCCTGCCGGGGAACTGATGTCTGTGGCCTGGAGATCAGTTGTAATTCCAGAAGATCTCCAGCCTCACTTGGAGGTTGGCAATGCTACTTCCATGCCTTCCTTATGGGCTTCCTGGAGGCATCTAGTTTGCAGCTGTCTAAGGGCCAAACTAGATGTGTGGGTTATAAACCATAGAGCTTCCAGTAATTCCCAGAGTAATGTGATGTCACTGTCAGGTTTTCCCCAGAAGTGGCATTACATCACATGTAATGACGGCAATTTTAAAAAATCTTTTCCTGCCTAAAGCTGTAGTAGGAAGCACAGGTTGCTGGCAGGAGACCTGGCTGTCCTAGTGGTCTCCAGTCAGCAGAAGAGAAGCAAAGAAAAGAAGGCAGAAGGGGGAGAGCATGACTGGATTTACAAGTGTGCCAAAAGCTTTAGTGAGCCGCCATATCCCAGAATTCCCATGAGGAGAGAGAAGTTATGTGATTGGAAAAAAATGTTGGCTATTGGGATTTTTCTGTTTGTTTGGAATTTGCACTTCACCTGAAAGCTAATCCCAATAAGGACTTCCACTGCAATGTAACTGAGGGCCAAGCTACACATGACAAATGACACTTGAATGGCAAGTGTATTTCTCCCTGTTCACTTGCCCTCCACTCAATCCACTTGCCGTTCAAGTGTCATTCGTCATGTGTAGCTTGGCCCTGTGTATGCCTCTTGGTAGCAGGAATCTGCTGGCTGAAGAGCTGTGTTGCATCCTCACTCTCCTCTGCCCTCGTAACTTAAAGGTTTGATAAAGACTTACCTCTCAGCTAGCCTGGAGCTTCCTTGGTTCCACATAATTTGCCAGGAATGATTTTAGCCCGACACAAGAAGAAATATTCAAGGGAAACGGAAAGAACGCCATCCTTTTCTAGGCTGGCTAATCAAGCACAAATTTCAGGTTTTACTCCATTCAAGGTAGAAACATTCTTAAAACTGGATTTGTGCCTCCCACTAGCTTCTACCTAGGATATCTTCAGGCAGTATGTGTTGTAGAAGTAGGTCATTCTACGTATGTCTCTTACTTAATTTCCATTTATTATCATTGTTCCTCCCATTTGGCCACTTTCCTTTTTTATGGCTCAGTGTGGTTTTTCTTTTTTTAATGGCTCAGTATGGTTTTGCTACATGAACAGCCCTTCAGGACCTGCAGGGCTTGAAACTCTCATTTACCAGTGGGGAAAAAATTCTTCCTACCCTTTCTGTGAATAATTGTTATAAGCACACACAGCAAGCATTCCTCATGCCTTGCAAGTAGCCCTCGGTAGCCTCCAGCCTCTTTTCAGCTCTGTCATTCTAGATTTGTTTGCACAAAGAACTTGGGAGTGCCTGCATTGGGTGGCCTCATTTCTTCTTTGCTTTCTTCAGTGCACTGCAGCAGCAATAATTATGGGATGAACTATTTTGCCAGCATTGTGTTTAATGTCAGTCTTTGTGGAGATAGCAGAAAAGATTGTGTTGGAGCCCACTCGACATTAAACCAACCCCAAAGCACATATTTGTTTTACTTATTTTTTTGTCATCTTCCAAAACATTAAAAGAAAAGGAACACAAACATTTTAATGTATCAGTTTTCATGTATCAGCTAAAACCAATTGTTTTAGGTTTATTTTCTACTCCATTCTATAGCTAATTTGAAATCAATCTAATACTTTTTGGCAAAGAGAGTGATGCTGCCTCTTGTATAGTTCTGCTTAAGCAAAATCCCGTTGAAGGGTGGAAAACGTGGCAGCCAAAAAGAACTAACAAGGAATAAGGGAAAGGTGTGTGTGAACCAGGATCTGACCACATGTCTGCCTTGGTGACCACTGGGTCTCCATATGTCATGCTGGGACTTCTAGAATTCTCCAAAAATGGCATAGCATAGGTAACTGTTTTGTGTTTCAGCGACAGCCAGAGGGTTGCATGCCGTCTCATCCAGGGCTTTCATTGTGGAAATAAAAATTCAGATGAAAAACAACATGCTTTTCTTTTCTTGCCAAGGGCTATCTTCTCACTGTGTAATGTCCTAGAGCAGTGATATTCCTGGTGGCCTGGGAGCCACATGGGGATCTAACATACCAGCTGTAGTTTTTCTGAGCAACATTCTTTAATGAGTAGGGTCGCCAGTTCCCCTTATCCTTCCAGTGGGAGGGGGACCCGACACTCACCTTCATGTTGTCCTAGAGAGTCCCCCTCATCACATGTGCACCCCTGCACCTGGACAATGACATCACTTCTGGGAAGTGATGTCATTGTGTAGGCTCAGGGATGCACACATGCTTCACAGTGGGCTGATTTGGGCCCCAAATGGGTCCAATTTGGCCTCTTTGGGATCCAAATTGGCTCACTGCGAAGCACGGGAGCACCCTTGGGGCGGCATGATGACATCACTCCCAGGAAGTGAAGTTGTTGCACTGCTCCCCCAAGCCCACCTGGCAGGCCCATTCCCATGCCTTTCCCCTCCATCAGCCAGGCGGGTGGGGGGGGGGGTGGAGGGTGGAAGTGGGAGATTGCCCCTCCCCCACCTGGGGACTGGGATCCCTACTAATGAGGCAGCTACCCATATTCTAGGAAAGTGGGCAAGGCCAAAGCCCAGTAGGGTTTGTCATTGGTAGGTGGTTCACACTATAAAACAACTACCACCAGAGGGACTGGAGGATGATTGAGCTGCAAGTCTCCTGGAGCTGTGGGCTGGCCTCATATCTGGGAAGGAAGTTGGGGAAGTGCAGCCCTATATGCTCAGAGGTCTTTGGAAGGAAGCCATGGCCTTCAGTTTGCAAGACGTGAACAAGACTGTCAATGATAGGATGTTTTAGAGGCATTAATACATAAGGTTACTGTAAATTGGAAGCAACTTGATGGCACTTAACAAACGCATATTTAACAGGGTGTAGTTATTTATTTAATATTAATAGTTCTGTCTTGTAATACATGTTGGTGGGTGACCCGCAATCAGTAGTCCTGTTGCTCTTTTGTTTGACTGTACTGTGGAGTACCACATTAGATGGCATTATTATAAGAGAAAATTTTGGTAGAATCTTTAAATCACTACATGTGAGAAACAGAAGCCAAGTCTGCACCGGTCTGTTTTGCTGGTTCAGTTCCCATGCTGAAGTGTTTTTTTTATGACCGTCTGCAACAGGTTTGCCACCATGAGTAATCACTCTGGCTGCTATGTAGCTTTTCCCTGGCTTTCCTAGGAGCACTTATACTCTGACTTTTTTTAAAAATCCACTTTGTGGTAGGCTGTTTCCCTATGCATACTGTTTATTCCCTTTTCTTTGTGTTCCCCCCTCTTCCCCCCCCCCCGTCCTGCTCCCTGCCAGTCCACTGCATTGTGATTGGCTACTCTCATCTAGCCAGCCACTCCCTCTCCCCTCCTTTCCATTCTTCCCCCTCCCTTCTTTTCTTTGTGCAGGATTGAGGAATCGCTGGTTTGAAAGCGGGCAGGAGGAAATTTTTTTTTATTCTTTTTGCTTTTGCACTAGTGGGAATATTGTATAAGGAGCTAAATATCTGGATTTCAGGTATTTGAGTTTTAGATTCTCTTTTTATCCCATGGTGGAGAAACTGATGCTTTGGAGCAACAGAGAAGGAGGCAGGAACAGAGCTTTGCCAGCGATTCATCGCTGCTCCAATGAGAGATATGAATGGCCACATACAAGCCAATTCCATGCCTTTCAGCTTTTCATCAGAGCAAGTGAGGAGTTATGTCCCCAGTGCAGAATGGGCTAGAAAAATAACAGAGAATTAGATATATGTTAACATTGTACATAATGTAAAAATAAAATCAAGTAATTAGCAGTATATATTATAACATAAGCCAAACATACGTTATGCATTTTAATTATTTTGTTTTCTAGAATTTCAGCAAATCAGGTTCTGAAGAAAAACATGTTTGTGACCTGGGCCCTTTTCACACTCACGGTCAAAATCGCTATTTCTCAGCAGTTGACCCGATCGCAGTGGCTTCTGATTTTCACCCACCCATTTTACACTGTCCACTGCCTATTCGATTGTGCGTCCATTTTTTCATTTTACTCTTGTTAACAGGTACCGGTCCAGTTGCAGGCTTTGTGGGCTTTGGATGTAATGTCACACTTTTAAAAAAAATTTGAGCATGTGCTGTAACGATGTGATGATGTTGCTTCTTCATTTTACTACAAAATCCTGCCCCTCCCTGTGTTCTTCATTAGTTCATTGTCCCAGGATCTCCCCCAAAAGAATTTCCTTGCAGGGAGTAATCTGTTTGGGGATTCAAAAAGTCTCAGGTTCAATCCCCGGCTCACAACCTCTTCCCAACCTCCCCCCCCTGCCCAGCCCTGCAGAGCGAGCGCACCTAGATTCTCTGGGATGGTGTAGTGGCGGGCGAGCGGCCTGGAGCGTCACTGCCTCTTCCCCCCACCCGGCCTCGCAGAGCGAGCGCACCCGGCTTCTCCGGGGCGGCAAGCAGGCAGGCAGGCTGGAGCATCGCTGCCACTTCCTCCCACCCAGACTCGCACCCACCTGGCTTCTCTGGGGCAGTGTGGCAGCGGGCGGATGGGCGGGTGTCGCTTCCTCTTCCCCCCGCCCAGCCTTGCAGAGCAAGCACACCTGACTTCTCTGGGGTGGCGTGGCAGCAGGCGGGTGGGTGGGCTAGAGCGTTGCTGCCTCTTCCCCCCAGCCCCGCAGAGCGACATGGCTCCAGGCTGCGGCCCAGTCTTGCAGCGCAAGTGCACCAGGCTCCTTCATTACATGTGATGATGGAGGAAGGATAAACAACGCAGAAACATTACTGCATATTTGATCTATTTAAAAATAAACGTGATTGCGCAAATGCATGCAGGGTTGAGCTGAGGATGGGTGCAACTTTGGGGTCCGCACTGACCAATCAAAAGGCGAGAAAGAGGAGAGGAGGGAGAAAAGCGAACAACTGCTGGAACAAAGAAGTGCAGCAGGAAATGTTTTGATGTACTTCCTGATGCAGGAGTTTAGAACTACCATTGCTGTTTGGCTCCATTTTATGCTACTCCTGCTACTTCCTATGGTAGAAGCAGCTCTGTATTCGAGGAGGGACCAACACCCTAGCACTCCCTTTCTCCTGAATATTTTGGACATACTGTTGGAATATAACTATTTCAAATTGGGGACACAGTTCTACTATCAGATAAAAGGGGTGGCTATGGGGTGCGCCGCCGCCCCCAGTATAGCCAACCTCTATATGGCCGACCTCGAAGCTAAATTTTTACTAAATGACAGGATCAATCCATTTTTCAAACATATCATTTGGTACAAAAGATTTATTGATGACATCATAGCCCTGGTGGATGAGTCCAAGTACTCAGAACCCCTAGCCATATGGATGAATGACATCGATCCTAATATAAAATTTACTTGGCAGGGGAGTACTACTTCAGTCAATTACCTAGACGTGACTATCTTTAAACTCACATCCTCTTCTCTGGGGGTCCGTCCTTTTAGAAAAATCACGGATAGATCCTCATACTTGCATTATTCATCTTTTCATCCGCAGCATCTTAAGAGAAATATTCCTGTCTCACAAAACCTCAGGATCAAACGCAACTCATCCAGGTGGTCAGATTATAACTTTGATAGCAAGATTCTGGACAGAGCGTTTAAAAATAGGGGATACCCCACGAAGATTGTTCAGGAGGCCAACTTAAGAGCAAGACACACCCCCAGGGTGGAACTATTAATAGAGAAACATAGGAGTCCCATTCAGCGGATAAAGTGGACAATGGATTTTACACATCTAGCACCTAAAATTACTGGGGTGATTAAGAAACATTGGCATTTGGTTGCCAACATTACGGGCTGTGACCAGATACCATCTATCGGTTACAGAAGGACAAAAAACTTACGAGACATCTTGGTGCATTCCTCCTTTGGCACAGGGAGAGAAGAGAGGCCACTCCCAAAAGGGCATTTCCCTTGCGGGAACTGTAATATTTGTCCTTTCATAATGAAATTGACTGAGATCACTAATCCCAGCACAGGAAAATCTTTGTGCTCACATACCTTTTCTAACTGCAATACTCCGATGGTGGTATATTTAATCAGGTGCAGCTGCCGTTTGTTGTATGTGGGCAGCACCACCCGCCCCTTGAAGGTGCGGATTCAGGAACATTTATCACGAATCAAGCATAAAATCATGGAGGCTCCTCTTGTTGAACATTTTTGGCAGATGCATGTGGGTCAAAGAGAGTTAAGGGTGGCGGTTCTGGAGGTGTTAGACGGTGACAATTCTATCAATGCGCACCAGAGACTGCTACAAATGGAATCTCGGTGGATCCATAAGCTTAATACATTACCCCCCTGTGGATTTAATAATTCTCTGGATCTTACGTGTTATTTATAAGCAATGCTCTTATAGGTATTTGTTTTGGTACACCCCCTTTTTTACCTTTGTGATTAGTGAACGCTATTGGTCCTTCTTTCAATGATGAGGCCACGGCCCTTTTCAGTTGTCAGCTTATATATTCTGTTAGGTAGATAGGGAACTCACAGCGTCTATGACTAATTGGCGGCTTCACTGCGGCAGAATGTGAGACTGCTCCACAGGGATACAGTGAGTAAGGCCATTTGGGCTTGCGGCAATAATGTCTTTCAATATAGATATGTATTAATTCTGATATTATAATGATGTTATTTATTAGAAATAAGAACAATGTGCCTGTTGAAGAAGTGGTCCATTCACGAAACGGGTTTATATCACGTATGCTGGCAAATCCCATACAGCCTCAACTCTTCATATTGCACTTTGACGTTGGAATGCTATTGGACATTTTCACCACTTGAGGTTGAAGTTATTGCTGTGGGTGGTATTCATTGTAAACCGCTACATGGCCATTTAATTGAATGGAAGTGCCTGCGTGCACCCCTATATTGATGTAATTGTGTTTGTGCCTGCGAGCACTTTGGTGGTATATTTATTGGGATGGTTGTTGAAATACTTACACTTTGATTGATTAATCCTTGAGATCACTTTGTATGTATATATTACAATTGTATTTTTGATAATTTTTTGAGTGGTTTCATTGAGTATATTTATTGAGTGTATTTACTACACATCCCGTGGTATTTTTGCTTGCGCTTGTACCGGGGTGGCCCCTTTTTTGTATTCTACTTCCTATGGACCAGCAATAATCAGAAAAGGTGACTGTTTTTCTGATCCTATGATTGATTAGAGCTACCTAACCTATCACAGGTTAGATGTAAAAGTGCTAGGAAATTGTATTATTGGTGGCATGTAAAATGTTTTTAAAAGCAGTACATGACTACAGTAAGGAACGGAACGACATATTGGTCTGTCTTAGGTTTTCTGTATAAAGGTTGCTATAATACATGTTATATTATCCTTTTATTGTCCTTCCTTTGAAGGTCTTTCCTGACTGACAATTGGTAATGGATCTTAATTCATGTTTGGCTGTGTTCCAGTAAGAAATGGGTGAAAAGCATTCTCAGGATCTCAGACTGGTCTAATGCACATCCAGTTTACTGCCTAAAAGGAACATTATAAAAAAGTGGCGCCAGTGTAATGAAGCATTATAATATATACTATATTATATGTTAATATTGGCTATATTGAGTTTTATATCATAGGTGCATGTTAACTATTTTGTGTTGGCTTAAACAGATAGAAGGCCTTTTGAATTGGACAATGGAGGTATATTGAATACATGTAGGGGGAGTGAAGGATCATGGCACCTCTTCTCTGTCTATACCTCATTTGAATATATGTATTGACCCATTGCTATCTCCATGTGATCAGAACCTCAAAAAAGTAGTATTGCAGATTATGCAAAGAGAGTTATATGTGTGCATACATCTACACATACTTATACAAATGAAGATACAGGTTGGAGTTGAGCTGGTGTGATCCTGTCCCCCTCCCCTCACAAGCATGCATTCTGTCTCCTTTAAAGTAATGCTATAGATATAAACCACAACTACATAGCATCAACACATTATACGAAGTTTGGCAGGATAGAGTATATCAGCTGAAACAAACAGAGGGTGGTGCTTGGGGAGCAGTTATTGTTACGCCACACATTAGTGTGTGGCATCCCACAAGGGGTAATACTCTCCTCGATGTAGTTCAATATCTAAATGTGCCCTCTTGCCCAGCTGGTGCTGAGTTTTGGGTTGGGTCACCAGTATGCTGATGATACCCAACTTTATCTGTTGATGGGCGGCTGGCCAGACTCCACCCTAGACAATCTGACCAAGACTTTGGAGGTTATGACTGGACTGTTGAAGCAGAGTTGACTGAAGTTGAACCCCATGAAGATGAAGGTCCATGGACAGCTGAGTTGGGGGGATCCAGCTCCCGGCACCTAATGGAGGGGGGGGGGCGCTTACACTGGTGCTGACTGTGCAGAGTCTGGGTGTGGTCCTGGATGCCTCCTTATCAATGGAGATCCAGGTCATGGCAGTTTCCAGGTATGCGTTTTTCTAGCTCCATCAGGTCAGGCAACTTGCTCCCTATGTGGCTGGGCATGATCTAGCTACAGTGATCCATGCAACGGTCACCTCCAGATTGGATTACTGTAACTTGCTTTACACTGGGCTACCTTTGGACCTGCTCCGGAAGTTTCAACTGGTCCGAAATGCAGTGGCATGTATTCTAACACGGACGCCATTCGGGAAGCACATTACACTTGTTCTGTGCCAGCTGCATTGGCTCCCAGTAGAATTCTGGATCAGGTACAAGATATTTGTTTTAACCTTTAAGGCCCTTAATGGACTGGGACCAACATACCCACAGGACTGTCTTTCACCCTATGTTCCCCAGAGAATGCTCCAGTCAACAGAAAAACAGCTGCTGGTGATCCCTGGCCCCAAGGATATTCGTCTCGCCTGGCCCAGGGCTTTTTCAGCCTTGGCATCCACCTGGTGGAATTCTCTGTCTTTGGAGACCCAAACCCAGCCGGACTTACTATCTTTCTGTTGGGCTTGTAAGACAGAGATGTTTTGCCAGGCTTATGGGGGTTGAGGGGGGAGGATTTCTCCAACCAACCTCCCACAAGTGGGGAGGGACACACATGTGCCCTCCTGTTCTAGGTCGTCAACAGGTGGATGGCCACCCTGCCCCACAGGCCCCGATATTTGGACAATGGGAATACACTGTGCTCTGCATTATGATGATGTTTTAACACAATGTAACTGCTACCATTGTTTTTATCTCTATATACATTACCATGTTGTATTCCACTCTGAGCCTGCTCTGCGTGGAGAGTGAACTAAAAGTCCAGTAATTAAATAAATAAATACATGTATCAGTTGCTGGAGGTGTGTGGTGTGTATTTTTTGCAGCATTCAGTGGCATTGTGCACATGGGAGCTGATGTCACAAATGGGATTTCAAAGTATTTATGATGCACTAGATTCCTATTTGATTTCATAATGTACAGATATGTCATTTTTCTGCTAGTTTTTTACAATAAGAAGGGTGATTCCAGTTTTGGAGTTAACAGATTTGATAATACTGATTTCTTGTCCAAGAATCAATATTTATTTTTGTTTTGACCTTTCTGTGATCTGCTGATATTGCTGTAGCTATGATTCATTTAGACAAATGGCTGCTAGTATGGTTTCATTTGTGCTGTAAATAATGCGATTTTAGTTCATTAGCAGAGCAATCCTAGAGGCTAATGAATACTACCCACTGCTTTGCTGGCAAATCTGTAGTTTCTTTCATATAGAGCAAAACCTGCATTTAATGGAATAAATTGTGCTGTCCCATGTCTATTTAAAATGACTCTTATCGATTGTCTGTTGAGTTTTATTTTAAATTTTTGTTTCAAGGAAGTAATAGATGATGTACTGTGATCTTGGACAAAAGTTCATGGTTCTGAAGATTCTCAGATCAAAGCCAAAAAAGCTTTAGAAGAGAGAAAGCAACTTCATTAGCATCAAACCAGGCCACTTACATTAAAGCATTAATTAATTTTAAGCAGTCTAAAGTCTAATTATATTCAGCATACTTACAGACCAGCACTAGACTGTTTGTCCTTCATTTTAATAATTCTCTTGATTCAATCAGTGTAAATTATTCACATAGACTTGTCCTTTACCCTAAGAAAGGATCAAATGAGTAAAATACAACTTGATATATCTAATTCTGAAGGTGGCCAAATCTGTGGATACTTAATTCCATGGATTGGAGCCATGTCCAAACATGACAATCTGAAAACTAGGGGGTGGGTAGAGGGGGAATAAATAACCTCAAACAGAGGAGCAGTGTCGAAACATGTACAGAAAACATATCTCTATTGGAGACTTTGCCTGGTGATGTCAGTAGGGGCACAAGAGATGGGTAAGGGAAGGGGGCAGGTAGGTAGTGATGGAAGACGGGCAGAGGGAAGGGCAAAATGATGGGCAAGGCCAGTGGGAGAAGCAGCCACTGCTGTTTCCCCTCTGCATGAGCTAGGTGGGCAGGAGAAGACCTGGCAACACCACAGCCACTATTAAGATAGGTGAGGGAAGGGGAGCCATCATGGCAGACAGGCAGTGGCACTTGAGCTAAGCGGGCAGGCTGATGAGTGGCCAGCCTGCTGAGTGAGGTGGGAAGGATGGGTGAGTGGATAGAGTGGTGGGGAGGGGGTGGATGGGAAGGCAGAGTGCTGGAGAGGGGAACAGGTCCCCATTGCTGTGGGGAGGAGGTGAGATAAGAAGCTTCTGTCTCCCTACTGCAGTGGGGCAGGAGCTGCTGTAGCAGCGAGGCAGGCAGAGAGAGGACAGGGATTATTTATTATTATTATTATTATTATTATTATTATTATTATTATTATATTACACTTCTAGACCACCCTCCCCGTCAGGCTCAGGGCGGTGTAACAACATATGATTTTTATATAAAGATTAAAAACAATAAAAATATTATAAAAACATTATTTGATATACAATTAAAATTGGCGGATATAAATATTAAAATACAGCATTTTAGACGCAGGGCTTGGCTCTTGCATCATGCCCTGCGTCACACTTATGAGCTCCTGCATGGGTGGTGGATGGTCTTCAGTGGCATGGCCAGTGAGAGGACAGCCTAGCCCCCACCAAATGCCTGGCAGAACATCTCCGACTTGCAGATCCGGCAGAAAGATAATAAATCCTGCTGGGTCCTAGTTTTCTCAGACAGAGAGTTCCACCAGGTCGGAGCCAGGACCGAAAAAGCCCTGGCTCTGGTAGAGGCCAGGTGGACCTCCCTGGGGCCAAGGACCATCAGCAAGTGCATTAGGAGATTGTGGAACATTAATCCACAATCTCCTAATGTTCCAGCAACATTCTAATTCTGTTAGCAAAAGAATAATGTTTGTGGAAGCTTTTGAAAGATAAGTTCAAGTATAAAAAGCATTTAGCCATCGCCCTGTGTTACGTCAAGTAAAAAATGTTAAGGTGATTTTTCAATCCTGTCCCCACCCCATACCAGCAATTTTTATATAGACTTGCTATATGCATGAATTTTCAGCTGTAATGTTCAAAATAAGCTTCTATTCCCTTTCATTTTGGAGACATAAGGGGAAAGGCATATCTCCACAATGAAAGGGGCTACGGACTTAACTTTTTTGTAATGGAAGGTAGAAATTCAGGTAAACTGATAGAAAGAACGGAATAAAGTTATAATATTATATGATACATCAGTAGCACGTTTTTTAATAAGCCCTCTGGTGGTGGATGTGGAAATGGCTGCTGGGGGGAAGGAGGCGGGAAGTTTGAATGTTATGTTGTCTTTCTACATTGTAAGTCAGGTTGGTTTTACATAGTGCAGAGAAAAATGAGTTAAAAGTAGAGATGCTGCAAATTTCACTGGAAACAAATCGAACTGTCCAACTTACTGTGTTTGAAGGTGGTGATCAGCTGTGAGCCAATCAATTGGACTCTTTGGTTTTTAGCCAAGCAGCTGCAAATGCTTGCCAAACCACTTTGCATCAGATTTTCCCAAAACCACACATGTGCAGAGACGCTAATGATACAAACTGATCAGCAACCATTAGTCTCACTACTTTAAATGAAGGGCAGAATTGTGTTGAAACACAGCATTTATTGATGACTGATTTATATGATTTGTGAGTGATCTAATTGTCTATTTAAACACTTGCCTGTTCAGTGGAGCAGTTATGCAGCAAAGATTGCGGGGTGGGTGGGTAGAAGAACTTGATCAGGCTATGTGAGAACCTCCTTGCATGAAAAGCCAGTTGCGCTGTCCTGAAAGGTTACAAAGAAATAAAATGATTGAGGCGACCTGCTGAGCACCCACAGATAGGTAACAAATCAAACCGATCATCAAAAAAATAAAATCTCAACCAATCAAGTGGCTGCCACCACCGAACAGGAAGGGACCTGAACCAGCGGGAGTTTGAACATTCCTAGTTAAATGTGCCCGAAATGAATTTCTTGTCCCTATGAGTACCTCCACAGCTTAGCTGTACTCTTTCCCAAAACATCATGAAACCACAGGTTTGGGAAATGTCAATGGGAAGATGGGGAAAACGCAGGAGGTGCACAGAAATAACACAGTGCTGTGGGAAAATAGAAACAAATCCTGCTGTCCAATAGCATGTGAGCCAAGGCTCTCCCTCCTCTGTCATGCTTATTTTCCAGCAGGACAAAGGAGTCATGGTGTGTGCGTGAGTGCTGAAGATGAGCTGGGTGAGAACTGCCTCAAAAGGGGCAGTTTTTCTCACCTCCGTTTCAACACACACCGGGCTTCCTCTGTGAAGGGGGAGCACAGGAGAGCGCACACACTATGCACTCGCACAGAAGGTTAATACCCCACCCCCAGCCCCATGCATCCTCGCTTGCGCCCCCGTGACCCCTGGAAGCACTAGAAGAATTCATCAGTGTTTAGACCTGTTTCCTAGTGTTTGGAGTCCTGAGTAGAAGTCCTTCTGATGAGCCCACCACCATGCACCCATTTGCTCAGCAGCCACTTCCTCTTTCTTTTCACCCTCCATTGACCTTTCCTTGGTGTGCCATTTACTCTTCCTCAGCTGCTACAAGAAGAAGATGAGTATAGGTGGGCAAATGAGCAGTCATTAGAGTGTTGGTAGAGGAGAGTGTTGGCTGATGCCAACGACTGTCATGAGCAGGAACCAAAAACCATAATGAGCAGCTGGCAGCAATACCCTTTCTAAGCATCATGGTTCTTCCAGCTGCTGTTGCCACAGTCTCAGGTGGTAATAGCAGCTATTGATCCCAGCCACAAGCTACCCTGGATGGTAGATGGCAAGCAGAAACTGTGCCACTGCTCAAGAAGGTGAATAAACAGTGGTGGAAAGGGGTGGTTGCGGAGCTGTCTCTCACCCATTGTCTCCTCCTCCTATAGGACAGAGAACTTGCTACTGCCCGGGAAGAGATTGTAACTGCTGTTCATGGGACAAAGAGCAATACAGACAGTTTGTGGGGGTCAGCTGTGGTCCTTGCCAGGGGGCAGTGGATGAACCCTTTATCAAGGACAGTGAGCTCTTGGCAGCTGCCCATGGTTGCCAGCCCCTGAAGCCAGCACTGGCAGCATTTCTAGTACCTACTCCTTTTCTTGCAGTTTTTTTTTGTGGGGAGGGGGTTGAATAGTTGGACATAAGCAGAAAAAATTCTGGATAGAATAGAATGCTCTCTCTCAGACATGTCATATATAGCTGGAATCTAAATATGATATAGTGAAGCTTAAACAACCTGTTCCTAAAGTAAGAAGATGACAAATGAAGAGGAGTTTCCTGTCTTTTGAAATAACAATAATGAATATATAATTTATTTTTATTTATTTATAAATCGCTTATTAATAAATGAGAAATTATAGACCCTTCCATAGATGTGAACTTCAATGATACACTTTCATATTCATATTTATCTAGCTCAGTGCCATTTTTATCCAGCAGATGTCCCTCCACTCATGCGACCTACCTGCAGATAGTATTAAAAATGTCTTATGTTTAGGATGAAGCCAAATAATCTATTCTTCCTTTGTTCAGGAAGCTACATATATTTGGCGAATTCTGGTATCCACTAACAATAGAGTGTTTTCATGTTGGGACCTCCCCCCCCCCCCATTTTGTGCCAATGAGAACGAGAGGCTTTATTTGGCCATAGCTAGGACTGAACCTACCTCACAGGATTGTTGAGAGGACAAAATAGAGAAGAGAATGATGTACACTGCATTGTGTCCCCACTGAGGAGAAAGGGGGGTATAAACAGGGCTTTTTTTCTGGGAAAGGAGGTGGTGGAACTCAGTGGGTTACCCTCGGAGAAAATGGTCACATGGCTGGTGGCCCCGCCCCCTGATCTCCAGACAGAGGGGAGTTTAGATCGCCCTCCGCGCCGCTGTCTGTCTGGAGATCAGGGGGCGGGGCCACCAGCCATGTGACCATTTTCAAGAGGTTCCGGAGCTCCGTTCCACCATGTTCCTGCTGAAAAAAAGCCCTGGGTATAAATGAAATTAATCGATAAAAATAAATACAGCTACAAGCTGGGGCCTGCAACAAATCACAAGATGGACAGTTGGGAAATTCCTCCCATCTCAGCAGTGACACAAGTCTAGGAAGCATTGCAGATGTGAGCCATGCATCAGTATACCCTCCTGTTTGTAACACAAGTGGCCCCTTGAGCAGTGAAGTAGCCCTCATCAGAATATTGTATTTGGCAGCACTGAGCTGCCTGAGGTGACAGTCTACTTTTAGTTTCTTCAGAGATGTTCTTCCAGTGCAGCTGAGAAATCTGCTTTAGGGCCTGCGCTTGCTGCACTGAGTGCTTCATTGGTTGAGACTTGTCCTCCCTCACAAGCCCGGCTTAATTGCCTTTAGAACAGAGTGAATATAGTATTCTTGGATGAGTAGTGGCCATGAAGAACAAAGCTGAAGCACCGCCTGCTGGAAGATGCACAATGCAATCCTAAGCCTTCTCTCGCCACCACCATAGGCTTGCCTGAGGATCTCTGACACCGGGCATTCCCTCCCTAAGGATTTTAGCAAGCAAACTATGCTGGCATTGCAAGCCAGCTAGGCCCAGTCAGGAGAGCACACAGTTGTCCTGGCAAGTCTGGCAGCAACAATCCCAGAATCGCCTCAGTTGACAGCCCCATAAGTGGCAGGGAAAGGGGCAGCCAATCCGCTGGCCACAATTGCTTCTGCCTTTGCCACTGGCCGCCAATGCTACTCCCTTGCACTGCAGAGAGCAGAAAGCCCCCTGCAGTCATAATAGCTGCTCCCCAACAGAGATGCCAGACCGGAGAGGAACCCTGCTCTGGCGGGGGGAAGGATTACCATGAAGGTGCAGAAAGGGTGCCTACCCCTCCCCACTTGCCCCCAGGGTGGTATCATTCTTGTCATTAGTTTTAGAACCTCCTCAATCTAGGAGCGGATCAATACCTCCCCTCTCCCCCCCAAAACTGTGATGTTCCCTGCAGCTACTTGGGGCCAGACAGAGAGTATTGTGCTGATCAGCATGGCTCAGTGGAAAGATGCCGGGATAGCCATGGCGGGGGGGGGGGGCGTAGACTAGAGCCTCAGGGCAATTTTCCTCCTCTGCAAAAGCAAAAGGGAGAGAAGGTTGGGCTTGTGGAGCAGGAGCCCCAGAATTCCATTGGTGTGGCCTGGCCATCACACCACATCCCCCCCGCCCACATCCTGGCAGCAACCTCGCCTCCCCTTGTGCCAATTTCCCACTTGGCTTATCTGACGCCAGCAGCACTGTGAGTGAGAGTCCTAGTCATCATCATCCCCTGCCAGTTACATACAGACAACATTCTTAAATCCCACCCCACTCCCTTCAGTGGATCTGAGGGGGAGAAGGGGGGAGGTAAGCTACGTAAACTGAAGCCTTCCAGGTGCCACTGGACCCCTGCTCTTTTTGGAAGCAGAACCAAACCAAGGTGCAGAGGTGTCTGGAGCATCTTCTGGGCCACCCCATCCTCACTAGCCCAGAGCCAGAATCCATCCTCCGGGATATCAAAGGGAAAGACCTACAGGGAAGTGAAAGATTTGGGGGGGGGAACCAGCAGTCAACCACAGGCAAACACACCCAGGGAGGGAGTTGTTGTACAACACAGACTTTCTTGAACTGTCACAAGCGAAGAGGATGTCTGGGTACAGGTTACCAACTCCCTTTGTCCAGGGTTACAATTGTGCATGTGTGACTGTGCATCCAGGGTTATGACTGTGCGTGTGCATTGCTCTGGGGAGCCTTCTGGAGACGGGTCTGACCAACCTTTTTGCTGATTCTGAGCGAGGCATACTCAAGTCAGCCAGCTGCCACGGACACATGCTCCTGGAGCCAGGCTGAAAAGGCTGTATGGGAGGGATAGCCAGGGACTCTGCCCTTCAGGGCTGTCTTGAAGCCTGTCAAGAATGGCTCCCTGGGAAAGTTCCCCTTCATTAGGCATGGCCCATGGCTCCTCATGGGCAGGGTCCAGCCTCTCCCACCCATGCTGGGAGCCCCAACCAGAGAGTCCAGCATTTAGGGGGAGGACGCAGCCCATGTGCGTGAGGGATGGGGGGTGGACATGATCAAGCAAGCCAGGGCAGCCACTTCCCTTGCTCCCCTTACCTTTCTGTACATCTTTGATCCCTGAGCCAGGATTCCAGAGAGGGTTTACTGAGCTGTCCTCCTGTATATGAAGGCAAAGTGCCCGCTGTGCTCTTTCCCTGCCACTGTGTGCCCTCCTTCCTGCCTCGCACTTTAAGTCCATAAGCAGGGGCTCTCGGGCAGAGTCCTGTGTCATAGCCCTACTTACCTGGGTTAATAGGCACCACAGCCACTGTTTTTGTAGGGTGGAAGGGGTGGTCATTGGGCACTGGAGAGGGGGCTTAACTGCAAACTCCTTAGAAATTTCACAACCCAGAGTTGGCAATTCTAATAGTAAACCTTGTTTGGCATTTAAACTGTACTCAGTTGATTGATACAGCTGAAGAGTCATGGCTATCTACACGAGACTCCTTTTCAGTGAGAAGTCCCCACTCTCACTGAACCCAGACTGGGCCATGACAGATAAACTTGCACTGAGTTCTTATATTGACTTAAGTGGACAATAGTACCAATTTATAGTCTGTCTCTACTCAGATGTATTACTGTAGATTGCAATTTTTTATTTGACCTCAGAGTTCAACAATACATCAGCTACATCCTCTTGATATACCTATTCAAAAACATTTTTATTGGTGCAGCTACATCTTACACTTTTCATGTTTAGGAATCTATATTTATATGTTTGGTATAAGAAATCATGAAGTTTTCAGGTAGACCTATCAGCAGGGCTTTTTTTCAGGGGGAATGCGGGGGAACGGAGTTCGGGAACCTCTTGAAAATGGTCACATGGCTGGTGGCCCCGCCCCCTGATCTCCAGACAGAGGGGAGTTTAGATCGCCCTCCATGCCGCTGAGCCAGCCATGTGACCATTTTCTCTGAGGGCAACTCATTGAGTTCCACCACCCCTTTCCCAGAAAAAAAGCCCTGCCTATCAGGATAAATTTCCAAAAGCAAAACAACAAACAAACCACACCCAAGGAAGTACGTAACTGTCACCAGCAATCAGAAAGTGACTCTCAGGGCAGATGGTCAAAGACAACAGCAAGCATTAGGTTCCAAATGAGATTACCAAATTGTGCTGTGTGTATAGAGTACAGGGCTGAACCAGTTTGGATGAACTGAAGAGAAAATAAAGCACTCTGTCCCTTATGATGCTAAACCCTATGAGAGAACATTCGATGAAAGAATATGCAAGAGGACGGCTTGTTCTCTTGCAATAGGCGTGGGATCATAGCATTTTGTGGAATGTAAATCTTTCTGGAACCCACCTTTCCTGAAACATGAGTGTAAACTTTGTTGTTTAACTCCTGGCATCTGCTTTCTGATAATTAATAGAGTACCTGTTTTGCATGAAATTGGTGATACTTCACAGTTTCTCTGCAATGAGATAGTTGGACAAAAGAGAGAGTACAATGACACAAAGAGATAAAGAAAAAATGTTAACATCAAAGATGTGATACAGCAAATGCTGAATACTTTTATTTCCAAGAAAAAGAAGTTTGGTAGAAGATTGCCCATTAATTCTGATTCATGCAATAACAGAAATGCCTTTCTATTGTAAATTCTGCTTTTCAAAGCCGAAATTTTATAAAAGTAATCCTAAAGTGCAATCCACATTCCATTGACGTTAATGGCTTGTCAGATTGCATCTCAGGAGTGCCAGAAATTCACATTTAGAAAAAATAGGGTGCTTTTAGTCGCAATCAAAACTTCTCTGCTATAAATTTGATACTAGCCCAATAACATGACCAAAGCTGATTTTAATCCAGTGAGCTAATTATATATTTTAATTCTGGTATCCTATTTAAGGCTTCTGGGATTATCTGTACAGTGTAATCTTGTAGAACATCAGGGTATTTTAAAATCTGCGTACATGAGTGGTGGTAAATTTGAAGGAAAGACTATCTGTTTGGTAGTAGTCATAAGCAACCACAATAGGTACATCAATAATGAAGTATGATTATGTAAGTATTGGTTATTACATTTTCTTGTGCAGAAATGAAGGTCATGGTGCTGTTATATAAAATATGTGCCAAATGTAATTGATGTATTTGTAAGTATGTGCATGTATATACACTTTCTATCTGCTTGCTTTGTTCTGGACATGATTAGTGATTGAACTGAAATAGTAATATGACTATCTCTTTCTGCATCATATGTAGATCAACCTTGATGGATTTCTTTGAAAATCAGATCATTTATTTCATTTTTTAAGAATTAGAAATCATCCTTTATCCTTTCTTCATATCATTAGTGATTAGCACAGTTCTTGTGCTGTAGAAATCTTAAATAGGTGTAGAATTAGGATATCTGCAATAAAAAGGCAAGTTGAAAACAGGTTATCACTGTGGCATCACTGTGTAAGTTTCAATGTAAAGAAAAGCCAGACAATCTTAAAAGATTTGTTATGAATAACTGGACTGTTTTTAAACATTAGCATTATGTTTAATGAGCAGATAAACATATATAGATTAGAATTTGTGTGGAAACACATTAACAGGTAAACAGATATAGATTAGAATTTGTGTGGAAACAAAACTATGTTAATGTTTTGTTTATGTTAATAATAGACTCCTTTAGACTACTTATCAGTTGTTGGTAATGTTTGTGTACCTTGAAATAGATATTTGAACATGTCAGGTCCATTACTGATTTTCCATTCCAAAATTTGAAATTATGGCTGCATTGCAAATTTTGCCTTGGAAGGCTAAGAAGTTTTTGGATCATGTCCCTGAATGATTTGGAATTATTTGTTTCGTTTTATACATCAGACTTTTGTACACTTTTACTATGCTGCTTTAGTGCTGTACTGATAACAAAAAAGAAAAGTACAAGATCTGGCTCCAACCCATAATAAAAGTATTTTCTAAACATAACTCTGTAATGCTCACTTTACAACAGGGCCTGGACAACAAATGACACATTACATAACTTCTTGTGCCTTTTATTGCATTATGGAAAGTATTCCACTGAAGAAAATGAGAGTTTTGTTTGTGAAATAAATGTTCACACTCAAACATTTATCCTACACCTAAATCCATTTTATTACAGGTCTGGGGCTCATATCTAACAGTAACTCAGTAGTTGGCTTCAGTGGAGGATAGGTTATATATAATGATGCATTGCGGGGAAGGGAGGCGATTCTTTAATTCAGGTTCATGTTGGCTATGTTCCTGTGCTCATTTATATAAGGAGGTCAGCGTGTTGTTCATCCTTACCAACAATCTTTAAGACATTAAGATCTCAAGAAATCTCTGTTTAAAAAGTTAAAGCATAGTACACTTGATCTTAGCCAAAAGGTCTACTCTGCATAGGATCGCATTTTAAAGAAGGTTTTAAAAAATCCAATAGATTTATTCAGTGTACAACAATGACATGGTTGCACTGTGGATGATCCAGTCACTAAACATGAAAGTATGGCATGCCTTATGCTTTCATCAAGCTAATTTAAAATTCTGCCTTACAAAATTAAATTTGGATCGATACCAATTTGTATACTGTGAAGCTTAAGCAACAGTAGGATATTTCCAAGGCTCAATTGAGCCTTACATCATTTCTGGATCTCTTATTCTTCAATCGGTAAGCAGAAATCGCAAAACAGAAGATGAAATTAGTATTGGCATTATTGAAATATTGCTATAGCCACTGGATGATGGTTTCTTTTTTTTAGACAAACTGTGGGTTTAATACTCCAATAGTACAATCCTAAGCAAAGTTACTCCACTCTAAGCCAATTGAAATCAATGAGCTCAGACTGGAGTAATTCTGCTTAGGATTGCACTACAATATGGTTAGCTGAATTTCTTCCAGATGCCTCCACCACCACTCTCCAGCCTTCTTGGTATTTTCCTGCCTTGGGTGGGGAATTATAAGCCCCTGATCTCCAGTATCCTGCCCCTGCAGAATTGAGGAGCAGGGTGAAAAATGGCCCACACATACTGACACTCTACAAATTTCCCCTAATCTCTAAGGTTAAGACCATAAAGACTGGGGGAAAGCAGCCTAGTTCATCATCAAAAAATGATATCACATTCTATCTTGTTGTTAAAATTCTGAATCCACAAAGGGATCCCATATAACAGGTGAGAGATGACTGTAGCCTGAAAAATTTGAAGTGCCACCAGGACAAATGGATTACCTCTTTGATGGAAAAAACGTGTTATGGCCGTAATCTTATTTCTGGCTAAAGAAAGGGAATGTTCCTGATGCACGCACCAATTTAAGTTATATTGAAATAAAACTATGAGGTATCTAAAGGCTTTAACCTGCTCAATTTCTCTTCCCTCTATTTTCCAACAGCTGTGTTTCCAAGATTTAGAAAAAAAACCATTTTTGTCTTATCAAAATTCACAGAGAGAAAATTCTGTTTACAATAAGCCATTGACCCTGATAGAAGGCGCTTTATTCCAACCTTAGAAAAAGAAAGTATCACAGCATCGCCTGCATATAATAGGATGGGGACTGATAAAAGCTTAAGTTTAGAAGAATGCCCATCAATTTCTGCTAAATCAGCAGAGAGGTCAGACAGAAAAAGGTTAAAAAGAGAGGGGGCCAAAACAGACCCCTGTTTAACACCCTTGGTCACAGGGATTTTGTGGGTGAGAGACCCTCTCCTATCATACCTAATCTGACAAGATGTTGCAAGATGGAATCTACAAAACAGAAACAAAAGGCGTTGGTCCCTACCCAATCTGTGGAGTTTCTCCCATAATAGGTATCTGTTAATAGAATCGAAGGCTTTATGAAGGTCAATAAACACTGCATAAAGCTTTCCACCTAACTGATGGGAGTATTTTTCAGCTAGGAAGGCTAGAGTTATATAGTGATCCAAGGTGGAGTGCTGTTTCACAAATCCAATTTGCTCTCTACTTGGTAGATTATGTTCTAACATCCATTCAGATAGCTTTTTGAGGAGGTGTTTAGCATAGAGCTTCCCTAGAATGGATAGAAGACTTATAGGTCTATAATTGTCAATATTATTGGGATCACCTTTTTTAAGGAACAGTTATTGAGTTCAACCAAGAGTCAGGTAGGATACCATACTTATCAATCAAAGTAAACAAGCGGGCAAGGGAATGTGCCCACCAGTCAATATTGGCCTTCAGAAGTTCTGCTGGAATGCCATCCGGACCTTGGGCTTTATTAGATTTAAGAGTAGTAATAAGTTCAGCTACTTCCTCAATGGAAACAGGAGGCCAATTGGGCACGTCCGCTGGTATTAGACAGGCATTAGTCGAGTCGGAAAGGGATAGATCATAAAAAGGTCCATATAATAGGTACTCCATTTCCACACTGGAATACTATATATGGGATGAGTTCCATTTGAGAAATTAAGACCTGCTACTAGAGACCAAAAGGCTCTATTATCATTACTTCTAATAGCATTATAAAGTTGGGTCCATTTCTTCATAAAGAAGGCGTTTTGTTTTTGAGCAAACAATGAATGACAATCTCTCTTTAGCTTGTAGTACAGAGAAGGGACCTGTGAGAGAGTGCCCAATTGAAACTGTCGAAATAACTCGCACGATCTACTTTTAGCCAAAAAACACTCAGCATCAAACCAGGTTTTAGACAGCTCGTTTTGCAACTTAACATCAATTGGTCTTAAGAAAGAAGAGAGATTCTTGATAA
This sequence comes from Eublepharis macularius, assembly GCF_028583425.1. Classification (NCBI taxonomy): domain Eukaryota; kingdom Metazoa; phylum Chordata; class Lepidosauria; order Squamata; family Eublepharidae; genus Eublepharis; species Eublepharis macularius. The sequence goes on from NC_072798.1 coordinate 62,703,627, forward strand.
TAGAGTTAAGGGCAAGAAGCGCATCCTCTAAATATTTAGCATTAACAAGGTTATAGTTTAGATGCATTCATACTGATCAACCAAGCTTGGATATGGGCCAGAGAAGAGGGTATATTATTTATCTTTGTATATTGAAGAGGTTCAGCTTCCAAAGGATGTAATGAGAGCCAAGACAACCAGAGGCTGCATGGCTTGGACATGGGCTGCAACAATGACACCCCATTGGGTTAGCCTATACCCATCATCATGGTTTCTCTGATCTGAGCCAAGCATCCTTGCCGAGTAGTTCCTGAATTTACCAGGAACCTTCCTGGTAAATTCAAAGCTCAGTATGCCTCTGTTGTTCAAGCCAGTAGCATTAACATCAGGCAACTTTATGACAATTTTGTAGTATTCTGATCCAGCAATACATACAGTACTTTCAGGCAGTAATTATTGCTGCTAGACAGGAGTGATGTAAGACCAAACACAAGATTGAGTCATATTATTCTTTTCGGTCTTAATCTCCCCTAGTTTCTGTTTCCTGTTCTTCGATCTCAGTTCAGTAAAAGGAGATACATTGGCCCTGGCTGCTTGGTTGTTGTGAGTTCTTAACACTGGAAAGTAAGACAGACAGTATACAATGAACATGTAGAGTCGAAAATATTCTTGAAGTGTTCTCATGTCTGTTCATCAAAGTGAGTGTTGACAGGAGTCTGAAGACCTGTTGGAATATTCTCCCAAACCATTTCTCCACTAATGAGCTAGTAGGATGGCAGAACAGAATTTATATGAATCACTTCAGTCAGCAAGGACAGAAATTCATAGCTAGAGCAACTATACTGTGATTATGATCAATGTGAATCTAGACTGACTTCAAGTGTGGTGTATGAATTTGAAGGGGATAACAAGAGCCTCCTGTTTCCTATTCTTCTTGTTCTCCATTAAATCTATTTTTTTTGCATTTCCTCTCATTAAGAGATTCTCTGCCCAATACAGCAACATTACATTGCAATGCCACTCTTTATATAAATGTGGACAGCAGGGTTTCCAGCTGCAGCTCTCTCTCTCTCTCTCTCTCTCTCACACACACACACACACACACTGAGGAGGAATTTGGGGGTGGGGACAGGTGATGTCATTACACCAGAGGCAATGCTCTAGGATTTGTCGAAAACTCTATGGTTAAATCCTAGAGAGTCTCCTTGATGTAATGATGTCACTTCTAGTTTTCATCAGAAGGGATGGCACTTTCCAGTGCAAGCCAGTGCACCCTCACATTTCCCCTCATTTTTTCTCCTGCCAGCCATGGAAATGGCAGCAGGGGGAAAGGGTGTATCTCCCCCTACAGCAGGAGACCCTGCCTGCCTAGTATAGAGTCTGAAGCAGTTCTAAGAGTGAGCTAGTTTCTATGAAGATTCTTTTATGCTTTAGCCATACAATGGAGATCATAGTGGATGCTGTTTCACTGCTGAGTGCTCTCCTCGATTCTCGCACATTAAACCAATAAATAATAAATGACTAATGAGCTTGGTCTCCAGAGTTCATAAGACTTGACTTCTGTGGGCACAGAAATAAAGGAAAAATAGATAATGAAATTCAGAAATTAATTCCCTGGTAAGCTTCTCTCACTTTTCACATGTATTTTGGCTGATATATAAGTGAGTGCATTTTTGTCTTCCATTTGCAAGATACAGGAATGCTCTGATTTATTTTTAGCAGTGAGTTTGCCTCATTCTGAAGTTAAAATCTCAGCGTCCATTTCACAGGAAATGGCTTAATGAAATACACTCTGCCTCCCCATTTGCTCTTCTTCTGCTGTAGTGCTTTCCCAAAGTAAAAAAACAATGGCATGTGCTTCCCTGCATGTAGCTCCCATTAACTTTAATGGGAGTTACCCATCAGCATTAAGGATATAGAATAATCCCCTAAGACCACTCAGTCCTCTTCTAGGCTTTCAAACCATGTGGCAAGAGAAACAGTAATGAAAGGGCAAGAGTTTTTCAAGGGCAAATATTGTGTTACACTGCTCCCCTCTCCTTTGCTTACTCAAAAGAGTGGGAGAGAATGGAATTAAGCATGAGGCCAGCGAATAGGGATCCAGTGAGCAAACAGCTTCTGCTAATGTAAACTGTGTGATACAGCTAACAGATGTGATTTTGTCCATGGTCAGACTCAGGACCTACCATTCTGTCTAGTAGCTGACTCTCTGAAGACTCCAATTTAAATCATGCCAAATGTTCTATAGTCACACTGCCGCTCAAACGAGTGGACTGGTTACGGGTTCCCAGAAGAGCCTGCTGAGACATAGAGCATACTTGATTGGAAACTCTTATTTATTAACTTTTTAAATGTATAGTCCCTTAATTTACAGTCCCTTTTTTACAGTGACTCAAGACAGGGTGGATTTCGTTTAAATCGAATCGATTTAAATCACTACTCAGTCAGTAAGGCTAGATTTAAGTCATGGTTTTCTGCATAAAGACTCCTCACACTTAGCTTCTTGTGCAGATCTATTCTACTCTCAACAGTCTTCTATTTATTGAATTTTTTGAAGCTTAGCACTTAAGAGGTAAGGGGTTGGTTCTGTGTACAAAGATTTGCAAAGGAACAATGGGATTAAGGTCTTTTTCTCAGCGGTGTGTGTTTATTTTATAACCTTTTTGCTGTGAAGAAGAGGCATGTGATCTCTGCAGACACAAATTCACAGTTTTGAGAACTGAAAAACCTAGCATCTGTGATAATATCTTCTAGACAGAAAAATTACCCAATAATTTTACAGAAACCTCTGGAAGAGCATGACATTGTGAATGGATTAATGGAATTCGTTTACCAAAAAATTTAAACATTGTATGAATTGCCTCATACTACATAATTAAAAACTAATCCTTATTTCATGATGATAACCTTTGGACTATAATGTATCTTAAATGGAAAACTCTCTTTAGATAGATTTTTCCTCAAAAAACATTTTATTTAAAAAATCTGATTTAAATTAAAAAATCCTATTTAAATTTTTAAAATCTGTTTTTAATTTTTTTTTAAAAAAAACATTAATTTCTATCCACCCTAACTCAAGGTGGATTACCAAAATTAAAAGCCAACAATAAAACCCATTTACAGATTTTCAACAGACATTGAAACTGCAACAATATCCTTTTCATACAAATGCCTTCTGAAAAACTGAGATTTGCACATTGTATGGAACTATATTGTCTGGAAGGTTGGTTATTCTACCAGGCAGGGACCACAACAAGGACTGGTAGCCACTGATCTTACCCATTTGTAGAGCAGGACCTTTAAATAGCTCCACTTAGGGAAATTCCTGGAGATTTGTGGGTAGAGCCAGGGGAGGGTGGAGTTAGGGAAGGGAGCGCAGCAGGGATGTAATGCCACAGATTCCACCCTCGGAAGCTGCCATTTTCTCAATGTCAATTGGTCTCTGTGGTCCGTAGATCAGTCATAATTTCAGGAGAACTCCAGGATAGTTGGTTCTCCAAATATGTGGCTCCCAGTCAATGAAGGGCTATAGGTAATAATCAGAATCTTGAACTGGACCCAGAAACAAATTAGTAACTAATGGTATTACTGCAGATTTTGCACAATATGCTACTCAGCCCAGTTCTTGGGAGTAGTTGAACTGTGCTGTCTTTGTAGGGCTCCTGGATCACACATATGAGTTGCTTCCTGATTCCCGGCTTCTGCTGAGTCAGGGCTGGCTACACAGAGCTCCACTTCTCCTGAGGAGTCAGACTGGTTACATGAGGCGCCTCTCCTCCTGAGGAGTCCTCCCTGTTACTGAGCCCAGACTGGCCCATAACACCATTTTCCGATGGGTAGTAGCTTTAAGGACATCAGCAAGCTTCCATGACAGAACAGGCTTTCAAATCTGTTGGATCCTGGGTAGCTTGAAACCATCTTCTCTGGCTTTTGGAGATCCAATTGCAGCAGCACTGTAAAGAGGGCAAAACTAATAAAAAGGAGAGAAAGGAAGAGATGGAAATAAAAAAAGGAAGAAAAGAGATAAGGGGGAAGAAAAGGAAGAAATAAAGTGAGAAGTTGTGAAAACACAGAAGACAAGACAAGAGGAATAAGAGGAAGAAAAGATTGGGGAAGTAACATAATGGGGTAGGGGACAGAAAGCTGTAGCAAGCACTCCGATTGGGCTGGGTTATTAATGTCAGCTGCTGTGCAAATTGCTCCGCTAATTTCTGTGTAACACATGGGTCCTCCACCTTGTTGATCGTGTGAGCACTTCTGTATTTCAAGGAAGAGAGAACAAATGAATAAAACCATAAACTAGCTATCATAGGGGGACAGGAGGACTAGTCACAAAATAGCTGCACAGAGGACAATTACAGAATATTGGGGCAGTTATTTTGAAATAGATGTTTCCTGCAGCCCCAAAGATGATGGGATCTTCTGAAGCACTTCCTGTTACAATGAGTTAGAGAATAGCCAGGATTGGCTCTTTGCTTTGGAGAAGATGTGCTATGGGAAAGAAGTATGTGAGCACCAGGAAACAGATTGGTGGGCACCATGGTACACCATGTTGGGCATGACTAGTATAACACTGTTGTTTAAATTAACAAACACAGGAGGCTGAACATTATTATTCCCAGTTTAAAAATGGAGTGCCAAGGCCAGAAGTGGGGAGACATGCCTCAAGAGATCTTCAGGCAAGTCCTACTCACTGTGCCAAAATATTAGCAAAATTTAGATTAATCTTCTTTTGAATATTAAATGCTGGTGTGGAAACTCATGGGAATAATGTCAGTATGCCAAGTTATCACCCTCTAAAAGAAAAAAATTAAGTCTAAGGCATTGTCAATTGAAACTCTTAAGGTTTGTGACAATTTTCGCACCTCCTCATCTCAATTCTATTGATGAATAATTCAGCATTACTGTTGAGTAATGTTTAATCTTTGCCATCAGCTGTCTAAAGGTCACTGATTTGTCTGGTAGCTGTCATTTGCTCTTGTGCAGTGATTGCTGCTTGCAAATATATGTGCTCCTTGAACTGATTGTTAGTTTTCCTAATGGCAATAAAAGCCTAGATTAAACAGCCAGAGGCACCACTTGCTTGTTTGTGAAAGCTCTAGAATTCTGAATCAAAAGAATAATTGGCACCATGTACAGTTTTACATAGAACAGAGCCACCTACCTAACCCTTCATAGAAAGTAAGTACATTGGGGTTAAGTTGCTTTGGAGAGTCAATTTAAGTCAAATTAGCAGCAATTACTGTAATGCAAAGAGACAGACAGCAGGAGGTTCCACTAAAATCCCATTTCTATCAATCTTGCATTGATGTCCCACCCTGTTATACATGTCAGATTTTACAGTCTGATGTTAGCACAGCTAATTTCTTGTAAACGATATCTAGCACTTAATACTCCATTTGCACAATTACTAAATGAATACTTTCATTGATGTGAGGAGGATTTGGAGTGGGAAAGCAGAATCTAAGGTTCAGCATCTAAAAGGTGCAACTGTGGTTTGTGTAATTCAGAGAAATCATTGGTTGTATCTTACCACACTAAAGCAGTATGGCTACTGTCCCCCAGGATTTGCTTTATCCGACATCTTTGGAACACAGAACAATGAAGATCATGGGGGAAGAAGCCACTCTGTTAACTTCTTCCATGTGATCTCAGGGTCAAACTAGATATGCAGAGTTAGGTCCAGGTTCCCCAGACCCCACTTGTGTTCCCTGCAGCTACAGAGCAGCTGTAGGGAATGGCTGTTTAACAATAAAGGAAAGCCCAAACAGCCTCAGAATGTCACTGCAGGGGGAGGAAGAGCTTCTTTCTTATTTCCTTGTGGACTGTTAGAGGAGGGTCATTGTTTTTTAAATGTCAGAAAAATTGCAGGGAAACTTTTTCTGCCTGTCCAGCAAAGAACCTCAAGTGTCAAGCAAATTGGACAAAGTCTTTAAGTTCTACAGCTCCTTGAATAAGCCCTGTCTTTTTACTTCCAGAGTGGAAAAAAATCTCTCTCCACCTCATAAAGGATAGGGGAAGGAGAATGGTAGCTGACTGCAGCTTGGGATTAGCTGGGAGCACTCTATGCTCCTCCCTTGGAAGCGTCTGATTGGAAGGGAGAAACTCTGTTGTTCAGGAAATCAGTAGAATCAAAGAAAAACATATGCTTATGGTACATGGCTGGTAAGCACCAGAACTTGGAAAACAATGGATATTTTTAGGGATCCCAAGCATCTTGGATGTGTGTTAGTGTTCTGTAAAATCAAGGTAATGATTTGAAACAGTGATTTTCATGTATATTTTCAGCTCAGGAATTCCATTATGCACACCCTTATTAGCTAGTTAGAACAGGCATAGAGAGACACTCCATTTAGCCCTGCACCCCAAGCATGAATGAAACACCTATTTTACATTCATTTTAAATCAATTAATTAAATGATGAGGGATGGGGAAAGTGGTGTGAGAACACACATGTGCAGACATTTCAAATGTTCAAAAAAACACCTTTCTGAGGTTTGAGAGTCCTCCTCACAATTTGTGAACAAAGTGTGACTGAGCACATTAAACTAATTTCCCTTTGGTTTTTGCTAGTGTTCTACTGTTCTCAAACCAAAAGAGGCTATCAAAGATGCTCACCCACCCAAACTTGCCAAAAAACACAAATGAGCACTGATGCAGTGAACTAAATTCTTCACACAATGTTCACAAAAATAATTTAGTGAATTTGAAAGTAATATACAAAAGTGAATACAACATGTGAAATTCTAAAACATCATAATCACTATAATATCATCACAATCAATTACACACAGCAAGGTGTTACAACACCGAGTAGCATGTGTATCCTCTGAGGCGGTCCCTGGAAGTGCGCAGAGTTTCAGCACGTGAAAGAGTTTGTGGGAGAGTCGGAGAAATACCATCGTGGTAGGAGAAACCACGCCCCGTGAAGAAGTGCTCATGAAACAAGCTTGAGATACCCGGAGGCTTGTCGGGCGGGGAGGTCCCCCTCGGGGGCTCCCGGTTGCTGTTCTCCACCTGCACATTCCATTCTCCTCCCAGTCTTCCAGCTCCTTTCCACTTTGTCCGGAGGGACTTTTCATCTGCCCCCGCAGTTTCAGCGGGAATCCTCAGTGTACTGACTGAAGACAGCTCATAAGAGAACTCTTGGGATTCTTCCCTTTTCTGAGGATACACATGCTACTCGGTGTTGTAACACCTTGCTGTGTGTAATTGATTGTGATGATATTATAGTGATTATGATGTTTTAGAATTTCACATGTTGTATTCACTTTTGTATATTACTTTCAAATTCACTAAATTATTTTTGTGAACATTGTGTGAAGAATTTAGTTCACTGCATCAGTGCTCATTTGTGTTTTTTGGCAAGTGTTCTACTGTTATCAGCAAGAGAAATTCAGAATAATAAAGCAAGAACTAAGAGCCAGCATCTAACAAGGGAAAGTAGCTTTATGACAGATGGATCACACCTGGGCCATTTCCACACAACTTACCAGCCTCCAGAGCGTTGCACAAAACACGTGGAAGGTAGCGTCTTCTCGCTCGAAATCGTGCCAGAAAGACATTATCATTAGCGACATCGCTAATTCCTGGTGCGATTTCATGCGAGAAGACACTATCTTCCATGTGTTTTGTGCAACGTTCCAGAGGCCAGTAAGTTGTGTGGAAATGGCCCTGCTCTGAGATGGATATAGCTACTGACTGCTATGTAGAGAAATATGCTGCAACATATGAAAATGCTTTTATGTTCATGGTGAGTGAACTCCATTTTTTGGACAACTGCCAGCCTGAATTGCTAGCATGAGCTTGACTTCATTGAGAAATGTAGGTCATTGTCATCTATGAACACTAGAAACTGAAACATGAAATGACCTTCGTACAGGAAGTATCTGGAAATAGAACAGGGACAAAGAAGATAATTGGGGGCAATTATGAATATTATTTGTAACCTCTAAGTGCCTCCCCCATATAAAAATTCCCAACCACCTCGTAATGGTGTCATGTTTCTGGTTCCTCTGCAATCATGAGGGCTGGAAATCTGTTTAGTGGCTTACAGCACCATCCTAAGCAGAGTTACACCCTTCTAAATCTATTGAAGTCAGTGGGTTTACAATAGTGTCACTGTTTAGGACTGCACTGTTAGTTTCAGGACTTTTCAGCGGCTCTCCAGTGCATCACTGCGTTCTATATCCAGTGTTTTCTTGTTCTGTTTGTACTTAAATGATTCTTCCATAAGTTCAGCTATACAAATGAGTTGTCTTCTCATTCCTCCTCCCTGCCACAAATTTAGATATTACTTTCTTTGAATAAGGCTGTAAAGAATAACCCCAGTTTTCTAAGAACCAGTGGTGAAATTTGTACTAGAGATTCCCTTCCTATCATCAGTGTCACCACTGCTCTTCTTCAAAGATGTCTGCCTGCATCCTTCGTAATGTGCTTTGCCCTTTGGAAAACTAATCAGTTAAACCAGATCCTCTTTAATGTTGACATGACTTGCAGCAACAGAACTGTCACAGTGCATTTCAATTAGGTTTGATTTCCTTGCCTAAAAGGTCTTAAAAGCTCATTGGCACCGAGTGCCTTTGTCTTTCTGTGGCAGAAAAAGATGTAATTATTTAGTAGGTTGGGGAAAGGGAATACACAGGGCTTGTGCATCTTTTCTAGCACTGAGAAGCACATCTAAAATCAGTCATCGCATTACAGCTCACTCAGACAATGGAAATGAATGAGGCTATGGCTCTTTGTATGTGAGTGGGGGAGACATGTAATGCGCTTCAGGAAACCATTTCCCAACAAGTATTGTCAGGTACTAAATCATCTGAAGGAATATGATCAAATGGATGCCCTGGCATCAGACCTAAGAAGAATGAGGTAACCAACATGGAGGCAGGTGATGTCTTGGCATGATTTAATGCATCCATGTGCACTGCTCCCATGGGAGTTCATGAGAAGCATCAGAAGGAATTATTCAAAAGCCCTGGAGCAAAAGTAAGCTGTGTGGCCTTGTGAGTATGACAGAATATGGGGACAGCAACTTGAAATGGGGAAGCTTCCATGGAATTTTCTGATAATGCTTCACTTCCATCCACTTCAAGGCAGAAAAGAAGCAATTTGGCCTTTTGCTTTTTGTTTACTGAACAGAGGGAATGGTTGAAAAGAAAACCTGTCAATACTCTAAAATCTTTTACTTTGTTCTGCTTCAGTCCTACCTATCTAAACGATCATCTCTTCCCCTATTTCCCACAGTGTTGGGTAAAAATTAATGAAATAACTCCCAGACCAAATGTCAAGGCCAGATTATAAGAGCTCATAGACTGGAGCTCTTAGTGGCTTCCCTTCAGTATTGAATGGAGCAACTCATTAAAGCCTGAACCGTGGCATCTTTCAGAAGCACTGTAAGACCCTCTTATTTGATTGGTCTTTCATTAGCTAGGGTTCAGAGGAGAAGCTTAGTTTTTAAAAAAGAAGGAAAAGAAGAGACAGGCTTCTAGGAAAAGTGTTGGGTTGCAGCTGATCATTAATAGGGCTCATACCTATGCAAGTAGTAGAAAGTCCCAGTAGAATGATGTGGCTGAAGTGTAGAAAATAGATCCTGGCTGAAATCATACATGCTTTTCAAATTCTTGGAATTCACAACAACAACAACCCCCTCCCCAAAACTCTGTAAGTTTAAATGAACATTTCCTCTGCTGTTTAAGACTTGCATATTCTCCATCTTGCTGGATGAAAGCTCTTATGCAGTATCATTCATTTATACTGCTCTCCTCTCCTCCATTTTATCTTCACAATAGCCCTGTGAGATAGGTTAGGCTGATAATGTGACTGGCTAAAGGTCACTCAGCAAATTTTCATGACAGAGTCGGGATTCAAACTTCTGATACCATAAAAACTACACCATACTAGAGACTGCCTCTTTCAACTTTCATGGTAGTCAGAAACTCGAGCTTCTAACAGTGTAATCCCAAGAACAGTTACAACCATCCAAGTTTACTGAAGGTTGCTCATCTGTAGTAGTTATATCATTGCTCTGTTATGTGATGTTGTTTCACAAGAAGTTTTGAATCAGTATGTGGGGTGTTCATTATTGATGTGAATTTGGTCTTCTTCAAATAACGTATTGGGAAGGTTCCAACCTTGATTCCTATGACCAGTTTTGCCATATTATTCCTAATCCTCAGCTCTTGATATTTTCTAAGGATAAGATGTGTCTGAGTAAAGGCACAGGTGAAAACTGAAAAAGGGTTCTTGATCCTCACTTTCAGGAGTTTTCACTCTTTCTCTGTTTGTGCTTGTTCAGAAGAATCACTACATTGTTTAGGTTTAGTATTTAATGACAACATAGAAATCTATAAATTATTACTAGCGTTATCACAGCACTCTGTGTGTGTGCTTGCAATGTATAAACCTATTATATAAATTCTTTTTCACTTAGTTTAAAAGAGGACATCATGAACCAAAATAGCACATCCTGTTCATTCAGAAAATTCAGAAAGTAATTGCTTTTGACAAGTTCATGCAACAGTAAGAATATCTGAACATTGCAACTGTCAGTAATCTAGAACTCCCCCTAAGGAGTGATCCATATACTGTAACAGCAGAAGATCATGTGCAAAACCTCATGAACAATTAGATGTATATATTTTTTCATTACAGACAATGAAAATGAAAGGCAAGAGAGTAATTAATCATCAATCATGGTACTGCCCTGGCATTTGGAAAGGCATCTCTGCTTGTAATACTGGCATAATTTCATATGAATATTTTTTAAAAGGTTGATTTTGTTTACTATTACCCCATCTGTATTTGTTTTGTTCACTATCATCCTCTTTCTTTTTTTTAACTTTCAGGTTTGTTTTCATTGGTTTAAAAAAGGGAAAACACATTTCTTGGTAACTTTTTTGTTTTCCATCCTATTGATTAGAAATTTATAGAGATAATATCCCTCACCCAAGGTATCCTGTCTGCCAGATTCTGGGTAGATAGAAGAAGACATCCTTGTTTTAAAAATCATTAAAGGAAAAACAGCTTCTCAAGTATAACTTCTTTGTTTACTGTCTCATTGGTATAGAATTTTATTGATGTGAAATTAAGTTATGCCTGGTTATGTCAGGCCTCCTTGGGCCTGTGGGGTCTCACTGCACTGTAGCACTGACTGGGACCAATGGGGCTCCGTGTGCTGTCCAAGGCCAGCAGGGCTCTATGTCCCCTTCTCTGCCCACCAGCCTCTTCCATGTGTCTTGGAGTGGTGGTGGGGAAGGGGTGGTGCGTACTCCACCATTCTGGCAGCATCTGAGCATTTCCCCCCACTCATCTGTGTTCTCTTCCAGTGAGTCCAGCAACAACTGCCTGGAACTCCCGGGCTGCTCCAGCATGTGCTTTAAGGGCAGGAAGGTACGTGATACCTGCACACAGAGTGTGCTGTTCTCTGGGGGGAGGGGTTAAAGCCCCAATCCTCAGATAGTCAAGGCTACTTCAGAATAGTCAAGGCCACATAGTCAAGGCCACTTCAGAATTAGATATATGATGAAGATGCTTTCATTACAGAAAGGAGCTTCAAAACATTGAAAATATCAAGTGTAGACTACTCCCCATTCTCCTTGTGGAGAATATCCGCAACCCAAGATACGTTTCAGACTAGGATGAAAGTGGTTGCAGTGCCCTGAACCTTTCCCCCTTTCTCCAGATTCTCAGTGCCTGTTGTCCAAGAGTGTCCTGGAGTGACTTTAAATATCTTAACATCCGTTCCTGAAACGTCCTTTTCTCACTGCCCCAGGTTCTCTGTCACCTCTTCCTGCTACACTCCTTTTTGAGTGGCTAGGTTGCTCCAACAACAGAATGATGTGGCCCACCTGTGTCATTTGGGTTGCCTACCAGTGTTGTTCTGGGGACTGCTTGGCTGGAGCACTGAAATGTCCCCCATGAAGTGGTGAACATAGGCCAGTTGTCCAAGTGCAAGAAGGACACCACTGAACTTTTTAAAAGTTTAGGGTAACAACACACTACAGCCTTGTAAATTTAATTTTGCATCTTGTGTATGTTCTATGGTAAAATTGTTGCAATGGTTCTGGGTTAAGTAAGTCATTGAGTGAAGCCACAAAGCAGATACATGAAACTTACGAATTCTAAAATGGTGTCAGAAAAAAATCATAATAATATCTGGGTTAACCTGATTATTTAAATGACCAATATTACTCCCACTGTGACTTCTCTGCATGTTTCTCTGCCATGTATGGTTAAATTGTTCTATTTTTATCTTTACTTTTGTGCTTGTGAAATAGTTTGGATGAATTTCATGAGCAGAAGGATGCTGACAGATGGTGAGGGGGTGAGGAATAGTAATCCATGGCTATCAAGAGGGTATATAACATCTATATGACAATACCAAGAGGCAAACTGTCTTCCAAAATTAGAGTGAATTTCCAAATGAGCACTTGGCAGGAAGCGGGGAGTGGTATAAGAAAACCCTAGGCTCCCTTTCTGCAAAGTGTTAAAGGTACCATGCATCAGTTGCCCTCACACATAGGGCTACCATCGATTTTAATCTTATTTCTGTGTAGCGCCTCTGCTCCCTTATGTACTTTGGCTGATCAGAAGTTGATTCTTAACATTTATTCCTTTAGATTTGCCTGCAAGCATAGGCTACAAATGAAGCATGTATGTAGAGATACATACAGTACGATATTTTTCATCTGAATCCATGAATCATGACACATATAGAGTGAGGGAGAAGGAGGAGGAGATGATGGAGTAGTGGAAATGAAGTTACATTGATGCTGCAACATCACTTCTGGTACAATTATGCTTTTTCCACCCATTTCCCCCCACCAGCCTGCTGAGTGACAGTAGGGGCACCAGGCAGACAGTAGGAGGTCTCCATCCAGACCTGGTATGCCTAAACACATGCATATAGAATCATAGCTCATAGCTGAATATGTGCACTGGCTCTACTGAACAACAGTGGGAAAGATCAGAGCAAAGCAGGAAAAGCAGTTTTGTGTAGTGGTTAAGAGTGGCAGGACTCTAATCTGGAGAACCAGGTTTGATTCCCCACTCCTCCACTTGTAGCCAGCTGGGTGATCTTGGGTAGACATGGGCACGAACGGGAAAAAAACCCCGAACATGCTGTTGGTTGCCATCCACGAACAACGAACAACAAACATTGACGAAGCTGACCTGTTACCGAACATGTTCATTGTTAATTGTTTGTTGCCCTTTAAAGATCCCTTTAAACTATCATCTGGAAGGCAGCAGGGGGGGATTCCACCCTGCCATCGGCCAGCTGATAGTTTAAAGGGCCCTGTCCTGCCATTTGCAAGTGGCAGGGCCCTCTAAACACCCCACAACCCCCAGCCCCCACCCCCCTGCCCCACCCCAGCGCCACCGGGCTGCTGCGGCCCGGTGCAAGAGGGGTGGGGAGATTCTCCCTGTTCCTCTTGCACAGGGAGAGCTGGTGCTGCCGGGCTGCTGCTGCCCAGTGCAAGATGGGCAGGGAGATTCTCCCTGTCCCTCTCTCACTGGGAGAGCTGGCGGCGCCGGACTGCTGTGGCCAGGTGTGAGAGGGGCAGGGAGAATCTCCATGGGTCCCTCCCTTTCCCGTCATTTTCTTTTCACAGTGGAAAAAACTGGACTGTTTGCTGGAAGCTACTTTGAGGGGTTAACTTACAAGTCAGAAGGAAAGCCAGGAGTTCAGGCAGAGTTCAGACAGTCCATGCCTATGTTGCCAGGGGAATTGATTGAAAGGCGCCAGACTGTCTGGCTTGATGAACGGCTGACGAACGCAATGAACGAGGCTTGCAACGACCACTTGTTCGTTTAGAATGGGGCCTCACGAACAGCTTGTTCACAAACAGCAGATTGAGTTGTTCTGGCTTATTTTTGTTCGTATTGCTGTTCATGCCTATCTCTAATCTTGGGTCAGTCACAGCTCTCTTCAAGCTCTCGCAGCCCCACCCACCTCACAGGGTGATTGTCGTGAAAATAATAATAACACACTTTATAAACCACTAAAGTGTCGCATTAAGTTGTCCTGAAGGATGGTATATAATTTGAACGTTGTCGCCGTCGTCGTTACTGTGTGGACACTAAGAAAAAGGCATATTCAAAAGGGTATAGTCAATGTTTCAGACACATGTTGTGCTAATTAAATGACACATACAGGAACTGGAAGTAAATTGCATTCTGTGGAAGCTACCTCTCCAGAGCTATATGTGAGTAGGTACCATTCAGATCATTAGCCCTAATGAAGTCATTTCATGTTTACAAAGCAGCTAGACTGTTTTCTCCCCAGTGGTGAGTGTAACTGAACCAGTTTTTTCTTGTGTGTGTAAGCATGCACTATTAATGAAACAGAATAATATTGTTGTCAGAGTCTGTGGAGAGATCATTCACATTTTTTGATAAAATTTCTAAGATTGGTTAAAACAACAAACTGCCAAGAGGAATATCATGCATATGAGGCAGAGGGCAAAGATTCTACAATATAAAATAATATACAATATAAATCTTCCGTCTTCTCGATGAACTGGTCCTGTGACATTCTTCCAACTTTGGTCTACCATTGAAATGTCACTTTCAGTATTGCCAGAATTTCCATTGGATATTTCACTTCACTTAGGCCTTGTTGAGGCATTCAGAAACTATGACAGTGAGGACTTGCAAACAAATGTAGTTTTTAGGGCATTTGCAGCTTTTTGTTATAGAATATTAAAAAGTTGTGGAGATTCCAACCATACCCAAGGTGTCTGTGTATCCTTGCCGGAACCAGCCATATTAGCACATAGGTGGCAATGAGGAACATATGCAGTGAAGAAAAGGCTAAATATAACCAGGACCAAAATGCTTTGTGAATTTTTAATATTATTTTCCTTGTATACTAGAACACTATCCATAAATCAAACTTAATAGGAAGTTTAAATGCTTTCCTATTTCAAAACGATCTCATTACAATGCTCTAAGTATAAAAAATTGGTTACAAATTAAATGAGCAGATATGGAAAAAAGCAATGTTGGGAAAAAAGAAATAAGCCTAAGTAAACAAGAAATGTCCATTTAATCATGAAGATTACCAGAGCTGACAAGCTAATTTAAGTTATAGTATACTGGTCCTGTTTCTATCAAGAGTAGATTATAGATATGAAGCTGTTGATTCCTGTGTTAATTTCAGAGCAAACTCGTCATGATTGTATTATAGTTAATAATGCATAATACTTATTGATGGAACTCTGGCTCAATCACCTTGTGGCTGACTCAAAAGTGACTGCCTGGCCACTCCCTGGGTTAATTGTTTAAAGAATGAAACCATCCCCCACCCCAAATCAATATTTTGAATACAAGTTCATCTGAATTTGATTTTGAAATTCCCCTACTATCCAAAACCAGTTTGCTGAAAGTAATCACTTATCCTGCTGTGCATCTATAACTATTGGCAGCCTTTACTCAAAAATAAAGATTGAAGCTTATTCAGTCTGTTAATGGTTGTTATACTGTACACTGATGTCTTTACCATCTTTTCTGCCTCACACTAAACATTTTAGAAGCGTGGACAGACCTTTTACATGCAGGCTATTTGCTTCCCATTTGGCCCTATACTGTGTCGAATGTTTTTCTGATTTATGCACAGCATTCTTTTTTTTTTAATTTCTAACATAAAAAACTACAAAAAACTACAGAAATATAAAGGAAAAAAGGGGACTGGGGAAAAGGGAAGAGCAACATATAAACAGAAAACACCCACTACATCTACATGTCTTGTCTTCCCTTCATACTGCAATTTTTCTTTAAAGTTAACTTTCTAATATGCTATCAGATTGGTAGATCTTATAAAATGCAGACTACATTCAGGATCAGGTCTCCCCCCCCCCCCGCGTCTCGATCTCAGTTCTCTCTGCGCAGCTACAATAGCTGCGCTCGTTCCCTCCTCCCCCCCACTCTCCCCTTCAGGCTTTGAACTTTCTTCTTGCTGGAACTCCTGATGGTTAAACAAAAAGTCCCTCAGCTGTACTTCCGATGTTAACTTGTAGGTTTGGTCCTTGTATCTGAACCAGATGCCTTCCGGAAACAACCATTTGTATTTTACTTCACATTTCCTCAGGAAAGCCACAAGTTTTTTATATTAAAATCTTCTTTTACGAGCCAAAAATGGAACATCCTTCAATATCTTAACCTTATTGCCCAGATAGTCCAAGTCCACATTATACGAATTATATAAGATGGTGTCCCGAGTCTTCTTAGATGAAAAGTCAATAATAATCTCGCAAGGCAGCTGATGCTTCATTGCATATTTTGAAGATGTCCGACGGACTTCCAGAATATCGCTTTTTAACTCTTCTTTAGTTGCCTTAGCGAATGACGCCAAAAGTTCCAACACCAAATCTTTTAAATTTTCACTTTGCTCCTCTTTTACATTCTGAAGACGCAGTACCGTTTGGGCATGGTCCGCTTGTAACCCTATTATTTGATTCTCCAAGAGCTTCACTTCTTTACTTGTTGCTTTCATGAGTACTATGTTTTCGCGTGCAGACTGCTCTGCTCCAGACGCTGTTTCTTTAATGGTTTTCACTTCGCTTTCCACTGAATCAACCTTTTGCCCCATTTCATTTAACTTCGCTACAAAGGGCTGCATAGCTTCAAAGACCGCTCGTCTGACCATCTCTTCCAGGGTTTCCCCCTTCCCCTGTAACATCGCCATCACCAATTTACTCATCGCGGGGCTCTGCTTTTTCATCGCCATCTTGGGGGGGGGGGGGCGCAAGGTAAGTTCCGAAACTCCGTGGAGGGGAAGAAATCCGCGCCTTCTTAGCTTCAACTCCCACCAATCCTTCGCATACGCTTAGAAATCAGAAGGGATTTTCACCTTAAATCTGCTTATTGCCGTTCTCTATGGCCCGGCGGCACACGATGTGCTGCGCAAGTCTGCCGGCCTCCATTGGAGCAAACGTGCAATTTACCCCCTGCATTGCTTTCAGGGGGTTCTTCCCACCACGCTCCGGACCCTGACCCCCTCACTGGGAGTCCTGGGGGTTAACCCTCGCAGGTCAACCACCCGATCAGGCTGCTTGGACGTTTCCTCCCGGACCTGCGGAGAGGAGCGTCCGACATGGCCGGGAAAACGAAACTGAATCTCATTTATGCACAGCATTCGATACCTTCAGAGGTGATTTCACCACTATGCCAGGGTTTGCCCATGTTTAAGGGATGCTGGTGTATCACAATTTTTTCCTTAATGCGAGAACATGCTGAGCCCTGCAGATGTTTACACTCACCTTTCCTCCACCTGCCCCAGATCCACCCCCTGCACAATCATTCATGTCCTCTCCCCTCTTTCCTTCCCCTTCCGGCTCCTTGGGGGCATTCAGTCTATCTATCGTGCACCACAGTTCTCTTGCCTTGTTTTGGGACACCTTGAGAAGTGTCTCTGCAACGCAAGCCTATGTTCTATCTATACACCAGAGTTGCCAGACTCCAGGTGGGACTTGTAGAGCTCCCAAAATTACAGTTCCAAAGGACAGAGATCTCCAGGAGTCAGTTCCTGTGGGGAACATGGGTGCTTCAGAAGGTGGACTCTATAGCATTATATCTTGCTGAGGTCCCTCACCTCTCTCTCCAGGATCCCCTCCCCCCAGATCTCCAGGAATTTTCCAACCTGGAGTTGGCAATCCTACTATATATGTATTTAATCTAAAGGTTTCTGGATGACTTGAAACCAAAGTCATCTTTGCTACACAGTGTAATTATAGATCACCCTGTTTACAATCTCGGCAATCGGGATCACCCAGAACAAAAAATGTAAAATGTATTATCAAGACTCAGCCCCTGTGCTGTGAGGAGATTCCCACAGGACTTCACAACAGATTCTAGCTTTAGTGGCCAGGAAGATACTGCCTTAATCTCTCAGAACAATCTGGTTTTAGCCAGAACTTGTACATGCTACAGTTGTGGGAGAAGAGAGAGGAGGAGAGATTCTCAGGTAGGATGCTGGCAATTCTGACTAACTCTAAGAGTATCACTTTAGTATTTCAGGCAGAAGCTCTGTTTAACAGGATACTTTTTAAAATGAACATATTGTTTAAAAACATTTTCTTGCATACACACAAAGTAAGTATACATATTGAACTAGCTAAGAAACACTCATCTGGAAGTATTTGTCATATATCCAGTAGCCAATCAGAAATTCTGCTGAGTAAAAGCCCACCTGGATCCACCAACTTTCTAAAAAGTTTTGGTGAGTGCCAGGAAAGGTCTCGGCAGGCAGCATGGCACCCATGGGCAGCATGTTGGGGACCCCTGGCTTAGGGAAATGAAAACTTACCTGACATCAAAGTGCCAGAATGAATTATAAAGCCGATTTCTGGTTTCCAACCAATCCTCCTGTATAGCAGGAATTATACTGTAGTAGTACATAAAATGGGGTGTGGTCTGGGTTGAATCCTGATTAATACATTTTTAACTGCACATCCCTAGAAGTAATACTGCTGAGTGGGTCATTTCAAAGCCCTGTTGCTATGTGCCTCATATTAGTTGCAATGCTGTCACCAACTGCAGTGTGTTTCGGAACCAGCAATAGAAATGAAGTAACTAGTGCCATGCTAGTCTGGATTACCAGTGAACCTTGGGGGTGGTGAATTAATGAAAGAAATGGAATTTTCCGAAGAGCCTCTCTGTTCTTTCAAACATGCTTTCATCTATCCTACAAAGAGCTTATATGAATATGATTACCATATTGATCTACGGAATTGAACAAAATGTCTTCCATGTGAACCAAGTAATTCTTCAGGTTTTTGCATTTACTTGCAATGACCCATATCAAGGCCTTTGTGAGTGCTGCTACTTAGGAATTGGCTTCCTAAGAAGGTTGATAAGAGTACGAGCCAGATGAGTTTTAAAAAGCAGCTTGAAAGAGAATTCTGTGGTATTTTATGAAGGGGATATTTTTGCTTCGTTTTGATACTCCAAGGGCTGAGCCACACATTATGAAGTTCACTTGGCAGACATGTGGACTTTCAACCAACATGACAATGGAGTTCTGTGCTGGGAACTCAGTTCCAACCATGTGAGGGCTTTCTTTGCATAGGGAACCTGGTTTATGAAAAGAGTGTGCTTAATTCTTGTATCGGTGTAGCCATCTGTAGATTTAAGTTTCCCCAGTGGGGCAAATAGTACTGTGTTGCCAGAAAAATGGTTTAAAACAAACAAATAAATAGTGGTTCCTTCAGGGATATTTCAGGTTGGAAAAATGGATCAGAGAGGGAGGATTCAGCCCTTTCTACAAGTGCCACAGGACCAATCTGGATTGGGTCCCCACATACCTGGGAACTGAGTTCTCAGTGCAGAACTCAAGGCACATGTCTGATCCAAAGTCCTCATGTGTGCCATATGTCCACCATGTGGACTTTGTAGTGTCTGAATATGTCCAGAATCTTCAAGGAGAATTGATTGGCATTTTAATGGCTCTAAGTATGAGATAACTTTGATTGTATTCCTTTAAGAGTGAATTATAACATGTTTAACTATTGCCTTCCCATAAATAGGTACATGCTTCATTGATGCAATTTATTTTAGGCCCTCTTTTTTGACAGTATAAAATAGAAATCAGAGGAAGTAACCTCTTAACACATTTATTTGACTTCAGTAGTCTTCTGAATAGAGTCAGGTTGCAAGTTGAAATATTTTTGTTGTTTGCTGAAGGGATGATCTTGCAAAGGTTCACGAGGAAGGCATTGCTTAGTCCTTACCTATATGTGATAATGATACCTTTAAGAATTGAATGCTTTCTCCACACCATACTCTTTACCGTGAAAAGTCTGTACCTTCTACTTCTGATCAACTGCAAAAGCATCAGGCACCTGAGGTGCATCCCAAAGGAGCAACTCTCAGCAGTTCTGGGACCAGTTATGCTGGCACTGACTTTACATGGGTTGAATGGGAATTGCACTCGATTTCTCGGTTGGCTTAGAAACCAATATGCTTCAAGTGAATCACACCCTGACGAGAAAATGAGACAATCAGTGCCGTGTGCATGGACATGAAAGCATCAAACACATCTGAAAAAATAGAGAACCCATGAAATCACTGTTTGAGGTACAATAACTTTTTTCTCCTCCTTCTTAAATGAGTACCAAAGTATATTAAGCATAGCTGAGATTTATGCTTTGTACAACCTGGTGGCTCTTAGTGGCTTTGAGCGCAGACTTTAAAAGAATCTTGTGTGTTTTCTGTTTTTGCATTTCTTAAATATAAAAACCGTCATGGTAGATTGCCAAAATGCCGGATTGCAGTAGTTTAATGAATTTTAAAAAGAGTGAGCTATTGGTATTATGTCTTTTAGAACATATTATTGAAAATACAGTCAACAGGGGAATAAAATATCTTCAGGGTTTTATGTTTGCTTAGTTCATATGAAATTTCATTGACGCTTGGTCTAGAAGAATCAAAAAGAGTCCAGTAGCACCTTTAAGACTAACCAATTTTATTGTAGCATAAGCTTTCGAGAATCAAGTTCTCTTCGTCAGATGCCTGATACAGGCATCTGACGAAGAGAACTTGATTCTCGAAAGCTTATGCTACAATAAAATTGGTTAGTCTTAAAGGTGCTACTGGACTCTTTTTGATTTTGCTACCACAGACTAACACGGCTAACTCCTCTGCATCTTGGTCTAGAAGGTATCTCTTTAGAAGTTCAATCCAAAGTACACTGTCATGGAAACAAACCCTTCTGGTTACAGGGGAATTTACTTCCAAGAACGCATACACAGGACTATAGCTGACAGGCATTCTTACAGTAACAGATAATACTATATTTGAACTGCAGGGGAGATTATGGTTACATATTCCAGTGTCCAGTTGGCATACTTTCTTGTATTGTTTTCTTTGAACAAACTATTCAACCCCTCTTTGGAGCTGTCTTAGAGCTTCATAATAGGAAAGAATATTAAACTGTTCGCCAGAAAAATATACAAAGTCACTTTCATTCCATCTAGTCCAGATCTAGCCAACTTGATGCTTGCGGGCCGGATTCAGCCTCCTGGTATATTTCATCTTGTTGTACTAAAAATGAATGGACATGTGTTAAAATTTTGCTCATTGTGTCACTCATAAGGAAAATTGTTCCTAAGGTAAGAAACATAATCCTGCTTTTTTATGTTATATGTAGTTTTTCAGCTAGATCTGAATTCATGTGCTTTGTGGTAAAATTGTCTTCTGGATCCTGGCCCACTTCTAGCATCAGAGAATACAGCAGTTGATTGCCTTCAGTAAGTCCATACACCGATGATGGTATTCATATTGGTAGTTTCAGAAAAGCTACATTTGTGCCTGATGTTTTCTCACAGGCATTTCATTATTAAGTCCTATACCCTTTTCCAGAATTCTACACATGAAATTCAAAATTCAGATTTTGAGAATAAGTTTTTTCATACCTGTATATTTGCAGATGCAGAACCTATTTTTCACCCTAGAGGGCAACTGGAATATTAGCAACAGTTCTTATAAACCTTGTCTTTTATGTAATAGTCCCAATTCTGGTAAAGTTAGTCATCGCTAAGTCCTGTTAATTAATGGCACTTCAAACTAACTTGCTCCATTGCTGCCAATGGAATTTCCTGTGGTTGAACTTGAGCTAAACTGGAGCCATCATAGTCTTCTTGTGATTGTTTATATACAGCTATTTACTCTGGGAAAACTTACTGTGGTACACCTACAACAACAGGGGCAATTGATTGCCTCTGACATTTGTCCATGTTGTGAGAATTTTACCACAGCCAGCCTGAAGAAAAAGAAAAGATTAGGTACTGTTTCATTCAAACAAACATAATTGACTGGATCCAATCATGTTTTCTATCTGTAACAAAGGAAGGAAAGGGTCTCCTTTGGCCACCAAAAAGGTTATGCTGCGGATCATGGACAAAAGTCATGTGGGATGGGGAGTATAGTAAAGAAGGTGATTGGCTGAGACTGAGTGGAAAAAATGGCTGGATCCAACCCAATAGTACTAAATTCTTGGTTAAAGTTCTAAATGATTAGATTTATGCTACTATGGAAGTCCATTAGTAAAATTTATTTCCATTTTACAACAGTCCTTGAATGGTTGGCTGTCTCTTGTTTTCAGTGAAATTGATAAATGGGTTAGAATGAGACAGAATGGTTTTCAA
The DNA here is from genome assembly GCF_028583425.1 of Eublepharis macularius. Classification (NCBI taxonomy): domain Eukaryota; kingdom Metazoa; phylum Chordata; class Lepidosauria; order Squamata; family Eublepharidae; genus Eublepharis; species Eublepharis macularius. The sequence goes on from NC_072798.1 coordinate 62,725,751, forward strand.
ATACTAGCCAAGTATAATACAGATGTATACATTTTCATAGCTAGAAAGAATTGGATTTTTGCAAGTCAGAAAGGGTAATTGACTAATTTGACTGATAAATATAAGGATCAATAGATTCTGCTAAATGGTGTGATTTGTTTAAATGGCTGTGATCTCAGATAAAATTACCTTTTTCACTTCTGTAAACCATTATCTATGGAAAATGTTTTTAAAGCCCTCCTTCTGAAATAGCACATAATATTATGAGGCAATCGAACACTGGAATACTTAGGGACTTTTTTTCCTAAAGCATTGTGCACAGGACTGCTGGAAGGTGAAGGCTGGGAGAAATTCAATAGTACTTGGGGGGAGGGAGGTTTCACATAGGGTAAAAGCCATCAAGGATAAAATATTCCAGTAATTATGGTTATAACTTAAAAATCACTGATCATAATGCATTCAGGATGCTTTAAAGTGCCAAAGGACAGTCATGTAATTCAACAATAATTTATAAATGGGGGTCGCCATAAGTCAGCTGCAACTTGACAGCACTTTCCACCATTGCTGGATGAGGCATTTCAGCCACCTGAGAGCAGAACCACAAGTGACAAAAGGCACAGATTGGACACTTGTCTGCTTCCCTCAAGTTTTGATGGGAAATGTAGGCATCCTGGTCTCGCAGCTTCGCTCTCTGACTGCTGTCCAATGGACTTTTCAACTGTCACTTGTCCAACATTCCACCAAGCTGCCTACATTTCCCATCAAAACTTGAGGGAAGCAGACAAGTGTCCAATCTGTGCCTTTTGTCACTTGTGGTTCTGCTCTGAGTCTTCCAGAGATCAGGTTGTCCTTTGGATAGGAAGCTCTAAGTATTCTAGGCAATGATATTTTTGATGTGTCATAACCTAGTTATTGTGAGGTTTAAGAAATTGTTTATGTGATGTCATTGCGCAATCCCAGGAGTGCATGCGCGCTTTGCGCATATGCGTGTGGAGCCCAGAAATCTCCCCAGGCACTCCAAACCCATGCTACACCGCTGGTTGGACAGACTGGTTGGCTTCTGTGTTTTCAAAAAGAGAGCTGCCATTGCAACTTTGTTCCAGTAATCTAAAATACATTTTGCACTGAGCACAGTCTTTCTTATTAACGGTACAGTCCTAAGGAGAGTTACACCCATTGCAAAGAGAGACACAGAGAAGAATGACATGGTAACAAGGTACAATTGAGTTCACCATCTTTCATGTTCCACTAATATAAGTGATGTTTTGCTTCCAAAGTATAGCCTTGTGCATTATTTCACTTTATTTAAAATGAGAAACCAAATCCACACTGAAAGATCTGAAAGTTTTAAACTGGCTTTGAAATATATCTCAGCTGTTTCTTTTATGAGGCCTCCTACCATTTTAATTCTCAGTTAAACTGCACTCCCTGGGGAACATGTGAAATCAGGGCAAAGTTAAGTGTGATTATGAAACCTAATTGTATTTGTAAGTTACTTGGGGATTGGGTATCTTTTTTTCTGTTGGAAAGCCTATGATACAAGGGAGGGGGCTAGTTGATCGAAAAGGTTATTTTCATAGTAAACAAAACAACTATTTAAAAAAATCTGTGCAAGGAAATAGACTGCCCTGCAGGGAGGTACTGTTTTTAATTACTGCTTACGGTAATAATTTTCTCCTGCCTTTCCCCCAAAGGCATTCTTCCAATGGGGGATATACTCCTCTTGTCCATCAGATGTTTGGGGAAGGAAACATAGCTGCCAGGTCATTGTGATGCATTACGACCCTCTCAAAATGTATATGGACAGCAGGAAAGGAAAGTGGAGAGCCTAAAGATCTTGACTGGGTGTGAACAGTGTGCTGTGAAATGTTATGTTAAGGGTTCGACTATTTGTGAGGCAGAGATGGAGTTCAGAAAAAAATTCTGTGGGAAAGTATTTGCTCCAAAAGTTTGTGAACTTCCATAAAGGCACTTGCAAGGGCAAGACAGGACAAACTGCCTCCAGCTTCTTTGCATTCTTGAATCCTCCTGGGCATACTGTGACAGGAAGTCAATTAAAGCTACCAAAATGAGTTTCAAACATTTTCAGAACACCAAGACAATACCTTGCCTTGTTTGTTTAGGATTGATTTATTTTATTTGTCAGTTTTTTAAAAACCTATTTATAACCCATTGTGTCTCTGTGCTTTTCATGCTCTTCATGTGTGGCTGCCTTTGGAACGTGTTCAGAAAGTAGTGCAGAATGCAGCAACCAGAATAGACTTCCCTCACTCCTCACAAAATGGTCTGCTGGATTTATAGCCACATCCTAGCAGTACCTTGTCAGGCTCCCCTGGTGACTAGAACATACTGCTGCCAACCGCCTGGAGAAAGACAGTCACAATCTTGTCCATTTAATAGAGACTTTAAAGGGATGTTATTTACCACATGAAGTTTACTTCCATGCCTTGAAAATGTTTCAGCTTCCCATTCCCAAAGATATAAGGTTTCCAACTCTGGGCTGGAAAATCTCTGGAGATTTGAGGGGGAATCTAGGAGAGGGCAGGATTTGGGAAGAGGAGAGGCCCCAGCAGGGTATAATGTCATAGCGTCCACATACTCCAAAGCAGCCATTTTCTCCAGTGGAACTGGTCTCTGTCATTTGGAGATCAGTTGTAGTTCGAGGAGATCTCTAGGATGAGGTAGGGTTGCCAACCCTAACACATATTATGCCCTTATTAACAGGACAGGAAATTTTTATCCAGTCCCGGTGGCAATACCAGCAGAACCCTGGAATGTTATCCATTAGAACCCCCTTCCATATTGACAATGCTATGTATACAACATAAGTTTAGCTGCTTATACTGGCCAAAAGTTGATGTTTGCCATTTAGGGTTGCCAGGCCCCCTCAACCTCCCAGCAGGGGGGATTGGGGCCTGGCACTCACCTTTCCGTGTGTGTGTGGGGGGGTGCATGTGTGCTTTGCACGCTCGCGCTCCCACAAGCATGATGACGTCACTTCCAGGAAGTGATGTCATCACCCCCCCTGAGTGCACCCACCTGCCCTCCTCAGCGGCCCAAAACGGGTCCAATCCGTGCCAAAACGGGCCCAAAATGAGCCTGTTTTGGCACGGATTGGGCCCGTTTTGAACTGCTGTGGAGTGCAGGAGCGCTCCTGCGCTCCACAGCGGCCCTGATCTGGGCCAAACTGAGACGATCCAGGCAGCTGCTGCGCACAGGTGTGGCGGGTTGTGAGGGGTGGGGGTATAGTATCTCTGGGGGTATGGTATCCCTATTGCCATTACAAATTTATGTTTATGAAAGATTAGCTTGATACCTGTGCTATGCTATGGTATTTAACTACTTTAAATCCATTTATAATACTTATGGGCATGTAACATTTTTTTGGTTTGTGTTTTTTTTTTAGTTTGTTTTGTAGTATAATAGCATAGTACCCGAGCTTCACAAAGGTGTTTGAATAAAGCAAAACATATTATCCCTATTCAGGAGTCTTGTACCATCTTTCTTTGACTGTCTGAAGTTTCCTTTACCTGATTTTTACCTCAGAACACAGAGTTCCACAGCTGACCAATCAAGAGGGGTGCAAGCAGGCAGGAGCCTGCCAGCCACATGGGAAAGCCAGGCTCTAGTGAACTTTCAGGGGAATTCTGGGAGGTGCATTTTACCTCAGTACATATTCAATGACTCCCAGTAGCAATTGCATACTGTTTAGAGTGTGGGGGGCAAGGGCCAAGCAGGCCGCATATGCAAATGACCTCCTCTTCCAACTGTCTCGGGGGCAGGGCTGAGATATGGAATGTTGTGAGCTCCAGTCAGCCTGCATATGCAAATAACCATGAAAGGCTGGCCCAATCAGGGAACAGTGGTCAAGCTGGCAGTGGTCGGGAGCACAAGCAGGCAGCAGCCTGCCAGCCACACAGGGAAGCTGTATCCCTTTGGGAAAACACATTTTACCCTCTTTTTACCCACTTAGGGGGCAACTTTCTTAAAATCTCTTCTTAGTGGGTGTTTATATCATGAAATGAATGTTCTCCCCAAATTTCATGTTTCTAGGTCCAGGGGTTTGGGCTGGGTGTTGATGAGTCAGTCAGGACACTTGTCTTTATTTAGACAGATAGATAAGCAAAATACACTTCTCTGCTAAAGTACAATGCATTTCACTTGTGTGGAAGGTATTGATACAAAATCAATACCTTACATTCAAGCAAAATGCACCTTGCTTTAAGTGTCACTTTACTGTTTTTCTGTAATCCACCAATTGTTCTATCCCTCTAAAGAAGACATTACAGAGATCATTGGTGGAAGCTACTACACTGTTTTGATCTTTTGCAAGTTTTTTTAGACTCCATCTTTCTAAGTACTTGACACTGCACAATCATCAACTGTAGCCTGAAGCACAGAAACCTGGAAACTGTCGCTAACAGTTGCTGTATCCAGATTAATAAATTGCACCGGGAAATTGAGTCCTCTAGGGTGACTACCATCCTCCCCATTAGGCTTTCTGAATCACAACTGGTTTGTACGTGTAGCACATTCAAAGTTGTGTTCTCCTTAAGGAGCAGGTGCTCTAAATGATAAACAGTACAGATCAGCAAGTGGTAATGTGATTAATTACTGCTGTCTTCCTTGAGATGGCTCAACATTACCTTTGTCAAACAGAAGGTGCCAGCTGTAAGGTTGTGGCTCAATAGCAGAGCATCTGTTTTGCCCAGGTTGTCCCAGGTTCAAACCTTGGCAACTGTACTTAAAAGGCTCAGGTTGTGGGTGATTAAAAGACCTCCACTTGAAACATTGCTGAGCTATTTCCAGTTAGAGTAGACAATATGGATCATGATACAATACGGATACAATATGGATCATGATGTAACTCAGTAGCTCTGTTCGCATTACAGTGAACACATGTATATCCTGTTTCTATGTACATACATGTCTTTGTAAGGAAGAGCCAACATGCATTCACTTTGCAAATGAAACCAGGGACCAGTACCTGGATAAAAGTAGCGTTTAAATCACATGTTTTGTTGTACATGCATTGAATATAATAAGAGAATTACTCAAAGCACGTATTTTAAAAAATCAAGTGTACACCAACCATGAATTTTACATGCATTCATCATAACTTATGAGCAGGTCTTACACATGATCAGTATTTGAAATGCTTCTAAAATCAGTTTGAATTTCATGCTGAGCATCCAGTATTGATTTATGAATGTTAATTCCTCAGATGTGTGTGGTAACTAATATTATAAATCTGCGCTGTTTAGGGTCTGTAGGCCAGATCCGGTATGCAAAGGCCACCTCACTGCTGCCATGTGGTGTGGGCTAGTTGTTTTGGAGGGAAAGGATTATAGCAGGGGTCCTCAATCTTTTTGAAACGGCAGGTACCTTTGGAATTCTGGCACAGCATGGTGAGCACAGTCACAAAATGGCTGCCACAGGAGGGGGAGCCAGCCACAAAATGCCTGCTGCAGCTTACCTTCAGCCACGCAGTGAAGATTCTTGTGTTATGGTGGCAGCTGCTGGTAAAGCAATGTTTTTAAAAATCTGCACAGCTAATCAAATCTCTAATGGCTTATCAGATGCCTTACTGGGCAAATGCCCTACCTGAAACCACCCTTTTTTAAAAACACTTGGTGGGAACCAGGAAAGATGTTGGATTACACCCATAGGCATCATGTTGGGAATCCTTCAATTATAGCCTGTGCACCTTAGGTTGTCTAGCATGGTTTATACTGAGATGATGATGATAACAACAACAACAACATTCGATTTATATACCGCCCTTCAGGACAACTTAACACCCACTCAGAGTGGTTTACAAAGTATTTAATTATTATCCCCACAATAGTCACCCTGTGAGAATCAAACCCGGTTCTCCAAATTAGAGGCAGCTACTCTTAACCACTACACCAAACTGGCAGGATATGTGAAATATGTTGTCTCTTGCTTATTTTACAAAATAGAATCAGCTCTTACAATTACAAGAACGGTGTGCGTATAGTCTAAAGAAATAAATCACTTTAGCTATATGAACTTATGAAGCTGCTTGATAGTCTTAGAGTATTGGTCTATCTAGGTCAGAATTGTTTACAATGACTGGCCATGGCTGTCAGGTAAGAATGGCCTTTGTGTGCATGCCCAGCAATGATGACACAGACTTTGGAGTGGAATAATGGCAACAGTGTTATTGATTTTTACAGAACATGATTTCTTGGCAGTCTCTCACAGTATGGGTGCCTCAGTTTTGTTTCAGGGCTAAGATAATCTCTCAGCGGTGTAGCATGAGTTGCAGGCACCTGGGGCAACCCCTGAAAGATGGTGTCCCTGTCACCACACGTGTACATGCAGGAAGCGTGCACTGACTCCCAGCACCGCATGATGATGTAACTGAAGGGACATCATCACGCAGGGTGCACCCACCCACCCTGGGAGCGCTCCCACGATTCGGCTACTTGCCTCCCCACCAGTTACCTGGCAGCACATTCCCAGCCAGCAGCTGCTGCAGGAGCTGGAGGGCCAGCTCAGCACAGGTGGCCTCCCAGCCCTCCCACACACGCAGCCACCCACGCTGCCACCACCAGCTCCGCATGCTCCCAGCCTGGAGCTGCGCCCACTGTCCTCTCTTGGGTGGCGCCCAGGGCAAACCCCCCTGTCTCCCCCTAAATGCGGCCCTGTAATCTCTTCCTGCTCAACCCCATCTTTCCATGGGTGAGCAACCATACTCCCTCTAGCTGTTTGCAGTTCACCATTCCCCCCACTAACTCTGGCTGGGGTGAGATGGTCAGGCCCCAAGAGACGCCTGTCCCAGCTCTTGATGAACCTGATAAACCTGGACAGCTACCTTCAATCTCTAAATGGCTAAATGAGTGCTCAGCAAAGCAGGGTTGCTGTTCCCTCAATGGGGGCAGGGGGTTCCCTCACTCCCAGCCACCACTCACCTGGCCGGCAGGGGAAATGGTGTGGGAACTGCCCTCTCAGGGTGTGTTCTCATCGCACAGACCTTGGAAGTGCTCCTGAGCTTCACGCTGGGCTGATTCAGTCCTTGGGGGCCCAAATTGGCCCTGCACAAAGCTCAGGAGCACTTCCTAGCCCTGCATGATGATGTCACTCCCGAAAGAGAGACAATCGCGCTGCACCAGGAGTGCATGTGTGAGAGGGGAGGGTAAGAGGAGCTGGCAACCCTCAGCAAAGTTATCCTGGGATATTCAGCATGCAACATGCGTACTCTGTCAATGAATCACAATCACTTCCATATAGATGGGAATGTATGCTTTTTTCTGTTACATAATATGTAAATGCTTTCTTTCTAAGAAACTGTTGGGACTGGTAACCGATGAATATAGTCACAGCTGATGAATATAGTCACAGCTAATGGATGAGTAAGCCACCAAGGGGTTACTCTTATGCCATGGCTCATCCCCAGAAACGCCTTTGAATGTCAGTCTGTGAATATGTCAAGAGATACTGAAAGGGAGAACTTATGACTGTTTAGAGTGACTTCCACAACTTGGGAAATGAGCATATGTAACTGTATAAACGAGAGCCAGCACAGAGTGACAGAGTAGCCAGGCGATCCAGGTTCAGATCCCTACTCTGCCATGGCGGCTGACTGAGTGACCTTAGGCCAGTCTCTATCTCTCCACCTAGCCTACCTCACAAGATTGTTGTGGAGATAAACTGCAGATTGGGAGAAAGTTGAAAGCTGCTTTAGGTCCCTACTGGGGAGGGGGAAAATGGGTTTAAAGAGCTGAACAGAAAATCTCTCCCCTCACTTGACGAGCATGCTTATGTGGCAAAATGGTAACCTTTGCACGCTCCTTTCACAATGGTAGCAGTCATCATACAGCTTTTCACTTAATTGATGCCTGGGGGATTTTCTCCTGAGCAGAGGTTTTAGAATGGCAGCCAAGGAATGTAAAGCTTTTGACCTCTCAGTAAACTTAAGGTTACGATAAAAGGAAATGCTAACATGTTCTAAACCAATAGCCCTTAACACACTCAAGGTCTTCCCTCCTTTATTTGAAATGCAAATTGGCATCACACACTGTAGTCCTGGGAAAAACTATTTGCACAATTCACGGAGGTCATTCATTAGCAGGGAACTGAATGTGCTTAGCATGATTAGCATTCATGTTTTGGGTTTGTTTTGCAGACTCTGCAAATGGATGTAAACAAGCTGAATATCACATTGCTTCGGATTTTCCGCCAGGGAGTGGCTGCTGCTTTAGGACTGCTGCCTCAGCAAGTGCATATCAACAGACTCATTGTAAGTGGCCAGCATTTTGCATCACCATGTAACTTGTGAGAATAAAAAGCAGATTGAGTTTAATAACAAAAATATTCCCATATATTTTGACAGTAAGGGAGAAAAGTTATGACAACGGGACCAGGTATTTTGCCACCCCAAATAAACAGCACTGGAGGGACTCAGTAGACTGACTGACAGATACAGGAAGCCATGACAGGCATAAGCCAAGCACAGCATCTCTTCCCACATCACGGCCACTGGGAATAAGCTGAGCCTAAGTGGTGTGTTGGAACTCGTACCTTGTTAAGGCACCCTCAGTGGCCACTGGGGAGGGGCTGTGGCTCATAGGATTTTCCAGGTTCAATCCCTTGCCTTTTCAGGTAAAAGTTAGGTATTGTGGAAGACCTCAACCTAAGACCTTGGACAGCTGCAGCTGGTCAGAATAGGCAACACTGTCCTTGATAGACCAGGCATCTAACTTAGGTAACTTCCACACGCACCAATTTTTTCGGGTTTTTCCTATCCCAAAGCCACGTCTTCTCGATCTGCTTCAAGAACTCACCTTCCACATGCATTGTCCTCATGCGTGTTTTGTGGGTGTTTGTCGTGGAGGGGGAAAGGTCCCAAAACAGAAAACATGTTCTTTATCTGTGCCTCGTCACAAATGACGTTGGTGCATTCCCGCACAACTTTCCTTTATTTATTTTTTTGATCTCATATGGGATTGTGCTATACCGTTTCCCTGTCTTTCAGCTTCTGTAGAAACTGGGCACGCATAGTATTCCTTCTCTACTGTTGATTTCCTGCTCAAAGTTTTAAATGCAAAAGTGTTTAATAAATATTCAAACAGTAGAGTAGTGCGATCGTGCAATTCCATATCCCACTATATAGTACGCAGGGATAAGAAGTGAGTCACGTTGGCAAGGCCCTCCCAAGGTCCCACAGCAGTGGGGGCGGGGCCCCCACCACCTCCACGGAGCCTTGGGAGGGCCGCACACAAGCTAAGTGGTGGCTGGGGGGTTGGAGGAGGAGGGAGCCCCTGCTCTCTTCCCCGATCCCCTCCCTTGACTGATGCCATGTGAAAATGCAGGGGTGGGAAACCGCTGATAGGGCCCATTATATTTTCCCAAACAATGAGCCTTATTGATAGTTTGAAATAAAATCAGAAATGGCATCCCATTCTCAGTGTTGATCCTAGACTGATAGTCTTGATTGCCGAGTGATCCAGTGTAGCAAACACTGCAGTATGATTCTCTTTGTATACATAGATATTGTAATAATGCAAGGACCATTTAAAAAAGGAGGGGGAATTATATAATTGCTCATGTGAGCCAGATGTATGTGTGGGAGGGGTAATGGTGAGAGGAGGGGTTGGAGATTTGTGGGAGGGCACTTCAAAAGTGCAAAAAAGCCTCCACATGCATTGATACAATAATAATCAAGCAGAAAAAGCGGCATAAAAAATGAAAACAAAAAACATCGCACTTGGGAAACGATGATGTATGTAATGAGTGACGTAACCCTCCAGAGTTCCATTGGCAGGCTATCTCATTAAGGACGTGTGGAAGTGACTTACGTCTAAGGCAGTTCATATGTTCATTTGAGTTGCTTCTGCTAAGAATTGGCCCTGCCACGAGGCCTTTTTTTGTGTGCCCTATTCTTATCAGAATCCAGAGCGTCTGAACAGCTGCATGACTCTGCAATTATGAAGGCAAATTTTTATAATATTGATCTTGGTACTGGACATGGCTATTATACAACCAGTTTGGGAATTAGGGGCTAAATCTTGCCAACCTCTCCCTCTCTCTTTTATGGCCATTGTTAAAAGTGAATAGGTTATGTACAAGTCTGACTTTGGACCACACTGAACATTTGCAGGTGGATTTGGGGTCACTGAGCCCAGACAGGTTCTGGATTCAAAATGGACTTAGGGGAGTACCACGCTCACCAAATTTTCCATAGGCCTATCCTAAGGTTTAAAAAGCAGTCAGTTAAGCAATTGGTAATTGTTCAAGACAGTCCTGATTTTACATTGCATGTGGATTTGTGATACACATGTAGAAAAACAGCAGTCAAATGGTGAATGAATGTTCCCAAATTTTGTGTGGATGGCAGTTTTCTTTGCATCTATCACTCAGAGAAACATGCATACAATATAATATTTTTTACTCTTGTTTTTACAAACATCTTCAGATAGGGTTCCCAGGTGCCTACCGGTGGCAGGTAAACTCCCAGAGGTTTGCCATCTTGCCCGCCAACCTGCAGTGGTCAGCGGGAGGTGGCAAGATCCTGGAGGTTGCCCGCCACCAGTACCTTAGGAGTCCCTACAGGCATGGGGACATCATGACAACTCTGGGAGCATTCCTACGCTTTGTTTGGGGCAGATTTGGGCCCTGCACAGAGCGTGGGAGCGCTCCCATGACAAGTGCAATGACATCACTTCTGGAACTGATGTCATTGCGCAGGTGCCAGAGCCACCAGCACAAGGTAAGTGCTAGGTCCCCCCCCCCCCACAGCGGGAGGGTATAGGGACCTGGCAACTCTTCAGAACAGGCTGTGGTAAAATGACCCTTTAGGCCCTTGTTTTTATTAACACTGCTGGCACTGGTGTCACCTTTGGTCTTTTCTGCATGGGGCTTTTTCATCAGTTCTGGCCCCATACTGCATCGATTTGCTGCTGGAGTTCTGCACACAGTCCAAATACCCCAATTCAGTCTCCAAATTGCTTCCCAGACTTTTTTGCATTCTGCATGGCTGTATCTGCAGCAGAATCAATCTTTCCCCAGCTTTTCTCCCTGCACACATACCCTGTTGTTGTTTTCCCCCAGCAAAGTCAAACAGCGGCTTTTTTGAAATGCAGAATGCTTTCTTCCGTGTGAGGCCTGCCCTGCCTTTCACCCTCCTCTTTATCTCTGCTCTTTGATTGTTTGAACAGCAGCCAATCTAATTTTTTTTCCTGATTTAATTTTTTTTTTAAAAGCAGCAAAGTTGCAACATTGGTGCCTTTAAAAACAAAAAACCTTGCAACTGATGGCGAGGAAAGCTGCAATATGGCTAACACAAAAACTCTGCAGAGAGAGCCCTGAATCCCACTTGATATTATAAAGTTTCCCTCTGTTCTTCCTGTACTTTTTAGTCCATCCTTTTCTGGCATTTTTAAAACAGCAGGGTTGCAACATTGGTGCCTCAAAACAAAACCTTGTAAGTTTCCTCAGTCCATGAAATTGACAAGTCCTCAGCTGGCAAAACAGATCTGTTCCCCAGAAAGCCTGCAGCAGAAACAGAGCATTTTCCTAGTGCAGAAAAAATAAACTGACACCACTTTGGTTCATCCACCTCAAGTGCAGAATTTCAGAGACCAAAGTGGATCCTATCCTCACAGAAAACACGGGTTAAGTGTGCATGCAGAAAACACTGTTATCTCAGCCAATCCCCTTCCCCCTTTGCTCTCTGGTGCCACTCCAGTCCTAGCCATTAATAGAACTGCAGTCTATAGGCCTGAGCCAGACTCCCGTTATAAGCATCAGAACCCTCTCCAAACTTAGAAGTGTCGCTTGTTACAGATATTGCCAACTGTGATGTTAAAGAGAGAGAAAAACATTTCTTCCTGGTGCTAGGGTAGTTGTGTGGGCTCTTTTCATTCACAGCCATCCTTTTACCCAGCAGCGATGTGTCTTTTCTAAAGCATGTCTACTTAGGATGGCTGCTTCCCTTCAATTGCCCTTCATGTCTGGCTGCACCTGCATGACCACCACCACCCCGCCCCCGCCCCAGGAATGACTGCTTCCAGACCTAAAAGGGGGAGCGCTTTCTTCCCAGCAACTCACGTGTCAAAACAGGGCAGGACAGGAAAAGGAGAAGAATTTACCATTCCCTGCCTGAAGCAGCTCTTCCCTCCTGTCGGGTTGTGTTGCTTCTAGTGAATTGCTTTACTGCCCCTTCATCTGCTTAGAACTGGGAAAGGGAGGGAGTCTGACTCTCTGTTCTGACCAAGCTACTTGTCAGAGCTGTTCGATCTTATCCCCAGACCGTTCGCAGTGTATAAACTCAACATTCACAAAACATGGTAGAAAATTCTCAAACAGATATAAGCCACAAAGAAATGGTGCACAGGTTTCTTTTGCTGGCACTGTAAACTGGAAATATATTCACTGAGACAGAAGACCTCATGCTTCACCTGCTTCTGAGTGTTGGTAAAACAAGGACAAAATTGCACTATATATGCACCTTTATGGGCTGAGAGTGTCCTTCAGGGAGCCACAGGTGGCCATGGGTGAATTTATCCAAATACAATTTGACTTCCGAGGCAGAATAATATGACAGAGCAATTTGAATGCAATGAAAATCAAAAACTGGAGAGTTTCCAAGTTCTGTTTAGAATTTATTAACTTTATAGTAGATATTCCTCAAGGAATCTGTCACTTTTGTAACTTGGCATTTGAGATTTCAGGATTCTATAACTTGTTTGTGTGTGTGTGTGCTGTGACTGGCTGACTGTGTGTCATTTTGGCCGCTACTGTAGGGATGAAGTGTCTGTGTTTATTTAACTCAAAGCTGCTGAAGCGCACTAAATGAAATTGGAGTTGTCCAGATACATGATCTCTGGATTGGAATGAAAGTCTAAAGTGGATCCAGATTAGATTCTTGGGCAACTCTTGTCCTCCCCAAAGATATCTGTGCTCTAGTGTGTGCTGAGGAGCTTATCCTTATGCAGCCAGAACTTGGAGACTTCGAAGTACAACAGAAGGAAGAAGGGTTTTCAGATATCAAAATTCAAGTTTGGGTTACCAAGCTCCACAGGCCTGGGTTTCTCCTGGAATTACAATTGATCTCCAGACTACAGAGATCAGGTCCCTTGGAGGAAATGGTAGCTTCTATGGTGTCACATCTCCACTGAACTCCCTCCCTCTCCAAACTCCATCCTCCGCACTCACTGCACCCAAATCTCCAGAAATTGCCCAAATTTGAGTTGTCAACCATATTGGACATGTAGGTAAATATTCTGAATCATTTATCTCTGATTTTGGATGAAGAGGAATATTCCTTCATAAGCACTCACACGTGAGAATCAAAAGACTTTGGATAGGACATAGAATAGGGTTGTTAATAAGGTTTCTTTAGGGCCAAAAGTTTTTCTCCTATTGTGAGTTCTCTTAATTTTGCTAGGGAAAAAAGAACTGCGTTGAACTCTTCATATCTCCAGTAAATAGGAAAGGAATTTCTGATACACTCCCATCTGAAGAAGTATTGCGGTCTCTTAATATCAACGTTTTACATCAGAGTTTATCCCAGTTTGGGATTACCGAAGTCTCCCCAGAGGTAAGTAACTGATGATGTACTGTTTTCATCTTACTTTAGAATATTATCCAGTATGTGTCATTATATTATTTTAAAGGTGAAATGGTGAGATTGATCAAAATATGTAGCAATTAAAATATGCTAAATGCTAATAAATGAAACTGACGGTGCAATCCTGAACAGAGTTACACCCTTCTAAACCCATTGAAGCCGTTCTAAACCCATATACAAAAAGACCTTGTGAAATATGCAAAAAGACCTTGTGCAATACTGCTCTCTCACCTGGAAATTTGGAGGTGCATTCTTACATTCAGACCTGGGTCATCCATTATCCACATGTAAAAGAAGAGGAAGACAGCAATCCAACTTTGACCCTAGTCAAGACTAGCCTTGTTTGCCTGCCCACAAAGTGTAATCCTGCACCATTAACACAGGGGCAACAGATTGTTCTATCGGAGGTTCCCTCCTCACCCTTGTGTGCAGCAGGCATCAATGCAGCACAGTTGTTCTGCAAATGCAAAGTCCCTAATGCGTTGAACTCAGTAATAGGATTAAAGTACTTGTCTTTTTGCTGCTGCAGATTAACTACTTCAAAAGGGGGAAGGGAGTACATACACAAAAGAGGAGCACCAAAGTGAGCGGGGGGGGGGAGCTTGCAGAAATAATACAAAAATACTGCATGTATATAAGTGCAATATATTTTATAAGACACAAAACAAGAAGCAAAAATGCATTTAGTATAAAGTGTTAATTTCAAGAACCATTTGCAACATACTGGTTTCTGGTACAATACGTTTTCAGAGTCACAGAATAATGCTGTGCTCAAAGGGATACATTGCTGGATATTCTGTTCATAGCAGATGTCATGAGACAGCTTTGGGACTTCAGAGTTACATAAGAAGAGCCCTGCTGGCTCAGACCAGTGGTCCGTCTGCATCCGGCATCCACTTTCATACAGTGGCAGGTCATTTGCCCTGAAGGGCCAACAAACAGGGAACAGAGGCCAAGACCTTCCCCTGATGTTGCCTCTTGGCATTCTGGTATTCATAGGTTTGCTGCCTCTGAATATGGAGATTCGCTTTAGTCACCTTGGCTAACAGTCATTGGTGGGCCTATCTTCCATGTATCTGCCCATGAAAGACAGCTATAGCTAAAAAGCTCTGAAAAGTGGCCTGCTTAGATTTTTTAAAGGCTGTTGAAAGGCTTACAAATCTCAGACTTAAGAAAACTAATTTAAACATATTTATTTGAAGAAGACCTAACAAATTATTGTTCACAACATTTAAACCAAAAGGAAAAGCAAGTACATTATGAACAAGCTGTGACCCTGCAAGAAGTGGGGAAGAGAACGACAGAAGGAGGGATACACAATCCAGAATAGCCCCCTTATCTAATAGCACAAGACAGAGCTCTAGGTGGGCACGAACAGCAATACGAACAAAAAAAGCAACGAACAGCCCAATCTGCTGTTCCTGAACAAGCTCTCAATGAGGCTCCATTCTAAACGAACAGGTGGTCGTTGCAAGCCTTGTTTGTTGCTGTTCATCAAGCCAGACAGTCTGGCACCTGCAATCAATTCCCTTGGCAACTTAGGCAGGGATTGTCTGAACTCTGTCTGAACTCCTGCTGTTGCCCTGGAAACCCCAATCGAAGCCCAATTTAGCTTGATAGGCAGGTCTTCCTTTCAAGTGTGCTTCAAATTTGTTACAAGAGAGCAAAAGGCAGGGGGGAGGGGGGCTCCGAGCTCTGTCTTAGTTTGCAGACAGTGGAGAGGCTGACAGTTGCTGTTGGCATTTTGATAGAGTGCATTGGAGCTTGAATTTTCTTTGTGTGTGGTGGGATAGGGATCTACCCCTTCAAGTTCCAGGGCTGCTGCCAGGCTCTGGGCCAAGCTATTATTTATTATTGGTACCTTTCCTGCTGCCTGCTCAGGTCAGGTTTCTGGGAGTGGTGTAGTAGGGATCTTGACTTGGATGATGGCTGAAGGAGAGCCTGCTGGCCCCCACGAACAGCCAACCATGAACATATTCATGAACAGAGCCATGTTCGTGGTTGTTCATGAGACCCTGTTCGTGGATGGCAATGAACAACCAACATCATGTTCATATTTTTTTCTGTTCGTGCCTATCTCTAGAGAGAAGCGCCTTTATGCTCACAAAACCTAATTCTCAGCCTTAAGGTGTAATTGTCCTGAGCTTCTTTGAGCCTCAAACCTGTGGGCTCCAGCTCAGGAAAAGTATATATTTTTATTTCTCCTCCCCTATGGTTTACTGTGGAAATGAATGCTTCATGCCCTCCATAACACTATGCACTGTTAGGAACATGGGCAAACCATTTTTTCCTTACCCCCTTTGTTTTCATCTTCTTTGAACTGATACGAAGTCTGTGCCTCCTACAGGCAAAATGAACGTACTCAGTCCTCATTATGAATTTGGAGGGGAGAGGGAAGTCTTTTTTTTAATTTTCAAAGAAACATATTTTTTTGCATATTTGAGAAGTCCATACCTGGAAGTAGAGAAAAGCATCCCTTGCGTGTGAGTGGCCATTTTGCTGCCATCTTAATAGGAGTCCAACCATCGCATTTTCTGTTAGAGGTGATCTGTGTACAAAATGGCTCTTTTTCAAGCTTCATAGCTGAGATTTTTGACTTGTTAGAAAAAAAATTAACATATGCTTTTAGCTGCCAGAATATACATACATATATAACATTTGAACAACGCCGTTTGATTTGAATATTCACTTTGGGGTCTGTCCTCTTCATTCATATTTTAGTAATCTGGCTAGGAGTCAGTACTGACCTTTCTGAAAGCTTTGCTAGAAGATCTGAGATTTCCCAAGAAATCAGTCTGCCTTATGAAAAACTGTAAGATAAATATAGCTCATTTTATTTACCTTGTACAAGTAAATAATCTTTGCTTATCAGTTCTCCCTTAGGTTTTGTTTGCACCTGTCTCTCTCTTGTCCATAAGATTTAAAGATTAACGCCACATTCTATGGCCTATCGGAGGTGCTGTGGGTGGGTGGAAATATGTAACAAGTTGACTGGAAGCATAAGCAATTTCCTCTACAAACAGAGCAGGGCCTTTTCACCTGATGCACCAGGTGGTTTCCAGGAAGCTGTTAGGCTTGGCTATGTAGCTGGACACAGTTCTGTATGTGACCTTTTCAGCACTTGCTAAAGCGATACAGAATAATCTTTTTCAACTATATTAGAAATATTACATTAAATAGTTTATTGGTATTGATTAAAGTCTCGGAATTTAATATTATGGGGAAAATAAATCAAAGAGAAAGGTTGTAACTACCTGAGGTTCACTGAGGTCTCTGTACTTAAAATCATTTCCGTTTTTGTTTTGCAAATGAAAGAAAAATGTTTTGCAAGGCAAGCACGAATCAGGTAAACTCTGGAGTCAAGAAGGATTTTATGCTGTCATCATATTTCTCAGCATCTTTGTTATTATCGTGACATGTTTGATGGTGAGTATGCTTCTTTATGTTGTCTTTTCTTATACTGACCGGAAAAGTAAAAATAAAACAACTCCCTACTTGTGTCAAATCTTATTGGCATATTAATGTAGTTCGAAGACTCCCAGTCCCAGTAATTAAACCTGCTGCATGACCAAAAACTGTAAATATGCATCCAGCAAGCGTTTATGCAGCTGGACTGAAAAGGGGGGGGGGCTTGCCTTTTTTGAAAGAATGAATTGGCCCCAGTCAACCATATGTGCGTATGCAGCAGTCAAGGCTTGCAGAAGGAACCCTCTTCAGAAAGAAAAAGATGTTTTATTACCAGAAAAGGTGGGGCAGGGAGGATCAGTTTCTCCACAGTCCCAGAAAACAACTGATTGGCATCATTGCTGCTATTTTGAAAGGGGTCCATACATTTTGAGAGGGGTCCCTGGCAGCTGGACTGGTGGAGAGCAACCATCTGTGTGAACAAACACGCTTACAGAGTTCCTCAGCCAACTACAGATATGTGTGGAAGCTCGTTTCCATGCACATATGGGCATTAACTGTATTTAATCTGTTACATGTATCGGTGTTCTCTAAGATATTTTAAGTTTAAAGAATAAATGTAACAGGCTGAATCGGGCCCATTTGGGGCTTAAATTGGCCTGCTGTGAAGTACAGGAATGTTTCCAGGCCCCCCCGGCAGTGCTCCCTTGCTGTGCAGCTGGCCAAATCAGGCCCATTTGGGGCCGAAATCGGCTCGCTGTGAAGTGCGGGAGCACTCCAGGGCCCATTGCACCACCCCAGGAGCACTGCCAGGAGGTCTATGGAGCAGTCCTGCACTTCACTGTAAGCCAATTTAGGCCCCAAATGGGCCAAAACCAGCCTGCTGCATAGAGTAGGAGTACTCCCAGGTGCGGCATTGGGCCCTGCGCTAAGACATCACTCCATCACATAGCCCTGGGAGCGCATGTGCATTACCTGCACACAAAGACTTCCACAAAGGTGAGTGCCAGTCCTCCAGCCTCCTGCCTGGAGGGTGAGGGGACCTGGGAACCCTAACTAGAAATGAAACAAGTAAACAAATAAATTGCAATCACCTGCCGCTCCCTTTTGAGTATGTACCCGATCAACAGAGGCCCAATCTAGATTTTCATTGGCAATCATTCAAGAAAGGCAGTCTCAGAGAGGAGTTCTAGGTGAACCCAAAATATAGCAGACAATTTGAAACCAAAGTCAACCGAGAATTTACCAGAAAAAAAAATATATTAGTTGTTCAGCACAAGTGTACCAGTCTGATACTTCGCCATAAGGGATAAAAGAAGGAAAATAAACCAACATCCTAGAGGTACAACCACTTCTGAATCTTTTCTTTGTGTTCTGTTCTCTAAAGTAAGCAAACCTCATCCACAAGCTATAGCACAATAAATGTTCTCCTTTAAAATAGCTATAAAAAGTTGCATTTTGGGGGGATTAGTGGATGAAACCAAGTTGATAATTACTGGTAATGAAATGGTAATGAAATAGATGGAAGGCTCCACTCAGGAAAAAAGAAATGATGTTTGCAACACATTATATGTAATATCTCAATATTTCTTTACATACAATACTTTCTCATTATATTTTACTTATATCTTCAGTAAAGCACAAATATCTTCAGTATATCTTATATCTTCATTAAAGCAAGAAGAATAGCTCATTTTGTTGTTATTAAAGCTCAAGACTGCACGAATCAAATGTTTGGAGTTCTTTTGCAGCACAAAATTTGAGATTTTTCTCATTGATACTGGTATTTTCTGTTGCTATTTACAGTTCATATTTTAATATACAATTTAATGAATCTTTTTCTGTTTTCAACAGGTCCTGTACAGACTGAAGGAGAAAATACAATTTTCACGGAGACAAGATAAGAACAAAAAACAGGAAATACACCTTTCCCCCATCCCTCTGCAGCGACCTCCGTCTGGATATAAGGTGGCGAACAGGATGGTCCAACCCGAACAGGCCCCTAAAGTTGCAAGTGTCACAGTTGACCCACAAGGACAATGTGCTCCTGAGATCAAGCCTGTTCTGTCTGCCAGCCCGTCCCCATTCAAAATGAAGCCAGTGGGGCTCCAAGAACGGTAGGATAAAAGCCTCTGTAACTCAAGGTCTAGTTGTCTCCTTTTAAAGCTATAAAAGATTAGAGAAAGGCAAAGTGCCCCAAACACAATTTGGAAAGGGATCAACAGTTTGTTTGTTTATGTTATTTATAGTCCACTTTCCCACTGAGATTTAAGGTGGATTATACAATGTAAGTGCAATCAGTAGAATAAGACATCTGATAATCAAGGGATTTTTATTTCAAACAAAAAAACCTTGACACATGAAACATTTCAAATGCTAAAAAAAACAAAAATTGAACAGGGCCTGTGGTTTTGCAAAGAAGAGTCCCAGCACGCTCTGAACAGGCCTCCCACTGATCATTATGATTCCATGATGCAGCTTGTTAGTCCATTATGCTGTCTGAGTACAGGTCAGGGATTGGTCGATAGTGACATCAGCAGCAGTTGTTACACTGTGAAACCTTTTAAAATTAATATATCTGATTTAATGATTTGGAGGGAACATACATACATTTACAAGTGATAATGAAGAAATCTTGTTACAAAAGTTCTACAGTCAGTTATTATTCCTAGGCACTTCAGGTGGCCAGTCTCACCCCCTGCTCAGGTCTCCGCTTCAAACACACCTACCTTGTGGCAGCTGCTGCTGCTGAGGGAAGCAGGGCGTACAGATTTGCAAGGAGCTAGCCAGCCAGTGGGGCACACAAGAAAGCAAGCAGAGACCCACTCTGTTCCTCTTTCCCATCTTTTCTCCCCTGCTATTGTGTACAAACGCACCAAGTAGCACTCTGGGAAATATAGCTCCCTGGGAACCTGGCATCTAATTGCAGCTGCTTGGAGAGGAAGGAGAGAGAGTTCTTGCCTAATTCAGCCATAGAGCCCAAACCAGACAAGAGAGCTGGAATATTCACCTTTGGTGGTAGTGGGTAAGAGCTGCGGGACTCTAATCTAGAGAACTGAGTTTGATTCCCCACTCCTCCACTTGAAGCCAGCTGGGTGACCTTGGGTCAGTCACAGCTTCACAGAGCTTTCTCAGCCCCACCCACCTCACAGGGTGTTTGTTCTGGGGATAATAATAACATACTTTGCAAACCACTCTGAGTGGGTGTTAAATTGCCCTGAAGGCAATCGATTTATCATCATCATCATCATCATCATCATCATCATAGAGGAGAGCATGCACATTCCAAGCCCAAAGAATATGAACTTAAGTGGTATCCATTATGGATGTTATTTGATGAGCTCTTCTTTCAACTATAAAAACAAGCATAAACTGTTATATATTGGAGAAAATGTTTGGCTATTACAATCTTAAATATCTATCAATTTCTGGGACTAACGTTGCCAGGGGCCCTGGAAGCCAAATCAGGTGTTTAGGAAACTGGGAAGCAAGGGACAGTGGGGTGCTCACCTCTTGTGCATGTGCATAGCACTCCCCTGTCATGCTAGAAAATGATGTCATTTTTCAGTGGAGGAATCGTGGTGCGCACTGAAGAGGAGCTGAGTGAAAACTGCCTCCAAGCTTCAGCGAGCACCGCAATTCCTCCGTCACCGTCACAATATGGGAGCATATGCCCTCACTTCTTCCCACTTCCATGCCTCCCCGCTGCTGGCCAGGTGAGTAGGACCAAGGAGCAGCAAATGGGGTGGGGATTGCCCTCCTTGTCAGGTGGATGGCAAGCTTATCTGTAACGGAGTTCAATCTGGTTTTCTTAACTGAGAGCAGAACCACAAGTGACAAAAGGCACAGATTGGACACTTGTCTGCTTCCCTCAAGTTTTGATGGGAAATGTAGGCATCCTGGTCTCGCAGCTTCGCTCTCTGACTGCTGTCCAATGGACTTTTCAACTGTCACTTGTCCAACATTCTGCCAAGTTGCCTACATTTCCCATCAAAACTTGAGGGAAGCAGACAAGTGTCCAATCTGTGCCTTTTGTCACTTGTGGTTCTGCTCTGAGTTCTAAACTGAGTTTGGTTCATATGTGTCTTTACCATGGAGGGAGCCCTCCCACCCCCAACACTTGCTAAAATTCGATACATTTTTTCTAGTTTTTTTTTAATTAATGGCTCATTACATTTATGAAAATGTGATGTTCTGAAACTACTTTTTACAAATTAATATCTTTAACATACCTATGCTTTGATCCTAAACAGTACACATGGAGCCTTTCAAAATGTTTAAAGTCCTACCTATTTCTAAACAGATGAATCATAGAATGTTAACCTTTTTTTCGAAGACTTAACAAGTACTAACAGGGATGAACCAAATATGTTGCACCATTTTGTTCACATCTGTCTTAAGATGTAGATACACATGTGAAAATCTGCTTCTCCATGCATAGTGGACTGAACTGGATTGGGATATTAGTTAATTGTAAAGCAGCAATTTCACATATATATTTTAGCAAATGTTTTATTGGCTACAGAACATTAAAAATGTGAGAAGTGAAAAAAAACAAATAAACTTATGTTACCAGTTCTAGAAGAGGTTGAACATGAATACAGAACTAGCACCCACATAAGAACTTAAACGCTTCTTCATTAGACTGGCCCAAAGCTCCATCTTGTTCAACATGCTGTTTCCAGCCATGGCCAGCTAGATGCCTTGGAAATGGTTGTGCCTTATTTATTCTCAACTCAGCATCCAACTAGCAAGGGTTAGCTGACTGTTGGAGGTGGGTGAGTTTATCTTAGAATGACTGATATGTCTATTTTCTTTTTCTTTTTTAATAATTTTTATTGATAATACTTATTCTCCATACAATGATTAAATAGAATTTGTACAATGTAAAATACAACTAACAAATTACAAAATTCCAAACTTTTAAAATTCATATGTCTATTTTCCATGACTTTTTCTAATCCTTTCTTAAAACCATCAGAGGGTCCAAACAGACACAGTGCCAAAGATCTTTGGTTAGGATTTTCTGTATTTTTTTAAAAAGCTAACTGGGAGCCCCAGGCAGCTACCTAGCAGAGGAGGAAAGGGTTGCTGATTTACAGCACCTTACCAATATTGCAGTTAGTTGTGTGGAGGAGACAAGCACAAGGGCTGGACCCCGTGTTTCCCCTACAATGAGCTAATTGCATCCTGTAACAGACATTTACAATTATCGGAGGAAAGAGCTAAACATCTCTTTATCTGGCAACCCTTCCCTGCACTTCAAAACAGCTACTAAAATATATGGATCTTTTACAATATATGGATGATCCTAATCATCGATCTTTCATAGCAAATCTACTTTGGCCTTCAGCTAGTAGCCTCCAACACATGCTAAGTTAATAACATAACACAAATTTTGTATTTTGTCAAAAGTACTTTTGCCTGTGCTGAAACTGCCTACAATCAACTTCATTGGTTCTAGTCCTGTGTGGGAAGGTGAAAGAATGTTTCCTAGTTATGCCTCTGTGCTTTGAAAGGCAAAGACATCAGAAGCGGCTGCCTCTTTTCAAACAGGAAAACAAATTAGCTCTGAATCCAACATTCTGAATATTGTAAACAGCAGAGAGTCTACATTAATTTCCATTGTTAATTTAATCATTTTCCATACTCTGTTCATCCTGGCATCTGTTGCAATAAATCTGCCAGAAAGCCATAAATTAGGTCCATTCCTTCAGAGTACAAGGACTTTTCATAAATCATCAATATTCTGTACAGGGGATCTAAGCCGACTGTAATATCTTAGTCCATCTTCTCCCAGATAAATGAAAGATAGATGAGGCATGTAAAAGACAAATTGGAGAGAAACAAAGAAAATAGATGTTGCTTTGAACCATTTTTTAAAGACTTTTTAAATTTTTTAACAATAGGAGGATACAAAAAAGAACAAAAAGTTTAGGTTTACAAGAAAATTAAAAATACACATTAGAAGGATTATTAAAATACTACAACTATGTTACATTTTTAAGGTATACAACACAAATAAATTCAAAAATATTTCCTCTCTCCATCCTAATTGTCTCATTCTTAAATCAGCCAATATTGTTGAGCTATATAATCAGATTAGATTAAAATAAAAAAAATTATTTATCATCAGCTACTACAAATTATAAAATATTTAACAGTATATATTAAAATATTACTACTACAGTGGCATTACTGTACTTTATGATTACTGGTTTAAAAAAACCCAGAAGATACATTTAAAATATTTTCAGACAGTGTGATAATGTTGTTTTACATCAATAACTGATTAAATATAAATTTAATCAGCCAGTTTGGTATAGTGGTTAAGAGCAGCGTGACTCTAATCTGGAGAACCAGGTTTGATTCCCCACTCCTCCACTTGAAGCCAGCTGGGTGACCTTGGGTCAATCACAGCTCTCCAGAGCCCTCTCAGCCCCACCCACCTCACAGGGTGATTGTTGTGAGGATAATAATAACATACTTTGTAAATCGCTCTGAGTGGGTGTTAGGTTGTCCTGAAGAGCGGTATATAAATCAAATATTATTATTATTAAATGACATATATATTTAATTAACTCTATATCATGAACTTAAGGCAATTTCTATTTCCATAATTTCCATAATTCCATATCAGAGTTAGACTGCAGCACTGACAGTGGACATAGCCCTCAAATCAGAGTTGACTTATGGTGACCCCTGGTGGGGCTTTCATGGCAAGAGACTAACAGAGGTGGTTTGCCATTGCAAACTAGAGACATGATCAGCGATAAATGGTGTAGCCGTGGTGCCAGCCAGGGCCATGTCTGTAGTGCCCCATGAGGGATCACAGCCAGTATGGAAGTGCTCTGTGAGTGCAAAATATAGATTTTCTCCTCTTGCTGCTGTATTGGGCCCGGATCCTGCAAGGGAATGAGTTCCAGGATCGCTTGATGACCATAACAAGAGAATATAGCAGGGCAGCTCCCAGCCATCCCACCCCACCCCACAGTGGTGCCCTGTCCTCTACCTGAGGTGAGGGGGGTCCTATTGAGAAAGTGTCATACTAGCCCTGCTGGGAGCTGCAAAAAATCCCTGCTCTTCTCTCCTGTCTGAGGGCCAAGGTACAAGTGACGAACGACACTTGAACAGCAAGTGTATTTCTCTCTGTTCACTTGCCCTCCACTCAATCCACTTGCCGTTCAAGTGTCATTCGTCACTTGTAGCTTGGCCCTCAGACAGCTCTCCCAAGTACATTTTTCTGGAGCCTTCCCCATTGCATGACATGAGTCATGGTGCCTGAGGCCTGGGCCGTCTCCCCCCCCCTCCCAAACATGCTGCTGGCTTCAGTTGTTGAAGTCAGCATTTGGGGGGCTGTGCCTGGCCCCATGTGAGAGGAGCAGAGGAGGCGGATATGCATGACTGGGCTGAAGCAGCCAGATTCCCAGCTCTTGCTTACCTATTAGTGCATCCTCACCCCACTGAGCAGAGCCTGCAGAGACTGGACTGCAGTGAAAGATGTTAGCCACACAACCTGGATTTTGCTCTCCCTCTGGGGTGTTAGTGCTAAGTGCATGTACAGTATTGCTAAGTGCTGCTCTATGCTTTTCCTAGCGCCAAGGGCTCAAAGTCTGCATGGCAGGGAGCTCTGAGACAGAGTCCTGTTCTGTGCCCCTACCTAATGAGTCCTAGGGTGTCCTGGCAGGGGCTTCTGTAGGGTGAGGAGGGGGGTGTAATTGGGTGCTAGGGAAGGGCTTGGGTGCTGCAGGACAAGAGGAGATTGGTTGCAGCTATGGTAAGCATTCTATGCTTCTCTGGGCCATCTGAATGGTGCTGTGCGGGTGGGGTGGTGGTGGTTGACTTTTCCCTTTGCATGGGCACCTAGGAGCTACACTATCTTTTTTATGGCATAACTTGACATAAGTTTTATGGCATAACTTTCCACTGCTGTTGTGGGGCATTCCTGGGCTGGAGCAGTTTAGGGAGCCAACTCAGTTTTTGCACACACCCCAGCCTGCCCACTCCCATGTCAGTGCAGGGATTTCCACCCATGGCCTGTGGGCAAGTACAGTGGAGCAGCAGTGGTACCCAGCTTACCTCAATGCAAGTGAGAGATACATTGGCATTAGGACTAGTCAACTCCTGAGTACTTTCCCCCCCTTTCAGGATCACACAGTTATTCATCCAGAGCACTTTTTACATACTTCAGGCCAACTCTCTGCTATAATACACCAAGTAACTATTGATGCAAACAATTCATGTCCCTATGTTCTAGGTCTGCATGCTAAAGGCACAGCTCCTTTTGCTTAAAACAAAGCGATTGATTGGCATGTGTTGATAACATTGCCGTACTTACTATGAAGTGTAAATAGTAGCTTGAACACTACCATCTATTTCAGCTAGCATAAAAGCCGTTAGAGTGAAATTACATTTTAAAAGTTGTACAATGCTGTTGTGCAACAAAAACTTCATTGTACCCAAAGGGCTATTTCCACTTGTCCAGAGCACAGCACTAGCATTAGAATGAGGATCTATTTTTTTAATGATGCAGTTCAAGAATGATATTTCTAAGTAGAAAATTGTAAGCACTCATGATGACTGCATAAGAATTGTGTCCTGTCCAGCACTACTACTTGCGCAATGCTCTTTGCATTAATGAACACTACTTAGTTGAACTTCATTGATAGTTCATTGGATACAAGCCAATAACTACAACAGATGCTGTTTAAAAAAACTTTTGCAAATTGATCTTCAATCTATGCCAAAGTGAGCTTACGTATCTTGTAGAGAATCATTTCTCCCTCACCCTATGATCTGAAATAGTATCCAACCATAATAGTGTAAGAAATATTGCAATCAGAATCTGGAAGAAAGCTATAGAGTTATCAGTACGAAAATACACGGTGCAGTGAATCTCTAAGTATCAACCTTGGTGGGTAGGTTGTCAGTCTTAAAGGTTTCATATAAGAGATATCCAGTGATTGTACAATGCTATTCACTGCTCTTGAAGAACCTACAGCCCTCTATGGGGCTCATTGTTTCCTAAGGAAAAATGCTTTATAGGGAACGTCTTCCAGCTTGAAGTAATTCAATAAGGCCTCTGTTGCGGCTGTGCTAGGTATAACATTGGGACAGGTTTTCAGGGCAGTTCTACAAAAAAGGGAAGCTCTTGACTGATGGGCTGTGACCAGTGAAGACTACTGTACCACATACTCATACTGTACTTTGCCTTTTGAAAAACTGGCTAGGTCAGCTAGAAGCAATTTGACCAAATTCCCCCCCCCCCGGCGACTTTGATCTACTGCAACCTCTAGGCTGGACTACAGTAATACACTCCTTGTGAGGCTTCTCTTGGAGGTAACTCAGAAATTTAAGAAGTGTAAAACACTGTGGCCTGTCTGTTAAGTGTTATGGGTGGCCATAAGCACATTATGCCCATCTTCAAACAATGTTGTTGTTGTTTACTTGTATTTCCTGTACTCAGTCGAAGATGTATTGCCTTTAAAGGCCTTCATGACTTTTGGCCCTCTTTTTGTAACAAGTGCTTCTCCCTGTGTAGTCCCCACATGCCTGCTGAGGTCCTCAAAACATCTTTAAGTATGTGCTCTCAGGTCTCCAGGTGTGAACTTCTGCAGCCAGTCTGCAAGCCTTTTCTGGCAGAGCCCCAATCCTAAGGAAGCAACTTTTCCACTACAGTTACATACAGGACTTCATCTGTGTGAGAGAGGAAGGGATATGGCTACATTTGTGCCAACTGGGTACACTTCTGAACTGTGCCACAGAACTGCAAAACGCCACCTGCACCTCACTCAGAGAAGTTTTGGTAGCCAGAAGAGAGCAGTACATCAGAGGGATTATGTTGTGCATTTCAACTGTCCAAAGACAGAATCTCAGTGAGCCTCGCAAAGTAGAATAGTGTTCTCATTTCTATATGCAGATAGAGAACAGGGGATGAAGATGCAACGATAGTGGCTTACCTGAGACTATGTGCAGCAACAGCAATGGAATATCTTTTAATTAGGACCAGCCAGAATATCACAAAATAGTGAGTGCAACATTTCAGATCTCTTCATAAGGCTGGATGTTAAAAAGAAAAGAATGGAGTGAGGAAAAAAATGCTTTAGAGTATGATGGAGAAACAAAAAGTCTACAGTCTGTAGACTTCTTAGAGTTGCCAACTGCCTAGAAAAAAAAATGTCTCTTTAATAGAGACTTAACGGACTGTTGTTTACCAGGTGATGTTATTTTCCCTCAGACCATGAAAAATGAGAGGTGCTCATTTCCATACCTGAATCTTTTACTAAAGGGAGAAGACATTTTTCTCCAGGGTCGTTGGCAGCCCTTAGGCCTTCTTGAAGATGTATCAAGGTCTGGTGTAAAAACCCAGAGTCTGTAGGTTGTCTGCACACTGGCCTCTGTTTCAAGAAGGCTGTGAACGGCAAATTCTGGACTTTTTCGGTACCCCACAAAACCCTTTTTTCCTCCTCCTTCCTTTTTCATACTGAACACTCAGCCCAGGGAACTCGTTGAAAGCTTGCCCTCGCCATTTTGTGGTGTGCAGAATGGCAATGATGAAAAGGTATTAGTTACTCCTCTGCTGACTGGGGGATTTTTCTGTGGACCAATATGGCTTCCTACAATCTTTGTCTAAGGGCGAAGCTACAAGTGACGAATGACACTTGAACAGCAAGTGTATTTCTCCCTGTTCACTTGCGCTCCACTCAATCCACTTGCTGTTCAAGTGTCATTCGTCACTTGTAGCTTGGCCCTATGGCTGCCTAGTGAATTTCGCCCTTTTCAGGCATTACAATTTTAATACTCAAACCACGTGGAAGGGGAGATTGTGCTACCTTCATCCTCCTGATATGTAGTTAGCAATTTATGTGAATATGGTAATGTATGTATTTTTCACATTTGGTACATGAGATCAGATACACAGATTATATGTGTGTATATACTGAAGCTAAGAAAATGCCCTATTCATTCACACAAAATGGTGGCTACACATAACGGGAGTGTTGTGAATAGTACAAATCTCCCCTTGTGTGCTGTTTCTGTGCCAGAATTGTAATTACTAAAAGGGCTGCTCTGACCAAGATAAAATATGAAGGGGGATATCTTGGCCCACAGCTCCCATTGCTAACCACTGTGCTAAGCAATCAGGTAGGCAGTCAAATATCAAGAGGTTATAGGCTGCATAATCAGTTTCCACTTCCAGACACATATGCCCAACTCTTTTCAAGTAGCTTTACAGTGCAATCCAATGCAGTTACCCCACTCTAAGCCCATTGACTTCAGTGTGGACGTAGAGCGGAAAAAATCTGCATAGGATTGCACTGTCAGTGTACTGCAGTGATAAGAGCATGTAATAAACTGTACAGTTGGAGATAACAGTTTTAATCAGGGTTATTCCAAACCTCTTCTCTTATTACTAGACATTAGTTCTAGAAACCTTCTGATTAACAACAATGTTTTG
Organism: Eublepharis macularius; assembly: GCF_028583425.1. Taxonomy (NCBI): domain Eukaryota; kingdom Metazoa; phylum Chordata; class Lepidosauria; order Squamata; family Eublepharidae; genus Eublepharis; species Eublepharis macularius. The sequence goes on from NC_072798.1 coordinate 62,754,190, forward strand.
GAAACCTCAAATGCACTTCAGGGTAACATGCAAGCATATTTGGCGTAGGCTGAATCTGAGCTGGCAATATAGTGCTCCCTTGGGGTGGCTGAGATTATGATGTTGGTTAGTTAATGGAGAGTGACATCTAGAGGATGGAGAAACTATTGTGTGTGTTGTTCAGTCTGTGTTTTAATAAAGGGGAACCTTGTTCTTCCACATTGTTGCTGTTTGAGAAGATCGTTTCAAGTGGGTAGCCATGTAGGTCTGTATCAGAGGAGCAAGATTCAGGTCCAGTAGCACTTTAAAGACCGACTAGATTTCTAGAGTATGAGCTTTCGAGAGTCAGAGCTCCCTTGATCAGATACGAAGAGTGGAAAAAAGTAGGAGGTGTTATAGGCAGCGACTGGGATGGGTATTGCAAATTAGAGTGTCAGGAAGCTAGCTATACTACATTAGCTTGATAGAGCATGTGTGCAGAGTGCAGAAAATTAGCATTTGTAATGTGAGAAAAATCCTATGTCCCAATTCAGCCATGGGGAGTCCATTACTCCACGTTTGCAAATAAACTCAGTTTCAACAATCTTGGATTGTCATTTTCCTTTGAAGCTTCTTGGCTTGAAAACTGCTACTCTTAAGTCAGTGATGGAATGTCCTGGTTTCCCACTGTTTTTTTTAATGTTGTGAATTTTTATATCAGATTTATGTCCATTTATTCTTTTGAGAAGGGACTTTGTCCAATATAGGGAGTTGAGGGGCTTTACTGACACTTGATGGCATATATAACATTGGAAGATGAACAAGTGAATGAGCCTGAGATGACATAGCTGGTGCTGTCAAGTGATTGCGTTGTTAGAGTGAATATGGGGACAAAGTTGGCATCTCGGTTTATTGCGGGTCACGGAGTTCATGTCCATGTTGGGAAGTGCATTGTTGTGAGTGAGGGGTTGTTTAAGGTTAGGGGGCTGTCTGTGGGCAAGAAAAGGTTTGCCTCCCAATGCCTGTGAAAGAAGAGTATCATTGTCCAGCATAGGTTTCAGGTGCGTTGAACTGGTTTGAGGTGGGAGCTGTATGTTACTACCGGTGGTGTTCTGGTGTTGTTCTGTTGGGAAGGTAAGCTATGCCTCCTTCTGGTAACCATTTTATAGTTAATGTGTTAATGTATTCTTCAGCACCAAGTGCAGTAGTTTTTAGTATTCTATGGTTAGCAACTCAGTTGTGCATTTATATGTATCCTTATTTATAACATTTGTGGTGGAAATGTTATATATATATGGTTGTACACCAATTTACTATGAACTAACAACTAAGAGGGCTCTGTCCTTTCCCTTGTATTTCTAATTCTCTCCCTTAGTATTAGCAGAGGAAGTCTAGTCCTTAGAATGTAACCATCTGCCCACTGAAGAAAACAGCAGACAAAAATGTAGTGGCGTAAGACACCGTAAGATGAATTTATCATTGTTTAGAATCGTCTCATGAGGTCCTACACCTTTGCGGAAGGCAGTGTGGCTTCATCAAGAAGTAGAGTCTTTTCTATTGCAGCCCTGAAGCTGTGGAATGTTCTCCCTTGGGAAATTCATCTGAGTCTTTCATGATTACCCTTTTCAAGACAAGTGGACACTTTTGTATTATGGTGTCCTTTTTGTGATTAGGAGGTTTTCTTTTTTCTTTTGCTTTCCAGGTTTTCATTTTATTAATATTTTTAAGTTTTGAATATTTTTTTAGTTTGGGGGGGTGTTAACCATGTTGAGAACTCTTTTATTGAAAAGTAGTCCAAAATCTTTTAAATAAATTGAATAAATATATGATAACATTTGATCCAGATTTTATTCTGGTGAATTGTTGGCTGTTTGTATAACATATTCTGTGACTTTGGTTCGAGCCAAGATACAGTGTTGGCACTGAGTTGTAGGATGCAATTACAGGGAATTCGCCCTTTTTCTTATCTCTTTGGGTAGGATCATGATGAGAAATTTACAGCACTGGCAGCAAGCTGGAATAATGCTCATTCAAGTTCATTTCAGTGGGCAGAAACTGCTTCTGCTTATATACAAATAAGGAAGAAATTAGGAACCCCTGCAGTCTAATCACACTGCAGAGGTAGATTCGTGAAATCTTCCTCATCTCCTCAAAAACTCTGATAACACAAAGGGGTTGTACAAAAACATTTGCTACTACTTTCTATTGATGATACCATCCACCTAAGCATCTACCACATTCAAAGATAGCTGGTAAAACAGGGCAAGTTTCCGAGGTAGCATGGTCCGAGCGTATTCTGAGGCTCAGAGCCCAACAGATGGCCTGGCTCTAATTGGTATTGCTGGGTCAGTCTTCTATTCCTCAATGGCAAAAGTATCTAGTGACAACAAATGAAGTCGAGCACAAGAGAATCACTCCTCCTCCAGTCTCCCATTTCAATGGGCACATCATCCCTTGCAACATCACATGGGTTTCCAGGGCAATCTTTCATTTCTTGGTAGAAGAAGCAATGCAGGGGCAGAGCAACAAATGCCTTGAGCTCCTTCTAAATCACCTTAGAAGCATGAGTAAGTCACACTGTGCTCCCTCCAGTGGTCTTCCCAGATCATTTCCAGAGGCCCTAGTAGAAGCCTGCTACCATTTCAAGGCTGCTAGATGGGGCAGCAGGGCATGAGTCTCTCATACTGAAAGGGGCATGCTCAGCTGTACCCAGGTGCTCCTCACATCAGAAAGTAGATCACTACTGTGGATGCTGGATTAGGCACACCAAAGGTCTAATCCAGAAGGGCTGGTGCTTATGTTGCTTGCCTGCATCCAGTTGCCCTGCTGAATAGAGGATTTACTCCAGGAAACTGCCTGTCACACCCAAACCTGTAGGGAACTTCTACACGCCAGCAACTAAGTTTGCCAACATCCAGGAGAGGCCTGGATTTCTCCCAAACTACAGAGATCAGTTGCACTAGAGAAAATGGCAACTTCAGAGGGTGGACTCTATGGCATCCATCCCCTTCCACATTTCCAGGCTATTTCCCCAATCTCCAGGAATTTCCTGACCCAGAGTTGGCCAACCTACCAGCAACCATCATGAGAAGGCATTTAAAGTATCTTCCAGATGGCTCCATGTTCTATGTATTTGTTGGATTACTGCTTTCTGTGATATCTGTGATCATGGTTATCAATCATCTGTATAAAGGTAACTGATTATACTTTCAACAAGATTCAAGTCCAGTAGTGCCTTAAATACTGAGAAGAATTGCAGGGCATACGCTTTCGAGAGCCAATGCTCCCTTCATCAGATGATAATATCTGTCGAAAGGAGCTTTGACTTTTGAAACCTGTATCTTGAAAATTGTGTTGGACTTTAAGGTGCTACTGAACTTGAAGCTTGCTGTTCTACTGCAGACCAATACAGCTACCCACTTGAAACTATTTTTATGATATAATTTTCACACAATAACATAACTTCTGGATTTATCCTGTTTCACACATTACTATTTTCCAAGTCAAATATTAACTAACAGTTTAAGAGATTATATGCAAGTTTAAGGGTGAGAGGATAGCTCTGGATAGCTGCGATGTGCATTTGCCAGTTATGCATATATCATGTCGTAAAAGGTCACCATTTTACACAGGAGATACTGCATGGCTTTTTAGATCTTTTTTGTGGGGGAAACAATGTATTTTGGCTCTTGGTTCATGGTACCTTTGAGTCCAGCATTCCTTCCATTCTCATGTCTAATTAACTGAACAGAATTGCTGGCGTAAGCACCAACATTGTGCTATATATAATTATTGTTAAGCATTTCCTGCCTTTATAAGTGCAATATTCTATTAAGAACCATGCTTGGCGTGAAGCATTGTGTAGCCCTTTGCAGTGTGAATAAAGAACGGGAGTCAATGTTTGTGGCCAGTTTCACAAACATGAGAACCTATATTTACAGGAAGGGTTCTGGAATTTCCTTGTTGCAATATACAGCTTTGCATAGATTTGGAGGATAAATGTACTCTATTGTGTTGAGATGAATATACTTTTTTCATGCTTAATATAACTGTTTTCCATTACCTTTGGGGAAGCGATAGTGGTTTAAAGCTGAACCTTATTATGGCCCCAAAACAAAATTCCCACGCAGATTTGAAACAATTTCTTACCACAAAAGAACATTAAAATATAGTAAATCATGTTCAAAATGAACCTATAACTTTAGAGTTTAAGTAACCTGTGAGTTCTAGGCCTTTTCTGATGCTGACTTTTAATAAGGGGTTTTTGTGTGATGGATCGCTGTGTTAGTCCGTAGCAGCAGACTAAAATAGGAATCCAGTAGCATCGTAGAGATTAACAAAATGTATTCCAGCATAAGCTTTCATGAGTCAGAGCTCTCTTCACCTGATGCATATAGAAGTATTTCCGGAGTCAAAATACAAGTGTTTCTGAACAACTTACAGCACAAGCCTCAGGCTGGCGCCAGTGCACCTGTATAACTGTGGTGCCGCCAGTCTGTTCCCTCTTCACAGTGGGAGTGGGAGAGCTATGCCATTGGCCAAGCCCAGCAAGACACGGCCAGGAGAGAATGCAACCAGTTGTCCTGGCAACACCAGCACAGAGCAGTTGACCACGCTGTAAGTGGCAGGGAAAGGCAAAGCCAGTCAGCAGAATTTAAAAGTATACTGCTGTGCTATGTAGCTAAAGATCCTTCAACTGAAGGATCTCAGGTAACAAGTGTTAGGAAAGACCATTCTACATGGAAAGCTAATACTACCATACTAGATGGACAAGTGCTCTGACTCTCTAAAAGGCAGCTTCATGTGATGAATATGTAATAGTTGTCCAGTACCCAATCCCCTTCTCGTGAAACACCAATACTCATCTTCAGTTTTTAAGGTCTCCAAACGCAGTTTCTAACCACACCTGACCAGGGATCTCTTCACTCTTCAGAGCTATCTCCCTGTCTGACTGGGTAGGGAAACTCTCACTAGAAGATTTATCCCTTTCTTTGGCCTGAATGACAGTTCACCTCCTTCCCAAACTTCCTTGCCTACTTTCTCCCAGTTCTCTTGTCTGTGCCCTCAGTCAGGGTTGAATCTCCAAACTGTCAGTCCTCAAGTCCTCTCAGCTAGGGCTGAAATCAGACTCTCTTCTCCCCAGCATCCATTTCAGAAGCCTTTCTCTGTTCAGCTGAAGCTATCCAATCAGATTCCTTGGTGGCCTGTCACTCAAGGCTCTCTGTGTCTGTAAAGAATTAACCCTTAGGGCATTGGTTACAATGACAGTTTTGTTTCCACTGACAAAAAGGCCCTGGCCTACATAGCCATCCAGTGTACCTCAGACAATGGGAGTAGGGTTGCAAACTCCAGGCTGGAGGTGGAACCTGGGAAGGATGGAGTTTGGGGACCTTGGGGGAGTATAATGCCATAGTGTGCATCCTGCAAAGTAGCCATTTTCCCCAGGAGAACTGATCTCTGCAGTCTGGAGATCAGTTGTAATTCCAGATCTTCAGGCACCACCTGGAGGTTGGCAACCCTAAGTGGGGGATACATGCAGCAGGCCTTCCAAATGAATGCTGCTTTCTGCAACAGCATCCAAAATCCATCAAATTTTCATTGCAGCTGCAAGATATTTCTATGTGCCCTTTTAATATGTATTTGCATAGAAGCATACATGAGATTGCACTCAGAAGTCTCTTATCTATGGTTGATTCTTGTTGCCATTGTTGCTAGGGGTTTTCACTTGTCCACAGGAAACTGCAGTGCCAATCAATTTCATTCCCAAGGTGACAGGAAGCCTTCTTTGGTCCGATGTTGATTGTGCTTCTCTCTGCTGCTCCACCCATTGCATTTTCTTCCCTTTTGGCTGAACTTAAGACAAATTAATCAGTGGCCGACATCTGGCAGACAGTGTTGGTAGCCTGTCAGTGATTTGTCTCAGTGGCCTATTATAAAAAGTTCTTAAGTAGATGAAAAGAAAGGGATAAGAGTACTTTTAAAAATCCCTTTCAAAGAGCTTAGAGTTAATTATTCTTCAACTTTTTTGGAGCACAAATCATTTTATATCTATGAGCATCTACAGCTATGCAACATTAAGGAAATCAAGGATACATCTACACATAAACACTGTTTTAATTGGTGTAGACAGGTCTCCTCTTTACTGGAAGTTTGTAGGCTATGTAAGTCTGAGCTTTTTGGATGGGTTTTTGGGTCAGATTGTTCTTAATTTTTCTTGGGCATTTATATATGTAGATAGAGTGCAAGTTCATGACAGGATTTTGATAATTTTTAATTGTGTTTTTTTATTGTTGAGGACCAGCTTGATATGTATATATTATATATAAAATAAATTCTGTATATATATATCTATATATCTATAATAAATTCTCCAGACTTGGCCATTGGGATATAGCATAAAGGTAAATTCATGGAATAAGTAGTCTTACTCATTCAACAGACAGATTTTTGAGTTTCTCCAGAAGCCATAATCTTTTGTCCTATATGCCTAAGACTACACATAGTTAAATCTGACACTTGAGTTTTTGTTGCTGGAATTATTTTCTATTATTATATTTATTTATTTAGAATATTTTGATAATGCTTCTTCAGAGTCCTGCTGCTTGAGGCAGTTTAAAGATAGAATAATAGAACAATATAAAACCTATGGCAGTATAAAACTAAAACAATATTCCACATATTAGGGTGGAAAGGCAGTGTATAAATATTTTAAATAAAATAAATAATACATAAACAAGCCATTAAATAAATAAATACGCCAATAATAAATAAATAAGCCGTTAAAAACAAGCTGTTGGACAGCAAAAAGCTATCCATAACACAGAAGCAGACCATTAAAGAGCTGATGATAAAACCCCTAATTAATTAAAAACATGGGTAAAAGATGTTTTGACCTGGTGCCTCAAAGGCAGAAAGTAGGCAACCAAGTGAGCCTCATAGCAGAGGGAGATTCAAAGGAAAGATGCCACCACAGAAAAAGCCCTGCCTCTATTCTGGTTTGGATCCCAACTAAATCTTTCACTAATGGAAGGCATTTCTGTCTGCGGGATGGAATTTTTCTACCTCCCTCTCCTCTTGCAGTATGCAGATCTCACCAGAATACCACTTCTGGTGGACAGAAACAGTATGAGGAGTGAATCAGGAGTGTCCAAAAGGAGGGTGAATTTGGCAGAACTCATACCCCTTCTTTTAGTGGAAATTTTATTCATCATTTAACCCATTATATTATTAATATTGTTATTTCCAGAGCTTGATACAGTATCTTGTACACCTTATTTGCCAGATGTTGTTTCCTTCTCCTCCTCCTCCTCCTCCTCCTCCTCCTCTTCTTTGTCCTCTTCTTCTTCTTCTCCCTCAACCTTTTCTTTTTAAAGCACTGTTCAGGTGTTATTTGTGCTTGCTGATAGTGCCTTCTTAACACCTTCCATTATATTTTAAGCACAGAGTTCCTGATCTTAAAGCAAAAGTATGTACTGCTTGTTGTTTTAGCTTCAGATCCAACGTTCCGTAAATTATATGCACAAAATAACCTACTCTTTCAAGGAAATGTCTTACAAGATTCTAGGTTCCTGGGCTAGCTCAAGGGAAGGGAAAAATATCACCTTACATTGCTGCATGGATCCCAGCCTATGACTGGTGCTATGTCAGCATCTCCTTCCCTAGCCACTAGCCAAGGAAATGTTGCCACATTCACCCACATTAGAGTGCATGTCTACAGCATGGAGACTACACTGTTATTTGTATGATTAGGTTGGATGAATAATTTCATGTCAGAAAACTGACTCTGAATGATGTCAATATATGAGCATCTGCAGCTAATTTCAAGACATGTGCATAGTGCTGAAAGGGTGGTTGGTAGTGATAGTTCAGTCCCTTTTCTGGAATGCTTAGGGTGAAACTGTATGTGATACTGGAGTTCTTTCATCAGAACTCCCATTGTGCAATTTGACCTTTTCCGTCAGAGAGAGGTCATCTGAACTGAGGCTGTGATGCTAGGAAGGCGGGTTTAATTCCCCCGAGAGGAAATGACCTGTGAGCAGATTCAAACCTATTTGGGAAAGAAGTCAAAAATCCATATTGCATCTGTCTTATGTCCCCTCCCAGTCTTAAAAATAGGCAGGGAGTGGTGTTTTAGATTAGGGAAATGGTGCTGGGAGAAAAGAACTCACCTGCATTTCCATCACAATGGTTCTGATCTGGATTGGGTCATCCTGTGGCTGCTTTGTACAGGCCCTGTCATATACCTGGAGTTCCAGTGATCAAATTCCTCCTCAACTAAGAATCACCTGTTCTTGTATGCACAGTCCCATCCTGGGTTCTGTTCTGATCTCTCTAGATTGTGACAGAACATGGGTACAGCAGGATGGACTGGCGGGGACTTTTCGTTTATATTTATATGTACCTATGGAAGATACAGGGGGAGGGGGGAATCTGATTGCATTTCGTCTGAAAGCATGGTTTGCATGATAAAATCCAATTTGATGTTAGAACTAATTAACAGGAAAAGAGGGGAAACTGTCTAAGCTTTCAAATTCTGTACAGTCAGTTCCCGTTGCTCTACAATGAAGCCTTATCGAGGGCAGTACAGGAGTTGGCAGTGCTTTAGAAAGTCTGATTAAAAGAGGGAAAGCTGAAACTGCTCTCCTGTCAGCTGTTTTCCTGCACAGGATGTCGAGTGATTCCTGCCCCAGCCAGATACTGATTGCTTAAAACTTAGTCCAGAAGTATGTGTCAAAATCGTTTCCTATGCTCTTTTTCAACATTATGAAATTTGAAGAGTTTCTTCGAAGTGACTTGCAATGTGAATTTGAACATTAAAGAAGCTTTGTACAGAGGGCAGTGGGGTTCCATCATCCTCTCAGGCTACCAATAAGCACCCTAATGCCTTCTTGTGTGGCTGCAATGCCATAGTATTTCAACCCAGCCAGCTGCTTAGTTCTGGGGAAGTTCTAGTTGCCAAGCAATTATGCAGTAACTTTTCTAGCCTTTTCTTGGAAATCCTTCTGTAACTTCTCAGCAGGATCCTACCACACAGTAATATTCTGGAGGAGTTAGCCATGTTAGTCTGTAGTCGCAAAATAGTAGAGTCCAGTAGCACCTTTAAGACTAACCAACTTTATTGTACCATAAGCTTTCGAGAACCACAGTTCTCTCCGTCAGATGCAATATTCTGCTTGACCATGCCTGAGACTCAGAAAAGTAGGTAAGCCATTGGAGTAAATGTGTGCCTAAGCATTGTCATCCCACCTCTCTTAAGTAGCAATGCCCAAATACACAGTACCCAGAAATAAACAAAAAAGAGAAAAGTAATGTGTAAGTCAAAGTCCACAAAATCTGGGCTAGTTCATATGCGGTGCAATCCTAAGAATAATTACAACTTCTAAACCCATTGGCTTCAATGGACTTAAAAAGTGGTAACTGTGATTAGGATGGCACTGATGTTATTCTGGGTGGTTACTAGGAAAACTAAAGTATGTGGGTATCTCACTGTGCAGTTATCTGTTTGTATGAAGAAGCAAGGTAGAGGCAAATAGAAGGGTAAAAAATTGGAGATAAGGTGATGTAATGCCACCGGAGAATTTTTTATAGGGATGCTCTAGCACTTGGACTTTCAGCTCACATTCTGATTGCCTGTCATGAACTGGGAGCAGTCATTGAGCAGTTCAGCCGTTCACAAGCAGCTTGAACCGATTTGGTTGGTTACTTTCCATAAATTCAAACAGTACAGCGAAATGCAATCCAAAGTACTTCATGCATGAGCATTCTCACAGCCTGATGGGAATCCTAGTTTCCTTGTCATCACCATCCCCTGCCAGATCTGTTGCTATGCTCCACTCAGCAGCAAATTTTTAAAGTGAAAATAAAAAATAAACAGCTGCTTGGCAGTCATTTGAGTTGGATGTGGCAAGGAAGAAGATCTAAGATTTAGTCGTGAGTGTGTGGCACTGTTGAAAATGTATGTACTTCACACAGAGTTCTGAGCACCCCTAGTTCTTATGCTTTGATTTTTGGCACTTCCACAGTAAGTCATATGTGCATATATTATAAAGCTCTTGGTATATTTTAAGGGATCAATAAATAATGCTGTCTATCACAAGAAGAGATAACTATAGAAATTCAAATATATTTAAACAGTGGCCAAGATACAAAGAGGCTTGTGTATACATGCTCAGTGAGATGTTGCCAATTTTTAATTTGTGGCTTCAAGGAATGCCAGTCTAGAGAGACTCTCTAGATTTTGGAGAGACTCTCTGGACTTTGAAAACTACATCCAGCTGTTATGAGAAAGAGGGGCTGAAATCCTTTCCTTTCTCTTTGGGTCAACTACTCAAACAGCTAGACAATGCTGTATAAAGTAATGTAATTTTAAGGGAGTCTTCACTTTTTAAAACTCTTTATTCAGCGTGTATGGAAACTGCAGCCTTAACTTACCCCAAATCCCAATTTTGGCCCAATTCACACAAGTACATGTTTAAAAAAATCTGTGCCAGGCTTCATCAAAATAAGAGAATGCTATTATTTTTTAATCTTATTTAACAGTATGCTTGGCTAATGAGATCCCTTCTATTTACCTTTCAGAGAGATCCTCAGAATGCATCAGAAAAGAGTTTGTATTATCGCAGGACTATCTTAGGATATAAATCAAGATATTTTCTGTGCAATCAGAGTATGGTATTCTGCTGGCTAATTAATGGTTTCCTTCCACCTGTTGCAGTTGATTCTGTCCAACTAATAGCCCCTATTGACTGAGAATCCCAGCAACGGAAAAAAGATCTGAGAGCACAGAAGGAAACAACTCCCTTGTCTGAAATTCCAAAGGCAAAAAGCAGATACACTCAGAGGGCATCAGTTTACTACATTTAATCCCTTGACCATTAAAAGGAATGAGGATTGGGACTTGAGGCAAAGCATTCTTCCCGTGTGCACTAAATAAATACCGCAGAGATTTACAGAAATTACCAAAGCTTAAATAAACACTTGAAAAAATGTTGCAGCAGAAAATGTTCATGTATGAAGCAGGAATTGATTTTAGGTGTAAAATATAAGCAGGAAATGACCCTTCTCATGATTTATAGTTTTCACCAAGTTAGTTGCCACTGAGATAGATAGGCAGAGCTTCCTGTGAAGATTTTCCAGTTAAATGTTGCTTTTATCCCCTCAAAACTGCTGTGTGTGAAGAGGTTGCTAAATATACTGAAGTAAATAAGTATTTGCATTTGTTTATTAACTAATAAGAAAACAAAACAAAATATCCTTGTCATAACAAATACATACACTAACAATGTCCAGTGACATTAGTTAATATTCTTTATTCTGGTATCCAGCTGTCTGGTTTAGAGAGTTCAAGCAGAATTCGTACTCAGAAGGAAGACATCAAGAATCACAAAAGGATGATACTGGTAAAAAAGATGGTGAAAATTCAGACTGCTATTTCTGACCGTTTCTGTCTCTCTCATAATGCCTGGAAACTAGCAGGAGAGTTTAAGGGGGCAAGTGTTCAAGGGAATTTATTTTTTAATGCAGTCTTGTATACTTATTGAAAGTTCTTACTGAAAGTTACAAAGGGTAGCTCTAACAATTGTTGGAAACTCTATGGTAAACATAGATTTTTTTTCTGGCAATGCTTTGATAGGAGTCCATTAGGACCTAATTCAAACTAGGATTGTACTAAAGCTATTTTATTTTCTCTGGTTGAAAATAATTTGTTTTACTTAAGGGCAACTGGCCCTAAGGAGATGATTGTGCCTTACAAAGAATCTACATCACATGACATGGGCCTTTTCAGATGTTATGTCTGGGGTCACCCAACCAAACATATCAGGAGTGCAAAGTACCTATGGTTGCCAGGTCCCCCAAGGCACAAACTGGGGGATGGTGGGGGTCGCTGGGGACTCACAGGTGAAATGTATCATGCATGTACACAAAGCACATGAGCACTCTGAAGCCTTTGTTGTCATGCCAGGAATGATACCATTCTCAGCGCAACAAGGAAAGGAAGGCATCCATGTGGGGGTATCTTTGCTTAAAATCAGCTGAAATGTCTGAAAAAGTCTAATACGTTGAAGGATTTTAAAATATTAATATAATCTCATATTTAATGAGAGGTGATGATATTAATATTTTAATGTTTCATAATTATAATTTCTTATCTATAGTGATTATAATAAGGTAAATATAACTCCTTTCTAGTGAATACTCCTCTGATGCATAGGGCCTTACCTCTTTCTAAGAGAAATTTTTTTGCTTCTCAACATCAATTTTTCTGGTCTTAATCCCCTGGATTGGAAAAAGCTATAAATTCAAGGTTATAATTAGATCAGGTCTCATTTCTTTTTTTGTTAGAAAGGAAGTAGCCCTTTTGCCATGAGTGACAGATATAACAATGTAAAAGCCAAAGAAAATATTAACACTTTGATTGTGCTTTGTTGCAAAACAATACAAATACATTTTCTCTTTTTTTCGTAAGGTCTACAGACCCTTTAGAGAAAGACTGAACCCAGCTGGTATACTTTCTAGTTAAAGGGAACTTCTTATATTAAAGAAATAAACAAAAATTAACCATATTTTTGAGAGATGTGTTAACACCATTTTTTGTTTCTTCTTGTTTCATTATTTTGTCATTCTGAGCCTTCATTTGCATATTTTCATTGCTGGTGTTCCTGATTTATTTGCTTCTTTTCTGGTATTTAATAATATTTTATACTAAGTTTACATAATTTGTAAGTCATGGGTATTGTTGCCTGTCAAGGAGACTTGTGCAAAGGTATGCCCATGTAGGCATCTCCATGTGTGCAGGTCCCAGCCCCTTGGCTCCAAGGATGGTTTTAGCCTATATATACACACAGGCATTGCCTAACTTTACTATCCCACACAAAGAAGGGGGGGAGAGAGGGGAGGTTTAAAGGTTTTATCTTCACATTTACCTAACCAAAGGTATAGAATGTAAATAGAGAAAAGTAAGCAGTTCTAGATATAAAGACAAAGCAAGAGGGGGGGGAAGTTTCAAATTAATGTTTGCAAAGGAGTCTGTTGGTAAGTTCAAAAACAGATCAACCGTGGCAGCAGCAGTTGCATGCTTTTCAGGTACCCAATCTAAAAAACCAAGTAATAGACTATATATGATACTGAATGATTCTGTATGTATCAATGCATGCCAGATATCTAAAATTCATTTTACCATACTTGTTTAGTATGGTTGATTCTACATTTTGATTGTATAGGCTTTTCTTCCTCAATGTTGACTGATCTTCAGTACTAATGAATGAGGTGATGATTGCAGCAAAAGTCTTATTTATCTAAACCTCCCCCTGCCCCAAGACATAGGTTAGCTTTGGAGGTGGTGGACCCTCAGGTGACCTTGTCTGTGGGGGTGATTAGTTGTTTGAATTTGAGCCTGACCTTAGAAAAGCAAACCTAATCTATGGCTCATTCTAATGTGGGAAATAACAAGCCTTGCCACAGTCAAAGTACATGTTTATTAAACAAATAATGAGGAGGAGAGCAAGAATAAGGACCCTGCCATGCATGTACTTTTGTCCATGAATATCAGAACACCAGAGAGGGTATGGCTAACAGTGATATCTCCTTGAAACTAGTGGAATGCTGCTGTGGAGGGTTCCCTTACATTCAGGGACAGTTTTCTGGAAAGCACCACAATACTGGCAACAAGCCACATGGATCTTCTTAGCAATCAAGCCCAGAACCCAAACTGCACACTCCTGTCAGTGCTTTGACTTACAGGGAAGTGCCTGCTGGTATCGAGTTCAGATACTGCATATGTACTAAAGAGCAAATTGTACATTATTTATTTTATCATACAGGCGAGGATCCAATGTTTCACTCACTTTGGATATGAGCAGCTTGGGAAGTGTCGAACCTTTTGTGACGGCCCCAACTCCAAGAGAAAAAGTGGCAATGGAGTATCTCCAGTCTGCTAGCCGAGTCCTGACAAAGCAGCAGTTGCAAGAGACAGTGGCAAGTTCACATTTGCTTCAGACTGAGTTCATGGTAAAGATACTGATCATTAATTTCAAAAGTGAAATATTCCAAACAAAACCGCAAAACAAGTTAGAATGCATGTTTGACCTGGGCTGAATCCACACGCCCTCGGAGCATCCCATAATGCTAGAAAGACGCTATACTTCCAGGTGTTTAGCAAACATTTAGCACAATGCCGGGACGCTCTGAGAACGTGTGGATTTGCCCCTGATTGCCCTCCACAATACTCTATCCTCAAATTTGACACAGGGCCAAGCTACACATGACGAATGACACTTGAACGGCAAGTGTATTTCTCCCTGTTCACTTGCCCTCCACTCAATCCACTTGCCGTTCAAGTGTCATTCGTCATGTGTCGCTTGGCCCACAGACTCCAAGTGTTGCAAAAGGGCAACATTTTATCCAGCAAAAATGCTTATCCTGATCTTTGAAGCCCTCCATGGTCTTGTCTTCCCATACAATCTCTCTCAGTTCTTGTATTCCAATACACCCTTGCCTGTTATATTTGCTCTTCCAACTTTACCATCCTCAGCCATGTGAAGGCCTACTCACTCTTTTCCTTTGTTGTCTGTAATATCTGATACCAGCATACCTGGTAAATACTACAGTCTTTCTCATTTCCTTCAAATCATCCTCAGCACCCATATTTTCCATGAGTTTTTTGGCACAAAGTCTCTCTCTTATACTGAAACTTGGCATTAAGTACATGTAACTGAAATAAGCACCTATATTCTTCCCCTGTTTATCCCTGCCTCCACCTCTCTTTGTTGCTTCACTGGTCTCAAACTTCAGATTGCAATCTCCATGGACAGGAACCTGTTTTCTTGAATTCTTGACTTCTGGATTGATGGTGCTACATAAATGAACTAATATATGATGATAATAATAGCTGTTGAGTGCAGAGGAAACTCCAGAGAAGGTTCCACATAAAGTACTTTAAACGATAAACTATGCCAATTTGGTGTAGTGATTAAGAGCAGCGGACTCTAATCGGGTTTGATTCCCCACTCCTCCAGTTGAAGCCAGCTGGGTGACCTTGGGTCAGTCACAGCTCTTCCAGAGCTCTCTCAGCCCCACCTACCTCACAGAGTGTTTTGTTGTGGGGATAATAGTGACATACTTTGTAAACTGCTCTGCATGTGACATTAAGTTGTCCTGAAGGATGGCATATAAATCAAATGTTATTATATATATATTTGTTACCTTCTGTTGGTAACAAAAAGTAGTCTTGGGAACATCCCAGGGTTAGGAATGAAAAAGCTGAATGGAAGAGTGGTAGGGCATGTCTCAGCTTTCCCTCTGCTTACTGTTTCCCCCCAGCTGCTTTCTGCTCAAATACTTTTTAAAACATGCATCTGAAGTTCTATAAGGAGAAAAGCATCTTGAAGAGAGATTTGAAGCAAGGAAAGGGTTACATACTCAGTACTCCTTCTCAAAATTGCAGGTGGCAGAGGCTGCTTTTCATTTTAAAAACCTAGCATGTCTCTCATTCTGTGCAGTACAGGTAAGGGATAGTTTGCCTCATAGATGTACTAACGTTACTTTTTTTTTCCATGTAGGAAATTCCCATGAATTTTGTGGATCCTAAAGAAATTGACATTCCTAGTCATGGAACTAAAAATCGCTATAAGACTATTCTGCCAAGTAAGTCCCTTGAAACTGATATTTTGTTCAGTTTAATATTCAGGCCCGTAGTGCAGCCTTTCCTTTTCCTACTTTTCCTACTTTTGCCTACTGCTTGTGTCAGCTTTTCCATTCCCAGCATTGGGTGTGCCTTTTGAACTTGGTCACCTGTAGTGACTGACAAGTGAGGGCTGAAATGATGAACTGCTGAGGGTGTACAGTGACTTTTGTTAGACTAACTGCCAAGTTCCCAGTAACATGGAATTCTGATTTGTCTGTCTTTTGTGGATCTTTACTGACTTTTGCCTGAATGGAACATAACATGGTTTTTGATGAAAAGCTGGAGATACTTGTCTCCCTGCCTAAGTTGGTGGAGGTGGTCTTGGAGGTGGTGTTGAAGACTCCTAGGCTGGTTGTCTTCAACATCTACACTGAGGCTGTCAGGAGCAGCCTGTCTCAAGTAATAAGAGGCTGCACCCAATGCACAAGTCACACTCTTGATCTGATGTTCTACTCTGGGCAGGAAGCAGGTGGTCTGAAAGTGGGGAGACAGATCACTACTTGATACAGTTTAGATTTACACAGATACCAAGACTCTGTAGGGTGGGGAACTGATTAAGATGATCTGCCCCCATCGCCTGATGGATCTGATTAGTTTTCAGTTGCATTAGGGGATTTTCCTGTTGATACGGTTGGTGCTTCTGTCAATGCCCTGGTTGTCCTCTAGAATGAGGAAATGATCCAGGCAGATAGTACAATTACACCTAGGTGCCATTTCTCTGGTCTGAAAGCCCAGGGCAGCTCTTAGTTTTCTATGGCCGTAGATCCAGAGGAGTTAGCCATGTTAGTCTGTAGTTGCAAAATAGAAACAAGATGCATCTGACAAAGAGAGCTGTGGTTCTCAAAAGCTTATGCTACAATACAGTTGGTTAGTCTTAAAGGTGCTACTTGACTCTTTACTATTCTTAGTTTTCTGAGGGACTGTGAATAATGAAAAGACAAGAGAGGTGACTAGAATGACAGTGGGGAAAAACTTGGGATGAATCCAACAAGAGCTCATTTCACACCCTATTCTGAGGTGGTAAGGGTAGCAAAGAGTAGCTTGTGGGTGTTCCTGGATCCAGGCCTCCTGTTGCATAAACTGGTGGCAGCAGTTTCCAGGGGTGGCTTTCATCGGCTCCAGCTGGTGAGTCAGTTGGTGGGAAATAATATATTTTTTCTTTTTCATTCCCATCTTTCCAGATCCTATAAGCAGGGTATGCTTGAAACCAAAGAACCCTGGTGATGCCTTGAGCACCTACATAAATGCTAACTACATTAGGGTAAGTAAGCTTACATATTTAAAATCTCCAACTACTCCTAGATATTGTAATTGGGGGGGGGGGCTGCCAGATTAAACGCCATTCCATCACTTGAATTAAAAGGTCCATTTGCAGGAATCCCTTTTTGGTGCTTTTGTAATATAGGGAAGATAGGTACTTTGGCTCACTTAGTTTTTGAATGTCCTTTATTCAGAGAAGACAGAGAGAGATGGATAATTCTGCTACTAGAGAAAGATGGACCAATGAGTAGCGAGTCACAGTCTCTCTTTTCTTCTTTGTGATAATGATCCAAATACTACAAAGTCTCTGGTTTCTTTTCTGGTAATAATCCAGCACAAAATTAAAAATAAAAAAAACTTACAATTAGAGCAGGCCTTGTAGGAGTGTTTTTTTTGTTGTCAAATTAATGTGGTTGGGCTTAAGGCTATGGCCATTAAAGCCCTACCATTAAAGGAAAGGTAAGTAAGCTAATATGCTTCATGAGGATTTCCCATTTTATATTTCATTTTCCTAATAAACCAACAGTTAAGAATATTTGATCATCCTGCTGGGCTATGCTCCATTTCCTTTTCTCCCCATCAATCCTGGTCCAGTTCTTATTTCCCTCACTAAATAAAATGATAAACAATGAAAGAACCAATAATCTAAACTCTGTGACAAATAATCAGTCATTTAATACAACATTATTCCATCATTCATAAGCATTTTAATGCAGAACGCTAATGGAAACTTTCTAGTAGTTCTCTTTTTTAATTTAGGTCCCTTTTTTATATAGACAAAAAGCACAGCTCTTTCTTGTGTCTGTTTCTAAATCAGGGTTATGGTGGCCAGGAAAGGGCCTTCGTCGCAACCCAAGGGCCTATGATTAATACAGTGAATGACTTCTGGCTGATGGTATGGCAAGAAGACGGTCCTGTCATTGTTATGATCACAAAGCTGAAGGAGAAAAATGAGGTATGATTTCTTAGCTTGCTAAAAACATGACGTTTTCCTCATATATATGGAAACAAGCTGACTTGTTGCTATCAGATGATCCAGACCCCAAAAACATGATGTTTGCAATCAAAAATTAAGTTACCAAAAAAATCTTTAGGAACAGTAGATGGGTATTGTTGGGGAAGACTTATTTATATTTCTTATGCCATCCATTGCATTGATTTACAGGATGATGTGAAAAGATGGCTCCCTCCCCTGAGAAGCTTGCAGTCTAGATATGACACCATAGAAAGCAAATGGAAGGCAGGGAAGTAAGTTTGGAGACCTCTTGCCAGCAGCTCCCCAACTCCTACGATTGTTTGGTCAGCCGACAGGCAACCACTGCAATCAGTGCAACGCTGTGGTGTCATTTTCCTGGCCAAACCAGGAACAGACGTCATACCACTGTAGCATTCAGTGGAAACTCTATGATTTTCCCTTGAATCATAGGCTACATGACATAATTTCTGCTTTTGTCCTGGAAATGACATTGCACCGAAGGTCCCCCTCCCCCATGTCTCATGTTCAAGCGCTACCAAGATTGCCAAGCACGGGCCTGACAACTCTAGAGGGAAGGGAGGAGGCAACAGACTCTACAATGTAGTTTACATTACAGTGCATATATACATGGTGCTGTCTTATTTAAAAAGAGCCAGGGCCACTAATAAAACCATGAATCAACCATTTAAAAACCAACTTAGCAATAAATACAAAGCCTGAAAACTCCATTCAAACATAGTCTAGGTATATGCCCAACAACAACTTCAGTTCTAAAAGATTTCAAGTCTATTTGTAATTGAAAATAGGAACTCTTCCCACAGCCTGAATTTGTCTCTCAAACAGCACTGAGAAGTGCAAAAGTACCCCCCAACACTTTTTACATATTCACACAGGGATAATTTAAGTCCCTCTAACACAGGAAAATCTGTTCTGCGTAGAACATCTGTACCACCTTAAGGTTACCTGTATTCAGTTTCAGATTGTTTTCCCTCATCATGCAACTAACCACATCCAGACACTGGTTCCAAACAGAAAAACTTAAGAGTCACTCTATACGTTACTTCTTTTACAAGTTCTCCACGGAGCCAACCTGTGCTCCACACAGACACACATCAGATTGGAGATTGGCTTCTGTTAAAAAACAAGAGTGTAAATGGGCTCAGAAAGCTGCTACCAGGAGAGGAAGAGCTCCTGCCTTTCTCCCAATCTTTTTAACCCAAGCAAAAACAATGTGAGTGAAGGAGTTTTCCCCTTTCTGCTACCACATGTGCACACAATACCTTCACATGAAGCAGCAGAAATGGGGAAATATTTCCCCTCTGCACGGTTTTTGCATGGGAGCTTTCTGAGCCTATTTGCATGCTCATTTTTTAAATAGAAGCCATTCCCCAAGGTGATGTGTGTCTGTGCGGGGTATGGATTGGCTCCATGGAGAACTTGTAAAAGAAGTAACACGTAGAATCAGGGCTTTTTTTCTGCTGGAGCACTCCAGAATGGCGTTCCGACACCTCTTCATGTGTGATGACCCCGCCCCCTGATCTCCAGATGGAGATCAGTTCCCCTAGAGCAAATGGCTGTTAAGGTAAGCCTGCTCTCCTGTGTGGCAGCAGCCCATTCCAGGCCAATTCAGGCCCAATCCTGGCCATTTCAGGCCCGTTTTGGCCCAATTTGGGCCCGGAATGGTCAGGATCAAACCACTGCCAGGCGGGGCTCTCCCATGTAGCAGCAGCCCATTCCAGGCCAATTTGGGCCCGATCTGGGCTGCTCCTAAACAGGCCCAAAACAGCCAGGATCGGGCTGCAGTTGGGCAGAGGAGTGTTCTCTCATGTGGCCGTGGCCATTCCAGGCTGATTTGGGCCTGATACGGGCTGTTTTGGGCCCAATCCCTGTTACCGGAAATGGTCTCCTTGCATAAATACGATTTATGGGGGGAATTAGCTAGCAAGGAAGACGGCTATGCAAGAGGCAGTAACTGGAATTGAATCACCTGTGTCTATGGGGTCCCAATCCCAATAAGCCAAGCGAGTCTGGTGCTTCAAATCAATCAGTAACTTTTATTAAAGAACAGAACTTCATGCACATACACACCAATTACTGGGGGAAAATAATCACAGAGAGAGAGAGAGAGAGAGAGAGAGAGAGAGAGAGAGAGAGAGAGAGAGAGTCCTAGGAAATATAGCCAGAGATGTGGGAATAGAGCGAGAAGGAGTAGTTATATCTACCTATCCTGGAGAAGGGGTCCAATCCATGGAGGAAAAGAGTAGCTTTGAACGCCAGCATCCTCAGCCAAGAGAGCAAGAGGCTTAGGGAAGTGACCCTAAGGGAGAAGCCAGAAGGCTTGCACAATTTGAATGAGGCCAGGGCTTACCTTTATAGGTAAAATGTGCCCTGAGGTGGAAGAGAGTCCTCCTAGCAGTTAGGACAAAGACTCCAATGGTTAGTTCCTGGGCTGGACAAAAGGTTTGAGTACTTTGATTTATAGCTGCCAGGGTGTATGAATATAAATGTAAAACTAGTTCTAGCGCTGCACAAAAGGGACAGTTTTCCCTGATGAAGTACACTGGAGCTAAGCTAATGAATTTAGGTGGGGAATGCACTCTTCCAGGAACGACTGTATATACTTATGAATGTCACTTGATCAGCTCCCCAATCATAGACAGGAGATCTCATCATGGAAGGAGGGAGAGGAATGTGCTAAATGGGTTTGACACTGCTGGTTGCACTGGTCACGGGTGAGGCCAGGGAGATAGCAAGTCCAATGGCCGTTTAATCACCCCGCATTCTTCTGCGGCATTCCATTCATGCCATGTCTTCTGGGCAGGATTCAGCAACTGCTAGAGGTCCTCTGTTGGCCAAACTGCAGCCATTTTACTCCAGAGGCCAGAACATTTTTTAATATTACCAGCAGCCATAAATATGAAGCTGC
Organism: Eublepharis macularius; assembly: GCF_028583425.1. NCBI lineage: Eukaryota > Metazoa > Chordata > Lepidosauria > Squamata > Eublepharidae > Eublepharis > Eublepharis macularius. Next base: position 62,774,992 of record NC_072798.1, read on the forward strand.
TATTAAAATGGCGGAAGCTGGGCTGACCGCTTACATCCTGGCCATTTAGGGCCCAAAACAGCCCGCATTGGGCCGCTGCTGGGCAGGGGAGTACTCCTCCATGCTCCAGCAGCCCATTCTAGGACAATTCAGGCCTGATCCGGGCTAAATTTGGCCTGATCTGGGCCGAATTAGGCCCCTTGTGGAGCACGGGAACATTCCTGGTGCGGCCACGGCCTGTGTGATGATGCTACTTCCTGGTAGTGATGTCATCGCGCAGTCCTGGGAGCGCATGCACGCTGTGCACAAGTGCATGTAGTGAAAGGGGCTCCACCTCCTCCCGGGAGTTGCCCCATGTTAGAGTTCCCCCACTTGTTTCCCCAGAAAAAAAAGCCAATATGGTGTTGCCAGCATATTGGTGACATCCACCATCCATATTAATTTTGTTGCAGTTGTTTCTATGCAAGTATAATTTGATTTCAATAATTTACACCAGTAAGGAAAAGTGCAGCTGCATTCTGCACAAGCTTAACCTTCCAAGGTGTCTTCAGGTGTTAAAAATACATATAATAAAACTATTTTTTTAAAATAAAAACACAACTCACCCTAATTTTTTTACCTGTGAAATTTTTATTAATTGGGAATGCTACGAAATATCTAATAGAAGGTGAAAAAAATGACAATAATCTTGTAAATCTGATAATGCCAACACTATAAATAGCTTCAGTTTCAAACACACAGAGCAATGTGATTTCTAACTAGTGTTACAAGCCATCTAGCAATTTGAGCATAGGAGTTTTGATATGCTAAAGTATTTTCCATGCCGCCAAGGCATGCTGCATTCATTTCAGCGGTGAAATCTTCCTGTGACTTTGCATAAGAGCATCTGCCCCTAGAGAAATAAATGGGACAACCTTTGCAAGGAGGAGTTCCATCCTGTGCATTGGTGCATATGCGGAGCTCTGATTGAAGGGAGAATCTGTCAATTAACATAAAAACTATTTACATAATTTTTATCATATCCAAAACATATTTAAAATTATATCTAAATGATGCTTAAACTGCAGAGGAATACGGAATTATAAACAGTTCCTTATCTGACCTAATCAAGATACCTTTAGAAATGATCCCCACTATAATATAACCTGAAGAGCAAATGTTTTCCCAGAGGAAATAACAAGTTTTTAAACACAACTTGAAAAGAAGGACTTGAAAGAAACACCTAGTGGACTCCAATATATCAGGAAGTGCTGTGTTTACTGAAATTGCCACAATAGTGTTTATCTGTATTGTTGTGGACTGACAGTGGCAATTTCCTTCTAATAAAGGAAGGGGAGACATCTTAAGAAGTTCCCAGGCTATATGGAGAAAGTCTGTGTTTACATGACCTTTTGACATCTCACTGGGAAATCCTGGAAAAATATTAAGAACTGTTAAAATGGTGGATGAATTATTCTGTCATCTTGTTTGTAACTAGAGTTTGAGTGCTCTATGTCTTAGCTAATAGCAAATATTAATGCTTTCAAAGAAGACAGAGGAATCATTTCTATTTAGAAAATAATGACATTGATGTAAAGTGGCTTGTTTCTGAACCCCCTATGCACAAGGGAGAAGCTATCATTCCATCTTTGTCTCTAATTTTACTTCCAGTATGACTTGACTGCAGTCTCCTTGGAACAAATGGTTTAAGAATGGCTGCAATATTGAAAGTGGAACCCAGATCTGCATAAGTATTTTTTGCAAAATACTTAAAAGTGAGGCACAAAAGAACAGAGGCCATGCTCAGTAGGTTTAGAATGTAACAGGAGGATTCCAATTAAATGAATATTTTCTTTTTACTATACGGAGAACCGTAAACCCCCACTTTTAAAAGGCTTCCCCTTTACACTCAATTAGAATTAAACCTACTTTGATCCATTTCAAAGGAGATCCTTCATAACTGACTGCTATGGGGTGTCCCTTTGGATGCTTCCTTTACCACCACTATGGTGAGAGGGCAGAACAAAGCTCTGCATTGACATGGGGCAACTCTCTACTGCACACCATTTCCCTCCTTTAGCCCTTTAAAGGTTTGGGTTTGTTTGTTTTTTTTGCTTTCTCTGCCAAGCCACACTGTACCATTATGGTGCAACTCAGCTGAGAAAGGGAAAGGGTATTTCCAGCCAATGGGGGCCCCAGAACGATCCCCATTGTGTCTGTACTTTGCACAGGTGTGATGTGGGGAAATATGGGGGTGGCAGCAGCTTGGAATGGGCGGCAGGAGAATGCAAACAGGGCCTGTGGATACAATTGCTGCCCTGCTTGCTGATCTTGCCCTGGCAGGGGTACCAAACAACTGGTGAGGAATTACATAGATTAGAAGAGATAAATTCACAAACATATAACACAGCAGAAAAGTCTTCAGGTTTGAGCAGAAATAAACAGATGCTTACTATTTGGGGATTTTAGGTGACACGTTGAATTATTCCAGAGCAAAATAACTGAATTGGACCCTCCCAGCCTGAACCCTCTTGGCTTTGGCAAGGAGGTTAGCAAGTAGCAAGGGATGAGATTAACCCACCATTATCATTGCAGACATCCGTATCCTATCATTAATAAATCTTTAGCATTTCAGGCTCATGTCTAGTCTTTAGAAAGGAATAATGATAAGTGAAACACAGGGAACCTTCCTGTCCCTCCCTGCGATGGCAGCAACCCCACTAATCAATAGGAGTGCGCTGATTGACGTGCCAACTGGAAAAACAAAGCTAGAGACATAAGAATGAAGAATTTATTTTGCTGTCTGTACTTAAATATGAGTAATGGAGCTTCTTCCAATATCTCTGGTCTGTTCTTTGGGGAGCTGCATGGGTAACCTCCTACCACTACAAGCTATGGAAGGGAAAGAACATGAGCTATTCACTAGCTGATGTTAGTAAAATCTTAGCCCTGCTTACTCACTGAATCAGACTTAACCTAGAAAACTAAACCTAGAAAACTAACAGTGCAGTCCTAAATAGTTTCACCCTTCTAAGAACCTTGAAAGCATTGGTCTTAGAATCAGTTTGGGATTAGACGATGATGATTTGACCGTGCAAAAAGACTTCTAAAAATTAAATACTGCATCAACTATTTTCCTTGTCTAGGTGTCATAGACAAATGCAGAACAAACATATTCTAAGTGCCATAGAGAAAACATAGTGTTTTCCCATTAAAATATGTAGGCAACATTCCCTGAAACATACTTACACAAAGCATAAATCAAGCATACAATGCAACATGAAGAACTACGTTTGATGTTGTGATGGATGATCTTGCAGCAGGAATGTTGACTGATTTCACTTCAACAACTTTTCCTGTGTGAGGATCACATGGGGGGGGGGCTTCCAAATATAAACAGCATCTATACTTACAACTATGTGTGTGGTTATAAACATTGTCACAGATGCCGCAATATTTTTTTTTTGCCCATAGAATCCTTTTATATTCTGTACCCCACAGTAATAATTGCTGTGTAGCAAAAGGAAATATGTCTCCGAGTATATTATGGGGTCCCCATTTGTAAATATTTTCTAACCATTACCTCAGTTCATACATCCCTATATTCATCTGTAAGTGCTTTTCAAATGTTCAACACATTTGACAACATCAATTTTTTTTCTAACTAGAAAATCCAAGGTCCTCCTATAACTGGCGGCACTTCCTGTCAGTTCCAGGGTGGTGAGCTGCCTCTCTATCCTGTCAGGAGACTTCCCCTAAAGCAGAGGCTTAGGTGTTAGTGTTATTCAGATCTACTAACTTCTGCTTTTTCGTGAGTATGACCTCGCTGTTAAGGACAATGCTTATAACCCTCCTTTCCTGTCCACCTCTGTTTCTTATCACCATCGTAACTAGGTGCAGGATGCAGTAGAGATGCATCTATGCATTACTCTGCATTAGATTTGACACACGTTCTATACATTCTATAGCAGACAGATCCTCTTTGTACTCTGAGAAAAGAGGATCATTTAACCCCCTTCCATCTAGGTAAAACTGAACTAACTTGCCATCTTGTGATCTAATGTTAAGATCAGAATCACAGATAGCCTCCTGCACAAGTACTGTGCAGTTTAATCTCTCCATGTTAACAGATCTGAAAGCTTCCCAACACTGAACCATTGGTAAATGTGGCATTTGTCATTTCCACTGATTCCCCCTTTCCAGATAAACGCTTGGTGAGGACTGGGAGTATTGTAGGAGCAGTTTTAGGAAGCTGTCACAGAATACCCCACAGATTCACGAACATAGTTTTGCTTTGGGCTCTCCGAGAGGTTGAGGCACTCAGCAGCTATCCTGGGCCTCTGTTCAGTGCTCCACCTCCCTTCCAAACCCACCCGACTCCCAGAGGGCTTGCTCGTTTGTCTTACTGGGAATCTACACTGCCACCAGCTGGACAGTTAAAAGTATTTCCCACTAAGAGAGCCAACACTCCTAGCACCCTGTTCATAAAGCCATTTATAGGATCTGCCTAGTGCCTGCACCTCCTGTTATTGCACCCACTAGCCTTTGCAGGGATGGCTTACTGCTCTTGCACAGCCCTGGAGATCTGGGGATCGATTGAACAACTGCCTTCCTTCCCCTGGCACACTTTTAGTAACATGTTCAAGTGGGTTTTATCACGTTTACAGAGAACAAACTTCAGCATTCATAATAATAAGAACTTTATTTTTTAAAATGTCTACATGTGTACTCTGCACAGCAGCAGATCAAGCAAGCTTACAAAGTAAAAGTGAATACACACATTTCTCTGTCCATGTTCGCCAAACATGGTAAGTTTACACTTGGACTGTTGTTACACTGTTGTTACACTTGGACTGTAAACATGGACGGTTGTTATTCTAGGGTAGGCTCCTTATTCTTTAAGTTACAGCTTTCTATCAGTCACCTATTGCCTTGAGTCTTTGGCCGTTTCCAGATGGCTTACCTTCTGCTGCTCCATGCCACAACGCCGCGGCTCGTGCTGTGGCGAACATGAAATATCGCGTTTTCTCGCGCGAGTTTTGCGCAATGTTGCGCGAAACTCGTGCGAGAAAATGCTCTATTTCGCGTTTTCTCGGGCACGAGCCGTGACGTTGTGGCATGGAGCGGCAGAAGGTAAGCCGTCTGGAAACGGCCTTTGTCTGGGCTGCCTGTCCCTTTGTTAGCTCCACATGGTAATAGTGGCCATCCAGATGGATTCAGACAATGTGGACCTTGCAGAAATAACTGATAAAAATGGATCAAATTTCCTTTGCGTCTAGGGAATTTAACTGTGTCCACCCTTCATGGTCAGTCTTTCTCTTCCTATTTCTAGCATTTGACATCTCCAAGTCTCTTTTACCTCCTAGGTGTCACATTCCCGCCAAGATGGAGATGGCCCTTTAATTGTTCACTGCAGGCATTTGCATAACCACGCCTTAAATACTAGGTGCTTGTGAGAGTCATCAATGGGATAGAGGTGCTTGAAAGCAATTAACTTCTCTCCTCTTCCCAGCCTTATACCAACAGAGAAACTTCTTTAAATGAATTTGGGGGTTTATAGCCCCCCAAATCTCACTAGTATGATGTAGCCAATGGTGGAGGGCATTTCTCCCCAGGGGCTTTCTTCAGGCTGGTCACATATAAGAACATCTGTGGTAACATTTGCCAAATGGAAGGTGGTTGGGATTTCTTGTCTGACCTAAGGTAACAACCATCAACCATGTGATCATTTGGTCATTAAGATTTCCTGATTTTACTTAGTAACTTATTTTTTATTGAGATTTGAGAAGTTTTACATTATTTTGATGTTTTTGTATAACTTTTTGCCATAATGTTTTCATTTTAAAATGTTTGCCTTTGGTGTGGGCCAGGGCCCCTTGACCCAGTCTGTGTCAGTCTGCCTGAACTGATGCCCTTCTCTTTCCATGCCTAGTCATGGCTTGTTGCTGCTTCAAACTGCTTCAACTTTATCACACTCAGAAGCCACAGCACGCAGCAGAAAGGTTGGAGTGGGGGAAAGGGATGGAAAGCTATGTCAGCTACATCGCAACATCACTTCTGGGGGAAACCCAGAAATTACATCAGGTAGCTCTAGGAATAACTGGAAATTCTATGGTTTTACTCTAAGGTGACAGAAGAAAAATATTTTTAAACTGCAACATTGACTACATTGCAATGTCACTTATGGGGCATAGGATTTTTTAAATTTCCTGTTCACCTCTTAGAAGGGGAGGTGAAACTGATGGAGCCTTTGGGAGGCAAAGAGGAAATTAACAAACACTGAGCAGCACTCTCCCTGGCTCTGTAGAGAGGGGAAATTAACAAAGTCTTCCGATCTCTTTTAAAACTCAGCTTCCAGGATAACATTGCAACTCCCTTCTCATGCTCCTCCTCATGTAATTCGTCTCTTGTAGCTTAGCCCTGAGAGGCTGAGAGAAGGGTTTTGGACACTGCTGAGAGAAGGCAACAGAGATGTTTGAGGGCTGGTTACAAACCTCTTTTGTTACATTGAAACATTCCCTGTTTGACCCCAGTACGTTTGTGAGTTAAAACCATTCATTCCTATGTTCCATCGTGTAAATAAAGTTCCTTCTTGTTTTGCTTAACTCTGACTGGCTTGAACTCATTGGCTGAAGGAAAATAGCACACAACAGACCTCAAACGCTCTGGGCACGTTAAATGAGCCAAGTTTAAGTAAATGGTAGCCGAGAATATAAGAAAAATACCCTCTAAATTCCCTTTCCTCAATAGCCCTGGGCAGTTGCTGGGTGAGGGGGCGTGTTAAATACAGGGCTGCCTGTCTGGTGGGGTCTCTGAAAGAGGGGAGAGGGGGCCTTGTGAGGATTTGGGCCAGGGCTCTCTACCTGCTAAATTGGAGGCTAGGCAGGCAAGGATGAAGTCAACATTTATGTATTCTAAGTCCTAGCCTCTCCTAGATTTTAAAGGTGGCTTGTAGGACTGAGAAGAAGGATCCTGCTCTCGAACAAAGAGAGGATGTCCCCTGGTCATGTGCACTGACCATGCAGAAGATTCAGCAACAAGTGGATTCGTTTTGAGGGGTACTGCTAGAATCCCGGCAAGGAATGTGATAAAAATAAAGCCATTGTACCTTACTGGAAGTGACAGGCAATAATAATGGAGGGTGGCTTTAGTCAACCCCAGTGTGAGCTGCCAATGAAAGGGCTGGGAACAAGACAGGAATAACATTCCTGAGAGAGCAGCAGAAGCCTGAAGAGAGCTGCAGACTGTGCACCCATTTATCAAGATCTCTCAGAGGCAGACACCCGGATTGTTAATGGGCAAGGAGAAACTGAAAGATTCAGTATTTCTTTTCCTACATCTTCTAATTGTTAGTACTATTCGCTCAGTAATTAATTCTCCAGGGTAAGGTCAGACAGCTGCTAAAACTTTTTTTATGCGAGTATCAAAAGCTGGTTTCTTTTTCTTTCTTTTTTTAAACTGCTGGTATCTAAATGGAGGCTGGACTTAAGATAGGTGACCGTTCTCTGATTCCTAAAGCACAACTGAATGTATCTCTTTGAGGGAGACCTCTTAAGTAGGGCAGTAGAATTTCATCCAACAGAATAGGTGGTCATCACATGGGCTGAAATATTGAAGGTAAAAATGATTTAATTTTTTTAGGGGGAAAAGTAAAAGTCTAGCTGTTGAATTGCAAAATAAGCATAATTGTGTCTGTTTTACTGATAGAGCAACTTGCATTTTATTCTGGGCTTTCAGTAGATCTGCAACGGGAAGGGATCCATGTATTAGCACTGCCACATGGACATGTCTACCTTTTTAATGCTCAGAATGAAGATGTAAAGCTCCCAGCATAGGGCCTAAAGAACTGTGGCTTGGAGAAAAAATATATTTGATAGCTTTTCTGCCATTTTCATGTGATCTTTACCTAAAATGAAAATGAAAAATAGAGTATAGATAATTCAATTTTCTCTGCATTTCTCTGCTCTAGAATAGATTCTTGACATTTACATTACTACAAAAGCTGTGGAACAATGCTAGTTTGAGAGGAAATTTTCCTAGAAATACATTTTTATTGTATATATTTCACTAGCAAATCAACTTTATCCGTTCCAAAAGGAGATTTTTCACCTTTTGTTAAAAAAAAAACACACACGTAATACTAGTAAGTATATCAATTTGAACTTCACATTCACACCACAATTAGTAACAATACTGCAGAACAGATATTTTCAGTTCAGATTGGAATTAGTTAATTTTGAGCACATATGCCTACCAAAGAACTGCTGAGAAAAGGAAGCTTGACCACTCACCGGCAGGCTGGGTTGGCACTGGGTGCAAGACGTAGTGGAGGCGGGACTAACCTGGAAGAGGTGGAGTGTCCATCCCTGCTCTGGGCCAGCCTCGTGGTCAGAGCTATTTCACCTGAGCATCCGCAGGAGCAGCTTTTACATTATATTTTAATGTAAAGGTGACGGGACAATGTTATACAAATCCAAACTGAATTTTTACATTAATTTAAATTTTATATTCCTCTGGATTGTAGCTTTTGCAAGCATGGTTTTTTTTCCAGTTTTTGAATATGGACCTGTTGGTCCAAGGTACAAAGAGACAGGTAAAGATCTCCAAGGTTGTGAGCATCCTGATAATGGACTGATGATCGTGCTGAGATGAAGGAGGAGAAACTGCAGCTTGCTGGGGAGAAGACGACTAGATCATCAGATTGGGTTATTACCCATGGTACCTGGAGCCCTTTCAGCACTACCATTCAAATGTGTTAAACATTTGTTTTGGGAGCTTAAGGTTGCCCTGGAGTAACATATTGTATAACAGCAACAATCCGAAGGGGAAGGAACTGGAATACAAACTAGTTGCTGTAAGACATTACAGCTGAGCCTCTACCCTGCCACTTTCTTTTAGGTAACTTTTGAAGCCTGAGATGGCCCAGAGGTATAACCTGAAGGGTGCTTATGGTCATAGCCTGGAGTTGGAAGGAAGAGAGAAAGACCTGCCCTGTACCGAAGACCGTTTTCCCCCTTTCTGTTTGCTTGTGGGATTTTTCAATGTATTTTTGTATTGTAAGATGTTTTGGTTCCCCATTGGAAAGAAAAGTGGCATTTATGTGCTTAAATAAATACATAAATAAAATAAACTGACTGTCCTAACTGGGGAGTTATTCTCATGAATAATATCTTAATTCATCTCAATCACAATTTAAAAAAAATAAATCCAGAACAGACTGTTTTTACCCGATTTTACCTCATTTTTTCTAGAAATGTGTTCTGTATTGGCCAGAAAAGAGAGGCATATATGGAAGAGTGGAAGTGCTCGTCAACAGCGTACAAGAATGTGAGAATTATACTGTCCGCAACCTGACCCTAAAGGTAACAAGATAACCAGTCTCTTGAGCAATGTGATCTGAAAGCAAAAGGCACTAGATTGTAAAAAAATCTGCACTTAATGACTAACTTGTGGAACTCCCTGACACTAGAAGATAAAGCCAAACATTTAACAGATTCAGGAAAATAATAGAATGAATATATCATGCAATCAGAAAGCAGAAATCATGTAACCATCAAGCATACAAGAGCATGGACACCCCAACCCGATGCTTAGACTTAATTGTTTAAGCCTCCATTATTATGTCATGTGTGCTTAAAAAGCTATAGATATAAAGCCTGTTCACAAGTTGAAGTGAACGCATGTATAATTCCTGTATAATAAATGCTTAATTTTTATAATATGTGCATTGAGTAATTACCATCTTACATTCAATGCATATGCATCTGAATGTGTGGTTTAAATCCCACATTTACCCATGGGGTGGATTAGCTATTAAGGTAGAATTCCCAGGTACCATCTGAGGGCAGGGGAACTCCCACCCTTGCCCTCTGTTCGCTGCCCTTGCTCAAGTGAGCAGTGGGAAGAAAATGGGGTGGGACAACACTGCTGATGTTTTGACATCACTGCCTCCTCTGCCCATTATGCTCTAGGAACTGACCAAATCTGTATGGTATTTATCATAGAATTTGGAGGGAATCCTAGAGCATTGCAATGGCGGGGGATGCCAACATGATATCTCAGTACCATCACCACAGCTTTTTGCCTTCCAAGGCTTCCTCAAGACATTAAACACTCGGGCATCTTTTTAGGTTTGGTGGTACCTTTCCTGATTAGAGGTTTGCAATCTATCTGACCCTCAATTGGTGTAATTTTAAATCTTTTCCAGGCATCCTGGAGAGACTCTCTTAATTCCTCTCTTTAAACTTCCTTCTGACTAGTCCCCACCTTTTAGCAAAGTTCCTTCTTTTGAAATCAGAAGTGATTTTTTAGGATTTGGGGGCAATTTTCTGTTGACATAAATGCTGAACTTAATAGCATTGTGGTCTCTGTTCCTAGTTAGTGAAACAACATTTACATCTCACACTAGGTCTTGAGCCCCACTCAGAACCATGTCCAGAGTTGCTTCGCCTCTAGTTGTCTCTGTGACCAACTGCTCCAATGCACTGTCATTTATGATATCTAGAAAGCTTGTTTCTACGGCATGACTTGAGCACATATTTGCCCAATCAATACAAGGGTAGTTGAAGTCATCCTGTATTACAATGTTCTCCCCTTTGGTCACTCTCTTTTATTTCCCTTTGTGTCTTGAGGTTTTGATGGTGGCGGAGGGGGAAATTAGCACACCTCTATTTTAAAGTAATCTTTAGAGTCCGGTTTCTCCACTCACAGCAATTCCATGCAATGACATGCATTGCAGAGTGGGGATACGAATCTAAGTATCCCTGTTCCTAGCCTGTCTCTCTAACCTCTACACCATGTTGGCATCTTTTAATGTATATTGCCAGATCAAATAATTTCAGGTCTATGGTAGAAGAGTGAGATTTGAGTCTAGTAGCACCTTAAAGACCAACAAGTTTCAAGAGTCAAAGCTCTAACAAAAGGAGCTTTGATACTTGAAACTCTTATATCCTGGAAATTTTGTTAGTCTTTAAGGTGCTACTGGTCTCTGATCTTGCAGATAAAATAGTGCTACTCTTGCAAGACAATTCTACACCCACAAGCAGAACTTTTCATTGCCGGCTAAGGAAGGAGAGAACTTCTATCTGCCTGAAGTGGTGATAACAACACTGTGGCCATTTCCACACACGTTGAATAATCCACTTTCAATACGCTTTAGTGCACATTTGTAACTGATTTTCCATGTGTGGAACAAAAAATCCACTTCTAAAGGATAACTAAAGTGCACTGAAAGTGCATTATTCAACGTGTGTGGAAACGGCCTGTATGTACACAGGGTTCTAAAACACCCAGTGAATCTATAGTAATGCATGTTGAGGAGCAAAAGTGCTAGCTGTACCAAAACATGCCAGCAAAAGTGCCAGTCATTATTCTGAAGAAAATTTGTGGTATGGTATACACTTGTACCTCGTTCTAGTAAGCAATAAAACTGCACCATTATTTTCAGCAAGGGAACCAGTCAAGATATGTCAAACATTATTGGTACACATCCTGGCCAGACCACAAAACTCCAGACAGTGCTCAGCCTCTTCTACAACTCATGTTGGATGTAGAAGCAGACAGGATGGCATCAGCTGGGAGGGGGCCTGTAATTGTGCATTGCAGGTAAGTCACTCTTTTTCCCCCCAAATGTTGCTTTTACATAAATGTGCCTTTTGCTGACACCAGTTTAGTGTAGTGGTTAAGAGCAGCAGGACTCTAACCTGAAGAACTGGATTTGATTCCACTTGAAGCCAACTGGGTGACCTTGGGTCAGTCACAGCTCTCTCAGAGCTCTCTCAGTCCCACTTACCTCACAGGGTGCCTGTTGTGGGGAGAGGAAGGGAAGGTGATTGGAAGCTGCTCCGAAACCCCTTTGGGTAATAAAGGGTGGGATATAAAACCAATCCTTCTTCTTCTTCTTTACCTATGCCTGATAACATGTAATGATAGGTTTGGGCATACATTATATAGGATTGCCAACTCCAGCCTAGGAAATTTGTGATGATTTGGGAGTGGTCCCTGAGGAGGGCCAAGTTTGGGGAGAGGAAGGAGTTCAACAGGAGTGTGATACTATAGATTCTGACAGGCTATTTTTCTGGGAAAAGAGGTGGTGGAACTCAGTGGCATAGTGAGGGTTGCCAGCACCCGGGGTAACTCCCGGCAGGAGTTGGCACCTCTGGTGCATGCAGCATGCATGTGCTTCCGGGACCATGCAATGATGTGACTTCCAGGAAGTGACGTCATCGTGCAGGGCATGGCCGCCCCCGGGAGCACTCCTGCAATCAGGGGCGGGGCAGGGCAAGGGTTTGTGGTGCTTGCGGCCGGCTGGCCGGGAGCCCCCCCGTGCACACGCACACCAGCCTGCATGATGACGTGACGTCATCACGGGAGCTCGCGCACATGTGCCACCGCCACCACCACCCCTGGCCCGATTGCTGTGGCGGGTGGCCTTCGAGCTCTCCCGCTCGGTTGCCTGTGCCACCACAGATGCCTGCCCGCGGTGGCTGTGCCCAGCTGGGGGACTTGTGCTGGTGGCGGCAGCGTGGGGCAGGAGGGTAGGAGGCTGCTGCTTTGGGGGGCATGCTCCCACCCCCCACGCCTCCTCCAGCGCTCCCTCCAGCACCCCGCGCCTGAGGCCACCGCCTACCTGGCCTCTATGGGCGCGCCAGCCCTGCCTGCAATTCAGGCCCACTCGCCTCCGCGCCCTTGCAGTGTTCCCTCTAAGCAGTGCAGTGTTGTGAGCCAGAAATCTATTTTGTAAGCAGCAACTTGTAGGTTTTGAGCACACCTTTTCCAAAACTAGAATCCATTTGATTAAAAGACTTTTGAATTAGATTGTCTGAGGCATTGGTATTGGTTGCCATCAATATACTGATGACACTCACTTATGCATGTGATTCTTAAAAGCTTATGCCTTAATAAAGTTGGTTAGTCTTAAAGATGCTACTGGACTTTTTACTATTTTGCAACTATTAATGATTCTTTCTTCTCCATGAATGACATTTTGGAGCACTTACGACCTAGATGGTGGTAGCTGATGACAGTCATTTAACACTGTTCAATTTGAGCTTAATTTTTGCTTTCAGTGCTGGAATAGGAAGAACTGGATGTTTTATTGCGACTGCCATTGGTTGCCATCAGCTGAAGGAAGAGGGAGTTGTTGATGCATTAAGCATTGTTTGTCAACTGCGTTTGGACAGGTGAGATGATATAGAATGCAGCAATCATTTATCTTTTTTCATTAGATCTCATGTATCCCACTTTACTGTAATCTCACTGATGAAAGGTATTCTGATCATACCAGACACAGAATCTAGTGTGAAAATAAAACAAAAGTCATTGGAGAGGCTTAGGGACTATTTGATCAATGCAGTGCCTTGAGAGGCTTTCAAATAAAAACCAGTCTCAGAAAACTTCAATTCTGGGGGAAAAGCAGAATGATATATTAGTTGTTTTTCAGCACAAAATACTGCCCCCCCTCACCTTTCTCCATAAGGGCTCCAGCCATATATTTAAAGGGAAGAAAGCAATGAGGAATGAGATCTGGAGTGAAAGTGTAGCCTGCAGGGAATGGGTAATGCTTGCACCATGCCTCTGCTCAAAATTGCAGCTCCCCAAGGTTCCTTTTCATTTTAAAAAAAACCTCTAGGATCTTTGTTATACATATTTCAATGCAATATCTAATTTGCCCTTGAATTTGAGGAACACTTACTTGCAATTCTAATTTTTTACATTGTGCTGTATTGTTTGAGGTTTTTTTGTTTTTTGTGCCAAATAAAGCAAAATTGAAAGGTCAATGAAGGATTGATGGAAAGGAACATAATGAATGCACTTGCAGGCCTACCCTGAAAATGGTTAGCCTTGTCCTCTTTCTTATGAAGAAAGATGGTCTAGGTCTGATGTCTTTGAGCACATCTGGTTCAGAAGGCCAGTTATATAGCACGAAACAGTGTTTCCGGTCTTCTCTTACAGCAAAAAGTATATTCTTGCTTGGTAATATTGGGGCTTTAAAAAAATATTCAGCTTCCTTTCTTGCAGTGGTTAAGGAGAAATGACGATTAACTGATAAAGTAGTATCATAAAAAGAGATCTGACAGAGACAGGATATATATGATGGTGCATTCATGTCTATTTATTCACATGTAAAATGAGAAATGGGAACTATTCTTTTCCCCAAAAGGGACCCCATGGGTGATGGGAGCTAAAACCTTCCCTCTTTCTCACCTCACCTAATCACTTCATGGTTTGAAGCATTTTTCTCCTCAGCACACTCATTTCTGATAGCAGAGCTGGGTTGAGAGAAAAACACTTCAAACAATTGAGTACAGAACAGCACATTAGGGGAGGAACAAGGTTTAGCTGTCCTTACATGTGTTCCATTTTGTATTCCCCCACACGGCATTTTACATATGAATGGAACAGGCATGTGAATAAATACCTATGGTTGCCCCATGTAGTTTGGAATGCCTTAAACTCCTGAAGGAGGTGAAGTTCCAAAGATTATAAGAATAAAAAGGATGAAAAACCACTAGAACAAGTGTCTAGCTTTAAATATTTAGGGGTGATGTTCCATCAGTCAGGCTCTTGGACAACCTATATTGACTATGCTAAGCATAACTTTGAAAAAGCTGTCCTTGGTACCCTTAGATTTTATAGGAAAAGAGGAGGTTGCCTAATTTCTCCAAATTTGGAAATTTATAAAATGAAATTACTGCCCCAGATTCTGTACAGAGCAGCAATTTGTGGCTCTGGAAATCTCCAGTCTTTGGAAGTTCAAAACAAATGTGCATACTTGTTGTTGGTCACTTCTCTTTCAACATCTTCAGCTAAGGTTAGAGTAGAATTATCTCTACCTTCAGGAATAACTTTAATCTATAAAGCTGCCATTAACTATTGGCTGAAAATATTTTGCACATCCCCAGGCCTTTTAACCGTGGCATATGGAGAGATGAAGGATAACTCCTGGCGCAGTTCTGAAGCCTTGGCTTCTCAGAAGAATACTTGAGAAGCCTTGGCCTCAGTGCAACTAAACTTTTAGTAAACAAAAATTGTTAGACCAGAGGGCTCAAACTGATGTAGGAATAGTAGGCACCTTGAGAACAACCCTACCTTATATGCCTTCTCCCCTGACTCTTCCAGCATACTTTACAGATACAATGAATTATGACCACAGAAAGACCTTCACTAAGGCACTGCTAAATACTCTACTGCTTGTGGTCTTGGAAGACTGCTTCAATGGGATTCCATTTAGCAAAAGAGTCTGATCCTGTGACTCTAGATCCACTGATGATTTGTCCCATGTCACATTCCAGTTCCCATATTTGAAGCTAATAGATTTTTGAGGACCATTATATCTCATTTCCCAGGAAGGGCAGACCAAGAGAAATCCAAGAGTTCTACTATTGGCAGATAGGGACAAATCCATTACTCTCCAAATAGCAAAGGTTTACTGCTGTCAGTACAAAGGTAAAAAAGACAATGAGGTGTACTGATCCAACCATTGTTGACCCATACACCAGCTGCTCTACTCTGGGTCATTAGTCTTTGGATTGTATGGTAGTTTTTATGAGATATTTTAAATGGCTGTTCTGTATTTTAATGTTTTCTGTGAACATTTTCAGATTTTTAAAAATTTTGTCTTGATGGATATTTAATTTTATCTTGTATTGTTTCTGCTAACACAATAAAGTTTGATTGATTGGTTTACATTTTGTATACCTGGAATATCATTCACCCAATAGTAAACTTGCTTTTTACCATAGACAAAGGTTTGTTGCTAATACTGAATGCCTGAAAGAGGGCCAGCTGATTTTAAAAAAATCAGTTTCAAGATAACTTCCAAACAGTGATGCCGTAAAGTATTATTTATTTATTTATTTATTTATTTATTTATTTATTTATTTATTTATTTATTTATTTATTTATTTATTTATTTATTTATTTATTTATTTATTTATTGACCCTGCCTTTCGCTTGTGGTTCAAGGCCGCTTACAGTTCCAAGATTAAAAACATACAAAGTGCTACAAAATGTCTGCAGCATACCCTCCTTCATTAATTGAAAGTTGCATCCTCTTTAAAGAAATCTTGGGTGGTGTTGAACCCACATAAATTTCCAAAACAAAGTATTAATGTTATGAATATATCTCTATGTGTTATGTTCTGTCAAGTCTCCTCTGACCTACGGCAATCTGATGAATGAAAGACCTCCAAAATGTCCTATCATTAACAGACTTGCTCAGATCCTACAAACTAGAGGACATGGCTTCTTTTATTGAGTCAAGCCATCTTGTTTTAGGTCTTCTTCTTTTCCTACTGCCTTCCACTTTTCCTAGCATTATTGACTTTTCCAGAGAATCTTGTCTACTCATGATGTGACCAAAGTACGATAGCCTCAGTTTTGTCATTTTAGCTTCTAGAGAGAATTCAGGCTTGACTTGATCTAGTACCCACTTATTTGTCTTTTTGGCTGTCCATGGTATCCGCAAAACTTTCCTTCAGCACTATATTTCAAATGAATCTATTTTTTTCTTACCAGCTTTCTTCATTGCCCAACTTTCACATCCATACATAGTAATGGGCAATACCTAGGTTTTCCAGACTTTAGTGCTTATCATCAGGCATATTTGTTAACATGTACAAATTATTGGGATCACTCCTGTCAGTTGGAGTATCCATCTTGGGTTCTCTCAGAGGCAATACATTAGGATTTACTTACATTAAAATGGATTTTGTTCCTCCAACAATCTCTGCAGGTAGAGAAGTATGGCACATAATATCACGACAACATCAATTTGACCTGTTCTCACATGCTAAATTAACAGTATGTTCAAATCCAGATTTAAAAATCGAGAAGAAATCTTTCTTATGGAAGGTTTGAACAGATAACGGAATTTTTACCTTAGCTCAATGGTTAGGTAATGATGATGAGTTCTTGTCATTTTTTCAACTGAGGCCTAAGTATGCTTTGCCAACCTCTATTGAATGGCAATATTTCCAAACGCAACATTTGTTGGTGTTCAAATATGACCCAGCAGCTTTAAGTGCTTCAGAATCTCCCCCACTTTTGGAGATTCTTATTGAAGCAATACAGAAAATGAAACCTACAATATTTGTACATAAATATGTGAGGTTGGTTAATAAATATGATACATGGAGTCTTCAAGATTAATGAAATAATGATCCATAGCATCCAATTTTGCTGATGCAATGGGATAAGCCATTAAGCCATATACCTGTTGCTGCTATGGCTTTTAACTTGTGACACATTTCTTAAGCCTATGCTTTGGACTTGTTCAATCATTCAGCCCTTTTGAGAGGAAGTTATTAATCATATTAATTTTGTATTAGAACACTCATTTATTTTTGAGGATGCTAATGTACTGTTAAACTATTTGCCTGTCTCTTGGAGTCTAACTGATGGTCAATGGAAATGGACCCTCCATGCCCTTACAGTTGCTAAAAGACTTCTACTTCAACACTAGAAAGACTAAAGCTCACTTCCTGTGATTCACTGAATTGAAGACCTTATAAACTTATCAGCATTTGAACATATCACATATAGAAGGCAATTGAGTATGGACTTATTTTTAGATATTTGGAAATCTTTTATAAATACCTATATAGAGATTTGCTAATAGTGTTCTTGTAGCCAGCACTGGTTTTTTTCTTTCTGATTGCTTTTTTTGGGGGGGGGGGGGTTTGCACTAATAAAATAAAATAAAAATTTAAAAAATAAAAAAACCTCCTCACCTCCTCAAGGACCTTTATTACAAAGTGGGAACCACTATACAGGAATGACATGCTCTAACAGATGCCAAGTGGGCCACCATAAGTGGGGTAACACCAGCAGGTGGCAACCCAAATACCACATTTGGTACATGAGTACATATAAGTGAGGAGAGGGATGGGTCTTCAGATGTGTGAGTCCTAAACTGTGAAGGGCTTTTAAAGTTCATAAACAGGACCTTGAATTGAATTTAGAAATGAGCTAGCACCCAATGTAGCTGTTTTAAAATAGGAAGATGACTTCCTGTCCGCTAGCCCCTTACAATAGTTGGGTGCCCTGTTCTGAGCTAGTTGTAGTTTCTGGGTTGTCTTCTGGGGCAGCCCAACATTGATCATGTTACAGTAGTCCAATATAGAGCTCTGTAGCAGTTTGTTACTCTCCTTGATGTATAGTACAGAATTATTTCACTACTGGTTCAGCTTTTATCCCCATTGTATAGCTCTGCAGAAACTTCTCAATGTGCTTTCACTGGGCCTTTTAATGTATTAGAATCAGTACCTGACCTAGCCACCCTAGACTTTTATGGTCAAATTGAATGGAGCTGTTCTGCCAGCACTGAAATGAGTCATGGCTGCAGAAATTTCTTCTGTGTCAGCTAGTGATACAGGAAACCTGGTAGGCGTTAGGAAAAGGACAGGAAAACCTGTACTCTGTACATGTGCTCTAAGGTCACAATAGGTCACATATTTTGTATAAGAATGAAAATGCATTGACTGCAGGAGCCAGATTCTGATTTGCTTATACATGTTAAGAAGCACGTTGCTCTGTCTAAATTAAACCAAGGGCTGAAGCAGTGTGTGCTGTGAGTTATAGCTAACAAAACAGAACTTGAAATGTTCATTACATTTAAATGCTAAATGCAACAGCCTCTCTGTAAACGTGAGGGTTTTTTTTAAAGCCAAATTCCTCTCCCCTCCTTCTGTGAGCAAGCTAGATGATCTGTTATACTTAAAAGCTACAAATAAATGAATTATTTTGACCAAAATTGCCTTAGACTTGATCAATAAAAATTAGGAAAAATATGTCATAGTTGCAAAACTGCTAAAAGAATCTTAGACTTCAGCTTTGGCAATTCTACAAAGGAAGAGAGTTCTAAAGTTGAAGAGCCTATGTGCCAATGTAGTATAAACCTAAATGGCATAAATGGTATATTCCAAAATGTCATCTTTGTTGAAAAAACAGAATATTTTGGGCAAAAGTATTTTTATGTATGGCTTAAATAAAATGTATGCTTTAATTAGTTAGATGACTTGGTAGTCCTAGTGAGAGCAAAAAAGCAGTATATAAATTCTGCAGAATAAAATAAATAAATAAAAAGTATACAGATCAAATCTGTGATTTGTGCCTGAAAACATAGAAATTTACTGCAAGACTGGACCACTCTTCAGTGTGCTGTCAACAACATCTTTTTTGTCAGATAAGCAGCGCAGTCTCATAAGTAGAATGGTAAGCATTTTAAGTGACCAAAATCGCAACCTCATTTCCTGGTTCAACCCAGAAGTGTCAACTGGTAGCTTTATGAATTGCCAGAAACTCTGTGGTTTATCACAGAGTGTCTTGTGATTCCTAGAGGCTACCCTTTGTGATTCCTAGAGGCTACCCAATGTCACTCCCCCATGTCCCAGTCCACAGCCCTCCTGCCAGTTACCAGAGACTAAAATGGTTACATTTTGGTTTTATACTCTCCAGGACTGCCATGGATCCTGAAAAGTATAATTCTGTGCATGGAACTCTATTTTCATAGGGAAACATTTAGCCTATCGGTTTCCATGTGTTATGTTCTCAAGTCCAAACTGGATCCCTGGGAATTGAATTCTGATACCAGGACTTGGGTCACATCTGAGTGGCAGAATCTGGGATGGACCCAGGCAGGAGGAGAGAAAAATGTAAGTGTAGTTAGATCCTTGCTATAGTCTAGAGTTGAGATTACATAGTCACTAAGTCTGAAATAATCAACACCACTCACAACCTGGCCACAGCCAAATCAATGACATGATCAGTTGGCATTGGAAACTGAATTTATCTCCATAGGCTGCTGTGCCTATATGGTGCAGTCTAAGCACACTCTCCACTGGGGGAAAGTGAGTGTACAGGCCCTTCCCCTTCTTTGCTGCTCAGTGGCAATTGAATAATAACCATAGAAAACCCAGTTGCTGGGATTGAGACTGGCTTTAGTTATATACATATCTCTTGTGTCTACTTGGGGCTTTGCATTTTTTGAAATAAAACAAGCCTTGTTTGACCAGAGGTGAAAAATGGGATGATGGGAGCCTCTGTCAAATTGTCTTCAACTTGCTGAAAAAATTCTTATTTGACTTCAGTCAGAAAATACCACAAATTAACCCTTACCCTGTCTCCGTCCTCCTTTTTTTCCAGAGGTGGAATGGTCCAAACAAGTGAACAGTATGAATTTGTGCATCACGCATTGAGCCTGTATGAAAGCAGGCTGTCTGCTGAAGCCGTCCAGTGAAACCAAGAAGGAAGAACCAAATATGTCATTCTCTTGAGGTAATTTGTTACATTACCTACCAGCAGCTTCTTCAAGGAGTTTACAGCAGTCGAAGGAGAGGCAGCCAACTTGTAAAAGGGATGTGGCCGGTTTTTAAAAAGCATAAAAGATTGACAGACCCTTGTCTTGAATGTATTGTGAGTTCTCTGAAACAGTTTTAATGAAGGTTAATGTACTAATGTTACATTTGGATTACACATATATACATTATGGGGGATTTGTTACTGTATTAATGGAATATGCTGCACAGAATGTATGTAACATTATGTATGTGCGTTCTACGACAGTTAGACATGGGAAATTCCCCTGAGGAGGTGTGTATAAATGCTTCAATGTTTTCAAAGTCTGTCTTGTGAATAGGCTGTCAGATGTCCCCAGCTGTACCTGTGAAGTGCTATTACCTACTACATGGTAAACTTAATTCAGAGCCACTTACAGTTCTCATGACTAAGTGCTGCAAGGGATCAACGATGGGTTCAAAAGTGGGGAAAGAATCCGTTGTTTTTGAAACTTGTCAAAAATCAATTTGTATTTTATATGACAGCTCACTCGAATAAATACTATTATATATTTCACATGTATAGAAAATTCTGTAAAGCATTGCTGAGCACAGTGGCTGTGATAAAAAGGGAATTTGTCCAGCACAAGCCTCATTGACACAAAGGAAAGATATGAAAGAAGTACGCATTTCAATGGAGCACACTGTTCTCTAATTTTTTTAAATTTTTATTCATGTAAAAAAGTACACAAATATAAACACAATTAGACCCCCGGAGAGTGTAAAAGAATATACTAGCTTCAGACCGACCCTCTTGAGTTCCAAATAATTGAAGATAGGAAACTCTGGAATCCTGTCTCTGCACTGTTCTCTAATGAACTTCCTATTCACTTCAGTGGGGCTTGTACAAGAGAATTTCCCAACAGATCAAATCCAGTGTCTGTTAGTCAATGTTTATGTATTTATTCACTACTGTTAATTGTCTTAGAAGCAGCTTTTTGCTCCAGGACAGAACCCAGTGTATTTGTAAACTCATGTGAGTAACTTTACTTTTAAAAAGAAACTTTGTAACATATTAAATGGTAAACATTTTAAATATTTGTCAGTCTTTTCCTAAAGAGTTCTTTTTTTAAGAAAAGAAGTTGTCAACCTTTCAATTTCCGACTATAAGAGGATGGATTTTGGGGAAACACAAAGCCAAAGGCTATATGTCTCTTTGCGAAGAAAAGGGGAACACCTCTTTTTGTCAAGAACTAAGCAAAATTAACTTGGCGGGGAGTGAACACAGGAGCTAATATGTTTTTAAAGCAGTAATGTTATCTTTGCTTCATTCAGCCAATAAACTTGATACAAAATACTTAATTATTGCATTATTCTATTATTTTATTTCGCTGATTGTCATTACATTTTACTTCTCTTGTACACCAATAGGCAAATTAAGCCTGACTGTCGTGTTCCTGCTGGATCAGGTACAAATAAAACTCTCTTGAGTATCCCCCCTCCTCTTCCTCATGGTTTGTACAGCAAACTGCTGTGATGAGACCAGTACAGACTGAAATATTGTCTACACTGCTAGATAACTGCATTGGTGTCCAACATGTAAAGTAATAAATCTGTGCCCATTAAGAAATCACATACATACCTGTGGAAGTAATACTAGCTACAGACCTGAGGAAATGAATTTTTCTTCCAGATAAGAAGTTTACCAGGCCCGGCTTTGAAACCACTTTATAACTGGCACATCTAGCATCTGAAAGACACAGTGACAAAAGCATCTGCCTTCCAGAGAAGACTTGACTACAGCATAAGCTGACTAATGCGTACAGCTCTGCTCTCAGAGATTAGGAGATGCCATCTGAAAGCTTTTCTGCTAGTCAAAACATGATAAGCGTATAGGAAAATCTGCACAATGTTATGAACTCCACTTCTGTCTGGTGTTCTCATACAAGAAGTCCAGAGATAAGAGAATATTATACTTATACTAACATAGGATATAGTGATGTCTATTAGTTTAGATGGCTTTAAGAGGATTAAGCAAATTCAATGAAAGATAGATCCATCAATAGCTGTTAGTCATGACAACTGTTTAGAATCTCCATGTTCAGAGGCAGTATATTATTTATTTAGTTATTTTGTTGGATTTAGGGCCAAGCTACAAGTGACAAATGACACTTGAACGGCAAGTGTATTTCTCCCTGTTCACTTGCCCTCCACTCAATCCACTTGCCATTCAAGTGTCATTCGTCACTTGTAGCTTGGCCCTTATATCCCACCCTCCCCGCAAGTGGACTCAGGGCAGGTCACAACATCATAAAAACCACAATTTAAAATACAAAAATTAACCGTTAAAACCTTTAAAACATATCTCATTAAAAAGGGGAATGAGACAAGCAAAACAGGCAAGGGACCAGAGAGATAGTTCACCAGCTCCTCAACCACTCTCATAGGCCTAGCGGCCCAGGAACGCCAGATGCTGAGGGAACAAGGGTAGGCCTCAGCCTCTATGCCTCTTTTTCTGGGAGCATCTATTTGGCTACTGTGGG
The DNA here is from genome assembly GCF_028583425.1 of Eublepharis macularius. Taxonomy (NCBI): domain Eukaryota; kingdom Metazoa; phylum Chordata; class Lepidosauria; order Squamata; family Eublepharidae; genus Eublepharis; species Eublepharis macularius. The sequence continues at coordinate 62,797,769 of NC_072798.1, forward strand.
TAACATTGGTGCTGGACAAGATGGACCACCGGTCTAATTCAGGGTTCTTCTTATGTTCTTCTTCCAAGTCAAAGTCACTGGCATTAAAGAAATCAACACGATTTGAACTCATAATGTCGGAGAGTATAAGGACCTTAGAGTATTGGCTCAAGAATTGTCTTCAGTCTTCTGCTGTATGGATGTTGGAACGTCCAAGGATGAGATCCATTTGGTATCTAATCACGTGTGTTCCTGGATGGATTCAGAACATATCATTACAAATGCTGGTTATGTTTACAGGACAGCACAGTATATATTTACATAGCCCAATCAAGAACACCTGCAGACACATAATAGTTTGCAGACAGGCAATTAAATGAAATTATAGTTCCTTTTCCCTAGCTAAATCTGCTGAGTTTTCAAAGATGTTTCAGTACTGTATTTGTTTTAAAATGTATGTATCCCTCTTTTGCTTGGATTTTCCTAACTAGAACAGATAGCCAGCTCATACCAAAGCATCAGATGGAAATACAAAGTGGTGTAAAACTCACCAAAAACAGTTGAATAGAAGGAAGTGTTCGTCACTAGCTTTTTCCTCCTGTGAAGGCACATTTCCTTCCTAGCCTTCGCTTCACTTATCTGGGGTATAGTTTTTTTAAAAAAAGAGAGAGAGAAGCAATAGGAGTTGCTAGAGGAAAATGGAGACCTTATTTCATATTCTAATTTCTACCTGCCTGGCCTTTGCAATCTGTGGTAAGTACAATTCATCTTTGCTTGCATGTTTGTTTCGCATTCTGGCTGCGATTTCCAAATGATCCTTGGAACTTTCCGATGATGCTGAAAATGACTTTCCAGCTTCAGTTTATACAAGGAAAACAGGGATGGGCCAATTAAATACAATGCTGTTTAGCTACCATTCAGAAAGAAAATAAACCTTCTTTTTAATATGGTATCTTCATTCTTTGTTGAAAGGTCATCTTTCTGAACGTTTTGTCCAAATCCATTTGGAGAGGGATTTTTTTAGCTGTCAAAATTATACAATCACAAGTTTAGAGATATGCTTTAGATAGAATCTGCTGAGATTCTACAACCAAGAAGGGCAAGCGGGGAAAGTATTTCAAAACTTTAGCTACTTTGCAGGATATGAGACTTTTTTACTAAACTTTCAAAAGATACATGCAAGAGAAATTAACATTGAAATTGTATTTGTTTCATGGTACGCTATATTTAGGATACATTTTATTTTGTTGATTATTGCCAAGTCTTACCATTGTGGGCAATCTGGTCTTTATTGCAAAATAGTAATTAGAAACTTCAGTGCAATTAGAAGCATGTTAGAGAGTCTATATTGGTAAACCAATTCCCCTTATTTATATGGAACATGTTGGAGCACAAGTGTACAGACTGAGAGAGGCACACAGATTTGGGGAAATATCCTTTCCCCAGCAAATACTTTGCTTTTTTAGAGAACATTTTCAAAGGAAATGTTAAGACTTGCTGTAAAGTTGTGAAATTATAAGTGGCTACTGCTTTTTTTGCCAAAGATCTTTGAACTGACTGCTTTTCAAATACTATTTTTGTACATCTGTACATAGAACTGTGGAGGGTGCCCAAAAGAAAGGGTCATTGGTTTACTTAACTCTTGACTTGTGGTAATTTTTTGTGTGAAAGTTAACAAGTATTCTGTTCTGTTTGCCTGGGTTCTTCACCTTCTAGGAGGGTTTCTGATTCTCCATGAGCGAAAACAGCAATGTATTTATGAAAGCCACACAACAGCACAAGTGGGAAACTGCAACTTCACCAATCTAAACCAGCAATGGAAATGGACAGACGAGAAGCTTCTCCATGTTAGATCTGGCCAGTGTCTGGCTATCACAAAGTCCTATGCTGCACATTCCCGTAGAGTGATCATTGCCAGATGCTCTGAGGCACCCAAATGGACCTGCCATAGCAAGGAAGGGCTCCTTGAGGTAAAAAACAGCTCTCTGTTCCTCCAGAAGCAAGGTTCAAATGTAGTGGTGAGGATGGGTAGGAAGTACCCCCATAGTTGGATAAAATTTGATGTCAACAAAAAGGGAGAGCCTGTCCATGAAAACCTGTGCTCCAATAAAGGTAAGCTGCTTCTTTCAAGAAGCCTCCTGTGAACTATTAAAGAGAAAATGTGTGTTTTGTGCCCACTGATTTTGAATGAATAATTATGTTTAAGTCATGGTGACATGGCTTGAGATGCTCGACATGGCTTGGGACCAGGGTGGCTCAAGGACCATCTTCTTCCGTGCATTCCTGCCCAGTAGTTAAGAGCACAAGGCAAGGCCCTCCTGACTGTCCCATCAGCCAAAGAAGCTCATTTGGTGGGTACGTGAGAAAGGGCCTTTTCAGTGAAAGCCCCATGACTGCGGAACAACCGCCCTAAGGAAATATGTGTGGCCTCCTCACTCTTATCTTTAGGAGGAAGCTGAAGACAGCTTTATTTAAAACTGTTTTACAATTAATTTTACTTATTCATAGTTTTATATAGTGATTTTAAACTGAGATTTTTATGTATATTTATGTCTCCTGTAAGCCACCTTGAGTGCCATAAGGTAGAAAAGCAACTAACAAAGGTTTTAAATAAATAAAATGCCATTTGTGTAATCTAAGAAGAGTACTTTAAGGATCCTAACAAGAAATGTGTTCCTTATACGTGTGTGCATTTGTTGGCCTAGTGTATGTGTTACCAGAACTGCTCTTTTATTATAATGGGGAATTAGCTGTAGCAGTCTGTAACTATTAATATTAAGCGAGGATCATAACCTATGTTTACGGAGGTCCCGATCCCAGACACTCTAGTGAAAAAGAGGCAGACAAGGAGTAAGGTCCAAACACGTGTATTGAGTGTAGCGTAAGCCTAGCTTGCACAATCATACAAAGAACATACAAGGTCTAAGAAACATAGAGTATGAAATACAGAGACGTTCGCATTAGCTGGTTCCCAACGATGATAGGGGGAATACTCACTTATCCTGAAGCGAAGCAGAGACACAACAGCGAGGTGGCCCAATGCCAGCACTGGAACCACAGACGGACAGCAAGGAAGTCTGGATAGGAATGGCCTAAGCACCGAGTGGTCTGGGAGACCAGCTTAAATACCCCAAAACGTACCCTGGGGCTGGTGCTGTACTTGGTGGTTCTCACAGTCTAAAACAAAGGGTCTAATGGGCTACTGAATGGCTTGGATGGGCCACTTTGGTAATCAGATTGTGATAAGTGACACCTCAGGAAGAGGGGACAAAAGAGGGAGGGGGAAATTCAAGTGGGCTGAAAGGATGTTCCAGAGGACAGGGCTTGTCCTGATGTCATCAGCTTCTGGAATGCGGAGGTTTCTTTGAGATGCATTCTCTAAGTGCTTGGGATGGTCGGCACTTAGTTCCTTCTCCGGGGCGGCTCCTAAGATATGCAGAGCGGGGCGAGGGGCTCTCGCTGCGGACGTGGTGTGCCCGCTTCGCCGAAATGGCTTCTCAAAGCAGTCTTCTTCCCAGGGTCTTCTGGCTGCCTGAGAACATGGATGCCGGCTGGGCATAGCTGGGGCTGGATAGCAGGCTGCCCTGTAGCGAGGGCAAGCTCGGCGACCGGCTCGCGGGAGGCTCCAGGCGGGAACTGACCAGGGAGCGCCTAGCCAGGCTCGCTGGAGGTTTCCCCGGCAGGCGCCCGGCTGCTAGCAGCGGCTTGGGCCCATATGAGGCAGGCTTCCATGGAGGCAGCGGGAACAACACTTTAAAACACAGTCCAAAGCAGGGAACAGGCACGGTCCGTGGTAGATGGCAGTGCAGGCACGGGGCACACTTGTAACACAGTCCAAACACACACTGGGAAGTCCAGATACAGGTCAGGGCAGGGCTGCCCAGAAAGAGAGTCCTTTGTGCCGTTACCCAAACATGGAGTCAGTAAACTACACAGTCTATTACAGCAGCAGGGTAATTGACACGCAGGCAGGAAACTGACACGTGTACCAGAACACACACGTGCAAAGCAGTCTTTGTTGTAGCAGTGAAACAGCAACGCAGGAAACTTTAGCACAGTTCATAGCAGGCTTCAAAGCAGGGGAGGGGGCCTACTTGGCAACAATTCCCCCCCTCGGAGACCCCGGGACGTCAGGCGCGCGGGTCTCCGAACTTGACTTCAAAGGCGAGGCGGTCGGCAATGTCCGGTGGTCGAGCTTCGAGCGAAGAAGGAGTGGGAAGGGAAGGGGGAGGAGGCGTCACTCAAAAATTTAGCTTGGAGAACCACCTAACCGAATAAGTGCAATTTAGATCAGCCAATGGGCTGCAGGTCTCTGGGTTCACACCAGGGGGTGTGCTAAGTGCAATTGTCAGAATAAATAGTAATAATTCATAGCAATAGTAATTCATAGCAATAGGCAGCAATGATCAATTCATGCATATAAATAGCAATAATTCATAATTGTGTACATTGATTAATTCATGATTGAGGGTAATTCATACGGAATTCATGATGGGTTAAAAGCACTAAAAACCAGGAGCAATTCATATACATGGATCAATTCATGGATAGTTAAAATCATAAATAGATACATAGGATTAAAAGCAGGGATAATTCATATAGGGTAAAGTGAAATGTGCAAGCATGGCATAATTCATTGAGGGTAGAGTAATTCATACATGGCTAAAATCATAAATACATATATGTGATTAAAAGCAATAGTTCATGAAGTCAAAAGCAGCAAGAATAAAAGCAAGTGCGTGGAAACAATTCATGAGGGGTAGGCGGCGGAAGGGCTCATGGGGGCAGAAAAATAAACTCTGCAATTAAAAGACCAACTCATATAGTCAGATTAAAACCAAATTCATCGAGCTTAAAATCAGAAATAAACTAACCTTTAAAAGGGACCGTTCAGAAGGGGTCCCGATTAAAACCAAATTCATAAAATAATAGATATGCTAGAATTACCTCGGCGGAGGGAGTCAGGTTAAAAAGGCAATTCAAGGTTAAAATCAAATTCATAGGGATAAAGTTCATGGGCGCACTTGCAGTAGACAGAGGGAGGGACTAGTTCGGGGCTAAATTCATGGGAGTTAAAATTCATAAAAGCAATGGAGAGAAATTCATAAAACAATAGAGCTACAAAGATCACAGACGGCTCAGTCCGCAGTACAGCTGCTGGACTGGGTTGCATATATACAAGAACAAGCAAACTTAGTTCATGTGCTCCAAAACACACTTCCACCCCCCCTTGCTGTCTGCGACAATCCGCAGAGCAGGGTCGGTGAGCGGCGAGAAGGGCTTCAGGCACACAGTTCTAGTCCTCATGGCGGTGGCGTTGCTGGCGGTCGTCTGGAGACGGGCCGTGGGCTGGGAGGCAGAGAAATATGTCCCCCCCTAGTCCACAAGAGGGCCTCGGAGCGGAGTCCGGCAGCAGAGCGTCCATGGGGCCGGTGCAGGATCCGTACACATAAAGGCACAAGCATAGTTCATAATCACACAAGCAACAAAATAAACAAGGGCTAAAAACGGGGCGCCAAGAATAACCATTAGGGCAGGAGGAGGTCGGGGTTGTAATGGTCCAAACGGTAGGATAGTTGGAGTTGCTGGAGCTGTCGGCGGCTCCAACAGCCCAAATAAAGCAGTGAGGCACACAACAAAACTTGGAAGGCCAGAATAACAACGATCGGGTGCAGAGCCAAATTGTAAATTCCAGTGGCAGTGGGGCTCCAACCAAAGAGGGTCTCCCACCACGAGTGCTCTCCGGTGGTCTTAATCCGCTGGACCAGATCCAAAATCTCCTTTCCGTTGTGGGACACAACCAAAGCAGTAGTGTCCCCATCCCTCTGGATGCTCTGGAGGGTGCGGTGGAGCTGGGGGTGGGCCAGGAGATCGTGGATTAGCTCCAGACCGATGCCGAGGGAGATGGGCTTCACATGTCGATAGATGGAGGGTGCCACCAAGATCTCTTCTTGGGTCCAGACCGGTACCGTGTAGGTGAAGTCGCAGCCTGCTACCGAAGACAGGTTACAGAAGCAGCGGTTGACTCCCGGGATCACGGGCTTCAGCTGGAACGAATTCAGGACCACGAAGTCGCAGGCCGTTCGCACGCAGGCACATCCTTTCCCAATGTAGACCACAGCGGAGCTGTTCTCCCGGACGACCTCGAAAGAGCATTCGTTGAGGGCGTCGACTTGCGGGGCTACACAGGGGTGATGCGGTGCAAAGGCTTGGTCTTGGCAAATGAAGCCGGTCTGGTCTCGATGCTGGCACCCTTGGAGGCTGACGAGCTGCCATCCGGTCGGGGTGAAGCGGGCCCAATGGTCGGGGTGGCGGGCGTAGAGGACCTCGGTATCGCTGACTTGGAGTCCCAGAGGCACGACTGGATACACATGGAATGACTCGTGCGCACTGGCCGTTAACAAAAATAATTTAAGCTCCTGGGTGGTCGGTGAGAATGAGGAATTTACAAGAGACCACCAGGATTCAAGCTCCAGTTCTATGGGTGACAATTTGGGCATAATCAATCTTTTAATTTCCAGGGGCAAATGCCCATCCGTGGCTTGCCGAATTAGCCCCATGGCCACAGCCTGATTTAATTGTTGGGCTTGCATACATGCCATGGCTATTGACACGTTGCGTTCAAAAGACTGTGTCCCTTTGAGCAGCAGAGAAAAATCTCTTTCAATTTGACTCTCCCAGTTAACTAAAATGGAGCTGATCTCGTGTTGCCCATTTGAAATGGAATTTAGGGACTGCACCACCGGTTTACCTAAGTCGGAGATGCTAGTCGTGACGTGGGCAAACTTATTAGCGAGAGTCTCAATGTTGACCGAATCCATGATTGCTAAGCCTCCGGCTGCAGGAGCGGTCCAGTCGGCAATGCTTCGTCTGGCACGCGAGAGAGAGGGGGAGGGATCGATCCACAGTTGTAGCCATGCATTCCAACCCTTGCTACCGGCCTCCAGATAGGGAGCGCACTGCGGCAGCCTCTGGGTTACATTTAGTTCAGCTAAGTCTATGCAGATCTCTTTTAAAGACATTTGCGGGCGGACTAGAACTCTCTCTCGAATGTCAGTTTTCAAAACATGGGAGCCCACTATATGCGTGCCGCCTTGGCTTAATTGTTCATTGCTAGCAATCAAAGGGTCAATTTGGATGGTGTGGGTCTCCTGGGTCCGGATCAGCAGGGAATAATTGCCTGGTTCATGAGTCAAATTTACAAAGAGCAGCCCAAGCCGGTGAAATTTCTCTACTAGGGGCTTGGTTTGGCATTCGGGCGTCTGTTGAACCAGTATCCAATCGGGTGGGCCGTGTTTGGCTAGGTCTTCCTCTTTTACAATCCAGGTCAAGTTCTCCCAGCGTTCTATAGCGAAGGAGAGAACTGTGCCTGAAGGGGGCGTGATAGTGACAGATGCAGGTTCAATGGTAGTGGTGCCTAGTAGGATGGTCATTCTAAAGGGGTCTCCTGCCTTCCATACTGCGGCCGACACTAAAATAACTTCACAGTATGGTCCGAAAGCCTCAGTGACAAATGGCGAGGTTTCGAAGTTGGCAGGGGTGGTATATCTGTCTACCACCGGGACTGCGGTGGGGGCTGGCCTTATACGGGGAAGAAACATACAAGGAATCGGAGCAAGTGGTGAAACTGTATCGGTAGGCAAGTAACATACTAATTCTTGGGACAGAGTTTTTACTCCCACACATAAAATAACAAGCTCTGGGGGTCGGATCCACTGCTCTTCACAACTGCGGAAGTTAGTGCGGTCCGTGGGGGTGGTCATATTGCTCTGCTGCACAACCTTGCAGACCATCATTTCATTTCCAGCTAGTGTATTTATACATCTCCAGTGGGGGTAGGGCATTAATTTGGACGGGCGTCCCTCTATTAGGGTGCCTGCCAGCACGAGCAAACACAGGGTAGCCAGGTGCCTCATCTCCTGGCCTTCTCTTTCCTTTGTGGTGAAAATATCCTGGGGAGACCTGCGGATATAAGTACAGGTTCCCTGAGTTTGTTGCAGCAAAATAAATGAAGTAAAGGGGGAAAAAGAAAAGGGAGGGCGTTTTTCTGCCAGCACTGTCTATTAGGTGGGGCTCGAACGAGAAGTCCCAGAGCACTAAGCGAGCCTTCCAGCTTGTTGCTCTGGGGAGCTCCTGTGCGACGGTTTCTTTCTAAAGCGTGTATATTTCAGGGGGGACGTCTTTGCGTCGAGCAAGGGTCGGCTGTGCGTTAGGCGGGATTATGCAAACTCGCCCCAAGGGTCTCTGGGTGCCTAGGCTATGTGACCTTCAGGTGCCCCTTGCTTGGCGGCGGGCTACTTCTATTTTGCGGGCTGAGAACTATCGGTCCGGCTCGGCCTGGCCTTGCCGTTTTTAAAAAGAAAAGAAAACTGAAGAGCAGTTTCCATTAACTATAAAGGTTGCTGCTAAAGGAGACCTTCGTTCTATTTTTCTAAAATAATTTTTAAGCAGGGGTGGTTAGGGTTGAAGGTATGTTTTATGATGGTTTGCTTTTGCTTTGCCTTTTTCCCTCTGCTTTTTTGCAGGACCTCATGTATGTATTTCGGCGGACCATATTTTTTCCTAGGATCAATTTTTGGAGGGACTCCCTCGGGAGGCCCCAATTTCATGTTAAAAGAAAGAAACACACAAAGCAAAAGCACACGGGCGTGGGTTATTTTCAGGTTGCCCTCACTTGGAAGGCCTGGCAAGGCTTCATTATAACTTCAATATGTCTCCCCCCCTTCTTTTCCCTTATACGGTACGGGCAAGGGAAAAGATTACGTGGGGCGGGCGGCTGCTGGCGGAAAGGGCCGAAGTGGAGCCGAAGGTGCTCGGCGGCGTTTATCGAAAAGCGGCGGAGGCGGCCGAGATCTGCCGGCGCCACTGGGTCTGGGTTATTCGGGGGTCATCTTGGCGCGGGGGATTCTGGCTATGTGAATGAGGTACGCTGCCCCTTGTGCGTGGCGAACGCACCTCAATAACACATTCCAGGGGTAACATATTTACAAAATACTGGCGGGTCTTTTACTTTTGCACTAAAGCGTACTGGCTGGTGGCGCCGTATAGCAACTCACCATGACGAATATGAACATGAGTAAAAGAGGGATGTTGGGCTATCTGGGGATCCTTTTCCAGGGGAGGCACGGCCCTCAAAGCCAAAGCCGACCATCATGCGAAAGCGTGGGTCTGGCAGGTGAGACCCCGAATCTACGTAGATGCGGGATCTTCACCAGCACGGCGGGTGAAATGTTTTCAAATACAGAGATCACCTTTATTGGTGTGTCTCCAATATTGGAAATGCATTCACTTTTGGGCTAAAGCCTCTCCAAACACTTTCACACAGCAAATCTCTTTTGCCTGTGCAATTTTTTTCCGAACATGTGGCTTACAATCCAATTGAGAATCACTTTCGGTGGTGGTCCTATTTGGCTTTGATTGCCGTGTCTTTCCCTAAGGGTCCCAACTGTGGGGCCCGCCTAGTGAAGTTAAAGAATAGAATTGGAAAAACTCTTACATCTTCATGTTCTACTGTTTCTTTTATACTAAAGCTACAAAGGTCTTATCTAAGGGGACACAGGGTATCTCTGGCCCAGGGTGAAGGGATATCTGGCGAATCACTGGGCAGAGGGGGGCTGGGCTGGTGGCGGTTCCCCCAGGGTCATACACAGGAGGGGCGGTTTGCAGCGGCTTCCCTCTCCATTCTTTTAATTGAGAGGCGTGAAAGTATTTTAGCCATGTTCCTCCTGTCTTTCTCTGGATGGCTACCTGATAGACAGCTGGGGAGACTCTTTTTGTGATAGGGACTGGGCCTTGCCACTTGGCTGCTAGTGAATGCGCCTTTTGCGAGAACTTCCTGTATAGGACGAGCTGTCCTTCCTCCCACTGCCTGGGGTTCCTGACCCATCCTAATTTGCGGTCCATATCCTTCTGAGCTGTGCCCAACTTCTGGGCCACTTGCATGTGGACGGCGTGTATGGATGAGAGCAGATCCTGGACCCAAGCATCATTAATCACTACAGGCTGCATATCGGAAGGGAGCTGCGTATCTAGCCAGAAGGCTTCCGGGAGCTGCATTCTTCGCCCTGTCATTACCATATGGGGTGTGAGCCCGTGAACTGCGGTAGTGCCTCTAATGGCCATTAGGATTATGGGGAGTTTTTCATCCCAGTCTCTCCCGGAGGAGCGAACCATCTTGCGGAGAGCCTCCTTGAGGGTCCGGTTGGTTCTTTCTATGGCGCCTGAAGCCTGAGGGTGGCCGGCTATGTGGAACCGTTGCTGGATGCCCAGTGCTTTACACAGCTCCTGTGTAACTTCTCCGATAAAGTGTGAGCCTAAATCGGAGTCCATAACTCGCACAATGCCCCATCTTGAAAAGACATTGTTGAATAGTAGTTTGGCTGTGGTGGCTGCATTGTTGCGCTTGCACGGAAACGCTTCGACCCATTTGCTGAAGGGGTCTATGACAGTGAGGCAGTAGCGATTGCCGCGAGCAGTGGGGGGAAGGGGGCCGATAAAGTCAATTTGTATGCGAGCCCAGGGTCCATCAATTCTCTGATGCTGGAGGGGGGCTCTAGGTCCGGTGGGGTCTGCATTGACCATAGCGCAGGACAGACAGTTGTCTACCCATTGCGCTACTTCGGTGCGCATGCCAGGCCACCAACCAACCTCTTTTACCCTTTCCAGAGTCAGATCCTTGCCTCGGTGTCCCTGCTCGTGGACAAACTGAATTAGGTCAGCCCTAACTTCCAATGGCACTACCCAATGGCGTTCGCCGGCTGCATCTACTGCCCAAACTATGCCTTCCTCTTCTCTGATCATGAGTCTCCCTGTCTGATCCCTTCCTGCGGCTAGGAGGTCAGTTATTTCTGGGTCAGATAGTTGCAGTTGTGCTAGGTCTAGTGTTCCTGCGGTTCCCTGAGCTTGGCTGCGGGCTTGTGCTCGAGTGGTGACCGGGCGGAGGGGACAGTCGGTGGCTGATTCTGGTAGGGGAGCATTTTCAGTGGCGGCTGCCTTGGCTGCAAGGTCTGCCTGGTCATTCCAGTAAGCGGTCTCTGAGTTCGTCTTCTGGTGTCCCTTGACATGGGTCACCTGCGTTGGGCCTGAGCGGGACTGGAGGAGTGCTGCTACCTGCTGCCATAGCTGTAGGTGGGCTACGGGTTTCCCATCGCTGGCTCTCCACCCCTGATTCTGCCACACCGGGAGCCAGACCGTGGCGGCTTTGGCCGTCCAATCCGAGTCTGTGTAAATGGCAAGTGGGCTTTCTGGGGGCTCAAACTCAAGCACTGCCAGAAGCGCTTGCACCTCAGCCGCTTGGCTGGAATGGGGGCGGGCTGGACCTTTGAGAGTATGGGCGTCGCTCACTCGCACGGCGCCGTAGCCTGTCCGAGGGGAGCCTCCAACGTGAAAGGAGGAGCCGTCACAGAACCAGCATGTGAAGCCGTTCTGTCGGGCTTCCTCTAGCGGGACCCCCCAGGTGACTGGCCAGACAACCTGTGGTGGCGGGTCCAGGGGGCACTCGTGCTCGGTCCCGGTAACCAATAGGCCATATGGGGCTGGTGGCTCGGTGGTCTCCTTTTTAAATTCTACTCCGCGGTTGACCAGGGCCAGGGTCCACTGTGCTATGCGGGCGTTTGAGACTTGTCCGTCTTGTATTTTTCCCGACAGGATATATTTGAGGGGCGTGTGAGTAGTTTGAACTATTGTACGGGAGCCTCCTATGATAAATTCCCAATGGGTCAGACTCCAAACTAGGGCAAGGCATGTCTTCTCGCATGGGCTGAACTTAGTCTCTACTGCGGTTAGGTTGCGAGAGGCATAGGCTACTACTCTAGCGGTCCCCGCTTGCTGCTGGGTGAGCGTGGCTCCTATGCTTTTGTCTGATACTGCCAGCTGAATAAAGAATGGCTGAGTTACATCTGGATGGGCTAGGGCCGGGGCTGCGGCCAGGCTGCGCTTTAGCTCGGCTAAGGCTGTCTGTTGCTCCGGTCCCCACTCCCAGGGGGTGTTCTTCTTGAGGAGAGCATAAAGGGGGCGAGCTTTGTCTGCAAAGGACTCAATGAAGTCTCGGGAAAAATTAAAAGTTCCTAGAAGGGCTCTGAGGGAGGGGACATCGGTGGGTGCAGGCAGCTTGGAAATGACCTCCATTCGCTGGGCGTCCGGGGTGCGACCCTCGGGTCCCAGGGTCAGACCCAGGTACTTGACGCTGGTCTGAACCAATTGGGCCTTTTCCCTGCTTGCCTTGAACCCAGTCCCGCGGAGGAGTTCCAGGACTTCCCTGGTGATTTGGCGGGCTAATTCTTCCGTGGGGGCGTGGACTAAAATGTCATCCACGTAGCTCAGTACGTGGGGCCTCGGGGAGGGTTGGAGGCGTTCCCACATCTGAACTACATGGGCATGACAAATGCTGGGGCTGGAGTGGAATCCCTGGGGTGTCCGCTTGAATGCGTATTGCTGGCCGCGGAAAGTGAACGCGAACTTGTACCAGCAAGACTCATGCAACCGGATAGAGTGGAAGGCATTGGCCAGGTCTATGACCGAGTAGAACCGGGACCCAGCGGCAATGGCCGTTAGGATCTCATTATACTTGGCCACAACCGGGGCAACTGGAGGGGTGGTGGCATTCAGGGCACGGAAGTCGACCGTCATTCTCCAGGTCACTCCATCTGCTTTCAGAACTGGCCACAATGGGGCGTTGCAGATGGACTGCATCGGGAGTATGACGTCCCACTCAAGGAGTCCTTCTATAGTCTTGGCTATCCCTGCCTCAGCTTCTGCTGGGTACTTGTACTGTCTTTGGGGAGGGGGGTCCTTTCCTTCAATCAGGACGCAGGCGCCCTTCACTATCCCACACTCGGCTTTATCTGTCACCCACACTTCGGGAAAGTCCTGAACCCAGGGGTCTCCTGTGATGGGGGCGAGAGGAAGGGGGGCCTTGAGGGCTGCGCATCGATGGACCGCATTAACAAAGTCTGGGCCTCCCGGGATGCGCCACAGGAGCCCGTTCGCTAAGTCAATGGTCAGTCCCTCGGCACGGAAAAATGGCATGCCCAAAAGCCCATCGTCTTCTCCCCGGTTTGCGCATGCCGAAATCCGGGTGGCCAGGTTCCCCACGGAGAGGGGGATATCCTGCCAGACCGGGGATTCCTGCATGCCGCCTCCAAAACCGGCGAGCTGCATGGTTGTGGGGGTCTGGGTGCCCTTTGTGACTAAGGTGGGCCGGAGTATATTAAGTGAAGCTCCGGTATCTATGAGGAGGGTGGCAGGCTTCTTCTTTTCCCCGGGAGTCCCGATCCCTGCCTTCACTGTCGGTCTCCCCCATGTGTCCGGCTTTAGTTTGGCAACTATGCCCACGGAGGGAGACTGGGACTCGGGGCAACCCTATTCTGATCCTGCACCCTGATCGGTGGAAGCGGCGCTTCCTCTAAAGGGGTTGTTGGGGCTCGGGCGTTCCCGAACCGCAGCTATCGGGGGATTCGAGAAGGGAGGGACTGGCGGCAAAGGGGGCGCCGACGGAGGTACTGGGGGCTGCTGCTGGTCTTCCCATTCCATGATCGCCTTCATTAGAACGGACGTGGGCTTTCCGTCGAAGAGCTCCATGTTCGCTCCAATGTTCTTGAGGCGCATCCATAGTTCCCAACGGAGGGAGTCCCTGGACTGGGGCGTGCTGCCGCGGTCCCGGTAGCCCTCGTGGTCGCCCTGCGATGCTCCCCAAGCATTAGACTGATCTGGAGGCGGGTAGACCTGATGGTGGTAAGGGTGCGATGCTCGCGAGTGAGAAGGGGCTATGGGTGCATCCTGTAGTCGGGGCTCGTGGGGTCCTTGCTGGGAGGAGGAACTGTAACTCGGGGCGGGCGCAAAGGAGACTCCCGGGCGGTAGTCCCTCGGTCCCCTTCCCCGGTTAAAGCTGCCGCTCCTTCCCCTCAGGATTCCTGCCCTTGCCTCCGGGTACGGGCTGCGTCCCTGTGGTCGGTATTGTGAGTGGGGGCCATGATTGGCATAGGTGACTGCACTTATCGGCTCGCTCTCCTTCCTACGAGAGGCCGGGGGCTTCACATGGCGGATGGCGCCGGTTTCTCGCAACAGGCCAGCAATGCTTCTGATGCGAGCTTCCAGGTCTCCCCATGAGATGCTCCCGGGCTCCACTCCTGCTAGTGCTAGGCGGGTGGTACTATTGAGTCCATCTAAGACTGCTCTCCTGAATTCTAACTCGTCAAAGTCGGGTACATCGCTTGCATCTAGGTCCACTTCGTCTGCTAGCTCAGCAAGAAGCTGTTTCCTAGCTAAATATGCCTCTGGGTCCTCCCCGGGTTTCTGGGACTCCGCAATATACAGGGCTTTCAAGCTCTTGGTGGGCCACAGGAATGCACAAATTTCTTTAATTGCTCCATACTGGCTGCGTGTGGCTAGCCTTCGGTTAGAAATATAGGCATTGAGGGCCGAAACTATCTCAGGGGCGGCGCATTGGCGAGCCAGTTGGGCTACATCGGAACCACTAGCGGAAGGCTGAGAGGTGGTCACATGGGTGAACCACTGGATGGCGGTGTCTCGGTTTAGGGGTCCCATGCGATCTGCTATGGCTTGGAGCTCATCGGGCCTCCAATTGCGGGTTTCCTTAACGACCCGGTCTGTTTTCCTGCCATCCTCGTCCATGGATACAATTTCCTTGGTGGCTATTGGATGGAGGGGCTGTGGGGCTTCCTCGGGTTGGGGCGATTGAGATGCCCAGCTATCCTTACTATCTTCTGGGAGGGCCAAGAGGGCTGAGGGGTGCACGGCAGAAATTACGGCCTGTTGCATCCCCAAGTGTCGCTTTAGGGCCTCTAGCTCCCTCTTACAAGCTGAATGGTCCGCGGCTGCGGTTTTAGACTGGTTGTGGTCCGCCATGAACCGGGCGGCATGGGTGAGCTTAGTAATCTCTTCTTGTCCCTCCGTTAATGCGTGCTCAGCCATATCGGCACGAGCGGTGGCCGCTTCAGCCTTGTGCTGGGCGTCCTGGAGGGCGGTAGTTAATCCTTGCTTTTCTAGTATGAAATTGACGCGTTCGGCGCGCCACTCAACTGCCTTTTCCTCATGTTCTCTCTCCTGGTCGGTTAGCTTGGTCCTGAGAGTCTGGATTTCTAGACGCAGGGCGTCCTGCTCTCGTTTTGACCTCTCCTCTAACTCCTCCTGTGCTGTTTGCAACTTGCTAATTAGGGACACACTGTCCTGCAGGGCGGTGAAAAGTGCCCAGGCTCCATATCTGTCCTTTTTGCTCGACTTGGGTTTCTCTTTTTCGCAAAAATCTTGGAAGGCACTTCTAACTATCTGGAGTGGGTCGGGTCCCTTGAAGGAACCGGCTTCCCAAGGGCAATCTCCTTTCTTCACTAGCCACTTCTCCAGGCGGGGCACGGTGGGGTTTGCCCGGTACATTTTTCTTTTTTGTTTAAGGCTGATCTCGGGGGAGGTTAAAGAGTAGATCAGCGACACCAGGGGTGGGGCGATTAAAGCTGCTCAAGGGTTTTAACAACTTCTTCCTCTCTATGTTCCTTTCGGGAGGTTTATCCTTCCCTCAGGTCCTCAAGGGTTTTTACCAGGGGGTTTTAAGGTCCTACTTTTAGGTTCACAAGGGTATTTTAAGGGTCCTACACTCGGTTCTTCTCCACCGGGGGAGAAGGGAAAATTCCTATTCCCGTTTCAAGCTTGCCTACAAGCCACGGGACCAGGAAAAGTTTACTGGCTCAGAGGGTGCTCTCAAGCTCTCTAAGCCCAAGAACAAAATTCTCAGCGCTTCCAAGCCTCTGCTCAGAAGCAAAAATGCTCTCAAGCTCTCTAAGCCCAAGAACTAAACTCAAAGTGTCCCCAGGCCTCGTGCTCAGAGACAAACGGTTAAACTGTCTCCAAGCCTCGACCAAAAGACTGAAAGCGCTCAAGGACTGCCTCTGCAAGTCCCCAAGCAAAATTGCTCAGGAGTAAAACTACGGTACTCCCAAGCGGAAAAAGCGCTCAAGAGTTCTAACAACTCCCAAGCAAAAGTGTGCCCAAGAGTCCCACTGACTCCCAAGTGAGGTGCGCCCACGAGTCTGACTTAAAACTCGCAAGCGGAAAGGCGCCCAAGAGTCTAACTTAAAACTCTCAAGCACGGTGCGGCCGGCTGCCGCGGGGCTTCAGGAACCTGGCTTTAGATTCCCAAAGCTAAACTGACTGAACAACCAAACGGACTAACGATCCCTTCACGTTTCCTCCGGAGCGGGGATTGAAGCCTAAGTGCTGGCAGGAACGGGGTTTGGACGGACTTAGGAGAGACGGGGGAGGGCGAAAAAGAATTTTATATGTGCTGCTTCAGGAGGTATATATCTATATCTATAGAGCCTACTTCTGGGATCCCACCCACATAGACGCGTTTAGGCGGCCCGGAAGGTGGCCAGGAACTTCACCAGTTCAGAGGTCCTCACCCACAGTACACCGGTTATAACGGCTGGAGGGCCTCGCGGTGCACCACAAAAGGCAAGTAGTCCAAAGCTGGCTGAAGGAGGAAATGGGGAAAAGCCAACCCACAAGATAGAAATGCTCGCTAGAGCCACACACACTCACACTTTTAATTCCCTGAGCTAAATTGCACTCTTTACACTGAGGTCTGGAAAATTTTCCTCTAAGTCAGTTCGCCGAAAACACGCGTGTCGACTCACGTGCGTTCACACGAACTGGGTTATGCCCGCATTCTCCACCAGTAAACTGTTACCAGAACTGCTCTTTTATTATAATGGGGAATTAGCTGTAGCAGTCTGTAACTATTAATATTAAGCGAGGATCATAACCTATGTTTACGGAGGTCCCGATCCCAGACACTCTAGTGAAAAAGAGGCAGACAAGGAGTAAGGTCCAAACACGTGTATTGAGTGTAGCGTAAGCCTAGCTTGCACAATCATACAAAGAACATACAAGGTCTAAGAAACATAGAGTATGAAATACAGAGACGTTCGCATTAGCTGGTTCCCAACGATGATAGGGGGAATACTCACTTATCCTGAAGCGAAGCAGAGACACAACAGCGAGGTGGCCCAATGCCAGCACTGGAACCACAGACGGACAGCAAGGAAGTCTGGATAGGAATGGCCTAAGCACCGAGTGGTCTGGGAGACCAGCTTAAATACCCCAAAACGTACCCTGGGGCTGGTGCTGTACTTGGTGGTTCTCACAGTCTAAAACAAAGGGTCTAATGGGCTACTGAATGGCTTGGATGGGCCACTTTGGTAATCAGATTGTGATAAGTGACACCTCAGGAAGAGGGGACAAAAGAGGGAGGGGGAAATTCAAGTGGGCTGAAAGGATGTTCCAGAGGACAGGGCTTGTCCTGATGTCATCAGCTTCTGGAATGCGGAGGTTTCTTTGAGATGCATTCTCTAAGTGCTTGGGATGGTCGGCACTTAGTTCCTTCTCCGGGGCGGCTCCTAAGATATGCAGAGCGGGGCGAGGGGCTCTCGCTGCGGACGTGGTGTGCCCGCTTCGCCGAAATGGCTTCTCAAAGCAGTCTTCTTCCCAGGGTCTTCTGGCTGCCTGAGAACATGGATGCCGGCTGGGCATAGCTGGGGCTGGATAGCAGGCTGCCCTGTAGCGAGGGCAAGCTCGGCGACCGGCTCGCGGGAGGCTCCAGGCGGGAACTGACCAGGGAGCGCCTAGCCAGGCTCGCTGGAGGTTTCCCCGGCAGGCGCCCGGCTGCTAGCAGCGGCTTGGGCCCATATGAGGCAGGCTTCCATGGAGGCAGCGGGAACAACACTTTAAAACACAGTCCAAAGCAGGGAACAGGCACGGTCCGTGGTAGATGGCAGTGCAGGCACGGGGCACACTTGTAACACAGTCCAAACACACACTGGGAAGTCCAGATACAGGTCAGGGCAGGGCTGCCCAGAAAGAGAGTCCTTTGTGCAGTTACCCAAACATGGAGTCAGTAAACTACACAGTCTATTACAGCAGCAGGGTAATTGACACGCAGGCAGGAAACTGACACGTGTACCAGAACACACACGTGCAAAGCAGTCTTTGTTGTAGCAGTGAAACAGCAACGCAGGAAACTTTAGCACAGTTCATAGCAGGCTTCAAAGCAGGGGAGGGGGCCTACTTGGCAACATATGGTTGCAGAGCTAATGTTCCTTCTTTTTACCTCACGTTTCTATGGCACGAGTTCCTGGATGCATTTGTAATTTTATTGAGGACGGCAGATACATATGTTTAAATCAGTCTGTAAAGGAGTGTAGGAAGCATCCAGCATCCTTTTCTTTGTTCATTTCATCACCAGTATAGTGTTAGTGTTGGACTAGATTCTGGGAGACCCAGGATTTAATATCTTCATCTGCCAGTAAACACCTGGCAACTTGTATACATGTGTTCTGCCACATTAATGTCAGGGAGAGTTCCCACATACCCATGCACTAGTGAGAATTGTCTGATATCACAGGCTATGGGACAGTCCCCTTTTGTGCTGAGCTCCATGTGCATAATGGAAGCTTAAGACACTTTAAATTAGAGCCAATGTAAAAAGCTCCTCAGAAAAGTTCTTTTTCTATCCTAAAGTACTTTGTCACAACTGTCAGCTCCCCTGTGGCAATATCCCGGACCTATTCATCAATCAGAACATAATTAAGACCTCCTGGGAATTTGCACTTACAAAAATTTTCTAAATCAGTGTCATAGAGCATTATTACTTTTAAAGAAATATAAACTTTTTTCATGTTCACATAAGCTGCTCAGAACCTTAGAGACAGAGTTTGATATAAATCTAGTAAGTAAATAAATGTAACAGTTATGAACCAACAGCTAACAATATGCGGAAATAACAATCCAGAAAACTGACATGGTAAAGTACAAAAAGCCTTTGCCTATTTTGCTTAATCTTATTAACATTGTGCAAACTCAGAATTTAACAAACTGTAGATTCTACACAAAAATTAAGGAGTAACACATGTTTGTAGTTTAAACCAAATATTAATTTATATGTAACACTCTAGGTCACATGCTAGAAAGAAAAAAACTCTGATTCCCTTGTTACCAATGCAATTTCCGTCATTATAGAATTATATTCTTATTTTAAAGCTACCCTTAGTAGCTTTAGCTTAGTATTTTAAAGCTACCCTTAGTAATATGGTACCCTTAGTAATATGGTAAAGTACCCTTAGTAATATGGTAACTACACTGTACTGTATCATGAATATTATTTAGAAATTATACAAAAAAATGTTCAGTTCATTTCTGTAAGACGGAATTTTTAGGGCACCATGTTTGACCTGAATCACTTTACTCATGTTATATCCTCCCCTTGTTTTGACTATAATCTTATGCAGACAAAACAGAGGATAAGCGAAAAGGATATTGCATATGAGCTAAATGATTGATGTGAGTTATGAACAGTGTGATAAGGAAGCATACAAAGTATCTCCTAGAGGTTCAAGCCATGCCCTGTTGAGTTCCATTTTGGATTCAAGCCATAACAAAACAAACCACATTTTGCATTCAATCTACAACCCAATGAGATCTGTCACATTTAAAGCCTTGAGTGTTACTAATAGGGACTTTAACATCTTTGTTAATAGCTTCTCCTACATCACAAACAACTTTTGAATTTCCAAGTTTTGAAAGCAACTTGAACGTCAAATGATGTGTGAAGTTCATACATTGGGGGAAAACAAACAGCTGCTCGTCTTCTTTGCAGTTTGCAAAGTTCCAACCTATTCCTCTGGTCCCAGTTCAGGCCCTTAACTCTTGAACTGTTTTTCCTCTGTCCTAATTCTATTTTTTAAATTCACAGCAACTCCCTTAATATTAACATTATGCTCATAGAATTTGAACCAGGAAATATTTGGAAATATTTGGAAAGGCTGGTTAAAAACATGCCAAGAGAACATGTGAAATATTCAAACACAAAAATAAACCAACATATGTGATCTGAAGAGAAACCAGAGTATATGAATTTTAACATATGAATTTTAAAAGACGTGCTGTAAAGTAACATTGGCCTCCAATCCAGGAATTCTAATGTTACTACAATAATGTCAGTGAGTTTGACACATCAAAGGTTAATGTAGGTTTTATGAATATCTGGGGTTGAACAACATGTCAAATGCATCCTGTGATTATTATCATCGTCATTGTCATTGTTGTTGTTATAAGGATAAGGATAAGGATAAGGATAAGGATAAGGATAAGGATAAGGATAAGGATAAGGATAAGGATAAGGATGACAACATTCGATTTATATAACATCCTTCAGGACAACTTAACACCCACTCAGAGCAGTTTACAAAGTATGTAATTATTATCCCCACAACAATCATCCTGTGAGGTGGGTGGGGCTGAGAGAGCTCCAGAGAGCTGTGACTGACCCAAGGTCACCCAGCTGGCTTCAAGTAAAGCAATGGGGAATAGAGATGGGCATGAACCGAAATATGAACCAAAGTTTGTCATGAACCAAGCCCATTTTTGACTAACCACGATGAACTTTAGGCCGGTTTGTTTGGTTCGTTTTTCGGTTTCTCACTAGAGGCGTGCACTCCCTCGGGTTTCTGCTTCTGGTTTACCGAAGCTCAAAGCAGCACTTTTCTTGACATTGGCAAACAGCAAAAAAGTGTTGCTTTCAAACACCAGCCACTTTTCAGCTGATCCCCCATCAGCTGAAAAAAGCTGTCAGCATTTAAAAACAGCAACACTTTTCTTGCACAGTAAGAAAAATGTTGCTGCTTTCAAATACTCCCCCCCCATTTTTTCAGCTGAGGGGTTTGAAAGCAGCTTTTTTCAGCTGATGGGAGCTGCTTTCAAATGCAGACAGTTTTTTTCAGCTGATGGGCAATCCCCCTCCCATCAGCTGAAAAGTGTCCTGTGTTGGAAAGCAATTTTATTGCTGCTTGCAAGTGGCAAGAAAAATGTTGCTTTTAAACTTCCAGCCCTGCGTTTTTCCACTTATCCTAATTTTCAACCTTATCCTTTTAAAAGAAAGCTAAACTCCCTCCTCCCCCTCCCATCAAATGAAAAAAGCAGCAGGGTGGGAAGTTTGAAACTTTTCTTGCAAACAACAAATATAAACAGCTAGAAAAGTGCTGCAGCTGCCTCAAAGTGATGAACTATGAACCAAATGAACCAGTTCACGAACTGGGCAAATTCATGGTGGTTCGTGGTTCGTCACTTTTCACAAATCACGAACCGCTACGAACCACCATTTTCCCAGTTTGTACCCATCTCTAGTGGAGAATCAAACCCAGTTCTCCAGATCAGAGCCCTGCCGCTCTTAACCACTACATCAAACTGGCTCCTATATAAATCTATAGGCAGGATCCCCATGGCCATTTCAATTGCACATACAACTGCAGAAATTGTTTTGGGACAGAATACAGCATCCTGATAATTTCAGCTTTCTTTTAAAAGGATAAGGTTGAAAATTAGGATAAATGAGAATAAACATGAAAATATATGTCAAAAATCAGGAAGAAGAGAGGATTTATTTTTTTCTTTATTTAACACATTCATATGCCTGCTTTCCACCCAATTTTAAAAACATTTTCCAGTGATCCATGGAGAACATTTCCAGGTCTCTCTACAACAATTCTGCATTTATTTATTTATTTATTTATTTATTTATTTATTTATTTATTTATTTATTTATTTATTTATTTATTTATTTATTTATTTACTTCACCTTTTCTCCCCCAATGGGAACCGAAGCAGCTTACATCAGCCTCCTCTCCTCCATTTTATCCTAACAACAACCCTGGATATAGGTTAAGCTATGAGTGTGTGACTGACCATCCAGTCAGCTTCCATGACACAGCAGGTATTCAGACCCAGACCCAGACTCTGGCTCTTAACTAGGCAAAACTTAAACTTAACAGGGCAAAACGTAGACTGGTGCAATCAAATAACAAGCCCTTATCTTTATCCAGTTTTGTCTTTAGATCTGGCACTTCCTTTGTCCTTTAGATGGAAAACAACAATTGGCTGCTGATTGAAAGCAAAGTCTATATTTCTGGGTCACAACGATACTGCCCAAACTGTAGTAAAACTGCCATAAAGCACAAGGCTGAAAAAACCGCTGTAAGACACAACACTTGGCACATAATTTTTAAAAAGCAATTGTCGTGTTGTGTACTGTAACTTGTTATATGTGGTTTCAGGTTAGGATTGCCAGTCCCCCCTCTAAAGTGGGGGATGGGGAGGGTTGCTTGGCAGGTACAGGCTCCAATCTATCCTTCTTTCACAAGTGCTAAGGAGGTCCCCAATGACATCATTTCCAATTGAAAACCAGAAGCACAGAGTCTCAGCAGAGCCAAAATCAGCCCAAACATAGCATTTTCATTACATTTTAGATCAATTTGGCACTACTGAGACCCCCTATCTTCTGGTTTACAACTGGAAACACATCATCAGGGCCTCCGGAGAATGTGTACACTCAGCATTTAGGCGCATTCTCCAATGGCTCCTAGGTTACCTCCCCATGCCTTTCCCCCACTGGCCAGGTGAGTGGGGAAGGGGTGAAAAGTGGGGGAAAGTGGGAGCCTAGCAACCCTATTTCAGATGCGTTGTCATGATGGTCTGCACAGAAGGGCAAGATTTGAGTCTGTCAGCCCCTAAAAATCCAACAAAATTTCCAGTGTATCTTGAGAGTCAAGCTCATATCTGACTAAGAGAGCTTGACTCTCAAAAGATTATACACTTTTAAAATTTTTTTAAAAATTGTTAAAAAAAAAAAGATTATACACTGAAAATCTTGGTAGTCTTTAAAGTGCTACCATACTCAAATCTTGTTATACATGAATTAGAAGTTCTTATACGAACGAACAGAACACATAAATGTGTTTATTTTAAATAGTTGCACATTGCCTGTCTACCAGGGTGCTCAAGGAGGTTAACAACAACTAAAATAAGCAACAGACTTTTCACACTGCTTACCTGCTGCTGCAACGTCGTGAAATATCGCGCAAGATAGCATCTTCTTGCGAGAGTTTTGCGCTACATCGCGCAAAACTCTCGTGAGAAGACACTATCTTCCGTGTTTTTTTCGCAATATTTCGTGACATTGCGGCAGCAGGTAAGCAGTGTGCAAAGGGCTCAGATATGACACAATCCTTAATAAAATACCACCCACCAAATCTACTTTAAAAATGCAACAAGTTGCCAAACAAGTTTGAAAACAGCTGCAGCAATAGTTAAACCCATATACAGCAACTGAAAACCAATCAGTGGCGAGGGTGGGACTACACACCCCTCAATTTCAGTAGGGTGAAACAAAAAAAGTCTTAGCCTGGCACTTAAAAACATGGGAAAGTGTCAGGCACCAGGAAAGGCCAGAGGGCAGATACTAAAAAGTCCTGCTCCACTGAGTCCACCTTCCTCACCTCAGAAAACAGGGGAGGTGGCACACATGAAGAAGGGCCTACGCTGAGGAAAGCAATTTCCAGGCAGGATATTTTAGGGGGTCCAGAGGTCCTAAATAGCCAGGTCTGAGACCATATTATTGGGCTGTCTGGTTGTAACAGTGTTTGATGTTGTTGGGCCTGCACCACACTGACAAATATCCTAGAATGCCTTCTTCAAAACAGAGTAAAAATTACAGTTAAAATAAGAGGACTTTTGAAGCATTAGATGTTCTCCTAAGGAAAAAAGTCCATCCTGAGGAGTTCAAAATATATGATAGGTTAACAGGCTGCAGAGTTTGGGACAAGGGAAGCTTTTCATTGAAAAGTACATAAAGGAAAAGTGCCTAAAGGAAAGAAAGTTTTATTTTGTGGGTTTCATTAAACATGTGTGTCAATGTTTTTAAAAGATGTTCATTTTAGGATGAAAGTTCACAGACTTCTCCTTTTGGCAGGGGAGAAATCATAGGTTGGCATTCAAAGACATCATAATTACATGCTAAGCAATCATATTTGGAAACATCTGCTACCGCTAACCCAGTTATTATGACTTTTTTAGAGGGCTGGTGAGCTAAAATTGTTATATGTGGCAACCAGCCTAGTGTTGTGGCAGCAAAACAAGGCTTTGCCATACATGCAATCCTTCTGCTAGGCCTAAAGTGCCTCAGGCAAACAAATTCTGAATGTTCTATAGAAAGGAATTAAGTTTTCCACGTGAATAAAATATACCCGTTCCAATACAAGCATATAAATGCAGCTCTAAAGACCATAGAACACCACAGACTGACCCTTCCCAGACACACAGAAAGGAGGCTCAATTATTCTACCACTGAAGAGGAAACATGTAAGGAAAATGTGTAACAATTTCTTGCCACAGTCCAATTGCAACTTTGGAATCTCCTAAACGAGAGGTGACTTTAAAAGAGCGTATAATCATAGCCCATTATCAGAAGGTTGAGGGCTATGCCCACCAGAAGGCTGTTTCCTGTATGGGGCTGGCAGGAGCGTTTGCATGGAAACATTCTCAACCATTTATTATTATAAAACTGACCTGCCCAATTTGTGAGCAACCAAGCTGACAGAAACCACTCAACCCTGAAGGGCAGCCCACAGAAATCTAGACGAGCTTCCTGCTTCTGTTGCCTTCCTGGGACTAAAATAAAAGCACCTGACAGGCTGTAATGCCATTTGGCTCACTTGGCCATATTTTGCGCTGACCTGTCACATTAAAAAAATGAGAATGGGAGACAGGCAGATGAAAACTTGTTTCTAAATATGGATTTCTCCCTACTTGAAACACAGGAAGCCCCCAGCTTAAGTGGGAGCAGCCACACAATGCTCGAGCTCATTCTGTGGGGGCTGTGGGGGCTTTCTCCTTTAAATTAGATCAAAGAGATCAAAGAAAAAATCTCCTTTGATCTTATTCAAATGAAGAACTGCGATAGCTGCGGGGGGGGGGGGAAGCATCCACATGGACACTGCCCACAGGCAACCTGGGGGGAGAGAAGAGGTTCTTTAAAGGAATCCCCCTCCTTTCCCACATCTTAGCTTTATGGTACAGCTCAGGGAAGGAGATAGTAAGTTGCTGGGTAATGGGAGGCCCAGCACAATCTCCATTGTGTCTGTGTCAGCAACGGGGAAGGGGAAGGGGTTGGGGGTCACTAGCAGAAATGAATGGAATAGGGACAGGATACATTGACCCCATTCCCTACTTGCTGCCACCGCCATATCATGGTATAAGCTTTTGCCCCATACAGAAGCAGCCCAATATGCATACATGCCTTCTTTCTTTCTTTCTTTCTTTCTTTCTTTCTTTCTTTCTTTCTTTCTTTCTTTCTTTCTTTCCTCCCACAATGCAGACAAATGCTGTGTACAAAGGTGTACAGCACTTTAATGAATGGAGAATAAAGAGATGATTACCAGAGCCAGAGTTTCCAAAATTAGTCTTGCTACCTGTTATTTAGTCCAAGGAACTAACATTCATTTATTTGTTTATTCATTTATTTCTTACTCATGGAAAGGAGAAATTGCACCATAACTACAAAAAGCAACTTTAATTTAATGTAGTGAACAGGTATTTTGCTAAAGTACTTTTGATGTCCCGACACTAAGATATCATGTTCTTATCGTCTCCTGATTGGTTTCTTATTTTGGAGTTCTGTGTACCTTCTATGTATAGACAGGAATTATCCTGTATCAAAGTAACTGGTAAAGTAGTCCTTGCCTTTTGTCCTAGTGCACACATGAATTCTAAAAGTCAATCCACATCCCATATTCACGTCCCAGATTGCCTCCCATTGGACAGGGATGTTATGTAACAAAAAGGTTCTACCCTTAAATCTATTTCAAACCCTCAGACTATTACGTGCCATTTATCTCAAGAGAAACCTGCATCCAGAATCTGTAGGCCAAAGTGTGCATTACATGAGAAATCTGAGATGGAATCAAGTTCTGACATCTTCCTTTTATATTAAAAAGCAACTGCGGGAGGAGATTCTATTGGATTAAGATCATGGCTGCTTCTGTCTGAAATAAAATATTTGGGGATCCAATCATGGATCTCCTTCTAAACATGCAGCTTGGACTAAAAGGTCCTCCATCAATAAAAAAGAGAATAAATCACATTGCACAGAATGCTATTTGTTGGTGCATGTACAATGTTCATTTTCCTATTACCACATGCTTCCTAAACAAGCTACAGGGATTCTGACACGGTCTCAGAAAGTCAGTCTAGTTAGAGGCATTGAAATATTTTTGTTAAAGAAAAAACCACAATATACTGATTAAAATCATTATATGAGAAAATTCCAAGAATATTTAAGCCTCAAAAGATAATACCACATGTCCTCCAGAGCTTGCCAGAATAATATAGTCTTCTTAACCAAACTCCTAGAAGTCAAAAACCAAGCTGGACTGTAGGCAGAGAGTTCCGTAATGAGAGCACCATCTCCAAGAATTCACTGCTCTAACCTACCATCCAGCATGTTACCATTAGTCCCCATCTTATGTCCAAAGTGTCCTGGGAGAGTGTTATAGAGGAAGGCTTTCCTTTGAAAGATACCCTAGCCCTAAGCCTTTTATGGCATTAAAGTCAAAGGCACCACTCTAAATTGTGTCTGGAAACTTATTTGGAGCCCGCACAGATTATTCAGCCACTGGACTGTGGGTAAGATTCATTCAGCCACTGGACTGTGGGCCCAGCAACACCTTAAAGATCAACAAGATTTCCAGAGTTAATGCTCCCTTTGTTAGATACAAAGAGGGGGAAGAAGTAGGAGTCCTTATAATCCAGGCAGAGATTGGGAGGGTATTGTAAATTAGAGTGTCAGGAAGCTAGCTGTAATACATGTTGTAATTGGCTTGATAGAGCAAGGGTGCAAAGTGCAGAAAATCAGAATCTGCAGTATAAGAAAAATCCAGTGTCCTGATTCAGTCCCAAGAGGTGCATTGATGCGAATTTGTAAAGGAGCTCAATTTCGGCAATCTCATGTTGCAGTTTTCCTTTGAAATTTTTCTACTACTCTTAGGTCAGTGATGGCATGTTCTGGCAAATTAAAATGTTCCCCCACTGGTTGTTGAAGGTTGTGATTTTTATATCAGATTTATGTCCATTTATTCTTTTGAGAAGAGACTGACCTGGTTGTCCAATACAGAGAGTTGAAAGGCATTGTTGACACTTGATGGCATATATAACATTGGAAGATAAGCAAGTGAATGAGTCTGAAATGGTATTTCTGGTGCTGTTAGGTCCAGTGATTGAGTTGTTGGGGTAAATATTGGGACAATGTTGGCATCTTATTACAGGCCATGGTCCCAGAGTTGGAAAATGCATTGTTGTGAGTAAGGAGTTGCTTAAGGTTGGGGGGGCTGTCTGTGGGCAAGAAAGTGTTTGTTTCCCAATGCTTGTGAGACAGCAGTTTCATTGTCCAGCATAGGTTGTAGGTTATTAACGATGCATTGAACTGGTTTGATCTGGGAACTGTATGACTACCAATGGTGTTCTGTTATTCTATTTGGACATGTAGCAGGTCATCCCTTGGTATCATTCTGGCTTTGCCGATCTGTTTTCTTGCTACATTTGGTGGGCATTGTAATTCCAGACATTTCTGTTGT
Source organism: Eublepharis macularius (assembly GCF_028583425.1). Taxonomy (NCBI): domain Eukaryota; kingdom Metazoa; phylum Chordata; class Lepidosauria; order Squamata; family Eublepharidae; genus Eublepharis; species Eublepharis macularius. The sequence continues at coordinate 62,825,215 of NC_072798.1, forward strand.
AAATCATGCAGGTAAGAATTTCTGCCAAAGGGACTGGAAAAGATATGTCTACAGTGTACACTTTGCCTTTAGACAATGGATTGTTTGGTGTGTTTGTAATGATGACTAGAGGCATATAGTTATGTTAGATGATCAGTACATTTCAATATAAAGCAGTTTTTATGCGTCCATCATGTATCTATACTGTGGTGTCTTGAAAATCTACTTCTTGTATGGATGGATTCACGGTCAGGTTGGTGGTGGGGTGGAAGTTGCTGAAAGCCTGGTGAAATTTCTCCAGTGCTTCTTTCTCATGTGTCTAGATGATAAAGATGTCATAAATTAATCTCCAGTACCAGAAGGATGTTAGCAGGTGGGAGCTGAAGATGTGCTGCTCCATGAAAATGTTGGCATATTGTGATGCCATGCTGGTGCTCGTAGCTGTGCCACTGATCTGAAAAAATAAATCATCACCAAATCTGAAGTACTTGTGTGGACAAACTGGCAGAGCTTGGTAGCAAGGTCAGCTGTGGAGTTGTTGGAGATGGTGTTCTTAATGGCTTGTAGTCTATCTTTGTGGGGGATATTGAGATATACTCAACATCCACAGTGGCCAGAATAGTGTTATCTGGAAGATTGCCAATAGATTGTATTTTTCTTAGAAAGTTTGTGGCATCACACACATAACTGGGGGCGTTGATGGCATAGTGTCTGAGAGTGGAGTCCATGTATCCAAATACCCCTACGGTCATAGTACCTATGCCAGAGACAATAGGACATTCTGGGATGACAGGAGCAAGAGAAAAGAGCAAGAGTCCAGTAGCACCTATAAGTCTAACAAAATTTGTGGTAGGACATGAGCTTTTGTGAGCCACAGGCTTGTGTATTTTGGGGATAAGATAGAAAGCGTTTGGTTGAGGTTCCTCTGGTGTGTCCATGTATATTTGTTCTATAAAGATTTGTTCTACAAAAACTCCTACCTTTCTCCACTCCTTGTGCCTGATGAAGGGAGCTTTGTCTCTCAAAAGTTCATACTTTGGTCTTTCAGGTGCTATTGAACCCAAAACTTCTACAACACAACTACTTACCTGAAACTGGATTCTGGGTGAATTTGAAATTTCTGGATGCTCTTAAAAACTTCATAGAGTATTTTATAATTGTCCCAACACATTGACCACAACAACCTGTTTAAATCACAGGATACATTTCTTATTACATTAGTGAGCTGTCTTTGTATCAAACTGCATGTTCCTTCTTCAAACCACATACTCCAAAAATCTGTGTTTCTCTACTCCAAGCCTTCCTACTCCAAACCACCACAGATGTAGGAGAAACCTTGGAAATCTTTTTCGATCCAGGCAGGTTTCTCCCTGCCTTCTCCTCTTTATTGTGACGTGTGCACCAAATTAAGTTTTTATGTGGGTGCAACAGACCACTATAACACCAAGTGGGCGGGAGAAAATATTGATTTTACTTGTATAAGCAATCATTGGATACCCAAAGAAAATATATATATAGGTGAAAAAATATTGATTAACAATATCTGAGCAAAGTAAAATAAAAAATACAAGGCTTATGTTTTAGAGTCAAGGTATAAAACAGGGCTCCTCAGTTTTGTTGAACCTTTGGGAATTTTGAAAACATTTTGTGAGTGAAACAACAAAACAGCAGCCAGGGTTAGGAGGAGCCAATACTTAAATGTCTGCTATTAGGGAGATATAGGGAGATTCCACAAAATATTAGGCTCTTTTGATTGAGATAGCCATTTCCAAATAGGTGCTTCTTGAGATACAAAAGTAATACCTCCTGAGTTCTTCCGAAGCACCTCTTACTCCAATTAAATGAAGGAATCTCAGGAACGGCTCTTCACATTGAGAAAGAGATGCTTTGTGAAAGAAGCAAGTGGGTGCCAGAAAACACGTTGTTGAGTGTCATGGCACACATAGGCACCAAGTGGGGGATCACTGATTTAAAATTTACCCAACCACCCTTGATGATGAATTAAGAGGTATGCAGCATAAAGTTTCTAGATTTCTCTTCAGGATGTATCTTTATCTTCCCTCACATATTTATTTCACTTTCTTTTTTGAGGTCTCTTCCCAGAATTCCCAAAATCCGAGGCTAAATTAGATATTATGGTGTCCACTGCCCCAACAAATGGATACCAACACCCAGGGGTCATTTCATAGAAAAAGAGCTGGAGGAACTCATTAGCATAACTCATTAGCATATGCCACAGCTCTTGCCATCACCGGAAGTGTGTCATTAGTATAACTGATTTGCATATGCCACTCCCCCTGACATCACATATTCTGGCTGTTTTGGACCCAATCCTGGCCATTCAGGGCCGAAATTGGGCCCAAAATGGCAAAAAGGGGGCTGAAAATGGCTGAAAAGGGGCCCAAAATGGTCAGGATCAGGCCACTGATGAGTGGGAGAGTGATCCACCACCTGTCAGAGGCCCAATCCAGGCCATTTCGGCCCCAATCCAGGCTGAAACGGGACTAAAATGGCCAAGAGTCAGGTGGGTGGGGCCACCTGTCATGTGACCTCTTTGGGGAACTGCTGGAACTGCATTCCTGTGTGTTCCCCCTTGAAATGAGCCCTGCCAACACCATTTTTAGACCTGATCTGGGCCATTTAAAAATGCCACAAGAGCCTGGCCCTGATTGGGCAGAAGGACCAGAGATCTTCCCCCCCCCACCCTCCAGTGCCTTTTCAAGTGCTAAAACAGCTGTTTCTGTGCTTGAAAATGCAAGAGGATGACAAGATGGCCTGATCCCACCATGGTGTTTTGTGGCATTATTAATTGGCTGAGCTCAGCTCTAAAACGATATTAGCCATGGGTACAACGTCTATGTAGATTGCATATATAAAAGTTCACTTTCCATTTTATCAGTCAGAATCTTAGAATTGCCCATATAGCTCTTGTGGTGGTAATACACTACAAAAGTTATATGGGAAAAAAATGTGGATATCACTTTAATTGATAAATCTGAAAATATAATTGTATGTTTAAAGGCTGCATAATGAAATGTTATCCTAAAATTGTTAATATGTGATATTTATGTTCATGAAAAATATGAGATTTGTATCTATTGTTTTGAAATATGTTTAGTACTGATTACATTTACTGTTCTCTATTTGTCTTAGACTTCCAGGATGCTGAAAATCTTGTTCAGAGTACTAAAAACACAGATCCTTCATTGAATTCAATTACATTTAGCCCACAGAACTTTCTTGGCACGACTCCAGTGATTTTCATTAAAAGGGTTACAGAAAGCAACAATAAAAACATGGACAAAATCACTCTAACCCAGAATTTATTTGGAGTGACAGAAAACCCCTGGATTTCCACAACCATCCATCATTTCTCTAGCACTACAGAACAGGTAAGATAAATTAACTGAAACAGATTACAGTTCATTTGCCTCTACACTGAGGACAGAATTCCATAAGAGCTGATGAAACTAAACAATTTGCACTCCAACGTCTCTGAGGGAAGGGTCATTGTCAGTTTGGGAAATCTCACAGGAGTAGACTGTAAGCATAAGATAGCTAAGAGATGGGAGATCAGAGGTAAGGAGGAATGGTAGATAAATAAAAGAAACTGAGGAAAAAGAAACTTCACAGTGATTAAGTTCAGATGGAACAGTATGTGGAGGGCAGAGAAAGGAGTGCTATGGAGGCTGGTTGACACAGTTCCTGAATGCTGATCTCCTGTTTCCCTCTAATTGCTACTGTGAATGCAAAGAAATTTGCAGCAACAATAAATAGATCTTCCACAAGGAGATTTTCTCCATGATTTTCCCTCCCATCTGCCATTCACCCCTACCGGCAGGCTTTTTGCTAGTTTTTTAAAAAACGGGTGTAATTAAATAAGTTAATTTTAACACTATTTGTCTACTACTAGTAATATTTTAAAAAGCAAAGAACCCACTGTTTGTGGGGATAGAAAATGGCATGTGGGAGGAGAAATGGCACACAATGTGGTGCCCTGTCTGGTTGCTGAAATCCACACCTTCCTTTCCACTCTTTCTCCAAACCCAGTTTTGGTACAAAATTGGAGACACCTACAGAGGAGCCAGGGGAAACGTGGTAGATGGAAGCATGACTATATCATGCAGAAACCAAAATAAAAATGACTGTAGTTTGAGGAGAGGGAGGAACTCCATGTGGAAGCAACCACTAAATTGCTAAATAAAATGGGACAAAACAATGAGTTGAGAAGCAGTAACTTGAGGAAATGTTCAGTAATAGATGTGAAGAAGGTAAGACAGGGGACGTGTACAACTGGGGAGGAGGTTTGGATGCTAGAGACTGAGTCAGGGAGCCAAAGGCTGGTAAGTCTGGGATCCAGATAACTGATATGGGAATTGTGCCACTTAATGTCATTGCAGTAATATGACCTAACAATGCTCAAGGGGCAAATGGACCAAAAAGCAGCAGAGGCAGCACTGAACCAACTTTTGTGTATTAATTTAAATCAACAGCCAATTCTTGGGCTGTGATGCATCCTATGAGCTATGTGTTGGCTGGGGTTCCGTCGCATGATACACAGACACATCTTGTTTGGTTGAAATGGCCACAACTTTATTGATTACAGCCCTTGGAGCACTGGCAAGGTATAGGGCAGTGGATACCTGGCATCGAAAGGCCCATCGCTGTTTGAGGCATTGTTCCCCATTCCCTGCTGGCCACCACAGGATGGCAAGTGATGTTCCACCACCAAAACTGCTGGAGGGCCCTTGCCACCCCTTTGCCTGCAGGGGTGAGCGGCCCATTCTGTGCTGCTCACCCCCTTGGATCCAGCCCAATGCCTCAAAACCGCCAAACCAGGGCTTTTTTTCAGCTGGAATGCGGTGGAACGGAGTTCCGGCACCTCTTGAAAATGGTCACATGGCTGGTGGCCCCGCCTCCTGATGTCCAGACAGAGGGGAATTTAGATTGCCCTCTGCACCACTCCTAGGGTGATTTAAAATTTACACTTTTTGCCTAGGGTGATTTAAACTTTAAAAAACTCCCCCCTTGTTCCAGCTGACCCAAAGTGATGTCATTGACCTAAAGTGATGTCCTGAGTTCCACCACTGAGTTCCACCACCTCTTTTCCCAGAAAAAAAAGCCCTGCACCAAACCATCTTAAGTTGTAACTGGCCACGCCAGCTGCCCTGTAACTAAAGGGAGGGTGGGCAGGGAAGCATCTTGCTCCTGCCTTTGCTGGTTGGGAATGGCACCAACCATGTGTTTTTCCCCCAGAAGAGGGTCTCCAGATGGCTCCTTCTCTTCCAAACCTGTCCTTCACCTCGCCCCCAGCCTAGCCTTCAGAAGCAACACAGCCCACAGTTACTCTGTGAGCTTACTTTCTTCAAGTCAAATGTGCTGCATTAAATCAAAGGCAGAGAAAACAGATGAGATGCCACTTCATGCATCAGCACAGAAAAAACAATGTACACAAAATAGGAAGAAAGGGTTAGGAAAAGCTCACTTTTCTCATATCAGTTCTCAGTGTTTCCCACAGAAGCCCTGCTTTTCAGGAAAGCAAAGAAGACTAAAGAATGAGCGGCCTGAAAGTTTAACTCAGTCATTATTCTAGCAAGGACACCGTGATAAAGGTGCAGATGCAGAACATGTCAGTCTCTTAGTGGTTAGTAATGCATTCATGCACACTTTGTATGGATCATACAGACATTTCAGAGATGTGTTCTCATTTAAAGCACTGATGTGCTGCATAGTGAGATGTGCTAGAACATGTCAACTTCAATTTTGACATTTACTATTTACTTTGCAATTTACTATCTTTCAAGATATATAGTGTCAATTTCCAGTGAAGACTGAAAAATGCATTTGTATGTTTAGTGTTAACCTGAGTCTATGAAAATGTAGAGGATCATGTTAAGAGCAAATAGTTATTATGAAGAACAGTAATATGTATTCATGTACATAACAAAAATCTGGATGCTGCTGCTTGAGGCCAATCTATTTTCAAGGGACAAATGGCTGTTGCTTGGTTGTTTTGTTTTTAATGTTTACATTAGAGCAACCTTGGGTTGCAAGTAAATCTACAGCTTGAACTTTCAAAAGTATGGGAAAAGCTATGCCAAGACCATTTCCTCCTGATAAAAATGGGGGAGAGTTGGTAAATTTTTTAAAAAATAAAAGGCTAGGAAACCTTGGGAAAGGATCTGGAAAAGACTGGAGTCAGCTAATGCTGATATTTTCAGGCACTTGCCAAACTTGCTCCTAACCCTTTCCCTCAATCTCCTGTCTTAAAACCTGCCTCGGCATTAGTTGTCATTATTTGCACATTTACCATATCTACTCATCACTAGCTTTTTAAAAAGTTGTTTTTCTTTTTTTTAAAAAAAATTGCTGCTGCTCTTTTTGTAGTGTGTATATATCTCTCATTGGCTCTCTTTGTGTTGCATTTAGTTAAAATATAATTAAATGATAGTTAAGTGACGCCTTTTCAAATCTCAGATTAGCACATCCACATAGCTTTTTTGCTGCCTTAGGGCTGTTCCTATGATCACTTTGTACATTCACATGGCATAGGTCATGTGCTGAGATTGTCATTTAAAAACTGAAGCAAGAAAACAGGATGAGCAAACAGGGAGCTTTGTCTCAGAGTTTGGCAAGGGAGTGCAGGAAAGTCTGGTCAACTTCTTATATGGATCTAAGCAACATGGTGGGTGAGGGAGCTGAAGTAGTGACCTACAAAGTCTGTGCCGTGTTTGTCTTCTTACCAAGGAGAAATGGTACTTATACTTGTAAGATGGTGTAAGCTGGTAGCTCTACTGGAGGAGAAGATACAAAGGCTCGAGGCCTGCTTATCTGTCCTCTAGCTTATCAGGGAGGATGAAGAGTTCTTAGAAAAAACACATGAAGCACTTTTGAGAGGACAACAGGAGGAGGAAGAGAAGGTATCTCAGGAAAAGGAAGAACAGAAATACAGGAAGAGGGCAAGTGGAAGGATTTGACCCAGGAGCAGGAAAATCAGGAGACCTCCTGCTCCTTTATTACTGAGCAATTGGTTCCAGGTCCTCCCCAGAGAGAATGACTCTGAAGAACTGGAATAAGAACTACTATCCAAGGATCCGCAGAGTAAAAATTTCCTCAGGGCTTGTGCTTCTGTCCCCCAAATTAGGATACATGTGGTGGTGATTGTAGATTCCCTACTGAGAGGGGTAGAGGCTAAAGTGTGCCAACCAGGCCTGTCACCTTGAGAGGTATGTTGTTTACCAGGTGCAGGTATTCAAGGTGTGACAGAAAGGCTGGAAAGACTCATCAAACCCACAGATTATTATCCTTTCTTGTTCATCCATGTGGGAACAAATGATACTGCCCAGCATAGTTCAGAAGAACGTATTAAAAGAGACTATGAGGTTCTGGGTAGAAAGCTGAAGGACCTGGGAGAACAGATTGTGATCTTGTCACTTCTTCCTGTTGAGGGTTGTGGTTTAGAAGAGATAGCAGAATATTGGAAATAAATAACTCACTATGCAGATGGTGTCGTCAGGAAAGGTTTGGTTTCCTGGACCATGGGCTATGCTTTGGGGATGAAGCACTTCTGTCAGGAGATGGTTTGGAAATAATGTGTTTGGCCAAAGCCTAGCAAATCTGATAAGGAGGGCTTTAAACTAAATCCTGTGGGGGAGGGAGAAAAAAACCAAAATTAGGATGATTCTTAATACTGGTGATAAGAGTGCTAATGATCAGCAGGTAAGGACAGATATGAAGCACTGCAGGCACATAAACCACAGATTCCAATGTCTCTACACTAATGTGCAAAGTATGAGCAACAAACAAGAGGAACATGAAGTCTTAATACAGGAAGAGAACTATGACCTAATAGGCATTACTGAAACTTGGTAGGATGAAACACACAATTGGAATATTAGGATTAAGGGATACAACTTGTTTAAAAGGAATAAACCAATAAGGAAGGGTAGAGGAGTAGCGCTATATGTCAAAGATGTATATACTTGTGAAGAAATAACTGAATCTGAGTATGGAAGGTCAGTTGAGAGCCTCTGGGTAAAAATAAAAGGAAACAGAAATAATAGTGATATTATGGTGGGGGGTTATAGACCACCAGGCCAGGCAGAGGACTTGGATGATATACTCCTAGGCAGGGTTTTTTTTTCCAGCTGGAACACGGTGGAACAGAGTTCCGGAACTTCTTGAAAATGGTCACATGGCTGGTGGCCCTACCCCAATCTCCAGACAGAGGGGAGTTTAGATTGCCCTCCACGCTGCAGCACAAAGGGCAATCTAAACTCTCCTCTGTCTGGAGATCAGGGGGTGGGGCTACCAGTCATGTGACCATTTTCTCCAAGGGCAACCCACTGAGTTCTACCACCTCTTTTCCCAGAAAAAAAATCCTGCTCCTAGACCAGATTACAAAATTTTCAAAGAGACAGAACATAGTCATCATGATAGATCAAGATGGGAAACCATGCTAGTCTGTCTGTAACAGTAGAAAAGAGCAGTAGCACTTATAAGACTAAAAAAATTGTGGTAGGGTATGAGCTTTCGTAAGTCACAGCTCACTTCTTCAGATGTCTTTGATATCTGAAGAAGTGAGCTGTGACTCATGAAAGCACACACCCTACTACAAATTTTGTTAGTCTTATAGGTGCTACTGGACTCTTGCTCTTTTCATAATCATCATGGAAGATTTCAATTACCCTGGTATCTGCTGAAAGTCAACCTCTGCTAAAAACATACGGTCTAATAAATTTCTGACTTGTTTTGCTGACACTTTCATCTTCCAGAATGTAGAGAAAGAAACAAGGGGGTCTGCTGTTTTGGACATGATTCTCCCCAACAGGGAAGAACTAGTTGATGAGGTAAAAGTAGTGGGCATCCTGGGTAGTAGTGACAATGTAATTTTGGAGTTTAAGATCTTGGTAAGGGAAAGCCTGAAGACAGTCAGACATATAGGCTGGATTTTAGAAAAGCTAATTTTAACAAGCTCAAAGTCAAACTGGGGAGAATCCCATGGGTTGGAGTTTCTTAAAAGTGAGATATAGAAGGCCCGATCACAAACTATTCCAATTAGAAAGAAAAATGAGAGGTACCAGGGAGGCTTTCTACAGATCTGAAAAAGACACATTTAAGAAATTGAAAGAGGGTTGTATAATCAAGGATTAATATAAACAATTTGCCAGTGCTTGTAGAGAGAGTGCTAGAAAGGCTAAAGCTCAATATGAGAGATGCTAGTGAGAGATGCTAAATGCAACAAAAAGGGTTCTTTGATTATGTTTGGAGTAGGAAAAAGGATAGGAAGTGTTAGACTCACTGCAAGGAGAGGAAAGTTGGGGTGGTATGTAAGCATCTAGCTTCTTTAAATGAAATCACCTCCTCAGGACCGGATGAATTGCACCCTGGGGTACTAAAGGAACTTCCTGATGTAATTGCAGAGACTTTGTCTATCATCTTTGAGAATTCTTGGGGTACAGGTGAGATGCCAGAAGATTGGAGGCTGGCAAATGTTGTCCCCATCTTCAAGAAAAGGAAAAAGAGGAGCCAGGTAATTATCAACCCATTAGCTTGACTCCATACCTGGAAAGGTCCTGGAACAAATCATCAAACAGTCAATCCTTGAGCATTTAGAAAAGACAGCTGTGATTACTAAGAGCCAGCATGGGTTCCTCAAGAACAAGTCAAGTCAAACTAACCACATTTCCTTTTTTGAGAGAGTTACTACTTTGGTGGATCAGGGGAATACTGTGGGCATAGTTTATTTCAATAAGGCTTTTGATAAGGTCCCACATTATATTCTGGTTAATAAGTTGGTAACATGCGGTTTGGATGGATTTGTAACTGGTTGACAGATCATACCTAAAGAGTGCTTGTAAAGGATTCTTCATCTTCTTGTAGAGGAGTGACAAGTGGAGTGCCTCAGGGATCTGTCCAGGGCCCTTTGTTGTTCAACACCTTTTTAAATGACTTGGATGAAGGAATAGAAGGGATGCTCATTGAATTTGCACAAGATACTAAATTGGGAGGGGTTGCAAACACAGTAGAAGACTCAAGAATGATCCATGGTGACAGGCTGAAAAACTGGGCTAAAACTGACAAAATGAATTTTAACAGAGATAAATGTAAAGTTTTTCATTTAGGTAGGAAAAATTAAAGACACACTTATAGGATGAAGGGGACCTGTCTTGGCAGAAGTACAAGTGAAAAGGATCTAGGGGTTTTAGTAGACCATATGCTGAACATGAGTCAACAATGTGATGCTGAAGCTAAAAAGGCAAATGCGATTTTAGGCTGTATCAACATAGTGTCCAGATCATGTGAGGTGATGGTAGCACTAGAGGCTAGGGGGTTATCTGACAGCTATGATGATTCTCTTAATATGACTGTACACAGATCAAGAGAGGGAGTGCATGAAGGGATGAGCCAGTGCTTGGCTCTCATGGCCCTTTCTTATATGTCATGGGTAATGCTGATTGCCACTTTGGGGTCAGGAGGGAATTTGCCTCCAGGCCAGATTGGCCAGGGATCCTGGAGATTTTTTGCCTTCCTCTGGGCATAGAACAGGGATCACTGAGGGAGGTGAAGGGGGAGATAGCTTTGAATTTCCTGGGTTGGGCAGGGGGGCTAGACTAGATGACCCTTGGAGGTGCCTTCCAGTTCTATGTTTCTGTTTCTCTGTCTGAATAAATCAGTTTTCCATGTTCCATTGCAAAAGTAACTGTATTAAGTCAAACCTTCTTTGGAGGTTTTTAAGCAGAGGCTAGATGGCCATTTGACAGCAATGCTGATTCTGTGAACCTGGGCAGATCATGAAGGGGGGCGCAGAATGGGTTACATCAGTGCTTAGTTCTCGTGGCCTTCTTACATGCCCAGGGTAATGCGAATCACCACTTTGGGGTCAGGTAGCAATTTTCCACAGGCATTTGGCTCGGGATCCTGGAGGTGTTTTGCCATCTTCTGGGCATGGAGCAGGGGTCAGTGGAGCAGTTGGGGGGGGGGGGTAGTTGTGAATTTCCTGCATTGTGCAGGAGATTGGACTAGATGACCTTAGAGGTCTCTTGCAGCCCTATGATTCTATGATTCTAAATACAGAGACAAGAAATGAAGTTCTAGTTCAAATTATAATTAACAATAAAGTTGATGGATGCAGATGGCATGCATTTGAAAGCTGATCAAACAACACCTTGTCACTAAATTCAGACTCTTTATTGGATGATTTGATGAAAGCTAATATAATCCTGATTATAAGAAGGAACTGGAGATAAAGAAGTGCCCGGAAATCAAAGATAGCTAGCCTAACGTCTGTAATACATAGACTGGTGAATGCCTTCAGCATACAGAAGAACAAGTCTTGTTGAGGAAAAATGCATGGTTTCTGCAAACAGAAGTCCTGCCTCATTAACCTTTTGAAGTCCTTTAGAGTTCTCACAAACTTTCTGGAGACAGCCAGCATGGTATAGTGGTTAAAGTGTTGGATTAGGATCTGGAAGGCCCAGGTTAGAATCTCCACTCTGCCATGGAAGCTTGCTGGGTGGGCTTGGGCCAGTCACACCCTCTCAGACTAGCCTACCTCACAGGGTTTTTGTGAAGATAAAATAGAGAAGACAATGATGTCAGCCACTGTGAGCCATCACTGGGTACAAAGATGGGACAGACGTGAATAAATAATAAAACCAGAAATATTTTTACATATTCCGGGCTCTTTCCCAACAGGCAAAAATACACCTATGTAAAGGGGAGAAAAGGACCAACAGCACTGAATATGCTTCAAGAGGCACAGTGATTGATGGTCAATGAAAGGGGAAAGGGGAGAAGAGATTATTGAATTCTAGAGGGGAAGATCCAAAGTATGCACCCCCTTCCCCTGATTTCTTATCTAACAACAAAGCAGAGCCAATTAAAAGCAGCAAAACCAGGCCATCTACAGACAAAACAAGGGATATTTGGGGAATCCCCAAGTATGCAGAAAAACACGACAGCCTAAATAAAGGAGGGAGAACTAATGCAATGCAGACTGAGTATGCCTAGGAGGCAGGATATGTTGAAAGTACCTGACAGTTCGTGGGAGGGGGAGTAGGGAATGTCCAAATTGACCCTCCCATTACCATGATCTATAAATATTCATCTGTACCAAAGTGTAATACGATACACTTGTCACGATATCTATCAGTGAGGTAGCTGGCATTTATGCCAGTCATGAAAACAGAAAAAAACAGGCCATCTGCAGAAAAGAGAGGATATGTAAATACTTGAGAGACATCCTAGGTATGAAGAAATATACAGCTGTGAAAATTTAACCTAAATAAAAAGAACCCTGGTGAACAGTCTGGTGAATACTAAATAACCTTCAACAGCAAGGAATATTCAAAGCACATGTGAGTTAGATTTTAAAAAAGAGGGAAGTCAACTGCTTAAAACCCTGGAGAGACAGTTTGGTGTAGTGGATAAGTGCAGCAGAACTCTAATCTGGAGAATCGAGTTTGATTCCCCACTCCTGGGTGACCTTGGGTCAGTCACAGCTCCTCTTAGCTCTCTCAGCCCCACCTCAGAGGGTGATTGTTGTGAGGATAATAACTCACTTTGTAAACCACTCTGAGCAGGCATTAAGTTGTCATGAAGGGCAGTGTATAAATAGAATGTTCTTATTCTTAGCGCACGAACACTGCAATCCTATGCAGAGTTGGTCCAGTCTAAGCCCATTGAGATCAATTGCTTTTAGACTGGAGTAACTTTACATAAGATTGCACTGATACAGTCCTAAAGGGAGATTTGGGGAGTGGGAATTGCCAAATTGTTCCCTGCTTCTTGAAGGCCCTCACCTTGTCAACAGCTATTAGCCATGGTGAGTGGTAAGCCAGTTTAATGTTACTCCTCCATTCCATGATATTTTCGAGGATATGTGACAATATAATCCTATGTAACGTTCTGCTTGATATTATGAAGATAGAGGCTTTACTGGGCGTTAAGTGAGAAGAAAATAATGCTTATCTTGATTGCTGATTTACTACTGCACATTCCTTTTTTTTTTAAGCCTGAAGATGTTTCTAGAAAAAAACTGATTGCTTTATCTCAGCTTTACCAGGGCACTTAAGAGAATGCTTGCATACTCCAGGCACTTGCTGAAGACGGAGTCGTTCAATCTTTGTCTTCTGTTACTTCATCAAACATGATGCCAGCAAAGATCACAACTCCAGACAGGTAGCTGCATTAGTCAGCTGCAGCAAAATCAAACAGAAGTCTAGTGGCACCTTAAAGACTAACAACATTTATTCTAGTGTGAGTTTGGCTGGGTCATAGTTCACTTTATCAGATGTGTGAAGCCCACAGGAGATATATTTATACTTAAAGTTATAAACAACAGAAAAGTGAACATTGCTTGTAACTTTTAAGTAAAAATGTATTTCCTGAAGATGTTCAATCTCCATGTCCTTGATGAAATGAAGTCTGATGCAGGGAAGCAAAATGTTGTTAGTCCTTAAGGTGCTGTGGGACTTGCATAGGAAAGATCATGTGGCGCATCCCTGCTCTCTCTCAGGTCGTTCGTGCCTGGTGCATGCTCAGGTGCCTGGGGCAGAAAGGAGGAAAAGAACGCCTCATACAGGTTCCCTCCTCAGTGCCTGACTTCACCCTCCACTTGACCTCTGGTCACGTCCCAAATGGTTGTCACACAACTAGAAGATCTGGGAGCCTCGTGAAGGAAGGGGCCAGAGGGCACAGGCTCTGGAGGACAAGAGCTCTGGCTGAGGCCAATTCGGAATGAGACGGTTTACACAGGACAGGACAGGACAGGACAGGGGGAGGAGCCGTGCCTGAAGGAAATCATCTCCTCCTCCATCCAGTGTCAGAAATAGCCCTGGGAAAGAAGTCCCAGACGAGGGAGTGAATGAGGAAGGAAGCGGGGTGGGGTGCGCCGGAGGAAGAGCGGCAGATTGCGACTCAGGCGTGGCGCGGCTAGGAGCAGGACTGGGGGGAAGGGGCCGGAGGGGGGCGGTCGAGGCGGGGGCCGCTCATTGGCCTCCGCGAGCAGAGTGGGGCGAAAATCCTCCTCTAGGAGTCGCGGCCCAAGACACTGGAGCGCCTGGCCAGCGCCGGCTCGGTCAGAATGGCCGCGTCGGAAGAGCCGCCAGCCGCCACCTCCCGCCGCTGCCTCCCGGGCGGCAAACCCTCCCCGCGCCCTGCCCGAAGGAAACCTCAAGGAGGCTCCTGAGCGCTTGCAAGCCAGGCACTGGCCGGCAGGGGGCCGCCGCGGGCTGCGACCCTCAGGCTTGCGGTGCGGCTGGGGCGCGGAGCGGAGGGGAGCCGAGGAAGCCCGGCGCCGTCGTCGGGGCGAAAGGCGCTTCCTCGCCCCGGCGCGCAGCCTGCCTCGCAGATCCCAGCGGATGGCAAGGCTGAGATGCGGCGCGGGAATCTCCTGGTGGACCCTGGCGCTGGCCCTTCTCCGGGTGGGTGAGAGCCGCAGGGCGAGGGATGGGGCGCCCGCGGGCGGGAGAGGGGGGCTTTTCCACGGCGAGAGAGGGACGCCCTCTTGCGGGCGCCGCTCCCCCCGCCTCACCTCTCGACCCGCCCGAGGGAAGGAAGGATGTTGGCTTCAGGTGCGTGCTTCAGACGACCCGCGTTGGTTCCTGTTGCGCATCCTTTAAGCTCTCTGCCCTCTTCGCGATGAGAACGGAATAGATGGATCCCCCCCCCTCCGCCGCCGCCATTCTTTTCAAGTTCATCTTGGGGCGAAAGGGGTGGAAAGGTGTGGGCAGATGAATTCAGCCATCAGTCATTCAGCTCTTGACAGTGAGTTTACCTGTGTTGATTTATATGAACGATGTCGATAAAACTGGGTAGGGTTTTCTCCCAGGCAGGATGTTTAAGATAAAGTGCAAGGGTCTAAAGGGATATGAGAAATCTTTTATACTGGACGGGAACCTTATTGTATGCTGTATCTGCTCCTTCTCTAGAGTGGTCTAGCAGCTCCAGTGAAATGCACCATCAACCAGACGGAGTGGAAGGTCTCCAGCCGGTCCATCTATCTCAGGTGGAGCAGTTTGGGAAATCCTTGCAATTTCAATGTAACTTGCAGCTCCCACAATGCCTTATATAGGATTTGCCAGCCCATTCAGAAGGCCAATGGCTCCTATGAATGTGACTACAGTGGCTTGGAAGCAGGGACTTTGTACTCTCTCCGGATTGTCTCTCTGTCTGATGGCGAAGCCAGGAACATCACCTTGCAAACAGGTATGGATGACAGGGGCCAGGCAGATGCTCATTTGGGGGGTCATTTTGGCCTAGAGGATTTACGGTCCATTTATCTTTGCGTTTCTCGTCCTAAATTTGTTGTGATCCAGTCAAATAAAAATATATGGAGATAGCAGTTAGTGATGGTTAGCTGTTGGGTGCAAAATTACACCCACACCCCTTTGCTAATAACACTAGACCTCTGAAAACAACCTCCCCTATGCTTAGCTAGGTAGGGGTTTTTTTTTAAAGCAGGGTTTCAGTTAACTGGATTTCTTTAAAAGGATGTGGTCTGTAATCTCCATTCGAAATGCAAACCTGAGATTTTTTTTTAAAAAAAGGTATTTTTAATAGGTTTAAATTCAGAGTTCCTAATTACTTCATTCACCACCTTTTTTAGTAGGCTGAGGATGCTTAGGACAGGTAACCTCATTCTAACCTGTTGCTGTCTATCCTGCTTTGACTCTTTAATGTGTGGATATTGTTTGCTCAGAAGGCTTTCGTTCAAAAGGATATGATTTTTTCCCAAACAATTACAATAAAATTTGGCAATGTAGGCCATGCTTGCTACTGGTACATAGGCACACTGTTGAAAACTAGTGAGTGATGAGCAGGTGTTCAGTGTACTTCTGCAAGGTGACCTTATGTATATTTAAATAGCCTTTCATTGCTAATATAAATACCATAGAATGGGCTTGAACAAATATTGTTAACATGTATTCTGTACTTTTAAAATTCAACCTTATATTGGAAATGTATGGAAGAGGAATATTCTGAAGTGACAGTTTCTGAGTGTTTATGATATGCATATATTAAACTCACCACATAGCCATTATAAATTTAATTTTAATAGTGGAGCAACAAAACCACTATACTAGAAGAAAAAACCATAGCCGATCTAGTCAGAACAAAGTCCCATGTTCAGTGGGGGTTAGTGTGTGGAAAGCATCCTTAGGACTGCAGCCTAACAATCCAGGGAAGTCTGTAGGCTTCAAAGGGTCTAACTCTGTTTAGGATTGTGCTGCAATTATGCTGATTTTTAGAACTGAAAGTACCAAACTTGGTTTTTCTAACTAGCTACTCTGTCTCCTACAGCTTCTTGAACAAGTCTTTGAGGTTGAAAATGAATAATGCAGAACCTTATTACGCAACAAATGGCACTTTATATAGATCAAAGCATTTTGAATTTGATTTATGATAGATTTCTATACTTCTTGGAAACTGTATTCTGTAAAATGACAAGGTACTCGAATGAATGGAATGAACCTGTTGATAATACTGTTAGTGTCTATTGGTAGCAAACAGTTTAAATATGCAAAGTAGATAAAGTGTGAGTCTATACATGTTTCATAGTTTATAAAAATACCATAATCAGCTTAAAAATGTTTATTCCATGAATGCTAGCCATTTGTGTGAGATGCATAAAGATTGGAACACAAGCCAAGTTTAATTTATTGTCATTAAAATTTTCATTTGTATTGTAATTACTGATTCAAAGAAAAGTAGTAATGTCTTGTACTATAAGGAGGTCTTCATTGGGATACCCCTTTACCTGTAGGCTGAATTCATAAACAGCATCTTTTTAAAAAAAACTAATTCTTTGTTCACTCTTTGCTGATTTAATTAAAGACACAGATTATCACTAATTTTAATTGTATAGAACATTATTTTCATTTCATTTACCAGATTTTTGAATGAGTAATTTTTGTATGAAAACTAAGAGTTCATCTACACAGTATACATAAACATCTTGCCTCTGTAAAAGCAAATATGATTTGGCTGCAGTCTATTAATAATTTAGAAACCTGAAGATAAGGGGCACTCTTTATGCATTCTTAAAATGCAAAAAAGCCACTATCAATGCATTGCTGAATTTAGGATGGAAACTGAAATAATATATATATATTAAAAAGTATTATCAATACTACTAATAAAGTGATAATGCAAAGTAGATGTCTTCTTCGAAATCTTACATAAAGTATAGCTTCTCAGTGTTTCACCACAACTAGCCTCTTATTGAAACTTCACATTCTGTGGCCAGTGTTTAATAGAGTACTGTAAAAAAGGTATAATTCAAATATTTTATTTCTGTGATATATCAGTTCTGGACAGTCGCCAGTCAAGAACTTTATAACAATGTAAATGGTTTTTTAAGTGTTTGTTTCCAGCCAGGGCTTTTCAGGCCAGGCATTTCCCAAGATCATTGTTCCTTTGTTCTAGCGGATGTACAGAGGACTGAGTGTTTTGTGTTCTGGGCTAGATAGATTAGATAAAGTCTGGATTTCTGAACTTCGCCTTCTAGGCACGCAACCTTTTAATTTGTTTTAAGATTTGCCTCTCACCTCCAGTACTTCTGTCAAGTTATTTATTTGTTTTAGGGCATGATCCAGTCAAAATTAAGCACTCTGAAATACTGCTCTTGGCCTGGTAGTACAAATGTCTGGATAAACCATTTGCTTGATTTTCAACTTGTACTCAATATTGGATTTAAGTGTGACCCAACTATGTGCTTAAGAACTGAATTTTAGCCAAAGATTCTGGACAGGCAACAAGATGTAAAAAAAAAAAGAGAGACCTTACCAAATATTAAAACTTTTAGCACTGTATAATACTGGTCACCAAAATTCAGAGTCTGTTCATGAACTTGACTTTGGGCAAGAACACCTGAAAAAGGATATTGAAACATCAGCATCAAGTTTTTGATGGTCATCCTCTGTGAAAGACAACAATTACATTCTACATTCGTTTAAATTTCCAGATAAAGGGCAATTGCCTTGTAGACTACATTACAGTAATCTAGCCTCAAAGTTACGGATAATTACTACTAGGTACAAATATTAAATGTTCTGTGCAAACTGTACAGATTATTTAACATAAGAATGGCCAAAGGGCATCCGGAGCAGAAGGGAGATAATTTTTTTTTATCTGAAGAAGGGAGCTTTGATTCTCGAAAGCTGATACCCTGAAAATCTTGTTGGTCTCTAAGGTGCCACTGGACTCAAATCCTGCTGTTCTACTGCAGAACAACAAGACTACCTACTTGAAACAATCCATTTTTTTATTGTCTCAGCCATTTGAGCCTCCCCAATTGGGCAAGGTAAAGGGCCAATCAACTTGCAAACAGCACGTGCTGCTTGTCCTGGGTTGCCCTGTTCTCTAAGCAGGTTCTGAAAGGGAAAATTCTAGGCAATGTGTGAGACCGAAACACGGAGTCTAACTTCTGTGCTAGGCTGTGCATGTCTCTACATTAACCCTACTGGTTTGTACTGGTTGGACAGTCCACAGGTCCCTTCCATGCTGCTTTTAACCTGGGTGGCATCTTTTCCAGTACAGAATGAAAGCATGCCCATGCACAGTCACAGATGCTTCCCTTTCTTTCCTGGCCTAGGGTTTCCATCCTCCAGGTAGCAGGAATTACAACTCTCACAGAATTACAACTGACCTCCAGGCAGCAGAGATCAGTTCCTCTAGAGAAAATGGCTGCTTTGAAGGGTGAACTATATGGCATTATACAAGGGTTGCCAGGTCCCCCTGTCCGCCTGGCAGGAGGTGGGATACCCAGCACTTACCTTCCCCCCTTCTTCCTCCCGGCCCATGCAATGATGTCAGTTCTGGGATCGGTCCACAGGAGTGCACTATGCCGCCTGGGAGCATGTCCCCAGGAGGTACGTTCTTCCCCCGACAGCCAGGTAAGCGGGGGGTGGAGGGTGGGAATGGAGGATCCCCCACCCCCAGCAAGGGACTGGTAACCCTACATTATACCTTACTGAGACCCCTCCCCTCCTCAAACCCCACCCTCTCCAGGTACCACCCCCAAAATCTCCAGGAATTTCCCAACCTGGATCTGGGAGCCCTACACGGCTCAGTCAGAAGCAGTAATTGGCACCTGAATTTTGCTTGTGTAACATTTCTTCGTGAGTTTACTCAAAGATTTGTACTTCCAGGCTAAAAGAAGTGTAAGAGCAGTTTTTGTCATCTAGCTGCCTTCTCCATCAGTGCATGAAGCAGCACATCCCAGAGCATTTTATGACAGCACCATGCGCTAGTAACTCCTTGCCTCAAACCCATGTTTCCCTTGTATATCTCTCTCTCCTATTTGACACCATGATCATCTTCAGCCTAATGTCTTCTTCCTGTTTCCTCCTCAATATGGCACTTAACCTTTTTTTTTTTTGCTTCACGTCCTGGTTTGCCATTATTCATTCTTCTTTTACTCTCCCATATCCCTCTCATACTTTCCCAGCTCCCATCAGCTGTTCCCTTGAGATGTGCCTCACTTCAGTTTATATCCCCAGTCCTCACAATGGAGAGACATTAACATATTATCGTTATCACTTTTCAAAAAGTTTTAGGTGAACAGATGTGCTTTGCATTGTGGATTTTGCTTTCCTCTGGGTGTTTTTTTTATTTGTTTATTTGTTTGGAATACAGATCCTTTGCCACCTGCAAGATTTGAAATCAAAAAAGAAAAAATTGCAACAACTACTTTGCAGGTTTGGTGGAGCCCCTCCTTAGGAAAAGTAGACCGATATGAGCTACAGTTATTTGATTATAATATCAAAAAAGTTCAAGAGATCCATGTGCCAGGAGGCACTGCAAGAAATGAAGAGACATTCACTAATCTCATACCTGGCAGCAAATATACCATCTCTATCAGTGCGGTTGCTGGAACTAAAAATAGCCCCAACATTGAAATCAGTAGTTTTACTGGTAAGATTGTTTTCTTTAAGTAATTCATGAAAATAGTTGTTTTGAGGTATGCAACTAGAAACAGGCCTTACTGTACTTTCACAGGCCTGCCTGGGTGAGGTGCAACTTAACACGAGAAAAAGAAAACCTGAATGGATCCGGCCAGACTGAATGGAGTGTTCTATACAGTGTCCTCCTGACTAGTCCTTATCAGCCAGAAAAGAGAGAGATGGTGCTGAGGTCCTGATGTTATGGTTGCTAACCTCCTTAAAGAATTACAAATGATCTCCAGTCCATAGTAATTGGTTCCCCTGGAGACATGGCTGCTTTGGAGGGTGAACGGTCTGGCATTATACCTGCTGAGGTCCCTCCCCTCTCCAAATTCTACCTTCCCCAGGCCTCTCCTCAGAATCTTCAGAAATTTCCCAACCCAGAGTTGGCAGCTCTACTTAATATGGAGTTTGCCAATGGAAACAAAGGTGGAAATCAACATTTACCAACTTATAAGGCCGGATAATAAGTAGACTTGTTTCCCCTTGGACCAGAAGGAAGATTGACCTGGGAAGACTCCATGTCCTTCTTGATGTGGAAGGGCTGATATACAGAGATTTTGATTTCTATTATGAACGCAATAAATATTTAGAGTTAAATTCACCTGTCTCTTATTCTGTTAAATGTTAGGGTTTTCTTTTAAGCCAACTGTAAAGATTTTCAACAATTCATACAATTTTATTCATTATAAACATTCTTTTTTTATTACCTCTTAACAGCTCCTTCTCCAGCAGAAAACATCCACATCTCTGTCCAGATGGAATCAATCCATGTTTCTTGGTTACCAGGAGTTGGGAATGTTGATCAATACAGGCTAGTTTTGCTGGATAAAGGCAGTCAACTTCAACAAATTGACCTAGAGAAACACTTTTTGTCCTACAATTTTTCAGGACTAACACCAGGACATCAATATAATCTTACAATCATTACCAGGGCTGGAGGACTAGAGAGCTACACTTTTAGGCTAATTGGGACTGGTGAGACTTTTACAAATTACTCTCTATGGCAGTATTGTGGTGGCCTTTGTTCACATCAGTTGCACCATAGGTCCATTATAGTACATGAGATTGTTAGAAGTGTGGTTTTCGCAGGAAACAAAAAGAGTTGCATCCTTGAACTTCTTAAGGTTAATAGCAATAAAATAAGCCACATTAATTCATGTGCAGTCCTGTGTGCACAAGGGCTGTCCCATTCACTTTGGTTAAAAGAGCAGCTTTAGCATGCCAAGGACATGGTGTATACATTGGTGTTATATCTACAATAGATAATTGCTGGATCAGAGCATGGAATATAAGAGTTAGCAATTAACTCATGTTAGGCATTTCTCTAACTATTGCTTGAGTTTAACTATGAATTCTGAACGGAGGGACTTTTCTCTAGCATTTATATTGACCCTCTGGGCAGAATTCATATTAATCAGGTGTTTTGCATAGAAATTAGCAAAATAGTTGCCATTGTTAGGTAGTCATAGCTTCTTATATTAGTAGCAGTCGTTTCCAAAAATAGTGGCTTGTACCCAGTAAGATCATAGACATAGAGTGGGACTTTCCTACTTCCCACTTCTGCTGCAGCTCAGCCCCCCTTTTGTTTCTGGGGAGGGGGGTCAGCAGACCCTGAAGAACAGCATAGATGGCAAGCATCAGTCTGCAATGAGAGTTGTGAATTGGTAGAAATAGCTACCCCCTGAAATCTTTCAGATTGCACGCATAAGTCAATGTCTGCAAACAACTCAAACTGGAGTTACTGGGTTCTCTTATAATAAGATGGCAAAGCAATCAAAGTAAATAAGTGATTGGTTCATGGTTATTCTGGAAAAATCCAGAACCATAAAAATGCCTATGGTCCTGATTGGGATCAAGCCTCTATAGGCTCGCTTAATGAGTTATAAAAAACATGCTGGGCATATATAGTTTGCCCTTCAGGAGTAAGTTCCACTGGGAGTTTACTCTTCTGTTACTGTGCATATGATTCCAGCTTTGAACACATGAAGTTGCCTTATTAACTCAGAGGATTGGTCCATCTAGCTCATCTACAGACTCTAGGAGCAAGCCTAAGCAAGTCTACTCAGAAGAAAGTCCCATTTTTTTTAATGGGTCTTACTATCGGGGAAGGGTTTTTAGAATTGCAACCTCTGACTGGCAGTAGATTTTTACCACTGATAAATTCAGCAGACATTCCACTCATTCGGAATGATTTTCTCACTTCACACTCCAGCCCAGAATGAATCCCCCCCCCGCCTTCCAATGCTGTTCTCAGGAGGGGAGAATGTCGCACTGTGTGGACAGAAATCCTTCTGTTCGCAGAAACATTCCATTTAATCTAATCAATTGTATTGGCCCTTTAAAAAGCAAATATCAGATTTATAAGAAGCTCAAATTCTATGTAATGGGTTTCAAATAGGGCTGCCAGTCCCCCAGTGGGAGCAGGGGATACCCCAGTCCCAGCCTCAGCCCCCTGCTGCCACTCTCCTGGTCAGCGGGGGAGGGGCGAAGGCCCCAGGCCCAGAAGGCAAAAAACCTCCTGGATCAGTTAGCAGTGGGTGAATTCCCACAGGCGTGATGATATCACTTCCTGGCATACTCCCGGGCTCTCCTGGAAATAACATAATCACACCCATGCAGGGAGCATGCCCACATGAGGACTCTAAAAAAGTGAGTACTGGGTCCCATCTCCCCACCAAGAGAGTAAGAGGGCCTACCTGACAGCCCTCGTTTCAAATAAAAAGCCAAGTGTAAATTTAAGGATCATCCTTCCTTTTATTAACACAGTTAATGTAAGGTTTGATTAATCTAGAAAGTATTTCAGTATTACAGGTAAAGTGGTGGGGTTGGATTTTTCAGCAAGCTAATCATAGGAAATACCATACTTTGCACACCTTTGTTTAATAATAACAATAATGTGTCATGAATATTATCTGTGTTATATTGTCAGTATTAAGAGTGAAATAGATTTGTCTGTCTGTCTATAACTTTTTCAAAAGGAAGAATCTCTGTTCTGGAAAAAGCATGTGTTTTAGAATGATTGAATGCTAAAGTGTTTTGTTTGCTTTGAATGCACTCATCAAGATGTGCGTACATCAGCAATGTGTATCCACATATATCCATCTGTTGGAAGCTATGCATGTATACTGAACAAGGGGTATAATCTCTGAGCTTATTACATGTAAAATGTCCTTACGCAGTATTTGAGAATTTTTTAAAACCAAGTTGAATGTTCTCCATTTTTGCCTTTTGGCTCAAATGTAGTGATTTCAATTTCTGAATGTAACACCAGTTAATAGACAAATCTAGTTGACCACATAGCTTTGTGACATCATTATGACCCCTGAAAAAATCCTTGATACTTTTTTGTGATTTTTAAATACTATTCACAGCTAACCTTCACCCCTAGCTGCTTCAGTTGCTGTTTTTCCCATTTCATGTCTTCTCAAACCATCCCAGCTAATCAGGGATCACATACTGGATATGATGATACTATCATATTCAATATATTTCAGGAAGAAATCTAATTGGTGAATATATTCCTTCTCGTTTTTAACAGCCCCAGCCAAAGTCTTAGATTTGGTGGTAGCTAATGATGGCAGCTTGAATTCATTAAAAATAACATGGAAGAGGCCACCAGGAAACCTAGATTTCTATAATATCACCTTGTCTCATCTTGGGTCTGTCAAAGAAAGGAAGACATTACAGCCACATGTCACAGAAGCATACTTCGACAAGTTAATTTCAGGAAGTCTTTATCAGGTTGAAGTTCGCACAATCAGTGGTGAATTGTTCACTGAAATGAGAGCATATGGCAGAACAGGTATGTTTTTAGTTTCCTGAAACAATTTTTT
This sequence comes from Eublepharis macularius, assembly GCF_028583425.1. Lineage (NCBI taxonomy): Eukaryota > Metazoa > Chordata > Lepidosauria > Squamata > Eublepharidae > Eublepharis > Eublepharis macularius. The sequence continues at coordinate 62,848,979 of NC_072798.1, forward strand.
TCAGTCCAAAGCACGTTGATCTTGTGCATCCAACATGTTCTGTGCAGAAGATGCTCTTGAGAATTGACAACCTTTTGGTTTCGGTATAACATGCTACAGTTGTATTTCCTTGAAATGTGGGGTTCATAGCCTTAAGTGTGCTTCAGCCCACCCTAACCTAGATGTGGCATCAGGCAACACTGGTGGGGTAACTATTAAGATCAGCTAATCGAGGGAAGGCGGCAGAGGCTACTTGCCCTGCTATGTCATCCTCTTGGCAGGTATTTTGCTGCGGTGGCAGGAATAGGGCAGGCTGCTCAGATTAGGTAGGGTTAATCGGCAAACACCCAGAGGCATCACGGTGATGAGGGGCATGTCCAGAACAGGCCCTCACAGGCTGTGCGGCTGGGTGGTGCTGTGAAGGAGCACCCTTGGTGCTGAGCATCATCACCAAAACCTGGTAGGTGCCTTGTGGCCTGTCAGGGGAGGCTGATGACGCTGAGCATCTCTTGGCACAGATGAGCTGTGCAGACAGGGATAAACAAGGCTGGCAAAAATGCCTCCTGAGTTTGTAGCCAAGGTGGACTTCCCCGGTGGGCACCCAAGGAGGTTGCTTATGTTCAAATAATCAATGTAGATCAGCCATTTAAATAATTAACTATATGAATATAAATAAACAACTAGTTGACCTCACATCATCATGTCTGTGTATTCATTTTGGCGTGTCACATTTGGGGTGCTGGGGCAAAACCGCTACTATCCAGATGGTGATGGTGGTAGAAAGCACCGTCAAGCTACAATGACTTATGGCAACCTCATAGAGTTTGTAAGGCAAGAAATGTTCAGAGGTGGTTTACCATTGCCTGGCTCTATATAATGACCTGAGCTTTCATGGTGGTCACCCATCCAAGTACTAACCAGGGCTGACCCTGCTTAGCTTCAAAGATTTGGTGAGATCAGGCTAGCCTGAGTTCCGGAACCTCTTGAAAATGGTCACATGGCTGGTGGCCCCGCCCCCTGATCTCCAGACAGAGCGGAGTGTAGATTGCGCTCCGCGCCGCAGCACAATCTAAACTCTCCTCTGTCTGGAGATCAGGGGGTGGGGCCACCAGCCATGTGACCATTTTCTCTGAGGGCAACCCACTGAGTTCCACCACCTCTTTTCCCAGAAAAAAAACCCCTTTCAAATGCATTCTTCCAAACCCATCATTTATTTATATAATGGGAGTACAGGAATGGGAAACATTTGTAGAAGAGGACTGGAGGGCAGGATGGGTGCTTGTGCCATTGTGCACGTATTGACTCTAGCTGCAAATGCCTCCTGGACTGTTATTTCCTAGTACAATTCTCTTCTGACTTTGGAGTTTAGCACTTGCACAGGAGAACTGGCAAACAGAGAAGGAGTAAACACTTCTTCTCTTGCCTGATGATCCTCTTCGCCAAATTCTTCCCCCTTGCTGAATTGCATTAAGGACATTTCCACACCCTCTTAAAGGGACGGTCCACTCACCGAACGCTGGTGGCTTTTCCCCAGGAATCCACAAGGCTTTGTTTGCAAAACAGCTGTGAGCCATTTGGCTTCCATGTTTTGGGCGCCTTTTCTGGGAACTCACTTTTCATACTCCCAAAAAAGGCGCCCAAAACATGGAAGCCAAATGGCTCACAGCTGTTTTGCAAACAAAGCCTTGTGGATTCCTGGGGATTCCAGCGTTCGGTGAGTGGACCGTCCCTTTAAGAGCATGTGGAAATGGCCTAAAAGAGAAAATCAGATATATGAATTTTATATACCTCTTGTAATTCCACCTTCAAAGTATTATTGCTAGAGGATCTTTCAGGTTACAAAAACACAAATAGATACTGACAAGAGGAGGACCAGCAAGAATTCCTGCTTCTGCCACCTGCTAATGGCTCCCCCACTGCCACCTCTTGCTTCCCCTAGCTTCCCTCACACCTTTCCTCCTCCCCTCCTTTCCTGTTCATTGTTATTCCTATTCCCTCCTCCCCACAGTTTTTGTGCTGCTTGAGCCACCCCAAATAGTACCTGAATTGCACAGGGATTTGTATTTTGGGTTGTCATTTGACAATGTCTGTGCATGCATAAATACCACAATTAAATTGGGTGAGGTGGAATTTACACCCAATTGGTTTTTTTTCTAAAAGTCAAATTTTCTGCAAAACTCAGGGTTGCCAGGTCCCCCCATATCAAAACTGGGGCATGGGGGGGGCACAAATACAGTTCTGTAAGTGCATGCAAAACACACATGCACACCCACATTTCCTGACATGATCCGGTAGTGGTGGGTCACACTTTAAAAATTGGCCAAAACACTTTGGCTTACCCATCTAGCATTATCTTCATGATCACCGTGTTTGTCTTGTTGCCCGAATTTGACTATCCATGTGCACGTGATACGCAGTCCTTTGCTATTAGATATACCAATATCTTCTATTTAGAGCCACTCTGATTATCTGAAATGAGGGGGGCCATAGGAGTTTGAATCATACAGTGGTTCATGCAATTCTAGGTTTGCAGTATGTCTTCGCTACTTTCAAAATAAATTTAGGATGTTACTGAATAGACGGGAGTTAACGGAATTGTAATTCAGTCGCCTCTGCCCAGAAAAGGGCTGGCTCATCGTCAAAGAATTTTTCAAGAGCAATCTTGCATAAATAAAGAATGGCTTTGATCTATTAGACTTAATGAACAACTGATGTGTAGTTCAAAATGTTGCTTCTTGTGTTTTTTTAAAGCTTAAGTATATAATTTGTAATTGTACTGAGTTCTAAATATCCCTTTTCTAGCATTTTACCAAATCAGTCACATAGTATATCCTCTGTCTATTATGTGTCCAGTTTAAGAATTAACACTTTGTCTCTGATGTGTGGGAGATTCTCACCTTTCTCCCTGCAATGAATGGTAATTGTAACCTATTACACAGCATGTTATGTTACAGTTGCAGCTCCCTTTAAAAGTGGCAGGTCAGTTAATCTACTGTGTTTTTCACAATAAAAATTTCAACCTTGCTCTATCAAAATTTCATTTCAGTTCCCCAGAAGGTTTCGCAGCTAAAAGCAGATGGCATGGGTTGGCTGAGAACTCTGAAAGTGAGCTGGTTGCCCCCTAGTGGATATTGGGAGAAATACTATATTGTGGTGTTTGACCATTCTGCAGTGTTGCTGAATTCTACTGTACAAAAAGACAAAAGAGAATATGTTGTCAAAGATGTAGAGTTGGTTCCAGGAAAGCAGTATGAGGTGGCAGTTATCGTAGAAAGTGGAGGCTTGCAGAACATAGTTCGCTGCAAAGGCAGAACAGGTAAGCAACCTTTGTTTGACAGAGTCACCAAGAAAGGGGGACTGTGAAGACAAAATTCCTAGCGCCCAACATCAGATGTGGGCTTAGCGAAGCTGGAAGCATCCTGCATTCAGAGAATGCAGTTCAGTTTTTTACTCTTCCTGCAGTTCTCATTGCAGCCACTAGGGGATCAGTGAAGTGCTGAGTTTCTCATACTGTTTTTCTGCTCTTTTAGCAACAAATTTTAATAGAAACCTCTCTGTATTGTCGAAGGTAGGGGTGTGCAAGCCAAAAATTTTCGGCTATAGCCGAAAGTAGAAAGCCGAAAGAAGATTCTCTATCGTTAAAGCCGAAAGCCGAAACAAGAATCTCTTTCGGCTTTCGACTTTCGGGATTCTTTCGGCATTCTTTCGGCATTCTTTCGGCTTTTTTCTATGGGAAAATGCCTCCGTCTTCCAGGACGCCTGGAGGAGGCATTTTCCCACCGAATCAGCCCAAAATTGGTGGGGACCTTCCTCTAACCCTTCTCTAACAACCACCCAAGTTTCAGACAGATTGGACTTTGGGGGGCCATGTTATTGCCCCCCAAAGCAGGTCCCCCCATCCTCCCATAAGAAAGCGAAGGAGCAGCATATTGTTAGCATGCTGCTGCTGATCTTTCTTCATTATTTCCTATGGGGAAAAAATGAAGAGGCAGGCTTCCTTTGCCAGGGGTGGCATTTTGCATGCAAAATGCCCCCCAGCCCTCAGGGGCCCTTCTCCCACCCCTCCTCCCACCCCCCACCAAGGCTCAGCCTGCTCCCACTTGGGGGGGGCATTTCATGGCCTCCCCAAGTAGGTGCTCTAATCTCTACCACAGACAGCTGGGGGAGGCTTGTGTTGCCAGGGGTGGCATTTTGCATGCAAAATGCCCCCCAACCCTCTGGGGCCCTTCTCCCACCCCTCTTCCCACCCCCCACCAAGGCTCAGCCTGCTCCCACTTGGGGGGCCCTGGGCTGTGCAGAATTGCCCATGGAAAGAGAGTTTAGAAGTTCCCAGCATAGGGAACAAAGGGAGAGGGCTGGCCTTTGCCAGCCTGTTCCTGGGGTTATGGGTGTAGGGCAGGTGGGGGTGGATTTGGGTCTGTGAGGGGCTAATGTGGGGATTTGGGTCTGTGTGTGGCAGCTGGGGGGGAATTGGGTTTGTGTGGGGCTGTAAGGGGTGGACTTTAGGGGCTGAGAGGACCTACTTGGGGATGCCATGAAATGGCCCCCCCAAGTGGGAGCAGTCTGAGCCTTGGTGGGGGGTGGGAGGAAGGGTGGGAGAAGGGCCCCAGAGGGCTGGGGGGCATTTTGCATGCAAAATGCCACCCCTGGCAACACAAGCCTCCCCCAGCTGTCAGTGGTAGAGATGAGAGCAGAGCACGTACTTGGGGAGGCCATGAAATGCCCCCCAAGTGGGAGCAGGCTGAGCCTTGGTGGGGGGTGGGAGGAGGGGTGGGAGAAGGGCCCCAGAGGGTTGGGGGGCATTTTGCATGCAAAATGCCACCCCTGGCAACACAAGCCTCCCCCAGCTGTCAGTGGTAGAGATTAGAGCACCTACTTGGGGAGGCCATGAAATGGCCCCCCCAAGTGGGAGCAGGCTGAGCCTTGGTGGGGGGTGGGAGGAGGGGTGGGAGAAGGGCCCCTGAGGGCTGGGGGGCATTTTGCATGCAAAATGCCACCCCTGGCAAAGGAAGCCTGCCTCTTCATTTTTTCCCCATAGGAAATAATGAAGAAAGATCAGCAGCAGCATGCTAACAATATGCTGCTCCTTCGCTTTCTTATGGGAGGATGGGGGGACCTGCTTTGGGGGGCCATAACATGGCCCCCCAAAGTCCAATCTGTCTGAAACTTGGGTGGTTGTTAGAGAAGGGTTAGAGGAAGGTCCCCACCAATTTTGGGCTTATTCGGTGGGAAAATGCCTCCTCCAGGCGTCCTGGAAGACGGAGGCATTTTCCCATAGAAAAGCCGAAAGAAAGCCGAAAGAATCCCGAAACGTTTCGGCTTTTTTCTTTCGGCTACCCGAAACGTTTCGGCATTCCCCGAAACGTTTCGGCATTCCCCGAAAGAAGCCGAAACACTTTTGTTTCGGCATTCTTTCGGCATTCTGAATGCCGAAATGCACATCCCTAGTCGAAGGCTTTCACGGCCGGAGAACGATGGTTTTTGTGGATTTTCCGGGCTGTATTGCCGTGGTCTTGGCATTGTAGTTCCTGACGTTTCGCCACAGCTGTGGCTGGCATCTTCAGAGGTGTAGCACCAAAAGATGTTTTGCCAGCAGCTGTGGCTGGCATCTTCAGAGGTGTAGCACCAAAAGACAGAGATCTCTGTCTTTTGGTGCTACATCTCTGAAGATGCCAGCCACAGCTGCTGGCGAAACGTCAGGAACTACAATGCCAAGACCACGGCAATACAGCCCGGAAAACCCACAAAAACCATAGAAACCTCTATGTAGCTGCAATGGCCCTTCAACAGAGCTGAGGCAAACATGTTCCTAAGCCCACCAATTAGCCTGGTATACCTTCAGTCCTTTCGTCCCCAACCCACTTCTCATTATTCAGTGTTCGTCTCCCCCACATTTTGTAGTGTCATTATTATCCCTACCCTGGCTGTTCGGGTAGTTCACACTTAATTGTAGAACTCTCTGTGTGACTCTGTGTGTGTGTGAGACTCTGCGAGTGACACTGGAGTGCCTCTGCTTAGGATTGCACTATATGTCCTAGTGAAATTTTGGTGCAAAAGACAAATTCTAGAAAGGTGGCCATATTAGTTTGTTGGGACAAAATCAATAAGGCATCTTGTGCCACCATTAAAAAAAATGCACTATGGTTCCAGCTTTCATGGTTAGAATCTGTTTCATCAGAAGCATGAATTTTCAGTCTGCAGATATTGGTAGACACATGGGTAAATATATATGTTAGTAAGGAATAAAGCCGTTGTAAATCCCATTAAAATGCATGCTATGGAGCTATAATACCTTTAATTATTATTGTATGTTATATTTTTTAAAACTCATATGCAAGGGAAACAGAAAACTGGAAGTAAGGCCTATTGAATAAAATGAGACTTATTTCTAAAGATACCTGCTTAGGATTGCTCCCAAAAGATCTCATCCATTCTATATTCCTTGATCTACTAAGGATCTGTACCTTCCTGTGTAAAACTACTAAGAAATTGAGCATATTGGGAAAATAAGCAATTTGCCAAAAGGCAAAGATGGAAGATGTGAAATTCATTTTGGTGAAATGAATTGTTTTGAGATTAGTGATGTAAACTTAAAAGGAGTCAGTGGGTTTTAAAAAAACATAGCTCTGTTTAGGATTACACTGTAACAGTGTAGCTGTAGCTAAGTATTTTCCAGTCTAAGCCCACTGGTGTTCATCAGTTTGGTTTTTGATTTTGCTCTCTAATGGAGAGATCCTAACAATGAATTCAATGAGACTGATGATGCAACCTAAGAACAGCATAATTAAAAAGTTATAATAGAATCAAAAAAAGATCATTTCAGATATGTTTTCTGAAGTTGGACTATATGTAGCTCAGAAGGTTGCCACCCAGGCCTGTATCAAGCTTTTTCTGCCAGGGACAGAAATAAAGATGCCGCATAAAAAAGGGAAGGGAGTAGGCTGAGAAACAATAGAAAGGAGGTTGCATTAAAAAAACAGGGCAGGACCCCCTCCCCCCCTCCCTGCCTTATCACCTTGGGTTGATTATTTTTCCTGCCACACCCTCTTTTGATTCTTTAGTCACCACACACATTTTGACTCTTTGACATCACATTTTTTTATAGCCACAGAATGTGCCTATGCAGATTTTGTAACCTACCAAAGGCTCAACAAGTATTTTTGAATGTCCTTTTGTAAGTTAAAACCTTTTAGCTCAGAGAAGGGAAACTGCTGTCAGATAATAAACAGGAGTCCCATGTTTATTTTTTCTGCAACAGATGAACACAGTTAACCCTCTGGAATTCCTGTCAGATAAGTGAGGGCTCCAGTTTACAGGCAGAGTTTTGCACGTGTGTTTGTTTCATCTCTTCTGACAAAGGAGGGAGAGAAATGGTTATCACTTATTAGAGCAATGAGTAATGATTCTTATGTCACTGTAGAAAAACTGCTGTATGTAATTTTTCTTTCTTTTTTGGCAAATGGTTACATGCAGAAAGCAGCACGTTAAACCAGATTGAGTCTCAGTGAGAAAGCTGGACTATAAATGACATAAATACATTTCTGTGGGTGATTGTATCAAACATTTGATTATTCTTATAATTTTTGGGTAATAAGACTTGGAAACTGAGACTGGAATCTGGCTGGCAAAGTTATTATCCAAGGAGGCTGCCACAGTGGCGGGAAGGCCCAGCATGGCAGCGAGGCCCTCCAGAGGCTATTTTCTAGAGCCTGTTGTTTTCACAGTGGGCTTGGTTGCTAGAGTTTTTGTAATTCATTTCATACCCTTCAAATGGTTCACCCATACATGGGCTACTCTGTTTGAAACCTCGGCATCCTGTTTCCCACAGTGATTAGCAATATGCCCCCAGAATGCCTATGGCTACTGCAAAGTCTCTCCCTGTTGTTGCCTCCAGCAGCTGATATCCTGAGGTATACCAGTCCTCTACATACACCTTGTACAGTTGTTGAGTCAATATGCCTGGCAGGGGAGCAGGCATGAGTGGCAGGCCCCATTCCCTACCAGCTCGTGAACATGGTATCTATGCATATTCAAAAGGCAGAGTTTCCCATTGCAGGGATGGAGCCTACCTGTGCACACATAGATGCTGTGCTCATGAGCCAGTGATTGCACATAGAGCCTGTGCCCATGTACCCATTCCTCCTATACACAGCATTCCAGGTGCAGTGGCACGCAGAGCTGCCCAGATGGTTTGTGGGGCCTGATGTTGGATCCCCTGCTGCTACATGTGCGCATGTGTCTGTGCAGACAAAACTGGGTGACCATGTGCAAGAGTCAACATATTCCTTGAGATATCCACCAGGATTCCAAGCACTTTTCTAGTTACTTGGTGCCAGTTGACCCCATCAGGATTTTTGTGCCATTTAAATCACTTACTTAACTTGACCATCATTTAACGCATAGCAGCCCACTCATCTGGAAAGACATTCCTGGAGCCCCTCAGAATTTACTTTAGCTTTCACGATCCTGAATCATTTGGTGTTCTCGGCAATCTCAGCATCTTCTCTGCTCATCTCCAATTTCAGATGATTTATAAACAGGTGATGTAGGTTCTAAAGCAGATTATAACATGGCACATAACTGTCCTATTAACAGAGCTAAGTAATTTTCAGAAAAAGAAGGGCACCCCTAAAACAACTCATTCTGCAAAAAGTGAAAGCATAGCCCTTGTAGCATTAAAAGCTGTGAGCACAATCTCGGTTATTAACAAGTCTCGTCTTATTATAGAGTGGCACCTCTGGGCTGCTTGTACTTGCTTGAGTGGGATTCAACACAATAAATTCTTTTATGTTTACTCACTTGCTGTGTGAATTAGGCCTATCAGTATGGGCTTGTATACAAGTCATTGCTGAGCATTCTTGGTCATGGAGGCACACCGCATTGCAGTGATTTATACACACAAATCACTGTGTAATGCTAGCGACGTATCGTAGCCATATATTTTGGTTTCCACGTGGTGATGGTGTTATGAGGATTAGCCGTACGTGAGCTCTGGAGAAAACTTAGGAATCAGAATAGAATATAATGAGCATTCTACTTTGGACATCTCTGGTCACTGTTTTTGTACGATGAAATTTCTTTATAACCCTGCCATGATGAGACATGTTCATCCCTAGCAAAGTGTTCTGTGGCATTACCTCTTTTTTCTTCTCATCCCTACAGATCCACAGCCAGTTCTTCAACTTCGTGTAAAGCATGCAAATGAATCTTCCCTTACTATCATGTGGATGCCACCTGAGTCTGAGTGGGATGGTTATCTGGTTTCACTTGGAGACAGAACACTTACAGTCATAAACAAGGCTCTTCCTAAAGAAGCCAAAGAATTCACTTACAGTGACCTGTTACCTGGGCGAAAGTACACAGCCACAGTCACCAGCATCAGTGGAGATTTGACCAATGGGACTTCCGTGGTAGGACGCACAGGTACCATACATTTGACATATTGTTAGTCCTAACTTTTATTAAACTGCAGCAGCTATGCCCTTCTTTCTTGGAGTGATGCACTGGTCTTGAATAAATATCTACCTTTTAAACACAAAAGTGTTGTAGGCCACACCAGGATTCTTTTTTTACAGTTATTTAATCTGTGCACATTGGCAGTGAGGGGGTGATCACATACTGAACATTTTATTTATTTTTATTTTATTCACTGTATATTCCGCTCTCCCCTCAAGCAAACTGTATATACACCAATTCTGAAAAGTCACATTTAGAAATTACCCAAGTTAAACTGGAAGGTAGGTGGAGCATAACACCGGGCAAAACCCATCCATGCAATTCAACAGAAAGGGGACATCTGTTCATCCCTAGGCCAGAGTTCCAGCACTGACACAAGAGTATGAAGTGTCACTAGGGTTTCCAGGTAGGGTTGCCAGTCCCCCCCCAGGAGTGGGGGATTCCCTGCTCCCACCCTCTACCCCCTGCCCCCCACTTACTTGGCTGGTGGGGGGAAAGGCAAGGGAATGTGCCTCCCTGCCAGGAGGCTGTCAACCATAGATATCCCCTTATCCCAGTGGTAAGAGTCACAGCCTCACCATAGCAACTCATAGATCCAGTCAATGAACATGTTCTCCCACCTTCTTTCTACAAGAAACTTCTTTTGAATTGTTGATTCCAGAATCCTTATACATTCCTGAACTATTCCATCAGGTGACAGACAATTTTGATGTTGCCTGTAGTTCTAAGAGCTTTGTCCCAGCTTTCATTGCTATTGTGGCTTGATTCTCTTGGAGTAAAGTTCTTCCTCATTAACCAAAATGATGGTCTTGAATTGCAGTTCCTGCTCAGGTGACAAGTTTAACTGTGGAAAACCAAGGAATGACCAACAGCCTGTTTACCAACTGGATAAGGGCACAGGGAGATGTAGACTCATACCAAGTGTTGCTCATCCATGAAAATGTTGTCATTAAAAATGAAAGTGTTTCCAGTGATACCAACAAATACCACTTCTACTCTCTGAAACCTGGAGGACTCTATTCTGTGGTTGTCACCACTGTCAGTGGAGGAATATCTTCAAGACAAACAATTGCAGAAGGGAGAACAGGTAAATAATACAAGAAAGCTGTACCTTCTCAAAAGGTGAAACCTAAGCACATACAAAATTACAGCCAGGATTTTGTTTACCATTTTTCAGAAAAGTTTCCTGCCTTTACATATTTCGTTGAACTCTCTATATACTGCCACTCTTTCTTCAGTGTTTTCACTTACTTGATTCAGCATGTTTTGTGTAATGTGCTTCTCCCTTTTGTACTGAATCATGGACTTTGGAATCTTCAGCTTATACAAACACTTGCTCTTAAGCATGTATGCTTATAATTAAAAAAACTATATCAGATTTAGAACACAGTTGACCTCCAAAGCAGCTACAAAACAAAAGCAATTTAAAATATATCACTGATAATACATTAATTAAAAAAAAGTTATAAAAATATTAAAAGTAGCAGCCTAAAACTATATAAAAATAGCCAGATAAACATTTAAAACAGTAGAGCTGCTAATATCAATGAATTTAAGAGGCCAGGAGTCAAATTTATTAGCTCGAATGAAAAGTTATTCTAAACAAAACAGTCTTCTCCAGATTATTGAAATTTAAGAGGGATAATTCTTAAGGAAATTTTTGACTTGTAAGAATAAAGAATTTTTAAAAGTACAGCATTGCAAGTCTCTCAAGAATGCATAATAATGACTTCTTCTCCAATCAGATGAAAACCTGTTGAATTTTTAACTAACAGAAATTTTCAGTGACAGAATTGCAGTAATTAATAATAATAATAATTGCACTTATATGCTAGACAGATTAGTGCCCTACTCAGAGTCAGTGTTATTATTCCCACAATACAGCTGGAGAACTAGGGCTGAGAGGAGTGGGTTACCCAAAGCCACCTGCAAAGCTCGTGGCATAGTGGGATTTGAACCAGCAGCATGCCAATTTGCAGCCCAACCATTTGACCACTATGCTACAGCAGCTCTTTAAATAAATTTCTTTTTAAAAGCAATTCAGCTGCCTGTGTATATACACTGTGTTTTAAATGAAATAAAGGAGCAGAGAAAGATTTGAAAGTTGTTCATTATTGGTGTGGGGGCGTGTATGGGTGTGATGCAACCAGTTTTTTTGCTGGCAAGCCACGCGTCCTGCTGGGGTCTGCGGGGACAAAAGCTGTGTGGGTGGGGGGGGGGGCTGTGCTAAGGAGGAATAGGCAAGACTGAGTGAAAAAGCTGGGTGGCTCCTACTCTTTGCATTTACTGCCAGAGTAGCATAAGCTTAAACGTTGTTCTGAGGGGAACATTTACCATTCTTTCCACTAGAGAGCAGAAAACTCTCAATAATTATGCCTCTTTCTCCTTATTCCTGTCTGTAATGAATGTGCCATTGCTTTAATGCATGGCATCATTTTGTGAAGGTTATGTTACTCCTTGTGGTTACTTCATTTCAATGGTTTGGTTTCTCTGCTATATCTTTATGCTTTTTGACCAAAATTGCTTCCCAAACCATCTCATAAAAGTACTTTTTAAAAAGACAAAAAGTTACTTAAAATGGAAAGCAAATGTTCATGGGAGAAGAGATTTTCAGCTGAACTGGATCCATGTTCAGTGGAGGGAAGCTTGGCTGCTTCTTGTCCTCTGATAACAACAGCTGGAACTTGGTTTTGCTTCTTTCTTCAGGGTCACAAGCAGCTTCCAGGTCACGTTTTCCATGGCCAAGCTGCAAGTAATGTGCAAGAATCTGATGATTTGATGCACTGCTTTTATGCAAGCATAATTCATGCAAATACGTTTCTTGTTTGATAACAGAGATATATTAGCGTTTATCATTGCTACCCAGAGTGAATATGTTCATTCTGTAACAGAGTTTTTGGTCCATTCTGTTGCTGTAGTAAATATGAGTGTGTAAGAAAACATTCTGTATATATACTTTTAATTGCTTTGTTGCATAGTTCCTTCCAGTGTGACTGGAGTAACGGTGAACAATTCAGGGCGGAGTGACTACCTGAGTGTTTCTTGGCTGCCTGCTGCCGGAGATGTAGATAGCTACTTGGTAACACTGTCTCATGAAGAAAAGACGCTTCAGACCCTCACCATTGCAAAATCCACCACCGAATGCTCCTTCAATACCCTCATTCCTGGGAGACTCTACAATGTGACAATAACCACAAAGAGTGGGAAATATGAAAAACACACCTTCAGTCAAGAGAGAACAGGTAAAGGGGGGAGAAGGAAGAGCACAAAATATATCCTACCGTGCACATACACAATGGCATTATTTTGCATGTGCCTGTGCATGAGTTACGTACAAATATACACACACCACAGGGAGAGTAAAATGACGGCCTAAAAACAGAGCTCCAGTATTTAAATATTGGTCAGAAGGTCAGATGAGTTCAAAAATACATTATATGTTTAGAGGCGGATGTAGGGGAAGTTAACCTAAGCGGTAAAGAACCAAAAAAGACATTCATAAATTAAATATAATAACTTGTATTTTTAAACTGTGTTATCACTTTGGATACAAAAGTAGATAAAAACAAGGTCACAAACAGCGCAGTCCTAATTAGAATTACACCATTCTGAGCCCATTGACTTCAACAGTGCTATCCTATGCAGGTTTATTTAGAAGTAAGTTCCATTGTATTCAGTAGAGCTTCCCCCCAGGCAAGTGTGCATAGGATTATACTGTAATCCCTTTAGTAGTTGCAGAAATATTGTTCTCACTGCCCTTGAAGATATAAAACAATGAATTTGGGGAGATGCTGTGGTTTGTATTCATCATGTGGGCAAAGGGAATTGCACTGTAGACTGTAAATTTGTTATAAATGAATATCATTGAAAGTCAAATGCAACAATACACGAAGATCTAAAGAAATATATTTTTGCATTCTTCTGTATAGATAACCACTTATTAATGTGGCTATGAGAGATTTCCATAAGCTCATACTATATAATGTAATGTAAGTGCCTCTAAAAGTAGAAATGGCATTCCTCGTCTCCAAGGTGCTTGAGCTTTAATAAGCTTTAATAAGCCAAGCTATTTTGCCCAAACTGGCAAATCTCTTGTTCACTTCAGAATCTAGTTTTCAGTCTTGGAAAGTCTTGGAACCCTCTCAAGCAATCCCCCATTTCCCCTCACAGCCCCCACCCCAAATCAGTTTACCAAACTGCTTTTATTGTTGGTAGCAATTGCAAGGCCAGCTAATAGCAAGGCCTTTCTCTCCACCTTATTTTATTGATTAAGATATTTCTATGAAGCCTCTTCAGAGTACAGCTTGAAGTGGCTTGCAATCAAAACAACAGAACAATATGAAAACAACGAATTAAAAATAAGCAATTAAACATAAACAGTATGAAAACCAGGGCTTTTTTTCAGGGGGAACGGAGTTCCGGAACCTCTTGAAAATGGTCTCATGGCTGGTGGCCCCGCCCCCTGATCTCCAGACAGAGGGGAGCTTAGATCGCCCTCCGCACCGCCGAGCAATCTAAACTCCCCTCTGTCTGGAGATCAGGGGGTGGGGCCACCGGCCATGAGACCATTTTCTCCGAGGGCAACCCACTGAGTTCCACCACCTCTTTTCCTAGAAAAAAGCCCTGATGAAAACTATTCATAAACTAGAACCAGACCATTTTAAAAAGTTGATAAGATTAATTAATTCGCTAAGTGACTTAGATGCTCTTTTGGCAATGACAAGGGCGCCAGCTACACCCTGGGAAACATAGTCCTCAAAGCACACAACTTCTAACACTCGTTTTTTGTGTTGAAAGTGAGCATTAAAACCAGCTGACTGTCATACTGGGAGCTCAGAAATGGGCTGAGATCATCATGACTAACAGTTTTCTCAGTTTATAGTGCTTAAGTCTAATGAAGTGTTTTTTACCATCTGTATTTCATTTACTTTCACAAAAATCCTGCATTATTAGTAGCTCCATTATAGGAACTAGAAGCTGTGAATGACTCCATGTGGATCTAAACCAAGGTTTCACATGACTCAGAGCCAAGCTACAAGTGACGAATGACACTTGCCTGGCTAGTGAACAGACTCACGTGTATTCCTCCCTGTTCACTTGCCCTCCACTTGCGCTCCACTTGATCACTACATAATTCATCACTTGTAGCTTGGCTCTAAGTGAAACTTCTTTGGCTGGCTGGCTGGTTATAGTCTGCCTTTCTCACTGAGGCTCAAGGCAAATTACGCAGTATAAGTCAATACAGTCATATGCAGGGCTTTTTTTGTGGTGGTACTCACCAGTAGTTTGGTGAGGGGGAGGTTCTTTCAAGTCCTGAGGGGAGAAGTCGTTGAAATTGATGCAGTACTGGGTTCCTTTTTCTTCAAAAAAAACACTGATCATATGTACCCTGATCCAGATAAGAAGGTCCATGCATGTATCAGTTGCTGTGGCATCCAAAATGCAGATGCTGTCTATTCTTGCTGCATAATTTCAACTGAGGAGTTATCTGGATGTTCTTCTGAATGGGCATCCCCATCCACACAAAACTGGAGCTGGGTCAGAGCAGCTGTCCATTGGACCTCTCTGGTCTCTCCCTCCCTCCCTCTCATTTTCTTTCTTACATAAGCTTCACCTTGCAGTGCACATTTATTATTTCTGAAATCAGGGCAAGTATGTACTATCTTTCAGTGCCTTCAAGTGTCCAGGGACTCACAGTGAGCAATTCTGCAAGAAGTGACTATTTAAAGGTGTCCTGGCTACATGCCACGGGAGACTACGATAATTACGAAGTGATCATCAAGCATAACAATGACTTCATACAAACAAAATCCATCCCCAAGGACAAAAATGAGTGTGTGTTCACTAACCTGGTTCCAGGGCGGCTTTACAGTGTCACTGTTGGCACAAGGAGTGGAAAATATGAAACTAGTGAAAGGGCCAGTGGAAGAACAGGTAAGAAAATACATTCTCAGGGTGACACTTCAAGAAAAACATCTAACAGGAAGGGCACAAAATATTTTCATGCTTTATTTTAAAAAGAGGGTTTTTTTTTAGGAATTGTTTAAATATTTGATTAAATTGAAATTATATGTCAGAAGAAAAAGATTGAATATTTTAGGAAAACTGAAATGGCCGTGAAAAAATAATTATCCTGATACAATAACTTTGTGGCTAGGAGCTCCTGATATACACATGGAACTCCCCCAACTATGAGCATTCCCCAAAAGCACACGGGGGCAGCAGTTCTGTGAACTAAAGTAGTTGTGCTATCCTAAGAGTCTTATCAGTGAAACAAAGTATAACATTAATCATAATAAACTAGCATGAAATAAAGAAAAGAGAATGAGGTTCACCATAGTCCTTCATAGCAGCTAGTTCTTCTAACACATGGCGAGAACCGTAAGTGAAACCTGGCCTGGAACACCTCGAGATTCTGGTAATTGTCCCAGTGATGCTGCCAAGTATTTAACTTTAACATAAAGTATTTAACTAAAGTGTGATCCACTTTTTCTAAATTTCAGCCATTGTGTTTATATTATTGATTGAATAATATATTAATATGTGTCACTGTGTTGATCACACCTTAGCCTTGCGCACGCGACCCTTCTGTGTATTGACTGAATGCACAGAAAGGGAGAGTGGGCTGAAGCATGCTGGCCCTGGCCCTGGCCACATGCCTCGCCAGCTTGTGACCGTGGCACTTGTGCACAGAGGACGTATCCACGACGAGCACCCTCCCTTTCTGTGACTGACAGTGTTCAGAAAGCAGCACCCCCAGTTATGGGGAGGAAGCATAGGCGTGGACGCAGCCTCCACACATTGGCACCTTGCCGGCAGTCATGCTTGCATGTTCACACCTTCTCTCTCCTTCCATGTGTTCAGTTAACACATGGAGGGATTGGATATACAGGGCTTGTATTTACTGAAAGTAATGCCACCCTATGGGGGAAAATAACCACATACAATCTATATTCAGAAATAATTCTTTACTGAAATTTCATGAATGCCTGCCCCCAAATATATTTCATTTAATGAACATTTGACGGGAAGCATTTAATATTTTATTATTATAGTATATGCCTTTGTTGGTTTAGTAACAATAATGGTCATTTACTGGAAAAAATGTACCAGATGCTGACTGTTCAGTTTTTCATTCTCCAGTCCCAGAATCCGTAAAGGAATTGACGCTTAGTGATAGAAGTACTGAAACTTTGCACGTTACTTGGTCCAAAGCTGATGGGGAAGTCGATCAATATGAGATCCAGCTTTTCTTCAATGACAGGCAGGTTTTCCCACCCATTCGTCTTGAAAACACCTTTGAAGAGTTCCGTTTCACATCTCTGACTCCAGGACGCCTTTACAAAATTGTTGTGATGACAATAGCTGGAGAAACACAACGATCTACTTTCATAGAAGGATTGACAGGTTAGGCTTCTCCATTTCCATAGCCAGCAAAAAGGACAGGAAGTTTTGTAGGACTCATGCTACAGATCTTCTTAGTAATCGTCAACAAGTTTTGGAGAGTATGTGTGTCCCCTCCACATCCCCCATCCCCCACCTGTGTCATCAGTGCCTTCTGCTGTTATGACATTCTGCTAAACTCATTCTTCTAGAAAGTCCTTGTTTAGAAAATAACAAAATATACAGTGCAATCCTAAGCAGAGTTACTCCAGTCTAAAGTCACTGAAATCAGTGGGACTGGAGTAACTCTGTTTAAAATAATCTCTTCTGTATCATGTAATCCAATCATTATCTGACTTCCACAATTTTATTTGCTGTAGCTTAAGAAAATTAAGTGCTAGACTAAGAAAAATATCTATTGACTTCTTTGACCATTCACATTGGCTGTTTTCCCTCCTTAGTTCCAAGCGCTGTAAAAAATATACATATTTCACCCAATGGAATGACCAACAGCTTGAAAGTGAACTGGACCCCTGGAGGAGGAGATGTTGATTCTTATACAGTCACAATACTCCATCATGATCATCCCCTTGATTCTCAGACAGTCTTCAAGCATGTGTATGAGCACACATTTAACAAACTAGAAGCAGGGGAGCAATACAAGGTTATTGTACAGACGAAGAGTGGCACCTTGCACAACAATTCAACAGCTGTTGGACGAACAAGTAAGTTTCTTCCGGAAAGAAGGGGACCGTGTAAGCTGTTGCTGACTCAGCACTGAGGGACAAGGGTTATCACAACTGCAGTATGTTGTTGGGTGCACTGGTATATATTGTGTATTTTATTCAATTTGGAGACATTTTAAAATTTGTTAAAAATCCAATAAAATGTTAATTTTAAGCCCACATATTTACTAGATCAACAAACTAATCAATTATTTGGTGCAATTAATCAAGCATCAATTGTGCACTGTGCATTCCTGCATTGTGCAGGAGGTTGGATGAGATGGCTCTAGAGATCCCTTCCAACCCTATGATTCTGTGAATTGCTTATTAAAATTTTCCCTATTAGCAAAAAAGAAGTATATTTAATTATTATATTAGCATCCCAACTCATCCTCCAAGCAGTTTAGTGGACTCTGTGGAATTATCAGGGCCCAGTATATATATTGTCTGTTAGAAATGCGTCATATTATCACAGAATCATAGAGTTGGAAGGGGCCTTACAGACCATCTATTCCAACCTCCTGTCCGATGCAGGAACAGCCTAAAGCATCCCAGACAAGTATTCGTCCAGCCATTCCTTGAAGACTTCCAATGAAGAGGAACTCACCACATCCCTAGGCAGCCAATTCCACTGCTGAATTACTCTTAACATGCATTTTTTTCTAATGTCCAGCCAGTACCTCCCCTCCTGTAGTTTAACTCCATTGTTTTGATTCTTATCCTCTGTTGCCAACAGGAAGAGCCCCCTTCCCTCCCTTAAGTGACAGCCTTTTAAATACTTAAAGAGAGCACTCCTGTCTCCCTTTATTCTCCTCTCTTCCAAACTGAACAATCCCAGGTCCCTCAGTTATTCCTCGTAGGGCTTGGTCTCCAGGCCCCTGATCATCCTGGTTTCTCTCCTCTGTACCCGTTCCAATTTGTCCTTTTGAAGTGAGGCCTCCAGAACCTCATACAAAACTCCAAGTGGGGCCTGACCAATGCGGTATATAGTGGGACAATGACTTCCTGTGGTTTGGATCTTATGGCTTTATTGATACATTCCAAGACAGCATTTGCCTTTTTTGCTGCTGCATCACACTGACTGCTCATATTTAGCTTCCCATCCATCTGTATCTCAAGATCTTGTTCACACATACTGCTGCCCAGAAGGGTACCCTTCATATACCATGCATGCTTTGTATTTTTGTTACCTGGGTGGAGAACCTGGCACTTACCCATGTTAAATCACATCTTACTCGAATCTACCCACTTTCCTAGTGTGTTCAAGTCTCACTGAATTCTATCCATGTCTTCAAGGGCGTTTGCTGCTTCTCCCAGTTTGGTGTCATCTACAGATTTAATGAGTAATCCCTTCACACCCTCGTCCAGATCATTTACATACAGTGCCTGACCTTGAGGTAGATTAGGCCAAAATATAGTGACTTCTGGGGCCACTCAGTGAGCTTCATAACTAAATGGAATTTCGACCTTCGGTCTTATATCCATATTCTCAACTATTGGACCCCTTGAAATATCTGTTGGGGTGATTGCCTGCTGTGGCCAGAGGTGACTGCCTTTTCTTCATGCAACAAATACAATTTATTAAAAAGCCATATATGAGACTTGGGTACATAATGGCATTTAAACACCCAAGTTTCTTCTCAACAAAAACAGCAACTAAGAATGATTCAGAGATCTGCTGTCTGTGGGTGCAAGTTATTTCAATGCATATTCACTGTTCATAGTTGACTATGCAATATTATATTACTCTACCATGAGTACTTTGTATAACAGCGTTAAACAATCAGAGGGTAAATTAGGCCTTAAAAATGGCTTTTTATTTGTATTCAAAACTTGCCCTTCAGAGCGAACCTACTGTGGTTTCATTTTTAGCAGTAAGAACCACAGTTGAGAGTGATCAGCTGAAATCTCCGTGTGAGAGCTTTCCTTTTTCTGCAGGACATGATTGCAGACAAGCAATACATCATATTTGAGAAGTAAAATTTATTTCTGGTTAAAGAGTTGCCCAGCCCAGCCCCTCCCTCCCCAACCTGGAACCAGCCCTGTTAAAGGGACAAGATGTCCTTCCTTTCAGAACCTCCAGAAAGCACCTATTCCGAGTGTTTTCAAAAAGAAAACATAGTTGCTTAATCAATGAATTGATTAAACAGTTAAAACTCTTAGGAAGCTATCAGCGTTAATATTTATAATATATTGGAATGAACAGAGTGTACCATACCTTTTCCATCTCTGTGCCATGGAAGATCTTCTTAATAATTGGAATGGAGGTGGAAGGGAGAGAAAAGGAAAGTCAAAATGGCTTTTCTTCTATTTGTTCTATATTGTGGGGGCAGGAGAGGGGCAGAATGATGCAGGTTTATTTGGCCCAGGTATCCAGGATTCAATCCATACATCGTTGCATATTGTGCTATCATTGCACTCTGGAAATCATTTTCTATTGGATTGTTTTGTCCATGCAGAGAACTCCAGTTGCAAAAGATTGCTATAGCACAGTGATAGTGCCATACCCAACAATGTGTGGATGCAGACCAGGTGACCAGATTTGATTGAACAAAGGTCATACAAAAAAAGGTGTGTGATCTGTAGATAAAGTTCAACAATGCTGTTTCCAACTAATTATTTAATAATTCTCACTGTGCATAAGGAAATACTGCACATGCATACTTACATTTTAAATACTTGTTCCTAGTTCCTGCTCCTGTACAGGAATTACATGTGGACAACATGTACAGCAGCCACTCACTGGTGGTGACCTGGCACAGTGCTGCTGGTGTAGCTGAACGATATGACATTCTTCTCCTCACTGAACAAGGCATCTTTCTGTACAACAAATCAGAGCCTGCAGCTGCAAAACAGCACAAATTTGAAGATTTAACACCAGGCAAGAAATATAAAGTACAAATGTTGACAGTCAGTGGTGGCCTATTCAGCAGCCGGGCAGAAACTGAAGGACGGACAGGTAATTTCAGCATTTTTGTTAGAGGAACAGCAAGTAGCTGTAAACTATAAACATTGAATATATTGGAAAATATGCATATTATATAATCAAAGAGAATTATCATCAGTATTTATGTAGTACTTTTATATGTGAATGGTATTATTTGCATTAACTTTCTATCTAAAACAGAGTAATACATAAT
Source organism: Eublepharis macularius (assembly GCF_028583425.1). NCBI lineage: Eukaryota > Metazoa > Chordata > Lepidosauria > Squamata > Eublepharidae > Eublepharis > Eublepharis macularius. Next base: position 62,869,662 of record NC_072798.1, read on the forward strand.
GGTTGAGAACCTACACCATTGAATAGTTGCCAGAATATCTGCCATTACCTCCCTAAATCATTCTAGCTATAAGCCTTTGCTTGGCACAGAAAATTGGTCTATAGAACTGCAGATAACTTTAAAATGTGGTGTTCTCATTCAGTCAAACCATCCGCTTGAAATTAATGGGAACTTTGCTTGGGACTAATATTTGTGAGACTACTGTGTATGGATTAATCCACAGTAACATATTTGGGTCATTTTCTCAGGTAAAGTTTAAATAAGCATTTATTTTTCCCATAGATGTTATTTAAGAAATAAAACCTACATTGGACAGAATTTTCATTCAGATTGAAAATCACCATTGTGTTGTTTTTATAAGGTTTTTATCAATTCTTTTAATGATCCGTCTCAGATAATGGACATACATTATCACAGGTGCAGGGCTATTTTTCAGCAGGAACGCGGTGGAACGGAGTTCCGGAACCTCTTGAAAATGGTCACATGGCTGGTGGCCCCGCCCCTTGATCTCCAGACAGAGGGGAGTTTAGATTGCCCTCCGTGCGGCAATCTAAACTCCCCTCTGTCTGGAGATCAGGGGCAGGGCCACCAGCCATGTGACCATTTTCTCCGAGGGCAACCTACTGAGTTCCACCGCTTCTTTTCCCAGAAAAAAATCCCTGCACAGGTGAAAGTACTTTTGGTCTGACATTAGACAATATAAGCCTCTGGTAGTTGCTGCTAGCCTATCTCCATCAAGTCCTCTTCTGGAAGGGCACAGGGCAGGGAAGGGAACTGGACCTTTTCCAGGATTGTCTTGGCCTCCAAGGATTTTGCTTTAGAGAAACCAAAGCTTAGAAGACTGCTTTAGAGACTGCCTTTGGGTTTGGAGAGAAATCCCCTGTTACTAGCTCCATTTTATAGACCTTTTGCAAAATGCAGAACCTCTATGGTGTGGTTAGGAATTAGATATATGATGTCCTAGTTTGTTTTAATGTTGTCAGCTTGGTTTTTTGAGTGGCTTGTTTTAATGATATCAGTTTATTTTAGTCGTTTCTATTATGATTTTATTTTTGGTGGTTGTGTTTACTGGTTTTGTTCAATTTTCTTAGTTGTAAGTCACCTAAACAGGTCTTTGGAGAAGCAGTATATAAATTGTTAAACTATATATTTGTTAATATTTGGGGTGTAGGTTTCTTTGATAAGCACAGTTTACGAACATATAGAGCTGTCTCCACCATCAGATCATTGGTCCATCCCTCTCAATATTGTCTCTTTAGACTAGAAATGACCCCCCCTCCCCCAATCTCACTCTGAGAAGAATCTTTCCCGACATTTGGTATCTAGATCCTTTAACTGGAAATTCCGGGGATTGAGTCTGGGAGCTTCTTCATTCAAAGTGTTATACCGAGTCAGACCATTGTCCTGTCTAGGTCAGATTGCCTACTCTGGCAAAGGCTCTCATCTTGAGGGTGTTCACATCACCTACTACTTGATTACTTTAAAACTAGAGATGCCAGAGATGGAACCTTGGACCTTCTACATGCAAAGCAAATGATGCCCTATCACTGAGCCATGCTCCTCCTTGTGCAGATGCTTTATCATTGAGCTGTCACTCCTCCCCCAGTTCTGAGACTCAAAAGCCAACAATTTTCTTACCTGCTTTACATAGTAAAAAGGATGCAATACTTCTTCTTTTTCTCTGTTTTCAGTTCCAGCAGCTGTCACAAACCTGAAAGTCACAGAAAGCACCACCAGGCGCCTGTCATTTAGCTGGACAGCTTCTCAGGGAGAGCTGGATAAATATGATATTTTTCTGTACAATCCAGACAAGTCTCTTCAGGATAGAGTTTCAGGAGAACAAAGTCTCCAGCAGTATTCATTCCAGAACTTAGTGCAAGGCCGGTTGTATAAAATGGTGATTGTTACCCACAGCGGCGAGCTTACTAATGAATCATCCATCCTTGGGAGGACAGGTAATTGATTCATTCCTGAGCACTAAGATGGACTTTAGCAACATTTAATGTCCGCTTTAATTGTATGAAGCTCTTGCTAGGAGGATTGCTAGTTCTCTGACAAGGTCATAAGGACTCCTACATTTGGAACACACACAAACACAAAGACACACACAGTTTGAGCATCTCCAATGTAATGCAAGATATCAAAGATAAGACCAAATGGGTGGTAACCATCATTCCGACTGAAGGCATATGTCTGATGTATAGTCATGGAATTTAGAATCCCATGTCAAGTTTGGCATGCTGAGAAGTTCAGCGTTAATTTTAAATGGACAATATATTCTAGTTATTATAGGTCCTGGGGAGAGTTTGAAAGTGTATTGGTGCTATGTGTGATATCAAGAAGGCTTAGAGGAAGACTAGGCAGCAAACTGTTCAGTTGTTAGCAGTCCTATCCCTTCTCCTTATTGAAAGGGCATCTTATGATTATAAAATATCATAAGCTTCTTCCTCATGTGCTTTAAGCACATGGCACTGCCTTGCAAGGCAGAACAGATGCCAACCCTGGCTGGAGTTTGAAAATTACCAGAAGGTGTGTCAGGCTGACTAGCTGCCCCTCCACACCCTGGAGAAGCACTTAAGTAAGACAAAAGAGGTCTTCCAGGAGTTCCTGCATATCTCATCACTGTACCCTTCTGTACCTTCCTCACCCCTCCTTCCTAATCTGAGCTATTCAGAGACCTGACAAGCACTCCCATCTGGCAGTTGCAGGACATCAAGCACATTTCTCACCTATAGTTCCTCCCAGATATGCTCAATCAAACCTTTCCCAATTTATTGTTTCATCTCTGGACAACCCATCAAGCGATTGTTTCAGGGGTAGAAGACATAATTCTGCCCCAGGGCACGTTTTACACTATAATTGAGCTGCTCCAGGCCCTGTGCTGTGTGTGTGGCCTGGACCCATCCACGCACCCTCAGATTATGTCTGAGCCCTCTCTTCCCCTTCCGTGAGATGCTGGCTATCCTCACTACTGCTTCCATGGACTTTCTTACCCTTCAGGACTGGTAAATATCACCCCATCCCAGTTACTCTTTCCATTTCCTCCCTGTTTTCTAGTTAGCTCTGTATGTATGCTGTGTGTGGGTTTTGTGTGTTTTCTCTTTTTGCTCTGTTAATAAAGAAACCTTTCCTGTTGAACACCCACCTGTTTACTTTAGAGTTCTCTAAGGGAATGATCCTGGAATATATTGGAAGAGATCTTGCAGTTACCCCCTCTCACTGTGTCTCCATGAATGCTAATTCCCCAACTCACAAGAATACCCTCCCCATTTAGGGTAACACAGTGCCCTGTGTAGCCTCAGCTACTCTTCTGTGGCAATTGTTTTCTGGCTATTTCTTATATTGGCGTTTTAATGAGATCAACGACCTATCTAAATAGCTATTTCTTTCTACTTATATAAGTTGCTCATATGATGGAAATACCTAATTCCTAACTACCTTTCAGGAAAACTGAGATGATTATTGTTCTTCCGCAGGTAGTAAAGGATCTGAATCTAAAGGGTATGCATTTCAGGGAAATTTAATGGGGAAGGTTTTGGATTTTCTAAAAGTGATGTGCTCCAATCTTTAAAATCCCAAACACGAAAAAAAATTCAAAAGGATGAAAGTAACAAAAATCAAAGACAGGAGATCTACATTACAATCCACCATTTGTAATATTTATGGAATAAGATCCAGACTGATGAACTTCCCATTCTTTTCTATCAAGGGAAACATTTCATGTGCAAGAGGATTTCTCATTACATTTCGGGAGTGCATTCCTGATTATAAATTAGAATGCAAACGCCATGTAGAATTTCATTTGTGCTTTGGCACTACTGGCTCAGAGTATCTAAGGATGCTTCCAGGCGTCTCAGGTTTGCTTTTGCATCAGTTCAATATGGAGGTTACCTGTGCCAGCCTGATGGTAACATGAGTAAAAGCAAAGCAAATTAGCAAGGAAGTTCACCAGTGATTTTTCCAAAATGAACACTTCATAAGTGCACAAAGCCATGCTTAGGGTCTCCAAATGGCTTTTGCGAGCTAAGCAGTGACAGGTTTGTAATGTTCAGTTTTAGAATTGCGTTTAATTAAATACAATTTTGACTACCTGTTTCAATCAAAAGACAAATTAGAAGGTGGATTATTTTTCTTTTGCCCATTTCTATTTTGTTTTCACAAGGTGACCATAATGAATCTTCTCCTTTACACATCCTAAAAACAAATACTTGAGGATGCACAGTAAATGCCCTCTGGCTCTTTTTTACCTTAGTTCCGGGACCAGTCAACAATCTCAGAGGATCCAGTCAAAACAAGACAGAAAGTCTGTGGTTCAGTTGGAGCCCTGCGCTGGGAGATGTTGATCATTATGAACTGAATCTTTATAACTCAAATGGCTCACAGAAGGAAGCACATTTTGTTAAAAATTTGACAGAATGGTGTTTCCAGGGCTTAGTCCCTGGCAGAAAATACGCTCTTGTTGTTGTTACCCATAGCGGTAAGCTGACCAATACAGCAAATGCTGAAGGAAGAACTGGTAAGAAGCTCGAGTTGCTTTCATATTTGTTTTATTGCTGCCATTTGTTGCCATTTCCTGTTGTCTGGTTCCTGCAAAATTGTGAAAGAGATTTCTTAATGATTGATTAAAGAGATAGGAATGTTTAGATGAGTCTGTACAGTTAGGGTATTTCTAAATCTCATATCCTGTTCCTTTGTGATCACAAGGAAATAAATTGAGAGCCTAGTTGTACCCTAAAGACTAACAAAATTTAATCCAGCACAAGTTTTTGTAAGTCAGAGGTCATTTCATCAGATGCACTGAAGCATTCAGTCATTAGGGAGATATATTTATACTCAAAGTTGTAGACAACAAAAACAGGGGAGAGATGTGACACCAAATATGTGGGCAGATGAGTACCAGGGGTAGCTGCCCCTGGCCCTGTGCTGGGGGTCCCACCACCCCATGGCTCCCATTCCCTCAATGGAGGGCAGATAAGAAAAAGAGCAGGTTCCCACTACTGCTAATCACAACCATCTTGCCTGGGGCTCAGGCCATCTACTCTCAGTGACAGCCACTCATGCCCCTCCCATCTAGGGCTCAGGCAGCAGACTCAGCAGTGTCCATTTGTGCCCACTCTGTCTGTGCCTCGGACAGCTGGCTTCCAGCAATGGCTCCCATGCACCTCACACAGGGTAAGGGCTGCCCCTTGCTTGGCCCTGGTGGAGAGGTGGTGTCAGTGATTCTGGAACCCCATTCTGGACCCCATGATCACCAAGACCACTTCTGTATGTGAGCAATACCTGGTGGAATCTTTGAACTCATATGACTGACTGAATAAGATGTGCTATCATCAGGGGATAAGTTACTTGTGCCCTGCTCCTCCTGCCTCCTATTTATGACTAGCAAAGAATAATTGATACAAATAGGCAAACTTGTGAAAGTTTGCTTAACACATATATCTTAGACAATTTCAAAACTCAGGCTCTCCGATCAGAGGGTTGGGTAAGCAAAAACACAGGAAAAAACAAAGAACCAAGACAGACAAGATGCTGGGAGATATGTTATTAGATCTTCCCAGTATTTTCAGAAGATTAATAGTTGTATGATGGGAGTAGGGAGAGTTCAACCCTTCTATCCTGACATGAATATGCTAATCAAAACTGCTCCTCCCCATGCACTTATTAAGCCCTGGAAAGGGGAAAAAGACAGGCATCTTCTCTCTGACAGTCTTTTTTTTCCTTTCCAGACCTAACAATATTGTGCTGGGGAGGAGTTTCAGTTGGTGAAATCGTGTGGGGAGAAAGGGTTAAAACCTTCCACCTTCTCCCTAGAAATATAATATGAACTGGAGCCCCACATGGCAGCTATTAGTCTTTCAAAAACAATGGAAGGATCTGATCATGGATATACCAGTTCAGTTTTTTGTCCACAAATTAGTTTTTCGCCCCCCAATTCTGTTAGTGGGTTCCTTTATACAAAGATTTCTGATCATTATGTTAAATGATAGTAACATGAGCTACAACTGAGGAAATCTCCAGGAGCTCAATAGGAGGTTATAAACACTCTCACCCTTTCACCCTATTTGCATCATAAGGATAATAATATTAACACATAATAAATATGTGGGTAAGAGATACAAGATAATATATGTGAAGCACTTTGAACACTCTAATGTGCTATAAAAATGCCATTATTGTTATTTATCATCATCGGTGTGTTAGGTGGTCTTGTGAAATATGATTATGCATTTTCCCATTTTCCTACTTTCTCTGTAGCACCAATCCCACCAAATTCTGTGTCATTTGCTGATGTCACAAACACCTCCTTATCCATCACATGGTTGGGTCCTCCAGACTGGACGGATTATAATGACTTTGAATTGCAGTGGACCCCAAGAGATTCTCTCAATGTCTTCAATCCTTACAGCAGTAGCAAATCAAAAGGTCGCATTGTGTATGGCCTTCGCCCGGGACGACTATATCACTTCAGTGTCAGGAGCGTCAGTGGCCCCGTTCGGAAAACATACAGTGAATCACTGTCTGGAACTGTGAGGACAAGTAAGATCTCAGTATGAAGCTTAAGAACTAGATCAGAATATTGGCCTACTGGCCACAGGAACAAAATCTGGAGAGGCTCAGTGGGGCTTGGGTGGGGATCAACAAAAATGGCTACTCTGCTTTTACAAAGACGTGCTGCCTTAAATATTCAGAACTGTGTGGCTAGAGACAGACCTTAATGAAGCAACCTGGTACTTTTAGCTAAGTGTTGTTTACACCTGATAGCAGATTCATCAATGGTTGGTTGCATGGAGTACCTCTTTGCTTTTCTAGATCATGTTTCTACAATACCTTATTTTGCAGAAGAGCTCAGAACTCACTTTAATTAGTGACTGCAATCCAGCAGTATTTGTGTGACTCAAAACATAACCTATTTCAAAAAGCTGTTGCAAATATATAATGGGAGAGCCACCTGGATTTCATGGAGGAGGGAAGGGCCACACAATGTGGCATTTAAATAACCATCATGCCCTTGAGAAACACTCTGTCAACCTTAGTTCATCATTAATAAATCAAGCATAACAGCTTTCTAACAGAAGACTGTTCTAAGGATGAACAAACAGTTTTGCAGATTTTAAAAATACTATCTAAATGATAACTATAATAGATGCAGAACATTAATATCATGGAATGAATCCAAGGAACTTAGAAACATGGTAACTATATAATCAGCTAGTCTAATGAAAAGCTAGCTTGAAAACCTTATTTCTGGATCCTAGGATTCATTCTCGTGCCACAAAGTAAGCACAAGATAGCACTCAGAAAGTTATTTGTTCTGTGTTCTGTCTCCTTTTATTTGAAGGGCCAGACAAGATACAAAGTTTGCACTGCCGGCCACAGACTTCTACTGCCATCGCATGTTCCTGGATCCCTCCTGACTCTGACTTTGATGGATATAGCATTGAGTGCAAGAAAATTGATACACAGGAGATTGAATTCTCCAAAAGGATAGAGAAAGACAAATCTGTGCTTAACATCATGACCCTGGTGCCCCATAAAAGATACTTGGTGTCCATCAAAGTGCAGTCAGCCGATATGACCAGTGAGGTGGTAGAAGACAGCACAATTACTATGATAGATCGTAAGTGTTTCTGGATATACTAGTTTGCAAGCATGATGTAGAGGAAAATGGGGGTGGGGGCCTTCCAGTGTGTGATACAAGACTCTGCAATGAATAACATGTGGACAGAATGTAGAACATCTGTTTTGTTGCATTCAGTGCATATTAATACTCCATACGAGTTTCAAGGCATTTAGTGTATTTTTAATTGCTAAACATTCCCTTGACTCATGTGTTAAGAGTCATCACGAGCAGGTTTTATATTCTAATCTGTCAGCAAAGCTCAGTCATCTCTTTGCTTTCCATTTGCAAATGGCTCTTTTCATCTTTTCCTCCTTTTTTGTCCTTTCTTGCATCCCCTGTTGGCTTCCTCTAGCCCTCCAAACAAGATAGCTGGAGATACCTTCCTTCCATGAAGCAGGAGATCTAGCTTCTCTCAAGTCTTTCTCCCTTCTCCTCTCAGGTGCACTTTTGCTTATTGCAGTGAGTGTTAATGGAGAAAAATTGCTTCTCTGAACCCCCATAGATTTAACCATTTCCCCTCATAGCAAATAACAAAAATGTTGTTGGTAGCAAACGGCTACCATTAGTTGAGCTGCTGTGATATCGTAGAAGGGTTGAGCAGTGAGGGCCAAGTTGCTCAGTGCCATTTTTTCCACGGGTTTTATAACTAGCATTCAGTCATCCATGGGCATTTGTTTTAAAGGTGGCATATGGTTTTATTTGCTGGTCCACATAGCCTTCTGGATGATACTTTGTTGGACCACATCAGACGAGCCTTTTGAGGAAAACAAACAGGCAACACAGCTATACAGGTCTATGAAAAACAACAAATCGACTGGGGGACAATTAGGCCACAAATGGTTTGGAGGCCTCTATAGTCCATGACCAGGGACCAAACATAATCACAGAGGGGCCCATCAGAGCTCAGTAAATCTCCTGGTTTTGCTGCAGGCTTGGAACTGCATAAGGACAGGGGTAATCAGTCACATGGCAGGTTGGCTGCATATGACTTAAAGGTATGACTTAGGGGGTGACAAACTGTGCAGGCCTCAGGTGTTGGTAGTGCCATTTACAGTGCCACCCTAAGCAGTGTTACATGCTTCTAAGTCCATGGACTTCAGTGGACAGAGGGGTATAATTTAGGATTGATCTGTTAATTTTGCTTATTGTCTGTCATTCTAGCTGACTGAAAGCTGGGACACCAAAAACAGGGATTTCAAATGCATATAATTTCAGCATTAAACATATCCCATAGATAGCTGAATTCAGCCTTGACAATATCACCTAGAAGTTACAGTCTAGATCTTTAAAAAAACTGTATGAAGTCTTGGGAATCTATATAAGAGCTAATTATGCTCTAATACTCCTGATCTGCATTTGCTTATCTTCAGGCCTTCGATATCTTTTGGTGAGGAAGAAGGTGCCACTGTATATGTTGTTCTGCTTGGTGCACAGCTTGTTATGCTGTACTAACCATACAGTGAATGGTCTTTGTAACACAACTGTTCCATCATCTAGGCCCTCCACCACCTCCTCCACATATTCGAGTGAACAAAAAGGATGCAGTCATCACCAAATCTTCCATTCACTTCACTTTCAACTGCAGCTGGTTCAGTGATACCAATGGAGCTGTGAAATATTTTACTGTGGTTGTAAGAGAGGCTGATGGTACGTTTTCATGCATTAACATGGTTCCTTTGTTATCATCTCCCAGAACTGGTTGAGTCACTGCAAATTTCCATAATATTATTACTTACATAGTGATCGAAAGAGATTAATTCTCAACAAAGATTTGGGAGAACCCCTGGGATTTACATTATTCTGATTGTAGTAATAGCACAGTATTTCACTTTTCCAATTACTCCTTTATAGATAGTGAAGAACTGAAGCCAGAACAATATCATCCTTTACCTTCTTATTTGGAATACAAACACAACAATTCCATCCAAGTCTATCAAACAGATTATTTTGCAAGTAAATGCACTGAAAACCTGGACACCAGTTCAAGGAGCTTTGACATTAAACTTGGAGCAGAGATGGAAAATCTGGGAGGAAAATGCGATCCCAGTCAGCAGAAATATTGTGATGGGCCACTCAAACCCAGGACTGCCTATAGGTCAGATTTATTGTGGCAATCGTGACACCAAAAATGTGGCATGTTATTTAGAACTGTGCTCTAGGTACTGAAACATTTAAGCTGATGTATATTAATAGCTCCAGTCTCCTGACGTTATCTGTGCTTTACTGTGCCATTTATAATAGCTTTCCCCCCACTCTGTCTCATAGGTATTGTCTGAACAGGTCTCTCACCCACATCTATGAATGCTACAGTCTAATTTATTATGTATAGAACTCTGTGAAATGAGAAACTGTGCCACTTTCACACTGATTTGTTACTCCAGTCCCTCCATGAACAGTCTCAGATCCCTAATCTTTCTATGTGGTGTCCTGGAAAATGAAAATAATAACACACTTATTGTTGACTATTCTGATACTGGGGATAGAGTGGTTTTCTGCCAGCAAAAGGACTCTTCTGTCAGGGGCAATGGGGAGGGGTCCCCACATGGAACCCAACGCTATTCCATGTTGTGTCCTGACCCGTAAGCATGGCATTTCAGGGGGCACAATGGGATAAAGAAAGTCAGGGAAGAGAAAAGTTCCATTCTACTTGCAGTGCTTTGGATCCAGCTCAACGTACTTGACTGTTTTGCTGGGATGAACACAACTGGAGAATCAAATAGCTCCAAATTCATTAGTTGGATTTTTCCCCATTTTCTTTCCTGTTCAGTTGTTTGTTTCTGAACAAGAATGTCAGCCTGGTATGACTGTCAGATATACACCTTTTCTTGTCACATCAGGGAGACACCACAAGTAAACAAAACTGTATTATTGTTGTTTGACTATGGTACCTCCATGACCACCAGATTTTTTAAAAGATACATCCTATATAGAATTGGTCATCCTTGTAGGAAACTTGTCTTTTGTGGACTCTTAGAAACCAATAATAAATGCCTCTTCTTTGGCCTTTTCTGTCTCTGAAACCCTCTGGCTAGAAAAACAATCTCAAAACCATTACAAGTTAGCCTACAGTGGCCAGGCCACATCTTCCTTTAAAATACTGTTAAGTTGTTTTCTTCCACAAATTTTAAATTGAATGAGCCTATCAAATAGGGGCATTTATCAGGCTGAAGACTTGCTGTGCCAGCAAATAAGCATTTAGGATAAGTATACCAGCTCCATTGCCAACACAAGATTAATCATGATGGAGGATTTTAGAATTAGAGTGTCAATTCTTTAGAAAAAAATAGACCAGCTCTTCCAAAAGTAGCCAACTGTGACTAGGAACAGAAAATACTAAAACAGAATGGCTGCAAAACCAGCTGTCTAATAGTGTAGCTAATCAAATAAGTTTCTTTCTAATGCAAGTCTATGCAGAGTTACAGTATCTGTGAGTTTAGACTAGTGTAACTTTGCACAGGGTAGCACAGCCAGTCTTACACATCTATGATTCACAGCTTTATAAACTGACTAGCATATTTTCCCCTCCCCCGTTTCTCCCATTCTGTGAGTCACTGCAAAACTGTCACTAGTATAATATATTTTCTCTGTCTGCATTCAAAATCCTTGTTTCACTTGCTTGCATTAATATCTCAGAAAATAAGTTTAAAAGTAGAAAGCAGGCTGGAAACTAAAAGATGAATGTGGATTAGGAAAATCTATTTGGTGTGACAAGATAGGGGAAAGGGCTGCCGTATCCCCCTCCCAAATCTGCCACCTGAGACTCCCACCTCACTTCACTGTACTGCAGCCGTAGGGAACTTTTCTAAAAAGATCAAGTAGGAAGCAGATACGCCTCTTACGACCAGTAATATCCCAGCCTCTAAAATGTGAATTGCAAATTAGCGCAGCATTGTCTTGAATCCAGAGGAGCGCTTGTGTTCGCAGAGAAAGATCCCTTCCATGAGAAGAGGAGCACCGTTCTCTCCAGCTCCATAGTTCAGATTCCAGATAAATGCGCTCTTTTTCTTGCATTGTAAAAAGTCAAAAGCACCTAGACTCTTTCAAAACTTATTAAGCATCAATCAAAGAACCATGATTAAAGCAAGATAAATGAGTAAGAATGTTACTTCCTACCTCCCAGTGAGGTCTAATGGAAAAATACTTGCCTTCCTCTCCTAGGATCAGTATCCGGGCTTTCACGCAACTCTTTCGAGATGACCTGAAGGAACTCCCTGAGCCGCTCTTCTCTGATACCTTTTTCTCTTTACCAATCACAACAGAGTCTGGTTAGTTTTACCTCTTGGGATATTTGAAACATGAGCTTTGCAGGAGACAAGTAAGACTAGGATGGACTTTGCAGACCTTGGCTAAGAGTTCTTGTCACCAAATCCGTCTAGGAAAAAGGTTGCAAGCCTTTTATTTAATGACAACCTGGAGAAAAAATCATCAGGCTTTTTGGAAAGAGGCTGTTGATAACTCTCTGAAAAGTTTCTGTGGGTGAAGGATGTAGAGTCTGCTTCTGCACAAAAGAGTGCAGCACAAAGTGGTCTAAAATCTGATCCATGGTTTAATTTCAGCAGTTGACCAGGACTTAGCCCCTTAAAGGGTTTCCAGGGCTAAAATTTAGCCTTATAAGGAACTTGTGAAGAAATAAATGGAGAATGGTGCATCTGAGCATGTGCAAAGTCCCTGTTCATGACTGTTCATTGGATAATGTATATAAATGCAGTAATCTGCACGTGTTTATTTTTGTTAATTTCACTTCATTTATATTCTGTCTCTCTTCCTGATGGGGACACCAAGCAGCCCACATCATTCTCTTCTCCTCCATTTTATCTTCACTACAACCCTGTGAGGTAGGTTAGGCTGAGACTATATAACTGGCCCAAGTTTACCCAGTGAGCTTGTGTGGCAGAGCAGGGAATTGAACCTAGGTCTCCCAGATCCTAGTCCATCTCTCTAGAAGGCATAAGGCACTAGGGATAACTGCACACCCCCTGGTTCAGCTCAGTGTCTGTTTGCCAAATGAATAGCGTCAATTAGCTAGTCAATGTGCATTATCTCTGCCTGGGAAGTTTGCAAAGAAAATATGCAACATATGTGGAAGCTATACATGTTAGGCAATTTTCAGCCATTATTCACGTTGTCCAATATCTGTGTGTATGTGTGTGTGTGTGTGTGTGTGCAGATCCATGCTATTGGTATCATCGGAAAACAAGAAGGAGGCAAGAATGCTCTATCATACAATGAGCATCTTTTAGCCTCAAAAATTATATACAGATTATTTATTTGATTTGTGTATTCAATTGTTTTAGAGCCCTTATTTGGAGTTATAGAAGGAGTGAGCGCTGGTTTATTCCTTATTATTATGATGGTGGCCGTCACTGCGTTTCTGGTCTGCAGGCGAAAAGTAAAGTGAGTAGAGATTTATGTTTCTTTCTTTCCAGTATTGAAGGAAATTCATATATACTGTGATACAAATTTCAGTGTATGTCAAAGAGATTCTTTAAATGTGGGAACTAATACTATGTTCTGAAAATAAGATGCATCAAGTGCGAAGCAGGAGCACATGGCAGCAAAATAGTTGTATTGTGGTGATTAATTCTTGAATTGTTCTTGCAACCAACGTCATGGCATGGTTCAAGTACCACGTGCTCTGTTAAATGACCATGGATTACTATAATTGTCCAGGTGCAGCCCATTTTACCAACTGTGATTAGTCAGAATCCACGAAACCATGGCTTGAGAGTAGACTAGCTGATGTTAATAAACCAGTCTTAACAATGAGTTTGCATTATGTATGAATGCAAACAGCCTGATTTAGGGTTGGATTCTGTCTAAACTGTGATGGGGGAAATCACTCCATGCATGTTTTGATCTTTTCAACAGGACCCAACCCTGAATCCTGATTTGCTCTCTGGTGCCACCCTTGCACACTTCCCAAAGATGCTTGGCCTAAGTGAAGGTGATGAAAACAACATTTGTCAAAGCAAACCATGCATTGACAGAGTGCCTTCAAGCCAAATCCTGGTTTCACAAACTCAGACTAGCTAAAATAAACCGTAGTTTTGTGTTGTGTCTGAACAAAGCATATTTGTTTTTGACCATGAGTGACCTTTCCTAGCAGGCCAAACCAACCCTAATTAATCAGATTTTGTGATTGTCGCATTTTTGTATTATAGTGGTGGTCACGAAAGACCCACAGCAAGGATGAGCATTCGAAGGGACAGGCCACTGTCAGTCCACTTGAATCTAGGACCAAAAGGGTAAGGTCAAAATGTTTGCCCCAGCACCACAGGGCAATGCATTCTGCCTATTTACCAGCTGATAACATTCTTTCTTTTCTTTCCAAATTCCTTAAAGGAACCGGAAAACTTCCAGGTAAGAGCTAATGCTAATTCATTGCACATAACATTCTTGCCTCTGATTTGGATTAAACAGTCACCTTGTTTATATGCTGTGATCTCAGCTGGGGATTTTTTTCTTTCGACTGTTTCAGCCCAATAAAAATAAATCAGTTTGAAATGCACTTCACTAAGCTTCAAGCAGATTCCAACTACCTCCTGTCCAAGGAATATGAGGTAAGACAGAAACAACGTGAGAAGAGATTGTTCAAATGGGCTGGTTGGGTACATCTGGCTGCAATTCACTATATATTTACTCAAGGACAGTCCAATTAAAGCTAATGGGATTATTGCAGAGGAAATGGATTGGAGTACACTGTGGGGAGGAGATGTATTTTAGGAGATTACATTACATATATGATTGCAGGTACTAAATGAGGGTGGGAGCGGCAGGGCATTGTGGAGCAACTAGCAAGTGTAGATGCCACCATTGTCTGCATGTGCTATATAACCTTCAGTGACACCAGTGATTTGTACAACAATATCTGCCTTTCCCATCTACTGCCCAATGGTACATTTACCTTCGGAGCCTGCACTACACCCTGTCCACGCACACTCAGACCCTGCATCTCCAGTCAGGGTGACTGATCCTCTGTAGGTTATTTGTCAGCCTCCAGGGCCTTTTATTGTTCATACACATTTAAACAGACCTACAACTTTCTGAACTCTGAGCTTAATTTGGTATGGTGAGAAGTTGACTGTTTTATCAAACAGCAGCTTAGTACTGGAAGAGCAAGATGTCGGGAAGGGGTTGCCCTAGGAAAGAGGAGGGGGCAAAGGCTGGCTATGCCTTGCTTATGCCTCGAGGCAGATTTGTTGAATATCAGCCACATACAGTTTTATTCCCACCCATTGGCCTTGGATAGCGGATGTTCTGTAGGGACCCCCATACATTAGCATCATTTAACTGTTTTCATCTCCCCTTTTTTGGCCTTTTACAGGACCTGAAGGATGTGGGTCGAAACCAATCATGCGACACAGCACTTCTGCCAGAAAACCGAGGGAAAAATCGATACAATAATATATTGCCCTGTAAGTCTAACAGTGGACATGATGAGCCTTTTCTTCTTCCTCTGTCTTTTCAGCAGGAACAAGTGGGCATATCCTTCATGCCAGTATCCTCCCTGGCAGCAAAGCATCTCTGGCGTCAAAAGGTCTTATTCTTTGAAATTCATTATGTATGCCCTCAAAAAAGAGTTTGCTGACTTCATACTGAAATACGACGACTAATAATGTTCACCCTGGTTATCAAAGCTTCAGCTGCTAAGCCAATTTTGCTGAATTGTCAGTGTTGATGGTAGGCAGATGTAGCAATAAATAGGAACCTCCTCATGCATGGCTGATTTTATGAGATCTGCCCCCAAAGCTAAACAGCAGAGTTACTTCCAAAGTAGTCTTTCAAAAAATCAGCAACTGAACTCATTAATGTATGTTCATAAATCACTTACCCAGTGGTACTGATTTGGTAGACAACAGACTCTGTCCATAAGAATAAATTTAAAATCAGTTGGATTCCTTATGTGGCTTTATAAATATAGACAGAGAGTGTGTTTTATTTCCAAAGAAAGCAAATATTTTTTATCTGCAAATAACAAAAATTCTACTTGAATATGTAGTGAAGAGAATAACAGATGGGGAAAGATCCCAGCAGTACTTACTGGGAAATCACTAAGAGTTGCTTTGCAATTCAGCATGGTGTCCTTGGGGCGCCAAATACACTTATCGGGGGGGGGGGGACATGATTACTCTCTTTAAATATTTGAAAGGCTGTCATTTGGAGGAGGGCAAGGAGCTGTTCCAGTTGGCAGCGGAGGATAGGACTCAAAGCAATGGGCTTAATTTACATGCAGAAAGGTACTGTCTGGATATTAGGAAAAACCTTTTCATAGTCAGAGTAGTTCAAAGCTAGAATCAGCTGCCTAGGGAGGTGGTGAGCTCCCCCTCACTGGCAGTTTTCAAGAAGAGGCTGAATGAATATTTGTCAGAGATGCTTTAGGCTCATCTTGCATTGGGCAGGGGGTTGGACAAGAAGGTCTGTGTGGCCCCTTCCAACTCTGTGATTCCGTGATTCTCTACCCACTATGTTAATTTGGCTGCATCAAGGCAGGAATTTTTCCATGCATGGGTAGCAGGAAGCCTCCAGGGTAAATGGAGTGTTCACATGACATCATGGCCGAATCCACACTTATTCGGCACAGCGCTAAGCAGGCGGAGTGAGAGCGTCTTTCTGGCGTGTTTTATGATGTCATCGTGCCACAAGAACAGCATCATGGTGCGATGACATAAATCATGCCAGAAAGACTGCTTAGGACTGTGCCGGTAAGTGTGGATTCGGCCCAAGTCCCACCTTGGCACAACCCCTCTGGTTCCTGTTTTTTTTTTCTTCCTTTGAGCCAAAGAAAATAAAAACCTAATTTTCTCCAGCTCAAAGGCAACATTGTGAGGTGGCTATAAGTGGAACATCCATGTGGATACTCCATTTGTAGCCACTGCATGGAGGGCGGGGGGTGGAGGTGGAGCTCAGCTCTGCTTTCAAAGTGACATGGGGAAACTTGCAGCCCCAAACCATCCCCCGCCCCTGTAGTCCTTAAAAGGGCTTTTTAAACACTTGGATCAGCAGAGAAAGAGAGGGGTCTGGGCTGGGGAAGCAGCAAAAAATGTCATCACATCTGAGCTTTTGTGTAGTCACAATGATGAAAGGGGAAGAAGAAGCAGGAGGCGGCAGCAGGACCAAAGCCAGAAAAGGATGTATGGATGCAGTTCTTGACCGTTGTTGCTCCTCTTGTTATTCCATAGTAGGGGTATGTTTTCATGCCTTTGTGTAGATGCAGCATCAATTGGCCTTCTTGGTGTGCAAAACTCCTCCCTGAGCCTGCACTGTAATGCTGCTTGAAAGTCGCACATCAGTCCTATGCCTTCTTTCCAACTCTGTTTGACAAGGGCAGTTTGAGCTATTCAAATGGGCCAAGGAATCCAAGCCAAGCAGCCCCAGAGGGGCTGCTCTAATGGGGCTTGATCAATTGTGACAGTGACAAGAGGCATTGTGACTTGCCATGCCACTGCCACCACCACTGTAACTTGGCTTGGCTGGCAACTGCCCAATAGAAAATGTCCTAGTAAAGTTAAAGGGCAAATCTGTCCCTGCTGCTTGCCTCCCTTGGGATGGCAAACGCAAGCCACGGTGTGCCATGCAGCTGTGTTTGCCTTATTGTATTACCAGATATTTCCTCAGGCCTGCTCTGCCAAATGAAAATTTTAATTACCTATACTATTGGGACTTTTTTCTTATCTGTGGAATTTGGCAGAGATGATCGCTTGGTGAGAGTACAGTTCCAGAGGACATCATTCAAATTGGGCAGAGAGACAGTACAGACAGAAATGAGTTGCCTGTAGGACTGTTCATCCTTTATGTCTGAAATTTGGCAGGGCGGATCTATTGGTGAGGACTGCAGCCTTTTGAAAAAAAATGCATACAGTTTCAATGGAAAACAGTTACAGCTTAACTGAGTGTATTTTCTACTGAAACCAAAGGAAACAAAAATGGGTAAAATAATCTAATAATAAATGAAATAAAAATAAATGAGTTTTAAAACAAAATGAAAAAAATGCATACCTCTAGCAAATTCCTATATAGAATGGGGAACAAAGACTTAAAAAGGGGCTTCTCCACCCTTACAATATTATCTTGAGCAACATAATTTTGTTTTCCTACTAAAATCAAAAAGAGTCCAGTAGCACCTTTAAGACTAACCAATTTTATTGTAGCATAAGCTTTTGAGAATCACAGTTCTCTTCGTCAGATGCATGGAGGGCAAAAAGAAACTGGTCAGATATAGAGGAGGAGAGGGGAGGGCGGAGTAGATGCAAACAGCTCCTTCTGATATGGAGATGCAAACAGCTCCTTCTGATACGGAGATCAGTTTGCTTCTGTTAAGGAAATCAGTTACCTCTGATAATGAGATAACCATTCATAGTCCCTATTCAGTCCCAGCTTGACAGAGTCAAATTTACATATGAATTCCAATTCAGCAGCTTCCCGTTGGATTTTGTTTTTGAAAGGTTTCTGTTGAACTACAGTGACCTTTAAGTCTTTGATGGAATGTCCTGGTAGATTGAAGTGTTCTCCCACTGGTTTCTGGATGTTGCCATTTCTAATGTCAGATTTGTGTCCATTTATTCTTTTACGTAGAGGTTGGCTGGTTTGTCCAGTGTACAGAGCAGATGGACATTGTTGGCACACGAGGGCATATATCACATTGGAGGATGAGCAGCTGTAAGAGCCAGAGACAGTGTAGTTGATGCCATTGGGTCCTGTAATTGTATTCCCTGGGTAGATATAAGGGCAGAGCTGGCATCTGGGTCTGTTGCAGGGCCTGGTACCTGTGCTGGTGACTCTGCTAGCCGATTCATGATTGTAAGTGAGAAGTTGTTTAAGGTCGGGGGGCTGTCTGTAGGCAAGGAGAGGTCTTCCACCCAGGACTTCTGAGAGAGAGGTATCATTTTCCAGGATGGGTTGTAGCTCACTGATGATACGTTGGATGGGTTTGAGCTGGGAGCTATAGGTGACAACCAGTGGTGTTCTGTTGTTAGTTCCTTTAGGTTTGTCCTGGAGCAGGCTGTTTCTGGGTACTAGTCTGGCCCTGTTGATTTGTTTCCTCACTTCATTTGGTGGGTACTGTAGCCCCAAAAATGCTTGTTGTAAATCTCTTAAGTGGGAGTCCTGATCAAGAGCATTGGAGCAGATACGGTTGTAACGTAAGGCTTGGCTGTAGACAATTGACCGAGTGGTATGTTTAGGGTGGTAGCTGGAGACATGTAGATATGAGTATCGGTCTGTGGGTTTCCGGTATAAGGTAGTATTTATCCGTCCATTATGTAGTTGTACAGTGGTGTCCAGGAAGTGTACCTGTTGTGTAGAGTGGTCCAGGCTCAGGTTGATAGTAGGGTGAAAGTTGTTGAAGTCCTGATGAAATCTCTCAAGGGCTTCCTTCCCATGGGTCCAATTGATGAAGATGTCATCCAAGAATCTTAAGTATAGTAGTGGTTCCAGTGGATGGGAGCTGAGGAAGCGTTGCTCCAAGTCCGCCATGAATATGTTAGCATATTGTGGTCCTACTAGAAACTCCAGCCATGAACATGGAGCATGAGGGGTTATTTGTTGTTGTTGTTGTTTTTAAAACTGCATTTAAAAAAAAATTATTTGTCGTTGCCAGCATGACTTTCCTTTGAGTTAAAATATTCTGCATCCAACTTCTAACACAGCTAGATGAAAGGCACTGTAGAAATATGAAACTGACTACACAGAACCAGATACTCAGATTCATGCTATTAAAACATTAATAATGAGGATCCAGTAATCATATATTTCCAAAAACTCTCTTTCACAGATGACACAACACGAGTGAAACTCTCCAATGTAGATGATGATCCATGTTCTGACTATATCAATGCCAGCTACATCCCAGTAAGTCTCTTTTTTTGCTTTTTATAGTTGTAATAAAAAATATTGCCCTGACTGGGGATAGCCTAGGCAAGCCTGATCTCGTCAGATCTCAGAAGCTAAGCAGGGTCAGCCTTGGTTAGTAATTGGATGGGAGACCTCCAAAGACGACCTCCAGGGCTGATATGCAGAGGCAGGCAATGGCAAACCACCTCTCTTAGTATGTTGCTTTGAAAACCCAAGTAGAGGTAGCCATAAATTGGCTATGACTTAATGGCTTTTTCCACCACCAATAAAAACATTAGACGTTCTCTGTAATCAGATTCTTGTATCTCTGATCTACCATTCCCTCCCCCAATACATTTTTACTTGAAAGCCTGAGAATGGTACTTGTTGCCTTAAAACTGGGCTTCAGTCACTGCTTGAGGCCACTTACTAGGATTGCCATAGTTATAGCCCAGCATCATTATAATCAGCCAGTTTTCAAATGTCACTTCCCAGGCAGAACTGGTACAAAAAGGTGCAACCATTTACTACAATTGGCACCAAATGCCTGAAACCACATTTAATCCTGAAAACATTTGCACTTTGCATTAAGGTAAACTTGACAAAGCTTGTACAGTTATTTTTGCAATAAAAGGTAGCAGAACATTGCTCTCCAAATGAATTCATTTCCATGATTCTCTCTCCCCCCCATAGCTATATTGATCTTTTACTTTCCTCATACAAACTAGACTGTTGTGAATATTCTAATTTTGAATGTTTTATTCTGTCAGAAGTTAAAATATTACAATGCAATGCTAAGCAGAGTTACATATTTCTAAATCCATTGAAGCCAATTGGCTTAGTAGAGTGTAAGAAGAGTTCATCTGGTGATTTAGACAGCATGGCATCTGCCACCACATTTCTGCTTAGGTTTACCACAACATAGATTATGAATATGAAGAATTAGTCAATACCTCCCAACAATGTTTCAGTAGTTTATATAACTGACTTAACCCACAGTTTTAAAAAATCTTGGAATAAGTTTTAGCCATCCTGACCTGTATAGTCCAGGCAAGCCCCATCTCTTCAGATCTCGGAAGCTAAGCAAGGTTCAGCCTTGGTTAGTAATTGGATAGTAGACCTTCAAAGAAGATAGGGTCACTGTGCAGAGGTAGGCAATGGCAAACCACCTCTGATAATCTCTTGCCTTGAAAACCCCACAAGGGAGTGCCATAAATCATCTATGACTTTACAACACTTTCCACCACCTCCATCACCACCACCACGTTTTTGCCACGCTCAGGATCAGAATTTTTTTTAAAAAAACTTATAAAGCTAATTATTTATCCGGAGCATTATCTTTCTGAGATAAACCTACTTTCTCATTGGGTGGTGTATAAGCTGGATTGTGTGGTTTGGTCATACGAGGAGAAGAAGAGTGATTGGTAGAAGGACGAGGCCTGTTGTATGGCATAGTGGTTGTATAGATGACCTTTTGATTATTTATAGCCCTATGATAAAGTTTGTTGATACATCCTTTTCTCCTACTACCCTTCCACTCCTAAATATTAAAACATGTTTTAAGCTCTGTGCTTTCATGTCATGAATTCAGGCTCAATTATTTCTGGTGTCTGGTTAGGTCTCTGGTTATTAGCTAGGTATCCAAATTAATTGTAGTTTTCTGAACTGGCAGGGCAATAATTTTCATAGGGAATACATTGCAACTCAGGGACCTCTGCCTGGCACAAAGGATGATTTCTGGAAAATGGCATGGGAACAGAATGTTCACAATGTTGTCATGGTAACACAGTGTGTTGAGAAGGGCCGGGTGAGTAAATAGTTTTCTTGCTTATTAATTACTTCAAAAGTTGTATCAAAAATAGCACCAAAATAACCTAGCCAAGCTCAAGACCTGTTGCATTCTACATTCTATAATTATATAACAAGAAAAAGGGCACTCCTTGAAGATCTTGGCTACATATGCAAGAAAAGGTCTGTACAAGAAAGTCAACTAGCCCTGTGGCTTGGAGCCACATTATAGTGCAGGTTGTCAGGGCTTGCAGCAGCTGCCACTGGGTGGGGCGCTGGGCGGTCTGCTCCTGACATCAAAGGGGGGCCAGGGATTCAGAAGGACCCTGCTCTGTGGAAGGAGGGACGGTATACATCACCCAGACTCCCTCTCAATCCACTCACCCTCTTTGGTCTCTGCCATCTCCTCCTTCACCCACTCTCCTCTTCACCTTTGCTCTCACACTGCTCTGCTTCCACACCACCACTCCTTACTCACACCCAACCACCCCAGAGCTCTTCCCAGCCAGCTTTTATAGGGCCTTCTCTCAGCACCCCACCCTCCTTGCAGGTCCTGCCTGCCAGGCCACACCCCTCCTTGGCCTCCCAGCATTGGCCTGGGCTGTCTCAAGCTGCTGCAGCTGGGGTAGCTGGCTGGGCTGCCTGGATCAGCAACAGCTGTGTTATGTTGGCTGACTGCCAGGCCTCTGTGGCTGAGCTGATTACTGGAGGTAGGCCCAGCTGTGGCCCCTTGGCTGGCTGCCCAGCTCTTCCCACAGAATGCCTTCAGCAGCTCCACCTGGAGGGGCTAGGTTGTGAGCATCTCCTGAGCCAGGCTGCTGTCTTCAAGCTGAGTGGAGGCTGGGGCGTGGCTCTGAGCTGCTGTGGCTGCTTCTCCTCCCTGCCAGGTAAGAGCTCTGTTTGGGCTGCTGCTGGGCCCCTATTCCCCCTGCCTTGGCCCTTTTCTTCTGGCCTGCTTAGCTCCCTCTCCTCCCCCTGGAGGGTGGGACTAGCTGGTCTCTCCCTGCTCCCTCCAGCTCTCTGAGGCTTTGGCCTTTTGCCCCTTCCCCATGGAGTAGGCAGGTCCTGGACCTGGTTGCTGGCTGGGGTGGCAGGGCCGCTGCCTCCCGGTTACCTCCCACTGTTCCCTCCTGGCAAGTCTGGGGGCTGGGGCTCAGACCCCAGACACAGGTCAGATGATCTTTAGGAGTGGACCCATGTTGTCATATTCCAGAAAAAAACAGAATATATTGTGGGTCACTGTATAGTCTTGGTTCTACTGTTTTCAGTTCTATTACTCAGAAATGGTTATGATCTCACTGGTGCACAAGGTAGCTATTTCCACAAATCTTTACTTCCACACAATGTGATGATGCCCGTATGTTTTCCAGAGTTGTAGTTTCTTGGTAGCCTTGTCACAAAACTGAATTTTTATGACAAACAACTGCCTATGAAATTTTTCTTAGGATATCCAAATGATATAGAGTCAGAAACTATAAGGACAGGAGAAACAGAGTTGATAATGGTCATAACCAAATCAGCATGTTGAAAATGGAGTTTGATTGTAGCCTAGCAGAGTTCAATATCTAATTAAACGGTACATATCATTGCTTCATCATATGCCCAGCTCAAAAACTTGTTCATAATATCATGTCTCAGCCCATCTTGAAGGCTTGTGGTAGAATGGCAGCTGTGTGGGTAGAAAGGCACATAATGATGTATTTCAGTTTGTATGGAAGTACTCTGTTCATGCTGTCAGCAGCACACTGATATATGCTGGCACATACTGGTGCAAATATGTGTGGCAAGACAAAACAAATGGATAGTGTATAGTCTATTATTACTCTTAAAGCCATTCTCAGTGTAAAAGGGAGCTTTTCATAAGACACAGTGCATTAAAGGTTGGCATTAAAAAAGATGCCTTAAGTGTTGACAATCTGAGATCTAAGGCCTGCATTCCGCAATAGTCAATTGTATCATAAAGTCTACATTATACTTCTAGCAGAATATATCATCATGCATTTGCCATCCATGTCCAGAAACTGGTGTAATTATATAGAATTGGTTGAAAATCTGATTATTCTCCTAGTGATGAAAAGGAATGAAGGTAGAAAATGATGTTATTTAAAGTGGGCATTTTTTCCTCTGCAGGTAAAATGCGATCATTATTGGCCCTTTGACCAAGATTCTTTATATTATGGAGACTTAATAGTCCAAATGCTATCTGAATCAGTGCTCCCAGAATGGACAATTAGAGAGTTTAATGTTTGCAGTGTAAGTATATATAATTACTTTAGCAAGCTTTCTCAAATTTGAAGTCAAGTGTTCTGGCCCAGTCTGATTACTAAAGAGATTATCAGTGTCCTTGATTTTATTTTATTTCCATTATACCCTACCCTGATTTATAGAAAACACCATAAAGTAACTTACCTTCTTTATCCAGACCAACCCATGTATCAAAAAATAGCAACTTTTTAAGTTCCATCAGATAGGACATTCAGAACAAAAACCAAAAAAGGGGGATGCAATAGAATGGAAACAGGTGGAAAAGCCCCAGGTTGCCAGTTCGAGACTCTTACAAGAGAGTATAGGTTTGTGTTGTAGGTTTTGCATTGCAAAACAGGTTTTAAGGTGCCCAAAAGACATTGTGAAGCCTGCAATACATGGTAAGACTCTTCCAGCTGTAGACTTGGCGCTTTTCTCTCTTTTTCTATTCCACCAAGCCCCTTTTTGTTTGTTTTGTTTTGTTTTGAGTTTTGTTCAGAACATCCAGCCTGGTTAAGATTCCTGGGGACCCAAAAAAATGTTATAGAGTATGTGCTAACTTAAAATCATGGAAAAGTCAGCATGAGAGTCAGTGGTGGGTATTTATTTATTTATAATCCTCCTTTCTCATTGAGACCCAAGGGGGGTTATACAGTGCAAGTGAATACAATATAATCTACAGCTATGACATTTACAGAGCAAAATACAATATGATGTAAAGGTAGACCATTCAATGAACAGATACAATAGGATATGGTAGCAGAAGATTTGAAAGCAAGCATAAAACCAAAACACAGAGATGACACCTTTTTGAAACAAACTATCTAGAAGGAGCATATCTACATTAGCAGACAGTATCCAGTAACACAGACTATAGCCCCTCCCTGTCACAGCATCTCTCTGAGCTATTTCTTATAACACAGCCCTGTGGTCTGAGTCGAAAGCCCTCCTGAATAATTCAGTCTTGCATAATTTGCGGAAAGCCAGGAAAGTGGGACCTTTCCTGACCTCTTCAAGCAGGCCATTCCATAACGTGGGGGCTACCACAGAGAAAGCACGTGTGTGGGCAGCTGTTGGTTTTGCCCAACTGTGGGGTGGTATTTGCAGAAAACCCTGTTCAAATGAAGGATGCTGCAGTGGCAGAAAATAGTGAGAGACTTGATCCCACAGAGATGAGGGGCCAAGGCCATGAAGAGCTTTGAACGTGATAGTCCTGACCTTGAATTGAGCCTGGTAACTGATGGGTAGCCAATGAAGTTATTGCAGAATGGAAGTGATATGCATGCTTTGTCTAATACATTGAAGTAAATGGTGTTCTACACCAGCTGGAGTCTGCAAGTTGGCTTTGAGGGGACACCTATGTAGATGCATTACAGATACCCAAATCAGCCATTTCAAGGTAGTGGGCAAGCCTGAGTTGAGAGGCCTTTTTTGCCTATGCATTTACTTGCTTCTCTAGCTGCAGTGCTGGATCCAGTATAACCCCTAGGCTCTTAGCTGAGTCATCTAGGGTCAACTGAACCCCATCAAAGGTAGGAAGCACAATGTCCTTCGAGATATCTGCTTTTCCAACCAGCTTCACCTCCATCTTGTCTGGGTTCAGTTTCAATTTGTTTGCTTTCAGCCATTTGACAGCTGCTGTCAAGCAGTGGCTCGGTCCCTCTATTGCACCATCAGGAGATCTGCATAGTGAGATACAGAGCTGGGTATCATCTGCATATTGGTGGCATCCAATTCTATAGCTACAAATGATTTCTTCTAAAAGTTTTATGTAGAGGTTAAATAACATGGGGGATAAGACTGTGCCTTGTGGAACCCCACGAGATAATTCCCATATTAAGGATAGCTGGTCTCCAGTGGCAACCCTTTGAGTCTATTCCATGAGGAACAGTTTAAACCAGCCCAAGGCACATCCCCTGATACCTAAATCTGCCTCCAAACACCTCAACAGGATAGCATCTATCAAAAGCTGCAGATAGATCCAGGAGGAGCGGCAATGAAACATGGCCTTTGTTTACATTCAGGCAGAGGTCATCAACTAGAGCCACCACAACCGTCTCCATCCCACAGCCTGGCCTAAAACCCGACTAAAAAGGGTCCAGAGCACAAGTAGTTAGAATGCTAAATTAGGACTGGGGACACCTGGGTTCAAGTCTCCAGTCTGCCATGAAGCTCAATTTGAGCCAGTAACTAGCCTAAGCGACCTCACATCATATGGGTAAAGGGGGAATGGTGTTTGCCATCCTGAGCTCCTTTGAAGAAGTGTTGGGGGGCAAATCTAATACATTTAAAATGTACACAGAGAAGCATCTGACTCCGAGATTAGATCTATGAACTGCCAAATCCCCCTCTTATTTTTTGTTTTCTGGTCTGACACACTTAAAAAGAAAAACAAGAATCGCCATCACTTCTCTGATATTCTACAAAATGAGAAATATAGTGTGATCGTGTGTGTTTCCTGTTGCTTATTTTCCTCTCATCTTTTAACTGATTGGACAGGAAGAGCAGCTTGATTCTTCTAGACTTATTCGTCAGTTCCATTACACTGTGTGGCCAGACCACGGTGTACCAGAAACCACCCAATCTCTCATCCAGTTTGTGAGAACCGTACGGGATTATATCAATCGAACGCCTCATGCTGGACCAACCATAGTGCATTGCAGGTATGAGAAGAAGCTGATCAACATGCTTGTGTAGAAGTCCTAGAACTGGAAAGGGCCTTAGGCACCATCCCGTTCAACCCCCTGCTCAGTGCAGGAAATGCAAGGCTGGCGCATTCCAGACAGATGGTTTTCCAGCTCTGAAGAGGCCTCCATTTAGTTTATTGAAAGGCCCATTGAGGAGATGTGGATTTCAATAGTTAAGCAGCAAGAAAGGCCATCTAAATGTTACACTGGGAATCTGGGCCAGGGGCATCTTTAGAAGTTTGAAGCAAAGTGTGGTAAGGCTGTTTTATTTGCAAATCAGATTTAAGCGGCAGGCATTTTCCTGGAAAGGTGCTAAATGGGATTTTGCTGTATTTCCTATGATTTTAATTTTTGAAATAGTAACCTGGCTTTGAGCCACAAGGGATATAAATATTTTAATAAATCAATAGGGGGCAATTCGTATTGGAGGCCAGGCACAGGGGAATAGAGCTAATTCTTCCCTAGTGAAAACTGCTGCTCCCAAGATCTAAAATTAATGTCTAGTTTGTTGCTAACTGTTTCCCAGCAATCAAATGTAACTGCCAAGACTTCATTCTGGTGATGATGATCAGTGGGGTATACTGAACACTGGTACTGCTGTTCTCCTAGTTATAAACAGAAAGGATAAAACAAAATGTTAAAACTGATGGGGATCTCAACTTGAACTATTTGCATATAATAACAGCAAAGAGGGGGGAAATTAATTTGGGAGGCACGGTTTCCACTTTCTTTTTCAGCGCTGGTGTTGGGAGAACAGGCACGTTCATTGCACTGGACCGAATTCTTCAGCAGCTAGACACAAAGGATTCTGTGGATATTTATGGGGCAGTGCATGATCTGCGGCTTCACAGGGTTCATATGGTTCAGACAGAGGTAAGTTTTGGCTGTGGGATGCCATTATTGTTGTGACTGTTGTGATAGCAATAATAATAGTAATAACAGGTGGGGACCAGCAAGGACTTACAGTGGGTATCTCATTTTCCCCTCCCCCACCATGCCCTTCTTCTTTCTCTGCCCCCCCATAGCTTCTCCCTTTTTCTTGCTTCTTTGTCTCCTTCCCACCCACCTTTGTCTGCGCCTCATGTTCACTTTCCCCCCTTCTCCCTCCAAGCAGTCTCTCCCCTATGGCCCAGCTGAGTTGGGCCCAGTTGCATGGTGGGAAACCTGCAAAGACTTGCAGGGCGTACTTCACTTTCCCTTGTATTCACTTCCTCGCACTATTTACTCTTTCCCTCTTCCTGGCAGCTTCCATATACTTGCCTGTCCCTACATCCTTCTCAATCCACTAAACAATTTAGCATTTACTACCCCCCATGTTTGTCTATACTTATTAATTTACTTCATTTATATACTGCCTTTATCCACAATGGCAAACCAAAGCAGCTTACATCATTCACCATGTTTCCATATTATCCTCACAAGAACCGTGAGAGGTAGGTTAGGCTGAATGTATGACTGGATCAAAGTCACTCAGTGGACTTCCACAGCAGAGTGGTGAATTGAACCTGGATCTCACAGAACCTACTCTGAAATTCTAACCACTACACTACACTTTCGGGGGGGGGGGGTGCTGCTGCTATTGAACAGTAGCAAGCAGCCAGGCCTGGGTCAATCATGCAAGTAATGTGGTGTCGAGTCAGTGGTTGTTTCTGGGGCTGGCCCCAATAAGTCCTCCCTCAAAGGCTAAAACAGTCCTGGAAAGGGGCCTGCCTCTTTCTCTTGCCTTCTCCTGACAGAAGCTGAGCCTGGAATACTGGCTAAACTGTTATGGTTACTTAGCAAAAGCCCCTGAGTGCATCTGGTTAAAGTACAGGCACTCTTTTTATCATTTTGTTTTGTTTTTTTAATTCCCCGGATGCTTTTTTTTTTTTTTAGATTTCAGATTTTTCTGCAAAGCTGTGGCATTTTTCATGTGTGAAAGAAGATCTGTTTTGTCTGTTCATGGCTCCAGTCTCCCAGTTTAAGTATTCACAGATCAGAGCCACTTGGCTACTAGTATATAAGATAATAAATGTCAAAATAACCAGACCCCCACAACCTAGGACAGCCAGGTCTCCCACTATAGCAGGAAACTTCCCATCCTGAAACCCGCATTCCCTGCCACTGTTTGACAGGGTAGTGAGGGAAATGGGGGGGGGGGCGCAATTCAGCAGTGTGCTGATGCAGTGACACCATTTCAAGTATGAATCAGAAGTGACACCATCACTTCTGATGGTGTCACCATTACACAGACTGATGTAATGCCATGCCAGAAAGGACATTGTGCCATCAGTGTGATGTCAGTAAGGTAGGTGCCCCCCCCACAGTCTCTTTCCAGATGCCAGCACTGGGCTAGCAACCCTAATGCGGCCACAGAAGAAATAGTCTAATTCAAATCAACATATGAAATTCAGATGCACCCTCTTTTGTTTTATTGGCTCCCTATTCCCTAATCCTTCAACCCCCAAAGGTCTTTTGCTGTTCACTCCCTTCCTGACACGGCTTCTCCTGCCCCTGGCTTTATGTGAAGTTCCTCTCCAACACCTATTTCTGCTTGACATTTCATTCTCTGTCTTTTATGTCTCTTCCACCCCTTTTGCCACCAGATGTCTGCCACCCCTCCTACCCCTGGCCCCCTCAATCATCAAAACATCTTTGTCCAGTCACTCATTCTGTGCCCCCCACACTAATAGGTGTCTCCTGCCAACAGATCATCATAAGCTCTCCATGAGATTTTTCCAGCTCCTCTTTTTCCTTGTACCCTCATTTCCTCAGCACCCAGCACTTCTTTTCCTTAGGCCCGTGCCTGTTCCATATATCCTTCCATCCAACTGCTAGTTCTCAGCTTCCCACACACTGTCTTTTTTCCTTCAGTTAACCTGCCTCTGAACTCCGCACCATTGAGCTTCCAAATCTTAAAGTTATTCTTGTCTTTTTGCACCATGCTGAGTCATCATGCAATCTCTTTGAATTTCTGGGCAACGGTGCTCTAAAAGAGATTTGCTTGTGGCAGCATTGGCATTTCTTCTTTTTCAGTCTCATGGCACAAGAACCACTTGAACATGAGTATTATTCTGTTATCTTTCATAGTCACCTTTTGTAAACTTTTACTTCGGTGCTTTCTAAACAGGGATGGGCTTGCATGGTTCCTCCTTTGCTGGTGCGCAGCAGCAATGGGGTTTCCATACGGCAGGTTTCCAGCAGTTTATTTGCCCCAGTCTCCCAGCAGTGGCCATCCCTCTTCGTAGGCCCACCAGAGCCTTTGCACTTTTAAAAAGAATATCATTATATCGATATAACACTGTACCAAAATATGTACCAGGTTCTTTGAATTCCCAGCTTTTATTTTTTAAAAAGTCTCCATCTCGTTCTGTTGCCTTTCCACTTATATTTCTGCAAGAAAAAGAGCTAAAGACATACTTAAAAAAAATAAAAGTTGGGAATTCAGAAAACCTGATGCACATGTTGGTGTAATGTTACATTGATATAATGATATTCAAGTGCCCAGTTTTTTAAAAAGGCCCTTGGAGGCAGGGGGAGGAAACAGCCATTGTGGTGACAGGGTTAGGGGAAATGACTGCCATGTGAGTAGGAAAATCTGAATTTCCCCACCCACATAGCATCCACCCAGGCTTTGCAGCAGTCTTTCCCAAAAGTCTAGCACAAACCGAGTTTCAGAAAAGCTGAGGAAACCCCAGGGGTATATGAATGCACAGTGATGCTTTGGGGAAGCAGGGAAAACCTCACTTTGCAAAAGCATTGAACAAGGAGCAACTAACCTGTGTGAAAATGGCCTATTACAAAAATGAAAGATGACATCTTTGTAGGTTAAATAATAGGCTGCAACTTTTTTAATACTTAAAGAATCTGCAATAAGAGAATTCATTAGTGAACCAACTCCCCATTCATAGTGTACCTATGCTAACTTGGAAAAGGCAGCTAAGACAACAGAAATTCCAGGCCCAGAAGTAGATAGCGTAGCTGCTCCTAGCTCCTCACAGCACATACGACACTGAGGGCAGCCTTGCCAGGTCTCTGTTCCTTCCTCTCTGAACCTGCTAGCTCTGGGTGGTTTAAATGTTTGGGCTCCGAAGTTTTGCTTGTCCCAGCATGCCTGAGAGCTGAGCTAAGGAAAACCTCTTTCTCCCTTGGGATGCTTGCCAAGAGTAGCTCTTTTGTTTCTCCTTTTTACCTTCACAGTTCTTGCCAGCTGTAGCCCATTCTATCTAGTTGTCCATTTCTGTCAAGTGCCCATTTCACTATCCCTTTATGTAGACAGTCATTTGCAGACATTCTGAAAATACTTCAGACTCCCCCTCCCCACGGGTAAAACAGGGATGACGTTTCAAAGCGTTAGGCTTAGTGGGAGAGATGGTAGTTCAAAGGATGAGACATACTTAGCTCTGTGTATGAGTGCTTAGTAAACTATCAGACAAACAGCCAGAGATAAAGGAGAATAAAGAGCTGAGGATGTAGATACTTATCTGTGAGCTTATTACTTAGAAGCTACAAGGTCAGAGGCATACCACTTAAAGGTGCTCTATTTATTTACCAATGCATGGTGTTATTTGGAAGAGAGGATCAGTCTTTCTCCAGCCTGTTGCATACAAATGGATAATAAAATGAGGGAAGGGGTGACAGGTAAGGAACAAGAGAACTAAGAGACAGCTCAGTGCTTCTTTAACCACCAATTTTAGATTTTGCTGTCCATTCTTAGTATAAGTGCTTCCCACATAGCTGATAAGAATTTCCTTCCCCCTGCTTCCAGGCAGAGAGCTGGGAAGAACACACAAGATACACGAACTGTTTTACAAGACTCAGGTTTTCTGTTGAATTTGCTAACCTACAGATGTGTAGATTCTCTATCATAGTTCCCTGTTACAATATAGAGATCGTTGCTATGGAGTGTTGAACCTGATAATGTTTGAAAGTGATAGAGTGCTTCTAGGTAGGATGTCAGAATTTTTCTGAATCAAGGAGAGTTCCAACAAGCAGTCATTTGTTATCTCTGAAACAAGTCTTTCTATGCTGGCAATAAAAATAATCTTACTACATAATTAGGTAAACGTATTTGAGATGACTCACCAGTTTATCCTGGCGCAGGCGTAGTCAGAAGGGCCACAGGTCGGCTCTGCCCTCCCCAGCCCCAACTGGGCCAGGGCCGGCAAGAGGCATGCCTGGCTGGCCTGCGCTCTGCCTCTCAAGCCTTGACAAAACCTCGATTTGCTGCAGATGGGGGGGGTGCGCGCGGGGGGGGGAGCAACACAGCTGGCCTGCACTCCCCCTCCAAGCCTTGCCCCCAAGCTTTCCTCCTCCTTCCGCCTACATTTCTGCAGGAAAAAGTCAGGAATTCAAAATCCATCAATATTATAGCATAATTTTACAGAAAGACCCCTGTACACATTACTTCTCTCCTATAAGTCAGCTGTTACAATGTTTCAATAGCCAGTATGATGTAGACCGGAGTCCCCAACAGTAGTGCCCACAGACACCTTTTCTAGTGCCTGGCAAGTGTTTTTAGAAAGTTGGTGGGGCCAGGTGGCTTGTGATTGGCCATTAAAGTGTTGATTGGCTGTGCAGATATTTAAAAAATATTGTTTTGACAGAAACTGCTTCCAAAGCACAAGGGTCTTCACTGTGTGACTGAAAGTAAGCTGTGGCAGCCATTTTGTGGCTGGCTTCACCTTCTGCAGCAGCCATTTTGTGACACTCATTTTGTGGCTGCTCCCACCACACTATGTCAGAACTCCTAATGTGATTGCAGGCTCAAAAAGATTGAGGACCCCTACCTTAATGACTGATGTACTCTTCACATTTTAATCTTGCAAGCTATGAATCTAAAAACCAGGTGATTCAAACATCACAGTAAGTCTCAATGCCCTGCACTACTGAATTAGCATAATGAGAGAGAAACCAGCAAATTCATTTCCTACAATAAAATTATTCCTTATAAGAAAACTTTAATTCTTGTAGCAGCTGGCAAAACAATTCTACACTAAGCCGTACAAGTAGATGCCAATCATCTTGTGAACGCTACCATATAAGCTGTTCAGCTGCACAACATTCTTGTGAACTTGTTACTTGAAGAAACATGTACTTCTTTGTTGGCTATTTTTTTTTACACTTTTCTCTCTTTGCAGTGCCAGTATGTATATTTGCATCAGTGTGTGAGAGATGTTCTAAGAGCAAGAAAGTTACGTAGTGAACAAGAAAACCCCTTGTTCCCAATATATGAAAATGTGAATCCAGAGTATCACAGAGGTAAGGTTGGCTTTAATAACTCTTAAGAAATCAATTATAGCCATAAGCTTAATAAAAAGAAATATTTCCCTAGGTTAGTTTCTCTCTGTTGTGGCTTCCTTCTGCCCTTTGTATCCTCTAGGTATGACATTCTCTTACTGTGCCCTAGATTTCAACAAAGGGACTGAACAAGAGAAATGGTGGCTATAGCAACCTCCCAGTCCATGGCAGCTTCTTGTACCTAGCAAAACAATAATCAAATTAATTTAAATGAAAATTTGTCATATTAATGTTCAGCCTGGGCCTCCTGTTGGAAATATATATGGTAATACATGCTGTCAATGGTGGACGGCTTGGCTGTAGTGGGTGAGCTGGCATTTGTCATGTGCAAGGAGGCTGCACAACCTGAGAAGCAAAGCGACCATAAGCAGCGTGTGTTGCCCCTTGCTGCTGCTTCATGTATAACTTCTGCTTCCAACCCTCTTCTTCTTCATATGCATCAAAACTGTTCCCATCTAATGAGTATTTTTTTCAAGGCTGGCTCATGGTATTTTGCCACCCCCTCCCTTCTCGGTTCAAAGCAAATGTACTTAGCACAGTGCTTCTGGAGTTTACCTTAAGGCCAAACTATCTATTGCGTTTTCGGCAAGTAATTTTAAAAACCATCTGAAGCCCATACTGATCTCCCTAATTGAAATGGCCTTGGCAGGGAATTAGTACAGCCTCAAAGTTATGTGAATGTCTCTCTGATGGGGCTGTTTTCACTAGGGAAAATGGTGTAGAGGGGAAGACAGGAGCTCCTTCTCCTTCCGTGCTGCAGTACTGAGCAGAATCTAGCTCCTCCTGCTGTTTAAAATGTCATTCCCCGCAGCTACTGTGTGGCTGCAGGAAAAGCAAGTCAGGTCCAGGGAACCCCAACCCACTTTGCCCCCAAACATGTAGCTTGGTCCTTGCACCCAGACAGCATTGGCACAGGTCCCAGCAGTGTGTACACATCCGTGGCATACAGAGGCACCCCATCAGCTGATGGGTCACTTGGGCAGTGAACCATCTCTGATATCTTGTGTGTAGCTGAACATGATACAGAACTAACAATTTTGGTTTCTGCCAGTATAATCCTGTTGCATGGTAGGGGTCTACTTCCCTCCACGAGATTTATTAGTGGCCTCCAGTTTGATGCATCTACCTTTGTATCTTTTGGAAAAAATCTTCTAGAAGAAATTAGGAAGGCCTTCTCTCTCTGGCAATTTTGTAAGAGTTGAAAGGCAGATTTTTTTTAAATTTGTTTTTATTTAAAAATTTTTGAAGGAAAATGTACACATACCCATAAACCTTGGCTTGCTGGAGATTACAAAACAGCTCAATAAGACCACTGCACTGGTCTCTCTCCCCAATTTTCAGGCCCACCAGCTGCATGTTCTTAAAATAAAAACCATCCTTGCCAGTCATCCTAGAGGCAGAAAGCAGTGTACATACAGATGCAAACCAGCCTAAGTCCTGCTGGCTCCAACAAAATTTACATTTTCTTAAGATTGCAACCTCAAAGGCCATTGTCACACTACTTACCAGCCACGGAACATCGCACCGAGCTCCCGGAACGACATCGTCTTCCTGGTGCAATTTTGCATGAGTTCTCACACGAAATTGCACCGGGAAGACGCTGTCGTTCCGGGAGCTCGGCACAATGTTCCGTGGCCAGTAAGCAGTGTGAAAACGGCCAAAGTACTTTTACAACATATAGATAGTTTAAAAGACAGGACTTTTTAAGAGCACCTCTGAATCCTCTTAATGGCTTCAAAAGATAGTTCTTAGAGCAGGGGTATCTTCTAAATGTTATTTATAATGTTTCTGGTGGCTTCTTTAATAGTTTGATGCTTTAAACTGTATGCTTTATATGGCTTTTAATCTGCTGCTTGCCTTGGGTCTAGGGATGTGCACTAAAAAAAAATGACATTTTTCTGATCTGAATATCAAGAAGGCCATAAATATTGTTATTCCTGATATTAGGCTCCAAAAGTAACAGTTTAGAATTTGGACTTGGAAAAAAAAATTTTTTAATCCAAATATATTCAGTTCCATTATTTCCTATGGGGAAATCTTTCCAGGGGGGCTGACCTTTCAAGCAAATTACATGAAATTGCAGCAGAGTGAGGGCTGGCTGTCCTCTGAAGACTCCCCAAGTTTCAAGAAGATTGGGTCAAGGGGTCCAGTTCTACAGGCCCCTGAACAAGGTGCCCCCAACCACTCTCCAATCTTTCCTATGGGAGGTGGGGGTCCAACGCTTTCTCCATGGAAAAGAAGCCAATGCCAAAAAACACAAAGAGCAACCACTGACCCAAAGCCTCCCAGAAATAACTAACAAAGCCCAACAGAGATACAGAATCCCA
Organism: Eublepharis macularius; assembly: GCF_028583425.1. NCBI lineage: Eukaryota > Metazoa > Chordata > Lepidosauria > Squamata > Eublepharidae > Eublepharis > Eublepharis macularius. Next base: position 62,904,437 of record NC_072798.1, read on the forward strand.
GCACAAGGAACATGGCAGCAGAAGGCACATGCTCCTAAAGCTGCAGCCATTTGTGACAGCTTTTTCCCCTTCGCTTTTTGAGGTTTCCTTTCCTGGGGGGAAAGGAGGGTGGGAAGGCAACTCTCGGGCAGCAAGCATCAGTACAGAATCTGTACAGTTCTTTTCAAAGAACATATTCACTGGCTAGAATTGGAAATATTTAAAGTAATAATACCACTACATGTGTTTTCTAATTATAGTTTTTTGTTTTGTTTTCAGATGCTGTTTATTCAAGGCACTAAAGTTTTAACAGATTCCTGCTTTTTGCAGTCAAATCTGTTAGCTTTTTAAATTAATTTTTTTTGATATTTCATGCACTATAAAAGTGCCAGACACGCTTGTTGATGCTGTGTGTAATTTATTGGTCTGGTGACTTTTTAAAAAGAAGCTATATAATTTAAATATAATAGATATTGTTGTATATAAATGTACTTTGATATTATGTATATATGTATTTTATACGTAATGTTTATATTAAGCTTCAGATAATATTATTTTTCCATGTGAACGTTATTTGAATGAATTCTTCAATATAAACTGTGTTAAGCTAGATAAGTAGCAAGACTTCAAACTCGGGTGAAATTTTAAAATTGTGCAACAAAAATCCTTTTTATGAATAACTGAGAAGTCCTGATAGAGCCGCTCCTTGTACGTGTGCTATAGTGCGTGCTGCACCTGGGGAGCTCTGCACACACAGGGGCTTCCCCTTTCACGTGAGTGTAGAACGCAAAAGATACTCTGGAATAAAGGAATAGCCCGTTGTTGTGGGATTTCATGTTCATCTCAAGTGCTTCAAACTTCAAGATATTTTGAATTATTTTTATAAATCAGTTTCTCACCCTCATAGTTGCGGAAATACAATACCGAAAAACAAACTGAAAAAAACAAATATGCTAAACTCTGTATCAGTTTTTAAAAATGGAAGATCTCCATGCAACCTGCACACCTTTTTGTAGAATCCAGATACTTGAAGAAACAGGGCTGGATCCAATCAGCTTTTCCATGTGATTTCACCTAATGCCCCCCCTTACTGTAGCCCCCATCCTATATGACTTTTGTCCATGCTGGGCCTATGATCCGCCAGCACAGGATTTTTGGTGGTCAAAAGTGAACCACTCTGACCTTTTTCACCAGCAGGAAAGCTGATTGGAGCCAACCCATAGTTTTTCCTGCTGAATCTGAATGCATTAAACGTGACCTCAAGTAGAAAAAACATCTTGCTGCAGCCAGTATTATGGTCAAAAAAGTACAAGCTGCATCAGTGAAGGTGAAGTGTTTGTATAACTACTGTCTAGTGCCCACCATTCTTATGCATCCTAAAATGCATCCTTCATCCTAAAATGACAGTCTTGCCCAACTTTTACAATAGCCAGATGCTTTAATCACCCAGTTTTATAGAGTTGCAGCAATATGTCAGGTTACCGGGACCAGATGCAGGATATTACAGTGTTCTATTAAACAACACACATTTGCTCAATGGAACAGTAAAGTGAGATTAAGTTGTTCTCAGCGGTGTGAATAAGTGCGTTTTCTGACTACAAAGTGGATATACAGATAGATCTAAAAAGTATATCCTTTCCATTTTGAATAGCAGAGAAGAAAGGCTTTATAGGAAGAGAGAAGGGATTGTAGTCTATATTTTTCACATTTTGCTTACACTTTGTAGAGTCTGCATTGTTCACTGCAAATCAAAAGTTTGTGTGTCTCCGCACGCACATTCCCATGCACATACGTGAGTAGTAGATTTTTAAAAAATATTTTTATCCAATCTGGACACTGTTGAGATGGGGAAATCCTACTCTATTTATTTTTATTATTTTATATTTCCTTTGAAACAAAGTTGAAACAAAGCACTTGTGGTCAAAAAGCAATATCCAGTACAATCAGATTTAAACAGAAAAGGCAACGTATAAAACCTAGGACAGCAGCAACCTAGGACAGAAATCAGTTAAAAGCCTTAATAACAAAAATGTCTCAACTAAATGGTGGAAGGCGAAAAGAGAAGTGGCTGGCAGGCTTCTTTGGGGGTACCATTAGATAACAAAGAGGCCACTGCAATGACGGCCTGCCTCCATCCCTTAAGAGAGCTTCTTCACAAAAGGAAGAGCAGCACAACAGGGGAACCAACAAGGTGAGCCTATTGCATTCTCGGTTCAACTTGCAGTCCAAACATTTGGTAAGAGGGTAAGGCTTTTCCCAACCATATAGGCAATTCAAACCACATTACAGTGGGCTGTATGACGAAGTGGTTGTCTGACTGCTCTAATTATAAACTGGGTGTTACAGACTGGAGCCCTTTCTCCCCTTCTAATCACTATGGAAAACTGCATGCACACTGAGTTGGAACTGGAAGCAATCGTGTTGATAATACCTTTTACATCTTTCACTTTCCAATGTGGTGTAGTGGTTAGAGTATTGGGTAGGATCTTGGAGACTCAGGCTTCAATTCCTATTCTGATATGGAAGCCTGCTGGGTGACCCTGGGCTGGTCACACAGTCAGTCTAGCCTATTTTGCAGGGTTATTGTGAAGATAAAATGGAGGAGAGAAAAACAACATATGGCACTTTGCTCCCCACTGGGGAGAAAGGCAAAGTAGAAATGACGTAATTAAATAAATAAAGCTAGCAATGTGATGGTTGTTATTGTATTTAGTATTCAGTAATAGCTTGATAGGACCATCCCCTGAGTTCTAGGTGCAACAAAATTCTCCAAGAACATGGAGTTACTGAGAGTACCTTTGAGAACTCCAGTATCTGTGGTCTCAACGGAGGACCCAGGCTGTTCATATACACTCTATGGGCTCTGTGTTAGCAAAATCAAACAGCCCACAGTGTCTGTTTAAATACACTGGGCAATGGCTCAATTGAACAGAAAATCAAAGTTAAATTTAGAATCATTTGTCTGTGACAGGAAAAAAGAAGTTGGGAACCAGGACAACCCTCTTGTCACCAAGGAGACAGATGGAGCAGATGCTGCTTCATTTTTAGCACTTTACGGAGCAGGTGTTTTGTTGCAACAGACTGCACGCCAGTGAAAAGCTAAGGGGGAAAAGTTCCCACAGTGCACCTACAGAATTTATTTATTTATTTAAAACATTTCTGTGCCACTTTTCCATCCAAATAGTGTCCCCAAGCAGGCAAATATCAAACTATTCAAACACTCAAAACAACAAAGCAGTGTTTAAAATATGGTGCATATAAAATATTTAAACAATTCAATAAAAACGTGGACATACAAACACAACAAAGGAAGGAGGCCAATATGAGTTCGGTGTGGGGAGGACACCAACTTCACCTGTTGGCAGAAGACAATGATACGAGGATGTCAGACAAATCTCTCTGGGGAAGGAGTTACAAACGTTTCAACACCACGACCAAGAAGAACCTTGCTTGGATTGTGAGTGACCCATCCAGCCCTCAGATGGCAGAGGCACCCAAAGCAGGATAATCAGAAAGGACAAGTAGGTTCATATGAGATTAGGCAGTCCTTAAGGTATGCTGGTGTGATGGACAGGACTGATTCCAGCTTCACTTCTCCTGGGGAACAGCCAGTGAGAGATGGTGGGAGCTGGGCTAGTGATAGTTGAGAGTCCCTTAGAAGATCAAGTGAGAGAAGCATTTTGGGAAGCTGCTAAGGGAGGTAGCAGGGATATAGCAGGCTGTGATACGTTTTAACATTCCCTGTTGAACCACAATATAATTATGGATTTTAAAATCATTAACTCCAGTGTTCTACGTTGTAAATAAAATGTATTCTTTTTTCTGTTTTAACCCTGGCTGGCCAATGGGCCCGTCTAAAAGGTGACATAGCCCTGGGCATTAGCTGGCTGAGGGGAAGTAAATAAAGGGAACAAGCTGCCTGTCCAGTGGAGCCTCTGGAAAGAGGAGAGAGAGGACCTGGTGTGGATTTGGGTCAGGGCTCTCTGCCTGGTAAATGGAGGTTAAACAGGTAGTGTGCTGTGACTGCCCTTAACTGCCTGTGAAGCTCCAAACTTCCACGGGAGGTTTCTGCTGGGTGGCAGTGGGTAAAGGGGTCACCGCTGGCTTTCAGCGTTAATACTGACACCTTGGAATGAGCACTTTGAATCATTTATGTTATGTGCGCAATCCCTTTTTATATACCTTGCAGATATATTCATTCAACGCAAATTTGCAATGGCTAATGAAACATACCAGGGAATTTCAGAAGAAAATCAGCCTGTGTTTTAAAGATTACAGCAAAGCTTTTGACTGTGTGGCTAATGAACAGCTATGGCGAGTGTTAAAAGAAATGGGGGTGCCACAACATCCAATTGTTTTGATGTGCAACCTGTACTCTGGACATGAGACTACTGTCAGGACAGAATATGGGGAAACAGAATGGTTTCCAACTGGTAAAGGGTTATACAAATATGCATATTATCTCCCCACCTGTTCAACCTCTATGTAGAGAATATCATAAGGAAAGCTGGATTAGAACTAGAAGAAGGCGGAGTGAAAATTGGTGGAAGGAACATTAATAAACAAAACAACCACACTTAAACCCTACAGTCCAGATGCCAGCTCCTACCTGGATCTGGACAAGACAGAAACTCAAAGACAACAAGCTCTCACCTGTTATAAAACAGACAGAAGAATGGTATAAACCCCCTCCCCCCATGCCAAATGACAGCCCAGGCTCAGTGTCTTCTGGCAGCTTGGCCAGTCTGGTGTAGCGGTTAAAAGCAGCGGGACTCTAATCTGGAGGACCAGGTTTGATTCTCCACTCCTCCACTTGAAGCCACCTGGGTGATCTTGGGTCAATCACAGCTTTTCCAGAGCACTCTCAGCTCCACCCACCTAACAGTGTGATAGTTGTTGTGGGAATAATAATAGCATACTTTGTAAGCCGCTCTGAGCGGGTGTTAAGCTGTCCTGAAGGGTATATAAATCGAATGTTGTTGTTGATGATGATGATGATGATGATAATGCAGGCAGGAATGCCACTGCAGTTTAGGACACAGCCAGGGCTTTAGACTTCATTAAGTCCTAAGGACCCCAGGTCCTCCAGTGGGGGTGCAGGATCACCCACTCCCACCCTCCACCCCTGCCACCACTCACCTGGATGGTGGAGGGGAATGGTGGAGGAACAGGCCTCCTGAGCATACTCCCAGAACAGCGCAACAATATCATTCCCAGGAGTGTCGTCACTGTGCAAGACCCAGGACTACTCCTACACTCTGCACAATGATGTCACTTCCCAGAAGGGCACATACACAAAGCGTCCACACACAAAAAAAGAATTAGGTAAGTACCAGGTTCTCCTCCTCCCACCGGGAGGGTAAGGGAACCTGGCAACCCTATTAAGTCTGCACCCAGTCTGCAAGCCACAGGCCAAGAAGCTTTAGCTCATGCCATAAGTTTATGCCTCAGCCCAAACTCAAGTTTAAAATGTGGAGGTACCTGTGGAAACATCGCAAGAGCTCAAGTGAGTCAGCACTAGCATAGGGTTACCAGGTCCCTCTATCCTTGCGGCGGGAAGGCTTGAACCTAGCATTTACCTTTTGGAGTGCTGGTTTCAATCATGTGCACACACTCTGGTGGTGGCATGATAACATCACTTCTGAAAGTGACATCACCATGCCGGGTGCATGGCAACATCACTTCCGTAAGTGACGTCATTGTGCCAGCCTCGGGAGAGCTCCCATGCTCCACACAGTTCCGATTTGGCTGGTTTGGGGCCTAAATTGGGCCCAAATGGAGCATAGGGATGCTCCCACAGCCGGCACAACAAAATCGTGGGTGGGAGTGCGTGCATGCCGTGTGTGCCTGAGGTGCCTACCAGTGTGGGCAAGCTCTGGGAGTGTTGCCCCCTCCTGCTGATTGCTGGGCGATCAGCAGACGAGGGAGCAAATCCCCGGGAGTTTGCCCACCACTGGCGGGCACTTGGGAACCCTAAGCTTATGGTAAAAATCTTGCGGTAATCTCAACAAACTGCCTGGGGCCTCCAACATTGCTCTCCTGCTTCCTCCTTACCAGCAAAGATGGCTGAGTGGATTTCCTGCCACACTGTCCCCATCTCATGCATATTTTCTCTAAAAAACTAGGGGTGTCTCATAATTCCACTTCAGATGCCCCAACATACTTTGAGTTTCATAGCATCTTCTGGCAGTTAGACTTTTTCTCCCAAGCAAGAACATTTATCTCTGGATCTAGGACTACAACTAACCTTCTTCCATCTATGTAGGGAAGCAAATTTGAATCCTGAGCCACAGAATTTGTTTAACTCAGTTAAAGTTAAATCACATACCCCCTAAGACATTTTGCCCATGTCACTGCAATTTAGGCCAAACTACACATGAGGCCTAAATATGGAAGACTGGAAAATCCAGGCTACTGTTATCGCCCCAAAAAAATTTTAAGTGAATTTTTGCTACCTAAGAGTGCATTCATATACATAGCACACACCACTGTATATTCAACCCTGACTAAAAAGTGCAGGGTGTCTCTGTGTGTGCACGTCCGAAACATACCCTAGAAAAAGAATTTGCAATTACTCTGCCCTGAAAAAATAATGTAACCGTTAAATTCTGCTGAGGAAAGATTTACAGCCACGAGGACCAGACACTTATTGTTCTTTAAATAATCTCATATTCCCTGCCTTCTAATCAAGAGATACCAGCATCAAATGGAGAGGGGAGAAAGAGTAGAATTACATTTAGAACACTAACACACTCAGATTACTAACAACTTCCTTGCTTACCCTAGCAAGATAATAAAAAGCTAATTTAAATAACAAAGCCTCTTTTGAGGACTATATATTCAGTAATGTTACCCACACTGGCACGTGAAGTTCATTACCAATAATAAAATTACAGTAGGGTAAGCAACTCTGAAGAAACCAAGTGAATCAGATAAATTATCCTCAGTATCTATTATAGTGTCATCTTTCTGCTGAGGAAATGAATCATATTCAGTAATATATGCTGTAAGAGCAAGCTCCTTGGATTGCACATCCTCTCTAGAAGATACTTCATCATACCTAAAATAATACAGAGGACATTCCTTTCTTATTTCTACTTTTTAAAAAACTCTCTCTTTTTTACATGTGATGTGTACAAATAAAACAGAATAGTTTTGAGGCTGCAAGCAGCCAGTTTAACCATTTCAGTATGCCGTATTAGGGATTGGGTCACAACACGAGCTGTTTTCACTCCAGCATAATTAAATAATAAAAAGTCTTATGCATAAAGTTGGGTGATTGAACATCTGGCTAGTCAACACACACCTCTCCTTACTGCATAGTTGATGGAATGGCCACAGTATGTTACCTTAAAGGGGGTCTCCTCATGAGTTGAGGAAATTAGCATACAAGGAGATATAGTGAGAGGGGATAATTAGCAGGATCTCCACCAATGTATACCAGGATTGTTCCCTTAGAGGACTCTCTAATAAATAGGTGGTGTTTAACAGTAAAGGTGTCTTATTAAAGGAGCAGTAAAACAAAAATACAACTGCAAACAAAACACACACACACAACTAGGAAATCAGTGAGGAAGAGAGAGATTCAGGGTAGGGTGATATTTACCAGTCTAGGAGAGCTAGAGGATGTCCATAGAGAGTAGCGGCTTGAGCAACCAACGCTTCACAGCAGGAAGGAAAAGGCTCCGACATGCATCTGAGGGTGTGCATCGGACCCCAGAACACACATGGCTATGGATGAAGGCAGTCCAATTATACTGTGAAAAGTACCCTCAAGCAGGATCGTGTCTTCTGCCCCAAGAACAATAGCTTAATGGCTGTCTCCTGAGGTGAGAAGATAAATTGGGAAAGGCTCGATTGAGCATATCTGGCCGGAAGGATAGATAAAAAGATTGATAGCCAACTATTAGCATAAGGGAAGAGTTATCAGGTCCCTGAATAACTCTGATTAGGAAGGGGGAAGGAAGATCAGAAGGATGCGGGTGAGATTAACTGAGGAACTCCTGGAAGACCTCTTTTGTTTTAAGTCTTTGCATATCTCCGGGGTTTGGGGCAGCTAGCCAGTCTTGCCACATGATTCACATTTAGGATTGCTGGGTCCAGGTTGGGAAATTTCTGTAGATTTTGGGGTGGAGCCTGGAGAAGATGCAGAGGGGAGGGGCCTCAGTGGGGTATAATACCATAGAGTTCACCCTTCAAAGCAGCCATTTTCTCCAGGGGAACTGATCTCTGTTGCCTGGAGATCAGTTGTAATTCCGGGAGATCTCTAGCTACCACCTGGAGGCTGGCAACCTTACTCACATTCCAGTAATTTTCCAACTCCAGCCAGGTTGGGAACCATTCTGTCTAGCCAGGCCACATGCCTCATGGTCAAGGCACATGAGGAGAAGGGGTTTTTGATATTGCGATATTCATAAACTGCCCTTTCAGTGCTAGGGAGGGTCTGACTGCTAACAAGTGTACAAATGAGGTTAAGGCCTGACAGATGGCCCCTAGAAAGCTTTTGCATATAGTATTTGCCTTCATAATAAAGCAGACCTACAGCAAACTTAAGCAGAATTCCAGAACTAATTGATATAGTGACCAAGTAAATAAAACCATCATGATCCAACTGTTCCAGGGTTCTAAAGAAGTGCTCTGTAAACTTACTTTACAAGAAATACACATAGCTCTCCAAGAGCCTTTCATAGCATAAAAGGGAATGGGGCTCCTCCCACCCACCCGTCCAGTGTAGCCTGCAGCAACCTGCAGAACCTTGGATTCTGCTAAGCATCTTCCAACTTTTTATCAAACTACTAGGTATGGAAGGTAAGCACTTGCCCAGAACATGCCACTAATTTGGGAGTTGCTCATTTAGCAACCCATCTCTTCTGATGATCTGTAATTAAATCATGATTGTAGTGGAAGATGGGTTAAAGAAATGGAATGTTATGCAGAGTGCTAGGAGCAACACTGAACTACTTGATTTGTAGAATAAATACTTGTAAAAGCTGCTAAAACATGTGAAGACAGAAGTTGATAAAATTCTATTTTAAAAACTAGAGTAGTTTTTTTACTTCCAGCCATTCAGTTTGCAAGTGGACAATCCTGTACTACAAAACATCTGACTAAATCAGTAAGTAAAAATTGATTGTGTGGCCTGTTCCAGTGATGAGGGGTGAGAGCAGAGCAACAGAAGACACAGAACACAAACTGGAGTTCAAAAGGCCGCAACTTTATTGATTACAGCTTATGGAGCATTGGCGCCATGTATGGCTCGGATCCCCACATCAGCTGACCTACTTGCCAGCTAGGGTTGCCAGCCTCCAGGTGGTGGATGGAGATCTCCCAGAATTACAACTGATCTCCAGGCAACAGAGATCAGTTCCCCTGGAGAAAATGGCTGCTGTGGCAGGTGATCTCTATGGCATTATACCCTGCTAAGGTCCCTCCCTCCCCAAACCCTGCCCTTTCCAGGCTCCACCACCCCCAAATCTTCAGGAATTTCACACCCTGGAGCTGGGAACTCTACTGCCAGCCAATAACATCCATATCCCTTTGGTCCACCTGCCAAGAGGTGAACCATGGGATGACAGTAAATGGGATTCCATATGGACATAAGCCGCTGCATGGCTCCCCTGCCACCTGGGAGTGAGCATGCCCCAATAGCCCCCAAGCTGGGCTTGTTCCTGCCTCACCCCCAAAATCCCTGAAGGGAATCCCCGTCTATGGGGAAACAGTGCCCATAGGCCATGTTTTCCTCAAAAAGATATATGCCCAATGCCAAAACTATTATAACATTATAACTGCACCTGAAGAGATTCAGAGCCACAAGAAGACCTGTTCCAATATGGTACAAGGCAGAACCAGAACCAGCCATGTCCTAGCCTCCAGGGCTACCCAAGGGAGGGAGGGTGGGAAGCTGGTCGGAGGCAACAGAGCATGGGGCTCTGGGCGGCTCCAAAATTTAAGCCCCGCCCACAGACCAGATTGAAACCTACCCCCAACTGCCTGGCCCACCCCATTGATTGGCCATCTGGACAGTCCAAGGCCCTTTGCCTCCATATTGCCCTGAGGAGGCTATCCAGAGCCACCCAGCCATAAAAACTTGGTGGCTGCTTCTGCTCCATGCCTCACACCACATGCCCCCACAACCTGGTATCCCCGTTAATCAGGCACTGGGCTTCATATTAACATAAAAATCTAGGTTTTCAAGAGAATGAGAGCTTTGATTTCCCAATATAACTGTGAGCAACCGAGAACTTTTAAGTTCTATTCATTTCTGCAGAAAATAATTATGCGTATGTTATAGGCCATTTTCACACGTCTTGCTAGCCACACAAAATCGCATGAAACTCTTGGAACGACAGCATCTTCCTGGTGCGATTTCCCATCATGACTATGGTTGGTGGTGCGATTCGCGCCACCAACCAGAGTCATGACAGGAAATAGTGCCAGGAACACGCTGTCGTACCAGGAGTTTTGTGCGATTTTGCGTAGCTTGTAAGACATGTGAAAACGGCAATACTCTCTCAGTGATATGAATGAGACTTAAAAGAAGGGAACATTGGTTGGATTGTGCCTTATGCACATGGTGAAAGCCAGCAATGTATGCAGTGGCAGAGAAGTAGAGAGAGAGAGATTAGGTCAAGACCAACATCCAATGAAATAACACACTGTGTAATCCACCTTGAGTCTCAGTGGACTATAAATGGCCAGTTCTCCAATGAGAGGTGGTGAGGCAGCTTTTGGAAGATGATAAGTTCTGCCTTATCATCACAGCTTACACCCTACCCTATCTTCTCTTGGTTGAAAACCTGAAATGTATCTGGGCTATACTCTTGGGGCAATCAGTGATCCTAATCAACTCATTTTCCAATGGAGAACAGAATAACCACTGTTTATTTAAATTATGCATTGAAATTACATATTTTCACATTGAAATCCACAAAGCATTTGTCACACTGTTTTATGGATAGCTCATGAATAAAACATATGTTTTTTTAAAAAAAACATAGCCTTTACATTCTATCTGACTGCTTCTATGTTATGGATTTTGTTGTCAAGGAAAAGGTCATCATCAGTAAGTTTGACTGAAGGAGAAAAACCCCTAACAACAACTTAAAAAGCATTGGCAACCCCATCTTATGTATGTATACTTGGGAGGAAATTTAATTGAGTAAAATGAGACTATTTTTTGCATAGGGTTTCAGCATGCACATGGGACTAGAGAAGACATCGGGAGAACTATTTTTAAATTGATACAGGTTGCCGGTGTGTTTCCCCATGGGGCAAACAGCAGCTGGCAGGGGAGGGGGGAGGCTGAAGAGAAAGGTTTTCCCCACACACATACACACCACCACCACCCACCCATGGCCCTGATATCAAACAAGCCCAGGGCTACTATTTATCAAGAAATGCCTCATCTGTCTTGGTCCTTGCATTCCAACTAAATGAGACAGATTGACAGAAATTGTGGGTTTTCCAGCATCTTTTAAATGTAAACATTAGGAACCTTGGTCTTGATTGGTTGCACATGGGGAGAGGAAAACGGGTTTAATCTTTCTACCCTCCACATGGTTTCATCTCCTGTCTCTGCATTCGTATTAATTCTAGAGGGGGGGGGGGACAAAACACTCATATTTTGGCCATCCTTTTTTTCCCCTTCAACAGCAGGAGAGGGGTCTCACCATGAGGAAGAGTTAAGCCAGCTTTTTGCCCTCCAGTGTGTGCATGGAGAAAGCACATGGCAGCTGCCACATGTACACCCCAACATGATTTCTGTATTCCATCCATGGCCATTTTCCCCACCAGTGAAGAAGTTCCAGATCTCATCAGGTCTTCCTGGACTGAGGTAAATATTTACAGAAATAGCATGTACCAAGAATCTTTTTTTAAACTAACCAATAATGTTCTTCCATTAAAATAAAAATGCACCCTAAGAGTAGGAGCCATGTATTTTAAACATTAAGATGATTAATAATTGGAGCAATGTACCACAGGACATGGTGTCCAATAAGCTCAGTATAATAAGCTCTTGATATATTGCACCTCATCTGCAAACCACGAAAGCCAATGCTGGAAGAGATAATTTGAAATGCTGTCCCCCAATTATGCAGAGAAGATCACTTGAAATGCTGTCGCAACTTATGCAGAAGGTCAAGCCAAGATAATTGGCTCCATTTGGCCTTTAAAATGTATGTGCTCAGCAATTAAGTAACACTGATCATGCCAATAATAAAAGAGTGAGAAAGAGACTGATGTCACAGAAATTTCTGTTTCTAACTGTGCTGTGCTTTACTAGTCCTTTTTTTAAAAGAATTGTTTTGAAAATGGGTTTTCTTATTCTAATTTATTAATCCCACTCAAGAAAATGTCTTTCCAACCAGATATTATAAATGCAGGAAGTGTTGTGATTTTCACAGATGTTTTTATAGAAACAAACATGATGAACTGAAGTTTAAACAGAGTAATATGTAGTAATTTGGGCTAATTGCTCATCTTAAAGCCACTTCTGTGACAGTTACTTGTTGCTTAGAACTCAACTCAAAATTTATCAGGCCAAAACCAGTGTCCCCACCAATGTGGCCTCCATGGGTGCCATAGCACCTGCCTGCCAAGTAGGGATCCCAGACCCCTGGTGGGGGCGGGAGATCTCCCGCCCCTGTTCCCCACACCCCGCCCCCACTTACCTGAGCAGCGGGGAGGGGGCGCGCACCTTCCTTGCACGCTCCCCCGCCGCGCGGCGTGCTTCCGTGCACCACAGCTGCTGGGATCAGGCCCGTTTTGGCCCGAATCAGGGCCGCTGCGGAGTGCAGGAGCGTTCCTGTGCTCTGCAGGGCTCAAAACGGGCCCAATCCGTGGCAAATTGGGTTCTGTTTTCAGCAGCTGTGGAGCGCAGGAGCGCTTCTGCATTCCACAGCGCCCAAAATGGGCCCATTCTGCCGCGGATTGGGCCTGTTTTTTAAGCCCTGCGGAGCACAGGAACGCTCCTGTGCTCCGCAGCACCCCAAATGGGCCCATTCTGCTGCAGATCGGGCCCATTTTTTAAGCCCTGCGGAGCGCAAGAACACTCCTGCGCTCCTCAGCGCCTGAAAACCGGGCCCAATCCGCGGCAGAATGGCCCATTTGGGCATATTCTGCAGCACCCGGCTACATGATGACGTCACCCCCGAAGTGACATAATTGCACCTGTGGGGGCACATGCGCGTGCTCTGCCCGCTCGCACCCCCCTCTCCCAAAAGGTAAGTGCCAGGCCCCTGTCCCCCTGCCAGGAGATTGAGGGGGCCTGTCAACCCTACTGCCAGTCAGGTGGGGCTTTTGCCCAGCAGGACTTCTGATGGGCCACTGGAGATCTGATTGGCTGTACAGACTAAAAAACAAAACAGTCCTTTGGCAGCAGTTGCCACAACAGCACTAAGATCTTCACTGCGTAACTGAAGGTAAGCTGTGTGTAAGCAAGAAAATACTTTTAAACAATATGTTCATTTTCAAAGGCATCCTGTTAAGCAGAGTTTCAGCCTAAAATGTTGACAAGCTGCTATTAGAGTTATGCATAACCTCAGTCCCTGATATTGTGCTGCTGGCTCCGCCTCCTGTGGCAGTTGTTTTGTGGTTGTGCCCACCACCCTGTGTCAGAATTCCAGAGTTGCTCAGAGGGTGAAAAAGTTGGGGACCCCTGGCCTAGAGATTACTCCAGGTAGATCCCAGTCATTCCAAAGCCAAGAGAATGTTCCACCGGGGACTAAGAACAGATCTGAGGGCCGCTGCAGTTGGCTAGATAAAACTCCTGTTCAAAACAGTGGTTCATATACAGGAGATGTACATTTATCCCATTCCATAGAGGAAACTTCTAAAGTCCCATCCAAATGGTGACTCCCCTGGTTCAAGGTCCATAGCACACAACCAGGAACATATGGAGAACAGATACTGTAGGCCACCCAGGATGTAATCCTAAAACCAGTTTCCTGAGAGTTAGGCTCCATGGAATAAAAAGGGAGTTACGTCTGAGTAGACTTGCTTAGGATTATTGTTTGAAACAGTGTCACCATGAACAAGGGAAGTTAGCAGTGCTGTCTGCACAGTTCTCAACATGCCCTGTGATGTTCACAACCAATCAAGTAATAATACGAACAGTAATATCTCCTTTAACACTGTGGTATGTGCCTTAAAACAGAATGTAAAGTGAAACAGCTCCATAAGAGGTACTGATAACAATTGTTCTAGTGGGGATATGCTTACATTATCACCATTTCTTACATGGGAACAACATATGAAGCAGTAATAAGATTGTCAGCCACTCAACCGGGGGTGGGGGGTAGTTAGGTGAGTAGCCATGTTAGTCTGCAGAAGAACAACAGAATCTTAGTCCATCGGCACCAGACTGATTCTTGAAAGCTTACACAGAAAATCTTGTTGGTCTATAAGGCGCGACTGGACTAAAATTCATGGAGGAGGGATTTCCCACCCCTGGTTGGCACCCCCCCTCCCATCACCACTTACCCAGCCAGAGGGGGAGAAAGGTGTGGAGGCAGGCTTCAGGCACACTTGTGAAATGAGGCTCATTCATGTTCTCCAATGATGTCACTTTCAGTGTGACTTGGAAATCACAGGCCTATTCTTTACAAATCAGCCCAAAACATAACAAAAACATGATGTTTTGGGGTTGATTCCTAAAGAATTGACCTTGTGAGACTCCATTACTTGCAGGTTGTACCAGAAGTGACGTCATTGGGGCCACCACAGAGCTCGCACATGGGGGAGGGGATCAGCATCCCCACTGCACCAGGACCCCCATACTCCCTCTTTTAAAGTAAGGAGACCTCACAACCCTGAGCAGCAATTGGAGGAGATGGCAATCACCAGCTGCCTGCCGCTGTTAGTCTCCTGTGCTGCAGCATCTGGGAAGCATGTGTTGGTTGCCTTCCATGTCAAGGTTTCCTCCTGAGAGAGTTGTGGCCACTTTCTCTGTTAGAGCCACTGCTCCTACTTAGACCACATTCCTCAGCCATGTCAGCATTTTATAGATTTCCAGGATAGTGGAGAGGTGGCAGTCCTGCCTGTGGCAGTGCTATCACTTTCAGTTCAGCGGTATTCCTTCTGGCAGGCTAATCGGCCCCTTCCCCAACGTTTAAAAAAATTATACCCAGTACAAAGAATGTTAAAAGAAACAAATCTTTTGGAAACAGTTTTATGGGGAATATTGCTGAACTCCCAGTGACAAATTCTTGACCCACAAAATGAGAGTCATCAGGATCTAGAAGGTATCACTCCGCCAGTGCTGGAAAAGGAACAACCCTGTCCTTTGGTGGGGAAATGCAGGGCTGTAGAACTTCAGATGGATATGCACTCCTGTATACAACCTGTGCTTCATGTTGTTAACGTAAGTCCTAGAACTGATTATGTTGTTTCAGCAATTCCTCAACCCCTTACAGGATCCTTGCTAATACTATGTCTTTGTAAACTTATATTCATTTACCCCATGACATTGTTTATGGAAATGTTCTTGATGCTGTATGGAAGTGCCTGCCCTTGTCCTTGCCACTGATTGTACTAATCTCACACTATGTAATCCGCCTTGAGTCTCAGTAGAAAGGTGGAATATAAATAAATAAATAAATAAATAAATAAATAAATAAATAAATAAATAAATGAATAAATGAATAAATGAATAAATAAATAAAAAGAATACAGCCTCGGCTGCCTGGATGGCTGTCTGTCCTGCAACAAAAACTTATAGCAGCCATGGCAAGTTATAAAGCTGAAAAAGTAGAGCTCATATAAAACTGCTCTTTTTACCAGTTACCAGTTACTACCTTTGCAAACTCCAGAACGTCTGCGCTACAGAAAAAGAAAAACTGAACTCAAAGGATGTTCAAGGAAACCCAGTAGGGGGAAAAATCCCTTTTGCCTTTAGATCATTTGTTCTAGCTTTGAGCATATCAGGGAAAGAGCTCGCTGTGGAGTTGTTACAGGCACATCACAGATCACATTCAAAGCAGATATGCATAATTTCTCCTTATATATACCTCATCTTTAATTTACTTTCCCTGTTTCTTATCTCAGTAATTAAATTATGCAATTCATTTGAGTGTCTTAGAAAACAGATGGTGTGAAAGATGACATCCAAAGCAAAGAAATGTTATAAAACTATTGCAGGCATATTTTAAAAGAATAAATTGCATAGTCAAAGTCTGTGATGGTGTAATTCTTTTGGTAGCACAACAAGCCATCACAGTACAGTCCTCTGTATAGATAATAAAACTGACTTTCCATTTCTGATCTTTTAAAGCACTTTACAGCCATCAAACTACTAACAAAAAAGCATTCCATTTAACAGTGACAACAGATAGAAATAAAAATCCATTAAAAACTGTGGCGGGGGGCTGCGGCAATTTTATCATAATACCTGAAAGGTAACCTGGCACCAAGTAGAGAAAGATTTCCAAAACTGGGACACCATTGTAAAAGAGCCAGTGCAGAGTAGTGATTACTGATTAGTGTTGAATTAGGCTCTAGGAGACCAAGATTCTAACACCTGCTATGCCATAGAAACTTGCTGGGTGAATGTGGGTCAATCACACACTCTCAGCCTAACCTACCTCACAGAGTTGTTGTGAGGATAAAATGGAGGAGAAGAGTATAAATGAACAAACAAACAAAAGAATATGCCCGCCAGAAGGCTGGGATTAGAGATGGGCATGAACCAAAATACGGACCAAAATTAAGCACGAACCAGGCCGGTTCATGGTTTGCGAACCAGCGGTTCATCAGATCCCATTTCTGACGAACCGCTACAAACTTTAGGCTGGTTTATTTGGTTCATTTTTTGGTTCGTCACTGCAGACAGCCTGGTGCCAATCAATCAGTTTCCTAGGCAACAGGGGATGGACTTTCTGCAGACCTTCTGCTGGCCCCGAAGTGATGATTTTCTGACCGGGACATGCCATTTTCACGAACCAAACAAACCCGTTTGTGAACCAGGAGCAGATTCGTGAAAGTTTGTGGTTCGCGGTTCATGAAATTTAACGAACCACAAATCACGTGGTTCGGTTTTTTTCCAGTTCGTGCCCATCTCTAGTTGGGATACTCACAGAAGAGACTCAGAAGATTACCTTAAGGAACGGATGGGTTCATAGATCCTGTATGATTCAGAATTGTTGCCTATGTGTACCACAGAGAGAAAAATGACAAGTGTAAAACTTTCCTGTTAATTTAACTTAATGATAGTCTAATCATGGTGCCACTTGCTATTACTACTGCAGTGTTTATTATAATTACTTCATTTCTCATCTGCCTTTCTCAATGAAACTTAAAGCAAATTAAAGAGTTATAAAAAGCAACACAAAATACATAATACGTTAAATGAACAATGCAATAAAATTGGATTACATACATTAAAAAGCAATGAATAGCAACAGTCTATCACATGAACTGGATTTCACAATTCAATAATAATGATTACAAAACTAGATTTCACAATTAGAGGACTCAGATGTCCAAACAGAATAATACATCAAATAAACAATGTAGAATTCAGGGAGAAGAAAAGAAAACTGCCTACAAATTTCACCTTATTGCCTAAACAGAGAGTGTCCTTTCTGTATTCCATTCTACTACATTCCTGTTTCCTTTACGGAAATGCAGCATATCATAAATGCTTAAGATGGCCTACACACAGCGCCTTTCTTTTTTATTTCATTTCTTAAATCTGAGACTTGACATAGTGTACATTAAAGAGTGACAGAAGTCATAAGTGATGAAACATCTACATTTTAAATTAAGTGGCTTTGAATATATAATAGCTTATTAATACTCACCCTGGTCCCTTCACACACACACACCACACACACACACACACACACATTGTCTGAACCCATGAGACTGGTTTACCAGTTGTCTGGTTTTGGCAGACAATCTCCACATGGGGTCCTTATCTCCCACGCTCAAGCAATGGAGTGACAGATGGAATGGGAGGTAGAAACAATGTTGCACAATGTATCAACATCACTTCTGAGTGACATCACTGTGTTGAGCGAATCTCTAGGAATTCCCCGAGTCTCTATAGTATGGGGGATTACTTAAGCATCCCTTGATGTGACATCACTTCCTTTTAATATATATATATATATATATATATATATATATATATATATATATATATATATATATATATATATATATATAATTAAAGCAAAAATAGGGTACAAAAAAGAAGGGAAGAAAAAGGGGACAAGCAAAGCAGATATGAAACTGTATACTACAAGGACTATTAAAATACTAAGTACCAAAGTCATGACCTTTATAGATATTAAAATAGCGACTAAATATTTTACCAAAATAAACAACACATGCAAAATTCAAGCCTATTTTTACTCATTATTTTAGTAATAATAATCTTATTATTAATCTTCATTACCTATTACTTATACTTTAAGTAACAGTAACAATGCTGACCTTTTGCCAATATTTCAATATTATACAATCTATTATCTTTATATCGCTAATTTATCTTACAATTAGATTGTCAAATACATCAATATGCAATCATTTTCAAATCTGCAGTACTAAGACATCTTATAAATTTTTTCCATTATAAGCAAAGTATTTCCCCCCATTTCTCTTCAGATTCTTTAACTGGCCTTCTATTTATGTAATTCATCAATTTTGCCATTACCACATATTCTGATAGTTTGTCCTTTCAAATTTCCCTGGATGGGCATTCTCCATTTATTTGCCATTACCCCCTCAACTGACCTCTATAATCCTTAAGAGCTTCCTTCAGTCTGGAAACCGCTTGAAGATACATCAGCCATTGTATTTTCTTTCCTTCATCACAAATTTCTTGCCATGATTTTATCTCTCCTTGAGAACTTATCATATCTTGATGAGTTATAAAGTCATTGACTTTTTGCTGATTCTTATCACAAAAGGCATCGATCGGTGACAGTACTAGTGATATTGAGGATCTTATCCTCATTCTTACGAAATCCCAGATTTGAATCCAGCTATCTCTTATCACATGACTTTTATGTTTAGTCCTTACTCTTCTCTTCACCCAAAGGTAGTTATGCAGTCCTTCAGATAAATCAGTGGTTTCTATCTGTCTTTTGGGTTTTTAATCCAGTCTATAATCCAAGCCAAGACGGCCACTTTATAATATAACTTGTTGGCACCGCCAATCTTCTTTTTTCATTTTGTAGTACCTTAAATCTTATTCTCAGTTTTTTGCCATCCCAGACAAATTGGTTTATCTGTCTTTGCCAGGTTTGAAATGTCTTATCTTTTATACTGATTGGTAATATTTGAAATAAAAAAATTAATTTTCTGTAAGATATTCATTTTGATTGCAGAAATTCTTCCTATCCAAGATAGTTTTTAACTTTGACCACCTTTCAAGATCTCTTTGAATCCTTCTCCATAGAACTTCATAATTATCTTTAAATAATGTTTCCTCTTGTCCTGTTGTATTTATACCCATATATTTCACAGGGTTCACTGCTATTTCACATCCTAACAATTCCTCAATTATTTTTTCTTCTTGCCTTGTTAACGACTTGGAGATTATTTTAGGGTTTTTGCCTGTTAACTTTAAATCCCGAAAAATTTCCAAAGCTTACAAGATGTTCCATAACTTGTTGCAGCGTTTCGTGTGGATTTGAAATCGTCATCTGAATAACATTTCAATTTAAATTCTTTGTCATCCAGTTTCAAACCTTTAATTTTAGAGTCCTGTCTTAACTTTGAAGCAAAAATTTCCATTGCTAAAATGAATAATTGTGGTGACAATGGACAGCCTTGTCTTGTACCCTTTCCGATTTGTAATTCTTCTGTTAATACCCCATTAATTAAAATCTTGGCCTTTTGTGTTTTTTTTTGAAAAATTTTTTATTGGGTTAGGATCAAATGTTTACACATTACAGTCAATATTCCCATTTCCCAATTTCTAACCCCCTCCCTTTCCTCCCCCTTTTTGTTGACTTCCAACAGTTTTCCAACCCTTTGTCCGTTTTCCCTTACTCCTTTTAATCTCCTCTATCTAACAAATATATATTCTCCCTTTATTCTAAGCAATACTTCTTTAACTATTTTTAATACTCTGTACCCTGACTATGAGTCCCATTTTCCATAATGGATAAACAATTTATCCCATTTTTCATTATTTCACTTTCAAATATTTCTATATATCATAAACTATGTAAACCATACATTCATATAAATCAACCAGTTTAACTTATACTCTATATGTTATTCATTCTATCTTCTTCTTTCTATTTTAGTTATATTTGTTTACATTAGTATTTCTATTCCCCTTCAGTCATAAGTCTATATATGATATCAATCAATTTGACTCATATACAACTTCAAATAAACATATTCAGTTTGGTACACTGTACGGAATCAAAAAGAAAATATTATTAGTTAATCAATCCTTATCGTTAACCCTTATGATTAATTATTTTCTATCAATATTCTATTTATTATTCTATATATATCAATCTAATATCATAACTGCTTAGAAATTCTCTTTTACCTCTTCTCCTCCCCGGTAAAGTCACCCCCCTCTACATTTTATTGTACTTCAGTAGTTCTCAAACTGCCACAGTTCTCCTCCCACCTCCCATTTCTTCTCCAAATATTGTTTCAGCTTCTCCCAGTCTGTGTTAAACTGTCCTGAGTCCAGGTTTCTCAATTTTCTTGTCATTTTGTCCATTTCTGCCATATACAGCAATTTGTGGATCCAATCTTCAATAGTTGGCACTTCTTGTATTTTCCATTTTTGCGCATACAAAAGTCTAGCTGCTGCCGTCATGTAAAATATCAACGTCCTATGATGGGCTGGAATTCCCTCCATTCCCAAGTTTAGTAGCAGGAGTTCTGGGTTCTTATTAATTTGAAATTGTAATATCTCACTCATTTCTCTTATTATTTCCCCCCAGTACTGCCTAGTTACCTCACACGTCCACCACATGTGGTAGAGGGAGACCTCATGCTTCCTGCATTTCCAGCATTTATTAGAAGTGTTCAAATTCCCTAGCGCAATCTTCTTTGGTGTCATGTACCAACGGTAAATCATTTTGTAAATGTTCTCTTTAATACTAGTGCATGTCGTTGTCTTCATTGTAGTCTTCCACAAGTATTCCCATGCCTCCATTGTTATTTCTTTGTTGAAATTTATGGCCCATTTCACCATTTGTCCTTTAACTATTTCATCCTCAGTATACCATTTCAGCAGTGCTTGGTATACCTTAGATATTCTTTTCTTGTCCTCTTTAAGAAGGGTCTGCTCTAGTTCCGAGTTTTCTGTTCGTATACCTCCCTTTACAGAGTCCGAGTTATATAAATCTCTAATCTGTCTATACTGGAACCAATCATAATAAGGTGATAGTTCCTCCTGAGTCTTTATTCTGAGTTTAGATTCTTCAGTTCTAGTTATTTCTTTATAAGTTAGACATTGTTGCTCATTATCAACAGCTCTCGGATCTATCACCTCATATGGAACTACCCACAAAGGGGTTCCTTCTTCCAGATAGATTCTATACTTCTTCCAGATTATATATAAACTTCTCCGTATATAGTGATGCAGGAACATCGAGTTCGCCTTTACTTTATCATGCCATAAGTATGCGTGCCATCCAAATATTTTTTTATATCCCTCTAGGGCTAGTAATTTCTTATTCTTTAGCGTCATCCACTCCTTCAACCACACCAAGCAAATTGCGTCATGGTAAAATCTTAGATTGGGCAGTTGCATTCCGCCTCTTTCCTTTGCATCTTGTAAAACTTTCATTTTCACTCGAGGCTTCTTGCCTGCCCATACAAAGTCTGATATTTTCCTCTGCCATTTCTCAAATTGCTTAGAGTCACTGATGATTGGTATTGTCTGTAGCAAAAACATTACTCTTGGTAGCACATTCATCTTAACTGCTGCAATCCTTCCCAACCATGACAAATTTAGTCTGTTCCATTTAATCAAATCTCTCTCTATCTGAGTCCATAGTTTTTCATAGTTGTTTTTAAATAAGTCTATATTCTTAGCAGTCAGTTCGATTCCCAAATATTTCACCTTACTTGTTACTTCACAATCCGTTATTTCCGTTAACAATTGTTGTTTCTGCTTAGTCATATTTTTGCATAGTATCTTTGACTTCTTTTTATTAATATAGAAACCTGCCAAATCTCCGAACTCCTTAATCTTATCTATCACTTTTGGCATGTTCTCCAATGGGTCTTCTACAATTAACATTATGTCATCCGCAAATGCTCTGACCTTATATGAATAGTCCTTTATTTTAATTCCTCGAATTTTTTCATCTTGTCGTATTTGTATCATCAGGATCTCCAATACCAAAATGAACAGCAGTGGAGACAACGGGCAACCTTGTCTTGTTCCTTTACTTATAATCAATTTCTTAGTCGCTTCATCATTCACCACAATTGCTGCAGTCTGGTCTCTGTAAATTTCCTTAATTGCTCTAATGAATCTTTCTCCCAATTGTAGCTTTTCCATAGTGGCAAACATAAAGTCCCAGTTTAAATTATCAAACGCCTTTTCAGCATCAACAAAGAAGAAACCAACCTCTTTGTCACAACGTCATAATATTCAATAGCATTAATCACTGTCCTTAAATTGTCTCTGATTTGTCTGTCTGGCAAAAAGCCTGCTTGTTCCTCCTCAATGACTTCCGTAAGCCACCCCTTCAGTCTCTCCGCCAGTATCTTCGCAAAGATTTTATAATCATTGTTAAGTAGCGATATAGGTCTGTAGTTTTTCACATTAGTCAAGTCTTGGCCTTCTTTGGGGATCAATGATATATTCGCTTCATTCCAGGTATCTGGAATCCTTTGATCCCTTAAAACTCCATTGATCACCTCCTTTAGGAATGGTGCCAGTTCATTGGCCATTACCTTATAAAATTTCGCTGTAAGTCCATCTGGCCCTGGCGCCTTTCCTAGATTTGCAGATTGTATTGCCTTGTTTAGTTCCTCATCTGTTACTTCACTGTTCAGTTTATTTCTCCAAGCTTCCGAAATTACTGGAAGTTTCATTTTCTCCAAATATAACGCTATTGACTCTTTATTTACCTCTTTCTTATTATACAACTTAGCGTAGAATTTGTAAAAGGCTCTACTAATGGTAGTCTGTTCCAAATACGTTTTATTATCTTCGCAAATTCTATTTATTATTTTCTTTTCCCTTCTCTTCTTCAGTTGCCATGCCAAATACTTCCCAGGTTTATTTGCACCTTCAAACGCTTTCTGATTCAATCTTTTAAGATTCCACTCCAATTCCTTATTATTCATTGCTGTTAACTGTTCTTGAAGTATTTTAATTTCCTGATATAATTTCTTTTTCCCTGGTCTCTTTTTTAACTGTATTTCTTTGGCTTTTATTTTCTCCTCAATCTCTTGTCTTTTCTCCTCTTTCTTTTTTCTTGCTCTACCATTTAAGTCCATTAGTATGCCCCTTATAACCGCCTTATAAGCGTCCCAAACTTTGTCAGTTGGTACTTCTTTATTTACGTTGTATTGTATGAAGAACTTTGTCTCTCTTCTCAACATCTCCATACTCTCTCCTTCCTGTAGCAAGTCCTCATTTATTCTCCATGCTTTCCTTTTTCTCCTTTTCCCTAATTTCCACATGATTGGATTATGATCTGAGCCTACCATCGGCATTATTTCTACCTCCTTAGTCCATAACGCTAAGTCTTTTGAGGCCCAGATCATATCAATTCTTGATAGTGTACAGTGCCTTGCAGAATAAAAAGTAAATTGTCTACTTTTAGGATATTCTCTTCTCCATACATCTTCTAAAGTCTCCTGTTGTATCAAGTCAAAAAAAAGCTTTGGTAATAGTCCTCTTTTCTTTTGTGCAGTTGTTGTCTTTTTATCTAATTCCAAGTTCGTCACTCCATTGAAGTCTCCGGCAAGAATTATCTGGTCGTATGAAAGATCATCTAGTTGCTTCCTCAAATCCTCAAAGAAGCTTTCCTTTGCACCGTTAGGTGCATAAACTCCGACTACCAACACTCTCTTTAAGTCCCAAGTACATTCCACTGCAATAAATCTGGCTTCCACATCTTTCATTACAAATTTTGGCTGTAGCTCCTCTTTTATGTACAACACCACTCCCCCTTTTTTTTTATTGGAGGCCGCTACAAATTCTTTGCCCAATTTTCCTGATTTTAAATATTTTACATCCTGCTTTCTGATATGGGTCTCTTGCAAACAAACAATGTCACATTTTTGTTTTAATAGCCAGTGGAAAATATTTTTTCTCTTATTCGGTGAGTTTAGTCCATTTACATTCCAAGATAAAACTTTACACTCCATACTCATAGTCTTGTTGGTAAGTCTTTTTCATTGTCCCTTATAAATCGCTCCATCTCTCGCTCAGATCTGATGCGCTTTTTGGCCCCTCCAAACTCAAAGGACACACCTTCTGGTAACTCCCATCTGTACCTGATTTTCATGTCCTTCAAGATCTGAATTAGCACTTTGTATTTTTTCCGATCTGATAACACTGACCTGGGTAATTCCTTCATTATGATAATCGTCTTGCCATCAATCTCCAATGGATCTTGAAACTGTTTTGTCACAATCTTCTCTTTCATATTTCGTGTCGTAAACTGCACAATCACGTCTCTTGGTAATTTCCTCTGGGTTGCAATTCTCGAGTTCACACGATATGCCACATCTAGGATAGCCACAACTTCCTCCTCCTCCTTCCCCAGGTATTCAGCTAACACCTCAGTCATCTGTTCTTGCGCTGATTTTCCTTCCACTTCTGGCAAGCCACGAAAACGTAACTGCTTCTCCATGTGTTTAGTTTCTGCAACTGACATTCTCCCCCTCATCAGTCTCATCTCTGTTTGTTGCGTGTCTGCTAAGTTCTCCATCGCGTCTTCTACTGTTTTAACTCTCTGCTGCGTTCCTTGTAGTTCACTTTGTATTGTTTCCATACCTTTTTTCACTTCTGACAGCTCCGATTTTACTGTCTGTGTAACCTCTTTAACCTCTTTAATCAACTCCAATTTCGTGTCCTTAAGTTCTTTAATCACATCTAAAAGTTTTTTATCCAGGTTTTCTATTGCCGATTGCCACTCTTTTTTTGACATCGTGGGGCTTGCTTTGGCTCGCTCCCACGAGTCCGCTCTCTTCCTTAACTCCGTGGCGTAAAATTTAATGTCCTTTTATTTCAAATGTCCCGGTCTTCTTACAAAAATTAAATTTTAAAGAGTCCAAAATGTCGGGCGTCTTTTCTCTATGGTTTCTCTATGATTTTGCAATCCAAGATGGCCTACTTCCTTTTCCACTGGGGCCGCGACCCTTCCCCTTTCAAAGATGGCGATTCCCTTCTTCCTGCCCTCCAGCAAGGGCCGCTTCTCTCCAGCAACTCTATTGTTGTTACGCACTTCCTGTCTCCCGACTTCCCACAGTAGGTCTCGCGATGGTGTCTTTTTCTCACAGCTCCATAACCGCAAGTATTCAAAACAATAGTCCAATTCCTTTAATAACTTCTTTAAACTGAGTCTCTTTTCAAATACAACTCTTGCCGAGTCTTCCCCTCTTTATCGTTAGCCTGTTGCAGTTTGAAAATCTACTTTTATTCCTCTCTGCTTTAATCAATCTGTCCCGTAACAGAAGATAGTGATCTTTACCTTCTCATTCACTTTTCTCGGGTTGTAATCGCTGTTTCGATTTTAACTTCTCCTCTCCGTTTCTTCCCTCAATCGAAGCTTGGGTATGTAGGTCTTATGCCAGCCGAATTGGCCCCAGAACTGCCGCAGAGATTGTAGCCGACCCGTCGCAGGGTGGGACCTCAAGGATCGGGAGGGGACCCGTTGTGTAGAGCCCCCCCTCGTCCGAGATCTAGCACACCCTAGGGTCTTGAGCGTTCTTTGCCTGCTCTCCGCCTGAGAGCAGTCGGCCGCGGGCTATTTTTCCCCCGCCGGCCACTTAAAACGGCAGTCCGGTCAGCTCCGCAAATGGAGCTGCGTCAGACCTCCATGAAGCCCAAACCGGAAATCCAAATCTTGGCCTTTTGTTTTGTATAAATTCTTTGCATCCCATTTTCAAACTTTGAGCTGCAATTTAAATTCTGTATTACTTTTTGTAAAAAAATCCAAGAAAGATTGTCAAATGCTTTTTCAGCGTCCAAGAAAATAAATGTGGTCTTAGGTCCTTTCCCCACCACTAATTCCATTGTGTCAGTTACAAATCCAACACTTTCTTTCATATATCTCTTTGAGACAAAGCCTGTTTGATCTGCGTGTATTATATTTGTTATACATTTTCTAATCCTTTCCGCCAAAATAGAAGTAACATTTTGTAATCCATATTTAATAACAAGATAGGTCTGTATGACTGGGGCAGCACTGGATCATTTCCTTCTTTGTAGATCAATGTTACATGTGCCTCCTGCCATGTTGAAGGTAAAATCTTATCTTTACTTATTTTATTTGTCACCTTTTGAAGTGGCAGTATCAATTCTTCTTCCAAGCATTTATAGTACATAGCTGTTAACCCATCTGAACCCAGAGCTTAATCTTTTTTCATTTTTCTTATTGCTTGTGAAATCTCTTGTACTGTAACATTATTATTCATCAGTTCCTTATCTTCCAATTTAAACTTTGGAATTAACGTATCTTTAATATAATCTTCCATTTGATCTTTGGGGATTTCTTTCTTATATGATTTGGAAAAGAAGGAAATAAATTGCTGATGTATTTATTTTTCTATATGCATAATTCCAGCTGATTTTTAAACTCCTATTTTCCTTCTTCTTTCAGATTCTTTCCTTAAACAATGGGCCAAAAAGTGACCTGGTTTATTTGCATATTCAAAATGTTTCTGCTTTATGAAACTTAATTTCTTCTGCATTTCTTCAACTTGTAGTACAGTTGATTTCCTGATTGCTTAATTTCAGCTAATGTGGTCTTTTTAGGGGATTTTTTTGTGCTGTTCTTCCAAAAATTGAATTTTAGCTATGATTTCATTCATCTGTTTTGCTTTCTCCTTCCTTTTTTTTTTTGAGGTCAAAGCTATCAACTTCCCTCTCATAAAAGCTTTACTTGCTTCCCAAATTATAGTGATGGAGGTACCATTGATGCAATTATATTTAAAAAACTCTTCTAGATCTTTCTTGCATTTCTTTAAGATACCATCTTGCAATAGGATATGTGACATCACTTCCAATTTTTCACCTACAGGTGACATTGCATGACATTCACCATAGTACACCTCCATCCTCACTCCAAAGCTCCTGGGGGTGCCAAGAAAAGACCGGGCAATCCTAACATTAAAGAGGCCTACCCAAACCATCTCAGGGTTAGAGGGAGGGTGTTACTTAGATAAGTAGGACCCATGCAGTCTTCTTCTATCATTCCTATGTGTGTATCACAGAAGTATGTGGGGTTGCCTTACGGGAAGCAGCTTCCACACCACTGCAGGATGCAGGGATTCACACACTGAACTTTGGCATCAGATATGTTCAGTTCCTGGTCATAAACAAGATTCCTAGAGAGGCGTGACATCACTTCTGGGTTTTTCTTGGAAGTCACATTACATTGTCACCACCAGCTGCCCCCCATGTCCCTGCTTCCTGGTTTCCTGCTGGTTGCCAGGCTATCCCTGGCACACCCTAGCTGTCAGCTGCACCCTCCATCCCCAGCCTATGTTGTGCCAAGACCTGAGGAATCTGTGATCAATAAAACTTATGGCCTGATTTTCTCCAATCCAATGTTTCTGTATTGTCCTTCCCTCCCTCCCCTTTGGACTGGGTCCCTGCTCTGGGCACAAGTGCATACGACAATACTAATTTTATTTTACAGTGTTGGGAGAACTTTAGGTTTGTTTATAGTTTGCTTCAATTTGCTTTATTCAATTTGCTGTGATCACTTTGAAGAAAATTGAACCTGACACTCCATTTCCATTTCTGTGATAAAGTCAACCAACTGCAAGCAGAATAAACAAGTTGGATAATACTTAACATCATCTTACAACTCCTCAAACACCAGATAGAGTATTATGGGATAACAGGGTTATATATCAGACAAAATGCTTTAAATTAGATGATTAGGCATGATTAAATCTCATTGCAATAAACATTTGACTATTTAAGTTCCATTGATTCTGTAAAATCAAAAAAAGTCCAGTAGCACCTTTAAGACTAACCAATTTTATTGTAGCATAAGCTTTCGAGAATCAAGTTCTCTTCGTCAGATGCATGGTACAGAAACTGGTCAAATATAGAAGAGGAGGGGGGAGGAGGGGAGGAGAGAGAAGATGCAGTTTGGGGGGGAGAGGGAGGATGAAACCAAAACATTCCTTTGCTAGTAAATGTAAACATCTCCTTTTGGTGTGGGGGACAGTTGGCTTGGGTGAGGCTTCAAAGGAGTTTGCCCTGTTAGTTTGCAGCAGTAAAACAGCTAGACCATCCAATTCCTATGTAGTATAAGCCTTCGATAACCACAGCTCTCCCTGTCAGATGCATCTGACAAAGAGTCTGTGTTATAGCTTTTTCCTAGTTGTATCTGAAGCTTTTATATGCAACTTGGAAGTAAATTCCAGATTTAAATTATAATTTCAAAAAGTGATAATTACATTTACACTATGAAGAGTGAAATTCACATCCATCTTTTTAGAATCTTCACAGCCCTTCAATATTTACAACGTTCCAAAAGTGTCTGAGAATTCCAGACAGGTGGCCTGGGTGGGAATTTGAAAATCCTATCTTTCCCCACACTAGGAGCACCACAGTTGTTGATCTTTTTCTGCATATTAGTGGAGAGATATTACTCTGATAGAAACAAAATAGAAGTACTTTACAAACTATTGATCCTACACATGGAATTGTTTATATGTACATCTGTATTATGCTGTGAACTGATTTCCTAACTGTTCAAAGATCTGCAGAAGGAGATAGTGAGACAGCATTGCCAGTCTCCAGGTAAGGCCTGGAGATCGACCAGAATTACAATTGCTTTAGAGACTACTGAGATCAATTACCCAGGAGAAAATGGCTGCTTCGGAGGGCGGACTCAAGGGCATTATATCCTGCTGCTGTCCTTCCCTGTAAGCGGTCGGCCCGGCCTCCACCATTTTAATAAGCAGTTCTGGATATGGCTGCTTGTAATATTAAAGATGTTCAGGCCTCTGGAGTTAAAATGGCTGCTGTATTGCCACTAGAGAGCCCCTAACAGTTGCTGAGTCTCACCCAGGAGAACCTGGCATGCATGGAGTGCTGCACAGGAATGCGGAGTGATTAAGAGACGGTTGGATTTACTACCCTTCCAGCCCCAAAGGTGCCCAGTGCAACAAAGGTCTTGCAGAGTCATCCCCACTTTACACATTCCTTTCCCTTCTTCTGTTATGAGATCTCCTGTCCTTGATTGAGGAGCTAATCAAATGACATTCATAAGTATATACAGTTGTTCCTGGGAAAGTACAGTCCCCACCTAAAATCCATCAACTCAGCTCCGGTGGGATTCACTAACAAACTATCCCTTTTGAACAGCGCTAGAACATGTTTTGCATTTGCTTTCACACACCCCGGCAGCTACCAATCAAGGTACTCAAACCTTTTGTCAAACCCAGGAACTGACCATTGAAGCTTTTGCTCTAACAGCTAGGTGGGCTCTTCTACCTCAGGGCACATTTTACCTATAAAGGTAGAGCCCTGGCTTCATTCAAATTGTGCATGCTTCCTGAGTCCAAGTGCTGCTCCCTTAGGGGCACTTCCCTAAGCCTCTCTCTCATCGTACACTCTTCCGGATCCATAAGTGCCGTTCCCTTGAGTTTTGCCCAAGCCTCTTGATCTCTTGGCCAAGGATGCTGGCATTCGAAGCTACTCTCTTCTCCCGTGGACTGGACCCCTCTTCAGGATAGGTAGATATATTTGCTTCCTCTTCCTCTATTCCCAATTTTTGACTAAGGTTTCTAGGACTCTGTGTGTGTATTTTTTAAAAAAAATACCTGTTCCTTTTATTTTAACACAAATTTTTACAAAGTAAACTTCCCGGTATTGTTATACAGGTTTCTTTTTTCCTTACCCTCCCCTCCCTCCCTTCCCTCCCCTAATCTTCTTCTGTCATTGCTTCAGCCACGGGAACAAGGTCCAAAGTTTCCAATTAATATCCTTCTTGGCTTCTTCCTCCATGATCCAGTCAAAATAAGGTGACCACTTCTTATTAATCGATCTCTTCTTTTCCTCCCAGGTCTTCTCTTCAGTAGATAAAGCAACAATATCTGATTGTACAAATTCAAAGAGATAGTTGTTCCAATTCTCCATAGTCCATTTGTTCTCATTTTTCCATCCCAATACTATCACAGCTTTCCCGGCTAATACCATAGCTTTGAGGACCTCTTGATATTTACTCTCTATTTTCTCCGTCTTTAGGGTACCCAGTGTCATTAGATTGTTATCTATTGGTATTGATACCCCTATCTTATATTTTATCCTATCCACTACTTTCTTCCAAAATGTCTGCACTTTAGCACATTCCCACCACATAAGTGAATACCAGCCTTTAGCCTGGTTACAGTGCCAACAGTTCGAACTCATCCCCTGTACCATATTGGCTAATTGGGCTGGTGTCCTATACCATTTCGTGAAATATTTCAGCTCCATTTCTCTAAACTTATCCATTTTAATCTTTTTCACCCCTGCCATTAATTTTTTTAAGTTATTTCTGAGGTCAGCCCTTCTCTATGCCCTTTCTCCTGAAGACTTTTAATTATTGAGTCCTCGTTGGTGGTCATTATTTTATATATCTTACCAACTAGCCCTTTACTTGTCTTCCTCTTCTCTTTATACAATACTGACTCTGTGTGTGTATGTGTGTGTGTGTGTGTGTGTGTGTGTGTGAGTATTTTTACCCCATAATTGCGAGTGTATGTGCATGTCATTTTGTTCTTAATAAAAGTTATTGTCGGACCTTAAGAACCAGTCTCATTTGCTATCTTGGGCAGAGACCTGGTAGAAATTGGTGACAGATCCCTGTGGTTACCGGCCTCTTGCATAGCCATTCTCCTTGCTAGCTAATTCCCCCACAAATCATTTTTATTGCAAGGAGACCAGTTCCGGTAACATCTGCACCTCAAACCCTGCCCTCCCCAGGTTCCACTTCCAAATCTCCAGCATTTTTTCCAATGTAGAGTTGACAGCCCCACATTACAGGAGGCAGAATTTGCAAACTCATTACTGCAGTAGTTAATTTTCATCTCCCCCCCCCCCCCAATTCTTACTGTCATTTTGGAACCAAAACTGCCCAAAAAGTCTGGTATACTGCTAACTCCTCTACAAACATTAAAACATGCTACTTTTTTTTTCTCATGAAACAGACAAAGACACATACATTGTGTTGGTCCTATATTGTTGTACTATAATTCAGATTCATGTGTTAAAACAGGCACCTCATCTGGATCAAATCCATATACACTATAAGATGATGTGGGAACAATGTATCCAGAACCCTTCTTTGCAGGGTGAAAGAACGCTAAATACCACTTTCCATCCCCTTCTCCTTTCCCCTGCAAATAAAAGTTTAACTTGATCAAAGCTGACAGCAACAACGATCTGTTCCATGGGAGAATATCTTCATATACAAGGTTTTGTTCTCAACCCACATTTCAAAGGCTTTTTACCCCACTGGTGAGGGCGATGCAACACCACAGCAGCCTTAAATGTGTGTACATCACGTTAAAAAAAAAAGATTGTATTTGCTTCGGGTGTTGACTGACTCTGAATAAGTTTGCAGGCTTAATGTACAAGCTCCCTTTCATGCAAGCATCACCAGCACCTTCCAATCTAATATTCTTTTGAAAACTAATTACATTTGCTTTTTAGCTTGTCTTTCGTTCTCAGAATACAACAGCTCAGAGACACCTGCCATCTACCTGTGTGCAAAATGCTATTTGCTCATTGTATTTATTCTTTTCTGTTGACTAGTCCTCAGGCAAAGAGATCCATCTTCTGGTGTTCAGACAAATTTTATTTTTAATTAACTTCCAAACAGTGCTTTGAGATATATGTTTACTTAATAATGGATATATTAATTTACCAAGGAGCCTACAGCTTGACAGGCAGAAGTTTCTTCTTAATAAACCTGCACAATTTATAGACATCGAAATGCTCGGAAATGGAAGATAATATATTTATGTTCCAATCCGTCATTAAAATATGTTTTATTTGTTACATCTCTGGTCACTTGCTTACTATTGATGATGCTATTCACCTTATGAACCAGAAAGAAAATAGTTGGAAATTTTGTCCTTATCCTCATTAGCTTAATAAAATAACATTTTCTCATATTGTTTAAACAGGAGAATCACCTCAGTTTCCATAATGTTTTAGAGATTATTTCAAATTATGCAATCTGATCCCTGATTACATTCTCAGAGCTTCCTGCAAACAACTATTTCAGGAGCCTGGTGGGAAAAAAGAAATTACATAGCTAACAGAAACGAACATATACTAGCCCTGAAGAGAACAGGGCAGGGATGGGGTAGTAGTTGGCAGAGGAAAACTGATAGACCTTTGAAGAGTTAAAACATCCATCCAGCCCCTGCTTCTCCCATGCAAATGGCCTCTTCTACAGCCTCTTTACAGCTAGGAAATGGCAGTCCACCTGAGGTTTTTATAATAAGTTGACTGATAACATCTACTTCCAGTAGGGTTGCCAGCTCCAGGTTGGGAGATTCCTGGAGATTTTGGGGGTGGAGCCTGGGGAGGGCAGGGTTTGGGGAGGAGAGGGGCCTTGGCACGGTATAATTTCATATAGTCCACGTTCCAAAGTAGCCATTTTCTCCAAAGGAACTAATCTCTGTTGCCTGGAGATCAGTTGCAATTCCAGGAGATCTCCAGCCACCACCTGAAGGTTGGGAAGAACCCTAAGTTCCAGCTTGATTTTGTTGAAAATATAGTTTTATATTATATGGGTATAATTATACTTGATGGGTATTATTTCAGTTCATTAAAATGTCTATGCTGCTTTTCAGTGTTCTAAAATTCATTTGAATAGTGCGGAGGAAAAAAAAATATATAACAAATTAGCAAATACCACAGATCTCAAAATACACAAATCAGAAGTTCTCAGTAAACAAAGGTGACAGCAATTCCATGATGTTCTGTGCAAAGAAATTTATATAGGTAAAGTGAGAGCATGCAGGAAAGAATGTCAAAGTAAGTTGACTACCTAGTTGATAGTTTCTGCCAGAGCAGTGTGGCTACCAATGTGAACTCCTGGGTAAAAGTTTCTCTCTTTTTTTTTAAATCAGTGTCAGAATTTTGTTAAGAAAATCCATGCAGTTATAAAAACCTGCAATATACTTTTTGCAAGGGGTGTAAAACTTTTTTTCCCAACAGGCATCTTGGTCATTTACTGATTTGAGATTGGCATTTTTTTTACTGATAAATTTTAATTGATGTTTTTATTGTTCTTGTTGAATCACCTTGAACATTTGGAAGAGCAGGATATAAATTCCTAAACAGATTAATACTAAGCATCTTCTTTTACTTTGGTTCACAATCCTCGGTCACCCCCTTGGATCCATTCCTGTAATGGTGGTGCTGCTTTCCTCCCACCCAAGGATTCTCCTATTGATGCAAGAGCTTCTCTACTGAGCACAGCAGAACAATCCATTGAGTCAGAACAGGACAGTAGGATCCAACCCAGTGTCGTCCAGCTTTTCAGAGAAAGGATGTCTTGGAACAGAAGCAACTCAACAGGCCTGGACCCTGGGGCAGGTGCCTGTGTGTGTGTGTGTGTATACGCACTATTTTTTCTCTTTTCTCTAGAGCCAGACTCTGTGTTTGTATGATAGCTCTCTTCATCTGATCTGGAAGCTTCTGACTCATCCTTCTATTTCTGTGCTCTTTGTTGTCTCCTCATGGTCTTGCAAGAAGCAAGAGTTTCTGCAGAGCTCTCCTGTGCAAGTTTGAAAGAGACTAGGGATCCCATTCCCCTGGTGGGGGCGGGGGATCCCCCGCTTTCATCCTCTGCCCCTGGCACCACTCACCTGGCCAGCAGGGGGGGGGGGGAAGGCACAGGAACGAGCCTCCCAGGTGTGCTCCTGGGGTGGTGTGACATCATCACACCACCCCAAGAGCACTCCCAGAAGTGCCATCACTGAAAATGACGTCATTGTGCTGCTGCGGGACAGCCTACACGAGTAGAACATGAAGAGGGGAAGAAGGAGGAAAGACCAGGTCTCCCCCTATCCCACTGGGAGGGTAAGGGAACCTGGCAACTCTACAAGAGACACACCCATACTTCTGCTTGAATGCAGCTAGGTTATAGCTGGCTGATTGAATTATGGAATAGTGCTCAGTAGTCATTGAATTCAAGAAGTTGTCATTGGTGATCCCACACCTATATTTTGCAGCCTACGGTACCTTGTGCTTTATTTTTTCAGTTTGAAAGGCTTCCTTTTGCTGCTCTATCAGGAGTTATCTATCGATATTTTGAGGTAAATTCCATATCATTTATTAACTTGGAGAATTCTTGCTCAACCTGTTTATAGGATACTGGATCCAGCCAGGTTTTTCTTTCAATCTCACCCAGTTCTCCTCCTTACCTCATCTCCCCACCCCACACGACTTTTGTTCACAGAGTCCCTCAATCTCCAGCATAAACTTTTTTTGGGGGGGGGAGGTGCAATGAGGAGCCTTCCTCCCTTTTTCATCATTGGAAACGTTTGAATTCCATTCCACTGACTCTTCTCTGGTTTGCTGTCTGCTCAGAAAGAAGTATTCAGTATGGAAAATGTCCCTTCAATCCAGTTGTTTGCTGAAGTTTTCCTTTTTTCCTTCGCCTGGGCCTGCCATAGAATTAGTTAACTTCACAAACTCCCCCCCCACCACAATTTGCAAGGAAAAAGCTCAAGTTAGACAATTGCTAATACAAATGACACTGTGGGGTCTTCTTGTATAATAGCTTATATCTCATGCTATCCTTGTGATTTGTATTATTCCTTCAGAAATGAACACTTTTGACTTTCAAAATGCATCTATTACACTAGGTGATATTTGGAAAAATAATATATCCCTTGCTGAGACAGATGTGCTTCTTGATGTTCATTTAATCCTTATAAATATAGTTTGTAACAAACTTCATGAACATGCAACCATTTTCTCTTCCTTTCGGGAACCTGCCATTATAAACAGCACAATCATTTCTTTTGTGCTGTTATCTAGTCTGTAAAGAATAATGGCGCTCCTTTGTTCAATCCCCCAAATCTTTTTTCCAATGTTTCTTACAGGTTTGGATTTAAATATGCCCTCCTGGGAAAATGAATGGGCTAAAGACAAACATATACAATTGGATTTTAAAATGTGAACAGTGAAAAAGACACATTATTTTCTACTGAAAGAGAAACAAAGGCTTACTAGGGAGCTTCAGTCTAAGCAACATCTTTGCCTTACCAAACATCAGAACAGAAGAGCTCTACAGGATCACACCAATGGCCCAGTATCCCGCTTTGAACAGCAAGTGCTCAGAGACCAAAGCTTCCTCAGCCTTCCTGCTACTGCTGCCTCTCTAGCAACAGGCATTCAAAGGTATACTAACACGTCCAAACGACTGAGGTCCCGTTCAGCGATCATGGCTATTAGACACTGGCAGACACACCATGGATTTGTCTAATCCACTTGGAAAGCCACCTTAACTAGCATCTATCACCACATTTTATGGTAATAAATTCCACAACATAAATTATTACACATTGTGTGAAGAAATGCTTTCTTTTGTCTGTCCTGAATTTAACCCCAAATTCCAGTATTCTTAGACAAAAAGAAAAAAAAATCTATCTGCCTTTTCATAACACGCATGTTTATAAACTTCTAGCATATTTCACCTTGTCATCTTTTTTTGTAAACTGAAAAGTTCCTAATGCTTTAGGCTTTTCCAGTAAAGATAGCAATCCAACCTCTTGATCAGTTTGCTTGCCCTTTTCTTCACATTTTCTATTGTTACAACATCCTTTTTGAGGTACAATGTTCAGAACTGTATATGGTATTCCAAATGCAGCAGCACCATAGATTTTATACAAGGACGTGCCAGTATTTTGTTTTCAGCCACTTTCCTGATTTGCCCTTTCCCCCACAACTTTCCTGGTCAGTATCTGCCAATTTAGGAACACATAGGGGTCATTCGTAGAAAAAGAGCGGGAGGAACTCATTAGCATAACTGATTTGCATATGCCACACCCCCTGACATCACCTATCCTGGTTGTTTTGGACCCAATCCTGGCCATTCAGGGCTGAAATTGGGCCCAAAATGGCAAAAAGGGGCAGAAAAAAGGCCAAAAAGGGGCCCAAAATGGTCAGGATAAGGCCGCTGCTGAGTGGGAAAGTGATCCACCACCCGTCAGAGGCCTAATCCGGGCCGTTTAGGCCCCAATCCAGGCTGAAACGGGCCCCAAACAACCAAGAGTCAGGTGGGCGGGGCCACCTGACATGTGACCTCTTTGGGGAACTGCCGGGACTGTGTTTCTGTGCATTCCCCCTCGAAATGAGCCCTGGGCACACAATACTCTCAAAGGCACTCTCATGTTATGATTTTTAATGTGTATTAACTTGGTTCCCCAGATCTGACTTTGTGACATTGGCATAGCGCGAGTTGCCAGCACTTGGGGCAACTCCCAGCAGGAGGTGGCGCCCCTGGCAACACATGTGTGCGCACAAAGAGCACGCATGCACGCTCTCAGGACTGCATAATGACATCACTTCTGGGAAGTGACATCATCACACAAGGTGCAGCCGCCCCTGGGAGCTCTCCCACGATTTGGGAAGCTCGCTTCCCCGACCCTTACCTGGCAGCCCTCTGCCACAGCTGCCTGCACCACCGCCACCAGCTCGGCACGCCCCTTGGCCAGCAGCTGCTGCAGGGAGGCCAGCTCAGTGCGCAGCAAGCCAGATACCCCATCGGCATGGCAGGTGGCCAGGGTGGTGCAGGTGGCCTCCTGTGTATGCAGCACAGGCTCTTCTCAGCGCAGCGCCTCACCCCCTATTAATTATGCCTGCCCCCTGGGAGTGCTCCCGCGATTTAGGCCCACTCAGCTCCCCACTCCTTACCTGGCTGCCCTATGGCATAGCCACTCACACCGCCACCGCCAGCTCAGTGCACTCCTCGACCAGCAGCTGCTGGAGGGCCAGCTCAGTGTTCAGTGATCCAGCTGCCCCATCGGTGTGGCCGGCGGCCAGGGTGGCACGGGTGCCCCCCATGGATGCAGTGCAGGCAGTCCTTGGCAAAGCGCCCCCTAAAAATTATGTGCTTGGGGCAATCGCCCCTCTGCCGCCCCCCCCCCCACACTACACCACTGCTTTGAGACAGTCAGATGTTAGGTGCGAGGGAATGTATTCCCAAGCATGCAGAGCCCTAATTGAGATTAAGACTGTGGCATGGGGGGAGGGGGACAAAAGAGCTTCAGCGTCCCAACTCTGTTTCCTCAGCCTGAAAGAGCTGGTGGGGTTCATTATCTATCCTATTGAATATAGCATATATTTTGACCAACACATATTGTTGTTTGACACTTGCACAAATGTAGCTGTTTAAACCCAGTATATGGATTAATTCCACAAATGTACCCTGTGCAATCCCTTGGTTCAAGGTTCCCACATATCACTAGCTGGCAATCTGGTATCCATCTATGATTCTCTCTGGAGCCTTCCATTTCCCACAAATCAATCTGCTCTCTCTTACCACAGTCACTATTTTTACCCTTTGGTCTGCTGTCTTGAGCAATTCTGCCACTATCTAGTCTCTTGGTTGGATTGTGTGCTTACATCCCTTGTCCATATTCCTTTGGAATGCTGACTTATATGCAATTGGCCCCCTTGCACCCTTTGTCAATTTATGTGGTGTTCAATGTATAAAACAGCTGTTAAGATCAGGCTGTTTAGGAAACTGGGTACCAACTGGGAAACATTAGATATACTTACATTCATATGAAATTAACAGGCTTTAATGGTATGGGCAAATGGCCTTCCAATGTTGTTGTTACCTTAACCTAACTATTCTAAATCTGGAGTAAATGGACTGCAGCCTGAAATTCTTGATGCAACTCTACTCCAGTCATGAGAACTGAGGTTCAACCAATTATTTGAGTCTAAAAACATAATGGTAGCCCCTCAGGCAATTATATAAAAACCATTATATGTTTGTTAAATCTGTCCCCTTCATACTGGAACCACATTTGTATTCTAGAAACCGTAAATTTAATATCTGAACTCATGGTTTTCCCTGCTCCTATAGCTAAATTCAGCATACACATAATAGATTTTCAGAAAAAGCATAATTACACATGGTCAAACCATTTCATTTGCAAAACTTATAGAACTGAGCAGTAAAGAGCTAACAGGATTTGGATATTTAAATATATGAAATCTCATAGCAATACATGAAAGAGAATCCACGTCCTTTAATAATGCTGAGCATTAGCGAGTATATTGAGACAGAAATCTTCAAAGTAATGGCAATATAAATATTGAATAAAACAGAAAAATCAGGACAGTTGGTTGTTCCTGAAATGAGACACATGCTCAGCAGGATATGTTTGATAAAATGAAATATAAAGATCTCTTCAAGATAATGGTAAATAAATGAGGATGCTGTATACCTGGAACATCAAAAAGAAGGAAAAGAAAATATGTAGCGGATCAAGTTGCTGTACTAGAAAGGTAAATTAAATGGGAAAATGGATGGAGCTACTGTGAGACAACTTGTGCTGAGCCTCATGATTTTTGTTTTAAAAATCTAAAAGTTAAACTGTTTAATATCGCCCTCTTTCCTGACTTGGTACAATTACACTATGGCAGGAAACTCCTCTTTCATACCATGTGTTGCATCTTAAACAAGGTAGCAGCATTGGCCAGAAGCATCTTTCATCAGTTTTGGCGGTAGAGATAGTTTTGGCCTTTCCTGGATAAAAAAGATCTTGCTGTTTTGGTGCATGCTCTGGAATCATCTAGATTAGATTACTGCAATGTGCTCTACGTGGGGCTGTCTGGAATCAAGAACTGAATACAGAATGCCATGGCATTCTACAGTGGGCCATAGGGACCATATAACTTCTGTCTCTTTATGATTGGCAGGTCCCTCAGCCTTAAAATTGGGAGACAGGAGGGTTGTGGGGGACATGCTCCTGGAGTCCTTATCATATGAACACATGCTCTAGAGCCTTCCTTGTCATGCCAGAAACGACTTCCAAGTTCTTGAGGCCATTCCCCATGCCTTTCCCCCTGACAGCCAGGTGAGTGAGGGGAGGGCAGAGGCTGAGAGTGGGGTATCCCCTGCCCCCACCAGGTGACTGGCAGCCCTAGCCTTGTTCCATCTACAATGGCTTCCAATTTGCTTCCACGCCCAGTTTAAAGTGCTGAGATTGACTTTTAAAGCCCTGTAAGGCTTGAGACCAGCATATCTTAAGGACCGCCTACTCCCATATGAACCTTCCTGACCATTACAGTCATCTTCAGGGGCCTGAATCCAGTGACCCCCACCATCAGACTCACCATCAAAGCCTAGGTGGGTGGCAAACCAAAATAGTGCCCTCTCAGTTGTGGCACCCAAACTTTGGAATTCCCTCCTAAGGAAAATTTGTCTGCCCCCCTATATCATTATTTTCCACCAGTGTGTGAAGTTTTTGTTTCATTTGGCATCTCCTTGTCTTTCCTTTGTATGTTATTAATAGTTGTTTTATGTATGTATTTTTGTTAGCTTTTAATTTTTTTAACTGTTTACCACCTTGAAGGCCCTAATTGGGTAGAAAGCTATATTCATGCCATATTCTTTCCATCAAGTCTATACTGTGTGCTTGATAGCCAAAGTGCCCTTTCTCCATTTCTTCTTCCAGTACGTTGTCTGATGATGTCAATGGGTTTAGAAGGGCATAACTTTTTAGGACTGCACTGTCAAGAGCCCCAGTGTTCTACAGACCTTCATCTAAGTACCCAACTCAAGCATACACCTTACTAGACATGGGCACAAATTGGAAAAAAAATGAACCCCACGATTCGTCGCTTTCCACAAACCATGAACCACGAACGTCCATAAACTTTCCCTAGTTCATGAATCAGTTCCGAGTTAGTGGAATTTCAAACACCCGGTGCCAGCTGCTGAAGCCGGCGCAGGGTGTTTGAAACTGACAGCCCCCTTCTCCTGTAGCAAGCGGCAGGAGAAGGCTGTCAGTTTCAAAACACCCCACTCTGGCTTCATCCAATCGGGTGAAGCCAGTGCGGGGTGTTTGAAAGTTGCAGCCTTCCTGTCACTTGCCTTCAACCAATCAGCTGAACCTGGCGTGGGGTGTGTGAAAGTGACAGCCCCCTTCTCCTGACACTCACGGGCAGCAGAAGAATGAGGCTGTCAATTTCACACACCCTGCACTTCCTTCAGCTGATTGGCTGAACCCGGCGCAGGGTGTGTGAAAGTGACAGCCCCCTTCGCCTGCTACTCATGGGTACTTTCACACACCCCGTGCCTTAAGCAGCAGAAGGGGGCTGTCGCTTTCACACACCCCGCGTCACCTTCAGCTGATCAGCCCCTGCTCATGACTCTCACAAACTGGGCAAAAAAAGTTGTGTTCGTGGAAAATGCAGCCCCACGAACCGCGTTTTCACGAACCGGCCCAGTTCATGCATTTTGTTGTTTCATATTAGGATTTGTGCCCACCTCTACACCTTACCTTTGCATAGAAACAGCTGAGCAGTTCTGTCTCAATGAACTTTACAGCAACAAAAATGAAGATTCAGTAAATATGAGTTTACATGTTAACTAAAAACACTTGGTAAATCTTTATTATGGAATTGTCTTCTTTGCAAAAAGTGGTGGGTGGGTATTGTAGAGCATCTCAAGCTTTTCATCCACAGTGGGTGACGCTCAGAGGACATCACAAAGAACAATAGACAAAAGAGTTTGCCATCATTTGTCAAATGGCAAAATAGTGAGAAGGTGGCAATTTTCTCTGTTCTGTAAAGTCTAACAATGCAAACCCTGGAATGTTTTGCTTGGTTGTCATGGTAATAGAACTGTGGCATATGAAACAGAGGCCTTGATAGCAAGATAGTGAAGCAATCTAAAAAAAGATGTTCTTGGCTGATCAGTACTGCTTTGGACACTTGTTTGTCTTAGGTACTTTAAAATAAAATCACACCCTTTATCCACAACATTTTTGACATTGCCCCACACTGTGAAAGACATGCACACATACACATAACACCATGCATCATGTTTTCATTGTAATGGCTGGGAAAGCAAGCTTCATATGCACATTGTACAAGAAGCAACTGATATAGATATAATTCACTGAGGGAATAGTTTGAACTAACTGGATTTATTCTACTGATGCTCTCTAGGTCTCTGGAACACCAGTTTGAAGTCTGGGATGGCTCTTGATAAAACCCAAGACCTGACAAACACATGGGGTTTCCACATGGTTTTATCTCAGTTCTGGTGCTATAGTGCTTCTATTTATCCCCTGACTTCAGCATGCAGTTTTATGCTTTTAGTTTTTGCCTCGAGGTTTTTTTTTGTATCCCCTTTATTTTTTCCAAGTCCTTTTGAGACCACTTTTACTCTGACACTTTTCTAGAAGCTGATTTTGAGTCTATTTTTTCCTTCTCTGTACTTTTTCTTTCAGTTAATGTTTGTCCCACCTATTCTCATAGACTTTTTGATGACTGGACTTCATCATCATCAAACCACTCCTCCCCTGCCTTTCTTTCTCCCCTTCCTGATTATGCTTTGATCTTTTAAAATTATCAATGTGAGATCGATAAATTGACCTACCATTGTAATAATAGGTGCAGCAGGTTCTCTGAATTCCCAATCTTTCATTTTTTAAAAAAAGTCAGCCTCTAGCCCCTTCTCTTACAGACATATCACGGGAAGGTGTTTCTTTCTTTCTTTTTAAGAATGAAAGTTGGGGATCCAGAGAACCTGCTGCAGTTTTTGTTACAAAGTTAGGTTGATCTGTTCCAAAAGCCCTGGTGGCCCAGAGGAGGAGGGCGGGTGGTCACTTCTGGAGCCAGAAAAGGCAGCACAATTTGAAAAGCACTTCACTGCTGCTGCTCTGGCCTACATCCCAACAGTTGGTGCCAGCTTCTGCCTTCGGGTTCTGGAAAAGCCCAAGCAGGGCTCTCCAGTTCAGGCAGGGAGAACTTACATATGGGGAGTGGAGCTGCTCCCCTTTCAGGCTTCCTCATCAAAACAGTGAGAAAATGATATTTTTGAAGTGGCAACTTACAGTCCTTATAAAGGAAAGGTTAAGAAGAAGTCAAATCTATTGACTTCACACAGTGCAAGATTTTGCAAATGGCACACCTTTCCGTTCCCACTAATGGTCCCTGCTACTGTTAAAATATTTCACACCAAAACGCACAACTGTTGCACACCATCTTCCACCTCTCCTCTCTCAATTCCTGATGATAACCAAGACAAAACCAAGCAGAACCTTGCAAAAAAAATGGCAGTCAAGTTAATTTAATGGATTTATGCTCAATTAAATGCATTTATAAAGATACAATCCAATCTCTTTGAAATGAATGGCAAAGCTTCCATTGATTTGAACAGAGTTAATTACATCCCTTCTCAGAACTGATTGACAAATTTGGCTGCTGTGATTGAATTTCAGATTGCCTAGGATTGTTAATGTGATGAAAGGTGATGTAATTGACAATGGGCAAAAGTCATAGAAAAGTAGGCATTCTTTGGATCAGCCAGTACTGCTACCTGGTTTAAGATGGTGCTTAGTGGTACGGAATGCTTAAAGTACTGTTGATTGCTGTGGCAGCTAAATATACCTAATTTCAAGAATTCAACTGTTTCTGGATGGAATTTGCTACAATTTTATAAACATATTTGTTTCCCCAAATTGCACATGAATTGTTTCTGCACATAATAAATATTTATTAATACATTGTTAATTGTTGGTTGATGGGGGGAAAGGCTGTCTTGAGAAGCCTGAATATGCAAAACTAATGTAAGGAGATAAATACCATAGGGTTGATAGTTTTTATCTGCAACATATTTAATCCCAAATGTCTGATCTATCATGTCCCCTAACATGAACACAATTTTTCACCCATAGGAGGGCCCACAAAAGATTATTAGTCGACAATAGGGGTCTTCCATATATGGAGCAGCATACGTGAAGGGAAGAAGCGATGGGGAACTGGATAATTCCCAATGTTTTCTTTTTAATCACCAAATTATTTTGGGATCTCATATGCTTGTTTTTAAAATTACAGTTCTCAAATGGCACTGCAGAATATGAGAATTAACATCTACTTGGCATGCCATATTTATTTTGCCTATTTAGCAAGTAAAGCACACCCACAAAATAAGACCACGTACTAATAAAAAAACCAACCACTTTTTTAATATTTCAGAAATACAGTCTATGAGAAATAATAAATATTCAATACTAAATTATAAAGTTAAGGAAGAAAGTTTTGCTAAGATGAAATCAACCACACTTCGGGTTTTCAGAAACAGTCTTTCAATCCAACCATGGAGACCTGGAGAGAAGAGCTATCATTCGGGTTTCATTCAATGCAGTACAGCCAGTTTGGTGCAGCTTAAGATCATTTGGTGGAGTAAACGTATTTGCTTTCATAGTGGCAGAAGCAGCTAGTTGACATTTCAGAGCATGGTCACCTAAGATTACTCTTCAGGCATTGGCAAGACCCACATCTGGCAGCACACTGGGAATGGGCATTGCTGGGAAGCACCATGGAAGCGCCCATCAACTGCATCTGGCACTTCAGACTTGCCTACGACCCTGCAACTTTCCTTCAAGGGAGTCCTCCATTCAGGAGTGCTTCCTCTTCTTTATTGCCTCTGCTTTAACGGCCAAGCTCTTTGCACAAATGGTTAGAATCACAATGAGGACTCCTACTAGGAAGGTAACCATTGGCCAAAGGAAGCAGTGCATAAGAACTGACTCATCATGTGTACGTCGTAACAGTACATCGTCTGGCCTGCAACAAACAAAAGAGGGAAAGATAAAAGAAGGCAGACAATCAATTGCACAAAACCTATATTGTCCATAACCTTTTAAGAAGTGGTCAAGTGATCATTTCATCCATCATCTTGATTTGCTTGTATATTTATTTGTCAATTTCTAATCTGACTTTCCTTGTGGTACCGAACACAATAAAAGATACAACCAATTTTTAAAAAATCAACAAGTTAGAAAAATAACACAACTGCCTAGAACACCTGCTATAAGCATTACGATGCTCTCCTCACATGTTAAAAGTTAAAAGGTCTTGCAACTTTGAAGAAAACTAAATATAGTGCAGGAAACAGAATTCATAGCCCAGGTTTTTGATACTTTGGTCAAGGATTTGAGCAAAGGCAACTGTCGTGAAAATGTACTTGAAATACCCGAAAGCAATGTCAGCCTTAAGAGACTGCCTTTTGAGGGACACCATGCAGGCTCCAGTGTATACACAGAGCTCCTGGATCTGGGTACTGCCCCATTCATTTGAATGGCTGCAAGTGGGTGGCATCCTTCAGACCGTCCCGTACATTAAATCTAGCACTTGAATGTTATCTGATATTGTAATTGGTGAGTAAAACTATTCACTTAGGATTGTTAGTGTAAGAAAGCAGCATTGAGTGGGAATGACTAATGTATTGTTTTATTAATAAGAGAATTAACTTTGTATTGGTGGAAGCGTGGTTGGCCCCTGAGGAAGTGGATGTGGTATGAAACAAGCTGAACATCAAGCCGGCAGCTTGTAGGGCCAGGGAGAGCCTTCCTTGGGCTTTCACCCCAGTTTTGTCATCCACCAGCTTTGAAGAAAATTTACAAGCGGTGTCGATCTCCACCCACCCCTGACGGCGTTCAATTCATTGTGAAAGGAGATTGCCGCCTCGTTGGTTTTTTTATCCTGAGTTCCCAATTCATTCTACAACAACCATAGACTGGACGTTGTTTCTGTTTTCAACTTACAACTTTCACTTGGGAGTCTGCAGTCTTCAAAAAGGA
This sequence comes from Eublepharis macularius, assembly GCF_028583425.1. NCBI lineage: Eukaryota > Metazoa > Chordata > Lepidosauria > Squamata > Eublepharidae > Eublepharis > Eublepharis macularius. The sequence continues at coordinate 62,949,386 of NC_072798.1, forward strand.
ATACACATGCTGGAGAGGACTCATGTTTGCAGTACTTCCTTAAAGGGACATTGGTCGTTGTATGTGTTATCACCTTTGTAATTCTCTGTTATTCAGGTGTTAAATTTTGTAAAATTTTGTATTTATTGTTCATATAGAATATTGATAAGAATTTTTCACATTTAGCCACTGGGTATTTCAAATATATGAAACCTTGTATGAATTTATTTGTAAGTCTATCCACATTGCAATTGCTTTTGTACGTTGCTATTATTCATTTGAATGGCTGCAGCTATTTCACCTTTGCAAAGAAATGCAGGTGCAGAATTGCCTTCTAAGCAGAGAAGCTCTATATTAGTGGCAGTATGTGGCATTCTTCAACAGCTACTAGCTATCTGTCACTAAAACAGACCACTGCTGCAGTGACCTCAAAAAATGAGCTCCAGACCCTGACCGAAAAAAAGTTCTGTGTGAATTTAACTACATACTTTTTTTTAATCATAAGCGCCCCACAGGTGAAAGGTACCACATTTGCAGGCTTGGAATTGGCAGTGAGTAAATCTAGATAGGAAGACAGTCTGGAATATTGTTCAAGATGATGATTTAAATCTGACAGAGTCAAACTGTTCCTATCTCACAGAGGAAATCTGAAAAAAACAATTAGCCAAGATCATTCTCTAATTTTAACCAAAAATTGGGAACAGTTGCACAAATGATCGACGTGATACGTGACAACATTGTTTGGAAATAGAAATTCCATGAATACCAAAAAGTTTACCACCTCTGAAAACGAGTCAACACACATGGCTATTTCAGATGGCACAAAATGTTCAGTAGTTTTGGAATACTCAGAGAAAGATGCCATTTTTAAAAGTCAAATGATGACTATTTGGTTTGCATAATACAACATTTGCTGGAATACCTTATCATGTTGGATGTTAAAAAAAAATCCATTTACTTCCCTAGCGGAGGAAACTAAGAAAGATAGGGATCCTGGCCGAGGCCACCATAAGCAAGTCTGTGTGTTAGCCAAACCAAGACTGCCTGAAAAAGACTCACCACCCACCAAGAGCAATTGCTAAAAAGTTTTGTTAGAATGTGATACTTCTTATTGATGTATACATTTTGTAGGGCAGATGCTTTGTTGTAAGTCATTTGAAAAAGCAGAATACCAGTACAGTAGAAGCTTCATGAACCACCAAGGTAATTGGCATGCCTGTGGATACTAAGGGATGGAGGATCTTGTAAGCCCCTCTGTGTAATGAAGACAGTTAACACATTAACAAAGTCCATATGGTGAACACATGGCCACCACAAGCACTGTGGGTCAGACACGCACCTGGAGTTTCATTGTGTGAACTCAATTTCCGGGTGTGCAAGGGGCCAACTTGAATCAGGACTCTGGTGTGCAAGGACAATGGGCGTCGTCAGTATATTGATGTTTCCCCAACAGGGCAAAGAACAGCTCCCCCAGGCCATTTCAGGTTGAGAAAGCTGCACGGGGAGGAAGGCTGAAGCTCCTTGAGGGTCAGGAACCAATTCCAAATTGAGCCCATGTGCACTTGGGAATTAAGTTTCAAGAAGGGGAATCCCAAAACGTATCAGTAGAAAGTCCATGCGGAGGGCCCATGGCCTTTGCAATGTGGGAATTAGCCCTGAGCCTGCTAGTGATATGGGGACTGTGATGACCCCATGCTGTTGCAAGCATCTCTGTGCCCACATCAGCCCTGTTCCCAGGGCACACAATGAAGCTGCTGTATGAGGACAACAGAACAACTGGATCACAGTATCAAATCAGATGGTGTGACATAGCACATTTATGAATACATGTAATATCATCATTTTCTTAAATTAAGGTGCCCTACTCAAACAATTTCTTAAAAGTGTGGAGTTCTGATGTTCACTCGTGTTTATCCATTGACTGACTGAAATTTGCAGTCCCTTAAGCATATGGATCATTTGCATGACAGCACCATCTGCTTACAGAAATTCACTCATTTTGCCTATGTTCTCTGAAGCTCAATGTAAATCTCCCTGTTCCAGAATGCCTACCCCCCAACAGTCCAAATCGGTAGTCAGCTACGGTTTTACTACCACTGGCCTTCTTCGTTTCGTCTATCCCTCCATATGTTCTGATAGTTGCCCATATACTTCAACTCTACTACACAGTTTTTTACCATGGGGACCCTGTCTCATGGCCTGGCAATTGGGGCTTAACTGAAAGAGAACTGCAACTAAGCTAATGAAGTAAAGGCTGGCAGATGTTCTGCTCTACAAAATTAAACCACCTCATTACTGGCAGTCCTTTATCACAGCAGGTAATTATCCCAGTAGCCTCAGGGTACAACCCAGTAGCCCACAGATGTTCTTTATCATATGCTTTCATTAATGAATTTTCACATAAAGCACTTTACCTTGTGCTTTCATAAAGGCAAGAACTACTCGTGCAGTACTGCTGCCAAATCGCAACGGAAAATAAACACAACTTTTTTAGCACAATAAGTAAGGATATTACTGATCCCCAAAACAATAATATTAATCACCTGAAGTATACAAAAGGCAAACTCAGCACCTGGCAAAGGACTTTCCTCATCAGTTTAATGCAAACACATTTCACCTATCTCTACTTATTAAAGAAACACTGAGCAGGAATAAATAGGAGGAAACAGGTGAACCCATAAGATTTGCGAGGGGGGGAATCAAATCTCCCCCTTTCCTCACCAGGCCAGCTACTCACTGGGCAGCCCACCCACCTGCAATGCCACTGCCTCTGCCTGGGTCACCCATCCATTCACCAGCTCCCACAGGGTGGCAGCATTGGTGGCTACTTCCTTGCCTACCCACTTGCCTGCATTTCTGCCCTTCCATGACTGCGGGGGGCAGGCGGTGGGGCCATTGGTGGTTCCTTCTGCTGCCTGCCCTCATTGCCACCCTTCCATGGCTTAGATGTGGTAGAGTGTGGTGGTGGCAGCTCCCATACATCCACCCTCACATCTGTCCTCATCCTCATCTCTTAGCAACGAGGAGGCAGTGGCTGCAGCACCTACTTCCCCTCCACCACACAACTACCATGCCACAGTTTCAGTGGTGGAGGGGTGCAGCGGTGGTTCCTGCTCCCTCCTCGCTTGCCTGCAGAGGAGAGGAGCAACAGTGGCTCCCGCTCCTTCCTGCCCAGAGTGCTGCCACCTGAGGCTGGCTTCCACTCCAACTCCTTGTCAACTCCTGTAGGCCTTCAGAGGAGAACAGATCCCTGGCCCCAGGGAGGCTCGTTTGGCCTCAACCATGGCCACGGCTTTTTCGGTCCTGGCCCCAACCTGGTGGAACTCTGTCTGCAGACACTCGGGCTTGCCAAGATCTGGAATCATTTCAGTGGGCCTGCAAGACAGAGATGTTCCGCCAGGCATATGGCTGAGGCCAGTATTAGGACCATCATTGAGCCTCCCGTCGCCTTCTCCTATCCAATGACATCCCATCTATCTGGGTGTCACCCTCTTTGTATTTGAGGGCAGGAATGTGCAATAGGCCATCTGAGTTGTGATTTTATGATATGATTTTAGTTGTATTTATAAAATTATGTATTTTATGAAAGTTGTACCTCATCCCAAGCCCACTTGCGGGGAGGGAGGGCTAAATACCAAATAAAGTAAAAGTAAAGTAAAGAGAACAGCCAGTTTTGTGCAGTGGTTAAGAGTGACAGGACTCTAATCTGGAGAACTGGGTCTGATTCCTCGTTCCTCTGCCTGAAGCCAGCTGGGTGATCTTGGGTCAGTCACAGCTCTCCCAGAGCTCTCTCAGCCCCACTCACCTCACAGGGTGACTGTTGTAGAGATAATAACACCACCTTGTAAACCACTCTGAGTGGGCATTAAGTTGTCCTGAAGGGCGATGTATTAATCAAATGTTGTTATTGTTATTTGTGAGCTGCCTCAGGGCCCATGGGCTCAGCCTCCCCTCTGCTAATCATCAGCTTAAGTTGTCTGCAGGTGTGCAGATAATGTATTCCTCTACTTGGAAGAGGGGATTTAAAACCCTCCTTTGTTTTAAACACTGTTCAGGTGTTTGGGTTGGGTTTTTTTTTTGCAAACCTGCAGTGGTCCCCTCAAGATTGCTGAAAATCCCCCTCCTCTCTACATGACCCTGATCCATGGATTTAAGTATCCACGGAGTCATGCTGAGATAAAGGAAGGCACCCAAAGCGATTTTCCATTATCCAGCTTCTCTAGCTTATTCAAGCCTTATTCTTACACACAGAACCTTTCAAACTCCATTTCTGTGACTGCCTCCATAAAGAAACACAACTGGCTATGCTGGCAGTTTTGTATGGGTGCCGACTCAACTGCAGCTAATACAATTTTGGTGATGAACTTCATTCTCCCTTCTGTTTCTAAATTGCTGCATGATCAGTAAAGGGAAACATGTCTAAAGGCAAAATACTAAAATGCCAAGTTTGTAGTTGCCAATAAAATCCAGTTCATTAATATAAAATACAGGCATTTCCAGAGAAAACAAACCTGAAGCGCTATGCAATCAACTACAGCACTGCTGATCTTGAAAGTAATTAATGCTGGTGCAGTGAGTCAGCACTACAGAAAGGTGTTTTTATGCTGAAGCTCATCCTTCAGCATCGGGAGCCCATCTGTTGCTGGCCACTGGAACCGGGTGCCATTGGAAGAGCCTCTAGACACTCCCAGTTTTTCCACTTCAGGAAATGAACAATGCTAGAGAAACAGTGTATTGCATTGCAGACTGTTGATTCAAGCCTTGTTACAGACAGACGAGACTGAAATATAGATGTTCAGAAAAATGACAGAAACTTTTATTCATCAGAGGGATTCAGTCTTCCTGAATCATGCAGACTAACCGGAGTTGTGGGGCTCCTGAAAAGAAGTGGAGGCCAGCTACAGTAATGCAAGGAATGTGTTCCAGTGATTCCTGGTGACATTCTTGCAACTCTTCACATCGAACTGATCAGAGCCACTTCCATTAATGCCTTTGTAATTTTGAAGCCAGATTACTGTAATATGTTCAGCAAGGGGCCACCCTTGATAAATGTTTAGAAACTTCAGCCAGTAAAGAAAATGACAGTTCATGCATGTCAAAGCAGTTCTATAGCTTCCAAACTGGACAACATCAGGCCCACTTAAACATGCTGCTTATGAACCGAATGTCCCTAAAGAACTGAGGTTCTGTTGGATCATCTCCTAACCACTCCACCCAACCTTTACCTCTTGCAGAGGAATTCTCCACAATTAGCTGAGAAGACAAGTAGGATACAATCCGGTGTGCCCGAAAGACCATTTTCACCTCCCAAACTCATTGTAGTCTCATTGGGTTTATTACTACCATGGGGTTTCATTGGTGGTGTCTGGAGTCAGCCTCCTGGCCTGACCAGAACCCTGCCCAACCCTCCCTGGGAAGAGCCAGCACCCACCTGAAGACCTGGGCCAGCCCAGGGATTAGTGGGAGGTGCAGCAAAGCCAGCAGGGAAGCCAGCGGGGAAGCGCTTCCCCTCCAGAGTCACGGAAGGTGCTGTGCATTAGGACAAGGGTCACTGGAGCTGCCAGGAACCTGGGAGCGGCTGGCGGCGTGGGCCGGCGGTGTCAGGCGGAAGCGGGGAAAGCCACAAAGAGCACAGGGGCCAGCCATAGAAAAAGGGCTGGAGCCAGGAGACGTTGCTCCACCCACAAAGCAGCTGCAGCCTCTGGCAGCTCAGGGCATGGGGCAGCGGGCAAGCGACGAAGTTCAGGCCACTGCAACCCTGGGGCGACACCTTCGGAGGGTGCAGGGGAAGGCCACGCCCTCGAAGGGCAGTCAGCGGAGGGCTGCCACACAGAGCATCATGGGTATCAGCGCTGACAGAGTGCAACTGGAGGAAGGAGGTTGCAAGCCCCACAGCTGGCAAGGAGCAGGATGGGGCAAGAGGATGTGGCCACCCCTGGCCCAGGTGTTGAGGCTTTCAATAGGGATGAGTGGTTGGGAGATGGGGTAGGGTTGGCCCTAGTGGAACTGATAAAAGGAGGGCTCCAGTGCCTGACCGGGGAGGAGAAGAGAGTTTTGAGCCTAAGGGCAGCCTTTCAGGAAGGAGTAAGGGTAGCCAGCGGCACTCCACCCTGATCCTGCTCACTCCAATCTGAGGTCTTCAAGGCAGGAGCCCTCAAGGTGCCTAGGGGCACATCAGGAACGGGCCAACCAGGCGGCCCCAGCCAGGATAGGGGAACCCATATCCAGGAGTGGCAGAGGCGCCATGGCGGACATGCAGCATGAGGGGGATCCCCATGGAGATCTGGTCAGCAGTCTGCACCCCAGGAGCCTTGTGACAGGTGAAAATCAGGTTAGAGATGAAATGAATAAAATTATTTAATATCAAAAAGCAACAAAGGAACAGAAGGATGCATTCTTCGTGGCCACTTCTTTGCCATGAAATTCCCTATCAATAAAAACTATCAGTGTCTAAATGAAATTACCCCTCCTGCCACATCATCACAACACTACAGTACGCCGTTCCGCATATATCCAGCTTGGTGTGCTTAAGGTTCCTCTTCAGTCATGTACTCTAAATATACAGTGCCTACTTTACACTGTTCGATGAGGAGTAAGTCGTGCACAGATGCCACACCTGGCACATATCTTTGGAGCTGACCATGGTGAACCATAATAGGCCCTCCATACCGTCTAGCAATAATTCCTGAATGCTGGACTGACTGATGTTGGTGCCCAGGCATAATGTTTTATTCCTCACTTATGAATGTGGTCACTTATTCTCACTTCCTGGCACAAGTAAGTTTACAGAGGCCAATCGTGCTTATCCTGTAGTTTTCCAGCTTTCACAATAAATGCCGTATAATCAAGTCCCAACTTGTGGGGTGCAGACTGCTGACCAGATCTCCATGCACACACAGATCCTAGGAGTGGATTGGGTGACATCACATACCCAGCGCTGATGGTCATTCTGTATGTGCTAAGGCCTCTGCAACCTGCTCCCATCGACTGCTCCACAAACCAGATCACGCCCTATGTACATGCACCAGAGCCCACATACATACATTTTCTACAACATTTCATGAACAAAGTTTTTGCAGAGAAATGTCTAAACATTGGGAAGGGCATATATCCTGATGCAAATCCCATTTTATTTAGGAGCAAGTCCCATTGATTTCAATGGGCCAAACTTTTAAAACAGCACTCCCATAAGATTGCAGACGTACAGCGAGGGGTAAATGTGGCTCACATGCATGGGGAGATGAAGCTACAAAATGCCAGCTGATGTCAGCTCTAGTGAAAAATTTCCTAGTAAGCAAGTGCTGGTAAGCACCCTTCTTTTCATGCAGCACATGAGAACAGCTGCCAATCAGAGAGGACAGTACTAGTCAAAGAAGTTGTCTGACTTGGTACAAGACTGCTTGACATGTCCAACCCCACTGTATGCATGTTTACTCAACAGCCTTTCCAAGCGTAATGGAAGATTTGTACTCACCGTGAAGCTTCCTTTCTTGGTGGTCCAGGAGTGGGGCAGTCATCACTAGTGGGTAGCTCCTCCTCCAACTCTTTCGCAGGGGCCGGACAAAAACTTGCGATCCTTTGGGGGAGGGGCTCCCAGGAGTCCTCAGTTCCTTTTCAAGCCCCGTCCACTTCACCACGGTTCCATAACATTCGGCCTCTTCCTGTTATACAGAACTAAAGTAACAACTGATCAACATGATCCATTCAACGGAAAACCTCAACTGTGGAAAACCCCCATATTGAAACAATATCTTAACCTCAGATATACTGAACTCCCAATTCCCTTTTCTTTCTTCTTTTTCTGGTTTTTTTTTTTTTTTGTGTAAATGTAGGGCAGGATACTGACTGCCCCACTCCTGGACCACCAAGAAAGGAAGCTTCACGGTGAGTACAAATCTTCCATTCTCTAGTGGTCCGGAGTGGGGCAGTCATCACTAGTGGGATATACGTCTAGCAGTTTTTCCCTCAGGGTGGGTATTCTTCTAGTCTAGAACCTGTTGTAACACCCTCCTGCCAAAAGCCGCCTCCGCAGAAGCCAACTGATCTATTCTATAGTGTTTGGTGAACGTATGCACAGACTTCCAGGTTGCTGCCTTGCATATCTTCTCTAACGAGGGGAAAGATCTATAAGCGGCCGAAGTGGCCGCCCCTCTGAGGGAGTGAGCCTTAATCCCCTCCGGGGGCGAAAGGTTCCTGGACTTGTAAGCCAACTCAATACACTCCCTAATCCACCTGCTCAGTGTAGAAGGGGAAACCTTCTCCCCCATAGAACCACTTTTGAAGGAGACAAACATGCCCTCCACCTTACGGAAGGAGTTCGTTCTATCTAAATAGAAACTAAGGGCCCTTCTGACATCTAACTTGTGCCATTCCTTTTCCTTCTGATGTTTGGGGTTGGCACAGAAAGAAGGCAGAACAATGTCTTCCCCCCTATGAAAGGAAGAATTAACTTTCGGTATGAAAGCCGGGTCTGTCCTCAAGACTACCCTGTCCTGGTGGAAAACACACAGCTCCCCATTCACTGAGAGGGCCCCTAACTCTGAAACCCTCCTAGCCGAAGTCAGCCCTACTAGGAAGATAGTCTTGAGAGTCAAAATCTTTAGAGAGCAGGTAGCCATTGGTTCGAAGGGCTCCTTGGTGAGAGCCTTTAGCACTATGTTAAGGTTCCATGTCGGGAAACGATGGACTCGAGGTGGGTTTAGCAGCATGGTCCCCCTCAGGAATCTTTTCACATGCGGGTGTGAGGTGAGAGAGGCACCAGACTTGGAACCTCTGATGGCCGAGATTGCCGCTACTTGTCGCTTGAGGGTACTAGTACTTAGTCCTTTTTCCAGTCCATCCTGTAGAAAAAGGAGAATCTGTTTCACCGGTGCCGAAGTGGGGTCCTGGCCTCTACGGTCACACCAAGTTGCGAACGATCTCCAAGTCTTGTAGTAGCTTCTGTTAGTAGAACCCTTCCGTGAAGCCAACATGGTGGTAATCACCTTTTCGGAGTAACCTAACTCTCTAAGCTGTCCATGTTCAAACACCAGGCCGTCAGCTTCAACGATGCCGGATTCGGGTGCTGGATCTCCCCTTGGGACAACAGGTCCTCTCTGAGTGGCAGAGTCCACGGATCCGAAGAAGACAGTCTCATTAGGTCCTGGAACCATGGCCTCCTTGGCCAGAATGGTGCGATCAGGATAACAGTCGCCCTTTGTTCCAGGATCTTCTGTAGCACCTTGGGTATGAGTTTCATCGGAGGGAAGGCGTATAGGAGCGTTCGTGGCCACTCCTGGCTTAGTGCATCCGTTCCCTTCGCACCCTGTTCTCTGAATCTCGAGAAGAATTGTGGTAACCTCCTGTTGGCTAGTGTGGCAAATAGATCCATTTTTGGGGTACCAAATCTGTGGCAGATCAGGGAGAAAACCTGTTTGTTCAGTGTCCATTCCGCCTGGTCCACTGTGTTTCGGCTCAGCCAATCTGCCACTACGTTTTTCTGTCCTGCTATGTGGCTTGCCTTTAGTGACCTGATGTTTCTTTCTGCCCAGAAGAATATCTCGTTCGCCACTGCCATCAGATGTTTGGACCTCGTGCCTCCTTGCCTGTTTATGTAGGCCTTTGTTGTCATGTTGTCGGTGTTCACCAGGACATCCTTGTCCCTTAGATCGTCTGTGAACTCCAGCAACCCGTTTCTCACCGCCTTGAGTTCCAATAAATTTATGCTGGCCTCTCTTTCTTCGTGGAGCCACACTCCCTGTGTCATCCTGTCCTTGGTGTGTGCTCCCCACCCCGTCAGGCTTGCATCCGTTGTCATTACTATTCTGGTTGGTTCCCTGAGCGGAGAGCCCTCCATGAACCTGGCTGGGACCAGCCACCAGCCCAGTTCCCTGGATAATGTTTGGGGAACTTCCACAAGTCTGTGCCACCGATGAGCTATGGCCGTTTGATGGGGACGCAGGAACCTCTGCAGAGGTCTGGTATGAAACCTGGCCCACTGTAGAGCATCCTGGCAAGAGACCATCATGCCTTGAAGCTTGGCCAGTTGCGAAATCTCCACTCTTTGTTTTGCTAGTATCTCCCTCACCAGTGAGAGAAGTTTTATCCGCCTTTCCTGGGACACATAGGTTTTTCCCACAACCGTGTCCACTATCATACCCAGGTGAACAATTTTCTGTGAGGGTATAAGGATGCTTTTCTGGCGGTTTATGATAAAGCCATGACTCTCCAGACAGCTGATCGTTGTTGTAACCGCCATCTCCGCTGATTGAAAGGATGGGGCCTTTATCAGTATGTCGTCGAGGTAAGGCGACAGGGCTATACCTTGGACTCTGAGGAAGGCCACCAAGGTGACCAGTACTTTGGTAAATACCCTCGGAGATGATTTCAGGCCGAAGGGAAGGGCTCTGTACTGATAGTGCCTCCCATTGTAGGCGAAACGCAGGTATTTTCTGTGGTCTCGTCGAATAGGGATGTGTAAATAGGCCTCTGACAGATCTATAGATGCAAGGAAGTCCCCCTGCTGGATGGCCGCCGTGGTAGACTTCATCGTCTCCATTTTGAATTTTCTGGATCTTATGTGTAAATTCAGCCATTTGAGGTCTAGAATGGCCCTGACTTCTCCATTCTTCTTCGGAACGGTGAAGAATATTGAGTACACGCCCTGCCTCCTGTCCCGTTGTGGCACAGGTTCTATCGCCTTGATCTGCAAAAGATGACTGATGGCTTCTTTTATTTCCCAGTGCTTCGTCTGAGACCGGTTTCGAAATACTTGGATGAAGCGTCTGCGAGGTGTTTCCTCCAATTCCAAGGAATAGCCCGTGGATACTGTTTCCAGTACCCATTGGTCTGATACAGTCCTTGCCCATTGTGACGCGAAGGTTTGAAGGCGTCCCCCAACTTGCTCCACCGTCCCGGGGTGCAAGTAGTCATGCTTGGTTATTTTTCTTCTGAGCTTTGGGCTGGAAGGAAGACTTCCTGAAGGCAAAAGATCTGTTGTCTGATCTGTGTCTAGGTTGCCATCGGCTTTTAAACGGTCTGTCCGTTTGTTGTCTGGACGGTCTTTTGAGATCCCGAAAGGACTGTTTCCATTTATACTTGGGGTCTTTCTTCTTCGAAGGAAGAACTTTCTTCTTTTCTGCATTTTCTACCAGGTACTTGTCCAGGGCATCGCCAAACAGCTTCTCTCCCGAATATGGTATCGCTGCCACCTTGCTGCGAGCTGGGGGGTCTGCGTCCCAATTCCTCAGCCACGTGTTACGTCTTGCCGCGACATTGAAACCCATAGCCCTGGAGGACATCTGGAAGGAGTCTAGGGTGGCGTCCGCTGCGAAGGCCGCTGCCAGGGCTATCTTTTTGACCTCATTCTTTATCTCCTTCGGCACTTCCCTGCCAGCTGCTGCTAAGTCCGAGGCCCAGGTGTATGCTGCCCTCGCAAACAAAGACCCAGTAGCCGATGATCTCAGGGAAGCCGCAGATGCCTCAAAGTCTCTGCGCAGGGCCTGCTCAATTTTCTTATCGGAGGGATCCTTTGGCATGCCCTCCGCGTCCATAGGAAGTACCGAGGTGGTCGCTAGGCTAGTGACCGGATCGTCTACCATAGGGAGTTTGATTTTCTTTGCATCATCTGGACCTAGGGAGTAAAACTTGTGGAAGATGGATTGATAGAGTTTTGGCTTTGCCGGGTTATCCCACTCCGTCCTCAGTACTTCATGGAAAATTGCAGGTAGAGGCACCCCTGATGATTTGGGCCCCATCTTTGGAAGCGCTCTCTCTAGTCCTTGAGGGTAGGGGGTTGATGTCCCTGACTTTTCTGAGGCCGCTGTAGGTATTTCTAGGGTTCTTAGTACCTTTGCCAGTAATTTAGAATACATATCAGGTGGGAAGAGCCTAGGTTGTATTTTATCCATATCCACCTCCTCTTCCTCTGATAATTCCCCTTCTTCACTCCCTGATGATTGAGTAGATAAATCTGAACTCCCCTGGGATTCCTCTGACTCACTGGATAGATCATCTGGCCACTCTCTGGGCTTTCTCTTTTTTGCTTTAATTTGTGTGGAAGACTGTAGTTTCCTCTTCCCTTTAGATGAGCTAGGTTCTTTTCTCTCTCTTTTATGTTTAGCTGTATGGCCTTTAAGGTCCTTAACAGCAGTATCAATTCCTTTTTTAATTTCTGCCTGCAGCCAGGCCAGGATATTTGCTTTGGCCTCGGGACCTGCAAGGTCAGGGTCACTACTTCCTGAGGGCCCCCCTTGGATAGAGTGATGCTGTGATAATCTTTCTGGGGAGTGCATAGAATTAGAGTCTGACTCCACTTGCTTTTCTTTGTTACTGGCCTGGGACGCCATTCCCGCCAAAAAACCTTCCTCCTAAAGTGAAAGTAAGCGTGGGCGGGAATTAGAAAAAAACGGCTGCATTTTCCTAATCTCCAAGTCAGCAACAGGTCTACCCATTCCAAACACAGAGGGGACCCTGTAGCTTCTAGAGCCACTCCGTTTTCCCCTATTTCACTCATAACCACCCAGGCTCTAAGGAAAAGCCCTCCTGGTTCAATCGTCCCCCCCCCCCCGCTTCTCTGAGGCTAAAAACCTCTCCGCGGGGTTTTACTCACCGCTCCGTGCGTTTGGCGCGATTTTAAGAGGCCTCCGCCGTCCTGAAGCTCCTTGGCTTTTGAGGAACGCGCGCGCGCGCGCAGCGTCGATCCCCGCCGCTTTTTTCCAAGCCTCTACAGGAACCGGGTCCTAGCAAGCTAGGATCGTCGGTCCTGTGCTCGCTTTCGCGGCCGCTTCGCCGCTGTCAGCCAATCCGGCCGGGGGGGGGGGTGGAGGACTGAGCCTTCCTTTCCCCAGCGAGCCCGCGCCTGAACGATTGTCCTTCAAGTTGTAAGATCGCAGCTCTTCAGAGCTCAAGAGTCCGTGTCCGCCTGCCGAGCAGGGCCGGAAAAAACTGAGGACTCCTGGGAGCCCCTCCCCCAAAGGATCGCAAGTTTTTGTCCGGCCCCTGCGAAAGAGTTGGAGGAGCTACCCACTAGTGATGACTGCCCCACTCCGGACCACTAGAGAATGTGTCTTATCCCCAAGTATACTTGCTTTAGAGTTCAGCCTTTGGAGTGGTATGTTATAAAGCTGGAAGGGGCAAAGCAGACCAGGCAAGAGTCTCAAGGGACAGGATTATGCAACTCACAGTCCCACCACAAATTTATCCATGCAACTGAGGTAGCAGTGTGCACATTCAAACAATGGATGTAAGGCAGAGTTGTTGTTATTATTATTCTACTTTTTCTGCAGATTACACGGTGCAAGTGAAAATACAATATAATCAACATCTAAGACATACATTGAGCAAAGTACAAAAATGAACAACAGTTAGGACATTCAGGGAAACAGATACAATAGGGAATGGCAACAAAAGACAAACACAGAGATGAAATCTTTCTGAAACAAAGCATAACTAATTTCTATAGCCTGTTTAGCAGCATGGAAACTCCCTAACAGGCACACATCTATACCAGTAGACAGAACACAATAGCATAGTGTTTAGACCCTGTTCCTACAACAGCATTTCTCTGAGCTATTTCTTATGACACAGCCCTATAATCTGAGTAGAAAGCCCTCCTAAATAATTCAGTTTTGCATAGTTTGTGGAAAGACAGGAGAATGGGAACTTTCCTGACTTCCTCAGGCAGGCCATTCCATAAGGTTGGGTCCACCACAAAGAAAGCACTCATGCGGGCAACAGTTGATTTTGCCCAAGTCAAACAAGCCTGCCACAAACCACAGGAGAAAGCAAGTCACCCCCTGCCAATTGTGCATCAAAAGGCCATGAGCCAAAATGATGCAGACCAAATTTTTCCTGTCCCTATAAGTTTACAATTGGTGCAAAGTGAGTTTGCCCAAGACCTATACAGAGTATCTTCATCACAGAAATAATTCTGTCTGGAACTCAGAGCTAAGCTACAAACGACGAATTACAAGAGGACTGCACGTGAAGGGAGTTGCAATGTTAGCTGGGAAGCTGAGTTTTAAAAGAGATCTGAAGGCTTTGTCAATTTCCCCTCTTTACAGATCTGCTCAGAGGGTTTGTTCATTTCCTCTTTGCCTCTTAGAATGGGAGGTGAAACTGACAGAGCCTTCCAGAGGCAAAGAGGAAATTAACAAACCCTCTGAGTAGGGATCTCCCTTGGCTCTGGAGAGAGGGGAAACTGACAAGCCTTCCAATCTCTTTTAAAACTCAGCTTCCCGGATAACGTTGCGACTCCTTTCACGTCCAGTTCTCATGTAATTCGTCATTTGTAGCTTGGTTCTCAGTTCTATTTTGGCTTGACCTTCTCCTGGGATTGTGCTTCCAACAAGGCTAGAATACAGGACAGAGCACTGAAGGGCTACATATGCAGTGATATTTACCTGAGGTGTTGATTGAAGTAGCATGTAAAAGGCTGAGAACCAACTTCGTCTTGCCAATAATCCTGCCAGTGCGTTACAGTTTCAGAGTTTTTCTGATTTTCTCTTTCACAGGGTGGGATGTATGAACACTGTTGAAACAGATGTCATTAAAATTATGTTGCTTTAGCATGCAACAAAATAAAGTATCATTTCTCTTAGGACTACCCACAACAGTTTTCATGATTAAATTACTGCATGTATTCCAGAACTGGGCAAAAAGACAGCAGAACCAAATACTGTCAGTTACTGATAGTGTCTCTGTTTAATTTTCATTACTAACAAAAAAAAATTATATACAAGAGTGGGGTTTCTCACACAAATCTGACCTCTTATTTTAAATTGTCACATAAAATGGAAGTAATAGAATAAGAATCAATCTGTTGTTTTTCATGCCAAAATACAGAGGATTTTATTGCCATCTTGTTTTTAATAAGAACCTATGGCTTGAAAAGTGAAAATTAAATACAAATATAAAATGTGCACAAAAGTCAGTGTTCCACTTATGCAACATTACAGTTTAATGATCAATCACAATATGTTGAAGGTGGCAGACAGCAGATGTTATGGCAATTACCTGAATTGCATAGAAACCAGACTTTTTAAAAAGTTTGAGTATTTTAAGTGTCTGTTTAAAAGTAACTAGCTTTAAATGAAATCTGGATTTAATGCAGAGTCTACACATCTAATTTCTTAAAACTGAAATCATAACCCTCCGTCAAATACATTGAGAACATTTTCAGTGCAAACATGAAACTGTGAAGAAAAGAAAATGAACCTAAACTTCTCTAGGCTCACGGAATCATGCTTAGGATTCTCGCTTTAGCCTCTCCAAGTTGGTGGTTTTGTGGCAGCAAATTGCTCTCGTCCTTCCACCAATGAAGCTTCACAACCATAACACATTCCATCCAATTCCTCTTCTTGTTGCAGCCATCCAGCCAGCATTGCTTCTTGATCACATGGTCCTCACAACTCCAGGTACCTTTTCAGTGGTCAAAAGGGACTGTTGGGGGAAACGGATCTAACAGATGACAAGATATAACCCTATGTTTTGAATGGTTTTAGCACCTGATTAGGAGACATGTTAAGTTCTGGAAACATATGGCTTATAGAATGCAATTTTGATTTAAAACGTTATTTTATGGGGGCTTTCTTACTTAGTATCAGGAAGATCAGGAAACTGTGGGGTCACACTCTTGCAGCTACCGCTCTTAGGGAATGGGAGGTCTCTCCCAAGAACCCCTACAATTACTCAGAAACCTGTAGAGCAACTTGGCGTTTTGTGGTACAGTCCTCCATTAAGTCTGGCACCCACTCAATAATTTTTAGAAGCCAAGTGAAAATATTTTTACTCTCCTCAGTCTTGAATGATTTTCTTTTCCTACTATGTGATCCTGAACTTTGTTATGTTTCCCTCTTGTTGCTGCCGCCATGTTTTTAGTGATTCCATTGTTATAAATGAAATGTATTGGATTCTTAAAACTTTGTTAGCTGCCTTGAAATTTGTAACTGAAGGTAGGTTTTAACATTTTAAATAAAATTAAATCTGTTGATATCTTTTGGGCAGTAAATCTTAGCTGTTGTTATTGTGTGGACCTTTACCCTAGTTAACTTTTTCTCCAGAACACAACTTTGTGCTACGCGTACCCTCTGTGTGGAAAGCCGTTTGAGGGGCTCGTGATCCAAACCACCTGGCCCCCCGATTTTAACTCAGAAAATGGGCTCCTTCTCAGGTAACCGTAGACAGGAAGAAGAGAGAGGTGAAAATGATGTCACCTGACTCTTAGAGAATACTAGAAATAATTGCTGAAAGAATAGCATAGGCTACAATGGAACAGAAATTGAACATAAAAGACCGGCATTGGGATGAAACCAGTACTTCAGAACAGGTTAAGAAAAAAAGTATTCAGACAGAAAAAAGATTCCCATTGGACTGAAGAAGAAGACGGAAGCTTCTGAACTAGAGTTGCCAACCACCAGGTGGGCCCTGAAGATGTCTTGGAATTTCAACTGATCTCCAAGTTATAGAGATCAGTTTGCCTGGAGAAAAAGGCTGCTTTAGAGGGTGGACTCATATGGCATTACACCCCACCCAAGGTCCCTTCCTTCCCCAAACCCCTACCTCCCCAAGATCCACCTCCAGATTTCCAGGAATTTTCCAACCTGGAGTTGGCAACTCTATTCTGAACACAGACTTAAATCAGAATGTTGAAAACAAAAAAATAAGAGGATATGTTAGAATTCTTGCCCAAGAGGAAGTTGGCTAAATTCTCTCCTCTCCCTGTCATAATACGTTTGGGTGCTCAGTGATGTCATACGCTCTTTGAATATATTTCAAGGGTATGACTATTGATTTCTGCAACAACACTCGAGTTGGCCCCTTGGCAAACGCAATCCATGGCAAGGAAGGCATGGTGCCTGGCTGCTTTTGCCCTTGTGGTTTAAGCAGATGCTTCCCAAATCCTATAAGCTTTCAGTCTGTGATACAGAAAATAAACACCACCCCCTAGACTTACTTGGGGGAGCCAGTTGTAGGCTGCAGACGACGAGAAGGATGAGGATCACTGCAGCCGCCATGTTCCCAGGGGCAGCGAGGCTCTGCGTAGCCTCCCTGAGTCATCTCACATCGCCCCAGTTCAAATTCCAGACCACCAGCGCTCTTCAGGAGGTGCAAGTCCTACTTCTCCACACTCGGCACATGGCCTGCTTCCCACCCAGCCCTCCCTTGAGCTTTTCCTATTGGGACTCTGTTCATGGAGAACGGTTTTGGGGCTTTGAGCTAGTTGCGGCTTGTTATGGGAGCATATGGGAGATGGTTGTACTTGCTTTTCTTTCATTACAAGTTTGGAGTAGGCGGTCTGGGCACAGATCCATTTGGGTGAAACAGAGCCTGGGAGCTCAACTTCCATATTGTGGGGATCCCATTAAGGGGTCTGGAGAGTGAGGCATGGCAGGTGCATGCCCAGCTTGGGGGCTGTTGCGTCTGCCTCACTCCCAGGTGGCAGGGGAATCCACACAGAAGCATCCACCCACGTGGTATCCCATTAACTGTCATCCCATGGTCCCCCCCCCTCAGGAGGGGGATCATCAACTGGCAGGTGAGTCAGCCGATGCTAGGATCCATGCCCTATGCAGCACCAATACTCCATGAGCTTTAAATCAATAAAGTTGTGGCCTCTTTCAACTCTATCTCGGTTGTCTAGTGTGTTCTGTCGCCTTGCCCCTTGCCGCTCCTCCCACATTAACACTAGCCTGCAAATACATTCCCTACTAGATCAACCAACAGCAATCATAACAGCTCATTTTAAATTTCACTCCAAAACAAGATCCCAAAAGCAGATGGGCTAAAGCAACTTTAATCCTGTGACTCTGTAGCTAAGAGTGATGCACAGTCAGTGACTGTGACACTGAGAGATCTCTGTCTTTTGGTGCTACACCTCTGAAGATGCCAGCCACAGCTGCTGGCGAAACGTCAGGAACTACAATGCCAAGACGACGGCAATACAGCCCGGAAAACCCACAACAACCAACTTTAATCCTGTTGAATATTTTTATATTCATATTTTGAGATTTAGTCTGGCCTACCTGGCCTAACCTTTTAAGAACCCACACAAATTTAGGACTGCATCACTGTATCCCAATTCCCCTGAAATGCAGGTCTGACATACTAGGCAGCTGCCACTCAGGAGCTTTTGGGACCTATTGGTGCAGGAATAAACTTAGCAGGAGTGATCAATCTAAATCAAACTGTGATACTATAGAAACTAGAAAATATTTTTACAGTTCCAAGCAGTGTTTTGAGAAGATTTCAAATGGCAACTAATTTGGTTTTGTTGTGTAGGAAGTTGTAACGAGCTGTGCACATTTCCCCCCCACATTATCAGTTTGACAGATGGTAGCTAATCTTGCTGAATAGTAAAATGGAATAAAAAGGGAGAGCTGATGTAAACTAACATGGCAAAAAAAATACCCCATCGATAATGGATTCATTTTTTCCCCTTGAATAATCAGAGCATATTCATCGGGTAAGCATTCTGAATGAGCACACAACACACCTAGGGATGCACACTGCTGGCTGAGGATGCTTATGCATCACTCTTAGCTACAAAGCAGTATGAGGACTTATGTGCCATCACAAATCTAACACAAGAGACAGAGTTTTTGGACCATCTCATGTTACTTCAAATACCGTTTTTTGCAACAGAGACCGCTCAGGCCAAATTGAAACGTGGTGAAATGTGGTCCTTGCGGACCCATGAGAGACTGCACTCACACGGACCATCCCATTTCAATTGGGCTGCAACATCTACTAAGGGCAGGGGGCTTGGGCGAGAGCGCTGATTCAGCATATGCAAGTTGTAGTTTATGCCAATAAAGGTTGCTGTGCTGTGTGTGCATAGCAGCCGTTCACATTTTAAATCAGACCTCACCTATTCATTCAGATGCAAGCATCTAGCAGTCATGCATAACCCAGCCTACATAGTTAAAAACTACATGCACAGTCCAGTTAAGCATTGCGGTTGTGCAACCCCCATTTGTTTTAATAGACTGTGTAACCCCTGAAGCCACACTGAAATTAACAAGAGAATAAACACAGCAGAGTACTTATTGGACTGCACCACCACTTTTCAAGAAACGAGAACCTTATTTTGAATACAGTTATAATATGTACTCTTTATAAAACTTCTTAAAGTAAATCAGAGCCAAGAGCTAATAAAGTTAGGGGTAGGTAAAAATTGTTTTAAAACTCCCCGAACATTAAAAAACTGCTATTTAAAAAATAAACTTGGTTTAAAAGGAATGTGAATTTAATAAAAACAAAGTTGGTGTTTTCTATATTTTTATCTCCTAAACCCAGGGCTTTTTTTCAGTGGGAACGCAGTGGAACACAGTTCCAGCACCTCTTGAAAGTAATCGCGTCTGGTGGCCCTGGCCCCTGATCCCATTTCCTCCCCGCACACAGCCCAAGGCACCTGTCTCTCACGGCACACTGAGCCTCAGCGGTGGCGAAACAAGAGCAGGCCCCGCATCTCAGCTTGCCAGGGAGGAGCTGCCTCTACTGCCGCTTCCTCGAGACTCAGGCCAGAGGCAGAAGGGAGCCTCCCCACCCACAAGGATGTGCCAGGCGGCGAAGCAGCAGGCGTGGCCAGTCGGCACCAGATATTTCTTGTTCCAGGTGTGGAGACCAGGTGCTGGCGCTTCCCCTTTCCAGTGCTCATCTGTTCCAGCCCTGCACCCAGGCAACCTGAGCTCATGGGCTTGCTTGGACCAGAGGTGTAGTGTGGGGGGGGGGGAAGAGGGGCGGTCGCCCTGAGCACAAAATTTTTAGGGGGTGCCGCACCAAGAAGAGCCTGTGCTGTGTCCACGGGAGGCTGGCTCACTAGGCGCCGAGCTGGCCCTCCTGCAGTAGCTGCTGGCTGAGGCACGCGCTGAGCTGGCGGCAGTGGCACGGGTGGCTGCGCCAAAGGGGGGCGGCCACACCCTGCACGATGACGTCACTTCCAGAAAGGCTATGTTTTTTAAAAAGGAAGCTGCTATGAAATCAAATATTCATAGACCGTCAGGCCTGGATGCCAATGCCCACAAACTTAGATGGGTGGGAACTTCAGGTGTCTCTTTTGCTGGTCATGGGAAGGCACTATATATATGCTTAGGAGCTCTGGTATTGCAGACAATTGCAAGACAAACCACTAGTGATACCTGGTTTAAATTAAACCTAATCAGCAAAAGAAGGATGAACAAAAGGCCTTTCCCCCCAATAAATGTTATACTACAATATCATCTCATGCACATTTTGGTTAGAGCAGCTGGGGGTGGGGGGAATAATCTTCAGTGCAGGTCAGGCACTAGTGCATTTCCCATTTGAACTGGTAGACCATGTTGGGAGCCAGTTTTCATCAGAGTATTTTACTTTCCCCAAATCCTTTTTTTGTACCATGCACCAGGGGGCATCTTGCCCCACTGTTGGTTAACCTCTGTTAGCTGAGCTCTCTTTATTTCATCACAATTGTACCAAACTACCCATTTTGTGAATGAAGAAGATTCATTATGACCAAGGTTTGGTTCAGGCCCTCCATGTTCAGTCAGTGTGATCCCACAAGCAGGCTGACAGGAATAATTCATCTGATGAAGGAAGTTTTGACGCTCAATAGTTTATATCCTGGGAATTTTTGTTGGTCTTTAAGATGCCACTGAAAACAGAGTTTCGCTTACCGTAACTGCTGTTCATTGACGTCTTCTGTGCAGGCACACATGGGACTGCGCGTGCGCAGGCCTGCCGACCGGATATTTTTTTCTTAGCAAAACGTCCACTAGGGGGCACCCGTCTACCGGGTGTGCATGTGCGGACTTTCCCGCCCAGACGGCATCCGGCGACGGCGCCCTCACACCCTCAGTTTCTCCAGAGCCGCCGCAACTCCAAATTCTGGAAGACACAGCGGGGCAGGAGGGAGGGTTTGTGTGCCTGCACAGAAGACGTCAATGAACAGCAGTTACGGTAAGCGAAACTCTGTTTTCATTGTCCATCCTTCTGTGCAGTCCCACATGGGAGACTAACAAGCCGCTTACCTTAGGTGGTGGGTGTGTCTCTTACAGGAAAAGAGACTGAAGAACAGCTTGCCCAACCGAAGCATCCTTCCTTTCCATGACATCCATCGCGTAATGCTTTGCAAAAGTCTCTGAAGAAGACCATGTAGCAGCTCTGCAGATGTCACACAACGGGACCCCTTTCAGGAAGGCAGCCGAAGTAGCTTGAGCCCTGGTAGAATGAGCCTTGATCTCAAGGGGGCAAGGCAAGTTAGCATTTAAATAACAAGTTTTAATAGTTAACGTAATCCATCTAGAGATGGACTGAGACGTAGCAGCCTTCCCCTTTCTAGGACCAAAATAACAAACAAATAACTGCTTATCCTTCCGAAAAACTGATGTACGGTGAAGATAGAACAATATTGCTCTCCTAACATCGAGCGAATGCGAAGCCCTTTCTGAAGAGCTCGAAGGAGATGGGAAGAAAACTGGGAGAACAATGTCCTGAGACATATGAAAGTGAGTAGAGACCTTAGGTCTAAACCGGATATCTGGTCTCAATACGACTTTATTTTGATGAACCTTAAGGAACGGAGGGTCAAATCTCAAAGCCGCTAACTCACTAACCCTTCGGGTGCAAGTGATAGCTACAAGAAAAGCTACTTTTATAGACAACCATTTTAGATCACAGGTAGCTAGAGGCTCAAAAGGAGCCCTCATAAGTTCTGCTAAAACCAAAGTAAGGGACCACTGAGGCACGACCTCTCTGACCTGAGGAAAAACATTATGCAGACCTTTCAAAAAAGATTTAGACAGACTATGAGAAAAAACTGTCTTTCCATCTATCTTGGGATGAAAAGCTGAAACAGCAGCCAAATAAACTTTAATGGATGAATTAGAGAGACCCTCATCCTTCAAAAACAACAGAAATTCAAAAATATCTGCCAATTGGCAGTTCCAAATATCCAAACCCTTAGGGACTGCCCAGGCTTCAAAACGCCTCCACTTGGAGGAATAGGATTTCTTAGTAGTATCCCTCCTAGAATTAAGTAGGATCTCAGCTACTCTGGCTGATATTCCCCTCTGCCCAGGATCCTCCACGCTGTGAGACTCAGTCTGGGTAAGTCGTGATACAACGTTCCCCTGTCTGAAAGAAGATCGGGTTGTAGAGCAAAGCGATAAAACAGCCCCTGAGACAGGAACATCACATGGTGAAACCAAGGCTGGCGAGACCAAAACGGGGCTATTAGTATCACATTGGACCCATCTCGTTGAATTTTGCTGACAGTCCTGGATACTAGGGGAAAAGGAGGGAAAGCGTAAAATAGATGTCCCGTCCAAACCAGCTGGAAAGCATCGCCGAGGGAGTGGAGACCCAAACCTCCCCTGGAGCAAAATTGTGGAGCCTTCTTGTTGCGTCTGGTCGCGAACAAATCTACGTCTGGAAAACCCCACATTGCAAAAACGCTATTGAGATAAACATCTGCCAAGGTCCACTCGTAATTGTTGGATACCATGCGACTTAACTTGTCTGCGACTACATTTGTCGTCCCAGGAATATGAACCGCATGGATGTGCATGTGTTTGTCTAGAGCCCACTGCCAGATTAGCACCGCTTCCTCGCAAAGATCCCTGGAAGTGGTGCCCCCTTGTTTGTTCACATAGAACATTGCAGTACTGTTGTCGGTAAGGATCTGGACCGACTTTTGATGCAACGTATCTGCAAACGCGATAAGGGCGTAACGGATGGCTTTCAACTCCAGTAGATTAATATGACATGCCATCTCCTGATCAGTCCAAGTTCCATGGGCCTGGAAAGCCCCACAGTGAGCACCCCATCCAATTGTAGAAGCATCAGTGGAAATAGAAATGTTACATTGTCTAGGGCCAAAAGCAATCCCCTGGAGGAGATTCGCTTCCTGGAGCCACCACTCCAACGAACGAAGAACACCCCTAGGGATTGTATACTTCCTCCTAAGAGAGGAGCATTCGAAATCATGGACCAACAGGAACCAAAGCTGCAGGGGACACATGTGTAAACGTGCCATAGGGGTGACAGCTGTAGAAGAGGCCATGAGTCCTAACAACCTCTGAATGGCTCTGGCAGATTGAAACCTGCATCTCTTAAAAAGAGACACCAACCTGCCAATCTTTTGTGCCCTGTCTGTAGGTAAAAACCCTTTATTAGCCAGACCATCAAGTACCATACCAAGGAACGAAATCCTCCTGGCTGGAACCAAGGTCGATTTCTTAAAATTAACCAAAAGGCCCAAGCGATTGCATGTGAGGACCACTATAGTGACCTGTTCTTGAAGCGCAGAAGCTGATGAGGCTGCTAACAACCAATCATCTAAGTAAGGGTAGATGGCACACCCCTGTTCCCTAAGGAACGCCACCACAGGAGCCATGCATTTAGTAAAGACCCTGGGGGCGGTAGCCAAACCAAAAGGTAATACTTGGTATTGAAAAACTTTATCCTTACAGAGGAATCTAAGAAATTTCCTATGGTCAGGGTGAATGGAAATGTGGAAGTAGGCATCCTTGAGGTCAAGGACAGCAAACCACATGTCATCTGGCATTAATTGCAGTACAGTAGTGAGTGTAAGCATTCTAAACTTTTTGATCTTGACAAATTTATTCAAGCCCCTCAAGTCCAGAATAGGACGGGTTCCCCTGTCCTTTTTATCTACCAGAAACATTCTGGAATAAAATCCCAAGGGAGATTCTTGCTGGGGAAGTGGTTGGATAGCCCCTTTATGTAGTAAGGCCAAAACCTCAGCCTGTAGATCATCAGAAGAAGTCTGAAGCGACAAATCAGGCAGAGACAGGTCAGGGTAAGAATTAAACTGAACTTTATAACCCGTTGAAACCACATTCAGAACCCAACTATCACACGTAACCTTGGACCACTCAGTAGTGAAACTAGCTAGCCTATTCCCAAATACAACAGGCTTTTCCTCATGTAGTCAGAACTGGTTGGCTTGACTTGAGGATTCCTTAGCAGCAGGACTTTGCAGGTTACGACGTGGTCGGTTCTGGGACCTCCTGCGGTGATAAGGGCCCTGAGTAGACTGGTAAGGCCTGTAAGACCCATAGGGAGGATACGGGTGAAATCTTTGGGATCTGTTACGGAATCCCTGAGAACCACGATATTGACAACGTTGATCAGGAGGGTGTCTGGACGGCAGAACCCCATACAATTTCGCAGTAAGACGATCCTTACGCTTTTGAGACAGATAGTCATCTGTCTTACAAGAAAACAAAGTCTGTCCCTCAAACGGGAGATTTTCGACCTTATTGCGGGTCTCAAATGGCAAGGCCGTAGTACGAAGCCAGGAGTGTCTACGCAAAACGATCACCGAAGCCAAAGATCGGGCGGCTGTATCCACAGAGTCACATCCGGTATCAATTTTCTGTCTGGATAAACGTAACGCTTCATCTATGATAACCTTGGCAAGAGGTCGTTGGTCCTCAGGTAATTTCTCCATGAACACTGCCATGCGGTTCCATAAAAATATTTGGTAAGCACCAATAGCTGAGTAATTTGCTATCTTGAGATTTAAAGCTGCTGAGGAATAAATCTTCTTCCCCAAGGAATCCAATTTTCTGCTCTCCTTATCTGCAGGCACTGCATGAGAACCCTGACGTTGGCGGGCCTGCATCTCTTCAGTGACCAAAGAAGATGGTGGTGGGTGCGAAAAGAGGTAGGAGCAATCATTATCCCGTGTCTTATAAAGAGCCTCCACCTTGCGAGAGGTCAGATATATTGAGGCAGGTTTCTCACAGGTAGTAGTAATGATCTCCACCAAACCTTCAGTCATAGGGAAGGCAATAGTAGAGGGATTCCCGGAACGAACGTACTGGAGAATCTTATCCTTAGGCTTTGGCTTAGCCGTAGACACTTCTATCTCCAGGCAGCGGGCCATGCAGAGCATCTGCTCTGTGTACAGTCTGTAATCCTCGGTAGGTGATACACGTCCTGTCCCAATAATAATCTCCTCTGGAGACGGATCTGATGGTGGACTCGGGCTCAGATCCCGATGTTCAGGTTGGTGATGAGCAAAAGCCTGTTCAGGGGAGCCATAACGCGAATAGTCACTCCGAGCTCTACCCCAATCCTCCCTGCCAGAAAATGGGGAGTAAGAGCGGTGCGATCTAGAATAGTCCAAACCCAAGCCACCATAGTCTCGACCAGTAATGAGGTGAGACAGGTCTCCACGGAAAGAATAGCCTTTACTAGGCTCAAATAACTCTCCTTCTTCCCCAGACGAGTTACAGGAAGGCGATCTAGCACGAGGTGAGGGAGTCTTGGGTTGATCCCAGAAAACCTCCTCAGTCTGGACAGAAGTTGAACTTCTGTGTTTAGATTTTTTCTTGGCCTTCTTTACCGGGGGAGCGGCCTCGGTTGGACTGGACTCTCGTTTTCGAGCCATACGATCCAGATTTTTGCGGGGCACGTTCGGATCCGACTCCTTCAGATCCGTACCCGAGGTGACGACAGGCCGTTCAGAAGCAGAGTGCTTAAGAGTCGGATCCGACAGCTTCGGATCCGGTGTCTTTGGTTCCATCACTGGTCTCGGATCGGTGGTTCTCGCTTCTGATCGAGGTGGAAGGATCGGATCCGAGGCTGCCTTCTTAGCTTTTGTAACAGGTGTGCTCGTCGGTTCCGAACGGGTGGGGGATCTGCTCCGATGTTTATGGATCCACGCCAGATCCCGTTCCTTTTGGACCAGTTCAGGAGGATTTTTCGGGTCCTGAACGACTGCTCGGATCCGATCTGGGGACCGAGACTTATGAGTTGAAGCAGAACTGCGGACAGAACCCTCGCAGTTAGATGGAGGTCTGGGAGATGTAGCAGGAACCCCCGAAGCTCTCATGGCCCGTTTCCATAACAAAGCCTGGAGTCTGTTGGCCCTCTCAGCTCTAGCTTTCGGGGTAAAGCGCTGGCAATGCTCACAGTTCGGTACATCATGGGTCTCCCCCAAACACTCCAAACAAACAGAATGACCATCGGTTTTGGTCATCTTGGTCGAGCATGTTGAGCACAGTTTAAATAAAGCCTTATCAGCCATGCTCGATGGATCGCTCACCAATGACGCACTTCTTCTTCCGCAGCGGTACGAGAAAGCTCCTAACCGGTCGGCAGCGAAAAAGAAACTGAGGGTGTGGGGGCGCCGGCGCCGGATGCCGTCTGGGCGGGAAAGTCCGCGCATGCGCACCCGGTAGACGGGCGCCCCCTAGCGGACGTTTTGCTAAGAAAAAAATATCCGGTCGGCAGGCCTGCGCACGCGCAGTCCCATGTGGGACTGCACAGAAGGACGGACAGTGAACTTGAATGTTGCTCTTCATCTGCATCAATAAGAGTATTGCAGTTTTCTAATCTGGAATGACTACATTGACAGGCAATGATTTACACATGCTCTCTGGGTTTAAAGATGGGCTACTGTACATATACAACTTTCTGTTGAGAAACAGTGCTTGTCAGTGTGATCACAACAGCAAGATGTCATTCCCTCCACAAGACAGTATCCACAGGGACATTCTATGGGGAAGGGTTTATGGTCTCTGTACTAGGCTCAAGTCTAACAGCCCCTTATTTATATATGTATGTGTTTAATTCAAAATATTCTAAACTTGTCTTTATGTGGCTTGAAGTAGCATAACTCTTAAAAATTCGTATCATACAACAAGGGGGATGGCATCCCATAAACCAATTAATTTTCCATCATCTGAAAATGCTGCTACATGTATTTCAGCATCTAAGGAAAATACCCTGGAAATCTGGTTGAACTTTATGGGGCTAATGGACCCAGATCTTACTCTTCTACTGCAGACTAACAAGGCTACCCACTTGAAACTAAGGCAAACTTGTAACATTTCTCCATACATACATCACAATCTGTAATAAAATGCATATTGGAACACAGATTATATAGAACTGGCTGTGATGTCATCTGAATACTCCCATTTATGGTGGGAGCTTCCCACTTTCTATGGGGGGGGGAAATCCTCATGTGGAAGAAGTCTTCATTCAATGCAATGGAGCTAAATAACTTACATGATTCCTGTGCTTTTGAGAGCTTTATTCTTTTCTCAGTTTCCTGTATTGATGCTTTCTTTCCCTCCTTTTTCTGATGCGTGCCTAGTTTTTACTTCTAGAGTGGGACTGCTTTTGATGCAAAGTGTCCAAATAATTGTGCTGAAGATTACAACCTTCAGTCGGAAACATACAAGAGCTACTGAACAGTTTACCTCTAGTAGGAAATCAAATAAATTGGAAAATTTTATTTTTAATTACTTTCTTGGATCTGCAGGACCTATCATAGGGCCTGTCCTGAAAGCCTAATGCTACACAAAGCAATCCAAGTTAGTGCTGGATCCATATTAAACAGCATACTCTTCCCCCGCTCTTGGATTAATGGCAATGTTCAGAAGACACATTTTCCCCCTGAGTAATGATGTCGTTTCCTAAAGTAAATATTATGGCTTTGCTAATATTGCCTAGAGGCATTAGCTGTTACTGCAGCCCAAATACAAAACTCTATTAATGTTCACCTAATTAAAATCGTAACTTTGCTCATTCCTACCCATTTTACGTTCCAAATAGATTATGAGAAAGCAGGCTGCCTATGAAACTTCATCTGCAGCACTGCTTAGATCTCTCATTACATTTAAAAACCTCAGTCTTTTGCACAAGGAACAATTCAGCCACTAAAGGAAGGAGCTGAAGGCCAAAGTCCAACAATTCCATCTTCAATACCTACAGGACATTTTGTATGATACAAACAGTACCTGAGGGCCTAACTGCACAATACAGTTTTCCCAGGTAAGTTTCTAAGTCAGGTTGACAGATGTGGTCTGAGAGTTCTGTCCTTCCCAAGCATGCAGCGTCGTAAATTTGGATTGGGCCATGCTTGCAAAGAGACAGGAACTGAACACCCCCCTTCCTCCGCTCTAACCTTAAATGGTCCTGGGGAGGTGTTAATTGCCTTGGTGGGAAAAGTTAACCTGCAGCATATTAAGTTTTCCCCAGGAGCAAATAGTGACTCCCCAGGACTGTTTCAAGTCAGGAAAGTGGCATGGAGGGCGAGGCTTAAAACCACTGACCCCACATGCTATGATCCCAATCCAACCAGATGTGCCCCTAGGAAGCACAGGATTCCCAGTCCTCGTCTGTTGGGCCTGGCCCAGGAAGCGTATCATGTATTTTGGCTCTGAGTCTTTCAGCCAGCAAGATGTTCTTGGTCTTGCTAGCCCCCCTCCCCCTGGCCATTTGCAGAGGCATGAAGCAGTTCCGCACACTATGAGGCAAGTACAGAACCTTGAGTACATAATACATTGGAGTATTTTTATTTGCCTTTTGGTTTCTGACCTTGTGTGATACTTGGTCGTCACCTTTTTGTATATATGTGCATAACTGAGGTATGGCTTGTTTATACATTAAACTTCAGAATTTGTTTTGATACCACCTGGAATTCACCATTCAACAATTCATTCCTTGCAGTGATTGAGTGTTAGAAAGGATTGCAGGACACACGTTAACCAAGATTGTAGCCATTAGCAATGGGGAAGGACTCTAAAAGATAGGGGTGTGCATCATGTAAAAAAACAGCTGAAATTACAAACAAAATTTGCTAGTTCAGCTCATTATAGTAGCTTGTGGAACACTGGAACAAAATTGGGAACACAAACTGTAAGGAGCTCCCCCCACTGATCACTTTGTGTGCGTTTTGTGTGTTTCAGCTTGACTCTTCCGAGTGCAGCAGCAGCACACGCAGGCCGGCCATAATTATTGTGGCTGGAAGGGAATGAACCAATCAAAAGGGAAGGAGTGCCCAGCATCCACCTGAGGGGAGAGGGGAAGGTGAACCTTTTTGGTTTTTGCAGCTTCCTGGCCAAAGGCATTGTCTCACAATGAATGGGAAACATAGAGAAAAGCTTTAGTCTTCCTCTCTTCCCCTCTGGTGTCCTCAAGACTCATGCAAGTCACCTCTTCTCTCTCCCTCACCCATAGTTGGAAGGAGTGCTGTTCAACAGGCAGAGCCCAGCACACTGAAAGGTGGGCGACAGGCAGCTGCAGCTCAATCGGCTGAGGAAAGGGCTCGGTTACTGTGCAGAGGAAGACGGTTCCCGGAAAGGAGAGCCAGCCCCTTCCCCTCCAGGCTGCATGAGAGAGCCTAGTGCCTGAAAGACGTTACCTGCCTTCCAGTGGGCTTCAGTGAGAGGGAGCCTCATCTGTTGCAGAGGAGGCAGGAAGGGCTTGATGCCGCTGGGAATTTGGAAGGTCGCTGCTTTGGAAGGAGGAAGACTGTGTACAGTGCAATTTTGGTGCCATTATGAGCAAAACCAGTTGCCCCAGAGAGCCCTGTTTCACTACCCCACCCCCAGGAAGAACAGTAAGCGGAGTGGCTTTTTTCTTGCCAATTTGTGCACCCACCCACAGACACTCACTTTTGTCTAGGGCTGTTGTTGTGTGTGTATGTTCTACTTGCTCACAAAACTTGGACGGTTAAAGAAGAGGGGAGGAGGACTGTGTTCTGTGCAATTTTGGTGCCCTTCTGAGCAAAGCCGGCTGCCCCAGGGCATCATTTCCTTCCCCTTGCCCCAGAATTCCAAGTAGTCAAGTCCGTGAGTTACCAACATTCAGCCCAAAATGGTAACAGCAGGAAAACCCAAACGGATTAGATCCGAGCTGGCCCGGGGCCACCTGAAACAAAACAGTAATGACAGTGGCTTCATTCCAGAGCCCTGGATCCAATTCTAAAACAGCAAAATTCAAATTGCACACTCCTACTAAGACTTGATCCACAACCTCTTTCTCCTTCATCATGCCACTGCTCTCCTTCCACCTCAGTGCTGCTGTTCTATACCTGCTCTACCCTGTGCCTCTTCTATCTCTGGCCATTAAGGAAGAGCATTTCTGGTTACCAGGCAACTAGAAGACACATTTAAGTTACATCAGGGCAACCAGGTTGTTCCTTCCTCGGTTTTTCTCAACAGAAAAATAAATATTCTCATTTCTCCCCCACCAGCAAAAATGCCAGCTGCAATTTTTGTGGAGGCGGTTAGTACAGAATGAGGAACAGGAAAGACTGATGAATTAAAATGTAGACAACAACAAATGTAGACAACAACAAAGTAAATGAAAAAAACTATGGGGCTTTTTGTACCCCAAATGACAGTCTTATGGCAACCACATATAAAAGTACATAGTAGTTGGATTCCAGAAAGTTATGGGGGGTAGAGTGGTGCCCCCCCAAGGAAGCCCCCAAATTGCCGCAGTGTTGGCTGATGCGTCCCCCATGTTAGGTGGAGCTGATGGCGTTGGTCCTTCCATCCTTGCTAGGCCTCAGATATGGAAAGAACGGAGGTTCAAGATTCTCTTCCTCCAGCTGGAGATGCTTCCTGCCCTCTCTGGGGTCTCTGAGGTTGTTCAGCAGAGAGAGGAGTAGTCCCAACCAACTCCTCCTTGGCCAGGGATTTTTGTGGCTTAAATAGCTCAGACCAGTTTCCCTAGACTCCACCCTCCATTTCCCTTCTTGTGAAGCCTCCAGACCTTGCAAGTCTTTCCTCCCTCCATTAGGCTTGGGGCCATGGTCATCCGGCGCGTCCTTGAGGCTTGAAGAGCCACCGTCTGTGGAAGGCCTGGGAGAGCTGCCCAATGGCCAGCAAAGTGTGCCTCTGCCTTCCAGTCTCATCGGCCCTGATTCTGCTCCCTACTCCTCAAGGGTTGATGTTAACATGGGGCTGGTTGGTCACCTGGCCCCTCAGTGAAGGTTGCCAATGAGGTGAGGCTTCCTCTGTTGGGGAGTATAAGTGGTGACTGGGAGACTAGAGCCAAGTGGTCTTGGCTTCTGGACACCATAAATATCTAAAGAGCCCTCTGCCACTAAAATGGGAGGAATTGTGGTTGTCATTATTATTGTTGTTGTTGTTATAACACTTTTCAGTGCTCAAAGAACTTTGGGTACATTTTCTCAGCAATCTTGAGACCAGAGTATGACCAACTCCATAATACGAAAAAGGGCATCTGAGTTGGAGAGACAAAAGCTTTTCAAAGGCCAAATACAGATATTAATTTGTTGACTCTAAGTTACATGAAAAGCTGCTTCTTTCAAAGCATGCTGGCAAAAAGGAGACTTCTGGAGATGAGGAAAGTTCCACAAACAGTAGTCTGACTTCCTCAAATGCTTTCTTCCAGACACAAGGCTTCCAACAGTGAAGAAAAGCAGACTGTTGAGTCTTTTACAAATCTGCTAGTGCTGAAGGACTCAGTCACTTGCTTAGGTGTGATACTCTCTGGCAATGAAAAGCCCGACACTTCCCCCCCATTCAGCATCACCTTCCTCAGAAACAGAATGCCTGAAACAAGAAAATCATACAAACAAACAAACAGAGGGTCAAACCCTTCAGTTTTTGGAGGTGCAGCCCCCAGAGTGGTAATGGACATTGTTTTTCGTTCATTTTTTAATTTAATTATTCTCTGCCAGACTTCCCTTGTCTATATGCAGCTCTGATAGGATAGTCTTTAAGGTGTCACTGGACCGGGATCTTGCTCTTCTACTGCAGACCAACACCGCTACCCCCCTGAAACGATCTTTTCATGGATGCTCTGCAGGACTTATTCGGCTCCTCCCAAAAAAACAACACACTATAGAAATATCACCCCAATCATCTTCTGCATTCAAAGTGACAAAACAGGATGGTATAGATACCCTGCTGAACTACGGCTCATTTTTGAAATGATACACAAGGATAGAAACTAACTAAAGGAAGCTGGGGTCCTTCTAGAAGCTTCTGCCAAACTTTGTTTCATGGCAAGGTCAGGCCTGTTCCTCAAGAACCTTTTTTTCTGGCCAGTTATACCAGTCGTTAGTTTTTGCTCTCCTAATCTTTGTTTTGCTGAGTTCTGTGATTTTTTTCAGCTTTTTGTGCTCTAAAATTTTAGAGCCATTTATATCTGACCTTGATTATATTTAGCACTTTCAGTCCATTCCGAACAGCATGCTTATGAACAACATGCCGCCGTAAACTTGGGGCTCTAAGACACTGTAATAAATCACAATGCAACCTTCCCAGCATTTAAATAAGAAAATTTCAACCACAAGCCAAATGTAAGTGAGAAACTTTTCAAGGAAACTTGTCAAAAGCAGGTGATGAAGGCATGGGAAGTGCAGTTCTCACAATATGACAACCATTGAGGGTAGCTCTTCCTAAACTTCACAAGGATATTCACCAATAAAATCCCCTGAGGCCCTAGAAATGACCAGAACCAAAGAGCATTGAGCAACAGTCAGCTTTTGGCTATTCCAACTCCTGCTTCTCCTAATAGCCTTTTCTCCATCTCTCAAACATATAAAAAGCATATAGCCTGTGTTGCTAGGGAGGGTAACAGCAAGGCAAATAAAGGACTGAAATAAAAAGGAGAGGAATGGCAGGAGATGACTATTGGCAGGGCTGGGGAGAAGGGAGCTGGTGTGGTGTAGCGGTTAGAGTGTCAGACTAGAATCCAGAAGATCAAGGTGTGAATCTCCCACTCTGCCATGGAAACTCACCAGGTGATCTAGGGCCAGGTTCTCTCTCTCAGGCCTACCTAAGTCACTGGGTAGTTGGGAGGATGGAATGGGTGTGTGTGTGTGATGCATTTTGGGTCACCACCGGAGAGAAAAGCTGGGTATAGTATCTAAATAAATTATATAAATAAACAAGCATCAGAGAAGTCAAAAGAAAGGACGAGAAGGTGGAGGAGGGAGAACAGAAGAAATCTAGACTGTAGTTGGATTTAGAAGTTAATCTCCTCCCTAGAGCTTGGGACAAGAAACAATATGCTGGTTGTATCTTAATGCTTTATTATCAGTGGTTGCGGGAGGTGGGGGCTACCATTCACCCCTAAACCTCAACTGAAGTTTTTAAAGATTTTACCATTCAGGGTCACCCTCCCCCACTCACTGCACAATCATCAGGCCAGCCCTGGCTGTTGACACTTTACAGCTCTTCCAAGTTGTTATGGTTAGAGTGCTGGACTAAGACCCAGGAGGGCCAGGTTCTTGCTGGGTGATCTTGGGCTAGTTACACAATCTCTGCCTATGTTACCTTACAAGAATGTTGTGGGGATAAAATAGAGGAGCTGATAATTATGTAAACTGCTTTGAGCCCCCATTGGGAAGAAAGGCAGGGTAGGAATGTCAGTAAATACATAAAACCGTATGTAACTAATCCAGCTACAAGGCTTCTGAGACATACCAGGGGTCCATTTGAGAATCTACTGTGGAACTGAGTCTGAATGAGTCTTCAGCAACAATAGTGCCAAGAGCTGTGTAAGCCTTTTGCAGCCGGTCTCATTGGTGTACCAGGCATGAGCTTTCATAGCAAGCAGTCCATTTAATGAAACACTCAAGAAGGAGATGGGCATCAATCCAGAAGATACCTGCAGCTAAACGTGATTACCTTTTCACATCCTTGTAGCCAGTATGCTTAAAACAAATCTTAAGTCATTCATTTGCCATCTACATCTCTTACAACAGAGAGTGGGTGGAGATGTTCCCTCACCAGGGAGAAAGAAATAAGGTCATTCCACCTTCATCTCATCACTATTAAAGTTTTTTAAAAGATTTTGTCAGTAAAAATCTCTAGGCACTACATATATTTTATTACCTCACAAATTTCAGCAGTCTTGACACTAGAAAAAAGCAAGAGTCCAGTAGCGCCTGTAAGACTAACAAAATTTGTGGTAGGGTATGAACTTTTGTGAGCCATAGCTCACTTCTTCAGATAGGTTCCCCTACAAAACCACTAAGCATTATGGCCCAACAATTTCCAAGTACCATACAATGCACTAAGAAAAACCCAAGAGGACACCAAAGAATTGACAGTATAAAAACAATGAACACATTCTTCCAAAACACAGGCATCACACTGGAAAATTTAAAAACCAGTAGCTAACTAGTAACAAGTTTCACTCTCCCTATGCTGTGAAGACCAAGCAAAAATGGATGCCACACAGCTGAGAATGTGACAACAGGCAAGTCTGCCCAACGTCTCTTGGGTGCTTATTGAAATCAACAAAGAACAATGCATCCTACACAAGCTGCAGACAGAGCAGCCTCGAGACTATGATGGACAGATTCCCCCCCTTTCTTTTTAACATCCAGCCTGATGAAGAGCTCTGTACCACTCAAAAGCTTGCACAATGCATTGTGTTACTTTGGTTGGTCTTAATAAAAGATATTACATGGCTTCCTTTTTTGGCTTTCCTACCTTTTTTTTTTTTTGGTCTACACGGGAAAATCTGTAAACCTGTCATTGTGCCAACCTCAGCTGTCACTCCTGATCAGGCCTGGGTTTGCTGCTTTGCAATATGAAAAGACCCAGGAGACCAGTGGCAAGCAAACTTTTCTATTTAATTCTAAGTAAAGGAAATTGCTTAAGCACCCAATAAGACATTTTCTTGGCTACTTCCCCTATTCCATCTTCTTTCATTAGGCCTCTCCCCCTTTCCCTCACTCCCTCACCTTCCAGGATACTAGTAGACCAATAGCACCCAAGGGAGGTAGTAAGGTTTTTGAGAAATGCTTCTGTTATCACAACGGGCACTGCACAGCGAAGGGCTGCTGAGATCTGCCCAGGCCTCTCACCACAGCCTTTCCCATCCCTATTGCTTCAGGATGCATCAGTCCCTTTCTTGGCCCATTCCTTTAAGTTGATTGGACATCTTAATCAGGCCCAGATTCTTTTCACAAGCCAGGACCACTTTGATGCCAAACTCTTAGCAAACATATCAGCTGCCAGGATGAGAGAGAAAAACAAGAAGAAAAAGGATTTATAGGGTACTTTAGAAATTTGAGATTGTTATGAGTCACACCATGGAAAGAGGGTAGATGAGATCATGCGGGCTGGTAACTAGCAGGTATCAGGAGAACTGAGTTCAAATCCACAGGGCCTAAGCACAGGAGAGAGTAGGTAGTTTACCAGGGCCTGGGAGTGGATCTGGTCGAATACTGCACTATTGCTACACTACAGCAACTACTCACAACTGGATCTTTGCATGTGGACAAGCCAATGAATAGGAAAGGATTGCTGTAACGCAACAATAGTGTAGTATCCAACAAACTCATTAGTATGATATGGTCTATTTATGAGATTTTGAGGGGGAAAATAAGAAGTGTTCTGTCATGCTTCAAACAATCATATGTCACAGATCAGATTGTGGGGGGTACATGTGAAAGTCTGCACTGAGCACCACTGCACTTGGTTTGGCAACCTCAACATCTGCCATGGATTCACTAGCAGTGGGTCTGTCACTGCCTTTTAGCCTAATTTCTCAGTTTGTAAAATCAGAAAAGTTTTCCCTCATAGAGTTTTATGACCGGCTACATTTTATCCCACCTTTCCTCCACAGAACTCAGCGCCAAGAACACGGCAACTGCAATCCACTTTCTGTGAAATCCTAAACAGAATTACCCCCGTCTAAACTCAGTTTAAAGTGATGTAACTCTGTTTAGGATTGTACTATTTATCTTCACAACAACCGTGTGAGGTAAGTTAGGCAGAGAGGATGTGACTGATATCACTGTGACATGGCCTTTCTCCAATATGTATTTTATTTTCCTTCATTTTCACCCCACTTTCTCTGTAATGGGGTTCCAAAATGGCTTATAATACTGCCTGTTCTCCATTTTATCCTCACAACAATCCTGTAAGGTAGGTTAGACTAAGAGAGTGTGAGCTGCCCAAAGTCACCCAGTGAGCTTCCATGCCAGAGCAGGGACTCTAAGCTGGGTCTTCCAGATCCTAGTCTGATACTCCAACTACTACTGACTACTACTACTACAGTAAAGTGACTGCATCCACAAGTGACCCTCCTCACTTCATATATTCCAGCGCTGAAGTCAGATTCTGCCAGGAGCTCTGGCTGTGGAGCTGAGAAGGGAGAGTGGGTTTCGCCTTGGACCGTTCAGGTCCCTGCACAAACGGACCGGTGGAAACTCCCCCTCCTCCACCACCCACGAAAAGAGCAGGTGTCCTTAACCCGGACTGGGTCTAGTCTAGCTCCTTTCCTCCTAAGGAGGAAGAACCAGTCAATAACGGCCATTCGTTATGCGGAATGCACAGAGAGTCCTGGGCTAGGAAGGGGTCGTCAGGGCGGTCCCAGCGACGAGGGGCAAATGGCGGATTTGCATTCTGGAAGCTCCCCGAGCCCCCCTCTCGGAAAGCAAAGCGCGACACCCCCGCCAGACCCAACCACCGGCGCGCCTGGGGACGAGGAAGGCGCAACAGGCGCGCCTCAATGAACAGTCCCGCACAGCAGCATCACGC
Source organism: Eublepharis macularius (assembly GCF_028583425.1). Taxonomy (NCBI): domain Eukaryota; kingdom Metazoa; phylum Chordata; class Lepidosauria; order Squamata; family Eublepharidae; genus Eublepharis; species Eublepharis macularius. The sequence continues at coordinate 62,985,622 of NC_072798.1, forward strand.
GTGGCCGCCTTCCCTGGGCGCAAAGCTGGCACCGAGCCTTGTCTTGCCTTCGCCTCCGAGAGTCGTCCGAAGCCTTTCGCTCTCGGGACAGATTGGGGGGAGGGGGGCGGTCGTACGATCCGGGCGCCGAAGCGGGAAATCGCGCCCTCCGCCGGCCCTTTCCAGGCCCGGGCGAGCCTCCGGTTTGCTCCGGGCGGGCGGCGGGACTGGGACGCCCCGCTCCGCACGTGCCTGGAGGCGCGGCGGCAGGCGCGGCTTACCTTGGGGTTGGCGAGGAGCTGGTGCTCGTCCTGATGCAGCAGCGCCCGGGCGTTGGACTCGGAGTTGTTGACGTAGATCTGGAGGCAGGGGTACAGGGAGGTGCCCTTGCAGTCCGCCCCGCACGTGAAGGTGCATTCGAAGAGCTCGCCGATCTGCTGCACCGACAGCACCGTGCAGTTGGCCGCCTTGCCTTGCAAGTCCTGCAGGGCCGGGTTGAGCCAGCAGAAGCCCAGGATGAAGAGCGACACGATGCCGGACACGATCAGGAACAAGCCCAGCCGGATGCTCTTGTCTTCGGCTTCGGTGTACTCGTAAGCCACCCTGATCTTCGCCATCGCCCCGCCTAAGAACATAGGAGGCGGCGGAAAAAGCTGCGCCGCTCCGCGCACGATCCTTCTTGCCTGTGCGCGCCAGGGGATGGGAGAAGAGCCCCGGAAGAACCACCCGCCGGGAAAGAAACTGGCCAAAACAAACTCCCGCCGCCAGTTCAGTCCAAACCGCAGAGCCCCTGGCTGCGATCCAGCCGAGGGCAGGTGCCTGAGCCCGGGGCTGGCGCGCAGCTCCTTCCCGGTCTTCTCCAGCCACCTGGCAAGGCGGCTAGGCGGAGAAGCCAAGGCGCCTGGCGAGCCGCTCTCCGCGCACTTCCTCCTCCTCCTCCGGCAAGGGGGCTTTCCCGCTCCCGCGGGCTGCCTCACAGCCTCTCCGCCTCCCAGCAGTGATGCGAGCTGGCGGGGCGCCCCTCAACATCTGCCCGGAGGTAAGCTTCTTAGCAGGCGAGGAGGCAGAGGGAGCCGGCTCGGCCCTGCCCTCCCCCTCCGCTCCACTGGCATGGGTTGCACCGCGGGGCTCGCCGTCGACGCCCGGAGGGAGTGACCCAGCGGATCTGCTGGCAGCCAGGCGGCAGCATCGCCCCTCCGCTCCCGTTCCCCAGCGCAAGGCGGGCCGAAGCGAAGGGACAGCTTGGCCCGGGATTATCCGTCGCCGGCGATCCAAATCCCGGAAGCGCCTGATTGCGAGTCCTGCTTAAGAGCGACTGGAACGGGGGCAGCGCCACGTGCGCGCTCATCCCAGCGCCTCCGGGGAGGGGGGCGGGGCCAGCGGAGCGGCACGTGCGCGCTGGGCGCGGGTCGGGCGAAGCGCTTCGCGCGCTCTGATGGGCGGGAGAGAGAGAACGCGCGCGGATTCGTTGGCTTCTCCCTCCGGTGCCGAGGCAGGGACCGAAACGGAACCGAACTCATTTGCCGTTTGAAAATAATAATCGGGAACGCAGGCAGGACGAATGGCTTGAGATCACTGAGGAACACGAAGTTTTCGCTGTTCTGGAAAAGGACGGTTAATTTTTTAAAACCTGTTTCGCCCCTCCTGAACTGCGGCCGCGCATGCTGTAGAGCTTTCCGCACAGCTGGCGGCAGGGGCGCTTCTAGAGAAAGGGGTCGGGCGAGCCGGGAACAAACCGGCAAGTCTCAGGGGAAATGCCTCGGCGCCCATAGCGGAGCGGCAACAGCCTGCGCGTGCGATCCGCCCAGTGCCGCGGCGGAAGCTGGAGTTCGCAGAATCGCCTTCTCGTCCTTACGCTGGCTGTTACGAAATTTGCAAAGACGGAAGCCGGCAGAGGGAAGCTGATTCTTCAGGCCGCGGGGTTCAGGTCTGATCTTGCATGTAGAAACGACCCAGGACGGAGGTTTCACCCCTGCAACTTTCCTCGTCCCTCTTTTCCACAGCCTAAGTGCTAGAATTAATGGACAGCAGTTTCTTCAACAAGCAATCAGTATTCTTCATCCTTAACCATCAAGACAGTGACAGTTAATTTCTCTCACCCCTGGGGTCTGGCACAAGTCTAGAGGTAGTCAACAACCAATATATCACTTTGGCTGATTGCTTTATAGATCCTCTCAGCCTCTGAACTCAGCTGACCCCTGGAAAGCTCCTTGAGTATGCAGCACTTTATTTTCTACATTGATCAGGGACACTTGGGTGTAAATTTTGTATCTGGGTCAGACTTGGGCCAGATCTCAACCACAGAGAGTACTTCACAGGCTGGTCTCAGCCCTACATTCAGACCTTATGGTGTCAAGAACAGTATGAATTGCCTTGGGCTGGGCACTCATCTGCAGCCTAAAACATTTGGATATATTTTACCTATGTAGAATGGGAATTCCCAACATTTCTGAGCTTAGGGGCACCTTGGGAATTTTGAGTGGTGAAATTCAGTGGTGAGTGCCAGTGCAAAATGGCTGCCACAGGAGGCAGAGCCAAATCCCTCCTTGCTTTGCAATGCAATTGACCACACAAAGCTGCCTCATTCAGAAGCTGGCCATTGGTCTGTCACAGTTAGTTCTATCTGTACATTGGTTGGAAACATGATCCAGCCAGTAGAACACAGCTGCCTGTCTGCTTTTGCAAAAAAAAAAAGTCCATAGCATGTTGGTCAAACTTGCAGGGAGAATGGAACCAGCCACTGGCTAAGGAAAGCCTGGGTGCTTAGCAGTCTGATCCATCAGTGATTGTGAGCCTCTCTACACAATACATCTGGCACACGTTCTTCAAGTGTTGGGTGATGCAAGTTTCCTAGGAACTGTAGTTTTAAAAGAGTCGCTTGGGATCACTGTAGAGAGGAAGGTTGAAAATACAAGCAAAATTAGGTTAGAAGCATTTTTCTAGCATAGTCCATTGGTGCAAGCCTTTAGTCTCCCCCCCCCCACACACACACACACTGGGTGGAATCTGCCAGGTCTGAAAATAAAAGTTTTCAAAGATCACTGGGGCAGAGGAACTTTGCAATTCCAGCTTTTGACCCTTCCAAGTCATGACATCGTCGTCCCATATAAAAGCTAAAAAGGTAACTCACCACGTAGCTTAGGGCTTTCCCACTTACTTCCACAGCACATAGGAATGGTCATTACTGCCCTGGACACTTCATAAACAAGAGCCTCTTGCAAGTCAAATATCACCAGCAAGCCACCCATGCCTCAAACCTCTGCCTCAAACTGTCCACAACCAGGTCACTATTTCTCCTTACTCATTTAGAAAATAGAATTTTTTTGTTTTACTTCATTTATACCCCACCTATCTCCCCAATGGGGACCCAAATTGGCTTACATCTTTCTCCTCTCCTCCATTTTATTCTCACAACAGCACTTGCAAGCACCCAGGAACATCAACAGCCTTTTTGCCACACACCTCTAATGTACATGGAAAGGACAGATATTTTTTTGATGGCTCCCCATCAAAGTTCCAGCCATAGATTTTCAGGAAAAATAAATCTCACTGTTGTGGGTTCATGCATACTGTGGTTTCTTCCAAATCATACTGAAGTCTGTTAAGGTCATCTACAAATGAGGACATCTACAAAACAAAGGATACAAATTATTGGCCTGGAAGTGTTCTCTTCTGGTGTTTGTGGAGGTATGTAGATTTTTAGTGAAGCGTCAGATACGGAAATGACAACTATTGTTCTTTTGAGAATTAAGCAGCTTTGTATTACCTCAGTTTCAGAAACAGCAAGACACTTCCATAGTACTTTAAAATGAATGAACTGATCATGGCATAAGATTTGGTGGCTAGAGACCAGTGTGTCAGAGGCATCAATGGTATATTTCTTCTCAGGTCATTGTTAATAGTTCTAATCAGGACAGTGTTTCAGCCTTCAGGAGTACATGTAATCTTGTATTACACACCATAGTTAAATTTTGCATCTTCCCACAGAAATCCAAAAAGTCACTCATACTAAATTTTAGGGTTACACTTTATCAAATGTAAATTGAATAGATATTTGAATCTGGTACAATGTATTTTATTGCATAATTTTAGGAAGACACTCAAAATTCATTGATACAGTTCAGTAAGCTGTTGAGGTGCAATTTCTAAGTATTAAAAGAATGTAGTGTTATCAAAGCCAAATCCCAATATAAAGTTAATTAAATTTGAAATAATTTGATTTCTTGTTCATTAGTCTGTATTCTATATACATAGCCTTGTATGGAAATAGAATTCCTCAATTTAAAAATAAGAGAAGATACCAAAAGAGAATCATGGAGGGAAGAGGGGTTAACCGCATATAACACACTCGTTAAAGTGAAAAATAGGAATAGTTTACCAAAGGACACTTACTACAATGGGGTGGGTTCTATAGTATTATTACCTCTACAATTTATGGAATATAGAATTCCAAAAGAGAAGATTTACATTCCAGGAATTTTTCTATAGAACCTTGTGTAGTCAGCCACTAACAGCATAAATAACAGTGCAGTCCTAAATGGATGTGCCCTTCAAAGTCCATTGACTTCAACATACTTAGAAGGATGTCAGCTCTGCTAGAATTGTGCTGTAGGTTCATTGAAGCAGTCTTGGGCTTCTCCCCCACCCCAACCTTCAGTGGACTTTGACTAGACTAACTCTTCTTAGGATTGCACTGTTAGTTATTTTTGCAGTTCCATAGATACATAAAAATAGGTAAGGGAGTCTTGTTTCTTAGCACTATAAAAATAAGACACCTAATCTTTTGTGATCTTGTTTTATGGAACTTTCACAACATAAAAAGGCACTTCTGCATACAGTGGCTAACGTGACAATCCCATGATTGCATAAAATGACTAACAGTAGACTGGAGCACGTGCTGGCATAACATGCTTTCTGAGCAGCATCAAAAGTACAATAATGGCAGTCAACAAAAACTGAACAAAACGGTAATTAATTTTGTCAGCTATGTTACCATCCACCAATGACATTTGCCAATGCCATTCACATTACCCAGGATGGAGGAACTGATCACATCATGAGGATGAAAGGAACAGATGACAGTATGTAATCTAGCCCTCCTTCTTCCCACATACAACACACAAGCAGCTGGCCATGAACAGTCAACAGCACTTCCCTCACCTGACTTTGCCATGGACGATTTTATGGGAGATTCACATGTAGGTCTTATAGCTAATAAGTTTCCTAGGAAAACAGTTCAAGATCAGGTGTGATGCCAGCACCTCCCAACAATGATCAGAACACTCAGTGCCGGATTTATGTATAGGCTAAGTAGGCTGAAGCCTAGGGCCTCTAAATCTAGGGGGCCTCCACAGGCCTGCCCCCCGCAGCAGGCCATCTCCCCTCTCCCAAAATTGCAAACCCCGACTTCATGCGAGGGCAGGGGTCAGCAACTCGGGCCCAGCAACTATGAGACTCAGGGCCAGCCACTGGGGCCCAATTTGAAGCTCTGGGGCCCAGCTTGAAACATTTTTGTGGGGCCCGGTTCATAAGCCAAACTCTGCAGAATCTTAGAGATATAAATAAAATCCATCTAGATTGCCCTGGTGCAGGGGCCCCCAATTTGGCCAAATTGCTCCAATTGCCTTAAGGCCAGCCCTGATGAGACTGTGCAGGGTTTGGACGGACAAGCGCTGCCCCTTCTAGGTCCCTGGTGCCACTATTCAGAGTACAGACTCCAGGACTCCAGAGCCAGCAGCCCAGAGTCAACAACCAACTGCACAGCCTTCCCCAGCTCAAGGGTCAGGTCAGTAGTGGTACGTGCTGCTCTTTAATCAGTGGGAGAGTGCGAGTGGGGGGCCGGCTGGGGCAGATAGACCAGGCAAGCAAACTCTCCCAAGCCCCTTCCATTCCTTCCCTCCTCCTTGGCTTGAACAGATCAAGGCAAGCACATGTGACTGGCACTGGCCTCACCCCTCCCAGGCAGGGAAGTCTATCTTTCACACTTCAGAGAGCCCTGCCTGCAGCACGCACGTGCAACCCCTTTCTCAGAACTTCTTGGATATGAAAAGAAATATTGGTGTCAATTGTCATGCCAATAAATCCAAACAATACTGCTTCATACATTAATAGTAGACAAATTGTTCTAAAGCCATTGCAGAATCTAATCAAAGTTTTACATATTTATTTTATATAACATTTTTTGGCAATTGGCTGTTTTAAATGGCTAGTATTGATTGTTGGATGGGAGACTGGTGTTGTTGCTGCTGGAATTGTTAGATGAGAAATTATAGTTAATTATTAACCTATGTTTTTGCATCATTTTCAAGCCTCCTAAATGCATGCGTCTTGGAGAAAATTATTTTGAATCCTTTTGGCAATTTTGGGAGTTTATAAACTTTTGAAAATGTTTAGAATGGAAAATGATGTTGTGCTATAGGGTTGGCTTGTTGGATGTGACAGAATAGACTCCATCTTGGGTTTGCTTTAATTTAGGTTGTTTAGTTAAGTTAAAATGGCCACTCACCCTGGAAAGTTGGGCAAAACTCCAGGGTAGGCCTACAAATCCCAGATGCCTCTATGGCCAAAAAGTGCGGGAAAGCCAGAGGGCGGAGTTAGAAGATATAAATGCTCCAGCCAACCTTGGAGAGGGGAGTCATCCTGCAACTGTCAGAGAGGCCAGGAGGCTCTTGCTGCAGATTGCCCATCCCGACCCTTTAATTGATTCTTTTGAAAAGGTGGTCCTTCGAGACATTGACTAACTAGAAAAAAGGAAATTACCTTGGAATTACAATCTAACACTAAATGAATGGGGTGCTATTAATTCACTAAAGAACAACTGTAATATTGTCATTAAAGCTGCCGACAAGGGCGGCGGCATAGTTGTTCAGGATGCATCCCATTATGTCCAAGAGGCTGAGCGGCAGCTAAACATAAGTACGGACTATAAACGCATCTCCTTTAATCCCCTGGCACAGATCCAGAGAGTTATCCGTATTGTGTTAGAGGAGGGACTTTTGGCAAATGAGATTGACCAAAAAACTTTTAATGCCGTCATAAATAAACAACCACGCACGCCAGCCTTTTATATATTACCTAAAATTCATAAACAGGGATTTCCTCCACCTGGAAGACCTATCATTTCTGGCTCCAACTCTGTGTTGGAGCCCCTTTCAACATACACTGATTTCTTTCTTCAGCCCCTGGTAATCCGCACTGAAGCCTATCTTAAAGATACAATGTTTCTTTTTTTTTTTTTGAAAAATTTTTTATTGGGTTAGAACATTTTTATTTTTACATTACAGTCAATTTTCCCCTAATTTTTCGTTTCTAACCCCCTCCCTTTCCCCCCCTTTTGTTGACTTCCAACAGCTTTCCCACCCTCTGTCCCTTTTCCCTTACTTCTATTAAATTCCTCTGTCTAAAACAGATATACATTCTCCATTATATTAAGCAGTACATCTTTAACTCCTTTACTTATTATACACCCAAACTATACGTCTTTAGATAAACAATTTATCCCATTTTCCAGTTTTGAATATTTCTATATAAACCTATATATCATAAACCATAAAAATTTCCCACATTTAAATCAAACAATTTGATTTGTTTTCTATATATTACTCATTTCAACTTTTTATGGTAATTCTATATAACTCCTCACATAATCAATCAATTTAACTCTTCTGTACATTCAGTTTGGTGCATATAAATCTTATCAAAGAAAGAAAATATTGTTATTTACTCAATCCTCATGTTTAAACCTTATCATTAATTATTCTCTATCAATATTCTATCAGTTAACCTATACATATCTATATATATCTCAATCAATTAATCTAACTGCTTATAAATTCACATTTCTCTTCCTCCCCCGGTAAAGTCACCCCTCTCTTTTATACTTTTATTATACTTCAGTAGTTCTCAAACTGCCACAGTTTTCCTCCCACCTCCCATTTCTTCTCCAGATATTGTTTCAGCTTCTCCCAGTCTGTGTTAAACTGCCCTGAGTCCAGATCTCTCAGTTTTCTTGTCATCTTGTCCATTTCAGCCATATACAGCAATTTGTAGATCCAATCTTCAATAGTTGGCACTTCTTGTACTTTCCATTTCTGCGCGTACAAAAGTCTAGCTGCTGCAGTCATATAAAAAATCAACGTCCTATGATGGGCTGGAATTCCCTCCATTCCCAAGTTTAGCAGCAGGAGTTCTGGGTTCTTATTTATTTGAAACTGTAAAATTTCACTCATTTCTCTTATTATTTCCCCCCAGAACTGCCTAGCTACCTCACACGACCACCACATATGATAGAGGGAGCCCTCATGTTTCTTACATTTCCAGCATTTATTAGAAGTATTCAAGTTCCCTAGCGCAATCTTCTTTGGTGTCATGTACCAACGATAGATCATTTTGAAAATGTTCTCTTTAATATTAATACATGTCGTTGTCTTCATTGTAGTTTTCCACAAGTATTCCCATGCCTCCATTGTTATTTCTTTATTGAAATTTATAGCCCATTTCACCATCTGTGTTTTAACTATCTCATCCTCAGTATACCATTTCAACAGTACTTGGTATACCTTGGATATTCTTTTCTTGTCTTCTTTAAGAAGGGTCTGCTCTAGTTCCGAGTTCTCTGTTCGTATGCCCCCTTTTGCAAAGTCCGAGTTGTATAAGTCTCTAATCTGTCTATACTGGAACCAATCATAGTTAGGTGATAGTTCCTCTTGCGTCTTTATTCTAAGTTTAAATACTTCAATCTTAGTTATTTCTTTGTACGTTAAACATTGTTGTTCATTATCCACGGCTCTCGGATCTATCACCTCATATGGAACCACCCACAAGGGGGTTCCTTCTTGTAGGTAAGTTCTGTACTTCTTCCAGATTGTATATAGACTTCTCCTTACAAAATGATGCAGGAACATCGAGTTGACCTTTACTTTGTCATGCCATAGGTATGCGTGCCATCCAAAAATTTTTTTATATCCCTCTAGGGCTAATAGTTTCTTATTCTTTAATGTCATCCACTCTTTTAGCCAAACTAGGCAGATTGCATCATGGTAAAGTCTCAGATTGGGCAGTTGCATTCCGCCTCTCTCCTTTGCATCTTGTAGAACTTTTACTTTCACTCGAGGCTTCTTGCCTGCCCAAACAAAATCTGATATTTTCCTCTGCCATTTTTCAAATTGTTTAGAGTCTCTGATGATTGGTATTGTCTGTAACAAAAACATTACTCTTGGTAACACATTCATCTTAACTGCTGCAATCCTGCCCAACCATGACAAATTCAGTCTATTCCATTTGATCAAATCTCTCTCTATCTGAATCCATAATTTTTCATAATTATTCTTGAACAAATCTATATTTTTTGCAGTCAGCTCAACTCCCAAATATTTCACCTTACTAGTTACTTCACAGTCCGTTGTTTCCGTTAACAATTGTTGTTTCTGCTTAGTCATGTTTTTACATAGTATCTTTGACTTCTTTTTATTAATGAAGAAACCTGCCAAGTCACCAAACTCCTTAATCTTATCTATCACTTTTGGCATGTTCTCCAATGGATCTTCTACAATTAACATTATGTCATCTGCAAATGCTCTAACCTTGTATGAATAGTCCTTTATTTTTATTCCTCGTATTTCCTCGTCTTGTCGTATTTGTATCATCAGAATCTCCAATACTAATATGAACAACAATGGAGATAACGGGCAACCTTGTCTTGTTCCTTTACTAATCGTCAATTTCTTGGTCAGTTCATCATTCACTACAATTGCTGCAGTCTGGTCCCTATATATTTCTTTAATTGCTCTGATGAATCTTTCTCCCAGTTGTAGCTTTTCCATAGTGGCAAACATAAAGTCCCAGTTTAAATTGTCAAACGCCTTTTCAGCATCAACAAAGAAGAAACCAACCTCCTTGTCACAACGCTTGTCATAATATTCAATAGCATTGATCACTGTCCTTAAATTGTCTCTTATTTGTCTGTCCGGCAAAAAACCTGCTTGTTCATCTTCGTTCTTCTGTGCCTCCACACATGGGGACTGCGCAGGCGCAGGCCAGCCGCCGGAGAATTTTCTAGAGCTTCCATGGCTCCGAAGGGGCCGTTTGTCGCGCGCCTCAGCGACCGTTTTCCCGCCCAAACGGTCACGTGATCCTCCAGCGACCAACGGCCCCTTCCCTCAGTTCTCTTCTTGCCGCCGCTTGGAGAGAACGTGAGCTTCGTTGCTCTGTGCTTTTTTGTGCTTCGTGCTTTATTCTGACTGATTGCTTGGCTTTTGACTTCGGACTTCGTGACCTCGACTATTCTTCGGATCTCGTTTTGGACATTGTTGTGGACTCGGTAATTTGACTCGGACTGTTTTTGACCTTCCTTTCGCGTGCCCCTGAAGATGGCCTCAAAGGCTCTCTTCAAGCATTGCCTCCAATGCCACACGAAAATGGCCAAAACTGATGGCCATGAACTGTGCCTGTTCTGTTTGGGAGAGACCCATAATGTGACGGCCTGTAAAATTTGCCAGGGCTTCACCAGCAAGGCCCGGCAGGAGCGCAAGGCCCGATTGAATTCCTCCCTGTGGCAGAAGGTCATGTCCGGAGGCGCTCCGTTGCCCTCCTCCAAGGCCGGCCCAAGCCCCTCTGCCGAACGGCATTCCAGAGCTGGCTCAGTGGCCTCCGCGAGGTCGGGGTCGAAACCGCGTCCCCCGAGTACCTCGGCGTCGAGAGCGGCCTCTCCAGCGCAGGGACCGGTGCGGCCGCCCCGTAGCGCGTCATCTACCAGGTCGGATCCGAGACCAGCTTCGGAACCGAGGATCCTGGTACCGAGTCCCCGGTCGGAACCGACGGTCGGATCGGTTCCGATGAAGCCTAAGAGGTCGAAGCCGAGGTCCCCTTCGAAGGCGAGGAGCGCGTCGGTTCCGAGGTCTTCTTCGGAACCACCGAAGAAGAAGAAAAAGACCAAGCACCATCGGTCGCCGCGTCCCGCTCCTCAGGAGGAGGTCATCGTGCTTCCTCACACGCCTTCCCCTCACCTGGGCTCCCCGGAGCCAGAGGACGTCTCCGTGCAGGTGCCGGATCCGATGGCCTTCGAGACGGTGCCCGCGGAATTCTCGTCGGGGCCGGAGCCGAGCCCGCACCGTCGGAGCCAACCATCGCTTGCCCTTCGGTCGCCGAGGCTGGAACCGAGCCCATCTCCTCGTCGGAGCCGTCCGTCGCCTGTCCGTCCGTCTCCACCTCTGGTCGGTCGTGAGCGGCATGGTTCCGGGGACAGTGTCCGATCAGTCCGGTCCACTGCGTCCCGGCATCGGCAGGCTTCCTACCTCCCCTCGCCATACCGTTGCCAATGGGAGGGGGCACCTGCGGGCTTCTCCGTGTCGGAACCGAGGCCTTCGACGTCGAGGTCGGCGTGGGCTCCCCCTCCGCTCCAGGTTCCGGAATCCCAGCTCGGTTCCGATGAGGAGGATGTCGAGAGCTTTGGCGGCTACCAGTCGGAGTCCTGGTCCGAACCATCGCCAGCTGAGGAGCTAGTGCCATCTGCGGACTCGCCATTCGAGGACCTCCGCATCTACGCCGATCAGATGGCAAGGATGGCCAAGGCTCTCGAGATGGACATCTCTTCGGCACTTCCTCAGACCAAGGACAAGCTCCTCAAACGTATCTATGGAGATAATCCGGCGTACGTAGGCTTCCCCATACTCGAGGGTATTGAGGAGATTGTGGAGAAGGTGTGGCAGGTGCCCTGTGATCAACCTCCAACGTCCAAGCGCATCGAGCAGCTTTACAAGATCAAGCAGGGCACCTGGCCGGCGTTGGTGAAACACCCTCCACCTTCCTCCTTGGTCACAGAGGAGTTCAACCCCCGACGATCGGGTCACTCCTCGGTGCCTGCCGATAAAGAGGGCAAGAAGCTTGATGCCATGGGCAGGCGCCAGTACATCGTCGCTTCGCTGGGTCTGAGGATTGCCAACTACCAGACCATCATGGCAGGGTACCAGCTGTACCTCTGGGAGAAGTTGGCATCCTATACCCGGGACCTCCCTCCTGAGCAGAAGGCTGTGGTGTCCCTGCTACAGACGGAGGCTGTGAGGCTGTCTAAGCAGCAGATGAACGCTGGGAGCCACGCTGCTGACACTGCTGCTAGAGGGATGGCGTCGGCGGTGGTCCTCAGGCGCCACTCCTGGTTGCGGTCTACGGCCCTGTCCCAGGAGGTGCGTTCCAGGGTGGAGAGCATGCCCTTTGAAGGGGACTCGCTGTTCTCCAAATCGACCGACGAGACCCTGAAAAAGAAAAAAGAGGACAGGCAGACGGCGCGGTCCTTGGGTCTGGCTCCAGCGGACAAGCCCTCCTCCAGGTCACGGTACGCTCCCCGGTCCGGCCCTTACCACGACCAGGGCAGATACCAACAGCAGCGGCCGGGCTATCATCAGTATCCTGCCTACCAGCAGCGGCCCTACCCTCCCGCACAACAGCAGAGGAGGCGTCGGCCCTTCAAGCCTCGTCAGGCACAGCAACCGGCCCTGCAGAAGGACCAGCAGGGCGCCGGGAGGCAGTACTGACAGGTCGCGCCAGCCGTACCCCCGAACTTTTCGGACAGACTTAGTCCACTCCTCTCTGAGTGGGAGTCAATAACATCTGACTCATGGGTCTTAACTATTGTTGAACTGGGGTACGGGCTGGAGTTTGTTGAGCTGCCTAGATGCAGTTCACCCCTGACAGCTGTCAATAACACTATGGCCGAGCTGGATGCGGAGATCGTGTCGCTCTTGGCCAAGGGTGCTGTGGAAGAATTGCCCTATGACGACTCTGTAAAGGGTTTCTTCTCTAGGTTCTTCCTGGTCCCTAAGAAGGATGGGGGCTTACGTCCCATCTTAGATCTGAGGGGCCTTAATGCCTTCCTCAAGGTGACCAAATTCAAAATGGTAACGTTGGCGGCTGTGATCGCCTTGCTGAAACGGGGATTGGTTTGCGGTTCTTGACTTAAAAGACGCATACTTTCACGTGGGCATACGGAAGGAGCACAGGAAATACCTGAGCTTTGTTTACCGGCAAAGGGTTTTCCGGTATAAGGTGCTCCCCTTTGGCCTATCCACTGCCCCACGAGTGTTCACTAAATGTGTGGCCCCTGTGGTTTCCTTCCTACGGGAAGAAGGTTGTACTATCTTTCCGTACCTCGATGACTGGCTCATCGTGGCTGACTCAGAGTCTAGGCTGGTGCAGGACATTGGCTTGGTACTTAGCACGTGCCAACGCCTGGGGCTCCTGGTGAACTTGGAGAAATCCAAACTGGTGCCCAACTGCAAGGTGTCCTACATTGGTGCACTTTTGGACTCTGTGGAGGGTAAGGCCCTGCTCCCCTTGGAGAGGGCTCGGTCCCTAAGGGGTCTAGTGTCCATGTTTAAAAGGAACCGGTTCCAGTCTGTGCGCGCTATCCAGTGCTTACTAGGGCATATGGCAGCAGCCACCTCTGTGGTGCCTTTCGCTAGGCTGCGTATGCGCCCTCTCCAGAACTGGTTTGTGCGGAGGTACGATGCTCTACTGCACCCTCCGTCCCTCAAATTCTCTATCCCGAGGGTCATCCTCTCCTCCTTGGACTGGTGGCTGTCTGATGACAACTTGTTTAGAGGGACCCCTTTTGGGTATCAACACCATGACATCACGGTTACCACTGATGCCTCTCTGATGGGATGGGGTGCTTACTGTGGTGATGTGTCTGTGCAAGATGTCTGGTCTGACAGGGAAAAGACCCTCCATATCAATGTGCTTGAACTAAGGGCCATTCGTTTCGCACTTGTGTCTCTTACAGCACTGCTGAGAAATCGTCAGGTGTTGGTGCAGACGGACAACACGACTGCCATGTACTACGTGAATCAGCAGGGGGGCACAGTGTCCATGGCCCTGTGCCGGGAAGCCACACTCACTTGGCAGTGGGCTATCAAGAACGGCGTGTCGCTCCGTGCTATACACGTGGCTGGGTCAGACAATGCCCGGGCAGATGCCCTCAGCAGGGTCCCTTTACTGGAACACGAGTGGGAACTGAACGTAGAGTGCGTTGGGCCGATCTTCCAGATGTGGGGTCATCCAGTGATAGATGTGTTCGCCACTGCGGCGACCACCAAGGCCCACACGTTCTGTTCCAGGGCAGGGAGCGACCCCCTCTCTGTTGGGGATGCCTTCCAGTTTACGTGGACGCAGGGCTTGCACTACATGTTTCCTCCGTTCCCCTTGATTCCCAGGGTCCTGTGCAAGATAGAGGAGGACGGGACGGACTGCATCCTAGTGGCCCCCTTCTGGCCACGGCAGGTTTGGTTCCCGAAGCTCCTGCGGATGTCCAAACGGACGTATGTGAGTCTGCCTCCTCGGCAAGACCTTCTCCTAAACGGGAGCCTAGTCCACCACGATCCCAAGCAGCTGCACCTAACGGCTTGGCGGATCGTTCCTCCCCGATAGGCTTTACTGACGAGGTACAAAGGGTCCTCCTGAATGCTCGTCGGCCATCCACTAGGCGCGCTTATGCGGCCAAGTGGCGCAGGTTTGAGCTCTGGGCACTTGCCAGAGGGGTGGTGCCTGACAGCAGTCCCTTGGGGGTTGTATTCGAGTATTTGTGCCACTTGCGTGGTATGGGCTTGAAGGTTTCCTCCCTCAAGGTCCACCTGGCAGCGATATCAGCTGCTCACACCCGAATTGAGGGTGCTACGGTGTTTTCTCACCCACAATCCCGCCAGTTCCTTAAGGGCATGTACAATCTTTACCCACCTGTGTCTGCGCCAGTGCCTCGGTGGTCACTGTCCTTGGTGCTCTCACATCTCATGTTGCCTCCATTTGAACCTATGGCTACATGCCCCTTGGATATGCTATCCTACAAGGTAGCATTCTTGGTGGCCGTCACGTCGGCCAGAAGGGTCAGTGAACTGTCTGCACTGCGGTCTGACCCTCCCTTTCTTGTGTTTCATCCCAACAAGGTGGTCCTGCGTCCCTGCCTTGAGTTCCTGCCCAAGGTGGTGTCCGCCTTCCACCTCTCGCAGGATATCTCACTGCCTGCATTCTTTCCTCAACCCTCCTCTAAGGGGGAAAAGGCCCTCCATACCCTAGACTTGAAGAGGGCCCTAGCCTATTACCTGGATAGGACGAAGGGATTCCGCTCCAGTCCTCACCTGTTTGTATGTTTTGGGGCCAAGGACAAGGGTAACAGGGCTTCCTCACAGACCCTGTCTAGGTGGATTGTGACGGCCATTAACAAGGCCTATTCCCTGGCAGGGGTGGCTTGCCCGCTTCATGTCAGAGCCCACTCCACGCGGTCCCAAGCATCCTCTTCGGCACTCCTCAGGGGGGGTGCCCCTGGTTAACATTTGTAAAGCAGCCACATGGTCCTCTGCAGACACCTTTGTCAGGCATTACGCCGTTGATGTCAATGCGGAGCAGGATGTATCTGTGGCCAAGGCTGTCTTACACTCCCTCTTTTCCTGAG
Source organism: Eublepharis macularius (assembly GCF_028583425.1). Lineage (NCBI taxonomy): Eukaryota > Metazoa > Chordata > Lepidosauria > Squamata > Eublepharidae > Eublepharis > Eublepharis macularius. The sequence continues at coordinate 63,001,037 of NC_072798.1, forward strand.
GGAGTTTTGGTATGACTTTCTTGACGTACCTGTTGGGTACCCTTGAGTGAAAGTGTGTATATATGTACCTGGGGGTGTGTATATATGTAAATATTGAGTATTTATGTGTCCTTACACAGTATTTTTACATAGATGTATATATGCATATCTATTTATTGTTGTTCTTGTTTGCTTAATAAAATTGTGTTGGACTTCACCCCCGCCTTCCTTATTGTGTGAAGCTTGGTACACTCCCATGTGTGGAGGCACAGAAGAACGAAGATGAAAACAGGGTTAACATACCTGTAACTTATGTTCATCGAGTTCTTCTGTGCTGACACACAACCCTCCCTCCTACCCCGCTGTGAACTCCAATGCACAATACTGTGTTGGCTGTAACGGAAATTGGTGTTTTTAAGGTGTTATGGCTGAAGTGTGTTGGTCAAGCGGCGGCAAGGGAGAACTGAGGGAAGGGGCCGTTGGTCGCTGGAGGATCACGTGACCGTTTGGGCGGGAAAACGGTCGCTGAGGCGCGCGACAAACGGCCCCTTCGGAGCCATGGAAGCTCTAGAAAATTCTCCGGCGGCTGGCCTGCGCCTGCGCAGTCCCCATGTGTGTCAGCACAGAAGAACTCGATGAACATAAGTTACAGGTATGTTAACCCTGTTTTCTTCCTCTATAACTTCCGAGAGCCACCCCTTCAGTCTCTCCGCCAATATCTTTGCAAAAATTTTATAATCATTGTTAAGTAATGATATAGGCCTGTAATTTTTCACGCTAGTCAGATCTTGGCCCTCTTTTGGGATCAATGATATATTCGCTTCGCTCCAAGTGTCTGGAATTCTTTGATCCCTAAAAACTCCGTTCATCACCTCTTTTAGGAATGGTGCCAGTTCGTTGGCCATTGTCTTATAAAATTTAGCCGTAAGTCCATCTGGCCCTGGCGCCTTTCCTAGATTTGCGGATTGTATTGCCATACTTATTTCCTCGTCAGTTACTTCACTGTTCAACTTATTTCTCCAAGCTTCCGAGATCTCTGGAAGTTTGGTTTTCTCCAAATATGATGCTATTGATTCTTTGTTTACTTCTTTTTTATTATACAGCTTAGCGTAAAATTTATAAAAGGCTCTGCTAATGGTTGTCTGCTCCAAATACGTTTTGTTTTCTTCACAAATTTTATTTATTATTTTCTTTTCCCTTTTCTTCTTTAATTGCCATGCCAAATATTTCCCAGGTTTATTAGCACCCTCAAAAGCTTTTTGATTCAGTCTTTTAAGGTTCCACTCCAATTCTTTATTACTCATTGCTGTTAACTGTTCTTGAAGAATTTTGATTTCCTGATGTATTTTCTTTTTCCCTGGTCTCTTTTTTAACTGTACTTCTTTGGCCTTTATTTTCTCCTCAATCTCTTGTCTTTTCTCCTCTTTCTTTTTCCTTGCTCTACCATTTAAGTCCATTAGTATGCCCCTTACCACCGCCTTATACGCGTCCCAAACTTTACTGGTTGGTACTTCTTTATTCACGTTGTATTGTATAAAAAACTTAGTCTCTCTTCTCAATGTTTCCATATTCTCACTTTCCTGTAACAAGTCCTCATTTATTCTCCAGGCTTTCCTTTTTCTCCTTTTTCCAAATTTCCACATAATTGGGTTGTGATCTGAGCCTACCATCGGCATTATTTCTACCTCCTTAGTCCATAACGCTAAGTCCTTTGAGGCCCAGATCATATCAATTCTTGATAATGTAAAATGCCTTGCAGAATAAAAAGTAAACTGTCTGGTTTTAGGATATTCTCTCCTCCATACGTCTTCGAGAGTCTCTTGTTGAATAAGATACAATGTTTCTAATATCTTTACTAGAACCTCTGAGAAAACCCGGCACAGCCTACTTAATGACATTGGATGTTAAGTCATTATATACTTCTATTCTGCACGAAGGAGCGAGGGCTGTTGTGGAAAGTGCCCTGTTGCAACGTACCTCCCAAATCCCCTCCACCCCCTTTCTACTAAATATTCTGGATATAGTCCTTGAAAGGAATTACTTCAAGTTTAACAATGAATACTTCTATCAGACCAAAGGGGAGGCGATGGGTTGCGCCGCCGCCCCTAGCATCGCCAACCTTTTTATGTCCCGCATAGAAGAGACATTAATCTTGGCAGAGAACAACCCCTTTAAAGAGTCTATTGTCTTTTACAAGAGGTTCATTGATGACATCATTGTCATCGTGAGCTCAATTACGCCTGCAGGGGAATTTGCTAATTGGCTTAACACCTTGGATACTGACATTCAGTTCTCTTGGCAAGGGAGCTTAGAGTGTATTAACTACTTAGACGTCACTGTTTATAAACGTACTGACTGTAGCTTGGGAGTGCATCCTTTTAGAAAGATCAGTGATAGATGCTCTTATTTGCATTTTAATTCTTTTCTTCCCAAACATTTAAAAAACAATATACCTGTCGGTCAATTCCTAAGAATGAAGCGCAGCTCCACTAATGATATTGACTTTAGACAACACAGTAAACATTTGGACTTAGCCTTTGCCTCAAGGGGCTATCCGAAAAGTGTCAGATTGCCAGCTATTAGGAGGGCGGAGAATACACCCCGTGAGACGCTTCTTTGTCCGAGAGTGCGCCAGATTGATTCTAGAATCAAGTGGGCACTAGAATATACTCCCATGGCAGGTCCTATAAGCAGAATAATTAAAAAACATTGGCATTTGGTAAGTGGCATCAGTGGATGTGAAGATCCTCCGACTATTGGGTATAGACGCACTAGAAGCCTGAAAGACATTCTTATTAGATCTGAATATCAACAATCAGCTCCTGTGTGTTCGTTACCAACGGGACATTTTCCTTGTGGAGAGTGCACCGTATGCCACTTGATGGTTAGACTTGATACCATTTTACCGGACAGGAAAGGCTTAACTATTGGCTTCTCAACATGCAAGACAGCCAATGTAGTTTACATTATACAGTGTAGCTGCCGACTTAACTATATTGGCAGTACCAGCCGCCAATTGCGAGTACGCATTCAGGAGCACCTCTCGCATATAAGAAACAACATTAGAGAGGCTCCCTTAGTAGAACATTATTTATCTAAACATAGGAACATTAATGACCTGCAGGTTTCCGTTTTAGAGGTGATAGATGCACCTTCCAGCACAGACCAGTCTAAGAAATTGCTACAAACGGAATCTAAGTGGATCTTTGAGCTCAAGAGTTTAACACCCAGTGGTCTGAATCTTTCAATAGACTACTCTTGCTTTCTAGGCTAGGGGAACCATTTTTGGTTTAGAGAGACTGTATACAGCCCACTGTGTCTTTGGAGGGACCTATGGTCCTCAAGTTTCTGGTAAGCATGGCTTCTACGACCATACACATAAAAAATATTTATTATGTTGCTCCTTTTGTATATGAATGTATTTTACATACGAATGTTTTTTATATATGAATGTATTTTATATGAATGTATTTATATGTATGTAGATATTATATGTATGTATTTATATGAATTAATATTAATTGGTGTACTGTATCACACATATTTGTTATGTGGTTTAGACCCCTTTAAGGAAACGGTAGATCCTAATTGTTTTAATGATATGGCCCAAGGCATTTTATTGAAATACGGGGTGGTTATCTGTTAGCTGTATCTGTCATCTCATTGCATTTTGAGCCTTCATTGTATTTCCAACTGAGTGGGGTGTGAGGAGAGATACCTGTGATCAGTGAGTATGCATATGAATGACTATACAAGATGCTATGTTTTATAAGAAATAATTTATTAATTAATATTGCATAATAATTTCCATCATAGTCCATTGAATTATGCCCAAGAAGAAGTAAGAACGAAACGGGAAATGGAAATCTGCGCATAAGCCCATCGGCAGTGTTCCTTGGCACTTCCAGTTCCATCTTTGGACTGATGGTCTGGATTTCATCTCAAGTGGGACGTTTCTCCCCATCCTTGTATACTCTCCATCCACCAGTTGAGACTGTATATATTGTATGACTACCTCATTATTATTATTCATAACTGCACTTTGAATTGATATATATGCATTTGCACTTCAGCACTTTGCACAAGCAAAAACATATATATAAAAAATTAACTTTCAATTGATTGGTAATTTATTGCGGTTCCCCGGATTCTGTATTTTGTGCAGATTGCCCACAGGCAGAGAGAGGCCTTGGGGATCAGGGAAGGCAGCAGTGGGAAGGGATCCTCGGAGGGATCCAGAACTACCTGTAGAAGGCAGGAGGCCAGGCTGCAGGTTGGTAACTGAACCTCATCCCGAGGGAAAATAAGAATAGGGATCAGTTCAGGGACAGAGGAACTGCGTTTTGTCTTATTTTATTTGTGCCCGGTGGTGTTTTCCTTTCTGTGTTTGATTTAAAGTGCCTTTTTGTGTTTAAAATCCTGTTACTTGTAAATAGTCAATAAAATCTTTGTTCTTTGTTTAAAACCCCAGTCTGGTGCCCACTACCAGTGCCTTAAGAAGGGTCCTGGGAGGGAAAAAGCCCAAAAATGTGCAGGTGCCAAATGGAATTCTGTAAACCTTCAGCAGCAACCATCTATACCTTTTGCCAATAGCCACTGATGGACCTCTGATCCATGTGTTTATCCAGTTGAAGATTAATTTTAATGTTTAGATTCTGAGCATGAGTAAAAGATTTGAAAGTGGTGCTAACAAGTGCAAGAGACAGAGACTTGAAAATGCTATGGTAATGAAGACCAAGCACTGTTTTCGTGCATCAACCACTCATTGAAGCAACAAGAGCCAGCAGTGAAGCTATCCAGCCTGAGCCAACTACTAGCATGCAACCCGACCAAAACCTCCCTGAAAAAGAAACAGCGAAGCAGGATGTGGAACAGCAAGCTGATTATGAGGAAGCAGCCATGATGCTGGCTCAAACTGAAAATATAGAACTAATTCAAGAATCACTTACTGGACAGGGAGAGGATAAAGAGCCACAAGAAAATAATGTAAATAGTCAGATTTTGCAGGTCACACCTGTTCCAGTTGCAGATAAAGATAATGCCAAACATAGATCTACTGTAAAAACAGGTTTTTACTCACCATAACTGTTGTTCATCTAGGTCTTCTGTGCAGGCACACATGGGACTGCGCACGCGCAGGCCTGCCGATACCGGAGATTTCTATAGCTCTAAACCACCAGGGGGCGCTCCAGCCTCCCAGCGCGCATGCGCGGCCGCTTTCCCCGCCGAAACGGCTCCTAGGAGGCGGAGCGCCCCTCACATACCCTCAGTTCCTCTTTCGCCGCCCCCTGCAAGGTAAGTACCAAGAGAGTTAGCGGGGAAGGAGGGAGGGCATGTGTGCCTGCACAGAAGACCTAGATGAACAACAGTTATGGTGAGTAAAAACCTGTTTTTCATCTACGGTCTTACTGTGCAGTCCCACATGGGAAGATTACAAAGCTTAATACCTGGGTGGAGGTGACGCCAAAGCATCACACAAAGATGGACTGGAGAACCGCTGTGCCCACCGCTGTCTCCTTTCTATCCAGGATGTCCAGCGCATAATGCCTCACAAAGGTATCCGCCGAGGCCCACGTCGCCGCTCTACAGATGTCGTGAAGAGGAACACCTCTGAGAAGAGCCGCAGACGATGCCTGGGACCTAGTGGAATGGGCACGCACCTCCAAAGGGCAAGGTAAGTTAGCAGTAGCATAACAAGTCAAAATAGTTTGGACCACCCATCTCGAAATGGTTTGGGACGTAGCCCGTTTTCCCTTATTCTGTCCCGCAAAACAAACAAACAGGTTAGAGTCAACTCTAAAAGATTCAACTCTGTCTAAATAAAACAGGACGGCCCTATGGACATCCAAGGAATGAAGAGCTTTCTCTGCCTCAGAGGCCTGAACGGGAAAGAAAACCGGTAGAACCAGCTCCTGGGACAGATGAAAACGAGACACTACTTTAGGTAAGAACTCTATTTTGGTACGAAGAACAACCTTTTCAGGGTGTATCTTCAAATAGGGCAGTTCACAAGATAAAGCCGCCAACTCCCCCACCCTCCTAGCTGAGGTGACTGCAATCAAAAAGGCTACCTTCATGGATAAAAAACGCAACGGGCAAGAGGCCAACGGCTCGAATGGTTTGGACATCAGGCGAGCCAACACTAAAGGCAGTGACCATTGTGGAATCAAAGCCCGAACAGGGGGAAACAAGTTATTCAATCCCCGTAAAAACAAACGTGCAGAATAGTGGGAAAAAACTGTCTTTTTGTCAATAGGAGGGTGAAAGGCAGAAATAGCTGCCAAATAAACTTTAACTGAACTATTAGACAGGCCTGTCTGTTTAACTTCCCACAAAAAATCCAAGATGTCAGAGAGGGGAGCCAAAAAGGGGTCCAAGGCCCGCTGTTGACACCAGGCCGAAAATTTGTCCCACTTAAAAGCATAGGACTGTCTCGTAGACAGACGCCTAGCATTAAGCAAGACGTGCGTTACTGCTGAAGAAAAGGCACTCCCGGTCTGATCAGCCACGCTGTCAGTTTGAGTTTCCCGATGTCGTGGTGAAACACCCCCTCGCAGGACAGAAGGTCTGGAACCACCGGGAGACTGATCGATTGACTCTGCAGACTCAGGAGGGAGTGAAACCAGGGTTGCCTCGGCCAAAACGGAGCCACTAGGATGACTGTCGCCCCGTCCCGCTGGATTTTGCTGAGGACCCTGGCCAGAAGCGGGAATGGAGGGAAGGCATAACACAGGGGACCCGACCAACTCAGTTGAAACGCGTCCCCACGTGACCCGAGGCCTACGCCTCCTCTGGAGCAAAAACACGGGGCCTTGCGATTCACCACTGTCGCAAACAGATCCAGCTCCGGGTCCCCCCCACGTGGAGAAAATCGGAGCGAGGTACTTGTCCTGAAGGGACCACTCGTGGTTGTCTCCTTGGATCCTGCTCAAATGATCCGCCATAGAGTTCTCCACCCCTGGGATGTGAACAGCATGTAACCACACAGAGTGGTCTACAGCCCACTGTCAAAGCTTCATCACTTCGGTGCATAGTGCCACCGACGCCGTGCCCCCTTGCTTGTTGACATAGAACATCGCCGTCGTGTTGTCTGTCAGGATCTGGATGGACTTGTTCTGGACAGCATCTGAAAATGAGATCAAAGCATAAAAGATCGCCCTCAACTCAAGAACATTAATGTGCTCCACACGTTCTGACTCAGACCATAACCCATGAGCAAAAGCTCCTTCACAATGAGCTCCCCAGCCAAACAAAGAGGCATCTGTCGTAACAGATAAATGGGTTTGGCAATGCCCAAACTCTACCCCTTCAAATAGGTTAGAATCCTCCAACCACCAGTCCAAAGAAGACACCACCCGCCTAGGGACAGATAATCTCCTATTCTGGGAGTCTCTGCTCGGGGAAAAGGCCGAATTAAACCATAGTTGGAGAGGTCGCATAAACAGCCTGGCTAAAGGGACCACTGCAGTCGTAGAAGCCATGCAACCCAAGAGAGTCTGAACAAACTTAGCAGACTGAAAACGACACCTCCGAAGGGTAGAAATGAGCCTCTTAATCTTAGAAGCGCGCTCAGCAGGCAAGAAACCTGCATTACGAACGCCGTCCAAAATCACCCCTATGAACTGAATGGAACGAACAGGAGTCAACTTAGACTTTTTTTGATTAACAAAAAGACCCAAACGGAGACATAAGTCTAGAGTGAGAGACACCTGGTTGGACACATCAGCCTCCGATTGGCCCACCAGAAGCCAATCATCCAAATACGGAAATATGCAACAGCCCTGAAGGCGCAGGTGGGCCGCCACCACCGCCATACATTTAGTGAATACTCTGGGGGCAGTGGCTAAACCAAAGGGCAGGACCCTGTATTGGAAAACACGATGGTCATAAGTAAAACGCAAAAAATTTTTATGGTCAGGGAAAATAGAAATATGAAAATAGGCGTCCTTTAAATCCAGGACCGCGAACCAAGAGAACGGGGGCAGCAAGGTCAGAACCATGTGTAACGTAACCATCTTAAATTTCCGAATTCGAATAAACTTGTTTAAACCCCGGAGGTCCAGGATAGGCCTAAGCCCCCCATCCTTCTTTTCTACTAGGAACAGGTTGGAGTAGAAGCCCAACCCAGCCGACTCAGCAGGAATCTCCTCTATCGCCCCTTTTTGTAAAAGAGCCGAGAGTTCACCCAAGATTTCCGGCCGTGGAGCATCCGAAGAAAACACAGGGAGACACAGGTAGGGTAAATCAACAAATTCAACTTTATAACCACACTGAATGATAGAAAGAACCCAAACATCAGAACAAATTAAACTCCAGGAACTCCAAAAAGCACTGAGCCTGTCCCCAAAAAAGGGATCAGGTCCCTGTAATTGTCAGAACTGTTTTTGCGACTGGCTCTGATCTTTAACTTGATGTTGCTGAGAGCCAGGCTTAGGACGTTGGCCCTGCCTTCGTCTAGGAAAGGCAGACTGCGGGCTCTGGTAGGGTCGGTGTTGCTGGTACGCATACCCCTGATAGGGCTGATAACGGTGCTATCTGCCACGCTGAAAGGAACGATAATACGGGCGAGAGGATTGTTGTGGGGCCTGATGTAACACCCCATAGGAACGAGCCGTCAGGCGATCGGTCCTCTTTTTCGACAGATATTCATCGGTCTTTTCTGAGAACAACGTCATGCCTTCAAACGGCAAATCCTCCACCTTGTTCCTCGTCTCAGCAGGAAGGGCAGTCGTGCGAAGCCACGCATACCGACGCAAGACCACAGACGAGAGAAGGGATCTGGCAGCAGTGTCCGCCATACTCCGTCCAGCATTGATCTGATGCCTGGAAAGACGGACGGCCTCCTCTTGTATGACCCTTAGAAGAGTACGCTGCTCATCAGGGATTTTAGGGAGGAAGGAAGCCACCTTCTTCCACAAAAACAATTGATATGCCGCCATCATGGCTGCATAATTAGCAACCTTAATGCCAAACGTGGCAGAGGTATACAACTTTCTCCCCATGCTGTCAATCTTCCTGCTGTCTTTGTCAGCTGGAGCCGAAGAGGAACCCTGGCGAGAACGAGCCTGCATTTCCTCAGTCACGAGTGATGACGGGGGAGGATGCACTGCAAGGAAGGAATGCACATCATCTTTGGTTTTGTAAAGACTCTCCACCTTCCTGTTAGTAGCCGTAGCCGACGCCGGTCTCGACTGAAGCTTCTTCCAAATGTCAGCAAACCCCTCAATCAGAGGAAAGGCAATCGAGGGAGTAGACCCCGAATAAATATGCTGGAGGATCTTGTCGGTAAACTTAGACTCAGTTGAGGTGACCTCCAAATCCAGAGCCTTGGCCATCCTTTGAAGAAGCTCATTATAGGCTCGGAAATCATCAGTTGGAGAAGCCTCCTCCGAGGGCCCAATTTCCCTCTCAGGAGAGTCCGACAATGGGGATTCGCTGTAACGAGCTCGGCTCCGAGGAGACACCACCTCCGATGGACAGGGCGTTCGATCACGACCAGCATAGGAGCCTCTGGGAGACGGTGACAGCGAGATTCTCCGAGAACGTCGGTCCGAGAAGTAAGAGCCTTCTCTGCCATAATAGTGGGAACCTAGATCGTCACGGCCCCGACTACTTCTAGACCGGCTCCGATACGAACAGCGAGAACTCCGGTCGTAGGAGCGGACCTGTCGACTCCTAGTAGAATGAACCGAGCCCGATTCATACGACTTCGATCGAGGCCGACCCGATGGTGTAGGGGGCTTGTCGATCGGAGCCACATCCACCTCTTGGACCGCCGTCGGCGGATGAGTCTTAGATGGAGGGCGGTCAGCGGCCTCGTCACGTCCACCCGACGGGGCTGGAGCAGTACCGGTCGGAACCGAAGACGAAGAAGTGAGCAGGGTCTCCAACACTGCCTTATCATGTTTACTAGAATGTTTACGTTTCTTCTTCTTTTCAGAGTCGGTTCCAGAAGTCGGCTTCGAAGCCGGATCCGAAGACTTCGGATCCGACCTGTCCTTAGGTGTTGGCGGAGTCTCCCTCGGGCCCGAGGGAGCCCGGTCATCACGGACCTCACGGGTAGGTGGAGTACGGGCCGTAGACGACGTTGAAGGGGGTCGACTCCGAACGGTCGCCGGAACCGAAGCTGTCGGATCCGACGAACTCCGAGCTGGGGCCGAACGACTCGGAGACGAGTTGGAACGTGGAGGTCTGGCAACCGAGGCCTCAGAGGGAGGACGGGAAGGTGCAGCCGGTGCAGAAGAAGACTTCGGTGGAGGGTCTTCTACCGACATTGCACGCTGCCACAGGGAAGCATGCAAACGATCCGCACGCTCGGCCCGAGCCTTGGAGGTGAACGCGCGACAATGTTTACAAGCCTGAACATTGTGCGTTTCTCCAAGACAATAAAGACAAATAGAATGGCCATCCGACCTTGTCATTTTTCGGTTACAGGTCTCACAACGCTTAAACAAGGCCGTCTCAGCCATCGCGACGAAGGAAGAGCAGAACCTCAACGATCGGCGGCGAAAGAGAAACTGAGGGTATGTGAGGGGCGCTCCGCCTCCTAGGAGCCGTTTCGGCGGGAAAGCGGCCGCGCATGCGCGCTGGGAGGCTGGAGCGCCCCCTGGTGGTTTAGAGCTATAGAAATCTCCGGTATCGGCAGGCCTGCGCGTGCGCAGTCCCATGTGGGACTGCACAGTAAGACCGTAGATGAACATATGTTGGTTTGTGGTCAGAATTAGCACATAAGGAAGTATCCTATGTGGGTAGAGAGGGGTCCCTCTCAAGTTCTGCATCATTGTGGACCATTTTCAAATTCCAAGCGAGTGTACAAAAAGCAGTCCAGGTTTTGCACAAAAGCTTTTTTATTCAACAAAAGCAAACGGGGAAACATATAGCCGAGAGTAGCTTATATATTCTCCCTCAAAAGGCTGGATTTATTGCTTTGTTTGTAAACTCTTTCCAAACCTTGCATCTTCTTCCACAACTTTTGCTACTGAAGGGTTTGATGACTGGCAAAACTCCCATCTTATCCAAACTCATGAAAGAGAAGCATAGGAATGCCATGTTGGCCTACCTAACGAGGAAGTGAGGGCAAATGTTAACTTCCAAGCTAGAGGAGCAAATAAAAGCAGAACAGCAGTACTGGCGGCATGTCATGGAGAGAATTACTGCTGTAATATGCACTCTTGTAGAACGAGGCTTACCATTCAGAGGAGACAATGAACATCTTGGATCTCCAAATATTGGCAATTATCTTGGTCTTTTGGAACTAGTGGCAAAATTTGATCCATTTTTACTTGCTCATATCAATCGGTATTGACATTCTGGATCAGGCAATCCCTCTTATTTGTCAAAAATTGTATGTGAGGAAATTATTCAACTCATGGCAAAAAAAGTTAAGGATGCAATTCTGGCTGATGTGAGAAAGGCTGGATATTTCAGCTTTTCAGTAGATTCCACTCCTGAAATTTCATATATTGATCAGTTGACTTTAATTATCAGATATGTGTCACCTGAAGATGGTTTGCCAGCTGAGAGATTTTTAACTTTCCTTGAGCTAAAAGACCACTCAGGAGAAAGCATGACTGATTTATTGTTCAACTACTTCACTACTGAGCTTGAAATCGACTTTAGAAAATGCCGCGGGCAGTCTTATGACAACGCTGCCGACATGGCTGGTAAGTATAACGGTATGCAGCAAAAAATCATCAAAAAAACCCAATTTGCAAGATTTATTCCATGCGTAGGTCACTTTTTAAATCTGGTGGGCTGTTCAGCTGTGGATTGCTGCCTTGATGCAGTGAACTGTTTTGGCATTATCAATTAAATTCATATCCTCTTTTCATCCTCCACAAAGAGATGGGCAGTTCTAAAATCATTTTTGCCACCTCAGTCTAAAGAGCCTAAATATTTGTCAGACACTAGGTGGGACGCACACGCAAAAGCCACAGAAGTGTTTTGGAAAGTTACAATGCTATCACTGATGCCCTCAGTCATTTGTACTCTGACGTTAATGGGAAGGGGGAGACCAGGCTTCAAGCTAACAATCTTTTGCAGAAAATGTAAGAACTGGAATTTGTGTTTATGCTGCATTTTTGGACCCATGTGCTAGGTCATTTTCACAAGGTCAGCAAAGCCCTTCAGAAATCAGACCTGTTATTGAGTTCTTGTGCAAGTTTGTACAGTTCACTTCTGGATTTTTTAAGGAAAATTACAGAAGATTTTGATGAGCTTGAGAAAGAAGTAATAGCCACCTTGCCAAATGTTAGCTACAAAACAAGGAGACAGAGTAAGGGAACGGCAAAGAAATGACAGAAGTGCACCTGATGCCTTAGATGCACTTTCTTCAAGAGATAAGTTTAGGATAAAATCCTTTATTCCTATATTAGATGCACTTGAAGCCAATTTAGAGAAGAAGTACTGTGTACAGTGATGTTGCACAATTGTTTTCCATTCTTGCTAATCTGACAGCATCTAAGCAAGAAATTCAGCAACTGTTTGATGGAAGCATACCCAGAAGATATTGACCTGAAACTTATTGATGAACTTTTGCACTTTCACCTGTACGTGAGACAAAGCCATAGGCTTACAGAAGAGCACTCTCTGTCTCATACAGACCTTTATCAAATTATAAAAAAGGAAAATATTCAGATGGCTTTTCCTAATGTGGAAGCAATCTTGCGGCTGTTTCTTAGCTTTATGGTCACTAACTGCTAGGAAGAGAGGAGTTTTTCAAGACTCAAAAGAATTAAAAATGAATTAAGGGCCACGATGTCTCAAGAGAGGTTGTCCGCACTGAGCATTCTGTACATTGAAAGTGACAAACTTAGACAAATTTTAATGAAGTTTTGGATGATTTTGCTATGAGGAAAGCTAGGAAAAAACATTTTTAGTCTTACTGTATTTGATCGTTGTAGTTTACTTCTTAATATGTATTTTAAAACTGACTGTTTAATGACAACATAAAAGTTGATTCAAAAAGTGCCACACTGTCAGGTAACAATGATCATATTATTTACACTTCCCAGGCAATATAATTTGTAAACTCAAGGTTTTTTTTTAAGGATAACATTACAACTTCATTTTCCTAAAAATTAATGCTTATTCCAGAAAAGGTTTACAAAGTTCAGTTATTGCAAAAGTTTTTCAGTGTTAATTTTAATATTTATGCATTTTTTTACAATCACTATGGTATTTAACAATAACATCTTATGTCCTTTAGAGGAGAAATTGTGAATTGCAGATTTTTAAATACCCGTCATCATCCTTGGCTTCACTCAATTCTGTTTATAACACTCTTCCATTTTCTTCTAGTCGTGAGGGTGGGGGATTGGGAGGGGCCTCACAAGTGGAGCAGCCTAGGGCCTCTCTTCATCTAAATCCGGCTCTGAGAACACTACATGCAGCAAGTTTGTATAGATGGGAGGGGAGCAAAGCAATAGGAAACAGGCTTCAGTTCTTACCTTGTGGAGGTGGGGCGGGGGAGACAGTGATTTCTGCAAAGCAAGGCCTAGCTGTTGGAAAACTTACCAATGTATCTTAGATAGAAAAAAGAGTAGACTAGGAAATAGGACACAGTATCCTCAGAAATTCTAGCCACAGAAACAGGAAAAAAAGACAGCCATGATGGGGCCTGCATAGCGTCCCAGGGCCTTGCCTGACATACAGACGAGCCTTCCCCATGGAGGGTCCTAGTCACATATCACAAGAATGAAAGACCTCTGGTTCAATCCATAGGAACAGGATCCCAGAGAGACAAGGGCTGAAACTAGGGACAGAGACACTGGAGATTGTGAAAACACCAGCGAATGGTGCATGGACCAGTGGGCTGAGTCAGAGAGTTGTCTGATTTATTCATGCCCCAGAAATAAATTGGAGTTCCACCTCACCTTAAAGATTAACAAATTTTTGTCCTACTGTATGCTTTTATGGATTATAGCCCACTTTGTGCCCAAGGACACCTTTCCTGTGGCCCAGCTATGCTTCTCCATTTATTTGGTTGGTTACCAGGAGTTGCTCCTAGCAACATTTTTATAAATCACCCACCATCCTTCCACAGTGCTGGTTTCCTCATGCCATCAGGAACCAGGGTGAGGGGGAAAGAATTGCAGGCCTCTCCCATGCAGCCATTGCTGGTGCTCCACTGCATGGGTGTGTTCTGATAGACTTTCAGCTCCATCAGAGTGGGAACCTATTGCCCTCTTCCTGTTGTGTGCTCCAGTGTGAAGATCTGAGATAAGCAACAGAAGGTCCCCATCCCCTTTGCCAAGAGTTGCAGCTGAATCAACCAACTATGCATTATCAGTGATAACAGTGAGAAATGGGGCTAGTAGACTGCTCACGTAGGGCATCCATGATTCTAAAATTTGCATGACAGACTATGTACAGCTTTCCCCCCTTATTGCACCTCCATGCTTGGCATTTGTCTGACACGAAAAAAAATACTGGAGCCCTATGGGGAAAAGATAGAATTCCCAGATAAGAGATCATTTGGCTTCTCTCAGGTCACTGCCGCTGTTGAAAGCCTTGCTTGCAGACTGCATGGCACTGACTAGGTAACCCTCATTACTCTGAATGTTGGACAACTGTATATAGACACATGAGAGAGGTATGGAGGCAGAGATGAATAATGACCAGTAGTTGCATTTTCTAGGATGACAATGGCACTATGGGCATGCTCTACTGCTTAGAGTGTGGAAGGTGCTTGTAGGGGAGAGACATTAAGAGTTTTCAGGAGTCCTGCTCTGAGGTATGGTCTCTCCCTTTCTGACATACTAGAGCAGAATTCTTCATCCTTTCAACCCACTGTATTAGTGGAGTTTAGATTCCTAGTAGGTGTTTGTGCCTGGAGTTCTGAGTCATGGTTCTTGTTAAGATTCAGAAAATGCAAGTGTTAACCACAGATTCTTGTGTTTCATTGTTCCCTGGCTATTGTTTGTACAAAATGTTCCATCACCAACATTACATGTGTGCTCATAGTCCTTGAGACAGAGTGATGAATCCTTATATGCATCTTAATATACAAGCAATGCTTTCTTAGCAGGGTTTGTATAGTGTAGGCCAGGTGTCGTATGGGGACTGGATACAGAATTGGTTGGAATCCTATCTTGCAACATGATTGTGTGTGAGAATGGCTGGCTGGTCATCCAGGGCACTTCACTGACATGGTCATGAAAGCTCTACTGGCAGAGTTTTACATGACCTAGCCCTGGAAGACAACAGAATGGTAAATGGACAAACTCCTCCTCCATTACAGTTGCCACCATGCAGTGCTTGCTGTTTTTCTGATGTTATCATGGCCATGACAACATAGTACTTTGCTAACATAATCATGTCATCCTAACTCATTACCCCTGTGTAACTTGAAATGACACCAGCACAGAACATTTTTTATCAGTTTTAATCTCATTCCAGACCGTGCAGCTCAAGGGATAGGGCTATACTTGAAGCATCTTTTCTAATGTACAAGAGAACGAGGAAGAAGTTGAAAGTGCATGGAGAGCTGATTCAAAGGACATGTTAATACAAGCTGTTGTAAGTATCCAGATAAAAATGAAACAAATAATTTTGCCTTTGAAGTCACATTAAGGCCAATTAAACTGGTGAAAACAACCCTCTAGCACTTTCTAAAATCTATGTAATCATCAATTTTAAGGGTTTTTAAAAATAAAAATACATTAAAATGGATGTTAATCTGCTTACTAAATTCTGATAATCTTCGCAGAAAGCCATGAATATGCAGGACAAATGACATGACCTTTCCTTTTCAGTAGGAAAGCACACAAACAGCAGTTACTCATGAAGATGGTTTCTGCTAAACTCAGGTGAAGCCACATAACACTAAAAAAAGGATAAATCATCAATGCGCTAGATAATGTTCATACTGAAAACTGCAAATCTTTTGAACGATTTAAAACAATTGCTGTATTCATATCAAACTGTTCAATATGTTGGCTAGTGTTAAAAACAGAGAGATGTTTAAATTCTTATTAAAAAAATTGTAAATCACTTAGCTATATTTTCCTTTTGAACATTCCTAGTTTGGGAAGCTCAATTACCGTTTTAGGTAGACTGCAGCATTCAAGAAAAATAATTCTTGACATATATCTACCTTTCAAAGAAAAACCATGTGAAATCCAGAGACATACATTTCAGTCCCTTTGAAACTGGGTTTGATCCAGCAGTGTGAGAACAGGACGGACAATGAACTTAGCATAGTGCTGCTTGTGCAAGCAGTAGAACGATGGCTGCAGCAACACACAGCACTTTAATAGAAGTTTTGATGAAGTAATGAGCATAAGGAGCAATGAAATCTACCAGAGATGGTTCACATGATTTCATTTGGTTTTGAAACTATATTGAAAGAAATACTTTGTGCCCTGTCTTGCATACTCAAAAGATAGAGGCAATATAATCACTTAGCACAGAGAAATTTTAGCTCTGCTGCTTGAGCAAAGATTATTGTGCATACAAGAATCTTCCATGGGAGTCAACCCATTAAGTACTCTACATACTTTTAAAATCGTTGCCAGTGCACCAGTGTCAAAGTCTTCACCACCATAAGCACAGTACTCTAAATGGAAAAGATTGCACTACTAAGAGAATAAGCTACATGGGAAGGCTATGAAAACCCCTTTCTTGGAATGCTCATATGCTTTAGGTAGCAGACATCTTGTCCTGAGGATGGTTGGTGGCACAACAGTGTTCCTCACAGCTTTACTTTTCTATCACTTGCTGCATTTAAAAATGTTACTGTTTAATAGACCAAGCATGCAGTGATGAGACAGGCAAGAGAATATGGGGAAACTACCTTGAAATCAGCTGATCATTCCTAGTCACACAAAGATACAGAAGCATTTTGGAGTTATGCATCCTATGTATTTTACTATTCCTTGACTAAGCTAGTTCTTAAAAGTGAAGGTTATTAAAGGCCAATTATTAATATACAACTCCAAAATTTTGCTTCACTTCTCTTCCCATTATATATATCACAAATGGCTGTCACCTTTCTCATGGATTCCAGTGGGACTTAGGAGTATCTATGCTCCACCAAAAGTGAATCAGGCTCAGGGCACAGTGTGAGATTAAAATAAAAGGAATGAGCATAATTGAGAACCAAAACTCACTCTGAATGAAAGATACAGTAACTCCATTTTTTGTTTTAGTTGGAGAGATTTGTAATATTTTGAATTTCTGAGAAAGGCAGACTGACAGTCAAGCTTTAATTTTAGTCAATGTAAATATACATGTCTGTAAATAGCTTAACATTATGGGAACATGCTAACATTAAACTTTAGGTACACTAGAGCTTCATGGCTATCTTTTCAGCAACTTAATTAAGAGTTTTGCCACCACCTTTGAACTGTCAACAGGGAAAGTTTAGACACTTCAAGGAAGAACACAAATACTGAAAGTATAAAGATAACCTTCATTTTTGCTGTAGTCCTCACACCAACTTATTTACTAGCTGCTATTGCTTAAGAGAAAGCTGATTCAGCACAGTAATCTTTTTTTTTAAGTTAGGGGCTACTGAAAATGAAAAGTATTCTGGACAGGTGCAAACAGATAGAAGAGATGAGCAGCACATCAAAAATGCAAAGCTTCACTGGACACCAGTGTATTTGAAGCACTTCCAGAAAAGTGACCATGCTGAGCTATGGTGCTGCCTCATTTGGACTATTGTGTATAGTTCTTGTCACTATATTGCAAAAAGGAAGGGTTGGAGGATCTTTCCTATGAGGAAATCTGGAGAGTTTGGGACTTCTCAGTCTATAAAAAAGGGGGATGCAATAGAGGTTTATAAAAATTATGTATGGAGTGGAGGGAAGTTGGTAAGATTTTTTTCTCCCTTTCCCATAATACTACAAGTGTAGATTGCTTTAAAGGGGGTTAGATTAGTGGAAGATAGGCGCATCAATGGCTACTAGCTATGGTGAATCAAGGGAACCTACATATACAGGGGCAGCAAACTTCTGAATATCAACACTAGGGAGGCACTACCTTGGCCTCCAGGCCTTTTAGATAACCCTCTGGAGCAACTGGTTGGTTTGCTGCTGTGTGAAACAGTATATTGGATTAGATTGGACCACTGTTGAGAAGACAAAAAGCTCCTATCTAGCCCTTTACCCATCCCATAAAACAGGAGATACTTTTCATAGACCTTCCACAGAGCAATCCTGATTACAGCATAGCAAAAATGCAAAACAAGTAACGAAACCCTACAATGCAATGAAGGCTAACCTACAATCCATTCATTGTGATCTGGGTGGAAACACCTTTTTGAATACATACACTGCTCCTACAAATATTAATCATGGTTAACTCCCACCAAAGTACATGTAACAAATGAATTGCGATTAACAAGCCTCCCTGATTTCAAAATGAAATTTAACATCTACTCTTCCTGATGATGGGCTTTAAAAAGAAGTCGTAGTGGTGCTCTTTATACATTTGTCTGACGTTGTCCTCAAAACTAATGACATTAATTAAAAACTATTATTCCAGGAATGCACTTCTACTACTCAAACTAAGTAAAGTCCAGTGATGGACTATAGGAACTATATTCAAAATGCTTAGAGGTTCTCAGAGGAAACGCCAGGTATATTGTTAATTGTGCCCAAAGCTCTTCTCTCTATTGTTGCGAATGCTCCATTCAGAAGCTATAAACTAGGGGCGTGGTAGTCGGGTCTGGAATTCAGTAAAAAATACCAAATTTTACCTGATTTGGTAAAATTAGGTACTACCGAACTTAATTACTGAATAACTGAATAAATTCATTAATAACAAATTTAAGTTTACCAGATTTATTCAGTAAACTTCCGTAATGGTGGCTGGGCTGCTTCCCGCCTTTTTAAACCAGATTGGGTGGGGAGAGTGGGAGGAGAGGTAGATGAGAGGGGGAAGGGAGGGGGAGTGGCCAATTCTTGCAGGAGCTCTCCTTCTCTGGCCAATGGGATTCTCTGGAAGAAGAGTGCCTGCTGCAAGGAGTTAGGAGTCAAATTAGGAGTCTTGCCTCAGAGCAGCCTCTATTTTGCTTTGATCTAGAGACTGAGAGACAGTCTGTGTCTGCTTGCTGCTGTTGGCTTTCTCTCTGTAGTCTGGGACAATGGGCTGCTTTGGTCTGCAACTGGATCTTGACCTGGTGCAAGTGGATTCCTGGCTGCCGCTGAGATCCTGACCTGGTGCAAGTGGATTCCTGGCTGCTGTTGAGACCTGCAGTACCTGAAGGACTTCCGCTGACTACTGCTGCCTGGTTTTAGACTCACTTTGTCCTTCTCTCTTGGGGGGAGGGGATTGGCCTGGTATCTGGGATGGATATGGTTGGGGGAGAAGGGAAAAGGACTTTTTTGAATTTGCATTTTAGTAACTGCTTTTCTGCGGTGTTGGGAGGGTGCTTTGGTTGGGCTTTTGTGGGGGAGGGCCTTTGGTGTGTGGATTTTGAACTTTGTTATATTTACTGTTCATTTTGCTATTTGTTCTTCTGGAGAGAGTCTTGTTTTATACTGCTATGGGTGCTGTATTTCCTTGGCATAGTTAATTGTCATTTAGTTGCTGTTAATTTTTGCAGGTTCGGTTGGGATTCTGTTTGTTGGCACAGAAGTCTGGTTTAGTGATTAATTTTTGCTGCTGCTTCTCTGCAGGGGATTTTTTTATCCTGTTGAGGGTTATTTATTTTGCTGTATGTGGGAAGTTTTGATTGGGCTTTCATGTATGTGAGTGGGGGGTGCTTTGGTTTGGCATTTGCTTAATGTTAGTGTTTATTTTGCTGTTCTTCTGGGAAGGTGTTCTTCTGTTTTACCCTTTTGTTGGAGTGCTTTGTTTACTATTTTATAGTTGCATATTAGATTCACTTGTTCTTTTAGGGGTGGGGTCTGTTTTCCCTTGTTGTGTTTTGTGCTGTAAATTTTTGCTAGCTCTTGTGAGGGGGGGCACTGTTTTCCCCTGCTTTATAATAGTGTTTGGTTTCTCTTTCTGTTTTCTGTTAGCGTAGAGGTTTGGCTCATTCCCATATGGAATAATAGAGGTTGGTAATAATAGAGGTAGAAAGTGCCCCCCAGGGTCCAATCTCCCTGAAACTTTGGGGGGGGGTCATTGGAGGACAGCTAGTAGGTCCCCTGCAAATTTGGTGGATTCTATTTGCAAAATACCACCCCAGCCCCTTAGATAAACCCATAGTTTTCCTCATAGGGAATAATGGCGATTGGAGGTGGCTCGGGGCACCTTCTTTGGGGGCTATAAAATGGCCCTCCTGGGTCCGATACTTAAGAAACTGTGGGGGGGTAGTTAGAGGACAGTTAGGAGTAGGTTCCCTACAAATTTCATGAAATTTGGTCAAAAATGACCGTCCCCCAGACTACCAGAAAGTTCCAAATTGAGTTTCCCATATGAAACAATGGCCAAGTTTTACCAAATTTGCTCTGTATTACTGAAATGAACTGAAGAATAAATTGAGCATTCAGAGGGGATACCAAAATTTTCTTGAGCACATCCCTAATATAAAATGGCTAGCACTCACTAAAGCATTTTATTAGAAACAGATATGGGTAACATCCATAAAGGCAGCAATTATGCAGATCAACAAAGAGTACAACTTGAGGAGGAGATATGTACCCCACAACCAAGGAATGGCTTGGAAAAAAATTAAACTTTATTATTGATGCAAAGTAAATAAGTACTGTTTTTAAACTTACCTTGTAAACTATAATGGAAATTGTTTTCTCCAATAAAAACGTGCCCTAATAATAAAAGTTTATTATACAAGCATCATGTGATTGTGATTGTATCTGCTAATATGAGATTGGTACAGTGTGCAACTGATTTGTTCCAGCATTCATAATCTCTCAAAACCAAAGTTAAGACTAACACAGCAATCCTAATCAGGGTTCAGGGTTTTGCACTGTTTAGGATTGTACTGAAATCCTAAACCGTCTTCTGTTCTTCATAAGACAGACATTGATTTACCATTGTTAGTAGTATAGTTGGCATTCAGATAATCACATTAACTACAGTTAAATTAAACATGTCTGACCTGAGCCAGTGTCTCTGAGGTTGTTCAACATGGATGGCAGCCACAATTTCTCCCTTCAGTAACTTGAACAACTTCAGATGTATTATTGTTTAAAGAAAAGAAACCAGCGATATGTCCATTGAAGTCTCTCAGTATAGCTAATAGAACACTTTTAAGTTTCTGCTTCATACAAACACTTGCTTTCCCCTCTGGTTTTTCATGAAAGGTAGCTTAAATGATGTGAGTTTCAGTTTTATGAAAAATAGAAAGGAAATGGAATGGACAATAACCAAACATTCATCTTTGTAAGGAAGACTCTCTCTCCCTCTCTCTCACACACATAGATTTTAAAATATGTATTTAGATCAATGTTAGAGATCAAATTTGAGTAAGTGGATGCAAAGGTTTTCACAAGTCACCTCTTGTCTATTCTAAATTCCACATCAACAACAGTCTGAAGTAGAATTCTGTTCTTGGCAGCATGTAATGCTTTATTTTGTTAGCATTAGCATCAAGATATTCTCAGTCCTGTTTTATTCATCTCAAAGTTCGGATCATGTACAATATTGCAAGTTAGACCACAAAGTGCATCTGAAATCATATTTTTCAAAATATGGAAAATACAGACTAGCTCTTTGAAACAGAAAGTTCTTTCAGGGTACACTGCTAGGCACAGAAAAAAATCTTCTGTAATCTTCCCATAACTGTAAGTCGATAGGGCATCTGAACATGTTAAGCAGAAAACAGGGGAAGTAATTTCAGACACAACAAGATGTGCTAGAGCCATAAGATTTTTGTGGTTTTCTTGTGGTACAAATGTCTACAATGTGAATACTATTTTTGTGTTGTCCCTATCAGACACATTTGTAAAAGTGTATTTGAATCACTAAGAAACAAAATCAGATAATCTGAAGCCATGTGTGTCATAAAGTATGTTTTCAACATTAACACAATTCAAGTTGAGGAAGTATTTTGCTTTAAATAATGATAAGATGACAGTGATTAGTTTATATTTTTATGTCTGTCATTTAACCCAAAATACATATAAAATGTAGATTTATATTTGATATACACCTGATATAGAAACAGCAACATTATTAATGGCTGGTTTCCCATTGTCATTTGAGAGGAAAAACAACCTCAACAAATTTCTTTTACACTAGACTGGGAAAAAAACAGTTTAAAATTAAACATTTCACTGACATTATTTTGCTTCTTTTCTCGCTTTGGTAATTTCAGGTACGATGTACCAACTTATAACATCTGATTGTAGTATTATTCAAAGTTGACTGACTGAATTACATATTAATAAAAAGGGGTCACAAGCACACTATCCCTCTTTTTCTTTATCTAGAGAATAGTTACAGTGCCTTTCACAAATGAAATGTTATTCATGTTGATTTATTTAAATTTGAACCTCCAGGAAGAAAAAAATAGGCATCAAATGAAATGTACCTTTTCTACTCAAAGTTGTAAAACAACATGCCCATGACAAAAAAAAAAGAAGAAGTTATTTCACCATGAATCTTTGGACCGTCTTCCCATGATCGCCCATGTTATCCAACCCCCTCTGCTAAAATACATTATTCAATTCTGTTAGCCTGTTTAAAGAAGACAACACATTTGATCATGAGTTCAGGCCGACAGTGGAAGAGTATGCAACCCTTATTCAATGAAGCGTCAGCAGCAAAAGATTCTTCATTTTAAGTGCCATAATCACTTTATAGCTTGATATTTTTAATACTTCAGCTTTTTCCATATTTTTTCCACTGTTGAGGAATCAATATCACAATCTCAAATCAAAGTCAACACTGCAGTGAGGAGAGCTTTTCTACTTTATTACAAAGAGAAGAAGCCTTTATGTGGTCAGAAAATACAAGATTGATCTTTTTTTTTTCTCTTCCTATGAAACGCTGCTGTTCAAACAGCCAAAGTGAATTGTCTCAGTTCACTTCGTTAAGTCCCATCACATTCACTTGGGTATGGATGTCCTTGGCTGCTGAAATCTGGCCCTTTAGTGCACAGGGCGACAAAGAAGTCCCCTGACCAGCAGTTCCAGAATGTCCCGTTTTCATATATTGCATCCATGCACACCTCCTAAAAATGAGGTACAGCAGGGCAAACATTTTCCAAAATAGATGTCATATATATAATATATACACATTCGTACATACATACCTTTATTCATGTGATGTCCAAAAATTTAAAAAAAATGTACACATTTATTACAAAATCGTAACAAAGACTGGACAGTGTTTTGCTCATTCTGGAAAGATGAAGCTCAGTAACACACAACCTTGGAAATGAACCCGAGGTTGTGGCAATATCTTTCTTCTAAACAGTCAGATATTCTTGCATTAAGTTGGCGAAAACTGCCTTTTCAAAAACTGAAGGGGAAGTAAAATGAAGGAAGCAGACCTTGCTCATCTTTCCAAATGAAATACGAGAAGGATCTTCACATAAAAATGCACAAACATTTCTTTTATTACCAAGAGTGCTACAATGAACAATGCAAATTTTGTTGTCTATTTCTTGTTTCTTTTTTTTTTTACATTTTGGAAACTAAGTGGTAAACTTTTGTCAGTGTACTTGCTTGTCTTTACAGACCCAAGCTTGTCTGCTGGCAAAAAAAAAATAAAATAAAAAAATAAAAAAATCAGACCCTGCTCAAACTAAAGAAAAAACAAATTATAAATTTAGTTGTTGGGCAGCACATAATTAGTAAGGCAGGACTTCAAATGGTGACCCCTTTGCATGAGCCAATTGCCAGATCCTCAAAAGGAATTAAAACCAGGATGCCTGAGCCACATCAGTTTTGCAGTTATGTTGAGTATTGTGCTGAGACAGCCATACCCCAAGACAAGGGAAGTCTTTAGAAGGCTTGCTGAGCAGGGTTGTAGTTGAATGTTGATGGCAGATGAGGCCTTTCTTCTAGTTTGTCATATTCCAGATGGAACTCCTTTAACACAAACAAAAAGGTAATCATTATCAGCAGGTGGCCCATTAAGAACCAAGGGCTCACACATCTAGCATACACACACCACACTGCTGCTGCTTTTTACTAATAATGTCAATAAGTTTTCTTTTGGTTTATTATTAGGAAAAATATATATCTTGAAAAAATATTCTTCACTGGTGGGCAGGGAAAGGGGGAAGGGTGCCCAATCTGGAATGTAAATATCCCTGTTTGCACTGAGATGCTATTTTATTGGTTTTATTTATTATACCTTACTTATGATTGTAACCCCCCCTGAGCCTGCTTGCGGGGAGGCAGGGCTAAAAATCCAATAAATAAATAAATAAATAAATAAATAAATAAAATTTACCAATAATGGTCTTGATCCAAAAGTTGTTTTCTGCAGGAATAAATCATTTTTGCCAACAGAAAGGGAGATTTTTTGCCAATTTACTCATTCTGCTGGAAAGCACCAAGTTTCCCAAAATGCTGGTAGGCTGGATCAAAAAGGCAATTTTCTACCGGGGAGGGGTGGTGGTAGTTCATCAATATTATTCTTGACCCTCAGGAATAAATGACAGGCAAAGCTGGGGTTTGCAGTGGGAGGGAGGAATCAGCAAAAATCTTCTTGATAAAAATGTTTGATTTTACGGGAATCAGGTTTTAAGCAGCTTCCGTGAAATTAAACTGATTTTTATAAACAGTTTATCAAATTGGCCATTTTACTATTTTCCCCTCTTTTATGTATTACAAAATAAAATCTCCATTCTGTGCCATATTATGGTCTTGGCATAAATAAGGCTTTTGGAAGAAAAATATATAAATATATGAAAATATGGCTGTTAAAGGAAAATAAAATATTTATAGATGACAAATCAATTATTTGGGACATAAAAACATAAGTTGCTTTTCTTTGACACTATTAGTTTTAACTCTATTTTATATCCACTATATAAACAGTCAGTATCGAATCACTTGTAACACTGAAGAATTGCTTTGAGGTAATCTGGTAGGAAAATTTCTTAAAAGTGAATTAAGTATGTCTGGGAAGTCAGTATAGTAAAAACATTGAACTTTCAATCCTTTAAAAAAATCAGCAACGTAAATAAAATAAAAACTACACATTCCATGGTCATTAAACAATTTTTGAGAGTTGTAATCCTAATAGAGCTGCTTCCATCTAGTCCCATTTAAATCAACAGGACCTTTTTCTAAAGGAATAGTTAAGATGAGGATGCAAAATCCCCTTTGGTTTGCACTTATTTTCTCTAGCAATCTAGCACAAGATTTCCCAATGAGTAAACACTAGGGGTGTGCACTTCCGAGTTTCCGATTCAGAAAGATTAAGGATTTCCGAATCGGGGCCAGCATGCTGGTTCCGATTCGGAAATCCTGAAGCAAAGTTTTCCAAAGCGATTCGGGTCGCTTCAGAAAGCTTCTGGGGCCTGGGGTTAAGATTAAAGGGCCCTTTCACAAGCAGCAGGGCCCTTTAAACTTCAGCTGGCAGGTAGGGGGAATTCCCCCCGCCTGCCAGCTGAAGTTTAAAGGGCCCTGCCACTTGCAAGCAGCAG
This sequence comes from Eublepharis macularius, assembly GCF_028583425.1. Classification (NCBI taxonomy): domain Eukaryota; kingdom Metazoa; phylum Chordata; class Lepidosauria; order Squamata; family Eublepharidae; genus Eublepharis; species Eublepharis macularius. Next base: position 63,026,535 of record NC_072798.1, read on the forward strand.
GAAAGGGTCCTTTAAACTGTCCCATTCCCTACTTTACCCCCCACCCCCCACTTACCTGGCACCGTGGAGTAGGTGGCCCTCCTGCATCACCACTGGCCTCTGGTAGTGGCTGTGTGGCGGCGGTTCTCTCTGCTGGCCAGCCAGCTGTGCCGGTGGCGGCGGTGTGGCAGTGGCAATGGGGAAGGTCTTCCGCCCACATGACCACTGGCTGCACCGGCAAGCCACAGCGGCGGGGAAGGCCTTCTCCGCCAGCCAGCACAGCAGCGGCTCCAGAATTCCGCCCGTCAGGTAAGTGGGGTGGGGGGATGGGGTTTAAGGGTGGGGGTGGGCCTCCCCCTCCCCAGTCACTTCAGAATGCTCTGAATCTTTTCAGAACATCCCGAAGCGACTCAGAAACCTGAATCCCGAAGCGGGAAAACCTAATCTTTTTCGCGTGCACACCCCTAGTAAACACTGATTAACAATAATTTTCTGATTTCAGTACTTTTTTTGCTCTAGTATTTCAAATTCTTACTTTAAATCAGAATTGCACAAATATAGTAATATATTTTTTATTTCAGCACTAAAAGATTGTTTAGCTCTATAGTGTCACGTCTTTTAAACAGAAGATTTATGAAATAAATTTATATTCCTTTAACCTCAAAACAATTTGTTACTTTAAGAAATGTTTCCTTCCTTGTTCTAACCCAGCAGCAACTAACATGCATGACAGCCCCTAAAACGAACCAATAGTATGGATCCAAGTGTTTGGGGTGGGGGGAGCATGATGCAAAAGCATTCTTATTTACCTCAGCATCAGATCAGCTTTATTTAGGTAGCTTTATTTAGGTACCCATGCAGTGAGTGCAAAAAGTCTGTGCTTGAGTAAAAAGTCCACACACACTTTTATAAAGCCCTAGAGAGCTCATGATCCAACTGTGGACAGTTGCCAATAAGCTGCTACTAAGGAGCACTATTAAAAGAAACAAGATGCAGACAGCTATTTAGGGGTATTTAGCTTTTTCTTTTTGTGTCTTAATCTATATAAATTAACTGGTATTGGTACCCATCCTACACCCATCATCAAATGGCTACTGGTCAGTCATTGTGAAACAAGAGGCTAGATTAGATGGGCCTCTGATCTGATCCAGCAGGACTTAAATAATAAATGGAGCTAAATATACAGAGAAAATTTCTGTTGACACTGCCGTCTGAATGAAGTGCCTTAATATATCCATAGCAGGAGAATCAAGCATTCAACCTCCATCTGCTTTTTCTGAATCTCCAGCGCCATTTTTTTGGTTCAAGTGATGACATGCAAGTCTTAGGCTACCACTCCATGGAGGCAACATCAAGTAGAAAAAGCATGTCTTGAGCTCAGACTTCATCCCCTCATGTCACACTTCTCTCAACATGACTGTATATAAATATGTGGCAAAGTAAATTGCTGCTGTTTTACAATTAATATTTATAGTTCAGCTAAAATTCAGAGAAAAATACAAGCCAAAGGATGTCATTACATGATTATCTTTATGACAATACTCTAAATTTGTTTCAATCACTTACATGACAAAGAATTAATCAGAGGTTGAAACAAACTGAAAATGAGAACAGCTCCCACTTAATAGCGGATCTTGAAACACTTCTGGTTTATCCTAAGCAGGTGGGTAAGCAATAATATTGTCATTAACTGAGACATTCAACAGTGAGTGGAGGTCAGAATACAAACACACTGAACCAAGAGAAACTCCAAGGGATGCGTCTACCCACTACAGAATTCTATCCCTGTAAAATTAGACATTAATGGCTTTGGACAAATACTTCACTTCTATAACTTTGGATATCCTTCCTTTTATAAACAGATTCTTCTGACAATATACCCAAGTAAACACAACAATATAAGAGAATCATCTACAAATGTATGTTTTAAAGATTTGAATGAAGAAAAAATACCTTAGCTACTTTTCTCCAGTTAAGACAGTCAAAGAAGTAATATGTTCCCCTCTCGTATGTATTGGTTTTCATTGTTGGCTCCATGCCTGGTGCCCTGGTAATCCATACTCGTTCTTCTTTGTGGTATCTCCAATCTCGGTTAAATCTATTATTATTTAATCAGGAAGGAAAGGTATCTGTCAGCCAGAATTATTTCTATGTAATTTCTTTTTGAAAAACTGTACAATATACCCACTCTAACACTGTAGTTTAATATATAATTAAATATATACCCTGAAATTTAACTTAACTGATATGAAAATAAAGTTTGTATCCCAAGCATGAATGATATATCTCAGTACCATTTGTAAAGTTTGAAATACAATTTAGAGGCTTCAGGCTACTAGCCTGACAGGAAACGGCGGGCCCATTGCTGGGGAACCTGTACACAGCTGTCAAGTGCACACAATGCCAACTCACTCCTCCAGTCTAACAGATGACTGGTGCTGACCAGCAATTTAAGCAGCATGTGCACATATGTTGAACAATGTAGGGGGTCTTCTTCTCAGGAAGCAAAAGCTTGTTTCCCCTCAAGCATTACTCTGAATGGATGAAGGAATCCAACAATGTAACATATTAAATTAACTTGCATTTGAAACAGACCATTTAAAAAAAATCAGCCTCAATGTTAAAAAAAATCAGCCTCAAAAAAAAAATCAGCCTCCCAATCCCAGTATAAAATTTACTGAAGTTGGAACCTACAGCTCTACTGCTGCTAATAGCTGTAATACATCTCCTCCATTCATGTAATACAGATAAAACAGTAGATCTTCCCCATAGCGGCCAAGCTTTATTGCAGCCAACTGTAAAGGAAAAGATGAATACTTTAAAAGAAAGGGTTTGCATAAAAACATTACAATCTGATATGAGACTTGTTTAGTTACAATATGGCATTAAGGGGACTATTAAGTGACAAATTATTCTGGCAGAATTCCAACCAGCTCCAGTGAGACAACAATAATGTTTGTGAAGAAGTCTCCAAGTATGTTGCCAATGCTGCTCCTAGGAACAAAATGTCATTTCCCTCTCTAGCTAAGTACCAACAAAGCAGCAGTAATAGATGAGATAATCTAATTATTATTTTATTTAAAATATTTTATATCCCACAACACTCAGCATATAGACTGAGGTAGCTTCCAATAAAACAGTTACCAATGAAAAACTAGCAAAAGGACAATAAAATAGCAACCTTAAAATGATCTCTTAAAAAACCTACGTTAATAAAATAGATAAAAACTGGTGTGTTTATTTTAGACATCAAAGCAGTTTTTTAAAAAAATGGATTATCAGGCCATACCAATGCGAACCAACCAAATGACTGGAAAAAGGAAATTCAGTATCAAGTGAACAACTGTGATGAGAGTTGATCCCATACTGGTTATACTCAATTCAGAGACATATTATTAGTTTGTGTTATACAGTAATAGTACACACTTCTGTGAGAGGGACTACTGAGCTACCTGCAGCTATTAAAGTAAGTGTTTTTACAGACTTGTATTTGCTAGAGTAAGCGTGCAGCATTTAATTTATTCTACATGAGAAATCAAACCATAAAAATTACTAAAACATTAAGACTTTTCCAGAAAAAAAGTGTTTGGAATTTCTGGAATATATATATTAGTAAAGATCCACCCATTCACTTGAACTGTAACTGAGAAAGGATGTGAGATTTTTATTAAACATGACAGAACTGAGCATATTCCTGAACTAGTCAAAAGAAAGTCAGTCTTGTATATTCTCTAAGAGCACTGTGTTTAGAGAAACTCTCAAAAGAGTCGTATCCTATTTATAAAATAGCATTCAAATATAAATTATAACAGGAACTGCAACCTATTATGCAGTATTTTGAACTCTGGGCAAGGCAACATTTGAACATGGGTCTCCCTGGCTCACATCCTCAATCATTATATTGCACCAGATTCTCAAATATAGCATCTTTTAAAAATAGTCTTATACAAATTTTGTTTTAGAGAGGCACAAAAGGTATACTCACCTTATCCCTAATGTGAATGTTTGTTAAGTATTCAGATGGAACATGGAAATCTAGATAAAGGAAGGAGAAGATACTTAATTCCTAACCCACAACAGATTCTTTGTTAGGCATTTAACATTATGCTAAACAAAACAAACAAATGAAACCTACCTATGTCTTGAGGTCGACATGGTGAAGAAGCCCAAGGTGATGCAAATTTGGGGTAAAGATTTCTGTACGGCGGGGAAAAAAAAAACCCCAAGGTGACCAAGCCAATATCAATATACATCTCTTCCCCCCGCCCCCCGTGTTTTTTTAAAAAAAAAACAATAACCCTTTATATTTGGTCAGTGTATTATCAAGATTGCATGACAGCCACCCAAATCTTGATTTGCTCAGGTTGGCTTCACGTCACAATAATAATATATGCAAAAGTCATTTATATCGGTTACCTGGTTATTTCCTACACCAGAGCTGCATCTCAGGCCTGAAAGAAACCATACTGCCATTTCTAGTTCTTGCTGAAGGAACTATTCTCTTCCTGAGGTTCCTTATTCTTATAAGAGTGGTAAGCAACTGTTTAGACCCCCATATAACTACAATCTTTACAGTTTACCATTGAGAGAATGGAGGGGTTTTGAATGAAGACACAGCTCCAACTTAATGGTTACCAACATGTACTCAAATTCAGTAAGCACCCACCACTGAAATCTTTAAGGCTTCATATGTATAACTACCCAGCTTTACTCCTCCTTCTGCTATGCTAAGTATGCACAGCAGCATTGAAGCATAATTGTTATAACACTCTTCACATCTAAAAACAGTGATCAGGGTTTACCAACTCCAGCATGGGAAATTCCTGGAAATTTTGGAGTGGTTTCTGGAGATAGTGGTGTTTGGGGAAGAGAAGCAGTTCATTGGAGACATAATGCCACAGAGTGTGCTATCCAAAACTACCATTTCCTCCAGATCTCTGTAGTTTGGAGATCAGTGCCACCTTGCAGCTGGTAATCCTATACATGAACAGCCACAAAGTTGCTATCACCTAAAGTACTGTACATTTTTGTGTGTATAACAAACAGGACAACAAATTTAACCAATTGATTAAATAACAGTATGTTCATAATTTTTCTTCTCGGAAGACAGTTTCATACAAGTACTTAATAAAAGGGAACACCACCAAAGATTTTCAATTAAGATTTCAAGCAACTCAGAAAAGCAGAAAATATACTAAATATTTCTCCTTTTATTTATATGTTTAAAACATATACTGTTCCCGGAAGGGCTTGCTGATGTACATAACTATTATTCTCCCTGCACATGCAAAATCCCAATGGCCTAACTGTGCCTACCATAACTACATCTCAACCTACCAAGTTACCAGATTCTTCTATAGCTAGGAGGATTCTCAAAGTGCACCTCTAAGGTGCTTCTGGTGAGCTCACAGGAGTTCGTAATTTTTTGTTCTAGCTGAAGCATCAAACACATCTTCCAAATGTCCCCATACCTTCATGAGAAGCTTTTCTCACTGTACAAAGATCCTCAAGTATGTTGCTTAGATTCTCAAGCTACAAACCTGTATCTGAACTAACACAAGACAGCTGCTACTTTTCCAAGAACACAGGAGCTTAAATTTACACTACATCAGTGGCTCTTTCCCCTCACTGACTACAGCAACGTAAGTAGCAAAAACAATAATTTAAGCAATCTGCCATATTAAGACCAAGTTCAAGTAAACAGCTCACAAAAAAAGGAATTAAATAATGGCAAGTGAAAAACGTATCTTTATAGGCATGTTGCAATGTAAAGGTAATGTTTGATGCAGACAGCACCAATGTTTCATTAGTTATACACACAAGAAAATATGCTGCATGTAACTTTAAAGACTTCCTGAATTAGTTTTTTTTAAAGCTGATGTATAAATGGTTGTTGTGGGTTTTCCGGGCTGTTCTCCGGCCGTGAAAGCCTTCGACAATACACTGATGTATAAAGTTTATCATCTAAAGTTTACCATCTTCTATAAAATGAAAGGGAAATAAAAGCACCCTTATTTATAGGAACTTGCAGATCTGAACTTTAACTTTAACACCCTGAAGCAAATTCCGTTATTATGGACTGCTTTTCTATCAATACCTTTGTAGTTTGCCTTAGCAAAATAGCTTTGAAGTTTTAAGTAACTAGCTGAAGCCATTATTTTAGACAACACACATTGTATTACAACTAAAATCTACTTACTCAGGAGAATTGAGATTGAGACCTAATGTTGTCAAGTCACTTCCTAAGGCGAGATGCACCATGCCAGGGTCCGTCTCTGCTGCCCTGATGAATGTTAACAAACCAATCATTCCAAACTGATCTGTCACCATCCCTTGAGGAATGTTGGTTACCCGACCTAGGCAAAAGCAACAGATTAATCTAAAACTGTACAGAATGAAACTTTCTGATAACATACATAAAAGAGTTAAAAACAGAGGGGGAGATTCCAACATGCCTACCATCGGGTAACACCTGGATCCCTTTTTTCTGCTGGTTGTTGTTTTGCGTGGTTGAACTCTTATCACCAGGAAATTTAGGTCCATCTGCACTGGAAGAAGTTTTGCCCGATGCATTCAAATTCTATTAGAAAAAAATGGTATAAGAAAGGTAGTGTGACATAAACACAAATAAAAGAGCATGCATATGCAGGACTCTGAGGCTTGCATCTTGAAAATTGTGTACACCTCATAGTTTCCCCACTTTTTCCCCTAAAGGAAATTTTTAGCAGAGGTCAGAGGTTGATCCTGAAGTTGCCCCAAGTTTGGGAGGCAATTTGTTTTGCAAGTACAGTGGACACTACCAAGGCTCAGAAGACTGGCTGTGCACAGAATTCATGATTATCAGAGATCTTAGACTAAAGAACCAATTATTGACCGTAATCTTTTGACGAACTGTTTTTCCAGCTTATTACCACAGGATGGAACTGCCTTAACATGAACTATACATGGTTTTCCGGGGCGGGGGTGTGTGTGTGTGTGCAATTTTTTCCCCCCTCTTTGAAACACATACTTACAGATTTACTGTCATCATTACTTGATGTTGGGTCTTTGTAGTTGGAGCCTGGTAATGCTGGAAAATCTTCGTTGTGTATTGAGAAGTCCTGGGTTTGCTCACTTGCTGGTTTTGTTACCATTCCAACTGTATTGAAATCAAATATACCATATTAGATATTATGAAATATTTTTTTCTGTTACCACTGAGTCAGGGAAACCTGATTTTGAACAACAGACATTCTACCACAACAATTTCTGAAATAAAAAAATTAGAAAAATAAAACAAAATAAATGAATCCACAATACTTGTCCATTTTAGGTTATGTTAGTATAGGTGTTTGAGAAAACTATTATAAGCATAGGTCTCCTGAGTCCTGACTGGCTCTAGGCATAAAATTTAATTTTTTGAAATACTTTTATTCATATTGGCTTCTTCCATAGTACCTCATATTTGTACATTTAACCAATACTAAAAGAAAAGCTCACTGCTTGGAAAGGTAGAAGCAGTTAGGGCTAGATAGCAGCTTTCTGTACTATGATAAAGGAGTATATTAGAGCCAACTCCCGCCCCCCCCTCCAATAATAATAAATGTAAACTAGTCACAAATTACTAAGCAACTGTTCTGACAGAACAATGGAAACTTATAGCATATATTCCTGCTGGTTTGGAAGACATAAATGATGCCAGTTTGTTTTCTAAGTATTCTGAAATGAGAACATTAAAAGTTTTTTCTCTTGACTTTACAAATTCACTCTGTATTGTACTTTGATACTACTACTACTACTACTACTACTACTACTACTACTACTACTACTACTACTACTACTAATCATTTACATATCACTTTCAATTTGCTATTTCCTTTATAATATTTACCCCTTTAAAGTTTTGAAAAAGCTCAAGAGACCTTGTACAAAAATGTGTACAAGGGTGGGTGGGGAGGCTATAATCAGTAAAATAAAGTCTGGACATTTATTAAAATACATTAAAATTGTAAAAGAAGTTATTCCCAATTAAAACTCAAAAATGTACCGTAAAAACAAAATAGAAAGAGGATAAAAAAGATGAATCACAACTTAAGGAGAAAAGACCTCAGGAAAGACTGCAAACAAGAACTAAAAATAGTATTTAACTATTCTCTTATTGCAATCTTAAGTTATATGAGAAATAAAACTATGTAACAATGTCATATTGCAAATTCACCAAAAACCATTTTTAATGCTTATGGGTGCCTTGCAAGTATAAAGGAAACTGTGTTGAAGAGATCTTTAGGAGGTACTAGGTACAGACTTACCATAGGGTGCCCTTCCGGCTAAAGGATTTATTAATGGAGTTGGGTTCCCACTTCCTTCCCTTCGGTTTCTGTCTGCTAGTGCTGGAAAATCTGAAAGGTCGAGTCCCGTCACATTTTCACTGCCATCTAAAAATAAATATATTCAATGTATACTTCTTCTAAAAGAATTTCCATCAGTAATGGCTATATATACTCACACCTCAGTATCATAAAAGAGAAATTAGTAGCTTTCTACTAAGATTTATATTGCCTTCCCATCCTACCACCATAAAAAAATAAAGATTCCAAAATGAAAAGGAAAAAAAAACCTAGAGAGAAAGTACCAATTGGAAGTAACCAATTGAATGAATAACAATTTATATATTTACATCCTGCATCACAACAGTTTGAAGCAGCTGGACATATTACACCTGTGAACTATAGATACAAAATGCTGAAAAGTAAAGCAGCTTGAGCTTAAACAAACAGCTGTAAAGAACCAATAAGAAAGGGGCTTTAAGAAATGGAGAAATATCATTATAGTGATTGCATATTCAATTAGGTACATTCACACCAGCAGTTTACTAATGGTTACAATCCATGAAAATCAAACGGGTTTTGTTCCGAAGAGATACAAGAAAGATAATACTAGATATCTAATTGAATATTCAAGGAGAAAAGAAGTAAAAACAGCATTCATGTTTTTGGATGCAGAGAAAGCATTTGATAATTTGTCTTTGGTCATTTTTAATGAAAGCATTACAAAATATGAATTGAGGAACTGAATTTTTAAACTGGATGCAAATATCAACCAACAAGCAAGAATTCTAGAAAATGGCTCTTTAACAGGAAAAATCAAAACAGAAAAAGGGACTCAGAGCTGTCCAATATCACCATTATTATTTATTTTGGCAATGGAAATATTGGACATAAAAATTAGACAAGATACTAGGACTGCTAGAACAAAAGAAGATAAAGAAGAGTATAAGATGAAAAGTTACACTGATGATGTTGTCATAACAGTAATAAAACTAAACATTTCTTTGAAATATATAATGGAACAGATAATTAGCTTTGGGAAGTATTCTGGATATGGTGGTAGAGAATGCCCTCAAGTCATAGCTGACTTATGGCAACCCCTTGGTGAGGTTTTCATGGCAAGAGACTAACAGAGGTGGTTTGCCATTGCCTTCCTCTGCAACCCTGGTCTTCATTGGAAACCCCCATCCAATTACTAATCAAGGTCAACTCCTGCTTAGCTTTTGAGATCAGGCCCACCTGGGCTATCTAGGGTGTTCTGGATATAAACAATAAAAAGAAGACCAAGATAATGTTACCATTAGCAACTAAAGAACAAGAAGAGATAGAAAAAAATAACAGAATGTGTGGTCTTCAAAGAGCCAAGAAAATATTTGGGTATATATGTAACAGGCCAAAATGATAATTTATATAAAAATAACTATCAAAAAGTCTGGGTAAGCATTATTGAAGATCTACAAAGAAGGGAAAGATTGAAAATTTTTCGGATTAGGAAGAATTTCTGCTGTCAAAATGAACGTATTATCAAAGCTGAATTTCCCGTTTCAAATTCATATAAATAAAAATACCTTGCAAATGGCAAAGAATGATAAATAACTTTGTATGGAACCGGAGGAAACCAAGAATAAGATTTAAAATATTACATGACAAAAAAAAAAGAGGCGGCGTAGCCATACCAAATATCAAATTGTATCGCTAAGCAACTGCATTTGTTTGGATATCAGACTGGATTATAAACCCCAATAGAAAGAATATTAAACTGGAGATAACTTATACCAAATATGGAATCTATAACTATTTATGGATCAAGAAATCATTAAAAACCTTTAAAGGACAAGACAGTACTCATATCTTGAGAGAAGGACTATTAAGAATGTAATTTCAGTGCAAAAACAGATTAAGTCTGCCAATCTCGCCACTGGTATCTCCAATAGATGCCTACTACGATGCTAGTATAAGAAATAAGATTGACTACATAAATTATGAATATATGACTGATGGTTTACTACCATGACTACAGATTATGTACCTCTGCTATCACTGCAGGACTTGCATTTGATCAGTGATAATCTGTCTTTAAATTATCAGCAGGGGATCCAGAAATAATTCAAACCATCCTACAGGAAACAGTATTTAAAGAGAAAGTGTAGCCCGAACAAGTCCTGAGAAACCAGTAAAAACTTGGAAATCAAATACCATAGCCACTGAACTATTGCATTCTTTTTCCTCTTCATGCCCCAAACATGTTGCATCTAATCAGAGTAGTTTTAAAATCTACTGGTAGAGATGGGGATTCTAAAGTATTTCTAACAGCTGTGGCATCTACTTCCCTTTGGTTTACCAGGGTTCTAGTCCAGCCTCCTGCACAATGCAGGAACTTCACAGCTATTCCTCCGGTGACCCCTACCCCATGTTCATGCCCCAAACATGTTCCAGAGGAAGTCAAAAACCTCCAGGATCCTTGGCCGATCTGGCCTGGAGAAAAATTCCTTCCTGACCCCAAAGTGGCAATTAGCATTACCCTGGGCACATAAAGTGAGGGCCACAAGAGCTGAGCATTGGCTCATCCCTTACTACCCTCCCTCATGATCTGCCTGAGTTTATATTGAGTTATAGAATCAACATTGCTGATAACCATCTAGCCCTTGCTTGAAAATCTGAAAAGGAGAGCCCACTACCTCCCAAGGAAGATATAAGCCCTTGTTTGGTGAGGCAATGTGTTTCCTTAGGAATTCCTCTTTCAAGTGAGCTGCAGAGGACTGATCATTAAGTTTAGGCTGCCTGTCCTTCTTCCCCTTTGTATTTTTCTATTTTAACAGTAATCCTGTTAGCAGTAAGCATGGCATAAGGGGACCTGAAAGTATGTCCATAAGGAAACATGGAGTGTGATAACTAAAGGACACCTACTGGGTATGTCATAATACTTCCTATATCTGGAAGCACTGTGTTGCATTTAGCATGGTTTGGCCTATATTTTCCCAAAGCAGGAAAACAATTTGGGTGTTTAAATGCTTCCGTATGCTCCATAAAGATTCAAGAATCTTTACGAGCACACCAAAGCACAGAGCAGCACTTCTCTTGCCATTTGCAAATGGCAAGAAAAGTGTTGCTTTCAAACCCCAGCCGCTTTACAGCAGATGGAAGGAGGATCCCCATCAGCTGAAAAAAGCAGCTGGCGTTTGAAAGCAGCAACACTTTTCTTACGCAGCAAGGAAAGTGTTGCTTCTTTCAAACTCCTGCCGCTTTTTTTTCAGCTGATGGGAGGAGGAGGGGGTCCCTCCTGCCCATCCTCTCAGCTGAAAAAAGCTGCTGGCGTTTGACAGCAGTTTTTTTCAGATGGGGGCGGGGATCCCCCTCCTGTCAGCTGAAAAAAGCTGCAGTTTGACAACAGCAATACTTTTCTTGCACAGCAAGAAGAGTGCTGCTGCTTTCAAACGCCTCCCCTTTTTTCAGCTGAGGGGAGCGGGAGGAGGGTGCCACGTAAGAAAAGTGTTGCTGCTTTAAACATGCTGGGGCCGATTCGGGAATCCTGAATCTTTCCAAATTGGGTCTGATTCGGGTTTTTAACCCAAACCCAACGCGCACACACCTAGTCCTTCCCATGCACAGCTAATGTGAGTGCACCACATTGTCCATGAATGCTGGTAGTATTGTTATGCTCTTTATTCTTTCAAGATATCGCTTCCCCATCTTAATTTCTCTGCTGAGAGTGCATAGGATATCATATACTGATATTATGGGCCCTCAGAATTATGGGACAGATAACTGCTTGATAACTTTGCCTAGAATATACTTCCATTCATCTTATCCTGCTGATGTGTGGCAACTGACAAGAAGTGTGGTACAGCAGTTAGACTGCTGGAATAGGATTTGGGAAATCTTGGGTTCAAATCCATATTCAGGCATGAAACTCTCCAAGTGACCTGAGACCACTCAGCTTAATTTACCAGGGATGTTGTGAAGACTAAACAAAAAGACCATGTCTGCCACACTGATGGTCTTGAAAGAAAGGTGGGATAAAAATGTGTAGACAGAATTTAGAGTAGGCTTACCTGTGCCATTAAAAATGTTACTTGATAAAGAGTTATTCATTCCAAATGCTTGATTCCTGTTCATTCCAAATCCAGACATACTATGCATAAAGAGAAAAAAGTTAATTTAAATCACCTTATTTTCAACTATTGGAGATGGATGCAACAAATAAACATAAACAAAACAGTTGACTAGCTATTTTTCCTTTAAAAAAAAAAAAGATACCCATTTGACATAAAGCGTGACAAAGTTAAACAGAAAAGAATAATGCAAGTCCTGGCTTAAAATGCTAGGTTTTCTGAATTAAAAAGGTTTAAAATATTGGGGTTATCTCAACATACATTGATAATGACAGAAGTAACTGGTTCCAACTGGAAAAAAACTAGAAAGGAAAGGAAGGTTATAATCCAACTACCTGACAGCTCACATAGCTAGTCTCTCTTAGTACAAGTGAACCCATATAAACAATCTAGGAAAAGAGAATTCAAGAACCTAAAATCTCTACAGAAGATAACTGTATTATATACCAGGTGAGTCAATATGCTCAAGTATTAGCTGCTACCAACTTTGACACAAGCACAGCAACTTAAATTCATTTCCTAGCATCTCTTTTTAGAACTTATCAGGAAATGTATTCCAAGATTGCTTGAAATACCATCATGAGCAAGGTTAGGTATACACTGCTGATAGATGATCCAAAACATAACAAGGTATGAAGAGCAAGTCAGAGGGTAGGCAAGGTTTACCCAAAGAAGCCCTCAAACAAAGCAGGAAGTCAAAAACCTCACCAGAAAGACAGTGAGACCATGTACAACCCTGAAATCAGTCACTGTGTGGCTAAAAAGCAAAAAAGAAACCAAAGAGCAACGAAGTATTTGTATGAGCATGTCTGTATTCTGGAAAAAAACAAAAAAACACTCTTCCTGTTTCTCACTCTTACTACTGTTTAATTTTATTTAGTCACTTCTCCATTTATACTTCAAGCACTCTAGGGGAAACATACCCATTAGTTTTACCCAAATAATCAGTCTTTGGGGACATATCTCGAGCCGGAGTGTAATAGGAAGGCCCTTACTTGTTCTTCTCAACATAGCACAGGCCACAAGAAACTGGTTTTACTAATCTAGAAATGGCATTTTGATATTCAGACTCACAATCCAAGATTCAATATGTGAATTCAAGAGCATGGCGGTAAACAGCAGTTAACAACCAGTTTGTATTCTAACATCCTAATTCTTGTTACAATTGGTATGGCTTTTTATTAGAGATATGAACTATGGATATAAGCAGACTTGGGCTTGACTAATATAACATATACTGACAATATAACTTATATAAAAGTAAATATGTTCAGGATTTTTCTTAGACAGACCACTACTGTGTCAGTAAATAATGCTTTAATAAAATCTAATCATGCGCTCCTATTCCTAAAACAAGAGTAACAATTATGTATGCTTTATATGCATAAGATGTACCAAAAATGTTTATGGCTAACAAATGCAGCCTGTGAAAATGTCTGAGAATGCCCACACTTTCCATAGGTTTGACTCCATGATCACTGGCTAGAAACAGTGATGCCTGCTGTTCTTCGTATTCAAAGTATGAACAGAATGAGGCAGACTCTAGTAGCTAGTAGTTCAAATCAATCAAAGTTTTGTCTGATATAGTTTCCTATATGATAAAAAAGCCTTTTTTAAAACTGTCTTTAGCAACTTTTGTCAAGTCCTGATCTACCCTTCCCAAAAGATTTGGGAGCATAATAATAATAATAATGATGATGATGATGATTTATATACTGCCCTTCAGAATGACTTAACACCCACTCAGAGCTGTTTACGAAGTATGTTATTCTTCTCCCCACAACATAAGACCCTGTGAAGTGGGTGGGGCTGAGAGAGCTAGAAGCTGTGACTGACCCAAGGTCACCCCGCTGGCTTCAAGTGGAGGAGTGTTCATTAGCTAGTGCATTGTATCTATAACAAATCTATTTCTTTAATTACAGATCCAAAGTGCACATCTTGAACAGATATATCACCATTATCTCCTCCTAAGAGCAATATGGACACTAAGTAAAACTGAACACACTAAATGCTACTTTGGGTTAATGAGCAAAGATCACATCTAACGGGGTTGACCTCATGTAAAAGCCCTACCCTTATTCAAGGCATCTGAGAGCATTAGTCAGTCAAGCTTAAACTCCAGAAGATACATATTTATTTAAAAGTTTGTTGTTCTCCAAAAATATATATAAAAGGATTAGGTTTGGGGAAATAGTTGACAGAGACTACTTAGCAGCATAAGGAAATGAACTGTATACTACCAAAAATATATTAGGTATAAACCAAAATAGTGTGCAATCTATATATAAATAAAAAAGAGCTTCAACTTTTGCATAACACAAACATAAAGGAAGTGATCCAGACAGCCCTCTTACAGTTCTGTAAGGGTGAAGGCTACGTTAGAGACTACATCTAATGCTCCTAAACATTTTGGAATGAATGAGAAACTTCACAACATCCATAAAGCGTGCAGTATAGGCTTCTGTACTTGAGCTACCACAATTCTTCAGGGGAAAACTGTACATGAATCCGCCGGTGGTGGTGGAAAGTGCTGTCAAGTAGCAACCAACTTATGGCAACTCCTAATGAGGTTTTCAAGGCAAGAGACTAATAGAGGTAGTTTGCATTGCCTGCCTTTGCATACCAACCCTGGTCTTGCTTGGTAGTCTCCTATCCAATTACTAACCAAGGCCAACCCTGCTTCCGAGATCTGTGACAGAATGAAAGCTTTACTAAGTGCAGCACCCAGAGAGTGGAAGAGAAAGGGTTAAAATACTGCCTGGAGAATGATTGTTAGGCTGCCCCCCCTCCCTCTCTGTGATTGGCCAGTAAGAAGTTTACAATTGATGCTAAGAGAATTGTTGGAAGAACTGAAGGTTTAGAATCTGACAAGGAGGATCAGACTAATAACTCTCTGTGTGACGAAAAAGAAAAAGTTTGCTCTAACTGGGACAGCTTTAGATTTAAAGACTTTAGTTAAACTACTTAAGAGTGAAAGCCAGCACTGATTTACATAGACAAGTTAGAACTGGGGGGGTGTTGTTGGCAGAGGAAGCAGGTAGTAAAAGGAGACTCCCCTTCAGCCAAGTGATCAGGGTTATGTCTTTTAGAGAAGAATAATTCCTGCCCTGTGTTTGAAAAGGGGGGATTGGCTCTGAGGAAGCCCTATAGATCTGGTGTAAAGGGAAAAGAGTGCAGCATTGAAGTCAGCACACCTAAGCTGTAAAATGAAATCCATGAAGGAACCTTGTTATTGTAACTTATGTCTGAAACTACTAACCTCTCACTTTTAAGATCTCTTAACTACAGAAACTAAGCTTTAAGAAGATTATTATGCCTGTTGCTTCTGAAGTATTCTGTTCTACAATCAAAATTCACCTCAGCTTCACTTTCCCTGCCTACCTATATACCAACCCTGCCTGTTTAATAAACTTGTTTCCTTTTGAACTTTACTCAGCCTCTAGTGCCATTTCATTTAAAGAAGACATGGGCTCCTGCTTGTCTTCTACCAAATATTTGGGCTGGGATATAAGCCAAAAATATATGTGCTTTAAAGTGGGGGACAAGAGACTTTCAAGTTATACCGAGACACACTCTATCAGAAGCTACCCAGCCACAGCAAACAATCTTGATCATTTTGGAGGGAAAATCTGCCTCACAGTGGGGGTGTAAAGTGGGGCTTACATCATAAGATCTAACAAGATCGGGCTAAGCTGGCCTATGAAAGTAAGGGTCTATTCAATTCAAGTTTACTGAAAGTCAACTTTGAATATCAAATTGTTTTGATTTTTAACTATTGTTAAAAAATGTTCAAAATATTTCATTTCAGATTAGACTCGTTTATTTCTCCACAAACAATTATTATTTACCTTCTAAATCCTAGATAGAATCCAAAAAGTACTGCTTAGCCCATGGCACAATTAGCAACATTAAATCCATCTTACCTGTTCACAGTAAAAGGTTGTCGAGAGGGTTGCTGCTTTGGCATACAGATTATGCTGGGTGAGCTTCGGTTGGGGCTGCCTAATCCTGAACTGCTCATGCTGTTTGTCCTACTGGGAATTCCGATGCCCTGTCCAACCTGGGAGTGGTTCATCATATTCCTAGGATTCATAGGCAATATACCTCTGAAAAAAAACGTGCCAGTGGAACTAATCAATGAACTAATTCAGCAGGACATAATTATTTCCACATAGTGTTGCCATAACCTACTCTTAAAACTATAGTTTGGACACAGAACATAATTTTCAGAATTGCTTCCAAGGAAATGGTTGTTGAATATCTGCATACAAATAGTTGTCTTGGACCAATAATCCTTGAGTACTGACCATCTTGATAGTGGATCCCAACTTACTCAACTCTGAATCTCAGGTTTTATAGTATACCAGGGGTCAAATCTGGAACAGATAATGTGCAAAACTGTACCAGTAAGGCATATTTTACAAAAGTCATTTTAGGAAACAAGACTAGGCTAGTCAGACTTAATGCAAGACGTAAATTTTCAAATACAAGTTTGTTAAAATTTGGAAACACTAGAAAAATCACTGGTCATCAATATATGAATGCTCCTGGGACATCACCTTGAAATGTTGTGCAATATACATTATTTTGCACAGCAGAATGCAATTATTAGTTTCTGGTAGAAAGGAATCAATATTGCATTACAATCCTTTGCATAACACCCTCAAGCATAGGCAATGGTCTAGAAAATTAACATCCTTTTCTTTTTCTAAGTATCTGAAATGCAGAACAACTTAAAGTTATATACACACACAGCATATTTGAAAAAAGATCTTTTAAAAGCATTTCCTATCAATGAATACCTGCTCGGAGATGGAGGCGTGTGAAGTGACATTGTTGGTACCCCTGTTGTTGGCGTTACGTGGCTCGGTAACTGAGTGCCTTGCGATAAGCTGCGATTTAACTGAGGGGTATTGTTGCTCATTCCCCTCATTGGAAGGCCTAGTGCACCTATTAAAAAAATTCAGAGGAGTGGGAATGTGCAGAATTCAGGAACATCTGTTGTAATTTTGTGAAGATGGAATCTCTGCTTTGATAACCAAAAAGTTAATAAAAATATGGGAGGAAATACAGATTTTTTTTTTTTTTAAATCAGATATAACTCCAATGTCTCCTGTTCCAGGCTGAGTTTTACCGAAGAGTTCAGATTTTTATTTGAGGAAAATATGCACTATCAAGAACCCCCTCCCTCTGAAGCTTTAAATTTCTTTTGAGTGATAGGGTTTTGCTTTGGCATCGCTCCTGAGCTTGAGATGAGATATAAGCAAATAAATATAAACAAATAGAAAGTTTCAAAATTTGACAACTACTAGCAGAACTCATGCTAAAACTGAAAGTCAACAAAAACCTCCTAATCAAAAATCTGCTTTCAATTCTGATAGCCAAAACTGCTTATTTAATACCATCCTGCTCTATATGTTTTAATCTTTGGGTATTAAGTAGGGGTGTGCGCTTCAGTTTCCTGGGTCGGAACCCCCCCCCGAACAGGGCCCGATTTGTAGATTCGGTATTTCCGAATCGGGGCCAGTACGATGGCTGATTTGGAAATATCGAATCAAAGCTTTCCGAAGCAATTCAGATTGCTTTGGAAAGCTTCGGGGCCTCAAAGGGTGCCCGCCCTCCCACCACCACTCCACTTACCTGGAGCAGTCTTCTGGGGGCGGTGCGGATGGTGGCATTCGCTGCCGCCCTTCTGGCTGCCGCAGAAGCCTTGGTGGCAGTGCCAGCGGTTCTTGCTGCCACACTGCCAGCCGCCAGTGCAGAGGCCTCTGCAGCAGCACCAGCAGTGCCGGCGCCTGTCGCAGAGGCATCTGTGGCGGTGCAGGCACCGTCACCCGATGCTGCCCTGCTGGCTGCCACAGACGCCTCCGCGGCAGCATGGGCAGCAGAGGCACCGGCTGCAGCCTTCCCTACCGCCCTGCTGGCGGCAGCGGCGGTGGCAGCAGAAGGCCTTCGGAGGTAAGTGGGGTTGCGGGAAGGGGGGCTCAGGGAGTAGGTGGGAATCTCACTTTGGCATGCTTCGAATCATTTCGAAGCGTACCAAAGTGATTTCCAAATACCCAAACCCAAAGCGGCTTGCTGCTTCAGGTTTTGGGGTATTCCAGATCGTTTTCCTGCTTCGGGTAAATCCGAAGCGGGAAAACCGAATCTTTCCCCACTCCACACCCCTAGTTTTAAGCAGTTTTATGATGTGTTTTATAATGTTCTGCTTTTACCTGTAAGCCACTTTGGTTGCACTGATGCAAAAGGGTTGGACACATGAACGAACAAACGAACGAACAAAAGATGGTGCCTCAATGAGTGGCAAAGGTTCTAAACCTATGCATACTTATTAGGAAGCCTGTCCCATTTAATCAGTCTTGTTAGTCAAACAGTGTATGTAGCAATTAGATCAGCAGATCAGGATCTGAAAGATCTAAATTCAAACCCCAACTTGCCACGAAAGCCTAATGGTTGACCTTGGGCTGATCACTCTCTCAGCCTAACTTACCTCACAGGTTTGTTATTGTTGTTATGAGGATAAAAATGGAGGAGGGGAGAATAATGTAAGTTGCTTTGGGTCCCAATTGGGGTTTCTTTTGCGGCCACACTGCCTGCCAACTATGGCAAGCATGCTTGTCTGCTACTGCGCTGTTGCCTTGACCAAGACCAAGTGCTCAGAGTACCTGGCTGTGCCCGGTTGTTGGGATGAGTACAGTCACAAAATGTTTTTGCTAGAAACACAGGATGAAGCCTCTTATTTTTAAAACCACCTTCTTAACATCAAACCAACTGTACTTTTAATACAAAGACACTGATTGCTAAGACATTAAATGTCTATAATATTAAATACATGTTAACATTAAGGCTTTTCTGGAAATCTGAATTTTAGTCTTTTTTCCCTACGATCATATCATTTTGTGTCAATCGTATTTCTAAAAGATAAAAGAATCACATGTGACTCCTCCTTTATATGCTGAAAATTGAATTTGATGAATATCAGAATATCACTATTTTAAGTGCCAAAAATTAAAAAGACAACTTTATCATACATCATAAAAAATAAAAAAGACTTGCTGTTATACCTTTTTAATCATCCATTCAAAGAATTTCAGCAGGTGCTTGTCTCTGAATCAACAAACACACATGTACACTTTCACAAAAATGGCTAATTTGTTTTTCAGGAGGTCACAGAAATTGGTTTGAATCTGTAAAGTGCTGTTACAGAGTCAGGCTTCTGTGTAATATTAGAAGGCTTCTTGGAAAGGATAGAGCATGTTTTCAAAAATCAACTAATAACTGTAATAATTAAAGAAATAGTTAAGGAAATCTGATATCTGAAGAAGTGAGCTGTGACTCACGAAAGCTCATACCCTACCACACATTTTGTTTTGTCTTATAGGTGCTACTAGCCTACTGCTCATTTCTACTGCTATATACAGACTAACACAGCTACCCATCTTGAGTTAAAGAAAGAGTGGACTTAGTGTGATACTTTCTCTTCTGCTATTACCACCACCATAAATAACTAATGGAAACATTAACCCTTCCACAACCTCTGAAACATACACTATGCCCAATAAAATGTTACAGCCATCAATTTAAAGTTCTGTAAGGTACATATTAGCACTAAGAACACTAATTAATTGGTGTAATAAAAAGTCAAATAAAAAGGTACACATGCTTTCATTTTTATTTACTACAGGGACTTCTAGCAAAGAGTTCGAAAAGGTACACATATTGCTATCCCTATGGATGAGTAGGGAGTATAGCTAATAATGCTGTCTATGGGGACCAATTTGCCCGTACGTGTCTGGTCTTAAGGCCCCCATAGAATAAACATATCACATGCTACTGCTATGACTGTTATTATCCTTTGTTGTGAAAAGATCTGCCGCTTCACTTGGCAAAACTATTTTCTCAGGCTTCCTAGTGCCTGCCAACTTTGCTCTCACATCAGCTTTGGAGAAGCAAAAAGAGTCTCCGTTTATCATAAATGCTACCCCAGGTTCTCTAGTCCAGGAGTGTGGGAAAGGATAGCAAAAAACACATACCCACACATCACTTGCATACTCTTTTTTGGCCATCCAAGTATGGTCTTTTTGAATAGTGATGAATCATAGGACTTCATAAATTAAATAATGGCTAGTCAATAAAACAATTTTGATTATTTATAAGAATCAGCACTGATCTATGAGGAAGAAAAACAACTATCACACTTATATCATGGGGAGTAGTGCACGAATATAGGGCTTGATCATGTTACCATGTACATGTGTGCATGCATTCTGAGACAGATCTTTAAAGGCAATGCTGTTTCCAGCTTTGCTTTCCCAATTTTGCCAGGTCCTACTGGATTATTTTCAGACATTCAATGAAGTATTATAATGAACCCAGATTATTTTCCCATCAGAACCATGAGAGATTACCTATCCCAAAACCCATGTTTCATGTTTATTCCAGTGATGGCTGTTTCAAGCCCAGTTTCAGAAAATAATATGAACATGCTGAAGTCATACAGAGAGCCAAAAAAGGAAGTCTATAACAAATCAGCACATTCTTAAAACATATATACCACTAAAGGTGCCTGTTTAAAAATAAAAATAGCATTCTTACTTTGTTGCCCGTATAAACTTGCCCCAAACTGAGACAGCTGACCTGATGTTGATGGTGATGCCAACATCTAGATATGAAAATTAAAAAGTCAATCATAGTCAGGATAATGAAGTCTTTCTAAAGCACTACACTCTTAATACAAAGTAAGATAAGGTAGTTGTAAAATAACTTCATCAGCTCAAAGTTTTACCCCAAAAAACTAGCAAAACATTGTTATAAATACAGAAACCAAGTATTTGAAGGATGCCCATGCTGTGATAATACAGAGCTGCCATGGCTGAGTGCCACCTCCCCCACAAAACCTGCTCCATAGGTGGGGGAAACTCAGGAGAAGCTTCCAGTGTGCTAAAAGGAATTGCAGAAGGAACAGAAAACTGAGTCCTGATGTGCTTCAGCACATACTTGTGCGTTTCAGTATCCTACATACTGTCTTACCAACACTACCACCAAGCAAAAAATAATTTTAGAAAGCATTTAGGCTATGGAACTCTCTATAAGGCAGTCTGTCTTTGAAGTTAAGGGAACTAACTTCTCACTAAGAAATGCAGAATACATACATAGATTTCTCAAGATTTACTGCAAGTAAAGACTATTTGCCACCATTTTCTCACGTCCAAGAGTAATCCAAAATGAGTATTTATATCACTATGTGGTTCTTACTATAAATGTACATCAGTGATATGCAATGGAAAATTTTCCAATGCTGTATTTTCTTTGGAAAAGTTTCTGCCCCACATATGTCAATATAGTCTCTATTTAGCTACAGTTGTTAGGGCTTCTGTGCTGCAAATCAATCATGTTAGATGAGCTAAATGTAGGCCATGAAGCACTGACAAGACAACCCCCAGTGCTCAGTTCAACTGCCCATGGAGGAACTAAAAATTACAGCCCCTCCCCGTGCACAACGCTGTTGGCTCCTGGGCTTGGACCAGACTTGTCCCAGCTTGCCCATGGTGTTATTTCCCTTCTTTTGCTAACATTCAGTAACAAGCTGAAGCAAAATTGAGACTAAAACTGGTAACTTTTTGTTTCACTTTCCTTACATGAGTACCCCATTTCTTCTCTTGAGCTGGGGATGGTATAAGGGTTTGCATAATGCTTATTAGTTTTCTAGTGCTTTTAGTTACTTTAAGCTAGTCAAAATAATGCTAGAACATAAATACACACATCTGCTTGCATGCACACATTTCCATGTATGATTACTAGAGATGGGCACGAAACAAACCACGGAACAAAACTCTGTATGGAATGGCTGGTTCGTTTGCACCGAAACACGCATTCCATGGGAACGTGTTTTTACGGAACAAATGAATTTTTCCAGCCATTCCATGGCCGGTTCGGAGTTTCACAGACCCCGCACCGGTTTCAGCCCATCGGCTGAACCCAACATGGGGTATGTGAAACTGACAGCCCCTACGCAGGAGAAAGGGGCTGTCAGTTTCACAAATCCCATGCTGGGTTCCGCCGATGGGTTGAAACCAGTGTGGGATCTGTAAAACTGACAGCCTCTTTTCCTGCTGCCCGGGCTGTCAGTTTCACAGACCCCACACCGGTTCCAGAGCAGGGTCTGTGAAACTGACAGCCTGGACAGCAGGAAAAGAGGCTGTCAGTTTCACAGACCCCACGCTGGAACTGATGCGGGGGTCTGTAAAACTGACAGCCTCTTTTCCTGCTGCCTGGGCTGTCAGTTTTACAGATCCCATCTGTGAAACTGACAGTTTCACAGACCCCGCACTGGAACCGTGGGGTCTGTGAAGCAGCATGCCACTTTGGATTTCGGGGTTTTCCAAAACTTTTCCCCGAATATTTTTCAGGTGCACACCCCTAGTTGTCAGCATTGCCATACCTGACCTGTGGGGGCCTGCAAGACTTATAAAGTTATCCTAAACAGAGTTAGTCTAGTCTGAGTCCGTTGATTTCAATAGGATAAGACTGGAGAAATTCTGCTTAGGACTGCCCTATTAGTTTTCTCTCTCATGCGGTTCAATCCCTATCATTCATAGTTTTGGAGTTGAGCATCATAAACATGCTGGATACCCTGCTCTATTTTTCTTTGTTTAGACCACCTGATGCACCCAATCTTGACCCAGCTGATCTAGCCACATAGATTCATACCATAGTAACTTCTAGACTAGACTACTGTAAGATGCTCTACATCGGCCTGCCCTTGAAGACATTTCAGAAACTCCAGCTGACACAGAACCCTGCATTCTCTGTTGTGGCTTCCACCTGGAATAATGGCCTACCTTACAAGGTCAAGAAGGCTTCCACACTTATATTGTTCTGTAGTATGTTTAACAGAGAACAGTTCAGGGGGGCATTTTTATAAAGGAAAACAGAAGTGTTATGAAACATAATTGTTCAGGAATGCACTTCTTAAAAAGGGAAAAGAGTTTCTGATTATCTGTGAAAAAATTTAGGTGGTTTCTATTCTCCTCCTAATATTGCATTGTTTATTGGATGTATTGAACCGCTTTTATTTTATTGTTCTCTAAGTGAATGATCCACTATTACTGTATTATTGATTTTATGTATTGCAACAGTATTTATTGTATTGTTTTATTACGCTAATGAAAACTTCCATGAATATAAACAGGACAGCTACATCTCAGTTTTGTAACACTGTGGATAATCCTCAGGTTTTATTTCAATGGAATTCAATGTGAATGTGCAGGCATTACCAGAATGGCACAAGCAGAAGAACCTCTGGGTTCTGAAAAGGAGCATCTAAGGACTTTGAAAAATTTATGACAAGCAGATCTATTAAGTTATTAGTTATGACAACAAAATGGGCCCTCCATGTTGAGAGGCAGTTTACTCCCCAGCATTGGAATTAAACAACTGGGAAGAGCCATCACAATCTTATACGTTTCAAGGGGTATAAAGGTGACTCTGCTAATTTTTGCTCTCCTTACTGTAGAACACATTCCACTTGTTTTCTAATTCCAGGTTACCTGAAATATACACACCCAGATTGAGTTTTTCAGCCATACTGAACCATGCTGCAATCAGATAGCTTATAATACAGTTGGAAGAATCTTAAGCACAAGACTACATGTGCACCTCAGCATTTGATACTGGCTCCTATAAGTATTCCTGTTTATATTGAAACCAATGCCTACAATGTAAGAACATAAGAGCAGTCCTACTGGGTCAGTGGCCAGCCAGTTATTCTGGAGGGCCAATAGGACACAATGGCTAAGCCTTCACCCAATGTTGCCTCCTAGCACTGGTAATCAGAGATTTACTGCCTGATTATGGAAGCTCATTTTAGCCAATTAGTCACCAATGAATCTCTCCTCCCTGAATGTATCTAGTCCTTTATATAGATCTGAAATACATGGAGTACACTTGAAAACAGTATGAAGTTCTAGTTCCATGTGCCTGATTTTAGAAGGAAAAAACATTCATTTTAAACTTGTGAAAAATACACAAAGATTCACAAAACTTACATCTTTTTCTGATCGATGTGGAAACATCGAAGACTGGCTGTAGTACATGTTTTCATCGTGGTAGTCACTGTCGACCCCCTCTACAAACTTCTTTCTTGAAGCACCAAACATGCTGTTTGTCACCTAGATAACAAGAAAACAGTATTATGCTTTGTACATGGTTATTTGTAAATGAAATAAAATGTTTCCTTGGTTTACAGATGCTCTAACGAAAGCCTTGTTTTATGCTATAATGATTCATTCCTCAAAATACAGGAAAGGTTAACACGAAGACTATGGGAGGCTTCTCTTAAAACCAATTTGACACTGTAGATGCAACCCAATTCTTGTTTATAGCTCTTTAAATCAGTCAGGGGTAGGATTTGTACCCTCTGTTCTAATAAATAACATTTACATTCACAAAGATGTAAAAAACGCTTCATTAGCTGTATGCCCTGACAACCACCTGAAAGGTATAAATCTATCATCTCTCAGCTTCTACTGTACATCAGTAGTTATCAATTCAAATACCTGTTAGGCAATTCAAATACGTGTTAGGCAGGACACTATTAACACTTTATCAATGTGCATGTCTGGTTATTGTGGCAATCCAGACCACAGAAAGAAGACAAACTCCGGCACTTAGAGGATGGCTATATTAGACCAACTTGTGTTGTTCTCTCTCACCAGTGAAATTAGGATTCAGCAAAAGCTATTATTTAAACACTTTTCTACTGCACCAAAGAATATTCCATATTTCCCCAATACATTTAACTAGAGCTTTCACTTCACTACTAGCATATCCCATTGCACAAATCTCCTGAGAATGTAATTATCACCTACAAAATGGAATGCATATTTAACAGGCTCAGGGGATTATCTCCTCTTTTACTTTGGCTGAGCAAAGTGATGATAAGAAGAGAAATCCTTGATGGCAGCTGCTCCTAGTAAGGAAGAAGAAGAGAAGACTCAACCTAGCCAACAACAGTCATGCATATGGTAAAATAAGGCAGAATATTCTTTGTCAGATAATGCCACTTTCATCACTGCTTCTGAACAGGGAGAAATACAACACAAGAGCATAGTGCTCCCCCCACCCCCACCACTATAAAAATATTGTGTTCTCAGTGGTATGTCACTACAAGGCAAACAACTATGAATATAAAAGATGGCTAAATGAGGGGGAAACTAAAGAAATATACAAAGAGAATGTGAATAGCCAGGGCTGTCCATTCTAACATGGCTAGATTTTGTGTAGGGAAAGTTTTCTTAATCAAGGGTAGAAAGTGAACCAACTACTCATAAATTGGAAATAACACATGACTGCTTGCTCAGCTGATAACAGCCCAGGGAGTTCTCATCTTTGATGTAGGCTTAATGCTAGCTACCTCTTTGATGTAGGCATAATACCGGCAACTAGTCTCAATCATAAGTATGTGCTGAAAAAGTGATCGGAATAGCAAAACCAGTACAGCTTTAAAAACCACTAGACATCAACAGGTTGAGGAAGCAAAAGAGGCTTCAGCTATTCATCAGAAGATATAAGGTAAACATAGTGAATAGGAGTCTAATATTATGCAGACAGCAACAATTAACAGGATGCAGCAACTCCTAGCTACAGC
This sequence comes from Eublepharis macularius, assembly GCF_028583425.1. Classification (NCBI taxonomy): domain Eukaryota; kingdom Metazoa; phylum Chordata; class Lepidosauria; order Squamata; family Eublepharidae; genus Eublepharis; species Eublepharis macularius. Next base: position 63,052,580 of record NC_072798.1, read on the forward strand.
ACTAGGACAGGCCAGCAAGGGTACTGTCATAGGATTAGGCAATATAAGGCCTGAAATTCATACTCAGCTCAATGACTCGATCGATTTCACAGAACCCTGACAATACCGTATGCCACGGGCTGGTCACTGAGGAACATGGAGTGTATGGACTCCAAACAAAAGGTTCTGAGGCACTATAAACCTAACATGGTCAACTCCAGGTTTAGTTGACATTTAAGCATGGACACAGGTTTTAACAGCAGATACAAAACACAAAGAGTAAACCCTGGCTGTGCAAATAAGAAATAGTATGACAAACACAAAGTTGAATGTGAAAAAGATGCTACAAATCTAGCTTGATGCCTTATGTAGAAGCCTGATTAATCAAAGATCTGAGGGAATGTGTTTCAGAATATACTGCTTCATGAAAAGGTTTAAATAAAGAAACTTCCTGTACTATATTATAACTGTGTTAAAAGTGTATTATGCAAACTTGGATAAATCAACTATTATATTCCAGATGACAGATAAATTACATATTCGAATCTCCTCCTGTAGTTTGCTGTCATCTTTTCTAAGTTCACAAACCAAAACCTTCCACCTAAACACTGGGGCAGTTGATGGCACTTTTATCACAAACAACTGATGAACAAATCAACAGGAGCAGAGTTATACAAGCAGGGCCTTTTGCGAGTGCCACCTGGCAAATGGGCAAAATTAAAGAGCCGCCTGTGTACACACATTCTCAGTTGTGGCCCCCACGTTATAGAACGGCCAGCCTAATGAGATCAGGAAGGCCCCAACTCTAGATGCTTTCTGGTAACTAGGCAAAACTGAATTACTCAGAAGGGCTTTTTTTACACAGATCACAGGGCTGTGGTGTAATTCAATGCTTCAGAAAGATGCTTTTATAAAGGGGATTGTACTATACAACAGCATATAGTATGTATTATCGGTTTGCTGTATATATTACTCTGCTCCCCTGCACTTTCTACTTATATAATACCATTTTATTCATTGTTTAACATATGTCTAACACTTCTTGCTTTGTTTCAAATTTCTGTAATCTATTCTGATTATCTTTATTATAATCCTATAGATTGCACTGATTTACATCATGCAGACCACACAATCTCAATGAGAAACGCAGACCATAATCAATTAAATAATAAATCCATAAAACTATCAAAATTGCCTACATTGCCTACATTTACCTACATTGTCTCAAATGGTTATTTCTAACTCAGCTACAAAACAATGCCTTACATACAGTCTTACAATCCCATAAATTAGAATCCCAATCCAGTCATTGGCAGCAGCAGCTACCCATATACTGAGTCACTGGGAAGACTCCAGCTACCAACATGGAGAACTAGTGAAGAGGGAAGCAGATATGGTTCCCTTCCCAAGGGAAATCAGGAAATGATGACAGAGCTGCAGCATTGTGCGATTGCATGGATAGCAGTGGACAGCAGAACCTAGAGTGGACACAAGTGAAGACCTATGGATGGGGACCAAAGTGGTGGAGAAGCTGGAATTAACTTTTTTGCTTCCACGACATTTTCTTTTAGCATGTCATTTTCAGTTCAAAAATGCTTGACATGTTTTGCTAACTGTTATGATTTTTTCTGCTTTTTTAAAAATCACTTTGTCCTAAGATAAATGGTTGCAAATTTACTGATTCTGGCTGTGTATGGTGGTCACTATGAAACTTGTTAACTATGCCTGAAATCATATACTTGCAAATACAAATTGGGACAATTACTGTACCCCTTTTAAGCTGATGTATCAGTTATTAACTGAAACAAATATATGACAGCAAAAACAATTATTAATCTGTTAGGTAATATTTTGATAAGCAAAGCCAAAGAATTTGCATTAATTTCCAATCCTTACACTTTTCTAGTTAAATATCTATTTAATTCCAAGGGAATTTTTTTACTTCTAACTTATTTGGACAGAAAACAAATATAAGGAACTGACATGATGCTATAATTTCATCAACTATGAAAACAATGACAACCCACTGCCTCTTCCAGATTACTAATGATAAACAGAAGCATTCTTAAGTAGCAAAGTAAATAACTAACTTGAATGACAACTTCCCTTCCTGATGTACAATACAAGAAAAGTGATTTTCCTTACAACAGAGCTTGACAAATCCCAGGTTTATGATTTCCCATGAGAATATGTTTGGTTTTATAACCAAAAAAAAATGTTATGTGCATGAAATCCTTGTCACTGGTTGTTTATATGTTCACTTTACACCATTCAGTGGTGGTAGATGAATTCATTCTTAACCAGTTGCTTTTTATACTGGCGTTAATATTCAATTAAATTGAGCTTTTTAAAGCAACACTGAAATTATCAGAAATTGGGGAGAAGTTATTAGATTAACTATCTGTTGTGGTGATGACAACCAGGGTTACCCCATATTTATTTATACACTACAACAACACTTTTGTCATAACTTTAATAAAACTACAAGAAACTGTATAAAGTTTAAGATTATGTATTATGGAAGCAATATTGAGAAAATATGGTCACTGAAATACAAAATGCTGAATATGGAAAAATAGTCTGGCTCCTAAATTTTTGAGTTGGCTCACGGAGTTAAAGAAAAATTTGTCAAGGTCTGCCTTACAACATAAAGACATGACATGTGGCTGCACGTATGTGGCACTAGCAGATAAGATAAAATGGGAGGAGGCACTCTGTTTACATTATGGGATCATAAATGGTCAGTTAACAAGTAGTTTATATTTTAGTTTGGAAAATGATAGAATATTGAAAGACTATAAACATTACGTCAGAAAACAAGTTCTTCAAGCAGAGGCAAACTGATAGGCATCAAAATGCGCCCATGTAGATACATATAAATCTTAAACTATATGGATAATATATGTGAGTTATCTTTGAAGAAATTTAATCCATACTATGTTTTATTAATCATGAAAATCAGAGCTGGAAAATCTCAAAACACCTAACAATTCTGGCATCCGATATATTTTCTCCTTGGCAACAGCAGCAAAACCACAAAATTAATGTAAACACAGTTAAAATAAAAGAATCACCACAATTAAATCAATACATAAATAAGAACGACCCATTAAAACTGCAAGGGATCCTACAAAGAATCAGATAAATATTAACAACCCAGTTTAAAAACAAATCTGTCATAAGAATCTGAAAGCAACAGTGCCAACTAGGCATTTCTTTTCCCCACAATTTAGTACTTATTAATAAGCAAAACACACACCAATCCCAAATACTACTGTTCAGTCAGTTGGACATATGGAAAATTCACAGAAGTACCTAAGATTCAAGGTAACTTTTTAAATCCTGGATTCCATCCTGAAATATTTCATTTTATCATCTGTTTCTAATAATTTAAAGTATTTTCTAGAAAAACCTACACACACTAGGAAAATATCTACCTACCTAAAAACTGTACTTTTGCCCATTAACTTTTTTGTTTCTGTTGAAGCAAGCAAGCTTTGATGGACACTTCCTGTAAATGAAGTAGATTATATTATTAGTAAAATTCTGTGAATTATCAACATCAGCAAATATAAACAATCTCTCTCACTTTGCTATAATGAAGTCAAAGATAATATTAAAAGATGAAATCAAAATTCTAACGCTATTCTTAGAAGCTTGGAAAGGATATTTAAAAACATTATAGTTATGAAATGGGCAGCATATATAACTTATTTAAAAGCTAAGTATATTGAACATATTCATGTTCTACAGAACTTTAAGCACTAGGCAAGATTAGGTATACTTTCCACTAAGGTACTAAGCTACTGATCATTAGTAAATCTTGTGGAAGAAATTCCATGAGATAATTATGTGCTGCATGAAAAAGACACTTCATTTCAACATTACCCAATAGTAAAAAGTTTCACTTAATGACTTGAGCAGTAAATTCTGATAATAATCTCTCTCTTCATTCTACACACACTTCAAAGTTTTATATGCTTTTATCACATCCACACCTACTCATACACAGAGTTACACCCTTCTAACTGGCTCTTCAACTGACCCTTTAAAGTCTTCTTAGGATTATATTAACATATTTTCTCCAAAACAAACAAACAAACCTGATCCTTTTAAATCTTCCTTCATAGGGAAATATATTCTAACACAATCATCATTTTAGCGCCCTTGTCAAGTTCTATAAGATCAATGCTGAGACAGAGTGACCAAAACTGCATATAGTATTCTATCTGTGGTAATAATATGAATTTATGGAATTATGATACTTGCTGATTTATTTTAATTGCTTACTAAGTTAACAATGAATTTGCCTTTACGCTGCCACAGCACGCAAAGCAAGTTCTTTCTACTGATATCAACATCTCTTCCCCATGTAGTTAGCAGTCACACAGCCAATTCAGATCTCCACCAACAAAACCATGTATTACCTGCAAACTTGTCTACCCCACTTTTCACCCCAACTCAGAGTTAATGATAACTAAATTGTTCCAGTCTCAATATAGCTCATCAGAAAGAATAGTTAATTCTGTTCTGAATAAAGCAAGACTTACCATCAATTTCCCTGTGACAGAGCCAACCTCCTCTTACTCTGCTTTATCATTGGAAGTTGCCCCCTCCCTGTGTGCCAAAGAAGTGGTGGTATCCTTTGCCACTGTTCTCTAAATGCAAGTTCTTACATAGCACATAAAACACAAGACCGTAGGTCATTGGATCCCATCCAGAAGCCTACATCCAGAAGCGTGAGAGTAATATTCACTGAATAAAATGACTTATTTCCAAACAGATGTGTCAAAGAGTTCTCCCTTAGAAGAGCAAAAATTTTCAAAAAAGGTAACAGGCAGCCAAGTAGCGTGTATGATTTTAAAAACTTCTTCTGCAATAGCAATTTTATAAACCAGTAAAAGAACATGCTAATTCAGCAGCCCCTGCATTTCCCAAGGGAAGAGCAAAAATAGACATACATTTTCCCAATACCTCACTATATTCACAGAAGTAGCAGGTACTACAAAAACATGGATGGTGAGCAATGATGCCCTCTATTGCTCAAGCACCACATGTAGGAAGAGCGACACATAAAAGAGAGTGTAAACCAGAGAATTCTCATTAGTTCACACTCTGCTCCACTCAAACTGACAAAATTAATGCACTATGAAAACAGATTTGACTTGGACTCCATTAAAGGTTTTAATAGTTAGATTATTATCAGTGATTGGTGACTCATGTTAATTTTATATTGTGCAAGCCATCTTGAGGACCTTTTAAAGGCTATATAGCAGGATACAAAGAGAAAATATATATTACTGCAAAATATCCCAGGAACTGATACGTTTAAAAACATTTCATCAACTTAACTGTGCATTTCCTCCAATATTTATTAATTCAAAATTTTGCAAGAAATATTACAAAATATAGGAAACCATTGGCTACTCAACTCTACCATTTCTTGTATTCTTTAATAAGTTCCAAAGTGGTGTTCTCCTACATCAACAGTGTGTTGATGCACTTGCACAAGAGATACAGGAAGTTCTGTGCTTATTCTCAACCAATGATTTTAAACAATTTGCACACACATGCATGGGAACAGTAAGATGCAGAAAATAATCCCTGCAGCATAGTCACTGACCAAATTTGAAACAGATTTGTACTGCACTGTATATCAGGCCTCTATACTGTGAAATATTTTTCTCATTCTTGAAAATATAGAACAAAGGGACTCATTTTCTCACCAGACATTCCAAAACGACAAACTTAATCTATAGTTCCTTCCCTATAGTTAGGGAACCACTAACAATCACAGAATATCTGTGCTTCTGACAATAGCTCCACTTTCCAAACTGCCCTGCATCATCTAGCATTAGTATTTCTATTTACAAGACAGTATCTACTTAAATGCCCTGATCTGGATAGCCCAGGTGAGCCTGATCTCATCAGATCTCAGAAGCTAAGCAGGGTTGGCCTTGATTAGTAACTAGATGGGAGACCTACAACAAAGATCAGGGTTGCAGAGCCAGGCAACGGCAACCACCTCTGATAGTTTCTTGCCATGAAAACCCTGACAGGGGTCGCCATAAGTCAGTTATGACTTGAGGGCACCACACACACATCTACTTAAATGCTTTCATTTACTGTAGAGAGTTCCAGCACCATATTGTGCCTAGGAAGATCTGATGAAGTGAGTTCTAACTCACAAAAGTTTATGCTGGGAATAAATTTTGTTAGTCTTTAAAGTGCCACTAGACTCCTGTTGTAACTGAAACTGAGTTATCTTAATGTGTCTATTGAAAGTGGTATTATTTATTTAATATAAATTATTATTATATAAATTATTTATTTATAGTCCGCCTTTCTCACTGAGATCCACAGCAGATAGTACAGTGCAAGTGAAAATACAATTTAATCAAAAGCTAGGTCATTCACTGAGCAAAGTACAATAATAAACAGCAGTTAAGACATTCAATGAAAGAGATACAAAACGATACGATAACAGAAAATTTGAAAAACAAGCATAAAGCTAAGGATAGAGATGAAATCTTTCTTAAACAAGCATAACTCATTTATATGGTATGTTTTTTTTAAAATGTAAAGCACTGAGTCACTACTGACCCATGGGGGACATCACATCATGACGTTTTCTTGGCAGACTTTTTATGGGGTGGTTTGCCATTGCCTTCCTCAGTCATCTACACTTTACCCCCAGGAAACTGGGTACTCATTTTACCAACCTCGGAAGGTTTAGAAATGTGGAAGCTCCCTAGTAGGTCCTTGTCTAGATCGGCAGACAGTACCTAACAAAGTAGCGTATAGCTACTGAATCAGCCCATAGGTTAATTTATTTAATGCTGCATTCTGTTTCCAACAGCAGCTAGTCAGATGCTTCCCAGAAGCCCATAAAACAGACACAAAAGCAAAAGTCCTCAGTTGATTAATGCAGAAAGCCACAGCAAAGGGGATGGGAACAGCAATCATCCTCAACCATCCTCAGCCAGCTAGGAAAAGCCAAAGCCACACAATCTCAACACTTTGCAATACTTCTCTGCTCCTATAAATGCAGCCATGAAAGAGCTAATGTAGCAAGAGCGTGACACATACAAAAGTGAAAGTACAGGTTAGCGGGAGTCAAGAAGATCATTTAAAACCTCTCAGATATATTACATGTATGTGGGTACTCATAGTTTCAGTACAACCACATTTACTGAGGTTGCAGACACTCAAATTTCTCATGTACAAAGGTGTTTTCTTGAAAGTGTTTTTAGACATATACCACCAGCACACAATAGATAAACTGTTTCCTGTGTTAATGATTCTACTAGAGTGTGACAGTATTTGTTTTAAAGGTCTGTTGTTGTTTTTTTGTTTTTCTGACAACTCATAATTATGTTGGATATTGCCAAGTGGAAGGAAAAAACAGAACAGATTAATATTTCATGTATTTAATGTGAAAATGAACTAATAGGGAAAATCAAGATGACCAAGAATTACATGTGGAGAGAATGAGTATTTCATTTCTGATGAAGAGAACGTGATTCTCGAAAGCTTATGCTACAATAAAATTGGTTAGTCTTAAAGGTGCTACTGGACTCTTTTTGATTTTGCTACTACAGACTAACACGGCTAACTCCTTTGGATCATTTCTACTAAGAGTCTTTTCACACCCAGGATGTTAACTAGATGAGGTAAAAATACAACTCTGTGTGTAATTTACTTCCCCAACCTAGACTTACTATTAATACTGAACAACTGCTAGAGTTCTGCATATCACATGAAGCTATAAACCATAGTTCACATTCAACATACATTACATGTTCTCAAACAACTTTACTTCCACCCCAAGGTGACCTGGGATAGGTCACCCTGTTGTAATGTCATTGGTTAGTCCAATACAATAAATTATCCTTTAGGTAAAATTTTTAAAACTGGTATCTAATCAGCTTTTGGAATAGCTAAATGAATTTTAAAAGCTGCCTATGGAGGCTAGAATCAGCAAGCAAGCTTAAAAATAATCAGCCTAGAAGGGTATATTTGTGGCTTGCTGTCACCTTTACTATCATCTTAGTGCTCAGGGAACAGATGGGAACACAAATTGGAGAAAATTATATTGTTCCCTGTATCCTGGCACAATCAACAATGCAATGTAATGTAGTTAATAACAAGAGATTAGGACATTACTGTGTGCTGGCATTCCAGATGAAACTGGGTGTTGTAACAAAAAGGAGTGGGTAAATGAGAAGCAGACTGCATTGTACATTTTCTTCCCCTTACTGTAAAATCTGCAGCAATCCATTCATGTCAATACTAATTTAAAGATTACACAATATGAGATTTCAGGACAGCATTTAATTGATGTTGCAGAAGTTATGAAACAACAGTTCACTGCAACTCCCTAAAAAGAGTTTGTGTAAATACATCTGACATTTTATACAACTTATTTGATAGACATTTTAATTCAAATGCTGAAAAATGAATGTATTAGATAAGCCCATACAGCAGAATCTAAATGCTTCCTCAATACACCACAAAGCGTTAGTTCTCAGAGAATATTTGCCTTATCTAGAATTTGTCCACTTGACTGAACAAAGGCTATTTAGTTAACCACATACTGAACCTGCCGGGTAACAGTCAACGTTTCCCTTGCTGAACATGTTCCAGAAGATTCATCCAGCACTATTTCTTTTTTTAAAAAATCAGTTATGAATTGTTTGCACCTTTTATTAGTGTACTGTCATTGGCATTAGCCTGGGCTAAAGTGCAAATCTCAATTTACTATGAGGTTGACTGGATGACCTTGGCCCAGTCAGTATCTCTTTACCTAACCCAACCTACCTCACAAACAAACTTATTGTGACTAATGCAAGTTTTAGATGTCACAAATGCATTGCTTAAAGAAGAGAGACCTAATACAGTTGGCACAGATACAACACTATCAATCTCTTAACATGGTTAAAAGTTAGGAAGCAGAATGAAGCTTCTCTGATAACAGAAGTCTTACCTATTTTTTTCTTATTTACATCAAGAACTAATTGATATAGGTAAAATTATCTGAAAACCTCTAAGAACCATGGTACACAGATTTTGGTAAACAGCCCTTAATTGTGGTCACCTCCCACTCCTCTAGCATAGATTAGGGCTAGAAGAGCTGCAGGGAGTTGTAGTGGGAGTTGCAGGTTTTTGAAAGAAACAAGAAGCCCCTCCCACAGCTTTGGAGAACCTTCAAACATACACAGAGCACAAATGACCTGCCCTTTCTCCAAGGCTTTGCACTGTGATTGTCACCCCTCACCCCTTAAGAATGACTTCAGAACACAGCATAAAAGTGAGTTGTTCACTCACCATACTATGAAAACAAAAACAGCAAGAGGGAATCCTAATACTTTGCATTCCCACAAATCCAACATGAGGCAGACCACCTTCCTCCTCAAAGTCCTCTGTGTGTATGTCATGATGGGAGACCGGGTCTACACCTAGCATGATTCCCCTCCTCCTCAACACTGCATGGAGAACTCTGGAAAGAAGAGGGGTCTCAAGTTGTGGTGGAATTGGAAAGGGTGTCAGAGAAGAAAGTAATTCATAGTGGCCAACAGTGTCTTGGCATCAGCATCTGTGGGAATTCTATTCAAAGCTAGAAGGACCATCAGCTGAGAAAATAACCATTCAAACACTTTCATTCAATACACACTTAGCAATCATATCCAGTATTTTTTAATCATGAGGGTGGACTTTTTTGTTGACATTTTCCTTCATACTTCTGTTTAATGTCCTTTTCAGTATGGCTACTAAAAGAAAAGAACAGACCCCCCCACCCCATGCCCCCATATTCACCAACTGCAGCCAGGCACAAAATGGTGACTTGGAAGGACTGAGACTGTCACAATTCCCTGCTGCCTCCCATAAGCCATATCCTCAGGTAAGCTTCATTTACAAGCAAAAATACCTACACCTGAGAATTGCAGATCAAGGAATCCAGCATTCCTGAAGAAGAGTGACTTGACCTGGCCAGCATTATTTGTTCCTTCATAACTTGCAGACTGAAGTAACATAATACAATTTGGACAGAAATGACTTCGACAAGCACTCAGAAACTACAACTGGTATTAAATGCAGCTGCCAGAATTTTAACTGGCACTCTTCTTTACTCAAACCATATCAAGCCAATATTGATCCATTTCATTGGCTGTCTTTTTGCTTCCAGGTCCAATTCACAATCTGCCTTAACCTTTAAAGCATAGGCACATGATATTTGAAGGAACATTTCCACCCAAAAGCTTACATGAAGACCAAAGACAATCTATGTCATTCCACTACACACCTTTACAGTACAGCAGGTAAGTATTAGGGATAGAACTTTTCTTTCATAGCATCTGATTTTGGAAAGCACTCCCAGGGATATGGCTCAACTTACCTTACCTTTCAGGGCACTGCAAAGAACTACATTGTTTAGGAAGACATTTGCTGTAGACTAAATATAGGTAACAAATTTGGCTGTTCAACTGAATCCTGACTTGTGGATTTTATTTTTGTCAATATTTTTTAAAATTGGTTTTATGTGATTTTATTGTTAATTACCCTACAGGTTTTTTTAATGACAGAGGCAGAATATAATTTTTTTTTAAAAAATCACAACAGTTAATACTGATGTTATACAGCTAGAAAAACAGAGGCTAAGATTTATCTAAAAGACAATCTGCCAATAAAGAACACATATTCCAAGAATTTATTACTCTAATATAATAATAATTAAATGTATAAACAAAAACACAAACTAGGGTATAGTATTTCTTAAATACTAGTAAAATGTTTAATTAGCCCAACTAGACTCCAGCAACAGTATCTAAGATTATCTATTACCGGAAACAGCAATTTAAAAAAATCTAGCAAACTTGACCTATGGAAAACTTTGTTCTCTGCTCAAATGTAAAGCAAACGGCCACACAAACAAAAAAACAAAACCACATAGGATACTGCGATGCAATCACTCACATACATGCAAAGAGTCTACAACTGCATACCATGATTGCTGTGGTGAATCTCCTACTCATCTGTGGTGGGCATGATGAATTCCAACCCTTCTTCTTCACTTGAAGCTGGGAAGGGGAGAGCAATTCCTGTAATTGTGTTGCATGTCTCTTTCGAGGTGCTTTCACTGTGCCAGATGACCCCCCCAGCCCCTCCCCCAAACTTGGACATGGGAAGGTACCCTCCTTCCTCTGCTCTTAAAAAGGTTCTACAGATATCTTTGAACTTGTAGAGATCCTGCCTCCCCCATCTTCAAGTTCAGGAGGAAGGTTGGGGGGCTCAGTTGTGATGTGCTGCAGTTTGGAGGTACCTAAAAGGCACAGATAAGGTCCAATCCTTTTCCAGAGTTCAGAGCTAGGGAAGAACACAGGGAATGACCCCTGACCTTGCTTAGTGCTTCAGGTGTTTCTGCAGGACCTTCAAAATTCATCATGGTATCAGAGACAAGATCATGCCAGACTGCTGGCTGGCTATCAAGATTTGTGGATGTGCACAATTATGCACACGATCACATAAAGAATCTGACATGTCCATCATTACATGGGGGATTTTTCAACTTTTCGTTTGGTGGCAGCAGCCTGCACCACAGTAGTAGCATGCAAAAGTATTTCTGCCAAAGAATAACTGATTAGCAAGCCTTCACATTTAAAAAAGCAGCTATTATCACACCACACACTCCATGATCTCCATCAGCTGTTGCTCCAAAGTAGCCATTCTGAATTTAAGAATATAAAATAGTGCCAAGTAGCTCTCTGACTACTGGCCAGGGGAGGGGGAAGCCCTACAACTGAGGTTCTACCTGCAGATACCTATATAAAAGTGTGAGCTAAGGTATTCCAATCCAACTTTCAATATAATTATATTCAAAATTTTAGATGGTGCTTAATGTTTTCTGTTGTTAATATTCTTACCAGCAGGAGTACAGCTTTTAGCATTTTATGCTCCGGATCTAAGTTAGATAAGTTAAGAGTTTAATAAAATATCAGTTTTGAGACTAGATTTTTGCAATGACTATTAATCTTCTGAAGACTTCACAGTCCATTATACTGCTTCATAATGTATAACAAAATCAGTGATAAGAGCCTCCGTAAAGTGCAAACAAAGAAACCCTTGCCCTTAGAAGCCAGTTAATAGCAGCACACAACACAGCAAAAGGAACAGCGGTCTAAGGACAGATTTTAAAAGTAAATCATGGCTGGGATTACCCTATATATTTTGGCATTCACATACTTCTCATGATTGAAATACAAATGTCCTTTCATTTCCTTTACAGGACTTCACGTCACACTTCAGATATAAGGTGCTTCCATTTTGCTGTTCATTCCGGTACTCGTAACACCCAGCAAGATACAGAAGGAACAATATTTAAAAGAAGGGGTACTATCTAATGCAGAGGGGACAAATGTAGAAGAAACTGACCATTAAATGCTTAAAAAATCATGTACATAGTTGACGTTATATAATGATTTTCTTGAAATAAATCTCACTTGAGTCAGTACAATTTATGACAATCTCTTTCAGAAAAAATACCACTATTGTCAGCAGAAAGCAAGTAACTACAAATGACTTCTGGGAATACTCTTTTTATGCTTCTTATGACAATGTATTACAGCTGTTATCAAGGAAATTCTGGCATTTCCTCTCTTTAATAATTAAATTTACCTACAATACTATATATGCCTCAAATATTTAGGAGGTTCTGCTTTGATCCACTTCTTTGTCAACAAAGACGGTTTGAACCTTATGAACCAGCAGCAGGAAGTAACCAATGGGTATTTTTATGTCTTAATATTTAGGATCTAAAAGGAATTTTATCCTTTTTTAATCCTTTATCCTATGAAGTTTTTTAAAATATATATATATATTTTATTCTTATCCTATTTCAAATTTATTAATACTTCACCTCAAACCACTGGCTACAAGACTAGTCCTTTTTAAAGTTACATTTGGGTGGAAACCCACTATTGGGTTTTAATCTCTCTCATGCACCAACCTTATTCTGTCCAAGATGCTCTTAAAATGGGGTGTGTGCGTTATGTCAAATCTTACCTCCTTTATTTGCTGCTGAACCACACATACAGGCAAAAATCTATTTTTAAGACAATCAAAGTATAGCGTGTTACAACTAGAATGCAGGAGTAACCAAGGTGCTCTGTGTCCAGTTTTGTGTAGCAATGCTGTTTACATTGTAAAAGAATTCTAGCCACTCTTTTTTTAAAACCCTACACTGTGGTGCAAACAGGATTTTAAAAGATATAGATATGAATATGACTGGAATCATTAGAAGCAGCACTGTAAACACTATATTCCAACTTCCCCAGAAAGTCAGTCATTCTGAAATAAGTAGGATGTACTTATGAATAAATGTACTTACAATTGTACTTCAAAAGTCTATATATACACACAACTGGGGGACCCACAAGGGCCTGCAGGGATCTCATTTTCCCCTCCACCCAGCTGACCTTTTCCTCCTTCCTTTTCTTCTTCACACCCACCTTTACCTGCTTCCGTTTTCAGCTTTCCCTCCTCCACCCTCCCAATAGCTTCTCTCCTACGGTCCAATTGTGTGGGCCTAGCTGATCCAGGCCCAGTTATACAGTGGGGAACCTGCAAGGACTTGCAGGGAGTAATTCACTTTCTCCTATAGTCAGAGCAGCTTACGTAAGTCTCCTCACCTCTATATTATCCTCACAACAACCCTGAGAGGAAGCTTAGGCTAAAAGTGGGTGACCTGGGGCATGTTTCAGGTATGTAGAAAAATCTGTCTTGTCCATTCACGGTTCCAGTCTCCAGATTTAAGTATCCCCAGATCAGGACTACTTGGCTATTATTAAATATGATCTTATATCCTGCTATATAATATATTTTAAACCAAATGTCTTTTTTACAGTCTATGCAGTTCCATAGCTACTTTTTCTACATAAACCTCATTATACACCACTCTTATATATTAATGATTTTACAACCATTATGAGCAGGGTGGATTTGATTTAAATCAAACTGATTTAAATCACGATTTAAATCACTAGTCATTAAGGCTTGATTTAAATCATAGTTTTCTACATATAGACTAATTCTTGGTGGTATAACTTTAATATGCAAGTAGACGCCTGCATTACCGATAGATAAAGGAACTTCATTAAAGTATTCCCAAACTGGGTCTCTTTTACGGCCTGCTGCCATTATAGGTTTTTTCCCTCCAAGGAAAGAATGTGATAAACCTCAGGTCATACACACAAAAGATCCAAAGACTTGTGCAGTATTGTGCTCAAAAAGTTTCACTTTCATTTTGTACTGCTTGCCCCTCCCTCCTCACACTTAGTTTCTTCTTGTGCAGATCTATTCCACTCCAAACAATCAGAAAAATATTGTTTCTATTCACTGAACTTCTTGAAACTTAGCACTGGAGGGGTTGATTCTGCCTTCATAGGTTTGTAGAACAATAGGATTAAGGTCTTTTTCTCAACTCTGTTCATGTTATAACATTTTTGCTGTGAAGAAGAGGCATGTGATCTCTGCTGAGCTGACACAAATTCAGTTTTGAGAACTGCAAAACCAAGCATCTGTGATAACATCTTGTAGGCAGAGAAACTGCCCAATAATCTTACAAAAACCTCTGGAAGAGCATGACATTGTGAATGGATTAATGGAATTTATTTACCAAAAAAATTAACCATATACAGCCTTATTCTACATAATTAAAAACTAATCTTTATTTCATGATGGAATAACCTTTGGATGGTAATATATTTTCCTCAAAAAGCATTTTATTTTAAAAAAATCCGATTTAAATCAAAAAAATCCGATTTTTTTGATTTTTTAAAAAAAATCATTGATTTTTATCCACCCTGATTATGAGCATCAGCAATCCAGCAGGCAGCTGTTAATATGTGCTCTGAAAGAAATTCCCACAATGTTAATAGGGGCGTTACATACAACTTAACCACTTTTTTTTAAAAAATGCAAGGTTTAAATATTTTTCCTTCTTAAACATTTAAACTGTATTAATTACAGGAAAAACAATTTGCACATTAGGTGAGATAACAAAGTTCACAAAAAGGGTTCAATCGTTTTTGTAGAGAGGCACATGATTTTAAAAGCACACTGATACAGAGTGCTAACACAGAAAAGAAAAAAAAATGATCCAGCAATTTTACACGAGTTCATGGCATTTTATCAGTCAGTGGCTTCTTAAATCACAACAAAAGAAACTGAATTTAGTGTCAGTCCCCAGTGACTAGAAAGCACAGACACCCAAGAAAAGTCTAGCAGGAGCAATAACACTATTTCCTTTGAGATGCACTGGTTCAAAGAAGGCTGACAGAAAAGGTATTTTCATATGCACCAGTGTATGACAATAACATGCTATGTTCTTGGAGGCAATTCAAAGGCCTCTATAAAACTGACATATGGGCCCCAGATTAAAATCTCCATATTTAAAAATGGTGACAAATTTCTTAATGTTGATAACTGCCCCAAACTCAATAGCTAAGGCTTTGGGGACCACCAAACTTATGAGTAGGCTTCTTGAAAACTTGTGCCTGAGAGGGTGTCATTTCCAGTCTGAGTGTATCTGCATAATGTTGCCCAATGATATCTTATTACTTTTCTTATTTCTCCCCTCTGGTATAAATAGCAAAAAAAAATTAGAAGTTTAATTTCCATGTATATAATTTAAATGATGATGTAAGCACATGCACTGTGAAATTACCAAGCAAAATTTTGGGGATGGAGGCTCTCTACAACAAAATAAAAAGAAATGCATTAATGCCTACAATCAAACCTTCTTGAACTAAGATGGACCCAGTTTCCATATACTGAGCTATTATGTGGGAGAAAATAAACATTACACTAATAGCTAGCCTGCAAAGGAAGTATGCCTGAGAGCATTTTTTATGCTTGTTGGAATACTGAATACCTCAGCTTTATTTTAGATAAGAATATAAATGGTTAAAAATCAAAGATTTACCAAAATTGAATGTATTCTGTAAGTTCATGCCCAAGAAGGGAGATAAGGCAATGGGGAGCATCTTAAACTATAGCAAACCTCTTCCTTGCACTACCCCAGTGTATTTCTCTCACTAGTAAACAATGACCCAGAATACAATTTCCTGCTCTACTTTTGTTTTTTCAGGAGATGTTTAAATTTGACTACGTTTATTTCAAGATGATTTAAAATATTGTTTGAAGTTTTTTTTAATGATTTTCTTAATTTTTCTCATCACTAGTAGAAATACTCTGGACTACTCAGCTATTTTTTTTTAAATCTGCATTATAGTGAAATAGAGGTAAGTGTTCCTATTTCCTTGAGAACACTGACTATGGGGGAAATATTTTTATTTCATGATAAAAGTACTGCCTGATATAACCGATCATGTCCATATGAATATTTACATCACTTTAAGGAAAGACTAAAAGTTCAGGATTATTCACTCTTTTTGTGGAAATATAAAGATTAGCTAAGCAACAGCAGGATTCCTAAACAACATTCACAGCATGATCTTGCACACAGATCACTGCATCACCCAGGCTTTATCTCAGGCGAATATGCATAGGATTGCAGCTTCAGTCACATTCATATGAGTGCAACCCAAAATTTTAGCAACGGTCAACAAATGTCATTCAAAAGTTTTCAGAAAAATGACTATTCATGTGGACAGTTATATAAAGTACTTTTACAGTATAAGTCCAGGGTGTCACTCTCTTTAGGATTGCAGTGTAAATTCCTAAAAGTCTTAGTTCTTCTCTGCAGAAAACTTTGGTTCTCATTTTTAGATTGATAGAGTTCTTGTAACAACAATATACACCTGTACTGAACGCGGTCTATAGATTTGGCAAAATTTATACATGCAGACTTAGTAACACCATGCATTAGTTGAAGCACTTCTAATGTGGCCTAAGTACCTGCACTCCCCCCCCCCCAGTTCCCTTCTCTAGCTTTAGAATTCCATTTTAAAAGTTATGTATCACTATATTCAGTAACTGCCACATGGTGTCAAGAATGCTTGGAAGTAAAATGCAACATAGTTATCATAATCCAGCACTCAACTTTTGAGATCACTGAATTTACATAAGTGCTAGTTGGAAACAACTGGGGAAAAAACTTCAGTTGTAATTAAGATACTGCTTAAATGAGCAAAATGTTATGTGCCACCCCATCCCAGCACTGGTTTCATAACCAATAACCATCCACTGAATAAACCATTAATTGACTATTAGCATAGTATAGTTGTAAGAGAGTTGGACCAGGTTTGCATCTTCACACTGCTATGGAAGCTTGCTGGGTGACCCTGAGGTCACACCATCTCAGCCTAACCTATCTCACAAGTTTGTTGTACGGATAAAATAGAGAAGAGGAGATGATCTAAGCCACTTTGTGTCCCCAAAGGCTGGGTAGTAGTAAATAAATTCAGTTTTTTCATGCATACAATTATGAAACCTATCACCAAAGGGTGCAAGATATTTTCTCCTCAAGGATCTTAAAAACCTCACTAACCATCAGAAGGCCTGGAGTATTTACTTTGCATACAGAAGGTCCTAGGTTCAATCGCTTGCATCTTCAGTTAAAAGGATCAGGTGATGTTAAAGACGACTTCTATCTGAGACCCTGAAGAGCAACTACCAGAGCAGACAATAGTGACCTTGAAAGACCAATGGTATGTCTCAGCATAAGGCGGCTTTATTAGTCAGAGAAAAAGAATGAAGATGCAAAAAGAAGGTGTAAAAATAATAGACCTCCCAAATGTATGTTTTGATATCTGTACTCTTACTGCTGAAAAATCCTACACTTGCTCATGGACAGTGACACATGTGCTTTTGAAACTTAATAACAGAAGAAACAGCACTAAACAATAAGCCTAATGTTTTCCTCTCATTTGTTGTTTACGCAAGACAAATGCAGAAATGCCTTATTTTCTACACAGCACAAAACAAAACTGCAATGTAACTTCCGTATACATGATATTCTGATTCTTAGTTAACTACATTACATAGCCTACTAAAATGTGAAAGAGTAAAGAATAAGACAGAAAAATTAACACAGCAGAATTATACTCCTAGTCAAAGTGGGGGGGGGCCTCACCAAAGTCCTGATTTTTGTAAGCCAGCCTGCTTCACTCAGGAATAACCTATTGGAGATCTCTAGAGAGAGGGAGGAATTGGTGGAAATTGGCACAACTTTTTAAGTACTGGCATCTTTTAATTTTTTTACAAAAAGCACTTGCACTAGGTATCCTGCAACCAGACATTTTGCAGATTACAATTCCTAAGAGACAAATTAATATTCTCTCTCTAATAATTAGCCATAAGGCATGTTTAAACATCAAAATTGTTGGATATTATCAAAAGTCAAATGATTTGTAAGTTTCGCCTCTATATTTTCACACAGAACATAGGCATAACCAACTTTTCACATATAAAAGTAATCCAAGAACAACAACAAAAACAACAATTAAGTGCAAGTCCATGCTGATGAAATTATCACTCACTACATATACATATATAAACTCAAGTCTCTTAAAGAATCCCATTTTTCTTTAACAGCAGAGCATATCAACATAGTTCACCCCCCTAAAGTCATTAATACTGCTAATATAATTCACCATTGTAAAGTTAGTTATTACTAAGAGATATTCTCCATTTAGATATCAAAGTCAGGGCTGTGTTTTGTCTCTGCTCTGTTGTTCATAATACTTGTTTACTAACCTTATTTTTCCTATTCTTGTGAACATTAGAAGACACTTGATATTATTTCAATATGATATTCTAGATCTGTTACACACAAATTTTATCTCCCACTTTCCTCAGACAATGTAAACTCTCTTATGCTGGAAGTACATTAATTTTTCCTGCTGAGGATGTTAAAACAGTGATACTCACTAAGTGGATTCAGGAGCCACATGCGGCTCTTTTACAAGCCACCTGCGGCACCTCTAAGCATTGCTCCCCAATGTCACATCCAGCCCACTTCCAAGAAAATAAGCAAGGCCTATATTGTTGGCAGGTGGTTGTCACCTTGAAACAGATGCTGCTAAAGGGACTCAACAGCAGGTAAGCTGCACACCTCCCTGAGTTACAGGGCCCATGCTAAGGATGGACACAGTGATGTGGGGTAGAAAATTTTCAAATGCTTTATTTATTTATTTTTGTGGGAAAATTTCTGCCCCCCTCTTGTTTACTGATAGTTGTCAGGGCTATTGTGTGGGCTAAATGAGGGATATGAAGGATGGACATGCTCTAGTGTTTGTACATGGTCCAGGCGTGTATATGGTGTATTTCCTTCTTGCTAATATTATACAAATGTTTAAATTATTTATTTAAATAGGAAATTTTCCCAATTCAAATTTTCTTAGAAACCCCACATCACTAGATGGATGGAAAGGGCCCATCCTCTCAACACCACCCTCCCTTTCTCTGCAACCTTTAAACTGTCATCCCAGCTCCTGGGCAGCTTGCAGGAGAAAAGCAAGCAGGGTGTGGATGAGAGAGTAAAACCACTATGGCAGCCATCTAGGAAAAGAGCAAGCTGACTTCAGAATGCACTATGGCTAATTATCAGCAAAATATTTCCAATTTCAAGTAAAGACAGAAAATTTTAACTTCACAAAATGCCTTAAATACATTCTAGCTCTGTGGAATGCCAATTACACAGGCTACATTCAAATGGCAAACACATCATTGTTTGTGATGAAAATGAGCGAGGAAATGAGTTCATGTGATTCTCTCTCTTTTGCACACTACTAGTGATCACTTCCTGGTTTAGATTCAGTCTGATATAATGTCTGAAAGCGGGTACTTTTATAGGCCAGAAACAAATGACAGTTTGTCAAAGATTAGACATTGGTTTAGAATCCTCATATGCATGCAAGAAACAAACCATAATTTGTTAGAGAACCCAATTCAGATGTTATGTCAAACTGTGATTAATTTGAAACTAGGAAAGTCTTGAATATTGACACAGCACACAAGGAGAACAGTAAATGCACTTGAAAGGCAAAGAACCTCCTGTTCTCATCTGAACACAACCTCAAAATGCAATCCTAAACAATGGGCTTAGAAGGGTGTAACTGCTTAGGATTGTATTTGTCAGTCTACTACAGTGGTTTCAACTGTGGTCTTTGGAATAAAAGTATTTACTGATACTTTTTTTGAACAGTTCCTAAGAAAATTATGAAAACGAAAAAAAAAATACTTGAAGTTTCTTATAATGTTCCATGAGGAAGATGCAAGATCTTTTTTTAGTTTATGTTTGTAAATCTTGACCCTTAACTGTCTGTTTTCAGTAGACAACTTAGATGGTAATTTCAAAGTATGAAAGGAAGTTAATTGACCCAAGTGAAGAGAATCAGGTTCCAGAAGGATAAGCAATCAGCCAGGAAACTTCTTGCATAAAGTCTGCAAGAAAAGTCTCTGACCTTCTGCAATGTGTTGACAGCAGACTTGTTATAACAACCTTTAACCACTCCGGAGTGGTTTTAACAAGCAGCTATGACACAAATATGGAGACAACACAACTGACCTCACCCCAAGTGTCTTATGCTTTGAAGACAACAATCTGGCTATGAAACCCTATCAAAGGAAGATCTCAGCCTCTATGTCCTATTGTTAACCCTCAACACTAACTGTTTGGTCTGTGTGCAAGACAAGGTGCTGGACTAGACTGACCACTGGTCTGATCCAGCAGTGCTCTGGTAGGTTAGATAAAATTTTACTCTTTGAAATACTGATATTTAAAAATATAAATACTTTTGATATTACATTAATTTTTGCTAATGGTAAAATATTCAAGCATGTTTGTCATATTCAAACAATAACTGTATATCTAACAAACATTATAGACAAAGCTACAAGCAGCTCAACCCAACCACTGCCATCATAAGCAAAGTTAAACCCTTCTAAGCACACTGATTTCGACAGACTCAGAAGGGTGCAACTCTGCTTAGTCTGAGATTATAAAACACCAAGTATAGCATGGGAAAACAGGAGGGGAACAAACTTTTAGAAGTTGAAGAGAAAACATTAATATTTCATTGAACAAATAAAAGGTATTATTATCTGGGTTCAGAACAGTATGCAGACTTAATCATTTTTATGTAGAAATTGAAAGAACTAATATGAAAGCTCAGGTAATAAGCAGCCCTACAATATAATTAAGTAGCAGCACTAAATCTGAGTGTTACACCTTATACTACTACTAGCAACAGAGCCCGTTGTGGGAAAAATACAATGGGCTCTAGAAAGCGGAGGGCGGGCAGGCAGGCATTCCCTCCTCCTCCTCCGTCACTGATCCCAGCTGTATGAAGGCAAGGAAGGAGGACATTGCCACATGCTCCACACCTGATCCCGGCCTGGGCTTCCCACCATGGCACACTCTCTGGAGATCTGGCTGCCTCAGCTGGGCTTCCCTCCATAGCAGCGCCCTCTGGAGGCACACCAGGGTAGGAAATGAGTTGTCTTGAATACACTTAGCCTTTTATATAGTAGGACTGAGGAATTCACTGCTATATCAACATCGTACACAGGAAGTGTAGAGAGACAAAATTTACTACCCTTTTTATTTAAGTTTGCTCCATCTCAGTAAATAACATATGCTTTAAAATAGTGCAACTGATGTTTATTTCTCTAATCAGAAATCAGTCTGAAAAATCCATAGCATTAATCTGAATTTTCACTCAGCTTCAAGAAATGGAAACTGCTTAAACTGGGGGAAAAAAACCTTTCCGACTCTTGTAATATGTTAATTTGTTCTTTGGCTTTGTGCATATTTAAAACATCAATTTCTCTCACTTGACGCAAAAGATGGAGAAATTCAAGGTAAGCAAGGAGAAAGGAATTAGAGGCTGCCTTGTATAAGGCTCCTGCCACCATGTTGCATGAGCAATATGCTTGGCAAGCTCCCAAGTTGCAATGCTGCACCAAAACCTTGAAGATGTTTTGTACTCTGCAACATTTTAAAGTACTTCTGCAACATCAAATTCAAATTGTATTACCAGTTTATAACCCATTCATCTATAGGAGAAAAGTTATCAGTACTAACAACTGACTGCTACCTTTGATTCTTAAAGCCAAAAGATTTGTAGCACTGAGAGCTATAAGTACAGCAGCAGCAACAACAAAAACACTGGTTATAAGAAGTGTTTTACTCATCATTCCAAAAAAGATTCCATAAAGGTTTTTGATTAATATTGCTTCCCCAACCAATTTCCAATTGTTCTATATGAGATGTCAGGTACCAGTGGGTGGAAAGGTATCCATTTTTCTTTCCAGGGCTTCACATCTTTAGTAAGCCCATCAAAAGAAGAGGGATTTTCTGACATAAATTGAAAGTTGCACCTTTGTAACAGATAAGGGGTGGGGGCGGGGGGCCAGCATGGTGTAGAGGTTAGACTGCAGGACTAGGAAGAAATTAATTTAATCTACACACAGTATGAACTTCACTATGTGACTGCAAGCCAGTCACTATTTCTTGGTCTAGCCTACCTTACAGAATTGTTGTGAATAAAAATGGAAGAGGAAGAGGAAGGTAAAATATAATAAAATAAAATAGCATCAAATTTAGTCAATAGTGTAATTGTACAGTTTTGATCCAGAGGAGTTAGCCGTGTTAGTCTGTAGTAGCAAAATCAAAAAGAGTCCAGTAGCACCTTTAAGACTAACCAATTTTATTATAGCATAAGCTTTCGAGAATCAAGTTCTCTTCATCAGATGATCAGGCATCTGATGAAGAGAACTTGATTCTCGAAAGCTTATGCTATAATAAAATTGGTTAGTCTTAAAGGTGCTACTGGACTCTTTTTGATTGTACAGTTTTGAGCATCTCTTAAATCTGATTTGATGCTAGCTGCTAAGAATTTTTTTAATAAAAAGAGCATCTACAAGATCCACCATGAGACCTGTTTAGTCACTGTTGTACAAACATTTACCTATATTTTAAAGCTGATGGCTTAATTCAACTAACACTTGATCGCCTGACAGACTAAAAATAAAAGGAGGGTTGCCAACTCTAGGCTTAGATTTTCCTGGAGATTTGAGGGTGGGGAGCACAGAAACCTCAGTGGGATATAATATAATGCCAGAGAGAACCCTCCAAAGCAGCCATTTCCTCGAAGGGAACTGATTTCTATAATCTGGAGATGAATTGTAATTCCAGGAGCTCTCCAGGCTGCACCTAATGGTTGGCAAACCTAGCTGGCCCACAAACAAGTTGAACTGTCAAACTGACTTCTGTTATTTGAGTTGAAGCATGCCAGCCCTCCTCTGATTTCAGTATTCTAATGCTGAAATCAACTGATCAAGTATTTGATGCTGGTTGTCAAATATTCTATGGTTGAGAATGTCACTATATAGGTAGCAGTTTACCTATCAGTTCATTATTGTGTAATTTATTATCAAGGACAGGAGCGAGGCCTACTTGTCCTCTAGCCCTGCAGCATCAGAGGCAAATCAAGCAGCATAGCAAAATTTCTCCTACTGAACACTTGCTATAACTGCAGACTTCTCCAATCTGAAAAATTAAATTACAGCAGACTTAAACATTTTAATAGATGCTATTGCTTTGCTTGGTTTCTTTTTTTAAAAGTTTCAACCGTAGACTGACAACATTATGAGAGAAAGAACCAATTGGTGAATCATTCATATTTAACCTAATACTGTTAAAATGCATCTTAAAAGTACAGTTATTTCATAACTATCTCTTTTGTAATTATATCAATACTATCAAAGCATTGTTTTTGTTGTTCTGAAAAAGTTAACATTTTTAAAGTACATGACCCAAATTTAACAGCACTTGTCCAGTCAAGAAACCAAATTATTCTGACTGATCAAATGCCCAATACCAAATCAAAGGGATTTAAATGTGAAACCTGACCTGAACATGCTGGTGTGTAAATAACTACGTTAGTGTTAAAGCATCCTTCAGCTACCTATTTTAGGTTCAGTGTATTAATTATATAATATTTAGGAAATATTTTTAATGAAATACAAACATACATGCCCAGTTAGTGAGATACCAGTGAGAACAAGTATATTTTAAGTCCTGGCAAGCCAAAGCCTTCCCAACCTTCCAAGGCATCATTAAAAGCAATTGTCTCTTGCCAGATGTTATCAGGTATTATTTGCACTGCACTTCCTTGGTACCTACAGTTTGCTCCTTTTTCCTATGCTATTTAACAACTCTAGTGAATTTCAAGGTCATGTCTCATACACAAGAACTGCCATCTAAACCCATCTACATTATTTTTCTATTGCAGAAAGATAAAAATGACTACTCAACACAAAATAGTCTGCAAAACCTTTAACAACAGCTTGATATGTGGACATTAGCAGATTATTATGGCATACTAAACTGCTGTTAAATGCCCAGAAGCAGGCCAGGCCGTTTTTCTACCAGCTTGGTGGCAAATTCCCCCACCTCCCACCCTGGGCAATCAATCCATTACAATCTCTTTCACAAGATACAGCAATCCTGTGGATGTGATTTCTCTCACTGAGTTGTTTGCAATGCTTATGGATCACCAATTTTAAGATTACAAATACAAATATGACTAGGGTTTTCAGTATTTAATGTCGTACCAAATTCAGCCCTATAGCAAGTAGCATTCTATGCATACCAAGCCTTCATAAGAGAAGTGACCAGAGGAAGCAATTTTATGCTGCTTATAATCACCTTAGTCCTGACAGTTCATTGTCCAACTGCTTCAAATCAGAAACCTGTCCAATCAGCCTAATCAAAATAAATTACCTATATTTTGCTTAAAATTAGGTTACTATATTTTAATAGGTGAAATCCCCACTCTGCTAGAAAGCTCACTGGATAATTCTCTTACTGAGTTGTTATGAGGATAAAATGGAGGAGGGACCATGTGCACCCCCTAAACCCCTTGGAAGAATTGCGGGGGGGGGGGGATAAAATTAAGATCTTCAGAAAAATTAATTAAAAATAATAAAAGTACTATATTTACAGTGTGATCTTAGGCAGATAAAAACCATTCTAATTCTAATGAAATCCATGGATTAGCTGGAACTCTGCTAAGAAGCACATTGCTAGATACTTTAGTTCCAAAATGCTAAATTATTACAGCATTAAAAAAAATACTAGCCCAAACTAAAAAGTCTTTCAGTTTATCTTTAAAATGGTAAACGTGAGAAGCCACATGCAGTCTACCACTTGTATACATGGATCCTCTGCATGGAACTACCCTCTGCAGGGCTACCCTTGAGACTGACCCGGAAATTGCAACTGGTCCAGAATGAGGCAGCATGGGTCCCTATGGGATCCCATATAGGGCACATGTTCATCAGGAGCTACGCCAGCTGCACGGGTTACTGGTTGAGCTCCAGATCAAGTTCAAGGTTCTTGTTATGATATTAGAAGCCCTAAGCGGACAAGGACTAGCATATCTTTGGGACTGGCTCATCTCTTATATCCCCTGGAGGGCCTTAGATTCCTCTGGCCATCATCTGTTGGTGGTCCCCGGCACAAACAATGTCCACCTGTCCTCAACCAGAGCCAGAGCCTTCTTGGTTCTGCCGCCTGCCTGGTGGAACATTCTTTCAGTTGAGATCCAGGCCCTGTGGGATCTGTTACAGTTCTGCAGGACCTGTAAAACAGAGCTGTTCCGCCAGGCTTATGGCTGAGGCAGGAATATTTTGGCTTCCCTGCCCCTGAGGTTCACTAAGGGAAAGAATAGTTGGTTAATACTTAAGTTCTATCACAGGAAGACCCTGTTAACACTACTAAATCATTTGACCAATGCCTAAATTGCTAAAAACAGAGAACCAAGTAAGCTAAAATTATAAAAGTAAAGGTGTTCATACTGACTATGGTATGGAAGCTGTTTAGTGAATCATCAAAATTATTTGATCTTAGAATCATTCAGAGTTCTCTTCACAGTTCAGATTGTACTTCTCATTCACTGGGGTATCTCAGAATACAAACATTTTTAATTACCTTTAGCCTCATGAAATGTCATTAGCATGGCAGACTATATACTGAGATACCATAACCAAACCAGGAAGTGCTGGAAAATTTCTGAGAACAGAGACCAAGAGCTGGTTCAGACATTATAAACTGTCTATACTGAAAGCATTTCCATGTAGGAAAAAGTTTGCAAACAACAAGCAACTCATAATATTTGATAACTATACAAACATCAACTACATATACCACTCTGAAAAGCTACAGACTATCATTCTTGAAATTATCCTTAGTATAAACTTTTGGTGTAATGCATATATTACAATTTTTAAAAACTGGTTTACATTGCCTCAAACATCTCTCCTTTTTTAAATAACAAAGAGAAATTCACCATCACATTATTTATGAAGGAACTTAACAGAAAGAAAGTGTGGCAGTAATAAGATGGGAAATTTTGAAATACTTAATCTGAATCCTTCAAATGAATTCTATTTTATTAGTGATTATATTTCAGATGAAGATGTTTCTTATGAAGACACCTGCATCCAAAACACCTAGGCATGTTACTCATTTAGATCAGTGGTCAATCAAAAAATGTTTTAATCACTTAGCATTGAGTAAAATAGAACTTACTCCCAGATAAGTGTAAACATAACTGCAGTCTCAGTCAAAAACAAACATCTCACAAGTTTTCCAAACAATTTATGTGCTTATAATTGTTACACATATTATAAAGGGATGTATTATAGAATTATCTATTGTTATGAACATCACAGAACTTATCTATGAAAGTTTAAGTATTTTACAAAATTATTTCTGTTTAACAGACAAGTTGCGTAGTTTAAACAAGACTCACATCAGCGAAAAAAAACCAAAGTTCTGTGCAGATACAGTCAGACTATAAGGAACCTGGAAAACCCTATGTAGCTGGTATCCAAATATCAGTTAAACATCAGAAGAACAAGATTTCAGTTATGTAAGTAGACCATAGTCATCAAACAGAAAAACTAACTTTTCATGGTCTTATAAACATGAACACTTATTCCTATCAAAAGTCTGCTTCCAATTTCAGGGCATATTAGAAATTTAATGAAAACTGATGCTTTGTCTGTTTAATTTTCAGTATCCGGATTTGTGAGTAATGTTTATCCCTTAATGTTGTAAGTGAATATGGAGAATGTACAACTTCATCTAAAAGTGAATTTATCTCAATGCACTACCCCTCCCCCCAAAATTCCTGCATGTAATCAAAACATCTTTCAGACTGAAACCTAATTTCAAATTCCTATTTCAATACCAAACGTTGCTGTCTTCTTTTTATCGCACAGTAAATAAAGTGACAATAGTTTTTAAAATGGTTTGTGTGGGGTTTTTTGTCAGTTCCTTAAGTTTGGTCAATTTCATAACCTGTTCTGTATATATTTTTTAAAGTTATTTACCCATAAAAGAAAGATCTGGGAGTAGTATCACCTAAAGACCAATGAAATTTCCAAGGCATGAGCTTTCAAAAGTCAAAGTTTCCTCTTGAAAGCTCATACCTTGAACATCTAGTTGGTCTTTAAGGCGCTATTGGATTCGGATCTTATTCCTTGACTGCA
This sequence comes from Eublepharis macularius, assembly GCF_028583425.1. Taxonomy (NCBI): domain Eukaryota; kingdom Metazoa; phylum Chordata; class Lepidosauria; order Squamata; family Eublepharidae; genus Eublepharis; species Eublepharis macularius. The sequence goes on from NC_072798.1 coordinate 63,080,081, forward strand.
CAGCAACACCTTACGATTACCCATAAAAAACAGACTGGACTGATCTTATCCACTTTTCTGGTGACCAAACAAGGGAACCCTTTGGAACACCCCACCCACCCAAAGGTTACGCCTGGGAACAGAAGATCCACAAGGATAAAAGGCCAAATAAAACAGAAGCTGCAGGGAAAAAAGGAAAAATGGGCCAGATCCCTCCTGCCCCCTCAAGCCACAGGAAAAGATGGAAGTATCCATACCACTGACTTCATGCTTTCTCCCCATAAGTTTTCCTTAATGTTTGGAAAGTGCAAAGCAATTAAAATGTTTGGAAAGTATAAAGTAATTAAAACGCTCATCACTTTCTTCTGGGGAAATTACAAGGCTAGTATAGGTGAAATATTAGATTCCTAGGAGACCACAAATCTATGATAGATAGGCTGGCATATTTCAGAAGTGTATAGCCTGGTCAAATGCAAAATTAGGCCTACTGAAATCAACTGAATTTCAGTAACTGAGCATAAGACTGGGTTGTTTTGCACATACGCAACCAGGTGCTTGGATTTTTAAAGCTCTCCCTGTGAACTTTAAGTAATGCTTTTACACCTAATTCCTAAAATTTGATATTCACAAATGCTACGTCACAGGACCAGTAAGAACTTTTAAAAAGCAAGAGGTGTGGGGAAGGGCCTCAAACATATCTAGTACTATTGAATTGTGACATGTAAATTATAGAAAGCAAACGTATAGGAAGAAAAGTACGTTATATACATACAAGGCCCGATCTCCAAACTTTAAACACCAGAACGGTAAGAGAACTCCACCGCAACATTGGAAGTCTGCCGTCTCGATGGCTGCACAACCCCGATCTCCCCAAACCCCGACTCCTGCTCAGGCAACGTGACAGGTCCGGTCACATTACTGCACACCGCCTCGGCTCGAACAAAGGGTTCGCCTTGCGTTTTCCTCGGGAAGGGGGGAGGGCTCTGCCGCTTTCCCACGTCCCACCCCCACCTCCGTTTTCGGCTTATCTCCGGCCAGCCGCGGTGCACGCCGCGGAGCGAAGGCTCTCAAAACAAAAACACGGCCCAGCACCGCGGCTCACCAGCCGGCAGAGGCCGGAGAGCGCGAAATGGCTGGTTTTGAAGTTTGTTCTGCAAACCTAGTCGGGGCCCGGAAGAGGACTCTCTGAGGCCCTCGGGCAGCGGCCCAGAGCCGGAGGCAGCCACCAGCCAAGACGGGGGGCCCTGCTCGTGCCTGGCCGGTCGGCCTCCCTTGTCGCGGGCCGGGAGGGGGGCCTGAGGAGGACGCCAAGCCTCCCTGCCGCCCCCGGGAGCCCAGCCCGCGGAGAAGGCCCGAGAGAGGGGGGAGAGCAGAAGCAACGAGGCGGCGGGCAGCCGCTCCATCGGTTCCTTACCCTGCGCCCCAGGCATGAGGGGGGAACGAAGCGCTCGGCCACGGGCCCCGACCTACGCTCACACTCCAGCCGCATAAGCGGCAGCGACGGGAGGGAGAGCCGCCGTAACTAGTCCAAGCTGGAGGCGGCAAGGGCGGGAAAGGAAGCGGAGGGGCCGGGGGAGCTACAGGACGCGGCCCGGGCGAGCGCGGCCTCTCCTGTGCCGCCTCCCGCGGCGGGCCTCCCCCTGTTTCGGGCGCCGGGGAAGGAGGCCGAGGGGCAGCGGGCCGGGCCGGGCCTGGCGCTTCCTGCGCTCCAGTCTCCGGCGCTGCGCCGCCGCGTCGCCTCCCCCTCCCCTCTCCCTCCCTCCCCTCACACAGCCCTCTCCCCCCTCCGCTCCGCTCTCCTCTCCCTCAGAGAGACAAAAGCAAACGGAAACCGAGCGGGATGAGGCCGGCCCTGGCAAGCCGAAAGCGAGGCGAAGCCGGCGGGAAGGCTGCCCCGGGCGCCCGGGGACTCCCCCGGAGGCTTCTCGAGTGGGCCGGCGTGGAGAAGGAGGCGGCGGGGGGAAGAATAATAGAGCCGAACTCACCGCATGAATTTTCTTGTCCCGAGGATCCAAGATGGCTGAGCACCCCGCACGGAGGATGCTGGGGGAGCGACCTTTACCCTCTGACCTCGCCGCCGCCGTGACCCCGCCGCCGCCGCCGCCGCCACTCGGCAGCCACCGCGGGGCCGGCCCGCCGGGCTCCAGGCGCGCCTCGGCCGCCCTCAGCCGCCGTCGGCGCCCCGAGAGAAAGTCGGCCTCGCTGCCTCCTTCCGGACTCGGCCCGCTCTCCCCGCGCTTCGCCCGCGCGCGGACGGTTGGAGGCGCCGGCGGGGCCGCCGCTGCTCCTCCTCCTCCCGGCCGAGCCGCCCGCAGAGCTGCCCGGCAGAAGCAGCGGAGGGCCTCTGAAGCAACTGCGGAACGGGGCTTTTCTTACACGGTGGGTGGGTGGGTGGGTAAGCGGGAGGGAGGGACCTTCTCCACGCACGGGCCATTGCAGGAGCGCAGAGCCAGGCCGGGCTCTGCTGCAGCGTCTCTTGGGCTCTCTCCAGCACAAGCTGGGGAAGGAGGCATCTCCCTTCGCCTGCCCTGCGTCTCTGGACCCAAAACCCAGAACCGGGCCCCTTCAGCCTGAGCGAACCCTGTTGGGAATGACGCGAGGGGTAATTGCCAAGACGACCCGTTTGGTTTCTCCGTGTGGCGTCGCTCTTTGTATTTTATGATGCACCTATCAATATGGGGTGGGTGGAGGTATTAGCTGAACTGCAGGAGGGGCCCGAGTCAACTGGGCTTTATTTGCTGGGGGGGATATACGTCTTGGCCTCACTCCAAAAAAGTCTCCCTGCTCGCCATGGAGGAAATAAGGACTAAAAGATTGTCTTGTCATGTAACTTGCTGCTCACCCCCTCTCTTTCATTGGGTAGAGAGGAAAAAAATTGAGCCTAGCTTAATGTAACTTGGGGCCAGGTAGAAACTTGGTGGTATACCAGAAGAACTTATGTGTTTAGTGTGGTGTGCACACCTGCATCTTATTTAAACTATGTCCTTTAAACCTCTGTGCATACAATGTTTTTAAGCTGACACCAAGCCCAGTTGGACTGTGGGTAACTGACATGTTAAGAGTGACAAAAGTAGCCACTTTAAATGAGACAGTGCTGGCAGGCAAGTTCTAGTTCTTTTTGCAGTACATTTAAATCAGGCCCCATTTCCACTATAGAGGAGCATGAAAAAAGCAGAGTCAAATAGCTGCTTTTGGTATCCCCAGATGCTCTTATTTCCACGTAAAATATAGACAGGTTCTACTTTCATAGTGTTAGAGCTCATTTAAATTCCATGTAGAGAAGAAGGAAGTTCCCCACCCCCTGAACTGTCCCCTGATATGCTGCTTCCAGAAGGACAGGACTACTAGGAACAACATGGGGGAGGGAGTTGGGGGGCTGCTTGCAGGTAGGGGGAGTTGGCCAGTCTTGTGCATATGGATCTTTTTGACAGGATCCAACCCATAGGTCTGAAGAGAAGACACTAATTAGTTTTTTTTTCTTAAGTCTACCTGAAATTTGGTACCTGCACCATTCAAGAACAAACTTGCAGCACCTAAAAGATAGTACTCTTAAGAGTGTATCTTCCATAGATTCTACGGGTAATAGGCACTCATAATTCCTTCAACAGCACAAAATAAAGCTCTCATTCTGCTAAAAATGGCTTGTAGGGTTTTTTTTTAAGTAACATATATAAATAGTAAGAAACATCAAAAATTATTCAATCTTTATATTTCAGGGCATAGATTTCTGAATGATCTAATATAAAAATATACAAACCTGAAGCCGTGCAACATGAGCAATTTTTTTCTGAGTTCAGTAGGACAAACTCTAGCAATTTTGCTTAGGTAGAGGGCAGACTTGAAGTTAACTTATGCTGCATTTACTATTTATTTGCTCCATTTATGCCTTTTTCCAATGAGGACTCAAAGCAGCTTACATCTCTCCTCCATTTTATCCTCACAACTAGAACCCTGTAAAGTAGGATAAGCTGGATGTGAGCAACTGACCCAAGGTCGCCCAGCAAGCTTTGATAGCAAAGTGAGGATTCAAACCTAGGTCTCCCAGATCCTAGTCAGACACCATAACCATTACACATGCTGGCTATATTATAATTTTTATTTTATTTAGAGCTTTAATGTTATGATTATGTTTTACATCAAAGCCTCCATGTCTCTCTTGGAGCCATTTTAGACATTATTCAATGTCTAAAATTGTGGCCAGAATTTCAGACAAAATGAGATAATTGTACTGTGGAAAAGGTAAAAAAAAAAAAGTTTTTCTGAGCAACTTGATATAAAAATAAACATTAACGTTACTATTGAAGTACTTGGAATTTATACATTCAGGACTGCAACATAATTACATTTTATATTTACATATATCCTCTGGGACTAGATTGTATGGGTTGATTGGAGGGGGAACTGCATTGAGAGAAATGGTTGGCTTCTGTGCTCTTTTGGTCCTTTTTCAGTGTCTCTCTCTGCTGATACTTGCCTTGTACATTTTGAAAAATTCTTGGAACAAGTCACTTATTGTTTAGTATTATGATATCTCTTTTTATTTGTAGATTGCTTGACCTTTTAGCCAGGTACGTGAAACATTTTGGTTCATTTCAGACATAACATCTGTAATGATTCCAAGTAAATGTGTGCATGTGTCTATAAATGCTTGGTTTGAGCTAGGTGAAGAGTGGGGGTGAGAGAGGGAAGAGTGAGTGATGTGATTGGTTGATGACTGAGAGTGTGGGGAGAGTGAATGCAGTTTAGACTGACAGTGCAGGGAGAAAGGTTTCAGTCAGAAGAAAGCAGGCTAGCTGTGTGCTGCCTGAGTATATTGAAGTATTTATGAGAGAAACATAACCTGTGTGGAACCTGAACTGAGCATGTTTGTGAAAGGACACTCAGTCAGGGAAAGAGGGGCCAGCTGTGTGCTGCCTGAGCAGGTTTAATATTTCTGTGAATGAGAGTCAGAGAAAGAGAGGCTAGCTGTGTGCTGCCTATATTTGAAGTATTTGTGAGAGGACTATTGAGTCTAGTGAAGGAAGCTAACTGTGTGTGAAGCCTTAGAAGAGATCTGTGTGAATGAGTTTATAGGAAGTAACTTTAAGAACTACTTTTATGAAACCAATACGCTTCTTGAAAAATAAACATTTGTTTTGTTATATCCCAGTGTAGCTGTCATTGCTATATCCCATTCGTATCCTCGGGGCCACATAGAACCACGAAGGAGCCTCACGCTTAAACACGTTACCAAAGGGGAAATTTGAATAAAATATTTTGGAATAATATATTCCTGGTGGCAGCAAACTACCCAGAGGGTGTAAGGGGAAGATTAAAAGAAAAATCTACCCCAAAGAAAGTACAGGTCATAACAACATCATATAATGGTTTGGCAAGCAGGAGTGATCCACTGCACTCCCTCTTCCACCTCCTTCCTCACTCCTGGGTTTCTTCCTTGGTTTTCACTAACCATAGTTTGCTGTAATATTCAGAAAGGCAAATTCTTGTTAGTACTTTGCCTCCAAACAACAACTGGAAGCTACAGTTTGAAGTATGTTTCCCACTGTTGGAATTTGTACATCATGGCAAATTACATTTGGTGAAAATAAAGAAATAGAAAAAGGAACCTGTATGTAAGGGGCTTGCAACATCAAAACTATGGTGTGACATTATGCATATACTGAACCAATATTTTCTTAGCAGAGTCATTGTGGTAGCAGAGACTTGATTAAAGCACGTGGAGAAACATTGGTGACTTTTGACTGACTTTTGCCTGTCCATTTGTAACTCTGCTGTTCAAAGAAACAACTGCTTGCATTTTTAGAAGCTAAGGAATGAAAGTTTATCTTTTCAGATATTAAGTCAGTTACAGATAGTTGACCAGCTGAGGTTCTTGTAATTCTGCTGCATTGTCTCTGCAGGATTGCTTTCAGAGGGAAATTGATAGGCTTTCTTTATCATTCTATCATTTTCCCCATGCGGAACAAGAAACCTGCTTGTTTTCTCTATATTGCTACAAAGAAGTGTGTGTAGGGGTGCTTATAAATGTGCAGACTAGGGGTGTGCGCTTTGAGTATTCGATTCGGGAAAAATTCCCGAATCAGACCCGATCCATAACGATTCAGGAGTTCTGAATCAAAGCTTCCCGAAGCATTTGGATTGCTTCGGGAAGCTTTGGGGGCCTGGGCTAGCTTCAGTGGGCAGGCAGGGGGATCCCCCCGCCTACCAGCTGAAGTTTAAAGGGCCCTTTCCTTGCCGCTTGTTCTCTTTTTAACAAATATTTCCATTTTGATGAGGCTAGTAAGTCAGAATGTCCACATGATTTCTGTGTATAAAGTCTGTTTCTTTCATGCCAAGTTTCTCGGTCTTACGGATGCATCTGGCTGGCTACAATTGTAAGCAGGATGTCAGGCTAGGTAGAGCCTCAGTATGATCTGCCTGCCAGCTGAAGTTTAAAGGGCCCTTTCCTTGCCGCTTGCAAGTGGCAAGGCCCTTTAAACTTGGCCCAAACCCCCTCAGCCCCCCCCCCATTGACCTGGGCCGACAGGGCAGCTGTGCCGGTGGAGGAGGCTGCTCCAGGCCCACCCACCTCCCCGCTGTCTTTTTGCTATTTGATCGTGAGCCTGCAAGTAGGGCTTGTCAGTTTTACCTTCATATAGGTCCTAGCTATTTTAAGCTCTTTATAATAATGTTTTTGTATTAATTTATGTTCTCTTTTTAACAAATATTTCCATTTTGATGAGGCTAGTAAGTCAGAATGTCCACATGATTTCTGTGTATAAAGTCTGTTTTTTTCATGCCAAGTTTCTCAGTCTTACAGATGCATCTGGCTGGCTACAATTGTAAGCAGGATGTCAGGCTAGGTAGAGCCTCAGTATGATCTAGCATGGCTTGTACATTCTTATGCAGTTCTTTTGGTGGTGTGACATTATGCTATTACATGTGGTGGGGGGAAGCCCTGGTAGAACACAGGATTCTGTTGTTCCTTACCGTGGCCCCACTTTACATCCTTTTCCCCCGTTTACTCAATAGGTTTTCCATGAGTGTGAGGATTCTAATTGGCAGTAGCATCCAACAGTGAACAAAGGTGTTCTTACAATGGTAGAGATTCACACAGCATAGCCTTAAGCTCCACTAGCACATGGATTTCTGAGCAGCCCTATCCTTGCTGTACTGCAGTATCTCACTGGTGGTATTGTTTTTGTAAGCTGAAAGAGGATGAACAGAAACTGGATTTTGTAGATTTACTGTCTCAGTTTAAAAACTTGAAATGGCAGTAAATGAATCTTGCAGTACTCAATTGAGTGTGAAGCTCTGCTTGAGTAATACCAGCCAGGTGATGTTATGATTGATACTAAATATAGTGCAACAGTGGACAGAATTATGCCAGCATAGTAGGCTTTAACCACTGATGTAACTGAAGCCAGCAGGCCACCACTGACACAAAGGGCAAAAATGAGCAGAGTTTAGGGCCACAGTACTCAGCATGAATATGCGCTGATGGGGGAAGCTAGCCACACTGTTCTGCTGTCTTATCATGCCACTTTCAGGGTCATGGGGAACAAAAAGTTTGGCAACTCATTCTTCTGTAATGCAATAACTCCACAATTATAATGTTTAATAAGAGTCATTACTGTTTCCACCGTGTCTCATGCTATGTTCTTTTACTGATGTTATGGTTCCTCTTACCAAAAAGAGACATTCCTCTCTAGTAGCAGCTTAGGCATTTCACAAGGAAATACTTCAACATCACCAGAAGTCAGTGTGCTTCTGTTGTTCTCCCAATCCTACATGCACTGGCAGAGTAGAAAGCACAAGAACAGTTGAAGAAACAAGCCACTCTTCCCTACAGCATTTCTAACAACTATCTTCAGGATGGGGCATGTAGTGCAAAGGGGCAATAGCTTTACTAGCCAGCATACCTGCCAGGATTCAGTATCTGCAGAATTGGTGTGATAATGACCCAAATAGCTTTGCTGCTGTGCCCTGTAAGGGAAGAGAGTGATCAATTTCAAGGTGTGGAGAGGCGGACTGAACAGTAGGCACTGACAGTCAAATGAATGTGGGAGAGGGCTGCTGGGTGGGATGATGAGTGGCAGATGAAAGATTTCCTGGGCCATGAGCACCTCATAAAGAGTTTGCTGAATGAGAAATTATTGGCCCATCTGTTAGTCACTTTCTCACCTCTCTGTCTCAGAATGCGTGTTAGTCACTTGCTCACATCTTAGGAATTTGTGTGTGGCCTGTTGCAACGTGCATTCTTCCTTTTCTTTGTTCATTCCCCATTCCATTCAAAATGCTTGTCCCCAGCATATATGTATTTGATTAAAATATTTATATCCCTTATAACCTCCTTAGGCTCAAGGTATAGATGCTGGTATAAGTGTGTGTGACATTTTCTACTTTACATGCAGTTATTGTCCCACAAGAGGTCCCAAGTCCTACTGGGATTCAATGACCCTCCTATTCACTAGGCTGTGGAACTGTCTATACCTGGGTATTTCTGTGGCAAACATTTTCAGGCTGCTGTGGGTGCTTTGGCACTACAAGGCATTTGAACCCTTGTGAAAGCAGGTGTTGATGGCTGCCCTGTTGTATATTTCGCTATGGAGGACAAGTGCTGTGGGCTCTTTGGCAGCAAGGTTATGCCGGGATTGAGTGTGGGATCTGAGGGCAGCAACATCAGAACAATTTCCCTGAGATCACTGTTGGTTTGTGCCTTCCATGCACGGCCAGTGGTGATGGGGAAGTTTCCAGAGATGCTATAAGAGGGTCTATTAGTATTACTGTGTTATTGCTTGATTGTGTAGCTATGTTTGTGCTTTTTGTTTTGTTGATGTGAGTGTGTAGGATTGAGAGTATATTATACCATCATAATAATGACATAGTGAGCCCTGGTATTTGTAAGTCCACGGCAATGTCCTGCCAAAGTATTCTCTTATGAAATTCCTAGGATTCACCTAGAGAAGAATGTCTCTTACTGATAAGAGAATGACCAGGCCCTCAGTATTGTAGCATAGTGAGAGGCAGAAATACAATGCTGGTTGGATCACATACATGCAGAAAAACTCCCCTACAACCTATGATTTACAAGCCCAAATGGTCAATGAGACATTTGTTTAGCCTAAGTGAGAGTACCAAGGGTGGGGCATAACTCAGTAGTAAAACACATGGTTTGCAAGCACAACATTCAGTCCTTGGCATCTGCAGCTAAAGAACCTCATGTTGCAGGGCAGAAAAAGACATAACTCTAATACCTTAGAGAGCCATTGCTGTTCAGAGTAGACTAGACTGGGCAGGTGGATCAATGTCGTGACATTATAAGGCAGCTTAATTTGTTTTTCTCCAGATCATTTGTTTAACCTCCAGTGCGATTATATGATTCATTAAGTACCTGACATCAAGCTTGTTGATGAATTAATTGTGGTTGGATCAGGGGATGAAAATGTAGCCTCTGGAATTTTTGAGGGAGAAATGCAAACCAAGGCCCAGTCTTGGACGTTGCAAAATCTGATACAGGGGTTTCCACTTCTCTCCCCCTTGCCTGCCTGAAACTACCTTTAAAATTTTGGAAGCTCAGTGATTTTTCACTGTATTTTCTTCCCTTTCACAAATACGTTCACACGTGAATCTGAAAATCCCAGTTGATTCAATACTCTGCAGCTATCTGTTTCAGATTTAAGGGTTGTTTACAGCCAGAAGAGGGAAGAATACCACAACTGCAGTCTTGCTGAGTTGCTGCTGACCTCTTTTTACCTTTTCCTAGTGGGAGTGTTAATCATTTGGGACAGGTGTTGAAACCAACTTCACTTCTTTTTCTTCAAAAAGACTGATCTAGAATGGATTTCCCAAAACAAGAGTTTTTTAAACACCTTGCAATGAATATACAGGGAATCATTCATATCAAAGGACTGTCATATGTTCCATGGGATTGTGCATATGATGCATTTTCAAGTTGAAAGAATTTTTAATAACGATAGTTTACAAATATCAAGACTGCAGGATTTTTCATATTTTTTCAAGCCAGCAGTGGAACATGGAAAAGCCTGTAACTGTGGCAACAATTTCATTTTATTTGTTCGTGTTGCTACAGAACATAAATAATTTGGTTAGGATATGGAGTGCAATTAAGAACTTGATGATGAGAAACCACTAATTTTTAGAATGTTTCACAAACAGGTAAAAACAATAAACGTGGTTTTTGCTAAGCTATTTTTCTTAGAATAGCAGAAAAGAACAGCAGCAATAGATCCTTTTGAAACTGAAAAATCTCATTAATTTAGTTCATACAAAACTGCATATTGGGTGTTCTAGAATATTAGCAACAAAAAGTAAACGTTCTTCAGACATGCTACAGGCTGTATTTGATATAGAGAAGCAGAAGAATCCCTGTCTTGTAATGATAACCAATGTAGCAGAATACATAAAATAACTACTATTACCCATCATACCCTGTATACAGTACATAAACTGCTGTTGCACAAACACTTGATTAAAACATTACCCAAATGGTTCACACTTGCAGGAGAATGAGGTGGTAGAAATCTGTATGGTAGAATGGGCTGTTCCACTTCAGACTACAGATGGAGAGTTACATTTTGGAATGTTCCCCTATGTTAAAAATTAATCTACCAGCAAAGGGGGTAAACCCCCTACACTCACCATATTTTAATGCAAAGGAACATTTAAAGCTGGAATCTACCACTTGCAGTCTTAAGTGACACAATCTACTATACCAACTAGGAAGGTCTACCACCTCATTATCACTTCTTCCACCTGCATGTGTGAATCAGACCTTAGTTTGATAAACCCATGCCCCAGTTCAGTGAAGTCGCAAGTTGTGTAGAAATTTGTCTGAACTGTTCAGACAGTAGAAACAACTTTGAGAAACATTATGGAATAGTTCATCAACTGTGTGTTTTTTAAAAAGTGGTTTAAATCTGGTAAGATCTGTGTGTAATTCTGCTGACTGGAAAACATTCTAACTAAGCCTTACTCCTCTTCTTCCACCATTCTCCAAACTTGACAACTTTTGCTCCTCCTAACAGGTTGTATTGCTGCACCAGTGTAAATCCAGTGACACAAAGATTTAGACAAGTGAGATGTAACTCTAGAATAGATAACATGCAATATGGCCATGTGCGTATAGTTTTTAAAAAATGAAAGTTGATGAATTGTATAAAAGAAGTCCAGCAAAAACTGATTAACAACACAACATTTTCACACAAAGAAAGATTTAGAAACCCATTTAATAGGAAACAAGACAAAAGCTGAAATGGGATGAACGTGTAAAGTGACACATCAAATTCAGACTACAGAAAGAAACCATTCTTATCTTGCAGAAAAAGACGAAAATGAGTATTTGAAATTAAAAGTGATATATTCAAACTTGATTTTAAAAACTTGATCAGAAAACATGGATGTTAGGCAGTGGAACTAAAGACAAATTTAAGGAAGCTGGACGTTGACTGTCAACTTGAATCATCAAAGCTAACTCTGTTAATGAAAAATGTTATCAAATGTAGCTTTGGGGCAAAAAGAACAAACCATTATAAAACATTTGTCTACTTATTTTGCCTTAAAACTAGAATGCACTTGCTGTTGGCCATTAGGATAGCAGATAAAATGGAGCAAAGATTTGATAACAATATTTAGCTATTAATTCAGGAGAAGTGATTAATCCATCGAGAGGATTTAGAACAGTTAATACATATAAAATGCCTACTAAATTGCAAAATTATTGTTTCCCAACCTTTTTTCCATGGAGGAACCCCTAAATTGATTTTTCAAACTCTTGAGAAACTCCCCCACCTATGAAAATGTTAAAGGCTGATGATGGGAAACATAATTCAATTACTGCTAAATTATTGTTAAGAAAATCTATTTGTAAAGACTGTGTGTGTGTTTGTATTTTCTAAACTTTTTAAAAATATCAGAATAGCAAATCAAAATAAAGTTTACATAAGCATCAAAATAAAGTTCACATCTGAAGTCAATATAAGATTTACTTCCAGTGTGATATTTGGTGTTGAACATTTGGAATTTTTATGGCATTTGAAATGTTTATTCCATGATTTCTCACAGAACCCCTGATAATGTCCTGTGCAACCCTGGTTTAAAACACTGTGCTAAACATTGGGTGTTGCATCCTACAAGTCCAGAGGTTCAAAAGACAAAAGCAGAAAGGTTGCTAGCACAGGAATCCACCAGTTGCATGCTATTCAGGAGCAGGAGCAAAACGGTCTTCCAGGGAAAGGGTATTTCCAAAAGTCAAGAACAGGAGCAAGTGCAGGTATAGGGTGCAAGAACAAGAAAAGGGTAGGGATAGGCTAGGGTTGCCATTCCTCCGCTGGAGGCAGGGAATCTTCTGCTCCTACTCCGCACCCCCGCCCCTGCTTACCTGGCCCGCAGGGGAGGCATGGGCCTCATGGATCAGGCCCAATCGGGCCATTTGGGGCCTGATTTGGCCCATTTGGGCCCAAAACTGCCTGGATTGGGCTGCTGCCGGGCGGGGGAATGCTTCCCTGGGCCACAGCAGCCCATTCCAGGCTGATTCAGACCTAATTTAGGTTGAATTTGGCCTGAATTGGGCCCCCTGTGGAGTGCAGGAGCACTCCTGGGGCAGTCACAGCTTGCATGATGATGTCACTTCCCAGAAGTGACACCATTGTGCAGGTCCCAGGGTGTGTGCATGGCACCCCAAAGGTAGGCGCTGGGACCCCCACCTCCCACCGGGAGTACAGGAGGACTTGGCAACCCTAGTATAGACTGAGAAGCAATTCTTTTCAAGACCAGTCACCTGCAGCCAGCCTAAACTCTTAGCTAATGCAGAGGGCCAAAAGCCTCTGATGACAAACCTGGCTATAGCGTGTCCTCACAGGTAAGGGAAGGGGAAAAGAAATCATCACCTCACCCTCACAATGCTAACAAGCCAGGAGGCTGATGCCAGCCTCCGTCAAACTTTGTCCTTGAAAACTGATTCAGGTTTGCACTAGGCTTGCTTCCCCTGCTTCCACCTCCTCCCCCCGTGCCCGCTTACCTGGCCAGTGAGGGCATGCCTCCCAGGGCACAGCCACCCCTGGTGGTGCAGTGCCCCCCAGTGGTGCAACATGCCCTCGTGACCTGAAACAGGCTTGTTTCAAGCTGAATCGGGTCCACGGGGGGGGGGGGGATTCAGCCCTGCAATGGGCCCATTTCGGGCTGAATTGGGCTCGTGGGGGGGGCGATTTAGCCCTTTGGCAAGTGCAGGAGCACTCCTGGGCCACCCTTTGACCCACATTTATGACGTCACTTCCCATAAGTGACATCACATATGCCAGGAGTGCGCATGCACACGTGCATAAACAAGACTCAGAAGCCGGTGAGGGGTAAGTGCCAGGCTCCCAGTCTCCTACTGGGGGACTCAAGGGACCTGCCAGCCCTAGTTTGCACCTGTGGCTCAACACCTCTTTCTGGACAGAACAGACAGTGCTGACCAGCCCCAGTCTCCCAAAAGAAAAAAAAAGTCAAAAGCCTGAACCAAGATGTTTGATCATGGCACCAGTCTGTTTGTATTATTTTTATGTTTTGTACTGTTCTTATGTTTTTTTTAGATATGTACATGGTTTTAAATGTATAATATATGTTGTTAGGCGCCCTGAGCCCGTTCACAGGGAGGGTGGGGTATAAATTTGATAAAATAATAAAATAAGCTTTAAAAGAAACAAATTGGATACATGAGTTTTTTTTACGTACTCCATGCAGAAAAGTTAAGAGACACCATGCAAGTGTGAAGTGGGCCTTATGACCAAACTCAACTTGCCTGGAAAAACTTGTGTATTGGGAGTTTTGTGTTTTCTTTAAAAAGCTTATTTGCTTCCATGAATGTCTGCCTTGAAGATGGAATTTAAAATGTGTGGAAAGAGGCATGTTGGGGGGTAGGAATAATTGCTTTAAAAATAGAAGTCCTGAAATTCTAGTCTTTCGCATCAAATCTAATTTGGCCTAGTCATCTGCAAGTTTCCAGAAAGATCCACAACTGAACACGTCAGCAAGATTTCCTCTCAAAGTGGTCTGACCATCTAGACTTGATGGACAAGTCACGAACCAAGCATTCTTGGATGATCTTCAGTGTGGTGTAAAATATAAATGCTCAGAAATTACAAGGCAATCACAACCCTGCCCGAAAGATTCTAATTTTGCAACTAAATGGCTTCCGTTTTTTGAATTTTTAATTGTCAAGGATATACACCCCCCTAAACACTTATCATTCTTTTGGTTACCCTAAATTAATGTTCAGTTATTTCAGCACTAAAGGTTATTTAACGTAATAACAGTAATAACATGTTGGCTGTAAGATTTGTATGATATATTCCTCAAGTTCACTCATTGGTTTGCTCTTTGTTGTTATAATGTTTTATTGTTAACTGTTAAAAAATTAATAATAAAAAAATAAAATTAAAAAGTAAAAATAAAAAAATATAAATGCTAATTCTGTGTATGTAAATACATGAAGAGCAGACTGGGACAAAATTGTTAGATATTCCAAGTTGAATTTGGTTGTTAGTTTTCCACTGGGCTGTATCCTACCAAATCTTCCGCACAATTGTATGTGATTCCGCTTCACTGCACTTGCCATCCCAAGTAGTTTTTGCCCACGTTTCCCACATTCCCTCGTATAGCCTTTCCTGTGGTCAAAAAGGGGCCTTTCCTCTCATTTTCACCAGCAGAAAAGGTGGTAAAATACAGTTTACTGTCACTTTCAAGATCTTTCTTGGGAGCTAATTAAAAACCACCAGCTCAATGTGCTGTGGCAGTAAAAAGGCAAATTAAGTAGTAGGTATCACTGGAAAAGGGGAAGATCCAGATCCAATAGCATCTTAAAGACCAATTAGATTTTCAGGATATTGTTGGTCTTTAAGGTGCTATTGAACCTGGATCTTGTTCATCAACTGCAGACCAACATGGCTACCCACCTGAAACTAGGAAAAGGGGGATTTGAGTCCAGTGACACCGTAGAGAACAACAAGGTTTTTGCAGTATAAGTTTTCGAGAGTGAGAGCTCCCTTCTTCAGCTACTTCCTTCCTCAAAACAAATCTCCCCTCACCCCCAGAAGCATTAGAATCCAGACCCATCCAGTGAAATTGACTGGATGCAGGTTCAGAACAAACCAAAATATTTTATTTTCACACATTGATTAACAACATTCTTTCAAAACAGACCTACATAAACATCTTTGACACAGCATGAGGCAAAATCATAGAACCTAAGTCTCGAAATTATTAGTCTCAGCAAGAAAAACATAGTATAAATGAAGTAAACAAACAATAGCTAAATATTCAAATCCATAGTCATAGGCAGCAGTACCTCTTTTGAAAAGATGCTTGGGAACAAACATCAAGAAATCTTCCTCTTCTTGGATAACGTCTGGCTGGTCATTGGTAGAAACAAAATGTTGGACAAGTTCAACCATTGATGTGATCCAGCAGAGCAATTCCTGTATTTTTTTGTGCTTTTTTGTGTAGCCTTCAAAGAGGATTTTTAAAAGCTGTAACAAAATTTAAAAAATCCTTTGACACCGGTTACAGATATATATCCCTTAATCTGTATGTAACTGATGGTCATAGAAGTAAATTCTAACTTATACCCTACAAATGTTTTTGTAAATGGGTAGGTAAAGGGTTTTTTTAATGTATAAAAATAATGGTTCAATATTGAAATTATGCTTAACTACTCTCCTACATTACCATTGTTTATTTATTTTATTAAAAATATTTGTGCCACCTTTCAATCCTGAATCTCCAAGGCAGCCAATATTAAAACACTAAAACTCTGCAAACATTAAACAGCATATAAAACACACAAACGAGGAGGGCCGCAGGACTGGAGCTTCATTGGGATTTACTTGATCAAAACTTTCCCCATTTTTTCTGGAAAATCTAAGAGGTAGTAGAATTGCACAGCACTCTGTTGCTGAATTGTAGGTAAGATCAAAAAGTTCTGATTGCTAATATAAACTGACCAATTTAAAACTTGCTTGTCATAGCACCCACAATTTGGGTGGATTTGTTTCTCTGTCTTGTCCCTGGAATCTTTTAACATGTTTTTATTAATCTTTCAATATTTGCATATTGCAGTATATTTTGTGCACACACCCAGTCTCCCCATTCTATTTTTCTAGCCTAAACACATCAGTTCCTTTATCCAGGAAATTTCATTAGATTTTTTTTTTACACGCTTGATAATCTTTGGAGTTTTCCACTAAATATTTTCCTGTTTGTCAGCATCATTATTTTCTGGTTTTCCCATGATAAGTTTTTAGGGGGGTGTGGAGGAAGGGTCATTTTTTCAAACAATTGACAAAAAAAGATTGGAAGAAACCAAATGGGATTTTCAGGGAGGAAATTAAGACATAGGAACAAGGACAAGACATCTGAGGATTTTGGAAGAGGAAGATAGCAAAGAAAGAGACCATAAGTAACAGTACATCAAAGCAAGGCATGGGATGTTTCCTCCCTTAAGGCAGAATTGAAGGGGAGTGGTCTGGAAATGCAGCCCCAAACACTGACTGTTTCAGGATGTTTACTTCATAACATTTGAACTAAAGAATATGTTTTACTTTAAGTTTCACTGAATGAAGGCACTGGGATTTGTATCTGTGGGTCAGCTGTTCCAAGTGTGCTGGATGCTAAAGCTTAGACAATTTACAGTGCAATCCTAAACAGAGTTACTCCAGCCTAAGTCCATTGACTTCAATTGGCTGGAGTAACTCTTCTTAGGATTGCACTGTTAGTCATTATGAGAAACAAAGCCAGAGTAAGCTATCCAGTTAGTATATAGAGAAAGGAAGGAGTGGGTTGTTCCATGGAGACCCACTGCCACTACTAATGGGAATACCCCAGGATATTCAGAAGCTGTACTTTGAGTGGGGCAGTAATAAAAACTTGATGTCAATATTGAACATGTAAATTGCTTGGTGTTTCAATTGTGCGCAGATTCGTATGGGCATAAACAAATCTAAGCTGGAACCTTTGTCAGTTAACATGTTGAAAAAAGTTTATGATTATTTCAACTGTTTAATCTCTCCTTCTGAACTCTGCACTGAGCTTGCTTCAAATAACAATAACTTTACAGTGGAGGCTAAATTCAAGGTGAAACATGGTAGAGTTACTTAATACATAAAAGACAGAGTTATGCAAAAATTATTTACTTTCTTTCAGCAGTGACATTCCAAGTTCCTTTTTGAATTGTGTGTGACCCTAATAATAACATTTATTGATCTATTTTTATTTGAGGTGGGGCAATTTGACATGGAGACTTCTCTTGCATGTCATGCCAAATGTTGGCTTTTTCTTTGAGCCCACCCAATGTATATAAAAGTCTGAAATGAGATTAAAGTCTGTAGGGGATGTTCTACAGAGTTCTGTGAAGAGGACAGAGCACCTAGTCTCAGGGGGAAGATAGAAGTGGAAGTTTTCCTTTCCTGTCAGGCTGCAACATAGCAGACGTGCACCATCTTGCAGTCTGTTCTGTGCCAGGCACTGGTCAGAGACAACAGGGAAAATGAAAATATGAAGCTGATTTAGTTATATTCTATCTTGTCCTGTACTGTGTCTACTCTGGCAGGCAACAGTTATCCACTATCTCAGATCCTTTAGAGGGAATTCCAGGATAAAATATTTCCACAAAAGCTCCATTTAGATACTTGTCCTTTAAGGAGGGAAGGGTACCTAGTTAGATGACCAGTGAGCAGGGTTTGGGGAAATGCTCAATAAACTAAACCAGCCATATAAAAAGGCCTGAGATAGAGGTTTATAATGCCCAGTTGCTAAAGCAAAGCTCCATGTAATAGAGACCCCTAGTTGACTCAGGATAGGGCTTTTCAGAGAAGCTTTCTCTGCTCTCCTCTATTCCCTTTCTCCTCCTTTCTAGTTTAAGATTTATTTTATATTGGCCATCTTAAACATAAGGAAAAATCTAATTATAAGATCAATATTTAGAGGTGGTCAAAGCAATTATATAACTGGGATACTGTATTCCAGAAATTTGTGTGTATGCAGTGTCTTTTGACTTCTCTCTATCCAGTTTCTGACCACTCTAGCTGTATTCCTTGCAAGGCTTATGGTGGAGTTGCATCACTGTTTTCAGCAGATCCCTTTTGCCATTTCTGTCTGCCACTGCTTAGACTGGCGGTGCTCCATTTGCCAGGTGTAGAAGGCAAGGCAGCAGTAGCTCCTTTAGAAGTGGGAGGTGGCAGAAGGAGGGTCTGTGCAATTGAACTGGAAAGTGGGGCACGCTCACACAGACATGAGCATAAGATACCCGTGTCTCCTCAACCACACACTGAAACATCATTAGCAGCATTAGTTAAATATATCTTAGCAATCTTGTAGCTTTGAGCAAGTAGGAATGGATAAGAGCACATCCACACAGCCGTTTTGAAAAGCCTGGTAGTACATTTGATGCACGCTGAACCTGGCAGTATTTGTAAGGAGATGCTGCTGCTCCTCTTGAGGTCCTGATGCCAGAGAAGGGAATTGGTCTGGTCAGGCTTCAGTCTGAATGATCAGCAAGGCTCCAGCAGAAGGATATTCTCTCATTCCTCCTCATTCACTTTCATATTGACACAAAACTGGTCATGGAGGGAACTTCCATGTAGACTCAAGAAGATTCAGAGAGCAGCCCAGAGACTAACTATCAGACCTTCTATTTTAACACTGGTCACACAAAGCAACACCCCCGGTACTGAAATGCTTTACAAAAGAACCACCAAAGCATTTAATGAAGTGGGATTGGAAAGATCTAAATTCATTTTAAAAAAAATCTCCCTAGTAAATTCGCCTCAAACTGCCCCCCCCCAACCTTATGATAAATGTTTCCATTTCTCCCAAAGAGCGCCTTGTGTCACAGTCTAGGTAGGAGGGACGGGCAGTCCCAGAGGCCTGTATTAGTAAACCAGTTGGAAGCCAACATGATGGGCACATATGGGAGTAATTCTTCATTTTCTATGCAGGGATTCAGTTGTGTGTTCAGCAAAGCTTAAGCAGAACTTGGAGAGGAGCTGCTTTATCATCAGACAGAACATGATAAAAGAAGCAGTCTGAGCAGCAGGTAGCTTGCCATTGTATATGCACAGGGGATAATTAATACCCTTACTTGCCCACATGTTATTTTAGGATGATGTAACAGATTCCTCCGTCTTCACATTCTTCCTTCTGCAGCTTTGACTGTTCTTGCTATCTTGTCCCTTTGCAGAATTCTAACTCAGATTTGAGATCTATAGCAAGGATAACCTTTTCTTTCTTTTCTATTACTGTTCCTTCAACCCAGTGGTCTCGAACAGCCGACAAAGATGATCTTGTTACCTAAGAGCAGAGGGTTGATGCATGCATGCTTTCAGATACATCGCTCTGTTGATGTCTCATCACCGGATGACTCACAGCTGAAAGTACAATGAGCTACATCACTATATCTTCCATGGAAAACATGCAGTGCAAAGCTCTGTCTTTCATCTGAAAGGCATGACTGATGCACGCAAACCAGGGCCCTTTTCACACTGCTTACCTTCACTCACAACGACGCAGAACCTCGCACTAAAAACGCAGAAGATCACATTTTCTCGCGCAAGATTTGCGCGACATCGCTTGCAGTCACTGCACAAAGTGCATGTATGCTCAATCCTCCGGAGCTTTGCAAAGGAAAAATGGGCTATAAGTAGAGCATATAAAATGGAGAAGGTAACCATAAAACTCAAGTGAATGTTGCTGTTATGATCCAAAAGT
Source organism: Eublepharis macularius (assembly GCF_028583425.1). Classification (NCBI taxonomy): domain Eukaryota; kingdom Metazoa; phylum Chordata; class Lepidosauria; order Squamata; family Eublepharidae; genus Eublepharis; species Eublepharis macularius. The sequence goes on from NC_072798.1 coordinate 63,099,800, forward strand.
TCCTCCCATAATTTAAACAAAATATTTTCTCTAGATTAGATCATATTTTTCACCTGTGTTCTCATCAAACAATAAAATTATATAATCCATTTAGCAAAGGTGGAGGGATCATTTCTATTTTGGTATCTAATCTCAGAGGACATACACAATTACTACAAAATCCAGGGGAACTTACCCATAACTACCTGAAGGACTGCAGCACATGTATCTGTTTATTTTTCATGTTTTATTTTTACTTTTGCCAGCAGTCTAACAGTATGCATGGTCAGTAAGATCCACTTTCTACTTGACATTTTCCCTACACTAATAAAACCACCTCCATATTGGAATGTGTTGTGTACCATATGTAGTAGTGTACAAGGAGTTAATTTCCTACAAGCGCACAGACTGGGCAGCTGCTTGGTGGCATCTCTGAAAATCTATTTCACAATGTACTCTTAGGCCTTTTCCACATGGCACATTTACAATGGGTTTTCCGAGTATTCAGCCTGTGAGGATTGGACTCGCTTTTGGGTTCTCTAATTTTGCACTTTAGGGAGTTGAACCAAAGTGGTGTATAGTTTTGATTTCTACACTTTTAAAAAATGCCCTGTTTCTGCTGCGGGCTTTCTGAGGGAAGATAAACATCAGCAGTTTTGTCAATGTAGGTTTTTTTTGTTTTGATTTGTTGCACATGTGTTGCAACATTGCAACATTTGGACATGAGAGAGGGTTGAGGTTAATCTCTACCTCATCTGAGCTCCAAAGTTTAAAAGAAAACTCTGTGTTTTGATTGGCTGAGACATTCTTGAGGAAAAGTTTTAAATATTAAGCAGGTTTTTTTTCTTTTTTTTAAAAAATGTGCTGTTTTAAAAAATTTAAAAATAGACCCAAAAACCTGGATTAAAAAATAACACAGGAAACAAAACACACTCCTGTACAATCTTGTGTTGGTAAGAGGGCAAATTTACTGTCAAAGTCACACAACATATATCAAGCAATGATGACATTCAGGCCAAGAGTGATGGGGGGAAGAAAGGGTGGGAAGGGTGTAGTTATACATTGCTGTTCAAATAAACAGGGTGGAGGGGGATAACGGGCAGGGTGAAAGGTTAAAAGGAAGGACAGGAACAGGGCTGACACCAGAGAAAATATTCTGCACTTCAAAAAAGCTGTCTTTTAACTTCACTGCAAAAAAAAAATCAGAGAATGTACATAGGGAGAAAAACAGCAGAAAACCCAGGGGAAAATTGGTTCTACAGCTGATGCAGCCTTTCACTGTGCAGAACACAAAAAAAAGTCTGAGAAGCAATTTGAAGACTCAACCAAAGTATTTCAACCATGTGTGCTGAACTTGGAGAAAACGTTGAAACTGTATGGAGTCAGAATAAACGAAAAAGCCTGAGGCAGAAAAGGCCTTACTCAGGCAACATCTCTTCTTTTTGGACTGTCAATATTCAACACACTAACAGTGTATTTTGCAAATAACAGTCGGGGGGGGGAGTCATATTTTATGCATATAATCACCAAATAACATTCAGCCTACACACATATGCCCATGCTAGTAACAGTCTTTCGTGTCACCAGACAAGAATTAGATCCATAACCCTTAATTAGCGCTGGATGAAATGAAAAAGGTGTAATTTATACTTTTCATGTACCTTCACTCACAGATGCAATTCTCTTTCTTGCCTTTAATCCTTCAATAGTTGCAGATGTCTTTGTTTATCTTGTGCTCTAAATGGAGTGAACCAGCAAAAGCTTCAACTGAGCAAGATTGTTTCTTATGAATGATTGTATCACTGCTATGCAACGTAACAAAAAGAAAATTACTACATGATTTTATATTCATTATCAAGCTAAATAGCTGCCAAATGTCTGAAAACACACTGTGATCGCTAATAGAGCTTGTCAAGTTTACAGGGAACTGTGGATCCCACACAGCTTGTCTCCATCTGGGCTATCCAATTCTCCCATTCTAACACATTGCAATGACTCTTCTGAACTTGAATGCAGCTACAAGATAGGTATGAAAATACCTGTACCAAGAACAACATCAATGTAATGCACTACATCTCCAAAGCAATTTAGAGGCATCCTGGGGGTAAAATAATCTCTGGTGCCCTGTTCTGTATGCATTCGGTGACAGACTGGAAGTTGGCAAGGCTATTGGCAGGGCTTTTTCAATGGTGGCCCCCAGAGTGCCTAATTGCCTGCCTTGGGAAGTTTCCCTTGCTTTACACTCATCCATTCCCAACCATCTGGAAACAGGTCAAGCTTTTGTTTTTGTTCCAGATGGCACTTGATTTTTCTTTTTAATCTATTTGCTGTTTAGTCTGTTCTTGGATATTTGGCTGGAGATTGCCATACTGTTGGGTTTGTGGCTTTGATTGATTATTGTTTTACCAACTGATTTTTGTTCTCTTGCTCTTTTTATAAGTTGCTTTTAATGAAATGCTGCTATTTTGCTGTTTCATTAATTAGTTAATTGATTTTTAATGTTCTAACTTTGTATCTGTTTCATTCCAGAGGTCTAAGATGCTTTGGATGTCATTTTAACAGCAGAAAGTTGGGATCCAATTTTTATAAAGTACATAAACAATAAATAAAAGGATACTTATTCTGTTCCCACCGCAGCCGTTCAGCTCCAGACTGGAACTAGGAGCAAAAATCAATCCAAAGAGAAGGTACAATATGGTGCAAGTCCAGGTTCTATAGACAGAACTATCCTGTTTTCAATTTCCATCTGATAGGCAAATGAGTCAGAGCTCAGAACTAGTTCAGTTCTGGATGAATTCAGCTTATGAGGATTCTTTTAAAAGCCACTGACTATTCTGATACTTATTATTCTGATAGCTGGTTCATACAGATAATTCCTGAATCACTCTGAAGATGAGCCCTTTTATTGGGTTAAGGCTGTAGGGGACAATAGTATCAAGTGGATAGCCATGTTGTTCTGCAGTAGAACACCAAGATTCAAATCTAGTAGCACCTTAGAGACCAACAAGCTTTCCAGGTGTAAGCTTTTGAGAGTAAAAACTCTCTTCATCAGAAACAGCTAGGAAAGGGCATCCCTGAGCCCTTATATCTCAGTCAGAAAGGTGGAAATGGTATGCAAAGAAGGCTTGCCTCCCCGTGCTTGTGTGAGAGGGTTATTATTGTCCAGCATAGGCAGCAGGCATTAGTGATTTCTTGAACTGGTTTGAGCTAACGGCTGTATGTGACCACCAGTGGTATTCTGTTATTGTTCTGTTTAGGCCTATTTTGTAGCAGCTCATCCCTTGGTATCATTCTAGCTCTGTCCATCTGTTTCCTTACTGCATCAGGTGGGTATTGTAATTAGAGATCGGCACGAACCAGAAAAAAAACTGAACCATGTGGTTCATGGTTCGTCATGTTTCATGAACTACAAACCACGAATTTTCACTAACCTACCCTGGTTCGCGAACTGGTTCATTTGGTTTGTGAAAATGTCACTTCTGGGCTAGCAAATCACCACTTCCGGGTCAGCAGAAGGTCACTTCTGATCAGGAGAAGGTCACTTCCAGTTCAGCAGAAGGTCTGCAGAAAGCCCAACCCCCGTTGCCTAGGAAACTGACTGATTGGCACCAGGCTGTCTGCAGTGATAAACTAAAAAACTGACCAAACAAACTGCCCTAAAGTTTGTGGCAGTTTATCAGAAATGGGCTCTGATGAACTGCTGGTTTGCGAACCATGAAGCAGCCTGGTTTGTGATGAACTTTGGTTCATATTTCGGTTCGTGCCCATCTCTAATTGTAATTCCATAGGTTGGTGACTCACTTCATCAGCAGAAGCCCCTCTTAGCAGGGCTATGTGATTGTACAGCATTCGTCAAAAGCTAGAAGGAGATTTCCAGACAGACACTCAACCCCCCTGTTGGGAGCTCTGTTTGAAAGCCCCAGGATTCAAGCCCCCAGGAAACCTGTGTATCTTCTTACAGAGTTAGACCTCTAATGCACTATACAGTATAAAGGAGAAGGAGGAAAAAAGAAGCTGCCTAATAATTGCACAGGCCATTAAATTAAAACCTTATTACTTAAATAGAAAGAGCACTTCCTACAGCATTCTATTTTACTACTTCTCTATTACCTTTATGAAAATGCCCTCCTGAACAGTTCTGTTTTACACATACTGTGAAATGATAGAAGAGTGGGAGCCTTCCTTACATCTTCAGGCAAGCCATCTTACCAGGCTGAGACCACAACAGAGAAAGCTCAAGTAGGGCTGCTGCTGTTGTTATTATTTTACAATATGGCACCTTCAGGAAGCTTTGTTAAGTTGAGCAATGGTGCCTCAGTGGAATATATCAAAAGAGGTAGTTTGGGATCTCAGGTAGAGGTCTTCCGCATCACCTACTACCTGATTCTTTGAGCTGAATCAAACCTGGGAGCTTTTGCATGCCAAGCATCACTGAGCCATGGTCACTCCCCAACCTCAGCTTCTCAACCAGCATAACCTCCATTTTGTCAGGATTCAGTTTCATCCTGTGTTTTTCCTAGCCCCCAAGATCCTGTCAACATCCAATGTGGTAACCAAATTAAAATTATTCATAAGCCTAGATGGTAGAGGGGAACCTTCTACTGCTTGGAGTATATTACAGCCAGTCTTCAGCTTGGAGCAAATTTGAAAGATTTTGTCTGGAAAAGTGTTCAGGCAGGGCAGACTGTTCTAATTGTCTCCTGGGCCCTGCATAATTTTCTACCCCAAATCCATATCACCCCTTCTCCTCAATTCCTCCATGCACGGTGCCAGGTTTGGATCACAAGTGTGGTGTGCATGCATGTGCACACGAGCGCACACACACATATCCAGGGGATACTTCAACTCTTTCTCCACAAGTGCTACAGTCACAATCCAAATCAAGCACCATGCAGATGGGAAATGAGGAGAACCAGCACAGGATACACTATGAGGATGCATGTAATATTGAGAAGTCCATTTCAAGTTTTATATTAGTTCTGGGGAACCAGAGTCTGTAGACAGAAGTTCCAGCCCAGGTTTATTTGTTTGTTCTAAATAAAGTTATGCTTCATTTATTCAAGACAACCCTCAGTGTATTCCTGCAGCATCCTACATTAGAGATGGGCATGATCCAAAAAAAATTAACGATCCAGCTGATTGTGGATCGGCACCAGCGACAATCCCTAATTAACGATCCACACTGATCATCTCCCGTTTCTGATCCATGGATCGTGGATCATGGATCGTGGATCATGGAGGCAAAAGCGGAGGGGCACCCCGCTGTTCCCAGCAATACAGGAATGGTGGCTGATGCCGGCGGCATCTGTGTTTGTGTTTGGCTGTCTGTGTTTGGCTGTCAGAGCTGCCTATCAGGGTTTGCAGGGATGAGATTGGAGTGCCCATGGCTACAGAACACCCCCTTCCCCCTCCCTCCCTTGGGTGTCTTCTCCCAGCTGGTGACTGCTTTGCTGCTCCGTGGTTGGAAGGAAGCCCTGTTGATCAAGGCAAGCTGGGCTTCCATTCAGGTTTCCAGGGTGACAGAAGGAGGGCAAACACAGCTCAGGCATTTCCCTGGCTCCGTTGCCAGGGGAATAGATTGCTGGCGCCTGAGTGTCTGGCTTCCTGATCCGAGCACGATCACCCCCGATCAAGCCCTGATCCAGCCCCCTCCCGACCACTGTATTGTTGGCCATGGACGAGCACGATCCGCCGGGTCCCGATTGCGCAAACGCCATTATTGTGGGGGTTTTTTTATCATAATGCGGATCGTGCCCATCTCTATCCTACATCACTAGCAGTTCAGTTCAGTGTTTATTATGGTAATTGACCCGTATAACTTAGAATCAAACAATTCGCTTACCATCAATTGTTGAAACAGGTTGGACTAGAGAAAATAAATTACCTATAAATGAATTAAAACAGATCAGTATATCAACATATTCAGTAATTGTGCCCAGTGATTTGTATTCCCCCTTAACAGTGACTTGAAGTAAATTAGCTACTAGTCCCTTTTATATCTTGGGTATTCTGTTGGGCTTTGCAAATAGCTACACAAAATTTTGCAGTTGCTGTTGTTAGCTGCAGTTTCTCGCCCATAAATGGCATTTCCACATGAGCTTTACTTTAATGGCCTGGTAGACTTTTGAGTAAGGGGGCTATATACTTTAGACAGCGTTTTGGGTGGAGAGGGCAGTGGAGTAAAATTGTGATTCCTCCCTAAAATGGTACCTGAGAGTGAACACTCTGCCTACCTAGGTGAAAACCACTGTAGTAATTTCCATGATTGTGGGGGTCCTTATCCCTTGCGTTCTGTAACAAAGGCACAATACTTACCGTAACACTTTATCTAAAAATGCACTTATTTCCTTCTGACTTTGGCATGAACAGTTTATATTTTTAAAAAACTTTTCAGAAGCTTGGGAGTGGAGGAACTGTCAGTACAAAAATTGTTAGCTTTGCATCAGCCTAGGCCAGCAATTAGCAAAAATTATGATCTTATAGCCCTTAATCAGTGAACTAGAAGTGATAACTCCCAGTCTATGTCTAGAGTGAAAAATGTTTGACAGTGTAGCTGGTGCTAATTAGCACTTCTGGAGGCAGCTTCTACAGACATGCTGCAGGTTTAGTATACAGCTTCAGAGTGACTGTTAATGGCAACTGCACTTATTCATCGTCATATGTGGCAAAACGGGTCATGATGCCATCTTCTGACACACAATGATGAGGACTCTAGCCTAAGATATTTGAACATACCATCTTTTATATAACAGTTCTGGCATAACATTAGCTTGGCATTTACATGAACATACTATAATTATCTCATAGAACATGCTATTATAATGTCCTAGGATACTAAGACACGTATACAATATACAGTTCAAACCCATTTGAAACAAAAAATAAAACAGCAGTCTCGTGGCACCTTAAAGACTAACAAAATTTTTCCCATCATAAGCCTTCATGAGTCAGTTTCTTGTTTTATGTTACGTCAATAAACTAACACAGCTATCCTTCTGGAATGATTACTAGAGGAAACCAGTTTCAGGTGGGTAACTGTGTCGGTCTGCAGTAGATTTGGGTCCAGTAGCACCTTAACTAGATTTCCAGAGTAGCAGTCATGACTTCACCCAAAGAATTTTGGGACCAGTAGCTTGCTGGAAATGCTGACAATTAGCTCTGTGATTCCTAGTTTCTGCAACATGTGCATAATTTTTAACTGAATTTGAAACTAGTTCATATTTGTAGAACAGACATTTTTCCTGTAGTGGTGGCAGAAGACATGGGCACGAACCAAAAAAATTAACGAACCTGCGGTTTATGGTTCTGTGCCACCGGCGAACCCAAACAAATGAACCATAATGAACATTTCTCGTTACCAAACCGGTTCGTGGTTTGTGGTTCGTGGGCGTCGGAACAGCCCCCATTGCACTTAGAGAGCCCATATTCCCAGAGAGTGTTTAGCAGGCTCTCCTCCAGCCAGCAACCAAGTTTGGTCAAGATTGCAATAGGGATCTTGGAGTTATACCCTCTCCAATCCGAGGCCCCCAGGAAACTCCCACTCGATACAATTAGAGCCACCAGTTGACATTGGCCCAGTGTACAAGGGGTTGGCCATCAGAATTGCCTATCAGGGTTTGCAGGGATGAGATTGGAGTGCCCATGGCTACAGAAGACCCCCCTCCCCCCTCCCTCCCCCCAGGTGTCTTCTCCCATGTAACCAATTGTAACCAATTTGCAGCTCCATGGTTGGAAGGAAGACCTGCCAATCAAGGTAAGCTGGGCTTTGATTCGGGTTTCAGGGCGACAGAAGGAGTGCAGACAAAGTTCAGGCATTCCTCCAGCTCCGTTTCCAAGGGAATTGATTGATGGTGCCTGACTGTCTGGCTTCATGAACCACATGCGAATGCAACGAACCAGGCTTCCAACGAACGCCATGGACCCTCACGAACCGCCAGATCGCAAACAGACGATCAGGAGGTTCATGGGTTTTTTTGGTTCGTAATGCCCATGTCTAGGTGGCAGCTCCCTACCCACAAACCAGGGTTGCCAACTCCTGCCTGGGAAAGTCCTGAAGTTTTTGGGGGGAGGGGGGAATTGCTCCAATGTATCTGATATTAAGAAATGCATATATTGTTAAAAGAATGCAAAGGACAAATGAAACAAATATTTTAAAGACATGGATACTTTCAATGTTTGTGTTATTATTTCACCGGTTGTGTCTTTATATTCACTAGGTAATGAAAACTGTTTTCACACATTTAGATCAGAAATTGTTGCTGCACTCTCCAAAATATGGAAATCGCAACACAGTTCATGCTAATAGAGTGACGGTAATAGTTAAAATGAAATAATTTTGTTTTCATACAATTGCAAATCATATGAATGTTCATAAATTACTATGAAATCAATACATTGTATTCCTTATGTGGCCTGCAAGTGCTTTTCTATGAGCCTACTACATAACTGCTGCTGGCCAGGGCATTCTGTTGCCACGGAGAAATTCAGTGAGATTGTGGTTGTTGGCTGGCATCCAAAGAACCAGTCAGCTGGTTTCAGATGCCCAAGAAATCTATGGGTTTATGTTTCTCAAATAGCAGCCCCTGCTACATGGCAAACCATTTTTGAAACTTTCAAAAACAGTTTGTGGTGTGACATATGGGATTAGTGTTTAAAACCCATCAAAACCCGTCTGTGCATGTCAAGCTCTCTTGTGCTCCTAAAATAAGTCTTTGGATCCTGGACACTGCATTTAATGGACATGGTGGGAAGAAAGGATTCTTGCAGACATGTCAGGTTTCATTAAATATTGTAAGGCACTGCAGAATGCATATATCATTTGTTCCAAGCAAGTACTAAAAAGGAAAGAACCATTCTAATTCATCAATAGGGTTTGAAAGCCAGTGATATCCTGATACTTAGGTTGTTTACTTTTTAAAAAGTTGTTTGGGGATCTCAGATCCCTGTTTTCTTAAGGTTTCTGAAGGCCACTCAGCTTCCTAACCAGAGATTGCCCAAGTCCCACTGTGACATCACAGCATGCCCAACAATAGCATACAGAGTGGCAAGGACACTTCTGATAGTCCACTATGACATCGAAACAAAGAGACCACTAATATAAAGAGCCAGCAGAGATGGCAAACAGAAGATAATAAGAATGAAGGGGTCAAAGGAGACCAAAGAATGGAGAGGCCAAAAGAAGAGAAGATTTTATAAGCATGTCAAATACAGAGACTTAAAAATACCATTCAGCTTAGCAATGGGCTCTTTATTAGAAATAATAAATATAGAATATTCTACGTGCACAGAGCACCAAGGCGACTTTGTCCCTACCCAGGGAACCTGCAACTTAAGTAAGGGTGACTAGACAAAAATGACTGAAAATTAAAGTCTTGATGAATGAATAGCTATGGAGAAGGACATCACTTTTCAGCATGGATCTTCTATCGATGAGGAAGGTCTTTACAAAGACAAGTCCAGAGGCCAGGAAGCACCCAAGAGGTTAAAAAGATGTTTTGCCAACTTCCCTGGTTAGTTTTAACAGGAGCTTCATGGCTTTCTTCTATATCAGATTAAGAAATGTTAATAGGACAAACCCAGGGCTGCCAGGTCCAGGTAGGGGAGTTCCTGGAGATTTTGGGGGTGGAGCTTGGAGAGGGCAGGGTTTGTGGAGGTGAGGGGCCTCCGAATGGTACAAAGCCATAGAGTCCATCCTCCAAAACAGCCATTTTCTCCAGGGGACTGATCTCTATCACCTGGAGATCAATTGTAATTCCGGGAGATCTCCAGCTACCACCTGGAGGCTGGCAACCCTAGACAAACCAGATGGGAAGATTGTTCTAGGAATGAGCGAAAGCATGGTGGAAGGTACAGAGATGAACATTCAAGACATATGGTGGGATTACAGTATATTTAAGGTTTAAGCCTTTAAACATTTAAACCATTGGTTTAAATGGATTATGAATTGAGGCTGTCAATCCAGACAGGTTCCTCTGAAGAACTACTTCAGGACCCGTGAACATAACTGAAGTCTCCTTACTTTTATTTTTCTTTCACAGTCTGTTGAAACTGTTTATTTCATGCCATGACAAGTAATCTGTTTTCAGACATTCACTAATATGTGGAACAAAGGTTGGGATCATATTCACTGTCCTGTTCCCTCCATGTGTTCATGTGCATAAACTTTACATGTGTATAAATTGTATGTCCATACAGGCCTGCCAAGAATCACCACGGGCCCCCAAGATACAGGTTCTCTGTAGGCCCCCTCGGTCCACTTGGATCCAACCCAAACAAGATATGAAAGTAAAATATATTACTTACCCAACTTCTAAGGTGACCAGGGCCCCAGGAATGTCCCTGCGAACACAGGTTCTCTCTACTTAATCATGAATCTCCCATTTTGTGTAGGGGGCATATAGTAGTCCTGTACACATGACATACATTTGTACAGAGACAAGACATTAAGGCGAAGTGGCTTTGCTCCTACCTGTATGGGTTCATCTCATGTGGGCACAGCACCTACAAGTATGCAGTGGACTCATCACTTAAGACTTGGAGCACTGGCTTGTTTTTTTTCTTTTAATCCTGATCATTGGGAAGGGATGGAGCCTCTGGATTAAAAATTGGTTAACAAAAGGAAGCAAAGAGTAGGAATAAAGGGATAGTTCTCACATCAGAGGGAAGTGAACAGCTGGGATTGATATTGGGACCTGTGCTATTTAATGTATTTATAAATGATTTGGAATTGGAACTGAGCAGTATATTGGCCAGGTTTGCAGATGATACCAAATTATTCAGAATGGTGAAGACCAAAGTGATTGTAAAGAGCTACAGAAGGATCTATCAGAACGGAGTGAGAGGGCAACAACATGGCAAATGAAGTTCAATGTTGATAAGGGAAAGGGATGCACGTTGTAACAAAACAACCTAACTTTAAATATAGTCTGATGGGTTCTGAACTGGCAGAGACCAATATTGGGAAAGATCTTAGTGTTATAGGGGATAACTCAATTAAATGTTGACTCAGTGTGTGGCAGCAGAGAAAAAGGCTAACTCCACAGTAGGAATTATTAGGAAAGGAATTGAGAATAAAATAGCAATTATTGTATCATCCTCTTATAGAGCCATGGAGATAGATAAAAATGTATAGCCATGTTAGTCTGCCTGTAGCAGTAGAAAAGAGCAAGGCTGTTTCCACACTACTCCCTTTCAATCGGAACACCGCAGAACGTTGCAGATAAAACACGGAAGATAGCGTTTTCTCGCGGGAGTTTTGTGTGACATCGCGCAAAACTCACGCGAGAAAACGCTATTTTCCAGGTTTTGTTCACAACATTCTGCAGTGTTCTGATTGAAAGTGAGTAGTGTGGAAACGGCCCAAGAGTCCAGTAGCACCTATAAGACTAACAACATTTGTCGTAGGGTATGAGCTTTCTTGAGTCACAGTTCTCTTCTTCAGTCACAGTGAGTTACAGCTCACTTCTTCATCTGAAGAAGTGAACTGTGACTCACAAAAGCTCAAATTTGTGAATGATAGAGCCCTGGTGCAGCCTCATTTGGATTACTGTGTTCAGTTCTGGTTGTTGTATTGCAAAAAGGATATTGCAGAGCTGGAAAAGTACAGAAGAGGGCAATGAGTATATCAAGGGGTTGGACCACCTTTCCTATGAGGAAAAACTGAAGAGTCTGGGACTTTCTTTGTTTAGAGAAAAGAAGGCTAAAGGAGGGAGGTTCATAAAATTATGCATGGGGTAAAAAAAGTGAAAAGAGGGAGCTTTTTCTCCCAGTTCTCATAATGCTAGAACTCAGAGACCCCCAACAAAGTTGCTGGGCAGTAGGTACTAGAAAGACAAATGAAAATACTTCTTTACTTCATGATGAGTAATGAAATGGAAGAATGCACTGCCGGTGGCAGTAGTGATGGCCATAAGCATACCTGGCTTTAAAGGGAGATTTGACAAATTTGTGCAGGATAGGTCCATCAAAGGCTACTAGTTGTGATCCTCCGTATTCAGAGGCAGTAAACCTATGACACCCAGCGCCTGGAGGCAACATCGGGGAAGGCCTTGGCCTATATGCCCTGTTTGTTGGCCCTTCAGTGTTGTATAAAACAGGATGCTAGACTAGATGCACCACTGGTCTGATCCAGCAGGGCTCTTCTTATATTCTCTGCGCATACACTTTGTACATGCATAGACACTGTGCCCATGTAAGGCAAGAACACATAAACTGGGGCTGGTGTGTGCAAAGCCTCCTGCATATCTGCCATGAATGTATATGGGTTCTGCCTCTGGCTTCTGAGAGTGTGGAAAGTTCTTTATTGCTCAATGCCAGTAGGTTATCTTGCAAATGTTTACTTTCTCTTTCTCGCTCCGCTGAGCTAGTGTCCTTGACTGCCAGCCAAAGCTGGCTCGTGGTGTGCTCTTCTTGAGAACCAAAGATAAGTTCATCTTTCTCACTACCTGCTCTAAAATAATGTCTCACCCCAACCCCCCGTTAACGGTCCTTGTCCCAAGGCGGGAATATTCCCTATAACTAACATTGCTAGCCCTGCCCATGTCACTTCTGCCAATTCCACTGTCTATGTACCTTGCAGTGAATGGATCTCTAATAAAGTTACTTCAACTGGAACACCTGTGTGTTAACTGTGGAGAACTTGGAGACCTAACTGCCAGGGACTGACACCCAGTTGAGACCTGACCACTAAGTGCCATTCCAACTATATGTGTTACTACTATGCATGCATGTGTCATGTGTTTTGGTGTAGAGTTTAAGAGCAACAGGACTCTTATCTGGAGAGCCAGGTTTGTTTCCCCATTCCTCTGCTTGAAGCCAGCCGGGTCACAGCTCTTCCAGAGCTCTCTCAGCCCCACCCATCTCACAGAGTGATTGTCGTGAGGATAATAATAACACACTTTGTAAACTGCTCTGAGTGTGGCAGTAAGTTGTCCTGAAGGGTGATATATAAATAGAATGTTATTATTGTTGTTGTTGTTGTTAAAGGGCTATTCATACAAATGTATGCATGTGGGACTCTGTTTAGTTCTTTGGATGAATGCATGGGAAGACAGGGAAAGGGCACAATCCTAGTTCCCTCCACTCCAAGCATTCAGTGAATTTTTCAAAAGGGGTATATTTTCCTACCATCACAAAGCTGAAGGCCCAAGGCAACCAATGAATGAGTTCCCTATGATAAAAGGGAGAATGGAGGGCAGAAACAACCTCTGGTTGAGGGGAGTCTCTGCATAAGATGAAGAATGGCTGGTCCCTCACAAGGTTACAAAGGCAGACTTGAGTTTTTGCCCTGGTGCCTTTGATCACTTCCTTGCTCACCCCCCTCACCATATTGTCTGGGTCTTGTTCTAAAGATCCAGGATGATGAAGTATTCTAGAAAGCTTAAGAACTTGCAGCCTGTTTTGTGAAAATTTTATTGGCTCCAATAAAGGTATTACATGACTTTTGTTTTTGGAATTCAGAAGGCTAGGTAAGTCCATATGGGTGTTATCCTAGTCTTAGAATAGACAACAGGTTGCTGACAGCTTGAAATGGATCCCTGCCTCCCACTCATTCTCTAAGAAGGCAATGGGGGTTCTGAATATGGTGAGGGCTGTCAACAGACCATGACATCCTCAGGACAGCATTCCCCATCATGGGGACAAAAAGCATTTCCCTTTTTACTGGTCTCATTATCTCAATTATTTGCATGCCATATTCAGTAAAGTCATGGGCTTTTAAATTCTTGGCCTCTTTGCTTCACAGGATACAGTGAATATTTCTTATTTACTCCTGAATAAATGACACCATAAACAGCAAGAGCATCTACAATGAGAAAAGATGGTTGCTCTGGGAGTAACTAAGAAAAATGGTCAGTGTAATCTATCAATTACACTGACCATTTTTCTTAGTTACTCCCAGAGCAACCATCTTTTCTCTATCGATTACACTGTCAAAACCCTGTAAATGATTTTAATTGTAAACAGGCTAAATGTGTCATGTTTGTGCCCCATCCATGCCATTATTTGATGCTGACCTGTTATTTTGAACCAGTGTTTCATGCTGTACCTTGATGCCATATTGCCAATGCCATAACTGCTTTGCTTTCACAGGCTTACTGAAGCTGCAGGTGTCTTATCTAACAGCTTTGAAGCTTTCAGTGCTTCTGACCTTGTACACTGTCCGCTCCCATGAATTACTGTGTTTCAGCTTTAATCTCCTGCTTTCTTAGTGCCTAGACGTGATAGTTAAAATATGTGAGAAGTTCCCAAGACGGGTTCACGCCAAAAGTTATGTTTTGCTGATGGGAGGAGGGAAAGGAGTAATTGTGTTCTTTAAGAGGAATCATTTTTCCACATGTTACCGCTCCTGTCAACCTGTTTTTACTGCTTGGTTGTTTACCTTGCTTCTGAGTAATCCTATGGACATATCTGTGGAAATGATCTGATTCCTGAATAAAACCTTTTAACCAAGAGCCTGGATTCTTGCTGTAATGGTACAGGGATCTATCTGCCATAGCATGTCATCCATAGCCTGACAAAATGTTCGACACAAGAAAGGGTAAGTCAACAGAATAAAAGCACAGTTTAAAGTCTTAAAATCATATCAGCTGCTGCTTTCAAAGATAAATCTTTGAGAGAGATAGGGAGGAACTTTTAAAAATTATTGCTTCATTATTGTTTCATTCACTCCCTCAGTTGAATCAATAGAACTGCTTTAAAGGGAGATCCTAGTTACTTCTGGAAAAGAACATACAAACACAGATGTTTAAATTAGCAGCTTTTAAAGTCTACTGACAACTATAAAAATCCAATAAAGCTTGCTATTACCTCCTTAAGTTACTTTTCCCATTGTATCATCTTTCATGTACACTACAGTGCTTCTTCATTAAATGCATAGTTTAACAACCATATTAAATATTTTGAATTTTTTAAAAAGGATATAAAAGCTGCTGTGGCTAGAGAGGGTTGGCTCACAAGGGCAACAAAAATGGATATCCTGGCCCATTGCCTTTTTATCTCCATCTTCCAATTACCACCAGCTTTTAAACAAGGCAATCGAATGGTTGAGTCTTAGTTCGTTCAAGAAATCAGCACATACTGTCATCACTCACTCATACTGGTATTCTGAGGACATGTTGATTTGTTACTGGGGGAGAAGAAATCAATGTGTTCAGTATTTAATTATTTTTTATATAAGAACACCGTCTTTACACTACAACATAATTTTAGTTTACGGTGTGTAGCTGTGTTGCTCTGCAGTAGAACAGCAAGATTTGAGTCCAGTAGCATCTTAAAGATCAATGAGATTTCCAGGCTATAAGCTTTTGAAAGTCAAAGTTCCCTTCACTGGATACCATTTTAGTCACATCATTTTAGTGAGCAATTCTGAAGGGACTTTGGGAGCTTGATCCATTATAGGGAGTAGAACACATGCCTTGTATGCAGCAGATCCCAGTAGTCCTTAGCACCTCTATTTAAAATATCTCAGATAAAAGGTGTTGAAAAAGACTATTCTCTGCCAGAGTCTCTGGGGGAGCCTCTGCCAATCAGAGTAAACCATGCTGGGCTAATGGAGAAATGTTCTACCTCACTCTACGCCAGCTTCAAATGCTCCATTACAGTTCAGGGAACATAAAGAGGAAATTTCTAAGCAACATCAAGTGTTGCGGCTGTGAGTGGTCCACTATTTCCCTCTGATGACCGTAGAAACAGGACAACTGAATTCTAGGAGTTCATACAGAATTTTTAAAAATTCCATGTTAAGAAAAGGTATCTCATTTCCTCAGTTCCTAACCCACCAAGGAGTCTTAAGACCAAAGTGGGTGTTGCTTGTAACACATGATCACCATGGAGGCTTTCAGACAGATGGCAGCCACAAGTTCCCCATTGAGTTCAATTATGAAGCATCATAGGGACCTACTTGTATTTGAACAATGGGGGAAGTCTGCTGGTTAGGCAGGGAGTCCATTAGGAACTTGAGATATTTTCAAGATAGGCAGGGGTTGGGTGCTGTTCCTGTCAAAAACAAAAGTTAAACTTTCCATTTTAGGTTATAAGTCTGAATCAACCAAACAAGAAACCTGCTGTGTAAGTGTTACGCTTTCTCAGGCTCAAGATCTCCAATTACATTGTTTCTGTAAATACTAAGAAGGCTGTGTGTGTGCGCACCATCAAGTCATATCTGATTTATAGCAACCCTGTGAATAAAAGACCTCCAAAACATCCTGTCATTTACAGACGTGTTCAGATCTTGCAAACTGGAGGACATGGCCTCCTTTATTGAGTGAAGTCATCTCATTTTGCTTCTTCCTGCTGCCTCTTTTCCTACTGCCTTCAACTTTTCCTATAGAAAAAGGAAAAGAACCGACCCAGCCATGCATACCATTGAAATAATTGTCTCTTAGTTGTTTTCATCAAGCCTACTGTGTGGTTCTGTCAAGTTTATAATCCTTTTCTATTAGGCCAAGGGAATGCCAGGTATCACCTTGAGTTCAAGCCTTACCCATATTGAAGACTAGAAGTCTCCTCCCTTTGTAACTTCTTTTAAAATAGGAACAGCACCCAAACCCTACCTCTTAAAATACCTGAAGTCCCCAAAATCCAACAACCCCAGACTCTGTCAGTGGGCCAGCAGGTAAACTGCCAAACTCCTATTTCTCCCCCCCCCTTAACACTTCACCATCTGAAAATGATTGGCTGAGGCTCCTGGGAGGCGGAACTTGTAACAGTCCATCACAGAGGAGGAGTGTCAGCCCCTTCTCCACACACATACATTTTCCCAGTCTGAAAACCAGTGAGCATTATTTGCCCAATATTTGTACGTGCAGCTCCTCTCCCCCTCAGCCAAATAACATCCCCAGGCCATTGTAGAAAGAAGGCCCCTCTTCCCCTTGTGCTGTGGTCTTGATCTAAATCAGGCTTCTGATATGCTTCAGAATTGAGCCCCCATGAGGAAAGGACAGCTACCATCCTGCTGCAAGAGTCCGTGACCGTCCTGTGTTATATGTACTATAACGTCTAGTTGGGGCCTTAGAGAACAAATCGCAAGAGCATTTTCAGGTACTATTCTCCCTATTTCCTTCTGGCCATCTCAACTTTTTATCTCCATCAAGTGGTACACTCTCAGCAAGTGGACAGGGTTACCTCATAACACCTGCCCATACAGTCTTTCTTTTAGCTATTGTTTTATTGAATTTTCCTATTTAACGATAAAAAGAGAAAAATAAACAACCTTTTTAAAAACTTAATTTCAGAAAAGCAAGTTCATTATCTCATGGAGTGATGCAAAATTATGAAGAAAAGAAATTCCTCATTATATCCTTGTTAATTGTTTAATCTCTGTTGTTAATTGTTTAATTTACAATCCAGTTTTCAATCTTCATCCAGTAAAAGAAAGAGGCGAAAAAAGGGGTGAAAAAGATAAAAAGGAGGGAATGTGTATTGGTATTGCTTATCAACTGGGCAAGAGAGCAATTCAGTTATTAAGTAAAATTGAGACAATACAGTGGTCATCACTTTAGAAAGGTATCCCATATTAAATTGATATTTTTATTTCTTTGTATAAACAATGCACACATCTGGGTACAAATTTAAGCTGTTCTGGCATCAATTTAAGGGGAAGAGTTGGATTTCAAATCTGTAAAATTAGTTATTTGCACTTTGCAAATCGAGACCATGTATCAAATCTAAGTCATTGCCATCTTCTAAAGGGCCCACAGAGCTGAAATATAACCAAATACTAAATAAACAAACAAGAAAATTCATAAATTGTAACTGTTTAGCTCTAATAAATGTGTATTAAGGCTACACAGTTATGTTTTGGTGTTGAGGATGAAATCAAACAAAGCTTTTACCTCACAGTAGGCACAGTTTGTGAATTTTCTAATAAATGTGTGTTAGAGACTCATTTAATTGTCCACAGTTGCAACAAGTAAGTGTATCTGTTTGACTAGTTGGGAAGGGATCCAGTGGATTTGCAGTAGCACCCTGCATTTTCTAAACAGGTAACAGACATGGAAGTGGTGGCTGCAAAAAAAACAGAAGCATCACTGGCAGTGCAACTCGTCCTGTACCATTTTGCAAAGAGAGATACTACTATTCTAGGGAGTTTAGGAGCAGGAAGACTTTTGGAGGGTTGGGACAGGTCTGGAGAACCTACTGCACCTTTTTCTGGTGCATTCAAAAGCTCTGGCCCTGCTCACTGGTTCAATGGAGAGGAGCAAGAATTTCCGTATTGCTCTTTTGTGAGGCACTTCAACATACAACTATCTATGCCTGAATAATAATAACAATAACAATAACATTCAGTTTATATACCACCCTTCAGGATGACTTAACACCCACTCAGAGCAGTTTACAAAGTATGTTATTATCCCCACAACAAAAGACCCTGTGAGGTGGATGGGGCTGAGAGAGCTAGAAGCTGTGACTGACCCAAGGTCACTCAACTGGCTTCAAGTAGCAGAGTGGGGAATCAAACCCAGTTCTCCAGATTAGAGTCCTCCACTCTTAACCACTACGCCAAACTGGCTCTCAAGTCATGCTATCAAGTCCTACCTTCCCATGACAGAAAGCACTGGAGACATTGCTATCTGAAGATTAAAGCAGTATTCTGTTTGTTGTCTTTCAAATTTACAGCCTTTTAATTTAATCAAATGTCCTCATGTCCTTGTGTCATGTAATAAGGTGAAAGGAACAAAGTGATCTATTAATGTTATATCCATCCCAATCAAGTCCTTGCCAAAATAACTGCATCCTGGAATAAATAATGTAGAACCTGTCATTTTTCATTAAACATTAATCTTATTATGCCCCTAAACTTTGGTACAATTTTAATAAGCCTTTTCAGCCTACAGTAAACAATAAAAAGGTACAGAGCACCTACATAAATAAATATGCAGGGATATACAGGGATATCTTACCTCGTTACTCACAGTGGAATTTTTATTTTTTTACTTTCTTTACCTCTGTTTCAATGATACATGGATCCATTTGGAAGACTTTTCCCACACAGTGTCACTAAGCTTCCACTAAGTTTGTACCACAGAAAAATTTCTTTCTTTGAAATATATTTGATTTTAGAATATATTATTTGGAATAATTTAACACCATGGAAACAACTCTATTTGTTGAGTATGACTCACACCACAATGTATGTGAGCGTGTGTGTATGTGTGTGAGTTTGAGGTTAGCAGCCTATATCCTACCACTCCATTCAGCAAAGTTTGAAGCCTTTATTTACTTAATTTATACCCTGCCTTTCCCCCAGTGGGGACCCAAAGTGGCATACATTTTCTTTTCCTCCATTTTATCTTCACAACAACACTGTGAGGTATGTTAGGATGAGAGTGTGACCCAGTGAGCTTCTATAGCAGAGTGCGGATTTAAACCTGGGACTCCCAGATCCTAGTCCAACACTTCAACCACTATACCACACTGATTCCCACTGGAGCCTTCTTCCAGCCTAAGGAGGCTTCCTCCAAATTAAGCAGCTCCAGCTGCCATGCTTGCAAGCCAAAGTGTGGTAGACATAACAAATGATACTCATCTCCTGGTTATCTGATGACAGAAGAGGCCTTGAACCTTAGAAGTAGAACTTGAGGGCAACTATAAACACAGGTGACTGGAGTTAGCATTATTCCTGATAAACCTCATCAGAATATATTTGTTTTTCTCAGGGCTCATTTTGAGGGGGAATGCTGTTCTGGAAGCTCTTGAATCTACCCATGTGATTCCTCCCTCCTTCGGCAGTGAGTGTAAGCAGAGCTGCTGGTTAGAGATGGGCACGAACTGAAATATGAACCAAAATTAAGCATGAACCAGGCTGGTTCATGGTTTGCAAACCATGGTTTGTCAGATCCCATTTCTGATGGACCACCATGGACTAGAGGCTGGTTTGTTTTGGTTTGTTTTTTGGTTCATCACTGCAGACAGACTGGTGCCAATCAATCAGTTTCCTAGGCAACAGGGGATGGACTTTGTGCAGACCTTCTGCTAACCCAGAAGTGATTATTTTCTGACCTGGATGTGATGTTTTCACAAACCAAACAAACTGGTTCGTGAACCAGGGGCAGCTTTGTGAAAGTTTGTGGTTCATGGTTTGTGGAATTTGACAAACCACGAACCGCATGGTTTGTTTTTTTTCCAGTTCATGCCCATCTCTACTGCTGGGGTTGCCTTTGCAGAGGAGGCTTTAGCTGCTTTGAGTGAGTTCATTCTGCTTTTTTCATTCGTGAGTGAGTGAGTGAGTGAGTGAGTGTAAGCAGAGTTGCTGGGGTCCAAGGAGCATGGGGTAGGTGAGGCTGAGTGTGTGTTGCTTTCATTCTTTTGTTGACTGAAGTTGACATTGTTATGGTTCCCACAGCTTTTGAAAGCAAATTGGTTCTGTGTTAGTTAAATATATCAGTTATGGTTATTTGTATTACTTAATCGTTAATTGTAGAGTTGTTCATTTTATAATAAAACCATTTAACGTCTTGACTATTTTCTTTGTGCCTTTGAAGCTATTTTTCTCCAGGAAGGCTTGCCAATTCTGAGTTGGGAAATACCTGGAAATTTTTGGGGTGGAGCCGGAGGGGTAGGTGTTGCCTTCTGACACACTTCCAGTGACAATATCAACAAAAGAGGCACCTCCGGAAACTAAATCTGCACAGCCCCAACAAAGGTCTCCGAGATAATGAATAGAAGACTTCCAGTGACGGCAAGGGGTGTGGCATATGCTAATAAGCTATGCAAATGAGTTGTGCTAATGAGTTCTTGCAGCTCTTTTTCTACTAAATGACCCCTGGCTTTTCTTAACCAGAGTCTATGGCCTGTGCTTTTTGAATCTTTCAAAATACTTTATGTGGATGAAGGCACCACCTGTTGTGCAAAGGAAGAATACAACAGGGTCAAAACTACACGGCCCTAAACAGGCAGATAGATGCCCATTATTCCTCATATTGCCTGTCCCTTGTAAGTGCAGAATGACAATGTCTGCCTGAAAATCCTTTACAGATTCCACAAAGCTCAGAAGGCCTTCATTCATTCTCCCTAATCAAAATATAATATCTACCACCAAGTAATGGGGCATGCATTTCTGGGAACAAATTGATCCAATTTAAGATTTTTTTTTAACCACTCTGTTTTTGGTTTCTATTTCTGTCAAAAGTTATCAGACCTTAGCTCCAGACATATTTTCAATGATTCAGTCCTGGAATATGGAGATTTAGTCCTTAAAAGAGTATCTCAGCATGTGCAGAACATTTTTCGCTCATTACTGAGCAACAACCAGCCAGCCCCCATACGTTTGTTAGTAGTGGTAAATAGTGATGCTGCTAAAGTTTTTAATTCTCAAGTATATATGGTATACGAATTACATTGGCTCATTATTTTATTTTATTTACTTCATTGATACCCCACCTTTCTCCCCAATGTGGGCTCAAAGCAGCTTAAATCGTTCTCTTCTCCTCCATTTTATCCACCCAACAACCCTGTGTGGTAGGTTAGGCAGTGTGTAACTGGTCCAAGGTCACCCAGTGAGATTCCATGGCAGAATGGGTATTCAGGCCTCCCAGATCTTAGGAAAGCACACTAATCACTACACTCCACTGGCTTTCATACAGCTTGTCTTCAGTCACAGGTGAGCATTGTGTCCCAAGAGGTTATCCTCTGGCTTGGGTTGTAATGTGAGATGGAAAATAATTTTGGCCAGTCTCCTTCCATTTGCACACTGCTCCCATTCTTTCTCTGGTGGTGGTGAGGCAAGGGTAGTGGCAGGATCCTTTTCTCTTAAAGCCTCTGCCTTCCTTTGCTCCTCCCCTCACAGGCACCTCTGATGGTGCAACAACAATTTCCAGGTGCCCTGAGACCTGAGAAACAATTTTTCTCATCCTATGACAGGGGTGCCATAGAGAACTGTGTTCCAAGTAACGTGGTCAATGCTTGCTGTATGATGTACCCAATGGACTCCATGCCATAGCATCACCACTGCCAATTAATTTGGCAGGTAGGGGGGAGTAGATGGTTGAGGCTTATGGAAGATTGGGCTCTTGGGCGGGGGGAGGAAGAGGGAATCAGACCCTATTGCACTCCTGCTGATGTCATCAGGAAAACAAGAGGAAAGATTTAGGAAGGGTGGAAAAAACTAAACCGTTTCCTGATGCTTCCAGCACAGAGTTGAGCTCACTCTAAATCAACTTTGATTGAAGTCTGCTTTTAAGATTGTGGTCACAGAGTTGTTGTCCATTGAACTCCAGTGAACAGCTACCAAAAAAAAAGGGGGGGGGGTAAGCTTTCAGGATGTTTGTAGGAAATTCCTGCCTCTTTTGAGATGTTCCCTGGAGAACATTCAGTTCAGCCTACTTCAGACCCCGACAACAAGGGTTACTTTCTCTGTATTAGGAGGAGTCCATTTCCCAAGGTTCCAAGGATGCAGAGTCTGGACAGCAACAAGCTCTCGCTAAGTCAGGCAGAGAAGTCCACATTGCCTTGCTCATGCTCTCATGTGGTCGAGTGTTTGTGCAAATTGTAAACTCTCCCTACCTCTTCGCAATCAGTCTGCTATTTACATAACCACATCCCCAATGGAATGAGAAAGAGTGCTAAACTAGACACGACAGCATCCTTGTGGCCACCATGAGGAAGACTTTGCCATTTAAAAGCAATTCAAAAATGCTGCAAGGGCATGATCCTGATTGTGTGCACAGTGTGGTGCTCCTCAAGTGCTGAAACAGCCATGGGAAGGGGGATTGCTCAGCCTACTGTGCTGTGTTCCTGATCAGGACTGAGCTCTCACAGTATTTGAGAATGAGGGCAACGTCCTCGTGGCAGCCACAAAGAGGCTGTCACATCTAGTTTGGCCCAGAGTAACCAATGATTTTTCCTGAAATAGCCTCTACACCACCTTTGAAGAGCACCAAATGGAGGTTTTTTTTAACTTACTCATTTATTTACGTCTCAAGGCAGATTACACAGAGTGAGTCAGTACAATCAATAATCAAAGACATTTCAATAGACATGTCAAATTTGCAAAGTTTTAGAAGCTAGCAAAAATCCAATACAGAGCTGGAGAAATGTTGAAAGAGAGCATAAGAATACCATGACTAACATATTAAACAACATAGGACTACCCAATAGGATCATACTTACCACAATAGTAGTGGTCTATAGTCCCTTAATATTTACAGCAATAGTAGTAAAGTCTGTGATCCCTCCTTATCCCTTTACTCTTGAGACCACTTCCTTACAGTGCAGCCCTCCCAGCTGAGCAAAAGGCCCTCTTGAATAATTCAGTTTTGCACCGTTTCTGGAAGGCCAGAAGAGTGGGAGCTTTCCTTAACTCCTCAGGTAAATCATTCTTACACTTCACATTAAATGTATACTGAGCTAGGGTTGCCAACGTCCCAGCAGGGCCTGGAGATATCCCAGAATCACAAATGATCTCCAAACAACAGAGATCAGTTGCCCTGGAGAAAATAGCTGGCATTATACTATGGCATTATATTCTGCTGAGGTCCCTCCCCTCCCCAAACCCTACCAACCATAGGCTCTACTCCCAAATCTACAGGAATTTCCAGACTGAAAGTTGGCAGCCCTATTAACTGAAGACCATACTGAAGGAGTACAGAGTTACTGTACGAAAAGCATTAATATGGTATGGAATCTTTTAAACAGTTGTTTGTTTCACTCAAATGAGGCTTACTTTGTGAATTAATCTGCAATGAACACTGACTCCTGTGGATCTAGAAACAAGTTTTCCCTAGTTGTTAGCTTAAAAACCTCTTTTTAGCAGGCCATATTATAATTGTATCTGTCTACAGGAGAATTCATTGACCAATTTTATTTGCAAATAACATTTGCCACAAAAGAGCAATAAAAAGGAAAGACCTAATAATCGGAAGATCAATTTTCTACAAAAGCAAAGCTTTTTTGGCTGTATGTTATTAACATATAAATTAGTGTACTGGGGACACAGAGAACAGTTTATGAGCTTAAGATATAGGTAAGGCAAAATATTCAAGGACTGAGCTCAAAAAGTAGCTGGGCTATTAGACTGAAAAAACAAACCCCCATCTAGGACCTTGGACTGAGAAGACAACATAAGAGTGCTGCTTAATGTTTTAAATGTTAAAGAGAAAGAAAAGAAGCCCTGTTGCTTAATTAGTTCCTTTATTTAAAAAATCCTATTTTATTTATTTTAAATTCCATTTAAAATGTTCAAAGTGGTTCACAGAATTATATGTATAGAACAATAACCATTAAGTCAATGTAAAGAAAAAAGTGATTAGACAACAAAAGAGAATCACTAACACCAGCAAATGAAACACTGTGAGTTGTAACTCTGTACAAAGCATAGAGTATTTTAAACATGTGACATTAATATCCTACATAAAAGCTCTTGAACGGGTGACTTTCAAGGTGGGTTACATAAAATAATAAAATCAGCAGCTGAAAATGCAATAAACACAGGCCCCCAGACTTACCTGGAAAAGCCGGTTGTGGGCCATGGGGGTGAGGAGGGCAAGAAGCATAGTGGGTGCCATGTTCCCAGGGTTGGCAAGGCTCCCTGCAGGCTCCATGGTCATCTTGCGCCACCCCAATTCAAATCCCAGGGCAGCCAATCAGGGTGGGCTGGCCTGGGAGGGGGAGTGGGGAGAGGGCAATGGGCCTGAGAGGCAAGGTTCTCTTTCAGGTCCATCGCCAGTTATCAGGAGGGGTTAGCCATGCCCCTCTGCACTTGGCTCATGACCTGCTTTGGAAAAGGACATGGTGAGAGCCAAGCAGCAGTGGCGGGAACGATGAGGACAAGCAGTGGTGGCGGTAGTGATAAGGAGAGGTGGCGGTGAGTGAGCCGCGGTGGCAGCTTGAGGAAAAGAATGCTAGCATGTGGTGATGAGCTGCAATGGTGGCCCGAGGAGAGGGGTGCTGGTGCATGGCACTGAGCAAGGGCAGCTTCAGCTCGGTGGTTGGGGTGGTGGTAGCCATGGCCCCTGTGCCGCTGCCATTGGAGGCAACCTTCCCCTTGCACAGTTGCTCATGGGGGGCTAGTAGTTAGTGGGTTCCCCCATTAGCCTTCACAGCATTTGTGTGTGGGGGCTTGGAATTTATCTTTTTGAGCTCTAATGACTGTAAGCAGGTGAACACCGGGCTAGTCAAGCTGGGAGTGAGTGAGACTTCTTGCAGCCTATCTGGCTGAGGACAAAGGGCCTGGCCAGTACGAGGTTAGCAGCAATGCCTTCAAAGATGGTTGCTATGGCGAAGTGAGCCAGGGCAGGGGCCAGGATTACCCCTACCCTAAAGTCTGCCCTGGGCATGCAGTCCACCACAGGTGGTGTTGGAGTCAGGGCTCCTGCCTAGGCAGCTAAAACAGGGGGCATCTGGCCAAAAGGGCATTCAGTGTGGGCAGTGCCAACACCCCCACTCCCCCACTGGAGCCAGGGGGCCACAAAAGTTCTGCACACAGGGCCCACTATGAACTCCCATCTTATATCACAGGGAGCACCTCAGGGCGGGTCAGTCAGCCTGCAGGCAGATGCACTCTGCAGGGGCTCTTCCATGCCATGGAGCTCCTCTCTGAGAGAGTTGAACTGCTGGGGGCCTCTGGGCCTGAATCAGCAGCTGCTGATTGACCCCCCCCCAGGCAAGTGGAGTAGCTGCCAGGGCCAGAGCATCTGCCCATGGGCATTGGTGGGCCCCATTGCCATCCAGTAGTTCTAGCAGCTCCAGTAGTCCAGAGTGGAGGAAGAGGCCTGCCAGGAGGAGGATCCATCGACTCTGCTGCAAATGTAGGAGAGGGTTGTGAAGGGAAGATAGACAGTGAGAGAACCTCAGGTGAGTCCTTCAGAGGGCAGGTCTGGGAATGATGATGACAGGTATTGGGCCTAGCCACCCATGTTACTGGCCTGGGCACTACAGAGGAGCACCTGTAGGAGAAAAGAAGGAATATCTGGCAGCTGGCCATGACAAATGGGACCAGGATAATATCCCATCTTTCACAGTTGTCTAGCGCCCACTCCCATCCTTCATGGTGGGAGTGGGTGCTTGACAGGTATTACAAGGATGTTTTCACCTTGATAAAACTCGAGGTGGAGGATGGGAGCGTGGTGTGTGGTGCTGCCGATCTGGACCAGGTTGACCTGGCCAAGAAGAAGGTAGCCAAAATTGTAGGACATTTTATTGAATCTTGGGGTGGTTCAGTGAATCCTCACCCAGACATTTCCTTCAGAGTGGAGGCTTTGTTCCGGCCTGATGGGGTGCACCTGTCCAGCTGGGGACATTTGGTTGCAGAATATCCAGGCTGGCTTGCTGGGTTGGTTGCAGCTCTAGGAGCTTTGGCAGGAGCCATTTTGCGGCTCTTGTGGTAGTTTGGTAATTGGGTACAGATCTGTTTGGGGGCAAACAGGGCCTGCAAGCTCAGTTTCCCTATTAAGGGGATTCCTTTAAGGGGTCTGGAGAGTGAGGCATGGCAGGTGCATGCCCAGCTTGGGGGCTATTAGATCTGCCTCACTCTCAGGTGACAGGGGACCCACACAAGGGTGTTCACCAATGTGGTATCCCACTAACTGTCATCCCTTGCTTCCCCCCTCAGCAGGGATCTTAGGGGGCATGGGGGTCATTGGATGGCAGGTGGGTCAGCTGATGCTCAGATCCATGCCCTGTGCAGCGCCAATGCTCCATGAACTGTAAATCAATAAAGCTGCGGCCTCTTTCAACTCTATCATGGTTGGCTGGTGTGTTCTTGCTCCTTGCTGCGCCTCCCCCATTGATGCTGGCCTGCAAACACCAGCCCCCCCAACTTACCTGGAGGAGCTTGTTTCAGGCCATGGGGGTGAGGTGGGCAAGGAGCATGGCGGAGGCCATGTTCCCAGGGGTGGTAAGGCTGCCTGCAGCCTCCGTGGGTCATCCTGTACTGCAGCAGTTCAAATTCCAAGCCAACCAATTAGGGCAGGCTGGCCTGAGTGGCAGTGGTGAGGAGAGAACGATGGACCTGAGAGGTGAGGTTCCCTCTTAGGTCTGTTGCCAGCACTTATCAGGAGAGGCTAGCCCCATCCCTCCACACATGGCTTGTGGCCTGCTCCCCACCCAGCCCTCCCCTGAGTTTTCTTGTCAGGACACTGTTCACAGTGCATAGTTTTTCTTTCTGGGACTTGGGTTGGTTGAAGTTTGTTACAGGTGCATACTGGAGATGGTACTTGCTTGTCTTTCGTAACAACTTTGGGGTGGGCAGTTTGGGCACTGGGCAAGGATCCGTTTGGGAGGAAACAGGGCCTGTGAGCTCAGTTTCCCTATTGTGGGGATTCCCTTAAAGGGTCTGGGGAGTGAGGCATGGCAGGTGCATGCCCAGCTCAGGGGCTGTCAGGTCCACCTCACTCCCAGGTGGCAGGAGATCCACACAGAAGAGTCCATCCATGTGGTATCCCACTAACTGTCATCTCATGGTCCCCCCCCCAGCAGTGGTCTGGGGGACATGGGGGTCATTGGCTGGCAGGCAGGTCAGCTGGTGCTGGGATCCATGCCCTAAGCAGCACCAACGCGCCGCGAACTGTAAATCACTGAAGCTGTGGCCTCTTTCAACTCCATCACGGTTGTCTGGTGTGTTCTGTCACTTTGCCCCTTGCCACCCCTTCCCCATTGATGCTGGCCTGCAATAATCACAGTAGCTAAAAAGCAATTGCACTGAAAATCAATAACGAAGTGTCTGACAGTGACAAAAAGCCACCATACCGACATACCACTGCAGACAATATTTGGAGTGGGACTCCCCACTTCTACCTACATAGCAATCAACCAACCTAAAAAAATAACAGAACACCTCAATGAACACTTGATGCCTAAAACTGCTTGGCTAGGCATCAGGTGAACAGCTCCGGGGATAGTGTTTCAGTGATGTCACAATGTGTTTGACAGTTGAACTTACCATGTTTGATTGTGTCAATCAGACATGAGCCAATCAACAATTCTGATCTTTTCAGCACCAAACAACTCAAATACCTCCCAAACAGGCTTTCACTGGGTTTTTGCAAAACTATGCATACATGAAAACTCTGCTGATCCACAGCCATTAATATCGGTAAGAACTACTTATATGAATACCAAATGGTAGGGTTTTTAACTTAGCATTTATTTATTAATCAATGTTTATATGACTTGTGCCGGATGTATCTGTCCATAAACAATTGCCTGAACTGAGCAGCTCAATTGCCTGCTGAGCTGAGCAGCAAGTAGAGATGGAAGTAAAACTCCAGTGGGCTGTGTGAGACGCAGTGTGAGATACTTACACTCAAGCTGATTGTGCTGTATTGTAAGGAAGTTCAGTTGAAGAAACCTGTGGAACAGCCATGAACAGATTGGCAACCCATCCATCAAAACATTGGCCCCTTGCTGATGACTGGCAAACAGGACATGAGCCAAACTGGCAGATGTTCATGCAGTCCAAGATGAGGCAGCACAGCCACAGAAATGGCCATGGCTTGGATCCAGCAGAGCATTTCTGAAGATGAAACCATTTCCATTTGCAAATACTGTTTTCTTATCTCCCCCTCATGCTGCATCTCAAAAGCCTACCCCGTAAAATGTTGGTCCAGGGGACAAAGAACCTCCAGGAATTCAACTTCAGGGGAGTTTCAGCTGAAGTGAGAGAGGGTGGGCAAGACAATCATGCTCTGTAGGCAGGAATTGTTTTGTCCCTAGAAACACTTGGATCTAAATCCATGACTCTGGTGGCTACCTGGCTTGCTTCTGAAAAACTGAGGTCTTCTGAAGAGCAAGTTGTCCTTGAGGTATCTGGGTATCCATTTGGGGCATGAAAGGTGAATTGACCCTGGAAAACAGTTCGGAGCCAATGCAACTATTTCAAACCTGGAGTCCAGTCAGTTTATTCCTGCTGATCTCCAAAATATCTTTAGACATATTCAGGGCCGGCACGTCAATGGAGGCAGGTCCGGCAATCGCCTCGAGCGCAGAGGTGCCGGAGGGGGTGCAGGGGGGTGCACCGCGGGGTCACTGAGCAGAGGGCTGGGAGGACGCATGCACGCCAAGCATTCCCCCCTATCTCCTGCCTGTTGCCTCACAAACTGGAAAGAAGCAGAGGAAAAGTGATACATTTGTTTTGGGGGACTGGGGGTGGGGATGGGATGGAATAATAACAGAAGAAAGTGAAGGGGAAGGGAAAGGAGAAAGCAGGAAGGACCTAGAGAAACAGCCGCGCCTCAGGGTGTGCACTTTGAATGAGCTGCTGAAGAAGACTCAAATCCTTCTTCCAGGCACAAGCCTGCTGGACACGAGGGCACCCAAAGACCATTCTGGGGTGGGCTGCTTCTGCTCTCTCCCAGGATGCCCTCGCGTTGGGGGTGAGGAGAGGGGCTTATGCCTGGAAGAAGGATTTGCATCTTCAGCAGCTAAAAGTGCACACCCTTAGGTGCAGCTGTTTCTCTAGGTCCTTCCTGCTTTCTCCTTTCCCTTCCCCTTTGCTTTCTTCTGTCATTATTCTGTCCCATCCCTCCAAGAAAACTTGCTCAACCCTCATCTCGTTTGGTCTGGCTCTAAGTTGCCCCATGCTGCTGCCACCACCGCTAGCACACAGCTGCGGGCCAGGTTCGGCAGGTGGCCAGGGCGGTGCGGGGCAACTGAGCAGTCTGGGTGTGCGCACATATGCGTGCGCACGGGGGGTGGCAACAGCCCTGAAGCTGCCCCCGGCCTCAGGCGCCAGAAACTCTGGCATCAGCCCTGGACATATTTGCCTTCTAACAAGTTTCTATTTGATTAGACTAAACCATTTTGATTAGACTTTACTAGAAATATCTGCATTTTAAAGAAAGAATATTTAAAATATAGTGACAATCCAGCAGGCTTCATCTTCACAAGGGTCTGACAGGTTTCAAACATAAATGCTTTTTCAGTAAAGCTAAAAAGCAGTCAGTTCCAGTTTATCAGATACCATTTTACTTGTTTTCCAAGTGACCAAACATCTATAATATATAAAAGGCAAGCCATCTTGCTAATGACTCACCTTTTAACATGGTGCAGAAGCACTGAGGGGCCTGCGGATGCCCCTGCACCAGACCTCTGAGGGGCTGCAGAGGTGGCTGGGAGACCTGGTGCTGCAGCGCAGCCCTCCCAAGGTCTCATGGCAGCCGTGGAGGTAGTGAGAAGGCCTGGCACGGCACTGCTGACCTCCCAAAGCCCCACAGTGGCCACGGAGGTGGCGGGAAGGCCCAGCATGCCAGCATAATAATAACATAATAATAATAACATTCATTTTATATACTGCCCTTCAGGACAACTTAACACCCACTCAGAGCAGTTTACAAAGTATGTCATTATTATCCCTGCAACAAAACACCCCATGAGGTGGATGGGGCTGAGACAGCTCCTAGAAGCTGCGACTGAGCCAAGGTCACCCAGCTGGCTTCAAGTGGAGGAGTGGGGAATCAAACCTAGTTCTCCAGATTAGAGTCCCACTCTCTTAACCACTACACCAAACTGGCTCTCACAAGGACCACTACACCAAGTTTTGCCCTCACAAGGCCCAACAGCGGCAACGGAGGCAGCAGGGAGGTCCAGGGTGCCAGCATGGCCCTCACAAGGCCCCACAACGAGGTGGCACAGCCCACACAAGGCCCCGCAGCAACTGTGGAGCTGGTGAGGAGGCCTGACCTGGCAGTGCATGGGCAACAGCAGGGCCTGGCCAAGAAGCACGGCCTGGGAGGCTACTTGCTGCCAGGTGGGGTAGGGTTGCCAGTCCCTCTGCTGGCCAGTCCCCTGCCCTCTGCTGCCCTCTCCCATGCTGGCCAGTCCCCACCCCCACTTACCTGGCCAGCAGGGGAAACACACCGCCTGGGGTGTGTTTCTAGGCAGCACAGCATGCTCCACACTCCACTGCAGTCCAATTTGGGCCGGATTTGGGCAGAATCCAGTTGTGGCAGAGCTCAGGAGCTCTCCCTCACTCTGCAGTGGCCTGATTCGGCCTGGTTTAGATTTGATTCAGCCTGAATCCAACCCAATTTGGGCCAAATCTGGCCTGAATTGGGCTACCTCAGAGTGTGGGAGCACTCCTGTGCTCCACAGTGGCCTGATTCAGGCTGGGTTTGGCCCAAATTCGGCCAGACTCAGGCCAAGTCATGTCCAATTTGGCCAGAATCGGGCCACTGAGCAGCGCAGTATCACTCCTGCACTCCGCAGTGGCAGGATTTGGGCCAAATTGGACTGAATCAGGCTGGATTCAGGCCAAATCAGGCCCAATTTGGACCCCTGTGGGAGCGCTCCCTGGGCAGTACGTGGCCTGCACAATGACATCACTTTCCAGAACAGGGTCATCAAAAAGGTAAGTGCCAGGCCTCCAACCTCCCACCTGGGGAGTAGGGGGACCTGGGAACTCTAAGGAGGGGGCCCACTGAATCAGTTTTCTAGAGCCCATTGTATTTGTTCACACAATGGGCTTGGTTGCAAGTTATAATATAATCATTGATCTACATTCATCCCCTTATACTTCCAAAGAATTACTTTAAAATGAATGTGGAATGTCAAGCAGGCCAATAAAATCTAAGGTCGTCACAACAAGTCCTTTCAAAAACCAGAGATGGAAATGTCAATTTAAGAAGAGGTATTTCCCCTTCTCTCACATAGTGACTAATATTTCATTGTTTGTTTGCTCTTCCTTGCTCATAGAGTTCTTTAGAAAACAGTAAAGATAATTTATTCTTGTTTTGTCCTAATGTAGTTTGAAATGAATGTGGCTTTTAATTCATTAATCATCACTTTTAGAGGTGGTCTTTGAATAGATGAGCTTTGCTTCACTCACATAAAAACCAATGTTGGCATAAAATAGCAAAAAACTATCCTAGTACAGCGTGTGGGGAAAAGTCCATAGATATGAATGGAACCACATTTCTCCTGAAATAAACATGCTGTTCTGTGCTTTGAGTTTATGGTTTAAGTGATCACTTAGCTGGCAACTAGATAAATTTTTGCCTCCTCTGCGAGACAGGCCTGAGAAGAAAATATTACAATTCATGCAATATTCTTTGTTCTAGTCCATGAGGTAAATGGCAGCTGTAATTGACAGGATGATATGGGAGCAAACAGAAACGATTCTCAGTTACTATGTGCTACTGCTTCTGAGCTTGCCATAGGCTGAGGCCTTGCAGCAGGCACCTGCGTTTTCTGCTTCGTAGGCTTTAACTGGCTTCTAAAACAAAGTGATTTTAAGGGAAATCCCGTCTTGTACTTTTCTTGTACTTTTCATTCCCTCTTGTACTTTTCTAATTTCCCCTCAGAAAGTAACTTAGTAAAAGACTCTCTCTTTAAAATATACAAAACGGCAGTATTAATCAATACCTCCCCCAGCTTTATCTGTAAGGTTAAGGCAGCGGGGGGGGGGAGTAATCTTTATATTTTCAAATCTATAAAATGATTTTAGTGCACTAGGGTGTCAAAGTAGCCATATCAGGTTATGTTATCTAGTAGATGCAGAGTACATGGTTAGCCGAGTCTTTAATTTCATTGTGGTTAGGTTACCACAAGATGTGTGTGTGTTATGTGCCGTCAAGTCACCTCTGACCTATGGTGACCCTATGAATGAAAGACCTCCAAAACATCCTATAATTAACAAAATTGCTCAGAAGTTGCAAACTGGGGGACATGGCTTCTTTTATTGAGTCAAGCCATCTTGTTTTAGGTCTTCCTCTTTTCCTACTGCCTTCCCCTTTTCCTAGCATTATTGACTTTTCCAGAAAATCTTGTCTTCTCATGAAGTGACCAGAGTATGATAGCCTCAGTTTTGTCATTTTAGCTTATAGGGAGAATTCAGGCTTGATTTGATCTAGAACTCACATTTGTCTTTTTGGCCATCCATGGTATCCGCAAAACTCTATTCCAGCACCACATTTCACCACGGTTTTCTTCCCATCAGCTTCCTGGGCGATGGTGGGCAGAAGCTGGAAGTGAGGGATACACTTCTCCCACCACAGACCTGGCAGCCTAGGTGCCACTTCTTTGCTTTCTCCCCACCCTCTGCCCTGACCATCATCTATTCAACACTTGTAAAACTGACAGTGCCAACCATCTACTCAGCAGGGGAAATGTTTGTGTGCCACACGTTCACAGCATGCATGAAGCATATTGTTGATGGTCTTACTCACCAATTGTGCGTATTTTAAAAACTTGATTCCAGGACCAGGAATAATTTTTGAAATGAGACACAGATATTCAGGCTATTGATCCCTGTTGATTTCTTTTCAGCTGAGCTGTTCAGATGAGTTTGTACAGTTGGCATGTTTATGTCTTGTGGGTG
This sequence comes from Eublepharis macularius, assembly GCF_028583425.1. Lineage (NCBI taxonomy): Eukaryota > Metazoa > Chordata > Lepidosauria > Squamata > Eublepharidae > Eublepharis > Eublepharis macularius. The sequence continues at coordinate 63,133,026 of NC_072798.1, forward strand.
CCAACTTTGAGGCTGTTTTGAGAAATCATCTAAATTAAAGAATGTGTAAAATTCAAAGTTTAATTAAAACATATCTTCTTTGAAGTCAACTTTTTCTGGGAACTTCTAGCAACCCAGTCATAAGAAATACCAAGACAATCGTGAACGTACTTAGTGTGAAAAGTTCCTACTGTACTGGCCAGGTTAGCTCTCCCTGGAGAAAACATTCTTCCCAGTTTCTAAACAGCATCTGCACTTCATTGTAGCCTGACAAACACAAAGAATTCCTAGTGACCAATAAATTGGATTTTGAAAAGGGAATTTAAGCAGCTATTTGTCACTAGGATACTTTCATGTATATGACACATATGAATTATAACTCAGATCTGAACTACTTCCTAGTAAGAATGCTTAGGACTGCAGCCTTAGTTGAATTCTGTATAATTCAAATGCTTGTACATTCTTACACAAACCATTGCTGTCTCATAACATTCCAGCAAAATATATCACTTATTTGTTTTATATGACACAGGACATGTGACTATTTGTGCTTAATGATCTAACTACATTATAAAGGAAAAAAGATAAATACCCTTGATGAAAATTCTGTTGCAGCAAAACAGCCCAATGAAATGTGTAAAACCATCAAAGTGTGTGTTTTATTCATGGTGGGATTCAGCCAACTTTTTTACTCAGTCTCACTTCTCCTTACTCCAGCCCATTTCCCATAAGGTTTTTGTCCATGCAGGGTTCATGGGGCAAAACTTTTTGGGATAGTCAACAGGAATCGAAGGGCACCAGACTCACCTGGGACCCAGCTTGCCGCATTGGGAGGAGAGGGACAGAGCATGGTGGCCGCCATGTTGGAAGGCCCGCCCGGTCTTCCTTGGGCAGGCCTGTGCCTCCTCAGCATTGTCCCCCCCCCCCACCGGCCACCCTATCAGAGCTAGCCGGGGAAGCCAGGAGGACCAATAGTTTCAAATTCCTGGCCGCCCTATCAGGCGCGGCCAGGGAGGCGTGGCTCAGGGGGGCCTGGCTCTGGACCTGAGGCGAGCAGTTTTCACTCAGATCCAGTGGCTGAGTATTTTGGTAAATGCCGGCCCCACTGCCCTTCACTTCAGCTCTCGGCAGCAAAGCCCACCCACCTCTCCCCCCGGTTTTTCTTGTCTTTTCAGTATATTCTGTCACAACTTCATCATAATTTTGCAGTTTTGTGCATTGGAATAGATCCCCTTTTGGGGGAGACGAGACCTGCATGCCCAGTCTCCCTGGTAAGGGGATTCCCATAAGGAATCTTGGGAGTGAGTTATGGAGGTGCATGCCCAGCTCGGGGGGCTGCCAGGGCATACTCGTTCCCAGGTGGCAGGGGAATCACAAAGGGGTGTACACCCATGTGATCTCCCCCTTAATGTCACTCCTTGGTTTCCCCCTCTCAGCTGGGGTCTGGGGGGGGTGAGGGTCATTGACTGGCAGGTGGGTCAGCCCATGTGTTCTGGGGATCTGATCCATAGGCATTGCCAATGCTCCTTTTCTGCTGTAATTAATAAAGTTGTGGCCTATTTTTATCCCAGTTGTTGGTGTGGTTTGAGTTTGTCGCTGTGCCTCCTTTCCTCTCCTCACCCTCACCCCTAGGCGGCAATCTCCTCTTCCCTTTTTCACCAGTGGAAAAGTGCATTAGACCTCAACCCATAGTTTGATAAGGCCACCATATGTAACTGCTGCATGTCAAACTAATTCCAATCAAGTTTTGTTTTCCTCTTGATCCCTTTTCCCCATGTCCTTCTGATCTGCAAGAGTACAGCAAAATTCAAGTCCAGTAGCACCCTAAAGACAAACAAGATATCTAAGGTACAAGTTTTTGAGAGTCAATGCTCCCTTCCTCAGGCTCAGGGATCTCCATTCATACTTGCATCTGATGAAGGAAGCTTTGACTCTCAAAAGTTTGCACCCTGAAAATTTTGTTGGTCTTTAAGATGCTACTGGACTTGAGTCTTACTGTTCTACTGCAGACTATATGGCTACCCACCTGAAACCAGCAACCGTATAATTTCTAAAGCACAGTATTATTTTTAACACAAATTAGTATTATTTAGCTTGCATGTTAGGACAATAAAGTCATGTATTTCCCTACAGTAGACACATTTCCCTGCTTCTTTCATAACTGTAATTGCTTGGGCATATTTCTCACTGATAAGAATGCTATAAATCTGTGCCTAGGCTGCACCACTTCAGATTGTAGGTGGGGCTCACCTGAATGAATAGTCCTCTATTCCAAAAAACTTTTCTATGCACTGCAAAACTAGCATGCAAGAGAGAAGGCCATGTCTTCCTGACATAGCTTTCCTACGTGCTGGGGAATGCGCACATGCAGACTGAAGCATTTGCAGTTTCACGTGGTCCAGCCCAGACCACTTGAACAAGTAGAGCGGACAACATTAGCTGGGATAATAAAGGGCCAACTTTATTTAATTTCACAGTAGATCAAGGCTTCTGCAGGACCAACACCTCAACCCCTCCTGGACCTTTTTGCAGTGCAAGCCATTGATGGGATGCAGAAGAGTTGGGCCTCCTCTGTCTCCGCATCCCACACTCAACGGGTGAGGCCACCCTGGCTCCGAGCTCCAAGATATCCACTGTTTATAGATTGGTCTCCTCCTTGCCAAACAGTTTATTGCTCAAGGGAGGGGTGCCACATCCCATCCCCTTAGCTGCAAGGTCTATGGGTCAAGGATAAATGCACCCCACAAGTGGTGCATTTATCCTATCCCATGCTGCCTCCATTTGCTGAATGCAACGCTCACCCAGCTATCATGTCTAGAGAGGCTTGAACCAATTACTGTGGTTTTGTAAAGATTCTGTTAAAAGATACTTATGTCCCATGGAACTAAAACATTCACCACTTACCATGAGCAATGCTGTGTTTTCCCCCTCATCTCTACTTACAGTTCCTTGGGTTCCATAATCTGAAATATTTATGTATTTATCTGTGCATGACCAAGTCCTGCTATGCAAGCTCTTTTTAAGAAAAAAAGGCTCCTTGAAGCTGGTTATGGAAAAAAATAATTTCACTTCAAGAGTAGTAGTCATATACTATCATGCTCAATACAACTCAGGAAATACATGGTCAAGTGCAAACATGATTTATTACAATATGATGATAGTAATTAGAAAATCAATATATTTCAAGATTTATTCAGCTCTTCATCAAAGGAGGCACATAAAACCAACAACAGAGAATGGTTACTGGGATCTTCTGCTCTACAAATGGCTACAGGAATTCATTGATATTCCAAAAAAACACTAAAAAACATTACAGCAAGGGGTGGATTACTTAGAAGGTGATCGATAAGGATTGTCTTCAAATGGAAGACCAAAATGGCTTGGCAGACCATAATTTCTCAACATTAATAAAAAAAATTTCCATGCAATTTTCAGTGCAATCACTGTTGCAGAACTTAAAAATAAATAAGATCACGACAAAATGTTATCACTGCATTCATATTATCTTATGTGTCACATTATTGGTCTTCCAACAAGAGTTACATTTTGTCAATTAAACAAAGAATTTTGGGAGGATATTAATTATACTATTCATTTTAATTTTGCTATCTCCCAAACCATTCTGCTTTAGAAGGTTCTGAGTAAGATGCTAACATACAAGATTATTGCAAAAATTCAGCATCCAGTTCATTGTCTCAAACTGCAACATCTCTGACAGTGCAATCCTAGGATGAATTACACACTTCTAAATTCATTGAAGACGATGGAGTTGCTACAGGGGCAAAACAGCTTTGGGAAAGGGCCACAGCCCCAATGGAGGCAGGAGAGAAGGAGGGGAAGTAGGCTTGGCAGCCTTATTTAAAAAAAAAATTATTGGTGAGTTTAAATTTCCAATTTAATACATACATTCCCCTTATATCTCATTTATTCTAATCCCCACCCTTTTCCTCCCCCCTCCCTATTGACTTCCAACAGCTTTCCAACCCTTACCCCCTCTTATTACTTAGCTCTATTTCACTTGTATTTTTCTACAACATATATATCATAATATCTCTTACTCTAAGCATATTCTAGTTCTTTTATACATATACTCTATCAAATATACTATCAATATAGTATTTTTTGTATACTATACCATACAATATAGCATAGCATACATTATAATATAACATAACAAAACAGCCCAATATAGTATGCTGTATGATGTACTAACACCATACACCATAGTATGTTGTATATAATATATAGTATACATCCTCTAATATATCCGTTTTACTCTTCCTTTGTTAAACTGTATGTTCTAAATCAGATTTTCTTAAACATAATACTAGCTTAGATTGTAATAATTAAATTTCCCCCTTGATGGTAAAGTCACTTCTCTCTTCTATTTACAACATCACACTTTAGAAATTCTCAAACTGCCACAGTTCTCCTCTCACGTCCCATTTTTTCTCTAAGTATTGTTTCAGTTTCCCCCAATCAGCAATATATTGTCCTAGGTCAAGATCTTTAAGTTTCCTTGTCATTTTATCCATTTCTGCCATGTACAGCAATTTATAAATCCAGTCTTCTATGGTTGGTATTTCTTGTACTTTCCACTTCTGCGCATACAAAAGTCTTGCTGCTGCAGTCATATAGAATAACAATGTTCTTTACTGCATTGGAACAACTTCCATTCCCAAATTCAGTAGCAACAATTCTGGGTTCTTATTTATTTGGATTTGTAAAATCTCATTGATTACTTCAATTATTTCTCCCCAGTATTGCTTGGCTACCTCACAAGTCCACCACATATGATACAGTGATCCTTCATGCTTTTTGCATTTCCAGCATTTGTCTGACATATTGGTATTCCCTAGCGCTATTTTCTTTGGTGTTAAGTACCATCTGTAAATCATTTTATATACATTCTTTTTAATATTTGTACAAGTTGAAATCTTCATTGTATTTTTCCACAGGTGTTCCCACGCCTCCATTGTTATTTCTCTGTGAAAGTTTATTGCCCACTTCACCATCTGGATTTTAACTGTTTCATCCTCCGTATGCCATTTCAGAAGTAGTTTATAAATCTTAGATATTTCTTTCTTGCCTTCTTGTAGCATCACTTCTTCTAGTTTGGAATTTTCCATTCTTATACCTCCTTTTAAGCAGTCCGAATTGTAAAGATCTCTGATCTGCCTGTATTGAAACCATCCATAACAAGGAGACAGCTCTTCTATTTTTATTCTTAACATTGAATGTTGTACTTGTGTTATCTCTTTGTAGGTTAGACATTGCTGCTCATTATCGACAGTTCTCGGATCTATTACTTCATACGGAACCACCCATGAAGGAATTCCATCTTCCATATAAACCTTGTATTTTTTCCAGACTGTGAAGAGGCTTCTCCGAATGTAATGGTGCAAGAACATCGAATCCGCTTTTACTTTATCATACCACATGTATGCATGCCATCCAAATATTTTTTTTATGTCCCTCCAAGGCCAGCAATTTACGTTTTTTTAACATTATCCAATCTTTTAGCCATACCAGACATATTGCTTCATAATATAGTCTTATATTGGGCAGCAAGCTTGGCAGCCTTAATGGCTTCATGGACTTGCTGGGATATTCTAAATCAATGGATTGAAAAGGATGAAACTCTTAGGATTCCACTATCACTCCTACTTTAATACTTTCCAAGGGCCATTAAATCCTATAGTCATTCAGAATGGCTTCATTACTAGATTCATCATAGCCCTTGTTTGTCACTCTTCTTACAATAAATAACATTATTCCAAAAAGTTATCATCCAGTTAATATTCTTTTGTTTCAAAATTAATGGGGATTTGAACATGTTTTGTCATTTAAATGGAGTGATTCAAAACAAGATAAATAGATTTATGTATGTATGTATGTATGTATGTATGTATGTATGTATGTATGTATGTATTTATTTGCTTCAACTTATATTCCGCCCTCCCCATACCAGCAGGCTCAGGGAAGATTACACTGCATAAATATTTCACTAAAACATTACATTTCAAAAAATTTAAAACCACAAAATAGATATAATTTTTTTAAAATTCAGAATTACAAAATTACAGCATTTCAACAGCAGCACAGAGATCCATCTGTATCTCACCCAACCATCACTAAAATACTTCAACAGATTACAAGTAGGTAGATAAAAACACAGTCTGGTGGTGGATACTCCTAGTAGGGAGGGCCATGCTCTTCTTCAAATTGGCCAGCGCGGCCCAGCTCAGCCCTGACCATATGCCTGGTGGAATAGTTCTGTCTTACAGGCCCGGCAGAAAGATAACGGATCCTGCTGGGCCTGGGTCTCATTAGACAGAGCATTCTACCAGGTTGGAGCCAGGACCGAGAAAGCCCTGGCTCTGGTCAAGGCAGGTGGGCCTTCCTGGGGCCAGGAACCATTAGTAGATGTTTATCACTAGATCCTCTGAGGCACATATAGGGAGAGGCGGTCCTGCAGATATGTTGGTTCCAGTCCACATAGGGCTTTATAGGTCATTACCAAAACCTTGAATCTGATTTGTTGTGACCTGACTACCATCGTCCCAATCTGAATCTTGATGAGAATTAAGAGCCAGTATGGCATAGAGGCTAGAATGTCAGACTACGACCTAGGAGAGCCAGGTTCAAATCCCCATTCAGCCTTGGAAACTTGTTGGGTGACCTTGGCCCAGTCACACACCCTCAGCCTGACCTAACTTGCAGCATTGTGAGGGTACATTGGAGGAGAGAACTACGTAAGTCACTTTGAATCCCCATTGGGGGAGTAAACTAAAGTAAAATATAAACAAACAAATAAATAAAATTAATCACCCGGCATATAACTTGCAACACACATTCTGAGATAAAGCACAAGAAAATCATAATGGAGTTTGACTCAAAGTCACTCAGAGATCCTGGCAAACTACTATCTCCTTGCCTCAGTTATCCATGTGTAAAATTGGTATAACAGTATTTTATGTCACAAGGTTTATTGCAAGATTTGGCTGAGATACAGATGAGCATTATTTATCCTGATATAATTAAATTAAATTAATTTATTTGATTTTTACCTGCCCTCCCCACAAGCAGGCTCAGGGCTGGTTACAACACTATAGTAACAATAAAACAATTTAAAATACAGTACATAGAAGTAAAAACAGTCACATTATCAAGTTAAAACAGGTTATCCAAGATGGCTATCATATAGATTAAATATGTCTTTAAATGTGCCTTTTAAATGCAGGTTATTATGTCTTTAAAATTCATCTGAGCAAAAAATAAGACCTGGAAATCATTTGTTACTGAATTTGTCTTTCTCTACCTCCCCCCCCCCCCCCACTTTCCTAAATACTGATCGCAGGTTTTTGTACAGCCAGCAAGCCAATACAAAGAAAATCCAGCTCTGTTTGTGCTCCCTTTGTGAGCTTCCCCATCAAGCTTATGGTCCCTGTTTGGAGGGTGCATGGTGAGAACATGTGCAGGATGACAGGCAGCTCATGTACTGACAGCTTTTGGCAAAGCTGCATCATTTCACAGAGGACACTCCATCTGTCACTACATTCAGCAACAGAAACTGACCTCGTGGTTCCAAAGAAGCCCTGGCAGATTAACATTTAACGATGCTTTCAGCTTGAGCCCATATCATTTTTCAACTTCCAGGGGACAGACACAGAACAAGGAAAAAGGCAGCATGCCATTTAGTGCACTAGCAATCCCTTCCATCCTTGCCAGCGTAGATTGAATTTGTTGTTGTTGTTGATTCGGTAATCTAAGAAAATTCTGACTCTCTCTCTCCCCCCACCCCACACAAACACCTATAAGGGGAAAATGTACTGCCATTGAAGGGTTTGTGTACACAAGCAATGTTCACAGATAGCTATCCAAGGGCTATTTCCTCAAGGTTATCATCCCAAGATAGTACCCTCTGTCTTCTGCACACATCAGTAACTCTCTTCAGCTTCAATGTGACAGTCAGAGTCTAATATGAACTCTGCAGTTCAGATATGGTAACTTTAATCTTCAGATGCAAATTTAACACTATTACGTTTGGGCTCAGTGAGGACTGGAGTCCAGGCCTCTGCAGAAAGAAGTCATCTCTCTGCCAGCGTTTCTGTGTTCTGTTTATCTTATTTTGCTGTCCCCATCAACTATATATATATATATATATATAGTTCTGCCACTGAGTGTAATACTAAGTTCTGGGATACCCAGTTCAAATACTTGCTCTGCCAAGGAAGCTTGCTGGGAGACCTTGGGCCAGTCACACACTGGCCGTTTCCACACGGCTTACCTTGTTCCGGAAAACAGCTAAATCTCGCATGAAATTGCACGAGAAGACGCTGTTATCACGTCTTCTCGCAAGATTTCGGTGTTTTCCGGAACAAGGTAAGCCGTGTGGAAATGGCCACTATCGGCCTAACCTTCCTCACAGGCTTGTTTTGAGGATGAAATTAAGGGGAGAGTGCTATAAATCACATAGGGTTCCCAATAGGACAGAACGTGGGGTATAAATGAAGTAAAATAAAAATTAAAATGTCATGTATGTGACAACATGGGCTCTGGCTCACAAAATTGATTTCTAAGATGCCACTAGACTCCTTGTCGTTTTTACTGTTATGACTGTTTATCCCAACATGCAAGAGAAATCAGTCAAGAAGTCGCTGACTCTTTCTTAAACTGACAAGGCTCAACTAGACAAGAATTGGCATCTTCTGAAAGACTTAGTGGAGAAAAAAAATATAGGCAACTACTTTGTTTCCTCCTGGGGCTAATAGCTTCTGGGGGAGTGATTTCTGTCAAGAAAAAAAAAACCTCACCAAAGAATCCAGCATTAGAATCCAAGGCCTCATTTGATTTGGAATTGCTGCATTTTGTTATCTGATAAACACTGAGCCTGTCATAATCCTTCAATCAAAGATCTTTTAAAAGGAAAAAAAACCTTAATCCACATAGCCAGATGCTCTAAAGTTTGAGGCACTGTAGGCATAAAAACTGAATGAGAATGACATAGAATAATCCCTGGAAAAAGATGACATTGACAAATCCTTTCCTGATGGGAGAGTCACTGATAAAATAAATGCATCAGTTGTAAAACTGAAGGAGTTAATAAAATGATCATTGTTTTAAATCCCATTCATAAGAAAGCAGCAGCCACAGCCACCACTTATTCTTATTGCTTCAGACAACAAGCCATTTTATATCTGGTCATTTAAAGCAATTTCCCTTGAAGGGGTAAAGCAGGAGTCCGGGTGACTGAGAGAAAGCATTAATCAAAACAAGTTTAATCACTCAAAAGGAGCCAACCAACAGCAGGGCCTTCCCCTGACAAGGTAAGTGATTCAGGACGGAGAATGCTGGCCGTCCACTGGAAATAAGATCGGTTAGCAGAAGCAACGTTGGGAGAACTGAAATGTGAAGACGACCTTGCTGGAAAGCCAAGGGTGGATGCAATCTCATTGCTGCTCCTTCTCAACACACTGAAACTATAGCCAGCTGTTGGGAGAAACAAGTGCTCTCTGGACCCAAGCCAAAGAGAAATAGAAGGCTTTAATTCCTGCCCTACATTGATTTACTGTGTGCTCCTGGCCAAGTCTCTCAGTTCACTAGCAATAAGGCATATAAGTGGTGAGGCTCTCTGCTAGAAAACTTTTTTCTCTCTTTTTTTTTCCTGAAGGAAGAATAAAGCTGAAAGCATCTGAATTTTGATCTCTTAGAAAATGTGAGGCAAATTCATTAACTATAAATACAAAGCCCAACATAATTGTGGAAATGGCAATGTATCAAATAGTTGCTTCCTGGCATGTTTTTCAGTTAAATGAGGAAACAGAATTGTTCTAAGATTAGTTAACAATGGTTATATCATCCTCCTGCCTTTTCTCTACCATGGAAAGATCTTGATCACCTATTGTAACTTCTGCAAAGAACAGTCTTAGCCATGGGGAATTTTGGGCAGCTGGGAGCCCCCAACGCCTTGCTGCCAACTGCCCCAGCTGCTGCCTTGAAGCTCCCTGCAACCATGGAGTCGCTACCAATACACTCAGGCAGTATGGGAGGAGGGCAACCAAGTGCTGGGCCGTTGGGGGCACCCACCGCTCTATCCTGGAGCCTCAGATCACTAAGACCACCTCTGAGTACTGTTACAATTTAATATGGTCCATCTCTTAGACTGTGTTTGCACTCCAGTGCCTGATACAAAAGGAGTTTGTTGATTTTAAATGTAATCTTGCCCACACAGTTACACAGATAAGTTTGTTCTAATACCAATGAGAGTGACTGATGTCTAACCATACACAAAACTTCAGCCAACCTGGTCGGCTGCAATTGCAACCACACTATAACAGTACTAAAATTGTGACACCCTGAATCAGCATCCTGTTCTTCCCAGTCAACGTCTTATGAACTCAGGTGGCATCCATTTATTCATGATGTCTTCCATTCACTGTCTTGTTTATTGCAAACATGTGGGTATGAGTGTGGAGAGATTTGTGGCTGTGGCTGATTAGGTCATCATGAGTTGCAGTACATTGCTGCTTGTGGGCTTGAAACATACTTTCTGTGGACTGTTTGTGAAGATGTCTTTAACCTATGGAGTTTGGCAATTAGTAGTCATAGTTTTTAATACTCAAATTCTGTTTTGGTGGTTATCATGTTGCCTTGTTTCAAGGGTCACTCTTCTTTATGTGAGTAGAACTGCATCCATAATGACAGTGATACAATGAGAGTCTCTCTACATGAGACATCTTACACAGGGATGCGCAAGTGTAGGGAGCTGAGAAGCATAGTTTAATGTTAGCTGAGTAATAGTAATGTTAGCTGAGAAGCATAGTTTAAAAAGACTGAGCTGGCAGAGATTGCTCCTCAGAGAGTTTGTTAATTTCATCTTTACCTCCCTGAAGGTTCTGTCAGTTTCCTCTCTCTATCCCAGAGTAGTTTTAAAAGACAGAGCTGATGGTGATGGCTCATCAGAGGGTTTTTCAATTTCATCTTTGCCTCCCCAAAGGGGAAATGAAATTGACAGAACCTTCAGGAAGGCAAAGATGAAATTAACAAACCCTCTGAGGAGCGATCTCCACCAGCTTTGTCTTTTTAAACTACGTGTCCCAACTAACATTGCACCTCCCTACACTCAAGCATCCTCATGTAAGATGTCTTGTGTAGAGAGACTCATTTTAATGCATAACAATAAAACTAAAGAGCTGCAATGGTCCTGTTGTCCAGCTACTAAAACTGAATGCTTGCAAAGCAGATGACAAGATGAAACTCTAGGAGACTGTGGAACAAAGATGTTCATCTGACAAAGACATGGTTTTGTTTGCCATGACAGTATTACAAGGAAAAAGTAACCTGGCATACCTAAAATGTGAGATTAGTAAAACTGTGCCATCCGAAATCTACAAGAGCATTAATGCAGGGTCCTTTCTAGTTTTCAGAAAAATGGGAAATATAGGACACACACACACACACTTGCACACACACAAACACACACATTTATGGGTGAAATAGGGAGGCATTTTGCTGTCTGATTAATATGGTGGTTTGAACTAGGCTGATTCTTAAATGTATGGCAGGCATGCATCTCATTAGAAATCCTGTTGACTTTCTTTGATTTGAGAACAGTTGGACATATTGAGACTCTGAAAAATGTAAGATTGTTTCCTTGCAATTATTCTGCTATAGAGCACCCCTAAAATGAATGACTGCAGCCACTCACCAAGCAGATCAGGCAGACAGATAGCTGGATTTAAGCCAACTGAATCTTACTTAAATCAAAGTATGTTCTGTGCAAATCAGCCATCACATTGCTTTACTAGCACATGATATGAAGACCTAGAAAAACAAGTTTTATTTGCTTCCATTTATGAGGGTTAAACAGAGCTTTAGTCTACTCGGAAAAAATAATCTGACAATGAAGTTCTTGGTGACACCACAGGTGTTTCTCCACATAGGCATACTTTTTTCAGGAAAAGGGAAAGTTAGCCTTTTAGTTACATTTGCGATAAAAATAGAAGAAATAATCAGTGAAAAATATCCCAGCGTAGTTCGGGTCTGTTGAACAGTCTGCAAGATCCTGTTGGAATAAAACAAAGCATATTAAGATAGAACCCAATCAGAGATAAATGTTTTTGTTCCCTTTTTCACAGACAAATTTTGAAAACAAAGACTTACTGGAGCAGCAACACGAAAATGATATACACTGTCATACATGGAAGCTACAGGAAGATCCCAAATATGTTGGAACCCCTGCAGAACAAATGAGAAAAGAGAGAGATCACAGGCAACCAAACTTGCACTGTTATTGTTGAGATTACACCTATTCAAGAGCTGCAGTATACTGTAGTTTCCAGGCATGTGTGATTATGGCAAAAATCAGTACTTGTGAAATTGTACACATACAGAAACCAACTTGGACACATTCTTATTGTAGGAAATGTCACGTGTGGAGCAACCCTATCTCAGCATGTTTTCACATGTAAGGAGTATCACTAGGATTAGACATTCCTACAGGCATCAAGCGTTAAATGGGAAAATCACATGCAAGTTTAAAACATGACTAGTTTTAGAAATGGATTGCCCAAACTGAAGGCAGAGTGCAGGGCAGCTTGATCTTCTGCTCTGTTTCAGAGACCAAGGCTCCTGGTCTCTGCTTTGGGTGGGGGGAGATCCTCACCAAAAGTAGAACCTGCAGTTGGGCAAACCTACTCAGCATATGTTGAGCAGTGGCACTGGCTATATTTAAAAAAAATGAGGTGCCATTTTTAAAGACGAACAGCCAACCACTAGAGGCAGTATACTTTGGAACTCAGTGAGAGTTCATTGTCTCCTGCTCCAATCTAACTGAAAACCATTTTTCTCAAAAATGTACTTGGGCTTTATACAGAAATTTCAGCCAGGGTTACTCCCACATGAGGATATTCCTCACTGGGTTCTTATTGTTGCTGCAATTTGCAGCACTGGCATTTGAACTGGCAACAGAGGATCAATGCAGAAGGATTCTCCATGTAACTCCTCACACATCGACCTCTCTCCTCATTCACTGCCCAAATGCTTTTTTACTGGTTTTTAAAAAATCTGTATAGCTATAGTGTAATGATGCTATCATCTAACAATTTTTAAAATGGCAGAAAGCCCGTTGGTGGGGAAGGGGTAGGCATAAGGCTCCTGCGCACATGGCAACTAAAAGCAATACCTGTGTGGTTTCCTGAAAGGCTTCCTTCTTCTTGCGTTTGAAGGTTTGGGTTTGAGGATGGTATGAACAAGGATTCCCATAGATGGTTTTACATTGAAAGATAATCAATGGCTCTGTTGTACTTCAAGAAACAAGAATAATATGAAAAGTTGTAATATTTCACTCTACTATTCAAAGACTGTTATACTTTAACAATGCACTATGGAGCTAACAATGCAATTCTAAGCAGAATTAACAGCCTTCTGAGGGGCAAAATACATTTCACCTATAACCAGGGCTTTTTTTCTGGGAAAAGAGGTGGTGGAACTCAGGACCGCACAATGACGTCACTTTGGGTCAGCTGGAACAAGGGGGGAGTTTTTTAAAGCTTAAATCGCCCTTGGCGAAAATGGTCACATGGCCAGTGGCCCCGCCCCTTGATCTCCAGACAGAGGGGAGTTTAGATTGCCCTCCGTGAAAAAAATAAGAGTTCTTTATTGCAGGAACTCCGTACTCTGATAGGAAAGGAGGAGAGAAAGATCCTAACTACCTATTTAGTCTAAGGATGGACATGGATGGCAGGACAAGGCCTGCATCCATGCTGCCAAGATGGAGGGAGGCGAAGGAGAGAGGTGCTGCCTGGAACAAAGCCAGGAAGAGAAGGAGTGATAAAGAGGAAGCCAGGAGGAGGAAATCCTGAGAATAGCAATCTGCATATTAAAGGACAGTCAGAGTAGTAAACAAGAGTAAACAGTAAACTGAGGGACAAGCTAGAAGTGACGCCTGACACAGGTTGGACACGTGTCAGCTTCCCTCAAGTTTTGATGGGAAATGTAGGCATCCTGGTTTTACAGCTTGGCTCTCCATTACAGCTGCAAGACCAGGATGCCTACATTTCCCATGAAAACTTGAGGGAAGCTGACACGTGTCCAACCTGTGTCAGGCGTCACTTGTAGTTTGGCTCAGAGTGCCCTGACCTCTCTATCTTTCTAACTCTTTGGTTTGCCCCCCTCTGAAAGCTGAGGAAAGGGACAGTGCTGGAGCCTCCTCTTCCAACACAGTCAGACACAACACCAGGGAACTAATGTTTCATAAGGGTACTGGGGGTTGATTGTGCTCAGGATAGGAGCATGGCAGGGAGAGGAGGGGCTTCAGCTTTCCCTCCCATGCCATTTTCCTGAGCCAAAACAGCCATGGGGGCATATTTGCTCCACTGTAGGGCTCCAGGTACTTTCTTACTTTCCCATGAGGTAAGAACTGAGCTATTTTCTGAGAGTCAATTCCTTTGTGAGGCTGTGCCAATTCTAGCAATACAGTTGAGGAAAGATAACATCAAGGACATCAGAGAGACCAGGGCCATTTCCACACAGCTTACCTTGTTCCGGAGAACAGTGAAATCGCGCGAGAAGACGCTGTTATCACGCAAAAAGACGCGATAACAGCGTCTTCTCGCGTGAGATTTCGCTGTTTTCCAGAACAAGGTAAGCCACGTGGAAACGGCCATGGGAATATGTTGAATACAAAATGTGTTTAGTGCAAAATTGATGCCAGATGTTATTAAGTTTAAATTCTATGGGCCAATCCTATTTGACTGCTAAAATTTACATTTAACAGATTAAGCAACAGATCTCCTTGTGAAAGCAGTTGTAACATACAAGGAGAAAACTCACTCCAGTGATACCAATCAACTTTGGAGAGTACGCAGTTGATGGACTTGCCTATGCATGGAAGCTGATCTGCAGCTTTGTGCAACTTTGCTCACACTGCTCACTTTCCGTACGATGCTAATCAGAATTATACTCCTCTGAGCCCACTGACTTCATTGGACTTACAAGGGTGTAACTGCACTCACAATATCAGTAGCAAAATTATTGATTGGCTTTAACAATGCAACCCATTTCTATTGACGTTAATAAAGCTTGTGATATTAGTGATGGTGACAATGGCTGTTTTGGTTCAAGGAAACTGGCTCTTGATTTTGTTCTAGAAGTTCTCTTTCCCGTTGTTAAGATATATTAAGCTTTTGCCCAAACTATGATCTATATACACACTATGTTATGGAAAATAGTTTTGTCTGTAATCAAAACTGCCCCGGTACTTACTTGATTTCCAGGGAAATTTTTACCTTGATGGGTGTGTATTTGTTAATGGGAACAAAGTAACTGTAGTTTCCAGATCTAAAACGACAGTAATATCTGTGACATTTAAAATCACTAAATATGTATGAATTTACAAAACCACAAGTGGCCCAATGCACAGGACCAAAATGATAATAATAATAATAACATTTGATTTACACACCGCCCTTCAGGACAATTTAACACCACCAGAGTGGGTTACAAAGTGTGTTGTTATTATACTCTCGACAATCACCCTGTGAAGTGGGTAATGATAACAGAGCTCTGTGAGAGCCAAGCTACAAGTGATGCCTTACACAAGTTGGACACTTGTCAGCTTACCTCAAGTGTTGATGGGAAATGTAGGCGTCCTGGTTTTACAGCTTGGCTCTCCATTACAGCTGCAAGACCAGGATGCCTACATTTCCCATCAAAACTTGAGGGAAGCTGACAAGTGTCCAACCTGTGTCAGGCGTCACTTGTAGCTTGGCTCTGAAAGCTTGACTGACCCAAGGTCACCCAGCTGGCTTCAAGTAGAGGAGTATGGAATCATATCCGGTTCTCCAGATTAGAGTCCTGCCGCTCGTAACCACTGCAGAAAACTGGGTCTCAGATACTTGAATGAGAAGCAACGACGAGCAATAGCCCAGCATTAGGAACCATAATAAGTTTCTCAGCTGTTTGAATGGGCAGCGGTGATATGCAATAGCAAGTTAGCCAGCTATTTGAATGGAGAACAATGGGGAATAGCAGTTTGCTGTTCACACCAGCCAGCCAGTCCATTGCTAATTGACAAGCATTTGAGCTAAAGTGAAAATAATAATTTTGGGAAATCCTGCCCTTGTGAAAATGTCATATTAACTTGAACAGATAAACCTCTAAAACGCTCGATGACATTCACAGAAACTATTGGGGGATTTTGCAAATCCTCAACAGAAAAAGTTAGATTAACTAGAGATTATGACAAGATCAACTGAAGCAGATCTGGTTCTTCCAGTGTTGCCAGAAGCAAATAAAATGGTGGTGGCCTCTAGTCCAGGCCAGCACATAGAGTCTTTGCACTCCATCAACACATTCAATTTACCAACCTGCATTGCAGATTTTTATTGCAATACCGCTGATCAATTTTCTGCTGTGTCTGTAAGATCTGCATAGATATGATTGTTGTATCAATCCCTAAAAATAAAGAGAACCATTTTGTCTAGATGATTTCTGAAGCAGAAAAAAATGACATTAATCACACTTTTTTTTAAAAAATGAAAAATTTATGGGCAAATCACTATTAAAGAAGCAAAATATGTGGTTTGATTGAAAAGTGACACTGGTGGGTACTTCCAGCTCTGTGTGCACCCATGTACACATGCAACATTAGCAATTCAGCAGACTACAAGCCCAAGTTACAGATCTCTGGTATGCACGTGTAGCAGCAAAAGACCTTAGAAGAGACCCTGGGAATGTGCCACATTGCACAGGTAAGTTAGTCTTGCTCTCCAGTGTTTGGCCTAAGCCTGCTGCTCAATTTGACATTTGCCTGCTTCATCAGTAACTGCCCCTGCATTAGCCCTTCCCAGCACTGCCCGTTTGTTTCATCCATTACTACTACAGCTCAACTGATTCCAGGCCTGCTTGCAAGAGCTAAGACTGGCATCTGCAGTAGCCCCACATTGCTATTCTCAGGCACTAGCCCATTCAGGCCAGAAGACACAAAACAGGCACCTAAAATCATGGTGTTCATGCCGGACTTGCCTGTGTGGTAAGGAATGCCAGTAGTAGCACTTTACCCGGGCTGGTTCCCTTTGTAGGAGAGCACACTGGAGGCTTTTGACATCTTTGTAGTTAGGGAAATGCAATCTGGGTCTGGGAACCGGCAAAGAAGCCAGATTTATATTGATCCGGCATAATCTGGCTATGTTGGTTCCCCAGGCCAAACTCCAAATTGGATCCCGGCACCTAGCATCGCTGGGAATGGATTATCTGGCTGTAGGCAGCTGCCACAGGCAGCCACAGTAAAGGCGAGATAGCAGTGGTAGCTAGAGGGCAGCGGTAGCCAGAAGGCAGTGGCATGAATGGAGCCAGGCTCCATGCCACTGCACAAGAGCAAGGCAAGGCTGGCATGGTGGGGGACAAGGCAGCAGGCAGAGCAGATTCCCATCTCATTCTGCTCCTCACCCCAGCTGAGCTCTGAAAGAGCCCCTTCAAGCTGTTGCTGTTGTCAGCAGCCTTTAAACTCTGCAACTCAGCAAGCCTCACCCTCATCCCTTGCTTTAGAAAAGAGATTCTCTGTTTTGATGTTGTGATTCTCTGGTTCAACAACAATAAGCTTGCAAGGGCGTAATGTTGAACCAGAGAATTCTGAGTGGAAAGGGGGGAGCTACAGAATTTAAAAGGCTTGGAAATGTTTCCTCCATACAAAAAAATGGAGTGGCTGGCGGCAGCTTGTTCAGGGGCCCATAGAGTTGGACCCAGGGCTCTAATCCTCCTGAAATTAGGGGGTCTTTAGTGGACAGTCAGGAGTAGCTTCCCTAAAATTTGGGGGACATTGTTTAAAAATGCCCCCCCTCCCTTGGCCATTATTTCTCATAGGGAATAATGACCAGTTAAATCCAGGATTCTATAACCTGGATCTGAATTACCTGAATTTGTTTTTGGTGCACACCCCTATTTGTAGTATTTGCTTTATTTACAAATATACAGGTAGAACACAGGTGGAAGGACAGAGGCACTCCTGCAGGGCAGCTGATCCACTACCATGCATCAGATCTAGACAGGGAGATTTCTGCATTCCTCAGGTACTTTTACCAACTTCAGCAGAGTCTGCTTTCTCCTCTCTCTGTCTTTTCTAGTGTCAAAGTGCCCTTTCTTCTCACAAAGATGCATACCTGTCTAGGAGCGGACAGTGAGCCAACCCTGAAAACAGCCCCACAGTGTCCCTGTTCTCCTTCTGCCAGGGATGGTCCCCTTTCTCCCAGAAGCTCTTAGTCCTTGCCAATCTACTCAGAAACAGGAGCTACAGTGCCCAGGAGACAAGGGCCAGTGGCCAGAGTGCCACAGCAAAGCCAGCTGCTGCGGATCCTACTTTGGTCAAGCTGCCCTCCTCTCTCTACCTCTTACAGCCACCGCTCATCCTCACATTTCCCACCGGCCAGCAAGCTTAGGTGGCAGCTGGGGACATGCAGAGAATGAGCTGTGGCAATCACTGCTCACCCTAGCCTGGCCCATCACCCCCTAGCTAATGTCACTGCAACAAAGCCAGGCCTGCTTTCTTGTGGTGGTGCCAGCCAGGGGTCAGTAGATGGGGCCTGGCTAGGATGTAGGGCTACTAGGTCTGTTCTATAGTGGGAGATCTCCTGTTGGCTGCCCCCAACCCCCCTGCCACCACTTGATAGTGAAAAAATGCCAGGAAAATTGCCATTACTCGAATGGTATGAAGTCAATCAGCACATTGGGGTACCGCTGTAGGATTCTACTGAAACTCTATGGTAAAACCATAATGTTTCATTAGAATACTAAAGTATCACCCTGATGTGATGACATCACTTCTGGAGTTGCATTAAAAGTGACATCATGCCATTAAAGCAACAGCTATTTGAATTTTCCCACACCCCCAAGCCTTCCGCCAGTTACCACCACTTGGTTGGCAACCCTACTATGAGCTGCAGCTGCTGGAGGCAACTACCACATGGCTTATCCTCACATAGCCCCATCTCTCCCAGGCCCAGCCAGAGCCACTGAAGGAAACCTATAGCTGTAGCTGGGCCTGGCTTCACTGCAATCACCTGGGTGCTATCAACTGGCTGTGCTCAGATAGAAGCTGTGGCTTGTCCTTGCCCAGCCCGATTGCACCTGGCGGGCCTGGTGAGCTGGACTGTGTGGCTCTTTAGTTACACTGCCTCCTCCCCTCTGTGTCTGGTAGCCCTGGTGGTGGCTTGTCCTTGCCTGCGTGGTCCCATCACCCCTCTCCCCCTGGCCAGTGACCACCCCTCAGGAATGTTACTAGTGACTCCAATGGCTAGTTCACCTCTGTACCTGTCTGCCCCCTGTCAGGTAGATGAGAAGTCCGCCTCTTCCAGGCCCTGATGGGCACTTGAACAAAACCATTTTCCAACACTCAAGGTCTTTTAAGAAGGTATACAAGACACATTACCATTCCTTTCATCACACAGGGTAAATTGAGAAGAGACCAATCTCACAACAGTAGTGTTGCAATACAAGGGAAGAGAGAGAAAGGCCTGATGAGGACTAAATATGGCCCAGAAGGGATGGAGCATTGAGAGTAGCTGAAAAATGGTTAAAAGAAAAGCGGAATCAGCTGCTCAAGTCCCTGAGAATATCCTGGAGGGAGAATTTTGAGGGGTGGATTTCCCAGTGCCCCCAGCCCAGTAATTCCTCATGAACACCAACTTGTCTTTCCCTGAAATAACATGTGTTATAATGGATCAGAAACTTAAAAGATGCACGAGCCCTCCTAGCAACAGGCTATATATTCATAATCTCTTTAAACAAGATCTACAGATATTTTAAAACAGAAGTGTTTTCAAGAAATTCTTTTTAAAGAAAAGATGCTCACAGTCATTTCCAAGGTCAGGCTTCTCAATCCAGTTTTGTTCCAATAGTCCTTTTCTTTTATTCCCTGTAGAAAGAATGGGCATTTATCTCTTTGAAGAGGGCCTTCACAAATTGAAACAGTTGTGTGACAAAAATAAATATGTGACAGACATCAAAATCAGCGTCTATATTTCCAGAAGGTCAATCCAGGACAGGTTTGAAAAATACATGCATTCCTCTAGAAAGATCTTATGATAGTTTTGTGAAAGGTACTTTTCCCATTCTATAGTTTTGGGCAAAATTTATAGAGATGTATATCTTTTTAGAGGGGCAGAGGACATGAAAAGTGAATGGGTGTAAACACATCATGAGGATAGCAATTTTAGACAGAAAAATGGCAGAAAAGGAAACAGTTATATAGTAAGCCACTCAGCCCTCCCTATGGGTTTCCCCTTTTAAATCACAGTCCCACTGAGCATTTTCTATTTTTAGAAATTGTTGGGAAATTAACCACCATCACCACTTAGAAGAGGAAGGAATTTCCCTCAGCACTTGGGGATATATGGCAATATATAGTGCCTAGCAGGACCACAAAAGTGAAATGTGAGTGTGGCCTCCACACCCTGGAAGATTTTATCCCTCAGTGTACTCCATGATGTTTCAGTGCCCTGCCAGACAGAACTGCATAGTTGCTCCTTAAGATACCCATGGGCCACTTTCGAGAAACTCCAGGTTTCCCCAGTATATAATTGGAAAACCAGTGCTATAAAGCATGTTCAGATGGATCTACATGTATTAGTGGATTGAACCATTTAGCAAGTATGTGGTGTAAGAGGCCCAAATCATAGATCAAATGAAAAGGAAGTCAGGGACAGGATCACAGTGCAGGACAGGAGGTGGGAGTGTGCAAGTCTAACGTTCAGTCAGCAAACATCATATCATGGTTTGGCCGTACATCTAAATGGAGTCGATATGGTTAGGCAGGGGTCATTTCGTAGAAAAAGAGCTGCAGAAACTCATTAGCATAACTCATTTGCATATGCCATGCCCCTTGACATCACCTATCCTGGCTGTTTTGGTCTCAATCCTGGCCGTTCAGGGCCAAAATTGGGCCCAAAATGGCAAAAGGGGGCTGAAAATGGCCAAAAAGGGGCCCAAAATGGTCAGTATTTGGCCTCTGCTGATCCGGAGAGTGATCCACCACCCATCAGAGGCATGATCCTGGCTGTTTCGGGACCAATCCTGGCTGTTTTGGGTATGATCCTAGCCATTTTGGGCCCGAATTGGGCCGTTTCAGCCCCGATCCAGGCCAAAATGGGCCCCAAAAGGCCAAAAATCAGTGAGCGGGACCACCTGTCATGTGACCTTTTTGGAGAACTACTGGAACTGTTCCTGCGCATTCCCCCTCAAAATGAGCCCTGTGTTCAGGAGAGATTGTAAAAGTTCCTTCATTGGTGGTTTCTGAGGAAAGTCAAAGCAGATAGCGATTTGCAGCAGGTGATTGTTGGCACCTTGGAATTCTGGGCCCTTTACACTGTCTTTTTTTGACTGGCATTTCATATGTTCATCCTTGGGTATGCACAGGAATGTCACTTCCTAGAGAAATTTGTCTTCAACACATTGTGGCTCTAAAAAATGTCACTATGATTGTAAAACCAACATTGCAGAACACATCCATCCTTCTGAGCAGCAGCAATACAATTTTAGTTCATGATCTAACTTACTCTCCACATTTGTCTTCTTCTGATAACTTAGATTTTTTCTTACTGCCTGATGAAGTGGACAGCAATAAGTTTTATGACATGGCAAAATACCACAGAAATTCACTTCAGGTATAATGGCGGTAGGTTTGAGAGTTGAGGACACTGTGCTGTATCTGGTCACTACAAAAGAACAAATTCATTAGTAATGTTCACGTAACTAGAGTTTAACAAAACCAAATATCATGTCAAGACAACCCTAATACCACAGCTTGAACAACATGCACTAACAAATCATGTTCATACAGATTTTATTTTCCATAAGTAGCTTCTTCTGCTGCCATTATCTATGAAGAAGCCCAAAATGCTATTCAGCACACTGGAACTCCATGCGCTGACTACTAGAAGTCTTGATTCCCACGTACCCACCCCAGCTTCTGAAATTTTAACCACCACTGCTTGAATATTTTTACACTTATATTTGAGACCTCAGGACTAGCTTTTTAAAAGGAAAGCTAAGAGTCTATTCCAGACCTCCATAGCACAGCAGTAATATTCTTTACTTCAGCTGACAATTTTCAACCTCAGAGAATGATTTACAGCGCAGTACCTGTAAGGGTGGTGGATGGAGGCACTGACATCACACTAGTTGAATTGCTGGGAAAGGATGATAAAATAAATAAAAAGTAAAACATGCAGATAATACTCCAGCACAAAAGCAACAAGGATAATTGTTTTATCAGGTGAGTATACTGCTCTGCAGTAAAAGCTTTCAAAGTAATAACAATAAAAATAATAATACAATGGTCACCATTAAAATCATTAGAAAATCAGCAACAGTAACACAATGTGCCCTAGATCAGGGTCCTGGGGACTCCTTTGGAATTTTGACAGAGTGATGGATGCAATCACAATATGACCACTATGGGAGGCAAAGCCAACCACAAAATGGCCATTGTGGGAGGCAGAGCCAAACACAAACACACAGAAAAAGTCCATGTGCAAGAGAACAGAAGGGCAATTTTAAAAATACACTGGGAAAGAGGAATGAGAGAAAGAATCAAACCAACAATGTGGTGGCAGCTGCTGCCAACACAACATTATTTTCATCTGCACAGTCAATCAGATCTCCAATAGCCTATCAGAAGCCCTGCTGGGAAAGATCCCTACCTGGCCACACCCTCAAGTTACCAGACCTTCCAGTATGTAGTAACTAATGAAATTCATGAAGTAAAGATGCAATACATTTCCTCCTGCTCTTACTCAACAACTGAAGTTTCCAGAAAGTCCTCAGTCCCCGTGATTTGAACATTACAATAATCTAGAAGTGAACAAGTCATGGATGACAGTGGCAATATTGAAGCTTGTGCAAGAATCCCATTCCTACTCAAAGCCTATAAGAAAAGGCAGTGTGTGAAATGGCTAATGCTACTTAAGAGTAGAATGCCATCCCTTAGAGGCTTGTCAATCTTCTTAATGCTTGACTTGTTACAATGACATGTTATATACTTCAAATATGCTGATATCTCGGAGTATTTAGAACAGGAAGGAATTCAAGTCCAAATGTGTAAATGAATAACAGATAAACCACTTGCCTGTATTCGGGATAGACAATGTCTTGCTCAGGTATGCTAAGTACATAAAGGGTGGACATCGTCATCACACTGTAACGAGACATTAATTCCATAGATCCAGCATCACTGACAATGTGAGGACAGAACTCAAAAACAGTACTGGAAAAACACAAAGGAATGCCATAAAGTCTTTAGATTGCTTAGACATTATTGTCTGTTTCTTACCAGAGTGCCATAACAGCAACCAAAGCAATTACAGTCATCTGGAAAATTCTGGTACTGGACCATGACTGTTTCTTCATTGGAAAACACACCTAGAAGGGGGGAAAGCAGAGATGTGGGCTCAGATCAACAATACCTGCACGGAGAAGTCACTGCCTGTCTCTAGAACTACATAAAATATTTTGTCCGAACTTACATCCCCTGCCCCCACCCAACATTAAGATACTGATATATGGTCTGGAAAGACAAACAGGCTAGCAACTATGTATGTGCTCTGATGAAAACGATTGCATTTTCCTGGGACAAATCAGCATGGATCCAATCTGTACAGAATTGATTTTGTTACTCATGCCCCATGGAATCCCACATCTATCACATGTTTATCATACTGTACATGTGAGGAGCTCAGAGACATGCACATGGTTCTCTGTTTTATTGTACCAGCCCTGTGAAGTAGTCACCCCATGCAATGAGGTGCAATGCAGTGAGTTTTATCTCTGGTGAGGGATGACATGTGGCACAGAGGTAGCTTAGAGGGTGGAAGTTCCTATCCATATGCAAGGCTGGTCTACAGCAATGTACTTTCCAGTTTAAAATATTGATTATGACAAAGGAAACATTTCTATCAGAAATCTTTCTAATATGCTAAATTCTTAATTTTGCTCACCTTGCCAGGGTTTGTGGGAACTGATTTTCGTGAGGGTATCCAAGAAGCAGCCTGGCCAAATTTCCTGAAATGCAAATTATTCCTTACTTTCCTAATTCAACATAGCATGTAATTTAAAAGGAGAGGGAAATCCTAGGAGTAATCAGAAATAAAAACATCACAGGGAGGGAAGAAAGCCTTACACAAATAGGCAGTTGAGGGAATTAGCTTAAAGGAGACAAGCGAGAGGGGGTTATTGGGATTCTCCACCAATGTCTACGCGGATTATTCCCTTAAGAGAAATCTCAAAATAAGCCAGATAGATGTCCAACTGGAAAAGTTTTTTTTTTATTAAAGCAAAATAAAACATACAGAGAACCACACACAGCACATGTACGAGGCTAACTAAGAGGAAATCAGGGAGGAAAAGGGGAGAAAACAATTTTGAAGGAGACAGGAACCATTCTCAAGGATAGAGTTCCATAGAGACAGTAGCAAAACAACCAGCATTTTACAGAGAAGAGGCCCAAATGGGTTTGGGGTGTGTGGACAGATCCAGAACACACACACACACAGAGTCATACACTAGCAGCTAGGGAGATCCAGATATAGGGCAAAATGCTCCTTGAGGCAAGCTGCCGTCTTTGCACCCAAAACAATAGGTTTTCCGGAGGTGGATAATGAGTTTGGGAGAGGCTTAATGGATCTTCCCAATATAGGTGTAAATGGTGCTTGATGATCCTTTGAATACCAGGATAGGAAAAGCTACCAGGTTTGCTAATAACGTACGGTGGTGTTTAATCAAGGTAAGGGGTGAAGGAAGTGAGGCACGGCATGGATGGGATTAGCCAGGAGCTTCCTGGGAGCCTCCTTGTCCTCAGTTATGCATCTCTCCAGGGTGTGGAGGGGACTATTAGTCAGTCAGTCCCCCTGACTCTTCTTTTAAAATATTTTCCCAAGCTCTTGCCCTTCTGGCATCCATTTTGTTTTATTTCAGGCCTGGCAGTGCCATGAACTTACGCTATATCAGGAAGGACGTTTATGTTTTCATATCTTTAAACTACCCCTCAACAGGAAGAGAGGTCTGACTGCTAATACCTGAACACTCCAGTAAATATGTGATAGAATTATCTAAAAAGTAACTGAAAAAATTGCTTGGAATAATATAAATCCCAGTGCAGCTGAAATGCATATTTGAAGCCAATTCCATTCACTTGGAAGAGTGTATCTGATCGAAGACTGTTTTCTCAGCACTCAGAGCCTCTAAAAATTATTGGTACCTCAGTGCCATTTTGATCACAGATATACTTATTTACACAATCTCATTACATTTTGAATTCATAACACCAAAATTTGCTGCTTTAGATAATAATATGAAAACGTGCCAGTAATAATCAGAAAATTTTCAGAATAATTCTGAATTACTCGTGACATTCAGGAAGTACATGCTCACAGGAGAAATGTGGATACCTCCCTGAGTTCTTTTCACTGGTTGTTGACTTTGAACTGTTTATCCGTTTCATTTTGTCAAGGTTTTTATTCCATGCTTCCAACTCGTCTATCCTAACTTCAAGATTGTTTGTTAACTTGCAGAGCTGCTTAACTGCACCCACATTCTCCATAAAAATTTGATCCTGTAAAACAACCAGATAATTGTATCAGTAAATAAGATGTGAAAACTGCAAGAATCCCAACTGCAACTTTGGCTCATCCAAGGACTTCTGAGAATCCCAGAGGGATTTTTATTTGGTTGCTTAGACAGCAGATTCTTTCCCTTCCCAGCCCCACCATATTACATCTCAAGTTGTTTTGGAGACTGTACTCAGTTTCAGAGGTGGATTGACATGCACAAGGGCCAAGCTCCATTTCTCTGGACCCAGTCCATGGTGCAGAAGGCCATCCCCTACAACTGCCACCACCCGCATATAAGGATTCCATCCCATACAGGTAAGGAAAAAATATTTCTGAAATGACAGATCATATTACAGGCTTGTAGTAGCAATGTCAGCTGAACATTGGTAACTAGTGGGAATCTTTAGGGGATGAAGCAACATCGTGAGATGTCATGAAGTCACTTACAGATTGTACTTAGAAATGATGTTACAGTGCTCTAGAAATTTGCTCCTCTTTATGGCTTTTTACAAAAAAAAGTGTGAATTCCTAGAGCATTGTAATGTCATTTCTGGGTTCACACTGGAAGTGACATTACACATCACATTACTGCGCAACATCGCTCTCCACTTGTGCTCTTGCTCCTGCTGGAACAAAGAGACTTAGCAAGGCTTGAAGCCTAGGAGGCAGGAGCCTGCCCATTGCCCCCTGTGAGGATGGCAACCCTAGCTTGCATCCCAAGAGGTCATTAACCCTGAACTCCCAGGCACCAGCAATGGATATCCATCCCCCCTTGACCACACTTGGGCCTGTTCAAGCACTTTCAGAGGCACATGGAAGTCATTACACAGATCTTTGGATTTAGATCCTGGTCAATATTTACTTACTTCCACACTGAAGAGACCTGAAGTACATATGACACAAACAAAAGTTAATTTATAATAAATAACTGATCCTTTTGGACTACGTCAGTTCCCTCCTAAACTGCTAAATCTTTTGAGGGGGAAATAACTGGCAACAAATACTTGTGTAAAAGATTCAGCAACTAGCTAGAGTAAAAATCATGCACCATGCATGCTAAAACATTTGTTTTGAATTAATGTTGAGCCTCCACAGTAAATATATCATGGCAGACATCGGAGGTTTTTAAATGTTTGCCTCTACAAACTCTTTCCCAGAATTAGATCCAGAATCCCCCATCATACTGTGTGTTCTGTTCCTATCAGATGGTGCAAATAGGCTCAGCTGAACCATTTAACTTGCAACTCCAACATAACTTCTCAAGGGAGGTAAAAAGACAGATGGAAGAGCTGAGTCCCTTATGCTATTTCTGCAGCAGAAGTTTGGGAAGGATTTTGCTGAAGTGAGATAAATGGCACTGAACAGACCCAGCACCAACTCCAAGCTTTCTTGCAGGCCTCCTCTCATCTTTCCATTGTTTTCTTATTTATGAACTGGCTCAATTCATCCAGCTGTGAAAGAGGACTGAAATGTGAGTATTGAGTGAATATGGGCTGAATTTAGGCACACAGAAAAGCAGTTGAGAGACTACTTTGTGGCAGGCACAAAAGCAAGTATTTTCTAAATAAATTTCTAAATGTGTGATTGGCCCGACCTGTAAGAGTCCTCTTTAAGAAATTCTGCTGGTGCAGCACAGGACAAGACCACTTAGGCTGTGTTCAGATGTCACGGCAGATGGTGGTTTGATCAAATCATCCTAGTTAGTTAGGATGTCCAAATGCAGATGGTTCAGTAAAATGGTATGTGTTGCCTGGCATGAATCTAGGATTTCAAACTAAGATCTGTAGCTATTTCTTCATTGTTGAAAATATTTATATGCCACTTTTCCCCTGGATCACAGGAACCAAAGCAATGTTTAAAGTTTGTTACAAAGTTTAGTCACAGTTAAGTTCTAGCAACCAGCAGAAACATTTGGAGGTTAGGAAGCAACATCACACATTTGTAACATAGTGATAGGCAAATTCCTATAGTGGTGTGTTGTCACTTCCAGGTACAGCATTGCTCCCTGGCCCAGCTTTTTCCTCTCACCGGAGTGAAGAGCCCCTGTGGGTTCTGGAGCCTTGAGGGTAGGAGTTTGCCTGCCACACCAGAGCAAATGTCAAGCCTACTTAGGATCTCGGTTCTCTTTATTGATGTTTAGGTTGTCTGAACAGACTGATACTTTGCTCAAGATGCTCTGTCATTAATTTACTCTTCATTCTGCTTCACTAATCACAAAACAGATGCATTTTCTCTGCACAATCACTCAGGTGGTTGGGCTTGAAAGGCACCCATAGCACCAAACTTTTTATCATGCTGTGTTTTATAAAACTGCTTTTCCACACTACTGAAAACATGAAAGCTCCCGTTTAGACTGTGCATAATGTTGTTTTTGTTTCATATGCTGATAGCTGCTGCAGTGTGTTTAAGTCACACAGAACACCATTGTCAACGCCAGAGAGAGATTTTCTTTTTGATCCGATGATGCCCATAGCGTGTTGCTGCATATGCTACATAGCATAAACAAAACCTACACAGTGAGGTAAGCCCACACAATTAATCAACACAAGATATTCTATAATTTGCTTACTGAACAGTATCTTCAGGAAACTCATGTGCTTGAAACCATGTAACTGATTTTATGGTTTCATGTCCCATGTAGAAGTGATATGAATCTGCTGCCTCTCGCAGTTTGGCTTTAGAGCTTGCCCGGATCCTCATAAAATGATAATTTGTTTGAAAAGAGAAATGCAAGTCCTCATAAATCCTAAAGGATTCTTTAGTGAGTTTTCACTATATCCTTTGGATATAGTGAAAACTCACATTAGCATCTAGCTAAAAAATCTAATATACAGGAAAAAATGGTGAATTTTATCTTAACTGGTACAAACAGGGTTATCCCCTCTCCCCTGTGCAAGCTCCCTTATTCCATAAAGCTCTAGGAGATTAGAAAAAATACTAGGTCTGCATATCTTGAAAAGCCTGAAGGAAACTGGCTTTTACTTTCTTCAATAAGCATAAACTAAAGCCTAGCATTTAATTCAAATTCACTATCAATTTTGTTGAAGTCACTGGCAAATCTAACAGTTGCACAAGAGTGCAAACTCAAAGACTTAGGCCTGGTTCACAAATGTAAGATAATGAAGTGCTTTCAATGAAGTGGCAGAGACTGTCACCACCAGACTGCAGGTGGCAGGGTTACCAGGTCTGCCATTTTAGTGGGAGATCTCCCACCCTCTACTGCCTCAGCCCACCACCATGCAGCTGAGCAGCAGGATGAGGGGGATGCCAGGTAAAATGGGCAGATGGGCAGCGTACAATGCCATGTCATCACTTCTGACACAATCCACAAGTGACATCACTGTGTCAGGACCATAGAGTTTTAGCCAAATGCTAGAGTGTCCTCTCCAGAGCAAAGGGATGCTCTCCTATGTTAAGAACTCCATACAAATAAAGAAAATCAGCACAGCTGGCAGAGAAAGAGTAAACCATTTCTCCTTGCTGAGCTAGCATTCTGTGTTCATGGAGGTGTGCTTTTTGTTTAATTTGAATGAACATTCAAAGCTAGACTCCATCACACTCACTCTCTGAAGTAGTTCAGTCCATTTTACCACCTCTGGGCTGTACCATCTCATTCTTCTGCCTCTCTGGACAAGGCCGCAGAACTCATTCAGATGCAGATTGCCACAATGCTCAAGAGGCAAAAGGATATTCAAGAGACAGGACACCCCACCCCAAAGGAATGCTCCCACAGTCACTGTGCGAGGCAAACCATTTTAAACTGTCTTTCATTGTGGGATGCAGAGCTCTAGAGTACCTTGTCAACCATGAGGAAATGATCAACTCTCTCTCCATTTTCACATGTAAAGTCTCCAGCTTCTCTTATGGCTCTTGGAAGAAGTTGTTGAACTTCCTGGGCTATCACTCCTGTTTACAAAAACAAGGATATCTGTATTATCAAAAACAACCCAAATGCCCACAGAATATGATCTATGTGGTCTCTTTCTCTCAGTTCATATACAATAAGTGTTTTGTCCCCAGGGCCATTTCTAGGTGTTGAGGGCCCTTGGCAACCTGGCTTCTGGTGGGACTCCATCCCCACTATGGCTCCTCACACACGGTATCTGCAGCTGCCACAGCTGCTCACACTGGAAGATGGCAGCAATGATTTTCACCCTTGCCCCAGCGATGGGAGCAGCTGTCCTCACTTCAGATGTACAAAACGGGTTGTGCCACTTCCTTGCCTGTTGATGGTACACATCTTTCTCATGGGGAAAGTGACTTGTTTGTCCTCCTGGCTACCGTGGCGGGTGATGTGCTGGAATAGCACAGGGGGGAACAACAGGAATTTGCCCCCTCATCTTGGGCTGGGGCGCTGGTGGTTTGGCAACTTACCAAGAACACTGACCCCTGAAGCCAAGCCTGTTCTTTTTCACCACTGTAAATCCTCTTACCAACACATAATGTCTGCTTGTGATCCTTTGGTGGATTCCTCCTTTTCATTGCCCACACTGCATCTCATGTATCTTACAGTGTATGTCTGAAGAGGAAGGCAATAGAATAAAGAGGCCAAGGTGTTTGGGGAGCCATTCTGCGTGAGCAACTAGATGAGCTGACTGGATACCTGTTTCGTGTGTCTGATTAATTCCCATTACAGATGCAAACTCAGGCTTGTAGTCATATTCAACCAGCCTCATTTGTGCTATTCTTCTTAGCTGCTCATGTGTATCAACCTAATTCACAAAGACAAGGCGTTGTACGTTAAAATATTTAATACACTCAAATCATATCAAGGATTTCAGTGAATGCATGCTTTTGATACATGGCATAGTTGCAGTTATATTTCTTTTTTTTTCATTAGCTTGTTTTCATTTTTACCCATATTCCTTCTTGGATTTGGGGGTGATGGCAAAAACTTTGAGTACTAAGTCTACCACCACTTGTCTTAGAGACATAAATGCCAGCAAATCAAATGCTGGATGAGTCCTCTGTTTTGCCCTTTGGGTCAAATGGTATGGACTTATTGATAAACATATCTATCCTTTCCCATACTAAGTTCTCTGACAGTTAAAAAAAAATTACAGAATTGCTTCAGAGATTCGAGGAGGGGAAAATATGCTGGTCTCCACAGTGTTTTTTTTTTTCCACCAAAGCAGAACAATCCAAAAACTTGAAGAATTGGGTTTACCACAACTCTTCCCAGGAGAGACAGGAAAAAACTATGGGGCAAGCTAGAAGTGACGAATTACACTTGAATGGCAAGTGGACAGACTCACATGTATTCCTCCCTGTTCATTTGCGCTCCACGCAAGTAAACAGGGAGGAATACATGTGAGTCTGTTCACTTGCCATTCAAGTGTAATTCGTCACTTCTAGCTTGGCTCTTAGTTTGTTTATAACCTGCAATCACAGCATAACCAAACTGCTCTGCTAGTCTTAAATGTGACCCTTAATTGAGTTATTCGATTTCAAGATGTACAATCCTTCTAGGACTAGGTTTAAGTTTTGAGCACAGTGAAGATTTGAACAATATAGAACTTGAACCACAGCAAATGAGTTGTGAAAACAGTGGCAGGCAAGAATGTAAGGTTCAAAGGACATACATCATGCAGCTAATAATATTACTTACATAACTGTCTTATTAAGTGTGAAAATGCTCCAAAAATGCTTTTATTTGAAGAATGCCTACTGCATTATTCTTTAAGACTAAAATCAAGGTAGCTGAATCAATGGATAAAGAGGAGACAGTGTGTGAGAGACAAAGAATAGCCAAGGAAGAGAGAGAACATGAAAACAGACAAAAATCTGTACGTATTTTTAATAAACTACAGAAAACCAAGGAAAAGAGTGCTATGTCATCTCTTTGCATGATTTTTGGCAGTAGGTTGCATAAGAAGCAGATGTTCTGGACATAGTCTGCAGTGTGCTAGCCCCCAGGTGGGTCTGGACTCAAGAGTTCTTCTGGAATGACAATCAATCTCCAAGCTATAGATATCAATGCCCTTGGAATGGCAACTGTGAAGGGTGGGCTGTATGATGTTATATCCTGCAGAGCTCCCTCCCCTCAACATTACTCCCCATCTCCAACAATTTCCCAAGCTGGAGGTGGCAACCCTATAGATGCAGGAGAGTTCTTTGGGAACGAAATAGCAGAATGCTTATGTATGTATGTATGTATGTATGTATGTATGTAAAAAATGTGCATGCTGCTTCTCCAGACACCTTCTCTGGGGGCTTAGGTAGTAGAACAACCATACTATGGCAAGTAGGATCATCTTTTGGAATGATCCCCAAGGTTTAAAAAATCCACTTACAGTTAGAAATCCAGCACAGCCAGCACAGAGAGGAGGAAGTAGGTTTTTTCTCCTTGCTCTGCTAGTTTTCTATTTGCGTGGAGTTTTTTTTAATCCAAGAATTTCAAAGCAGGAATCCACTCCCTGCATTCTGGTGCAGCCCATCTTTCCTTCTCAGAGTGTAACCACCTCTATGCTACACTTACAGTGCAATCCTATGCAGAGTTATACCAGTCTAAGCCCATTGAAGTCAATGGCCTTAGACTGGATTAACTCTCCATAGGATTGCACTGTTAGTCTTAACTTAAAGGCCACCTCATTTCCATCCCGTTGTTCTGCATGTGTGAACGACTCTTGTTTGTATCTGTTCCCCAACCCTTTTAAAACTAAAAGCAGTTCCAGGAGGGTGCAGTTTTGAACAGAGGACTAGTGTACAGGGGGCACTTGTATTATCCCCTTTTAGATACACGTATTAACAGCCAGCTGGTAGGGACAGAACTAAGCAGTCTCTCTTTTACTCCAAATTGTTGCTTTCAAAGGCAGTCTTTTTAAAATTAAGGAAGCTAGCATAGAGTAGTAGCTAAGAGAATGTGCTGTGACCTTGAAGGTCTCTGGTTCAGATCTTCCTTCTGGTATGGCAGCCCTATCAGCCAATATGATGACGATAATACCAGCCTAATTACAGGGATGTTGTAAGGATTGTAACAAAATATTCTATGTGAGGTGCTTTGAACACTGTAAGTATGCAGTTGGATCCCACCAACTTTTTCAGTCAATCTCACCCAATTTCCCTCTAAATACAGCCCCTGTCCCACATAGCTTTTGTCCGTGCAGGTGCCTCAGTTCTCAACACAGACTTTCTAAGCGGTCCTTTCTTTTTCACTCACTGAAAAGCTGGTTGGATCCAACTCACTATATAAATGGTAACCATTCATTCAGACTCCTTTGCTAGTTTCAGCAGCTTGCAACTGCGGAAGCTAAAACTCTGGCTCCTTTGCAAAGTTGGTTTCCACACAATCCTACCTCAAGACATGTGTGTGTTGCCTTTATCACAATATACAAATGCACACATACGGCTCTGGTGCAGATTTAACAAGCTCTCGTTGCTCTGCTGCACTCACCTCTTGGATATTCTGTTTGGCTCGACGGTCAGAAGGATGCATGACTGCCCCCATCACTTTCATGTTTCCACCGACGACCAGGGCTTCATCTGGTGCATCTGTGTTAATTCCTACTCGACCATGACAGATGACAGAGTCTGGAACATGCCCTCGCTGCCAGAGCAGATCACTGTCATTCTCAAACTGCCCAGGGTTTGAGGCCTGAAAATGTTTTAAGTTAGAAGCATACAAATGGAAAGACCAGGGAGAAAGTCAGGGCAGACAAATCTTTTCTAGGAAACATATTTGTGTGCTTCTTTTAAGAAAAGTCACAGTTGAATAAAATAACTCCACAAAAGGGAGTCTGATCATGCTATGGCACCCTGTCTGAACTGATGGGACACAAAAGAGGGAAAGTGGCACCGTATGTTTCTTCCCACGTGCTACGGCCTCTATCCAAACTGGGGCCTCCCACCAGCAGCTGTTTGTGAAAGAAAAGCACGCCACAGCTCTCCTCAAAGATGGCCCACTCTCTCACTGGGCTGGCCCAGAGAAGTGTGACATGGCTGCAGGATGAAGGGACTCTCTCTGGGGAAGTGACTCAGAGTTGCAGACGTGATGCCAGCTCCCCATACCCTCTGTTGTATAGTGTGTATTAAACAAAGACACCGTAAGTCTCCAGCATGCTTATTATCGAAGGAAGGTGCTTGAAACGTCTCACATTCAGGCAAGTGGGACAAGTGTGTAATAAGATGCGTATCAATCACACCAGTCCATTTGGTAACTCCAGTCCAAATTAGCAACAGGACAATTTGGTTTCTTCTGAGTTTAATTCTGAAACTGGGGATTGGACGGCGGGGTGTATGTGTAAGACTTTGCCCCCCAAAAAAGAGTGCTGGAAGAATAATCCCAGCCCGATTCTGAATCAAGATGGAGGAAATCAGCTCATCACTAGTTTGTTTGGACAGGAACTAACTAATGGTATGGTGTGCCTGATAGAAACACATGACTTAAGGTGCCAGAAAAATGGTAGTAAAAATCAAACATAAGAAGAGAAATTCCCCTCCTTGCCACAACACCAGCCAAGTAAGTGAATGAGTAAGTGGAAGAGAGGATTTTTTTTCTCTAGCAAACATAATGCTTGAACCCAGCAATGCTGATATTTAGACATTTCTACTCTGTATTTAATAGACTGGCGGCAAGCAGCATGGTTGTGTGCGGATGCTAATCTTCCAGTAATATATCCAGATTTATTTTAAAAGGAACAGCAATCAATACGAAATTCTAATATGAATCTAAGCAAAACAGCATCCCAGTCAGTCAACATTCATTCAAGAAGCTGCTGCCTTTTAAAAAAAACTCGGCTCTGCCATCTGTGGTATACAGAGCAAAGCTTGCTACAATTAGAGCATGATCTGATATGCCTGTTAACCACAACTCAGTGGGTAGATGTCTAATCTTTCCCAGAATTGTAAGAGGAGCAGAGCGCGAGTTTTGCCCTTACAAAGCTTGCTGGTTTTTGCTACACAAACTGGGATGAAGCAGAACTTGCTGAGATTTTACTCATGGCAGAAATACAAACGAACAAAACATTTGCATTTCTTTAACCGTTTACTCCAAGGGCCTCATAACAACCCCTGCAGGGCATGTTAGGCTGAGAGAAAGCGGTCGTCCCGGGGAGCTTCAGGGCTGAGTGGGGATTTTTGGGGAGCCGGTTTTGACTGAAAGGACAGGCTAATGTGTATATAACAAATACACACAACTATTGGAACCCCCAATTCAGTGATAGTTTTTTGGGATACAAATTTTGTTAGGGAATAGATACTTTCCACACTGAACTGGCTACTTGAAGACCACCTTTTTGTTAATATATAGCATTTATTTAATGGCACATTTTCAGCATTCCAAGTAATTTATATGAATTATGTGAGTAATCCTCACAACAACCCCATGGGGTAAAGTTTGCTTTATAACTTCCATACAACAGGTGGAGAACTGAGGCTGGCTTGCCAAAGGCCACCTAGTAAGTCTGTGACCAAGATAAGATTTGAAACAGAAACTTTCCAGATCCCAGCTCAGCCACAGTGCTACACCAGTCCTCCTTTTGATAAGGTTCTTTCATTTTTTAAACTCAAATAATGTTTGTTTGGACTTACCCTGACAATTATCTTTTCGGAGACATGAGCAGTCACCAAATAAAACTGTTCTTGACTGACAGCATATAATCCAGCCACCAACTTGAAGTATCTAAATCAGTTTATTTTAAAGTTAGATCATTATTCCAGGCCCGTGAGTCACAGGTCCATCTGTAGACAAAGCAATTCTGTTGTTTTGTACTTACTTTGAAAGCATTGTATTACTGTTTTTGCCAGTCCCTCATAGGCAATGAAATACTATTTTTATTTCATGCAGTAACCATTGCTTCATTTACCACACTCAGCACTCGGACATTTTACCCAGACTTGGCTTCTCTACATATTTAGGTCTACTGCCTAATATATATTTTGTACCAGCCAGGGGCTAGATGCATTAGGGGCTCTCTATATACTAGGAAAGTGCACTTAATTGTTGTAATAATTTCAGATTTGAATTTCAGGTAGGGTACTATTTTCAAGTGTAGATGACTGGGAAAGGCAATGGCAAACCACTCCATAAAAAGTCTGCCAAGAAAACGTCAGGATGCGACGTACTAATGTCTCAGTGCTTGCTTTACTATTTTCATTACCCTTATTTTTTTAAGAACAGTTATTTCTGGTTCAAGATTTTTTTTTCTGGGTATTTTCAAGGAAATCCATCCCTGACCTGGGCCGTTTCTACACGGCTTACCTTGTTCTGGAAAACAGCGAAATCTTGCACGAAATCGCGCGAGAAGACGCTGTTATTGCACGAGAAGATGCGATAACAGCATCTTCTAGCACGATTTCACGTGCGATTTCACTGTTTTCTGGAACAAGGTAAGCTGTGTGGAAATGGCCCTGGATAGCCTAGGCGAGCCTGATCTTTTCAGATTTCAGAAGCTAAACTGGATCGGCCTTGGTTAGTAATTGGATGGGAGACCTCCAACAAAGACCAGGGTTGCAGAGGCAGGCAATGGTAAACCACCTGTTAGTCTCTTGCTATGAAAACCCCACCAGGGGTCACCATAAATCAACTCTGACTTGAGGGCTCTCACCACCACCTAAAAATTTGGGACCATTATTTTTGTCTTTCTTCACCCACCCCAAGCTGCAGTAGTGGGGATGGAGGGAAAAAGAGAAAGTCAGCACTGGACTAACCATGCTAGCATTGTCCCCACTGGGGGCTTCTCCTTGCCACTGGCATCAGAGGCAGCAGAGCTCACCCCACAGCTGGAAAATGTTGAGTGAACTGGTAGACTCCTGGACCCCCATGAGGCTTGGCTGTTGCAGTGGCTCTTTTCCAGTTGAGTGGGTGGTCTCTGATGCTTCCAATGAAGACAGGAGGGAGAAGTCTCCAGCAGAGACAATGTCAGCATGTTAAGTCTGGTCCAGTTTGATCCTTTCCCTTTTAAAATTTAAAAGGCAATGGATGGAGGCCAGATGAATCTGACCATTAGCTGAGAGTTGGCATCTCCTCCTGACAGATGCTGATTAACATCTGTTTTCCAGGCCTTCTACCTGTCTTTCCCTCCCCACTCTTGTGCCTCCCTGAAACCACCAAACCCTCTCAAAATTCAGGAGAAACATTTTCATTACTCCCAGAATTTCAGTGGTGTTGCATAAAGCTAATTTGGGGTATAATTTCTGCTCAAGTATATTATCCAAATGCACTCCCCTAGTATATACCCAGAAGCCTCCTTGTATGCTTCTGAAAAAGGGGTTTTGAGGGTCTGGAATGCTGATGTTGTCCATTCAACACCAGGAAGGGATTTCTGCAGTTTCAGTAGACAAGGAGATCAGCAAACACATTGATGGTATTTTATTTACATTTATATCCCACCTTTCTCCCCAATGGGGACCCAAAGCATCTTACAATATTCTTCCCTTCTCCATTTTATCCGCACAACAGGAGGATAAAAGAATATGTGACTGGCCGAAGGTCACCCAGTAAACTTCCATGGCTGAATGGGAATTCCGACTTCGGTCTCCCAGATCCTAGTCTAACAACTACACCACACTAGTACACTACCCCATATGGCTAGTCCTAGACCAAATGGTGCCCCGGGCAAGGAGCATTTTCAGTGTCCTTCTCCCATTTTGTCAACTCTTGAATGTTTGTTGCATTTCCAGCCCAATTCACAACTTTGATGCAGAATTCAGGCACATAATTTGTCTATCAAATAAATTACTAAATTTGCACGTTATAATCTGTAAATCTGTCTGTGAATACATAAACACTCTGCAAATAAAAGTATTTTTCTTGAAGTTTATTTTCATTTTCATTTTTAATTTTAAGAATAGCTGAAATGTACTAATAACAAAAAATTGAATAGGATACACACATAATGTGGACTAGTATTAAAACAGTGTCAAACGTTAATCCTTTATTTGTTTCAGTTATTGAATAGATAGTTAAACAGACTATTCCCCCCTTCAAGCCTGGCTCCCCAAGGAGTTGTCTGGGTTGCGTTCCCCCTCACAATACAATCCTGATCATATGCCTCTCCTTAAATTTTAATAAGCAATGTAGATGAACTTCTATGGGCCAGAGAAAGAGAAGGGGTGGGGAAATGACAGATGAGATTAAGGGTACAAAACTTTAAATGTATGTAAAGACTCAATGCAATGTGTGACATATCTACAATAAAAAACATTGTACCTTTGATCAGGGTTAGGTTTCCCTTTCTTTCTCATATTATTTGCTGTAGTTTCACTAAAATGCAGCCTTGCCAGTGTTACTTTGGTGACCTGGTCTTCTGGAAGATCAACTCTGTAAGATAAAAGTGAAAACCAGTACAGCAAACTACCAATTCTTATCTAAGCCATGATATGCCCAATATGTTATCCTTAACTTAAGCAAATATTCTGACTCCCTAGGATGAATATTACCACTTCTAACTATTATTTTTTCAATCTGGGTTTGTTCACTTGAACTCATGATAATAATAAGAGCGTCTTTCCTCCCGTC
The DNA here is from genome assembly GCF_028583425.1 of Eublepharis macularius. Lineage (NCBI taxonomy): Eukaryota > Metazoa > Chordata > Lepidosauria > Squamata > Eublepharidae > Eublepharis > Eublepharis macularius. The sequence continues at coordinate 63,171,063 of NC_072798.1, forward strand.
CTTTTCAAGTCACTACTACTGCATCTCTCACGTTCATCAGTTTCCACACATTATTTGTAATAAGTTATGACAAGATGTCTGTAAGGTAATGTCAGGTTATATTAAGGATCAAGGGTGAGATACTGGTGGCATTTGTAAATTGAGAGGACTCACTTGTGATAAACACTCTGTTGGGGCCCTGGCAGAGCTGAATTTATATACAAACTAATTGATATATTTTTCACTTAATATGATTCAGAATCTGTGATTGCTTTGAAAAAGAGCTGTTGGAAACGGGAATTATGATTTGGATGACCCATCATGACCACAGGGGAATCTGCTCCATCCAAAAGAAGTCATTCAGACCAACATGAGGGCTCCCTCTATCATATGTGGTGGTCGTGTGAGGTAGCTAGGCAGTTCTGGGGGGAAATAATAAGAGAAATGAGTGAAATTTTACAGTTTCAAATAAATAAGAACCCAGAACTCCTGCTGCTAAACTTGGGAATGGAGGGAATTCCAGCCCATCATAGGACGTTGATTTTTTATATGACTGCAGCAGCTAGACTTTTGTATGCGCAGAAATGGAAAGTACAAGAAGTACCAACTATTGAAGATTGGATCTACAAATTGCTGTATATGGCTGAAATGGACAAGATGACAAGAAAACTGAGAGATCTGGACTCAGGGCAGTTCAACACAGACTGGGAGAAGCTGAAACAATACCTGGAGAAGAAATGGGAGGTGGGAGGAAAACTGTGGCAGTTTGAGAACTACTGAAATATAATAAAAGTATAAAAGAGAGGGGTGACTTTACCGGGGGAGGAAGAGAAATGTGAATTTATAAGCAGTTAGATTAATTGATTGAGATATATATAGATATGTATAGGTCAACTGATAGAGAATAATTAATGATAAGGTTTAAACATGAGGATTGACTAACTAACAATATTTTCTTTCTTTGACAAGATTTATATGCACCAAACTGAATGTATAGAAGAGTTAAATTGATTGAGTATCTGAGGAGTTATATAGAATTACCATAAAAAGTTGAAATGAGTAATATATAGAGAACAAATCAAATTGTTTGATTTAAATGTGGGAAATTTTTATGGTTTATGATATATAGGTTTATATAGAATTATTCAAAACTGGAAAATGGGATAAATTGTTTATCTAAAGACGTATAGTTTGGGTGTATAATAATTAAAGGAGTTAATGATGCACTGCTTAATATAATGGAGAATGTATATCTGTTTTAGACAGAGGAATTTAATAGAAGTAAGGGAAAAGGGACAGAGGGTGGGAAAGCTGTTGGAAGTCAACAAAAGGGGGGGAAAGGGAGGGGGTTAGAAACGAAAAATTAGGGGAAAATTGATTGTAATGTAAAAATAAAAATGTTCTAACCCAATAAAAAATTTTTCAAAAAAAAAAAAAGAAGTCATTCAGACCAACCGCTATTTCTACAGTACCAGCAGGATTTTTGGACAGATTTATTGAATATTTATGAATGTGTTTATGAATCATATGCATGAAGACACTTTATCTTTGTGTCTGCTGTTACTAATTTTTTTGAGGTTTTATCCTCACAATAACCCTGAGAAGTAGGCTTAGAATATGTGACTGGATCAAAATCACTGAGTGAGCTTCCACAGTAGAGTGGTGATTCAAACCTGGATCTATCACATCCTATTCTAAAACTCTTACCATGACATTGCTCTGACTTGGGGGGAGGGGTACTGCTGTTGAACAGTAGCAAGCAGCCAGGCCTGGGTGAGTCGTACCAGTTGTATGTTATCAAGTTGTCTGGTGGATTCTTTTAGGAAAGGTCATTGCCTCCTCCCCCTGCCTTTTACTGACAGACACTAAGCCTGGAACACTGGCTAAACTGGTATGGTTGCCTAGCAACAGCAACTGAGGGCATCTGGTTAAAGCTAACAACATACATAATTTTACAAATCTCTATTATGTCCCTTCATGGCTGGGAACTCTTTCAACTAACAGAATACATCTCCAAAACTACTCTCATGTGCTAATTAATTCCCTGCCTCTATGTTGTGCCTTCTCTCAAGTCAGTCTATTCCTCTTCAGCTCAACTGAAAGCATTTTCATAATAAGGCCATCACTCTGGAACAGTTTGATGAGTTAGAGAAGGCAACCGAGCTTCTGAAGGGTACATAAATGGCAAATGTTATAAAAGATTGGTGGCAGATGTTATAAAAGATTGGTGGGCACTGAAGGCTGCTCATTATGTATACAATTGGATTTTGATGTTGGTTTGTCTTTGTAACCTAGAGTTTGCTACTTCACTAAGACTCCTTGAGCCCCTGGAGAAAAGTGGGGTATAGATGTTTGAATAAAATAAGTCTCAGACTACTCTACTGTGGTTTCAATTTGCCAACACACAGAGCCTGCCCTGAGGAGGATTTGGGCTCACAAGTAAAAATGCTGGCACTCTAAATCCTAAAAGATAATCCTGCCACTTAGAAATGCAATCATATAGGATCCACAAAAGTCTATGGACGTTTTCACACTACTAAACTTTATCTCAATCTCTTCATTCCATTCTGTATGTCAATTCATTTAGTTTTCACTCACAAATTAGCAGAAGATTTAACATTTATTCTATGAACTTATTCTAACAGCAAAATAAAATGGCTCAGTGGCTGGTGAATTGGGGTCAGATGACTAGTTAAGGAGTACAGTGGCAAAGAGGCCTCATCCTGAGCAATGTATAGTTTGCCAATTAACTAGAGGACCATGGAAGCTACTCTGAGCTTTCTAAAGGAAGAATGGAATATTCCATCAAATATAACGCTTGTTATATACATTATAGTTTTTTTTCCATTCCCACTTACTTAAATGGATAGAAAGGTCGTTTGGTTCGGTCAGACTGAGATTGTTCAATTACAATCACTTGATTGGGTGCTTCCATCTGTGATATGGAAATAATAAGCAATAGAATTAGGACATAATTTAAGAACATTTTCCAGACACAATATACATTAGCCTATTAGAGTGCTTTCAGATGAAAAGTGCATATGCAAATTTTAGGGCATTATGTTTTTATTGATACCTCCCCTTGAACAATTAGAAATGCCTGTCATTTGCACAAGGATCTCTCTAAATTCCATCCATTGTTTAAGTTTTATTAAGCCAACTTAACTCAGTATATTTTCAGGCAAACAAAAATGGGCAACATGAAACCAATGTAAAAACTACTGAATATTTATTACATTTCATCATGGAAGCCCAGGAAGCTTATATGGGAGTTATCTCATTTCATCATCATTCACAACTATCCTATGAAACTGTTTCAGCTAAAAGATGGTTGTTGTCCCAAGGTCCTGAGGTGATGTCTCCTATAGCCAACCTAAATGTTGTGCCCTGTAAACTACTCCAGTTCCACATTAGATATTAAGATAGCACAATATAAAGAGAGGGCTCAGAGAGTCCTTTAAAGATTATGTATCAACCCACATAATGGAATCTTGAGGACCACAGATGGAGTTCTTCTTGTTCAGAATGCCTTTTCCACCACTTTTACTTCTTTCTGCAGACTCCTGACAATATTTTAACAAATAAATCATTTCCCAGAGAGAGCTTGCCAAGGGTAGGAAAGGAAGGAAAATTGCAGCTAGATGGAGGAGCAGAAAAAAGATAGACTGGCTGATGAGTGGGAAGGAGAAATGGAAGTTGGAAAAAGGGAGAAACTATGGGGTCTTTCAGGGAAGGGAAAGTGGGGAAAGTGGGGGACGTGGAAATGAGATGCTTCCAGGAGCAAGGAATTATTTGTACACAGTTTGTAAGAACATGGACAAGTCTGAGGTTGGCAATTTGCTCCAACAACAGCCAGAAGCAGATTGAATTCATATACCAGAGCAAGGTCCAAAATCTCAGCCAGATACCACCTTTCCAGAATAAGGTCTCCTGAAAGAGCCTGTGTGTGTGTTTGGAGTCTCTTGATGAACTCTCTGGTATTGCTGATAAGCAATTATAGTAACTGCAGATCTTTAGAGGGCTATTGCTGACTGTTGATTGGGTTGAACTGCTATCTCTGGAGTTTAATTTGGAGGTGCTGTTTATTCCTAGGCCTTTTCTCCCCAGAATGAGTCACTCACTGATTCAGTCAGGCTAAGTGGATCCTCCATGGCTGCCTCAGTGCTATCCTCATCAAGGTCTGTATGAATCTTCTCTTTAAAGTCTGTGTCCAACTTGCTGAAGGGGTCCATGACACTGTTGAAATTTTAAGTATCTTACACTACCAGTAGTACTTCCCTCTTCTATTCCTTGTAATTACCTTGAACTGGAGCAAAGGCTAAACCATTACCTCGAAACCATTATAATGAGGTGAGGCTGTAGCTCAGCGAAACAGAATCTGCTTTGTATGCAGGAGGTCCTAGGTTTAGTGCCCCAGTACCTCCACTTGAAAGGATTAGGTAGTAGGTGATGTGAAAGACCTCTGCCTGAGACCCTGGAGGCCCACTGGCAGCCAGACTCAGATAGACCACTGGTCTGTATCACTATAAGGCAGTATGAGGCAGCTTTGTGTGTTCATAAATAGAAAATAGCACTATGGAAATAGACGATGGACTTGTTGACCATCTCCTTGGTAGTAAAGCGTTTTAAACCATCACTGTTGAGAAAGAGCAATGTACTTAGGAGTAAGAAAAAGAATACGAATATGTAAGCACTTGCCTGAATGCCAAATGCCTTCAAGTAAAAGCTTTCTACAGGTTTCAGTCCCAAACTGGTTTTGACAAATTTTGGATTTCCAACAACACGAATGCAGACCGTGATCTGGAAATGGTTTTTCTTCTGACAAACAAAAGCATCATCTGCTGCTGAAAAATTAAATCCTTTGTTTGCGACAACGTGATATCCCACATCTAGGCTATAAAAACAGGAATTTATTTTTTAAGTGAATGGAACAAATATTCCAGCAATATCAATATTTCACATTATTTACTTTAACTTCTGAGGTACAAACAGGAATTCTTAAACTGGCTTTTAAAATGGATATGTATTTATATAAGCCTTGAAAATCATATCATAAGAGTTCACAGTCACTTCCCAAGTTATTATTTCAAGAGAGTTCTTTGTTTCCTTCCTGTTCTGTTGGGAAGTAGAAAAGGTTGCAGCCCCTTTATAACGCCTCCCTGCAATTGAAAGATTTGGAGCAGGATTATTCCATGCCAACAGCAAGCTGCCCCCCTTCTACCCCAGATGGTAAACTGCACCATCTTGATAAGGCTGCTGAATGGCTGCTTCACTGAGACACAAATATGAAGCTGTAATGCTCTCTAATGTCTCTGTAGTAGTTAGTTCCAGACACTGGGGGAAACGATGGCATATGAAAACATTTTGATAGACACTTCACATAATGTGGACTGAAGTCATGAGTGTACCCAATAAGGGCCACAAACTATCAGGAGGTCCCCAGAGCAGGTCCTTATACATCTAACACCTGTTTTAACACACACATTTGCAAGTATTAAACATTACAATTTGGATCCAGAATGCAATTCACTGTGCAACTACTTCTTAGCATATAAAGCTGTGTTGGATTCGCATCTTCCCGCAAAAGTTGGGGAGGTGCAAAGCAACTTCTGAAACTAGGGAGAGTCTCAAAAGGGGCCCAGTATTGTTGTTGTTATTGTTGAGTGTGATGATGATGATTGATTTATATACCGCCCTTCAGTACAACTTAACACCCACTCTCAGGACAGTTTACAAAGTATATTATTATCTTCACAACAATCACCCTGTGAGGTGGGTGGGGCTGAGAGAGCTCTAGAGAGCAGTGACTGACCCAAGGAGGAATCAAACCTGGTTCTCCAGATTAGAGTCCTGCCCATCTTAACCACTACAGAGAGCCAGTTTGGTGTAGTGGTTAAGAGCACAGGACTCTAATCTGGAGAACCGGGTTTGATTCCCCACTCCTCCGCTTGAAGTCAGCTGGGTGACCTTGGGCTAGTCACAGTTCTCTGGAGCTCTGTCAGCCCCACCCACCTCACAGAGTGTTTTGTTGTGGGGATAATAATGGCATACTTTGTAAACCGCTCTGAGTGGGCATTAAGTTGTCCTGAAGGGCGGTATATAAATCGAATGTTGTTGTTGTTGTTATTGTTATTACACCAAACTGGCTATTGAAAATTAAAGCGTAAAAACTCAACTCAAAGCAGTTCTTTGGATCTCAGCCATTGGGCTGGAACCAGCAATTACATCCTGCTAAGTAAGGACAAAGTCTTCCAACAGAAGGTGTTTTCATTGGAAGAAAGCTCCTCATTCAGCAGAAGAGAGTGAGTGACCCTTTATGTTTGTGATATTTAACATAAAGTGATTTGGCCCTATGAGTGCAGAATCAAAACACCTTTCTATCTACCAAAGCAATATAGAAGGATTTTCTACAGTTTTTAAAAAAATTATTTTGTTCCAAAGAAGGTGTTACGTTGTTCACTGTCCTGTGTTTGTGCATACCATCTTCTTTTCCTCAAGATTTGCCTTTATATAATTAAGCTTATTGTCACTAGCTTTTTCTTTGGCTCTCAAACACTGGGAGGAAGCTTCTCTGGATGCCTTTGAGTGCAAGTATTTTAGGAGAGGGGGGAAAGTTCTGTCTAATCTAAACAACTAAAGTGAACAACTACGATTCAGAGGTTGCTTCATCAGGGACATTACTCAGAAAGAGCCACTGCCTTACATGGACAAGGAATCCCAGTCACACAGTTTTGCTAACTGTCTTGCATCATTCGCTTGCTCCTGCAGAAGGCTCTTAATCCAAAATAATGTCCATGTTATTGTTTACTCGATCACTTGTTGTGAGATAAAGGAGAAAATGTTGTGGGATTCCCTTTCAGCTCTTCAACCTCTGAAGTTATTTCAACAAATCTGTAGTTTAACTAACTTCAGAGGTTATAATTCAAGAATGAGGGGAATATTTGAGATGCAGACAGGTTTAAACACTTCCTACTCTCCTTTTGTAAAGACAGAAGACTGACTGGGGGGACATGAACTGAGAAGCAAATGTCACGCAGTCGTTTATTTCCTACAGCAGATGACACAATTCTGCAATAATTAACTGAAGAAGGATCGTAAATATCGTTACGTAAATTCACAAAGAAAGGGGGTTTGCATTCCTGTCTGTATGAGAGACTCTGGAGAGGATGTCAAACTCGACTCGCAAAAGATGTGCTACTGTTGTTGACTCCTTGCAAATTAATTATGAGCGTTGCTACTACTCATGTAGGAATCCAAAGCATACAACCAAGCATGAGACATAAAATGCATTTATTTCCCTTATTTTCTGCTGTCCCACAGGGGAGGCAAAGATGTCACATATCATCTTGAAAGAAGCAATCCAGACAATCACGCTTCTCTTTGCGTGTAAGGAATACATCATTCCAAAAGCTGTAGTACAAGATACCAAGTCTTCATTATATAGAGAGCCGTTTTGTTCATTAACAATGATCTCTTGTCACATGGAACCGTGGAAACCCTCATTCCACACTGCTGATACAAGGCAGTTCTTTCAATTCATCCTTTCACTTGGCCATTAGAGGTTAGAAGGGTTTAATGTATAGATTCTGCGAAAGATTTATTATCAACTTTATTCTCTGTCAGAACAGTGAGAAAAAGAGCAAAGTCCCTTTGAGACTTTTCACTAAATTTTAGTACGTAAAGAGAACTGGTTCATAATTGAAAGCCCACTCGCTTCTGAATTTGTAAAGAACTTGATGAAAAGGATATCAGATTTCCAAATGATAAAAATAAAGTGAAAACAAGACTTTAAGAATCTGTGCTTTAAAGTTTTCTAGGGATGATCACTTTAAAAAACATTCATAACACTACTTATTTTTTAAAAAGAGACGTAGAATTATGAATTGTGAAGATGCAGATTATATTTTAATCTTTTTTAAAAAAATGTTCCATATATTTAACAATAGTGTTGGCCCTCAGATCCCACTAGTATGTTCAGATTGTTTTTCATCAAAGAGGTAAAACAAGAAAACAGAACCAAAAAAGAGTTACAACAAGTCACCTTATTGTTTAAAAGAGAAAAGCTTGGAATGACATATTTCCAAAAAATAAAATACCTTATTCATAAAAAGGAATGTTAATATAAGAAATAATATTGCCAATCTAGCCTTAACAATGGCTACATTGAAAGTCATTCCATTTGATGATATTATCTGGATGCAGTATCATCAGATAAAATTGTACTATAGAATCATCACCAAAAGCACACAAATATCTTTATATGCCTATTTGACATATGATCATGCAGCCATAACTATGGTAGAACTGGAATATGCAACTCAATATTCAAATTCAGAACACAATATATTATAACGTTAAACAAAATTCTTTAGACATTAGATTACAATTCATACAAAAAAATTATACTCTGCAATTATTGGATGCGTAGTAGATTCCTTATATTGGGTTATCAGACTCAGATAGGTGTTGGAAATATAAGCAGTCAAAAGTAAATTTGACATATGTTATGGGCATATGGATAGACATTAATTTCAATGAGAGTAGGGGAGCACTCCCGTCCCTACCCTCAGTAGCCCTTCACTCCAGTGAGCAGTGGGAGGAAAATGGGGGCGGCATTATTGCTCTAGAAAACGGAACTGTCTTGCCAGAGGGACGGGCTGCCTCGCCTGGCCTTCCTGCAGTGGTGTGCCCTCCAGATGGACGGGCCATCATGTCTGAACATCCTGCCACAGCATGCCCTCCAGAGGGATAGGCCAGCGCACCTGGCCTTCCTGCCATGGCTGCACCCTCTGGAGGGATGGGCTGCCTCACCTGGCCTTCCCACTGCGACACACCCTCTGCAGAGACAGCCCGTCTCACCTGGCCTTCCTGCCATGGATGTGCCCTCCGGAGGGATAAGCTGCCTCACCTGGCCTTCCTGCCACCTCGCGCTCTCTGCAGGGAAGGTCAGATGTGGTTGTCTCACCTGGCCTTCCTGTCATGGCGCGCCCTCCAGAGGGACAGGCCACCTCGCCTGTCCTTCCCACCATAGCTGCGCCCCCCCCCCGAGGGATGGACCGCCATGCCTAGCCTTCCCACCACTGCGCACTCTCCGGAAGGACTGGCTGCCTCGCCTGGCCTTCCCAACATAGCGGCGCTATCTGAAGATGCACCAGGATCACCAATATGGCTTGCCTTTTATATAAGAGGATATTTTGACCATTTCTAGGTAAAGACCTGGAATTGGCCTCACTGGCCCTACTTCAACACTCTAGAAACTGATCAAATTTCTGTGGTATTTTCCATAAAAGTTGGGGGATTCCTAGAGCATTGGGGGCAGCAGTGACATTAATTCTAGGTCTTTACCCAGATGTAATGTCAGTGTGTCAGCAATGCTTCCCTTTCCCAAGCCATGCCCCAAACAGCTCTCACAGAGCACAGGCGTGTCCTGGAATACCTATCACTTACTTAAATCTGGACTGAAGCAGATTATTAGGCCTTGTAGTCAAAGGCCTTTAAGAGATGGGGAGGAGGGGAAAGTCTCAGGGAATGGGCTCCGGAGACAAAAAACCTCCCAGGCCTGAGCACAGTAGACACACTCCCAGTGGAGGCTCCCACACTTCATAGGAGCCCAAATTGGCTCCAGTGAAGCATGGCAGCATGGGGCCTCAGGGCTAGGCACCCCTTCCTACATCATCAAGATGTGGCAGTTCAGGGTTGGGGTTATGTTGGCTTTTTCCTATGCTGCACCTGGCCACCCAATCACTGACCGTCCTTTGGTGGGTGGGGCAAGGGGAAGAGGGGGGAGTGACAGGGTCAAAGGTCCTCTCTTGGTTCTTCCTAACCTTCCTTTTGGCTGCAGCACAGGAGGCGGCAGTTTTGCCGTCATCCCCCCACATTATACATTTACTGTGCTGCTGTACTTCTCTTGGGAGGGGAGACTGCTGGCTGGCTCTCTTACCCCCAGTTGAAAGGTCCCCTCAAGGGATTGGGTGGGAGACATGTAATGACATGCCCAGCTCAGGCCATAGTCCAGCTTCTCTACAGGTGGTGGGGAACTACTACGGGAGTGCCCAGATGGAGATTGCATCACCTGCCATTCCATATTTGATGCCCAACAGACAGACTGGGGTGGATGGTACCATTGAACAGCAATAAGGTCATTCAATGCTTGGATCCATATCTTATGCCATGCCAATGCTCCAATGGCTATAATCAATACAATTGTGACCAGTTTTACCCCAGTGCTTTTTGTGTGTCTTCCTTACTCTGGCACCCCGCCCCCGCCCCCACACCTCATACCCCTGCATGTGGGGTCACACTCATCCTCGAAATAAAAGTTAAATTAGCTGTCTGAAAATGAACATCATCCTTTTTAATAATTCTCAAATATTTGTCATTTATTTCATTTTAATTTAACTCATATGATCCATTCTGCAGTGACCTGGATAGCTCAGGCAACCCTGATCTCGTCAGATCTCAGAAGCTAAGCACAGTCAGCCTTGGTTAGTAACTGGATGGAAGACCTCCAGCCAGGGCTGCATAGACAGGAAATAGTAAACCATGTTAGTTAGCCTCTTGCCTTGAAAACCTCAGCAGGGGTTGCCATAAGTCAACTGTGATTTGATGGCACTTTCCATCACCACATGACCCATTCTTCAATTGTGACCATGGCAATAACAACCAGAAACAAAGGAGAGACTGACCGACTGCCTCAACTATGAACCAGTGAAAAATACATTCATCATCCACGTGCCCACCACATTCAAGAAACAATCGGGCAACTTTATATAAGGACTCCTGGGACTCCTTCAGTCCTCCAAACAGGTCTTTTTTTATACTTAGTGAACTATAAAAGCTGTTTTGGGATTCTAGAAAGGAAGATGTTGTAAGGGATATTAACATTTCCAGTGAACACCCAAACAGTATGGACACCCACTCCTTGATCATATCTGTGACCAGAAACACCCAATATTCCCGAATGCTTTGCACGAACATTTAACCAAATGGGACATCTCTGTGATCTCCGATGTAGTATGAAGGATCAATTGACAGTACACACTTTTCAGATATGCTATTATATCATTCTCTCTCTTTTTTTACAAGCCACAACTCTACTGGATAGTTTCTTAGTCCATCACAATATCATTGTAGTCCCAAGAACATCACTTTGGTTGGTATGGAACACCAAATCAGTGCCAGCCAAGACAGGCAAGAAGAGATTGTTAAGAACTCCAGCCTGTAGGAAATCTTTCCGCTGCCTGATTCCATGAACACAGGATCAGGCAGGTAGCATCTTACGTGGATGTACCTGATTTTAAACCCACCCCACAGTTTTGGCTTGCCTCAACAAATCCAGCAAAGTTTATCTTTCTGAGGATACTATTAATTTTTGTTCTCTATCTGTGCCCTTAATTTCCAGCACAGCCAAGGATGTGAAGGAAGGGGAGTCCTAACAGTCTTAGCTCCGCCTTGTTCTCAAGAACGTATACAATGCCATTTATTTCTGTGTCTTTTCATACCACCCAAGATCATAGTGAAGGGGAAGAAATAAAAGCAACACTTACAGTTTTTCATAATTGTGGTTTAAAAGGCAGCTCCAAGAAGGTATTCGGTATGGTTGCCATGCTAGGGACCGATAGCATTTCTCAGCAGATGCTGAGTTCTGCCCATCACTGTCGTATTCTTGCGTGTAGGAAGAAGAATCCTTAACAGTCACTATAAAGAGACCAGTTCAAATGTTTCAAAGGGGTGACATAATATTTTGGGGGGTGGGAATGGGTCTGGCTGGTGGCACTATTACATGGCACATTGCACCACACAGGCATCTGTGTACCTGAGTACTGTTACAAAAGAACTGCAGCTAATAGAACATAACATTGCTATGCAAATGTAAAATTGTGCAGCTTTAATATAGGATCTAGGCAATATTGCTGGTAACCAGTTGATTCCACTGTTTCCCCTACATCTTTTCCCAGGAAAGATTTGTGTTGATTTTTAAACATAAAACACAAAAGCAGCTCATGGTTCCCAAGTGGGCAGTCAAAGCAGTAATGAGTTTTTTTCAGAGCTACTGTCCCCTAATATTTTCCCTTCCTTTCCTTCTGCTTCAAGCTTAATTACTTTATGTTCTCCCCCACCTGCCTGCCGTAGCATTCTTTAATTAGTTGTTAATTATCAGTTCTTGTCTTTTGGAGAAGTAACTTAAACCCTGCTTTTCACTTTTCAGCCAAAGTTACTCTCATTTTTTGTGATCATTATAGTGCTATTATGAAACTGATAATATAATAATAATGAGCAATCAATGCTACTATACAATACTTAAACATCCCCTCCATTGAAACAAGGGCAAAAAATTAACCATTATTTCACGAATGCCAAGCCACAGGAAGTGACTTGTTAGGCTTTGATCAAAGGAAAATGGAAGAATCTGCAGAACTTTTGCTGAACGGTACTTCTGAGAAAACATAGAGGTGGATCTTGTTCATTGCTGGATATGTATCAAGAACATGGTCACTAATCATGGGAAGAAATGACTAAAGCGTCCCAGCGTAGAAGCAGGCTAACAGTGGGATCCCATGCAGAAGTTCTCTAGTCTAAGTCGATGAATGTTGGCAATTTAGGACAGGATTCAAGAGAAAAGTCAAAGGCATATCCTTTCATGTGCAGATTTTTACTGTCAGGTTAGGTCCAGATTTAAAATCACAGGTGACATTTTAGATGGGGTGATGGTAGCAGATTTCACAAGGCTCTGGAATGCATTCAATTTAGCTTAAAAAACCCAAATATATTTAAGAAGCAATTGACAATAGGCACAAATACCCACATTTTTAAAAAAAACAATTTGTGTCTTTGGCATAATATACAATACCCATTTCATTCTCTCTAATGGCTGAATTAAACAAGACCCAAAAATCCATGATTAGGATCTACCACCATTCTATAACAGAAGGGGAAATTCAAATCAGGGCTCTATCACCAAGAAAGCTAGTTAACCAACCTCTTTTCCAATGCTATTTTTCTAATCTCAGACCAATAGATGCAAGCTTATCCATGTGCATGCACGTGCAAGCACACACACATACATTAGAACTGCAATTTTCCCCAGCAGATCAGGGCAGAGGTACTATATCGTAATAATTCTGCAAAACCATCGATTTGTACAAAGATACAAGTGCTTCTCTAGGTATAGTGGCATGTGGTCTGAACATGAAAAGGGACTGAGTACCTCCTTGCTTTACCTGAATGGCATCCCTGTTTAATATGTAGCACTTCTAAATGCATGGGGGGGGGAACCCTTGTCGCATTACATCTTAAAGCCACAGACATATTCTCATTAATTCTATCCACATCCAGGTCAATTCAGAAACTGATGATGGGCTGCTATCCTCTGCTATTTCACTTATACAGAGAGAGAAAGAGAGAGAGAGAGAGAGACTGTTTTCTTTATATGACAAACTACAGTGCAATCACTAAATCGTGTTTTAGATTCCAATGAACTCTGGGTGAATTGCTATGAAATAGGTCAGTGGTCTACATGGTTTCAGAAGACTGCAGCTGGGAGCTCTAAGTGACCTCAAATGAGGGCACTCGGGACTTTGCAGAATGTGCCTTTCAGCTGGAAAGCTAAAAGGCTTTGAATAGCCCGTGGGCAACATCCTACAACAATAAAGTAGAATGCTGCACAATAATTGCAGCTCAAAGGAGCTGAGAGAAGGACAAACATTGCAATTACTTACACATTCATAAATGAATTCCCTTCTCCATTCCTTCAGTCCTGTGGTGTCTTTGACACAGGGCACAGAAACCTGACTCATCAGCATTCCCAGAAACCAGACTTTTAATTCATGCATACGACTGGTCTGGTTGTTCCAAAACATCATCAATATTCAAGGAACTGCATGGATTTCTCAAAGTTGTCAGGTCACAGCTGAAGATGCTGACTCTTACCCTGGCTTTGGCTTTGTATGTCCTCGGGGACTGCCTCTTCTCCTAGGTCCCGTTGGGACTCATAACCAGGTGTTAGACTGTCTCTGGGCCAAACTAGACATTGCAAGCACAGCTGTGTGTAACGTTAGCCTGTCAGTTGCTTCTTGGCAGCAAAGCATCCTTGGAAGAGTGGCTGGCAGTTCCAAAGTGGGCAGAAGGAGAGGTTAACCTTTTCTTCCACCTGCTACTCCCCCCCCCCCCCACACACACACAACAATTAGAACCTCCTTTCCCCAGGCACTTTAACCTTGCCTGCATTGTGCAAATATCTTTTCTTTCCAAACACGGATCTGGATTCTACACTCTTCTCCAACTGCTTAACAACTGCAAATTGCTATCTTGCAAGGAATGGACTCCGTGCAGCCCAAAAGCAGCCACTGGATCATCATTAGCAGTAACTTTATTGTGGAAGGTAGTTTGGCAACAAGTGAAACAATGGAACGTTAGCCCTCTTCACAAGTTATAATGAACGCACATATAGTCTGTGTACGTTGTACACTTGATTTTTCTGTATATGTGCGTTGACTAATTCTCATGTTACATTCAACACACATACGGCTGAATGTGGGATCCAAAAACCCTACATTTCTTTGGGTACTGGTTCCCAGTATCATTGGTAAAGTGAACGTGCATTGGCTCATTCTTACAAACAGATATATGCATGTACATGCGTTCACTATAACATATGAACATGGCTAATGAGAACCGGAAGTGATTTGGGTTAAGGAGTCACATATGTAGATGACATACAGCTCCACCTTTTTTCTTACCAGGTCTATGAAGGTTACAGAAGTTTTGAACCAATGTCTGACAGTCTAAGTGGATATGGGGAAACAAGCTGAGCATTATTGCAGACATGACAAGAATTAGTTGGCATTTCAGCTCTTCTGTCACAGCTGACCTGTGACAGGCAGAGTCTCACACTACCTCTTAAAAATTAGCTATGAAGTTTGGACTTTTTGCATTTGGATATTCAGATCTTAGTGGTAGTCCAAGAATACCTTGTACTCACTTAGACTGCTGAGCCAGCTGCACCTGTTCCTAGAAGAAGCTGATCTATCAACAGTCATCCATGCCTTTATAAGGCTTAGACTTGACTGCTGTAACAGGATCTTTCAGGGCATTTCAAGACTGTTCACAGGTTGCAATTAAATCAAAATGCTGTAGGTAGAATTACTAATTAGAACCAAATGAGATGAAGCATATTACTCCAATATTGTTCCATCTGCTTTGGTTGCTCCTTGTTCAAAAGGTGAACCCTTAAATGTTCTAGGAGCACATTATCTCAAGGACTCTCTGCTACCATAGGTACGTGACCTCTCATATTGACATCTAGGAGTCCATGGGGCATCCCTTTTCTGCCTGAGGCATGGTAGAGGATGATAATAGGGCTGTTTCGGTATTACTGCCACATCTATGGAATGCTCCCCCCATAGAAATCACATTTACGCAATAAATATTTATTTGGAAAAATTGTGGGCTCTCTCTCCAGACCTGCTCAGGACAAATAAGCCTTGAGCTAAGAGGAAAGGTGGGATATAAATATTATAAGAAAAGTTTAATAAATGAAATACCTAGTTCTTTATTGTGGCTTTTGGAACTGGACTCTTCTTGAATGTACCTGTGGGGTGGGCTGATTGTTTTTTCTACCATCTTAATTCCCTCCTCTAACATTTTTCTATGATTTTAAAGAGTTTGATTGCTGTACTTGTAACTGGCTTTACTTTGTTAATTGTTGCATAACTAGTTTAGATGTTTATCATTTTAATAATATGTTAGTTGATTTGGTAATTTTTCTAAAACTGAAAAGCAGCATAAGTTTTAAACACATAAATAAATGCAATTTTATAATGGGCTATTAATTTCTTAGCCAAGTTAAGATTGGAGAATTAAAGAGAAAGGTGATCTAGACATTAAAAAAGAAATAGGGCTCAGAATAGAATAACTTACATTTCTGTGCACATGCGGTTTACATTGGCTGATGTTACCCATTTTGGGCCAATGGAACATAGCGAGCAACAAACGAGGATCAAACCGGCAAAAGATCTTTGTCATACAGGCTCCCCAGCCACGGAACATATTAATGATTGGATAGAAGGATGCATTCTGCCCCAAGGTGAGTGTGTGTGCGTGTGTGTGGTGGGGGGGTAATGTTTATGATTCTTGGATCTCTTCCAGTACCTCTATCCTACTATTCTTAAGCATGAGACTGTAGATGGAGTATGCCAGTACCGTGTTAAATATGTTCTACATGTCTTAATTGAAGGCTCTTGAGATTTTCATCTGTGTTTTTTACTTACTTAGTCCGGCCCTGTCAGTGCATGCTGGAAATTCAAGAGAGTCCTCCAGCATCTCAGAGCATTTTCTCTTTTTAGACATCAAGGAGAGGCTGGGGGAAGGGGAAGGACCATTAGTTTCAGTTACTAAAACTCTAATAGAATATCTCAAAGATGATTAAAGCAATCCTAATTCTTTTTTAAAGGGAGTGACTTCTCTTTCAATATTAAATAATACCTATATGAGCCACAGATGGCCACAGGGAGGTAACCATCAGCATTCTGGCCTCAGGCTCTTCATTTGCTCTTGATTTTCTCTCAAATAGCTGCCAGTAAAAAGGATATTGCTCATGACATCATTCAGAAGGGGCTTTGGCTCTGTGGAAGAACATCTGCTTGGCATGCAGAAGGTCACAGGTTCTATCCCAGTGAAAAGGACCAGGAAATAGGTGATGTTGAAAGACTTCTGCCTAAGACCATGGAGAGCATCTGCCTGTCCTGAGTAGACATTTCTGACCCTGATGGAATAATGATCTGATTCCATATAAGGAAGCTTCATATGTGCACATGGTGAGTAAAATATTTGCCAGCTACCTGAAGTAGTTTTCTTAAAGAAATAAATAATCTTCTGCTGTGAAGGATGTGCACATATTCAGTTGCATGCATGAACATTTAAAAATAATTACATTTAAACATATATATCCTGTACTCCAAAAAGCAATGTCCCAACATTTTAAGGTCTCGTTAAAAATATTTTCTCTTCTTTCCTTAATTTTTGAACATTTTGTTCCACAGTGAGAAAGGAGGTATTCAATTGACTAGACCAGAATATTTTTGCCATATGGACTAATCAATTACCTCCACTCCATTGCCACAGATTGGACCGGGTGAAATCCCCACAGTTAAAAATTAGGAAGAAGAAAAAGAGAGCAAATAGGTTTTTTTCCCATGCAGCCAAACAATTCTCTTCCCTTTCCCCATTACGTTTATAATAGTTATCAAGCTGCTGAGCTGGAGCAGGATTAGCACAACAGCAATAAATAAATAATGCTAAAGCAGGATCCATCCTGTTTCTCTACAAAATTAATAACTTCTGCCTAGTCAAAATTCCCACCACCACAGGGCCCAAGTGGAAGAAACAAACTTCTTGTTTTAATCATAAAGAAACTTATCCAAATTACAGGGGGGCGGGGATTAACCAAAAGGCAATTCAGTTTATGAAACCAGTTTTTAAACCTTAAAAACAAAAAAGAAACAAGAAGCAGCATGGTAGCCTTTTAAACATTTAAATACTGCCATCCTGTGGAGATGTATAAATCCTTTTTCATGTACTCTGACTTCATTCATCTAATCACAGAGAAGGCTCCTGCCTTACACCACAATAAGCTAGTGAGTCTCTAGGGTGCTACAGAGTTTTTAAAATCTTTTGCCGCTAAGGTTCTTTCCCAAAGGGACTTCAACTCTCATTGATTAAGGGAGAAATTAGGAACACTGAAGGGAATTGTTGCTATGGAGTTGCATTGTTTTATTGGCTCTTGCTCTTATGGCCCCCAGCCAGCAACAACCTGAAATCTAACTCTTCTTTGCCTGCCAGAAGTTCCACCATAGCCCAGCATGAGAGGGTCTTAAGATCATGATGACCTGAAAAATCTGCTTTTCCCCTCTTTTTTATTTCATAATATCTTGCTTGATGAAAAGTTCTGTGGAACTCAAAAGCTCGCACACTGTTGTGTGACACTGAGTTGGTCTTGATAAACATTGCATGAACTGTGTTCTTGGCTTTTTGAATCTTACTTTTGGCCCCATGCAGCCATTCTTCTGAAATTTAACTCCTAGTAATTTTTAAAGGTTTTTTTAAAAAAAAAAAAAATTTGAAGGGTTTTTTTTAAAAAATTCCATTTACCTCTTCTTTCTTTGAGTTACAATATAATTTTTAAGTTACCTTGGGTTGAGAGATTCCCTTAATGCTGGATGAGAATAATTAAAAGAACGGTGTGTGGAAGGCATAAAATTATTCCAGAGTGTTACAGCATTGCCTGTCTTCAGATTGCAATCTTGGTGGGCACCACAGACTTGCCCGTTAGCATTCATCTTAGAAGAAGCCTCCAAAAACATGCAAGGGAATGTACTGGCGCATCCTAAGGATGGGAAAGATGGTGGCGGCTGCATTCCAGTACAGCAGGAAATAGAATAAGATGCATCTGAAAGTGAAAAAATAATGCACCATTCCAAGTTGCCATGTAATACAAATATTTTTTAAAAACCAAGAGAATGCCAAGAAATTAGGACTTCATTGTACCAACCTTTGGACGATGGTGGTGAACATGGCTCTGATCCAGAATCTGGTGGTGAGTCTGGTAGCTTGCTTGGCCTGAAATTGGAGTCAGTGTGTGGTGAAGAGAAGAAGACAGACATTTGATGGCTATCAAAAATATAGTTTTCCAGTGGTATAAGATGCTGTATGTTAGATTTCCAAGGCCGTATTAAGAGTTTTTACTAGAGTATAAAAGCCATTCAAATCTGATTTGGGGTAAGCACCAGATAGACCCAATATATGTATACATTAGATGTTAGCATAACATGAACTAGGAATTATAAATACTGTGTACTTACTAAGAGCCATATAACTGGTTCATAAGAAATGTAGATGAAAGCAGAGTCATTCCTTTGCCTGTGAATTGGGAGAGACGGCAGCAGCAGCTGCTGTCCCTTTAATACTACCCTTTAATACTAACTGATGTCAATTTTCAGATGCTATTTATGCCTGTTGAGGAACAAACTGTGATAAAACGGCCAGGCCGCCATCTCAGCATTAGCAGCATGCATTAAAGAAAAGCTCAAAGCAAAGCATCCTCTTCCCCAAACTCTTAAGTCAAACCTTTCTTTTTCTCTTGGAAACATTGCAAAAGAAAACTCCAATTTTAGCTATTTGACTCACTTTCAAAGTGTTCTTTATTTCTATACAACAATGTCCACAGAATTTTAAAGTGTCATATTTCAGTTCTGTTATACTGGGATTTTCTATGTAATTGTATAATAGTTGAAACAAATGGAAAGTAGTAAGAGGAATGCTGTGTCAGCTTTTTTTACTTACCCAGTTCCAAACAGTTCAAACTCACAACCTACAAATTCTTCCAACATACTTGTATCTGCATTCTCCAATGTTCTAAGCACATCTTGTCCTAAAGATTTAAAGTGAGAATTTAGTCTGTGACTTTGCCCATGATCCATTTACTTCAGATTTTTCGATTGACAATGATCTTCTTCCACTTGAATTTATCACCACCAATAACTCTGGTTTCAGCAGAAAAACATGTAACACCCAATGGAAAGCTATGAAAAGTTCAGCAAGGAGACCTCTCGCAGCCTGCCTTTTCTTCAAATACCAGATTCCTAACACACTTACCTGCCTCTTTCACTAATGCTTGCCCACCTCGCTCAAAATATGCACTTGCAGATCCAGACAAATCCATAAAACAACTGTGCTCATTTCCAAAAATGCTCTTCTTTTAGCTCTGCGTCATTTCACTTCCATTTCTCATGCATCTCCACTGTCATTTTGTAGGAGCCCTTTCCCATCCTGACACAACTGTTCCCAAGTAATTCTTGTATCTTGATACCCAGCAGAACAACTTTCACCCTTATTGATCTATGCTTTATTATGGCCCATTGTTTGCCTTCAAAGCTCACCAGTTCACCTCACAACCCCCCTCCCCACTGCACTGTATGTCTTGTCTCTTCCCTGTCCAATCCATGTGCCTTGTCTTAACACTTCACTTTGCACACGCTTTCTCTGTGGTGGCCCCTACCCTGCAGAATGGCCTGCCTCAGGAGAGCACCCACTCTCCTGGCTTTCCACAAATGATGCAAAACTGAATTATTCACAAAGGCTTTTTACTCAGCTAGGAGGGAAGTATTGTAGAGAGGGAGTCTCAGATTCTTTGCTAATGAGTTAGGGACCATAGACTTCACCACTATGTCACCTTGCATATTATCCGTTGCTTTGAACATATACTCCTATATACTACCTGTGCTTCATGTTATCTAATGTCAGTCCTAGAACTGATTATGTTCTGCTTCAGCAATTATTCAGCTTTTTATTGGATCCTTTCTAATGCTATATCTTTGTAAAATCCTATGACACTGTATGGAAATGTCCTGATGCTGATTGTACTAAAATCACACTATGTAATCCGCCTTGAGTCTCAATAAGAAAGGCGGACTATAAATGACATAGATAAATAGACAGGCAGGCAGGCAGGCAGGCAGATAGATACATTTCATTCTAGCCTTCCTCTAAGGAGCTGAGACATAGCTTCCCAAGAATGCTGTGAGCTAGATTAGGCTGAAAGTGTGCAGCTGGCTTAAGATCACCCAGGGTGCTTCATGGCCCCTTAGAGATTTGAATGCAGGGCCGATTCCAGACGGCCCTCCGCATCCCGAAACGTCGCGCGTCGTTGCGTGGAAAACGCGAAATATCGCGTTTTCTCGTGAGAGTTTTGCGCGACCTCGCGCGATGACACGCGACGTTTCGGGATGCGGAGGGCCGTCTGGAATCAGCCCAGGTTTCCCACCTCCTAGTAAAATGCTTTAACCACTACATCACTCTCACTGTGCTAGAGTTCCCCATTAATCTTCAAGCAAAGTACCAGCAAGCTTTCCCTTTTCTGGGATCAATTGCTATCTTCTTTAAATTGTATCAGTGACAATTTTTGTTGTTGATACCTGCCCTGAGTTTTCATGATGGGGCAGACTGTATCTGTGAATGATAACATATGTAAACTTTGCAAGTATGACCCTTAAATCTCTTGCCATCTGTTCTTCTGCAGACCTTTAGGAGGGTCGTTTGCGGCAATGTGAGCCAGAGCCAAGCTACAAGTGACACCTGACACAGGTTGGACACTTGTCAGCTTCCCTCAAGTTTTGATGGGAAATGTAGGCGTCCTGGTCTAGCAGCTTGGCTCTCCAACTGCTGTCCAATGGACTTTTCAACTGCCACATCCAACATTCCACCAAGCTGCCTACATTTCCCATCAGAACTTGAGGGAAGCTGACAAGTGTCCAACCTGTGTCAGGCGTCATTTGTAGTTTGGCTCTCAGTCTGAGCTCAGCATCTGTTGTTGTTCTTAGTAGTATGTGAATAAGTGTTCCAAGGTGGTCCAATAAGAGACAAAAAACTTTTCACAAGTTTATTTTCTGGAAAAACTGTAACTGGCAGGAGGCCGATTATATACTTTATTGAACAGTTGTAAAAGATGAACTTCAGGTTCACATCTCCCTACATGATCTCTTTCCAGGTTATCTACTATTTCTCTCCCTCTGCTGTAAAAGATGAGAAGAGCAAAGCAGAGTTGTTGCTTGAGGGTTTATTGCTGTCATACTTGTTAGTTTCTGTTTTTGTTAATCAACCAGAACATTCTGTATTGTGCCCTGGTTTCATGTACATATGATATGCAAGCGGCCTTCTAGATCTTTTTAGGCAGAAAAGAGGCATGTCAGTGTTTTAAACTAACATAGCAAGGGGTATTTGGCACAAGAAACATAACTAGCAAGGGGTACTTGGCACCTCTTGAAAATAATTGTTTTCAACTATTGTAAAAGTGTCAGAACACAATTTGTCTCCTAATAAAGCAAAACCATGACCAACTTTCTTATTGAAATAGTAGCCTGAAGAACAACCCTTAGAAATCTAGCATGTCGAGCCTACTTTTTACATTTCAAAACATAGTCCTTATTAAATATGCCCTTCTTGTATATTTCCCTGCATTTTTAAAACAAACAACATTAGGAACCTAATTTAATATTAATGTTTCTGCTAGAGACAGAGCAGCAGAGGTGGATTTTCTTCTTCAATTGTATTTGGCCTGTGAAGTAGGTTAAGCGGAGAGACTGTGTAACCACCCAAGATCACTGTGTCTGCTTCATGGCTGGCTGAAAATCTGGACTCTGTTCTCCCAGTCTTCACCCAGCATTCTGAGCACTACTCCAAAGTTTCTGCTCCTCAGCTGTGTGTGATTCGTTTACAAAGTGAAAGCATTTAGGACTTTGTCCTTCAGTTGCTTATTAACTGAAAGATTATAAGTGTTATTATCAGGGCTTTTTTTCTGGGAAAAGAGGTGGTGGAACTCAGTGGGTAGCCCTCGGAGAAAATGGTCACATGGCTGGTGGCCTCACCCCCTGATCTCCAGAAAGAGGGGAGTTCAGATTGCCCTCAGCGGTGCGGAGGGCAATCAAAACTCCCCTCTGTCTGGAGATCAGGGGGCGGGGCCACCAGCCATGTGACCATTTTCAAGAGGTTCCAGAACTCCGTTCCCCTGCGTTCCCCCTGAAAAAAAGCCCTGGTTATTATTCATATGATAAATCTAAGATCGCAAACTTGACATTTCAAAAGCTGGCTAGAAAATTGGCAAGACGAAGTACTCTACATAGAAAAACTAATGGAGATTCTAACTGGTGAGTTCAAGTTGAGATAGTTTCTAAGGCCAAACCAAAAATGATGCTGGGAGATCTCTTAATGGCCCTTAGCCCTGGAAGAGAAAAAAGAAAGATACTTATCTTTGGCTGCCTTTGTTCTGAGGCTGATAATTCCCTAGTTGGGGTGTGTGTGTGTGTGTCACTTTTGATTAGTCAAACTATGTGGAGGGAAGGATTCTTCCCTAGTACCATGCTGGGAAAACCCATTCATGGTTCTCCTAGTGTACACATCTAGTTTAGTCCTATATCTACAGAAAGCTCGTATGTTCTTCAGTAAGGAATGAATGCTCAGGCTGGGGAAGTAACTCAAGATCCTTTCCTTCTTTTTTGCCATTAGTCTGTACCAATATTTGTGCTCAGTGCTGTTTAAAAAAAACCTCTTGGATACACACCTTAACATGGTGAGGGGGTTTGAGTGTGTCAGTGAAGTTGAAAACAACACTGTCAGGAGCATAGGCTTGGTCGAGAGTCTAAACTCCTGGAAGATTCACTCAAGGCAAAATGGTCAAAGCTGAGACACCAGACTAAGATGCATTCACCCCCTTCAGGAATCTACAGTCACATCAGTAGAAGAGAACCGAATGTTCCATTGGTGATGGGAGTGGAGGAATTCCTGAAGGTTAGCTACTGGGCAGCAGCAGTAGTGGAAGGTGACACTGATGGAGGATCTTTCACAGACAATGGCAGTCACTTCAACTGACCCTAGTTAGTACTACAAAGCAGAGGAAGGCAATGGTAAACCACTTCTGCTACTCTCTTACCTTGAAAACTCTATGATGAGACAATCCAAAATGAAAAAAGATATAGTGTTTGAAGACAAGACCCCCAAGTCGGATGGCACTCAATGGGCTACTGGGGAAGAGTTGAGGACAAGTACGAATAGCGCTATTCTTAATTATGGGACTGGATTAAACCCGAAAGAATGTCCAGTTGCGGATGTGAATAGATGCAAAAGGAATGTCCAAAGCAGTGTGACACACATAATAGAAACATGGAACATGAGAAATATGAATCCAGGTAAACTAGAAATCATAAAACAAGAAATGGAACATTTAAACATTGTAGTCCTGGGTGTGAGTGAACTAATGTGGACCGACTCAGGACATTTTCATTCAGAAAATCACGCAGTGTTTTATTGCGGAAATGAACTCAAAAGAAATGGTGTTGTTCTAATAATGAGGCAAGACATAGCACAAGCAGTTAAGAGCTACAACGCAAAGTCTGACCGAGTAATATCAATCAGACTTCTGGGAAAACCTGTTAACATAACCATCATTCAAGTTTATGTTCCAACTACAGTTGCTCTGGAGGAAGAAACTGAAAAATTTTATGCAAGTGTCCAAGAAGAAATTGATCGTACACCTAAACAAGATATGCTGATAATCATAGGTGACTGGAATGCAAAAGTAGGAGATAAAGCAGAATCAAACATAGATGGAAAATTTGGATTAGGATCATGAAATGAAGCAGGAGAATGGCTCATAGAATTTTGTGAAGCCAACAACCTGTTAATTGCTAATACATGCTTCTGACAACCAAAAAGATGATTGTATACGTGGAAATCACCAAGTGACCAATTGGAAGTAGAAGATGGAGAAGCTCTATTCTCTCTGCAAAAAAAGGAGCTGATTGTGATACAGATCATGAGTTGCTAATATCAAAAATTAGAATAAATCTAAAGAGAAACACTAAAAGAACCATAGTGCCAAAATACAATCTAAATAATATTCCTGAAGAATTTAAAGACCAAGTAAGGAACAGATTTGCAATACTAAGTTTAATTTATCATGAGCCAGAAGAACTATGGGATGAAACCAGAGATATTATCAAGGAAGAATGTGCAAAGACTATTCCTGTAGCCAAAAGAAAGGAGAAATGGATGATGGAGGAAACTCTTCAACTTGCTAAAGATAGATGAGAAGCAAACGCAAAAGATGACAGAAATAGGGTCAAAACTCTAAACACAGCTTTTAAGCAACTTGAATGCAGAGACAAATAAATATATTATAATAACCAGTGCAAAGAAATAGAAGAGAACAACAAAAAAGGAAGAAGAAGAGATCTGTTCAAAAGATACAAGAAATCAAAGGGAAATTCAAGCCACAGATTGGGATGCTGAAAGATCAACATGGAAATACAGTATCTGATCAGGACAAAATAAAGGAAAGATGGAAGCAATACACCAAAGAACTATACAAAAGAGATGGAAGGATGACAGATACTTTCAATGAAGAATCTTTTGATGAAGAACCAGAAATCATAGAAAGTGAAGTAAAAGCTGCACTCACAGCAATTGGGAGAAACAAAGCACCTGGAGTAGATGGAATACCAATAGAGCTATTTCAAGCTACAGAAATAGAGTCCATCAGAATCTTAACAAGAATCTGTCAACAAATATGGATAACAAAACAATGGCCCACAGACTGGAAACGTTCAGTCTACATTACGATTCCAAAAAAGGGGATGCCAAAGCGTGCAGCAACTATTGGACTGCTATGTTAATTTCCCATACAAGCAAAGTGATGCTCAAAATTCTGCAGCAAAGACTTTTATCATATATGGAATGAGAAATACCAGATGTTCAAGCTGGATTCAGAAAAGGAAGAGACACCAGAGATCACATTACAAATTTATGATGGCTAATGGAACATACCAGGGAATTTCAGAAGAAAATCAGCCTGCGTTTTATAGATTACAGCACAGCTTGACTGTGTAGATCATGAAAAGCTATGGACAGTCTTAAAAGAAATAGGGGTGTCACATCGTCTGATTGTTCTGATGTGCAACCTGTACTCTGGACAAGAGGCTACTGTCAGAACAGAATATAGGGGAACAGAATGGTTTCCAACTGGCAAAGGTGTCAGACAAAGATGCATATTATCTTACTACCTGTTCAACCTCTGTACAGAATATATCATAAGGAAAGCTGGATTAAATCTAGAAGAAGGTGGAGTGAAAATTGCTGGAAGGAATATTTGAGATATGCAGATTACCCCAAATTACTAGCAGAAAATAGTGAAGACTTGAAACGACTGATGAAGGAAAAAGGAGAAAGCATCAAAGCAGGATTACAGCTGAACATCAAGAAGACAAAAGTAATGACTACTGAGGAATTACTGGATTTTAAAGCTGAAAATGAGGAAATTGAAAAATTCTATTCCTTGACTCAATCATCAACCAAAAGGGAGACTGCAAGGAAGAAATCAGAAGAAGACTGAGACTTGGAAGAGCTGCTGTGAGGGAGCTAGAGAAGATCCTTAAAGAAAGAGGTCTCTCTGGGAACCAAGATCAAGATAATCAAAACTATGGTATTCTCCATCGCTATTTATGGATGCGAAAGCTGGACAGTGAAGAAAGCTGACAGGAAGAAAATTGAGTCATTAGAAATGTGGTGCTGGAGGAGAGTTCTGCTGATACCATGGACAGCCAAAAAAACAAATAAGTGAGTTCTAGATCAAATTAAGCCTGAATTCTCCCTAGAAGCTAAAATGACAAGACTCAGGGCCAAGCTACACATGACGAATGACACTTGAATGGCAAGTGTATTTCTCCCTGTTCACTTGCCCTCCACTCAATCCACTTGCCGTTCAAGTGTCTTTCGTCATGTGTAGCTTGGCCCTAAGGCTATCATACTTTGGTCACATCATGAGAAAACAAGATTCTCTGGAAAAGTCAATAATGCTAGGGAAAGTGGAAAGCAGTAGGAAAAGAGGAAGACCTTAACAAGATGACTTAACTCAACAAAAGAAGTTATGTCCTCCAGTTTGCAGGATCTGAACAAGTCTGTTAATGATAGGATGTTTTGGAGGTCTTTCATTCATAGGGTCGCCATAGGTCAGAGGTGACTTGACAGCAAATAACACACATACACACTGTTAAAAAACGCATTCAGATCACAACAGCTATTGAAGGTTTATAGCAATTCTCCATCACTTCTCAGCAGCATCTCATAAGAACAATGGAAAATAAATATAGAGGTTTGTGACTGGATGGGTAATTAAGGTAACTAACAAAATCCAAATGGGCAATCATGTCATCAAAGCTTGCTGGAAGAGCAATAAACAAAAAAAACCTTTAGTAACACTTCTTTCCCTCGGTTGCTTACATAGACTAAAGACTGAAATCGTGTTCCAAAGTTTCAGTCTTTTTAAGAAAATTGTTTTACTCTGTTATTTAATGTATTCTAGAATTTTTAAGGAACCTCTGGAAGGTTTCTGGTTCCTGCTGCGTAATTCCTAATTTCAGCAACCGTATTAAAATCCACTATGAAAGGCTTCCCTTCAGTAAACCCAATAAAAGCTTCCATTCAAGTTATTGTTCAGTCAAATATTGATTTTTGCATAATTTATTTAAAAGATTTCCTCTCAGTGTTCCTATGAAGATTCTAATGATTTAATGAAAATGAGCTATGTTATAGAATAATAGGGCTAAAAAAGTCTTAAAGATCAAAGTTCCTGTTCTGCACCACCAAGCAAGGTTTTCATCTATAGATGAAAATGCCATTTTTATTTTAGTTGCCACAAAAAAATTAATCTTTGCTATGCAGACAGCTGCTATCTAGGCTGAGCAACGCACAAACAGAAACAAGGTTCCCACAAATGGAATTGGGTGGGTGGAGGTGGAGATCTGTATAGAGAGCAAATGCAACCAACAATTAGTTTGTCCACCTGGCCTGAAGGAGGTTGTGTGTAGTAATGTGGCTGCTTGTGACAGAATGCTTGCAGATTACTAAACTGACAGAAGCAGGGTGCCCCTTCTCCTTGGGTGACCTCAAGGCAGTGGAATAGGGCCTTTGCGGCCTAGTTCTTACTGAGGCAGTCAGCCTCTGACTAGGATTACCACTTCAGTCTGCAGTGGTAATCACATGATTGAGTTCTCCAAACAAAGCAGTTCCCTGCATGTAAAAAATAGATGGCAGGGAGAAGGATAGCCTGACATGCCAGTTTTCTGTGTGGAGGGATTTTTTAAAACAATCATGTGAATATCCCAGCTGCAACCCAAAGAAAAGCTTATCACTTCACTGAAAACTAGACCTGAAATTAGGGTTTCCATCTCTGGGGGTGGAGCCTGGGGAGGGATCTCAGCCAGGTATAATGCCATAGAATCCACCCTTAAAAACAGCCGTTTTCTCTTGGGAAACTGATCTCTATGGTCTGGTGATCACTTATAATTCTAGATCTCCAGACCCCACTTGGAGGTTGGCAACCCTATCTGAGACAGGGTAGCCTGACCTAACCTAACCACTCCCCAGAGCTCTCTAGTTCTGAGTGCTCAGGGGAAATCACACAGGCCAAAGTGAGTTCATAGCATTCTGCAGTATTTGAAGTTCGCTTACAGTTGCCAGCCAGATGGGGCCTGGAATGACAAGTGATTTCCAGAATACAGAGATCAATTCCCCTGGAGAAAATAGCATCTTTGGAGGGTAGAATCTATGGCATTGCATCTCTCCCCTCCCTAAACTCTACCCTTCCCAGGCTCCACCCCTCAAATCTCCCAAGAATTTCCCAACCTGGTGTTGGCAACTGTATTGGGCTGCATGTGTAGGATACTCTTTCAGGCTGTATTTACATGTAGTAGGTCAATTACACAGCTGTTTCTTTAAAATGAGGTTTCCATACTGATAGAGAACTTGGAAGCCTTCTAGAGGTTCTGTTTCAACCTCGAAAAGCACCATGACAGTCTCTAATTTGTGTCTGTTTTAAACTACCATTTCAAAAAGCCTGTGCTAAGGGGTCATTCCAAATTCCTTCAGCCTGGGTATAAAACAGCCTCGGTCTCTTCATGAACTCTCCCTTTTTATTCTGCTAGTTTCTATGCATATTGGCCACAATCCAGCAAAGCACTTTAGAAGCCCTGTGGTTGGAGATGGGATGCAGTGAGCTGACAGAAACATATTGAAAGAACAATTTCTAGCTGCACTTGCAAAATGTATTGGGATTGGAGGCGCCATCATTAATGAATTTTAGCCTGCCTTAGTCAGTCAGCTTCACAGCCTTCAAGGCGTTCCAGAATCATCACAGCTCCAGTGCCTGAGCTGCAGTGCTTTCTGCTCTCTACCTAAGATCGAAGGCAGTGGCCTTCTTCAAGCTCTGAACCAGATAACCATAAACCATATCACCACAACTGCAAGACAAGACTACTGTAATACACAATTTTAAGGAAGTGCTACTCTGGGTTATGGCTTGAAAGCTTTAGCCAGTCCAAAAATGGTACGGTCATCTTCTTAAGTAAGGAAGTTTCCTGAGAGCCCTTTGTATTAGCATTTCCACTGTCTCTTTGCTGCCTCTAGGCTCATTTATAAAGGATCTTACTATGAACTGCAAAGCCTTAAGAAGCCTGTCTCCTTTGCATACCATTCGAATATCTGAGGTGAACGTCATTAAGGTACCAAACCAGCCCACAAAACTGGACAGAAATGTCTTTGTGCTGATAGCCCTTCAGCTATGAGCCTAGAGTTATTGGAACCTCTTAAAATGATGATGAGTTCCTTCTCCTCCTATTGTTGTTGTTATATCTACACAGAGCTAGTCAACAGCCCAACATAAGTGAAAAGTATCTTGCCATTAAGCCAGCTATCTATGGAAGAATCCTGTGGCAAGAGCAGCCCAGAGCCGAAATGCAAGCATCTTCCAACAAGAGTATTTGTAATGACCTTATGGGGTTATCTATACCAGTGAAAAGGTGGCTACACCTTTTTAGGTTTCCCTCAGTAAATTTCATGGGCTTAATTATTACATTGTGACGGTAAAATGGGGGAAGGAAAAAACAACAACCTTGTGAGAGAAATTAGGCTGAGATACAGAGACTGGCCCAAGGTCATCAAGCGAGTTCCAAGGCAAGTGGAGATTTGAACATGAGTCTTCCCAGGCAGTGTAACACTAACCACTATACTACATTGGATCATGACAAACTGGAGAGCCAGTTTGGTGTAGTGGTTAAGAGTGCCGGACTCTAATCTGGAGAACTGGGTTTGATTCCCCACTCCTCCGCTTGAAGCCAGCTGGGTGACCTTGGGTGAGTCACAGCTCTCTGGAGCTCTCTCAGCCCCACCCACCTCACAGGGTGTTTGTTGTGGGGATAATAATAACATACTTTGTAAACTGCTCTGAGTGGGTATATAAATCGAATGTTGTTGTTGTTATTATTGTATGGATACCTTTCTCACTGCTTAACACTACAAATAGTTAAGTAAACTCCCATTGAAAGCAACTGCATTTGTGGCAATAGAAAACTTTCTGGGGTGTTTGTTTATATGAAAGACCAAGCCAGATCATTTCATCACGTAACGGGTGTGGTTATAAGTGACAGGCAGGTACACATATATGAAGCAAAGATTTCAGAGGAGTGCACTTGTCTCCTACTTTTCTGCCCATTCATACAGAACATTTACTCTGAAATCACTATAGGGCACCCACACCATGATTCTTCTTTTATTTGGCAAATAAATACCCATGGCAAAGACATGGTTAAAAGGGGTTAGGGGTGTTCATGTCCATCCATTCACTTCTAAAGTGGAATGGGATGTGTAACAACAATGGAGCACGCAGTGCGGAGGGCTCATCCTTGTGCCTGTTGCTTTCATCTTTTTTTGGTCAGCCCAGCTCTGATAACCTAAGTGAGCTGAACTGGAAGACAAGTGAGAGAAGGAAAGCATCAAAGACGAAGCACAGCACCAGTGTACCTTACCGTTCTTTACCCATCAGACTCTTACCTTCAAAGAACTGTTGTAGGGCCTCATTTTCATCCACTACATCCATGGGCAAGAGGAGAAAAAGCAGCTTTCTCAAGAATTCAGAGCATTCGGACTTGCTCAGCTAGTTACGATAATTAAGCTGTTTGAAAATCCATTGCCTCATCCTAATCAGCCAGACACTGGCTATTTTACATAGAATTTCACACTTTCAAATGTCGAGTTAGGGGTTTATTTGCCACACCTTTGGGGCTAAAAGCTACTTCTTACAGCTACAGAACACCAGAATAGGTGCTTCCTTCCTTGTTTAAAAGACCTTTACCCTCAAGATTACTTTATACAACACGTGCAATTAAACAAAGGTTACTTATCTTCTCAACAGGCCTTCCCCCATTTCCAATGTGTTTTTTTAACTGCATTAAAAATACAACTATGTTACCTGAAGTGACAATCAATGTTCACATGTACCTGGGGAAACTATATCATGTACCATATTTACCAGAAGAAAGACAAGCTTGAATGTAAGATGGTCCCCATAAAAAAAGTTAACAAATGTTTTTTTAAATGACAATATATACCTCCAGAGCATTTGATAGATCTGTCAATATTAGGGTTGCCAGACTGGTGGTGGCAGGGATAAATTCATGGGGAACGCAAAACTGATATACCTACACAGTATTCAAACTGTTACAAAGTGTATTTAAAGTGCAAGGGTTTGAATAATGAACTCTCCTTGAGCTGTTGTCTTTAAAAAGGATTTTACATTTAGCAGCAATGCTAACAGTTGTTACTGTTAGGGTCACATGTAGATTCACTTGCAGTATTTCCGCGTGTGAGCGTGGTTCCTTTAACAACAGGGTTACCAATTAGTTAGAATTAAAAGGAATAGTTAAGTGATGTAATGGCGCGAGAGAGAAAGCTCAGCCGCCATGTTCCGAGTTTTAAGTTTTGAAGTTTATTCTTCTTGATTGAACGTATGTAATTATGACTTTGATATGTGTGCACTGAATGAATTGTAAGAAGTTTGTTTGCCTCTGAATGTAAAGCAAATTGTGAATTTATGTTATAGCGGAGTATACGCCCCTGATGAAGTAAGGGATGAAATCTGTGTTGTGCAGCCGGCCCCAGATTGGGCGTGGCGTGGAACCTCTTCCATCGGCTCTACAGACAACCGCTTCTAAGAATCACAGAGGACACTTGAGAAGAAACAACAGCATGAGACATAATAAAGAGTCCAGTAATCATATCTCATGCTGTTGTTTCTTCTCAAGCGTCCTCTGTGATTCTTAGAAGTGGTTGTCTGTAGAGCCGATGGAAGAGGTTCCATGCCACGCCCAATCTGGGGCCGGCTGCACAACACAGATTTCGTCCCTCACTTCATCAGGGGCGTATACTCTGCTATAAAATAAATCCACAATTCGCTTTACATTTAGAGGCAAACAAACTTCTTACAATTCATTCAGTGCACACATATCAAAGTCATAATTACATACCTTCAATCAAGAAGAATAAACTTCAAAACTTAAAACCCGGAACACGGCGGCTGAGCTTTCTCTCATGCGCCATTGCATCACTTAACGATTCTTTTTAATTCTATTCTAACTAATTGGTAACCCTGTTGTTAAAGGAACCACGCTCACACGCGGAAATACTGCAAGTGAATCTACATGTGACCCTAACAGTAACAACTGTTAGCATTGCTGCTAAATGTAAAATCCTATTTAAAGACAACAGCTCAAGGAGAGTTCATTATTCAAACCCTTAGGTTTAACGGTTTGTAACCTATGGATCCAAAATGCTTCACGATGGAGAAGTGACGCCTGAATAGCCTCCTTTGTTGATCACTTCCAAGACCGCTACCCGAAAGGCATTTTCTTTGTGCCTTCTTTCTAGAAAATGTTGGGTCAAGGGTGCCTCCAGGATCTTATTTCGTATTCTTGAAATATGTTCAAGAACTCGTGTTTTAATTGGTCTGGAGGTGCATCCTACATAGATCGACTGACATGGACATTCTATAGCATATATCACCCCTGAGGTCTGGCAGGTTGCAAAATGCTCGAAAATCAGACTTTGTTTCTTGATCATAATTTCTTTGCCTTCCCACAAGAGGTTACAAACCTGGTAACGACCACATTTAAAGTTACCCTGTGGTAGCGGCTGTCTCTCACTTTTAGATTGTATGCCTGTATGGACCAAGTCGTCCCTAAGACTCCTGGTTCTACGGAAACCGACTAGCGGCTTCAATTCACAGCCCTCAATATCTTCTATTAGTTTCCAGTGGCGAGAGATGATTTTCTTAATTTGATTAGATAAGGGGGTATATTCCACCGCCCATCTGATTCTATTCCCTGGATCATGTTTCCTCTTCTCGAATAAAGATGTTCTACATGTAGATCTGGCACGAGATAGAGCTGTTTGGATGACTCGCTGTGGATATCGTCTTCTTACAAAGTTTCTGCACACAATCTTGGTGTCTTTTTCAAAGTCTGCCGTAGACGATGAATTGCGCTTTATTCTTAAAAGTTGGCCATAAGGGATATTTTCCCTCAAGTGGCGAGGATGGAAGGACCCATATTCTAAATATGAGTTACGGTCCATCTCTTTGGTGTAAGTTCTGATTTTAATCCTGTTCTGGCTATTCCTATATGTTACAACATCTAGAAAATTTATTTCCCGACTGTTGTAATGCCATGTATATTTTACGTTGTTGTCTCTACTATTCAACCAATTACAAAAATCCTCAACATGACTGGCTCCTTTGTACAGGAAATAAAGATCATCTATGTAGCGATTGAAGAAAAACACATTTGCCCTGTAGGGGTTAGATGGATGTAAGATATACTGCTCTTCTCATTTGGCCATAAACAAATTGGCAACGCTGGATGCAGCAGCACACCCCATTGCTACGCCCTTCAGTTGTAAATAGGAGTCCTCGAATTGGAAATAATTTTTTTCTAAGACCAGATCTAACAGCTGTAGCGGAAAGTCTGATGAAAGGGAACTATCGTGCCTAGTTCTGAACACCTCCTCTACCACTTCTCTGGCGCTTTCATGAGGAATAATGGTGTACAGGGAATTTACATCCATCGTGAGGAACACTGTGTCCTCATCTATTTCAAGGTCTTCAACTTGTCTTATGAAATCCCGGGTATCATGAATCAGGGAACGTATTTCTGCCACTGCTGGTTGTAACTCTGAATCCAAAAGAACAGCCAAAGGTTCCAACACAGAGCCGCACCCCGAAACTATGGGGCGACCTGGGGGGGGGTTGACATTTTTGTGTATCTTGGGAAGTACGTAGAAAAGACGAATCCGAGGAGTTCTTGCTTGTAAGGCTTGATATAATTGATCATTTATTTCCCCTAATTCCCTAGCTTCATCCAGAACTATTTTAATGAGACCCCTGATGTGATCTGTGGGGTCTGATGTAATCTTTAAATAGCTCGATGTGTCTCCAAGTTGTCTCAATTTGGAGACAATATACATCTGCAACATACATCTCCTGGTCCATAATGACCACCCCTCCTCCCTTGTCGGCAGGTTTATCTATTATGCTGTTGTCGCCTTTAAGTGTCTTTACTGCCTGTCTTTCGGCTGAGGATAAGTTGTGCCAGACCTTTGACGGTTTCCTTTCAAGCTCAAGAATGTCTCTCATAATCATATGCTCGAATGTATCAATCCTATGATCAGATATGGGAGGCATAAATGTAGAGCCCTGTCTTAAGCGTTTAGGTACCTCAAAATCAGAATGAGCAACTTCCCCAACGGATTCTTTGAAAAAGGCTATTAATTTTATTTGACGAATGAGCTTAAACACATCCAAACAGGTTTGAAAAGAGCGGTATCTGGGCGTCGATACGAATCCTAAATGCCTTTCGGGTAGGGGTCTTGGAAGTGATCAACAAAGGTAGTCAGGAGGCTATTCAGGTGTCACTTCTCCGTCGTGAAGCATTTTGGATCCATAGGTTACAAACCGTTAAACCTAAGGGTTTGAATAATGAACTCTCCTTGAGCTGTTGTCTTTAAAAAGGATTTTACATTTAGCAGCAATGCTAACAGTTGTTACTGTTAGGGTCACATGTAGATTCACTTGCAGTATTTCCGCGTGTGAGCGTGGTTCCTTTAACAACAGGGTTACCAATTAGTTAGAATTAAAAGGAATAGTTAAGTGATGTAATGGCGCGAGAGAGAAAGCTCAGCCGCCATGTTCCGAGTTTTAAGTTTTGAAGTTTATTCTTCTTGATTGAACGTATGTAATTATGACTTTGATATGTGTGCACTGAATGAATTGTAAGAAGTTTGTTTGCCTCTGAATGTAAAGCAAATTGTGAATTTATGTTATAGCGGAGTATACGCCCCTGATGAAGTAAGGGATGAAATCTGTGTTGTGCAGCCGGCCCCAGATTGGGCGTGGCGTGGAACCTCTTCCATCGGCTCTACAGACAACCGCTTCTAAGAATCACAGAGGACACTTGAGAAGAAACAACAGCATGAGATATGATTATTGGACTCTTTATTATGCCCGGTTGGCTTCATTCTGACATGCCATGTATGATTGGTTTGTTAAATGGTGTCTGCTCATAATTGTAAGCTTTTCTAGTATTTGTAGCACTTGCACTTTAAATACACTTTGTAACAGTTTGAATACTGTGTAGGTATATCAGTTTTGCGTTCCCCGTGAGTTTATCTCTATCTTTGCCGGTTCATTTACAGAAACAGCCATCCTCTCTGTCTTGAGACTCCAGGTGGTAGCTGGAGATCTCCCAAAATTACAACTGATCTCCAAGTGACAGAGACCAGTTCCCCTGGAGAAAACGGCTGCTTTGAAGGGTGAACTCTATGGCATTATATCCCACTGAGGCCCCTCCCCTCCCAAACCCCACCCACTGCAGGCCCCACCCCCAAATCCTCCAAGAATTTCCCAACCTGGACCTGGCAACTCTAGTCAACATGCATGTTCAGCTTATTCTTACTGGTAAAATGGGCAATTCTCAGAATCCAACAGAAAGATTTCATTCCTATACTCTTTTGTTTCCTTGCAAGAGGAGCTCAATTGTTTTTTGTTTTGCTTTTACAGGAGGAAGAGTAATTGCAGTTTAACTGAAATAGTAAAACCTTACTATTTAGGTAAGCATATTGAACAGTTGCAGACCTACTGGACAAAGGTTGGGGCATGCTTTAGTAGATGAATAGTAAGACTTCAGCTCTGTCTGGCACTACTTATAAGGCTCAGCATTGAAAATTCATACTTTGACTATCAGTTAAAAAGAAACACCATTAAACAACATCAAATCTCAGTAGCACCTTTTTATTTTTATTTATTTAAAAACATTTATTAGCCATCAATGACGTTCCCTCCTACTCTTTTCCTCTTACTTCCTTAAACAGCAGAAATGGCACCAGAGGCATTTTTAAAATTCAAAAAGTAACTATTTTATTTATTTTAGAGGGGGAAAGGCAAGTGAAATCAGGGCTTGAAAATTTCTGAGGTAATTCAACATAGACATCTCTGGGGTAAAGTTAGTACATGCATAGACTTTAGTTCTTATGCTATTCACGGATACTTCGATTCTTATGTTTAAAGGCTTTTGTTGGAAAGGGGTAAAAGCCAGAACAGGCCAGAATGGGCATCAAACACAAATAGTGGTACCATAAAAAACAGTGTGATGTGTTAAAGACACTGGAGAACAATATTTTAGAAATGAAAACGTGGAAATATCATGCTTTTATTAACCCTTTCCCCACCAAAATGCTCCCAGAACACCACGGAACAGGCTGGAATAGGCACTAACTAAACATGCAATAGGCTTCTATAACCTCCACCCTTGGGTGTTTCTGGAGAGTGCATCTGCAATGACATTCTCCTTCCCTTTTATGGGCACTATGCCAAAATTGTAATCTTGTAGTTGAAGACTCCATCTTATCAGTTTACTGTTTGTACACTTCACCTGGTTTAACCAGGGCAACGGGGAATGGTCAGTACAAAAAGTGAATTTCCTCCCCTATAGGTATGGTTTTAACTTACCTATGGCCCACACTGTTGCCAAACATTCCCGCTCAATCACAGAGAGGCGTTGCTCTCTATCCACCAACTTTCTACAAAAGTAAAGGATGGGATGGTGATTTCCATCCTTCCCAATCTAAATAACTTGACCCCTATCCAAAATAAGATGCAACAGTGTAGAGGGTAAAGAGTTTCATGAAGACAGGCGCCCTTAACGCTGGCTCTGTGGTTAGTACCCTTTTAAAGTGGTCAAATGCAGTTTGGCATTCTTGTGTCCAAGTCACCTTATCTTGTCCAAGTCACCTTATCCGGAAGCGCGAGCGCCCGACTCACCGGGCGCTCGGTTTGCTGCCGCTGGGGTGGGGGGGGGTGGGGCGGGGGGCCGCGGCCGCGGGAATCGGCTTGCCCAGCGTCCATTGGGGCAAGCCGTCGGCCAATCAGTTTAAACCCCGGCCGGCCAATCGCGGCGGCCAGGGGGGCGGGGCCGGGCTTGCTGCCGGACCTCGGGGAAGCAGTCTTCCCTCTGGTCCGGCGGTTTTCTATTTAAACGGTCCTCGCCCGGCCCCTGCCGCACTCTGTTCCTGGCTGCGAGGGAAGAGCAGCGAAGACGCGGAACGGCAGCAGCAGACGGAGACGAAGGTCGAGCGGCTGGAGCTGAGCCCCTCACCGACGCCTGTCTCCGTGGCCGAACGGCTCCCTGCCCTCGGTTTCGCCCAGAGGCAGGTGGGAGCGCTGTGTCCAGAGGCCCTTGGGTTTAGCTGAGCCCCGGGCCCGGCACAGTGAAGACAGCGGGAAGGCAGCAGTCGCCGGGGGAGCAGATGGCGCCGTCGAAGAAGGCTGGGGGAGCGGGACCAAAGGCTCGGGGGAGGGGTGGCAGTAAGGCAGCCGCCCCCCCCATGCTGGCAACAGGACTGGGGCAGCCCCCTCCGGAGCCAAGGGAAAGGGGGGCCCTCAGCAGAGGACCCCTAGGGACAGGGTGCCCAGCAGGGGGAAGGGTAAGCTGGCTACGGGTCCTCAGCGGCGGCCAGCGTCACGTGGTCCACGCTCTCCTTCGGGGCTACCCCAGGCTTCCGCCGGGGCAGGGAGGAAAGGGCAAGCCAGAAAGGGCCAGCCCAGAACCCCTTCCCAGGCGGGGACCAGGAAGAAGAGGGGGCCCTCTGAAGGCACGGAGGCACCCCCCAGCTCCCTTCTCGGCATCAGCCGGGCGCTGGAGCTGCTCACTGCCCGGGTAGAGAGCCTGGGGAACTCCAGGCCCGGGGGGGAATGGGCCCCCCCAGAGCCTGGCGAGGTCCCAGAGAAGACAGGCAACCGGGGGAGGAAGAGCAGTTCAGCGAGGGGGCGCCGGGCCGAGAGGGATACAAGCGACAGTTCTGGGAGTTCCAGTCCAGAACGGCAGCCAGTCGCCAAGAAGAGGAAGGCCACTCGGAAGAGGGGCCGAAGGCACAGGCGGCAGGAGGACTCAGACAGCGGGGGATCCTCAGGTGAGTCCTCCTCAGAGGAGGAGAGCCAGGAGGAAGAGTATTGGGGGGTGGCCGCGTCCGCCCCTGGGCTCCCCCACTGGGCCATGCGGCGGCGGGGGCTAGATCAGGGGAAGGGCGACCCACGGGGCGTGTGGGGTGCAGACCCAGGCGTCGACCCCCCCCCTCGCAGATCCTTTACGGACGATGAGGACCCCCCGGGAATCCACCTCGCCCGCAGGGTGCGTGAGAGGATTTTAAACGGCTATTATGTGGACGTCTTCTCCCTCCTCCGGCCGGAGGCGGAGGATGGGAGATGCGCCCCCTCCTCCACGCTGGGAAAAAAGCGGGCCAGGAGAGAGGTTGCCGAGCGCAATTTTAATAATTGGCTCGAGGGGTTCACGGTTTATATGGGGGTCATCCAGGTAGCCTATCCAGAAAGGGGGTGGCACCTCTCCAACCACCTGGGCAACGTCCTGCGAGCCCGGGCCTTGGCGGGGGAGGCGGCGGCAATGGATTACGATGAGGCCTTCCGGAAGAGGGCCTCGCATAATCCTAGATCTAGATGGGATCTCATCAGCCAAAAGCTATGGCTGTGGCTGGTGGGCCCACAAATGAGGGCGAAAGGGGAGGCCCCACGCGGCCGCTGGGTGGGCCGGCGGGAGAAGCCCCGGGGGGTCTGTTGGGAGTTCAACCAGGGCAGGTGCCAGCGGTCAAAGTGCCGCTATGAGCACAACTGCGAGTCCTGCGGGGCCCCACATTCTCGCCTTTCATGCCCACGCGGGTCCGTGCCTTCCGCCCCCTTTCGGGGGGGCCGGTCCTCCAACAGCGGTGCCCACAGGGACGGGGGGCCTAGCACCACCGCCGCTCAGCCGGCCAGTGGCAGTAAATAGCTCGGGCTGCTGGGATCTGGGCTTGGCTCACACCCCGGTGCGCGTACAGGCCCTGCGCCCTCTTCTGGCGCGCTACCCTAACAAACTAGCGGCTTCCTTTTTAATGGAGGGCTTCTTGAAGGGCTTCCGAATCCCGTTCACTGGCCCCCGCGTAGCCACCACCTTAGGCAACCTTAAATCCGCCAGGGAGCTGCCAGACGTGGTCGCAGCCAAGATAGCCAAGGAGGTGGCAGCCGGCCGGGTCTCCGGCCCTTTCTCCTCCCCTCCCTTACCAAACCTGAGGGTCTCCCCATTGGGGGTGGTCCCCAAGAAGGCCCCCGGGGAATACAGGCTGATCCACCATCTTTCATACCCACGGGGCTCTTCCGTCAATGACTCCATCCCCCAAGAGCTATGCTCTGTAAAGTATGCCTCCTTCGACCACGCGGTTCGCCTGGTGCGGTCGTGCGGCCCGGGGGCTCTCATGGCCAAATGCGACGTGGAATCCGCCTTCCGGCTGTTGCCCGTTCACCCCCTCGACTTTTGCCTGCTAGGTTTTAGGTTCAGGGAGGGATGGTACGTGGACAGGGCCATGCCCATGGGGTGCTCCTTTGCCTGCGCGGCATTTGAGGCCTTCAGTACCTTTATTGAGTGGGCCGCCAAGGGCCGGATGGGGTCCCCTCACATTACGCATTATTTGGATGATTTTTTGATCATGGCGCCCCCTGGTGGTGACACTTGTGCTGTTCGTCTCCACATTTTTCAGTCCTTGGCCAAGGAACTGGGGGTCCCCCTTGCCCAGGAAAAGACTGAGGGCCCGGCCTCCCGCATCACCTACCTGGGTATTGAGCTAGACTCGGTGGCCGGGCTCTCCCGCCTCCCGCCAGAGAAATTGAGTCGGCTGCGCGACCTCCTCATGGCCAACCTGGCACGGGAAAAATGCACATTGCGGGAGCTCCAGTCCATTATTGGGCACCTCAACTTCGCCTGCAGGGTGGTCTCCCCGGGGCGGGCCTTCTGTGCCCGCCTCTCCAGGGCCTGCAGGGGGGCCTCTGCGCCTCACCATCACATCAGGCTCTCTAAGGGGATTAAGGAGGACCTCAGGGTCTGGCTGGACTTCCTCTCCGGTTATAACGGGGTGTCCATGTGGCAGGGCTCTCTAGACCTGGGGGCCGCCCTGCAGGTCAGGTCGGATGCGTCCGGCAGCTTGGGGTTCGGGGTCTACCTTAATGGGAGGTGGTGCGCAGAGCGCTGGCCCCCCTCCGGGATCCTCAGGGACCTTACATTCCTGGAGCTGTTCCCCATCATGGTTGCCGTGACGGTGTGGCGGGAGCAGCTCAGGGATAAGAGGGTCCTGTTTTGGTGCGACAACCAGGCCTCTGTGCGGGTGATTAACAAGCAGTCCTCTCGCTCTGAGCGGGTCATGCGCCTCGTTCGCCACTTTGTGTTGTGCTGCCTTGCTGCTAACATCTCCTTCTCAGCCCGTCATGTAGCAGGCCTGGATAACGGCATCGCAGACGCACTATCTCGCTTCCAGATGGAGAGGTTCTTCACGCTGGCTCCCGAGGCACGCCGCACACCCGACCCATTCCCGGCAGAGCTGTGGCTGATTGGCGGGACACCGTGATGCAAGGAATACTCAGCTCGGTGGCGCCGTCGACCCTGCGATCATACACCAAGGCGGTGGCACGCTTCTTGGCCTTCGCGGAGGGACTGGAGGGGCCACCCCCCTGGCCAGCATCTCAGGCGATGGTGTTGCAATACCTGGCCCACTTGCATGGGCAGGGCCTCGCGGCAGGGACCATGCGCAGAGTCCTGGCCGCTATTTCCTTCTTCAGCAAGGCGGGGGGCTTCCCTGATCCCTGCGACTGTTTTGAGGCTCGCAGAGCCGTGGACGGGTGGGGTCGGGCCGCCCCGCATGTTCCCGACCAGCGGAGGCCCATCACCTTGCCCATCCTGCGAGCCATACTCCGGGAGGTTCCTGGTATTTGCTGGTCCTCATACGAGGCGCAGCTTCTTCACACGACCTTTGTTTTGGCCTTTTTCGGGGCATTCCGGGTGGGGGAGTTGGTGGCCGGGTCCTGCCGGGACCCCTCGGGCAGGGCCTTGGCCCTGGGGGATGTTGCCCTCGCTAGACACAAGGTGGCCATTACCATACGCCGCTCCAAAACTGACCAGCAGGGCCGAGGGGTCGCGGTCCTCCTACGATCCTCGCGGGAGAGGGCCATTTGCCCGGTTCTGGCAATCCGGTCCTTCTTGGCGGTACGGCCCCATTCCTCCGGCCCCTTCCTCATTCACAGAGACGGGTCCCCCCTCACACGGTACCAGTTCGCGGCCCTCCTGCGGGCGTGCCTGCAGGCAGCCGGGTTCCCACCCAAGGAGTTTGCGACCCACTCCTTCCGCATAGGCGCAGCCACAGTGGCCTCCGCCCTTGGTCTTCCCCCCGCCGCCATCCAGCGCCTCGGCCGGTGGCGGTCCAATGCCTTTCGTTCCTACATCCGCCCGGCCCGGGCTATCAGGTGCTAATGTTTTCTGTGCTCCCATGTTTCCAGGTCAGCGGAGGACAGTGTGGATTTGCGGCCACAGCATCGTGCACTGGGCCGGGAAGTACGCGGCATCATCTGGATGGGGAAGACACCTCGGGCTGGACGACCGCGTCAAGATCCACTGGCTTGGCGTC
Organism: Eublepharis macularius; assembly: GCF_028583425.1. Lineage (NCBI taxonomy): Eukaryota > Metazoa > Chordata > Lepidosauria > Squamata > Eublepharidae > Eublepharis > Eublepharis macularius. The sequence goes on from NC_072798.1 coordinate 63,212,463, forward strand.
CGGGGCATGACATGGGACGCGCTCGTCCCCACCGTGGTCCATCAGGCTCGGCGGCAGGGCCCACCCGACGCACTTGTTATTCAGCTGGGAGAGAACGACCTGGGCAGGCGTGAAGGCCCGGACCTTAGGCGTGCCATGTGCAGTGACCTGGACTATCTGCGGGGCTTATTCCCTGGGACCTTTTTTTTCTGTGGTCGGACTTGCTCCAGAGGCGCTGTTGGCGTTTCGCGCGCCAGCCAGACAAGGTCGACGGCATCCGGCAAAGGCTGGCACGCGCCATGGGGCAGTACATCACGGCGGCCGGCGGCCTGCTCATCATGCACCCTGACATCTCCTTTCGCGTGGAAGCGTTGTTCTGCCAGGACGGGGTCCATTTGTCCAGCTGGGGGCAGGACATATGGCTGCAGGGCCTGCGGGACGGCCTGCTGGAGTGGCTTCAGCGGTAGGAGCGTTGGCAGGAGCCCCCCCCCCGGGGGGGGCTCTGGTGGCGGTTGGTCATTGGATCGGATCTCTTTTGGGGGGAATCAGGGCCTCTGCCCTGGTTCCCGGCAAGGGGATTCCCATAAGGAATCTTGGGAGTGAGTGACGGAGGTGCATGCCCAGCTCGGGGGCTGCCAGGGCGTACTCACTACCAGGTGGCAGGGGAATCATGCAGGGGTGTACACCCATGTGATTCCCTCCCAAAATGCCACTCCTGGGTTCCCCCCTTCAGCACGGGTCTGAAGGGGGAGGGGCCATCGGCTGGCAGGCGGGCCAGCCGATGCACTGGGATCCGATCCACATGACTGCCAATGCTTCCTACCTGCTGTTGTTTTAATAAAGTTTGAGCCGAATTTTTTTTCCCAGTCACGTGTGTGGTCTCTGTTTGTTGCCGCGCCCCCCCCCCCGGCCTCCTCACCCCTTCAGCACTAGGCTGCAAGCGCGAGCGCCCGACTCACCGGGCGCTCGGTTTGCTGCCGCTGGGGTGGGGGGGGGTGGGGCGGGGGGCCGCGGCCGCGGGAATCGGCTTGCCCAGCGTCCATTGGGGCAAGCCGTCGGCCAATCAGTTTAAACCCCGGCCGGCCAATCGCGGCGGCCAGGGGGGCGGGGCCGGGCTTGCTGCCGGACCTCGGGGAAGCAGTCTTCCCTCTGGTCCGGCGGTTTTCTATTTAAACGGTCCTCGCCCGGCCCCTGCCGCACTCTGTTCCTGGCTGCGAAATCCCACCCTCCGCTCCCTCTTGTTTGCTTGCGTTGCTCCTTTGTCATTACTTCTTCTTGGCGGTTGGTCATTGGATCGGATCTCTTTTGGGGGGAATCAGGGCCTCTGCCCTGGTTCCCGGCAAGGGGATTCCCATAAGGAATCTTGGGAGTGAGTGACGGAGGTGCATGCCCAGCTCGGGGGCTGCCAGGGCGTACTCACTACCAGGTGGCAGGGGAATCATGCAGGGGTGTACACCCATGTGATTCCCTCCCAAAATGCCACTCCTGGGTTCCCCCCTTCAGCACGGGTCTGAAGGGGGAGGGGCCATCGGCTGGCAGGCGGGCCAGCCGATGCACTGGGATCCGATCCACATGACTGCCAATGCTTCCTACCTGCTGTTGTTTTAATAAAGTTTGAGCCGAATTTTTTTTCCCAGTCACGTGTGTGGTCTCTGTTTGTTGCCGCGCCCCCCCCCCCGGCCTCCTCACCCCTTCAGCACTAGGCTGCAAAGTGATGGAACTAAATTTGGGAATAAATATAATAACCCACTACCCCTATAAATGCTCTGATCTGCCTCTCCTGTATCACTTGCACTTTGCTCCAGTCAGGTGTTCTCATTCCACCTCCAAGCACGTGCCCTGGGTATTTCACGTGGCTCATTGCTATTTGACGCTTTGAAGCTTTTACAGTCAAACCAGCCTCTTTATTCTCTGAAACACTATTGCCAGATACATACTTCGCTTTATGTACAATACAAATACATTTTCTGCTAAGATAGCAAAATTGATTAAACTGCGTGCTCTATTTATCTTGTCAAAGGAACTCAAAGGAACACCTACACAAAGACTTTTTAAAAGCAAATTCTAGCGAGACAGGAGACTGAAAAGTGGTCACCTGTAGTTTCAGAATAGGTGCTCTACTTAAATACAGGCAGCCCTGCGTCGAAAACAACAAGTGGAGTGGGGGTTACTCCCCACACAGCCGGTCTCACCACACGAGACAAAATACATTCAAATTACACGTGTAATTCAAGTGTATTTGAGTGTAATTCAAGTGTATTTTGCCTTGTGTGGTTTGACCCAGAGCTGCATGTGCACATTTGCTTCCCATCAAGAGCCACCAATTTTCACTGCCATCAACAACTGTCCTTTGTACATATGGAGAAAGTGACGGTAAAAAAAGAAAAAAAATCCTATCTTCACAGGTCTCAGCACACTTTCCCAGTTAAAGCAGCTGCCATAGGTCCACTTGGGCAACCCAGTCCCGAAAGGAACTAAACCACTACTGTTCTGTGCCAGATATTAGTGCATCAGATCTAATTGTCCAGCATTAGTTTGGTATTGGAGTGAAAACAGTTCACTTACTTAGTTATATTTAATATCTTACCTTACCAGTTGAAGGGGCAAGGAGGGGATATTCATAATGTCTAGAACTCAGGAATGTTTTTAAATATAAGATGCTGCTGCCATTTGTTATATAGTATGTAATGGACAAGAAGCTTGGACCACTCTATAGGAGTTATTTCTTTCAAGCTTAGCTTACAGCACATGCCAAATGAGTCACCAGTTCAAAGCATAAACTAGGAAGTGTGAAATCACCATCCTAATTTTGATTGAGTGGTTATGTGAACTAAGTTCAGAGGACCCATTTGCAATGGCATCACACAGTCTAGAGTGATCAAAAGCCACAAGCTGAATAGCCATGTGAGCTGGCCCCTAATGTTCCTTTTAAAATGTGTTTAATGGTCATACACTTATCCAAAAGCTCAAAACCAAAGCATGGGAGAACCCACACATGAAACAGTAATTGTCTCTTTAAAATATTGAATAACTGGGATAAGTGATGTCTGATTCACAATGTGCATCTTGTATTAAATGCAAAATCCTTCTGCCAAGGTTCATGCATGAAAGTAAAACCCTTGTGTAGAAAACAAATAGGCATACAGAAAGGGATGAGATGCAAAAATGGCTTTTAAAAGATTAACTGTTCTAAGCACAAAAAGATTTGGAATAAAAATTCCCTGCACAGTTGCTCCTAGTTCTCGCATCTGCCATTTTAGATAGAGAAGGGCTATATGGTTTGAGCCTAGGTTTTTATGTCCCATTCTAGCCCCCTCACATCTAGTAGTAGGAATTTAGAGCAGAAAAATTGTTCATTTTAAAAAGTGTATTTCAAAGCCCTAGTACTTATTCTGCACTACCTGTTTATCTCAGAGACACACCAACAGATTTTAGTAATGAGAATATCTAATTAGGGGGGGGTGCAATCTGGGTCTGAGGAAAGCACTGTATTTTTACTGATTTGGATAAATCTGGCTTTCCCAAATCAAATCAGAGAATCCCAGATCTGATCCACAAACCCAGATCCAGACCCTCAAACAATTCCATTCCCTTGCTTCAGTTTGGTTCTGTTGGGCTTTCTCTTGGTTAATCTTGCATTTGGGACTGTGCCTCTAGCCAGTAGCAGCCTTACCCAAGTGTTTCTGCTGGGAGCCAACCTGGAAATTTTCCCACCACAGGAAACAATAGAGAGTGGCTGAGCAGCTTGTCGGGGGCATTTGGTTTTTGTGGAGGTGTCAGTTTGATTCTGGTGGGCTTTCTGTGTGTTAAGCTTGCATTTGGGAGTGTGCCATGGCCATAGCAGCCTTGTCCAGTTTGTTTTGGCCTGAGAGCCAGCTTTGACTTTTTTTCTGCCACAGGAAACAATGGAATGGCTGTGGGCAGCTTGCTCTGGGGGCACTTGAATAGTGGGGGAGAACTTCAGTTTGGTTCTGTTGGGCTTTCTGTGTGTCGAGCTTGCATTTGGGAATGTGTCTTGGCCATGGTAGCCTTGCCCCAGTGTGTTTCTGTAGTGGGAGTCACCTTTGACTTTTTTCCGATAGGGAACAATGAGTGGTGGGAGCACTTTGTTCAAAAATCCTTAAATCTGACCCCCGTGTCCAAACTTCTTGAAACTTGAGGGGGGTAGGTTTAGAGGACAGTCAGGAGTTAGTTTCCCTGAACATCTGGTGGCAACTAACTAACTCTCTCTCTCCCCCTCTCCCCCACACCCACCCACACAGCTTCCCAGCTAGGCCCCTGATATGTTTCCCCATAGAAAATAATGGCCAAATAAATCTGGGATTCTCTAATCTTGCTAAACCATATTACAGCATCTTGCCCTGATTTCAGTGAACCAGTTTGTTTCGTTTTGTTTCATTTCCCAGAAATCCTGATCTGGATTTCCCAGATTTATTTATTTATGTGCATATTAGGTAACCTAATACAGAAACTTACTTCCATGATTCATGGATAACATATTTCAAACATCACAAGGCTTAGATTTTTGAGCATTCATTTATTAAACTGAAATCCTTCATTATAAACTCTCCAGAACAGAGCACAAATCTTGAATAGCATTTATTTAATCTGCATTTCTCAACAGCAAATTACAATCAATACTACATCTGAAAATCCTCTTGCCTTTGCTTTCAATGGAATTTCATGGCTCATCCTTACATAAGATCATTTTATTGAACTACAATAGTACAGAGTGCAATTTTCACAAAAGAAGCAGCCTTGGACCCACTTCCAAATAAGTTTCAGGTGACAAGGATTTTCAGCTGTTTTAAATATATGTACATTTATTGAAGTTCAAGCATGCCTCCAAGTTACAGCTCCTCTTTGAAGTATCCCAGTTTTGCTAGTGACATCTCTTTCCTCAGCTGCATAACCTCCCAAAACATCTGATCCACTGTCCAAAAGAAAGAAAAAGGACATTGCTTAAACAAAAACAATTTCATTAAAGGCTTCTTGTGTTGAATATGTTATTTATACCAACTGCCATCTATTTGAAAACAGCCAACTTCTACCATGTTCCTTAATTTAATTTATTGCATTTCTAGCCCACCCTCCCCACAAGCAGGCTCAGGGCGGGTAACAACATTAATAATATTAGGATAACAAAATATAATATAAAAAAGGTCCTCTGGGAAACATAAGGTGAGAGGCGGTCCCTTGCCCCTGCCCCAGAATACTGGGGTCCTATCAAACATGTACAGACACTCCAGAAAATGCTGTTAAGCATTCTACCTTATAATATTATGTCAAAGAGACATTGTCTGTCTGGAATAGGATTGCCAGCTATGGCTGGCAATCACCCAGGAGGATATGGGGCATTATGGATATGTGTGCCAGCACACACGATCACTTCCGGTTTTCACATTACATGGGGGGGGGAGAGATGACCCTCTAGGACTTAACTATAGTTTTGGGTGAACCCTAGAACTTCATCCTGCCGTAAGTGATGCTGCACCACCCTGCACCTCTTCTGGCGAGAAACAGCAGGAAGCAGCAGGAGGTCTCCTACTACCAGAAACCTGGCCTGCCTAGTCTGGAACCAATTTTGTTTGTAGACAGGTATTATATTTGAATTCTTCAATATACAGACACGGCAATAGCTACTGACAACCTCAAAAGCAGCTTTGCCAGGAAGCTCAGGACTGGTGTATTTTGCATTAGGAAAGCATTCATTCGTTCCTCTGTAAACTGCCAATACATTCATTGCCCAGAAAAATAGTTTCTGCCTAAGACTCACTCTTCTATTTAATGCAAGAGGGAGTAGGGCGCTTATGTATCAGGCAATACTACAGGTACTGGAACCAAAGTAGCAATGACTGTTTTATAGATTTGTTATCATTTAGCATTAAAAACATTTTATAACAATAATTGAGCTCTGAGCATACCAAGATAAGAAGATTCCCTTCTCTACAAAACCTTACAACTAATTTCTATAAATATATATATGTACATGCACGTGTGTGTGTGTGTGTGTGCGCGTGCGTGCGTGCATGCAGCACTACCTGGGAAGAGTATCAAACTAGAGGGACAAAATTCCCAGGGCCCAATACAAGGCACTCCTTGCAAGATGCTACTAGCATGCAGAGTCCCAGCTCACATGCAATGCAACCCAGTCAAACTGTTGCTGCTGTATGCAACGACATCATCAGCTGCCAGTGGGAAAGAGAGAGAAATGGAGCAAGAGAGGAGAAATAGGAGAAAGCTATGCCTGAGGTCTTCACTATATTCTTTGATCAACAGACATGCTCAGTGCAGGACAGATCTGACCCAAGCTGAGCAAGCGCTGGCCTCCATTTTTAGTGACACTTGGAAGAGAGGACAAGAGTCACTGGGACTGGAGAAGAGACACATCAGAAATTGGGAGGGAGCGCCTCCTGAACACTGCTGCATTAATCTAATACTGATAGTGACCGCTCCGTTGGCCCCACCTCAGTGGCTTTTAAGATAGAAAAATACATAAAGATCCACAAACAGTTTTTACAAGCAAGCCAATGCCACAGTGGGGAAAGGGGGAGAAAACTAAGAATTCAGATCTGAGCCATGGTGTAGAGGGTCAAATTTTAACCCTTTCTTTCCCAGCCACAAGCATACACGATCTATCTGGAGCAGACCTTGTTCTATGTATTTATTCGCAACTACATGTTTAAAAATTAGAACCATAACCCTGAATACCAAACAGTCCAAATTCCTGTTCCTCTGCCCACAGAGTCTTCCCAACTAACCAAAAAAAGTGTCACAAGAAGGCAAATGCACTTCCTATATAGCACCCACTTATATTCTATTAATTTAAATGTGAACTCCCAGCATATTTCCTATAAATGTATTTCCATTTGTTAATCATAATCTGATATAAAACAATACATTGCTTCCATTTGCAGAAAACCTGATAAGCACTGCTTAAGAGGCTGACTTGATTTACTAAAGACAATTCCTTCCTGCCAGCCCTGAGCTGCTTTTCTGTGTTTTCAAAGCAAAGTCAAAACAAGGCACAGCCTCAGAGGCTGTGGAGCAGAGCTAAACAAATGACCAGATACTGGGGGGCACAAAGGCCGAAGATGCATCACCAGTGAGGACAGAGACAGCTGGGAAGTGACAGGATCCTCTAATCTACTGACATAGGGAGCTTGGACCTGCAGCACTTTATTTACAGCAATCCGGAACACACTAATTTCATTCTTTACATTTGTACTAGACACAAATCCATGCTTACCATCTTGCTGTTTCACAAGCCCCTGCTGAATATAACGAATGTATGTAAAGAAGTTACAAACAGATGTAATCTACAAAAGAAAGGACACGGGCATTTATACAAACTTGCTTAACTCCATACGTTTATAAAAAGCAAGCTCAGCATTCCGGCACAGGGAAGTTTATTACTTACCCTATATCTACAAAAAGGGGATACATAGTAATAGTTGCTCGAGTCTCCCAACTTGATTCTGTGCTTGCATGTTTTACTTTGTCCACTAAGAGCACATTTCCTGTGTAAATAAAAGCATTTCATAATTATATAGACATGAAAATTAAGCAACAGAATAGTTAAACAGTTAATCTGCCATCTGATTTTGCATCACTATTTGCGAGCACGATTTGCAACCTTAAAATAACAGTGGTTTACTGGATTATATTATTTTCACACTAGCTCCTCATTAAGTTTAGCTCCTCATTAAGTTTATCAATTCTAAAAATCTTTAAAGTGCTTCAAGGTACACCTACACAGTACTTGATTTCTGTTCCCCATTTAATGTGATTTGGATAGGCTGAATGTATCCTTGGACCATAGTGTTTGTGCTGGTCTATGACAGTATTAGTAAGAATAAAGGACAATACTGCTCAGGATAGCCAAGTCTTCAGCTGTGAAATATGCTTTTAGCTTTGTTCCAAGTCATGACCAATATTTAAGAGCAGCTGAAAGGACTGTACTTCCCACAACCTTCAGCAGTTGACAAGCACTGATACATATGAGTTGTGTGTTGCATATACAGTACAGAAAAACAGATTATGCCGTATCACAAAATGTACAATAGGAATCACTCAGATTAAAATTCTGATGTAGTTTTGACAGCAATGCTTATAGTTTATCACTAAGAAAAATCAAGGTTTAGCTGCCAGTTTGACTTTTAGGGCAGCTTCTGAAGATTTAGAAGAAACCCTTTTTTTAAAGAAACTACCTTAAGAGTAGTCAAAAAACCACCGGTCCATCTACCTCAGTCTACTCTGAGCAGCAGCTCCTTATTCTTAAATGGCGATGGTAGGGCAGGGATAGGCAGGTGGTCGCTTGGGAGTGACCAGTCACTCTCCTCGCAGTTAAAACAGCCCCTCTGGGGCTGCTCTAACCACTTCCTTATTCTGCCCTTCAAAGCTACCACAGAAGCTTCTCTCCTTTTTGTCTTTCGTTGTCTTCTCCTTCACACAAGCATCCACTTTTGCTCTGGACAGGAAGGTGACAGCACAGGAGCCCTCTCCTATCTGCTTCTCCTCCTCCTTCAGGTGTGCAAACTTGCACCCTTGCTCTGGATGGGAGAGGAACATGCTACTGATTCTATTTGCATCAAAGCAATTATTTGCCTCTTCCAGGGAAAACAAAGAAGTGTATATTTTTCCCTGCAGGTCAAATTACAGTTTAGTTGGAGAGGGGGTGAAATTACATTATAATTTGGGGAAACAGTACAAGAAAAGTTTCCCCACCCAAGCACTACAGAACTGCTATGAAATGCAATTATTTCTGTATAAGCTATCATTTTGGGACTGGTAGTTCCTAAAGCTCTTTTAAAAAATTGGGTTGCTCCTAGAAATATAGTCTGCTCTCTCCTGTGCTAGGGATCGAGCCTGCATGCAACCCACTTGCCTTGCCACAGAGCAATGGCCCTTGCCTGATGCAAAATATGACCTAGATATGCATGACAACATCACAGAAGTTGCACCAGTCCTTTTTCAGCCTGATGGAGCCAGATCTATAGGACTCACGCCAATTAACCTGTGTTAGGAAAAGGTGCTGGAAAGAGTGGTGAAGGCAAGCACCTACATATAGGAACGCTGGCTAGGAGAGCAGATATTCCATTCATAAGGTGAAGAGGCCACAAAGCAAATCAAAGACCTTGAAAAGGGTCTCTGTATGCTCGAGGAAGGCTCCATCTTGGCACCAGGATGTGCCTCAAAACAACACAGTAGATGTGCTGCATATGGGGGAGGTGGGGGGAAGAGAGGAAAGATGGAATGGAAGGAAGAGGAGAAGAATGGGTCTGCTGTGCCTTGCACATGGCTTTCTGACCCACACACCCTGCTCCTCTAGAGTAAGCTTGCACAGCTTGTGAGCCACCAAGATGAACACCATGAAATGTACCTTTTCAGGTGCCTCACAAGCTGTCTCATTTTTGTAATTCAAGGAGACAGCAAAAAGCAGGAAATGGTTCATTAAGCCCCTGGGAAGATTAAGAGAGATCTGGGGAGATGTAGTTGATTTAGCAGGAAGTAAGTAGTGGAGGTTGTCCCAGAGGCAGGACATCATTCAGATGGTTAGTTTGACAACAGCAAAGTAATTTCTAGTCAAAGGCCCCCAAGCTCACCGTGTCATTTACTCCACCTGTATTTCTCATCATTCTTTCGTTTTGCTCACATATGAACATGGGCGGAGACAGGATCACCCTTGCCACCCAACCACCTCCCATTCAACTGAACTTATGCAGAGAGTCTTATGCCCATTCAACTAAATGTACAGGAAGCAGCTCCCACTTGCATATGCAAGACAGAGCTTCAAATGAAGACAGTCCTTGTATACACAGATAATTCACTGTGCAAGTTCTACAAAACATGCAGTCAAGGGTGCAACCTGTCACCACAACTGGGCTCCTTCCCTCCACATATTCACTTAGTGATGTGAACCAGACTCTACAGATTTAACAATATGGGTGCTACAAGAAATATTAAGAGATCCTAAAAGCTGCATTTTTTGAAATAAGCATGCTTTTAAAAAGACACCAAGGGGCCATGGCTCAGTGGCAGAGCATCTGCTTGGCACGTAGAAGGAGCCAGGTTCAGTCTCTGGTATGCCTAGTAAAGGATCTGACAGCAGGTGATGTAAAAGACCTCTGCCTGAGACCCTGGAAAGCAGCTGCCAGTCTGAGTAGATAACACTAACTTTGATAGATCAAGGGTCTGATTCACTATTTTTTTCTCTACCTTAAATCTGAAAGGTCATCACTATTAATTTTATAAAAACAATTTCAGTTAAGAAACTGCACCTGATTTACACCTATGCCATCCACAAATCCACAAGCCCAAAACACACTGGAACTATTTTCACATAGGCTACCACACACTTTTAAATGTTGCCCTCCCTCCAAGAAGCTCAAAGTAGGTAGTGCACAAGTCTGTTCTCTGGAGAGCACAACGTACTCAGACTCAATCCATGTGCCTACACTGGCACAGCAGCTGCCATTAGCACTGCCAGTCCTGCAGTTGCTCCCTGCCTTTGTCACCACACGGTTATGGCTATGTGGCTCAATTGCAAAGGGAACAGTGTTTTTGGGGGGCTCTCTTTTGTAGCATTCTATGAGCTTTCAGGACTGGTGAAAGCCTATACCAGCCATGTCTTGTAGATGGCCAGGATTAGTCCTTGTCATGCCTGTAACAGGGTTCCTTCAGTTCAAACCTACTTTGGTCCTCCACATTCAACTGCAGAAGCTTTCACAAATCGAACAGGTTGCAGGCCAACTGGTTCAATGCTCAACGTATTGTTCTCCACAGCCTCCAGGACAGCAGATGCCAGCTGAAAACGGAACACAGAGATGGCTGAGGTTGCCTTCATGGAACACATTACAAAGTTCTGCCAAAGAATTTCTCTCTATATAGCCAATTATTTAAGTAAGTAAAGTTTAATTGTATATGGCCAAAGGCCGTCACAATACAAAGTTAAGAACAGTAAAAGCATAAAATAGTTATTAAAATACTAAAAATAAAATACAATTAAAATGGGACCTTAATAAATACCACAGATAGTTATGAAAAAAGTTAGGTTTCTGAGGAACCAATCTTGGCCCTAATCTTTTTCTTTTTTGCCAATTATTTAAGATAAAAAGCTGGTGCAGTTATGTAAGTATGGAGTTCATGGGAAATCACGGCCTCAGATAAATCGTTCTCTTTCCATCATAACCTACCCCTTCCAACACACACCTCACAGTAGAAATCTAACAGTGCTGGTCTTCTACACTGTAACTTTTACTAAAATAATATAAAGAAGAGCCAGGAGTGCTTCAAGTATTATATAAGTATTATATAAAGTGAAACCATTTATAATAATAATGGTAATAACAGTGTGCTAATATACCACTCTTTTGGAGAGATCAGTACCCACTCAGAGCAGTGAACATAGTCAGTGTTGTTGTCCCCACAATACAGCTGGGGAGCTGAGGCTGAGAGGAGTGGCTTAACCAAGGCCACCCACAAAGCTGACTTCACAACCATATTCATGAGATGCACTGCACATTAGAGGGTTTCACAGGTCAAATGTGCATCAGCAGAGATGTGTGTCAGCAGACAGCTTCTGGGTAGTTCTTCACTAAGTGAACAGTGTGGCTGACTTCCCCAGGATGCTCTGCTAGCAGAGGAACCAAGAAACCAAGTGGAATTGTCAGGATCACTGGAGCAGAGCCACACCAAAGTCCAAGACTAGATACAGCGCAGATGACTCTAGAATGGTTCCTACACACAATCCCATTTCTCACAAAATGGTGCTTGCGTTTCTAGGCAACCAGAGTACTGTGGGAAGCAAACACAGGGAGCAATAGCCACGTTACTCCTGTAATTCAATAATCAAAAGCTAGGTACAGGATTTTAATATCTTATTTTAAACTTGGTGTTCTTATTTCCTCAAGTCTGAAAAAACAACTACAATTACCAGATCTTAAAGTTAAAGAGAAACAGAAGGGGAAAAATTGCCCAGAGGAGCTAAGAGAGAAGAGCCTAGTGCCAGAACTGGTGGAATATCTGCATTGAATCGAGCATTTGTACTAGATGCAGCAGTTCTGAAATAAACTACACAGGAAGTAAAGCAGTGAGAATAAAAAATATTCTTCAATCCCAGATCATTTGGGGATTGAGCTCCCAATGGATCTGGACATTTTTTTATTGAATTGTATCAATACTGTTCAAGTCTCATAAAGTAAGTTAATGTAAATGTGCTGACAGTGGCAAGAACAGTTTTTGCAAGACATTGCAAAAACCAATTGCTCCTTAACATGCAAATATGGTTACTGAAGGTGGGGGACACTATGAGAATGATGAAGTTAACTGCACATCAACAAAGTAGATGTATTAAGTATATAATATAAAAGGGTTAACCTTAGATCCAGTGTTTAGAGATAGAATTATTATAAATTTTGTATTCAGTCTTTGAAGGGCGTGTAAAATATGGAATTTTCGTGACCTGGACATAGGATATTCGTGGATTTGAATGTTTGTATCTTATTCATGTGTTTGTAATAAACTGTGAAAAATGACATATTACAGTTTGCATGATTAGCATCAAACCATGATGCTAATCCAATGTTTCCGTTTTTAAACCATTAACAATATTAAATCTACTGGCATAAAAACCAAGACTGGGATTTGATGAGTTGTATATATGACACAGTTGTTTTCTGGTTCTCCTTCTTGGTGTAGCTTCTTGTGTCCTGAAATGCTGCTCCAAAGGGTCCATTCAGAGGAAGCACATGATGCAAGCAAAACGGTGCAAATTCATATGCAGCTGTGCTTTCAGCTAGCATGCAGGGCTGCCTGAGTCACCATCCTTGATATGAAGATGAACAATCAAAACATGAGCTTTCCTAAGTCCTCCTTCACACTGCATCATCAGACTAAATAGCAATGCAGGGTTTCAAAACATTACCTCACTTTTTGAGAAGGTTAAACACGGAAGGATATCTTCCTGGTAGATTTTATCTAGGAAAGGGCATGTCCTGTCCATAGTAGGATCATCCTTCCAGGATCTGAATTCATTATACAAAGCTAAATCAGCCTGACACAGAAACACAAAACCAGAAGAGTCAAAAGTTTAACAACATAGCACCCACTGCACCACAAAATCTGTATTTCAATATCTAAGTTTAATGGGCACAATTTAGACTGGCTCCCACTGATCTGTACGTGCTTCATTCGTTACAGAAGTCAGTGTGACCTTGGCAGAATTGTACAGTTGCAGCTTCCAGACTCTGAGCTGCACAACAGCTATCCTCTCCCAGTCCCACCATACTCAGGTTTCCAAAAATCATGAAAAACTTTGGCATGGGTTACTTGCCAGCTTCTTCCCTTTGCTTCCTAAAATCTTGACACGTTTAGCAGGAACCAATTTACGCATTAAGTTTTCAGCCACACTGATTATTCATACCATAAAAACATGTTTTATAGGAGAACTGAATGTTAGAAGACAGGAGAAATAACAAAATGTTTCTTCTGCACAATTATATGGGTGACTGAAAGCGTATGTGCAGAATAAATATTATAAGGGGGAACAGGGAACTCATTATTGCATGTTGAAAATATCTTCCATGGGATGAACAATCATAAGGAAAACCTGTATGCAGGAATCAAGTGCTCTGTGGGTACCTGCTTCAGCTCTCAGGCTGTTCACAAAAGAATGCATCTTGCCACGATTTCAGCTGAAAAACTTGATGCAGAGCAGCAGCCGTATCCATGGGGGGCTCCGTCAGAACACTATGGCGGTCCACACGAAGGCATCCCAGGGGGCAGCTGGGAGGCATCCCATGGAGCCATTTTTAACGTGTGAGCTGGCCACAGCACTGCCATGCCTCCTTTCTAGTGTAACAGCTGCACTGCCTCCAAAACCTTCCCTTGAATGGGAGGTGTCTAACGTCTTTGAAACTTCCTAAATTATGCTTTCCCAAACAAGTTTATTGACACACCCACCCACACAAAAATCATGAGTTGTCCTTTCTGTAACTAGGGTATATTTCACAGATATTTCTGTGGGTTTAAAACAACTGCATTTAAAAAAAGATGTCTAAGGTCAATCAAGTCAAAAACTGTTTGTCTAAAGGTTCTGATCAGGCTTTACTACATTTCTAGGTTACTGGTTGACCTAGCCCTTGCTTTACCTGTACAATTACACAACTGCATTAACTAGTTATCTGGAAGGAACACACAAACTTCATGGTGCTACAACTACCCATTCCCTGCAAGTCTCCTAATGCACTCTCCATACCTACCAAACATTCCATTATCCAACCACCCCACTGTTCAAAATACCTCTTTGCAGTCTTTCACAATTGGCTGCATCATGGTGAGATCCTGGTTATTGATGCCCATGGCACTGCTTGTACTCTTGTTCCTTGTATGGCCTTTTTTGAAAGGAGTCTTTCCACCAGACTCAAGTGACTTTGTGGGGGAGGTTGGCGATGTGGACAGCACTAATGTCTTCAGTGCTGCTACTTCGGCTTGAAGGACATCGATCTAAATTTTAAGAGAAAGACTACAGATTTACAGCCTGCACAAAACCTGTGGGAAAGCATGCGCTCGTTTTTACTGCAACTGACTATGTCTGGATATTACATGGCATGTTGCTCCAGAAGTTCCACAATATGAATGAAGTACAGTACAGGTTTGTGTCTGATAGCAAAGACAACCTGAAGTAGTGAGGCTATATATAGCCACAAGACCCACAGTCAACACACCAGAGGGATGATTATGATACTGGGGAGCAACTCTGTGGCAAATCCAGTACCTTTGAAAAGTTTTTTTACACATAATCCAACAAAGGAGCTTTGAGATAAGTTACATGTATGTCTGAATATGACCATCAAACAAAATGTGTAGAATATTGGCAACATGACATTAAAATGAAATTTCACCATTAAATTCATTACAGAGATTAGGGCTACCACAGAAAAGACATGTAGTGTATGGCACAGATAGCAGAGAATAAAACTCTAATGACCTGCAAGAGTATAGGTCTTTAAATGAGCTCCACGTGTGTTCAATCTGATTTGTCCCATTCCCTGTCACCTATATCCAAGCAGTTATCCCTGCTGCTTCAGACTTCAACTTCTACACAAAACATGATGCTGCCAAAAAAGTGGGAGAACACTTTTAACAGCTGAATACAACTGAGAACAAAAGTAAGACACACAGTAAACAGTCCGTCAACTGCAAGAAAAACCTCAGGGTTTGGGAAATCCCTCTTTGCACAAAGTGTCCCAAAGGAAGACCCCTATAAACAATCTACCACGTCTGCAGAAGTTCTGACCAATGGCAATTTTAGACTTCGAGTGTGTGTGACCTTTCCCAGAACCAGAAACAATTGTGGCACATCTGAATTTCAGATAATCTGTGACAGCAGAATAGTAGAACCAGGATGTGACAAATTATTCCTAATGGGACTGGGCTATTAATGAGAGATGGCCTGACTACGGATATTAAAGCTCTCCAGGATTATAACTCTCCAGGAGTGTACACTTACTACAAGTCTGCCAGGGTGTTTATTAGGCAGCAGAGAGCCTGTACATCAACAGAATTCCCAGTCTAAACTGGTCCCAATCTCAACACATACATTCAGCACTGAAATTATTGTGCAGTTAGAAGTCTCCATTTTAGACAATGAACTCTGATTCCATATGGTACCAATGCAGTAAGAATCCAGCAGAAACCAACTTAGCTAAAATCAGTCCTGCCGTGTAACCTACACAGTGAAGCATACCAGATCAGCCGCTTTCTTTCAGATCAAACTATGGATGAAAGCTGTTTTATAACTATGACATGGAAGAGTATCAGTTACAAACTGATGACACACAGATGCTAGTATAACTGAGGCTGGAACGAAAACAAGACCCCAATATCTTCTCACACACAATAATCTTAATCATGTTTCCACAGTGCTGAGATTCACTCAAGGCCCTGTACTTTATTGCTTGAAATCTGTTTGTTAGTAATGAGATGAAGAAAGTGTCCCATGGTCTCCAAGGCACCTCAACTTTTTAGGACCTAGCTCCCTTAATCATACTTACAGGTGCTCAGGAAAACCAATACGCCCCATTCCTTCACAGAGGCAATCAAGCATCTCTGATCAACACCAATATACAGGTAAAAGTGTATGATCAGGCAACTCTGACCAAAGCATTGGTAAATACTGAAAGGTGGATCAGAACAATAAAGTCTATAGCCTTCTGAACAACAGACTTTCTAATTTGTTTCTTGTTGCCATTTTTTTAAAAAAAAATCTTGTTTGAGGGATTGTTTCCCTTCCAATGTCCTCTAGCTGTGATTTATGCTGAACTGGGTCCATTATCTTCAACTTGCCACTAAACAAGAAAGACAAAGCTTTAACAGCTAAAGCGACAAGGAGCATTCTGAATGAAAGCCATAACCTGCTCCAGAATGTTCAAGGGTCCCTATTCTCCATCATTAGCTGTAAGTGTGGACTGGGACTTTTCACGTTGTTCAAATACTTGCATAGACTACCTACATGAGAATTCAAAAGAATACATAAAGGGCTAATACAAAGCAACTCTTCTGAAAAGTTAACACCCAGGAGAAATACAGTTTCCTTGAAAGCAGCTTTCACATTTAATTCACACTCTTTAACCTTCATGAGCTCAAAAAGGAGTCTGGAGGACTTTGGGAAGAGATTCTTTCTAAAATTATAATCCATATCATGCCATCCTATTGAGGTGGTTGGAGGCAGAAGATGATAATCAAGGGATGGGCTGGTTTAAACTGTTCCTCATGGATTGGACTCAAAGGATTGCTGTTGGAGACCAGCGATCTTCAGTGTGGGAATTGTCCTGCAGTTTCACTGGGTGTAATTTTATCTCCCATGTTTTTCAACATCTGAGTAAAGCCTTTAGGAGAAATCATTCATAGTTTTGAAACTGGATGTCATAAATATGCAAATGAAGGCTGGCTTTACATCATTCCATCCAAATCACCTGGTGAGGTAGAGGCCCTCCTGAGCCACTGTCTGACTGCCATAGTCAAAAGGCTGAAAGCGAATACTGAAACTGAACCCAGACAAGACAGAAGTCATGCTGGTTGGGAAGGCAGATTACTTGAATGATATTGTGCTTCTCACTTTTGATGGGGTTGAACTGACACTTGCCTACTCAGTTAAGAGCCCAGGAGATATATTGGATCCAGCATCATTGCTGGAGAAGCAAGAACCCGCTTCAAAAAACGCTTTCTTCCAGTTCAGTCTAGCCCTGAAGATGGCCACCTACCGTGACACGGCCAATCTAGCCATATGGATCTACACCACATTAACATCAAGACTAGACTGCTGCAATGCACTCTACATAGGTCTCCCCTCAAAGTCAATCTGGAGACTCCAGTTGGTACAAAAAGCTGCAGCTCCGGTATTATCAGCAGCCAGGCAGAACAGGCATATTACTCCCATTCTTCAATCACTCAACTGGCTGCCCCACAGTTACTGTGCTCAGTTCAAGGTATTGGCTATCATATACAAAGTCCCTGACATCCTTGGTCCCTCATATCTGCAGGACCACCTCCGTCCCTGTGTTCTGCCACGGCAGTTTTGCTCATCTGAGCAGGGCCTTCTGGAGATGTCATACTGCACATGAGCAAAACTCAACAACTGCCCATAAACATACTTCCCTCTACTGTGGCCTCCACCTTATGGAACAGCCTGCCCAATGAGGTTAGGAAGGCCCCCACTTTCTGAGCTTTCCACACACTATGCAGTTGAGTTGTTCAGGAGGGTTCTTCTGCACAGGTAATATGTATATACTGTAATGAAATGGTTCAGGCAGTTGCACCGATAAAGGGACAGGGATTGGGAATTATACTGTCATCTGTCTGTTCTGTAGTATGCTCTTACTATGTAATTTCTGTATCATTTAACATTTAAATGCTTATTGCTTGTTGTCAGCTCTGTTTCAGATTTCTAGTTGGCTTCAGATGTCTACAATCCAAATCCTATCGCATTCTATATTGGATGCCTCATCCTGTTGATTACATTTCACTTGCATTGTGTAATTCACCTTGAATTTCACTGAGAAAGGACTATAAATAACAAATAGAGACATAAGAACAAGCATGTGAAATTCTCTGGATCCCAGCCCACAACATTAATTAGCAACTTTGTCTGAAACATTAAGCAACCAAAACTCACTTTTCCTTGTGCTTCTTTCAGCTGTTTCTCTGCTGTGGCCTGCTTTATGTTTGCTTCTCTCACCATTTTATGCGCTTCCTATAGAAAAATGTTTACATTACATGATTTACACAAATAGACAGCTTGAAAACAGCATCCTATGAAAATAAAGAACATTATTCCTTTGTCTAAAAAAATCTAGACATAAACAAGATTTTGAGAACTTCAATCAAGCTAGTGAGTGCTTGTCACATGACTTAAAACTCTCAAAGGCCTTGTGAGGGAAGTTACCTTTAGGAAAACATAATGCTGGAACTACAATACAAGAGTCTGAGGTATGATTCAGACAGACAATTGCTGTTTGGCTTGTTTACCACAAAAGGAAGTCGTATCGCTGCCATTCCACATGGGAAACCATTAAGTAGTTTGAAAAAGCTCTCCAAGAGGGTTTGGATAATTTCAACCACAAGATTATACTCTGTGTGCGCACCAATATTATCTGAGGTTATCCCGCCTGTGTACTGAGCTGCTTCAGTTTTTACAAATGAAGACTGAAAATACGCTATTTCTCAAACCTACAGGAGGAAACATCCAAATACTATGCAGAAGAGCCTCCACATTCTCTTAAAATATATATTACAGCAAAGTCTTTAAACACACCTCAAACAAACTGGCTGTAAGCTCTTCCAGTTCCTGTCCAAGTTGGTCACGCACTTTAGAAAGTCTTTCACATTCTTCATCTTTTAACTTCAGTTCCTATAGAAAATTCAGAGTTTATTCCAATAGTGCAGAAATTGTGGTATTTCAAAGCTAGCAGAAACATCAAACATTACCAAAATAAAAACTTCATAGCCATCATAAATACTACTGGTACCTGGCTAATAGTTTCAGCTTGATCATATGCTTTAAGGCAAATCAGAAAATGCATCTACGCATCTCATTACAGGTTTCCTGGCAAACAGCCAATACTCTCACAAGTCTACCTAGTATCATGAGAGGTCAAAATGCAATCTGCAGAAGCAATAACCAATGCAACATGAGCTGTTTCCATCACAGGCCATCTACAAGTTAACAACATGGAAAAGTAGTTACTAAAGACTGCTATGTCCCTGCTCTTAAGATGGCTTCAAATGCAGTAAGTCACCTTAAGACATTTCTCTCCCCCTCCCCTTAGACTACACCTCCAGTGGATTAGCTGGCACTGGCTACTTCATCTAGTGGCACAATTAGGGATAGATCTTAACCAACCACGACGTACTAGCAATGGGAACTGGGAGGCCCCAACTAACACCATTACTCCCAATAACACTTACGGTACATATGGGGGGAGGGGCACTGACACAGCAAGAAATCCAGAAGCACACAGGGGAAGAGAAAGAACAAGGAAAGTTGGGCGGGGGGAACTAAAAGAGCTTGGAAGTTTTGAGAAATGAGGAAGAAATTGGGCAAAATGGAAGCTGCCTTACGCAGTCAGCCCATTGGTCTGTCAAGGTCAGTACTGTCTATTCTGACTGGCAGCAGGTCTCCAGGATCCCTGGAAGAGATCTTTCATATCACCTGTTTCCTGACCCTTTTAACTGCAGAAACAGAAAACTGAACCTGGGGCTTCCTGCATGCTGTGCAGATTACTCTACCGCTGTGCCTTAATAACTCCCTTCCGCTCCAAGTGGCCTGGGCCACAGCACAGGTAACACAGGCTTCTGCATTCTCAGAGAGATCATTGATCAAACAAGTCCATTGTTAACTGCTGCAACTACTCACAGCTCTGGATGATGCTGTTCCCGCAGCCATGTTATTTTTGTTGTTGTTGCTGCTGCATAGACAACCCACACCAAATAGCTTGCTCCTGGTTCAAGCTGCAAATGCACTCTCACAACCCACACACACAACCATATTCTATTCAAATTCCTGTATTTACTGCCCAGCCTGAAGTCATAAGTTGATTAAGTGAAATAAAGCCATGCAGCATTTTTTACTCCCAATGTAGGCACAGCTGTAACAATACAGAACACTAGGGGGCAGTGAATATTCAGCATACCAATCCATATGTAATTACAAGAGCAGGTTGTATATAAAGTAATCTAAATTCACCCAATAGTAAGCAGAGTAAAACCTTAAGAGGGACAACTGAGGCAAACTTGCAACAAGCTATAATGCTGAGCGCTATTATATCACCTTCCTTCCAAGCACAGCAAAGCTCTTTACAAAAGAATCTGTCTCAGCAGAAATGCAGTGTTTCATTGTCAAAACACACAAAGCAGAGCAGCATTGGCCAGGGAATATATTTCAGACTGCAAGCCCTAATCCATTTTCCATTTACATTAACGGCTTCTCTGGACTAAGCAGCTTGAAGCTTGTGACAGGAATAATCTTGATTTAACAGTAAAGCTGCCCCAGCAGAAAACAGAAGTGAGAGGATTGCTTGTTCTCTTCATGTGTGCTGCTAGGACTCCAATGCCTGTATTGTGCAATATTTCAACTGTATATGACGTGATTTTTATGCAGAAGAAGAAAACTAATTCCATTTCTTGGTTTTTGTTTTAAATATTTGCTTCTAGCTACAGGTCTTCTCGCAGACTCAATTGGGGGAAAAAGCTTCAAATGACAAATCTATTGATTTTTAACCCCACTGTTCCTCAAAGAATCTCAGGACAGAGATCATGGCTCTTGACATCTCCATTTTATCATCACAACAGCCCTGTGAGGTAAGTTCGGCTGAGAGAACATGACTGGCAAAAGGTCACCCAGTAAGGTTCATAGCCGAGTGGGATTTGAACCAAGTAGTCCTACTCAAACATGCTATTACACTGCCCATAGATATAGCACTTCAACAAAGGAATATATAACTTCAGAGTAACAAGAGAAAACAATATTTGCTGTCTTAGAAAAAGAGAAACAGTAGCAGCAGCCAGACAAGTTGATGTTCATAAACATTATCAAGAAACTTGGGGAAAGCATTTAACAGCACAGATTCTCATAATCTGTTATCAGAAGTAAAATGCCTGTTTAAAATTAAATACTTAAAGTAAAACATCTATAGTGCTGTAGGTACTTTACTTTCCTAAAGCACAGTTAAGTATCAAAGGAGCCCAAATTCTGTACTAGGGAAAGGTGAGTGTTTGAACGCAATACACTGTACAAACTGAGAAGTATTTTGCATCATTATTCTGTCTCTGCCATTCTCAGGGAGGGGATGAATAGCAATGGAGCACCCTGCACCAACCTCTGGGGAAAAATTCACCTTCCCATACTGACCAATCCCCAGTCCCCAGCTTTTGAGATTCCAAATACTGACTGAACATTTTGTAAGAGTCTTTATATGCAGCCAAAATGTCTAGAGAGATGATTGGGGCGGGGCGGCGGGGATGCAGTTTGGTTTTTCTAACTAAAGTTCAGATTCACAGGAAGCCAGACACTTTAGACAATGCTAAAAATTCTACATTTGCACAGAACTGCAAACTGTAGGCAGCCTTTGGCATCTACTGGTGGTGGAAAGAACTATCAAATCATAGCTGACTTTTTGCGGCCCCTGCTGGGGTTTTCAAGGCAAAAGTCTAACAGAGGTGGTTTGTCATTGCCTGCCTCTGCAAACCTAGTGTTCTTCGGAAATATCCCATCCATCATCCAGGCCAGCAGCCTTCCAAGTGTGGCATCTTTGAATAAGGTCCGCTAAAGCTTTCTAAAGCTTTGAAAAAAAAGAAACCAGCCCTTTTGGATGTTAGTATTCTTCCCTCTTTTGCACAAGGCAATCTCCTGGTCCTGATTTCTTTTTTACTCCCCCAAACAAAATCTGTGAAATTCATAAGCCAAATGAAAATAAGGAAATGGATGAAAAACAGGCTCTAAATAGGATCCCTTCTCAACTGATCAAGTGTTTCGGAATTAGCAGCTGATTTTACTACATCCCTGCAAGTCTCCCCACTCAGATGTTCATTCAGTCTAGTAGATCCATTGCCTCCCCCAGCAGCTGATCTGTCTCTCCACCTTCACAAGTGTCTTTCCTTAAGTGTCTTTCTAATTTAGTCAATCTTCTACCACACCAAAATAACTTACTACCAAAAAATGATAATAGGGTTCTGAGGATACTTCCTTGGAACCTAGCAGGTTGGAAGGGTCGCTCATTGGGTTAAGAGGTTGTAAATAGGCTAAGGGAATTCCAGGTGATCCTTCTGTAGGAAACCTGGGAGCAGCACCCCTTTTATTTTTCTGAATATAAGATGATTACGCATCCCGCTACAGTAGGGGTTGTGGGGGGGGGGAACATCCCCAGGCTGGGCTAGCTTACTTAGTAGCTACCTCCCTTGATGCCACGGTTTTAGAAATTAACTGTCAGTTGTCCTTGGCCTTACCAGTCTTTTTAATTATTAATTGTCTGGTTTTTTTGTATTTAACTCTATCTATATTCCTGCAGCTAGCTCAGTGCAAGCTCTCTGTTCTAACTGGGCAGAATTATACAGTCTACTTGAAGGACTCTTCATGAAATTCCCCAGAGCTAACTTCTTTCTAGGAGGGGATTTTAATGCTAGGGTGGGTCCCTCAGATGAGACTCTTATTGGTAAAATCCCAGCGTTATCTACTGATCTTAAATTACTGGGGTGTTTTGAAAGAAGAACTAGAGATCAAAAGATCAACCAGCAGGGACCCTCTTATTTAAGCTGGTTATTCAGCTTGGTCTAATAATGTTAAATGGAGGGCTAGGTCTTGATTCTCCGGGAAAGTTTACTTTTATCTCTATAAGAGGATGTAGCATTCTAGATTATTCTTTAGTCAATTTTGCTGCTCTTTCTTTAATCACTGACTTTGGAGTTGGTGAATTCCTCTGAGGTGTTCACTTGCCTCAGCTACTCTCTACCTATACAGTCCTCTTTATTTAGCAAAAGGTCCACACAATCATTTGAAAAGACAAGGGAAGGATTTGAGAACCTTCCCCGGTTTTCAACCTTTTGAAAGTAGTCTTGGACTCAAAAGAATGTCAGAATGTCGTATACCTTGATAATGAGTACCACTGACCGTGGGAAGAGGATTGGTCTCTTTTCTAGATTGATGGAAATTTTTTATCCATTTCTACTTAAGCCATTTGTTTGCAAAGCAGTTCCAAGAAATAATTGGTTTGACAGAGCTTGCAGGGACGCTGAACATTTGGAAGTCTCCCATCCAATTACTAACCAAGGCCGACCCCATTTATATTCCAAGATCGGGCTTGCCTGGACTATCAAGGTGAGGGTTTGGCCATACTACAAATACAAAATGTGCGATATATAATGAATCTTACCCTTTGAGCTTTAGCAAGTTCCTCCTTCAATCTTTCATAACCCTTCTCTCTCACTTCCAATACAGATGGGCTCCGCAGGTGAGAAAGGCTATCTGTGCTGTGCCCCAGAATTTCTTCACTCCCTTCAGAAAAATCTGTTATTGCTGCTCCCCGCAAAAATTCTCTCTCTGCATTACTGCTTTCCTTTTTGGAATGATCATGTTTGGATGACCCACCATGAGGTGCGGAGGTAGAACAAGGTATGGTTTCTGTGACATTAATGCTGAAAAAAAGGAGTTCTCTCTTTTAGCAATGTAACTTTCACAATTATGGCCTACTGCACATAAAGCAAACTTTTTTATAAACCCAAACATGCATCCTTTGTGAGTTAATTTTAAAAATATGCACCATATCAATAGAAAGACAATTTTGCACAACCAACCTGATACCTGATGTTTCTGCACAATTCAGGTGCCTGGGAGATGAATAAACAGGTTGTGTAGGAAGATCAGAAACGTTCAGAGCACTAGGCTGAATAGGAGCTGAGCATATAGCTGAGGGATGAAGCCGGTAAATAACTGTGGGTGAGGTAGTCTGTTCACAAGCCTTTGATTCATACACTCCCAGAAGATCTGGAGTAGTGGGTGAAGCTAGATTCACTTCATGAAAACCTTCCAAAGTGTCATTGGCCATAATAAAACGTTCATCGTACGGTAACCTAAAGGGTGAAAAAATTGAATTGCTGCATTAGGCATTTCAGCCACCCTAAAGTATTAAATAAACAAATGACAAATCTTTTCCTGAAACTTTAGCATATTCAAACTTTAAATATATATTTATTGGGTGTTACCTCCACAACATTTAAGCTCCTGGGCCCTATGCAAAGGTTTCCTTCTTGGCTCAAACCAAAGAACCACAACAGGTATTAAGTGCAATAAAATGCCACCTCCTGACAGACAGGCAAGGTTCCACACTTCCAGCTAAAGCCGGTTTTGTGACTCCATGGGATCTCTTCCACAGCCAGACCAAACAGGGCCTGCAGGACAGTAACCTGATATTCCAAACTATGCCTATGTGCCTCTTTCCCTTTTCCCTAAACCAGATTATTTCCAATTTGTCTGATCCCTTTCACTACCTTTGCTGTAATATTTTCTTCCCATCTTGCTCCTTCAGGACACTGTACATTCACAGGTGGGCTCCATTACATCTAGAGAGGCAAAACAGCCACCATTATCTGAACTGACATCGGTTCTTGATTCCTCTGTATTGCCTTTTTGAAATTTGCCTCTTTTCCTTTTCATTCTATCTGCCTCTATATCCAATGAAGAATCATTCAGGTCATTAAAAAGCCCAACAACTGCCAAATGCCTTTGGACAAGTTATACTCTCTTAGCTTAACTAACCCTCACAGGGTCAGGAGGCTAAAGGCTGGTCAAGAGACTCGGCAGAAGGACAGAAGACTAATATAATCAACACATCAAGTGTTACAAAAGTTTTAACACAGTATGAAAAATAGCTGAGCCACTTAATAATTTTCAGCTTCCAGAAAGCAGCACAGTAAAAAATTACTTTAAAAGTTCAACGGCATCTATGTGCTTGTGCAGCCAGCCAGGTAATGATCTTTTTGTACTGCTTATTAACGTAAGGACAGCTCTAACTTCAAAATATTTGAGCCACATAATTTTTCCCAAAGAGTGAATATCTGTTTGAACACAACATACTTTTGATTTAAATACTGCATGCAGAGGAGTTACACATTACATTACTGTCGTGACAACTGCACTCAAGTTTCAACTTAGAAAGGAAATTAGCTACACAGACAAAAATAAAATTATGCCATATGAAATTTTGTAGAGTGTTGCAATTTATTACTACCAAAATGCTTTGCAAAGAAACACTACTGTAAGACACAATAAGGAGCCCACAGACCTCCTTAAAGTTTTAGAGATTTTGTCACTCTTTTGTACTCTGGACAAAACCCAATCTGATCACAGTTTTGTGAGGTTTGTGCATGCACCTCATTTTAAAGTAACTTGTCTCCATTTGCATTTAATTCTGCATACCAACCAAATCTTGAACAGAAGATGAAATAGAAAGGCAAAAGAAACTACCAAAATAAATTTTATTTTGAAGTGAAGTTATTGCACAGTATTGCTAATTCCTCTCTGCCTATGCATACAGAACCAAGGCTGCAATCCCATGCACATTTACCTGAAAGTAAGCCTCAGTAGACATGCCTGGGATTGCACTACCAGAATCAGTTGTTGTATCACATCAAACCATTATTTTCTGGAAAGGGCAACTTCAGTGGGACATAATTTAGAAACGTGCATGACTAGTTTAAATTGGAAACAGAAAAACTGTGTCATTCCAGTTGGAAGAAGGGCTCTGTTGGCAAAAGAGGCCTTGCCTACCATCAGAAATCCAGAGTATGTCATTTTTGTGCAAATGCCATGCAGATTATTATTCATAGGCAAATATTCAATATCTCTATCTCATGATGAAGTTTCGAACCAACCATCAGCGTAGGGTTGCCAACCTCCAATGGGGCCTTGAAGTTCTCCTGGAATTACAACCTAGGGAAATACTACACACCCTGCCCCCAGTGCAGATCAAACTCTGAGTCAAGCAATACAGTCAAACAATTACAGCATCAGAAGTTCATCCTTTCATCTTAAACAGCCACCATATAAGCTGGATAGGCATACAAAGGGTCATAAATTTGTATTGTTATTACTATAGTGTCATAAACTCAAAGTAACCCTAGGTGAGCTATTCTCTCTCTCTCTCTCCTTCCCTCTCTCCTCTCTCTACCTCAGTCTCCCATCTATAATATGGACATAATGATCATTTAGGGAGTTGTTTTGAACATCTGATTGTGCTACAATTCGCATGAATTTCATAAAGCAAGATCCTGTCACATTTTCTCAGAAAGACTGGCATCAATCACTCCATATCTTTTTTTGCTTTTGGGGCAGGAATAAGGTGTTACATAAGGACTGCCTGCATAGATGATGGTCTAAACCAAAACTCAGCACATTTTACATCACTGACAAGCAATAGTCTGCCAAACAAAAATACAAAGGCAACAATGGAGACTGGGCTATGCTGCACTTCTAACCCTTTATTTTAGAGAGTAACTCAACCCCTTCAACTGACTGGGCCCCAGAGAGTTGGCTGCCACCTGATGCAACTCTGGGTCCCCCCCCCCCATCAAATATGTATTCAGACTCTCGGCGTTTTTCAGTAGCAAGCTGCATCTAGACAAAAGACGTACATAATTGACAGTGAAGAGGATGTAAACACATTTCTGTAAATGATTTAATGTTTTCAGAGACAGCACTGCAAGTAACCGTCTATCTATATTTTACAGATATGCATTGCCCTACTGTTCAGCTGCCAGCAGATACTAGAATGGGGGTGGACAGAAGAGAGATGAATCTATAACCTTCATTGTAATAAGATAAGCCGAATAATGGAGAAAGAGTTCCATTTCTGAGTGGTATTCATTCTTTCTTGCTTGAAAGCAGCATGCAGTCATTCAAATACAATTTACTCTACTAGTCAGTCATAACATTTGGATTTGCTACAGTACCAAGTTGTTAGTGAAGACTGCAATGTCCTCTATTGCAAGGTAAAGAAATTAGAAAGTAAATGTTAAGGCATTGTAACTATGAACACAAGAACTATGGCTTTGTACTTGTTCATATTCCACTATGACAGATAAAAAAATCAATTTTGTGGTTCTTCAGATTACTTGGCATTATGTCTTCAGTGCCCAGCATTTAGTAAAATTTTCATGTACAATGTTAAAAAGCACATTTGAGCCTCCTGTGACAAACCTGCACCACGCATGAATGTTATCATGGGAGGAAACACAGAAGAGGTACTGGATGTATTCTACAACCAATGCAGTTTTAATTTATTTTAGTTGATTTTTTATCCCACTTCCAAGGAGCTCAGCGTGCTCAACATACTCCCCTCCTCTCCATTTTAGTCTCACAATCCTGTAGAGTAAGCTAGGCTGACTGGTCCAAAGTCACCCAGCAAGCTTCACGGCACAGGACTGATTTGAACCTGGATCTCTCCAGTCAGATTTTGACGGCTAACCATCAGTGTGTGTCTGCATTTTACAGACTGTTTTTACATTTGCAGTTGTAAATATAAGCTAATTTAAGCAATGTGCAAAAAGATGCCATAGGCGTTTCTCAAAGCACTGAGATCACTATTCACGGCCCAGGTCAGGAAGTTGTAAAAAAGAAATCAAAACAAACTACCATTTATGTTTTAATTCCATAAACAAAATGAAAGTTATGACATTTCAGTCACTCATGGCTTGTTTATGTTATCTAATGCCCTCAGATAACCTCTTATACTTCAGACTCAGAGTTGTCAAAAGCTGCAAACTAAAGAAAGTCTCTGAATACTAAAGAGTTTGGACTTGTCTCTAGATAAGTGATATTACAGACATCTCAGGCAAACAAAAGCTATTGGAATACAACAGCACAGTAACCAAGGTGCAAAGGATGCACCCATTTAATTTTCATTTTAAAAAGTCCTGTACCTATTGAGGGGGCCCAATATGTAGCTCTCCACTTATATTCAAAAGTCATACGCCACTTCCTTGAGAGAGCTTGTATGGTTGCTTTTAAAATATAAAACTCATATACCTCATAACAGAAACCAACTACAACCATTCTCCTATATTTCATAAGTCAATATATTGCTACAACCACGAGACATATATTAGTATGTTAATAGTGATTATTCCATAAATTTACAACTTTTCTCCATTTTCTATCAACATGAAGTTTTCCACACCTTCCTTAATGTACTGCATGTTAGTTCTTTTTTTTTTGTACTTAATATATACAAATAGACATTCTTTTCAATCCAGTGTTATTCTAATGCCTTACCCAAACTGCAACCCCAAAACTGCTTTTTCCTAGTATATGGTTAGGATAATCAATTTATCTTAAGGCTCCCAATCCACCTAAGCAAACGCATTCAATCTAGAGATAAGATATTGCATTTTTACATACAAGGGATTAATTGCCAGAAACATGGACTATGTATACATAGCATGGACTGCTCATGCCACAAGGGACACCCTAACAGTCTCCTTTTGTTATTCAGGGCTAGATTTTGTATTCCAAGTGACCCATATTCCATGCATTACTAATTCCCAGTACATAAATAGCCCATATATACTAACTAATATAAGAATCAGCTAAGCAAAACCTCACATTTAAATCAGCACTCAGTGTAGCCACCCTGAATAAATAGCCTCCAAAATTACCTTACTTTATAGCAAAGTAAAACAAGTTGTCAAATCAGTTCCAAGCAAAGGAATGGTTCAATCTTTTCTTAACATCTTCTAGGGAAATGTCCACAAAGCCTTCTTTTATTTTAATATACACAAAAAAACTTTCTGAAGACTTGCCCAGAATCCATTGGATTTTTTCATTACTAGCCTTTCTACCCAACCACCACACAAACATAAGTCTTCATTAACAGTAACAACTTGTCCAAAAAGCCAGCCTGGAAGGACTTACTGGGAAATAGTTTCTTAATATGATTATATGTTTTAATCACTATAGTATCTTTGAAAAAAGGGGAGAAATACAATTGCACATTTAAAAAATTAAAACAAGCCCAATTTGATTTGAAAATGTTTTGATTTATTTTTTGTCTCAAATAATAACCAGATTCTAGGTGACTTAAGCAGAGTTTATATACAATCCTTACACTTTTTTTTTTTGAAAAAAATTTATTGGGTTAGGATCAAATGTTTACACATTACAGTCAATATTCCCATTTCCCAATTTCTAACCCCCTCCCTTTCCCCCCCCCATTTTGTTGACTTCCAACAGTTTTCCAACCCTTTATCCCTTTTCCCTTACTCTTTATATATTCCTCTATCTAACAAATATATATTCTCCCTTTATTCTAAGCAATACTTCTTTAACTATTTTTAATACTCTGTACCCTGACTATGAGTCCCTTTTTCCATAATGGATAAACAATTTATCCCATTTTTCATTATTTCACTTTCAAATATTTCTATATATCATTAACTATGTAAACCATACATTCATATAAATGTATAAATCAGCCAGTTTAACTTATACTCTATATGTTATTCATTCTATCTTCTTCTTTCTATTTTAGTTATATTTGTTTACATTAGTATTTCTATTCCCCTTCAGTCATAAGTCTATATATGATATCAATCAATTTGACTCATATACAACTTCAAATAAACATATTCAGTTTGGTACACTGTACGGAATCAAAAAGAAAATATTATTAGTTAATCAATCCTTATCGTTAACCCTTATGATTAATTATTTTCTATCAATATTCTATTTATTATTCTATATATATCAATCTAATATCATAACTGCTTAGAAATTCTCTTTTACCTCTTCTCCTCCCCGGTAAAGTCACCCCCCTCTACATTTTATTGTACTTCAGTAGTTCTCAAACTGCCACAGTTCTCCTCCCACCTCCCATTTCTTCTCCAAATATTGTTTCAGTTTCTCCCAGTCTGTGTTAAACTGTCCTGAGTCCAGGTTTCTCAATTTTCTTGTCATTTTGTCCATTTCTGCCATATACAGCAATTTGTGGATCCAATCTTCAATGGTTGGCACTTCTTGTATTTTCCATTTTTGCGCATACAAAAGTCTAGCTGCTGCCGTCATGTAAAATATCAACGTCCTATGATGGGCTGGAATTCCCTCCATTCCCAAGTTTAGTAGCAGGAGTTCTGGGTTCTTATTAATTTGAAATTGTAAAATCTCACTCATTTCTCTTATTATTTCCCCCCAGTACTGCCTAGCTACCTCACACGTCCACCACATGTGGTAGAGGGAGCCCTCATGCTTCCTGCATTTCCAGCATTTATTAGAAGTGTTCAAATTCCCTAGCGCAATCTTCTTTGGTGTCATGTACCAACGGTAAATCATTTTGTAAATGTTCTCTTTAATACTGGTGCATGTCGTTGTCTTCATTGTAGTCTTCCACAAGTATTCCCATGCCTCCATTGTTATTTCTTTGTTGAAATTTATGGCCCATTTCACCATTTGTCCTTTAACTATTTCATCCTCAGTATACCATTTCAGCAGTGCTTGGTATACCTTAGATATTCATACAATCCTTACACTTGACAGCAATGCTTCAAAAATACAGCAATGTTAGTATAGACATAACTTTGCATTTTCCATCCTCCCAAAAGATGAGACTTTTTAAAATTCTGAACAATTCACTTTATCATATATGCCAACTTGCCAAGAAATGTCTAATGTTCTACTAAATCATATAGACCTTTCTCTCAGATGCCATTGTTTTAGATTTTAGGCCTCAAATCTTTCACCAAGGCCAAGCATTTCTTGCTTAGAAAAACGGGGGGAAGCCATCAATATGTATAACAACAAGAACCTTAAAACATTCAGGGCTGCACACCACATCAAGGGGCCATTTCAGCAGTAGAACACGTTTCCCATGCCAGAAGACATCAATAGAAATCCCTGGCATCTGAAGGGAAAAGGAACGCAGATAATAGTTGCCAGGCAAGACCTCTAGCTAAGATCCAGGAGATCTGCTAATCAGAGTAGACAACGCTGAGCTAGAGAAACAAACGGTCTGACTTGGTACAAGGCAACTTCCTAGCTTAAATAGCAGAAGTGCTTATATGCTTCTCCTTATTTGTTTTCTCCCTAGTTTCAGAGACATAAAACAGTAGCATGTCCCCAGACACACATGTTTTAGGTCAGATGGTACTAAAGTAAGCATGAACCACTTTGCTAGCCTGTTAAGTTAAATTATGATCAGCGTCCCATCCACTGAATTCAAATGCTCAATGTGGACAGATCGCTATCTAGGACTGACTTCTAATGTGGTACAAGATCTGAAGATCCATAAGCCAAAATAAGAGAGAGAAAAAGAGCCAGCAGAAACAGCAACTTCAGTTGCTCAGAACTGAAACACACAGCTTACCTGAGGCATTCTAAACAGCATAATGAGGGCAAACTGTTATCCATCAAAGTACTAAAACTAACATTTAAAGATTCCACTGAATCTGTCATTTAAGCATATACACTGCAAGGAACAAGATTTAATGCAATTTACATCAGTGCAAAATCATAACAAATGATCAAATCTAAAACAGCTTCATTCTTAATAGCCTAAAGTTTAAATAATAACTATGAAGACTGCCTCTTCCTCCCACATTACCATTGCTCCTACATCACTTTTAGCTTCTTCAGCAGTCACTAGTTTTTCAGTCCCGATACAGAATAACTAGTGAAAGTAAACGAAGAAGCCAGTGCTCTATGCATCAGGATAGCATGGAAGCCAAGACGGAGGAGACCATGAAAATCCAGAATTTCAGAGGGAATACCAATGGCGCAGAGAAAGTAAGCCAGGACCAGCATACGATAACTAAACCAGGACTAATACTGGGCAGTTCTTTCATCAGACAAAGTGAATTTGTCTGGGAAATAACTATGCAATCGGCTCACTACTTCTATTTCAGGACAGATTATTAGAATATACAAAAGCATTTTTCAATGGCATTTTAAAAATCATTAAAAGTCATCTATTTGAATGACGCCAAGGATCTCCTGGGTATTGAGTCAACACAATTTTGTCCTAGTGAAAACAGTAATGCTGAGATATGTTGGAATATTCTCCTGCAAATGTCGCTCCTTTAAGCAAGATTTCAAGCATTCAAAATTCAGTGAAAGTTAGACACAACATTAGTTATTTATTAAAAGTGTAATGACTGGAATTAAATTATTTATCTGTCTTTATTCTCAAGGTAATGTTAACCTAGCGTAAGAGAAGTCTGCCTCCCCTAAAAGGAAAATAAAGACAAAAGGATACATGTGGCCATGCACAGAATACATAAAACATACATGAACTAGCTGAACAACAACAAAAAAGAGCCAGCATAATTCTGTTTCTTTTTTCAGGCTAATACCCGCCCCACCTCCTTAGATATATCTTGGTAGTGGGTAATAATATTCAAATACAGTATCAACCTTCCATCTCTGTCAAAAGTATTTTTCAAACAAACAACCTAAGATCTTTCTCTCCAAATGTATTTTCTCTTGCGTTTATTCCAGAATTAAACAAATTCCACAAGGAAGAATTGATGCAAAGATTTTGGAATGGAAAGGCTATAAAGAAATAAAGCTCTAGGTTCAGTTTTGGGGAAACAACGTATTTCACATAGTTGTTCATTACATACCAGGAACCCATGCTCTTTTTCTTAGCCCAACTTAATCTGTTTCATAAAACTATTATCTTAAATCCATAGTAACAGAACAGTTTTAGTAATCTCTAGTTGCAAGGAATTAACCTCCTATCAAAAGGATTCTATTCTTTTAAAGGGAAACAAATCTAGACATTACAACGTATAATTAAAAAACAGAAGCACATTATGCCTTACAATCCTGAATGAGACAAATGTTCAGCACTGGACTTTAGGCAATGTCTTGACAGTCAAGGCTTAACTTCAGGAACAAACTCTGATCATCATTACAGTAATTCCATATTTAACTACAGCCAGATATTTAGCAACCACCACCATACATATAATCTCAACTGCTCCTTATGAAATGTAGAAAAGTATACTTTCTCCAGCTTTCAAACTCTTAAACTACTTGATATATTATTATGCACAGCTCTGTGTACTGTACATATAACATCCAGATCAAGTAATCAAATTCTGAGCTAAGAATAAATTATGCTAGTTACATTGCATTATTCAGATTGTATAATCTATTCTACTTTCAAAATTAAGATTTTCAGGGATCCAGAAAAGAGGGAGCAGGGAGCAGGAAGGGAGCAGGGCAAGGGCAAGAAATGGCATTAATAAAATAATAATAAATGGGTCAGAAAACAAGGAATGACAACCACAAACGTCATTTGTGAAACAGTTCTCAGAAACTACAAATCATTGTTACTGTAGGGTGTTAGCACTTATTCACAAGCTTCAGGGTGAACTCACTGTGATGGGTTTTGGGCCTTAGGCCAACAAAGTAAAATAGGAAGAGATGTGAATGCCTGTGTGATGGGGGGGGGGAGGACCAGATCTGAGAGGTAGCTATAGATTTCTAGATGGCTTGAGTAGGGATCCGAAATCAAAAAAGATCCAAAAGTGAAAAGCAGCAGATGCTGGTGGCCAGACTCCTTGCAGGAAATTCCAGGTAGTGATCTCCATACCAGTACTGGGGTGTCTAGAGAGCCCAAAATAACAGGATGCACTTGCGTTATACACCGTGTATTATCTACTCATTTATGCTGCTTAATTTATATCACATTAACCAATTTGTACCACCGTGTTTTTGAACTCATCCTCATCAGCACAAGCAACACACACCCACAAACACAACTGAAAGTGGGGGCGGGGGGGGATTCATCCTAACAGCAAGCCAGCCAGCAAGGTGACTCCAACGTACGAACTGCCCCACACTGAAAACTATTAAAGGTCAACAGACCTTTGCCGCTGCGCTCTCTCCAAATGAGTGTAACGATAATGAACCTGGACGAGAGGGAGGGGAGACAGAGGGAAAGAAGAGCCTTTTTTAAGCAGAGGAAGAAATGAGTCTCTGGCCGTGCCGGGCAGGGGAGAAGGCCCCAAGCCACACGCCTGGACGCCTTTGGAGCTGGAGGCTTGCAGGCGCGCGAGTGAACGGGGGGCGAAAAAGAGGCGCCGGGATGCCCCAGGTGGGCGCTGAGGGAGGGAAGGAAGGAAGGAGGAGTGCCCACAGGCAATGCCAGAGGCGGTGCCCACGGCGAGCGAGGGAGAGCGGCGGGAGCGGAGGCTTACCTGCCCAGCCTAACGAATCCGCTCCCTGCCGGAGGAGGCAACCGTGGCGACAACAACGTCTGCCGGCACCGCTCCGCCTTCAGCCGCTTGTTCCAGCCTGAGTAAACGGCGGGGGCGGGGCTGCGCATGCGCCCAGGCGCCGCCGCCGTGGCTGCCTCAACTCAGGCGGAACTAGGCGGAGCAGAAGTCAGGTAGAAGCCGGAGGAGAGCCGCAGCCCGCAGGTACGAGGCGCCTGCCTGGAGCTTCCACGTCTCCCCCTAGAGTCTGCATCCCGTAACTGCGCCGTTTCCCGGGGGAACAAGATGGTAATGGTCGGGAAGGAGAGGAAAGAATACAGGGGAGGACTGATGCCGAATAGCCCTTCGCGGGGCAGGAACTCTGGGGGGCCGCCAAGGAAGTGCTGCATTCATCCAGGCTGGAGAGCACCTGTGACTCCTGGATCAGAGGCAGCGGGGGCTGCAGCTCCTCAGATTGCAGGTGGTGGAGTCTAGCTTTGCATTTAAAAATAACGTGCACGTAGAAAACTAACGAGGAGGAAAATTCTGCCCCCTCTCTTTGCTTGCTGTGCTGGTTTCCATTTGCAGGAGAGCGTTCCAAACTGCGATCCTCCAGTACCCACCACCAGAAGTTATACTAACTATTGTACCAACTCTACTGACTCATTGCCATGTCTCCTGTAAATATGAACATTAATCGAGCAGAACTTTGCTTGAAGCGATTAAGTGGGTTACTGTATGTGATGCTTGTGTTAAATCTTTAGGGCCAGTAACTCTTTAACAGGGACCATGTGTGTGCCTCGCCCCCCCCCCCGGAGTAATTTACAAATCTGGGGGGGGGGGCATTTGGAACTTTAGGACTAAATGAGCTACATTCAGGATTTGAAGCGGCCCTTTCTCCCCACTTGCAGTGGCCTCTGACAGGCAGAGAAAAGTATACTGGGGCCTGAGATTAAAATCCCAGGATTGCTCCCAAAATGCTTGAAATGGCACATAGCAAGTAAGAATCAGCTCTAATATTAAGAGGTTGCAGATGGACATCAACAGCATGAGAGTTTCATTGGATATATGGCTGTGTATTGGGCCAGTCCAGTCACTCTCCCTGCCTAGCCTACTTTATAGGATTATTGTGAAGATAAAAAAGGTGAAGGGAGAACTATGTATGTGACCCCGATGTCTCACAGCATGGGTGGAATAAAAATGTACTAGATAGATGACATAAATCTCCTAGTATAAATAAAGGTAAATTCATCTGGAGTGCTGTTTTTGTGTCTTAATTTATACTTGTGATTGGGGAGGCATTCAATGATAATATTGCATACTTGGCAGGCAGTAAGTACCAGGTTAAAAATTAAGAACCATTTCTGTAGGCAAATCACTGCTACTTTCTGTCAGGCTTTGTTTGAACCATAGCCTGCCTGAAACCTGTTTTCAATACCAGTGCTGGGCCCTGAAATACATAGAACAGTAATAAGGAAGAAACACATGCAGAGTGCATTTCCTTTCATACTTTATTAGGAACCTGTGGGCCTAAAAATGATTCTGTGACATTCATAGGTTGACATAGGCCTACACAAACTAAATCTGTTCAATACAATGCTGAAGTGAACAAGTGTAACAAATATTCAGCACAACAAACCTGTAAGAATCTCTTGCAGTCAGAGAGATGGCACGCTTCACAGTTTATGTTTCTGCGAGGGCAACAATGCTTGGTAAACACAAATGGGTCCATATGCCTTTACCTGGTGTTAGAAAGGTATATGAGAAATGAACCCACTGAATCTTATGCTCCTCCAGATTTTCAATCAACAATGCATGCCTTCATGTGCTCCTTGCCTTTCCCAGGAAATACTATAGAGGAAGAGAAGCTATAGGTGGACTTTGAAAGACTGAAGGTCAAAATATACAATACAGAATCCATGGTTTGGGGGACAAGTTCCCAACCTGACTCACAATTGTACATTCTAGCAGGGACTCACCTTTTAAAAGCTCTCAATTTCTCCATTCAGCTGCAACTGGGGTGCAGAATATGGGGAGAGGTTCAAGCTTCCCTTCTGTGGCATTTTTGCCACCAGAAGCAGTTCCATAGAGGTCCTGTTTGCCCCTTCATCTGGCACATGTCCATCCAAGGCACATGAAGGCAGAGGAAGGAACAACAAGGGCCCCCAAGCTCTGTTTCTAGTGGTGAAAATGCCACAGTAGAGAAGCTTGAAGCTTCTCTCTTCCCTACACTCCTTTGCAGCCAAACAGAAAAACAGACTTTTTAAAGGTGAGTCCTTCTCACTAGAACATATAACTGTAAGAGGTTGGGAGCCTGTGTCCTGACATGGATTTTAGTCCTCGACCACATGCTTTTTAGAAATACCCATTGCAATAAACCCTGAGGGGGGTTGGTGGGGGATCTTCCTAGTTAGGAAATATGCCTCACATATATCCTCTTATTTTTATCCCCAGGTTTGATTGATCCTAGCGCATGGATTTTTTTAGTGTTACCTTAGGGTTGGTCTTGGTTAGTAATTGGATGGGAGACCTCCAAGGAAGGCCAGAGTCGCTATGCAGAAGCAGGCAATGGAAAGCCAACTCTGTTAGTCTCTTCTTGCCTTGAAAACCCTAGCTGGGGTTACCATAAGTCAAGTATCACTTGACAGCACTTTCCACCACCACCACATTATCTGGTATCCATTATTATAAATCACTGTTACTCAAGAAAACTCATTTAAGAGAGGAGGAAATTCACAAATATAAAATCTGCCTTCAGCCATAGAAATTATTAAATCCTTAAAGAATCCTCATTGTATAGATTTCCTCATGAAACAACTTTAGATTGGGAAGTGGATTTTGACCCTGCCGAGTCACATAGTATAAACGTGCATATATACCTTCTCGTTAATTGCTTTTGCAGTTGAGCTTCTAATATTCACTCCTGTTTTGGACATATTTGCACAGTAAACCAAACCTATCACCGTCCTTACTACAGCCAAACCCTATCAGTCTTAAGGTACAAACAGACACAATGACGGTCATGGCAGTCTGCAAAAGGTTAATTGCACATGTGCACAGCCACAGTTCAGACTGGAGTTGCATGAGAAAAGGAGAGGGAATATAACCCTTAAGCCTCTGCTTGATTGTGCTAATAGAAAACAAATTCCCCACAGTGTGATTAGCATTTTAAAGGTAGGAGGGATGTGTCTGTTTTGTGCTGTTCGTTGTTTTATCTTTCGTTGTAAGCCACTTTGAAAATGTTGTATTAATGGAGTGGGATATAAATATTTTAAGGATTGCATAAGAATATGGAAAATAATGTCTGGACTCTGGAATATTGATCCTAAAGTTTCCTTTGAGATCATTGGTCCCCCACAGGTAGCTCAAAGAAGAAATTCCCTTAGACTTAATTCAAATACTTTTTATGATCACTGGGGGTATGCTTGGGATAGCTTACCTGAGTGTGACTATCACCAGGAAGTTCAGAGTTAGGGTTTTTTTCCCATAGCACCGTTTTGAAGTAGTTCATAGTAATCTCCAACCTAAATATAGGGCTCATTTTGAGGGGGAATGCTCTGGAACCCAGTTCCAGCAGTTCCCCAAAGAGGTCATATGACAGGTGGCCCCGCCCACCTGACTCTCAGCCATTTGGGGCCTGTTTCGGCCTGAATTGGGGCTGAAACGGCCCGGATAGGACCTCTGATGAGTGGTGGATCACTCTCCCACTCAGCAGTGGCCCGATCCTGACCATTTTGGGTCCCTTTTCAGCCATTTTCAGCCCCTTTTGCCATTTTGGGCCCAATTTCAGCCCTGAATGGCCAGGATTGGGTCCAAAACAGCCAGGATAGGTGATGTCAGGGGGTGTGGCATATGTAAACCAGTTATGCTAATGACACACTTCCGGTGCTGTCAAGGGGTGTGGCATATGCTAATGAGTTATGCTAATGAGTTCCTTCAGCTTTTTTTCTACAAAATGACCTCTGCCTAAATAGGTACATTTCTTGCAGGATTCTGTGCTGTTTGAAAATTTCTGGGTCTTAAGAAGCTTGCGGCCATTGCTGAGTCAGCCAGTGTTTTTCTCAAAGCTGCCAAGATCCCACCAAGGAGCTCCCATGCCCAGAGCAAACAGCCCTCATGGCCTTAGTCCAAGAATGACTCCGCACCTGCTGCTTCACTGACAGAGGCCCCATCCTCATTTAAAATACAATCAGCACCAAATCACACGTGCCTTGGAAAGCACAAGACGGTTGAAAGAGGGATTGTTAAATCAGTCTTCCGATATGACTACCAATAAGTTCGAAAACATGTCACAAGGGCATTCAAAACTGCCTTTCTGATTTTCGCATGTGCACACAACAGTGTGTTACATGTAAATTTAGCCTAATCGTGCTGATCACCTGTTAGGCTGACAGGAAGGAGTGATATAACCAGCCACCTTGGCGGAATCCAGAGTCTGCTCCCCATTTCTCCTTACCGAACAGGTAATCAGCACTGATAATTTATTTTTACATTTTAAAAATTTTATTTATTTTTATTTATAGCTTGCCGTTCTCACTGAGAATGAAGGCAGATTACACAGGAATTTGAAAACAAGCATAGGTCTAGTACAGAAATGAAACATAACAGAAACAAAATATAATTACATTGACGTACCATATTGAATAACCAAACTTCCAGTATGAGCATATCAGCCCCAACAGTACACAGTAGTGTATCCTACAGTCCTCATCCCTCTACCCAAACATCTCTCTGAGCCATTTTTTGCAGTATAGTCCTATTATTTGAGTAAAAAAGACCTCTTGAATAATTCAGTCTGTAGCAGGGCTGTAGTATTCATAAGCCTGACTAGGCTGAAGCCTAGGGGCCCAGCAAGGACTAAGGGCCCGTCAATTTTTTTTGCTGAGGCACACCCCCACATAAATTACAATTAACTGAGTCTCTTCTAAAACCTCTATTCATAAGATAATTAACTGCTTCCTTACTGAAGTGAAACAAATTGTCTCTTATATTAAAACAATTATCCCTAAATTATATATTTTAAGAAATAATAAAAATTTTATTCTCTTCAAAATATGACAGTATTGAACAATTATACCCCCAAAATGTGCTTTCCTGAAGAGTTCTACTCGAACAATAAAAATATTTTTATTGTTCACCAGGCAGCTGGTGATTTTGCCCATTTGCAGGGTAGTATCTGCAGGAGCCCAGATGAGCAAAGCTGCCGCAGCGGAACATAGGGAGATAGGCAGTCCTGCAGATATGATGAGCCAAGGCCATGCAGGGCTTTGTATGTGATAGCCAAAACCTTGAATTGGACTTGGTAAATGATGGGCCGCCAATGAAGTGACTGCAGGATGGGAGTAATGTGAATTATTCAGATATTGCAGAGAGGGCCGTCACATATAATCTGAATCTGGGGGGAAGGGCCCCCATCTCCTTCCTACAGTGTCTTTTGCTCTAGCAGAACAGCAGGCTTGTGCTCACAACGCTCAAATTCAATTGAGGTGCCTATGAGCAAAGATTGTTACTGGCAGCAATTGACAGGCACACTTAGCCCATCCTTGATTGTACAAGTAGGCTCAACTTGCAGGGACTTTAGCCTATGTGTTTATTGAGTGGTAAAGGAACTACTGCTCTAAGTAGTAAAGACAGATTCCCTCCCATGGCTGAATGTCTTCCAGCCACTTACTCCTGCCATAAGCAAAGCCAATAAAATGAGGTCAAGCATGCTATGTCCATTATGTGTCCATCTAAACTCAAAATTAATTCAAGCCACACATCAGCCATACTGAATTGGCCACATTACTCAGTGCTATTCAACGTTCCAGGCCATTGTAGCTTTGGATCCAATGGGATTCTCACCCACCCCTACTTCAGTAGTTCCACCTCTTGCTAAGGACCAAGCCAGATCGCTGCCTCCTTCCAGTTGCCCCCTGTCAAGTCCCATCCTTTCTCATCCTCCATGCTGTGAAAAAATGCATAACAACACAATTTCTAATTCTTCAGACACATTCATTCAGTCATTCATTCTATTTATATGCCTGCCTCTCTCTGAACAACTCGACACAAGGCAGGTAACAACAAAAGCACAAAGTACAATGAAACTGTATAAAGACACACAATTAAAAACAAATTAAACATCACATCAAGAAATATAAAATACATGAAAACTGCATTAAAACCACCAGTCTGAAACTCCTTATGCATAGCTAGAATGAGCTTTTGTCTAAACTCGGACTTCCCCAAACACTCTGCAGCAGGGCTTTTTTTCAGCTAGAACGCGGTGGAACGGAGTTCTGGAACCTCTTAAAATGGTCACATGGCTGGTGGCCCCGCCCCCTGATCTCCAGACAGAGCGGAGGGCAATCTAAACTCCCCTCTGTCTGGAGATCAGGGGGCGGGGCCACCAGCCATGTGACCATTTTCTCCTAGGGCAACCCACTGAGTTCCACCACCTCTTTTCCCAGAAAAAAAGCCCTGCTCTGCAAAATAACTGCCTAGCCAGAAAGCCAGGAAGCCCAAAGCCCTCCTGAACAAGAGGATTGTTAGGTGGGAAGCTGTGCTGGTCTGCAGTAGAACAGTAGGGTTTCTGTGCAGTGGCACCTCAAAGACCAACAAGATTTTCAAGATTGTAAGCTTTTGAAAGTCAGAGCTCCCTTCAAAGCTAAACTCTGAAAATCTTGATCTCTAAGGTGCCCTGCCCTGACTAAGAGGGAGGCTGTTCCACAGGTACAGGGCAACCACTGCCAAAGCCCAAGCACAGACCATTCCAGATCAAGGGGGTACCGCTAATAAACTTTGCTGGGAGGAGCCAAACGAGAGGTGGTTCTTCAAGGGCGTGAAGAGCTTTCAAGGTAAGGACCCGCACCTTAAACTGGGACCAGAAATTAACAGGCAGCCAATGAAGAGACTTCAGCAGAGGTGAGACATGGTCCTCATAGCAAACATTTTGCTCCAGCTGAAGTTCCTAGATTCTGTATAAGTTATGTCACCCAAACAAAGCATGCCACACGGATACAGCATAAATCATGTTTATGTGAACAACATGCTTCATCATGAAAAATGATGTCCAATATGAATAGTGACCCAATCACTGCTGAGGTTGGTGCTGGTTACTATCTTCCTCGGCACCATGCAAAGGGCAGAATGAACACAGCCAAACCCAACAAGGTTGATGTGGATCATTTCAGTGATTCCTCATTCAAACCAATCCTTTAGATAAGCAGTGGAGTGATAATTATAGATTAGAAAATAGCCAGATCAGCAGCTGCTGCTTGCGTTTGTTCCTGGCTGTAACTGACAGCAGTCTGGCACTTGGCAAAAACAGGCTTCCAGAAGTGGAAAGATACGTTAACCCCTGTGCTTGTCAGTCCACTCCCCCAGGAGCACCAGAGCAATTGAAGCATTGATAGGCTGGGTGCCGGAGGTGAAGAGGGGAACAAAGTGACCTGAAAGCTCCTTCACTGAAACCACTTGAGGTCCGCAGAAGACCCAAGAAGATCTTCATTTGTGTCCGAACTTCTGGTGAGTGCATATGGAATTTTATTTTGCGGCACCTGAGCTGATTTCTGATTTTGTAAAATGACTTTTAGAATGTGCAAAATTTCATTTAAACAGATTTTGTATCACAAAAGGCCTTGTTTTTACAGATTTAGCAGATTCTAGTCCTTTTGTGCTTAGATGTAATTGGTGTCCTTCCATTTCTCTGTAGTTTCCCATCATTTGTTTATTTGTTACATTTTTATCCTACCTGTCCCCTGAGAAGTTCAAGGTGGTGTACATGGTCTCTCCCCCCACCCCACCCCCCACACACTGGGGGAGGGGGAGGTCTTGAACCTGGGTCCCCAAGCCTTAGTCAGACATTTTAACTGCTATTCTTCTGTGTTAAAAAAAAACATTGGCAGGAAAAAGAAACTATGGTGGCCAGCTAAACAATATAAGTACTGAATACATGCACATAACCTTATGCAGTATTTTATCTAGCATGGCAACTTGCCAAAATGTTTGCATCTGAAAACAAAATTCTAATTGTATGTGCATTCTTGGTGGCTACTTTTGAGAATGAAATAATGTGCTTCCTATCTGGAACGGCTAATTCTCAAATACTTTTAAAAAATCTTGCATGACCATTTCATTAGGGTGGGCTTATTTAGTGAGCAGGTCTAAAGGAACAGGCAATATTTTTATGCTATAGTGTGAGATTGATCATTTTTGATATATAGTTTTGTTTTTTTAAATCGCTTGCTCTCAAAGCCCTTGAGATTCAGTGAGTTAGAAATTCAATAAATAAGTGGTCCATTGCTTATATTTGCAGGGGGTAATGTGGACTGAGGCCCATGGTGAAATCCTGCTAAATATTCTGCATGTCTAAGAGCCGAAACAGACGTGACGAGTTACCTCAATTCAACCTGGGTTTCCTTGCCTCAAGGTTTGACGGGAAGTGTAGGCGTCCTTGCAGGTGCATCGCTGCATTTCTCCTTCCCTTGCTTGCATGGCTAGGAGCTACATAGCTGCACATGCTCTGCCTCCCCCCCCCCCCAATCGCACTGAGTGTCACTTCATCTCCCCCCTCCCCCGTCTGGCCCAGTCCCCGCAGTTCTGGGCTGCGTGGCTTCTGGTGGGGGCCGGGTGAGTGAGGGGGAGATGCAGCATGGTCCGGGAGCCTTTCCTCCCGCTCTCCCAGTGCAGCCCGGTGTCGCTCTGTGGGGGCTGGGCCAGGTGAGGGGGGTGGAGTTGCCTCCCCCCATTGCACTGAGCGTCACTTCATCTCCCCCCCTCACCTGGCCCAACCCCCACAGAGCGACACCGGGCTGCACCGGGAGAGTGGGAGGAAAGGCTCCTGGACCATGCTGCATCTCCCCCTCACTCACCCAGCCCCCACCAGAAGCCACGCAGCCCAGAACTGCGGGGACTGGGCCAGACGGGGGAGGGGGGGAGATGAAGTGACGCTCAGTGCGACGGGGGGGGGGAGGCAGAGCACATGCAGCTATGTAGCTCCGGACCATGCAAGCAGGGGAAGGAGAAATGCAGCAATGCACCTGCAAGGACGCCTACACTTCCCGTCAAACCTTGAGGCAAGGAAACCCAGGTTGAATTGAGGTAACTCATCATGTCTGTTTCGGGTCTAAGTTCCACAGACTTGACTGGGACTTATAGAAGTAAGCTTGCAAGCCACTGTGTTGGCCCACAGGTACATTTCAAAAAACAAAAGTCATGCTTTTCTCTTATTAGGACCAATCAAAATATCACAAAACCACAGGCAATCAAAAATACTGTGCAAGCATTTGAGTTCTCTTCATCAGGCTAGGTGTTAAGTTCAAATACAAAGAGAGAGGGGGGGGAGGGAGAAAAAATAAGTTTGCGGCAAAGCCTACAGTTTGTGATATGAACTGCAGCTCATAGTATCACTGTGAAGTTCCTTATACTCAGGGCTTTTTTTCT
This sequence comes from Eublepharis macularius, assembly GCF_028583425.1. NCBI lineage: Eukaryota > Metazoa > Chordata > Lepidosauria > Squamata > Eublepharidae > Eublepharis > Eublepharis macularius. Next base: position 63,256,104 of record NC_072798.1, read on the forward strand.
GGGAAAAGAGGTAGTGGAACTCAGTGGGTTGCCCTCGGAGAAAATGGTCACATGGCTGGTGGAGATCAGGGCGCGGGGCCACCAACCATGTGACCATTTTCAAGAGGTTCCGGAACTCCGTTCCACCGCGTTCCAGCTGAAAAGAAGCCCTGCTTATACTAAGGGTATATATTAGCCTATCTCAGGCTCTAGTGTACTGCCAATAACAGCAAAACTCATATATATTCTAACTGTAGAATATAGCATAGTCAGTCCTCACAGAGTGTTTCACCAAGCGAAGCCATAAGTGGCGTGCCTTAGTCTGAAGACCACCTGCTCCTCCTGTAGCTGATTTTGCCTTGCAAGTGAGACGTCACATTCTGAGTACATAAAAACGAAAACAGAGATTCCCCCAAAGTATATTGTGGCATAACTGCTAATAGCTTGGTAGATTGCCATTACTTGGAGTTGAGTAAGGCTATGTGAACAAGTGTGAGTCAGCCTGTTGGTCTGTCAAGGTCAGTATTGCCTACTCTGCCTGACAGCAGCTCTCTGGCATCTTAGACAGAGGTCTGTCACATCATCTGCTTCCTGATCCTTTCATCAAGGGACTCCAGGAATTGAACCTGGGACCATGCAAAGCAGAAGCTCTGCTGCTGAGCCACAGCCCCTTGCACATTCTCTGCAAACAGAGTTGCTACACATGTGAAGAATTTGGCCTCATCAGCCTGGGAACACTGCATTTATTTTTAATGCAGGGCCAGATCCAGTGGGGGGGCAAGGGGGTAGCCTGCCCCTGGCGCCGCTAAAGAGGGGGCGCCGGGCACAGCTGCCAGCTGCCCGGGAGGCTGAGCGCAGGGTTGGGAAACCCTCGCCAGCCCCACTGATGGGGCGGCTGGCTGGCTTGCCGCGCGTGCAGCCAGCCGCGCGGCAAGCCAGCTGCCCCAGCTCATGCCCTCGCTGCTGCCAGCTCCGCGGCTCACCGTGGGCTGGAGCGGCTGGCTTGCCGCACGGGCGGCACAAGGCAGTGGGGCGTGCTAACTGTGCGGAGGGCCTCCTAGCCCTGTGCTCAGCTGGCCGCGCGACAAGCCGGCCACCCCAGTGCCTGGTGAGCCGCGGAGCCGTTGGCAGCGAGAGCGTGCGCTGGGGCAGCTGGCTTGCCGTGCAGGTTGCTGAGCGCAGGGCTGGGAGCCGCGTGCGCGGCAAGGCAGCCAGCCGCCCCACCGCCTGCCTGCGCTGCCGCCAGCTCCACGACTCACCGGGCGCTGGAGCGGCTGGCTTGCTGCGCATGGCTCCTGCCCACGTGATGACATCACAAGTGACGTCATCATGCAGCGCCGGGAGCGCGCGTGCCCCCGGGCGCCCATGTGCCTAGATCCGGCACTGTTTTAATGCCACGTATTTAATACTATATAGCTGTAGAGAACAGTTTGAGAAAATGTAGGACGGAATCACAGGGGCCTATCCAAGTTGCCAGTTGCAAATACTCTGCTAACCCCGTTTATACCGGCAGTCAAAACTATGTCAAAACCAGTCAACAGTACATAAAATATGTGATTGGTTTCCTGATATGTTTTGGTCTTCTGTTTTTCCAGAAATAATCATCAGAGAAAATGACTGTCACTTATTCCAGTAAAGTTGCAAATGCCACCTTCTTTGGCTTTCATAGACTCCTTCTCAAATGGAGAGGAAGCATCTACAAACTGCTTTACAGGGAATTCCTTCTCTTTGCTAGTCTTTACACAGCGATAAGCGTATTATACAGGTACACCTTTTTCACTCTTGTGGAACACACTATCCCTCCGGTGCCATGTGATACATATTGTGAATCTGTCCTTGGATCCTGATTGATGTGCTCCATGTGGCAAGATTTTCTGCAATAAGATTTCTACTATAACACACTAACCATATAAAATTAATACTCCGGTCCAGCAAAAACAGGTCCGTTTGCACAATCCTCATAGTAAAAATCAAGGAATGACACTAGTGAATTATACCAATGAATTATTTGAGAAATAAACATACTGACTGCTGAGACGGCTTCAAAGTGTTAATCCATCTGGAAGTCAGCTCCGAGTATGGTGAGTTGTTGTGCAGGTCCAGTCTGCTTCAAAACTGAACATACGTATTTGCACTGCAATCCTACATCCTTCTAAGACCATTGATTTCTATGGATTTAGGAAGGTAGAGCTCTGCTTAGGGACGTACCGTGAATCAACAATGGATTGGATTCGATTCCAAGCGGCATTGGGGTACTGTAGCTCATGAGGGAGCTACTTCGTTGTAGCCACAGCTGAGGCACCAACATCAATAGGAGAGCTGGAGAGAGGACTTTGACCATTGAGGCCCTCCTAGTACCTCCCACAGGCTCTGCTACCCAGTGTTCTGGAACCTCTTGGTGTCATCTGCCCAGAGACGTAATAACAGCAGTGGTGGCAGAAAGATCAACTGCTGTGTTGAGGGGGAGCACAGCCAGGAGCTGCAGTGCTTGGTCATCAGCCTGCGTTCACCTGACACCATCAACAGCACCTGGTATCCCAAAGACAGCTGCTTAAAGAAGAGGACCCTCTCTCTTTGCTTCAGAAATGTTCTCAGGCCAGCAAGATAACATTGCTCAGAAAATGTCATCTCCAGTGCTGATATACACTTCAAAGGGCTGCATCGTGATCAGAGCAAAAGGTTCTATCTGTCAACTGATGTTATTATAATGAATCCTTTGAGAACTATTCTGGCTGAAAGGAGTATACAAATACTATAAAATAAACAGGTTGCATCATAAGAGGTGAACGTGTTTAAGTGGAGGTTGATGTAGATTTGTAGTTTGTGGCAATTACAGTCTGCAGTATCACACAACCTGCATAATTTATTGTTATTGTTCCTTCATTTTTCATATGAGGATTGAGAAAATGCACTTCTGTTTGGATGGCCTGTATTATTAATGTTCTATGGCACGTATACTGTTGTAGAAATGTTGCTATAAAGCACTGATTTTTTTTTTCTAATGAATATTGCCCTTGTTATAAATGCATTTGATTTTGCATATCACAGGGCTTCCCGTTTAGTTGCCTGTCTTGGACTGTGGATCAAGCTAAACTAGATGCTGGGCAGGGGTTCAAAGCCATGGCCAGTGACACAATGTTACCTGGGAGGTATGGTTTCCATAGTCAGAGCAGCACGGGGGGGCTCGCTGGAGGAGGGGAGCAATTCCCTTGCAGTGCTCCACCTGGCCACCACCTCGGCCAGCTACTTGCCAGTCTCCCTCTCCCCCCCCCGCCCCGCCCCAATGCTCTGGGTGATGATGCAGGCAGTTGCACGCCACTGTCACCTTCCTCCTGCCTTCACTTCCTCTGGGAGTGGAGGCACGCAGCCACCCAGAGAACTATATACATTTTAAGATAAGATTTTAAATGCTAAATGTATCTTTCTATGTCCTTTACACTTTTACGCTGGATTTAACTATTTTATTGACTGTTAAGGATGTATTGCCATTGTAATGGTCTCTGACCGCAAATAAATGCATTCATTCACCCAGAGTACAGAGAAAATGAGCAAAGACAGGAGGAAGGTGGTGGAATGTGGTAACTCCAAGAAACCCAATAGTCTTCTTTGTTACTCAGTACAATACTGGGTTGGGTTGCAAATGTCCATTATGCACCAATGTATGAGTAAAGTGTTATGCATAGTGTTGCATGGATGCAGGGCTTTTTTCTGGGAAAAGAGGTGGTGGAACTCAGTGGTGGAACTCAAGACCACACAATGATGTCACTTTGGGTCAGCTGGAACAAGGGGGGAGTTTTTTAAAGGTTAAATTGCCCTCGGCAAAAATGGTCACATGGCCGGTGGCCCCACCCCCTGATCTCCAGACAGAGAGCAGTTTAGATTGCCCTCCGCACCTCTTGGGCAATCTAAACTCCCCTCTGTCTGGAGATCAGGGAGGCCACTGGCCATGTGACCATTTTTAAGAGGTGCCGGAACTCAGTTCCACTGCGTTCCCGCTGAAAAAAAGCCCTGCATGGATGACATAGAATCAGGGCGCATTTCGAGGGGGAACGCACAGGAACACAGTTCCGGAAGTTCCCCAAAGAGGTCACGTCAGGTGGTCCCGCCCACCTGACTCTTGGCCATTTTGGGTCCATTTCAGCCTGGATTGGGGCCAAAATGGCCTGGATCGGGCCTCTGACGGGTGGTGGATCACTCTCCCGCTCATCAGTGGCCCGATCCTGACCATTTTGGGCCCCTTTTCAGCCATTTTCAGCCCCTTTTTGCCATTTTGGGACCAATTTCAGCCCTGGATGGCCAGGATTGGGTCCAAAACAGCCAGCATAGGTGATGTCAGGGGGTGTGGCATATGCAAATCAGTTATACTAATGACACACTTCCGGTGATGGCAAGAGCCATGGCATATGCTAATGAGTTATGCTAATGAGTTCCTCCAGCTCTTTTTCTATGAAATGACCCCTGCATAGAATGAAAGTATACAGAAATACTCCTGCCTTCAATCCCTTCCCCTGCACTCTGGGGGCTGCACATTAGTATTCCCAGGGGGAGCAAAGGCAGAAGGAAGGCAATGGCAGCGTGCAACTCCCCACACCACCACTCAGAACTCAGAACTGAAGCGAGCTGGCCAAGCAGAGGCGGCCGCAGCAGCCAGGTGAAGGGCTGCGAGGGAATCCCTCCCCCATTCCCCAGTGAGCCTGCATGGCTCTGTGTTTGAAAACTACAGTTCCCTTGGTTGGCTCCCAGCAGGCTGGCAGAGAAGGGGTGCCATAGGATGGCAGGTGGGTTATCCAGTACTTGGATCCATGCCCCACCCATGCTTTAATGGATGTAATTGATATAGTTGTGGCCATGTTTTCTCCAGCCCTGTTTCATGGCCGCTTTGTTCTCCTTTGCTCCCGCCTCCCCCTTTTGTCCCAGGACCACAGTCCTATCAACTTCCTTATTACCTGCCGTGTTACAGGTTAATGCTGAGTATTCCAGATTGCCCATATTCTATTTTTAACATTTAACCATTTGTTTCTTTTATAAAACTCATTAAATAACTGTATTTTTTTTTCTTACAGATTTTTTCTGACAGGAAGCCAAAAGAGATACTTTGAAAAGCTTTCATTATATTGTGACAAATATGCTGAACAAATCCCAGTAACTTTTGTGCTTGGTAAGTATATGTTCTATGAGGACCAGGGCTTTTTTTCAGCGGGAACACGGTGGAACAGAGTTCTGGCACCTCTAAAAAAGGTCACATGGCCGGTGGCCCCACCCCCTGCTCTCCAGACAGAGGGGAGTTTATATTGCCCTCTGCGGCCCGGAGGGCAATCTAAACTCCCCTCTGTCTGGAGATCAGGAGGCGGGGCCACCAGCCATGTGACCATTTTCGCCAAGGGCAATTTAAACTTTAAAATATTCCCCCCTTGTTCTAGCTGACCCAAAATGACGTCATTGTGCAGTCTTGAGTTCCACCACTGAGTTCCACCACCTCTTTTCCCAGAAAAAAAAGCCCTGATGAGGACTAGCCTCACAATATGCTTCCATTAGGACTTCTTCACTGGTTTTCCATAAGATCGTGTCTTGGGGCAAAACTATGCATCAATTCAGCAAATGCATGCAGGGGAAAATTTGCAGGTGGGGTGAGAGGATGCTTGACCCTTCTCATGTCTTTCTTACAAATGCTCCCCAAGGCTCCTAGAGCAGGGCATTCCATACTTACTCCTGTTATTCTTCTCCTGCCTAAAAGGCTTATTAGAAACTAGTAATTTGTAGTGAATCACCACAATTGCCCTGCTTACCTATAAGGAAGACCAGGAGTGCCATCAAGAAAAAGATGGCATCATCTTAAAATGTCAGTTATTTAACTTATTTATTTATTAAAGAGATTTCTTTGCAACATCTTCAGATTCCAGCTAGGGCAGCTTACAATTAAAGTAATAAATTATCAGTGTAAAAAGAACAAGCCATTAAAACAAGCCCAGGGCCAAGAACAGCGTAAAACTATCCTTAGAACAGACTTCAGACCAGAAGCAGACCAATAAAAAGCTGGAAAAGTAAAAGCCCAAATTAAAAGGTATGTTTTGGCTTGATACCTAAAAGTCAATAAAGAAGGCACCAGGCAAGCTTCAAGGGGGAGGATGTTCCAAAGGCAAAGCGCCACCATAGAAAATGCCTACACAAGTTACAAGTATGTATAGTAATTTTTAATCAGTTCTGTGTATAACATTGGGGAGTGGCTACCATACATTCGGGGTCATCTTCCTTTGGGGTACTTTTTATCTTTTATTCTTCTCAGAATGTTTGTTCCCAGTGCTTGGCAGTGTAGTGGGCAAAGCATCTTGATACTTAATGTTGTGGTGATGAAGCACCTTCTTGTTCTAAAATCACTTACAAGTCCATTAGCTATAATAAGTGATTTTAGAACACACCCTATTGCCATGGCACTCGCTGCTGCTCCGGCGGTTTTCCCACCGCGCCTGGACAGATGTGCAGGCTCAACAACAATTCCACCAAGGTCCCCTGAAGCCCAGAAACCCCCCCCTTTCCACTGCACTTTTCTTTTCCCAGCTGAACCTGTAGCAGTACAGCTTGGCTCAGAAAGAAAAGGGGGGAACCCTTTAAAGGGCTGGGGGGAGGAGTGGCATGTGCCAGCAAGCTTCTGTGTGTCATGATGAAACTGAAACTTTGCCCCACCCCCTTCCCCATCGTGGCAACAAAGGGGGTGTCCACATGGACACACACACACAACACAGATTTCTTATTCAATCTGGAAGCAAAGAGGCTTATTTTCCCTCCAGTTTAGAGGGGGAAGACCCAGGAATTGCATTAATTATGACTGAAAAGAACACACTGTCATGTGGACGTTCCTCTTTAATGAGCAGCCCTCCTCCTTTCCATGGTGGGGAAAATCCACATGAGGAAACAGTCCTGGTGTATGGTTGTTGTGGGTTTTCCGGGCTGTATTGCCGTGGTCTTGGCATTGTAGTTCCTGACGTTTCGCCTGCAGCTGTGGCTGGCATCTTCAGAGGTGTAGCACCAAAAGCCTTCGACAATACATCAGTCCTGGTGTACATTGTTTCAGTTCCTGTTTAAGCAGGTCTATTCTGTCACAGGCCATTTGGCCTCACAACTGAGCTGCAATTACAGAGAGCATTCCAAGATAAAGTTGTTGTAAGTATAGGCGTATATTTAATTGGGCATGTTACTAGAAGATTCACATGTGTAAGTTTTACAGCAAGAACAGTGAATCTTTGTTTTGTTTTTTAATCTCCAGGGTTCTATGTTACATTGGTAGTGAACCGATGGTGGAACCAATTTGTCAATTTGCCATGGCCAGACAGAATTATGTTCTTGATCTCCAGTACTGTTGAGGGAAGAGATGAATATGGCCGCTTACTCAGAAGAACTTTAATGCGTTACGTGAACTTAACATCCCTCCTCATCTTTCGTTCAGTGAGCACAGCTGTCTATAAAAGATTTCCAACCACAGACCATATAGTGGAAGCAGGTAATGTCCCTTCTTTTCCAGTTAGTTTTCCATTACTGCCCAAATCAGGTGGCAATGACTGAACCATCTTCAATGTGCTGATACCATACAGGTGTATCAATGAGGCATAGGAAACTTCACACAAAAAAGCAGCTCTTGCATACCCATTTGGAGAGATGCTCAGCCAGAAAATGAGGGTTAGAAAGATAATCACTCACAAGCTACACAGCCATAATAATAACCCCAATATATAGCCATTAATTCCACAAGCAAATGCAGTTTGAGTTTAAAAGCCAAGATTTGAAATGATGGAAAACCATCATCTTTATTTAAATGAAGGCTTACCTAATCCAGTGCCCAGACCCCTGTGATGCCCTAAGCCTTATGCACAACACTGTTGATTTAGGGGCCAGCAGCAGCCGAGTTCTCGAGATCACAGTTCTTGCCTTCGTTATGGACAACAGGTGACCAAGATGGTTTCAAGTTCCAGTGCATATAACTTTTCCCAGTGGGTGGACTGGGAAATCAACTAGGGATTTTTACTGAAAAAAATGGCATCCTACTACCTCCTGCTGGTGCTCATGTCTGAAATTTGGCAAAAACCCCCAAAACAACGTTACTGAAATGAGTTGAACAAGAAGAAGCATAGGTTCTGTCAAAATAAATGTTAGGTGACATTAAATTTCCCTATGAGTTTGTGGGTTCTTATTTAGAGAAAGGACAGGGGGGCAGGTTTATAAAGTTATGCATTTGGTTGAAAAAGTGGATAGATGGATTTTTTTTCTCCCTGTCTCATAACACTAGAATTCACACTAGAATCTCTGACGAAGAGAACTGTGGTTCTCGAAAGCGTATGCTACAGTAAAGTTGGTTAGTCTTAAAGGTGTTACTGGACTCTTCTATTTTGTTACTACAGACTAACATGGCTAACTCTTCTGGAACTAGAATTCACAGGCACTCAATAGGCAGTAGATTCAGGAATAACAAAAGGAAGCACTTTTTCACTGAAAGAGTAAATAACTTGTGGGATTCATGGTTATAAAATGTAGTGATCGCTACTATTTCAGTTGGCTTTAAAGGAGGATTAGATATTCATGGTGGTTAAGTTCATCAATGATATTAGTCATGATGACTAAATGAAACTTCTCTATTTAGAGGCAGTTCTTCTCTGAATACTAAAGGGGAGGTTTCGGCCTCCGTTACCTGCTTAGAGGCCTGGTTGGCCCCTGTGAAACAGGATGCTGTACTAGATCTGTGCTGGACATTGGTCTGATCCAGCACAGCTATGTTTATGTTCTTAGTATCCATGTATACTTACACAGCTTCTTAAGATGTTCAATCAGTGCTCCATAAGCTACTGTTTCAAAGCATGTTCTTTCACAAGAAATAAAATAACAGAAGCCAGCTATACTTCTTTGTTAAACAGGTTTCATGACAGCAGAGGAAAGGAAAATATTTGATAATCTTCATTCTCCCCATCTTAAATACTGGGTCCCATTTGTCTGGTTTGGAAACTTGGCATCTAAAGCACGAAAAGATGGAAGGATCAGAGACAGTGTAGACTTACAGACACTGTTGAATGTAAGTTTTAAAAAACAAACAGCAGAATATTGTGAAAAATCCTTGAAACCTAAGGCCAGAATACTTGATACCCAGGGCAGTGTACAGTAGTGGGCTAGGACTAGATAAACCTGGGTTCAAAATTCTATCCAGCTGTAAAGCTTGCTGGGTGATCCTGGGCCAGTGTCTCCCAGCCTAATCTACCTCACAGGATTGTTGTTGTGAGGTCAAAATGGAGGCGAGGAGAACAATGTTGTAAGCTGCTTTGAGTCCCCATTGGGGAGAAAGGCAGGGTATAAATATCTTCATTAATTAATTAAACCCCATCATGCCTTCAAAGCAGGTCATCCAATAATATTAATAAAAGTCATTATTTTGGATAATACATCATACATTTTCTTTTTTTAATTTAGGAGATGAACAGATACCGGTCATGGTGTAGTCTGTTATTTGGTTATGACTGGGTTGGAATTCCACTAGTGTACACACAGGTACTGATTGCAAACTTTCATCATTTCCTAAGCTGAAGAAACATTTTTGAAAAGATCTTGGGTGCTGAAAAGTTTAAACAAATCTATATTCTAAAAGTCTGTAGTCCAAATAAGAGCTATGAGAACATGCAATAGGCAGATGAATAACTAATAATACTCCCTTTTTGTCTTGGGTTGATAAAACAACTTGCAGGCTAGTTCTGAAGGGGGGGAGAGCAAGAAGACCAAAGTGACAAAACACACCAGACAACCATGATGGAGTTAAAAGAGGCCAAAACTTTATTGATTTACAGCTCACGGAGCATTAGCGCTGCATAGGGCACAGATCTGAGCATCGGCTGACCCACCTGCCAGCCAATGACCCCCATGCCCCCTCAGACCCCTGCTGAGGGGGGGGACCATGGGAGGACAGTTAGTGGGATCCCATGTGGGCGGACACCCCTGGGTAGATCCCCTGCCACTTGAGAGTGAGGTGGACCTGACAGCTCCTGAACTGGGCATAAACCTGCCATGCCTCACTCTCCAGACTCCTTAAGGGGATCCCCATAATAGGGAAACTTAGCTTGCAGGCCCTGTTTCCCCCAAACGGATTGGTGCCCAATGCGCAAACCACCTACTCCACTCCAAAGTTGTGAGGAAAGGGAGGGCTGGGTGGGATGCCAGCCATGGGGCAAATGCCGAGGGGTGTGGCCAGCTTCCCTTAATGAGGCCTGGCAGCAGACTGGAGAGGAGGCCATGCCTCCCAGGTCCACAGCCCCTTTCCCCGCCACCCACTACCCAGGCCAACCTGGACTGATTGGTTGGCCTCAGCTTGAATCCATGACAGCACAGGCTGCCCACGGAGAGGCTGCTATGAGCCCCACTCAGGGCCAGCGCGCCCATTGAGGCCAGGTAAGCGGTTGCCTCAGGGCGCCAGGCGCCAGAGGGGGCGCCAGAGGAGGCGCTGGGGGTGGGAGAGCGTGCCATGGAGCTGTAGCCTCCCAGCCCTCCCGTGCTACCACCACTGCCAGCACATGCCCCCAGCCGGGCGCAGCAACTGCGGGCAGGTGTCTGGGGCAACACAGGGCAACCGAGCAGGAGAGCTGGGAGGCCACCCATGCGCCGTCCCAGCCACCCACTGCAGCAATCAGGCTGGCTCGTGTGCACGCCCATGATGATATCACACGTAACGTCATCACACAGGCTGGTGTGCAGGCGCCAAAAACCCTGGCGCTGCTCCTGGACCCACTGCCCTCCAAATGTAGAGGCTGCCACGTGCTCTCTCTTCCCTCCCCACATAGCCCACAAATGGGTCCCCCAGGTGACTCTGGGGGGCAGCATTTCTTGGCCCTGTTCAAGTTATATTTGATAGCAATCCATTGGGATATGTTTTGAGAAATGTATTTTAAAATATTACATATCTCAGTTTGCATAATGTTTTGTAAAATCACTATGTATGTTTTAAAAATGTTCAAAATGTAATGGCTTTTGGATATCAAGTGTAATTATTAAATGCGATTTTATTAACAGCAGTACTTGCATGTGATTTTGCTCATTTCAGGTTGTCACACTGGCTGTCTATACCTTCTTCTTTGCATGCCTGATCGGACGTCAGTTTTTGGAGCCTGAACAAAACTATCCAGGTCACGATTTAGATCTTTACATTCCAATCTTCACACTGTTGCAGTTTTTCTTCTATGCAGGATGGCTGAAGGTAACTTGTCTTTAAAATTAGAGGTGACTGGAATTTTCTCATAATTTTGCTCAGAAACATGATGAGAGAGCGAAATCCAAGTGAACAGAAGTAAAAAAGTTAAAACTACTATTTATATTTTTACTGTGACCAATAGAGCTAAGGTAACATTAGGCTGGATCCTAGAAGGAGCGCACGCAGCAGGAACAGGAAGCTCAATTCTGAGGTCAAAACGAGGGGGGGATTGCCTGATTCCCCTTGCTTACTGCAGCCCATATGGCACTTCACCAAGAGGGCCCCCCACCCCTCAACAGAGAGTTTCTGGGGAAACCAGGAGCCCCTGGGAGAAGGAGAAGAAGGCAGGAAAGATCCTGTTGTGCAAGTTATTTCTGATTGTAAAATTGACCCCAGTGTCTAGTAGTTTTCCTAAATAACATTAACTGATATTAACTGCCTGCTTGCAAAGGAGTGCCAGGACACCTGCGTGCCGACCATATTTGTTACAAGGGGTTGAACACTTTTATACTGCTGACAGTGGACACTGGAAAATGTTGGCATTTGTTGTATTTCTGGTTTACTGCCTTTGTCTCACCCTGCTTGTGATTTCCGAATGTTATGTATGCTGTCCACTATCAGCAGTATAAAAGCGTCCAGGCACTTGTAACTTTGCTTTCCAAATAGTTTGCTATCAACAATATAATTTTTTCAACTTTATGTATAGCCTATAATCATCACTGCAGTTTTGTTTCCTGTTACTTGTCATCCAACTGAACTACATGTGTACGTACATAAACAGACCTCCTTCCATTCTGTTCAGTGGAGAGTTCTGGGAAATGCAAAGCTTGCAGATTCCTGCCCCAATTTAAGCCAAGGCTACTTCACATGTTACAGTCTCCATAGTGGACACCTTCAGAAATGGCTTCCATGCAACGGTTCTCTGGCCCATGACCTTCTACCACATGTGACAGCCAGTTGCATGGAGAGTCTTTTCATAACTTGGAGGTCACCAAGAATGTGTGGCACAGGCATGCAGATATCATCTGACCCAGAAGAAAACTGCCGTGTAGAGTCTGTATGAGCTATCTACTGCCGTAACCACTTTGTTTGCTTACTCTCAAGAACAACCCAATGCATTCTATATTTAGTGAACATAAAAGGATGTTACTAAATGCTATGAACAAGGTTCAAATCCAGCAGCACCTTAAAGGCCAATAAAGTTTCCAGAGTATAAGCTTTTGAGAGTCAAGCTCCCTTTGACAGATACTAAATACTATAGAGATACTAAATGCTATAGAGTTGTTCAGCAAGAGGAAGCAGTAATTACTGCCTCTCGGTCACACAAAGCAGCCAGTTACAACAAACAAAAGTAGTACAGCATGCTGGATGTTTTCTAATTGATATTGATTTTCAACTGACTGATTTACAGCTCTTCATCAAACTTATAATTAGGCTATTAGACCAGTATAAATGCCACATCGATTCTTTTCTCTCCAGTGAATATGAACTCAATTAATGAAAAGAAAAACTAACTTAAATGAAGACTCACTAAGACAAGCAGTAAGATACATTGAACTGCTTCTGTTAGATCTGTTGATCCAGTTAGCAAGAACACTGCAATCCTTAACAGAGTTATTTCAGTCTAAGCCCATTAATTTCAATGGGCTTAAACTGGAGTAACTCTGCTTAGGATTGCACTGAGTTTGTACTGTAAGCTACCTAGCGTTTGACAGCAGCAACAGTCCACTTGTCCAGTTTAAGGTAAGTACCAAGGCTGGCTTAGCCATGGTAGAGTCCCGTTGCGGTGAAGTTATATCAGGTGGTTCAAAATCCAGACCACTAGAGTAGGTGAACAAAATGTGAGTTGATTAGTATTATTATATTATATTTTTAACTATTTATGGTTTTAACTGTATACAAGGCTTTTTTTCTGGGAAAAGAGGTGGTGGAATTCAGTGGGTTGCCCTCGGAGAAAATGGTCACATGGCTGGCGGCCCCGCCCCCTGATCTCCAGACAGAGGGGAGTTTCAATTGCCCTCTGCTCAGCAGCGCGGAGGGCAATCTCAACTCCCCTCTGTCTGGAGATCAGGGGGCAGGGCCGCCAGCCATGTGACCATTTTCAAGAGGTTCTGGAACTTCGTTCCCCCGCGTTCCAGCTGAAAAAAAGCCCTGACTGTATACATTAATTTTAATGTGTTTTAATATGCTGTAATCCATCCTGAGCCCTTCATGGGGAGGGCGGAATAGAAATCCATAGAAAATAAAAATAAATTAAAAAATAATGTACATTGAACCATTGACAAGATAGAAAGCACATGAACAGATTCAGCTTGGTTGAATAAATGAACTGCTGTAGCACAGTGATTAAATGGTTCAGCTGCAAATCAGCATTCTGCTGGTTTGAATCCCACTACTGCCTTGAGCTCAGTAGGTGGCCTTGGGTAAGCCACTCCTCTCAGACTCAGCTGTATTGCGGGAATAATAACAAAACTGACCTTGTTTACCACTCTGAGTGGGGCACTAATCTGTTTAGAAGAGTGGTATATAAGTGCAATTATTATTATTAATAACTGAATATTAATATTATTATTATCCAAGCAGGGATGGACTTGGGAAATCTGGTGCAGGGAGGGGCTGTCAGTCCGCTCTGGGGGGGCCGTCACCCCAGGACTGGGGCATGGCTGTCGAGGTCCAATGCGCATTCTCGCACTGTTGAAATGCAGTGATGTGTTCAAGTGGCACTGCTGCAAGTCTGTGGGGTCTTTTCACTCCCCTCGCTTCCATTTGGCCTTCTGGCTTCCCACGTGGTTTCCAATGAGTGTTCCTGTCACTCATTGAAGAGCCCGCCTCCCCCCTCACCTGCCTCTCCAGAAACTGGAGGCTGATTAAAGTTGCCAGTCTCCAGGTGGTAGCTGGAGATCTCCCAGAATTACAACTGATCTCCAGGAAACAGAGATCCGTTCCCCACTTTCTGGACCCACTTTTCAGGGAGGGGGATCCTTTCTTGTGGTGGCAGTGGCAGCGGGGATTTGCTAGTGCACCGAGCTGCAGCCACCAGACTGGCCCTCATCGGAAATGGGGGCTGGATGGGCAAGAGGGTGGGTGTCCAATCCACACCTTCAGTGTTACCTTTGCCCCCTCTCCCCCCATTGGCTGTGCCGCCGCTTGCCCCTCGCCTGCCTGTCAGGGGAGTGGTGTCATCATTGTTGAGGTTGTCAGGGGAATAGCAGGCGTGTGCTCCTGGCAGCAGCCGTGCCTCGCCTCACCGCACTTGGGCGCCAGGAGGACTCTCCTGCAAAAGTCCATAGGGAGCCACAGAGCGGTGCCCCATTTATGTTGACGCACGAGCGAAGACGCTGCCTCGGGGCTTAGGACTGAGCTGCCCGTGTGTATAAAAGAGAGATTCTGATGGATATTTTAAAAAAGTAATACTGCCAGACAACCTCATCAAGTTTCCAGCATTTTGTCCTTTCATACAGTATAGAGATGATGACAATGATATTTTGTATTCTTTTTCATTTTAAAAGTACTCACAGTGGCATATAACTTTAAAATAACAAGAGAAATTGACTCAAATTTAAGATACTGAATAGAAAAATATCCACAGCCTTATATATCTTGGACATAGAGAAGCAGCATAAAGCCATAATATAGGTAACTAGCAGCAGCACTTCAGGCCTCCACATGAGAAATGGGAGCACAAGCTACAGATCCTGGCTGCCAGTACTCAGTTGGTCAAACTGCCATTTCAATTCCCACACACAGAGGAATCAGTAGTCTAAATATGTTGTAAGATGAATTTTATATCAAAACAGGCTGTCTCAGGCCTGGTCTACATATACAGCATAACAAAGAAGTAGTAAGGTACCAGAGTGCTGAAATGGTAGAAAGAATTTCACAAATTCAGACTGTGGATGAGGGATGTCATTTTCCTACATTCATAATACCATTTAATCACAAAATAGTAGATGTGCTAAAAAGAATGGCTGGGAGTTTTTTATGTGGTGGAGAATTAAAAATGTGTCTCTCTCCCAGAAGCAGTTAAAAGAACTCATTCTACTTCCTCAGTTTTCCTAGAGCTTGTTCTGCACACATGTAGGCCAGGTCTTCCACTGCGCTGTGATGATATTAAAGTTGATATTTTGTAGATCTGGCAGATTCGAACAGCACTGCAATGCAATGCAAGAATGTTTTCCCTTGAGGGAATTTTTCATCTGTCTTGCTAAACAAAGGATTTTTATATGTTAAAATTCACCTTTTCCTTTGTAAGCAGAGTAATTTGTCTGTCAAACAGAGTTTTAAATCACTCATTGACTACCAGTCATATATATAGGACAATAGTTCACTCACATGAGGCACTTTTAATCCCATTCTGTGTTGTCCTGTCTTAGTGTATAATCCTTTTTGTTGTTGCAGCCTGGATGGAATCCCAAAATAGCCCTTAATTGCTCTCTGTTGCATTCTTTTTGGAGAATGATATCATGTGCCCCGTGGCAGGCTAGCCAGACCATGAGCCAATGCAAAGTTTCCTCCTGTAGTCACCCATACATATATCTTTCATATTTCATTTCTGGATGCCCTGCTGGGTGCTTGCTCGTTCACTAGTATCGGGTGAGCAAGTAGTTGTTCTTGTTATTCTGCTTCTTTTATGTCAACAGTGATGTTATTCTACATGGAATAATTCTTCCAAAACCCAGAAAAATCCTGGCTGGTGAGAAAACCAGATCTAATTCCTCATTCTGTTATGAAGCTGGCCTTCATTCCAAAACAAAGCAGGGAAGGCTATTGTTTCCATTTTAAAGAATATCAAAAGCCTCTGCCTTCTCCTTCACTTGTTATGTTTGATTGTTTGAAGACCATTTTTCCCAGCTGGGCTAGAAAAATTTGTTTCAGACTGCAGAACCCAGCAAGGTTAAATGTGTGTGGGGTGTGTGTGTGGCTTTAGCAATGCTCCACTTGCATGCTTCTTATGTTAAAAAATAGACAACTTCCAGACCTACTTTATATGGCAATTAGGCAAAGAGTGAGAAGGAATACCAATACGATACAGCTTATCTATTCTAGTCAGGCTCTCACCTTTCATGCCTATGACTGGCGAAATCTCAGTTCAGTTTGTGTCTGAAAGCTATCATATGATACAGCCTGTTCATACGCTTTCTATCCCCCACTTCTGAATGATGTAAGAGATCAAATGCTTCTTGCTAAGAAATCTGCTCTGAGAACCTTTACAGGTGACACCTAGCAAAAGTGTTGCCCTTGGCCTGAGACCATTCATTGAATCATTACAAATCTGCAAGAGTCAAGAACTGATTTTCACAGGTTGCAGCAATGGGCAATACACCCATATCTTTTTCTGTGTGATTCTGACTACAGGTTGCTGAGCAACTTATCAATCCATTTGGAGAAGATGATGATGATTTTGAAACAAATTGGTGCATTGATAGAAATCTGCAAGTAAGATTACCTTGCTTCTTTTCTTTTGTTATACAAGTCTTTCTTTTCTGCAACAGATCACATCTAATGGTACCATGTGGCCTCTGAAGTGGGATGCTATATAAAACTCATAGAGAACATTCCATTTTCTTATTTACAATAAATTCCGTTTTCTATGTAAGATCTTGGTCTTCTGTGTCAGTGTCCAGTTTGACCTTAAGGGTTCAGCATCCAGTCAATTGATTGTATCAGTTACCAATCAGATATAATCAATTGTCAAAAGTAGAGGTGGGCACGATCCCCCAAAAAATACCGATCAAGCTGATCGTGGATCCGCGCCAGCAGTGACCCCAGATCACCGATCCACACCGATCAAGTCCCGTTTCCAATCTGGGATCTGGGAGGCCAAAGCGGAGGAGCGCCCCCCCACACACACACACTTAGAGCAGGAGGGGGAGTTTTTAACCCGGTGATGAGCCGCCTCTCTCTCTCTCTCTCTCTCTCTCTCTCTCTCTCTCTCTCTCTCTCTCACACACACACACACACACACACACACACACACACTTAGAGCAGAGGGGGGGAAGTTTTTAACCTGTCCCTGCCTCTCCAAATAGAGAGAGAGAGAGACCCGTCAACATGTTTCAGCCAGCTTTTTTAAAAAAGCAGGGACAGAATCCTCCATTCCTCCCCACCCAATTTTAAAAGCAAGCAACCAGTCTTCCAAAAGCATATTTTAAACAGGAAGAAAGTAAAACCAGGGTCCACACGGATCCTCGTGGATCCTATGGTTTTTTAAATAGGAAAAACACAAATGAAACATCAAATCACATATCACAGCCAGGTCCACAGACTGAAATATAAAAAACACAGATCCAAAAATATTTGGTGCTGCCACAGTGAAAAAACATGAATCTGAGACACGGATCCTCATGAATTCATGTGATTTTTACATTGAAACAAAACAAAAAGGCTGTCATATTTTAGATCTTTTGGTCCCATTTGTGGCAATGGACATGATCTGGTATTTTATGATTGATTTTGGGTAGCCCTACATAAAAATCACGAGGATCCATGAGGATCCATGCTTTTAGACCATGTTTTTGCACTGTGGGAGTGCCACAAAGCAGTGGATAACTGATTTGTTTTGCCCCTTTTGTGGCAATGGACATGATTTGGGATTGTATGGTGGATTTCGGGTTGTCCCATGTAAAAACCTAGAGGATCCATGTGGATCCGTGCTTTTGAACCGTATTTTTGCACCGTGGCAGTTCCACGAAGTAGTGGATGGCTGAATTTTTGGTCCCATTTGTGGCAACAGACATGGTCTGTGATTGTGTGGTGGATTTTGGGTGGCCCCACTTAAAAATCAAGAGGATCCATGCGGATCCGTGCTTTTTTAGAATGTTTTTGTGCCGTGGCAGCGCCACAGATTAGTGGATGCATGATTTTTTTTGCTGTCTGTAGACTAGGACATGTTCTATAATATGACAGCCTTTTTGTTTTGTTTCAAAATAAAAATCATATGAATTCATGAGGATCCGTTTAAAAGAATCTGGATCCAGCTTTTACCCACTCCCTTCTAAACACACACACAGAGCCGTGAATGAGATTTTCCCACAAAATACAGTGTTTTAAAAGCAGGTTAAAAACAGAGTGACAGACAGAAAAACAGCCATTCCTCCTACAAAGCCCCATTTTTTAAAAAAGCAAAAAACGTTTGGAGCGCCCATGGCTACAGAACACCCCCTTCCCCCTCCCTCCCCTCTCTTCTCCCAAATGGTGATGCGTTGCTGGCTGCTCCGTGGTTGGAAGGAAGCCCTGCTGATCAAGGAAAGCTGGGCTTCCATTCACGTTTCCAGGGCGACAGAAGAAGGGCAAACACAGCTCAGGCATTCCCCTGGCTCCGTTGCCAGGGGAATAGATTCCTGGTGCCTGAGTGTCTGCAATCCCGAACAGAAACCGATCGATCCGATCAAGCTCTGAACAAGCAAACCCCCGACCACTGGATCGGTTGCCGTGGACAGCACCGATCAGCCAGGTCCCGATGGCGCAAACGCCATTATCAGGGGGGTTTTCAAATCATAATGCTGATCGAGCCCATCTCTAGTCGAAAGGATTGATAAGTTGCACCATATGACCCATGAGTCAGCTTTCACTCTATGTCATTGCTCTGTCTTCTTCCCAACCCTTTTTTTCTAAAAAAAAGAATTTCAGTCTTCATCCCATTAATTTTTCTCCCTAGAAGCATAACTAAATTGAGTGCTGAGTCGTTAGGAACATTGATACAAAATCACAAGAGACAGATGTGAGAAATGTAATGAATTAACCATATCTTCAGAATATTTGTATTCTGTTCCTTATATGGTACATGCCTAATACAGCTTATAGCCGTCCCATTAAAATATAGAAAACACACAACACACAAATGACAAGAAATGTATAAAGAAGTAAGCTAGCAATCTTAAAAGAACAAGATAAGACTATAAAAGCAGCAAAAAATTAAAAACACGAGCATGTTGGCTCAAGATCAGGTAAAACAGGAGAATGAAGATCATAAATACAATAGTACCATCTTATAAGTGATAATAAAGGTAAAAGGCTGCGTGGGAGATATAAACAAAATTTCAGAGTTGGGGCAATGGTTGACGATTAGGAAGCTCTTAATTTCAAGTGACTTAAATGGTTACATCTCTTACCAGTTTATAAATTGTTGCACTGGAAACCAACATTTAATAAACTGCTTACTTCACTTTGTCTAATTAATTGCAACAGCAAAGTTTATGTGATTCTTTAGAAGTTCCTACCCCAACAAAGTCATCCCCACTGCAGCTATTAAATCTGTAGCATCTACTACAGTCAGACATGCTTCTCAGCACATTTCAGAGATACGAAGATAAATACTGTGACAAAAATAATGTTATTGTCATTGCTGTTATTGTTACCATAACTACAGACATTTATGCATTCATTAAGATGCTTTCCAAGCTATGCTAAGGATTCAGAGTGGGCTATACCATTATGCCTTCCACCATTTCACAGATGAAAATAGGAAGAGTCTGATAGCACCCCTATTTTCACACCCAGGACCACAGTCATCTTTGAGCACCATGTGTAATAAATAGTCCTGATTGTGTGTGTGTGTCATTAATTAAATAACACAAACAGGAGCATACTATTTATTACCAATGGTGCATAAGGAAGACAGTGGTGCACAAATATGAGCACAAATAGAAGTGTTGCCAGGCCATCCCTTTTATAATGTACGATGTTGTAGTCTGCTCTGAATTCTTATGACAGTTTAGAAAAGCATCTTGATAGATGAACATAAAGCACAAATAAATGCACACACGCACAGAAACAGGAGCATACACATTGAGTTGGATCCAACCAGCGTTTCTGCTAATGAAAAAGGACAGAGATATTACCTTTGACCACTCAAAACAGGATATTCTGAGAACCATGGGACCAGAGTGTATAAAAGGTGTAGGGGATGGGGACTACTGTATGGAGATGAATTATGTGAGATTGAGGGAGTAAGTACATGATATGCCCATGACTAAGGGCATAACTACAAAATATGCCCAACACATGTCAGGTCATGAGTGCATGACTTGACTCAGAGTCAGATGTACCTTGGGGAACTCACCTTAAAAAGCATTTGGTTGCTTGGTGCTGCAAGGGAGCACCGTGAGGGAGGAAAAGGAGTTTCGGGTTTCCCAACCACTCCACTTTTGCCAGTGGAAAGGGTGGGGGGAGCTTTTCAGTCCTTTTCTAGGGCATATTGTGTAGTTCAGTCCTAAGTGGAAAAGCTGGCCAGATCCAACCCATTATTTATTACACATTGCTGTAGTCTCTTCTCTGTCTCTTGTATTTATTCACTCTGCATAGCCTGTTCCACACTGGTTTTGGAAGTAGGTCTGTTAGAAAACTGGCCTTAACCATTTGTTTTTATTTCAGAGTGTTTAATGGGATGTTTAATCTCATACAATGGATCTGCTCATGTTTATTATAGAACAGCTCAAAAGAAAAAATAGGGAGGAAACCCTTTAAACCGGCAAAAAAAAAAAAACCAAAAGTACCAAAGGGTGTATCATGAAGGTGGGGGAAATGTGCAATAAACCATCTTGAACCCACTGGTAGAAAATAATAAATATATTCAAATAGAGTGTGCAATATAAAATAACAATGTAAGTTACTTTCACAGAACATAAATAGTATAAAGCACATAAAAGGAAAAAAGATGAATAAATAGCAATTGAAAGGTGGTTAAAATACAATTGCCCCAAACATTCAGAGTGTAAAATTCCCTGACAGTATACTAGCAACTCCATTTTGAAAGCTCTTTTTTAGAAACACATGCTGATTCCTATGGGTTTGTGTTGAAATAAATTGTTTCAGTTTCAAATCTGGGGTTTCCAAACAAGCTCTGTTCCATAATTGGGCTTTTTCCAGGTGGAGCGTTGCTGGTTTGGATCTAATCCTTTGTTGTTGTTGTTGTTGTTGTTGTTGTTGTTGTTGTTAGCATGAGTTTCTGCCTAATTTTTTGCAATGATACTTCAAAGCTCTTTGGGGCAGCTGTTTTTGCCATTAGTGACACCAAAATCGCACAAAACAGTACTCCCCCTAAACCGTTGACTCATCGAATTTGAGCATACACAACAATGGGGTTCAGTGTTTCATTGTTTTGGAAGGGGGCTGCTACACCTTGGTTTCCTGAACTGGGCTCACCATTTGGGATGCAGCTTTAATGAAACAAAACAGTGAATTCCAGGTGTGTTTCGGGCTCATTTGCGTCATTTTGTACACCACTACTGATTCCTTTTAAAACACCATCTGAAATAAATCAAGTGCTCTAAAGTAAAATCCATTAATGAAAATGAGGTCATAAATTGATCTCAGTAGAGAAAACGATTGGAACTATAATTCAGTTCTCAAAAGGAGGTACAAGAGATGCCTCCAAGATCTTATTTCTAAAACATAAAGAACTATCTGTGGTAACTGTGTGAACTGCTCTCAGGCATTGCAGTGAAAGGTTTTCAGGCACCTGGTTACTGATGAAGCATTTGAATGTGTAGACACTTCTCCCATTGCAATTCCATCCATGTTATCTATTTATTGATATGTCCGAGTAATTTATTTTATGTTTGAAAGACTACGCATTACTTAGAAATCAGGATTTCAGAGCATCATAAAAAGATAAGAAACCCAAGGCTATATTCAGGAATGCATTGGCTTGTGCCACTCATTTCTACAGAGTTTGCAAAGGAGGAGATCACCATAATGGTACCATTTCCTAAGGATTGAGATATATAAGAGAGCCATTAAGATATTTACGCAGCAACTGTCTATGTAGAATGGATATTCATAATACAAATGTACTTTGAATACAATGGGTTGGATCCCATGGATCCATTCTGCTAGTGGTGGCACTTTCCTCCAGTCCAAAGGACCTTCCCCTGATGCAGGAGGCCTCTTTTGTTGGGGAAAAGCTCCTTGTGAGGGATCCAGCCAAAATTAAAACAAACATAATACCAAAGTTTCTATTTCCAATGGAAACATTGGACTTCTGAATGCCTAGGCCAAACAAGGAATTTCCCATTCTCAGCCTCAGTTTCCCACCTTTGGGAAGCAAGAGAAAAAATGGTCACCATACCATACTGTCAATTGAGGAATTTCCCCTACTCTTTACCATAGAGATTAGGGGAAATTCCTAGAGCATCACTGAAACATGACATAACATCCTCCACCCTCCCCAAGCATCATCTGCAAAATCTTCAGGTATTTACCTAGGCAGGGTTGGGAACCCTAGCCAAAACTAGGGGGTATATGTAACCTATGGTTGCCATGGGGACTTGCAACTGTATGGCAGCTCCAATATCCCTGTGAAAACTCAATTGGCCTGGGGGTGGGATTCAGATTAGGACTGCAGCACTGGTGGAGGAGGAGCTCAGATTTCCACAAGCCATTTTTCCAACACAAAACAGCCCAAAGGGCTGTGCGTGCAAGTTCAGTCCCCACGGGGCAAATAATGGCCCTAGGGCCATTTCAGGCAAAGAAAACAGTGCAAGCGGGTGGGTGGGGGAGACTGAAGGCCTTCTTCTCCCCATGCCGCAGTCCTGATCAGAACTGGACCCCTGTGGGTCTTCACAATTGAGTTCCTATGGGGAACTTGCAGCTACCCTCTAGCTACAAGTCCTGATGCCACATGTTACCTTCAACTTGGGCTAAAGAGCTCCTTTTGGCATGCTCAAGGTCTTGTATGCATCTAAGGAACTCATTTATATCTCCTTGAACCAGAAGCACACAGGGGTGGTGCGTCAATGGAGGCAAGTCGGGCAACTGCCTCGGGCGCAGAGGCACCAGAGGGGGCACCGAGGTGGGTGCACGTGCGCTGCGGAGCAACTGAGCGGGAGGGCTGGGAGGACACACGCACCCCAAGCATTCTCCCCTATCTCCTGCCTGTCATCTCTCAAACTGGAAATGAGCGGAGGAAAAGTGATAAGTTTCTTTTGGGGGACTGGGGGGGAGGATGAGATGGAATAATGACAGAAGAAAGCAAAGAGGAAGGGAAAGGAGAAAGCAGGAAGGACCTAGAGAATCAGTGGGGACATTTCTCTCTCTGCCATTTTCCCCCTCCTCTCTCTCTCTCTCTCAATCTCAATTTAAGCCTTGGGCGAAGCTTCCACGTGGAGCAAGGAAGAGAGACTCTAGCTGGCTGGGGAGCAGCAAGCTCCCGTCTGACCTTTTGTCCCCCTTGCTCCCTCCTTTCTTTTTTGCTTCCCCCCCCCGCCCCCCACCATGTACTAAAAGGAATGCCAGGAGGATTGCCCATTGGAAATAATAGGAGCGGCTTGAAGGCCCATTGCAGATAATGGGAGCCAGGGATGCCAATTTACTTGCCTGGGCTCCATTGAAATGCATCACAACACAAAAAAAGTTGCAAAGCAAATGCAGAATGGATTTTCCATAAAGGTCTCTGGGACCAGATAGAATACTCTGGGGGTGGAATGACAGCTCCCAGAGTGCAATAACTGTTCCTAGCTATAGAGTTTGTACTCCGGGACCAGAAGGACAGGTTTCAGAGTGGAATGACAGTCCATGGAATAGGCTCAGTGCTCTGGGACTGGAAGGACAGCCCCCAGAGAGCAGTGTAATGACAGCCCCTGGGAGTAGAAGAAGCATTCTGGGACTGGAATGACAACCCAGAGTGCAATGTCAGCCCCTCGGAGCAGAATCTGTGCTCTGGGAAGGAATGACAGGTTGCACAGTGGAATGACAGCCCCTAGTAGTAGTAGAAGCATTCTTGGAGTGGAATTACAGGCACCACAATGGAATGACAGCCCCTGGGAGTAGCAGAAGTGTTCTTGGACTGGAATGACAGCCCCAGAGTGGAATGACAGCCTCTAGGAACAGAACCTGTGCTCAGAGACTGGAATGACAGGTCAAAGAATAGAAAAACTATTTCTGGGAATAGGGTCAGGCTCTGGGACTGGAATGACACCCCCTGTCATTCCACAACCACTGCCATTCCAGTCCCAGACCACAGATTCTTCTCCCAGGGACTGTCATTCCACTCTGGGGCCTGTGTTGAAAGATCAAGATGGGTAGCCATGTTTATCTGTAGCAGTAGAAAAAAGCAAGAGTCCAGCAGTGCCTATAAGACTAACAAAATTTGTGGTAGGGTATGAGCTTTCATGAGCCACAGTTCACTTCTTCGCTACTGGACTCTTGCTCTTTTTTTGTGTGTTGTAATGCATTTCAATGGAGCCCATGCAAGTAAATTGGCATTCCTGGCTCCCATTTTCTCCAATGGGCCTTCAAGCCTCTCCCATTATTTCCAATGGGTATTCCTGTCATTCCTTTTAGTACATCCCTTTCCTCCTCCCTGGCTGGCATCAATTCTACTTCTCACCTTTCCTCAGCCTTTTTGTGTGTGTGTGTGTGGGGGGGGGGTGCTGCTTTTGGTGGAAAGAGTGGCTGGTTGTGTGCGCACCACTGCAGAGGAAGTGAGGCAAGACACACGTAATTCCCTTTCAGTCCCTTTGCAACAGGTAGGAGCAAATCACTGTTGTTGGGTTTAAAGTTGTTGTTTTAATTCTATTACTTTCCTCCCCCCTTCTCCCTTTCATTCTCCCTCCCCCTTCCTCTTCTCTGATCTCAATGCTGCTCCCCCCTTCATTCCAGTAGAGCAGCACTCCGCACTGTGCCCCTTCTTTATCACCTCCCTTCTCTCATCCCCTAGTTTCCATATATTACCCCACCTTCCCCCTTTCCCCAAAAAGTTTATTTCAATATTTATACACCACATGCTTAGCTGTCAGGTGCTGCTCACTTCAAACCCAAGGGTGGGGGGGGGAGAAGGATGAGCATGGAGGGTAGTTCCCAAAAGGGATCTCTGACTAAAAAGCGATATTCTGGAAGTCCGTCGGACATCTTCAAAATATGCAACGAAGCGTCAGCTGCCTCGCAAGATTATTATTGATTTTTCATCTAAGAAGACTCAGGACACCATTTTATACAATTCGAACAATGTGGACTTGGACTTTCTTGGCAACAAGGTTAAGATATTGAAGGACGTTCCATTTTCAGCTCGGAAAAGAAGATTCAAGTATAAAAGGTTTGCAGCTCTTCTGAGGAAGCGTGATATAAAATACAAATGGTTATTTCCGGAAGGCATCTGGTTCAGATATAAAGACCAAGCCTACAAGATAATATCGTAAGTACAGCTGAGGGACTTTGTGCTTAATCATCAAGAGTTCCAGCAAGAAGAAGATTCAGAATCTGAAGGGGGGAGTGGGGAGGAGTGAGTGAGCGCAGCTATTGTAGCTGTTCAGAGAGAACTGAGACCGAGACGCAAGGGGGGGAAGAAGACCTGATCCTGACTGTAGTTCGTATCTTATAAGATCTACCAATCTAATAGCATATTAGACAGTTTAACTTTAAATAATCGTATTATGAAGGGAATGCAATACTTGTAGCTGTAGTTTGTGTTCTTTATATGTTGTTTTTCCCTCTCCCCGTTTCCTTTTTTCCTTTTTCTGTATGTAGTTTTTTCTTTGATATTAGCAATTAAAAATAAAAATTTATAAAAAAAAAAACCAAAAGGGATCTCTGACAAAGGTGATCAAGCGGGCCCTGTAAGAGAAGCCCTCCTACTGCCAAGAGTCTCTGGGTTCAGAGAGAGGTGGGAAGAAAGAGGGAAACTTTTTTACACACACACAAGGAGGTGTGCTCAAAACTTTAATGCAAGTTACTGTTTCTGCTCACAAAATAGATTTTTGGCTCACAATAAGTAAAACAAAGACTGTTGTTATTTATTCTCACACTTATTTTAAAAATTTAAAATAAGAAATAAAAATTAAATTAAAAATGTAAAAAGTTTCAAGTTTTGTGCTTTTCATTTTTCCTACATTTCTTCTGTTTTTTAAAATTGGTTAGCGGGGAGGGGGGGGTGCAAGTAGATATCTCACCTCAGGCGCCAGAAACCCTGGCACTGGCCCTGGAAGCACAAATCCAAACAGCTTCTGAAACTCTGATATAATTCAATCGAAATGTGGTACAGGAGCTGCTGTTTGAAGGAATAGTCAAAGGCTGTTTGGGGATTGCTGAGTTAGTAAAGGTGTTCAGTGGATTGTTCCCTACACGTATTATACTTTAAAATATGTTGCAAATAATTCTGATTAATTATCGTTATCCTAGGTATCGCTTCTGGCTGTTGATGAAATGCATATGAATTTACCAAAAATGAAAAAAGATATTTATTGGGATGATTCTTCAGCCCGCCCACCATACACACTAGCTGCTGCAGATTACTGCATTCCATCTTTCCTTGGATCTACTATTGAAATGGGGTATGTGATTCTAAAGTTCCTTCCATACAAGGCAGAAATGGTTCCTTATCAGCCCAGCATACCAGATCAATAACAACACTCAATCCTATGAAGAAAATTGTATTAGACAGACTTCCGGTTTGGGATTCATGGAGGTCTAACGCAGCTCCATTTGCGGAGCTGACCGGATTGCCGTTTTAACCGGCCGGAGGGGTGAAAATAACCCGCGGCCGACTGCTCTCAGGTGGGGAGCAGGCAAAGAACGCTCAAGACCCTAGGGTGAGTTAGATCTCGGACGAGGGGGGGCTCTACACAAGGAGTCTCCCCCCCGATCCTTGAGGTCCCACCTTGCGACGGGTCGGCTATAATCTCTGCGGCAATTTTGGGGCCAATTCGGCTGGCATAAGACCTACATACCCAAGCTTCGATCGGGGAGGGAAGTCGAGAGGAGAATTTAAGATCGAAACAGCGATTACAACCCGAGAAAGCTGGAGAGAAGGTAAAGATCGCTATCTCTTGAAACGGGACAGATTGACAAAAACAGAGAGGAAAGAAAGTAGACTTTTAAACTGCAACAGACTAGCGAAAAGGAGGTGAAGACTCGGCAGGAGTTGTATTTTAAAAGAGACTAAGTTTAAAGAAGTTATTACAAAAATCGGACTATTGTTTTGAATACCTGTGGTTTTGGAGCTGTGGGAAAAAGACACCATCGCGAGACCTGCTGTGGGAAGACGGGAGACAGGAAGTGCGTAACAACAATAGAGTGGCTGGAGGGAAGCGGCCCTTGCCAAAGGACAGGAAGTGGGGAATCGCCATCTTTGAAAGTGGAAGGGTCGTGGCTTCAGCGGAAGAGGAAGTAGGCCATCTTGGATTATAATAACATAGAGAAACCATAGAGAAAAGACGCCCGACATTTTGGATATAAAAAATTAATTTTGGCAAAGATTGGGACATTTAAAAAAAAAGGAAAACGTTTAATTATACGCCACGGAGCTGAGGAAGAGAGCAGATTCGTGGGAGCGAGCTAAAGCAAGCCCCACGATGTCGAAAAAAGAGTGGCAATCGGCAATAGAAAACTTGGACAAAAAACTTATAGACATGATGAAAGAACTTAAGGACACGAAATTGGAGCTTATTAAAGAGGTCAAGGAAGTTACACAGACAGTAAAGTCGGAGCTGTCAGAAGTGAAAAAAGGTGTGGAAACGATTAGCAGTGAATTACAAGGAACGCAGCAGAGAGTTAAAACAGTAGAAGACGCGATGGAGAATTTAATAGACACGCAACAAACAGAGATGAGGCTGGTGAAGGGGAGGATGTCAGTTGCAGAAACTAAACATATGGAGAAGCAGCTTCGTTTTCGTGGTCTGCCAGAAGTGGAAGGGAAGTCAGCGCAAGAACAGATGACTGAGGTGTTGGCTGATTACCTGGGGAAGGAGGAGGAGGAAATTGTGGCTATCCTAGATGTGGCGTATCGTGTGAACTCGAGAATTGCAACCCAGAGGAAACTACCAAGGGATGTGATTGTGCAGTTTACAACTAGAAATATGAAAGAGAGGATTGTGACCAAACAATTTCAAGATCCATTGGAGATTGATGGCAAGACGATTATTATAATGAAGGAACTGCCCAGATCAGTGTTATTGGACAGGAAAAAATATAGAGTGCTAATTCAGACTTTGAAGGACATGAATATCAGATACAGATGGGAGTTACCGGAGGGAGTGTCCTTTGAGTTTGGAGGGGCAAAAAAACGCATCAGATCTGAGCGGGAGATGGAGAGATTTATCAAGGACAATGAAAAAGACTTACCAAAAAAACCATGAATATGGAGTGTAAAGTATTATCTTGGAATGTAAATGGACTAAACTCACCGAATAAGAGAAAAAATATTTTTCATTGGCTACTAAAACAAAAATGTGATATTGTTTGTTTGCAGGAGACCCACATTAGAAAACAGGATGTAAAATATTTAAAATCTGGAAAATTGGGCAAAGAATTTGTAGCGGCTTCCAACAAGAAAAAAAGAGGAGTGGTGTTGTATATAAAAGAGGAGCTGCAGCCAAAATTTGTTATGAGAGATGTGGAAGCTAGATTTGTAGCAGTGGAATGTAATTGGAACTTAAAGAGAGTGTTGGTAGTCGGACTTTATGCACCTAACGGTGCAAAGGAAAGCTTCTTTGAGGACTTAAGGAAGCACCTAGACGATCTTGTATATGACCAGATAATTCTTGCTGGAGATTTCAATGGAGTGACAGATTTGGAATTAGACAAAAAGACTACAAAAGCACAAAAGAAAAGAGGACTATTGCCAAAGCTTTTTTTTGAGTTGATTCAACAAGAAACTCTCGAAGACGTATGGAGGAGAGAATATCCTAAAACCAAACAGTTTACTTTTTATTCTGCAAGGCATCTTACATTATCAAGAATTGATATGATCTGGGCCTCAAAGGACTTAGCGCTATGGACTAAGGAGGTAGAAATAATGCCGATGGTAGGCTCAGATCACAACCCAATTATGTGGAAATTTGGAAAAAGGAGAAAAAGGAAAGCCTGGAGAATAAATGAGGACCTGTTACAGGAAAGTGAGAATATGGAAACACTGAGAAGAGAGACTAAGTTTTTTATACAATACAACGTGAATAAAGAAGTACCAACCAGTAAAGTTTGGGACGCGTACAAGGCGGTTGTAAGGGGCATACTAATGGACTTAAATGGTAGAGCAAGGAAAAAGAAAGAGGAGAAAAGACAAGAGATTGAGGAGAAAATAAAGGCCAAAGAAGTACAGTTAAAAAAGAGACCAGGGAAAAAGAAAATACATCAGGAAATCAAAATTCTTCAAGAACAGTTAACAGCAATGAGTAACAAAGAATTGGAGTGGAATCTTAAAAGACTGAATCAAAAAGCTTTTGAGGGTGCTAATAAACCTGGGAAATATTTGGCATGGCAATTAAAGAAGAAAAGGGAAAAGAAAATAATAAATAAAATTTGTGAAGAAAACAAAACGTATTTGGAGCAGACTACCATTAGCAGAGCCTTTTATAAATTTTACGCTAAGCTGTATAACAAAAAAGAAGTAAACAAAGAATCAATAGCATCATATTTGGAGAAAACCAAACTTCCAGAGATCTCGGAAGCTTGGAGAAATAAGCTGAACAGTGAAGTAACTGATGAGGAAATAAATATGGCAATACAATCCGCAAATCTAGGAAAGGCGCCAGGGCCAGATGGACTGACGGCTAAATTTTATAAGACAATGGCCAATGAACTGGCACCATTCCTAAAAGAGGTGATGAACGGAGTTTTTAGGGATCAAAGAATTCCAGACACTTGGAGCGAAGCGAATATATCATTGATCCCAAAAGAGGGCCAAGATCTGACTAGCGTGAAAAATTATAGGCCTATATCACTACTCAATAATGACTATAAAATTTTTGCGAAGATATTGGCGGAGAGATTGAAGGGGTGGCTCTCGGAAGTCATAGAGGAGGAACAAGCAGGCTTTTTGCCAGACAGACAAATAAGAGACAACTTAAGGACAGTGATCAATGCTATTGAATACTACGACAAGCGTTGTGACAAAGAGGTTGGTTTCCTCTTTGTAGACGCTGAAAAAGCGTTTGACAATTTAAACTGGGACTTTATGTTTGCCACTATGGAAAAGCTACAACTGGGAGAAAGATTCGTCAGAGCAATCAAGGAAATCTATAGAGACCAGACTGCAGCAATTGTAGTGAATGATGAATTGACCAAAAAATTGACGATTAGTAAAGGAACAAGACAAGGTTGCCCGTTATCTCCATTGTTGTTCATTTTAGTATTGGAGATTCTGATGATACAAATTCGACAAGATGAGGAAATACGAGGAATAAAAATAAAGGACTATTCATATAAGGTCAGAGCATTTGCAGACGACATAATGTTAATTGTAGAAGACCCACTGGAGAACATGCCAAAAGTGATAGACAAGATCAAGGAGTTTGGAGACTTGGCAGGTTTCTTCATTAACAAAAAGAAGTCAAAGATATTATGCAAAAACATGACTAAGCAGAAACAACAATTGTTAATGGAAACAACGGATTGTGAAGTAACTAGTAAGGTGAAATACCTGGGAGTTGAGCTGACTGCAAAAAATATAGATTTGTTCAAGAATAATTATGAAAAATTATGGACTCAGATAGAGAGAGACTTGATCAAATGGAATAGATTGAACCTGTCATGGTTGGGCAGGATTGCAGCAGTTAAGATGAATGTGTTACCAAGAGTAATGTTTTTGTTACAGACAATACCAATCATCAGAGACTCTAAACAATTTGAAAAATGGCAGAGGAAAATATCAGATTTTGTTTGGGCAGGCAAGAAGCCTCGAGTGAAAGTAAAAGTTTTACAAGATGCAAAGGAGAGAGGCGGAATGCAGCTGCCCAATCTGAGACTTTACCATGATGCAATCTGCCTAGTTTGGCTAAAAGAGTGGATGACATTAAAGAATAAGAAACTATTAGCCCTAGAGGGATATAAAAAAATTTTTGGATGGCACGCATACCTATGGCATGACAAAGTAAAGGTCAACTCGATGTTCCTGCATCATTTTGTAAGGAGAAGTCTATTTACAATCTGGAAGAAGTATAGAACCTACCTACAAGAAGGAACCCCCTTGTGGGTGGTTCCATATGAGGTGATAGATCCGAGAGCTGTGGATAATGAACAACAATGTTTAACGTACAAAGAAATAACTAAGATTGAAGTATCTAAACTTAGAATAAAGACGCAAGAGGAACTATCACCTAACTATGATTGGTTCCAGTATAGACAGATTAGAGACTTATACAACTCAGACTTGGCAAAAGGGGGCATACGAACAGAGAACTCGGAACTAGAGCAGACCCTTCTTAAAGAAGACAAGAAAAGAATATCCAAGGTATACCAAGTATTGCTGAAATGGTATACTGAGGATGAGATAGTTAAAACACAGATGGTGAAATGGGCTATAAATTTCAATAAAGAAATAACAATGGAGGCATGGGAATACTTGTGGAAAACTACAATGAAGACAACGACATGTATCAATATTAAAGAGAACATTTTCAAAATGATCTATCGCTGGTACATGACACCAAAGAAGATTGCGCTAGGGAACTTGAATACTTCTAATAAATGCTGGAAATGTAAGAAACATGAGGGCTCCCTCTATCATATGTGGTGGTCGTGTGAGGTAGCTAGGCAGTTCTGGGGGGAAATAATAAGAGAAATGAGTGAAATTTTACAGTTTCAAATAAATAAGAACCCAGAACTCCTGCTGCTAAACTTGGGAATGGAGGGAATTCCAGCCCATCATAGGACGTTGATTTTTTATATGACTGCAGCAGCTAGACTTTTGTATGCGCAGAAATGGAAAGTACAAGAAGTACCAACTATTGAAGATTGGATCTACAAATTGCTGTATATGGCTGAAATGGACAAGATGACAAGAAAACTGAGAGATCTGGACTCAGGGCAGTTCAACACAGACTGGGAGAAGCTGAAACAATACCTGGAGAAGAAATGGGAGGTGGGAGGAAAACTGTGGCAGTTTGAGAACTACTGAAATATAATAAAAGTATAAAAGAGAGGGGTGACTTTACCGGGGGAGGAAGAGAAATGTGAATTTATAAGCAGTTAGATTAATTGATTGAGATATATATAGATATGTATAGGTCAATTGATAGAGAATAATTAATGATAAGGTTTAAACATGAGGATTGACTAACTAACAATATTTTCTTTCTTTGACAAGATTTATATGCACCAAACTGAATGTATAGAAGAGTTAAATTGATTGAGTATCTGAGGAGTTATATAGAATTACCATAAAAAGTTGAAATGAGTAATATATAGAGAACAAATCAAATTGTTTGATTTAAATGTGGGAAATTTTTATGGTTTATGATATATAGGTTTATGTAGAATTACTCAAAACTGGAAAATGGGATAAATTGTTTGTCTAAAGACGTATAGTTTGGGTGTATAATAAGTAAAGGAGTTAAAGATGTACTGCTTAATATATTGGAGAATGTATATCTGTTTTAGACAGAGGAACTTAATAGAAGTAAGGGAAAAGGGACAGAGGGTGGGAAAGCTGTTGGAAGTCAACAAAAGGGGGGAAAGGGAGGGGGTTAGAAAAGAAAAATTAGGGGAAAATTGACTGTAATGTAAAAATAAAAATGTTCTAACCCAATAAAAATTTTTCAAAAAAAAAAAAAAAAAGAAAATTGTATTAGACTTTGCCACTGAACTCTTGATTTATTTTGATATAATTTAAAAGAATTTTTAAAGGCCATACTGGGCATCATGGTTTTTTCTTGGTGGTTTTTGGATATCACACCTCAAGCTATGAGGAAAATATTCTAATTCATAATCATGATGATTCCAAGTATCACTTATTCCAGTATAAGTTTTCATATTAGAGCTCACTTCAGCAGATGCATGAAATATTCAACCACCCCCCTGCTTCCACAACCATTTTCTCTCACCTCACCTCACCACAGAGCCCTGACACACTCAACAGGAGCCCATATGGCAGCTTCTTCCCATGCCTGCACTGTTTCCATTTCAAGGAGAGGCAACAGTGATGTGACAAAGAGCCGTGCTGTGGCTCCCTCCTTTGTAGTCTGAGGTTTCTCCTGTTACCTTTATGGTGTGGAGACAAACCTCACTGGCAGCAGCTCCCTAGTAACAGGGATAACACGAAAAGGGAGTCTTAGACAGGGCCAGATAGACGGAGAGCTTAACTGGACAAAGCTGATGTTTTGAATCCTATGGATCTGTTCCACTAATGGAGGCTATTTCTTCCAGTGCAAGGTACTTTTTCCTGGTATATTCAGGAGGCTCTTTTGCTGGAGACTTGTCATGCTTCAGGGGAAGGTGCCTTGGGTAAGAGAAAGGCACCATTTTTAGCAGAACAGATCCATGGAATCAAATTCGGATTTGTGAAGAAGGACATGTGGTCAATAGGAAAGAGATGAGTGGCAGGAAAGAAGGTTCTGGCTTTGTCAGTGTTGATGCAAACATGCTGGAAGAGAGAAGGAATAAGAAGTTCTTGTCTAAGTATGTTGAAGTCCCACTAAATTATGCATACACACATTCTATTAAAAATCAGTGGGCCTTGTACATGCACTATCGGTTGCAGTATTACCACTGCAATGTATATATACATACGGCAAACTATTTTCTTTTTCTAATAAGATGCTTTCCTATTTTCTAGTCTGGCCGATAGCCAGTTTCTTCGTGGAGACAACTGGATTTTTGATGATGATAAACCAAAACGGCAGCATTCAATGCTGAGAAAAGTGAAGCGATTTCTGAGTGTCCGTGAAGAATCCCCTGTCCCAACCAGGAGAGCCTACCAAAGGCAGTCAAGTGAAAACTCTGTTTTTTTCCCATCTCATGAGTTGCATCACATTGGCAATTTGCAAGAAATGCACTCTAGAGGGAGGCTTTTATCCTCAATTGGCAGGAAAACCCATGAATGGCCTGATAAGAATGCCAAGCACCCTGAAGGCATGGATCTAGGGATCATCAGAGAAACTAGTAAGAATGAACCCACAGAGATATGCTATCCATCCAGTCTGGATGACAGCATATCCAAAACGGATTCACCAGTCTTAGAAAATATTGTTACTGAAACAAAGGACAATGAATCCAGGTTGGGTTCACAAAGAGACAATACCACTAATATCCTGGCAGAAGAGGATTCTGGAAGTCAAAGTGAATCAAACCCTGACTCGAAAGGAATGGCATTGATCCTGTGTGAGCCACACACCAGTGCAGCAGATTCTCCAGTGTCTCCTTCAGAAATGGCTCCACTACATATGGACTTCAAGCAAGAGGATTCATCCACAGGCATGACAGACAGAAAGCTATCCGAGTCCCTTCAAAGTACAACATCTGGCGACACCACAGAT
This sequence comes from Eublepharis macularius, assembly GCF_028583425.1. Lineage (NCBI taxonomy): Eukaryota > Metazoa > Chordata > Lepidosauria > Squamata > Eublepharidae > Eublepharis > Eublepharis macularius. The sequence continues at coordinate 63,290,478 of NC_072798.1, forward strand.
AATCAAATGTGGAAATTTCCTCCTTTTCATAGTCAACCTATGGTATCCTACACAAAAACTGCACCTGTTTTAACAGAGTCTGGAATAGCCTTCAGAAAAGGCAGCATAAACACTGAAAACAGTCCAATGGCTGCTCCTGTTGCTATAAATAAATCTGACATTCTCAATTTGCTGGAACAACTAGACACTAAAGAAACTGATATAGTTGAGTTTAGCAATGAAAAAAATAAAGGAAATCTCTGACAAACCAGGAAGTACCAAATGTCTTTCACTATGGACTCAGCATTCAGAATATTTATTTTAACATCTCACCTATAGATTAATTCCATCATCCACCTCTGTGCACACAAAGCACATGCTGTTTATATTATATATTTTCAGTTTCTGAGTTTTGATACAGCAGTTCAAAAATGTTGATACTTACTGTTCCAAATGCATATTCCCTCGAGGCAGTGGTTCTGTTATGGGGAAATCCCTCCCTTTCCACATTTATTAATATTAATTCTGTTTCCAACATCTACCCCTCTGTCAAAAGTCTAAAAATCCACAATAGTTTCTCAAATACATCTTGAAGCATTTTTGCTCAGCGAGTTCTAGTCTTAATTCAAATTCATCCATCTCCTCATTGATGGATAAAAATTAGTTTCCTTTCACTAATTTCACATTTTATAAAAATAAGTTTATAACTGCTCAGTATCAGAGTAAGTTCCTAAGTTTCCATCATATCATCTTTAATTAGTGCTGCTGGGATCTTAAATTAGAAAGGGAGCTACAGAACTCTTTTCAAGGCCTCCTACAATGGAAGAAAGTCCAGTCCAATTCAAAAACGTGTGCAGGAACTTTGAAAAATAGCATCCCTTCACATAAATATTACACTAAATTGCTCATATGAAATAGGATAGTTTTTCTTGGATTAACCTTTGGCTTACCATTCTTACCCTTTTTCGTTCTAGTTTAGGACCAAACACTTTGTTTTACCAGGATACCCATGATAGATATCCTGGATTTTTTATTTTACTAAATGCAGCTTTGAGGGAGAAGCCCTGCTAAATTGATCAGCGCAAGCAGGGCACAGACTGGAGACGATCCTTTGCATTGTTTTACTGATCTAAATCACCCCCTCAAGTTGTTCCTTTCTTAGCAGGAGAAAAATACAGGAACATTTATCCTGCCAATATGTTTTTCTTCCTTTTTGGGAAGCAACTTTTACTATACAATCCTAAACAGAGTTAGTTTTAACCTTCTAAGACCATTGAAATCAATAGTATTAGAAAGGTATAATTCCGCTTAGGATGGCACTGTAAGATTGAAAAAATTATGGGAGGAAAAGAGTAAACAACCACATTCCTCTACGTCATCGCTGTCATAAAATTTATCAGGTCTCCACAAATGCATTTACAGTGAAATCCAAAGAAGAATTACTCCAATCTAAGCCAATTGAAATCAATAGGCTTAGATTGGAGTAACTCTGTTTATGATTTCACAGTTAATTTTAAAAGTGTGGAGATTAGTCATGACTTTCTTAACTTAAAGTGTATCTTAGCCCTTAGTAATAACTCAAGAACTCTAGAAATCTTCTAGGAAGGAAAAACAGTCCTAATGCATTGTCATGTTATTCACTAGTCCACAAAAGCATAAGCATAGTGGCCCCTTGGTTAGATAGCTATGCACCGGGGGACATTTTCATAAGGCGAAGAACGGGCAACTTCCCATGTTGAGATGTACTTTATGAAAAATAGTAGTGTATTGTTCTGAAGTTTGTTCTTTAACAATCATTTGGGAGAGGATTTGAGTTGGCAGAGAATACAGACTAAATAACCCCATGTTCCTTCCAATTCTTCGTGTCAATAATTTTCTAGTTTTGTCAAATGGTAAAGAGCACTGTTTCACAGAATAAAATGAGGGCCTGCAACATTCTTTGTTTTGCAAGAAGAAATATATCTAGGCAACTGTGTGTTGTTTGCTTGTTTTTAATACAGCTCATTTACACTGGGGCAGAGATCAGATAAATCACTTCTGACAACTGAAAATGGTGATTCAGAAACATGCTGAAGCAATGATATATTTGCAGTAAGATCTCCTGTAATGCCACAGACATCACTTCTGGAGTGCACTGAAGACTAAGCTCAATCTCGTAACATGCAGGCATTCCAGCCTCAAATGAGAAAATCTTCCCAATCGATGGATCTTAATCCATTCATTAACAAGCCACTAGCCCAAAGAGTGCCGGGCTGAACAGCCATAAAGTGTGTGTCTCTGGCTACCCCTTGACAGGATTTATTAATCTTTTGTTTAGCCGATTCTTCTGTCTGAATGCAAGCAACAGGCATGCTAGATTGTCAGGCAGCTAAAATAATGAAGCTTTAACCTACGCATACACTAGAAGAAGATAAATGAATAGAGGCTTTTATATAATCTACGAAGATCTTCTGTGGCATAGTTCTTGTTCTGCTTTAAGTAAGGCTGTCCTGTATACAATGATCATTCCTTTTGATATGTTTTCTGCCTCATCAGAGATTCTATGTCAAACCAAGCAGCATGCTGATGAATTCAGTGACTTTTGGAAAGAAAGAGGTGTAAATCAAAGTAAGTAGCAAGGGTAATATAGTTTCTCACAAACCCTTTGGAGATTTCCACTCCATTACATCTGGATTTGACCTTTTTAAGCCTCACAACAAAGAGCAGTTCCTTTGTATTGTGCAATTAAGGTCTTCCCTCCCCCATTCCCACAGCTTAAATTCTTAACAGAACACAATATAAGCAAAATCACTTTTATCTCTTTTTTATTTTATTTCACTTATATCCTACATTTCTCCTCATTGGGGGCCCAAAGCAGCTTACATCATTCTCCTCTTCTCCATTTTTTCCTCACAACAAACCCTGTGAGGTAGATTAGGCTAAAAGTTTGAGACAGGCCCAAGGTCACCCAGTGATATTCCATGGCAGAGCATGGAAGAGAATGTGGGTTGCCCAGACCCCAGTCTGTCAGTCTGGACATTAAACCGCACTGGCTGGAAACAAACTGGTCAAACAAAGTGGAAAAAATGACAATTCCAGAAGTTGTTTTCTTGATCAACTTTAATTCATGCGTACAACTGAATCTAGAAATAGAGCTAACAAGCAAAGCAGGCATTCATGAAAAACACAAGTTTTGTTTATCAGTCTGGGATCATGATAGATTTGAACACATTTGACCTTGTGAAAAGGATCTTTCCAGAGTGAAAACACAGATCTGTATCTGAAGATGGGAAATTGATATAATTTTCATAAATGACTCTTAAATTGGTTTAGGTGATTATCACATCCAAAATTTAAATTTAAAACCAGCATTGGCTAGAATGTACAGGCTTTTTAAAAAATTGCCTCTCTTCCACTTTCTATCCTATCAGTTAACAATATGTGCAAGTGTTACATTATGGATCAAAAGACATTTTTATCATATCCATAATCACATGAAAATAAAATAAAAGGTGACATTGTCTACTCATAATGCAACACATAAAATTGTTCCAGATAAGCCAGAAACAATGACAACAGGGAGTTGTCCCTGTGTGGAATTCAGTAGGACGGACTTATACATTGACTGCATTATTTCATTATTTTTCAATACTGCAGCTGGTGGTTCAAGAAGACTTTGGAGCTTCCAATCACTGATTTAATCATAAATGAACATATCAATTGCAAACGCAGAGAAACAGCACTACAAAAGTTGATTCAAGAATGTGAAGCCTACCCCCAAATAGTTGTATATATTATACACAAAGCAGGATTACAGGTATCAGGAAAAAGTCTATTAATACATATATTTCTAATCTGTCCAATAACTCTTCAGCAAGCTTCCTTTATGAACAGGTTTTGCAAACCCAACTCTGTCATTCCCACGATCAAAAATACAATAATAACTTGCCATAAAGACATCTCCGAGAATCCATATTGGTACATAGCCTTTGCCAACAGTCAAAGCCTGAAAACCAGAGATACACTCCGGTTCTTCTCTTGGGCCTTCCTGTGGTACAAAAACAAACATGTCACTTTTGTGTTGAATTTCCATGTGCAGAGTCAAAACTAGGGGACATGGTTTGTGAACATATTGAACCCTGCCCCTTTTTGGTGATTTTTCATACCACTTTGAAGTGCAAAGATATTCACAGGGAAGAGGAGTGAAGATCTTGGACAGAAAAAAGATTTTGTCCCTACTACTGAGGAAACTGAAGCCATATTTCTTTTCCCAACCCAGTTGTGTATATTTAGCTAATTAGGGCAGGTGAGATGGGAATGTACATTCAGATGCACATCCAATTCAATGTAAATGGACAACATCAGGATGTGTACCGAAATGCAGATGTTGTCCCTTCCATGCTGCATTACTTTTATCAGGGCCTACATATTTGGGATGAATGTTTTTCCATCCCTATTCTTCCTCAGTTAGAACTATACAAGAGGAAAGCTGGCTATTCAAGTTTATGGAAATCTATGGTAGGCAGATTTACAGTGCAGTTCTATGAGTCAGTGAGCTCCTACAAAGCTTTTGTAATGTTAGAGCAGCCTAGCATTGGTACACTGCATTGGAATGATCTAATTTCTGTACAGTATTTGCACTCAGGGCCTCATTCTACAATGTCTCTCCCCTCACGCCATTCTTAAGAGCCCACATTGACTTGCAGTAGTACTTCCCCTACTCTACTGCCATCAGGTAGTTGAATCTGGTTGGCTAGGCGATACTGTGATACCATCATGCTCACTATGTTATACCTGTCTGGCTAGGATGACTCAGGGCCAAAATACACATTACATTTGACATGTGTTGGGACACTGGGGCCTGACCCAACTCGTAGAGTGGAGACTAACCTTTAAAAACATTTATAAACATCTTCCTCATCCTGCATGGCTCCAAACTCTGTGAGGAGGAAAGAAAGGGCACCATGTTTCCCTCCTGCAGTTTTCATCAGCAGAAACGTGCCCTGAGAATGGACACGTGAGAATGGGGCGAAGAGGCCACCCATAGCTGTTTCCCCTGGCAAAAGAATGTGTGGCAGGGAAGTATGAAGCCCCTCCTTCTCCCTTGCAGCATTTGGAGCTGTGTGGGGGTGACAAAGACATAAAGGTTAGTCCCCATTATAAATTTTGTAACAAGTTAAGTCAGGCCCCTATGCCCTGACAAGTGTCAATTTTAAAGTGTATTTTGGCTCTCAGTAAAGAAGCCCTCTACATGGCTTTAAAACTACATTTGGAGGCTGCATTTAGAAAACAGAAAAACCACTACACTTTTAAAAGACATTTCTTACCCTTCTTAAAAACCACTTTTCATGTTGAAAATCACAAAGAAATTTCAGAATGGCACTAATTTCTATTGAATTCAGGATATGGCCAGCTTTGAGAATTTAAGTACATACCTTGATTATATACTCTTCTGCCGTTAAAGTGAATTCTTTCCCTGAGATGGTAAAGGTTATCTGAGGCAGGTATGATAGTCTTCCGCAGTCTACAACATACTGTAACGTAAATGAATTTGTTCCTTGACCTGAGGGTTATGTTGCTATTTGAACAAATACATCAACATTATTAAATGCTACACATCCCTCTCGGGCTTTTGGAAAACTCACAAATCAGGGTATGACAATAATGCAGGGCCTCTGATCTTGGCATCGGGTAACAGAGGTACTCTGCCTTTAATCAAGGTGGGCCCATTTTTAGCATTTTTGGCTCACTGATAAGCCTGACCTCTGTGATAGGCAGACTTACATTGCAGTCCTATGAGCCAGTGATCTAACACAAAGGCTTATGCAGCATTAGGGCATAATATCATCAGTGCAGTGTATTAGAATGATCTAATCTATGTATTTTCACTCAAGGCTTCACTCTGTAGCATCTGTCTTCTAACCTCCCCCCTTTTAAAAGAGCCCAAACACCCCCCATGCTGCAGTCTCAAGCAGGATTGGGTCGCCACAATATTTGTAGAGTGAGGGAATTCCAGTGGTAACATGGTGGTGGCATCCTCAGGGCGTCCCCAAGGACACTGTATTGTCTAGTTTGGCCCTGTGTCTCTGAGCAGTACAGCTGTGCCAAGCAAAGTCCGTTTCTCCAATGTAGTACGTACAAAGAAGTGGCAGTAAAGGGGTAGCCATCTTATCTTTTTTTAAAGCCACAGGAACTGTAGGTATTAGTTCAAAACTGAACTGGCCAGAACTGACAGCAAGGGTTGATGTCCACAAGACAAAGTTCACAGGTTGGGGACCCCGTCTCAGTCATACAAGATGGGTGTGTTCATCTCTCTTCCTCTTGTTTGCTGCTCCTACTCTGGTTGTGGCCAGAGCAGTGTGCTGAAAGGGTTTTAACCACACACACCCCAGTTATCCTGAACAGAAATGATTCAGAGAAGGAGCTATTTGACCCATTGCAACAGTCCAAGTAGATACGCATACCCAGAGTTATTTGTTTAACAAGTTCGTAGGTTGGGCCCAGGATTCAAAACATCTCAAACCCTGTGAATTCCATCTCATGGAAATCATCCCTAAAAATAGTAAGAGGACAGGGCCAGCTAGGCATAGGACTGCCCTTCACTATTAAGATGCCAAATATACAGAGGTGGCAATTAAATGAAAAGTCACCAGTGAATCTGGATAAACATAAATGGAATGTCTTCTAGATGGATCATTTAATAATTTCAAGAGTGAGTTCATGGTTTTGTTTTGTTTTTCTGAAAAGCACTTGGAATATGTGAAATGCATTACAAGTCAAAACCCCAGCAGTCGAACTTTCTCAAATGCATGATTACATTATACTTCTTCAGATGATATCCCAACCTGAAAAAGGTTTCAGCGGAACTCACAACAACCAGATCTGTGTGCTTAAGGTCACAGGCAGCCTGAAACATACCACGAGATGGCAGCATCTCCTTGCACCACAACTATATATGTGTTGCTAGCTCAAAAGATTCCATTCTCGAGCAGAGAAAACTATTTTCCATTAAATTGCAAGACAAGCAGGAATTATAAAGTCTACTCGATCAAATGAGGAAATCAACAAGGTTGCAGACATTAGGATATTGTGAGGAAACAGACTGCATGGAAGCTGAAGGTGGGGCTCTTTCTCTTACTGGTGACCAAACACTTGTCGTCACAACTTGCCAGCAACGAGCACAAGAATGAACCATTGGTGGCACTGAAGGCCACAGCACAGAGAAAAATGCCATCCTAGACTCCGTGCTGATTCCTGGTTCACCACTACATGCAATCATCTGCATGCATTCATTTATTTGGCATGCCACTGAAAATGTCATTTGTTGAGTATTTGTGGTAGTGTTCCAAAAAGCTGGATCCTGCACATGATGGCAGAATATGCCTGGGCAGTAGGCCACAGAGTGGGATACGAATTGTGTGGGAGTTTCAGTTATTTTCCCTCATGCAAGAAAAAAGCCTGTGCACATATATCCACAGATGTTCAAATATGACTAAGTGTTACGAGTCCCAGATTGGGGCATATTGAGCCTCAGGATTATATTAGTTCCCAGGTCCTTTCAACATAAACCAACGAGTGATAAAAGCAATTAACCCATAATATGATTATGATAAAGATATTTCCCTCAATTTTTCACTAATATGCCCCACCTGTATCTTTTTCATTCTTTGAGTACTGGTTCTTTTTTTCTTCTAAGAAAAATAATGGGTTAGAGCCCACCAATCCATTCCATTAGTGGAAGTGCACCAAAAGAAGGCTCTTTCTACTGGAGGAAAGCACCTCTGCTACAGGAATGGCTCCATGGGATTCAACCCAAGCCAATATGTATTGATTTATCCATCATTAAATCATCAGGTTTTGTATTTCCTGTGCTCCCCAGGTTTCCCCACAGACATGTTTACCTCTCCATATGGGGTTGGCCGGGCTCCGATATAGCGGTGCAGTTTGATTATTTCGGTGGGTGGGCCAGTAATAAGAGACGTGCCCGAATCTACAATGGCGTTACAGCCATTGAAACATAATGCCACTTGCCCTTGGATTTTCACACTGGATTATGAGGGAAAATAAGAAAGGAACACATATGAATAAACTTTAAATGGGCTGCAAACTTATGAGAAATAGCATTAATAAAAGCAAGCAAAACTATGTAAAAACTGTTATTCTTCAAAAAGAAACAGGAATCTTGTGGCATCTTAAAAACTAACAATTTTATTCTAGCATAAGCTTCTGTGAATTAGAGCTCATATGTAATTAGTGAATTCTTGCTATACAGGCATTTTATGAAGGAGGTATAAAAATAAACAGTGGGGTCAAATCGCCTTTTACTGCAAGAAGCACAGAGTAAAACAGAATCACATAAAAGTTATATCTAATCAATCATCAATATATTTAATTTTCAGCTTGGCAAATCTGAGGATTCGTAACTCCATGGATCAGGACCACATTGACAGAAGGGAGATGTTCCTCAAAACTTAGATTTCCCCCCACAGGTTTGCAGAAAAAATCTGAGATCTTAAAAAAGAGGGGGATCCAAAAACCCTAAAAACACAGAGTCGTTGCCTGCACTCGCAGAGACGACTGTGTCCTGGAAACCTCCTTCATCTTGCCCAGTGCTGAGGCCGCTTCACTGAAAGAATGCAGGCTACCCAGGCCAAGCTGCTGCCACTCCCTCCAATGTCACTGAAACAGCCACTAAGGCAGCAGTGCTGGAGGCAGGCAGGCAGGCAGGTAAGGAGAAGGGCAACCCTCTGCCACCCCATCCCCTGCTGCTGAAACTGGCTCTGAGTTGTGCAGGCAGCCGGAGGTGGGCTGGCTGGGCAGGTGAGTCAAATCCCCTTTTTCTGTAGCCTCAGAAAGTGGCCGAGGACCAGGAGCTCCCCCCACCCACCCACCCACCCCGCATGTCCCATATGGCCACCACTGCAATGTGAGGCAGAAGACTGGACCACTTGGTGTGCAGCTACAGAGGCATATTGCTGGTGGCCACAGCAGTGAAAGGGGGGGGATGGCCAGGTAAGCCAATAGCAGGAAGGGAGTGGGTGATCAAGCTACCCCTCATGAGTCTTGCAGGGAGAGGAGAGAGAAAGAAAGAGAGGGGAAGAATGACAGAGAAGGGCCAGGGGGAGGGGTGGGGAGATGAGAGAGAAGGGCTGAGGGAGACGGAAGAAGAAGGGGCATGAGTGACAGAGAAGGAGTTGGGGAAGACAGAGGGGGGGCATGAGCAACAAGGAATGGGTGGGGGAGAGGGAAGGAAACAAAGAAAGGGAGAACAGGCTGTCCCCTCCCAACAAATTCTTTGTGGGTCCCTGCTTGTAAAAATATAAAGACCAATTACTAGCTATGCTAGTAATTGGTCTTTAGTATGCTAGTTAACACCTGTGATGGGGCCATGAAACACAATCCTGAAAATATAAACCTAACCAAAAAAAATACAGCCCCCATTATGCTAACTCGGGTAACACAGATTTTACAAAATAATTTATACTTATACTCAGATAAAAATGTGGGGTGGGGGGCAGATAATCTTCAAGTAACCTTGTCAACTGGCAAATCTGAAAGAGCCTTCAGCAGTGGAAGGGCAAACAAGCGCTTTGTCCATTGTTTCGCTACAGCTTAGCCAGAGGAGGGAAACTAGAGCAGCGGATGGGTATCATTATTCAAGCAACACATCACACACACAGCTACTCTAAATTTCACCTCACATCTACAGCAGCCTTCCAGCTTTTAGAAGGGCTGCCCTTTTTGCAGCTTAAATGATTATTTGAAGGATACTAATTAAGATGAAAGGAAACTGTCCTCCAGCCTCAAAGGCTCATTAAAGCTGCGTAGTGGGCTGCGTCTCTTAACTCCACCCCCCAATGGGGACGGAAGGAATTCTTTCATTACAGTACAATCCCCATTCCCAAATTCCAATCTTATGGCAAGCAGTTTGTCTTCCCTCGTTTGAATGGTTAGTGTCATCTCATTTTTCTGCTTGAGGCCCTTCTCACTACTTCCTCCACTTCCACTTGGACCTGAGGCAGTTAATCCTTCTTGTCCTCTTGGTGGTGGAGAGTGCCCTCAAATCATAGCTGATTTATAGCAACCCCTAGTGGGGTTTTCACGGCAAGAGACTAAAAGAGGTGGTTTGCCATTGCCTGCGCAACCCTCTTCGTTGGAGGCCTCCCATCCAATTACTAACCCAGAGCCGGCCCTGCTTAGCTTCTGAGATCTGACAAGATCAGGCTCACCTGGGCTATCCAGGTCAGGACTGTTGCCCTCTTAGGGTCATTCTAAACATTACTTCCTTCATGAGTTTGTCTCTGAGCCAACCTGGGCTCATGCAGACACACAACAGCTCTGGAGTATGATTTGTAAGAAAGAAAAAAAAAAGGAGACTCCAAATGGGCTTGGAAAGCTGCCGCCAGGAGGGAAAGGGGAGCTCCTCCCTTTCTCCCAAGCATCTTTCCCCATGGAAAAGCAGCACGGGTGGGTGGGTCCCATTTCTGCTGCCGCAGAAATACTCCCATATGCAGCAGCAGAAATGGGGAAACTCTTCCCCCACCCCGTACTCCCAGAAGTAACGTCATCACATTGGCACCAGGAGCGCATGTGTGCTTTGCATGCACGTGAGGAAGAACTTCCCAGAAAGTGGGACCTGGCAACCCCAGGCTCCACGCTGCCAGTATGCATGCAGCACTGGAGAAACAGCTGCTGGCAGTGCTACTTCAGACTGCAGGGGAAGAGAAGGCACTGCTTTCATGTGTGTGTGGGGGGGGGGGGATGTCTCTGAATGTGTGCCTTCACTCTGCCACTAAATGACTTTGCCTCACTATGCTGCTGTTCCTCTCATCATGTGTGCAAGGAAAAGCCACAGGCATGGTGTGCATCAACAGCAGGCCCTGGGGCTCATGATGACCCAGGAGGGTCCCATAACCTGGCCCATGAGTTGAAGACTGCTGAACGCCCACATGAAGCTGCCTTATACCAAACGAGACATTTTGGTTGGTCCATCAAGGTCAGCCTTGTCTACTCAGACTGGCAGCAGCTGTCTAGGGATTCATGTTGAGGCCTTTCATGTCACTTCCTACCTGATCCTCTTAACTAGAGATGCTGGGGATTGAACCTTCTGCATGTAAAGCAGAGGCTCTTCCATTCAGCCACAGCCCCTCCCCAAATGCTGCTGTAGGGCACATGTTGCGCACCATGCTATTTTTGAAGAGACAAGAAGGATCTGCTGTTCTGGCTTCCAGTTGGAGGTGAAGACAACAGGCAGGCTGGATGGGAGGCTCCCCCCACCCCCGCCAAATGATGCCTGAGGCAACTGCCCCCATACTCCTAATGGCAGAGTTGGTCCCACAAATAACTACAGGGCAGAATGAGGAATTGTCACTCTGCTATTTCATCATACTGGCTTTAGGGCCAGTTTTAGCACAGCTGTGTTTTTCCTTTCGTCGGGTCTTCCTGTCTTGAGATGAACTGAGATTCTTAGAATTTTTCTGTATGTTTGGGTATTCCCTATGGCATGCAGAAAATCTCCCTCTTATTTGTGAGTGGCTTGCAAATTCTTTGCATATTATCTCATGTAAGAATTCCTCTTGAGTTCTTGTGAGATCTCTTTGTTTCTTAAAATTATTGACTGTAGCATATATGTAACCTTCTCTTCCTATAACTCACTCTCACTTAACGGAATGACACACATAGGCCTTTCATTGGTAGCATGTTTAAATGGAGATCAGGAGATGTTCCCCCTTCTATGATCCCACCCCAAGATTTCTGTTCAAGCAGACTTACTTGTTAACTTCAATTTGCCAGTAGTTTTTCTCAATGACTTTAGCCCAGTGAATGGACCCTTTGTAGAGAGTATGGTCTATGCCCCCTAGTAGCAATTCGCCTCCGTCTTCAGCGTCGCCTGCACTAAAAACAAAAACAAAGGTTTGGCTCCTATACGGAAAGCTTGTGAAAAGAGTTAGCAAAGAAGACCTTCTGTACCTTGCCATTCTCCCCACAGCCCTCTCCACATCTTAACAATTCTGAAGGGAGACGCTTGTAACCAAAATGTTAAATGGCACGGGAGGGGACTCCAGTGAGGGAAGAAATTGGGTGAAATCATTACCTCTTTTCCACCAACAGTGGAGCAACCTCTCTTCCAGTGGAAGAGGCAGCAGGCGGACATGTTGTTTGATTCCATCTTCCACTGCAGTCCCTTTTGCTGCAGTGTTGTTTTTTAATGAGGATCCCCAGGCCCTAAGCAATGGATTTGCAGAGCGCAGCGATGGCTGCTCGGAAAAGGGCAAGTTCGGGATGAGTCACTCTGCCAACTGCTTCTGCAGCTCTTCCGTAGGATCCAAACCATAATATTTACATTAATTGATTAGCTACACAAACATGCTATCATGGTGTCACATGGAACTTAAGCAGGCATTATTTCTGGTTCAACCTTCTTAGATACCAACATAACTAAGCCTTCATATTTTCTAATAAAAATGTGATAGATACAGGGCTCATTTTAAGGGGGAACGCGCAGGAACGCAGTTCTGGCAGTTCCCCAAAGAGGTCACATGTCAGGTGGCCCTGCCCACCTGACTTTTGGCCGATTTTGGGCCCCTTTCAGCCTGGATTGGAGTCAAAATGACCCGGATCGGGCCTCTGACGGGTGGTGGATCACTCTCCCACTCAGCAGCAGCCCAATCCTGACCATTTTGGGCCCCTTTTCAGCCATTTTCAGCCCCTTTTTGCCATTTTGGGCCCAATTTCAGCCCTGAATGGCCAGAATTGGGTCCAAAACAGCCAGGATAGGTGATGTCAAGGGGTGTGGCATATGCAAATCAGTTATGCTAATAACACACTTTTGGTGATGGCAAGGGGTGTAGCATATGCTAATGAGTTATGCTAATGTGTTATGCTAATGAGTTCCTCCAGCTCTTTTTCTACGAAATGACCCCTGGATAGAAAAATGATTAAAAATGGCAAAAGAAACACAGCATTAGCCAAAACCAATTAATAGATAGGATCACAGATGGACATTTTAAAATTTAAGTAGATATTCCTTTACAAGGTTATCAATGTGGGATGAAATTACAACGGAATAATTTTAATTGTCTGCCATTACATCACAATCATTCCAGTTATTCAGGGCCATCTAATCCATACCTAAAATGTAACAGTCAGATGACATTAGATCAATAAAAAGAACAACACCTTACTTGGAATTGCATTATAACATTTTATTAAAGATCCACAGAAAATTCTTTAGAGATTATGGCCCCGATCCACAGTGCCCATCAGTAAGTTGCACATGTGTGGTAAGAGCTGTGCATACTCACAGTGACAGCGCTGGCCATTTGTACTGATCTCTTGTATGGGGGGGGGTGGATTTTTTATTCCCCACAGCATCTTTTGGGGTTACTAATGGCATCCAGCAAAGTGATCCATGTATGGAAACCAGCTTCCATGCATGGGTCACACTTGATGAACCATGGAGAAAATGCCATTATAGGCATAGTGAAATAAATGCAGAATTAAATATATCCTTCCTGATTGAAAACTTTGTATACAAGGAATTCCTGCACACATGGACTTCCTTTTCTCTCAGGCTCCTTCAATGAAGTAAATTATGTCAGAACTTCGTGATCAGAGAACTTCTGTGTCAACAAGAGTGGGGAATCTTGAGATAGGCCTGCCAGCAGAAGAATACCAAGGCTGAACTTCTGTTTCCTATCCTGCTTTAAGCATTTAAGTTTCAGTGTGGCCAGAGGCACAAGCCTTCTGACAAGAGATAAATGGCTTGCCGCCTGAGTGAACTAGCCCAGTGGTTCTGGGACCAGCCCATTAGATGAAGATGCTCTGCGTATTTTGTTATAGTTATTGTTGTCTAGATTGCATTTTGGTGTTTCTTGTAAGTCACTTTGAATTCACAGTGTAGATGAAAGCAAAATAAAAATGCATAAATAAAATGGAGTCCCTGCCCACATTCAATTTTTATCTTCTTTCGATACGACTGCCAACCTCCAGGAGGGGTCTGGAGTTCTCCAAGAATTATGACTGATCTTCAGACCACAGAGATCAGTTCCCTTGATGAAGTTGTCAGCTTCAGAGGGTGGACTCCATGACATCATGCCCCTGCTGAGCTCTCCTCTCCAAACTCTTCCATCCCCAGGCTCCGCCCTCAAAACTCTAGGAATTTCCCAGCCTGGAGCTAGCAACCCGGTCTGTCCATTATTTCCTTTAAAACTATACTGAGAAAACAACAGCCCTTCTTTTCACTGTAAATTACTGACCGGTTCAAGGTGAAAGAGAACACAGGCTCCTCTACCAGCTCTTGTTTGATCATGTTGTCAAATACTGGAAGTCCACTCCCAACTGCCAAGGATGGATAGCCCAAGCCCATCACTCCATCAAACTGAGCAAAGATAAAAGCTGAGCCAGGCTCCATGACCGACTCGCCAAAGTCCTGCGCCTCAATGGAAATGTTGCTGATCTGTTCATTCATTTGCCAAAGAGAAACAATATACAAAGTGAACAATCAAATGGTTTCTTTGTGGTAGGTTATTTGCTTCAGGCAGTTATATTTACAATTAATATTTTATTTATGCTGTAAAGTTATAAGACATAAAAAACATTTATTGTAAATGCCAAGTATTTGTTTCAACCAGAACCCCAGAAGAGCAACTTCTGCTCACACAAAAGGGGGTGGGTGAGCTCAGCCAGTTTCCTTTCCCATTGTAGCTCCTCACCCTATCCCACATCCTATGCCATTCTAAAGGGTCTCTTGAGGACCCTCAAGGCTGGCTTTTCAAGCGAAAGAGAGGGCTGCATAAAGGGAAAGCAGCAAAAATCCATTCGGCTAGCCTGTGGGAGCTAATGGTTTTCTGGATCCAAGTCAGTAAAAGTTAACCAATGTATTATATTTTATCTCAGTCTTGCTTTAAGGAGCACAGGATGACATAAATGTTTCTGGCGTTTTCCATTTTATCCTCACAACAACCTTGAAAAGATGTTTTGTTGTTACTGGAAATGAAGGACTATACAAAGTTTCTTGGTAAGCAGCATACCAGTCCTTTGGAGGAAACAGTACTGCCAGCAAGGTAGGTAGATCGGTTTCTATATCCTTCCTCTTTTTGGCTCTGCTGTCTCTTTGTTTACCTGGAATGCTCCTCTTAGGGACCTCCTTCCTTCCAGCTAATTCCTTCTCTTCTTGCTTCTTTGTCTAATCTCATTGAGGGCAAGATCTTCTCCCAACATCTCTCTCTATCCTAGCCTAGAAAGAGCTACAAAGCTGATATTTCCTTTCCTATCACAGTATAGAGCCGCTTAATAATAAAAGATGTCAATTTCTTTCATAAAGTGATAAGCCTTGTGTGGAAATTATTCCTAAGGCAGCCTCCTCCCTTCCACTGTGTTATAAGTTAACCGTTTCTCTCAGACCTAACATAATTAATTCCCATTCAGATATGCTATTTACCTGAAAGGTTCACCCCAGATGTACTGTCAAGAAAAAGATGCGGGGGGGGGGGAGCTTAAATTTGCATACAAGTTACAGTTACAGTAATTTTAAAAAACTAGTGTATAAATGTTTTGGCCACTCACACAGGCTCCCCCCCCCCACTTTTCCCAACAGCTGTCATTTCAAGTCTTTTTTCAGACAGCAACGGAAAGAAATAGTCATGATCCTGTCCAACAAGTTAAGTCTCTGAATTACACCGTGGTCTGTACTACCAAGAAAGCGAAAAGTTGCCAAAAGACAGAACAACTGAAGGAAACAACAGTTAAGAGTTTCACTCACCTTTACTGTCTCTTTGGCAGTGATGCCCAGCAGTTGCCCAGTACCATATTGCAAAAAAAAGGGTTGTCCCACATGTACATAGGTTTGCGAAAGAAATGACTTGAATCTTGAGCGTCTGGCTGTGAAAACAGAGCCCACTCTTAACCTTGGCATGATTTCCCCCAATATAAGGCATAACTTTTAGTTACTTATTATAAAAATGCTCCTCACAGAAAAGAAAAAGCAACTGGAGAAATACAGGTTCATTGGCAAGCACTAGGCCAGTTCAAGGGCTTATCTGGTGCCACAGCCACCCAGGTCTAAGCCGAGCCCCGCCCTGGGCCATTGCTGTAAAGGCTCAGTGAGATCTGGGGGAGCAGTGAATCAAGTGGACGAGCACAAGTCAAGCCACCCCTCTCTTTGGTACATCGGTGCCTTCCTTATTTTGCTGCCTCAGGCAGTTGCTTGGGTGACTTGCTTGGAGAATTGACCCTGATAGAGCAGAGTCAGTGTCCAATTCTGGGTTCTAAACTATTTGGATACAAATGGCTATTCAAATCAAGCAGCCCCATTGCCTTTCCATTTCTTTCTGTTCATACTATGGCTTTAGGACAAAACAGGGACCATTCCAGCACATTTGGCACTCGGTGTTTTTTTGAAGTGATCCAATGAGTATACACTGGGGAAGTTACATCACAATCATATCCCAAGAGGGTGTTCAGAACCTG
This sequence comes from Eublepharis macularius, assembly GCF_028583425.1. Taxonomy (NCBI): domain Eukaryota; kingdom Metazoa; phylum Chordata; class Lepidosauria; order Squamata; family Eublepharidae; genus Eublepharis; species Eublepharis macularius. The sequence goes on from NC_072798.1 coordinate 63,306,906, forward strand.
CATGCTTACACATTTGTCCTGTAAAATGTTTTGCACTGTAGTTGCAATCATCAGGAGGGGGAATGACCTTACCCAATGTTTTATACAGCTATGCAGTTCCCATGGGTAACCATTCCACATGTATGTCCTCATAGATGCCTTCAAAAGTCATTCTGTGAGTGATAAACATCATGTTGGAATTAGTCCCTTGTCCATCATAACACACCGAGAACACAGGACTCCCTTTAATCTGGGGGACTCAAGTCAATCCCAAAGTTGACTATGTGGTGGACTATCTGCTTTTACTCTTGCAAAAATAAGGGTCTAGGAATCTATCCCACCCACCCCGATGACAGCTGCACATTTCCTTAACTAAAGCCCTGAGTAAAATTAAGGATACATATACGGAAATTCCTGCCTAAGTTTTACTCTCATCTTTTGGTAGCATTGTAGTAGTTTTCACTAAATGTAGGAACTCCTCATTAGAGTCATGAGGCATACTCACACATTACACAAAGACGAGTTTGGTTTGGACGAAAACCCATCCCACCTTGTGTTTAACATGTGACTGTAACCTCACCTTTAAAATGGGGGAGGAAGTGCAAATCATCTCCTGTGTGCATGTGGAGGCACGAGGGGTGTCTTCATCTCCCCCCCCCTCCTGCATGCACTTTAACTAGGCAATAAAGGCCATGGATGAAGACTATTTGCATTATGGATGATTCCACTCATCTGCAAGGAAGATCTTTGGCAGACCTGTGGAATTGTCAGTAACACAACTAGCCCTTCCCCACAGCCTTTCTTGGCTTTTTAGAGTGCCCATGAGAGGTATGAAGACTCTCCTTGTGCCTCCACACAGGAGATGATTTAACCCTCTCTGTGGTTTTAAAGATAAGCTTACAGTCACACTTTATACAGGAGGTGGGGTAGGGTTTTGTCCGTATAACATGTGAGGAGACCCTTACAAGAATGAGGGCAATAATCAAATGTATAAAAAAAGGTCTAACAGGTTAGATTCAGTGGGTTGGATCCAACCAGCATGCCTAGTGATGAAAAAAGATGGAAGCATCCTCTTTAACCATCAAAAAGTCTCTGCAGGGAACCATGGGTCCTGCATGTACAAAAGCCATGTGAGATGGGGGCTGTAGTATAGAAGTGGAACTGGGTGAAACTGAGTGGAAAAGCTGACTGAATCCAACCCCATGTCAAAATGTCAAATGCTGACTCAAACCATTTACTTAGCTTACAGCTATACCAAAGCACTTTGTGCTGGATATTTATCTCCGATCAGAATATAATAGTGGTAATTATGTAGTATTACAATATTATGAAAAAAATATGAAAATTGGCAACCCTGTAAATCCAAGGTAGCTTGTAGCTTGTGGTAGCTTGTTCAAGTGAGTAGCTTGTTCAAGTGGTACAGTGACATCATGGCTGCATTCAGACATTACAATGGCTGTGATTTATTTAAACCATTGTTTATGGAACAAACTGCCCTGTCTTCCAAATTTATATAATAGATTCCATTTTTTGAGTAAACCCTGGTCAGTGTGCTCTTTATTCCTTAGCAGGGAGGCCACATACCCTCTCCTGCTACATCTGTGGCCAGGCAGCTGTGAAGGGTGGTACTCCAGCTGACACTGAGCAGATTACCTCAGTGAAAAAACTTGGCTCAAACTGACCCTTAGACACTTGATATTGCGAACTGGGTATCTTTGCTATTCAGTCTCCCAGAGTCAAATTCAGCATATCACTTCACTCTTTAAGTGCTGTATTAAGTTGGAAATGCTAAATTCCAGGCATGCCTTATCAGAACAGTATACAAATTCTTCATGAGCAGGTTAAGTAATAATAATAACAGAAATGAAGAACTTAATACAGTTGCTCAGTAGTAATGGTTCCTGTCTCTCTCTCTCTCTCCAAATCACAAAACTGTTAGAAGAGACAAGCTAAGTTTTCATTTCTTGCATATCCAGGGCTTTTTTTCTGGGAAAAGTGGTGGTGGAACTCAGTGGGTTGCCCTCGGAGGAAAATGGTCACATGGCTGGTGGCCCCGCCCCCTGATCTCCAGACAGAGGGGAGTTTAGATTGCCCTCCGTGCTGCCGAGCGGCGCGGAGTGCAATCTAAACTCCCCTCTGTCTGGAGATCGGGGGGCGGGGCCACCAGCCATGTGACCATTTTCAAGAGGTTCTGGAACTCCGTTCCACCCCATTCCTGCTGAAAAAAGCCCTGTGCGTATCTATTATGGAAATGCAAACATGCATCCGCATGCAACATAAGAATTCCTATGTGACTGTGCTTCCCCTTTCACTTCAATGTATGGAAAAGCTGCAGGCATGTATCCATGTGCAGAGGCTTGCCCTGTAATTGAAGTGAATCTAGAAAGAAGCCACATGTTTGTATTGGAGCCCTCCCTCCATATGCCAACAGGAAGCAGAGCAATACGTTTTGGTGCAATACGTTTTGGCAGTTTCTTGGAACAGGTGGTAAACAATGGTTGATATGTGGACATCTGCTGAAGACTCAAACTAGCAGTGAGATGGAAAGCACTGGCAGGGATGAGCCTTCATAGCTCTTTATTCCTCTCCCTGGGTTAGATTCAGACTAAATTTTTCATTAATGGAAATTTTCGCCAATTCCCCCTTTTCGCTGCAGACCCCCTCAGGGTTCCCTGTCCCCCAGATGTAGCATTTCATGGAGAACAATGGGCTGAAGTGGGGGCAGGCAGGAAAGTTCCATTGCACTCCTCTGATAAACATTCTGTGCTATCTTCCCCCTCTGGCCATCTGATGAGCTTTTCTGTTCCTCCAATCCATGTTTCACTCCACTTCTTGAGAACAACCCCCCTAAATTGCCTTCATTTGTGCTTACTCAGGGTAGACTTTGTAATAATTGGAGGTTCTGCTGCTTCAAAGCATTAAATGATATCATAATTCTTACTGCAAGCCTCGCTGGGACAATAACAGGATGGAACCCAAAAATTAGAAGAGCCAGTGTCAAACACCACGGTGAACGTCTGAGGTGGAGTGCCGATACTCACCACTCCATAATACTGGGCCTACAAGGAAAACAATTCATCAGTTCAATATTCAGTCCCCTCCCCACTTACAACTGAAGTCAATGCTCATGACTTGAGCAAAGAAAATCAGTGGTGCAAGTAATAAATTGATATAAATGTGAAACTCTAGATGGCTATTTAGATGTGGTCTAACTTCTCTGCACCACAAGTTGAAACTCCATTTAAAGATTCACATTAGAAATATGCACTAATGATTATCAATTAGATCATCTTGAAATGGTTAGGATAATGGAATGGTGGATCAGGAAGGAGGATCACTAGGAAGTTGTACATACTCAGACCCCGCTGATAAAAGAAACACCCCAAATTTCAAATCTGGTTTGACCAGCACATAGAAAAGGAGATACACAAGGAAGAAATATTATTCCCTCAGCATTACCTGAATGATTGGATTACAATCTGAATGGAGATAAAAGGAAGCCAAACGTTGAATTCTGATCCCTACATTATTTTCTTTAAAGAACATTCATCTGCGGGTTGAATGGTGGAGACCATCTCCCATCAAATGGAGAGGAAGAAATGCATGTACAGAAAAGGCATCTCCATGACTGTCTCCTCTCCCTATAAAATAGCACGGCAAATCCCTCACAAGTCTCTTTTCTTGCAGCTCAAGCTTTGCAGCTAGAACCCTGAGACTATTCATTGGCGACCTCTTTGCTCCTTCTTCTATCACTCCTGCAAAGGCACACACAACACAACAACCCAGCTGATCAGAATGAGAAAGAAACAGACCCAATGAAAACCCATTGTCTGTTCATTGAAGCTGGCTGTGAGAGCAAGATTCATCTTTTGGCTGCAATCCAGATGCTGAGGCTACTCGAGTCATCGTTTGGATCACTCAGACCGTGTATTCCATGGCATTTGCATGACTTGATTATATTTGTTTGCCTTCTATTATACGTGTGTGCGCGCACCTCCACAATGCCTGACTTCAAATCGCACCATATAATTTAAATTATAAATAAGAAGTGCTGGGACTCATGTTTATCAAGAAATCATTCTTACACTTTCTGACATGGAAAATATTTCAATGTGTAGAGAGTAATTGTAACATATAAGTGTTGTAAGAGAGGGCTGCTGAGTGGTTGCTGTTAGGATCTCTAAACAAAGCTGTATAATATTTAAATATACATGTTCTTTTGTGAGAGACTGAGATCAATTCTCAGGGGAAAACTAATCTTTTCTAAGCCTCATTATGACAAGCGGCAATGAAGATGGGATTCTACTAGGTTTTCCACTCATGGCAGGAGGGAGAAAGAGTTCCTTTGGTCATAAAAAGATCTTCTGGAGAATCTGAAGGATCTTTCTAACACCATTGTTTCAAAAAGGATCACCTTCCTTCTCCCTCATGCCCCAGTAGAAAAGCTGATAGGGACCAGCCTGACATAGAGAAAGGGGGTTAAAATATTAAACCACCATCCCTCAAGTCACCAACACAGAAAACTCCTGTATCCACATTCCATTTCAGACTACTCAAAAGAATTTACGGCCGGGGAATTCAGGACCATACGCTGCATGAGATTTCATCAAAGTTCATACACAAATGTGTATCTACGGTAAACATCGGTAGGACGGCGTAATATTAAAGCTGCTTAAACAGCCTCTGCTTCATGGCTTTGTTGTACTATGTTAAGTGTCTGAATGGGTTCAGAAGCCAGACAAAGAATACTGTGTGCCAAGAGCTAATCTGTGCACTAGCGAACTTTGACTGAAAGACTTGATCAGTTTCCACCTCCATATCAGACTATAGAGCTGTGCAGCAGCCCCTCACACTTTATTTTTAGGAAAGGTTGTTTCAGGGCCCTGTTGCGGACTGTGAAATGATATTTTGTGCCAAAAGCAGATTCAGCATTTTCAGTATTGATGTCTTATTGATACTGTCATTGATTTTTCTGGGTAATTTATGTTTTGTACATTTCACAGGCTCAGCAAAGCCTAAAACAAAACAAAACAACCCACCAGGTCAGAGAGGAGGCTGTAAGTCTGCTTCCAGTGTGATTTCCACTCTCCTCAACATGAAACAAGAGCTTTAATTCCAGCTTCTAAATAGAATGTGAGGGAGCAGCAAACAGAGGAGCAAGTGACTTTTGCAAAGATGCTTCCAGGTATCTTTTTTTTTTAAATCCTGCCACCTCTCATCCAAAAGGATGCTGTTTTCCAAAATTCAGTCATTTTCTAGACGAGAAAACTGATTGATATCCTCTCAAACGGCTGCTCTGTACATCACAAGAACAACTCTTTCTCTTTGCTGTTTACTTTTTAAAAATTTTATAGAGTTAGATATTTTCAGATTATGATTCAGTTATATTTTAAGAAATATAATTTAAAAAATCAAACCCCTTTGAACCCTCTCCCTGCCTTTGGAAACCCATTGTCCTAGGAATGAACTGATGATCTCAATGCAATTTTACAGTATGATAAAATTACTTCAGGTGGATTCTGTACTGTTTTTTATTGGCATAATGGGTGAATATCGTTATTAAGACAAACTGAAATCTGGATTCATTCTCAATTTCAGTAATAATCTATAGGTGCCAATTCTATCCTAATTTCATTTAGGCTTATCAGATGCTTATTTGGAAAATGGCACAAATATTTTTTTAAAAATGTGGATATGCCCAGAATATATGGTTTTATAAGAACTCATATCTTCCAAAGTTCATAGCAAAGGGCAGATTCTCCAGGCTACCTTGAAAAAAACTGCCTTTATTCTTTTTCATTGTATTATGGGAGAACATACTCACATTCATGTAATCACAGAGTTTTTCTGTTGTAAATCTCACTAATGAAGAAAAGTCTGGAGGGTAGCAATGCAGGTACCTCAGTGCAGAAACATCAGGTTGATGATCTTTCATGAACTGCAAGAACTCTCCTCTCGCTCGAAGCTGTTGTTTGATAGATGGAGATCGAGCCAGAGGGATCCTGCAGCATAAATATATATTTTGGTGTGGTATACGGTGCTTACTAGGTGCCATGATTTGTACTGTTCTCGGGTTTTAAATATTGATAGTCACAATTTGCCAGGTCTGCCTGCTGAACCAGCCTTATTGAAATGATAAATGTGGCCTCATACAGTTTCTAGAATTCTTAGTGGAATTTTTAGAATTCTTAGTGGATTTTTCCAAATATTTGGATCTTGGACCATCCTAGAGCAAACATCTACATCTTGCAAATACCACGTTTCTTTAAATAAGATTCTGAAGTAGCAGACAGAATCCTTTCACGAAATCTTCTCACATTAATCCACATTCTAGTTTAAAACAGGCTGTACTGTACTGCAGTACACTCTGTTTGGGTCTGACCTTAAAGACGATTTGGAAACCTTGGCTGGTTGAGAATATAGTAATTTGTGTATTGACAGAGGCTAGCCATTGGAAACATATTTCCACAATCATGAAAGCTCTTCAAGAGATTATAGTTTGGTCTGAGCATAATTCAGTTACTGGCACTGATAGTAAATCCCTAAACAGCAGAACCACTTGCTCGCAGATTAACCTACCCTACCGTGAAGATCATCTCCTTCTGCATGCCACCCTGCCATCAGGAAAGTAGTGTTGTGGTACCCTAATTATGGAACTCCGTGTTTCTTTACATTTCCCTGGTGCCTTTGTTATCATCATTGTGTCAACTGAAGTCCATCCTGTTCACCCATGCTTTTAAAAACCTTGGCCCTGCTGATATTTATATGGCATCTTATTGTCAGCTTGGCTTTCCTGTTTCATTATTTTGTTTTGCTATTTTGCTTTAATGTTTGAAGTTGTTTTGTAGGACATTTTAACAGAAAAGTAAAAGAAATCTTAAAACAGTACAGATCATAAAAATATTCAAATAAGGCAGACACACCACCAAGAACACTTGAGACACCTGAAGTGCTTTCTTACCTTACTAGAGCAGTGATAGATGGAAGATAAGCCAGAATTGCTAGTAGAACCTTCATGACTTCAGTTGACTAGGAAGAAAAATAAGGCTGTTTCTCCCCCCCATAACCTCTTTTATACTTCACTAGATTACAGCCAGCTGCTTGCCAGGTCAATCAATGGTTGGCGGTTGGTACTTGGCAGAACATTTTGGTATGTGCGCTTAAAGTAATCCTTGATGTATGCAAATATTGCAATCCATTACAGCATATAACAAGGGGGAGATAGAGACCTGCAATGAAATATCAATCTGGATATATATACATAAATATACAGGATAGACATAGGCTATTTTTATCTTTCCAGGCATAGATGAGGGAACCCCAAAGAGATAACACACCAAATAATTATTTCACCTTGCTCCCTCAGAATGCAAGGAGCTTTCAATGTGAGGCCAAGGTTCAGAGACATCCCTGTTATCTATTCTATTGTTTTTAAAAGTATAGCTAGAATGCTGGGAAGCAACAAGTCACGGGAAAGGAAACACGGTAAGACAAAGAATCATCAACTTCTTGTGGCTGGATTACTTGGCAATGGTAACAGGCATTAGAAACAATGCAGGCCTGCTTCTCTCCTTGTTGTCTCCTTTGCTGACTACTCTTTTAGGCTGCTATTTCCTCCAACAGGAATAATGCTTTCCTGAGCAAGAAATGCTTAATCTGTTCCTATCACCCTAGGCACCAACCCAGCCTCTGTCTTGCTAACCTCAGGTCTCAGAAGCACCTCTTCTTTAACAAGCTACTTCCTGTTAGATATCCTGTCCTGGTGTGCCAGTTGAAACAAGAGCTACCACCCAGAAATGCCCTGATTGCATCCATGCCATTGGCCTTTTTGTTGTCTTGCGGGATATGTCTGTATCAGCCGGCTTTATTCTCTGTTTTGCCAGCCCCACAAGCACGGATGAAGAACATCAGACTGGAGAGGTGAGAAAATGGCCAGGCAGAGAGAGAGAGAATTTGTGGGTGGTGGGAGTATCTCTAAACCAAGCTGTTGGCTGGTTCATTCTAATGGTAGAGTATTAGAGTTTTGGAGCCCTCTGCTTGTTTCTTGTCTCTGAATGTTTCTGTTTTCTGTCACATGACATAATGGGCTGTGATGTCGTGTAACTTCCTATCACATGCTTTCAGCTCAGTGGATACCAAGCCTAGGAAGGTTTGACAACTGGTCTAGCAGGTATAAAGAAGGCTAAATTATGATAGCATTCCAGGAGAAGATTGTTCTTTGCTAGCTTGTACCAATGCTGCTCTCAGAAGATATTTTAGGATATTTTTTAATGCCTGGATCTCATTAACTCAGTTCAAAGAGACTTTGGCAACACAGTGTGTAGCAATCTAAGGTCATTTTAACTTATTTTGATAAACTAGATTAATTATTAATCTGTGAACTATATTTTCCCTCCACCCAATATACTTTTTATTTTCAGCATAGTATTTAAGACTGAAGATATTGGGCAAGGGGATCTGATCTACAGAAAGACTTATGAAAAGAAGCATAAAGCTCCCAGGATTGCTATTCTCCATCTATTGCCATCTATTTCCAAAAGTTTCTATTTTACCGTTTTCTGATGATGCAGTTCTCCTATCAAGAAGAACTTCAGGACTGTCCTCTCTGTTAAAAGCTTTTGTCTCTCATAGTCTAGGAAAAAGCCTGATAGTTAACTGTCAAAAATCAAGGTCATTGTCTTCAGTAAAAAATGTCACACACGCCATAAGTGGCAAACTCATGGTAACAACGTCGAGGAAGTCCTCTATTTTAAATACCTGAGTTTGGTTTGATCAAAGATTAACTTGGTCAGTGCAAGCTGTTCATGTTAAAAGATTGGCTACAGTGGCAACAAATACAATCTGTCTCTTCTTTAATTCATCTGGGGCTCAATATATTCCAACTGTCATTAAACTCCTCAGTGTTAATGTGGCCACGCAAGGTTTATATGGGGTGGGTATTTGGATCGATAAAAATAGGGTAGTCCTTTGATTCAATTCTCCTTAAATTCCTACATTCCATCCCTGAGGTTCCAAACAGTGTAGCCATGGTGGCCCTCTAAGCTAAATTGGGACAATCATCTCTTGAAGCTTGGGCTAGGATGAAGGCTTTCCCCCTTAAAATTAAAATCATACACTCTGACATCCAAGAGGGCTACTTCAGCTTGATTAGAGAGGACTCTTTTGTTTCTCATTGAGATAAACTTGTAGAGCAAGGACTTCAGCTCCTTAATCTTTCCTTGGACTCCCTCCATTCAGTCACCAGACAGGAAGATATGAGCATGATTAAGAACCATTTATTTAGGTATGATTATAACAGCATTATTTGTAGAGCACAGCATGTTTGCTCTACACAGTTTGTTGGTATTCTTCCATCTGGTCAGCTTCCTCCTGACTATTGTTCATACTTGACTGTTCCTTGGTATTGTCGAGCTTTTATGTTGGTGCTAGAGATCGGCACGAAATGTAATACGAACCAAAGTTCATGACGAACCAGGCCAGTTTGTGGTTCGTGAACTAGTGGATCGTCAGAGCCCATTTCTGACGAACTGCCATGAACTTTAGGCTGGTTCATTTGGTTCATATTTTGGTTCATCACTGCAGACAGCCTGGTGCCAATCAATTAGTTTCCTAGGCAACAGGGGATGGACTTCCTGCAGAAGTGGCCTTCTGCTGACCCGGAAGTGATGATTTGCTGACCTGGATGTGATATTTTCACAAACCAAACAAACCAGTTCGAGAACTGGGGCAGGATCGTGAAAGTTCGTGGTTCATGAAATGCAACGAACCACAAGCAGCACATGTAATGATTTTAAGTAAATTTGTGTGTGTGTCTTTAAATGCTTGCTGTGGTATAGATGAAGAGTGGGGATGAAAGAGAGGAATGAGTGAGTGATATGACTAGTTAATGACTGAGAGTGTGGGCGGAGTGAATGCAGTTTAGGACTGAGAGTGGAGAAAAAAGATCTTATTATGACCCCTTTTTTTCTCTCAGGTAGATTTGGTCTTTAAGACTTTTATTCTTGCCCCCTTTTGGTATATTGCTGCCACCAGGAATTAAATTCCAGAATAATTTAAATTTCTCCTTTTAGTAACGTGCCCAAGAGTCAGGCTTTTCATGGTACTATGTGGCCCTGAGGAAAAGAATGGGATATAGGAATAACTCTGGGATTTAAAAAAAACTTTTATTTTTTATAAGAAGCGTATCGTTTTCATATTATTTTTAAAACTTGATGGTTTAGAAAGAGTTCTCAGTTCTTAAACCCAGTCACACAGATCTTCTCTTAGTCTTCACACACAACTTGCCTGCTTTTGATATTAATTTCTCTCTCAATTAAAAGCAAGACCTTTTCTCAGGCGCACACACAGTTTGTCTGCTTTTCCTGACTGAAAGTTCTTTCACAAACACACAGTTCAGGCTACCGCACAGGTTATATTTCTCTCAGTCAACATACACAAGCTCAGGCTGCACATAACTTGCCTTCTTTCTCCTGACTGCATGTTCTTTCACAAACACCAGTTCAGGTTTCCACATAGGTTATATTTCTCTCAAAACAACATAAACAAGCTCAGGCTGCACACAGCTTGCCTCTCTTGCCCTGACTGAATCTTTTTCCTCCACTCTCAGTCTAAAACTGCATCCACTCCACCCACACTCTCAGTCATCAACCAATCATATCACTCACTCGTCCCTCTCTTTCACTCACACTCTTCATCTATAGTACACCAAGCATTTAAAGACACATACACACATTTACTTAAAATCATTACAGCACAGTTCATTTCCCCCCCAAGTTTCTCTAGTTGGTGCACTTAAATACCTCACCATCTAGAGTTTTGCAAGGGAGGTATCATAAGAGTACCATACTCTCACAGAATATGCAACTGTGGTGTAGGCAGTGTGGACACTCTATCTTATGCGACTTTTGAATGTAGCTATTTTTCTGAGGCTAGGAATCTTAATTTTTCCTTTGCTCCAAAATATAGATTATATGGAAATATTACCTCTTGTATTAGAAGATAATAGTAGACTCAAATTTTATGATTTTCACAGCCATTTAAATGTGGTCTAGTTTTCATATTTAGTAGTCTGCTTAAAACAAATAAGAAGCAGTATGAGGTAGAGAGAGAAGAATCACAAAGGAAAACGGCACCCCATAAAAATCCATCTTTCACATAAAGAAAAATTCTGTGCGCCAAATTTGCCTGATCTTGTCAAGAAATTTGCATTTATCAGTTTTATCAGAATTTTGCATATTTTGCATATCAGAATTTATCAGAAATTTGCATTTATCAGTTTCTGCTTTTCTGCTCCACCTTTCCACGTGGCTGATACATATTTATTTTACTTTGTTTATACCCCACCTTTCCCAATATTGCGGCTTACATCATTCTCCTCTCTTCTCTTGTATCCTCACAACAACCCTGAACCACTCTCCTAATCTCATCTCATTTCACCTGCTTCTCCTTGGTTACTTGAGTCTAACTCTATCATTAATCACCATCCCTGACCTCCCCACTGTCTATCCACAACCCATCAAGGTAAAAGACCTTCTTTTCTTCTAGTTTTGTAAGCCCCTAGCATGTTATTGGCAATAAAGACACTTGTACATAAAAGCACGTCTGATATTATTGAGCACGTGGCTGAATGAACTCATGGCAGAACATCTTGTATTACCAACATGTGGCCATAAGATGCCCAGTGCCTTAAACGTGGGGAGGGGGGTGGAAAATATTCAAGATCAACCAGAGGGCCATTTTAGAACTTCACAAGGACAGTTTTGCTTCCTTTATGTTTGAGAGCTATCCCAAAACCAGGCCTGTACTTCTCATCAGCAGACACTCCTTCACTTATCAGAAACATTTCAGGGCTCTTAAGATTAATGATTGTTGCTATGTAGACAGAGTATACATTATAGCAGGATAGAGGAAATTGCCAGAACAGCAGCGCACAGGGTTAAAAAAAGCCAGCTTCCCCAGCTCACAAGATTTATTTCTGCAGCAGCAGCTGCCCATTTAAAGTTGTGAAGCTTTCAGGATGGGCAACATTTTCAGAGCAATTGTTGCTTTTATTCCTTCTGATGACTGCCAGAAATACCTTCTAGGGGACCTTGAAGAGATGCCAATTGATAAGATGTTGGACCTGAGCAGCAGGCAGCTGAGGCGATTTCCTTTGTGTGTTTGTTCTTTCAAGGAGCTGGTCAAGCTGTACCTGAGCGACAACAACCTGAACTATCTACCCCCTGAACTCGAACAGCTTCAGAACCTCCAGATCCTTGCACTGGATTTCAACAACTTTGAAACGCTGCCCTTAGCTGTGTGCAGCCTGAAGCAGCTGTGTATCCTCTACCTAGGCAACAACAAACTCTGGGACCTGCCCATGGAACTACACCTTCTGCAGAACCTCAAGACACTATGGATTGAATCCAACTGCTTGCACCACCTGCCCAATGTGGTGTGTGAACTAAGGCATCTCAAGACCTTGCATGCTGGATCCAATGCCCTACGCTCCCTCCCTGGGCAGCTTCGGTACCTGCAGGAGCTTCGTACTATCTGGCTATCAAGCAACCTTCTTAGTGATTTCCCACCTGTGCTGCTCCACATGCCTTTTCTGGAAGTTATTGATGTGGACCGCAATGCCATCCATTACTTCCCGAGTCTCATGCAACTCAGTGGGTTGAAGCTGGTAATCTATGATCACAACCCCTGCAGAAATGCACCCAAAGTGGCTAAGGGGGTGCATCGGGTAGGGAGGTGGTCAGAAGAAAGCCCTGAGCCTAGGAAGAGATCTGGTCTGGACAGGGTTAAAGACGTTGAGGATATCACTTCTCTTCTCCCCCTCCCTCTCTCTTGCAAGCTATCACAGTCCAATTAATGAGCAACTTCACTTTGCTGTTCTTCAACAGTACAACCATTGCAGCTTCCAACAGACAACAGCTGAGCAAGTTTGTCACACTTGCAGCAAAGAATGGCTGTAGAATTATACATTTTGGTGCAGTTTTGTTGTTAGAGATCATAATCTTGCACTTGTGAAGTTACTTCATTTCTGTTGTATGTACACAGGTAATACATGAAACTGCAGCAACATCCCAGGATTTAAAAACAAATCTTCAAAATTTATTATCCACAGCTGTCCACAAGAGTTTCTTCCAAAAAGAAAATCCAGCAGGAGCAGCAAACGCAAGAACACAACAAACTGCCAAGAGAGATCTGTTTTGAACTGGATATGCTTTGTATTGTTTTATAAAAGAAAAACTGAAGGCATAGCATCTGCTGTGATTTTAGGAACTGCATAGAAGTGTTTTGAGGGCAGTATTTTCAAATAACTCACCTTGCAAATCTACCTGCCACAAGTTAAGGAACAGATTACCTGGATTCTACATTAGCCTAAATGACAGCTTAGCCCACCTTAGCATGCTATCAAAGCCCAGTTAAGGCATCTGCATTGCAACTTGGAAGTGATCTAGTTAACTGCTTCTTTTACCAGGAAATGTAGGTCTGCAAGTGGAGACAAGGCCTGATTTCAGCACCTTCCCCCAAGTATGGCTATCTGGATTCTTTTGGGGGGGGGGATCATGACAGTTGAAAGTAGTAGAAATCAAAATATTGTTTTATGTATATTTGTGATTAACAATTACTGTGTTTCATACATGGTCATGTGCAACAAAATGATTTGCAGTTTTTCCTTTTCAAACTCATCATCCAAAACCGAAATTAAAGTCACATTTTTTTCCTGCCGCAGGTTCTTTTTATAGAGCGAAAACTGCCTGTTGAGAACTGCCCTGACTTGGGTAGCCCAGTAAGCCTGATCTGATCAGCTCTCAGAAACTAAGCAGGATCAGCATTGGTTAGTAATAGGATGGGAGACCTCCAACACAGATGAGGGTTGCAGAGGCAGGCAATGGCAAACCACCTCTGTTAATCTCTTGCCACGAGAACCCCACCAGGAGTCACCATAAATCAGTTATGAGGACACACTCCACCACCACTTTAGGGACTGTTTGCTAACATACAAGTGACAATGTCCTAAAAGTACAAAGTTATACTATCATTCCTTTTACGTATTCTTCTCCCAAAAATGGAACTGGGATGGATTTTTTCCTGAATGGCAAAAATCAAATACATTTTGAGGTTATGTCATTGGAAAATAGATGTTAAGTTAGAGATTTGCTTACTGATGTATAAGTGAAATGTCCAGAAAAGGACAAATGTGTATAGCCACTTCTCTCTATATTCAGCTAAAAGTGCAGCGACCATAGGTGTTTCCCACACAATTTCCAAAACGTATCTTCGCTACAAGTAGGCTTCCTTTAGATTTCATTCATAGGCTTCCAGAGAAAGCTGTCTTTACAATAAAATTAATATTTTTATACAAATCTTCATTCAAGAGGTTAGCCCTGACTGGAATTAACTGTATTGTAATTTTCAAGGTTACAGTATTTAACACAGCAATAGCAAACAATTATTCTGGACTTCATGTAAACATTAATGCCTACTATTGTTATAGTATAAAATGTGTATATTAGTTCTGATCCAGAAACAGTGTTTTTCATAATTTCACCCTGAAACTTCTATTTCCAGATATATCACCCAGTAGCAAATACTTGTCCTTCAGCTTTTTTCCTTCAGAGGAAAAGTTCCACCAGATATCTTCATCTTCCATATGAAATTATACTATTGTGAAGAAATATGAATACATGTAATTCTTATTCTTCCTAAACTGAATTTGACTGAATCCAAAAATCTAAGCTTCTTAGCAAGTTTGTGCAACAGATATCCCCCCAGAATCCAGATCTCAGAAATTCAAACGTCACATAGTGTTGGAAGCTTACATAGTGCGAGAAAAAGCCATGCTTCTGCAGAATTGTCTATTTCGTGATGTTCCTCTGAACATACAATTAACACTTTTGCAAAACTGTGAAACCTAACTACAGGTTGCCTATTGCATTACCAGTAATCTGCTCCCTGGGATTTGTGACAGCAAACAGCTATAATACAAGGCCTGTAAGAATACGGACATTCTACATACTGAGCAAGATCAATATTAAAGTCTTCAACACTATAAAAGACTTATTCCCTCAATCCTATTTATATGAAATAGACCTTGACCTCAGAGACAGAAACTACAAGCTAGCGTGCTCCAGGCAGTGATCTCCAGCCCCCGAGCATCTGCCAGCATGCCACCCCTATTCCCAGTTTTCCTGCTATAAAGCTTCTAGAGCCTTAGAATCTGGGTAAAAGTCAACGAGGACAGGAGATAATTTACCTGTATAACATCACTCTATGGTGAATCCTCTAAAATATATTAAATCCTAGCACCTATGTAGTTACTATTGTTACTGGGCATTCTATATGCTTTCTAACTAAAGCCAGAGATACTATACCTTGAATACTGGAATAGTCAACCCAGAAACATGTAAATGTTGCCATTTTTCATGTTTAATTTGCACATTTTAATCACATTTTACTCCATCCTTTATCAGATGAGTTTAGATGAAAGTACATTGTTCTCTCTCTGCTTTTTCCTTTGATTCTAACAAGACCAACCAAATTCATGGTTCAATGGGGATTTGAACTTGGATCTCCCACGTTCCTGGAATTCTAATCACTATGTCACACTTGCTTTGTACTTGACAAATGGAAACAGAATTATGTCGTTTTAAAGCATGAACAACGTTAGACAATATTCAAATGAACCAGTCCTGAATGAATCAAGTGATGTTTAGCCCATAATACTTCCCGACATAAAATGGTAAATTTGTGCTAGGATTCAGATATGTTCTTGGGTTGTAGAAACTGGGACTCAGATTTTGAATTGTTTCTCCTGAATTCCCTGTGATCTCCTCCACTATATATAACCTGTGAGATTCACAAGCTGTCAGTGAAAAACACAAAGGCAGCACCTGACACAGTTGACTGAAGCTGAGAAACTCTTATATCACCACACATTTGTTAGCATGTAGAACGCTACAGGGTTCTATACATTTTGCTTGAGCATACAGAATTCATAAATACACCAAGTAGAAAATTTTAAAAAAATGTTACTTTCATCTAGATTTAACAAGTGATCGTGATCCCAAAAAAATTTATTATAGAGAACTACAAGGAATGGAAGGGAGATATTGATGTTGTACAATTGAGAATGAATTGGTCTTTGAAATAATACAAGTTAAACCAACAAAAGAACAGTCACATGCTAGAGCTTGATATGCTGACTCTTTATTCCACAAAAGTAACACAATGAAGTATTTCTCAAATTTCTGGTCCATATGGTCTTAATGATTGCAGAATACTTAACATGGGTAGCGGTCTGGTACTCGTTTCCTGAAAAAAGAGTCAGAATTTAGTACATGGCTGTTGAAGGAGAAAAATTGTATTCCACATTTTCCTAAAACTTCTCAAGTCTGAGAGCCTTAGATTTTAAGCAAATAGTCCAAGAGTATCTATCTTAGCTAGTAGTATTGAGCGGAAAACCATAAAATCATTTCAAAAATATGGTTATAAAACATCTTATTTTAAAGCAATTACTTTTTTTCTGGGAAGTTAAAGACATTACTATCGTATAAACTGTTTTATTACCTTGGAGCTGCTTTGATGATGTCATCCACACGGAGAATCACTTCTGCTGCTTCGGCGGCACTCAGCAACACTTGCCGTTTCACCTGGAAGCTTTCAATTACTCCCAGACTCCCCATGTCTGCAATGGCACCCTTCTTCATGTCTTCAAAAGGTCAGAATAATAATAATTAGTTCATCTAGACAGAAACACAGAATGGCTTTGCATCTCATCATTTTGCATTCTCTGCTTAGACAATATAAATCAGGTTTGTGCTCATTAAAGCCCCCCCCCCAATGTTCCAGGGATAACTTTACTAGAATCAAATTAAGCATCTAATATACATTTTCCACTACATGTGTTCTTTATCTCTTTTAAAAGAGCTGCATAAGGTGTTTTGGGCTTTTTAATTTAATTTAATCCAGGCCAACTAGTAAGTCTTGATTCTGTGTAATTTTTACTGTACTTGCTGGACAGAATGCCCTGTATCAAAAGATTCTCAAAATGCATACACAGCCACAGCAACACAAAAGGATAAATTTCACTACAGAATCTATCTGTAAAGATCCTCACCAAGTCCGTAAGTAGTTTTCCCTTCAATGTGGGCAGCTCGCAGCTGGGCAACTAGGTCTGCACTGTCATAGCCAGCATTATCAGCTATGACGGTTGGGAGCTAATAAAATAAAGCGCTTGTTAGAGTATTTCTGAAGGAAAAAATGCAGGTCAATTACAATTCTTTAAAAAATGAAATAATTAAAAATCTTCACTAGCCTGGAATGGTACATGATTTTCTATTAACTGTGAACGTTTTCACAACCACTGGGCTTTCTTCAAGGGGAGAGGGATATTATAATTAGTCTTTTAAAACAGTGTAATTTAGAATGCAGGAACCACACACTAGTCAACAAAATGAGAAAAAAAATAAATATATTCTCCCCAATATGCCACTCAGGCATCATGGAAAATTCATTTATTTGTGATTGGTTTGTTGCCATTCCCACTTGCTTGTTCTCCTGCTCATGAAGAGAGCATCACTGAAGGCCTCATAACTTTGAAAGTGTTCAATCAAACCAACGACGGGATAGTTTACTGATTTTTAATTTTGAACTATTTGTTTAGGCAGCAAATTCCTTGAAAAAGGTATCGACTGAAACAGGCTCACAAGCCAGCTACCTGTTGGACTACGGAGCCGCCCTGCATTCCAGCTACAGTTTTTTCTCCAGAGCTATATTTGTCTCCCATTCTCAATTTCTGTGGACTTTATATCCAAGTATTTACTGACTGAGTCCAGACAGATGAGGTTAATTTTGGTCACACTGCTATCAACTGTGAATTTAAAGGAACTATACAACAACTTCTTATGAGACTGCGAGCCTCTGTAACTTTTTGAGCCGGAAATGTACTTCACACTTTTGGACACTATTGCAATTTATGAATTTCTTGTTTTGCACTGAAAAATATTAAAACATCTATTTTGATATATTGTTGTTCATTACTATTTATTGTACAAGCACATGCTTCTTCACTATACAAATTTATTCAAGTAACCAATGTAAAACTACAGAGTGCTTAGCCAATAACAACAATATCTTATATGTTTACAAACAAACCCAGAATAGCAACTAAGACAATACCACAGATCTTAATGGGAATGGCCAAGATTGTTAATGAAGGACTCACAGGAAGAACATGTTCACTACAACCTTGGGAGTGAGAGAGAAAAACCCTATGTACAATCCATTTGTAAAAAACCAATACACAGCAGAAACCAGAGATTTATATAACCTGTCCTAGTTTACTTCCACAGATTTGCTCAATGATCAACTAAACACTAGCTTACCATTCTCAAGGCCTTAGCAAAAGACTCCATCGCAACAGATTCTTTGCCTGGCGTTCTGTTTGCAAGCTCTGTGACAGCATTAGCCATTAGCATCTCAGAACAGCCTGTAAGGAGGAATCAAATGTATAACAAGCTGAGCAACAATCCTACTATATAAAAGGCAAGCTGTATTGGCGACGACTCACTTTTTATCCTCAAGCAAGCGCACTGCCAATGACTCTGGCCTTGAGGCCGCTGCAAAGCACCCGCTTGACACTGGAAGAGGGCCCACCGAATCAATGGCCTAAGCACTCCTCCTCATGTCTTCCCTCAGCACCCTCCCGCTCTGGCCTCCAGGTTGCTGCAAAGCGCCTATTTGCTGTCGAGAGGAGGCCCGCTGAATCAGTTTTCTAAAGCCCAATGTATTTTTTCACACAATGGACATTGTTTCCAGTTTAAAATATTTGCACTCCCATCAACAAATAAAAATACAAAGGTTGCATATTCACCTCCGCCATATACTGTTCTAGTATCTTTTACAGTCTGCGCAAGAACACAGAGTGCATCATGTAAAGACCTTTCCGCCTCATCTATGATCTGCTGCGTCGCACCACGCAGAACTATGGTGCAAGCTTCACCTAGAGATCATCAAGATTACAAAAGAAATACACTTAATAAATTTCTAGTATGATCAACCACTCAGAAATTTCAGTGACCTGGTATCTACCACGTCCCAGCTGAAATGTTACACTTGCAGCATGTTTGGTGCCCCACAAATGGCTGGGTCTCCCTTTTCATTTACAACTTAGCCTCCAACACATAACAGACCCACTGCTAATGCCCATCCCCACTCTTGAATCAACCAATTCTGTCTTAACGAAGTATCTATACAACTTGGGCAACTCAAAATGGCAGAACTGGAATGTCAAGAAATAGCAATGAGTTTGAGCTAACCTCCTTCTAATGTAAGATCTTCTCAGCCTTCCCTTTACCCCGCCATCCCAGATAAAGCCATCACTGTAATTCAACCTACCCATAGCAACTCCAGAGAAATGAATAAGTTTATCTTCACCAATCATGACTTCTTCGATAAGATTGCAGGTCCCCAGCTTTACTAACTCTGGGTGATCAAAAGTTGAAGCAATTTCACCACCTGTAAACGTAAGTGTATATAGTATGAACTATATGAAACAGCAAGCATTATGAAACAACTTCTAAAAGTTTAATTCTTTATAGGATAAAATTTAGTTCCCAAACAGCAAGGAACTGCTTGGTACCATGAACAAATGTTATGGAAAGCAGTAAGAACTAGAAATTGACACAAGATTTACAAGTCTCAGGACACAGTCTAGTGCATTCAGTTCACGGACAAGCTGAAGTAACACTGTTAGTCAAGTCATTACACCTCTAGATGCACAGCACTACATTTTCAAGCACTACATTTTGAAAACATTTTATCCACTTTCAATGTAGCAATTTCTCAACACCTTGAAATAACTGCAAATATAAAGCTAAGATTCAACAACATGTCATTCAACACCAATTCTTGAATAAAGCATTTTTACTGTACCTGTAACAAGAGCCAAACGTTCAACTCCAGCAAAATCTGCATGTTCAATAGCCATAACACCTGCAGCAGCAAACATCTGTTCTGGATAGTTATAGATCAACTGCCTGCAATTAAAATACATGAATTATAATGTGGCAGCAAGAAAGCTTATTGTTAATTTCTCTCTTTACAGAAAAACTTCACAAAGGGTCACACACCTATTGATGAAACAATTTATTCCATGCTTCAGAATACGCTCAACTTTCTCCTTCATTTTCTCTTTTTCAGCTTGTTCTATTTCTGCAACTTTTGCGGTAGAATCCACTCGTACACGGGAGCCAAATATCTAAATTCAAGAACAGATAATATTCACTAATGTCTGTGTATATATATGTACACACAATATATATAAATGAAATATAGTTTTAATGTGCTTTGTGCTAGCATTTTAATTGTTTATATTATTTTACTTGCCTGTAAGCTGCCTTGAACTGCTCTGATAGAAAAAGCAGGCCATAAATAAATAAAAATATGTATCTTTGAATGTACTTATGTCCTATCCTCTGATAAATCAAGGCAGATTACACTGCTTGTGCGCACATGCACACACACACACACACACAAACAAATCACTTACCTTGATTTTATCAGTATCCATGCCAGTATTTGCAATCAGTATTTTTGCATTTTCAATTCTTTTTGGCTGGTTTACTCCAATTTTTTTATCCAACAGAAAACCTGAAATAACAGACAAGAGTCAGACAGACTTACTTTACAATAATAAGGTTATCAGAAGGTATGAACTTTCATAACAGTCTGAAGTTTGAAATTCAGTTTCAAGATATTCAATTTTGCAGTTCTATAACATGCATGTGGAAGAAAACTTAAAACAGGAAATTTTTCCTTACTGCCTGAAACAACATTAAATATTTTTTAGACTGTAGGAAATTTATTTATACCTGGGTAAAAACCCACCAGTGACCGAATACCAAAGGCCAAAGAGAGTGGGAAAGCATATGCACTGGAAATAGGTAATGAAACTACGTCAAGGACACAGTAATATAGCTAAGCACCACATCCTTGAAAAATCACAATTAAGACTGAGATAAATGTTCAGATGCATAACAAAAGCTGACAGATGCAGTTTCCTATCAAAATTTAAAAATGAAAGACTGAGCATTCTACAAAGTAAAGCAAATAGGCAGGGTAACAGCACATCCCTAGCATCTCTAAGTTAAAGAATCTCTGTTCTAACTCAGTATACAATGGCATCACATGTTTACTTTATCTTACTACAGTAATAAATGACAAGGTTTCCGCTGATGCCTCTTGCTCTCACATACAAATTCACTGAAATAAGTAAATAAGTAAATAAGTCAATAAGTAAAATTATACCTTCATCCAAATAAGAGTCTATTAGACTTCCTCCTAACTTCTTGATGACATGAATAGCTTCCAGGTTCCCAGATCCCTTGAGTCTAAGGACAGCATCCACAGCAAGTTTAGCAAAGTGGTCTTTATGATGAGTAAGTAGTTTTGAAGACAGTGTTGTTTCTGCAATGTTCATTAGATCCTGACGAAACCTGGCTTCATTAGCACTGAAAAGAAAAATGAACTTAGATTATGTTTTATTAAAAAGGGCCCATTCATCAAGTTCTACATGTAACAGCCAGGTTTCTGAGTCGCCAAGCACAGCTGCCCGTGCTACCATTCTCCCAAACTGGAGAAACTTCAGTACTTTCAGCACACTGCTGAGCTGATGTTGGAAACAAACAAGAAGAATCTGTATTCACTCTTTTTCACTGAACATGCATATGGTTAAAAGGCTTCTGCCACATCTTCTTCAGAAAGACTGTATAGCATTACATTCTAGATAAAGAATTTAAAGTTATGTCTTACACACAGGTGTGCAGCAGTGTCATGCTTTTTTCTGTGTATCCTGAAAGGCATGTTTTTCCTTACAAACATGAGAAACTTCAGTAGCTTGACATTTAACAGCAACCAATATGGATACTGATAAGCAGTACAAGAAGCCATTAATTATATGTAGTTGTATGGCTGGTGACTACATTACACAATGTATTACAGAGCAGTGTTCTCAAATATTGAGCTGTCCAGTACCCCAAAAAGTTTATAAATCTTTGGCAACAGGTTTTGTCTTTTCGACATCCAAAGTACCTTTTTCCTTTCCTTTTACCACACTTGTGTTCAAATTCTGCAATATGCGAAACTTTTTGCAATTTAAGATAATCTTACCCAATATATTGCCTACTTCCCCCTAAGAAGTTCTTAGGTGTCTATGCAGATTTTGTAATGTTCTAAGAACCAAACTAAGACCACTACAGCAATTATTTCAAACCTATAACGTTTACCTCAAGTAGTACAAAATACCTCAAATAATACAAGTAGCATTCAACTCTTTTCCTCCCATGTACAGATGTAAAGACTATACACAAAAGAATGGCAGCAAGACAAAAAAGCCACCAGCCTGAGATGCTAACTAACCCATGATCCACTGAAGATTTCACCAAGGCGTCTCTTGCTGCTTTTGTGGCTTCTCTCCAACCAGAAATGATGGTTTGAGGATGAATCTTTCGTGCAATCAGTAATTCTGCCTCCTATTAGCAAACACATTCAATTTACTTTAGTAAGTCTGAAATGAAATACCTACAACCTGTTCTTCAACAAGCATAATTTCATAGCATACTCAGTTTTGTGAGAGCGTTTGTTCAAATGCCGTAATGACTGAAAGACAAATCCACATTTACAAGTGTGACTTACAGATCATACAAAGAGTTTTGGGGTATACTTGGATTCAACCTTGCTGCTTAAGAAACAGCTTGGCAGCATGGCAAAACATTGCTTACCTTAACTATAACTCATCCACTACTAGAAGCAAACTGATGCAGGGGGAGTTGCATTTGAGTTTTTCTTTGATCTGGCAACAGGATGGTTCCAAGTGGCAATATTCCACACGCTCCCCTCCTCTTCCACAAGTAGGCCTGGGTGACCATTTAAATGGAAGCTTTTGCCAGAGGCAAGAACACATAAGCTCTTGACATGTGTCTCTCTCTGCCTGGGCATGCAGCTGAAGTCCAGCTGCTGCACACACTAAGTGAAAGAAGTCCTCCCTCCCTCAATTACTGGAGAGCAGGGCTTTTTTTCAGCGGGAACGCAGTGGAACAGAGTTCCGGCACCTCTTGAAAATGGTCACGTGGCTGGTGGCCCCGCCCCCTGATCTCCAGATTGCCCTCCAGCAGCGCGGAGGGCAATCTAAACTCTCCTCTGTTGGGGGTGGGGCCACCAGCCATGTGACCATTTAAACTTTAAAGTTTAAAGTGATTTAAACTTTAAAAAACTCTCCCCTTGTTCCAGCTGACCCAAAGTGACGTCATTGTGTGGTCCTGAGTTCCACCACCTCTTTTCCCAGAAAAAAAGCCCTGCTGAAGAGTTACACCAGTTACATACCTCAACAGAACTCCTGTTGGACAACACAAACATCAACACATCGTGACTATGCCCTTAAACTACTGTATGGCTTCCCAGGGGACAGTAAAATGTTGATTGTGGGATGTGTTGGGACAGGTTATTAATAGCAGTTGGGAGATTTCAGGGCAGATGGGAGCTGGTAGGTATGAGGGTGGGATTTATCAAAGACAGCCAGTTTTTAGTAAGGATGCTTGCTGCCTCTCTTACCTCTGTAGCATCTCAAGAACTGATGATACAAGAAACCTTACTTCCCCTACAGTTACACTGATACTGTGCAACACCAGATCATTGAGGTTCAAAATTGCACATCTCTGTGGAATGTTACAGGAAGAGTAACTGACCTGGCATGCATAACAGAGACACAGTTGCAAGTAAACAACATGGTATCTCCATCCCAACTAACACCACCTAGTTATGCAGTCCTCTACCAACCCCACACAAGTGGCTGGGGAGGAGGGGTTGCTGTTATCCTCAAGACTTTCAACTTCTATAGACTTCCAGTAAAAACTATAGCTGGCATTGACTGTATGTTCCTTACATTAGGGACTGACAGATTAGGGATTCTACTTGTCTACAAGCTGCCTAGTTCCCCAGTGGGTACACTCGATGAGTTGATAGGGTTATTCTCAGATGCAGTGCTGGAGACTCCGATGGTTCTAAGGGCCTTCCATATTCATGCCAAGCAAACGTTGGGACCAGCCCAGGATTCTATAGCTTCTGACTGCCTAGGACCTCATTCAAATCATGATGGGCCCAAAGCATGAAAGTGGTCACACCCTGGACTTAGTATTTCTGGGTTCCAGAAAGCTACGTGGAATTTTAGGATTCCAAATATGTGCTTAGCTAAGGCTTTGGTGGGAGTGTGAAACATGAAGATCTTTGAAGCTATTGACAAAATTGCCCCTCATCCCACTTCTGGGGTGGAGCTTAGCTTAATGGTTTATCATGGAGCTCAGTGACCTAACAAGGGCCATCTAGAATGATGCTGGCAGAGAACTTGTACTGAATCCAATAGATTATGCTATAGAGCCCACTAGAAGACATATGACATGACGGTGACAGGAGCAAAGAAATGTTACTCCTCTCCTATTATCGTCCATAACAATTGTTCAAAGTAGTTCAGCACCTGCTGACTCCTAAATCTGAGCCTTTATTGTCACAGGAACAATTAGCTGCAATACTTTTGCAATTTTTTTGCTGATAGAATATTGAGGATAAACTCTGATCTGGAAGTTGGTTGTAAATATAGGTCTGCCAGATGAAATGCCTAATACAATGCCTGATCTATTTATTCTGACCCAGTTTTCATGATGGATGTTGACAGGATCCTGGAATCTGTGAAGGCCACTATTTTGCTCTGGATCCATCCTGGCTGCTAAATAATGTAAGGGCCACATAAATTAGCCCTTAGTATCTATTGAAAGTCAATCACTAAATCAAGAGCACCCTTTCTTGGCCATTCGAAGAGACAGTTACCCATTCACTACTGAAAAACATCCTTACAGAAAAATGGTGTGAGCCAGTTTCTAATCTGCCCTTTCTGGTCAAAGTGACAGAGAGCAGTAGCGGACCAACTCAAGGTTTTCTTGGATAACTCATCTGCTCTGGACTCTTTTTCAGTCTGACTTTCAGGGCAGTCTATAGGACAGAGATGGCACTGCTAGCTTTAGTCAATGATCTCCTATTGGGTTTATCTGCAGCCTTTGATACAGTGGACCATGCTATCCTGCTGAAGTTCTTGAAAGCAGAAGCAGGTATCAGGGGTTTAAATCAATCCTTATGAATTGAGCTCTGGTGACATCAGTGTGAGACCTATCCTGTGTTTCCACAGGGCCCAATCCTATCCCCCATTACTTTTCAATCTTTACAGACAAATCAATCTCCCTTAGGGTGAATCACTCAAAGTTGTCATCAATACCCTGACAATATCAAGCTCTTTTTATTTATTTATTTATTCAATTTTATTGTTATTCAATTTTATTGTTATTCAAATCTCCTGGTCATGTAGTAGAGGTCCTGAATCACTGTCTGGCAGCTGTGGTTAACTGGCTAAGAATGACCAAACTAAAACTAAACCTTGAAAAACAGAGGTAATGCTAGTTGGGAAGGCAGAGATCTTGAAGTACATTGCACGCCTCACTTTTTATGGAATTCAGCTGACCCTTGCTGACTCAGTTAAGAGCTATGATGATCCAACATTACTGCTAGAGAAGCAAGTTAATGCAACTTTCTTCCAATTGTCTAGCGTAGAAGATAACCCTCCCACCTTGATACAACTGATCTGGCCACCTGGGTAACACCACAGTAACATCAAAATCAGGCTACTGTAATGCACTTTACATTGGTCGTCTTTCCAATCAACTTGGAGACTGCAGTTGGTACAGAATGCTGCAGCTTGACTATTATTGGGAGCTAAGCAGAGCACGCATGTTGCTCCCATTCTTCAGTCACTCCACTGGCTGCCCATCATTTACTAGGCTTACTAGTTATAACATACATAGCCCTTCATGGCCTTGGGTCCTTCATATTTGTCTCTCACCCTATGCTCTAGCATGAAAGGTTCTCTTATTTGAACAGGGCCTTCTGCAGGTGCCAACCTGCAAAGGGACAATACCAGCTGCCCATACATGTTTTTTCTTCGTTGTGGTCAACATTACGGAATGGCCTGCCTGATGAGGTCAGGAAGGCTTCTCCTCTCCTGGCTCTCCACAACGCAAAAGTGAATTACTCAAGAGGGCTTTTCTACACAGGTAATAGTGTTAAGACTGTACAGAATGGTTTAGAAAGATGCTTAAGAAAAGTTTAGGGGCTGCAGTCCATACTACTGTGTATAGCTCATACTGTTCATTGCTGTAAGTTGAATCCTACTATGTAATGTTTGCATTCTTTATTGTGTTATGTTAATATTATGCTTTGCCTCAGTTCTGTTCTCAAATATCTACAGTACAAATCCTACTGCATTGTTTTTTAAAAAGCCTAACAATAAAATAAGCTAAATTTGAGCACATCAAACCATTCCCTTTATTATATCAAGATCATGTACTGATATATTAGGATAATTTCATATTGATAATTGCATGGTAAGTTCTTAATTTAAGATACAATAATTTTAAAAAAACCAGTGCATTGTATTACCCTCAGTAGTTCAGCTGCTAGAACAGTTACTGAAGTGGTCCCATCACCAACCTCATCGTCTTGAACCTTGGACATATCTATAAGGAGAATGTTACCATTTCAGCTTTGTTATTGAAATATCATACAAGAAAGTCTATACAGAAACTGATTCAGAAACAGAATTCTTTTACTTTTTATAGACTGGTACACTGTCAAACTAAAGGCAAGAGCTACACGATTTATTTGGCAAGTGTCCTGGACAATTCCTTCTGCCAACCCAACCCTCTTCTTCCAATGGATGTCAGACAAGTAGTTTTGCAAAACAAGAGCAAACTGACTTAATTTTCATAATGTTCACATTTTTTCAACATGGAATATGCCTCTGGTGCAGAAAGCAATTATGATTTAAATTGCCAGACTAGGCTGGAGACACTACCAATAATCACTATCTTTTCCACGGGATACAATGTATAAATAAAAATCAATCTCAATGCAACAAAATGTTAAAATTCATTGTCAAACATACCAACCAAAACCTTGGCTGCAGGGTTGTCAACTCCAATAGCTTTTAAGATGGTTGCCCCATCATTAGTTACTGTCACTGTGCCTTCTCTCCCAGTACTGAGAAGAATCTTGTCCTATACAATGGGTGGATTAATAAATATTTACTCTCAATGATAGCAGTGACAAAGCCAATGTTTTTCAGAATTTAGAAACATCTTACCATTCCTTTAGGCCCCAAAGTGCTCTTAACAAGGTCTCCAATGGCAATAGCCCCAACGAAAGATGACTAGAACAACAAAAACAATTCGTTGAAAAGAATGATAGTATCTAGAATGGGCTCAAGCTTGCATCCATTAAGAATGATATGCTTCAGATCTTATTGTCACTGATAGAATTATAGTTATTACTGAACTCACCAGTCGGGCTGTCTCTGCTCTCTCTTCATCAGCACCAGCTTTAAAAATGTTCACAGGTGCTAGGGACATGGATGCCTGAAATAATAGTAATCATAACAATGTATTGTCGAAGGCTTTCATGGCCGGAGAACGATGGCTGTTGTGGGTTTTCCGGGCTGTATTGCCGTGGTCTTGGCATTGTAGTTCACAATGCCAAGACTACGGCAATACAGCCCGGAAAACCCACAACAGCCCGGAAAACCCACAACAGCAATCATAACAATGCTAAGACCTGAAAATTAAGGCGTTTTACAATCCAAGAGTATCCAAGAGCATTTCACAGTATCACTGCTACATAAACTTTGCAGAACTTATCTTCAGTTTATAGATGTATTCTTAAATGTACAACTAAGTTATCAGGTTCAACTAGGGGCACATATCTGAGTTCATTTCATGATCTTAACTTGTCTATATATTCATGCCCTTTTAAAGCTGTAAGTAAACCTATTTTAGCCTCTAGTTTATCACTCCGTTCTTAATATTTATATGGTAATTACATGTAGAATATAACGTTTGAACAAGCCAGCTTTTCCAATCCCTTTTGTTAATGTTGTTCCATCCCAGATGGCATTTGTTCTTCAGGTCTCGTGATCTCCAGCATAGCCTTTCTAGTTGTTACAGGGGACTCCCCTCCTCCCTTTTTAGGAGTAGAAAAGCTAGTTGGATTCAACCTACATACTGCATTTCTTTGCCCTGTCTTGAAAAGTTCCCTATTCGTTAAGATTTTTACCTGCAGAGCACCAAAATAAGAAACAGAAAACAACACCTCTCATTTCATAAAATCACCAGTACTTTATTAGTAAATACCATACCTGAATATTAAAGTTTATTTTGCAGTAATGCTGCACTACCACTTTTTGAAATAAATAACAACTTTTTGAAATAAACAGGTGGCAGGCCTAACTACATTCCTACATGCTCAGAGCAATCCTCAACTTCAGGATTTTCATGGCTTGTATTTCATAATTACAGGGAACATTCAAACATCTTCAAATCATTCTCCAACAGTGCCATCCACAGAGCACTACACCATTCTAAATCCACCAAAGTTAATGAGAAATGTTTAATTCTGTTCAGGATTGATTGTACTTAGAGATGTGAAACTCCCCGGGGTGGGGGGGAAGGCACAAAAATCCAGACCCCGGCTTTCCCACAATGAATTTTGGGTGATGCCTTTTTTAAAAAAAACTTCTATGAAATATCTTTCCTTGAAATTAATGTTTTTTTAAAACAGGGTTTAACTTACTCAGAATGTACCGTTTTCTACCTGGTGGTCCCCAGGCCACGGGACATTCATCTGGCCTCAACAAGGGCCTTTTCAGCCCTGGCTCCGTCGTAGTGGAACATGCTCACGACTGAGATATGGACCCTGTGGGACCTGTCACAGTTCCACAGGGCTTGCAAAACGGAGATGTTCCACCAGGCCTTTGATTAGAGCCAGCAAATTGTCTCCTTCCTGTTCGCCACATACCCCGTGCTCTGCTGGTGGCCACCCTGGGCTGTGTCGCAGCTATGTCCATGGTTTTTTAGATATTTATTATAGCCTGAGTTGATCATGGTGCCAGTTGTTTGTATCATTTTTATGGTTTTTAAAATATGTATATAGTTTTAATAGTATAATATATATTGTTAGCCAAGGATGGCAGAATATAAACTAGATTAATAAATACTGGGGGGGGGGGAATTCAGATTTCTAAAAAATCCTGCTTTTTCTTTTAAAGTGAGTGAAATGTGCGAATACAGCCTAGAGTACAACAGTTTTTGCTAGTTTGCTGATTAAACCTTAGCTTTCTTTTAAATTTCATAAACATGCCAATTAATACAATTTTGCACACCAGCTTATATACAATGGGTATTTTGGTTATTATTGTATCAGTTAAATGAAATTAGTTTTGATATTTCCATTTTCCCCATAATTATTTGAGTGTTTATCTCCTTTTTAAAAATTCCCTTGGTCTTCAACACTTCCAGAAATTTTACTTCTATAAATATTTCATGAGTTGAACCAAACACAGAGCCTATATGACAACCTACCAATCTATATAACTGAGATTCAGTTCTCCAAGGAAACTGATTATGCCCGTGAAAAGTTTACGCAGGGAAGGCGGGGGGGGGGGGTCCAAAAGAGAGATCAAAGCAATTCACATTCGTTATCCCTGCCGTCATCCTCAGAACCACGCCTGCCGCTAACACTCCCATTTCAGACGGCTGAGCTACAGTTCAGGCTAGTCTTAGGTCACCGAGCCGGTTCCCAACAACTGCGACATCTGAACCGCACAGCATCCGTTTAGTCGCAATGCCGTACAAACTAACGGGCTGCAAGCAAAGGCGAGGAGGAGCAGCGGGCCGAGGGCACCTCAACTGCAAGAGCAGCATCCGCTGCTTTCTTCCCCGGGTGGAGTTGCACGCGGAGAAGGAGCCGGCTCGGGACTAAATGGGGCGAGCACGCTAAGCCCCCTCGGAGGAACGCCCGGTTGGGGCCTTTTTCCCCACAAGGAACCGCTCTCCCTCCCTCTCCTCCTCTCGATTCTGACCATTCTGGAAGCTTCGGCCGCTACTAGGCGCTCCGCGCCCGTCCTGGAAAAGGAAAGCGGAATGGCCCCAGAACCCGTCTGACTCGGCCCCGCAGTCCTCCTTACCATGGTGGCGATGGTCTCTGAGCCGCTCCTCGATCCTTTTCAACAGCCTCGTGCCCGGCGCTACGGAGGCACAATCGCTCCCCACGAGCTCCTCCAACGAACACCGGAAGTGACGATTTCTGACCGCATTTCTTATGCGCCGCAGGAAGCACTTCAGACGAATAGAACGTTGCACCCTGGGAGATGTAGTTTTCCCCAGGTTTACTAATTTAGACAGTTCTCGGTTTAAAAGGTGTCTTGTGGTACTTTAAAGACTAACAACATTTCATTCCAGTATTTCCAGGACTAAAGTCCAATTTTTCAGCATCTGCACTGTGCTGTCTCCACCTTTTAAAGGTGTTAACTAATTATCGTTCTTTCTGTATTACATGCGCCTTTTACATAATTATATTTCACAGCCCCTTGAATCTGCTGTTTAGTTTCATACCTCATACAACGAGGTTGTATGCATCTGATGCAAACGTTTGCCGCATATGAGCATCTTCGCAGTTATGAAGGTTCTGTGCCTGTGGAAAAACAATGTTCTCAATCGTAAATGTTGTAACTATCAGTTTGGTGGGTTAGATTCTCAAATTGTGCATTGACTGCTAATAGAATCTATATGATTATGTGTAACATATGGTCTCTTTGGATTGGTTGTTCTTCCTTGGTACTTCAAAAAGATTGGGGACTGCTGCCTTAAAGACATACAAGTTATCACTCTAGTGGCAGACCATGAATAGAAATGAAGACAAAATGTTGCCAGGATTGACAGTTCAGTTCTGCTATGGCATTTCTTCTCCCCTTTTCATTTCCTTTTTACAGCCTATTTTATTTCCTACTCTCTTTGTGGGTAGCCAAGACATTCACAAATCAATTTATAGATATTGCTTGGGACAGCAGCCAAAGCTATTGCTCTTTATTAGGTTCATAATTTCATAATAGCAGTAAATGATTACAAAAGCCCAGGGCTCATTTTGAGGGGGATCGCACAGGAACACAGTTCCAGCAGTTCCCGAAAGACGTCACATGTCAGGTGGCCTTGCCCACCTGACTCTCAGCCATTTTGGGCCCCTTTCAGCCTGGATTCGGGCCAAAACGGCCCAGATAGGGCTTCTGATGGGTGGTGGATCACTCTCCTGCTCATCATCAGCCTGACCATTTTGGGCCCCTTTTCAGCCATTTTCAGCCCCTTTTTGCCATTTTGGGCCCAATTTCAGCCCTGAATAGCCAGGATTGGGTCCAAAACAGCCAGAATAGGTGATGGCAAGAGGCATGGCATATGCTAATGAGTTATGCTAATGAGTTCCTCCAGCTCTTTTTCTACAAAATGACCCCTGCAAAAGCCTAAAGTAAGAACTGGCTTTGCTTGCAAAGCAAAAAGCTGTAAATAATCCCTCCTCCTCCCTAGGAACACAGGTGGTAATTAGCAATTGATTCACGAATGCCATGGCTGGGTGAGAACAGGAACTAATCAGAACAAAAAAAAGAGGAATACTTTAAGGGGGCAGTAACACTAAGAAACTCCAATTGACTTTTCTTCTCATACAGCTCAGTGAAGAATACTGAATAGAGAGCCAGTTTGGTGTAGTGGTTGAGTGTGGGACTCTAATCTGGAGAACCGGGTTTGATTCCTCACTCCTCCACTTGAAGCCAGCTGGGTGACCTTGGGCTAGTCACAGTTCTCTGGAGCTCTCTCAGCCCCACCCACCTCACAGGGTGTTTTGTTGTGGGGATAACAACATACTTTGTAAACCACTCTCAGTGGGTGTTAAGTCATCCTGAAGGGCAGTATATAAATTGAATGTTGTTGTTGTTACTACTACTACTACTACTAATTTGGACATTTTTAACCTGCTTTTCTCTGGTGGATGAGGACTCAAAGCAGCTTACACTGCCAAACAGCCACAGAAACCATCAAACAACAAAAAAATATTGTAACAATAAATCTACCTGCCATCAGAATAATCTGCATGGTGAAGAAAGGAAAAGAACACTTGATGCCAGCAGTCTTGCCACAGGTACTTCCTTTCTTCTGGGGTGGCAATTTCCTTTTATGCTGAGGGGCAGAGCAGGTGGCAATAGCTCTGTCCTTGACAGTGACACACTTTCCCATATATTGTGCAATTGCAATTTATGTTTTAGGAAACTGCCCCAAAATAGATCTGAAAAATGAAAGGACACCAGAAAAAAATCTACAATGTAATTGCTTGCCAACAACATTCGCAAGAGCCTATATGGTGTCGTAGTTGAGTGTTTGACTAAGATTTGGGAGACCCAGGTTCATGTCTCCACTCTGCCATGGAAGTTTGTTAGGTGACAATGGGCTAGTCACACTCAGCTAACCTACCTCACAGGATTGTTGTGAGGATAAGATGGAGACCAGCAGAATGATGTAAGCCACTTTGCATCCCTATTGGAGAGAAAAGAGGAGTATAAATGGGCTTGTCAGCCCCCTGCCCCCACTCTCCTAGCTGGCGGGGAGAGGCACCCACGGGAGGAGAAACACATGTGAAACGTGCACGTTCATCCATCACGCTGGAACTGATGTCATTGCTATGGTTTGCACTAATCCCCTAGTCATTAAACATCCTTTGTTTGAAGGTAAGTACTCTGCTGCCCCAGCCTCGTTTTTGTCCCTGGAGGACTTGGCAACCCTAGCTATAAATAAAGTAAAATTAAGAATAAAAAGTCCCAATTCTCAATTAAAATTAACTAAAATTATTGCAACCAAAATGACAAGTGTGAAAGCAATTTTTGTGTCAGAAGCCGCCCCCCCCCCCTCCCCGGGACTGCACATGCACGAAACTCTCCCACAGAAATACAACATAGAAATAATTTAAAATGCCACCCCATTTGTACTGCACAGGTGGGAGGCTGGCTGAACAGCTCACTACACACAGTCACACCCAAACCTTTCAGCTTTATTACATAATACACGGTCCTCATATTTAAGGCTGTCAATAGACAACATGGGAAGGCAGGGTGATCACCAGGAGAAAAGACTGATTTCTCACCCCCACCACCACCCTCGTGTCCTCACAAGCCACCAACTTGTTTATATTACTCATATCATTCCAGAGATTGTATCGCATCAGAGTGCAGCTAGAGGGTATTGTGTTTGAATCTCCTTTTCAAAGAACTCCTTTTTTATTTGTTTTATTTTACTTCATTTGTATCCCGACTTTCTCCCCAACAGGGACCCAGAGAAGCTTACATCAGCCTCTCTTCCATTTTTTCCTTACAACCACCCTCTAAAGTAGGTTAGATTGAGAGGGTATGACTGGCCCCAGGTTACCCAACAAGTTGCCATGGTAAAGCGGGGAATAAAGCCTGGCGCTCCAAGATCCTAGTCTGTCAATCTAGCCACTACACCACACTAGTTCCTTACAAGTAGAAAATTAGCATAGCAGGGAGGAGGATGGTATGCAAAGAGGATCAAACATGCATGGCCTAGTGCCATGTTCTTGCTAAGTTAACATTTGTTAACATTGGAATGAGATAAAATGAGATGCAAATAAAAAGACAATGTATTTGAATATTGAGGGCTATGTTAGAAGGCCCTCAGGACTGGACTGGATTTACAAGCTGATTGCTTGTCCTTAACATAGTCCTATATTCAGCGTTCTGTGCTTGAATACCTTGCTTCCCCCCAAGAACTCTGAAATTATTCCCATTTTGAGATTAGTAGATTTATTGGTTCAAAACTATCCTACTCAGCCTAACAATCACTGAGGCAAATGCCTTCTGTAAACTCCTTGAGGCAGGGACCACTCTTTGTTGTTTCAGCACTCAGGAAAGAATTATGCACATTATTATAATAAACTTGAACAATTCAGAGAGTTATTACCAACCAACATCCAGGACACAACAAGCAATAAAATGTACTGTTTGTGTTGCATTGTTTTACATGTTTAAATTGACTTCACTGTAAGAAATTCAAAAGACACAAGTATCACTGCACACTCTTACATAGTAAAAAATCAATATTTTATTGCCATGCTACAATTCTTATGAAGCTGGCACTGGTGAGGGGACAGTGTTGTCAATATTACGGAATACATTTTAAAATGGAAATCTGGTAAGCTCAATGAAAATGCAAGCCAAAATTAAATGGTAGTACATGGTGGTGGAAAACAAAAACATACTATGCATAGTATAATATCACTTTGTCTCAAAAGGAAGCTTGGAATGTTCAACAAGAACTGAGGGGAAGGGAAAGTTCAAACAGTTCGTGAATTTTTGTGTGAGAGAGATTTTGGCAATGGTAATACCCAACTCTTTAGACTTTTTTTTTATAAAATAAACTCTAAAAAGCTACCTTTATACAAAGTTGCTATATTGATGCCTTTATGTAGGAAAACATTTTTATAATGCAAAATTAAGACATACAACTTTACAGTATTTTACAATGTAATGACAAAGTAACATACAAAGACAGTTTTGGCTTTTATAGAAATGTATATTTATGCATTTCATAAATGCATTTGTGGCACACTGGTGATTACTGAACTACTGTCTGTTTTCATGTTAAGATTTAGATCATTTGTACCGTAACTTGAGAACCACTGTGTGGTTAAAGAGGCAAACAATGTTTCAGAAGACATGGTTGCAGGTGATGCTACAATGGAATGAAATGTTATGCTTAATTTTTTAAAAAAAAAAAAAGAAAGAAAGGCACCATACTTGCTGGTTGGGACACACCAAATCACGGTATATGTAACAAACACTATTTTCTTTTACAAAATGGAAGCATTTCCTATACATTCAGTAGCAATCAATGTCTTACAACCAAGACAACTGCCTGCATTCAAGGTTTGGCAAATATCAGGGAAAATACAGAATTAGTACCATATATATGTATTTTATATACTATATTTATATATATATTTATACATATTGCATTGGAAATTAACAGGGAGTTAAGGTTGTTGACACCCATTATTAAAAACAAAAGCAAAGTACACAGAAATTCCTGAGTGAAGGGTCTTCTCCATTTTTAAAGTGTATTTCACACAGAGAAAAAAATGCCTTTAAAAAAGCACTAAGAAAAGCAAAATTCAGACAGTAATCTCACTCTGACCATTAACAGAATTAAAATAGTCATTTGTGAAGTCTGCTAACCACATCATCTTGTTTGACATAGACATTTCATACTCTCTGCTAATAGAACATACACGCCATGAGCTGGAAGACTTTAAATTTTCTGCCTAAAGAAGGGAGCTGAGACATGGGAGGGAACTAAGATGCGACTTTATTCAAATAATCCCCTTCTTCACAAGCACAAAGGAAAATGGCATTACCAATCCTGATTTGTGGCTAATTTCACAATATTACAGGAATCATCAGGTTGTCCTAATATTGCTTAAGGCTCATCATATAGCCTTGAGATACTTCAACCAAAGCAACAAGGATATATGTATGCCTTAAATAGAAAGCTATGTAGACCTTCTGTAAGCTGAAGGTCTGGCCCTTCTGTGATAGGTTCAAAACAGCTGATCAGGGAAAACCACCTTTCTTGTGACAAGTCCTTAACATACTTGAAAGACTATCCTCTGTCAAGAAACCTAACAATCTAATTGTGAATGATGGTCCTATGTTCATGTTTATATGAAAAAGATACAATGTAATGGATATAGCAGAAAGAACATACTTTACAAAATATATAATTTACCAGTATGAAAATTACAATTTAAATGCCCTTTGCAAATATACTGTTAAAAGTAAACTCACACTGTGTGAAATATAAAGGCAATGCTGTATTAAATTTAAATCTACTTCCACACAAAACCATGTGTTAATATAGAACACACATTTGGCAAAACATCTTGGCCACACGTCAAGAGCAGTAATTATGAAGACCTTTTAATATCTGTGGACAGAGCCATTCTGAAGTGGATCAGTTAATGCTGATCTGCATTATCAGAAAAAAGAGAGAGATAAGACTGAAAAATAATGTAAAATGAAGTTTTAACTTGCTTGCACATATACCATGAAACAGATATCAGGAACCTTAACTCCATATTAACATAGTTCTTTTTTTGTAAGAATTTCCAAAGGGATTCCTGGGGCATATGGGATATGATGCATACAATTTGCGAGGGAGAACAGATCTCATGTACATTTAACAGTTAAAGGGACAAAACTGACAGGCTAGAAAAGCTGGACCTAAAATTTCCACTTGTGTGCAATTATTAAAAGTAAAGGAGCTCTGTCCGTTTGTATTTAAGAATGTTAGCACGAGGAGAAAATTAACATCATTACAACTTAAATATAGTCTCTGATTCTTCTGTTACTATGGAAATACCATGAGATATAACTGTGGTACTATTCACAAAGAAAGTAATAACCTAGATCTAAAGTTACTGACAATTTATGAAGAAACAATTAAACTCTTTATTGGCTAGCTCTAACGATGGAAAAGAGCATCAATACAGAGCTGAAAATGTTTATCTAGCCAATATTGCTAATTAAGTATGCAAATATAATTCAGGGCTTCATTATTTGCTTTTAAACTTCAGGCTACTCATTTCTATACTGTCAGCAAGACAAAACTTTGTGCAACCTGCACTTTTAAGCTTTACCTGCACCAACTTTTTTTTAACGTATCATTTTACACCTTCCCTTTCTAGCCCAGAAATAAATCTTGACAAATATCCTGTATGTGTGGAATCTCCCACTGCTGGAATTTATACATTTTCAACCACACACTCCCTACCTTCAGCATAGTGTTTAAGAGTAAGTCTAGTGGGGCGGGAGGGGGAAGATTGGGGGAAAGGGAGAACAACACACAAACACATGACAATTTTGAACTTGGAACATCGGAGATTTATGGGATTATGAAACAGAAACTAAAGCCTGCTGTTTGAAGCCAAAATATATAAGGTGTATAAGTGAATGGGAAGAATAGTGCAAATTCATTGAAAATTAGTGAAAGGAAAGACAGATGCTCTGATAGTGAATGAGGTGGCTATAAACAGTGACAACAGGAAAGACTCAATCCCCACTAACGTTGAAAAATACTTGTGCCTTTTCAAATTCATGATTTTGTGCAAGAAAATCAGGAAGCTGAGCACCAAACAGTGATTGATGAGATGCGACACCAACCATGCTCCCTTCTCTGCACAAGTATCAGTGGTACGTGTTTTTTATTAAAAAACCAACACACAATGAAGCAGATACAGCCCTTGCATTAGTTTGTTCCAAAATAATCTGCCCTCCAGTGATACTACTAGGGTTGCCAACTCTAGGATGGGAAATTACTGGCACTTTGGGGGTGGAGTCTGGGGAAGGCAGCGTATAATGTCATGGAGTCCACCCTCCAAAGCAGCCATTTTTTCCCAGGGGGAATGGATCTCTATAGTCTATAGATGAGTCTTAATTTCAGGTCTCTAGGTCACATCTGGAGGTTGGCAACAATAGATAGCTTCTACATTTGATATGACCATTTTTGTCATGCCTTCCGCAAAAATATATCAACACAGCTTCACGGTAAAATTCTAACAGCTAGCAATATCATCTTCACGCACATTTTGATAGAAAGTTACTCCATTCAATTGATGAGGTTATTGAAATAAACAAGGTAACTGTCTGGGACATGGATTGTAAGGGCTGTGTATATATTGTGTATGTTTACAGAACTGCTGAAGCACAGAAGGTGGCATCCAATACAGACTCAGTGCAAGCTCTTTTTTTTTTCTTTTTAAAGCCTACATGTGGCACAATTTTAGAGATGCAACACCTGATGAATCTCTGAAGCAGGAGTGGGGATCAGTAGGACTTTCTGTAACCAAGGAACAGGCTTCCAGCAGCCAGCACAGTTCAGTTTTACTTTGCCCTGCCTTCCATTGTGCCCCTATTTGCCCCAATTCCAGTTTTCTTTGGGAACATGGCCCTTTGAAGGAAAACATACAAAGTAAGATCAATATACAGATTTGACTGCAAGGCCTAATAGGATTTGGTCCGACACCTAATACAGACCAATCATTAATCCAAGAGCTAGATCTATGATTTTATAGAGACGGCTTCCAGAATTCCAAAACAATGAAGCACATCCTTGTTATTAAAACTGGTGAGGTTTTATTCTTGTTAGTATGGTAAGCTGTCACAAAGGCTCTGGTACTTTTTTTTAAAACTCCAAAATTATATTGTAAAGGCCTAAAATGAGGAAATATTAGCACACACACGTGTACCTTTTTCATAATAATGAGTTAAGGATTCACTGACTGCTAAAGTTATATCACAGAGGTACCAGAGAGATGCATGCATTATTTTAGGGTATCACATGGGTGAATAGTGTTGCCACGTTTCACAGGATTTTGTAGGGATTTTTTTTGTTATGCTGGTTATTTCCACTATAAGTATATGTTTGGAGCTTTCCCACTAAGCACATCTGCAAGTCCAATCCAAATATTAATACTAATGACAAAGAAAAAGGAGCCCCATATCTGCAGATGATGAACCTCTTGCCACAACTTTGATAGGTCTCCAGTAAAGTGCATATCTTGTGATCCGATAGCAGCTAAGGCTAGCCTGATCTCACCAGATCTTGGAAGCTAAGCAGGGTAAGCCCTGATTAGTACCTGTATGGGAGACTACCAAGGAAGACCAGGGAGGGAGGCAATGGCAAACTACCTCTGTTCGTCTCTTGCCCTGGAACCCTATGCACATGGCATACGTCAGATGCAACTTGATGGCACTTTCCACCATCAATTTGACAAACCAGCTAATTTTACTGAAAAGATGGGAAAGAAGCTATGAAAACTACTTTAGCTGATCGAAAATCCGAAAGAACTATCCTAGTTTCTTTCCAACATGCATGCAAGCAGGTGGTGTTCAGGTTCATAAGAAGCAAAGACAATTCTTGGGGAAACTAATGAAATGGAGGATTTACATACAGAAAGAAAATGGTAGCATATTCTACCTAGCGCACTCTAGTGTACAATTTGCAATATCCACGTATCCAAGGAAGATCCTGGCCCTGAACAGCATGGAGTATTGGCAGTCACAGCACAGATTGCTACCGTATAGGTCAAGAGGCTTACATATTATTCAGACACACTTGGTCTGCCATTGGCTTGAGTGTCAGCAGTCTCTTGCATTGCTGATCAAAACCAGAGCTGCTTTTTATACCAAACTTTTTCACAGATGGATAGAAAAGACAAGATATTTAACACCCTCTTGATATCTGACAATGAACCATCCCTTTTATTATTTCTATACTATATTTAGCAGGATATCTGAACACATTCCCATATAATATGACCAGGAAGTTAGTGCAGGCAATATACAGCCGCCTAATCTACTACAGAAATGAAGGCTAGAAGTTTAAAACTGAACAGAAAAGCGTATTTTCCAGGATGCTCTCCAACTCTTTTTGCTCACCCGCTGCAAAGACAGCTTTTTTTAAAAAACTGGATCTGTTGCACACAGGTTTATTCAGTACTCCAGGACAAGTGTCCCACAATAATTTACAATATCAATTACTTCCTTTACTATCAAAGGTTCAGGTTAGCCTGTGTTAGCTGGTATTGCATGAGTCTTGCACTGAGCATGCAACCCTATGTGCTTCTTTATCCTACAGCAGAGGGATTTTTGACCAGGGAAGATCAAAAGATGCTAGAATGTACTGGGAAGATTCAGCAGTAGTTAAGGCATCAGCTATTGACAACAAATGTGTTTTTAAAATTATTTTCAGGGATTGTATGTACTGTTAGCAGCTACTCAGGTACCAAGACTTGCTGTGGCAGCAAGCTCAATGCTTAGGAAAGAACATACTGCTAGCAGCCCAGCATCACAAAACAAGGAGACTATGGCAGTATAGTAAGGGATTTTTGCTAGAATCCGAGATCGATCTGCCAATACAGATGGAAGAGGACCAGGATCTCTGTCTCACAAAACCGAAGAGCACTACTATTTACAGAATGTGCCTCAGTACATCACATATGTACTCAAATCCAGCCTTCAAACTACAAAACTGACCTATAATTGTTTGCTTCTGAAAGAAACCAAGGCATGAAAGCACATACCAGTTATTTTCTAAGGCACCACAGCACTTCTCAACCTCAGCTATTAGTAATTCTTCTTTCCTTGTGCATGCAATCAATAAGGTTTTTCTGTTAGTGACAATATTACCAAAAGGCCTTCCAAAAGCCATGGCAATGTAGAAATTGAATAAGACAAAGCACATAAAATATTTCAAACAAAGTCTATGTA
The DNA here is from genome assembly GCF_028583425.1 of Eublepharis macularius. Taxonomy (NCBI): domain Eukaryota; kingdom Metazoa; phylum Chordata; class Lepidosauria; order Squamata; family Eublepharidae; genus Eublepharis; species Eublepharis macularius. The sequence continues at coordinate 63,347,182 of NC_072798.1, forward strand.
CAAAATTAATAGTTGCAATCTAAATACTGTACACACAGACACACAAATGAAAACTGAAGAAAGGAAGAGTAAAGTAAAATTTGAAGGATCTCAGTATAGATACAACATAATTGTGAACCACATCACAAATGTGGTTTAGTACAACTGTACAGAAGAACCTGAAGCTGCCACTTGGAAACCTGTAGTGGGCCTAATAGAAGGCTGATTTCAGACTCTGATGAAAGGGAATACTGTTGTGATGTCTCACATGCCAACAGTGACAAGCAAACTTTGCACAAGGTGCAAACTTTCCCCAAGATGGCTAAAAACAAGTCTAACACAATTACATGGGTTGGAATCAATGCATGAGCAGATGGTTTTCCCTGTGAGATAAGGGGTTGCTTGCTTCCCCCACCCCACCCCAGTTACTAGGAATTGTATTTGTTTTTATTATATTTATATCCTACCTTTCTTCCATTATGGAACTCAAGGCAGTGTACATAGGATTCCAAAGAGATCTCCCACCCATGCACTGATCAGTTTCTATCTGCTTTAGCATCAAGCAAGATTACAGTAACATGTGCTCTATACCCTGGGCTGTTCTGGGAGGTTACCCTGACTTTCAAGAGTAACTTTGATGGGTAGAAAGCAGTGGGAAACACCCAATGCACATGCAGAACATTGGCCTTTGGATTCTGGCCAAAGAGCTTCTAGCGCTTCAGCACAATACCAACTATTTCCTCCAAATGGGATACCTGCTTCACATTAGTCACTGTTAATTTCAGTCTGATAGAGAAAAAGAAACACTGCAGCATAGACTTCCTGAAATGCAAGCTACAACAGAACATGTTCCTCAAATTCTAGTTGCTGCATTTCTTGTAGGTGGTTTTAAAGTGCATCTGGTCATTAATTCATGAAGTGTTTAAAACTGTGCTAAATGATCCTTGTATGCTTACAATATTGCTGATTTCATCAGGTTTTTTCCCTCCCAAGCCAGTCACTCTAAGAAATGGCACCTTATATGCTATTACATTTTTAAATCCGGCTTTATAAAGAGTTGCACTCTTCAGCAGTGTAACAAGCTGCTCCTATATAGAGGTCTTTAGAGAATGACTGTTGTCAGTTCTTTCCTATCAACTAAGTTCTAGTTTCTGCCAGAGTAATTCAGTCCAATTCTTCTGGACAGAAGAAATTGTACCGTTTTTTAAAAAATCCAATTAAAACTGACCAGAGAATCTCTCATTTATGACGCATGACATTCAACTGGCAGATGTGAGTCTATGGACATAACCATGAAAGACTAAAGTGACCTGCTAGCCTCTAGGAACTTCAGGCATGGCTGGTTTGTCAAAACTGGCATGTTATTCCAACCTTTAATCAATAAAATAGGCACTATAAAATATGGCAATGCTGTCCAAAAGCTGTTACTACAAATGTAAAATGAAACAGTGTTATTTAATATGCTACCTTAAATTCCCTTTCGTTAAACACACACATGAAATATTCAGGAAAAAAATCTAACAAATCTATGTAAGGTAATATCATTTAAAACTCAAAATGGAGCACTCATTCAATTAAAAAAAACTTCACAAAGGTGCAAAAAATTTAACTAACACTTTCCAGGCTCACATAGGCAAGTCAGTACTGTTATGTCTAGTTTTCCGAGAAGTACCGTCATCCCGTGGCAGTGCTTTTTGCAAGCTTGACATAGCAGCTGTTCTTTCAATGTCTATCACAGCATACAGCTCTGTGCGTCTGGTTGGAGTCTGTGGAAGAGGAGTGGTAGGAGTTTTTGGGGTCTGAGGGTTGTCAGAGTCACTGCCACCTTCCAGATCAACCTGTATATAGTTGAGCTGCCTGTGTTCTGAACTCGGTCGCCTAATATCAAAATTAAAGACTGTAGGTGTACAGTCCCGCCGTCTTGCATATTCTATTTTGTGAGCACTTGATGGCACTGTTACGTTCTCTGTATTGACATAATTATGCATGGGATCTAAGTTATTGTGGTAGCCATTCAGAGAAGGGGTCTTTGGTCCTAAACTGTCGTCATCCTCTTTACTTAGCTTGTGGGCTTCCCAAACAGGAGGCAAAGATGGCAGATTTTCATAATTCAACAATGCAGTTCTCCTTTGAGCTGAATTGTTGATATTCTGGGTATCGGAGTTACTGGATGATATCAGACGACCTCTCCTGAGCCCTGGAGCGTTAGGTATAGACAATCTATTTACATTTTCATATGCTAGTTTATTACCAGAAGAGGCTTCTTTGCGTTCATCACTATCGTATCCAGTGTCCCATTCACTGTTACTACTCCCACTAGCTTGCATACTGCTTGCACTAGTTTCAGTACTGTTCCCACTAGCTTGAGTACTATTCCCACTTGATTCCAGTTTTTCTTTTTCCATTAATTGTCTCTGGACAGGTGTTGGGCCCAAAATAAACTTGACTCCTTCGGGCTCCAGTACAACCTGGGCATCTCTGTCCTCAGAACAATTTTCTTCTTCTTTTGCCTTGCTTGATTCTGCATTAGAAACTCTTCGTTCAAGAGGTGTACGCACACTTGGCCTGTTTTTTCTTTCCTCCTGTACACCCGTTGTATTCACATATGTATGGACCTGCAAAGGACAGATTGAAGTATCAGTTGCATTATCACTCAGCTTCCATATGATTTATTTTACTCCCTTTGTTGCTCATGGCCAATGACTACATGGTTTTGTTGTGTCCTAAAACAGTATATGGTGACATGTGCATATGTTTGCACAAGAAACTATTTTTGGAGCACTTCCACATCAAAACACAAGAGTAAAAAAAAATCAGTACAAATTTATATCATGCTAACACTGATCCTGTAAATAAGAATTAGATTAAGACATGACTATGATGCATAAAAACTCAAAATTCCTTACCTGCTCCTCTGCTACAAGCAAAGGATGTGTTGATTCTTCACCTACTGAAGGAAGACGTGCACTTCCTACAGAGGGGTGTCTGCTGGAGGGATGGGATGAAGCATCTCCATAGGAGGGATATCTTGGATACCCATTAGGTAAACTCTGACCACTCAACCCAGGTGCTGATTAGAGAGAAAACCACAGTTATCTTGTTGATATGAAATGCTATTTTTCTTTAGGAAACATTTGATGGAAATATATATATATTGAACATTGTCGTTATAGGTTTTGATGGTGAATTAAGGGAGGACAGAACTTTTTCTTTAAATTAATACTATAATAGTACTATAATAAAAACACTGATATAGGTATCTTTTGAAGTAATGTACAGAGTTGGATCATACAGCTCTCTGCTACTAAGTGAGGAGACTTCTTGTGCTAGAATCATAGAATCACAGGGTTGGAACTTGGAAGTGATCTCTAGGGTCATCTAGTCCAACCTCTGCAAAATGCAGGAAATTCCCAAATACTTCACCCTCCCCCGCACACGGTGACCCTTACTCCATGCTCAAAAGACGGCAAAACTCCATCAGGAACCCTAGCCAAACTAGCCTGGGGGAAATTGCTACCTGACCCCAAGGTTGCGATCGGCCTTACCCTGAACACGTAAGAAGGGGTTACAAGAACTAAACACTGAAGGTTCTTCACTTAACAGATGGAATTACAGATCAAACCCACAGAGAATAATGAAAATAAGGAAGCCACAAAACATTATTCCTGAAAGATGCCTTGTGTACTGAATCAAGATTAATTAAGGCTGTGTCATGCAAGGCACCCAAATTTGGTATTGCCGTTTACAATACCAAACTGAGAGCCAGTTCAGAGTAGTGGTTAAGAGTGGCAGGACTCCCCACTCCTCCACTCAAAGCCAGCTGGGTGACCTTGGGTTAGTCACCCAAGAGTCCCAGAGCTCTTTCAGCCTCACCCACCTCACAGGGTGTTTGTTGTGGGGATAATGACATACTTTGTAAACCACTCTGAGTGGGTGCTAAATTGCCCTGAAGGGCAGTATATAAATCAAATAGTTATTATTATTATTTCACATATTCCCAACCAGTTCAATTTCCCTGATTTGGGGGGAAAGGTTTTTTTTTAAAGTAATAAAATCTTGAAGGAGGCATGAGCCTCCTCGGTCATTTTTAGCCACAAATTACCATTTGCTTTCTTCTTACTTCCCACTTGTACTATGGTCTCCTAAATGATGATAAGGTAAGAAATCAAAAGAGAAACTGGCTCATCCTCCAACAAACAAGCCTTCTCATCAGCACTTTTCACTCTTGAAACGGCAAGCATTCTCTGATCACCACATATCCCATCTTTTTAGGTGTGGACTTCAGCATCCAAATTTAGAATCAGCAGCCATTATTAAGTAATGCAAAATACAGAACCAGACGTCTTTAACTATGACTGTTGTATTTTGAAAATGTAGTACTGGCAATAAGAGTTGGGGCTCATGCACATACACTCCCAGCCCCTTTTAAAGGGTTGACAGCAGCTCTGCAGGATCAGATACTCCCTCTGCTCAGTCCCAGACCATCTCTTCCAGTGCAAATTGCCTTATTCCACCACCTTCATCATGGTCAAGTCTTATGGAAGCACCTTAACCATGGTATACTGTTAGAATGGTAACCAGGGTGTACTGTTAGAATGTTGAAATTGCTTTCAAATCCTGGTTAGAATTGATTATAGTTAAGAACAGTGCCAGTAGGACAAAAATTCATGGTAAAGATATGAGGGTGCATATCATTTTTGTCCCGTTTCTTATTTTACAACTGTGGTGAAGGAATTAGGAGTGTTACATATATATTGATTAGTTCTTTGATTACAGTCCTTTCTGCAACACACCATCTAAGGAGCTTACAGACAACATATCTGAGATAAAGATCTCAAAATATTCCCTAAAACCTCCCCAAAGAACACTTTTTTCCCAAGTAGATTACGTCATAATACTATTACTAATAAAAATGCATTAAAACATGTCAGTAAGTCCAAAAGAGATTTTTGATTTTTCTTAAAATTGGGGGAACCAACTGAAGGGGTAGATGCTCCCTCATTTTTATTTCTTCATTTTACCCATCTGGGTCTTCATATCTCTAGACTCAATCAGCCCTCACGAAACATGTACAAATCCACATGAAACATTAATGCTGGAAACTGATAAAATCTTGTTGGTGTAGTGGTTAAGAGCACGGGACTCTAATCTGGAGAGCCGGGTTTGATTCTTCACTCCTCCACTTGAAGCCAGCTGGGTGACCTTGGGCTAGTCACAGCTCTCTGGAGCTCTCTCAGCCCCATCCACCTCACAGGGTGTTTGTTGTGCGGATAATAATAACATACTTTGTAAACCGCTCTGAGTGGGCATTAAGTTGTCCTGAAGGGTGGTATATAAATCGAAGGCTGTTGTTGTTGTTGTTGTTGTTGTTGTTGTTGTTGTTGTTAGCACGTCAAAAGTAAATCTGGTAACTGAGTTTACATTCCACACCCAATTCCCAGACAGGAAAAAAACTTACTGGTAGGTGTTCGGGGAGTTCGGGGAACTTCCATCTCTGTTTGATGTTGGTTCCTTTCTACTACTGGCTCTTCTACCACATTTATGCTGTTATTCTGCATGATCTCTTGCAACATATTAAATAACTCTTCAGCACGGGCACACTTGAAAGCAAATATTCCTACAACAACATATTATCTGTTAGATGGTTTTAAGAAGGAAAAGGGACACTTTCAATTTTTTAAGAAATGGAGTCCACTCAAATGCATACCTTTTAAAGAAAGAGAACTATCAAATTAACCACATAGTCAAAACCTTTTAAAATGTTTAAAAACCTTTATGATCACACATTTAAACAAAGGGTAAAGTGAACAGTATACAGAACAGGGTGTTTGGTATGCATTTTAGGAAACAAAAGTTTTGTGGTAAGTTGAGTTTTGGTACAGCAAAAATTCATTTTTCAGGTATCTGCTCAATTACCAACACAAAGTCAAAAGGCTGATATAAAATTCCTGCATAAATAAGAAGGATTTGACACAAGGAGTAGGTCCATGTTAATGTAAGGGTTTATGATGAAGGACTGTAAAAACAGACCTGGGTGAAACAGACCAAGCCAATTTGATTTTGGTTTGGTGGATAGACACAGAAACAAAGTAGCCAATACCATGGATTCTCCTTTAGTATTGTTCCACTTTGTCTTTCAACAGCAGAGGGAGCCCGACTTACCGTTGTCCGCAAACAGAAAACCCATGCAGTTGAAGCTTTGGATTTTTCTTCCAATGAAAGCATGAAGTTAAAGTTGACATTCTTGTTAACGAGTGTGCGTCTTTGCTGAGTTTCAGCTTATCTAACGTGCTAGAACTACTGAACCCTACTCTATTTCAGACAAAACAATTAGCTGTGTAGAGAAAGGACATGCTGTTAAATACCAAGGATTCTCGGTATTGCCTATGTGTTAGTTGCAGTGATAGAAACATTCCAGGTGGTAGCAGTTAAGTCAGTTTTATGTATTCCTTTACAACATTCCTAACTTCAGCACAGTGATTTTTCATCACTCTGCAGCCCTATTTGGTCTACCATTGCAGCCTACAACTCACTTATCCTAAAATAAGCCATTCAAATATATGTTAATGCTCCAGAATAAGTGGACTGTTGATGGCAGTCTTTGTAATTCTGTTAAAAGGCTCATGTTTTTAATGTCTAGTTCTTGTAACGTATGGCATCATTTTTCAAAACAATCTACCACTATCCACACAGATGTATCAGGAACCCCCAAGCGCCTTATCTTGAAGCCAATGTTTATTGAAGAGGGGGCCAGTTTGGTGTAGTGGTTAAGAACTGCGGCACTCTAATCTGGAGAACCAGGTCTGATTCCCCACTCCTCCACTTGTAGCCAGCTGGGTGACCTTGGGTCAGTCACAGCTCTTCCAGAGTTCTCTCAGTTCCACCCACCCACCTCACATGGTGATTGTTGTAGGGATAATAACATACTTTGTAAACTGCTGAGTGTGAGTTAAGTTGTCCTGAAGGATGGTATATAAATCAAATGTTATTATTAAGGGGGGGAATCCTAGGCCACACAAAGTTTATTCTAAGCACAAGCCAAGCCCTTACCTATGCAACATGAACCAAGCATATGTCCTACAACACATACAAACTCCCTTGTTGCTCTGCATTTTAGGGAACATGACTGAAAAGATCTGTTTAAGGAAGTCATTGTTAATCTTCTCAGTGAGGACTGCCGGGGTCCCAGAACACAAGTTGAGAACCACCATCTTGGTGAACAAAGCACATCCTAACTAAGAGAGCAATTCAGCCTTTTAAACCACAGGACAGCTAGTATTATAAATTTGTTACACAGAAGCAGATTCCATTAAAGAAACTTCCACATAACATGTTTAGGTTTGTAATAAAACACAAATTTTTTCAACTGAAAGTACCTAGGCCAAGGGAAATAGAAAACCCATAGAGGAAAAAATAGATTTGTATTCTACAGTGTCAATGAACCACACAATGTGAGAAGGGAACAAACTTGTACATTGAACTAATTGGGATGGTGCTCAGCTCCTTCCTAGCAAACGTTTATATCTCCTCAGAGAGTCAGGCAGAGCTGAAATGTGCAGAATGTTCACTAGCAACTATTTACAGAATAAAATATCACTGCAACTGTTGTGGCTTTTCACAGGAATTTATGTTGGATTTTTTTTTTGGCAAACATCTTCTCTACCTTAGTGACCTCTTTAGGGAGGCTCACTCAATATTTAAAGAAAATTGATTCTAACTTATTTGACATCCACCAGAAGAGATAGTATTTTGGAGCTCTAGCCCACAAATGCTTGGGATAGGTTGAATATGCAGTATTGACATGCAGTCTAACAACTGCCATTGTGCCTGTAATTTTTAAAAAAGGTGACCCAACACTGTAAAACCCCATCCCTCACTCAAGAAGAAAAAGCTGTACAAAAAGGATAATATGGGTAACTGCACAAGACAAGCTATATGTATTTGTCACATTTAATCATTTGGTGGAGGAAACATGGCATTCAAATGTTTATAAGTATATGCTTTCCAATATATACACTTACTTTCAAACACTAATAAAAGACCTCAATGGGTAATTGATGAACTAACGATTCTCTCTGATACTACTTTACTCTGATATATTTCATTAACGAAATCTTCATCGATAATTTTATTACATTTATAAGATTAAAAAGCATGTACATTTGGTATTACCAAGACAAAAATACTAGGAAGAGGTTACAAAAGCAATTTACTGATACATTCCACGGCAACAGTTATGTTCATCTGAGCAAAGTAATCTGAAGATTGCACCTAGCAAATGGGTACGATCAGCAGCTGCCTGTACACAAGCATCCCCTGTGGTGGCTCTCACTTTGTAGAATGGCCTGCTTGGCGGTCAGGAAAGCTCCACAGATGGCGTCCAACAAATTTGTTCAGGAGGGTGTTTTCATAAAGAGAACAGTGATAGGAATTGTTCGGGAGAACATTTTTACAAAGGGACTAAGCCATTTACAGCACTGTTTACTGTATTCATTATCTTGTTCTCACTGACTTATTTTCTGGAATCGGTATTGCATTGTCTATGCTATGCCATGTCATGTACTATTTTACTGCACTGTTTTCTAATCCTGTAACCCAATTTTTGAGAATTCAAAAACTTGCATCCTGGAAATCTTGTTGGTTTTTAAGGTGCCACTGACTCAAATCTTGCTGTTCTACTGTAGACTAACATGGCTACCCACCTGAAGCTATAAATAAATAATACATAAATAACACAGGGCCATTACACAAACTTCCTGACTGAATCCAGTCTACATCTACACTCCAAACTCTTTCAATTGAACAGAAGAGCAGCTCTGAGGGATGAGACAAACCATCTGGCATCTTGTTTCCAATCACTTAGGTCAGTCAGGAAAACTAACAAGCAGGGCATGAAGGCAACTGTTGTTCCCCACTATTGTTCCCTCCATCCCCATCAACTGGTATTTACAGGCATACTGCTTCTGAAGATGGAGTTTCTACTTAGCCATTATGGCCAACAACCTTTGAGAGACCAATCATTCATCAAAACAAAACATCTTCTGGCAGCAAACCCCAAAATATAATTATGCCTTATATGAAAAAGTACTTCATTTTATCTGTCTCCAATTTATTGCTCATCTGTTTCAGTAAAAGATTCTGAGTTCTAACAGTATGGCAGATGGAGAGAGGGAGTACTTTCTCCACATCCTAAGACTAACACATTACTCTACAATGTCACCATTTTGTTTTCTAAACTAAAAGGATCTAGACACTTTAGCCATTCCATGTTAAGAAGGCTGATCAGCCATGTTAATCTCTTGCAGCAAACACAAAACTGGAGCCTGTGACATCAAAAGCAACACATTATTATTCTTGACTTCACAAGAGTTCATGAACTACAGCCCAGTTTGTTGAAGCATGAGCATCTATGGACAAGTAGACTCTAGCTCATGAAAGCTACTATATTTGTATTTAAGGTGTCACAAGACTCCTATTGGTTTTTGATATTTTTGGATTGACACTTCTGCATTTGCTTTCCCAACTTAATAATATCCTTTCTAAGATGAAGCTAGCAGTGCTGTAAATAGTATAACCAAGTGGCTGCGCTATACAATAATGCTAATTTTATTTTCAAATTCCTTTCAATAACCCCTGATGCAGGACCCTTTCTTTTTCACTGTCTGTATTTTAAGATGATATTTTTATTGAACTATTCATCATCAGCCTAACATCTGAATAATCATGGCAAAGTATGTTGAAGTGTGAAGTTAGTTTTTTTTCTCCATTGTTCATTACTTTTATTTGCCACGTTTACCAACATTTTGTCTATTTATGCGATCTGAAGGGATCGTACTAGAGCTCTTCACAGTCTGCACGTTTTCACCATCCTGAAAAATGTGACATCTGTAAAATAGGCCACCTCATTAGCTGCATTTAATCCCAAATCCACAAGAACTGAGTTAAATGGTGCTGCTACCAATACAGATCCTCATAGGAACACACCATTTATCTCCTGTCATTGGGAAAACTGTCCAATTTTTCCCTTTCATGCTGTTCTTTAGCTAGTTACCAAGCTGTAAGAGGACCAACTGTCATATTACCATGACACCTAAGAAACTCTGATAAGAGACTATGTCAAAGATTTTAGGGAGTCCAAAATATAATATTTATTGGGTTGTCCTTATCTACATATGTGCTGACACTCTCAAAGAACACTAAATATGTGTTATATTACTGCTGAAGCGCTTCCTTTCACAGCACCTATTCTTTGTCTCGTCACCTCTATCTGATTGAAATCCTTTAGACAACCCCCCTGGAAATGGTTTTGATGGTGGCTGATCTTTACATAATATCTTTCAAGGTGCAAAAAATTGCAAAGTTTCAAAAGGATGGTATGGCAGGCAGTCAGTTACTCCAAGGGTCACACTGAGCTGGTATAAGCTCTTTGCATAACCCTGAACAGCTCTTTTTAACACAATCTGTGTATTCTTCTGGGTCACTAAAACATGAGCTAGATAAATCCCATTCAACCTGTTTCAACAGATTTATCAAATGAGAATTCCTCACTGTAGGCTTTCTATTTGTAATTTGAATAAACCTCCGCTGTTATTTACAAGGTTACTTTAAGAAATACAAGATCTAGGCTAAATTTCATTACCACACATTTACTTATTCTTAATCATATCAACTTAATGCTTATAACTTACAGACATTAGGCTATTTTAAGTCTTCTAAAACAAAACACTTTGCACCTGAATTTCATTTACAGATTTGTGAAATGGAAGACTTCATACATACCCGGTCCAGTTTGACATCTTCGGCCACTTTCAAAAGAGAAGAGGTTGGAATCATAGCCATAGCGGCGCAGACAGAGGTAATGCCACTTGACAGAATCTCGTTTACGGGTATACAAGATTAGTTCTGTGTCTGTAAGTTCCATTATACCAGAACCCAATTCATTACCATCATCATCCACATTAATAACCTATAAAACATTTAAAAACACACATTTAAAATATGGATATTTAACGGTAAATCATTTCACAGGTACTTAAAAGTAATTAACTGAAACCCATGTATACTAAGAAATTAAACAGGACAAAGATTTTAAACTGATGTCTCAGCACTATTCCTAAGAGAAGGGCAGGAAAAAGCTACCCATATAATTTACAAATCCTCATAAATGGTATGGCTCTATGGTAAAAAACACACAGTACCAGCGGATTTTATTTCTCTCTCCACTGGATTCATGGTTGTATAGGCCACACATACTAGATAAAATAAATCTACCACAGAACTCTCTGTTAAGCCGTAATGTGCTTTTTTCTTTCCTGCCTGTACAAAACAGAACTCTGACCATCAAAGCAACAAAATCCCACGCAGAATTTTACCTTGAATTTGTTTCGATGGTTATCTGGGACAGTTTCTTTATCTGGACAGCTACAACAGCTACCCATGACTTCTTTAGAAGACCATGTGATTGCTACAACCAAAGCAAAGAAAACAATTTTAAGAAATTAAAGTAAACTGTGCAAATGGCAGCTGAATTCTATAGTCCTGCAATGTTAAAAAATAAAACTGGAGGAGGACAGAATTATACAATGTGGAGTTTATAAACAAGAGCTGTAACTTAAATTTCTGTTACACAGGCAAATTTTATAACAAATATAGCTGCTTATAAACAAACACTCATTTTTATATTCAGAGTAAATTGAATGACTGGAAAATCAATAATGGGTTGGATTCAGAGGTAATTTCTGCTGATAGAACGGATTTCTGTTAGTGAAACAGGATTTCCCTGCCTCTCCTCTCTCACTGCAGCCCAATTCTTATTTATTTATAAAGGAGATAGTTATATCTTCATTTCAGAGCAAAGTTGACAATTATAATAAGTCATTAATATAAAAACAAGCAAGCCATTAAGAAAAGCTCAGGGACATAAAAACAGCACAAAAACGATCCATAAAACAGACCTCAGACCATAAAACAGCTGGAAAGGTAATTAAAAATATGTGTAAAAAGAAATGTTTTGGCCTGGCACTTAAAAAGACAGTAAGGTAGGTGCCAGAAAACTCTCAAGTAGGAGGGCATTCCAAAGGAGAGGTACTGAAACTGAAAATGCCCTCCCTCTGGTAACTACCCACATCACCTCTGAGGGTGGAAGCACAAAGAACAGGAGGCAGACTCATGAGCTAGGTAGCATGGGATGAGATGGTCCTTCAGGTACCCTGGCCCCAACTTATTTAGGGGCTTATAGTTAAGAACCAGAACTTTGAATAGTGCCCAGAAACAGATGAACAGATCTGTGCTGTTTCTTTCAGCAACCAACCTCTGACATTGGTCTGGTGTCATGGACTGCCCTTTTAAAAGATTAGAACTGCTGTACAAACACCTGAAGGACTGTGAAGGGTTAATTCTTCTCAGAAACAGAGAGCCTTGAGAGACAGACCACTCCAAGGAATCTGATTGAGTAGCATCAGCTGAATAGAGAAAGGCTTCTGAATTGGATGCTAGGGAAAGGGGAGTCTAATTTCAGCCCTAGCTGAGAGGAGTCGAGTATTGACAGTTTCAAGATTCAGCACTGTCTGAGAACAGCTTAATGCAGACAGGAGAACTGGAGGAAAGTTGGCAAGAAAGTTTGGGAAGTAGGTGAAGACCTAAATAGATCTTCTAGTGAGAGGAGAGTTTCCCTACCCAAACAGGCAATTAGCTCTGAAGAGTGAAGAGATCCCTGGTCTGATGTGGCTAGAAACTGCCATTGGAGTCCTTAAGAATCAATTAGAAACTCAAGATGAATATTGGTATTTCAAGAGAAGAGGTTTGGGTACTGGAAAGAGTGTACCAGCCTTCCAGGAACCAAAAGAGTCAAAGAATACTCAAAGAGGGTGCACTAGTGTGTCTGGGGAAACACTGGAACAAAAGATCTCAACATAAAGATTTAAGTAACTGTAAATAGCTTAAGAAACTCTCATTAGACTGAAACATAAGAACTAAAGTCTATGCATGTACTGATTTTATCTCACGAGTTATCTATATTGAGTTACCCCAGACATTTTCAGCCCCTGATTTCACCTGAACTTTCCCCTCTATGTTAAATAAAATATTTTATTAGAGAATTTCAAAATGCCAACATTGCCATTTATGTTGGTTAAAACCAGGGCTTTTTTTCAGCCAGAACACTGTGGAATGCCGTTCTGGCACCTCTTAAAAATACCCACGTGACTGGTAGATATTTGAGCCCAAAACGGCCAGGATCAGGCCGCTACCAGGTGAGGGAGTGCTCTCCCACACAGCAGCAGTCCCTTCCAGGATAATCCAGGCCATTTTGGGCCAATAATGGCTGGGATCGGACTGCTGCCAGACAGGGGAGGGTTGCCCCACGTGGCAGTGGCCAGATCCAGGCTGATTTGGCCTCAATCCTGGCTGTTTCAGGCCCATTTGGGTCATTCTGGGCCCGTTTTGGCCCAATTTGGGTCTAAAATGTCCAGTATTGGGCCAATGCTGGGCAGGGAAGGGTTCCCCTGTGTGGCAGCAGCCTGATCCAGGCCAATTCGGCCACAATTTAGACCCGATCCAGGCCGTTTTGGCCATTTGAGGCCCGTTTCGGCCAATTCAGGCCCGAAACGGCCAGAATTGTGCCATTGCCGGGCAGGGGAGGATTCCCCCATATGGCAGCTGCCCGTTTCAGCCTAATTCGGGCCCAAAACTGCCAGGATTAGGCCACCGCTGGGCAGGGGAGTGCTCTCCCACGCAGCAGCAGCGTTCCAGGCCGATTTGGGCCCCCTGTGGAGCACAGAAGCGCTCCCAGGGTGGCTGCATCCTGCATGATGATGTCACTTTCTGGAAGTTACATCATCATATGGTCCTGGGATGGTACCCAGTGAGTTCCACCACCTCTTTTCCCACAAAAAAAAGTCCTGGACTTAAAACAAAGGGAAAAGGAAGAGGCTGTAACATTTTGGATCAATTGAAGTGTCCAGATGGTTTTCAAAGGCAGACCCATGTAGAGCACATTACAGTAATTAAACTCTGATGTGATCAGAGCATGAATCATCATGGCCAGATCACACTTTTTGAGGCACATCCATAACTGAAGTATCAGATGAAGCTGAGAGAAGGCACTACATGACACAGGAGATCCAAGTCTCCAACCATAGGCTGAGACCCCAAAGCTACAAACCTGCTCCTTCAGGGAAGTGCAACCCCTTCTAGGACAGACTGGCTCCACAATCCCCATTGACCAACAGTACCTCAGTCTTGTCTGGATTAACCTTCAGTCCTCATCCACCCCATTACCATCTCCAGGACTTCCACAGACCCACTCCGCTGTTAAGGAGAATTAGAGCTGGGTCCCATCTATGTACTTGTGACACCTCGCTCCAAGTCCTTGGACAACCTCTCCCTGAGGTTTTATGCAGATGTTAAACATCATGAGAAAAAAGATGGAGCCCTGTGGGACTCCATAGCATAAATGTCACAGAGCTACGCAGCTACCGTCTGGAACTGTCAAGTCAAGTAAGAGCAAAACAAGCAAAGCACAATGCTACCCCCCCCCCAACCCAACTGTCCAGTCTAGAAGTATACCATGGGTGATGGTACTGAAAGTGGATGAGAACTCCCCTATCAGTTTCCTGGGGAAGGTCACTGGGTGAGGAAACCAAGGATGTTTCTGTCACAAACCCAGGCCTGCAAAGGAGTCACAAAGGCTTGTACATTTTCCAAATCAACATCCTCCAGGACCTGGAACAAGAGCCCCATCACAACCTGGAGAAGTTCTGCTAGACAGCATTAAGCAGATGCAAGAGTTGCATAGAAGTAAGCTTGCTGTGCTGCCATGACCACCAAAGACCAGGGCACCTGTGTTTGGTCACTTGTGCTTTGAGTTTTCCTCCATTTTTGCTCTAGTCATCTGCTCAACTGTTTCTTTATCCCAAGCTCCTTAGAAAGGGACATGCTGGCCTCCATGAAAGGAAGGATTGCTCCTGGGCAATCATGTTCTCTAGGGGACATGGAAACTTAAGGAGCAGCGTGAGGAGCAAACTGGTGATCCGGGGGTGGGATGGCAAAAATTACCCCTACCCTTCTATTAAGAGACATTTACTGAATACAAGCTTCAAAACTATTGTGTAGTCAGCTGGATAAAAAGATCAGTACCATAAATTCACCTCACAGTAACAAGACATACTGAAAAGGAAGCTCTAAAGTAATTGTAAAAAAGCTTTATATCTTTCCTCAAACTCCTTTCAGGAACAGAAGATTATCAGTGACATAGATATCATAGGTATCCTTTGATTCAAGAAAAGATTTCAGAAACAGGTGAAGAAGAACATCAGTTTAAAGTGAAACTCACCTAGATTTGGCCATTAATATTCCTAGCCTCTGGTGCAGCATCAGTACTTCTGTCATACTTCAAAACATCTTGTTGCTCTTCCACACAAACTGCCACTTAACCTAGAGAGCCAAGATTTTTTAAAAAATTAGAGGTTTAAGAAAGGAGTTTTAACCACGAAACTGGTCCTGAAACCAGAACAGCGTAAATAAAGAGATGTTTGCATTGGTTTACATACTTACCAATGTTGGCCATTGGGGTGTTGCCTACCAAAACTGTCATTTATTTGAGGGTGGAGCCTGACCTCCCTTTATGTAAGTAAGCAATCATGGGCAGATCAATACAATATGGGGACAGGAAGTTGTTTAAAGTCATCATAACCCATTCACAATTGTGACAGTTTTTTCACCCACTTAGCATGTTTCATAATCAAATGGAGCAAGCATAATCAAATGCTTATTCCTTAAAGAAGATATATTTTGGGTGTTGCTTACATTTTGGTATTTCTGTTAGGTCTGTTATTTGCCACTTGACTGAGATAGCAGCTCCTACCAGGTAGGAATTTGAGTACGTAAATGAGGAAGCTAGACCACACAGGTAGCCAGCTCTATACTATATGCAAGCCTTGAGTATGTGGCTGTGACACATCAAATAATTTTATTTAAAACATACATTTACCACCTCTCCGTTAAAAGTGTACAAGAGTTCTACAATCAGTAGAAAACAATATAGTATCACTATGATCAACAGAACTTTAAAACAAAACCGCTAAAACCAACTTAAGATTGCACATATGACTGATGTATTAAGGGCTATGGACTATCCACAGCAGATCAAAATGGAAATGTGCATGCATTTTGACTCAGAGTCACAGAGTGATTGCTGCTGCCACATCCCCAGGCTCAAAGGTAGCAGCATCCAGAATCCTTAAGGTGGGTCCTACACCAATTCAGTTACTCCACTGAGCCACTTAAATTGGAGAAAGATTCTTTAGGCTGGAGGAATGCTCCCTGGAGAATGGTTGGATCCATTCCCAGGTCAATATGTATTTTCCTGTAGGATAAACATAAGGATTGACTACTATTTTTCTATGAAGGTGGGAGCCTTTCATGTACAAGGGAAGAAGTGCAGCAGATAGAAGGGAAGAAGATGGTAGGAAAGTAAAGAAAAATGAAGAATCAGACCTGTGATGAGTTAATAAGCTGACAGAAACATTAGTTTTGTTGCTATAACTGCTTAGTTTATGTGTTGGATTTTAGACATGAAGATCATGCAAGTCCAACCTGCTGAACAGACACGTTTTCCTTTCAAATAGCAGCAGCTGTGCATGCATTTATGTGTATACACACACATCAATCTTGCAGCAGGCCAGCTTGTCTGCGCACATTCACCCCAGATGACAACTTTTTTTTAAAGGGGAAAAGTCCCTTTTACTAAACATTTTAAAGTCAACTTACATCATACCATTACACAGTCCTTAAGCTCCTATGGGTAAAACAATTTGGTTTGATGAAATGAAAGCCTTTTGATAATACTGTACGAGTCCAGTTTTTCAAGTAAAATAGCAGCCTCCTTTGATGGTGTCTCCAAGAAAGCCAAAAGTCTGTGATGCAGTCACCAATGGTCTACCAAAGCACTGTTCAGCATTTTTGTTTCTGCATCATTGTCAGTTATGGAGCCCCACCTTCACTTGTGCAATCTAGTCTGTTTCTTTTTAAACAAATCCTTGGGTCAGTTCTTCCCAATGTCACGCAAGTGAAAACTGAGTAGCTCTACTGAAGTCTGTAGAACATATAAATTAACATAGTCCATGTGTGTTGAATTAATAAGATCAGAACCTGACTCTTATTATACAGTCACTGTTATGACTAAGAAATGTCTTGTTTGGAAAACTGTTTAATTATATGTATTGCATAAAGCATTACTTTTTCTTAAAGTAAAAATTCATTGCCAGTGGGTATTCCTTTCATCTTGCATAATTAAATCACACTGGGAAGGCTCAATTGGTGTTCTCTGGCTTACACACAGATTTTTTTTTTTTTTGAAAATTTTTTATTGGGTTAGAATCCATTATTTCCACATTTACATTCAATTTTCCCCAATTTTTTCATCTCTAACCCCCTCCCTTTCCCCCCCTTTTTGTTGACTTCCAACAGCTTTCCAACCCTTTGTCCCCTTTCCCTTACTTTTATTAGCTTCCTCTATCTAAAACAAATATATATTCTCCATTATTCTAAGCAGTACATCCTTAACTATTTTTAACATTATATGCCCAAACTGTAAGCCTTTGTTTCCATCTTAGATAAACAATTTATCCCAATTTTTCAATTTCAGGTATTTCTATATATCATAAACCATATAGATCATACATTCGTTTATATCAAACAATTTGACTTATTCTCTATATATATTACTCATTCTATCTTTTTATAATAATTCTATATATCTCTCCTCACATAGTCAATCAATTTGACCCATCTATATCTTCAGACATTCAGTTTGGTACAAAACTTGTCAGAAAAAAAAAGAAAATATTGTTAGTTAATCGCTCCTTATATTTAATCCTTATAATTAATTATTTTCTCTATGTTCTGTTTGTTAACCTATATATATCTATATATATGTCAATCTATTAATCTGACTGCTTATTAATTCACATTTATCTCTTCTCCCCCCGGTAAAGTCTCCCCCCTCTACTTCAATACTTCAGTAGTTCTCAAACTGCCACAGTTTTCCTCCCACCTCCCATTTCTTCTCCAGGTATTGTTTCAGCTTCTCCCAGTCTGTGTTGAACTGCCCTGAGTCCAGATCTCTCAATTTTCTTGTCATCTTGTCCATTTCAGCCATATACAGCAATTTGTAAGTCCAGTCTTCAATAGTTGGCACTTCTTGTACTTTCCATTTTTGCGCATACAAAAGTCTAGCTGCTGCTGTCATATAAAATATCAACGTCCTGTGTTGGGCTGGAATTCCCTCCATTCCCAAGTTCAGTAGCAGGAGTTCTGGGTTCTTATTAATTTGAAATTGTAAAATTTCACTCATTTCTCTTATTATTTCCCCCCAGTACTGCCTGGCTACCTCACACGACCACCACATATGATAGAGGGAGCCCTCATGCTTCTTACATTTCCAGCATTTATTAGAAGTATTCGAATTCCCTAGCGCAATCTTCTTTGGTGTCATGTACCAACGATAGATCATTTTATAAATGTTCTCTTTGATATTAATACATGTCGTTGTCTTCATTGTAGTTTTCCACAAGTATTCCCATGCCTCCATTGTTATTTCTTTATTAAAGTTTATAGCCCATTTCACCATTTGTGTTTTAACTATCTCATCCTCGGTATACCACTTCAACAGTACTTGGTATACCTTGGATATTCTTTTCTTATCTTCTTTAAGAAGGGTCTGCTCTAGTTCCGAATTCTCTATTCGTATACCTCCCTTTACAGAGTCCGAATTATATAAGTCTCTGATCTGTCTATACTGGAACCAATCGTAGTTAGGTGATAGTTCCTCTTGTGTCTTTATTCTAAGTTTGGATGCTTCAGTTTTAGTTATTTCTTTATACGTTAAACATTGTTGTTCATTATCAACAGCTCTCGGGTCTATCACCTCATATGGAACCACCCACAAAGGGGTTCCTTCTTGTAGATAAATTCTGTACTTCTTCCAGATTATGTATAGACTTCTCCGAACAAAGTGATGCAGGAACATCGAGTTGACCTTTACTTTGTCATGCCATAAATATGCGTGCCATCCAAATATTTTTTTATATCCCTCTAGGGCTAATAGTTTCTTGTTCTTTAATGTCATCCATTCTTTCAACCAAACTAGGCAGATTGCATCATGATAAAGTCTCAGATTGGGCAGTTGCATTCCGCCTCTTTCCTTTGCATCTTGTAAAACTTTCACTTTCACTCGGGGCTTCTTGCCTGCCCAAACAAAATCTGATATTTTCCTCTGCCATTTTTCAAATTGTTTGGAGTCTCTGATGATTGGTATTGTCTGTAGCAAAAACATTACTCTTGGTAACACATTCATCTTAACTGCTGCAATCCTGCCCAACCATGACAAATTCAATCTATTCCATTTAATCAAGTCTCTCTCTATCTGAGTCCATAGTTTTTCATAATTGTTTTTGAATAGATCTATGTTCTTTGCAGTTAATTCGACTCCCAAATATTTCACTTTACTTGTTACTTCACAATCCGTTGTTTCCATTAACAATTGTTGTTTCTGCTTAGTCATATTTTTGCATAATATCTTTGACTTCTTTTTGTTAATGAAGAAACCTGCCAAGTCTCCAAACTCCTTGATCTTATCTATCACTCTTGGCATGTTCTCCAATGGGTCCTCTACAATTAACATTATGTCATCCGCAAATGCTCTGACCTTGTATGAATAGTCCTTTATTTTTATTCCACGAATTTCATCATCTTGACGTATTTGTATCATCAGAATCTCCAATACTAAAATGAACAACAATGGAGATAACGGGCAACCTTGTCTTGTTCCTTTACTTATCGTCAATTTCTTGGTCAATTCATCATTCACCACAATTGCTGCAGTCTGGTCTCTATAAATTTCCTTAATTGCTCTGATGAATCTTTCTCCCAATTGTAGCTTTTCCATAGTGGCAAACATAAAGTCCCAGTTTAAATTGTCAAACGCTTTTTCAGCGTCAACAAAGAAGAAACCAACCTCTTTGTCACAACGCTTGTCATAATATTCAATAGCATTGATCACTGTCCTTAAGTTGTCTCTTATTTGTCTGTCTGGCAAAAAGCCTGCTTGTTCCTCCTCTATGACTTCCGAGAGCCACCCCTTCAATCTCTCCGCCAATATCTTCGCAAAAATTTTGTAGTCATTGTTGAGTAGCGATATAGGTCTATAATTTTTCACATTAGTCAGGTCTTGGCCCTCTTTTGGGATCAATGATATATTCGCTTCACTCCAAGTTTCTGGAATCCTTTGATCCCTTAAAACCCCATTCATCACCTCTTTTAGGAATGGTGCCAGTTCATTAGCCATTGTCTTATAGAATTTAGCCGTAAGTCCATCTGGCCCTGGCACCTTTCCTAGATTTGCAGATTGTATTGCCTTACTTATTTCCTCGTCAGTTACTTCACTATTCAACTTATTTCTCCAAGCTTCCGAGATTTCTGGAAGTTTGGTTTTCTCCAAATATGACGCTATTGATTCTTTGTTTACTTCTTTTTTATTATACAGCTTAGCGTAAAATTTATAAAAGGCTCTACTAATGGTAGCCTGCTCCAAATACGTTTTGTTATCTTCGCAAATTTTATTTATTATCTTCTTTTCCCTTTTCTTCTTCAATTGCCATGCCAGGTACTTCCCAGGTTTATTAGCACCCTCAAACGCTTTTTGATTCAGTCTTTTGAGATTCCACTCCAATTCTTTATTGCTCATTGCTGTTAGCTGTTCTTGAAGTATTTTAATTTCCTGGTATACCTTCTTTTTCCCTGGTCTCTTTTTTAGCTGTATTTCTTTGGCTTTTATTTTCTCCTCAATCTCTTGTCTTTTCTCCTCTTTCTTCTTTCTTGCTCTACCATTTAAGTCCATTAGTATGCCCCTTACAACCGCCTTGTAAGCATCCCAAACTTTATTGGTTGGTACTTCTTTATTCACGTTGTATTGTATAAAAAACTTTGTCTCTCTTCTCAGTATTTCCATATTCTCTCTTTCCTGTAACAAGTCCTCATTTATTCTCCATGCTTTCCTTTTTCTCTTTTTTCCAAATTTCCACATAATTGGGTTGTGATCTGAGCCTACCATAGGCATTATTTCTACCTCCTTAGTCCATAATGCTAAGTCTTTTGAGGCCCAGATCATATCAATTCTTGATAATGTAGAATGCCTTGCAGAATAAAAGGTAAACTGTCTGCTTTTAGGATATTCTCTCCTCCATACATCTTCAAGAGTCTCTTGTTGAATCAACTCAAAAAAAAGCTTTGGTAATAGTCCTCTTTTCTTTTGTGCCGTTGTAGTCTTTTTGTCTAGTTCCAAGTCTGTCACTCCATTGAAGTCTCCAGCAAGAATTATCTGGTCGTATGCAAGATCGTCTAAATGCTTCCTTAAATCCTCAAAGAAGCTTTCTTTTGCACCGTTAGGTGCATAAAGTCCGACTACCAACACTCTCTTTAAATTCCAAATACATTCCACTGCTACAAATCTAGCTTCCACATCTCTCATAACAAATTTTGGCTGTAGCTCCTCTTTTATGTACAACACCACTCCTCTTTTTTTCTTGTTGGAGGCCGCTACATATTCTTTGCCCAATTTTCCAGATTTTAAATATTTTACATCCTGCTTTCTGATATGGGTCTCTTGCAAACAAACAATGTCATATTTTTGTTTTAGTAGCCAGTGAAAAGTATTTTTCCTCTTATTCGGTGAGTTTAGTCCATTTACATTCCAAGATAATACTTTACACTCCATACTCATGATCTTGTTGGTAAGTCTTTTTCATTGTCCTTAATAAATCGCTCCATCTCTCGCTCAGATCTGATGCGTTTTTTGGCCCCTCCAAACTCAAAGGACACTCCTTCCGGTAACTCCCATCTGTACCTGATTTTCATGTCCTTCAAAATCTGAATTAGCACTTTATATTTTTTCCGGTCCAGTAACACTGATCTGGGCAGTTCCTTCATTATAATAATCGTCTTGCCATCAATCTCCAATGGATCTTGAAACTGTTTTGTCACAATCCTCTCTTTCATATTTCGTGTTGTAAACTGCACAATCACATCTCTTGGTAGTTTCCTCTGGGTTGCTATTCTCGAATTCACACGGTATGCCACATCTAGGATAGCCACAACTTCCTCCTCCTCCTTCCCCAGGTACTCAGCCAACACCTCAGTCATCTGTTCTTGCGCTGACTTTCCTTCCACTTCTGGCAAGCCACGAAAACGTAGCTGCTTCTCCATATGTTTAGTTTCTGCAACTGACATTCTCCCCTTCACCAATCTCATCTCTGTTTGTTGCGTGTCTGCTAAATTCTCCATCGCGTCTTCTACTGTTTTAACTCTCTGCTGCGTTCCTTGTAATTCATTTCGTATTGTTTCCATACCTTTTTTCACTTCTGACAGCTCCGATTTTACTGTCTGTGTAACCTCTTTAACCTCTTTTATCAGCTCCAATTTCGTGTCCTTAAGTTCTTTAATCATATCTAAAAGTTTTTTGTCCAGGTTTTTATCCAGGTTTTCTATTGCCGATTGCCACTCTTTTTTTGACATCGTGGGGCTTGCTTTAGCTCGCTCCCACGAATCCGCTCTCTTCCTTAACTCCGTGGCGTAAAATTTAACGTTTTTCTATTTTAAATGTCCCGGTCTTCTTATAGAAATTAAGTTTTAAAGAGTCCAAAATGTCGGGCGTCTTTTCTCTATGGTTTCTCTATGATTTTGTAATCCAAGATGGCCTACTTCCTCTTCCGCTGAAGCCGCGACCCTTCCCCTTTCAAAAATGGCGATTCCCTACTTCCTGCCCTCCAGCAAGGGCCGCTTCTCTCCAGCCACTCTATTGTTATTACGCACTTCCTGTCTCCCGTCTTCCCACAGCAGATCTCGCGATGGTGTCTTTTTCTCACAGCTCCAAAGCCACAGGTATTCAAAACAATAGTCCCATTTCTTTAATAACTTCTTTAAACTTAGTCTCTTTTTAAATTCGATTCCTGCCGAGTCTTCCCCTCCTTTTCACTAGTCTGTTGCAGTTTAAAAATCTACTTTTTTTCCTCTCTGTTTTTATCAATCTGTCCCGTCTCAGAAGATAATGATCTTTACCTTCTCTTCACTTTTCTCGGGTTGTAATCGCTGTTTCGATTTTAAGTTCTCCTCTCAGCTTCTTCCCCCAATCGATGCTTGGGTATGTAGGTCTTATGCCAGCCGAATTGGCCCCAAAACTGCCGCAGAGATTATAGCCGACCCGTCGCAAGGTGGGACCTCAAGGATCGGGGGGAGACTCGTTGTGTAAAGCCCCCCCTCGTCCGAGATCTAGCTCACCCTAGGGTCTTGAGCGTTCTTTGCCTGCTCCCCGCCTGAGAGCAGTCGGCCGCGGGCTATTTTCACCCCGCCGGCCGGTTTAAAACGGCAGTCCGGTCAGCTCCGCAAGTGGAGCTGCGTTAGACCTCCATGGATCCCAAACAGGAAGTCCCCGGCTTACACACAGATTTGATTGCTTTTTATACACAGCTCACACATCCTAACCCTCCACTCTAGAGCTATCCTAAAGAATATCCCATATAGAAGAATATTTAATTTATTTTTGCCCTCTGTTACCAAAATAAAATTTCACAGAAAGATCCAACTTTCATTACCAATTGTTTCAAAAGATTTGTTGAAACAAGCTATTCAGCTATATCCTCCTGCACTGTGTAAGGGGGGTGGACTAGATGGCCCTTGGGTGTACTTCCAGCTCTATGTTTTTAACTTGTAAATCATCTGATTGTTTCTTTCAGACTTAGCCTACACAGAGAAGATGACAAAGCTAGAAACTGAGTTCCCTAGACAGTCTTTCAGAGAATAACAGAAATTTTAAAAATGATACTGGTTAACTTCCATTGTAAATGTTGTGGTTTTTTTCCCCCCAAGCAAAAATCACTGTAATGAGTGAACTGGCTGTTCCCTATGCAGATGACAAATGCAGTGGAAGCAGGGCACCTAGAGACAATGTGAGGGCCTCAACACACTGGAGGGACTTCCCAGGTATCCGCAGAAAAAGGACTTAGAAATTTTCAAATTATTCCCCGTACCCATAATTCCTTATGCGTCCTCTACACAGCAACATTCTATTAAGAGAGGGAGGAGCTTTAAAATCCTGATTTGTAATAATAAGTGTTGGATACAGTAAACTGATAATAAAAACACAGAATGGCAGGTATTTGGACAAAGTCTTTCTGAAATGTTGCAGTTAATTGTATGAAAAGGTCTTATCAACATGGTGTCTAAAGACTAGGACTGATAGTTCATTGTTTAAGTGCAGACACTGAACAACAACCTGTCTTTTGGTGAAGAGATTGGGTTTTTTAAAAGTTAAATTTCAGTATTTATTAAATAACTTTCAGCTTCTTCTTTTTTTTTTTTTTAGTTTCAAAAAATTTTTATTGAAAGTGTAACAAGTAACAAGATCAACAGTAAATGCGTAGAAAAAAGATGACATCATACGTAACAATGTTCGGATACAACAATACATAAACATCAAAACACTAACAGTTGGCAATAGTCAAGTGTGCAAATATTATACATAATCAACAGGAGTCTAATACAGTGTTAAGCAAGCTATTTATAACAGCATCGGGAGAATCATGTACAGGCACATCCATTATGTCGCAGAGTAAATCCATATTTCAAATTTCGGGGTTTATAATCGCGTAGTGAGGTAGCTTAGAGATCAGCCATTCATTCTGAGATAAAAATTCCAGGAAAGGGTACCATTGTGCGTAAAATTGTGTAGGTTTGGAGGGGTTATGCAATGCTCGAATTCTGTCTGTGATCTTTTCCATCATAAGGTGGTCCCACACCACTCTATACCATATGTCAAGAGTGGGAGGGAATCGCGATTTCCACCTGAGTGCAATTGCAGCCTTTGCAGCTGCTAGGAGAGTTCTGACCAATGCCTTCCGCAGATGGGGAATATCTAGATCTCCCCAAAGATCCAAGAAGACAAGTCCCGGGCTTGGGGGTATCACATAAGTCGTGATACGGGAAATTTCCTGGAGAACCGCCTTCCAGAAAGCAGCAACACTTTTACACTCCCACCAGCAGTGCAGGAACGTACCCTGCTCCCCGCATTTTTTCCAGCAGAGTGGAGATCTGCTGGGATATATTTTCGCCAGCTTTTGGGGAGTAAGGTACCACCTGTGGATAATCTTATAGGTTTGGAGGCGCACATTGGTGACAGGGGAGTTAAGCAATGCAGAGTGCCAAACATGCTCTCTATCCTCTCGTGTGAGTTCTATCCCACAGTCCTGTTGCCATTTATTGAGCAGCGCTTCAGTGTTTAGGGGTTTGGTATCAAGCAGGGTGAGATATAGTCTTGACAGGAGACCTTTACGGTTAAATGAGTGGGAGTCCAGAAGTGTTTCAAATTTAGTTGGTGGTTTAGTCATTACGCTTTTTATATTCAATTCGTGCAGAAGATATCGCAGTTGCAGGTAGAAAAACCAGGGGACTTCCCTGCCCAGGTTGTTGTTCAAGTCTACTCTGCTTATAATACCATCCTTGGTGGCTATGTCCAACAACCTCAAGTCCCGCAGGTCATCCCAGGAGCGCAGTGCGGTTATATTATGCTGGCGAGGCATGCCCTTATGTGATGTGAGCACTGAAAAGCGGGATATGGCCGGGAGAAGGGAACGCTTATGTCTGTCCCAAAGCTTCAGCAGTGCAGCAAGGAACATATTTTGATATATGGAGGGAGGACGCAAACTTGGGGTAGACCAGAAAGTCTCTCGCAACGTTTTTGGCTGGGAAAAGGTGCCCACTATGTTTATCCAATCAGAGTGTCCAGAGGGGAGTAATATCTGGAGGATGTCTGTCAATCTGGCTGCATCAGCATAGAGCCCTATATTTGGGTAGTTAAAGCCCCCTGCTGTTTTAGGGGCGCACAAAACTTTGAAGGCAATCCTAGGGCGCTTATTCTGCCACAAGAATCGGTTTAATGCCGTCTGCCATTGGCTCAGAATTTTGCTAGGGATTTCAATCGGAATTGTTCTATACAAAAATGTCAATTTTGGGAGGACGAAGGATTTTATCAAATGGTATCTTTCATACCATGCCAGGTTTTGCTTGTTCCATTTGAGCAGGAGGTGTTTGATTTCTTTCATCTTTTGGACGTGGTTTACCTGGAGCAGCTGGGCTGGGTTGGGAGGGATATTTATGCCCAGATATCGGAGGTGTGATTTAGCCCACTGGTATTTAAATTGCCGTTTTATGTCGTTACACATCTCCTCTGGGAGATTCACTGATAGGATGGTGGATTTGGCTTGGTTTATCCTCAACCCCGATATACACCCAAAGTGAGCAAGAACAATTGCCAGAGCCTTTAGGGAAACAAGTGGGCACGTAAGAAACAGCAAGATGTCATCAGCGAATAAGCATATTTTGTAAGTACGTTTGTCTATTTCAATGCCTTGAATCCCTTCATTGGTTCTTATCTCCTCTGCTAAGGGCTCTATCGCGAGGGCGAAAAGGATGGGGGAAAGGGGACACCCTTGGCGCGTGCCTCGGTGTAGAGTGAAGGGATCGGACGCTAAGTCATTAAGTTTGATTCTTGCCTTGGGGCCTGCGTATATCGCTTTAATTGTTTGTAGGAAGTTGGGTCCGAATTTCATGTGGGAAAGGAGCATCTGCAGGTACGGGACCTCCAGGGTGTCGAAAGCTTTTTCGACATCCAAGGAGAGGAATGTGGTTTGTAATTTGTTGTGTCTACTGAATGCCAAAATGTTCAATGCCTTATAAATGTTGTCGGAGATGTCCCTATTGGGAATAAAGCCAATCTGATCTGTACAAATATAATTTCCAATGAAAGAATTGAAGCGTCGTGCATATATTGAGGTAAAGATTTTATAATCGACATTCAGCAAAGAAATCGGTCTATACGAACCGGGGTTAGAGGGGTCTTTGCCTTCCTTGGGGATCATGGTGATGACTGCCTCAGCCCAGGTTCCAGGTAAGGTCCCCAATTTATGCACCTCATTACAGGCCGATAACAGGGGCGGGATTAATACCAAAGCAAACTTTTTATAGAATTCGGCCGGATAGCCATCCGGCCCAGATGCCTTATTGCTCTTTAAATTCTTAATGGATTCCAGCAGTTCTGCGGCGGTGATTGGGGTATCCATTAATTGGCTATGTTCCGCTGCCAGTTTTTTAATGTTCTTATGGGTTGATAGATAGTTCCTAATTGACATTTTATCTGGCCTGGAGGAAGTATATAAATTTGTGTAAAATTTTGTAAATACATTCAATATTTCAGGAGATTTAGTGAACGTTTGTCCCTTGTCGTTTTTTATGAGTCTGACGTGCCTATTTATTCTCTTCTCCTTGACCTTCCAGGACAGATAACGTAGGGTCCTAGGAGAGTGGTTCCAGTACTTTTGTTTTAAATATAAGATGTTCTTTTGAATTTGGGACGTTTCAAGTGACTCCAGAGCTTTGCGCTCATGGAGCAGCTGTTTATAGGTTTTTTTGCTGCCTCTATCCTTGTGTAAGCGTTCCAATTGGTGGATTTTATCCATTATGAGTTGTTTTTGGAATTTTTTCTTCTTATTTAGAGAGGCAGAGAGAGCGATCAGTTGTCCCCTTAGTACCGCCTTAAGAGCGTCCCACACCGTTTGGGAGGATGTCGTGCCTGTTTGGTTATCTTTGAGATATTGGGTGATATCTCGTTCAATTTGTAGGACATTGTTCTCATTAAGTATGAGGTTTTTCTGGAACGTCCAATGCCTCTCCCTTTCGTAGGGCCTATCTAGGGATAATTTGCACGTTACCCAAGCATGATCCGAATAGCTTATGTCTCCTATGCTGGAGAGTAGTACTCTGTCTCTCAAATCTGGGGACACCAGGATATAGTCGATCCTGGTGTATACGTCATGGCGTGGGGAGTAGTATGTGTAATCTTTGGCCAGTTTGTTCATCTCCCTCCATATGTCCACTAAGTGGAACCGAGTAAATAGCGTGAGCATCTGTGTGTCACGATTAGGGTTCTTAGGCCTTCTTGGCACTCGAGGTGCATTGTTGCGGGGAAATGAGGATTTATCTAGGTCATAGTGTGCTACATAATTGAGGTCCCCTCCCACAATTACTGATCCCTCCTGGAATGCCTCTAATTTTCGGAGGATTTCTTCCGTGAACTCCAGTTGCTGCGTGTTGGGCGCATAGACAGATGCCAGTGTAAGCAATTGTCCATTGAAGTGCCCCTTTATGAATAAGAACCTGCCTCTAGGGTCCCGTAGGGTGGCTTTGTGTTCAAATTGGACCCTGTTTGCTAGTAAGATTGCCACCCCGCGGGATTTGGAGGAGCCTTTTGCGTGGAATTGCAATTTTATCCATGGGGCCTTAAGCTCCGCCTCATAGGATGCATGGAGGTGTGTTTCTTGGATCAGGGCTACATCTACATTCAGTTTCGCCAGGCTGGTCAGAACTCTCCTTCTCTTCACCAGGTTGTTTAAACCCCTCACATTTTGCGAGACAATATGGACATGTGGTTGTGAGGCCATTATAGAATGGGTAGAAGTAGAGTATCAGAATTGGCCTTTGAAGTGAAATGTACTGGTATTGCAGAACCAAAAGTGCAAGTATAGAGACCGCTAGCAGGCGTGTAAGGGCTCTTGCCTCAGTAGTTTATAATAGATATGAATGAGATGGCTGAAATGATCTAAGCACCAAAGAAAGGGTCAATACGCAAATGCAATAAGATTCAGGTAAATAAATCACTGTCTGGTGTTAATTAATTAAGCAATCAAATTTCATCACTTTGAAGGCAATCATGCAACAAATTCATTGGAAAGGAACGAGAAATCGTATCACAAGACACAAATGCAATGAAATGTATAGCAAGCGTAAGTTAATCTACTATGTTGGTAATTTTCAATAAATAATTAATCGACTTCCGCCCTTACCCTTTCAAAATATGGTGGGAAGCAAGCAGACTGTCAGTGGACAAAACTGACAGTTGTGATAAGCTTGTAGTCTGCTATGCTACCTCCCCTCTCCGATTATGGATGGATCAAACAGCAATTAATTCCAGGTATATGATAATCAAGTTACAATCAAGTAAGTACCAATTAATTAAAATTTCTTATTATTACCGTATGTAGGAGTAGACCAAATTAATAGATGTACCTCTTAACCTTAAATCACTAAGTTGCTTGTGGTTTGCTATGTTACCTTCTCTCTCTGATTATGGATGGATCAAACTGCAATTAATTCCAAGTGTACAATTTGCTAATCAATCAAGAATCAATTAATTAAGATGTCTGTTTGTTACCTTATGGAGGAGTAGATTGAATTGATGGATGCACCTCCTAGCACTAAATCACTAATTTGCCTAACTACCTTAACAAAGTTATGTACAATAAGCACGCAGCACTTTAATATTGTTTTTGGTAAAAGCTTGAAAGTGTAGATATATTCAATTAACTCACTATTTATACTCCTTTAAACCAACTGTCCCCAGACTTGAAATAAATGATTAATTAATTCTTGCCCTTACCTCTGCAAAATGAAGTAAGGAGCAAGCAGATAGTCAGTGGGTAAAATTGCAAGTTGTGACTGGTGTATAGATTGCTTCGCTACCTCCCCCCCTTTACTAAGGTCGGATCAAGCTGCAATGAGTTCCGAGTATCTGATATGCCAATCAAGAAGGTATTAATTAATTAAGATTTCTCTTTATTACTTTATGTAGAAGTGGATCAACCCAAGGGGCGCACCTCTTAATATTAAATCACTAACTTGCCTTAACTACCGTACTAAACTATATACAACGAGCACTCAGCGTCTTGTTACTTATTTTCCAAGAAGAACTTGAAGAGTGTATTTATATAATTATCACAAGATCTAATATTTCTCTAAAGCAACCGTCTCCAATAGAGAAATAGAAACTAAGGGGCTACACAGTCCTCAGCAGCCTCGCGAGAAATCTCTGCAACGAGGTTGCTGTAAATAAACAGAACGGAGGACTGTTTGTGTAAGGGGCTAATAAAGAAGCAATCCCTTCAATCCCACCCCAACCACCCCTACCCACGAGTAAATTAAGTAAGATTGGGACGTTCCAACACAACATATTCTGGTCATAAGTCCTACCAGTCAGAGCTTCAAGTGTCCCGGACCGGTATTTTATTATTTTTCTGAGGAGACATGGGCAGCGGTCGTTTTCTTTTCTGAGAGCTGGCCTCCGTCTCCATGGCGACCTCTATGCCTAGCTCACGTAGAAACCGAAGGCCTTCCTCGGGAGTAGAGATCAGGTGCTGTATGCCCTTCAACGAGACTCTCAATGCAGAATACCGGGTCCAGCTGTATTCTATTTGGGCATTTCTGAGTTCCTCAGTTATCTGTCGGAGTTGTCGTCGTCGCTCCAAAATCTCGGCCGGTAGGTCTGTATAGACGCTGATTCGCGCTCCATTGTAGGAGAGGAATTTTCGCGCCCTCGCCACCTCAAGCGTTTTTTTCCTCAGCCTCCAGTCGGCAAAGACGGCCACCACATCTCTAGGTCCCCGCCTCTTATCTGGATTTCTGGGGCCCACTCGATAAGCTTTAAATATAGTCAATGCATGGGTTTCCTCCAGCTTTAGCTCCATCATCAGCCAGCCCGCCAAAAAAACGGCCAGGTCTGCATCCACGGCCACATTTTCCTCTATCCCCCTAAACTTCAAATTAGCACCCCGCAGCTGAATCTCCATGTCCAGGATCTTATAGTGGACACGATCTTGTTCTGATTGTAGGGAGTGGACGTCCTCCCTTAAAGCCGCAGTCTGGGTAAGAGCCTGATCCGATTTAGCGACCACAGAGTCCATCACTATCTTAAGGTCAGTTAATTGCTGTGATAGTGGTTCCATTAAATGGGAGATTTTGTTAGAAAAGCTCGATTCGATGTCTAGCAGTAGGGCTTTTAGTGCTGGGTCATAGGAAACCGTCTGAGTCTTTCGCGCCTCAGCATTCACCATTGCGGCCGCCATGTTTGCACTCGTTCCCTCTATCTCCCCCTCCGTACCTTCTGCTTGCGAAGCTGGGAAATAGCTCTGCAAATTTTTCACCGCCTTAGAGTTGGGCTTCTTTGCAGTAAGATCTTGCTTACCCTTCATACTAAGTTGTGTAGAACGTTTTTGATGTGCTTATCGGGGTTTAGGGGTGGAATTGAACCGGAGCTCTGGCTTTAGGCGTCCATTCCTCTCGGTGCCGACGCCACGCCCCCAACTTTCAGCTTCTTGAAAGATCTTGAGAACATGCTATGGCCACATATATTACAGGTTCAATCAAAAGAACAAATGGAAAGAACCCAAGTACCATAAAGCTTTATGGTTATAAAACTGGTATCATGATTCTTATTGGCTTGACAATATGAAAGTATTCTATTACCTTAAGCTGGCAGGGGGAAACTGCCCCTGGTGTGAAGAGCTTCCTGACTCTAAGTCAAGTCCATTGACAAGATCCTGGATCTGTCTAAAATCCTAATAAGTGCATGAACACTCAGAGATACATGTGCTACATGAAACACACACACACACACACACACAGACTAGCAATGGTATATTGCATACCAGTTTAAAGAGGAATTTGAACAAGCTGTAACATGGTGCTGATGAGACAGATACGTAAGAGGGCAAATACATTAAACTGAGCATCACTGGTCTTTTTTTAGTATGGTTGCCAGGCTGCTGACTAAACTAGAACTGCTATATAATCATTGGAGTCCATCTTGTCAATACTTTCCTAGTACTTCCTTAATTTTTAAAAGTCTCAGCAGTTTTTCAGTTAAATTGATTCAAGGTTTACATGAAGCAAATTAGTCAACAAGCATCCATTTTACAATTCTCTTGGCTACCCCTGAATTACGTACATTTCAGTGGTAATTTGGTTCATATTCGAAGTATTCTATAGAGATGAAAAATCCCAGACAACTAGTTGCCAGGGCTGCTAGAGACTGGAAATAGTTTTCTTGCCCTACTGACTTGTTGGACCAGATCAAGATTCTCTTAGTTCAGCCCTGCTATTTGTCTGGTCATTAAAGGTATGCTGCTCCTAAACATAAAGACTCCATTTAACACCACGGTCAATACTCATTGACAAGTTTACCCTCCATGAATTTGCCTATTGCTTTTTCAAAGGCCATTTCCACATGGGCTATTTGCCCGAGGTTGTGCTACTGGGAAACGTTTTTCTCCCTGCTTCGCCACAACATTGTGGTACATTTCTGCATCTCCTGGATTTCCCCAGCTTTTCTCTCATCCTTTTCAAACTTGCTTTGTTGCAAAGTTTAGGAGGAAACTACAACAAAACCTGGATGGCTGCTTACTAGATAACCCTGAATTCTATTACTATGAAAGGGAAACTATTCCTTTATAGCCACTCTTTTTATATCATTTATAATTTTATGAACTTGGTTTAGTTGTCTTTTTCTAAACTAATTTATTCCAATAGTATCTTTCCACCCATCTCCCACTCCCTCGCCACACATTTTTGTACCAAGAATATAAATTTTAAATACCCTACATTTTCTAGGCTTTAATTATTCCAAAATAAAAGATGGTTGTTCTTTTAGTTCTAGCCTAACCTGTAAAAGAACTTAATGTCTAATCTATAAATTGTTAAATAAAAGCAAGCACTAATCCCACCTCAGCATGTTCAAATATTAGTTCTTCAACAGAGAATACAATGTCACATTTTAGGCATTAGGAATTCTATTCAAATAGCATTGTAATTATACATGCACATTTCATTTTAAGCAGAAAGATGCTGCAAGGGTCTCTGGCACAGCATGGAGATAACTGAGGGAATCATGTGACCTCCTGGTCATGTGATGATTTGGGAAAATGCCAAGGGGGAAAGGGGAGCTCCTAGTCTTCTAGAAAACTCTGGAAATCTTCTCTGTGGCCAACAAAGCATTTTTAATGCTTCCCTCTCCACTCATACTCTGCAACTTTGATACAAAGGGAAGAGAAGACAGAAGAGAACTTCCCAATTCAGACATTACTTGGGAGCCCATGATTAGTAGATGCTACAGATATTTAAAAGCTGCTTTCATTGCTTCAATTCAAATGAAAGCCGAGGTAAGGAGGGCAATCTAGAAAATAACATGCAGAGAAAATCCCTTCATTCTTCCAGTACCACAGCCCTGATATGAACCATGCCCATCACAATTGTTTTTAGCCTTTAAAACAGCAGGGGTGGGGGAATCCTAATCATGAATCTCCTGGGTCAGATCTGTTTTGGACTTTAGGACTCGTACATATTCAGCATAAAAGAAAGAAGAAATAAGTCAAAGGCATACTCTAGGGCTCTAATTGACTATTTTATTGTGCTTTTTAATAACTATTTTACTGGATTATTTAAATTTGTAGCCCTATTAGAAGCCACTCCAGAAGCCTTTGGCTCAGGGGCAGTGTTAAAAAAAGCAGCCAAACTTATAAACAATGCACTAAAGAACTAAGACTTCCCCCTCTCAATGTAGAAAACAAACTTACTAAATAGTACAAGATTGCCATTTTTAAACACTCATTTCTTGAAGAAAGAAAGAAAGAAAGAAAGAAAGAAAGAAAGAAAGAAAGAAAGAAAGAAAGAAAGAAAGAAAGAAAGAAAGAAAGAAAGAAAGAAAGTCCCACACAAAATTAGCCTATTTAAGCTTTTAATACTTAACTTGCATATGTTAAAATTTTCTTGTACCAGCATGCAAAGAAATTAATGCACGATGCAGAAAGCCTCAAATACTGAAAGAAGTCTGCAAAGTAATATTTTACTAAGCTTCAGAAGTAAGTGCCACAGCTGCTGCTTTCAGAACATGAAAGAGACTACGTTCAGTTTGAAAGTTTATGAACACATTTTTCAAATACCAGCAATATTAAAGGTCTCAGAAGAGGCAAGACCTTGTTCCCCAGCCTTAACATCACAATTTAATCCTTCGAACAGCTGATAAAAAAACTGCAGTTTAGTTGGATTTGACAGCTTAAGGGGAAAAAACCACCATTTTGAAGAGAGCTAAATTCCTGAAACATCTTACACAGATAAGGACTGAACCTTTGTAGAATCATTTCATAGCTCCTGCAAAAGTTAAATCTCAGTCAACTAAGCAATACTCAGCCATTTTTCAAACAATTATTCACCATATTTACACAAATTCTACATCAGTTGCACAGGTCACCACTTCCCATATAATGGACTTTTTATCATTTGTTATTTCAAAAACTGCAAATAACACATCTCAAGAGTATTAAATTGACATACACACTCATGAAGCTGTCTTAGACTGAATGAGCCCATCAATCTATCACAGTCAATATTGTCTACTCTGACTGGCAACAGCTCTCCAGTGCCTTAAGTAGAGAGATCTTTCACATTACTGTTTATTACCTGATCCTATTAAGTGGAGGTGCCAAGGTTTAAATCTGGGACCTACTGCCAGAAAAGCAGATGCTCCATGACTCAGTCACAGCCCCTCTCCTCCCTAGACACTTAAAGGTTTTTTAACACACTGTCCTCTTCAGCTGTGGAAGAGTGGTTTTGCAAAAACTTTTGAACGCCATCTCTGTTTTTGGAACATACTCTTAGTAACTAATTTATGTTTACATCTTATACAGTAATAGCAACAACAACAAAAAACATTCCACAAGTTGTGCAGATGGAAACATTTGGTCAACACATACGTGGGGTTCAATCCTGCCTAGATTTCCTTGGTCACCACTGGGGTGTTTGTGATTTTTGCTAATTCGCTCCCTGCAGCAGCCCAAAGCACCCCCTCCAACTGCTTCTGGGGGATGGGGGACTACCAGAAATAATGGAGGGGGGGAATAAGAGGTCTCCCAAAGGAGAGAGGGTTGGCAGAAATCACCCCTCCTCCTTGTGTCACAAAAATCTAGACAAGATCCAAGCCATTTTGTAGCAATAGGTGATATAAATCCTCAAGCTCAATAGCAAACACCTCCTCAAATGCTTTCATTTCTTTTGCATTCTACCTACTTAATAAGGTACACTGAACTCAAAAGTACTTAACCACGTACGCTGCTGTTTCTTCAGTCTTAATTGAAGTAGCAGTCACTTGACTGCTTTTCTGGATCCTTCAGATTACCAACCAAGAGGACATTCCAGCATGAACAAGCTACATAAATCCTTCACAGATATCTTACCCTCAAAACATCAGGCTTTTTTCAGTCACAAAGAAATGGATTTTGAAAGCTGCTAATTTTGTTTAATTACCAGCTATCGTCTGCATCCACCCCCACGAGCAAGTCATGCTGTACATCAATTACATGCTGCTAAGATCCTTGCTTGCCAAGCTTAAATACAAGAATAAACACACAAATGTATTATTTTATTGTCTCACTTTCCAGACCAAAACTGTTTCCTGAACTACCTATAGCCTTGATCAAGTTAAATTTATTCTTGCTTTTTGTATAAGAAAAAAACAAAGTACCCATCTTAGAGTTCCCCTAACGTAATCATTTAGAATAATTTGGGAAACAAGAATGGCAATGTGCACAGAATTAAATACATCAATAAATCTAGGTCTACAGTGCCATCCTAAGTAGAGTTATAGCCTTCTAAGCCTACTGACTTCAGTGGACTTAGAAGGGTTTAACTCTGCTTAGGATGGCACTGTTGGAGTATTGTCTGAAGATGGGTGTGCATGTTCCTTTTCAATATGAAATGCAAGTGATGAAGGATTGCACATATAGTATCACCATTTCAAATACAGCAGTGAGTCTGTCATACTATGCCTCAAAATAAAAAAGAGGGGAGTTTTCATGGTAAGCTCTAAGTACTTTGGCTCCTAAGAAAATGAAGTAATTGGAAGCCCCACACAAGCTTCAACAGCATTGTAAATTGCTACACACCGCCCACACAGCTTTGAGTGCTTGAGTGTGTGTGATTAGGAAGGCTGATGCATGATCACACCAAATTCCTTCCCTCAACTCACAGATCAAAAACTTGCCCTCTCAGCTACATTCTTCTTCAAACAGCCACTGTTACCCTGGCAACTCTATGCTGCTGACACAGACAGCTGGTCCATTTAAAGTTGGCCCTAGCTGGCAACTGAAATGTTTGTTCAATCAGGTGGGAATAGTCTCTCTCAATTCCAAAGCTACACACAGGAGCCACTGCTTTCTACTTTCTAACCAGATTATCATTTTTGTTAAAAAAAATGTATCACGGTACACTTTACCCTCAACATATGTACACACAGATACAAATTTGACAATGCATTCCTAAAATAAACATTTTAGTAACAAGTCCAAAAGGACAGAAAGGGAGAAAGCATTTTTAATTAATATTAGTACATGTAATGGAAGCGATCAGTGGGTTGAATCCACTGAATCAAGACTGGAGTTCCTTCCACTCATGGATACATTCTTCCCATTTCCCATTCTTCTGCTCCCATCACTCATACCATCCAAAAAGCTGTTTTTAAAACCAGGGGATCATCCAGAACAGGACAGATACAGAGGGAGGAGAGGGATTACAGCTCAAGTGGAATGTTCACAAAAAACCGTGGACTACCCTCTTGTGCAAGGCCAACGTAAGTCCCTTAAATAATAACAGAGCACCTTGTGACACTTTAAAGATTAACAAATTTATCGTGGCATAAGTCTTCATGAGCTCTAACTAATTCTTATGATACCATACATTCATTAGTCTTTAATGTGCTACAAGACTCTTGTTTTGGCTGTTAACACCACCATGCAGGACTTTTCTGTAAGCATACTTCAATAGCTACAGCCTATGTATATGTATGTTAAAGATAAATGGGAAGCCTTTACCTTCCTCAGAGCTTAACTTAGGCTGTATTCAGACATCATGGCAAAGGCTTGCTTGTGATGGGCAGCTTGTTGCTGTGCTTGTGTGCTCCGCTCACACACACAGCATAACGCAAGGGTTTCAGGTTTCGGAAGCCCTAAATCAAACTGTAGTTTTCTGTGATGTGTGAATGCACACACCTGGGTGAACTGGGTTTTGTTTTCTCCCCACAATCCAGGATTTCAAAGGATTGCACACATGAAGGGAGGAGGAAAGGCAACACACAGGCGTATTAACAAGCTTTATTCATGCTCATCACTTACAAGTATGAATTGTCTGTCATGATGGAGCCTTACTGGTTCCCAAATGTCTAGCATAGACACACTTCTTTCAAATTAAAATTGGAAGCGCACTTACAATAAAAACAGTTACTTTTAGCACGTCTAAAAGCTAAAAACCATCTGCTCTCAAAAGAGACCATCCCCTGTGTTCCTGGGCAAGCTTCCACTGAAGACATAACATTACAAGGTCTCTGAACCAGGTGTGATTGGCTCTACCATTCCTCATGAAAAGAGATGGCAAGACCACCTGCCTCTCAGAGTAGAGTGATTTAAAGAAAGGGAAGCCAGCATAATGGAACTGTGCAGACTTTCTGTGGGTGGCCTCTGTGTACGAAATATCATCATCGTCGTCGTCATCATCATCACTATTAGACTATTACTGATGAAATTTGTTTCATGCAGCACCCAGTTTGGGAATCACTAACATAACCTATTAACAAAACTTGATTAATTTGTGCACGATTAAGAGTTAAACCAAATCAGAAAGTTATCTCCTAGATTGACAGTGGAATACCAATACTCTTTTACACCCAACATCCCCCTACTTCACTTCCTGCAATGTTACACTGGTATGCATCAAAGAAAGAAAGGAACATTGACCTTACCGTGAAAAGGCCTTCTGTTTGAGGTAGAGGAAGACATTCTGATGTGTGGGTACTCCTTCTCCCATAATCCTAGGGGCAGAATATTAGGTTAACTTCTTCCTACCTCTGGGAGAGAGTGCTCCCGTCTTCAGTTTAAAGGCTTCCAGAGTTTTTCATAGAAAACCACAAAATGTGCATTGTTTGTCGGCATCAAGATATAATCTGAAAATTAAAGCAACCAAGGGACAAAGCCAAAAGGGTCAACCTCATTTCTATAGAAAAAGCATTTAATGATAACACTAAGAGCAGAAGGAAAGGTTAAGATGATGGAGACAAGTCACCATCATAGTAAGTCCAAAGTTTCTTTCTCATCTGAGGAGAGGAGGATACCTTGACATGTTGAACGTTACAAAGCTTCACCTCTGAGATGTGTGAGGAGCCCTCTGTCTCTGTTCCTTTTATACCATCTGCTGAATGACTCACCGCCCAATGGTTGCATCAGCTGCTGCGTGACTCCCATCTTGTAATAGTGTATCAATGTAGATATAGCTGCTCAAGTGGCTGCTCTACAGATCTCCAGAAATGAAGCGTGTGGAGGGCAAGGAAGGTCATGGTGGCCTGGTTGAATGGGGTGTAATCCCTTTCAGTGGTTTAAGGCCTTGCAAAGAGTATGCCATGGTGACTTTCAGTCACCAGCTGAGAGTCACTTTAGATACTTTCTTGCCTTTGGCTACTAGATTGTATGCAAAGAACACAGCATCTGATCGCCTGAAAGCAGCTGAATGCTGAATGTAGACACGTACGGCTCTATACACATCTAAGGCATGCCAGTTCTTCTCCTTGGGACTCGGCCAGATGGCAAACTTCCTGGGACCTGGAGAATGCAGAATTCACCTTTGGGATGAACAAAGGATGCAGCTGGAGAACCACCACATCTCTTGGGGGAATGCATAAATATAGATGAAGCTCCCAGTTCTGACATGTGTCTGGGAGAGGTAAGGAACAGCATCTTAAAAGTGAAGAACTTGAGTGATACTTCTTACCGTGGTTCAAACTGAGCTTTTGTAAGCACCTGGAGAACCAGTGAACTCTCCAGGAGGGAAAACAATGAACCACTGGTAGGACAGAAAGTGTTGATCCTCTGGAAAAAAAAAAACTTGACTGATGAGCGGCATGAGAGAGAGTTGTTCTTGACCTGAGATAGAACCAAGGCCTATAGAGCCCATTCGCTCTAAGTCCCTGGATGAGTCCATAAAAGAAAGGATTGTGGGAGCATCCATCTCAATCAAGTCTTGAACTTCCTGCAGCACCTTCCAATGAAGGCCTTCCAAGTGCAGCTACAGATCCTTTTAGTTGACAGCTGCCTGCCTGCCTGCCAGCAGTTTCTACTACCTGCTCAGAGAACTCAAGATCTAGTAGCCTTTGCCACTTACTCTACAAGCAGTCAGGTGAAGCCAGGTTGGGTCCAGGTAGCATATTGGCCCTGGGACAGATTGTTTAAAAGGACTAGGGCGTTGGACCAATAAAGCGATCAAATCCAAGAACCAGGATCTCCTTGGCCAATGTTCAGTGATTTGGAAATCAACAGGATCAGATGGAAAGTGGATTAGATAGATCAAGCCGCCATCTAGATAGGAGCATGGCAGCCTTCTTATGGACAGCCATAATGAGAGAAATCAGTTGGTCTTTACATTGAGGGGAGAAGCAAAGAGGCCTACACAATGTAGGCCAAACTGATCAGTCAATTGTTTGAATAGTACCTGGAACAAAGACCACTCCCCTTGGTCCAGGCAAATCTGACTGAGTTTGATCAGTTTGGTGTAGTGGTTAAGAGCACGGGACTCTAATCTGGAGAGCCGGGTTTGATTCCCCACTCCTCCACAAAGCCAGCTGGGTGACCTTGGGCGAGTCACAGTTCTCTTGAGCTCTCTTAGCCCCACCCACCTCACAGGGTGATTGTTGTGGGGTAATAATAACACTTTGTAAACCGCTCTGAGTGGGCATTAAGTTGTCCTGAAGGGCGGTATATAAATCGAATGTTATGTTATTATTATTATCAGTCTAGGTACTGAAGACACCCTGATGTATTCCTCTCAGAGAGATGGTAGGTGCTTTTCTAAACATTTCATGATCAAGATGAAGTTTCCAGGAGTACTTGCCTTTCTGGTGATTGATATGGGCCTTGGCTGTGGTATTATCTGTTTGTACACAAATGTGAAAGGCACTGAGATTTTTTCAGGAAGAATTTCCGTGCGAAGAAGACCACCTGAGGAAACTGATGCTCATGGTCTGTTTCGATCCAGCCAGGTTCTCTGGATGGATCTCTCTGCGTTTGGTCAGATGTGAAGAGACAGTCAACGAATTAAGAGAGCTGTGCAACTGCAGATAGATTCTCAAGTGACACTTGAGGGCAACTAATTGCTGGAAAGGTAGCAAGAACCACTGAATGTCCCTGAAGTACACAGAGGTCATGGGACTGTACCCACAGCTGCAATCAAGAAGCTGGGTCACAAACAATCACTCCCAAATGAGTCACCATCTGTGACAGACTCAGCTGGCTTTTTCAAAGTATATGTGGAAGCTATCTGATGACAGATATTGGAAAGTGGACAGCACACGCTGGAACTCCTTCTCTTTTGAAAGAGATCTGGTTGTCCTGGTGGAGATGCATCTGGATATTCTAAGGTCTGAGGCCTGCTACAAGGACAACAAGCACCTTCATGAAGCCCCTTGGGACTCATGCTAGACCAATGCAACCTGATCTGGTAGTGATCCCTTTCCCACATGAAACAAAGATATTTCTTGTGTGAGAAAATATGGGGTCGTGTAGAGAGGCTTCCTTGAGGCCTGTGGATGTCATAAATTCTTCTGCTGCAATCACCTCCACAACTGGCTTTATAATCTGCTCCTTGAATTTCCTGAACACAACAAGTTTGTTGAGGAATATCAGGTCCAAGATGGCTCTCCAGTTCCTGGTATTTTAAAAGCAATAAAAAAGATGGAGTAAATGCTAGGATGTCAAAGAATAGACTCTATGATTACAGTCTCGGGGAGGTGATGGATGACCTCCTGAGTGCACTGTAGCTTTGCAGGATTGCTGGAATGAGGAGTCTGTAAGAAAACGACCATGTGGGAGATTAATAATTTCAATGGCAAAACCCTGCCTAATGGTATGTTATACTCAGGCATCTGATGCCAATGCAGCAGTTCTGCCAGAGCTGAAGTCCACCTCCAACAGGCAGAAGATCTAATATCAGGTCTGTTGTGAATGAGGTTTGTTGCCTCTACTTCCTGAATTTGGGCCCTGGGTGGACTAAGAACTGGTCCTGAAGGTAGACTTAGACTTGGACCAAGTAGTCTCCCTTAGCAAGAATCTCCAACATGATGCTTGTGAGCACAACCGTACCCGCTGACACTTTTCTGGTGCCCGCCAGGTGTTTTTAGAAAGTAGGTGGGGTTAGGTGGAGCTTCTGCAAAGCATGGCTTCTGACTGGCCACTGGAGTATTGATTAGCTGTGCAGATTTTTAAAAACTTTGCTTTGGCAGAAACTGCTTCCACAGTACAAAGGTCTCCACAGTGTTACTGAAGGTAAGCTGTAGCAACCATTTTGTGGCTGGCTTGATCTCCTGCAGCAGCTGTTCTGTGGCAGCCATATTGTTGCTGTGCTCGCCGCACTGTGTCAGAATTACAAATGTGCTAACAGGCTCAAAATGTTTGGGATCCCCTGTCCTACAGTGTGCATGGAATCTGGGGAGAATCCTAGTGTTATGAAAGGACTGAGAGTTAGACCTCTTCTGCCGAATATCCTCTTTTTCGAAGAAAAGGACAAGGCCTTCTTGGTCTCTATAAGGATATTGCCCAAGGCTTACTCCCTAGGAAATGACTATGTTAGCCCTAGAAGGACATGCATCACTCAATTCTTCCTCCATAGGTTCCTTCTTGCCATCACAGTAGAAGCAATACCATATGAGGAAAATTTTATGGAGTCAAACTGCCATTGGCCACAATGGCTGAGGCTCCCTCACCTGGAGAGGATGGTGATAATCCTTTTTACAAATCAAGAGTTTCCCTCAAGAGCTTACAAAATCTCTAGCCATGAGGGCAGGGGCAGGGGCAGGGGCAGCTGAGACTCTAACACAGTACCCAACACTTTGTGTGTTCTGTGTAAGACCACCTCACTTTTTAAAAATTGGGACACCTTTAAGAAACTTTCCCCCTTTTCGTAAAGCCAGGCTTGAGGCCAGGCTGGCCAGTAGGATGCCCCCTACTGGAATTCAAGGAGACAAGGATTCTTGGGTGGGGGAGAATAGCTTCCTGCCCAATGTGGAAGCGCTGGCCCAAAGGTCAGCTAATTTCTCCTGACCTCTTTGATGAAATACTGAGGGGGAAGAAAGGTTCAGGTCATACCAAAATACCTCCATGGCCCCATCCTACTCTGACTCTGCACCCCCTTGGGTGTGGAAAGTTGCATAAAGTAGTAGAGTAAGGGAGGCAACTAATTTGAAAAAGCAGACTATATGATTGTGGGGGGGGAGGGGGTCTTCCTCTGAAAGTTCCCTCTCTTTTCTGACCAGTCAGAATCTAAGTACTCAGATACTGAGTGTAAACTTCCTTCTCTAGTCAGGAAGACCTCAAAGATGAAACCCAGGATGGGGTAGGTAGGCTTTTTTGTGCTTGTAGGTAATGAGCCAGGCTTGAAAATGAGTCCTGGTTCTCCTTGATGATCTATGCACCCACCTCCTCCTGACTGATTTGCATCTGAGCTAACGCAGGCCACTGACAATGGATTCAACAGGTTGTGGGTTTTTTGGTGCCAAACTCTTTTCAATCCAGCCTACCAGCAGCCAATTTACTCTTGTATGTTGCTTCAACAGCCTTCGGTCATTGGGCATCATGGCTTCCAGACTGCATTCCAGCATGGCCATCTCTAATTTAGTTAGTTGAGATGCAGATGGCAGGAGCGGGGGTTGGGCATCTAGTCACTCAAGCAGAGGTGAAAGCAAGAAAAGCCTGACGAGCAAAGGAGATTTTCCCCCCCTAAAAGCACATAAGGGACACAAAAGATTAACTAGGAATTCCTTGGCAAAAAAAAGGCCAAAAGGCAGCTGGAGTTCCCCTGAAGACCTGTATTTGCAAGGAGGCAGGAAAAGAACTGAAGTACGGGGCACTGCCTCTCCTAGAGGCAGGAAGAAGATGACCTAATATTCTGCCTCTAGGGATTATAGGAGGAGCACCCACTTTGCCCGGATGTTCTCCACTCCTCAAATGAATACAATGTTTCAGTTCCTTTGTAACTTACAGGAAACAATGGAACTTGTTTGCTCCCACTTCTTGGAAAAGAAAGCTTTTATAGGAATAAAATTGTAAGAGATTCTCTTAACTTATTTTTCCTAACACTGATATGCCCACTAATTTCTAGTGCTCAGGAGTTTTCCAATCCTGTCTATACACCTGACTTCATTTTACCCAGGACTGCTCAAATTAAGTTAAGAGTTTCTATTGCTTGCCATTTCACTTTACTGCTGAAATAATCAAACCTGAGCAAGGATAACATAAATGTTAAGCAATCTACATTGCAATCCTATGCAAACCTGTTCACTTCTAATCCCACTACAGTCAATGGGCTTAGACTAAAGTAACTCAATTGACATTTTAAAAATTAAATCATGCCTCTGTATGCACTTATAAACAAACTGCTGAGATTGACTTTACCAGGTATTATTCCCATAATGTGTTAAAGATTACTTTGATAATCTTCAGGGCAGAAACATCATCTCTTAAAAAGTGTAAAGGAGTCTCTCGTGCCTTGCAATTTTATTGTTCTTGAACAGAGAGGCCAGCTTAGCACTGTCAAGGCAATTGGGCATCAATAAAACAGCACCACAAGAGGAGAGTGGCAACTCTTAGAAAAGTTGCCAAGAGGCACAGCCACCTGGGACATTCTTTCCTTTAAAAAACTAACAAAAGAGTGAGTCATATTTCAAATAGTGAAACTGAGTGCTGGGGAAGGGTTAAATACCCTCTTCCTTCCCTGTACAACTATAAGGTAAATTTGCATGCATCTGAAATTTACTTAATGAATGAGGTGGTGATCTTCATAGCCTGTTTGCGCCAAATCCCCAGTACTAAAACTTGAAACTTGTGGAGTGATATACTTTTCATAATGCAGTCACTTTAGTTCCAATCAAAGTCAAGTCTGGCCCATGTAACTCTTATATACCCCTGGCTTACAGTATGCCCCACTGAACTCAGCATTATCTGGACTGAGTGACACCTGGGTGATTTGTAAATTTCCATTTGCATACAACTTCCACCGACATGCAGCAGGTAGCCAGAGATGTATTAAATTTTATAGCAAGCAGCTGCATGACAGATAAGGTTTGTTCACATTCAAGCAACTGCATGGAGCGCCAGAACAGCACGGAGTGGCAAATCAAAAGGAGACAACAGCAGGCATGCACCTCCTCTTGCATCTGCCACTGCCTT
This sequence comes from Eublepharis macularius, assembly GCF_028583425.1. Classification (NCBI taxonomy): domain Eukaryota; kingdom Metazoa; phylum Chordata; class Lepidosauria; order Squamata; family Eublepharidae; genus Eublepharis; species Eublepharis macularius. The sequence continues at coordinate 63,391,344 of NC_072798.1, forward strand.
CAGTCTATTGAAGGTAGATGGTAGGAGAAGATGCTTTGCATGCAGCCACCTTGTAGGCAGCCAGGATTGCAACATCTCAAAAGGAGATGAATTCCTCCCATCATGCCTGTTGCCACCTTGGATCCTGCCTCACCTCAAGTTGATACTGCCTGTGCTCCATCCTGTGCAGTCCACTTTGGAAAGTCCTCCCTTTGCAGCACATGCCTTTTCTCACGTCTGCTGTTTTGAATCCATCCGAGACTTCAGAGGACAGCACTTCCTTGGATACTGTGGGGGAGGGGCAGCTTGGGAGGAAGGCATTTGGCGCGGCTCACTGGCTTAAACTAGCTCTGAGGATATGTGCCAATCCAACCAGCAAGTTTCTTCATTCAAGTCATATTAGGTTACACTTCATTACTGCTATGCCAGGATGTTTTCACCTGTTGAATTTCTGCTTTGTCTTACAGCTGTTAAACTCATGAACCTTGTCAGAAAACACACTGCTAGTCGAGACACCAATCACAAACATTTTACTTTCTATTTATTTGCTTTTTTAAAAATGTGAAATGTTTTTTAAACTATCCAGGAAAATTTTTCCTTACCTATTAAAAGATCATCTCCATGTTAGGGGCAGGTATACCTTAAGTTACAAAACTGACATACTCATCTTGACACCTAGTACTTTGGGGGGGGCGGGGGAAGCAAGCAAGCAATAATTAGAATTGAGCATGACTGAAACATGTCAATATTAGCACTGAGTCAAAGAGATACAATTATTATTGTGAGAATAGCTACTAGGAGCAACATGCAGGAAGAAGTGGTGATAGATTTACCCTAGGTCTTTTCTTTCACTTAAATTCTTGCCAAGGAGACAGAGAAGCAGAGACAAGGCACCCGCTCTCTTATCTATGATGCTCTAAACTTCCTGCTTATGGCAGTAACTCTTCACCTTCCATTTTGATTTTTGTACCACCAATGGCAGCTGCTTCTATTACAGCCTGTCTAGTTCTGGTGTTCCTTGAAAAGCAGATGTTTTAAAGTTTACCTATACAACGGGCTTTCATCTAGACAGCAATATGAGTCAGATTTTCAATTACCTTTCCACATGGTTATCAAAATGTGAAATATCAAACCTCCCATTTCAACTCATGCCTTCTAATGTTTCCATGTTATAGACTAAGTATAGCTATATACATTTTGACATTGAAAATTATACTTGAATCATTAGAATTTAAATACTCATCAACCATTCTGTAGACATTCTTGTCCCTGTATCTAGACTACCAACACTACCTACAGCATCTGAAAAATAATCAGAGTAGAACATTAAAGTCTTCCATGTAGTTGATTTAGGATTGAAGCATCAATAATTCCATTGTGCTAATTCTTTAAATTCAATCTGGAAAAATATTTCTATTTTAGGCGTCAGCCTCATTTCTTTAGAAGTCAGCACCAGGTCATGCAGGCATCACTCTTGCAGTTAAACAAGCTTGAAATGGGTTTAGATTTAAAATATAAACCTGCACTAGAAGCCTTTCTGCCCTCAGCTTGCAATGCTTTCAAATTTCATACAGTATTTTCAATACTGCAATGCTTTCAAATTTCATACCTTTGTTACTGCGAGTCGGTAATATTATTGCATGTGCAATAAACACAATCACATCTCACCCAAGGGCAAAATAAACAAGCAAAGATTTGAAAAGAGGCACTGTCATTCCTACTGACCAAGGATATTTCTGAACTCTCTCTAATAATGTCCACATCTTACTGAAGAAATAAGGGTACAAAGATTTATGTATAGGACAGTAACAAAGTTATTATATAACTTGCAAACAAGAAAAAAGTGGGCAACAGAAATGGTATTATGTAACAATAACAACATTCAATTTACATACCACTCTTCAAGACAACTTAATGCCCACTCAGAGTGGTTTACAAAGTATGTCATTATTATCCCCACAATAATCACCCTGTGAGGTGGGTGGGGCTGAGAGAGCTCCTAGAAGCTGTGACTGACTCAAGGTCACCCAGCTAGCTTCAAGTGGAGGAGTGGGGAATCAAACCCGGTTCTCCAGATTAGAGTCCCGCACTCTTAACCACTACATCAAACTGGCTCACCAAAATGTGCAGGCCAATAGCTGTAATATTAACTTGGTTCAAAACTTTAGGTACTATCCTGCTTGAATCCAAAGGCCTAATAGGCTAATTCTCTCTGTATTAGGTTCATACACAAACATAGCATCTCCATATTGGTGAGGAAGTGGGCCTGGTCACCACCATCACATGTGATATGGGAAAATAACATATGTCCCCAAATCTCCACTGCTTGTAAAGGGGATTGCTTGCCTGTAAGTTGTCTGTATTAGCTCTCACCAGGAGGCTGCAAATGTGTTTCAGTGTAGAATCAGACATGGTCTGTTAAAAAAGAAAATCAAACCTTAAAGTTAAGGTGTATTGGAGAGGTAGGTGGGCCATTAGAATAACCAGTGTGTAAAAGGAATGGTAGGTACATATTTTTAACAGAACTTAAAGGCTTCTTAAAAAGGGCTTACATAAAGAGAAATTGTAGAGGTGAATAGCTGCCAGTAATCCAAGTGTGAACCATGTGCAGGCTCATGCCAGTGCCTTAAAACAATTGTGTAAGGTGTTCCTGTGTATATTTATTAATTATTGTGAGATCGTGTGTGGCACTTCCTAATAAAGGACTTGCAGTTGCAACAACCAGTGTTCAGGCTGCAGAAACTTTGTGGATGATCACCACAAAGTCAATCATCAGTAACATTGTATAGTTTCAATTCTGCAAGCAGCATTTTTGATTGTGGCTCTTTGTTGATAGCTTGCTCTGAATTTTTATGTGGTTTGACTCTTTAATTGTAAAAAGTTGCAGACACCTGGCTCTCAGAGTCAAATAATTTTCATTTTATAGTTTACCCCACATTATCCATCAACTATCCTATTCATCCCATTCCCCTTGAAGATGCTGACTGCATAGCAACTGAATTCCTTCTCACTCTGGTCTTACAACAAGAACTTACCACACCAATTTCCACTTTACCCTATATATGATGAAAGTAACAAAGAAATCCATCTGTCATAGCTGGCTCAAACCGATACTCTAGCCTGTTTGCAAACAAGTAAATGCAAACTCCTGAGACCTCCAGCCCCATCATAAATTGTGCTTCTGGAAAATTAACCTTGTCTCATTTCTAATTACTTATTCACTTGCTTTCTCAGTCACATTAACTACAGAGCTATCCCATCCACTCCTCTCACACCTCTACAAAGGGGAGGGGGGGTCCTCCTCTCCCTTATCTGTTTAAACTATTGATCATGCCAAGTGTGTGAAAGGTTAACTTTGTAGCAGACATGCAAGAAACAACTTGTCCTGAACAAACAGAACTTCTGGGGGGGGGTGCCTACAGTGAAGACAATTACAGTCTGTGTAGAAGACATTAGCAATGTATACACCAAGAAAAACTAACTATGTACCCATGTCATGCCTCTTCTCCGCAGAAGTGTTTTAATTTGCTAACTAGTAATCTGAAGTTGTTTTACAGAGTTGGGGGTGGGGAGAGGTCTCAGTATTCACGTTGTAGTAAGGGATGGTCAGAACAGAATGAAAAATATTGAGAACTGCTTTCTATGGCACATAAATCCTCCCCACCCCACAAAAATATTTATGAGCAAGGAAGTTCCAATACACAAAGCCTGCAAGTTTTAGAATATCTCCATAATTATGTGGACTAAGATGGTTAATTTTACCTCTGCATGCACTGAAATGCAGAAGACAAAGCACTGTGCTTGCTGCTATGAATGCTGACCAGTTTATTTCTTTTTCCATTTGGGTTCTTTCAAAATAATCCAGTGTATCTATTTTATAGATTAAGTGCCTAGACAAAGATTGTCAAACAATCCCCTGCAGATCCCTTTAATAACATGCTGCTCTAATTCTAAGGGGTCTGTTATGTGGAGTAGAAATGGTAAGAACTTTTAGTAAAAATTATTTTTGAATTACAATATAAAACTAAAGAATAAAGATTTCAAGAAAGAAACAACATACACAGCTTTAACAGAGCAGAAGTAAATCAAGACTGCATTTTTATCAGCTGAACAAAATCAGTCTCACTATAACTGAGAACTGAGGAACTGATCAATCTACCTTTCGTCTGCCTATTTTCTCTCTCTAAATATATTTTTAAAAACCCAATCTTTCCCATGGAAGGCCAGAGTAGAAAATGTATACAAATAAAACAATCAACATACATTCAGAGCCGACAGCTTTAATAAATGTAGCCCTTACCAGTTTTCACAGATTAAAATTTTTTACCCAGCCCCCACAAATTCTTTTTCATTTGATCTAGATGAGACAGTGAGTCTGGAGCCACTAACTGGTTGCATGAGGCCAACAAACTCAGTCCAGATAAGATGGTGACACTGTTGGCGAGAACTCTGCCTGGTCAGGGAGTAGGTGTTCAGCCTGAACAGTATGGGGCTGTACTTCCCACTGAAGGAGCAAAATGGAATAGAACGGTTGAGGAATCGTATGGAGTCATGGAGAGTCGAGTGGGATAACAATTAACAAGTAGAAATCTTTCTTGCAGTGCAGTATCACAGCACAACTAAAGCGTTAGCATCATGCTCACCTAAATCTGGATCTGGGTGGTCTAGCGTTACAGTGCAATAGCCTTGTAGCACCAACTGCTGGGGTTTGGGATAAGTGTGAATGAAACTACTTGCTGTCTCTGAACATGAGAAGAACAATGCAGGATAGGAGTATCAATGTTTTCTCCTATATGTACTATATGGGCAGGTTTGGGAAGGGGGAAATCAACACTGGAAAATGTGTGTTTCATATTCAGAATCTGCCCCCCTTTTTAGGGTAGGGGATGTCATGGGCACCATATGAACATACACAGTAGAGGTGGATTTACAGATATTCTGAAACTGCAATTCTTCTTTATACTCCCCAGTGCCCGTATCTCAAAATTTGAAGAACGAAATATGTAAAGTCTTTTCCTGTTAACAATGGGAGGCTGTTCCTTATTACATTTTAAATTCACAGTAATATTATGTTGTCTTTTCAAGAGAAAAACATATTTTAAAATATATATGCCGAATTACTTTCATCCAAGCCCATTGATTTCAAAGGGTTTAAATTCTGCATCGGATTACAATGTTAATAAACCAAAAAGCCAAATGATTATGTAAAAATCCCATCAGCTAACAAACATATACAAAAAGTTCTTTCACTGGTTGAAGAATGTATGGAAACAGACAAGAAAAGTACATAATGGCCAAATTATAATAACCCTAACAGAGAAGAGAGCAGACTGACTGGTGACTGGCTGCTGTAATTTTTAGCAGCCAGGGAGTTCCCCAGCCACAGTCACGGATGTAGTTGCAGTGATTTCACAGTGCAGCCGCAATGGCACAGCAGGCTGCCAAAGATGGGTAGGACTAAGTAAATATCATTACCCCGATCACTCTTTGTAGCAAACCCAAGGAACATTCAGGGAAATTGCCCCCTCTTCTTTTAGGGTAGGGATGTTATGAATATATCCAGGGAAACACAGTTTCAACAATATAGCTGGGCTGGAAGCACTGCAACAATGGTTATAATGTTCTCAAGCCACTTCACCATGCAACTCTTCAGTGTCCTCCTTCCTTGCATGGGGATTTGATTGTTATATTTCATAATATTTAGTGGTGGCTGACAAAATTGTCAAAACCAAAATACCAATTGCCTGAGAGAATACATTGTGGAAGTTTTAAAAAGGGGTTTCCATGGTAGCAAGTACAGCCTCCGGAGCAGCATAATTTATAAATTGTATTAGTAAGCAGGTCTAACTTTTGTTAAGAGAACAGCTTATATTACAAGTTTAGGTAATTTTGGAAAGGAAAGGCCATTATTAGGGTTATACCCAATACTAATTTAAACAGTAACACGGATAATGGGCTAGTCAACTACTTGCTATCATTAAAATATATTCACATTGTCTAAAGAGCTACTATGACAAAATGCAGATGATAGAAACTGAAGAGATGCTGGGACAAAGTAAATGTGAAATTCTTTTTAAAAAACACAAAAAGAAAGTAATAGGCCAAGAATTACTCTCTCTTCTTTTGCTTTCTATAAAATTAAAGCTATATGCATTTAATAATGACTGAATTTTATTCCAACAGTATTCAAACATCTCAACTGCTAACTTTCTGAAATTTTGAAATGCTAAAACATTTAGTAATGTAAATGGACTTTGTGGGGAAAATATGTAAACACAAATAGCACACTCACAGTGAAGACAGCGAGAGACTGAGCAAAACATTTTATTGGCACTCACTCAAGTGAAAACCTTTCTAATGGCAATTAATGAAGTTCATGTACTTTATTCCAAGAATATTCACAGAGACAGCCACTCCTCTTTTGTTACCTAGTCAGCCCTAATTTTTGGTTTTTCCATTTTAATTTGCCTTGGTTCTTTCAAAGCATTCTTTTACAATGTTTACATGCTTAAATTTTCTGCCTCCTAGAAAAGGTCAAGCAAATCTAAGACTTCTTGCAGCTACATTTCTTTAATTGGTATAGTATACAGCCCACTTGAGAAATATATTTGGCAGAGTATCCTAAGCAGTTAGTTGTTAAAAAGTCTCGAATACAGCGTCTTATTTATCCCTCCCTACTAGGAAGGTTTAGTATCTTCCAGTATATAAAAGGTCACATTATTTTCTGTTTCTGGGCCAAGTCCAAATGTTGTCATTTTCAGTGGCTAGCATTTGTATACACTAGTGATGGAGAAGCACAACTTATTTAAGGCTTCATTCTACCATTATAAAAATCAAGCTAGATGTGTGCTTTAAAGAAATAAAGTCAACGAACATGAAGTCATCTAGTACTTGAAAAACTGGATTAATTTTGCTAAATAAACCATAACACCTACACATTAAAGAAGCTAGCTAAAAGTGATTTGTCCAACTGAATAATGTAGCCAACTGAAACAGACCAAAAATTATATATATATTTCCACCTCCCAGCCTATATAAATTTACTTGACGGTAAATCCCACAGGATTAGTGGAACTTCTTAGAATTCAAATTAAGACTGCACCCTAAACTATACAAATACATAGCAGCTACAGACTCAACTGACAACTATATCATAAATAATCTTAAGGAGCAGTGTGAGCCCTTTTTTGAAAAAAAGCTGCTTTAATTTTTTTGGGTGCCACTAAGCCCTTGCATTTGGGATACAATGCAACAGACTACAAAGAGAAGTACATATATGGCCATATATAGAAGAAATAATATGCTGTCATAACCAATTCATGGCAATCCCATCCACAAGGCGTTCCAGGCAAGGAATGAGCAGAGGTGCTTCACTACTGCCTTCCTTCATGTAGCAACCCCAGTCTTCCTTGGTGGTCTCTCATCCAAGAACTGTGGCCTACCCTGCTTAGCTTTCAAGTTCTGACAAGCTCAGGCTAAGCTGGGCTATTCAGACTGCTAGGCCATATATAGTATTCTAGTAATCAAGAGGAGGGGGAGAATCAGCCATGCTTGACCCAGCTGCCACTCATCCCTCTATCAGAAGTGAGCCAATTTTAGTATGCCATCATTCACAATGCATAGCTTGATTTATGTCTCATTACTGATCTTTGCAAAGACATAAAATCCCAGGCTACAGGTCAACAGAATGCCTGAAAATGTTAGTTTGACAGAAAAAGAGACTGACTGCCATTTGCACGCTTGATGCTGGCATCAATTTTTTATTTATTTATTTATTTATTTATTTATTTATTTATTTATTTATTTATTTATTTATTTATTTATTTATTTATTTATTTATTTATTTATTTATTTATTTATTTATTTATTGGATTTTTAGCCCGCCCTCCCCACAAGCAGGCTCAGGGCGGGTCACAATCATAAATAAGATACAAGAAGTGAAACCAATAAAATAACATCTCATGGATATCCACATTGCAAATGGGACACCCTTCCCCCTTTCCCTGCCCACCATACACAAGGGAAGAAAAGAGTGGAGGTGTGGGTTGGTGAACCTCTAACTCTTCAAGCATATGGAGGCAGATGGACCATATGCTCCCCCCCACCGACAGGAGACCGGCAGGGAGGCTAATTAGATGGATCCAGTGCTGGCCTCAACCATATGCCTGGCAGAACATCTCTGTCTTACAGGCCTGCCAAAAAGGTACAAGATCTTGGCGGGCCTGAGTGTCTTCCGACAGAGAGTTCCACCAGGTTGAGGCCAGGACAGAAAATGCCCTGGCCCTGGTCGAGGCCAGCCGAGCCTCCCTGAGGCCAGGGACCACCAGTAGGTGTTTACTTGCAGATCTAAGAGCTCTCTGAGGTACATATGGGGAGAGGCGGTCCCTCAGATATGCTGGTCCCAGTCTGTTTAGGGCTTTATAGGTCAGAACCAGAACCTTGAACCTGATTTGGAATTCCACGGGGAGCCAATGCAGCTGCTGCAGAGTTGGAGTCACATGTGCCCTGAATGGAATTTCTGTCAGGACACAAGCAGCAGCATTTTGGACCTGCTGCAGTTTCTGGGTCAGGCCCAAGGGAAGGCCTGCATAGAGCGAGTTACAGTAATCTAACCTGGAGGTGACCATTGCATGGATCACTGTCATTAGGTCATGGGTTGAGAGATAGGGGGCAAGCTGCCTGGCCTGCCAAACATGGAAAAAGGCAGTTCTGGCAGCTGCCTTGACCTGGGCCTCCATTGACAAGGAGGAGCCCAGCGTCACACCAAGGCTCCTGACCGATGAAACAGGCACAAGTGGTGCCCCCTCAAAGATCGGGAGCTGAATCCCCGTATCTATCCCCTCACGGCCCAGGTACAGGACCTCCATCTTCATAGGGTTCAGCTTCAGTCTGCTCTGCTTCACCCATCCAGACACGGCCCCCAATGCTCTGCTTAGGATCTCGGAAGCAGAGCCAGGCCGGCTGTCCATCAACAGATACAATTGGGTGTCATCCGCATATTGATGGCAACCCAGTCCAAAACTCCACGCCAGCTGGGCAAGAGGGCGCATGTAGAGATTAAACAAGAATAGGGAAAGTAACGCCCCCTGGGGGACGCTGCACACCAAAGGTTGATGTGCTGATAACCTCTCCCCCAACGCCACTCTCTGTCCCCAATCGTGGAGAAAAGAGACAAGCCACTGCAAGGCAGTCCCTTGAATCCCCACATCAGCAAGGCGGTGGGTTAACAGTTCATGGTCAACTGTGTCGAATGCTGCTGAGAGGTCTAGCAACACAAGCAGCGCTGACCCGCCCTGATCCAGATGCCTGCGGAGATCGTCTGTGAGGGCGACCAACACTATCTCAGTCCCATGACCTGGTCGGAAACCAGACTGGAATGGGTCCAGGACCGATGCCTCATCCTGGAAGCCCTGCAGCTGCTCCACCACCACTCGCTCAATCACCTTACCCAGAAACGGGAGGTTCGAGACTGGGCGGTAACTGGACAGATCGGTGGGGTCCAAAGTTGGCTTTTTCAGGAAAAACTTGAAATATTTTCCGTCCCTGATATATTCTGTCCTAGCTACTACTCAGGATAGTAAACAATATTTCAAATTCCTAAGTGACAGTATGCATTTACACAGAGGACTACAGAGGATCAAACTTTTTAGGTTGGGAAAGAAGAAGGAACGGGGCAAGCAAGAGTTTAGGAAGATGAAAAGTCCAAAGAAAAGAGCTACAGACAGAAATACAGAACAGGATACAGGAACAGTTTTAATATGGATGTCGAGTCCAGAAGAAACAATATGAAAATTAAATAGTTGTGCAAATAAAAAGGAAGAAAATAGTGAGACAAAGTTTAACACAAGTGTGAGGCAGACAGTGAGGTCAGGGGTGGTACTTCTTCATTCAGCAGCATGGAATCCAGGATATGGTAGAAGGGAATGTTGTTCTGATCTGCTTTGTGTTCTTCTACAGAACAGAAAATTGGCCTCTCTTTTACATACACACCCCTGTCCCTCAACAGAGTGGCACTGTGTTTTTCTAGTTAAGCTTTTCTTATTATGCTCAAGAGTTATGCGAACATGGAAAGCTGCTTTATACTACTGGTACATCTAGCTCCACATCGTCTACTGTGGCACCCGCTTTCCAGGATTTCAGAGAGAAAGGTAGGTTGCAATGCCTACTGAGAAAGGTAGTTTGCAATGCCTACTTCTAAGATCCTGTAGGATGCCAACAATCAAAACCTGAGAACTTCTACATGTAAAACACTGAGTCAAAAAGGAAGCCGTGTGCTTCCTCTAACTCTAGTTACAAGATTTACAACTTTATATGATATCTCTACATTACTACTACAGATGAATTACTACTACTACAGCATGAAATGTCTTTCATTTAATGGCACTTTTCACAGTTGTTGAATATTCTCGGGTGTCACACTTTGTGCAGACTGTCACAAGAAAATGCATTTTGTTACTGTTTATTGATTTAATGTTATCAATCTGTTTTTGTAATTTTGTTAATAATCGTAAGCGTGTGGGGATTTTTTAAGCAGAAAAGTAGGGCACAAAATATTATCAATAAATAAGGTCCAAGTATGCTACCATTACCAATCACACCTGGAAAGAACAAGTGGATAAAGCCTCAGAATGGGGGAACTCAGCAGCCAGGTATAGGGCAGCCAGACACTAGGTATTTTTCCAGCTTGGTAAATATTCAATTATAATTTAACTAAAGGACAGTCTACATGCATTCTATAGTCTAACACAATCCCCTCCTTGCCACTTACCATATTCCTATTGTCTCAAACTGGACAGTCCAACCTAATGTTACTCTGAAAAGATAAAAGCATGCTAGCCTTGATTGCAGATGACTGAATAAAAGATTCATCTATGACTGAACTAATTTCAGTATCACTGTATACTACTAAAAAGTATTTATGTCTAATGATTAATGCTGCATAAGCTGTATTATCATAATGTGTTTTATTTTTATAGGCTTCATCTGCTGTTTGAGTAGTAGTTGAATATTATTAAAAAGAACTCAAGTAAAGTCACAGTAGGAAAAGGGTAACACAGATTTGCACACCAGTTTTTTACTATGGCTTCTGTAAGGTACACAATCTACTACTAAACTAATATGTTTCAAACCTCGGATGATATTTTTGACTTATCTCATGTTAGCACAGTTTAGTATCTAGCACATCAGTTTCTATAATGTGTTTAGTTACCATGTTTCTCAATGGTTCCACCATTCATGAATATAGTTTTGAAAAGAAAGAGGGAAGAGTTCAGTCAGCCTTTTTTAAACCATGACTGTAATACAAAATGTTTCCCTCTATCTCAGAGAATTCCTCATGTGAAAACTCTGGGAAGCTTCAAGTATGTAGCCATCACCTTTTTTTAAAGGAACGGAAGCATAGCAAAACTATGAAGTAAGGTTGTCAATACTCAAAAATTGGACAGGTTTGAAAGGCAACTTTTATTTTATTCAAGCAACTTATACATTAACTAGATTTGGCACTAAATATTTAAATACCACCTTCTTTATTAAAAAATGAACTCAAGGCAGTTTATGTATGACAAAACCATATTACAGACCTCACAAATCAGACAATTATGTTCTCCAAATATAAAAGTTCATAGCATAAGATCTTTAGAATCTACCATCAAAAAACACTGTATAGGTTAAACCTGTTAAACACTCTCCTGGGTAAAACCATCTTACAGAGTTTACAAAATGCAGGGGTGAGGTATGCAAATTCACCGGAAGCCTGTTCAGGGGCAACTACTGAGGAGACCACAGTGTGGGCTGTCACATACCTCTCCTTATTATGGGAGGGGACAGTAAAAAGGAATTGATTAGGTGATCACAACTGGCATGCAGACACATACAGGGAGGGACAATCCTTCATTCCAAGTTGTGTAAGGCTTGAAAGGTCAAAATCAGTACCCTGAGTTGAGCCTGGAAATAAACAGAAAACCAAAGCAGATGCTCTAAATCTGGGGTCATATGCTAGTAATGCCAATTTGTTGTGAGAAGATGAACTGCTGTATTTTGAACTAGCTATAATCTCCTGGTTGTCTTCAAGCGTAGGCCCATGTAGAATGCATTGCAATAAATGCTCTAGGAATGAGATTAGTGGCATGGATCAGCATGGCTAGCTTGAGTGAATTCAAAAGTAGATGAAAAAAGGAAACAGCAGCAATCTACTTTCTCACAACAGAGCTGGAGTAACAACACTGCCAAACTCTTTATGCGATCTGTCAGTGACAGTGTCACCCCATCTAATATTAATAAGACAACTCTTAAACTATCAGCCTTCCCAATTGGCATCAACTGCAGCTTATCTAGTTTACAATTCAGTTTGTTCCACCACTGCCACTTAACATCCAGGCAGTGACCCAGGTCAGAGATAACAGGTAGAGTTGGGTGTCATCAGGACATTGTCTGCAGCTTTATGGCTGGGTATCATCAATCTCATTCAGAGGTCTGGAATAATGTTAAACAACATTGGTGAATGAAATTATCCCTGTGGCATCCCACACATCATATCCTGGAGGCTAACGTAGCATCCCCAATGCTCACTTTCACTGACAATGGAAAGGGCTCAGTGAAAGGATCAAAACAAGTGGATCATTGTGTCTCTCAATCCAATCCCCAATGCTCATCAAAACTGAATGAGCCACTGAAAAGATGCTGTTAAAGCCAACAGGATCAGCAAGAGGAATTTGACATATCTATTGATTATGAATATTGTCAAAGCCATCTCTGTTCCTAAAATTGAGCATGAACTGCATCAAAATAGGCCAGATGCAGATGTGTTACCAAGAAAACTCAGCTCTGTATTACAGAGTGTTCTGCAACTATTCGTTCAATAACCTTATCCAAGAATAGCAAGTTAAACACAGGTCTACAACCATCTGAAGCAACCTTAGGCAAGGAAGGTTTCTTTAGCAGCAGTCTAAGAGCTGCCCCCTTTAATGCTTCAAAAAGACACAATTGTCAAGGACCAATATATTATTACCCCCCCTCCCCAAAAACCAGACTCAACTTTCTACTGGCATTGCCTTCACAATCCCAGCAACTACTGTCTGATCTACATTTAACCTTGCACCCAAGTTGGAGAAGCCTCAAGATTTCACATACAAAGAACCTTGCAAAGACATCACAGTTGATTGTCCAATTCCTATCTATCTACACTATACTCTACCTTAGGAGAGCTGAATTTTTTAATTATCTTGTACAATTTCACTGGACAAGATCCTGCAGATGCAATGGTAGCAATATTAAAACCATCACAGGACTTTCTCCCATCTATGAATGACACCTCTATCTCACAAACCAAGAAAGTCAATTAACGCTCCATACCATCTTTTTATCCCATAGCAATAGAATAAAGCCATTCTACATGAAACTGGACTTTAACCATCATTAAAGAAAGGTGACAAGACTAATGTATATGCTTCATGCTATATTTAATATACAAATATTCAATACTTAAATGCTTAATACTTAACAACTCCTTAATTAGTACATACTAGGAAACCTCCTATGCATGCGGCAGTGCTACAATATTGTCTTTGTCATGCATCTGATGAAGAGAGCGGTGGCTCTCGAAAGCTTATGCCACAATAAAGTTGATTAGTCTTAAAGGTGCTACTGGACTCTTTATTATTTTGCGAAACAGTAGTGTTGTGGGTATTATTGTTGATTCCCACCACCACAATCTGCCATTTATAAGTTTACGAAGGGACAAAAAAATAGTGTTCAGGAATACATTAGGACTATTTAAGGGTCAAAATGAAAATACAATTATTGACCCCAATGAGGAACACAACGGGTTGGATCCGAAGGTACCTTGGGGCAAGTGGATCTGTGATTTCTTCAAATTTACCATTAGAGCTGCAGCCTCCTGAACTGTATCTCAACTTGTATCCAACTTTCAACTTTCCCAATGGCACATGTGACTAGAGATGGACGGGGAGGGGGGCGGGTACAAGAAAGATATTTCTGTGAGCAAAGATCACACTTTTTGGGGATCCAACATAATGTTATTTATATACAGCCATTTTATTTTATTTACTTTATGATCCACCTCTCTCACTGAGACTCAAGGCAGATTACACAGTGTAAATCAATGCAATCAGTACAGGATTACAGCATAAATTCAGCAACCTGAAACAAGGCATAGAGTATTAAAATGAGATGTTAAACACTGCAGAAAATGGTATTATATAAGGATAAAAATAAAGCAGCAAGGAGTAGGATAATACATACAGCAATAATGTGCATGATGCTTTACAGAGTACAAGATATAAAGTTTTTGCCCTATGAAACTTGTAACGTAAAGTTTTACATAAAAGGAAAAAAGGGGAAAAGGGCATGAAAGTGGTGGGGATACACAGAAATAACATGTTTATCTCACAAGTACAACTAATATTAAGCCAAAGATGCAAAAAGTAACATATCCCACTGCACTTCAGACAAATGTAGTACATGCTACTTCCTACACAGAAATCCATTAGGAAAATATGTTGTGAAGTGGCTCTAATTACACAATTAAAACCTTCTACACTTCCACAAACAAATGTATCTTTTTAATACAGAAGATATTATTTGTGTGTCTAAATTTAGCAAACTGCAAGGTCATAATTCATCGTAAGTTCAGGGCAAAAAGTCTAATTTTGATCGATGCTTGGCAAAGTATATTTTTAAGTAATTCAAGTATTAAACACATTACACACAACTTAAATGTATTTAATTTAAAAATGTGTAATGTTTTAACTGATCATTTCAATACTGAATGCACATATAACTCCACAATGAAATAAAATATGGGCAGTGAAATCTAAGTAGCTCTATTCAGAATCCGACTGCAATCCATTCAATGGGGCTCACTCCCAAGAAAGGAAGATTCAAGTCCAGTGACACCTTAAAGGCTAACAAAATTTTCAGTGTCAAAGCTCCCTTCTTCTGATAAGAAGGTATTCAAAGAAGGAGCTTTTACTCATGAAAGCTTATACACTGAAAATCTTGTTGGCCTTTAGCATTCACTGGACAAATCTTGCTGTTCTTGCAGAACAACATGGCTACCTACCTGAAACTACCCCATGAAAGTGTTCTTAAGTGTAAATTGTAAATACACTAATATATGCATATTAGGACAATGCATATATGTAATTTGTTTTATAAAGACTTAAAACTCAAAGAAACAAATCATGGAAAACCTGACTTCCAATTATAGGAAACAATTTATTCAGCCCAACCTGTCAAATTGAAATCTACAAGAATTCTGAATTTGATCTTTTACAACTAATTTCTTTTTTAAAAAAGCATCACCACTATCTCATCACTTTGGTTAATCATCTTGGCACACAAAAATAGCCTCTCCTTGAGATAGCCTCAAAATCTGGACTACCAGGTCTTCATCTAACATGCATTCTCAGAATGCATAAGCTTAGTTTTTAATTTTCAAAGCCGCAGTAACTTTAGAAGACTTTTAAAAAACGATTCTACAGCTCCTGAAGCATTTAGAGCTTTCCAGAAAGGCAAAGGCTTTCACTTAGGCTGGCAGTTGTGTGTGTCTCAAGCCAAATTATTTATCTCACAAAGGAAAGCTAAGAGAACAATCAAGGGACATAGGTACTCTCTGTGCCCATTGGTAACTGACCAATTTATTCATCACTCACTATTCCACATCAACTGATCTCTGTCACACGCTAACAACGAGATTCTATAATCAACATGTACTGTAATTGTGTTTCCCCCCTTTTCAAGGGATACATAGACCTACGTAGAGACAGTCAATAATTTATTCATTAAAAACCTGCAAGCATTAGTCTTCAGTGATTCTGGTTACTAGAAGAAGCTTGAGTACCAAACCTGAATGGATGCCTTTTAAAAAAAACTGCTACAAAGCCGATTAAAATGTTATTCTAGTGTGTCTTATTTTCTGCTTCAATAAGGTAATGCTTTTCTATGTCTCATATTTCTCACAACATATAAAAATATCATGGGGGAAATGGGGGATTCCATCAACACACTTATTTGAAATGCAAGACAGTAATACAGGTCTGTTAAACACTTGCATCTCTTTTTATATCACTAATTCAATATTCAGGCTACATAAGCCCCCATCGAACTCCAATGAGACAGTATCATCTAAAATGCCAGCTGACATTTATTTCTCATTTCAATAATCCAACAACTACACATGAATACTGCAGTGCAAGTGTAAGTCATCTGGCACACACCATGGCATTATCATGTTACGAGAAGCTTCTATGAGAGCACAGCAACACCCTCATTCTCCATCTGCCTTTAACCAGAACTCTTCTTGCTTCAATCCCATGGCAAGTTGCTTGGGAGAGAGAAAGAATCACTGCCTTCTACATACACACTACTTAGGCCACGGCCTTGTTAAAAAGCCTGACTGAATGGCTTCATTGATCTCACCTGCATCCATGCCCCCAAGGAATTCCATCAGCAGTTTTTGGCATTAGTCTGAACCTTATTAGCCTTGAAGCCTAAAAAATTCACAGTAAATTCAGTATCAGAATGACTCCATGTCTTGTTCTGATGCTGAAGTTAGCTATGAAGAATTTTGAAGATAACACAGACACAACCCCTGATTAATCTGGTTACACATAATCCGAATTGGCTAACAAGGAAACATGGTTGCAAAAATAAAAGGCATTATTTAAAACTCTAATTTGTAAGATCAGTGGCCAACAAGTTACCCAGTATGTCTATCAGAAAATGTCCTATACAAAGGGAACACCACACTTAGTCTGCCCTTTTGAGTGTTACTTGAAAACTGAAAAATCGGTACCATGTGTTTTCATCAGTTACAGTTTATACATTCCAATGATAAAACCAAGAAACAGAGGATTGTTCATCTTGGGCCCAAGTGTGGCATGCTGCCATACTTGTGGGCTGCTCCATATGCCAGTGCTCGACAAATCCCAGGCACCAAATCACTATGGCACCTAGAAGTTTCATTACAGCACCTAATATTTTCAACTGTGATTTTACTACAGTATCTTAGTGGTCCTTTGGAAAAGTACAAACTTACTTCACATCAAAATATGTTTTGTTGTATGATACTAAAATACACATGCATAAAGTTCTCATTATTGTTTGCTTATATGTTAACTTTGCACAATTCAGGGGTAGCAGAAAAAATTATTCTTAACCAGTTGCTTTCTAGACTAGCTCCTATATTCAATATTCATTTAAACAGAGTTTTTCAAAGCAATGTCAAAGTTACAAGAAACTGGGAAGAAGTTTGGTTATAGTTAACGTTTTCTTGTGGAGATGACATACATGGTTATCTGATATTTATTTATATACTACAACAATTTTGTCATAGCTTTAATAAAATTATAAGGACGGTGAGAAGTTTAGGATTAGGTTTTGTGGTAGCAATAATTAAAAATCATGGTCATTAAAATACAAAATCCTGAAAGCTGGAAAATGAGCCTGGCTCCTAACATTTGAGCTGACTGCTTGAGCCAAAGAAAATTTATCAAAGAAAGCCTGTGACATACCACATGCATGCAGCATAAACCAAGCTGTCCCATTATGGAAGTCTTTGACCTAACTCCAATTTGTTAGAATTCAAACTATGGTTTAACACTAGTTTATAATATCAATATATGGGGAGAAGAAACTCCAATTTGTCCAGATCACTGCATTCAAACATCATAACAAACTGAAGTCTTCAATGGAGCTCTAAGTGAGGAAAGGAGGCAGCATCTGGGAACAAGAAGCCATGTTTATGTGCTTGGCCAAAGAACCCTATTTGTTCAGGACATCTGAATGAAGCCCAAGTCTAATGTTACTGAAACATCCTCTAATACATGCCAAACCTCATTTCTCCCCTCCCCGAAAAATTCACATCTACAAAGCCATGCCATCTTGATTCATAGGGAACATTAGAAATCAAACACACTTCACCAGTTCAAAAGAGAGACAAAGATCTCTCCATTATCAGCACATGTATTCTCGAAGGCTTTCACGGCCGGAGAACGATGGTTGTTGTGGGTTTTCTGGGCTGTATTGCCGTGGTCTTGGCATTGTAGTTCCTTGACTTTTCGCCAGCAGCTGTGGCTGGCATCTTCAGAGGTGTAGCACCAAAAGACAGAGATCTCTCAGTGTCACAGTCACTGTGACACTGAGAGATCTCTGTCTTTTGGTGCTACACCTCTGAAGATGCCAGCCACAGCTGCTGGCGAAACGTCAGGAACTACAATGCCAAGACCATGGCAATACAGCCCGGAAAACCCACAACAACCATTATCAGCACAGTTTCAAATACGGCTTAGGGGACTGACTTACAGGATTTCCAAAAGGGCCACAACAGATAAAGTCCTCAGCTCCCTTGAACTATCCCTTTAAATGACAGGAGAAGCTGTCTACTTTCTACCCCTAATAAGATAGCTGCCAGAAAGAAACACAGTTCTGGCAGGAACCGAACAGAAGAAAGACCACATACTACTAAAATATTTGCTTTTGTCCTGAAATAGTATTTAGAAGTCATGGTCAAATGAATGACAATGAACAAGCTGGTACTAAATCCAGTGTATATGGAGGCTGTGCTGGTAGGGAAATTAATTGGGGGAGGGACTGAACAACTTTTGATTGATAACGTACTTGTGTCTTTATCAATGCAAGTAATGCACCTTGGCTTTTTTAGACCCAGGCTTGCTTTTTAAAAAGAAAGTGACCACGGTTGCTAAACATGGTTTATTTCACCACCAAGTTGCACAGAAAGTCTCACCGCTCCATCATAGAATTGACCTTGCCACGGTGATCCATGAATCAGTAATATCAGTAACTTGACTACTAGAAAAAGATTTGTATAGAGTTACCCACTAAAGACAAGCTAGAAGCTTCAGCTGGCAAAGAACACTGTTCCCTGCTTTATATCTGACATAGAACACTGGGATCAAGTTCAGCCTGTATTACAGCAGCAGAACTGATTACCCTTTTACTTATGGGTTCAGTCAAGGCATAAACACCTATTTTCTGGGGCCCACATACATACCCTAAACCACACCTTAAGTCAAAACTATGGGTGTGAAAAACTGTCTTTGGGCGGTTCCACCTGTCTCATGGAACCAGACCTCATAGAAATTAAGTCTAGAATATCAGTATATAAATTTTTGTAAAGCTTACAAAGCCTTTATTTTTGAGGAAGGTTTTAATCTGTGTGTAGAGTGACTTAATTACATCAGTCATTTGTAGACCACTGCTTTGTTTTCATAAATGCTGCTTGGTTCTAACTGATTGATCTTTTTACTGGAATACATCTTTTGCCATGTGTGGAGCCACCTTTAGGACAAGAAAAGGAGGACAGAAATCCCTTTTTAAAAAATAAATACTGATCTAAAGGGATACACCGGCACAAATCTGCCTAAATCCACGTATTGCAGAGCAAGCTGTGACCAAACCAGATCTCACAAAACAGGAACAAGGCAAGCCACTGTGTTTATCCCCATTCTCCACCCAAGGCTCTTTCAACACAACTGTTTTGTTTTTTAAATGACAAAACAGCAGTGTACACAAAGCTGGCACACTGCATTTGAAAAAACAGACGACGTACTAAAAGACCGAGAGAGGAGGAATGGCCCCTACCACTACGGAAAGAGTTGTCAACAAGAAAAGCGCCCTGCAGGCCCCTACCAGGGGAGAAAGGCGCCCCTGCCCGCAGCACGAGAGGTGCTCGACGTCAACAGTTCTGACGAGGCAGCCACCAGGGCAAACCCTCCAGTGACATTTCAACGGCCGCTTCAAGCCAAGAGAGCTGCCCGGCCGAGACCGCAATCAGGGCAGGCGTTCATTCGCACCAGCCCTCCACAACCGAGGCACTGCCCGCTCCATTCGCCAAGCCACGACCGCCCCCCACCCGGCGCCCGTTCACGCCTCTCTTTGCCTCGCCCGCTCCTACCCAACTCGCCCCGGGGACTCATTCGAGCGGCCTCCGCCAGGAGCCCCACGGTCATTGCCAGGGAAGCCCCTCTCGCGCCCGCAGTCCCTAAACTCGCCGTCCATCCCGACCCGAAGGAGAGCGGCTCTCTCAGGCTGGCGGCTCCCCAGCCAGGCCGAGGAAGCGACGGTGTACCGAGAGGGGCCCCGAGGGGAGGCGCAGCGCAAGGGAGCGGCGCAGCCGAAAGGGACCCCGCGCTCACCTTCCTCATGAGGCCAACCCGCCGGAGACAGCGGCCCCCAGTCTTTCCTTGCCTGGTCGAACCGGAGCTCCCGTCCCGAGAGCGGCAGCCAGGCCTCGCTCGGCCGGATTCTGCCCAGGACAACTTCCGAGGCCAGGCGGGCAACTCCTTCCGGAGCAGGGGAGGGGAGCTCGGCGGGCGCCGGTCTCCCTCGCGTCGGGGTTCCTCGCTCGTTCGCCCTTCCCAGCGGGAGGAAGGGGGGGGGCGGGTAGGCAGCCGGCCGAGGCCTCGCCCCCAGCCCGCCTCGAAGGGCGCCACCGTTCGCCGTTGCCACGCAACGCCGGAGAGTTCCACCGCTTGGCAATCAGGGTGGGGGAGGCGGCGTGTCACCGGCAGGCGCCTCTCGAGGAGTAGCCGAGGGTGGCGGGCAAAGGCCGGCTGTGTGCGAGCGAGGGCTCTCTCGCTGACGGGGTTCACGGGCTGCCTCCGTGGCCAGTCGACGCTGTGTTCTTACCAAGCGCTTGGAGGTCGCGAGGCTGCATTTTTTAACCGCAGTTTTCACAATAAACGCTTCACTTTCGGTTCAGCAAGCGAAGGGATTTTAGCCCTGTATTTGATGCTGTTTTTAAAAATAATATCCGGTAATAATATACCATGTTTAAAACATATAAGATAAGAGATCTGAGGAAAACCTGACCCACTCACTATCAATTCACTCGGATTTCCCCTAAAACGGGCTGGTGTCATAATATGCAGAGTTTTTGTCAGCTTCATTGGTATTTTTCGATCTGATGCACGTTGATTCAGCGATTCAGTAAATAAAGTGCATAATCCTAAAGGAGAAGTTCTGTAAGCACTCTTCTCATTTATTTCAGAGGGATGTACTGCTGTGTAAACATTGGACAGAACTACACAAGCGTTTACTGACTGGTTCATGCTTATTGTTTTGCTTTCCCTTATCCTGGTGGTCGAGAATGCAGTCAAGTTGTAGTTGACTTATGGCGATTCCTGGCAGGGTTTTCATGGCAAGAGACTAACAGAGGTGGTTTGCCATTGCCTGCCTCTGCAACCCTGGTCGTTGGAGTCCTATCTGGCCTTTTAAGGATTCTATCATATCTAGTAATGTTGCAGAGGAAGAAATGCCCCGCTGTCTAATGATCTCTCACATTTTTAATGCACGTGGGTTTTCCTTTATCCATTTAACCCCACAACAACATCGTGAGGCAGATTAGGCTGGGACTGGGAGTTTATGGAATCTGATTATTTGCGATACAAATCAAGAGCAATGTGAACGTTTGCTTATACTGTTTAAATATGAGAGCATTTTTTCAATATTTTACTTGTTTGCTGTATGTTTCCACTTCCCACAATGTTTGTCTTGGCTCTTGTTCCTCCATGGCACATAATTCCTTTTATTAGCTTCCTCCCTCAAAAACATTATTTGGCCATGGTGATCCATGTTGTGATCACATACAGGTTAAATTGCTGTTATGCAGTCTGTATGAATCTGCCCTTGAAAATGGTCTGGACCTTCAACTGGCCTGGAATGTGACATTCAGGATATTGTTGGGAATTGGATAAAGGGATCATATCGTCCTGTGCTGAAAGATCTACACTGGCTGCCCAAGAGTTTCCAGGAACAATTCAAGGTGCTATTTCTTACCTTTAAGACCCTTGCAGTGAAATTCTAAGAAGAATTACTCCAGTCTAAACCCATTAAAATAAATGGTCTTAGGGGTAACTCTGCTTAGGATTTCACTGTAAATGGCTTAGGTCTAGGATAGTGGAAGGGTGGTTTCTACCCTACCAGTTAAGAGCTGTCTGTGCCCCTGCCTGCAGAAGTGGGGAGTGGTGACCAGGGACTTTGCTTTTTCAGTGGCAGTACCTTGTTTTTGGAATGCCCTCCTTACTGAAGCTCACCTGGTGCCTACCTTACTTTCTTGTAGAGGCCAGGGCAAAACACTTTTAACCAAGGGGCTTTATTGTTTTTAGCTGTTTTGTGCTCTGTTTCTGGTCTGATGACTTGTTTTAATAATATCATTTTAGGCTACTCAGTGTTTGTTGTATGCGCTGGCTTGTTTTTAATGGTGTGGTTTGTTTTAATAGGCTTGTTTTATTGTTTTACTTGTAAATCTCTTGAGAGGCATGGTATACATTTTCTAAATAAATGCATGAACCACTTGAAGTGGCCAAGGAAGGACATGTAGCAGTGGAATGTAGTCAGGCTTGAGTTCCAAGAAACATCTGGTAAAACTTCACTGAGTTTAAATATTAGTATGATTTTTGGTACACCCCAGTTTATTGAGGGCATATAAAAGAGTAATGCCATTAAAATTATAGCACGTGTTCATTTAATAATATCTACAAACTGAAAGTAAATCTAACATTTAACTAGCAGTTAACTTCAAATGTATCAGTTGGGCTTTTGGTTTCTCACAAAATTCTTATTTTTAATACAATAAGAATAATTACTTCAATTAATTGTGCAGCATTCCATTATAGAGAACTAGGTTACAATATAGATCTCAGCACCACATTTTTGTCATCACTATTGTTTAAAAAAAATGAAAAACTGAATTGATTCAAGTAATCTGCCTGTTGTCTTACATTCTGAGCCTAACCATATTTACTCAGAAGTAAGTTCAGTGACATCAGAAGGACCTACTTCCAAGTAAGTATGGTCAGCACTGCAGAACTAAATTGCTCATGTGTGTGTGTGTGTGTCTGTGTGGCTGGGGCCTGCATTAGCTTCTCTTTCTCCCAAGGCATCTCAATCTTGACCTGTCATGCCCCTATTATTCCAGTCCTTGCACTCTTATAAGAAAGAACTGCTATTGTGTGGGGCTTTTGTGATGGAGATTAGACTGCATAGACTACATATTTTCACCTGTGACCCATATTGTTTTAGAAAGTAGCCAGCTCTGTAGTCTAAAGAGCAGTCAAGCAGCATAACTTGTTTTTACACAGTGGAATATATCTGTTAAATAAATTGTTCCTTATTCTTTCCCATGTTCTCTTTTAGTTCAGTGGAGAAAATCTCATTCTTCACCAGATAATTTCCCACAATCCCTTGTGGGAGCATTTCTGAGAGAAGCACTTTTGTAAATGAAAAACAGGGCTGAATTTAAAGGAGTATAAACAACCTCTGCTGCCATTCTGGACCCCACACATCTATGACTTTTTAGTCATTTGCTTTCCTGTACCAGAACAGTCATTAGCAAAAATACACTTTTACAACCACACATGGAGGCAGATAACCTTATACCTAAAATTCACCAAAGCACAAACATTGTGGGCATTTTATTCTTTATATTGAACAGGCTACTTCCAGACAGCTATAATTATTGCCTTCTGCCATGTGATAAATTGTACAATATTTTGAGCTGTAATACTATTTTAAAAGATCACAGACTAGTGCAGGGACTCTCTGCAATTAAAAGCTCCAACATTACTCAAATGTTGTTGTTTTCCTAGAACTCTACTACAGCATTATTTAGCAAGAGAACACATTGGGAAAGATTTAGGATTTGCACTTCAAGAAATTTTAAACATTCTTCTTGTCTTCTCAAGGTTGTTAACTAGGAATCCTTTAATAATAATAATAACAACAACAACAACAACAACAACAACAACAACAACAACTGCACTTAGATACCGCTCTTCTAGACAGATGAATGCCTCACCCAAAGTGGTGTGAACAAGTTAGTGTTATCATTATCCCCACAATACAGCTGGGGAGCTGAGGCTGAATGGAATTAAAACAATAGGAAATATTAACAATAATAAATGTGTAACAACAAGATACAGTTGTAATGAAAGATGAGTTTGTGCTTTCACCTTAGAATATGCCATTCAGACACAGCAGACCAAACAATATCAGTTGAAGTCTATTAGTAGTAAGTAACATTGGTGCATATTTACTTGCACAGTTATAAAGGGCACCCATCACTGATTATGTAATAATGTCTTCTAAGTGCTTATTACTTATCCATACAAGTACCTCCTAGATGAAATCTGGCAAGAAAAAGTGTGTGTGCATGTGCAAGTGCTATCAAGTCTCAGCCAATTTATGGTGACCCCACAGGATTTTCAAGACAAGAGACAAAAAGGGGTGGTTTGCCATTGACTGCCTTTGTATAGTGGCCCTGGGCTTCCTTGGTGGTCTCACATCCAAGTACTAACCAGGGTCAACCCTGCTTAATTTCTGAGATCTGACGAGATCAGGCTAGCCTGGGCTGTTGAGGTCAGGCAAAAGAAGACTGATCAATATTTACTCTTGTGTGACATCAATGTGCAGGATTTCCAAACAGCAATTATTTATAAACATCACCCCGCAAAACATGTTAAAAGTTTGACAAAGTTGCATATACTATGCTAGCAAAGTGTTGTGTTACAATATAAAGAGGAAGCAGACAATGTAAGGACAAATGAGCCTTCATGTATTAAGATTCTATATAGGCTTGTTCACTTATATGGAAAAACACTCTCCAAGCAGTGGGATCCTTGTAATAGTACCAGGTGATTCACAACTGCTTCTTTACTCATGCAGGTGGTGGGATCTGAATTTGAGGAGGTCAGGAACGCTCCCACTCTCCTGGCTTTCTGCAAACTATGCAAAACAATTATTCTGGAGAGCCTTCTACCCAGATTATAGGGCTATGTCATAAGAAATACCTCAGAGAGATGCTCTGGGAGGGACAGGAACTATATACTATGCTGTTGGGTAGACATGGGCACGAACAGAAAAAAATGAACATGGTGTTTGTTGTTCGTTGCCATACATGAACAACGGACACTGACGAACATGATCCTGTCACGTACATGTTCGTTGTTCGTGGGGGCCAGCCATCAAGATCCTTACTGCACCACTCCCAGAAACCCTACCTGAGCAGGCAGCAGGAAAGGTACCAATAATAAATAATAGCTTGGCCACAGAGCCTGGCAGCAGCCCTGGAACTTCAAGGGATAGATCCCTTCCGCACCACTCCCAGAAACCCTACCTGAGCAGGCAGCAGGAAAGGTACCAATAATAAATAATAGCTTGGCCCCAGAGCCTGGCAGCAGCCCTGAAACCTGAAGGGGTAGATCCCTATCCCATCACACACAAAGAAAATTCAAGCTCCAATGCACTCACCCTGTCTAACAGCAGCTCTCTCTCCCTGAAAGCCAGAGCTGGGAGCCCCCCTACCCCCTGTCTTTTCCTCTTGTAACAAATTTGGCGCTCCAGTCCACACTTGGAAGGAAGACCTGCCTATCAAGCTAAATTGGGCTTAGACTGGGGTTTCCAGGGCAACAGCAGGAGTTCAGACAGAGTTCAGACAATCCCTGCCTGAGTTGCCAAGGGAATTGATTGCAGGTGCCAGACTGTCTGGCTTGAGGAACAGCAACGAATGAGGCTTGCAACGACCACCTTTTCATTTAGAATGGGGCCTCACTAACAGCTTGTTCGTGAACAGCAGATTGGGCTGTTTGTGGCTTTTTTCAGTTCGTATTGCTGTTCGTGCCCATGTCTACTATTGGGTACTGTTTGCTGATGCAGATAAGCACCACTAGGAAGTTTCCAAATTGCTTAAAATGCCATATAAATCAGCTGTGTCGTTTCAGAATATTTAATCTCTATGCTTGACTTTATGCTTGTTTTCAAATTTCCTGCTACCATACCCTATTGTATCTGTACACTGAATATCCTAACTGTTGTTCATGATGGTACTTGCTCAGTGAATGTCCTAGGTGTTGATTATATTGTCTATAAATGAATAAGTTGTTGTTGTTGTTGTTGTTGTTGCTATTTTTTGCAAAGAATACGACATGATAATGGCCCTCCAACCTTAACCACATTCACTTGAAAGTAGTGGTACTGATTTGAATGGAATGTACTTACAAATCAATGTTTGCCCATAACTAGCCAGTGTCACTTACATTTTTAGTTATGAATTTTTTACTGACTATTATCCTCAGGAATTATTTTGACACATTACATACAAAGACAAGAACCTAAACAACTATATACTATTTCATTATGTTAAGTCTGCTTTGTGCTTGGGTTTCCTGAACTGGAGACAATCCCACTTTAAACAACTCCTTTGAAACCAAGATTATCAAAAGCAGTTTGCAATGACATAAGGGTTGTTCAGACCCTCAAACCAATGTTCCACTCAGATAATCATCCATCTGGGGGAAAATGCTGCCCCTCGACATTTCAGTGACATTATTGGCTTGAAGATGGGTATGTACTGAAGACGTTGGAATTACTACATAGAACAGAATAGGGTCAGTATACCTGGCATTCAGATCATCCTCTTCTTAGTATTTCCTGCAAGGGAATCCCCTACCTTGCGTGAGAAACCATTTAGGTTTGGTTGCATTCTTCCCGTTTACTTATATATAGTGAGACTCCATGTGAGTTTGGGCTTCAAGACTAGTAAGACTGAAAAGGTGCCAAAAACTGCTTGTGGAATTCCTAGGGGCAGGGATGTTGGTGGGACATTAAGGACAATTTATTTCCTTTTGTTATGCCCTCAAGTGACCATCAAGCTTTGTAGGAAAAACATAAAACAGGCCCATTCATACTAAATTACACCACCAAACATAGTATGGCAGAGATCTACAAACCAGTTAAGGGCAGAGAACCATTTTTTGAATCTGTTTTGAATCTACAAGGACATGAACTAAGGTATCAGTGTAAAGATGGCTCGCACCAACAAGAATAAATCATGATTCAGAATGTTGCTCCATTTATACCAGAGTACCTTCCTATCAAAATACTGCCTTCATTCTAGATCAAGAAAAACAGAGGATAGGTGACACCTCCAGGCAGGGACCAGTGCTCTTCCTTTGTGCACACTGCACACATGCTGCACCCTAACTCCCAAAATATCCTTTTCTCTGGCTGTTGCAGGTAGTCCCAGAAATGAAACTCTTCCACAGACCTGAAGAAGGCAAAAACTCTGGAGATCTGGCAACCAAATTTACAGGCCTATTGTTTGAAGACAATAAAATTTTAGTCAATTTTAGTCAATCTACAATATTGTCATCCTAAGAACACTTTCCTGGGCCTAAGCCCCACTGAGTAAGTTCTGACTAGGCTTGCTTAGGATTGCACTGTTAGTCCCTCTGAAATTTCTGCAGGTCCTCCAAGGCTTTACGTTGCTTCTGAAAGTCCATGCTACAATAAATGGGAGAAGTTGCTGATGTTGCTTAAAGAAAATGGGCAAACCAGGGATGCGATTTGTATAGCCTACCTCATCCTGTGAATGAAAATAAACATTGCGTAAGTTAGGTAGTATCTATAGGCCCACAGCCTATAGGGTGGCGTAAGAGCAACGATTGAAACTATCCATTTCATTTTAAATAGATATTAAGATGTGATAGCAAAAATATCCTCTTCCCTAAATAGCAATAATTCTACAGGTTTATTCAAGAACTTTTGTGGGATTGGAGACTAATGCTCTCACATTTGTCTCCCGTTGTTTTTTCCAAGGAGCTCAGAACAGCATTCATTATTCTATTTTCCTCCATTTTATCCTCACCACAATCTTGTGAGGCAGGTTAGACTGAGAAAGAGTGACTGCCTAAGATCACTTAGCATGAGGATGGCTACTCAGTATCCTACACTAAGCACACGCCTAAGCAAGTCTGCTCAGAATCCTGTTCAGATCTATTCAAGAGGCTGCTTCCACGAAAGAGGACTACATTGTGGTCATGGCTGAGTTGGGGATGCCATCATTCCTTCATAGTCAAGTTCAGTCTGACTGTATTTATTAAGAAAACATCCAGTTCTTCATCATATAGTATTTTTATTGCATTGTCTTTATTGCGTAAAAAACTATTAGTGCCAGGCCCCTGTCCCCCGCCGGGAGGTTGAGGGGTCCTGGCAACCCTAGAGGTGGATCATAAAGTAAATAAAATAAAATGGCTGTATATAAATAACATTATGTTGGATCCAAAAAAACGTATGATCTTTGCTCATAGAAATATCTTTTTGATGCAAGTTGAGTTCAGGAGGCTGCAGCTCTAACGGTAAATTTGAGCAAATCACAGATCCAGTTGCCTCAAGGTACCTTTGGATCCAACCCATTGTGTTACTCATTGGGGTCAGTAATTGTATTTTCATTTTGACCCTTAAATGGTCCTAAATGTGTTCCTGAACACTATTTTTTGTCCCTTCATAAACTCTTATAAATGGCAGATCGTAGTGGTGGGAATCAACAATAATACCTGCAACACTACTGTTTAGCAAAATAATAGAGTCCAGTAGCACCTTTAGACTAATCAACTTTATTGTAGCAGAAGCTTTCGAGAGCCACAGCTCTCTTTGTCAGATGCATGAGAGCTGTGGCTCTCAAAAGCTTATGCTACAATAAAGTTGGTTAGTCTTAAAGGTGCTACTTGTCAGACTGTGGCTTGCTAAAAGTTGCAACTCAGCCTGCCTCTTGCAATAAGACAAAAGTCTATTGATTTCAAAAGGCTTTACTGGAGATAAACAACCAATAGAGTACACATTCCAAGATACACGGATCTTAGCTGAACTTGAAAATTGTTACGAATGCCGAGCAAAAGCTGAGGTACAGAACAGCAGTTTCCTGCAGGCCCCATCCTCCCCCTCAGTTCTCAAAACAATCGGCCCGAGGGTGAGAAAGTAAAAGTTTCTCAAGGGTGTTGGAAAGGCAGATATATGTAGACACAACTTTCCTCTTCTCTCTGTAAGCTTTCATCAGAAGGCTTGCCACCTGCAAAAGAAACAATATACTGACAGGATTAAAATGGAGTCTCTTTGGCTTAAACACAATCAGAACCTGACACTACTAGACTCTTTACTATTTTGCTACTACAGACTAAGAGGGCTAACTCCTCTGGATCTATGTGGGTTAATTTATAGAGTAAGATGGCTAACTCCTCTGGATCTATGTGGGTTAAGGGCCTCAAATTTACTTTGTGTTCCACTCTCAAAGAGAATTTTTACAAAATTATGTATCAGTGGTATATGTCTCCAGACAAAATTGCAAAAATGGCTAAAGGTGTCTCAAATAGATGTTGGAAATGTGAACAACAAGAAGGGACATGCAACCTCATGCAGCCTGGCATGAGGCTGCAAAATACTGCTTTAGACCTGGTACTTCTAAGCCACCCTTTTCCTTTGCATCTTGTAATATTTTGTATTTAATTCTTAGTTTTTCCCTTGCCAAACAAATTTGGAAATATCTCTTTGCCACTGTTTAAATGGTACATCTGATATTAGAATTGGTTTTGTTTGGAACAAAAACAACATTCTAGGAAGAACATTCATCTTAATAACCTATATCCTCCCAACAGAGACAACTGTAATCTATCCCATCTCAACGTATCTTTTTAAATTTCTTTCCAAGTGTTCACATATTATTTTGAAATAGCATACATTTCTTCCCCGTCAGTGTAATACCTAAATATTTTACCCTTTTCCCACTTTAAACCCTGTTTTCTTCAACAGCTTTGCCTGTTCTTCTGTATCCATATTTTTGTTAACAACTTTATTTTTTGTTCTTTAATGTTAAAGCCCGCCAGATCACCAAATTCTTTCAATTTCTGCATCAGTGTCTCAATTCCTCTGAAGGGATCTTCCAGAGTTATGACTAAGTTGTCTGCAAAGGCTCTCAGTTTGTATGCCTCTTTCTTGATTTTTACCCCTAAAATCCTTTCATCTTGTCTGATATCTCTATTCAAAATCTCCAACACCAGAATGAATAAAAATGGCAATAATAGACACCCCTGACATGTCCCTTTTTGAATCTCACAAGATTTAGTTAGTTGACTGTTGATCGTAATTTTAGCTGTTTATGAGGTATAAATTGACTTCACCCATTTGACAATTTCCCCCCCCAAATTCATCTCTTCCAAAACTCTGAACAGGAAGGGCAAATTCAGACTGTCAAAAGCCTTCTCAGTATAAGAAAAGAGCTGCTTTTTTCTCTTTATGTTTCTCCAAATATTCCAATATATATAAACCATTTTTAAATTACCTTGCAAGTGTCTTTTTTGCAAAAACTCACTTTGGTCTTCATGAATTAAATCTTTGAGTACCAACTTTAATCTTTCTGCCAATATTGTAGTAAATAACTTATAGTCATTGTTCAGCAACGATATTGGTCTGTGATTTTTTGCCAAAGTTGAGTCTTGATCTTCTTTGGGTATTAGTGTGATATTAGCTTCTTTCCAAGTTTCTGGCATCTTTCCTCCCTGTAGGATCGAATTCATTGTGATCTGTAATGGCTGTAAAATCTCATCTTCAAAACATAGTACTTAGTGGTCAAACCGTTCGGTCCTGGAGATGTCCCTATTTTCATCTTTTTAATTCCCTTCTCGAATTGTAATTGGACCATTCATTATTTTCTGTTATTCATCTGAGATTTTAGGTAAATTCTGTTTTCCCATTTATTCGTCTAATTTTTTCAAAGAAATATCTTGACCCCTGTATAAATGTGAATAATACTTAAAGAAAATCCTTTGGACAGCACCATCATCATTTTGCATTGTATCCCCATCATACATTTTCCATATCACTTCTTTCTTTTTTCCCTCAGTTTGTATGCCAACCGTCTACCCAGTTTGTTCACAAATTCAAAATTTCTTTGCCTTGCATTTAAACCATATTTTAAGCAATCCATCCCTTGATATATGGATCCCATCCTGTTTATGAATGGGTTTCCATGATTTCTTTACTCATAAGTAATTATGAATGCTTTCTTTGGCATCAGCTGTTTCCAATTTGATATGCCTACTACTTGGACTTATAATCCAATCTGTTATCCAAACTAACACTGCCGCTCGGTAATTTTGATGTTCGGCACTGACAATCCTCAGTTTTTGTCATCCAGTTTTTGTCTTATCCTTGGTTTCTTTCCTTTCCACACGAAGTCATTTATTACTTTCTGCCACTTATAAAGAACTTTTGTTCTATATAAATTCGAATAATTTGAAATAAGGAGTTCAGTTTGGGTAAGGTATATTTTAACAGCTGAGATTCTTCCTAGCCATGATGAGATATTGAGTTTTTCCCATCTCTGCAAATCTTGAATAATTCTTGTCCAAACTTTTTCATAGTTATTTTTATACAGGGCTCATTTCGAGGGGGAATGCACCAGAACACCATTCCGGTAGTTCCCCCAAGTCAGGTGGCCCCGCCTTCCTGACTTTAAAACATTTTGGACCCTTTAGGCCTCTATTGGGGCCAAAACGGCCCAGATCAGGTCAGTGCTGGGCAGGGGAAGCGCCCCCGCCAGCACCATCCCCGTCCATGCCTTTTAGGCCCCAATTAGGGCTCAAATGGGCCCCAAATATCCATTTTTGGCACTTTGGGGCCCTTTTAGGCCTGGATCTGGGCCAAAACAGCCATGAACAGGTCAGTCCTGGGCAGGGGAGGGATCACCTGCTTGACTCCGACCAGATTCGGTCCTTTTCAGCCCCGATCCAGGCCCAAAAGGCCCAAAATGGCCACTTTCTGCCAGGATCAGGGCCAGAACTGCCGGGATCTGGTCAGTGCCAGGTGGGGGAACCCTGCCCTGCCCAGCACTGATCTGGTCCAGGCTGTATCAGCCATGATCCGGGCCCAAACAGGGCCCAAATGGCCATTTTTGGCCATTTGGGGCCCTTTTCAGATGGGATCAGGACCCAAACCACCAGGATTGGGTTGGTGCCTGGTGGGGGACCCCTGCCCTGCATGGCACCAACCCAATCCAGGTCATTTTTGGCCTGATCCTGGCCAAAACGTGCCCAAAATGGCCATTTTGAGCCATTTTTGGCCTTTTGGCCTGGATTGGGGCCAAAATAGCCCTGATCGGGCCATTGCCAGGTGGGGGAACATTCCCCCGTCTCGCAGCAGCCAAATCCTGGCCATTTTGGCTGGGTTAAGGGGTGTGGCATATGTTAATAAGTTATGCAAATGAGTTTCTGCAGTTCTTTTTCTACGAAATGACCCCTGTCTTTATAGAGATTTTCATTTTGTGATGATACATTTATCCCTAGATATTTTATCGGCTTTGTAGGGATGGCAGAATCCGTTATCTTTCCAATCTTCTCTCGTTCCTCTGTTGTTGTTGAAAGTAACATTATCTTTGTTTTAGTTTTATTCAGCTTGTATCCAGAGTACAGTACAAATCTTGATATTTGTTCCATTACATAAGTCAGGGAAATGAGTGGATTCGTCACTGTTATGACCACAACATCTGCATAGCTTTTCATTTTATATGTCTCTTTCCCCTCCTTTATTCCAGCAATTCTGCTGTCTTGTCTAATTCTTACTGCCAAAATTTCCAGTGCAATAATGAACAGTAATGGTGATACTGAACATCCCTGATGTGTTCCTTTTATTATTTCAATTTTCTTCGTAAATGAACCGTCCACTATTAGAGTTATGTTGGCTTCTTGCCACATCTGTGGTAATATCTTCTTGTTTCGTATCTCACTCATCGCTTGTTGCAAAGGTATAGCCAATATATCCTCAAAAGATTTGTAATAAGCAGCCATAAATCCATCCAGACCAAGAGCTTTTGCAGCCTTCAGCTTTTTGACTGCAGGGTTTATCTCTTGTATCGTTATTACTTGGTTTAAGATATTTCTGTGCTCAATCATGAATTCTCGCATTGGTGTCTCTTGTAAATATTTCTCCATCTCTTTTTCTTTCATTAGTTCTTCTTTATAAAGATTGCAGAAGGAAGCTCTGATTTGATCTTTCATTTCTTGCTCTCTAAATTACTTGATTGCCTTTCCTGATTCAGAAGAAACATGATTCAGAACAGAAAGTAGACAAAGCAGAAATTCATCCAAGGATCATAGCAGATCACAATCCAATAGAGATAACCTGTCAAACTGAAGATAAGAAAGAAAGATATTTGGCGTGTTCCTCTTCTCTCTCTCTTTTCTCAGACAATACGCCAAATATCTTCCAGGTTTGTTTGCAGCTTCAAAATGTCTTTGTTTTAGATACTTTAGTTTCTTCTGAATTTCTTCTGCCTCCAATAAATCTACTTGGTTCTCTAGCAGCTTAATTTCTTCCCAATTCCCTTTATCCCCTGTTCTTTTGTGATCTTGTTCCAATTTTTTCAGTTTTTGCATTAAATTGTCTTTTACTTTCAGCTTAGCTTTTTTCTTTTTGGATGCTATTGCTAACAGTGTTCCTCTTACATAAGGTTTGCTGGCTTCCCAAATTATTATTGGACTAACATCCTTTGTAGTATTTATTCTGAAATAGTCAGTCAATTCTTCCCTGCATTTTTGCAATACATCTTCCTGTAGCAATAGAGCATTATTCAATCTCCGTCTTCTTTCTTTCTTATCTCCAGTTTGACAGGTTATCTCTATCGGATTGTGATCTGCTGTGATCCTTGGATGAATTTCTGCTTTGCCTACTTTTGTCAAAAGGCTCTTGGATATCCAACACATATATATTCTAGAGTACGTTTGATGCCTATCTGAGAAAAATGTATAGTCTCTTTCCTTTTTATGTAGCTGTCTCCAAGTGTCCTCTAATTCCAAGGTTGACATATAGTTGAATACACACTTTGGAAGGTTTTGTCCCGACCTTGTAGATCTATCCATTTTAGAATCGAGGACACCATTCATATTTCCAAAAATTAAGGTCTCTCCTTGAAAGTTTAATAATTTCTGGAAGAATCTCTTATAGAATTTCTTTTGGCAATTGTTTGGTGCATATAATGAGATCACTGCCCATATTTGTCCATCAGAAAGCCTTATTTTTAAGGACATATATCTTCCCTCCTCATCTTTCAGTTCTTGAAGAATTTCCATGCTTTGATAATTAACAAATATAGCCACACCTTTTTTCTTCAGTTGCAATGATGTTATATAGACCTTGCCCAATTTTTTACAATTTAGTAAGTGTTCTTGGTCTTTTTAAATATGAGTTTCTTGAGTGGATATAATATATGCTTTTAGTTTCTCCAATTGATTAAAACTTTTTGATCTTTTAAAGGGAGAATTTAGTCCATTCACATTGACTGAGATTATCCTAAGTCTGTTCATTTTGCTTTCTTTTTCTTCTTTTTCTGCTTCTATTTTATTTTTTATTTTATTTATTTTATTAAATTTCTATCCCACCCTCCCCGCAAGTGGGCTCAGGGCAGATTACATCATTTAAAACACAGTCACAACAATAAATACAATAATCCATAAAATTCATTAAATTAATAAAACATTTAAAATCCTTCATTAATTAACATAACCGAATAAATATCAAAATGACCACAACCATGATATAGCTATTTGCTTAGCTTCACTTGGATAAAAACCTGTAGGTAATACTGGTCTAAACAATCTAAGCAAGAATGCACTTAGCAAAGAGGGAAACTGGGTTCCAATCCTCAAGAGCTCATAATACGTTAGTCAGTTTTGAAGTTGCCTCAAGAGCCCATCTTGCTTTAACCTAAATCATTTCACAAAACCAAACAATTCCCAATATAGTTCAACTCCCCTACTCACTTGCAGCATGCAAAAAAAAAAATAGCTACCAGGAAATCAACCGGGAAAGCTTTACAAAAAGTTGCTTCTCCTTTCTTAAGTTATAAATGACTACAGTGGGTGCTCATGGGCAGGCAGGAATATTAAGATCTTGAACATCTGAGAACTTGCTTGTAAGGCTATGACATTAACCTTTTGGGCAAGGGGGAAACACACTGGACAAGCAGCTGCTTCCTTCTACGCACTTTCAGTAAACTGAAAAGCAGAATAATTATACTCACTATTTGCAAACAGCACCTAAAACACCCCCATTCCGTTCTTTTCCCCTCCAAGCCTTCTAAACAAGCGAGACAAAAAGACATGTTAAATGCTGCTTGGCACAGCTTGGCTTATCAGGGGAAAGAAAAGGAGGAACAAAAAATAGCAAGGAACAGTGAAGTAAGATGCGAACACAACACCCAAGAGGAAAAGAATTTACTTATTGCTCCTTCTTTTTCTGGAGAATTGGTGTCGTCCAAGCTCAATGATTGACCAGTAATATCCGATTCTAAATCTTGTAACGAAGCTTCCACTTCTGTAACTGATGTTACTGTTTTTTTCCTTGACTAAAAAATATTTCCAATCCACCAGTGATTTTCCAATGGTATCTTATTTCTTTCTGTTGCAAAACTTTTGTCAAGGTCCCAAATTCTTTTTTTTAATTGTTTTTGATGGTTGGTGTTGAAACTTTCAAAATTCACTCTCAAGATCTTGGACCACAATTGTTTCTGAAATACCATGAAATCTCAAATTTTTGCTCCTAAGTTGAATTTCTAACATCTCTATTCTTTGATTAGCATCTGTTAGAAACAATGACTGTCGTAATTGTAATGTTTCAATTTGGTCTTGCGACTCAATTGTTTATATTACTCTTTAATTTCTTGAATACTTTGCTTGTTTTCTTCAATTTGTTTTTGTTATTTCATGGAATTCAGTTGAGACCTCAGTCTTTAAGTTTTGTATATCCTTCCTGATTTCAGAAAATGTTTCTTGCATCTTCTCATCTGTTTTCTTGAGCTGGGCTGACAATTCCCGAACCTCTTTCTGGATCCCTCTGACTTGATCCTTGGTATTTTGAACCAGTTCCATCATTAGGGCCTTACACTGCAGTGAAAGAAAAGATAAAACTTTTTCTGCTATTAGTTCTATTTCAATGCAGAAATAGATTGAGTACTATGACACACCTATGAGAAATAGAATTGATCAGCTCAGTTATGAATCAATGATTGATAAGAAAGGAAATGTAAGAACTTGGCAAGAAATTCAAACTCAAGGCAAAAATATCTCATGGCTGATATATCACCAAATAGTATCAAGACTAAAGGAACAAACTCTGGTGGTAGGTTGAGAGAAAAAACACAATTTGAACTATTAATATCTGGAGATCTGAAGCATCTCTTGGGGAAGATCAATAAAATCTTACTCCAATACCACACAGAAACAGAGCAAGTAAAAACCTATATGATAAAATGGATGTAAAACTGTCGAGATAGTTTCTCCAAACTATCTTGATGAATTTATGGGAAAATGTATGGACTAAGGACATAAAATTTACAGATTGCCAGTTATTGAGAAGAGAACTAGTATAAAATGTTCTTCAGATGGTACACTACCCCATTAGTAAGGGTTACAGTGGTCATTGTTGGAAATGTCAAAGCAACAATGCAACATTTTATCGTATGTGGTGGACTTGCAAGAAAATGTGAAAATATTGGATAAAGATACATGAAGAGATGCAGAAGTTTCTTAAACTAAGATTTGAGTTAAATCTGAAAAATATGCTCTTAAACATCCTACCAACTAATGTTAGGAAAGAAGAGGGAGATCTTTTCCGTTACATGGTGATGGCAACAAGAGTATTATATGCATCAAAATGGAAAATAGATACTTGTCCTGATGTGTCACAGAGGATAGATAAGATTTAGGAATATGCATCAATGGCTAAATTAACTACTTCTGCATAATAGACTGATAGCTGAATTTTGGGGGAAATGGAGGGAATTTTTTGACTATTTAGGCAGAAATTAACACTAATTAAGGTAACAGTATAAAAACAAGAAGATAAAACATTGAGAATTAAGGGGTGGGGGGGGGAGCTGATATTGTAGTTTGTATAAGTAACCAAGGAGAGAGAAGAAGGTCTGTTACACAATTATGTTTAGTTATGGCAAATTTTGTATGTATTGTTTTATTAGCACAATGTAATTTTAAATGCAGTGCTTGTATAAGTTTCAAACTAATTCCAAATGAACTGTTTATATAAGATTGTATAAGTCTCAACTCAATTTCCAATCTAGTGTTTGTATAATCTTTCACTATGCACTTTCTATTTTTTTACATCTTTTCTTTTTAAATAAAATTTCTTAAAAAAAATTCCTTTGCCCCGCATAATTCAAATTCTTCTCATATTCCCTTGTTGATAACATGTATAGCTGTGATTGCAAATATTTTATCTCTTATAGTACCTCGTTATTACCTGGGGCCTTTTGCAATTCTTCCTTTTTTATTTCCTGCAAGAAATGTTGCATTTTCTCTTGCTTCTTTTTAAAAACAAATTAAAGGGAAATATTTGTACTGTGTGTTCTAAATATGACCTACATGGTCAAATATCAGAGGGCAGCAGCGAAGGGCCTTTTGTGCATGAGCTATTTGCTCCCTGTTTGGCCCTATACTGTGCTGGATGTTTTTCTGATATACACACAGCGTTCAGTACCTTCAGTGGTCATCCTGACACTACTGTAGGGTTTGCCTGAGTTAAATGAATGCTGGTTTCTTGTGACTTTTTCTTGAACGTGAGAACATTCCAAGTTTGACTCCCATGCAGATGTTTACATTCACCTTTCCTCCATCCTCCCTAGATTTGGCCTTTCTCTGATTATTGGTCTGTTTGGCTCCTCTCCCCCCCCCCCCACACCAGCTCCTAGGGGGTGCTTAGCCCACCTGTTACATACCACAGTCCTCTCATTTTGCTTTGGCCATCCTAAGGAGTATCTCTCCAATCAACACCTATATTCTACTTGTACAGATGTAAACTAAATGTTTCTGGATGACTTGAAACCCAAGGCATCTCTGCTACACAGTGTAATTATAGATCACTCTGCTTATAATCACAGCAGTTAGAATCACCCACGCAAAATGCCTCCTGCAGGCTTAGGGATCGTGTGTGTGTGGCTCACCTGCAGGGCGCTTCCCCCAGGCTCTTGAGCTTACTTCAGTTTCTGCCACTCCAGGGATGGAGGTGTGCCTCTCAGCAGCCTCCCCATGCTACCCCTTTTGCCGCCACCACTTCATCTCCCCAGCCATGGTGGTTTGTGTGCAGAGGTTGGCCAACGTGGGCTTTGTGGTATGCTGGTCTGGCACTGCCTTGCTGGGGGTGGACATTCTGCTGTTGTCAGGACTCAGGGCCAGGCGGGGGTAAGCCCTGCCTGTGCAAACATACAAAAAAAATAACAAAAAAGGAACCAACAAACAGAATTAAATAGGGGCACCCCTGGGCTCCAGCCTGGGAGTGGGAGGTGCCCCCTCTCCTGATGGGGCTGTGGGGGGCTTCTGTCTTGCAAGTGCCCCCCATTCACCACCCACCTCACTCCAGCTGGTGGGGAGGGCACATTGCATCCTCAGGCAGAATGTTAACAATTGGTTGCTTTGGTGGTGTAACAATTATGCAAAACAAGTGACATATACAATGAGGTAAGCATTTTCACAGGATCTTTCTTCCAGTTAGAACTTTATTTCCCATAAGCAGGGGAACTATGCAGACAATTAAAGCCAGAGAGAAATCCAATTCCAATGCGGAGGTGTATATTGAAACAAATAACAACAGGCCAAATAAATGAGCTTTCACTTCTGAAAAGATCAGGAGCAAGGCGAGAGTGCCAAAAGGGCCTCTGTAGGGTCATAACTCAAAAGACTAGACCAAAGTTGTAATCAACATCAGTTTTTGGTTGAAAGGGGTTTTGTGCTGGAATCCAAAAAAGAATCCTTATTGGTTAATACCTTCCAGCCATTAACTAACTGAACAGAATGGACGCCAGCAGGCCTGGAGACTGGAAAGTTACCAAGCCATGAGTCATAGGGGATGACTGACTGAATGGCCCCACGCCTCAGAGAGAAGCAGAGATAACGAGGCTTCCTGAAGGGATTCTCCTTCATCCCATCAACACCCTTCCATGCTTCCCCTCACCCTGCTAACCTAATCAGGCTATTCAGCCAACCTGATAGCCTTCCTGTCCAACACTTACCAGGTCATCAAGCTATATTTTTATCTATAGTACACCCCCAAGGTAGTAATGTCACACCTTTCTCAATTTATTGTTCTGCCTCTGGACAAGCCATTAAGATACTGTCTCTGGAAGCAAGACATCAGTTTTCCTCCAGGGCACATTTCACCCTATAACTAGACTGTCCAGCCATATGCTTGGTGTGTGTTTGTCTTGGTACCTACTCACACACACACACACACACACACTCCGTTGGACTCCTTCTTTCTATGAATCACTTGTTGTTTTGATTCTCCTCTGTGGACCTTCTCCTCCTCTCCTAGACTGGTAAATATCACCAATTCCCCCAAGCTTCTTCCCTGTTTCCTCACTGTTTTCCTAGTTAGGTCTCTGTGTATGTTGTGTGTGATTTTCTCTGTGTGTGCCTTTTATTGCTCTGTTAATAAAGAAACCTTTCCTTTAGAACATCTGTCTGCATATCTGAGAGTTTGCTAAGAGAACAATCCTGGTATACATTGGTGGAGATCCCAGTTACTTCTTCTCACTTCATCTCCTTGAATTCGAATTCCCCCAACTCACAAGGAGACACACACACACCATTTGGGTAACAGCGCTACTCATAGAACTACAAAAAGACCAGTGTCGCACAAAACCTGAACTTTCCGAATTTGATTGAAAAATGCTTTTGGCTGTTATTGTTTACGGACACCAAGCAACACCTCCCTATCTCAGATAAAATTCACAGCATTGGAAAACAGAGTGAAAATTAGTTCAATTTTATACAACTGTATTAGGATTGCAGCCCCTTGATGCCATTCATCCAATCAGAGTTTCTAGGACTGAGCTATTGGATCCTAGCAACTAATCAGCATGTTTCTGGCAAGAACTCGGTGACCTAGGAGCTGAACATCTGCACAATCCCTGTCTCCTGGTCTGCAAAAGAAGGAGAAGCCACTTCCATCCCCTTTCCTTGAAGTGGAAAATCTCTGCTCCAATTCTGAAAAACTGACATTAGTCAGATAGATAGGAGAGCTGCTCACTATCTATCCTTCCAAAAGATTCACAAAGACCCAGGGAGAGTGTCACTGGACCCCAATTTGAGAAACACTCTGCTGCCCCATGAAACTAAGGAACCTGGTTTGTGCTAGTAACGATTGTCCTTCAAACTGGTAATTGAATTCATAAGCCTGAATCCAGGGCTTTTTTTCAGCAGGAACGCGGGGGAACGGAGTTCCGGAACCTCTTGAAAATGGTCACATGGCCGGTGGCCCCGCCCCCTGATCTCCAGACGGAGGGGAGTTTAGATTGCTCTCCGCACTGCTAAGTGGCGTGGAGGGCAATCTAAACTCTCCTCCGTCTGAAGATCAGGGGGCGGGGCCACCAGCTGTGTGACCATTTTCTCCGAGGGCAACCCACTGAGTTCCACCACCTCTTTTCCCAGAAAAAAAGCCTTGCCTGAATCTATTTTTTCCAGATCCATGAAGTAATTTAAGGATAAGTCCTCCAAAAGACCACTTTTGTAAGCAACTGAGAAAATTCACATCTGACAGTTTTTCTTCCTTAACTAAAGACTGAATTGCCCAGGTTTTTGAAGTTTATTTTCTTTCACTAACATTTACCAGCAGCAAAGTTCCAGTATGTTATCATTTTGAAAAAATTTTTAGTGTACTAAAAGACAGTTAACTGTAGAAACCATTTTATTATAGGTCTTGGGGGAACATGCCCATTCCTTGCCAAAAGTTCAATTAATATTAATGAGAAACAGAAAGCTGTTTGCACACAACTGCCACCTGGTGTACAATGTACAGCTAACATATTTAAAATGTGCCCACTGTATAGCTTCAAGAAAAGAAGATTATACCATGCTTCTAAACTTTTAAAAATAGAACTGCTTCTAAGAAGGCAAATGCAGGTCTATTCAGCTTTAGTAATGTGGTTTATATTCAATGCAAAATCTAAAGTAGAAAAGATCATGTCTGTCATATAAGAGGAACAAGAAACCGATTAAATAGAAAAGCAATTTATACCTAGCTGACATTACTGTACATTTCATTCTACTGAATTTCTTCCCATTTCAAAAACTCCAGTTTATGAGATACTATTAATTCTGAAGAGCTGCTTGCTTTTCTAGCTTGGTATAATCAACATGGCACCATCACACTCTAACTACCCTGAAGAGGCTAATTAATGAACTGGATTAATTATCCAAGGATAATTAATGCCTCTCATTCCTTTTCTCCCACTTGAAAGTTTGTCTTTTAACAAAAAGCATTCTTTTTTCTAGTGTCCTCATTTTAAGCTATTAACGTTAGAAAATATTTCACCTCCACCCTCCAGTTGTCATGACCCCAGCATTTTCTTCTATGTTTGGCAATACTGGGGAAGATCATAATGAGAAGCTGGTGAGATAAACTGTACACAGAATCTTCCTTATGAAGACCTTGGGCTAGTTGTCCACAAGGGTGTAGACTTTCCAATTTCCTGGGGGGGGGGGGCTGGGGCAGGGCCAGAGGTATTGCTATGCCAGTGACATCACATGGAGGAGCCAATGACATCACAGGGAGGGGCTTCCATTGCCACCATCTATGGAGGCGGATCCATGGGAGATTTAGGGAGGGGCTCCGCACAAATTTAGGGGGACCCAGGCACCCATGGGGACCCCCCTAACAATGCCCCTGAGCTGGGCCAAACCTAGGAAAATGTGGGAGTTGGTCAGTGGTTATAGTGATATCTCAGCGATCTCTTGCTGTGTCCTGTTTTTGAAATTCACTTTTAGGATAGTCACTTTATGATCTATAATTATACATACCATGTGTATAGGACAAACTAATGGTCACAAATTTGACACTAAGAAAGGCAACACAGAAAAGCCTGTAAGGGAATATTTTTAAAGTTTTCCCGAACGTTCATTTACAGGAGTCTTGATTCTGCCTTATTCATAAGGGTGACTTAGTACTGAAATTTACTAAATTATGGCATTGCAGATGCCTTCGTTTGGTAAATGCATGGTTGAAGTCTGAACCAGGGCAGAATACAAAACAGTTGCTGTGCACTCGATTTCTGAGCAGTGTACAGAGTGCAAAGTAGTAGCAAACTCCCATCTTCTTACCTCAAAATCATATCCTATAAGTGAGTACAAGCACATTTTGAGGCAATTCAGAACAGTGCTAGTCATGACCCCAAGAAAACTCGCAGTTAGACTACCTAGGATTTTATATACCTTGCTTTCTTAGCACACTGCTTAAACTCCACCTTAAAAAACATTATTAACCAAATCACAGCCTGGACACAGGGCAAAAGGAAATTTTTAAAAGGCCTCTGATCTGCACACACACACCCTTCCAGTCTTGTTCATGCAGATAGGGCTGGCTTCTCATTGCTTCAGAGAGACAGCACTCATTTTTAGGAATTGTCCTTTTCTGCAATAGATACCACCTCTCCATTTAAACATGGAATGGGAATTGAAAGAGGAGTTTAGGAGTGGCTGAAGCAGCCCCCCCAATACATTACCATGAAAAAAACTAACTGTTCTCCCACATGGAGCAAAAAAAAAAGCCACAAACAAACAAACAAGGTATTTCAACAAGGAAACATAAGGCCTACCCTTTCCCAGTGTTCCATTTCCAAAACACAATGTAATGATAAGGTTATTGGAAAATAAAATAGATACTCACTTTTTTCCCAGTTAAACGGAATAGAAACAGGTTCTTAACAGAGTAGCATTGACTGCAGAGAAAACGTGATGATGGGTGGCTGGAGCGTGCTGGCTGATGTGAGTGTATAAGTTTTAAAAGGGAAGCAGTTTTAGAAAAGTTTTAGTTTTAAAAAAGAAATCAGAGTTCTTTACTATAGAAACTCCATACTTTGATAGTAAAGTGAAGAGAGCTTCCTACCTACAGATCTGTTCTGAGGAGGAAGTCCTCATG
Organism: Eublepharis macularius; assembly: GCF_028583425.1. NCBI lineage: Eukaryota > Metazoa > Chordata > Lepidosauria > Squamata > Eublepharidae > Eublepharis > Eublepharis macularius. Next base: position 63,434,109 of record NC_072798.1, read on the forward strand.
AGTAGACATGGAAATGGAACAAAAAAACAACAATGACCCAGCAGGTTCGTGATTCGTGGGTTTCATGAACCACGGAACTGGATCAGTTATGAACCAGTTCGTGGTTCGTGGGGTTTAAATGCCCCTTTCTGGCCTTAACAGCGGCAGGGAAAGGGGCATTTAACAGTTTAAAGGGCCCTTTCCTGCCTTGCAAGCGGCAGGTCCCTTTAAACTATCAGCTGGCAGGTGGCAGGGGCCCCCCTCCACAGCCTGCCAGCTGATAGTTTAAAGGGACCTGCCTGGCAGGGCCCTTTAAACTGCCCAAACCCCAGCCCCCCTACCCCCCCAGCCCCAGCCCAGCCTCACACTTGCCTTATCCTGCAGTGCAGCATCCTTCCTCTCCTCCCAGGAGGGGCAGGAAGGCTGTTTTCGGCCTCTTCCACCTCCCCGGGGGCCTGCAGGGTGACGGAAGAGCAGCAGCCATTTGAGGGGCAGGAAGGCCGTTTTCAGCCTCTTGAAGGGCAGGAAGGCCGCTGGGGTTTGGACAGTTTAAAGGGCCCTGCCAGGCAGATCCCTTTAAACTATCAGCTGGCAGGCGGCGGGGGGGGGGGGGACCTGCTGCAGCAGGGCCCTTAAAGGGGCAGTTTAAATGGCCATTTAACTGGGGAAATGGCCATTTAAACTGCCCCTGTAAATATGACCCAACAAACCAGCATACAGTTAGTGGAAGTTCCATGGAAAGGAGCTTCCATGAACCCTGGTTCACGAACCCCGAACCAGCCTGGTTCATGGGGTTTTTTGGGTCATATTTAGGTTCGTGCCCATCTCTACTCCTGAGTAGTAACCTACATATCAAAGGGCAGTAAAGGAATAAACAGTAAATAAATCTCTGGATTTATAGCTGTCAAAATCTCACACGCTCTCTGGTCCTTTCTTTTATTTATGTAAACTACTTTAGTCGCCCACAATGTAAAAGAGAGACAAGCTTGGCTGATAGTTCGTAAGCTTTGTGTTCCCTTTGTAGGATCAAAAATCTTTTAGACATTTAACCCACTGAAGCCATCATATACTATTTAAGACATTACTTCAAAAAATAGTTTCTTGATCGGAGGGGAGAGAGCACATTTTGGGGAAGTTTGCCTTCTTTGTTTTTTCCCCCACCTATCTTTTTCTTAGATCCATTACCCCATTCATGTGTCTGAAGATCATTATCTTCTTGAAAATGGATTGGAAAACATTTTCATAAAAACTTTCTCTTGCATTTTTTGGTGCATATATTGTTGCTAGTGTGTAAATCTTGCCTTCCAGGAGCTTGATTTTCAAAATCAAATATCTTCTATCAGAGTCTCTTAATTCTTCTGTAACATTTATTTGTAAATTGTTTATACAAACCACCAGGGCTTTTTTTCAGCAGGAACGCGGTGGAACGGAGTTCTGGCACCTCTTGAAAATGGTCACATGGCCGGTGGCCCCGCCCCCGGATCTCCAGACAGAGGGGAGTCTGCACGGAGGGCATTCTAAACTCCCCTCTGTCTGGAAAGTAGGGGGTGGGGCCACCAGCCATGTGACCATTTTTGACGAGGGCAATTTAAACTTTAAAAAACTCCTCCCTTGTTCCAGCTGACCCAAAGTGACCGTCCTAACTGTTCCACCACTGAGTTCCACCACCTCTTTTCCCAGAAAAAAAGCCCTGCAAACCGCAATACCTTTAAAAATGATAAATTCTTAATAAACACACTAATACATTCAAGCAAAAAACAGGAACAAAGCCCCAAAGAATCATAGAAATTATAATATGACATAACGGGGGACAATCCTGTGCTTCATCGGCTATTGTAACTGAGACCCTCATGTAAGCTCTGAGGGGTCTTGAGCCCCTTAGCCCCCATGTAGTTCACTGGCTGCCCAGGGGGGGGCTCAGCCCCCCCTGGCCAAATCCGGGGGGGCTCGAGCCCCTCAGCCCCCCCCGTAGTTTACACCTATGGTTGTCCATGGGTACAGCATCATAAGAAAAATTATACATGAATGGTAATCAAAACCAAGATACACAAAAGGTGTATTGTACTAAAACAATATATTGACCAAGATTCACAAACACCTTTTCTGGCAGGCTCATTGTGCTTATTAAAGGCTGCACAAACTTATGCAAATAGTTCGAGGAGTTTTGGAGGAATTATAGATTATATCTAGTATGGGGTGTTAACAAGCTACAGCAGTTATACATTCATTTTAAAATATATATTGGGTATTATCCAAAGTCAAAGATAAAAGAGAAGCATAATAAAATCAGTGGGCAATGAAAACAAGTCAGCAGGAGAAAGCTCTCCAAATGAGGACAGTTCTGCATGCCTTGAAGAAGCTACACAAAAAGGCCTTCCATACTTTCCCTGGCAGCCCATTCTATCAAACAAGGTGCCACAGAAAAGGCATGTACCATTGTTGTGGATGTTCACAACTGTCAAATACAGGCACAGACAGCAGGGTGTGTTTAGCAGTCCTAATCTGCACTTATACAGGGAAGGGCAGTCCACAAGATCATTAATGGTCTTATTTAGAACCAGCTTTAAGTGAGCCTAGAAGCAAACTAGAAACCATAAAAATTGCTTTAAAAAAGGCCCCCCCCCAAAGGTGTGTGGTTGCATTTTGTTCCAACTGAAGCTTCCGAGTTATCTTTAAGGGCATATCCATCCACGTAGAACTGGACCCAGAAGGGAGAAACATTAACAAATGTGATGTAAATGGAAAGAAGCATTTCTAGCAACAATGCCAAGCTGTCTAATAGCAAGGCTGGGTCCAGACAGGATCAGCTGGGAGTCGGGACCCATAAAACAGCAGTATGTTAGTCTCTTCCACAGCATCCGCCTTACCCATCAACTCTGTCTTGTTTGGAGTAAGTTTTACTTGTTTGCCCTTATCACTTGTTCAAGCATCCAGGCACTGATTGAGGACAAACATAGTAGTATCTGGGGGTTCACTAGTGTGGTACATATATCTGAATATGATTAGTATATGTTGACAACACCAGGCCCGAAATATCCAGATGATCTCATTCAGTGGCTTAATATAAATGCTAAGCAGCATATATTTAACTCTGAACCTTGAGGGACTCCATAAATAAGGTGTCAGGAAGATGATTCCACCTCCACAATGGAAACTGTCCCCCCACTAGACCAAAAGCATAAGAGTGCTAAACCAGAAATCCATGGCCTATGCTCTATAATCCAAGAAAATGGAATGATAAACTGTATCAAAAGCTGCAGATAGATCTAACAGAACAGGCACAAATTACTTGTCGGTCTGTTGGTGCTTGTTTCGACATTTATATGCCTCTGTTCTACCCAACAGGGATTCAAAGTGTCTTACAACTTTGTTATTCCCTGCTTCATTTATCCTCACAACAACCCTGTGAGATAGGTTGGACTGAGAGAGTGTGGCTAGTCCAAGATTGCCCAGCAAGCATCCTTGGGGATTCAGACCTAGGTCTCCTATACCCTAGCCTGGTACTAACCACCACACCACACTGGCTTTCAATCAGGGACACCAGGACGCAGATCCATAACTAGATCTGAAGTTGAACTGATACGGACCCAAGAAAGATGTAATCATTCAAAAAGCACCTGAATTAGTTCTGCAAATCAACAGCTTTGCTTAGAAAAGAAACTGGCTGATAATTAGCCAGACTGTCTTTGACCAGCAGGCTTTTAAAAAAGAAGGCTTTCATTCTCACTTAGCCTGAGAAAAATTGCCCTTCAACAGGAAGGTGTTAATTATTCTGCCTAACTACTGGGAAGATTTACAGCGAAATCCTAAACACATCTATTCAGAAGTCAGTCCCATTAGGCTGAAAGAAACTTACTCCCAACTATGCATAAGACTGCCCCCTTAATTAGCTTCTAGAACATCTGAATTGCAATTGGTGGTCTTCTCTACCCAGAGCACCATGTCTATGCAAATCAGGAAGAAAGCATACCAGATAAGCCATGCAGCTGACCAATACATGCTTTCAACATTGCCAGTACCGGAGCTGTATTTAATCTGGCATCTGATTACAAGCAAATAATCTAGCAAATGCATCCCAGCAGGCTACTGAGTATCGTTTAAAAGATTTGGGTATAGGTGTTTAAAGGCATAAACCACTTTAATGAACTCCACTGGAAGAGATTCTATTGATGTAACTGCAGTGGGAAGGGTGGGAGGGGGGGAAGTCTGCATTTCCATCACCTTTACAATTCAACCCTTTAAGTCTCTCATTCCAAATTGTGCTTTACTTTAAAGTGTTCTAGATTGAGAAAGACTACAGATGATACTCGGTATTTGCAATCTCGTGCGAGTTTATACAAACTGGAATCCTCATCATCTGCCAATCTGTTTTAAATTTACAAGAGTATACAACCGTCTGTGCAGGTGGGGGAAGGGGCAGGGCATGGTAAGAGTTTGTCTGCTCCCTAAGCTACCCCATCCTGGGAATGCCACCCAGAACTGGCAAAGAGTTACGCCATCAAGAACTGCAGCATAACTCATAGGTGCCAATGCAGCAGAAAAGGCATAATGCCCTCTCACTCACAAACTCCAGTGTAGCACAGCATGCCAGTTATGGCCCACCTCCCCAGCGGAGGCCCATCCTCTCTCCTGAACCCAATAACAGCCCCCCCAACATTACATAAACCTGAGTTTGGACACCCCATAGCTAGGGTTGCCAACTCTAAGTTGGGAAATTCCTGGAGATTGGGGGGTAGAGCTTGAGGTGGGTGGGGTTTGGGGGGGGGAAGGCCCTCCATGGGAAATAATGTCATAGAGTTCACCCTCCAAAGCAGCCATTTTCTCCAGTGAAACTGATTTCTGTACTCTGCAGAACATTTGTAATTCTGGACGATCTCCAGGCCTCATCTGGAGGTTGGCAGCTCTATCCATAGCTCAGATGATAGGGCAGGTGGCACAGGCCTCTGTCTCTGATTTTTCTGACTTGCATACTTATCGAGTGCAGAGTGTTTCATCCTGATGATGGGACATACGCAGAGAGGGCACTAAGCACCACTGAAGGTCATTTAGCAGTTAAACCCAAGGTGAGGAACAAAATTGCTTGCTATCATGTCTCATTTCAGAACTCTTTCAGGTCCCCATCACTGAAGCAGCAATCACATACTGACCACTAAGTAGTGGTGGGACCCAGTAGGCTTGGTTTAGGAGTCTGCACCAGTCAGGGCCAACATCAGCACATGGCGAGGTAGGATAGCTGTCAGGGCCTGTGGCTTCTGGTAGGGCCCACCACTGCTGACTCCCTCCTCACACATCTCCTCTGATGCCTGCAGCCCCTTCCATTGCCTGATTGTACTTTGTCACCTCTACTTCCAGTTGCATATGCTGCCTAGTGTTGCTGAAGAAAGGCATGTGTTGGTGCACACAAAGCATTTCTGGTGGCCATAGCAGTGGCACTCCTAAATGCACCCACCACCCAGGACCTTCAGGGAAGGGTGTGCAGGCAGTGTGGGCAGCTCTGAATGCAGGTGGTGGGAGAGCTTGCAAGTGGACAAAGGAAGGGTGCACAGGCAGGTGGGGGGCACAGGAGTGGGAGGTCATGAAGGAGAATAGTGGGCATAGGTGGGATCCTGAGCACTCTTTGCTCAGGGTCCCTAAAAATCTGGAACCATGCCTGGCACCCACCTCCCCTTGCATGCACCATCAGGACTGCCTCGAGAATGCAGGCTTCTACAGCTGAGGCTAGCAGTGCAGGAGTATGGAGGCAACCTGAGGCAGCTGCACCACAGTATGCCCTATGTCATGAAATTGGGCATACTCCTAGGGAAGTGTTCCTATGAGTGCTAGTTAAGATGCTGCAGGGGTGTGTGTGGCACCTGCTGGCCTGCAGGATCAGAACTCTATACCACAGCAGAAGCAGACAGACACAGTTGAGGGGCAACCCACAGTGGCTGTGTGTCACGAGTTGGACCACAGACCCTACAGGGGCCCCACTGGCATGGCTACAATGGTCACGACCTCTGTGCTGTTTGACAACTTTGCATGTCTGTTTGGCATCTAGGCAGGCAGTGATTCAGTAGGGAGACCTCAGAAAATGACTTTCCTAGTGCAGTATTAGATGATTGCAGTGTCTAATATAGATCCTGTCACTCTGCTATGGGGCTGCTATCTCTGGTTCCAGCCCAGCTCCTGCAGTATCTCAACTCAGGCAGCCACCCATCCTGCAAGTCTACCCTGCTCGCCTGCTATGATGGGAAAAGCTCATCTCATCTCCCCCCTTCCCATTCACACCCTGCTGGTTGCTGTGTGCAGCTCACTCAGGGAGAAGGCTGGGATAGCCCAAGGAGAGAGATGTCTGCACTGCAGTAGGAAGGAGGAAGCAGGTCCCTGGGTCTCCCGCTCCCCCACAGCACAGCTGACATATGATAAGCCATGCAGGTTGACAATGCAGGGCGCAAGGGATCATCCAAATGATGGATGTCCAGGACAGCCCATTGGATGGGTTGTCCTGTTTCCCCTTTTGTAGTTTTCAGGGGGAGGAATGTCATCTCCCAAACATTTGCCTGCCTCTGGTGACTCCCATTGAACAGAACAAACCAGAAGCCCTTGCCATACTATCCTACTACCTTAGCCACAGCTGCCTGCACAATGTTGTTTGCCCAGTCCCATGAGGCTGGTGATGTCTAAGCTGCAATGCGAGTGCCTATGCCAGGAGGCATTCCTCTTTTGAGTCTTCTTGCTAGCAATTAGGTCGCTTGTCTTGGGTGTGGGTGTTAAGGTTCAAGGTGTCAGAATTGTGGCTAGATAATGTCCTTACTCCAGACTACCTTCTGCAATTAGACAACAGTCCATTGTTTCCAAAAGGCTTTTACTGAAGAATTAGTTCATTATAGTCCACTAGCCTGAATACAATATTCAGGATGGTACATATGCATTGTTACCAATGACAGGCAAAGCATGAGGTACAAAGTAACAGATCACAGCAGGCCCATCCTCCCTCCACAGTTCTCAAAACAACCCCTTTGAAGTTAGGAGAGCGAGAGTTTCCCAAGGCTGGTTCTTGGTGGAACATCGGTAGCCAAAACAATCCTTTTCTGTGAGATAGCTGCCTGGGAACCTTGGCACCTGTGAAGAGAGCACAACTCTGAGAGGATAAAAAATGGAGTCGGTTAAGCAAAGGCATACAAGACAGCATTCTGGACCTGACATTCTGCCCTCCCTAAGATGCTCCCCCCCCCCAGGTTTATGTGGGTAGCGAGAGTGGAAGGCGTTAACTAATCTAGGAGCATGAACATGTACAGAATTCACCCACTCATCAAACCCAGAATCAAAGTCCTTCCATCTAATGAGGTAAAACAACTGATTTCTTTTTATTTTAGAGTCCAATATTTGTTGAACTTCATAGTGGGTTTGATCATCTATTAAGGTTAGGATTGGAGGGGCACGGGTGTGCCACTGGTCTGCAGAGGGAGCTTTTTTAAGCAAGCTGACATGGAAGGTATCATGGACGTGGCGTAAATTCTTTGGTAAATCTAAGGCAACAGTCACTTTGTTGATTACTTTGCGAACAGGAAAAGGTCCTAGGAACTTTAATTCTAGCTTGCGGCTGGTTTGGGTTACTTTCAGATTCTTTGTAGAAAGATAGACAAGATCACCCGGTTGTAAATCCCATTCCGCCGCACGGTGGCGGTCGGCGTACTTTTTGTAATCCTGCTTGGCTTTGACAAGGTGTTTTCTTATTTGAGTCCATTGTTGAGCTGCTTCCCCCCACCATTCGGAAACGTCCTTGGAAACGGCAGTAGGAGGGGGAAGCGCTTCAAACGGGAATGGTTTGAAGTGGAAGCCATAGACGACTTTAAAGGGAGTTTCTCCTGTAGAAGCGTGTACACTGTTGTTGTACGAGAACTCTGCCAAGGGGAGTAAATCAAACCAATTATCCTGCTGGAAATTAATATAACAACGTAGAAATTGTTCCAATATCTGATTAGTCTTTTCGGACTGTCCGTCGGTTTCTGGATGATGGCTTGAACTTAACCCTTGTTCAATGCCCAGTAGTTGCAAAAGCTCCCGCCAGAAGTTGGCAACGAATTGTCCGCCGCGATCCGAAATCACCTTTGATGGAAAAGAATGTATTTTTACAATGTTTTTTATAAAGATGTCTGCTAGTTTTTTAGCAGAAGGAATAGTGGAGCAAGGTATAAAATGAGCTTGCTTGGAGAACAAATCAACTACGACTAAAATGCAAGTGTGCCCCTTTGAGGGGGGTAAGTCAGTGATAAAGTCCATAGAAATTATTTCCCATGGTCGATTTGGCGTTTCTAAAAGCTGTAAGAGTCCTGGAGGTTTGCCCTTTTGGGATTTAGCGCTGAGACAAATAGGACAAGATGCTACATATTGGGAAATGTCTTTGCGCATGCCTGGCCACCAAAATTGTCGTTGCACTAAGTGAAGCGTTTTTAAGTATCCGTAGTGCCCGGCTGTGGGAGCATCGTGACAGCGTTGCAAAACTTCTTTTTTTAAACTTTTGGGTACATAGAAGCGATCTCCCCAAAGCCATTCCCCTTGATTGGATTGTTGCAGCTTGTCTTTGGGCACGTCCCCCCCCTCTTTTTCCACTTCAGCTTTCAGTTTTTGTCTCCATCCCTGATCGGGTTGAGGGGGTTGGGTTGTGCTGCTGCGTGTAGTTACCACGCTCCTAATTGCGTAGGCGAAAAGACTGTGTCAATTGTTTCCTCCCTTCTGCTTTTGTGCTGGGGCATGTGTGATAGAGCGTCGGCCAAAAAGTTAGTTTTGCCCGGCAGAAAGTTTAATGTGAAATTGAACTTGGAGAAGTATTCCGCCCACCATAGTTGCTTAGTCTACGGGGGCTGCGTAGGGCCTCTAAATTTTTATGGTCCGTCCACACCTTGAACGGGTGACGGGCTCCTTCTAGCCAATGTCTCCATGTGGTGAGAGCAGCTTTTACGGCAAATGCCTCCTTTTCCCAAACATTCCAATTCCTTTCAGCTTCTGAAAACTTTCTAGAAAGGAAGGCGCAGGGTTTGAGCTTCCCGTCCTCCCCCCGCTGCAGCAGTACGCCCCCAATTGCAGTATCGCTGGCGTCGACTTGCACTATGAAGGGGCGGTTTTCATCGGGGTGTTGTAGAACGGGTTCCGAAATAAACTGCGTTTTGAGGTGATCGAATGCCCTTTGGCATTCAGGTGTCCAAGACAACCTTGCTCTTGGTTTCTTGGCTTGCTCCCCCTTGTCTTTGGTTTTTAACAGTTCGGTTAGGGGGAGTGTAATTTGAGCAAAATTTGCAATAAATTCTCTATAAAAGTTGGCAAAGCCCAAAAAGGATTGTAGTTCTTTGCGGGTCGCCGGGGTTTGCCAGTTCAGGACTGCTTGAATTTTGCCGGGATCCATTTTCAAGCCCTCTTGGGAAATGCAGTAGCCTAAGTAAGTGAGTTCTGTTTTGTGGAACTCGCATTTGGAGAGCTTAATGGGCAGTTTGTTATTCATGAGAGTGGTAAAGACCCTTTTTACAAGGTCCACGTGTTCCTCTTCAGTTTCTGAATAAATTAAAACATCATCTAGGTACACCACAACACCTTTATATAAGAATTCATGCAGTACTTCATTGATCATGGACATGAAAACCGAGGGGGCCCCAGCCAGGCCAAATGGCATAACCAGATATTCATACTGGCCGAGGGGCGTGTTAAAAGCGGTTTTCCATTCATCCCCCTCTCTGATACGAACATGGAAGTAAGCGTCTTTTAAATCTAATTTCATAAAGACCTTACCTTGAGCCACGACGTTGAGTAGATCTCTGATGAGCGGGATGGGGTAGGCGTTGCTGGAAGAGACAGCGTTAAGTCCCCGAAAATCTGTGCACAGTCTTAAGCCCCCGTCCTTCTTTTTGACGAACAGAACTGGCGCGGCATGGGGGCTGTTAGCAGGACGAATGAATCCTCTTTGAAGATTGAAGTCAATGAACTTGCGGAGCTCTTCCCTTTCATTAGGACTCATAGGATTTAGACGGCCTTTGGGCAGTGCGGCGCCCGGTAGAATTTCCACGGCACAGTCCGTCCTCCTGTGAGGAGGTAAAGTATTAGCTTCCTCCTCTGTGAAGGCTAGGGTGTACGCTCTGTATTGCTTGGGTATTTGGTTGATTTCTTCCTGGGTGAGGAGAGCTGGCTCAGTGATGGTAGGGTTGTTACCCCAATTTTGATTCCAACAATGATTTTTGCAAGATTCATGGGTGAACGTGATGCTTCCCTCTGCCCAGTTGATGTAGGGGTTGTGATCGCACAACCACCGGCTTCCCAGGATCAAGGGGTATTTGGCAGTGGCACTAATAACGAATGAGCTCACTTCCCAATGATGCCCCATGCCCGTTATGACCGGAGTGGTTTCAGTGGTGACTGGATTCATGTTAGTGCCATCCATTTGCTCAAAAATGACTGGTATTTCCAATTCTTTCACAGGAAGTACTAGCTCATTTACTAGGGCTGGTGCAATAATGTCTCTGGAGCAGCCCGAGTCTATTAGGGCTTGCACACGGATGTGCATTTTTTGTCAGGGTTCACCAAAGTTACTGGTATGAAAAGTATGGACCCGTGGGGTCGGTTCGAGACCGGACCTGACTGAGGTTTGATCTGCCGTTTGGGTCCTTTTACGACAGATCCATTTCATTTCCCGAGGAGGGACTCTCTGGATTCTCCCCCCCCCCCGTTAGGGCTGTTGGATCATATTCCATAACTTCTTCCAGTTCTAATCCTCTTTCGGGAGGGTTTTTTCGAGAAGCTCCTCTACCTCTCCCTGTTCTGGGAGCTGGCGTAGGGCGCAGTGGCACCGGGTAGGCTGCGGGGGCTGGGTGTCTTAGTTGGAGCAGAGGTCTTTGCACAGGCTGGTATGGGCATTGCGCCGCAAAATGACCACTTTGACCACACTGCAGACACAGCCCTTGTTGCCATCTAGCATCTCTTGCTCCACGAGTAGCATATCCAGCCCCCCGACTTCCTCGAGCGGGAGTGGAGGAGCGTCTTTGGCCCGTGGGTTGTTGGTGTTGTTCCACCAACCGAACTTCCAGCAGGCGATTTTCTACTTCACAGGTTAATTGGATCCACCCTAACAGCGTAGGAGGGTTATCTTGCATGAGAGCTCTGTCCAACAATTTGGGGTTTAAGCCCTGTTTGAATAAAATGATTTTGGTGGATTCTTCGCACCTTGGGCATTTGGCAGCGAGTTGTCGGAATTTTGTGGCATAGTCTCTAGCCGACATGCTGCCTTGCCTAATAGCCTGCAACTCAGTTTGGGCTCTGGTTTCTTCTAGGGGATCCTCATATTGGGCTCGAATAGCATCCACTAGCCCTTGGAGTGTATCCAACTCAGGGGCCCCAATCTCATAAAGTCCTACATACCAGTCAGCTGCCTTGCCTTGGAGACGTGATCCCAGGTGCTCGATTTGACTGGCTTCACTCCCGAATAGATGCCCCCATCGATTGAAAAATTGTACTACTTGAACAAGGAAGAATCCCAATTTGGAAGGGTCTCCATTAAACGTAGCATCCAGCTTGACCCAACCCATGGGAAGATCTTGCCTGGGGGCTGGTGCTGGCATTGGGTAAACATCGAGCGGGGCGAGTTGTAAAGGAGGCTGTCGCGGTGTTGACGGTTGTTGCGGGGGAGGTTGCTGAGGTTAAGGTTGAGGTTGGTGCGGTGGAGGTGCTCCCGGAATCGGCTGGGGAGGTCCTCTAGGTGCAGGCTGTAACGGCGCTGGCCGTAAAGGTGCCGGCCGTCCCTGCGGTGGGCCTCGAGGTGCTGGTAAGAGAGGAGTGGGAGCCGGCCGCAACGGAGATGGATGAGGAGAGATGGGTTGGAGAGGAGCCGCACCCCCTCGCGGCCCCGGCATGCCCGTCCCGGGGATGACTCGTGGTGTAGTTCCCCTCGGGAGGCTTGGGGGCTGGTTTGCTTGGGTCGTGGGTTGAGGCACTACCGGGGAAGCGGGCTCCAGCGGTTGTCCTGGTTCCCCTCCTCCTCCTCCGGTCCCACTGCCAGCGGGAGTGATTGGGCAATCGGGACGGGGGTCTTCTGGACTCGGTTCCCCAGCTCCCCCGCCGGCTCCGGCTTCATCTGTTATGACCGGTTGTTCGGGACGGGGTTCTCCTGGACACGGGTCTTCTGGGCAGGGTCCTTCCCCGGGGACAGAATCCTCGTCTCCCGTTTCTGGTGGCTGTTGCGGCCACGGTTGGATAGGGCCCTCCGGACGAGGCAGAAGACTTTGCAGGTTAGACAGACTTTGGCTGATGTCTGGTAGACCAGCTGGCGGTTCACGACCTCCGTCCCCCGCCACGAGCACTGAAAGCAGGTGAACGGCGTTTGCTAAACTTTCTTCCATGCTTGCTAGTCTGTCCTCCAACACTTGCACTCTATCCGTGGTTTCCTCCTTTTGTTCTGTATATCCCATAGCTCCAGTAGTCTGCAAGGTCTGCATAGTTTCGTCTTGCGGTCTCGTGGTTTGCGTCTGTCGCCACGGCAAGGGTATCTCCACTCCTTGTTCCTCTTGCGATCTCACGGCTAAAACTCCTTTTGTTAGGCCGGTGATTGCTGATATGCCTGAGTCAATTGCAATCGTTCGGCTTTGAAGCTGCACCCATTGGTGCTCACTTACATCTTGTTGCCCCGACCACGGGGAGACTTCCGCATAATCCCAACTCAGGGCGCCACGGCGGGACGTCTCCCATTCCGTTTGTTCGGTCGTCCTGTTCCAGAACAGCCACGGTCGGCCACTGGTATGCTCGGGTATAGATTCCAAACTGCGCCGGCTATCCAGCTGTGTTTGCGTGAACATCGTGCTGGCCCTCCGTTCCCTCGTCTCCCTTGGTCTTGCACCCCACTGCGTCGGAGTGGGCAAGGAGAACAGTGGTTCGGCTGTAGCCCTAGGCCGAGTATCAGCACTGCTGGGAGCGAGGGTATAAATCGTAACCGAGGAGCTGTCTCCTCGCGGCACAGGATCCTGAGGTTCCAAACCTTGAGAGCCGGGAGAGGCATACGGGTCAAACAAAGGATCCCTGACTGGGACAGCTTTGGAGCTTGTCTGATCCAGCTTAGGCATTGGAAAAGTGGATTGGTAACAAAATGTCAGAACTGTGGCTAGATAATGTCCTTACTCCAGACTACCTTCTGCAATTAGACAACAGTCCATTGTTTCCAAAAGGCTTTTACTGAAGAATTAGTTCATTATAGTCCACTAGCCTGAATACAATATTCAGGATGGTACATATGCATTGTTACCAATGACAGGCAAAGCATGAGGTACAAAGTAACAGATCACAGCAGGCCCATCCTCCCTCCACAGTTCTCAAAACAACCCCTTTGAAGTTAGGAGAGCGAGAGTTTCCCAACGCTGGTTCTTGGTGGAACATCGGTAGCCAAAACAATCCTTTTCTGTGAGATAGCTGCCTGGGAACCTTGGCACCTGTGAAGAGAGCACTTAAACACTAAGAGGATTAAAAATGGAGTCGGTTAAGCAAAGGCATACAAGACAGCATTCTGGACCTGACACAAGGCTGGCTTGTCTTTTCTTGCTTTTGTTTAGCAGAGGAAGGGTGCGCGTGACTTGGAGCAGGAAGCACTTTTGCTGCTGGTCAGACCCTTGTTGGGGGATTGTCTGCTGCATGGCCATCTTTCCCCTGGGGGATACTCAGGCCGCATTTGTTGGGGTTGTGATCTTGCTGTTTTCCTCCCTGTCCTCTGGTACTCTTGGGGAGGGGATGGCATTGAGGGGCAGTGGCTGCATTAGCAGGCTGCACGTGTGCCACTCGGAGGAAAATCCACACACGTCACTGCCTGATTGGTATTGCCAGGGTTGCTAGGACTCTGACATGCTTGCTGTGAGGTCTGTGCCTTGTGGAGGGGCATGTGCTTTCCCTGGGTGGAACATTCCTAAGGATCCAACCAGAGCCACTGCTGTTATGTGGGTAGCTGGCAGCCACTGCCACAGTAGCCCTCAGGTTTGGGCTGCCCATCATGTTCAGTGAACCCAAGTTTTCATTCTTGCTTAAGTGGCAGGCTGTATCAGACCAAATCTGCCTAGAATCCCAACAAGAAGCAGCAAGCTACTACAAATGAGCCAGATATAACGGCTCACTAGTGCAAGGAAGTCCTTTTACATCATATTAGAATGCTAGGAATATTGGTAGCTCTCCTCTCATTCATTGGAGGTAAGGCACTAGTAAAAGATCAGAGAAGGATTCTAAACAGACTAACAAAGAAATATACAAAGCAAAATGTCAGCTGACTAGATAAATCTCATCTTTAAAGTTTGTAATGTAAAAAATCATTACTGTTGCTACAGTCATATCAATTTCTAGTACTGAAGAAAAAAATGCATGTGTGAAAGAAATTTAAACCATTCAAGAAATGAGACTATTCATACTCAAAATACTTTTATTTACAGCACTCAAAAACAACAAACAAAAAGGCTGTCATCTGCAATTCATACAGAGCACAAAAACTGTAAGATTTATCATTTGACAAGTGTAACATATGTAAATTCAACAATGGTTCTTCTTTGTCCAATGAAGTATCTATCAGATGATTCTGACACTGCTGAACGGTGAGCCACATGAGAGTTGCAGTGCCATTCTAATCTAAACCCACTGAAGTCAAGAATGCAACTTTGCTAGGGATGGCTCTGCTACTTTACTTACCTATGCACTGAAGACTTCATCCTATCTGGGTCAACAGCTGAGGACTTCATGAAAGGAACAATATTTCTAAATGTTTAACAACAATCATATGCAGAGATTTCACATATGGCTCAGTGACGTGTATTACAAATGTTTGTTAAGTTCTATACTTTACCTCAAATGCAATTTAGATTTTTTTCAGTTTTGAGGTAGTCAGATGATTTAAAATAAGAGGTAAAACATCTTTAAATATGAAAATACTATTTAAAAACAAATCAAATGGCACATATTGTCTCCCCCTGCCAAAGAAATCCCTAAAATCCTTATATGTGGTTGCCGCTACAAAATCTGAGAACACATTATCATCAGTTCCATGATAATCTCTTTAGAAGGTTTCTGTGTGTTATATCTCTTTGGACTGATCATCATCTTCAAGTTTCCTGATTTCATTTTTCAAGCAGTTTATAGTTTCACGACTTGCTTTTAATCTCTCTTTAAGTTCAGCAATCTCAAAACTGGTTTTCTTTTTGGCGGCTTCTAGCTTCTCCCGAGTTTTTACTTCTACACTGGCAACTGAAGGCAAAAAAAAGTTATACTTACAACAGTGTATTCAAATATTTATAAAATACAGTGATTCCAATTTAATCTACTATATATTGTTTTGAACCCAAAACATGAAGTTTAATGGAACATGTGGATGTAATTTTGTTTGAAGATGATCAATTCGCTAAACTGGATTTTTGATTCCTAAAGAGTCATTTAAATCATACTGTAGCATAAATACCATATTTTAAGAATCTAGCACTTATATAAACCCAGATTGCAGACTAGTTTATTTTTCACAGTAAGAGCACCTGAATTCAGAATTATGAACATGGCTGTTGATTTTCAAATCAATGCCTAAGGTATGTAAAATACATATGACATGTAGCCTAGAAACTTAGCAATCTGACTTACATTCCGTTTCATGCTTATAAGCACCAAGTGTTAACTGACGAGATGTAGTCAGGAGTTGCTGCATCATTGCACTAGGATCCTGAAAAATCTAATGGAGAAAAAACAAATTACTTTCATTCCATGCTAAGATAAGCAAGTTTTCCATTATCCTTTGCTTTCTTACCATCTCATCATAGAATTCAGAAACTACAGTTTTCTTCCCCAGGATAGCATTAGTATCAGACTGAAACAACTTTAACAAATGGTACAGGGTCACCTATGGAAGACAGAAAAATGCATTTACAAAATATAGCCACATTATTTAAACTACACAACAACAAGAATGGCAAACGTTAACATCCTATACAATGGGTGCAGTGGTTAATAGTAGAGGCACAATCAGAGAGAAAAATGGACTGTACAGTATCTAATGAATCCAATTAAGCTGGTTGATCACAAGGAATTTGCACTTGTGCAGCCCTATTCCTTGTTTTCTATCTCTGTAACAGATGTTTTTCTCCAACTGATAAGAAGTGTCAAGTTTGCATCTTGACCTGATAAGAAGTGTCAAGCTTGCATCTTGAAAATTCCAGTTAATCACAACTGTCCAACACTTCTAATATCACAAGTTATTGTGCTTGTCTTGGAAGAAATAAACACAAACCATACAATTTTATTTTAAACTATTTTCCCCACCGTGTGAGTATTTCATTCTCGCTTTTAGATATTGTAATCCCCTCTCCCGTACCTTTTCAACTTAAAAATTCAGCTGTAAATCACAGAAGCCAGCTCTACATAGATTTAACTAATTAAAAATAATAATATTAAAAATGTTAAAAATTAAAAATAAGAAATAATAATAATATTGGGAAGGTTTACACACCTACATCAGCTCTTGAAACTGTGTTCCCACTATGACCCAAGAGTAAGTACTAACTGAAGAATTTCACGACCAAGGCTGCACTACAGTAGAAATTCCTAACCAAGATGATACCTTTAACAATTGCTTAAAATACAGAACTTCTGCAAAATGCCTCTTATAACTACAATGAGAAAACATGCAGCATCCCAACAGTCTTCCAAACATGAAACTATTCAGGTCAAAGACACTCTTTTCTGAAGGGGCTCCGCCAAAACAGAGTTGGATTTTTCCAATACAATCAGATATAAAAACAGCCCTGTGTCAATTGGGTTGGAATACTTACAGGTCTCTCATTAGGATCAATAAAAAATATTTTAATGATGATTTCAAATTCACCCCATCCAGTTTCAGTGATTTCATAAGGTGGTTTCGTTACAACTAAAATAAAGAAAAGTGAGTGTAAGTGTACTTTACAAGAGTACAGGTAATGTAATTGTCAATGGTTCTTCTGTGCACAATTATTAGAAAGGTTTAAAACTGATAAAATTTACATTAAGTTCTACCCTGAAAGAAAATTTCTATAAAATGATGTATCAGTGGTATATGTCACCGGATAAATGAGCTAAAATGTATAAGAACGTTTCAAATAGATTTTGGATATGGTGAACAGCAAGAGAGGACATTTTATCACTTATGGTGGACATGTAAAAAAGCCATAAATTTTGGATACAAATACATTTAATCATTCAGAAAATCTTAAAGACTTAAAATATACAAATGAAAACGGAGGTTTTTTTTCTTGGGACTAATCGATAAACTGCTAGAAACGACTCATGGCACACTGTTTTTGTATATGACAACAGCAGCGAGATTATTATATGCTCAAAAATGGAAAGTTACATTACCTACAATAAAGGAATGCTGGTGAAAATGATGGAGCTTGCAGAGACGGCCAAACTTACTTGATTAGGGAAAAGACGTTATCTAAATTTATTGCTAACTGGAAACCCCTTATAGACATTTTGCGGAAAACAGAAAGAAATGAAGTGATGATTTGTGCTTTTGAAGATTAAGAAGCAAAAGAAAGTTTTAGAGGAAAAGGAAAGTATTTGTTTATTTTAATTTTAGAGTGAGTGCATAATATGTAGTGACCATATACCTTTCACAGAGAAAATTGGAGATTATTCCTATATCTTTCTTTATATTAGTGTTTCCTTTTTTTTCTTTTTAATCTTTCTTTTTTAGCTTTTTTATATTGTTTAAAAAGTTTTAATAAAAAAAGTACAGGTAATGACAATCTTGTTTCAATAAACCCTAAGTCATACCTCTTAATGGATTACCATAGCTTTCATGCAGCTTAAACTGAATTTTCTTTACGTAGGCAGACATATCCTAGAATAAATATAGTCACCAATTACTTTCAACTTCTTTAAACACTTTATACTGTTTCATTATTCTTTTCTAGTTCACACCACCCCACAGTTCACCCATAATTTGTTTAGAGAGAAATAGTGGTTTCTAAGCTTCTGGATCTTGCAACATTTCTATGGCCTATGTCTGATTTTCCCCAGATGCTTTCTGATATTGGTATTCTACACTGACAGCCAGATGCAGACGATGAGCATCTTCCTGCCAGAGGGGTATGTGTTATCTGGTTGCCAGCAGCACCTGTGATGATGTAGCCGCTGCTGCTGCACTTGGCCACAGACACCATCCAGGACAGGGCAGACCGGGCAGCAGCTCATGCAGGGCCCAGCCTCTCACTACATTTGTGGTTGTTTCCCTTTCAGGTAGGTTGTGACCTGTCAGGGAAGCCCAGGAACGTGGCTGTTCTGGCTCCCAGTACTCCTTCCTGGCTGCCATCCAAGTCCAGCACCTGGAACCATTCCTTGGTAGCCCATGACACCATCCCACTCCTGAGAATGCAGCACGAGAAAAATCTCCCATGGCTCTGACCGCAGGACATACACGGGCAGCTCCCATCCTGGCCAGTGGGAGTTGGCAGCACACGGCCAGACATCCTCTTCGCCCGTGGCAGTTCAGTAAAATCTGTGTTGAACAACTAGTGCCTCCCTGCCTCTTTGCCCTCCTGCGGCTGACATCAATTCCCGCCCCAAGGGCAGCCCCACTGTGCATCCACATTTATGTGGGCCCGTGGCCTCCGGTAGCCTGGTAAACCTCAGGATTGTGCTTTCCATGTATTTATCTAGAAGTACGTGAAATACATCCCAATATAACCATTCCAGTCAATGGGAGTTTCCAGGTAGCCAACTTCAGATTGCAATACTTCCAAGGGTATTCACTATACCATTTCCTCAGTAATCAGCCCTTAATTCAGGGCAGTACAGAAATTCATAGTTTGAAGCTGCAAATATACTTAATTTCAAGTTAGAGGACTGCTCAAAATTCTACTAAGGTCTATTCAATGGGCTTACTCCCAGGAAAATGTTCTTAGGATTGCACTATTCAGTCAGTTAGTCAGGACTGCACTATTAAATACTTAAAATATCACGGACTGGATCCCAACAACCACAAGGAGTTCTGTGTGGAGAATAGATCTTTCCTGTCTCCTCACTCCTGTTCTTGTCCCCAAGAGACTCCTGAGGGCAAGTGTAATGTTATGCTATGTAAATAGTTGTGTTTCTGCTACTTAATGCAGGAGATCTGGAAAGTATGTTGCTACAGTTTAAAATGCAGACCTCTGAAGTAAGAAAGGAACAGGGGTCGACTGAGTAAGTGAAGCATGCTGTGATTGGATGGTAGCTGTATCCTAAGAAGTAAGGTGAACTGCAGTTTTGCCAGAATGCAGTGGGTAAGCAGCCAGACAGTCAGTCTGTGTGGATGACAGTTGAGAGTTATTCTGTGAGGGAAGTGCTAAGAAGTCTCTGTGTTTTCTTTGTAGATGAAATCAGCCTATGTGTCCAGTAAACTTCTAGGAACTCTCAAAATATCTTTTGGATATTTTTAGCCTAAGGGGTAATTGTGGGGAAAATCAGTCCTTGTGACTTGATCTGTATATAAATGTTTAAAGATCCATACTCACTACACTTACAACTGTTCTAAAATCAACACGTTTATAAATTACTCTGAAACTGTTATGCACATGTAACTTTATTTCTGGTGAAGTAAAACTCCTGTTTCATCCCCATGTGTTGACTGTTCTGCAATTCTGCCATCTATAACTAAGATGTCCTATACTATAAGTCAAACTGAGAGGGAACTAAGGTCTTTGATGGCAGCAAAAATCTAAGAAAATAAGGAAATCAGGAAGGAAGCAATATACAGGTCACATAAAAGGGGATAAAACACCACAGTAAGGCTAAGAAAAAGCACAATATGCAGTGCGATAAGTATGCAACGGGGCAAGAGAATCCTCAAAAATCTGTAGGGAAGTGCTTTTCTGCTTACAGAAGGAGGAGGCTGAATGGATTCCAACCCATAATCAGGCACAATATCAGAAAAAAAAACCCAAATCTGTTTGCATGTTTATGGACTTGTGTTGAGAAAAATTAGCCTACCTCATTTCTATAAGGTTTAATATAAACCGTCCACTGATGTGTGTGTCCATCCTCTTCCCGCTTCTTCCCAAAATAGCGTGCAACATTTCCATAAACTATAGGTTTCACAATAGTAACACCCTTCAAACAAGAAACACACAAAAATCATTCCAGAATTCAGCCTACTATAAATTGCATGAATATGCGTCTATGGCTAAACTCTTATATGAATAACTGACCAATGCTGGGAGTTTTAGGAAAAATAGAGATTTTTTTGATTATGTAGTTAGAAATTAAGAAAAATCAAGAATAGTTAATATGGATATAAATAAATTATAAACTTAAGATTCCAAAAATGCAGAACAGAAAATATGAAGTGTAAGACTGAATACATAATGTTAAGTATAAAATTTGGGGTATGAGTAATTAAGGAGAGGAAGAGTACTATATTTTATAATTTAGTTGTGCTGTTATATATCTTGTATATGCTTCCTTTTTGTTGTAGTCTAAATCTACTACTTTGTATATTATCAAATATACAAATATATTTTAGGCACTTTCTATCGCTTTTTTATTAAATAAAATTATTTTTTTAAAAAAAAAGAAGAAGAGAGATGATTACTGTGTACTTTTACTTGAGTGTGTATAAGCAAAACTTGGAAACCAGAAAAGTTTATAAACAGTGAAAGAACTTTAAAATACTAATAAATGTATTTAGCGCAAACTTAAGATTCAAAACTACAGCAAATGTTATTTATAAAAACCTAATGAAACTGATTAGAAAAAAGCACCAAAACGGATTCCGATTTTAAAACGGACTAGCAAACAGCCCAAGTCTAAGTTTACATATTCAGTCAATTCTAGTTATAAGTTTTTGAGCCTCCCTCTAGGTTTATAACCAGATGCACATGCATCATTTCAGAACTATGTTTAAAACTGGCCTTACTCCTATCTGCTCATTTATTTCCACACCACCTCTCTATTGCTGTTCTGAGGTGGGGCGCAACTGGATACAGAAAAGCGGCTCCCTTCCGCCCCGCCCCCGAGATCCTTCAATCCTGCGCCTGTCACTCAAAGCAGCCGTTAGGCCGCGCGCTTCGCTCTCCCGCCGCCCCTCCCCCTGGGCCCAAAAGGCGCTGGTACCTTCACTCTCCCTCCGGAGTCAGGCCCAAACTCAGCCATTCTCTTGAACATATTGCACCGGAAGGGTCGGCTCCTCCTCCTCCTCACGCCGCTCTAGAGCAGCCCGGCCGCACTAAGGCAAGGCCTCCCCCATCTGCCCTCTCACCCGGGCGCGAGGACCTAACGGCGCCCTCTCCCAGCCCGGCCCACAGCTCCTCAACCACTTCCGGCAGGGAAAGGCGTTCAGTTCGCGGCGCTCTCCGGCCCTGCTCGGCGCCTCCCATCTTCGCAGAAGGGAGGGTCTTTGTCACGTGGTATCATGACGGTACTTGGCCAGAAGGGAGGGGCTCCTCTTCAAAGGGCGAGCCGGCCTCTCTGGAGCCAGCGTTCTGCAGGGCCTGAGGGGCGAAAAGGCTCTGGCGATAGATCGCGCCTAAGAATGCCGTGTAGGCTGCTGGGGAGTCTCTCGTGTGGAGTGTGTTGGGGTTTTGCCCTGGGCAGAGAGCCACAGTACAGACTCACCGTTTAGAGCGGAAGAGCCTCTTTCGGCTGAAACAAACAGAAAAGGCAGGCTGGAATTCATAGAATACGACGATTCGCTCGCTTACGAACAAATCCTGTTAAGCTCTCTGGAACGTTTTTTTTCGTACATAGGCAGAACGGGCAAATTGTAAAGGCGACGCTTGAGTTGCCTGCACTAGAAAGCCTTGTTCTCTAATTGCGGGAACCGTCTTTGTCAGAAAAAATACAAATGAAGTAATCAAAGCACGCAAGAAATTACAGCAGATATTCGATCATTTAGGCACCACAGGAGTTTCTTCGTTTTAAAAAACAATGCAGCCGTTCTGTAATTCCCGAGCACTAAATTTTCTGTAGGCTTTATGCAGACCTCGTTTGTTCCGATTAGTCTCGTGAGAGATCCAGATTACATTTTTTTTCTATTTCCAAGAATGTTGCCGTGGTTTTTGCGCGTATTGACCTACTGCTGCGATATTTACTGCACCTCCCAGGGGTTAATTTACGAAGCTGAAGTTACTTTCCAGCTCATTTCCCCTTTCTAGATCATGAATCCAACCAGTACTGAAATACTGGTAATTGAAAAGCTGTGCACCCCCAAAAATAATCTTTGGACAACCACAAGTGATACATCCACAAACTCAGCCGACTGTGCCCTACAAGATGATATGCACTGGTGCCCAGTCCAAACACTTCTTTGACACAAAGTTTCCGCTTGGGATTTTACTGGGAAAATGTCCTTAAAAAGAAACTGGAATGGGTGTAAACTTTGGACCAGCCCCATCCATCATCATCATATTAAAGTTGTTCTTTGCAAAACCATCTACTATCTGGAAATGAAGGCCTTAGGGTTTTTTGTTGTTCTTACATTGTGATTGTAACTGTTCATGCACAGTATTGTTTGCTCAATGTAAGGGAAAATGTTGCTGTTTGGTGTGGCATCCAACTACGTTCATTAACCTCAACCATTTTCTGGCATGCACTTGCCTTACACTCTGGGTGGGGTCTAGAGATCACCAGACCTACAGGGATCAGTTCCCCTGGGCTATGGCATCACATCCCAGCCAACCTCCCTTCTCAAACTTGTCCTCCCCAGGCTCCAACTCCCAACATACAGGAATTTACCTCCTCAAGAATTGGGAAGACCGCCAAAAGCTCCTGTAGTAGTATGTTGTTACTCTGTTCTTGTCACTGGAATTCAGGGTGGCCCAAAGTTTTTTTGGGGTGCAGAGGGCATGCAGCTGTGTCAATTTCTTATTTAGCACAACTTTCCAACATTTTCTATAGGTTAGCTCTTGGTAACAGCACCAGTGTTAGGACTGGGCATCAGTGCATCCTCCCCTCCCCACTCCCCAAAATTTCCTAAGCTGGAGTCAGCAACGCTACAAGTGTACAGTATGATTCAGGCGGCTCAAAGCTTTTGGGGAGGGAGAGAACAGGGGTGCCCCAGTTCCTTAGTGAGGTCACCTTTCCAGTATAATGCTCTAGGCTTACTAAGAGCATCCCAAATTACCGGTTTCATTCACCATCTGACTGAGCAAGTGGCTGTTCACATTTTTGATATGCAATTATTAAGTACTTTGAGTTGTTTAGATTCAGGACAATGGCTCAGCAGGTTTGCAAAACAGACCTCACATTCAATCCCTGGCATTTCTAATTAATAACTAGTGTTAACTCTTTGCTTGAGACTCTGGACAGTCATTGCCAGGATAAAAAAATATTGGGCCAAAAAGACCAGTGGTCTAATCAAGGCTGTTCCACACTATGTAGACTTTACATGATACATTTTCATTTCCAGTATCTGGGAAAAAATGGCAAGAGCCAAAAGTGGGGTCTTTAGGATGTGCTACAGAAAAGGATTGCTCTTAGAATCATAGGATTGCCTCTGGGGTCAGCTAGTCCAACCCCCTGCACAATGCAGGAAATTCACACCTACATCCCCCACCCCCGCGACTGCCCATGACCCCTACTCCATGCCCAGGTGACAAAACACCTCCAGGATCCCTAGCCAAACTGGCCTGTGGAAAATTGCTACCTAACTCCAGGTGGCAATTGGCATTACCCTGGGCATGTAATGAAGCCACAAGAACTTAGCACTGATGTAACCCATTCATTCTACCCTCCCCCCTCATGATCTACCTGGGTTCACAGATTCAGCATTGCTGTCAGATGGCCATCTAGCCTCTGCTTAAAAACCTCTAAAGAAAGAGAGCCCATCACCTCCCAAGGAAGCCTGTGGGACTGCTCTGTGTGAGAACAAGAGTGTAACAGGAGTGAGAAACAGTGATGCCTCATCATGGAAAGGTTATAAAAATGAAGGGTAAGTCCATTTTGTATCAATAAAGTTCCTCAATATAAAACACTTTTCATTTAAAGCAACAGCTTAATAATAGCTTAATAGTTCATCAAAGTACCAGAGCATGCCTCAAATGGCAAAACCATGACAGAAGATTCCAAACCAGGGTTAAGTTTGCATAAGAATGTGATTTATTTTTCTTCAATACAATGTAACTTCTTTTGCAATTTAAAAAACAACAAATAGTGGGACAGCAAATTCTTAATAGTCACCTAAAGGCTGGAAAGAAAGGCAATATAACCAAACAATTAAAAGTATAGACGTGAAAAGTTGTTGAGTCACATTTAGAGGCACACTAGGCCTTTAAAAGCTACATATATAAATGTGAACCCTCTTACCTTTGTGAAGACATTAGCGTCCAGAAACTGAACACTATATAGAACTTTGGGCCACCAGTTTAGAAAGCCATTAGAAAATTATCTCACACCCCAATGAATTATAGAGGATGCTAAATTTCTACATTTATTTGCTTGTATATAGCTGGGTATATGCAACAGAATAAAAACCAAAATCATATACCAACTTCTAAGGGAAAACAGCTTGTTCCAGAGGCATTCTGCAAGAAATTCTGACAAAAGGGGATAGAAAATATTTTAAATTAAATCTATCTGCAATCAGTTCTACTAGATTAAGGAAGTCAAACTATTATGGAAAATAGTACCAAGCAAGTGCCTTCAATTATGTGAAACCTATCAATACAGAGTACAAGACTATTATTGCTATGACTGTGTCATATAAAGGTAACTTCCCCAGAAAATAACTGTATACAGTATGCTTCCTTCAGTGGTGATTTAAGTTAGTTTGTATTTCAGCTAGAGCTTTAGATGATACTTAACGTCTACAAATGATCTTGTTACTTCAGTGAGGAAATGATTCAGATGCTACAACTTGTAGTTATTTTATGAAGACAAAGCAGAATCCCTATCATTCAGTTCTATAGGCAAGCAGAATTTGAATGTGAAATATGCATCTGGATAAGAGTTTCTAATTTCAGAAACTGGATTACCAGGAAAAAAAGGAAATAGGTAGGCTGTAAAGACAAAAAAAGGTATTGTTCTATATCCTCCAGATTTATAACTGGATCTTAAAAAAAAAATTAAAGCCACCATTACACCTTTTAAAAAATTATTTAAAAATTATATGCTACATGTGTTAATATAGACACAATGGCATTCTTCTTTCAACTGACAAATCCAGAATTAAACAGCTTCAAAGAGAGGAAACCAGCTTGAGATGAAATGGAGAAATGAACTTGTGCACATTCATTTCTCAGATCCATAGGCATGACTGTCCCTATACTACATTAAAAAACAGGGAAAATCTTAACATGCTTGTAAAAATACCAACTTTTGCTCTTAGAAATCAATATTGCTGCTCCCCCCCACCATCAGGAAATAGTAACTTTTTAATTTCAAGAAGTCTACAGGTTTTTCTACTGACATCCTTCCAAGACTTTATTTCACAAACAGTTGAAATCTTATTAAAATGTACATTTACAGAGGATGCTGTAACATTAAAAGCTGCATCTTAAGGCAGTCTGTTCTCCAGCATTCTATACTAGCTAAGTAAACAATGTGACTAATAAGAGCCTATTTATAAAATTTGGAAAGGATGGTTAAAACTGTACATGAGTGAGAAATGAAGTAATCCAATATCTACATGGCATTTTAAAAACTAAAGTCAATACATAAAACATTAAAACTTGCTGTACTTATCTGATGGAAAAAATACAAGAGACTCGATTATGCAACTAACCAGAGACTCAGCATAATAAAGATATCTAACATTCAACCTCAGCAGTTGCAAACTAATCAGAAGATCAAAGAAGATCAAAGTCTAAACATAAATTATCATTTAATAAATGGGCACTGCAACATTCATTTAGTTGGCCATCAGGTCTGATGGGTACTGAAACACAGTAAATTCTTAGTAGAACAGTTAAAAATAGGAATGAAAGCAGAAAGCAGCACATGCTTCTCTAGTAGTCAATTTGATACCGCTTTGTTTTTCTAGAAACACTCCAGCTGTTAGTATCATTAACTTAGTGCAGAATTATAAAAGACTGCACATAAAATGCTACTATGTTTACTTATGAATACCTACAAACAGCGTATCAGGTACTTTCTTGCAAGTTATTTACATTTCCCTAACAGAAGCAAATTAAATAGTTTATCAACAACACTTCAGTAGCAACCAAGACATTATCCACATTTTAGTTAATTGTCTCACACATGCATGATAGTTTATCTCCTGAGGGGACTCAGAAAAATTCTTAGCAACGTTTACTAGACTAGTCTGGAGGTATTCAGGTCCCCCCCCCAACCTAATCATAAGTGGAATGCTTTCTTCTTCTGACATTTTCCTCTAAAAAATCTTTGGAATTTTAAAAAGCATTGAAAAAAATTACTCAAGACAGTTAATTAGGATTATTTACTACCGTACTACTTATAAAAGTTCAGCCTGCACATATCAAAAAAGTACCAAAAATCATATCTATTAGATTTTTGGGGCAGATCCATTGCCAGCAATGGTAATTCTCTTGCGGAGAAAATGGAAGAGAATTTGAACCAAACAGCATCTCCCTTGTTTTATGATAAAATGTAAGTTTAAAAAACAACCCTAAATTATTGTTTAAATTTTGTTTTGGTTCCTGAATATTTGAAGCTGTCTAACTTACCTGTTGTTTCTTCAGATTTAGTCCACTTTTTGGCCATCACCTTCCCCCGCCCCCAGCAATAATCAGAAGCAATACCACATTGGACTTCTCAGAGTTGGGACAAACCCCTAGTCTAAATGGATAAGCAATTCCAGGGTATTTTATCTGCATCCCATTTGTTGATTATCTCGAGTCATTCCAATTACTGTTTCTTTAGGGATCTCTACACTCCTAGACACCTGTTATAATGGAAGCAATGCTTAGACACACATCATCACTTTATCCCAGGGTAAAAAAATAGGTGAATCAGGAGTTGCTGATTTTTTCTTTGATTCTTTTCAGCTTCTGGACCATCCCTTCAATGCATAAACAAGCCAGAGGCTAAAGTGGGTTCAAAAATTTTCATCTTCAGATAGTAAACTTCATAAGCCATCCCCATATATTATTCTTACAGCAAGTTAAACCTCACATTCTAAGTGTGATAAACCAACATAACCTGTTCACAAAGCAGGAATGGACTGTGAGAGTGCCTAAGTGTACAAAAATTGAAAAAGCCGTTTCATATTAAAAGGTTAATCATTTAAAATGTTCAAGAGCAAATAGTTCAGAGTCATTACACAATATAGAAAAACTATTGGTCAGAAATAGGGTTTGCCAGCTGCATTGGCCTGAGATGTACAAATAAAAAACTGCTAATTCCAATTATATGTCTTTAGTTGTATGGGAGATACAGTTTCTGAGACAATAATTTGAGGGTTTCCAAATGTAACAAAAACACGAGTTACATAATTTCACACATTATGGCCTGAATCGAGTGATACCATAGTGTGAGTGGAAAGTTCTTCTGTGTACATATGAAAGAGGTATATGTCTAATTTCCCCTGATCTCGCTCCACTGCCCTCTGCTGCAGACACCTGCCATGAACACCATCTGGAGGGTTTCCCAGCTCTCAAGAATGTTTTTTGGGGAGCTGCAAGGGCTGCAGTTAGGCAAGAACCCATTTAACAAGCATAACTCTGTTTACAGTTCTTAAGGATCTTAACTTATACCTTTTAGTTATACACTTAAATAGGTTTTAAGGAGTGTGAAAGTTACAAATGTTTTGTGCAATCACATCTATTATACACTTGCGAAGAAGCTGGGATTGGTTACAAGCGTACTTAACTGCATCTCAAGATTGGTGCAACAAAGTGTATGAAATGGCCTTCATTCATGCTTCGAGTAAATATTATGCATCTCAGACTTTTTTAGTGAATATAGCAGACCATAATGATTAATTTAAAGTTAACACTAATTATAGATTCAGTTCCTGTAATCATACAAATTGTAAAGTAATTTATAAACTGATACCTTGAAATAATTGTAACTTGAAAGTTTCGTATTAGCAAAATAGGGGAATTTTTGAAAGCATTTTTCCAATGAGTAAATTTCAGTTGGCAAACAAAAAAAACATTTATCAAATATATGTTATATGATTTTTTTCATAATTGAGAAGCCAGAAGTGTTTCTTTAGATATGTTATAAATTACAGTGGTTTAACTCAACTTTTAGGACAAACTTGTAAAACCTCAATCATTAACTACATCTGTTTGTTAATGAAAACAAACAAATTGTATTTTTTTCTCTATACAGTTGTGAGTGCCAGTTTTGTAGCTAAATAAAAAACTAAGCCCATTAGAAATCTTACTTTTTTTAAAAAAAAGAGGAGGGAAACAGTTCTCTTCAGTCATTTTTTAACCACTGTACAATTATGTATTTGCCTATGACAGCAGGATGAAACATTTGGAAAAGTGTGAAACACGGCAGCATCATTTGCAACTAGCCAATTATTCTTCCAACTGTGTGTCTGAATGAACTTTTTAGTGTTGCATATTATAATAATCAGGCAGCAGTATACTAGAACTCACTTTCAGACTTCATTTTCTTAAAAGAAAGTTTAGTCCATCTGAATCACAAAATATTAATCTACAGTTTTTACAGTTGTACACACCTTCAGCGAATTCACAAGCCATCTATGCAGAAAGACTACAATTTTTTTTAAAAAAAGTAACCACTACTCTAGTATCAGGTGTTGGACACAAATGCCAGCTATTCAAATACAACAATTTGATGCATATGCAAAAAATATGCAATGTTTTGTTAGAGACAGTTTAACACCATTAAATATTGCTGAACACAAGACACTCCCTGAGGTGTAAACATCAAATAACTTGAACAGCTTTACACATCAGCCCCATTGAACAGTTTATTACAACACTACATCTACTATAATCAATTTGGTGCTCTTTACAGACATTATCATATGAACATTTAAACAAGAACCAAACTACTATAAAAACAAGCATTTACTTGACTTTTTTCCCATTGTTTGCACATTTTTAATTTTCAAATGTATATAACCAGTAATAAAGTTGCAAGAAGCGATACAGTTTAAATCACACAGGTTCCTTCAAATAAAACAGCTAAGCAACATAAAAATGTAAGAGAGCTACTGGTTACCATGTATGCAGATTTGCCTTATTCAGATCTATTCCTGTTCATTTTATCCATGAATCTGTACAGGCTCTGGACGATCACATGAAGAGAACTGCTGGACAAGCCTCTTTCCATGAAGTTTCTTGTCTGTTGAGGTGTTCCTCTTCCTTCAGCTGTAATGTGTCAAAATTTGTGATGTAGATTTTTGCTAGGTCCCACAGCAAGCAAAAATTGTTGGTTTAACTATACATACATAAATCGTGCATCTACTTCAGCATAAAGGATCTAACACAGACAAAGCAACTACACGCCTGAAAATCATTCAAACTACAATTATTCCAGGACACTTTTAGAACCATTTAGTACAGCAGTGCAGAATACCATTAATTATCAGAACCCTCAAACCCCTAATGTTCTAGGAAGGCATGCAAAGGATAATGTAGCAGCCAAAATAATTTATTACATTGTTTTTAACCACCATACTTGTTAAAAAAAGTTCTTAAGATATGATAATTTGAAAGAAATCTTTTACATTATTAATGCAACTCCCTCATCTGCCTCAAAACTGGGAACTGAAATTAGAGGCAACTCAGAGCCAGTTCATATGAACTTCCACAAATGTGGAAGAATGAGGGACTTATGACTGAATGGCTTTGTTTACTGCATAAAGAGAACCTACAGACAGCCAGTTTCCATCTGAATAGTTTACAAGCTGCTGTCACACAGTCATTCTAAAACATCTGAACCATCAGTTTTATCCATGATATAGTAACTAAGCTGACTGGTAAGGGAGAAAGATTAATTCTAGTAAGCCTGTTTTGTTTTAGACATTATTTCATTCAGTGGGAGAACTATGTACTTCTAATGCATGAATATTACTGGGATCACTTTGCACATACACACTAACTTTCCTTACAGTGAAATCCTAAGCAGAGTTACTCCAGTCTAAGCTCATAGATATCAATGGGCTTAGACTGGAGCAACTCTGCTTAGGATTTCACTATTAATTTCAAAACTACTGACATTCAAGCTTTGCAGCATTAAACAGTTTAATGCTTATCTTTGCAGTATTTTAACCACTCCTGCTCAGAAGTCAGTCATCACGAACCCAATGGAATCTATTTCCAAGTAATGGGTTTAGAATTAAGCTATGAAAGTGCAAAGCAGTAAGTCATTTATCAATGGTTCACATAATTTTCAAAACTTTGTAAAGAATTTTGAACCAAACTATTTGCAAAAAGTACACACATTAATAAACCATTTCAAATGCAGACATACGGATGAGCAATTTCAGAACTTATAGCAGTATGCAGCTGTCATAAAGCCACTCTTACTAACATTGTTTAGATTAGAAAATTCCTGATTTTCTTCTCTCAACACTCATGCCTTATGAACGCTACCAATAAGCAGGATCATGAGACCTATTCAGCACTGAGTAGCTAGTCTTCCTTTTAACACAGCTAAATTTCCCTAGTCCATGTAATAAATAGGAAGATGCAAATTCTAGCAAATGGTCAATTAAAAGACAGCACTGCCTCAGTACAGTTTCTTAATGTTTCAGAGGAGTTAGATGACAGCTGCAATACTGAATATTAGGACCTGAAGCATTTTCAACAGCATATTCTACTGGCATAAATGATCTCTAATACCGCTAAAGGAAAATTGTACAAGAAGAAAATCACTGAAGGAACCATGAAATATATATTATGAATGAATAGTAGTTTTCATCTATGGCAGCACACACATTTTTATGGACTGGCAAGACAGTAAGTTTAAAACTTCATTATGCAGACAGACTTCAAGAGTTTAATGAGAAGTTGAACATACATTCTGTTCTTTAAAACTATTTCAACATACATTGATTAGCTAATGTAGATTTGCTGGTTTCTAATATAGGGAATCTATAAACGCTACAACCCAGTGTTCTCCATATTCTAGTAAAATGGTATAAAGTAACATATGTAGCAAAAAGCTGTAATTATTAATTGTTCATGAACAGCAATGTTTTGAAATTATTTATAATAAAACATTTAAAAATATAGATGTACAAGCTTATTGCTATTCAGTGATGTCCTCCAATATTTCCAGCAAAATTACCAGAATATATCAGTGACAACACTTCTCCTTCCCACACACAAAGCAAAATATGCCTTCTAAAACTCACATGATAAATATGTATAACAATTTCATAAATAATTTTCTATATGAACTTTTAGTGGACAAATTTTACAATGTGTATTTGTCTCTACAGCAATATGCAAATGCAACTTGTAACATCAAAACCGGAACGTCTTTTGAATTGTCAAGACACTATGCAACTGCGGCAGTTAATTGAGTACCTAAATGATCCTCGATAGTAATCGCCAAGGACTTTCAATAGTTTGGCAAAGATGCAAAAACAGTTCATGATTTAGGGATTATGAGTAAGATCACAAGCTCGCTTCCCCCAATCTCGTGCCAGTTCTCCTTCCATTCTCTTTCTACATTAATTTTCAAGTGATCCTTTGCCAACTTACTAAAACTTTTTTTTAGGCTTCTTCATTTACTGACAGAGTTAAGTTCAGGCCAAAATGAATTTAGGAACAGCCTCCACTTGGTGATTACAACGTCACATCAAACAGATAAGCATGGAAAATCTTTGCAAGGGAACACCAAGAACAATGACTCATGCAACCTTATTGCCCACATACAATTCCTAAAGCTTACTTTATATTTACATCTGAACAAATGCTAAATTTCTTTCGACTTTATTCCTTAACCTCTAAAATTTATTAATAATTTTTAGCAAAATTTCATACAAAATCTTTCTCTAATGAAGCTAACATCCAAATTATACCCTTTTAACACATAATCTTTCGATCATAACAATGCAATAGTGGCTTAGAACCAGAGGAGCAAAAGGGAGAGAGGGATGGCAGCCAATTTCCACCAGCAGCACCCCTCCCCCGTTCTACATTATTAACGAGTATCTTTTTAGAGGGCAGAAGAAGCTCCAACAAGGAGATCAAAAGACTTGTGTAAAAAAGGCTCTTCTCTAGATCCATGCCAGTGTTGTGTATCCATTTAATTTTACTATTATGTTTAATAAAAGCTGAACATTCTTCTTATTATACACTGTAAAATTACAATTCTGTAAATGTTCAAATTGAGCCATGACAAAGACTAATGCACTTATTATGTTTTACATACTCCACTGCCCAACCTTAATATTCAATGGCACTCTACGTCGATATTTTGGAAGGGAAATACTTCCAGCCAGTAAGTTTTGTCTGAATATCCTCTAGTCATTCAGTTACTTTACCTGATAAACTAGTAATTTTCTGTTATTAATCTGTGTTCAGGGAACATAAAACAAAGATGTATTGATTTACTTAATAAATAAGGATCATAGTTCTGAAGTTACTGGGGCTCACATTTCATTTTCTGCGATAAAATAATTCTTTGTTCTACATGGAGTCTGAAGATATAGGTAGCAATACATACAGACATGTTATTTCAAACCTTCATAGCAATAAAAACCTCTCACTGTACAAAAAGCTTCACATTAAGGGTTTATTATAAAGCCATTCTTCCTTCATAAATTTTACAATTTTACCAATAACTGGTTTTTAAAACATTCATTCTTATGCTGTACCAATATAATTCATTATGCAACAAATATATTAATAATAGTTTTTATGGTAGTTCTCAAACCACAGTAAGCAAGAGATTCAGCACAGTTAATGATCTGAATAAAAGTACCCCAAATACTTGACTGTCTCCCCCAGAGAATCATCCCACAAGTAGTGACATAAATTGCTGAGCATCTACTGAACAGAGCAAGTTGTATTCACAAATGGTGACTATGCATAACAGAGACAATGAGAAAACCATATAAATCAACAAACCCACAACATAAATCTAACAGCAAAATTACTAACACATGCACAGGATTATTATTCACTATGCAATTATACATTTTTACAACACAAAACTAAAAGCTTGCCAAAAATGGTAGGTGATCATATCTGTATGAGAGATTAAATTGATCAAAGACAATTTGTAAACTACCAGCTCCTAGCAGAATGATTACAGCACATACCATAAATAAATCTGCTGCAGCATAATGGCTACACATATGACCTCCTACAATGACCCTCCGAAAAGTAAACAAGAGGCACACTGCTATCCTGAAAAAGTGCTATTTAGCAAAGCGCTTAATTACAATGGCAAAAATTTCAGATCATAAAGATAGCTGTTGCTATTTTGTCAGTCTGCAAATGAACCATCCTCTCCAATAATTTCTATTTCAAAAAAGCAATGTATCTTAAAGAAGGAGTAGCAGTATTGACTAATCTAGCAGTAGTGCTAATCTATCTATACACAATTAGGCATTTAGTACAGCTATCCAATCTATTTTTTAAAAACTAGGATTTACTAATATAATGAACAGAAAGTAAAACAACTGAATTCAAATGTGGTAAGTTCATTTATCTGAAACAATATATGAACATCCTAGTCTCATACTTTAATGTGTGTAGTTTATATGTGGCAAAGAGTAGGACACTGCTACAATGTAGTTTCATCACATGATTTTGAGTGGTAATGGATCTCAAAAACTGGATTTTCCTGGTCATACATTAGAGCCAATGCATGGATACAAGGTGGAGGAGATAAGAAGAAAATCATGTTTTCTACTGCACATATTCTACACACATTAAGGAGTGTGTGAACAGGAGTATTCAATTAATTCCTTCCCAAGAACAAACTGATTTTTAACAATGTTTTTCAGGCACAGTATTCTTTTGCATATATAAAAACAGTTTATAAACACGTGTTAAACAAGGAACACTTTACATTTTGCACAAACTAGCCTAAAGTACTCTTCTGGTTTGGGCACTCAAAACTACTCTAAAAGTTTGAAATGTTTTGCTTATAGTGGTTTGAGAACAATATACAGAAAAACATTGTGTCAAATGGAGATTAGACTCTATATACATATTGATCATTGTTGGGATATTTTGTCTCTAGTTTGGCTTTTAAAATAAATCACCATAAACAGTCATAACATGCAGCATTCATTCATTCTAATATTGACCTATTTTTTTTAAACTCACATAAGAACAAATCAGATCCTAAGAAAATTTCAAACATCATGATTTTCCACACAGATAAGCACTTGTATAGGATGAAGTATGCAATCAGTGTGTTTGCTTATCAGGTTTGAAGCAGTCCTAGGATCTGTGATTATTCTGATAAAATTATATTGTTACATACTCATGTTGTTGTTGGCTTTTGCTCTAGATATGTATGTGACCCAACATAAAAATGTTCATGATCTGCTGGTGATTTGCATGTAAGTTGCTTTATTTCTAGCAGATCGGTACAAGAAAATAGGTACATTTTAATATGTTCACTATTTTCTTGTACTTTTATATTGACAATATACAAAAAAGACATAACAAAGAGATACATAATTTCATGAACACGTTCAAAATGACCCAGTTGCCAAAGTACATTGTCAATGCACATTAAATAACTGACCAAGTGCAAGTACATTAAACCCATAAGTCTAAGTACATTAAAATCAGTTAATGTACCTTTCACAGTACACAAACAAGAAGTCCCAGAAGAGTACATCTGACTTCAGAGAAGCTGTGCACCAACTTGACACTTGTTTGTAAATTTATCTAACTGTGGATGATAGTGCAATTTAATCCAAATATCCTACTGATCCACTGAAGGCAAAAATCTCACAGTGGAACATGCAGTAATGAATATGTTTAGAATCCTTATTTTCTAGCTTCGGAGCATTTATTACCAATTTACTAAATTTCTGAGAGAAATTATCATTTTGCTAACCTACCTATGGCTTCAAGTATCCCTTGCAAGCCACCTAACTACTGCCAAGAGTACAGTGAATAAAAGCAGCTCTGCCTAGCACAATACAAATCTAATTTGAGACATACACATGAGTAAAAAAAAAAATCAAATTATGACCCTTTAAATTCTCACTGGCTATAAAAGTTTGCTCCTGAATAATTGTATGTAGTATACTCAGTGGAGATCATATAGTAAATTTGAAATGCATAACATACAGTTTTCAATTCAGGCTACAATTGTAGAAGAAGCAGTAAAATTAAGCCTGGCAAACAAAACTTTCTGCAAAAATATGTAGCTTGCTGTTCCATAATCACCACAGAGTATGACTTTGTTCTCATAGCCGTCTCCTAAATTCTTATATAACCCAGACTGGATATGCACATGATTTAAGTGTTTTTTCAGTACATATATACATCTATAAGAGATAAATACTTTACAGAAACCACATATAATTTTAAAATAACAGATTGTGTTTTACATTGATATGGTAAAACACAGCACTCCATTTACGCATATCTCCCTTCATTAGACATGTAATATCCTAGACCATTAGACAAAGTACTGCATATATTCTTATGAGATGAAATTATATTGTACATCCATGTGCATGTTAAAAAGAGCATGCACACTTGAAAGCATAGGTGTTATACACACCAAAGGTGGCCCTGGATTCTTTAAAATGTTTTGCCATAATCCCCCATACTCTGGTGTTAACCCATATGAATTCCTCTGAATTGAAATGAACCTAAAACTGTGACCTGACATTTTATTCTTAGAATCTAAGCTGTAAACTAGCACCTGATTGCAAAATCAGTTTCCTATGTTTGACATTTCATTCCTGAACACATGCTTTTGAACCTGTATCCTAATGATGTTAGATATCTGATTAGGATCGGTAATTATTCAAGCAGAACATTGTTGCCCATTGTTACTATATGGGCAAACACCACTGATTGCAGCCCAGTAAGAGGAACTAAAAGTTTGGATTTACTATCAAGAAACTATAAAAACTGATGTTTATATAATACTAGATTTAGAACAGTTAATATTCAAAAACACAAAGATGCCCCAACTATTGCTCTTGATACAACAAGCTATATCACTCTAACAACTGCTACTGAAATACTTTCCAGCTACCGTTTTCACTAACTCTTGTGGCTGTTTCTAACTCCCCTTGAATATGTCTCTAGTCACCCAATAAAAGGAAAGTTAACATTGAAATGGGGTTGTTACTGTTCTGTTTAAGACTTTTATACATTCTAAGCCTTTCAACTGAACTTTATACTACAATTCAAAAGAAAAGCCACTTTTTGATCATGATATGAAAGTAGCACCCTAGAAAAGTATCTTTGAAGTTTAGTCTGTTAACCAATCTCCTCTATTAGTGGCTGAAATATTTTTTCAATTGTACATTTCCCAGAATACCTTATATGCTTGCGGGAAATAGTAAAATTCTAAAAATCTCTGTATAACCATTTCCTAATCTTAGTCTTGATCAGACTTCAACAGTACAATCCTAAACAGAGGACTTCAGTTCTGTGTAGGACTGCACTGTTAATCATTCAAGAAAGAAAATGCAGATTACCTAATTTATGTCAATTTACAATTTTGACAGACTCCAAAAGACTTGACTGAGTACGCTTGAGATCCAAAAGCCTTTTGTTGCTGTTGGTTGTTTTTGATAATATACCTGCAGTGAATACTCCTGCCACCATTCCTTCCCATTCACATAAGGCAGAGTTAACAGACCCTAAACTGCTCTGGATGTAATCAGAAGCCATTTAAGTTAAAAGGAAGTTTACAGATCATCATATTCTTCAGGCAGATATCAAGTTCTGATGCGCATTGGGAATTTATCCTATTGATCTACTGCAACGCATGGCACTGTAGGATTCAAGTAACTATACACGTTACCTCTTTTGGGAATGAGGGTAAGAGAATAGCAATTTAATATTTTTTGCACTTTATTATTATAAGACACCTTAAGCCTGTTCTTTTGGGAAAAGCTCAAAGTATTTTAAACAAATAAACACTTTTGTTTGCAGTGATATTCAAGGTAACGTTTCAAATAAGTTAGAAACAGAATAACACATAGGGATACCAAATAAATAAGGCTTACTGGAAAGTCAATAATCAGGGTATTCATGGTACTGTTGGCATAATGAATATCTTCACAGATACCATGATTAATTTGCAAGGGCTTGAGAAAGAAAGACCACGATGAACTGACCATAACAGCAACATAGTTGAAATTAACTTTTTAATTAGGAAATTAAACCTATAGTTAAAGAATTCCAATAGTATTGTAAACAACTTGTGATAAACAAACTTTTCATTTAATGTACAGAGTGTCTTACAGTTCTTCCAACAATTTATGAAATCAAACATAAATCTCACCTTACTGAAGACATCTGAAGCTCAAGAAATATTTGGTGCTACTAGGTAGTAAAGAAGCAAGATTCTATGTTGCAAACGCAAGCCCGAAATTGTAAGCAGCTCAATATCTTGCTTTTTAACTTAGAAGCATTATGAAAAGAGCTGATGCTTACCCAGGAACAGTTCTGTTGGTAACATTTATGTGATCTTTTCTGATAGTTTGTCACACCTGCACAGAACGCATTGGAGATGGAGTCTCTCTGGTAAGAAATCTAGATGTCTCCCTTGCCTCTTTCATGTATGAGGCTGAGAGAAAATGCAACATGTAAGAGATTACAGGACAGGGCTAGAAATGATGGGAGAGTGAGTGGAAAGGGGACTGATTATTTATAACCAGGGTGTTAACAGCAAGATCTATTTGTGATTTTTAAGAAAAGAGCACAGGTTGTTCAAACTTGAATTTGGGGCTAGCTCACTAATATGTTAAATAGCTCACTGATATGCTAAAAGTGATACATGCTAACATTTCTTCAGCAACAAGCTTTTAAAAATTCTATACAGTCCAGAAGAAATATGTTTAAAGAAACAACTAAGGGATGAGGCAAACATGTTTGTTTTCAGAAATACAGAAGAAGGGGAAAATGCTCATCAGAAGTAGAAAACTTACACAAGGCTTCATTTTGTCCCCTGTGCTTTTCAGTATCTACATGAGGTCATCTAGATGTATAGGGGGATTGTCTCCCAATATGTGGATGAAACTCAGCTCTATCTCACACTTCCAGCTGATCCCAGGGAGCCTGTAGAAACTCTGAAGCAGTGCATGGAGGCAGTCTTGCTAATAAACTGAAGCTTAATCCTGACATGACAGAAGCACTACTGGTGGTGAGTCGAAAGTCTGACCTGGGACTTAAGGTGTTACTCTGTTTTAGTGTAATCTGGGGTTCCCTCAGAGATCCCTCCTTCCTACTCTATATTTTAATTGTCATTTTTATGTATGTGTATTTTATCGCATTGTTGTTTTAATGATGTGTTTTTTGTTGGTTTTAATGGTTTTTAAGATGCAGTTTTATTATGTATGTTTTTAATCTGTTAGCTGCCTTGGTGGCCCTGGGGAGGGCAGAAATATGGACTATAAATAAATAAATATCCTTCCACACAGGAAAGGTGTCTTCCATTCACAGTAATTATGTTCACAATGCTGCACCACTAGTGTTAAACTAAATCCAAAGATTTCTTCACTTTATGCTCTTGCACAAGCATAATAGTGTGCTTCCTGTTCTGGACTATTAAGAGATATGAGACATTTTCAGAATATCAAACATCAGTAACTTTGCATCAAGGACAAAGAAAATGTAGTTTTCATAAAAATTAATTCTGTAGTAACTGTGAAGTAGTAAACAGTATGTTTTGAAAGAATGCTAGATCTGATAGCTTGTTAACTTAGCATTTTTTCTCCTTTCCTAGAAAAAGAAATCAATGCCACTGATATATATTAAAACTTTCCTATTGGTCCCAAGAACTGTACATATGTATAACTTTATTTTCTACTGCTATCACTTTGCCCAATAAGCAAGAACAAGAACACATAGAACTCATACAAGGCCATCAGAACTTCTACTCAAATCCTACTATATTTCAAAAGAATTAATTGAAAAATTGGGTAATACAGGAATTTAAGCACAAAAAAACATGCACGGTCTACCTCTGCCTATACTGCCCACCATTATTCCTCCAAGGCCAAATGCTTGGTATGGGTTTATTTGAAGTAGTTTCTACACGTCTCACATTTCAATGTAAATTTCACGAAGGTTGACAACTGAGCTATAAAGAGATCAATGAGCTATGCAATACTCTTGCAGTGTAGAAGCTCATATCCTACACAATACTCTTTCAGTGCAGAAGCTCATAAGCATAGATGTTATTCTCTTTGCCGGCATA
Source organism: Eublepharis macularius (assembly GCF_028583425.1). Classification (NCBI taxonomy): domain Eukaryota; kingdom Metazoa; phylum Chordata; class Lepidosauria; order Squamata; family Eublepharidae; genus Eublepharis; species Eublepharis macularius. The sequence goes on from NC_072798.1 coordinate 63,473,337, forward strand.
AGGCCATAATTTATGGCAATGCAGTAATGACAGTGAATGACCCAATTATCAGATGCTATCAAGGACCACTCAGCAGCAGCTTTGGCATACTACTGCCATGCAAAGATATTCATGGAGGAATGGAAGACATGAGGCAAGACAGCCGTAACACAGACCCCAAAAGAAAATTTACCTTCCTTTGAGCAAGTGCTTATGGAAAAGCTGCTGTGACAGACCGAGCTTACTTCTGTATTGATGCAGAGAACTGATGAGACTGTCAAGACTGTTATTAAAAACAGCAGGATTACAAAGCATACACTACATACCACTAGACACTAATGCAGTTAAGCAAAGAGGGGTGAGGTGGAAAAATAGGAAGTGCTTTCTCAAATACTTACCTGAAATTGTCTCATTATAGGAAATGTGTTTAGGACAGCACAGAGCTTTACGGTTTGAGATCAGATATTTATTCTGTAATACAATTTCAATTTAATGTTGATTTAAAAAACCTCAAACCTTAATTGTGAAGTCTGAAACTGGTATACCCACCTCCTTTAACGATGGCGATACTCTCGTTCTCGATCCCGCTCTCTGTCACGGTCTCTATCGCGGTCACGATGTCTCTCACGTTCTCGGCTTCTTTCCCGGTAATAATCATCATGGCGATCTCTGCTACGAGATTTGTGGCGCCGGCTTTTCTCCCTTGACCTGCTGTGGTCTCTCTCTCTTGACCGCTCACGTCTTCTAAAGAAATTATTTAATTAATTCTCTCAAAATACATGTATTTTATAGCAATAAACCCAAACCTCTGGTAAAGAGTTTTAGACACAGATAATCTTGTCTCAGTCAAAGAACAGAATATAGTGAACTTCAGGTTTTTTCTAATCCCTTAGCTCCAAGCTATAAAAGTAAGTTTCCTATCACTATGTTTTGGCATCATTAATTTAGTACTGATATTCAGAGTGTAGCATGCAAACATTAAAAAATTATTTAAAAGCACAGCTGATGCTCCTTCTCCTCCCTGAAAAAGCACACTCAACCTAATTTAGTGAGGGGAACTCAAATTACAACAGCTGTTAGCAGAGATTAATTGTAATAGCTTAATATACATGCTATTTCAACAGTTTAATATGGTTTCTACATACTGTTAACTTCAATGAACAGTGCTTGTATCAGATATAACTATTACATCATAATTGTATATAGTTAACTATTACTTTGTTGTTCTTTGTTAACTCTGTTCACTGATTTTAATATGTTAATAAAAATATTACTTAAAAAAAAAGATATAACTATCTCATAATAACTGTGTTCTCCAAATCAAGAAATTAAAGTTTCACAAAATCAGCAAATTATTCTAGGAATCATGTCAAGTTCATTGCAGTACTCCCTAATAAGAGATCCCACCCCAAACTTTTACCAATTTATACACAAAGGGTTTACCTTGACCCAGAACCATAAGATTTTGACTCAATTCCATGAAGGCAATCTTGCAGAGAGCTAATAAGAACTTTGCAGCGATCATCAGCAGACACTTTCGATTGTTTAATTAAAGAAATTGCAGTCACCAAAGTTTCTATCGCACTTCCATAGTCTCCTGGAAGATGGAAAAACACGTGGATGAACATATATATGATTTCTAAACATCCAACTACCACCCTATTGTCTTCTACAATGATTAGAAAATTCATTGCTGTAATCTAAACCTCAATTTCCACAAAGATCAGATGGTTTGGTAAACCTGTGCCTTGACCATACTATTGCAGGTCGTAGAAAGCTGCTAATATGACAGAATGCTCTTCCACACAGAAAATTATATGTGAAGAAAAGTTCTTCTAATCGAATCTAACTCAACCTATATGTTAGCTTTCTATTTGTAGGAAAGTGTTCCAGAATGAGTGAGTGACCTTACCTTCAGTCTGAACCAATCTGTTTACCACCTGTTTCTGGGAACCTGGTCTAGTTTATTCTGATAGCACTTTCTGGCCCTATTTCTCAAAGATAATAATCCCTCCCAACATTCTAAGTTTCTGAGTATTACAGATTCCCAAAGGAAAGTATTTCCATGACTATGGATAGAATTCTAACAATCTATTCCATTAGCAACAGTCTTCCACCAGCACAAGGAAGCCTTGTTCCAGCTGAAAAATGAATTCTACAGGAGACTGTCACTACAAGAAGGGATTTATAGGATTCAACCCTTCTTGATTATGGAGAGGACAGTTTAAGTAAATATACTGACCAGCACTGGCATCTGAAACAGCTCTTGAAATGGCACTGCTAGAGATGGCCCTATTTCTATTCATGATTTCTTCAAATTCTGCTTCACTTAAAGGTGTCCTTGCAGCATCCATTTCTCTGCAAACACACACAAGTTCAAAATTTTTACACCTCCAGCTAATCACAGCAATACATTTAACACTAGCTTGCAATCTTAAGCAAAGTAACGCATAAGAGAAGGGATCCCGCCCCCAATCAAGATCTTTAAAAATGCAAAATCTGCAGGCTAGATCAAAAAAGGCACACTATCACAGAAGCAATAGTTCTGTAAGTAGTGCTGAAACCTTCAGTTAGATGGGCTACTTATGCAGTGCTTGTCATCAGAGAGCTTTAAAATATGCTTACAAATCTTCTGCATTTAAGTGGGTATTGCCTTAAACATATATGCCTTAAAAATAACTGATGTAGAGGAAACTGGCCTGTCCAGTGAATGAAGACCCTCAACATATTTGTTATAAGAGCCAGGTATTAGAGTACACCAGTAAATGTTGCCAAGCATTACAAATGCTCTAGATTATTAATAACATTCATGTGTGTAACTCAAGTGGGTGTGATTACTTAATTACTTCTTAGTAGCAGAAATATACTTATCTATTCTGAAAATGCCCCCTGAACACAATTTTATCTGTCAGTAGCTTTTTTAAAAAAAACGTGTCAGTATTACACATTAAAATAAATGGGTATAGAGGGGCAGTGGGCAAGAGCATGCTGGCACCGCCCCCCTACACACTACCGCCATACTGTGAGCCCAGAATCTATGCACACAGGCGCTCTCTCAGTGACTGGGAATGCAATTAGGGGAATACAGCCTATGCACATAGACTCTATACTCATGATCACACACAGGTAGGGCCAGTGTGTTCATGTCCATACCTTCTGTACTCGTGTTGATTTAAACACACAAAATGTCATTTGCAGAGAGCTGCTTAAAACAGAAGATCTGGATGCATTCAACTATCTGTGTTCTGAGAAAGATACTACCCACCTATTCCTTCCTTTTACATGGGGCACATAATAATCTAGATAATGTAACTTAATAATTGACTTGACTAAGGCTCCAAGAATAGAGATCATGCCTTTGGGTGTCATGTTAAGACTACACATCCTTCATATTCCTTTCAGCACTGCAAAGTTATATGGCTTAGCTTGCTTTTAAGAAATATTTCTTTCAAGTGTTAGTTCTTTTGGTAGAAAGAAAAATGCAGAATGATAAGCAATGCTATCCTCTTAAGAGCAAGAAGTGGATCAAGATCCTATAGCCGATTTAGCATAAGAGGAAATGTCTAAAAATTCATACCTCCCTGCGTTTTGAGTATTATTTTTCGATTGTCTCCAATACAATGGCATATGTAATTGTTCTCTTATGGACATGTTATTTCCAGTGAAACGCCTATGATATATAATTGACAATTTAAATATAGTTATGGATTGTAGTTGAGATCATCATGAAAATACTGGACATCATGTGCAGAGACTCTATTCCTGCTTTCACCACCCTCAACCCTCCCTTGTCTACTTTGCACTATCTTGATATACAAATATAACAATTTGGTTTTATTATGGGTTCTCTAGGTATTTTTAAGCAATTATGCCCATATCTCTAAATTTTTGATTGCAGCTTTATAAAGTTTCAAACATACAATTTTAGACATTGATTTCATGGGTTAGGACAAAACTGGAATGGTGTTTAAGAATAAACTGGTTTTCCAATAATCACACCAACAAAACCTTCCTAGCCAATACAACATACAACTTCACATAACTGGTAGAATACTATGAGACAATATAACATGCAGAGAAGATAGGCAGCATCAAAGAAAGAGAAGCAGAAAAGGGTATAAAATGAACAAGATTTCTGCAAAGAAAACTTGAAAACATATGGAGGATTTAGGCAAGCAAGGTTGCCTGATGATGCAAAGCTAACATGGAATATTTTAACATGACCACCCACACGTTGAGAGCAGTTGTGGGACCTCCCAAAAGCAGTACCCCCCCCCGGAGTACTTTTTTCAGACTTAGACAATAAACAGAGGTCCTTCCCATCAGAGTTTGTTCAATGAAGAGAATGGGCAGTGATATTAACATTCATATTAACTGTGCTCTACTGCCAAGGAACCCAACGGCAACTTTTGTGCAGAAGAAACCTTGGTAGTTAGGACATTAAGAAGACACCAAGAATAAATAAAGGCATATACAAGGTCTAATGTATCTTGGCAAAGTTGCCCATATGCTTGTGCACAAGATATAAGCGATGTGAACAATAGTAGCAAGATCAAACTAAGTTAGGTATGTTGCTGGAATACCTGACTATTATATTTCATGTACTGGGTCTCAAGGTGCACAGAAAAAGAAACACCAAGATCATGGGAGAGAAATGATCCTGAATCAGATATAGTTTTTCTCTTCTTGTCAGCCAAGAGACAGGTGCAAAGAATCCCCACTGATTTGCATAGTCTCTGTTAGAACGACTGCTGTCCCAACTTGCCATAACACTACAACTGATACAGGAACTGGAGCTGTGGTCTTCCAATGGTATTTTCAAGTCATAAATATCTTGTCTAATTCTAACACTGATTTTTTTTTTTTGCCCAACACCACAGATCTTTGGGAACAGTAATAGGCTACATGCACACCACTACATGCAAGGATCTTTGTGCACTCTGCTTTAGAACACATGGATGGTATAAATGTTCTGGGAGAAACAGAAAGCAGAATTTAGAAGAGGTACCCCAAGTCCAAAAAAAACCCCATGCTTTAGTTGAAACCTCACATTAAAGCAACTTTAAAAATTTCCTAGAGCACATGGTACCAAAATAACCTGAATGGATCGAATGCAGAGTCCCTAAATGAGATCAAATAATCAATACAGAAAGGCACTCACCTGCCTGGTGGCCCATAATCACCTCTGTCATATGGTGGGGGTCGGCCATATGGGTCTGATGGTGGTGGACCACGGCTGTCTGATGTAGGTATGCCACTGTTGGCTGGTGGGGGGAAGAAAGCTGGATTCACGTGTGGGGCTGGTGGGGGAGCACCTGGTGGTGGCCCAGGCAAGTGAGGAGGAGGAGCCAGGGTCAGAGGTGGCCCTAATGGACCAGGTGGACGAGGGGGGAAAGGGCCTGGAGGTGGAGGGGGACCTTGCTGTGGGGGTGGAGGGCCTGGTGGTGGGCCATAGCCTGGAACTGGAGGAGGAGGACCAGGGGGTAGAGGACCTAATGGAGGCTGACCAAAGGGTTGTCCGGGAAACAGAACTGGAGGAGGAGGGCGGTCACCACGATTAGGAGGACCAGTTAATGGAGGAGGGAGAACCTGGCCAGGTGGAGGAGGACCTGGAGGGCCTGGTGGGCCAGGAGGACCTAAAGGTGGACGTGGAGGAGTTTGTCCAGCTAAAAGAGGGGAAAAAAACAATTTCCACAATTAAAATCCTTCTGGCAATTTCCCCCTTAAGAATCGATGCATTTAAATCGATGCTTTAAATAAGGAGCCATATGGCTTGTCAGCTTACTTCTGCTATTTGTATTTCATGGCAAGAGGAAATATTACATGTCAACAAAGAACAAATTCCTATTTGTGAACAATTAATATGCAGAAACAACAAACAGGAAAAACACTTTTTACAAGGGAAACTAATTGGAAAGTTAAATATTACTGTACAATGCAAGAATATCCTATCCAACTTTAAATCATTTAAAACTTAATGCAACGTTTAGGGAATTTAACATCAAGTTTGTTCTTTAAGCTCAACTCTTACAGACCCTAATTGTAACAATTTCTAAGAAAATATTCAGAAAATACTTCTACATTTCAATATGAAATAACCATATATTCCAGCAATATAAGCTCTTGAGGGGAACATGAGTCAAATACCTATCTATATTTAAATGTAGCAAAATGTTAAACATTAAAGCATTTTACCTGGAAAGGGTGGTGGTGGTCCTCCTGGTCCAGCTGGTCCAGGAAATCTGTCCCCCCCAGGAAGGGCACCAGGAAAACGACCTCTCCCTCTGTTACTTGGTGGAAATGCCGCCCGTGAACCGCCTCCTGGAGGACCAGCTTTTCCTTCTCCTGACATCTGGCCTGACTGCGTAGCTACAGCAGTGAAATAAAAGTAAGACATGCAACTTCAAATTAGCAAGGGGTTTCAAGACGGAAAATTAAACGATCTAGCTAAAATTCTCTCATTATTACTGTTGCATGCTCAGGAACAGTTTCTGTTAAGATCTGAATAACTACCTTGGGCATGCTCAATGCAGAAATGCGTGTACAATTTAGTGTGTTGACCTTTATTACTCCTTCATTTTAGCTCTACAACACATTTCTGAGGAACAGATCACCAAGAACTTTCAACTGACGCACTGCAACTCAAGACTTTTAATGACTTTTTAAAAATGATTATTGATTTTATGTTTTTGCGACTTTTAATGTATTTTTTTTAATGTTGTTAGCTGCCCTGAGCCCATCTGTGGGGAGGGCGGGGTATAAATCAAATAAAATAAACAAGAGTTATTCTGAACTTTCTGTTTACAGTGTCTATCTTAATAATCACAAAATATGCAGAATTTTAAACAATGCATTAGAAGGCTACCATTTGGTACATCTTCAGATGTCTAGAATCTTCTGCACAAAAACCTGAAGGAACACTGACCGGATGGCCTAATTCAAAAGATAATCTAGCCTATAATACTTTATTACATATCTCTAGCTACATGCTGAAAGTACACGAAATAAAAACCACCTCAAGAAATCAAAGCGGCCACATAGCTAAACAAGTCTCTCTCCATTATTCAAAATAGTTAGATTCCCTTTTCAAATTATTTGTTAAGAAATCACTTATTTCAAAATTTTGATTCATTACTAATATACCATTACAGCTGAAGAATTTAGTTTTCTCTATTATACAACTTTTAGTTCTTAATGTCTTCTGATGGTTCCAGAGCTTGATTCTTACTTACCATTACAGATTACTGGCACAAGAAGCTGCAAAACTCAATTCTAAGAATAACAATCGCATGGAAAAACTAGCATATCCCTCTGCCTCTTGTTCCTTTATTTTAGAACGGCTTATATGTGGACAGAAGTATATATCAAAACACAGGAAAAAGGCTACCAAAACAATCACCAGGTTGGAGAACACGGACTATAAAGCAGGACTAAAGCCTCTGCAGCTTTTAGTTTAGAAAAAAAGACAAAAGAGGGTGACATAAGGAGGTCTACAAAACTACTGATGTAGAGAAACTGGAAACAGACATTTTCTCCCTCTACTATGGAGTCAGTCTATGAAACTAACTGGCAATAGATTCAAGACAGACAAAGGAAAGTACTACTTCACACAAGGATAAGAGCTGCTTTAGCACAGTGATTAAGTGGCTGGGATGCAAATCAGCACTCCACTAGCTCGACTCCCACTACTACCATGAACTCTACAGGTGGCCTTGGGTAAGGCATTCCTCTCAGCCCCAGCTCCTCAGCTGTATTGTGGGGATAATAACAACACTTGACTCTGCTCACTGCTCTGAGTGTGGCACTAATCTGTCCAGAAGGTCGGCATATAAGCACACTTTTGTTGGTGTTATTGTTATTAGTACTACTACTACTACTACTACTACTACTATTAGATTACATGGTGATGGCCATTCGCTTAAGATGGATTTCAGATGGGGTTGGGCAGATTTATGGAACATAAGTCTACTGTTAGCTGTCATAGGAAAATGGGGCCCTGGATTCAGATACCTCTATTGTCAGATGCTGGGAAGCAGCCTCTGTAGGTTTGGCTTATGGGGTTCGCTTTGGCACCTGACTGTTCAATGCTGGAAACAGGATGCTGAACTAGATGGACCAATGGTCTAATCCAGCATGTCTACTCTTATATTCTTTAACTGGTTCTCTTCTAATCTACCTTTAAATGTTTTGTTATACCATGCAAGGATAATGGAAACTAAATCCCTCCCATCCACCCCCACCACATTATTCCCAACTTAAAAACACACATGCATCAGAAGTACCTTAAATAAAGCATTCTTTAAATAAGTAAAATTTTAGGCAAGGGCTCTTAAGCACTTCATGCCCCGTCAACCATATATACCACATCAGACACTTGGCAAGTTAAAGGGGGTTTTTCCCTCCCAAATGCCCCTTTTACTTCACTGGAAACAGCTGAAAGCAACACTCACTTTTCCTTGACTGCAGTTCAAATTGACTCAGAAATTGCTTATTACACGGAGTTACAACAGGGTTCTGACCATGCAAGTCTCTTTTAGGTAAAAGATCCATTAGTTTTTTAGATGAGGCTTCAGATCCCACACCTACAAGAGCAAACCTGAAGAAAATAAACAGAGTCAGTTTAGAAGGTTAGATACCTAACTTTGGAATATTATGTTTAATCATAAACTAACACCTCTCATGTATTGTCGAAGGCTTTCACGGCCGGGGAACGATGGTTGTTGTGGGTTTTCCGGGCTGTAACTACAGGAACTACAATGCCAAGACCACGGCAATACAGCCCGGAAAACCCACAACAACTAACACCTCTCATGCTCATGTGATTGCTCCCCATCCTTCTCTATGCAGCAGAACACAATTTATGGGCTGGAATATCTCATCTTTATATGAAGGCAGATTATTCCAGTCCCAAAAGTAAAGATAACAGGGATGAAAGTTAACTGTAGTTAACAATGAATTAAAAACTAGCACTGTGGTAGAACATACATAGGGTGAGAGGGGATGGGGATGGAGCATGCAAAAATGAAATCCTTTCCTAACCTTACCCATGATGAAAGAGGAAAAGAGAAGAGGAAAGGAGCATCGTCCAAAGTGCAATGTTTTGGCAGAATTACAGAAAGACATTAAAATTCCGTTTAAAAATAAAACAAACGGTTTATTTATAGTAGTAAAAACAAATAAGGACATCAAATACATTTTGAACACTACAGCTACGTAACAGTCATGATCAGTGACACCAAGGATTCTCCCAGGTCCACTTCTGGCATGCTGTCTGCTACACAGGAACAGCTTTCCCTTTTACCTCTTAGCCACTTCCAATCCCTTCTGACTACTCCTTTCTCAAACTCATTTGTTTTTCAATATTTTTAGGTCAGACAAGCAAGATACCACTAAACCATATTTTCGGTTACAATGTTGGAAGTAAACCAGAAAAAGGGGATAACAACACATTTAACTTTTCTTACCCCTTCGACTGACCATTAGCACGGTTTTCAAAAAATTTTATCTCCAGAATATCATTTACACCAAGTGAATGAACTGCTTCAGTTAAATCTTCATCTGTAGTCCACTGTAAAATATTAATAATTAACACTTTACTTTTAGAGCTAACAGTAAAAATAGAGAATGATCAGTTTCCTTCTAAATCACCTAAGAAAATAATCCATCAATAGAGCATATACATCTTTCATCCGAATAGATCTCATTATCAAAATTAGCTTTAAGGCTGTTTGAAAGATGGTGTGATCTTTTCTAATCCTGCCGCTAATTTGAACAAATTACACTTTTATTTCTCAAAAATAAAAAGCTCATTAATTTAATAGAATACCAAATGATGATGTTCACTAACTCAAAAAACATCTTTACAACCATTAACTATAGAATATGCAGCAGGAAACGTGTACTGCTTACCCAAGTAAGATTCCCAATATACAGTGCAATTCTTTTTCCTGTATATGTGTAGACAACATTTGGTGCTGATCCTTTGCCTACATCATCTCCAACAGAGGGTGGGAGAGAGTCCATATAATCACGGTCTTCTGGTGCATCGCCGTTATTGGCAGATGGAGAAATGACGTCGTCATACAAGTCTATTTGATCATGCCCACCATATTCTGCTTCCTAAAAGATGGTGATGTGATGTGAGATTAAAATACTTTAAATAGTCACTGTTTTTGCACTAGATATCCTTAATCTGGCATTAAAAGTTTGTAAATGCAACCCAATTTTTAAAATAACAATACATTTAAAAAGCAAAATCCAAGTAAGTCTGATCTTTAAAAAAAAAAACCTAGAATATCCTAAATCCCCTTTTCCAAAAAAAACTTAATACCTAAAATTTACAGCTTGTTTATATTTGTATGGTAAAATACAACATTTTTCAAAAGGTTTGTTAAAATGCATTTTCCTGGTAGAAATTTGTCCACTCCAAATCATACCCACCCACCCACCCACCCCCAGCAACTTTTCAAGGGATATTCAACATTGTATAGATACTTTGGGAATTTTAAGAAAGGCTAGTGAATGCCACCATAAAATGGCTATCGTTTGAGAGAGGGGAGGGTCACACAATGTCAAGAGATTTCAAGCCAAGTCCCCTCCTAGGAGGGAAGCACCTGATTTTAAGCTGAATTCCTTGAAGATGCCAGTGTAAAACATCGCGATCTATTGTGAAGCACTTCTTGCTCCAAAAAGGTGGAAGAAAGCTGGAAACAGCTTTTTGGTTTGTGGAATATAATCTGGTTTCAGTTTTCAAAGAAAAGGAGCAACTGTCTGTCCTTGCATGGCCACAGGAAGACACTGTGGAGTACCAAGACATAAGGGAGTCTGTGCTTATGATGCAGAAAAGGGCACGTGGTTACAACACACTTGTCCTGTGTTCTCTAGTACTTAGGCAGCTTGTGAGGAGCAACCCAAAGCTCCCTTTTTCCTGTTTCATTTAAGCCTCTTTGAATTTTATCCCCAGAAAGCAAGTGCTATACATGCCATGCAAATTAGTTTTCTATCAGAAAGATTTCATCTTTGAGCTTGGCTTTATGCTTGTTTTTCAAATTTTCTGCTACCATACCTTATCGTATCTTTCATTGAATGTCCTAACTGCTGTTCATTATTGTACTTTGCTCAATGAATGTCCTAGCTGTTTATTGTATTTTCACTCACACTGTGTAATCTGCCCTGGATCTTAGTGAGAAAGGCGGACTACAAATAAACAAGCAAGCAAGCAAATAAATAATCAGCATGCACCAGGCTGGGGATCACTGTCTTAAGCGAAAAGAGCTGAAGGCCTGTTTTAAGATTTAAGGTATAACCTGTTCTGGATAGGGTTGCATTCCCTTTGAAAGAACAAGTCAGTAATCTGCAGGTACTCTTGGACCCAGGCCAACTGCTGGATTAAGTAGGTGGCAGCTGTGGCCTGAGGTGCCTTTTACCACCAGCTTCAACTGATTAGCCAGCTACAGCTTTTCTGGGCAGAAAAGATCTCGCCAATATGATCAATATCCTGATTATATCTAGATTAGACTACTGCAATGCGGTCTACGTGGGACTGTATCATAGACCAACATACAGATTCCTCATCAGATGAGGAGGCTGAAGACTCAAGAAGAATGAGGGAAGTTGGAATACCTCCTGGAGCCCCCTTTGATGTGCAGGATGAGCCCCAAGAGCCTGAGTTTTCCTGCTCGCCCCAGGAAACAGCCCTGCCTTCAGACTGAGACTCCTTCAGCTACATCACAACATTCACTGCAGTAATCAGGTATGACACCCTTAAGTTATCTGTAGCCTGCTCCTGTATGGGAGAGGCCTGTATCTCCTCCTCCTGACAGTGCTATGTAAGGTCTCAATTCACCTACAGTCTTTGCTGGGACAACATCTATGTGATACTGTTGACGCCAGCTTCTACCTTGACACCTGTATGTTGGCCTCATGCAGATTAGGCTGCCCTGAAAAATGTCTGGAAACCAAGTTGTGCAAAATACTACAGCCCAGGAAGTTGAATGGGGACCATAGGAACCATATCACTCCTGCTTTGACCCGCCTGCACTAGCTTCCAATCTGTTTCTGGACAGTTCAAATTGCTGGTGCTAACCTTCAAAGTCCTATATGGTGTAGGACTAAAATACCTAAGGGACTGCCTACTTCCTTATGAATCTACCCAAACACTATGGTCATCTTTGGAAGCCCTGCTTTAGGTGCCCCCTCCTTCTGAGATTAGGTGGATGGCAACACAGGAGAGGATCTCCTCAGTCGTGGAACCAAAATTCTGGAATAGAGATGGGCACGAACTGAAACACGAACCAAAATTTGAACCAGGTCGGTTCGTGAACCAGCGGTTCATCAGATCCCATTTCTGACAAACCGCCATGAACTTTAGGCTGGTTCATTTGGTTTGTTTTTCAGTTCATCACTGCATATAGCTTGGTGCTGATCAATCAGTTTCCTAGGCAACAGGGGATGGACTTCCTGCAGACCTTCTGCTGACCCAGAAGTGGTGATTTGCTGGCCTGGAAGTGACATTTTTACAAACCAAACAAACCAATTCGTGAAGCGGGGCAGGTTCATGGAAGTTCGTGGTTCGTGAAACGTGACGAACCACGAACCGCATGGTTCATTTTTTTTCTGGTTCATGCCCATCTCTACTCTGGAATTCTCTCCCCATGGAGACTCATCTGTCCCCATCTTCCACCAATGACTGAACACTTTTTTGTTCCATTTGGTGTTCCCTCATTGATCCCTCCTTCCTGTCCAATGTTGTTATGTTTTTGTATTTATTTTAGCTCTTGCTTTAATTGTTTTAATGAAGCATTTTTGTTGGTTTTAAAATGTTGTTTTATTATGTATGTTTTAATTTGTTAGCCAACTTAGGGCCCTTAATGATAGTAGAAGGGCAGAGTATAAATGTGTATATTTTTCTTACTCATTAGAGTAACCAAAATGGTCTTGTATGGCAATAAAGTACTTTACTCCACAGTCTGTAGAAACAAAACTTGTTTGGGAATGCTGCTTTTGTAAATTCTGACATCCAACTGAAAAGCTAAGATAAATGATTCAAAGATTTGTTCTGTAAGAAACTAATTTAAAGTAAATCAAGACAAACACAATAATTCCAGTATGGCACAACGGACAGAAACTTGAAAATCTGAAAGAGCTGGATCCAGAACCATGCATTAATTTGACACAAGCCTTGGGCAAATTGCCATCTTTTAGGAATAACTAAACCGACAGGGCTGTTTTAAGATAGCTAAAATATGTCCATCCTAATTCCAAATTCTGTCAGTGAGGATGACTAATTTAAATTCAAAATACTACTTTTATGTGGTAGAATTCTTTTGATTTTGCTGCCTGGTATAAGATGTACTTTTTCAAATACTAGTAAGCAGCCATGTAAATAATTACTCCAGTACTGCATATAATACTGCAGAATAGGCAGCTAACCAATGCCCATCATCAGAGCCAGCATGGTGTAGTGGATAGATTATCAGCCTAGGATCTAGGAGATCCTGGTCTGAATCTCCACTCTGCCATGGAACCTTTTTGGGTAAACCTGGGTCAACTACACACACTCAGCCTAACTCACCTCACAGATTTGTTGTGAGGTTAAAATGGGATGATGAAAGCTGCTTTGCATCCACATTGATGAAAAAAGCAGGATAAGTGAAGAAAATAAATAAATCATTACTCACTTGTCCTCCTCCTTGCTACAACTTTTCACTGCCAACACAGTATGGACTGTTTCTATTTTAGCAGGTTCAAAGTCCTGGAGTTTGAGGCAATAGGAAAAACTAGCTCCAGCCCCAGTGGCACAGCGCAAAAGCTGTACCACTGAGGATGATCCCTGGGCTTTCTGCTTCTTCCCTTCTAACTTTCAAAAAGCCAGCACACTTTTAAAGATTGGAAAGAGTCTGCCAACAGAGGAACATGCCGGGAGGCTGCTTTGACTAGCATCTAATAAGTAGTTAATTGCAAACACTTGTTTCTCAGGTGGGTGCACATCCTTTGCTCTTTTGCTTGACAAAAATAAAACAAAAGTCCAGTGGCACCATAAAGATTAACAACATTTAGTTCAACATGAGCTTTCTTGAGCTGGCTCTCCCTCCAACTTCCCCATAAGATTCCTGGTATGATTTTCCCTTCACATATCTATCTGAAGGTCTATGACTCATGAAAGCCCATGTTGAAATAGACATCGTTAGTCTTTTAAGGTGCCACTGGTCTTTTGTTTTATTTTGCTGTGAGGGACTAACATGTCTATTACTTTGCAAAGCATCACTCCTCTCTCATGTTTCCTGCTAAACATCTCCTTGTATTCAGTGGCAAGATAAGCAGCCTCTGTGGTTTAGTAACATTTGCTGTATAGCTCTATCCTTGAACAAAATAGTTTTACTGAGAGAATAATTTTACTAGCATGCTTCTCGCCTGAACTGTTTTATGGAATTTTTAAGTTGCTTGATGTTTTTATGCTGTTATACTCTGCCTGAGTTTAATGCTCACGATTTTTAATTGTGAACAATTTTTAGTTTTATGATTTTATTCTGTTTTATTTTGTAAGCTGCTTCAGGCAGTCTCTCTGGGGAGGCAACACAGAAATTTTCTAACCAAATAATAAAATTCTACTCTTCTGTCACCAAATATGTTTATAATGCATTTTCTGCTGGCTGCCGAGATAACTTTTCAATTGCTCTTTTGCTTTTAGATCAGTACTGAAGCTTTATCTGCTGTTCTACATATTATGATTTAAATTCTTTTTTATTTGTATGCTGGTGTGGGTGACAGTTGAGAATGCAGCTTATATTGCCCAAATTAAACGAATGTGCATCCAACAATATCCTTCAAATGTTTCTTAAGTCTTATCCTCCCAGCCAATGAGGTACAGTGTTTTCACAAGCCAGTGCTATTGCATCTGAACCTACAGGCCCATGACATAAAGTTAAACTCTGTGACCATCACCTCCGACACTACCCATTGTAATTTTTTTCACTTTTTAGTAGAGCTATCTGTGGGAGGAAAGGCAACATGGTATAGCCAATCTCATCAGATCTTGGAAGCTAAAGAGGGTCAGTACTTGGATAGGAGACCACCAAGAAAGACTCCTCAGAGGAAGTCAATGGTAAACCATCTCTGCTTCTCATTTATCTTGAAAGACTCTTGCTGTGGTCACCATAAGTCAGTTGTGAATTGACAGCACTTTACACACATAGTAGAGCTATCTACAATGTTACTATTTTAACATATTAGCAACACAAGTTATTAAGCTTGAAACAGTGGAGAAAAAAATTGGGTTTTTAAGGCACTACCTAACAGATATGGCTTTTATAAACATCTTTAAAATAAATAAATGGCATTTGAAGCAGACATGAAACACATACCAAATTTCTGAATCGATATTTATGACAAATCATGTGGTGGAGAGTGCCCTCAAGTCAAAGCTGACTTATGGCAACCCCCGGTGGTTTTCTTGGCAAGAAACTAACAGAGGTGGTTTGCCCCCGTCTGCCTCTAAAACCCAGGTCTTCATTGGAGGTCTCCCATCTGATTACTAATCAAGGCCAACCTTGCTTAGCTTCTAAGATTTGAGAGATCAGGCTTACCTGGGCTATCCAGGTCAGAGTAAGAAATACCATAGGCATCTCTTTATGAATCTCTTTTGCTTCCTAAAAGTATTCTTAAAAATTTTCACACCATCATTCCAAACTAAAGGAGAATGAAATCAAGAGAATAGCACAGGCCGTTAGCAGCGACTCATGTACTCAGGACCACAAGCTTCCAACTGCTCTGAATTGGCCACAACAGGGAACATAAAAAAGCTTGGAATCACTACCCCATTGTCACCTGCTCGACCATGAATAAAGAACTCGGCCCTTTTGGGTGGTAAAAAAGTAAACCAAACAACCCTGAGTACATACTGAAGTCTTTCTGATACGTAGAGTCATTAAATGAACTATTTTCTGGTGAAAATGTAAGGATTTGAGTAGGCTCAACAGGACATGGTTCTATGCGAGGTTTGGGGGGGGGGGGGTGTCCTTACTCCTACCCCGACTCCAGCTGCCAGGGCACCCACTGCTCCGTGCTATGGGCAGCGCCGGAATTTATCTAGAGGGCCGAGATTTCGCCTCTCCTCTGCATCTCTTGCAGCCTCCGGGAAAGCGGCTTCTGCGTGCTTGCGCCGCCGCCGTGTTCCAGCCTGCCTCAGCGCGAGGGGAAGGCAGGAGGGCGGGGGGAGCAAGACAAGCATCGCAACGCTACAGAGGCTCCATCTCGGGCTCATTGTTTCCCAGCCCTTCAGGTCTCAGGGAGGAAGGCGAACGGCCGCGCGTGTGAGAGGGAGGCGCGCAAGTCAGCCCGTGGCGCTCTCTCGCCGTAACCCCCCACGGAGCGCCAGGCGGGAAAACTCACGGGCCGCTGGGCCAAGCGCCACAGTCAACAATGGCGGCGGGGTTTCTGTGAGCCTTGCGAGGCCCAGCCAGCCTCTCTCTTCTCACACTCGCGCAGCCGAGCCAGGCGGCCCCTCTCCCCTCCTTACGGTCTCCGCCTCCGCCTGACTCGAAGCGAGCTGGGCGCGCAGAGCCTCCTCTACCTGGTTAAACTCCTCTCCCACATCGGCGTAAATGTCTATGTGGTCCACGCCGTCCGCCATATTCCACCTCTCCTCCTCCTCCTCCCCCACCGCTGCAGCAGTCAGCCCCGCCCGCCTCTCCCGCTGCCGCAGCCAGCCGCCGCCACAAGGGGAGGGGGCGCGGGGGTCGGGGAGAAGAGGCAGGCGTCACTTCCGGGGGAAAACAAGGGAGCTTCCGGTAATGGCCTTCGGCGCGCCAGTTGTGGCGGCGGGGGAGGGGGGGCGGCGCGGCGCTGTCTCCACCGACAGAGGCCGCGAGTGGCAAGACGAAGATCACACTATAAACGTTCGCCATTGCCCCTCCCCTAGATGTGACAGAGATCAGTTAGCCTCCCATGCGTCGCTGCTCCAATGTTATCATAGCCTCGGCTAGACAGCAACCAGTGGTGCTTTTCAGGGCTTACAGTCCTATGCTGCTTTACTCGGAAGTCCCACTAAAAATAAGGCTTGCCTCCAACTGAGTACACATGATTTCTGACTATTCTACATATGCTTAAACTGAGAAGTAAACTTCAGTGAGGTCACTTATCTCTAGTAAATATGTATAAAAATTGGTGGCTCTGCAGCTTAATCCTACACAAGTTTACTTGGAATTATCGAGCAAATAGTTTGAGTCGAGATTGTCTGGAGATACATCCCTGACCAGGGATTGAAATGTTGGTTAAGGACAGGGGTGACCCAGGTTTGAATCTCCAGTCAGAATTTCACAGGGTTACCTTACGCCAGTCACTATTTCTCAGTCTCACCTGCCTTATGGAGTTGATACGAAGATAAAATGGGACCACAGAAGAATAGTGTAGGCTGCCCTGAGCTTTCTGGAGGAAAAGCAGGATAAAAATATGCTAAATAAATACAGCTCTCCAATATAATGCCATGGAATTTTTATTAGCTAATACCTCAGTATATTACAAAACGCGCAATTAAGCTCTATACAGAGTGAGAGTAAATAAGAGTTAACTGTGCTGATAATAGTTGCTTTGAGGCACTTGTAATGAATTTATTTTCTTTATATTCAGGGCTTTTTTTCTGGGAAAAGAGGTGGTGGAACTCAGTGGGTTGTCCTCGGAGAAAATGGTCACATGGCTGATGGCCCCGCCCCCTGATCTCCAGACAGATGGGAGTTTACATTGCCCTCTGCGACTCACCTCTGGAGATCAGGGGGCGGGGACACCAGCCATGTGACCATTTTCAAGAGGTTCCGGAACTCCCTTCCACCAGCTGAAAAAAAGCCCTGTTTATATCCCATTGTCCTAGCAATTGGGAAAAACAAAGCACCTGGAATAGATGGGATACCCATACCAAATCTGTAGCTATTTCAAGCTACAGAAACTGAGTCCATCAAAATCTTAACAAGAATCTGTTATGGAAAGGAAAACGATGGCCCATAGACTACAAATCCTCAATCTACATTCCAGTTCCAAAAAAGGGATACTAAAGAGTGCAGTAACTATACGACTATCACGTTAATTTCTCATGCAAGCAAAGTAATGCTCAAAATTCTACAGCAAAGACTCTTAGCATTTATAGAGCGAGAAATGCCAGATGTTCAAGCTGAATTCAGAAAAGGACAAGGCATTGTGGAGACACCATTGCAATTTTACAATGGCTAATAGAACATACCCAGGGATTTCAGAAGAAAGACTATGATTTATAGATTACAGCAAAGCTTTTCAGTTTATGGAGCATGAGAAGCTCTGGATAGCATTAAAAGAAATAGGATGCCGCAACGTCTGATTGTTTTGATGTACAACCTAATCTGGACAAGAGGCTACTGTTAGAACAGAATATGGGAAAACAGAATGGTTTCCAGTTGGCAAAGGTGTCAGACGATGCATATCATCTTCCCACCTGTTCAACTTCTATGCAGAGCATATCATAAGGAAAGCTGGATTAGACTTAGATGAAGGTGGAGCGAAAATTGGTGGAAGGAATATTAACAGTTTGAGATATGCAGATGATGCTACATTACTGGCAGAAAATAATGAAGACTTGAAATGACTACTGATGAAGGTTAAAGGAGAAAGCACCAAAGCAGGATTACAGTGGAACATCAAGAAGACAAAAGTAATGATTACTGAGGAATTACACAGTTTTAAAGTTGACAGTGAGGAAACTGACAATGCTGAAATTGTTCAGGATTTTCTATTCCTTGGCTAAATCACCAACCAAGGAATCAGAAGAAGATTGAGTAGTACAGAGCACTAATTATATTTCACTCCATACTTCTGGCATTTTATGGCTTCTTGACAGCACTGTTTTTCTTCATCATTTTACTTAAAATGTTTGCTAGTGAGGATGCAGACTCAGAGTTTAGCTGATGAAAAGGGTTCTAGGCTGCAAAATTTTATACTGGAATGAAAAAAAAAGTTAGACTTTAAGGTGCTGCAGAACTGCATTTATTTTTGTTAAGAATTATAATCCTGGTTCATCTGAACTGTAGAAAAATACAGACTATTGGTAGAATAAATCTGAGGCTATGAATTCACTTAACCCTATTACATTGTCATACATTGTGTCAGAACTGTGGCTAGATAAAATCCTTACTCCAGTCTGCCTTCTGCAATTAGACAAAAGTCCATTGTTTCCAAAAAGCATTTAATGAAGAAAAAGATTATTATAGTCCACTGGCCTGAATGCAATATCCAGGTTGGTACATATGCATTGTTACCAATGCCAGGCAAAGCAAGAGATACATATTAAATATCATAGCTGACCCATCCTCCCCCCACAGTTCTCATAATATTCCCTTTGAAGCTGCAAAAGCGAAAGCTTCCCCAAGGCCGGTTCTTGGTGGAACGTCGGTAGCCAAAACAATGTGGGTCTGTGAGATAGCTGCCTGGGAACCTCTGCACCTGGGAAAGAAAGCACTGAACACTGAAATGATTAAATATGGAGTCGGTTAAGCATAGGTATACAAAAGAGAGTTCTGATCCTGACATTCTGCCCCCCCTAAGAAGCCCCCCCCCCGGTTTATGTGGATAGCGAGAGTGGAATGCTTTTACTAGTCTAGGGGCATGAACATGTACAGCACTGACCCACTCATCAAACCCAGAATCAAAGTCCTTCCACCTAATTAGGTAAAACAGCTGGTTTCGTTTAATTTTTGAGTCCAGTATTTGTTGTACTTCATAGTGGGTCTGGTCATCGATTAACGTTGGAATAGGGGGGCCTTTGATGTGCCACTGGTTATCTGTTGGAGCCCTTTTTAGGAGGCTGACATGGAAAGTATCATGCACGTAGCGTAGGTTCTTTGGCAAATCTAAAGCAACAGTCACTTTGTTGATTACTTTACGCACTGGGAAAGGTCCTAAGAACTTCAGAGCTAGTTTTCTGCTGGTTTGGGATAATTTTAGGTTTTTTGTGGATAGATAGACAAGATCGCCAGGTTGTAAATCCCATTCCGCCGCACGGTGGCGGTCTGCATATTTCTTGTAGTCCTGTTTGGCTTTGTCGAGGTGTTTTTTGATTTGAGCCCATTGCTGAGCTGCTTCCCCCCACCACTCGGTAACGTCTTGAGAAGCTGTAATAGGAGGGGGAAGCGCTTCAAACGGGAACGGCTTGAAGTGGAAGCCATAAATTACTTTGAAAGGGGTTTCTCCGGTAGACGCGTGTACACTGTTATTATAGGAGAACTCTGCTAACGGGAGCAAATCAACCCAATTGTCTTGTTGGAAGTTGATGTAGCATCTTAGAAATTGTTCTAATATCTGGTTAGTTTTTTCGGATTGTCCGTCTGTTTCTGGGTGGTGGCTTGAGCTGAGCCCTTGTTCAATTCCCAGTAGTTGCAAAAGCTCCCGCCAGAAGTTGGCAACGAATTGCCCGCCGCGATCCGAAATCACCTTGGATGGAAAAGAATGTATTTTCACAATGTTTTTCATAAAGATATCAGCTAGTTTTCTAGCGGAGGGAATGGTGGTACACGGTATAAAGTGTGCTTGCTTGGAAAACAAATCGACCACGACCAAAATACAATTATGTCCTTTAGAGGGAGGTAGGTCAGTAATAAAGTCCATAGAAATAATCTCCCACGGTCGACTTGGCGTTTCTAAGGGTTGTAAAAGCCCCGGCGGTTTGCCTTTTCGGGATTTGGCGCTGAGACAGATGGGGCAAGAGGCTACGTATTGGGAAATGTCTTTGCGCATGCCTGGCCACCAGAATTGGCGTTGCACCAAGTGCAGCGTTTTTAGGTAACCGTAGTGTCCCGCTGTGGGGGCATCGTGACATCGTTGTAAAACATCCTTTCTCAGACATTTAGGCACATAAAAATGGTTTCCCCAAAGCCATTCCCCCGTGGCGGATTGTTGTAGTTTGTCTTTGGGCGCCTCCCCCCCCTCCTTCTCCACTTCGGCTTTCAGCTTTTCTCTCCACCCCTGATCGGGTGACGGGGAGGGCTTAGCACGGCTGCGCGTAGTCATCACACCCCCTAATTGCGTAGGCGAAAACACCGTGTCGACTGTCTCCTCCCTTTTGCTTTTATGTTGGGGCATGCGTGATAAAGCGTCAGCGAGGAAGTTAGTTTTGCCTGGTAGGAAGTTTAATGTAAAATTGAACTTCGAGAAGAATTCCGCCCATCGCAATTGTTTGGCGTTTAGTCTGCGAAGGCTGCGCAGGGCCTCTAAATTTTTGTGATCCGTCCAGACTTCGAACGGATGTCGGGCTCCTTCTAGCCAATGTCTCCAATTTGTGAGCGCCGCTTTAACAGCGAAGGCTTCCTTCTCCCACACATTCCAATTTCTCTCTGCTTCAGAAAACTTTCTAGAAAGGAAGGCGCAAGGTTTAAGATTCCCGTCCTCTCCTCGTTGCAATAACACACCCCCAATTGCCATATCGCTGGCATCGACCTGTACTATGAAGGGGCGGTTTTCATCGGGGTGTTGTAGGACGGGTTCTGAGACAAATTGCTCTTTTAACTGATTGAATGCTGCCTCGCATTCGGGTGTCCATGAAAGCTTTGCACCAGGTTTCTTTGCTTGCTCCCCCTTGTCTTTCGTTTTTAACAGTTCAGTTAAGGGGAGCGTGGTCTGGGCGAAATTAGCAATGAATTCTCTATAGAAATTGGCAAACCCTAGAAACGACTGCAATTCTTTTCTGGTGGAGGGGACTTGCCAATTTAATACCGCTTGTATTTTTTCTGGGTCCATTTTCAAGCCCTCTGACGATATACAATAGCCCAGATAATTGAGTTTTGTTTTGTGGAACTCACATTTGGAAAGTTTAATAGGCAGTTTGTTATTCATGAGTGTAGTTAGGACCTTTTGTACAAGTTCCACATGTTCCTCCTCCGTTTGCGAGTAAATCAACACATCATCAAGATACACCACTACACCCTGGTACAGAAATTCATGTAGGACTTCATTGATCATGGACATGAAAACTGACGGGGCGCCAGTCAAGCCGAAAGGCATTACTAAATATTCATATTGTCCGAGTGGGGTATTAAACGCGGTTTTCCATTCATCCCCTTCTCGGATACGGACATGGAAGTAAGCATCTTTTAAATCCAATTTAGTAAAGATCTTACCTTGGGCCACGACGTTGAGTAGATCTTTGATGAGTGGAATGGGGTAGGCGTTGCTAGCGGACACAGCGTTCAGTCCCCGAAAATCAGTACACAGTCTCAAGCCCCCATCCTTCTTTTTCACGAACAAAACTGGGGCTGCATGGGGACTATTAGCTGGGCGGATGAACCCCCTTTGCAAATTGAGATCAATGAACTTCCGAAGTTCGTCTCTTTCATTGGGGCTCATAGGGTATAACCGACCCTTTGGTAGTGAAGCCCCTGGTAAAATTTCCACAGCACAGTCTGTCCTCCTATGCGGAGGGAGAGTATTGGCCTCTTCTTCTGTGAAGGCTTGAGTGAATGCCCTATATTGTTTAGGTATTTGGTTAATTTCTTCTTGGGTGAGTAGAGCTGAATCAGATATAGTGGGATTCCTTCCCCAGTTTTGATCCCAACGATGATTTTTGCAAGATTCATGGGTGAAAGTAATACTCCCTTCTGCCCAATCGATGTGGGGGTTGTGATCACACAACCATCGGCTTCCCAGTATCAGGGGATATTTAGCTGTGGCACTAATGACAAAGGATCTGATTTCCCAATGTGATCCCATGCCGGTTATGATCGGAGCAGTCTCTGTGGTAACCGGATTCATGTTAGTGCCATCCATTTGTTCAAAAATGACAGGTATATCCAAATCTTTCACTGGAAGTACTAGTCCATTAACTAAGGCAGGTGCAATAATATCTCTAGAACAGCCCGAATCAATAAGGGCTTGCACACGGATGTGCATCTTCTTGTCCGCATTTACTAACGTTACAGGAATGAACAGTATGGACCCCGGGGGTCGGTTTAACACCGGACCAGACTTACGTGGGATCTGCCGTTTGGGTCCTTTTACGACAGATCCATTTCGTTTCCCGACTCCGGGCTCTCGGGATTTCCTTCCCCGATCAGGGCTGTTTGATCGTCTTCGGTGATCTCCTCCAACTCCAGTCCTCTATCTGGGAAACTTTTTCTGGGCGCTCCCCTACTCCTCGGGGCAGCTCTGGGTACCGGAGAAGGACGCGGCAGCGCCGGGCTGGTTAGGGCAGCTGGGCGTCGTAATTGGAGCGGAGGTCTTTGGACAGGCCGATATGGGCATTGCGCTGCGAAATGGCCACCCTGGCCGCACTGTAAGCACAATCCCTGTTGCCATCTAGCATCTCGCGCTCCCCGGGTGGCATATCCAGTTCCCCGGCTCCCTCTCAGAGACAAAGGTGTGGAGGAGCGTCTTTGACTCGGGGGTTGCTGATGTTGTTCCGCTAGGCGAACTTCCAAGAGTCTATTTTCCACTTCGCAAGTCAACTGTATCCATCCTAAGAGTGTAGGCGGATTGTCTTGCATGAGCACTCGGTCTAGTAATTTTGGATTCAATCCTTGTTTATACAAGATGATCTTGGTGGACTCCTCGCACCTCGGGCATTTGGCAGCGAGCTGTCGGAATTGTGTGGCATAGTCTCTAGCCGACATGCTGCCTTGCCTAATTGCTTGCAACTCCGTTCTAGCCCGAGTTTCCTCCAAGGGATCTTCATATTGCGCCCGAATAGCATCCACTAGCCCTTGGAGAGTTTCTAACTCGGGGGCCCCCACATTATATAGTCCCACATACCAGTCAGCCGCTTTACCTTGGAGACGCGATCCCAGATGCTCTATCTGGCTGGCTTCGCTTCCAAACAGGTGTCCCCAACGATTAAAAAATTGCACCACTTGTACCAGGAAAAATCCCAATTTGGAAGGGTCTCCATCAAAAGTAGCGTCCAGTTTGACCCATCCCATGGGTAAATCTTGTCTGGGGGTTTGGTCTGGCATGGGATAAACGTCCATTGGCCCCAGTTGCAGCGGAGGCTGGCGCGGGTGGGAATGCGGTTGAGGTTGGGGGACCGGTTGCCTTGGCGTTGGCTGCGGGTGCAGAGGTTGTAGAGGCGGAGGGGCCACCGGCCCCGTTAGCGGTATCGACCCCGGAGATGGCAGGGGTCCCCTGGGTGTCGGCTGGCGCGGCGTCGGTCGGGTTGGCGCTGGTCGGGTGGGGCGAGGTCCCCTCGGCGAGGTCTGTGTTCCTTGAACCACCTGCGGCGTAATCGGTTGACTTGCTTGAGTTGTCGGTGGGTAAACTATAGGGGAGGTCGGCCCGCGTGGTTGTGCCGGCAAAGTTCCTGGAACCACCGTCGGTGTGGTGGGCTGACTCGCTTGGGTGGTTGGTGGAGGAATTATAGGGGAAGCCGGTCTGCGCGGCGGTTCTTCCTCCTCCTCCTCCGTCTCCTCGCTGCTGCTGGTATCAGTGGTTGCGGGCTGGTCTGGGTACCGGTCGTCCGGACACGGTTCACCACCTTCTCCCGTCAAGAGGGATCCCCCTCCAGTGGCCCCAATCTCCTCACCCGTTTCCGACGGTTGCTGCGGCCATATCTGTTCTTGCAAGTTAGCCAGACTCTGGCTAATGCCAGACAGGCCCGTTGGCGGGGCCCGGTCTCTGTCTCCCGCCACTAAAACTGAAAGCAGATGTCCAGCGTTGGCTAGACTCTCTTCCATATTCTGTAGTCTATTCTCCAATCTCTGTACTCTGTCTGTGGACTGCTGCGGATCCCCCGTATCCCCAGTAGTTGGAGGGGTTGTCGGGTGGTCTGTGCTCAGCGTCTGTTGCCACGGCAGGGGTGCTTCCACCCCTTGTTCCTCCTGCGACCGCGCAGCAAGTACACCTTTGGTTAATCCAGTGATTGCTGAAATCCCAGAATCAATGGCAATGGTTCTACTCTGGAGCTGTGCCCATTGATGCTCTCCAACATCTGGCTCCCCCGCTCTCGGGGTGACTTCGGCATAGTCCCAGCTCAGAGCACTTCGTTGGGAAGTATCCCCTTCCGTTCGCTCGGCCGTCCGGTTCCAGAACAGCCATGGACGGCCCTCAGCTTGCTCCGGTATAGACCCCAGGCTACGCCGGCTATCCAACTGTATTTGGGTAAACATCGCGCTGATCCTCCGCTCCCTCGTCTCTCTGGGCCGGGCGCCCCACTGCGTCGGGGTCGGCACGCTGAACAATGGAACGGCTGATGCGCTGGGCCTCGTTCTCTCCGTACTGGGAGCGAGGGTAAAAATAGTTGTAACCGTGGACCCTTGTCTCCTTGGCACAACTTGAGAAGATTCCGAGCCTCGAGGACCGGGAGAGACATACGGATCGAACAAAGGGTCCCGAGGTGGGACAGCTTTGGAGTCCGTTTGATCCGGTTGAGGCATTGGAAAGAGGATTGGTAACAAAATGTCAGAACTGTGGCTAGATAAAATCCTTACTCCAGTCTGCCTTCTGCAATTAGACAAAAGTCCATTGTTTCCAAAAAGCATTTAATGAAGAAAAAGATTATTATAGTCCACTGGCCTGAATGCAATATCCAGGTTGGTACATATGCATTGTTACCAATGCCAGGCAAAGCAAGAGATACATATTAAATATCATAGCTGACCCATCCTCCCCCCACAGTTCTCATAATATTCCCTTTGAAGCTGCAAAAGCGAAAGCTTCCCCAAGGCCGGTTCTTGGTGGAACGTCGGTAGCCAAAACAATGCGGGTCTGTGAGATAGCTGCCTGGGAACCTCTGCACCTGGGGAAGAAAGCACTGAACGCTGAAAGGATTAAATATGGAGTCGGTTAAGCATAGGTATACAAAAGAGCGTTCTGATCCTGACACATTGTACCTACAGTAGATGTCTCTATCATTCTCCAGTCCAAACACAAACCTGATGCGGGAACAAAGAATGACATGTCATTCCTAAGAATTGTTGTCTGGGAATAAACCTCATTGAATAAATCTGAGTAGGATTCTGTTTAGGATTGCTCTCTTAGGTCTCTTTCACATAGGAATGGGATTTGGGGGTTTCTCCATTGCTGAATCAGCTGCAGATAAAGTGCAGCAGCAACAGGGCTTCTGCATGGCTGGTCTCCCTACAGTTTTCTTGCCCCCGTCTCCTGGGGGTGGCCACCCCTTTCTCCTGGGCCACCAGGTCTTTTGCAATTATTAAAAAGAGATTGGCACAAGTATATTGTTATATTGGTATGCCATTGTAACAATAGGTGTAGCATGTCACCTGAATTACCATCTTTCCTTTTTAATAGTAAGTCTCTAGGTCCTTCCCTTGCAAATTTATACCATTTTTGTAAGATTTCCCCAAAGGAAGGATCTAGAGATTTACTCTCTTTTAAAAACAAAATCTGGGAATTCAGAGAACACACTACGTCTTTTGTTAGAATGGCACATCAATATAATGATATTCTAGTGCTGATTTTAAAAAAAAAACAGACCCCGGGGGTAAGAAATGGCTGCCGCAGAGACAGGATCAGGGAAAATGGCTGTCATGTGGGCCAGAAGATCCAAATTTACTGACCTACACAGCAGCCTTCCAAGCTTTACTGCAACCTTTCCCAAAACTTCAGAGCAAAATAGGTGTGAGAAAGATCAGAGAAAGGCCAAGAAAACCCCAGAGGAGCATGAATGCACCACGATGTTGTGAGGAAACGGGTAGGAAAAACCACTTCCCCAAAATATTGAACTTTGGGCAGATAACCTGTGTCAAAGGGCCCTTGGTTTGCAACAGCCAAAATAACAACAGAGTTTTGTGCCTTCACGACTAACAATTTTATGGTGACATAAACTTTTGAAAGCCAGATCCCACTTTGTCAGAGGAACTTGACTGCCCACTTCATCCAGGCCCACCATACAGAAGTTGACATAAAATTTACTATACTAGAAGTGGTCAGAAATAGGGAAGGTATATTCACGGGGACTCAGTAGTTACAGAGAGAAATGTTTGGGATATTCCACCTGGACACTTTAATTCCAAAAGGCTTGAATAGTGAGCTTGATTTGTCTTGTTTCCTTTAAGACCAGAATTGTTAGCATATAATATGGTAATTAGCTGTGATATAAAGAGGAGAGGTACTATAGGGATGTACGGACATTGTAGCCGTCGCGTTCCTTCCATGCACGTCCAAAACCTAGATGTGTGAAATGGATTGTAAGTATACCTTATGCATTTGGTAATGAAGGAGAGTGGGGTTTTATAGAACAACTGAACAACTATGTATATTGTTTATTCATACAGAATTATGGCCCCTGAGAAAGCTTGGAATAAGGAAACAATTCCTGCTGGCGTTTTGTTGTGCTAATTAAACGTCTTGGATATGATATAAAGTAGGATATTTTCCACACCGACCTTATACAGCATCGTTGAATTGAGGATTACATTCTTTGAGACTTGGAAAACGTATCACTCATCTTACTGTGAACACCACGGACCTTGGAAAGGGACTTGCATTCTGCAGAGACTCACACAGCCTTATCCTTCCGGGCGTGTTATGATTAGATGATACTGGTTATGTGCAATTCTTTACTATAACAGCCGATGGGAGTATGTGTATATATTAATGCTTTGCATTATTTGTATGTAATTTGAGAAAATATATTTATTGCTACTTAGAATGTTAGCACTTTGCACTTTGCATGAAATTGATTTACAGCTTAATATATGTACTTGCTGAATTGTTGACTGTTGTTCATGTTTTGAGAAGAGGGACCTTTGTATTTAGTACGTGTGCCAGTCCTTCCTGTTGCCTTTTTGTTGTTGTTAGGTCTCCTTACCCTCCCAACGAGAGGGGGAGAACCCAGCAGTCACCTGGGTGGTGCGATGACATCACTTCCATTGTCACTGCTCAGGGGAGGTAGGCCAGGTCCATCAAGCTGCCTAGGGCTTCCCAGGGGCATGTCGGCAAGATGGGAGGCGCATGCACCCTTTAGGGCCTGTCTCAGACTTTGGAGCTCCTCTCTGAGTGTGTGGAGCAGTTCGGAGCCTCCGGGCCTGGTCTGGCAGCAGCTGCCCCAGCAAGCCCAGTTTCCTCATTCTGGGGATCCCCTTAAGGGATCTGAGGAGTGAGGCATGGCAGGTGTATGCTCAGCTCAGGTACTGTTGGGACATCCTCGCTTCCTGGTGGCAAGGGATTAACACAGAGGTGTGTGCCCATGTAGCATTCCACTGTCATCCCACAGTTCCCCCCTCAGCAGGCGGGCTGAAGGATGGGGGTTCATTGGCTGACAGGTGAGTCAATCAATGCTCATATCCATGCCCCATGCTGCACCAGTGATCTCTAAACTGTGAACCAATAAAGTTGTGGCCTTTCTTAACTCCAGCCTGATGTCTGGTGTTCTCTGTCATCTCTTCCCGCCTGTCCACTCTCACTGTCAGCTGGGTCCACAAAGTAACTATTACAATGACACAAATATACAAAAAGTTAAAGAGCTCTTATTGACACTAATTTATAAATCTAATATCTGTGAATTACTGTGATCCCTGCACATCTGTGTGAAGAATTTGGTCTCTACATGAGTGCTACAGCATGTTTGCAGCATATGATCAGGTAAGAGGCTCTAGATTATATATCCTCAGTCTCCACATAGCAGAGGCAAGAGAGATTTTTCTGCCTGAGAGCAGAATAAATATAAGGTAGGTTCCCAAATCAATTTTTCCCCTCTCTAAATAAAAATTCTAACAAATGCAAAATTATCAGAACGCAGACTCTTTTGCCAGGCTTTCAACTGTTTCTCAACCTCATTCTCCAGCGCACAGAGTTCAGAAAAAGATCCAGCTGAACCTACAAACGGCTCATTAAATCCTAGAAGAGCCCCACTAATCTTGGTCTCTGAACTGGTATAAGTCAATACCTGTATTATGGAGGCTGAGTGACAGTATTATTAATTCAACAACTAACTAGAATGGAGCTTTTCACAAATACGACATTTCAAGTTTGGCTCTACCCTGCAGTTTCTGGAAGGGATATTGTCAAGGTTGCTAGGAGAAAAATTAAGAAGCCATGAGTTGTGGAATAGAAGGAATCCTTCCCCTTGAGAGAAAGAAGGAATTTGCCCCCAAAGGAAAAGATAGTAAAGTTAAGTGGTTGACTTAACTTTAGATGTATGCAATATGCCAGCCAAGGTCCCTAGCGCCACAGTGCACCTTTTATAAATGAATCAGAGCAGTATTGTCTGATGGGGTATATTTCCAGTTCCTGGTTTCAAAACACCATTTCAGATTACTCTTGGGTACTGAATCACATTCCAAACAACAAAAAATTAAACACTTTTAAATAAAGCATCATTATGTAGTTAAAATCAGTAAGTGTAAGTTTGGCCCGTGAGACTCATGGGGGAGGGAAATCCCCCAATTCTGTTCCCAATTCTTTCCCCCATTTCTTTCTCCCATCCCCTTTCAACTTTCTCTTTCTAGCCCTTTCTTCTCTTTGTTTCCCTCTACCCCATTTTCCACTTTTTCTCCCCAGCCCTTTCTTCTCTTTCCTTCCCCATTGCAGTTGCTGCTTTTTCTCCCAAACCTGCTCTCAGGTCAGAATTGCCTAAACCCAGGCTCCACTACTTTGGTTGCTGAGCATCCCACAAATGCTGACTGTGGTCTTGTGAGATTTCTTGAGTTCTCAGTCAGCATTCTCCGTTGGGGGCAGGAGAATATAGTGGGGATAATAAAAACATACTTTGTAAACCTCTCTGAGTGGGCGTTAAGTTGTCCTGAAGGGCGGTATGTAAATCGAATGTTGTTATGTTGTTGTTATGAAATAAGCTAGGCAGATGTTCAACCAGAAAAAAATTTATTGAAGAGAAATAAAAAGGCAAAAGTAAAGAAATCACACACAGCACAATACAAGGCTAAGAAAATCAGAGAGGAAAGGAGGGAAAAGCAGTTTTGGGGAAGGCGATAGTTACCAGTCTTGAAGACAGAGGTTCACGAAGGCAGCAGCAAAATGACCAGCATTCCACGAGGAGAATAAGGCCCAAATGGATTTGGGGATGCGTAGATGAATCCAGAACACACACACACACATACTGGTAGCTAGGGAATCCAATTATAGGGCAAAATGCTCCCTAGGGCAAGCTGATGTCTTTGCCCCCCCAAAATGACTTGATGGCTGCTTCTAGAGGCAAACAAGAGAGCTGAGAGCCTTAATGGCAATTCCCGAGGAGGGCTATAGGTGTGAATGCTGCTTGATGACCCCTTGAGTACCGGATGGGAAAAGCTACCAGGTTTGTTAAATAGCTTTAATTAGGGTAGATGGGTGAGGGGAAGTCAGGTTGGGCATTGACGGGGTGAGTCAGGAGCTTCCTGAGAACCTCATTGTCCTAAGTCATGCAACTCTCCAGGACAAGGAGGGGGCTCCCGGTTAGTCAGCCGCTCTGACTCACATTCTGGTAATTTTCCAGACTCCTGCCCGGCTGGCACCTATTTTGTTTTACTTCAGGCCTGGCAGTGTGTTGCACTTACGCTATATGAAGAAGGGTGTTTTTAATTTCATATCCATAAACTGCCCTTGAGCAGGAGGAGGGGTCTGACTGCTAACAATAATAGTAATTGTTCTGCTATTGTTTTCTTCCCCCCCCCTTCCCTGGTAGCTGCAAAGGAGATTCACCTATGGCCACTCTGAAGATTCTCTTTTGAGCTGGATTAAAACAGGTTTATTTTAATCTGGTTTAAAAGGGGAAGTCACCAGAATGGCATGAGTTGTGCTTGTAATGAGCACAATGTTGTGGACACGCCCTTTAATGTGGGGGCTTCCTGCTTTCCATGCAAGGAAAATTCCCAAGTGGAAACAGTAATTTTTTTCCAGCATGCCCCAGACTGAAAGTTTCTCACACTGAAATGCCAAGACAGATAAAGCTGTATACCAACTGCACTGACTCCAGTACTTTTCATTAGACAAAGATTAGGCTGATCACAAGCCATTAAGGATAAATAAGAAAACTTCTATTGCTTATCATCAATTAACCAGCTATTCAAGAATCTAGGATGAACAGTAAACCATCTTTTCACTTGGCACAGGAATACCATGTTCCATATATTTTATTTTATTTTTTTAATTTTATTACACTTCTAGACCGCCCTTCCCATCAGACAGGCTCAGGGCGGTGTAACAACATACGATTTTTACATAAAGATTAAAAGCAATAAAAACATTATAAAAACATTAAAACATTATTCCATATACAATTAAAATTGGCGGATATAAATATTAAAATACAGCATTTTAGACGCAGGGCTTGGTTCTTGCATCATGCCCTGCGTCACACTTTATGAGCTCCTGCATGGGTGGTGGATGGTCTTCAGTGGTATGGCCGGCGAGAGGACAGCCTAGCCCCCACCAAATGCCTGGTGGAACATCTCCGTCTTGCAGGCCCGGCGGAAAGATAACAAATCCTGCTGGGCCCTAGTTTCCTCAGACAGAGAGTTCCACCAGGTCAGAGCCAGGACCAAAAAGGCCCTGGCTCTGTTAGAGGCCAGGCAGACCTCCCTGGGGCTTTAAAAAAAAACTGTTCATACAATTTAAGTGGAACATTTTCTGGAAAAACAAACTAGCGGCTTTGCGTGGCTGCCTGCATCTGGCAAGTAAAAGCAAAGGTGTGACTAACCTGACATAAACCTCGTTCCCTGCCCTCAAGTAAGGGTTGCGGTAATTCAGCAAACAAGTTGATTCAACTCAAAGCATGCTCTGACCAGAAAGGACTGGTAGTATCTCCTCATGAAGGATATCGGGTTTCTGAATGAACACGTGCCAAGAGGAAGGCCACTTTACAGCTCCAGTTTACTTTTTCCAGAGACATCACATAAAAGACCTTGGCTGCCTGTCTGTCGTGTACTGATAAGAAACTGGATAAAGCTGTGAATTTATAATCTGAGGAGTGCCATTTTTCTATTATCTTCAGTCCTCATCTGTGTAATTTCCCTTTTTTCCAATTAGCTTAAAGCAGCATATATGGTTCTCCCTGCCTTTATTTTCATAAGCCCGCTACGATGCAGGTTAGGCTGAGCAGAAACAAGTTCTACATTCTAGCAGACTAGTGATACTGGCAAGTCAAGAATCACTTTCTCTCTCCTCTTTAGCAGCTGGTATGTTCAGATCTAGGATTTCTTAGAACTTGCATCTTGCTGACTTCTAATACTAATATACAACTTCATCACATTTAAAATTTCATTATTTTATTATTTATTCCTCCCCCGTTATTACTATTAGGTTATTCACATTGTAGGTATTTGCACTTACATTCAATTCAATCTTATATTTAATATTGATCAATCGAAATTGTGACAAATCTATAGGGCTTGGTTTAACTCTTTAGCATAAAAAATAAGCCTTGGTGAGGAAGCATCTGTGTGGTGTTTATAGGCAAAGAGAAGTCCTACTTGCCAATCTTTTAGAGTGTGAATCACCATGTAAATTATCCAATAGACATTGTTGTCACATTGTCATTGTACATCACTGCAACTCGTGGCATTCTAGGGATGCTGTGGGCATAGCTATCGGTGTTACTACATTAGCTCATGATGACTATATTATGTTGGCTGCCTGATTCAACAGAACCATAAGAATATTCTATCAGGTAAATTTTTATACTACATACAATAATTTGATCATTCACAAATAATTTATGATGTACATTTAGATTTTGTTGGAACTCCAATTACCAAAACGGCAAAAGACAATCCCTATAGATGCTTATGAAACACCAACCTCAAAGCTGGTGACAATGAGGACCAAGGAGAACAGCTGAGGTTAGCTTCTGCTCCCTTTATTGTGATGCTACTGACCTCTGTATCCCACAATACTTTCATCCCTTGGCATTCAACCTGGACAATTACGTTATAGCAATAATTTGCCTACTCATCAGCTTAGGAAGTTGTCCATCCCTGTTTTAAACTTTATCACGAACATTTTTGCTAAAATGTCCTAAGATTTTTTCCATCAATTTATGCTACAAGATTATAATGTATACATCCTCCGGGAAATGAATTATAAGAGTTTAAACAATTTCTCTTAATACTTTTGTAGGAGAAATGTTAACATGCTCATCTATTGTAAGATAAAAATATCAGTAGACACTATCTGTATAATGACTCTGTAGTGATTTGTTTATAGATCCCCCCATTAAGTTCTCCTGATCCAAATGTTATTACTTTCCCACCAAGGAGAGGGTTGTAACATTTTTTTAGTTTCATTTTTCTTAAGGGCGACATTCCCATAGCCCTTCTTTTTTTTATATAACCCAGTTCCTCTCTCACTTTGTCACTATAATAAGAACTGATCTCATGTACAATATAATTTTAGCTAAATCAACATTCTGACCATCCTCCATTTCCTCCAAGCAGCAAAAACTTTTAAAAAGTATGCTAGCAATAGTCCTTACAAAGAACAAAAGCTTCTCTTTTAAGAAAGGCTTGTTATTTTTTTCCTCTGTAATAATTTTGGGTAGATTTTTTTTTACTGATCTTATTAAAAGATTTCATTATTTAGGGCTTTTGAGTAACCAACTTTCCATTGATCTTTTATTTGCTTTTTGTTGCATTAATACACAGTGCCAAGTCTTTTGTCTTCATAGGCTGCATCCTCAAGCAACAAAACTGATGTGGCATTAAACATTCATTGCAGCAGATATTATTATGACTAGTTAACTAACTACATATATTAGAAACATATTTGAAAATATATAAAAATTATTATTACAATGTTACTTACACATTAGCTCTTCACTTTACCTGTCTAGTTACATGACTTTTATGTACATGTAATGTGCTTTTATAAACCCATTCATTCTAATTAAATTCAATTAATTAAACCAGCATTTTTGGCAGAGCTTTCATATGCTAATTTAGGGCCAAACTAAACAAGACATTGGAGATCCAAAACTGGTTCTCTCTTTTCTTAAGCATCTGTAAATAGCAGTTGTGGTATGGAGGAAGAATAAATTGGCTTAGGACTACAGCATTGAGGGAAGGAGTGACAGTGTAATCCTAAATACAATTATACTTACGATTGCCACGTTGCCTAGCCTGGCAACCAGTAGGAGACTCGGGCGGATGGGGGACATGGAGGTATGGCTGACAGTGACGGCATGACATCACTTTTGGGGAAACATGAAAGTGATGTCATGCCCTTGCTGACAGCATTTTTCCCCACTTGCCACTGAAGTGCCAGTAGGCGTATGGCAACCCTAGTTACACCCGTTCTAAGTCCATTGGAATCAGTGGATTTAGAAAGGTGTAACTATATTTAGGAGACTGAAGCTTCTCCCTGCCCAATTTTTCCATTATAAATTGGCTCCTATAACAGCTATTGGCGCTAACAGGAAAAAATATAGGCACTGAACTCCTATGTCCCCTAGAGGGGATAGGTTTACTCCATTAACTGGCATGTGAAACAGAGCCAAACATTCCATTAGTTATGTTTGTAGATAATGAACTCTGAACATTTGGACTGTGCACTTTGTTGCGTCTCAAGAATCTACAGCCACTCTGCTGAACATAGAATTAGAAATTCCAGCAGATGCACAAGCCTCCATGGAAACAATTTATACAAACACTAATTATTGATACAGGTGTGTTTGGAATGGAGCATCTTGTGATAAATCATCTGATCCTGTCTATAAAATAGTTATAAAGAATGTCAACCTTTCCTTTTCAACACTCCTATGATCAAATGATCTTGAGCAATGACTAATAGAATAATAAATAGTGTCAATTAGCAAACTATAGGCTAATGGAAGCTGGCCAAAGTTTACCAGGATAAGGTTTTTTTGGAGGGTGGGGGGACTAGGAAAGATGAGACCCAATTCTTCCTCTTGCTCACATGCATGTCTCTTCCCCCTTGGAGCAGTAAAACAGAACTCCTCCAAGCCCTTTTGATTGACACACCCAAGGTTAAAAGAAACAAGGCTGTTTCCCTGGTACTCCTCCCAGTGGCTCCTGTGAGATATCCCAAAAGGGGAGGGGATGACAGCCCACTGCTGTGGCATCAGGTAGAGATTGGCAACAGTGTTCTCTTGGGGCCATGGCAGCTGGAAGATAATGTAAAACCTGACATGATCTCTGTATTTTACAGATTCATGTATGGATATTGTTCAACAAAGTGATTGGAAAAGAAAAGTTATAACTAGGTACTGAGGGGACATGTTACCTTGCCACAGAATTGTAGTACTAAAACAGAAAGCAGATAAGTAGAAGAGAATGTCAAAGATTGCAAATCCTGTATTTGCCAATTGCCATAATATATAAACATGCTTTCCTTCTCTTGGCATTATGGGCTCCTTCAGGAGGAGGTTGTTTTAAACATTGCAGGATATGGGTGGGGGTGACAATGTCTTCTCATGGAACTGGAATGTTCCCAAGAATATAATAAGTAAAAGACAGCCCTTACATCTCTTTTAAAGATACTATAGAAGAAATTAGTTTAGTGAATGAATGAATGAATGAATGAATGAATGAATGAATGAATGAATGAATGAATGAATGAATGTGCACAAACACAGATTTCTGAAATTATTAAAGCTTACCTTCCCCTCCTCCCACACAGTCATGAAGCATGAAGTCATAAGGCACTCCCATGCATACAAACTGAACTAACACTGTTATTCTGAAGACTAAAGAACAATCAAGAAGAAATCTATATGGCAAATCTGTTAAATGGTGAATGATAATATCTGTTTCTGGATTAACAACTGGACAGAAGCTATCTTTCAGTGTAAATTTAACAAATATGCAGTTTCCATTTCCATATTCCAGTTTTTCTCTGTATCTTGTTATGCTCTTACACCTCTAAATATAATTTTGGGAACAGAACATGGCTGA
This sequence comes from Eublepharis macularius, assembly GCF_028583425.1. Classification (NCBI taxonomy): domain Eukaryota; kingdom Metazoa; phylum Chordata; class Lepidosauria; order Squamata; family Eublepharidae; genus Eublepharis; species Eublepharis macularius. Next base: position 63,509,120 of record NC_072798.1, read on the forward strand.
GGCTCTTCCTCTAAGTGTTTCAGTTAGACCAAATTGATATGGCTTTTACTGCTGTGTTAGAGAATGAAATCTCAAAAGTCTGTGGATAAAGGAATTTGGCTGAAGAATTTGGTTATAAAATTTTGATTCTTCAACCTTCTAATAATTATAGAGAGTTGACTGTTTCACAAAACATATTTTTTATGCTGATAAGTAACAGTTATAAAAATATCTCTTTAAATTGCAGCAGGGAGGTGAATCATCTTGTTTAAAAGCAAAGTTAACATCAGCCTTGACACAAAAATGTCCTGATGTGCTCTTATTACCAGAAACTCCTCTCGAATGCAATTTATCCAGTCTTGAAATCTAAAAGATTTGACAAGCAATTTTACAGCTCCAGGCTTATCAAAAGCTAGATGAATGGCATTCCACTAATCAGAGATAGAAAATTCTGACATAGAAGTTTAGCCTTTGGGCAGATATATCTTTATTAAAGGGGGAAAGGAATACAATTGTTATTAACAATTGTTACAATTATTGCCCCCCTGTATCGATTAGAACTCTCATCTATTGTACTAAAACTTCTGGATGACTTTTCAAAGGGGAAGGGTGGGGGGGGGTGATTTTAATAATCAGCCAAAGAAAATTCAAAATTATTCCCCTTACAAAAATTAGTGAAACAATCAGATCTCCAGGGTATTTTAAGAAATCTCCATCCTCACAAAAAAGATTATACCTATTGCTCACATGTACACAACAGCTATTCTTGTTGAGATTATATTCTAACTTCCTTAAACTAATCTTCAAATATTTCATAGGCAGAAATAGGTTTTTTGTCAGACCACACATGGAACTCTTTCTTGTTGAAATTCAAAGAGGATGACTGTTCAGGATCTAACTAGAAATCAGAATCATAGAATCATAGACCTGGAAGGTACCCCAAGGATCATCTAGTCCAGCCCCCTGCACAATGAAGGAAATTCACAGCAACCCCTCAGTCTCCCAGTGACCCCTGCTCAATGCCCAGAGAAAAGTAAAAAACTTTCAGGATCCTTGGTCAATCTGGAGTAAAATTCCTTCCTGACCCCAAAATGGTGATTGACATTACCCTGGGCACTGCTGTCAAATGGCCTCCAAAGAAGGAGGATAAAAACCTCCAAAGAAGGAGAATCTACCATCTCTGGAGGAAGATTGTTCCACTGAGAAACTGCTCTATCTGTCAGGAAGTCCTTCCTAATGTTTAGCTGGAAACTCTTTTGGTTTAATTTTAACCTCTTGGTTCTAGTCCAACCTTCTGGGGCAATGGAAAACAACTGTCCTCCATCCTCTGTGACAGCCCTTCAAATACTTGAAGATGGCTATCACATCATCTTTCAGTCGTCTTGTCTCCAGGCTAAACATACCCAACTCCTTCCAGACACCATCATTATCATTGTAGCCCTCCTTTGAACACATTCCAGCTTGCTAATATCCTTCTTAAATGGCAGTGACCAAAATGGAACACAGTACTCCAAATGAAGTCTAACCAGAGCAGAGCAAAGAGATACCATCACTTCATGTGATCTTCACTGTACTTTGGTTGATGCAGACCCAAATCACATTTTCCCTTTTCAGCTGTGGCTAAATAAAGTTGTTCACTGATGTAATATCTGATACACTTGCCATAGAATTTAAAGATTATTTTAAAGTACCAATAGTCTGGAATGCTGTTAAAAAAAAACAGGGAGGGGGATTCAATGCCCAGTAATTTTGCTCAGAGTGAAATACAAAACAATCAACAATTTTTAAAAATGCACTACAAAAAGAGAATGTAATAAGGCTACCGGGCTTATTGCATGCTCCCAGACCTGTGCAATGACATCAACCCAACCTGTGCCCCTCGTTGCTGCTATTTGGTACTGGTGCCCACTCACTGTTCTCAAAAATCCAAAAAGTCTCAACAAGGTTGGATCCCCAAAGGATGTTATACTGACCAATATACTTTAGAAAAAAAATTCTCAATACAAAATAAACAACAGCCCAAAGACAGATCTAATGATCCCTTTATAAATGTCAATCTCAAACTATGGGATAGATGGAGGGGGAAATTAGGCAATCCCCTACTCAAAGTTCCTTAGGTCAAGAATGTTTTCCTTCAGGCAGAGACTAAGGAACTTTTTCTATCTGAAATAAATATAACCTATAGAAAAAGATACGAAGTGGACCAAAAGGAGAGGTGGGGCAATAATGTCAAAGCAAACTTGCTGTAAAAATCTCCCCATTTCAGTTATCTTCAAATCTAACATTTTAAAAATACTCCAGATATTGAAAAACCCAAATATTTGAGAAAGTGAACACAATTTGAGCATATTGTTGGCACATAATGCACAACAATAAAGAGATTGGATCTCAAAATATGGTCCTATATAACCCACACATCGCCTCTGCTTCTATCAATATATGGTATTTTTATGTGATAATATTTGACTTCAGAAAGGCTGCAATGTATTCATAAAGGATATTAATCTCTGTGTTGAAGGAAATGCGCAAATACACTTTTAATCCTACCTGGTGGCTTTATCCTAAATGTTAGCCAGGAAGCATAGTTGAAAAAGACAGAGCCAAAGGCTCAATTTCACCTTTCTACTTGAGGGTAGCCTGCGGAGATCATTCCTCAGAGGGTTTGTTAATTTCATCTTCTCCTCCCCAAAGGCTCTGTCAATTTTACCTCCCCTTAGGGAGGCGAAGATGAAATTAACAAACATAGACTGTCTGTCTATGTACTTTAAGCAATAATCTTATTGATTATTAGATAATAATATTTACTATAATCACTTTATTCTTATAATTGTCTTTTATAAACTGTGAAACTCTATTTGGCCTCTTCTGTTCGGGGTAAAATCCAATCCATTTTTCCCAACTTGAAATGGCCATAACTGACAGGCTACATAAAAGTTTCCTCAAACTGAGATACGATACTAACAAAAATACACAAAAATATGTTGCATTTGCACATGCATTTATGATAGGGTGGGGATCAAATTCATATGTTAGCCAAGGCATGAAAAAGCATGTGCAGCTCTAATAACAGCTGCAATTATAGATTACTATTATTTCTGCATTCTAATTTGGGGCATTCCATCTCTGCTATGTGTTACTAAACTAATTAGAATGTTTAAAGCATGCCATGAAAGTATTCTTTGTTTTATTGATGGCTTGTAAACTGATCCTTTTTCACAATGTATGCAACATACACTTACAAACTATCATTACATTGAATGGTCAGCTGAATGAATAGCGTGTGAAGGTCACATCCTTGAAATAAAGGTTATTTTATAAGTAAATTACTTATATTTAGTTCACCTCCTCCCTTCAAACAGATGTTTTCTTTCTGTGTTTTCAGGGCCTATCTACATCACAGCTTATAGATCTGTCTCCTGTTTATCCCCGATCCTGTCAATCAAGATGTGCACTGGGAGTTTTGTGTGGAAAATTAATTTCCAGCCCCCTATGGGCCTCCCCTTCTGCCATTTTTTTGATCTGAAACAGCCCCAAGGAGCTACTACTGACCAGGGAAGAAACTTAATTGTAGCCCATCATTATTTTTAAGATTCCCCAACTGAATAAATAGTAGCTCCTCACAGCTGCGTCAGGTCACAAATATGGCACAGGGAAAAGAGGGCTGCAGCTTGAGCTACTGTCCTGATATGAATCAAGCTGCTGTGTGCCTAGAAATTGTTTCAACAGAGAACTCCCAGCACATATCTGGTTAGACGGAATCTGGAGTGGACTCATATAACATACAGTTAGACACTCCATTTTCCTTCGTGAGATGGTATGCCAATCTTATGGTCCAGCTATGCTGGCAGCTTCTATGCCTGATCTAATGCCCAAGTAATTTGGTCAGAATACTCTGCATTCCCAACAGACAAGTAGAGAGCACAAGAATATGATAGTACTGGGCAGGGCCGGATCTAGGGTTGATGGCACCCACGGCAACCCAAGTCCAGCCCCTCGTGCTGCGAGTTGGCAGAAGCAGCGCGGGGCTAGGCTTGGGCCAGCCACCCCCTGTCCTGCGGGCCAGGCGAATGACACGGGCGGCCTCCCAGCCCCCCGCACTGCCTTTTGCCTGCCCCACAGGACAGGGGGTGCGCGGCAAGCCGACTGCCCCCTGTCCTGCGGGCCAGGCAAATGGTGTGGGCGACCTCCCAGCCCCCCACGCTGCCTTTTGCCTGTCCCGCAGGACAGGGGGAGCACAGCAAGCCAGCCGCCCCCTGTCCTACGGGGCAGGTGAAAGGCAGCACGGGGGGCTGGGAGGCCACCCGCGCGCTCCCGCCGGCTGGCAGCTGCACCCGGCGCCCCCTCCTTGGCGGTGCCAGGGGCAGACTACCCCCCTGCCCCCTTCAATCCGGCCCTGGTACTGGATCTGGGAGATGCAGGTTCGAATTCCGAGTCTGCCATGGAAGCTTGCTGTGTAACCTTGGGCCAGTCAGACATAGGGTTGCCAGGCCCCCTCAAACTCCCAGCAGGAGATTGGAGGCCTGGCACTTACCTTGCTGGTGGGTGTCCCAGCAAGCGTGATGGTATCACTTCCAGGAAATGATATCATCATGCAGCCGCTCTAGGAGCGCACCCAAGGATTGGGCCACTGTGGAGCAGGGAGCGCTCCCGCACTACGCAGCAGACAGATTTGGCCTACATCCAGCCCAGACTGGGCCAAATTGGGCCTGATTCTGCTTGAATCAGGATGCTGCAGAGCAGGGGAGCACTCCTGTGCTCTGCAGCAGCCCAATTTGGCCTGATACAGCCCAGATCTGGTCTGTTTCACTCCCTCGCTTTGCAGCAGCCTGATCTGGGACAAAATTGGCCTGAATCGGGTGGCTGTAGCACGTGGGAGCATGCCACACAGCCCGGAAGTGCACCCTGGGTGGCGCACTCCCCCCTTCCAGCCGGGTAGGGGGTGGAGGGGGGCAGAGGATCCCTGCCCAAGTGGGGGACTGGCAACCCTAGTCCCACACTACCTTACAGGGTGTTTGTTAGATAGGGTTGCCAGGCCCCCTCAACCTCTGGGTGGGGGGTAGGGGCCTAGCACTTACCTTGGGGGAGAGGGGGTGTGTGCACGCAAAGCGCGTGTGTGTGCCCCCCCCGCACAGGCACGATGACATCACTTCAGAAGTGACGTCATCGTACAGCCCCTGGGAGCACGTCCAGGCTCCGCAGGGGCTCAAAAAGGGCCTGATCCATGCTGAAATGGGCCCGTTTTTGAAGCGCTGCAGAGCACAGGAGCGCTCCTGCATGCCTCAGCGCCTCAAAACAGGCCCAATTTGCACTGAAACAGGCCCATTTGGGGGCTCTGTGGAGCACAGGAGCTCTCCTGCACTCCACAGCACCTGAAAACAAGCCCGTTTTGCCACAGTTCGGGCCCGTTTTCAAGCGCTGCGGAGTGCAGCACTCCCGTGCTCTGCAGTGGCCCCGATCCGGGCCAAAACAGGCCCGATCACGGTGGATGCTGTGCATGGGAGCGCGCAGTGCTGCAGGGGAGCCTGCAGGGAAGGTGCACGCCCCCTGTCGGTTAGGTAATTGGGGGCGGGGTGGGAAGAGCGGGGGCAGGGGATCCCCCATCCCCACCAGGGGTCTGGGATCCCTATTGTGAGATAAATTATGTAAGCCTCCTAGTGTCCCCATTAGAGAAAAAAGTGCAATATAAATGAAATAAATAAGCTCTAAGAGATGCTCCCGAAGCATCCCATTGTGCACTGATGGTATTCCTACACAAGTTATGCAAAGAAGACTCCAGTTAACACAGGGCAAAATCCACTAGGAATAGATGTACCTAATGATATTATACAACCACTCCTTCATCCTGAGCTAGGTGCTTTTATTCCTAGTGGCTAAGATGGCAGCAACTATTGCCTGCATCTGCAGCGTTTTAGGCCCATCCTTAATAATAGGTTTAAATCACTGGTAGCCCAAACACTGCCAGTGATGGAATTAGAGTTGATCCTCCCCACCCCCTGGTGGGAGTGGGGGAATCACCTGATGGAGGTTTACATCCCCCCTGGCATTTCTCACTGTCAACAATGTGATGTCATTTCTACAAAAACAAATGAGCAATGTCAGTCCTTTGTAAGAATTGCTTTACCATAGAGTTTTGGCCAATTCTTAGAGAGGTGTGAAGTCACTTCTGTGAGCCAAGCTACAAGTGATGAATTACACTTGTCTGGCAAGTGAACAGACTCACGTGTATTCCTCCCTGTTCACTTGCCATTCACTTGCTCTCTACTTGATCAAGTGGAGAGCAAGTGAATGGCAAGTGAACAGGGAGGAATACACGTGAGTCTGTTCGCTTGCAAGGCAAGTGTAATTCATCACTTGTAGCTTGGATCTGGGTTTGCCAGAAAATAACATCACACTTTAAGCCAACAGCCCCCATATCCCCTTGCTGGGTCTCCTGCTGGTTGCTAGGCCAGGCCTGGCCACCCTAGACTAAACAGTAGGAAAAATTATCAGAAACCTACAATAGGGTTGCCAGGCCAGACATGCCAGCTGGAGGGCTGGGAGCAGGGACAAGAGGGGATCCATGTGACATCGGCAACGTCACTATGCCACTTCTGGAAATGACTAAGTATACATAAAAAAATAGCTGGAAAATGTATGGTAAAACCATACCCAGAAACTATAGAGTTCCCAGTTGTTCTAGTGAAGTTGGTGACATTGCTGTTTTTTATTTTTTTATTTTTCTTGCTGGCGGCAATGGGGCTTACTAGCAGGAGGTCTTCTACTATAGAGGGAGCCTAGCAAGAAAAGCCTAGCCTATAACCATATTCCATGGAAAGATTCAGGGCCAGATAGGCCCCACAAGGCTGCTATTCTAGTCACAACATTCACAACTCCAGCTAGCTCTATAACCCAGTGGATGGGAAGAACCCACAAGAATTGTGAGAAGCTGAAACTGAGTCCTGTTGCAGGCTCAACTGTCCAACATATCCAATGTTCAGGATACCATATACAATGACTCCTGTTGTGGCAGTAGGAGGGTCTTCCTGGGTAGCCTGAAGAACAAAAACTAGAGCACAAGAGCTTGAAATGGTTGACCCAGCAAGATTTCTTTCTTAGCCAGAATCTTAAATAGTCTGAGAGGCCCCACCTGCTCTAGAGTCAGCACCTGGGGCTCATCTTGTCAAGGCTTAATGGTCTGAGCCAAGAACTAGAGCGTGGGCTGCAAGGTGGGCATTGCACCTTCACTGGGTCTGCAGTCTCCGCTGCTCCTGCCAGTTGATGGCAGAGCCTGGAGGACTCTGAACTGACCCAGCTCAGCTGCAGGACAGTTGTCACTATTTCTGGAATATCTGCTGTATCTCCTAGAGGCCAGGTCTCAACTGCAGGCACTTGGCACATGGCCTTGGGAGATGTGAGCTCTGATGATTCTAGCAGTGAGGTTTTGACTGCACTTCTGGGGCATGGCTTCATGGCTGTGGGGTGTGTGTGTGGTGCTGGAGATTCCATGAGCCTCCTGATCTGCCCTCCTCTGATGAGTCTGAGCTTGGCTCAGCAGGGGTTGTGTGACATACAACACTTTCTTATTAGAGTTTATGTGAGGAGAGTAAACTTTCTCGAAGTAGGAAGGTGAGGTCACATAGAGAAGGAACAAAGTGAATGACAACAACAGTCTATCTTGTTCATTTTTATTCTTCCCTCCCTAAAACTCAGAGTGGTATACATGATCCTTCCTTCCTCATTTTATCTTCCTAACAACCCTGCGAGGTAAATCATTCCAAGAGAAACTAACTGACCCATGATCATTCAGTAAGCTTCATGGCAGAGTGGGAATTTGAACTTTCCTCAGTCCTATTCCAGCACTCTAAACAGTACACACACACACACCTTCGAACACCTCACCGGGAAAGAACAAGGCAGTGTAACATGGAAGGTGTGTATTTGAGTCCCACTTCTAGGAGACAGTGAAATGACCTCCATTGGGAAAAGCATACCTTCTGGGCATCCAGCCAGCAACAAGAAGTTTGGATGGAGAAGGGAGGGCTGGTCAAATTAGCACCCAGGATTCCCAAAGGAGACAACTGCACCTTAACCAAGTGGTCAAAAGAGCACATAGAAGAAAGACCTCATGACGGGGTCCTTGTAAGCTTCCAGGGACCTAGCCACATAACAGCCACATAGACTGGAGCTGAGACAGCTCGATACAGTGCCATAGTTCAGTGGGACATAACCAGATTGATCCCTTGCTATGACTATGACTGAGAAGAAAAGACTTGCAAACTGAGACACTACAGTATCATAGCCAGAATGAATGGTGCAAAGACCAGCTTCTCATCCAGGCAACTGTCAGCTCCAGAATGCCTGTCATTTTGCCTATCCCATCTAGGCGCACACACCCCACGTGCATGTGGTTTCTTGCAAGTAGCTGCTAGTTATTTCATCAGCAAACCATATCATCCCTTTCCTTTCCCTCAACTTCATGTTGCCCAACTACCTGGTTTGACACAGCAGCATCACCCAGATTATCAGAGGGGCAATGAGTTGGAACCTGCCCCATTACCCAGATACACCCATGATCAGACCATCTGTGTTCAAGATGTAGATACACACACACTGGTGAATTGCTGTGCTGGAGAAGCCTCTACCCCTCCTCCCACTGGGAGTCCTATTATGAAGACAGCTGAGGAGAAGAACACGGGAATGAGGCCACCAACTCACTTTCAGAATACAGACACAGCAGAGACTCTCTCAGCTTTTATTGAATAATGGCAGGGCTTTTTTTCAGCTGGAACACGGTGGAACGGAGTTCCGGAACCTCTTGAAAATGGTCACATGGCTGGTGGCCCTGCCCCCTGATCTCCAGACAAGAGGGGAGTTTAGATTGCCCTCCACACCGCTGCGGGGAGGACAATCTAAGCTCCCCTCTGTCTGGAGATCAGGGGGCGGGGCCACCAGCCACGTGACCATTTTCTCCGAGGGCAACCCACTGAGTTCCACCACCTCTTTTCCCAGAAAAAAAGCCCTGAATAATGGCATTTGAGAACTAACGGTAGAAAACATGGGATTGCCAGAGATGCCCCTGTATCTTTGAAAGCTACACGACAGAGGAGTAACAGCCAGTTTTTCTCATCACTGCATCCGTGTGCTGGGTGCAATTGTACTAGTTTTATTTCCATCTGTCACGTGTTCTGAAAAGGATTAGCAGCCTTATGAGAACAAATCTGCTACTTCACACTGGAATATCTGGCTTCCTTGTCGTCACTGCTGTAGGCCTCACTTGTGTTATGCAGGTCAGTAGGGATGGTAACACGCTTGCTGCTGTGTGTGTTGGATGGCTAACTGATACCCTTAGAGAGATGAGAAAGCTGTGGGGATAATGTTGAATAACGGACAACAGTTATAATCAGGGCTTTTTTTCTGGGACAAGAGGTGGTGGAACTCAGTGGGTTGCCCTCAGGGAAAATGGTCACATGGCTGGTGGCCCCGCCCCCTGATCTCCAGATAGAGGGGAGTTGAGATTGCCCTCTGCGAGGGCAATCTCAACTCCCCTCTGTCTGGAGATCAGGGGGACGGGGCCACCAGCCATGTGACCATTTTCAAGAGGTTCCGGAACTCTGTTCCACCACATTCCTGCTGAAAAAAAGCCCTGGTTATAATAGACGGTTCCAGGGACTAAATGTTCATCCAGGAAAGTGACAAATTAACCACCAAAGGTGCTTTGATATTTCTTATGTATAAGACCCATTTCTCACTTTTCAAAAGATTCCTCACCATATCCCTGATTTCTGCATTTTGAGATTTACCTGTCTGGGAAGATAATGTAGTTACTGTGATAATACTCAACCATGCGCTGGAGGGAGTTGCATTAGAACTCCATCTATAATTAAATTTTTACCCTTTCCATATTCCCTAGTTTAAATCCTGTAAGGCAAAATGGCATATAGGCCAGCAGTGATAAAAGGTGGAGAGGAGGGCTTGGAAATCACCAAAATGAAGTACAGCATCCAGGCTTGCAGTGGGATAACTGGAGTATAGCAACAGAGATACTTTACCTGGCACAACCAGGACAAGGGTATAAAATGGGCTCAAAGTTCATTTACAGTGCATTCCTAAGCAAAATTACACCCTTCTAAGTCTACTGAAGTCAATGGCTTTAGAAGGGTGCAGCTGTAACCCCTTCTGCACGGGCCAATTTCGCTGGTTCAGTTCATACTGCATCATTCTTTTCGTGACCATCGGCACCCAATGTGATGCCATGAGTAGTCACTCTGGCTACTATGCAACTTTTCTGTGACTTTCCTGGGAGCACTTATACCGTAACTTTTTAAAAAGTTTGCTTTACCCCTGCATACTGTTCATCCCACTTTTAGTGTTCCACCCTCTTCTGCCAACCTCCCACCCTCTGCCAACCCACCTCATTGTGATTGGCCACTGTTGTCTATCCAGCCAGTCCCTCCTCCTTTCAATTCTTCCCCTTCCTGTCTTTCCTCTCCATTTTCTTTTCCACTTTTTTAAAAAATCCAGCATAGGATTGATGCACCAATCGGTTGAGAGGGAGAAAACCAGGAAATAATTGTTCTAGTGATGCATCGCTTGTACAAAAGAAAAGAAAAAAGAAAAGAAGGGCTGGTGCTGTGATGTCATCAGTGACGGCATCGGTGATGAAAATGCCGGCACTCATCAATCTCGATGCATTTTGACACCATTTTGAGACCAAAAAGAATGGCACCACACTGACGCAACATGAGAGGTGTGAAAGGGCCCAGACAAGGCACTTCCATGCCTTCTGGCTTGACTTCTGGGATAGTAAGGTGTTATGTTTCTGGTGCAGAAAGGGCTTGTTCTGGATTGCACTCTTAATGCCTTTGCAGATATTGAAACAATACATAATGTAATACTATATCTTTAGTTAGAAATATGCTAGAGTTATGCTCAGGGTTAGTAGATGAAAAACCAAATATCACCTTATCAGGTGGCTTATGCCCCATCCTCAACAGCAGTGAGTGGCAGAGGAACCCTTCAATGTGACATGATCTCACTTACCAAATTAAGCAGCCACGTGTCAGGCTCTGTATGACAGGATATGGCAGACATCCCTGGATCATTAAAGCAAGACACAGGTCCTTGGTTAAATGACTTTATTCAGAAATCAGATCTTTTCCATATTCAGGTCCAAAGGTCTACTTAGGAGTAAGGTAGGCATCTAAACAGCTCAAGTAGAAGTTTGACAAGAATGGCAACATGGGAAAATTACATCTCTTTTTCTACCCTGCTTTTCTTTCCCTTCCCAATTCCCAAACAATTCCTTGCCGCTTTTTCGGTGTGAGAACATTTTGCATATTTGTGCTATCCTGCTGCGCCACTAAGAAGAGAGACATATCATAGTCTGAGGGAATGTCCAAGGTCGTAAATAGTTGAGCTCAACAGATAGCCACCTGTGAAAGCCTGAGAAACAGTCAGAATACTAGCAACAGGAAATTGGGTTACACTAGGATTATGTTTACAATAACTGGCATTAGAACATAAGCATCAGAATTAACATTGGCATGGATGAATGGGTACAGTCATACATGGTACCACTTGAGCGGAGACAACTGTATGACCCTTTCCCTACTTAACAAAGTGGACTGTCCCATCCATGTGCTCTCTGACAATGGTGAAAATGGCAAAGGAGATAAATACTGACACTAGACATGATGTTCAGTGAATTAAACCAGATGCTGGCACAATTTGCATTGTAGATAAATTTCAAAGTATGAATGTATCTATATTAGGTACGACATGTGGTTTATGTAGGAGGGAAAGTTGCAGATTGCCATTGGCAGGGCAAAGTGTTATGAACAAGCAGAAGTCCTTTTCATAGCCAGTAATGGGGAAGTGCCCATCACACATATATAATCAACTGAGATTCAATGAACCTTTGTCCTGTTCAGCCAATGAAAACTTTTAACCCAGAGATTTCTCTTCTTCTATCTGTTGTCTCCTACACAGCATAACATCATTCTCTGATGAGTGCTGGGACATCACCTTTTAAACATACTTGATGTTATCTGATACTACCTGATGTGTGTACTAGGATAAAGTATAGACTTGTTACTTAGCCACTTATTTAACAAAAAAGCAGCTGAGTATGTTGCGCAAGAAACTCATTGCTTTACCTACCTCTTCTGTTTATCTGAACTTTTAAAAATTAATGCCATGAAACGCAACATCTTAGAGGGTCTTGTTTTAGTCTCAAGTAGCAGAAAGTAACAAAAGTTTTCCTAGATAATACAATGTATAATACAGGAACTTCTTTAAATGGCAAGTTTTCCTAAATCATCATAGGAAATAATTAGCCTATAACTTACTGCAAAGGAGGCATTTATCTTATCCTTTGTTTCATTCATTCGTTTACTCTGGCATACATTGTTTAAGGATTCCTTTTAGGTTGCTACTATGGTATGGCATTCAAAGGGATTAAATAGATTTACATCCAGTTTCACTGGGTTATCAGTGTAAGATCTAGAAAATGCTAGGCTTAAACTACAAAGCAACCAAGTCACAGACACAGTATAAACTATTTCTGTGGTATGCTCCAACTAAACCAAAGGCACTTACAAGTTTCACACTTATCTCTTTCACCAAAGCAATAGGACTTAAAAGGTGTTTAACTTCTGCCTTAATCGTGCCCTTATTTTATAAACCCAGAAAGCACCCCCTCCTAAATTAAACAAAGCACCTGCGGAAGTATATTCTCAGCATTTTTGGTCAAAAATATTATGGCAATGAGTAGTTAAGCTTGTAATGCATTCCTCTAAATGAGGCGAACATAATAGGCAGAACTACAAGAAAAGAATACAAAGAAATGGATTTGAGAAATGCTCCTGAACTGAAAATTTAAAAACAAAATATTTTGTGTGATTTCATAACAGCAGACAAGATATATGGTACAGGAAATGCAGGAAATGTGTCTGAGAGCCAAGCTACAAGTGACTCCTGACACAGGTTGGACACTTGTCAGCTTCCCTCAAGTTTTGATGGGAAATGTAGGCATCCTGCTCTTGCAGCTGTAATGGAGAGCCAATCTGTAAGACCAGGATGCTTACATTTCCCATCAAAACTTGAGGGAAGCTGACAAGTGTCCAACCTGTGTAAGGTGTCACTTGTAGCTTGGCTCTGTAACATCTGAATTGTTTTAAGGAGGATCTTTTAAAAATATTTTACTTAAGCCTATTTCATAAAAAAAGGAATAGACAGACTGCAGTCCTGAAACTTGTGAACAGCACATACTTGAGACATGTAAGGGTTCTGTCTGTGTACTAGAATTACTAAGGACCAAATGGGGCCTGGAGATCTCCCAGAATTACAACTGATTTCCATACTATAGAGATCAGTTTCTCTGAAGAAAATAACTGCTTTGGAGAGTGGATTTTATGACATACTATCCTGCTAAGGTCCCTCCCCTCTCCATCCTCCCCAGGTTCTACCCCCAAGTCTCCAGGAATTTCCCAACTCAGAACTGGAAACTCTACTGTGTACTGTGAGGACAAAAACTTTTACCATGTCTTTCTTGGCAGCAATTCTTCCGAGTATACCAGTGTAGCACAACAAACTGTGATGTATTCTCTTCTCCAGCACTCTAAAACGGATTAATTTAGGAATGGTGGTTGTTAAAATTCAGTTCATCAGTTTATGTAATTCACAGCCAGTGTAGGCTAAATTGCACACACACACACACCTTCTCTAGAAGACTTCAGCTAGTTCCACAAGGAACTTTCCATGCCACTTGTTTGGCAATTTAGCCTTCATCTGGAAGCGCAGGAAGTGGGAAATGGAAAACAAGGGAGCATGCAGGGCCTAAACATGGTGGTGAGGTGGAAAGATAAACTTTACTTGGGCCTAGAAACAACGCAAACCATTTATCATAATATGATCTCTTTATATCCTTTTAGAAATGTTTTTCTTTTCACATTAGACTGTATGTATGAGATGGGATGGGATAGACTTAGATGACCCTTGGGATATCTTCCAGCTCTATGTTTCTACGTGTTACAGGGTTGCTCCAGGCCCAGAGAAATTATGGGCCCTCACAGCATGTTCTGTGCATTTCTGATAAACACAATCCTGATCTTGAAATAATCCAACCGTTCCTCTACTCTGCCGTATCAATCCTGCCGAATCTGTGGTGAAGTTAGCACACTTGCCATAAGGCTTGCTAGGACTGTATTCAATTGATTAACACATCCAAGCTCTAACTGCATGCATAAATCTGCACATGCAAATCTCGAACCTCAAGATTTTAGTCATATGAAACATACAGCAATACACAAACACAACTTTTCAGAGAGCCAGTTTGATGTAGTGGTTAAGAGCATGGGACTCTAATCTGGAGAACCAGGTTTGATTCCCCACTCCTCCACTTGAAGCCAGCTGGGTGACCTTGGGTCAGTCACAGCTTCTTGGAGCTCTCTCAGCCCCACCCACCTCACAGGGTGTTTGTTGTTGTGGGAATAATAATAATAACATACTTTGTAAACTGTTCTGAGTGGGCATTAAGTTGTCCTGAAGGGCAGGATATAAATTGAATGTTGTTGTTATTATTATTATTAGATTCAATGTGTTCTGTTTGGCAGGTACCTGGTATAAGCAACTTGCTTTTTTCTAAATCCTGCCATCCTCTTTTCTAAATCCAATGTTAGGATTGCCAAAGCACTGCAAAGGTTCAGTCATGCCCTCTCACTTTCCTAGTATATTTTCTATACTGATGGGAAGAAATATGTGCCAATGTATTAGAAATGCACCATCTGAATACTTGCTTGAGTAACAATCAATCAGTTGGTAAATCATCAAATTGAAGCCCATAAAGTTTTCAAGGTTGAGCTCAGAAAATCTGTTTTGTTACCTTAGCTCTTTGCTGATTTCTAAACATTTTGGAGGAATTTTGCCTTCATAACAGGTGATGACCAGGAAATCTGCTTTCCTGGGCACAAGAAGATCCATACTGTTAGGAGCGTCACACATGAATCAGTTTTCATTGTCATGGTGACAGTGGCTCTTACTATTGATTCTTTTTATTAAAAAAAACTGGTGAAGTGTGCTTCTTATATACAAACATACTTAGAAGGTCAGAAGCCTTTAGACTTCTATAATCTAGCTTTCCTCCACATTGTAAAAACTCAAAACCTTCCCTAGGAGCATCCTCTGTTTCTGTGTTTGTCCAAGAAGATTCAGCTTCTGTATTTCTCACACTTTTAGCAAGCTGATCTAGAAATATCCTACCTGGGGGATAGGGAGCAATGTAGCACCAACCTTCTGTTTAGTAGGTCTGTGTATGAAGATCTCCATAGGGTTGCTAACTTCAGTTTGAAAAACTCCTGGAGATTCATGGGTGGGGCCTGGGAGGGCAAAGAGGGAGGAGGAGAAGGGAGGAGTTAAGTGAGAATTTGATGTCAGAGAATCCATTATCTGAAGCTGCTATAGAAATAGGGTTACCAGGTCCCCCTAGCCTCCCAGTGAGAGGCAGGGGATTTGGTGCTTACTTTTCCAGCCTTCCCATGATTCTCATGCATGCGCAAAACACTTCTGCATCCTGCACCTGCGTGATAATGTCACTTCTGGGAAGTGACATCATTGTCCAGGTGTGGGGGCGCACATGTGCTTTGCTGTGGGCTGATTTTGGTTAAAATTGACCTGTGGCAAAGTATGGGAGTGTTCTCGGGGTGGCACGCTGACATCACTCTTGAGAGTGATGTTGTTGTGCTGCCCCTGGAGTGTGCTTGGGAGTGTGCCCTGGAAGTGACATTGTCTTGCCACCTGTTCCAGGACCTCCCCCCCCCGCTGGTCAGGTGAATGGTGGTGAGGGGTGGAGGGTGAAAGCAAGGGATCCGCCACCCGCACTGGGAGAATGAGATCCCTGCATAGAAACCATTGTCCAAAGCGGCCATTTCCTCCAGGCAAACTGATCTCTATAATCTGGAGATCATGTAATTCCAGGAGGACTCCAGGCCCCACCTAGACGTTGGCAACCTTATGTCTGTGCAGCCTGCCTACTGTTGTGTACTTGGCCAACATGCAAGTGTGCTGTCTTCCCACTCACCTTCACCTCTACTGTGAAATGCGTTTAAATTATCTCAGTTTGAATGGTGCCTATTAGTCATATTACCCCTCCTTTAACCAATTTCACAATCTCAATGGGAAAATGAAACTCCTCAAGCGATTAGTCTATATTTAGTAGCATTACATTATTTTCCTGAACCAAAATTTACGAATTCTGCATGTATGTCCCAGGGCTCTAAGCTTTTGTGACAAGGCAACTGGAGAATGATTTAACTACCTTATGTGAATGCACATAAATATAAGTATGTTTGCTTGCCTTAACTTGTCACTGCGTGGCATAATAGTGATCCTTTTTTTTTCCTTCCAGTACCGGGTATTTTCAATAGCCAGTCTTCATGGTGTCCTAGCGGTAGCAATATAAAAGGTAATTTTCCATTGCTGGAAATGAAGAGGTTCCACTTCCATCACAATGTTATCAATGTCAGTCTTTCTGATCTTGACTGCAACTCTTGTTGGAGTTATTTGTCATTGTCCTTTGCTGATCTTTGTGTGTTTCTCATACAAAAGGAATTTATAATGAGCTTTTCCTCTTGTAACTCTACAGGGAATGAATGAAAGCAACCTCTTTCCTAAGTATGCTGGGGACATTTATTGGGTTAATCCAAAACGGGGCCTACATGCTCAAATTTAAAATTGTCATTTTACTGTTGATCATGTGATCCCATGTTTGGAATCAGGGTTGATGCAGACTGTACCGCTTGGCTAACTAGTTTGTTATTCAAACTGATGATGGAGAATCAGTGAGACAGATTTACAAGAAGAAAAGTGGAGTTGGTTTGTTTTTATATCTTCATGGAACACTTACCCTTCCTTTCCTCTTCAACTGCTGGAACTGCTGAAGAGACAAGTAAATTTTCACCTTCATATTTAATATCATGTTAAGCATGGCACTAAAACCTGAGTGAATCAGGGGAAATATTGAACATCCATACGTTTCTTAGAGGGTTTCACCATGTACTGAAAAGTCAAAGATTTGTAGTCTCGACTCTCACTCATTACTACTATTGTGAATAAATCAAGCAATGGAGGTTGATAAATGTGGTAAGACACTGAATAAAATTGAGTATTCAAGTAGAAAAGGAGAAAAATAGCATTTATGTTTTTGGGTGCAGAGAAAGCTTTTGATAAAGTGTCTTGATTATTTTTAATTAAAGTACTACAAAATCTGAACTGTGTAACCAAATTTTTTAATTGCATGCAAAGTATTTATACAGACCAACAAGCTAGAATCTTAGCAAATGGCTCTTTAACAGGGAAAATCGAAACAGAAAAGGAAATCCACAAGGTTGTCCAATATCACCACTATTATTTATTTTGGCAATGGAAATATTGGTTATAAAAATTAGACAAGACATCAGAATTGCTGGAATAAAAGAAGATAAAGAAGAATACAAGAAGCAAAACTATGTGGATGATGTTGCTATATTAGTAATAAAACCAAACATTTCTTTGAAATACATAATGGAACAAATTTGACATTAATTCTGGATATAAATAGAATAAAAAGAAAAACAAGATAATGTCATTAGTGGCAACCAAAGCAGAACAAGAAGAAACAGAAAAAATAACAGAATGTGAAGTCACCAAAAAAAACAAATTATTTGGGTATATATACCGATGACTGTGTTTATTTAATATGTATGACTTAGATTATTGTAGACAATGGCATATTTGGTTTAGATGATTGTACAATTGCAGCTCATGTTTTATGTTTATGAGTTTATTAACTGAAATAAAAAATTATAATAAAAAAGATAAATGTGGTAAGACCTGCTGGTACAATAGCAAGTAGTGAATGTAGTTTCAGGGGGGTAGCCATGTTGGTCTGCAGTCAAAGAGCAAGATTCGAGTCCAATAGCTCCTTAAAGACCAACTAGATTTCCAAAAGCTCCCTTCACAGGACAGGTGTGGCTGAATGGGACTGGGCAAAAAATGAAATTTATCTCAGCACAATGCTTAAAAGAAATCCCTCTTAATGGGGGTACAATCCCACAAATCAATCACTTCAGAAGGGCACGGCACTATTTTGCTGTGCCTGTGTACACATCCCTCTTTCAAGTCATAGGGAAACAACCACGTCTAGGGACTGAACCTGAGACTTCTACACCAGCCTATGTTTTCTCACCAAAATAAAACTCTACATATAACACCCTCAATATACTGTATATGGTAGAGCCCATATGGTGGGTGATATAATCAATCCAAAATGGGACTTAACCGCCACAACATACACACAATTGGCTCCTCCTGCAATGCTCAGTTCCATTAAACTACTTGGTGGTTCCTATGAGAGCTTGCTGTTTTAGTGTCCTTTCCCCCTTGTTCATAGGGCCTTATCCACAGATGTGCCTGCCCACTACCCAACAGGCTATGGAGGGGGTGCCTGTTGTGAACACAATGGTATTCCTTACTTCCTTGTCTAGCCCTGGCTGTTTATGTGACAAAAAGGTGAATGCAAGGCTTAATAGGAGATCCGAACCCTTGTCTGAGGTGAGTTCTGGACCTTGTGGCTGCAAGTATCTGCTGTTGTCCTCTTGTCCACTTTATCAGGGAGTTTGTGAATGAGGAGTGCTATGGTTTCTCCCTGCCTGTTTTTTCGTACATTATGGGATTGTATTGAGTTCTGTGACATCTGTTATTATCTCTACGGGGCATATTTGTTATATTGCGCTACCCCCGCTCCATTTTCTATGTTTCAGCACTGCTTAAATTCTTCTAGGTGGATCTATTAGCGACTGAACAGGCCCTCTTGTTTGTCACCATGCATTGATTAATTGCTCCTAGGGAGAACAGTAGTTCCTGTTTAGACTAGTTCTTTTATGAGAGCCAAAAGGTCTGGCTTTGCATTGTCTTTCCCTCTCAGCCATACTTTTATTTCTTCTCATCATTATACCCTCAACAGCTTAATTTTCTGTTTGTAAGTTGTATCAAGTCAACATTAAAAATGGTTTACAAGAAACTGTAGGACTGAATGTACATGTCGCTGCCTAGAGAGAGTGTGTGTAAGGCCAACATCATGTGAGTACAACATGGTGATTGGCGGGCAACCGCGGAACAGTGATTTTTTTGGTGCTGAGCGTCAGCTTGGCCACGTAGTGTTGCTCATTCAGGACTGGAAAATTCCTGGAGATTTGGGGGTGGCAACTGGGGAAGGAAGGGTTTGGAATGGGGAGGGGCTTTGGCATGGATGGGATACCATACAGTCCACCCTTCAAAGCAGTCACTCCCTTTAGGGGAACTGATATGTGTAGTCTGGAAATTAGCTGAAATTACAGATCTCCAGGCCCCACCTGGAGGTTACCAACCCCATTGCCATGCTATCTTGTTTCTACTGGTTTTGCTTTGCTGCTTACAACTACGAGTAGAACCACAAGTGACGCCTGACACAGGTTGGACACTTGTCTGCTTCCCTCAAGTTTTGATGGGAAATGTAGGCATCCTGGTCTCGCAGCTTGACTCTCTGACTGCTGTCCAATGGACTTTTCAACTGTCACTTGTCCAACATTCCGCCAAGCTGCCTACATTTCCCATCAAAACTTGAGGGGAGCTGACAAGTGTCCAATCTGTGCCTTTTGTCACTTGTGGTTCTGCTCTACATCACACCAGTATTATGCTGTGTCATTCATGGTCAATAGCCACCAGTATAGAAAAGGTCATAGCATGACCCTATCTGCTAGTTGCTTTCCTCATTCTCACCCTGTCACTCTCTTCTTATACAGCGCCTCAGAGATATGTTTGCAAGCTTAATGTAAACAAGATGGAGGTGCAGTTAGCTTGAGGTTCAGCAGATTAGTGAGATGACACACAGCTTCTTCTAGTCTGTAGTTTAGGGGTGTTCCTGGATTTGGTATTTTTCCTGGATAGTCAGGTAGTAGCTGTGGCCAAGAGTGCCTTGATCAGTTCTGGCTTGTATAACAATTGTGACTTTTTCTGGAACAGTCTGACCTAGGGGCCATGCTTCACTTAATAACAAATTTAATTTTACAGGGGGCTGCCTTTAAAAAGTTCTTGGAAACTTTAGCTGGTTCTATCTAGGGTTACTGTCTAGGGTGAATCACTTTTATCATGTTATATGAACTCAAAGGCTTCCTGTGGATTTGGGGGCCTGATTCAGAGTGTTGGCTGGGGACCAGGATATCTGAAAGACTGCCTTCTTCAATAAGAACTGATGCAGACCCCGAGATCACTGGGTGAGACCCTGCTTCGTGTACTGCCATCACTGGAGGTCAGGCAGAGAGTGACTTGCAGAGTTTTCCAGTGGTGACACAAAGACTCTGGAATTTCCTCTCCCATGAGACGTGTGCGGCACCCTCACTTTTGAGTTTTAGGAAGACAAATAAAAATATTTCGTTGGGCCTTTGGCCGGCTGATGTTTTGCTGGGTGAGCCTGACTGGATTTTGTTCCCTCTGCTAATGAGTCTTTGTTTTTCTAGTTTGCCAGATTGTTGTTGCCATAATTTTATTGTTGCTATATTTTAATATTTTTATACTCTGTGCTTTAATATTTTATGACATATGCTACTTTCTGTAACAAGAAGCTATACATATTTTAATAATAAATACATAACTAACTTTCAGGCTAGTGTAAATTTCTTGGGTTTGTTAATTTCATAAATTGGTAATATCTAATTTCTTGGATATTAACACAGTATTTCTTAACCTCAGGGAGGGTCACATATTAGGGCAAAACATCTGATGTTATAAATGCGTTCTTCTTGTGTTATATATACCTTAGAAAGAAGTGACAGAGAGATCATCTGATAACTTGTATAAGCAAATGCCTTTGTGTGCACATTTTATAAGGACCTTTCGTTTGAGATGTGTGGGAATGCAGATAAATTCTTAATTCTAGTCCTCTTTCTAAAATGCAATTTGCACCTATTCTATATGATTAATAGAATACAACTATACATCCTTTTTGTCTGCTGATAAGCTTATGATAAATATAGGCTCTCAAATGCCAAAAACTTGGTTCTTTAATTTCTAAGTACATCCCCCTTCCTCCATCAAAAACAGTTTTCTTTTAAATATCTATATCCTATTTCAGCCCATAGGATACTGAAACTGAGAGGGGGATTATAAAATCAAAAATGTGTTAGAGTGGAAATCCTGAAATCAATGAAATGTACCAGCTAGGGACAGTTTGAGGAACATTTTGTAAGTTCTCTGAAGGGGTTGGAGTTGGTAGGGCTTCTGAGAGCTACCAAGGCCTTTAGACAAAGATCTCTCCTTGCCCACCGCCAACATCACCCAGAAACAACCTGAACATTATATTAGGACAGATCTCATGATTTGACCAGCTGCATGGCCCCCAGAGTGACCGGGGTCCCAGAATTCTGTACCCATAGTTTCTCTCAGCAACTTTGGCGGTTGGTTGGGCGCATGTGGCCAACTGCTACTCCCAGATTCATAATGGGAGCTTCCATGCAAATGATTCAAAGGCTGTGGGGGGAGGTCAATGAGCTCACTCCACCCTCCAACCAACCATCAAGATCTTCCACACCTTCCTCCAAGCCAGCTAGCCCCACACTTTGTGTGCCAGCACCTTCGGATAGTTAGACCGTTTTGAAAAAATAATGCTGATTAGTCCCATTTCGCAGAAGGCAAAATTGAAGTAGCAGCTGCTGGAAACGTATTCTTTCCACGTCTTCTTTCTTGTGTTTGAATTTTGACTAGTGCATTTTTCCCCTTTTCCCTTTTACAGAATGGGTATGATGAAGGGATAACAACACGGGTTCTCGCCGCCCCTGGTTTCAAACGTGCATGGTAACTCGAGGGCTGTTTTGAAGCGTTCGGTGCAACGATAATCGCATCCTTCGCGCTTCCTAGTTACAGTTTCGCACTCGAAGGGCCGGGGGTGGGTGAGATTCCTGCCGCCGGTTACAGCGCTTGACCGTCTCCCGCTCCTGCCCTTGCGCTGCTCCTGGGGCCGCCCGGCCGGCCGCCCGCGCCAGTGGCCCCTCTTTCCCCGTGGGCGGGTCCCCCCTCGCTGGACTGGACGGCTCCCGTGTCACTCATCCAACCAGGTTCACAGGCTCGTGCGGAGAGATTGGCGCGGCGCCCTTTAACGAGCTCCTCGCACTCCTGGAGGCAGAGCGGCGCGCGCTGCGAGGATTCCAGTCAGAGCTCTCGGGCAAGCGGCTGAGGTGAGGCTGGGTGCGAAGGCGCAAGAGGCGCGTGACGCGGGGCGAGGCGAGGCTCGCGCCTTCCCGCGGCATAACTTGGGAGAGCCCTGCGCCCTGCAAGTTAGTCAACGGCGCCCTGTTTTGCTGTTAGTCTTTTACTGTGGAAAGAGAGAAGGAGAGGAGGAGGGAGGCTCGGTGTCGCTCGGGGCTTTGCTCGTTCGCGCTATTAACTGGTTCTGTTTCTTCCCTAGAAGATGGACCTCCTTCGCCTTGTACTTTCGCTTCCTTTGGTGGCCGGGTTGGACTTCAGCTACCACCACACTGCGGAGCTGGAAGCTTTTCTGAGGGAGGTGCATAGGAATCATTCGTCCATCACTCACTTGTATAGCATTGGCAAGTCCGTGGAAGGTAGGGCTGGTCTCTTCATGCGCTCTGTTGTAGATACAGAACTTAAGTTGGGGAAATATTGCATGGGGTAGCTGTGACTCTACTGTAGCCAAAATAAAGAGGAGTCTTATGGCACCTCAAAGACTAAAGTTTTATTCCACCACCATATGTTTTCATGGACTAGGGCTCACGTCTCCTGATGCAATGAGTGGTACCTCACAGCAAACATTATATATGTACACTTTGTTAGTCTTTACAACTCCTGTTCATTTTTGGGAACTGTCGTTAAGCAATGTATTATTAGTCCAATGTACATCAAGTAGAATTGCCACTGAAACCAATGGCATTTACAATGCAATCTTGCACAGTTACTCCAGCCTAAGCCAATAGGTTGGAATAACTCTGTACAGGATTGTACTACCACATTCACATAATGGCCCCAATTTAGAGGAATAGATCCAGAGGAGTTAGCCGTGTTAGTCTGTAGTAGCAAAATAGAAAAGAGTCCAGTAGCACCTTTAAGAATAACCAACTTTACTGTAGAATAAGCTTTTGAGAATCACAGTTCTCTTCGTCAGATGCATGGAGGGTAAGAAGAAACTGGTCAGATATATAGATGGAAGGAGGAGGGGGGAGTAGATGCAATTGGAATTCATATGTAAATTTGACTCAGTCAGGCTTGGATTGAATAGGGACTATGAATGGTTATCTCATTATTAGAAGTAACTGATTTCATTATCAGAAGCTGCTGATTGCATCTACTCCCCCCTCCTCTCTCCACCTATATATCTGACCAGTTTCTTCTTACCCTCCATGCATCTGACGAAGAGAACTGTGATTCTCGAAAGCTTATGCTACAGTAAAGTTGGTTAGTCTTAAAGGTGCTACTGGACTCTTTTCAATTCAGAGGAAGATGGTGATGCCAGAATCTGGATGAAATAATTAATTTCAATAGATTTGAGGCACATGGTTTCTTCTGTATCAGATTCACATATGTTTAGAACAGGAGTGTAGACATATATTGACAGAATCTCATTTATTTGAATGAGCAAATGACAGCCAAAACATTTTGAGGTAGGTTGATGATGTTTCATTTTTAAAGTGCCTAGAGTGACAGACTAGGATCTGGCAAACCAGGTTTGATCCCTGCTCTGACATAGAAGCTTGCTAGGTGACCTTGGGCCAGTTACAAACTGTTAACCAAAAAATGGAGGAGAGAAGAGTGATGTAAGCTGATTTGTATACTATTGGCAAGAAAGACAGAGTATAAATGAAGTACTATAAACTTTAAAAAGTATTTTTAATTGCTGTGCTTTTAACTGGATTATCTCCCTAGTTTACAGGTCTATTGAAGGTTGAAGTACTGCATGGAGTTTGAGTATAATGGCATCTTTTGGCTAGTGCCTGTGATTTTATTGGTGGCACATGATGTCTTCCTTCCTTATGCCATTGTATTAATTCTGGATGAGGAGGGCTTCCATTTTATCTAGATGTTTGGTTGGAAGACCTTATTGCTCCCTCACCCATATACACACAATGAAAACAATATCTATGCTGCTTTGCTCAAGAAACCCTTGCTAGGGGAAGAAATACTGTCTTCCATCCACCACCCTCTGCTTCTCCAGACAATGACAGCTCTTAGTTGCTGCATTAAAAAAAAAGAAAAGAAATCAGCAATTGAGGATTTCCCTGGGTAAGATGTGGTTTATTTAAATGCAGAAAACTATTAATGATAATTTCCCTATAACATTCAAACTAGAATTGACTTTTAAACAACCTAGTTTACTGACTGCCAGTCAGTCTTATGTATTTATTCTTTGGCTTAGAAAATAATTGCTGTGTCTATACCACAGTGGTAGTTAAGGCACATTTTCATACTTCAAGGTAGCTATCTAATGGCTTCTGTGTAAACAGCTAAGTTTTGGTTGAGCAAGCTGCTATAAACTGAAGCTGTGTTAGGCCCAGGTTTACCCTGTGTTATGTTCTATCAAATATAGTAGTGAAATTAAGGCCAAGTAGCTTTTCTTTAGTAAATGATGCAGGTTTTCTAAGAATATAGTGTAAAGATTCATTCTTGAGAAGTACATCATTTGTGTGTATAATCCTGTTTCATTTGGTTTTGCTAAAGCATAATCTGTAACTGCACAGATGTAGACATGTCAAAGCAGGGAACTAGCTACAGTGGCTTTGTCATTGCGACTCATTAATCTTCAAATATCACTACATTATTCAATGTCTAGAACTAATCCAGAATACAAATTAAAACATTTTCATTCTTGGATCAATGTGAAGACCTGCATCATACCCTGAAGGTCAGAAGTGCCATTCCACTTCTGTAAAGTCTTGGTAACAGCCCTTTGCTTATGTACGGATTAATGTATTTGTTTATGCATGTTAGCTGATAGTACATTGTGAGTAACCAAGCCTAGTACCATCAAACATTTCCAGAATGCTATTGTCAACCACAACTGAAACTGAACAAAAAGACAGCCTGAAGTCAGAGAGATTAAATAAAGAAATACAATTCCAGATGGGTAGCTGTTTCAGTATGTAGTAGCAAAATTAGAGGTCCAGTGGCACCTTAAAGATGAACAAAATTATACACTTTTAGGAGTCAGAGCTCACATCATCTGATACATGCAGTGTACATTGGTTAGGCAGGTTTATTTATACTAAAAGCTGCAAACTACAGAAAGGCAGAGAAGCTAAAATTACAAAACACATCCAGCTTAGAAACACTTCATGCATTCAGAGAAGTAAACTCTGACTCACAAAAGTTTATGTTGGAATAAATTTTGCTAGCCCATATTGCATTTATAAACCTGGCTTCTGTAGGTTGGTCACAATGTGCTTCCAGTGCAGAGACCCGCTTGTTCCCTAGAGGTTGCATTCAAATGGCTGCTTTACTTTTTCCCTATTGAAGTGAATGCACTTTCTCTGTTTCTGCTATTCACTTGTGTGGTACAAACCAAACTTGTCTTCAACACTGGGCAGTACAGTATCCATTGACATAGACTCACTGTTGCACTCCCACTGCAGCTGCCTTCTGTCTATCATAATGGAACTCTTTGGTATGTGCATGTATGTGTGTGCTATAATAAACTTTAATAACTATAATGAGGAAAATGTAAACAAATGACAGTTCCTGAAAGTTCATGTTGACTGATTTTAACACTTTCTCCATTTTGATTTTACATCTTAATCTTAACAGCATTTTCTTGGAAGTATGGCTGCTTCCACATGGGGACAATTCCCAATTTTGCTTTCCTTAGTAGTTATAGAGCATTCACACAGGAATATTTTCTATGGTCCCCCCCCCACATCTGCCATCCCTTCCCATCCTATACTGCAGTGCTTTTGCTGGTTTGAAAAAATTGTAGTGGGTATATTGCTATGATGGTGTGATATTATAGCGATATACTTACTACTGATATTTTAAAATTTGGCAAAAAGCCTACCAATGAGGAAAAAATAACAGAAAATGGTACCAGATTTGGATGTGGAGGTACAGAAACCCACACCTTCTCATACACATGATGACCAATCCTACTTTGAGTACAATAATCCCAGATCACATCAGAGTAGTTTGGTGAATATGCCTTCTGAGACAGGGCAAAACCCAATGATTGCAGGAGTTAATGCCAAAGCTGGAAAAAAACCTGCTGCATTTTTTTGGGTTTTTTTGTAGGGCGGGGAGAGGCAGGAGTCCAGGGTAAAGGTCCCTGTGGAATTGCCCTAACTCTCGTTGCTTTGAATAAATAGGGCTACAGTTGTCTAGGCAAGACTCCAACGTCTATGTAAGCCAACATGCAAACCTCGCAGGATCATGAAATAAGATAGAAATAAGTGGTGACCCTGTGCCCTTTGGTGCAGAGTGGTAAGCTGCAGTGTTGCAGCCCAAGCTCTGCTCACGACCACCTGAGTTCGATCCTGGTGGAAGCCGGGTTCAGGTAGGTGGCTCAAGGTTGACTCAGCCTTCCATCCTTCTGAGGTCGATAAAATGAGTACCCAGTTTTCTGGAGGTAAAGTGTAGATGACTGGGGAAGGCAATGGCAAACCACCCTGTAACAAAAAGTCTGCCAAGAAAACGTCGTGATGCGACATCCCCCCATGGGTCAGTAATGACTTGGTGCTTGCACAGGGGATTACCTTTACCTTTAAGTGGAGACCCATAAGGACATGTGAGGGACATCTCATTTCCCCTTCCCCCACCTGTCCTCTTTTCCTTCCTTGCCCCCCATAGCATCTCCCCCTTTTCCTGCTTTCTTCTCTCATTCTTTCCCACCATTGTCTGCCCCCTGTCTTCACCTTTTCCCCTTCTCCCCTGGCAGCCTCTCCTCTATAGCCCAGTTGTATGGTGCCGGCTAGTTGCATAGTGGGGACCCTGCAAGGACTTGTGTGGGATGCTTCACTTTTTCCTGTATACCCTTCCCCACACTATTTCCTCCTCCTGGCATATGCTCCATGTGCTTACCTTTCCCTATGTCCTTCTTTCAAACCCACTAAACAATTTACCTGTTATCTGCTCCCATCTTCATCAATATTTCTTCATTTATATACTGCCTTTCTCCATGGTGGGAACCCAGAGCAGCTGACATCATTCTCCTTGCCTCCATATTATCCTCACAACAACCTTGAGAGGTAAATTAGGCTGCTTCCACAGCAGAGTGCATATTCAAGCCTAGGTCTCCTGGATTCTTCTCTGAAACTCTAACCACTACACTACACTGACTTTTGTTGGGGGGGATGCTGTTGAACAGAAACAAGCAGGCAGGCGTGGGTGAGTCATGCAAGTTATGTGGTGTCAAGTTGCTACTAGGCCTGGCTCCAATGAATCCTCCTGCAAAGACCAAAACAGCCCTGGCAAGGATCTTGCCCCTCCCTCTGGCTTTTACTGACAAAAACCAAGCCTGGAATATTGGTTATGGTTGCTTAGCAACAGCCACTGAGAGCTTCTGGTTAAAGCTGCAGGCACCCCTTTTATCATTTTGGGATTTATTTAATTTTTTTTAGATTTCAGATTTTTCTGCAAACCTCAGGCATTTTTCAGGTTTGTAGGAAGATCTATCTTGTCTGTACATGGCTCCAATTTCCAGATATAGTTATCATCAGATCAGGGCTATTAGTGTATAAGATTATGCCATCTAGATGAGATGGCAAGGAGCCTTTGCCAACGAGCAATACTTCACTAAAGGGATGAGATTTAAAGATTTGCCTTTGCTATACTTTTGAGCCTTTGAAACAAACCATGCTATGTATTCTGAATGTTCAGAGTTACATCCTTCTTTGAAGTCATTGTGTTTAGAAGGGTATAACTGTGCTTAGGATGGCTCTGTAAATCATTCAGAACTTTCAGATACCTGTGTGGACAGATTAAGCTATCTTGAAAGAGAGTGAGACCAATCTACTAGAGGGTGACATCTGTGCAGCGGTAGGTTTCCGTATTGAGTTCTCCACTACGCATGCAAAAAGCAACAACAGGAGAAGAAACTGCATAGAGAGGAAAAGAAATTAGGTGCCACGCATTCAGCAGTATTTTTTGTATTCATAGTGGGAGCTCTGATCCCTTTCTCTTTGTTGAGACTGCAGGGATACTTTTGTCATTAATCATCTATGATCAGTATTATTTGGATTAACTAAATTAACTATAGGAGATTACTCATATTATTTTAGTAGGTAAAGGTAGTTCCCTGTGCAAGCACTGAGTCATTACTGACCCACGGGTGATGTCGCATCACGATGTTTTCTTGGGAGACTTTTGTTATGGGGTGGTTTGCCATTGCCTTCCCCAGTCATCTACACTTTACCCCCAGGAAACTGGGGTACTCATTTTACCAACCTTGGAAGGATGGAAGGCTGAGTCAGCCTTGAGCCGGCTACCTGAACCCGGATTCCACCAGGATCGAACTCAAGTGGTCGTGAGCAGAGCTTGGGCTGCAGTACTGCAGCTTACCACTCTGCGCCATGAGTAGTACTTGAAGGTTTAAACCTGCTTCTTTTTGGTGTCTATAAAAATTAGCTGTACCTTTTTGTTTAAGATACAGTACATTGCTTCCAGGCCTTACATCAGATTAAGCAACAGTTATAATTTGACCCAGATAACTTTTGAAGTTCTGTCTCTCTGCAAAGTATAGGGTGTTGTAGGCTTCATTAACTATTTCACTATGGGAAGCCTTTCTAGCTTCTCTTTTGTTACAACAGCATCTACATGCATGATTTATGAGGACTGTATTTTAATTCTACTGTTCCTTGTTGAGGCAGAGTGAGCTGATGAGAAGGCATGCCTGATATTATTTGGAGAGATCTTAATATATCAAGCTTGGCTTTCTTCCTTCAATGAGAATGTGGGGAAGGCTAAATCTACGTACCCACTTTTCAGTGTCAGCTTCTGATTAAAAAGAATTAGGCTGAGATCCTAAACACATTTCCTTTCATTAGTTTTCAGGGAATTTTCTTCCAGGTTCCAGTGTTGAGCACTGAAGGGCCTCTTTCACACTGGGTCTTTAAAGAGTTTTCAGTACCTGTTTCGCTTCTCATGTTTGTAGGGGTTTCACACTTGCAAGATAGTCATGTGATGCAGCACCGGACTTTGTCCAAGGCATCTCCCTGTGGACATGCCTTGACTTTTATTTTGAATCAGCTGCTGAGTCGCTGCTGCCCTGATTAATGTCAGTGTGAAAGCTTTTGCTTCTCTTTTCCCCATCTCCTTTTCCTCGTTAGTTGATTGGTCAGTGGGCATCTAACCACACCCACTCTCCACAGCATCCCGACCACTTTTTCAGCAATTTTTTTTTGTATTTCCAAAGGATAGTAACATTTCCGCCTCACGTGGCAGCGCTTAATTTCATTTGTTGTTTGTTAATAGTAAGCTGTCTCTTCTCACCCCCTCTTCCCCCCCCCTTGCTCTGATTTGTCTGTATGGATCTAATAACACCCACCCTCCTCTGCATCCCGACCACTTTTTCAGCAATTTTTTTTTTTTGCATTTATAAAGGACAGTAACGTTTTGGTGCTTAATTTCATAAAGATTTATTAATGGTAAGCATTTTGCTTATATTCACCCTCCCTCCCTTTCCCCCCTTGCACTGATTTGCCTGTGAGCCAAAACAGACGAGACGCCTGATGAGTGGAGGACAGTCATCAGGGTCCACAGGAAGTGTAGCGAGAAAGAAACTCTGCCAGGGAGATTCCCTCTTCTCCCTGGCAGAGGGTCTTTCTCTAGGCATCTTGCCTAGTTCACTCAGCTCCCTCTTGCCACCGCCAGCTCCCCTTGCTTTCCTAAAAGCACTCTGCAGCTTCGTTGCCTGCAAGGAGCAGCCAAGCCCCTCCGGGGCGGCCTCAGCTGCTCAAGGCAGAGAAAGGGAAGCTACAGCAGCTGCAGCTCAGCTGGGCTCAGAGACAGCACGTGCTGCTTCCAGTTGTGCCCCAGCAGCAGGAGCGCCTCAGCCAGGCATGTGTGACATGAGTCCCACGCTGGCTTCCTGTGCTCGTGCGATCCATCCCCCCCCCCCCGCCTGCAGCCCCAGAAGAGCTAGGATGGGGTGGGTGCACTCAGCTTTTCCCCCGCTTGACTCCAAGCTCCTCAGTGCAAGGGTGTACCCCAGACACTGCCAGCGTGCTTTGCTCCCTCTGGCTGCTGAGTGCATTTAGGGGAGCAAGGGGAGTTGGCAGCAGTGAGAGGGAGCTGAGTGGACGAGCCGAGATGGTAGAGAAAGAACCCTGTCAGAGGTTTGAATTTGAATTTATTTATTTGCGGTCAGAGACCATAACAATGGCAAGGCAGAGGTTCTTTCTCACAACACCTTTTTGCAGATGAAGGGGTGGGTTTTCTTAGTCAGACAAAGTGGTAATGTAATAATGTTACAACACATGCGCAAACGTTAAAAAAAAAAGGTAACATAAATTCTGAAGCAGATAAAGCCCGTAACTGAACTGGGGCTTCGAACTGAGTATGAAACAAAAGACAGGATGCCAAATCGAAACTATTGCAGTGTAAAATGCGCGAGTGCAAAGCCGAAGCCATTGTGATCTTGGCAACTGCTCAGAAATGGCGCTTTAACCCGTGTGAAAGGGGCCAAGGATTGGGAGGAGTTTTATATGACCAGTTTTGAGCCCAGAACATCACCACAAGGTGATTCTATCTTTCCATTTCCTTATAAAGGTTACTGACACATTAACAAGGAGTCCTGAGACACCTTCAGTTGGTTTCCACCTGTTCTTTACCTTTTGAATCAATTGAAATTTATGTACAATATTATTAATGTGCAGGGCTGGATCGACGGTGGGGGGGGAAGGAGAGTAGTCTGCCCCTGGTACTGCCAAAGAGGGAGCGCCAGGCACAGCTGCCGGCAGCGCACCGGCGGCAGCACGGGCAGCTGAGTGGAGGGGGGGAGGCCGCCTGCACCATTCACCTGCCCCGCAGGACAGGGAGTGCGGGGCAAACCGGCCACCCGCTCAGCAGGGCAGGTGAATGGCATGGGCGGCCTCCCAGCCGCCCGCGCTGCCGCCGCCAGCTCCACAGCACACTGTGCGCCAGGGTAGCCAGCTTGCTGTGCTGGCGGCACGCTCCGCCCTGTGGGATAACATCACAGAAATGACATCATCATGCAGTGCCAGGAGCATGTGTGCACTGCGTGCGCGCGGGAAGCCAGGCTTGGGGTGCCCTGGGCACTGGCAACCCTAGATCCGGCCCTGTTAATGCGACATAATGGCTACCACATCTCCCCTTGTGATCAGCCTCTTAGGGGACCTGTGCATTGGTGCTAGGGAAATATTTGATCAACTGGTGGTTTCTGTATTTTCAATGGATGCTTCCAGGTTTTGAGGGGGGGTTGTTTTACCTGGAAGGCCAAGTGTGCAACCTGACACTGGCCATTTCCCCATGTCTTAAACACTCATGGAATGCTGGCAGCCTTGTGGCGCGATTTCTGATGTCACAGTTTCCAAAACAGAGGCAGGCAGTTATGATTCCGTTTTCCTTGGTTTGGGATTTTGCTTTGGACCATTGCAGCTAACTGAACTCTCTGCCTACTTAAATACTAGCACAGTTATTTGAGGCATAGTTTTTGTGAGCCATAGCCCATTTTGTCGAATGCCTGATGAATGTAACATTTCCAGCATTTGGTTAAATGAACTCTGTTTCATGAAAGGTTATTCCAAAATAACTTCGGGTGTTGCAACATTTTCTGTTATTTGGACTGCAGCGGACCAACATAGCTACCCCTCAGGAATTTGTTACTGACCCATGGTAACAATAGCAACTCTCTGATGTAACAAAGGACACATTCACTTGGAAGTAATTTTGGGTTCATAATATTCGTTGGAGTTGTGTGTGTGACTTGTAGTTGATTTTTACTTAGAGTTCTTCCATGGTTACTCACTTTTAAAATAAATGCACACCTGCTCAGTGGCATTGCAAATCAACCAGGTGAAATGTAATGATGAAAAACTTACTGTGTGCATGTATGTTGGCAATCTCAAAGGCTGCCAAAAGTTGCTTCTGTAAATCAGAAATCTTGGGAAAGAACTTAAGCCCAAAGGAAGCTTGGAGGAAACATCTGAACCCAACAGGACAACCAGTTATGAGGGGCTCTTGCTTTAAGTCTTGAGTTGCTGTGTTAGTATCATGGCTATGTGGTTATTTTTTTCACATAGTCAGGGTGCAACTGGTTGCTGCAAACGGCTTTGCCCCAAAGTTCTGGAAAAGATTGCACCAAAGCCTGGATGACTGCCATGTGGGCAGGAAAGCTCAGATTTTCTAGACAATGCCCACACAGCAGCCATTAACCATTTCTTCCCCCAGTTAAAAAAAATCAGCAACTGAATATC
Organism: Eublepharis macularius; assembly: GCF_028583425.1. Lineage (NCBI taxonomy): Eukaryota > Metazoa > Chordata > Lepidosauria > Squamata > Eublepharidae > Eublepharis > Eublepharis macularius. The sequence continues at coordinate 63,541,513 of NC_072798.1, forward strand.
ATTAGATTGATATCATAATAACAATATAGGTGACAGGTTCTCTGAATTACCATCTTTTATTTTAAAATAAGTCTTTATTTCTCATTGCAGAGGTTTAAGAGAAAAGGTATATATCTCTGAAATTCATTACTTTAAAAAAAGGAAAGCTGGGAATTCACATATTGTTAGAACATCATATTAATATAGTAATATTTAGATGCTGATTTTAAACAACTCTGAAAAAGCCCTGAGACTTATGGAGTGGTACTGGTGAGGTGACCGCTGTTCTTTTGGCAGCCACAACAGCAATAGAGAAACTACGCATGCATGTCCCTAAGTGAAAAACACCACAAAGGCAGACCATTTTCCCTTGCCAAATTACATGGTGAATTTTTAAATCCCTGGCCTAGTTCATACTAACGCACAATACAGTATAACATTAAATTGCTAATTTTTAAACAGCTGAAATCAAACTATGTTTTTCTTTTAAAATCTTGATTGTGAAAAGTATGTCATTCTAAATATAGTATTTTCATATATTTTTTTTAAAAAAAAAACAGATTCATGCTGGCGTGGGAGACTCATGTCAGACTGTCCCTATAATTGCTGCATTGTTTGAAAGTAAACAGGATGCATAGGCTCAAGAATCCTCAGTTCTATTCACAGGATACTGTCTACTGTGGTGCAGACTCAGCAGGCTGAATACAGAGTTCGCACTGTTTTTACTCTTGAGCAAGATTTTGACTTTGCCTAGGAGTCTTGTAAAAGTCAGAGGAAGCATATGTTAGCTTTTAACGTATCTTTACTTCTGCACAACCATAACCCACCTTGGGTCCTGAATTGCTCAGGAGAAAGGTGGACATATAAATATTTTAAATACATAAAACAAATGAATAAACCCCATTGCAAGGGATTACCACCTTCATCCAAGGCCTATATATAGTTTCCAATAGTTAAAGACTTTTTTAAAAAGTCCCTGAACAATGTATCATTCTTCCTTTTTACAGCTAGCTATTTGTCTTTCCAGACTGACAGCTTTCTACAAATTATAGGAAAACAAAAGCATGAATGCTCTACTTATCCCAGTTATGCTATAACATGCAAATTGATGGTGAGGTGTTTCTAGAGGTCTAGGATCTCTGCATAGCTCCCTATTACACATGTAATATAGCATAAGAGACAGTGAAAGTGACTTATACTTAAATGCTCCCTATTTCCTGTCACATGTAAACAAATTCTCATTCTTGGTATAAAATGAGGTATCTAATCTATTGACTGTTTTATCACATGGAACATATTAAATGGTACTCTCCCTAGTAGTTCCAGTCTACTGCATGTTTCTGATGGTAACTTAGAAATGCATGTAGGAAAAGAGCCTGTAACCAATTAGCTCTTCCACATATGCTCTGTTTTGTCTCTGGTACGTTCCAGACATAAACTAAAGGAGCTTTCACAAGTAATTCTAAGAACTTTTCCAACATAGTTAATGTGAGAGGAAGCAGAAGAGAACAAGTTTAAAAACCAAAGGTACATTTTGTTCAAGGTTGTTTTCTTTCAATTCACTTCTCAGGATATTCAGATATTTGAAGACTCGCTTGTGAAAATGTGTTTTAAAAGATTAACACATGCACATTTTATAAGGAATCAATTTAATTGGTGGCATTTTAATGACAATGTATGCAAAACATCAACCAAAACATCATACAAAGTTACTAAAATGCTCAGTTACCGAGATAATTTATAAATTATTATTAAAGCACTTGTCAATACGCATCAGCTTAACACAAATCTCTGTATAGTAAACAAAAGCAATATAGAAGTATGTTTCTTGATATAAATATGGGATTAAGAATTTTCCTATGCTCAGCCTTGAATTAATTTATCAGAAAAGCTTTACACAGGCCACATATTTAAGAGGCTGACAGTACTTTAAAGAGGAAATAACATATCTCATTTCCCCTTTCTTTTTAAAGAATAGAGTGTAAGAGCAACTGTCTGTAGTAACTACTTTAATAACCAAACCAAAAATAGTGTTTCTGTGCCTGATTGTCTTACAATCAGTGAAAAATGATTCGTGCTAAACTTTCTTTTACTATGTATACATTTCCATCTTTCTTCACTCTCTTTTCTTTGCAATTGAACATGATTTCTAGAGTGTCCGACATATGGTTATGTATGCAACCCAGAAGTTTATTGCCAGTGATTTCATAATGACATTGAAGGCTGATCTAGATATGTAATTTTTGTAACATTTTTGAATGTAGTTCATATTATCTAACACACCACACAGTTTGTCTGACATACAGGCATATGTACACAAAAGTTAACTTCTGCACACATGCCCCAGCTAGGTGTATTCTTGCATATGCAATCTGATACTGCACATTAGATTCCTTGGTCCAATCTAATGTTTTATGTGACTAGCCCTTTTAAAATAAACTGGAATGATGAAGAATGTGGATTCTAGTGGTGCACTAAGATGGGGTGTAGAGAATGTGGAACCCGGGGCTCTGTGTACAGAATTCTCAGGCTTCTCCATTGAAGTGACTCGGGAGAGGCAAGAAGACTTGGTTCATTGAGGCTGGAAACCCTCTGGCTCTGATTCTAGCTGGTATCTTGGAGTGAGAGACCCAGTTTGCTTTTAGGAAAGAAAGACAGGAATTTTTTTCTTCTCATACTTGAGCAGCACATGACATTACTCGGTATGGGACATGCATTAGGGCACCTACACAAAACTTTCGTTAGGCATGTCAGTGTCTTAACTAAAAAAAGGTCAAGGTAGTTCCCTGTGCAAGCACCGAGTCATTACTAATTCATAGGGGGACATCGCATCACGACTAGAGGTGGGCACGTTCCAAAAAAAATTAATGATCAAGCTAATCGTGGATTGGCGCCGGCGACGATCCCGAATTAACGATCCACACCGATCATCTCCTGTTTTTGATCCGTGGATTGTGGATCGTGGAGGCCAAAGTGGGGCGCACTGCTATTCCCAACTATGTGGGAAGGTGGGTGGTGGCGGTGGCCACCGGGCCTGGTGGGCACGGGGAGACGGCGATGAGCCGCCTCCCCTCAGGGGGCAGGTGGTCTGGCCACTCACCGGCAGCACCCCCCATGTGCCTGCCCGCCAGGCCAAAAAAGAGTGTGCTGGTATTCCCACCACAGGCCGGAAGGTGTGGGGAATAGATTGCTGACGTCTGAGTGTCTGGATCCCTGATCCAAGCCCGATTGTCCCAATCTGGGCCCTTCCCGATCGCTGGATCGTTGGCTGTGGACGATCACGATCCGCCGGGTCATGATCGCGCAATCGCCATTATCGTGGTTTTTTTCCGATCGTGATGCGGATCGTGCCCATCTCTAATCACAACCTTTTCTTGGCAGACTTTCTTACAGGGTGATTTGCCAATGCCTTCCCCAGTCATCTACACTTTACCCCAGGAAACTGGGTACTCATTTTACTGACCTTGGAAGGATGGAAGGCTGAGTCAACCTTGAGCCGGCTACCAGAATCCAGCTTCTGCCAGGATCAAACTCAGGTGGTCGTGAGCAGAGCTTGGGCTGCAGTACTGCAGCTTTTACCACTCTGTGCCATGGGATATTTTGCTGCAGGTTCCTGTACCAAATCAAGAAATGCTAAGGCTGAAGTCCTCTGCATTCCAATGCAATGCAATGGGATCTATCTCTAAGTAAATGTACAGAGAATCAGGCTGAAGTCTTAACAAAATTGCTCTTGAATAAAAGTGAAGGCTATTTGGAGATATATTTTATGGATTAGCAATTTTTAAAATTTTTCATTTCTTCTGGCCTAAATGTGAACTTCAACAGCTGGAGTAACAAATCCTGCAGTTGTGTATATTTGGAAAAATAATGACACAATCCTCTTGATTTTTATTACTTCCTAGTACATGTATTTTTCTATAAGTTACCTAGCAGCTTATATCATTAAGCAAGGATGGCTCAGCAGTTTTTGGCCGCTTGTCTCTTCACTGATACCTTAATTTCTTTCACAGTGACAGCTTGTGCGTAGTTTTTGTATGATGCTTTGAAACCTTATTATTAAGGTTACTATGGCTGAATCCACACACCCGCGGAGCATCCCAGCGTTGTGCTAAATGTTTGCTAAACACCCGGAAGTGTAGCATTTTTCTAGCGCGATTTATGAATCGTGCTAGAAAGACGCTACACTTCCGGGTGTTTAGTGAACATTTAGCGCAATGCTGGGACGCTCCGCAGGTGTGTGGATTCAGCCTAATTTAAGTAAAATGGCATAACTAAAACCAAATCAAATTAGTAAATGATAATCCACTACTCTTTATTTCATTTTGGCAAGCTTCCAATAGTGATATAAATGGCTGTGAATCGTCAATATCCTTTCTAAAAGCATCTCAGATTTCAGGAGACTGTGGTGGTTTTACATACAGAAACAATTTAACTGTATCTCTATGAACACCTTTAAGTGTCCGTTTCCTTGGCACAAAAAATTCCTGAGACTGTATTTTATTTGTTTTTTGGATAAGCATTACATAAATATTGAAACAAGTAATTATCCGAAAACTGTCATAAAGGGCTCTGGAGTTTCTAATAGTTGTTTTCTTTGGGACTTAAATAACTGAATATTAGGAACATTCTATCTCTGCCAATACATCAATGAAACACTATTTCTGGACAAACAACCATCTATAGTTATTTTCAGTTCTAGACAGAACTAGATTAACATACTGCTGTATCCCTGCTTTCATTCCTCCAGGAATGAAAGCAAAGTTTGTCCTGATGTCTGAAAGGTCTTCGTGTTTCAAGTTTTGCATCCCTTCTAGCCTCTATGTGAACTTGGGCAGCTGGGCTTATAATCATGTGAGTGTGTGTGTGTGTGTGTGTGTAATTGGAAAAACAACTATACAGTACTACATTCAAGAAGGTCCTGGATCCTAGCGGGATGCCATCAATTGCAAACATTTAAATTTGCCTAAGTGGCTGACATAATAGAAAGAGGTTTAAAATGATTAAATCGTCTTTGCAATCACAGAGTCGAATTTTAAAGCATAGATTGGAAACTAAAGAGAAAATTATAAGAATGTTCATGATGGAAAGAATAGAAAAATGACATCTGTTATATAAGCACTAGAAAGAAGGAATGTGATAGAGTGTGAGGACTATCTCGTTCTCTGATTATTGCTTTCTTTCTCTCTTCTCTCCCATTGTTTTCTCTCCTTCTCTGTTGCTGTTTTATCTCTCTCCCCTATTGCTCCAAGCCTCTTGCCACTACTTTGAGCTAGTTCTGTTGGTATATGTGTCTGAGGTTGCTACAACCCCATCAGCTGGCCTGTACCATAGCTATAGGCTTGGATAAGAGAGCATGCAAGATGTGCTTTCTGTTCCAAGTATCCTGAATGCTGGGCGTGGGAAATGTGCATGCCCACACTGTGCTCCAAGCTACTACCAGCCAGCTGTTTGGTTTTTTAAAAACCCCTCATTTTCTTTTTTAAATTTTTCTGTACATTTGTACAAAAATCCCCCCTATCATAAATGGTCCCATTGTGCAGATTTTTTGATCAGCACTCTGGGGCCATGTTCAGAATTCGATATAAAGATAATAAGTAGACATTTATATATTGTCCTCTAAAGTTAAGGCAGTGAGATGTTCAATCTGTATATCCAGAAGTTGTTTCTGGATCCTAACGTTACAGGATTGGATGATTTTTCTATTGGACAAGGTTCCCAAGTTTGACAGGTTGTGGATAAATTAAAAGTGTCTTTAACAGCTGGTTCAAATTTTGTTTCATTATGATAAATTTGAACATCCTGTTGAAAGATAAAGCCTCATTTTTGGCTATATTTAAAAGACCTGTTTAACAAAAGAATTGACTGTCCATATCATAGTAGATTATCCCTGTATCATAAAAATTCTTGTCTCTGTGATGTACTTTCTAGATAATCTGGTATGACGTTCTTTGTCAGAACCATGTATGCTGTAATAAGGGATGCAACAATGCTAGATCTGTGTTGCAGTTCAGTCCCAATGTAAGCGAGAGAGGGATTGCTATAACCTATTCTTCCTTTGGCAGAGCATATCTTTGCTCTACCTAGCATGGGGAGGAATAAAGGAGACGAAAGGGTCAATCTCATTTTATCTCCACAAAAGCAAAATGTAATTGCTTAACATTCTAGGCTAGGAAACTCATGGATGCCTTGATCAGTCATGTTTGATCCATCATATTTTTGCTGTGTGTATCTATGAGTCATACTCAAATGTTTTATCAACCCAAACCTTGTGCATGTTAAATTATATGGATCTTCAGTTCTTTCGCACTTTCTGTTTAGAATATCCCCAAATCCTTTTGCACTTGGCATCTTAGACTGTCCAGAAGATCCTGTTTTAGGGGTTGCTGCTTGCTGTTTCTGTCCCCGGTGGGAAAACACTGATACAGCCGTAGTGATGGCTACTACTGTACTAAAGTTGGGTTAGGCTAGCCTCTGCCTAGGGCAAGGGGAAAAAAATATGAGCCAGGATATCCTACTTGATCCTATGGACTGCTATTTCACAGTGGCTCATAGGACTAGTATATAATTTTGGCACCTATTTCATTAGAAAGTCTCTAATACGCATTCTTCATACCTACAGCAAAGACTTTTGTTCATGTATAGATCAGGGATGAGCAGAAGTTAGATAATGATTTCCTGGTAGATCCCAGTTTGGGACACTGAAGATTTCCTAAAGCTTCACACATAGAAGCCACAGGGAGACTTTCTTGTTTAGTTTGGATATAACTCTCAAGATACAGTTAATCCTCGCCACCCCCCCACCCCCAATTTTCAGAAAGTTCTTACGCTTGTGATGGCTCGTCTCCGTTGCTACAGCAACCAGGTCTAGTTGACCATACTGTATCAACTCTTGTCTAATAGACTCATATATAAGGTGACACAAGTCACTGTTTTAAATTTGCAAATAAGAAAAAAATATCTTCAACTCAGTGTTTCACACCTATAAGATTATTGCTATAATCACATCTATAATTGGCTGCTTATGATCAGATCTTTGTGTAGCAATTTATAGAGCTGTTTGTTGGAATCTATGTGTGAATTTGTACTTGTACACACAGATGCACCAGTTTATGTGGTGGAGCATGTAACTGTGAGCCGCTTCCCCCACTGCAGGTCTCCTTTTTGTAATTTTCTCAGCCCCTGGGAGAAGCCTATTTGTAACTGGCTGTGGGACCCCAAAGCTCTGGTAAACGAAAAGAAAAGATTTGTTCTCTCAAATCTGAATCCTGACACAATCCAGTTTACATCAGTTGCTGGCTACTAAGCACTGTTATTTGGCTGCCATCTCTGGATATTAGTTATTTTCTTCTGTACATCTGTTTTTTAAATTTCATTTTTGATTATGCAACTTAATTTTCTGAAACTGAAAAAAGCCATTCTTGATCACTTTTGCCTTGTGTATTAGCTAGCGTTTTAGTTCAAATCAGCTGAAACATAGAGCGGGACCACAAGTGACGCCTGACACAGGTTGGACACTTGTCAGCTTCAAGTTTTGATGGGAAATGTAGGCAGCTTGGCGGAATGTTGGACAAGTGACAGTTGAAAAGTCCATTGGACAGCAGTCAGAGAGCGAAGCTGCGAGACCAGGATGCCTACATTTCCCATCAAAACTTGAGGGAAGCTGACTAGTGTCCAACCTGTGTCAGGCGTCACTTGTGGTCCCGCTCATAGTTGGCTCTAACCTGAGGTAAGGTGAGGCAGGTGCCTCAAGACGGGGATTTGGGGTCCCACTAAGGGCAGCATAACGGCAACGAGGCGGTGGCACAGCTAACTAGGAAGTATTCTGGAATCAGCCCTGTTGTAACAGTTGAAATTGTGCCTTTAATCGGGGGCAGGGGAGATGGAGTGGAGAGTGCCAGTTGAAGATTCTATTTCAGGTAACAAATGTCTTGGACTGTCTTTAATGTGAAATCAGTCATAAGTTTTTAGTTGTTTTTAATGTTAAATATTTATCCCAGCTGGTCTTAGATTTGGTTTTACACTTATTCTCCGTGACTCCAAATGCCTGACCAACAATTGTTTATTGATGCTTGCGCCTTACAAGATACTTTGCTGCTGTTTGTTGCCTTTATCTGTTATTATGTGGGAGATTTCCTGTTGGCCTCTTTTCTTTTGAAGTTGTCTTCTATTAGTAGAAGTAGTAGTAGAATTGAATTTAGCTTGAACACTGGGTAAACATTCCTAGCGTTTTCTTCTTTTTAAAAAGTTACTCTGTGAAATGTTATTTTTAGCAACTTTGGAAAAAAATTGTGACTGCAATTCTGTACTCCCCAGGATTAACCCATCCTTAGTCCTTGTTGATTTCAGAGTGACTTGCTTGTAGCATAATTATATGGCAGTTTGCAGCCCTGTTGTTTATCAATGAGAAAATGTAATTGAGCCAATATTTTATTTTTGTAGCAAAAAAGTAGCATGGGGGATTGATTAAGCCAAAAATAACTACAGTTTGTTCCAACCCTTCATTGTTTTACTTTGTATTATTTCACCATTGTATATAAAAATTTCTTTTCCACTTAAAGGTAGACACCTGTGGGTTCTTGCTCTGGGAAGGTTCCCAACCCAACATAAGATTGGCATACCAGAGTTCAAGTATGTTGCTAATATGCATGGGGATGAGGTACGTCTACTACTTCAATTGTTGCAGTTTTCTTTACAGCCATATTTACCAGGTACCTCGGAAGCAGACCAGTTTGTTTATATGTATATAAATATATGGAATATTTCACTTAAAGAATGGTAAGTCCTACCGAAATGTTAGAGGTGGATTAATAGGGTTTTTTAAACCTAAAATGGCTTGCATGATTGTTGTTTGTTTAGGACTGCAGTGTTTGTGTGGGTGGGGTGGCAGTGAAAGAGATGTACTAAAGCTGTTATCTATGATCTTTTGTACATTAAAGTCATGGGATATATCTTTTAGGATCATTTAATATACATTGGGCCTTCCTTATTTCAATCATTACAAATTAAAAAGGGCAATAATAAAGAAAGCTCTACACATTTCCTGAAGAATTCTCCAGGGCTGCTATCACATTGGCACTTAATCACAGAGATCGGCATGCTTCAGCAGCTTTCTTGTGAGACGGCAACAATTGAATGGTGTGCCAAAGCTCATTTTTCCCGGGAGTCATAATTGAAAGCTGGATATGGTTGCAAAAGTATCTGAGACAGTTCATTATTAAAAAAATTATTTAATTGTTCTTACAAAATTGTGTGGCCAATATGTGTTAGCACTGTGAGTAATACCAGTTATTCTTTGTGCTTACAGATGCAGAGGAGTTAGCCGTGTTAGTCTGTGGTAGCAAAATCAAAAAGAGTCCACTAGCACCTTAAAGACTAACCAATTTTATTGTAGCAGAAGCTTTCGAGAATCAAGTTCTCTTCGTCAGATGCATGATACAGAGACTGGTCAAATACAGAAGAGCAGGAGAGAGAAGAGAGGCGGCAATTAGGGGGGGAGGGGGAGGGAGCAATCAAAACATTCCTTTGCTAGTATATGTATATACTATGCAAATTTGACTCTGTCAAGCTGGGACTGAATAGGGACTATGAATGGTTATCACATTACCACAGGTAACAGATTTCCTTTACAGAGGTGGGGTCTGGGGGAGCTCAGTGGCACCTGGCGTGGGCTTTCGGGAACCACAGATCTCTTTGTCAGATGCATCTGGCAGGGAGAGCTGTGGTTATCGAAGGCTCATACTGCATTGGAATTGGATGGTCTAGCTGTTTGGCTGCTACAAACTAACAGGGCAAACTCCTTTGAAGCCAACTGATACACACACTAAAAGGAGATGTTTACATATACTAGCAAAGGAATGTTTTGATTGCACCCTCCCCCTTCCCCCCCCTAATTGCCTCTTCTCTCTCCTCCCCTTCTCTCCCTCCTCTTCTGTATTTGACCAGTCTCTGTATCATGCATCTGACAAAGAGAACTTGATTCTCAAAAGCTTATGCTACAATAAAATTGGTTAGTCTTAAAGGTGCTACTGGACTCTTTTTGTTTGTGCTTACAGGTGTCTCTAACTGGAGTGGCCTGGGGCTTTTCTTTTCTCATTCTTATTTCTCCTCTTTTATTCTCAGATACACTACCGTTTTCTTTAACTCTTCCAAATTTTCTTTAGAAACAAATGCTATCAACACATTTTATCTACATGTTTAGTGTATTCAGTTTTATAATGAGACTAGCTAAATGGAAGCATATTCCCAACATAAGACAGACCGACATATGTTCTACCTTTTGTAATTTTTTCAAAATGAAGTTGTTCGGTATATGTTACAGAGATTTTACAGGTAAAAATTTCTTTTTCTACTCTACTCGTTCCCAATTTCTGCAAATTTGCATACCCTAGTGCATTGTTTATTGAATGTCCCAGCTGTTGATCATATTGACTTACATAGTGTAATCTGCCTAGAGTCCCAATGAGAAAGGCAGACTATAAAAACAACATAAATTTTAAAAAATCAAAATAATAATGACAAGCATTGACTAGCTATTAACACTCCTAATAAACATAACTTTTCCAGGGAAGTGCAGAATGTATTCCATATACTATAGATACAAGTAGTAGACGTACCTCATTACTACATTCTAGGGATACTAAAGTTACTCATTTATTAACAACCTTGGCTGTCAAGTGTTAACTAATGAAACATTGTAATGCAATGACCCTTGACATGGCACTCATTGGCATTATGGTGCCCATATTTCTTGGCAACCACTTGCTCTCCAAAAGCAAAGAGCCTGTCCGGGCAACCCTCTACCTCATTGGAGCAGGAGGTTTCAGAAGACCCTGGGAGGCATCACCTTTGGTTTTTTATGGCGTGTCCATTTGGAAATAGTAGCTCCTATCATTTGTCTTGGTAATCTTGTAATTGTCTCACTGGCAGCCATTTTGTTATTGGTCCAGCTTCCCAAGACATCCATAGTATTATGGTTCCTACTACACTTTCTCAGAACGTTAGAAATGCCCATTGGCTCAGCAAATTTGAAGGCCGTACTAGAGTATCTACACAGGTTTATTCACTCTCTGAAGGCCACCTGATTGGTTTTCTCCTGCCTTCAGATAGGCAACAACTTTGCTAATAATGTTACCTTCCTATTCTTGTGCAAATAGTGAGATGCACATAAATTCTTACAAGTCTTTCACAGGAAATGCTTTTGTGAAGGTACTATACTATAAGAAAGCATAGCTGTCTGGGACAATGTTGGGAAGGTTTCCTATTGCAAAGTCATTCTTGCTGTGTGCTTTATGAATAGATAGACATTTTTTTCTTTGCACTTGGTTTTAACTTTCTGGCCACAAATGGATTTTGGCTTAGAGGAAGGGATTTTTGCCTGAGATTTTAATGGGGTCTAAATTGTCGGCATCTTGTAGGGAGGAGGTGTCTCTGGGGTTTTAATCTGTTGATTTTAAATTATAACATTGATGTGCTGTCTTGAGCCACAAAGAAAGGTAGGATATAAATATTATTATTCCGCCTTGAGTCTCAGTGAGAAAGGCTGACTATAAATGACATAAATAAATAAATTAAATAAATCATTGAATTTCTCTAGGCAATTAACAATTCAATGCTGTGAAGAGTTGCCTTACTCTAAACCGATACATTCTCTGGAGAGGTGGTAGAGAATTTTCTAAATAAATAAAAACTTGTGCTATAATTCACCTTTCATTTAACCAGCCAGTTAAAAGTATATAACCTCTTCCTTGAGGAAGAAGGAAAAAATAACCAGTGCTTTCTTTTTGTAAAGAAAGAAAGAAAGAAAAAGAAAGAAAAAAGAAGTGCTGGTACTCATATATACGGTTATACTGATTTCTACAATCCTTCCCTCAGGATTTGGGAGAGCCTCCCCCTCAATACCACCACAAAAAAAAACATCAGACAGTAACATTCCATGATGAATCATTAACTGTCAGTATAAGTGTGATAATAGAGATGTGATAATAGAGATAAAATACAGCTACTTCTACTTTTTCTTGGAATGTCATTTATTTCCATGCATTGTTCATTTTTCTAAAGGGACTAATGATTTGTGACTGTTGCTTGTATCTGTAATGTGGAAAACCTAACTCCCAGGGTTTTTGGAAAGTTGCCTAGTATCAGGGCTTTTTTTCTGGGAAAAGGGGTGGTGGAACTCAGTGGGTTGCCCTTGGAGAAAAGGGTCACATGGCTGGTGGCCCCGCCCCCTGATCTCCAGACAGAGGGGAGTTTAGATTGCCCTCCGCACCACTCAGCGGCACGGAGGGCAATCTCAACTCCCCTCTGTCTGGAGATCAGGGGGCGGGGCCACCAGCCATGTGACCCTTTTCAAGAGGTTCCGGAACTCCGTTCTCCCGCATTCCCCCTGAAAAAAAGCTCTGCCTAATATACTAATGACATCTTAATGAACTTGCAACCCTTTTTAAAAAGAGGGTTAGAAGACATCTAATGCTGTTTTTAGGAAAGATTAAATTATTGTATGTAAGACCAAATACTCCCTGTTATCTTTTGCATACAGAAAACAAGGAAAATGCATTTGTTCTAAATTTATGTTCTACTAGAACGAAAATCAATTCAGGGTTTGTCTGCGTGCAGAATGAAGGCATGGAAGTGATGCCTTGGTTCTCATTTGTAAAATCTCTTTCAATAAAATCAAAGCAACTGAGGTAGGCCAGCTACCACACATGATCACTAAAATATTTAGATCAAATTCACATGTGCCGCTTAAAGCGCTTGTGCACCTGTTACCATGGGTGTGCATGAGAGAAGAGAAATCCAGTTTTAAATGTACTTTTATCAAGTTTTTTTAATTGGTGGCCATGCAGAAAGGTGGATTTACACTGCATTTCAACTTCCCTTTTTTGATATCTGTGAAAACGTACTTAACCTGAAGTGAATTTTTGATACTCCATCCACTTTTTCCCATACACTTTTGGAATTATTCTTACATTTTAACTTTGTAGAGAAATATCACTTCGGTAACTAATAGCAATCATGGCGTTGCTCTCTACCCAATTTCTCCTTCCTTCTCATGACTGTTAGTATCTGTGGCCCACCCATTTCCTTCACTACCTCCCATCATTGGTATAGAATCATAGAATCACAGAGCTGGAAGGGGCCTTACAGACCATCTAGTCCAACCTCCTGCCCTATGCAGGAACAGCCTGAAGCATCCCTGACAAGTATTTGTCCAGCTGCTTCTTGAAGACTGCCAATGAGGGGGAACTCACCACATCCATAGGCAGCTGAATCCGTTGTTGAATTGTTCTTAACATGAAGATGTTTTTCCCAGTATCCAGCTGGTACCTTCTCTCTTGTAGTTTAAACCCATTATTTCGACTCCTATCCTCTGTTGCCAACAGGAACAGCTCCCTTCCCTCCCCTAAGTGACATCCTTTTAAAGAGAGCACTCATGTCTCCCCTCAGCCTCCTCTTCTCCAAACTGAACATTCCCACGTCTCTCATTCTTTCCTCGTAGGGCTTGGTCTCCAGGCCCCTGATCATCCTGGTTGCTCTCCTCTGCACCCATTTCAATTTGTCTACATCGTTTTTGAATTGAGCCCTCTAAAACTGCACACAATACTCCAGGTGGGGCCTGACCAATGTGACATATAGTGGGACAATGACATCCTGTGATTTCAGCCTAAAGTAATGCACGGTGTGGTTATAAGAACAAAAGGAAGGGGTTGTGGAACATTTATTGCACCCTGAGCTTCTTGGGAGAAGAGCAAATAAAAATGTATACATAATGTTCTGAGAAAAATCCCACATTTTGCTGAAACCAACTGCTTATACCTCAGATTCTGGGGCAATTTAGAAACAGCAATCATATCTGTAAATGGATTGAAAAAAAGTTGATGTTTGCTGTAATACACTGCTTTACTATTATTTTATTTACCTTCTGTGTGGGGGAATGCAATTTGGATAGTAGTTGCATGGATGTCACAAGCATGGGATAGCCAGTGTCAGTGATGCATGACAGAGCATTGCATCCCTTCATCGAGAAAGAGGCAACATATGTGAACTAATTGATTCTTGGGATGCCTTGTCAATCTGCAGTTCTGCCTCTAAGTTATTTCTTGTCTCTTCTTCCCCTGTAATGTATGCTACAGTTTCCAGTTCTTCTACTATCAATAGGTACATCAGGACAAAGGACGAAGAGATCTGTCCTTTGTTCCCCCATCATATCCTCACCAGAACAGTGTGCAGACATGTACACACGTAAGCAGGAAATCTAACCTAGGTAGTATTCTCTCTTCTGCTTCTCTACTCTTTGTTGTTACAATACAGACCTGAGATTAGTTTGAACTGAGTTAAACAAAATCGCTTTATTTCTTAAGATACTATTCAAGTTCTAGTTTGTTCTTCCAAACTCTGTTTAATTGAGCACATGGGTTAGAGATATATTATACAGAGAGAAAATGGATTAGATGTATATACATCACATACATCATTATCAGCATTTGTTTTACAGAGGTAAATTTTTTTCAACTAGTTAGATTATTTTGTTTTGTCTTTTGCACTGGAGTTTCCTATGCTTTACTCTCATTATGTAATAATATGCTTATAAAGTGCCATATTTACTCTGTAAAAAGAATGCTTAAACTAAATCATATCTATTCATTTAATCAGTGGAAATTTCTCTTATAGCATCATAATAATCATAGTATCATGATCATCTGGACATCAGAAATAAATTTAATTTGGCTTATTTTTCTAGCATTCTAAAGAATGTTTTTTGGAGAGGGTAAAACTTTTAAAATTCCTATCTGTGCTGCCGTGTGTATGTATTTGGCAGTGGAGTAAAAGATGAATGTCCAAAAAAGAAACCTGCAGTTCTGGCAACACAATGAGCTCTTTCTCCATTCTGGACTTGCTCTCAAGTTTCAACCTAAAGTCAAATTACCTGGCTGAAGTCATGAATTTTGTTGGTGAAATCTGAAAATTAATAGCACAAAAATGATGCTGGAAAAGCAGGCAGAACTTTTTACACTCAGGGTCAGTTCACATACAGACATGGACTGAAATGCTGTATATACGTTGTAGCAATGGGCTCCCTTGGTACTGTGGCAAGTACAGAAGAATAGAAGGCAATGGATTAGATGGGTGTTAGGAAAAAAATGGGAGAATGTTGGGAATCAAACTGACACTAATAAATTCAGTAAACCTGGAGTTCTGTCCAGTCCTCCTCTCTTGCTGAGCTTTTACCTGATATGAACCAAGATTTTGCAAGAGACTGAAACAAGCTAAGCTTTCCTGATGTCTACAGAGCACAAAATCCTCTTGTATTTTTTAAGCAGTGTTCCATTTCCAGCTGTAGAACTTTGCATGTGTAGACTTCAGCAGCTGCATTTATGCTTTTGACTTTGCATGTGTAGACTTCAGCAGCTGCATTTATGCTTTTGACTTCCTCTGTTGTAGAGACAGAAGCCATCCACAATTTTTTGGGTACACTTAAAGTGTTTTCTCCTTTAAAATGATGAAGGACACCCATGAGTGTAATAGCTTCATGTGCACAGCAAAAACACGGGAAAGTCTAGATTGGTGCTGACATGGCTTGGGGATTCTCTCTGCCACACTAAAGATTAGAAAAAGGAATTTAAAATTCTCCAAATGCAGAATACTAGAATTATGACATGGGAATGACAATTTGATACTGCTGTTTGGGAAAACTTGTTTATAGGGCTCTAGCAGGTTGGGGAATTTGGAAGTTAGAGAAGTTAGAATGCCAGCAGCCGTAGCCACCTTGTTCCAGCCAGGTGGAGGAGATGCTGGGTACGTATGGCCGGAATATAGGAAGCAGAAGATTTAGGATTATTTTCAGTGGCAGACTCAGAGAAAGGGGATTGAGGAGATGGTTTACACAGGTAGGTGGCACAATTAATAAAATACTATTGCAGCACAACAAGAGGGCGGGATTGTGAAGAAAAGACTGTGAATAAGAAGAAAACTGATGAGTTTTCTCCTTTCATTCCATGCTATTAAAAAAGGAAGACCAATACGTAACCGTTGCCTGTTGGAAAGTATCTTAGTACTCCGCCAGGCTATAGCACTGTTCTAAGCTGTTCTTAATTGGCAGGCTCTGCCTTTCTGACAAAGAAGCATTCTTTATGGCAGCACCTGATAGGGATAGTGTGAGCACATTTTTTTGCACGTACTGAGACTCATTCCAGGAAAACAAATAACAAACCAATTTAGAATTGTTTGCATCTCTCCTGTGAGGGAGGCAGTTAAGACAATTTTTCAATTTGTATTAGTTAAATAAATATTACTAAAGGATTTTCAAACAGTTAGCATTAGCCATCATATAATTTTTTACTCCACTGGAGTGATGCCTGTGTAAAGCTTTGATCAAGCTCTAAGTAAATTGAAGTAGGTTCATATAAGGAGTTCTCTTCTGCATATTTTTAATATTAAAATGGGAAGGAGACAAAGATATTGGCATGTATCCATCCATGAATTTAGCAGTGGGACATTCCCACTTCTCCCTCCATTGAAGCCCCTTGAATAACTTGATATTTTGTTCTGGAAGACTCTTCCACATGCTCAACTTATTCCTGATTTTCTTAGCAGTTGTTCAAGTAGCATTAAAATCAGTTTGGGCATGGTTCTTCCATATATCGACCATCCCTCTGCAATGTTACAGTTTCAGAGTTTGTTTCTTTTCTTCCACATGTGCCTTAAATCAGAATTTTGAAGCAAGGGTTCTGTCACCAGTAGCGTCATTGGTGATGTCACAGTACCTCCCTTTTTATTTTTTGTGCATGCTCATATCACCGTATTGATAAAAGGGCTGATTTTTTAAAAAATAGATTGGAAACGAACACATTGCTAGTCTTTGCATGAGGAGGCTTGAAAAGGGGAGCAGCTGTGCTACCCATACCCAAGTCCTCCCCACGCAGTCCAAACCAGAGCTGTCCACCCAGGCTGACCCTGAGCCAGGAGGCGGAGACTGGCACCAGGTGGGGAAACTTGACCTCTGTTAAGATGGAGCCTGGAGCAGCAGCAGCTATTTACTTTTCAAATCACATTGTTTTTCTGGTGCCAGAAGTGGCTGCCACTCTATCACCTGGGCTACCAGGGCTTTTGCAATTTTTTTAAAGCCATCAATTTCATATTGCTGTACCAATCTACTGTTGTAATAATAGGTGCAGCAGGTTCTCTGAATTCCCAGTTTTCATTTTTAAAAAACTAACAATGCAATCCTATACAGTGTTATCCCAGTCTGAGCCCATTGAAATCAATTGGCTTAGACTGGATTAAGTCTTTTTTAGGATTGCACTTGCAAGTCTCTACTCCCTTCCCTTTTGGAGATACAAGAAAAAAAGCATCTCTCTGCCATGGAAGGAGCTAAAGACCTTTTGTAAAAAAAATTAAGCTGGGAATTCAGAGAACCTGCTGCACCTATTATTACAATGGTAGGTTGGTATATTGATAAGAAATCAATTATTTTTAAAAACCGTTAAAAACAAAACCAAGAGGGTGGAAAAGGAAGATGGGGGGAGGAGTAGGTTGACAATGATGACTGTTCAATCATTGAAAAGTGAGTGGGGATAAACAAAAGCAAAAGAAACATTTCACATGAAGAAAAAATTGACTCAAAATTAGCTTTCAAAAAAAGATTGAGTAAAAGTAGTCTCAAAAGAACCAGACAAAAACCAGTAAGTTGCTCCCCCACCCCAATAAAGCTAAAACTAAAGGCAAAAAAGTGTGTAGAAATGTGAAAAAAACAAAGCAGTATGGGGCCAGAACCAACAAAATAGCCCTGTGTGGAAAACCCCTGTGGGCAGGAACAGAATAGCAGGCAAAATGGGCAGAAATCATCACCCCATTCTTCTGCAAACGGAAACGTTATTCTCTGCAAAGAATTGCTTGATTCTTCTGAACATACTGTTCGAAATAGGACTTGAGCAGTTTTTGTTCCAGACACCTATCCCAAGGCAGCTCAATTCCCACCCCCAGAGCATTCCATGCCATCTGCACCACACTGCCAGAAACAAAGAGAAGGAACAATACAGAACTAATAACAATAGATTACTGATGCAATTGCACTGCCATTTAATATATACGTTTTATATATTCACTTTCATGTTGTTTACATTGTATCATACACAAGGCAATGCTAATGCTATCTTCCTGTTCCTGCTTTCTTACTTTTCTTAATAGTATTTCCAAATCATTTGCAGGTATTTAAGTTTGGAAATCAGATCATTATGCAGAAGAGAATCTATTCCATTTCCCCGTAAACATTCTCTTTTCACTAGGCAACATCACTCAAGTGTTTTCAGCAAGTTGAGATCTTGACATTGTCTTTGATCTTTCCTTCTGGTTTTTGGAACGTTTTCCTGCCCTCTGTAATGTGTCTTTTCCTATTAACTTCACTAACACCCTTGTTCAGAATGTCGTTCTTTCTCATTTCAGTTACTGTAATAATATTAATAACATTCGATTTATATACCGCCCTTCAGGACAACTTAATGCCCACTCAGAGCGGTTTACAAAGTGTTATTATTACCCCACAACAATCACCCTGTGAGGTGGGTGGGGCTAAGAGAGCTCAAGAGAACTGTGACTCGCCCAAGGTCACCCAGCTGGCTTTGTGGAGGAGTGGGGAATCAAACCCGGCTCTCCAGATTAGAGTCCCGTGTTCTTAACCACTACACCAAACTGGCTCAATGTAATGTTTTAACCAGCAGTCTTCTCGTCTCTCTGCTTAAATATATCTCCCCTCTCAATGGTTTTGCTTATTTTTTCCTCTCTTGTCATGTTTCTCATCACTAGCTCTCTTTATTGATTCACATTAAGTTCAAATGTTTTTTCCTCTAACTTTTTATTTCTCTTCTTGGTTTTCTCCCTTCTTGAATCAGCATTGAAATCTGTGATTGGTGTTCCTACACACTGAAACTCTTACAAATAGCAGTGCTGGGCCCCCCAATTTGGCTGATTCTCTGCATTGTGGAATGTGATTGGACCTAAGCTGCAGGGCAATACTGACATTTATAAGAGGGTAAGGTAGCTTGATGCCAACCCTAAGATGGAGATTTTACAACATCACTTTATGACATGGCTTATCCTATCTATAAAACATATGAAAGCATATTCTAACCTACATATTCTGCTCCCAAAGACGTACTTCCTGACTGACATGTTCAGTGATCACAGCACTATCACCAGAGGCAGAAGGAACAAGAAAAGCATTGCAATGCTAGAGATAGTTTCTACTGCGCCCTAAAGAAAACAGAAGAAATGGCATTAACGTATTGGTTTATACACTTTTGACCCTTCTTTAAAAAACAACAACAACTCTGCCGTTCCATTTACTGTTTGCTGTTCTACTTCCTTCTCTTAACCTAATATAGACTACTTACAAACCTAGGATAGAGACAGGGGCCATTTATTTACCAAGTGGTAAGCGTTCATAAAGTTTGTATCTACTTGGTGAACTGAATATCTTACTACTCTGCTGGTCAGTAAAGATGTTACTGAACATTGACTGCAGATGTGCAGGGAAATTGTCAAATGTATGTATCGTAGATACACAGTCAGTGTTCAATCAGAAAAATGTCCTCTAGCACATTGATACTGAATGGCTTGAGAGCCGTGCTTCAGAAATGTAGAGATACCATTATGACTGCATGTTTCTTTCTCTCTCAGTTGTTTTGTGTGCTGCAGCAGTTAGTAGCATGATGGAACTTCTTGAGGCGTTTAGGTGGCAACAGCACACAGTGGACTCCTCCTCTTTGCTTTACAAAGCAAGCTGGGAGCACCTGAGTCTCCTGCCTTCATGCTTCACTGGAGGAAAGAACTTTGACAGCCTTAGAAGACCTGACAGTTGGCCTCACCTGCTCTAGACTCTTTCACTTCACCAATTTTGAACTTTATGGCTCCAGTACTGACTGCCAACATTCTTGATTTGCAGTTCCGTAGACCCTGAAAAGAGCCTCTCTTTGGAACCAAGCAATAAGAAATATAAATGACATAAGTTTCTTTGACATTCGGACCTGAAACCATGTCAACAAGCTGTGGTTCCAAACTCTCATCCTGTTGCAATGGACCCTGGAGTTCATTGCAATTACATTCCCAGTCCCCAAAACTTACCCTATGGAGGGATGTTGCCTCTTTCCCATATGCTGCTTTGTCAGAGAGCTTCTTGAAGACTCACCCTGATTTAAACCTCTGCAGCCTCAGTTTCAAACTCACTTGGGACCTCACTCTCAATACTAACAGCCCTCCAGGTGTTCTTGGGACACAACAGGCCAACAACATTCTTAGTACTCTTAATACACTACTTTCACCCTCTCTCTCTCTGAAGCACTCCCCATACTGTTTGGGAGTCTAGAGTTTCTATTATTGGGAAGGAGATCAGTATGGGCCTTATTATAGAGACTGGCATGAGCGTCCCCCACTCAGTGCTGAGGACTCCCTTTGTCATTTATTCACTGACCTATGCCCTTAGCACAGGTCAGGTTCTGCTATAACCATCTTCAGGTTCTGCTATAACCATCTTCATTGGATATAATGCCACCTCCATTGGCACCAATGGGGATTTATTCCCCCACTTAGTCTTCCACTACTGTTGAACTTTCTGTTAAGCTTCTGTTGTTCAGCCAATGGTACAAGTAGAAGAACCAGTCATTGTTGGATCCTCACCTTGATCCCAACACACATCTTCTGCATTTTGAACTGGTGACCTTGAACTTGGAGTTTGCAGGGTTGATTCCTCAGAACTTTCATCCTGTGACCCATTTGGAGGATAAAACTTAGTCCCTCCATTGAGAACACATCAATGCAACCAGGTTTGAGGTGTTTCGTTCATACCTCCTGCCCCGCATTTCATTCTTACCATGGATACTTGTCTGTGGAAGTGGGGCCCCATTATGCCATGGACACAAATTAGCTGACCCTAATCATCTCAGGAAAGGAAGTTGCACACCAACCACCTGCTGTTCCTGTCAAGTGATTTGTGGTTTCATTTGTTCCTCTGAAAGTCAGAGCAGTACAAGTAGCCACAGAAAATGCAGCTACCGTGTACTACATCAGGGAACAGGACAGTACAGTGACTTTAAACAACCAGCCTGTTACTTGTTGGACAAATGCTTCAAGTACAACATCACTCTGAGGGCAATCCACATCACAGGAAATCACAAAACTCTAGCAAACATCCTTAGTTGCAAAGGGACTGTGGCTCACAAATTGACTTTGAATGACAAATACTTGCAACTATTTTTGCACCATTGAATGCACATTGAAAATAGATCTGTTTGCCACCTCAGTCAATTGCCCAGAGTTCTTCTCCAAAGATCATTCATCACTCTCTAGCAGATGCCTTTTGTCTTTGTTGGTGGCTATGCCAGTTCTGTGCCTTCCTTCCTATATCTCTCATCACCAAGGTAATTGGGAAGATTAACTGCATCCTCATCCATTCTTACTGGCCACATCAACTGTGTTTCACCAAGGTATTCCCAGAGTTCCAGATTCCTGTCTCCACAATGGGGCATGATTTTACATCCAGACTTACTGAACCTGGTGAGTTGGCATATTCTGCTCCCAGATGCTTTGAAAGAGGACCTCCTAAATTCCAGGAAGCTTTCCACAGGTTAGGCTTTGAGTGAAAGTGGAAGCAATTTACTATCTTTATTGATGGGGAAAATGGGTTAAAATAGTTTAAAATCAGAGGTGCAATGGATCTTGAATCAATAGAGAGTCAAATGTCTGTTTGCTTTTTAAAAACATTTACTTCTAAAGGAAAAGGTATACAGGATTGCTACAAAATAAGAAAATCTATGAGCTACATCTTGCTGCTACATGCTACAAACTTAGACCACGAGAGCAATGGAGATTCTTCCTCCTTGTTAACCCCTAGAGAAATCACCTGACCTATTGACCAATAACAGTTTACAAACACATCTCAGTTTCCAGGGCTTCCAGTCAGATAAGGCTATTGGCTGTGCCAGGTTCTCTTCCAGGTCAACACAAACAATAGAGGCACTAGGTAAACATATTAATCCCATAATGACTGTCAGACCTTGCAACACATATTCCAACATTTACTTCCCAGCAGTGATGGGCTCCATCAGTTGGCCTGCTGACTTCCATTCTAGAGTACATACTCCTCCTCTGTTCTCTAAGATTAGTACATTAATCTCTTAGAGTCCATCTGGCTGTTATCTCTACTTCCTGACTACTTCATTTTCACTCAGCCTCTGGTGAAGCAGTTTAAGGGCTACATTCTGCTACTTCCTTCAATCAACCCATCCACACTGGCTTGGGATTTACAGCTTGTCCTGACATAGCTGATGGGCAAACCATTTGAATCTTTAGGCAAATGCTGCCTATGGCCGCTTCCTTAATGGGGCCGCCTGCCAAAGGAACTCTGGCGGATTATCTCAATCATTACACATGTCGTCATTTCCCATGCACAAGCAGGTCATGATTATCCCAGTTTTTAAATGTGTGTGTTTTTTTTGTGAGACCTGTTTTGGTCCATGTTTATTTTTTATGCAGGTTTTCTGCGTGATTATCCTATCATATCAATGCACACAGAGGCTTTTTTGCGCTTCAGAAGAGCCCTCCTACAAATCTCCAACCCCTCCTCTCGCCATTACCCCTCCTTCAGACATTACACATGCGTCTGGCTTGCGTGCATGATCGTATAATTCCTCCCCTTTTTAAAATGGTCCTTGTGTTATTACGATATCTATGTATGCAAAGGGAATCATACTGCAGTGCTTGCTACATTGGATCACTCAGCAATCAGGCTATCAGTCTAGGAACAACACTGAGAATGGAATGCCATTTCTGATTTTATTTTAAACTAGCAATAAGGCCTATTGTTTGGGAAAATACAATGGGCCCTAGCAGCACTTCCCCTCCCCGTGTCTCCCCCCCGACATCAGTCGAGGGGGGATCAGGGAAGAGATCGGGGCTTCCTCCTCCTCCAGCCCCTCAGCCACCACTCAGCTTGTGCATGGCCCTCCCAAGGCCCTGCGGAGGCGGCACGGAGCCTCGCCCCCCCAGCCACTGTGGGACCTTAGAAGGGCCTCACCACCAGTTCTGAGCCTTTCTGGGTTTCTGGAAGCCGAAGGAGGCAGTGAGGAGGCAAACCGTTTTGCCCCCAACTTGCTTCTTATCCCTGCATTCTGCACCTGCATGGGGATAAGGAGTGAGTGGTTGGGAACATGGTTTGCCTTTTATATAGTAAGATATGGAATCGTGTGATTGCACTACTCTACTGTCTGCATATTTATGAAACACTTCTGTATTTAAAACTTTGAGTGGGAAATCAGTGGTAGAGAACGGAATACTACACATGCCCAGTTTCTACAGAAGCTGAAAGACAGGACAATGGTACAGCGATTCCTACATGCACTCAAAAAAACCCCATGGAACATGTGGACACAGCCTATGATTCCTTATCCTGAAGGTGCCACCAGGAACAACAATCTCTTCAGGTAGGAGGTCTGGTGAATTGTATTCTATGATCAATCTCATCTTACTTTCAAATTAATAAGGACAAGTTGATCATGTGTCCAGACATCAATTTTCTGCCTTATGTTGGGCCTGGCTTTCCTCTCCCTGTCCTCTTCCCAACTCCAGCTTCTGAAGCAGAGAGGGCCTTGCATTCTTTCGATGTTAAGAGAGTGTTCTCCTTTTGCCTGGGAAGAACTTCCTCCTTCAGACTTCTTTCTTTGCTATTCAGAACTAAAGAAGAGTTGTCTCACAATGAGTCAATTACTGGGTTACAGACACCATCAAGCTCTATTACAAAATGGCCCAAGAACTTCTTTCTAGGACACTCAGCGCTTATTCTCCCAAAGCTGTTGCTGTGTCCTCTGTCTTGAGCAGGGAGGTTCTTCTGAACCCACCTGGGTTCAACTTTCCTATCTTTTGGGGGCACTGTGCCCTAGATACTAGAGCCAAGTGGATGCATCCTTTGGTAGAGCTATGCTCAACTTCCTTTTATCTTAAAAGCACATGTACACCACCTCCAGGTAGGTCTGCTTGCCTCTTGTTTTCGTTTTTAGTCTTACTGCTGTCACTGTGATGCACAGATATCATAAAGTAGTACTTTACCAGGTTACTTACTGGTAACTGTTGTTGTTTGAGTAGATGTCTATGCATTCACATAACCTTTCCCACAATAGGTGCCTTAACTTGCTGTCGCATGCGCTTACATTTTGGAAGGAACTGAACAGCAAGGCATGATCCTTCCATATGGGCATGTGTCTCTAAGGGGAGAGCATTTTTTCACCTAACAGAAGTTTCTGGATTGTGACTCTGTGCAGGTATAAAGCAAATCCGTGTGAATGAAGAGATGATAAGATGAAGAACAGTTATAGTTAAGCAACCTGTTTTTCCTGTGACCAATTTTGCATTAAGAAAAACAATATATTTTCCTAGTTCAGTAAGTCTTTGATTTTTATTCCAGAAGCCAAATCATGTCCTGTGGCAGCTGAAGCACAGAATTTGTAGAATAAGTACAGAATTCCAATCGCAGAAATTTTGGTTCTGAGCAGTACATTGTCCAGGATAGCTGTGTGATGTAGAATATAACAAAATAGTAGATGCAATGTATAGCTAATATACGTAACATACCTGCTTTAGAAAAGGTTCAGATACTTTAATCACACATTGTGAGGTGACCACTCTTATCTGTTACTCCTCTCCCCAAGTAAACAAAGGGATGTTCTTACAGACATTGTAGAAATCTAATAATCTAATGCACTGGTACGTTATGCCTGCTGAAAGATACACTAACTAAAAGAGCTAGTTTTCACTGTGAATGCTGTCTCTGTACAATGTATTTAGGCCATCTGCTGCTGTAGATGTGTGTGCCCATTATCATCGGGTGAGTGTAACATGTAAACCAGTCTGGCCACAAATATAGCTACAGTAGTATCAATGGTACTTCTCCCCCACCCCCCACTTCACTACAGCACTTTTTATAATAATTTTAAAAATCACTGCTAGGTATTTGTTT
The DNA here is from genome assembly GCF_028583425.1 of Eublepharis macularius. Taxonomy (NCBI): domain Eukaryota; kingdom Metazoa; phylum Chordata; class Lepidosauria; order Squamata; family Eublepharidae; genus Eublepharis; species Eublepharis macularius. The sequence continues at coordinate 63,566,489 of NC_072798.1, forward strand.
CTATGGGCAAATTTGTTCACTTTTCATGTAAATGGTACAATTGGGCACTTTGGCTGGAGTTGTCTTTCATTGTGAATCAGATACAGGCACAGTTAAGCTTAAAACCATCAAAAACGTGGTCTCTCACCACGGGCGGTCTTAGTGATTTTGAAGTCCTAGACAAAAGTCCAAGATCAGTGCCATGCCTTTACACACACACCTTCCACTGGGAGCCACGGCTGTCCCAGTTGTGGCAGATGCAAGTGGTGGCAGGAGCCTGCCACCACTTATCCTTCTTTCCTTATCCCTTGGGTGGTGGGGCTGTGGGTGGCTGCCCCCCCCCCCAAGAGTAGAACCTGGGACAGCTGCCCCTATTGCCCATAGGTTAAGACTGCCCATGTCTCTGACAGTCCTATTTTTTCCTGACCAGACCAGTAACACGGTGCATCATATTTGTGGGTTTGTTTTGAGACCATAAAGCTTTGCAATATATGTACATAATTACATCATGTATGATCTCTGCACCTCAGGCCAGTTGAAACCTATGTTCCTTATTGTCATTTGCATTTAAAAACACAACAACCATTTGCTTCTTAACACAGGTAGTCGGACGGGAGCTGCTGCTCCATTTGATTGCCTTTCTGGTGACCAGTTATCAGCATGACCCAGTCATTACAAAGCTAATTAACAGCACCCGGATACACATCATGCCTTCAATGAACCCTGATGGATTTGAAGCAGCAAAGCATCCTGGCTGTTACCCCTTAGAGGGCAGGTAGGAGTGGAAGCTAGGATGGAATGGAAAAAGTAGGGGAGTATTTTGGGGAGTGCTTTTAATATACTTTTGAGCCCTGTATCACATGCATCCAGAGGAGCTAGTAGTTAGCTACACTGGCTCCCTTCTGTTCCTGGGGCCTTGAACCTCCAGAAGTCTTGAAATGTCATCCTTCTAAAAGATGGTCTGTCTGTCTTCTTCTTCTTTGCAGCCGGGGTGCCTCTCTGACCCAATCAGCCTCGTTAGCCTTAGTTTGACTCCCCCCCCCCATTATTGGTCACTTCTCACTTTTGTTTCATTTAACACTGAGCTAGTAGGTAGTGAATAGGGCTAATCAGTTTAATTTACAGCCTTGATTCGCTCCCAGTTTCAAGTCCCACTTTGCAGAAAGAAAACAAACTCCCCTTTTGCCCAGGCACCTCCTTTTGGACATCAAGGGAAATTAAATCTTGATACAAAGCTTCCAAAAACAGGAATCCTTCAAAAAGAGTCCAGTAGCACCTTTAAGACTAACCAATTTTATTGTAGCATAAGCTTTCGAGAATCAAGTTCTCTTCGTCAGATGCATGGTACAGAAACTGGTTTCTGTACCATGTTCTGTACCAGTTTCTGTACCATGCATCTGACGAAGAGAACTGTGATTCTCGAAAGCTTACGCTACAATAAAATTGGTTAGTCTTAAAGGTGCTACTGGACTCTTTTCGATTTTGCTACCACAGACTAACACGGCTAACTCCTCTGCATCTAGGAATCCTTCAGTTATGCTGTGTGTATGAGAGAGACAGGAAAGAGGGAGAGTACAACTATGACAACAAAGTTTCAGCCATGTTTCACCCATGGAGAAAATAGTATCCCTGTGGAAGAGGCAATGGAAGTTTCATATAGTGCAAGGGAGAGGAAGGGTTAAAACTTTCCTTCCCTGTGGTATGACCCCAATTGAAACTAAGAAGACTACCCACAGATGCTATTTTTTTTAAATTTATTATTTATTATTATTACAGCACTTAGCCAGTATGTTAACCATAAAATTTAAGTGCACATTTTATTTAAAGTTAAAATCCAATGAGACATCTATACATGGATCTCTAATTGTCACGCCTCTTAACTCTCATTTATTTGGAGGAAATGGTGTGCTTCTCAATTTCACAATTTTCTTTCATTCATAACACTTCCATGATTACATCTCCCTATAGCAGACAAAGCAAACTTGTGAAATATACTTTGGGACATAACATGTCTAGGGAAATCATTTTTTAATCACAGATGTTGGTCTAAATATTCCCATTTTCCTGTTGATGTAACCATGTTATAAAACCACTACTTAAAGCTCCTGTTACACTGGCCAAATTGTTAAGAGAAATTAATATACCTCAAAAATAAGGAACAATGTTTGAGTTGCCAGTAGAATGCTAGAGGTATTGTGAAAGAGTCAAGACTAGACATGGGCATGACGGGGGAAAAAAACCTGAACAAGCTGTTCGTTGTTCGTTGCCATCCATGAACAATGAACAACGAACAGTAACGAACACGACCCTCTTCACAAACACGTTCGTTGTTTGTTGTTCGTGGCCCTTTAAAGATGCCATTAAACTATCAGCTGGCAGATGGCAGGGGGGATTTCCCCCTGCCGCCTGCCAGCTGATAGTTTAAAGGGCCCTTTCCTGCCACGTGAAAGGAGCAGGGCCCTTTAAACACCCCACAAACTGACCTTCCCAATGTCCAATACCCACCAAATTTGCAGGGGACATAGTCCTCACTATCCTCTGAAGACCCCCCACATTTCAGAGAGATTGCACCCCCGGAAAGGCATAATGCATGGGTCCCCCCTTTGTTGTCATTTTCTCTTCCAAGTGGCAAAAATGGGACTCTCTGCTGGAAGCTACTTTGAGGGGTTACAAACTGACCTTCTCAATGTCCAGTACCCACCAAATTTGCAGGGGACATAATCCTCACTGTCCTTTAAAGACCCCCCCCAAGTTTCAGAGAGATTGCACCCCAGGAAAGGCATGGTGCATGGGTTCCCCCTTTGTTGTCATTTTCTCTTTACAGTGGCAAAAATGGGACTCTCTGCTGGAAGCTACTTTGAGGCATTACAAACTGACCTTCCCAATGTCCAATATTTGCAGGGGGACAGCGTCCTCACTGTTCTCCGAAGGACCCCCCCCCCAAGTTTCAGAGAGATTGCACCCCAAGAAAGGCATGATGCATGGGTCTCCCCCTTTGCTGTCATTTTCTCTTCACAGCGGCAAAAAAAGCCCGAAGGAAAGCCAGAAGGAGTTCAGACAGACTTCAGTCCCTGCCTCCGTTGCCAGGGGAATTGATTGAAAGGCGCCAGACCGTCTGGCTTGATGAAGGGCTGAGGAAGGCAACGAATGAGGCTTGCAACAACCACTTGTTCATTTAGAATGGGGCCTCACAAACTGCTTGTTTGCAAACAGATGAACGGGCTGTTCGTGAGTTTTTTCCATTCGTAATGCTGTTCATGCCCATGTCTAGTCAAGACCTCTAAATATACAGAACTTTGGCCCTAAATTGATTAATTGAATGTAAATGTCTCAGAGAAGTTTAAATAATAATGATAATTGTCTCTCTTTAAGGTACAATAGCAATGGGGCAGATTTGAACAGGAATTTTCCTGATGGCTTCATCAGTAATTCTCACAAAATCGAACCAGAGACTCAAGCAGTGATGGACTGGATAAAGACCGAGACATTTGTTCTGTCTGCCAATCTGCATGGTGGATCGCTAGTTGCTAGTTATCCTTTCGATAATGGCAATTCCGGTAAGTTATAGTCCGGTAAGTTATAGTCTGGTAAGTTAGTTATAGTCTAAGTCTATAACTGAAAGTATTTGAAGGCTTTTGGGCTTCTTACACACATACCGCTTCGTCTGCTAACGTAGGCTTTAATGATTTATTGTTTCACACATTAATTGACATAGATATTAAGGTCGTGCTTCAACAGAGAGACTAGAAAAGTACTAAACTTTGTTTACCTCTTCTAGATATTACAATATGAAATCTTCTTTATGTCAGCAGCCCAAACTCCAGGAGTCAACAAGGCATGCTACAACACCAGTAGATTTCAGGGTGGTAGGACTTTTCTATTCATGCATCTCAGTGGTTTTTGGATGCTGAAGGGGAATTTTCAGAGGCAGCCAGAAATGTAAATGTGACAAGCTACACGTTCAACCAAAAGGAATATTCTTCCTTCACTCGCTAACAATCCTTACGCTGAATTCCTTATTTATGCTTGCATAGTGCATATTTAGTACTGTTTAAATATGCATGCACACAATGTATAAATACTAACAAGGTGTGAACTGTGGTCATCTTTCTACAGTTACTATTACTTCAGACGGCATTAGCAAAACTCTGGATAATGATGTTTTCGTGCACCTTGCACAAACGTACTCTAGTAGCCATGCTACAATGCATAATGAGAAAGTATGTGTTGTTGGAGATTACTTTACAGATGGCATTACAAATGGTTTTGCATGGTACCAGGTGGAAGGTAAGAATTACATCTCTTCTTCTACAGTGCCTAAATCCTCACACCTGCTTTTTTTTTTTGCATGCTATGAGAAAAGTCTGACATACGGCTGCATTTTTAAAAAAATGTTGGGATTCTGTTGGCACACAGAGAGAGCTCATCTGTGTGTGTAGATTTATCTCTTTAATACCTTAGATGCAGAGTCGATCAGTAGGATAACTTTTATTTGACCAGCTTTTGGGTAAAAATGCAGAAATGGCTTTGAGTCTAAAATGCAATACTGGGGGTGGGGGGTGGGATTGTACAGTACTAGGTGACAAATTCAAATTAGTATTTCAAAGCTCCTGCCATAGCGTCAGTTTGTCTTAAGATAATTCACCTGTGTGTGTGGCTTTGAAAGTACAGTATACATTTGTACTTTGAAATTTGATCAGCAGTGTTAAGTGCATGTGGAACAGTATGACAGAATGCTTCAAGAAATATATTGAGTGCTCAAATGGGTTAGTAATTTGTGAATTTAAAACCTACAGTTGGCTGAAATACACATTCAACTTCATTTCTGTATTCTGTTCCACAGTAACAATATGCTATCAGCAGTCACTCATACCAGCTTCATTGCCCGGAAGTGGCTGCTGCAGCCACGGACCAAACAATGATCTAGTAGCCTTAAAGGTTCCTATATGTGGCCCTCCTGTTGCTGTCTTCCCTCTCCGATGCCAGTTCCATCAGGATTCCAACTTCCTCACACTGTCTGTCTTCTTACCTTCAGAGTTTTGTTTCAGTAGAAATCTAAATCTCCCTCTTTGTTTACACAGTGGAGAATTATTTTGATACTCACCTAAATATTTTATCTTCACATACCAACCTTTAAATGCCGCTATAACAAATATCTTTTGTTTAACCGTATACCCTAAAACATCCCTTCTGTACCATTGACTCCCACTGAAATGAACAGCACTTGAAGGAACTACACACTTGTAGTTTATATTAATGGAGCTCAGAATAAATTCTGTGTGCCTTGAATCTCTTGTGTGCAAATCGGATCACTAAGGAAAGTAACTGTACGTTGTGGTTGCTAATCAGAATTAAAATGACGTGACCGTAGCCAGACGTTTTGTAGTGGGGTCAGGGAGGGAAGTGTAAGGATATGATGTATGAGTTATTGGGATATTGGTGGAAACAGGGAAGGTCCATAACTTGGATCAGCTGCTTTGCATGCAGAAGTCCCCTAGAATTGCATCTTGGAACTCAGGTTCCAATGTTGGGCAAGACCTTTGCCAGAGGCCCTGGAAACCTGCTACCAGTCAGAAATGACAAAATAAATAGATGGCGCAGAGTCTGACTTTGTATACTCAATGAAGAGCTACCATCCCCAATTGGTTTTCCATTTTCATAACCTCGTCGTGACTAGTTGCTAGAAATGTGGAAGGAAATGGGAGGAGGGTCCCTTCAAATTTGTTTCACTTTTTTAATTCTGTAAAGGCAGCCCTGTTGCAGGGGAGGGGCTGTCCATTGTCAGGAAATACTGACAGCCTAGTGTTTGCTTCATAAAGGCCTGGTATTCTTTTTAAAGAACCTGCCCACCATCACACTCTCCAAGCCAGCCTGACTGCAAGGATGGGAAACAGTTGATAGTAGCATCTGAGGAGTGGAGTGAGCTGCAGGCCAAAGTGGCAGTAGTGGGAAGGATTAAACCAAAGTTGACTTTTCCTGCAGGTGTGCCACTGGGCTACTCTTTTGCACAAGATGTGCTTGCTCACGAGAAAAGCCACTGGGCCCAGTATAGATGAATCCGGGAGCTAGGGAATAACTAGGAAAGTAATTTAAAAAGTTAATTCTTGCTGGTATTTCAACTACATAATGAAACAATTCACTTTTAGGTGGGATGCAGGATTACAATTACATATGGGGACAGTGTTTTGAAATTACATTGGAACTATCATGCTGTAAATATCCACCAAAAGAAGAACTTTCATCCTTCTGGAATGAAAACAAAATGGCTTTGGTTGAATACATTAAACAAGTTCATTTAGGTAAGTGGACGTTAGTGACTTTCACTTGATCCTCGATCTTATTTTGATACATCTTATAGAACTGCTTCTGTTCTGTTGAGTCCATAGATCGCATCTATACATCATTAGATATTGGGCTATCATTGCATTGCAGCAATCATATGCAGCTGAAATGGCTTGTCTACATAGGATGATCTAGTGGCAAATTATTGCTATAGCGCAACAATAGTGACACATCCATTGAAGTGTGGATGTAGCTCAACAAGTCTGAAAGTGTTAAATCTGCATATGAATTCTAGTTTACAAGTAGTAGAGAAAGCAAGTGTCCCCCTTACAAGTTTATTCATACTGTTCTTTTTTTCTTTTTGCCAGTTCATCAGCTGTTGGGAACTGGCCAACACACATGCTGATCGCTTGTTTACTCTACTGACTCCTCTTTTCATCTATGTTCTGAAATAACACAACTATGTTTTGGGATGCTCATTTTCTCATAACTCCTCAGCCCCTCTTCTGTTTGCACGTTGGTGCATATATACTTCTCTTTGGCATCTGAGAGTTTTGATTCTCGAAACCTTATACCTTGAAAATCTTGTTGGTCTCTAAGCTGCCACAGGGCTCAGGTTCTGCATTTCTGCTCTCTGAGTATCTTAACAAAGTGAGCTCAGACTCCCAAAACCGTATGCCACAGTAATTTGTCAGGTCTTCATGGTGCTACAAGACCCTCTGTTGTTTTGGCACCAGCACCCTAACCTCTCTGGGGTTTGCTGTTGAAAAGTATCTGGAAAGTTTACACTTGATTTTTGGAAATTAAAGTAATTTTGCCCAGAAAAAGACATACGAAAACTGACAGTATCTGGTAGTGTCAAAAGGCTCTCTTGGAAGGGCTTTTGCAGCTGCCCTTCTCCAGCCCTCCCCAACAGAACACTGTTTTGACCCACAGACCCACTATTTCCTGGCTGTTCCATTTGACCAGGGTGAGGGGAGGTGCAGCAATGAAGTTTTTGTTTCTGTGATTCCCAATAAACTATGAGATATTCAGATAAAGCTATCAAAGCTAGAATTTTCTCAAGGCGCTAATCCAATTAATCTGACATCTGAGCCATTACAAAAACAATATACAGAGCATAAGCAAAGAGTTGGAGAAGAATTACTTCATCTTTGGTTCTTTCTATACTATATTGAGGCCTTTCTTGTATACAATCACCTGGCAGTGGATTTCCCACTATGTCTACATAGCACAATATATTTTCCATTAAAATCCAGCAATCCCCCTTTATTTTTAATTTCCTATGAAGTTAAGCAGTGGTTTCATAATGCATCACTTCTGTCAACCTCAGTATTCAGAAAAAAATCCATTTCTTCTTTCCACAAAAATAAATTTCTAGATATTAACTGAATTATTTGCTTGCAATATTAGGATCTGGCAGTGCATATTCATTCCCCCACTCTTCCAGGTTGTCTCCTAGGCAAGAAAGGTGATGTTTACCTGTCATTATTTTTAAAAGTTAGAGAGAGAGCTTTATATCTCACGATATATTTTTAGGCCAGTCTTTAAAACTTTGCTTTTCAGCCACACCCATCCACTCATGATGGACTCCCCCACCTCAGTGCTCCATCCAAAACTGATTTCTATGCCCTGACTTCTGTGCAGTGCTACATTGGAATTGTATAGTTACAGGCTACAGTACAAAGCATGCTACAGCCTCCATACAAATCGGAGGCTTTCTGCCTGCTGTACCTGAGAAGGTACTCTTCTTTCTGTGCTTGCATCCTGAGGGCATGGGCAGGATCTTAGCACACACTCTTCAAATCCATTACTCTACTTGGAACACTGGAGGTGAATTTCCAATCACCCCTTCTTCTCCATCCCTAAAAACTGGCCAAACATTTCTTTTCTTGGTGAAAGTGCATTTAACATTTTATAACAAGTTTTTCAACATTCACTGTAGTCTAGGCTTAAAAGACAAGTAACATCTGTCAGACATGGTTAGAAAAGATGTATTGAAAAGATCCCCCCCTCATTAGATTTCCTTTGCAGAAAGAGTCACTTTTTTGTCTACCTAAGCTGAAAAGAAAAAGAAATGGGTCTCTCTCTCTCTCTCTCCCCCCTCTTTATCTTGTCCATAGGTGTAAAAGGGCGTGTTTTGGATCAGGATGGAGAACCTATTGCAGATGTAATAGTAGAGGCTAGAGGAAGAAGGCACATATGTCCTTACAAGACCAATAGAGATGGAGAATATTATCTTCTGCTCTTGCCTGGGATCTATGTACTTAATGTAAGTATACTTCTCTGGCCCTATAAACTGCTGTCCCAGTCAATTTTGCCATCATCCATAAAGATTTGTGTGCGTGCTCTAAAGCACTTTTGCACATATGTGGGGGTGGACTGCTATTTTCTCCCCTTCCAATTGCAACCCCTTGTGGGGACTATTGTTGTTTGAAATATGTATGTGTTTAGCATGAGATGCAACTGCTGTGTTGATCAAACATCCTCGTCTATGACTGAGTTTGAGTCACTTCCCAAAAGTGCTTGTCTCAGCTATTAACATTAAAATCCTGGATTCTAAGATGATTTTTTAAAGTAATGTCCGAAGGTCAACTTATGAATGAAGATTTTTCCATTTACATTAAATGTTTGAGGGAGTCTGTCTCTTAGTTATTACAGGCTTATTCAGAAGGGCTTTTTTGCTCAGGTAATAGGGCTGTGCTATAAGAACCGGCTCAGAGAGATGCTTTGGTAAAGGGACAGGAACTGTAGATTTACTGGATACTGTCTGTTGATGTAGATTTGTTCCTACTGGGTAGTTTCCATGTGGTTTAATATGTCTTATCAAACTACTTATGTTTTGTTTCAGCAATAGTTCATCTCTGTATTCAGCACTGTGCATGTTTTCAAATTTCTACAATCCTTGCTGCATCCTTGTCTCAGCCATTGATCATAAGATTTTATACTGTGTGAGCCACCTTGAGTCTCAATGAGAAAGGCAGGCTATAAATAACATATAAATAAATAAGGCTTTTACTGCACTGATCATGTCTTCTAGTGGCAATTTAGTTATTTATACCCGCGCCATTTGCCTGCCCCGCAGGACGAGGGGTGCACGGCAAGTCGGCCGCCCCGTCCTGCGGGGCAGGCGAATGGCACGGGCGGCCTCCCAGCTACTCACACTGCTGCCGCCAGCTCCGCAGCACGCCGGGACAGCCGGCTTGCCGTGGGGTGGCACGCACTGCTCTGCGTAATGATATCACAGAAGTGATGTCATCACGCAGCGCTGGGAGCGTGCGCGCTATGTGTGCGCGCGAGTGGCCGATCTTCGGTTGCCCTGGGCACCAGCAACCATAGATCCGGCCCTGCAGGAAATAAGAGGTCACCAAGAGAGGAGGACTAAGGGCACAAAATTCCTGGGGCCTAGGAATCTGGACAAGATACCTCTGGGTGATAGTAACCATATACTAGTCTAATTGCGTGTCTTGGATGGATTCTTGTAAATGTATGTATGAGTAAATGTAATGTAAGCGGTGGCAGAGGGAATCTTTGTCAGAGGGGCTGTGGCAACTGACCAAAGCCCTGTTCATTAGCACAGGTGACCCCCCCATCAGAATGTCACATTAATGTAGCAAATGACTCTTGATATGATAATGCGCCTGTATCTACTTTATGGGATAAACCATTAAATGAAATGCTTTGGGAATAAGAGTACGAACTCTGATTATAATTGCACAATACATGTAACCCTGCCTCCCTACTATGCTGGGGATTACCTTTCATCAAATGTACGAGACCAACTTTAGTAAAATCTCTCTTACCATATTTCCACCATTACCATCCCAGCAGTAAATGCACTGTTCAGCCTTGTGTCTATAGATGGCATTTCCTTAGCTTCGTAATGTGTGCACTATGCATTAGGCAATCTGAAGAAACCATGACGTGCCTGCTAAAGTTCCCAGGCAGCATGTCTTGGGAAGACTGCTGCCTGAGATCTGGAGAGCCACTACGTTTTGAAGCAGGAAGCACTGGCCTATGTAGACCAAAGGTCTAACTTGGCAGAAGGTAGCTTGGTTTGCATAATATCCGTTAAGAGACTGAGGCATGACTTTACAAAAACTCTCCCCTCCCCACATTGTTGGTCTTGTAGGCAACAGCACCTGGATACAAGTCAGTGCTACAGATAATGAATGTACCAGATGGCACAGAAGACTTCAGTGCCCTGACGTATGACTTCATTTTGCCTGATGTATCTGCTGCACCAAAGCTTGCATCATGCCCTACAACACCTCGTTACACTGAAAGTGCATTAAGTACATCAAAAAAACTGAATCCCACTATTAACATATTGATTTTAATTAATACTTTTGTATGCAGTTTTCAGATAACTTATGTGTGCTTTTGAAAGTATTTGAATTTGACTTTACCAGAATATATAAAAGATTTTAAATGAACTGGCCAATATTTCCTGGACAATCAATAAATTTTGGCTTTTCACAATGCAATCTTATTTTACCTCATTATTTGACATACATTGTAAATATATGATGTACTTTGGGCAAAGTTTCTGTTAAAAATATCTTACAGAATATTAAACTTAGGGCATGCTAGCTTTTCACTAGCTATCATGTGAATTTAAGATAGTCAAAGAGAATATTTTTATAAACCAGTACCTACTTCTGAGTACAGAAACTGCCAAGAAGAAGGTTATAAGTACCAATGAAGAGGCTGGACTAAACAGCCTTTTACCTGTTCAGTTGGTATTTTTCTTGCACCAAAGAGGTTGAGGTTACAAGATCACGAGCGTGCTATCTTTGGTTTAGAACAAGAGTACTGGTAATACTGGTTTGTAGGGGACGAGACAATCTCAGAGAGTAAGTACACTTGATTTAAGTGCTAATTACATCTCTCCCTTTTTGTAGTACCTGTGAGACACATGCACATACACGAAAGAGACAGCACTAAAACTTTGTATGTGCACACAGTGGAGGGATATGCTTCCTTACTCAGGAAATTAAGCTACAACTCATTGGCAACTTGCAAAAACTGATCATCAATTAAATTACACTTTTGTTCAAAATCCTCCTAATAATTTACTTCCTGACAATTCTTAAAAACTGCAATTAATTAGTATGCTAAAAGATCACTCTGGAAGCCAATTTCTCTAATCAAACCCACTTCATCGTTCACTTTTTTAAGTGTAAAAATGTAATTTTCCGATACTGAATCATTACATTCTGCTACCATTATTTAGATCAGCGTATTATCTTAATTCAGTAGTGGTCAGAGTAAAGATGGCAATCTTCCAATAAACAAATAAGAATATGTTTGAAATTTTCTGATCTCTGCCTGCAACTAAATCTCTGCTAGGATTCCATCACTAGTTTTATGATGCACAGCTAATGCACACTGGCTGTCTGAGGAAAGCTGCAGTATTTTGACAACATTGGATTCTGACTGTAATTTATTAGATTACAGAACATTTATAGACATACCAAGGAAGAAGTGCTGGTTTTCCTGCTGCAGTGTGAGCTCTGCTTTCTCTCAAATAGTCCACAGTACCCAGTTGAAACTGTGCTTCTTCCTCTTCCCTCCTTTCTCTTTCAGGCAAATAGAGTACTTTGTTTTGGGCGCTCCTCCCCATTTTCTTACAAGGTTATCTGAGCAAACATTTCTTTGGCACTTTATAAGCCTATTATCCTATAGCTCTGTTGTTGTTGGTTCTTTTACCCTTGAAAAAGGGTGACTGTCAGAGCTATGCAAGCCTTGCTCAGCAGGCTTTGTGATTGACACAAGAGCTGGTCAATCAGTGCTGGGAAACAGAACAGGGAGGTCAGCATAGGCTTCTGCTGCAAATTAGGAGAGTAGATTTCCCTGAGCTTAATCCAGGGGAGAAAGAGACATGTCTGTCCAGTCCAGAATATAGTGAAACAGTAGATCTAAGTCCACAATGGGCAAAAACAATGCACATCTGTACATGCTCATAAAACTCAGTCTTGTACTGAGTGCTGCTGTTCAAGAATATCTGCATAGCTGCACTTGCCTTAAAAGGGGAGAAAGTCACGAGTGAGGGAAATGGTAACCTGATGAGACTTCTCAATTGAACAAGGGAGAGGGGCAGGCACAGAGGCAACTCTGACGGACAGACAGTTAAGCTTTGGAGGAACGTGAATGGATGTCCCTGGAAAACAAAGACAACTGGCAGAATCAACCTGGAAGCATGCAAAGAGCAGGCCACCCTATTTTCTATGAGACTCCAGCATGGTGCTTTTGACTGGTGACAAAACAAACCGGTCAGTGTGAAAAGGCAGCGCTCTCTCCTGATCACTCCTGTGAGGGGTGCATGCACACACAGCATATACAATGCAATCCACCAGCAATTTTTACTTCATTTGGTTTCAACAGTATTTGTCAGTTTTTTCATATGAAATGCTACTGAACATACTGGAGTGTGATAGTGTGTATTTAGAGGCAGTAACTAAAGCCCTAAGCCTCCCTCTCTCCACCCTCAAGTCTCAGTGACGAAGTCTGGTTATAAATGAAAGGAACATTTTGTTGCCTGCTTCTGGGTTGGGCACCTGATTCTATAATTTAGCTATACAGCCAAAACTCAGACAGCCCCAACCCAAGTTCTAATAAATCTCACTCTGTGATTAGAAGGAACTTTATGTTGGAGTTAGCAAGACTTTTTCTTACTGGCTGATTTTTAGCTAGACGCTGGGCCAGGTAGGAGCCTGGAAAAACTTTCACAGCTGCTCATAAGAATTTTTTTAAAAGGCTTCTGTCATTCAACTGAAAATTGCTATTGGCTATATGCAGAATGTTATATGTAGTGTGGTATCTATCTCTATGGAAAATCATGGGGAAACAGTGAAGGTCAGTTTTGTAAACTATTTTAGGACTGGATCTTTTGCTACTGCTCAGCCAAATAATCTTCAAGGACCAGTTGTTTTTTCTCAGATGTGATCAGAAAACTGGGTGCTTTAGTTTGCTGATGGTGGTGCTACAAGCTCTCATCTTCAGTCTCTGCAAAAAGTAGCAAATAAAAATGGGAAAGGAGGTTCTGTTCCCTGAATCCCTGCCCTCATACCAAGGCAATCCATAGGGTTCCAGTTCAGCTAGATGGTCATGAGAGGGTCCAACCTCTGTCCTTACAGACCTTCAGTATCCTTGTGGACCCCGAGGGGTTCCCAGGACCCAGCTTGAGAAACTGCCCTTCAAGAGATGGAGCAGATATATAGAAACCCCTCAAACCCTACTCTTCCCAGGCTCCCCCCCAAAATGTTCAGGAATGTCCCAAGCCAGGGTTGGCAACCCTATCTGAAAGGGGGAATTACTTGTTGATCTCAGACAATCAGTATCTAGGGACGTAGTAAAATGACTGACATTGCTTATCAGAATCTCCTACCTTAAGGTACACAGATACCAGTGACTAGAGCTGAAGAACTGCCTTCAAACATGTCAGTTCCATTTGCTAACATGACTAATACTTATTAAGTTGACCTTGTCTGTGTGTATTTGTGTAACTTTTTGTAAAGCTATCTCATTTCATTACATGTTGACAGTGCTGTCCTAAGGAGAGTTACACACTTCTAAGTTAATTGAAGTAACTTTCCTTAGGTTTGTACTGTGAGTGTATTTCTGGAACCATTCACTTCCAGAATCTGCCAATCAGTTTCAACGAGTGACCTCTACATTCCCCATTTCTGCAGGAGAAAAACACTTGTCTCCTCTCTCGATGTTACAGAACAGCATCCTTCTGAAGATGGACTTTAAAGTTTAAATTAAGAGCTTCAGACATCACTTGATTTTTTTGTCCTTTTCTGTATATTCTCAAGCTTCATGAGATAGATGTGTGACCAGAACTCTCCCGTCCATTACTTTATATATATTATGAAACTAGAGACTTAATTCTAGTCTTTCGTAATGGTTCTTGACACGTTTCCTTTTTCACTGCTTTTGTGTATTTAAAATGACCTGCTCTGTGTGCTTCCCATCATAATTAAGATTAACATTCGATTTATATACCGTCCTTCAGGACAATTTAACATCCACTCAGAGCAGTTTACAAACTATGTTATTATTATCCCCACAACAATAATCACCCTGGGAGGTGGGTGGGGCTCAGAAAGCTCCTAGAAGCTGTGACTGACCCAAGGTCACCCAGCTGGCTTCAAGTGGAGGAGTGGGGGATCAAACCTGGCTCTCCAGATTAGAATCCCATGCTCTTAACCACTACACCAAACTGGCTCTCCAAGGCCTCATTCTTGAGTGGGCACAGCTAATTCAGATATCATTGCTGAAAACGTACTCTTTTTGTACTTTTTAAAGCAAATATAACTCTTGAACAGGCAAGATCAGAAGACCAACACTTAAAGGCATCAGGTGCCAGCTTTGACTAGAAAGCAATTATCACTATCAATGGCTGGGCCATCTTGAGTGCAGTCTGTGCCAAGCAAGCACCATGCAACTCACATACCTGCGCAAGCAGTTTCTTTTCACATGGGCCAGAAGGGATTTTCAACTCCAACTGCTGCTTGAAGAGTTGGCCTGCTTCCACCTTCCTTGCAGAGATGAGAGTGCAATGGACAGAGATTAATTAACCTCTCAGATATCAATTTTATATTTCAGCAATTAAACTGATATGGCTGAAAGCTGGCTATTTTTCACCAATTGTTCAAGGATTAAGGGTTTTTTTTGGTTTTGATTGGCTACGCAGCCTCCAGAGTGATCCAATCTTTTTCTTCCCTTTTCTTAGAAAGTCTCTCTCATATTGGCCTCAACTTTATCAAGCCAGCATGTTCAAGTCTCTCATTTCCATGCTTCCAGCCTTATAAAAACAGGGAATTACATTCTGGGTAATATAGGCAAGCAATTCTGAGTGGCAGGTTGACGGTGAGGCTGTTGTATACACTCCATTCAAGTCTGATTCCTGTGTGTTGAGGCAAGGGCTTCTGTCAGGCATGATGCTTCACCCCATTGCATTTCAATACCTGTGCTCTACGTATGGGTGGTGGACTGGCAGGCAAGCCAATCTTTTGGCCCTAGTTGCAAAAAAAAATGTTATTAGTGCTGATTCCTGACAAAAAATATACACTGGATACTTATGAAAAAGAAGAGTGTCAGGGAATGGACACACCAAGAGTATTGACAAATGACAATCTTTGATGACCCAGCCATCAGAAAGTCCTGCTAGAAAGGTTTAAATGAGATAAAGAATTATGGGGCTTTGACTACAAGAAGACAGAATTTGAAAAAGAGCTTTGTACAAATGATGAACATGTTATCTTCAAAATTTGAAACGGAAGAATAGGCTAAAAATTTTGGGTATAATAGGCAAATAGACCAGTGGGAAAATATATGGGTAAAGGGGCATAAATTCACTTTGAATTCCATACTGAAAGAAAATTTTTACAAAACGATGTATTGCTGGTATGTCTCATGATAAATTAGCAAAAAGGTATGTTTAACTAATGTTGGAAATGTGAGCAACATGAAGAAATATTTTATCATCTTTGGTAGACTTGTCTTACACCAAAAAAAAAATTGGTAACAAAGGCTAGGATTGCCAAGTTTCCACTGGGGATAGGGAATCCCCCATCTCCAGAGAGCTCTTTTGCCACTGCTCAGTGGGTGGCAGGAGAAAAATGGGGGTATTGGGGGAGGTGATAATCAGCTTCCCAATGTGCTGACATTACTGCCAGCACAACCGGAAGTGATGTCAGCATGTCACCGGAAACACCTCCCTGCCGTGAGTGTCCCACCAGTTGCCAGCCTCATGCTGACAACTCTAAGTTGGGCAGTCAGGGAGCAAACATGTTACACCTCTCTTCCAACCCTAGAGATGCCTTCAGAAGAAACACTGAAAGATGAGGCTTGGTTCCTAATTAGAGAGTAAAATCCAGAAATAGTTCATTTGCCTGACCACAGCTTTTAAAGATACAGTTTCCACTTCTTACTATGTGGAAAGATGCAGAATGATGAATTTTTCATCATTAAGTCTAGAATCAACACTTTAAAAGCCCCCAGGCATGTAACACTACATTAAGATGTTATGCCAATATAGATTAAAATCATATGCCAATAATCAATACTGAACAATACTAGGCCTAGCTTCTGTACTCTCTAGATGAACTTTTAAACTTTGCATGAACTTTCAGTGTATTTTTTCTATGTGTAAGGTAATTCAGCAGGTGTGCTCTCATCCTTTGACAATTAATTAAAATAGTGGACTCTACTGAGATTGGTGTTCTTCTATCAGAGGTTCAACCAATGGTGATCGCCCAACTTAACTTTTCTTGACACTTGTCAGAGATTAATAGTATTCTCTTGCAGATCAGACAATGACAATTTTTTAACTAATTGGAAGGCTGTACTATGAAATTATGAATGTTCAGTGAAGTGTCAAACCAATCAATATTTGTTTGTGCTATCATGTGAATAGACCCTACATATTTGCATATGATTAGGTATATAATTGCAAACACAGAAAGAATAAGCAGGGTACTGATGGAAGAGATCTCTTGAGAGAATCTAGGTGAGAACCTATTTCTACCTATGTATTTCATAGAAACTTTGAGCAATGTTAAACTTAGGATTTATTGAGAAATGTTAGTGAACTTATTTCTTATTGCCTTTCTATGTTTCTGTTGTTATAGGATTCATATTAATAGCCATTTATATTTTGATTACTTGCTTCATTAAAAAACTAGGGTATATTTTCAATAAAGTAAAATAAACTCTAGATTGGTGTCTGTGTGTTTGATGAGGAGTTGCAAAGCAATATTGAACTCTATATAAATAAATGTACTGATAAACGGTTGAAAGAGCTTATCTGTTTGACAGGTCTAAAGACTAACTGCTTTCGGCTTCCCCGGAGAGAGATCCATCTTTCTCGTGGCAAGTTGAAGCGTGGTTTTAGACACGGGCAACCATCTCGTTACAAAGATTTTCATACAATATTTGAAGGCAAAACAAACAGTTGTCGTCAATTTAATTAATTCTCCATAATTTCACCACAAAAATGCAAGTATGGTGGCTACAATGCAAAGGTGCAACTCAAGGTTATTCTTTCTTCTTATGGTACCAAAGCTCAATTCTGAACTGCTCTTTAGTTTTGGGGATGGTCTGCGAGAATAAAGGGAGTCTATGCTTTTCAAAGAGGGCCAAGTGTAGATGTAGCAAGGAGAACATTTTAAGTATTAGGATTAGGCCAGATGCTCTGCCCCTTCCCTAAATACTTTAAACATGGGAGCTGCAAAGCTTACCAGCTAGAGACTACTGCTTTGTAGAAGGCCAGCAAAGTAAGATATGGTTGGAGCTAGGTCCCACCCCTTTCATTAACCATCAGCTAACCAAATCTGCACATGTGCTCAACCACCTTCTTGCACAGATGTCACAGGCAGTAGCTGTAACTCATGAGATAGAAGATGACAGTCTTTCACCAGGATGAGAGGACAGAGAGAGACCCCTCCTCTCCAGAGGGTGCTAAATTCCTCTCTCCTCCATATCAGGTCTTACAGCTGCCTGATTTTAAATTAGGACTGAAAAAGGATGTAATGGAAGCAAATCAACTTTTCTTAAGAAAAACCCCCTGAAGTCTAGTTTGTATCCTCTTAAAATAAATATAATTTACAAAAAACATTTGATTTGCAATTTTGATCTGCAATAACAAGAACTGATAAAAAGTAATCTCTTGACAAACACTACATTAACTTTCTTGTTAACAAGTTTTTATGTATAGAACTATGTAACTGCAGAGGATAATCTGTACCAATTCACCAAAAATTGTTCAGTGTTTTCAACGGCCAATGAATTTTAGTGCAAATAGTTAATCTTCCAAAGGGAAAAAAATAAGATAAAAACTCTTCCATATACAAAATATCTTTTTCTTTTACATAAATTTCCTCTTAATTATCAGTCTATAGAAATTCATAATAAGGGTGCCTAGTTTTGCCTGTTCTTTGGCTAGCAAAAGTAAGTCCTTAGAATCATCTCTATTGGCTGCCTGCAGACTGGACAGGGCTTATTGCGCTTCTTCAGTTTCTTTGCACATGCATAACATGACATAAGATGTCCTGTCCTTCCATGTACAATGCAACCATTTTTAGGCTGACTTTGACATATGACACAAGGCTCTATACTGGAGAGAGGAAGGTTTGACTCTGTGCCTCCATCTTTATCTTCAGCCTCTTCTTTCTCAGGCTCTTTCAAGTCTTCTTGGCTGCTGCAAAGCATACTGCTAGATGTAGATGGTTGGGAGTATTCTTCACTTTCCTGAGATTCACAAGTCTGTTCTGCTTCATCCACCTCTTTACTTTCGTCCGTCTTTCCTTTCTTACAGTCTGGAACATCAAAGCCCTCCTCAGGATCCATTGGCATAGCATCTTCACACTTGCTCCCTTGAGGCTTTTCGCTCTTCTTATCAGGGAGCCAGTTCTCCCGAAGAGCCCAGCATCTGGGGCAATGGCGAGGAAGGGGTGGGTTCATTTCATTGCATTTTGAGCATTTCCAATAATCCTTGTGAATCAGAAGAGAAAACAGTTGTGATTAGCATTTATTGAAACTTGCTTATATAGTATATAAAGACGATGGGGCATAATCCTAATCATTGCGCTGATACCAGATGAGGCAGTTAAGAGGGACACCACCCACTTTGTGGTGGGGGAAGTATCAAGGGGTGCCTGCAGTGTCCCAACAAGCTTTATCCTGTCATTATGCTTGTGCTGGCTGTAAGGCAGAAGTGGAGGAAGGGTCTTTCATCAGTCCGTGGCCTCTCACTTTCTGGATGTTCAATATTCAAAATTAGATGCTACATCCATACACACACCGGTCCTGTGAAGGGGGCAAAAATTCCATCCTTGCTAGAGCCTCCTCCTCACTGGCTCCAATTTCCCTCTCCCAGTTCACCCATCTGTCTCCTTCCCTTTCTCGGCCTAATTTTCCTTCCTCTGCCCATCGACACGGCCATCTAGTTTCCTCCTCACTTGTTCCACTTCCTCAGTTCCTGCTTCCCCTCCCTTAAGCCAACTGGCCAATGACTTCCTCTGCTGGCTTGCCTTCCTCCTTCCCCTTTGCTTACAGGCAACCCAAGACTGGATCCTGGCTTTCACATACGAAGCTTATTTACTAGAAAAGGAACAGAAGAAGTTTTGCTGAAGAGACTTTAGTAGGGGATGATGTGTGGCAGGATCTCAGGTCTAGGAGCATGGGCTGAAGTTATTTAATGTCAACCGAACGCCCTGTGCAGTCAGAGATACCTGTCCTCATATTTCTTATGTAATGGATTGATAGCTTACTTTGTTATGAACTGGAAAAATCTGAGGGGATACTCAAGAGTTGTCCAGGACACAGCACTGCAAGTGTGGGTTTGTATAATACTTTGATTATAGAATCAATATGATAAATGTTATTTATATATTTTTTTAATTTAATGGCAAATGAAATTGATGGTTTGGTGTTAAATTGATACATATCAGGGGGAGATTACAGATTGTAACTAGCTCCTGGCAACGGTCAGTGTAAATAATTTGGCGCTCCAACCCATTTAACACCATGCTCCATTAAATAATTAACCTACTTGTACAATCTAACACTCCCAACTTTTCTAATAGGTTGTTAGACATGTTATGACTTGTTCTTTCAAATTAAAACACTTGAAACTAGCACAGCCCTAGTCTGCAATGCTTTTTATACTCCAGTGTCCGTTTATTTCAAAGTCAAGAATTCACTTACAGCTAGTGAAATTTCAGGATCATCATCAAATGAATCCATATCGCTCTCTTCAGTCTGATATATAGTTACTTGATATATCTGATGGAAGACAAAGTTTAGCTTCTAATTAAATTTTTAGATTTATACAACATACAAAATGTTACAATTCTAAAGAGAAGCAAAACATACTTCTATACTTGTTTTAAGCCTCTTTCCTCAGTTACTAAATAGTGTGACGTAACTGCACTTAAAAAAAAAAAAAACAAATCGCAAGGTTCTAAACTTGCTTGACTCACGAACGGCTTCAAAGTGAACCTTCGCATCCAAACTCCAAACAAGATTAGGGCTTTTCAGAATGAATATTGACAATTCTGTGCCAATGGAATGATACATACTTCCAGCAAAGGAACTATTATCCCCCCTGGCAGAGTTGTATCCTGCATGATTTACCCAGCCTACTTTCATATTATGCTATTTTTGGTATCAACTGGAGGGGGGGGGGTTAGTTTGTAGAGATGAAGTGGAGCAGCAGAGTGGGGTCAGGGAGCCCAGAAGCAACAGGCGCAAATGATGACGTACAGGAACCTGTACAGGGCATGCAAGTCAGCCCTCCCCTCCTTTGACTCTTTATCAGATGAACTATTTTCATGTTTCCAAAGCAATTTTAGAAACTATTAAGATTAGAAAAAAAATTCCAAGAAGTCAAAGATATACACAATTATCAGTTCTGTTCTGAAACACTAAAGCTAAAGACTACACACAGATCTGAGTTTAATTTACCCCATTTGTATCCCACCCTTCTTCCAGGAATATCAGGCTGTTATGTACATGGGGGGCAAAAAAAATTCCTGAGGGGGACAACCAGTGTACCCTAAAAAGTATACCAAAGAAAAGATGACAAGAAGCAGATCAGCTGATTATGCAAGAAGGAAAAATAGTACATAACATCACAACTGAACACAGAAATTCAGAAAGTGCCCCGAAGATAGAATCTTCCACAATCTGGTTGTTATCATGAGTCTCTATCCAGCAGGCAGTCGTACATAAATTTAACTAGAGCTTGACAAGAGTTTTCAGGGAGTCCACAAGCTTAATGTGGGGTTAGTTTATGTTATTATCACAAGCACACTATAATGAGCAAAGTGCGTTTTCAACTAGGATAAGACCACTCAGTGAGCCTGAATGCTGGTCTCCCTGGGCCAAATGAAACACTATCCAAACAACTCTTAAAATTTGGCCCATTTTGGGGAGAACAGATGCTCTGCATGCAGAAGATCCCAAGGTAAATCCCTGGCATTTCTGGTAGCAAGGCTGGGAAAGAGCACTGCCAGTCCAAGTGGCTAGGTGAACCAATGGCCTGAATCAGCTTCTTAAAGTATGTGCGCATATGAAATTCTCACACAAGGGCAGTACTTTCCCTAACAACAGTCCAATGAACTTTGTTTTAAATGCACCTACTTCATCATCCTCATCTGTAAGTTCTTGTACATCTTCATCAGGGCTGTAGTCTTCTGAATAGATGGATTCAACTTCAAACTCAACACTGAACTGATCTGAAAGTGAATCCTGGTCTAACCAATCTGAATTTCCACTTAGAGAATTGGCATTATTATCCTAAAAGAGACAAAATGCACATGCCCTTTTAATCAGCTTGTAAACAGAAAAACAGTAAACAAAATTAACAGTTTTAGAATCCATATGGAGATGAACATAAATTTCTGTAGGATTCAATATGCACAGAAATGAGAAGAACCACTTGTAACAACAGGAATAAACCTGTTTTTTAAAAGGAATCTCTTAATCTATTATAATGTATGTCTATATCCAGAAGCTATATTTGGACCAATACCAACATGCAAAAATATGCAATTAACACTCAGGGAAAGCTTACAGCATAAGAAAAGCCTATCCATGGAGAAAACCCACTTCATGCGGGTAGAACAGTGTAGGCCATTCACATCCACTATGCAATAGCTATCTCTGCCACAAACCCAACGAAGGATCATGGGAAAAGAGTAAAAACTTTGACAACTGGTCACATGCGGTTAGGACTCCTGACATCCTTTGTGAGGCTGCATCAAATTCAAGCTGTTACTCAAGCAATGACTGAATGTTACTCTATGGAAAAAATATCCAACACACAGAAGTCCTGCATATCAGGGAGAAAACTAGGCTAAAACTATTTCCTCTGACATTAAGCATTCTTTGTGTAAACAGTATGGTTTTATGGGGGCGGGGAATCAATCTTGTTATTCCCCATCTTTTTAGGCACAATTTTAAACACACAGTCTATTTAAAGAACCTCTACAACATGGGAGATTTCTTTTAAAAAATCCCCATTAAAGCCATTTGTTACTTACAGGGCTTGATACAGAGCCAGATGAACTGCTGCCGTTGCTTCCATCGCAATACAAACCACTTACTACACACCAAGAGAGGCTTTCATCAAATGTAAGGGAAATGCTGTCTGATTTATGCCGTTTTCTCTGTCTTTCATCATTAGGCTCTTCTAAAGCATTTTCTTCTGCAAAACAAAACACATTGTAATTAAGAAAATGTTAAAACGTGCCTACCAAGTAATTCAATATAGACAGAAGGACTCTTCCTGAAGAAAAAAAGTTGATGGGTCAAAGTGCTTGTGGAAAAGACACCGAGAAGTCAAGGAACAAGGAACTCCTTGCACACTAGCATGTACATAAATTCAAGGAGCTATGAAAGGAAGACAAGCCTCATATCACACATGGCGAAGCAGCGGTGCCTTCCCTCTCAGTCATACAACATTTTCTATTATCTGTCAGTGACTTGAGCTCTGCTCTGGGAGAACTACTATTAGTACTGAAAGCCAGGCAAAGGAGCTTTCTCTTACCTGTTTCACTACGTGCTCTCCTTCTAGAAGTAGTTGCTTCACTTGACTCTTGCACTGATTCCTGCTTAAGAAAAACACTAAATAAGCAAAACTCCTAATGAAGATTAAGCATAACTGTCCCAGATATTATACTTGAAAGAGGAATAATATAGAAATACTATGTGCTTGAAATTACCTTTATAGCATTTCCATTTTCTAGCGGGGACCTGGACTGATTCACAGATGTGTTAACATTACTAGAGTCTTCAAAAAAAATACATATTGGAAATCACTGAAGAGGAACAGCAGGCAACTCAAATATACATTTCCGAGTAAATGAATTAACACATTGATTTTCTACAAATGAGTTCCTCAGAGTCCTAAAATATTGTGACAAGTTTACACAGACATGTGAAAAGCTAAAATACAGTACCTTATACAAGAGAATAATTAATCAAGTTTACATAATCTACCATCTGTTGTCATGCATGTTAGAACAAGCCCTAAAGTTTAGGATAAATCAGCTTTCACAAATGAAACACAAAGAACTAAGACTGAGAGGTCATTTAGCAACTAGCCTTTGAGGAAGGAAAAGGTTCCAAATAGCAGGTGGATCTGGCATACATTTGTATGTGTAATCATCTAACTCATACTTGGCATAGTTTGCCTGGTGGACTATAGACACATGCTGGAGCTTTGGTTCCACTCTCATCACAGATGTTTTCCTAGCAGCTTACCACACAATCTTGAGCATATTGACACAGTTCTGTATAAGCTCCACTAAATGCAGAGAGACTTACTCCAAGGTAACTGTGCACAGGATTGCTCTTTAAGCATCCAAATCAGAGTCTTGTTTTTGCTGTTTTAATTAACAGGATCCTAGCTGGGTCTCTTGTCCACATCTGAACATTTGTCTTGTTTCTTAGTCGCCACATACCAAGCACTTACTTGCTTTATTGACAATTTGGAGAAGGACAACTCAGACAGCTACTTAATAATCTACTTTAGGTAAGGCAGTACAAATCTTAACTATTCTATCATCAGTTACAAAGGATAAGGTAATTAACACTAGCTGGCATAGGTAACAGATAAATGGATTATGTCTGATTCCAACATCTGGCATCTTACCTCCCGCATACCACCAATGCTTACCGATATAAACTAAATTCTAAGTAAATAATTAAGAGAGATTCAGATTCACCTAAGATTTTTTGGTGCTTGCTCTAAAGTTTGCTGCCAAGTATACTAAAGAAAGTCAAACTCTTTCTGCAAGAAACTTTTTGAAAAACCCTTTTAAAAAGTATAGCAAAGTAGTTTACCTTGATGATTGACTGTTGTCAGGTTTTTGGAAATCATCAAATATAACTGCCTGGAAAAAGATATTTTTTTTTTAGTTTCAAGGATATAAATTATATATTACTATTACAAAGTGACCATAATGAGGACTGGATGGTAAGGTCGCCACTTTTTTTTTTTTAAAGCTGGCCCTGCTCCTAATATATACATTTTAAGGTCAAAGTTTTTCTCCCCACTTATCTGAGTTTTGGAAAAATAAAAAAAACCTGCATAATTTCTAGGCATCAGATTACTCATTACAGGCCAGCAAGAAAGGTGACAATTCAACTAAAGGCAATTTAGTTCCAATCCCTGAGCTGACATATAAAACCCACTATATCCAGACATAGCCAACATATTGGATCACAGAATTCCACAAACAGAAAGCAAGACTGCACAGGAACCACTGAGGAACAAAATTTGCAAATACAGACTCAAGCAGCTCGCATCACAGGGAAATTGGCCTACTTTACCACATTAATACTAAACACACACACACATGACTGTTTGGTCTTTCTGATCATCACTTATGGAAGTATCCTTATATCCTTGTAAGTCATCCAGAATGAATCTGTCTGTTAGGAGAAAACCTGACAAAATGTTTGGAAAACAAGACCTTTCATTTAAATTTTATTACAAGCTGTCTCTTCTTTGTTACAAGACGGATTCTTTTACTGAAAATGTCTTACACTGCAAGTTTCTGTGCTTTATGTTTTAAATAATAAACCCAACTTCTTGCTTTATTACCAAGTATATCTAGCTGTTTTGATGCAGGGGAACATTCTAATATTCACCACTTTTTCATTTTAATGTTTTTATTCTTTTGTTTAGACTGTTAAGAAAAAAGTACTGTATTAAGAAAACATACTTCCAAAAGTTGTTATGGTTAGAGACTGGAAATTTTTAGAACTGCGTGTTAACTCACTAAAATTCAATGTAACCTTGCCCAACAGTCACCATTTAGTATTTGGTGGTGGCGCTAAATATATTTAGCCTCACCACCAGTAAAAGTAGAATAACTAAACCTCTCTTTCAGATCTGCTTTACCAGTGGCCCCTGGGATACCAAGTTGAAGGGGGTGGAGTAGAAATCCCAATGTATTTCTGATATGTCACAATGGGGCTCTCTCATTCATTGCGAAGCTGGGAGGCATTCAATAAGTGCAATAGGAATGCAAGAACAGAGTGGACCTACATACAGCAGTGCACAGGAAAATTACTGGATGTGTTGTAATTGTATGTGCATTGTTAAGCTTATACTTACACACTCAGAAGCTACCAATGCACCAAGGTGAAGTCAGCATAATAAAAAGCTGCATCTTGTAGCCCACATACAATGTATTCTTAATGAATACATTTTATTACAGACATCAGATGTATGTACACTATCAAATTACACCACTTCCAAAAAATAAAGGCAGAGAATATTTTCATTAGTAGGTAATAGCTGTATAATCTACTTTACAGAAATCATGAGATCAGGCAATTACAAAAAGCAAAAGCAGACTATGCTGATGTATTGTCAAAGGCTTTCACGGCCGGAGAACGATGGTTGCTGTGGGTTTTCCGGGCTGTATTGCCGTGGTCTTGACACTGTAGTACTGTGACACTGAGAGATCTCTGTCTTTCGGTGCTACACCTCGGAAGATGCCAGCCACAGCTGCTGGCGAAACGTCAGGAACTACAATGCCAAGACCACGGCAATACAGCCCAGAAAACCCACAACAACCAGACTATGCTGATGTTCACTAACACAAACACACAGCTCAGTTTTCCACCATACATATATCTAGCACACAAGAATGTGCCAGGAAAGCTGTAAGTTAACACACACGCTAAGCATTTGCTAGAAAGTCACAAGAAACAGTAGTACCTGTGTTCTTTTACGGAAAAACTCTGTACTCCAAAGAGATCACCAAGAAGATCATTTGCACAATGGACAATATGTTGTTGCTTTTCATCATATAGATGTTTAGACATAATATACTGACCAATATAGAATATTACCTGTAATAGCAGTCAAACATCAGAAGTGTCAGCTTGTACAGTATAGGATCAATGCAGAAGAATTTGTAGTATATTTTATAATGACTGCTCTCAGTATTGCCATAAACTAAAAACCCGTTTATAACATTCCACTGCACTGTAACATGACCAAGAAACAAAACTCAGGATAAGACTATGCAGATGAAGGGCAGGGCTATGCAGACAGGAGTAGGCATGATTTTCAAGAACACAGAAGCAGGGAGCATGTTTAGCGATCACTCTGATAATATCTCTGCATCTCTGAGCACTCGCTCATATAAGCAAATGGCTGCATTTAGGAACACGGTCACAACGAAGCTAGGACTTCTGTGTATGCCAAACTATTACCAACTACAGCCTTCTGGAGCAATTTTGATATAGACAGCCAGACATATGCATACTCCATCCACCATAATCCTGTTAACTCTGCTACTCTATAAGATTTACAAATGTTTACTATTATGTCCATTCTGAAGTTACGAGAAGCCAACCATTTAATTGTTGCTAAATTATTTCCTCCCATTATATAGGAAGACAAAAGCCAATATGAAGGCAAAACTCAGCTTTAAAGTTTTTATCATTCTTGAACAGTATGACGACACAGAAATCTGATCCTCTTGATAAAGAAAAAAAGTAGTAGATATCTACTCACGTACTTATTACAAAGAATATGACTTACCTCCTTCATAGTAAAAGTATCTTTTTGTGCACCAGCAAACTTTAAAAGTTTTAACAATAGTGGCTTGGGTTTAACCTGAAAATAGAGATACAGATACAAGTTACTTAAATAGCCATGTTCTTGTTCAAAAAGGACAGACGTTTAAGATCTAGTACTGCTGAGTTTCTAACATGCCTACTCATACTGCTATGACAGTAGCAAATCCTCCAAGGTCACACACAAATATGTATTATATTCAGGGCTTTTTTTCTGGGAAAAGAGGTGGTGGAAATCAGGACTGCACAATGACATCACTTTGGGTCAGCTGGAACAAGGGGGGAACGAGCGGCATGGAGGGCAATCTAAACTCCCCTCTGGCTGGAGATCAGGGGGCAGGGACACCGGACGTGACCATTTTTAAGAGGTGCCGGAACTCCGTTCCACCACGTTCCTGCTGAAAAAAAGCCCTGATTATATTGAATATACAGCAGAAAAAGACTTCATATTTAGTTTTAAAAACTGCGGATGTGTTCTCAGAATTCATACTTATTACCTAAACACCAGTTTTAAAAGGAAGTTTCACAACTGTAAACCTGGCCACACACACTCTCAGACAGGCATCCTATGCATGTGACAGAGAAATAGGTGTGTATATATGTCATCCTGCACATACAAAGTAATGAGCAGATGTAAGCACTGCATACATATATATGTACATTCACGTTATGCAACTTTCTGGCCTCTAAGGGGAACGACATATGTATATATGTGTGTGTGCGCACACGTGCGCACGCACACACACACACACACAGAGAACATTTATAGCCTAACGGTGGCAGGCTATTCCTTGTTCAGATCTAATAACCATTATACTATGTATGGTCTCAAGCCCTTTCCAGATGATACATCCAGGGAGAGTAAGTAGAGAGCAGGGGAAGTGGGAAAATCTACACACATTCAGATGAACACTTACACAGAGCCTATACATGTATAACTCTATACACACAGGGCTGTCTCCATGCAGGATCATATGGGGAGACATACACACTTATACATAGAGACTCCATGCAGGCATTCAACTGAATCCTAGTAACAACAACAAGAAGTGTGCTTATATACCACACTTCTATTCAGGTTAGTGCCCAACTCAAGAGTGGTGAACAAAGTATTTTTATTACTGCACAATACAGCTGGGGAGTTGGGGCTGGGAGGAGAGGCTGCCCAAGGCCACCTGGTAAGCTCATGGCAGTCATGGGAGTGGAAAGTCCAACCACTCCGCTACAGCAGCTCTTAGGTAGGAAGCAGAGCCTGCTGCAGCAGCATCACCCTGGCTTTTCTGAACAGGGCTATAAGCAGTCACTGTGAAGTTGTGCAAGGAAAGTTGGGGGATGAGGGGCAGTGGGCTGGATCTGGGCATGCAGCATAGGTTCTGATCAACCTTTTGACAGGTTCCTATCTTGTGAAGCTCTACGCATATCAGCTAAAGGCACACAGCGCAGGCCGAGGGATGCAACGCTAATTCCCACCGCACACATTTACTCTGCCTCTAGTATCTTTCAAAAGCGAAGCGAAAGCGTTTCAAGATCTTTAGCTCCTGTAAAGAAGCATCTGCGTGATCGGAGCGTGTAAATGCAACCTAACATGCGGGTCGCATCGTGCCACAAGCGGCCCTCGTAATACTGACCAGCGCTTCGTGATCCGTTTGGTTGATGCCGGATGTGCCCGCAGTGGGGTCGTCAGCGGAAGAAGCCATCTTAGTATTGCACATTTGCCTGGTAGAGAAAAAACCCAACAAACCCACGTAAAAAAGACGATTAATTCCCAGTAGGCCGCAGAAACGGGCGCCCCCGCCGAGCCGAGCGACGGAATTCCCCTGCCCGCCTCCCACTGCGTCCTGCTCCCGGATGCCTTACCCGACATAACCGCCGGGACTCGGGAGCCAGAAGACCGACACTCTCCCAGAGCCCCCTCAACAAGAAGGACGGGCCGCGTTTAAATAGCGCCGCCTGTTTACTCGTCCACGGGCAAGTCCGGGCTTAACGCCTCTGCCGGCCACGGCCCGACAAGTCCGAACATGATCCCGAGAGATGCGGAAGCCGACGCAGAGTGAGTCACAGGGAGGGAGCAGGGAGCCAGCGAGGCCGCCGACGGAGCCGTCCCCTCTCCGGGCACACGCCTCGGCCTTCCCCCGCCATACTGAAGGCTCCCCGCGTGCACCTGAGGAGCCCAGAAAAGGGCCCTTCCCTTCCCGCCTCCCGCGGCTGTTCTCTCGCCAAGCCCTCCCCACGCACTCTCATTGCCTCCTTTTAGGGAGCAGCTCCGTTCCTCCTCACGGACGGCGCCAAATCGACGCCACGTCCCGCCGCCATTTCGGGCCCGCCAAACGGCCGCAGCCAGGCCCTGAGCATTTCCAGCCGCAGAAAGGGTGGTTGCGCACTCGCGCCTCTTTGGCGCCCCACCGCGACGCACTCAGGCCGGGCTTTCCTGTGCCTGCGGGCCAGCGGCGTGAGAAGCGTAGAACGGAGCTTTAATTCCACCAACCTAGCTAGGATTACTTGGAAGTAAAGTAACAAGCAGTTAATTCTGTCGCTTTTCCCCCATCACGCTTGGCATGTGTGTCTACTCCGTATGCGAACATACAGATTTAATCTTCACCTGCTGTCGTTACCAGAAAACGATTATATATTACTTACTTTAAATATATCATTTGCGAAATACTTCCCTTCATATTATTCGGATGTATGACAGGAGGGTCTATATATTGCAGTGTCCCTGTGTTCTAGATACCTTACACCATCACCTCTCTCAGCTCCATGCGGACAGGTATCACTCACTGCCTTCCATGTGTAATATTTAAATTTTCCTAATGTTAATGAATTGGCAGCCATTCCTTTACAGGGGGAAAACTACATGGATGCATTTGGGGAAAGTATAAGCATCAAATGCTGGAGCTGCCCCCTCCCCAGATGTACATGTTATCAGAAGTCAGTGGCTAAAAATCAGTTGGGATAACTCCCACAGATCATAGCATATACATAAAAAAATTGATCCAGAGGAGTTAGCAGTGTTAGTCTGTAGTAGCAAAATTGAAAAGAGTCCAGTAGCACCAAGACTAACCAACTTTACTGTAGCATAAGCTTTCGAGAATCACAGTTCTCTTCGCCATTTGACACATCTGACTAAGAGAACTGTGATTCTCGAAAGCTTATGCTACAGTAAAGTTGGTTAGTCTTAAAGGTGCTACTGGACTCTTTTCGATAAAAAATTGACACACCCACATGATTTGTATCCCTACATATATTCATTTACTCACATACACAATGAGATTTGAGTCCAGCGGCACCTTAGAGAACAAGATTTCCAGACAGTAAGCTTTTGAGATTCAGTGACCGTTATAACTACATACCATGTGGATCGCTACTGGGAACCTAGGAGTCTTTTCTACCAGTGGACATATGTAAGCAGAGGGCTGGCGATACCCATGTATGGAGTAAGGATTGCCAGAGGAGGCAATTTTCTATGGCCTGTCCATGGCAAATGAGGGGGGAGGGGAAGCATGGGGAGAAACAGGAAAGGACCATCTTTCTCTCCCTACTCAGCTACTGCTGCCGGCCGGATTAATTCTTAGATTTTCTGGGCTTATTGAAAGGACAGGAACAAGCCAAATGCTTGGCGTGTGAACAGCAAAGTCATGCAGACAACTGAGGAGGCTAATACATAATGAAATAGAGTTCATGCAGGTCAGACAGTATAGAAGTTCCTGGAGAGCATTTTGTGTTTGTATGAGGCTTCTTTTGCTTTGGGATCAGTCATAACTCAAGAGGCTGGTTGCTGCCTAGGCTTGTCTTCTGTCCCAATAACAGAAGGAAACCTTCCACCGTTCACTTCAACAAGGTATCTATACAATCACCCTGAAAGGATTGTCCAGACAAGCCTGTTAAGCATAAAACAAAGTCCAGGCACACAGCTCAAAACATTTAAGTGCCAGAACGTGGAAAAAATGTTGACTTGCTTATCTCCAGAATGTCTAAATGCTGAAATGCTTCCTAGGTTAGAGCTAACAGAACAAGATTCTTCAGAGCAATCTTTGCTCCTCTCCTACAGGAACATTCTTAGATAATGCCTTCAAAATATATAATGATTAAAATGCCAGACATTCAGTTGGTTGGACTTTAGTGTTCTTGGATTAAGAAACAAGTTGACAAAAAACATTGTGTTGTAAACTTTGGCAGACCACATCCACTGTATAAAATGGGCTATTCATTATGGGTTATAAATTATAGCGGTTCATCATTCAATTCATTTGCAGTTGGATTAAGCTGAATACACTGAAATAAATTTGCATAATTTTAAATTTCAGGGTTTTTTTCTTTTTCATATATTATGTGAGGGTGTTTACAATTTAAGGACCACAGATTACCTTGTTAGACAAAAGGTTATCATTATTTTCTCTTTTATTAACCACAGTAATGCTTCACAACCAAAATAGAAAATAATAATAATAAACTGCTCTCTTTCAGACTGTAGCTGCCTGGCCTTGTCTAAAACTTAAAAGCTGTAAATATATGCTTGTCTGAATACATAGTGAACAAGTAGATGGGGCCTAGATCTGAAGAAACCAATAGCAGATCCATTACACTAACTGAAAGTTTTAATATATCTTTAAATACTAGTTTTAATTATCCATCTCCAGCTTAAGAAAGAAATAATTCCACTTTGACATTCCAGTGATCAACCAACATCTATGTGGACCGAGGGTTACAGTGTTGGCCTAGCAACAGGGAGCCCCAGATTCAAATCTTTCCCTCTGCCATGAAGCTCATAGATGATCTTGGGCCTAACCTATGCCACTAGGTTGGTGCAAGGATAAAGTGAAGGACAGAAAAATATGGTGCCCTGAGCTCTCTGAAGGAAGGGCTTGACAAAAATTCAACAAATGCATTTTTCAAGCAGCTTGGGCGTGGTAGAGGTGGAAAGAATCTTGCAGAAGGATGAAGCTAGTCTCTTAACAGAGGACCTAGTTTTTGCAGCGAGTACTCATTCTTCTATTCCACTTTTGGACCTTTTTAATGTTCCGCTTCTGCATGAGTGTCTAATACCAAGGCAAAGAAGGATACACATTAAATAACTAAAATAATGAACTGGCCTCCTGTCTGGTTTCCTTTAACCTTTATCTGTTTTAACTGACTACTGATTCCATCATATAGGAGGGGAGCTGTGTTACCAACACCAGTGTAAGAGCCACTGCACTGCAGTTGCTGCTATGCAGCTCTCCACAGTGTTTGAAGGGATTCGAGTAGGGAGAGTGATTTTTATTTTTATTTTTGTGTGCCCTTTCCCCCACTTGATATGAGTAAACAGTACAGTCATTGCTGCTGACTGCGGGCTAGTCACACTTTCCATTATTCATGCTTTGATGAAGCACAAGGGTGAAGGCCACTTCTCTTTTAAGTGGGACAATTCCCCAACCAAATGGTCCTTTATGGCAAGCTATAGTTGTTCTCTCACCGTTGTGACTGTGAAGGCCCAGAATATTTGGACAGCCCCCAAGAGAATGGCTGAGACCCACCACACACACACAGCTGGCTCTAGTTCATCTAGCTATCTTAAGAGAACATGGTTCTCAAACCAGGTATGCTTTGAGAAAACAGATAACTGTGCCAAGCCATACATTTTAATAAAGATTTCTGAGATTAGATTCACTGCACGACATCAAAAAAAGTGCACTGCCTCTGAAAATGGAATTCTTCTAACGCAGTCTCTTTAAGGTAAATTATAAACATGCCAGATTTTCATTTGGCTGTAAAAACTTGTTCACTTTTGAAATAGGATTATACAGGAGAATGTTAAGATGGGCAATTTGTAATATTTCTTTTGGGAAACAAAGTGAAAGGTTGTACATTGTGAAAGAGGTCACAGGGCCTTGAAAAACATTCTGCTTCTGGCTTAGTGATTACTCAGGATAACCTGCATTTCAGAATGTTTTAAGGACCCTTTGTTGAAGGGCTAGCACAAGCTTCATACTGCTAGTTAAATAACAGTTTTCCAGAAATAATGACCTTTTCTAGAAACAAGACACAAAAAATAAAGGCTTTTGAGACAAATTGAGACTTCTTTTTTTTAAATAAAGGAAAAACTACCTGAGCAGAGCGTTTCACAAATTTTGTTAATGACTTAAGACAAACTACAACCACTTCCAATTCCATCTATACTTCCCTTAATTGCAATTTCTAATTTGTTAAGTACTTAAAGCTGTATCATTTGACCTCTGGTCTGAATGTTCTGTTAATCCATAATGGAGATAGCACGTTTAGCTTTCAGTACAGATGAAGGAATTGGGAGTAAAGATACTTTTACTGATGTAAGGGCAACCAAGTGTTGCAGATCAAAACATGTTATAGGTGCAGAGCGAGGGAATATAAAATGGAACTCAACATATTGCCACAAGGCTAAGAGGCTGAACAGCAAGAGGGAATCTACGCAATGTCAGAGAAATTTCTCTGACAAGTTGAAGGCATAAATACTTAATGATCAGGTTCTTCAACTGTTTCACCAGATAAGGTAAAAGGATGAAGATGAGCTGGAAAATAGTATTTCAATCATGTGACAACTTATCTGTTAAACCTTTACCTCAGGATTCCATTAGGCATTTTTAAAAATCCTTTAACATCTAGTGTCGCTATTTTGATTCCCATCTACTAACAGACTGCCCAATTACCACATTGCTTCATGCTTAGTAACTTTAAATCTCACAATATTGTCCTCCATGTCCCCTCTCTCAATTGTATGAACTGACAGAGGTGGATCTTACCTCCTCCCCAATATTTTACATATGATCCCTAAATTACCTATACAAGAGTTTACTCTGAATGTGTGCTTTTGTTGCAAGGTGATACTGACTTAATGTAATACTTAAAACATTTACCAAGAAAAAATGGCTCAGAATAAACAGAAAATGAATACACTGTGGTACTGTATTAAAATTTTATCCTCTGAACCCAGCCACACTACCACTGGACACCAAACAGCAACATGGCAGAGGAATTAACATCTTATATACTAATAGCCAAGTGGCCCTGATCTGTGGATTCTTAAATTTGGAGACAGGGGCCATGAATGGACAAGACAGACCTTCTTGCACACCTGAAAAATGCTCCAGGTTTGCAGAATATGAAATCTAGTAATAAAATTGGAGCTAAAAAAACCCAGTGATAAAAGTAGAGCTGTAGCTTGAACCAGATGCCCTCAGTGGCTGATGCTAGGGAACTGTAACAGTTGGTATTCCAGGCTTGATTTCTGTCAGGGCCCTTTCTGGGGCTGCTTTGGACTTTTAGGGAGGACTCGTCAGGCAAGGCCAGGCAGCAACCACCAGAACTTGATACCATATGACCTGCATGACTCACCCAGGCCT
The DNA here is from genome assembly GCF_028583425.1 of Eublepharis macularius. Taxonomy (NCBI): domain Eukaryota; kingdom Metazoa; phylum Chordata; class Lepidosauria; order Squamata; family Eublepharidae; genus Eublepharis; species Eublepharis macularius. The sequence goes on from NC_072798.1 coordinate 63,600,718, forward strand.
GGCTGCTTGCTATGTTCCACAGCAGCCCACCCCCAAAGCCAGCGTAGTTTAATGGTTAGAGTTTCAGAGTAGGATCTGGGAGACCCAGGTTCAAATCCTCACTCTGCCGAGGAAGTTCATTGGGTGACTTTGATCCAGTTACACACACTCAGCCTAACCTACCTCTCAGGGTTATTGTGAGGATAATATGAAGCGAAATAGAATGATGTCAGCTGCTTTGGGTCCCCACTTTGGAGAATATAAAGTAAATTAAGAAATATAGGTGAAGGTGGGGTTAGATAAAAGGTAAGCTGTTTACTGGGTTTGAAGGAGAGAAAGATGTGAGCCTATGGAGACTGCCAGGAGAAGGGAATGAGGAAATGGGGGGGGGAATGGGGGATACAGGGAAAAGTGAAGTGCCCCTGCAAGTCCTTGCAGGTTCCCCACTATGCAATTGGGTATGGCTCAGCCAGCGCCACACAACTGGGCCATAGGGGAGAGGCTGCTTGGGGGGAGGGGAGGAAGACAATGTTGGGTAGGAGAGAAGGAGAGGCTATGGGAGGCAGGGAAGGGAAAGAGGACATGGTGGGGGAGAGGAAAATGAGATCCCTCCTGCAAGTCCTTGTGGGTCCCCCACTTGTAATTCTCCTGTTGCAGGAATGGAACAAGTGCCCATATGCTAGCCCCATCACAAAGTCCTATCCTTTAAGGTCTAATTACAGATCTCACTAGATGTTACATTTTTTAAAGCTCCATATCCTGTTAATCGACAAGGTTTGGGAGTTCCAGGCTTGGAAGTCACTCCCTAGATATGGGCCTCATTCAGATTGCAGAAACTTACCTGCAGTACACGTATCACCATAACAGTACATTAGGTTTCCTCAGTAAGCTCCACAAGACCACTCAACATTGGGAAAATGGTTGGTTTGTGTTGTATGAGGTATGTGTGTGTGTGGGGGGGGGGGTTAAGCCCATTCATCTTGAACACGGCAGCCCCAGTCTGCATCAGGCCCACACACATCTGAGATTTGAGTTCCAAACATGGAACTTCCAAACCTCTTCTACTGACCAGACTCAGAGATGAACCCAGGAAGAGTATAACGAGTAGTTGTTTATTTCCTTCATTTGTAGACCACCTTTCTCACTGAAACTCAAGGCATATTACACATTCAAAACAGTGCAATGACAGTATACTACGATTTTAAAAATGCCAATAAGCACAACACATACAATGAAACCAGACTTAAAATTGAGAACAATGCACCCTAAACAGTATAGCATATAAAAGGAATAATGCAACAAACTGCCTGATATTTCACAGACATTATAGTACCCCTATTATTTACAAAAAATTCTTCCCGAACAATTCTTTATTCATTCTGCTCTCAGATTAGCATTTCATGGTGTACATCGGGCATGAAATATTGTAACTGGGATTAAATGCAGAGATTCAGCACATCTTTTGATCTGTATGTTGGAAACATTCTCCAGGAAGTCAGATTTGGGCGTAATTCTTTACTTAAAGTGAGTCCACTGACAAATGTAGTGGTACTGCAGCATGCATAGTTAGATACACAACTCAAAGCAAAGAACAGAAGTTTCTCTGTCCATTTTTATAAAGGCTTGGGAGATCAAAGTTTTGTCTTTTCAAATCTACAGAAACCTTAGCACCAAATTTCTAGTGACCTTCTGTGAACAAAGAATGAAGGCTTTTATTCTGTTCTTGCTCTTCTGCATCACTCTGTTGCTATAACTACCTTATATTCTCTTCCTTGGGCTTTTCATGCCTCCACTGTAAACATACGAAATTCCATTCTGGTTCAGACCAATGGTCTGTCTAAGACAGCATCCTGCTGCCCAGTGACTAAACAAATACCAAAAGGCCCAGAAACACACAGAGACAGGACTTTTACTTGTTGCCACCCCAATAACTGGCTTTCAGAGGCAGTTCCATTTAGCTGTCATGGCTAATAGCTATAGACAGACCTGTCCCCTACTGATTTGTCTAATCCTTTTTGAATTGCTGGAAAGGCAATTTGCTTTATTAAAAGGCATGCACTACTTACTTTGTTCATTGTTTATTTATTTCAGGAATGTTTAGCCTTCTCTTCCAAGGCATCATACAAAATAAGAGCATAAAACACAAACATTAAAAGTTATAAATTAAAACCCTGCCTTAAATAAACAAAAACTCAGCCAGATAATAAAAACACAGCAACAAACTACTGAGCAGCAGTATAAACAGTTTATTGAATAAAACAGCATTTTCTGTCCTGACAAAGTAGTATGGTCAGTGGCAGTGGCTGCTTTGGCCCTAAAAGAGTATGCAAACGCAGATCAAACTATAGCGTTAAATATACTGCCATACATCCAAAGGTCACTTACAGAATTATAGAAGCGATTCAGCTTTCATCTTGTTCCATAATGTCTTCCCAACATTAACAATACCATGTTCTTAAAGAGAAGAATAAAGAATAAAGCAGCTGCTTACACTTTTTTGAGCTGAAACTTTTTCCAACTTGCCAGCCATACAAATAAGCGTGCTGCCTCAAAGACAGAAGTCATAGTCAAGGCTGATGTCAAGAACCAGTTTATTCACAGTAAGCAAAAAACACACACAAAACAGACTTCCCATAAAGAAAGGAATCCTATCTTCATTCTATTTACTACAGGATGCATATATTGCATATATATTTTAGCACATCGTTAATTTACATTTTTGCCACCAAGTACCAACTCCAGTCCTGCCATTTGTACCCCATACATTCGTATAGTACACTGTATTTACAATAATGTTATCTTACAACTGCAAATGATAACAGTGTAAAGGGATGAAGAACCACAAATCTCTCCTGTGTCTATATTTCAGGGGGAAGACATACACACACCCCTACACACCTAGTCTGAAGAAAAGACACTATTGGTATAGTTAGCATTTTTATAAACACATCTGCAGACACAGGATTGACTTACAAGAATATTATAGCTCTTTAATCCACACCGTGGTTAGATGCTATTTTGTGACCTTTATATAGGTACCTGTTTTTGACTAAACAGATCCCTGTGGTATATTTACATTCCAGAAAATCTTGTGCACAGCACAAGCTTAAGTGCAAATTACTATATCTGTGCATACATTGAAACACTATGCACTTGAAGACCAAACACTGCAGCCTATTTTTAATGTGAAATACAGGTACATGAGCATGTAATTTTTTTAAAAAAACCCTTCAGTTTGTCATGAGATGGAACGGTTTGGCTATCATAACACTGGAAAAATCAATCCAAAACTGTATCAATTACTTAAGAAATTACAAAACACTTGACAAACTCATCTTTTGTTTTTATTGCACAAGGACACCCTGTGGGATATCATAAGCATCCAGTCACTTCTAAAAGGATGCTGCAGAATTCAGTTATTTGTTCCAGTTCATATCAAGTTTCCTTTTGAAATGAAAGGAACCAAGACAAAATGCAATACAGGCAGTGCAACAAGTTATCGCTTTTAAATGTGAGTTTTTTTAAAAAACCCAAATGGCATTTTAATGTCATTGTTCTTATAGATTTAGTGTAAAATGGAGTTTGCAAGTTCTGAGGCAAAACCTATGTACTCCCTAAACATGTGGTAGCAGTCTTCTGTCAGAATGGGAATCTGTTTGTAACTGTGGAGCAAAGGCACACAGTCCTCAGTAACGTCAGGGCTTGTCCCCTCTATAGAAGAGAAAAATGCCAGGACAATTGAAGAACCAAAAGCTCCAAAGCCTTTATGAAACACAAATGGGTAAATTTAAAAAGAAAGTCTCATATTTTATTTCTGATAGAACAGAAGTTTAAATATAAAGTACCCTGTGAGCATTTCCAAGAATATTAGTAACTGTTTACAGTCACATTGCTGTTTAAGATGGTTACTTTTTAAAGTTAGTGCTGCCTGTCTGAACCCTATGTAAGATATAAATCCTGTCATGTAAGCCAGCTACCACCTTCAACCTTAGCAATAGTAGTCCACCTGTCAGTTTATCCCAGATTTTCACTTCTCCACTCTGACATACTATAAATTGTCCAATTCCCATAAAGGATGTTAGATTTCTAAAGTTTTTTAGTACTAAATTGGTATGATACACTTCTTTTAAAGAAATAAATGCATTTAATTTAGAAAAAAACCTAATTACTACGGATATTTCAGTTCCTCCTAGAAGTCCCTCCCCCAGTTTAATATTTTACAGATATGAGACATTTCTCGCCATGTCATCTTATTAAAGCATTCCATCTTCTGGTTCAAGCTTCTGCATTTCAATTACAAGGCATCGGTCCCAATGCAGCTGTCCTGATTGCTTACTGATTTTAAGGGGGAGGCTTTAGAACACGTGCTTCCCCCCACCAACTATTCCCCACTCCCATGCAGATCCCACCCCTCTCAGGGTAACTTAGTCGTAGTTGGGTTTATGTCAACACCAATGTTAATACAAAGTATTGTTCATGTTTAACCAGGATTTGAAAAAAACAGACTGAGTAAAAAATTCTTGTAAAGAGCAAACTCTTCATAGTATTAATTTCTGCAGACCCAACATTTAAGCATAGTTAAGGCCAAGAAGAAGTTCTACACAAGATGGGAGGATATAAGTAAATTCTTTAAGGAAACATAAGCTCTACATCTGCACAGGCTCTAGATGATGGGACATAAGAAATCTACCCTCTTACGTTGGCCATTTTTGGGCTATAAACATATTTCAGATTATAGGAGCCTGCCCAGCCCTGCACTGAGCTTCAAAATGTTTCCTAGTTTCAGAAACAAAATAACACTATGAAGGATCAGACTGTTCCAATGTCTTAAAAATGGAATACTAGAATTTGGTGCAGTTAGACTCCAAACCTCCAGAATTATTGCTTCTATTGGATCTTCAGCATGGAAAAGTTAAAGGTATCCACACATGTTAGAAACAAAGACTACATTCAACAGTGCATTTTAAAAAAGCTACAAAAATTGATTTTACCATCAAGTCAAGAAGAAACAACATTCATTTGATTTCACAACATCAGCATACAGAATCTTCTCTAAACTTTCTAACAGATGTAATACTGACATGATCAGAAGGAAAAATTAATTCCTTTGGCATTTAAGCTCCCATCTGTTCTAATGAGTTCATTTGGTATAAACAGGAGAGTTTTCTTAGAATTGCCACTGTAATTCAACACGAACAGCCCATTACATGAACTATTTACATGTTATTAAATCAAACCATAGATTGTGATTATAAAAGATGAATTTCACGTAATGCCTGACTTTTTCAAAGAACATAATTACAGTTCCCTCATTAGTAACAGGAGGCAGCTATTGTCTAATCCAGCTATTCTGCTTGTTTTAAAATCAGTACATGTTCCAAACATCTCTTCCCACATCAATCCTTGATCTATGGACGCTGAACCAATTTGCTCTTACTTCCATCTTGTTCACTGAGTTTGAAGTGGGTGTAAGCTAAAATGCCAAACAATGTGCATGCAATCCCAAGACCTTGATTGATGGACAAAGGGTCCTTAAATAGGAGGTACCCTCCCAGGAGGGTAATGCAGAATTTGAAGTGTCCAAACATATTGTACCTTTACATTTCTGTTAAGGAGCATCTTTACCAAAACAATGGTTACTTAGAAAATAACAGTCTGAATTTATTTAGCATTTATTTATTCCCAAAGGCTGCAAACCTCTGCAGAGTTAAGCTGATTAAATCCAAATTAAATCAAATGGGTTTCAGTTCAGCCTAACTGTGCAAAGGATTGTATCCTGGGTTTCGCTAGCCCGATGACTCCCCATCATTCTGTCAATTAAGATTTTGATTTCTGAGTAGCACTTTCTACTATAAAGCAGTATATCTGCTTTCATGTTTTAGATAATAATATTTATGTAATGTGACTTGTAAATGTATTCTACATGAAGTGGAATTCCAACAGTATTTTGGCTCAATAAAGCAATAAAAAGATATTCAGTAACACCAGCAAAATTCAGTACAATGGGTTGATATTTTTTCCAGCCCTTGATAAAGTTTAAATAATTGAAGTAATAATAAAATATAATCATCATATTAGGATGATTATATCATTATCTAAATATTTATAATGACACATAATTATACTTTTAACTGATTAAATGCTGAAATATATCAAGGTTACTGCCAAGATGGCTAGCTGAGAGTAGGTTTGCTAGCTGAGCAATGGCAACCACTCGGAATTCTGGGAGATTGGGAACATACAAATAGGCATTGTTCCAATGCTGTGGTACCATTTCTGGTGTAACTCTGGTAATGACACATCATCAATGTGATGATGTCACCTCTGGGGCTGTGCGAGAGGTGACATCACAATGTTGAAACAACATCTATCCCTCTTGCTACTCTACCAAGTGGCAGTAAACAACCAAGGCTGCCAGTGGGAGTCTACTGCCATACTGGGAAATCTGACAGCCACATAATTTTAATTAAATAATTTACCATTTCCAAAATGGTTTCTACATTTATTTTTCTTATCAACAGTATTCACCAGCACAACCTTGCTTTTGTTGGCCGCTTATCTGCAGTTTCCAATTCCTAAAGCGATAAAAATTTCTCATCCACTCATTCTATGTTCTCTTTGGCCTGGTCTATATATGCATCAAAATGAAAGGATAGAATCTTGAGCTTGTAGAATGGACCATACCACTTAAAACTGTCACAGGGGATGCTATTTCTGTATCCCCCCCAAATATAAAAGCATACCAGGAAGATTCAAGTCCAGCCTGCTCCTACTGTGCTAATCTTTTATTTGCAGGGATTTGTTCAAATAGGGAACATTTATAAATGTGGTCCCTCCATCTGCAGTCTGAACTAATAAAGTATATTCTATCACCTCAGAAGAACTCTTTTACATCTTGTTCTCCTGCACGTTAAGACCCAGACACTCACTGCCGTTACCCCATCAAGACACAAAATTTTCCACAGATCTGTTTCAACCCCTCATCTGGAAATGAGCTTACTGAAGTAATTAAATTTGAACTTTACTTTGTGAGAGATTGTAGTTAAAGTATAAGAAAGAAAAGGTTGGAAAAATACAACAGCTTAAATTCAAAGGTCACACTGAATGAATGAAAGGCATTTCCATTTATGCAGTAGATGTTGCTCTTACTCAGGTGAAAGCTTCTAACTAGGTAAGTCAGGGAAGAAAAACACATCAAAAGAAGAAATGTTTTCTGTTCTCACAGAAGGATCTTCGGAGCCAAGCCACTGTATTTTTCAAATTTTATATTCACTCTAAACAATGTAAGTAATCAACATACCAATATATTTGTTTTATATTTATTATTTAATACTTTAAGCCCCTTTGAGTCCAAGGAGATAAGGCAAGACATTTTAAATAAATAATTTTTTACCTCAAATAACTATACCAGACTGAGTAATACAAAAATATTTCTCAACTGAAATCAAGAGAAATGACAAATAAGGAAAAGGATACGTGACTGGTGAAGTATTCCCAATGATCCAGTAAATAGACAGGTTCACCATAAAGGCTATTATTCCAGACAGCAGCACCATAAACTGTGGATAAATAAATGCACACACACAAACACATGACACCACATCAATACATTTCAAAGAACAGCTACTTTAAAAACAGAGAATAGATGTGAGACTATACAATAGAACAGAGCAAGATGAGAATCATATAGACAAATACGGGACATAAATCTCAAACAAGCGGCATGAACAACTCCGCAGGGAGGTATGGCTATTTCTGATCCTTCCCAATTCTGTGTGTGTTCTTGACTTGGTCAGAACAGGCTGCTACCTTAGATACAAATACTTGTGTATAGAAGCAATTATAATGACCCCTAGATTCATGAGGTTTTCTCATTTTCTATAGGCCTACACTCCAAAAGTAACAAGATTTTCTCATTTTCTATAGGCTTTGGTCAGTCTCTTACAACCTAATTCCAGGATGATTATAATCTTCACATTAGGCGACAGCATGCTGCCCATCCTCTGTGTATTTATTCAGAAGTAAGCTATATTCAAAAAGATTACGAGTTTATTCCTAGATAAGTAGGGATGCTGGGGAAGAGGAGCAAAATTCCAAGGGCCCAGGGCCGCCTGGGGTCCCATGGAGCTGAGCAAGTAATAAGATGTTGGGACTAGGCAGTGTGTCAAGGGGAAAGGTGGAGAGATTTTTAGAGTCAGAAGCCCTGCATGTAAGTATGAATAGAATTACAGATCTAGCCTATTTTTAACAACGGAAAATGGGCGTCAGCCAGTTCTCTTTCCACTCTAGCATTTGTTTTTGAGGAACTGAACAGCTGGAATTGTCTGATGGGTGTCAAGAGCCACATACTCCATAACCATCAGTCAATGATCTAATTAAGCAAAGTACAGTCCAACAAGTGTGAGCTCTGGAGTCCGTAACTTGTTCAGAACATTGTCCATAAATTCCTACTAATGGGCATCTGCAAAACCTAATGCTCAATTTGAATAACAGATGTTAGAATCCACCAGCTTAGATCAAACCATTCTAACCAAAGCTTCCAAGGCCAGGCTCCTTTATTTTCCTACACTGGTGGTTGCTGTTCCAGAAATTATGTTTGGTTCAAATTGTGAGAGGATTCTCAACATTCCAAGTCCCACCACTTGAATAAGCCAAAATGCACATCAGAAACCTTTCTCAAAACCTTACCACGGCAGAAAGTGTCCATGGTCCAAAAATTCCACCTTCTCCAAACACTGGCTCAAAGAAGGGTACGATACACAGCAACATGCCACAAGACATCGGGGCTTGATAATACAGCAACTGCATTGAGTTCACTTGCAGCTCATGTTGCTTGGCTCCTACCCACTAAAACAAAAGAATATATAAAAATTAATAATGTGTAACATATGGTTGTTGGGGGTTTTCCGGGCTGTATTGCAGTGGTCTTGGCATTGTAGTTCCTGACGTTTCGCCAGCAGCTGTGGCTGGCATCTTCAGAGGTGTAGCACCAAAAGACAGAGATCTCTCAGTGTCACAGTGTGGAAAAGATGTAGGTCATTTGTATCTACTCAGGAGGGGTGGGGTTGAGCTGAGTCATTCTGTAAGAGTTTCCCAGGGTGTGGAATGCTAATGGCGGGAGGCTTCACTGTATCCTGAGGAGGTTCTTTTGCATACATGAAAGACACTGAAAGACACTGCAGACTTGGACAGCCTGAAAAATCAGCAGTGGCTGAACATAGCCTAACTCAAACAGGGCACAGTATCTTATTCCAGGACACCAAAATACTGGACAACACTTCCAACTACTTTGTCAGACTGCACAGGGAAGCCATTGAAATTCACAAGCATAAGCAAAACTTCAACAGGAAAGAAGAAACCTTAAGAATGAACAGAGCATGGGCTCCAGTTCTGAAAAACACCAGGCCAACAAAACACTCCACACCCGACAATAGCCCTGCAGAGAAGATTAGCACATCAAGCACCAATCCATATGCAAAAGAACCGCCTCAGGACACAGTGAAGCCTCCCGCCATTAGCATTCCACACCCTGGGAAACTCTTACAGAATGACTCAGCTCAACCCCACCCCTCCTGAGTAGATACAAATGACCTACATCTTTTCCACACTGTGACACTGAGAGATCTCTGTCTTTTGGTGCTACACCTCTGAAGATGCCAGCCACAGCTGCTGGCGAAACGTCAGGAACTACAATGCCAAGACCACGGCAATACAGCCCGGAAAACCCCCAACAACCATCGTTCTCCGGCCGTGAAAGCCTTCGACAATACAATGTGTAACATATCTAGCTCTAATAGAAAAGGACAGTTACAAACCTCTACTAAATAACCAGTTTGATACATTAACAATAAACAAAATATCCGCTCATTACATTTCATCTGCCCAAATTACTTGCGAGAATATCTTAAGCATTAGAAAGTTCAGATGCCTGGATAAATACAGCTTTTCTTTATGTTGGCCTATGCTGACAGGAAAACCACTGTGGTTAATATGGCAAAGACGGCTGGATCCAATGTGCAAGGTAGACTTATTTAAATCAAGCAATTTAAATCACCAAAATAAAACATAGTCCACATATTTAAATCAATTTCCTTTGGAAAATACATATATTTCTTGAACATGCACACTAGCAGGTTGCTTTACTATATAAAATATACATTGGTTTGCAACCCAATATGCACTGCACAATTATCAGCGCAATCCTCAAGGGGGTGGGGGGAAGCGCCCTGGAAGCCTACTAGGAGTTACAACGGCATATTCCAAACGTACAACAACCCCCCTATGAAGGTGCAGTGACCTGGTGCCGTTCTGCCTTGGTTTCCCGCCACTGCCTGGCTATGGTGGCTAGGTGCAGACGTAACCAGGGTGTACTCCTTGAGTGGGTATAACTGGGACGTAATCCTTGAGCTGGTGGGTGGGCCCGGGGGCAGGGTGTTAGTCCATTCCCTAAGCTGTCCCAAGCATGGAAATGCCCCCTGTGGCAGTGGAAAGTTATGTCACAAAAAATGATGATGTAGCCCCAAGGCTAAGTTGCCTCCCCCCAATGCTTGGCCTCGCCCAAGCAGCCCATCAAAGCATAGCATGACTACTACTGCAGTGACCAAATGCTTGTGCTCCTGCAGCGGCTGAGCCCCCTCCCTGGCAGCCAATCAGTCCCCTGCCCACCCTAGATAACCTCCAACCAATTTGCCCATGAACTCAGGTAAGTAGGGACGTGGCTGGAGCCTCTTTCTGACAGCCCTCTGCCATGGGGACTTAGTACACGAGCCAGGAGAGAGTGCACACAGTGGCAGGGCAAGAGTGTACAAGAGGAACTTGGCAAACATTGGGGTGTACCCTGCACTAACATCATCAATTTTTAATGCCATCCTAGGAAAGTCTAGGTTTCAACCTCTAGATAGGTTAGGGCAGATCTTTCCATCTCAGAGTTGGCTCCCATCTTAAATAACATTATTGTATACCCTTCTACGAGTGGGGGAAAACAGAACAAGCAAAGTGGGACAAAGTCCTTTGTCCCAAACAGATTATTCAGCCAAATGATCTTCTATTGTATTCCAGGGCAATGTTTTTGCTACAGGTCAAATCCCCATATGCTTAAGCAAACATAGTGGAGGTTCAGTGAGTTGGACCCTGCGAAAGATTTCTGCAGAGGGAAGGGAGCAATTTTCACCGATTTCTATTTCCAGCTGCAAACTTCCAACTACCTAGGAGTCCCTTGCCTATCAGGAGCACCATTTCAGGGGGCATTTAGGACTGCAGTGAGAAAGGGGAGAGGAGAAACTTGTGCTCTGCTAACAGGGATCCTTTTGTCAGTGGAAATGTTTGGCGAGACCCACACCTCTGGGATGGAGTACAAAAGAAAGGAAGGAAAGGAAATCAGCAACGGTACATCTTTGCAGTCTATTGCATAACAACTCTAAATTACTACAGTACTTCCGAAAAGGAAACAGAGCACATTTCACCCAAATGAAGAGACTGCAACACACAGGGTGGGATTCATGTCATAATACTGATATAAAATATAGGAATTGCCTTTTTCTTCCAAAGAAGAAACTGAATATTTTAATTTGGTCAAGAACTCTCTCTACCATACAAAATAAAGTCATGTCATAATACCTGCTCTGACCCCTCTCCACCAGAGATTATTAGGACAAAAAGAGGTGGTGGCGGTGGGCAGAACTTGGAACATTACATCAAAATAGCTGTTTTGTTTTTTTTTAAATCTTATACTGCATATGGTAAAAAGCCCTAATTTACTCACCACTTGATAAAGGGAAGTAACTAGAACACCAAGTGAAGCAAATACCATTCCAAGAAAGTTAAATTTCACATCATAATAGGAATTTAGGAAAACACCTAAGGTAATAGGAATCTGTGAGGAAGAGAAAAAAGATAAGCATTATCTGTAAAGACATGTTTTCTATACTTTGAAAGTACTAAAATCCCCACACCGTAATCATCAACTTAAGAGACACCCCAATATTGTATTCAATTATAATTTGACAGAGTACTAAATTTTTAGAAGACTAATACAACACACACCCGTTAGAGCCACTGTTAAGACAAATTTATTTACTTCATTGCTGCCCTGCCTTTCTCTCCAATGAGGACCCAAAGTGGCTTACATTCTCTTCACCTCCATTTATCCTCACAACAGTCCTGTGAGGTAGGTTAGGCTGAGAATGTGGGACTGGCCCACGGTCAGACAGTGAGCTTCCATGGCAGCATGGGGCTTCGTGTCTGGGTCTTGCAGATCCTATTACAATGCTTTAACCACTACTCCACATTGGACTGTACTAGGACCGTACTAGGACCTGGGATGACCGAACCTGAACCCCTCACTGAACCATGGAAGCCTGACAGGCGACCTTGGGCCTATCACAATCTCTGAGCCTAACCTAGCCTCACAAGGATGTTGTTGAAATGAGAGCAGCAACTAATAGTTGCGTCTAAACTTCCTCCAGATTTGTACCTCTTTAAGGAGCTGCAAGATCTTGTGTTCAACAATACCCAAGAGGAACAAATGACAGCCACTCATGGGGAGACTCTGGTCAGCATCCCACTCCTTGTCCAACTCTGTGTAGCAGCTCCCATGAAAAGCTGCTAGTCTGGAAGGACTCTAACACGAACAACCCTGTGTCATTACACATTTCTTCTAAAGGCACACTATGATCAACGGGATCCATGCTGCTTCACTTTTCAAAGACCAGGGATGTGCAGGAGTGCTGTGGCAACCACAATATGCGTCGCTCACATAAATCTGCACTGCATCCTGTCGAGGTTCCTTATAAGAGGAGTGCTTGATGCCACTGGTTTCTTGACAGGAAATCCACTAAGCAGCTTTCAAGGTTCACTGCATGATGCAAAGTGTGACTTTGCAGCTGGAGTCTATTCAAGAGTGGGAATCTAAGTACGAACTTTCAGTCAGCCACAATAGTCACCAAGTAGCCCTGGTTAAGGGATTATTTTGCACACAACCTATCTTACAGCATTACTATGGGGATTAATATGGTAAAAACTAAAACACACTGTAAATAGCAGTAACAGGTATTTATAATATGTTTCTGAAGCATCTGGATCTGACCAGTGCTCAACAAGATACCATATTTAATTACTGGGCTATAAATGACATAAAATAAATATATATAATGTACGCAAATTTAAGATGGGCCCTCTCTTATTCTTGACAGCATATGTGAGGGAAAACCCTAGGGTTTTTTCAGGTAAATGGAATTGAATGTGATGAGCCACTGGTATAACCTATGAGCTCCTCATTCCCCTTACTCAATGAGAAATTCCAGGGGCTTATTTTCCTTTGGATGAGAGCACACTGGAGACTTATACTGTAGTGAATCCTGTTGCTGGAAAAAGAATCGTTGGGACCTTTTCGGTGATCATGTGACCATCCCAATAAAATTGTGTCTCAAGAAAAGAGTCCTTTGCTAGCATCTCCTGCTTTGCACGTGCAAGCAAACTGGAATGCTGCCCCATGAATCTCTTAAAACTTATTGCAAGGAACACCTCTTCCTTCATCGCCAAATATCTCCATTACAGGGCAGGCTGCTGCCTGCTGTTCTTCCTCCTTCATCTCCCTCGTTCCTGGATAATTTCCTTCAGCTTTTGAGGAAGCCCCATCACTGGTGACAGGCGCCTACACAGACAGAGCCTCTTGATTCTCAACTACTGACTGAGAAACACCACAGTCCGACCTTGTCTGCTACTCATCCAAGTCACAGATTTCCTCAGCCATTCCCAAATGGATACTCTGAAGCTTGGCTTTTGTGTCAGTTTTGCCCCCTTGTGGTTGTTGATGAAACCAACTTGCCACCTCTTCTGGATCCCCCTTCCTAGATGTTTGAAGTAGTTCTGCCGTCATGGCTGCATTCTGAAACAATTACATCAGCTCACAGTTTCACTCCAAGTTAATGCCATCCAAATCCTGGTACCAGCATTGCCCGCTGTCTATTTCTTGACTCCAGTGAGAAAGGTGAACTATAAACCATGTCAATAAATATAGAAAGTGATTATCAATCCCACTGTAGGGCAGCACTACAGGATTAGCAATAGAATCCTAAGAACATTTTTGTGGGAATAAGCTCCATTAAAGAGACCCAAGTAGGATTCAGAGTAGACCTACTGGGCTTGCCCTCACCTTTGGGTGAGAAACAACTAGTGATTTCGCATCTTTATAACACTTGCTTTTGTTAGAAGTATACAACAAATATAGTCGTTCAACAGACTTACAGACTTGGAGAAATCTATGTGCACAACATGAACAAAACTGTTCTCAGGTCTTAAGTCTAAACAAGCCTCAGAATGAAGGAGCAATGAAGTGGCAAAATGCGGAGGTGGTAAAATGAACCAAGGATGAGAGATTACATTTCTCAGCATTCCTCTCTTTAATTATTCCTTGGAAGTGGAAAACTACACAGCAGATGAAGAGCCAGGATTGAACCTTTCATTCTGATACGCTAATTTTTATTTTTTGCAAAAAGTGTTTACAGTGTGTGTGTTTGTGTGTGTGTGTGTGGGAAAGCACCTACAACTTTAAGTGGTGCAGCCCATTCTACCACCTCATTCTGCACGTCTAAATCAGGCCTCAATTTCTGCCAGGCCTCTCTTTGTCTTGCAATACCTGTCCATTCAAACCGCAAAGTGCTTACCCTTTCTCACCCCTACCCCCACTTTAGCAGATTTCAAATCCCACCCTGGCCGGTGAATTGTTCATCTAGGGGACCTTCCATACTCACTAGGAAACATTAATATTCTTCTGTCAAGATCCTGGGCACTCTTTCACAGTGGTGAAGACAGCCAAACTGGAGGATTTTAATATTTGAATACACAGCAAGTCCAGATCATCCCTGATAAGTAAACTCATGAAGAATTTTTCAGGTCTCATCATTTTCACAGAACCGTTAAACGCTAAGAAATCTCAGCAGATTTTCCTTCTACATAGGAAAAGATGCATACCTGTAAAGTTATTAATTGCCAGATGGCATTCCTGCCTAATTATTGTTGCAAAAGGTGGGGGAAGCAAAAATGTGAGAAGCTGACATAGAGGAAGAGGAGAGAACGGAGAGCAATACAAGGGGCAGGGGTGGTCATTAGAGAGGGTTGTCCTGTGATCCCACTTTCAGAGGCTTTGTGACCCACAGGTTGGGAAACACTGATTTATAACACCCCAAAAAGTTAAAATCAACATCAGTAATTCTCTTCTAGAAATCTCAATACAAAACAGTGTGTGCAGAGCCAATAAACAAAAGCAGCAATGCCTCGGTTCTCAAGACCTCTTATTATTTTTCTTTTGAGATTTAGAATCTAGACACCTTCCCCAAAGCAGCTAACATGCATTAAACATCACATAAACCAGAGGCTGATCAGTGATTTCCTTCATATTCCACGCATGGTCTTTCACAGCAGCATTCACACCAATATAAGTATTTTAGTTTGAATGTCTCTAACACAGGACACTGCTGCATATTAACCTGGCCATATAATGTTATCCCAAGATTATCAGCACCCCCAGCTAACATTCATGACACAGTGGTAAGCGAAGAAAGAAAGAAGTCATATGCTGCACCTCAAAAACTAGGCAGACGGGGTTATAACTTTATTGGACTACAGCCCATTATCTGACTCAGCTAGCGGTTAATATTAGTAAACACCAGGACAGAAAGGAAAAGTGCAAACAGTATGATGCAAAGGCCCGAAAGGCCAGAAGTACAGTCTGATAGATGTCTATGCAAAGTTCAGATATAAAGAAGATAAGCAGAGCTATCCCCTCCCAACACCAGCAACTGGTGAGGCAACCCATTACTTAACCTTGCTTTGCTAAACTAATTTAATACTGGCAGTGAGCAAGAAAGTCTTTATCTTGATTCATGTCTAGATGAACATAATCAATGATTAGTTCTGCTCCGGTCTTCTCTCCTGCATTTCCTCACCTGGGCTCTCCTGGTTCTTCATTAGCTATGGAAGGCCTGTTCTGAAGGGGGGTGGGAGGAGAGAGACTGCTCTTACCTGACAGGGTTAAACCTTGGCATCACAAACTCTGCATTCTTTGAACTGATCGTGGGCAACATCTACTCCCAAAGGAGAACTGGGTCGGGAAACAAACTTGGAAACTGTTTCCAGTAGCAAACCTTAGCTCTGGGGTTTACACGGTAGAAGTCAAAAGTGCCTCTGGGCCTGTGCAGAGTGAATTGCCATTACCTGCCCTCGAACATTAGGGGAAAGGGCAGGGCAGCCACAGCCGGGAATGCCCGAGCCTGGCGCCTCTCAGGCGCTGAGTTCTCCTGGCCTGCCCTGCCTAGGGAATGGTTCCTGCCCCCTCGCCCCCGCCTGCTCACCAGGGTCAGCTTGATGCGGGTGGGGAAGGTCTTGCCGTAGGCCAGGCTCTGGATGAGCACGATGACCGGCGTGGTCATGGCCTTGGCCAGCTGGTAGGTGCCGATGGTGTTGTTCTGCAGGGACAGGTTGGTGAAGACGACGAAGCCGCAGAAGCTGAGCGCCAGGGGCAGCACCTGGCGGGCGCGCAAGCTCCTGGGGGCGAAGATGTCCAGCGCCTGGCAGGCGTACAGCCCCAGCCAGGTGACGGCGAAGTGCACCAGCGTCAGGCTCAGGTTGGGGAAGCCGGTGCGCACGTACAGCCACTTGTTCAAGAAGACGATGCAGATGGACGAGGCAAGGTTGGCCAGCAGCCCCGCCGCCAGCCGGCCCCGCTCCGGCACCCAGCCCATGCTGCAGCCGCGGCCCAGCTCTTCGTCCGCCACCACCTGCGGATCGGCGGGAGCAGCCACCGCTACGCTCCCGGGCAGGCGGCAGCGGCGGCACCACTAGCCGCCGCCGCCACTACCGCCTCCTCGCCCGCCCACGGCCCAGCCACGTGGCTGAAGGCGCAGGATCTTCCGGTGCCGCGAGCAGGCAGCTCCGCCTGGGCAGGACGCCGCCGGGAGCGCCGGGGACGAGCCCGCTCCGCTGTCGGCTCCCCGGTCGCGAACACGCGTCTCTCCGGACGCAGAGGAGGCGGGCCTGGGCAGGACCCCGGGTGGAAATAGCCGGCTCCGGAGCGTCCCGGGAGGGCTCCATTCGGCAAGGGGCAGCTCGCCTGGGCGTGCTGGAGCTTCGCTTACGTAGCCCAACACCTGGACAAGGGGCGGGGCGGGGCTTGGGCTTCTGCTCGCTCTCAGATACACACAACGCATTCTGCTGTTTAAAATCCGGACCCTGCCAAATGTTTAGGACGTCTCCCGGCTCCTACACGCGGCTATTGCACTCGATTGAGCCACGGGTTCGTTCTGCAGGGAACGGAAGCATTGAAAGCTACCGAATTTGAATGGAAGTCAGTTCGGACAGGCAAAGGAGCAGCACAGCCACTAAGCCATTAGCTAGACGGTATTTACGCTGAAACCCATTGTGCGGTTAGTTTGTGCATTTTACTGGATTGCGACGATACCATAATTCGTTTATCATAATACATGACATTTTCCTTCTTCCGAAAAAGGTACACAACTTGTCAAGTCATTAATGCAAAGTATTCCGTGAACATGTACTTCGTTGTTTACAAGTATAAAATAACGTGACTTATTGTTTAAACCCAATTTTTGAAATGCAAGATTACACTGCTGCTAAAACAGTAGGTTTCCATTTTGTATTAGGTGTTGGGTTACTTTTCTATTAAATGTGAAGGGTGTGGAACTTTACACTGCCCAGCCCCCTCCCTCCCAGGACTTCCTCTTCCTGACTTGCATTTGCTGTATTTTCTCCTGAACTTACCAGTTCTCCGTAGGTGACACAGAGCTCTCTGAATTTCAAGTAATCATTTGCTACTTGAAAATGCACACTAAAGTATGTAACTACGTTTGGAGGCCTATAAACTTCTCTTTGATACATTGTTGCAATGGGTTCTGAAGGAAAATAAGCCGGTTTACATATCATACATTGTTATGTAATCTGAATCAGATACCTAAAAAACAATTTAAAATACATGGCAGAAGTTTGCGATATGAATAGAAAGATTTTACTACAATGGCACATTTCAATATCCCATGTATTCTGCCCAATCTTCCTGACGTACCAGTCCACAGAATCATGCCTATTTGTACCTAGCAGATGTAACAACATTTCTGTGAAACTAACCAACCTGCTTGGCTTGTGAATTATTGATGCAATTTCACAGTAATTAGAAACATTCTCAAGAAAGTAGCAACATATGGTTGGAAATCTACAAACAGCCAATCCACTGGTTGAAATAGTTAAGAGGTAAGTGGTGTGGAAAGTGCAACCGAAGGCTCTACTCCTTAAGGCATCCAGTTACCCCCCCCTCCCCCGATAAAACCATGTTCCTCACTCTTATTTCAAGTCTTTGGGAAGTTTCAAGTAGAGAGATGAAGGCAGCTGATTCCAAACAGGTGACTTCTGAGGACACAAAGTGGATACTTCCTCAGTTCTTTGGAAAAGCTCCTGCTACAATGAGGTGCAGGAAAGCCAGGATTGGCTCTGCTTTAAGGATGAAGCAAGTGGGCATCAGGAAATATATTGGGAACCACATTGGCTATCAATGATCTAAGAGACTGGACTACTTTTATTGTGTTACAATATACAGTAAAAGCTGTATTACTCAGAGCTTTGGTATCTGGCCAACTTGGTTAACTGGCACCTGTCATGGCTAGCTGTGTGTCCGGAGCAGAGAACCTCTCCCTGCAATTACCGTCGCAATAGTGATGAAGAAAGATCTGCTGCCTGAGCAATTCACCACTGCTAATTCAGCCTCTTGGTGATTACCCAGGCCTTTTGCAGGCACTGCTCCTTGTGGCAAGGGCAGCTGCAAGCCCAGCAGTAGCAGAGATCTGTAGGACTGACTGGGCAGCAACTAAGCTACCCTCAGATGAGCTGCAAGCAGGGGCGGCGCAAGGGTTTGCGGCGCTCGTGGCCGGCTGGCCAGGTGCCCCCCCCACGCGCGTGCGAGCGCGCACACACCGGCCTGTGTGATGACATCACATGTGACATCATCACAGGAGCATGCGCGCCGCCACCAGCCTGATCGCTGCGGCGGGCAGCCTCTGAGCTCTCCCGCTCGGTTGCCTGCGCCGCCGCAGATGCCTGCCCGTGGCAGCTGCACCCGGCCGGGGGCTTGTGCTGGCGGCGGCGGCGTGGGGCGGGAGGGATAGGAGGCTGCTGCTTTGTGGGGCACACTCCTGCCCCTCCTCCAGCGCTCCCTCTGGCACCCCGCACCTGAGGCCACCACCTACCTGGCCTCAATGGGCACGCTGACCCTGGCTGCAAGCAAGGCTTGCTGGGCAGGATTGACCCACCCCAGGCACCTGCCCATTAAAGGAAAGGAAGATTTGTATTCACTTACCATGAAGCTTCTTTTCTTGGTGGTCCAGGAGTGGGGCAATCCATACTTTTGGGATATAGCTCCTCCTCTTCAAAGGCAGGGTCAGTCAGCTGATTTTGATCCCGGAGGGAAGGGCTTGTCCCTGGAATTGCCAGTCCATTCCCAAGCCCCCCTGACTCCCCATCATGATACCAAGAGGGAAAAATAACTCCCATTTTTTTTTATAAATAAAAAATTTATCCAAAGGGAAGAAGACTATCGTCCTAACTCTTCATCCAATCCTAGAAACCGCCCCCCAAGAAACTCAGATGGGTAGGACTGCCCCACTCCTGGACCACTGAGAAAGGAAACTTCATGGTAAGTGAATACAAATCTTCCATTCTCCGCTGGTCCTAGGAGTGGGGGCAGTCCATACTTTTGGGACATACAAGAGCAGTGTGCCCCAGGATGGGTAATTCAGCTTCCAAGCCTAGAGGGTATGTTGTGGTACTTTCCTGATGAAGGTTGTCTCTGGGGAGGACAATTTATCTATCCAATATTTCTTGATGAGAGAAGATACTGATTTCCATGTGGCCACCTTATCAATCGTTTCTAATGACTAAAGGATTTATAGGCTGCCTATGTCGCTGCTTCCCTTAGAGAGTGCGCCTGATGTCTAGCGGCATCTCCATACCTTTGGCTGGACATGCCAGAATTATGTACCTTCTGCTTTACCTACTTAGCCAAGAAAAGGACACCCTCTGTCCTAAGGAGGACCTCCTGAAAGCATACAACTAGCGTCCCAGAGTTGTAAAAAACTGTTTAGTCTTGCTCAAATGTAATCTCACATCTCTACATATATCAAAGTAGAGAGATTCTTTTTTTCTTTCCTGTGCTTTGAATTGGGTTAGAAGGAGGGAAGTACTATCTCTTCTGTCCAGGGCTTTTTTTTTCAGCAGGAACGTGGTGGAACAGAATTCCTGCACCTCTTTAAAATGGTCATATAGCCAGCGGCCCCGCCCTCTGATCTCCAGACAGAGGGGAGTTTAAATTGTATTTAAAGTACACCGTGCAAATTAGCAATTTCAACGTATGATGTAAACTCTACTTACAATTCAATCTAGTACAAGGTAAACAATGCAATAAATCTTACATAAAGTGCAAATGCAAGATGCATGAACAATTCTTACAAGGTGCAACCATACAATGAAAGGTTCCTTCCACACTATTGCAATTCCAAACCATATAATATGCAAGGTGCCCTTTGGAAAGGGTTGTGCAAAATGCAGCATCAGCTTCCCTTCCACTTCGTTTCCAACTGCTGGTTCTACAGAGCAGGCCAGGTTTCTTTTGGTTCATATTTCAGTTCGTGCCCATCTCTAGTGCTGATTTGTGGCTCAGTCACTTAACTACATTACAGCAACTCACTTCAGGCATCCTTGCCTGACAGATCCAGACCGTGGACCTTTTCCCTTCCACTAGTCTGTTGAGTGGCCTGGGAATAGGCCAAGACCTGGGAGTTGGGGAAGTATGGCACAGGCTTGTGCTCTCTGAGGCCTGGAAGGTGGCTAGGTCTGCCCTTGCTGACATACCACCAGCAGACATTATTCAGGCATTCTTGCCTGACAGGTCCAGGCTCTTGGACCTTTTCTCTTTCATTGGCCTGTTAAGAGACCAGGAGGGGGCCGAGGTAGTTTGGAAAGTCTAGGCCACAGGCTTGCACTCTTTTGAGGCCTGGGAGGTGGCTAGGCTGGCCTTTGGTGACATTCTGCCATCCAGGCCCTTGGGCCTTTTCTATTTCACTGGCTGTTGAGAGGCCCAGGAGGGGGCCAAGGGGCTGAGACCTGTGAGTCTGGCACCACTAGGCTGCAGCTTTGCGCCCTCTGAGGCCTGGGAGGCAGCTGGGGCCTGCTGTTACTGACATTCCCACCAACAGAAATTTTGCCACCAAAAGGAGAAAGTGAAAGCACACCTCATAAATCCCAGCTGAAAGGGAATAAAGGAGGGCTCCCTTTTATTTGGGTCAAGTTGGCTTTGAGGCTTCTGCTACTCTTTTCTCCTCCCTCCTTTCTTTCACGGCCCCCATTTCCCGCTGGATCAGTCTTACCATGGTTCAGTCGGGCCTGCCAGGATTGGAGCTGCTCTGCTGCTGCTGCTGGAGTCTGCTCCTTCCAAGCCTGAGGGAGTTCTCGATAATATCGGTCTCCATGACAGGCTACCATGGACTCAAACACCGCACCCTCCGGTCATCCTTGGGGGGGGGGTCCTCCCAGCCTGAAGGTGGGGAACCTCGGTGGAGTTTTTGTGGTTGTGGCTGTGGGACCTAGGGACCTCTGGCTCTAATGTTCACTGTTGCTCTGAGCAAAATGGGAGGGGAGTAGGGCCTTTCCCTTCCCGAGTGAGCTCCTCACTGCCTGTGGCCTCGGCCTTCCTGAGTACTGGGATTACAGGCGAGCGAGTGCCATCATGCCCGGCTCATCTCTGGCAGTTTCTTCTTCATTGGGATCACTGTGCTCTGCAGATCATTGCTGAAGACGTCCTGCTTGGATGGCAGAGCCAGAAAGACTGTTGATTCCAGGGACAAGTTCCTCTCCTCTGGGATCAAGATCAGCTGACAGACCCTGCCTTCGGAGGAGGAGGAGCTATATCCCAAAAGTATGGACTGCCCCACTCCTAGGACCACCGGAGAATGGCCATCACTCAATGTTGTCAATCTGTTCCCTCGCTCAGCATTGGCACTCCTAGCAAGGAGAAATGAGGAAGTGGGGCTTTGGCAGGCACCAAGGCTTACAGCAAGAGCAGCTGCACTCAGTGTGCTTTAGGATACCCCAGAGCACTGTAGGACTAGTGAGGCAGCAGCCTCAGCAGTTGAAGAGGACATCTTCAGCCTAAAGGAAGATAAGGACAATGGCCCAGGGTGCTTGCAAAACCTTCTCTCCTCACAGTGCAGTCCCTCATAATATGGCTAGTGATGCACCATCAACAAACAAAGGGCAGAAAATGTGTTGTTACCAATGAGAAACTGGACATAGTCACCCTGAAAGAGACAATGCCAAGTGATGTCTGAGGAGAGCCATTTTGGTGTAGTGGTTAAGAGCGCGGGACTCTAATCTGGAGAGCTGGGTTTGATTCTCCACTCCTTCATTTGAAGCCAGCTGGGTGACCTTCGGCTAGTCATAGCTCTCTAGAGCTCTCTCAGCCCCACCTACCTTTGTTGTGGGGATAACAACAAACTTTGTAAACCGCTCTGAGTGGGCATTAGGTTGTCCTGAAGGGCAGTATATAAATCAAATGTTATATTATTATTATAGTTGGTGCTGGCCATTTATATTAAATGAAACACACACACACACACACACACACTCCCAATGAGTGCTGGATAACAAAGCTTTTACTATATTGCTTTCAAACACAATAGAATTTCAGCAATATGCAATATAGCTCTTCAGCCACACGTCCTCATTAATACAAAACACATCTAAATAAAATTGCCAGGTAGCAGCAAGAGGACAGGGTTCTGTCGTGGGGGTGGGGGGCAGCATTGTTCCCTTACACTGACTTATATTTTTTCCAGCATTTCTAAGTTAGCTTCCTGTAGAGAAAATTGTCCAATCTGATAGGCATTATCAATGTATCTAATGTTCAATGTGGTCCTATCTGGGAAGAGCCTCTGCTCTGCTTTGCATACAGAAGATCTCAGGTTTAACACCCAGCATTGCCACTTAAAAGGACCAGGCAGTAGGTGATGTGAAAGACCTCTACTTGCAACTCTCGAGAACTGTGTAGATAATACTGACCTTGACAGATCAATGGTCTGATACAGTATAAGGCAGCTTCATGTGTGTTTATATGTATGAATAGACAAGACAGATCCTTCCACAGACCTGAAAGAAGCCTGAGGTTTGCAGAAAAATCTAAAATCTACAAACACAAAACATTGTGTTTTTAAAAAATCTATTAATAGAAGCAGTAACTTTAAGAAATGGATACCCTTTAAGATCTGTGGCCATTGTGGGGGTTGCTAGCATTTAAACCTTGGTTTCTGTCAGTAAAAGGTGTGTGTGTGTGGTGGTGGGGGGGAGACATGGCCATTTTCCAGAGCTATTTGGGCTTCCCTGTCCAACCCATTCCCCTCAATCCTCCCCATGACTGAGGACTCACTGGGGCCAAGTCCAGCAGCAACCACTGGGCAAGTTGCTACCATGCAATTTGCACAATTCACCCAGATGTGGTGGTTACATGATGCCAGTGGCAGCTGCCATACAACTTGTGCAACATGGCTAGGCTGGCAGTGGCCATCATACAGCTCAACTGAGCAACTTGCTACCACATGAGTGTTGCAACTTCACTAGTCTTTTTCCAGAGACAAAGGAGGGAAAGCTGACACCCTGTGTGATGTAGTGGTTAGAGAGACATACTATGACATACCAGATTCAAATCCTTACTCTGCCTAGGAAGTTTGCTGAGTGGCCTTGGACCAGTCACTCTGTCTCAGCCTAATCCACCTCATAGGGTTGTTGGTGAAGATAAAATGGAGGAGAGGATGATGATGCACGCGGCTTTGGATCCCCCACCGGGGAGATAGGTGGGGTATAATGAAATATATAATAAAACTGAAAACTGGAGGGGGGTACAGTGGGAAGGAAGCTGGAAAAGGGGACAGGATGTTAAGAGGAGAGAAAGGAAGTAGTGTGAGTAATGGGATATAGGAGGAAATGAAATGACTGCCCCCCACAAGTCCTTGTGGTTCCCTGCTTGTATACTTCTATTTGAAGCGATTCATTTTACACATTTAAGTGCAAACAATAATTTTATATTAAACATAGACCTGTAATTTTATTAAGAGAAATACAAATATCACTTACTGGCTTGGTATTTTACATATACAAAAATTCAAATACAAGCTTTCCATTTGAAAAGCATCAAAATGCATTTCAAAATAGTATCATTCATTCATACCACTGTTCAAAATTATTTTTACTAGGAATGGTAGAACTAAGACTGAATTTCATATCCAAGAGGATCCAAGCCCTGATCCAAAAGCATGAGGGAAGACTCCCTCATTTTCTGCAGCAGCTTTCGGAGTTCATCCTTAGTAAATACCTGGAAAGAGAAAGAGAGATGGTGATAAGTTCTGCTTAATTGCTGATATATCTTAGAAGTGGCTGCTGTTGGTGAAGCAGTCTTTGTTGGCAACTACTGCATGAGAAATTAGGAAAGAGCAATGACATTCACCTATGATAATGCCAGAATTGGGGTCTTGGGGACCGCTCTAATTGTGTCAACTTATACGGAATTTATTAGAAGGGCTTTTTAAACCCCAGCCCTTCTTTCTTAGTGCCTCTCTTCCTGGAAAGCTGGCATTCACTGAGGAAATTCAGTGAACCAGACATAAGGAATCTTGTTTCTTATGGATGCTACGCTGACAACTATGGGGAGTCTACTCATCATATGCCGCAAGTCCCGGCCTCCTCCATATTATTCCACTCCTTCTCCATGTCCCCTGCTCTCAAAAAATTACAAAAATGAGACAAAGCAAGCATGACAGTACAGATTTTTTTTATTTTGGATTTTTAATGCTGCTCTCTCCTGGGGAACCAGGCAAAGGTAGCTTTAGGAAGAAACAACACAAACATTAAAAGTTATAAATTAAACTCCAGCCTTTGAAAAACTCAGCCAGAGGAAAAGAAAAAATAAATGACCATCTTAAAATGAGTGTAATCATTTTCAGACTAAAAGCACACTATAAAATCTTTTTAAAAGATCAACCCCTTAATTAAAAGCATGGGAAAACAAAAACATTTTGGCCTAGTGCCAAAAAGAAAATAATGTAGGGTGCCAGAGGCAAGCCTCAAAAGGAGAGGCATCTCACAGATGAGGGGCCACTGCTGCAGAAGCTCCGTCTCTGACTGGCAACTGCCTCACTTCTGAAGGGGGGGGGGGGGCGCAGACTGCAGGCTTGTGAGGCAGATCTTAGCTGGAGAGTTGGACAGTCTGGGAGGAAGCAGTCCCTAAAGTACCCTGGCCCTGAGCCATTTGGGGCTTGTCAGATAAGAACCACCGCTATGCATCTCGCCTGGAAACAAATGGGCAGCCAGCACAGATCTTTCAACACCAGAGTGATATGATCCCTGCTCCCAGCCCGACAGTAGCCTGCCACATTCTGGACCAGCAGACGTTTCCAGACCCTTTTCAAAAGCAGCCCCATGTAGACCACATTACAGTAATCCAACCTGGGTGTAATTAGAGCACTGAAGCTGACATATCAGCCAAAGCTGTTAAAAGGCACTACATGCCACAAAGGAGTCCTGAGCAGCTTCTCCATTGACCAACACCACTTCCGCCCTGTCTGGACTGAACTTGTTTATTGGCCCTCATCCATCTCATTTACCTTCTCCAGGCACCAGTGCAGGACTCCCACAGACCCACCTGGCTTAGCTGTCAAGGATCTGGCTATCATCTGCATAATGATGGCACCACACTCCAAATCCCTGAATGATCTCTCTTGGTGGTTTCAGGCAGACGTTAAACAGTGTGGGGGATAAGATGGAAGCATGTGAGGTCCCACAGCATAAATGCCCCAGGGGTCAAGCAACAGGTTCTCAGCAACACCTTCTGGAATCTGCCTTTCAAGTAAGAGTGGAACAACCAAAGCGCAGTACCCCCTACTCCCAAGTCGACCAGCCTCTCCGGTAGGATACCATACTTGATGGTATCAAATGGTGTGGAAAGGTCCAGGACAAGCAACAGGGATGTGCCTTGCCAGTCACTCTCTCGGAAAAGATCAGTCAAGGCAACAAAGGCTGTTTTTATCCCAAATTAAAGCCCGAATCCAGACTGAATACCTAGACCCATTTCAGTCTCCTCCAAGACCGCCTGAGCCTGCAGCTGCAAAGCCATCACCCACTTAAGCACCTTAACCCTAAGCAATCCCTACAACTCAACAACCAAAGATTATCGAAGTAGAGTGGTTTTTGTATTTCAAATACAAACCCAGAGGGATCTCTGACCTCCTGAATTAACTTACCAAGTAGAGTTTGTGCCGCTCTGATGCAATCAAGTCAGCCAGCCGTAGATCCTCCTGATACTGTCCTGTCCTGTACAATACTGTATGAAGGAGGAAGCACATCATTGGCAAGCAGAGTTTTCGCAGCATGATCATTTGATGAGCGCGCTCAGGGTCATCTTCAGCATCCTTGATTTAAAAAAGTGGTATTAGTTTTAAGCAAAAATGCCCATCTTTAATTTTTCATTTATAATTATACTCCACTGCATTCCATTACGTTAAAACCCATGGGGATACACATAAACACACACATTTAACATTTTAGCACTAGTCATGCTATAACCTTGTACACACTCCAACTTAACCTGCTTACCAAAAGCAAACCCTAATTCACAGGTCTCAAATTTGGTCTTTCAGAGAAGTAGTGAAGGGTAACAACTGCTGCTTTTAAAAACAACAGGATACTATTTCTCCATAACCTTCTCTTTATGTAGTTTTCTGTACAGGAAATATTCCCATTGTAGGTTTTTCTAAATTTACACCGGAACCAGCATTAGATAATCCCAACTGAGAGCACATAAATACAAAGCAAATGCATAGCTGTGTGTTAGCTAAAAAGTACCAGTGCTGTTGGGTAGTTTTTAAATGACTCCTTGAAATAAGAATATACTATACCTCTCTGACATCAACCATCCAGCCTCCATCAACAAACAGTAAAACATTGTACATTTTTTCTTTCACATCAGCGGTAAGAGCATCCAAGAGACCTTTCCATAATCCATAATCTGCCTGAAAAAGAAAAGATGAAGTGAACCCATCCAGAAATGCTAAGTGGCACAATACTCTCTGGTTTCCTTACTATAGTTTATTGCATCCCCTCCCCACCCCCACCCCATAACATGTAAACAAGCCCAAAGGGGGAATTACTGCACAAGTTGCTCAGACTTTATTAATCTGTGCGGCTGACATACTAAATTAAATGGTTACCATTATGCAATTGCCTAAATAAGAAATGGGAACCCAAGCTCTAGTTCTCTAAAGCAAGCTTCAGCAGGGAGTAGGCTAAACAATTGTGCAAAACAAAGGGCACATGAATGAATAGTTGTAACTGGCTATCATTTAATTGCAGCTGCCAATTAAACTTGCTGTTAATCATTCTCAATTAAACTAAATCCACTAATTTACAATTGAATTAGAGAATGTTTCTAACAAAAAAATTGCAATTATTGAAGTCTAACTATTTAAAAAATTAACATTAGTTTTTCACTATTTCATTCACTAATGCTCACAAAATCAGCAGTTATCCTAGTTTAACAGCCATTTCTCATCCATGGATTATCTCTTTTGTATTTATTATTTAAAACATTCCATGCTGCCTGTCTCCCAGCATGGGATCAAAGGTGACGTACGAAACAATAAAATCAAGACAAAAATGAACACCTCAGTATAAAACAAACCGAAGTGCAGCTCACAGGCCAGAAGCAAAGGTGGCACTAGGAAAAGAGAACACCTCACACACCACCCTCCCACCCTGCAACAGAACGGACTTTGCCTTATGGATCTCCCTCAAGCAGGAAAGAATTCCATAACAGTAATGCAAGTGAAGAAACCACCTTCAAACCACTCTCAGATGGCACGGGCGCTTAGAAAAGGACGTATCAACAGGTGGGCAGGATCTATAGGAACTGATGTTTATTCAAGCACCTTGGCTTCAAAAATCATAACTAGCATATCGAATAGTGCCTGCAAACAAAACTGGAGCTACTGGATATCTTTTAATAAAGCTGCAACATACAACAGGTTCCAGCTGAAAGTATAGCCACTGTAGTCTGAGCCAGCAGCAGTCTCCAAAGGGCTTCCACCTACAGAGTGTTACAGAAATAAAATCTGGATGTTCCTAGGGCATATATCACTGTAGCAAAATCATTTCTTTCCAGGAATTGATGGGCTGGCAAACCAGTCCAAGCATGACAAAGGTCACTCTGGGCTATGGATGCCACCAGGATGGTATGATGGATGGCATGGGGCTTCATCTCTGAAGTCTTCAACTTGCACACTTAGAGAGCACACAGCGTTTCACTCTGATGGTGAGTAATGCACAAAGAGGGCACTTAGCACTACAGAGGGGGTACTTGGCATTTACACTGAAGGGAAGGAGCAATGCTCCTTGCTGTGTGACTAAGGTGTCTCATTTCAGAACCCTTATTGGTACTCTGTCTCCAGAAAAGACCCCCAAGGGAGCAACCACATACTGAGAGGTGAGCAGGGTGTGGGATCCAACAGGCCTGGCCCAGGAGTCTGCACCTGCCTCCCCTTCCCCTAGCATACACCCTGAGTGCTGCCTTGATAATGCAAGCTCCTACAGCCAAGGCTAGCAGTGCGTGTGTATGGGGCAATCCGATACAGCTGCACTCAGTGGTATGCCTCATATCATGCAATGGGGCATACTCCCAGGAAAGTGTACCTAGAAGTGCCCCATACCAGTTTGTTGACATAGTCCCTTGTCAGGGTGTTTTCTCCCTCCAGGTGGAGAACATGGCAAAACTGGAATTGGATGTGTATGTGACTGCCAGCTGCCCCTCTACGCTCTGTGGATCTGCTGGCCAAGCAACCATGGGACCTGTTGTATTGCACGATCAGAGCTCTATCCAGCAGCAGATGGGGTAGATACAGTTAAGGTGCAACCGACACAGCGGATAAGTGTCACTAGAATGGCTATGGCCCAAGCTGGGGGCGGGGGGGGGGAAGGTATCCTAACAAATGGACCCTCCCTCCATGGAGGGGAACCACAGATACTACTGGGGCCCCACTGACATAGCTGCAAGGGTCAGGAGGACCACTTTACTGTTTATCATAATTGTGTGTGCCTCTGTTTGGCATCTGTGCAGGCGACAATCAACAGGAATAATAACATTAGATTTATATACAGCATTTCAGAACAACTTAAATTCCACTCAGAGCAGTTTACAAAGTGTGTTATTATTATCCTCATAACAATCACCCTGTGAGGTGGGTGGGGCTGAGAGAGCTCTGAAAGAGCTGTGATGGCCCAAGATCACCCAGCTGGCTTCAAGCAGAGGAGCAGGGAATCAAGCCCGGCTCTCCAGATTAGAGTCCTGCTGCTCTTAACCACTACATCAAAATGAGAGGTTGATGTTCCTTGTGTGGTATGGGTTGGCTGCAGGATCTTGTAGCTCTGCCATGAGGCTGCCATCCCACTGGTTCCAGTCCATCTCCTGCAGCATTCTATCTCAAGTAGTTGTCTGGAAGGTCTTCCGCCGCCCTCACAGGTATACTGTGATAAGGACGGCCCATTTCCCAGTGTCTTGCTGGAGCAACTTGTAAAGGCACAGGGGCCATACAGGATACTTTGTTACTATTTCCCTGTAGCTGTACTATAAAGTCTGGAATGAACTCTGCCCTTGTGTGGTTTTTACTGAGCCGATGAGCTTTGTTCCCCGATCTTTCCCAGCTGGCCATTCTCTGACCCCTTCTGTGATTTCCCTACAGTGCCTCCCAGAATGATCTCCTTTCCACACATCGGAGGGGTTGGGCTCAGCTTCCGTGGCTCATGCTGGGACTGATGTTTTCAGTCCTTGCGGTGCCACTGCACTTGTTTTGCTTAGCTGTAAAATATAACAATCCAGTGGCACCTTAAAGACTGACGACATGCAATTCACTATCAGCTTTTAGGCACGGCAGCTCACCTCTTCAGCACACGGCCACCCCTCTGCAGTCTCCACCCCTTCCCACTCACACACAGTGCTGGCTGCAGTCTGCACAGGGAGCAGGCTGGGGGTGGTCTAAGGGGAGAGGGATGGGCAGGTCTCTGAGACTCCCACTCTCCCCAAACACAGCCGGCATATGATAAGCCACGTAGGCTGGCAGTGCAGGGCACAAGGGTGCAACATGGAGGGATCACGAAGGGGTGTATCAAGAGATGATGATGGCTGTCTGGATGTCAGCTGGGCTGTCCTGCTTCCCCTTTCCACAGTTTGAGAGGGTGAAATGTCAACTCCAAAACATTTGCCTGCCTCTGGTCTCTCCTGATGGGATTGAAACAAGAGGCCTGGCAATACAATCTCAGCATCTTGCTGCTGTGTTACGCCTGGTCCCATATGGCTGCTGGTGGTATCCTGGCTGCAGGGGAGTGTCTAATGCCAGATAGCATGCCTCTTTTGTGTCTGCCTTCTTGGCCCAGTAGGTAGGTTGCTGGTCTTGAGTGTGCGGGCTGAGGGTTTGAGCCCAGCCTCTTGTCTTTTTTTCTTTTCTCCCTTTTTGGGAGAAGGATGTGCATAGCTTGGAGCAGAGATGGGTGTGTATGGCCAGCACTATTTGCTGTTGGTCAGACCCCTGCCAGGTTACAGGTGGGTGTCCTGTCTGCTGCATGGCTTCCTTTCCCCTGTAGTCTATGAGAGAAATTACTTGGGCCACATGCCTCTGTTGGGGGCTGTGCTGTCGCTCCTCTGTTGATGATGTGCCGTCCTCTGTCACTCTGTGACGGGGAGAGTGGCATTGGCAGGTAGTGACTGGTTGTGCCTGTGTGTGCCACTCAAAGGAATGATATCAGGTGCCACTGCCTGACTGGTGGAGGTTTCTGGGGTTGCAGTGGACTCTGGTGTGCTCACAGCGTAGTCTGTGCCTTATTTCACCCCCACAGAACACTGACAGGGATCTGACCAGTGCCATGGCTAGTATGTGGGTGGGTGGCCGCGACTGCTGCAGCAGCCCTCAGGGCTGTGCTGTTTATAGGACAAAAGTTGTACTTCAACATTAGCAGGAAGAAAAAAATACTTCAAGAGCTTATTTACCTCATACTTCTTCTCCTTAAGTTCATGAGCCACTTTCTCAGTGAAACTTGCTTGTGAAAGTTGGCCAGGTGCCTGTGGCATTGAGCTCATGTGTTTAAACCACTCATTGAAGGCTTCATGAGCTTCCTAAATTGGATTGGAAATACTCAGTCATTTTCACATACTTATCTAGATAATTATTTAGTAATATATAAAAGATATTTTTACCAATGGAGCGCTTAGACATCTTGATTCCTGAACAACTATTTTAAATATTTTAAATCCCAGGCAATAAAAAATATTTGTGTCTTACTGTTCAACATTTGATCAAAATATGATCTATAAAACTATTTAAATTCACTTCTCAACTAAAGCAAATTTAAAAGAAGACATTTCAAATATACTTATAAAAAAAAGTGAAGGAATTATTAAAAAACTTAACATGAGGCCTGACTGCTTACCAGGGCTTAATGCGAGTGAAGGCTCAGATGCAGAAAAAGTTTTCAGGCAAATAATAAATTTATTTTATAAAGGATCTAAATGTATGAACAGAACAAGTTTCATTAATCCCTATTAATGTGTAGTCTACACATCTTACGTCTACACATCTGGGAGGCAGATCTGAGAGGACGAGACTTCTAGGAATCTCTTTTTGGAGTTTAGTAGCTGAATCTTACCAAGTATGCTCTGATACACAAATGCTCTCTAATAGCATTGTCATCTTCAGCTGGAAGAGGACTATCCATTCCTTGCTCTTCCCACTGATTGTATATTTCTGCTATAGAGTCTTGTGGAATTTTTATGAACACATCTTTTGCTGCTTCATGTTTCTTAGATGCTGTTAAAGACAACGTTTAAGAAAACAGTAATCCCATTAGGTAAGCATAATCACTAAAATGACTCTTTTCAAGATTAATGCTTTTTCCATTTTTTAATTAAAAATTGAAAAGTTGGTAAGTAAAACTGCAGTACCCAAGAACTTCCTCATGATGGCATTGCTTTGCTTAAGTGCTTCAGCTCTCTGAGCAGGATCAAATACCAGCCAGTCAATTACATCAATCTTCAAGCGATCTTCCTGAAAAATCAATACAGTTAAACAAATTTACTGGTGAGTTTTTGACAACACAACAGAAGCTAAAGACCCTGGAGACAATCCACAGAACTTTGGGAATAGCACTGCATGTCTAATGGGGCTTTGGATTTGTGTTTCTCTAACACAGTGTCACTCACTCGGTGGCTTGTGGACAGTCACATTTGCAATTAGCATCAACAGAAAGAGACACATTTACTTTCATTCTAGGCATGAGGCCTGCACTTCAGGGAAGCTCACAGCTTACCCATCCCTTTGGCAGCCGTTTCAGTGCAGGAACCACCTGCCAACCACAAGCGTCACTGGCTTTGCCCTCTTTCCTGAAATGCGGAGCAGGTGCCACATCAGAGAACTGTGCTCAGAAGAGCCAAAGAGCCAAATGTAGCTTCTGAGCCACGCAGTGAGTATCACTGCTCCAACAGCAGACCTTTCTCCACCCCCCCCAAAGTCACATGACAATCACCTCTGAATATCAGGAAGTTTCAATACAAGTATTTTTCCTCCAAGGAAAGAAAAGATCCAGGGGGCCTGCGAAGATTCTTCGACATCAACAAGCCACTCTTTGGGTCATATCCATAGAACTTAATGATACATTTGTACTCATATCCGGACAATATGAACACAGATTGGGGGGGGGGGAGAGACATAATACCTTCCTCCAACAAAGAAATAAAGTTATTGAGGCTCAGTCAGCCGCTTGTATGTCCCACATGCCCGAAGGCAAAATTTAGCAACTTTATTGGTTATCTCCTGAAAAGAGTCTGCAAAAAGGAGGGAGGCGTAGAGTTGTTCTTCCTCTGCATCAACATTTCTGCATGATTTTAAGGAGTTCAGTTATAGTGAAAACAGGAGGGAAGTTCCTTATTCTATATTCTGGTTTTGGAAAATTATGGAGTATGTAACTTGAAGACAGTCACAGTGCCCAAACATTATTTGGGGCGGGGGGTGGGTGGGGGGGGGACCCAGAACAAACTTGTAAAGCAACACTCCCACACTAGCACCTAAGGTTGCCAACTTCATGTTAAGAAATTCCTAGATATTTGGGATTGGAGCCTGAGTATTGAGGGGTTTGAGGAGGGATCTCAGTGGTGTATACGGAGTCCACCCTTCAAAGCAGTCTTCTTCTCTAGGGGAAATTATCTCTGTTGTCTGGAGATCAGTTGTAATTCCAGAAGATCTTCAGGCCACACCTGGAGATTGGCAGCCCTACAATCCCTCATTCCATACATACAATCTCACGAACCATTAAAAAGTTTTAGTTATGAAATTACTGTTCCACATTATGTTTCCAAAATATGTCCTTTTTGCTACTTTTGGTCTCTTAAAAGGGATTTATCCTGTCAATAATTAAAAAAAAAATCTAATGGACCAGCATGGCTGCAAAGATAAGGCCAATAGATGCTTTATTGTTCTGGCCTTTTTCATTGCAAAATCATGAACTAGCCACCCAAAGTCAATTTCGCTTGCAAGTTCACACTCAATCGACAAGATGGCTAGGTGGCTTAATTGTTCTTGCTCCATTGTAGAACACTGGCAGTTTTTGATGAATGCTAGTTTGTCGAAACTTCTTTCAGCTTCTTCCACAGTCATTGACAGTGTGCAAAGGATTCATAGGGCTATGCACATTTCACTGAAAACTAGTTGCCACAGACTGAGTCTCTATATTGAAATAATTTTCATCTTGATTTTTTCATCTGCTTCCCTAGTTACGGTGTTGTTGCCTGACAGCTGAAAGGCCTTGTTTGATTTGAAAAACTGGATGACAGAGTGGTGTCCTTTAGCTTCTTTTTGTCCCCCTTTACCTCTTTATACTTCTGGCTGCTTGATTTGTATTTATAGCCAACACCAAACATGGCAGCATGGAGCATGTGCACTTGTGACCGTGAGTGAATTAGACACTTGCTCACATATATTTTGGGCCTGCAAATCCTACCAGAAGCAGCAGCAGCATTTTCTCCCACAGTCCTATGGTACTTTGCTTTGCCTTTCCTATCTGGTATCTCCCTCCCAGAAGAACTCTGGGATTGGTAGTTCTTGACATGATAGACCAAAGAGGCCCAGAAGCTCTCCACATTGCTTGAGAATGCTGATCTAATGCTACTACTTAGTGGCACCAGCACATCTCGCAAGGCCTTTCATGGCCTTGGTCCCTCATATCTATGTTACCGCCTCTCCTATGCTCCACCATGGCAGCTTCGTCCATCCAAACCAGGCCTTTTGCAGGTACCACCCTACAAATGGGTAAAATCAACACTGTATAAGCACATTCTCTGTAATGGCCTCCACTTTATGGAACGGCCTACCTGAAAAGGTCAGGAAAGCTCCCACTTTCCTGGCTTTCTGCAAATTGTGCAAAAATGAATTATTCAGGAGGTTTGTTTGGCTTCTTTTAATGCAGGTAGGAGGGCTGTACCATAAGGAAATGGTTCAGAAAGATGCCTAGTAAAGGGTCAGGGAATACACACTATACTACTGTGTACAGTCTGCTGCTGTAAGTATGCTCCTACTAGGCAACTTCTGCATTGTATAGTGTTTCATGTTTAATTGCTTGTGCTTTAAATAAGATCCGGACAACAGACACAAGGAAATAAGTTTCCACAAATATCTTCAGGCATGATCTACAGTTTATCCTCAATTTTTTCCTCATGGTAATAGGGATTGCAGGAGGGAAGGCAGCATGGTATAGCCTGTTCTTGGAAGCTAAGCAAGGTTGGTACTTGGATGTGCAATCACCAAGGAAGACTCTGCAGAGGAAGGGACTGACAAACCACTTCTGCTTCTCACTTGCCTTGAAAGCCCCTTGCAGGGGTTGCCATAAGCCAATTACGACTTGATGGCATAAACACACACGCAATAGGGACCGCAGCCTGGACCAGGCCCCTTTGGACTCAGTAAAGGGTACCCTTCCACCCCATGTGGGGGCCCTGGAAAGTCATCACATCCCCCCCCCAAAAAAAACTGGGGGAGAGGGGAGAGAGATCAGGGACAGAACAAGTGTTTTAGCTGTATCTGTCAGGTGTACAGAGTTGGCTGATGGATTTTTACCAATTTTCCCCTCCCACAGCAGACCTCCAATTCACGCCTGCCCCCCTTTCCTGGGAGGTTCCCTGTCCCTAAGAGCAGTATTTCGGGCTACAGCAAGATAGGGGGCATGGTAGTCCTATTTTGCTGACAGAAATCCCTTTTGTCAGCAGAGATTGTCCATCGGATGTAAACCTTCAAAACTGCTTTTCATGGGAAATGACAGAAATACATCAGATACTCTTTTCAGTTTTTTTTTCTGTAGAAAGCTACATAAGGGGTGTGATGACACTCTCACTGAAACACACTGATGTAGGAAGTCTCTCTCTCTTCCCCAACCATCTGTTATTGCTCATTAAAAGAACATAAATCAGCTGGATGGTCTAGTGCTTTCCTGGGTCATTCCAGCGCATATATTTACATTCCAACACATATACATTTACACTGATGGAAGACGCTGGATCTCCAATCTGTGTAGTACTGCCAAATAAAAACAAAGGCCAACTGGAGGAAACTGAAAGTGAAGACAATATGCACACACCCTTTGTTAATATACACTTTAAAATTTCACTATACGAATGGATGCTTGTTATTAGTAGAATTCTGATCCTAACCACAACTCCACTGTTAAGGTATTTTGCTGCTACTCTGGCATGAAAGCAGGTTTATTTCATACCAATTTTATGAGCAGCATTTAGGCCCCCACTAAATTACAGTTTAGATTTAATTTAAAAGGAAAAAGGATGTCTCTCTTCTGCAACTGTGCTACAACACTCCCCCCGCCTCCCAGACATCTATATCTGGAAAAACAAAAAACAGGAATTACAGGGAAGAAATCTTGTGCTGCATTTTACATCCAGTAGCATCTGCATTACAGGCAGAATATACTAGCACTGCTCACCTTGGTGGTGCCTGTATCAATTGCAAGATCATGGTGAGTGAACTCACTCGCATCTTTTTTGCGAATATTTTCTACAACGGTTTTTGTAATGGTTGCAACTTCCAAACCTGCATTTAAAAGCAAAATGTATATTGTCAATTATGCAGAAATATCAAGGACTTCTAGGAAAAACAAATGTGCTCAAATACAGATTACAGAACTTGGAAGGTATCAAGGGTATTTATCAAGACCAGAGGGTTTTAAAGAATATTGATACAGAAGGTTCCCCAGCAGAACTTTTGCAGAAGTAAATAGCCGATTTTACAAATTAAATTCCATTTCTAAGTGTTAACAGAAGAGAGTCCAATGTAAATCCAACATCAGGTTAAAACTGTGCATTAAATACAACACTTCAAAATCATGACTTGCATCCACAGGACTACAACTGGAGGCTTCCTCACAGAATACCCCTCTCCCATCACATTCCTTTCCCCTATTCCCATTTTTTCCTTCCTATTTGTGACAGGCAGAGCACCGAAATGCATCCCAGTGACCCAGGCCCCAGCAGTGCTCCGAACCAGCCAGCAGGAGCTGTAAGAGAAGTTATGGTCTGACAGGAGAAGGTTAAGTTAGTCAGAACTGAGGTATCGACAGTTAGGTTTTGAGAGTTAAGAGGTTGGAAGCTGTGAGTGAGAGAAGGGTTTGGTTAACTGGGATGTGAATTAAGGACTGAGGAGATATATCTTTGGATAACTTCTCCTGTCAGAGTAATTTAGAGATTACCGGTTTTGCTGGGCTTAGCAAGGAACTTCATTGCAACAGAGTGCTGTATTTAATTTAATTTATTAGATTTATATTCCACCCTCCC
Organism: Eublepharis macularius; assembly: GCF_028583425.1. Classification (NCBI taxonomy): domain Eukaryota; kingdom Metazoa; phylum Chordata; class Lepidosauria; order Squamata; family Eublepharidae; genus Eublepharis; species Eublepharis macularius. Next base: position 63,637,670 of record NC_072798.1, read on the forward strand.
CACGCCAGCAGGCTCAGGGCAGATTACAATTTGCATACAAATTTAAAATACATCTAACGGTTCACACAGTTGAAAATTATAAATTCCAGTTTTTACATTTTTCCAATAAACATTCAAAGAGAGAGAGAGAGAGAGAGAGAGAGAGAGAGAGAGAGAGAGAGAGAGAGAGACGCACGCACGCACCCCCCACCCCCACCCCCCAGCTTTATGTTATAAAAATGGTAGTGAGAAATTTCTCCTTAGGAACACTGTCTGACACCAAACATCCAACAGCTCTTGATGAAGTGCTAATACTTACCTCAGTTGTGGATTTTTAAAAATAAAGTTTTTATCTGTTCACTTTAAAAAGCAAACCATCATGTTTACCTGTTATAAATCCAGGCTTGGATAGGCTTATATTCAGCCCCAGACTCTATTTCCTTGGACCAAATTTTATTTTTTACAAGCAACTCTGGGGCTGTAAAGCAGGTGGGAAATTGGGGGACATCATGAAAATCCTGTGGATTTTTTTAGCGCCCCCCCGCCAAATCCATTACACTGCTCCTTCCCTAATAGGTGAGAGCCTTTGGAAACTGGATTGTGGAACAGAAGGTATCAATGGGAAAGGAAAGTCATACATCACACTCACACGTGTACAAAAGTGCCCCTTCTTCTTATGCATGGATTGGTTTTGATTTTAGCCACAACATTTTCACTGAGATGCAGTTATTTAAGAATAATGAATGTTAAGAATAATGAATGTTAAGAATACTGGCATTAAGTGTTACCTAAGAAAACAGAATGTTACTCCTCAATATATTATTTAAAATATTTCTTACCTGCTTCCTTTGCTAGCTTGAGGCAGTGGTGGCGTTGCTCAGTTTCAGTGACATCTTCCAAGAATACAGCATACTGAACAATACCTACATCTTGCGGTAAGTGGCTGACATAATATGCTATAAGATCTGTGTGCTTCTCACATATTAACCGCTGAAGCATAAAAATGTTTAACAAGCATATAATAAATAGTCTTTCATCACACAACCCATTCGTTCCATGTTTCATACATGACAGAACCTGCATGTTTTTGAAATATGATATTGCTATTTTGCATTCTACAATATTTTATGATACACTGAACTTATAAAACAAGTCTATTCAACTGCTTTTCAGAAAATATCACCCTCATTCTAAAATGTAGTAAACATAGGTAGCCATCTTCAGCTAATAGTTTATTGCCAGCTCATTTATGACTACATTTCTATTCAGAGAAGAAAAAACTGTTCTAAGCACATTCCGAGAACCAGTGTGGTAAAGTGGACAGAGCGTCAGGCGGGGACTGGAGAAACGCAAATCCCCACTTTGCCATGGAAGCTCGCTGGGTTACCGTAGATCAGTCATTCAGCCTTGCCCACTTCATAGGGTGGCTGTTGCAATGATAAAATGGAGGGAGGAAGAATGATGTGTAAACTGTTTTAGGTTCCCATTGGGGAGAGTGGTATCTAATAAAATGGAACCATGTAAGTATCAAGAGACTTACCTGAATGTAGGTTTTCAAAACATCAACGGAAACTTCTTCCTTAATGGAAAAAGCAGATACTGGGTTTAATAAAATATGCTAAGAGAAGCATCCAAGATTATCTCTGCCGTTTGCTGTTTTTCTATACAATATGAAACTGTTCACTGTGACTTTTCTTTACAACCAAGTACAAAGGACATTGTTCATGCTTGCATCACAATGCTAGCCATTTCTTAAAAGGTCAAAAATTAATTTAATGAAATCTCTGGTTATGAAACATTCCATATTAACTTCTTTAGTTTGGAAATAATAGCTTTACATGCAATCTTGGCAACAAGATATGTTATGATGGCATTCCTCATTTCAGGGGGATAACTAAGATTCTACTGAAAACTTGCCTTTTCCTTTATTAACTGTTGTGTATCAAGTTTCTTCCTCCAACTCCTATTCTAAGTGTGCCAAATGAGGATGAAGTAGTTTGCTAAGAGGTTCTAGTAGCTAAGGTAATGGGGAGAATGCTGGGGGTGTGAGTGAAAGGTAGACTAGAGTGACAGAACTTGGTTTGCCTTCACTTTAAGTTAGTGGTTCTGCCACGAACTTATCAACTCCATTATCTAGGTATGGCCCTGAAGCAAGCCAGGGTGAGCAACTCCTGCAGTACTAAGCAGAGCTGCCAGGGCTTGGCTTGGCTCTCTTTGCTCCTGGCTGTTGGCAACCCTCCAAGGCAGCATCCTACCAAGACCTTTCCAAGTAATTTAAGGGGCCAGTCTGCCCTTGCCATGATCTCTCTTCCTGTGTATGTGCATTTTGGTTTTAAGAGAAAGCTGTTTTTTAAGTGTATATAGTTAAAAATATGTAAATACATTGCTATAAATACTGAATTGTTGGTCAGGATTTTCAAATCTAACATAATTTTAATATCTCTAAATAAACATTATCAAGAGACTTTATATATGCACTGGATCCCTACAACTCCCAATGACAGGTTTTGAACAAAAACGATCACAAACATTGACAAGATAAACTTATGGTTGTTGTGGGTTTTCTGGGCTGTATTGCCGTGGTCTTGGCATTGTAGTTCCTGACGTTTCGCCAGCAGCTGTGGCTGGCATCTTCAGAGGTGTAGCACCAAAAGACAGAGATCTCTCAGTGTCACAGTGTGGAAAAGATGTAGGTCATTTGTATCTACTCAGGAGGGGTGGGGTTGAGCTGAGTCATCCTGTAAGAGTTTCCCAGGGTGTGGAATGCTAATGGCGGGAGGCTTCACTGTATCCTGAGGAGGTTCTTTTGCATACGGATTGGTGCTTGATGTGCTAATCTTCTCTGCAGGGCTATTGTCGGGGATAGAGTGTTTTGTTAGCCTGGTGTTTTTCAGAACTGGAAATCATGCTCTGTTCATTCTTAAGGTTTCTTCTTTCCTGTTGAAGTTTTGCTTATGCTTGTGAATTTCAATGGCTTCCCTGTGCAGTCTGACAAAGTAGTTGGAAGTGTTGTCCAGTATTTTGGTGTCCTGGAATAAGATACTGTGCCCTGTTTGAGTGGCACTGTGACACTGAGAGATCTCTGTCTTTTGGTGCTACACCTCTGAAGATGCCAGCCACAGCTGCTGGCGAAACGTCAGGAACTACAATGCCAAGACCACGGCAATACAGCCCGGAAAACCCACAACAACCATCGTTCTCCGGCCGTGAAAGCCTTCGACAATACAAGATAAACTTACTTTGGCTTGTAGTCCCAATGTGCGGAAAAATAAGATGAGGTGAGTCATGAACCGAAGCAGGTGTCCTGGAAGGACATTTCTGTCTTTGGATAGCCATCTATTAAATTCATCCATCAAGCCTGAGCAAAGAAAGGCCTCAGTTAGCTTTGACACTAGAAATGTTTTGTGTGTAGCAACACTGGTCTACATAATGATACCAATACAATATCCTAGATCTGGAAGCACAGGTGATGAGACACCAAACTGAGCTTAAATTACCATTTTATTAAATTCATTTTCATGAGCCATACTAGAGATCACTATCACTCAAATACAGGATTTAATTACAGTATGGCTCAACAAGGTCACTCCTAAACTCGGTGACTGTGTGCCTATCAGGAAGACACACAGTAAGAGTTTGATACATACATGGAGGTACGTATCTTGTATGTTTCAGGTATGCAGAAAAAGAACACCCTTCCCCAAAAGGACTGAGCTTGATCCATGAAGCAAGGAATGCTGTGAGCAGCTGAATGTCACTTAATGAGAAAAGGAATGGGGAGATTGTCCTTCTCAAGCCCTAGGAGCTTCTTGGAGAGGAACATGGGAGAGGGATTCCCCAATGATTAATTCCCCCCACCCCCATTTTTGTAGGCCCATTATCTGTGTATACTGACTTCTAATTTGTGCCTCAAGGGACCATATGAGGTACCATGACCAATATCAAAAAGGATAATTTACAAAATCCTTTTACAGCTTTGGATTTATTGTAGGATCTTTGTTCTTTCCAAATGAAAGTAGCTTAGAAGGGAGAATGCTTTCTAGCACAGAGATACTATAAGAAAAGCAGCAGACATGACGAGCATGCTGGCAGCAAGCTTACCATCCACATTTCCCAGGATAACAAATTTCTGAATCACATGGTAATGTTCTTGATTCTCTTCTAAAACTCTCTGCAAAATAGTTTATACTGTCTGTGAAGACACACTGTGTAATTATACGCTGTGTAATTATACTCATAGCAAAGACATGTATTTTGTATATGATTTTTTTGTTCTTTAACATAGTTCGTCCTTTGACTCTATGCTGCAGTATAGAGCTATATTAAAGGAAAATAGTTCCATACAATAAACAATTGTTACTGAAAACTGCACAAAGTACTGAAACAAACCAGATTAGTTCCCAGCCTCATGCCATTTTTTTGGGAGGAGAGAGGAGTGTAGGCATTGAAGATGGGGAAAAATCTATCTTGATGCATCTTATGAAGATCACTACTCCCTTTTATTTTCCCTTCCTTTCTCACCAGAAGTTCAGATGCATCCACAAGAAATCAGTTTCTCAATAGACAAGGGCAAATCCAGCTCTGGTAACCAAATATTGAGCTCAGTATCATTCTAATAAGGTATAAATTATACCCCCTACCTTTTTGCTGCCATTCTGTGGTTCTTGCACCTACGCTGTGGTATCTCAACTTTGCACAGGGCCTAGATTTATCACAGCATTTGCGGTGGTAGCATAACACATTCTCTCTCTCTCTCTCTCTCTCTCACACACACACACACACACTTGAGTTGACAAAATGTTGTGATGCCGGTGCTAGTAAGCTTCCCTCTGTAAGACTTATACCCTTGTGTCTTTCACTGCTGCAATTATTAAGTGGAGAAAGTTATGCTCCCTACATAACCCTGGGAATGGGCTGAGAAGTCGAGCGTTTCCATTTCACTGCTCCTGTGGGTCACGTGGGCTGTCAGGCAACTCTTGTCTTCTGCTCTTGGCTGGCGACAGCCGTCTAGCCCATGTCACTTAGGCGCACTTTCCTTATAATCTGACAAATTCCGGTGGGATGGATGTCATTTAAGAGTAAGAGGAGTACATGAACAATACCTGGAAGGTGCCACTGGGACCTCAAGGGAATTCATACAATCTATGTCACATTCATATCACCAAAACTGCGATGTTCTCTGTCTTGAATTATACCATCAACAAAAATAAAACTGTACAATGTTGAAATAGTTTAGTCACAGTAGGAGAATATTACAAGGATATATTTCTGCTCATACAAGTCACTTTTGTCAATGGAATAAAATGTTCCGGGTTCCCCACTTCCTGCTGGAGCCCACTGATCTCCCTGAAATGCTGCTCCAGGGGGACCCTCCGGAACAGCATGAGAAGCAAACTGGGGTCTACAGCAGGAAAAGGAAATTGGTGGAAATCACCCCAGCCTTTCTTCAAATGGAAAATTTAGTTTTGATCCAACAAGTTCATAAAAGAATGCTACATGAATACTAACAAAATAAACGCAGAGGCTTAAAATGTTTTAAAAGTACATAGAAATGTTTAAAAGTAACTTTAGATGAAAACGCCTTAACACAGCGACTACAGACAATCATAGAGGTATTACTGTGACGGGGAATAATGCGACATATTATTAATATGAATAGCCTAAGGAACAATATTTTGATTAAAATATCCTAGATATCAAGTACTGAAAAATTGCCATTAAAATGCAAAAATAAGCACTGACACTCCTCACATGCGATGAATGTCAAATCTTTTTGACATATCTAAATGTTACTGTTAAAGACGCAAAATGAAAGCACACAAAAATTTTCATTCTCTTTTGATTGTCTTAAAATTACCTTTTTGTCTGTTGCTTGAAGTTCTTCAAAAACCTTTTCTAAAGTCCAGCTTCAAAATATGAGGGGAAAAATTCAAAAATAGAATTAGACACTATAGTTAACAAAAATAGATCATATTACATTATGAAGATTAAGCAAACCATGACTTACTCAAGAAATGAGCTGTGGCTCACGAAAGCTCATACCCTACCACTAATTTTGTTAGTCTTATAGGTGCTACTGGACTCTTGCTCTTTTCCAATGACTTACTTTGTTTGTAAAAATTCTCTTGGGAGTTCTTCTGTCTCCTCTGTGTTCATCACTGATGTTCGAATTTCCTGTTCAACAAGAGTGTCCACCATCACCCTGAAATACGCCCAAACTGTATCCTCCCAAGTGTCACAAACTGGAAGGAGCTTTATGTTAAAAAGGGAGAAAAATTAGCGGAAGTAATAATTTGGAAAAGTGTAGCATTAAAATCTGTCTGGAACAAAGAAATGTAAGAAACGTTCCTGGAATATCTAAAAATTGGTATTATAAAACAGGGATCCCCAGCCCCCGGCCTGTTAGCAACCGGGCCACACATGAGGTGGGTGGCGGGCGAGCGCAGAGCCAGCTCCAGGGAGCAGGCGAGGTAGTGGTTGCCTATCACCCCCAGATGGGACCGTCTAGTTGCAGGAAAATAAACTCAGGGCTCCCACTGATTCTGCATTGTGGTGAGTTGTATAATTATTTCATTATATATTATAATGTAATAATAGAAATAAAGTGCACAATTGTATCATTCTGAAACCATCCCCCCCTCCCCGGTCCGTGAAATAATTGTCTTCCGTGAAACTGGTCCCTGGTGCCAAAAAGGTTGGGGACCGCTGTTATAAAACACTTGGCCTAGAATAATTCTTACTAAGCCCACATTCATTTGTGCATATAAAAGCATGGCAAATCACTTGAATAACAACAATCATGAGGAAAATCTACCTGCTATCCCATTTATGAACAAGTTTCGCTATGTAATTCAGGCAATTTTTCCCAGTGCAATCACAACCCTTCCTTTTTACAGCTTGTACTGTTCCAGTGGGAAAAATGCCTGAGCTGCACAGGATTTTTTCATAACTGCCGTGGGGCTGCCTCCAAGTTTTTGCATTTTAACAAGTTTAGGGTGTCATTATGTATCTGTGTGAAATGGGGTCTCAAAATATCTTCATTATTCCTATCACACAAATATAGAGTCTACTATTGCATGTATATTCTAAAATATGGAAACATTTTCCTCACGCTGAAATATATTCAAGATCTATTTATAAGAGCAATTATGTTCCTGAGATTAATATTTAACTTTAGGATTTTACAAATTTTTAAATGGGAAAGTACAGGAGACCTATGTCCAATATCCCATTAACGGTTTTTGAGCATGCATGAAGTCCAGCCTAACTTATTTAAAAGGCATCACAGAAAATGTATTATAGATAGAAACTACTCATTGCCTTGCTCCACCATCAAACACTAAGATGGAACAAATGAGAGTTAACCTATTACCTGAGATTAAGAGCTCACATAAGAAGACAACACAACACATAAGCTATGTACCTGCTTGTAAAGACTTGCAAGTTCAAGAATTAAAGCCAGGCTTTGACCCAAAGAAAAACAAGCCATTCAGTGCAGTTGCACCATGTGATTACTCCAAAAGGGTGGCAGACTGTCTGTTGCCCCATCTTAATCTACTGGCAAAATGCTTTCACGCTCTTCTGACAAAATGCTATCAACAGCTCATACCTGCTTGAGGTTCCCACTCAGCGCTGCATAGATTGCTCTCTCGTACTTGTCAAATTGCTCCTGAAATATTCAGTTCAGGAACATTTAAGAATTTTTTCCAAATATTTGATTTTATAGCTACTTAAACATTTACTAGATCCTATTCAGGAAAGCATGACATCCAGCTGATTTTGAAAGGATTAGAAAACAATGGATACAGTAGTCGTTAGTTAACCACCTAATTCAGCATACTGCCACAAGTAGATTTATTAGGCAATATCCAAGCAGATTCAATTGCCTGCAGTACCAAGGATTACACAGCTATATTTTTATAGGTAGCTATAACGCTTCCAAGATTAAATTGGATTAGGGTACCAGGGGTTAATAAAATGGGGTTAATAAAATAATCTAAGAAAATGCTTTTCAAATTGGTACCTTCTGTTTGGAGGAAGAAATTTTATAAAATACAGTACCAGTAGTACTTGACACCACATGTGTTAAATTGTATAATATAGTCCTAACCTGTTTATGTGTTGGTTAAGGGTTAGCTATCTTTAGTTTTTAATCCTTTCAATTTCTTCAATGGTCAATAATCAACAATTTCTCTCAATATCATACAGAATGGCCATAAATTACTTACTACATTAAAATACAGTTCTCTTAGCAATCTTTTACAAAACCAGTGTGCTTAAAAAGCATTAGTGATGTTACAAAAATTGGGAGGCAATGAGAGATTTTCTTTTAACAGAATCTACTGTAAATGCTCACCTTTTCTGCCAACCGCCAGCAGCTTATTTTCCAAATGCATCTGTATGGATTTCCTTCTACTGGTTCCAGTTCTGTCCCTATACATAAAAAGGAGTTTTATAAACAGTAAGCATGATATTTCAGTAAGAAATATTGCCCAATGGAAAATTCAGTTTCTCTGAAACTTCTCTCAAATATTAATTATTCATAACACACAATTTTAAAATTATCTTTCATGAGTTTAGCCCTACTTTACAGTTTGGAAAATTTTCTGAATATTACTTTTTATTGTTTCAGTTTATATCATTTCATGCTATTAAACTCTAAATGTAGTTCTATAGCCTCGTGACTCTGCATTTTAGCACAATTATTTACTAGTAGGAAGTTAAAGGGGAGAAAGAGGGGAAATATAAAAGAAAAGACTTCTCAGTGTAGTTGAATCAATTGGAAGGGCAGAGGTGGATAAATTAAAGAGGAAGAAGCTCCAGTCTTGGTAAAAATTAGGTAGGGCTCTCAATTTTTTTTAAAAAAAATCTTGCTGATGTAGAAAGTAGGTTACCATTAGAAGTTGCCATTAAAGTTTCCACGCATTAAATGCAAAATGTCCTCCCCCCAAACATGCTGAAAGCTGCCACCACCTATACTACAGCTCTATACTACAACTATGTTCAGGTACAGATACGCTGGACACAAAGGTATCTCCATCTGTGTGCTAGCAAACACGATGGTTAATGAATCAGGCCAACAGACTCTATTAGATAAATGTGTAGTCCTCAAGTTATTCCATCTAACAAACAGTAAAGCAGATGGCTTATGCTGATCACTGGCCAGTCACCCACAAATAAAGGTGGAAAATTTCAAGAATTTTTGAAGCCATGGGGAATCCTGTCCCCCAAGAAACACACAAGGAAATTTGGGGTGGGGTGGGGGTGGATTGTATTATGTGTAATACTTTTCTATCAATCATAAACATATTTGGACACTTTAACATCATAACATGCATAATTTTAACTTAGATTGCATATAAAATTTCATTAATTGACGTATCTGTGGAATGTAAACCTACAAATAGTTTAGTTTTCTACCAGCAAAATTGCAAATGCATCCAATACTAAAGCAGGAGAATGTTGCAAGCTGTTGGATCCTATCCTATATTAGGAAATTTAATTCATTTCAAAAGGGGAAAAATACTTCATAGTGTGTGTGTGTGGGAGATTTCAGACTTCTCATGCCATAGATTTTGAGTGAAGAAAACATTGTCTTTAAAGGCATTTCATGATTTTCTTAGTAGTCCCCAAAATCACCGGGTTTTTTTAAAAGAAAAATTTGAATGCTATACAGTTTGAGTAACTGAACCTTGCCTTAAAAAGCATTTAACTCATTCCCAAGAAAAAGTATTTCCACAATGTTTCTATTAGAAAATTTGAAAAAAGAACTCCTCAGATCTTTCCATGCTATACATTTGAGTAAAATCTTGTCTGTGAAAAGCGTTTTCCTTGTTCCAAAAAGGGGGGGGGGAATCATAGGAGCCGCCCCCCCCCATGTTCGTCCCATCTCTACTCACAGATAAGGTAGGAATTTCTACATATCTGAAGGACTCCCAGAGAAAAATATGACTTGTAATTTAACCAGCAGCAAGAAAGCAGTCCTACAAGGAGTGAGCATACAGGGAAAATTATCAAGAAAGAGGAGGGATGGGGAAAGCAGCCTGTTCAAGCCTCTGAGTTTACAGAATCCAGGAGGGGGTTTCCAAATCACCCCCCCCCCCCTCCCTCACTGCAGTGATTCTTCGCAGGCTTGTTTCCATAGCAAAGAATGTTGCTGTCAAAGTGCCTATCGTGAAGGGAGCAAAAGGAGCTCATTGGCAGAGAAGACCAAGGGTTTTGCCTTGCTCTTCGTATGCAGAAAAGTATTTATTTGGAAATGAAGGGCACAACATTTCTCCATCTCCCTCCAAAAGCATGCTCATTGTCTTTCAGAATGTCGACAGCACAAAGATCGCACAGTTCCCATCCACCTAGAGATGCCACTCTCCAAGCCAGCAGAAGGAGACGGGGAAAGAAATCTGCTCAGGCCACTGAGTGCTTACAGTATACTGGGGGAGGGCAGATTTCTTTTACTCCAGTTGATACCCTGCAGGCACCCCACTTGTAATGTTCCCATTAATTTTTTTGAAAGAAAGGTACTTATTAAAATTTTTTAGAATAGATAGATTAACCTTAGAAAGTAGTTGTGAGAAAGTAATTTTCGGAGTCAACTTTACTGGGTTAGCCCCAACAGTAGAGCAGTTAGTGGCTGTGCCCTCATCGCCATACCAGCTGAAAACCAACACAGTAATCAAGCCCCTCCCTTCCTGGTCAGCCACAGCAAGAATAGGATGGGAACAGGATCACGTTGCCGCACATGTTGACTTGGGCACAGCCTTCAGTAGCAGTGCTATAAAAGACTGAACTAGTAGGCAGTTGGGATATGGCAGCTCTGAAGCAATTGCTAAAACAAGAGTCCAGGTATTTCCTAGGCCAAAACAGAATCCTAAACCTGGGTACCTCCATTCACATTAGGATCATGGTACAGTTTCCACCCTTCAAGAGTTGCTGCTCTCCATGCCTGTCCACATCTTTTGCACAGTCGCTGGGCCTGTAAAAATAATAATCAAGAGAAATAAGCATTTTTTTCCTTTTTAAATAATATGGGTAGTCGGCTAAAAAAAAAATCCTATAGTGTTATCATGCAATTCCCTCCTCTTGCAGTACAACCTGGTATTTGGCATTAAAGACGGCATCCTGGAAAGAACAGATTTACAGATTACAAGAAATGGCATTAGTGTAAGGAGATCGTGTGCTTCTACTGCTGCCACTTAATAATAATAATAATAATAATAATAATAATAATAATAATAATAGATTTATATACCACCCTTCAGGACAACGTAATGCCCACTCAGAGCAATTTACAAAGTATGTCATTATTATCCCCACAACAAAACATCCTGTGAGGTGGGTGGGGCTGAGAGAGCTCCAGAGAGCCGTAACTCGCCCAAGGTCACCCAGCTGGCTTCAAGTGGAGGAGAGGGGAATCAAACCTGGCTCTCCAGATTAGAGTCCCGCGCTCTTAACCACTACACCAACTGTCTCTTGTAATGTGCAAAACACTTTGAAGTCTGTGTTTGCAAACACAGCAGTGCAAATACAGAGATAAGAGCTCTAATAGCCAGCAGTGCCTTCCTTACTGTACAGAGAAGCGTGACAGTTACTAGTCTTTTTCTAGACTCTTGGCTGTCAAAGGTGGCTTAACTACACATTAGCAAACATATGCTGAACATGCTGAACACTGAACAGGCTCTGGTGCTGAATTTCTGCTTACTCACAAATATGCACATTATATATTAGAAGATTTACACACTTAAAGTGTATTGCAGCACTCTATAATTTGGGGCAAAATAACCCCTCCCACCGTTTTTTCTCCTGATGGGAGGGGGAGGAGGATAAACCCGAAGTGGGAAACCTGAATATTTTTCACGTGCACACCCCTATTTACGCGTACTGAAGTAATTGTCACATACATTAGTTTTGTCATTAACTTTCAGTTACAACCATTTACCCCTATTTTTAGACTAGGTGAAGTTAGCAGGTAGTGTAACAACATATGCAAGATCCTAAGAGAGATTTGAGGCTTACTTCATCTGTCATTCCAGCTCTAATAAGAGTAAAAAGGAACTTCAGCAACCGTGCATCATCTTCCCGATCCAAATCATCAAGCGGCAGTTTCTGTCTTATTGGAGCATCTGGGTCCTAAATATAAAATCAGCACTGATTCATCAGAATTGTGAAAAAATATTTATCCCCATTTACTCATTTTAAGAAAGTGTTTGAAAATAGCAGAAGATGTCTGTGGCATGATTTTCCTTATTTCCTATACTACCACTAACATTCAGCTCTTCTCTTTGAACTCTGAAAAAAAAATCAAACGAGCAGGCTTGCCAGATCCCCTGCTACAGTGAGGGATCCCTCTGCCCTCAGCCCCTGCTGCTCCCCTGGCTAGCCAGAGGGGTGAAGATGTCCAGGAACAGGGGAGGCAGGATGGCAGTTACCTGGGTATCCCCATGATTACATCATTCATAGTGTGTCTTCGAAGCTACGGGTTGCACCAGGACTGACTTAAAAAATTAGCCCCGGAACAACCTGTCACTTCCAAGTCATGCTGGAAATGATGTAATCACTGGGGGATGCAGGTGATGCATACAGGACCCCCTGTGCTCCCTACAACCCCTGATTTTACCATGGGAATACCTGGCAATCCTGCACACAAATTTTCTAATTCTTGTCACTCTCAGTCCACTTATTTATTATCCTTCCCTGCTCCTATAGAATCTATGTAAAACCCATCATAACTTGATTCAAATATTTTCTGCCTAAAAATTCCATCTTTCTACTTAGAGAAAATGGGTATAGAGGCCTTGGACCTATCATTTCTTAAAAGATAGCCCCCTAATCTGAAACAGCTACTCACCAGGAACAATGACCCACACAAGCCCAGAAAAGAGATCCTGCAACAGAGGCAAATGCCAACTTTGAACCTATATTCATTGAGGTAGCTATTACCAGGCATAATATCAGCTATACCTAGGGTTGTCAGCTCCAGGTTGGGAAATTCCTGGAGATTTTTGGGGTGGAGCCTTGAGAAGGTGGGTTTTGGAGAGGGGCCTCAGTAGGGTATAATGCCATACAGTACATTTTCTCTAGGGAAACTGATCTCTGTTGGCTAGAGACAGGTTGTAATTCCGGGAGATCTCCAGCCACCACCTAGCTATACCACCTGCACATCTTCCAATGTGATATATGTAATCTGTCAACAAATATTCTTCTGTTTACATAAGACAAAGACATCTATTAAAATAAACTGGCACAACAATGAATTCTGACATTGCAAACAGCAATATTCAGAAAATGGGAGAACATTCAAAAGGAATGCTCAAGAAGAAAACCTGCTGAATTAGAATGTGTCTGGAAATGACTGAACTCATCAAGGATTGAAACAAACACACTCACACTTTTCTGATTACAGATTGCTTATTAAATTTGCTTAACTTTTTTTGATTATGTTATCATCAGTTATGACTGTAATTGTCACTGTGTTTATTTTATATATATTTCAGTTCCATATACAAATGAGAGATTGCTCCTGTTGCATTTTGTGGCCTTTTGACACCACTGTTCCCTTTCCCCCCTCTACATAGATGAGTGTCTGGAGGGGTCTCTCTCTCTCTGCCAACTGAAGGCAAACCTCACATCTGATGAAGAGGGCTCGGCTCCACGAATGTTCATGTCACAATAGAGCTATTAATTTTTAAGCTGTCACAAAGCAGCTTTTGATCTTCCTAGGAACCAATGGGCAGAAACCTATTTAAACACCTAAATGACTCTCATTCCTTTGTAATCATAGTTATAATACACACCAGAATTTTTCAAACTATTCCAAGGAACTGAGTTTATCAAGGTCCCACAATAAGATGACTAACAACATACAAACTTTCCTGAAAGACAGCTTACCCATGCTGATCTACCATGCTGGGTATTTCTAGCTCTTGGTTCATAAGGGGCAATAGAATATCCAAAATACCTGACCAAGGCTCTCCCCTGTATGCATAGAACCTTGCCCAGAATATAGCGCAACTTGCAAAGGTTCCATTGAAGACATATAGATATCAACAGAAAACCACAAACGTATTTTTAAAAAAAAATCTCTATTCCACATTTTTCTTTTGTTCAAATCACTTTTGAAAGTCAGTCATGTCAAAATTACATCATCCCAGTAAAATCCATCAAAGACTACAAGGCAGTTTAACGTCTATAGGAAAACATTCAGCTGTCCAGCAACTAAGTCACAACAGAATAAACTGTTTGTCCTACTAAAGAGGTCTCCCTTGTGGAAAATTGCCCATGATAGCACTTCCTTGACCTCCTCTGGGAATTCAGTGCATCAAGTTGGATCCAGAACAGAAAAGGGAGAGCCAGCATGATGTGGTTAGAGTGCCAGTATAGGATTTGGGAGACCTAAAGTTGAATCCCTGCTCTACTACTGAGGCTTCTTGGGTGACCCTTTGGGCTAATTACACACTCTCAGCCTCACCTACTTCACAGGGTTCTTGTGAGGATAAAATGGAGGAGAGGCAAATGATGTAAGCTGCTTTGGGTCTCCACTGAGGAGAAAGACCGGGTAAAAATGAAGTATATAAAAATCTTACTGCGATGGTCTGTGCCTGATGAAAGAAAGGCACTGTCCCTCTGTTTGGTGTGAGGACTAAGCTGGTACACATATTCACACGGGAAGAGGCAATACTTTGGTTAGATGGATCCGAGGTGAAACAGGGATTTAAAAGTAGGAACTAACACCCTGAACTGAGCCCAGAAGTGAAAAGTGTGTGAAAAACAGCTTAATATAATGCACTTTGAATCCAACACTCACCAAAAAGTGAGCAGCTCCATTTTGCAGTTAACATAGAACACACAGAGGAAAACTAGTACAGTGCTCTTGTACTATTGCTGGGGCGGTGGATGAAAGAAAGAAATACAAGTAATGTCTTTGTTTCAGAAAATGTAAACGCTTTCCAGATAAGTAGCTGTGGTAAAGTTTGAATATTGGTACAATTTTTACAACAGATACTGGTTCAACAAAAGGTTTTACTGGTCCTACTGGGTAAATTTCTCATCCCTCTTGCCATGTTAACAAGGCAAAATATTTACAATGCAAATCCTAAGCAAGAGATCTAGCAATTGCAGGAGTCTAGACTAATGAGAATGGACTGTAGCCAGGTAGAGTAAGGCACCCTGTCTCCATTTATAGAAGAATTTTTTCATGAACATAAGAAATTTCATCACACATGGAAAACTCTCATTGCTTAATTTATACACTTAATTAAAACACTCTAAGTAATACCTACTAATTCAGTTACTATTGGTCGTGAACTTCCAGAGAATGTGTTTAAATGTCGCTGCTTCAAGATATGTAGAGTATTCTCCCTGAAAACACAAGGCATATTCCCATGTCAACAGAACATGTTTCCAGATCCACAGCATCTAAATCAATCAGTATTTGAACAGAACATAAAGCAACGACTTGCCTAACGACACTACCCCAAATCCCAGTTTGTAATTAAATTCATCCCAGAAGTATAGGTATCCCCACCATTACTGAAATCTCTAACAGCAGTAATAAATTAGTGAAGCATGCTAACACCCTCCCAAACTATATAAATAAGTTACAACAGGCTTGGTAAAGGTGGTAAGGGGGGACAGAACGTGTGCCCAGTCCTGTGACTCTCAAACCCTGATTTCAGTTGACTGTCCAAACCAGCCCCATGAGACCTTTCCTTCTTCCTTTTTAATCCATAAGGTGATCTTTTTCTGACCCATACTGACTTTCAGTCCATTCTTAAGCATGCTCAGGTTCAATGCATCTTACTTTTTGGTCTGTGTGCGTAATATTGAATTAATCCTGAAAACGTTCATATTCATTGTGCATCTGTAAGAGGCAACTGCTTACAAAACCTGGTTTAGTGCTTCAGTACATTTTGCTTTCTTAATTTAGAATTTTTTTATGCCACCTCTCCAGGAATCTGCCCAAGGTAGCTCACAAAATAAAAATATAAAAGCTATTAATTAAAATCCAGCCTTAAAAACCCAGTCCGGATAAACGGTTAAAACAGACCACTGGCAGCTTTCATACTTAAACTAATAGATTCTATCAACTCTCATATAAAAGTTTCAAAGATATAGCTTAATTTTTGACATTTTCAAATAACATTAGAATTAGTTTTCATTCTGGTAATGAGCTTTATGCGTTTCCAATATTATTTATTATAATCTAGTTTAAACAAAAAATTAAAAAGCTCATGAAAAGCTCCTTGTTTTAGTCATGATGCAGCATACAGGATACTGCACCACTGGCTTAGTATAAAGAATTGCTCTTTCCAAAATTTCCACTACTTAAAAGACAGAGGTTTTGAAAAGCCATTCTGTAACCAACTGTTTGAAATATTTATGAAGAATGTGAGAAGCACATAAGGATGGAGGCTCAGTAGGTGGCCAATAACTTACCAGTATACGGACTTTGCATAAAACTCGATATTATCAGAAAAGTCTCCAATGTCATCTTTGGCAATGCTCTCTAGCCAGTCAACCACCAACTGAAAGTAAGGTTAATTTAATTAAATAGAAAAAAAACAGAGTAAGATAACAACTCACTTTTCTCCAACTTCCACTTCCAACTCTGAAAAAGGTGGACTCAAGGGAGCCCAATTTTGTATATATTTACTTGGAAGTTAATTTCAGTAGGCTTAATGGTACTTCCTGGGAGTAAGCATCAATTGAATTGCAGCTGAGATCAGATTTCTCCACCTATTCTCAATCTCAGTCTTATTTAACTGTTTACACTTCTGCAAATAAGAGAACAGCTGCAGTACAGCTGTTAATTCCCATTTTAAATAACGTTAAACACCCAGCAAACAAACAACCCTGCCTTACTCTCATTCTCCAGCACTGATCATTGTTATTACAAGCAACAGGATGGGATTTCCTCATTATGAGCCAAGACGGGCTGCAGCAGCCAGATCCAGCCAGACATACTCCCCACCCTGTGACTCAGGATTTTATCCCAATTCTTAAAAATCTTCCTTTTGTCGTACCTGGCTTTGTCGAACCAATGAATCCCTCTGGAACAGATGGTTCACAGCAGTCTTTTCACTAGCATTTATAACCTGTAAGGGAACAGGTCCTCCTTATAATTTAAAGGACATATTTCATCGAGAATCATTATACAAATATTAATGTTTTTTTCCCCACTGAATGTTTTGGACACTTTTTGCAGTGTCCAACAATTTCCAAGCAGTGCTTAATTGACTTCTATAAATCAGTTATTTTAAATGTTTATCTCTGCAGCTTTAGTTTCAATTCCCTTCAAAACATAAAAATAAGAAAAAGTTTAATTTGGTTTGTATTTTTCCTTTTCTTGAAATTTTGAAAAATGCAACATCACAGTAAAAAGAAACACAGATGTCTTAAAGTTTAAAGTGATCCGTTAATAGGAAACAGCTGAATGTAACAAACTTACCGCTATGTCAAATATATTTTCATCTTCTAGAGCAGACTGTATCCTATCCCTAGATTTAAAGCAAAGTGCAGAATGTTTTTGAAGGTTTAACATAAATGTTATTTCTTAATAGCTACACGGAATCTGCTGAAATCCAGCAGAAGCAAACATAATACAAATCAAAATATTTGGACACAATCCAGCAACATCATGCAGAGGATCCTGATGGGGAGCACCATTTTCTCCTCCCTCACTACTGCCACCGCGGTCTCTCCTTTCACCCCTTCTTGTCTTCCATTCTCCTTCCTTCCTCACAACTCACCTCCTCTCACAGAAAGAGGTGGGGATAAATAACAACAGTAATCGTGTGAGACAGTCTTGTGAGACTGCAGCAGTGTGGTTTTCCTGGTAACCCAAAATGGCAGCTGAGATTTCACAAGGAAGTTTTAGGAGATCTTAGCAGCCACTCTGGGCTGCCTAAGCAACACAGACAACATTGTCAAGATGCCCATCTCAATAAGAGTTTTCCATGGAATTTGCTGGAGGGCTTATGACCCCTTCCCAAGCATCTGCCCTCAGCCCTTCACCAAATGTTAGTGTTCACCTGATGCTTTGGAAAAGGCCGTAAGCCCATAAGCAAGTGTCGCAGAAAGCTTTAGGCAAGGTTTGAGGAAAGGTCTCTTTTAGCCTCTCTGCCCTCCCGCAAGAGTGTTTTGATACACACATGGAAAGGCATACTTGGTTGTTAAATACAGGACTATCTACTACCTAACCTTAATACAGAAAAGACATCAGTTTTCTTACTGTTCGGAAGTAATTTATCTAGCAATTATTTAAAAACATACATATCTCTTAAGTGCACACTGTTTATGTAATCAACTGGCATTTATACTTTCCTTAGTGTCCACATCTACAATCTAACCACAGGAACTAATGAACTGACAAGGAATCAAGTAGCTTTTCAAGGGAACTACCTGTACATTGAGGACAACAGTCTCCATGTTACCATCTCTTGCTTGAGAAGCCACAAAACACTAGCAGTCCTTGAAAATTTCTGTTTTCCAGGTGTTGCTCGGTACACTATTTTTTGGAGAATATTTACCTGATGAAAATAAAAAATTATTACTTTTTATTATGTTTGTTTTATATGAGGTTATATGTGCTTAAAGTAAAGCAAAAATGAGAGAGTTTCCCCCCCATCTACAGAAGTTCACAATCATACTGTAGATAGTAAGCTTGTATAGATATGAATGTCTTCCTCTATATGAAAGGAACAGACATGGGTAAGAAGGGCTGACTTACTTGGCCTCCCTTGGGATATAAAGGGTGGCTTGAAGGGGTAGATCTCTTTATGAAAATGATAATATAGGCATCGGTGGGTCCAAAACTGCTTTTGATCACAAAAATATTTTGTGTGGAGCAATTTTTATTTCAAATGCTAGTAAGCCAAATAAAAGCATGCAAATGTGATATTTTGTCACGTTGCCTTTTAAGTTTTCCTTCAGAGATCCTAGGGTTTCCACAGTTCTGCTTGTTAAATACTCGAATTATGGGTTAGCATCCACCAACCAGCAGTTGGGCAGTATATATTTGAATGAAACAATCAGAGTTTAATCACATCAGAGTTCATAAACTGTGATTTACCTTGATGTTTAGTTTCTCACAATATCTGAATGCACCAGAGATTAAAGTTTAGGTACTTATTGATGGGTACATTACTTAATCCTTTCCTTACAGAAAGGATGCTCACGCTAAACGATAAAACTAAACAACTGTCTAATTTTGACAGAACATCGAAGCTGAAAGACCAACAGTGCAATTGTAAGAAGTGTTATACTTCAAGTGTCATTGGGCTTAGAGGGGTGTAACTCCGCTTTGAATTGCATTGCAAAGATCTTCTCCATATTTATTGGCACATTTAGGACACAAACTCTACGTTTATTAGATGAAGGGAAAGACGGCATTTTGATTAAGCAAGAGCTGAATGGATACTGAGTAATGTATACAATATACCTGGCTACTGCAAATCTCTTCATACTCATCTACAAGCTCAAAGACTGTAGTTGAAGTGTGCTTTAAAAGGGAATGCAGAAAATCAGAGTACATGCTCCTGGTAGCTAGAATCACCAATAAAAACATTCTTATTAGATTAGAATGCGTATCTTTATCATTGTAGTTTCCATAAAAATTAGCACTATATTTCAAGCATATTTTATACCAAAAGCCCCCTTGCAGATATTCCTCATAATAGTAAAATTAAGGTTAATATAGGGTTGTAAACACAACACACCTGTAAGCGGGGTAAAAGACATAAATCTGTATATATTAATAAGAAAAACTGTATTAACTAATTTGGTGAATTCATAGTATTATGATTCTGAAGTTATACACAAAAAAGAACCTTCAAAGCAAACAACAAATTTGTAGAAATGTGCAACACAAAGTACAATCCAAAGCAAAGTTACTTCAGTCTAAGCACATTGAAATCAATGCACTGACAACGTGCCTAACTTCTTCCAGTGTATTTAAATCACACACAACACATTAGGAATGTGTTTTCTTATGGTTTTCTTATAATAATCACACAGCTAGATGAGACAAATCTAGCCCAGCCCCTACCCTTCAAAAGGATCTACCAATTTTATTTAGAACTCCTTTTAATTATTTTGTGTTTATATTTATTGGCAGTTCTAAATGGTGTTTTTAAACTCTGTTTTATCCATTTTATGATTGTTACTTTACTTATATCATAAGCCACCTTCAGTTCCTGCAAGGTAGAAAGGCTTCTGATAAACATTTTAAATAAATAAAATACCACTTACTGAATTATCAATACATATTAATTCCACCTCCGTCCCCATTGGTTATAGACTGCACTGTAATACATATTCAAAGAAAGGACAAAGGTAACACAAGTGATCTCTCACCTGCTTCCCCAGGATCATCCTCATTCAGGAGAACAGCACTCTCAGTGACATCCTCTGCTGTACTATACTCTAAGTTTGTGAACACAACTGAATGCGGAGGTGTGAATGCAGTTGTCCAATCACTGTCATCTAACTAAAAAATACAGCATGATAAGTCAGATAAAACCTAGCCCGTCTCACAGCACTGCCTAGGCTTTAGACTATGATTCCTTATTATATAAATGCTTGGGGGTGGGATGGAGGGAGATTGACCAAAACAAACTGCATGTTCTTTCCAGAGGCAGCTAATCAGAAATTGATCACGACGCTACCTGTATAAAAGTCTTAACTCTGAAACTGTTATCCTAAAAAGATCATCCAAGCTCTTGAAAACATTTGCAGATTTCATATTAACTTATTATACTGCTCTTTTCATATGCTACACAGCCATAAGGACTAGAATCTCTGATTAAGAGGGAAGTAAATAAAAAAGAACCTTAGCATTGCATAAAAGCTCTGACGGACCCTTGGTCACGTGCTGGCCATTCCTGTTTAGCATGATCTTACCACAGACATGTTTCCAAGATGTCCAGGAGTTTGTGTTAGGTAAGGTGACTTTACTCCCATGCCCAGGGTTGCAGACATGCTGGGTGGCTTCATGACACTCCGGCTCTGTGGACTAACTTAAATTTTAAAAATTTAAAATGTTTTTCTGAAGAAAAATGTTTATACAGCTTCTCCAACCCCCCTCCCCAACATTAATAAATTTATGCAACTCAACGTAGATCTGAGAAAGTAATGAATTTAACACAAATCCCTGAAATAAAACAAAATTACTTAAAAGGTATTATATTAAAAGGACCTTACAAGAGAAAGACATCAGTCCTTGAGTCTTGTGAACCATTGGGCTCCTTGTTATCATGCCACTTACACTTTCATCCAGGGAAGCAAGGACTGGGAAAGGAAAGACCGCTAAGAAAAAAATTATTCCAAGTCTGGTAAACACAGTGCCACTTATCTCTCCCTTCAAATGCCCCCTTAAAACCTGCCTTTGCTGTGAAGGTATTGCTTAACTTTGTTAACTTTGTTCTCATCACCACAGAGAGTATGTCACTTATTTTCTCACATTTTTAACCCTTTATTAACATCCCTCCTTTTTATGTTTGAAATTTAAAGTATAGTCTTCTTGGAGCAGAAACTTTTTTTTTGCTTGCATCACTCTGTCTCATGTGCAGCAATGCCACTATATAAAACAAAGCATTATTTAAAGAAAAGTAAGCAGCATAAAACTTCAGAAACTGCGAGAGCATGATCCATTACTGTTCTCTCGCAGGCGCTATTTCAATGATTACTTCAGAGAACGTATGCACTGTTTAAAATGGCTAAAGAAACATAAAGGAGGTGATACCCATTCTATGCAGAGCCTAGCAAACTGTGCCTGCTTCTCTCAGAAAATGCTTTACAAAACCAATTCCAGTTCCATAGCAAAAACTTATCTTTAATTTTATAGTAGCACTTCTCTTCAGCATAGTAATAACTTTGCTTTTCCCAAAATGCTACCTCATGCTACAAAATCCGAGCCACTCCAAAATCCATCTTAAGTATGTTCCATTGAGTTCAATGAGACTTGCTTCAAGGGGAGTGTATAATAGGGACAGATAAATTTTGCGGCAAACCTCTCTAGCAGCTCAACATGCTGTTTGACACTCATAATTAGATCATAAGCCAAACGCACATTTGTTTAGCTCAAGCTGAACAATGCAAACAACTTTCATAGAGGATTGTTCAGAAGTTACTCTCAGCTGATCAGAGGATCAGCTGGGAGGCGGTTTCTGATGTCCCTCCCAAGAAATGTTGCAGATTCTCAACCTTACTAGGACACAGCACTGTTACCCAGGGGAGAAGGGAAATCAGAAGTTGATTCCTACCTGCTCAGTGGATCAATTAGGTACTTTAAACATTAAGCAGCAAAACAACAACCAACCCATCACATTAAGTTATCTTACTAAGGCATCAACAGTTTGAACATTTTTTTTTTACTTTGGGAAAAGAGCTCTCTCTCAAATCCAAATATTTATGTTTCTAAGTTAGAGACAAAAGACTCTAGAAAAGGATACCAGAAGCTTTTTTCTGAGAACTGCGTTTTCGAACTGGCCGAGGCACTTCTTGAGGGGAGGACACATTTTGAAAGTCATTCCTGAAAGAGCCCAGAACAATGGGAACTATCAAATGCTCGATGTTCTCTGACTTGATTTTCATTAAATACAGAATAAACAAAAAAATTAAACCTGAATCTACAATTTCACATCTTAATTTGATTTTAAAAAATCCAAATGATTCCTTTTATAAGACTACCTCTTCCACTGCATCTCACTGCAGACTCTAGGAACAGTTGTGACAATAAACCAAGGTCTTGTTTGTGTCAGATATTGCACTGGACTGCCTTTTTTCTATCTCAATTCATTAACAGATTGCAGACATTGTGGGTATATTTTATTATATGGAACAAGGTCTTTTCCAGCTATGAAGGTGTACACAGAAGTACATAATTTAAGCAGTGGGCACATTTTTATAGCACACTTACTGATTTCTGTAGTTCTTAGGAAAACAGTTCAGCAGAAGCCAACTGACTGACTAGAAGCCTATGAAATCACTCATCAACCCTCGCCAAAGCAGTTTGTTTCTGCTTTTTGAATGGCACAAATGTGCATTTAATTGCACAGATGTACATGTGGCAATAAAAAAGGTAGATGGCCCATATGAAGTAGAGGAATGGGAGAAGACAAGCTACAAAGTCAGCATTCCATTCAGTGCATCCTCCTACATGCAGAATGATGGCAAGAGGAAGCAGACCTCAAAGTACGGGAGACAAACAAAGCAGAAAGTCCTGATTTGCATGTATGTTTACATTTCCTTGGAGATTTTACATACTAAAAAACATCCTGAATAGCTGAAATCTAGAGAACAGTTCACAGAGAGAAACCTTAGCAAAGCCGAGGGCCTGAGAAAAGGGGCCTATTGGCCAAGTCTTGTCAATTTTTAAAGAATTTCTATAGTCTTTTTATCTACCATGGCATCCCCAGACTTATAATTTAGAGAACAAAAAACCCTACCATTGTGAGTGTGTCTCTAGCTCAGTACTTATTACAATCCAGTTAACTGAGGTGGTAGCTTTTCCTACACAATGTCAGTAACAACTCTCCTTAAGACACATACTTATGATCTTTTGAGCAAAGATCAGTAGGCAGCTGACTAGACAACATCTTCCAATTAATATATTTTAAATGGCACATCTTGCTTGGAGTCTCTCTGGTGGAGAGGTGGAATAAACTGATGGCTTGTCCAGCTTCTGTTGTGTATAGGACAGTGGTTCTCAACCTTTTGTATTTTATGTCCCATCAATCTCTCTATTAAAGAACCTGGGCCCAATCATGATAGAAGCAAAAAGTGCACTTTTCCCAAGAAGGACATTTAATATATTTACAGGCATTCTGCTATTATATTTATCATTTACAGTTAAGTGTTAAAGACATTAAAAATTGTAGAATTACAATGGCTAATTCCTGGCTAGCAGGGTTACCAGGAAGTGGCAAATCAAAGACTCTTGCTGGTGGGCAAGAGGAATGAAACATGAAGTGTCCGAGGTTACTACAAGCATGCCTAAAGGTCACAGACGAATAATCTCTGGCAGGTAGGGTCAGCAAGAGATGGCACATCACATCTGCAGGTGGACACAGGGTGTGAGGGAGTGAATGCTTTATAACTGTTATGAAAAACCTGTGTCTTAACTAGAACACTTCTGCTTCCTAGCAATAGTAAGCATACCTCTGGTTGAGAACCACTGGTCTAGGGCCCATTGAGAGCATTGTTCCTGTATTCTGTCCTCTGAGAAATAATTTTCAACCATAACTAAACTGCAAACAAGCAGCATGATTGAATGATAAGAAAAATAGAGGAGAGGGAAAGGAGAAAATCTCTGGGAAGGAACAGAATGATTTAGAGAAAGTTAATTTTTGAGAGAGAGAAAGTGTGGCAAATAAATGGGGGGGGGAATGAAAGCGCGTGAGGGAAATGTATCTGTAGAAAGTATTTTCAGTATATGTAGTAGGATAATTCAGTGTGACTGTTGCATTAGATAGAAGACAGAATATAAGAAGATTCATCTTTCTGGATCAGATGAAGGAAGGGGCTGTTGCTCAGTGACAGAGCATCTGCTTAACATACAAAAGACCCCCAGTTCAATCCCCAGCATTTCCAGTAAAAAGATCAGGTAGCAGATGATATGAAACACCTAAGCTGGAGACCCTGGAGAGCTGCTGCCAATATGAGTGAACAATACTGTGATGGACTGATTCAGTCTAAGGCAGCTTCATGTGTTCAGGTTGCATGTGTTTAAGTTCTGTTTAATCTAGTTTCCATTTCCAACAGAAGCCAAATAAATGCCACTGCAAGCTCAGAATGTTTTCCTTGCATAGTTGTTGATAGACCCACTGATCCATGAATTTGTTTAACTTTTTTAAAAGGTTACTCGATCTAAGGCAGAGGCCACTAATTCAACACACAGTAGTGAATATCAAAAGCTCGTTGTGTGAAGTAGTAATGCAAGGAGCATTTCTTTAGTAAGGTTGTCTCTCTCTCTTTTTTTGCCCTGTGCAATCAATGTGATGCAGTCAGGAGAGGAAGGAGGATGAGCACTTCCGACTATGGCATAGCAAATGTAAAAAAAGGGAGTTGTAATTTTTAGAAAGGAGATTTAGATTGAGTGGATGAGAGAGAGATTTTCCACTCTGCCTTGTATTCAACTGGTCTTGGGCAAGCTGCTCGTTTCACAGCCTGTCAAATATGCCTTCTGTAAAAGGATGTTGCAATAGCAAATGCAGGAACAAAGAAGTGATTTGAGACACCACTTCTATTGTTATGTATCTGAACCACTCATCCCTATTTATTTTATTTACAAAATTTCTGTCCTCATCTGGACTACCAAAGTAACTAATGGATTGAAAACACACATCATAAAATCACGTTAAATTTTTTTGAGACTCAACAAAAACACATCAAACACTTAAAACCAAGTTAAAATAAACCAAGTACAGTAAGACATAAAACATACATAATACATAAAACAACCGTTAAAAATTGGGCAAGGAGGAGGGATCAAATGAGAGAATGCAACACAAAACAATTTCAGGTGGTTAGCTGTGTTGGTCTGCAGTAAAAGATCAAGATTAGATTAGATCCGGTTGCACCTTAAAGATCAACCAGATTTCCAGGGTATGAGCTTTTGACAGTCAGGAAGCTTTGACTCTTGAAAACTCATACCCTGGAAACTTAGTTCGTCTCTAAGCCACAAAAGGACTCGAATCTTGCTAGACAAAACCAAAAAGCCCCACTCACAAATATCCTTACTTCACCTACGGAAAGTGAGAACTCCTTTCCTCCTCCTCGTAACAACTGTCTGAGTGTCTAATCAGTGCGAGGCGTTGCTACCGGCGCTTTCTTACATCAGCTGCTAACATATGAGAGAAAACTTGAGCCACCTGCGTGCCCAGCCCAACACGCAGTACAGTCGGGACGTGGCTTGGGGATCTGCCCGGCCACCACCGCGACACGGAGATGAAGAAAACACCTCGCTGTTAGCTACAAACGGCGGACGCAGACACGCAGCCGCCTTCCTGCATGCGGACGACAACCTCACCTGTCCATCTCTCCGCTACAAGCGACTATGAGCGCTTGAGACTTTCGGCTTCCCGCTCTCCGGAAGTGCAGATCTTGAACCGGAAGTGGAACCCAGACGTCAATACTCACGCCAGTAATTTAAAAAAAGAGAATGTTGTTAATATGGAGGGGAGGGGTCACTTGAGGCCCATATAGATACGTAAAAAGCGCATGCGCGAAGGGCAGAGGCCTTGGGATCCTCCCTTGTGGAAGTGCGACACGATGATATCGCTCTCTTCCGTCATGCGCATTGGCCTCAAGCGTCGTGAGGAGTGTAGGAAGAATCGCTGGCCAGTAAAGCGCCGCCTGCCGCATGCGAGGAGAGTTTCCGTCCATTTCCTCTTTCGGCGGGAACGGTTGAGAAGTTTCTTGCCTCGAGCTCGAGGTTAGAACAGGAAGTGGATACACCCGTGTTAGACGTGGACTTTGCGATTCCAGCCCCCCCTTCATTAAAAAGCTTCATTTTGGCGGTTGTAAACATTCTCCCACGCTGAGTGTGTATAGAGGAGTCCACGCCCGTTTGATTTGCGAATGAACTCTTTTTATCAGTATGCAAACGAGGGTCTGAGGAAGCACATAATCCGCCTCCATAATCCTCGGGAGTGGTGGGGGAGCTCATCCTGTTACTTCCCTTGAGTGCAAGGAGGCAGTGACAGTTCGGGACCCCCTTAGCAAGCTTTTAACTGCCTAGTTGGCTTTGCCTTCTGTTCCCAAGTCAGCAGCAGTGCAAAGTCCTACTGACAAGTGCTTTTAGTTCGCTAGTATCACTTAATTCTGGCATACAGCAGCCACCGCACTCCCAAGCAGATACACAGTCTTCAATGACGTTAGTGGACCCTGCTATTGGATTCTGCATTTTACAACTTGCACACAACACACACAGCATAGGAAAGTAAAGTTTATATATGAAATAACTATCTAGATTATACTGCTCCATTTCAAAGCACGAAGTACTGTACAACTGTCTTATCTGTTCAGTCGAACTTTTATGTAGAAGCTAGAGAGAAGAGTAGGCCTGATAAAAAGCAAAGCCTGTCATACAACTAGCTCTTTAGGCAGGCTTCTGGGGGTAGTCACCACATGAAGGGGGGGGGGGAGACATTTTAGAATCTGAAAAATATGTATTTCTATGACAAATGTACAGGCCAAGGCAGCAACCCAATGTAATTAAGCATGCTTGGCAAAGAACACAATAAACTGTTGGACTGTAACCCAAATTTTTGCTGTCACAACTCTTAACCAGTTTCTAACTAGTAACTTGTCCATACATCTTTGAGAAAACTTGGGAAAATTGGCAAACTTTGCCCATGAATTTTGAAAAGCATGAACTTTTTGTATAATGTATATTTTAAAGGAATACAGTGACATAAAAAAACTATCCCATAAAAATGCTTACATTGTTAACTTACAACACAAATAGCATAAACCTTTCAACCATGAGAATTACAGGGTAACAAAGCAACACAATTCATGAATTTTCCTTTCTTTCAAGGCTGACTAGAAGGTTCTTAAATGTTTGAAAAAGTGCAACTTTGTGGCTGTGGTCTTCGGCACTCTACTAAACAATAGCATCAAGGGGAACTATTATGATGTAATTATTAACTTCTACTATAACACTGTCTAGCAGTTGAGAATTACACCTTGTATTGAAAGGCAGCATATAAATGTTTTAAATAAGTAAATGTTATACTTTCTGCAAATGCTTAAAGTGCAGGCACCTCACATAGAATAATGGAGTAGTGCTAGTTTACCAGAGGACAGTGGCATTTTCAGTGTGTTCTGTGATCACTCTAGAAAGGTCTATTGTGTTAAGTCTATTGTAGCAAAGTAAAACTGAAGCCCAGCTGTACCTTAAAAACTAACATTTATTCCAGAAGGTTTTCATGAGGCAGAAATCACTTCATCAGATGCTATGAAAAGGAAATTATATTCTACATTTTTGAATATTTTCCCCTTTTCTGTAATTTTCCCTATTTAAATGCTGGAATTAATGTTGCTAGGCTTTAAGGTGCCATTGGACTTGTGGTCATCTCACATAATTTCCTACTGAGTGCCTTCATCCTTTCTTTCAATGAAGGTTTGAACCTGCCAAGTCCAAATGACAAACAGGACAATCTTATCAGAAAGCTTATGAAAAGCACACCCTCTGTTTTTTTCAGGGTAGCAGCAAATCTGGGAACACATCCAGGCTACACAAGTTCAGGAGCTGAAGTCCAGACCTCAGAGAAACATCGCAACTACCCTCCAGATCAAATCATGTCAACAAGCAATACTTTTGTTTAGACCAGTTTCTGAAAACTCAGAAAGTATGCAACCCCCCCCCCCCCCACATATACTCCATAGGCTGATAATTAAGATATTTTGCTGAGCACCCTAAACATAATTCATGAGCGAGTAGGAAAAAGTTGTTTTGAGATAGCCTAACATCCAGATTCTTGCAGTCAAGCTCTCCCTAGCCAGAATGAATACAACTCAGTTTGTCACTTGTATTCCTGCAAATCACCTTATATGTATTTCTCAACTGCAATAAGCATCTGAGTACAGGTATCTTATTTGTATATTCCAGCTGCACTGCAGTTTAAGAACTGCTCCTACTGCTTCTTCCAACCTATTGTTGACAATGCTAGTCCTTTGCTCACATGGCAGTTGGTACCACCTTTTAAAATTGAGAAATTTAAAAAATCTAGAAATTGAGGTAGTAAGGCAGAGAAGAATCACGTTGTGTTGTTGCTGGATCACTATTCAAGTTCATTCTATCATTTCTGATTTGATCAGATGCCTCTATTAGCCAACTATCAGTTAGTGCTAGCCTCTACTGTCTGCTGAAAAGATGACAACCATTTATCATCTTGAGCGCAAATCTCAAAAATAGATTTAGAACACTAAAAAGGTTAGTAGAGTTTTAGAAAAGTGTATTAGAGTGCACAAAGCAGTTTTTCTGCATTGTTTTCCTCCACTTAATGAATCTACTATTGATTTTCAAAATGTAATCCATCAAAAGCTGCAATACCTATATGTTGTAAGTATGCCAACTGTCAACAGCTCTAGATAAAGTATAATCTTCATGCTTAATAAACAAATTTATCTGAACAGTATGTAAAACTTTTTTCAAGTGGATAGCTGTGTTGGGCTGTAGCAGAAGAGCAAGATTCAGGTCCAGTAGCACCTTAAAGACCAACTAGATTTGCAGTGTATAAGCTTTCAAGAGACAAGATTTTTCTCACATTACAGATGCTGATTTTCTGCACGTTGTTCCCAGGCTCTGTCAAGCTAATTACAACATGTATTACAGCTAGCTTCCTAACACTCTAATTTACAATACTCCTCCCACCCTCTGCCTGGATTAAAAGGACTCCTTCCTTTTTCCTTTGTTGTATCTGATGAATGGAGGTGTGACTCTTGAAAGCTCATACCTTGGAAACCTAATTGGTCTTTAAGATGCTACTGGACCTGAATCTTGCTCTTCTGGTATTAGTAAGCCATTTATCACCTATTATAGTTCTACTCGATAGCATCAATGTAGATGTGGTCCAACATGCTTCACCACAGCATACTGCAGGAGGATCCGTAATGCCCTTGTTCTTTAGTGATTGTTGCTTCAGCCCCATTTAATATTTGTAACTCAGACTCGTATTCTTTACACCTGAAGCACAGACTTACTTTCTTGAGTTGCATGACAAAAAATGGTTTCAATCTAAAACTAAACAGTTCCATTTCAAACCCAAGTATCTGTAAATAGAATGTAGCCCTAAATGTCTTAGTGTATCATATTCCTTAATCTTAAAAAGAGTACTGTAACTCACCTTCTTAAAAAAGATCCTCCTCTCCCTGTCCCCCCCCCCAACAAAGACAGAATTCACATTTGTTAAAAAATAAACCTAAGGTATCTATTATACTCAAATTCACTGTACAGAGAATATGTTATTACAGTGCTAACTCTCTGTAGAGTGTGGTCACTCACGATTACCAACAGCATGGGTTAAAATGGCCAACTTCTAAAAGCATCCATACAAAGAATATCTCCACATGACCCCACAGTCCTGGTTCTCCAAAAGAAACATTTTAACATCTTATCGCTAACCTCACTGAAACATTACACAAACACATTCAGTTACAGAAAGTTGTAATGCAAGCCCTTGCATGGCAATCCAAATTTATTGAACTACTGATGCTAAGTCATACAAAATTGCACCACTTTTAATTAAGGCTTTTAGTTTACATTTGGCCACCTCTAAGCAGTTGTAACATTAGGTTGGTCAATTTAAATACTGTGGCTCCCTGTTGGATTTTACACGCAATCTTTACACCCAAACGTTAATGCATACAAAGCAACAAGGCATTGTTAAATAAATCTGCAAAAAGGTAATTACTGCAACTTAGGCCCTGGGACCAATTACACATGATTAAAATTACTTCCCACATTCACATCCACAGTACTCGTCCACCATTTAACATCTCAACCAAAACATTACACATGTAAAACAATCACTAACAGGCAAAAATACTAAACCTGTATATTTGGTATTGCAAATACACTTATGCATGAGCAAGCAAGGGAATTCACAGTGAGAATCTACAGCTGCAGAAGCCCAAAAATGATTTACAAAAAATTGTTAAATCATTAAAAAATTGTTTTAAAATATACACTTCTTGTTGTAGACCCCCACTGTACACACAACTATAAACATTGTTCCCTATGTAAACAAGGAAAAGGAAACATACAATAAAAGGTTGAAAAATCTGGACATTTCCTTCCCAACAGATATTAAAGGCAATGTCTGTAGTCAGACATTATACTGAAAGGACTAATTTTAAAGACTAGATCACTGTCTCCACAGGTTTTTTTTTATCCTAAAATTAAAAAACTATATAGCTGTTGAGTTAATCAAAGCGCTTTTGTACAATACAATGATGATCCTGTATTTCTTTTAAAAAAGTTACAATAAGCTACAAATACCAATGAAGCAAAGTTATCTGGAGTAGTCTATATAGGAGCTCTTTGGACTTTCTTTTATTATGCTAAAATAGTGGTGCTTTTAGGATTTACATTATTGTACTCTCCAATAGGAAGTATGGGGTTTGTTGCAGTATACAGTACAGTTTTCATACATGTACAATATTGGTGGAGGAACAATGTCTCTTATCAGTAATACTGGATGTAGGCTCTGGTTTTACCAGTTGCATACACTTAGACTATTTATAAGTAAAAATCTCTCGTGACACTGGAAAGTGATTAGAATGTGCAAACTGATGTAGTAGCTGTCATCCATTTCTTAAAGGGTACCACCACAGGAAAGTCCATTTTAAGATGTTGGTAGGTTTAATAAAGTTGGAATGCTGGCACTGTTGTAGTCGGCAACAGTTCTTCAGACCTGGAAGAAGGATAAAAACAGAGAGAGTTAGTGCTTAAACATTTATCTAAGCAATAAAAGTGAAAAGTGTCTTGATTAAAAGATGCTTCATATACCACACTACCACACTGTGTATTTCCTCTTATAACCTCATAATCAACTTATAACCTATAATCAGACAATTTCAATGTAAGATTGAAGGCCTGGAGGCCCACAGCCCTTGAGAATGTAAATATGCATTTATCATCCATGTCCATGTATTCTCTCTGGACTTCCATTAATCAAAATGCAGATTTTTTTAATCCAATGCACAGCCAAAAATAATGAGTTTCAACTATCAAATAGATTCAAATATTAATGTTATTTTTTCTGTATTTCAGAGAACGTACTGAACACAAATATGCAACCTTGTCACAGTAGATGTCTCAGTTAACAATGTTCGGTATAATTTTATACCAATATGTCAAATTTGTTTGACAGTTTATTCCTCCATCTCCCAAAACACCTAACAGACCTAATTGTAGAATACAGTAAACCTTGATCTCAGACCCTACACCTTATGTCGGAACCTCTTTTATTCATTAACATTTTACAACAACTAAACCTATCCTTCATAAAGGAATTTGCAACATCTGTCATCAACAGTCAACCTGAAGGGTAAAAGGAAAAATGCAACCACTAACATGGCAATAGATGCTGTTTCAGTATCTCAGTTCCTAAGCTGGATATCTGACAGGCAATTTTGTTGATATTTAGCATATTTGCATATTTTATTTCATCCTATATAGACAGAATGTGCCTTACTAAAATGTTTGAGATTTGAATAATTCTTTTACAATCTGTCAAATAAATACTCTTTCAACAGTATATTTTTCTTCAAGCCAAAAGGCATGGAGAAAACTAATGACATTTGTCCAGGAAACAGAATGGTACAGTTGAAAAGGACAGAAATCATTCTGTCAATAAAGGAGTATCTTTAGAACTTTCCATCTTATTCTATCCCTTCTTTCAACAATATGTTAAATATCATGAAGTTATGCATATTTTTGTCTATGAAGAAATACCAGTCTCAAAATGTTTGGCACACTTTTTTGGTTAGACTTAAAATAATTTTATCATGCAAAATCAAAATTTTAGTTTTATATTTACTCACAATCCAGAATTCTTAAAGGAGTTATTAGCTGTTATCGATCACTCCCACCCATTTTGATATCCCTTTCTTTGGCCATTGAGATACAAGAAATATTGAATTTGGTAGGATCCCCGCTCAGCAAAAAAGAGCAACACCTTGTCTTGGCAACTTAAGCTAGTTTACAGTGTTATTAGAGGTAGGTTTCTGTTGGTGTGATAATTGACAGTGTCACATCTACAAAAAATTTATTCTCTTTCATCTAGTCCTTCACATTCAATTTACACAATACCCTTAAACACACAAAAATCACTACTAACTTCAGACTAAAAAGGCAAATAAGATGTTTCACTTAAACTGAAGTGAGTTTCTCTGATCTGCAGAACCATGGCGTATCTAAAAACAGTCATGGCATTCCTAACTAAGAGCCAAGCTACAAGTGACGAATTACACTTGCCTAGCAAGTGAACAGACTCATATGTATTCCTCCCTGTTCACTTGCCATTCACTTGCGCTCCACTTGATCAAGTGAACAGGGAGGAATACACGTGAGTCTGTTCACTTGCCAGGCAAGTGTAATTCGTCACTTGTAGCTTGGGTTTAAGTATCATGTCTAAAGTTAGCAGACCTGATGCAAACTCGCTTGGAAGTACATTCCACTGTGTCCACTGGGGCTCATTTCCAATAAGCATGCATCAGAGTATAGGCTTAGTCAACATGAAGAAAAAAAATATGAAAACCTCAACATATTCCTCAGTATTTCTTGGATTAAACAAACTCTGTGGTGACATGTTCTTGCTATACACAACAGTATCCAAGAAAGGAAAAGATTGCACAAAAACATTTGTAGTTTTGAAATATTTGTAAGAATAGTTCTAATGGTATGCTATTTTTAGATGATCATCTTGTCAGGCCCTGCCAATCATAACTATGGTCTTAGTGGTCAAAAACATTATGAAATAATAATGAAATATAAGATACTCTAAAGTACAGAGGAGCATAAAGAACAGAAAAATGGCATCCCATCAACACTAAAAGAGCTGGAATTTTATGTAGCGTATGTAGTGTAGTTGTTATTGCTACTGCATGGCGCACTGTATCGTGGAAAAGTAGTCTGTATATTTCAGAAATAGTAAGAAAAAAATTCTGATAAGCAACAGATCTGCACAAAGTAGCCATTTTAATGGCGATAAGATTCTTTTGCTATGCATTTCTAAGGTTTTTAAAGGATCTGTTAAGAGGCTGTAGCTCATAGGTGTAGAGCATTTGGCTGGCATACAAAAGGTTCCAATTCCTATCATCGCCAGTTGAAAGGATCCAGTAATAGGTGACATGTAAGACCCTTGAGAGCTGCTGCCAGGCAGAATAGACAAGGCTGATCGTGGTCGACCAATGGTCTGATTCAGTATAAGGCAGCTTCAGGTGTTCAATATTTTCTCTTAACATATAGAAAATTTCATCATATTCTAAACAATTTTTGTTCTGGACAATTTGCTTACATACTCTTTTTCTATAGCCACACACAGTATTCTTGATGCTTTTGATGTATCTTAGGTAATTGAAATCCAATCTTTGCTAATGTATCCTAAAATGTGATCTTCTACTAAGCCTGCATAGCATTTCTTTCCTATTTTTGAATTTTTCAATTGCACATTCTTGCTTTCAACTAGTCAATGAAATCGCAAGCGATAATTTTGAATGCTAGACCCTTCAAACACAGTTTAATACTTCACATGAAATTAACATAGCTGTAGACACTTATATGTCAAAATCAGTATTTTAAAAGATCAATAGCACCTACCCCAAGACAAAAGAAATCAAATCTGTTACTAGTTTAAATTCACACCATCTGGTGTGACTTTCATAATAAAGTTTATTTACTCTCAGAACTTACCTGGCTCAGTGCTACAGTACACATGTGTATTAAAGTAGCTGACAGGATGACTTTTTGCGTGCTTTTCCAGGCACAGGAGTTTTTCTGTTAATTTGTCGCACAAGGTCATAAAAGATCTGTAACGAGAGAGTTTGTTTCATATATTCATTTAGTCAT
Organism: Eublepharis macularius; assembly: GCF_028583425.1. Classification (NCBI taxonomy): domain Eukaryota; kingdom Metazoa; phylum Chordata; class Lepidosauria; order Squamata; family Eublepharidae; genus Eublepharis; species Eublepharis macularius. Next base: position 63,672,222 of record NC_072798.1, read on the forward strand.
TTGCAGCCTTTTTTAGTGTTTTCAAACATGAAAATTTTAAATACTACAGCATATTTTTTCCATCTCAAAGGATTAAATCTTTGTAAAGCTACTAATGGTTAAATTCTACTTCTCTTAAATTTTAAACTGAAAAACTTCTTGAATCTTGTACAAAAAGCTTTATTAAATGACTTGCCAATCATCAACATTTTCATTTCTATTAAGGGACTTGATAAATACGATCAAGTCAGAGTAATGCATCTCTCTTCTCAGAAGCTGCACTATATGCCCAGTTTAAGAGAGAACTTTATTTCTTTAAAGATTCTAAAGGATTTTGAAACAGTTATCTGGAAAACCAATTTTTCCACATTACACTGGAATCCTATAAATATTCTGGCATTGTTCCCTCATCACTTGACTACTAGATTGAACCCAGGGTAAGATCAGGGTTAGACCTAGTACTCACATTCCCCCTCCACTGAAGCACGGACAATTAGAGAGCACACATTTTTATGAATGTGGGATTTCCTAGTTCAATAGTAGCCTTTTGTACTGGGTCTCAAGTTAAAAGGGGATCTCAAATTTACAGACTTAATTTTTTTTGGCATTTGACAAGTTTTACAACTTATGTCTCATGCCTTTTTGGTGTCTTATTTTGTTTTTATGCATCACCTTTTTAAAAAAATTATGATGGCTAGTAGGTCTCAAAAGCTGGAAGTGGCCCAGACATCTTTGAACCACTGAGAAGGCTTGATCTCAAGGGCCAAGGACTGAGCAAACAGGCGCTGCATAAGAAGAAATTTGAGAGCTGAAAGGCATACACTTTTATATAAATGCTAGAATATGTGTGCATAAAATTACATGAATTCAACAACTGCCAGTTTAAGAAAATAAGGTTTTGCAGCAAAGATATTGTCCCTGAGGAACATGCCTGTACAAAGTTCTTTCAGAAGTTCCCTCTTAGCATCTGCTTCTAGAACTCTCAGATTCAAGCCAGGATTTTAAAGAGAAACAGAGGGGAGACTGTGCCTCAAATCTCCAAACTGTTAAAATTTTAGGGCCATTTAGAAACCATTTGGGGGGTTACGTGACTAGCTGCAAAGAGGTAAATTCTTCCAGAAACAAATCAGTGGCATGCTTCAATGTCAGTCCATGACCTCTGCTGTTGCCCAAGGCTTCAACAATTTAGGAATTACATACTCTATTTGTGCACACAAACAAATCTTCTGTGACTGCACAGTGTCAAAACAAAACAGCGGAGACATTCCTCCAAGCATGTATTTCATCCCAGTTCATTATGTAAGATTCCCGTAAGAGGAATATCCATTTTTATTACTCTATAAAAGTAGTAGTTTCTTCCTTCAAAGCTCAAAGGCAGTGCTATGGTAAGTTATTCCAACTGGCATACTATAACAAGAAATTTAACCAGCAATGGCTTTCTGCATCTAAAGCATGAAGTCTTGTCTATGAAAGCTCATGACAGAATAAAATAGGGTTCCACGAATCATTTGCTGTAATGACAATGGTAACTACCTCTCCACTCCGACAACAGCAAGACAGAGTGCTCCACCAGCCCTACTTGCCCAGTATAAAAACTGTGAGATATCTGTGAAATGAAGAAGCAGGGAAATAGAGGTGTAGTTTCTTTTCCTTTCTTTGGGGCTTTTGAAAAAACAGCTAATCGCACTTGCTCCTTCTGCAAAAGTTGAACACAAAGGTAGGGAAAACTCTCCACCTTTTCTTACAGTTCACAGAGATCTTGAGAGGAAAGAACAATCATAGTTTGCTTGCCTTCCAACTGAACTTTTGTAGGACTCTGGGGAGGTCAGCTGTTATTGGCAGCAACTACAAACAACATCGAATTAATTAGCCCAGCAAAAAGTGTTGGATCCTTTAATTATACCTTGACATCTGATAAACAAATGGACCATTTTGAACCAGTTACCATGACAGATGTTGACAGTATCTTGGGATCTATAAAAGTCTTTGTTTGTACTCTGGATCCCTATCCAACCTAGCTGCTGAAATCATGCAAGGATCATATTAAATCCCCTGGTGTCCATTATAAAACATTGACTCAAGGTATCTTCCCTTGCCAACGCAAAGCTGCTTCCCATTATTTAAAAATCCATCCCTATAGGAAAGTGATGTGGCCAACTATTGTCCTGTCTCTAATCAGCCCTTTCTGGGCAAGGTGATTGAGAGAACAGTGATAGACCAACTTCAAGTTTTTTTGGATAACTCATGTGCTCTGGATCCTTTTAAATCTAGTTTTAGGCCAAGCTATGAAATGAGACAGTACTTGTAGCCTTAGCTAATTATCTCCTTCTGAATGTAAAGGCCATGTTTCTTTGATGCTGCTACTCTGTTACTCTGCTCAAAGGCTGCTACTCTGCAGCCTTTGATATAGTAGAACATGTCATCTTGCTGAGATGTTTGGAGACAGAAGTAGGTATCAGGGATGTGCTCTGAACTGGTTTAAATTGTTCTTTACAGACTAGTCTCAAACAGCTGCTATTGGAGACCACTTGCCATCAGTGTAGGATTTGTCCTGTGGGATTCTACAGGGCACATTCTGATCCCCTCTTATTGGGCAACGTCTACATAAAGCCAATAGGAGAAATCATTCATAGCTTTGGAATGGGAAGTCATCAATATGCTAATGACACCTAGCTCTAGATCTCTCTATCCCAAATCTCCTGGTGATGATATAGAGATCTTGAACAACTGCCTCATTGTTGTGGTTAAATGTCTAGGACAGAACAAACTGAATCCTGTTAAGATGGAAGTAATGTTAGCTGGGGACACTAAAGCCTTGAAGTACTTCCCGCCTTTGATGGCGTTCCGCTGACACTTGCTGACATGATTAAGACCCTAGGGGGATCCAGCATTACTGCTGGAGAAAAAAGTTAATGCAAACACAAGAAAACGCTTTCTTCTATCTTCATAAAGTTTGGAAGATGGCCCCCTACCTTGACTCCGCTGATCTAGACACCTGGACCCATGCCACAGTAACATCAAGATTAGACTACTGAAATGCACTCGTCATAGGTCTGCCCTTGAAGTCAACTTGGAGATTCCAGTTTTTACAAAATGCCACAACTCACTTATTATCAGGAGCTAGATGAGGCATGCAAATTACACCTATTTTGAAGTTACTCCACTGACTACTCATTAGCTACCAGGTTCATTCAAGGTATTGACTATCACATACAAGGCCCAGCATGGCCTTGGACTCTCACTCTTGCAGGACCATATTCCACCATGACAGTTCCACTTGTCTGTTGAGGGCCTCCCACAGGTGCCACCCTGCAAATGGGCAAGATTAACATCTGCCCATACCCATGCTTTCTCTGTAGTGACCCCCCTCCCCACTGTTGGAACGGCCTGCTTGAGGAAGACAAGATGTCTCCCAGGCTCCTGTCATTCTGCAAATTATGTAAAACAGAATTGTTCAGGAGAGCTTTTCAACAAAGATAATAGGGCTATACTTTAACAGAATAGTTTAGCAAGGTGACTTATAAAGGGAAAAGGATTGTGGATTATCATCAGTTTGCTGCACTTACTACCTTGTTGTAGTTTCATTGTTTTCTACTGACATAATACCATTTTCTTAATTATATCCGGGGTTTTTTTTTAGGGGGAACACTCCAGAACAGTGTTCCGGCAGCTCTAGAATCTGCCCATGTGATTCCTTCCTCCTTCGGCTCTGCAGGCTCTGCAGAAGAGGCTTAGCTGTTTTGAGTTCATTGTGCTTTCTTGAGTGAGTGAGAGAGCACAAGCAGAGCTGCTCGGGCCCAGCGCAGGCTCTGCAGAGGAGGTTTAGTTCATTCTGCTTTTTTTCCATTCCTCTGTGAGTGAGTGAGAGAGAGTGAGAGAGAGAGAGAGAGGGAGGGAGGGAGGGAGAGGGGACCTGACGGAGCTCTGCAGTGGAGGGTAAGCTTTTCATTCCTCTGTGAATGAGAGAGAGAGTGTGTGCAAGCAGAGCTGCTAGGGCTGGCTCTCCAAAGGAGGCTAAGGTGCTTTGAGTTCATTCTGTTTTATTTTCATTGGGGGAGTGGGTGGGTGGGGCTGTGTGTGTGCGTGCTGCTTTGAGTTCATTCTGCTTTCTTTTCATGGGAGTGGGTGCGGCTGTGTGTGTGTGTGGTGCTTTCATTTTTTTGTTGACTGAAGTTGATATTGTTATGGTTCCCACAGCTTTTGAATGCAGAAGTTTTTATGAATATTGTTTGTCTGGGACATTGGAATATTTATGAGCATTTCACAATGTCACAACAGCTTAGCCATTGGTAAGGTAGAGTTGGCAGGCAACAAAAAAGCCATTTTAAACTAAATATAAATCTAATGCAGCTAAAGTTGAGTATCTAATTTTGAATTGCTCCAGTAAAGCAAAAACCTCCCTGAAAATTTGAAAATTCAATATTCATTAGATTAGGAATTTCAGACTCTGGAATTTTGAGGAAGAATTTTTTGGGGAAAAAAATCTATGCTGCCAGAGGCAATCTGTTAGAATTTAGATTTGTGAGATGGGTTTTGGATTTTTAGAGGCCCCCTCCTTCTTGCATATTTTAAAATATGATTCCAAAGAAATGAAATGTTTGGGAAAGGGAATGGAAGATTTCACTTTTTGTAGAGGATACAGAAAGGAAACAAACCCTTTCTCATAATAGTGCAATTGTCTAGGCTTACTAACATTTATCTCGTCATAATGTATTGTGCTGGGTTCCGGGAAGTGGTGGCACTTCCAGGAGTGACATCACTTCCGGAAGTGACATCATCACACATTTCCGGGAGCGTGCGCGTGCATATGTGGTAATAGAATGTTCCACCACCTCTTTTCCCAGAAAAAAAGCCCTGATTATATCCATAGTGTATCATATCTAATACGCTATGGTCATTCAGATACTAGCCCTAGTACACTCCTCATTTGCTGTCTCCTCATATTGACTGTATCAACCTACACTGTGCTTATTAGATGGCTCTTTGTATGGATTGTTACTAATTTACACTGTATAACCCACTATGAGTATCTGTGAAAAGGGCGGACTATAAATACAGTAAATAAATAAATAATCTCTAAAATTACTAACAAGATCAATGCAACTAGCAAAAGAGATTTCTGGAATTCAAGCTCACACACAAAAGGAAGCACACCGATCTGAAAGCAAAGTACTCCATATTCTCAGAAAGAGGGCAGGGAATCAGGGGCAGGGGATGGCTTCTTTCTCTTTCTATGGGGAGGACCTCATACAGCCACTTGTGCCCAGTCACCCAATGTTCAGATCACTTCAAAGCAATAGCTAGTAAAAGTGCTAATTGGTTGCCAAGAACTAAAAGCTCAGGTGTGCTAATTGCTCAAGTGGTACCACAAAGGTACAAGTCCTAATGCAGCCATCATGGTTACTTGGAGGCCAAACCAGACAAAGTTAGCGCTTGTTACACATCTCTCTTTTCCATCAAAGAGTTCACAGCAGATTATGTGTTTCCCAGACTACATGCTGTTCTGTTGAAATCAATAGGACATATCAATAATGACTGACTTTTAGATCTTATTGATTTCCTCAGGACTTGGTGCAAATTATTTTTTTACTGGCACAAAGCATACACATTTAATTACTAGATAAACATAATGGCTGCTAAAATTCACAAAAGCTGTTAACAGTACTGATGTGGATTAAAAAGTTCAATTAAAAGTTTGAAGTGCATAGCTGTACCTCATTAACATTTATCTTTGATTTTGCAGAAGACTCTAAGAATGCACAGTTATTCCATTGCCTTGCTAAGTTCTGTCCTTGTTCTTTTCCCACAACTCTTTCATCTTCCAAATCGCACTTGTTGCCAACCAAAATCATCGGTACCTAAAAGGAAAAAATTACGTATACACTTGAAAGGTTTGTTCCAAATATACATTGAAGATTTACTGATCAGAGACTTGAAGAAGTCATTTCTGAAACTAGTCAGTTACACTCAGGTTTTTATATTTGAAGGATGAAATGGCAACTGAAGTCTGACAGGTATCAAAACAAGTGTGGGAACTAGAGAAAGCATTTAAAATGAATCGTTAAAATAAATGCTATGCTCTCAACATGACCATGAGAGAATGGATTAGACTTAGAATTCTCAGAACCAGCTTCATCAACCATAGTATAGAACAACATGACTGAAATAAACTCACTCCTATCCATAATACCCGGTAGGCGACATGTGTGTACGTGAGAGAGAGAAAAAGAACCTGGGGGAGGGAGGATGACAAGATATAGGGAACTCTTCCCTGGGTCTGGAGCAATGTCAAATCAATAGAATGATTAATTATGTCTCTACATTTACTGCTTCGAGAACTAGATGCTGAGACACTTCAACTGCCAAATTGAAGCTATACAACTTCTATTTGCCACCTCTTACAGCATATGATTTTCATTTGTTTTTCAAAGAGATTTATCATATTCTTATGATACAGCCAATTTATGTTACACTATATTTCGTTATATGGAAACAGGGCTTTCAGACATCCCAGAGGATTGACGATCTAATTCATAGCAGAGGCCACATTTAAGTGGAAATGGTTTCTGAAAGCAGCAGCTTGTGTTTACTAGGGGAAGGTTCTACTCTCAATAATTAGGGGAACATACCAGAACTTATCTACCACTTGGTTGGACCCCCTACACTGGTGTCACCAAGTATGAGTACTCTGAACTGCATTCATATCCTAGAAGCAGGACTGGATAGTTATTAACTAACAAAACAAAACAAAAACCCTGACTGGAAACTTAACTGCAACATGAATGACCTTCTACCTTTCCAGATTCAGGATCCCCAGTGGCACAGCATGGGATCCACTGACAGGAAGTTATGTGATAGAGTCACATGACAGGAAGAAGTCAGATTTCTGACTTCACAAGTGGGGATGGGGAGTTCCATACTGCAATCACATGTGCAATCACTGGAGGATCAAGCAGCTGGGGAGAGGGAAGATACGAAGGAGAGAGAAGATAGAGCTTCTGAAGAGATGGTGGTCTCTGAACCTCAGTGTGCTAAAAAGAAATATTTTCCACTGCTGAGTGACCTCATCTCAGTGTCCTATTACTCCTCTCAGCTTACATGCAAACTAGCAGCAGGTTTTTCCACAAAACATCACAGGTCTGTAGCTCTATACAGGTTCACAACACACAGATAAAAGACTACAGTACTAGATGAATTCAGGTTGCCACACATGATCATTTTCTCTAAGATACATAGTTCTATTCCGGTCAGTGACAATTTATACAGACTTCCAGAGTAAAAAGCATGTTTATTCAAGAGTGATACTATTAGGTTGTATTTAGGAAGCTATACTTCCAATTAACAACTATAGGTATAGCTATCCAGTTTTCATACACTCAAATTTGTTTGAACTTCCCCTAAGAAAGTTCAGCTCGCTGACCTGGGACTTCTTCCTGTAGAAATTGCAATTAAGTAGAAAAAGTTCTCAAGAATCTAGTAACTGAATATGTGTATAGTTTTTAGCAACCTGCTGATAAGACTCACAAAAATATTATCAAAAACTGTCATACTCAAATTTCTAAATATAACGCTTGTTTTCAGTAAGAAAACAGAAAGCTTCATTTACAAAGGGAACCTCCATTAGCAGCTTACATCATCAGTGTCTTTGACTCGAAGAATCTGTTCTCTTAGGTCCTGCAAATCATTAAATGTGGACTGTGCAGTGATGGAATATACTAAAGCAAACCCTTGACCATTTTTCATGTAGAGGTCTCTCATGGCTGTAAACTGCTCCTGTAAATGCAAAGACATAACTCTGTTAGAAAGCCAATATTCTAACAAAAGCAACCTAAGTTATGCAAGCATGACACACAACGACAGAGCCAACATTTTCCCTAGTACTTTTCTTAAGATTCTAAACACGGGCTGGCCTGTTGCCCAGATACGTAAAGAATCTATTGACACTTGTGCAGAAAAGCCTGCCTGCAAGGGCTGTCTTCGGAATAAAATCTGCATGGAAACTGAGGCTGTAACAAGTGACATGACCATCTTTAATTATCCAGTTGAATTACTGCTTTATCAACAGCCCTAATAATTTATTGTATAGGATGAATATTTTAATGAAAGTATTTGTTCACAAAGAGGAGCTAGAAAGATGTATGTCTTGAAAAAGAGCACTTAACATGAAACCTATGCATACAATTTCACTTTGCATAACAAATGGATAGTTCTGTATCTTAATATTACAGAAGGAGGTCAGCGCTTTTGCTCACTTTTTCTTGTTTACAGTATCCATCATGTGAACAGAATAAAACAGGATCTTAATTCCTTGACACCTACAAATATTATGCATTATTCTTCTTAGGGAAAAACTAACTTTCCCCATCACTTTTTATTCTAATTCTTGCTCGAATGAGCGGCTTGGATATTCTACAGTTCCTTACCTCTCATTCTTGCCCCTTCCCAGGACCATCAGACACAGTGGAGGATTTGGAGCAATTGAAAATCAACCCCCCTAATCAGTGAAAATCCCCCCCAACTCAGTCCAGTCACTGGAGATTTTAAGGTAGCGTAAGAAGGCACAGCCTAATTATGCACACCAAGATGTTGTCCAAGAGTAACAATACATCCTTAAACATAAAAGGCAAACCGCGTGTTGCTGATGATGCACATTTTATCCTGGTGCACCTGCGTATGAGCGCTAGGATAAAAACTGTGTTGTGGCCAATACAGCCTGCAGCAGCGGGATGGCCAGGCGAGGCATCCTGTCAATCCGGAGGCCAGTGCAACAGCAGGATGGTCAGGCAAGCCAGCTGGCTCCTCCAGAGGCCGCGCTGTTTTCTAGGGCCCGTTTTTTAAAAAACAAGTTCTGTTGCTAGTAGGTTGTAACAGTGCAATTATTCTTCAAACTTCAGCAACAAACTGGCAATGTAAATTAATTTTAAAAAATGATTTCCATGGAACAAAGTATCAGAACTGGCTGTGGCTACCCCAGCATAAAACTGGGACTGTAATGGAAGGAATGCTCACTGAAAATGTCACCTCCATGTGCAAAAAGAGACAAACTCTAATGAAAACGACATAGCAAGCATCATAATGGTGTTTTCTAAATCTACAGAATACCAAATTTGGAATAACAACTTAGTGGACACACCCAAAGATCAGCCTTCTAATTCTCCCCTTGTGCATGAAATTCTGTATCTTGGGGTGCACAGAACCTTTGTTATATATCTGTAAACCTAAAACATCCTCAAGATGCTTGTTGGAACAAAGTATGACATTATTTAAAATACTGAACAGGAAGAAGCCAATGTGATTTTGTCCATCTTTCAAATTCATACAGAAGTTAGCTCTCTAGAGGTCACAATTTCATTCTCTCTTTCCATCTTCCCCACCCCCACTACTTAACAATGATTTCGTTTGCATTTTTCTATGAAACGGTGCAGAGGAGGAGTTCAATTTATTTGTGGTTTGGTAAAAAATTTGGCACAACACTGATTGTTTTCAGGATATAGACAACCATCTACAATAATATTCTGAATCCCAAACCATTTCTCTATGAGATATTTTATTTGTAGATTGACAAGTTGGTTACTTAGCTTTGCTTTACATACCGTTCCTGCTGTATCTAAGATTTCAAGCATACATTGTTGTGCATCTACTTCAACTTGCTGTCAAAAGAACAGAAGTTAAATCGTTGTTGGAATATATATAATGAGACTTCAAAACGTTCAATTGCTTTTCTTTACAAGTTATAGCCACAATGCATAAGTTTTGTCCCTTACCATATTCAAAGTAGTTGGCAGGCTGAAAAAAAGTTTATAGGAGTTTATAATAAAACAGCAAAATAGTTCATTTTGCTTGGTTCAGGAAATATTTGTGGCAAGAATTTCACACTCAACTGGAAGGGGAGAGGAAGAGGAAGCACGGGAAAAACAAGGTAACAATGAGGAAAATAGTGCTTGTTATCAATCACAGTAATTTCGAATTAGAAAAAGACATTTTTACTATACTAGAGGCTTGTTCACTACTGTAACCTGCCAGTGGCTTCTGGTCCTAACAGGAAGAAAACCTGAAGAATGCATTATTCATGCCTTGCCTTCCTTCGCTCAATGAATGCAGTCGTTGCTAGAACTGTGTATGAGAATAAAGCAAAGACTGGGTTCACCCATCTCCTGACTAGTCCCATACATCTTCAGCCTTCCTCTCTCTTCTCTCCTCTGTCCCCACCCTCACCCAAAGACAGTATCTCTTGGTCCTAAGCTCTGCAAAGTTTTCCCTACAGGCTCCTTTAGGCCATACAAAGCAGGGTGGGCTGGGGATTTTCTCCATCTACTTTCCCCCAACTTCCTGTATTTTATTCCACTCCCTACCCTTCCTTTGAATTCCATGCCTCTTCATCTCTCCAGTTTCTGGAACCCTTTCCCTACCTCTTACAAAACTGGGCCATGTGCAAACATTAATGGTCAGCAACTTTATTCTCTCAAGAGCATTCACGAACGTTTCATAATCTCACTGACAGTCAGTCACTGCTACAGGCTTCAATGATAACACAAAATAACTTTGTGCACTGCAAAGGTTAAGATAACTATTGCTTGCTAGCCAATGGCTCTTGGTTTTATTTCATAGCTCGCTCTTATTTACCATATCTATTAGACCTCAGCCTAGAAACTCATGGGAGCATACCTTCTGACACTTTCATTATATTTTAATTGATATTTGTATTGGTTTAACTGCTCTATGTAACCTTGGGAATCAATTTTTGGTCCCAAAATGGGATAAAAATGTAATTTTATTCTTCCTTCAGGAATGCTCAGAACAGCTAACACAGCACTGCTAACAGCTTTCCATCTTTTTATTAAACTGGTACACATCCACTTAACTTCAACCATGCTACATCATCAGGCAGCTCCCAGAATGCACCCTGGAAGTGATAAGTTTCTTAGACGTGATGGATTGCTGTGTGAGCAATAGTGCACAAGTTTGTCACGCTGCCTTACTTTTGCTTTGAGAAGCAAAATCAAGTTTCTAGCCAGACCAGGAACGGACTCATTCCTGTCTGAAAGTAAAATAAGAGTGTGGTCCCCTCTTCTCATACTGCACAGTTTGGGTTGCCTCTTAGCCACCCAAGAAAAAAAGTGCAAGTAACTTTTACTGCTGCATGTATGCCTCTGCAGTTTCACTGCTATCTTAACAGCAGGCTTAGGTGACAGCATTCTGATCCACATTACATTACCAAATAAACGCTAAATAAAAATACCCTTCTCTTCTATTTACATACCTTTCTGTAGGAATCTTCTATCGTAGGATCATATTTTTCAACAAATATTCCTTGAACAAACTGTACTGTCTACAACAAAAATATGTAAACGTTTACACAGTTTATACATAATTTTAAATACGTTTCCTTATAAAAACCATTTGGACAGTTTGCTACACCTACTGGAAAACAATGCTGTTTTCAGGTTGCTTTCTGGGTATATATTAGCTTCTTTATTGGTATGACCTCCCAGTTTAGAGATGACCTATAATTTAATTATTAACTATGTTCCAGACAGAAGTTTTCACTGGTTAAGACTGAAAGTGCTACCAAACTTAATGGAGTATGAATTCCATCTCTCACTATGGTTACCTCAGACAATGCCATCTGGAAATAGCCACAACCCTCTTTTATATGGTATTTAAGATTGTGGCACACCTATACAAGTAAAGGGTACAAACTGCAGAAAACTAAAAAGGGAAGGGGATACTAGTTTCTGTACAGAGGCGTAAATCTCTGCAACAGTACATTTAAGTGACTACTGAAAGTGTGAATATTATCTAATTATTGTAGTCATGTGATATTTGTGCTCCAACTACATATTTATCTGATGGCATTATCCTACACAATTTTATGCTTTGATTTTACGAAGTATTCTGATACTTTACAGCACATTTTAATGCTACCAGCTTAGATTCAGTCAACAACTGCTGGAAGGCACTAGCAAATGCAGATTTTTTCCCCATGTCCTGCTCTCCCCATAAGTCCCTTCCAAACTCTGGAAGTATTCCTGTAGTTCTTAGACCTGTGTGGACAAACAGCTGCGTGATTGGGGAGAGGGAGGACAGCAAAATCTCCCCCTCCTTCATCTTCCTTGGCAGTGCTTTGCTGATGAAAGGGGGGGGGTGATTTCACCCACTTCCCTCTATTCACTGCACCCCCTCCCCAAGCCCCACAAAGTTGTCTGCCCACATGGGTCCTGCAGCTTCAGGAATAGTATTTCGAGGGGTCAGAAGAGAATAAGAGGAAAATCCATACCAGTTCTGCCACTCCAGTTTTATCAGTGGTTGGCCAGATCCATCCCTATGTCTCCCTTCAACAATATTTTATTTTAGCAACATGTTATATAACAGAATCCTGCCTTTGGACATTTCAGGCTGCTGCTTTATGATGATTTTATTCTCATGAGAAATGAAGACAGATTTCCAGACAGGATGAGATGTCTAATTATGTCTGTACAGAGACAATATTAATGCTTCCCTAATTTGTTTTTCTACAAAAAAACAAAAGCAGGACAGAATAATGCAGATTTTGTGCACTATGATTAAATATCATATGCCGTTCATGAGTATTTACATTTTAAATATTCTATTCCTATATTGAGAACATGCTCAACAGGCTACTTTATCCCAGCAATTTCCTCAGCAATTCCTTATTTCTGAGGTTCTCTGAAGCCTACTTTTAGACAGTGAAACCATAGAATATATTCCAGCTGAATCTCTTCACAGGAGACAAATATGTTTTTGTGGAGAAATTTATAAAAAAATCCAAAAAGAACAAGATCTATCTAGATTAAGCAAACCCATGGTGCTGAAGGAGAGTTTTGTGGATACCATGGATGGCCAAAAAGCCAAATACGTGGGTTCTGGCCTGAATACTCCCTCCCTAGATGCTAAAGTGACAAAACTGAGGCTATTGTAGTTTGGTCAAATCATGAGAAGACAAGGATTTCTGGAAAAGTTAATAACACTAGGAAAAGCTGAAGGCAGTAGGAAGAGGGAAACCCAAAATGAGATGGCTTGACTAAGTAAAGGAAGCCATGTCCTCCAGTTTGCCAGATTTGAGCAAGTCTATTAATGATAGGACCTTTTGGAGGTCTTTCATTTATAGGGTTGCCGTAAGTTGGAAGTGACTTGATGAAACATAACACATACACACAGACATGCACGCACATAACAACACTGAGTCACAATTTGTAACAACTCACAAACCATACTGAACAATGTTTGCTTATAAGTAATTCAAGGGAGGAGGAAAGGGAGGCCAAGGGCAGAAGAAAGAAAATATCAGGATATTTAAAGGTGAGCCCCTTTCAATTCATTCCTACCAAGTAGGAAAACTATGAATATTGCCACTGAAACATCCACAGCCAGGCTTCAGGTCTAAAATCTTTGCTTTAAAATGTTTTAATGATGTTTTGAACACCAGATTCACTCACTTCCAACCATATTTCTGAATTTCGTCCTCAGCTACAGAACATTTGAAACAGCTTGCATTTTAAAAGGGAAAATATAATTTTTACCCAAGTGCTTAAGCCAACACAAATTTCCTCAGAAACCTCACCTCATACACAGCTGCTATTAATCTTTTTTTGGGGGGGGGGAAGAGATAAGAAAAACAGAATAATAATATTTAAAATAAATACCAGCATTTATTAGTGAATGTTAATGAGTTGCAGGCTTTAAGTTGTACGGTTATGTATAAAAGTCTGAGTAAGTTTGAATAAGTTCAAATAAGTGGTTAAAAAAACAATTAGACTTAGCCAGACAGATATTAATTTTACTCATAAGACACCAAGCAGCAACATAGTATTACTTACCAAAGCAGACTTTCCAACCCCTCCCGAACCAAGAACTACTAGCTTATATTCACGCATGGTGAAAGCGTTGAGTCAACCCTTCAATACCTACAATGCAAAAAAAATATACTGTATTGTAGTAAAGTGTATCTCCATGTTTGGTTTATTAATTTCATTTCTAAAAATATATACTGAATATAACTTGTTCATACATTCCACTAATTCTTTTAGAAGTACGTTTCTATTCCAGAACTCCCCAGAAGGCTCATTCTAAGATTTGAGTAACCTGTGTGAATAACCATTTATTTAAATGCAAACATGTAAGATTAAGTACCTGTGGTTCCCCCTTCCATTTAGCAAAAGCATGTCTGATATGCAATATATGGGCAGATGAAGAGCAGGGCGTTCTTTGTTGTAATACCCTCTGTGAAAACTTTCGGCCTCAGAAAATTCATTTAGCTGGTTCATTGATGAATCTTTCAGGTCCAGTAATGCTTTACGTGATCAGATAATAACTGTAGCTTGTATTACTGCTTTAAGTAGTTGACATTTCATTGGCTGCTGTTCGTTATTTTTAATCAATGTAATGCATTTGTTTATATTTTCTACTGAAAGCTACCATGAGAGATTAAAATTAGTGGCAGCTGAGAATCTTCAGCATGCTTTAAAAGTTTTTTATTTACCTTTACTCATTTGTGATCATGAACAAGAGTGCATCTTCTTCCCCCCTTATTTTTAATCTATTTAAGGCACTTAAACTATATTCCCAAGTAATAACAGAATATATATATATATATATATATATATATATATATATATATATATATATATATATCTCAACTATATATTCTGCTGTCATCAGACTTTAAAAAAAATCTTTACACATTCTGCAGCTACATGGGAAAATCTTTCCAGTGAAAGATTAAAAATTCTTTATCTTAAAAAGCCTATTCAGGCGTTATCCGTGACTTGTCAAAGAATATATAAGCCAACAACCAAGAAAAGTTTCTAGATAATTTTTGTCCAGCAGTCTCAAGATGTAGCCCTTATACTACTTGATCTTCTCTCATAGATGTGCAGATGCTGAGTTTCCTAAGACAACTCAGGTTTCCTGGAGTTAGTTTAAAACTGTTTTCCCTTCACAACAGACATGGGCTCCTCCTCAGAGCCAACCCCCCTTTAGAAGCTGGGCAGGAATCAATCTTCTCCTAAGAAGATATAACCCTTCTTCACTTGGCTTGAGTCTCCACTTACTACTCGATCATTCTTGCCAAAACACCCCCCCCCCTCCAAGTTCTATGGTGTTTGTTTCAAGGGAACTTCAGCTTATGCCAACAATTATGCTAAGAATTCTTAACTAGAATTCTTCTTCAGGAAAGTGATGTTACAGTTAAGGCAAAAGATTTTTCTTCCCTCGCTCCAGAGGGGAAGAAAAATCAGACTCTGTCAGACTCACTCACACACTCCCTCTCAAAACAAAATCCTGCCAGCAACCGTCAGCCTGAAGGCTGGTCCTGACTGGCCAATCAGAGAGGAGGGAAGAGCTCTCTTTCCAAGCAATTGTTATCTCTTACCCTTCCAGCACTCTGATTGCTGCACTTAGGAAACCTTCTTTAAAGTGCATTCCATCACACTGGACAACTGGGAACAAGAGCTAGTGAAAATGTGCAGTTCCAGAGTTCTATGTGGGTGTGCTTTTGAGCAGACCGTGACAATTACTGAATTGTTATAGCTACTTGTGGAGAAACAGACCTGCTACCATGTTAGAGAACTATGGATAGTTCAGGCCCTCTCCTGCATAGTGAGATAACAAATAGGCAGTATTTTAGAATACATACAAGTGGAGAAGTACTACTTTTGTATATTCTCTTATATTTTTAAAAATCCCTGCAGATACATAACTAGTATTTCACCGAACCCTTTCTCTACTATGCTAATTTTACCAGGTAAGTTTTTGAAAACATATGTAAATGGGAGTCTTTAAACACAGTATGTGCTACTTTCGGTCTTTTCAGCTCCAACCCAAATTACCACTTTATCCTGCTACATTACAGGAAGCAGATTTTTTAAATACATGCCACAATATGGTATGTGGCCTTACCCCTCAGTGCAATGTATCCCCCAAAGTATAGCTGCTCCAGCATGGTGCTTTGCTGAACTTTGCTGCACTGGACCTTTCACTATTAAGGGGCAGTTTGATAATCAGCATGCAGACTAGTAGAGATAGATCCTAACCATATTTACGCCCCTCTACCCGATTTTCACTGATTGCATTTGCTACTGCAGACACCCCATGTTATTTCCACAATCAATCAATTCCTGAGGCATGATAGTGGGGGTGAAGGGTGGGGGCAGGGATAGAAGACAGAAAATTTGGGTTGGCAAATGCCACTTCTCTTGTGCAAGATGACACACTTCTTAATGGGCTTTCCCTTAATGGGCTTTTCTCAGGTAGTTTGCAGTCCTCTGTCTCAACCTAGAAGACATATACTGAAATTTACTTTATTATTGGAAAATATGAAACCCAATGGATTGTATCCAAAGGAAGCAGTAGACCACCTCTGGTTTGACCCATTCTTCTTATGTCTCTCAGTGTGGCTTGCAACACTGATGTAGGAAGTGGAAATTCAACAATGCCTAAATGATTAAGAGTTGCTGAAACACCAAAATTAGATACAGAGTGAAAATGGTAAGTAACAGAATGGAGAGAGAACTCAAGGAAAAGATGTCATCCCATTTCTAATCATTACACTGGGAAAATGTTGATTTTAATGCCTTATAAATGGCAAATTATTATTGAATTGTTTTTATACATTGTTTCCACTGGTAATATGGGTTATCTCCCATATTATTTTCACAAATCATCTGGGTTAAAAGATAGTAATTGACCTAAATTCATCTACAAATTTCAGGACCAAGTGGATATTCAAAACTAAGTTTTGCAAGCACCAGTCCAACTATCTAATCACTACACCACACTGCCTGCAGTCTGAAAGGATTATAATTACTTAAGTGATCATGGATAAGATCTCTCTAGAAAAAGAAGTCACATTTTTCTTGCTGCCGTTCTTCTAGGAGTTGCAGGACTTATGTCATTCCACAGACTGTTTCCTGATATAGTTTATGAAGTTTGTAGTGTCTGCTTTCTAGCAAAATCTTGCTTTTTCAGCAGCTAGTGACTACACTCAAATTCCCACAGTTTTGTCACTGTAAAGATCTTTTCTTAAAACCCCACCAACTCCTGATAAGATAGGTGCCTAGTCATCCCCATTCAGCTGAAAACAACTGATGCCCACTTCCAAAAACCTGTGCTTTGGGAAGAATATGACATGAAATACCACTTGCCTTGGCTCTAGTTTACATGGCTCTTCAGTTTGTGCAAATTCGTGAATATCATGTGCTTGTGTGTATCAGAAATATTAAGGCGCAATGCTATGGCCTGCTTTAACCAGCTGGAGTAAAATATTGCTGATATGCTTGCATCGATTCTACCCAATGTAGACAGTAGTAAAGAAGAACAGAATAGGTGTAATTTGGATCCAGAGGAAAAGCCAGATTTTTGCCAATCTGGCTTTTCTGAATCAAATCAGAGCATCTGGGATATGAACTGGGAATGGACCTTTGGACACTTACCGAGAAGGGTCCTTCTCCTCTGAGGAATGAAGGACATCTTAGGTGATTCCCTTTGCCCAATCAGAGAGGTAGGAAGTTAAGTTTCTTCCTCTTTCCTGTTGGTGCTTGGAACACCTCCTTTCTCAGTTTGGGTGACTCCAAACAGCAGTGGAATTTTCTGGTACTGGTACTGCTCGAGTGTGACTCTCACCTGGTACTTAGACCTGCGGAATGGAATAGCAAAATGATTCAAAGTGGAAGGAGAGTGAGTGTTAGACGAGACAACATGGAGTGATAAGACAGGAGGACAGTGACCTCAGAGGGGCAAGATGTCCTCCATCTTGTGTCCAAAGGTCCATTCTCCCTCTGAGGCAGAGGACATCTTGGCTGCTCCCAAAGCAGTTACTCTTTACAGGGTGGGTCAAGTTCCTCGTCCTGTATCGCGTGTTGAAGTACTCTCCTTCCAAAGGCAGCACCTGCCGAGTTATACAGGTTTAGCTTGTAATGCCTCACGAAGGTAGATACTGAAGGTAGATACTGAGGACCAAGTGGCAGTCTTGCAGAATGCTGCCACCAGGGTGGATTTGATTTAAATCAAACTGATTTAAATCATGATTTAAATCACGATTTAAATCACTAGTCGTTAAGGCTTGATTTAAATCATAGTTTTCTACATAAAGACTAATTCTTGCCGGTATAACTTTAATATGCAAGTAGATGCCTGCCTTACCGATAGGTAAAAGAACTTCATTAAAGTATTCCCAAACTGGGTCTCTTTTACGGCCTGCTGCCATTATAGGTTTTTTCCTCCAAGGAAAGAATGTGATAAACCTCAGGTCATACACACAAAAGATCCAAAGACTTGTGCAGTATTGTGCTCAAAAAGTTTCACTTTCATTTTGTACTGCTTGCCCCTCCCTCCTCACACTTAGTTTCTTCTTGTGCAGATCTATTCCACTCCAAACAATCAGAAAAATATTGTTTCTATTCACTGAACTTCTTGAAACTTAGCACTGGAGGGGTTGATTCTGTCTTCATAGGTTTGTAGAACAATAGGATTAAGGTCTTTTTCTCTACTCTGTTCATGTTATAACATTTTTGCTGTGAAGAAGAGGCATGTGATCTCTGCTGAGCTGACACAAATTCAGTTTTGAGAACTGCAAAACCAAGCATCTGTGATAATATCTTGTAGGCAGAGAAACTGCCCAATAATCTTACGAAAACCTCTGGAAGAGCATGACATTGTGAATGGATTAATGGAATTTATTTACCAAAAAAATTAAACATATACAGCCTTATTCTACATAATTAAAAACGAATCTTTATTTCATGATGGAATAACCTTTGGATGGTAATATATTTTCCTCAAAAAGCATTTTATTTAAAAAAATTCCGATTTAAATTTTAAAAATCCTATTTTTTTGATTTTTTTAAAAAAATCATTGATTTTTATCCACCCTGGCTGCCACCGACGAGTTGTTGTGCAGAGCTGCGTTAGTGGCTGCACTCCTGGTTGAATGAGTAGTGATTCCCCTGGGGATCCCTCTGTTGCTTGATCTGTAGGCTTCTACAATACAGGTCCTGATATTCCTCCCCAGTCATCACTGCTGACGTTTTCTTCCCAGCATTAGGAGGGTAAGTGTTAATGAAGAGGGAACCCGATTTTCTGATCAATTCTGTTCTGGTCAAATAAGCTTTGAGAATTCTCCGCACATCAAGAACGTGCCATTCCTTCTCCTTAGGGTGTGATGGACTGGGACGGAAGGAGGGGAGATTAATCTCCTGCACTCTATGAAATCTAGAGCTTGCCTTGGGTAGGAAGGTTGGATCCATACGAAGGACTATCTTATCTTTATGGAAGATGCAAGGGTTAGGTAGGTCGTGAGAGCCAGTTTGGTGTAGTGGTTAAGAGCACGGGACTCTAATCTGGAGAGCCGGGTTTGATTCCTCACTCCTTCACTTGAAGCCAGCTGGGTGACCTTGGGCTAGTCACAGCTCTCTGAAGCTCTCTCAGCCCCACCCACCTCACAGGGTGTTTTGTTGTGGGGATAATAATGACATACTTTGTAAACTGCTCTGAGTGAGCATTAAGTTGTCCTGAAGGGCGGTATATAAATCGAATGTTATTATTATTAGGTTTGATAGACAAGGCTTCAAGCTCTGAGATTCTCCTGGCCGAAGTGATCGCCACGAGGAAAATGGTCTTCAGCTTCAGTCATCTTAAAGATTGGTTCGAATGGAGGCCTAGTCAGGGCTGACAAGACAACATATAGACTCCAGGTAGGAGAAACCAGTGGACAATTGGTGGGCTTAACAAGGTGGCACCTCTCAAGAAACGTTGTACATGTGGGTGCTTGGACAGACAGAAAAACCCTCCAAAGGAGGAAGGATGGATGCCAGGGCTGCTACTCGTTTTCGCAGTGTGGCTGGCTTGAGGTCAGAGTCTAGCCCATCCTGAAGGAAACCACCGTGCCAAAACCTACACGGACAGAAATGACGTGCTTATCACCCTCCTGCCAGGAGAAGGCACAGCAGGCCCTTCCAGTGCAGATTGGACCCTGCAGAATCTGGACCTCAATATTTTCTACAGCTGGTAATGTACTTGGCGATTTCAGAGCGCCTCTTCAGGGCAACCTTCTCTCTCTTTTAAGACAAACTATGAGGGAAGAGATCTTTAGAGTTTTTGCCAATCCCAAACCAGAGACGATAGCGAGACAACATCTGCTCCCCTTCCCCCCCAACAGACAACACCGAACAGAGAAACAATGGCCCACCAAGGCAGCCCAAAGGTCCACGCTGGGCAGACCCGGGGGAAGGGGGAAGGTTCGGGGGATGGGAACTTCCTCCGAAAGTGAGGACAGAGAGGAGGGTGAGTTCCTCTCCTAGGAGGAGGAAGCAAAGATCACTGTCCCTGACCAAACCAACAAGTTGTTCAAAGCAGAGGGTTACCAATACTTATTGACCAAACCTCTGGCTGCCCTGGATTTGCAGGAGAATGCCAGAGGGGAAGAGGAAGACCCTAAGGCGGGCAAGACCTCCAGGCCCAAAGGATGTAGGGAATTCTTCCCCAGGGCTGATACTCCAGAGAGAGTTTTCCCATTCCCAGAGTACTTTGAGAGGCAATTGAAAGCTGGATGGGCTACCACTGTGGCCCGCCTTTTTGCGGCCTCTGCATCAGTGTGGTTCTAGGCCTCCGGGTAGAGAAGCGCTGCGGATCCTGTCTCCTGCTGCTTCCGTCGTCCTTCTTTGCAAATAGTACACGGCTCTAAGGCTGGAAAGTTGCTGGGATTCCGTTCCAGCCGGGAAGACAGGACAGTACTGAGGGGATCCGTATTCTCCATTGCAGATGCGACTGTACTATGGTTCTCCTCTTTGCTCTCCATAAAGCTCCCATCGGAGACCATGAGTTCCATGCCCCCTTGAGCTCACCGAGACAGAGGCAAGGAATAGAGAGGAGGGAGCAGACGGAGCAAGATAAGAAAAGGAAAAGAAAATAGAAAGAAACAAGGGAAGAGAAAGAGAAAGAAAAGCAGTACAAAGGATTGATGAGCAAGAGTGGCAGA
This sequence comes from Eublepharis macularius, assembly GCF_028583425.1. NCBI lineage: Eukaryota > Metazoa > Chordata > Lepidosauria > Squamata > Eublepharidae > Eublepharis > Eublepharis macularius. Next base: position 63,693,193 of record NC_072798.1, read on the forward strand.
GAAATCTGCCCCTGCAACTCCTCTCCCTGGAAGAAGGAAAGAACTGGGAAAGGGAGTATTCCAAGCACCAACAGGGAAGAGGAAGAAACTTAACTTTCTGCCTCCCTGATTGGGCAAAGGAAATAACCCAAGAGTGCCTCAGAGGAAGAACACAGATCTAGATATACAGGTATATCCGGGAAATGTAGCTTCAGCCTCTGTCTGGCTCCTTCCTGAGCTTTTCCTGCTTTTTTCCCCATGGGAAGGAGGGGGAGTGAGTGGCCAATCCATGCAGGCACTCTTCTTGCCTGCATGGTTTCTATGAGTGACACTGGTTCAGTTGGATTAAGTTGCAAGAGTGTCCCTTCTTTCAGTTTGTTTTGAATGGAATTCTGTTTTGACATGATTCTCTGGTTTGATGTTGGTCTCCCTTGGTTTATTTTGTTTCTTTTGCTTCATTTTGGTTTGGGTGGAAATCTGTTTTGACATGGATTTTTTGGGGATCCTTGAAACCCAGATACAGATTTTTTTTTTTGTGCACTCCTAGCACATTCAAAGTGTGGAGAAAAATAACTAGTTAGCATGAAAGAAAGCTATGTTTCTGAACCTCCAGGCTGGTAGAATATGAAGAGATGGAAGGATAAGATTCTTTTTAGCATCTGACAAGTACAAAATACTTGAGCTCAGAAGGCTTGGCAGCTCTATAGGATTTGTGATATACAAAAATTGTCAATCCGACCAGCTGAATTTTAGGACAAAACACACACTGCTTTAGCATAGAACGTAAGTGAAATTGCCTAAGGACAGAAAGAACTATTAGCCTTCCATTTTAAAACACCGCATTTTATGTAATGACTTTGAAACCAACAGCTGTATACACCTAATGCATAATTAGTACAGAATTAGTAGCCCTCTCATAAAAAGGGAGCTTTTAAAGAATTCGATAATTAGAAAATATTGTCATATGAATTACTACTCTGAGTAGAAACATTTCATCTACTTCAACTATAAAGAGTTACATTGATGGAAAGTCATACAAGGGGAAGGGAACACAGGACTGTATGTGAACTAGGGGATGATACAAGGATAACAACAACAAACAATTCGAACCCCATTTTAGTACAGCACAGTGACTTAGAAAGTCTCCAATTCAAATCTAACCTTTGGTAAGAACTGTTCTAAGCCCTAGTACTTCCCTCCCTCCACAATAATTGCATAATAATGTCCTACCTTACAGAGTTGTTGTAAGAATGGCAAGGTAATTATATGAAGGGCTTGAACATCCAAGAGCATTATGCTAATGTAAAATATTATTTTCAGAGCCTTTTGGCCATAGCAGTGAAAGCTTTAGTAAGCACTCTTGCATTTCTACTATATTGTATGTACTAAGCAGCTCTAATACAGTAGCAACTTAAGAACAAATGTATTGGTAGACCGGCATAACTGCCCTACCATTACACCAGATGCTGCCGTTACTGTGTAATAAGCCATTCTAAAACTCATGAACATCTCTATGATCAAAAGATATCATTTCCTATTTATACTCTAGAGTGATTGAATCTGTACTGTGTTTTTTTAAAAGTTGCCCTTAGTTTCAGAACATGTAACTTATTTGAAGAGTTAAGTACATATACTAGAAGAAAGAAGGGTTGGGGAGAAGGCCATGCAATGAATAAAAATATAGATATTACATTTCTATTTCATTACATACTTCATTAATCAGATTTACCAAGTGTTCTGACGACTAGATTTAAAAGCTTATTCACATTTACTTGTATGAGACAGGGCCAAAAAATATTTTGTATATGTGCTTAAGATACATGAAATGAATTCCATAATTGCTTAACCCGGCATCCACACACTTCAAGTGATGCTTCAGTCTTGAGAACAAAAAATGTACTCAACATCAAGTACCTTTTTCATCCAAATCTATTACCCAGGACTGAGTGGTGTATTTCTGCCATTTCTTCACTTACAGCAATTAAACAGGAATGTGCTTGCAGTACACAATGCACAGAGGGGGAAAAGATAGGTTTATGAAATAGTCAGAGAAGATGCAATTAAGGTAATATCGCTCCTGCTAAATTTCAGCACATTGTATTTAGTTTCGGTCTTCCATTGTTTATAACATGGCTAAAATTCAGAAAAGGGCAAAGTACATTATCTAGCCTGCAAAGATAAACTGCAAAAAATGTGTAGAATCATGAAGTAAAACATATAATGCAATTTGCTTTGTGTTTGCTTATAAGTGCAGACAATATGATTAAATGAAGCCAGCTAGCTCCCATAAAAAGGGAGGCTCTACTGTTAAAAAAATCTGTGGGGAGAGGGGTGAAAACCCCAAATTCAAAGTTTGTTTTTGCTGCTGCAACTAACTTTTAAACACTCTCCCTTTTAGTGAGGTTCTAACAAATCAAATTTAATGTTTTGAAGTCCGTATTAAACTGGTGTCTTATACTTTATGTTTGGCAATGTTAACAGCCCAATTTCTTATCAGGCAAGAGAAGCCAGGCTATACCAAAGTGACAAGACAGGCAATAAGCAGGCCTTCCTGTTGTGCAAATTGCACAGAAGCCACAGAAAGACACAGCATTACTTCAGGAGGCCTCAGCAGAACAAATATTCATCCTAGCAAGAGTGAAAGCAGCACAAACACTGATTTTTAGAAAGAGAGGCTCATTTGCCAGGATTGGTTGTTTTTCCTTAAAGAAAGTAAGAGAGTTCAGTATTATCTGCTGAAACAAATAAGCGTTCACTTCTAGATGCAGCATGCTAGATCATTTAATTGCCAGTTCCAGCTTTCTATACTGATTCCCCACTGTGCAAGAAAGCCTTTGTGTCGGATTCCCTTGATGTGAATGGCCTTTATTGACATTAGATGATGCTTTGCCCAATTCAGGACCTCTGATGCTATCCTGTTATGACTGAAGTTTTTTTGTTCATCTTCATGCAAAACAATCATATGTCAGATCACTACCAAGCACTAGTGCCTCCCCCCCCCCTCCCAACAATGAGCCAACATCATCTTTGCCTTTAAATATGCACCTATTTGTTTGTTTGGGCTATTTACTTTGATCCATTATAAGAGATCTTGCCAACAAGGCCTGTAAGACACAAATCAGCTTGCCTGAGTGCCATAAGCATCCCTAAACCAGCCTTCTAAGCACTGAAATTGGAGAATTCTAGAAGTCCCGAGGCACAGATTACTAAATGTCAACAGTACTATGCAGATATTTTCATTATTTCTATAGTGCCATTCATGTGTATACTGCTTTATTGAGTACAAAATGACTGCCCTCTGCCCTAAGAAATTTATAATCTAGAATTTTCTTGAAGGGAAACAATGAAGAAATGGATGGGAAGGAGGGTTTATTTCAGTTACATGTGCTTAGGCTTTCTTTTAAGAGGAGTCTGGGGTTAAGGTAGTATGTCAAAGGCTTCCTGGAGAAGACAGATTAGGAGCAGTGACAGAGGTGGCATCACACAGGTATTTCTGGTAAGCAGCTCCAGGCATAAGGGCAGAAAAGAAGAAAGGGCAGGCTCATTCAAAGGTCTCTTCATCCCTCAGACAACGGGGGAAGGAACCAAATGTCTACCATGGGAAGCAGTTGAGAATAGATGCATTGGAGTACAACAGGAGAAAGAGAAGAGGCAAGGCCGTGGAGGACGCTGAAGCTAAAGGAGTCTTTGCTATATTCAGGAACGGACCAAAAGCCAATGTATGGTTATAACTAGGGATTCATGATTTTGTTGGGCACTATTATAGGTTGCTATTACAACCAAAAATGCCCCCCAAAGTTCTATTCCCCTCATGTCATCTGTGCAGATGTTACTACAACATAAGAGAACTGCTCCACTGACCTTAGGCTAAAAAGTTATCCACAACATTTCCTGCAATTTGTTCTCAGGATGCATTTAAAACTGAACACTGATTTTAGTTCCATAATGATTTTAGTGTTTGGCCACAGTCCTTCCACAATATGGGGGAAGGTAGCTAAAATGGGCTTCTGTTTCTAAAAACTGGGAAACATGCAAATGCATAAATAAACAAAACCAAAATGCAGACTGAGCAGAGAGTTCATAACACACATTTTAAATACTTCTTGGCTAATATCTTATGAAATGCAAATACAATGCACAGTTCTTCCCATCCTCTGCATCTCCAAATTCGTATCGGAGCTTTAAGAAGCTGATGCTGGATGCTATGTGATCAGCATGGAGAGAATATCATTTGAAGGGCTGCAGTGGGGAGGGTGAGCCAGGAAGGTGCCATTTTCACACCAAAATTATTTCTTGCACTAGCAGAACCACCACTGATAAAATTTTGAATGCACCAGTACTGCAAACTGAACTGGCATATATTTTTATTCACTTCACCAGCAATAGCTCATGCATACCTCCTAGAGGAACAGATTTTCACAATGGTCTTTAAAAGTGAGAGACTGAATCTCATGAACTGGGAACATATGGAGATCACGGAATGGACCTCTTCCCTTCAACTTTTTGTGCAGTCCCCCAACGCAGCAGAACGTATCATGCAGGAGGGGTGCAGTAACAAAAGGGAACCTACACACATTCGAGTGAGTTCTTGTTCCATTCTAAGATCCAACAGATCTACGACTGCATGAGATTGAATCCCACTTCTGGTATCATAGAAAGCCTATACAAGAGGAGAGGTGGTGCCAACTCTACAAAGATATTCTTTACCCACTCTGCATCCCACTCTTCCCGAGTGTCCCTTGATCTTCAGGAACAGCTGGGGAGGGCAGGAAGAAGGGCCCATCAGCCCATCGTCTTCCTTTGGTAAGGAGATCACTGAACAGTTTATAAGACCAAAATTTGTAATCCAGCACTTTCTTTTTACTGATGCACCACACAGAATAGTTAACAGTCCACATGTGTAACAGAATAAGTGATTTATTCTATTCTGTCTTGGTCTTTGAACAAGTAATATTTGTTGGCACACAAAAACTAATTAAAGAGATTCAAAGAATCTTTGATACCATATCTTAAATTTACTCTCACACCAAAGCCTGGTTCATTTTTTGGCCACTATGGTGCTAGTTAAGTGAAGCTTTGGTCTTTGTTAATATACAATACAAAGTACAAGAGAGAGATTTGCACCATGGCAGTGCTAAATATTCAATAATTTAAAGCAATGTGGGTTTTAAAACAAAAGCTACTTTGAGTCTTATATGCATGAACTTGGTGAATTCTATACCCATTTGTAAGCGTCATTTTTATCCATACTTGGAAAGAACTGGGAGATGCTGGATTGTGAAATATCTTCATTAGCAACAGTTTTGGAGAAAAGGATCAAGGAAAGGGATTCTGTACGGACAGCAGCATAATAGCAGTGTGCTAGTTTAAGCAAGAGAAACTCAATTTTAATGATTTCAAGGAATCTTTGACAAATTAGATGAATATTTGAGATCCTAACATCAGAATCAAGCAGTTCAGCATAAGGATATTTTAATAAGACCTATAGTAGACTAAGCAGAAAAAACTGCTCTGAAAGACATCTTTGGTCGGGATATCTGAAGGACTGTCAGGTGGTCACCTGTCATACCCAACAAGATCCTGTGTATTGTTTGAGCTCTAATGTTATGGGTATAAAACTACAGACTGAAACTATTCCTTGACTGTGATGTGAAAGTATGTAAGGGGGGGGGGGCGCTGCCTCTACTGTTATCTGTGTGTTCTCTTAACTTCCTCTCTCGTTAGCCTGGGAAGAGATGCTTGCAAAGACCCTCACGGCCTTGAGACTTCTCATATATCAGCTCTGCTTTTCCCCACCTAGATGCTCCCTTTTGAATGTAGCTGAATGTTACCGTAAAGGGGCAGGGATCTGAGATTTCACCTGCGCTTACAATCTTATATAAGTCTTGTGCTTGTAGGGAAATGTTATTTCTGTCAAAAATGGAGTAAGATACTGAAACTGGTAGCTTATCAATAAAGTTCTTTAACTCATGAAGCGAAGTCTTTTGAGAGTTACCAGGCAGATCCTTACAGATTGACAGGAATCCTTCTCTCCTCAGGCCTGTGCAACTGTTGGACCCAGTGCCAAGGCTGCAGATGGGAACGAGGAGACCGGAGCTACTGCGAAGCCCAAGGAAAATGTTGAAGACCCCCCGCGAACCCATGTGGGCCTAACATACATGAGTTGGTGGAGGAAGGAATGAGACCAGTTACATCCACAGAAATCTAGGGAGGATGCAAGCCTATGTCTCTTGTCCTGTCTATTTTTATGCAGTTGATTTTATATTGGTGTTACCCACTCTGGATCCTGAAGTGGGAGAAAGGAAGCTATATAACTATTTTAAATACATAAATTTGTCATAGTTATTTTGTTATGTACTATAAAAATTCTTTTGACCAGAAGTAAATATTGCATTGTTGACAATTTCCTGGAAAACTGTATAATATTTGATAGTACAACTTGTCAAAAACTACATGATATCCCTTTTTACATCTGGAAAGCTCGCAAACACATTTTTATTGAAAAGGCTAAGATAGCAGGAAAGCACAACAGACTGGCCTGGACAATCACACATCTGCATCCTGCCTGCCCTCCATGTAAAGTACTCTAATATCAAGCTGCTAATGGTTCCCAAGCCATCAAAGCATTAGGTCAGTAGTAGAAACCCACAATTTAGGAGAAGTTGTTTCTGATACTTAAAGCAAAGCAGCACTTCAGACATTCTTACATATCATATGAATGGGTGAGGATCTACAAGCTATTAATAAGTACATCAGAGCACTATGAATGCCAGTACTTGAGATTTCAGGAATTAAGTTGCAACTGTGAACACTCTGCTGCCAAGGACTCCCAAAACACAGTAGTTTGGAGCTCAGCAGGTACAGGCATTGTAGCTATAAGCCAGCAACTTGAAGTCACAAATCAGCACTCAATTTGTATTTTTACGCTGGGACAGGCAATAGATGGCAGATTAGAAGTTACACATATTGTTCTATGATAGCAAATCTACAACTCTATTTTTGGACATAGTTTACCAGATGTGACTTAATAAAATCCTTCTATAGGAAAAGCACAGGAAGAGCATTTTGCTGTGGTGTTGAAGAAATGTTCTTTGATGCTTTTGCTGATCTTAGGACACGTTATTACCATCAACAGACTTCAAAATCCTAAAATCCACCTATAGGGGAAAAAGTCAGGAAGATGGTAAAACACACCTAATACAAGCTCTCCTGAAAGCATCTAGATTGCTTGATACAAATAAAATACTCCACTAAAATATCCACTAGTAATCAATACTCAGTCTTCTATCTGTTGTTGACTATTGCTACTATCCAAAAGAAAAGATATTTAACATCACTCGGATATGGAGTGGGCTGACTTTAACCACCAATACTTTAAAATGGTCAAAAATGTACAACCTTCAACACTGAAAATCTAACTAAAGTATGTGCAATGATCCTGAGTGTGCAATCAGGAACCAAATGCCCACCAGATAGTGGAAAGTGGTTCACCAAAAGATCAAGAATGAGTAGGTCCAGCAGGCAATATTACACTGCCTTATACCATAGGTAAAATCATATGAATGGTCAAACAGGAAACTGTTCAAATTTTGTTGGGCTATCCACAAAACTTAATAAATCAAAGAATCAACCCCTGTAATTCAGCATTAGACTAGTCTAATGAAAGCAAATGTGGTTGTGATGGTTTGATTTTTACCATGGAAATTTGTTTTCCATTGAACCTAATAACCAACTACAGACATTAAAAGAACCCAGCTTTATTTACCTAAGCAATGCTTATGTCTGTTATTTTGGTAGATATGTTTAAAAAACTTCCATGGAGAAATAGAACAATTTGTAAACCTGTCTGCTGTTTAGCTCTAAAAGCCATTAAATAAAATACACTGGGTTGAATTCTATTAACTCTGAATACAAGGGCACTCATGCAAGCACATCTTTCCTGCCTTTCCCACCAGCCACTAGTGAACGCCCCCAAAGGCGATGTTGGTGGTCAAGAAAGGCTCATGGAATAAATGCCTGAAGACTGGGGGTGGGGTGCTGGTAGAAGAGAAAGTAATTTTGTGCAGAGGTTTGAGAGGTTCTACTGGCACTGAGGGGAAGTGGAACAATTTCCCCCAATTTCTCCTCCTTACTATGCCCCCTCTGCCTTGAGGTAGTTTGACCATGAGATGCCACCTGCATCAGCTTTCTAAGAGTTGCAAAGATATGAAATTTTTGCACCAATATACCACTGCTTGTGTTTTGCATTATCCAGTCCATTATTTTGTCAATGAGATCATATACAGTTATTTTAATATATATTATTGTAAATACATAGCATTTGCTTCCCTTCCACTTTACATGGGCTGAATCCACACATAACGGCATAGTGCTAAACTGTTGGAATGCCAGTGTCTACCTAGCGCGATTTCTGACGTCATCGTGCCACGATGCTGCTCTCGTGACATGATGATGTCAGAAATCGCACCAGGAAGACGTTGGCATTCCGACAGTTTAGTGCTATGCATAAACATGTGGATTCAGCCATGGAGTTAAAAAGGTACATTCACAAGGAAATGAAAGACAAAGAGGAGTTGGTATTTTATCCCCAAAATATTCATCTCACTAGAGCTGAGGCTAATTATTGTCCCGGGAACAAGCTAAACATACAAGACATTATTGAACAATTTATTCATAAGCAAAATCTGAAAGAGTATCTTAACACAAGTTATATACAATTTGCATTGTTCCTTTAAGTAACTTTCAGCCTCCTATTAGGTAATTACTGTAGAAGTTGTAGCCTCAAAGACATTTCAATACGACCTCACAATGAACTGCAGAGAGCTTAAGCCCATAATCAGCAAAGCTACTGATTACATAAATCCACAGAAAACAAGGTCTCAGATAGTATTACTAAATTACTTTTAGCACACTTTCAGTTCACCAGATAGCCTATGTGTAGGGCTAGCATCTAAAAATCTGAAACTGGCATCTCAGGTCGACATTGACAATTTCTACTTACTTTCTGAGCCCTACTGCACTAGCTTACAGCTATACATAAAAAGCTGAATTCAGTGTCACTCACTGCCTAGCTCCTGGATTCAGTCATGATATGTAAAAAGGAGCTGGAAATAAAAAAAAAACAGCTGAAACATGAAAGGAAATGGGTACAATTCAAGCCTAGCATAAAGGAAAGAGCCCATCCAACAAGACTAAAGGTGCAGCAAGTGCTGGCAATGTGTAGGAGCAGTGGTGCCTGATGCATCCATGCCTTCCTTCTGAAAGTCAGAAATAGTTTGCTGACCTATAACCCCAGAGCTGGAAGAAAGGGATGTGTTTTAACATCATCATGTTTGGAACAATCTTTTCAGAGATCCTTTCACAGTACCCCACACTGTATGGCTATCATGAAATCTGTTCTAAGAGAAAAACTGGGGACAGGAAAGCAGCTGGTACTATGCTTTGGCACGTTTCTGTCAGTGTCTTAAGAAAGAAGTTGACATCCATATACTAGGAGTCCCATATGCTTTGACTGTCCTCTTATGCACATGTTTTGTCATATACCTTTGCCAAGTGGCTATGAAGTAAAATTAAGGTATCAGATACTGTATTTAAGTAAGCTACAAAGGGCATTAAGGTATCCAGTTCCAAAAAAGAATATTCATTCATTCTGGTTCCATATTTTTTATAATTAGCATTTGTATACACAAAGCACAACTGTCAATGATTCAACTACAGAGAAATTATTTTGGCACTGTAATAATATGAGCAGTGTTGCAACACAGGCCCAGTTTGGTGTAGTAGTTAAGAGTGCAGGACTCTAATCTGGAGAATTGGGCTTGATTCCCCACACCTCCACTTGAAACCAGCTGGGTGACCTTGGGTCAGTCACAGCTTCTAGGAGCTCTCTCAGCCCCACCCACCTCACAGGGCGATTGTTGTTACATACTTTGTAAACCGCTTTGAGTTGAGTGATAAATCATCCTGAAGGGCGGTATATAAATCAAATGTTATTATTATTATTAAGAAAGCAAGTACTATCAGAAAAGGCAAGGTATTATAAAGATAGCAAAAGACAGAATAAAATCAGTGTGTGTTTATATTCCTTAAGAAACTTTGAGAAACATCACTTTGCATACTGAGCCTTTCCTTTCATCTACTGACTCAGTCTGTTTTCTGTCCATGACATATCTCCCATAATTTTTATATTGCAATACTATTACAAGAACACAAACAAAAAGCATACTGCCAATACAGAAAATCCCTACAGGATTCTACAAAGTAGGTCCAAGGTGTAAACTTCTCATATAAGGCAAAAAGTCTTCAGGCAGGAAAGCCCCTTGCTGTAAAGAAAACCAGTATATACGTGATTGAATATAGCTGAGCTGTGTGCTGGAGCAGGTTCTTGATCTCTAGTATAGTTCTAGTATAAACAAGATTACTTTAATACTTACCTTGTGTAGTAGCTATAGAGCTCATACATGAACCTGCCTGCTTGCTCCTCCCTTCCTATATGCTATACCACAAGAAATTCAATCAACTCTTCTACTCTACATCCTTCAAACAAGCTTTTTGGTTCTAGCACTCTTTTTTACGTCTTATGTCACTTACCCCGGATAGACTGCTTCTAGATACTATTCTGTCATCTGCACTACTCCCCCGCCATATTCCTTGTATCTAGAGAGGTATCTGGAAAGGTGAAATCTCAGAAAAATAAAAAAGAAGTCTTGAGGATTCCCCCCTCTCCAATTTTTCCATTAAAAATTGAGAAGTTTGGGGAAACAATGTTTTGAAATGAGTTGTATGTTTTTCAATGCAAGGTTTTAATCAAAATGTGTAGCACATTATTATATAAAACAATCTACAACATTAAATAACAGTAATTCTATGTACAAAGTAGAGATACACAACACAATTTCAAGAATATGGCTTGAATCCTGACTAGTTTTTTCCATGGGGCAAGACTTCTTCCAGAGGAACAAGATTTTGGGACGGGATGGAGAAATTCTTGCACCCTCAGAAATGTTAGTCTGGATCCAACCCTATGTTTGTTGTTTAAACATGCATAATTTTGGATACTATTGATATGCTGTAACATGTTTGACAGCATCATTATATTGAAAAATTGAAATCTTTAATTAAGTTACATGTGCTCTGAAACTGACAATGTGATCCTTTTATCATTATCTAATAATAACATCTGAATTAATCTCTGCGAAGAAATATATAACTTATAAAATGTAAACTGGCCTAGATATTTCTTCCTCAAGTCCTCTCAAAAGCAACAGAACAACGGAATGTTCCAAAGTCTCAATTTGACCATTTCCACATTTAAACATTCTATCCAAATAAGGTATACCTGCATAATGGCCCTTAGTAACCATAGACAGAAAGGCATTTAGCTTCAAATACCTGAACATTGTAATTTTTCGTACACGTCTAAATTCTATAAGTATGCCAAACACTACAATTGTATCTGCTAACTAAGTTATAAGTGATATATCATGTGTTGTTAAAGCAGTTAAATAAATTACAATTCGGCAACCTTTATTGGCATTACATCCATGTTAACAGTTAAGTAAGTTTAGGTTTGACTGGAAAGTAAGTATTGCATATACTTCCACTTCATCCCTAACTGCTGAATTTTTCCTAAATAATATTAGAGGGGAGGGGGGGGGGTGTCAGTTTTTCATGGCTTCAAACTTTCCAGAGATTTCACATCTCTACTTGTCATCTGTTCATAAAGACAAGTCTCCAAACTAACAGTAATAACTATTTAGAATCAAAGTAGAAACCTTTGTCCCAAAGGACTTCCCCTTTCTTCATCTGGAAATGTCACTTTCCAGATTTTCCTCCTATATTATGAGGATCATTTTAATTACGCAGTTCAATATTTTAACTTGGCTCCAAGATCCTTGAAATGGTTACAGCTATCTACTCCTTTTCTTTCAGAGCTATGGCCACTTATGAATCTTCTACTCATACTTCTACATGCTGACAACCAGTGTGGTGTAGTGGCTAGATTGACAGACTAGGAACTGGGTAACCCAGGTTTGGTTCTCCGATCTGCCGTGGAAGTTTGCTGGGTTACACTTAGCCTAATCTACCTCACAGAGTTGTTGAGGGGGGCGGGATAGAAGAGGGTCTCCACTGGAGAGAAAGGAAAGGTATAAGTTTCAATAAATTTCAACCTTCCTATGGGTTACTTGTAGTACTTTGCTGCAACCTTCGTGGATATATCACAAATACAATTCTTATGTCAGTTCAGGGAAAAAAGGGATTGAACGAGAAAGCAAATTTGTAGACATTATGGGTATTCAAAGAATGCTATGCTCTTGCAGCAAACAATGGTATTCTTATAGCTGAAAACTCTGAGGAATCAAGGCAACAGATAAATTTAATATTAAAGATCCTACTTCTAAGATTTCTTCTTTAGCATATAAAAGAAGAACCCACCATCCTTCAGAAGGTAGCAAAATTTAGCCACAGTCACACACCCAGGGTACCTGCAGAAAATTTCAAAATTGTATTTGCATTACTGATAAGCATACATTATGGACTATTATGTTGGACTTCTTTAGATCAAAAATACTGTCCTCATCTGCCCTTTTGATGTAAAAATTGGTGATTCTCACTTCACTCTTCACCTTATACATGAATGGACCAGACATGTAAACAAATGTGGCTGTCTTAAACATCTGTAACTTGATTGAAGTGGCATTCAATTGCTCCTCAAGATCCCACATCAGTCATCTTCCAAAGACTTGTTAAATGTTTCCCCCTTAGCTTCATGTCATTTGCCTTCTTGTCTAACAAGCTAAAGATTCAGTCATTTGTTAAGCTTGGAGCAATGATAACAGATGAAGGGATCAAGGCATATTTTTTAGAAACTACTAAGTTGTACAATACTTTTTCAAATTAAGACCTTTTGATTATACTTCATCAAAACCAGGAATGTGTTCTCTCATTGGTAATGGGACTAATCTAGCTTAACTGGACTACAAACCACACAATTTATCATTAAACAAAGCAGCAAAAGTTCTACTTCTAAAAGTTAATTCACATCATAACCCAAACAAATCATGAAGAAAACATCATCTGTTAATGTATGATGTTTAGAACTATGTAATTAATTTTGAAGTCATTTGGCAATATTGCACAAAGCCTTCTTAAAGTAAAATCAGCTCCTCTTCCTCATGCTGCAATACTTCTAAGGCAACTACAAGATTCAAATATTCTCTCTTCAGAAAGGATTTGAATGTCCGACACACAACTGTGCATACATAGTCAGTAGAGATGCTGTCTCACTAAGCTGATATCGGCCTTGTGTCACATATACCACACAACTATATTGGCCCAAAGTAACAGTTAACTTTCAAACATACAATGGGAAATGCAAGCATTATGAGGAAAAGGATTTTAAGAAGCAATTTCTTCTGACCATTTTATAGTTCTTTGGATCTTATTTTAAATTATTTTTATTTTATAAAATTTCTATGCTGCCTTTCTGCCCTCATAAGGGCCACCGAGGAGGTCTAATAAATTAAAACATATATAATAAAATCACATTTCACAAACCATTTAAAAGTTTTCATTCTCTAGTGGAAGATGGCAACAGAAGGGAACAGGTGAATATCCAAGGGGAGAGTTCCAGAATTTTCGTACCATGACCAAAAAGGCCCTCTCTGAGGTTACCACACACAGAAGGTGGAGGCACCCAAAGCAGGGCTTCTGAAGATTACCATAGTGGTTGGGTATGTTAATAAGGGAGTAGGCAGTCATTAGGTGTGCTGGTCTCAAACCATTTATTGCTTTATTGGTGAATACCAACATCTTGAATTGTGACCAGAAACAGATTGACAGCCACTGTAAATGAGCCAAGAATAAAGTGACATGGTTCCTGCAACTTACTCCAGTCAACATTCTGGTTGCAACATTCTGCACCAATTTAAGTTTCCGAACACTTTTCAAGGGCAGCCCCACATAGTGCACATTGCAGCACTCAAATATAGCTGTGACCAGGACATGTACCACAGTGACCAGATCTTTTCTGCCTAGAAAAGGCTGCAGCTAGCTTCCCAGGTAAAGCTGGGAAAAGCATACCTGGTCACAGCTGCTGCCTGTTTATCCAGCAGCAGGTCTGTGTCCAAGAGCACCCCCAGACTATGAACCTGTTTTTTCAAGGGGAATGTAGCCCATCCAGAACAGGTCAACTTGAAATCCCTGTTTACATTACTTCTTTCTTATTGAGATTAACTTTCAGTTTATTAGCTTGCATCCACTCCAAAACTACCTCCAGGCACCAGTTCAGGGGGTTTGCACAACATACCTAAGATCAGCCAGAAAGGTGAGACAGAGCAGAGTGTTAACTGCATATTGGTGATAACTCAGCCTCAACCTCACCCAACAGTTCCATGAGATGTTGAAGAGCATAAGGGACAAGATGGGACCTTGCAGGACTCCACAGGCTAAAGGCCCGAAGGTGCTGAGCAGCAGTCTTCCCTCCCCCACCTCATGAAACCTACTTCCAGGTAGGACCAGAACCACCGCAAAATGGTGCTTTCCAATCCTAACTCTGAAAGGCAGTCCAGAAGAATACCATGATCGATGGTACTGAAAGCTGCTGAGAGGTCCAGGAGAATAAACAGAGTTGCACTCCCTCTGTCCATCTCCTGACACAGGTCATTCTGAGTGACCAAGGGTATTTCAGTCCCACCACCAAGCCTAAAACCAGTCTGGAAAGGATCTTATGAAACTCCAAAGAATATGGGGAGGGGGGAGACATGACTCAAAACATAATTAGCAATATAAAATATTTCACAGCCTATTATACCAGTAGTTCTAGATCCACCATACAGTATTTTTTCAGTCTTAAAACCCATTTTATCTAACATAGTTGGGTAAAGTTAATGAAAATACTTTGCTTGCGACTTATTTGAAATAATATCCTGCCTCATCTCCAGGGCAAATAATTGCTCACATTCGAAGTTTTTTTAAATATACACCCGCTTTGAACTGGCTTAGCCTCATGTCTTAAGTCTTTCATGGCTTCTGCAAAATATTCAGGCTGCGGCGCACCCTCAGGAAAAGAATGTCCTTCAGTTTGGGGCAATCAGATCTACTACGCACAGGTTATTGCTAGGAGTTTCTTTTAACGGTAAGGCTTAGATAAAGCAGTAGCTTACTGCTCAAGCTATCAAGGACTTTATAAATTCATGTCAACACAATAAAATATACCCAGAAGAGTACAGGAAGTTATGCAGGAAGCATAGGCCACCACTCTCCGAACTGCATTCAAAGATAATCCCATTTGGGGAGCTTGAGAAAAACCAAGCCTTGGAGTTATGAAAGCCTGAGTGATTAATTCAGACTTTGCAACTGAGACAAAACTGGTGAAGAACATTTCTAGGCATGACTGTATCCTGACTTTCTAGATATAGTGCTAGTTTCAGGAGCACCACAAGGCCACAATTCTGAAGTGACAGGAGAGTGGATTTCTCATTTCACCTCCAGGTTCAGAAGACTTTACAATCACCGTTACTTCAAACTTGTATGGATTTAGCTTCTCAGACAGGAAGTTAGGCAAATATTGAATTGGGACAGGTCAACTAGAAACTATACAACCAACAAGAAGCTGAAGAATGCAACATCAGCAGCATGCAAGCAAAGAGACTTAAAACCCACAATAGATCATAAGTATGATTACTTGGCAGATGGCATCTAACAACCACTGCTATTTTGAAAAGTTAACCTCACTAAATTAAGCTAACCCAAGCGCAATGCAGTAGTCCCTCACTGCCACTGCCTGCAGTCTCAGCCACAACTCAATGGAAAAAGCACCCATTAATTTTAGTGTACTCTACTTCCAAGCAAAGATTCAGGGAACTAAAAATGCCTTGTCTATTAGGATGTCTAATTTTCCATAAAGATTATTTCTTAAAGGCCTTTTGACAGCAGAAGAAACTTCATTCTCAATTTTTCCTCTTTTATTTTGCCCATTTTGCTCTCAGTTCCTCTAGGCACTAAACCCCATCAGCCAAGTCTGTCACCAGCACCCCTTCAAAACGGGCACTTTCCTTCGAGGTTTGTGTGTCCAAATCCGACCCGGCTGCTACAGAAGAGCAACGCCCGGCCAAAGGGAAGGAAGGAGCGCAGCCTCGGCGCCTCTTCAACTCAAAAGGCCGGTTCGGCGTTGCCCACTCCTGGGGGGCAAGGGACGGACCCCGGCAGGAGGCTGGGAAGCGGAAGAGGCCTAGCGTCACCTGAAGGGCGGCCGCCCAGCTTCCCGCTGGGGCGGAGAATGGAAACAGTGAGCCGCTTCGATCCAGCCGGACTAGGCGGGGCTGCGGCTCCCCACAGAGGCCGACGCCACCGGAGTCCAGCCGGCGAGAACTTTCTTCGGGGCGGGAGAGCGGGCAGGCGGGATTCCCCTCACCCTCCCGGGCGAGTCCCGAGCGCGGGCGCCTGCGGCCGAGGGGCTCCAACTTTCCCCTCCCGCTCTAACTTCTCCCCGGGAGGCGGCCGACGGGGGAGGGGGCCGCGCTGGAGCGGCTGGTCAGGGCAGCCCGGCTTCTCTCCGCGAAGGGGAGCGGCCGCGCTCCGTTCCGCCTCCGCCATGTTCGAGAGCCTCGTCCCGCCTGCAGGGCGCCGCCTCCCGCTCGCGGCCCCCCTCGCCGCCGCCGCCGCGCCTGCCGAGCCACCTGTGTCAGACCCTGCTCCGTGCCATGGCAGCGCCCGCGCCGCACAGCTTCCCTGTCCGTCCTTCCTTCCAACGCCCAGGTGCCGGGCCCAGGTGCCCGCCCAGCCTTAGCCGCGTCTACCTACCGGACGGCGCTGCCGCTCCCCCAGTCCGCTCGTCCGTCCGTTCGCCCGCCGCCTCCTCCCGGGCTCTGCGCACACGCCCTCCCTCTTTCGCTGCCGCTGGCTGGGCGAGGCTTGGAGCCGCCGCCGTGACGCTGCACGCCCAGCCTCGCTTTGGCTTCCCTTGCTCAGTCCGGCGGCGGGGAAGGGGAGGGGACAGAGCGCGTGTGGCGGGGGGAGGGGGTGACCTCTCCGCTGTGCTCGCTGCGCGCAGGCGCCTGGCTCAGCCCGGAGACACTGCAGCCTCCCCCCGCCCTTGCGCAGGGCCCCATCCTGCCGCAGCAGCCCAGAGAGGCAGGGAGGTGGCTCGGCGCGCCTCTCCGCCCGCAGAAAAAAGGAGGAAGTAACTCACAAAGGCGCGCGCCGTCTCTCGCGACGCTAGCCCGGGCGGATCTGGCGCGAGGGAGCGAGTGCGGCCGCCTCCGCGCCTTTAGTTTTAAGTAACGGTCCAGGGGCGCCCGTCAAGACGAAGAGCCTGGGCAATCCTAAACAGCCCGTTGATTTCCGTGCGTTTGGCCTGCAGCCACTCTGTTTAGGGTTGCCCTGGAACTAGTCCACCATAAGCTTTTGTGTCAGAGCTCACCCCCTCGGATGCGTGTTTTAGTTAAGACTTTATTAGGTAGAGAAAATGGTCTTGGAACTTGACGGGGCTTACTTGAGAATAAAATGTGTTGGTTCGGGCTGTGAATAATGAACGGTCGTTTTAGTCAAGACCCGACCCGCCGTGGTGTTTCATAACACTGGACACTGTTCACGCCACAGCTATGCTCTTCCTGCGTCCCCACCCAGTTTTGCTAACCACATGTCAGGATCCTCGCCTTGGATGCCATTCCTTCTACAGCCTTCCAGAGGGGTAGCCTGCGCAAAACTCTGCAACAATAGGCCGGCCGTTCTTTCCTTTTAAATCCGAGGGAAAGGCACTCCTTTTGCATCGAATAATAATGTTGTGCAGCTTGGTCCTTCTCTGTAGAAAGAGGAACTAATTCGAGTTTGGAGTACCGTGTGAAGAGCTCGTTTAACCTCTCCCGCCCATAGTAGTAAGTTTTGTGCACTCCTTAAAATAGAGGGCATCAGTAGAGATCCAACCAAAGTTAGTCGTGACTAAATCCCATTGAAAACATTGAAGGGGCTTAATCTTAACTAATTCTAACTGGATGGGGGAGCTGATGTGTAATCGGCAGGAAGTTGCAATGGCGATGACACGTCTAGGAAAGAGAATGGGTGTGGGGAAAGTGAGGCAGATCTTAGCAAAAGTTTCATTCCCCCCTCCCCATCCTTGCTATTTTGAATTACCTCAGCATAACGCTGTCCTCTTCGTGTTTAACTCAGAGCAGCGATAAGCCCACGTCGTTGTTGTCTGCTTGTAGCTGCTCTATTCTCTTCCCAGGGGCGACTTTTCCGATCCTTGCACTTAATTTACCTGTGGCCTGGAGACAATGTCAACTCACCCCTACTTTGCCAACGTGAAAGGTGGGTGGGAGAAAAATAAGGCCGTTCATAAATAGACGTGTATGAGTGCAACTGGCTATACACACTGATACACAAAAGTCGTTCGATTTCAGACAGAAGGAGTGTTATATGTGTGCAGATAATAGTGCTTGTCTTTCTTGCTTTGCTGCTCCTGAAGTGTGAGCAAAGGCCAGGAGGGGTGTGGTTGATAAGTAGGATTGCCAACAGGCCTGGAGAAAAATGTCCTGGGCCTTTAATAGAGGCATAAAATGTGGGAGTGGATATCTGAAGCTTTTCTTGGCATGGAGGTAAATAGTCCATCAAACCGCTATTAAAGGTACAGGGCATTTTTTCCCTCCAAGGAGTTGGTGAACTTTTTAGGGTTGGGGTGGAACCTGGAGTTTTCCCAGAATTATAACCAAACTACAAACTACAAATATAAGTTCTCCTGAGGGAAACATAGTTTAGGACTCATCGAAATCCTAGCATGCAGTGAGTGCATGCACTGGGACTTTCATTTTTTCCTATGGTCTACCATAGAGACTAGGAAAAATTGGTAGTCAGTTGTGAAGACATGAAAGAATAGAAGCCAGTTGGGGATTGAGAGATGGATGGGACTGACATCTTCCTTTGTGTCTTCAAGATTGGATTTTTCTCTTTAACACTGAAGATGGCTTTGAGAGGGTTTTTAATAGGTTGAGTTATGAGACTGGACATTTAAATTTTGAATTTTGGTGGATCTTATAGGAAGGGGAGGAGTTGGAGGAGCTGACCTTTGACCTGGATGTGACATAGCATCGCACTTCAGCTGAGCTCTCTCTCTTCCTCAGGAGCTGCCCCCACATCTGTACTAATTTCCCAAGGCAGAGTTGGTAACTGCACTTTCAACACTGGTTTGAATCTTCTGAAGCTTTCACTTGTGGGGAAGGGGAAATCTCCACACAGTAGCTACCTTTCCTTGAGGCTGTTGGTCCTGTATCCCATAAGGGGAGCAAAGTATGAGAATTTCACTGTGGATAGTGAGCAAGGTCTACCCTTTTAGTGCACACCATTTTGCACAGCTTTTCAGCAGTCCAAGCATTAGTTGTATGAAAACCTTGTTGTAATGTCAGATGCCCATGCATCTGACGAAGAGAGTTGTGGCTCTCGAAACCTTATGCTACAGTAAACTTGGTTAGTCTTACAGGTGCTACTGGACTCTGCTATTTTGTTGTAATGTGTGCATTTGCTTGGATGGTGAGGATTCCCACTGGCATCTTAACTGAATATTTACTCATTTCCACAATTAAGTCTTTCTTCAACTATAATAAAGTATGATTTTTTTATTTAATAAGGGGATTAAATTAGGATTTAGAACATCAATGATTCTTTCTGAGCCTCCAGATGTTGATTATCTAAGAATAATTGCACCTTCCTCTAGTTCAAATGTGAATATTGTCTTTGCTGGGATGAAAGCAATGCTAGATAAAAATAATATTAATGCAAGACTTCTGATGCAACGTACACTATATCACAGTCTCATATTCTATAGCAATTAGCATAAAGTAAAAACTAGCTCCCTGTTGTGTAGTAAGAATCACTAACAGGAATCACTAACTTAGATCTCTACACACAAACATACACTTAAAAATTGAAAACATCCACCTTTATTGCATTTTCTCCAATCCTGGTATATACTCAAAATCATTTAATATGATTTACTTACTCCTTAATATCATTTAAGCTAAGAGTTGGCTGGCTCTAGACTTGTTTGGTGTATTTTTTAAAAAAAACTTAAGACTTTCCAGTGCTCCATCCTGTGTATGCTATATTTTTTAAAATCAAAGGTGCATATTGATGAAACACATAAGAAATAGCCCTGCCTGATCACGTCAACATGCACCTAAATGGCAATTCTATGCATTGAAATCAGTGGAGTAACTCAGCATAGGATTGCATGGCCAATCTAGTAACTTTTGGAAGAATCTCAGCAGCCAGAAATTGGCCTCTGATGAACTACATCCTAGCTTCTGCCCAACCGTGATTGAAGCCCATTGCGGCACTCACAAACAGAGTAGTTAGAGAGTGGATCTTTTATGCCTTCTCAGTTCATGCTTAGTGGGGGTTCTTACCCGAATTAGTCATTCTGAATACTAAATTGATGAGGGGTAGGTAGTCCAAGAAAATAAGAAAATCCAGCAGATACATTTTCTGCTACACTGAGATGTGGTGATGGGACAATTTCATATCTTTAATTATTATATGTGTTAGATAATCTTTAAACGCACAAGAAAACCATTGGAAGGGAAGCTGAATATACCATGTAATACTGTGATGCCTGGTTGTGTGTATGCAAAGGTGATTAAATGCATACATGTTAAATTATTTTTGTAGGCATGCTGTTAGAGCATGGGCATCATTTGTGGTTTATGCACAGGTAAGGACTTTTAATCTAATGGATTCTGTGTTACTTTCTCCTTATAGCTAAAAGTGACTATCAGTGACTTTCTAAAGGATTTACATATTGATGAAACCTCAATAGTTAGATGCCAATATATGTAGAAGGCTTAATATACAAGATATATTTCTACTCCTCTGTTTGAAGGGTATTTATTTATAACCAAGAATAGGTTAGCACCTGCCAACTCTCCCTATGGCTTTGATAATGGAAGCTAAAACTGTTTAATGAAAAGTTGTGTTCATGATCAAGTTTGGGAACTGATTCAAAAGACAGTTCCTCAACAATCCTGATCTCAATGAAGAAAGGAGCTCTCAGCCAGAGGCAGTATTGGAAAACGCTTTCAGAATTACTGGTAAGAGATTTTTTTTCTTTTCAGAAAACACACTACTTTGGTTCTGGGATCAAGTGCCAATATCGGCATACAAACATATTAGCTGTTTGCAGATTTGCCATGGACACTGATGGAAACCTAGGACAACAAAGGCACTATTGTGTTTTATTTTTTTTTTATTTTGCGGACAAGAAAGTTGTACTTTGGACCACTTAATTCTGCTTTAGTCTAATCTGTGTTACATAAGGATGTTCAAGACCTCAGTTCACAGATACACCAAAATGTCTCTTAACAAAAATGTATTTCCCTGGATTTGCATCTCATTTTAACAATGATTAGCACTGTAGCTCATTAGTTTTTACAGTTTAGCATGATATCAGTGGTGATAGTATACATAAACTGAAGATTTCAAAGTGTTAAATCTTTTTTGAGACAAGAGTTCAGATCCAGTTCTATCAGTACACTTAAGAACAAAAAATTACTGCTGTGGTTGTTAAACTGGATATTCAGCTGGAACCAGATATATTTATAATAGTCATCTTCCTTTAGAAATCAGATATTTGATGACCTATTGGTGAATAGTCTTTTCTTACCAAGACGTTCTAAAGTGAGAGACACATTTCATGCTAACATAGCTGCTCTCAGCTTGTATTTAGTCACTCTGAAAAAACTCCTTATACGATTCAGACCTTATGCAAATATGCAGAAAGTGATATGGTAAAGCTGACGCAATGCCAAGGCTAAAGAGCTATTAACTGGAAAATGAGTCCCTGAAAAACACTGTCCCATACAAGCATAGAAAGCTCTTAGACTGCTAGTCAAGGTGTACTTGACCCAATATTCCTCTGTACCAAAGGAGATCCCAGTGATATGAGAGTCTTAACAAATGACATTTTCTCCATCACATGACTCCCAGATTGTATTTCCAGTTCTGTAAATCTTGATTCTGTAGTTAAGACTTCCTCTAACACCAAACAAGAGGCTTGGCTCTGAGCTCATCAGCTTTTCCCCTTCTCAAGATCAGGAAAAATAAAATGTTTTATATTCTATTATTCTCCTATGCCTATATATCTGAAGTTTCCCAATACTCATTTCTTGCTGCATTCCACTATGCTGTGGATTCTGAGTTTCAGCTTCCTTGCTGTATTCAGTCTTCCCTTGCAGATACATGTCTTTTCCTGGACTTTCATCTACTCTTTTACTTAGAGTCTTTGCTGAGGTCTGCAGGCAGCACCCTTCACGGAATTCCAAGCTCCTGGTTTGTGTAGGTCTAGGGTCTACTTGGATTATCAGCTGTCCAGGGGTTTTGAATCTCTATCCAGATAGTTCCCCCCATTCAGGATCTGATTATGAAAAGTCATGTAACCTTTCTCTGCTGCTGCTCCTCTAGAATCCCCATTCCTTTCTCTGCAAAATACATTGCAAGAGTATTTGAGAGTCTAAGGAATCCTTACAGTTATTGTGAGCATTCTAGTATTCGGGACTATTTACATGCCAAATATTATTCTAACCGGTGAGTGTGTTTCATATCATGTTCAATAAAACTGTATCTTTTTCAAAATTCCAGACCCCAGAATTCTCCAACTTGCCTGGGAGCTTCATCCCTTTATTAAAATGATCCCTTGAGGGATTTATGTGTAAATTCAGCCCCTATGTATGCTAGGTGTTAGAACCTAAGCCTGCAATTTCTTTAGAAGAATAAAGAGGGGGTATCATTCTTATGCTTGGCTTCCCCAAGAGAATCTGGACCAAATTGGAAAATGGCCTCATATTTTTTTTAAAAAGATACATAAGATCAGTTGCTGAGGCCTTGCTCTGTTTTCCCTCGTTAGCCAAGGTGAGAGTAATAAGAGTTTTTTAGTTATGGCCTCAGAGTCTGCCTGCTTTTGGCCTTCTAAAAAACCTTTTAAATCTGCTTTATTCCCAAATGCAGGGTTTAAAAAAAAAAAAGATTGATCTTCAGGTACAGGATTATTTTTCCTTTACCAACTTTTGTTGACTTCTAGCTTGTACTGATTTTTACACTTGCTGGTTTATTGCTTTTATTAATACACTTTTATGTCATTTTCCTTTCTATAGTTTTTTTTACTCAGTTATATTTAACTGATGTTAAGGTGCTGCTGTTCTGTTTCATAGATTGCATTATATGTTTTTAAGTCATATTTTTTATGCTGAGTTGAGTTAGTAGCAAGATGAAGTAGACATTTTCTAGATGAATAAATAAGTAAAATCAGCCAGTGGCTTGATTCAGATGTCATGCTCAACTGGGTTTAAGGAAGTGCAAAATCATGACATTGCGTGGTCTGTGCTGAGTTAGAGAGTGAGGTCCAAGCACTGTTGTGCGTATAATTATTATGTTCTACCTTAAAATGGCAAATCATGAAGTGTAGATACTATCTCATTTGTAAGGGCCAATTATATGAGTCTTTATATTGGAGAGACGGATTTTTAAATGGCGCTAGAAAAAAAAATCAGAGGCTCTCCTTATTGTAATTAATGACAGGGAATTTTATAGAACAAGAGGAAATTGCAGTGTGTGATGAGACGAAGGAGTGTGTGAATCCAGGAACTGGTATTACATGGGAACAAGCTTGTGGTTTGAAAGGCTCTCACAGAGCAATCCTAAGCAGAGTTCCAATGCAGTGCTAAACAGAA
Organism: Eublepharis macularius; assembly: GCF_028583425.1. Taxonomy (NCBI): domain Eukaryota; kingdom Metazoa; phylum Chordata; class Lepidosauria; order Squamata; family Eublepharidae; genus Eublepharis; species Eublepharis macularius. The sequence goes on from NC_072798.1 coordinate 63,716,886, forward strand.
CCACACCTTTCTTTTTTTTTTTGTAATATTTTTTATTTTTCAATATCTAACATACAACTACTACATACATACATACATACCCTACAAAACAGTAACTACAAAAGACTACAATAACACAAGGGATAGGAAAGAGGAGAGAAAAAAGAGAGAGGGAGGGAGGGGTGGAAAAAGGGGAAGGTACCCTACAAACACTAAACACTAAACACTACATTTCTGTTTTCCCTTCATACTGCCATTATTCAAAAGTTAAAGCTTTATATTATATTGATGGAGTGGTTGACCTTACTAAATGCAAATTACAATTTAATTTCAAGTTAAATTTTTCTTCCCCTCCTGGGTCCCGGACGCAGTTCTCTCTGAGCAGCTGCAGCCACAGTGCTCGTTTCCTCCCCCTCCCCCTCAGACTTCTCCTTTTCGTCTTGCTTGGTGCACTGGAATTCTGGGTTCCTGTCCTCAAAATCCCTTAGTTGATCTTCTGATAATATCTTAAAGGCTTGATCTTTATGGGTGAACCAGATTCCTTCCGGGAATAACCATTTGTACTTTATTCCACGTTCTCTCAGAAGAGCTGCGAACTTTTTATACTTAAAACGTCTTTTCCGGACTAGAAATGGGACGTCTTTCAATATCTTAATTTTGTTGCCCAAGAAGTCCAAATCCGCATTGTATGAATTGTATAGGATAGTGTCCCGGATCCTCTTAGATGAAAAATCGATGATGATCTCGCGCGGCAACTGACGCTTCATTGCATATTTTGAAGTAGCCCGACGGGCTTCCAAAATGGCGCTTTTTACTTCTTCTTTAGTTGCCCTCGCGGGTGTCGCCAATAGTTCCGAGACAAGACCCCGTAAATCCTCGTTTTCCTCCTCTTTCACATTCTGGAGGCGCAAAATTGTCTGTAGAACCACACCTTTCTAAAGCCATTGAAGTAAATGGGCTTAGAAGGATGCAGGGCTTTTTTTCTGGGAAAAAAGGTGGTGGGAGCACAAAGCGTGCGTGCACAGCCAGAAACACACAATAACGTCACTTCCGGGAAGTGACATCACTTCCAGAAGTGACCTTGTTTCCTGGAAGTGACCTCATTCCAGGAAGCAAGGTCATCATGCAGGGTGCAGCCACCCCCCGGAGTGCTCCGTCAATTTGGGTCCGCTCGCCTCCCCGCCCGTTACCTGGCAGCAGTGTTTCCTCTAAGCGGTGCAGTGTTGTGAGCCAGAAATCTCAAAGAGAAAGGAAGGGAGAGAGGGAAGGAGAGAGAAGGAGGGAGGGAAAGGCCAGGAAAGAGGCTGGGGAAGCAGGCGGCCCAGGAGAAGCTCCACCCAGGGAGACGGCCCACGGGTCTTTGGACGCCGGGGCCTGGACCACCAGTCACGTGATCTTTCAGATCTCAAATCCGGGGAGATCCCACTGAAAAAAAGCCCTGGAAGCATGTAACTCTTCTTAGAAGGGTGTGAGTCTGCACTGTAAGAAACCCAAAGCCCAATGAGCTTGGGGGTTCAAGGGCAATAGCCCATGGATTATATAGGGCTAAAAGATAGAAGCTACATAAGCATGACTGCGTGTTTGGAGCTCTTCAGATTTGTAACCAAAAGCCTAATGACAAAAGAAGGATGACCTCCTCATAAATGCTTTTTTCTTTGTTAACATGAAGTAGACAAATTGAAACAAGAAAGGTCACATGTATTATGAATGCAGGAAATGCTGATGTCTTATTAGGCAAATTAGGTGTTTGCAAAATAGAAAAGCTCTTAAAAGAAGTATAATCTTTCATTGTCCCTCTGGGACAAACAATTGGAGAGCTCATCATTGCGGTCATGCAAATCAAACCCCAGGAGAAAGGTTTCATGCAGTGAGAAAGCAACATTTCAACTGGCTAATCAAGAAGACCCGTAATGATGAAATATGATTAAAGTGACTTAGCAGAAACTACCAGCTGAACAAAAGGAAGATGAGCCGGATCAAGGAACCGTATGTGTAAAAGTCTTGTGCCTAAGGAAGCAGTATTATTGTACTTCTGTCTGGATGGCACAGCAATAATATCCAGATTGAATGATTGGTATATTAAAATCTTTTTTTCTCTATCAGATGTTCACATACAATCTGTAAGATCTGTTTCTTGTATCTTCACTAGATTTGTTTTTCTTATAGTACTTTAGTTAAAAAACACAGCTATTTGTATTTATACATTTAATAACACATTTGGGAAGAAAAATTCTTAGACTAAACCTTGGGCAAAATGAGCTATAAGCATATTAGAATACTAACTAATTGCCTTCTCGTTGTTACTGTGTGATTTCTTTCCTATCTAATTTTGCCTTCAAAAATGTCTTCCTTTGCTCTGGTTTATTTTAGCTACCAACTTCTCATCTGTCAAAGTTTGCCAGGTTGCTGCTATTAATTTCTTCATCCAGCATTCATATACATTCTTCTTCGTCTCTTCCTTCTCCTGTATGTAATTTTTTGCCATAATGTAAGTCTGCAAATGGAAAACATCATTTATAATTAACATAATTTATCAGTTTCTCTTTAAGGAATTTAAAATTCCTTCTTTGGGACAAAGAGAGGTGAGATCTGTTGAAAATGAGTGTTTTTTCTCACTCTGTTTGTATCACTCAGTCCTTTGAACTAATATTTTAAAATGCAAGTAGGATATATTTGCACAGTTTTGTACTTTGACCTGCCTCCAACTTATTAATAGAAGCCAGGACTATTAAAATCTGTTCATTACTCTCTGAGTTCAAACTATTTTTCCAAAAAGTTTTTCCAGAATTACAATTACGTTAAAAGATTATAATGGATCTGAAGCTAACTCAAGAGAAAAATGTAAACAAAAGTGAGAATAAATAAACAACTTGCTAAAAATAGAGACACACATAGTGCTTGATCCCACAATAAATTTAGGAACACTAACGGAAACTGGAGGCCTGAAAGGGAGAGAACTTTGTAGAGTATTTCTCAGCCTTTACCTCTTTTTTAAAAGAATCTATCCTTACAATACATTTTTACTAGTCAGTTTTCAGCATTAATTCTTTCATCACTGCCCTTGAATTCTTCCAAAAGTGCCATTTTATAATGCTGAACATTGGATATGTGATTTCCATTTTGACCATCTGTTCTTTCATCCTCCTGTTTGCATTTTGAAAATATCTTAACATTTCTAATTACAGTGACTTCCCATCACTGATATGCAACAATTAATGAATAATTATTGATTAGTTCTGTATATAATAATGCTAAATTTCTTCATAATAATTTTAACCATAATAATTTTAACCAAAATTTCAATAGATTCAGTTCCTATGTAGTCAATATCTTTCAGTTATATCAAACTTCTTATAGTCAATTAAATCAGACTGGCCATATGTGTGTGTAATGTATTTAAATTAGTTCCAATTATAGGTTTGGATCCCCTGGAAAATTTCCATTCACTTAGGGGATTTTCACCTGTTCCCTACTTCTGCTGCAAACCTCCACGACCCCTCCCCCATGCTCTTCCTGGAGGTCCCCTGTCCCTCATGAATTGCATTTTAGGGATCATTTTGGGCTATAGCAGCAAGAGGGGAGGTGAGAAAGATTGATGCTACTTTAAATAATTAATTCTCCTACAGTCCACCTTTGATTCCAATTAAATAAATGTATATACTAGATCAGTATCTTCAAGTCAATTCTGATTATTCGTAATCAGTTCCCCTGCAATCATTTAAATCAGTTTGTGCATAATAAAAAAAATGGAGGAGGCAGCACAATGGAGGGAGTGCACTTCTGTTCCCTTCCCTTTGTGGCCATTCTTGCTGCTCAACAGCACTTGGGAGAGCCTCGGGGGGGGGGGTGAGTTCTTTCACCCACATCTATTACCACTTTGACAGTTCATTGAGGGGTTTCCAGCCAATTCCTGCAGTTTTGCCCAGGCTTCCAATCACAGACTGTCCTGATGAGGTGGTGGACAGAGCTACCCAGTGCTCAGGTGGTCCCATGGTCAAGCCTAGGGCCTAGTCTGTTCTGGCTCCCCCCTTTTATCTGTAGGAACACATGGGTGCAGGTCATTGGTTAATCACTTTGTCACAACTTTGCAGTGGGCAGTTTGGGGCATTGGCTGGATCCATCTATGGGGAGACAGTGCCTGTGTCTGTCTCACCCAATTTTGGTGGTCCCCTTAAAGGATCTTGGAGGGAGCCATTCAGGGACGTGCTCAACTTGGGGGCTTCACTCCCAGGTGGCAGGAAACCACACAGTGGCTTGTGTTCACAAGTGGGATCTCGTTTCCTGCCATCCTGTGGTGGTCTCCCAGCAGGCAGGCCAGGAGGTTCTCTGATGCTTGATCTATGCTCTGTGCTGCATCAGGGCTTCAATGGTTGTAATCAATAAAGTTGTGGCTGTGTTTCATTCCTGCAGTATGTGGTGGTGGTTTTGCCCTCCTTCACCTCCTGCGTCTTCTCTTTGCTCCAGGATTGCAAATGATGATTTTCTTCATTGTGTTCAACCATTCTTTGTCCATCATTTTATCAGTTCACTAGGAACATGATCAATCACTTTTAAATGAATTAGTTCATGCAAGAGTCTCCCAATCATTCTGTATGTATGTAATCAGTTGATTGAATTTGTTAGTAATCAGTTTATAGTTTGGATCCCACCCTTGTTTTTTGCTGGAAGAAGAGAGGACATTGGTTGCTGATTTCCCCCTTTCCCTGTGCATACTTCCCCATTGCACCGGGCACTGTTCCTTGAGTCCCTGATAGTGAGGGCTTCATTTGTGCCAAAGGGACACAGTCAGCTGCAGCAGGAGAGGAAAGGCAGGTAAGTTCAGTTTATTGCCTTACACTTCTTTTGATCCAAGCTAACATCTTCAGTTTATATTCCTGGAATAAGGCAAAAATTATGTGGGGACTAAGAAGTTAATCTTGCCACACTGAATTAGTATTGTTAAGAGAGATTCTCTTTAATTCCTCTTTACCCAATTTCTCCCTGAAATTTAACAATCCATTTCCATTTTCCTCTTTAGGAATTTGGAATGTATTTCAAATTAATTCTGTTTTGATCAAAAGAGAAATTGCAAGAGAGGACGGGCAGGAAGGGAGGTTCTGCCAAATGTCAGAATGTGTCTCTGCAGATGCTCAGATGCAAGTAGTGTCTTCTCAACCTGTCCTCTCCTTCACACCCTCAGGTTCTGCACATAATGCACCCACCCACCCACACATACACAAGGGCAGAAGTTACCAAAAGGTACATAGAGGTAACATAAAACTACAAAGAGAATTCAAAAGAGAAGTTAAAGTGAACTTCTTCTTTAAGAAGAGAATACTAATATATAGCTAAAAAGTGAATTTTGGAAAAAGAAATTCCACTTCCCACATTAACATTGAAATGTGTAATACTTTGAGCGGAACTACAAGTGACAAAAGGCACAGGTTGGACACTTGTCAGCTTCCCTCAAGTTTTGATGGGAAATGTAGGCATCCTAGTCTTGCAGCTTGGCTCTCTGACTGCTGTCCAATGGACTTTTCAACTGTCACTTGTCCAACATTCCACCAAGCTGCCTACATTTCCCATCAAAACTTGAGGGAAGCTGACAAGTGTCCAACCTGTGCCTTTTGTCACTTGTAGTTCCGCTATCAGTTGTGAAAGGTGTGTACCTTCAGAAAAATGTTAAACGTCTATGAGTGGCAGAGGATAGATTGCAGTGGGAACAAGTGAGTGCTCCATCAGCTGCTGCTTCCGTCACTCACTTATGGGATAAGAGGGCCCTTGAGGCTGTCAGCACCTTGAGGGCTGTGGCTTTTGGGTACTTCCCATTCTTCCCCATAACGATTTTGCCATAATCATGGTGGGAGTGAGAAGAACAGGAGAGATTATGGAGAGACCAGGAAGCAGTCTGTTAGTCACTGCCTCTGCCATGCTCCTGTGGGACCAGAAAACACTTGCTCCAGTTCAGAGCTGAGAGGGCCGCAATATCTTGCAAGAGAGGGGATTTCTGTTTTCCTCCCCCTAACGTTGCTGAGGCCATGCCTTTCCGATTGTACCAAGTACGGAGCATGATCTGAGAGGGCATACACAAAGGGGCACAGGATGATTGTAAGGGAGAAGTATTTTATATCAAACTTCAAAATGATGAAACATTTCTTTTTTAAAAAATAAACAATTGGGCCACTAAAACTGCCATTCTAAGCAGAGTTATGCCCTTCAAAGTCTAGTGAAGTCACTAGCGTTACAAGGGTGTAACTCTGCTTAGGATGGCATTCTAAAAGAATCATGGACTGATCTCTGGTTTCAAAACAACTTTCTGATTAAACAAATCTTACATGCTTCTCATTTGACAGGACTCATCACCTTCCTTCTCCTGCGACTCCTGGAGGAAGGAAATTCCAAATGTGGAAAACGTCTTTTAATAAGGTGTCTTCATATGGCCTTGCCATAAGAATTTGGAACCCTGAGAGCCCACACAAGATTTCTGTTGACCCTGGGAAAGAGGCAGTGGCAGAGGTGTGGAGAGTCCAACTCTTTGATTGTCTCTGGCATACCTCCACATTTTCTGGATGGCCCTGCAACTGACAGAGCAAAATTTATGCCAGTTATAGTAGGACTGTGACATTTGAAAAACATAATGCCACGATCCAGGAAAATGATTCTTAAACAGCCAATAAAACAGAAATCAAAAAGTCATTGTGTGTGTGTGTGTGAATTAGAAAAAGGAAACCTAAAGAGCTGCTCTCATAAGTTTAAATGTCATTCTGAAGAGAGATCAAGTTACTCAGTATTGTCAGGGTAAGCAGAATATAACAAAAGGAACTGGCAAGAGTACCGCTGCAGTACGCTTTATTGTACAAAGAAGCCAGTGCTGTCATTTTGAGATCACGTAGATGAATTTCTTACACAAGCTGATGCGAGCGCCTGACTGTATGAAGTCAATGCTGTTCCTTTCTTTTATAAGACTAAAGAATCTGGGATGGCATTTCATACACATTGATACCTTGAAGAAAATTATTGAACGGTCTATTCATCTGGTTGCAGCAGAAAGTTGTGTGGGATCCCTTCATAACAAAAGGCAGTTAACACTATTGCATATCATAGCTCAGAGTTAGTATTTTATTAGCTAATGGTCATAAACCACACTGTGTAACAGTCTGCCTCTTGGCAAATAAACCAAGAACCATTTGTCCCTTTTCCTCAGTCCTTTGAATCATCACATAGTTCTTCCAATTTGTGGCATAAGCTGATGTTACTGATTCAAATCAGTAGCATCAGTGTCAGCAAATTAGCATTTTTTTCTCTTCTGCTTGCCTGTGTAGGGGATTTCAAGGTAGATATTGCTGGTTAGTTTCCTTTCTTAAAAAGGGCTTATGGTATCATTATAAAAATCTGTTTATAAATGTACAGGTTGAAAAAAGAACGATGAAGATGCTGCTGACATGAGCCAGCCCTCATCTGTCACAACACACCTCCTTAATTGGGTATCAGAAGATGAGTTTATCATTTACAACTTCCCACACTGTCCTTTTCATGAACAGCACCAAGCAGGAAAGAGCCAGAACTTCCTCCAATCACATTCTCCTCCCTGGTGACCGTAGTTTTGACACCCAGGATCCTACAATCCTCTGACACTGAGAATCAGAGTAGTGTCATTTTTTCCATTTAATATTCCTTTAATCTTATAATCTGATGGCAGCCTTCCAGAACACCTCATTGGAACTTCCAGGTACACTGGGAAAAGGAGCCCTGGGTGAAGCCCTGCAGAGATTCCGAACTGCTTGATTGGCTGTCCAGACTTTGTTGCTAACAAGCCTCCACTTTGGATGTTTTCTCTTTGCCTGCTCCTGCCCTAGTTCTGATTCCAGGACAAGCATTCCTCTGTGTATCACACTGGGTCGAGAAGGAGGGTTTCTAGCCATTTCTGTGGCAAAAGGCAGAGTGAATAGGCCTGGACATAACTCAGTCAGGCTAAGTGGAGTATTAATATTGTATCCAAGAAAGGCAATGCCTTGTTTGGTATCCTGCCATCAGATCAAGGTCATTAATCAAGGTCTTGCACTAATTAATCAGTGTGCCATTAGCCACAAAACAAACCTGCCAAAGAAACAAGGTCTCTCCAGTAATCATTTCCCACCAAAAGTTTCTTGCTTCAGGTTGATAATTTGGAATTGCCTACCAAAGCTTTATCTGCTGATCAGACAAAGATTGCCCTTCCCTGCCTGGAAAACTTTAGGGGGAGGTTCACCAACACCCTAAACTGTCCACTCCTCCCTCTCAACAAGCCAGGTGGCCTACCTGAAATCCATTTTTGCCTTTTCAAACCTGGAAAGAAAAGTGTGGGGTTTTTTTTTACACTTTTGAACCTGGCTGCTTGTCCTATAGTTGGGACCAGAATCTGTTTCCAAAGTGTTTGTGTTCTATAGGACACCTGTTCTGGACACAGGTCACATATCCCTGCTTTTCTCTTTAGGATTATTTTTTGGATTATTTGTTGCATTGATTCTGTTTTTACTCTTTCCAAATTCTCAGTATTCCTTTGAAACTTGTAGAGATGCCTTCCTCCTTTGATCCAGTATTGCCATTGTGTCAGTTATTGTCCAGATTGGGGATGCTTCTTTAGGTCAGGTGTAAATGTTAACCTATTCACTCCTTTAGTTTTGAGCGAGAGACAGCAGAAGCAAGGTTTTCTTCCTTATGCTTGGGCAATTTTTGTTGGAATTTGGGCTTGGATTGGAAAGCAGGCTACATTCACACTGAGTACATGTGTCTTTCTGACCGTACATGGTAAAAGTCTTGTCCCTTAATGAAAGTCACAGTAGTTCAGGGTGCAACTAGATGTGAAATAGGAAATGTGTGGTTAGCATCTCCTTTAAATATTAATTGGCAGGATTATGGAATTGCTTTGAAGGTGCTTCAGGATGGGATATTTAACTCTTTCCTCCCAGACCGTTCCCATTAAAAAAACCCCAAAGAAAATCCTAATCACAGTTCCATATCACATCCACTTTGACCTTCAAAGCAGATAGGTTAAAGTTTTCCTTGACAAATACAGGCTTCAGTTGCTGCCTAGCTCTGCTGATGGTTTCTTGGCTATAGGAATCTTAATAGCCTATATCATGCTTCTGACCATACTTGTCTGTGAACAGCCCTCTTGTTTTGAACTTGCTTGAACTTAATGTAGCCAAGGATAAAATCCTCTCTTTCTAAGCCTCCACCTACCGTCCTTCCTATTAAAAAACTGTACGTTCACTAGCCAAGCAGGTTTCAAATGACTACTCAAATGATTCTGGGAGGTCTCACAATCTGAAAAGAACGAAGAGCCTTGCTTTAGACATCATGTTTCACGAAATACAACTTTTCTGTCTGCTCTAGTAAGGAGTAGAGATGGGCACGAACCGGGAAAAAACTGAACCGTGGTTCATGGTTCATCAAATTTCACGAACCATGAACCACGAACTTTCACAAACCTGCACCTGGTTCGCATACCGGTTCGTTTGGTTCGTGAAAATGTCACATCCAGGTCAGAAAAGCATCACTTCTGGGTCAGCAGAAGGTCACTTCCGAGCCAGCAGAAGTTCACTTCCGGGTCAGCAGAAGGTCTGTAGGAAGTCCATGCCCTGTTGCCTAGGAAATTGATTGATTGGCACTAGGTTGTCTGCATTGACAAACCAAAAAATGAACCAAATGAACCAGCCTAAAGTTTGTGGTGGTTTGTCAGAAATAGGATCTGATGAACCTCTGGTTCGCGAACCATGAACCAGCCTGGTCCGTGCTTAATTTTGGTTCATATTTCGGTTTGTGCCCATCTCTAGTAAGGAGATGCACAAGCTGTTGCTGCACTGAGAGGCTGCACATCTCGATTTCCTACAAAATGGAGATGAGAATGAATAGAAAGCAGTAGGCAGTTCTTCCTGTTTCCTTTGCATGGTTGAAATGCCCAACGCCATTCATTATTGAATTGAGTGATACGGTCCCCACCATGCTTAACTAAATGATATCTTGAAAACTGTTATAGAAGCATGAAGGTGTGAAACTATCGTTAGGAAAGTGGTTACCAAAAAAAAAAAGAGAGAAGAAACAAATCCCAGACAAAATGTAAAACCAAAATCTAGGTAGTATCGTAACATTCTATGCATGTAACACAGAGTTCATCTTCGTTCTTCTGTGCCTCCACACATGGGGACTGCGCAGGCGCAGGCCAGCCGCCGGAGAATTTTCTAGAGCTTCCATGGCTCCGAAGGGGCCGTTTGTCGCGCGCCTCAGCGACCGTTTTCCCGCCCAAACGGTCACGTGATCCTCCAGCGACCAACGGCCCCTTCCCTCAGTTCTCTTCTTGCCGCCGCTTGGAGAGAACGTGAGCTTCGTTGCTCTGTGCTTTGTGCTTTTTTCTGACTTCTGACTGATCTTTGGCTTTTTGACTTTGGACTTCGGACCTCGACTAATCTTCGGCTTACTGATTTGGACTTTGACTGGACTCGGTAAATACGACCCGGATTGTTTGACCTCTCTCTAGCGTGCCCCTGAAGATGGCCTCAAAGGCTCTCTTTAAGCATTGCTTGCAATGCCACACGAAAATGGCCAAGACCGATGGCCATGAACTGTGCCTGTTTTGTTTGGGGGAGACCCATAACGTGTCGGCCTGTAAGATTTGCCAGGGCTTCACCAGCAAGGCCCGGCAGGAGTGCAAGGCCCGACTGAACTCCTCCCTGTGGCAGAAGGTCATGTCCGGAGGCGCCCCGTTACCTTCCCCCAAGGCTGGCCCTAGCCCCTCTGCCGAACGGCAATCAAGAGCTGGCTCAGTGGCCTCCGCGAGGTCGGGGTCGAAACCGCGTCCCCCGAGTGCCTCGGCGTCGAGAGCGGCCTCTCCAGCGCAGGGACCGGTGCGGCCGCCCCGTAGCGCGTCGTCCACCAGGTCGGATCCGAGACCGACATCGGAACCGAGGATCCGGGTACCGAGTCCCCGATCGGAACCGACGACCGGATCGATTCCGATGAAGTCTAAGAGGTCGAAGCCGAGGTCCCCTTCGAAGGCGAGGAGCGCGTTGGTTCCGAGGTCTTCTTCGGAACCGGCGAAGAAGAAGAAGAAGACCAAACATCATCGGTCGCCGCGTCCCGCTCCTCAGGAGGAGGTCATCGTGCTTCCTCACACACCTTCCCCTCATCTGGGCTCCCCCGAGCCAGAGGACATCTCCGGGCCGGGGCCGGATCCGATGGCCTTCGAGACGGTGCCCGCAGAGTTCTCGTCGGGGCCGGAGCCGAGCCCTCACCGTCGGAGCCGACCATCGCCTGCTCTTCGGTCGCCGAGGCTGGAACCGAGCCCGTCTCCTCGTCGGAGCCGTCCATCCCCTGCCCGTCCATCTCCACCTGCTGCCGGTCGTGAGCGACGTCGGTCTGGGGACAGTGTCCGATCAGCCCGGTCCACTGCGTCCCAACATCGACAGGCCTCCTACCTCCCCTCGCCATACCGTTGTCAGTGGGAAGGGGCACCTGCCGGTTTCTCCAGGTCGGAACCGGGGCCATCGACGTCAAGGCCGGCGTGGGCTCCCCCTCCACTCCAGGTTCCGGAATCCCAGCTCGGTTCCGATGAGGAGGATGTGGAGAGCTTTGGCGGCTACCAGTCGGAGTCCTGGTCCGAACCGTCGCCGGCTGAGGAGCTAGTGCCATCTGCGGACTCGCCATTCGAGGACCTCCGCATCTACGCCGACCAGATGGCAAGGATGGCCAAGGCTCTCGAGATGGATATCTCTTCAGCAGTCCCCCAGACCAAGGACAAGCTCCTCAAGCGTATCTATGGGGATAATCCGGCGTCCGTTGGCTTCCCCATGCTCGAGGGTATTGAGGAGATTGTGGAGAAGGTGTGGCAGGTGCCCTGTGATCAGCCTCCAACATCCAAGCGCATCGAGCAGCTTTACAAGATCAAGCAGGGCACCTGGCCGGCGTTGGTGAAGCACCCTCCACCTTCCTCCTTGGTGACAGAGGAGTTCAACCCCCGACGATCAGGTCACTCCTCGGTGCCTGCCGATAAAGAGGGCAAGAAGCTTGATGCCATGGGCAGGCGCCAGTACATTGTAGCTTCGCTGGGTCTGAGGATTGCCAACTACCAGACCATCATGGCAGGGTACCAACTGTACCTCTGGGAGAAGTTGGCGTCCTATACCCGAGACCTCCCACCTGAGCAGAAGGCTGTGGTGTCCCTGCTGCAAACAGAGGCTGTCCGGCTGTCAAAACAGCAAATGAATGCTGGGAGCCACGCTGCTGACACTGCTGCTAGAGGGATGGCTTCGGCGGTAGTCCTCAGGCGCCACTCTTGGTTGCGGTCGACGGCCCTGTCCCAGGAGGTGCGTTCCAGGGTGGAGAGCATGCCCTTTGAAGGGGACTCGCTGTTCTCCAAGTCCACTGATGAGACCCTGAAGAAGAAAAAGGAGGACAGGCAGACGGCGCGGTCTTTGGGTCTGGCTCCAGCGGACAAGCCCTCCTCCAGGTCACGGTACGCTCCCCGGTCCGGCCCTTACCACTACCAGGGCAGATACCAACAGCAGCGGCCGGGCTACCAAGAGTATCCTGCCTACCAGAAGCGGCCTTACCCTCCCGCACAACAGCAGAGGAGGCGTCGGCCCTTCAAGCCTCGTCCGGCACAACAACCGGCCCAGCAGAAAGATCAGCAGGGCGCCGGGAGGCAGTACTGACAGGTCACGCCAGCCGTATCCCCGAACTTTTCGGACAGACTGAGTCCACTCCTCTCTGAGTGGGAGTCAATAGCATCTGACTCATGGGTCTTAACGATTGTTGAACTGGGATACGGGCTGGAGTTTGTTGAGCTGCCTAGATGCAGTTCACCCCTGATAGCTGTCAATAACACTATGGCCGAGCTGGATGCGGAGATCGTGTCGCTCTTGGCCAAGGGTGCTGTGGAAGAATTGCCCTATGAGGATTCTGTACAGGGTTTCTTCTCTAGGTTCTTCCTGGTCCCCAAGAAGGATGGGGGCTTACATCCCATTTTAGATCTGAGGGGCCTTAATGCCTTCCTCAAGGTGGCCAAATTCAAAATGGTTACGTTGGCGGCTGTGATCGCCTTGCTGAAACAGGGTGATTGGTTTGCGGTTCTTGACTTAAAAGACGCATACTTTCACGTGAGCATACGGAAGGAGCACAGGAAATACCTGAGCTTTGTTTACCGGCAAAGGGTTTTCCGGTATAAGGTGCTCCCCTTTGGCCTTTCCACTGCCCCACGAGTGTTCACTAAATGTGTGGCCCCTGTGGTTTCCTTCCTACGGGAAGAAGGCTGTACCATCTTTCCGTACCTCGATGACTGGCTCATCGTGGCTGAATGGGAGTCTAGGCTAGTGCAAGACATTGGCTTGGTACTTAGCACTTGCCAACGCCTGGGGCTCCTGGTGAACTTTGAGAAATCCAAACTGGTGCCCAACTGCAAGGTGTCCTACATTGGTGCACTTTTAGACTCTGTGGAGGGTAAGGCTCTGCTCCCTTTGGAGAGGGCTCGGTCCCTAAGGGGTCTAGTGTCCATGTTTAAAAGGAACCGATTCCAGTCTGTGCGCACTATCCAGTGCTTGCTAGGGCATATGGCAGCGGCCACCTCTGTGGTGCCTTTCGCTAGGCTGCGTATGCGCCCGCTCCAGAATTGGTTTGTGCGGAGGTACGATGCTCTGCTGCACCCTCCGTCCCTCAAATTCTCTATCCCGAGGGTCATCCTCTCCTCCTTGGACTGGTGGCTGTCTGATGACAACTTGTTTAGAGGGACCCCCTTTGGGTATCAGCACCATGACGTCACGGTTACCACTGATGCCTCTCTGTTGGGATGGGGGGCTTACTGTGGTGATGTGTCTGTGCAAGATGTCTGGTCTGAGAGGGAAAAGACCCTCCATATCAATGTGCTGGAACTAAGAGCCATTCGTTTCGCACTTGTGTCTCTTACAGCACTGCTGAGAAATCGTCAGGTCTTGGTGCAGACGGACAACACGACTGCCATGTACTACGTGAATCAGCAGGGGGGCACAGTGTCCATGGCCCTGTGCCGGGAAGCCACACTCACTTGGCAGTGGGCTATCAGGAACGGCGTGTCGCTCCGTGCTATACACGTGGCTGGGTCAGACAATGCCCGGGCAGATGCCCTCAGCAGGGTCCCCTTGCTGGACCACGAGTGGGAACTGAACGTAGAGTGCGTTGGGCCGATCTTCCAGATGTGGGGTCATCCAGTGATAGACGTGTTCGCCACTGCGGCGACCACCAAGGCCCACACGTTCTGTTCCAGGGCAGGGAGCGACCCCCTCTCTATTGGGGATGCCTTCCAGTTTACGTGGACGCAGGGCTTGCACTACATGTTTCCTCCGTTCCCCTTGATTCCCAGGGTCCTGTGCAAGATAGAGGAGGACGGGACGGACTGCATCCTGGTGGCCCCCTTCTGGCCACGGCAGGTTTGGTTCCCAAAGCTCCTGCGGATGTCCCAACGGACATATGTGAGTCTGCCCCCTCGGCAAGACCTTCTCCTAAACGGGAGCCTGGTCCACCACGATCCCAGGAAGCTGCACCTAACGGCTTGGCGGATCGTTCCTCCCCGATAGGTTTTACTGACGAGGTACAGAGGGTCCTCCTGAATGCTCGTCGGCCATCCACTAGGTGCGCTTATGCGGCCAAGTGGCGCAGGTTTGAGCTCTGGGCACTTGCCAGAGGAGTGGTGCCTGGCGGCAGTCCCTTGGGGGTTGTGTTCGAGTAGTTGTGCCACTTGCGTGGCCTGGGCTTGAAGGTGTCCTCCCTCAAGGTCCACCTGGCAGCAATATCAGCTGCTCACACCCGAGTTGAGGGTGCTACGGTGTTTTCTCACCCACAATCCCGCCAGTTCCTTAAGGGCATGTACAATCTTTACCCACCTGTGTCGGCGCCAGTGCCTCAGTGGTCACTGTCCTTGGTGCTCTCACGTCTCATGTTGCCTCCATTTGAACCAATGGCTACCTGCCCCTTGGATATATTATCCTACAAGGTGGCGTTCTTGGTGGCCGTCACATCGGCCAGAAGGGTCAGTGAGCTGTCTGCACTGCGGTCTGACCCTCCCTTTCTTGTGTTTCATCCCAACAAGGTGGTCCTGCGTCCCTGCCTCGGGTTCCTGCCCAAGGTGGTGTCCGCCTTCCACCTCTCGCAGGATATCTCACTGCCTGCATTCTTTCCTCAACCTTCCTCTAAGGGGGAAAAGGCCCTTCATTCCCTAGACTTGAAGAGGGCCCTAGCCTATTACCTGGATAGGACAAGGGAATTCCGCACCTGTCCTCACCTGTTTGTATGTTTTGGGGCCAAGGACAAGGGTAACAGGGCTTCCTCACAGACCCTGTCTAGGTGGATTGTGACGGCCATTAGCAAGGCCTATTCCCTGGCAGGGGTGGCTTGCCCGCTTCATGTCAGAGCCCACTCCACGCGGTCCCAAGCATCCTCTTCGGCACTCCTCAGGGGGGTGCCCCTGGTTAACATTTGTAAAGCGGCCACATGGTCCTCTGCAGACACCTTTGTCAGGCATTACGCCGTTGATGTCAATGCGGAGCAGGATGTATCTGTGGCCAAGGCTGTCTTACACTCCCTTTTTTCCTGAAGAAGTTTTGGGATGACTTTCTTGGCGTACCTGCTGGGTACCCTTGAGTGGAAGAGTGTATATATGTACCTTGGGGTGTATATATATGTAAATATTGAGTATTTATGTGTCCTTACACAGTTTTTTACATAGATGTATATATGCATATCTATTTATTGTTGTTCTTGTTTGTTCAATAAAATTGTGTTGGACTTCACCCCCGCCTTCCTTATTGTGTGAAGCTTGGTACACTCCCATGTGTGGAGGCACAGAAGAACGAAGATGAAAACAGGGTTAACATACCTGTAACTTATGTTCATCGAGTTCTTCTGTGCTGACACACAACCCTCCCTCCTACCCCGCTGTGAATTCCAATGCACAATGATGTGATGGCTGTAACGGAAATTGGTGTTTTTAAGGTGTTATGGCTGAAGTGTGTTGGTCAAGCGGCGGCAAGGGAGAACTGAGGGAAGGGGCCGTTGGTCGCTGGAGGATCACGTGACCGTTTGGGCGGGAAAACGGTCGCTGAGGCGCGCGACAAACGGCCCCTTCGGAGCCATGGAAGCTCTAGAAAATTCTCCGGCGGCTGGCCTGCGCCTGCGCAGTCCCCATGTGTGTCAGCACAGAAGAACTCGATGAACATAAGTTACAGGTATGTTAACCCTGTTTTTTTCAGCATTCTTCTCTGTTTCTGCAACTGCTTCCAACCCCTGGAAAGATTATCTCCAGGGTCATGGAGCCTGTGTAGAGGAATAGCTGTGTGGGTTGAAGGAAGGCTGGAGTGTGAAAGGTCAAGGATTGAAATTGCTATCCCTTCCACAAGCACAACTTATTCTGAGGAAAGGGATTGATTTCATTCCCTTCTCTGTCCTCACTCCCACCCACTGACCTACACAGCTGTTCCTCCCCAAGGATCCAGCAATTCCAAGAACAAACTTTCTGGGAATCAAAAAGAACTGCAGAAAAAAAGAACATGGGAAAACCTCATCCTAGTACCTCAGCATTCTACCACTTCATTCCTGCTTCAGGGCCGAATCCAGCGATCTTTTTCAGTCAGTCCAGTTCTCCTCACAACAACCCCAGTACCATATTACCTTTGTCCATGGAGGTCCCATGACCCACAGCATGGCATTTTTTTGGTAGTCACAGGGTACACTTCATTCCTTATTCATCAGCCAAACAGCTTATTCTACTGACCCACCCATTTCTTCATTACTAGGTCCCCCTCAAACTGCTACTTTAATTATCGTGGATAGGGAAAGATGATACTTTGTTCTCTGCGAGTCTCTCTACACAAGAAGTCTCAGCGGCGTGTTCATCAAGTACAAGAAGATGCAGTGCTAGCTGGGAAGCATAGTTTAAAAAGAAAGAGCCAACGTAGGTTGCCTCCCTGAAGGCTCTATCAGTTTCACCTCTCCAGTTTAAAACTGTGTGGGATTGCAACCAGAGGACAGTGAGGAATGGAAATGGGCTGGAGCTGCCTTCCTGAGCTGGGCTTGGATGTGGAGAGGTTATAACAGGCTGAAGTTTCTCTTCTGGCATTTCACAGCCCCTTCACACAGCTCCCGTGTATAGCAAAGCCTTTGCCCTGCTGCTGGCTCTGTCTTTTTAAACCACCCTTCCCAGCTACCATTGCATCTCCCAATACGTGTCCTTTGTGTCAGATGTCTTGTGTAGAGAGACTCTGAAAGTAGTGTGATGGAGGGAAGCATTATTGCCTAAGGTACACTCATCCATCTTACTATTGCCCCTGCTAAAAAGGTTTTGGACACTGAAGAAATTAATTTATAATGAGTATGGACAATGATATCTCTTGTCACAAAACATCCAGGTCTTAAAACCCATTGTCTATCTCTAGTTCCAGGGTTTAAAAAATATTTTGTGATTGCTGCTTAAAGAAAAATTCACAGGAAAAATTAACATCTACTCACTGAAGAAAATTTTCACTCCTAGTGATACTCCATTGGAGTATTTAATCAAGAAAACAGTGATTTAGCATAAAGTTTGTCACAACAGATACAGAACTTTAATATTTTTACTAGTTAAAAGCTTTTTAAAATTTCCCCATATGCTTATAATTGCAACTTAATGTAAAAGTAAATGTAAATCAGGATTCCATACTAATTTCTCACTGTATAACTTTACAGATTTTTTTTTTGCAGTAACTTAGGATAAAAAAGCAAACTCTAGTATGGCAGCTGAGCTGACAAGAGTATGATGAAAATGAATAGAAACGTGTTTAATGCACATCTTTCATTTGAAATAGCTCAAATGCATGATTGATTTAATTATATGCCCAGCTTGACTTGAGAAGTGATCAGCTTGAACCTCAGGTTTGCTAAAATATGGCAAGTGACTGCCTATATTAGAGATACGACTGTGCTACTGGCGAGGGAAATACTTCTCTTGTTGCAGAGGGGAGGAAACAATTATCAGTAAAGAGAGAGGCTCAGGATTCAGATTTAGAGCCAGAATTTAATACTCCTAAATTCAGGAATTAACTGAATCCAGATTTTGATGTAGGCCTTCATAGAAAATTATTAAGGGGAAAAAAAACTAGCTGTCCAGCCTTATTACTCCCCAGCACAATGGGATATATTTCCATGGCAACACTCCCTAAATTCCATAGCAACATTAATCTGGTTATGTGCCACGAAACCCATTTTATAGGGTAAATGGGGATCTCAACTTTCACTCTTACTCTTCCACTGAAACCCCAGTAAAACTAAAACTCCCAATGGAAGTTCTCACCAGTGTAAGATGAGAAGATGATTATTTTACAATAACGACTGCGCTATGAACGAGGAAGGAGATGAAGTTAGTAGAACTGTGATTAAAACTTTGAGGAACGTCTCAACTGAGGTGAAACATACGGGCCTGAAGAAATATCAGTGCGGCCCCCACATCCTGCTCTTCTTCCTGCTGTATTACTGTTTGATCTTGGCCACCATTGTTTCTGAAGCTAATATGGTATTGCACATACTACTCTGGATAAAACCATTTTTCATGTATGTTTTAGCTTTTGGGCTTTGTCCTTGAGTTGGAATTTGTTTTCAGGAAAACAAAGCCAATAAAGTAAAGGAAAATGTTATGTAAAGTCAATGATAAATTGAAATAATGCTCCATGTTGCATTTGCACAGAAAATCACAGTAACAATTAATGAGTGTTGCTGTTTCAAAAATTCTTTGAAATATTATTTAAGTTTAGAAGAGAAAGCCATCTATAGGTGGTCAAGTATAGTATGCAAGTTGTTGAGGGAGATGAATGAAGCAGGCCACGCCTCTTTTAAGTACAGTCTCTGGTGCCTATGGAGTCAGACAGGCTATATGGCAGTTATCAGTAAGTACTTTTGTCATGTATTGTCGAAGGCTTTCATGGCCGGAGAACGATGGTTGTTGTGGGTTTTCCGGGCTGTATTGCCGTGGTCTTGGCATTGTAGTTCCTGACGTTTCGCCAGCAGCTGTGGCTGGCATCTTCAGAGGTGTAGCACCAAAAGACACTGAGAGATCTCTGTCTTTTGGTGCTACACCTCTGAAGATGCCAGCCACAGCTGCTGGCGAAACGTCAGGAACTACAATGCCAAGACCACGGCAATACAGCCCAGAAAACCCACAACAACCATACTTTTGTCATGTTTACCACTGGCTTTCAGGAATAGGATCATTATATTTTTAATAAATGAAAACTTAACTTCAAATAGTGAAATGAATAGCAAAGTTTGAACTAAGCAGTACTGAATTATTGTTATATGTTCTTTAAAGTTGTCAGCTCACCAAAAGAATGTAGTTATAGAAGGTCAAAGAAGTACAACAGACAACCTAGTTATTCTATAGTGCCCATTAACTGTAAATCCCCAAGTTCTTTGTGTTATTTTGTAATACATATAATAACACTCAAGTCTGGTTTGATGAGAACTGAACGGGGAGCAGGGAATCCTGTGCCCTCCAACCACCATTTCTCTTTCTATGCTTCCCAAATCTCCTTTTGTATGTTTATCCCCTCTCTCACCTTATCTCTCCTATTTTGGGGTGGCTCCACTGTGTGGATTTTTTGATGGTAGGTCCATTTTGGGAATTAGATATATGATTTTACATGTATGTTATAATGTACATTGAATTATTTAATATTTCCAAAGTTGGGGAAACTGAAGCAGAAGAGATTAGGTTACTTAAGAAAAGTACCGCAGAATATAGATGGGCACGAATCGGGGGAAAAAACGAACCATGTGGTTCGTGGTTCATCGCATTTCACAAACCATGAACTTTCATGAACCTGTCCCAGTTTGTGAACCAGTTTGTTTGGTTAACGAAAACATCACATCTAGGTCAGCAAATAGTCACTTCCAGGTCAGCAGAAGGTTACTTCCGGGTCAGCAGAAGGTCTGCAGAAAGAGGATGCCCTGTTGCCTAGGAAACTGATCAGTGCCAGGCTGTCTGCAGTGACAAACCAAAAAAATGAACCAAATGAGCCAGCCTAAAAGCTCATGGCAGTTTGTCAGAAATGGGCTCTGACAAACTGCCAGTTCACGAACCACAAACCAGGCCAAACCACAAATCAGGCTAAATTTTGGTTCATATTTCAGTTCGTGCCCATCTCTACCTCAGAACAAGAAACTCTAGAAAAAAACAATTCAAATGTGGTGGAGAAATTATTTAATGAGTTATGGCTACCTTTAAAAATATTTTAAAGAATATTTTAAAGGCCGGCGGATCGCTTGAGGTCGGGAGTTCGGCAATGCAGTCAGCATATAACGTCAGAAGACGACGACTGTATCGGTGAGCTGAAAGGGTCCAGGAGAGGTGGCCCGGCTCATACTAGCGGAGCGCGAAAAGCTCCAAAGATCATAAGGATCGCACTATGAATTCTCATATAAACTGCACCGTAGCCTGAGCGACACAGTGGGACGCGGTCTCTCATCCAAGTACTAACCAGGCCCGACCCTGCTTAGCTTCCACGGGTTCATCCGCCCAGCCTCTAGCCCCCATGCCGCTCCGGTCCTCTTCGTAAAAAAGAAGGATGGGGGACTCAGACTCTGCACAGATTTCCGGGGACTGAACGCAGTGTCCACCAACAACGCCTATCCTCTACCGCTCATCCGAGACCTTCTCAACGTCGTGGCCCAAGGTAAGATCTTTACGAAATTAGATCTAAAAGATGCCTACTTCCACGTTCGTATCAAGGCAGGGGATGAGTGGAAAACCGCGTTTAATACGCCCCTCGGACAATATGAATACTTAGTTATGCCTTTTGGATTGACGGGAGCCCCGTCTGTATTCATGTCCATGATAAACGAAGTTCTACACGAATTTCTGTACAAAGGGGTGGTGGTGTACCTTGATGATGTTTTAATTTATTTGGACACCGAGGAAGAACATGTTCAAATGGTACAAAAAGTCCTAGCCACCTTGTTGAGGAATAAACTGCCCATCAAATTGTCCAAATGTGAATTCCATAAAACAGAACTCACTTACCTTGGGTATTGTATCTCCCAAGAGGGTCTGAAAATGGATCCAGCCAAAATACAGGCGATACAAGATTGGCAAACGCCCACCACCCGCAAAGAACTGCAATCCTTCCTGGGTTTTGCCAACTTTTATAGAGACTTCATAGCAAATTTCGCTCAAATCACGCTCCCCTTAACAGAACTGCTGAAAACCAACGGAAACCCCTAAATTGGACGGGGATCCGTCTCCCGAGGAGACTCCAGCGGAGGAGCCAAGAGAAGGAGAGGGACCAACCCGTCCAACCGAGACGACAGTGATACACCCTCCCGCCTCTCCAACAACAGTTCGGCCGGGTCAGACGGAAGAACTCCCGGCCCCTGCTGAGGAGGAATTACAGCAGCGACCGCTAGAAGTGGTTCCTAATCAGCAAACCCCGGGAGAAGATCTACCGGCGCCACAAGACCAGCCTGTGCGTCCCAGAGACACGACACCAAGAGGGGCAAGCCCGCGCGGCCTACCACCCATTAAGCCTTCGCCGCTGCGGCCCCTTCCGCTTCGACCACAACTAACCCCGCCGCTGCAGCCGATACGTTTGCCACTGGAGCAGCCCGTAAGACCACCTCCGAACCAACCGATGGGGCCTACACCACTACGACCCCACCAACCCACCCCTTTGCGGCCGATCATTACTCCGCCGCACCGACCTCAACTGCAAACACCTCAACCGCTACGACCAGCACCTCCTGCATTGCCACCAGCCAGACCGAGATTGCAGCCGCCTGCTCGACCCAGACTGCCGCCACCAGCCCAGCCGAGAGCACCACCGCCAGCCCAGCCGAGGCCGCTACCCCCGGCTCAACCGGTGATGCCGCCGCCAGCACAACCAGCACCGATAGCACAACCGGGTCCCCCCATACCTCAAATGCCATTGATGCTTCCGGCGGACTTCTACCCAGCACCGGCTCCGAGGCAAGACCTCCCAATGGGTTGGGTGAAACTGGAAGCCACTTTTGATGGGGACCCCTCCAAACTGGGCTTTTTTCTAGTGCAAGTCGTGCAATTCTTCAACCGGTGGGGACACCTCTTCGGCAGTGAGGCCAGCCAGATTGAACATCTCGGCTCCCGCTTACAAGGGAAAGCAGCGGACTGGTACGTAGGACTATATAATATCGGGGCCCCAGAACTCGATACTCTCCAGGGGTTGGTAGATGCTATTCGAGCACAATACGAAGACCCCTTAGAGGAAACCAGGGCCCGAACAGAATTGCAAGCCATTAAACAGGGCAGCATGTCAGCGAGAGACTATATTACGAAATTCCGACAATTGGCTGCCAAATGCCCTAGGTGTGAGGAGTCCACCAAAATCATCCTGTTCAAGCAAGGGCTAAACCCGAGACTTTTGGACAGAGCTCTCATGCAGGACAATCCCCCTACCTTGTTGGGTTGGATTCAACTTGCATGCGAAGTTGAGAATCGCATTTTGGAAGTCCGTTTGGTTGAACAACAACAACAAACGGGGCAAAGAAGACCCTTGACTTTGCAGAAGGGAGGACGGGGAGCTGGGTACGCCACCCGTGGAGCGAGAGATGCTAGATGGCAACAAGGGCTGTGTTTGCAATGCGGACAAGCCGGTCACTTTGCAGCACAATGCCCCTACCGGCCTGTGCAAAGACCTCCGCTTCAACTAAGGCGGCCAACCCTTGCTCCATTTCCTACTCTCCAACGCCCGATTCCCGCACCTCGAGCGAACAGAGGCCGCGGCGCTTCCCAAAGGCCCGCCTCAGAGAGGGGACTAGAAGCGGAAGAAGTTATGGAATACGACCCCGCTTCCCCAAACGCAGAAGTCAACCCAGAGAGCCCCCAGTCGGGAAACGAGATGGATCTGTCGTAAAAGGGCCCAAACGACAGATCCGCCCCAAGCCTGTTCCTGCACCGAACCGGCCACCTGGGTCCATTTTATTCATGCCCGTGACTCTGATCAACCCAGAGAGAAAAATGCACATTCGGGTGCAAGCTCTAATTGACTCGGGCTGCTCAAGAGACATCATAGCCCCTGCTCTAGTTAATGGACTGGTTTTACCAACTCGGGATTTACAAAATCCAGTAATCTTTGAACAAATGGATGGTACCAACATGAATCCTGTTACAACTGAAACCATCCCGGTGATCACAGGCATGGGACAACATTGGGAGAAGAGATCCTTTGTCATCAGCTCTACTGCCAAGTACCCGTTAATCCTAGGCAGCAAATGGCTATGTGATCACAACCCCTACATAGACTGGGCACAGGGATGCATTACCTTCAGTCACGCCAACTGTGAAAATCACCGTTGGAATCAAAACTGGGGCGAAGACCCTACTCAGAAAGAAAAGGCCCTCCTTACCCAAGAAGAAGTCAACCAAATACCCGAACCTTACTGGCCTTTTCTAAGCGCTTTCTCGGAGGAGGAAGCGGACACTCTACCCCCGCATCGACGAACGGACTGTGCGGTGGAAATCTTACCAGGAGCCTCGCTACCCAAAGGACGACTCTACCCCATGAGTCTCCATGAACGCGAAGAGTTCTGGAAATTCATCGACACTAATCTTCAACGTGGGTTCATCCGCCCAGCCTCTAGCCCCCATGCCGCTCCGGTCCTCTTCGTAAAAAAGAAGGATGGGGGACTCAGACTCTGCACAGATTTCCGGGGACTGAACGCAGTGTCCACCAACAACGCCTATCCTCTACCGCTCATCCGAGACCTTCTCAACGTCGTGGCCCAAGGTAAGATCTTTACGAAATTAGATCTAAAAGATGCCTACTTCCACGTTCGTATCAAGGCAGGGGATGAGTGGAAAACCGCGTTTAATACGCCCCTCGGACAATATGAATACTTAGTTATGCCTTTTGGATTGACGGGAGCCCCGTCTGTATTCATGTCCATGATAAACGAAGTTCTACACGAATTTCTGTACAAAGGGGTGGTGGTGTACCTTGATGATGTTTTAATTTATTCGGACACCGAGGAAGAACATGTTCAAATGGTACAAAAAGTCCTAGCCACCTTGTTGAGGAATAAACTGCCCATCAAATTGTCCAAATGTGAATTCCATAAAACAGAACTCACTTACCTTGGGTATTGTATCTCCCAAGAGGGTCTGAAAATGGATCCAGCCAAAATACAGGCGATACAAGATTGGCAAACGCCCACCACCCGCAAAGAACTGCAATCCTTCCTGGGTTTTGCCAACTTTTATAGAGACTTCATAGCAAATTTCGCTCAAATCACGCTCCCCTTAACAGAACTGCTGAAAACCAAAGATAAAGGGGACCAAGCTAAGAAGCCCTCTTCCAAATTACAATGGACCCCCGATTGCCAAACGGCTTTCGACTGCCTAAAAGAGCAATTTGTAACAGAACCCATCCTCTCCCACCCCAACGAACAATTCCCCTTCATAGTACAGGTCGACGCCAGCGATACGGCGATAGGGGGGGTTTTGCTACAGAAGGGGGAGGATGGAAAATTGCGTCCTTGTGCGTTCTTGTCTAGAAAATTTTCTGCCGCGGAAAGGAATTGGAATGTGTGGGAGAAGGAGGCCTTTGCAGTAAAAGCAGCCCTTACTAACTGGAGACATTGGCTGGAGGGGGCGCGATACCCTTTTGAGGTCTGGACAGATCATAAAAATTTGGAGGCCCTCCGGAGCCCACGCAGACTGAATGCCAAGCAATTGCGGTGGGCGGAATTCTTTTCAAAATTCAACTTCACTCTAAATTATCTCCCGGGCAAAACTAACTTTTTGGCGGACGCCCTATCGCGCATGCCCCAACATAGGAGCAAACGGGCGGAGACGGTCGACACGGTCTTCTCGCCTAAGCAACTTGGGGGCGTGGTGACTACTCGCAGCCGCGCCAAGCAGCCCCTCCCAGCCAACCAGGAATGGAAATCGAAACTTAAAGCTGAAATAGAGAAGGAGGGGGATAGGGCTCCGCGGAGCAAACTGACCCAATCCCCACAAGGGGATTGGTTGGCCGGAGGCAAGTTGTATGTCCCAGACAGCCTCAAACTGGAAGTTTTGCAGCGCTGTCATGATGCTCCCACTGCTGGACATTATGGGTATCTAAAAACTTTGCATCTCGTCCAAAGACAATTCTGGTGGCCGGGCATGCGCAAAGACATTTCCCAATACGTTAGTTCCTGTCCCGTTTGCCTCAGCGCCAAAACCAGGAAAGGGAAGCCTCCGGGTCTCCTGCAACCATTGGAAACGCCAAACAGACCCTGGGACGTAATATCCATGGATTTTATTACTGATCTACCTATCTCAAAAGGACATAATTGTATTTTAGTGGTGGTAGATCTGTTCTCCAAACAAGCACATTTTATCCCCTGTACTGCTATACCCTCCGCGCGAAAGCTAGCGGATCTGTTTTTAAAACACATCGTGAAATTACATTCTTTTCCGTCCAAGGTGATTTCGGATCGCGGCGGACAGTTCGTTGCCAACTTCTGGCGGGAGCTTTTGAAAATGTTGAATATTGAACAAGGCATCAGTTCAAGCCACCACCCACAAACCGACGGACAATCCGAAAAAACTAACCAAATTTTAGAACAATTCCTTCGTTGCTACATTAATTTTCAACAAGATAATTGGGTGGACCTTCTCCCCCTAGCCGAATTCTCCTATAACAACAGTGTACACGCTTCAACGGGAGAGGCTCCATTCAAAATTGTGTACGGGACTCACTTCGATCCCTTCCCGTTAGACGCACCCCCTCTCCATTCCTCTAAACTGCCAGATGTATCTTCATGGTGGGGGGAGGCGGCGCAGCAGTGGACTCTTATTAAGAAACACCTTGAAAAAGCCAAACTGGATTACAAAAAATACGCAGATCGCCATCGTGTGGCCGAATGGGAATTACAACCTGGAGATCATGTGTACATTTCCACAAAGAACCTAAAGCTAGCTCAAACCAGCCGCAAACTCGCTCTAAAATTCCTGGGACCTTTTCCTGTGCGCAAAATAATAAATAAAGTAACTGTTGCTGTAACTTTGCCCAAAAACCTGCGCCATGTGCATGATACGTTCCACGTCAGCCTTCTAAAGAGAGCTCCCACCGACAACAAATGGCACATCAAAGCTCCACCCATTCCAACTTTGATTGACGACCAAATACACTATGAGGTACAACAAATCTTGGACTCTAAGCTCAAACGAAACCAGCTTTTTTACCTCATTCGCTGGAAGGACTTTGATTCTGGTTACGATGAATGGGTGAACTCTGCACATGTTCATGCTCCTAGATTAACCAAAGCTTTTCATACTCGCTATCCATATAAGCCAGGGGGGGGATTGTCCTGCATGAGAGCTCTGCATATTTGCATACAAGTATACTGACAATGCTTTCAGCAGTCACGAAAACAATGCCCAGTCGACAACTCTGTATTATTATTGATAGTTTGCTCATGCTGTTTAATTAAAATATATTTTCATTTCATTGTGTGTTCTGCTGCCTCATAATAAACAATAAACATAATGCATTCTTTTCAGATCTGATTATCTGAAAGCTCTTTCAAGCATTTCAGACATGTGTCTTTGTTTCACTAGACTGGATGTTATTTGCTGCCAATTCATCAGGTCTTGGAAGTGGTGGAGAAGAAGAGCCTAGAATAACTATTGTAGCAGCAGGACCTGCTCCTGTTTTCTACTGGGATTGCCAGATTACCCCAGTCCCATAGATTCTTGCTTGGGTATTAGTGTATTTATTAAAAATATTTATATGCCACTTCTCCTGACACAAACTCAAAGCGATTATCTTTATGATAATCCAACCTCCTTTTTAAAATGGAAGTTTGGCATACAAAATGTAGGGTTGATCATAATTCACTTCTGTTGATTAACCCTGTGAATCTTGTGGCAAGGAACGCTTAAACACAGCTAATGAATATCTGATTAAATATATACATATACAATGCTGTAGGAAGTATTAAGAAGCAATACCAAGCTGTAATGTGGAGAAGTTTTATAGGAGACATTAAGTGATGTGCATACTTGAGACCATCACAGTACTATCTTCAGCAGAGGTACATCCCTCTAAGCTTGACTTCAGTGGATTTAGAAGGGTGTTACTTTAGGACTGCACTGGCAAGAGTTCTAAGATTAAACAGTTTATTTTCCTAATGCTGATTTCAGTTTGTACATAAGCCAGACTGTTGAAAATGTATTACCTAAAACACTTATAGCCTAGCCACTTAAATGTTAAGCTATTATAATGGATATCATCATAGAGTATGATGCAAATAACAACTAAAACTGAGGGGTATGGAGTTAACAGTTGCTATGGGAACCCTAATAATGAAGACCATATAACACTGAGTTATACTTAAAACATAGTTTAATATCTAATATCTGGAAAATGATATTCTAATGCTTAGAATATCAAATATGTAATGTTAGTTCCAGTTATAGTCATACAATTCTAATTTGTAGAGGTACAGATATAGAAAGCTATCTAAATCCTTTCTAGAAAAAAAACAGATCCAGTGGAAACATTAATCTGTGAGTGGAATCAGCCTGTAGCCATGGGTAGTTATTCCCTAATTCAGAGCCTGAGAGTGTATACTTCAGCACAGGGTGCCAGAGGTCAGTTGCTGGAGGGTGAAGTGGGTCATGAATTTGTACTGATAGTGGGGGGTGGGGGCTTGGCCACAAATGCAGCAAGTTGATCAATGCAAGGGAGAGCCAGTTTGGTGTAGTGATTAAGAGCGACGGGACTCTAATATGGAGAACTGGGTTTGATTCCCCACTTCTCCGCTTGAAGCCAGATAGGTGACCTTGGATCAGTCACAGCTCTCCGGAGCTCTCTCAGCCCTACCCACCTCAAAGGGTGATTGTTGAGGGGATAATAATAACATACTTTGAAAACCGTTCTGAGTGGGTGTTAAGTTGTCCGGAAGGGCGGTATATAAAGCAAATGTTGTTGTTGTTGTTGTTGTTAAAGTATCTACTCCAGCTTTGTTCTGCTTGCCAGTCATGGGGAACTCATGTTACACATCCTTATCTCCCTTTATGCCTATATTAGGTTTGCCCTCAGAAGCTGATGAAAGCCCTTGAAAGCTTTTCCTATGCCATGTTGCTGTCATAAGGCATCAAAACACCCAGAGTGCTGTTTCAGTGCACAGCAATTCAGGATTCTGCAATTGTGCCAATGTAGCTGCACCATGCAAGCAATTTTCAGAGCACAGGAAACATATCCTGTAACTTTGCAGGGCTTAGATTGGTTCATTTCCAGAGCTCGTGTTTCCTGTGGCGTCTAAATGGAAAGGGACTTTGGCTGTGCTGGAAAGTGCCCTGCAATAAAGAGATTAGAGCATAATAATATAAACAGTAAAAATGTTCAGTCAGGTAGATGGAATGGTATTTAGAGAAGCACCTCAGCAGTTGATAGAATCTCTGTTTTATTAGAACATGTTTTATTATTCATAAAGGAATCCATGCTTCCTGCCCAACATTTATTTTATTTAAGTTCTGAGAGAGAACTGGGAAGTATTTTCAGATTTGGGGGGGGGCATGCTTATTGCATAAATAAATGAGAAAAAAAGGGAAAGGGAAGAATTTGTCAAACCTATCAGACAGTCTTTCCCAGTCATTGCACTTTGTTGAATATATTTTCTGGGGCGTATCCTTGATCTGTGTCATAATAACTTTGTAATTATCTGTGGACTAGGTAGAACGTTAAGCGCAAGAAAAACCATAACTTCATACATGCTCTGATGAGAGTTGGAACTGGCATTGACTAACCAGGATACAGATGCTAGAGTTGGGGTAGACAGCTCAATGAAAGGTGTAGCTGTAATCAGGGCTTTTTTTTCTGGGAAAAGAGGTGGTGGAACTCAGTGGGTTGCCCTCAGAGAAAATGGTCACATGGCTGGTGGCCCTGCCCACTGATATCCAGCCAAGCAGCGCGGAGGACAATCTACCCTCTGTCTGGAGATCAGGGGGCGGGGCCACCAGCCATGTGACCATTTTCAAGAGATTCCGGAACTCCGTTCCACCGTGTTCCTGCTGAAAAAAAGCCCTGGCTGCAATGAAAAAGGCAGATTTCTTTGGGGGTTTATGAGGAAACAGACTGAAAATAAAACTGCCAATATTGTACTGGCTTTAAGTAAATCTGTTGTGTGAATGCATGCTGCATGCAGTTCTGGTTGTCTTATCTCAAAAAAGGAGACCATAGATTTGGAAGAGGCAAAGAAAATGGCAACTAAAATGATCAAACACATCTAACGTGAGGAAGGACTAAGGCTGTTTCAGATTCACAGAGGGGAAGAGGCAGAGTTTGCTGCAAACTGCACAAAGGGAGAGGCAGCCAGTGGGATAGAGCAGTCCTTGGCACAGCACTGGGGGTGTGGCAGAGAAAGATTTGCTGTCCGCCTCCACACTGTCTTTGTTCAAGGGACAGAATGAGCACGGACAGGGAGCAACCAAAGGATAAGTATTGAGGGGGTAGGGGGTAACACAAAAGATCCATGACCCTTTATCTGAGCAGCAGAGTCAAGGGCAAGCAGGGCTACCCACCTGAAACTATCCAAATAACCCTACCCTTGATGTTACCGGAAGTGGTCTCCTTGCAATAAATGAATTGTGGGGGAATTAGCACGCAAGGAGGATAGCTATACGAGAGGCTGGTAACTGGGATCTATCACCAGTATTTACCAGGTCCCTTCCGAAATAGGCAAACGAGGCTGTTTCTTAAGGTCAAACAATAACTTTTATTGAACACAAGAACTTCATGCACATACACACAAATTACTGGGGAAAATAATTATGCACACACACAGAGTCCTAGGAAATGTAGCCCGAGATTGGGAATAGAGAGAGAGGGTGTAAGTATATCTACCTGTCCTGGAGAGGGAGGGGGTCCAGTCCATGGAGGAAGAGAGTAGCTTCGAATGGCAGCATCCTCGGCCAAGAGAGCAAGAGGCTTAGGGAAGTGACCCTGAGAGAGAAGCCAGAAGGTTTGCACGATTTGAATGAGGCCAGGGCCTACCTTTATAGGTAAAATGTGCCCTGAGGTAGGAGAACCCACCTAGTAGTCCAAACAAAGACTACAATGGTCAGTTCCTGGGTTTAACAAAAGATATGATTGCCTTGAGTGGTAGCTGCCGGGGCATGTGAATACAAATGTAAAACTAGTTCTAGAGCTGCACAAAAAGGATAGTTTGCTGAAGAAGTCCACTGCAACTAAGTTAATGAATTTAGGTGGGGAATGCACTGTTCCAGGAATGACTGTATATACTTATGAATGTCATTTGATTAGCTCTTCAATCATGGGCAGGAGATGTCATCACAGAAGGAGGGAAAGGAATGTGCTAAGTGGGGATGACTCTGCGAGACCTTTGTTGCACTGGGCACTGGCAGGGCCGGAGAGATAGTAAATCCAATCGCTTCTCAATCACTCCATATTCCTGTGCAGCATTCCACAGGATGTGTGGCTGGGAGCAGGGATGGCTGCAGGTGGGCAGCACTTCTGCTGCCAGTGAGGCCCTTGCCAGGGAATGGATATCCTCCTATGGTCTGGGGAATTGCCCACTCATGTCATGTGCCTTTGATGGGGCTGCACTGTAGCTTGGTCTTCCCTCTGTGTCCTCTGGCTCTCCATGGGAGGTGGGAGTTGTGCCTCGGGCAGTAGCTGGATCACTTAGTGGTGATCTGCTGTACTTGTGTGTCCCTCTCACGGGCATCATCAGCTGCCATTGTCTGACTGGTGGATGTTGCTCGGCTTTCTATGGACCCTGGTGTGCTTGCTGTGCCATCTGTGTAGGGGCATGTATTTTTATTACTCTCTGCCTGCAAAATGTCCATGTGCTGCTTTTGCATTGGCGAACAGCCTCCATTGTCTCAGTGGCCCTCAGGATTGCACTTGATATGTCATAAGCAATGCAAAAAAAGGGAGGAATTACAAAAGTAGCAAGATAACACAAAAGATGAACTGGGGAATAGACTGAATTCCTGTTCCCTTTATAAAAGTACCCCTTTCCAGGTATGACCTAGCTTTGTTTCTGATACTGACCCACTACTGATGAAGAGATCTGACGAAGAGAACTGTGCTTCTCAAAAGCTTATGTTACAGTAAAGTTGGTTAGTCTTAAAGGTGCTACTGAACTCTTTTCTATTTTGCTACTACAGACTAACACGGCTAACTCCTCTGGATCTATGACCATGGAAAGCACCGCATTCTGTCGAATGGAGAGGAAACCCATCAACCTCATGAAGAAACTGGCACAAATACAAACAGACATCATCTTCCTTTCTAAATGCAAAAAACTGGACATTCTACCCAAGGGACTGTGTGTGAAGAACCCACTTAAATCTACTTACTGCACAGACTACAGTGAGAAACTATGCAACACCTTATCCAGGAAACTCTTAATTTACCTCATTGGACTGATGTACAGCAAGCAACAAAGGATCGAGCAAGAGATCTCTGAACTAGACTCTTCCATAAAAAACAATCCCTCTACACAAACCAGGAGCTGGCAGATTTTTACAAAAACCAGAGAAACCATCTACTGCACACTACTTACTGAATTACAGAACAAGAAGGAGAAGAAACTCTCAAAGCTCCTGCATGTAACAGGGAACAAGACCACTTTAGATCCACCTAGCAACATTATCAACCTTTCCAGCCACAAACTGAGCCAAGCAGAGGAATCTGTCCTCTCACATGGACTATCTATTTGCCCAGCCAGACCCACACAAACCATACAACTCTGTGGAGACCTGGAGGTCTATTTTAGATGCCTGAGACTGAAGGAATTTTTCAATCGCTCCACTGAACGAAACGATGAACAAAGCACTGAACAGACACCATCACAGCAGCAATCACCCTCCCAACCCAGCAATGCACAATCATCCTTACAAAGCTCCAGAAAAAAGAATTCCACATGGACACCCCCTGAGGGCCGCAACTCCTCGTTGGACTTTTACATTGAATGCTTCCGTTGATGTACCCAGGCTGAGATAATTGACAAACAACACCACTTAAAGCAGAATCTCAGCTGTGCAGAAAGAGATGCCATAAACAGCCTCCAAAATAATTCTGGCATCGTAATCAAGGTAGCTGACAAAGGTGGCATAGTTGTCATCATGGACAAACATAACTACATACAGGAAGCAGA
This sequence comes from Eublepharis macularius, assembly GCF_028583425.1. NCBI lineage: Eukaryota > Metazoa > Chordata > Lepidosauria > Squamata > Eublepharidae > Eublepharis > Eublepharis macularius. The sequence goes on from NC_072798.1 coordinate 63,749,019, forward strand.
GAGAGAACTCTCCAACACAACATTCTATAAAACACTACCTTCTGACCCTACGGAGCAATACAAAAGAACTCAATAAAATATTAAAGACACTCCCCATGGACATACAGGAATGTATCCATACAGGCACACCCCAGGAACCACAACCAGGAACATTCTACCTACAACCCAAAATCCACAAACCAGGTAACCCAGGACGCCCCATTGTTTCAGGAATTGGCACTATCACAGTAGGAGTCTCAGGATATATGGATTCTATCCTCAGGCCCTATACCATCAGCACACCCAGCTATTTACGGGACACCACTGACTTTCTCAGGAAAATACAGTCCATAGCAATCATGGATGTGGAGGCTCTGTACACCAATATCCCACATGCAGATGGACTGCAAGCCATCAGGAATATTATCCCAGACAAAACCACAGCACACCTCACCACTGAACTTTGCCACTTCGTACTCACTCACAATTACTTCAGATTTGGTGACAGCTTATACCTACAGGTTAATGGCACAGCCATGGGCACATGCATGGCACCACAATATGCTAACATATTATGGCCAACTTGGAGCAATGCTTCCTCAGCTCCCATCCACTGAAACCACTCCTGTACTTAAGATTCTTGGATGACATCTTCATTATCTGGACCCATGGGAAAGAATCCCTTGAGAGATTTCATCAGGACTTCAACAACTTTCACCCTACTATCAACCTGAGTCTGGACCGCTCTACACAATAGGTACACTTCCTGGACACCACTCTACAACTACATAATGGACAGATAAACACCACCTTATTCCTGAAACCCACTGACCGATACTCATATATACATGCCTCCAGCTACCACCCTAAACATACCACTCGGTCTATTGTCTACAGCCAAGCCTTATGTTGTAATCGTATCTGCTCCAATGCTCTTTATCGGGACTCCCACTTAAGAGATATACAACAAGCATTTTGGGGGCTACAGTACCCACCAAATGAAGTGAGAAAACAAATTGACAGGGCCAGACTAGTACCCAGAAAGCAGCCTGCTCCAGGACAAACCTAAAGGAACTAACAACAGAACACCACTGGTTGTTACCTATAGTTCCCAGCTCAAACCCATCCAACATATCATCAGTGATCTACAACCCATCCTGGAAAATGATGCCTCTCTCTCACAGGCCCTGGGTGGAAGACCTCTCCTCGCCTACAGACAGCCCCCCAACCTTAAACGACTTCTTACTTACAACCATGAATCAGCTAGCAGAGTCAACAACACAGGTACCAGACCCTGCAATAGACCCAGATGCCAGCTCTGCCCTCATATCTACCCAGGAAATACAATTACAGGACCCAATGGCATTAACTACACTATCTCTGTCTGTTACAGCTGCTCATCCTCCAACGTGATATATGCCGTCATGTGCCAACAATGTCCATCTGCTCTGTCCAGTGGACAAACTAGCCAACCTCTGTGCAAAAGAATAAATGGACACAAACCTGACATTAAAAATGGCAACATCCAGAAATCATTGGGAAAACACTTCAATCTATCAGGACATTCCATCAAGGACTTCAAGGTCACTGTAGTTCAACAGAAACCTTTCAAAAACAGAATCCAATGGGAAGCTGCTGAATTGGAATTCATATGTAAATTTGACTCAGTCAGGCTTGGATTGAATAGAGACTATGAATGGTTATCTTATTATCAGAAGTAACTGATTTCATTATTAGAAGCAAACTGATCCCATTATCAGAAGCCACTGATCGTATCTACTCCTCCCTCCCCTCTCCACCTATATATCTGACCAGTTTCTTCTTACCCTCCATGCATCTGACGAAGAGAACTGTGATTCTCAAAAGCTTATGCTACAGTAAAGTTGGTTAGTCTTAAAGGTGCTACTGTACTCTTTTCTATTTTGCTACTACAGACTAACACAGCTAACGCCTCTGGATCTATGACCCACTACTGCCTCTTCCCCCCCCCCATATTATTTTTTGTTTTTTAAAAACAGATCAAGGAGTACAGAAAGGAAAGTGGATTTTTTTTAACCCCATAGTAGTTTTAGCTATGGGTGCAGCCATACAATTGTCTACATCCTGACTTTTAAAAACTGTCTTTCCCCAATTGCAAAATAATATATGTACAGTTAGGAAATGCTCAAGAAAAAGCACAGAGATAATAGGGAACAAACCAAACTGGAAGTGCAACAAAGAATCATGAGTATCCTTATGAAGAATAAATGATCTTTCCCAAAAAGAAACTGTCGGTACAATTTTACACTAAGCTCTTAATCCATTATTTAGGATTGCACTGTTATATATCTGTAAATATATCTGTGTCATTGAATTGTCTAATGTCTGGTTCAGTCTTACAATGTCACACACAAGGACATTTGAATCTTGTATGTAGTAACTTTATTTCCCACAAAGACAGTGAGGAACTGAGGATTACATCTGTATAACGGAGCCAGAATTGCTGTTTTAATATTGTAAAGCTATTAAATCTAACTCATGCAGCAAGGAACCATTGTCATCTAAGCTAGGCTTTAATGTAAGATATATCTATTATTTATGAAGCCAGTTGAGAATTTGAAAAGTCTGACAACAGAAGCTAAATATCAAATGTTTGTGTTAATAAAAGTGCTGAACAATCACTCAAAAATCAATTGCAAGACACTAAGCAAAAATCATCACAATGTATAATTGAACATGGTCAGCATTAAATGTAAAGAAAGTATTTTTCATAACATGACTTGTTTTCTTTCAACATTCATCATCCTATAGTAGCTTCCTGCCATGGATCCCGACTTTGCTCTTGGAGACCCATCTGTCATGTCTAGACTCTAGGGCTGCTTTTACCACTTTTAAATGCAGTGATGTTCAGATTGCCACCTCCTGGCTGTTCCCTCTTTAAAGGTGGCTTACCTGGCATCAACAAGGGCCCAACAAGGGTTTACTTTCACTTTATTGGAGGAGGATGTGGGAGGTGGGTGCAATCCTGGGAAACTCTAAGGAGTTGCTGTAAGGCTATTTTATTTACCAAAGTTTTTAATGGAGTGCTTTTTGTTGCATTTTATTCGGTGTGGTGGGATTTGAGCTTTTATTTTTGTGAGGTGTTTTAATTATATATAGCAAAGAGCCTTGAACCATGGGGGAAAGCAGGATACAAACATTTAAATAAATAAACATTCTCAGCAAACCAGATTTCATACCGATGTAAAGTTTGATTTTATGCATCTACCCCTTTTATTGTCTAAGTGGATTGGTGCTCACAGGAAGTCACAGATGGGCAGATAAAGTTGGCATAGTCCTATGCACATCTGTCTTATTTTCTGAATTATCATGAATTATGTTTTGCCTGCATTTTCTAAAATGCATTGTCTTAAGCAAACACTCTTCATTTGACTAAACAGACAAGTCTCCCTCCCTCCCTCCCTCCCTCTCTCTGTGCCCCCCCCGCCCCCCCCCCCGTTGTCCATGGAAATTGATCCATTATCAAAGAGTTGATGACCTTTAGTAAGAAAAACCTACTTCAAGGAAAGAAGTTACTGAATAGCATCAGATGTCACCTGGGTAAAGGGCTTTCTTTAGATTGTTTGACATAAGAATCAACAATGGGCAGTTTACAGAAGGTGTGAACACTAAAGGAATGGAATTGACTTCTTTAAAAGAAACTTATTGGCATAGTTAGGATTCCTATTTGATTGGGCAGGAAAGTAAAAACTAAAGTTCAAAGGGAGATGTAAAAATGGATAAAATTATTTCAGTGCATATTTCAGAAATAAAGGACTGCAGAGGCTGAAAACCTGAATCATAGATTTTAGGCGGTTGTCTATTTGAGAAAGTTATTTTTAGAATCAAGGTAGATATACAATCAATACATTTTTCTGTCACACCCCTGTGATGACATTCAATAAAACAACTGTTTATATTCTGCATATAGCAAGTTTTCTTGTGGGCAAATAATTTTCAGCCATAAAATTCAGCAATGATATTTTCATGCAGAAGTCTGTCTGAGTCACCAAATATCGTTTCCAACATAAACGGTGAGTTGGCTTCCTTCTCCATTTTTAGCAGCTGTATTGTTACCGCATACAGCACTGACCTTAATGATGATAATAGTGCAGATTGGAGTACCAATTTACCCTTTCCTTATTGTTTGGGTTCATCAGTCTTAAAAAGTACTTCCTACAGTTATTATTGATAAAGTCTGTGTGCATTTTAAAAAAGCAACAAAATCTTTGATGCGTGACAGAGATGGATAAAGTGAAATTAAAAAAGGGAGCATTGCCCCCCCCCCATGTAAATGCACTTTGAGTTTGGTTCGGTTCAAGGAATGTGTCAAATTTTTCTTCAGATTAAACCATCTGCTTTGGGTCGACCTGAACGGGAAGCCAAGGCAACTGATGGTGTTGGAACCCAGAGGGACAATATTTTAGAGGCCTTGGTCATTCTGGGGGCCCAATGTCCACAGAAAGGCATTGCTAGTGTCAGGGCTTTTTTTCTGGGAAAAGAGGTGGTGGAACTCAGTGGGTTGCCCTTGGAGAAAATCATCACATGGCTGGTGGCCCCGCCCCCTGATCTCCAGACAGAGGGGAGTTTAGATTGCCCTCCGCGCCGCTTAGTGGCATGTGACCATTTTCAAGAGGTTCCGGAACTCCGTTCCACTGCATTCCTACTGAAAAAAAGCCCTGGCAAGTGTGCAGCTGTATAGTTAACAACCCTTTGATTGATGGGGAAAGGAGGGGAACATGTGATCTTGGGCGGGTCATATGCATCTAAATAGCTCAGATTGTGAGGATAAAAATTGCTCTTCTTAGAACTTCTTCGAGGAAAGTTGAGATAAAATTGTGGGGCATGGGATTTGCATGGGATTTGCACCCCCTTCCTTCAAGTATTCCCTCAAGTACTATTAGCTCATTAATGCTAAAATCAAGCCAGGTGTTCTTCTTTTCCACATGAAGTTTGTGTTTTTTGTCTGTATGTGGTTTTTGTCTCTGTGTGTATTACGGTTGCCAAGTCCAGGTTGGGAAATTCCTGGAGATTTGGGGGCTGGATCCTGGGAAGGGTGAGGTTTGAAAAGGGGAGGGATCTCTGCAGGGTATAATGCCATAGATCCCACCCTCTAAAGCAGCCATTTCCTCCATAGGAGTTAGCATTGCTAGTCTCCAAGTGGGGCCTGGAGATCTCCAGGAATGACAACTGATCTCCAGAGGTCAGAGATCAGTTACCTTGGAGGGAAATGGCTGCTTTGGCAGGTGGGAAACTTTAAGGGCTCTATGACATTGTTATGTAGAGATAAGTTGTAATTCCAGGGGATATTCAGGCCCCACCTTGTATGTAAATGTGTGTGTGTGTGTGTGTTGGGGGGGGTCTGGGATGGCTCTGGGCAACACTGTTGGCAGCATAAGATGCCCCCATGAGGGTGATTCTTGGTATATTTTTAAAATAGCAATGTTGTTAAAGTTATACTTGATGTTTCTCTTTAAAAATTTGTATTGCATCCTAATTTGTTTATAAATTTGATGATAAATCAAAGGGCAGACATATCCAGTAGAGGAATGCTTTAATGAACTGAGAGCTTTTGAAGTTGTCAGGAAAGTGCATAAAAAGACATCAAAGATGGCAGAATAAAAATAATTTAAGGAGAGAAACAGCCTTTTAAGAAAAAAAGTTGCATCTTGCCAAATGATCCAGGAGCTTGAAGAAAATAAGTGATAATGAAGAACGTCAGGGACTCAAAAAAGTGCAAGGAAAATGATGTAACCATGGAAGTGCATTAATGCAATGCTTACCATAGATATCATTATTTAATAATAGGTCCTCAGGAAGTGGCTGGAAATTGGGTAGTGTTTAGCTTATCTCTAGTTATGTTTCATTGTCAGGAAATAATGCACTGCAAATGAACATTAATATGTTGGTTCTAATGGGTCTTTTTACCCTGTCGTTGTAAAGAAGCGTAGAACCAAGAAATAAATTACTGATTTTTCTTTTTTAAAAGCAAACATACACAGCTAAGAGATTTGCAGAAGCTGAGCCTCCCCAACATTTATTCGTAACTTGATATAAACAGTTTCTAAAAGTACATCATCAGATACTCCAAATCCTTTGAAAAGTGGATACTTTTGGATGCAACAGTTGTGGCTCCTTAAGAGTTGCCAACTCCAAGTTGGGAAATTCCTGTATATTAGGGGATGGTGCCTGGGGAGATGGGATTTGGGGAGGAGAGGGGCCTCAGCAGGATATAATGCCAAAGAGTCCATCCTCCAATGCTGCCATTTTCTCCAGGGGAACTGATCTCTGTAGCCTGTAGATCATTTGTAATTCCAGGAGAACTCCAAGTTCCCCTCCTGGAGGCTGACAATCCTAGTTTCCTGTAGCAATGAGTGCTTATATTGCTTTTCCTCTACCTAAACCCTCCTTATTGATACACTTTCCGTATTAGCAATGGAACTAGTTCAAGATTCCAGCAGTGCCATATCAGTGGTGTTATGGGGTGCATGGAATGTTTCCCACTGCTAGCCTGCACAAATATACTCAGGAACCTGTCATTCCTTCAGAGTTTAGAATTTGATGGAAACACAGTCCTTTGAAGTTATTTTTCCAAATTAGTGAGGACATGGGACTGTTTCCAACCACTTATACTACGGCTGAGATTTCATAATTACGATCTTGCTCCATGTCCAACATATACCTGTCTGGCTGCCAGCTCATAACTCATTACTACTGGTACTACAACAATGACAATGTCATCCCTCCACATTATATCTGGTGAGGGTTACAGGAGTACAGGATGCAGCACTCCCCTTTGTGGTTTTCTTAGTCCTGCTGCAGTAGAGGTATTGCAGTAGGAATTAAAACACCCACATTTAAATCCTGTTTTGGGTGGAAGGTGCCATTCTCGTCCCCAATACATCCTCCACAACCCCAAAGGTTTCAGTAAAATGCTTGGCTGACATGCATGCTCATTGATACAACACTTTTATTTTAAAAACCTGTAATGGAAATGTTGAAGGGAGCACAAGGAGAAAGCTCTATGGATGGCATAAGCATGAAGGCAATGCCCGACCTTCTAGTAACATGGAGGCTGTGTGTGAATACTGCATTAGAATTCGGAAAATTAGGTTTAGAATAGTGCCAGTACTTCTGCTGACGGCAGTCCTCAGTTCTAAGCCTAGTTACTTTACAGGAGACTGTTAATCAATACCCATAAAAGGGCTCTCCTGGCTTGGTAAATGCAGGAAGAACTAGTGATGAGGAAAGCGCAGCTGAAAGCTAGAATTCCTCTGCTTTCACAGTCTCCGCTGTGTTTGAGTTTGGAACTGTAGTACTAGCCAGTCATAAATTTGGGTCTAGATAGATATCAATTGAACAAAGCAATAAACTATATTAAGGTGTTCCACTGAAGATACTAAAACTGCTGTTTGGAAGTCATGGGAACTCTTATTTGTTTATTTAGTGTAAAATTTCTATCCAGCTTTTTGAGCAGATGGCTCCCAAAGCAGTAAACGATAAAAGAAGAGCAATTTAAAGCAATACCCTGAAACACAATAAAATCAAAATGAATGTCAAAGTCAAAATCAATTAAATCTTTTTGAAAGCCAGGGAATATCACTGAAAACCTCCATATACAAATCTAGAGAATTAGAATCAAATGCTGCCAAAAGCCATGGGGTTGTCAGCTCCAAGTTGGGAAATTCTGGGAGATTTTGGGGGTGGAGACTGGAGAGGGTGGAGTTTGGGAAGGGGATGGACCTCAGCAGGATATAATGCAAAGCAGCCATTTTCTCCAGGGGAACTGAGCTTTATGGCCTGGAAATCAGTTGTAATTCCAGGAGATCTCCAGCCTTCACTTGGAGGCTGGTAACCCTAAGCCCACTGTAAGAGGATAGCTTTGAGGATACTGCTGAAAGACAAATAGGATGGTCTGGAGTGAGACGTCCTAGACACAGGAACTGCCTCATAAGTTCAAAAAGAGTCCAGTAGCACCTTTAAGTCTAACCAATTTTATTCCAGCATAAGCTTTCGAGAATCAAGTTCTCTTCATCAGATGCATGATACAAACTGGTCAAATACAGAAGAGGAGGGGGGAGAGGGGAGAGAAGGAGAGGAGGGACAAGATGCAATTAGCGGGGAGGCAACCAAAACATTCCTTTGCTAGTAAATGTAAACATCTAATTGCATCTTGTCCCTCCTCTCCTTCTCTCCCCTCTCCCCCCTCCTCTTCTGTATTTGACCAGTTTGTATCATGCATCTGACGAAGAGAACTTGATTCTTGAAAGCTTATGCTGCAATAAAATTGGTTAGTCTTAAAGGTGCTACTGGACTCTTTTTGATTTTGCTACTACAGACTAACACGGCTAACTCCTCTGGATCGTTGCCTCATAAGTTGTCACTCTTGACCTGTTGAGTGTCTCTGATGTTGGGGGACCATGGACCTGAGCATCTGCAGAAGATCTTAGTGTATGGGTATCTTCTTGATCTGGGTCCTTAAGATATTCTATTTTCAGATCATTTTGAGTTTTAAAGTCCATGGCCCTAGGATTGTAGTTGAACACAGGTAAACAGAATTGTGTTTCTCTTTACTACATCCTATACTTATAGCAGCATGACAAACTTCAGAGCAGGAAAAATGGCTGTTTGCGTGTCTCTCATTCATACTTTGTGAGAAAATTTATAAATAAAGACGAGCTGAGTCTTGCAACTGGTTGTCACAAACATGGATGTGAAATATGATTTTTGTCTCTATAATGTTATTTTAATTAATATTTACTGCAAAGTTTCTTTTCTGTGGTATATAATGTATTTATTTTACAAAATTTATATCCTGCCCTTTTGCCCTCACAAGGGTCACCAAAGCGGCTAACAAATTAAACTATACATAATAAAATGACATTTTAAAACTGACAAAACAGCACCACCATATCAATAAAACAATTAAAACCAGAAATAAAAACCAGACAGAGACATAAAAACAACAAAACATTGGGCAAGAAAGAGGGATCACTGAGAGTCTCTCTACATGAGACCTGAGGACAGGTTTGTTTTGCCTCCCCAAATGCTCTGTCAATTTCACCTCCCCTTCAGGAGGTGAAGATGAAATAAACAAACCCTGTGAGGCTTGATCTCTGCCAGCTCTAGAGAGGTGAAACTGACCCAGCTCTAGAGAGGCGAAACTGACTTAAAACTATGATTCCCGGTTAACATTACAGCTCCCTTCACTTGAGCGTCCTTGTGTAATTCATCTCATGTAGAGAGGGGACACCAGACCGAGCAAACAGGGCAACAGAATGGGACAGATAAACCTCCTTGGGGAGAGAGTTCCAGAGTTTGGGTGCCATGACTGAGAAGGCTGTCTCCCAGTTGCCACCTACCTAATATCTCAGAAGGCGGACACACTCAAAGCAAGGCCTCCAAAGATTACCATAGTAGTTGGGCAGGTTCATAAAGGGGTAGGCAGTCCTTCAGGTATGTTGGTCCCAAACACATAGGGCTTTAAAGATGAGCACCAACACATTGAATTGTGATCGGAAACAAACTGGGAGCCAGTGTACATGGGAAAACTGATATGGTCTTCATGACACATTCCAGTCAATATCCTGGCAGCAGCATTCTGCATCAACTGAAGTTTCTGAACACTTCTCAAGGATAGCCCTTTGTAGAGCACATTGTAGTAGCCTAATCTTTATGTAACCAGGGCATGCCCACAGTGGCCAGATCTTTTCTGCCTAAGAAAGGCTGAAGTTGGCTAACCAGCAGTAGGCCTGGGTCCAAGACCACCTCCAATTTCCTTCAGGGGGAGTGCCACCCCATCCAGAATAGGTGGCACCTTAAATCCTAGTTCAGACCTTCCGCTGAGCAGTAGCACTTAGTGGCCTGGCTCCCTCTGGCATCCCTGAAGTGCCCGAGTGATGTTGACTTGTCTCTGGTAGCCCAACTGGGCCAAACGTGGCTGTGGAATGCTGGTGGGAAGGCGGGGCAGGTTGGAGGAGGCACACAATTTTAAGGGCACTGGAAACTTTGAAGGAAGAGAGGCGGCAGTGGTGGCAGCAATGGATAGAGAGCTGCAGAAGCTGTGGGAAGGCCAACTGAGGGGAGCTGCAGAAAAGCCTGACCCCCAACAGCAGCAGGAAGGCCACGGGAGGCCGGAGGCACCTGGAGTCTGGAGTAAGACTCACCACCATAGCTGGCTGCAGAGGCAGGCAGACCAGTAGTGTGCGGAGCAGAACACTCCTTCATCTCTTCCCTACAGGCTCCTTGGGGGCAACAGAGAAAAGAGAAGCCCAGCTGGACTCCAGAAACATGGAGGCAGAGGCAAGCCTGGGAGAGCACAGCAGAGAGGGTGCATTGGGATGAAAGGCCTGGGATGAGCCTTCCGGGATACTGGTTGTAAGAGCACAGTGACCCAAGTTTGTTGCCTGAGCACAACTTTGTCACATCACGATTAAGCTCCAGTTTATTAGTCCGCATCGACTCCAAAACTGCCTCCGGGCACCAGTTCATGGTTTCTTCTGCCTCCCTGGTAGGGTTACCAGGTCCCCCAGGGTCCAAACGTGAAGACAGGGGGTTTCTTCAGGGGTTGCGGTTGGGGAGTACTTATTGTATGTGTACATGCAAAATGTGCACTTGCTCTGTTCCCTTTGTTGTTGTGCCTGGAATGGTGTCATTCCCAGTGCGACAATGAAGGGAAGCCCCCTGTGTGGTGTATTTTAACTAAAATATGCCTGCACAGGGGCCTTTCCTTTGTTGTCACATCAGGAATGACATCATTTCCAGTGTGAGACTGAAGGCTTTGGAGCACACAGGAGCACAATCCAGACTCTTGTTCCCTGCACCTTTCCCCCTTCTCTGGCCAGGTAAGAGGCTGTGGGGGGGGCAGAGACTGGGAATGGTGGATCCCCTGCTCCCACCAGGGGACTGGGAACCTTACTCCCTGGGATATTTCAACATGTGGATGTGCTATTAGTTTGGGTCTTATGTATGGAGGTGCAGGGCTCCTCAGTGGTGCATAGTGTATTTGCCCAACTTCAGTTGGAGCAGAGGTACATGGAGATACCCTCTGGAAAAGAGAGATCTGGCCACAATTGTCCACATTTTAGAAGATTTGCATTGAAGTACTGCAACACATTCTATGTCCGGGGAGCTTGAATACCTGCCAGTTTGGCTTGCATGCTGTTCACTGCTTGCAAACAGAGACCTGATTTTTCAAGGATCAGTTTGATAGTTCATTGATCTCTTTGTCAGCTTATTTAGTTGTGTTCTTTACTAACCATGCAGTACAGCTCAATTGGTTTTTCATACATGAGCATTCTCACAGAGCCTGATTTTCTACTACCCCCGCCCCAGTCCTCGCTGCATAAGTGCTCTGCTTAGCAGGCAATTGTTTAAACAGATAAATCATTCACTCACAAAATCATATAAATCAGCCATCAATTAATTCTGTGTTTTAATAAAACCCTTCAGTCTTCATCCATATAGTCCTTAGTGGAGCTAATGACTGCTGATCTGTTTGAACTGGCAGCATCTTTGCGCTTGGCCCAGTTTTGGGAAAACTGACACAAACCAGTTGGGCAGGGATTCTCAGCTGCTCAGCATGAACCAAACAGGCTGAATGATTGGCTCACATCTGTTTGTCACTTTTGAATATGGTAAGTTCAACAGCTGAACATGGTCACATTGAAATTTGCAGCATCCCTACTCTACAAGAAACTAGTACCTTTGAAGACTGTTTGGGCACTGAAGACTGGAAATGCATTTCCCCAGTCTTAAAAGAACTGCACTGGCCGCTGATCAGCTTTTGCACACAATCCAAAGTGCTGGTTATTATCTTTACAGTATATATCCTGGAACCACTCGTACTCAAAGAACCACTTGGGCCAGTATGATCCTTCCCAACAACTTTGATCTTTCTTGAAGAGGATGCTTTCTGTGTCCCATTTTCTGAAGTAAAGGAGGTGGCAGTTGGATACAAGGCATGTAGCGGTACTTTACTTACAGAATACCCGTTCCCACCACTATCTACTCAGTGCTTTGACTTCTGAATTTGGTTCCATGTCAAAAGATTTCTGTTTATTCAGGTTTTTGAATAGGAGGCTATTTTGTTTTGGATTTGGCATGCCTTCAACATCTTGAGATGGTGTGTTTAAATGTATTTTAACTTTTGTTCTTTTTGTCCGTTGATTGATCTTATTTATTTATTTATTTATAATTGTTAATTGTTCAGATTGATTTTAGTAGTTTTTGATGATCTTTGGTATTTTAAATTAATATTGTAAACTGCGATGTATTGTCGAAGGCTTTCACGGCCGGAGAACGATGGTTGTTGTGGGTTTTCCGGGCTGTATTGCCGTGGTCTTGGCATTGTAGTTCCTGACGTTTTGCCAGCAGCTGTGGCTGGCATCTTCAAAGATGAGCACCAAAAGACAGAGATCTCTCACTGAGAGATCTCTGTCTTTTGGTGCTCACCTCTGAAGATGCCAGCCACAGCTGCTGGCGAAATGTCAGGAACTACAATGCCAAGACCACAGCAATACAGCCCGGAAAACCCACAACAACCATTGTAAACTGCCTTGAAATTTTTTTAGTCTGAGAGATGGATTATACATTTAAAAGAGAACAAAATAATACTTATAAGGTTATTGCCTAATAATTGTCTTTGCCAAATGCTTTTCAAATGTTGTACCGGAAGTCAAATATGAAACTCACCCATGACTCAGTGTTAGTAACAGTGCCTGGCCTTTCAAGTACTTTCACCGTATTGTTTCTAAGACAAGCTTCAAGTAAGGAAACAAGCCATAATCTCTGGACACAGACCGAATATACTGACATGTAGCCTAAATAGCCTGTAAGGAAATGACAAGGCATACCATATGGGCTCCATGATTATCTTGAGTTTTCTATTTTGAAACCAGAGATGTGTGTTCACAAACCAGACTTGTGAAAAACAGACACAGACACAGTTGCTGCTATCATGTCTAGTTTGGGCTTAAATTAATGTCAGAGACTGGGTTTTTGTCTCGCCCTGTTAGACCGTAAAACTACATTATTTTAAGTCTCAGCTCAGTTGATCTTTGACCACCTTGGGGTAACGGTCTTCAAATCTCTGAAATTAACAAAATTTTCATACTAATTTTTGCTGAGAACCTCCTACTCATTGTAAATGATTCTTGGGTCTATTTTAGGAAACCCACTAAATTCATGTCACGTAGTAGCCAGCACTGTTAGGCTCACAATTTCCTCACACAAATTGAGAGTGTTATCTAGAATGTACTTAGCACTCCCCTATGTCTTACACACTGGATGGAAGATCAGTAGTAGTGGGCAAGTTTCAGGAAAGTAACTATTTTCTTATGTAGGAATCTGTGGTAAGCTTCCAAGGAACCACCAGTTCCCCACTGGAACGCTCTGAAAACTATTGAGCTAGGCCATGTCCAGATGAATCTGATTGTGGGGACCAGATAAACAGTTCCAGTGCTTTTTAGCCACATGGTCATGGCGCATATGTGGCTGTGTGCGCTTCACTGAATGCATGAAATTGCCTTAAATTGAATCAAACTATTGATATTTCTGTCCTAGTATTGTTGTTTGATTCTGACTGACAGTTACTGATCAAGGTTGGGCAAAGGTTTGTGGACTTATGCATGGACCATTCACATTACAGTTCCACATCTAATTAAAACAGATGCATGACCGTCACAGGCTCTGCAATTCACATAGTTTGCACTTTCTGGTGTGGAAATGGTATACTTCAGAAAAGTGGACCTTTTCCCCAGCACCCTTTGTATATCCTGGTTTGTAGGCCATAGCCTTCAAGCGAGGCAATGAAAATCTACTGTCTAATTGTGTTGTTAGACAGGAGGGTCCCATTTTTTAAAAAAGTTTTGTGATCACCATAACAAGTTTTACGTTTGAAGGGAGAAATTGTTTCATGTACTCAAAATGCTGATTAGGATATAGAACTTAATATAATTTGGAAGATAAATTAGATGAATTTCCTTGAGAATTTAATTGCTTGCAAAAAATCAAACATACAATCTTTTGTTTGGAATTTTACTTCATAATATTCCAAATTTGAGAGCTACTGTAGCACAGTGGTTAAGTGGTTCAGCTGTGATTCAGCATGCTACTGGTTTGAATCACACTACTACCTTGAGCTCTGCAGGTGGCCTTGGGTAAGCCCAGGGCCGGCGCGCCCATTGAGGCCAGGTAGGCGGTGGCCTCAGGGCGCGAGGGCACTGGAGAGGCACTGGAGGGGGTGTTGGGGGCGGAGGCATGCACTGTGGAGCTGGCGTGGCTGGCCCGCAGCTGCTGCAGCAAGCCAGCCAGCAAGCCCCATGCCGCTGCCACCACATGCCCCCAGCCGAGCGCAGCAGCCACAAGCCGCTGCCGGGGCGGCGTGCGGAGTGTGGAGCAGCCTCCGCCCAGCACCCCAGCCATCCGCCGGCGAATGCCCCTGGCTTGTGTTGTGCAATGATGTCATTGCGTGATGACATCATCACACAGTCCGTGGCGCGCGCGCTGTGCGCGCATGCAAGGGGGTGCTGCAGGCGCCAAAAATTCTGGCACCGGCAGTGGGTAAGCCACTCCTCTCAGCCCCAGCTCCCTAGCTGTATTGTGGCGATAATAATAACACTAACTTGTTCACCGCTCTGGTTGAGGGACTAATCTGTCTAGAAGAGCGGTATATAAGCGTAGCCATTATTATAATGGATGCTGGTGGAGCTACAAAAATTTTAGGTATAAGTATTGAAACAGGTACTTATATAATTTGCTTAAAATTCATGAAGAATAGATAAGGTTTAACTTTTTCACACTGATTCTCAAAAATAACATATGAATTTCAAGCATTTTTAAATGTTGCCCAATTTTGGATCTCTGCAAAAAATAATTTTTAGTTTGAGCAAATCGGCTATGCCCAATATTCTAGTGATAAAAGAATAAAATAGCTCTTGGTGCTCTTGCCTCTGAATATATTGATGTAGCAGTAGGGGTTCTGGGTAAAAATGATGATGAAGTTCCAGCCTAAGGCTACAATCTTATGTACACTTTTGGGGTCATTTTACATAGTGGGACTTTCTAAACAAAGATGCATAGGATCAAAATGTAAAGCTTTAAGAAGGGTTAGAATAAATACATTGAACAATAGAGAAGGACAGTGAGAAAATTTTTGTTTCAGTTTTGATCTGGGGTTGTCAAATGAATTATTTACCATTTGGTTCTTTCGTTATCATGAGTTTGGGAAATGAAAAAATATATGGGAAAAAACTTTCAGTGTTCTCTATGACAAATATCAGCATAATTACAGACATCACTTGTACTCTTGTTATCAGAATAAAGCTTCTCATTTTTCTATAGTCCTCCCCACTTCCTTACACTTCAATACCACAAATCATCAGTTCATTCCCCCCCACCCCAGTTCTACTCATAAAGGCAATAAGGGTTTTCCGTTTGTTATAAATGTAGATAATGTCTCTAATTAATTAGTAAGTTTAGTGATCTCAACTAACTCCATCATCTGCTTTCCCCTCACCTGGATGTGAGGGGAGGGGTGTGGCCATTGGCTGGTGTGAGCAGGGTTGTCAGGGGAACGGTGGGCGGGACCTCCCAGGGGCTGCTGCATTTCACCTTGCCACGCTCAGGTGCCAGCGGAACTATCCTGCAAAAGTCAATTGGGTGCTGTCCAGCGCCGCCCCATTTACACTGGTGCACGAGCGATGGCGCTGCCTGGGGGGTTAGGGTTGCACAGTTTATAACATGATCATAACATGATCATCATTTGTACATAATTCTTTTTCAAATTCAGATTTATTTTGTTCAAAACCCCATAATTGTTTAATCTATTTTAAATCTTTCTAACAATTGCACATAAAAATAAACATTGACACCTTATAGCCTTTAGCTATCAGATTTTCTCTTGACTTCATTTCACAGTCCCCTTGTGAAAAGTCTAACATGGTTAGCCACTTTTGTTTAGTTATTGTTTCATACCTATAAAATGCCATTGAAAGCCAAGGTGATAATTTTTGACATTGTCTCAGTTTATAATATAATATAATATAATATAATATAATATAATATAATATAATATAATATAATATAATATAATATAATATAATATAATATAATATTTTTAAAATCCACATTAACTGTAACTTCATCATACCACAAATAAGCATGCCACCCAAATCTCAAGTCATGTCATTCTAAGAAGCCATTATTTCTCAACAGCAACCAATTTTTCATTCACATTAAGCAACAAGAGGCAAAATGAGAATGGTTTGGGATGTAAGCAAAACTTTTATAAAAGGGCACCTCTGAATTGAAGAAGAGGCAAGAAAAAACACAAAATATTGTGGATGAGATAAAAAAGAGAGGATGAATTAAAAAATTCCTTGGCGAATATAAAGATGTCTCAAAAGATAAGATTTTTACAACAACATCTTTGGTAACAATCAAAGAAATGGAGATATAATTGATTTATATTAAACAAAGAAATTTTGAATTTGCAACTAATCCAGGAAGATGGCTGACTTATAAACTGAGGAAAAGAAAGATAAAAGAAAATGATATAGAAATTACAAGAAGGAGATATTATGTATTGTCGAAGGCTTTCACGGCCGGAGAACGATGGCTGTTGTGGGTTTTCCGGGCTGTATTGCCGTGGTCTTGGCATTGTAGTTCCTGATGTTTCGCCAGCAGCTGTGGCTGGCAGCACCACCTCTGAAGATGCCAGCCACAGCTGCTGGCGAAACGTCAGGAACTACAATGCCAAGACCACGGCAATACAGCCCGGAAAACCCACAACAGCCAAGGAGATATTACCTTAATGGATAATGGGACAATTAAAAAAACTTTTAATAAGTATTATATCAATCTGTATGGAAGACAAGATATTTCTTTGATGAAAATAGATGAATATATTAGAAGCCAGAATTGACCTAAAATTACAGAAGAACAAAGACAAGTTATGAAAAGTCCAATAACAATAACAGTTGAGTATTAAGTAATTGAGTAATTATAAGTTGTTTACTACAATTTAAGTAGAAAGATTAAACCTTAAGCAAAAAAGTCCAGTTCAAATTGTCAAAGCCTTTCTCAACATCTAAAAAAAATCAAAGCTGCTTGTTTTTCATTGTGATTTCCAAATAGTCCAAAATGTCTAATACTGTTCTAACATTATCTTTCAACTGTCTCTTGGGTAAAAAGCACATGGGGCTCCATGAATACTTATTTTTCTGAGAGGCATAGATCTTTTTCAAGAATTGGTATGATTTGGATTTCTAGAGACTAACATTACAATCCTAAAGACACTTTCCTGGGAGTAAGCCCCATTTAGTAGCCTTCAGTAGGATTCTGAGGAAACTTGCTTAGGATTGCACTGTCAATGTTGCTAAGGTTTCTAAAGCTGAGATTTTACCAAAGATTTTTTTCTGATCTTAATCCTGTAAGTGTGATTTTTAAAAAGTAAACCCAATAGTTTCAGAAGGAGACTAAATGAAATATTATTACAGAAAGAAATTGTGGACGACTGTAAAAAAAGTTAAAAAGTTAAAGTTTCAGAAAAATGATCTTATTTCACTGCAAGCCATTTATCTTTGTCATAGGAAAAGATCTATACTGTTAATTAAGTCCTTTGAAGTTAAAAGAGTGAGGGTCAGCCGGACTTGATAATTTAATATTGTAGTGAGCAAGGCTGTTTTTCCCAGTCTCCGGCACTCAACTCTAGAGTAACTGCTCAGACCTTCATCCATGCAGTTTAACCCTTGCCAACATGAGCACAAATGGTTAATCTATCCCCCTCTCTTTGATCCAGAGAGATAATCGGCTGGAATTGTCACCCAGCTGTTTAATCTAAGCCACAGTGCATCTCCCCCTTCATGAGAGTGGTAGTCCTCCATGCCCTCCGGAAGTGAACTGGTCTTGTTCTTTGCAATGAGACTTTCAAGGCTCTTTGGAGCAGCTGTTCTTTCAGTTAACAACAGCAAAACCTCACAGAACACAGTCCTTCCTCTAAACCATTGACCCACTGAGTTTGATGACATCCAACAACAGGGTTTGGTGTTACAGATCCCAAAGAATGCTTGGGGAAGGCATGAAGGTAAGTGTTGGCTGTGCATGCGCACACTGTTCTTTTGGGGAGTGGGGTGGGGAAACAAGGATCTGGGGCAGCTCTGTTGTCACTTAACCAAAAATTGCATTCACCATTAGCCCCCCCCTTTAAATCATTGATCCACCAAGATTTTCCTCAGGTATATCACACAGTCTCACGCACACACAGCAATGGACCCTGGAGAAGGTGAATGTCAGTGGGCACACACTATGGCAAGAAACTTGCACAGTGATAGTGGGGTGATGGCACCCAAACATATAACATAAAATATATAATTTTAATTGCTGAATTTTATTGTAGAATCTGCTATGTAATTGTATTTTTTGACTGTTGTATCATGTCCTGAGCCCACTTGTGGGGAGGGCGGGTTAAACACCGAATAAACTAAACTAAACAAACAGGAGAACACTCCAGCCACTACAGAGACATTGAAAAAAATGCTGCTTTATGTTCACTTTTTTCTTTTTCTAAGTGATGATAGTGCCAATAAATTATTATTACTTTTGTGTCCTGCTTTTGCCTGTTGCTGTCATGTTTCCTTGTGGTTTGCAAGCTGTTCCCATGATGAGGGGTGAATCTTTCCTTTTGACACTCAGTGTTCTGCCTCAAAATGGAATATATGTGTGTTCTCACATTAATTGCCACCAATCTCCATCATAAGAGCAAACAGATAGGCAACATGATTGTCTGAACCCTCCCCCCTCCCAAACAGACCTATGTTTTCCCCACAAGTTTTCCTTTTGCTTTGGGCATGCAGGATAGTTTTTGAAATGGCAGGGTAGGCCAATGGCTTGCAGGGGGTTAGATTTAAGATGGAGAATTTTTTTTAAAAAAAATAATGTTTTGGTGGTTGCTGGAAGCAGAGTGAGGGCACGTTGCAGTAGAATGAAGAAACCTGAAGAGAAAACTAGATTGATTATTGCATAGATGAGAACTATGAAGTATCTGAAGTTTTATTGGGGTACACATTTGCCATTTGATTCAGAGAAAGGGGGAGACCTAAAAGATTATGATTGAAGTGTTCCAGGGGTCGATTGATTGGACTTTCTTCCCAGTGGCACTTTTCCCCACAGTGACTGACTGTCCAAGTTCCCTGATGGGGATGGGGAGGCAGACCAGTGCCTGGGTAGTGCTGCCCCCCCGCCCAACACCCAAGATGCACATTCCTCCTTTCCTCCAATGGAGTTAATTAGATGGTGTAATATAAGGGCTCTGTCCCTGAGGGATCTAATTGGTTGGGGACAATGCTGTTAAGAAAACAAGATACTGCCAATCCAATGCCTGCCCGCCTGCTGCTGTTGTGCAATAAGAACCAAAATACATGACCTTTTAGGTGGGAGGGTGCTCATTATAACTTTGTTTTCCAGATTTGATTCACCGTTCCAGAAACTGCTTTAATGAAACCAAACTGTGACTTTTGTGTGTATTTCTGGCTCGTTTGTTTCATTTTGCACACCCCTATTGAACAATGATTGTTTTGTATAATCTTAAAATGATGTAGTGATCAGTAAAAGTGAATAACTACACTAATTACATTCCCTCTAATGTTTTCTACTGCTTATAAGAAGTCACTGCTGCAGTAGGTGTGGAAATACAGAAGACTACAGTTTCATTACCTTCTATTTTAATCTGAACAAGGAAAAGCTGCACAGAAATCCAAGCAAGCAAAAGGAAAAATGGTAAATTATTGGTATAAAAAGAGTCGTAGATGCCAGTGGCAGAGGCTGAATTTTAGCAGGTTTACACAGTGGATTTTGAAACACAAATAGCTTAAGGGAGCCAGAATAATTAATGTGTTTAGAATCTAATGAGTGATTTGGTTCAAGCAGCATGTGCTAGAGGGGCTTCATGTGGGGGAGGATAGGGGGACATCTTGGCCTTTTCCAGAAGGGTCACTAAATGGTACTGAATTCTGGTCAATATCATCAACATTGGCAAGGAAGCAAGACTCTTCTCTTTCTCTCGGATCCAGCAGCAGGGAGTTGTAGACATGTGCAGATGGCTTTAAAATGGGTTAGAATGATTCTTAGAGGAGAGGTCCATCAGTAGCTAATAGCCATAGGGATTAAAGGGATCCGCTACATCCAGAGTAAGATTCTGAATACAAATTCTTGGAGGCAACACCAGAAAGAAGGTTTAGCCTCATGCTTTGTTTGTTTGGTCCTCCAGGGCAACTGGTTGGCCACTGTGTGAAAGAGGATGCTGGACTAGATGGACCACTGGTCTGATCCATCGGGGCTGTTCTTATGTTCTAAGCTGCACACATGGCTAATGAACTGCACGAGTCATCTTTGCACTGTAGCTTGTCATTTCTGGCAGCTCCTGTCTCTAGCAAAATGTAATTCTTATTGAAGCCAAGCTCAATCACTACATGGAGAGAAGGGAGAAGGATTTGGTGGCTGTTGAGTTTACTGTGAATTGTTTACTTCCAATTCTTCAGAAATGGATTAGAAATTTTAAAGAAATCATGAGTATAGCCTTATCAAATATGTTATGACACAGTACTCCACAAAGTGGGTTTTTCTTAGTAATTCAGTTGGAAGCCCTTTTTAATACATGAGCCCATTTACTTTACAGGGTATACTAGTGGTACTCATTCTGTGGCTTCTGGAGAGCTACATTTGCAGTTACTATCAACTAAAAGAGCTTCGTTTACTTCTCCCTCTGGAATGAGGCCTGCACCTCAAGAAGGCTCACCAATTACCCATGTTCCTTCAGTGGCAGCTGTTTCAAGGTAGGAATAGTGTTGCCAACACCAGTTTGGGAAATTCTGGGAGATTTGAAGGCAGAGACTGGGAAGGGTTGAGTATGGTGAGGGAGCTCAGAAAGGATATAATGCAATAGTCTTCCATCCTCCAAAGCTGCCATTTCCTCCAGGGGAACTGATCTTTGTAGTCTGGAGATCAAGTGTAATTTCAGGAGATCTCTAGACCTCATCTGGAGGTTGGCAACTCTAGGTTGGGAGGGACCACTTATCAATCTAAGTCCCACTAACAAGGGACGTGCCCACTTTCTTATAACACAGGGCAGGTGCCAATTTGGGGGACAGTGCTCAGAAGATACACACTGAGTGAGAATCACTGGGCTACACTCACCTTTTCCGAGAAATCTAATTCTATGCTCAATTGTTATATAATTTGGTATCGTTTCCAAAATGCTGCAGAGCTGTTGGGATTGTTTCCAGTCTAAGGATAGCACACATTTTTGAATGGATTCTTTCTGAATTATATTTAGATCAATCAGGATGCTGTTAGCTTCTTTATTAAAACATATTTTGTTTATTATAGTGAAATTCTATGTAGTTACACCAGTCAAAGTCCATTAATTTCAGTGGTTTTAAACGAGTAACTCTGCACAAAAATGCACTGTAAAGCACATGTAGCAAAGGGAATAAGAAAGGAAAAACTGAAGTGAATGAATGGACAGAGAAAAAAGTGACAATAGCTACTGCTGAAGCTACCAAGTTTTATAAACTAATAGACAAACAGTATAATCCTAGGCAGATTCCTACTCTTCTAACCCCACTGGAGACAATGGGTTTAGAAGGCTGTAACTCTATTTAGGATTGCGCTGAGAATGCAACAGAAAGGAAAAGCTAATAAGAAAGGCATAAATGAAGGATATATCCTCACTTCCTCACTAATAGCACTACAAGAACCTGGATTACATCAAACTCCACAGCGCTGTAAATGTACTTTAATAGACAAGAGCCCACTTGCTTTGAATGATAGCTCAGAGCCAAATAATAATGAACCAAAAAGCCAGCCAACAGCAGCTCTGGATTTGCTTCAGGCAAAGTGTTCCAAAGCATCATTTAACACATAACCTGGAAAAAGATTTCTTTTAGTGTCAGATCCCAATGTCTATGTAGTCTTGACTTTTCTTACCCACACCAGGTTCAAACTGAGCACAACTAACAATTTTTTTCCTATATAACACCTTTTTAAGGCAAGGAGTGAAGATATTTTGGTTATTGCATTTCCAACAGCACCTTTCTTTTTTCTGTAGAATATATCTGGTTTATGCCAAGTTCCTAAACATTCAGGTTATGTGTGATTTGTCAGTATGCTGTCATGTGTGATTATATCTGTGCATGTATGAGTGGGTGACTGTTATTTGCATGTGGTTTGCATGTGAAAGAGTAAGAGAGACTGCATGTGTATAACTTGATATCTCTGACGCTTGGCTAACTTCCTGTTCTTAAATTAATTTACTCACTTTCTTTCTGTATTATTGCCTGGATTGGGCAGATTCTATTAGACTAGAGATGGGCATGAACCAAATTACGAACCAAAGTTCATCACAAACTGGGTCAGTTTGTAGTTTGTGAACTGGCAGTTAGAGTTAACTCTAATTCTAGTGTGGCACTGCTCAGAGCCGAATAGGCTGTATAAGCAGTATCATTAAAGTATCATTAAATAAGTTCCTCAGGGATCAGTCCTGGGACCTGTCCTGGGACCTGTTCTGTTCAACATTTTAATAAATGATTTGGATGAAGGAATAGAAGGAATGTTTATTAAATTTGCAGATGTTAGTAAATTGGGAGGAGTAGCAAATATCCCTCCCAATTTACTAGCTGAAGACTGAGTAATCTTACAGGATGATCTTGACAGGTGGGAAAACTGGGTTGAAACTAATAAAATGAATTTCAACAGAGATAAATGCAAAGTTCTGCATTTAGGAAGGAAAAATCAAATGCATAATTATAGGATGGGGAGACTGGTCTTGGCAGTAGTATGTGTGAAAAGGATCTAGGGGTCTTAGTAGACCATATACTGAACATGAGTCAGCAACATGATTTGGTAGCTAAAAAGGCAAATGAGGTTTGGGCTGTATAAACAGAAGCATAATATCCAGATCACAAGAAGTGATGGTATTGCTCTACTCTGCTCTGGTTAGGCCTCACCTAGTGTTCAGTTGGGGGCACCACAATTTAAGAAGGACATAGACAAGTTGGAATGTGTCCTGAAGAGGGCAATGAAGATGGTGAGGGGCAGGGCTTTTTTTTCTGGGGAAAGAGGTGGTGAAACTCAATTTCCAGCAACTGGGGCAACTCCTCACAGGAGGTAGCAACTCTGTCACTATATGAAACAAGTTTTGCAGATGATGCTGTTTCCGCCCCCCTCCCCTCAATTCTACAAGCCTCTGACATAGCCGCCAGAGGCTTGTATAAAACAGTCCAGTTTAATATCAAAACGGGACATTGCACTAGCAGGAATTCCTTAGAATCTCCCGTAGGAGAGTAGCTCACCTACTGGAATGCTCCTAGGAGCACTGAGATTAAAGATCTATTGTCTTCAGCTCCAGAAGCTCCATTTCAGTGGAGAATGAGGAATGCAATTCCTCACCTTCTCCAGGGGATTAGCATTTCTACTACTATCAGTGATGGTGTGACATCACTTGCGGGGGTGGGGGAAGCCTCTTCTGGGAAAAAGTCCTCGCTAGGAATTGCTGAAAACTGCTATGTTTGCAAGTTGGCAGGGAGGATCCCTTGAGTGAGAGGTGCAATCAGTAAGACTTCTGTCCCAACTGGATGGGAAGGTGGGTTTACACTAGAGATGGGCACGATCCACATTACGAACGTAAAAAACCCACGAAAATGGCGATCGCGCGATCATGATTCGGTGGATCGTGATCGTCCACGGCCAATGATCCAGTGGTCGGGAGAGGCCTGGATTGTGGCGTTCAGGCTCGGTTCGGGGATCCAGACACTCAGGCGCCAGCTATCTATTCCCCTGGCAATGGAGCCAGGGGAATGCCTGAGCTCTGTCTGCCCTCCTTCTGTTGCCCTGGAAACCCGAATGGAAGCCCAGCTTTCTTTGATCAGCAGGGCTTCCTTCCAACCACGGAGCAGCAAAGCAGTCACAAGTTGGGAGAAGACACCCAGGGAGGGAGGGGGAAGGGGGTGTTCTGTAGCCATGGGCACTGCAATCTCATCCCTGAAAACCCTGATAGGCAGCTCTGACGGCCAAACACAGACAGCCAAACACAAACACAGATGCCGCCGGCATCACCCACCATTCCTGTATCGCCGGGAACAGCGGGGCACCCCTCCACTTTTGCCTCCACAATCCATGATCCATGATCTGGGTTCGGGAACGGGAGATGGCCGTTGCTGTTTGGGAATTCGGGATCGTGGTCTGCACCGAACCACGATCCTCTGGTTCTGTAATTTTTTTGGGTTCGTGCCCATGTCTAGTTTACGCTGAGAAATATACTTCCCATTGAAACCTAAACAAAAACACAAAAGAAATTACTCCAAATTGGAGACCTAGTTAATGTTCATAGTGATATAGTTCATTATTAAGCATAATACAATATATAATTTAGGTCTGAACTTCTCTCTTTTTCTCTTTGCTTTCCTGTTTCTTGTATCCACCCTTTTCCTTTCTCTGTTTTTCTTTTTTCTGGTCAAAATGTAATGTTGGCACAACCTGCCTTAAGTTACTTTGCAAGTTAAGTCACAACTACTGCACTGTGTCTCAGGATTGGACAACTGGTGGCCTATATATAGCCACTGAAGAAATTTTCTCTCTTCTCTCATGGCTTTACCAAATTTTAATCAAGGCAGAATACAAAGTTTACCCAGAAGTTCACTTGTATAAAAATGATGTTTCAACTTATACATAAAAAGAATGTCCCAGACTAGATAGTTACATCTTTCTTTTGAATTTTATGTGCAGTATGTATAGGTGTATACTAAGTCTGAAAATAGAACGGATTTTGCAATTGGCATCATGGGAAATTAAAGCAGGTCTTATATTCATGCCAAACCATGGTATTGTGCCCAAATAGGGAAGGAAAAAATTCCAGTGAAAAAACAGGTTTTATATTTGTTCATTTATTTAAACATTTCTATTCTGATTTTTGAACATCCTCACAGTGCCTTATAACTTTATAAAATCATAATACAATATAATTATAAATCACTGGATCCATTCCAAACTGCTTTCAGGCCTAGTTATAGGACTGGAAGAGCCTTGGTCGGCCTGGTGGGTGGATGACATGGGCTGGGAGGTGAACAGGGGAGTTTAATTCTTCTGGACCTCTCAGAGGCTTTTGATACCATCAATCACAGTATCCTTCTGGAACGCCTTTCAGAGATGGGACTGGAAGGCACTCTTCTGTGGCGGTTTGGGTCGTACCTAAAAGACAGGTTTCAGAGTGGTGCTGGGGGACTGCTTCTCTGCCCCTTGGCCTCTGAGGTTCCATTCCCCTCCATGCTTTTCAACATCTAAGTAAAGCCATTGGGAGAGGTCATCTGGAGATCTGGGCTGAGTTGCCACCAATATGCAGATGACACTCAGCTCTATCTCACACTCCCAGAAAATCATAAGGAGGCTGTGGAAACTGTGACCAGGTGCCTGGAGGCAGTTTTGGAATGGATGTGGACTAACAAACTGAACCTTATTCCTGAAAAAATGGAGGTGCTACTGGTGGGGGAAAGGTTTGGTCCAGGAAATGGGATATCTCCTGTTCTGGATGGGGTTGCACTTCCCCTTAATGATCAGGACTTTGTCCCTTTTGGCTCCCACCCCAGATCTATAACCTTGGGTGGTTGTTCCTGGATCTGAATTGCTATTCCACATTGCTTCGTTGTTGCTGTAAGTTTGTCCTTATATGTATTCTTCTCTCTGTCTCAAGATTTTGATCTAACTTCTTGGGATGATGGACATAAATACTTGAATGGCATGGCCTCACTCATACAACTGTCCTTTCATAACCTTGGCTTACTTACTCCAGCCACTTGGTCTTAATTAAATTGCTTTCAGAAAGATGAATGAATAAACAACATGTTGTATGGATACACGTTTGTGATCTGATTGCTGTTAAACATCTGCTTTCTTTATTCACAGCACTGCCTTGAGTGAAAGGTCTTCATGCTACAAATATCTACCATATGCTATTTTTTTTCCTTTCGAGTGTCTCCTGAATGATTTATATTTTGTTGCAATTTCAGCTTTCCATTATGCCAATTCCTTCTGACTTAAACCTGTTTGCCTGGAACCATGAAAATAAAGAATATTCAAATGCAGGCAAATCTAACTGATTTCAACAGAGTTTACTATGTAGCTCAGAATACTAAATGGAAGAGAATTGATGAATAAAAAATTTAAAATTATGGTGTCTTTGCAATTCTTCTGTGGATACCAGTTACGGTGAAAGATGAGATACCTCTCAGACTCTTTTGAGCTTTGGAAATCAGGAATGATTAAGGCTTGTTGCTTATGTTTAGCCCCAAGGCAAAGGCACACTAAGGACACGCTAAAAGACCGCTGCTGCAATCCAAAGCTTTATTCACAAATGCTGAGGGTCAAATCAAGAAGACAGGGGAGCGCCCACACTCTCCGGCTGCTCCCGGCGGGAGATTGGCAACGGGTTTGCCTGGCTAAATTGTCCCGTTCAGTTGTTCAGTGACCTTGAGCAATCACTTTCTATCAAACTAATTTACCTCAGGATTGTTGTGAGGGTAAAAACTGGAAGTAAATATATGCTATCCTGGGATCATTGGAGGAACGGCTGGATAAAAATGTGCTAGACAGTCATTATAAATATTCTAATTTTTTAATTTTTTAATTTACATTATTTATAGTCCACCTTTCTCACTGAGACTCAAGGTGGATTACACAGAGTAAGTCAGTACAGTCATTTTCAGAGACATTTCAATAAACAATATAATAGAGTATATAAATGCAAGTTTGCAAAGTTTCAAACCAACAGAAATCCAATACAGAACTGAAGAAATGCTGAAAACCTGGAGTGCTGTTTTTATGTCCTAAATTTTTACTTATGGCTTGAGAGGGGGCAGCAATGAATTATAACCTATATGTGGCCTTGGATAAACCACTCCTCTCAGTCCCAGTTCCAAAGCTGTATCGTGGGGATAATAATAACAATGAAGTTGTTCACCACTCTGAGTGGGGCACCAGTCTGTCTGGAAGAGCAGTACATAAACACAGTCATCGTCGTCGTCGTCGTTGTTATTAAGAATCACAGGTATAAATCTTGCAAGATTGGGATGAACTCTGATGGTACCCCAAGGTTTGTCCTCACATCAATATTCGATATTCTCAATAGTTTCTCAAGACTTATTTTATCCTGCCTCCTATTTAATAATGTAGCAATTAATTGGTCAGAGTAAGAACCCCATTTTTGGAGCAGTACCTTTATTGTCTCCTCTTTTTTTGAAGTTGCTGCTTCTCTGAGCTTTTAAAATTATTGGGAACTTTGCTAAATGCAGAAAAACATTTCAGCTGAACTCAGTCTGATTTGATCTGGATGCATTCATTAATAGAAGTTTGTAGGCACAGGTGAGAGTAAAATGTGGGCAGACAAGCAACTGCAGGTCACCAATAAGCTGACTTCCATATGTGAAACAATGCGCACAAAGCAATTTTGCAGGAGATTAATGAGACTTGAGTAGAGAACAGCTTTCAGTGGAATTGACCTTGTTAAGACACCACCCTTATGTTCAGATTTATAATCATGGGTGGGCTAGTGGATCTTGCACTGGGGGAGGAAAAACGCCTGTATAACATTAACCACCCAGAAGCATAAAATTTGGAAATACTTCTTGTGCATCACAGCCAGTAAGCGTGTTTTATACTGTGCCAGCATCTTAGCAGTTAAAAACAGGAAAAGTGAGAAGAGCTGTTTCACATAGCACCTCAGGCATGGCCATCGAGAAGTGTTTCGACAGTGGAAAATAGTTTCCTAAGGGAAAATAAAAATAATAATAAACTCTTGCTACTAAGGCAACAGCTTTCCAACAGAATATCTACACATATTTTTAGTATAATCATAAAACTGAAGTTAACTTTATTTATTTATTTATATGGGAAATTATAATTCACCTTCCAGTTCTCAGAGTGGATAGTAGTTACCAATTTTGTTTGAAAATATGTCTGTCCAACATACTATTTGGAACAATAAAAAATAACAATTAAAATAGCCATCCTCTGGGATGTGCAAAGGGATACCTGTATGGGAAATGGTGTGGGGGAGGAGTTGGGACAAGGAGGGGCAAGGAGCTACTGGCATCCACGGGCAAGCAAACAGACTGAGAGCGAGCGAGCGATGTGGTTCAATACAGGCGTATCGAGCTGCCAAAAGTGAAGAGAATGTCTGGACACAGTTTGCTAACTCCCCTTGCCCAGGATGGAAACTGTGCCTGTGTGTTCAGCAGTCAGAGCTGATGCTGGGTTGTGGGCTGACTGGGGAACCACTCCTGGAGCTCGTCTAAAAAGGCAGTTGTGAAGGATTACGGGGGGATGAAACAGCCATGCTCCCAAATATCCCTGATGGGTTGCAATCTGCCTGACTGGTCGCATCTTGTCTGAAATGGAAAAAGAAACAGGTGCAGTGAGGGTGAGGGGCTTGGTCTTGAATAAACCACAGCCAGATCTGCTGTGCCCCGGGGGAGTGTCCATGGCCAAGGGGTGGCAGCAGCTCCATGGTTGCAGGTGCTACAGGAACCAGATGATGGATGCCCCTTCAGTGAAAAAGTGCTCCTTGACTGCAGCGGGATATTTTGCTAATGGCATGGCTTCTTTGAGTTCTGATCCTGTGAGGGAAACTGTCAAGGGATTGCATGGACACTATCACAGGAGACTTCTGAGAGCAAGCACTCAGTCACCTCGATCCATGCTGTGCTCTTTACTGTGCCTGAGGGGGGAGAGTGGTTGAGGGGGTCTGTACACAGCCCTGATAGGGCTGCTAACACCACCCCCACCCTTTCCAAGGCAGTTCTGTTGAGCAAGGTTCCCTGGGTAACTGTCTCTTTGACAGGCGTGGGCCATGGTGCCTCAGAGGCAGGGGTCGCCCTCCCCCCAGCCACCAGCTAGTCAGCCTCAACCACAGAGGCCAGCATTTGGGGAGTGGTAACAACCTGTCTGTGAGGGGAGTGGGGAGGTGGGTTTGAATGAGTAAGCTGTGCCAGCCACTTGTTGGTGCATCCATGTCCCCCAAGCTGAGACTCTGGAGAGGGGTTACTTGTAAGGGAGTTGTTAGTCAGACATTCTGGACTTAGCTCTCCTCCTGTGTGCATTTGATTCTGCTTCTGTTCCATGCCATAATAAGTCTGTTTGATCCATCATGGCTACTGGGAAGATTCTGGAAAAATGGTGGTCTGTTCATTGAAGAAAGTTAATCCCTAGAAACATTCGACATTTGAAACTCATCTTTCTTATTAAACTCATCTCTCTTATTAACTGTAATTCTTCTAAATATAATGGCTATTTAACAGATGGAAATAAATTATGCTCTAAATTAATAGTGAGGAATTACCCACAAAACTTCATTGAGGATGATCAGAAGAGAGCAGATTCCAAGGCATGACAGGACTTATTAACTACACATACTTGACAGGATAGTCTCAAACTATTTATGTTGAACACCCATACGTCCACTGCAGTTTCAGTGATGTTAATCAGCTGAGGGTGGGGAGAACCATTTGAGTTACAGCTATTAAGACATAAGAACACCTATATGCTGATGAATATATTGATGAAAGCCTTCTGTGACTTGGACACAGCTATACATTCCTAGCATAAAACTGGAATAACCATAACTGATATTTTAACTAATACAAATAACCATAACTGATATATTTAATTAACACAGAACCAATTTGCATTCAAAAGTTGTGGGAATCATAACAATGTCAACTTCAGTCAACAAAAGAATCAAAGCAACATGCACACACGCACACATACATGCACAGCCCCATCCCCCAAGAAAAGAAAGCAGAATGAACTCAAAGCAGCACAGACACACACAGCCCCACCCCCTGAAATGAACTCAAAGCAGCACACATACACACACAGCCCCATCCACCCACTCCCCCAATGAAAGTAAAACACAATGAACTCCAACAGCACACACATACACAGAACCCCCTGAATGAAATGAAAGCAGAATGAACTCAAAGCACCTGAACCTCCTCTGGAGAGCCGGCCCCAGCAGTTCTGCTTGCTCTCTCTCTCTCACACACACACTCACAAATGGAAAAAAGCAGAATGAACTCAAAGCAGCTAAACCTCCTCTGCAGAGCTCGTGCTGGGCCCCAGTTCTCTCTCTCTCTCTCTCGCTCACGAATGGAAAAAAAGCAGAATGAACTCAAAGCAGTTAAGCCTCCTTTGCAGAGCCGTCGCCAGCAGCTCTGCTCGCACAATCTCTCTCTCTTACTCACAGAGGAATGGGAAAAAAGCAGAATGAACTCAAAGCACTTACCCTCCTCTGCAGAGCTTGTGCTGGGCCCCAGCTCTCTATCTCTCTCTCGCTCACTGAGGAATGCAAAAAAAGCAGAATGAACTCAAAGCAGCGAAACCTCCTCTGCAGAGCCCACCGGGCCGAAGGAGGAAGGAATCATGTGGGCAGATTCTAGAGCTTCCGGAACGGCATTCCGGAGCATTCCCCCTCAAAAAAAGCCCTGTATAGCATACAGCTAAAGAGACTGAACTGTGAATGTTGAAAGCCTCCATTTGAATATTGCTTCTGTCATTCTTTATATTTATATTTTCTTCCATCATGGAACTCAAGGTTCAAGGTCTCATATATAGGTGCTGACCAGGCCCAGATCTACTTAGCTTCCGTAAAGTTGCTGTGCCATGTGTCTTTGAACCCTGCCCTGGGAGCGGAAATAAAGTCAGTACGGGGGAAGAGAGATAGACATTGTTACGTGTGATGAAGGGGTTCTGAACACATTCTCTGCCGTGAAAAGAAATGCCTTATAATGCAGAGAATTTGTGGTGGCAACCAACCACTTTCAGCAACCTTTACATTGTGTTTTCATTCCCCACCCCCAGGAGTTCCATCCAATCTTAGGAAAGTTGATTCTTAGGATCATGGGGCCCACTTGGACCACCTATTTTGTGGCCAGTATCTCTTAATCCTCAACTGCAATACAGAGATAATAATACAGACCTAACTCAAAGGATTATTGACCCCGTATGTAAAACACTTTGAATGTTCTTATATTACCATAGAAATGCTAAGGATAGACCATATGGGCCAGAAGGTTGCAGAAATTTCCATGTCCTTCCTATTCTGTCAGCAGAACTCTATCAGCTCCGCTGACAGAAGATGCAGGAAGACAACTCCCGCCCCCCCGCTCTTCCTCCCAGCTGCAGTCCCCTGATCTGCAAAGCTATTGATCCAAGTAGTCCTGCAACACCAAGCACAAACTTCTAGGGGCTAGGAGGCTGTGGAACGTGGAATATGTGACTATCAACGTCTTTCACTAATGGATCACTCAATCTAACTCTGTCTAAGTGGCAAGCCACTATCAATTGCAATATGCGGATAATAATACTGGCCTGTCTCACAGGATTATGTGGAACACTTTGAATGCTCTAAAACTACCATACAAATGATAAATATTATAATTAT
The DNA here is from genome assembly GCF_028583425.1 of Eublepharis macularius. Taxonomy (NCBI): domain Eukaryota; kingdom Metazoa; phylum Chordata; class Lepidosauria; order Squamata; family Eublepharidae; genus Eublepharis; species Eublepharis macularius. The sequence goes on from NC_072798.1 coordinate 63,780,502, forward strand.
TGGTTCTGTACGCCAGTCAGTTGCAATTTACTCTTATGCATCTCACTATTAAAACCTTTATGCATTCTTCCTGCACCTTTAGAGGTCAAGGAGGTTAGCTGTTTGGGTTATTTTTTTTTTTAAGAATGAGAATGAAACTTGTATAGGTTGATTACTTTATGGGAAAACACAGGATGGAGGGGGATGCAGGGTTGCAGTAATTTCTCATTACCAGAAGACAGTACATTATGTATTTCAGTGTGGCCTGAGAATGCTGATGTGTTAAAGTCTGTCCCCCATTTTAAATAACTAGCATGATTAATGCATATTTTAAAATCAGGATGTGTTGATTGGGTGAAAAACAACATAATGGCCTACTTGATTGTAATGTACAAAGTCAGACTTCTGCTAAAACGGCTTACAATTATTAATATATAATCTGGCCTCTATAGCAAGTTTTCAATGTCAATTAAAATGTAGGAAATGAAAAGGAACCAAATAGCAGATAGGACCTGTGGATTGCATACATAAGTAAATAAAAAGTCCTGCAGACATGTCAGGAGGAATGTTCATAAGACAATGTTCTTTTATTCCTGGTGAAATAACAGAATAATCACCCACTGGCTTTTGTTCTCATAGTATCTGGAAAAGCAATTATGATTATTATTTCATTAATTGTGCCTAAATGCAGATGAATTATTTCATTAATTGTGCCAAAATGCAGATGATTATGACACTTTTGAAAAGCAAGCCCAGCACTTTAAAATAGTGGCCTGATAGTGTAAGGTAGCCAGGGACACTGTTAGTCTGAAAGCCACTTCTGCACCACTACAATACAGCATGAATATTGCTTAGGGTTCCATGGTTCCTATTCTGGCTGAACCATGTGTGCATGAATGTCACTCAGTTTATCATTTGATTAACTCAGCCCATAGTGATTTATAGATGAATAAGTGAACTGCCTCCATGGAGAGTATTGTATCTGACGTGCCGTCAGGTAATATAAAAGGTGTATCTATAATATCTAAGGTGAGATAGTTCTTTCATCTGTATAACTCATCATTTGATGTTGTAGTTCATCAAATGTGTGAATGTCCCTTGGAGTCTATTTACATGCCCATCCTGACTATGTGCTTTACTGTCAGCTGCACAAGTTGTTGCCTAATTGAACTGTCATGTGGCTAGTCATCAGCTTGTGATGCTGCAAATGTTCTTTTCTGGTAAATTAGCTTTCAAATAGACATACTTAAGACATAAAGAGAAAATTGAACCAATACAGAAATACTTATGATAAGATCATTTCTTCATATTTATGGTGCAATTCCCAGAAGACTATATCATTCAAAACCAAACAAAAATATTACCCTCCCCCTCATTTTAGTTTATACAGAATGAATCTTTGATAGAAGGGGAGATTTGTTTTCATCAGGAAACTGTCAGGACAATGGATACTACAGTTCTGTTATAAAGATCCAAAAGTTATAAAATAAAACAGGAGCCTTAAATAACTCTCACTTTGATTCTTCTCTTGCAAGGCTTTAAATATTTAAAGACGCATACAATGTATTGTATTGATGGCCTGCCACCTACTGGCAACAGCTAATATTTGTCATCATATTGATTTAAATTGCTTGACAGTCAGTTTCTTGATTTGGAAGCAGAGAAGATAGCAAACTTCATTTGGAAAGTGAAAAAAATGAGTTATATGGAAAAAGCTTATGTGCGGTTGGAGCCATTGAAAATTTCCTCAGGAATCCCTAGGAAACACATGGAAAACGTGAAAAAAAAACCTGATGTAGGGTCCACCACTTTCCATAAATTGGAAGGTTAGAGTGGAAGAAGCCTCAGAGGGAACATTCCTAATATATTTTTTTATTTTAAGAATTTTTATTTCAATTAATGAACTCAGACACATAAGATATAAGCTACAATCATCCACTAGTACAGTCATCAATAATCATCTAGATTATGCATAAATCTAAACATATCATCTAGATCATATATATACATAATGGCCGTTTCCTCACGGTCTAAAAATAGCGAGAGACTCGTGGAAGACTGCCGGCTTCCTTGCACCATTTTTAAAATCATCTGTTTACAAAACGCCACAAATCACCCTGGGAAACTCTTACAGGATGATGTATTGTCGAAGGCTTTCACGGCCGGAGAACGATGGTTGTTGTGGGTTTTCCGGGCTGTATTGCCGTGGTCTTGGCATTGTAGTTCCTGACGTTTCGCCAGCAGCTGTGGCTGGCATCTTCAGAGGTGTAGCAGCTGTGGCTGGCATCTTCAGAGGTGTAGCACTTCAGAGGTGTAGCACCAAAAGACAGAGATCTCTCAGTGTCTTACAGGATGACTCAGCCCAACCCCACCTTTCCGAGTAGATATAAATTACCTGCCAACATCTTTTCCACACTGTGACACTGAGAGATCTCTGTCTTTTGGTGCTACACCTCTGAAGATGCCAGTCACAGCTGCTGGCGAAATGTCAGGAACTACAATGCCAAGACCATGGCTATACAGCCCAGAAAATCCACAACAACCATCATTCTCCGGCCGTGAAAACCTTCGACAATACATCAAGTCAAAATAATAACCACCCACTATCTCTGTTGCACAGTTAAATAATCAAAGTAATCCTGGATAGTTCAATTAACTCCTGAGATAAATGCTAGATGTTCTGTCCATAACACCCAAGTACTCTATGTACATGTACTTTTAGTTTGCTTGCTGGAGGAATATTTAAACATGCAAGCCCCCACCTGCAATCTGAAATGATAACACTCATAGTCTTACCACCTAAGCAAGAAATAAATCAAATTGTTCATAGTATTGTGTGTGTTAAAGTCCTCTGAGAATAATTTTCTGTCTCCTACAATTGCTCAAGGCTTAGTTGGTGACACTTGGCCTGGTTTCCTTTTCTCTTTTGTTATCATGTTCTTATTGGCTAGAACAAAAAATTACGCATATTGACAACACCACTTACACCTTAAGAATTTCTCATAACCTATTATTTGTGGTAGTCGTAGGTGATTTTCCCATTGTTATGTGTGAATTCCACTTTTTAAAAAGATTATAATTACATTACGAGGGGCACACTGTGAACAAGTAATGGGAGAGCATGCTGGTCTGTATGAATAACAGTTTAACAATCTGGGCCCCTGACTGACAAAGTGATTGTATATTTACCACTGTAAATTGTATATATACTTATTTAATGAAGGGCAAGCAGCTTATATTTTGCTATTGTCCAAAAGCAAACATTAGCACAATAAATGACACATCAGCTATGTTCTGCTCAATTTTACTTCTCCTCTGAGTAATCTGAAATGCAGCCAGTTACTCTGTGCGTACAAAGTGCCTTCAAGTCATAGCTGGCTTATGGCGACGACCCCTGCTGGGGTTTTCAAGGCAAGAGACTAATAGAGGTGGTTCACAATTGCTTGTCTCTACATAGCAAGGCTGGTCTTCTACCAACAAGGCTGCATATTTGACTGATGTATTATTGAATGACACCATGATATTGTGATAATTAAAAAAGGTTAAAAGACATGGACATCTCTCATATTTTTTCATCTATTATTCATAGTTCCTGTTCCTTGAGGATAGAGATTTACAACAGACACATCATCCCCAAAGCACAGTTTTCAAATAAAAAAGATGCATTAAGTTCTAGAAAACATTAGGAATGGTTATACAAGACAGAGGGGGGAAAGCCAATGCAAGAGGCACACAGGCAAAGTATTTATTTACAACATATGTATGCAGACTTTACAGAACCTGCTGAAGGCAGCTCACAACTAAAACAATACCAAGAAGTAAAAAAAGCAAGTCAATAAAAGCAAGTCAATTAAAAACATGCTAAGGCATATAAGCAAGCATATAACAAACATAAGTTGTCTAAAATGATATTGATAAAACTGTCCTCAGGCTCCTAGCAGATCATAAAACAGCTTTAAAAAGCCAGATCCCTTTAGTTAAAATCCTGGTTAAAGAGAAATGTTTTGGCCTGGCACTAAAGGAAAGCAAGGTGAACACTAGGTAAGGCTCAAGGGGGAGAGCATTCCAAAGACAAGGTACCACAACGAAAAAGTCCTGTCTCTATTGGGTTGTAGTGGAAAGCTTGATGAAAACGTTGACGCTGTGAGGCAGCAGTGAAAAAGTTAAACCATGTTAAGAAAACAGGGTTGCATTTACTTGTAACAAATGTAAGATGGCAATTGTTGTGACAGGAGATTGCAAGATGCCTTGACTTACACTCAGGAGGCTCCAATAACTTTGTCTAGTGTCTTCTGTGCAGGCACACATTAGGGAATGTGCAGGCGCAGGCCAGCCACGGAGAAGATTCTCTAACTACAAAACTGTGTGGGGTTCCCCTCCCCCCAACTCAATGCACATGCGTGGTCAGGGGCATAGACTTTCCAAGGGGCTAGGGGCTAGGAGGGGCTAGGAGGGGCTAGGGCTGGGCCAAAGGCATTGCTATGCCAGGTTCTTAAAAGAACCGTGCCCCAGTGACATCATAGGGAGAAGCCAATGACATCACAGGGATGGGCTTCTATTGCCACCATCTATGGAGGTGGGGCCATGGGAGATTTAGGGAGAGGATCCCCAACAATTTAGGGGGGCAGGGCACCCATGGGGACCCTCGTAACAATGCCCCTGGGCTGGGCCAAACCTAGGAAAAGGAGAGAGTTGGCCAGTGGTTATAGTGTTATCTCAGCAATCTCCTGCTGTGTCTTGTTTTTGAAATTCTCTTGTAGAATAGCCACATTAAGATCTACAAATATACCTACCATGCGTACAGGACAAACTAATGGTCACAAATTTGACACTAAGAAAGGCAACACAGAAAAGCCTGTAGGGGGACATTTTTAAAGTTTTCCTGGTCGTTCATTCACAGGAGTCTTGATTCTGCCTTATTCATAAGGGTGACTTAGTACTGAAATTTACTAAATTATGGCATCGCAGATGCTTTCATTTCGTAAATGCATGGTTGGAGTCTGAACCAGGGCAGAATACAAAACAGTTGCTGTGCATTCGATTTCTGAGCAATGTACAGAGTTCAGAGTAGTAGCAATCTCCTTCTTCTCATTTCAAACTCATATCCTATATGTGTACAAGCACATTCTGAGGCAATTCAGAACACTACTAGTCATGATCCCAAAGAAAACTCACAGTTACACTACCTAGGATTTTATATACAATTGCTTTCTTAGCACACTGCTTAAAAACTCCACCTTAAAAACAGCATTCAGAACACATTAACAAAATCACATAATTAAGTGCACATTCCTTGCCAATGTTCTTTCTGGGCTGCACACAGGACAAAAGGAAAATTTAAAAAGGCCTATGATCTGCACCCTCCCCCCATCATGCAGTCTTCAGAGAAACAGCACTCAGGCTGCCATTTTAGGAATGGTCCTTTTCTGCAATAAATGCCACCTCTCCATTTAAAATTAGAATGGAAATTGAAATAGGAGCTTAGAAGTGGCTGAAGCAGCCCCCCATTACCATGAAAAAACTAACTGTTCTCCCACAACCAGCCCCCCCAAACCTGCAGCAAGCAAGCAAGCAAGCAAGCAAACAAACCTATTTCAACAGGGAAACATAGGGCCTACCCTTTCCCAATGTTCCATTTCCAAAATACAATGTAATGATAATGTAACAGAAAAGTAAAATAAAATAGAGACTCACCTTTTCCCTATTAGAAGGAACAGAAACTGGCATAGAATGCAGAGAAAACGTGATGATGGGTGGTTGGAGCGTGCTGGCTGGTATGAATGTGAAAGAGAAAATAACAAACCTACACTTGCCTTAGTTGTAGAAAGGAAGTATTATAGGAACACCATATTTTGATAGGAAATTGGATAGATTCCTATCTACCGATCTATTCCTGAGGAGGAAGTCCTGAGATTAGCAATCTACGCATCAAAGGATAGTTCAGGGTAGTAAAGGAGTAAACAGATGCCCTGACCTGTCTATCTTTCTAACGCTCTGGTTTCCCCCCCTCTGAAACCTGAGGCAGAGACAGCGTTAGAAGTGGAGTCTTTTAACATTCCCCAAATGCAAATTGGAGCCAAGCAATTATGTTGCAATTCTGTCCAACAGAAGCCTTGCAATCTGACTGTTGCTACATTGAAAGTAGATGGAGCTAGCGAGGGTTACGGACTAAGCTACTTTAACTGTTTATTAGTTGATGTTTGGAACATTTTTTAAAAAGTTTTTATTTAATTATGCACATTAATAGTTAAAATATTGAGAGAAAGTCATTAAACATTGATAACTAAGAAATCTTCTGTTACATATTAATAATAATTTACATGCCCTTGTAACCATGAATTTTCTTACAAATGAGTATTTCAACTTGGATTTCCGTTAAAGGTTGATATACTAAATAACTTAAATTTTAACCTTATAGAAGATTTATATCATAAACATAGACGATTGAACTACTTTGATAATGATTAGATTATTAATAAAAATACTGTTTAAGGAAGATATTTTCAATATATATAATAATGATTAAATAAGTATTATTATGAAGTCAAACCTTTTACCAATCGATTACAGATATTAAGAGAAGAACCAACAACGATAATATATACTCATTATTGTAATTCTTATAAACCTTGATAAATTAACCCCCTTTCCCCTCCCCTCTCCCTCTATCCCCTTACTTTACTAAATAGTGCTATTTAAATTGGATTAATTAAGTTGCTTAATAACAGTTCTCTATAGCCCAAGAGTAACCCCCTATAGACTATTTGGCCTACTAATACCATCTTGGAGAACTGTAAATAACTGGAGGCCCTGTCCAGTTATGTGTGTGAGCTCCATTCCCTCCCCACCATGCCTCTAATCTGAAATTACATACATATATGCATTTTACAGTCATAACATTTTACAGAATATTTTAGTTTGCTATCAACTTGGATTTTAACATTTCAGTCTGTTTTTTCTTTCTTGTTAAATGTGTCTTGCTTGGGTCTTGTTTTCCTTAAAGGGTGATAGCGAACTGAGCATTTTTCTTTTCTGTGATATTCTATCTCTGATTGAAAAAGTCTTCATGCCAAGATCTTGCAGTAATGTCTTTCCAGCTTCCTGATCTAAAACTTGGTAGATTGTATCTTGTATTTTGATTTGAAGATGTGTATAATTAGTCCATTTATATTTTATTTGGGCTTTTCTCAATGCTTCTGTTGTAGATCTGAGTTCTTTTCTTTAATATTGTGGATGGCAAGTCTGTAAGTATTTGAATATTTGTCCCTTTGTAGGGGATTGATCCTTTATTTCTTGCTATTTCTAGTATTTTGCTCCTTGTCTTCCAGTCTGAGATTGTGGCTAATATATCTCTTGGTTTATTATAATTTGGATTATTTTGTGACTAGGGATGTGCGTTTCGGCTTTCCGAATCCCAAAAGAAAGCCGAAAGAAACGTCTTTTGGGTTATTTCGGGTTATCCGAAACGTTTCGGGGAAATCCGAAACGTTTCGGGTTATCTGAAACAAAACAAGCTGAAATGTTTCGGCTTGTTTCGGCTTTCTTTCGGCATTCAAGAATCGCCATTTTGTTTTTGCTAGGCGTTTGCCTTAGCAAGCGTCTAGCAAAAGTCTGCTGGAAGCTAAGGCTTCCTGCAGGCTCTTTGAAGAGGGGAGGGGGGAAGAAGGAGTGAATCACTCACTCCTTCTGTCACCCCCCACCCCTCTTGCAAAGGAGGATAGGGAATCCTGTGCTTTGCCTTGCAAATGCAAGGTGCATTGCTGCTAGCATTGCACTTTGCATTTGCAAAGCAGTGGAAGCAGAGATTCCCGCCAAAATTAACAGGTAGGGGAGGGGGAGCAGGAGGAGGGTGACTGTTGGAGTGTGGGTGGGGAAAGGCAGGGGAGGGGGGACTTTAGGAGTCACCAATCCCACTGCTGCATCCTTCTGCCAGCCAATAGATTTAAATCTTTGGCTGAGGCTGCAGCAGGGGATTTAAATTTGGGGCCAGACTGGTCTGGAACACTTCTGTTGCTGCTGCTGACCGAGAGAGGAGAAGAGAGACTGCACCTGGAGGACATCTGCCTGGAGGATCAACTGTGCTGGACATCCTGAGAGGACACCTGGTAGGCCTTTTTTAAATTTTTGTAATTTTTTTGATGCTGGGCAATGTGCTGCTGTGGCCTGCCTCTTCAAAAAGGTGTTTCAGTTAAGTCTTGGCATGGCCTGGGGGACAGGTTGGGCAGACAATGTTTGGGGGTGGGGGGGGTTCAGCATTGGTTGTTGTGCTTGCCTTCTTTAATGTTTACTTTGTCATGCTTGAGTGTGGGGTGGGCTTGATCTACTGTTTCCCAGGAATAAAAAATGAGTGTCCCAGCTTTGGGCCTACACAGGCCAGAAGCTCTGCTGGGTGGCTTTGGTGCCTTTCTTCTGGCTGGCTCTCACAATTATGCTTCACAAACTGGATTGGTGAGGGGTTGCTTTGCTGTGTCTGGCCCCCTTCTCCCAAGGCTTCCCACCGGGCTCTTGAACAAGTGTGCCAGCCTCTGGCCCACACACAGGCCTGCTGCTCCAGCTTTGGTCACCCCTCTGGTAGCTGGCCTGGCACTCACAGTTATGCTTCATAAACTGGGATGGTGTGAGGTTGTTTTTCTGTGTTTGGTCCCCTGCTTCCAAGGCTTCCCACCAGGCTCTTGAAACAAGTGTGCCAGCCTCTGGCCCACACACAGGCCTGCTGCTCCGTCTTTGGTCACCCCTCTGGTAGCTGGCCTGGCACTCACAGTTATGCTTCACAAACAGGTTGTTTACTGTTCGTGGACCTCTTCTGGACTGGACTGCACTTGGTGGACATCGGCCTGCAGATCTCTGCGTGGAGGATCAACTTTGCTGCTGGACATCTGGAGAGGAGGACTGGTAGGGTTGTTGAAAAAATGGTTTTTTGAACTTATGTCTGCTGCTGTGGCAATCTGCTAGCATATGCTTTAGTTTGGACTTTATGGCTTGGGCTAGGGGGGGCATTTTCTAGTTGGGCAACAGGGCATTGTTTGGGGGTTGGGGGGGTCAGCATTGATTGCCGTGCTTGCTTTCTTTGATGTTTCCTTTGTCATGTTTGAGTGTGGGGTGGGCTTGATCTACTGTTTCCCAGGACTAAAAAATGAGTGTGCCAGCTTTGGGCCTACACAGCCCAGAAGCTCTGCTGGGTGGATGTGTTTTGTTTTACCACTGGTTGGCCCTAGCCTTTCGGGGGGGGGGTGGCCTTGACTTGACTTGTAGATCGGGGTCTTGACTTTTGGGGGTTGCGTGTGTGGCGTGTGGTATTGACTCTGTTAACATTTCCAACTTTCTTGACAGCATCGCGGAGGAGAGGAGGACCAGCTGGAAGACCACCTGAACATCGCTGGACTGCAGGGCTGGTGGTGGTGAACGAGTCCAGGTTCATATTTGGGTGGGCTTAGGGGTGGGTTCTTGCTAGCTTGGGAGGGGGGAGGCTCATCTTTAGACCACCACATCCACACCCCACACCGACACACACCACAGAAACATTGTTCCCACTAAATAGTGTCTTAGGTAGGTAGGCCAGTTGGTAGGTGAAGTGGCTAATTGCCCTCAATGTAATCGATAGGGAAACCAAGCATAGCTTTTTAAAAAAATTAAATAGGGACTCAGCAGGAAAAGCATTAGTGAGTGAGAGTTAGGATTGAATTCTATATATATACACATTTGGAATAGCTGTCAATAGGCTTCCCATTAGTGCCCCCATAACTAGGGTTCCACTGCCCATCTCTGGCACCCGTGGTGTTGCCAGGCCGGCCCGGGCATACTAGTGTGTGAGTGTCTAAGGCTGTGTCACCTGTTATTGGGGTTTAGGGCCAGCTCAATTCCGGAGGAATTCAGCTGTTTGGCAGGCACAGGTTCCGCGACATAAATAGGGTCGCTTAAAAAAGGCCAAGTAACATAGCCACTAGAAACACAGATTTATAGCAGGTAACTTAGGTCTCGAAAACAAAGTTGACCTTTGTTTTCCCAAGCTTTTCTGATTAGTTAGGGTAGATTTTGGGAGGGGAAAGTATGTCAGAGAGGAAAGCAGAGAGGGGACCCGGGAGAAAGGTTAGGGAGAAATCTAGATGGGAGGAGGGGAGGGAGAGGGGGACTGCTGTGGCAGCCCCCCCATCTGAGCGGAGGAGGCCCTCCCCTGCGCTGCTGCCGTTCACCAGCCTGGCTTCTGGTGACAGGAAGAGGGTGCGCAAGGCTCTCTTTCCTGAGGCAGCTGCTGGAGGGCCACCCCCAACCCAGGTGTCTCAGGCAGGGGCTGGCACTGGGCAGGGGCCTGCTGCTGAGGATCCTCCTCCTCCAGTGGTTGCGAGCCAGCTGCTGGAGGAGGGGCAGCATGTGGTGTCTCCTGGGATGGATGTGGGGCATGTGACTTTTCCATCCCTCACGATCACCCCAGGAACCCGGAGGATGTTGGAGGAACTGCCCGTGAGACCCCCCCCCTGGGGCGGTCCACCCCAGTTTCCTCTGAGGCCAGCAGCAGGCCTCTCGCGGCTGTGCAGGAAGGGAGGATGCAGGAGGAAGAGGCAGAGACTGTGGTGGAAGAGCCCACATCTCTGCCCCTTCAGCCTCGTCCATCCCCACCTGCCCGGCCAAGAGTGGGACACGGTGTGTCTGGCCAGAGCACCTCACAGGAGGTGCCTCAGGGTGGTCCCAAAAGCGCTTCTCCTGGGAAGCGTGGGATGCCCTTTTCCTCTGAAATCTGGAAGCACTTCCAGACAACAGAGGATCCCCGAGCAGCCCAGTGCCTGCATTGTAGGCAGCGCATCAGCCGTGGCAGAGATGTGCGGCATCTCTCCACGTCTGGGATGAGGTACCATCTGAAGAGGCAACACCAGGTGGTGCTTCTTCGGGAGGAGGGTTCAAGTGGCGCCGCACGGCCGCCAGCTAGCCAGAAGGAGGCAGGCTCCTCTGGTGCTCTCCCCCCAAGGGTACCTGCAGGGAAGGGATGCCAAGCCTCTCTCCCGGAGATGCTTGGTATGCAGGGCGCTAGTGTGCCCAGAGAGGGGATCCGGAGGGCGAGCTGGCGCATCATGCGCCACATCGTCAACATGGTAGCGGTGGATGGGAGACTGTATTCCATAGTTGAAGACTTCGGCTTCTCAGGGCTGCTCCGAGCTTGCTTTCCCTGGTACGCCGTCCCTGCTCGCATGACGTTGAGCAGATCGGTGGTGCCCTCGTTTTACAGGGCTGCCAGGGATCATGTGAAGGCACAGTTGTCCCGGGTTGCCGGGAGAACTGTGCACTTCACATCAGACATCTGGACCTGCCCAAGTGTGCAGCAAGCGTACCTCTCGCTTACTGCTCACTGGTGGGAACCTGAGGCGGTTGTGGGTGGGGGCCGGGGGGAGGTGCCTAGCACAGCCAGCCAGGGATAGATGGGAGACCGCCGGGCCGGCTACTGCAAGGCCTTGCTTCACGCCGAGGTGCTCGACGTGTCCCACACGGTGGAGAACATCGCTGCCACCTTAAGGAGACATTTGGAAGAGTGGGTAGGCCAGGGACCCGCCACCGTGGGATGCATGGTGACGGATGGTGGCAAGAACATGAGGGCGGCAGCGCGTCTAGTGAGCCGAGAGTGTGTCTACTGTGCGGCTCACAAGCTTCACCTAGTGGTGAGAGACGCGCTGGGGTTGGGCTCCTCGAAGGAACCCCTTGATACCCAGACTCGTGAACTCCAGTTACTGATCCAGAAATGTCGGAGGCTCACGGGTCACTTCTTGTGCAGCGTGAAGTCCATGCATGAACTGCGCCAGACACAGGTCAGGACAGGTGTGCCAGAGCACGCTCTGATCACTGACGTTAGCACTTGCTGGAACTCCACCTGTGCCATGCTTGAGCGCTTGGTGGAGCAGCAGGCCGCACTCCACGCGTGGCTCTCCGAGAGCCGCAGTGCGAGTCAGGTGGGTGAGTTCAGCCAGGAGGATTGGCTCACCGTCACCCAGACAGTGGAGGTCCTGAAGCCCTTCAAGGACTTCACTGTGGCGGTCTCGTCAGACACAGCGACCCTCGGTCTGGTCATTCCCCTGGTGCACACGCTCTAGAGGAATCTGGCCACCTTTGCAGACCGGGTCGTGCCCCGTGCTAACCTTGTTCCAGCGGTGCGCGCACTAGTGAGAAGGCTGCAGCTTGGCATAGCTGCCAGGCTAACTCCTCTCACTAAGGACGAGTCATACATGTTGGCGACCATGTGTGACCCGCGCATAAAGGGCACTTTCGCCGAGCGGGACGGGAACCTCACCCAAGCCAGAGACGGGCTCTGCTCTTGGGTGAGGCGCAGGCAGGCCGTGAGGGGACACCTGTCGACAGGGGGGACACAAGAGGGGCCCTGCCGTGTGGGTCCCTCTGACGCCCCCTCTGCACAGCCCCCCCCCCCCCGCGGCCACCACCGGAGTACCGATGGAGATGGAGCTGCTCCGGTGGGCCCTCGTCCCCTCTGGGGTCATGAGGACTGTGAGAGAGGATCTGGCGGAGGCAATGGTCAGGGACTACCTCGCGGAGCCCTGCGAGTCGCTCTCCACCGATCCGCTCAGCTACTGGGCCAGAAAGGAGTCGGTCTGGCCGGACCTCTCCCTCAAGGCGCAGAGGCTGCTCTCATGCCCTCTGACGAGCGTGGAGAGCGAGCGCATCTTTTCACATTCGGGCGACATTGTCGGCCCACATCGCACTCGCCTTCTCCCATGGAGAGTCGAGCAGTTGACCTTCCTGAAGGTCAACTCTCGCCTCTTCGATTTCTCAGGAGTGGACTTCCAGAGTGACTGAGGTGAGCCCAACTTATGGCCTGCATCCTCTGCGAGTCCAATCCTTTGGAATCGCGCTCTCCCCTGCATAAAACCCTGTAGACGCAGTTAAAACCGGCCAGTAGAGGGAGGGTGGTTAGGAACCAGTGGCAAAGGGAATCCCCCCAGCAATTTGAACCCCCCCCAAGGGAATTAAAAACCTCTCCCAGCACTGAGACAGACCCTGTGGGACCAAATTTATTCAGAAAAATAATGCCCCAGAAACATGGATTGCCACTGGAGGGAGAAATAGGTTAGATAGGGATTGCTTAGGTGGGGATTAGGGAATGGGAAAATATCAGATCCTGCTGTGAATGTTTAAAATGTTTTTCACTGTTGAAATCTTTATAAAAAAAATAAACTGAAGAAAAATTGTTATAATGTTTTTTCAAAGTTGATGCAATGTTCATGTAAAAAAACCCCCCAAAAATGTTGTGATTATGTTTTTTCAAAGCTGATGTAATGTTTATGTTTAAAAAAAAACCCCAAAAATGTTATGTTTTTTCAAAGTTGATGTAATGTTCATGTTTAAAAAAAAAAACCACCCAAAAATGTTGTGATTATGTCTTTTCAAAGTTGATGGAATGTTCATGTTAAAAAAAGAAAAAAAAAACCCCAAAATGTTGTTATTATGTTTTTTCAAAGTTGATGGACTGTTCATGTTTTTTAAAAAAAAAACCAAAAAAAATTTGTTGTAATGTTAATGTTTGGTTTGCTGGGGCGGGGGATGCTGGAAGAGTTGTGGATGGGCACCGGCCAATGATGATCTCTCGCAGATGTTTCCAGGAAAATGCTGAGGCTGGTGTGGGGGTGGGGGGAAACCTCTGCAACACTGCTCCAGAAATACCACTGTCCAGTGCCTTGGCAGTGCCCAGTCCAGCTTTTTGTGCCTGAACTGAAAGCATAGCCGCAGGAAATGACACTGATTCTGCTGGACCTTGTTGCAGTGGTTTCCCCCCATTAAGTTTGGTTGTGGAGGGAAGATTGTGTGAAGCTAGTGGTTATGATAATCTTGTCTAGTGGGCTTCTTTTTCCATGCCCTGTTGTGCCCTCCTACTGTGTAACCCTAATATGTTCAAAAATTTAGAGTTTGTCCTTTTCAAAAAAAATATATTTTTTAAAGATTCTCTGATGTGTAGTGAATTGTGTTGTCCTTTTGTGTGGGAGACAGTTAGTGTGATTTGATGTGATTTGTTGACCCATTGTACTTTGTAAGTGATAAAATAAAGTTTTTTCAAACTTGAATCATTGTGTGTCTGTGTTCCCTTCTTTGATGTGAGGTTGATTCCCAGCATTGGGAACAATGGGGCAGGCTGGCCAGCCTTCTCTGTAGGTGGTAGGTGGGTCAGGGGGTGGTTGTCTGTGTGTAAAGTGCTCTTTCCCAGGGCCAAGTTGGCACTCAGGAGTGTGCCCACCATTGTGGCACCCCTGGGCTGTGCGGAATTACCCTGGGAAAGAGAGTTTAGAAGTTCCCAGCATAGCGAACAAAGGGGGAGGGCAGGCCAGCCTGTTCCTGGGGTTATGGTGGGTGTGGAGCAGCTGGGGGTGGATTTGGGACTTTGAGGGGCTAATGGGGGGATTTGGGTTTGTGTGTGATAGCTGGGGGGGAATTGGGTTTGTGTGGGCCTGTAAGGGGTGGACTTTGGGGGCTGAGAACACCTACTTGGGGACTTTATTCCCTGGTAGTCCTTTGTTCCCAAATAGGCCCTGGCTACTGTCTTGGTGAGGGCTTCCATGCCTCTATCAGTTGCTGGCCCTCCTTTGCCATCTTTATCAGAAATTGGCCTAGGGCAGCCAAACTCCAGGTAGGGCCTGGAGTTCAGGTTACAGAGAGTAGTTCCCTGGAGAAAATGGCAGCTTCCAAGGGCAAACTCTTTAGAGGGCAAAAGTTGCCCATGGATTCTAGGGGAAATCCCTACTCAGATTTCCCTTTCCACTAGTCCCACCCCCAAATTGCCAGGAACTTCCAAGGCCAGAGTTTGCAACCCCACAGAGATCCCATTTCCACACTCATAGCCTTGGCACGGTAGGTGTAGCCCCCATGGAACACTTTCAGGTTCCTGATTCCAAGTTCAATGATGCCAATGTAAGTCAATCCAGACCATCATCAAAAATGGGTTTTAAACAGCAGTGGCATTGGGCTGTGTTTAACTCATTCACTTGTCTAGTTGTACCCAAACATTTTGCTTATGTTTTTAAAATCGAAGAATTTTAAGTGTGGCACTAAAGACATTTTTAAATGGTTTTTAAAATATCTTTTTATTTTGTAGTATTTAATGTGGCATTGCTCAAGGCCTTTTGTCCAAATGAGCAGTTTCATTAAAGTAAAAGTTAGACAAGGCTGACAGGAAGAAAATGCATTCAAACTGTAGTGTAGGAAGAAAGTTTTAATTTACATATACCATGGACTCCGAAAAAGACATGTAAGTGGCTTCCATCCAGACCAAATCAAGCCTGAATTCTCCCTTGAAGATAAAATGATTGTGCTTTGGTCACATCATGAGAAGACAAGACTCACTAGAAAAGACAATAATGCTAGGAAAAATTGAAGGCAGTAGGGAAAAGAAGAAGACCCTAAATGTGGTGGATTGACTTCAGTTTGTAATACATGAACAAGGTTGTTGGGATATTTTGGAGCTCATTAATTCTTAAGTTCACCATAAGTGATTTGAATGCATAAAACATACACACATACACATAAAATATATATCTTAGTGCATATATTATCCCCCCACCACCCATTTATTAGTTTATCTTATGCCCTGGTTTTCTCCCCCCTGGAAACCTATAGTGGTTTACACACTATTGTTCTCCCTTGCTTTGTTTTAACATCATCATAACAAACAGGATAACAATAGACAGCTGCTCCATGCCCCACACTGGGAGTGACTTCAGCTGCCAATGGCCTTCTTAGTAGTTGAAGGGGGTGGAGGGGAGGGGAGGGAGACAACACACCCCAGCCTACTCTATCTGGGGCCTAGGTAACAAAATGGAAAATGGCGGCAGCAGGAGCTCCTGCCCACTCCACATAGGGCAAGAGCCACCCATTGCTTGGCCTTGGCAAGGAGCCAGTGGTGGGGCAGCACTGATTCTGGGGCCCCATCCTGAACATTTGTCCAGGGCCCCAGAATCACTAAGACTGCCTCTGAAAAAAACAACTCTATGCGTTACATTGGCTGAGCCAAGAACATCCATCAAGCCTCCAAGGCACAGGATCAGAGTCTCCCAGATTCTAGTCCAACACTCTAGCCATTGCACTACACTGGATATCTTAAAATTGGTTATACCCCACCACCAACTTAACCATTCTTCTCCAAAAGGCACACAACTTGGCTGTGGCTCAAAAATGAGTATGATGCATGGGCCAGTCACTTCAAACTGGTTCTAAGGCTCAGGCCGGGGCGGGGGGGGGGGGGGAAGGGCATTGTTCCAATGCTACCCTGGCTTTGGAAGGGTACAGCAAAATAGATGAAATAATCTAGGTTCAGTGCCTCCCTCCTTCTCTGTCTCTCTCTCTCTATAATGTGTGTGAAAACATTGTTAACATTACTACAGCATCACTGAAGCCTAGAGGATACTTAGGGTCTGTTCACACATGCATGATCATTTCATGGCACTGCACTGGCATGATGATGTCTCTTCTAGGAAGTGATGTCATCATCACACAAGGCTGGGGAGCACACATACTTCACAGCAGGCTGATTTGGGCCACAAATGATCCTGCTTCAGCCTGTTTAGGGCCCAAATCATCCCGCTGCAAAGCACAGGAATACTCTCAGGGCAGCCAGATGACATCAGTGACATTACTGCAGCAGTCCCAGGAGCGTACCCCGAAGGCTCATTCCCTGACTTTCCCCCATCCAGCCAGGTAAGCAGTGACAGTGGTCGAAAGGTGGGAGTGGGGGATCCCCCACCAGGGGAAATGGATCCCTAATTGTGTCTGAGGATCAGTAGAATTCAAAGTGTGAATGGTTAACTCCATAGTGCTTCAGTCTTTGAGGGACTGACATGCACGTGACAGTAAACTCCAGAATTCATAATTGTTAATAAGGAATGCATGAGGTGAGGGGTGGGAGTAGAGGTGGGAGAAGGGCCCCTGAGACTAGTGGGGTTGTTTTTCTGTGTTTGGTCCCCTGCTTCCAAGGCTTCCCACCAGGCTCCTGAACAAGTGTGCCAGCCTCTGGCCCACACATAGGCCTGCTGCTCTGGCTTTGGTGCCTGTTTGCTGGCTGGCCTGGCACTCACAAGCACGTTTCAAAAAACTTTTTTGTGTTGTGTTTTGTTGTTATGGAGGAGGTGTCAAGGGAATGAGCAAATTAGCAAATTAGTATTTTATTTCATGATAGTTGTGTTATTTTCCAACTCAGAGTCTGAGACAATGCTGTCCTGCCTGTGGGTGTGCCCTGCTGCCATGTTGCCTACATCTGTCCAAGACAGAAAGTGTTTTGACCCATTTTGTGCCCCCGCTGTGCAACCCACATCTTGTAATGCTGGTTACAAGTTTTGCTGATTGTCTAATATTAATTGAGTTGTGTGTTATGTTTGTGTAGTGTGAATCACTGCAAGCATGCTGTTTCCGTGCGCTGCTGCTGTGTAAATTTAAGCAGTTCATGGAATAAAGTGTTTTTGAAAGCTCTTGTTATGGTTTTGTTTAATCTGTGATTTGAAGTTCGTCGTGTAAATTTTGTCTAGGGGACTTCTGTTTTCATGCCCTGTTGTGCACTCCTACTGTATAACCCAATTCAGTTCAAAAATTGGGTTTACATTTTTTTTTTAAAGATTCTCTGATGTGTAGTGAATTGTGTAGTCCTTTTGTGTGGGGGACAATTAGTGTGATTTGATGTGATTTTTTGACCCATTGTACTTTGAAAGTGATAAAATAAAGTTTTTTCAAACTTGAATCATTGTGTGTGTGTTCCCTTCTTTGATGTGAGGTTGGTTCCCAGCATTGGGAACAATGGGGCAGGCCAGCCAGCCTTCTCTGTAGGTGGGGGCGGGGGTTGTCAGGGGGTGGTTGTGTGTCAGGTGCTCCTTCCCAGGGATAAGTTGGCACTCAGGAGTATGCCCACCATTGTTGCACCCCTGGGCTGTGCGGAATTGCCCTAGGAAAGAGAGTTTAGGAGTTCCAAAAGGGGGAGGGCTGGCTAGCCTGTTCCAGGCGGGGCGGGGGGCGTCGGGGGGAGCGGCGCAGCCGCGACCCCCGGGGGCCTGGCTGTCTTCGTCTTCGTCTTCGTCTTCGTCTTCGTCTTCGTCTCCGCCCCTCCGCCCCTCCGCCCCTCCGCCCCTCCGCCCCTCCGCCCCTCCGCCGGATGGGGATGGGGATGTTTATTCTTGGCAACCTTTTCTACATGCAAAACTTAAAACTTTTGTGGTACAAAGTTGTAATGTTATACAATTGTCATTTTACTAACAATCCAACTCAAATAAGTATATAGATAATTCAAACAGTATTGCTTCTATAATAATATTAGGCATAAATATTAAACATAGCTTTTAATCATTAAATAAAAAGTATTAAACACTCAGTAGAGATGGGTTGAAGGTTTTATCTTAAATCCTGAGCAGCTTGAAACCTTCAAGTGACAACTGAATACACGTTTCTCTGTTTTAGAGAAACTGTTTGTCAGTACAAAATAAACAGGATGGATGTTTTTGTTGCACTCTCCCACCCAGGAGACAGACTTCTCCTAAGAGTTTAATGGCTTCTTTCATTAACAAACACTAGTCTTTTTCATTAAGTGAGGTATCAAAATATAAATGTTTATTTAAATAAAACATAGAAAAATAGAACAGATCAATGCATGCTATGCTATATTGGATGGTTTAGTATATAACAAATATTATATGGATAGTATATCTAATAGAGTATATGTATAAAAGAATTAGAATATCTTTATAGTAAGAGATATTATGATCTAAGTGTTGAAGAAAAATATAAGTGAAATAGTATTAAACAATAAAAGGGGGTTGGGGTTGGAAAGCTGTTGGAAGTCTATAGGGAGGGGGGAGGAAAAGGGTGGGGAACAGCATTAATTAGATATGAAGGGAATGTATATATTGAATTTTGGAAATTAAACTCACCAATAAAAATTTTTTAAAAAAAGAAAAATAGAACAAATGAACACAGCAAGTATTAAGTTTCCTAACATTTCTTAATGAAATCTAACTCAGTCAGATTAATGATGAAATGCAATCAAATTACCGTAGCACATATTACAAGGATAAGTTTCCTGCCTAGATCTTCATGAGATTTCTTTTGGACAAAACCCTGATCTGCTATTTCGATTACCATTTTTATATATTATCTTATGCAGAAATCTAAGATCTCTTCATATGATAACATAGATAAATATCAAACCAATCATAATTTAATTCTTTTTTACTATTTCCAATCATGTGACATTCTACCTAGCTGAAAGTACCACTATGCCCAGCTGCAAGGTAAGAGATATGGATAGTAAAAATGACAAGAAAAGTTACATGACCAGGTCATCCTTGGTCTCTGCTAACAATTACAGAACATTTATCTGATACTGTTCACTATGTTTAATTGGCTATCAAAGATAAAGAAGCACCAGTTATACACCGTACTAGAAAAAGAACTACAGTGAAGTTCATACAGCGTTATTTAGAATGCATATGTTTCACGAAGTATGTGTTCTAAACCATAATCAGCAGTCTACTGGTTTGAATCCCACTACTGACATGAGCTCAGTAGGTGGCCTTGGGTCAGCCACTCCTCTCAGCCCCAGCTCCATTGTGGGGATAAGAATAGCACTAACTTGTTCACTGCTCTGGGTGAGGCACTAATATGTGTAGAAGAGCGGTATATAAGCACAGTTATTATTATTATTTATATTTCCATGATACCATCCCTTGACCTGTGAAATTAAGTATTTTGATAAATATGAAAGTGATACAAAATATAAATGCATTGCATAATATGTGACTGTACATATACAAACTTTAAAAATTGTATTCGATAATACCGCAAAGCATGATTACTGAGAAAGCTGCTTTCACTGCTTTCAGTGTGGAGAGCTGCTTGTAGATCAAAACAACCTGGCGAGCTGTCTTCATGCAGAGTGCACTTGATTCTCTTGGCTTTCAATTCTGCTTTCGTTCAGCATGGGTAAATCAATGTGTCAGCAGTAAACATTTGTTTCACTCCTCTCTGAATGACCTTTTAAATTTTACTTCCTATTGTGTCAAAGCAATTAAAATTAACAATACAGTTACTAAGCTGCTAAGATCAATTAATGGCTCTTAGGCTTTATCTATTGATCTAGTGACATCTTCAAAACTCACTGATAACAGACTATACATACTTCTCTTCTATCCACAATATATACACAAGGATTAATTACATATTCTTATCTTCTAAATTACATATTTAAATGACATATTCTTACCTCCTAAATTAATTAGTCAAACTCTTACATCAAGGATTGGTGACAAGTTGTGGACAGACTATGCTTGGACAGAATGTACACTGAGAATAAATGACATCAAACAAATTGGAAACTAAATAAATCACTTATTTAACAAATAAATTTCTTCTGAAGTCTCTTTAGAAATTAAACAATAGAAACAAATAAACTATGTGGCATTCCTCAAATCCACGTGTAGGATGCTATGGAAGTGGTACTTAGAGGGAAATTAATCTCCATTGCCTCCTGTCATGAAGAACAAAAAGAAAACATTAGTAATGAAATGATATCTAGAATAAGAAAACTAGAAGATGAACACAAAAAAGGCCACCCAATCTATAAACTTACTTGCTTGAAAATTAAAGGAAAAAACCTCCTCACATTCTTTACAAGCTATTAAAGGCACCCAGGAAAAACTCAAACTAATTCTGTAAAATTAGCCGATGTATTTGCTGAATACTACCAAACCATTTGTACATCAGACAATCCTGACACTAATCATATTTTAAATTATTTATCATCACAGGAAATTATTTGGAAAAAAACTCACAAGAACATAAACAATATCTTGACCAACCAATCACAACAGAAGATGTTACAGTCACTATCAAATCCTTGAAAAAAATCACAAAGCTTCAGACAGGGATGGATTCCCTGCCCAATTTTTACAAAAAAATACATTCACCTACTTTCAACTCCACTAACTGCCACATGCAACTCTGTTATGATAGGAGGTAGCATCCCTCTATCTGGGTCAGAGGCTGAAATAGTAGTTACTCCAAAAAAGGACAACGATATTACAAATATCAAAAAGAGTCCAGTAGCACCTTTAAGACTAACCAATTTTATTTTATTGTAGCATAAGCTTTCGAGAATCAAGTTCTCTTCATCAGATGCCTGATCCGAACTGGTCAAATACAGAAGAGGAGGGGAGGGGAAAGAACAGGACATATATCACAAGAAGACAGGATGCAATTAGTGTGAAGGCAATCAAAACATTCCTTTGCTTGTAAATGTAAACATTTCCTTTTGGTGTGGAGTCAGTTTGCCGCAGTGAAGGTATACAATTCCTATGTAGTATAAGCCCTCGATAACCACAGCTCTCCCTGCCAGCTGCATCTGACAAAGAGAACTGTGGTCCCCGAAAGCCCACACGCAATAAAGCCCACACGCACTCAGGCTGAGATAATTGACAAACAAAGCCCACACCAGGCGTCTCTGGGCTCCCCCAGACCACGCCTCTGTAAAGGAAATCTGTTACCTGTGATAATGTGATAACCATTCATAGTCTCTATTCAGTCCCTGCTTGACAGAGTCAAATTTGCATATGAATTCCAATTCAGCAGCCTCCCGTTGGATTTTGTTTTTGAAGGGTTTCTGTTGAACCACAGCGACTTTTAAGTCTTTGGTGGAATGTCCTGGTAGATTGAAGTGTTCTCCCACTGGTTTTTGGATGTTTCCATTTCTAATGTCAGATTTGTGTCCATTTATTCTTTTGCGTAGAGGTTGGCTGGTTTGTCCAATGTACAGAGCAGAAGGACATTGTTGGCACATGAGGGCATATATCAGATTGGAGGATGAGCAGCTGTAAGAGCCAGAGACAGTGTAGTTGATGCCATTGGGTCCTGTAATTGTATTCCCTGGGTAGATATAGGGGCAGAGCTGGCATCTGGGTCCGTTGCAGGGCCTGGTACCTGTGCTGGTGGCCCTGCTGGCCGATTCATGATTGTAAGTGAGAAGTCGTTTAAGATTGGGGGGCTGTCTGTAGGCAAGGAAAGGTCTTCCACCCAGGACTTCTGACAGAGAGGTATTATTTTCCAGGATGGGTTGTAGCTCCCTGATGATACGTTGGATGGGTTTGAGCTGGGAGCTATAGGTGACAACCAGTGGTGTTCTGTTATTAGTTCCTTTAAGTATGTCCTGGAGCAGACTGTTTCTGGGTACTAGTCTGGCCCTGTTGATTTGTTTCTTCACTTCATTTGGTGGGTACTGTAGTCTCAAAAATGCTTGTTGTAAATCTCTTAAGTGTGAGTCTCGGTCGAGAGCATCGGAGCAGATACGGTTGTAACGTAAGGCTTGGCTGTAGACAATAGACCAAGTGGTATGTTTAGGGTTGAAGCTGGAGGCATGTAGATATGAGTATCGGTCTGTTGGTTTCCGGTATAAGGTGGTATTTATTCGCATGGCACCACAATATGCTAACATATTCATGGCAGACTTGGAGCAACGCTTCCTCAGCTCCCATCCACTGGAACCACTACTATACTTAAGATTCCTGGATGACATCTTCATCATTTGGACCCATGGGAAGGAAGCCCTTGAGAGATTTCATCAGGACTTCAATAACTTTCACCCTACTATCAACCTAAGCCTGGACCACTCTACACAACAGGTACACCTCCTGGACACCACTGTACAACTACATAATGGATGAATTGACTCCACACCAAAAGGAGACGTTTACATTTACAAGCAAAGGAATGTTTTGATTGCCTTCACACTAATTGCATCCTGTCTTCTTGTGATATATGTCCTGTTCTTTCCCCTCCCCTCCTCTTCTGTATTTGACCAGTTCGGATCAGGCATCTGATGAAGAGAACTTGATTCTCGAAAGCTTATGCTACAATAAAATAAAATTGGTTAGTCTTAAAGGTGCTACTGGACTCTTTTTGATTTTGCTACTACAGACTAACACGGCTAACCCCTCTGGATATTACAAATAGTAAATCTTCTCAACCAATACCCTTACTGAATCAAGACCAAAAGATCTTTACCAGCATATTTGCCAAAAGATTGTCTAAATTTAAATAACCAACTACATTCACCTTGACCAGACTGGCTTTATGCCAATAAGGAATCTTATTGACACTACACGTAACACTTTAACTATAATTAATTTCTGTGAAGCATACAAAACCCCTGCATTACTTCTGGTCTTTGATATAGAGAAGGCATTCGATTAAGTGGAAATACCATATCTAAAACTTTTACTTCAAAAATGGGTTTTGGCGACCAATTCTAAAATGCCATTAATGCTTTTTATCTTTCTCCAAAAGCTACAGTTAAGACTAACAATGTACATTTGATAGATATCCATATAGCAAGGGGAACTAGACAAGGCTGTCCCCTTTCCCCATTTCTGTTTGCCATAACTATAGACATGGCCGGTGCTACCATTAGACCAACTAGGCAGCTGCCTTGGGCACAGACCTCAAGAGGGGCATAGTTTTATACAGATTACTTTCTTGAAAAAAATGCAACTGAGAAAACCTATTGAGCACCCCCTAAATGGTCCTATCCACAGACATCAAGCAGCTCTAAAGCTCATGGTAACATTTTTATTTATTTATTTATTTATTTATTTATTTATTTATTAATTTATTTATTTTATACCCTCCCCTTCCCACAGATGGACTAAGGGTGGCTAACGACATTAAAAAATACATTAAAATCACAGAAACATAAAATCAATAATATCTTTTTTAAATGATTAAAATAGTCCAGGACCAGGCTATTTAAACAAATACAGGGAGTCCTTATACAAGCATGGCAGATGGCTGAGGGCAGCTCCGGAAGAAATGGTGGTCTTAGATGGAAGAAGAAGGACACTCGCTGGCACTCAACCAAAGGCCCAGCAGAACATCTCCGTTTTACAAGCCCTGCAAAACTGTAAGAGGTCCCACAGGGCCCAGATCTCCAGCAGGAAAGCATTCCACCAGGCCAAGGCCAGGGCAGAAAAAGCCCTCGCCCTGGTTGAGGCCAGATGGATACCCTTTGGGCCAGGGACCACCAGGAGTTGCTTGTCTGCAGAGCGCAACACCCTGCAGGAGACGTAATGGAAGAGGCGGTCCCACAGGTATGGAGGTCCCAGTCCATGAAGGGCTTTAAATACCAAGGTTAACACCTTGAACCAGATCTGGAACTCCACTGGAAGCCAGTGCAGCTGGCACAGCACATGATGAATGTGCGCTTGGATGGGCGTTCCGGTAAGAACGTGTGCCGCTGCATTCTGGATCAACTGTAACTTCCGCGTCAGGCCCAAGGGCAGTCCAGGATAGAGTGAGTTGCAGTAGTCTAGCCTGGAGGTGACCGTTGCATGGATTACTGTGGCCAGGTCCTGGGGTGAAAGAAAGGGCGCCAGTTGCCTGCCCTGTCAAAGATGAAAAAAGGCAGACCTGGCAACAGTCATGACCTGGGCCTCCATTGAAAGTGTGGCATCCAAGGTCACACCCAGACTCCTCACCATCAGTGAAGGTTTCAATTCTACCCCATTGAGGGCTGGGAGCCGGTTCCCAGCTTGATTGCCCCATGATCCAGACACAGAACCTCAGTCTTCAGGCGATTCAATTTCAGGTGACTCAGATGTAACCATACCGTCACAGCCTCAAGACCCTTGACCAAGGAATCCAAAGCAAGATCGAACTGGCCATCTGTAATGATTCCAAGTAAATGTATATTTAAATGCTTTATGAGATAGGTGAAGAGTGGGGGGTGAAGGAGATGGATGAGTGAGTGATATGATTGGTTGAGGACTGAGAGGGTGGGTGGAGTGAATGCAGTTTGAGACAGAGTAGAGAGAAAATTTTTAGTCAGAAGAAAGCAGGCTACCTGTGTGCTGCCTGAATATGTTGAAGTGTTTATGAGAGAAATATAACCTGTGTGGAACCTGAACTGAGCATGTTTGTGAAAGGACACTCAGTCAGGGAAAGAGAGGCCAGCTGTGTGAATGAGAGTAAATGAAGTAACTTTAAGAACCGAGAACTACGTTTATGAAACCGATACACTTCTTGACTAAATAAAAGTTTATTTTTGTTTTGTTATATCCCGGTGTAGCTGTTATTGCTATATCCCATTCCTATCTTCAGGGCCACATAGAACCACGAAGGAGCCTGACGCTTAGGAATGTTACCAAAGGGAAAATTTAAATAAAATATCTTGGAATAAAATATTCCTGGTGGCAGCAGACTACCCAGAGGGTTAAGGGATAGATTAAAAGAAAAATCTAACCTAAAGAAAGTAAAGGTCATAACACCATCCATCAGCAGATAGAGCTGAGTGTCATCCGCATACCGGTGACAACCTAGCCCAAAGCTGCAGGCTAACCGGGCAAGGGGGCACATATAGATGTTAAATAGCATCGGGGAAAGAATCGCCCCCTGAGGGATGTCACATACCAAAGAATGGTAAGCAAACATCTGTTCCCCGAGTGCCACCCTCTGTCCTAGATTGTGAAGGAAGGAGTTCAGCCATTGCAGGGCTGTTCCACAAATCCCCACATCAGCAAGGCAGTGGTTCAGAAGATTATGACTGACCATGTCAGATGCTGCTGTAAGATCTAAAAGTTTCAGCAGTGCTGCCCCACTCCGGTCCAGGTGTCACCGCAGATCATCTGTGAGGGCAACCAGAGCCGTCTCTGTACCATGGCCAGGCATGAAGCTGGACTGGAATGGATCCAGGATAGAGGCATCACCCAGGTATACCTGCAGCTGTTCCGCTACCGCCCTCTCAATTACCTTACCCAGGAATGGAATATTCGAAACTGGGCGATAATTGGCTGGATCAGCAGGATCCAGTGATGGTTTCTTTAATAAGGACTGCACCACTGCCTATTTCAGTGAGTCTGGGAAAAAACCAGCACTCAGAGAAAGATTAATGATGTCAGCTAATGGTGCCCAAATCCCATCACCACCACTTTTCACCAGCCATGATGGGCATGGGTCCAGTGGGCACGTGGTAGGTTTCACAGCATGCAGGACCCTGCCCACCTCCTCCTGGAAGAGTGGCCTGAATTGATCTAATATCAACCCTGAGGACAACCAAGGGGCCTCCAGTACACATACTGCATCAACTGTGGTGGACAGATCCCGGCGGAGTGACAAGATCTTATCCGCAAAATAGTCTCCAAAAGCCTCACAGCTTATTACCTAATTTACATTTTTATTTTTCCCATGTGTGAGGGATGTTAAAGACCAAATCACTCTGGAAAGTTGTGCCGGGCAAGAACTAGTGGACGCAGTGTAAGCTGCATAGTAGTCTCTCTTTGCAGCTTTCAGTGCCATCTCATAGGCCTTCATAAACGTCCTATAAAATGTTCTTGTCACTTCATCATGAAGTCACTGCCACACTCGCTCTAGCCATCTCAGCTCCCATTTGATTTGTCGTACCTCATCAGTATACCAAGGAACTACTCTAGTTCGGGGGCGGAGAGAGCGACAGGGAGCGATCTCATCAATAGCTTCAGAGAAACGGGCATTCCAGTCCTCTATCAGCTCATCCAATGAGCCACCAGGGGGCATCGGATCCTGCAGAGCATTCTGGAATTCAATTGGATCCATTTGACTCCACGAGTGTGCATAAATAAGCTCGTCGCCCAAGCAGGAGGGGGTCATGGTGCCCAGACAAGCCCTCAGGATGAGGTGGTCTGACCATGGCACTGCTATAGCTTCATCCAGATCCACCTGTATCCCGAACCCAAAGATCAAATCCAGTGTGTGTCCTGCTCGATGTGTGGGCATTGATACAAACTGGGAGAGTCCTAATGCTGCCATGGAGGCTATCATGTCCATGGCCTGTGAGGAGATAGCATCATCGGCATGGACACTGATGTCCCCTAAGACCAGAAGCCTGGGGTACTCCAAGGCCCAGCCAGCCAGCGCTTCTAACAGGCCTGGCACAGCATCTGCTGGTGCGCTGGGCGATCATTACACCAGACAGATGGCTATACTCTCCTCGGCATCCCACACCAGGCCCACACAATCAATGCCAGCAATCTTTGGTGAGGGGAGCAGCCTGATGGAGAAAGACTCTCGAATGAGCACCACTACCCCAACAAGACATTTCCCAATATGTAAAACAAATATGAGAAATCTGTACCATAAATGTGTTGGAATATATGTGTGTTGCAAGGTCTGAGATTCAGTCATTATGGGTTTAATGTGTTTACCTACCATGCTATTGTTTAGATTGACCTGGAAGGGGAACCTGGCTCAAAGCCAATAATCTGCAAGCCCGGAAAACTTGAGAGTGTTTGTAAACTGTTATTGGTCAACAGGTCAGGTGATTTTCTTTCATGGTCAAGCAGACAGAGGAAGAAGAAGATTCTCCATTCAGTTATCCCAGCTCTTTGTTTGTAACCAGTAGTGAGAATGTAGCTCCAGGTATTTGTTATTTTGTAGGCAATCCTGTTAACTGTCGAAGGCTTTCACGGCCGGAGAACGATGGTTGTTGGGGGTTTTCCGGGCTGTATTGCCGTGGTCTTGGCATTGTAGTTCCTGACGTTTCGCCAGCACTGTGGCTGGCATCTTCAGAGGTGTAGCACCAAAAGACAGAGATCTCTCAGTGTCACAGTGTGGAAAAGATGTAGGTCATTTGTATCTACTCAGGAGGGGTGGGGTTGAGCTGAGTCATTCTGTAAGAGTTTCCCAGGGTGTGGAATGCTAATGGCGGGAGGCTTCACTGTATCCTGAGGAGGTTCTTTTGCATACATGAAAGACACTGAAAGACACTGAAAGACACTGCAGACTTGGACAGCCTGAAAAATCAGCAGTGGCTGAACATAGCCTAACTCAAACAGGGCACAGTATCTTATTCCAGGACACCAAAATACTGGACAACACTTCCAACTACTTTGTCAGACTGCACAGGGAAGCCATTGAAATTCACAAGCATAAGCAAAACTTCAACAGGAAAGAAGAAACCTTAAGAATGAACAGAGCATGGGCTCCAGTTCTGAAAAACACCAGGCCAACAAAACACTCCACACCCGACAATAGCCCTGCAGAGAAGATTAGCACATCAAGCACCAATCCATATGCAAAAGAACCTCCTCAGGATACAGTGAAGCCTCCCGCCATTAGCATTCCACACCCTGGGAAACTCTTACAGAATGACTCAGCTCAACCCCACCCCTCCTGAGTAGATACAAATGACCTACATCTTTTCCACACTGTGACACTGAGAGATCTCTGTCTTTTGGTGCTACACCTCTGAAGATGCCAGCCACAGCTGCTGGCGAAACGTCAGGAACTACAATGCCAAGACCACGGCAATACAGCCCGGAAAACCCCCAACAACCATAATCCTGTTAACCTTTTTTCCTTTAGAAATAAATGATTTTAAAAGCTAAACTCGTGTGCTGACTCTCTATTGATTCAAGATCCATTGCACCTCTGAAGAAAAGCTATTTTTTAACCTTTTTCCCCAACCAAGTGGACCAGTTAAAGTAATTATTAAGGTGAAAAAGATGCTAGCGATTCGTGTATATTGTTCTTTGAACAACAGCAGTATGGTATGGCTTTGGATAGGCAATATGAGATCATTAACTCTCAAAAAAGGCAAACCTTATGAGTTATATCATCCTGCTTTCAGATCATACTGCCAGTCATTGCTGCATCTCAAAATAGTCTAGGAGAATCAAAGTTATCTCAGAAGACTCAGTCAACTTGAGAGGAACAATCCTTAGTGAAACTACTCCTTTTTAGCTCTCCAGATAGTCAGCTAAAAAGAAGAAAGCAAACAAACAAAGTAACTGCAGACAAAAGTATCTCCTTTTCAAGTACAACATAATTCTCTCTCTCATTGTCTCACAGCAAACATGAGAAGGGGGTGGGGGTAGAAGACACCCTGTTGTGCCAGCCAGGAAAAAGGTGGGGAAATAGCTTCCAATGCTACAAAAAGAAACTTTTCAGCAACTTGAGGAAGCCAAGCAAGAAGTGAGAAGGAAAACAAAAGGGAAAAGGTGGGAAACTGCCTCCAGAGCTAAGAAAAAAACCCACTTCATAGAGCAAACTGTATCCCAGCAACACCAAGAGAAGTGGCAGAGTGGAAAACACTAAAATCTTCACAGCTATTCTGCTGTGTCTGGAAAGAAATGGGCAGAAAGTCAGCTTCATGGCTGCAATAAAAGGGAGGAAAGTAGGGAAATTCTGCTGTAGCAATGCGCATAGCATACTTGCTGCAGAGGAACAAGTGCAGGGAAAAATACCTCTGCACTAGAACCTACAACTATATAGCCAAGCTTTTAAGGTTTCCTCAAAATCTGAAAATCCTTTAAAGAGTTATGATGACCTTGTCCAATCCTTAAGGCCACTTTTGGTAGGTGCTCGAGAGGGAAAAGTGGTCAAGAACAATTTGTCATCTAAACCTTGGTTTGATCAAAGCTGTATTTGTGCTAAAAATGCTTTAATCTATGCCTATAAGCTAGCACTGAGAGCTGATGAAAACACCAGACAGGATGCATATCGTTCTCTTTCATTTTTAAAAAAGAAATATAAATCACTGGTTGCCCGCTGTAACATACCAGAAAACTGTGGGCCAATATAATTGAAGCAGCTACGAGCAAAAACTCAGTGGTGTTCTGGAAACTAGTGTCAAACCGCGCCTCCACAGTTGCTTCCCCCTTGGCTTCCGCTATCCCCCCAGATAAATTGACTTCTTTTTTCCAAAAAATGTATGATGATCCTATTCAACCCCCTGCTGCCCTAACAATAGAAAATCTGGCCAAATGCCCCCCAGTTCATGCCGAAGAGGTAAAAGCTTATATTAGCCAGTTAAAGAATGCAAAAGCCCCTGGGCATGATGGACTATCTCCAGAATTACTAAAAACAAATAAGGACTGGTGGGAAACTTTCCTAGCCTCCCTATTTACTTATATTGATGAAACCGGTTACATCCCCAATGATTGGGGAATGGCTATAGTAGTCCCCTTCCATAAGAAGGGAAAGAAGGAGGATCCATCCAATTATAGATCAATCAGCTTACTAAGCATTGTAAGCAAGTAGTCTACAAAACATCTGCTGGAGAAATTTTTAGACTGGCTAGAACAGGAGGATATAATTGCTGATGAGCAAGCTGGGTTTAGAGCTGGCAGGTCAACAATAGATCACTGCCTAGTAATGCAACACCTTGTAGAGAAATACGCTACAGGAGACCAAGCATCACTTTACCGGGCATTTGTTGATTTAAAAGCGGCTTTTGACACAGTCTCTAGAAATAGACTTTGGAGGAAACTGCAGGCCTCCTCTATTGATAGGCGACTGCTGTCCCTTTTGGGGGCTATGCACAAGCAAACTGCCCTGAGTAAGGTGCAGCCAAATTGGGCATTTGACTGACCCCATTCAAACTTACAGGCAGGTGTGCCTTCTAGCCCCCTTTCTGTCTATCTTCTACATCAACAATTTGGTAAACCTTTTGAATGACCCTGGATTGCACCTTCCCAGATTATCAAATAGGCACATTCATGTACTGCTCTATTCAGATGATGCTGTATTACTTTCTAGGACCCCCATAGGGCTGAAACGAGCCGTAAAAAAATTCTCCCAGTTCTGTGATACTGAACACCTTCTAACTAATTACCAAAAAACTAAGATCCTGGCTTTTGATAAAAATCCAAAGATCAGATGATGGGAGCTTCAGGGGCATCAGTTAGAACAAGTTACCAGCTTCAAATATTTGGGTGTAGTTTTGCAAGCCTCAGGTACCAAAACAACACATAGCAGCTTCATTGCTGATGTGGGAGAAAAAACAGCACACGGTATACTGAAATTCTATTGATCACAAGGGGGGGGGCAGTATGTACCGGCTGCACTCAGATTGTTTAAAGCCAAACCATTGGCCCAATTAGTATACGGATCATTCTTGGGGCTGCCATCCTCCTCTTTCTCTCAACTTGAGAGAGTGCAGTCCAAATTCCTTAGAGCCCTATTACAAGTTCCCAAATGCATGCCTAACTCATGGGTTAGACTGGAAACAGGAATGTTAAGGGTAGAGGCCAGAATCACCATCCTTTCAATTTTCAAATGGCTGTCAGGACGTCTAAACCCGCAAGGTCTGCTCCCTCTGTTATTCCAAGACAAATTTCAATCTAATTGGCAAAAGGCAACTCTGAAATCCCTTGGAAAATTGGGTCTTTTCCCTCAAAGTTTGCTAGTCATGGGGTTAGACCAAGCAAAATCACTCATTAAGCAGAGAGTGACAGACATTG
This sequence comes from Eublepharis macularius, assembly GCF_028583425.1. Taxonomy (NCBI): domain Eukaryota; kingdom Metazoa; phylum Chordata; class Lepidosauria; order Squamata; family Eublepharidae; genus Eublepharis; species Eublepharis macularius. The sequence continues at coordinate 63,811,701 of NC_072798.1, forward strand.
AAAGACAAACAGATTTCCTTAGAGCACCAGGTTTTATTTCTTCAGATACTACTAAATATATTGCCGCTCCTGCAGCCTACTTTTACTTTCTTGAATCCAGTAACTCCAGAAGGGCTAGAAGTTCAACTCTACCCTCTGCCGTTCTGGAAGGAAAGTTTAAAGCTGTCCATTACTCTCTTAGGCTTTGCTCCTACCCCCTAAGAGAAATTGACTCAATGGAGCACATCTTCTTCAACTGCCCAAGTCATAGTAAAATTAGAGCAGAAACCATCAGTCCATTAGTAGAAAGATTCCCTGGAAGTTCAAATAAAATCAAACTTGATTATCTTTTGTCTGATCGGAATCACCAGACAACACATCAAGTAGCCAGATTCTGTGCCCAGGTCTACAAGCAATGTAAATCGCATAAGGCAGACTGAATGTATTTTAACCTTTTAAACAACTAATTTATGATGATCTTATTTTTTTACTCTTATATTTATTCATCGTTCTTCCCCTGTATCCAGTCTCGACTGTTTTTAAACTGATTTGCAAATGGTTTTACATGCACTGGTCGCAGACTGTAATAATAAACTTGACTTGACTACCTCTGCACTAAGAACAGCAGAAATACCTGAACCTACTTCATGGGGTGAATTATCCTAGCTACCACCAGAAGAAGCTGAGAAATGGAGAAAAGCGGAGGGTGTGGTGTCGGTGTTGAAGAGAATGATAGCACATTGAAAGAGCTCCGTCTCTCCCATGCCTGAAATTTAAAATTTATGTTGGAAGGGTAAAATAAAAAATATTTACCCTTCCAACTTAAAGATACATTAAGAGATCCGAAATGCAGATTCATATTTATTAAAGGCACTACAGAAACCCAAACTTACACATTTGGCTAAATTTATGCCCCAAGCCAAGACAGCCTAATGAAATTCTAAAACAAAGTTCATTAGAATACACATGTATCACTTAGTACAATGTGCTCTAAACCATATTTTCATGACAAACCCACAGAAACAGCGTCAACATAATCTAAGAGTATAATGGAGAGCAAAACAGAAACAGAAGGATTAAAAGTATCCTGCTCACTAGGTTGGAGGCAAGTTCTGACGACAACAGGGCCAACAACAAAGATTCTCAGGTCAAACTCCATGGTCAAGTAACAAATTCCAAAATCAAAGACTGTGACCCACCAAGGCTCAGGCAACCAGAATCTAAGAGCTCACCAACAGCCAAGTCCAGAATACCACAATTGTGACTAGCTAATCCCATGCTAGCTGCGGCCTTATAAAGGGAGTTTCTCCTACAGGTGAGGCTGGGTTCATTAAGCTTCTTTCTCCAAGCTGGCTCATCTCTGCTACTCAGGAGGAGTAGATCAGATCCTGTACTGGCTCTCCTGACATTTCCTCAGCAGGGGGAAGGCCATGGGCTGCCAGGCATGCGCTCCTATGCTTGGTCCATGCCTCTGCCCTTACCCTCAGCCTGTTTATACCAGACTCACCGGTTTCAGGGTTCTTAGCTGGAAACCCTTGTGCACAGCAGGCAGACACTCAAGACATGGGAAAGATAATTATTTATTAGCTCAAGAGAATAGTCAAAATAACAATACTCACTCTTGAGGCAAAGCAATGGCAATAAAAAAAAAGTGTTTGACCTAATCTTAGCTAAAACAAAGCCCACTAGACAAATAGGTACTCAACCTCCATGCTCCTGTGATTCAGCTTCCTTCCTTTCTTTTCGATCCACCCAGCCTTTTCTTAAGGCTGGGGGAGGAGCCGCCTAATCAAGGACAACCATCAGGTGCACTTAATTAGCCACTTATCCACTGTTCTAGACACTTACCCTCAGCCTTCGCTGCTCCTGGGGTTCTTTGGGAGACAGTGGCAGGTGTGGCAGCAGGCAGGTCCATGCTAAGGCGGCCTGCCTTGATGACACTGTGGTTCCCAACCCTCCTGGAGATCCCCACAAATTACTACTGATCTCCAAATGACAGATTTTAACATTCTCCGAAACATGGAGGCTTCTTAGGCTGGCCTATGTGGAATTATACCCCACATAGGTACTACCTGACAATTGATGCCAACCCACCTAGAGAACTCCGAGAGTTACAAATTATACCCCACTGAGGACCCTCCATATTATGATTGCCGTACCTGGAGATCTCCTTCCATTTCAGCTGAACTCCATATGTCCTATTTTACCTAAATTGGAGACAATGGTGGTATTGGGTATTGGCAACTGGGTGTCTGAAGCACCTCCTTACAGTAGTTGCCAACTTGGGGTTGCAGGGGGCTTATATTTTCACCACTTCCTTATTCAAAGCCAAGAATAATATAGGGTGCTTGGAGGGAGGCCACATCCGAGGCCTTAGGTCCAGAACCAGAGACTGGATCAGCACCAGCACCAGCACATTGGAGACAATGGTGGTATTGGGTATTGGCAGGCCACATTTGCAGCCAAAGATTGTGGCCTGACACCAAGCACATGTGCTGGTGCCAATACCACCATTGTCTCCAATTTAGGTAAAATAGGACATATGGAGTTCGGTTGAAATGGAAGGAGATCTCCAGGTACGGCAATCATAATATGGAGGGTCCTCAGTGGGGTATAATTCCACAGAAGCCACACTCCAAAGCCACCATTCTGTTTGAGATAATTAAAACTTGTCATTTGAAAGTCATTTGTAACTCTCGGAGTTCTCTAGGTGGGTTGGCATCAATTGTCAGGTAGTACCTATGTGGGGTATAATTCCACATAGGCCAGCCTAAGAAGACCCCATGTCTCAGAGAATGTTAAAACCTGTCATTTGGAGATCAGTTGTAATTTGTGGGGATCTCCAGGAGGGTTGACAACCACAGTGTCATCAAGCCAGGCGGCCTTAGCATGGACCTGCCTGCTGCCAGAACTGCCACTGTCTCCCAAAGAACCTCAGGAGCAGCGAAGGCTGAGGGTAAGGGCAGAGGCATGGACCAAGCACAGGAGTGCATGCCTGGCAGCCCACGGCCTTCCCCCTCCTGAGGAAATGTCAGGAGAGCCAGTCCAGGATCTGATCTCCTCCTCCTGAGTAGCAGAGATTGTCTCCTAAATTGGAGACAATGGTGGTATTGGGTATTGGCAACTGGGTGTCTGAAGCACCTCCTTATAGTAGTTGCCAACTTGGGGTTTCAGGGGGCTTATATTTTCACCACTTCCTTATTCAAAGCCAAGTATAATATAGGGTGTTTGGAGGGAGGCCACATTCGAGGCCTTAGGTCCAGAACCAGAGACTGGATCAGCACCAGCACCAGCACCAGCACCAGCACCAGCACATTGGAGACAATGGTGGTATTGGCAACTGGGTGTCTGAAGCACCTCCTTACAGTAGTTGCCAACTTGGGGTTTCAGGGGGCTTATATTTTCACCACTTCCTTATTCAAAGCCATGTCTAATACTGCGTGCTTGGAGACAGGCCACATTCGCAGCCAAAGATTGTGGCCTGACACCAAGCACATGTGTTGGTGCCAATACCACCATTGTCTCCAATTTAGGTAAAATAGGACATATGGAGTTCAGCTTGTCCGGGGTCTGAGCCCCAGCCCCCAGACTTGACAAGAGGGAACAGCAGGTCAACTGGGCTGACGGGCAAACAGAGGGGGCAGCCAGCAGCCAGCAGGTCAACTGGTCAGCCAGCAGACAGTAGGTCAACCGGTCTGACTGGCAAGCAGAGGGGGCAGCCGGGGGACAGCAGGTCATCCCCTCCCATGGGCAAATGGAGCCAGAACCTGCCGGCGCCAGGGGCAAGGGGCAAAGGCCCAGGGCCTCAGGAGTCAGGGGGAGACAGAGAGAAGCCAGAGAGTCCCACTCCCCTGGGGAAGGAAAGGGGACTAAGCAAGGCAGAAGGGGGCAAGGGCAGAGGGATTGGGGGCCCAGCAGTCACCCACCCAAAGACCTTACCTAAGGAGGAGAAGCAGCAGCAGCCCTAACAGCCCAAAGCCACGCCCCAGCTAGAAAATAGTAGCCTGGCCCAGGAGTTGCCAAAAGCCAAGCCACTCCAGGTGGGGCTATTGGAGGCACTCTGCAGGAAGCCCTGGGCAACAAGCCAAGGAGCCGCAGCTGGACCCACCTTCAGCCATCAGCTCAGCCAGGGAGGCCGAGCTGCTAGCCAGGGGACTGCAGCTGGACAGGCCTTCAGCAATCAGCCAAGGCAGGGAGGCTGGGCAGCCAGGGAACAAGGCACAGCTGGTGCTGGTCAGTGGGGCCAGATCAGCTACCCCAGCTGCAACTGCTTGGTGCAGCCCAAGACCGGGCTGGAAGAGGGGTGGGACAGTAGAAGGAAGCCCTATAAAAGCTGGCTGGGAAGAGCCCTGTGTTGGTGGATGTGAGTAAGGAGTGATAATGTGGAGTGAGAGCGGTGCAATGCAAGAGTGGAGGTTTGGAGGAGAGTTCTGGAAGGAGGGGATGAAGAAGGACACAGGGGGCAAGCAGGCCAGGTTGAGCAGGCCAGCGAGTGGACTGAGAGGGAGTCTGGGTGAGGTATACCGCCCCTCCTTTCACAGAGCAGGGCCCTGCAGCATCCCTGGCCCCCCTATGACGTCAGGAGCAGACCGCCCAGTGCCATGCCCAGCGGCAGCGGCGGCAAGCCCTGACAAGTTGGTGGCCCGTACGGGGAAAGCCGTTCCGACGCAGGCGCCAGTCGAAGGGATGTATCCCAATGCCGTAGCCCCAGCAGACCTCAGACTGTGGCTGGAGGAATGCTTGGACAGGATGTGGAGGAAGTTGGTGGCGGCCTTCCAAACAGCTCAGGCAGAGCTAATGCAGGCCGTGGAGCAGCGGATGCAAGCCTGCACACCCACAGCCTCCTCGCCAGTGGTATGTGCGTTGGCTTGGGAAAGTAACCCACCACCTGGCAAGCAGGTGCTGAGTCTATGCGCCACCGTGAGGATAGGCCAGCTGATCCTACAAGCCCTGTTGGACTCCGGGAGCGCAGTCTCAGCAATTCAGCCCCAACTCCTCCCAGCTGCCACCCCAGTGCACCGCTGGATCCCGGTGACGGATGTGATGGGCCGCACCCAGCCGTACCCTACGGCCCTAATCACGGTAGAGTACCTAGGGGTCTGCCACCAAATGGAAGTTGCCCAGGTAGCTCACCTACCTGTGCCAATGCTGCTGGGAAGAGATGCCCCGGGTTCTTCAGGCTCCTCCAGCAGGCAGCGAAGAAATCGGGAAGAGACGCCCCAGGGATCGCCAGGCCTCGGTGGGAGGCGGCACGGGAATTGACAGACCCACAAGTTGCCACCACTCTGCAAGTGGAGGAGGCCGACAACCCGGGAGAGGGTCCCTCCACCAGACCAGGGGCAGAACCACGGACTGAAGACCCAGCTGGACCCCCAGCAGACTGCCCATTCCACGATGCTCAAGGGGCGGATGAGTCCTTGCAGTGCTTGTGAGAGACAGCCGCTCATGAGGAGGAGCAGGTGCGGGGTAAACGGAGGTCCCAACGGCTCCCTCGCATCGAGAAGCAAGGAGGGGTTTGGGTTTGCATAGCTCGTGCCCCGAATGGCCAGGGAGAGGTCCGCCAACTACTTGTGCCAGCAGGCTATCGGCCGGAGGTCCTCCGCACCGCCCATGAGCACGCTTGGGCCGGGCACCTGGGGCACCACAAGACCCTGAGTAAGATCCTCGAGCGTTTCTTCTGGCCCTCGGTGAATGCGGACGTGAAGGCATACTGCCGCTCATGCCCCACCTGCCAGAGGGTGGCAGCGAGACGCCCGCCAAAGGCCCCTCTTTCCCCGCTGCCAGTGATGGGTGTGCCCTTCCAGCGGATAGCGATGGACTTTATCGGCCCACTGCCACGCACACCCCAGGGCTACCGTTTTGCCCTGGTGATCGTGGACTACACCACACGTTTCCCAGAGGTCATTCCTTTGAAAACTATGCAGACCCCGGGGGTGGTCCGGGCGTTGTCCAAGCTGTTCGCAATGGTGGGGCTGCCCAGCGAAATCTTGACAGACCGGGGAGGGCCCTTCCGAGCAAAGGCCATGCGTCAGCTCTGTCAGAACTTGGGGATCCGGCAGGTGTTCACCTCTGCCTACCACCCCCAAACAGATGGATTGGCAGAGCGCCTGAATCAGACTGTTAAGGAGGCCCTGAAAAAGATGACGCATGACAAACCTCACCAGTGGGACCTGTATATCGACCCCCTGATGTTTGCCCTCCGAGAGACCCCCCAGGCCTCCATTGGCTTTAGCCCATTTGAACTGCTGTATGGGCGAAAGCCACGAGGAATGCTCTCCCGCCTGGTGGAGCAATGGGGCCCCCAAGCCAGCCCCCCAGCTCCCCCAGTCCAGGAGTACGTGAGCCAACTCCGCGAGCGGGTGCAGCAGTTCCAAGCAGAAGCAGGCCGACGGCTGGCCCACACCCAGACACACCAGAAGGCCGCGTACGACCAGGGTACGCGACAGAGAACCTTCCAGCTGGGGGAGAAGGTCCTCGTCCACCGCACAGTTTTTCCCAGGGAGGAGGGGGACCCCTGGCGAGGCCCCTATGTGGTGACAAAGGTACTAGGACCTACCACCTATGAGGTCCAGTGTGGGCCTCGTCGATGCCAGAGGAAGACGCTCCACGTGAACCTGCTGAAGAGGTGGTACGAGCGGGACAGCGAGGAGTGCCAGCTGGCGGAGGACCCCCTGGAACTCCCGTCCAGTGAGCTGCCGTGGACCACAGAAGGCCCAGAATTCGAGGAGCCCAAGGTGGACCCCCAGCTCGACCCAACTCAGCGGGCCCAGCTACAGGCTCTATGGGCCCGGGTACCAGGCATCTTCTCCCGCAGACCAGGTAGCACCAGCCTGATACAGCATGCCATCCCAACCGAGCCAGGGCAGGCGGCTCAGGCTACGTGGCGACCCATCCCTAGAAAGCGGTGGGAGGTGGTGGAAAAGGAGACGGACGAGATGCTCCAGCTGGGGGTGATTGAGCCCTCACAGAGTGCCTGGAGGAGTCCAATAGTCTTGGTGCCCAAGCTGGACGGGACCACCCGCTTCTGCGTCGATTACCGAGAGCTGAATAAGGTGGCCAAGTTCGACGCCTATCCCATGCCCCGAGCAGATGTGCTGGTGGATCACCTGGGGTCCGCTCGCTACCTGTCAGCTCTCGATTTAACCAAGGGGTACTAGCAGGTGCCCGTGCGACCTGAAGATCGGGAGAAAACAGCCTTCGCCACCCCCCAAGGTCTTTTTCAATTTAAGAAAATGCCTTTTGGTCTCCATGGTGCAGCAGCCATGTTCCAGCGACTAGTGGACCAGGTGCTGGGCGAGTGCCGGGCATACACAATGGCCTACATTGACGACATCATTGTCTTTAGCCCGGACTGGCCCACCCATCTCCAGCACCTGGAGTCAGTCTTGAGAGCCCTTCAACAGGCCGGACTGCGGGCCAACCCAAAGAAAAGCCACCTGGGGTTCCAGGAACTCCAATACCTGGGCTTTGTGGTCGGGGGAGGATGAGTCAGGCCACCACCGGACAAGGTGGCCTCAATAGCCGACGCCCCACAGCCCAAGACCAAGAAGCAGGTTCGGCGATTCCTAGGACTACTGGGGTATTACGGGCGGTTCATCCCCCACTTTGCCTCCCGAGCAGCGCCCCTGACGGACAGCTTGAGGAAGGGGCTGCCCAACCAAGTCCGGTGGACCCCCGAACTAGAGGCAGCTTTTAAGGACCTGCGGTCAGCCCTCTCCAATGCCACTGCCCTATGGAACCCAGACTTTGACCGGCCCTTCACACTGGCCACGGACGCCTCGGACACCGGCCTCGGGGCCGTGCTGACCCAGGAGCAGGATGGCGTGGATGTCCCGATTCTGTTCCTAAGCCGGAAGCTCCAGCCCGCCGAGAAGCGCTACGCCACGGTGGAGCGGGAGGCCCTAGCGGTCAAGTGGGCGGTGGGGGCCCTGCAGTACTACCTTGCCAACAACCCCTTTGTACTGCTGACAGACCATGCACCTCTGCAGTGGCTCCATCGCATGAAGGCGCACAACCCCAGGGTGCTGCGGTGGTACCTCTCCCTCCTACCCTTCCAATTCACTGTCAAATACCGCCAGGGGGCACGGCATGTGGACGCGGACTTCATGTCCTGCATGTTCGAGGCTGAACAAGACCCCCACAATTCAAAGCCAAGCGGGGAGGTATGTCCGGGGTCTGAGCCCCAGCCCCCAGACTTGACAAGAGGGAACAGCAGGTCAACCGGGCTGACGGGCAAACAGAGGGGGCAGCCAGCAGCCAGCAGGTCAACTGGTCAGCCAGCAGACAGTAGGTCAACCGGTCTGACTGGCAAGCAGAGGGGGCAGCCGGGGGACAGCAGGTCATCCCCTCCCATGGGCAAATGGAGCCAGAACCTGCCGGCGCCAGGGGCAAGGGGCAAAGGCCCAGGGCCTCAGGAGTCAGGGGGAGACAGAGAGAAGCCAGAGAGTCCCACTCCCCTGGGGAAGGAAAGGGGACTAAGCAAGGCAGAAGGGGGCAAGGGCAGAGGGATTGGGGGCCCAGCAGTCACCCACCCAAAGACCTTACCTAAGGAGGAGAAGCAGCAGCAGCCCTAACAGCCCAAAGCCACGCCCCAGCTAGAAAATAGTAGCCTGGCCCAGGAGTTGCCAAAAGCCAAGCCACTCCAGGTGGGGCTATTGGAGGCACTCTGCAGGAAGCCCTGGGCAACAAGCCAAGGAGCCGCAGCTGGACCCACCTTCAGCCATCAGCTCAGCCAGGGAGGCCGAGCTGCTAGCCAGGGGACTGCAGCTGGACAGGCCTTCAGCAATCAGCCAAGGCAGGGAGGCTGGGCAGCCAGGGAACAAGGCACAGCTGGTGCTGGTCAGTGGGGCTAGATCAGCTACCCCAGCTGCAACTGCTTGGTGCAGCCCTAGACCGGGCTGGAAGAGGGGTGGGACAGTAGAAGGAAGCCCTATAAAAGCTGGCTGGGAAGAGCCCTGTGTTGGTGGATGTGAGTAAGGAGTGATAATGTGGAGTGAGAGCGGTGCAATGCAAGAGTGGAGGTTTGGAGGAGAGTTCTGGAAGGAGGGGATGAAGAAGGACACAGGGGGCAAGCAGGCCAGGTTGAGCAGGCCAGCGAGTGGACTGAGAGGGAGTCTGGGTGAGGTATACCGCCCCTCCTTTCACAGAGCAGGGCCCTGCAGCATCCCTGGCCCCCCTATGACGTCAGGAGCAGACCGCCCAGTGCCACGCCCAACGGCAGCGGCAGCAAGCCCTGACACAGCTGAAATGGAAGGAGATCTCCAGGTACGGCAATCATAATATGGAGGGACCTCAGTGGGGTATAATTCCACAGAAGCCACACTCCAAAGCCACCATTCTGTTTGAGATAATTAAAACTTGTCATTTGAAAGTCATTTGTAACTCTCGGAGTTCTCTAGGTGGGTTGGCATCAATTGTCAGGTAGTACCTATGTGGGGTATAATTCCACATAGGTCAGCCTAAGAAGCCCCCATGTCTCGGAGAATGTTAAAACCTGTCATTTGGAGATCAGTTGTAATTTGTGGGGATCTCCAGGAGGGTTGACAACCACAGTGTCATCAAGCCAGGCGGCCTTAGCATGGACCTGCCTGCTGCCAGAACTGCCACTGTCTCCCAAAGAACCCCAGGAGCAGCGAAGGCTGAGGGTAAGGGCAGAGGCATGGACCAAGCACAGGAGCGCATGCCTGGCAGCCCATGGCCTTCCCCCTGCTGAGGAAATGTCAGGAGAGCCAGTACAGGATCTGATCTACTCCTCCTGAGTAGCAGAGATGAGCCAGCTTGGAGAAAGAAGCTTAATGAACCCAGCCTCACCTGTAGGAGAAACTCCCTTTATAAGGCCGCAGCTAGCATGGGATTAGCTAGTCACAATTGTGGTATTCTGGACTTGGCTGTTGGTGAGCTCTTTGGTTCTGGCTGCCTGAGCCTTGGTGGGTCACAGTCTTTGATTTTGGAATCTGTTACTTGACCATGGAGTTTGACCTGAGAATCTTTGTTGTTGGCCCTGTTGTCGTCAGAACTTGCCTCCAACCTAGTAAGCAGGATAATTTTAATCCTTCTGTTTCTATTTGTTGCTCTCCATCATACTCTTAGATTATGTTGCTGCTGTTTCTGTGGGTTTGTCATGAAAATATGGTTTAGAGCAAATTATACTAAGTGATACATGTGAACTTTGTTTTAGAATTTCATTAGGCTGTCTTGGTTTGGGGCATAAATTGAGCCAAATGTGTAAGTTTGGTTTTCTATAGTGTCTTTAATAAATATGAATCTGCCTTTCGGATCTCTTAGCGTATCTTTACATTGGAAGGGTAAATATTTTTACTTTACCTTTTCAACATAAATTTTAAATTTCAGGCATGGGAGAGACAGAGCTCTTTCAATGTGCTATCATTCTCTTCAACACCGACACCACACCCTCTGCTTTTCTCCATTTCTCAGCTTCTTCTGGTGGTAGCTAGGATATTTCACCCCATGCAGTAGGTTCAGGTATTTCTGCTGTTCTTAGTGCAGAGGTAGTCAAGTCAAGTTTATTATTACAGTCTGCGACCAGTGCATATAAAACCATTTGCATATCAGTTTAAAAACAGTTGAGACTGGATACCGGGGAAGAACGATGAATAAATATAAGAGTAAAAAAATGAGATCATCATAAATTAGTTGTTTAAGCTGCCTTATGTGATTTACGTTGCTTGTAGACCTGGGCACAGAATCTTGCTACTTGACATGGTGTCTGGTGATTCCGATCAGACAAAAGATAATCAAGTTTGATTTTATTTGAACTTCCAGGGAATCTTTCTACTAATGGACTGATGGTTTCTGCTCTAATTTTACTATGACTTGGGCAGTTGAAGAAGATGTGCTCCATTGAGTCAATTTCTCTTAGGGGATAGGAGCAAAGCCTAAGAGAGTAATGGACAGCTTTAAACTTTCCTTCCAGAACGGCAGAGGGTAGAGTTGAACTTCTAGCTAAAGTAAATGCCCTTCTGGAGTTACTGGATTCAAGAAAGTAAAAATAGGCTGCAGGAGCGGCAATATATTTAGTAGTATCTGAAGAAATAAAACCTGGTGCTCTAAGAAAATGTTTGTCTTTCAATGTCTGTCACTCTCTGCTTAATGAGTGATTTTGCTCGGTCTAACCCCATGACTAGCAAACTTTGAGGGGAAAGACCCAATTTTTCCAGGGATTTCAGAGTCGCCTTTTGCCAATTAGATTGTCTTGGAATAACAGAGGGAGCAGACCTTGCGGGTTTAGACGTCCTGACAGCCATTTGAAAATTGAAAGGATGGTGATTCTGGCCTCTACCCTTAACATTCCTGTTTCCAGTCTAACCCATGAGTTAGGCATGCATTTGGGCACTTGTAATAGAGCTCTAAGGAATTTGGACTGCACTCTCTCAAGTTGAGAGAAAGAAGAGGATGGCAGCCCCAAGAATGATCCGTATACTAATTGGGCCAATGGTTTGGCTTTAAACAATCTGAGTGCAGCCGGTACATACTGCCCCCCTTGTGATCGATAGAATTTCAGTATACCGTGTGCTGTTTTTTCTCCCACATCAGCAATGAAGCTGCTATGTGTTGTTTTGGTACCTGAGACTTGCAAAACTATACCCAAATATTTGAAGCTGGTAAGTTGTTCTAACTGATGCCCCTGAAGCTCCCATCGTCTGATCTTTGGATTTTTACCGAAAGCCAGGATCTTAGTTTTTTGGTAATTAGTTAGAAGGTGTTCAGTATCACAGAACTGGGAGAATTTTTTTAGGGCTCGTTTCAGCCCTATGGGGGTCCTAGAAAGTAATACAGCATCATCTGCATAGAGCAGTACGTGAATGTGCCTATTTGCTAATTTGGGAGGGTGCAATCCAGGGGCATTCAAAAGGTTTACCAAATTGTTGATGTAGAAGATAAACAGAAAGGGGGCTAGAAGGCACACCTGCCTGTAAGTTTGAATGGGGTCAGTCAAATGCCCAATTCGGCTGCACCTTACTCAGGGCAGTTTGCTTGTGCATAGCCCCCAAAAGGGACAGCAGTTGCCTATCGATAGAGGAGGCCTGCAGTTTCCTCCAAAGTCTATTTCTAGAGACTGTGTCAAAAGCTGCTTTTAAATCAACAAATGCCCGGTAAAGTGATGCTTGGTCTCCTGTAGCATATTTCTCTACAAGGTGTTGCATTACTAGGCAGTGATCTATTGTTGACCTGCCAGCTCTAAACCCAGCTTGCTCATCAGCAATTATATCCTCCTGTTCTAGCCAGTCTAAAAATTTCTTCAGCAGATGTTTTGTAGACAACTTCCTTACAATGCTTAGTAAGCTGATTGGTCTATAATTGGATGGATCCTCCTTCTTTCCCTTCTTATGGAAGGGGACTACTATAGCCATTCCCCAATCATTTGGGATGTAACCAGTTTCATCAATATAAGTAAATAGGGAGGCTAGGAAAGTTTCCCACCAGTCCTTATTTGTTTTTAGTAATTCCGGAGATATTCCATCAAGCCCAGGGGCTTTTGCATTCTTTAACTGGATAATATAAGCTTTTACCTCTTTGGCATGAACTGGGGGGCATTTGGCCAGATTTTCTATTGTTAGGGCAGCAGGGGGTTGAATAGGATCATCATACATTTTTTGGAAAAAAGAAGTCCATTTATCTGGGGGGATAGAGGAAGCCAAGGGGGAGGCGGCTGTGGAGGCGTGGTTTGACACTAGTTTCCAGAACACCACTGAGTTTTTGCTCGTAGCTGCTTCAATTATATTGGCCCACAGTTTTCTGGTATGTTCTTTCTTACAGCGGGCAACCAGTGATTTATATTTCTTTTTTAAAAATGAAAGAGAACGATATGCATCTTGTCTGGTCTTTTCATCAGCTCTCAGTGCTAGCTTATAGGCATAGATTAAAGCATTTTTAGCACAAATACAGCTTTGATCAAACCAAAGTTTAGATGACAAATTGTTCTTGACCAGTTTTCCCTCTCGAGCACCTACCAAAAGTGTCCTTAAGGATTGGACAAGGTCATCATAACTCTTTAAAGGATTTTCAGATTTTGAGGAAACCTTAAAAGCTTGGCTATATAGTTGTAGGTTCTAGTGCAGAGGTATTTTTCCCTGCACTTGTTCCTCTGCAGCAAGTATGCTATGCGCATTGCTACAGCAGAATTTCCCTACTTTCCTCCCTTTTATTGCAGCCATGAAGCTGACTTTCTGCCCATTTCTTTCCAGACACAGCAGAATAGCTGTGAAGATTTTAGTGTTTTCCACTCTGCCTCTTCTCTTGGTGTTGCTGGGATACAGTTTGCTCTATGAAGTGGGTTTTTTTCTTAGCTCTGGAGGCAGTTTCCCACCTTTTCCCTTTTGTTTTCCTTCTCACTTCTTGTTTGGCTTCCTCAAGTTGCTGAAAAGTTTCTTTTTGTAGCATTGGAAGCTATTTCCCCACCTTTTTCCTGGCTGGCACAACAGAGTCTCTTCTACTCCCACCCCCTTCTCATGTTTGCTGTGAGACAATGAGAGAGAGAATTGTGTTGTACTTGAAAAGGAGATACTTTTGTCTGCAGTTACTTAATTTGTTTGCTTTCTTCTTTTTAGCTGACTCTCTGGAGAGCTAAAAAGGAGTAGTTTCACTAAGGATTGTTCCTCTCAAGTTGACTGAGTCTTCTGAGATAACTTTGAGTAATTGAGAGGGCGGTAGTGGAACAGCTGCAGGTATACCCTGGGTGATGCCTCTATCCTGGATCCATTCCAGTCCAGCTTCAGGCCCGGCCATGGTACAGAGACGGCTCTGGTTGCCCTCACAGATGATCTGCGGCGACACCTGGACCGGAGTGGGTCGGCACTGCTGATACTTTTAGATCTTACAGCAGCATTTGACATGGTCAATCATAATCTTCTGACCCATTGCCTTGCCGATGTGGGGATTTGTGGAACAGCCCTGTAATGGCTGAACTCCTTCCTTCACAATCTAGGACAGAGGGTGGCACTCAGGGAACAGATGTCTGCTTACCATTCTTTGGTATGTGGCATCCCTCAGGGGGCGATTCTTTCCCCGATGCTATTTAACATCTATATGTGCCCCCTTGCCCCGTTAGCCCGCAGCTTTGGGCTAGGTTGTCACCGGTATGCGGATGACACTCAGCTCTATCTGCTGATGGATGGTGTTATGACCTTTACTTTCTTTAGGGTAGATTTTTCTTTTAATCTATCCCTTAACCCTCTGGGTAGTCTGCTGCCACCCGGAATATTTTATTCCAAGATATTTTATTTAAATTTTCCCTTTGGTAACATTCCTAAGCGTCAGGCTCCTTCGTGGTTCTATGTGGCCCTGAAGATAGGAATGGGATATAGCAATGACAGCTACACTGTTTTGCTATAGCAAAACAAAAATAAGCTTTTATTTATTTGAGAAGCGTATCGGTTTCATAAACGTAGTTCTCGGTTCTTAAAGTTACTTCATTTACTCTCATTCACACAGCTGGCCTCTCTTTCCCTGACTGAGTGTCCTTTTACAAACATGCTCAGTTCAGGTTCCACTCAGGTTATATTTCTCTCATAAACACTTCAACATATTCAGGCAGCACACAGCTAGCCTGCTTTCTTCTGACTAAAAATTTTCTCTCTACTCTCAGTCTCAAACTGCATTCACTCCACCCACCCTCTCAGTCCTCAACCAATCATATTGTCAGAAACTGTTTTAACCTAAGTAACGCCATATTTAATCGTGTAGTGTTTAGACTTCTTTCCCTCCAGGCAACACCTGCAAGGAGCCGATTCCATGGGAAAGGATCCTGTCTTATCTGCTGTTTCGACCTTGGCCAGGTCAGCGCACCTCTGAGAAGTTTTGCTGTATGAACTCGGGGGGGAGGCTGGGCTCCGGGAGTGTGAAATGTAACAACCTTTGCTCTATGATTCATTCCTAGCAACGCTTTGCTCGGCCAGGATCTCTAATCCTGGAATATGCACATCTGGGCTTGAATGCTGTCTTTCACAATAAACCTTTTGAAATCAAAAGACCTCGTCTTTTTTTTTTTATATAATATTTTTATTAGTATTAAGCAAATTAACATTTAACAATAGCATTATAGCCATAACAACGAGAGAAAATGTTTCACATTACATCTGAAGATAGATTTAACAAATAGATAAACGGAATATTAAAAGAAAATATTCCTTATTATACAGATCATTGTATATTTTTCCAAAAGCAAATTTCTATAATTTCTTTTGACTGTTAACATGCTATAAACATACATAATGCCAACAATGATTTATATTTAGCCAGTCTTTTAACCTTTTTACTCTGTTAAATCTACTTTAACCATTTAACTTGTAAATATTTTATTCAGATGTTTATTGATTGAGTTATAATACTAATTATATACTTCCTAAACCACTTACCCACCTCCTCCCTAACCCTCCCCTCCCCTCCCTTACCCATCCAACCCCTTTGCATAAAAGTAAACTTTGCATCTTGGTTGATAATTGAATTATATGATCTTAATATATATTGATATCTATTAGCTTTAAGTATAGCTCTACTGAATTAGTGTGACATTACACACACCAATTCTGGGTACCCTACTTAACCCCCCCCCCAAACAGGTAGAGCTATAAAACAAGGAGAGCTATGTTGAGAGGACTGTAACCTCCCTTCCCCCAAACCTTCGTTTGTTTTAAGGCATTCAATGGGTAATACAACGAACTGCATATATATATATATAAAAGTATGCTTAAGTTCCTTCCTAAAGTTCTTGCAAACATAGAGAGAAACATCAGATAAGTCTGATAGGAATCTTGCTTCCTTTCTGTGGTGAAAGCAGGTCTACTGGTTTCTTTTTCTGATTGGATTTATTCATTTCTCTTTCCATAGGAATTTCCAGCTTAATAGAATTCAAAAGGTTCATTCCAGTGTCTATGTCTGTAGCAACATAATGTTTTCCATGATATATCACCAGAAGCTTAGTGTAATTTAGCCATCGGTAGCGAATACTGGACTTTCGTAGCGCTTCAGTTATAGGCTTTAGTTCTTTTCTTTTAATAAGAGCTTCTTTTGGGAGATCGACGTATACATAGATTGGCACGCCTTCATATGGAATTGATCCTTTTAATCTTGCTTCTTCCAATATCTTCCTTCTTATGCTTTGATTTGGAATTTCAATAATGACGTCTTTTGGAGTCATTTTATTTTTAGTTTGTGATACTCTGCCGACTTGGTAAGCGTTAGTTATGAACAAGGCTGTTTCATTTTCCAACTTAAAATATTTTACAAGCCACTTTGAAAGAAGCATTATGAGATCCTCATTATGGGTACTTGATATATTAAGTCCCTTTAGCTTGAGGCAGTTTTTCTTGGCTGCAACCTCCAGCCGAAGAATCCTGTCCTTTTGAATTTCAATTACTTTTTGCATAACAGTTACCTCCTTCCGAGACTGCAAACTAGAGTCTAAAGCTTTCTCTGCTTTTTGGTTGACAGTTTGCAAGTCAAGCTTTATTTCGGCAAGCTGTTTTGACAGCGGGTTGATTAAATTAGTCATATGCAAAATAATGTCCTGACTCAATTTTGCTAGCTGCGGGTTTAAAGTTATTCTGTCTTGATTTACCTTTTCTGTGGCGTCATTAAAAAGATCGTCCGCCATTTTGGGTGTTTCTCCCCCGCTGCTGTCTGCTAGCATCGGCTCTTTAACTGTAGAAAAGAACGTCTGTAGGTTCCTTGCCACTTTGAAGTTACTTTTCCTCTTCTTTTGTGATGGCTTATGCATAGTTTTTGTAGATTTTGTTTCGCTGTATGCTGTTAATGAAGGTTTAGGAGTCGGGAGGAACGGAGCTCTCCCAGCACGCGTCTGGCCCCGAAGGTGCCCTCGCCACGCCCCCCAGACCTCGTCTTCTTGCAGAAGGGAGTGAAACAGACTATCAAGTCTGGAATGCCATAGCCTGACACATATCACTCACTCATCCATCTCCTTCACCCCCCACTCTTCACCTATCTCATCAAGCATTTAAAGATACATGCACACATTTACTTGGAATCATTACAGATGGCCAGTCCGATCTTGCTTCGGATTCCTTGGTCAAGGGTCTTGAGGCTGTGATGGTATGGTTACATCAGAGTCGCCTGAAATTGAATCCCCTGAAGACAGAGGTTCTGTGTCTGGATCATGGGGCAATCGAGCTGGGAATCGGCTCCCAGCTGTTGATGGGGTACAATTGAAACCTTCCCTGATGGTGAGGAGTCTGGGTGTGACCTTGGATGCTACACTTTCAATGAAGGCCCAGGTCATGACTGTTGCCAGGTCTGCCTTTTTTCATCTTTGACAGGGCAGGCAACTGGCGCCCTATCTTTCACAACAGGACCTGGCCACAGTAATCCATGCAACGGTCACCTCCAGGCTAGACTACTGCAACTCACTCTATCCTGGACTGCCCTTGGGTCTGACCCGGAAGTTACAGCTGATCCAGAATGCAGCGGCACGCATCCTTACCAGAACGCCCATCCAAGCGCACATTCATCATGTGCTGTGCCAGCTGCACTGGCTTCCAGTGGAGTTCCATATCTGTTTCAAGGTTTTAACCTTGGTATTTAAAGCCCTTCATGGACTGGGACCTCCATACCTGCGGGACCGCCTCTTCCATTACGTCCCCTGCAGGGTGTTGTGCTCTGCAGACAAGCAACTCCTGGTGGTCCGTGGCCCAAAGGACATCCATCTGGCCTCAACCAGGGCGAGGGCTTTTTCTGCCCTGGCCCTGGCCTGGTGGAATGCTTTCCTGCTGGAGATCTGGGCCCTGTGGGACCTGTTACAGTTTTGCAGGGCTTGTAAAACGGAGATGTTCTGCTGGGCCTTTGGCTGAGTGCCAGCGAGTGTCCTTCTTCTTCCATCTAAGACCACCATTTCTTCCGGAGCTGCCCTCAGCCATCTGCCATGCCTGTATACGGACTCCCAATATTTGTTTAAATAGCCTGCTCCTGGACTATTTTAATTATTTTTAAAAAAATATTATTGATTTCATGTTTCTGTGATTTTAATGTATTTTTAATGTTGTTAGCCACCCTTAGCCCATCTGTGAGGAGGGCAGGGTATAAATCAAATAAATAAATAAATAAATAAATAAAAAAGTTACGGTGAGCTTTTGAGCTGCTTGATGTCTGTGGACAGGACCATTTAGGGGGTGCTCAATAGGTTTTCTCAGTTGCATTTTTTTCAAGAAAGTAATCTGTATAAAACTATGCCCCTCTTGAGGTCTGTGCCCAAGGCGGCTGCCTAGTTGGTCTAATGGTAGCATTGGCCCTGTCTATAGTTATGGCAAACAGAAATGGGGAAAGGGGACAGCCTTGTCTAGTTCCCCTTGCTATATGGATATCTATTGAATGTACATTGTTAGTCCTAACTGTAGCTTTTGGAGAAAGATAAAGAGCATTAATGGCATTTTAGAATTGGTCGCCAAAGCCCATTTTTTGAAGTAAAAGTTTTAGATATGGTATTTCCACTTAATCAAATGTCTTCTCTATATCAAAGGCCAGAAGTAATGCAGGGGTTTTGTATGCTTCACAGAAATTAATTATAGTTAAAGTGTTACATGTATTGTCTGGTCAAGGTGAATGTAGTTGGTTATTTAAATTTAGACAATGTTTTGGCAAATATGCTTGTAAAGATCTTTTGGTCTTGATTCAGTAAGGGTATTGGTTGAGAAGATTTAGTATTTGTAATATGGTTGTCCTTTTTTGGAGTAACTACTTTTTCAGCCTCTGACCAAGATAGAAGGATGCTACCTCCTAACATAACAGAGTTGCATGTGGCAGTTAGTGGAGTTGAAAGTAGGTGAATGTATTTTTTTGTAAAAATTGGGCAGGGAATCCATCCCTGTCTGAAGCTTTGTTATTTTTTTCAAGGATTTGATAGTGACTGTAACATCTTCTGTTGTGACTGGTTGGTCCAGATATTGTTTTATGTTCTTGTGAGTTTTTTTCCAAATAATTTCCTGTGATGATAAATAATTTAAAATATGATTAGTGTCAGGATTGTCTGATGTACAAATGGTTTGGTAGTATTCAGCAAATACATCGGCTAATTTTACAGAATTAGTTTGAGTTTTTCCTGGGTGCCTTTAATAGCTTGTATAGAATGTGAGGAGGTTTTTTCCTCTAATTTTCATGCAAGCAAGTTTATAGATTGGGTGGCCTTTTTTGTGTTCATCTTCTAGTCTTCTTATTCTAGATATCATTTCATTACTAATGTTTTCTTTTTGCTCTTCATGACAGGAGGGAACGGAGATTAATTTCCCTCTAAGTACCACTTCCATAGCATCCTACACGTGGATTTGAGGAATGCCACATAGTTTATTTGTTTCTATTGTTTAATTTCTAAAGAGACTTCAGAAGAAATTTATTTGTTAAATAAAAGTGATTTATTTAGTTTCCAATTTGTTTGATGTCATTTATTCTCAGTGTACATTCTGTCCAAGCATAGTCTGTCCACAACTTGTCACCAATCCTTGATGTAAGAGTTTGACTAATTAATTTAGGAGATAAGAATATGTCATTTAAATATGTAATTTAGAAGGTAAGAATATGTAATTAATCCTTGTGTATATATTGTGGATAGAAGAGAAGTATGTATAGTCTGTTACCAGTGGGTTTTGAAGATATCACTAGATCAATAGATAAAGCCTAAGAGCCATTAATTGATCTTAGCAGCTTAGTAACTGCATTGTTAATTTTAATTGCTTTGACACGATAGGCAGTAAAATTTAAAAGGTCATTCAGAGAGGAGTGATACAAATGTTTACTGCTGACACATTGATTTACCCATGCTGAACGAAAGCAGAATTGAAAGCCAAGAGAATCAAGTGTACTCTGCATGAAGACAGCTCGTCAGGTTGTTTTGATCTACAAGCAGCTCTCCACACTGAAAGCAGTGAAAGCAGCTTTCTCAGTAATCATGCTTTGCGGTATTATCCAATACAATTTTTAAAGTTTGTATATGTACACTCACACATTATGCAATGCATTTATATTTTGTATCACTTTCATATTTATCAAAATACTTAATTTCACAGGTCAAGGGATGGTGTCATGGAAATATAAATAATAATAATAACTGCTTATATACCGCTCTTCTACACATATTAGTGCCTCACCCAGAGCAGTGAACAAGTTAGTGTTATTCTTATCCCCACAATTGAGCTGGGGCTGAGAGGAGTGGCTGACCCAAGGCCACCTACTGAGCTCATGTCAGTAGTGGGATTCAAACCAGTAGACTGCTGATTATGGTTTAGAACACATACTTCGTGAAACATATGCATTCTAAATAACGCTGTATGAACATCACTGTAGTTCTTTTTCTAGTATGGTGTATAACTGGTGCTTTATATTTGACAGCCAATTATAAATAGTGAACAGTATCAGATACATGTTCTGTAATTGTTAGCAGAGACCAAGGATGATCTGGTCATGTAACTTTTCTTGTC
Organism: Eublepharis macularius; assembly: GCF_028583425.1. Lineage (NCBI taxonomy): Eukaryota > Metazoa > Chordata > Lepidosauria > Squamata > Eublepharidae > Eublepharis > Eublepharis macularius. Next base: position 63,832,118 of record NC_072798.1, read on the forward strand.
ATTTTTACTATCCATAGCCGGGTTTGATTCCCCACTCCTCCACGAAGCCAGCTGGGTGACCTTGGGCGAGTCACAGTTCTCTGGAGCTCTCTCAGCCCCACCCACCTCACAGGGTGATTGTTGTGGGGTAATAATAACACTTTGTAAACCGCTCTGAGTGAGCATCAAGTTGTCCTGAAGGGCGGTATATAAATCGAATGTTATTATTATTATTATTATTATCTCTTATCTTGCAGCTGGGCATAGTGGTACTTTTGGCTAGGTAGAATGTCACATGATTGGAAATAGTAAAAAAAGAATTAAATTATGATTGGTTTGATATTTATCTTTGTTATCATATGAAAGGATCTTAGATTTCTGCATAAGATAATATATAAAAATGGTAATCCAAATAGCAGATCAGGGTTTTGGCCAAAAGAAATCTCATGAAGATCTAGGCAGGAAACTTACCCTTGTAATATGTGCTACGGTAACTTGAATGCATTTCATCGTTAATCTGACTGAGTTAGATTTCATTAAGAAATGTTAGGAAACTTAATTCTTTTTGTGTTCATCTGTTCTATTTTTCTGTTTTATTTAAATAAACATTTATATTTTGATACCTCACGTAATGAAAACGACTAGCATTTGTTAATGAAAGAAGCCATTAAACTCTTAGGAAGAGTCTGTCTCCTGGTTGGGAGAGTGCAACAAAAACATACATCCCGTTTATTTTGTACTGACAAACAGTTTCTCTAAAACAGAGAAACATGTTTTCAGTTCTCACTTGAAGTTTTCAAGCTGCTCAGGATTTAAGATAAAACCTTCAACCCATCTCTACCGAGTATTTAATACTTTTTACTTAATGTTTAAAAGTTATGTCTAATATTTATGCCTAATATGTTTATAGAAGCAATACTGTTTGAATTATCTATAAACTTATTTGAGTTGGATTGTTAGTAAAATTACAATTTTATGAAATGTTTACCATTTTATAACATTACAACTTTGTACCAAAAAAGTTTTGCATGTAGAAGAGGTTGCCAAAAATAAAATTGCCCATGCCCATGCCCATGCCCTTCGCGAAGGTGAAGGCGAAGGCGAAGACGAAGACAAAGACAAAGACAAAGACAGCCAGGCCCCCGGGGGTCGCGGCTGCGCAGCTCCCCCGACGCCCCCCGCCCCGCCTATTGTTCTGGAGTGTCTCTAACACATCCCCCTCTTTTTTGTGGCACTGGCATTTCTTTAGTGCCCGTTCCGGCCTGTTCCGTCCCGTTCCAGCTTTTACCCTGTCCCGAAATTGTTGGGAGATAGGTTCAGGACAAACAAAAGTAAATACTTATTTACTCAAAAAGTTATTAAACGGTGGAATTCAGTCCCACTGGAGGTAGTGACTGCCATAAACACAGAGGGCTTTAAATGGCACGGGGGGGGGGGGAGGCTGAGAGATTCATGGAGGTCTCTCAACAGCTACTAGCCATGGTGACTGAAGAGAACCTCTACCTACAGATGCGGCAAACCTCTGAACACCAGTGCTAGGAGGTGGCATCAGCAGGAGGCTTGGACCTTTACGCCCTGCTTGTTTGACCCTCCAGGGCAACTGGTTGGCAGGCCAATGTGAGAAAGACTACGGGTCTGATCCAGCAGTTTGTACCCTGGCGCGGACTGCAATCCAGCGCTTCAACAAGCAGCAGCAGCAAAATGATTTTAAGTCTTTAGTTGCCACAAGACTCTTGCTTCTTTTCTGTGTTTGTTTCGCCACTCGCTAGAAGGGCGGGCAGATGGAAGTCAAGCGCCGCTGCCCCCTCCGCCCCGCAGCAGCCACCTCTTCTGCTTTGCAGAAGAACAGCAGAGGCTTAACCTAATCCCCTAAGGACGGGGAGGCGCCGAGGCTCGCTGGCCTCTTCCTGCTGTCCGCAAGACCGGCTTCTACAAGCCGTTCACGCAGCGCCCAGCCGCGGCTCTGAGGCAACTGTAGCAGCAGAAAGGGACCGGACGCCTCTCCCCTCACACCCTTCGAGGGGTGGTGGAGGGCGGCCCCAGCTGAAGCGCTGATTGGGTGGCTCCGCGCGCAGGCGTCTGAAGCGGGGCAGGCCGAGAGCTTTGCTACGGAGACGGGTTTGTTTACAGCCTTCGCGTCTGGCCCCCTTCTGGGACATCGGGCCAGAGCCTGCCTGGCGGATGACGAAGGGAGCAGCTATGCCTGTCCGCTGTAAGGTGAGACCAGACGGGGCCGCCGCCGCCGCTTCACCTCCGAGGCTTCGAATCTGCTCAGTCGCCTCCTCTGTGGAGGTTCTTGGTGCTTTCGAGGAGAGCACTCTCGCTGTGGTGGCTTCTAAGTATCGGTGGCCGTGGTTGCAGTGACTCGTAGCGGGCAAATCTAGTCCACGGCAGGGAGGGATAAACGCTTCCTAACCCCCCCCCCACCTCAGAGACATGAGGATGGCCATAGGGTACCGGGGGGAGGTGAACTGGCGCCAGAAGTTGGGAAACCTGTGCCATCCTTTCTCTCCGGATATTCTACAGTTGTATTAAAGAGAGGAATTCAGCAGGCAGTGCTTTACCCAGTACGGAGACACGCTATAGTGCAAGTTGCACTTGTTGGAGTTATGCCTGTCACACAGTTTTAAAAGCTAGATCTTATTTCTGGGGCACAATCCCCTAGGAAGTTCCTTTGCGTGAGCTGTGTGGAAATGAATAGGTGTACCAAGAGGATAGTAGCATTTGAGTCCAGTGGCACCTGAGAGACCAGCAAGATGTTTAGAGTATAAATTTTCGAGAGTCAAATCTCCCTTCTTCAAAGCTTTGACTCGAAAGCTTATGCCCTGAAAATTTATTGGTCTCTAAGGTGCCATGGGACTCAAATCCTTCTGTTCTATTGCAACCCACACAGCTACCTATCTGAAAAAAATATAGAAAAGAATTCTTTTTTTAAGTCTTTATGTGAAAGAGTGTAATTTGGATTTTTCACCTTGAGCATCAGAATGTCTTGGTAGGACTGCTGATGTTGACCCTGACTGTATGGAGGAAGATATAGGATAAACCAAAATATTTGCACAGGGCTGCAAAAGAGTAGACAATAGACGACTTGGGCTAAATTAGTGAAATGGTAAAATAGAAAGGAGGCAGATTTTTTTTTAAAAGTAGCACAAAAATAGTGTTTAGTTATGCTTTATTATGAATTTTCTCTCTGAAGGTTACTTCACACAAAATAATGCATAAAATACTTCCATGTAGAAATTGGTGTGAAACCCATGTGCAGATTATCGTGTCTGCTGTCTTATGCATGGTTTTGTCTATTTTTTCCTGTAGAATTTATTGGCTGGTTGTGCTTTCCCATTTAGTGTGGTCATCATACATGACACTGTATATGTACATTTCATGTTAATTCCTAAATGGAATTTACTTCCTTGTCAGCTCAGAAAGAGTGACTGGCCCAAATTCTCTCAGGGTACTTTTGTAGGGATTTGAAGCTGGGCCTTCCCAGTATGGGATAACACTCTAAACACTACACCACATTGGCTCTCCTACTTTCAATATTAAGAAAGGCTTCTTTCAAAAGCATGCTCTGAAGACTTAGCTTTTGGACTTAGACTTAGCTTCAGCACTATCATCTGCTGTGGATGCATTTTATGATCTTGGACAAGTCACAATTTCTTAGACTCTGTTTGCTGTCTATAAAATGGAAATAATGCCCAACACCCCACTCCCCAAAGTTGTTGTGAGGGCAGAATATAGATAAAGTACATACCTAAGTGTTAACTATTATTTATGTATTTGAAAGCTGGTTCTTAACATTTGGTCACACTCTAGAACCTAGGGCACTGCTATACAGATGGTGGTGGTGGAGAGTGCCCTCAAGTCATAGCTGACTTACCCCTGATGGGGTTTTCATGGGAAGAGACTAGCAGAGGTGGTTTGCCATTGCCTGCCTCTGCAACCCTGGTCTTCATTGGAGGTTTCCCATCCAATTACTAATCAAGGCTGACCCTGCTTAGCTTCTGAGATCTGAGGAGATGAGGCTCAGCTGGGCTATCCATGTCAGGGAGTTGTGTAACTAAAAACTTATTATTTATGGCTGAGTTTATGAGGGTAGGAGAAAGGTTTATTCTCTGGTCCGTTTGTACATAGTCTGGAGAAGCAAAACCTTGTACTTGATGATAGTAAAACCTACTCTGCACCCCTCACATTGAGGTATCTATGTTGAATTAAGACATCTCACAGGATCCCACAGTGGAGAGATGCACAGTACCCCCGGGGGGGGGTCTTCCAGAATACAGAATTTCAATATATAGTTTGCTGTGTATCATAATGATGAACTATTATAAATAACAATCAGTAGTCCAATGAGATTACTATGTGCTTCTTTCCTTTCAGAATTGTTATGAAGTTGTGTCATAAAAATGGAGTTGAAGTATGGAATCAATCACTGTTGCATGTTTTTTTTTTACTCTAGGGAGTGAGTGAGTACAGGAGGAACTTCAAATGGAGAAAAGCAGATCAGTCTATACTTTGTAGTCCCGTGCATGAGCAAAAATGCCGATGGGCTGGACTTCGATCAGATCAGCTTGGTAAGCCCAGTTAGATCGCAGTTTCTTCCCAGGCTCTGCAATACATTAGAAAGTAGTATTTTATTTTTATGTTAATTATATAGTGTTAAGCTGTATCATCAAATATGATTTTTAAATTAAGAAAACAGGTTTGACCTATTGCTAGGAGAGCTTTCCAACCTATATATTGGATTAGTGTAGTATGCTCTGTGTGGGGCTGCTTGGAAAGCAACCCAGAAACTTCAATTAGTGCAGAATGCAGCTGCTTGCCTACTCTTAGGGCTTAGCTGCTTTGCTCATGTAGTGCCAGTTTTGAAGGATTATTGCCCTTGTATTGTGGAACAGACTGCCAGAGGAAGTTTGGAAAGACCCATTTTTGATATCCTGTGTTTTATTGTTGAAACATGACAGGCTGTTGACTGGAGTTCTTAGCTCTGTTACCATAACAAAATATGTATGTGTTTTATGAAATGTCAATTTGCATGTTCCTTTATTTCTGCATCTAAGTGCTGTATAGAAACAGCTGAAAGAATCACCATCCTTTGCAAACTTTTCAGGCTACACAGATCTGATGTCACTTGTTTTTCAGGAATTGCAAGAGAACCAAATTTTATTTCCAAGAGAAGAGTGCCATATTACAGCACACAGATTTCAAAGTCCTTTGAGTGGGACAGGGATAATGATTACAGGGCAGGTAAATCATCAGAATGTGAAGTTCCTCCACCACTGGAGTTGCATACAAATCACAGCAAAGATGATATAAATAAGGATGATATTAAGACACCTGACGCTCCCAGGCTTCCAGAAAAAATGGATCCTAGTTCTGCAGGTTCTAGACCAGACCCAACTGATGTCCTTTCAGAAAACAAGAAGTTACCGGCCAAACCTTCAGTGAACGAAAATGGAATGTTAGCACCTACAGAAAAGGCATCAGAAAAAACAGGGGTAGGGAATTACTAAAATTGTTTCATTTGGGCAATGTAGAGGAAAGGCTATATATAAGTATGGTGATGAAATTGTGTCTGATTTTTTAAAAATTTTGTTTCTATTGAAACTGAAACCCTGTTCACATGTGAACAGTCTTGCGTAGTGGTTAGAGTGTTGGACTAGGATCTGGGAGACCCAGATTTGAATCCCCACTCTGCCATGAAGCTTCCTGGGTGACCTTAGGCCAGTCACACACATGCAATTGAAACCGGGGACCGGGACCTGGATAAATGTGAGGTATGTGCATTGAATGTTCAGGTGCGTGCATTGAATGTAACATGAGAATTACTCTACACACAAAAAGAAAAAAAATCAAATGTACACTGTACACAGATTCTACATGCGATCACTGTAACTTGTGAATAAGGCTTCGGTGTCAGTCTATTAGATATACTATGAATTGATTTCAGTGAGCTTAGACTGGAGTAACTCTTCTTGGGATTGCATTGTTAATGATGGAGGTGGAATTGGTGGAGCTCTGCTAACATGACAGAGGTAGTGTAGTCAGAAGGACTTTCGGCTGCTACTGGCTGAGCAGCTCTGACCTTAGTATGGGGGAAAGCTAAGGAGGCATAGAAGAAGTAGGCAAGCAGTAAAGGAGGAGATTGATGTATCTACAAAGTGAGCATTGGAAGCAGGGTACTCTACAGGAAGAGGTGAAAGGAGTCTGAGGGAGGAAATACAGCTGAGAGAAAGGAGGAGTACAGGTAAAGTAAGCTAAAGCTGACACAGCAATTTGAGTTAACTAATCAAATCCTTGATTACAGGCTAATCAAATCCTTGATAACTAATCAAATCCTTGATAACTCATAATCTGATACTTATGCTGGGCAAACTATATTTGTAGGACAAGCACCTACTCTCTTCCAAATCAGTAGTGATTCTACCAATGAAGTTAAAGAAAGATTTCATTTACAATTAGGTTTCAGAAATGGTTGTAGAATGGGAAGGTGTACCTTGCCTTCGTCCACTTGATCCAGGTTAAGAATATTCATGTTATTGTTATAACTTTAGATGTTAACAAAAACAACAAATGGACGTCTTCCTGAATTTATTGTCGGTTTCTGTTGACAGCTTAACAGAGTCTTGCAGAGAAAAGCAGGCATGAATATTTTACGGTCAAGTAGCTTCCCCAGAAGTTCTGAGTATCAAAGGCAGTTTGTTTGGAAAACCCCTCCGAAAATCTCGCCAGTACTTGCAGCAGATCAGGTAATGTCTTTTTGTTGTTGTTTAAAATAGTATCTAGTTTTCAGACACTTTATAAATAATGAACATTATTGTTTCAGCAGTACAGTTAATTTAGCTTTAAAAATCACTACATTAATGTATTTTATAAACCCAAGTTTCTTCACAGAACAAGTAACGCCATTCCTCCATACAAGATTTCTGCAAATATTCCTGAAACTGAATATGAGAGACGTTTCAAAGCTTCTCCCCCTATGAAAGAACTGAGAGAAACATGTTCAGAAAAGAAAGAATGTCCTATATATAATACTGTAGAATTATCTGCTGGAGAAAAGGTATTAATTAATTTCGAAAGATCAGTTTACGTTTACACTTACCTTTTACATATGAAATGTCAGAGACTTTTCGGGATCACCTCAGGTTCTCAGCCTGGTGAATGGATGGTTAGCAGGTATCCTACAGCATATCTTTTATTAATCTTTCACTTCTTATAATTTTTCTTTCTCAAACAAATGTGCTTGGTGCATTTTCAGTGTTACAGTGTGGGTTACAGTGGGCACACTCAATCTTGCAGCTTTGTTTTAACTAAAATGAATAGACAGAAATAACACATACAAGATAGTAGAGAAGATTCCATCAAGTACATAATAAACACATAGCATTAGCCATAGCCTAAAATGTGAAAGAAATGATTTATGTGTGTTCTGAGATTACCTCATAATCTCGCTGTGTTTACAGTGATTCATCATAGCGAAGGGCAACAGTGATTATGAGTGTTAGGAATTTTCATTTCATTTTCATTTTAGGTTCTATCTCTTAAATAGTGTTAAATCATTTAACATCCAGGACTGTTGAGCAGACAGTGATGCTGCCTTTATCTCCTGGTCAGGCCAAAGGGTTAATTAACAGTTCTGCTCTTCTTTTGCGTAATTAAAATTGCTTAATGCATTGTTGCAGAGCAGTAACATGGCAGGGCTTGATTACAGCGCTTCTAGATTTAAACTGGTGCCTCATGAGCCTCTGCAAAAATATCTAATATTTGGGTCAAGTTCAATTATGAACCTTCCACCTGGATGAATAATTTAGTTTAAACATTATAGCATGGGGGTGGTGATGGAGAGTGCTGTCGAGTCATAGCTGACTTAAGGTGACCCCTGGTGGAGTTTTCATGGCAAGAGACTAATACAAGTGGTTTGCCATTGCTTTCCACTGCAGCCCTGGTCTTCGTTGGAGGTCTCCTATCCAATTACCAACAAAGGCTGACCCTGCTTAGCTTCTGAGATCTGATAAACATGAGAGAGCTCTGCCAAAAAGGTCTTTCTGCGTCCAGACACTTTATATGGAGTTACAAGGACTGGTTAAAATATCAGAGCTCTTGCTTGAAGACCACTGGAAGGTGCTTACCTCTGTCAGTGCTTTACTTGGCAGGTGATAACAAGAGAGAGGAAGTTACCCCAGGGACTCGCAGAGTCTGCATGTTAGTACAGCCACTATCTGGGATGTGGAATGCTGATTTTTACATATGGTATACATACATATTGGTTAGTACATGAATAACTTTTTAGTTATATTATTGTCTTTTTCTGGTCGATCAGCCTATTGGCTTTAAGACCTAGATGGGATATGATTTGCTTTGGTTAGGGCATGTTGTAAGTTCCCTTTATTTATTACCACCTGCCAAGTAAACCATCGATGTGTGTAAAGTGAGAATGGCTTCCAGATGAGAGTCTTATGTTTAAATTGGTTCTTCTGTAGGAAGAATCCTGTGTGTCCCCCCCCCATTCTTTTGTCTGCCAATAATAATTTTAGTGACTCTAATACACTCCTATGATGTGCGAGGTCAAGCAGAGTCTGAGGTTTATTTCTTTTGGTTGTATTTATTCTGTCACATTACTAAAAAGGAAAGTAAAAGAAATAGGCTAATTGGGGAAACACAGCACTGGGCGTCTTGCAAATACAATTGCTTTAATAAAACTGCTTTGCCAGCCATTGTTCTTTATTTCATTTTAACATTATTTTTATGTTTTAAAATGCAGACAGTAGTTATCTTTTGAAGGCTAGGTCGTTTAATAAAGATACAACAGTCTCATCCTCTCCATGTTTCTAGTGGTATGCATTTAGACAAGAAAGGAGACAGTGTTTATTTTGTGGGGGTGGGAGAGGAAAACAGAAGGGTAGAGTGGGCAGAGTTTTGCCCCATTTGGAGCTAAGCTGTTTTTACAGTATTACATTCATTTTGTTTTATTGTTCTTTCAACCAAGGAGTTCAAGGTGGTATACATAGTTCCTTTCCCCATTTTATCCTTGCTGCAACTGTTGGCGAGTGGTTGGCTGAAGTGACCCACATTGAGCTTTGTGGCAGATCGGAGACTTGACACTGGTTGTAGTCTGACTCTCTGATCACTAAACTGCATCGTATATAGAATATTGTATAGCAAAAGTTCCAAAGCATTTTAAAAGTAATTAGAATTGCAGTAAGCTAACTAAATACATTGCAATGAATAAAAGTAAACTAGTATATCTTTGTAAGGCTAAAGCTAATGTGTTTCTGTAATTTTTACTTTAGAAAGAAAAAAAATCACTTTCAAAGACCCCAGAAGATCCTCCAAAAGAAGACCAATCAGAAACAGAACAAAAACAACAACATAAACAACGAAATAAACCACCCTGTTTACACAGAAGTTTTAGGTACATGTAACGCATTAGGACTGCTTAAATTGTTTTTTTTGATTTCTAGCACTTAAGACTCTGGCTGCATTCAGACATCACAATAAACTACAGTTTATAAGCTGTCAACTCCAGTTTTGCATGCTGTTTGAATGTAGACTTCCTAACAAACTATGGTTTATTAGTGAAGGTTAAACTGAGATTATAAACCATATGCCACTTGCTTATTCTCTGTCTAATTGCTTTGAACCTCAATTTGATAAAGTGATACAGAAGGTTATTGCAATATAGATGGAGGCATCTCATTCTGTATGCTTATTAGAGGGTGGTCCAACCATACTTCAGTGCTACATTCCCAATAAGCCATTATTTATAGATTAGCCATTACTATAATTGATGTTGCATAGAAAGTAGATAGTAACAAAGATTGGCTCTGATGCTGATATAAACTGAACAAGTTCACAGAAATGATCCATATGGGTTCTTTTACCCCTGAGTCCTCTCAGCAACTGCCGCACAAGGTTCCTCCAGAAAATTATGCTATGTGTTGTGAGAGACTGCAGGTAGGAAGTTTGCAGGAGTTGCCCTCCTTTGCTTTTTCCTGAGAACAGTTTTAAACAGTAGTTTAGTAAAGCAGAACAGAACAAGATCATGATTGGTCATGGAAGGCTGCCCAACATTCCTTTTCTGCTTCCCCCAGGTCACTCTGTAGTTGGATATCATTTGGCATATGTGGATTCCTTCCTAGCCCAAGAAATGTTGACCAGTTAGGTTTTGCTTCATGTGCTGTATTGACCTGTCTTCTTCCCAAGGGGGCTTAGATATAGAAATAAAGACAATTATATATGAGTTTCAACCTGCTGCATTTCATTGATAACAGCATCAATTGAGATAGACTAAAATCTATACAGTAAATTAATCTATTATCAAACTAGTTAAATAGAAGGTTATGAATAAGCTATCCTGATATTATTAATATGTTACTTTGGAGCATCTTTATTAGAAAGTCCCATCATATCCTGACAAGTTCTAGTGCAGAATCATGTCTGTTACTATGTCCTGAGCCCCAGGTAAATAAAGACCAGGAACAGAGATGCCACCTCTTTTTGAGCTTGCTTACCCTTACACTATAAATCCTTCACATAACTGAGAAATCTTGGGGCTAGTTGCCAACACCTTTTAAACAAGACACTTTTGACAAGGCTTATGGTTAATTTTATGGCACATGTCTATGGATTGTAAGTCTTACTGTTTATGATATTTTAATTTTAAAACACCAATTTGGTAAATGCAGTTTTCTACAAACATCCAAAATTTCTGAGTATGTTCACCTGAAAAGCTCTCTATGTCCCTCCCTCTACTCTTAAAGCTGGGATGCAATCATTGCAATACTACCAGTCTTTAGCACATTGCCTCGTCATTTTTTGTTTCCCTCAAAATAAATTTAAAAATTGAGTAAAAAAATCACTCAGTTTTTGATGGGCCTTTCAGACTCTCACTCATCTGCTGTGTAGATTGTTGAGGGCCGATTCTTACATTACAAAGTTTATATGTCCCCTGCACAGACTTTGGACAGATTAGTTCTTGGAGTTTCCCACTGTGCGCATCTGTTGAATTTCCACATGATGATTATATGGCAGATGCAAGGAATTTGTAAAGCATCAATTGGCCCCAGTTAGGTTTCTCTGCAGTTAGCTTCAGCAGCTCTGCAATATCAAGTGGTCCCACTGGGTCACAATAAGAAAATAATACGTAGTATTTATATAATACTTATGAATGTTCATACATTCATACATATTATCCTGTTATCCTTATGACAAGTATCATAAGAAGAGGTGGGAATGGATTGGAAAACGAACCAAAATTTGACCCTGCCCAGTTTGGCATTTGCGAATTGGAGGGTCGTGGGATGCATGTTTTCCATGGACCTGATGACTTTTGGGCCAGTCCACTGGTCCATACCTTCCCTGGGACTTCTCCGCCTGCCAGCTGAAGCAAGACATGGGGGTTAAAGCACCCATTTCTGTGCTCCTCGCTTGCAAGCAGCACGAAACTGGGCACTTCCAACAGGGCTGGCTTCAGCTAACAGGTGGGGAAAGGGCACTTTAACATTTAAACCCCTTCGGCTTGCTCCAGCTGACCCATGGGGACTCCCTCACAGATCAGCTGGAGCAAGCTGAGAGGGGGTTGCAAATTGCCCATTTCCCCATGGTTTGAAAGGGGTGCTTTAACTTTTAAATCCCCTCAGCTTGCTCAAGCTGACTGGCAGGGACTTCCCCGCCAAACAGCTGAAGCAAGGCGTGGGGATTACAGCACTCATTTTTCTGTCCCTTACTTGCAAGCAGCATGGAAACAGGTGCTTCCCCCACAGGGCTGGCTTCAGCTGATGGTTGGGGGAGCTTTCTCCCCAGCTGGCCAGCTGAAGCAATTCACGCTGGATTGCAAAGCGTCCCATTCTGTATGGCTTGCAAACTGTGGGGAAAGGGGCGCTTTAACATTTAAACCCCTTCGGCTTGCTCCAGCTGACCAGCAGGGACTCCCTCATGAGTCAACTTGAGCAAACTGAGGACGGTTGCAAAGCACCCCTTTCCTTATGGCTTGAAAGCTGCACGGAAAGGGCACTTTAACTTTTAAACCCCCGGTTTGCTCAAGCTGACTGGCAAGGACTTCCCCACTTGCCAGCTGAAGCAAGGTGTGGGGTTTAAAGCCCCCCCCTGCAAGTGGCATGGAAACAAGTACTTCCCCGTGGAGCTGGCTTCAGCTGACAGGCCCCCCAACGTGATGGACCATGGACTGATGAACTGGTCCGTGAACCGGGGTAGGTCCATGAAAAGTTCGTGGTCCGTGGTCCATGAAATGCCTGACGGCTTGTGTTTTTTCCCAGTCCGTGCCCACCTCTAATCGTAAGGAAAAACAATGTTGTCATCCCCATATTGTGAGCATGGTTTGAGGCTGAGAGTTTGTGGCTTGTCTAAGGTAATTTAACAGATTAATGGCAGAGGGGCAATTTGAACCAGTGATTTCATGTTTTGTATCTCAGTCTTTCAGCTATTAGGCTGCAATTGCTGATGATTCTTAATTCAAGATCGTTCATGGAGCTGTATTGCAATATTAGTTTCATCCAGCACTTAGCAGGGAGATACAGAATATTAGGTACGGTAAACAAACAGGAATTCATCGATTCTTTGGGGCACAGTTAACTGGGTACTTTCCTGCACAGGCGTACTTGAAGTAAAAGATGTGCAGAAATGCAGAGGCTGTTCCTAGTGGATTATTCCCAGAGGCATTTTGTTGTGCGCTCCATGGATTAACTTGATCCAGGAGTCATTAAGAGCTCATCCCTAGATTCTATTTTGGTTGCCAGCCTTGGAGTATGTAGAGCAATGTAATAAAGGCAAGAATGCCTCTAGTACTTTTCATCCACGGAATGAAGCTAGCCCCTGCACCTGAAATTTACCTTGAAGGGCTTCCAAGGGTAGCTGAAGTGGCTTCTAAGTGATCTTGAAACCGGTTTTTCTTTTTAGAAATGAATTGCTATCTATAAGTCATTCTCTCTCGGATATTTCTAGCAATGTTGATTTCCCACTGTTTTGTCTGAACTTATATCTACATTATTATGTTATTTAGGTTGAGAAAGATCAAAGCATTAGTACAGTTTGCTAGATAATTATGAACTAATTTGTCTCTCCCAACTTCCTTTTTCTAGAAAAATGAACACCGAATACAGATCAAAATTTTTGTCTCCAGCTCAATACATATACAAAGATGGAGCTTGGTTGCGTATCAGGAGAAATGTCTTTGGTCAAGTGAGTATGTATTTTAACCTTTCCAGTAATCCTAGTTTGGAAGTATTAATGCAGCTGTAATTTCTGAGGGGACTAAGTTCTTCCAATCTGTGCTGTGGGAGCCTTGTGAAGGTAGTTCAGGGTATAGCCTCTGCTGCTCTAATTTTTTTAAAATGAGGTTATAGTACACTAAAATGTGGAGCAAAGCAATTTTAATTAACATTGTGCAGCTCTTACTGGCTTTCATTGGTTGCTGCTAAAGATTTCAGTTCTCCACTGACTTTCCCCAAACAGCTTCCTTCTTATGGAACACTTTGCTGTCAGCTACATTCCCACCCCACCCCCATTTTAGAAAATAATGCTTTATATTTTTAATAGGGGTTTCTTACCACTCTGCCTCTTCAGGCAGCCACAGCCATCTCAGACCTCTCCACTGATGTCTTGCTGCCTTTTTGTTCTGCAACAATTTCATTTGCTTCATCTTAGGATTCTTGCTTGTCTGAATTTGATAGTGGCAGGAGCATCATCTGCTTTCTCCATTGTTTCTCCATCGAGTCAAGACTTTTAGTGCTCTACAGATCTCTTCTGTTCCTCTTGCATCTTACATTTGAACAAAATATGGTCTTGTTCAGTCTCCTTTTCATATTTGTACACATGTCCACGTTCATTAACAGTCCTTTCTTTGCCTTTCCATTATGTTTGAACACTTTTTCCTGTAGAGGAGACAGAATTATTGCAAGTTTCATTGTATCTTTGTACTTAGCCTGAGTTTGTCAGATCAGGGTCACTTTAAACCAAAAGAAAGAAATTATGAGCTGAATAGCTATTTTTTTCACCCCTGAACAAATAAAATTGAAACTCAAAAGGCACTGGATGGCTTTCTTAGTGTTTAAAGATATTTTTTCTAAATACTTGGCACAAGGTTAGCAGGCCTTCAGCTCCAAAGAGGTTTTTCTTAAAAAGCTGACTGCATAAGATTATAATGAATCTCCATTACAACAGCAAGGCAAGTCAGTCGTATTTTTAAAATGTACTGTATTTTATATAGTTTTCTCCTTTAGTACTAGCATAAATCCACATTAAATTAGACTACTGAAAAATTAATATGGGGCAATTCATGATCACAGTAGGGGTTTCAACTGTCTGCATCCTGCTGGGATAAATGCGGCTTCCTCTTTCACTGAGTAAGGTTAGGGGTTCTTTGTTGCTTTTCCATAATTCACCATTGAGGTATTCTCAATATCCATTTCCTCTTATTAAGTGTCCAGTTACTCTGACCATATCTCTCTTCTACTGAAGCTTTCTTGCCTTTCATTATTGATTTTGTCTTACAAAAGAATAGCTAGCTGTACAATAGCAAAACCATCTTAAAATGGCAGATTTCCAAAGCTTTTTTAAAAAAACAAAGAGCACTGCAATGGCTATGTTTCGCTTTGTTGTATTTATGTACAATTGGTTGTGTGTTTTTATTTTGCCATTGTCTTTGGCAAGGTGACATAAGTCTATCAGAGCAGGATTTTATTACATCCTTTGGAATGTACAGGATTAAATAGGAAGGTATTGGGTAGTTTTTAGATGCACAGAAAAATACCAATTATTATACCTCTGTCATAGAGATTATTAACTTTGCTTGTCTCCACCTGCATGGGATTCAGATGGAATGATGATCTCCTTGAATGTAATTCCATATTCGGCTGATTTTACTATGAAATGAACATTCATATGAGGTCTGCTTACGATCATAAATCTAGTGACATTTTGAATTTGGTATAGCAAACTGAGGAAATCTTTTTTGGTTTGTTTGCTTTTCTTTTATGTATCTGTGTATACTTCTCCGTGGTTTTGATCTGTATGAATGCAATGAAAAGAGGTGTGGCCTTGTTCTCTTCAATGGCATTTACACTCAAACATTCCCTGATCATGAAGAGAATGAGCTCTTGCTTGCGTTGTACTGCACTGAATCACTAGCAAGCACACTGGAGATAATTGGAGAGAGGAAATATGTGTCCTTTTCTGTTACAGAGAATGCCCTTGAATTCTCTCTGATCACTGGAGTTCTAACTGCATGGTTTTTCAATGCATAGTACTTTTCACATTCATCTTGGCTACCTCCTGAAAGCACCAGATGGTGCTACAAATGCAGGTCAGCCTGTTACTTGAAATATACAAAGAGGATATTTTTCGGCATTTTAAACTTTGTTGGGTATGTGTGTACTAAGAGTCCTGGGTCTTAGTGAAATCATTTTAGCCATACTAAAAGATTGTCAAATATTGCCTGTCTTTGTGTCTTATTACATCAGATAATTATTAACAGTGATTATTCTGGATGCTTTGATACTGCAGAGGCTGGTTCAAAAATTATGACAGACCAATCAAAATTGGGAACTAGCTGCACATCAGAGCAGTTGAGCAGACCGATGGATCCAAGTAGATTAGGACGCCATATTCAAAAGGAAGCCTGATGGAGATTTTTATTACATTTTTAAAATATGAACTCTAAGAAGCAGGATAATACTGTGATCCCAACAGAAGAAAATAGATTGTTTCATGGAATGAATGTACATGTAACCTATTATTTAAACAAACATTATTTCTATATTCCTTTCCTTAGGGTTCTCGAAACACCCTAAATTACAAGTGGTATATGGAGGTTGGTTACATCTAAGTTCTTCCTTCTTGGAGCAATTATAGAATTATAAACCTTCAAAAAGAAATAGAATCTACTACTAAGCAGATACATAGTTGCAGCGCTTTAGTGCTTGTGAAATAATTTTCCTGTTAATTGTGCTTTGGCTGGATTGTTGAAAACCTTGTGAATGTATCCTCATTCTTTGCCTCTTGTTCACATATTGCTCCTTATAGCGTTGCTGCTGTAAATGGCTATGCATTGTCTGTGTTATGCTGTTGTGTGCTGTTAATTGTAGCTTTAACTGGCTAATAGTTCCCAAAAAACATCAAAACAATATTTTAAAAAAAACCTTTGTGAAATTTTTACACTTAGGTAAAAGAACTGCGAGAGAAGGCAGAGTCTTACAGGCAAAGGATACAGGGGACTCACTTCTCCAGAGACCATTTAAATCAGATTCTGTCTGATAACAACAGGCTTTGGGATTTGTCTTCAGATTCAAGTTCAGAAGAAGCCATTAGCAACAACGTTAGAGCTCTAGATCTGGCTGGGTAAGGGAGTCTTTGTGGATGAAGAAAAGTTTGTAATGTCCTAGTCTATCAGTGTAACAGTTATTATGCTAGTCTGGTATGTGTGAGGATAAGGCTTTTGCAGTACAACCCTGTGCAGAGGTACCTTGGTTCATAAACTGAAGTCAACGGGCTTAAACTGGAGTAATTCTGTGTAGGATTGGGCTGCTGGCCTTTGTTAGTGTTAGTGATAGGAGAAGCATGTGGGAATATTTGTTTCTGTTGTTTTCTGTATTTGTTTGTGTTCTGAAATATATGCTGAAGAATATGTAAATTCAAAAAGGGAAACCAAGATCAGTGAGGCTTATCATATTAACTTCTGTTTTTTAAATTGGATTTAAGTATGTACCACTATCAGGGCTGTATCTGGCTGCTCCAAGTGCATACCTTTTCTGTTTGCATTTCATGACTTTTATGTATGATGTCCATGCGTGATTTATTCCCGCAATTATATTACATGAACATGGTGTTAGTGTGGGTTTAATAGTTACTTATCTAATGATATTTGATTATTTTTATGGTATCTCAATCACTCATATGCGCACAGTTTGTTGACAACACATTGATGAAAAGTATTCTTACTTTTTTTGTTTAAGTTAATGCTGCACTGGCCATGCGGATTGCCAGATTTACAAGTGAAGATGATCTGTTTGTATTTTTTTTAAGTGTGTAGTTGAATAGATAACCTGGGAGACTTACCCCTAGTTCTTCTATACTTGCTACACAAAACGTGTTGCATGGGGAAGTACGAGAGACCATATTCAGCAGTAACCTTGTAGGGATTGTTATGTGTCTGAGCATGGATGATAGACTCTGGGAGTTCATTAGCATGCAAGAACAGCCTGCTGCTCTTCCAGGTCTCTGGACAAGGTTTTAAGCCTGCAGTCCTGTGCACAGGTTCAGCAGCCTGGGATCAAAAAAGCTACTTGAATGTTCCCAGTCAGATTCCCCCCCCCTTAATCTTTGTTATTCTACAAATGATTTTTGAAAATGTCCTAGGTTCCAAAAGTAGTTTGCTATGAGACCGGCTGTTTGAGAAACAGAAGCCCAGAGTCCCCCTGGGTTGGATACTGGTGGTAAATAATCATTTAATAGGTTAAAACAAAAATTAAAGTCTAGACAATGTTCTGATGCAGAGGCAGGGCTGTCCTGTTAAGGCACTTAGCCCCGCCCCTTCCCATGTGACCCTGAGAGGCCGGGGAAATGCTACCACATATCCTCCGCGGCGGCAAATGCGGCCCCCGGCCTCAAGTCCTTGGCTGCCGGCCAGGTGGGGGCCGAACTATTATGCAAATTTTGTTGAGGTATAGATTTGATTTGATATGCATGACATTAACAGTCGAAACACACGAGATGAAATACCTAGATTCAACTCGTGTTCTCTTACCTAAAGGTTTGTTGGGAAGTGTAGGCATCCTTGCAGCTTAAAGTTTAGCATTTACAGAGCAGCAGGGAGAAGTGCAGGTGTCCTTGCAGCTTAAAGTTTAGCATTTACAGAGCAGCAGAGAGGGATGTACGGGGGTCCTTGCAGCTTAAAGTCTCCGGGTGCAGCCAGGCGTCGCTCTGCAGGGCCAGGCCGGGTGAGGGAAAGGGAAAATGCCATGATGCACCTTGAGAGTGGGAGGAAAGGCGCCCCATGCCTGCACTTCCCTCCTCGCTGCTCTGTAAATGCTAAACTTTAAGTTGCAAGGACGCCTGCACTGTAAGTGCTAAACTTTAAGCTGCAAGGATGCCTGCACTGTAAATGCTAAACTTTAAGCTGCAAGGACGCCTGCACTGTAAATGCTAAACTTTAAGCTGCAAGGACGCCTGCACTGTAAATGCTAAACTTTAAGCTGCAAGGACGCCTACACTTCCCGGCAAACCTTTAGGTAAGAGAACACGAGTTGAATCTAGGTATTTTGTCTCATATGTTTTGAGTCTAAGCAGAACAAAACATAAGGTTAGATTCTGGGTCTTTTATCCTCCAGGAGCAACATTTTGTAGCAATCAGTGGAAGGGAAGAGGCAGTAAAGTTCCATTCTGCTGATGAAAAATTTAGTCTGGATCTAATCTATGTTTGCAGGTTTCTAAATACACAGATCATGAAATAATGGACAATCCATAGTTGAGTGTGCTGCCTGCTTGCTCTTCATATAGGGTCTCTGAGAAGAAGATCTCTACGGGTCCTAAGACATCACCGCAGCCTGAATTGTCAGAACAATTCACCAAGAGTAATACTGAGAAGCTGGGCCTATCAGATGCTGCCACTGTTCCAGTCAAACGACGTCTAGTTTGGGGTGAACCTGGCAGTGCTGAAAAACTGGATAATCCTCCACTGGAGGAGGGAGAGGAAAAAGAAAATAAGCAGGAATCAGAAGATTTTGAAAAAGGAAGTGATAAGGATGGCAATACAAACAACCAGCAAGAGTAAATATTTATTTTTTAAAATCCTGACAAAAAGTCTTGCCTGCTCTGACTCCCAAGTATGACAATTTCGGTATTTTTTAAGCATGCTTGCAGTGCTAGTTTAGTAGGCCACTTCCACTGAAGTAATTGGGAAATCTAATAAGTTAACATAATATAAGTGGGGTTAGGGTTTTCCTCCAGGTAAGTGTACTGTTGGCAAACTGCTAGTAAATTGAACGAGAATTTGTGTGTTTCTGTTTAGCCATAGCAGAAATTTCAGAGAGAACTATTCATTCAGAAACTACATGTCATTATTAGGCATCCCATATGGAGATGTTAGCTGCACCATATGAAGATTCTAAATATACAAAAAATAAGTAGCCCTCCCATGCAAATGCTCTGATGAATTCACAGTTATTGAGACTGTTGTATATTTCATTGCATTAAAAATAAGTTGTGCTATGAGTTGCTCTAAAAATCAGTTTTCCTCCCTCAGTAGAAAAGCACAAGAGACCAGGATGAGCTTTTGCGAGTCACACAGCTCTCTTCTTCAGTCTTAAAGGTGCTACTGGGCTCTTGCTCTTTTCTAGTGCTACAGGCAGACCAACATGGCTGCTCATCTTGATCTTTTCCTCCTTGAATAGTCTTTATAGACAGATAGGATGGAATAATCTGGAAAATGTCTGAAGACACATGTCTTTGTAATTTGGGAATCATCAAATATGGCTCTGATAAATTCCTTGTGGAATTCTTCAAATTATGCCCCCACCACAAACATGATATATTACAAATATATGCATTTGTGATTATATTCAAGCTACTTCTCTCCATGTGTCTGAAAAATTCAAGTGGAAAAGTTAATAGGACAAACCCTACTCCTTATCCTGACACATGTAGATGCATATTGACTGATTTGTAGATGATACCAAGATAGGATGCATTTGTAGTAGATGAAGAATGGCAAGTAACCAGTATTACTGGAAGATGATATAGGACTCCTTAAATTTGTTCATTAATAACCCACTTTTCTCAAAGTAAAGGGACTCAAAGAGGCATAATAGGGAAGAAGGAAGCTGTTTAGATTATTTTAGAACCAATAATAATGGCCGCAAATTGACAATAATTTATGCTGTGTCATCATGGTGGTTCTGTCAGAGGTATAAAATTCAAATCATCTCCCTGGAACAGTTTTTTTGGGGAAAACCTCACAGTGTTCAAGGCAAAGTTGTATTCCTGTTCAACATATTTCTTGTGATTTATGTTCTATTTTGTTTCTCGCCTATTTGGATTGCTTTTGGCTGTCTTCCTTTCTTTTATTGCAGAAGCAGCCAAGATAGGCTTCCACTTTCAGTAAATGGTAATGGTGGCTACCAATAAATCGTAGGGTAATAATTTTTCACTATATATATTTTCATATATTATGGCCTAACACAGGAATGTGTTTGTATTTTTCAGAGGAAATGTCTCACTTGTGAGTTCCTCAGGTGATAGGTCAGATTCTTCAGTATCTTCAAGAAAGGGTGGTAGGCTTTCTACGCCACAGCTAAGAATTCTTGGTGGAGCCCAAAGGACTCATCATGATCTTACCACACCTGCCACCGGTAAAAATTTAATAGTTAAAGAAACATCTTATGAATAAAAGAACAAACATAAATTTTTAAGTTCTTGGAGATTTAACGTTAACATAAATATGGATGTTATTTTTTGTTACTTTAGGAGGAGCTGTTTTAGTATCGCCTCCAAAAGTGAAGCCTTTGTCCTCAGTACAAATGAAGGAGGGGTCTTCAGAAAAGCAGGTATCAAGAGATGACACAACAAGAAAATTTAATAGGGTAAGATACAGCAAATCTGTGAAAACTAGTTATAAAGTCTGACAAGTTTCTTTTTAATTTGTGTCAATCTTGTTTTTGTTTACACGGACAGGATAAACTCAGGTAATTAATTAATGTGACTTTTTAAAAACGGATTCGAGGAGTTGTAATTTTGGGCCTCTAGAGAAATTTCTAGAGTTTGTGTGTGAAAGACCAGCTGCCATTGGCTGCTTTCAAACTGGATTGATGGGAGGAAGTCTAAATGGTATAAAATGAAGCAATGTAGCATGTTACTATTTTAGTATTCAAAATATTGTTTTGAGGAAATGACTAAATGTGACCTTCATTAAAAATGACTTTAATATTTGTTGTACGGAAGAGGCACATACAGAATGACGTATTTGGAAAAAAGTTTTACACATGAAGAAACTGGATTTTATTTCCTGTGAACAGCACTGTGACAGCAGTATTTGGGTGGTACCTCAAACAGTGGTTCCTTTACAATGTGACAACTTTTCCTTTGCATTTTAGGATGAAGTAGAAGCTACAATCTTGTCTCCTTCCTCAGCTGCTGGGCTGAAAACTCAAGATCTTTTACCATTACGGAAAGATCAGTTGCTTGGCCTAGATCTTTCTGGTATAAGAACCCCTCCAACTACAATGCATTCAGAGCATGCACCTATAGTTCCTGCATTAAAGCCAGCGAAAGACTCTGCTTCATCCTACTGGAGTCCATCATGCCGCATTCAAGGAACTCTCAGGGATCCAGAGTTTCAGCATAATGGTTGGTTCTCTTTCCTTGCTCAACTTTTAGACAAGTGTACCTTTCACTTTAAGACATTTTAACCACTCTTGCATCTTGATGAAAATGATGATAGTAGTGCAGTCTTATGCAAAGTGATTTCTCTGGGCTCTGACTGGAGTGACTGTGCTTAGGATTGCATTGTTAATGTTCTAATTAGACCAAGGCTGCATTTGTGGCTCTTCTTACTCTCCATTTCATGAGCGCATAATATAAGTCCACAAAATAGGGTAAGGTGTTAATTAACTTGCTTCAACAATTTTCCCTTGTTTGGGTGCTCCCCTTCGTTATCTAAGGCTAGATGGGTAAGCTACCTGACAAATGGCCTTCTTGGTCATGGTATCAAAACTATGGAATCCCCTCTCCAGGGTGGTTCTTCTGTCCCTCTTGATCGTTGTCTTCTGCCAGTGGGTGTAGACTTTTCTGGTTTGTCTGGCATACCATAATTAAGCTTCCTTCTTCTTTTTCTTTTAATTAGAGATGGGCATGAACTGGAAAAAAATGAACCATGCGGTTTGTGGTTCATATTTCACGAACCATGAACTTGCATGAATCCGCTCCGGTTCATGAACTGGTTCATTTGGTTCGTGAAAACGTCACATCCAGGTCAGCAAATCGTCTCTTCCAGGCCAGCAGAAGGCCACTTCCAGGTCAGCAGAAGGTCTGCAGGAAGTCCATCCCCTGTCGCCTAGGAAACTGATTGGCCGGTGCCAGGCTTTCTACAGTGATGAACCAAAAACCGAACCAAACAAACCAGCCTAAAGTTTGTGGAGGTTCGTCAGAAATGGGCTCTGACGAACTGCCAGTTTGCGAACCATGAACTGGCGCGGTTCGTCATGAACTTTGGTTCGTATTTCAGTTCATGCCCATCTCTACTTTTAATTGCTGATTTTATGTATTTTTTAAAAAGTTGATTATAATGGCTTTTTAATTGTTTGCTGCCTTCAAAGCCGTAATTGGGCAGAAAAGTGGCATACAAACATATAAAATAAATAGTAGAAAAAATGTTTGAGCTGATAAATAATTTATTCTTTATTGAACAGCTATAGCAACATCCTTTTAAAACAAATGGAGATAATACTGTACAATATGCTTATTTTACTCTGATCTCATAAAGTAGGAGTCCTTCCACTGGGAGAAGGTTTTGTTGAGATCAGAATTATATATTAATTAATCTGACTATTAAATATTTTATTTAAAAGTAAAATTCCAAATTACTTTCCTGCTAAGTGATAAGACTTATAGACTGTTAAAGTGCAACACATATATGCTATTTCTTTTAGGAAATGTGGCAAGCCCAAAAAAGAGCTGGCTGCAGTTACCTCTCCAGGAGAGAAACTATAATGATGAAGGTATATTTTCTCTCTATGTATAGATATGATTTAATTATATTTGATTTTAATCTGTTGCTCAGATTCCCTTACTGCTCATGTGTCCCATATTTCACAATAGCTCAGAATAGTTTTATTAGAATAAGATACTAGAAGTGAAATTCCCGAATATAACCAACTTTTCTAAACTGCATGACTATGTTAAAATGGAAAGTTTGCATTTGAGAAATTTGCTAGGGGTCTAAATCTAAATGTTTATGATTTTAAAATCAAAAGGAAGGAAAATCAAAAACTGTTCTTTTCCAACAATGAGAAGAGTAGCCTTAAATGGTATCCTTGTATTTTCCATTAAATTTTGTGTTGAAAAGAAATCTAGATCTACCAAAATATGGGCAATTAGATTGTGGAAATAATCTCTGCCATTCATCAGTACTACATTTTGGCCAGAGGTGGCTTTGTTTAATGATGGTTGCCATAGTGTAGCTTCATGACTGTGGCATTGCCAAGTTGCTTCTGTTTGCCATCTTTTAAAAAAATGTGGATAATTCTTGGAAACAATTGTTTGTTATTGCATAATTCTCTTGGGATGGGAGCACATATCAAGAGCTTTCAAATTCTGTGAGTCTTCCTGAAGGTGCTTATTAGATTCAAAATGTAACTAAAGATGATTTGAAGGGCTGTGCTGACTGTCATCAGGAGGAGCCCAGAATAGAGAGGGTAGGGATCTGCAACTCTTGTGAGATATAAATTCCAGGGAAATTAAAATGGGTAAGAATAGGAATTTGAGAGCCAAATCACATATTTATTTTTCCTGTGAATATACCAAACAGTTTTCATATGAGAAAGTATTTGTGTAAGCCCAGTATTAATCTTATAAAAGAAAGTGCTTAAAATATGTTCTGCATATAACGTTGTGACTTGACAATTTTCCATGTGGTATCCATCTCATATAAGCAACTTCCTGCATCAATAATTGGAGGTAACATCACTTGTGTGAGTTTTAGTACCTTAGAACTAAATGTTTGAATCTGCACTGTCACTGAAGATAAAGTCTGCCATTGTACCCACTGAGAAGGGGACACTTTGGCACTCTGTCCTGACAATACATGTGCAACCCCCCCCCCCAACCTTAGTTTGGAAGGGTCAGAGGAGAAACTTGTTCTTCTGTAGTGACTTCCTGTACCTCTTAAGGAAGATCCCTAAGGAAGGGTCATCTAACATTTTACTGTTTTCATTGCTTGAAAAGACTGTCAGGACTTAAAAGTGTATGGGCTGTGCAGTTGCTTAGTAAAGCAGCTGCAAATGTTTATAGAAAGCATTTAAAATAAGCAGTTTTCCAGCAATGCTCTGCAAACTCACCACAATATTTAAGATGACAGAGCGTTATGAAACTGTGGCTTTGCTACTAAAAAGAAATCATTGGAGCAGAAAAGCATCTGAAATGATCTTGTGTGGAGAGAGAAGGGTTATTGGCCCCTGCTGCCTCCGTACACCAAGTAGGGCAAGGAAAGCTCAGTTCACCCTCCCTCCCCCCAGCTGTCCCTTACTCTTTTTTTGCCAGTTTTTAAAAGAAAAATGGGGGGCAAGCTTGCACAAATCAGTGGGCAGTAGACCACAATTTGGACACCCCCCCCCCCTGGCTGCCCTCTTCCAAGCTGGACTGCTCCCGCTCAGGACCTTCCTACCTCAGGCCAGGAAAAAACATCCAGAATTGCTGTGGCTGTATGGCTGCAGCTTCCCTCCCAGGAGCCTCCCACTCCGTCTTAGCACCACCAAGGCCAGATGGCTTCTGCCCCTGAGCCCTCTCCCATGGCAGCCCGCTCTTCAGCCGCACCACTGTCTTACTCTTGGCCATGCTGCTGTTCCACCTTGCTGCCGTGTGTTGCTCACTGCCACTCCAACCTCCACACACTAAGCCAGCCATGAGCCAAGTAGTAAGGGATGCTGCCAGCTCCTGTTCAAATTCCCTGGTGGTGGACCTGATAGAAGCTGCATCTCTCAGGTACGTTGCATGCCCCTGCCCCCCTCACCACCCAGCTGGCTGGCCCTGATTGGCTGCCCAGGAATTTGAATGCGGGAGCATGTGCTGTAGGGTGCCAGGACATTAGAGGATTGTGCGCTTGAGCCTCTAGATTTTTAAGATTGATTCTTTAAAAGTTATGATCTTTAACCACCATATAGCTAATGAACTGCTCAAAAGATGTATGCTGTATGTTGCCTTGAATATTTCTTAAGCCTCACATAATTGTTTTCAAAATCCATAAAATCTCTAATTAGCTTCTCACTAGGTGTAGACAATAATATGTTGTGTATATGTTGATATGTTTACAGATGATGACAGATTGTCCCAACTGTCTGCTCGATCCGCTGCTTCTAGTTCCCTGGCATCTCAAGTCCTAGAACGAGCTCAGAGGAGAAAAGAGAACTTCTGGGGCAAGATGTGATGTGTTCTGCTATATTTGGAAATTGTTTCTATTTGGATATTTTAATATGGTTTTGTGAAAAATGTCTGTTGTATTGGGTGTGATATGAACTCTACCTCACTATGTTGTTCTTTAGCTATAATATAAAATGTTTCTATTCCATGTACAATTTATGTGGAATTTCAAATTGACTTTATGTCTGTTTTAAATGGCAGTATGGCAGAAAAATAAGTGCCAAGCTTCAGATAATCTCATTTTACACAGTACCACATTTTATACAGTAGCACAAACAGCATAGTCAGTGGAGTTGTCCAAATGTAAAATAAGGCTGGGACAAGTCTAAGCATCCTCTGACCTCTGTTATGCCCTTGATCTGCCCAGGATTATTCCAGCTGTTCTGTTGGCACTCGTGGTGTCCAAGATCTCCCTGGACATTTATATGCACATTTCACATTCTTTACACTGAGCCCATCAGCACTAATCCTTCTGCTCCCGGGCCACTTTGGCACTCATTCAGGTCTACCAACCAATTAGCTTTGACTTTGATGATGAACCTATAATGTTCTTGACCTACTTTGGTTCCTCAGGATCCGGAAATAATGGGATTTATATGATTTCTGTGACTCTCTCTGGGGCAATGTTTTTAGTCTAAAATTACCAAGTAAACTATATTCACAACAGTTAATGCTACAATCACACACAACAGCCACCTGACTGGCTAATCTGCTCAGTTCCAGGATTTGCTTCTGTTCTCTGCATACATTTTTTTAGTGTCCAAATCCAAGTGTTTTTCTCCACTGAAAAATAGGTTATGAAAAACACACAGTTGTAGGAAATCATTTTTGTTTGTAAATCAGATAAGTTTTTCTGTCAACTTAGTTTTATAAATGTGATCATTACTGGGTTTGTCAAAAAAAAATCCATACGGATGGTAAGATCATTAAATATAAGATCATAAAATACTATTACCTTCCCCATACTCGGTCTTTAAAACTCCGGTATTTAAGAACCTAACAATTCAGTGTTGTCTTGGCATGAGTCTTTACTTATCTCTTCTAGTTTTCTGTTTGGAAATATTTTATAGTGCAAGAAGAAGTGGCAGGACTTTGTTTTTTTTATTTAAAAAAACGTATTAGTTCCTTAAATAAAAATTTTAAAACCTGCTAGATTTGTATGATGAAAAAATCCAGTTTTGTATGTTTTTTAAACAATAAAGATTAATTTGTGATTTTGTGGAAAATTATTTTATAATTAGAAGTAGTCATATTCAGTTGTCTTTAAGTCATCAGAAACAAGCCTCCAAATAGTTTTGAATTTTTTGTAACCTTAAAACAGAAAGTACTGTTGATAGGTTAAATTCAGTCACCAACAAGATTGAGAGGAACTTCAGACTTACATTTCACACAAGGATGCATGTGGGTGAATTTGACATATTGGTTACAATTGTGAAGTACTGGTTAGCTTAATATTATTGCCTTGCATTTTTAAAAGACAAATTCCATTCTTTGTTAATGATGGGTCAACCCTGCCATCTGCTTCAGGCAACAGGGCTTATGCATATGAGCCTGAAGTCCTCTCCTTGCCCTGGGAAAGATTCCCCTCCCAGTTTGTTCCATGCCTGGCTCCAGACATCAAAAAAGTCCTCTGCTTTTTCAGATGATATGTTGGGGCCTTTGTGCCCTTTTATACCTCAGGCTTATCAACGTTACAAGGTGTTTTTTAAAAAGTAAAACACTCTTACAAGGTGCTTTTCCATTAGCAAATTGTTGTGCATCAAAACTGCACATTGTTACCATAGTCTACTTCTGCCTTTTTAATTTTTGTGCCTTTCTCACTTTCTGCAACACTTCCAAGAAATGGGGCTTTTGGTGGTTCATGGATGCTGGAGTGAGAGTGATGGTGTTACCTATTTTTTTGTTTTCAATATGACATGATCTCCAGGGCTTTCACCTAAGGCTGTGATCTGTGATCTGGGATAGCCCAGGTGAGCCTGATCTCCTCAGATCTCAGAAGCTAAGCAGTGTCGGCCTTGGTTAGTAATTGGATGGGAAGCCTCCAATGAAGACCAGGGTTGCAGAGGCAGGCAATGGCAAACCACCTCTGTCAGTCTCTTGCCATGAAAACCCCGTCAAGGGTCACCATAAGTCATGGCTGGGGGGGGGGGACTCTCTACCCCCCCCCATTTAAACCAGTTATTCTTTGTTGGATAATGTTTAAGAATTGTGCCAAAAAAACAAACAACAGGGTTACCTTTATTTTGTTTGAAACAAATAGCTGTATTCTAGATTGTCATGCTGGATGCAATTATTTACTGCAGACAGAATGAATGTGTGGAACTTGTAAAGACTGTTATTTCCCCACATCCTCTTGCCTTTCCTCTTTGTCTCCCCCGGAGTGCTTTTCTCCCCTTCTAGCCACATAACTATCTACTTTTTTCTGTTTCTCTCCCCCTGTTCAGCATTCCCCTTTTTACCTCTTCTGCTTCTCCCTCTCCAGCTGTGCCATCCTGTCATCTTTTACTTTTTAAAAGTAAAAGATGAGCCCCTGGGGATGGGCAGTATAGAAATTGAAATATAAATAAATAAAAGTCTTTCTCCTGCACCCCACCCTCTACACTGACACCAAGTGAGGCTTGGAATCCTCATCAATACTGGTTGTAGGTTGCCTAGCAACCCCCAAAATGGCCACCAATGCAGTCTCACAAGATCTCAAAGGCACATTTTTATTTAAAAAACAGTACATTGCCTCTATGATATCTGAGGTGTTCTTTAAAACCCTGATATTTTTTAAAAAAAAACATTTTTCTGCAACATTGGACTTTTCCTTGGCTTGTAGAAAGAATATTCCATCTGTCCCTGGCTTCATTGTATAGATTTTTTAATCCACACACTGTGGCCTGAATCAGAAGTAGATAGAATGATAGTCCCTTCTAGAGAGTTTCTAAAAAAAATTCTCACATGCAGTCTTAAAAGTTTGTAAAAAAAAATGTAACAAAACATTACAGGGCTCTTAGATTTATTTTGAATAGTTTAAATACAGTAACCACTGCGATAACTTCTTGATTTAGCTGATAGTCTCAAACATACATGGCAACCAAGAATTAATTGGTGTGATCTGAAGATCTTAAGGACTGTATCCTGTTCAGCAGTGCACACAGCAATGCTGCCTGAGAATGGAAAGTATACCTGAATCTGCAAGAGCAGGCCTCCGGCCCTGTCACTAGTTGACACCTGCCTCACCACTCGGTATGTTAGCTGACCCAGGCATGACCAGAAAACTTCGTGGAGAGAAAATTCAAACCTCAGAGCCAAGCTACAAGTGACGCCTTACACAGGTTGGACACTTGTTAGCTTCCCTCAAGTTTTGATAGGAAATGTAGGCATCCTGGTCTTGCAGCTGTAATGGAGAGCCAAGCTGTAAAACCAGGATGCCTACATTTCCCATCAAAACTTGAGGGAAGCTGACAAGTGTCCAACCTGTGTAAGGCATCACTTGTAGCTTGGCTCTTAGTCTCCCTTGTCTAAACCAAGTGCTTTCCACTGCACCATACCATGCCCTTACTCCCTTCTGGTGTCCTCTTCGCCATCTTTCATTCTGTTCATTGTGCCACAGCACAGACTCTCCCCCTTTTTGTGCTGGTGGGCATTACATTTACCACGAGGTGTTTGTTGAATACACTTCATTCTGAGTGTTCTGCTGTAAGGCGTAATGAATAGGATGACATTTTTTATTTAGAGGTTAGTAATTGCCTCTCCAGTTGAGAGTTCCCATATAGCGTAAAGAAAAAAGAAAAAAAATGGTCTTGAACTGCCATAAATAACCATCATTCCAGAAGGGTGGAGAGTCTCCTTATGTGGAGAGTTTCCATGTTCCTGTGCTCCATCCTCTTGCTTTATGTCAAAATACTACTCTATGAATGGTACAGAAAAGCTTTTTCTGAAACATCCTTCTCTCAACTTGTTTGCACTTTTGATTTTTAACAACCACTTTCCACTTCTTCCTCTCTGCTCCTTTGTCAAACCTCTATGCTAGCCATGTGACATATTAGCAAGCAAACTTTGTAGTTTCTAGGGACTTGTTCTCACTCAGGTGGTACCTGTATTGGGACAGGACTGCTTCAGATGTGATGCACTCTTCCCACACCAAAAAAAAGGGGGGGCAGGCTTCATGTAGAATAGTAAAGGAGTGTGCTAGACCAGAACATAAAATAGGGAGAGGGATTATTTTGCTTAGTTTGAAAACCTATATGCCATCTCTCAGAGTCCTGCTTGAGCGGAATCACAAAGTGAAAACGCTACAATAAAATCATTAAAAATTAGAATTTCATAATAATTATAAAACAAGCCGTAAAACTGTAGCAGCAGCCTAAAGTGGTATTCATAAAACAGCTCTCAGGCTAAAATCAGACTTTAGAACAACTAAAATAGATGGAAACATCAGGTATAGCCTGGACAAAAATAAATTTTTGGTACTTAAAGAACATGAAGACAGTACCGGGTGTGTTTCAAAGTGTGTGTGGGGGGTAAAGGTGAGATGCCTTCACTGGAAAAGCCCTGTCTCTGGTCACCTGCTTCACCTACGCAGGCAGGGTCTCAGGAAGTGGGCTTGGAAACAAGATTTTAACTTGGCAGGCTGGAGGCAGTCTTTCAAGTATTTATTTATTTAGAATATTTCTATGCTGCCTTTTCAGAGTCGAGGTTGCTGACAATTAAAAGCCACAGTATAAAAAAACCCCAAGCCATTAAAAGACAAGGTGTTAGACATAAGCAGCACAAAAAAACGTAACACAGAAGCAGACCATTAAAAGCTGATAAGATTAGCAAAAGATAAAAAATGTAACAATGTTTGTATATCACATTTTATAAATAACAATTTTTCTGTGAAAAAAGCTGATAAGATAAAAAGCTCTAATTAAAAGCCTGGATTAAAAGATGTGTTTTAGCCCAGTGCCTCAAAGAAAGTAAAGTAGGTGCCAGGTGAACCTCAAGGGCGGGGGGGGGGGGGAGAGAACTTTCCAAAAGTGAAGTGTCACTGCTGAAAATACCTTTTCTATAGTTGCTCCCTGCTTTAGGTGAAAGCACAAAGAGCAGGGCTTGGAAAGCTGGATAGTGTATTGCACCAAATTTAAGATTTTGGAATTTATGGGAGGGGCTGTGGCTAAATGGTATGCTATTCATGCAGAAGGTCCCAAATTCAATCCTTATAATTTCAGACAGTAGGCCTAGGGAAAGACCACCCTCCATTTGAAAACCTGGAAAGCTGCCGTTACAGTACACAATACTGAACTAGGTGGAACAGTGGTTTGACTCTATGTACATATGTAATGGTTCATGTAGTTCAAAGTTCTGCTTGGCAGGGAAAGCAAAAAAAAAACCTTTTGAAGGGCTAAGAAAGGGGGAATGGCACATGGTGGGAGAGATGCCTCTGCCATTTTGAAAGCAGAGCTTAGTTTTGCCTCGTCTCTATAGAGGCTAGGGGTGGAGTATCCAGACAGTTGAGCCACCCCATGCCCAGACACATTGCAGTTCTTCCAAACCAGATAAAAATAGGATTAAATGGCAAAGCCCCAGGAACATCACAGGTCAGAATGAGGAATGTGGAAGCAACCATTGACTGTCATAGAGCAGACACCACTATAAAAACAGGAAATGCAGAAATGTCACTGCATCTGACCCAAGTTTTCTCAATAACTGAGTAAGTAGGTTATTTAAATGGAACCGTCTCACAGCGTGAAACTTGCTTTACTGTAAAAATTCAAAGATACATAAT
Source organism: Eublepharis macularius (assembly GCF_028583425.1). NCBI lineage: Eukaryota > Metazoa > Chordata > Lepidosauria > Squamata > Eublepharidae > Eublepharis > Eublepharis macularius. Next base: position 63,862,989 of record NC_072798.1, read on the forward strand.
TCATTTGTAGTTCAGTATGACTAGAGAACCAATGTGGTCAATGAATCATCTGCTGTATGACAGGTAAAAATTGGGCTACTTTTAATACTAGCTTTTCCCCTCACAAATGAAGTTGCCTCATACTGAGTCAACTTATTGGCCTATCTACCTCAGTACTGTCTGCTTTTACATTGATTTTCCAAGGTCAGAAAGAATCTCTTGCAACATCTGTTACTTGAGATATTTCAACTGGATATGCCAGAAATTGAAACGGATATATTCTGCATGTCAAAAATCTGCTATACTACAAGAACATGACCAATCCCAATAATATAGTCACAAATAATAAAGTGGAAAATTCACAAATAGATTGAAATACAGATGCATTGCTATCATAATTTCCATCAGGAGAACCCCTTGTTCTCTAGCTTATTTGTGGGCTCATTTTCAGAAATTTATTGGTGAATTGGAAGTTTGGATCCAGTTTGCTGGTGCTTTTGTTCTTGCGTAGTTTATTTATTTAGAGCCTGCCTTTCTCCAGAATTGGACTCAAAGCAGATTATGGAGGATAACAATATGCAAATAAAATTCATAAGATAATGGGTTGGATCATAGACTAAATTGGCAATTTCCAATGGTTCCTCCTTCCTGCAGCAACCGCCCCCCCCCCCCCGTCATATAAGGTTCTCTTTCTCCCAGGAGCAGATTTTGTGAAGGTCAGTGGTTTTCAGTGGGAGAAGAGAGGCAAGAAAGTTCCATGCTACCACTGGAAAATTTATAGCGCAATCCGGGATGTGTGTGTACTCAAGAAGCTAAACAGCGGCTATGCAAGCATTTTTTGGACATGCATTGGTGTAGCACCCCACTGAAGCTGTGCTATGGCTGTCCACCAGCAGAGCAATGCTGAGGACCCCCACCGGAGCACTGCCAGTGCACCCTCTGGGCTGGTGAGGGAAGAGGTGGGCCCAGGGTCAGGGCAGGAGTTAGTTGACTCACTAAGTATCCCAACCTGGGAGTGTCTCCCAGAAGTGACATAAAGTTATTCCATCAGTAATGCACTGCTGCAAAGGAAAAGACAAAATACCCCTCTCCAGCATGGTTCCACCCACAAGCCCTGACATAACACGGGATGCTGACTATAGCTACAACCAATCAGGGCTGGGTGGTCTGAAGAGAGATTGTTCTAGGAAGGAGCAGCAGCTCTCTGGTTCTCACGTGTGCATGCCACTGAGGGACATCATTGGGTGCTGCTGCCTGATTGGTGGGTGTTGTTGGGATTGCTATAGACTCTGATGTGCTCACTATGTGGTCTGCACCTTGCACAGAGGACATGTGTTGTTTTCTCTCCTACAGAATGTCCATAGAGATCAGACCAACACCGCCAATATTACATTGGCAGTTGGCCACCACTCCTGCAGTGGCCCTCAGGGCTGCTCATAATTAAAAACTATCGTTAAAAAGAATTAGGGGGGCAGGATCAAAAACCCAGGTGAATAAACTCTTTTAGTTTCTGGAGATCTGCAGTGTCATCATGTCACCTTTTAAACTGATCCCTCTGGTTGTCTCTTTAATATCAGTTTGATCAGCAATATTACTAGGTGCTGTTATTAAATTTTCATGCCATGAACAGCTTCAACCGTCCATTAATTCTCATTTTACCTCTATCAAAGGGACAGAAAATTCCCCCCCATCCTGTTGACAACCTCAGCCAGGTCATGTCTCCAACCACAGCCATGCCTCCAACTGCAAGGAGAGGAGAAAACAAAGTTAGCCCAGATGGTACTCAGCTGCTGTGAGCAAGCTAGCAGCTCCTTCTCCAACTTCCTCCCCGCATTGCAAGAATCCAGTATTAACAGAGATGGCTCACGACGAGTCCTTTTCTATTCTTATCCACTATGCAGAGGTAAAACAGGGAGGGAAAGGTAGTGCGGCTGTGAGAATAAGTAATCAGAAATAGTAAGATATATGAAGGGTGGTGGTAAAGATTTAAGTATTGAAGAAGTGGAAGAAAAAGAAAAAAAGAATATTGAAAAGAGGTAAAAAGGAAATGCAAGAGTGGAGAAATGTAGGGAACATAGATTTACTGCTCAAAAAGACTGAAAATCTCATGAAAATATCAAGCGTGGCTGATTGATTATATGCAACTAAAGTCTCTATTAGAATGCTTTTTCTCTACAAAATGTTCCACAAGAGGGGCATCCATGATTTGGTTTTTTATCCGTGAAGTATGTTCATGTACCCTTATTTTTAAAGGGCGTGCGATGCTGCCAATGTAAAATAACAGGCGGCTACACTGGAGAATGTATACGACATTAGATGTTTTACAGGTGGAAAAACTTTGAGAAAAAAGGGGCCTCCCCATTACTGGGTTGTTAAATTCAGCAAGGCTCACCATCAGTAGGCAGATACTAGTGGGCAGAGACTAGTTCTGAACAAAAGTTTGGACTTTGTGCCCACTCCTGGATACAATGCCTTCAGGACTAGAATTGACTTATTTAAATTGATTCGATTAATTAGACTGAAAATGTTGGGGGGGGGACCGCCCAGAGACACCTTCTAGTAGGGGCATAAAACAGAAGTCAATGTTTACACCTCCAGTCACGGGTCCACTGATTGAATCATTTGAACGTGTGGTACTTAGGGATATAGAATTTCTTGAGTCTAACCCCAAACTTGTTTGGCATAATCTTACAAAACTGGAATGGGAGGCTAAAAATGCCCTTAAGAATGACCGCGAGATTATTATTAAGTCCGCAGACAAAGGGGGAGGAATTGTAATCCAGGACGTTTGTCATTATACACAGGAGATAGCACACCAGTTGGAGAACCAAACTGATTACAAAGCTATTCCTATGAACCCTTTAATGCAAATTCAGAACGTTATTAAAATTGTTCTGGATGAAGTCCTAATGGCCCAGGAAATATATCAGACAACACATAGGGCTCTCATTAATAAGTCTCCTCGGACCCCAGTCTTCTATACCTTACCTAAGATCCACAAGGGAGGTTTCCCACCCCCCCGGGAGACCTACAGTCTTGGGCACAAATTCGGTTCTAGAACCTCTGGCCATGTTTTTAGACTTCCACTTGCAGCCACTAGTGACACGAACACAAGCATATCTCAAAGATACTACAACACTCATCAAAATGATAGAGTCTCTAGTCATTTCTGAGACAGCTTTTCTCATGACCTTAGATGTCAACTCCCTCTATACATCCATACCCCATGATGAGGCTAGGGAGGTTGTGGAGCTAGCTCTCTACAAGAGACGCACTCTACATCCATCTACTCACTTTCTTTTAAGCCTCTTGGACATTATCCTAGAATGGAATTATTTTAAATTCAGGGACCAGTACTATTATCAAACAAAAGGGGTAGGAATGGGGTGTGCCGCTGCCCCTAGTATCGCTAATTTGTGTATGGCCCGGTTAGAGGAAGAATTTGTCCTTAAGTCTGATCACAATCCTTTTTTTGATGAATTTGTTTTTTATAAAAGGTACATTGATGACATCATACTTGTACTCAGCCACGAGGGACTAGCTGCCCCTTTGATGTCTTGGCTGAATGCGATGAACCCCAATATTAAATTCACTTGGCAGGGTTCAACACAGTGTGTCAGACTATGCCACTCCAGATTTGATAGTCTGTCTCACTCCCTTCTGCAAGAAGACAAGGTCTTTTTGGTTTCAAAAGGTTTATTGCGAAGGACAGCATTCATCTCCAAGTATGCATAATCCAGGATAGAGATCCTGGCAGACCAAAGGATTGACAAGAATAACTGATGAAAAGAAAATGGTTACATTTCACACTCCTAAGCCCAGCCTCCCCCCTGAAATCACACAGCAAAACTTGTCAGCGGCATGATGTGCTGGCCAAGGTCGAGCAGACAGATAAGAGAGTTTCCTTTCCCATGGACTCGGCTTTTTGCAGGTGTTGAGGCCTGGAGGGAAAGATAGACTAAATACTACAGAATTAAATATGGCTTTACTCAGGTTAAACAGGCTCTGACACAGTGTGTCAGTTTTCTTGATGTGACCATCTACAAATGGACTGACACTACTTTGGGGGTCCACCCCTTTAAAAAGGTTACAGACCGGTGCTCTTACTTGCAGTTTTCTTCTTTTCACCCCAGCCATTTAAAAAGGAATATTCCAACCAGGCAGTATTTGAGGTTAAGGCGTAATTCCACTTTGAAATGAGATTTCCAACAGAGCAGCAAGGTTCTGGATCGCTCCTTTGCTAGTAGAGGTTATCCTAAGTCGGCAATAGCAACAGCTAAGCATAAGGCGGCGACTGTATGCTGGCAGGATTTGCTTACCCCTAGAAATTTGACTCAGTGTAATAGAATCAGATGGGGCTGGGACTTTACGTCTGTAGCCCCTGCTATCAGCAAAATAATAAGACAACATTGGCATTTGGTTAATTTGATTAAAGGTTGTGAATAAACTCCCTCTATAGGTTTCCGGAGGACTAGGAATCTGAAGGACCTATTGGTGTCCTCTGCATTTAAGGAAGTGGGACCTATTAGGACTTCGCCATCAGGCCACTTTCATTGTGGTGATTGCAATATCTGCCCACAGATGGTGAGCCTTGCTGAATTTAACAACCCAGTAATGGGGAGGCCCCTTTTTTCTCAAAGTTTTTCCACCTGTAAAACATCTAATGCATTATCTAGTGTAGCTGCCTGTTATTTTACATTGGCAGCACCACATGCCCTTTAAAAATAAGGGTACAAGAACATATTTCATGGATAAAAAACCAAATCATGGATGCCTCTCTTGTGGAACATTTTGTAGAGAAAAGGCATTCTAGTAGAGACTTTAGGGTATCTGTATTGGGGGTAGTGGTGCCTAATAAGCACACGAACACTGCTCAGAGACTTCTCCAATTGGAATCACAGTGGATTTTCAGGTTTAAGAGTCTGGCCCCGTATGGCTTAAACAATGAATTAGATTATTCTTGCTTTCTGTAATGTTTTTCATTTTCCATGTTCTTTGTATTATTATGGTATAAATTGGCTGGATATGTAAGCATTTACTTATTGCAATTTGCACAAAATGTTGATTACGATTGGAAGCACAGCGCCTTTAAGTGCTCATAAGGTTAAATAGACCCACCCTTAGTAGCTCTCTCACGGCATTGTTCCATCAGAGCAGATCTGGTGTGAAGTGATTATACATCTGACATTGAATTGTGACCTGTAAGTAATTTTTTCTGGTGATATAGATAAATTGGGCTCGTACCAAGTATTGTGCACACAACAATGTTTTATTTCAGCCTGTATTTAAACATAGCCAGTGAACAAGTATCACTACGAAACGGGAATTGGAAACTACGCTGGCAACACACCTGTCTGGCTTGATACTGGATACTACCATTGGCACATTTGCTCCTTAGCCCTTGTGCCTTTTCGTCTTCTTCGTGAAGTACTGCTGGATATTGAATACTCCTATTGGTACGTGTGCTCCTCAGCCTGTGTGCCCTTTTGTCTTCTTTGTGAAGCATGGAGGGTCACCTGCGTTTATTCATTCAAAGTATGAACCTTCTTATACACCATGTTGAAGAAGTTATTTATAACTCAGTTATTTCCACTAATTTATGTGGAGTGTCTGCGACCGTTTACATTAAGATTGTTCATGTGCAGTGACTGTATGGTGTACATGCCAAAGAGATGGTTTTTGTATGATTTTGCATGTCTTTGTAGACGTTTGATTATTTTGTCATTGACCTACTTTACATGAAGTTTGCACTTAGCACTTTGCCTTTTGATTCACAATGAATTTTGTATACTAAATCAGCCCTTTTCCCTGGAGACCAGTGTGGTCTCATCAATGTGCAGCATTTTGCTAGTCAGCAATTGGAAGTCTTGTTCCCTGGCTGACATTGTAAACAGAATGCCTAGACTATGAATAGGGGACCACAGGACTGGTGGCAAATTCACACAAATAGAATATTAGGCAGAGACAAAGCAATATTTAATCACTTGCCATCAATGGATATCAGTGGACTTAGTATAACTGTACTTAGGATAGCACTGTAAATATGTAGATATTTTGAATATCTATATATGAATTAAACAATCATTCTGAAGAAAGAGGTATTCTTTATTTTTAGAGAATGCAGGTAATTATCACAGTAGCCGCCATCTTAGGACAGTCTGTATATGAAGGAACGCCTTTTCTAAGGTCTCATTGTTGACCGCTATTCATAGTTTCTGTACGTTGTTGCTGTGACCCCCTTACACACTACTGCCCACCATATACAGGTATGGGCCTTCACAGGCAGTTAAGGGCAGTAACAATAACCTCCTTCTAACCCCTATTTATCAAGCAGAGAGCCCTGACTCAAATTCACACCAGGTCTTCTCTCTCCTCATCCCTGAGGCTCCACCAGGCAGGCAGCCAGCTCCCTACACTTACCACTAGACATGGGTATGAACGGGGAAAAAAATCCGAACACCCTGTTCGTTGTTTGTTGCCATCCAGGAACAACGAACAATGAACAGAAGCGAACATGTCCCCTTAACAAACATGTTCAGTGTATGGTATTCGTGGCACTTTTCAGAGGGACGTGGGGACTCCCCTCGTCCCTCTGACACTGGGCATAGCTGGCACCACGGGGCTTCGTTCTGCTCACTGTCAGAGGGATGAGAGGACTCCCCTCCTCTCATCCCCCTGACAGCAGGCAGAGCCGCTGCTGCGGGGCTTCATTCTTCCCGCTGTCAGAGGGACGAGGGGACTCCTCTCGTTCCTCTGACACCTGTCAGAGACAGCGCCGTGGAGCTTTGTTTTGCCCGCTGTCAGAGGGACGAGAGGACTTCCCTCCCCTCATCTCTCTGACAGCAGGCAGAGCTGCTGCTGCAGGGCTTCATTCTGCCTGGTGTCAGAGGGACAAGGGGACCTCCCTCGTCCCTCTGACAGTGGGCAGAGCTGCTGCCGTGGTGCTTCATCCTGCTCACTGTCAGAGGGATGAGGGGACTCCCCTTGTCCCTCTGACAGGGGGCAGAGCTACCGCCGCGGGGCTTTGTTCTGCCTGCTGTCAGAGGGTCGAGAGGAGTCCCCTCATCCCTCTGACAGCAGGCAGAGTTGCCGCCGTGGGACTTCATTCTGCCAGCTGTAAGAGGGATGAGGGGAGGGGAGTTCCCTCATCCCTCTGACAGCAGGCAGAGCCGCTTCCGCGGGGCTTCATTCTGCCCAGGAACTCCCCTCATCCATCTGACAGCGGGCGGAGCTGGTGCCACAGTGCTTTGTTCTGCCCGCTGTCAGAGGAATGAGAGGAGTCCCCTTGTCCCTTTGACAGTGGGCAGAGCTGGCGCCGTGGGGCTTCTTTCTGCCCGCTGTCAGAGAGACAAGAGGACTCCCCTCCCCTCAATCGTTTATTGATAAACTGTACACACTGTATCACCAGTCCCCTAAAAATGCAAGGGAATTAAAATGTCATGTGGAACAGCTTAACAGTGAAATTTTAAGAACTGGGAGGATTTTAGATACTAGATGGGTTGTATTGTCGAAGGCTTTCACGGCCGGAGAACGATGGTTGTTGTGGGTTTTCCGGGCTGTATTGCCGTGGTCTTGGCATTGTGGTTCCTGATGTTTCACCAGCAGCTGTGGCTGGCATCTTCAGAGGTGTAGCACCAAAAGACAGAAATCTCTCAATGTCACTAGATGGGTTGCTTCCAGTTTTAGAAGTGTTTCTGCTGTACAGCCAAATTTTGAGGCTTTGGTTGCCCATTTCAAAAGTGCTAAAGTAGATGACAATAGAGACAGAACTGAGCAAAACTTGTATGAAGGACTGTTACGACAAATCACCAATATCAATTTCATTGTAGATCTTGCCTTGATGTGTGATGTTCTTCAAGAATTAGCAGTACAGAATTGCAAGCACGTGATATCACAGTTTACTCTGCTCACAGAAAAATAACCAATCATCTTAAATTGTTTGATGAAAGGAAGACAAACATGGGACCTTATTATCCAGAAGCCTTAAAAGCAGAAAAAAGTTTGGACTTAAAAGGAGTTTCACTGGAAAATGGGGCAAGAAAGCTACAGGGAAATCATATCAATCCAGTAAAATTCTATGACAGTCTGAAAGCCCCTATGGAAAGCCGTCTTTTAGCAAGAGAAGATGCTGAAATTCCACAATGGGCCAAGGTGCTGGATTGTAAAACTTGGCCAGATAATCCTCCTTTAACCTTTGGTGAAACAGAAATAATGAACTTGTGTGAAAGATTTGGACTTCCCGATAGACAAATCCTAAGGGGTTTTCGAGAGTATCTTTCAGAAAAAAAGTTCCATCATTTTCTTATACCTCTTTTAAATGCAATCAAGAACATCCCAATTTCAACAAGTGAGTGTGAACGTGGCTTCTCACAGATGGATTTAATAGTGACTCCAACAAGATCTTCATTGCATTTAAGCACTGTAGCAAACTTAATGTTTATAAAATTGGTAGGCCCTCCTTTGAGTTTGTTTAAGCCTTCAGTGTATGTAAATTCATGGTTTTTGAAAGCATGACATCTGGTGACGGACACCAAAAGCAAGCAGAGGAATCGGGAAGATGTTAGTGAACACAACCTCATGCCAATCTGGAAGTTTTTGTGAGCTGTGTAATATGAGGTAATGCATGTTCTTGGTAATTTTGTCCATTGACTGCATTTATTTTTTCCAATTTGAACTATTAAATGGTGATTTTCTTGAGTCAAACTGAGAGTACCCTTAAACATTTTTTTTTAGAAAAAAAGCACTGCATTTAATCCTATGTTATGACAGTAGATGGTTATACTATAAATTAATAGGTGTCAATAACCAGCTATTGTCGGCTGCTACTCCTCAGCAGCTCCAAAAACTTCTCTTCTGCTCACTAATTGCCTTAATGGATTCCATTTGTCATTAGCCCCAGCTTGCTGCCTACGCTGAGAGTGGGGAGGGAATGCTGCGCCGCCTCCCCCACCAAGGCTAAGATAGAGAAAGACCGGTACAAAACCTGACAGACAATGATGCTGGAGTAAAACAGGCCACAACTTTATTAACATAACAAAGGAGCATTGGCGCGGCATGAGGGTCAGATCCCAGATCGAATCGGCTGGCCCGCCTGCCAGCCGAATAACCCACCCCCCTCAGCCATGCTGAGGGGGGGACCCAAGGAGTGGCCTTATTGGGGAGTCACTTGGGTGTACACCCCTGAGTGGCCTCCCCAGCCACCTGGGAGTGAGTTTTCCTAGCTGCCCCCGAGCTGGGCATGCTCCTCCGAACTCACCCCCAAGATTCCTTATGGGAATCCCCTAAGGGAGGGGCCTGGGCGCGCAGGCCCTGGCCCCCCCAAACGAGATCTGACCCGATGCCCACCGCCTACAAAGTTGCGACGAATTAAAATTACTAGAAAGGGAGTGGTGGGTGGGTGCAGGAACTCCGCCGGCGACTGAGCTGGGCGGGGCCGGCCACAGGCATATATGCCATGCGGTCGGACCAGAGGGGGAACCGCGGTCGCGATTCCCCTCAGCCCCGCCCCGGGCGCCCGTGATTGGGCGGCCGGGGTTTGAAACTATTGGCTGGTCTCGCCCCAGGATGACCGGGCGAGACCAGCGAAATGGCGGCCGCCACGCTTCCCTCCCCGCAGCGCCGGCACCAAACAGGCCCCAGGTAAGTCTGAGGCCACAGCTTGCTGCCTACGCTGAGAGTGGGGAGGGAATGCTGCGCCGCCTCCCCCACCAAGGCTAAGATAGAGAAAGACCGGTACAAAACCTGACAGACAATGATGCTGGAGTAAAACAGGCCACAACTTTATTAACATAACAAAGGAGCATTGGCGCGGCATGAGGGTCAGATCCCAGATCGAATCGGCTGGCCCGCCTGCCAGCCGAATAACCCACCCCCCTCAGCCATGCTGAGGGGGGGACCCAAGGAGTGGCCTTATTGGGGAGTCACCTGGGTGTACACCCCTGAGTGGCCTCCCCAGCCACCTGGGAGTGAGTTTTCCTAGCTGCCCCCGAGCTGGGCATGCTCCTCCGAACTCACCCCCAAGATTCCTTATGGGAATCCCCTAAGGGAGGGGCCTGGGCGCGCAGGCCCTGGCCCCCCCAAACGAGATCTGACCCGATGCCCACCGCCACGAGAGACCGGCCTCCCGGGCTCCCCGCCAACGCTCCTAAAACCCCAGCCAGGCCAGCAGGCCATCCCTAATGTCCTGCAGCCAGAGGTCTTGCCCCCAGCTGGACAGATGGACCCCATCTGGCCGGAAAAGCGCCTCCAGGCGGTGTGAAATGTCCAGGTGCTGAATGAAGAGGCCCCCCCTCTCCAAGACGAACCGCTCAATGGCACGTGCCAGCCTCTGCCTGATGCCGTCTACCTTCTTGGGGCAGCGCGCCCCCCGCCAGGCCCGCCTCTGCAGCAGATCCGACCAGAGGAAGGTCGTCCGAGGAAAGAGTCCTTGAAGATGCTCCAAGTCGGCGCACATGGACCGCTTCAGATCGGGGCAATCCCGCTTGCCGATGTCGTTCTCTCCCAGCTGAATTATGATGGCGTCTGGCGGGCGCTGCAGCCGGGCCTGGTGAGCAAGCATGGGGACGAGGGATTCCCACAGCATGCCTCGGACCCCCATCCAGCGGACGCAGAGTTGGTCATCCAGTCCCAGGTGCTGGCCCCAGCCAGAGGTAGCCGCGTACTTGCCAGCCCAGTGGACAATACTGTGGCCGCACACCCAAACGCTCTTCCTCCTGCCTGAGATAACAACAAACCACAACGTTAGTGCGAGGCCTCCCCGGTGGGGCAAATATAGGAACGGAAAGCGCTGGAGCGCCAGCGCCCGATGGACTTAATGACCGACGGTGGGAGCCCCAAACCAGCGGCCACGGTTGCCGCCCCTATGCGAAATGAGTGGGAGCCAAACTGCATGGGGGGAAGCCCCGCGGCCAGCAGGCAAGCCCTGAGCACCGAGGAGAACTGGTACCGGGAGAGGGGGGACCCGTCCTCATGTATAAAGAGGGGCCCGGGGCCGGGGGGGCGGCAATCCAGGAAGGCCCTGACCGCTCAAACCGGGCAAAGCACCCGGCGCCTAGCTGCCCGCAGCGTGACGGTGGACCCTCGGCCACGCTGGTCGGTCTTGGAACGTCGCAGGGTGATGGTCACGAGGCGGGGGGAACAGGTCAGGTCAGAGGCTGCCAGGGCGCGGCCTGAGGTGTCGGAACGGGAACCTGCCACGATCTCGCTAACACGGAAAGCACCGTAAAAGGCTACCATGAAGGCGGCGCGAAAGAGCCGGGCCTCGCCTGGGGACCAACAAAGGCCGGGCAGAGCGTGAAGCACGCGCTCGAGGATGTCCAGTGTGATGGGGCGCCTGCGGTCCGGGGGAAGCGGGGCGAGCCTGGCCCAGCCCGTAAGGGCCCGGCGGACAATGAACCCGCTGCAAGGGTCGGGGAAGCCCTGGGCCTTACTGAAAAAGGAGATGGCTGCTAAATCTCTCCGCATGGAACGAGGGGAAAGCCCCAGACCCCTGAGATGCACCAGGTACTGCAGGACGACGACCTGAGAAGTGGGCCAAGACCCATCACCCCCAGCGGTTCCAGCAAAAGCCAGGAAGCGGGTGAGAGCTGCCGAATACGCCCGGAGGGTGGACGGGGCCACCGAGCACAATACTCCCTGCATTACAGCGTCCCTCCAATCAGCCACAGCTCCTCCGGGAGGGGGTCGGGGGTGCGCCGTGCCTCTGGAGCCAGTGCGAAAAACCTCTCCATCTGGAATCGAGATAGTGCGTCGGCCAGTCCGTTTTCCACACCTGCAACATGGCGGGCTGAGAAGGTTATGTTAGCAGCGAGGCATGTTAGCACGAAGCGGCGGATAAGGCACATGACCCGCTCAGAGCGAGAGGACTGCCGGTTGATGACCTTGACCGTTGCTAGGTTGTCACACCAGAAGGTGACCCGCCTGTCCCGCAGCTGAGAGCCCCAGATGACCACCGCCACCACGATGGGAAAAAGTTCTAAAAAGGTAAGGTCCCTGAGTATCCCCGAGCCTGCCCAAGATGGGGGCCAGCGCTGAGCGCACCAGCGCCCCCCAAAATAGACCCCGAACCCCAGGCTCCCAGCCGCGTCCGAATGGACTTGCAAGCTGGGGCCCAAGTCCAGTGAGTCCTGCCAGAAAGAGACCCCATTGAAGCCAGACAAGAACCGCTGCCAAACCTGGAGGTCAGCCTTGATACCCTTGTTGAGCCGAATGCGGTGATGGGGAGAGGATACCCCCCGACATGCCCTGGTGAGGCGGGAACAGAAGGCCCGCCCCGGGGAGATGACCCTGCATGCGAAGTTAAGGTGGCCGATAACGGATTGGAACTCCCTGAGAGTGCACTTTTCCCGATGGAGGGTGGAGGCTATAAGGGCCCGGAGCCTGGCCAGCTTATCTGCAGGGAGCCGAGACAGGCCAGCGACGGAATCCAGCTGGATGCCCAGATATGTGAGGCAGGAAGAGGGGCCCTCCGTCTTCTCCTGCGCGAGGGGGACCCCCAGCTCGCGGGCCATAGCCTGGAAGGACCTAAGGTGGTCAGCGCAAGCCGAGCCACCAGGGGGGGTCATTATCAGGAAATCATCCAAATAATGCGTAATGAAAGGGGACCCCAAGCTTTCCTTGGCCACCCATTCCAAAAAGGTGCTAAATGTCTCAAAGGCCGCGCAGGACACCGAGCAGCCCATGGGCATGGCCTTGTCCACATACCACCCGCCCTGGAACTTAAAGCCCAGAAGGCAGTGGTCGAGTGGGTGGACCGGAAGCAGGCGGAAGGCTGACTGGACGTCGCACTTGGCCATGAGGGCACCTGGCCCACATGCCCTTACCAAACGGATGGCCTGATCCAGCGAGGCATACTTAACAGAACAGCATTCAGGGGGAATGAGGTCATTCACAGACGAGCCCCTGGGATAGGACAAGTGGTGTATCAAGCGGTACTCGCCGGGGGTCTTCTTAGGGACGACCCCCAGTGGAGAGATCCTGAGGTTAGGCAGAGGAGGGGATTCGAAGGGGCCCGCCACGCGGCCCGCCGCCACCTCCTTGGCGATCTTAGCCGCAACCACCTCCGGCAACTCCCTGGCGGATTTTAGGTTGCCGGCTGTGGTGGCAACGCGGGGGCCTGTAAAGGGGATCCGAAAGCCCATTGAGAAACCCTCCCTCAAATATTGGGCGGCCTCCCTGTTTGGATAGCGTGCCAGGAGGGGAAGGAGGGCCGCCAGGCGAACGGGGGAGCAGGCCAAGCCCAGCGAAACCTGCGTGGGACTAGGAGCCGCCGCTAGTGGTTTGGGCAGCAGAGGCGGCCGATCCACCGTCCCTCCGAGCTGCTGCGGCGGCGGACCGGCCCCCTCGAAAGGGCTGAGACGGGGCAGAACCCCGGGAGCAAGAGGGGCGGGCATGGGGGCCGCCGCAAGAGTCGCAATTATGATCAAACCGGCACTTCGGGCGGAAGCACTTCCCCTGATTGTACTCCCAACATGGGCCCCTAGGCCTGTCGCGGCGGCCCGACCAGCGCGAGCCGCGAGATCCCTCCCCCCTGCCCCTCATGTGCGGCCCCACCAACCAGAGCCACAGCTTCTGGTTGATGAGGTCCCACCGTGCACGGGGGTTGTGAGAGGCCCTTTTCCGAAAGGCCTCATCGTATTCCATGGCTGCCTGCTCCCCGGCCAAGGCCCGGGCCCGGAGGACGTTGCTGAGGTGGTTGGACAGGTGCCAACCCCAGTTGGGGTAGGCCGCCTGGATCACCCCCATATATACCGCGAACCCCTCCAGCCAGTTGGCGAATGTGCGCTCGGCTGTCGCCCTCTTCCCCGCTTTTTTATCATGCTTGGATGAGGGGCCAGACCTGCCATCCTCCGCTTCAGGTTTTAATAGCGAGAAGATGTCCAAGTAGTAACCGTCCAGGATGCGCTCACGCACCCTGCGGGACAGGTGGAGGCCGGGGGGATCCTCCTCGTCCGTGAAGGACGAGGCCTGAGGGGGGCTGTCGTCTGCACCCCAAACCTCCCGAGGGGCACCGTCCTCCCCGCGCCCCCCTGAGCGCCGCCGCACGGCCCAAGGTGGTAAGCCCGGGACCCCTGCAGCCACCTCCCAGTAATCCTCCCCAGAGGACCCCTCCTCAGATGACGAGGACCCACCTGATGTATCCTCGCTGTCTGAAACCTCGTGGTGCCGCCGGGTCCTCTTTCTGCGCTGCCTACGCCCTTTCTTTGGAGGCTTCTTCCGCTCCCTGCTGCTGGAATCCGCAGAGCTGGACGAGGGAGAACGTGGCCCCTCCCGGGATTGGGCCGGGCGTTTCCTCCCCTGCTTGCTTCTGCCACGTTGTGAGACCTCAACGGGCCCAGGGGCTGGCTGGCCCCCCCCGGGCCCGGAGTTCCCCAGCTGCTCGACACGGGCTGCCAGGAGCTCCAAGGCACGGCCGATGCTGTCCAAGGACCCGGGCGCTGGCGCCTGCTCTGTGGAGCCTAGACTTGTGGCCCCCCTGGCTGGCCTTGCCCTTTTTGTGCCCCGATCCGAGGCCCGCGTGGTGGGCGAAGGCCCTACTTGCTTGGCCTCCACCCGCCCTGGGCCCTTTGCCCTGGGGAGGCGGCTATTCCGCTCCCCTCCCAGTGAGGCGGCAATGGACTGCCCAGCTCCCCTAGCTCTCCCAGGAGCGGCGAGGGAGCCCTTTTTTCCTGTGCGGGCCGAGGGGGGGTGGCTCTTGGCCTTACCAGGGCGGGGCTTGGCCCTGCCCCCCCGGCCCGATGAAGATGCGTCGGGGCCCACCTCGGCCGCGCGGGAGCCTCTGTTCCCCTGCCTACCGGCCGCCCGGGCTCCCGTCCCCTTGTTCGCGGGGGCCATGTTCCGCCGACCCGCAACTGCTGCCACCCGCTGTGTGGTCCCCTGTAGGCGCTGGCCCCCGAGCTGGAGAGGGGACAGGGTCACCCTTTCCCCCACGCCCCGACAAGGTGAGGGCCCGGCTGCAGGAGGAGCGCGGCCCGGCTCGGCCCCTCACCGCTGACCGGCCGGAGCACCGGCCTGGGTCCCGCCGACAAAGAACCTCCAAAAAGGCTCCCTCTGACGACGACGCGCCGCCGCGCCGCTTGCTTACACGAGGCACGAGGCCCAGCTCAAGCCTCGTGCCGTCGTGTTCTTCGGGCGCTCCCAGCTGTCTTCTGCCGAGGCAGGCCGGCAAAGCTCACCGACCGCAGCGGAGGCGAGAGGCTCAGCTCCAACCCCTTCCTCCGCCCGGCGCCCGCTCGGACTTCTGCCGCTCTGTCCCTCGGCGTGGTCTTCGCTGCAGGAACTCCGCCGGCGACTGAGCTGGGCGGGGCCGGCCACAGGCATATATGCCATGCGGTCGGACCAGAGGGGGAACCGCGGTCGCGATTCCCCTCAGCCCCGCCCCGGGCGCCCGTGATTGGGCGGCCGGGGTTTGAAACTATTGGCTGGTCTCGCCCCAGGATGACCGGGCGAGACCAGCGAAATGGCGGCCGCCACGCTTCCCTCCCCGCAGCGCCGGCACCAAACAGGCCCCAGGTAAGTCTGAGGCCATAGCATTCCACCTGCTCTCTTACCCAGGAGAAGCAGAGCTGGAACTAGTCATGTCTGTCACAGTTGCTTTAAAAAAATAACTAGCTAAAAGTCTGCTTTATCAGGGTTACTGGGGTAAGTTCAAACATATTATTAATAAACTAGGTGTAATCTTATTCTCAAATTTATACTTGTCCAGGCAAAGATGGGGTTGCAATTAAATCTCTACACAGGGAAAAATTCTAAATCACAGGGGAGTAATGCCAGTGCGAGTCTATGTGTGCTTACTTATAACTCCCACTTTGTTCAATGGGGCAAGTATGTATAGGACTGTAGCCTAACTATAGCAGTGAGGGAAATGTGGCAAGTACCACATACTGTACATGTGCTTATCCAAGCAATAGGCAATACCACTTGAATGTATCCTTGAAGCCTAATTTTTTTTGTAACAGTGCTAAGAAAATCTGACCCAAGAACTTGAATAGTGTCAAATGCACACTTGCATACTATACTATAGCAATTTTATCACATAATAATGCAAGTTCAATTAAAAACTTGAAGACAAACAAATTGGAACATATTCAAGGAACATAAAATCAAAGAACTATATGAATAAGATGACATGACAGAAGATTAACATCAAAGAGGAAGTCTTTGTGGCTTTTGATGTGCCTGCTATTCCTCCCTCTTATTTCCCTCTCTGTTTTATATGGGTCAATATCAAACCACCAACTTATTTGTCAGACGGGGAAATTCAGTAAGAGTCTGAAATGTTACCCCCTGAGCTTGTGAACGGGAATATGGCTAACTTCTGAGATACCTCCAGAAATAATAACATTTGAATGGGGTTGGGTGTCTTGTACAATTTTATCACAATGCCATACACTTAAAAAAAATTAGAAGCCATTGATAATCCATAACATCATTGTATTCCTTCACATGAAAGAACTTGGCATTATTTTACATTTTTTATTTTAATGGAACTGAACTTTTGCAGATATAAAACTTTATCGAAACACACAAACATATATGTAAATTCACTGAAATCAAATGAAGATGTGTGCATGGAAAAGTGCTGAGAATTGGGGTCATATCATAACCTGGGATAGATGTCACCCTTGGAGCATTCCATTATAATTAATTTTTTTAAAAAGGGAAAGAGACCTGGCCCATAAGAGGCTAGTAAACTAATCCACTCTTCTTTGTTTAAAGCACCTGTTCAGAGTGAATCAAGTTGTCATGTGTTTATGAAGATGTTCAAATATCATGAAATTAACATGGGAAAAATTGGTGTTTGATGGAGGGTGCCTAACATGGATATATCTTATTATGCCTCAGTGTACAGTTTGGGCCAATTCACATGTCACCATCATGGATCCGTCCTGCTCTGGTAAAATCCATAGAAGGCATCCCTTATGGATCTGCTGATTGTTGTGAATCTTTATTGCACCAGAATGTTATCCCCAGGAAGAAAAGTTCTGGTATGGAAGTAATCACATGAGGCTCCCATCTCACATACCTTTTTCTAACTGATGGTATCAGAACAACAGGGCATTCTGCCATGTGGAAATAGCTTCCATGCTAAATATTAAGGTCTTTAAAGATAATAGAATTCTCATTAGCGAGGATATCAAAAAAGTGATAATGGCAAAGGACTTTCCTCCTCTTGATCTCCTAGCTCTTTTTTAAAAAAATCATGTGTCTTTATATAGTCCTACATTTGACTAAATTTTGCTGCAGCCCTGCATAATTGAAAGATTCTTCAACTCTGAACCTGAAATAGTTGAATATTTTTTGTCTGGATCCTGTCACGGAGTTCAAGATGTGCATATAACTCCTTATAAGAATTTTATACTAGACTTGTGCTTAGGATGTTACATTCAGGGGTGGTGCCAGGGTTTCTGGTGCCCGCGGCTGCCCCTACATGCGCACACACAGAGTGCACGTGTGTGCCCCCCAGACTGTGTGATGACATCACTGTGTGTGATGTCATCACACAGCAAGCTGGTCCCATTGGCCGGTGGGTGGCTGGGACAGCACATGGAGGCTGGGGAGTTTCCGCACGCTGCTCCGGACGCCTGCCACACCTGGCCTGCGGCTGCTGTGGCCGGCCAGGGGCGTGTGTTGGTGGCAGCGGTGGCAGCGTGGGGCTGGCCGGCCGCAGTAGCTGCGGGCCAGGCATGCCAGCTCCATGGCACGCGCCCCTGCCCCCGGCGCCCCCTTCAGCGCCTCAGCGCTTGAGGCGGGGGCCGGACCTGCCTCAATGGGTGCACTGGCCCTGGTTACATTAGTAACAGAATTGAGTTACTAAAGTTACCTTTAAAAAACATTTTCTATAGCATCTGAAACTACTCATTAAGTCCATAAATAAAATAGGATTTTAGCCATTTCAAAGTCATTTTCAGTCTCTCTCATGTGTGTGTGTCTGTTGAATACTTTCATGCAGTAGAAGGCTATTATAGCTCATGCTACAATAAACCATAGTCTTTAAGTTGCAGTGAGACTCTTATTTTGTTTTTCCTGCAATAAACTAGCATAGCTACCTGACTGGAATAAAAATATTTGAAAGCCCACTGTTTGCAAATGATGTAACAAATGACAATAAGACCATACGCCTGCCACACCTGGCCTGCCACACCTTGGAAAATGGGGACTGGATGACATTGAATTATATTCTATCAGTTAATTCCATGATCCTAGCTAAGAATTTTCCTTTCATTGGCCTTGAAATGGCTTGCAGTTGCAGAACTTTGACCTCCATAACTGACAACTAGGTCAGTTGTGTACATCTGCTACTCTGAATTGAGATCATTGTATGGTACTGTGTAATATTCTCCTGCATTGTTTCACAGACAAGTATAACCAAAGGATGGCTGCTAATACCCTATCAACCCTATTAAGTATTTTAAGGTTGAGCCCTAACGTTTGGGACCACTTTAAGGTTTGTGCAACTACTCATCTTTAATTACAAGTGAGAACTACTCACACACACACACACACACACACACACACACACACACACACACACACACACACACACACACACACACACACACACACACACACACACCCTTTATTGGCATGCCAGAAGTAAAAAGGGATACATTAAAAATGGGAGGGAAAAAGCATTGAAAACCAAAGTAGTAAAAATTAATTAATAGCTTCCCTGATACAAATTGCAGACTGAAGAAAGGTTATAGAAAAATTGTGACCAGATAATAGATGCTGGACCTTGACATTATCAGAAAGGCCACACCATGGATAAAGAAGGGAGTTCAGAAATTTGTCTCAGATCTTAGAGTAAAATAAACAGTTTAATAAAACGTGAGAGACAGATTCAATGACATCCAGGCCACGGGCATTTCCTAAGTTCATAAGGGGTCTCTTGACATCTACCAACAAAGATGGCTGAAGGCAGTATGTTAAATCTGGCCAACATTAGTGCCCTTCTTAGGAGAACTACTCATTATTGTTACATGCTATGATTATGACTATTTATCATTTAGTAGGATTATGTAAAAAAACGCACACCATCTCCTACACAGAGAGAAAATGTGAGTCCCACTACCCAAAGATTATGAGTTTCTCTACACAAGACATTTACAGAGGCATGCTCAAGTGAAGCAGCTTACACTTCTTCTTCCATTACAGCTACACATGCACTGCTAGGGAGACAGAGTACACTTGAATACAAGACCATATAGGAAGTAAGTCACTTGGGCGTCCCCGTGTAAGATGTCTTGTGTAGAGATACTCTACCTCACCTATCAGGATCCCATGTGCAGCTCTACTCAGTGCAGGCCTGTTGGTTGTTTACAGCTCTTTCAAGGCTATGTTCTGCTGCTGCCCACTCATGGGCTCCAATATCATGGAATATTTTTCCAGAAGAAATTAAGACAATCTGCATCTCTCTTGCAGTTTCAGATGTCTTGTAAAACATACTCTTTGTCTCCTTAGGAAGATTGCTTTGTGAGTGTCTTGAATTAAAAAAATCTTTTTCTGATGGCAGTTTTAATTTGGTGTTTTTAGAATTATGACTTTATACTATTTTTATGTGCTCTGAGTCCCAATTATTTGAGAGAAAGAGGGGTTATAAATGTTTTAAATATAATCATATTTTTTATTACTTCGTAGTATGTAAATAAAGTTACATAAAAATGAGTTGGAAAAGTTTATAGAAATCTAGAAATTAACAAAATCTAGCTTTTACACTATATGGTCTGGTGCAAATCATAACAATAACTTGAACATTTCGTTTTTCAAAAGCCTGTTGAGTTTTATAGCCATTAAATTGCAACTGTTAAGGTAACAAAAACCCCTTTCTGCCCCCAGCATTAGCAGTGGGGTCACTTTATAAGAAATTGAACCGTAGAAAGACGATGAGGTTGTTTCTTGTGGGTTTTACGTAGTGGTTAGATGATTCTCAGAAGCGATAGTGGAAAGTAAGAGAATTGCTGATGTCATTTAACATCATTAGCTACCTTGAACAAGGTGATAATGGTATATATAAGAGAGCTCTATCTCAACACAGGCAAAAACTTCAGGAAGGTAATAGCTTCAGTCGTTTTAAAAACCTGCGTTATATGTAGTATAACTTTTAAAATATGTCACTTTTCTAATGTGTTTTTCCCATTGTCTCTCGTCTCTTAAAGGTTCAAAGACTATAACCAAACCTTGCCTGAAATTACTGCCTTTTATTGGGAGCCATGAATTCTCTGCAGAATTGGAAGACAGGTTTCCTATGGACAGTCTGCATCTGTTGCTTACCACTCTTCTTCCTTGCAAGCCCTTTGCCCCTGAAGGGAGAAGATGCTCTTATTAATCATTCTTGCAGACTCAGAAAAGCCGACTTCCAGCAATTCTACATTAGGAACCATACATACACTTTGGCCAAAATGGTAAAAAAATAGACTATGCTATAAATTTGTATCTAGATGATTTCTGTGTGTTTGCTTTCTGCTATTCTTCTATTCTCAAGAAACACTCACCTGTGCTATAATATCTGAGTGATAGTGGCTATAGAGCAGATGTGCTTAATATATACTTGATAGAAGTGTGAAGCTGTGGGCAGTCACAAAACATTGGTTAGAGAGATCCATCTGTCTATAAAGTAGTAACCCATAAGTAGCATCTTTTATAAATGGGAGTATATAATCAATTCACTGCGATTTTTGCTCTAACCATACATCTTGAAAGTTTGGAGTTTGTTTGATGATGTTCAAAATTAGCTGTTATGAACTAACTTAGATTTTCTCAGAGATCACTCTTGATCACCTCCAGGAATATTCAAACATCAAATACCTTTGGAAGATCTATGACTTTTTCTGTTATTGTCCCTGTTCTTTGGAATAGTCCATCATGAGATTTCCATGAGATCTGCTCTCCATCTGTTTTTTCAGAGGGTGAATAAAACAGTTCTGTTTCAAAGATCTTTTTGTGAGCTGCTGAACTTATGTTTTTAGAATGCTGAGTGATTCTGGTATGCATTCTGGGAAATTTTTGTCGACGGATATGTTATGAATTAATGTTATATACTGTAAACCGCCTTGATCTTTTTGAATATGCAAGATAATTTTTTAAAAATTGGAATTTGTTGATGCCTGAGCTTCCTTGCCTTGGTGGATCATGTTTATAGTCTGAACACTTAATTTCTTCCCTTGTCTCCTTTTCTATATTTTAAAATGTTTTTACAGTAGTCAGAGCAGTTCCTAATGCGGAATTAAAAAATTTATTGGGATTTCTCTGCAACATGTTAAATTTCTAAAAAAAACCCCAGGCTCAGCTTTCTATCTGATCACGCATTCCTTTTTTTTTTAAAGGCAAGATTTTCTGACAATGACACAGATAACAGGTTTGTGGGGCAGCATCTGTTCATAAACATTAAGGTGAGCTTCCTACTTTCCAAATCCATTATTATTTTTATTCCCTTTTTGTAAAACTTGTCTGTTTTCTTCTTTCTCAGTTTAAATTCCTTACCTTGTTTTGCAGGAGAAAAATCACTGCTACCTAATGAAGAGAGTAACCGAGATTGTGGTGAAAAACGTCCTCTCTGAACAAAAGAATCAATATCCCATGGTTGAAGAGGTGGCAGATTTCTTGGGCCATTTGCATAAGAAGCTGAACAATTGTGTAAGCATGAAATAGAAGTGTAGTCCCCTCCCCAGTATCCATTCTTTGTCCTTGCTTCCTTTGGAAATTCAACTCTTTATTCCACATCTTGGATTTTCCTCCCAGAGGATTTATAGTTTGTCAGGTTCTTAGCAAGATCCTGTAGCCATGGCAAGATATCAAATCACTAGTTCTCATAACAAAGGAAACCTCAAATCAAGACAATCTAAGCTTCTAAAGTAAAGTGTAAGTCAAAAGAAAGGTGTGAAATGAAAACCACATTGTTATGTTATTGTGTCTTTCTTTTCAGAAACCATTGGGACATCGAGAACATATTGAAAGTAATCTGGAAAAAATGAAAGACAAGATGAAACAGGTATATTTAAAATATATATTAACAAGACCAAAATGGAGCACTTTTCTACCTCTGCTCAGTTAACTATGTAGGGTAAAACAAAAAATAAAGCGAGTAAACCATAAAAAGCCCCAAGAACTGATTTAAAATTTTAGTAAAATTATGCAGGTAGGTCTTATAGACTGTATGTCATCAGAATGTATGCATTCTTAAATATAACTTAATATGTTAAGAAAAGGTGACACAACAGAGAGAAGGGCCCAACAGAGCATATAGTGTAAAACTTGTAACTCCATTTGCTTATATATAAATTTCTTATCTTGGCTGCTGTTAGCTTTCTCTCTTGTCATAGTTTTCTCCACTTTTTTTTTTAAAAAAATTATTGCATGAATATCAACAATACAAAAGGAGTAGGGTAACAATCATAATAACAGTAATTCTCCACTTTGATTAACTTCAGATTGGAATGCGTTTGGAAGCAGGATATCTCTCTGCCAATGAAATCCTTAGGATTTCACTGTCTCCCTTTTGCTTAAGGTATTTAGTTGATCACCAAACATATTGATGCTGGTGTAATTATTGTAGTCGCCCTGTCTTATACCCTACATATTTGAAGTGGTGCCAGTCTAGCCATTTAATCTGGAATCGACATTATTGGTTTATCAGTTTAAATTCTTTTAATCATCTACTGTTATTAACAATTCAGGCATCACATAGTTTTAATGGGCTATCTGGGCAATGCTGTTAACAACCCATTATTTGCTGCGTTCTTTTTCTGGCTCTTTTTGTGTGTGATTTTTTAAAAAAATTTAAAATGCAATTGCAGTGCCACATAAACATGCACAGACAGTCAAAGCATTACTGAGGATTTCGAATTTTCCTTCCTACCTTCTGTTTTCAACTTATTTCATTTTGTCTCTAGTTCTCTCTTGGCATTTAGAAATCCATTTAAATGATCAGTTCTTGCTTTTTTGGGGTAATGATACTTAAGTATGGTCTTTAACCAGGGCTTTTTTTCAGCAGGAATGCGGTGGAACGGAGTTCCGGAACCTCTTGAAAATGGTCACATGGCTGGTGGCCCCACCCCCTCATCTCCAGAAAGAGGGGAGCTTAGATTGCCCTCTGCACTGCTTGGCGGTGCAGAGGGCAATCTCAACTCCCCTCTGTCTGGAGATCAGGGGGTGGGGCCACCAGCCATGTGACCATTTTCTCCGAGGGTGAACCACTGAGTTCCACCACCTCTTTTCCCAGAAAAAAAGCCCTGTCTTTAACTATATAGACAACCAAAGCCACTGGTCAGATTTTATTTTTTAAGATTTTTACCTTGTAATTGAGGGAAGGCTGCAAGGTATAGCCCAATCTTGTCAGATCCTGAAAGCTAAGTAAGGTCAGTACTTGGCTGGGAGACCACCAAGGAAGACTCTGCAGAGGAAGGTCTTGGAAAACCACCTCCGCTTCTCCCTTGCCTTGAAAGCCCCTTGCTGGGGTCGCCGTAAGTCAGTTGTGACGTGACGGCACTTTACGCATCTTGTAATCATGGTAATATGATTACAAATGACATAATAAAGGAATTCTGACAAGTAACTTTGCTGGCTGCAAAGTGAAAAGCAGTACTTAGCCCCTCCCCCAATTCCCCCAAGGAACAATAACTGTTAACCAATGATTCCTAACTGCCCCAAGGGAACAGAAAGTAATTAATTAGAATGAAAACAGAAGAAGAAAAGGAACATTTCAAGGAGAAGTGAAAAATATTGCTAAAAAGGATTTACTTTGAAGTAGATATATAGTAGGATCTGGCAACATATTTTTATGGTGAATATGATGTTTTAGAACTGCCACATGAAACCTGTTGGCAGCTGAATGCATAAAAGGGACCCGTCACAAATGGGTCCTAGAATGGAACCACCAGTCATCAGATTGCAAAAACAACTTATTGCTAGTTGCGTATGTAGTACCAACTAATCATCTCAGAACTTCTCAGTTAATACAAAATATTATTGTATTGTCGAAGGCTTTCACAGCCGGAGAACGATGGTTGTTGTGGGTTTTCCACAGCAATACAGCCCGGAAAACCCACAACAACCAACAAAATATTATTCTTTAGACTAGCTCTGTAAGAAATTTCTAAGCAACCATTAACACTCCTTATAGAAAGAGGCCTGAGAGATCACAACCCTGCTTAAGTAATCACAGGAAAGCAAAAAAGTACCCCAACTGGAACCATATCAGTAACAGTCTTGCTCCTGATGCGCTCGGTTTGTACACGCAGCCAGGTTTTTTAAAAAGATGAAAGTGCAATCAACACATGCAATCCCTTACTTTTGCTGAGATGAGATCTTTCTTTAAAAAACAAGATTATCAATTGACTGCTTCAAATGCATTGTAAAGGGAGGCTCTGGTAGTATGGTTAGAACTCTGGTCTTCTGTATAGTTTATGGATTCTGGAAACAATTGTGCAAAATATAAATGAAGTAATTCTCACTAGTCTTTACGAAACCCAACTGGAAAATGAGCAGGGCTGGACTGAGAATACTATGGAAACAGTGTATTAGTATGAGCAAACATTTGCTCACTGGGCCTTTTGTCTCATACCTAGTGAGTGAGATGTCAAAGTTATTTAGAGTTTGTCACTTAGGTTCATAGATGATATCTTGATCAGTACAGTTTAGTGAGGCTACACCTGAGCAGGAGTTGATCTCATTTCTTTGTACCTACTCTTCAATCAACCATTCAATGTATTTTGTAGCCCATCCCCAGATAATAGGACTCATGGCATGTTAGAGGCTAAATGATAGGCTGTTGCCACAAGAATTAGTTAGGAACAATTCCCCAGAAAGTTCTGCTCAAGCTCCATGGGACTGAGTGGGAGCTATAAGACAACACCACTTTCTGTGGTGCAGGTTACTGTGTTTCAGTTCTCCTGCACAGCTCCCATCCATTTCAATGCCAAAGAACTTCATAGGGGATCATGCTCATTATATCCATGGTACTATATTTTCCTCCATCATTTAAAGAATCATTCTACCAAGCAGGGCTTTTTTTCTGGGAAAAGTGGTGGTGGAACTCAGTGGGTTGCCCTCAGAGAAAATGGTCACATGGCTGGTGGCCCCGCCCCCTGATTTTCAGACAGAGGGGAGTTTAGATTGCCCTCTGCACTGTATGGCACAGAGGTCAATCTAAACTCCCCTCTGTCTGGAGATCAGGGGGCGGGCCCACCAGCCATGTGACCATTTTCAAGAGGTTCCAGAACTCCGTTCCCCTGCGTTCCCCCTGAAAAAAAGCCCTGCTACCAAGTTTCATTTAAAAGCTTCGTTCTACCAAGTAACTTATTTTTGCTTTGATTTACAGCTAGGAGAAAATGGAAAGACCAAAGCAGTTGGAGAACTTGATTTGCTGTTTGACTACTTGGAAAGTGCATGCACTGAAGTGCTGAAGAAAATTAGCACCAATAAGAGAAGCAGCAATGAGAACTGAATTAATTATTAGAATTACTGGTGCTCTCTCCAAACTATGGCCGTTATGGGAAAATACCAAATATTGATATTTATTTAACTTTACAACATTTTTTATTTTTCAACAATTTTTTGATTTAACAAATTTATCAACAGTAAACAAAAGTAAACAAGTTTTAACAGTACAGGTAAATTGGTAAAACAAAAACAGAGAGAGAGAGAGAGAGAGAGAGAGAGAGAGATTTGAAGTGCCTACATGTAGCCTACAATAAAACGTACATATTTGGAGAACCAAAAGTTTCACACTATTAAGGTTACAATAAGAAAGGGTCTATTGGATATTTTTTGCTGGGACCAATGTCTTCTGTAATCAAATGATCTAGTACTGGAAGCCAGTCTTCCCAAAAGTCTGATTGTATCATTGGCGATTCAGAACAACAGATTTGATATGTTACCTTCTCCATGTAATACTGGTCCCAAACTTTGTTAAACCACAGGGGTAGTGTAGGGGGTCTAGGGTCCTTCCACCTCAAAGCGATGGCTGTTTTAGCTGCAGCTAAAAGCATAGCCACCCTTTTCCTTATAATAGTGGGTATATCATAGCTTGACCATAAGTTAAGTAAAATTGTTTCAGGTTTAAAAGGAACTATAATACCCAACATTTGTTTGATAACAGTTGTTACATCGGACCAAAATTTGCTTATCAAAGGACATGTCCACCAACAGTGAATAAAGGACCCCACCTCACCACATCCTTTCCAACATTTGGGCGATATTATTTTATTGGCATAGTTAAGCTTCTGAGGAGTGATATACCAACGTGTCAAAAGTTTTTGAGATTGTGACTTTACAGAAATTAAATTAGTCTTAAATATCGGGGAGTTCCAAATGCTTGACCACTGTGCCTCAGAAAATTTAATACCGCAGTATGTTTCCCAAGCCAGTTGGTATGAATAAGGCTTGCTTTTTTGGGCTTTCAACATTATTTTGTAAATCTTTGATAGAAGACCCTTACTTCCACTGCCACCTGATTTCAGTATTTCTTCAAATTCAGTTATCTCACGCTTTAGGGAGCTTTGTATCTCAGGAGCAGCTACAAGGTGTTGAACCTGCAGGTATTGGAGCCAAGAAATCTTGGCTTGCAACCGTGCTTCAATCAGTTGTTTAGATAAGAGCTGCCCTCTTGAGGTTATATTGACAAACGTCGTAAGCTGTTTAGATTTCCATTCTGCAAAGGAGTCTTTACTGAGGGCAGGTATAAACCACTTTTGTCCTGTAAAACATGAAAAAGGAGAAAAGGACGGTGCTACTGAAGCCCTATTTTTGTCCCAAATCCCTAGTGCCGGAGCTAAAAGTAAGTGGTTTTTAATTGCCTTGGGACGTTCAGGTGCTGAGTTCCAAATAGTTTCCTGCATTGTTTTGGGTAGTGTGTAGTGCTGTTCAATAGCTTTCCAGTCAGCCTTAAAGTCAGACTGCAACATAAGGACCAGGTAAGTAAGTTGGGTAGCCTCATAATACAATCTAATATCAGGCATTCCTAACCCACCCTGTTTGGTGTGACTTCTCAGGGTAACAAAACTAATCCTAGGCTTTTTTCCTGCCCAAATAAATTTATTCAGCAGTTTCTGCCATCTTTCTAAGGTGTGTGGTTTAATAAAGATGGGTAGTGCTCGAAAATAAAATAGTATCTGTGGGAGTATTAAAGTTTTTATTAAGTTGATTTTTTCTAGCCAAGTTAGTTGTAGCCTTTTCCAGCTACTTAATGTTCTAGATAAAGAAATATAGAGCTCATTGAAATTCAAGTCCCATATTTCATTCAAATTTAATGGTATTTTTACACCAAGATAGGACCAATTGGATTTAATCCACTTATATTTGTAGTTTGTTTTAATGAACTGGGTAGTGTCTTGCTGTAAATTCATGGGGTATAGTTCAGACTTTAGGTGATTAATGGCCAAACCGGAGACCAATTT
Source organism: Eublepharis macularius (assembly GCF_028583425.1). Classification (NCBI taxonomy): domain Eukaryota; kingdom Metazoa; phylum Chordata; class Lepidosauria; order Squamata; family Eublepharidae; genus Eublepharis; species Eublepharis macularius. The sequence goes on from NC_072798.1 coordinate 63,890,360, forward strand.
GAAGTCTGTTAAGCATTTTTCCACAGCTGGTAATGAGCTACTAGGGTCTGTTAAATACAACACTAGATCGTCTGCAAAGAGGCTAGTCTTATAGGTTTGTTTTCCAATCGTGATTCCTTTTATGTTGGGGTGTAATCTTATTGATGTTGCTAAGGGTTCTATGGCTAAGGCAAATAAAATAGGGGAAAGGGGGCAACCTTGTCTGGTACCTCTTCTAATTTGAAATTCTGATGAATAAGTACCATTGGCTCTTACTATGGCTTTAGGAGAGTCGTAAAGTGCTCTGATAGCTTGTAAAAAATATCTGCCAAATCCCATGTGCTCAAGTAAGCCTAATAAGTAAGGGACCTCCACCCTATCAAACGCTTTCTCCACGTCCAACGATAGTAGAAAAGCTGGTAGCTTTTTTAGGGTGCAATGGTTAATTAAATCTATGGTTTTTCTTATATTGTCAAAGAGATTTGATATTTATTTAACTTTTAAAGAGAACGCACAAACACATCTTTTTGTTTAGCAAAGTGGTCACGAACTTTTTTTTGATATTACAGATGGTAAAAGGATTTAGGCTACAGTTCTCAAACCACTTTATCTGGAACAGTGGATTTGACTGGCATACTTCTTAAATGAATGTGTGACAAATACATTTACTTGAAAGTAAGGGCCAGCGTAAATATGCAGGCTCTCTCATTGGGATCATTCATAAAATGTGTAAAACAAACTCTTCCTTTCCATTCTTACAAAGAAATATGACAAGGGAGTGGGGTGAGGAAAAGATGTTTTAAGAAAGTCTTGCAAATGGGGACCTTTGAATTTTCAGCTCTGCTAGGCTTGCATAGAGATGCTCTTTGTATGAACTGATGCATCCACCTGAGTGGTCTAGATACAGGCACCTCAGTTCCTGTCAGGGCTTTTTTTCAGCAGGAACGTGGTGGAACAGAGTTCCGGAACCTCTTGAAAATGGTCACATGGCTGGTGGCCCTGCCGCCTGATCTCCAGACAGGGCAATCTCAACTCCCCTGTGTCTGGAGATTGCCCAGGGCAATCTCAACTCCCCTCTGTCTGGAGATCAGGCGGTGGGGCCACCAGCCAGGTGACCGTTTTCTCCGAGGGAAACCCATTGAATTCCACCACCTCTTTTCCCAGAAAAAAAGCCCTGGTTCCTGTGATGACAGCAGCAAGTCACTGCCATCGCAGGAATTGGGTGTTTCAGATAAACTATATGGCCCATTCAGACAAGGCCTCCATTTGAAATTGAAAGCCCTGCATTGACCTGAAGAGCATGCATAAGGCCTACTACTGAATAAGCTGGAAGTAGCATCAACTTCAGTGGAACTCACTTCCAAGTAAATGAGTTTAACAAAAGGATGCCGAGTATGAATTATGTGACCAAAACAGCAAGAATTTTTTTAATAGAATCTATGCAGAGTCATAGATTTTCTGATAGCAACATAATCATATATGATCAAGTTACAAGGTATCTAGAGGAACATGAAAGGAAGTTTTGCTGCTTCTGTTTACTTGTCTCCAGAGACCAACTATATTATGTTATTTTAGAAAACATTGTATCCAGTGCTACAATTTAGTGATAATTTATTTACATTATTTACATCGTGATCATAATTTATATATGTGATGATTTATTTATAAAATTTATTCTAGGAGGCTTTCATTATTTAAATTAAAGATGGTTTACTGTTGTAATAATATGCATACTAAATTAATGGAGCCTACATTTTATTTATTACAATAAATACATTTGTTTTAGAATATGGCACTTTCACATTTATGCATATTCATAAAAAATAAACTCAGAAATATATGCGTGTCATCAAGAGTTTACTATGTGCAGTTTTCTGACTTTGATTTCTCTAGGTGTAAACATAATATCGGGCAATATTCGTATGTTAGTAATCAAACCATATTCCATCAGCTTCTCACTGCCATCTTTCTCTGTATATACTGATTTGACATGTTTTCAATTAGAGTTGTCACTTTCAGCTCCACATTTTCCTGGTACCAGCTTTGAAACTGCTGTAACCATGTTTCAGGTGTGTGTGTGTGGAGGGGGCTGCTCCAGTTTAAAGATGAAAGCCCTAGGAACTACATATTTTGTGCTTAGAATGCATAGAAATTTAGGACCATCTTCAGAAATTCCTGGCAATTTGGGGTGGTTCCTCTGAAAGGTGTTGGGCGGGAGCTGAGTGGTGACCATAGAGTCCAAAGCTGCCATTTTCTCCAGAGGAACTCACATCTGTAGTCTGTAAGTTAGAAACTGGCAACACTAAGATGCTGTATGGAAGTGAATTTTTTTAAAAGCTGCAGTTGGAGAGGGAAGGGGACTCAAAAGCTCCATGTGAAAGGTACCTTTGTTGGCATTAGTGAGATAGATCAAAAGGAGAGTGATCTGCAAGAAAGATATACTTTGCTTCCTCCAGATACATTTCCCAATGGCAAATGGGAGACTGTCTTCTAACAATTCCGGACCACTGAGGCAATCACTCATTTCCTAAGAAGAGGGGTGACCATCATTCCCGTCAGCAATGGCCTTCTTTAGACAGAATGTGGGCTTCAACAGATACCTAACCATGCCAACCACTGATAACAACCTTGGGGAGCAGATTGGTTAAGGAAGTATTTTTCTGTCACCACAAGATATTTCTGCTTGTGAACCTAGCTCTGTATCTCCAAAAAGCCACTACGCTTCAGCAGACTGGATGAGACTAAGGGGGAAATAAAAGCTTATACAGCACAGCAGACTCATATAAATGCCACCATACAATCATAAACATTGACAATGTTTAATGCTTTGTCATAAACATCCCTCAAAATATATTAACATCATACCAAAACAGCAAGGTTGCCTGCCTGCCCCTAGCTTCCACCCTCATCCACTTACCTGATTGGCAGAGGGAAAAGGGGGATGCAGGATGGAAAGCTGTCAGGAGATGTGAGTGTGCATATGCCCACATCTTTGACTCAGGACATCATTACTGGGGCAACCTGGAAGTGACAGGTCATGTCAGGCCCGATTCACTAAAAATCACCCTCCAAACTCTGTTTTGGGCTGATTTTTACTGAAATGATGTTGTTGGACACTTTGCACATAAGCACAGGTTGTCTCCTGTTGCCCCCTGGCCCCCCTACTCCCTCCCCCTGGTTTAAGATTAGGGAGCTTGGTAACTATGGCACATACAAAAATATACATACTATATAAATTAAATCCTGTGGATTGACTTTGTTAATGGTGGCACTTTTCTTCTGCTAGAAAAAGAGCCTCTTGCCTCTGAGAAAGGCACCTCATGCCAGAGGAGGGAGCCATTAATGGAATAGATTTATTGTATTCAGTCTGTGGATTCAATCTATGGCCCCCTCTAACCAGCTGAGTGACTCCTACTCCTTTGAAGACTCTAAGGAAGGGCCTGAGGAGACAAGGTAGGTGGCTGAGGAGAAACAAGGGGACTGGGCACTGCAGAGGCACCTACCAAATGTACCAGTGGCACCAAAGGCCACCCTGCCAGAGCCTGCATATGAAACTTTGCCACTAGCTCCGGAGATAACTGCCAAGTCTACATTGTCTATATGGTATTGTGTATATTGTACATTGTACTGTGTTTTAACTGGATGTGATCTGCTCTGAGCCTGCTTGTAGGGACAGTGGACTACAAATATAATAATAATAATAATAATAATAATAATAATAATAATACCCACCAATGGTGCCTCCTTACAGTGGTGGTGGGGCTTGTGTTGTCCAATGAGGCTGAGAGCTGTGCTGGTGGTAGTGCTGCTACCAGTAGGGTCACCCAAACCAGACAGGTCTCATCTGAGAAGCCAGACTAAGCACACCCAACAAACATCAATCATGATGAGAGAAAATAAACAGAAATCCATACTGGATCGGTTGTCACCCGGGTCAACAAGGACCACGGCAGGTGCTATGGCTCCTGGACACCTGTTGACAAATGGGCTACGGGGCTCAGTAGATTCAGTTGAGGAACCAGGACAAACTGCTGAAGTGCTACTGGAACAAAGTTAGCGCCAAACTTTGACAACTGCTGAAAATCAAGAAATAATGAAATGTTATTATAATGCAAATCCATCTGCCCGTGGTTTCCAGAAAAAAATGATGCAAATTTGGAAAGAAAATCACTCACAATGTGGTATAACAGAGCAAAGAATAACGGATCAAAGAGGGTTCATTATTCGAAATAAAATTTTCACAGAACTGGAATTGCAAGAATTGGAGAAACTGGCAAAAAAAGAAACAACAAAAAATAATGACCAAAGAAGGCTGAATATTATGGCTGAACCGATTAAAGCCACAGTGGAAGAACATGCTCTACCTGAAATACAAGCTATGGATCAGCCTGATAATAATGTTTTGAATGAACAGCAAAGAGTCCTGAAAGAAAAAATTTTGAGTCATGTCAGCCAAGGCAATGAACAACAAAGATTGCCTATAATTTGCCAAATACAAAGAAAACAAGTGAAAACTTTACTGAATATAGTTAATGACATCATTGATACAATTCCAACCAACACATTAAAAGAAACAAATCAACTCATGTATAGTACAGCGGCTATAATAACAGCAAGAGCTTGGCTACAAACTGCCAAAAAAGAAAAAGCCTGGCATACCAAAATGGAAAATCCGACTGGAAAAGAAGATTAATAAACTACATGGAGATATCAGTAACCTGAAATACCTGAAAGATGGAAAATTGAAAAATGAGAGGATAAAAGATGGACTATGCTGAATGTATGATTTGGAAAGCAAAACAATTGCTGAAAGCATAGAATTAAAACAACAGGTAACAGCAACAGCAAAGAAAATAGAAAGATATGATGGGTGAATAAAGCAATATAAAGAAAATTTGCAATTTCAAAGCAATCAGTGATTATTCTCTAAGTCACTGGGAGAAAATATGCAGAAGAACATCATACCATGTAAAGAAGATGCCCTGAAATTTTGGCAAGAAATTTGGGGAAGCCCAGTAGAGCATAACAGAAATGCCCCATGGATTAAAGACATTAGTAAAGAATTTAAAGGGAAATGGATGAATGATATGGTAATAACAATTGAAATGGTTGCCAGACAAGCAAAGAATGTGAAGAACTGGAATTAGTGCAACTGGAGTGCACCTGCTGAAGCATCTAACAAGTTTTCGTCAACGTATGGCAGTGCAATTCAATGAAATGCTTCAAAATTCTACCAGTGAAGGCTGCACATTTCTGATTGTGAAGGATGAAGGAAAGGGCAATGAGCCTGGCAATTACTGCCCAATCACATGGCTTCCAACAACATTCAATCTTTTCACAAGTATATTGGCAACATTGGTATATGATTATTGAATGGAAAACAATATGTACCCTATTGAACAGAAGGGCAATTTTAAAAGTCAAAAGGCACTAAAGATCAACTGCTAATAGATAAAATGGTACTGAAAAATTCAAGAAGAGAGACGAATTTGAATATGGCATGGATTGACTACAAAAAAACATTTGATTCACTGCGACATAGTTGGATTAATACCTGCCTGGAAATTTTTAGAATTAGTGAAAACATCACTCTGTTCCTTAAGGAAAATATACGTAAATGGAAAACCACGCTAACGGCCTATGGTGAAGAAATTGGGGAAGTTTGTATCAAAAGAGGTATATTTCAAGGGGACTCCTTGTCGCCTTTATTAGTCAACATCTCATTAATCCCCTTGACAATGGCCCTAGAGAAAACAAAAATAGGTTATTATATTTCTGACCAGGCTGGGAAAATAAATCATCTCCTGTGCATGGATGATTTGAAATTCTATGCAAAAAGTCCCACTGAACTTGAATCATTGCTTAATACAAATGAAAATTATAACTATCTTGGAATATTAGAATTAGATAACATCCTGCATGTGAAAATAAAAGATCTGACTCAGAAAGAATATATCTAGAGAGTATGAAAAATTCTGAAGTCAAAATTAAATGGTGGAAATACAATCAAGGCCATAAATACATGGGCAATCCCAGTAATCAGATATCCAGCTGGAATAATAGATTAGACACAAAGCGATTCAGAAAAATTGGATTGAAAAACATGAAAACTAATGAACATACATCACTCTTACACCCAAAAAGTGACGCTGACAGGCTATATTTACCGCGAAAAATTGGTGGAAGAGGACTATTACAAGTACATCAGGTAGTAGTTGAAGAAAAGAGAGGCCTGAATGATTACATCAGTAGAAGTACAGAAAAATTACTTCAGGCTGTGAAAACAGAGAACCTATTAAAAACAACCGAAACAAAGGCTGAATACAAGAAGAAACAGTTTGAGAATAGATTAAATGGCTGGAGGAACAAACCCTTACATGGGCAACATCTAAAAAATATTGAAGGAAAAAGTGACAACAGCCTAACTTGGGCATGGTTGAAGATGGGTACAATCAAGAAAGAAACTGAAGGTCTGATCTTCGCAGCACAAGAACAAGAACATTGCAAACGAATGTTATGAAAGCCAAAATTCAGAAAATCAGTGAAACTCCAAAATGTCAACTTTGCCAGGAAAAAGATGAAACTGTGTCCCACCTTATCTCTGAATGCAGCAAAATTGCTCAGATGGACTACAAAGCTAGACATGACAAGGTTGCAAAGCTGATTCATTAGTCATTGTGTAAAAAGTATAACTTGCCAGTATTGTTGTAAAAATAGGTACCTTGAATGTCCCTCTGGCTAATCTTGATAAGAGACACAAACTCCCGGAGTTCTGTAGAGGAAGCAATCTAAAATTGTTTATTAAACAATGGAGGAGCAATTACACAGGGAGTAGAAGGTCTTCTTGTGTCCAAAGCTCATCAGAGCTACAATAGCAGTACAAAGCAATTAATACCTTTTGGTTAATTATAATATTTGTTATCTTATTGGTTCACAGAGTACAGTGATCCCTCATTGGCAGAGAAGGGGGACCACCTATCATGATACAAGTGTCTAGGAGTATTTTGATTGGAAGAAGCATCTTAGGTCAGCAGCATAATTACAGAAATTGCAAGATTGCAATTTCTTATCTGTCCTTGGTGTTATCTCTGGAAGGAACATCTTCCTTCCTTTCTCACACATCTCTTCTTATGGGCTTATTCCTGCCCACTCCTTTGGCCAATGTAACTTTTAACACCGGCACCCCAGAGTCACTTCTTGCAACCTTGGGGGCTTTCAAGTGAGCTGAGTTCCGTGGGTAGAAAGCTATTGGAATGTGCTTGTGGTTACAGCCCCTGGCCCCAGTTTTGCAGTTTCTCTCTCTCAGCCTTGAGAGAGATGTTTCTAATCCTAGCTTGCTTTTATTGCAACATTTTGCATAGACAGTTCTACAAAAGGGATTTCTGTATCAAATAAGGCACGGGTGTCAGGAGTCAAACAGGTGCTCATTAAGCTTATTGAGCACAATCTACTGATAGCAAGTGTCACAGCGCTTTGATCTTACATTTCACAGTGATTTACATACATTCTTCTTTGGTCTTTTGTTTCAAGTTTCATTTTCTTGCAAGTTGCAATGTACAAGTTCTACATTTGCTCCTGAGAGTAATAAAAGTGCATAATACTGAAAGTCATAGAAAAAGTATATAAATTCTCTTTCATTAAATCCATTTCCCACAATATCAAAGAATTCATGGGAACATCTGGTGGAAAAGGTGCTAGAAAATGAACAAGTCAGATCTTGTGGGATTTCAGAATGCAAATTGATCGGCACCTTGAACATAATACACCAGACATAACAGTCGTGGAAAATTGAAAGTCTGGATAATCGACACTGCAATTCCTGGGGATGCCAGAGTCGAAGAAAAAGAACAAGAAAAAATTATTAAATATAGAGATCTGGCAATAGAAACCACCCAACTATTGAAGAAGAATGCAACAGTCCTCATTATCAATGGGGCACTTGGAACCATCTTGAAAAACTTTGCAATTCATATGGGAAAACTGCAGCTTTCTGACATAACACCTACAGAACTGCAAAAGATGGCGCTACTTGGAACAGCGTAAATATTACGCCGATATCTGGTTGATACTTAGGTCTCTGGTAGAAATGTGTATAAGCTTAGCAAGGCCAATCAATAATTACTTGTGACCTCTGCTTATTGTTGATTTTGTTTTGGATAATAACAACAACAACAACAACAACAACAACAATAGGCTACTCAGTAGGACTTGGAACTTGGCTTTGTAGCTTCCTCAGATCCTCTCCCACTCTGCAGGAATGGTGGCAGCAGAAGCCCTGGCTGAGGGGAGGTGAATTGCTAGACTGGCTGCACTCCACCCGATTGTAGAACTAGACAGAGCACAGATGGTGCTGCTTCCTTGCAAGATCCAGGCCAGAGCCCAGTGCAGCCTCAGGACTCTAGCAAGACAGCTGGTATCAATTACCTCTCAGACTACTTAGGCTGAGGTAGGGTTGCCAACTTTTTCTTGGGAAATTCCTGGTGATTTTGGGACTAGAGCCTGAGAAGGGTGGTGTTTGGTGAAGAGAAGGACCTTAGAAGGGATAATGCCATAGAGTCCACCCTCCAAATCATCTATTTTCTCCAGGAGGACTGAATTCTGTAGTCTGGAGATCAATTGTAATTCTGGGAGATCTCCAGGTTCTGCCTGGAGGTTGACAACCCTAGGCTGAACCCTGGGAGGCCAGCCTTGCTAAATCAACCTATTCACCAGGTATAAGTCCTGTGGGCCAACTCCACACTCAAGTTTCAGCCTCCATCCCAAGACTTACCAGCCCAAGCCCAAAGAATAAATCTGCTGTTAACTTTAAGTAGCCCTTCATTTTAAAGGAAGCGTGGGCCTCTGCTTTTCCTTTACTTAAACTTGGGCTGGGTAATAAACCAACTATATATACGTGCTTGAAGTGTGGGACAAAAGGAATTCTAAGTTACACTCAAATGCACGCTACTAAAGGCTTGCCAGCCCCAGTAAACAACCTTGTCAGTTTTGGAGGTAAAATTTACCTCACAGTGGGGGAGGAGTGGGGACAGTCAGTACAGGCCAGAGTCAGGCCTTACACATTTTACAGCTTTGGAATATTCAACTGGAAAACTTTAAAAAACCCTCCTGACTTCCAATTGTGTATACCAAAGCTGGAACATGTACTCATTGTCCTGTTCACACAAAACAAAACAGATACCATGCATATTGAGAAGATGATACACACTAAGCTCTCCTCAGTATGAGATACGGCTGCCAATCCCCCACCCCTGTTCCCACCTCCTCCCCCCTGCCCCCACTTACCTGGCCAGTGGGGGGGTGCCCCCAGGGCACCCCCCAGTGGTGCGGTGCAGCCCTGTGCCCCACAACAGGCCCATTTCAGGCCGAATTGGGCCCGCGGAGGGTTATTCAGTCATTCGGTGAGCACGGAAGCGTATGCTGGGCTGCCCTTTGACCCTCCTGATGATGTCACTTCCCGGAAGTGATGTCATCATGCAAGCACACGCATGCACACATAGCATGCATGCAAGAAAGAAACCACAGAGGGTGAGTGCCAGGATCCCAGCCCCCCCCCGGGGGACTCAAGGGACCTGGCAACCCTAGTATGAGGTAGGAGCTCAGTATGATACATGAAGTAGGAGCACCAAGATCCTAATGACTAGAAATACAGTGTCATACATACTGCTGTTGACATTGCTATTCAACCTGATATCACCAGGTCCCACCCCATGATGTTACTGGACCCCTGCTCATGACATCATTAGGCCTTTCCCAATGAGTCTAAGAATTTAGGATGATATGCACCTTGCAGCTCTTCCCTCAGTGTACTTATGCCCCTTCTCCATAACTTTTCTGAGTATCCAGCTCCTCGTCCTTCCCGAGATCTGTGGATAAAGAACAGCCAGCTAAAAAATGGAAACTCTTCTCAATCATTCCTACCACAACCAAATTGTCGGTATTTTCTTAGAGCTTTAATAACTACTTACCTGCTGTCATGATATGAAATAAATGTGAAATCCAGGACCCATTAACATGCTCAGACTTATGCAAGTAGTCTTACTGGCAATGGAGCAAACTACGTTCATTAGCACAAGTCTCTGTTCTGTTGCAGTTGGGGGGCCTAGCCCAGCATTATTACAGCGCTTAGTGTTAGAAATAGGAGGTTTTGTACCGTTGTCATGCTCATTTTTAAATAAGTGTTAGTACATCTGAAACTGCATAGAAGTGTGGGATAGTGTGTGGTGACTGATAAGCTGTTGCACTTGTAGCTTTGAAAGTACCTTGCAAACTATTGCATTCTAACAGTTGCTTTAGAAAGTTCAAATGCACGAGTCATGTAGTGTTAGTGGTAACAGTGGCAGACTACTGTCTGGGAAACTTGGGATCAAATCTCCATTTTTCAAGGAAGCTTAATGGGCAGCCTTGGGCAAGTCATTCTTTCTGTCAGATGAACCTTCCATGCAGGGTTGTCGTGATGCTAAAACAGGGGAGGGAGAACCATGTATGCTGCCCTGAGCTTTTCAGAGGAAGGGCAGAGGGAAAATGTATTAGATCAACAGTTGTCAAACTTCAGCAATCTGGATACCCTTCATTTTAATTAAAAATGTTAATGGATCCCTAAACCCCCTCATCCTCCTTCACTGGCACTACCATATACCAGACAGCCCCCTTTCAAAAGGCATGGCGAGCAGTGCATGAACCATGGAGGCTTCCAACCTCTCATGTCCTCAAAAGAATACGGTGAAAACCACATCAAGTTTAAGAAAAATATTTGTATTGTCTGAATATGGTATACCTGATACCTCAGCCAGTTCTGGACCTGCCTTCTGAGATTTGGCTTTGTAGACCAAAGGGCTCAGAGATCTCCATTCTTTCTTCTATTTGACAAAGGGAGCTTGACCGTCAAAAGCTTATACCCTGGAAATCTTGTTGGTATTTAAGGTGCCACTGGACTCAAATACTGTGCTACTACTGCAGACCAATGTGGTTACCCATCTGAAACTGAATATTCTCTTGAATCTCGTGATTATCATGAATACTTATGTCATGATTTCCCTTATTGCAGGCACAGAAATATCAAGCTGACAACTCTGGAACTAGACTCTACAACTACAAACAGTTACACTCTCAATATGTGCCCTAGGGGCACCCACCAATATGTTTCCTGGCACTCGCTTTTCCTCCATTGCATCTGTTCCTCAAAGCAAAGACCCAGATCCTGGCTTTCTTCCATTTAATTGGAGTAGGATGTACTTCAGACATATCCAGGAGGCATTACTTTTGCGTTGAAGGCTTTCACGGCCAGAGAACGATGGTTGTTGTGGATTTTCCAGGCTGTATCACCGTGGTCTTGGCATTGTAGTTCCTGACATTTCGCCAGCAGCTGTGGCTGGCATCTTCAGAGGTGTAGCACCGAAAGACAGAAATCTCTCGGTGTCAAACATTATCTCAGTGTTTGACACTGAGAGATTTCTGTCTTTCGGTTCTACACCTCTGAAGATACCAGTCACAGCTGCTGGCGAAACGTCAGGAACTACAATGCCAAGACCACAGAGATACAGCCCGGAAAATCCACAACAAACATCATTACTTTTGTGTCTGTAGGGAACACCCATTTGGGAACAGTTTGGTGAACTTTCTGACGTTTTGTGGAACTTCCCAATATTTTGAGATTGGACTGAGCCCCCATGACAGCCATTTTTATTATTGCACCCATTACCTGTTATTAAGATGCCAAAAGTGCCCACAGCTACAACAAATTTGGGGGCCCAGTGTAAAGCTACATCCTTTAAAACTCTGGAGGGCAGAAAATATCCCATTACGGTAGAAACTTATTGCATATATGCTTTCCTGCTTTACCTTCTTCTCTCCTTTTCATTTGAACAAGGATACTAGGCAATTTTTTCAAAAAAGCAGACACTGTGGCATACACTTCAGTTTCATGATGCAGACAATAAAGACCAATGTATGGAACAGAAATCCCACATCCTGCTGAGTAGGTGGCAGCATTAAAAAAAACCCTTCATTGTGACATTTGTGAAGTTCTCGAGTGACAATCTTCTCCACTCTGACATTTCTAAATTGTGTTTCAGCATCTGGAAGACTTTAGCTCATTTGAGCTAATTTACATACCTAGCATAAATTGGTAAAGTTTTTCCTGGACCATACCACTTAAGAATGCAAGTCTATTAAGAGGTTTGGACAGAGCTGCATGTTTGAATGCTTACTCAAAACAATAAACTCAAATTGTACTGCAAACATATTGTGGATAGGACAAGGCTGAAATCTTCTTTTTGTTTTACATGTAAAGGAAGATGTTTGGGTTATTTTTGTCCAGGATCTGAGGCTCAGCCCCCAGACTTACCAGGAGGAGGGGATGGGAGGCAGTTGGGGGACAGCCACCCAGCCACCTTAATGGGCACCCAAGGCCAGAACAGATCAACAACTGAAGGGAGGAAGGAGGCATCCCAGCCACAGGAGGGCAGAGAAGCACCCAAGCCATCCCAGGCACAGGAGGGCAGAGAAGCACCCAAGCCTCAGAGAGTCAGGCGAGGCAGGTGGAAGCCAGCTAGCCCCACCCTCCAGTGGGGGGCTGGGGGGCCAGGCAGGGAGAGTGAGGACCCCCAGGGGGCAGTAGACATGAGGGAGGAGGCACAGGAAGCAAGGGTAGTCAGCCAGCAGCCTTACCAATCAGGGAGGAGAGGCAGCCAAAGCAGCACAGAGCCATGCCCCAGCTTGCAGGCCAGCTAGAAGGCAGTAGCCTGGTCCAGGCGAAGCTGGGAGCAAAACAACCCCAGGTGGAGCTGCCTGAGGCACTCTACAGGAAAAGCTTGGCAGCCAGCCAAGAAGGCACAGGTGTGCCTGCCCCAAGCAGCCAGCTCAGTAGAGAAAGTTTGTCAGCCAGCCAAGGAGGAACAGGTGTGACTGCCTAGGGTAGCCTGCAGAGCAAACCCAGGTGCAGCTGCCTGAGTCAGCCAAGGCTGTGGCTAGAGTGCAGGAGGTGGGCGTGGCTGACAGGTGGAGCAGGGAATTTGTGAAGGGATAAAAGGAAAGTCCACCCACAGGACATGGTGGATTGTGTAGGAGTTTGGAGGAGTTTAGGAGAGCAGCAGAGAGGAGGTGGAGAAAACAAGAGGAAGAGGAAGAGGAAGAGGAAGAGGAAGAGGAAGAGGAAGAGGAAGAGGAAGAGGAAGAGGAAGAGGAAGTCTGGGGGATGGAAGGGGCCAGCTGTCATGGAAGGCAGCCGGGACTCTGTCAGGTTGAGCGGGCCTGTGAGAGGATTGAGATGGTACGAGGGTGAGGTATACCCCTCTCCTTCCACAGAGCAGGAGCCTGCATAATCCCTAATGGTGCCCCTGGTCCAAAGTCAGGCATGCCAGTGCCTCACCAGGTGATGACCAAGGCAGAGCCTGACAATTTTCTTTCATTCGTTTTCTGTGAATATTTAAATATGCTACCTGCCCCCCTTAAGTAATACCTGATAATCTTGCTGACTGTAGAAATTGTCAGAAAAAGAGGCAGATCAGATAAGAGAGAGATGTAATAGTCTGGTGGATTTAAAGGAGGAAGATGTAGTTCTTTTTTAATTTATTGAAAATATTTATCTATCCATCACATTATTATTATCCCATCCATTATCTCTCACTATGTGGACATTATGATTTCTTGATTGCACACAATCTTCTTGACAGTGTGTGTGTGTGTGTGTGTGTTTTCATTTCTGCTGCCGCACGCGCACACAATACTTCCACAAAGAGCAGTAGAAATGGGGAAATGTCTCCCCACTGCATGTGTGTGTGGGGGGAAGCTTGGGGGAAAGGCAGGCTCTCTCCCCCATAAGTAGAGTATTACCTTCAAGGAGGAAGCTGTGGCTGGAAAGAAAGCCTTGCTTTCCTTCTCTCATCAAATATCAGACTCACCATCTTTTGCTTTGTATAGAATGGAAATAAACCCATGGATCTGCTGGTATAGTCTGAGCTCTTGTTTGTTTGTTTATTTAAAACACTTACATCCTGCCCAACAGCCATAATCTTTCAAGGTGGTTCAATGCCATTCTCACTGATACGCTGTCGCTGACAGCACTTGATCTTCATTTGAACAAAATGGCAACATTTCAATGCAAACTTTTGTTCAAGTTAAATTGCTCTGTAGAAAAGGAATGGAAATAAGTCTTCATCATCTGTATCTTTATGAAAACCACATAACAAAGGCACAAAGGTATTATCTTTATAATCCCAACTCTCTGCATTTTCATCTCTCATCATTATTATTCATTAAACTTAATTTTATTAAAACAGTCCATAATATTGCAATCTCTCTTGCTATCTCCAACCATCCTTTACTGATTAAATTTGTATGGCATAAATGAGATGTCTTAATTCATTCTTTTTAAAACTCATTTGTCAGTTTAATAATGTGGCATAATAAGGTTGCTTTATCTTTCATGCTCTTGTGCCTTTCATTCAGCTTTTTATTAGTGAATAATAATAAATAAATGGAGGTCACATCTTGCAGGAGAGCATCCAAACACATAGTCCAGATTCCAATGGGCTATTTTAAGCAAAGAATCATTGCAATACTTTCTATTAGGACCAACCAAACTGACATAAAACATTGTGCAAAGCTCATCAGAACTTTTCACCAAGCAGGATGTTACAAAGTTTAAAAAGATTGGGGAGGGGAGAGCAAATTTTTCAGCTCATGATATTATGATGACCTGATCTTGCTGCCATCATTTGAGATCCTTAGCATTTTCTATTCCACTTTCACAACAGTGCTCTCAGAAAAAAAGTTCACAATTAATTGAGAAAATGTAAGAGGAAATTAAGCCCACCTTATTTAATTTATTTTCAGTTGTTTTATCCTGTCACTCCACACTCATAGGGCCATCAAGATGGCTAACAAATTAAAACAAAAAATAAAACATCATCTTAAATACCTTTAAAATCAACACACAAACACTTCATTAAAACAATTTAAAACCAAAGCTTTAAAAGAATGCAAAAGATAAAAACAACCATTAAAATATTGGCGGGGGGGGGGGAGGGATCATTGATGGGATGCCAAGTGAAACACTGGCAGAAGATGTCAACAGAAGGACAAAGATGACTCTCCCTGGGGAGTCAGTCCTAGTGTTTTGGTGCTACGGCTGAGAAAGCCTTCTCCTGGGTTGTCACCCACCTAATCTCAGAAGCCAGGGGCACCTGAAGCAGCACTTCCAAAGATGACTGTAATGGTTGGATGAGTTCATAAGGGAGTGGGTGGTACTTCAGGTATGTTGATCCCAAACCATATAAGGCTTTAAATGTCACCACCAGCATCTTGAACTGTGTCTGGAAAGAAGTTGGAAGCCAATGTAGATGATCTAGTACTGGGATGATATATTCCCTAGTAGAGATGGACATGGACTGGAAAATCGAACAAAATTTTGCACAGAGAGGGCCAGTTTGGCATTTGTGAACTGGTAGGTCTTGGGTCGTGGGTTCACCAGTCAGCTGGAGCAGGGGGAGCGCTTTAACATTTAAATCCTCCCTTGCGCCAGCTGACTGGTGGCCTGCTAGTCAGATGGAGCGGCGGGGGGGGGGTGGTTAGAGTGCTCCCAGTGCCACTAGCAAGCAGTGCCAAAGAGCACTTTTACATTAAATCCCTCCTTGCTCCAGCTAACTGGTGGCCTGTGGGGAGGTTAGAGTGCTCAGGTGATATTGTTGTGCCTTTGAATAAGCTATTTGTCCTAAATGGAATCCCAGTTTTGATAAAGGCTTACAGTCAAAATGAGGAGTAACCTGGGGCTACCTGTTAACAATAACAATAGCAGTCCAAAACTGAAGGCACTTTATAAAAGAAGCTCTAACAACAAAAAGTTCAAGACTGAAGGCAATTTGTTGAATTTGGAATTTACAATTATTATGGACTTGATTATTCTTTGTGTGTTGCTGTTAATATTGGATATAGAATGCTTTACATTTAATTGTAAATATTTTGTCAATGTGTCCTTAAATTGTTATAATTGTATATGTGTGTAGGAGAAATTGTATAAACAATCTGCATACTGGTGACAACCCAGTCCAAATCTCCAGATGACCTCACCCAGCAGTTTCATCTAGATGTTCAAAAAGATAAGGAACAAGATAGAACCTTGCAGAAATCCCCCAACACCACTCTTTAGTGGTTAGTCTTTAAGGTGCTAATGAACCCAAGTCTTGCTCTACTACAGGGAAAGGTAACATATTAACAGAATTCTTTTCCACAAAAAATTGCAGTGCCCTCCTCCTTCCCTTTCTTACATCAGACATTAGTAGGGATCCCATTCTCTGGTGGGGGGAGGGGATCCCCTACTTTCACTCTCCATCCCCGCCTCCACTTACCTGGCCAGCAGGGGGAAGAAGCCATGGAATGGGCCTTCTGGGAGTGCTCCCATGTTGGCATGATGACATCACTCCTGGGAGTGACATCATCATGCCCCCCCCGAAAGTGCTCCTGTGCTTTGCAGAGGGCTGATTTGAACCCCAAATGGACCTGTTTTGGCCCTTTTGAGGCCAAAATTGGCCTGCTGTGAAGTGTACGCTCTCTCTGCACCCTGCCCGATGAACGCTCTCTGTGCACCCTGCCTGATGACATCACTTCCCGGAAGTGACATCATCAGACTGGTGTGTGTGGGGGCCGCACACTTTGTGTGTACACGTGGAAAATCATGGGCCCAGCAAAAAGGTAAGTGACAGGTCCCCCTTCTTCTGCTGGGAGGCTAAGGGAACCTGATAACCCTAGACAACAGTGTCTCTAGTGGGACAATTCTG
The DNA here is from genome assembly GCF_028583425.1 of Eublepharis macularius. Classification (NCBI taxonomy): domain Eukaryota; kingdom Metazoa; phylum Chordata; class Lepidosauria; order Squamata; family Eublepharidae; genus Eublepharis; species Eublepharis macularius. The sequence goes on from NC_072798.1 coordinate 63,907,111, forward strand.
CTCCCGAACTGAGAAAAACTGTATTTTCTCCAGTCACCCAACCCACTCATGCTCTTGTTTGGGACTAATTGCCAGCAGTAGAGATTGATAACATACAGTTCAACTTTATACTGAAAAATTCTGATTCTCATTAAAAAAATTTTGCATGCAAGAATGCAGAAGGGTATTTTTTATCTGGTATGGAGTTCTTTTGATCCCATATATATATGAAAATCTTGGAATACTTTCAGGAACACTATAAATTAAGAGCAAACACCAAATGTGTTGGAACACTTATTACTGGAACAATATTAAACCTATGTAATGAAAATATTCCATACATAAAAATTTATAGGGAAATTTTTATTTTTAAAAATATTTAAACTTGTCAGTTTTATAGGTTTTCTTTTTTCAGTGTATCATTTCTCTGTGCAAGTAAATAAGTTCTGAGAAAGATGAAGTGGGTGGATGCTTTTCCTCTGCCTGAATTTGCAAGCCATAAACACTCCAGCCCTTACTAAGTTTTCTAGATCTGAGATAGAAACTTCAGACAGTGCCTGACCACAAAATGGTTGCCATCAGTTCTGCTGAGTCATGTGGAGAACTCTGCAGCGGTGGGTGGTCTGCATTTTATGGACTATGCAAAACATCCATGAAAGACACTTAAAGAGATTTTTATGATACTTCTATTCCTTGTTGCTCTTTGAGAAGAAATTCACCACATGGGACTTTTTTGCCGTTGTCTGTGTGTATGCAGTTTTTCTATGAGAAACACATAAGTCTGGAAATAGGTCAAGATGGGTAGCCATGTTAGTCTGTCTGTAGCAATGGAAAAGAGCAAGAGTCCAGTAGCACATATAAGACTAACAAAATTAGTGGAAGTCTGGAAGAAAGCAGCATCTTGGCATCTCAAAGACTACAACCTTGGACACAGGTAGGCCTCTGGGGAAGGATGTTCCATATTTTTACAGTGAAACCTTAAGGAGAGCTACTCCAGTCTAAGCCCACTGAAATCAATGGGCTTAGACTGGAGAAAGTCTATTTTGGATTTCTCCATCAGTTATTCAACATGCATTTTAATCTGCATACAGGTGATATAAATATTTGAACACTGACCATTTAGAAAATAAAGGTGTAGTGATTTCTAAATAATCTTTTTATACTGATTTTTCTTGAGAGGTATAATAACAATGTGCTTATATATTGCCCTTCCAGACAGATTAGTGCCTAATCAGAGCAGTGAACAAAGTCAGTGTTATTATTATCTCCACAATACAGCCAGGCAGCTGGGGCTAAGAGGAGTGGGTACCTGCAGACCTCATGGCTGTAGTGGGAGTCGAACCAGCAGAGTGCTAATTCATAGTCCAACCACTTAACCACTATGCTACAGCATGCAACTAATTAGCTGTTGACTAATTAAATTATGTTTTCTTTATTTAGCCACTAAATAAGGTAAAAGAAAAAATAAATTGCCTGCAATAGAAAATACTTTCATTTGGGGAAACTTGAACTCAGAGCCAAACTACATGAGACAAGTTACACGAGGCTATAGGAGTGTCTAGAATCATGTCTGCTCCTACCTGCCCGTGTCCATTTTACCCCAGGTGAACTCGTGTCCTGTAGCCCTAGTTCATGCACATATTGGGGAACTGGTGTAGTTGCAGTTGCGAGTGTCCATGGTCATAATCAGCAAGTCATCATTGCAGAGCATCAATTTTGGGCCAGCTTCCCTCTCCCCTCTTTTTGCACTTAGATCTGACTTACACCCAAATTGTTTTGCTTTTAATATGGCATGTTTTAAATTCTCCCATTTTCTAGTTGACACCACCGCTGCCCTACTCCTCCTTCCTGCATCTCCCCCCCCAATAACTTCTCCTCCTCGTTATGCAGTGTCTTTGGTTAGGATAAGGAGGAGGTGAGAAGAAAGATCGTGGTAACATAATTGAACATCTGAGCAAAAGTTCAGAAACATGCCTGATATATGAACCTGAAAAGGATGGGGTGGGGTGGGTGGGTACTTGTTCTCCAGTTTGGCTTGGCAATAAAGAGCAAATTGGGTAACATTTGGTCATTATTTCCAATGGGAAATGTGATTCAGGGCTTTCTCGGGGTCTGGGGGGGAATTTTAGGACCAAATTCTACCAAATTTTCTGGGAACCTACTCCTAGCTGTTCTCTAAAGATTACCCAAGTTTCATGAAGATTGGACTTTGGGGGGGCCACTTTATGGGCTATGGCTTAAAGGTCCCAGGTTCAATCCCTAGCATCTTCACTTTAAAAAGGACTAGGCCGTAGGTAAACCCCAAGAGCGGCTACCAGTCAGAAAATGCAAGACTGACCTTGCTGGACCAGTGGTCTTCCATATAAGACAGCTCCATATAAGGCACCATCCATAATAAGAATGACGCAAATAATCAATCAAGGTTTCCTGCAATTTCACTATCCTCCTTCAGCAATTCTTTAACATATTTGTTAAATATTCATCCCTCACCTTTTTTTCTTTCTAATTTCCCCATGCCAGAAGCAAGTATTAAAGAAGTCACCGTTGAGTTTGCTGATCAGAACAAACGGTGACTGCACAGCAGGGTAGTTTTAGGTGGGTAGCTGTGTTAGTCTGCAGTATAGCAGCAGGATTTGAGTCCACTGGCACCTTAGAGACCAATAAGATTTTCAGGGTGTAAGCTTTTGAAAGCCAGAGCTCTCTTCTTCAGACACACAGGGATATGGTTGAACGAAGGACATAGGGAGATTCACAGAGAAGAAGGTATGCAGGATATTGCACAAAGATATAAAATCAGAAAGTTACAGGTAGAATGGAGCCCTGTTGTTACCTGGTGCGCTATCATTAGGTAAGCAGGTAAAAACATTTAGGAGACTCTGGAACTTCATAGCATCTTCTATACAAGTAGTTTGGAGAATGCGGAGATTAGTTTTGGGTGACAACCCTACTGGTTTAGCACTGTAATACTGTGTAAGATGTTTGACTGGCATCTGAGAAGATTGTACTAAAACTTGCAGAGGAAAGATGATAAAGTCTTCTCAAAATAGTTGCATAAATAAGGTGAGTTTCTGTAAATGATGTAGGCAGAGTATTTTTGCAAAGTGCTGTTATCTTTATCTACTACTAATTGGTAAGCTGAGAGCTATATAAATGTATTAATTTCACCACATTATTAGCAATCCATGGATTTTTTTTTCAGTGGCAAATACATGAGCCTATCATTCATATGAAATCTAGAAACCTATCCATCCTATTTATTTATAGTTGAAAGAATGGCAAACAGAAATATGATTCCATTGACCAAAAGTAGTACATTGTCACATTAATTTGTGGTTCAGCATGCAATTAGCACAGGGTTTTTTATCCTACTGAAAAAAAGGTAGCCGAAACTCTGTAATGGCTCTTCTCGGAGAAATGACATTGATTGAACTGAATGTTTTGACAAGAGAAAAAGAGAGAAGGTGAATTTCACTTCCTTGCGATAACAATTGTCACAGTTCCACGCAATACAAATGTGTACAACTTGACCAAAACAAAAACACCAGTTTGTTGCAGAAATCTGACACAGTCATAGATGCAAGTCGAACTAGATACTTCTGTAATTTGACAGGAAGCAAGAAATGTACGTTTAAATGACAAGTTTATTTGTTCTTTCATGTAAGATACTTGTACTCTGCACACCCTAATAAATATTTGTACCATAATGTTATTAACATAACACAATACATAAAACAGCAAACAACTTTTAAAAGCAGCATATATAACATTATTTTCCAAATTTAAAATAATAGCAGCATCTCTAATGAACAAGGAGCAATCAAAATCATAATAAAAAAGCAGGATGTTCTTGGCAGGGCTGGATCAACGGGGGGGCAGGGGGGTAGTCTGCCTCCGGTGCTGCCAAAGAGGGGGCGTCAGGCGCAGTTGCCAGCCCCAGGACCGTGCTGCCAGCCTGGGAGTGCCCAGCGTGATGACATCACGGGAGTGATGTCATCACGCAGTGCCAGGAGCATGCGCGCTATGCGCGCGCACGCGTAGAGCCTGACTACAGTTGCCCTGGACACTGGCAACCGTAGATCCGGCCCTGGTTCTTGGCCAGCCAAAGAAAGCAAGATAGGAAAATCCAGTTATTCCTGGCCAAATAATAAAGGTTCTCATGTAAAACTTAATAAGTTTAGCACCTTGCAAGCTGCTGTGGGGAAGGCATTCAACAATCAAGATGTCACCGCAGAGAAGGTCCTATATCTGATCAGCATCTACATTACCTCTGAAGATGGGACAATTGAGCAGGGCCTCTGTAGTGGCTCAGCCTAATGAACAAGCTAAGATGAGAATCTTCACATATCCTGGTCCCAGGCCATTTACTTACACTTAGATCTGCCCAGCATGTCCATAGTTTGACAACAGTTATAACACACTAGTTATTAACCATGATTGCTGATGCCGAGGGCCAAAACAGACACTGTGCTATTTAGTGTAGTAGATACAGTGTTAACCTTGGACTGAGGGCAGGTGGATTAAAATACTGAATGACCTCTGGGATGGTCACTATCAGTTTCTTTATTGATTAAAAGCATTTCTATCCAACCTCTGTCCTGAGGAAATTGATGCAGGTTACTATAAAAACATATTAACAATTAATTTAAAACATATGAACCAAAATTAAAAGAAGACTAAATTAAAAGCAGTTTCACTTGACTTAGAAAGTTGATGTGAGGATAAAATGCACTCCCTTAGGTTTTCCCAAACTCTCTGGAAACAGGTTTTGAGAACAACGTGAATAAACAAAAGAGAATTTTAGAGGGGTCAAAAGACTGCACATAAAGGATGCCAAGGAGAAAGTAAAGAAGTGCGGTTTATGCAGTCATGATGAGAAGGGTTTTTATTTACTTTTAATTTTCTCCTAGAGTATACATGGGAAAACAATTTGTATGGAAAGAGCAACAAAAAAGAGCCCTGCTGTTTCTTCCTCATGGATCTCTTCTGAAAAAAACACACACATTTTGATTATGTATATGGGTTGTTCTCAGTTAAATTTTATCTTCTTCTTCTACTACTACTACTACTACTACTACTACTACTACTACTACTACTACTACTACAACATTTCTGATGTGATCCACTCTGAACCTGTTTTTCAGGGAGCACAGAATACGTTTAATAAAATAAATAAATAAATAAATAATAACAATTATATCTTATAATAGCTTTTAAAAACAGAAATATTATTTAGAAAAAAATATGCAAGGTGACACATGGTAGATGTTTATAAAATTATGCACAGGGTAGAGATAGTAGAGAAAAAGAACCTTTTCTCCCTGTCCCAAAATATTAGAACATGAGGGCATCCAATGAAGCCGACAGGCAGAAGATTCAGGACAGACAAAAGTAAATACTTCTTTACTCAACAAAGTGGAATTCACTGCCAAAGGATATGGCCACAGGCAGGGCTTTTTTTCCAGGAAAAGAGGTGGTGGAACTCAGTGGGTTGCCCTCAGAGAAAATGGTCACATGGCTGGTGGCCCCGCCCCCTGATCTCCAGACAGAGGGGAGGTTAGATTGCCCTCCGTGCCGCTGAGCAGCGCGGAGGGCAATCTAAACTCCCCTCTGTCTGGAGATCAGGGGGCGGGGCCACCAGCCATGTGACCATTTTCAAGAGGTTCCAGAACTGCGTTCCCCCTGAAAAAAAGCCCTGGCCACAGGCATAGACAGTTTTAAAGGGGATTACACATATTCATGGAGGATGAGTTTCTCAATGGCTGCTTGCCACGGTGACTAAAGAGAACTGCAATGTTCAGAGGTGGTAAACCCCTGAATACCAGTACCTGAAGGCAACATCATGGGAAGGTCTTAGGCTCCATGCTCCGTTGTTGGCCCTGAAAAGTAAATGGTTGGCTGCTGTATGAGACAGGATGCTGGACTAGATGGACCACTGGTCTGAGCCAGGAGGGCTTTTCTTATGTTCTTATAATTAATTTATCAGAAAATTGACATGTGTGCTGGATGGATTTCCAGGGACAGCCACCAGGATGATAATATTTTGTGAAGTGACTTCCCAGAATCTAGCAAACCAGAAATGTGTGGTTGACCAGTGGTACCTGTCAGAAAGACAATCAGTGAGGTGAGCATCTGTGTATATTGCAGGTAACTTAATAATTGCATAATAAAGGATGATTATTCAGTTCTTAGCAAGGATGTGTTGAATAATTTACAGTGGTTTTCTACTTTAGACTTAGCAGGTGGCTCCCAGCAGGTGGCAATGTGCACCCAGAGGTCAAAGAATCACACACAAGATTCTTGTTGAATTCACTAAAATGCCATTTAGACTGTGTTATTCCAGAAGCACATGGAACTAGTCATTGCACATTTTATGTATTCAGATGACTTAATTGTTTTTGGCTGCACTTTGACAGAACACATAACTCAACTAGGGAAGATTCTGAGATGATTACAGAGTGCTCTTTTACTAGTAAAGCCATTGAAATGTCATTTATTTAAATTCCTGGTTCAGTACTTAAGGCATATGATTTCCATACATGAAACAACAATAAATCCAGGGAAGCAGTGCTGCCTTGGCCAACTTTAAACAAAACAAAAACAAAAACAAAAAAGAGCAATTGTGACATTTTCTAGAGTAGGCATCATAACATAGGTACCTTTGAAGAAATGGAATATTAAATTAGTGAAGAGGTGAGTGATATTTGCATAGGCTGAACCCTGCCACAAACTTTTTAGAAATTGAAGTCACAGATGACTTTCTAGGAACTGAAGTTACAACTCAGTCTAGTGTCAGCTTTCCGTGACCTTCAAAAAGTCTTTATATGCCAGCAAAATGGTAGGTAGAACTAATGACATGCTACTAACATGAATATCGAAGACATGCTACTAACATGAATATTACAAATCTGGGGTAGAGGATCAGTGACAACTGTTACCAGGGGAATGAGGGTTTACATCCTTTTACACAGGGCTTTTTTTCAGCTGGAACGCAGTGGAACAGAGTTCTGGAACATCTTGAAAATGGTCACATGGCTGGTGGCCTCACCCCCTGATCTCCAGACAGAGGGGAGTTTAGATTGCCCTCTGTGCCATTTTCTCTGAGGGCAACCCACTGAGTTCCACCACCTCCTTTCCCAGAAAAAAAACCTGCTTTTATATGTGATTATCAAATAAAATGTTTCCTATTTTCATAGCTGGCCACTGTCGCCTCTGAAGAAATAATCTGCTCATTTAAGCTGCTACAGCAGTATGCAAAATTCTGCTGCATCTAGCTGTTATTCCATTGTTTCTGTCAGATGTTATTAAATTAAATTAACATTGGCAATGTAATAACATTCAATTTATATACCACCCTTCAGGACAACTTAATGCCCACTCAGAGTGGTATACAGATTGTGTTATTATTATCCTCACGACAATCACCCTGTGAGGTGGGTGGGGCTGAGAGAGATCTGAGAAACTGAAACTGACCCAAGGTCATGCAACTGGCTTCAAGTGGGGGAATATAGATGTTGTTGCAATCTTTGCCATGAATGAGTTCACTAGACAAACTAACTGTAAAACTCATTGAGGTTTACAACATAAATAAAAACAATCATAAAATGAATAAAAACAAAGTTTCTTTTATTCATTTTATGATTGTTTTTATTTATGTTGTAAACCTCCATGAGTTTCTACAGGGTAGAAAGGCTATTAATAAATGTTTAAGAAAATACATTCTGGTGAGCCTATCCTAGGATTAATTTGTTGATGTGGTAAAATGTTCCAATTGCCTTCCAAACTGGTTGGAGGCTGCACCAGTAGCGTTTGTTTTTTTACTGGAATGAATAATTTTATCAAACAGGGAGCCTGGTTATAGTGGATAGAATGAGGAGTGATGTAACCAAAAGGGAATTGTGAAACGTATCCTTTCCAGATATGCCTCAGACTACTATCATTATGGTGGGATGAATGAGTGCAAGGCTGAATATTCAGTTCAGTCACCAAATACACTTCTCTTAGTTTTATTAAAAGTTCACAGTGCTGCCATAACTAAGCTGGAGCCAATTTCTGAATGATGAGGGGAGGGGGGGCAGTTAAAGATGCAAACTACTATGATGGTAGGAAACTAGAACTCCCATGGCCCTTCGCAAAACCATGCACACACAAAAAACTATGCTCACCACACATATTGGCAACTATAATTAGAAATCATTAATGGGAACAGTGAACTGTAGGATCTACTTCAAAATGAATTAATTTTGGAAGACATGATAAATTTAATTTTGATTGCGGAAAAAAGAATTATGCCAAGGTAAATTTCCTTAGCACCACAATCCCAAGATGGGAATACTAACATGGGTTGATGATCTGGAGCTGACTTGGATGTAGCTGATTTGGAGTGCTCAAGATTAGCCTGAATCTGTGGAAGGAGGGGAAAAAAATCTTTTGCTTGCCTTTGGTAATAATTTGGACCTCCTAGATGGAACCAGTGGGATATACTTATCTATATTTTCCTTCTGATCTTCTGTGTTCATTGTTAGAGATGTTATAAACAATTATTTTAAACAATAGAAATAACAATCAAGCAACAGAAATAACTGGGAAATGAGATACCAGAGCATAAACTACTAGATTATTTCCAATTCAAATGACAGAACCATGCATTTTTCCATTCCACTAGATGGCAACCTTATACAATCCTTATAACTTTTCTAGTTGCCTCCAGGTACTTTCTAATTCTTAAGGTAAACATGAATCTTCCCTGTACTAAGTCAGACTACTTGTTCCAATGAACTTGTCTATTCAGCTTGTCTATTCTGTTTAGTAGTTGCTCAGATAGAGAGAGGTTTCTCCAGTTGCTCAGGCAGAGAGAGATCTTTCCTTACACTGGCTGTCTGAGACCTGTTAACTGGAGGAACCCATTATGCATGCAAAGACTATGCTCTAACATTTATCCAGGTGTCCATCTTTTTCTGTGCATGTACAGAAGCTAGATTCAATAGCAAGTTCCTTCTATAACTAATTGCAAACAAAGTCAATCTAGATAGAAATGCCTTAAAGGAATGAAGAGCAATCATATCAGCAAAGCTAATATCATCTTTTGGTTTCTATAGGACATAGTTTTGCTGGAAAATAGGGAATCTGAACTTTTAAAAATGTATCATATAAACACAAACATTTAAATGTACGTGTGTTCAAATTGGGGAGGGGTCATCATGACTCAGTGCTTTGCATGCAGAAGGCCACAACTTCAGTCCCTCACATCTCCAGTTAAGGTAGTTGGTGCTTGTAGGAAAGCTGCAGTTACCAATGTGCCTAGGCTTTGCGAGTCGTCCAGTGCACTCCCACCTACCAAAACTATTAGCAGAGTTCTCAAAATCACCTTTTAAGCCCTGTATTCTCAGACTGGAATCTGTATTGCTTCTTATTGGAAGCACTTTAGGGTTCCCAGTTCCAAGTTGGGAAATTCCTGGAAGTTCAGGGGATGACGCCTGGAGAAGGCAGGGTTTGTGGCGAGAAAGGACCTCAGCATGGTATAATTCCATAGAACCCACCATCCAAAGCAGCCATTTTCTCCAGAGGAACTGATCTCTGTGGCCTGGAGATCAGATGTAATTCCAGGAGATCTTCAGCCACCATCTGGAGGCTGGCAACCCTAACTGACTGACTTTCTTTTTCTGGCAAACAGCAGTAGGCGTGAGAATGAGCTTACTTCTCATTCCCTTCATGTCAGTACCCAAAGCAGCCTAGTCAGCCCTATTACCTTTCTTTCGACCTTTTTAGGCCACACAGATTTCTCCTGAATGAGGCATCCTATACGAGGCAAAATTAAGGCGCACACTCCTTTTTTGGACAGATTTAATCAGTTTTGCCAGTCCTGGTGTTCCAGGACCAATGCGTGAAGAACTCTGCAAGTTCCATGAGACTGTTAGGTTGTGCATGTTGACCATTTTGGAATTCACAGCTTCTGGGAGAACTAGCAAATAGCTATTGAAACAGTTACGGCAAGCAAAGGGGGGGGAATCATTCCTTTCCAGATGTATGTATTTAAAATATTTTTCCTTAAAAAACTTTAATGTATCTACCTTTTTACCCATGGGATCCCATAGCAGGGAAGTAAAACAGTAACATGAACTAACTTTTTTTTTTAATCGGAGGCTTCTCAAGGCATGACTGTCATTGTACTGTCTACCTGTCACAATCCCATTTTATTTCAGCCTTTTCCCTTTTCTATAATGAAGTCTCTCAGGCCAAATCAGGGTCATATGCTTCATCATTCACATCCTTCCCTGTACCTGTATTAGGATGTTCAGATGTGAGAAGTTAAATTCCTTGAATAGACAATTCTTCACAGGACAGATTTATTATTGATTCTGGTTGGGAATGCAAAGATCTTGAAATGCTCCCTGCTTCCAATAGGATTGAGTTTACCCTTGCAGATTCGATTAAGAACCTAGGGATTATGCTGGATCCAGCATTGCTGCTAGAGAAGCAAGTTAGCATAGCTGCAAAAAAGGCCTTCTTCCAACTCAATCTAGCTTGGAAGATGGCCCCCTACTTTTGACACAGCTAATCTGGCTCCCTGGATCCATAACATAGTAACACTGAGACGAGACTACTGTAATGCACTCTACAGAGGTCTCCCCCTCAAAGTCAGCTAGTGCAGAACACCACAGCTTGATTATTATTGGAAATTAGGTGGAGCATGGATATTACTCCCATTGTGCAATCACTCCATTGGTTGCCCATCAGTTACCTTGCTCAATTTAAGGTTTTGGCTATCACATACACAGCCCTTCATGGCCTTGGTCCCTCATATCTGCAGGGCCTCTCCCCCTATGATCTGTCATGGCAGCATCACTTATCTGAACAGGGCCTCCTGCAAGTGCCACCTTGCAAGTAGGCAAAAGCAACAACTGTCCATCCACACACATTCTCTGTTGTGGCCTGCCTGAAGAGGTCAGTAGGGCTCCCCCTGTCCTATTCTTTCTCAAATTATGGAAAATGGAATTATTCAGGAGGGCTTTTTTACACAGGTACTGTTAGGAAATGTTTCAAATGGTTCAAATAGACTCATTGGCAAAAGGACAGGGACTGTAGACTATACTACTACATATGTATGTTCCTTCTAGATAGTTTCTGCATTGTCATGTTTATTTGCTTATGCTTGTTACCATATTGCTATCAGCTTTGCATTGGATTTCTGCTTCTGTCCAATTTCTGCAAATGTGCATACTCTATTGCATTGTTTATTGATCCAGCTGTTGATCGTATTGACCTACACTGTGTAATCTGCTTTGAGTCCTAGTGAAAAAAGCAGACTATAAATAATGTAAATAAATAAAATTAAAGTAACATTGACAAGGGCAGATTATACCTTGTTTATCTGTCACCTATGCAGTTTATATTAGTGCTTATGTTATTCACTGGAGATGTGGAGAATGAAACTGGTCAGTGTAACAAAGTAACTGGCTCTGAAGAATGTAAACATTTACCATTTAAAATCTTTGAGAGGCGAATACCACAGTAGATACGCTTTTTCCTAGTAATTGTTTTTGAGAGGAATGGAATCCAAATCCTGCCTCTAAAGTGCCTACTGGATTCCCTGATTGATAACTTGTTAACCCTTCTCCCTAAAAATCCAATCTTTCCCATAGGTCTCCAGCTGGTGAGCAGTTATGCTGCTTCCCGCCTATCATTTCACTCTTCCTTCTGCTATAGCTGAAGGAGAGAGACTCTTCCTTGTGCATCACACTACCTTCCTCAATAAACAACTGGGAATACTCATAAGAAAACCAGCTAGCTGAAATCTGTTTTCAGCTAGAGAGCAGGAGGGAATCTCCTTTGTCAGGTAACAGATCCAAGTTTAGCCTCCAACTGCTGTCATGTTGACAGGAAGACGGTACTGGAAAGGACAAGGTAGCCACAGTCCTCACTCCAGCTGGGCTTTGTTTTTAGTGGATCCTAAAGGCACAGCAGATTTGATATCAATACATTTCCATTCCTCTTGAAATAACCATCAAGGAAACCTGGCAGCAGGTAACTACTACATCTTCCTCCACTGCGTTGCAGAGTTCAATGTAGCCCCACTGTTGCTTTTTCCTCTCCACAGCAGCTCCAAGCAGCAGTTGTACCTTCCTCTCTCTTTGCAGCCATGACAGAACAGCAAGAGTAGGGCCGGTTGTGAAATCTAGATCCTTAACGTTTCTTGGACTTTTAAGAGTTTCATAGAAAGTACAATTTTACCCAAAGACATTCCAGATGAAAGAGGGTGTTTTCTCAACTTATGAGTGTCTGCTAAACCAGACAAGATGCTGGGAGGTCCATGAATGGAGGTGGCAGTTATTTTTAAAATTCAGTTTTAGTTGGGACTGCAGCAGAAGGGGAGGAAATAGTTAAGCCTTTCCCTGCTCCATTTTTCTGATCAGAAATGCCCCCAGGGAGCCATTATTTGCCTTGAAGTTTTTCCTAATGAGGCAAATGTTGTATCCCTGGAGCCATTTTTGGTCAGAAAAAAGACACAGAAGTAGACTTAAATATCCCCATCTGAGTCCATGTTGGAATTAGATGATTTTGAGAGGCCTTAAACAGATTCATAGAGGATACGTGTCTATCACTGGCTGCTAGCCATGGTGACTAAAGGGAACTGTCCCATTCAGAGACAGTAAGCATCTGAACACCAGTTAATTATTTTTCTCTTTCTTTCAGTTTTCATGTAGCCGTATTAATGATAAGAGGAAGCATCCTCAGAAAAAAATGATGCAAGCTGTTGAGTCACTGTAGAACTTCTCAGGGTGTGAGGCAGAAAACTGCATGGGGTTTCCGTTGTCACTGGTGGAAGGAAAAGATAGGTAAGCACAATGGGCTTTTTCTCTTTCTTTCCCCGTTTCCATTTTGGAACTCCTGGAACCTCAAGGCTGAAAATGACACCTAACAGCACAAGTGTCTGAATACTATGAAATGCAAGTGATTTTCTCATTTCCTGAACCCCTGAAAGAAAAAAGAGAGAGATTTGCATTTGTCATAAAAAATTCTTAATACCTAACCACAGACACAGAACCAAGTCACTATTTCTAAAATTCACCTGTCAAGAAAGCATTTTTTTCCCTGCGTAACATTCTAGGGAATCAGAAATCATTATTTCCAAATGATACGTAAGGCGACAGTAATAAACCGCAAAGTGGTACTTGCAACCAAACCCTTTGCTTACAAGGGAAATTCTTCGCCAATGAGAAACAGCAGTGCGCTGCATCAGTGGAAACGGCAGGCAATGGTACTTTCTGTTTTACATTTGCATATTTTTTGGAATAATGGATTCTTTTAGCTGCATACTCAAACAAGAGGAAATATATAGTAGTATCTGGGCCTAGACCCAAAAGCAGGAAACTTAAGAATATCCTAAGAGAAATCTTTTGCTTTATTTTTTATTTAAAATGTAGAATATTTTATTTGGTGTCAAATGGATGCCCTCTATTTATAACATATTGGATTTCTTTACTTACTGCTTTGTTTATATTTCATCTCAGAATTTGTGAATTTTTATCTTCAAGTCCTCTCTTTCTTTGTCAAATGAAAAAGAACAAGATGGCTGGCAAACCTAACTCAGTGAAAACAATGCAGTGCTGCTGAGCTTTACCCACTCTTTAGACCAATAGCGGCACCATTACAACCTTCTCACCTCCCTGCCAGTGCCAGGCCTCCTGCTGAGCTTCAAACCAGCTCCTTCTCAGCTCCTACCTGCCCTCTTTGCTGCCTGGAGGCAGAGAATAAATCAATGGAGGAGAGGAGGACAGTGGACTGGCAGGATTAGAGATCCTGTAGCAAAACACATCTAATGGTGGTTTGCTGCTAGGCAATAGAGGGAGGGAGAGAAAACACTAGACCAGCAGTCCTCTTTCTCCTGTCCCAGAGCATCCGACAACCCACCTCTGCCATTGCTGATTCTCTAAAGAGGAGTGAGGGACATTTTTAAAAAATATTTTATTATGTTCTAAGAGCTAATGCTGTCAGTTAAAACCTATTCATACATGGTAGGTTGCAGGGAGGAATCAGAGGGGCTTCACATGCCTCTAGTACTTTGCCAGTCCATGGTAACCAGCTGACTCTGTAATTGAGTTAAAAATCAGAAAAAAGCCACAAACCAGGTGTTAAAAGTCAGAAGGACAAACACAGTTTTGCAAAGTCATCTTTTGGAGTCCAAATGCTAGGAGTAGTCCGTAAAAGAGTTAAAGAAGATGGAGCTACGTACCGGAAAGCTTGGGTAAAAACATGCTTTGGGTTGGTGCTTAAAGGAAAGAGATGTAGGTGCCAGTGAGCCTCAAGTGGGGCCTCTGGTGAGCTTCAAGTGAGTGTCCCAAAGATGCGGTGCTCTTCTGGATGCAATCAGTGGCCCATCTAGTCCAGTATCCTATTTCACAGCATGGCCAATAAGTTGACCTGGATGGCCAACAGGGCATAGAGGCTGATGTTGCCACAGCAGTGTTATTCAAAGGTTTGCTGCTTCTGAATATAGATGTTCTTTTAGTCATCATGGCAAGTGGCCGCTGATGGATCTATCCTCCATGACTCTGTCTAATCCTCTTTTAAAGCCATATATGCTTTTGTCCATAACTAGGTCCACTGGCAGGTAATTCCCCAATTTAATTACTCATTGAGTAAAGAACTCTTTCCTTTTGTCTATCATGAACAGGGCTGGATCTACGGTTGCCAGCGCCCAGGGCAACCATAGTCAGGCTAGTTGCGCGCGTGCTCCTGGCGCTGCATGATGATGTCACTCCCGTGACATCACGCTGGGTGCCCCCCACCCCCCCCCGGTGGCAAGCCGGCTGTCCCGGCATGCCATGGAGCTGGTGGAGGCAACAGCGTGAGTGGCTTGGAGGCTGCCCGTGCTGTTCACCTGCCCCGCAGGACAAGGGGCAGCCAGCTTGCTGCGCGCCCCTTGTCCTGGGGAAAGGCGAACGGCATGGGCGGCCTCCCAGCCACCTGCACTGCCTTTTGCCTTTCCCACAGGACAAGGGGCGGCCGGCTTGCTGCGTGCCCCTTGTCCTGAGGAAAGGTGAACGGTGCGGGTGGCCTCCGAGCCACTTGCGCTGCCGCCGCCGCCAGCTCCGCGGTGCGCCGGGACAGCCGACTTGCTGTGGGGGTGGGGGGGAAAGGTGAATGGCACGGGCGGCCTCCCAAGGCAGGCAAAGGCAGTGTGGATGGCTGGGAGGCCGCCCGCGCTGTTCTCCTTTCCCCAGGCGCGCTGCCGGAGTTGGCAGCGTGCTCCCGGAGCTGGCAGCTGCACCCGGTGCCCCCTCTTTGGTGGCACCGGGCGCAGACTCCCCCCCGCCCCCACTGTTGATCTGGACTTGATCATGAATGTATTGCCCACCAACTTCAATGGGGTTCTGGTGATCACAAGTTCTAGTATTACCATCACCAACTATATGGAAGAGCCTACATGTCTACGCTTTATGTAGACTGTGATGTGGTGGGAAGCCCTTTGTGACTGATTATTGTTCTCTTTCATCTAGCTGGCTCCCTCAGAGAGGCAGTAGTGAAACTTCTGCTGAGGGATAAGAGGGATAAGAGGGAGCTAGCAAATTACTACCAAGTGTCAAATTTACCTTTCCTGGATAAGGTAATTGAGATGGCGGTGGTTGACCATCTCCAGGGATTCCTGAATGATACATCAGTGCTTGATCTATTCCAGTCGGGCTTCAGGCTGGGCTTTGGAACTGAGACTGCTTTCATAGCTCTGGTTGACAACATGTGACTTCAGCTGAATAAGAACGGATATACACTGCTGATTTTATTAAATCTGTCAACAGTATTTGACACAATCGACCACTGGATTTTGGTTGACTGCTTAGTGTCGCTGTACAGTGATTTGCTTTCTCCCTCCAAGTTCACTTGAAGGTGACCATTGGGGGATAATTCTCTCTCTCTCTCTCTCTCTCATGTGCCCTCTAGTGGATGTTGTCAGGAGGTTTGGAATTGGATGCCACTTGTACACTGATGACACCCAGCTCTATCTTCTGCTTGACCAGAAGCAGTGCCTGGATGCTGGGATGGAGTGGGGTTGGGGTGGCTGAAGTTAAATCTTTTGAAAACTGATGTCATGTGCTAGGGAGGACTTTGCAGGACTTGCTGGTGGTTCCCAGCCCCAGGGCAGCACAACTTTATTCCACCAAAAGGAAGGCCTTCATGATTGTGGCACCCTCCCTCTGGAACACATTGTCGGAAGATACTCGTGCCCAGCAGGTTCTGTGAACATTTTGGAGATCTTGCATGACAGAACTATCCCAGAGTGATTCTGGCCCTTAACTCTTCTTTACTGTGAGGCATAGGTGACTTGATGGGTACTGTAATTACCTGTAATACTTACGTTCATCTGTTGGGTTTTACAGTCTTGGGTGTAGATTTGTATGGTTTTATGTGTTTCTATTATGCTGTATGTTGTTGGATTTTACTGGATTTTTATTATGTTTTGTTGATTTTAACTGATATAAATTGATCATTGATATGAACCACTTCAAACTCTTAACCAGATAGAAGTGGAATAAAAATCAAATAAATAATTTAAAGAAATCTTTAAGGAGCTGCTGTAACATATATTCTTCCTTTTCTCTTTTCAGCCAAGAAACAAAAATGTATGTCATGTTCCTCTTATGAAATCATCTCATTCATTCTCTATAATTTATTTGATCCTTTGCTTTGGATTAATAGTACTTCCTAACTGAACAGTTGTTGAAATTAATCATTTCTAAATTTTCAAGAACACCAATGGCACCCATGAATCTCCAATAAATTGGAAACAGGCAACCATTATAAGAGAGTTTAAATTAGCTCTACCACTATTCATGATACGGACAGATTTTTTTGTCCCAGTGTTCAGAAAGATAGTGTAAACATTTCTGTACTACAAACCACTTTAGCTGTCTTGATTGCCTCTGAAGCCTGGGATTTTATTTTTTTTTAAAGTTTCAGTTAAAAATTCCTTACTGTTTTATAGAACCGTAGTTCTCAAGGCACTTTCTTTGTGAGCCATGATGGTTAAACAACTTTGAAAGTGCCAAACTAGACATTACAGCGTCCATGGGTCCAATCGATGAATGCCACCAATAACATTTTAAGTTATACAGCAAAGAGTATGAAGCGTGAGTGCCAGCAGAAAGCTGCACTTCTGAAGTTTCAAAGCTGCACTTTAAAAGTGGACACCATTGTCATGGCTCTGCCATAGTTAGCAGAAGTATAATACTGCTTTAGAGGTTTCAGCGGAAGCCACTGTTTGCTGTGCAGAATTTAAGGCAACAGTATAAAAGCATGGTGCAGACTGACAGATTTTATTTGAAATTCTGCAGAAAGTACTTATATACGTGAAAAAGATTGCTTTTCACAGCCATTTCACATCAAAAGTTTCTTAACAGGGGTCTCTAGAATTAAGGGCTTTTGATGGGATTCTCCACCAAACAAACTGTCATTCACAGCGATGATGACTAAGCATGTCATTTTTCAAAAAAGACTAATCCAGCATGCAAACTAAGACTTCCCATCTATGAATAGGTGAGAAATCCAGTCATCATTCAATCCAACCACCAGTGACAGTTTAGAAGAAACCAAGCTTGGTAAAGAATTTCCAGCCCGTCTTTGGATGTTAGTAGCAGAGCAAACCCGACAAACTGTAACTGTGTTGGGTTTAAATATTCTGCAATCAACTATAAATGTATGTATGTACGTATGTACGTGGTTCAAGACAGTTTACAATAATATATTAAACACATTTACAGTTAAAACCAAAATAAAACAACCACCCCCGAATCTCTCCTTTCCTCACATGCCTGCCATTCAAACCCTCTCAAAAGCCCTGGCAAACAGACACGCCTTGCAGCACCTCCTGAAAATCTCCAAGGAGCCGCCTCCCCTCACCCCTTCAGGATCCCAGTCCACAGAGCAGGGGCCAGGATGGAAAAGGCCCGGGCTGCGGTCAATGCCAGGCAGCTCACTCTAAGGGGTGGGATTGCCAACAGATGGCTGCCTGAAGACTGTAGTTAGCATGCAGGGACATATGGAAGGAGAGGGTGCATGAAGGGTGGTAAACATCTGATCATTTGTATACCTGATCGTGTATACAGGGGAGCAGAATTACACCTGCATGCTCAACGTCTATAATATTCGCACAGAGTTCCATGTTTGTGCAAGTGTATTTATTTTATTTTGCTTTGGCTCGTAGTCCAACCTGACCCCTTCTTCAGCTCTTTTTTTTACTCACATGATGGGTTCTCCATACTTTCAAAAGTTCTAGTTGTCTATCTTTTCTCATCTTTCAGATTTAATTTAAAATAACAGTTATAGCGGCATGGCCCTTCACAGGGATCCTGCAGGACCCAGACAGCATAGCTGAGCCTCCAGTGGCCTAGCTGGATATAAACATGGTCAGGCTGGAGGTGATACTGGGATGCTGCTGGAAGGGTGGGGCTCACTGAGCAAGCTGTGTGGCTCGAAGAGGAGCTGGTAGCCCAGGGGGTAGGGGTGGGGGAAGCAAGCCTCAGAGCGGGACCACAAGTGACGCCTGACACAGGTTGGACACTAGTCAGCTTCCCTCAAGTTTTGATGGGAAATGTAGGCATCCTGGTCTTGCAGCTTGACTCTCTGACTGCTGTCCAATGGACTTTTCAACTGTCACTTGTCCAACATTCCGCCAAGCTGCCTACATTTCCCATCAAAACTTGAGGGAAGCTGGCAAGTGTCCAACCTGTGTCAGGCGTCACTTGTGATCCCGCTCTCAGAAGCAAAATGGTGATGTCATGATAACAATTGTTTCATGGCAGTATTCAATTAATTTTTGAACATCTTATTTTTATTTCAGTGGTTCTGTATTTTATTTAGGCCAGAGAATATTTTTATTTTCATGCCTACACCACCCCTCCCTCAGTCCAACTCCACCTCACACCTCTCGCAGCCATCACCTCTTACTGGCAGATGTTGTGCAAGATACACCGACACTAAAAAGAGTAAGCGATTTAGAGATGCGGCAAGGTAGGTAAAGGTAGTCCCCTGTGCAAGCACCAAGTCATTACTGACCATGGGGGCACATTGCATCACAATGTTTTCTTGGCAGACTTTTTATTGGGTGGTTTGCCATTGCCTTCCCCAGTCATCTACACTTTACCCCCAGGAAACCGGGTACTCATTTTTAAAGGTAGGAAGTGGCTTATTTGGGGATTTTATTGTGATTTTTATGTTCAAATCTGGATTTGTAAGCTTCTTTGAACCATTGGGAAAGGCAGGGCATCTATCTGTCTGTCTGTCTGTCTGTCTGTCTGTCTGTCTGTATAAAGACAAGTGTCCTGACTGACTCATCAACACCCAGCCCAAACCCCTGGACCTAGAAATGTGAAATTTGGGGAGAACATTCCTTTTGTGATGTAGAGGCTTCCCTGAGTGGCTGGGAAGCTGCTCATCCCCCCCCCACCAACTGACAACTCAGCCACTCTGCCATGAGGTCATTTGCATATGCAGCCTGATTGGTGGAACTCTGTGTTCTGAGGTAAAAATCAGTTAAAGGAAACTGCAGATGGTTGAAGAAAGACAGTACAAGATTCCTGAATAGGGATTTTATATAAAAGTCAGTATGGCAGCTGAGTTTTTAAATATTCATGGGGAGATGGTACACAAGCTTTTTAGGGGGCATTTCAATGTGAACCTTTCACATGAACCTGCCAAAGTGCTCACCACACCACCCCTCCCTCAGTCCAACTCCACCTCACACCTCTCGCAGCCATCACCTCTTACTGGCAGATGTTGTGCAAGATACACTGACACTAAAAAGAGTAAGCGACTTAGAGATGCGGCAAGGAAATATGCACGACCTGCTCCTGCGGTGCACCAAGCAGCAGTGGCCAAGTACCAGCAAGATCACCCCAAGGTGCACAGAGCAGCAGAGTCTCTCTATGAGCAAAGCAATCCTGGAAAACAAGTAGAGAGGTGCTCACTTCCATGGAAGGTCAAGGCTCACTCAGGCATGGCCTATGATCCTTCACTACCGTCAAGCTGCCTCTTAACCTCATCCATGCAGAAACACCCCTGTTCAGCATCTCAAAACAAAGCAACATGGCCCACGTGCTATGGAACCATAAGGTCATTGTTTGGGATGAGAGCACCATGGTGCTTAAGGGGTGTTTTGAGGCACTGTGCATAACACTCAAAAATGTCAAGGGCAATGACAGAGTGATGGGGGGAGTCACAGTGCTGCTGGTTGGAGACTTCTGGCAGACACTGCCAGTAGTCCCAAGGGGAACTCGAGCTGACGAGGTTACCATGTGTATCAAGGTGTCATATCTGTGGCCCCTCATCAGGAAACTCTCACTAAGAAAGAACATGAGGGTCCACTTGAGAGGCGAGGTGTCCAATGGGGAATTCTCTGGACTCTTACTAAAAATAGGGGACGGAGCGTACCCAAGTCCAAAGGAAAGGTGACCATCCCTGCAGGCCTGGGCCCAGTAGTGATGACCTTAGCAGACCTAACAGCCACGATATACCCTGATATTGTCACTATCACGGAGAAGTCCATGTACTGGCTGTGCAAGCATGTCATTCTGAATTCCCAAGATCGACGAGGCTGCAATCATTAATGAAACACAACTTAACTCACTCAAAATAGAGTACAGATTGGTGGACTCAGTGGTGCAAATGGATGATGTGGTCCACTATCCTGTGGAGTTCCTCAATATGCTCAACCCTCCTGGCTTTCCAATCCACAAGCTTCTCCTCAAAGTAGGAGCTCCAGTGATGCTGCTGCAGAACTCTGCAATGGCACCAGACTACAAGTGAAAGTCTCCACAGGAACATCATCGAGCCCACATTGTTCACTGGCAGTGCTCGGGCGGGGGGTGGGGAAGAGTTGGTGTTCATACCATGTATACCACTCATACCATCAGAGAACCCCTTAGAATTCAAGAGACTGCAGTTCCTCCTCAAGGCCTGCTTTGCTATGATGACCAACAAGTCCCAGGGGCAGACACTGAAGGTGGCAAGAACTGACTTGAGGGAGGACTGCTTCTCACATGGGCAGTTCTACATGGCCTGCTCCAAAGTGAGCTCACCCAGCAGCCTGGTGATCCTAGCACCTGAAGGGAAAACCACCAATGAGGTCTACAAAGAGGTCCTTCAGTAGGAAAAAAAACCTGGTTGTACGTATTTTTTACTTTATTTATTGCACGATAATCTTTTCCTTTTAAAATCTCTTCAATAAATGTTACATTTCGAAATTCACTTCATCAGTTTTCGGCATCAACATGCTTCACTTTATTCAAAAACCTTTGTGAACCTTGGGTACTATGCTATTATACTACAAAACTAACTCAAAAAAACCTCCACAAACCAAAAAATGTTACATACCCATAGGTATTATAACTGGATTTAAAGTAGTTAAATATGGTTGCAAAGCACGAGTATCAAGCTAGTATTTTAATAAATATACAGCAAGCAATTATAAATGCTGTATAAGCAGAATGTTAATTTACAATCAGGTCAAATCCACATTCACCCATTACCCGCATGTTTATCGGATATCTTCCGTTTGCCTCCAATCCGCGATTTTTTCCTCTTCGTTCACATTCCTTCTTCCAATCCGTCTTTCTCGCGCATCCCTCCGGTCACACGGCCACTCGAAAACCGCTTTTTGGGGCGGGACCTTTTTTCCCACCCATTTTTTTAAAAATTTTTTTGAGTGCACTTTTCTGTTATTTCGATCTTGCCTTATAAAGAAACATCACTGAAGATAATGATGCCTCTCTTTCCCCCACTGACAGCACTAATGGCTCTCTCCCGTTTCTTTTTTGGAAATTTGGAAGCATGTGGGAAGCTTTCGTGGGCATTTCCTATGCAGGACAGTTCAGTGCCTGAATTTTACTGAAGTTTCACTTCCTTGGAGTGTCATTATTTCGATATTTCATAATTTCGATATTACAGTAATATAAAATAAAAAAAATAAAAAACAGTTAAAAAGGAAGTTTTGCGAGTCCGTTCTGAGGATGGATTCACCCCAAAATGATTTTTCAAACTACCAGATTTGATTCAGAAACAGCATAATCAATAAATCCAATGCTATGAAGTCAAAAACAGTCTTTTGCAGACTACGGAGCACTTGCAAGTTGAATCAGCCAATAGGAACTCTCGGAACGGCCGGAGAGACAGGAAGGGGGGTGGTTTTTTAAAAAACAGCGTAAATTGCGCATTGGCCCATTCACGGCCACTGTGAAACTCCCGTTGAAAACCTGTGACCACATATTCGGGAGAAATGTGAATGAAATGTGTCTGTTTAATGAGGTAATGTGACTGGCACTCGGGATTGCATGGGGAATGCGGGGAACATGCGACTTAGAATGAGTAATGTGGATTTGCCCTCAGTCCAACACATTTTCTTTTGGAAAGGTTTTGTGAGAGAATGATGCTCATACCTATATATTGTAGTTCAATGAATAAGAGTGTACTTGACTGACTAGAAACACAGTCCAATATTGAGACTGATAAACAGTTCCATTCACTGCCCTTCTGTACTGAGATGACAGAGCCAAATATGATAGCATAGTTTTTAACTATGGGCCTGCTTGTGTGGGGAGGGTGGAATAAAAATTGAAAATAAATAAATAAATAAATAAATAAATAAATAAATAAATAAATAAATAAATAAATAAATAAATAAATAAATAAATAAATAAATAAATAAATAAATAAATAAATAAATAAATAAATAAATAGTGTTTTGCCGGGGCCCAGTTCCTCATCAAGATATTTCCACTTGTTCCAGCCTCACCAGTGACAGGATAGCTTTGGTTCTAAAGGATAGCTTTGGTTCTAAAGGATAGCTTTGGTTCTCATTTACTTACATAAATCAGTTTCAACAAAAAATCTCCAGGTTTAACCAGCCACTTTGAGTCCAGAGGACCCACATGCCAATTACCTCCTACCATTGCTTCAGCAGTAGCTCCTGTCTTGTTCCTATTCATAGGTCTCTCGCCAAAATCCTCTACCTGCTGCCACCCATCACTGTGCCTCCAATATAACTGATCATTCTTACAGCAAGGGATGCTTTCTCCCCTGCCCTAGGTGGAACCTGGTCATCTCAGACTATGGAACTCCCATGCCCTGTCAGCTACCCTACTCCTAAAGTTCATGTCAACATCAGCAGACATCCTTTCTTCCCTACTTCCCTTTGCTTTGGCCTTTTCCTCCCAGCAACTCCTACTTCCAGGCTCTCTCAGCTTACTCCTGAGCAGGCATTTCCTCCTGAGAAGGCCCATGCTGGTGATCATTCTTCCTTACCCTCTTACCCTGAGACGCCTGCTTTGTCCTTCCCTCACTTCCATAGCTCTGTTGCTGCCCCTCTTACGGTTGCACTTTTTGCTCCTCTCTTTTCATCCCCAGTCTTAGGGTGCCACGGGCTATCACCAATTGAGAGAAAAATCTAAATCCTGTTCCTGGTAGATGACAGCAGTACTTTTGCCAGCATCTGCACCTATGTTTGTATAACGGCCAAGATCACCTGCACAAGCCACTGACCTGGTTTCACATGCTGATGACTATGGGATTGGGAAAAGGACTCTTGGGCTGGAGAATGGGCAAAATACCTACTCACCTGGTGGTTGTGTATGAGGTTGTCTGTCTGTCTGTCTGTCTGTCTGTCTGTCTGTCTGTCTGTCTGTCTGTCTGTCTGTCTGTCTGTCTGTCTCACTGAGACCCAGTATGGATTTCACAATGTAAATTAAATCAAAAAGAGTCCAGTAGCACCTTTAAGACTAACCAACTTTATTGTAGCATAAGCTTTCAAGAATCACAGTTCTCTTCATCAGATGCATCTGCATCTTGCATCTGATGAAGAGAACTGTGATTCTCGAAAGCTTATGCTATAATAAAGTTGGTTAGTCTTAAAGGTGCTACTGGACTCTTTTTGATTTTGCTACTACAGACTAACACAGCTAACTCCTCTGCAACAATGTAAATTGATACTATCAGTAGGATGAGGCAACTGTAAGCAATTTAAGAGGACAAAGTTTACAGAAATTAGAAACAAAGGTTAAAGAATTAAATAGGATATGAGAAACAATGCAGGAAATAGCATTATATGAATAGTAGACCAGGTTAATATATACAGCAAAAATATAATGTAATGTAATGTAATATACACAGTGGTATAATCCATAGTCTTCCTTTCCTTTAGAAAACCATCTTATAACATAGCCTCTATTACCTTTATAAGCATGTCTTCCTATTTTACATAGAGGCACAGAAGCCTTCCTGGCCTCTTCAGGCAGGTCATTATACAAGGCAAGGGCTACAACAAAGAATGCACAGGTACAGGACATTGCTGACAGGCCATTTGCAGGGTGGCAGCCTAAGAAGACCCTGCTCAAATGAGCAGAACTGTGATGGCAGAGCATAAGAGGAGAGGCTGTCCTGTAGCTATGAGGGTCTGAGGCCATGAAGTGCTTGGTGTGTGACAGCCAGTTCCTTGAACTGAACCCAGTAACTGAAGAAGTCACTCCAGAATGGGTGTCATATGTACGCTCTGCCTAGCTCCTAATAGTGAGCTGTGGTGTTCTTACCAAACAGAGTGACTGAAATGACTTCAATGATATGCCCTTGCAGAGTGTGTTACAATATTCTATATGTTACCATGGCATGGATCTAGGTGGTCAGATCAGCTGAGTCAAGGTGGGGAGCCATCTTCCAGGCTGAATGAAGTCAGAAAAAAGTGGGGGTTTGCGACTGTGTTCACTTGTTTCTCCAGAAATAAAGCTGGCTCCCATTTAATCCCTAGGCTCTTAATGAAGTTGGCTCTGGCAGAAAGCTTAACCCCATCAGAAGTGAGAAGCACAATGCCCTCCAAGATCTCAGCCTTCCTGGAATTGTACAAATGTGAATTCTTAATAAACCATTATACCACATCCTTCTTTTTTGTCTGTGAGACTCTGTCTTGGTGTGGTGATTGCAATTATGTTGCTTCAGGACAAGAACTTGATGCTTTGTCTCATTCACCACGGTTGTCCCTAATGCCATGTGTGATATTGTATGAACTGTGCTTCTCTACTCAACTAGGTGTTCTCATCGGAAATTACCATTCCTCTATTCCTTTTCAGTCCACATTGAGCTCCATACCACAGATGTATACTACCGTAATTGTACATCTTATGGCTATCTAGTATTAGTGTAACAGAGACACTTGTAGCATTGTGCTAACGCTTATGTTGATCATATCTACAGGGCATTAAATGGAGGATATAATCAAGCTGTTGTTGGATGCCTTAATTCTAGTAAAATGTATGGGTTGGATCCTGTTAATCTGTTATGTTAAGTGAGGAGCTGCACTCTGGCAAAAAGGCGTCTTGCTCTGGCAGAAGGCTTCCTCCATTGGTGGAAGGGGACTTTTGGGTCCAACTTTATGAAAGAAGCATGGAAATACTCTTCCATACGTAGAAATGAAAAGAGATAATTATCTATGCAATCATACTGCAATTATTTGCTACAGTTATTGTAAAGTTTAACAGCACCTGTAATCCACACTGAATAAGCATTATAAGTGACACATCTGTCAAAGTGTCCCATTAACCACATACTATTTTTCTTTCTTTCTGATGGTTTGCAAGACTCCTGCATGACATAAACCACATGCTATGGGTTTTTCTTTCTTTCTGATGGTTTTCTTTCTGATATTTTATGTCCTGAACATGTTTCCTGTCTTTCTTGTTCCCCCACCACAAAACAGTTTCAGGGTACTGTGAAGGGGTTTCCTTTAAACAAGGAGGGGGAAATAATATGGAAACTTTCCCGTGTTTTCTTGCTTTCACATGATACTTTCGAGGGATCCCTAAAGAGCGACAAACTGGACATGGAGATGAGCATTCATCACTCTGTGGGACCTAGTCATTTAAAGGAAACTTTACATGTAGAAATCCCACAAAAACCTATTAATAAAACCAGACACACCTCCTATCTAACACCATCTTCTGAAATGTGTGAAAAATGCGTAATTCTGATTAGTTAAGATGTTCAACGGCTAAGTATAAATACCACCACCCAAAGAGTGGAAGATCAAACCTGCAAGAGCAATAGACAGCCAAGTTAGATCATTGCTGAGTCCAACATCTATCTCTGTAGTGAAGCCAACTACCTGACACAGGAACAATGACTTGGCAGATACTGTTGCTCGTCTCTTTGGCTATTAGTTGTTCTGATGGACATATCCTCGTGGATTCAGTTTTTGATCAGATAAAAGAAGATATTATTAGGCTACAGCAAGACTATGTAAGTACACTTTCAGAAATATTTCTTGTTCTCTTTCTTTTCCATTTTCTTGTACCTTAGGACATTGACATTCTTGGGCAACTACTCTTGTTTTTGTGATGTGCCATGAGCATACGTTATTAATTATTTTTTTAATTCTTGCCTTTCGTACAGTTTGATGATATGGGGATGGATTATTCAGAAACTGCTCTCATTAACCATTCCTCCCATGAGTTTTGAAAGACCTTAGCTCTTTCAGATTTCAAAACTATGTCAAATGTATGTCAAATTTCAAAACTAAATACAATCTGTAACATTTTCATACTTCTGAAAAGACTGAATGAAAACTGGTCCAAATGTCTGGATGGCTTCCCATACAATAAGTGATGAGGAAAAGGGTTTACTATCCAGAAAGCTAGGGGAAGAGGAATCAACAGAATCGATCACTTCTGTCTTATACGTGCAAACATATTATTTGTTGTGATTGCAATAGTCCTCACAGGATTGACAGTTTCTCCTTCTCCAGTTTACGACTAGCCCAAGATCCCCACCTTTGCTAAGTTCTTTATAACCCTGTTCTCCTTGAATGTGTATGGTACAGCACAATAAATTATTATAATCAATGACTTCATTTGGTGAATAATAACTACAAAGGTGTCTCTAACATAAACATTTTTCATAATGTGGTTTTAATAATGGGATAATGTGACTTGCCACAGATTTCCATCTATGACAAATCAACCTTGGAGTCTTGGCCCATACTGAGAGAGGGAGCTTTTGAAATTTTGTTTGTTATTAAGGGGCTTATATCGCGCTTTTTCGGCGCTCCTGCCAGCTGCTCCTGATGTTAGCAAAGCCAGTCATCTCTGCATTCAGCTGGCTGCAAGTCTTGTAACATTTGAAGTGTAACCTACACATGGAAACTTGTGGAGGTTGTATAAGGAGACACAACCAAAACAAGCTGACTTCTAACTGTTAAAAGAAGTGTGAACACTTCAATGCTGACATGACTGCATACCCAGTTGATGGCAACATTTTTCCAAAAAGAAGTATGGCTAGCCAAATGGGTAGTTATGTGGTGTTGATGATGATATCCTATTTTACTTTCCAGACAAGCTCCCATTTGGGTACTGACCACACCCAAACCATCTTAGCTTTAGCAAGACATTTGCATTACGGTCCCATTAACCATATCCTGACAGTGCTATTAATAGCACTTTAAGGGAAACTTGTGTGGGCAGCTTTCACATGCAGGCTATAGATTAATTTGGCGAAGGTCATTGATTAAGACTGTAAGATGCAGCCAGTTTCTTAAGAGATTTACAGGGAAATCCTAAGCAGAGTTACTCTGAATAACTCTGCAAGAGTAACTCTGCTTAGAATTTCACTGTAAGGTTACCTGAGAATGTAGAATCAATACAATCCCGTTTTTGGTATAATACTGATTTTAACATGTTTGTCATAATTATTACTTAATTAGTGGTGTGCTATTATACAGTACATACTGGCTATTATACGTAATGGCTAGAAACTTTACAAAATGTCAGATTATGTATGTCCATTGAGATAATTGAGTCTACCATTGAGTCTACCATATGAGAAACCACAAGCAGAACTAGATAAATTAATCCTGAGCTTCTATGGTCATGGAAATGGCATCACATCGCAGCTGACTTATGGTGACCCACAGAGACTTCAAAGGCAAGAGCTACTCAGAGATGAATTTGCCCTTGCCTGCCTCTATGTACCGACCCTGGCCTTCCCTGGTGGTCTCCCATTCAAGTACTAACGAGGGCCAACCCTGCTTGGCTTCTGAGATCTGATAAGATCAGGCTGAACTGTACTATATCTTCAAAAAATCATGCAGTCTGGATTCTAGTAGAGTTTAATGGGTTTTCTTCCATGATTTACTTAGGGCATTTTCAGAGGTAACTAAAAATGTTATTTTAATTTTCCACATGGATGCAATGAATGACAGAGCCATACTGACCAGAAGGTACATTTAAATTGTGTCTCTTTCACTTTTTAATTTGCATTAAGCACATTTTGAATAAAAGATTAAACACCATTGTTAATGTTGCTTCTGAAAATGTTCTATAATGGAATAAGATGGCACTGTGAGTCTATTTGCAGAAAATAGATACTGGGTCTTGGAAGCTGAAATGACAGAAGTATTAGGAATTTAAAATAAAGTTATTGATACATGTTTGATTTCCCAATATTTAATGTACTGTTCGTTCCATCAGAGTTAAGGTTAATAGTGCAAGCCTGAGAAGAGTTACTCCAGTCTAATTGATTTCAGTGGGCTTTGACTGGAGTAACTCTGCTTAGGATTTCATTGCAAGAGGGTAAATGAAAGAAAGAGTGTATGTATATACATCCTTTCCTATAGTGTAGCCTCCTCTTAAATAACACTGGTATGAGGCCATCTCTGTTGAGTAGTGGTGCAGCGTGAAAGAAGAGGAAAGTTTATCTTATCTTAAAGCTGGATTTGAAGTCAGCTTACATGGCTTAAACATAAAAGGTGTGTGCAAATCAGATCTGACTGCACATAATATGCTTCCTCAGGACTAAAAATAAAAAATCTTAATTAAAAATGGAATTGAGCCAGAGCAGTCATTGCTGTGATTGAGGATTGTGTAATATATTTGATTGAGACAATATTTTGTGTTACAGAATGCAAGTCAATCTGATGTCGCTGAGGGTAAACCTATTTTCATAAACAAACTGTATGATAACCTGTGGTCAGAGGTAAGTTTATGAATACCTTGAGTGGGTTTTTTGTTGTTGTTGTTGTTCAACCAAACTCTTCTGAGATATAATGGCAATTGCTGCGTAGCATTTAAACATAGAAGCTTAATTTTTACTCACCACTTATGGACTTTGAACTTAGAAAGTATCACTTACTTTTATGCACTTTCACTGACATGATTTTGGCAAAATCATATCAAAAGAAACATAACAAAGAAGAAAAAAAATCCCACTTAAATCTTCCTCTGATTCAGCCAATCAAAACACAACATTTTCTTTTAAACTTTGGAGGTCAAACAGGTTGAGGTAGAGGTTAACCACAACCCCCTCTAATGTCCAGATGGTGCAACACTGCAACACATGTGGAACAAAACAAAACAAAAAGGCATACTGATGAAACCACTGATGTTCTGTCTTCCCCAGAAAGCCCACAACAGAAACAGGGCATTTTTTAAAGTGCAGAAATCTAAACCAGGCACCACTTCAGTTTGACTCCCTCAAGTGCAGAATTCTAGAATCTGAAAGCAGATCTGATCCTTGTGGGCAGAATACCTGGAAAACCTGCTGTATGTGTGCCGTGCAGAAGAGGCCAGAGTGAAGGGATCTATGAGCCTGCAAACTGAATAATCTATGTTTCGAGTGAAAGGTCACTAATTTGTTCTTCTTTGCTGGTTTTCTCACAGGGCAAAGAAAAAAAGATCTTACTTGCACAGATAATTTCCATATATGGGAAGATGTTGAAAAATTCAACCAATATTGGAACTGCTAAACACATCTGGAACGTACTAGAAGCCCTGGAAATCTATAAAACAAAATACAACGAGAGCTTAAAGAAAGCAACAGATATAATTGAATTGGCAAAGCTTCCGGTAATGTTGTTGTTTTGATTGAAACTATTCCTGTGGAGGGACTTTACAATGGTTGCAGAATGAAAAGGAATGCATTCAAAATTAAGCACATTTAAATTCCATTATATAGTTGAAATGAATAGAATACAGAAGTACTTAATTATTAATGGACAAATTCAGGTCTGAAGATACTAAATATGGTACCTTGATTCTATGTGCATGTATTTTGACACCATCCAATAGATTCAATGGCATTTTCTTTTACGTAAGCCTATTTAGGATTGTATGCTAAATGCTTAGTGAAGGCAACTACCACAAAATCTTTGCCCTGGAATATTTCCATTAGAACCAGAGAGAGAGAGAGAGAGAGAGAGAGAGAACTTCTTTGAGCAGTAAACCAATTTATGAACAAGATTGAATAGAAATACTTGGATTTGTGGACATCAAGAATTCTTTGAACTAGGAAGAAGTTTAAATGTCTTTTCACTATTGGTCCTTTTTGCTTGCAAGTTGTATTCTGTAAATATTTGTCACCAAAAATCCATGCCTAAACTCACAGGCGTTTCTTACCTTATATAAGAAGTTTGCAGTGCAGCTCTTTGTACAACCCACTTTTACCAGATACTTGTAAAAAGCAGCTTTGAGGTATAGGAAAATATAATGATATTTAATATAAGTACCAGGCCAATCAGGTTGCATTCCTAACAGTGCATTTCTAAGAAGAGTCCAGTAGCACCTTTAAGACTAACCAACTTTATTGTAGCATAAGGTTTCAGGAACCACAACTCTCTTTGTCAGATGCACAGAGCTGTGGTTCTCAAAAGCTTATGCTACAATAAAGTTGGTTAGTCTTAAAGGTGCTACTGGACTCTTTAGTATTTTGCAACTACAGACTAACATGGCTAACTGCTCTGGACCTCTGTTCCTAAGAACAGTTACTCCAGTCTAAGCCCATTGAAATCATTGAAATAAATGGGCTTAGACTGGAATAACTCTGTTTAGGATTGCACTGTGTGGGCTTATAGCCCAGAGATGAAATCTGGATAATTGTACAGCATCAGTTCTGCATTTTATGTATATTTTTTTACAATGATTTAAATCCAAGAAATCTTTTCTGTTAAGTCAGGTGCTGTGCTCCACCAGAGAAATTTAAATTAAGCTGCTGAAAGAAAGAGATTTTTCTTCTTTTTATAAGATTTGTTGGATTCTTTTACTATTTTTAAATGTTCTTTAAATTTTTTTTTTAAATCATAGCCAATTTGATAGCTTACCTTCGCAATTAAATTTTATATTGAATCAGTCTTTGTCATGTTGTCATTCGAAACAGATCAGTGATTTCAAACTCCAGCGGAAGGCAGTAGTTGAACTGTACCGAGTTTTACAGGAAGTGAACAAAGAAGAGAACCAGAGGAAAAGGAGAAGCAAGAAACCCAGTCCCCAACTCCTGCAGCGACTCCGGCAAAATTATAGAGGCTAGCCATTTTTTCTACTGATAGCTCCTTTTAATATATAATCCTATTTATTGATATTTATCAATTGATTTTAAATAACTATTTATAAGAGTCAATCTGGTAGAACCACCAACTGATTTTAAATATTTATCATTCGTAATGTTATCTAAACAAATAATATTATTTTCCTTTTTAATTTCTTGTGTTTGTCAGCTGGATTGTCTGGGACTTGTTCAGACTGTACTTGATATTTTTTATGGATTGCATATGAAGTGTTTAATTAAACAAATTGCTCTAATATTTCTGACGTTCTAGTGCTTTTGGGGTGTTGGTGCTCAGAGGATCCCAAAAATCATAAGCCTATTGAAAAACACTTGTTTTTTTCTGGATTTAGGAATGCAGATGTTTAAAAATTGTGCTAGAATAATATACATTTATGTAAGATTTGTCCCAGTTAAGGTGCTTATCTCTGTCCAGAGTGCCACATCAGTATCAATCTTTATTGTGGCCTACAAGCCATACAACAAACCATATCTGTTTGTCTCTTGCCATGAAAACCCCAACAGGGATTGCCATTAGTCAACTCTGACTTGAGGGCACCCTCCACCACCACCAACCATATAATCCCCCCCCCAAATATCAACAATATAGCGGACTTCTTTCCTGCACGTGCATTTCCTTTCATTGGAAGCAGCATCCCTGTGTGCAGGGCTTTTTTCCAGCAGGAATGCAGTGGAACGGAGTTCCGGAACCTCTTGAAAATGGTCACATGGCTGGTGGCCCCGCCCCCTGATCTCCAGACAGAGGGGAGTTGAGATTGCCCTCCGCGCTGCTCAGTGGCACGGAGGGCAATCTCAACTCCCCTCTGTCTGGAGATCAGGGGGCGGGGCCACCAGCCATGAGACCATTTTCTCCAAGGGCAACCCACTGCGTTCCACCACCTCTTTTCCCAGAAAAAAAGCCCTGCCTTTGTGTGTGCAAAGTCTCCTATCTTTGAACATGAGGGAAACCACTGCAAGTGAATTAGGATATCTGCATTGGAAGAAGTGCTTTCACTTATATGGGATCATGGGTTTGGGATGAATGGATTTAATGGTGTATCTGATCAGGAAAAACAGTGAGAGAAGGGCAATGATTTTCATCAACAGGAATAAGATGGCGGGAACATCCAATATGATAGGGTAATTAGATACTTGGATGAACAGGTGTGTTGTTAACATAGGGTTCTGTTGGTTTCATTCAGCTCAGGGGAGAGGATATGTATGAGATTGGACAGTGGAGTCTATTCTATGACTGAGAATAGTTAAACTAGGGGTGTCCAACTCAGATGGGAAAGGGGCCAAAGAACCCACCTCATAGATAATTGGGATACTCATAATTTCCCACCAACAAGTAGTAGGGGCATTGGTTACTTTTAAAGAAATGCCCCATGTTATCCAACCCCACTCTGAAGCAATTCTACATCTTGTCTTCCAAAATTTATTTATTGACACCTCTATTCCCTCAATTGACAGCTCCCTCTAGGTGTGGGCTCACTCTATAGCTCCCATTTAAACCTTGTCCCCACATGACCTGCCCTCCATAATTTTCTTTTTTGGCATAAGACCATAGTTAAATGGAACCTAGATTGATATTATATATTAAAAGTTACTATTGATGTGCCATCAGTGGCAGCTGATGCAGAAGGTCATATCCAGCTTATTATCCTTCAAGGAATTCATACACGTCCAGTTTATTTATGCATACATAATAAAACATTATTGCAATCATATCCTTTCTTTAATGGCATGGTGAATATACATGAGGTAGGGAATCCTTTACTTCAGTACTGCTGATGTTGATGCAGATGGACAAGATGTATTAGACACACACACACAAAAACCCAGATTATATGAAAAGGATCTTAAAATACATATCTAACAACAACATTTCTTTATCTTGTTTATACATATATCACCCCCATTATGCAGGCTAATCTTTCCCCCATTTTACAGAAGGGGGACTAAGCATGAGGAACAACAACTTGTCCAAGTGTGCCCAATAAATCTATGTCCTGGTTCATACATTTATGGGATAATGCCATTGCTCAGTACATAAAGGAAGAGTGGACTCATTACTGCCCTTCCACCACACAGCTCCCTTCCACCATACACTGTGACCCAAAAGCATTTCATTTGAATTTCCAATTACAGAGAGACTCAGTTTACACAACTGTTTTTTTTAAAATGGAGAAACAATTACGTGAAATCCACCTCCTTCTGAGTGGACGTTTGTCTGGGTCACGCTAGCATGGCAGAGGAAGGAGGGGGTCTCTGCTTGCCCCTGCATGATGCTCAAGGCAGCACTGCAGAGTAATGTTAGAAAACAAACTTTAAATGACATGACGAGCACTTCAATCCTAACACACAGAGTTGGATCCACTGCACCATCAATGGAAGGAACACACATCTATATTGCGTTCCCCTCCCCTCAGCAATCCTTTTTGAGCCCAACAAAGTAGATTCTCGAGGTTGTCAGTGTGGATTAAAGTCAGAGGACTGCAACATTGCTGTTAGTTACATGTCCTCTAGAATCTACCTTCCCCTGGTTGGAAGGGGAAGACATAGTAAAGATCCCTCTACTGACACTTCTCAGGATCTAATCCATATAGCAGAATGCACTCAAGCTTTTATGATTGAAGGAATTCACAGGACTCAGTAAAGCCATAGATTTAATTCACACACCAAAGCATGTGGCTGTATATTTGTGTGGAGCGGTCTGCTGGGCCAAATAGTACCTTATTTGTCCTTTCTCCCACCAAGGCACGTTTTAGCAGTATGATAGGATAAGATATCTTTATTAAGCCCTGAGCCCTTCTGCATATGAGCACGTTGTCCCTGCCTGACTGGATCAGAAACATCATAATCTGTCGAACTCAGTGAATATACAAATATTACTGACACAGGAAAGAAGTAACTCTTTGTATCTCTTTGTACGAGCTCAAGGTGTTACACTTCTATGGGCAGAGTCCTGGACCTTTCAGTAGAGCCTTTTGGATGGTCAAGATGTTCCTTCCTTTTTCACTAGTAGAAAAGCTGAATAGGTCCTCCTAATTGTTTTTTAATTTGTGTAATCCAGTTGTTGGATTGTTTATGTCATGATTGACTTATCTTACAGATCTGACAGTAGCATCTAAGGACTGTTTTATCAACATCTGTTTTATGTATTTTTATGCCCTGGCTTGCTTTTATCACTTTTATTTTATTTTGTTTTTAATTATTTTATTGCTTAGCTGTTTTGTTGGCATTTTATTGATTTTTTTTGTTTGATTTTATTGGTATGATTTGTTTAATTCTTTTTAAACATTGTTTGCTTAGTTCTGTTTTACTGTTTTAGTTGTGAGTTGCCTTGAACAGGTCTGGATGGGCAGCATATAATTCTTGTAAATCACCAAGTCTCAGCAAGAATAGCAGTCTATAATTATAGTAAATTAAAGTCAATAAATAAATCTGTTCAGTTCAGGATTTATTGCATTGGGCCAAAGGCCATTGCAAACAATAAAACAGTAGCAAAAATATAAGCGATGATACAGATAAAATATGCAATACAAGCTGAATAAAACACTGTAAGAATTACACTATTGTGCTTGCAGCCCAATGACAGCCCTGAGCTATCACCACCTTCTCTCGAATTTTCCCTGCTGCAAGGGCAAAAAGAGCGACCTTGTACGAGGTCTCTGGGTCCACATCTGCTAATACGGCAACAATGTTTTCATTTTCTTGTCTGAGTCCCAACCTGGCTAAGATTGGGCTTAGAAATTTCTTTCTAGGGGATGTGTAGAGTGGGCAGTGTAGCAGATAGTGACACAAGTCTTCTGGCTTGGAGCCTCCACACAAGCAGAGGTGCTGAGCAACTGGGATCTTGGAGTAATGACCTTCGAGCATGGCTGTTTGCACTGGCTGAAAGCGAATTGAGGTGAAGGCTACACGTAGTTTGTTTAACTAGGTATTGTGCCCTTGTGTGATCTAGTTTAATTAATTTGAAAATAAATAAATAGATATAAACTCATTTTATCTATGGAGACCTACTTTGTTTTGGTTCCCAGCCCAGGTATTTAGGAAGGGGATGTCTGTACTTTTTTAAAAAAAATCCTAAAGATTTTTGCCGGAGCTCATTGTGTAACTCTATTATGATGAGCTGTTGTTGTCAGCTATTTTCCATTAATGAGCAGAGAGCAAAGCAGCAGTTTTCAATGAAATACATGACACATCTGCAGCCACTAAAAGAGGCTTTGAACTTTGTTTCTCAAAGAAAAAAATGCAAATCTACAGGAAATAAGAACTACACGTTGCTTTACAAGCTATACTTTTGAGAAGAAATGTGACCACATATATCAATACTGTGGCTGAGTTATTTAGCCAGCAAATGCAATACCAGAGATGCTGAAGTCATGAATTAGTTATTTTATATACATTCTAAACTTTGTTAAGCAGACTGAAAAATCCCAGGAATTTAAAAATACATATATTTAGCATACCTAGCTTGTTGGACTAGATAACATATTTTAGTATATGTAGTTACTTGACCTTGCATTTCTCAGATCAGATAATATTTTAAAACATATTCAAATGAAGGACTCCTTGGTATACTTGCTTGAGGAGCAGATACAATTTCCAAGCAACCTTGCACCAGAGCTGGAGTTAAGGAAAGAGTGCAGGTAACTAGGAGTGAGGAAATACAATTCCTCAAATGTAATATGAGAGCATTCCTGTATGCTCCTGTCAACAAAAATGCATCAACATTATGAACCTGGAGGAAAAAAGCAGTCCAGTACGCCCCTGAATACTCCTTTAAAAGGTTTGTAAGAGTTTGCCCACCGCTAATTTTCTTCCGTAGATTTTTATAAATTCCTTTCTTAAAATGATGACTGTGATAGTACATGACAAAATGACAGTGTTGCATTAACAGTGATTCTGCTTAATTATTACATAGCATTCCATATGGAGAGGTACACTGGATAGAGTGGTGGTGGACTAGGATCTTGAGAGTCCTGGACTTCTGCTATGGAAACTTGGACCAGTCATGCGTCTCAACCTAACTTACCTCAAAGAAAAAAAGCAGTAATGAGAGGAGAATGGTGTCCTAAGCTGCTTTGAGGAGAAAAGTGGGATATAAATAAATAAATAAATAAATAAATAAATAAATAAATAAATGCATATTCAGAAAATTTCTACAATGAGCATGCAAATCCTTGCAATGCCTGATGACACAATTAGGTCCTTCAATTCTTGTTGAGCTATATTGACAAATGAAGCCATTCCTGACAAAATAATGCCTATAACATGTGCCATACTTTCTTGCTAATATCCAGGTGAATGTTGACTTTAAAAATATTGTGAATGATGGGTGATGTGAAATAGACTTAATATACATACGAGGAAATTATTACAACTATCAAGGAAACCTTTTATTATAACAAGAACTAGCACTGGAAATCCAATCATATAGTCATTCTCAAAATGCATTCTAACTACAGGCTCATTCTTACACTGCTGGATGGGCTAATATTGTGGATTTTGTGTGACAGGCATTGGTTTCCTGCTTCCTGTGTTACCAGGGCTACTAGTCAGAGAAGGAAGCTGCCAGAGGGGGGTTTCATGGTTATTTCCCAGAAGCAGCACCTATACTCAGGTGTCCCACATGATTTCTTGTATGCACAGTGGGATGGAGTGATAATGCAAGTGGCAATAGTTCTACTTTGATAATGTAAAAATAAGCCGGAATGCAGAAGCCAAAGATTTGTTACAATAATAATCAGAAGGAAATCTATTTTATTCCACGTCCTCCTTAGACATCAGTTTCTTAATATATATCTGAAGAGTATAGATTGAATTACTCTTTTCAGGGTATTTTTGGAAGGCCAGGATGGGCAAGGATCCAGTTGCCAAGAAACCTTTGCAATCCCAAGCACTCTGTCAATATATAAATAGGATACATAGCAATACACATAAAAATCTGTCAGAAGATACAGGAATTGTCTTCAGGAAATTTGGAGGGGTAGAGGTTAAGAAAGGAAAAGGTAGGATTGGAATAAACTATAAACTCAAGTAGGAATTCATGAGGAATTAAGGATGGTTATACTAGATTGGTCCAGTAGTAAATTTTCTTGTAATGGAAGGGAAGACATTTTTTGTTGATCTTTCCCTCTTGTGACAGACCTATGACTTGTGCTGTTCCAGGTGTGTGTGGGAAATCCTCTGTCCTACAGGAGCATTTTAGGATGCTGTGGGAGGGGGAGCTGAATGAGTTTTGCTCAGCAAAGGAAGTGCATGGCCTTGTATTAAGTTTCAGGAGGGTAGCCGTGTTAGTCTGCAGTAGAGGTGGGTATGGACTGAGAAAAACCCATGGGCTGTCGGGCTGTGGTCCATCGCATTTCACGAACCACGAACTTTTCACGGACCCAGGTTGGTTTGCGGACCAGTTTGTGGATTCATGCCCGCCAGTCAGCTGGAGCAAGGGTGGGGGGTTAAACATTAAAGTGCTCCTTGTACAGATGAGTCCACTTCCCTAAACAGCAGGCACAGCAACCACACAGCAACCTGCCACCATCTACAGCCAGCACTGAGGAAGGCATCTGACCAGAATCCTACACAGCACGGGAGGTTCACCACTGGAGCACTTGCAGCTGCTGCCATTCTGTTCTCAGGGAGGCTTGAAGTTGAACGGGGGCTACCTGCCACCCACCTCTGCCATTAAAGGTATTTGAATTGAATTGAAAATTAAAGTGCTCCTGGCACTACTCATCAGTGGCACCAGCAGCGCTTTAACCCCCCCTTGCTCCAGCTGACTTGCTCCAGCTGACTGACGAGCCTGTGGGCCCAGCTGAAGCAAGGGGGTGGATTTAAACATTAAAGCGCTCCCGGCACCGCTGGGAGGGCCCACCAGTCAACTGTAGCAAGGGGTTGGATTTAAACGTTAAAGTGCTCCTGGTGCTGCTGGCCAGCTTGCAACGCTTTAACCCTCCCGCCTCCTCCATTCCCCTTGCATCAGGGCAGCAAGTCAGCTGGAGCAAGGGGGGGATTAAACATTAAAGTGCTCCCAGCGCCACTTGCTAGTGATGCCAGGAGTGTTTTAACCCCCCCCCCCAGTCTGGATTCACGGACGACGGACCAACAGACCAGCCGAAAAGTCATGAAGTCTGTGGAAAACAAGTGTCCCATGACCCGCCAGTTCATGAACGCTGAACCAGGCCATTCGGTGTGAAATTTTGGTCTGTTTTCCAGTCTGTGCACACCTCTAGTCTGCAGTAGAACAGCAAACCCAGTAACACCTTAAAGACCAACAAGATTTTGAGGGTATAAGCTTTTGAGAATGAAAGTTCCGTTTGTCAGTTTTGATTAAAGAACCTTGACTCTCAAAAGCTTAAATCCTCAAAATCTTGTTGGTCTTTAAGATGTTACTGGACTTGTGTAAGGTTCCTTTTAGAAAGGCACTTGTTACCAGAACTGCTCTTTAATAAGGGGGAAATTAGCTTTAGCAGTCTGTAACTAAAAATAGCGCAGATCTAACCTATGTTTACAGAGGTCTCGATTCCAGACACTCTAGTGACAAAGAGGCAGACTACAAATAAGTTCAAACACGTGTATTTACTAATAGTGTGGCGTAAGCCTGAACTTGCACATACATACAAGAAAGCATACAAGGACTAGGAAATACAGAGTAAGAAATATAGAGACTTTCGCATTAGCAGGTTCCCAACGTTGGTGGGGAATACTCATAATCCTGAAGCGAAGCAGAGACACAACAGCGAGGTGGTCCAATGCCAGCAATGGATCCACAGACAGACAGCAAGGGGTTCTGGATAGGGAATGGCCTAAGCACCGTGTGGTCTGAGAGACCATCTTAAATACCCCAAAACGTACGCTGGGGCTGGTGCTGTACTTGGTGGTTCTCACAGATTAAAACAAAGGCTCTAATGGGTACTGAATGGCTTGGATGGGCCACTTTGGTAATCTGATTGTGATAAGTGACACCTCAGGAAGAGGGGACAAAAGAGGGAGGGGGAAATCCGAGTGGGCTGAATGGATGTTCCAGCGAACAGGGCTTGTCCTGATGTCATCAGCTCTGGAATGCGGAGGTTTCTTTGAGATGCATTCTCTAAGTGCTTGGGATGGTCGGCACTTAGTTCCTTCTCTGGGGCGGCTCCTAAGATATGCAGAGCGGGGCAAGGTACTCTCGCTGCGGACGTGGTGTGCCCGCTTCGCCGAAATGGCTTCTCAAAGCAGTCTTCTTCCCTGGGTCTTCTGGCTGCCTGAGAACATGGATGCCGGCTGGGCATAGCTGGGGCTGGATAGCAGGCTGCCCGGTAGTGAGGGCAAGCTCGGCGACTGGCCCGCGGGAGACTCCAGGCGGGAACTGACCAGGGAGCGCCTAGCCAGGCTTGCTGGAGGTTTCCCCGGCAGGCGCCCGGCTGCTAACAGCGGCTTGGGCCCATATGAGGCAAGCTTCCATGGAGGCAGGGGGAACAGCACATAAAACACAGTCCAAAGCTGGGAACAGGCACGGTCCGTGGTAGATGGCAATGCAGGCGTGGGGCACACTTGTACAAAGTCCAAACACACACTGTGAAGCACAGATATAAGTCTAGGCAGGGCTGCCCAGGAAAAGAGTTCTTTGTGCAGTTATCCAAACATGGATGCAGGGAACTACGCAGTCTATTGCAGCAGCAAGGTAGTTAAACAAGCAGGCAGGAAACTGACACGTGTACCAGGACACACACGTGCAAGGCAAATCTTTGTGTAGCAGTAAGACAGCAATGCAGGAAACTTTAACACAGTCCATGGCAGGCCTTAAAGCAGGAGAGGGGGCCTGCTTGGCAACACAGTGGTCTTCCCAATTAGTTTCTATCTGTTGGATTATGAAAAAGTTCCTATGAAATATTGAAAGCACATAGCAGAGTTGTACCAAAGATATCACTATCTATTTAGGTGAAAAGAAGACTAATGTTTTTTTCCACATCTGCACATGCTACCAAGAGAAAGGTTACTGAAGAAAGGTAGGAAAGATTCAGATTGTGAATCTGCTTCTTAGAGTATCTGTTTTAGGACATAACCAGAACAATCTTAAGTTAGGCGGGGGGAGTGCTCAGGGGGCTGATGAGCCCTTATGCCAACATATCTCAAATTTATGTCAATGAAAGCCTGAGTTGTTCTGACGCAGCTCCCCAGCAGTGCCCCACTATGGCCAGCCACCAGTGGGCTTCGGGAGTGGGTGGGCCAGAGGGGAGGGTTGGGAGTTAGTCAGCTTCCTAAGACACTTCCAGGCTGAGTAATGTCCCCAAACAGAGGTGGACAGTTACAGCATAAAAAAGACAACATAGCCCATTGATGCCCATGGAAAGGGAAAAGTCACCCTCCTCACACCTGCACAGCCCCATTCCAATGGCCTGGAGGAGCACAGGATGCTGACTGCAGCCTCATCCAACCCCTTTGTGTCCCAGCAGTGATCAAGCCCTCTTCCCAGCACCCAGTCATGCCCTCCACCATACATAAACTCTGTTCAGGCAGCCCTGAACTCACTAAGTAGAGTGCGTGGCATGGAGTTCTGTCTCCCTGCCGTGCAGACTTAGAGCATGAGGCACCTTGTTGATGAGAAAAGCACAGAGTGGGCACTTCGCAAAACTGGGCGAGCAATTAACACTTAGGCCCCCGGGGGAGAGCAAAGTACAGAATGTTTGACTAACATCTCTCATTGCAGATTCTTGCAATGAGTACCCTGTCTCCACAGGCTTGGTTCAAAGGGGCAAGCATGCACTGACAGGCAAGCAAGAGCAGGGGAACTGCCTGTCTTAGCTCGCTTGTCCACATCTGCCTCCCTCATTCCCTTTGCATGAAGGCAGCCACTGCCCTCACTATGGTGGTCTCCCTAACCAAGGCATATTGGGTGGGTGGGGGACAGCCTGAGCCTGGTATTCTAGGCACTATGGGCCATGTCTGACAATGGGGCAGGCTTCTAGGGAAGAGTACTCGACAGCTGCCTCAGATGGTGGACAACTGTGGGTTGGATTGCCTTGGAGATGGCACTCTGTATTCCCCTTTAAAGTGGCCCAAGATGCATTCCCTTGCAGGATCAGAGCCACATGCCATGGCAGCAGCACAAGGACCAAATCAATCTGTCGCAGTTGCACAGGACTTCCTTGCTGGTGGGTGACATTTGGATGCCTGCAGCAGCTGCCATGGTGGGATCTCCTGCCCCCACATAGGGCCATGGACACTCCTGAGGAGCCACAGACCTGGCTATGGCTTGCCATCCCTACACATGTCTCTGTTTCCTTTCAGGCAGGTAGCAATTCAACTGGGAGACATGGGCGCAGTCCCTGGCAATCCCTTCAGACTCCATTTCCAGCCTTGCTCCAGAAGCATTCTCCCTCAACAGCTGTTTGACCTGTGAGTCTGCCTCACTCATGAGCAAGCAGCACAAGGAATGGCTCAACCTGCATCCGAAAGACCCCTGGGAGCAGAGCGTGCAGGCACAGTTGCCATACTGGACCAAAGGAGTTGGCAATCCGCATCCCGGCATCCTCTTTGTGTTTGGCAGTTCAATAAAGTCTGGATTGTTCCCCAACTCTCTCCCTGTTTGCTTGTATGCAGATGACACTAGCTCCATGCCCCTCCTGCCCGAACTCCTCCCACCATCTGTCATTCCCCACAGGGTTGCCCCTTCACATATCTCAGTGGGTGGACTCTGACTCAGGGTGGTAATGCTGGGATGGCTCCAGTAGGTGTTCCAGGTGTGTTTTGTTCTGCACAACAGACGAGTTTTCCGGTGGCACCTTGGAGGCTAATCTGACACTTCAATCTGCTCCCTCCTCATATATACTGCAGGAGGCTCTGTGCGACTTGGAGGGTTGTCCAAGACAGTGTGTGGTTGTTCTGGGGAGGGTATCTCTTGAGCCAAGGGTTTCTGTCAGGGTGCCACAGTGATGGGGTCTTTCCACCCTGTCCGCTGGCTCTCTGGGGGTTGGGGATGGGGAGTGACATTGAGAGGCAGCAGCTGCAATTTCAGCCAGAGATTGGTTGTGCCTGTAGCTGCTGCTCATTGATCTGTCAAAGGCAGCCGCTGCATGATTGGTGGATGCTTCCACTGTTTCTATGGAGATGTTTGCTCTGCTGATTGTCTGGCTATGTTTGTCCTTTGGTGTATCTCCCTCTGGAAAATCCTTAGGGAGCAGTCTACTGCAGCAGAAGTTGCATGGGCATCTGGACACCTCTGCCATGGCGCCTTTAGGATTGCATTGAACATCTGGGAAAGCCTTAGCCTTGAAGCCCTGTTGCTGGCCTTCTAGAATATCTGTTTGGCCACTGTGTGAAACAGGATGCTAGACTAGACAGACCATTACCTGATCTTGCAGGGCTCATGTTCTTTCACTGGGACCCAAGCCATTATTTTAAATCTATTATCTTTGTAATCTTGAAAACGTAGGCTACAATCCAGACATATTTAAGCACTTTTATGTAAGGGGTACTTTAAGCACATGTTGCAGTCTCCCAGTGAAATCTTTGAGACTTTACAGTAGCTGATGGTGACTGGATCACACCTGCCATATTAACATAATTATGTAATACCCCGCTTGTGCAATCAAGGGACATTGTTTCCTATAATTTATTGCTTGCTAGTATGAATCTTTCTCTCTCTCACACACACTCTTTTTTTCAAAAAAGAAATGAGTCAGTGGCCTACTG
Source organism: Eublepharis macularius (assembly GCF_028583425.1). Taxonomy (NCBI): domain Eukaryota; kingdom Metazoa; phylum Chordata; class Lepidosauria; order Squamata; family Eublepharidae; genus Eublepharis; species Eublepharis macularius. The sequence continues at coordinate 63,950,107 of NC_072798.1, forward strand.
CCCACTATGATGATATGGTAAATTTGCAACTTAGGCGCTGAAATTTCCTGTAAACGTCCTGTGGGCTAGCAATACAAAGTGAAACTAAGCTGTCACTAAGTGCTATTCTCTTACTTCTCAGACAGTGCCTTTACTGCTTTGGAATCACAGCAGTTAAGAACTCCAAAGGCTGGGTAGCTCAAGTGCAAGGCTGCACCATCTGTTTACAAGCTCAGCATCAAACTAACTGCCCAGCCTGCAGCACGTGTTTGCTAAAATCAAATAGCAGGTGCATCACATGAAATAAATGCAAAACAAATAATTGTTGGTAAGCTGACAGTGCAGTCGGTGAACTCAGAAGGTTGTAACTCTGCTTAGAATTGCACAGTCAGTGACTGAACTAAGCCCAAAGTTGCTGGAGAGGATGACAATAATAATTTCCACCCAAGTTCTACCCTTTGTGAACTAAGGAAGCCACCATGATGTAGTGGTTTGAAAGTCGGACTAGGATCTGGGAGGCTCAGTTTTGAATCCCCGCTCTGCCATGGTAGCTCACTGGGTGACCTTGGGCCAGCCACACGCTGTTAGCCTAACCTACCTCACAGGGTTGATGTGAGGATAATGCTATAAGGTACTCTGTGTCCCCACTGGGGGAAAAGGCACAGTATAAATGTAAACAAACTCTGGATCTGTCATAGAAGAGGGCATAATAGGAAAATTGAGCCAAACTTACACACAGAACTTGCTGGTTCGGCTTGTTAAAGCTGCTTCTGGAATACTGAACCAAATATGGGAAATGGGGCTGTAATGAGTGCCCCCCACACCAAGTTTGCATGCTTTGTTTTGGTACTTACTGTGCAGAGGCCATGCAGGCAGGCTAGGTAGTGAGGTCGACCATCGGGAAGCATCTTGTTTTCCTTAATGGCAAGAAGTCTGTCTGCACAGTCATGGATCCAAAGGGGAGAGACTGAGCTCTTAATTCAGTCGGTGGGAAGGGGATTGTGTGTGGCATGATGGTGGAGAGTGCCCTCAAGTCATAGCTGACTTTTGGTGACCCCTGGTGGGGTTTTCACGGCAAGAGATTAACAGAGGTGGTTTGCCATTGCCTGCCTTTGCAACCCTGGTCTTCGTTGGAGGTCTCCCATCCAATTACTAACCAAGACCGACCCTGTGTGGCATACATGAGTGCATTTTTTCTTCAGCGCTTCTTGGGTATGGCATGGGCACTGAGGCTTATAGGGATCAAAATGCAAAAGGTTTGCTTTGTGCTAGGGAGGGGAGAAGCAGATGGCACAATGCTGTGGCACTGCCATCTACAGTTGCCCATTGCCATCCCTTTCTGTGCCTTTTTAAGCACAATACAAGGAAAGGCTGATAGCAACATCCATGCAGGTGTGCACACACATGTGGGTTTGAGGAGGAAGGGGTCTCCTTCAGCCTCTGAGCCCCCAGCTGCTGCAAAGGCTCATGCAGATTAGAGTGCATGGAAAGAAAAAGCAATTAAGAGTAGCACTGAGGAGGTGCCCGTGGCATGGGTTCAGTGGCCTTCAGATGCTGCTGTCCTTCGCTGCCATGGTGCCATGGTGCCAGTGCCACCCCAGTGTGACTAAAGAAGTCCTCCAAAGAAGATGGGCTGAGGACCATCAGGAGGAATGTCATCTTGCCCAGAGAGCCTTCTGGAGACTTTGGGGGCTTTTCTGTTTAAAACTGTTATCCTGGTGTTAAATGATGGGGAGGTAGCAGACATGTGCACTGCACACTCACTCATGCATGCACCCTCATTTTTTTCCAGATCACCATTCTGCATGAAAGGACCAATATGGTTATTTTTTTTCTCCCCCCCCCCCATAATTTCACCTTTTTCCTTTTCATTCAACTTTGGGATAATGGTTTTAGTTGGAAAGGGAGACTGGCAACCAGTAACCTGTTCGGTCTCCCACTTTTATGGACAAAAATAGGGAGAAAAGAAGGCCATCCTTCCTCTTCTCCTCTTCCCTTGAAGAAAAAAACAACCTCTAGCCCTCCCTTTCTATGTGCTTTTATGCACTGTGCAAGGACCGGCTGGCTTGGTGTTACCTGAATTGGTCTCCTTGCAAGTAAGAGAATTTGTGGGGGAATTACCAAGCAAGGAAGACAGATATGCGAGAGGCCAGTAACTAATGTCTACAAGGATCCCTTCCTCTAGAGAACCCTTTCAATAAACAGGCAGATATTCAATCAAAAAGGGTTTTTTATTTAAAATATTACAGATCAATTGCACACAAAACACACAGCACACACAGAGAGCTAACTAGAAAAAACAGGGAGGAAAGTTAGAGAGAGTTGCAGAGTTGGTTTTATAGTTACCAGGTCCAGAAGATTGGGGGTGTCCGAGGGAATGGAGCTTCAGTGGCTAGTACTTCATGGCAAGAGGGAGAAGGGTTCAGACGTGCCATCTGAGGATGTGTGGAAGGTCCAGAACACACACACACACTGAGCACATGGCAGGACAGTCATTTGTACTGTGAAACATGCCCTGAGGCAGGACTGAGCCAAGCTACAAATGACAAATTACACTTGCCTGACAAGTGAACAGACTCACGTGCATTCCTCCCTGTTCATTTGCCATTCACTTGCGCTCCACTTGATCAAGTGGAGGGCAAGTGAACAGGGAGGAATACACGTGAGTCTGTTCACTTGCTAGGCAAGTGTAATTCGTCACTTGTAGCTTGGCTCTGAGAGTCTCGGCCCTAAAACAATGCCTTAATGGTTCTTCCCAGGGTATGACAAAGGACTGGGAAACTGTCTCCAGGGTGGGACAATGAACTAGGAAGGTTTGATTCTGTAGGAGTTGAGATGTGTCTGTTTGAAGCTGCCTTGTGTGAGGGCTGGAGCTGACATCACTCTTAAAAGAAAATTTAGCGCATGCAATTGTGGAGCCCAGTGCGTCCACTATTCTTCTCCCTTCTTCCTGTCCCTGTATTTGCTAATTGGAGAGTCTCATACCCACCATTTTTTTCTTTTTGAATTCTTGAGAGGCAATTAGTGGCAGAGTTCTGGGAGAAAACCTACAAAGTACTTTTTGTGATCGTTCCACTAGCTTCTAGTAGATTGCTCTAGTGTGGTTTAAATTGTCTGCTTGGTGCAAAATGGCACCTCTCTGCCAGAGCAAAACATTCAAATGCCGATGCTCAAACAAAATGGTATTCTCACTGGCCTCCTCACATCACATGACCTTGTTCTGCGATGGAGAAGCCAGATTCTTGAGAGGATTCCTCCATCCCCGAGTCTAAATCACCATAAACATGAGCCCCAGCTGCAAAGAAAGGAAATAAAAAAATAAACCCAAGAAGTGATCAGTGAGGAATGTGGATTGCCATCAGGGAATGGGATAGACATTGTGCTTAAAGGGGTAGAATGCACAAGTGGCACAGCATTGCAACTCTCTCCTAATTAAAAAAAGGGGGGATGGATGCTCAATTGCTTGGGGCTTGTTGCAGGCTTCTCCTAATGCCAAAAAGGGGAAAAAAACTACAAAGATATGTGTGGAGAGCTGGGGAGGGAGTGGTTTCCACAGCTGTTTGAGAGACGAGGATGCAGTGTTATGATCCTTTCCTTGCTTAAAAAATACAAAATAAAGAGGGAATGTGTGGAGAACTGGAGTGGGAGGGAGTGGTTTCCAGTCAGCAACCAGGGAAGGGAAAAGCGGGGAAGAGACACAATTAGGGGCTAAGAATTCTGCGTACATATAGGATGCATCAGCGATGGCTCAGCAGCGGCTTAAAAAAAAGTCGCCTTATGTGTGCATGGAAAAAAATTGAGGGAAAGCTAGGGAAAGGTCGATTCTGTCTTTCACATGTCCTTTCCTCATGTGGAAATTTGAAATTCAAGAGAAGCAGAAAGTAATCTGAATTGCCTTAAACTGATTGTGCGGAATACATCCACATCAGGGGGATCTGAAATAAATATAATAATAAATAAAAAAATTATGAGCATTAATTAAAAGATACACTTTTAAAAGAAAGAAAAAACTGAGCATATGAAGAAAATAATCAGTATAGGAGCACTGAAATTAAATTGTAACAAGACAGTGGGAATGCTGGTTAGGATGGTGGAGATCTCGAAGGACATTTTGGGTATCACTTTTGATGTTCAGATGACCCTGGCTGACTAGGTTAAGAGCCTAGGTATTATACTGTATTCTACATTACTGCTGGAGAAGCAAGTTAATGCAGCTGCAAAAAAAAATCTTTTTTTTCCAGTGTAGAAGATGGCCCACTACCTTGACATGGCATCTGAGTGCCTGGATCCATACCGTGGTATGGATACTTACATCTCCCCAAGAAGTAAGCTCAGAGAAACCAGTTGGTACAGAACGCAGCAGATCAGTTATTAACAGGAGCTAGGCAGAGCATGCAAATTACTCCCATTCTTCAGTCATGCCTTTGGCTGCCCATCAGTTACTGGGTTCCGTTCAAGGGACAGGCTATTACATAAAAGAGAAACTTTGAAGCTAGGGCATCTTGCTGGGCCTGGGCCTTCTGTTGGATAAAGAGATGGCAGTGATAGTCTGAGGTACCTTTCACCAGCTTTGGCCTTTCCAGATCAGATTACTACAATGCACTCTAGGTGGAGCTGCCCTTGAAGGATATCTGGAAGTTACAGCTGGTACAGAATTCTGCAATTAGAGTGTTGACTAGAGTGGGTTGTAGGGATCTTATCAGTTGAGTCTTGTTCCGTCTACATTGACTCCCAATTTGTTTCCAGGTGTAATTCAAGATGCTAATGTTGACCTTTAAAACCTTATACAGGCTTTATATGGGGTCAGCATACCTTAAGGACCACCTACTCCTATATGAACCTACCTGTCCACTCCAGACATCTTCAGGCTTTGCTTCAGGTGCCTGTACCATCTGAGGCTATATGGGTGACAACCTGAGAAAGGGCCTTCTTGGTTATGGCTCCAAAACTTTGGAACTCTCTCTTCAGGGAGATCTGTCTGTCTCCATCTATCATTTTTTTCCATCAATCAGTGAAGACTTTTTGTGTGTTATGTTTGGCATCCCTCCCCCCGCCATCTGCAGGACCACCTTTCCCTCTGTGCTCCATCCTGACAGCTTCACTCATTGACCAGGGCCTTCTGTGGGTGCCACCCTGCAAATGGGCAAAATTGACAACTGTCCTTACAAGTACATTCTCACCTGTGGCCTCCATTTTACAGAACAGCCTGCCTGATGAGGTCAGGAGGGCTCCCATTGTCTGGGCAATCTCCAACTATGTAAAACTGAATTATTCAGGAGGGCTTTTTTACACAGGTAATAAGGCTTTATGGTAACAAAATGGTTCAGACAAAAGTCTCTGTTAACAGAAAAATGTCTATGGACTATACTACTGTGTAATGTTACTGTAAGTATGAATTCACTATGTAATTTTTGTATCATGTAACAGGTCTTATTAATTCTTATGATTTGTTTCAGTTCTGTTTTCAGATTTGTGCAATTCAAATCATATTGCATTTTAATTGAATATCCCATCTTGTCAATTGGATTGACTTACACTGTGTAATCCGTCTGTCTCAGTAAGAAAGTCGGACTATAAATAATGTAAATAAATAAAGTTTATTTTTTAAAAAACGCAATGAGGAGTTGTGAGGTATTAGGTTTTACACAGTACATGCCTCAGGGAAAAAACTCCCTCAGGCATATGCCCTTCTAACATACCAACACCACACTTTGCTGCAACTGAGCTAAAGGTTGGGTCCAGCAAAACCCCTGCTGGCCCTACTGTCAATAAGGATACTTAGTAGTTCCCACAGCAAGGAAACATAAACAAACAAACTAATGTCTCCTGAGATCTTATATCGACACTCTGGTTGGACTAACTTTCATACCCTAACTGACTCTCAGAGCCAAACTAGAGGTACTGTCATGTAAATATACATGATAGTAGCAATATGCCTATTTTCTTTGGAAGCTGCCATATGCAGACTCATACTTTTGTATTTTATGGGTACAGGAAATCATATGGCATTGTTATTATTAGTCTTGACCTTTAAAATATACTCTAACTGTAAACCACAATCGACAAACATTCTTCAGTAGACTGTGTAGGATGATAGTTTGATGTTCAGCTATGCAGTATGCATTTAGTTGCCCACAGCTTGCATTCAGCCATTTGACAAACCATTTTTCCACGCATTGAGCTGAAACAAGATTTGAAAACATTGTTTAAGTAAGACGTTGCAGAATCAGATGTCTCTGCAGTTTGGCACCAGAGCCTTGTGTTCATGTAGACATTATTACTATAACCAGTGTCAATTTTAGCCCCTCCCATATAGTGCCTCTTTTGTTATCAGAAAATAATGATCTCTCCACTAGAATGCAGGGCAGACAGGGATCTAATGCTGTTTAAACTGTTGTTCTGTTTTGATATAATATAGTTTCTTTTTTAAAAAAAACAACAACCTTGGACTTGCCTTTGTTGGGAGAAGAGTGGGTTAAGGGAAGGGGGTTAAATAAAAAAAACCCAAAGTCTGAAATAGCAATACAAACACTGCTTGGTAGACATGATCTTCTTTGTAGGGAAAAGGAGATGGAAGCTGCTATTCTACTCATACCACCACTACCAGCAATGAAAATTTGTATCCCCACCACCCTTTTTTGCACTTCTGGTAATTCTTCAGTAAGATGTAATGTTCCAGAATCCAGATACCAGGAGAGAGCAGAAGGTCACTTGGGAGTGACCAATCACTCTCCAAGTAATTAAAAGTAGCACTCTATCCCACCTCCAGTGCTGCTGTAACAGTCATCATCCGTCCCTTTAAAAGCACTACAGCAGTTTCTCTCTTGTTCCTCTTTTGTGAGGAGTAACACACATGAACACACCTTTGCTCCGAATGTGAAAACAACAGCACTAGCATCCTTACCCATCTGTTCCTCCTGCTCCTTTATCTGCACACATGTATATCCTTGCTTTGGATAGGATAGGAATGTGCTACCAACTCTTTCCCCCTGCATCAAAATGTTACTTGCCTCTTCCTGGGAACACCAGAGGTAGCTGTATATTTCCTCCCTTTGGAAAATTGCAGGGGAAAGTTTTACTCACCTGAATACTGCAGACTGCTCTGAAAAATTACAATTTTTGTATAAGCTACCATTTTGGGACTGACTCACTTACTGAGCCAGCATTTTACTACTGGCCCTTAAAAGAATTAAGTAGCTCCCAGGAACATAAAGTCTGCTCTCCCCTAACCTAAGCTGCCACAAGTATTACTGGAGGGAGGGTTGCATGAGTCACTACACTGGAAGGAGGAACAAAAAACACACACACACCATTTAAGACAATGGGCTAGATTCTAGTGTAGGTTGGAACTAGACATGGGCACGAACAGAAAAAAAATGAACATGGTGTTCATTGTTCGTTGCCATCCATGAACAACAAACACTGATGAACATGATCCTGCCATGACCATGTTCGTTGTTTGTAGGGGCCAGCAGGCTCTCCTCCAGCCAGTAAGATCCCTACTGCACCACCCCAGAAACCCTACCTGAGCAAGCAGCAGGAAAGGTACCAATAATAAATAATAGCTTGGCCCCAGAGCCTGGCAGCAGCCCTGGAACTTCAAGGGATAGATCCCTTCCGCACCACTCCCAGAAACCCTACCTGAGCAGGCAGCAGGAAAGGTACCAATAATAAATAATAGCTTGGCCCCAGAGCCTGGCAGCAGTCCTGAAACCTGAAGGGGTAGATCCCTATCCCATCACACACAAAGAAAATTCAAGCTCCAATGCACTCACCCTGTCTAACAGCAGCTCTCTCTCCCTGAAAGCCAGAGCTGGGAGCCCCCCTACCCCCCGTCTTTTCCTCTTGTAACAAATTTGGCGCTCCAGTCCACACTTGGAAGGAAGACCTGCCTATCAAGCTAAATTGGGCTTAGGTTGGGGTTTCCAGGGCAACAGCAGGAGTTCAGACAGAGTTCAGACAATTCCTGCCTATGTTGCCATGGGAATTGATTGCAGGTGCCAGACTGTCTGGCTTGACGAACAGCAACGAACAGCAACGAACGAGGCTTGCAACGACCACCTGTTTGTTTAGAATGGGACCTCATGAACAGCTTGTTCTTGAACAGCAGATTGGGCTGTTCGTGGGTTTTTTTAGTTCGTATTGCTGTTCGTGCCCATCTCTAGTTGGAACCCAACATATACATCAAATTGTAAGTACAGAGATGTAAGGAAGGCTCTCCCAAATACAACATATATAAGTATCTAACACTATTTGCCTTTGTTGCTGTGATTGCAGCCTACAATCATGGACCATCTTTATTTTGTGCTATAACAAATTGTCAAATTTTACAAATCAGTAACAGTTGAAAAAATGGAACAAATTCTAGGAACTGGATGACATCTGCATTCCAGGAGGTGTTTAAAGACCATTTTATATACTATGACCACATGGCAGCAGCAGCCACTTGGTAACCACAATGAGCAGGTGAATGTTGCATATCTTGTGTTTTCGTTTGTTTTCTTGCAGTTCTTTTTCAATCTGTCCTCTCTTTAATGATGAAGGAAGGACAGGGGAATAACACGGTGGTAGGATGGCCCAAGGGTCAGACAAATACAGTAAATAGTGCCTATTATTCAGTTACTCTATTCCCTTCTCTTAGATACCAAACTTTGATATATACCCCTGGTCCAAATATACCACAGCTGAATGCCAAATTAGTCCATAGAAAAATTAGTCCATAGAATCCTCCGCAATCTGGAACAACGGTATTTGCTCCTGTACTGGCTTGGGTAAGGTGGATATCAAGGACCAACATGAAAGTATCTGTGGCTGTGCTTTGACTGTGGAGAATTCTCAGCATGGCTGTTTATCCGTTGTTTACCTTGATAAACTTTAGGCACCTTATGAAAACTTCTTTCATTTGCACATTTGGTTAATGTATCGTGTACTCTTGGGCCCTTACCAGGGCCAGTTTTCCACTGAAGCACAAGGTAACACAATAATGAGGGATCCAGCATTTTCCCAGCCACCGACTGCACAAGCGTCTTGCATACCTTACTTGGAATGACAAAATACCCATAACTTATTCAGATCTAATAGCTTCTACAATATTTGGATCTTCCTGCTATTATAGGGTTTACTGCTGATTTCAAGTTGCTTTAAATGCTGCTTTTAATTTGTATTGGTATATATTTAACTTCCTATTCAGTTATGGCACTTCAAAAGTTTTTAATAAACAGAGAGGTAGCCAATAAACATTTTAAATCAATCAACAGATGAATAAATGCTAAATTCACTTTGTATTAGAGTCATTCTCCCTCCCCACAAATACACCCACGAAGGTAGATTTTTGCTTTTTCATTCTTTTATCTTATCTAGTACAGGGAGACAAAAAATCAGCTGCCTGATATTTGTAGGGTGTGTGTTTGTGTGTGTGGTATCAGTGGAGAGAAAATAAACAGAAATCTAGTTAAAAACATGAATGTGAGTGGAAATGGCAGTTTCAGATCTGTGCAACTGACTGTGCTGCTGAAATTATTACAACTTAAGTCCAGTTTATTGTTGATTCAGCTATTTATCTTTGCAACAGAACAGAGGGAAAATCCAGTATCGTTACAAGTTTCATAAACATTCAAATATCCTCTACATTCATTTTGTTGATAAGACACTGTGCCAATTGCCACTAAAGTGGCTGTACTATGACTATCCCAGAGTGCAAAATTTCAATATTAGGAGAACAATCCTAGGAAAGTCTGCTCAGAATTCTACTCAGGTCTATTTACTGGGTCTTACTCCCAGAAAAAAAAATGTTTTTTAGGATTTCGCTGTGAATGTAGTCCTGCTGCTTTAAAAGGAAAAGTATCTGGCTTTTGCTCATCTGGCTGTACAGAACATCAACCCACAGTGCAGAGGTGGCAACTGTTGCTATAGAAGTCAATGGAGAGTATTGCTAAACTTCATTTCCTGCACCACCCCCTTCATACACTTTTGAGTAGGTGTGATTTCTACAGAAGAGCAAACAAGTAGGGGGAAGTCATCCCCCAATACATTTGTTGCTCATGGAGTTGGGGCAGGAAGAGGAAATTGGTTTAGCTTTTCATTCTTCTGAATGAAAATAGATACCCAAATGAAGATCTGGATCTTATGAATTAAAAAAACACACACCCTGTACTATAGTCCCACAAAAATATCTTAGTGGTGATTATGGTTGCCACCAGCCCCCTGAACCAACATAGACAAATATTGGTTTATTCTTGTAGCCATAGGCCATAACATCCTCACATATACACCAATATATAACAGTGTGCCACAACAAAAAGGTTAAAACATATTTACATAACAGGATAAAACTTAAAATTTTAAAACTAAGATGGTAAGAAATAAATGCAAAAACCACGAAATAACACGGAATTACAATTTAGGTAAAATTCTTACAAAATTAGCAGGTACTAATTTCTTCCTTATATTTATTGGTAAAAAAATAAAACTAGCCCCATTCTTCATCTGATCCAGAAAAAATTACAAAAAATCAATCCAGCAATTTGTTTTGAATGGACCCATAAAAGGGAAAATACAAAATACAGTGTGCTGTGTCTTCCGCCTGATTAAGACCTGATTAAGGACAGAGGTGTTGTTCCAGAAGTATTTTTTTTAAATCTGCCCTGTAAATACTTGGATGGCATAGTTTGAAAGTAAGCACTAGTAAATGCCTTTCTTAATCTAACATTAGAAAGTTCAGTTAAATAGCAGGAGAAAAAAAATTTCTTGATGACCCCAAAGAAAATTTAGATTGTCAGAGACTATACCTACATCCTGAAGGGCATCTTTTTCATAAAGCCAACTACAACTTTTGCTTGGGTCCCAAAACTTTATAGCCTCTAAGGAGGGCAAGGAATATAACTGCAAAATAAGGGACAGCAAGTTGGACCACTGATTCCCTTCCTTGTAGTACCAAAAACAGTATTTTACCAGATTGTGTTCAGAAAGACTATCGAGTTTCTTGCAATATTTTAATAATTTCAAGTGGACTCTTATTGTAATAGAGGGTAGTCCAACTTCTAACCTTAAATGTGCAGGAGGAGTTTCCTGAGGGAGACTCAAGATTTTCCTTTAAAAAGTTGTTCTGAATGGTTTCTTGAAACAACAACTACTACATGGGCAAGTGGAATTGAGGGGTGAAGGCTCAGTGTTTTGGGTTGGGAGTGGGACTGGGGTTGAAGATTCTGAGTAGTTCTGAAGGTGAACCCCAGGTATTTTGGGTAGACTTGGGACAAGGCAGTGACTTTTGGTTGGTCCAGTGGTTTGAAATGGGTTTGGGTGTAGTCCCTAGTGCACAAGTGGTCTACCTAAGTTTTACAGCAAAAATAAAAATTAAATGGTTTAAGGAAAATGCTTTCTCTTCCTTTTTTGACAACTAGCCTTAAAGTAAAACAGAAACAACCCCCATGTATTGTCTGGTCCATTGACAACACTAGTTTGGGATGCCCCAGGAATATACTTAATTACTTTCTGTATTAAAGGTCAATGCTATTTACTGCTATTGGAAAAAGTGTTAAAATCTGGAATATTGTTATGGTAGAGGATCCTCCCCAAGATAATCCTATGGGAAGATGTAATGTGTCTTTATTTGCCCTGCGTACTCCACTCAATTGGCTTTACAGGCCTTTTTCTCTCTCATACCCTCCCAGTCATCACAATAATTTTGCTCGTCAATTATTGTTATAACAGTGCAAAGTGAAATTATTTTTCTCTAAGCCTTTGTCTGGCCAATAGCTAGAGATGATTCCTCCATGGGAACTGATGCTTACATAATGCTCCCTTAAATGCCCTTTGATGACTGGTAGCTGCTACCTTCTGCGAGAGCAGGAGCTGGAGAGAAACAGCTGGGCAGTTTTAAGTATAGTCATCAAACACAGATGTCGGGATATTGTAGCTGGCTATGGTCTGCTATAATTTCGGAAAATGGACACTACTTTTTACATTAGCACTGTCAGTCTGGAGGCCTGCCTTCTTCCCTGGGCTCAACTTGTACATGTACAAATAAATAGTTGTTTCAAAAGCTCTATAAATCTCCAATCTCTGTCTTCGAAAGGAAACTGACCTGGAAGTTCCTAGGACTTCCTAGGACCATGAAAAGAAATATATAGCTAAGTTCCCAGAGAAGGTTCCCCTGCTCTATAATCCCATCACAGAGACTGCCAACTCTAGCCTGGTAAATTTCGGGAGATTTGAGGGAATGCCTTGAGAGGGTGGATTCAGGGAGGAGAGGGGTTCAGCAGGGACATAATTCCATACAGTCTATCCTTCAAAATTGCCATGTTCTATAGAGGAACTGATCTCTGTAATGTGGAGCTCAGTTGTAATTCTAGGAGAACTCCAGCCTCCACCTGGAGATCTGTAAGCCTTTCCCAACCTTTTGTGGTAAAAAATAGAATCCAGATAAGGGCTATGCAGAATGTGTGGCTATGTAGAATGCGTGGATAGAAGAATGTTCAGTTCTTGAGCCAAAATATTCAGGCCACAATCATCATGATGTGTCTTCATACTACTGTAAAGTGCATATAGGAAACTGAAGGTTTGAATTCTCCTTCATTTAAAACAATCAGTTTGAATCCAGCCATCTTTCCTCACTCAGTCCCACCCAGTTCCCCTCCATACTACAGCCTACATCTCCCTTGAGTCTTTTGCGGTGGTCAACAATGGTGTCTCCCTCTATTTTTGCTAGCTGATCTAAAATTTATGACTCAGGGTCTTGGCTTTACTGAGACTACTTGACACCTAGTTTGATATCAGTGCAAATGAATAAGGTGGTTACATGTGTATAAGAGTCTCCTTGATTCTGGCACCATGTCACAATTGCCTTCTTCTGGTAAAAGCGGCACCTCTGTTTTTTGTGCCTAAAAGAACTCTGGAAGTACAGGTCATTACTAGACATGGGCACGATCCAAAAAAACCCCGATTTAGCTGATCGTGATTCCACGGCGGCGCTGAACCCAGGTACCCGAACCTCGCTGATCAAGTCCTGTTTCTGATACAGAATCGGGAATCGGGAATCGGGAAGGCCAACGCGGGAGGGTGCCCCACCACCAACACTCCCCCAGACCAGAGTGACCAGGCACTAGAGTGTGTAATACTGTGTGAGCCCTCAGCCAAGGAGGTGCCCACTGAGCTTGGCCCCAGAGCTAGATGGCAGCCCTGGAAGCAGAGAGAGAGAATAGGAATAGAGCCCAACCCCAGCTGCAACACTCCCCCCCAGACCTGAGCCCTCAGCCGAGGTGCCCACCGAGCTTGGCCCCAGAGCTAGGTGGCAGCCCTGGAACCAGAGGAGATAGCTCCCTATTCCCTAATTCCCTATCAGCTGAAGCCCAAAGCTAAAGCCCCCCCCCCCTCTCTTGTGCTTCCTCTCTCCAAAAGCAGCAAGCGAGAGCTTGCTTCTGTCCCACTCCACCCATGAGCAGAAAGTGAAACTTTGTTGCACAGCACATGGCTATTTATAAAGCCTGGGTCTGCTACGCAGGAGGGCTGTGTTTGGCCGTAAGAGCTGCCTCTCAGGCTTTTGCAGGGATGAGATTAGAGTGCCCATGGCTACAGAAGAACACCCCCTTCCCCCGCCCTCCCCTCTCTTCTCCCAAATGGACGAGATGGGTGCGCGCTTTTATGGCTGCTCTGTGGTTGGAAGGAAGCCCTGCTGATCAAGGGAAGCTGGGCTTCCATTCGCGTTTCCAGGGCGACAGAAGGAGGGCAAACAGCTCCGGCATTCCCCAGGCTCCGTTTCCATGGGGCTCCGTTCCCTCGGGAACAGATGGCTGGCGCCAGACTGTCTGCAGACTGCAATCCCGAATGTAAACCGATCGATCCGATCGAGACCCGATAGAGCGCCCCACCCGACTGCTGAACCGGAAGCCGTGGACAGAACCGATCAGCCCGGTCCCGATGGCGCAAATGCCAAAATCGGGGCAATTTTCAGACCGTAATTCCGATCGCGCCCATGTCTAGTCATTACTACGGCAGTGTGAAAAACCAGTGTTTCTAGCATGTCAAACACAACCATCAGCCATGTACCATAGTCTAGCGGCCTTACTTTTTTGTAGTCACAGGCAGACAGCATCAGTGGGATGGTTACGGAGACCCTGGTAGGCTGACAGGGTTAGCTGGTGTGCTGAAGCCACTTTGGGTCCTGTGTTCCCAGGAAAAAAGCAGTATGTAAATATTCGAAATAAATAACGAAGTGTGATAGGTTGTTGTGGGTTTTCTGGGCTGTATTGCCGTGGTCTTGGCATTGTAGTTCCTGACATTTCGCCAGCAGCTGTGGCTGGCATCTTCAGAGGTGTAGCACCAAAAGACAGAGATCTCTCAGTGTCACCTGACACCTTGGTGACACTGAGAGATCTCTGTCTTTTGGTGCTACACCTCTGAAGATGCCAGCCATAGCTGCTGGTGAAACGTCAGGAACTACAATGCCAAGACCACAGCAATACAGCCCGGAAAACCCACAACAACCATCGTTCTCCGGCCGTGAAAGCCTTCGACAATACAAAGTGTGATAGGTCACAAGCTTTAACGGTCTGTGTTTTTCTGCATCTTCTTAATAAGAAACAAAACCCATTTTCATCTACAACACAAAACTCTGTGCGTGCTTTAAGGGAAACTGTTTCCTGGAACGGCCCACCAAAGGAAAAACAACCAAACTATCTGTCTGCTTGTTATAGGTACTGTAATTAGTCACATATTGCAACCACATTGGCCATGAAAGCCAATCTTTTTTTCCTGTGACATGACATACCATTCTCCCGACCCTCGCCTTCTGCTTCCGGTTTATGTTGCTTAGTATGGTCAGCCAACCAGTGAGGATGCCCCTTGCAGAAATGCAGAGTTTAACTCATGCCAGGGATTAAGAGGGTTACAATCAAGAATCTGTTTGGAATACCATGCGTGTTCCTTGAGTCACAAATAATTAGAATGGCTTTGATCACATCCACAGTACATTACTGCTGATGCGAGTAACTTCTGCTTATTCTGCATATAGGGGAATGAGGCTTAAGCCTTCACTTCTTGCAGAGCTGCATCTTTACAACATAAGGAGAGCCCTCCTGGATCAAACCAGTGATCCATCTAGTCCAGTATTCTGTTTCACACAATGGGCAACCAGTTGTCCTAGGGGTTCCTGCAAAGGGAATATGTTACATCTTACAATGCATACCCCACATTGTAGGAGGTTGCCTCCTACAGATATTCAGAGGCTTCCTGCTAGGGTTGCAACTATATTTGCAAATTTGGGAGAGGGAGGGGAATAAACTACAGTACCTGTCATACTATGCAAGGTTGTGCAAATTGATCAGATTCAGGCAGCTCAGGAAGAATGAGCTATGCTATAATAGTGAGGTACACAGAGATATCAAAGTAGTACGTCTAAACAAAAAAGGTAAAATGAATTTTTTTCTTTTAGCAATATGCCTTTTTTGTTGGATTGGAGTTGGCATCTGCCAAACAGTTTCAGGTGAGTAGCTGTATTGGTCTACAGTAGATACACTAGTGGCCAAAATTGTGGAAACCTTTTGGGAAAAGTGTATTTTTGAGGTTTGATGGCTCATAACACCACTTTTTTTGGAGTAATACCATAAAATTATATATCAATGGAAAGATAATTTAATCAAGAATGTAATGCAATAACTTTTATGAAGGAAATTTTTTTAGAACAGTAGTTAAAAAGAAGAAAATTGAAACACATTGAAAAAATGAGTTATACAACAATTCTCACCATGTCAGTTAATACTTAGTTGGGTAACCTTTTGCTTTAATTACGGCCTTACAATGCCTTCCCATGGAGTGAACCAAGTTTTTTAGTTCTGCAGCTGTTATAATGTGAAACCATGATTGAGTTATTGCTTCTATTAATAGCGTTTTATTGCTGGGTTGCTTCTCACTAACCAGTTTCTTTAGTCGGCTCCATAGATTTTTGATGGGGTTAAGGTCTGGGCTATTCCCAGGCCATTCCAACAGTGGAATATGATTATCTTGAAACCACTTTTTGCACACAGCAGCAACATGACATGGAGCTGAATCTTGTTGAAATATAAATGCTTCATTATCTTGGAAAAGCTCATGTGTGGAAGGCTTCAGTTTGGGCTCAAGTATTTCATTTACGTATTTTTGGGCATTTATATCGCCATTTATCACGCAAATTCTGCCCACACCTTTTGATGTCGTACAACCCCATATCGTAACACTAACTGGGTGTTTCACGGTAGGTGTAATGCAATCAGGATGCAAATCTTCTCCAATTCTTCTTCTCACGTATTTTATGCCATCACTACCAAACAGGGAGATTTTGGTTTCATCACTCCAAATAACACTGTCCCATTGTTCCGCTGTCCAGTTAACATGGGTTTTAGCCCAGTTTAATCTTTTCAACCTTTGTTTGAGAGTTAACAATGGTTTTTTTTGTGGAATTCTAGCATTAAGACCAAATTCCTCCAGTCTGCATCGAACAGTCCTTGCACTCAACTTCACATTGAATTGCGCCATTTCATTCTGTATGATTTTCGTTCTGTATGATTGCGCCATTTCATTCTGTATGATTTTCTTCTGTCACCTAGGCTCAGTCTCTCAATTCTTCTATCATCCCTTGCTTGTGTGCACCTTTTCCTGCCTTTACCAGTCTGGTTTTGTAGTGACTGAGTTGCCTTATACCTCTTCAAAAATTTAGAAATGCCACCTTTGGTTAAGTTTCCACCAATTTTTCTTTTAATTTCTTCATAACTGTAGCCTTGTTCACTTAATAGTACTATTTTACATCGCTTTCTGGGTGACCAGTCAACTCTTTGTGCCATTTCTTTAATTTTATTATTTTTTACAAGCTCACTAAATGAAAGAACACAAACCAAACCAACCAACTTGATAGCAATCACATAACACACTTACAAATGACCTCCTCTCAGCTCCAATACATGACATCAATAGCTGAATCCTACTGGGACCTGATTGGCTCATTACCAAAACAAGATGACACCTGATTGGCTCTCTAAAGACTCATGCTCATTGGCTACATTCAAAGAAGGAAAGCTACTTCATATCAACCTAAGCAAGTTGTGCTTCCTTCTCCTGGTTATTTGGCTATAACGTTTGATAGAATACAGATAATTGAAAAAACTTTGTTGCATTACATTCTTGATTAAATTATCTTTCCATTAATATATAATTTTATGGTATTACTCCCCCCAAAAGTGGTGTTATGAGCCATCAAACCTCAAAAATGCACTTTTCCCAAAAGGTTTCCACTATTTTGGCCACTAGTGTAGTAAGGTTTTAGTCCAGTAGCACTTTATAGACTAAGAAAGAGTTTCCAGAGTATAAGCTTTTGAGAGCGAAGCTCTTATCTGACAAAGGGAACGTAACTCTTAAAAGCTTGAACCTTGCACAAATAAACACAGTCAAGATAGATGCAAACAGCTTGATAAACATTAGGCTGCTTGATAATTATCTACAGGATGCATGCAAGCTGAACTGGTGAGTAATCAAGCATTCCTGAATGCAACACAATCTCTAAAATCAATCCAACTGGCTCAGAGAGAAACTCCATGATTCCATACTGTCCCTCAATTCTTTACTCTTGAAATTTTTCAAAGACAAAAACCAAATATGTTTTGGAGGCAGTGTGAGATATATATGGGGAAGAACCTAGAATAAAATATATCAGATAACGAACACTTCAACAGAAGATAGGTTTCTCAGAGATTATGAAGTGACTCATCACTGTTTGGGTTGGCTTATTTTAAAAAGCCATTATATTTGACCCAGTTTCATTAGAATGTGGGTTGTGGTTCAATATCTGCAAAATTGTTGCTATGAAATTATTCTGTAATTTTAAAATCACTGTAAAATAACTTCTTGTGGTTTGGTCCAGGAGTTTCACCGAACTATTTCAAGCTATTTCTTGAGAGGCCTCCTTCTTTAGGTAATTTTTGAACTTTTTTCTTCCATTATCCCATGGCCGTCCTCAATGATAGAACACACTCTTTGCAAGACAAAGATCTTAGGTTTCAGTTCTGTTAAAAGATGTTAGCAGGTTTGAGTAAAATGCACAGATGAAAGGTTGCTTTCAAAATCCTGAAAACTAATTGGTCTAGCAGGGCCAGTTTCAGATTTTGGGGGTCCCTGGGCAGGCAGTGCTCAACCCTCCCCATCACTGTTACCCAAATTGCTGTACATGTGGAGGCCCTGTAACAAGCAAAGGTGTCCTCTTGCTGGATCAGAACAAACATGTACACTGGGGTACTTAAAACAACATTTTGGGATCTTTAACCAGTGCATACCAAGGTCCAGATCCAGCCCTGAACTCAGAATAACTAGGGGGAATAAGCACTCTTAAAATGAAAAGGATTCTTGTTGAGATAACATAAGCCAAATTAAACAACTGTTATAAGAAGAGAGAGAGAGAGAGATTGTAAAACAGCAAACCCCAAACCTTTCCCTAACAGCTATCTGTCTAAAAGGGAAAACAAAAGGGAGGGGGAAGCATATGGTCTGTCCCCTGTAGGGTGTGGAGATCCTGTAGAGTCCTGATTTGAAGAGAAGGAGAGTGGAGTGTAGAGACAGAGACCAGCTCACGTCTCCAAGGAACCTGTTAAAGCCTGGACAACAACCTCGTCTCCCAAGGGAATGCAGTCAACAAATACGACCAGACTTCCGGCTTGGAGTTCATGGAGGGCTGAAGCAGCTCAGGGAGCTGGGCTGTCCGTGCTGCTGTTTGTGAGGGCTAGTGGGGTGCCAACTGCCCATAGCCCCCTGTTCTCAGGCAGAGAACAGGCAAGTATGCTCAAGACCCCGAGAGTGTAAGGGTCTCGGCTGTGGGGAGGGGAATCTACGCAACGATAACCCACCCAGCCTTGAGACCCCGCTTGTAGACGGGTGGCAAAGATCTCTGCAGTAGCTCTGGAGTCAAGTTTTTGGCTTAAGACCTCCATACCCAAGCTTCAGCACTAAACTGGGAATACTGGACTATCGTAATGACTGAAACAGCGATTACAACCCATAAAGAAGATTTAATAAGGTAAAGATTGCTTTCTCTTTATGTGAGAAGAAAAATGGTAAAAGAAACTGAATCAAATTAGAAGACAAAAATTGCAAAAGACTTAATAACTTACTGTGAATATTCCGGCAAAGTAACTGAGAAAAAAGAATTTTTTAGAGAGGAGCTAACGCAGAAAATAGATTATTGTTTACATACCTGCGGCTTGTAAGAGATAGCAAAGTGTGAGAAAGTTGAAACATCGCGAGAAACGCTGTGTCGAGAAGAGAAACTGGAAGTGCGTCAGTGCAATAGAAAGACTGGCTGGAAGCGTCCTCTGAGGAACCGGAAGAGGACGTGCGCCATTTTGAAGAAGGGAAAGAGCTTGACCTCAAATTGGGCAGAAGTAGGACATTTTGGATAAGGGAAAGGGCATAAACTTCAAGTAAAAACCATAGAGAAAAGACGCCCAACATTTTGGATGCTAAGATCGCAAATTTTTAAAAGACTTTGTTAAAATTTGACGCTCAAGGTGAGGAAAGTAAATCAGCCACGCCACGGAGTTAAGGAAAAGAGCAGACTTGTGGGAGCAAGGTAAGGCAAGCCCCACGATGTCGAAGAAAGAATGGCAAACGGCGCTGGACAGTCTTGATAAAAAAGTCGCAGAGGGGAATAAGGAGATCAACGATATGATGCAAGAGATTGTGAAAGACGTTAAGGAGCTCAAAGAGACTTTTAAATCAGAGATGGTGGAGCTGGTTAAAAATATTGATGAGGTCAAGAAAGAATTACAATCGACGCAGCAGAAAGTTAAAACAGTGGAAGATGAAACTGACAAGTTGGCTGTATCACACAGGATAGAAACCAAGGGTTTGAAAGAGAGAATGGCCGTGGCAGAATGTAAGCATATGGAAAAACAACTTAGATTTCGCGGAGTCCCGGAAGTGGAAGGGAAATCAACCCAAGAGCAGATTTCAGAAGTACTAGCAGAATTTTTGAATAAGGAACCGGAGGAAGTGGCAGCCTTTCTGGATGTGACATACAGAATCAACTCAAAATATGCAGCACAAAAAAACCTACCAAGGGATATAATAGTCCAATTTACAACGAAAAGAACAAGAGAAGAGATTGTAAGCAATTTCAAAACCCTCTGGAAATTGGTGGAAAAAGAGTGAGAATAATGAAGGAACTTCCTAGGGGGGTTTTGTTGGGGAGGAAGAAATACAGAGAACTAGTACAAATGTTATTATTATTATTTTTTTAATTACTAACCACAAAAACTACGAAGAAGGGAAAAAGGGAAGAGGGGGAAAGGGAAGAAACAACATATAAAAAACACAGACTACATCTACAAGTATTGCATTCCCTTCATAATACAATTATTTAAAGTTAAACTTTCTAATATGCTATTAGATTGGTAGATCTTATAAAGTACGAACTACAGTCAGGGTCAGGTCTTCTCCCCCCCCCCGCATCTCGGTCACAGCTCTCTCTGAACAGCTACAGTAGCTGCGCTCACTCCCTCCTCCCCATTCCCCCCTTCAGATCCTAAATCTTCTCCTTGCTGAAACTCTTGATGATTAAACACAAAGTCCCTCAGCTGTGCTTCCGATGTTATCTTGTAGGCTTGGTCTTTATAACTGAACCAGATGCCTTCCAGAAATAACCATTTGTATTTTATTTCACGCTTCCTCAGAAGAGCTGCAAACCTTTTATATTTGAATCTTCTATTCTGAGCTAAAAATGGAACGTCCTTCAATATCTTAACCTTGTTACCCAGAAAGTCCAAGTCCACATTGTACGAATTATATAAGATGGTGTCCCGAGTCTTCTTAGATGAAAAATCAATAATAATCTCACGAGGCAGCTGACGCTTCGTTGCATATTTTGAAGATGTCCAGCAGACTTCCAGAATATCGCTTTTTAACTCTTCTTTAGTTGCCTTTGCGAATGACGCCAAAAGTTCTGACACCAAATCCTTTAAGTTTTCACTTTCCTCCTCCACATTCTGAAGACGCAATGCCGTCTGAGCACGATCCACTTGTAACCTATCAATTGATTCTCCAAAAGCTTTACTTCTTTGTTTGTTACTTTCATGAGTAGTGCGTTTTCCCGAGCAACCTGCTCTGCCCCAGACGCTACGTCTTTAATGGTTTTCACTTCATTCTCAACTGAGCCAACCCTTTGACTGATTTCATTTAGCTTATCAACAAAGGGCTTCATAGCTTCAACGACCGACCGTTTAACCACCTCTTCAAGAGACTCTCCTTTCCCCTGCAAAGCAGCCGAAACAGATTTGCTCACAGCAGGGCTCTGCTTTTTTGTTGCCATCTTGGGGGGGGGGAGTCCGCCAACAAAGTTCCAAAACTCAATGAAGGGGAAGATATCCAAACCTTCTTAGCTTCAACTCCCACCAATCCTTCACATACGCTTAGAATAACAGAAGGGATTTGCTTACTTTCAGGTTTTCACCTTAAATCTGCTTGTTGCCATTCTCCATGGCCCGGCAGCACGTGATGTGCTGCGCAAGTCTGCCGGCCTCCGTAGGAGCAAACGGGCAATTTACCCCCTGCATTGACTTCAGGGGGCTCTTCCCGCAGTGCTCTGGACCCTGACCCCCTCACTGGGAGTCCTGGGGGTTAACCCTCGCAGGCCAACCACCCGGTCAGGCTGCTCGGGCACTTCCTCCCGGACCTGCGGAGAGGAGCGTCTGACATCGCCAGGAAAAAGAAACCAAATCCAACTAGTACAAATGTTGAAAGAATTGAACATCAGATATAGATGGGAAATACCAGAAGGATTGAGCTTTGAGTTTCGTGAGACCAGAAGAACACTCAGATCTGGACAGGAGATGGAAATGTTCATAAAGGACTATGAAAAAGATTTACCCAAAAGATCTAAAATTTGATAATGGAGTGCAAAATTATATCTTGGAACGTAAACGAACTAAATTCACCTTCGAAACGTAAAGCCACTTTCCACTGGCTATCTAAACAACATTGTAATATAATTTGTTTGCAGGAGACACATATTAGGAAACAGGATGTGAAATATTTAAAATTTGCTAAATTGGGGAAAGAATTTGCAGCGGTGTCAAAGCCAAAAAAAAGAGGAGTTGTTTTATATATTAAAGATGAGCTGCAACCGAAAGTGATTTTAAATGATCCGGAAGCTAGATATATAGCAGTGGAAATAATTTGGAACGCAAAGAAAATACTTTTGATTGGGATTTATGCACCGAATGGCGCTAAAGATAACTTTTTAAAAGACTTACAGAACCAATTGGATGGACTGACATATGCTCAAATAATTCTGGCAGGTGATTTTAATGGAGTAACAAATTTGGATGATGATAAAAAACCGAAAGGCGCTTATAAAAAAAGAGGACTTTTGTCAAAATCCATTTTTGGAATTAAAGATCAGGAAAATTTGGAGGATGTTTGGAGAAGAAGTAACCCTAAAATAAAACAATATACATTTTACTCGGCGAGGCACTCGACACTATCAAGAATTGATATGATCTGGGCCTCTAAAGATCTGGCGGTATGGACTAAGGAGGCGGAAGTAATGCCTAAGGTAGGCTCAGATCACAATCCAGTAATGTGGAAATTTGGGAAAGGCACCAAAAGACGAGGATGGAGGATAAATGAAGACCTGCTGCAATCAGAAGACAATATAATGCTACTACAAAGAGAGACCAAATTCTTTATACAATATAATCTAAATAAAGGCGTTTCGACTGACAAAGTATGGGATACCTACAAAGCAGTAATCAGAGGAACTTTAATGGATTTAAACACAAGAGACAAAAGGAGAAAAGAAGAAAAAAGGCAAGAAATTATGGAAAAGATAAAGGCCAAGGAGTTACAATTAAAGTCAAGTCAAGTCAAGTTAGCCTTTATTGGCATATAGCAGCAATTCAAGTTATCCACTTTTTACAATTAAAGAAAAGACCTGGGAAGAAGAAGTTGTATCAAGAAATAAAAATTCTGCAAGAACAGTTGAGAGTACTGAACAATAAAGAATTAGAGTGGGAATTGAAAAAATTGAATCAAAAATCATTTGAAGGTGCGAATAAACCTGGGAAATATTTAGCGTGGCAATTGAAAAAGAAAAGGGAGAAAAAAGTAATAACTAAGATTCAAGAAGACGGTAAGACATTTATAGACCAACTGGCCATAAGTAGAGCCTTCCTTAAGTATTATGCAAAGTTGTATCAAAGGAAAGAAGTGGATTTGGATACTATTGACCAATATCTGAATAAGATCAACTTACCAATACTATCAGAAAAATGGAAGGAAAAATTAAATGCAGAAATAACGGAAATGGAAATAAAAGAGGCTATCCAGTCGACTAAGTTAGGGAAGGCACCAGGTCCGGATGGAATTACGGCTAGATTCTACAAATTATTGGAAAACGAACTGGTACCTTTTCTGAAAGAGGTAATGAATGGAATTTTAAAAGGACAAAAGATACCAGAGTCTTGGGATGAGGCCAACATATCACTGATTCCAAAAGAAAATCAAGATTTGAGTAACGTCAAGAATTATCGACCTATTTCGTTGTTAAATAATGATTACAAAATTTTTGCAAAAATTTTGGCGGAGAGATTAAAGGACTGGTTCGTTGAGATTACTGCAGAAGAGCAAGCAGGGTTCCTTCCAAACAGGCAAATCAGAGACAATTTGAGAACTGTAGTAAATGCTATAGAATACTATGACAAACATTGTGAAAGGGAAGTTGGTTTCTTCTTTGTGGATGCAGAAAAAGCGTTTGACAATTTGAACTGGAATTTTATGTTTGCCACAATGGAAAGGTTGCAAATGGAAAAAGATTTTATTCAAGCAGTAAAAGCAATATATAGAGACCAATGTGCGGCAATTGTAGTAAATGATGAGCTACCAAAAAAATTGGAAATAAGAAAAGGTACAAGACAGGGGTGCCCATTATCTCCATTGTTGTTCATCTTGATTTTGGAATTGTTATTGATTCAAATAAGAGAAGATGAGGCTATAAGAGGCATAAGGATTAAAGAATTTACCTACAAGGTTAGAGCTTTTGCAGATGATGTGATGGTCATAGTGGAAGATCCAATTTAAAATATGCCAAAGTTGCTTGATAAAATAAAAGAGTTCGGAGATCTGGCTGGATTTTATGTTAATAAGAAGAAATCAAAGATACTATGTAAGAATATGACTAAACAAAAGCAGCAAGAATTAATGGAAATTACTGATTGTGAAGTAACACATAAAGTTAAATATCTTGGAATTGAGTTAACTGTGAAGAATATTGATTTATTTAAGAATAATTATGAAAAGCTATGGCAACAGATTGATAGAGATATGATTAAATGAAATAAATTAAATCTATCATGGCTGGGAAGAATAGCGGCAGTTAAAATGAATGTGTTACCACAGATCATGTTTCTATTACAAACAATTCCAATTATTAGAGACACTAAACAATTTGAAAAATGGCAGAGGAAGATCTCTGACTTTGTGTGGGCAGGCAAGAAACCATGAGTAAAAATGAAAGTTTTGTGTGACGCTAAAGAAAGAGATGGACTGCAGTTGCCAAATATTAGACTATACCATGAAGCAATATGTTTAGTTTGGTTAAAAGAGTGGATGTCACTGAAAGATTGTAAGCTCTTAACATTGGAAGGTTATAAGAAGCTGTTCGGATGGCATGCCTACTTGTGGCAGGATAAAATAAAAGCTGATTCTATGTTTTTGCATCATTATATCAGAAGGAGCCTCTTCACGATCTGGAAAAAATATAAAAAATATCTGGGTGAAGGCATCCCCTCTTGGGTGGTACCGTTTGAAGTGATTGATCCGAGAGCTATCTACAATGAAGAACAATGTTTACCATATAAAGAGATATTGATTATGGAACAGAAAATGATAAGAATTAAATCGGAGGAAGAGTTATCTTCTTGTTACGGATGGTTCCAATATAGACAGATCAGAGACCTTTATAATTTGGATTGTTCAAAAGAAGGAATTAAATGGGAAAACTCAGAGTTGGAAGAGACTATACTACAAGAAAGCAAAAAGAAGATATCTAAGATCTGTAAAATACTTTTGAAGTGGTATACAGAGGATGAGACGGTCAAAGTACAGATGGTGAAGAGGGCAATTAATTGTCATAAAGAAATAACAATGGAATTATGGGAATATTTATGGAAAATTACACTGAAGATTTCAACTTGTACCAGGATTAAAGAGAATGTTTATAAAATGATCTATAGATGGTATTTAACGCCAAAGAAGATTGTGCTTGGAAATGCTAACATGTCAGATAAATGCTGGAAATGTAAAAAGCATGAAGGATCATTGTATCATATGTGGTGGACATGTGAAATAGCCAGACAGTTCTGGGGAGATATTATAGAAGTAATAAATGAGATATTGCAGATTCAAATAAAGAAGAACCCAGAACTATTGCTATTGAACTTAAGCATGGAAGATGTTCCTACTCAATACCGAACATTACTATTTTATATGACGACGGCAGCAAGACTTTTATATGCGCAAAAATGGAAGGTGCAAGAAATACCAACTATTGAAGATTGGATGCATAAATGGCAGAAATGGATAAAATGACAAGGAAGCTGAGAGATCAGAATCCAGCGGAATTTTTTACGGACTGGGGAAGATTGAAAACATATTTAGAAAAGAAGTGGGACGTAAAGGGGGAATTATGGCAATTTGAAAATTATTAGAATGGATTTGTTATTAGAAGAGAGAGAGTCTTTACCATCTGAAGTGAAGTATTAGCTAATTGTTAGCCCAAATGTAAGTGGACTTAGAGTTAATAGATATTGTTAGAATTACCAAAGTAGATATTTTATCCAACTGTTAGTTTAAATTTAAATATATGTGGAGCTAATATAAAGTAATAGATAATAGATTTTAAGTTTATAACAATATTTTTGAAGTTAATAGATAGAGCTTAGTTGAATAAAAGAGTAAGTAAACATGAGATAAGGAGTTACAGAAAAAGGGGACAGATTGGGAATAGATTAGGCTATAGGGTTGGAAAGCTGTTGGAAGTCTTGGAAAAGGGGGGGAGGGAAAGGGTGGGGGAAAGGATAATGAGATGCTATTTGAAAGTTGTATATTAATATTCTCACCTAATAAAAATTTTCTAAAAAAACCAAAAAAACCCAAATACGACCAGTTCTTATACGGAATTCCTATATTCATACAAGTGCATAGAAAAGTACAACCGTGCATAAAGTTCAGCCTCAAGTATAAATAATATACATGATACCATAAATAGTACAATAAATAGTTTCCAGTCAGTATCACAGATACAATAAATACTACAATAAATAATTTCCAGTCAGTATCACAACCACACAGAATCCAATCTCTGTATGCAGTTCCGCTTTTAGAGACTTCAAGCAGTGTTCTGTCTGTTATACATCAACCATGGAATGCCAGTGGCAGCGTCTAGCATCAACCTGGGAAAATATTGGAGTTTATGGGAAGATTGTCATGCTGTTAACTCTTCTCTTGTAGGTAACTCTAGCCCAGGGGACGCTGGGGCTGCAAGCTACACCCAATGGACTGCTAGTACCTGTCTGTTTCGCAATGCTTTCTCAAGGGCAGCTTAAATCATGGCAAACACAAAGACACAGATCAGAAAGACACAATCGTCTCTTGCTCCATTGCAAGGCAAACAGACTTGCCTAGCAGCCTGCCCAGTGCCTGCCTGCTGCTGGAACATATGAAACGAAATGAAACACACAAACTTCTTAGTGAGAGGGATTCATTTCAATTTAGTTTCCCAGTTTTGGTTCAGAGTTCTGGAAGCCGCTTTAACGAGCCGAATCAACAAGTTCTGTGTGTAATTTCTGCTCATTTTTTGTTATGCACATCCCTAGTTTCTGCCAGAAAACTCTCATTTTCTAGCTATTCCTGTCCCACTGAAATCTAGTCAATACCTCAGGGCTTTTTTTCAGCTGGAACGCAGTGGAACGGAGTTCTGGAACCTCTTGAAAATGGTCACATGGCTGGTGGCCCCACCGCCTGATCTCCGGATTGGAGATCAGGGGGTGGGGCCACCAGCCATATGACCATTTTCTGTGAGGGCAACCCACTGAGTTCCACCACCTCTTTTCCCAGAAAAAAAGCCCTGCCTCTGGTTGAAGACTGACCCGAGCTACAAAATTTTCCACCCCAACCCTTCTCCTTCCCATCATTCCAGCATGGGCAGATTATAGTCTTATTGATTCTGGGTCCTGGGCAAAAGTCAAGGATGCCCCCACCCTCTTTATTCCCACTCAACCCACTCTGGTTGTAATCCAGCACTGTAGGGTAGGCTAGTACGGTTAGTCCCATATTGTAAATATGTGGTGTTGGTGGTGAGGCTGCAAGAGAGTGGGTTGCCGAAGATTCTTTGAGAATTGATAGCCATGTTGAACTTGAGCTTGTGACCTTCCCAGATTGTTCTTCCAGTGTTGTGTGATACCAGATCCTGGTTTCTAAGAAAAGATCCATTGTGGGGCATTGCTGCTATGGGAATGTGTGTCCATCAACTTTAAATGGCTGTGTATGCTACAAGACTATGGGAGTGCCCAGGAAATGTAGTATTGGATACAGACTTCAGAGAATCTTTGCTTTCACTCTTAAAGCAATACAATCAAGTTTCTATCCTTTACGGCTGTGAAATTATGCAAGAATGTGTGTGGCCGATGCCCAGGGAAATTTCAGGAGCCTGGGAGGTGGTAGATTTCCAACAGCTGGAGTAGGCTCTGGTGGCCTATATAATACCTTGCTGTTCCCCCAAACCAATAAAACTAAACTAAAATATGCCAAATAGTTTAAAATTGCTGATTAAAGTATGCAAAGAAAGAGGCCTTATGCAGGTCAGAGAATTTAGCTTCGATTAGCACAGAATTTGTATTTTTAAGCTTTCAAAGACAAAATATATAGCCCTGTATGAGTGTCCCTATTGTATAGCAGAAGCCATATGGGAAGGTATTTTAAGATCATTAAAAACAACAGGGTGCTCAGCCAGGCAGTTCCTCTCAGGGTCAGAACACACAAGACAAACTTCACGTGAAGAGCACTTGATTGATCCTGCAATCTCTGCTGGGAAGGGTAGGCTAACTCCCCCACTCCTCTCCGAGCGAAGTGGATTTTCTTGCAAAGAACAGCCGCTCAACTGAAGAGATTGTCTTTCAAAGAGATTCTCTCAAAGAGAGACCGATTCTCTTTCAAAAATCCAATCAGCTGGTTTTGCTTCAGCTCAGAGGTGGGGTGGGGGGAATCTGAGCTGCAATTCCCTGCCAGGACAAATGTCTCTCTTCCTCGCAAAACACCTCTACTTTTTTTTCTCTCTTGTTACGTCATTCCTCCAATCAACCCCATCCCAAGTTCTCAGAGGATTTTTGAAAGAGAGAAAGAGTGTGTGAAACTTCCCCATCCCTCCCCAGCTGAGAATCACGTTGAGCAGATGTTTTTTTAAACTACAATTCCCAGAGATCACTGCAGGATCCAACACTTGCCCATGAGTATCGTGTGTTTTGACCCTCAGTTGCCTGGATGTGACCAGCTGGCTCGGCAGGCGGGGAAACACTGCACAGAGCCCCATCTTGGAAGATCTCCAGGCCAAGGACTTAGTATGCTGGGTGCAGTATGCCATGGGGGTGCCAGGAAGGATATCGAAGGTGAGGGGGCATTAATGAAGTACTCTGAGGCTGAGCAGAACTGAGAGTTCCTCTTTGCTGTCAGGGAGGCTGGGTGCTGCTGTGCAACAGTAGCAGCTGCCCTCTGAGCCAGCCAGCCCTAGCAGCTCCTCTCAGTTCCCTAACTCCCCATCCCAGGCCACCTCCTGCCTCTGCAGGTGGGCAGTTCACTGCATGGTGGTGGTTGCGGGGGGGAGGCTGGGTCCTCCAGTGCGGGGCCTGGGGCAGCTGCTCTGGTTGCCCCATCAGTAAGATTGCCAGTGCGCATTGGTGCAGATGCACATTCTTTGTTTCCCAGATACATAACTGTTGGGAATCTTACAATTGTCATTCTCTTCTGTCGTGAAAGGGTTAATCAGTTTATGTTTTAGCTAGGCATAATTAATTAGCATGAGGCCAGTTAGATGTCGAGTAACTGTTCCCGCCAGGGCAAAGGGGAGTTGCATGCCTAATGAACAAATCTAGGATTGATTATTGGCTGACCAGGTTTATTGGGGGCAATTAACATTCTTTCCTTTATCCAGGACGCCATTGCCCACTAGTCAGTTCCACTGATATCTCCAGCATGTAAGGACGTAGAAGCTAGTTAGCTCTTCTTTATTTTATCACCAATGTAACCTTTATTATCTTATCCTTTATGTAGTAAACATTATTTTAGAAGCTGAATACACATGTCTCTGTGATTCTTTATCTGCTATGCAATGCTCTACTCTGCTAATCATTATCATAATCATAATTAAATCATAAACCCAACAATAACTTTGGGGCATCTTCAATTTCTTTCTTTTCTGACATTCAGATGCTTACATTTCTTACCTTTGTTCCTCTCTGCCACAAAAATCAGTGCTCATGCTTTAGTTCTTCAGTGTAATTTTCTTCTTGCTGGTCTCATTTCTTGCCATACTTGTGCCTTCTTAACACCCTCAGGAAACATTCTGCAAGTTAATACATGTTTTTAAATAGCTTTGAATTTGGGGACAGGCAGCTATGCAAGACAAACGTAGAATTTGTTCATTATTATCCTGTGTAAATTGAAACTGAAAACCTCCTTCTTGTCTTTAACTCTTCCTCTCGCTGCTTAATGAAGTCTTCATTAGATTCTCTACAATTAAAACTTTAAAAAATGTATTCTTTTTCAGGTAATGGTGAAAACAAGGAAAGTTGGTGGAAACGGTGATTTCCAAAACTAGCATCCCTTTATGCAACACAGGTTGCTTAACAAGCATTAAAAACTGCTAATCCGATTACCATAAGTCATCCAGTCATACCTGACATACAGCCAACCAATAGGTGTTGCTTAATCAGCTGTTTTATTTTAGTCTTTACCGCATAAGTTTATTTTTGCAATGGAAAAATTAACAAAAAGGGCAAATTCTGTAAGTAACCACCCATGTAAATTAAGAATTCCTGTGTTGGCTGGGGAAGAGATGGGCCCATTATACCTTGCCAATGCCATAAAAGGTATTACGTTTTTAATAAAATGATAGCAATTGTGAAACAGAAACACCATAAAGCTGGCAGGGCACTGAACCAAATCATTATTCCCTATAAGACGATATTGCCTTGATTTTGAAAGATATACGGAAATCAGTGCCTAAACATATACTGATGAATTTGTGGACAAGTGAATCCCTACTAACTAACCAGACATTCTGCCTCATCAGCTTTCAAAACAATACCCCATCTTCTTCGGTGGAAGAGCAGGGCCAGATTAAGACATGCGGAAGCCTTAAACTATGTCAAGGTCAAGATGTCCATCATGGAGGAAAGGAAACATTCAGTAATGTTGAGTAACTTTTTCTTAAATTTACAGTGAAATCCTAAGCAGAGTTACTCCAGTCTAAGCCCACTGACTTCAATGGGCTTAGAATGGAGTAACTCTGTTTAGGATGTCACTGTTTGTGATGCTTCATAACCCGAGGCCCTAAACTGTAATTTACTTAGCTTGTACATAAATCTTCCTCTGGGGAAAGGCTGCCCACAACCTCTAAACAGGTGATAGTGGGTTTACAGAATAAACCAGCTATTCAATGTAGTACTCTTGCAGTGACTGGAACTGAAGGGGCCGTATGCAAAGATTCAGCCACAGGAACAAGCTGTGGCTGTGTGGATCTTCTAGGAGATTCACACACTGAAACCTTCTTATTTGTTAATTATTTAAAACATTTTAATGCCATGTTTCCACCCAACTTGGGCAGTGAATAATCAAACACATTAAAACCATCTTTAGAAACAAAACACAACATAAATAACACATAAACACATAAATGGGTAGGAAGGTCAGTGAGGGATTATCCTCAATCGACTGACATATAGTTCATCTATTAATTCTGGATCATAAGGAAGTCCTTTTCTTTATCTTCTCAGAGAATAAGTGCATCAGCAAAGTAAAATGAGGGTACTTGAAGGAACTTCTTCACTTGTATTCTCCATCCCACCAACAAAGATTTAGGGAAGTCTGTGAACACCTGCCTGTTGGCTCACTTCCCATTGCCAGCGGTATTCAAGCAGTTAATTTTTTAGTTCTTTGATTTATGCTATTTATAGTCTGCCTTTCTCACTGAGACTCAAGGTAGATTACACAATGTAAACCAATATGATAAATGGCTGGGACATTCAATAAACAATATATGCGATAAACAATACAGTAGATGTTTGAAAACAAGCAGAAATCCAATACGGAGCTGAAACAATGCTGCAACAAAACATAATTAAATTGACATGACATATTAACAATGCTGTGGAACTATCCAGTAGGACCACAATTACAGCAAAAGACAATACACAGTAGTATAGTAAACAGTCCCTATCTCTGTACTGACAGATCTCTTGGAACTATTTCCTTACAGCACAGTCCTATTATCTGTGCAAAAAACTCCTTCTGAATAGTTTTGCATAGTTTGTGGAAATCTAGAAGAGTGGGAGCCTGTTGAACTGTTTGCAACTTGTTCTCATGTGTATTTGCAGAAACAGGCTACTTGTAGGCATCGCCACTACTTTACTGCATCACCACTAAGATGTTCTTCTCAAGCTCTACACCTACAGGAGTGAGATAGGTGACAACCAGAAACTGGGTTTTTTTCAGTGGTGGCACCTTATATTCAGAATGCTCTTCCATTGAGGCTTGCCTGACATTGAGTGATTCCGCACACATTGGATAACGCACTTCCAATCCTCTTTATAGATTATTTGGAACGGATTTTTTTTGTGTGCAGAACAAAAAATCCACCTCAAATGATTGATAAAGTGCATTGAAAGTGCATTATCCAACGTGTGAGGAATCAGCCATTGACTGTACTTTCCTTTGGTTGCCAAACAAACATTTTGTTTTATTCAGAATTTTAAGGGAAAGGTTTCACCTTTTGAAATTGCTTTTATGGTCTACTTCTAGCTTGAGGACTGTTATATGAATATAATTCTATTCGGTAAGCTCCTTTGTGATTCAATAAACATCTTTGTGGTTTATGCACACGGCTACCTCTTTGAGATATAAGCCATAACTTTGCACATTATTGTATGGATAATTTACATTCTGACCACACTATCTGTGCATTAAGAACCACAAAAAGTCCTGTGACATTTTAAAAATTGATTCTCTTATGCAAACAGAAGGCATTTCTGCTCACATGGAGGACCCACAATTTTTGTGCATTACCCATTCACGCTGAAGCTTCATGTACTGGAGCTAAGACAATTCTCAAGAGTCTCACAGTCCTCAGGAGCAGTCAGTTTGGTGACATAAAGGGCAGCAGACGATGGGAAGAGGTGGAATATGATTAGAATTCCATTTATGGTTCTTTGGATCCAAACCTAAGAGTTTATTGTAGCATGTGTTTTCGTAGGCAAAGTAGCGGAGTTAAAAAGGCATATTCTGATTGAGTTATTTTGTCATTTAAAACACTTGAATTGAATTTATATTGGGATTAAAGTTAGTTGTATATCAGTCCAAGAGTAATTTTCTTCCATTTCAATGGAAAATACATTTCCAGCTGTAACTGCCCTCATCTTTGGGATGAAATTCTGTGGGAGTATACCCCTCCCTTTTACATTTCAGATAGAAGAATCCTAGTTTAACAGTTAAAAATTTTTATTTCTAGAGCAGAAGTAGGGAGGCTTGACTATATTGGTGTGTGACTTAGTTTTTATATTTATCTACTAGGATTGCTAGCCTCCAGGTAGTGGCTGGAGATCTCCCAGAATTATAACCAGTCTCCAGGCCACAGAGATCAGTTCACCTGGAGAAAATGGCTACTTTGGGGGGTGGATTCTATGTATGGAATTATGCCATGCCAAGGTCCTTTCCCTCCCCAAACTCCCCTTTCTCCAGGTTTCTCCAGGTTTCACCCCCCCGATCTCCAGGAATTTCCCAACTTGGAGCTGGCAACCCTATTATCTACACAGTTATTGTATACACAGTTATTGTATACACAAAATGCTCTGAAGGCACTTTACAATTAAAATCTTAAAAGCACTTGTGACAGGCCTTTTCTTCCACCAGAGGGAACCCACACAGCCTCCTATAATTTTGGGAACTAGGTTTGTTTTGACATATAAACCTTCCCCTCATTTGCTAGAAGCTCTTATGGTAACAAGTGTGAACGCTTTGGGGTCTGTGTTATGAGGTAAGTTTTGTGGTAAAGTTTATAAAAATAGTAAAGAAGATTTATTCATGTACAAGTTGTTTTTAAAGAACAGATCAGCAGCCCAAGTCTCCTAACATTCGAAGGGGAAACTTGAACAAGTTATGACTTCAGGTTTTTATATTGTCATAGATGCAGAGGAGTTAGCCGTGTTAGTCTGTGGTAGCAAAATCAAAAAGAGTCCAGTAGCACCTTTAAGACTAACCAATTTTATTGTAGCATAAGCTTTCAAGAATCACAGTTCTCTTCGTCAGATGCCTGATACAAAGACTGGTCAAATACAGAAGAGCAGGAGAGAGAAGAGAGGCGGCAATTAGGGGGGGAGGGAGCAATCAAAACATTCCTTTGCTAGTATATGTATATACTATGCAAATTTGACTCTGTCAAGCTGGGACTGAATAGGGACTATGAATGGTTATCACATTACCACAGGTAACAGATTTCCTTTACAGAGGTGGGGTCTGGGGGAGCTCAGTGGCACCTGGCGTGGGCTTTCAGGAACCACAGATCTCTTTGTCAGATGCATCTGGCAGGGAGAGCTGTGGTTATCGAAGGCCCATACTGCATTGGAACTGGATGGTCTAGCTGTTTGGCTTCTACAAACTAACAGGGCAAACTCCTTTGAAGCCAACTGATACACACACCAAAAGGAGATGTTTACATATACTAGCAAAGGAATGTTTTGATTGCTCCCTCCCCCTCCCCCCCTAATTGCCGCCTCTCTTCTCTCTCCTGCTCTTCTGTATTTGACCAGTCTTTGTATCAGGCATCTGACGAAGAGAACTGTGATTCTCGAAAGCTTATGCTACAATAAAATTGGTTAGTCTTAAAGGTGCTACTGGACTCTTTTAGGTTTTTATATTAATTCCCTTCATGGATTTCAAGTACAAACAAGCTTTCACTGACTAAGCACCAGGTTAGATCCTCTCTCACACACAGGATTCCATCCCAGAGCCCCCACATAGGGGGAAAGGGTATACTTTACTGCGGCTCAGAGGTTCAGATGGCCTAGCCCAGGCCCTAATCCCTATTACCATGAGGAACAATTTGAGGATAAACTGTACATCATGTCTGATCAGGAAACTTATTTCCATGTATTTATTGTACAGATCTTCTGAGATTTGCTGGAGCCAATCAGAAGCAGTATTAGAGTAGCAATCTCAAGCAACATGCTGAATTGCTAGGCCTCTTTGGTCTATCATATCAAGAACTACAAGTCCCATAGTTCCTTGTGCATAGGCAAGACAGAGGGACACCTGGTGGGAAGAACTAAGCAAAGCACCATAAGACAGTTGGAGCAAGCGCTGTTGCTTCTTTTGGTAGCATTTGCGGCCCAGTATATACGTAAGTGTCTAATTCATTCACACTCAAAAACACAGGCTCCATGCTGCTATTTTTGGTGGAAGCTTAAATCTGGCAGCCAGAAACATAAGGAGGTAAAAGAAAAGGAACAAAAAGAAGCTAAAGGATTCCAATCTATGCTCCAGTTTTTCATATCAGACAAGGCCTTTCTGCAGTCAGGCAACAATACAACTAGGGAATCAAATGAACAAAATCAAGATGAAAATGATTTCAATGTAGAAAATGTGGCACTGGAAACTAATTTTTGGTTAAGTGTGCATTGCCCTATGGATTTTTTGCACACTGCCAGTGACTGTGGAAGAAGCTAAAAGAAGTTTCAGCAAGCTAGCACTCATCAAAATCTACAGAAGTTCTAGTGGGGCGAGAATGGTTAAGTCACCTATAGCCATCTTGTCTATTTGGAGCATGGGCTTGCAAAAGAAATTGACACTGTGGGGGGGTTAGTTCATGATTTTGCAATGAAAAAGCCCTCAAACTAAAGCATTAATTTAATTGGGCTAATCTTTGCAGCCACATTGGACCATTAGAATTTTTAAGAAGACATTAAAAGGACGCTCCTTTTTTAGTCACCAAAAATTACAAAATAGCAAACGTATAGAACTCTTAGACTGGATGTTGTTATGAAACAGAAGTAGCAAAAGTGGGCATTTTTCAGAAATGTAGAATATGTAACAGTAATTTTATAACTAAAATAAACTTTTTCACCATTCTTGAAAGTTAGGGTTGCCGACTCTGGGTGGAGCCTGGGAAGGGCGGGGTTTGAGGAGGGTAAGAGCCTCAGCAGAAAAGAGTTCACTCTCCAAAGTAACAATTTGTGGCAGAGGAAATGATCTCTGAAGTCTGGAGACCAGTTGTAATTCTGGGGGCTCTCCAGGCCCCACCTGGAGGTTGGCAACATTAAGGGGTTGGGAGTTGTTAGAGGGGCATTTACAAGTTTGCACTGCCCCCCCCCAGATAATGCTTAGGCCCTCTTCCACCCCCATCAGCCTGTCCTTTCCCAAGAGTCAGACTAAAAGGTATGTGGTCTGCATATTGTCAGAGACAGACCTCATGACTGAATACTCTGTCCCCTTCCAGAGGTAGAGCCAAACTATTCATCCGTAGTACCAGGCAGAACTGCACTTGATATTGCCTGCTCTTTTGCTGAAGCAGTCTCCAACTCACTGCTGCTGTTTTTCCCTTCAACATTTTACCTCTCCCCCCACCAAAGGTGATTGGATACTGGAGCAGCACCCCCATAGGTTCAGGGATGAATAGGGTTGCCAGGTCTATAGAGGGCAAAAACAAGGGATAGGAGGGCTGTGAAGGGAGGTACTTATCTTGCATGTGCACACTCCCAGAGTGCTCCGGGTCGCACTGGGAATGATGTCATTCCTGGCACAACGTGGAAGTAATGGGTCGTGCCAGGGGCCAATTGAGTAAAAATCAGTCCCAAACACTCAATTGCATGTATGTAGCAGGAGATTGGTGTGGTTAGGGATAAGGGGGAGTTCCAGTGCAGGAATGCTGTGATGTCACTTCTAGGCCAAACCCAGCACGGAAACCAGTTATGCTTCAGTTAGCATCATTCATATGTAAAGTGCCATTTTGTTTTCTTGTGGAGGCAGAGGTGCATTTCCTTGCGTTGTAGGGACATATAAGTGAAATTAATCCTGCCACAGCTTGATGGATGATTAGGTCAGGTAGTTAAATGGCATGAGAATGAAACTGCACATCCCCCAGGACTTTGCAAAAATGTATATGCATGAAATAATGTAGATAATACAGATGTAAATGAATATCAATAAACAAGACTTTTTAATAGTGTTTATTTTTGCTCACTGTACAAGTGATTTATACGAAGAGCAACGTTTGCAATTACCATCCACCAAAAGCCATGTGACTACTGTACGCCCTGCATTCCATGTCACCAGACTCACAGTCATATACAATACAACTCTATTAATATTAAATATCCAACTGTAAATATAACCAAATAAATTTTCAGTGCAACAAAACTTACTTCTTTCATGCAAAGCAAACCCCCCAGAAACCAAAACTGAATAGCCAGTGGCTGCATATGAAAGAGCCTTGGAACCAGCATCACTAGTTCATACAATCAACTGCTGAATGCTGTACAGTGAAAACAGGTCTGGAGGTGGGAGTAGGACTCCTACTGGGCTATGTACTGTACTGTACTCTCTGAATATCTAAGAAGTAACCCAACAAATGAACAACTGAAGCGATGAACGATGAATGCTCCCTTTTTTATGTTCTGTGAGCCCATCATAACCCAATTCAATAGGTATTTGAACAGTGTCAAGCAGGGTTTGTTTAAAAAAGCAGAACATGCAGATTTTGTACACTCCTGCACCATATCTCATGGTGTGAAGTATTTAATTTTGCACAAGCTGGAAGAAGTAAGTTAAAGTAGGAAGAAAAAAGGGTTGAAATGAATGAACTTAGTACAGGATTCATGTGTGCATGCCCAGTTTCATTCTCCTTGCTATTTCTGTTTAAAACTAATTCCTGGGTCTGACCCCCATCTCCCACCTGCATTTAAATCCTGGTAGTAGTAAAGGTTAGGGGGGAAACCTTCTGACTATTATGCAAAGGGAAATTTTCATGCTCTGTAAATGGGGACACTTCCTCCTGTCTGTCTGAAATTTGGGAGGGAGTCTTCTTGAATATTTCATCCTGATGGATGAGAGACAAAAAAAGTAACCAATGTATATTTAAAGTCCTGAGCGATTTGGGACCGGCATATCTTTGGGACCGCCTCTCCCTGTATGTCCCCCAGAGACCGTTTTGATCAGCGGATAAATGTTTACTGGTGGTCCGCTAAGGAAGTCCGCCTCACTTCAACCAGGGCCAGAGCCTTTTCAGTCCTGGCCCCAGCCTGGTGGAACGCTCTGTCAATGGAGACCCGGGCCCAGCGGGACATATTCCGCCGGGCCTGTAAGACAGAGCTGTTCTGCCAGGCATTCGGTGGTTGAAGGGGGCGGTGTCATGTCGTCCTCCCACCTTTGGGGTGGAGGGGGTTCTCCCCACCATTGCACTTTAATGTACTTGGTTAATTTATTTTATTATTGCTTATTGTATGTTGATTTTAGAATTATTGTTTTCTTGTTTTTATTGATTTTAACTGTTGTTCACCGCCCAGAGCCCCTGAGGATGGGCAGTTTATAAATCGAAATAATAAATAAATAAATAATAAATATCACCCAAAGTCAATGACAAATCTGAAAACATGCCATGGCAATATCAAGGAATCCAAAATATTTTAAAGGTGCAAAATGAACTGAGTTCAAATCTAAATAATGCTTCTACGCTTCTCCCTGCCAATAAAGTTACTCCCAGCTTCAGCTACCCAGTTGCAATACGAGGAGAACAATACTAACTTTATAATGATATGAAGCACTTTGCACTTTCAAAAAGCTGTATAAATGTTACAGGTCATCATCAGGCTGCTATATAAAAGGCTTACCGTGTTCCAGGCAACTCAGTTCCTACCCTGGTGTGCCTCCAGAGGGTGCTGGTGTGAAGGGAAGCCCAGAAGAGGCAGTTCGTCCTTCCAGAGAGCGAGCCATGGCGGGAAGTCTAGGCCGGGATCAGGTGCAATGCTGCACCCTCCCTTCACCCAGCTGGGATCAGGCGCAGACCAGGCGGCAATGCCCTCCCCCCACCTTCACCCAGTTGGGGTCAGGAGCGGAGCAGGTGGCAATGCCTACCCCCGCCTTCCCCAGCTGGGATCAGCAGCTGACCAGGTGGCAATGCCCTCTCCCCCCTTCACCCAGCTGGGATCAGGAGCAGAGTAGGTGGTAATGCCCACCTGCCATCTTCACCCAGCTGGAATAAGGTATGGAGCAAGTGGTGATGCCCACCCCCCACCTTCACCCAGCTGGGATCAGGCACATGGAGCAGGTGGCAATGCACGCCCCCACCTTCACCCAGGTGGGATCAGGTGTGGAGCAGGTGGCAATGCCTGCCCCCTTCACCCAGCTGGGATCAGGAGCATAGAAAGTGGCAATGCCCATCCCACCTTCACCCAGGTGGGATCAGGTGTGGAGCAGGTGGCAATGCCTGCCCCCTTCACAAAGCTGGGATCAGGCTCAGAGCAGGGCCGGATTGAGCGGGGGCAGGGGGGGTAGCCTGCCCCCGGCAGCTCCAAAGAGGGGGCGCCAGGCGAGGCTGCCAGCCACCCGGGAGGCTGAGTGCAGGGTTGGGAGACACTCGCCAGCCCCACCAATGGGGCGGCTGGCCTGCCGTGCGCACAGAACCTCCCAGCCCTGCACTCAGCCACTAGTGCGGCAAGCCAGCTTCCCCAGTGCACGCCCTCGCCACTGCCGCCAGCTCCGTGGCTCACCGGGCGCTGGGGCAGCCGGTTTGCCATGCAGGCGGAACAGGGCAGCGGGGCACGTGAACTGCGTGGAGGGCCTCCTAGCCCTGCACTCAGCTGGCCGCACGGCAAGCCAGCCACCCCAGCACCCGGTGAGCCGCGGAGCTGGCGGTGGCAAGGGCGTGAGCTGGGACAGCTGGCTTGCCGCTAGGGTGGCTGAGCGCAGGGCTGGGAGGTCCTGCAAGCGTGGCAAGCCAGCCAGCCGCCCCAGCGCACACACGCGCCGTTAGCAGTTCCACAGCTCACCGCCCGCTGGGGCAGCCGGTTTGCCTCCTGCCCTGCGTGATGATGTCACGAAAAGTGATGTCATCACGCAGTGCCTGGAGCGTGCATGCACTGTTTGCGTGCGGAGCTCCCGGACAACGTTTGCACTGGGCGCCTGCGCACCTAGATCCGGCACTGGCTCAGAGCAGATGGTAATGCCTGCCCTCCTGCCATCAGCTACTAGAGATCAGGTGTGGAGCAGGTGGCAATGTCTGCCTGCCGCCTTCACCCGGCCGGGATCATTCATGGAGGAGAAGGCACTACCTGCCTGCCCGCCCTCCCCTTTCTAGAGCCCATTGTATTTTTTCCCACTCTGTTACTAATTATTCATATTTAGTTGTTTACTTATTTAAAAAATTGTACCCTGCCTTTCATTGTGGCTCAAGGCAGCTTACAGGTAATTATTAAAACATTACAGATAAAAAACTACATAAAATTAAAACCCCGACTACATCCTTCTCCTGCCCGCCCAAGGATGCCTGCTCTTCATCCCGCTGTTCATCCCCCATCAAAAACCCTGCAAACAAACTAGCAGCTCAGTGTCTCCTGAAGATCTCCAGTGAGAGTGCGGCCTTCATCTCCTCAGGGAGCTCATTGCCAGAATGGGAGGTATGATGGAAAAGGTCCAGGTTCTGGTTGATGCCAGGTCCCCCCCCCATTGGGAGAACAGCCAGCAAGGAACAGCCTGAAGCCCAGGATTGGCTCATGGGAACATATGGAGGGAGACCGTTGCTCCAGCAGGCCCTAGTTTGTGAAGGGTTTTAAAGGTAATAACCAGAAGCTGGACTTGGAAAAAATGGACATAGAAAAAACCTTGCAACCAATGTAGCTGTTTTGAATTGGGCAAGATATATCCCCACTGGATAATAATTGGGCTACCATATGCTGGTTGAGGGTAGTCTTCAACACAGAGCCTAACATAAAGCATGTTACAGCAATCCAGCTGTGAGATTACAAAAGCGTGGATCAGTATGGCCAGATCATCTGAGTCTAAGAAAGGAGAAAGTTGGTGAACCAGATGCTGCTAATAGAAGGCACTCTTGGCCACTGTATCAACTTGCTTTCAGACAGTAAGGTTTGGTCCATGATCTCGGTCCCCCAAGCTCTTAACCTGCTCTGTAAAAGCCAATACTACTTTGTCCAGGACAAGTGGATCAAATTCTCCTAAAACATCAGCCTTCCTGACTGTGTTGGCTGGATTCAACTTCAGTTTGTTTGGTGTTAGCCACCTGACCACAGCAAACTCCAGTTCAGAACCAAAAAAGATCAGTCTGAAGTCCTTAATAAAGAAATACAGAGCTAGGTATCATCTGCATATTGATGACACCCAACCCCAAAGCTCCAGACAATTCAGTGGAAATCAAGACTATTTTATCTGTATCAAAACTCTAGAAAAAGCGAAAAAGTGATGCATTTGAAAGTGAGTATTTTGCTTAACTCATAAGCACTTCATGCCCAGTGATTATTTTGCCCTTGCAGTGATATTATTACTTTTACACTTTTTACTTTTAAACTTGTCATTGTCTCTCTTTTTTTGTAATTATGTTTATTTTTTTGTAATTATGACAGAAAGCTACAGTAGCGAATCAGAGAAAACAATTATTAGTACATAGAGGTCTGTGTCATCTGACGTGAGCCAAATTTCAGAGTGTCCACCTGCACAAATGCTGAGAGAACATGCCCAAATTGGAAATACTTCACAGCAGCAGCCTAGAACAGTGATGAACTTCACAGTTCAAACTTATGAATTCCAACAATACCACATTGCTACTCCCAATAAACGCCCTTTGGAAAATAATTCTTATTATGAAGCTTAAAAGAAATACGGATAATTCTTACAAAAATGTGAATAAAGTGTATAGTCCAACATTATCTTAAAATTAGTGTAACAGTGTAACAGAAATAGAATAATTTTTCATCAATAGCTGCAATTGGGAATTAATTGCGCATTTATTTGGTTTAAATAAATATGACATATTACTAAATATTACACAGAACGGATGGGCAGAGCAATCCTAAGGAGGGGTGGTGTTCAGGTTGCTGACTAGCCCTAACGCCAGCATATCTCACTCAGGCTGATTTACGCCGGCGCAGCTCCCGACTTGAGCATCTGCCTGGCTGCTGCACTGCCATTGCCTCTCTGTGGCCTGCTGTCAGCCTCCGAAGCCTCCGAAGCTGCTGCAGGCTGGGTAATGCCCCCAAACTGGGGTGGACAGTTACACCATGTAAAAAGACAGCATAGCCTTGTAAAGGGAAAAGTCAACCGTCCTCCTACCAGCACAGTCCCATCCAAACGGTCTAGAGGAGCACTGGAGGCCGACTAGAGCCTCAGCCAATTTCCTTGTGCTCCAGCAGCAGCCAAGCCCCCTTGCTACCTTACATAAACCCTGTCCAGGACACTCCTGAACTCACTAAGTATGGAGCGGGGCATAGAGTTCTGTCTCAGAATTCTCTGCCATGCAGACTTTCAGCATGAGGCGGTGGGCAGTTGGCAAAATTGGGCAATCACTTACTTAGCACTTAGACCCCTGGGGGAGAGCAAAGTCCAGAATGTTTGATATATTGTCGAAGGCTTTCACGGCCGGAGAACGATGGTTGTTGTGGATTTTCCAGGCTGTATAGCTGTGGTCTTGGCATTGTAGTTCCTGACGTTTCGCCAGCAGCTGTGACTGGCATCTTCAGAGGTGTAGCACCAAAAGACAGAGATCTCTCAGTGTCACAGTGTGGAGAAGATGTTGGCAGGTCATTTATATCTACTCAGGAAGGTGGGTTTGAGCTGAGTCATCCTGTAAGAGTTTCCCAGGGTGTGGAATGCTAATGGAGGGAGGCTTCACTGTATCCTGAGGAGGTTCTTTTGCATATGGATTGGTGCTTGATATGCTAATCTTCTCTGCAGGGCTATTGTAGGATGTAGTGTATTTTGTTAGCCTGGTGTTTTTCAGGACTGGAAACCATGCTCTATTCATTCTTAAAGTCTCTTCTTTCCTGTTGAAATTGTGCTTATGCTTATGAATTTCAATGGCTTCCCTGTGCAATCTGATGAAGTAGTTGGAAGTGTTGTCCAGTATTTTAGTGTCCTGGAATAGGATACTGTGTCCTGTTTGAGTTAGGCTATGTTCAGCCACTGCTGATTTTTCTGGATGGCCGAGTCTGCAGTGTCTTTCATGTTCTTTTATTCTTGTCTGGATGCTATGCTGTGTGGTCCCGATGTAAAGTTGTCTACAACTGCAGGGTATGCGGTATACTCCTGCAGAGGTGAGGGGGTCTCTATTGTCTTTTGCTGATCGTAGCATCTGTTGTATTTTTCTGGTGGGTCTGAATACTGTTTGTAGGTTGTGCTTTTTCATAAGCTTTCCCATCTGATCAGTGATTCCTTTGATATATGGCAAAAACACTTTTCCTGTGGGAAACTGTTTTTCCTTAGTTGTTTGATTTATCCTTGGTTTAATCGCTCTTCTGATTTCATTTCTGGAGTAGCCATTTGCTTGAAGTGCGTGGTTTAGATGATTAGTTTCCTTGTTGAGAAAGTGCGGTTCACATATCTGTCTTGCAGGGTCTACTAATGTTTTTATTATGCCTCTTTTCTTTCAAGGGTGGTGATTGGAGTTTTTGTGTAAGTACCGATCCGTGTGAGTTGGTTTCCTGTAGACCTTGTGACCTAACTGAAAGTTTGCTTTGCGGATGACCAAGGTGAATTGTATGTTGCAAGAAATGGAAGTTTACCCTCGATTTCTTTCTCCATGGTGATTTGTATGTTCAGGTGGATATTGTTGAGGTAGTTTAAAAACTCCATCAATTCTTTCTCACCATGCTCCAAATGATAAAGGTATCATCCACGAACCGGAACCAGACTGTAGGTTTGTGGGGTGCTGATTCTAGAGCTGTTTTTTCAAAATGTTCCATGTAGAAGTTTGCTATAACTGGGCTGAGAGGGCTTCCCATGGCCACCCCATCCATCTGTTCATAGAATTCATTATCCCATTGGCAGCAGGAGCAAATTCCCTGCTGGGTGGGTAAGTGTCATTTGG
This sequence comes from Eublepharis macularius, assembly GCF_028583425.1. Lineage (NCBI taxonomy): Eukaryota > Metazoa > Chordata > Lepidosauria > Squamata > Eublepharidae > Eublepharis > Eublepharis macularius. The sequence continues at coordinate 63,993,446 of NC_072798.1, forward strand.
ATGCCAGCAGCAGCTGCCTCAGATGGAGTAGGGCTACGGTTCCTTCCAGGGAGCTTGGAATGGGGCTATGGTTCCTTCCAGAGAGATGAAAACTTGGCTATGGATTACACCAAGGCTATGCCCTTCACCAACATAGCACATATCTCTTTTTTCTTCATGCAGGTGGCAATCCAACTGGGAGATCTGAATGCATGGCCATTGCAGTTCTTAGCACTCTGTTCAGATTGCTTTTCCACCCTGGCTCCTGGAGAATCTTTCCTCAAGTAGCACCTGGGAGACTGCCTCTCTCACAAGCATGCAGCACTAGGGATGGCTCAGACTGCCCATGAACTGGCAGATTGGGTCCCCTGCATGATTTGCATTTCAATTAAGTCTGGGTTGTTCCACAACTCTGTCTGTTTGCTTGTGTGCAGATAACACTATCTCCATGTTCCTCCTGCCCCAACTCCTCCCCATCTGTCACTTCCCCGTAGGGCTGCCTCTTCACACATCCCAGAGGGTGGGCTCTGGATTCAGGGGTGTGATGCTGGGGTGGCACCAGTAGGTTTTCCAGGTGTTACTGGACTTCTGCTTTATTCTGCTGCAGAACAGAGCAGTGTTTCAGTGGCACCTTGGAGGCTGAGCCCACACTTAAGTCCCTGCCCACTTTCTCCCTGCCTTGCACACACTGCCGGGTGCAACTTGGGGGTGGGCCAAGACAGCGTGTGACTGCTTTGAGGAGGGGGGCCTGGGGGGTGGTACTACACTCTCCCACAGCATGGCTGGCATCTGATAAGCCACACAGATTGTTGTGGATCCAAAGTAGGCACTAAATTGCTAGTGCCAGGGGTGCAGCAGAGGAGAAATAGTGGAGCCAAGTCATGGCCAAAATGATGGCTCTTTGGGCCTTCCCTTCTGGCCCTGGGATTAGGGGGCTGGTCCTGACTGCTGGGTGCTGTGAGTTCAAGCCTGGACTAGGTCCTTTTGGTCTCTTCACCTTTATGTTTTTACTTTTCTGAGGAAAGGGTTTGTGTGAATCAGAGCTGGGGTATTTGCGAGTCGGTGGTGCTTTTGCTGTCAGTGTGGCCCTTGCCAGCAATGGGGTGGGCACCCTGTCTGCTGCTGGAGTGTGTGCCCTCTCCAGGCTGGGGAGGGGGCCTCTTGAGCCAAGTGCTTCTTTCAGAGTGCCACAGTTGCAGTGTGCTTCCACCCTGTCTGCTAGCTTTCAAGGGGAACGGCACTGAGAGGCGACTGTGGATTGGCTCCGCCTATAGCTGCCACTCATGGATCTGTCAACAGCAGCTGTTGTGTGATTGGTGGATAGTGTAAGAGTTTTTATGGAGACTGGAGAGCTTGTTCTGATGCCTGTGCCTGGCCGGGTTCATCCTCTGGCATACCTCCCTGTCGAAAGTCCTTAGGGGGCAGACTAGTACAGCTGTAGTTACATGGACATCTTAGGACTGTGCTGTGTGTTATATCACAGGTCTCTATGAATATTTAAGTGTGTTCTAGAAATGGACAGATTAATAGGCAGGACCAAACAACTATGAGTCTGAACAGTTATGAGTTTGCTGTGAGAAGTAGTTAAGGCTCCAACATTAGCAGTGCATTCCTAAGCAGAGCCACACCCTTATCATTCCATTGAAATCCATGCACATAGAAGGTTGTAACTCTGCTTAGGAGAGTACTGTAAAAGCCTTGCTCACATACATTTATTTTACATTGAATACTGCAATCAATGCTTCATGTGATTTAATAACCATCAGGGGCTAAAGCATATTATTGTATTTATATTTTTGTTCCACTCTTGCCCACTAGGTGTCACTGTACAATTTTGTTAAAATAAGGATTGTCTATGTACAGGGTGTGTGTGCTGATGAATAGATGGACATAAATAGGGATGTTGAATGTAAAATTTTACTCATAAAAACACATTTGGTATACATACAAGCATATAACTTGTGGCAGAATTCTGCCACAGAATTCTAAGGTGGTAACATAGGCTGCACCGTGTCCGGCTGCAGGCAGAAGGGTTACATTAAAATGGTGTCCAAGTGAAAAAAATTCCCTAAGAATAAGAATAAGAATAAGAATAAGAATAAGAATAAGAATAAGAATAAGAATAAGAATAAGAATAAGAATAAGAATAAGAATAAGAATAAGAATAAGAATAAGAATAAGAATAAGAATAAGAATAAGAATAAGAAAGCACATGAGGGAGAAAATGTCTAGCTTAGTCTTTCATATGATGCATGAGTTTTCCATTTTCAGGGGATTATAAACATAAACATAAACTGTTGTTAAACCGCCCTGAGCCTGTCTGATGGGGAGGGCGGTCTAGAAATGTGATTAAATAAATAAATAAATAAATAAATAAATAAATAAATAAATAAATAAATAAATAAATAAATAAATAAATAAATAAATAAATAAATAAATAAATAAATAAATAAATAAATAAATAAATAGGTGAGCCTTGGAAAAATTTGCTGATGTAGTCCCTTTTGGCACCTCATCCCTCTGTCACCTAATGCTGTATGCGTAGATCAGGGCTTAAGGCAGCATGCATGGCTCTCTCCCCTCCATTTTATCCTTACAACATCCCTGTGAGGTAGACTGGGCTGAGAGATTTCAGCTGGCTCACGGTAATGATCCTGTTTAATGGCGCGATTTCTGACATCATTGCCCCATTACATGGGATCGTGACAGGAAATTGCACTAAGAAGACGCTTTGTGCCATGAGTTTTGTGCGATTTTCCAGAGGGTTACGGGGTCATGTGAAAATGGCCAAAATATTATGATTTGTTTTGTGGGAAAATAGGATATTCAGAAATAGAAGGAAGCTCGAGTAAATACATTTTATTATTATTGATTTTATTATAAATAATAATAATTAACAATATAACATTATTAGTGTACACAGTGCTCTATAGAGTAGGAGGAATAAGAGACAGGCCCCTGATGAAAGGAACTCAAGTTCTGCGTTTAGACAATGGTGGGGGGGGGGGACATGGGTGAAAGGATTCACTGAGGAAAAGATGACGCTCTAGAATGATCCTTCCTGACCACCCTGAATAAGGCAGAATTTCACGAACAACAGTGGTTTTAAAAACATGAATTCTCCACACATAAAACGGGCAGGAAACAATAATAGTGCTTTTGTTGGCCCTTAAAGATAGTAAGTGAAGTGGACAAATTGGGCTACTTTTGCTGGCGGCTGTAAGTTTTGCAAACTGCCTCATTTTACCAAAATGGAAACATCGAAGTGGCCTCTATTTGTTGTGTGTCTATAGCACTGGCTTGCATATATCTGAATTTAATTAAGAAGTGGCTTGAAGCAGGAATTAATGTACGCAATTAGTAATTGCATGCTATTTTACTACAGACCTATTTTGTGACCTCATCTAATTAGGTAAATGCATACATGTCGCTTTCACAATAGTGCTGATCTGCAGTAACAATTAGGCATTTAATTAACATTTAATTAACACGCAAATGATGCACTCTTGATTTTTCTCATTGTCTCCAAATGTTTAGCATTTTCATTCATTGCTGCATATTTAATGTGAATTGTTTTGCTAGGAAAGTATGATAAACTGATGTTTGTCTTGACTATGGTAAATAAACAATGAACTAGACATCGTCAATGTGTGCATGCAAAGCCTTATGTCTTTTTTACTACTTTGAGTGGTTGTCCTATCATGGGGGAGAGCAACCAGGAGAGCAACCATGGCATGAAGCTGAGGTTCCACTTCTATCCCACTTGTCCTACTTACAATGTATGCAAAAAAAAAACACCCAAAACACCTTTCTGTCCCCCCAAATTCCCCTCATATTTAGCATCTCATCTAATAATTACCCTGAGTCACTTCCTACTTCCACTGCCTCTTCATCCCATTGCCTGGGGAAATGAAACCAGACTGTGAAGTGCCACAATAAATGGTCAAATCGGACATTTGCGATAGCTCCTGAATGTCAAAAGTAATTATATTTGTATCTGAAATATTAATTTATAGTTAATCCTAAAAACACTTTCCTGGGAGTAAGTTCCATTGGAGTAAGATTCTGAGTAGACTTGCTTAGAATTGCTCTCTGTATTTACAAATTTGGGTAAATTTCTAGTTGCGCATCTCTGGTTGTGCCCTATGGCTCACAACTGTTTATCTTTCATTTTGCCACCCTTAATGAAACCAAGATCTGCTGGCTGGGGCTGGTACTTCATTTTACTTTCTATGAAGGCTACTATTGCAGTCGGGGCGTAGTTTATAAGGTAGATCCAGAACACAGACCAAGCACAGGAGTGCAGGTAAGTTGTGTGGTAGCTATTCCTAGGCTTGGCCATGTCTCTCTAATTCTGGGGAGGCTGCTGCTGGGCCCAGGCGAGTTGTGTGGCATCAGATAGACATCAAGCCACACAAATTGCATGGTAGCAAGTTCCCCAGTGGTTGCTGCTGGATCTGTCCCCAGTGAGTCCTCCTTCAAGGCAGGAGGGAGGAGATCAGAGTAGACTGGGAGGCTAAAACTGGGCTGGAAAGGCCCTGCCCCTTCCCCCTGCCTTTTACTGACAAAAGCCAAGGTTTGAGGGATGGCAAACACAACCTTTGTAATGGCCCATCTTAAAGGTGCTGGTGCTGCTTCTATGGGGGGGCGGGATTTACTCCCCCGTGTATTTTTTTTCAGATTTCAGATTTTTCTGCAAAGCGGGGTCTTTTCTCATGTTTGTAGTAAGATCTGTCTTGTGTGTTTATGGCTTCAGTCTCTACACTAAAAGTATCCACAGATTGGGTCATGTTATGATGTACAAGTAGGGACCCGCAAGGATCTCATGTTCTTTTACAGATTGGGATTTTCATTCTGAACTCCCCTCGCATTAACACTGTAGCACTTGCTTTTGAGACCTCTGATTTAATGAGCAGAGAAAGATGTCATCTTCTATGATGTAGCAGAATCCACACCCAAGAAAAGACTTGGCACCAGTATGGTCGTTGTAAAATGTGTGATTTCTTATTAGCTGAGAAGGGAGGACCACTTTTTCTCTTGGCACACCTGGTTTTCTTGTCACTTACAGGTCATCAGGAGAACAGTGTGATTAGACTCAGCTGGTTCCAGAACTCCCAAGTATCCCATTATACAGCTGGCCCTTCATGAAGGGGAGGAAAGCTCATCTTGGCAACAGTCTCCCACCCCACCAGACTCTCCAGGCTCCTCTGCCATTTCCTACCTGCTTGGGGTTCTCTTTAAGCATCCCTGAGCTGCAAGGGTGCCCCTGCTCTGCAGGGACGGGGGTGGCCCATCACTTCCAGCCCAGTTGTCATTACGTACAGTGGGACCGAGAGAGGCGGCAAACCAATGCCCAGCGCCCATACAAGCTGCTCACAGTGCAATTAAAGCAGATGAATTAGAAATATTTAATTATTTATATCCCACTTTTCTCCTAAATGGGGACATAAAGCAGCTCACAGCATCATTCTCCCCTCCTCTATTAACAGCAAAATAATTTTGAGTTTAAGGAGAAGTGGGTGGATAGAAAAGAGGTCCAATAAACAGGGCCCAGAGGCCCTTTTACATCCATTTGTTCTTTTTCTATTCTTTTTTTTAAAAAAATTCCATTTAATCCAGGGCAACTGGCTGATCGCTCTATGAAACAAGATGCTGGACTTGATAGACCACTGGTTTGATCCAGTGGGAGTCTTCTTATGTTCTTCTGCTCTAGCAAATATTGAGACTAACAAAACCCACCACATAATTTAAATATATGTCTCTAAAACTACAACACCTCTTGATTTGCTGTTAACTTATATTCATATGTCTCATCACATTTATAACTGCTTTGATTTGTTCCTAGCACATCTTGCCATTTGATCTTTTTCTCCCAATGTTGAAAAGTATATTATATGCTAATCCTAAAACCAATATCGGCGTGAAGCTAGCCTCCAGGAAACTGGAGAGCTGCCATTGCTTCCACAGTTAAGAGTCACAATCTATACACAGAAAATCTAAAAACAGCAACTGTGCTACACAATTAAATGGAATACGTTTCTGACTGCTCTGGGTTGTAATTAGTTTCACAGGAGTGGTAGCTCTAGAGAAAGCAGCTAACTTATTGCCTGGGGATGTGGAGGTAAGAGCAGTTCAAAGTATTGTGGACTGTGCAGTATTGTAATGGAAGGTAGCCTGTAATTGGACACAAAGAAGCCTCACAGAGGTTCACAACTTCATCCTTTTAGCACGGAGATGTGAGGGACTGAATCTGCGACTTTCTGCATGCAAAGAAGATGCTCTACTCCCAAACTATAGCCCCTCCCCAAACATTCAGAAAACTCTTCTCTTATGTGGAGGGGGGGGGGCTCTGACCAGGATAGCACAGGCAAGCCTGATCTTGTCAAATCAAGGAAGCTAAGCAGGTTGGCCTTGATTAATAATTGGATGGGAGACCTCCAATGTAGACCAGGGTTGCAGAGTCAGGCAATGGCAAACCAGTTCTATTAGTCTCTTGTCATGAAAACCCCACTAGGGGGTGCCCTAAGTCAGCTATGACTTGATAGCACTCTTCACCACCATGTGGAGGTGGTATTCCTTTAGCAAAGGGAATTAAATAGGAAAATGTTGGTGCAGTGAGTTATCACAGTCCATTTCTTTTGGCCCACTTTCCCCATATCAAAACCACAGCCAAACCCTGAATTGGTCATGGACTCATGTTGCATTGATAAGTAAATACACCTCATTCATCAGAAGTCTGAGAAATGCCACTCAAACTGATTGGCAGGACCCATGCTATGCCTTCTCCAGCACATGTGCTAGAATTGTTGGTTATGGCAGAACACATCCCTTGACGAAGAAGGGTAATGGGATAACCTGATGCTGAGATTGCTACACATCTACAGCCTCTTTCCACACACAGTGCAGTTTGCTTGCACATCAAAAGTGCAACCAGCACATGATGGGGTTTTGCAACTCACCCAATATGCAATCAGTCTCCAGATTGGTGTCCTTAATTCATGTCAGCTGCCCTTCTCTAAGCTACCCAGCCATCTGATCTGGCAGAAATAGACAAAGGAGGCATACATCAGAAAATGAGAGACTAGACAAGATAGTAAGAAGCCAATAACCTCCATGCTGCCGGCTGTCTGAATTGTTCTAGGCCTCTCTTTGCTGTTAACAGTGTGTAATCCTTCAGGGTTCTTTGGCTCTTGGCTTCAATAGCTGACATTTCTGTCAGAAACTCCAAAGCCCTGTATTCATATGAATATCCAGGAGATTTGAGAAAAGGCATTTCTGTGTCTTTGTTGTGGCCCCACCAAATGCTCCCAAGTGACGGTTAATGTGACCCAACTCAGCATTTTTATTTACAGAACTGCCAGCTGCAATCTTTCACTATTCAGCCAGCTGTCTTTTTTAAAAACAAAATAAAGTACAATGTCATATTCTAAAAATGGTTTACATATTTAGTAGCTGATATCCAACTATTCCTTATGAATATGACTTGTGATTTAATACTGCAAAATCAACATTCCAGGTATTATAACATGAATCTTAAGCTAACATTTGCTTTTCATTAAAGAATATGCTTTTGTATCGGTCCTGCTACTATTTCATTGTTTTGAAATAATGCAGCACCCATCCAGAAGAAGAAGAGGACAATATGTCAATTTCTGGCTGTCAAACTCTCTACATTCTAGGACAGCATTATCATGCACAGCCCATTATTTCCAGCAGAGTGGTGGCCATACTGTGTGTCCCAAGGCCACATGAGGGTCACTGTTTTGCTACACTAAAGCAGCTAAGTAATTGTTCATGGTCTAGTTAAACTACAAGCATCCCCAATAAAACCGAATATTTTATAATGGGAAACTGTATTTTCTGCTGCACAGTTAAACACCTTTAATCTCAGACTGTGCTTATTCTCTATGTTTTCATTGAAAACTGGAACTGTTGCCTGCAAATGTGCAAAAGCCAGGGTTTTTAAAAAAAAACTAAAAAGGAAAAACTACTTAATCCAGGTTTTCTGCAAAACAAATTATTGACAAAGTATGACAAACCACAGTGCATGCTTATTAATTATACCTTTAGAACATATATTCTTTTAAATATAAGTTTGTTTTCTTTTATTGTTAGAGGAAGTAATACGAAAAATCCCTTTTTAATGCGGACTTTCCTGTGAGTAAGCACTACAGAAGTCAGAGGCACTTACTTCTGAGTAAACATGCACAAAAATAGGCTGCATACATCCAAATCTTCAACCAGTTGTCTTCAAGTAATTTAGGAAAAATACTAAGTGATGGCTGTGCATGCGCATATATTCCTGCAGGACTTGCAACCCTTGCGACTTGACCTCTTAGTAAACTTCTTGGCAAAGTGCCTGGAAGCTTTATATAGTTACCAAAAATTGCTTGTTAAAATGTGATATTTCTGGAGTCATCCTTTCCAGAAGGTGAGGCTGGAATTAACCACTTCCCCACATAGTAACTTCCAGCTTTTCGTGCCTTTGGCAGAGCGACCCGTTTCCTTCGCACTGCCACAGCAAACTTGCCTCTAACCTTTCTGAGCAATGCTTGTTATATAAAATAGACTCACTAGCTGCCCAAGAAGAACTGAATGTCATTGCCTCAGATGAAACATTACTTAAAGCTCTGGCTGTGTTATTTTATTTATTTAGAAATATTCTAAATACACCATCTCTTCAGAGTCCTGCTTGAGACAGCTTACTATTTAAAAAAATAACTGGATAAAATGCCATTAAAAGCAAGTTGTTAGACATAAACAGCATTAAAAACTATCCATTAAGCAAAAGACAACCAGTAAAAGCTGGTAAGATAAAATCCATAATTAAAAGCCTGGGTAAAAAAAGATGCGTTTTTGCTTGCAAAAAAGTCAAGTAGGCACCAGGCGAGCCTCAAGGGACTGGACATTAAGAACGTAAGTAGAGCCCAGTTGGATCAGTCCAATGGTCCCTCTAACCCAGCATCCTGCCTCATGCAGTGGACAGCCAGTTTTACTCTGGAGAGCCAACAACAGAGCACAGAAGCTGAAGCCGACCATTGAGGTTGCCTCCTGGCATGGCTATTCAGAGGTTTATTGCCTCTGAATGTGGCCGTTCCCTTTGGTCACCATGGCTACTAGCCACTGATGGACCTCTCCTGCACGATTCTCTCTAATCCCTTTTTAAAGCTGTCTTTGCTTGAGATCATCACTACATTTGTGGCAGCGAATGCTGCATCTTAATCATATTGTATAAAGAAGTATTCCCTTTCTCCTGTCCTGAATCTACAGCCCACCAGCATCACTGGATGGCTGCATTTGAGTTCTAGTATTTTGGGAGAGGGAGAAAAAGTTCTTTCTGTCCAATCTCTCTACTCCGTTTGATGAACAGCTATCCTGTCCCTCCATAGTTGTCTCTTTTCTGAACTGAAATATACTAGACTCTTCCTCTGGAGCCATCACATTCCTGGGGCAGACCATCCTAATTATTCCACTACCCGTTGAGTTCTGAGCGTTCATGACCAGATGCAGATTCCTAACCTGGTGATCTGGGGGGACCATCTCTGAAGGACTCTCCCGGGACCATCCTGTGATGGTCTTTTACTTACTCATTGTCCTATTGCACAGGATGGTGAAATCAGCATTGGTCAGCGTTGGCTTGATGCAAACCTTCTGTATAAGAGTACCATCCCTGGGATCAGCCTCCTGGAAGACTGAGGTGGGCACTTTCCTTGCTAGTCTTTAGATATTAAGCTTTTGCTTATCGGTGTGATGGGCATTTATGAAAGGACTGTTTGTACCAATAGAGAATATTGATCAGGCAAGTGGAAATGGCTAGGTTAGGCCAGTTGTTCTGTATTGTCTTACCCTATGGCATTGTTTAGGGAAATGTCCTTGATACTGACTGTACTAATCTCACACTGTGTAATCCTCCTCGAGTCTCAGGGAGAAAGGTGGACTATAAATGACATAAATAAATAAATGGATAAATGGATGAAAGAAAGAAAGAAAGAAATTAGAAAGGAAAAAAATCAAACATTAAAAAATATTATATGTTTATTTATATTTAAAACTCTCTCCTGCCTCAGTCATAGGGCTCTCAAAGCAGCTTATAAAAGATAAAACACCATACAAACTTCACACAATAAAATCAATATAAAGGGTCAACAGAATATACTAAAACCAACAAATTCAAAACTTGGCATACAAAGAAGAACCAGGCTGCTGTCTTCTCTGTCACAGTTGTTATTTCCAAAATGGCTTCAAGGCAAACCTCCTATACAATCCATTCAGTGATACAGACTGCAGATTAAGGCTACAGTCATGTTGCTAGAGTTCATAATTCTGTAGTTCGAACTATGATCTTCAGTGACTTGTAATACAAGATGAGGGGACCTTTCTTGCCCTTTAGCTATTCTTCAGCTTAAACACAGTTCACAAATGCAGAGAATACTATGGCAAACAGGTGGTAGAACAGACTGCACTTCAGACATCAGGTGGTGTATGCAAACATTCTCCCAGTTTTCTACTGGTGCAGAGGTTTAAAAGGGAGGAAACATTTAAAGGGGAATCCACCCCCTGTGGTCTGAAGTCCATTCCACCACCTAAGGAAGGTTGCCAATTGCCGGGGGGGGGATTCCTGTCCCATTAACGTCCTGCCTGTCACCAAGCCCCCAGGTTCTGTGTATCTTTATACTTTTATGAACTAGTTTTATCAAAATGATGCAAGCTGGATAAGAAGAGCTATTGTTTAATTTCATATACTTTTATCTATAATTATCACCTTCCTGAAGTTAATACAAGCTTATGTTTATAACCAGTCTTTTCCCTTCAGGGAAATCAAGGCAGTTTACAGAGTATGAAGTAATTGAGCTGCAATGCAGCACTTTGCTGGTTTGAATCCCACTACTGCCGTGACCTCAGTAGGTGGCCTTGGGTAAGCCACTCCTCTCAGCCCCAGCTGCCCAGCTGTATTGTGGAGATAATAACAATGACTTTGTTCACCACTCTGAGTGGGCATTAATCTGTCCAGAAGAGCAGTTGTTTTCCGAGAGTATTCCCTGAGTCTTTCCAGGAAATGTCTCCTACCAGCACTGTCCAGCACCAGACCTGCTTAGCTTCATTATGTGTTTTTAAATTATGGCACAATACCATCGTTTGTTACGTCTTGCATCCTTAAGCACCATGCAGCGCTTGGAGTCATGGCATCTAAAGGGGAACTCCCCCCACCCCAGCATCATTTATGCATGGTAAGGAGGACAGAGATTTTGAAAACTCTAGTTGGCAGAAGTGTATGGATTAGCTATATGGTGTCTTAAATACTACTATTTGGAGGTGGGGTACCCAGAAATTCTGAAAACAAGATCTCATTTTGGAATTTGCCAGCTATTTTAGAAAGTGTTTTTTGGGAAATGTTTAGATAGGCTAAATTATAGCTTTTGATGGGCAGTAAACTAATTGGGTTCACATTGTCTATGGCCCTAAATCCACTGTGCAGGTTAGTTAACTGGCTCACTAGAGTTTCTTCTTGTGGCAACTTAACCCAGATTGAAATTCATGGTGGGTTGTCAGGCAGTAACATGAAGGCCTAACATGAAGCCACATCATGTCTCAAAATGAACATCAAAGCCATTCCAGGAAGATTCTATGCAAGGCAAAGAAACATTGATTCTTTCACAGTGGCCTCTTAACAAAGTCCTTACTAATATCAGGTCAAATGATTTATGATGCAGCTGTTCACATCTTGTCTGACAGACAAGAAATAGTTGCATCATACACTATGGGTTTAAAGGACAGCTGCTTTTTACATCTTGGGATACTTTTTAAATATGGATAATTCTTTCTCGTCAAATGTCTTATAGGGTAAACATGCAATATTTTGGACAACTTGAGATTTAAAATATGTATAAAAGAAAGTGACTGAATTGTTTTCACTCTTGTTAGATGTCACATAAAAGTTAGCCAGCCATTAAACAGTAGTAATTATGTCTCACGTTTTTACATATGAATGTATGTCTCACATTGCCCCTTTTCCCAGTCATCGAGCCTCAGCTTCCTCCTCTGTCATCAGTGCCGTTTCTGTTTTAAAATTATCCTAATTGTGCATGCATTCATCGGACTTACCCAATAGACACTTGATTTCTTTCTCTCCCCCTCAGGTATTATAAAACAAAACAGAGAAACGGATCATTTTTGTTTTACCCTGCAGCTTAACAAAGTGGACTATGAAAAGACCCTGCATAAAAAAGTATATACTGAAGTACTCAGTAAAAAAAGGCATCTTCTGTTTTAAGTGTTGCCACAGGCTTATAAAACAATCTCATATTAATCTGTGTACACCGTGGTTTTTTTCCCTCTTTTGCTTTATACATTACTATTTATGGTTTTACAAAATTATGCCATAAAAAACAGCAATTTGTTTGGCTTTGTGACACAATGGTTCCTTTCCAATCATTGTTCCTATGATAATAGACAAAATAAGATATATTCAGGTTCTACATTGATAGCAATACTTCATATTTTCATAGAGTTTAAGACACTTCTAAGCAGGTAGTTTTTATAATCTTGCTAAAGCAGGAAGTGCAGTTTCGTTTTGTAGTCAGTTCAACATAGTCTGCTCAGTTCAAAGTTTCCTTCTGGTGTAGCTTTGTGGTTTAAATGAAGTCAGTTATGTACCTTCTGTGTGGCCTCTTCTTTACAGTACATAACATTTCCAGAAGTATAAGAAACTGCTTCTTTTGTGGTTGCTTTTTCAGCGATTGCTGTAAAAGTCCTTGAAAGCATCCTGAAGCATTACCCCTACAGTGCACTGACTTCATTTATGATCAGCAGCACCATCATATATGCAAATCAGATTGGTTGACAGCAGGCGTGGAGGAAAACGTCCTACCCCCTTTAGAGACTTAAAGTGCAATCCTAAAAAGAGTTAATCCAGTCTAAGCCCATTGATTCTGATGGGCTTAGACCTGAGTAACTCTGTTCAGGATTACACTGTTAATGCGTAGAAGAGTGCAGATGAAGCTTTTCATGACATGCATGTAAATAATATAACCTATAAATAACATTCCATAACAAAAATAATAGAAATAATAAAAGTAGTAGTAGTAGTAGTAGTAGTAGTAATAGTAGTAATAATGATAATAATAGAAATAATTATAAGGAAAAATGACAGCAGAGTGTAGAATCAATACCCATAATCCAAAGAGAAAAGCTGAATGTTTGCCCAGTATAAGATTTTTCTGGAAAATATTTCTTTCCCCTTTCACTATAATGGAACTAGACTTGTCTACTCAAGAGGAAATTCTGATAAAACCCTGCTGCTGCAGCTGTAATGGAGAGCCAAGCTGTAAAACCAGGACGCCTACATTTCCCATCAAAACTTGAGGAAGCTGACAAGTGTCCAACCTGTGTAAGGCGTCACTTGTAGCTTGGCTCTGATCACAGTTTTATGTGATTCAGGAAGCTGGCGTGGCCCTATTTCCCAGCTGGAAGAAGTAGAAGGAGAAGAAAGCAGTCATGCTGATAGGGAGGATTAAAGGCAAATAGAGTTTTATTTATTAATGGAACATTTTGGATTCTTCTTTGGTTTGCTAAAGATTAATAAAATATAGACTGTTCCACTAACAGAAAAGCAAAAAAAAAAAGTTGTATATTTAGATCTGAATCACAACTATTTTTATTGAATCCTGCAGAAAACAGACATGGAACTGGAGGAAGAGGCTCCAGATAGTTTTTTTTAATATAGTAGAAATTTCTTTGTATCTGAATTACTGGTATAAAGTACTCCTTTCCCATGTGCAGACAATATTTTTAAAAGAGCCTTTGTAGTATAGTAGATTGAGGTAGATTGATTAAGGCTAAGAAGGCCCAGACTGAAACCCCCAGGCAAGTATGAAGCTAACTTGGTAACTTTGGGCCAATATTCCCCCTCAGCCTACTGCACTGGGATTTTGTGAAGATAAAATGTAGGATGGGGAGAACCATTCCAAGCCCAGACTTCTTGGAGGAAGGATGGCAGGAAAGGATAATACACAGATGTCAAATTAGAAGTATCTTTACGAAACAGCATTATATGGAAATTTTAGACCTATTTCAATTGTGAATAGTGCTGTATAATTTGTTACCTTCTTAAGATTGAAAAAAGGGCTGTTTCCACACGTCCCCCCTCCCGAAAAACTGCGCAAAACTCACAGAACAGTGTGCCTTCATAGCGCGATTTTCCATCATGAATTCGCTTCATGGCGCATTTTCTGACGTCATTGTGCCATGAAGCAAAGTCATGTCAGGAAATCACGCCATGGAGGCACGTCATTCTGTAAATTTTGCGCCATTTTTCAGGAGGGGGAGAAGATGTGTGGAAATGGCCAAGGGCTATAATCCTAAGTGTTTTATTTAAGTTCACAGCATTCAAGGGCTGTTTCAGAGTGCCAGCTCACACTGTGAATTACAAGACATCTTTAGGAGCAATTTCCATCAGTGATATATGCAGACACCTGCTGGGTAAATATTTAGCAGTATGCTGTTTAGCAATATGCACTATTAACCTCTAGATGCTTGTAGATCAGGAAAATAGACACAGAGACTGTCCACCAAAGAGAACTTGCAACTTCCAGGAATGCGCCAATACTCTATTTTATTGTAACTTGTACGAAACCCCAATTTATTTTTAGGGAATTTATTTCCTAGTCAATTAAAGGGTAATGTGGCTACTCTAGACATAAGCAATGGATTTAAATTAAAAAGAAGTGTGTTTATTATCATGTACCTTCTCTATGAGGCCTTAGCTTTGTCTGTCCCTCTCCTGTTTACTTTTAGAAAAATCTATTACACCAGATAGTCCTGAGAATCTAAAGAGGCTGTCATAAAATATAATAACTCCTAGCAGGAGCATTAAGGAAAATGCTGAATCCTAGGGAAGACCCAGAACACACAAGTTACCCCTCCCACAACCACATCCTCTTCATGCTTTTCAGGGGAAGAAAAAAGAATGTGATCATTCCTGTTGCCTGAAATATACACAATCAGTCAGAAACCACTTTACCTCTGCATTGTTAGGGAAAGGGAAAAAAGAGAACTTCTGGATCTGTAGTAAGGTATTCTAAAGAACACAGCTTTCAGAATCCCCTCCCCCCCATAGCTTTCAAGGATTCTGACTCACAGGGAGCAACACTAAGCAGGTCTACTCAGAAGTAAGTCCCATTTTATTCAATGGGGGGCTTACTCCCAGGCAGGTGTTCTTAGGATTGCAGCCATAGCCATCCTTCAAGGAATGTCAAAAAATGTTTCCTCTACTGAAGAAAGTGAAAATTCCTGATTATTATGTTGCTAAAACTAGGGGTTCATTCATATTTTAAAATTTTATCTACTGAGAATAGATAACATCTAAACCCCCTCTAAACTTGTAACTGTTTTTGTTAGTTCATTACTGTGATTGTACTGGGACTGGAAATTTCCTTATGCAATTGGACTGGTAATAATGCAACTACATAATCCATAGCTATAATACAGACCTGTAAATCTTTAGATAATTTGATCCTAATTACATTTTAAGGGATTTTGGAGCTCTGAATTTAACGTCTTATTAAAAATCATATTAGGGTAAACTATGTTGTTAAGGAACACCCTGTAGAAGCAGTTTCATATTGATTTGTTTCTTGAAAAGCAGTGCCATACAGGTAGACATATTTGGGAGGGAGTATCAAAATAGTTGAAAATGAACAAACTAAACCGAAATACTTAAAGGTGACCTGTTGGCTGAGGAGAAGTCCTTTATAAAGCTGAAATACAAATTAGAGAACAACCTCCTAGCATAACATAAACTAAGACCAAGAATGGAAATGACACCAATATACTGCTTCATCAATGATGTAGCAGGTGTATCATTCATGACAGATCACATCTTCCCCCACTAAAACGGAAATATTTCTGATCAGTTAATAGCATGTTTTCAGTTACTTTAAAATAGGTAGCACAAAAAGAAGAAGTGAAACATCTTCTGAAATGAGGGACCCATGTTGGGTCCTGAGATCCTGCGAACAAAGGTGGGTATATAAATAAATCCTGAGCCCCGTGTGGACAAAGATGATCCAAATGAGCTTCCCTGGACATTTCAAGACTGTGAAGGGAACAAGAAGCATATGTGGAGCAGCCCCTCCACTGTGGCTGTGGGTAATCCTATGTACTCCACAGCTGGATTGTGGGTCAGATTGCAATTATCTTTATCATCTGAAAGAGGTCCAACAAAATGCTCAATGGCAGAACTTCCTACAAGTTATTACATATTTAGATTCTGAAATGTTTATTTTTGAAAGCAATGCTTTCAGCTTCAGATGATATGACTTAAAAGATAACTGCCATTTTAATGTGTAACTGAGTAGGTAGGTGAATGGACTAAAGTCTCCCCAACTTTTCCTAGCAAAATGTTTTCAGAAGTAGTGGCGTAGCATGGGTTGTGAGCACCCGGGGAAACTTCTGGCAGGAGGTGATGCCAAAGTGACGGCATCATGCAGGGGCCCAGCCACCCCCCTTGAGTGCTCCCCTGATTCAGGGCCACTTGCCTCCTTGCCCCTTACCCTTCCGCTGCAGCCACTTGCCGCAGCCACCCACATCACCACTGCCTGCTCGGCGCGTTCCTTGGCCAGCAGCCATGGAGGGCCAGCTTGGCGCCCAGTGAGCCAGCCACCCCATCAGTGCAGCAGTCAGTCAGGGCGGTGTGGGTGGCCTCCTGGTTCCCATGGACATGGCACAGGCTCTCCTTGGTGGCTGGCACCCCCTAATAATTTTGCGCCTGGGGCAGCCATCCCTCTGCCCCCGCTCCACACTATGCCACTGCAAAAGCCAGAGAAGTTATTGCAATTTCTGTTGTTGGGCTGACTTTCATTAAGCTTATTATTAGCTTAATTTATTATTCTTATGGTTTTATTAAAATTTATCTTCTGGTTTCTATGTAAACGAATAAGGATGGATGAGTATATGACAGCATATAATTAATTCAGTTAATAGTGTCATTCATTACAAGATATTGGTAACTCAAACAGGTATGGCTTGAAAGGAGAGTTTGAAGACAATTCTTTCAGTGTTGGGCCAAGAAAATAAATGATACTTGTTATTGCACCAACAGTGGTTGTTATAATCCTATAGCAACAGGCTCTTCCCTCATTAGACAGAGGTCAGCATTAGAGATGGGCACGAACCGCATCACAAACTTCAAAAACCCACGAAATTGGCGATCGCGCGATTGAGATCCGGTGGTTTGTGATTGTCCATGGCATACGAACCAGCGTTCAGAAAAGGCCTGGTTTGGTGCGTTTGGCTGCGGTTCGGGAAGCCAGACAGTCAGGCGCCATCAATCAATTCCCCTGGCAACGGAGCTGGGGGAATGCCTGAACTCTGTCTGCGCTCCTTCTGTCGCCCTGGAAACCCAAATGGAAGCCCAGCTTACCTTGATCGGCAGGTCTTCCTTCCAACCATGGAGCTGCAAAGCGGTTACAAGTTGGGAGAAGACACCCAGGGGAGGGAGGGGGAGGGGGGTGTTCTGTAGCCATGGGCACTCCAATCTCATCCCTGCAAACCCTGATAGGCAGCGCTGATGGCCAAACACAGACCTCCTGCATTTCTCAATGAGTCCTCAGCTTATAAATAGCAGTGGGCTCCCAGGCTGGGTTTCACTTTCAGCTAGCAGTGGAGTGTGAAAGAGCTGCTGCTTGCTACTTGCTAGCCTTTGGGGAGAGAGAGAGAGCCAAGCTACAAGTGACACCTGACACAGGTTGGATGCTTCTCAGCTTCCCTCAAGTTTTGATGGGAAATGTAGGCATCCTGGTCTTGCAGCTGTAATGGAGAGCCAAGCTGTAAAACCAGGATGCCTACATTTCCCATCAAAACTTGAGGGAAGCTGACAAATGTCCAACTTGTGTAAGGCGTCATTTGTAGCTTGGTTCAGAGAGAGTATAATTGAGCTTTGATTTTTGTGGGATTTTCCTAGGGGCCTCGGATTAGAGAGGGTATAACTACAAGAACCCTATTGCAATCTTGACCAAACTTGGGTGCTGGCTGGAGGAGAGCCTGCTACATACTCCCTGTGAATATGGGCTCTCTAAGTGCAACGGGGGCCATTCTGAGCACCAAGAACCACAAACAGTGAACCGGTTCGGCAACAGGAAATGTCCGTTGCGGTTCGCAACTTCAGGATCGTCATCGGCACTGAACCACGAACCGCAGAGTTGTTAAATTTTTTTGGTTCATGCCCATGTCTCTTGTCCTTCCTACAGGAAGATCAGGGCAGTTTACATGGTTCTCCTCTCCTCCATTTATTCTCACACCAATAATTCTGTGAAGTAGGTTAGGTTGTGAGTAAGTAGCCAAACAATCTTCATGACCAAGTGGTAGAATCTAGAGTATTAAACTAAGGTATTTCTTTACTTCATTTATACCCTGTCTTTCTTCCTCAAGAAGAAGGCAATGGCAAAACATCTCTACTCATCTCTAGCCCTGAAAACCCCATGAAGGGTTGCCATAAGTCTATTGTGACTTGACATTATTATTAATTAAATTTCTCCCCAATATGGACCGAAATCAGTTTTAATGACTCTCCCTGTCTCCATTTTATCCTTACAATCACCATACAAGGTACAGAAAGTTGATAGTGTGTGTCCTAAGGTCCCCTGCAAGTTTCTATGCCAAAGTGGGGATTCAAACTTCTTAATTACTGACTATAGCCGCAATCAGTTCAAAATGAAAAAATAGACAAATGGTAGAAATAAAATGTCACATGAACCTGGCCACTTATATCCTTTTTATTAAAAACAAAAGCACACTGTGGTATAAACAAAGTCAGACAACAGAATTCTGGCATCTTATAAATATTGCTCAACATTTGTAGCAATTTTACGTTAGAAGATTAATTCATTCTGGGGACTTGACCTTTTCTTGGTAATACCAGCCATTCAAGGTCCTGACTCCAGTCTTAAATATATGTAATAATTTCAAGAAGGGATTACTGAATTCATCTAACAGTGTCCTTGTTCTTTTATAGTATCTAGGAGAAGTTTAACATTAAAAATAGAACTCTAGTTCTCAACCACTCCTTCTTTCCTGGTACTGTACTGCTCGAATATAGTCTATCCAAGGAAGGAGAAAAGCTTGTAGACAGCTTGAAAGGGCTCTGGTTTCTGATTTATTAATTCCAAACCACAAGAATAGCAAAGGATGTATGTGGTGTGAGAGAGGAATATCTCAAAGTGTGTGGCTGCTTTAATTTATTGAAAGGCTTCAGGAAATATCATATGGAGTAAATACTACATGTAGATTATCAGCAGGAGAGCTATCAGTAAAGTGCTGAGGAATTCTACTGATACATGTGCAAGAATGCAAATGCTATCTTACATCCATATAGGCTATGTGTGCGGCTGGTGTCCACAGCCAAGGAATGCACAACATACCATTGGTGGATGGAAATAGGCCACAACTACAACCACTGGAGCATTGGTACAGCATAAGTGCAACAGATCCACTGCACTGAACAGCCCTCCATCGCTTGATGGCATGCATTCCTCAGCCCACCTGCTGGGCACCATGGAAGGGCAGGAGGTGTAGCATCCATCCAGGCATGACTCCGGCAGTTCCTGCCACCCAGGATGAAGCCTGCATCGTCCATCCCAGGCATTTACCCTTCCGTTTCCCCCAAATCTCTTAAGGAGACCCTGATTAAAAGGGAGGGTGAGCTGCCCAGCCACAGATCCCTGTGGATCTGGCTCTATCTAAGTTGATACAAGAATCCCTAGCAGTGGCTGACACCTAGGGAAGAAAAAGTCTATCCTCCTCTGCCATCCAGGAATGGCGGTGACAAGCTTGATGGGCAGATGGTGTAATGCCAAGCCCCTCCTGTGCTCCTCTACTTTCTGTCCTCTGGCAATTCCTCCTCCCCTCACTGCCATGTGGCTTGCCTTTTGCCACAGCCTCACCTTCTAGCTGCAATGTAGCTCACCGGTAATTCTGTGAGCCTCTTTCTCTTTAGAAACTCCAATCTGGATCTTTCTCCTTTTTGGTTCCATTGCTCGCCACAGTGGGTTGTAGCATGTGCATTGCTAATTCGAAAATGTATATTTCTTCTCCCTGTGAGAAATGCCAGACTTTAGGGTGTTGCTTCTGATGCTGTTCATAAAAAGATAAAGCATAAACATTCCCTGGTGATAATAGAGACAAGTTCAAAGTGATGATCTCCGTCCAAGACTTCTCCTGATTTCTTTATTGGTATTTCTCCTCCTACCTCCCTTTCACTGATGCTGTGATAGTAAGAACTCAACAGCAATGGCCAAGTAGGTATGATGGCATTCTGTGTACATTTCTCTTGAGTGCATTGCAGCAAAGCAGAGACCTTCAGCAGACCTGAAATCTCAGAAGAGCTAATAAGAGACCACGAAGAACAGACCAATTTAGGGGAAGCAACCCACATGCTTAACTGAATGACCTAAAGCAGTGGGCCCTCTTTTAGAGGTGGGTGGGTAGGAACAAATGTGCTAATTAAATTACATAGGCTTTTGTTAGGGTTGTGAAGTCTAGTTGAGAAGTTCCTAGAAATTTGTGGGTTGAACGAGGATGATGTGATGCCATAGAGTCCACCATTCAATGCAGACATTTTTTTCTGAACTCATCTCTGTAGTCTAGAGTAGACATGGGCACAAACTACATTACGAACCAAAAAAACCCCACGAATTGCCTGATCATCTGTTCGCGAACCAGCAGTTCGTGAGGGTCCATGGCCAACGAAACAGCGTTAGTTGGAAGCCCAGTTCGTTGCGTTCGCCCATGGTTCGTGAAGCCAGACAGTCAGGCACCATCAATCAATTCCCTTGGAAATGGAGCTGGGGGAATGCCTGAACTCTGTCTGCACTCTTTCTGTCACCCTGGAACCCCAAATCGAAGCCCAGCTTACATTGATCGGCAGGTCTTCCTTCCAACCATGGAGCTGCAAATTGGTTACAATTGTTTACATGGGAGAAGACACCCGGGGGAGGGAGGGGGAGGGCATGTTCTGTAGCCATGGGCACTCCAATCTCATCCCTGCAAACCCTGATAGGCAGTTCTGACGCCCAACCCCTTGTACACTGGGCCAACGTCAACTGGTGGCTCTAATTGTATCGAATGGGAGTTTCCTGGAGGCCTAGGATTGGAGAGGATATAACTCCAAGATCTCTATTGCAATCTTGACCAAACTTGGTTGCTGGCTGGAGGAGAGCCTGCTAAACACTCCCTGGGAATGGGGGCCATTCTGACACCCTCGAACCACGAACCTCGAACTGGTTCATCAGCGGGAAATGTTCGTTTTGGTTTGTTCATTTGGGTTCGGTGGTGGCACCGAACCACAAACTGCTGGTTTGTTAAATTTTTTTGGTCGTGCCCCTGTCTAGTCTAGAGATTAGTTGTAATTCTGGAAGATCTCCAGGGCCCACCTGGAGGTTGCCAAATCTAGCTGGTATTTGAACCAGGAAATTAGGGATTTATCTCCATGGACATGACAAGAATCTGTGCCTAAACAGAAGATATGTTTTGGTGGCAGCAGGAAACCCAAAGGCCTTTTCTTTCTCTTGGCTTCCAGATGACCCTGACTCCTGTTCTCCCAGCTGATACAAATAAAAAGGAAATCCTTGATGTTCAGGAAGCCTGGACAAGGAGCAGCAGAGTACATAAATATGTAGAACACACAAGCTAAACAAGAATACAGTTAGGGTACAGGTTTCTATTAATCTCCACATAAGGAAAAAACATACAAGGGCCACAATTAGACATGAATTAAACCACTCAAATCCCCTTTAATAGTGAGTTTAACTGTATTTAATTTTGGCCTGTTTGTAGAGTTCACAAATACATTTCAGATCCACTTTAGGAATCATATGTAGGTTTGTTAGCCCCTCCGCTTACCTCAGAAATGAGGGCTGGGGATGGGAGGTTGCAAGGCAGGTGCAGGGCCTTGATCAAGGCTGCTTGCATGCATGCAAAGTACACACATGCACTCCAGGCACCCTCATGATGTTACTTCCGGGGTCTCAGCACTGACAAAATCGCTCCCAAACATAGCATTTTCATTATGTTTGGGGCTGATTTGGCTCCGACGAGACCCTGTAGCTGCCAGTTTTCCACCAGAAGTGCATCAGCAGGGCTTCTGAAGCCATTTTGCTGCATGCTCCAGTGGCTCCCAGCCTGACTCTCTCTCCTCCCCCCCCCCCCTGCTGGCCAGGGAGCAAAAGGCGGGGGTTCCACCACACCCACTGGGGGGCTAGCATCCCTAATCACATATCATGGGATTTTTGAATATGGTTCTGTGACGAAAAAAGAACTTAAGAGGATTTACTACTGAGGCCTAGAAGAGAAACCAACATTTGGATAGAGAGTGAACTTATTTTGACTATTTGAGAAATTTTGCACAATGTCACAAAAGATGCATTATTAATGCTGCAGCCTCACATGATTGGCTATTTCATTATTATCATTCCATATGAATTATTCATAATTGGATTTTCCTGTGTGGACAAGACAATCCTGCAAGTAAATGTCCCTAATTAGGGGACATTTATGCCCATCTTTCCCAACACATCAGTGGTGCAGCATGGGTTGGCAGCACCCGGGACAACTCCCAGCAGGAGAGGTGCCCCTGGAACCACACACATGCATGCCCCCCAGGACTGCGCAATGACATCACTTCATCGCGCAGGGCACAACTGCCCCCCAGGAGCTCTCCTGCAATTCTGGCTGCTCGCCTCCCCGCCCCTTACCAGGCAGCCACCCAAGCCGCTGCCACCAGCTCAGCGCACTCCTCAGCTGCAGAACGGCCAGGCCAGCTCAGTGCCCAGTGAGCCGGCTGCCCTGTCTGCACAGCAGGTGGCCAGGGTGCCATGGGTGGCTTCCCATGCAGTGCAGGCTCTCCTTTGTGCGGCACCTGTGCCCCGCCCCCCCAGGAATGCTCCTGCAATTCGGAGCCACTCACCTCCCCCACCCCTTACCAGGCAGCCCTCCATGACAGCTGCCCACGCATCATCCTGCAGCTTGGCATGCTCCTTGGCTGCAGGATGGTCTGGCCAGCTCAGCACCCAGTGAGCAAGCTGCCCTGTTGGCATGGCAGGAGGGCCAGGGTGCCATGGGCAGCCTCCCACAGATGCAGTGCAGGCTTTCCTGGGCATGGCACCCCCTAAAATTTATGTGCCTAGGGCAGCCACCCCCTCTGCCCCCCCCCCATGCTACGCCACTGCAACTCACGTACAAGTACCAGAATAGCTCATCTGCTTTCACTGTCATGGCATATTGTCCAAATTAGCCCCTGAACTATAAAAGTCAAATTCTACTCATCAGCAGGTGTGTCAGATGGGAGGGGGAGGGACTAAAATATACTTGCAACATATGCTAGAGTGAAAAAGCAATCTAAATGTATAAGGTATCAGGTCTAATCTTGTATTTCATTATGGACTGTCTGGGATCAAATAGGTTTCTGGCCACAGCATTCTGCATGTAAATCAATGTAGCTCTCAAATGGTACTAGTGAAAGCCAGTTTCTGTTTTTGGAAATGGGGGAAGGAGAATTCAGTCCCTCCACAGATTTGTCTACAGCTGTCACTCACTTGTGCAGAGATGTGGGGTGGGGGACACAAGCTACATCAGACAACGCACATATTTTGGATGGCTTCAGGACTGCCAACAGCTGGCTACTTTTGTTTATAGTCAATAGACTGTCAGAATTGATCTATATTTGGCAGCGCCTTTGACCTGAATCAGATTTAAATACTGCCAGCATGGTCTCAGTTTTCAGTATAATCTCTCTCTCTGGGCATAAACGCAGAGAGGAAGGGCTACAGAAGACAAGATGCTGTATTGCGGAAAAATAGCTAGGGGTGGAACCATGCCTTCTCCCCAAACCACTCAGTGACGATTGCACATTTCCATCATACTAGTGCATCCCTTTGATAAGTTATCTCTGTCTGGTTTTGCTCCTCTTCCCTAATGACAGAATCAGTGTGAAGGGAAGAAGGGGGGGGGAATAAAGAATGCTTTGTGCCTTTCCTGTCTCCCCTTTCCACAATTCTGACAATTGTTTTCTTGAGATACATCTGTATCTTCAGTATCTAGCATATCGTGATATGTAATGTATTCATTAACACGGATATTTGCATATTTTTAAAAAGTCCAACTGCTATTTTGCAGAGGCAGAAATAGCAAGTTAAAGCAGAAATACTACCTGATCAAATTCATTCATCAGGTTAAGCAACTGAAAAAAAAAAGTAACATGAATGTGACTTTCTTTTCTTAAATACAGAGGGGTTTTCCACCTGGGGTTTCCCCATCAGTTCTGGCCCCATACTGCTTCCATTTAACCCCTGATTTCCACATTCATTTTTTACCTTTAGTTTTTGCCTTTTAAATAATTTTCCCCTGGTTTTTTTCGGTTCTTTTGAGACAACTTTTACCCTGATCTTTTTCTGAAAGCAGATTTTGAGTCAATTTTTTCCTCATGTGTAACGTTTCCTTTGGTTTTGTTTGTCCTGGCCATTACCAACCACCTTTCACCGGCTTTTCAATTATTGGATGTTCACCATCATTGAACTGCTCCCCCCCCCCCCACCATCCTGGTTTTGTTTTAATTTTTTCATCATCAATTCCATATTGCTATATCGACCTACCATTGTAATAATAGGTGCAGGAGGTTTTCTGAATTCCTAGCTTTCATTTTTTAAAAAAGCCTCAGCTTGGGTTCCTCCGGGAGCTTCGGGGCAGGGCGGGGGTGGGGGTAGACGTAACAGGAGGCAGGAAATCCAGTATGGCTTTTTGCAAGAGAGAGAGAGAATCCCCACCACTACTCTTCTCCTCAGTGGAGAATCGCATCACGGATTCTCTTTCTCTCTTGCAAAAAGCCACCCTGGATTTCCTGCCTCCTCCCCCTGCGTCCATCCCCCCTGCCCCCGGGCTCCCAAAGGAAAACCTGAGCTGAGGCTTTTTTCAAGAGAGAGAATCCCTTCCATTGCTCTTCCCTGGCAGAGAATTGCATCAAGCGGCTGTTCTTTGTAAGACTACACTACCCAGGGAACCTTGCAGGATCTGGCACGTGCCCAGGCATCTAGTGTAGTTTCCCTCTGAGTGCTAAGAAAATCAGGAATAAGTTGAGTGTGCAGAAAACCCCAGAATGCTAAATTCTTTAAACCACAGAATGCCAGACACTGAAGGTATTTTATATGTACAGCGGGAGGAATAAAGGATAATAGGCCTGCATTTTCCTTCAGGTGTTACATCCATGCGAATACTAAAAGTTCAGAAATACAGAACAGGTCCCCAAGTCTGAATATAATTTCATGTATAATGTTAAGTTGTTCTTCTTTTGTTCTTTGTTTTTATTTCTCTTTTAGGCATTGAGGACTTCAAGATTGTTTCCTCTACAACAAAATCTCAAAACTTACTTTGATGATTTCCTGTAAATTTTCAATATTGCCAACTGCCTTGCCCTTGAAAAACATAAAGAAAATTGATTCCTCCAAGGTGATTTCAAGAATGAATTTATATTTGTCATAGACTTGGATAGTCCAGACAAGACTGATCTTGTTAGATTTCAGAAGCTAACCAGGGTTGATCTTGGTTAATAATTGGATGGGAGACCTCTGGAAAAGATGAGGGTTGTTATGGAGAGGCAAGCAATGGCAAACCACCTCTGTGAGTCTTTTGCCTTGAAAACCCCAGCATGGGTTTCCATAAGGCATTTATGATTTGGTGGCATTTTCCACAATACACTTTTTAGTTTGTTGAAAACAGAAAGGGCCTTGTTTTAAATGCAGGTTCTGAATAAATTGATGGCCATGCAGGAAAACTGATATACAGTTGCATTTCAGCCTCCTTGTGATTTACAGCACACTTATGAGTTCAGCCTTTCCTCTAGGTGGAGTTTGGAATATAACCAGTGGGATGTTTTTCCTTTAAAAAGAGGTGCTGGTACTGATGATGTTCTCCCCTCTCAGCCCAATTTCCAAAAACCCAAGAGGTGCCAGTACTCTGTACCATCACGTACCCCCTGGGAAAAGGCCCTGAGTATGACTAAGGATAGCAAATTGTTCCCATGAAAATAAAGGACATGGCTTTTGATCTGAAAGAACTGCAGCTCCTAAGGGCAGCTTTCAGGGCGAAGCTGAGCGTTCCATGCAAGCACATTTAATTTTGCACTGATGGATTCCCCCCCCCCCCCTTCAAACATGCATCTACAATCCTGTTGAAGGGAAAGAAACTTGGAATGATTTAAGAAAGATTTTGAATTATAGCAGGTAAGGGAAAGTTAAACACTCTCCTCCCCCCCCCCCGCCAGTCTACAGTCTTTTGAAGCTGCTTTTCTTTAAAAAAGGACATTGTTGCACGTATTTCTGTGTAGCATTGAGTTTACCACTTTAAAAAACTGAAAACAATAATTAATGTCTCATTAGCCTCAGTAAGAGGTTAAATTTGTAAGAAGTTGTTATTCTGTAAGAAATAAAACATTTGCCTGTTTTGCCAAGCTGGGACAAATCAAACAGATGATTCTTTATTACAAAATCATAACAATAAAGCTGTTCTTAGCTGGTGTTATAAAGCTATGCAATCATAAACTTTAGATTCTATGGACCAGCTGATTGGAAATACACTGCTGTCTCTTAAGCTGATGAGATATTAGAAGCACATCCATGTGTAATGCGCAGGTGTTTATCCCACTATCCAGACCGAGGAAGGCACAGATTGTTTTGGAGAACTGATCCAGGATATCTTTAGGTTTGGATTTGTCACAGATAGCTAAAAACAAGACAAATGGTTAAGATGGTTATAAAAATGAGAGGAACCTATGGCTACATTTTCCAGTGTTCTGTCATTATAAGGCCTGAACTTCGTATTAATCATGCAATGAAGATCATTTGTCCTATCTGTTTAAAATTTGACATGGAGAATCTGCCTAGTGAGAAGTATGAACTGGTCCAATTTCAGGAAAGCCAGATGAAGGCATAATGTTGTGAGCAAGCACAATATGGATGGGTTCAGACATAATGTGAAACCATGGTTTAATTAAACTAGCCATAATTAAACAGATCATCCAAAATTATATAACTATAGGATCCTAAGCTGGTTATATTAATCATAGTTAGTTTTAACCATGGTTTTGCATTTTGAATGACAGTTTAACAGTTTGAGTTCCAGCAACAAAATAGATTGCATAATCTTCCTTGCTCTCATCCCGTCTTAAGAAACCTACCCCCCAGTGTTTCATGGAAGTTCCCAGCCATTTATATCTATCAGCCTCAGAGCTGTTTCTGTTCACTACTTCCACCTATTCAGTAAAGTTCATTTAACACAATCCACCTGTGTGATTATTGTTGCATTTAAATGACTGGTGGTCTCGTGCTGTCTCTTGCAGGGGCTTGGATGGAATGTTATCTGCAAATGGTTTCTGGGCATTCTTTGCAAGAAAATAGAATCTTGATGGGACATGTAAGTTGAGGGTAAGGATGGAGGGAAAGAATATGGTTTCCGCTGTATGATTCCAAGCAGAAATGTGATGCCTGGGAGAATGCTTGTTGGACTTTTGAGTGTTGGAAAGCAACAGAATTGGCAGTGGGAGGCTGTTTTGTTTGAGGGTTGGTATGAAAAGAGTTAACATGAGTGGAATAGGCTTCCTTGGCTAGTCTGTAAGGGTGTGGTTTAGTAGCTGCTTGTTGTGCTGAGAGTAGTTGAAATTCACTGAGCAAAGCTACCCTGCCTTTATATTATCCCTCACCAAGGGCAAGTGAGTTTGTGACACAGCATGGTTTTGCTTTGAGTTGGGTACTGGAAGCAGGGTGTACCAGTCGGAGCTGCAAAAGGGATTGGGGTTGGGGGGCGGAATAATGGCACTGGCAGCATGAACTGAAGATGTTCTGCAGTCTGATTCCTGATTTAACAAAGCTAACCAGAGTTAAAATGAATTATGGTTCTGTGTTATGTTCAAACCAATCTTATGAAAGACTAGGAAAAATATCTGCTGCTTAGAAGGAATAACAGAGATTCACCCAACATACAGCTTGGAAGCTTTTTAGTACATGAGGGCAAAGCCATAGGTAATATAACTCCCCCCTTAAACAGTTTTTGAAAACTGAATTAAGAGTTGGTGTGGCACAGAAGGTTTGTTTGATTCGCCTGAAGTCTGTCAATCCAAGTGTAGCCTGAAAGCCCAAGTCTTGTCTCCCATGTGTTATATTTGTTATATTTTTGTACTGTAAAAACATTTGACCTTTTCATGATGCTGTCTGCTTTCTAAACTGCATAAGCAGATATCATGGGATATACACCTACAGTGTACAAGTATATACTATACATTTTTTAAAATCCCACAATAAAAAATATGCCACCTCAATGCTATCTTAAAGGCTGCTTCACAAATGACATTTTTACTGCATGAATATTCACCAGTGGTGAACAGGTAAATCTCAAGATCCTCTGTGAAAATTACATGTTCGTTTTGATTTATTTACACTATTTATGAATCACCTCTCTTCTGCAAGTGGCTAAGTTGAATGTATTTACTGGTTGGACATGTGTCCAACCAGTAAATACATCTTCATCCTTGCTCCCTGATTAATATTTCTTTTTTTAAAAAGACTATATTTTCATGATCTCACTGTGACTGTAATTGGTTTCTTACTAACCTACTAGGTTTGCTCCAGTGGGTGCCCTATCCATATATCAAAAGTTGGCAGCCTTAGTCTGAACACTGGCACCAGTATCCCTATACTATTACCTCCTGAGAAATCTCTTCACCTGCAGGCCAAACTACACTTTATGGTAGCCACGGGTTCAACTCGTGGCAGTTAATGCCATTTTACAGAAGAATTTGACCATTTAAAAATGCCATGAGGCATGGAGGGGCAGGTGATCTAATTTCCCTCACACCTTTTCAAGTATCAAAACAGCACCTCACATGGCTGTCTCCTGCAGCTCCAGAGATGCCTCTTGTCTTCCATACCCCCCTTGAAGATTTTCTTTTTTTTTTTAAAGAATTTTTATTGGATTAGAAACATATAATAACAATTATAATCACATTCTTTAATTTTTTCTAATTCTAACCCCCTCCCTTTCCCCCCCCCCTTTTTATTGACTTCCAACAGTTTTCCAACCCCCTATCCACTTTCCCTCTACTCCTTCATATTTATTTTATCTGTTTATTATAATATACTTTCAGATTCTTCTAAGCACTATTTCCACTTCCTTTCACATAAAATTATCATATAAATTGTCATATAAATAAAATCCTCTTAATCTATCTTCTTCATTAAAACTACTAATAATATTCATTTTGATAACCTGTGTTTTCCAATACTTCTATACACATACTTATTATACACACTTATTGTCATTTACTTAGGCTTCTGTTCTATATGTTGTTCTTTATCTATACATATACCATAAGTCTAACAATTAGACCTATCTTTGAATTTACGTATGTATGTATATATTCACTCTATGTTATACGGTTATCTTTCCAAAAAATATAGATTAGTTAATTTCTATCCCAATAATTCTCATAGTATCAACGCTATTGCTACTTAATATAATACTTAAAAATCATATAAAGTTGCTTAGAATTTTTCCATTAACTCTCCACCCCCTCGGTATAGTCACTTCTCTCCTCCTGTGTACCTCAATAATTTTCAAACTGCCACAGTTCTCCTCCCACCTCCCATTTTTTCACCAGATATTGTTTCAGCTTTCCCCAGTCCGTGTTAAACTGCCCTGGATCAAGGTCTCTCAGTTTTCTTGTCATTTTGTCCATCTCCGCCATGTACAGCAATTTGTAAATCCAGTCCTCAGTAGTTGGCACTTCTTGTACTTTCCACTTCTGCGCATACAAAAGTCTGGCTGCTGCCGTCATATAGAATATCAATGTCCTATGTTGTGCTAGGATGTCTTCCATTCCCAAGTTCAGTAGCAGGAGTTCTGGGTTCTTATTAACTTGAAATTGTAAAATCTCACTCATTACTCTTATTATTTCCCCCCAGTACTGCCTAGCTACCTCGCAAGTCCACCACATGTGATACATTGATCCCTCATGTTTTTTACATTTCCAGCATTTATTAGACATATTCGAGTTCCCTAGCGCAATCTTCTTTGGCATCAGATACCAACGGTAAATCATTTTGTAAATATTCTCTTTAATATTGGTACATGTCGTGATTTTCAATGTATGTTTCCACAAGTATTCCCACGCCTCCATTGTTATTTCTTTGTTAAAGTTTATAGCCCACTTCACCATTTGCACTTTGACTGTCTCATCTTCAGTATACCATTTTAACAACACTTTGTAAACCTTAGAAATTTCCTTTTGGTCTTCTTGTAAAATTACTTTCTCTAATTCTGAGTCTTCCATCCTTATCCCTCCCTTCGCACAGTCTGAGTAATAAAGATCTCTAACTTGTCTATATTGAAACCAGTCGTAGTTTGGAGACATCTCTTGTTGCGTTCTTATTCTTATTTTAGAGGATTCTATTTGAGTTATCTCCTTATACGTTAAACACTGTTGTTCATTATCGACCGTTCTTGGATCTATTACTTCATATGGAACCACCCAGGAGGGAATTCCTTCTTGTAGGTATTCTTTGTACTTCTTCCAAATTGTGAAGAGGCTTCTCCGAATATAGTGATGCAGAAACATAGAATCTGCTTTTACTTTATCATACCATAGGTATGCATGCCATCCAAATAATTTTTTGTATCCCTCTAAGGCCAGCAGTTTGCGATTTTTCAACATGATCCAATCCTTCAACCATACCAGACAGATTGCATCATAATAAAGTCTCAAGTTGGGCAGTCGCATTCCCCCTCTTTCTTTTGCATCCTGTAACACTTTCATTTTCACTCGAGGCTTCCTGCCTGCCCACACAAACTCTGATATTTTCCTCTGCCATTTATCAAATTGCTTGGAGTCCCTAATGATTGGTATCGTCTGTAACAGAAACATAACTCTTGGTAACACGTTCATCTTGATTACTGCAATTCTTCCCAACCATGACAAGTTCAGCCTATTCCATTTGATCAAATCATGCTCTATTTGAGTCCATAATTTCTCATAGTTATTCTTAAATAGATCTATATTTTTTGCAGTCAATTCAATTCCCAAGTACTTCACCTTACTTGTTACCTCACAGTCTATTATTTCCGTTAATAACTGTTGTTTTTGTTTAATCATATTCTTACATAAAATCTTTGATTTCTTTTTTGTTTACATAGAAACCTGCCAAGTCTCCAAACTCTTTTATTTTTTCTATTACCTTAGGCATGTTTTCAATTGGATCTTCCACAATTAACATTATATCATCTGCAAACGCTCTGACCTTATAGGAAAAGTCTTTTATCTTTATACCACGGATTGCATTATCTTCTCTAATCTGCATCATCAAAATTTCAAGAACCAAAATAAACAACAATGGGGATAGCGGGCAACCTTGTCTTGTACCCTTTCCAATAATCAGTTTTTTAGTCAGCTCGTCATTCACTACAATTGCTGCACTCTGGTCTCTATAAATTTCTCTCACTGCTCTTATGAACCTTTCCCCCATTTGTTCCCCCTTGAAGATTTTCCTTAACAATTCCTCTCTCCTTCAGTGAAGACAGAATGGCCATCATGTGCGTGGGGTACCTTTGGGGAGCAATCCTAAGCAGGGCTGCTCAGAAGTTAGTCCCTGTTATTCAATGGGGCTTACTCCCAGGAAAGTGTTATTTGACTTGTAGCCTTAATTCTACAATCACAGATGCCTGTGACAGTCTCTTGTGTATGCTCTTGCCAAGTAAATGGAGGATAAAAGGAGTTACCCCACTCCAATATTATATTGGACAGTTAAACCACTACCGCTGTAGGATCAAGTCTCTGACCATAGCACTCTGGGAAATGTAGTTTTCATTTCCCAGGGGTGGGATGGAGTCATACATACGAGCCCTAAGCAGCTGAGCTCTAGTATAAATGGAATTCAGAGCCCTTAAGAACAGCCTGATAGCCCATGAAAAAGCCCATGAAACAGTCTGAAATGCTTTCA
Source organism: Eublepharis macularius (assembly GCF_028583425.1). Classification (NCBI taxonomy): domain Eukaryota; kingdom Metazoa; phylum Chordata; class Lepidosauria; order Squamata; family Eublepharidae; genus Eublepharis; species Eublepharis macularius. The sequence continues at coordinate 64,025,452 of NC_072798.1, forward strand.
GACACCACCACCATTGCAATGAGTGTTGCTAAGGTAACACAGGGAAAGAGCTATATTTGTGCTATGCCCGACAGAAAGGCAGAGTGTGTGTATGACTTGGGGACTTGTGACAGTGAGTGTCTGATACAATATTTCACTTTTATTGAGGTGATTGCCTCCTTTCAAAAGTACATGCAACGCTAGAGCTCTTAGTAGAATTATCCACTAAGCCAGTATCAAAATGTAGATGCACAGATCTCTGGATCTTCACAACCATCAATAAATACAAACAACCAAACCAGAATTAGCAGTTGTCAGAAGAGGCAGATGACAACTGAATTAAAGGGTCAGGGGAAAACCTAAAAGTTTGATGGACTTAGAAGAGTGTTACCAGAGCTTTTTTTCTGCGAAAAAGGTGATGGAACTCAGTGGTGGAACTCAGGACTGCACAATAGCATCACTTTGTGTCAGCTGGAACAAGGGAGGAGTTTTTTAAAGTTTAAATTGCCCTTGGCGAAAATGGTCACATGGCTGGTGGCCCCGCCCCCTGATCTCCAGACAGAGGGGAGTTTAGATTGCCCTCCACACCGCTGTCTAAACTCCCCTCTGTCTGGAGATCAGGGGGCGGGGCCACCGGCCATGTGACCATTTTCAAGAGGTGCCGGAACTCCGTTCCACCGCGTTCTCGCTGGAAAAAGGCCCTGGGTGTTACTCTTCCTTCATGAACATGTCTGTGGACTCTGTCTCTGAAGTAAGTAGGAAAGGCCTAGGCAAGGATTTGCAGGTATACTTAAAGCTTCTTAGCAAAAGGAGACAGGAGCTTCACTAAGCCTCCTTTGCCTTGGAGTCAATGTAGTGTTGTGATCAGAGAGCTGAACTCTAGGCTCTAGGAGACTCTGCCATGAAGCTAGAGGGTGACTTTGGACAGTCACTCTTGTTCAAAATCATGTACCTTGCAAGGTTGTTATGAGGATAAAAGGAACTATGTACATTGCTTATGAAGGAAGAATGGGACACAAATTAAATAGTGAAAAAGATCTCTGCTCCTACCCAAATCCCATACAGCATTGGAATCTGACAACCAATTTGTGGTCATTTATAAATTGCTGAGGAAGTCAGGAGATCTTGTGCATGACAAAAAGGCGCACAAATCCTGCTATTGGATTGCAATCCATGTGCATAGCAGGGTGCTTAGCTGTGATTCTGTTAAAATGAATAGGATTTAACACTGGCAGGAGGATCATGCCTTCAGTTTCCACATTTATGCCGATGTGCTTCACTCCACTAAAAATAGCAGCACTAATCCAGAGTGTATATACACTAGCCTAAAAAGAGACACAGCTTCAAGTACTCACTGAATCGCAGAACCTTTGCAGAAACTAGTAATGTCTGATACATTGTGCCTGACACTGCACCTGTCTTCAAAAACATATGTGTTTGTGTGACAACCACATAGATAAATCCAGTACTGACTATTTATATACTGTACTTCAAAGAGTCTAAACTATATCACTCAGGCACCCTCTCCAATTCTCACAGCTTTATTTTTTTTTACAATCGGAGCTTAATGTGTCTCGGTTGCCAAAAGCAAAACAAAAGCCCTTAGCTGTTTTTTTTTTAAAAATTGGGTTGTATTATCCACACAGAGATTTTTCTCTGCCTTGGCTTCCAAACTGCTGTGTTTGGAGGGGGGATTGAGCATCTACTCTACCTCATCCTCTAATTGTCCACTTTCTAGGCTTTACCCATTCCGGCCGCATTCTTTCTCAAACCTGGTTTGATGTGATCCTTTCAAAGAAAATGCAGTCCAAGCAAGTTAACAAGCCATCTGGATAGGAAGGTACCACCAGAGGGCTTTTCAAAAAGTAGCCATTGCTATAACATTATAACTACCGATTGCCACAATCAACTAGTTCTTCTGAATTCCCAAGTTTCATTTTTTAAAGTAAGCCTCTTTATATCTCCGTAATGAAAAGACCTAGAGGCTTATTTATAAAAAAATGAAAACTTGGGATTCAGAGAAATGAATAGATTGTGGCAATGGGTCATTATAACATTATTGTACTATAGTGAAATAGCAATTAATTGTTTTGAAGTCCGAAAAAGGCTTATCAGAAGTACTGCAAAGGCAAAATGCAGGGGAAATGGTGATTGATGGAGGCAAATGCACACAAAACTCTCATGTGGACACTTCACTTTAAAAGCAAAGGCATTTGTGGTGGTGACTAAAGTGAACTGGAGAATCCCCACTGTGTGCATGCAGCCTTAATGGTTACAGAAATGATGGCTGCACACTTGACATCACAGCAACATGTCTTTGGAGTCTGCATCATTCTCCAATAATTTATCTTTGTTTTCAGTTTTCATCAAGGATGGTATTATGATTCCAGGCTTACAAAGCCAGGCGTTAGGGTGGATTAACAGAGAAGATAATAAAGTATCTGTCAATGTATACATTTCAGTCTCAAGAGATCTCAACCTGGAAGATGTTATGTTGTGCTATTGTTCCAGTGTATAAACTAGGTATTCTATTTCCATTATAGCAAATGTGAGTGTCTGCCTGATATGGAAAATAACCCACCATCTCTAAGTTTTTATATAGTTTTCTCTTGATGAGAGCTCTGGTGTACTGGAATATGTTACATCTCTCTGCCTGAGAAAGGGCCTGATGGCTACTATTGGTGAGGTTTCAATTTAGTTAGATGATGCTGGCCAGAAAATGGTGATGTTTCTGGAAGGCAGAAACAGCTTTTGCTGTACTACAGCTCCTTTGGGACTAACATGGTGTACCTGCATTCCTGCTTGGTTGCCCAGGCCAATATGGAGTGGAAGGGGAAAGGTCATTAAAAGCAATCTAGGAATCTCCCTGAAACTCAACAAGGTATGCTGATTTAGTGGTCAGGGTCAGGCTAGAGAGAGACAGTTGAAGGAAAGAAGGGTTTAAATTTTGAGCCACTCTGGCCAGGCATCTCTGTAGCTTGGGAACCACTTAAAGGAATAATTGGGGAATAAGAAAGGATTAAGACAGGATGTCCATATTCATATATTACGTATAACCACAGTTAAGATGCATTGTGACTTAATAAACCAACTTCAAACCACAGTTTCAAATCCTGGTTTACCAGACCATAAATAACCATAGTTAGCATGGCCCATGTTTTCATGATCAGCTAATCACAGTTTAACTCAACTGTGGTTTTATGTGATCTCTAATCTGACCTGAAATTGATGAATTTTAAAGGAAGCACTCACTCACTGACAAGCCACCTCCTTTAGCCTTGGTCCAAAGGTATGAAAAACAAAGAGTTTGAAGGAAAATGGCCCTCCCACACTGTTCCCACCTGGACACAAAAGATCAGGGAGAATTTTTCCACTATGGTTAGTGGTTGTGAATGAGTAGGAATCTGGGGAATCCTGGATTCTATCTTTAGCCGACTTTGGACTCATTTAACCCATAAAGTAGCATAGCTGTAAAAAACTGGGTAAAAAGCAAGCACTGAAAGTCCAGTGCAGTATTTGTTTTTTTTCAGTTAAAACCCATGTGGATGCATATTTGCAAATTCTTCAAAGTCTTTTAGGTTTTGTGTAAGGAAATGTAAATTACTTGAAAGCAAGCTTTTCTCACTTAAAAATTTCTTCTGTTTATTAAAGGTAGAACTTGTTTTTCTTTCTTGCATAGGATAAGTAAATGAACAATTATTTGCAAACAATCATATTTGAGACTAGACTGGGGTACAGGCAACTAGAGATACCAATCTTTTCATTCTGAGGGTGCACATATAACTGATACGCTGGTCTCATGCCATACATCTCCTACCACATTTAAAGCAGGTCATATTCTCCAAACAGACCTTGGAAGAGGCACAGAGGGCAGAAGGAAGTTTATAATAATTTTAAGAAAGAAAATGTGAGTCCCAAAAGGCACCCCAACATGCGTATTAACCTAATTCTGCCATGAAGTCCTGGCAGCAGAAAGCAACACGGAAACACAGTCTCTTTGTTGCTGGGTGACTGTTGTCTGGTGAGACAATGCAAAGGATCATGGAGGGGGGAGGGCATACCTGTGGGGGAAGTATACCTCAGGATCAGCAACCCCGTGACTAATTCCCCACCCCCCATCCCAGGCTGAAGAGAAACAAAGCAGCGGCCATTTGCTTCCCTTCAGAGTTTGAGTAACCCAGCAACAAAGATAAACCCCTAGACTACCAAAGATAAACTCCCATGATGGTTTCAGCACCAAAGAGAGGGAATGAAAAACTTTCAGCTCTGGGACTGCCAAGGTCCACCACAGACTCCCAGACAAAGTTTCTTTGCACATGCACCACCTAGATCCAACCGAAATCTTAAAGAAAATCAGATGCCATACCCAACTAGACATGGGCACGAACCAGAAAAAAACCGAACCATGGGGTTCGTGGAGTTTCCACAAACCACAAACTGGCACGGAACTGGCCCAGTTACGAACCAGTTCATGGTTCATGGTTTGTGGAGTTTAAATGCCCCTTTCTGGCAGGGAAAGGGGCATTTGATCATTTAAAGGGCCCTTTCCTGCCGCTTGCAAGGGGCTGGACCCTTTAAACTATCAGCTGGTAGGTGGAGGAATCCCCCTTGCCGCTTGCCAGCTGATAATTTAAAGGGACCTGCCACTTGCAAGGCGGCGGCTGCAGCTGCCATTTGTGGGTTGGGCCCTTTATACTATCAGCTGGCAGTCAGCGAGAGGGGGGATCCCCCCGCCACCTGCCAGCTCATAGTTTGAAGGGACCTGCCAGTTGCAAGTGGCAGGAAAAGTTTAAATGGCCATTTCCTCTGGGGAAATGGCCATTTAAACTGGCCCTTTAATACGAACCAAACAAACCAGTAGTCCAGTTCATGGAAGTTCGTGGAAACGAGCTTCCATGAACCCTGGTTCGCGAACCTCGAACTGGGCTGGTTCGTGGGGTTTTTTGGTTCGTATTTAGGTTCGTGCCCATCTCTATCCCCAACCCCAGAAGCCACCAGAATGACTAAGGACCCTGGAATTTTGTCTGCTAGCCCCTCCCCTCAGCAGCTCTATTCAGTCTCCAAAAAACCATCAGAGAGGCTGGACAGTTGCTGTGCAGGCTTTCTGCTCAACAGATTCTTGCCAGCACAAACACTGCTGACTGAAGTAGTGGCTGTTCCTGAAAGAGTCAGGAAGCATGACCAGAAAGTGGAAAAGAGGATGCTGATTAGACCAACAATCAGGACAGATTGCAATTCTTTGCATTTCACTAATGTATTAAGTATATTTTATTACACAGAATGTAATAGAAGTTCTCAATCTTTTTCACAGAGACCCTTCCCAAACTAAAACAGTAACAATTCTCACCCAGCAGAATGCAGTGATTGGGTTCTATTTTATTAGCAGGAAGACCTATAAATGCCCTGAATAAATAACATAAATAAATTCAGGTCAACTGTTGTGTTGATTGAATCCATGCAGACTATGGTGTGTGGAAAGTCACATTACTGGGTCAATAACAGCATAATCCTAAGGGAGGGGGAGCACTTAGGGAGCCAACTAGAAGTTATGCTGGTGTATCCCAGATTTATGCTGATATAGCCCCCTGTTGCAGGGGGCATTCCTGAGCCCCAAATGGCTTAGAGAGTTTATGCTGCTCTGCTCGGGTCCTCCAATGGCGCCCACCATGGTGGCTGGGTGCAGGCCTAACCATAACATAAGTCCCTGCGCCAGCAGCCTGGGGATGGTCCGGAGGCAGGGTGCAAGTCAGTCAGCTCCTTAAGCCATTTTGGGCCCGGGAATGCCTCCTGCAGCGGTGGAAAGTTACACCATGAAAAACAACAGTTTAGCCCATTGGCTCCCCATGTGTGGGAAAATTTGATTCCCCCCCCCCCGGCCAAGCCCGTCCCAAGTGACCCAGCGGAGCATAGGATGCCAAATACCATGGGGACCAATCCACATGCACCCCTGTGGTGGCTGAGCCCCCTCCCCATGCCCAATCAGCTTCTTGGATACCCTGGATAACCTCCAGCCCATGCCCCCAGATAAGTAAGGAGGTGGCTGGAAGCTTTGCCTGAGAGCCCCCTGTCACGAGGACTTAGAGCATGAGGCAGGAGACGGTTCTCACAGTGGTGGGGCAAGAGTGCACAGCGAGAACTTTGCAAAATTCAGGGCTCACCTTGCACTCCCATATGGGAGGAGAGCCATGTCCAGAATGTCTGCCTAACAACTACCACCAAAGTTCTTTTTCGGGTTTCCCGTCTCCTGAGTCCTGGCTCAGGGAGGGCCAAAGGCGGACAGACAGGAAAGAAGGAGCTGGAGAGGTGGCTTTCCCAGCTTGCTTGTTCACGCCAATCTCCCCTCTCCTCTCACCTGTGCCCCCTTGAATGCTGGCCTCTGAGGTTCAGATTCTCCAGGGGGTCCTAGCCCCTGCCTGTGAAACAGTGTGGCCCATACCTGCCATATAGGCAGTCGCATAGGGAGCTACACTCAACACAGCTGTTTCAGGCAGGCTTCCAGAAACCCATGTTGAGGCTCTGTTCAGACTCCCTCGGATGGGCTCCCCTTGGGAAGAGGAGAGAGTGTGGCTATGGGTCAGGGTGACTGGATGCTTGTTCATTAAATCCCCCACAATGGTGAGCATGCAACCCCTCGACTGTTTCCATCACAGGATCAGAGCTCCAAGCAGCCACATAGCAGTGGAATGTCCAGATGCAGACTAGAAGCACTGTCTTGCCAGAGGTTCATCCATCATCTGATTGCCAGCAGCACCTGTGGAGATGGAGCCGCCACCACTGCCCCCAGTCATGGACACTTTCCCAGCATGTGGCAGACCTGGCTGTGGCTTGCATGAAGCCAGGCCTGTTGCCACACGTGTCTCCATTTCCCCTTCAGGCAGGTTGCAACCCATCAGGAGAGCCGAGGAGCAAGGCTGTTCTAGTCCTAGTAATCCTTCTCAACTGCCAGTGGAGCCAGCCCCAGGGCCAGTTCCCCAGGCAGCCTGTGGTTCAACCTAACTCATGAGAAAGCAGCATGAGGAATAGCTCTCTGGGCCCCAACTGCTAACAGGCACATTTCCCGACCAGGTCAAGGGAAGTTGGCAATGTCCATCCAGACATCCTTTTCATTTTTGACAGTTCAATAAAATCTGTGTCAAACAACAACTTCCTCCCTGTTCATGACAGTATCCCCTCCCTCCACTTCTCTGTAGGGCTGCCCTGTTGCACGTCCCAGTGAATGCTCTCTGGCTCTAGGCTGGTATGGATGAGGTAGCCCCGAAGAGGCTCCAGTGCCTCTGTGCCTTTGTGTGGCTCTTCTACCTAAAAGAGCAGATGTCAAGTGGTGCCTTGGAGTCTCCAGCCTCGTCCAGCTTCCTCCCCCTTCCCCCCTTAAATTCACTGCAGGCAGCAGAGTGGGACTTGGAGTGTTGATTGTGTGTGTCTGAGGGGGGCACCATGATTGTGTGTGTCTGAGGGGGGCACCATGGCAGACTCTCATTCTCCAACAGCGCTGCTGGCATCTGGTAAGTCTGGCAGAAGACCACTGCATGTGGGGGGCAAGGTTGATGCTGGTATTTGTGGGGGGGGGGGGAGATGTGGAGTGACCTCCTAGGATCTCTGGGGTTCCTCCCCCACAAGGCCAGACCCCTCTCCCTTTTGCTGTTTGCAGAGACTTCGGGAATCTTGCACTGGGGATGGGATGACGGCCCTTGGAGCAGTTTATCTGGTCCCATAGGCCGTCATTCCACTCTGGGGAATATCATCCTGACACCAGAGCTTGGTTCTTGAGGTCCACCCTGCATTCTTCTTGCATCTTTTCAGTACAGTGATGTATTTCAATGGAGCCATGCAAGTCAATGGGCGTTTGTGGCTCTCATCACATCCAATTGGCCTTCCAGCCTCTCCTGTTTCCAATAGACATTCTCATCATTCATTTCATTTCATTCTATTCTATTTCTATTTATTAATTTTCTAGCCCACACTCCCTGCTTGCCTCTACAGAACTGCCTCTCTGAGACTTGGGCGGTTGATCCTGGGCGCTGGGGGCTGCGGTTGTGAGCCTGGCTGTGTCCTGCTGTCTTTCTGGTCTAACTTTTCAAGGAGTGGCAGCAGGGGCGGGGGGCAGGTTGCAGCTGCCAGCCTGACCCTTGTCAGGAATGGAGGTTGGGCAAGCAAGTGGGCAGGCACCCAGTTTGCACCTTCAGTGTTACTCCCCCCCCCTCATGGGGCAGAGCACCTCTTGAGGAGGAGTGTTAGGATGTGGCAAGCCCAATTCGCAGGGGGATTTCTGCCCTTTGCACCTGGTCTCTGAAGGGTGGGGGAGTAGCGTTGGCAGCTGATGACAGCAAACATGGTGTCCCTGCCACTCACAGTGCTGTCAACTGCAGCCAAACTGCAATTGGTGGGTTCTGCTGGGGTTGCCACGATAACCAGAGAACATTCTCTCCTGGCTAGGCCTTGCCTGGCTCAGCAGCCAGCACATCTTTCCCACCAAAGTCCTTAGAGAGTGGACTAGCTCTGCCACAGTGCATGGGTGATGGTAGCATGGAGGGCCTCAGGATTGTGCTGCCCGTATCCAAATTCTCACACCATCTATATTAACTTCTGACTTATGACAACCCTATGAATTAAGGACCTCAAAAATGTCCTATCATTGAGAACTAGGGTTGCCAGCTCCAAGCTGGGAAATTCCTGGAGATCTGAGGGGTAAAACCTGGAGAAAGTGGGGTGTCAGTCTATGGAAGGCAAGATACTCCATTTTTATCTCCCACCCCTTGCAGCAAGAAATCCAACGTCTCTTGAGTCAAAGGTTATTTATTGAGAGAATATATATTTAGAATATGCAAGTGTCCATAGATAATCCAAAGGTTAAGAGAAGCTTTGGCTATACACAGAACTCTTGTTGAGAATGACGTGTTAAGGCTGGGTACAGCATATCAAACCCTCCAAACCCTCCCCCCTTTGCTTGCCCAGCTAAGACAGAATGTGAAAGTAACGGCTCCAAGGTCGCTGCGGCTAGCCATTCCTGATAAGACCGTCTTGGGAATTCAGCTGCACTTGGGAACCTGCAGACACAAACATATACTGGAAATGTACAGCAAGGGAGGAAAACAAGATGGAAGTGCTGTGGGTCACAGTCCTGACATGGGGTTTGAGGACGGAAAGGACCTTGGCATGGCATAATTCCATAGAGTCCACCCCAAAAGTCCAGGTGAAGTGATCTCTGTGGCCTGGAGACCAGTTGTAGTTCCAGATCTCTAGCCACTACCTGGAGGCTGGCAACCCTATTGAGAACATTGCTCAGGCCCTACAAACTGCAGGCCATGGCTTCCTTTATCGAGTCAATCTATCTTATGTTGGATCTTCCTTTTTCCTATTGCCTTCAACTTTTCCTAGCTTTGTTGTCTTTTCCATTAAGTCTTTTCTTCTCACGTTCTGATGAAAGCACAGTGGCCTCAGACAACTGCTTCAGCCTTTTGACAGAAGAAGTGAGACAGGACATACAAGTGAATTATATTTCCTTTCAATACGTTTTTGGATCTCATGCAAGGGAGGAAATGTGTCTAACCGTGCATAGATATGTCTGTTCTGCTACAGTATCAAAAAGATGTGAATCTTCCCTCTTCTCTTAGCTCCTTGCGCTTCCTCTCTAACCCCTTCAGTGGCTGCAAGGCTGGGTGGAGTAGAAAGGTGCTTGAAAGCATTTGTCAGATCCTTATTTTCTCTCTAGACTTTTTTGTTAAAAGTCCCCATCTGAAGCTCTTTAAAAATCCCTCCTTCTATTAGGTGTGTGTATGTGTGGGGGGATTATTCGGTGTCACAACTATCATAGAACATATAGCACCACAGACCTGAAAAGAAGTCGGATTAAAAATGAAGGTAGAACTCTCTTAACACAAGATAAGTAAATTTATTAGCATAGCACTGTAGGAAAAAAAAAGGGGGGGGGGAGATGAGTATAATAAAGATTTCCAAAGAAGGAATGCAGAGAAGCAGAATAATCTTGTGACCGTTTTGTTGGTTCATCAGTCCAGCGTTGTAAGTGGCGAGTTTCACTGAAGAACATGTAGCAGGGTAAGGAGTACAAGGAGGTGTGAGTTAAAGCTATGTCATAGCAGTGCTTTCCCCCAAAACCAGGCAGAGCCAAAGAATCAGGAGAGTATTTCTTGTGCTTTGTGCCATGGCATGCCAGGTGTGGGTACTACACCAAAAGGAAGGCAGAAAAGAAGTTGGTACACCATGCCAGAATTAGTTCAAAGAAAGAAGTTTAGACAAATGCAGCTGGATCGACAAAATAATCCATGCCAGAAGACCTGCACATATGCCCCCCTGCCCCCCCCATGTTCCCCACATTTGTGAGCAATTCTGATCTTTTGTAGAAACGCACACACAGAGGACCATTTATGGGAGAAATGATTTCTTAAACTGCTATTGAGCATTTTGTTTCACAAGTCTGTACACACGTGAAACAAGGATGTAAAGCTCTGCCAAAGTTATCATTATCTATTTTTAAAAAATCTTTTTTGTGGTGGTGGTGGGGGGGGGGTTTCTATCCTGTTACAGCAGCTGGAGTGTGTCCTTTCTGTATCTCTCTCTCTGTACTTTGGTTTTAGCCCCCCCCTTTCTTCAAGGAGCTCCAAGTATCATACATTCATCTTCATTTTATCCCTACAACAACCCTGTGAGGTAGTTTAAGATGAGAGAGAGCAACTGGCCCAAGGTCACTCCAGTGAGCTTCTGAGTGGAGAAATGAACATGGGTCTCGGGTAGCTAAACTCTAGCCACCACACCACAATATATGCAAAAAAAAATGAATTAGTACAAGTTTCAATGTACGAGAATTTCCCGTACATCGTCTTGATGTTGCCTGACTAGCCCGTGTTATCTAGCACCTGCGAGACGGGGAGCATTTCTGCATCCTGCCAGCACTGCCCACATTTAAACTGCTGTTCCTTGTGCGTTGTGGCTAAATATAGCCCAGATTGGCAGGAGAGTCCCTGCTGCCTGGTCTGGGCTCCTAATCTCTGCTTCACACACTCCTAATATGGTAGGGGAGCGGCAGCCAATCAGGTGCTGCTGGGTGATTACTCCAGCGGGTAAAATGGGTTTGCTGTCTGTATCACCCCCTCCTCTCAGCATTCAAATTAACCATTCCACAGGCAGCAGCAGCAGCAGTAACAGAAGGAGTCTGAGCCTTGGCACTGTGGGTGTTAACAGTATTTTGTTGGGCCAATAGATCATCAGTCTGCATAACAGGGTTTAATCCCAAGTGTGTGAATTTGGGAGGTTGTGAATGAGCCCCCAGCTGAATGGCAAGGCCACAGATCAACTGCAGATAGGATGTACAATCAACATACAATACGCACTGTTCTGGTTGCATGTTGTATGTGCAAGTGACTTTTCACCTCTTAAAAGAGTACAATTTCCTCTTGCTCTGCAACATCGGCATTGGGCTGATGCTGGGTTGTCTCCCATTGCAACATATCCCTTTATACACACACCCTTTATCAATACACACTGCCTGGATGTGGCTTATATGAGATGGGAGATGGGTTGACAAAGGGTGTTTGATGTGAACCCGTTTCAGGTGCTTGAATGCCAGTCTTCTTAGGAATCTCCTTAATCAGAACCTTGTGCTGGCAGAGTGTGTGTCTAATGTGCTGCCAAGTCACAACTGACTTACGGCGACCCCTGCTGTGAGTCTGCAAAGTCTTCCTTGGTGGTCTCCCATCCAAGTACTGACCCTACTTAGCTTCCAAGATCTGATGAGATCAGGTTATACCATGCCACCTTCTCTCCATGTACTGGCAGTGATTTAGTCCTAAATTGGAAACAGAGAGAGCCTGAAGGGATAGATACTCAGCTTGGAGAAAATAAAAACAATCTAGCATTATACCTTGGATGATACTACGCACTGTCATTCTCCTGATGCCATGCAAATACACAGAGAACCAGTTTGGGCTCATGTGAAGGTGCCATGTGACTGGCATAGGCCTGATATAATGAGCAAGCACACCTGATCCCCCTTCCTTGCAGATGTGCCCACATTTTTATGAAACTGCAGAAAAACAATGAAAAGCAAGTTCCTTTCAAAGGAAGGGGTGTTTTTTTTGTTTAACTTTAGAACAATGGCTCCGGGAAGCAATTTAAGAAGCATTACTATTCTTTTGAGCATTCAGCTTTGTACAGGGTCGCATGTGCTCTGCTTGAATATTTAGAGGAGAGATGTGAACAACTTTTCACAAAAAAAAACCAGTTTCATTGACAGAAAACTCTTGATCTTCTGTAACACATTCCCAAACACTTCCCGAAAAGCAAAAAAGAAACATTGTATTTAGTTGATATATCTTACCATTTCCCAGGCTGACTTCCGTGCATACACTGAGTAGTACCCCACTCTCTGAAAGTAATATTTGCTTCATACCACGTATATTTGCTAGGTTGAAAAAATACTATAAGGTGGCAAGCAAATAGGCTTGCCAGCCTCCAGGTGGTAGCTGGAGATCTCCTGGAATTACAACTGATCTCCAGGCAACAGAGATTAGTTCCCAGCAGAAAATGGCTGCTTTGAAGGGTGAACTCTATGGAACTATACCCCACTGAGCCCCCTCCCCTTCCCAAACCCTCCCCTCTTCAGGCTCCGCCCCCAAAATCTCCAGGAATTTCCCAACCTGGACCTGGCAACACTACAAGCAAAAAAAAAAAGATTCCCTACAGTACAATCCTATGCAGAGTTACTCCAGTCTAAGCCCATTGAAGTCAATGTGTTTAGACTGGAGTAACTCTGCATAGGATTACACTGCTAGTCATGGGACCAAAATTATGGCATTTCCTCCCTAAGGAGATTCCTCTGCTCTGTATTGATCAGTGTCTTCTGCCAGCAGAAGACTTTTCTATTTTGTTTGCCATTTCCTTACTGACACCCCAGTTATGTTTTGATTGATTGATTGATTGATTGATTGATTGATTGATTGATTGATTGATTGATTGATTGATTGATTGATTGATTGATTGATTGATTGATTGATTGATTGATTGATTGATTGTCGACTCTCCCCGCAGGCAGGCCTCTCTCCCCGCAGGCAGGCCCAGAGCAGATTAAAAACATTGGTAGCATGCTAGCTTTATATATATGTACTGTTTTTAAAGTTGATTTTAATGTCTTTTTAACTGTTGTTTGCCACCTTGAGAGTCTACAGTGGGCAGGAAGGTGGGATATAAATGTTTTAAAATAAATAAAGTGGTCAATGGCCTTCAGAATAAATTATTCACCCCTCAAAAAAACTGAAGACTGAAACCATACAGGATAATCATAACTGGAGTGTGCCGTCTTGAACATATTGGCTAATGAAATCTAACTTCAGCCAGTTCCATGATCCAGAACCTTTAAGGCTAACAAATGCTACTCACTTTGGAGACTGATATACACAATGAAACCGGGCTGAATGTGACTGTCCTTGGGGCTTGCCTTAGATAACTGGTCCAATTACAGTTTCATTCTCTCCTTTATTACCTAATGAAGAGCTGTTTCTCGGTCAAAACAAACATTACTCTTCTTTTTTATTTTTTAAAAAGATACCAAAACTATTCCTGTTGGCTACCCTTTCCTTAAAAATTAAAAATGAAAACTAAAGGGATGACTGTTTCATTAATTTGCTCTCAGTTTTTGAAATAGGCATAACATAGAAAAAAGAGAGAGAAGGTCAGTACAAATGTATTGATGCAGAAGCTTAACATGAATTAGCCAAAACCCCACTCATTTTTGGGTCCCGATGGACACCAGCTGCAGTTCACCATCCACACAAGTCAACATGATTGATTTTAATGAGCCATATTAATGAGTCTTTATTCTTTAGCTTTTTTCATAACTGGCCTTCCAAGTTAAAAAGTTGTCTCTCTGTTTAACATTCCAGTCTTCATATTTGGTATTTGTGTTCATTTGTATTCAAATAAATGAATTAATCCTTTGTATTCTATGGCCGTCGTCACACGGGCCCTTATTTCGTCAGTTTTGCACTAGAAATCGTTTCTTCTGTTATCGTTATTAGAACGGATTCTCCCATCTTTTGATGACTGCTTGCACTTCCAGTCAGTCACATTAAAAGGGGAAAGTGCAATTCGACGGTCAGTCAAAGTGCCTCTGGAAACGGGGCCCTAAAAATCCCGCCCCCTTTAAAAAAAAATTTTTTTCGCATATTTGCGTTATATCACTCTTCTATTATAATGTTGTGCTGGGCCAACCGAAAGCCAACCATGATAGGTAGCAGAGGTTTCCCACCCATGGCAGAATAGCGCTATAGCGCTATAAGGCTGACGTTTAAAAAAAAAAATTACTTTGAGGCTTAATTGTGGGTCGCACTGGGGCTTGTGGGAGTGTAGGGCAGGAGAATCAGTGTTAGGTGAGACAGATGATCAGGGAGAGTGAGCGTTTTGGTGTTGCAAAGCGTTCATAGTCGATCCCGGGCATTCACATGGAAGTGGATAAAGACGACATAAAGAGTCACAAAGCGTGAATTGGGGAGAATGGCGAAATCGCAAGAGAGCCGGAATAAGGTGAGAATTCAGCGGGAGATGGCGCTAGTTTGGCGCTAAATTTATGGCCGTGTGATGACGGCCTATGTTTATTCCTAGAAACTATGCAATTACTGTCTTTATGAGACTTTGGAAATAAGCCCCCAGGAAAACAAATAGTTGGAGGCATAGAATTGCATTATTAGTTAGATTTAACACCTTACAAAAACCCAAAGATGTAACATAGTTGGATATATTGTGGAAGCTGTTGTTTACATGAATTGTAGCTAAATATTAAGATTATTGTGGTAAAGTGCTATCAAATCACACATTTTTAAGGCAAAGTGGTTCACCATTTCCTGCCTCTGTTTATCAACCCTAGACATCTTTGGTGGTCTCCCATCCAAGTACAACCAGAGCCACCCTGCTTAGCTTCTAAGATCTGATGGTATCAGGATAGCCTGGGCCAGCCAGGTCTGGGCAAGATTATTATGTTAAGTTTATTAGCCTGAATAATATTGATTGTAGTTTGATAGCTGAGTATGTTTTTATTGTTGAACTACTTTGTATTTATTGGACATTTTTACACTTCTGTTTTGTTATGTATAATTATTAAAATTAATAAAAAAGAAAGCACTCAAATAATAAAAATTAGCCATGAAATTAGGAGAACGGACTAAAAATCTGCTTGGAAGTTTTCTCGTTTGTGGTATATTTACTGTATACATGCTTGTATGTAATGGAACACTCTGCCCCTCCCCTAATATCAGTGTGGTTCAGTTTGGTTCTGTTGGGTGGAGCTCTTGTTTCAGTTTCCATATTTTATTGGTTGTTGGAGTTGCCTCCTTACAAATAAATGGCTGATGTTCTGAGCCAGCTTGTCTCTGCTGAATGGACTCAAGAACGGGTGCCTGAGTGAATACTCTATCCTGTGAAGTTACAGCAAAAGGGGGACATCACAATATTCAATTTAAAAAAAAAGTTGACAAAAAATCTTTTGCTTATCATGATTTAAATGAATATTTTAAAATAAAGTTGTTATTAAATTATTTCTGTAGGGAACAGTCTGGAAACATATGTATTAATACTCCAGCAGTACCCAGGAATGCTGATAAGGACAAACAACACTTCTGAAGTCAGTATTTGAGAATGACAATGAGATGGTGCAAATTAAAATAAATCTATGTGCAGTTGCAGAAGCAAAACCCGAATACAACCAAAGAAAATATCTGGCAAGTTAAAAACAGGATGATCTCCATAACCTGTAGCAGTGTACAAAGCTGTCACATTATTAACTATTTACCCTTGGGAGAGATTGGCAATTTCTGAGCTTTGAGACTATAAGGTTTACAATGCAATTTTAAGCAGAGTTACCCCATTCTAAGCCCATTGACCTCATTGTACTAAGAAAGGAGTAATTCTGTTGGGAATTCAGCTGTGAGAGATAGTCACAGTGCAATCTGGGTGCAGAGGGAGCAAAGCAGACAGGGAGCCAACTAGGCACCACACTGCATATCCCTGACATATGCTTGAATATGGCAGAGGTGCGCCAGTGCAGTGTCCTGATGCCGCCATATTGATCCTGACTACCGGACACCAGTGCAGTCCCGCCTTGGCCACCTGTCAGTGGGCCACCACCATAAGCCCCTGTGCTGGTGCAGGAAGAGAACAGCCAGGGGACATGATGAGAGTTTGTTGCCTCCCTAAGCCCTCCCAGGCCAGGAATGACCCCCAAACTGATGGAAAGTTACACCATCAAAACCACAGTGTATGCCCTAGTCACCCATGCAATGGAAAAGTCTCATGTGCCCTTCATAGGCACAGCTCCGACCACATGCCCTGTGGAGTAGAATGCTTACTACAGCCAAAACCAATCACATCCTCCCCCGCGGTGGCCAAACCCCCTCTCCCAGAGCCCCTCCAGACACCTCATAATTCAGTAGGCGGAGTGCATAATTTGGGACTCTGTTTCAGAGTTCCCTGCCATACACACAGTGCATAACATTGCACTTTAGTGGTGGGAGAGGCACAGAGAGGGCCCTTAGCACTAACCCAAAGGGAAGAGAAAAACAATGTCTCAATTAAAACCTTAACAGGTACCACATCTCCATAGGCGACAGGTAAGCAGGGGTAGCAATCCAGCTGTTCTGGCCTGGAAGTCTGTACCAACATCTCATGATCCCCTCTCATGATCCTCAACACTGCTGGCTCCCCCAATGAGGGTATGTGGGTGACCCAAACCAGGTCCTTCCTGCCCCATGCCCCATGTCATGTAATGGGGCATACTCCCAGGGATGTGTACCCAGGAGAGCTGCTAGTGATGGGGTGGGGGTCAGGGATGCTCATCACCCCATATCAGGCCATTAGCACACTCCCTTCCCAGGACACCCCTTCGCCTTAGGCGGAGGACAGGGCACAATTGTGGTTAGGGGTGTCTAGCAGCTGCCCCACTGTGCTCTGTGGACCAGCGGGCTAAGCAACCATAGGACCAATAGCCTTGCGGGATCGGAGCCATGGGAAGTGTCAGCAGCAGTGGATGGAGCAGTTGTAGAGCACCATCGCATGGGATCAGTGTCATTTGGATGGCTACAGCCTGCACCTCGGGGGGTGGGGGGAGGTCATGGCAAATGCCCCCTCCTATATGGCTGCAACTACAGACCCTGCAGGGTCCTTGCCGGCATGGCTGTGGCTGGCATGGCATCTATGCTGTTAGATGGACATGTTTCTGTTGAGCATCTTTACAGGTGGCAAATCAGCCCTCAGGATTACCCTCTAAATCATCTACAGTTTTTGCAAGATGGGCTGTAAAATTATTAGAAAGTGGCAGCCTTATAGAGCCAACTAATCAACAGAGCCAGGACTTCTGTGTTTCAAAGCTGAGTACATCCCATGACCATCTTTCTACTTATCACTCTGCTGCCAGAGGTAGAAAAGGTGGGAAAAGCAAAGTAGACAGAAAGTATCTGAAGATGCTGCCTGCAAATCAAAGTGGGCAATTTGTTGACAATGAAGCCAGAAAATGACAGGAAGATCAGAGAACAGGTTTCAGCCATGTGACATCATCTAAACTAAATCAGAATGAGGCTGTAGTGAAGGTAAGAGCCAATTATTGGGTAGTCAGAATCAAAGATATAAGGGAAAGTGAGAAGAGATGGAGACAGCTCTCTTTCCTCAGGAGCAGTGCATTGTTAGGAAGGATGGAGGGGTCAGAAAGCAAGTGCTGAATAGTAAAAGAATTAAAAACACTGAGAGGTGATGCATTTTATATGAGTCTAACATGAAACACATATCCTGAATTTTTAAAAAAGAATCTCAATGGCTGTGTGTGTGGTATAGGGTTCCCATTCCCCTGCCCGGGCGGGGGATCCTCTGATCCCACCCTTCCCCCCTGCACCCACTTGGTTGGCCGGCAGGGGGGCATGCTCCCTGAGGCGCCCCCTCCCTGGGCGGTGCACACCTGGCCGGGGTGGGGGCACACTCCCGTGCTGCAAGAGCAGGCGGTGGTGGCGGTGGTGAGAGCAGGCTGCTCTCGCCGCCGCCCACTCTCACTGCCCACTCCCGGAAGTGACATCATCACGTGAGCCGGGAGTGTGCACACACTGTGTGCATGCAGAAACAAGCCAGGGTAAGTGCTGGCTCCTAATCCCACACTGGGAGATTCCAGGGACCTGGGGATCTGCCATCGAGGGACTCCAGGTCCCTGGCAACCCTAGTGTGGTAGCACATGCAACTGATATTGTGGCTGTAGGGAAGTAGCACAAAAGAACTTTTTGTGCTTACTGCATTGTATCTTCTCAACAGAGATTAATGGCAAGGAATGCCCTATGTCAACCACACTCACTTATGACCCAGTCTCAGCTGCTGAACAACTTGCTGTATTACCTAAACACATTCTAGATTCTAGCTGTAGAGCTTTCTTGCCTGAATGCTTTAAAAACAAGGCCTTCTTTGTTGTTTCCATGTGTGGCTCGCCAATCATCTCCAAGAAGTTTCAGGGTCATAGCCAAGCTGACACTAGAGGGTGCACTACCCCACCTACAGCAACGGCTCCCACTGTCTAAGAACCTTAATAACAAATAAACAAACAGTATTTCAGTTTATAATATGACAGTTTCTATTTGAACCTGTTTATAGAATGGGGAAATTTCTGGGTTTAAAAAAATAATAATACTGTAGTTGGAGCCTTCCCAAACTTCACCCGCCCGGCTTGTCCAGTTTTGACCCCTCAAGATTAATCTTGGCTCAGGATTTCCAGACCACTACCATCCTCACTAAGCTTAACTGAATCTGATCGCACCCCCTTTTGGTGCCATGACTTTATGCTGAAAGTGGCAAGTTGTTTATGGAATAAACTGTTCCCTTATGAACAGGTAAAAGCTTGAGAACTTTTTAAAAAGCTGCTCTTATTCTACCTTTAGATGTCTGATATTTCGCTTGTAGATGTCTGTCCTGTGACATTAGAATGCATGTTAAGATTTGTCAAGATGGGTAGCCGTGTTAATCTGTCTGTAGCAGTAGAAAAGAGCAAGAGTCCAGTAGCACCTATCAGACTAACAACATCTGTGGTAGGGTATGAGCTTTTGTGACCCACAGCTCACAAGTATCTGAACAAGTGAGCTGTGACTCATGATGACAGGTCATATATTACCACAAATGTTGTTAGTCTTATAGGTTCTACTGGACTCTTGCTCTTTTCTACTGCATTAAGATTTGGATTTTGTGACAATTATATTGAAATTTCTATTAGTTATGAAGAAATCAATGATTTCCCATCTATGAAGTTCAAACTTTCCAGGCAACCCTACCTAGTGACCAAGGCTGGCTACAACTCCGGGAAACAATAGTGAAAGTAATACCTTGTATGAACTTGGTCCATCACTGATAACAGCCACTCCTTCTTGGGAAGGCTGTAACACTGACAGTTCTTACCACAATGGCATCTGAAATGTGTACATGGCAATCACCTATATTTGTGGAGCTTATGAGTCATAATGAGACATTGTTTGAGTGTCACTGAGGCCACTCAGGAAGTATTGTGAGGAAACAAAATTGACCATGTAACCTAGCCTGTATCTGGATAGGACAGGAATCTACCTAGGATCCTTTACTAGTGTATTATTTAAGATGTTTGTCACCTTCCCACTCAAACAGGGTCCCTAAGGCAGAGAACATTAAAACACTAAAAATAATTAATAATTTAAAATAATTTAAATTTAAAACTATTTAAAGTAGTATTAAAAACAATTCCAAAAACACACAGAAACAGAAAGGAGGGCTGTGACGGATTGCATATTTTAAAAAGCCTGGAAGGGCTGTACGCACACATCCAGCTGCAGGACTGCTAAGGGTTAATCCCTCACAGAGTTAGAGAGATTTGACTGATAGGCTGCTCCAAATGATCTGTTTGGGTAGTACAAGCTGGAAAGAGGAGGGTCTTTTTCAATCCTAGCAGAGGCAGTTTGAATGTGAAGAATTGGAAGATGGAATCCTAACAGAAAGGAGTTTTAACATGGACAGGAGAGCTGGGGGAAAGTTGGCAAGGAAGTTTGGGAAGTAGGTGTAGACTCCCAAATGTGCCAAAGAAAGGGGAATAGATCTTCTAAGGAGAGAAGATTTTCCCTACCCAGTCAAACAGGGAGGTAGCTCTGAAGAGTGAAGAGATACCTGGTCAGGTGTGGTTGGAAACTGCCTGTGGAAACCTTCAGATTCAGTTAACAACTGAAGGAAAGCACAGGTGTTTGGAGAGAAATAGAATGGGGTTCTAGTAAGTGGGTACCAGCATTCCCAACTCCCAAAGAGAAACCTGAAATAAAGTGTACTAGAGTATTTTGGAAAAAGCAAGGGAACTAAAGCCTCAAAACATAAGAATTTAAGTATCTGAGAAGAGCATAAGAACTAAAGTCTGGGCATGTTCTGATTTTACCTCAGAGATATATATGTTGAATTACCTGATTTCACCTGAACTTCCCCTCTAAAATAAATAGTTATTTTTGAATTTTAAAAACACCTCTGGTGCCATTTCTGCTGTTTAAGGATGAGGGAATGTCATAAGGGCCAATAACATTTATTAGGGATAAAGGTAAAGGTAGTCAGTCCCCTGTGCAAGCACCGAGTCATTACTGACCCATGGTGGGGACGTCACATCACGACGTTTTCTTGGCAGACTTTTGTTATGGGTTGGTTTGCCATTGCCTTCCCCAGTCATCTACACTTTACTCCCAGGAAACTGGGTACTCATTTTAATGATCTTGGAAGGATGGAAGGCTGAGTCAACCTTGAGCCAGCTACCTGAACCCAGCTTCTGCCGGGATCGAACTCAGGTCATGAGCAGAGCTTGGGCTGCAGTACTGCAGCTTACCACTCTGCGCCATGGGGCCAGACAAAACAAGAAAGTCTTCACCTGCTGGCAGAAGACAAGAATAGAGGGTAGAGAAAGTACCAAAGTTTTGGTGCCGTGACTGAAAAGGCCCTTTCTCGGGTTCCCACCCATTTAGCCTCAGACAGTGTAGGCACCGAAAGCAGGACCTCTGACAGTGATCAGAGTGCCCATGTAGGTTCATATAGGAAAAGGCAGTCATTAAGGTATGCTGACCCCAAGCTGTATAGGGCTTTAAAAGTCAACACCAGCACCTTGAATTGGGCTTGGACGTAAACTGGGAAGCAGTGCAGATGAAGCAAAACAAGAGTGACTAGGGCCGATTCCAGACGACAAACCGGAAGGCGCTTCATGCCGCCATGTTCCGGATCGCGACAGGGAAAACGCGAAATATCCCTATGATACTTCCCTATGAACCACTCCAGTCAGTATTCTGGCCACAGCATTTTGTACCAACTGAAGCTTCAGGACAGACTTCGAGGGCAGAGCAGCCCCATGTAGAGTGCATTGCAGTAGCTCAAATGTGGATATTAGGATTGCCAACTCCAGGCTGGAAAATTCCTGGAAATTGGGGGAACAGATCCTAGAGGCAGCAGAATTTGGGGAAGGGAAGGAGTTCAGTGGGGTGGGAGGAGAAAGGGTGGGTGGGATCAGGAATATCTACGATCCCTAATGAAAGGGTAACAGTGGATATCTTTGGAAGAGATGGAACAGCTAGAGGAATGGAAGTGGGTTGTGTGTTGAGAGTAGTCATGGCCTGCCAATGAAAGCGCTGCTGTGATCTTACGGGTGGTTGTGTTTTGATGGGAGTTTGTGTTTTAAATTGTCACCCAAGCCTCAAAGGGATTCATTATTTAATATTGATGACGCTAGCTCATCAGTCAGATTCAGCACTGAATCCTTCTCAGACACTTTGAGTTCCCTAACAATTTATACAATGTATAAAGTAGAAAATTCCAGTAGAAAATTGGAATGCATGCGCAAATCAAGAACACGTAAGCAAACAACTCCAACTTGTAATGGAAAGTATTCAAATAATTTGGAGGGTTTCGCTCCCCATGTGTGTTTCAGTTCCATCCTAAAGGCACATCTTGTTAACTAGAGGAAAGAAATTTCCAATGGAGATACCCTGCAGTGGGAAGGTTAAATATTAAATCACTGGAGCGCTGAAAAGTTATGACATTCCCCCGCTGATATTTACATAACAGCCTTCGTGCTACACTCCTGTATGGAAAGTGGTTTCTGCTTTCTGACCCTGGCCGTTCTGAAAGCCAGAGTTCAGCTCCACCCACACCTTTGCCCTCCTCATATCAAGCCGGATGACATCGGGCAGCTCCCGCCGAACAGCACAGCCAGCCACCAGGGCTTCTCCACAGATATTCCGTGATGCAACACCCAACAGAAGACTCTTGGTTCCTTTTGTATGTCTCACTCACAATGGTGCAAGTCACAACAGCATCTCAATCAGCAGCATCTAAAAATTACTTCTTGTTCATATTTTCCCAATGGCATTTCATATTCTTTTACGCTGTGGGTGACTGGATTTCTAGAGCTGTTTGTTAAGTTGCATATCCTCCCCCACCATGGAACTGCTAGCTGTGTCCTCCACACAGCTGCTATCAAATCTGTTCTTCGGGTTTTTTTGGCTCAATAAAACAGCTTTCACAAATAAACACAATGCTGGGGGGGGGGGCGTGATTTTTTTTTTAAAGAAGCATGTTAGCAGGCTTATATATTGAAGCTAGAGTCAGGAGATTTCCCCCACGTAGCACAGATATAAACTGGATGTGCCACCAAGCATGTGCTCAATAAGGAAGTGCTGCCAATTCCAGCTCTCTGATAAGTGTACTTTATAATACATTCATTTTCAAATTCTAATTTGTCAAGATCAAGACAGACTTTATATGCATCCTTTTGTGCACACACACTTTTCTCATTTGCAGACTGCCCCCAGAAAACTATAATGAAGAGTAGAAGCACGCCACTGGGTATGTGTGTCTGCGCTCAACCCTTTCGTCAATCATTTCCCCTACTCAAAATGTCACCCTTCTCCACCTCCTTTTCATCTGCTAGGAAAAACAGCTATGGAGCAATTTTGAGTTGAGAGAGGGAAGACTTATATACCCTCTCCTGAATGCAACCTCCCATCCTGCCTTTCATTTCATTTTTTCTACATGCAACTTCTTGTTACATCTAGTTGGGACCTCCCAATCACATTTCTGTGAGTGTTTTTGTGTCCTTCTCACATTTTATTTTGTACAGTTGGGCCCAAACTACTCAATCTGTGCTTAGGGTTGCCAGGTCCCCTTATCCTCCAGGTGAGAGGTGAGCGACCTGGCACTCACCTTTGAGATGGCCTTGTGTGTGCGCAAAGTGTGTGCGTACACTCCCAGACTATGTGACGATGTCACTTCTGGGAAGTGACGTCATCATTCAGGCCATGTGCCGTGGGAGCTGTTGGGGGCCAAATCAGGCCCATTTTGGCCAAAATTGGCCCACTGCAGAGCACAGGACCACTGCCAGGGTGGTGTGACGGAGCCAGTTTAGGCCCTAAACAGGCTTGATTTGGCCCATTTGAGGCCCAAATTGGCCCACTGCAGCACATAGGATCACGCTGCACCGACCAGGAGCACACCACAGGAGGTGCATTCCTCCACCTTTTCCCCTGCCAGCTAGGAGGTGGAGGGTGGGAGCAGGGAATCCCCCACCCCCAGGGGGGGACTGGCAACCCTATCTACACTTCATGGGATTTCTGCCAAAGCCTGCTTTCCCATAATGAGTATGTCTCTTTGCCTCAGAACATTTAGGGAGACTTGCCTGCATTCTCCCACTCCCACCAGCAGCATCCAATGGTAGGGAGCAGGGAAGGAGAATTCACAGAAGGTACTAGTGATGACGCAACAGTGAGTAAACAAAGAATCTTCAGCAATGCAGGAAAAAGGCAATGAACTCAATTACACCCTTCATGCAGCACCTGCATGAATAATGTTTTTCAGTCATAAATGTTAACAGGTGAACACAACACAAGGAGCAGATTATATGAGACTTTTTAAATGAGTCGGGTCCAGATTTCCACTAACTTTCCCTGCAAACACAGTGAAATACCCAAATTTAGCTCAGGACCATAACAGGTGGACATCACTCCCAGCAAGGGTTCCCAGGCACCTGCTGCTGGTGGGCAAACTCCTGGGGGATTTGCCCCCAGCCCGCCGATCACCCAGCAATCAGCAGGAGGGGGCAAGCCCCTGAAGCTTGCCCCTCACTGGCAGGCACCTCAGGAGCATGTATCGCACCACCTGCGGGAGTGTTCCTGTGCTTTATTTGGGGCTGATTTGGGCCCCAAATGGGCCGAATCGGCCCTGTGCAGAGTGTGGGAGTGCTCTCACAGTCAACGTAGTGATGTCACTTCTGGAAATGACATCATCATGCCGGCTCCGGGGTGCGCATGCATGCACAAAAGAAGACCTTGTGCCTGGCACAAGGTAAGGGCCAGGGGCTCCACCCTCCCAATAGGAGGTGAGAGGTACCTGCCAACCCTACTCCCAGCCCATTTTCCCAAGGCCAAACACCCCATTTTGGAGCTGCATGTGCGTGAAATACTGCATGTGCAACTCCAAAGTGGGGAAAATAACTCCCCCAGGACCATTTGGTTTGGGAATTGCATGGGGGGAGCAGGTGCCCTCCTCTACCAACGCCATGGTCCCAAGCTGAATTGAGCCCTCACAAACTTTTAAAACTGTTCCCTGCAGCTACTGTGTATCAGTTTATCCAAGCTAATAAGTTTGCAGATATCATGTTTTTCCCTTAAGAAGGGATACATGCTTTGCATCGGTTACAGATGCTTAATTCCACTGATTAAAACTCAAACCTTTTCATTTTTTAATAGCTGCTCTGGGAAACACACTAACAGAAGACATCTTTTAAACATTTTTTCATGTACTGTTACCAGCAATACAGCTGTACTCTTCCGTGGCCTGAGGCTTGTTTGTCCCCCATCTCCCATCTGACCACTGAACAACTATGGGCATTTTTGCCCAATATAAACGCACAGTAACAGAGATAATGAATGTTATATTAATGTTTCTTTGCTGGCTAAAGGTCAAATTGTTTATGGATTATGTTCTTAGCAATCATTTTGGCAATCATGCTCATGCAGCCATGCTTCTTTGCCACTAATGTCCCATTTTCATTTTTAAAAATGAAATGCTTTTCTCCCTCATCCTCGCTCAAAGTGGCTTTTCACATTGTTTCCTCCTTCCTCCACTTAATCCTCATAACAACCTTATGAAGTTAGACTGAGAGATTGTGAATGGGCCCAGGGTCACCTGGTGTGTTTCCATGGCTGAGTGCGGCATTTGAACCCAGCCAATCCAGGTCCTAGTCCTACACTGTAACCACTGCACCACACCAGACCTCACCAGCCTTTTTTCCAAAAAGAAGCTTCTGGTCTCTGGAAAATATTATAAAATGCAGTGGTGCACAATAACAACTCTTCTCCAAACCAGCAGCTAGCGGCTCCACTTTGTGTCATTTTGTGTCTGTGATTTAGAAAGAAGGCATGTGTTACTACTAGTAGGTGAAGCATCCTTTATTCTGTCAAAGAGCCGGGAACACAACTGCACACTTAAATCAGCCAGTCACTCTTCTGCCTTTTGATAGGCATTTAAATCTAGTACTTTACTAAACGGCAGGCACCATAAAAGTTAGCAAGCAGTCACAGATAAAGGCTATGGACACAACGGGGCTTACAGGTTAAGCATACTGAATGCCCATAACGGTGCTCCAAGTTGTGCATATGATAGATAATCATAAAAAAACAGTGCTTGCCCATTAAGACATCATCAGAATCGACAAAAGTTTAAAGAAACTTCCTGTCTGAAATGCAAAAAATTTTTTAAGAACATTTCCTGTCAGATACAAAAATGTATTAAAGAGCCCATCTGAAAATGATCTTAGTGTAACCTCTATACCAACATGAGGTTGAGTTTAGATGTCAGATTAGTATCCAGGAAACCCAGGTTCAAATCCCGACTGTGGCATGAAAGCTTGTTAGATGGCCATGGGCCAGACCCTCTCTCTCTTAACCTAAACTACCTCACAGGATTGTTGCGAGAATAAAATGATGGTGGGAATATCATAAGCTGCTTTAGGTTCCCATTGGGCAGAAAAGCAGGCTATAAGTAAATAAATAAATAGGTTTTATAGGCATTTGTCTTTTATTGCTTACTGTATGAGGAACAGCTCATCAGACCAAAAATGGGGGTTTAAACTATAATGCTATAATAGTAATGAATACTGAATAATTTACTTTGTGCTGTTCCAGGATATATCTGTATCAGATAATTTTAGCAATCTTTGTATCTGAAAATAGCACAAACCACATCTTTAGTCCATTTCTCAGTTAGTATCCTGCACAGAATGGTAGCACATACCCAACAGAGAGTCTGTAGCAGATGAAATGGAAAGCATAGAGGTCAGTTGCCTTCAACACAGGAAAATGGATAAAGATAGTCCGGAGTTTAGTGTTATGCACTATTTATTCTTCCTGTAAGATTCCAGTGTCTTACATCCAGCCCCAACATGAAACAGAAATCTGTTTATAGACTGGGGTAGACAACCCTTCTGGCCCAAGTGCTGCAAAAAAAGCCATGTCTACCTATGAAGGTGTTGGTGCGCCAATAAACAGAAGGAGCTGCTAGACACACTGCATTTGTTACATATAGACTGGAGGCTTTTTCACCACTTGAGTGCTGCTACAGGCATCTCTGATCCTGCTGGCCACAGATACTGCTCCACCGGATGGATGAGGAGGAGCTTCTGCTCCTCATATGGCAGCACCACACAACCTTCTGAACCTGCTTCATAGCCTTGTACTAAGCAGCAATTCTGTGCACCTGCATACTATAGTAACCCACAATAAGGTCATAGTGCCATTCATCGGCTTGCTAACACACAAATGCCGTGCTACTGACAACACATCAGAGTGGATACATTAATTTTGCCATTCCCCCCCCCTTTGGAGAAATACTTCTTACCACAGAATTTATGTACTGCCATTGGATTACTGTGCACCTGCATACTATAGTAACCTCCGTTGGTATACAGGGCTGCTGCCACTCACTGAAGGCAGGGCCGGAAGCTGTGTTTGGTCTTATTCCAGCTCAGATACACCCGAGCTTTGGGAGAGGAGCAAGGGAGAGACCAGGCTGAGTAAAATGCCTGGCGTGCACGTTGTAGAGCCATATGCCAGCCCTGTTATGTTTTCAGCTATACATACGAGGTCCCCCCAACATCACTCACACTGACATGATGTTAACGTGAGCTACTGCTATTCATGTTCCAGATAGTACAGGAAGCGTGTGGGAATATTTCAAAAAGGAATGCACAAGTAAGAAGTGCAAGACAGTCTCATCAGTTCTACACAAGTTCAATGCCAGGTCAGCTTATACGGCATCATTTTAAAGTCAGCTTTAATCTGACTGACCCCTTCGTATATTTAGTAGTAAATGCTCCATTTATGTTTGTGTGGGTTAACATTTCACAAGTTCATTCTGCTGCTCAGCTTTCCCTACCAGAGGGTCTCTTTCCTTTTAAAAGAAGCCCACTCTGATTGTGTGCGTATCTAGCTATTCACCAATTCTCCCTTCCACCTCCTTCACAATTCCATAATATGACTGGGGATAAGAAGCATATGCTAGCACTGTTATAAGCAGCATTCCTCTCTTATGCATCTGGTTTTTCTGCATTTCCTAGCTTAGAAGTGAGCAAGTGAGAGCAAGGAATTTCTTGACAACTCCATGGGGAAAATGTCAGCAGCTGCAGTCAGTTCTATGGTAAAAGTCCATTGCCAACTCCCAGGCTTGGCATTCAAATATATGCCACTATTCTAGCAATGATCTTTATGACACAGTACACACACACACAATTTCACTTGCACAATTCTGCGCTGAATGAATTAGATACTAATCAATTAAAGAGAACTCAGAATAAATCCCATTGTGTTCAACAGAATTTACCTACAGGCAAGTGTACATAGCCTTGGGTCCTTTGTTAATTATATTGCTTGTAACCGAGTTGCTGTATAACTTC
The DNA here is from genome assembly GCF_028583425.1 of Eublepharis macularius. NCBI lineage: Eukaryota > Metazoa > Chordata > Lepidosauria > Squamata > Eublepharidae > Eublepharis > Eublepharis macularius. Next base: position 64,053,386 of record NC_072798.1, read on the forward strand.
ACATTTAAGTCCTAATCACTCAATGTTTTGTCTGTCACAGCCTGATAATAAAAGTAATCTAACAAGGAAGAACTTTTCTGAAGTCAGTTGTATGACTACACAACATAACACACACCACTCTTAATTGTCAAAACCTTCACATTGCACTTGCCTCACACAGAAATTCTTACATTAAGGTCATAGTGCCATTCATCGGCTTGCTAACACACAAATACCGTACTACTGACAACACATCAGAGTGGATACATTAATTTTGCCATTTCCCCCCCTTTGGAGAAATACTTCTTACCACAGAATTTATGTACTGCCACTGGGTTACTGTAACACTCAATAAAGAATCTTCAATCAATGGTTGCTGCAGATTACTGTGGGAGATCTATAGACTCACCTTCACAGTCTTATCATAAGTCACTCTAACTTCACTCTTTTGTGCAATCTTCCTGGTTCCAGTGGTGGCTGACAAGACAAGCTGAATGTGAACAGAAGAAAATGGAAAGAAGGGAAGACTTTCCCTCTTTCCCTCTTGCCATTTTCTACATCAGGGATTGTGTTGATTGTGTGGAGTATAATAATATTTAGTACTACTCGTTGTTCATGTCATGCTCAAGACAAAATAAAAAAATTGTTTTTACATTTGGCAAAAGCTATTTTGACTATTTTTCAATGCTGCCTGCAATGGATAGAAAACAAGGAAAGATCTGAATGTAGGCATATGTCAAACTTGCACATAAACTTGTTCTCCCATACCAAAAGCTTCTACCACAGATCCAGCTAGAAGAGTATATTTTCTACCTCATTCCCAAGCCTTTCTGGATGCAGGACACAAAACACTGAATCCATCTGCTTATTTATTAATTAAAATATTTATACCCCACCTTTCCTCTTGGCTTAAGTTGGCTTACGAATAATAAATAAAACTTTACAGCTTAAAACAGAATAAAAACCCTCAAATACTTCCCTCCCCCTCAAAAGAAGCCACTTATATGTCCTTAAAAGCCCTGGTAAACAAGTATGCCCTGCTGCACATCCTAAAGTTCTCCAAGGAGAGAGCCCCCCTCTCCCCTTCAGGGAGTCCATTCCACAGTGTGGGAGCCAAGATGTAGAAGGCCTAAGCTCTGATCAATGTCAGGCGGGTCACCCTGAATGGGAGTACAGCCAGCAAGTCTGACAACTGGAGTTGCTGCGTGGGAGTATATGGGAGGAGACAGTCCTTCAGATATGTGGGCTTAGGCCATGAAGGGCTTTAAACATCATAACTAGCACATTAAATTAAACTTGGAAACAACTGACAGCCAGTGTAGCTGATTCAAAGCAAGCAAGACATGGTCTCATGGGCTAGCCCCTGCCAACAATCCGGCAGACACATCCTGGACCAGCTGCAGCTGCATCTTCTGCTTCCACCTATCCACCACCTCAAAAACATGAGTAAAATATTCAGCAATGAGATAAATGAAGAAAACGAACCCACATTCATACAATTTTAGATGCCTTGGTTGCACATTTTTTTCATGGTGCTAGCAAGTACACAGAATACTAGAGACTAGAATGAATGGAAATCAAGAAGCAATTCAGATAATGTGGGTCTATCTGCCATCCATTGGTCTTCACTGACCAATTATAATTGATTTTCAGACAACAGATATCCATTTCTATGGAGAAAATTGCAGTTTTGGAGGGCAGACTGTCTGACATACCATAGAGCTTAGGGGAAACTGAATTCCTAGAGTAATGCCACATCCTCGCTGAGCTCCTCCTTCCCAAACTCTGCCATCTCCCCTAAATATCCAGGAATGTTTCAGAATTGGCTTCTACTCTCTCTCTCTCTCTCTCTCTCTCTCTCTCACTACAGCCTTCTGTATCAGCCCCTCCAAATTGTGCTCCTGTGTTTGTGTGGGCCCAAAGGAATACTATGGGCAATAATTTGGGAGCCAGCATCAGGGAGAAGGAAATCAGCAAAAATCTCCCCACATTCCTCAGCAGACAGAAAAGACATTCTGTTGGAGAAGCTACTACCATACCAATGAAACAGCACCTTGGGATCAAAGCCAATGTATTTAGACCCAAATTTAGACTACTAACACTAGCGGTGGACATTATGAAATGTTCCACTAATGAATTACTGGATTCTTGCATAGTTTTAAACAAATGTTTCCCTTTATTATTTAATACATTGACCTTAATATGAATTGAGAAGACCTATGACCTTTCAGAGGTCCACTCAAAGGCTTATTGCAATTCTATACAAAATTAAACAGTTGGAAAGATGAGTAATATTGAAGTGCAATCAAATGTAACGTGGCAGAATACAATTAAAATGTTAGGGTAACTATCTCTATAAAACACTGTACATTTAAACAATACAGAGAAAAGCCAAGTTTTAACTAATAATAATAATAATTAATAATCAAAGCATGGAACTTGTGAATTTGGAATGCATTAAATGCCATTTTGACAGAAAATTATGGCAGAGGGATGGAAGCAAAAAGAGAATGTCTACGGAATGTGTTGTCGAAGCAAAGTGTGGTCTACCACCGATATAAAGTTGACAGAGTATAAATGCACCAAAATGGCCATTTTCAAACACACAGTGGATTCAGAGCTTTCCATTTTCAGATTAAGTAGGTTATTTCCCCCCTTTTTCATGAACACAATTTCATAATCTTGCAAATAAAATAATTAAAGGAAAATAATAAGCAATTGTTTTTGCTGCAAAGAGAAAACTAGTAACTAAAGTTCACTTCCTCAAGAAATTTCAGGTAATTGTTAAAGTTAAATTAGAGTTAAAATTAAAAATCTGATGGAAACTGTGGAGAATAACAGCTTTTAGCAGGCCATCTAAAATATCTCCACTTTGTCTTCTTCAGTCTAAAAATTTGATATAAAAAAGAGAGGAGGGAGGAGGAGAGAAAAAAGTATTTCAAGACATGACAGAAAATCTCTATAGTTTACAGTTTGTCACAGTCCTTAAAAGTAATGTAGGGGATATTATCTCTAAAGATTCAAATAAAAGAGGAGTGTGGCTTGAAGAAAAAGGGACACGGGAGAGAATAAGAGGAGTGGGGTGCTTGAATTACTGTCAAAAACCGTAGATATGATTGTTCATTAGAACAAATCCCAAACCAGCAGGATTTAAAACCATTCTATTAAGACCAACCAAAATGGTACAAATTATTGAGCAAGTTTTTAAGTTCCCCAGAACTCTCAACCTTTGTGGTTTTGGTAAAGATTGTCAGGTCTGATATCACACACAATACAAGAAGGGGGATATTTACAGCTTCATGTGCAGCTTTTGTTATCAGAATATCTACTTTGAAATCCCAAGACTACGAGGCAGCAAGTGCTAATGCAGAGGCAGGGCTGTCCTGTTAAGGCACTTAGCCCCGCCCCCTTCCCATGTGACCCTGAGAGGCCTGGGAAATGCTGCCGCTTATCCTCCGCAGTGGCAAATGCGGCCCCTGGCCTCAAGCCCTTGCCTGCCGGCTGGGTGGGGGGCCAAATTCATAACAGAAGTCAAACTACAGTTTAAAAAAGCCAGATAAGAGTCTGAAAGCCTAGGGATGATTAGATTTGTTGCTTTCCTATTTTTCTTTGCAGAATAGTGAATTTGGGGGAGGTGGCATCAGTAATTCCCAATTATTCATGAGTTCAGTTCTAGAGTTCAACTTTGACCATACATCCCAACTAGGATTTTTCAGAGCTATTACACACCCCTCTGAACTCCCAGCCCTTCCTCATCATTCAGCATGCTTGATTAAGGATTTCATAAGGAACTAAACTAGTCAGCCTTTCATTAGACTAACCTAGGACTCTTTTTGGATGTGGACACTTCTTGAAATGGATAACTTTGATATTTTTAATATTGGTGAAGCAGCTGCATCCTTTTAAAGAAACCCAAAGAATGCCTTCACAGCAGGCCTTCAGGTTTTGCCTTCCCTTGCTAAATAAAAATAACCTCTGTGGGCTATATGGAGTCTGACTTATTAATGTCATACTATTTCACCTGCTCTTTCTTACTCAAAGATGAATTTGGTCTTGTCATCCTAGCATAGCTTGTGAGAACTACTAGAAAAAATTTCTTGGAAAGAGAAAAGAATTTTTATGGAAAAGGAAAAACAGCTTATGAACAGTTGTCAACAAATAGGCCTTCAGCCAGTTATTAAACTGTCAAATTGAGAACATTTGTACATGTACTTTCAGATTATTATTTTTCCCTCTCTGCACAGAGGTTTGAACCTAGCAAATGCATATCCTGAATTAATCTCATTTCTGTGCCCGCAGAGTGGTTGCACACATTAGCTTATGTACATGTGCATGGAGGGGTCTCCACAGAAGTAAGAAGGCTCACGGTAAGATGGAAAGCAGAGAGGATATTTCCTTTGCTTGGTTTAAATCCAACTCAGTGGATTCCTCATGTAATAAAAGAACTCTTAATGGACAAGATCCAGAATACATTTAAGAATGTGAAGCAGATGAGGAACAAAGCCTTGGCCACCTGGAGAAAATGGTAGCAGTAGTGAGTGAGTATGGGTCAGCTCAACTAAAATTTAGTTCTCCTTGTATATATCTGCCAGCATTCATGTCTATCATTTCAATTGCAAATTCACACACTCTTTATCTGAGGGACTTTCTGTGAGTATAGAATCATAGAGTTGGAAGGGGCCATACAGACCATCTAGTCCAACCCCCTGCCCAGTGCAGGATCAGCCTAAAGCACCTCTGACAAATATTCATCCAGCCTCTTCTTGAAAACTGCCTGTGAGGGGGAGCTCACCACCTCCCTAGGCAGCTGATTCCACTTTTGAACTACTCTGACCGTGAAAAAGTTTTTCCTCATGTCCAGACGGTACCTTTGTGCATGTAATTTAAGCCCATTGCTTTGGGTCCTACCCTCTGCTGCCAACTGGAACAGCTCCTTGCCCTCCTCCAAATGACAGCCTTTCAAATATTTAAAGAGAATAATCATGTCCCCCCTCAATCTCCTCTTCTCCAAACTAAACATTCCCAAGGCCCCCAGTCTTTCCTCGTAGGGCTCAGTCTCCAGACCCGATCATCCTTGTCACGCTCCTCTGCACCCTCTTGATTTTTTCCACATCCTTTTTGAAGTAAGGCCTCCAGAACTGCACACAATACTCCAAGTGCAGCCTGACGAAGGCAGTATAGAGAGGGGCTATGACCTCCTGCGATTTCGACGCTATGGCCCACTTGATACAACTCAAGACTGAATTAGCCTTTTTTGCCACCACATCACACTGACTGCTCATATTTAGTTTACAGTCCACTCTTACCCTAAGATCCCTTTCACATATACTACTGCCAGAAGTGTATCCCCCATCCAGTATTTGTGCTTCCCATTTTTGTGGCCCAGATGTAATACTGTGCACTTGTCTTTGCTGAAATGCATCCTATTCGCAGCTGCCCACTTCTCCAGAGTATTCAGGTCTTGTTGAATTTTAATTCTATCTTCTTGGGTGTTTGCTACTCCTCCCAGTTTGGTATCATCAGCAAATTTAGTGAGCAACCCATCCACTCCTTCATCCAGATCATTGATAAAAATATTGAAAAGTACTGGGCCCAAAACTGAGCCCTGCGGCACCCCACTGGACACCTCCCTCCAATCTGATGAAACGCCGTTGACCACCACTCTTTGGGTGCGGTCCTCTAACCAGTTCCCTATCCACTGAACTGTCCTATAATCCAGTCCACAGTCTTCCAGTTTGCCCATCAGAATGTCATGGGGGACCTTATCAAAATGTCATGGGGGACCTTATCAAAACAGTACTGTTTACGCAACATGTTCTCATCTCATTTTTAAGTCTTGAGTGAAATTTCATGTATAAAATTGTACAACTATTTCATTTAGGTGCACTTTTCTGACACATAAAATATCCAAAAGAGCTCACCAAATACTTAAACATCTAACAATATGTTATTACTTACTATGGGCTTCTGAAATAGTGTATTCTTGAAATAAACATGTTAAAGAAACTTGCTAGTTCAAGGTATGGGTGGTGCCTTACCCAAGAAGTATAAAGAGAAGTGTCACACATGGAGTGTCTCTACATGAGATGCCTCAGTGCATGTTCATCACGTGTAGTGATGCAATGTTAGCCAGAAAGAGTAGTTTAAAAAGACAGAGCTGGCAGAAATCGCTCTTCATCTGCTAATTTCATCTTCGCCTCCCCAAAGCGCTGTCATTTTCGCCTTTCCAGTCTAAAACTGTTTGGGATTGCAACCAGAGGGCAGTGAGGAATGGAAGTGGGCAGGAGCTGCCTTCTAGAGTCGGGCTTGGACCTAGAGAGGTTATAATGGGCTGAACTTTCCCTTCTGGCATTTCACAGCCCCTCCACACAGCTCCAGTGTATAGCAAAACCTTTGCCCTGCTGCTGGCTCTGTCTTTTTAACCACGCTCCCTGGCTAACATTGCATCTCCCAACACGTGTTCTTCACATGTCAGATGTCTTGTTTAGAGAGTTGCAACTACTTAGATAATTTTCACAGGATTTAAATTCTCATTGACAGTTAAAATATAATTGTATTTAAATCACCAATGGGGCTAAAGGCATCATTTAACAAGGGATTTCTGCTCTTGTAATGTTATTACAAATGAAGCCTGGCTATTTAATATTGATCTCCCAAATGACACACACATTTAAAGTAATCAGTTTCAGAACCTTTGTAAATTAAACCATTAATTATAACCTGAATAAGTGGAAGTAGCTTTCAGTTTAAATGGAAAGTGTAGGTTTCATGATCAATATGAGCAAAAGAGTTTTAAGGATAGCAATTCATAGGAATGAACATTATAGCATATTTTAATCTGTTTCATTGCTCAAACTAAGAAAGCTTATTGTAATTTTAGATAAATGAAATCTCTGCTCAGCATCCTGAATTCAAATAGGAAAATATCAGGAAAACGTCACATGTGGGGAAACTGCTGCTATAAAAAATTATGAATGCATTGACTGTCCATGACTCTCATACGCAAAAAAACCTTTCTTGTAGAAATTCTATATAAAAAGCATTAAAAAGCATCTTTCTCAAGAACAATGGTTGCCCTCACATAGTTTACAAAATAGAATGAATTGCAGTTATTAAAAAAGATCTCACAACTTTTCATTGAGTTATATTCTCAGCAAAAGCAAACAGCCAGAAAGAGTTGCACTGGCCCATATGAGATTTGGCCTCTAGTCTAGACTGTCGTGCTTGCTTCAAACCCTTTCATTCCAGTGATAGACATTTTTTATTGGAACAGGAAATGTGTTACCAAAATCAATTCCCATGCAGGAAACTGAGATTCCAAAATGCCTTGGGGGATTTTAGAATTCAAGATACATGCTCCACAGAAGTTGCTGTGGGAGCATGGAACACAAAGCTCCTTGAAGCTATCGATATCATTGCTCCTTGTTGACCCCTCCAGCCCGTGGGACAGAAGCCGGCACTATGGTTTACCATGGAGCTAGCTGACCTGAAGAGGGCTGGAAGATGTCTAGAAAGATGCTGGCGTAAAACATGCATAGAAACTGATAGAACTTGCTACAGAACACACTGGAGGATCTATGAAGCAGAAATGAAAGCGGCAAAGAAACGTTACTTCTCGGCAACCATTGAGTCAGCTACTTCACGGTCGTCCCAATTGATCAGGGTATCTAGACACCTTCTAACCCCTAAATCTGAACCTTTACAAACCCAGTAACAGACAATTAGCTGCAAGGCCTTTGCTAAGTTTTTCACTGATAAAACAGCATGAAAATGTTCTTATCGAAATACTAGCTGCAATACAAACAAGACAGAAGAAATGCTTAATACACTATCTGGTCTATATTTGGACTGCTTTGAACCAATTACAATGACAGACCTTAACAGGATACTGACACCGTCCTTCTGTCCAACCCCTCCCCACCAGTCCTGCAGCAGCAGGCATCACCTGCAGGCCCTGCAGTAACACTTCTGTCAGTACCTCAGCAGCAGGTGCCTTTACAAAGCCCCAGGCCACCACCATTAGGACAGCAGCAGCTGAAGCCCAGGCACAACCCTGGGGGACAGCCTATAGCCTGCAGCCAACCAGCTGACTCACCCTTCTCCTGCAGTCGTCCAGGCAACTCAACCTCAGTCAGACCCACAGGGTAGGCACAGGCCCCAAGCTGCCAAGGGAGCCACTGGACAGGCTCTGGAAGCAACAGGGGAGAGCCAGGCAGAGAACAGAACAAATGCCCCACCCTGGGTTGGGATGGAGTGGGTGTGGCCTGGGGACTGCAGAATCTACCCAGCCCTCCCATTGCATAGGCAGGGAGAAGGGCCAATCAGGGAGGCTTGGTAAGGATTGCGAGAAGAACCAGGAAGGTAGGGCAAGAGGAATCCTTTAAAGTCCGTTTCCTGTGAAGGCTGAGGAGGAATTGTAGGGAGAGGCAGCTGGAGTGTGCTGTCACTTTCAGGACAGGAGAAGGAACAAGGCGGTGCCACCCCCTTCCCTGCCCATCTGAGGTTGAATGACACCTGCCTGGGGACAATCAAGTGGGGGTGCCAGTGAGGGAGGAGCCTCACAGGATGATTTGTTAATCCGGCTACCCCATGGAAATGGCAGCATATGACAGCAAGAGTGCACACACGGGTTGCCTGAATACTGGGGGAAAAGAAGCAGACAGTGTACATGGAGGATGGGCACAGGTATAATACAAATGCAATGCTGCGCTAACATAACTGAATTGCTCTTCTAAATGTGGTGAAGGATCAAAACCAATTATACATACAAGCAACCTTATTTATTTATTCAAGCAACTCAGTCAACTTTCCAGCCTAAAGAAAGCTTGTAGTGATAAATGAGATACTTTTAAAAACCAATGAATTTTTAAAAACCATAAAATGTCTATTTAACATCAGCAGATATCTGAGGGAAAAGAACTGTCTTCAGCTGATTGCCTAAGGAGAAGGGCATTCTAACTTCTGTAGGAACAGAATTCCAGAACATAGTGGCTGCTTCCACACACGTTGGATAATCCACTTTCAATACTCTTTAGTGAACATTTGGAACTGCTTTTCCATGGCTATTTCCACACACATTGAATAATGCACTTTCAATGCACTTTAGCAATCCTTTGGAAGTGGATTTTTTGTTCCACACATGGAAAAGCAGTTCCAAATGTTCACTAAAGAGTATTGAAAGTGGATTATCCAACATGTGTGGAAGCAGCCCATGTGTGGAACAAAAAATCCACTTCCAAAGGATTGCTAAAGTGCATTGAAAGTGCATTATTCAACGTGTGTGGAAATGGCCTGTCATAGCTGTAAACATAAATTAAAACATTTATATCTTGACTTTCCCACCATCTATAGTGGCTCAAGGTGGTCCACAAAAAACAGCCAAGCAAGCAACAAAGACATTAAAGCCTACAAACAATCAAGAAACAGTTAACCATAAAGCATTCTTACGTTCTTTGGCATAAAACCCTACATAATCTTTAGCCACCACCAAAAGACCATCTTAACAACACAGCCTTAAATGTTTATGAAACCAGGCCAATGTGGGGGCCTGTCTTATTTCCTCAGCAAGATGATGTCAAAAGGCCAGCATTGCCACCAAAAAAGAAGAGAGCTGAGTAACTTCAAGGAACAACAAGAGGGAATGCTAATTGAGTCACAAATGGTATACAAGATCATAGACAGGAAGATGGCCCATCAAGAAGCAGATTTAACTTTCATTCTTATAAAATTTTTATTTAATTAATTTAATTTATTAGATTTTTTTTTGCTTGCCCCCCTCACAAGCAGGCTCAGGATAGGTCACAACATAACAACAACAATAATACAATAAACTAAAAGATAACAATATACAGTGATAAGAATAAAATAAAACAAAATAAAACAAATAAAACAATTCAAGTACAGAAGTTAAAATCATAATATACAAGATGCAGGATTTGATGTTCATAGACAATATAACACCCAAATATCATGGGGTAGGGCAGGAAGATCACAAAGCATATTAGAGAGCAGGTGGACCAAAAAGGCCACCATAGAGAGGCAGGCTGGACAGTTCACCTGCGCCTCAACCACAGCCATAAGCCTGGCCGAACATCTCCGTCTAACAGGCCTGATAGTACTGTAATAAGTCCAGCAGGGCCCTAGTCTCAATGGAGAGAGAGTTCTACCAGGCCTTTAAAAAATTATTATTTCTCCAGTGCCTTTGCCCAGTTACACATACCTTTCCATCAAGGGCAAAGTGCCATTTCACCCACTCACATTCTTTTACATTTGCTTTGATGCAGAAGCCTTAGAGCTTCTGACAAATTACCATTTCAGACTGGCTTCCTTTGCTTCTGACCTTGCTAATACAATGCATTTAAATGAGTCATTTATCTATCAGCTGTGCAGCAGCTATCAGTAACCAAAGCACATCTCTTTAAAACCATAGTTGCTTTGCACATCCAGTACCTATCTAAGCAAGCTGATATATTGTACAAGTGTCCCTGCTTATGAATTTTGACAGTATTTTGTGTTACCTGTTAGTTAAAAATAGATACCAACTGGGCGATCTAGAAGAATTCCCACAAAATATCAATTTCCTATGTACTGTATTGTTTAATCCACCTATAACGAATGGACCCTGCTTACTTCCCCACTTGCTTCCTTCAGATTACTACTAAAAGCTGAGTTGCATCAGACAAGGGGAAATAATTATATGTGGGGAAGCTTTCCCCAGAGGATAAACCAAGCACTCTGCTTTGAAGGGATTCAAACACCTTTCTCATTGTCACAACACAATCTAATTTCCAGTTTTTTCCAACTGACTTTCCAGAAACTTAATGCCAGATTTGCTGCAGATTTCACCACTTGGAAGGACAGGGGAAATCAGCAGTAAATTAGCTGAGCATCCAGTTTCAGTAATTAAACACAGGGAATACAGAACACAGTTTCAGAAGAAATAGGACCTCGCTATGAATCCATTTATAAAGAGAGAGGCCGAATTTTTGCTGAAAGGTGACAAAAATCCATTGTTTTTCGTACACTTTTTCATGTGTATCAAGGGGGAAGGTGAATAGATTTGAACAACAACAAAGAATGGGATGCACTTTTCACAGAGTCAGTCAATAGTAATGTTTTCCCCAGGTCAGTTTGGTTTTGTACTTGGTTCTCCGGGGTGGTCAGCAAAATCTCAACCTTATGTAGCAAAGGTGTGTGAGATTCTGGCTTGGAATGGCTTGCATCTGGAGTAGTTGTAATCAGTTAATGAGGGCTACTTCCATTGCCCTAGACAATACATTCATTGAGAGTAGAGGTCTGATGGGAAAGACCGAAAGGCTGTTGCAGACCCTTGTGTGGCAACAAAGTATTAATTGAACAAGGAGGAACAGAACTGACAATTGTTTTATTTTATATTTGTAAGACCTTGGTTTTTTTACTCAATAATAGCTGTACATCTTTCAATAAGATAAGGCACAATGGTTGAAATGATGCCCAGATTAATCTCATTAGTTTGTTATGAACAAGTATAAAGTTTGTTACACGTATTCAATGAGAAAGATTTGCTTAAGCTTGGTGAGAAACCCATCCCAGGCCATTGGAAGGGATCAATTGGTGACTATTGGTATGGTCATATGGATTTCATGTAATTGAGTTTATATTAGATAGCCACACCCAAAAGACCCCAATTTTTCACATCTGAGTTGTGAGGGCCTCTAGTATTTCAGAAAGTGCTTTGATGAGATTCCTAAATGTGCAATTTATCTTTTAGTTCTAAAGTAAAATATATAGGATAAGATGGATAAGAGATTATGACATGTATGCTTATCTTCTTTTATTATCTATTACACATGGTAGTATAATTTGTATATTTGTGATCTCAGTATGTATGGCGGTTTCAAAATTGGATTGATTTTTAGTAAAAGTCTTAATCATCAGTGATTATCGCTAGGAAGATGGTTTTCTGACAACTCCCAGTTGTCAGAAAAGGTGAGGGGAGAGAACTGTTTTGTTGGTTAGTGGTTAGAGCTTTACTTTAAGATGAAAGAGTCTGAGTTTCTGCATGTCAGTTTTAAGAAGAACGTTCTCCCGTAGCAGGGATGTGACAAAGCTACATTCAGACATCATTTTTAACTAACATTAAGCAAGAATCTGCATGAAGCAGGCATTGTCACTGTGCACCTTGCTCTTCTGCCTTGTCTTTGTTCATGGAGGATCCCAATTATGAACTAACTCTGGTTAACCATGACAGGAATACAGGAATACGTTTCCCTTCTCCCCACACACGGAGAATCTATGCACCGATAAACTCTAGAGCAGAACCACAAGTGACAAAAGGCACAGATTGGACACTTGTCTGCTTCCCTCAAGTTTTGATGGGAAATGTAGGTGTCCTGGTCTTGCAGCTTGGCTCTCTGACTGCTGTCCAATGGACTTTTCAACTGTCCCTTGTCCAACATTCCGCCAAGCTGCCTACATTTCCCATCAAAACTTGAGGGAAGCTGGCAAGTGTCCAACCTGTGCCTTTTGTCACTTGTGGTTCTGCTCTCTGGTTTAGAATCTTGGTTTGTATGTTTATGGAAGATAGCTCTTGTTAACCAGCATTTAACGAAAAACAAAAAGGTACAAATATTCAGAGGATCACGTTCTTCATAGTTCCTTTCAAACATGTCTTCCTAAGAACATGTGGCAATCACAGTCAGAGAAACTTATTCATAGTAATAATAAACCTGCTCAAAATAATTGGATTTCCATTGTTCATACATTATGTAGTGTATTTACAAATGGGACCAAGAAACTTTGCTATGAATTATTGAATCTGAAAAACTAAACATTTCTAAGTTTGATGAAATTATCACATTTCCCTGAGATGATGCCCTTGAAACTAAAGGAAAAACCATACATACACTCCCTTAGTGCTGTTGTTTAAACATGGTGCACATGTTTAATGCTAACAGTAATAATTGAGTAAATGGCAATTATACTTTAACAGCAGCAGCAGGAGAAATGTACTAAGCTTTTTCCTGATATAAAAACATATTATTGATTAATTAATCAGTAGATTGCACAATGTTTATATGTCCCATGGTGATAAAATCCCTCTGATCATAATATCATAAGTTGGTTCCTATTTTTGCTTCATCTCGCTCTCATCTTTCTGCAGACATTTCTTTCCTGAAATTACTACAGGGTATTTCACCTCTACTAGGTTATATTAAAAGGTACTGAATCTGTCTTGAGGAAAGTCAGCTGTGCTGCCTGAGTCACTTTCACTGGGATGCACTGAGGGGTGCACTTAGTGCTCAGCTATTGAAAAGAGAGTGAGAACGGAGGGCCATCATCTGGTATGTTCCCACACCATCACTTCTACCCCCCCCCCAATAGCCCCATCCTCCCAGTATTCTGGGAAGTGTTGTTTTGGGAAGCTTCTTTCAGTTTTTAAAACAATAGCAAAATGGAATAGTGCATCTCAGCAACAGGTTTATTTATTAAAAAGCACCAAGTCATTACTGACCCATGGGGGGACGTCACCTCACAACGTTTTCTTGGCAGACTTTTTACGGGGTGGTTTGCCATTGCCTTCCCCAGCCATCTACACTTTACCCCCAGGAAACTGGGTACTCATTTTACCGACCTCAGAAGGATGGAAGGCTGAGTCAGCCTTGAGCCGGCTACCTGAACCCAACTTCCGCCGGGATCGAACTCAGGTCATCATGAGCAGAGCTTGGGCTGCAGTACTGCAGCTTACCACTCTGCCCCATGGGGCTCTGTTATTAAAAACGTAATACATTTAAATTGAAAATCAGGATATATATTAGAGAAAACAAACAATTGAGGGCTGATTCTACAACATGGGTGTCCTAATGCCCCTGAAGCTCACTAGGTGACTAGGCTAATCTCTCTCTGTCACACACACAAAGACACATATCTCACAGGGTTGTTGAGAGAACAAAATGGAGGAGGGGAGACCCATGCACACTGCCTGAGCTCCTTGGAGAAAGAGCCACTGTCAAATAACAGTGTATAGATCAATCTGTTAAATGGGAATAATCTTTTTCAGGTTGCAATCCTGTACACACTAGGTGAACTAAGTACAATTTATTTCCAAGTAAATATGCTAAGGGTTAAGATGTCAGAGAGCTGCAGGAAAGATATCTGAAATAGTGCAAAGTTCTTTGACTATTAGAAGTGGTGTGTGAGTGTAAAATATCTACCCTTTCTCAAGACATCACTATGGGTTTCAAAACATAGAAGCTTAAAAAAATCCAACTAATCTCAAACGAAGACTAGTATATGAAATAAAATCCCACAAAATGACAAGATTAGAAATATGGACATTTGAAAACTCAACCATCCCTTTTAAGTAGTACAGCCCCCTGCAGCCAAGGTCTTGGGGCTAACTTTAGATTGTGTTAAAATTGGTAAGATATGTCTTCTTTCTCTGAAGATAAATTGAGTGAATAATGTTACCTTTGACTTTCTAGGCATTTGTGCTTTCTCTCTTTAAAAGCTGCATGATAAAATAGATGATGAATTATAATCAGTGCTAACTCCTCTGCCATACACTACAATGAAAACAAAGTGGGAAATAATTAAAACCATCTGAGCAAGTGATCTGCTTAAGACAAAAATAACAGTATGGATGACATTTAATTGTCCTCCCTCCTCATTCTGCCACTTTATTGTTTGTATTGAAAATGCTACTTAACACTCTCTGACATGTGCTAATGAAGGAGCAGAAGAGGGAGGCAAACATGGAGTTTGCATAAAGGGAGGTGGGGCTGAGAGACAGGTTGAAATGAACAAAAAGGAAAAAAGACTGGAGGGGGATTGAAGGGAAGCCTTAAAAGTCTAACAACAAACAGACAATATTTGGCCTGGAGCTAGGAAAAGTGTGAGGCTAGTGATGAGAAAATGGCAAATATTTGGTCTTTGTTAAGAAAAACAAAAGGACTGAAGGTATAATGCTATGCCTACTTACTGGGGAATAAATCCCATTAGAATAAATGCTATTACTGTACCAACTGCAAAATTCTCTTTCTAACAAGTACGCTGTCTCAATTAATTTAAGACAGGGAAAACTTAAGTAACCTTTTTCTTGTAGGTGGACTTTGGGTCTAGAGTTCTGTTATGTATTAAAACAACTTTTAATAAGGATTTTAACAAACCTTCCAAAAATGCACAAGAAAGAAGATAATGCAGGACATAAAATTTTATTCTGAAATGATCTCTGGCCACAACAATAAATGTAACAAATATTCACTAAAACAACCCTCACCCCTGCCATCAGCTGTACAATACTTAAGTATCATAGAACTGGCCACTAGGATTAAAGCCCACAACAACATATTGAATGTGAAGTGGCTGGGACAGCAGCATCTCACATAAAATTTTACATACATATATATACACCGTCCACATTCAGTCATTTTTTTCACATATTTTCAGTACACACAGTTGCAGCATATTATAGTCACGTGTCTAAGTCGTTGCTCATTTTAAAAAACAAAACAAAAAACAAAACCAAGGTACACCTTAGACATAACTGTAGCAGTTGAGCTGGGTAAATGCAATGACTTTTCATATTACTTTGCATTTTGTAGCACAGATATACAAGCCCCTAGAAACAATGTGATTCACAAATGCTTTATTTCAATGCTGCCATAGCATTTCAAGAGGGCAATATTGAAACCTTTACTGACATAAAAATCTTTTATTTATAATGTTCACTTTGTATTTGCTGTCTCTGATAGAAAAAAAGATTCTTATGAAAAATAGACAGAATCGAAGAGATATAACACATGCCTGAAGATTCTAATAGAGCCCGTTGCTACTAACAGGCACAATGCCTCAGCACTGTTGCTGTGCAGTGTCCATTCAGTTCAATAGTTCTTGCATATGGTTTCAATGGTACTTGCAAGCCCCATTCACATCAATGGAAGCTGCTTGGCAGTAGCCATTCAAGGGCTGTGCCTTACATCTGAAGCATTTTTCTGTTATTTTTTTTAAAAACATCTTCAGAAATCCTTCATGACCCCAAACCACCCATCAGGATAAAAGTGGCAGTAAGTGCCTTGCACCCAAATTGTAAAAATCCCTGGCCACACATTTGTTGGAGCCAGGCACGTAGAAAAGGAATGCACTTTGGTTCATACCAAATGCCCTGGGATTAATTCTCACTATAAAATTAAACAGTTTCTGAGGTAATTTTTTTCCTTTTTACAAATACAGTTGATTCTGTCTAGTGCTGTCATAACAAAAAATAGATCTTTAAAAAATCAGTCTGACATTAAGGTTACAACTAACTACTATGAAGTGCCATCTTTAACCCCTGAAGGAGCTTGTAAATTCCTACAAAAAAGTATTCTATCCTCCCCCTTCACTAAAGTAGTATGGTTGCCTTACGGATTACATTAAGGCCTTGAAAACAGGACAAAATCCACCAGAACGGCCTTCTGCTCATGCCCAGCTGATATGCCTGAGAGTCCACGAAAAACACTAAAGTGCTCTTGTAGAACTACCATTCATTTCACTGGGGTGTGTACAGGAGAATTGCCTTGCAGATAAGGCTCATCGAGATTATATTTAGGACAGGCATAGTCACTGAAAATGGATGTTCAACCAGACTACATAATTCCTCATTCAAAGGGTTAAAGAAACAGAGTTGCATGCTTTACAACATGGCATTGTTCATAACAAAAGGCACATTGTTAACACCAAGGGGACAATTTTCACCCTCCACTGTTCTCCTACAAATCTTGCACTCCCTCTGTTGTACCAACACACTGAAGAAGTGAAAGTAGCACTCTTATGGTGCAAGAACTGAGCAAAATGAGACTGCAACCAAAGACCACACTGTGCTATTTCTACTCCTTAAAAGAAACTCAGATATCCCCAGACAGTGGTAACACGTGAGGCTAAGCAATGTTTCCAAGCCAACATCTATCAGCCCAATTAATTAGAGCCCTTAGAAACAAAACCACATGAAAGCAAGAGGCAACATCCTTTAAAATGTTTTTTTCTTTCCTCCTTCCCCCTTCCAATTTATAAATAAGCTACCATTAAAAAAAGGCAGACAAATTACTGAATTATTGAAAACTGTAGAACAGCTGACTCTGATGTTAAGTATAGAGGAGGTTTCGTCATATTAGAATTTTAAAAAGAGCTCTGCACACTGTTATTTTTGGCCTAAAAGTTTCCGGTAGCATCTATGAAACATGGTCAACACACTATTGGCATTTAAAATCTGGGTATTTGAAAAAAGATAAATTAATGAATGAGTGGTTTTTAGATCACAAATGATCCATGAATATTGTTCATCTTTTAAATTCAGCATTATAGGTATGTTTAAAGTATAATGGAGGCATCAATTCATTTCATACAATGAATGAGCTTTTTTTGGAAACTGCAGTTCCATCCAGTAACTCGTTGCACATACAGGTGCTCTCTTGCTCATTCAACACTCCAATACATGCAATGGCTTCTCCGCTCGCTTCAGTAAAGGATGGAGTTCTTCTTTCTACTTTACTTTAGCACTGCTTTACCATTTAAGTGAATGAAGAAGCCAGCAAATACAAGGACCTTCCTGAAAGCACTGGCGACCAATGAAAACTGGAATCAGAACCAAAGCGAATGACTGAAGTTAAGGTGTGGATACTCAGACCTCAAAGCCACTATTACTGACATTTGTACAAACTGCATAGCCACACACTATTAAAATGTGTATATATTTAAAACTATAAATAATTTAAATATAATTTGGGGCAGGACGTTTTATTTGCAAAACAAAAAAAAAGATGGTTAAATATTAGCCAATAACTGAAATTATTAAACATTTATAAACACCTTTTTATCACAAATTACTTATGTGGGATGGGGGAAATAATGGTTTATTCAGGTTTTTGGCAAGTAATTTGTATTTCCTGAGAATTCATTTCTTATTTATGCCCATTTTCAAAATGTAGAAGGTAGCAAAAGCATAAATTGATTTTCACTTTTTAAATGAAAATAATCCTGATTTAAAAAAAAAATAAAATAAATTATCTGGAAACTTTCTTGACCTCTTAGGGGACCATGCTTTAAGTTGTTATTTCAAAGGAATTTTACAGAGATTTGAATTAAATTTGTGTATACTAACAAGATTATGCTATTGTATAATCAACTCTCCCTTATTCTAGCACCCACAATCCTCTTTAAAATTTTGAAAATATATATGATGCAAAATTTGATTATTTAAGCAAACAATTCTTACCTAAATCATATTCTTTTCACCGGTGCAAAATACAGATTTTGGCTCTTACATAACGCTGTTCCTCCCCATGGAGAAAATGTGAAAAGCAAAACAGAATGTGTTGCATTTATTTGAATTTAGCATTATCCAGACCACCTGATAGAAAACTTGTCTTTCTGGAGCAGAAGAAACATGAATATGGCCAAGTGTCCTTCCTTAAAAACAACCATTTTAATAATAATAATAGCGTTCATTTATATACCGCCCTTCAGGACATCTTAATGCCCACTCAGAGCGGTTTACAAAGTATGCTATTATTATCTCCACAACAATCACCCTGTGAGGTGGGTGGGGCTGAGAGAGCTCCAAGAGAGCTGGCTTCAAACGGAGGAGTGGGGAATCAAACCCAGCTCTTCAGATTAAGAGTCTTGCCACTCTTGACCATTACACTAAACTGACTCTCTAACAAAACTATGGAAATGTGTGCATGCATGCGTGTGGGGGGGGTGTCAGGGGGAGAGGGAGAGAGAGAGAGAGAGAGAGAAAGAGAGAGAGAGAGAGAGAGAGAGAGAGAGAGACCTACATTCACATCTACCAAACTTTCTTCAAAGTTTCATTTAACTATCACAATAAACAAAAATACAAAACTAATTGTCTCCTGCTTTTCTCCCCACAGATGTTTCTCTGTGTAAGATCTTACTCTTGGTTCATTTTAAAATTGTTTAACCTCTTCATTGGTTTTACAAATAAGAACGATCTATTTTTATCTTAAGGAAGTATTTTACTAATCTGGGATGTACTCATAAGGAAGGACACAAGAACAGATGTGATTTCACAGATTAAGGTGACATCTGGGACATTTCAGTAAGTATCTAAGAAATACCTGCAGAATCCAAAACAGGAATATTACATGTTATGATTGTTGCATGAAACATGGGTGTTACACTGTTTTCTTCAGCAAACCCATAAAATATACACATGTGCATTCATCTTTGAATTCCAGTTTACGTATCTGAGAAATCTCATTTGTATGTATTTCCCACATGTGTACATGGGTATCGAAAGATATTTCCCTCAATAATCATAACACATAGTACCACCCATTTTTTAAAAAAATGCAAAGAGCTAAATGTGCCAGTCGCTTCATAATACATTACACAGAGCAAAGCACATTCCAGCAGAGCATTCTCCTGTACAAGCTAGTGACATGACTCAACACAGTACTTCTCTCCTACCATTTCTTTTTCATTTAACAGGGCTTATGCAGGAGAATTTCATGGTGGATTGTTCCAAAGGACTGTCTCTGAAAAATACATATTTGAAATATGTAGAACAATCTGGAAGATACACAATTTAACCTGCTAATTATTCTGCATACACAATGAAAAGAACTCCAACTGGATTTCAGGAATGAAGAAAACAGAAGGGGAGGAGGAACCCAAATGTGTACTTGGGGGCTTGAATGCTTAGCATTAAGCATAAAATGATTTGTTTTGAAAAATTTGTCATTAGAGAACAGCTTGTCTTTTATGTTAGAGAAAAGCGAGTTGTTATGCTTTATTTATCCTCACATTGTCTGTTTTATATGCAGCATGAATGCTAAATTGTATTTTTGGGGGGTAAAGGCTGATCACCTTTAGGGATTCTGTAGAAATAAAAGATGAGATCTCCATGAATTTACTTCTGTAGATTTGTAGTTGAATTGCTTTGAATGCCTGTGTTTGGAAATCGAGAACACCTCCCCTTCATGTTGGGCTCACTAGTCCAAAACCAGAGACTGGTGAGCTGGCGTTAAAGGTAAGCGATACAATCCTAAGCAGAATTACCTCTTTCTAAGACTTCAGCAGACTTAAGACAGGTATAGTTCTGTTTAGGCTTCCTCTGTTAATCAAGCCGTGTCTGTAAAATGGGCAGGGTTAGCAAGGGGAGTAAACTAGTAGGGAGTAATCTAATGAGTCTTTATTGTTTCTGGATTAGAACTGAACCAGTGCAGTATCTCCATCCCTTATTTAATTACTGAACCCACAAGTCACATTTTAAATGAATGACATAAAACTGAATTAAGCACAGCTGTTCTGGTCTGTGTTCTTCTGGACACTATAATCTAATAAATCCTGGATTATTCTTGTGCACAGCTCCTGAAGAATAGCACATGCACATCTTGTACAACAATCTTTTCAATATCCAACAGTGCAATGCTATGCATAAGTAAACCCAAATCTGTTCAACAAACTTACTCCTTGGAAACTGTGCACAGGAATGCAATTTAGGTGACCTTGGGATTCATAGAGCACAGAGACAGTCATACCAGCACATCTTGGCTGCCTGCATTAAAGCCCTCCTCTCACTGGAGGTGGGGAGCAGAGGAAGGAGGTGCAAGCAAGGCTCCTCGAGGCCCTGAACTGACTAGTTAGTGGGCAACACAGACTTAATAAAAGCTAAACTGTGGAACACCAGAGGGTTTGGAAAACTGGTGGTGGGGCTACTCTATGATCTGCAGTTTTCAGAGAAGTTTAGACACTTGACAGGGAACAGCGGAGTGGGATCTGAGGCAAACACAGGTGTGAGTGTGCCTGCTACATTTCCTGGAAGCCCTCTATGGATGCAAATTTTTTAAACAATAAAAATATTAATAAATATTCATTGCAAGTATTATGCGGGAATCAGTTAATAAGCCAGAATATAGATACACATTCTCAGGGCTTTTTTTTCTGGGAAAAGAGGTGGTGGAACTCAGAGGGTTGCCCTTGGAGAAAATGGTCACATGGCTGGTGGCCCCGCCCCCTGATCTCCAGACAGAGGGGAGTTGAGATTGCCCTCCGCGCCATGGCCACGGCGCGGAGGGCAATCTCAACTCCCCTCTGTCTGGAGATCAGGGGGCGGGGCCACCAGCCATGTGACCATTTTCAAGAGGTTCCGGAACTCCGTTCCCCCGCGTTCCCCCTGAAAAAAAGCCCTGTACATTTTACCAAGAATCATGCAGACCTCACTCATACGCCCTGAATGTTTTATATATCATAAACAAAAGAATGCAGGGAAATGTTTGCAGGATTAGGATCCACTGCTAAAACAAAAACCAGAAACAAGAAAATATTAAAGATTCACTACGGGGAAAAGCCAATATGAACCATGGAGTGAAGGTTATAAACCGTCCCCCAATCAGGCTATAATGTATGGTGGTCGCGTTGTAACCAGTGGCCTGCCACTGACACATTATTGTGCCACATTAGTTTCATAGTAAGGCTAACTGCTGTTCAGAAGGAGAAAAAAAATCATTTTTTAAAAAAAGTATAAAACTTAAAGCATTGTCCCCATGTTTTTATAAAATCAAAACCAATTTTTCTTACACATGTAAGTTGAGTGTTGAAAAAATACAAACGTTTAAAGCTACTGAGCAAATAAAAATAGAAATCTGAGCTACTTTTTCATGAGAATAAGGCTCAGTGACATAATATCTTTTTTTTAAAATCAGCATTGGATTATTCAAACTCAGCTTACAAGTTTTGGCAACACTGTCCTTTGCTGAATATTTCCATTGGCATCTGTCATCTGTGCCAAATTAGTCCTCAGTTTTGATGCCGAGTTTGAAGTCGGAGGTAACTTGGAAATGGATGTTATAGCACCAGCACTTTCTGTTATTCTTTTTGCTGACATCTTCTCCCCAGTTGGAGGCTTTGGCAAACGTCTCCTTAGCCAGGGATGCCGTAAAGCCTGACTTGGTGTCATGCGCAGAGTAGGATCCCACTCTAAACACTGTTTTAAGAAGTCAAGAAAGAGGGGATCGTCACATCCTTTTAATGCAGTCCCCCACTCTCTGCTCTCTGGAGGGCCACGTAATTTGCCCCGCCGGGAACGACCACCATTGAGCACTACAGAACCATCTGACAAGGTAGTAATGGTACAGTATCGGGGATAACCCTTAGAGCTCACAAAATTTTTTGCTCTTTTGGATGAATCTAATAGTTTCTGGGAAGGCATACCTAACAGCTCTATCATACAAGCCAGCTGATCCCCTTCGTCTTCTCCTGGTAAGAGAGGATAACCGGTTAAGAGCTCTGCTAGAATACAGCCCAAGCTCCACATATCTATGGGCATCCCATAACGAGCACCAAGGATTACTTCTGGAGCACGGTAAAATCGTGACTGAATATAAGTGTAGACACGCTGATGCTCATAACAGCTAGAGCCAAAATCAATAACTTTAATACCACTCCGACCCTGTTGCTTCAACAGAATGTTCTCTGGTTTAAGGTCACAGTGAATGATTCTGTTTTTGTGCAAAGCATCCAAGCATTGCAAAATCGAATGGGCAAACTTGCGAACTAATGGCAAGCTAAAGCCCTGAAATTTGTTTTTCTTTATGAGCTCATAAAGGTTCATGCTCAGCAACTCAAATGTCATACAGATATGGTTGCGGAATGTGAAGTTTTCCAGCATGTGTATAACGTTCATATTGTTGTCCTTATCCTGTTTCTTTAAGTGCTCCAGAATCCGAATTTCTTCTGCAGCTTGGCGGTGAAAGCGCTTCTCATTTCTCACCATCTTCAGAGCAACGTGCTGATGCATCTTGTGATCATAGGCCTTCACCACTTGTCCAAAACTTCCTTTCCCTATAACCTTCAGGACCTCATATCTGTATGATATATGATCATGGGGTACTTGCACATACGATCCCTGATCATCATCATACCCACCGTTGTTTGGACCACCAATTACACCTTGTCTCTTCTTTCCATTTGGACCCAAAAAATATATTTCAGAGTAACTGAAAATCTCGTGATGCTCAAAGGCTGTTAGCTTTTGCATGTATTGCTTCATGGCTTGCTCTGGTGTCAAAGGAGAGGCTTTCACCTTCCCTGTCCCTTCCGTAGACTTCAAAGAACCGGAACTCCCTTGCCGCCTATGAGCACTGTCCAGTTGTCTGTCTTGGACCACTGGCAATCCTGATTTTGCTACTGTTGTAAGCCCATTGGGTTGTGTCGTCAGAACCGTCCTTTTGTTGCTATTGTCTTCAAACAGCTGCTGAACCTGGATCTGCCCATGGCTGGCAACATGCAGGTGCTCGTTCATTGTGTGCTTATTTCCACCAACCTAAAATACAAAAAAAAAATCTGCAATTAAAAAAAAAGTGTAGTCCTCAAAAAGCACAATACAGGGAGAAATGGACCCATCTTTATTCAAGGCCTTTTGGACCAACTCAACTGATTCCATATTCTCCAAACACAAACTGTGGTCTGATAATCTGCCCTCTGTTCCAGAAGTTGAGCACAAATACCTTCACTTTAGTGCCTGGTGTCCTAATTTTTTAATATATTCTGCTTCACAGCCTTCACATTACTGGCAACCCCAAATTACTCACTACTGGAGACCCTCTAATCAATATAGCCACTCTGATTTGACTCTCAGTAACAAAAATTACTCTGTTCTGTAAAGATACAGGACAAGTAAGGCAATACCATTTCTTGAACTGCTTCTGTGGACACACCAGAACAAACTTTGTAGGGGGGCAATATAATTTTATACTTCAATAATGCTGTGTGCGTGCCATCAAGTCGCAGCCGAATTATGGCAACCCTGGTGGGGTTTTACAAGGCAAGACACATTCAGAAGTGGTTTGACATTGCCTGACTCTGCATAGTGACCCTTCCTTGTTGGTCTCCCATCCCATCCAAATACTGACCAGGGCTGACCATGCATAGCTTCTGAGATATGACAAGATTGGGCTACTTGGACCATCCAAGTCAGGGTAATATCATATATACAGAGTATTATTTGGAGATTTTGGAAGAAAACTGTTTATTAGATTAATTTATTTTATTGACAACATTAATTAAAATGAACCATATACTAACACAGAAAAAACCTTTTAGAACTTCAATCAACCTAAACCCTACCCTGGGAGTGAAACAACTTATCTGTTCTTCTATGAATATTTCTCCCTTTCTTTTATCATGAAAAGCAACTGCTGGTGGCCTCAGGAACAAAAGATAGAGAAACCTTCCATTTGACCTTTAAAGGTCCTCTTCAGCTGCTTTACTATCCCAAAGATGGAAGTTGTGGCTCCTCATATCTCATTTGGAAGAAAGGTAGGGGCTGAGAATTGTGAGGTGACAGGTGGTGAAGTTTAAACAGGCCCTTTCTTGTTCTCCACTGAACAGCTGAAGCAAAAAAAAAAATTCATGAAGCTATACATAGTTCTATCCTTTCTTCTATACAGTTAATTTTTCAAAGAACTTTCACTTTGCTCTCGTTTTCCAGAGTGTCTCTGTCCCCAAAACTGCAAAATACCTGAATGCCTCAAAAAATCTAAAGGTAATTTCACCTTCACTTCATGACTTTGAAGTATTACCTTGTGATTTTTGAACATTGGAAAGCAGAGACTCAGCAAGCTGGAAGGCCTAGATGGTGAAGGGGAAACGTTAGCTTTCCATGATATTTCATTTGACTTTGAAGTAAAATACCACACTAGATAGCAGAGTCAAATGTTGTAAGAGTCATGTGATCCCTCCTTCCTGCCCAATGTTTTAACTGTACTTTTATGTCTGTATGTATTTTAGCTCTAATTTTAATGGTTTTAATGATGGCGAGGTTCCCTGGTTTTAATGGTTTTAAAATGTGATTATATTATGTATATTTTAAATTGTTAGCCACTATGAGAGGGCAGAAAGGCAGGATATAAATTCTGTAAAACAAATGGATAAATAACATGTGTTATCAAAAAGAAAACATCACATTATCATCAGCAATATTCTGCAAGTTAAGTATATAAATATTTGAAGTATACAAATTAGTTGTGAGTGACTCTCCAGTTTATTGTGTGTACCTGGACTGTTTTTTTTTAATTGCGCGTTATCTTCTAGACTAAAAGTGATGAGCATTTTAGACTCATTTACTTAATTAAAACATTTCTATGCCATCTCTCCACCCAGTTCATGGTTCCCAAGACGGCAAATATTAAAACATTTCAAACATTAAAAAGCACTTATATAAACATATATACATAATATAAACATATACAAAAAGGGAGGTGGACTAAGGGAATGTCAACCCTTCTCCCCCCCGCCCCAAGTCTTCATCTGCTAGGAGAAGACAACAGTAATAGGAGGGAGATGAATCTCTTTGGGAAGAGAGTTGCAAAATTTCAGCAACACGATTAAGAAGGCCATTTTTTGGGTGGCCACCTGTCCAACTTCAGAGTATGGGGGCACCCAAACCAGAGCCTCCGAAGATAACCAGAGTGGTTGGGAGTAGGCGGTCCTTCAAGTATGTTGGCCCCAAGCCATATAGGGTTGTAAAGGTCAGCACCTTGAATTGGGCACAGAAACAAATTGGGAGACACTGTATATGGAACAAGACTGAAGTGATACAATCTCTATGACCCACTCCAATCAGCGTTCCGGCAGCATTTTGTACCAACTGTAGTTTCCACACAGTCTTCAATGGTGGTCCTACACAAAATGCATTGCAGTAATCTAATCTACTTGCTACCAGGACATGCACCACAGTGCCAAGATCTTTTCTGCCCAAGAAGGGATGCAGGTAGCTTAGAAGCCAGCTGGGGAAAGGCACCCCTGGCCACCACAGCCATCTGTTTATCCAATGGGAGTCCTGGGTCCAGCACCCCCCCCCCCCAAGTTACAAACCTTGTCTTTTAGGGAGACTGCAACCCCTTCCAGAACAGGGAGCATCCCAGTTTCAGGGTCAGAACATCCCCCACTATTAGAACCTCTGTTTTGTTGGGATTACATTTCAATTCCCATTGATAGTAATGGGACTTGAATGTATTATTATACCTTTATTACGACTGCTTGTACATGAAACACAGATCCTAAAACACACTCAGATCTTTGACAACATTTATTATTGCAATGGGGTGAGTGGATAAGACAATTTCCTGAAAACTCTTTTTGGCTAGAAAGTTATAACTGGGTTAGAATGAGTCTAAGTCAAAAAGATTTTTTAAAAACTTGAAACAACAGCAGTTTATTATAACAACATTTCTAACAGTCAAAATAGCCCCAGCTGCACATACTTAAATATGTAGATGAGGCAGACACAAAACAGGTATTTATACAAACCTGGGGGTGGGGGAGACCCATGACTGCAGAAAAACTCTAAAGGTAAAAGGGAGGTTACCAAAAAAAACCCCCAAAAACCAAACAGAAGATTTTTCTGCACAAGCACACACAACTGTTTTCCAGATGCAGAGAGTGCATGAAGAGGAGGAGGACAGGGGAGAAGGAGCAAAAGCCTTTGCGCCCCCTCAGCCCTTGAGGTGGTGAAACAGGAGAGGGGTAGGAGAGGAGGTACAGGATCTGCCAGCTCTACCTAATGTTGAGGTGACAATACTCCCTTGTCAATAAACTGTCTATACCTAGCCCATTCTTTGGTTCATACATACTTTGATTTAGGCTTCTTGCCTAGTTAGAAGCAGTTAGAAGTTAATTAGAAGTAAAAGGAAGCTTTCTCCAGGAAACTGCAGCCAGGATGGCACTGCAAGTTCCCAGGTAGATAAGAGGAGGAATGGTGCCATAGATCCAGGATCAGAGAAGCTCTCAAGCCAGAATGTCGAAAGGAGTATTGCACTTGCATTCTCATTAATGCATGGCATTCTGGGGGTGGAGTGATTAGTCCCCCACCTGTGAAGACAGGCTAGCTGCAGAAGTCTAGCTGGTCACGTCACACTGCTGTAGCCTTAAAGCTTGAATCTTCATTCTAGCTTTTGTTCTTCTTCGAGAAATATCCTCCCTAAGGATCAAGATCCTGGCTAAGGGGTCGGACTTCTGCTTCTGAATGCTATGGCTGCGGGTGGAAGCCATCTTGTCTTTGTTCTTGGACTTGAGACCTTGAAGCTCTGTCTGGACTTTTGAGACTTAACTGAAAGGTAACATCTGCTTTAGGACTGAAAGCCTTACAGTGGTTGCTAGCTTAGCTAATTAGCCTATTTTCCTGTTTTGCACACTTCTAGAATTTGCATTTACATGCACTTCTTTTAATAAATTTTATTAATTATACTTGTGTGGAGTTATTTGGGTTTGCAATGCTTCAGTCTGAATCCAGCACCTTGGTCAATTTGCCATAGCTACCCAAGTAATTGTTTTCTGGACTCAGCTTGTAAAGTGAGTCCCACCTTGTAGGGCTAACTTCTGTTTTGCTTAAACTGTGCAGGACTTAGGATTTCCCTCTGGGTCTCAAGTTGAGGGTTAGTCAAAGATGCTGGTGATGGCATCATTACTCTGGAAAGTGAGGACTCATTTCCCAGTTTTTGAACTTTTGTTTCTGATCTCCATATGAAGCACCACTTTGTGGAAACAGGAGACATTTTTCTACCTTCCCCCTCAAGTTGTAAAACTGGAGGTGGCCAGGAGGTATGTAGGACCCTCTGGCCCTCTTCACTGGCAAGGTGGCAACACGTGGGATGGGTGGGAGAGGAGGAGGCAGTGTGGGACCTCTCCAGCTGTCCCTGCTGCTAAAGCAGCAGCACTCCTCCTCCTCCTCCCAGGTCCTACTGAGGCATGTGAGGAAAGGGGTGCAGGGGTTCTCGCTGCACCCCCTACATACTGCCAAGGCAGCAGTGCTGGAAGTGGGCAGGGAGAAGAGGAGCAAGAAGCCCAAGCTGCTGTGGGAGCAGTCCAGTTAGTAGAGGGGGATGGGATCCCCCCCCCAAGTCATGCAGTCGTCACTTGCCTATTTATGTTATTGTTTTCTGTGTCTCTGGAAAACACCCTTAAATTGATGTTAAGCAGCCGCTATCTGGTTTAGATTTGTTGCAAACCTGCCATCCTACTTTTTGGGGATAATGTAAGAGTGACATGCAGAGGAATCAGCACCTGAAAAATGTGCCAGCGCTCGTTTTCAGTTGTTTCTGAGGTAAGTATGTAGAAGAACAGCCTGTCAGTCTCCGGACATATATTTTATACATCAAGATGCTACATCTCTGCCTCTTGCTACTTCTATCAGATTATTTATAAGACATAAAAAATATAGGTGGCAATTGCTTCCTTTTTTTTTACTACTGTTTGGTACAAAACAACAGAAGATATTATTCAAATATATTTATGCTAGTTTTAGCTAACTGGAGAAGCAGAGATTGTTTTCCAGGCATAGCTGTCACTTTTTTACCAACATCAGTTCAGTGATTTTGACAAGCTTCATATCAGAAAAAAACTGGAAGGTAGAGCTTTTTCTGGTACAGAACTGCAGTGATGGTAAACAGTGTAGTATAGTACTTAATATGTCGAATTAGGAGGACCAAGTCCATGGTCCTAATTGTAAGACCTGGGCCTAGTCATGATCTCTCAGCCTAACCTACCTCACATGGTTGTTGAGACGATAAAATGGAGATAGCAGACCCACACAGCTCCTTGGAGGATGGGTCAGTTAATGGCGTAATGGTTCTAGGCAGAATGATTCATACATCTGCTCTCCAGAGGAGATAAACAAAGAAATAAATAACAAATGAGATAAATTCATATACCACCACAGTGAACCAGAATGTGAGCACAGAAAATGGGCCACACAATGATGCCACCAAAACAGAAAAGTACAGGTACAGTATTTTAATCACCATTTCACCAATAAATATCAATTGAAAGGCGGGTTAAAGTACTTTCTTTCCAATGTCTAGTTCACACATTTGGCTGCACCATCAAACTTCCTATAAATATACCTCTGGATGAAGTAGACTGTAAATTGTGCGTTGTACATGAATTTACTGAAACAGAAATATATCATACTTGTTTTTTATTTTATTTATTTTATTGGATTTATATCCTGCCCTCCCCGCAAATGGGCTCAGAGGTTACATACGAACACGTGTTCACATAGGCAGCCCGTAGTTTGCATCAGAACTAGTTTGATTGGGGTTAGGCAAAGCAGCACCATAAAGGAAACTGCTATTAGGGAGGGAAAAGGATGGAACACTTTGTCTTTTCATTCCACTTTAGTCACACATCTCTCTGAGAAGTCTTCTTGAACCAAACCCTGTGTAAGCCCCTTAGAAACCCCTCACCTGACCGACACAGTCTACATAGAAACAACTGAGTTGAAAACTAGGATAGGCCAAGATTAAAGAACTATACACCTACTGAGGAACTACACAGAAAAGAGGAAGCCTGAGATCAGGGCCGGCGTGCCCATTGAGGCCAGGTAGGCGGTTGCCTCACGGCGCGGGGTGCCAGAGGGGGCACCAGAGGCGGCACTGGGGGTGGGAGCGCGCGCGCCACGGAGCTGCAGCCTCCCAGCCCTCCCACCCTGCGCTGCCACTGCTGCCAGCACATGCCCCCGGCCGGGCACAACAGCCGCGGGCAGGCGTCTGGGGCAGTGCAGGGCAACCGAGCAGGAGAGCTGGGAGGCCACCCACACAACGTCCCAGCCGCCCGCCACAGCAATCGGGCCGGCTCTCACGCATACGCCTGTGATGACATCACATGTGACATCATCACGCAGGCTGGTGTGCGCACGCACGCGCGTGCGTGCCCAACCTGCCAGCTGGCCGCGAGCACCAAAAACCCTGGCGCCGCTCCTGCCTGAGATCTATCACCCTGGGCACATTTTTTTGAAAACAGATCCTTTCTTATGTCAGACATGAACTCTCTAACTATCATAGCCCATGTAATACTACAATTCCTTTAAATATCTGAACACTTCCCTAGTATCTGTAATTTGCACGTTTCTAGCCACAAATAGTGACATAGGTGGGGGCAGGGTGCACATGCCAGTGATGTGCACAGAACGCTAGGAGCACTGAATTCTAGCTGTTGGTATATACACAGAGGTAGTCATCTGAACATTTTTTAACTGATTTCAGCTAGCTGCTTATCCAATGGGGCTTTCTGAGAGCCAAGCTACAAGTGACGCCTGACACAGGTTGGACACTTGTCAGCTTCCCTCAAGTTTTGATGGGAAATGTAGGCATCCTGGTCTTGCAGCTGTAATGGAGAGCCAAGCTGTAAAACCAGGACGCCTATGTTTCCCATCAAAACTTAAGGGAAGCTGACAAGTGTCCAACCTGTGTAAGGCATCACTTGTAGCTTGGATCTGAAAGTTATCATCAGGTGTGCTAGTTGTAAGTCACAGTCATAAGAACAAAAAAAAGCCCTGCTGGATCAGACCCGTTTCCCACCTAGTCCAGCATCCTGTCCACACAGCGGCCAACTAGTCAATATGCCCAGAGCCATATGTACCTTGTCCTTTGGCACATACCAACTCCCTGAGTGGTATCACTAGACAAAAGTCAGTGTGAGCAGAGGCTGAGGGCAAGTCCCAAAGGCCAGCCCAAAACAGATAGTCCTATGAAAAATATAATATAGTAATTAATTGCATACAACAGCTTCATTGTGTTTCATCTTGGATATATATTAAAGAAATTTAATTAGCCTACCATTGCTATAACAGATGCTGTTATAAGACAGGTAAATACTAGTATAACTGCAGGTATTATACGCAAAGCAATTAAGTGGTTTCCTAACTCAGTCCATGAAAAATTAAACCTCATGATATATAAGATACCATGACCAGAGACTGACATACATTCAGGCATATAATGATCTGAGTGCCCATGAGCAACTGCCATAAGGTGCTTGAGGGTATGGAGCCCTCTGTTCTCCCTGGTTGAGGCAACTCCATATGAGAACTTCCCCAATTACTTCTCCCACTTCCACCTGCAGAAAGATGAGCCTGCCTCTTGCACGCCATACTGCTGACCCAGTTATTCTGAAGCCCAAATGGGGGGCTGCCTCTGTGGCTGGACATGTGATGCAACTTGGGGTGGGGGAGTCATTATAATCATCATCATCTACAGACATGTCCCTGGACAGAGCCAGCCTGGAAGGTTCTATGGCTGGGAACCATCAGAGCTTCCTTTGCTTCAGCATCAATTCGGAGCTGAATGAATGAACCAACCAGGGAAGCTCCTTCTCTGCCTCCACTTCCTATGTCAGCCATGATATCATGTACAGCAATAGAAGGGAGACTTTGTTGTACTCCTATTTAAGGTGGTTTGGATGTTCCATTTTTTATATTTTCCCCTGTGTGTCTGTGACCACGTGGATCAACCTCAATCATGGGGATGGTGGCCCAATGAAGTTCTTGTGCTATCTTGCTTCTCTACCTTTCACACATGCTTTCAATCTATTTTCAATGCACTTTGCAACTGGATTTTACTGTGTGAAATGGGAAAATCCACTTGCAAACCATCACGGAAGTGCATTGAAAGTGGACTGAAAGTGCATTATTCAGCATGTGTGAAAGCAGCAAGTTGCTCATTAAACCCCAATTGTGCAAGTGCTACTGAAGAGCCGCTCAGTGCCTGTGGAAACTGGGTAGAAATAATGTCAACAGGGATATGTCCCAAATCTTGATCTGAGACTGGAACTTGTGTGTTGCTTCAGAAGCAGCAGCTGGGACAGGAGTCTTTTGCTTTTTAAATCAATTCAATCCAAATACCTTTAATGGCATACATGCTTTTTAAATCAAGCAGACAAAGTATCTACTTTGTTAAATGACTTGGAAATGTTTGTATCCAGTCAGAGAAAAGGTGGTGGGTTACTGCCAGATGTTCCAGATACTGGTTTGATGTAAATGGCCAGTTAATTGCTTTTTATTTATTTTAGAGTTCCATCTCTTTTGGCAGCTTTGACTACTTATTTACTATCTACATAGGGTAGTTTATATTGTTATCTTGTTATAGCTTTGGATGGGAACAGGGGTCATTTTGTAGAAAAAGAGCTGCAGGAATGTATTAGCACACCTCATTAGCATAACTCATTAGCATATGCCACCACCACCACCCCCGACACCACCAGAAGTGTGTCATTAGCATGACTGATTTGCATATGCCACACCCCCTGGCCTCACCTATCCTGGCTGTTTTGGACCCAATCCTGGCCATTCAGGGCCAAAACTGGGCCCAAAATGGCAAAAAGGGGCCCACAGTGGTCAGAACTGGGCTGTCGCTGAGCAGGAGAGTGATCCACCACCCGTAAGAGGCCCGATCCTGGCTGTTTTAGGCCCAATCCTGGCCATTTTGGGCCCCAGAAAAGCCAAAAATCACCTGACATGTGACCTCTTTGGAGAACTACCAGAACTGCATTTCTGCATGTTCCCCCTCAAAATGAGCCCTAGATATGAATATACCATACAATGAGTGCAGCCCATCGTGTCCAATCACCATGATGAGATGATCATTGCTGCAATAAAAAGTCTTGTTTAAAACTGAAAGTTTAATTGTGACATGATGCAAATTGGAATGCTGAGATGGTTACACTCAGAGCAACTGTTTCTATTTCACACTGGTTTACTGATCTCTTGTACCAGTTTTGAGTGTACGTTCCTTTTAGGGTTTGCTCAGCTTTGTACTGAAATTACTGCAATTAGCCACAAATTTAGGAGTGACCTATTCTGACATTAATTCAATCCAATATTCCATATGTGCATTCACAACAATGCAAAGTGCATATATACAAGATGGGGATGGAAAATAGCAGGTTAGTTCCTATAATCCCTCTAGCTATCCCCAGAGTTTTCCCAAACAGGATAAGATTAACAAGACTGTTATATCTATATCTATTCTCTCTCTCTCTCTCTCCATATCCTAACGTGTCAATTTCATTCCACTGCCACTGGTATGCCTGGAAATAAGCAGAGAAAAGCACTGAAGTAATTCATAGATAGGGAAGAAGCTGAGACACTATTTCCTTTGTTAATTCTCCAAAACCAAGATGCTCTGAAAAACTGTTGCAAAAGAGATCATCTCCCTTTTTCAGCAAACATGACGAAAAAGAGGGAAGTTAATCATACACTCATCGGCAACATGCTTAGTCAACAGCCACTGGCATATCACAGAAGCCTTTAAGTGGATCACCACCTGCCAGAAGCGGGTCTGTAGCCTGGATAAATGTAGTTTCACTTCTTAGTTAGAAGCTAAAACTGGGCCAAATCACAGACAAAACTGCAATTGGTCTATGTATGCCTTAAATAATTTGGAAACTACTGCCACAAATGCTGTCATGCACTGCGCCATTTCCTATCTGAATGTAAGATACAAAAATAAATTTTTCAATTGAATCAGCAGATTTCAGGGGGAAGGCTCAATTCTTACAAACTGGGCCTCCAGCATGGATGATGAGGTCTACAGAACAGACATCTACAAACTCCTCATCTTGATTCGTCTACAGAGGAGACCAAGAACCTCTGCCATAGAATCACTTATTGCAGATGATTCTGGGGTATGTTCTAAAGTGTACACTTAGTTGACACAGGGATCTAGCCAGGCTGTTTGGACCTTGCTACTTCTTGAGTGAATGGAATGTCAGTCAATACTGACAATGCCAGTTACAGTAGGTGTGCTGGGCTTAGGAAGCTGTACTTAGGACACAACTTAGCCTTGATAAGCCTTTAAAGAGTGTGGAACACAGCTTCAAAGTAGCACAAGAGGGCTCATGCAAGGGGCTTTTCTGTTTTCTTTGTACTCCCTTGCATCCCACAATATGCCCCTCCTGAAGACTGTGTGAGCTGCTGGAGCAGTATTTTGAGTCACTCAGGGAGAAAAAAAAACAAGCAACTGTCCCTCCATGATGCATGTATGGAAGCACCTTCAGCTCTATCACAATGGGGACGGGATCCAAACTAACACTAATTTATTAGAAAGACTGTACATTTCTCTGCCCTGACCTGTGTAGCCCAATCTCATCAGATCTCAGAAGATAAGCAAGGTTGGCCCTGGTTAGTAGTTGGATAGGAAGCCTTCGAAGAAAACCTGCATTGCAGAGGCAGGCAAGGGCAAACCACCTCTGTACGTCTCTTGCCTTGAAAACCCCAGCAGGGGTTGCCGTAAGTCAGCTATGACTTGATGGAGTTTTCCATCACCAATATTCTAAATCTAGGTTTGCGCAGTTTATAATGTCAAGAAGAGCCTTTACAATTTAAATTTAATATAGCAAATGGATCTGAGCAACAAAGAAAGTGTAAATGAAATGCCTGTCTGATGCATAACACTTTCCTGCTAATGATAAATCTAATAATCCCATCAAAATTCCTCTCTCCAAACTTGTACCAATACACTTGTAACTAAATCACTTTACACTTCTGTGAAGCTTATTTCAGTGTTCCACTGTTTACACACTAGCTGACACCCCTCCCACACAAAGCCTCTAAAATTTAAAAGAACAAGATTTCAATATATTTTATATAGTGTTTTAGAAATTCCTTAACAGTCACACTATCATTATGGGAAACTTCATGTACTGCAAGCACATTTCAAAAATTTGGAAATGTGCATAGAAGGAAGTTGGGGGGGGGGGACTGCTTATAACAAAGAACGTCAACCCATTATAATACTCTACACTGCTTTGTAAAGACTGAAACATGATTAATTACAGATGTTTGTTATCTTTATAGACCATCATGTCTGAAAATAATCAACATTCCACTTTAATATTTTTAAATTAAATTTTCCAGAGAAAATATCAGAGATCACAGAATTATAATGAATTGCTCCCTACTTTAAAAAATGCAGTCCCAGGTATTTCATTCTACTAAATCTCCTAAGGAAAACAGATAAGCTGTATTCACTTACTATATGACATCGCCACAATTACTCATGCTCTAGTAACATCCAGTTTGGTTTACTGCAATTTGAAATCCATTTGGTAACTGTGTGTAGAATACAGCAGTCACATTGCTAACTAGTATTCACTGTGCCAGTTCTTTATAACTTGCACGTTTTCCAATTTGTTTCCAGACACAATTCAGGTCTGGATTTACCCATTACCCTGTAACAGGGTAATCCTAAGGGCATTTTCCTGGAAATAAGCCCATTTAGTAAATGTCAGTAAGATTCTGAGTAGAACATTAGGATGGCACTGATAATGGTCTAGGATCTGGGTAACAAACAATGCAATCCTATGAACAGTGTCTACAATCCAAGTTCACTGAAGTCACATAGGATTGCGCTGTACGGGATAAACTTGTGTGCCAATTTAGATCTTCAGCAATTTAGATCTTCTAACACTAACCCCCACTATCTGAATTCAGAGGTTAAACAAGTGACCACTACAAAGAGGACCATTTATCTCCTAAGACACAATCATCTGGTAACTATATTGTTATTTTTAGGCATACTAAAACTATAATCATATGCATACTTCAAAGAAAGCACAGTTCAACACAGAATGATTTCTGAGTAAATGTGCATAGCATTACACTGCACATCAGTCCAGTTTTCCTAAGCTTTCAGTGATATTTATGATCTCAGTTGTAATTGTTTTTTCACATTTTGTTATATTATTGATATTTGAGACGATTCGTATAGATATTATAAGCTGCCTTGAAGACTCCTTATGTGGAAAGTGGATAGCCGTTTCTTAAATAAAATATAGGTGTTTCTCCATTAATGATGGCATCAAAACACCCAGCATAATTTCAGTATAACATTTTGCATCAGCAAGAAAACAATTCTCAGTTAATCTACATAAACACATATATGTAAAAAAAAAATTCCAATACTTTATTACTGTTGAATCCTCAGAGAGTTCATTTTTATAGGAACTGTTTATCAGTGATTACTCACAATCCATTTAAAAATTATATGCACGTACACTCTGGAATCAAGTCATATGACAACCTACTAAAGAAAAATGGTTGTCCAGACAAGACTATACTACAAAGCAGAATCCGTATCTCAGTTGATAAGGAAGAAACAGTCTGAGAAAGCAACAGTCTAGAAGATCCTCTCCTTTCTAGGACAGTTCAAGACAGCTGGTGGCAGCTGCACTGCTCATCATAGCAGAGCATGTGAGGTATCAAGTGAAGCATGCCACTATTTATTGAATTCATTATAGCTGTAATCTGTATACATGCAGGCAGTGATATCGGCAAGGGCATAAATAGAAGTGAGTGGAAAAAAACTGTTTTTATACCATGCTATTTCTCTACCACACCCTTCCTCCTGGAGCTCAGAGTGGCACTCTGTATTTCCCCCTCTTCATTTCATCATCAGAGCAACCCCATATTATTTAATTATTCATTCAAAGCAAATAAATACAATTTAGATATTTATACCCTGCTTTTCTCCTCAATGGGTAGCGTGGAGATTTGAACCCAAGTCATCCTAGTCCAGGAAGCCATCTGCTACACCACACTGGCTCTCTGCACATGGAAATAATGGTGAAAAGTAAGCAAATCTTTCTCCTTATTTCCTACTTATCCATTTTTCACATCTTTAATGATTCTATCATCCTTTTAAATAGGTTATTCAGTGAAGTTTTCCCCATATTTTATGAAGCTTTTCTTTTTCAGAACTACCCTATTGTAACTGAAATGTTTTTGTTGTATATGCTGAGAGGAACTGCATGGTGTTTTACAAACCCAAAAACAAAGCCTCTAACCTGAACACCTTATCATAAAATGAAATGCAAGAGTATATGGAAAATGTCCTAGGCTATGGTCTGTTGGTTTACTTTCAGCATAAGTTTCATCCACTTCTAGGACGAAATATTCTAGAAATTACAACTGATTATATAGATAGAAGGGGAGGGGTCGATTGGTTTTATTTATTTAAGATTTGTAAAGGCAACTTCCCTTGAAAAAGAAAATAAACTGGGAATAAAAGATACTGTTTTATACTACAAGATGCAGTTGTCTGCCCCAGAACTAAGGTCTTAAGATAGTTAGTGCTCATACATGTAGAATATAGAACATTTTCTGATGGTTCACAGAGAGCAGAAAATTGAAATAACTATAAAATTACACTGCACACTATAATGAGTGACTAACACATTACACCTTTCCTCAACCCTGTTGAAAGGGCCAATGAATTGACAATAAATGATCCTAGGTATGCAAGTCAGCTTTGTTTTCATAAAGTAACTACAGATATCAAGTGATAATGTGGCTTCTACTGTCATCACCAGAGCTTGTTCATCACAGGCAAGTAGCATCTGACAATGAGCATGAAATCCTTCAAATTATATGTATCAAAACCAGTTGGCAGGCATGTGATGCAACCAAGTTGCTGAAGATGAACATACTACTACTATAATAAATAAATAATCAGGGGGGAAACATGACCTCTTTGAGAGTATCAGAAATAGGGAAATCTGTCCAAACCCAAATGATCTATTAGTCAATTGTGACTGTGTGTTTTTTTCCACATCCCTCTCCTGATGCATTCCTACCCAGTAACATAACCAAGACAGAAGGATTGGCTGTCATAATGAAGGCAACTAGTATAAGATGAAACTAGGACATACTGCTTGCATGAAACTAGAACATAAACTATCACAAAAACAAAACACATTCTTGAGTATGATGTTGATGATTGCTTGTAGCACAAAAATTGTTCATGACATCTCTACTGATAATATTTTTTTGGAACTCAGGCCATAGCTTGTTGGAAAGCCAGTTTTCAGATCTTGCTTGCCCTTAGCAATGGAGGTGCCATTTATCAGCCAGAGACTCCCAACACCCTTACAAGTAACTTAACTTTCTTACCAGAACTGATATATCACTGCAATCCCCCAATTCTCTCATTGACATAATGATCTCTGTGCAAGACTGCCATACCTAACGCTATTACCAATACTTCAATATTGGAATACAACCCAAAACTAATCTTATGGGAACATTCCACGAAACATAGTATTAAAAATCAGCATGCACTTTATAGAACATCAAATGCCACAGTCCTAATGCTTCTTCCTGCAACATGCAAGCTGAGTCTAACTTTACAAACTCTTGCTTTTTTCACAGAGAGAAACCAGGCACACAGCAGAAACAGCATGAAAAATACTGCGTATTGAAAAGTCAACTCAGAAGCGCTTGGCAAGAAAGATAAATTCAGTCCTCTTGCAAACAACGTAAAGCTGAAGTCCTAATTCTTGGTATTAGGTCTCATGAAAATCATGATAAAGCAGGAAGAGTCAAGAAACCACTAAATCTTCCTTAGCCTCTGGTAGTAGAACATGAAAGACTATGCTAAAGTAAAATTTTGTTAATGTTTCAGGTATTCCTAGAGCTATCTCTGGATTCCAGACTCTTGTGGCTATCAGACTTACAATGCAACCCTATGCACACTTAACTGAGAGCAAGCCCCTCTGAATATAGTGGAACTTACAGCTAAGTGAACCTGCACACGGCTGCACTGCTATTGTGGCACAAGTTTCCATGGGGAAACAATTGGTGCACAAATAAATACATTATTCAAGAAACACCACTTCTGACCAACACATACAAATCAGGCTGCAAGTAATCCTCTTAATCTCAATTCTGGAAAAATCCCTGTTACCAAAAAAGCAGCTCATGGAGCCAAAAGGTACAAAAGAACACCCCACTCTTAACAGAGCCCTGTATCTCTGCCTCTGAAGTGAAGAACAGAACAAACGCCATGCAGAGAACAGAGTATGAGGCCTTCCAGGTCTTCCTCATCTGAAGACAAACCAACCATCACCACCTTATTGGTAAGGCAGCCCTCACCCCAGCCACGGTTCACCCCTTAGATGGTCTGAGTGGGATGCAGCCTTCGAGCTTTCTGTCTGGGCTGCAAAACACTGAAATGATCTGAGAGAAGGAGAGGAGCCAGGCATGGAGATCCCCATGAGGACCAGATGCTTTTCTCCATACCATTGCCAGCCACATGACAACAGTAGCACATGGCGCAATTGAGCGAAGCCTTCACGTGGTGGCCATGATTCTTTCTCTGAGAAAGAATCTGAAAGTGGTCAGAATTGCTAAGTGTAGACCTAAAGAAGTGAATCGACTTCCCTTAGGACTGGAGAAAAAATACTGCAAATTACCTGAGGGCAAAACAGAGATTGATTATAAGCAGCACTAAGATTAATGAAAGAAATGCCTCTCAAAGTTTAGTGAAAAAAAGAACAAAACTATAACAGTAGAGTGACGTGGCATTGAATTCACATGCTCTGGTTAAGTGAAATAATCTTTGCTTCAACATAATATATGGATATCAGAGGCAGCTTGGAGAACAAAGAGGAAAGCTGGAAATACACCAGGCAAGAATGTAGAAGCTGTAAGATGGCTATAATTAACCAACATCATCCTTATTTATCAAGATCCTTTAGAATGAGTGCAGTGCCTTATTCTCAACATCCCCTTGGGGATATAACAGACTTAGCTGTGGCTGAAAAGACTTAGCCAAGACAACCTACTAAGTTTGTAGTTACAGTGACCAATCACTGGACTCATAGGAAAGCAATGGCTGGTTTGAGGGAGAATGCCAAAAGGAAAGAATATAGAAAGAATCTGAAGAAAAAAGGCAGTGAGAGCACTTCAAATACATGGAGAAACTCTGATCAATAGACAGTTGCAGCTTCAGTGTAATAGAGAGGGTAGGGAGGGGGTGGAATTAAGCCACACGGTCTAAGCAATCTCCACTCATAACATACAGCAGTACATCTGCTTAGCAACACAGGTTGTCATAAATACAGAGCAGAAGCCAAAGCTTCTTTTAGGACACACAGCACCTTTACCTGTGAGAGCACTTAGGAATCTGATAAATCTCCCATCTCTAGCTACAACTTCCCACAGAGTGTAATTTCCAGGAAATAATTAACAATCCATCTTGTAAATGGGACAGAACTCACACAGAACATACATTACTCATGATATGAAAAAAAATTGCAAAAATATTAGACATATATGAGTTAATTACATGCTACTTTCATACAATGAATATTTGTACCTGGGAGGGAATACTAACAAGATACCGGTTTGTGGAGGACGGGGAATGTCTTTTTATGCAACACTAACCCATCCTCCCCCTTTGCATGGCTGGGACAATTATTATTCTGGTAACACCAATGTAGACTGTATCAAAGATATATCCCCACACACATATATATTCATTCAAACTCCAATTTTGTGGGGTGCTGAACAGAGATGGAAAGAACTCAGGCAACAAAATATTCTAAGGGGAAATTCATATGCTGATACCAAAATGGATAGTCATTACAAAACCAGAGAGATCATTAAAGGAAAATGCAAAGTCTTACTAGTTTGTCCTCCTGTAATGACTGCCAGTGTAACTGAAGGCAGCATATAACCTGATCTTGGAAGCTAAGTAGAGTCAGTACTTGGATAGGGGACCACCAAGGAAGACTCTGCAGAGGAAGGCAATGGCAAATCACCTCTACTTCTTGCTTGCCTTGAAAGTCCCTTGGTGGGTTTGCCACAAGTTGGTTATGGCTTGACAGTATGTATGACAGCCAGCACTTTGGCATTCTCTGCCACCTCCAGAAAAAAGTTATATGGATCTGGGATTTGGGGGGGGGGGGTCTTCACCCAGTTCTACATAAAACACATCCCTTGCTTTCAGTTTGAGTATATACACTATGTACAGTATGATCATGCCAATATGTACAGTTTTGCATGTGAACTATACATCATCCCTCAGAATGCGCAACCACCACACTGCATGTATGTTAAATCTTTGCATGCTAAACTTATTGGTTGCTGAAGCATATAATATCAACACAACAGGTACACGGCAAACCAGCACAATGCTGATTTCCAGATGTAGACAAAAATTCTCCCTTTCAAAA
Source organism: Eublepharis macularius (assembly GCF_028583425.1). Lineage (NCBI taxonomy): Eukaryota > Metazoa > Chordata > Lepidosauria > Squamata > Eublepharidae > Eublepharis > Eublepharis macularius. The sequence continues at coordinate 64,094,129 of NC_072798.1, forward strand.
TAGTCAAGCCATGATTCCTCCAGGATAAAAGATCTGTCACTTGCAGCTGAGTCCTTAGCTCCACCCCCTTTATAAATTAAGCACCGCCCAGAATGATTTTTCAATTCAGTTAACAGCAATATCTTCCACAACTTTTAAAAAATGAACATCAAAATGCAATAGCTATTTCAAAAAAATATATAAGATCTGTATTTTCTTGTGCACACACATAGCTGTTTGATGCTCAAACAAAAACCATACAAAAGGGTTAAAAATGTTACTACACTATCTCTGTCCACTCAGCCATACTTTCAGGGCTCTTTCCCCACTTTCCAAAAACAGGTAATCATGGTTGGGAAGTTCCATTCCTAGCAGATTGCCAGAACAGGAAAATAATGTGAGAAACCACAGCCCTGGAAATAATGCCATCAGGTAACACCTGTTTCCTTGGCTAAATTGTGTTTACAGTCTCTTACCCACGTACTGTCCCTGAATATAGATGTCATTATTTCATTGGAAATGGGCCATCAGTCTTAGCTGGCCTAACAACTAAGAGGGCAGACCCAATTTCTCAGTCAGAGAACGGCCACCCTTTAATCACAAAGTGACTAACCTCATTTTCAAAACTATTTCTTTCCCAGTAACATGCAAGGAACCACATTGCCTGGTCTGCACTCAAGTGTGAAGGGTCTTTGTAAAGGCTTGCATTACCAAAGTCTACTGTGGATTCTCAACAGAACTGCACGAAGCTATCCTCCATGTGTCAGCCTTCCAGGATGTTTCTTTATTCCTCCCCCCCCCCGTTTAAATCCATAAAGCACATTAAACCAGCCCTGCAGATAAGTGCAAACTTTTGCTAACACCACCAGCATCTATCTATGTGTCACAGAGCAACTTGAGCAGCAGTTTCAAGTCAACTACTTCCCCCGGAGGATTTGTTGTTCACCCTGGGAAAGTGGTTACCTGCAAAATGGCCTTTCTAAAACTACACTGAGATCACTCACAGCACAGGTAACCTGACTCTTCTTTTGCTCTTCTTCTGCCTCCACCCAAAGTCTCCCACCTATCTCTGCCAGATCTAACACTTGCAGATCCCCAAGTGAGTCCCCTAGTTGCCGTCTGATTCCGCTCCTCCTTCCCCATTTCATCAGGTTACCTGTTGAAACCAGACTGGTAACAGGACCAAGACGTGTTGAGACATGCTGTGTATAATTAATAAGGTTCCTCCATACTCAGCCGGTGTCCTTTGCTGGCTCATTCACAGATCCCACTCAGACAGGCTGGCTGGCAGCCTGACTGTACCTAGCACATTTCCTGCTATTAATACCTTGGAGAGGAGGAGCAGTCCGTGTGGGGGGCCTTCTGGGAGGCTGGGGTATTATTTTGAGAATGGAGAGGATGGGGGGGGGCGCGATGTAGGGGTCAGGGCTGGCCGGCACCGCATCCCACCCCCGGCTCATTCTTACCGTGTGGGCGGCGCTGCTGGACTTGAGCGGCGGCAAAACGAGCGGGGACGGTGGGCCGGTGCCAGCGCCTGTCCGCGAGGCCCCCCCGGCTCCAATCCCCGGGGAAGGCTGCAACTGTCGAGCACTTTCACCTCCCCTGCTGCCTGCGGAGGAAGGGAGAAGCGACCGGTTGAGAGCCCCGGAGAGCCGAGCGGGATCGAGCAGGCTCCGGCTCAAGTGCAGAGAAAAGTGGTTCACGAAATGGAAAAGGGAGACCAAGTAGCCCTCTCCCCAGCGCCCCTCCTCTTCTTCCTCCGGCTGCCATCGCAATATTGTTTGAGGGATCATCGGGCGCTTATCACAAGCGTGGCCCCGGCAAGCGGAGAGAAGCCTGAGTCTCTAGCTGCCTAATAAAAGCGATGGCCGCACTTGTTAACCCGGCTAAACCTTTCATCCGTGATTAACCCACAACCATTAGGAGCACAAGCGGGAGACCAAACTGGATTTGCGTGGCACGCCTCCCCCCTCCCCCGCTTGGGCCGTCTGCCAAGTCGAAAGGGGAGGGGGGATGATCGCATCCAATCCATTTTCCCGATCACTCGCCTCTGCCTCTAGGGAACCAGATCACCCCCAGCCCCATCCACGGGAGGGGGAGAGCGAAGGAGCCGTCTCGGCCCCCGCAGCGCCTAACCCTGGGCGAGCCTTTCCCGGGAGTGTCCCCTTCTTGCCAGTCACCCAGAACTGCAGGTTCGATGCCGGTGACGGCGAAGCCGAAGCCAGAGCCCGGCAGAGTTTCATTGTCCAGCCTTTAAGCAAAAGGCATCGCTTTGGGAAGGGCAGCCGGACGAGGGAGAGGCCCCCAGCCCCCACCCCATGCCAGGGTTCCCTCTGCCCGCAGCTTCTGGCTCCCAGCGGGCGCTTAAGGGCAAGTGGGGAAGAGGCTCTGCTCGCGCTCCGCTGCAAGCCGCCTCGCCTCGCCTCGCCTTCCCTTCCTCCTTACCAGCCGGGCCAGAAGCGGCGGCGGCGGCGGCGGCGGCCCCTCCGGCTCCAGCGGCCCCGGCAGACGGTTTCCTGGTGGTTAACATGGCCGCTGGAAGGGAGGGAGAGGGGAATGCATCTCAGGGCGCCTCCCGAGCTTCGCCTCCTCCGCTTCACCGGTCCGGCCTCTCCGAGCGCTGGCGCCCGCCGTCGTCGTCCTCTTGCCCACAGCAGCGCCCAGCCGCGCTCCCCGCGGCGGCATCCGTTCCCTCCAAGCCCGGGCCCGCCGGGCGGCAGCCGCCCCCTGCCCCCCGCCCCAGCCTCTTCCTCTCGTCCTCGGCTTCCTTCTCCAGCGGTGAGAGAGGCGGCGGCGGCGGCGGCGGCAGCAGCAAGAGCGCCGCCGCCGCGCCCCGGCCTAAGAGCATCCCCCCGCCACTTTCCAGGCTCCTCGAGTCCCTCGCGCTCGGGAACGGCGGCGGCCGGGCGAGAAGAGCCCTCCTCCTCCTCCTCCTCTGAGCGACGGGAACAAACAGCTAGGGCAATCCCCGCCCCTCCCTCCCTCCCTCCCTCTGCCACTGCCTCCTCCTCTCTGCCCTCCCTTCTAACGCCACCGCGCAAGCCTTTCCCGCCGCCTCCGCGCGCCCGCGGCACTTTCACTTTCAAAACGCCCCAAGGCCGGGCGCGCGGCGCTTCCCAAAGGCCGAGCCGAGCGCGAGCTTTCTCCCTGCGCAGGGGCAGCCCCGCAGGCTGCGGTCCTTCCCTCCCTCCCTCCCGCGGGGCTGCAGCTGCCCTCAGCTTGGCTGCTGAGGCGAAGTGACCTCCCCCTCCTCCCATGCTTGTCTCTGGGAAGGGCGGAGGGGAAGAGCGAGAGGCGCAGCCATGGCTGAGGCTGCCCTCCCCCACCTTCCCGGCCACAGATGGCAGGCTGGACAGCCCCCCACCCCTTCATATTTGCCACACACATTGGCCACCCCTTGCCTACGCTCGACACTTCTATCTCACAAACGCATCCTCTTGTCACCTGCAGTCCTACACTCTCCACCTGTGCTCAGCAGGAAACACAGGCGCCCCCCCCCCTCCCTTTTCTCAACCGCCTCCACCTTTTAAGGACCGGGAACGATCCTCCTTTGGAGAGGAGTGCCTTTGTGAGAAGAGAACGTGGAGACAGGACACAAAAGAAGGAAGGTGGTGGGAAGAAAGGGGAAATCGGACAAGGAAGAAGAGGTGTGAAAAAGGTGAAGGAGAGAAAAGGTGTCATTCCCACAAAGGCCTCTAGAAAGTGGAGCTAAGGAGAGGAAAGTGTGGGAAGAACCTGCTTTAACAGAAGGCACAAGAAGGAAAGAAGTTTTTGAAGAGGTGTCTTTTATTGTAAAGAAAATATGTTTTGTGTCATACAGCATGACAGATTCCTCAGCAACAAGTAGGATGCTAAGTGCATTGACACAACGGGGAAGTCGTGGGAGTGAAACTTCCGAAATCTGACACATAGGATATGTCATAAATTATCCACATTCTTGGGTTTTTTTAAAAAAACCTGATAAGGTGGCAGACAATCTTCTGCTGCTGCCTCTGTGGGGAAAGGAAGATCCTCTGATGCCAATTTGAAAATGTTTCCTTTACCCACCATCCTTCTCTTTGTCCTATTGGTCTGAGATGTAACAATACAAAGAAACCATCCTCATAGTCTTTCTCTTTTATCTACGATTATTAAACCTGCTGCTATTACTTTACTTTGTCACATGTCACACAGACACACACCATCCTCAAGGATCTAGAAGGGAATATCATGGCTACCAAGAGCCACCAGGGCATACTTTCACACTAGTCAAACCCAAATATATAAAAGCCAAGTTCCATGCCCCCCTCCCAGTGACCAGTTTCCCACCCACCCACCCCAGAATTTTGTACCGTGGTGGTCCAGTGAGAATATATAGAGAGGAATTTTCATTCTGGTCTCTGCCATGCAGAATTCAGCCTGTAATAAAGGCATAGATGGAAAAATTACAAGTTGTCATTCCTACTTGGTCAATAGTACTTTCTTAAAGTGAGAGTGTTAACATGCAAATGGGTTTTTTAATCATTTCCACAAGATCTGATAATTTCTCCTGTGGAAATAAAAGTAAAAGCAGTGAAACTATTCTAAGGACACTCAAAATGATAAACACTGTGGGAATACAGATGTGTGGCAGAGTGGTCAGTTGAGACACAGGATTACTGTTAATGGAGCGGGTGATGAGTATGTGTGGGTTAAGAATTTGGGTAAAAAAAGCAGCTGTCTTATTCTCAATCCAGATTATGATGATAGATGTAAGGGAAGCCCTTGAAGGAATGGCCAGTAGTTCCGGCTTTATCTGTTTTCACTAGAGGGGAAAGCTTGGTAATGCAGAGTTCAGGCAACAAGGTATTAAGACTGCTTCAGATGTTTGTATTCAGCATAGCTGTAGGGGACTGAGCTAGATTTTGGTGTCCAGTTTCAAACTTGATATTCCAGAGGTTTTGATGCGCTTGGATGTCTATAGCCTTCCTGTAAATGATCAGAATCTCACTTCCCTTTCACCACAGAATTACTTCACGTATTAGGAGTTCCACATAATGATAGCTACAGCTTGACAACTTCTAAAGCGGGTCCCTAAGTGGGATTCTTTTGAGAGCGTATCCCCTCATCAGTGACAGGACTGCAAAATCCTGCCCACATGGATCATTCTTAGCTGTGTCCTGAGTGTCTCATTGCTAAAAACATTGATGCTTCATTAGCATCAGCACAGTTTTGAGAAGCGCTGGAACATTAACAAATTCTGTTTAATAGTAAATGTTCATAATCTGAGAAGTTCATTTTCGAGAAGGAAGAAGACCAACATTATTTGAATGACAACCACTGAATGACACCACCATCAACCTTTCGTAACTTATCTTTCCACAAATGTTTCCCAGACAAAATGATAGCTGGGTAATAAAGTGGATCAGTCAAATAATCAAACAGTAATGTCACTATACAAATAATCTAATTATATTACATTAAAGCTTAAAACAACTTTACAGGGTATAAAAATGGCAGAGGGAATAGAGTGATGAAATAAAACAATTTGTGTAATTCATCACTAATGATATCCTGGATGCCCAATAGGCACCCATGCCACTTATGCAAACTCAGTTGAAATAGTTCTCTCAAACATAATGGACACACATGATGAATTACATTTTTCCAGCCACAAAATATTGCTAGGAAAAAGCTCCTCTATATCTAAGTAGCTGCACTACCTTGATGAAGAATATTTGAATTCCCTACAATAGCCAAGTGATGACTCTCATAAAACAAAAATAATATATATATTCCAAATGGGAGTTCACTGCACATGTAAGATATGCATTCTTACATGGAATACTAAAGCTGTGATTCTAACAGTGCAATCCTAAGAAGAGTTAAGCTAGTCTACACGCATTGATTTCAGTGGGCTTAGACGAGTAACTGTGCTTAAGATTTCACTGTTAATGAGAACTATAAGGCTGGAGGCTGAAAATCAGTTGTATATACATAGCCTCGGGGATAATTCCTGATGGTTTTGAAATCTGTTGAAAGCATCATGATACAAATCAATACCGAACTATTCTTGATAGATGTCTGCTTTTAATTTTAGTTCCCACTCCTGAATCTGAAATGGTTTACTTTTTGCTGGTGGAGCATGACAAGCATGACATTGTTCATGGAGCATGACAAGCTGTCCAACTCTGAAAATGTTCTAAACTTAGTGGGACAGCTGTTGAATCTGCACATTTTCATTAAGTGTTTCTGTGACCTAGAATGTCAGTGGTAGTCCTTTCTCACCTTTCATGCTTATTCCAAGGCTCGCTCTGCCTTGCACTTTTAGAAAAGCTGTCACTTTTATAATACCACTAAGATGTGACAATAGATGTAGCAATAAAGACTTCTCTGAAAGGTGTTCCATGGCACTATATGAGAACATAAGATTTACTATGGGCCTTCTGGGTAGGTTCCCTGGCAGCATTGAAACAGGATGTGAAACACAAAGTACCACATAAAAGACTTCGTACCTGTTAAGCATTACTGTCCCTGTTTTGTGTGGTAATTGCTAACACCCTCCGTTCTGATCCTCTTAGCACCTTTGTACTAGCAGTGTGACGATCAGCAGAGTTGATCTCTGTCTTGAGGTGTGTTTAGTGTGGTGGTGATCCACTTGCAAAAGTATCCCACTTACTGGAGAAAACTGATTTGGGGAAGCATTCATAATTTGATTTCCTTGCTAAAGTATTTTAACATGTTCTTAAATATTAGACTGCATTTTTTTCTCTTTTCCTCTAAGAACTGCAGAAATCTTTCCCACTTTTATGTCCATAGGAATCTTGTACTGTAAGTCAAACGGAGAAAGAGTAATTGGCCCAAGGTTATCTAGTAAGGTTCATGGCTGGGATAGGATTTGCATCCATAGCTGATATGATGAGTGATTGGAGTACTGACCTTGATCCAAGTTCCATTTCTGCCATGAAAAGGCCTTGCTAGGTGACTTTGGGCCAGCCCACTATTAGTCCTTCTTCCAGACGGGTTGAGGTAAAAGTGGAGAATTACATGCAGAAAGGTACCGGCTGGATATTAGGAAAAACTTTTTCACGGTCAGAGTAGTTCAAAAGTGGAATCAGCTGCCTAAGGAGGTGGTAAGCTCCCCCTCACTGGCAGTTTTCAAGAAGAGGCTGGATGAATACTTGTCAGAGATGCTTTAGGCTGATCCTGCACTGGGCAGGGGGTTGGACTAGATGGTCTGTATGGCCCCTTCCAACTCTATGATTCTATGATTCTATGAACAGAATTCCATACCTGGGCTCTTTAGAGTAAGGGCAGAATCAAAATATAAGAGACTGAACTCCCTAGCCCTAGTCTGACAGTCTAGCCACACCATTTACTCACATTTTAGACCATGTTTAATTTACCTGACTTTGCTAGGCAGGGCTTTTTTTCAGTGCAAACGTGGTGGAACGGAGTTCCGGCACCTCTTGAAAATACTCGTCAGTAGTGCATGAAAATAATATTATTTCAAAGAATCCTGTGTTTCTTCCTCATTTCCCTCTTGAGAGTTCTGCCACCTCTTTTCCCAGAAAAAAAAACCCTGTTGCTAGGTATTTCCAGGAAAAGATTATTGTGGAGTTTCCTTAAAGACTGACAGAGATTGTCCATAAATTCAGTCCATAGACTGAGCGGAATTATATCTGTCCCTATTATGAGCGTTCTTAGGATTATACCGATAGTTGAAGATGGGAAAAATATAATTGTGTTTATTATTTTAGGCCTGGGAGTAGTTTTCAGATGGCCAAGGAGTCAAGCTGTCCTGTGGGGCCCAGTAGCCAAAGTTTCAATATTCTTTAATTAGCACGTCATTATCTAGTACAGTCTCTGGCCCTATGGACAGCCCTTAGTAACCATCAGTAAGCAACATCCATTAACCCTTAACTTAAGAAAAAATGCTTCAGAAGGCTGTAACAGAATGAGCTTTACTATTTTTAACACAAAATAAGAGATCTTTCTCTCTACTGTGTGACCTTTTCTGCCCTAGAAGTGTTGGTGGCTTTATAGGACTGTTTAAAATCCTGTTGTTGATATAAAGTAAAGGCTGTTCCCTGCAATAGAAACTTCTATAATCTTTATTACTCCCACCTAGTATCTAACAAGGAAGTACTTAAGTCTGAAGAAACAGAGCAAAGAATATAATTCCTTTTCACTAGAGTGCTGTTTTGTAATTTAAACCCTGAGGATCTCCATAGTGAAAACTAATGGTGCTTCATTGCAAGAAAACAAATTAATTGTATGATCTAGAAACAATCATTGGCAGTAACATCATTATTTAAGCTGAAACACATGAATTGTTCTGTGACTGAAAGCAAGTCTTATGTCATCTTAAAGGCCAGCATATTTATTGTAGTTTATGCCACAATTAGGGTTGCCAACTCTGGGTTGGGAAATTCCTGGAGATTTGGGGGTGGAGCTTGGGATGGTGGGCTTGGGAGAGGGAGGGACTTTAGCAGGGATGAGAGTCCACCTTCCAAAGCAGCCATTTTCTCCAGGGGAACTAATCTCTATGGTCTGGAGATCAGTTGTAATTCTAAGAGATCTACAGGGACTACTTGGAGGTCGGCAACCATATCCACAACAGAGAAATTGAAGTGTCTACAACTACCAAGAAATTACTAAGAAATTATCAACTCTAAAGAAATAATTTGCATATTTCTGTGTAGATAAAGCAAAGAAAAAGCAGGCAATGGGCAGTAAAACAGTTATCAAGGCCAACTAGCAAAGAGGGGAAATTAAGGCTAATGGATGAAAAGGTAAAGCTTTAATTTTTAGTCTCAGTTTTTCTTTTCACCTTTTAACAAAGCTGCTTTCTTGTTCTCTTTTAATTGTTGCCAACTTGCCACTTTTTTGAAAAACCATCTTGGCTTATGAAAACCTGCCTTCATCTTTTCATGTAGCAACCTATTTTTTCCTCTTTCTGTTCACATGAGTCATTAACTTTTTTCAGTGCTCAAATACTAGTGTGTGAGATTAACAAAATACATATCATGCATATTATTCTATTTTTTATGATTCAGCAGCTCCCATATTAATAATTTAGAACACCAAAGTCAGCTACTATGTTTGATAGAACTGATGTATTATAGAAAGCTCAGGGACAAAGGTCAGAAAGGTTTCTTCACAGTGGTTTGATCTTGCTAATACAAGTAAGAAGTGTAAGTGGTTCTTCCAGGGTATGTCTGGTCACCATATATTTAGAGTTTGGGGATCATTCCACAATATCTGACCTGGATAGCCCAGGTGAACCTGATCATAGAAAATAAGCAGGGTTGGCCTTGGTTAAGAGACCTCCATCAAAGACCAGGGTTGCAGAGCCAGGCAATGGTAAACCACCTCTGTTAGTCTCTTACCTTGAAAACCCCACCAGGGGTAGCCATGAGTCAGCTATGACTCGAGTGCACTCCCCCGATATCATTTTAGGCATCTTAGCTGCTGCTACTACAGTGTCCAGTTTTTATAGAGCTTATTTATTTTATATGTTTGCTCTTGTCCTATCTATGTTTATACCTTACAAAAACACTTCCAAAGCCTTTTTTTCTATTTCAAGTGGTCTTGGTAGTTGCTTTGATAGGGTTCACCTTTTGTCCCCTTAATACATTTCTCCTTGCATTGAAGTCTTTAGAATGTTCAAGTCTGAAAGTTATCCCGAAAATCAACTGGTAATACGTTAAAATTATGTCCATGGTTACTATGTCTGTTCACACAGTAGTTCTACTGGTTTAATGAAGAAACTCTAAATCAGCATCACTACTTCATTTGCCTTAACTTGGCTCCTAGGAAGCAAAGTTGCCAAGGTGTCAAAGTCCAAATTCATTTTGCAAACACAGTTCTGAGTTTCTTGTGAAAGATATTTTCTATAAACCTCTTCAGGAATTAGCAGGGCTTTGAAATGCTTTTGTCATGACTGTCATGATATATAGGCCTGAAACCTTATAGTTCATCACTAGGATGGAGAAGAAACTCAATATCGTTCAGAAGGAGTATCTCTGTCTAATTGGAAATATCAAGTGACACTTTTAAATAGAATATTGTATTTGTGCTATAAAGGAATGACTCCTCTTTCACTTGTGTAGCATAATCTCCTGCCTATCTATTTAGAATTATGTCTGACTTGGCTCACTGGAGTGAGTTTGCATAGAGTTTTGGTTTTAGCTTCCCAGCTGTGGGAATCCAGGGGTTGACCTCCACATCCAAGCGCCTGATGTATAAAGGCCTTAGATACTGAGAGGTAAGGGGGTTGACTCTACCTTGTCCCTATTCACTTCCCAAGCCTCTCCTCCTTAGCCCAGAGAGAACCTTGGGCTTCCTCCCTGGCTTGCTGTTTGGCCCCTTACATGGGCCATATTTAATCACATGCAAGCCCAACAGCCTGTGCTGTCCTCCTGTGTATGTCTCTCTTTTGCTTATGCCCTGGCCAGTTTGGCCGGGCCATAGTTGCCAGCAATGCCCCCTTAAAGGGACTACTTAGTGAAGTGTTGGTGCTGTATTGCTTGCAGGGATCTGAGGTGGCCATTGGAGGGGTTGGCAACCCAAAGGTTGGAGCCAGCAGCGTCTTCACCTGTTGCAGCCAGAATGATTTCAGGGATGGCACAAGGGCAAGAAGAAGGTCTGATCCAAGAAACCAGCCTCCGTAGCGTCAGTTATCTGCTAATCTACCTTCCCAGGTCATAGTCATACGAACCTTCATTCCTAGTGGATAGAAAGGGCTAGTAGTGATACAAGATATGATGTCTGGACAGGTATCATAGGAAAGATCAACTCTCACACTTCAAAATTTAGCACAACTGTAGCCAAACACCTTAACAGGCACTCGGGGCCACTTGCCAGGTTTCAAGTAGTCTTTCAACATGTATATAAAAATCAGGATTTTTTCCCCTAGTGGATGGACAAATAGACAGTGGCCTAGAGTTAAACATTGACAAGGAGGGGTTTCCATTCATGAAAACATCACAGGTGGGTCCACTGCCATCATTTTCAAGGCCAGCTACTACGACTAAGAACTCAAGGTCAACATGAAGCCCATATCAGTGGCAAGGGAAGCAGTAGAAGAGTATGTGAACGGGTGCTGAGCAACCATATATGCATTCTCTCCTGTTTTGCCTCATCCTTTAGCTCAAGCTGGCTTCACACCTAGGTGAGAAGATCTCCCAGAATTACAACTGATTTCCAATTCAGAGAGATAAGTTGTCTTATAGAAAACAACAGCTTCAGAGAGTGGCCACCTCTGGCATGCCATCCCTGATGAGCCTGCCCCTCCTCCCCAAACTCCACCCACCCCAGGATCTATCCCCAGATCTCCAGGAATTTCCAGGAACTTGGTCAATCCTATACCAGATTTAGAAGGGGCTGTTAAGTTTAGTTAGCTATGCAGCTAAAGGCAGTGGAAACAGTAGATGGGGAAGAAGAAGAAAAAATGGTGTGCATGAACAATTCACTTCTCTTGACCACTTAATGCACCTAGAGATGTGAAGGCACGGGGCGGGGGGCGGGGGGAATCCAGAATTAAAAATATGCATGTTCCTAAGGAATGTCCTAAGGACTTTTTCGACTTTTCCAGTGGAAAAATTTGGAAATGTTTAGGAGAACTGAAATAATTTCTTATTAAACATTGAATCTTTTGGAATGAGTGAAATGTATTTTACAGTAAGGTGTAATATGTAGCGTCAGAGTGTGTAGTCTAGAGATTTTTATGTAAATTGATATACACCATTGGAGAATGATCATTCCCATGTGCACTATAAACATAGACAATATTTTGAAGGACAGACATTAAACCATAGTTTCAGACTAGCTTAATTACAATTGGTTCTCCTTCTGGTTTATTGTGAAGTCTAGATCCAGAGGAGTTAGCCATGTTAGTCTGTAGTAGTAAAATCAAAAGGAGTCCAGTAGCACCTTTAAAACTAGCCAAGTTTACTGTAGCATAAGCTTTCGAGAATCATAGTTCTCTTCGTCAGATGTGTGGAGGGTAAGAAGAAACTGATCAGATATATAGGTGGAGAGGAGAGGGGGAGTAGATGTAATCAGTAACTTCTGATAATGGGATCAGTTGGCTTCTGATAATAAAATCAGTTACTTCTGATAATGAGATAACCATTCATAGTCTCTATTCAATCCAAGCCTGACTGAATTAAATTAACATATGAATTCCAATTCAGCAGCTTCCCATTGGATTCTGTTTTCGAAAGGCTGGTTTGTCCAATGTACAGAGCAGATGGAAAACCAGCCAGCCTCTGCACAAAAGAATAAATGGACACAAATCTGACATTGGTCACCCAGATGGTTCTTCAGATTAGAGTCCCATGCTCTTAACCACTACACCAAACTGGATCTTCTTTTGTAGTTTCTCAGCAGTTGTGTTCTATTTGGACCCCCAAAATGTAGCACTAAAGAATCACTTCACCTGCCTTCATTTTTCATTCTTAACTAGAAAACAAATTACACCATGATTAACTAACTACACTGATTGAGTCCTAAGTCAGTCACATAAACATATAATTGAAATTTATACCATCAGAAAATCATCAAACATCAAGCAAGTAAAGGTAAGTACCACATGTACCATTAAAGAATCTTAACAGGTGGTACATCAAAAATTAATGTTATCAGCATACATGTCTTACAGTGCACAGTGCTCCAGTACAGTATACATTTCTTAAAGTGCACAGTGCTCCAGGTATACAGTTATTAATGGCAGGGAAGTCCAAGGTAAGTCATGCCCAAGTTTTGTTAAACTTAAGTTCTTTTTGTTGCAGAGCCAACCAATGCCTCCCCCCAGGAACCAGAGGGACTGGCGCTGTGGCGCAGCTTCGCTTGGCTTGGCTTTGGCTTGACACAGAGCTGGCTTGCTTTCTGTGTTTCCTCCTCCTTCCTCAGAAGCGTGCTGAACTTTATACAAGGTTTGTTACTTTCCACCAAGTTTTTTCACACTTGTTACTGCTCCCATCAGACCACCTGCTTATTAGTAATCTAGAAGCAAAAGCAGCAATAGCTGAAAGAGGGGCGACAGAAGTGCACATCTTTAGCTGGACGTTCAGCAATAAAAAATATTAGTTTATCACTTCACATATATTGCAGGGCAAGACTTGGGCTCTCACACTAGAAATAAGATCCAGGACTAAGGCTATCCAGCCCAGCTTAACTATGCTCTGTTTATAAATGCTTAACCTTTATCCTTGATATAGAAAAAAATATCCTAAGATGTCAATGAACAAATGAAGATGATTATCTCTAAGGACTGAAACAAAGAACGGTCCTTAAGATGTGAACATCTCCATGTGCTAATTTAAGCATATGTGTGTGGGGGGGTGGGGGGGAGGAATCTAACCTTGAGCAACATAATCTCACGCATGGAGGCCTTTTCATCTCTTGTCTTTCCCTATGTACTGTGCTACAAAGACAGAGCAGTGACAGTAACTGCAGAATAGTAAAGGAATGGTCCAAGGGCATAGCCAAAGATTTGACTTCAGGGACTTGCAGCTTGCGTCTAAGATGGCATTGAGCATGCACAAGAGTACTCAGCGATTGTTCTGTAATAAGAAGCTAGTGTATTAAACCACATATGAATGATTTTTGTTGCACAAATAAGATCAACCATTGGTTTGTGAAGTTACCTATTACCTGCTTAAGGTTAGCAGCCATTTGGACAAAACAAATGAGCACAGTTGGCATATTTCTTTACTGTAAACTTCTTCTAGTCCTTTGTCTGTGCGGGGGAAAGTACATACAAAAAGACTAACTGATTAATCATTAATACTCTTGTATTAACTTGTAGTTAGTGTTACAAGTGTTTCACTGGAGAGTTTTAGTAAAGGAAAGCCAACTTTTGCTTTGGATATTAGATTACATTACACTCTTTAATATTTCCTTCTAAATATAAATGGCCCATGGATCGTTCTTGTCAACTGAGCCCAGGCAGCTAATGTTCATTTATTTATTTATTAAAACATTTATACCCCACCTTTCCCTTGTGGCTCAAGGCTCATGTGATTTTTTGTCAGTCAAAGCTAAAACAATCAAAACACAAGACTGACCATTGATCCCTTCAGTGAAGATACTTCACACGGGATGCTGAAATGTAAATGATAAGTGGATGGTGAGGGTGGGAGAAGGAATGTGGATTGGAGTCAGTTCTTATTTACAATTTTTTACTTCCCAAGACCCAGTGAATGGTGCTATTGCAGATAGTTTGAATAGGACCCTGCCATACAGACGAGCTTAGGAAAATGTATACAGAGTCATTTGCATTGTTTTTTCTCCAGTCAGATCTTGCTTGAGTCTTGAAGGCCAAGTAAATAAATAAATAAATAAATACTCTTTCCATAGGGAATAAATAACAACCTGTAATTGTTTCAGTTTTGTTAATCTAATGTAACACCAGGGAAATTAGAGGATTCCTTTCCTCTCTTACTTCTCTAGCAATTCAGTGTTCACTGTTCACAAATTACAATCTGAATATGGTGAAAGTGTGAAGGGGAAACTGCAATTGCACTTGTAAGAAGAGTCTATGAGTGTTTAAGTATATATGTATAGGTTTTGTCTACTGATCAGGATCTATGTGTATATACTTTTGCACATGTAGACTCTTGTTTGTAAATTATGCCTAATACATATAAAGCCATGCATGGAGCCAACAGGCACAATTCTGCTTTCCCTCCTCTACAGTCCACTTCCACTCTCCCCAAACTGGAATATACAGACAGTCAACTCATTAAACAAAAGGGAATTCCCTAATTTTCCTGGCTGTGATTTAGGTCAATTAAATTGAAGAGAAAGTCCAAAGGGTAAATAAAGAACCAGCTCATTCTACGGCTGATTCAGTGCTATAGTTATGGTACTACATTGAAAGTGGAGGGGAAGGTTCCTAATGAGGTTTTCCCTCCCCACAATAAACTGAGCCATCACAGTGATTCTGTTAGGCTCTGATCTGTCATTTGAACTAGCAGACAGAATAAGAATTAGCACAGTCTCCTTATAGACCAGGGCTGCCAAAAATGCTGAATGGGTGTGTTGCTTGAAAAAGTCTTCTCAGTCCAAAAGTACTGAAACAGAACAAGGGTGATAGAAGGCACTGTTATTCTTTGAGATGATTCCTTTGGGTGAGGATAATACTATGTAATTTTGTAGACTACATACTGGTCTTTGAGAACAGGAGGGGAAAGCTGCCATCTAGAAGTATAAACCAAGATTAGTGGTTCTGCTTCTCCAACTAGAAAAACAGTTTGCGTCCATGTAATCTGTGAGCACAGCAGACTATCACAGGAATATCAATGTTTTTTAACAGAATCCCTTTTGGGTTCCACGTTGAAATGACCGCTTCATCTTGATTAATTATTGCCATTTCAATGTACAGACACTTTCCTGTCAAACAGCAAAATCCAATGAGCAGCTTCCAAATTTCAGCAGTCTAGAAGTTGAGGAACAGGGTATGTGTGTGTGTGTGCAAACAATAAGTACTTGTGCCAAATGAAAAGAAGAGAGAAAAGGGGCCAAAATTCAGAATGTTCCAAGGTCATCACTAGGTATCTCACTTTTTTTAAAAAAAATGACATTGTCCACTCTTCTAAGTATGGATGTGCAAGTCAATACTTATTCTGCCTAATGGATATTTATATTGTAATGTTTTTCTGGGACTGAAGCTTTACCAGAAACAGAGCAGTGAGGTGCTTGGCCCATGGATGGTGAGATGCGGGTTGGGCAAGCCGAGACTGGCATATGTATCACAAGCATGTTTGTGAGGAGTAGGGGTTGCTAATGCTGGTTGAGAAATTCCTGAAGATTTCAGGGTACAGCCTGGGGAGGGCAGGGTTTGGGGAGGGGTGGATCCTCATCAGAGTATAATGTCATAAAGTCCACCTTCTAAACCATCCATTTTCTCCTATGGAACTGATCTCTGTAGCCTGGAGGTCTGTTGTAATTCCAGGAGATCACCAGGCCCCACTAGGAGATTAGAAAAACAAGAATCCCCACCATAACTGACTAATTGGTTAAATTTAAGGCTATATATACACAAATTAATACAGTAAATTATATCATACAGAAACCATCCAATTATATTCATTCAGCTTTGCACCCAATTACAGAGTCACAATTCAGCATGAACAATATAAATATTTGAACATAATAAAGACTCTTGATAGATATAAAAACACTATAAATAAGCACCATTCATTAACATAAAGTGTAAATGATAGGCAAGTCCAAGAGTCCAATAAAGTTACTAAAATGCAACTTTTTTCTTTTCTTGATTTTAGGGGAGAAGAAGATGTTTTCCATGGCTCTGTTTGATGAGGAGCCTGCTTGACCATCTCATTTCTAGGAAATTCTTTGTCAAGAATGTGCTGTTTCCAAACAGATTCTCCAATGAAGTGTCTTAAGTCCATAGCCATTTAAATCAATAGTGATTTTCCAAAAGACTGACTAAATCCCCTATCCTCAGTAGGCGATATGCATTAAAGAGCGAGCTACCTGATTGAACATTACGCTGACAAAATAAACAGGGACAAGGACTGATTTCTAAACAGAGAGGCATAACTGTGTGACAGTCATATGTCCTATAACATTATGATTGCATCCTTAATTATAAGTGTAGGTGGGGAGTAAGTAGCAATGGAAATGAATTTTTGCATGCTCAGAGACATGTTACCCATAAATTCCAGCGTTCAGCCTTAATAATTAAGAAAGATTATCCCTGGTGAGCTGTAGCACAAATGAAGCCTTTTGTTCAGTTTGGATTGGAGGATTTTTATAATATTAGTATGAATTAAATGGGTGGTCATACAAGACATATTTAGGAGGCTGTAAATTAGGGAGACCAAAGGGGTGACCTGGAGTTGTTTTAGGTTTTGAATCTTTCTAGCTAATTTTAAGTTTTGAATCTTACTAGCAAAAATGTTTAGCCGCTAGGCATATGGGGGAGGCTAGGTTGGGCCCCTGCCGGCCATACTGAAAAGATCTGTCCACCACCCTATATATAATATATATGGGCCATGCCTGAAATGCAGCGTTTTACTGTCACTATCTTGAGGAGAAGTTTTATTGTATATGGTTTTAATTTTACTGTAATATTTTATCTGTTTTAAAGTATATTTATGTAAACTGGAATATTGTACTCTGCCCTGAGCCCACCTGCGGGGAGGGCGGACTAAAAATCTAATATAATAAAAAAAAATAAACCAAACTAGTGGTAAATATTAATAGTATAGATCAGGGATAGAAAACATGGAATGCATCCAAGATCATGTGTGTGTCATATCTCCTCCTTGTGTCACACTATCCTACCCCAGAGGTTGGCAATGTGGGGTAGGTCAAGTAGACTCTCGTCATGCCAGAGGAGAAAGCCCTAGTGGGCCAGATGTAGTGCCTGAACATAATGACATAAGAAAGTCTTGCTGCTTCAAAGTCTAGGACTATCTAGTTCATCTATCTAGTGCTGTTTCCAACCAGATTCTTCCAAAAAGTACGGAAGCAGGACATGGCAGCAGCTCTGCCCCATTCTTTGTCTCCTGCAAGTGCAGTAAGTGCCTTTGGGCAAAGAGTTCTATTTAGCTGCCATGACAGTCCTATGGACATCTATTGGTTTACGTACTTTATCTATATTCTGGCTTTCTCACTGAGGCTCAAGGCAGCTTACAGAATTTAAAAACAATGCAATAAAAACATTATAAGACACACCAACACAACAATAAGAATGGATTACAAAATGTTTAAAAATGTAGTAAAAACAAACCAATACTATAACTGTATTCCGTTTATAAAAGCACTCTCCTGAACAATTCATTTTTATTACATATTTTCCATGAAATTGTCTACTCTTCTTAAAAGACATGAAGCATGTTGGGAATCTTGTGGCACATCTTGTGGTAGTAATGAGTTAACTAACTATTGTATAATGAAAGGTTTTCTTTTGGCTATCCTGAACCCAATACCAATCAGGCCCTTTTCACACTGCTTACCTGCTGCCGGAACATCGCGAAATATCACACAAAACCCGCGGAAGATAGCGTCTTCTCGTGAGAGTTTTGCACAATGTTGCGAGAAGATGCTATCTTCCGCATTTTTTGCGTGATATTTCGTGACGTTCCAGCAGCAGGTAACAAGTGTGAAAAGGGTTTCATTGAGTGTCTTGTGTTCGTGAGTGAAGGCAATATATTGCTTACCTCTGGAATAGTTGCAGGCAAAATATAAATATTCCAAGATTAAAATATAAGACCCTGCTAAGAAATAGGCAGGAAAACATTTCACATTATCCTCCCTTGGGACTATTAGTAGTTACAGGAGAGAACTTTGCCAGACAACCTTAACTTCCTGTTGCTCAAAGTTTAATTTCCAAGCAATTACCATATTAGCTTACTTTGAACAGATGGATCACAAAATGTTTCATATTTTACTGTAGAAGAAAAATTACAGGCTTTAAAAAAGATTCATACAGTTACAAACATTTGGATGCACTTAATTATCCGTGCTGAAAAAAATCTTTCTTTAGAGTTGCAGATTCACTCTGCTGCCAACTCTATAATACAAGTCCTCACAAGTCCTCTGTTGGATAAAGGACAGACTATCACTATCATCATGAGAAATGTTCTTTTAAAATGCTTCAGAAAACCAGCAAGCTTCTTTAAGGAGAATCGTGACTATTTTAATTCTGCTATGAGCTGAGACCAGCTTGATTTTCTCAATCAAAGGTTCATAATTTCAAGGTATCTTCCTCTTCCTGAGGTATATTCCAATTCTCATAATGGCTTCTTTATCAAACCACATTAAACAAATCCTTGGTTTCTATTCCCTGATTAATACCAGTGATCTTGATTAGAGATGGGCACGAACCGGAACCCCCCTGAACCATGTGGTTCGTGGTTTGTCAAATTTCATGAACCACAAACCACAAACTTTCATGAACCTGCCCTTGGTTCATGAAAGGTCTGCAGGAAGTCCATCCCCTGTTGCTTAGGAAACTGATTGATTGGCACTAGGCTGTCTGCAGTGACGAACCAAAAAATGAACCAAACGAACCAGCCTAAAAGTTCATGGTGGTTCGTCAGAAATGGGATCTGACGAACTGTGGCTCACAAACCACAAACCGGCCTGGTTCGTGCTTAATTTTGGTTCGTATTTCGGTTCATGCCCATCTCTAATCTTGATTACTGTATTATTCGCATTATATTGTGAAAACATAATTTATTATTTCGTTTGGGTTGTATCCTACAGTCATTCTGTTGAAAGAAGCAAGTCTCTTCTGGTCTTCCTTTCCCCACAGCACAGCAGCCTCCTGTGACTCCTGAAAAGGAATTGCTAGGAGGAGGATAACTCAGGAAAGCTCCACCTTGTCCAATCATGGAATCTAAGCAAGGTTGACCTTGCTTAGTAGTCTGTTGGGAGAACTCCAAGAAAGACGAGGGTTGCTGAGCAGAGGCAGGTAATGGCAAACCACTTCAGTTAGTCTCTTGTCTTGAAAGCCCCAGCATGGGTTGTCATAAATCAGTTATGACTGGACAGTGCTTTTTATCACCATCAGGAGGAGAAAACCCTTATGGCCAGCCATGCAGGTCAGAAGGCTGAAATGAGAAAGTAAATTTAGCACAATCACCCCTCCAACCTTCTTACAAAAGAGCAACAATTGTAAGCTACAAAGCTTTAGATTCCCCTCTATAGAGTTGACACTGCAGCATACATACATCACAGAAGTGAATATTCCAGGGCCAGTATGTCAAAAACACTATGTAATCAGCAAGACTATTTCCACAGTCCAAATTCTGAAAATTGTCCAAGAGGATTGTTATTAGAGAAAACAATCAGAAGCATTTGAGAAACTAAATAGCAATTCTGACATAAAACATAAAGAATCCCAAAGGGTTCAAAAAGGACTGGTTCACGTATTTCAGCCATTTAAATGTATGATGTCACGTGTGAGCCAGTAGTTTATGGATCTCAGCCAAATTGGCTTCTATTATCTCCATTGTTCATTACAGATTATGGAATAAAATATGTGTGAGATCCAACTAGAAGATGATTCATTGGAAGATCTAAAGAACTAAATTGCAGCCAGTTGTGGCCTTGATTCAGACCAGGGAAGGAGCAAAGATTTAAACCTTCCACTCCGACATGGTTTCTCATATTGAAACCAACCCCCACCTCCATACATTCTATCAGCACTGGAAGTGATAAAATATGGGCACCCATCTTTGCCAAACTTTTTTCCTAGTAACTATAGGAGGAGAGGAGAGTTGATTTTCACAGATAAAACTATGTGGCAGAAGGTCAAACTTTCTCTGCCCTCCTGTCCCTTTTCTGATTTAACTAGTACTGTTTTTCAGACATGGGTTGGTGGGTGGTTGTCAACAGGCTAAGGGCTGGCAATTGGAACATCACTGCAGAACCTATCCACAAGAATCAAGAACTGAGGGAGGCAGCCAAGTACCTGGAGAACCGGAGACCACTCAGCAATTGTATTGTCTAAACTGGAGCATAAGCTAATCTTTAGAAGTGTTGGACCAGAAAAAGTTAAATCCAATTGAAGAGTATTCTTAGGACTCAGTTGTGGTCATCATGATCCAGAGGAAGTGTTTAAGAGTACCATTTCCCCAACTTGAAATGGTCCTGGAGAGCTGCTGTTTCCCTCACTGTAGTAAGTATGCAGCCCTTGGTGCCCCCACCCTTCTTGTGTGAGTGGAAGCCCTGATGCTGCCTAGCCTTAGGACTCAGCTCCCTTCTCTTGAGTAGGACTGGGTATCTGAATACCCAGGGCTGCCAGCCATGCACTCCTTTTTCTGGTCCAGGCTTCTGCTTGGGCCCATAGCCTTCTTCATTTTGGGGGTCCCAGGGGTACTGGGGTAAGTAGGTGGGGCTTCTGGCTCTGCACTTTCATTGGCTCCCTAGATAGAGTGGTAAACTTGGCACTTTTCTCTAGGGGCCCTAATGTGCTTGAGTGTGGCATGGACTGCGGGGTGGTCCTACTCTGAACTTCTGAAGAGATTTCATCCTACTGTCATTTTAGCCCAAGGCAAGTCCTGATACTTCTCTGCATGGTGCAATATAAACCAAAAATACCAGTAGCTGAGTTCTTTGCATGCAGAGGATCCTGAGTTTCCAGTTCAAGGGTCTTAGCCTTATAGCTCTGAAAATGACTAATGGCTGGAGGTTTGCTGCTAGTCAGAGCAGACAAAACTGGATCCCGTCAGTGGACTGCAGCAGCTTCACATGTTATCTAACCAACCACCAATAGAAGTGGCCCTAAATATATTGAAAAATTACCCCTTATTATTATTATGCTTTATCATATTATCTTTAAAAAATCCTTTTTATTTTATGTGGCTTGGCATGCAGAAGCTACCAGGTTCAATCCTTGGCATACCCAGTTAAAAGGTTCAGTAGCAGGTGATGTGAAAGATATCTTCCTTGGAGAGTTGCTGCGAGTGTGAGTAGAAAATACTTACCTGCATCAAAGGATTTATTCAGTATAACAACAACGACAGCCACATTTGATTTGCATACGGCCCTTCAGGACAACTTAACACCCACTCAGAGTGGTCTACAAAGTATGTTATTATTATCCCTACAACAATCACCCTGTGAGGTGGGTGGAGCTGAGAAAGCTCTGAGAGAGCCTGTGACTGACCCAAAGTCACCCAGCTGGCTTCAAGTGGAGGAGTGGGGAATCATACCTGGTTCTCCAGATTAGAGTCCCACTGCTCTTAACCACTACACCAAATTGGTTTTCAGCTTCATAAGTCAGCTTCATGAGTTCAGGTGTTTTCCTGTGGGTAAAACCTTAAAATATTGTGAACTTTCTTTAAAGAGATATACAAGTTCAAAGACAATTGCTCTTCAGAAGCCAAGAAATCAATTTTTAATTAGAAGTTATTGAAGATAAAAATAGATTTCTAGTGGTCTTCTTTAAATAATATTATACTTATTTTATTTAATTGGACAAGATGAGTAGCCATGTTTGTATGTCTGTAGCAGTGGAAAAGAGCAAGAGTCCAGTAGCACCTATAAGACTAACAAAATTAGTGGTAGAGTATGAGCTTTCATGATCCACAGCTCACTTCTTCAGATACCAGATGTATCTGAAGAAGTGAGCTGTAGCTCACGAAAGCTCATACCCTACCACTAATTTTGTTAGTCATATAGGTGCTACTAGACTTTTGTTATTTAATAGAAATTATGCCAGGACCATAAGACAGGATTAATCTTTGTTTATTAATTTTAATCAGATTTTCAAAATAAACAAATGGGATTTTGGAGCTACAAATGTGTGTGTGTGTGTGTGTGTGTGTGTATAATTAATATATATATATATGAATTACACATTGCTCATGAATAACCCAAAGACATCCAATCAGAAAATTTAATATTTTTAATTTTTAATGTAATTCTCAAATGATTATTTGTAAATTTCTCACAATCTCTATGTCAGATATAAAAGTTTACACATTTAGAGCATTGTAATCAATAATCCAATATTTATTCTATTTTGCATAACATGAATATATCAAGTGACTCTCAAATCTTAATTAAATCATGAATTAAATTATCATGAATTAATTAAATCGTAAATTAAAATATTAAAATTAAAACAACAACAACAACATTCGATTTATATACCGCCCTTCAGGACAATTTAATGCCCACTCAGAGCGGTTTACAAAGTGTTATTATTAATTTAAATTTAAAATTAATTAATTTAAATTTGTTTTGAAACTAGTAAGATTTTGGCTATAGGTAACAAAATATAATTCAGTTCCCTAGCCTTCTCATGTAAACAATTAAAATCGCCCCAGGTGTCTAGCGTTTTCAAGTTAGCATCAAGGATATATTGTTTGTTTAAACTTATTTCATTTTTTCCTGTACTGTTATAATAAATAGAGATCCATTTTGAAAGTTCTTTCTCCTTATATCTCCAGCCATGATAAGTATGTTAAGAAGATGGAAGAAAATGCTTGTTCCATGTCAATCCATCTGCAGTGATACTTCAGATTTATCCACGGAATCATTGCCAAAAGAATAGTTGCTGCATGCTCCATGTACAGTTTATGTACCAAATTCATACTGGCCTCTTAAAGTACTTTTCAGTCTCTTTCCTTATGTTGGTGTTTACATATAAAAATAAGAAAGGGAGTTTTAAATATGTTTTTACCACATTTCTGAACTGATTGATAGAGATGCAGGATGCTTGATTTATAATCACTTTTCAGCCTTCCTCTATTTTACCATGCAGTTGTGATTTTAAACGTAATGTATTATAGCTAATCTTTAGCATCTTTATAGGGCGTTTTGGCATAACTTTGGGGAGTTATTTCATTTTAAAAAATAGGTAATTTTTTTTGATCAAGGCAGTCCTCCAAAACCATGACAATTTTAGGTTTCACCATGAAACTATCTAACTTGATCTTCTCAATTAATATTTAATTGAAAAAGAACTTCCTTCCCTTTGGGGAAGCATAAGCCAGGACGCTTAGTGACTCTTTAGACCAAACCACATTAAACAAAGCTTAAATTACTAGCCATTTGTTTCCATGAAAGCTTCATCCTTGCATTATTCCCTTTCTATCCTGAAAACCTGCAACTTCATAATTTCTTTTGGTAATGTTATGTTATACTCCCATACGGAGGAATACTCCTACACTCCTGTTCTGCAGAAAACCTTCTCCTTATAGTGCCCTCTATTAGGATCACACTACGGAAAGAGCTAGGCCACAGGCTTTTTCTATAGTGGGCCCAGTTCTTCAGAAAGGTGGGAAAGGCCCCTTTACATTTTCAGGAAGGCACATAGGACATTTTTATTTCAGAGGGAATTTGGTGGAAGATAAACTATTTGCTGCATTTTGATTCTTTACATTTTTAGTCTGTTTCATTGGACTGTTACATTTGTGTCCTTTTACATCTTGTTGATGCATTGTTAGCTGCCTTATGTCTGTGGAAATAAGGTGGTATATAAATGTTTTAAATAAAAATGACTTTGAGCCTGCTTTTAGGTGTGCCAATTGACATGATGGCAGCAGGACCCAACTTGGGACCTACCAAATATAAAGTATATTTGTGAAAGTTAAAGTGCAACATGGTCAGGTAGGAAGGAAAAGAGCATAATCTTCCTCCTGCAGGTGTTTTATTCACCTTAAAACTATTTCAAAATCAATTTTCCAAACAGGAGAGGTTATTTCCAGTCTGGGATCCCCATCAGTACAAAAATAGCTATTAAAAAGCACATGTGTGCGTGTGCATATGCAGGGAGCTCCCGCCTTCCCATCTGCCCATTGCGTACCTTAAATTGACCCCCATCCTGTGAGGGTCACAGACTAGCTGCTGATCTGCACGAGTCCCTTTCTGCCCTAACTATCTTAGCCATTTCACCTTCCATTTTATATTGCCCCAATATACATTTGCAAGACACTTAGGTCATTATATGGTGGTGGAGAGGCAAGTCATAGTTGACTTAAGGTGACCCCTAGCTGGGTTTTCATGGCAAGAGACTAACAGATGTGGTTAGTCATTGCCTGCATCTGCAACCCTGGTCTTCGTTGGAGGTCTCCCATCCAATTACTAACCAAGACAACCCTATTTAGCTTCTGAGATCTGACAAGATTGGGCTTGCTTGGGCTTGGGCTAGTCATTATATACAGGATATATATATATATATATATATGGAAACCCTTGTCTTGTGTTTGACCCTCCTGATTCTTTAAACCATACCAATATTTCCTAGCACTTGGTTTTCCCTAGCAAAGAGAGACCCATTTAATAAAATGTTTCTCCGTTTCAAATCTTTTAAAATCTTCCAACATACAAGAACACTCAACACCGCCCAAAGCTTTCCCGTCCTGAAGAAAGCGAAAGTAGCAGAAATATATTTCCTTACCTTACTGACATGTAGATACCTGCAATATCACCCCATGCCTATTTAAAACAGGAAAAGCAGCTTCCAGATATGCTATCAAGATACAAAAATGTCAGAGGAAGAAATGCTTGACAAACATTTGTTGCTCCTCAGTGCTCCCCTCCCTGAAACTTTTGGCCACATTAGGAACCTCTTGGGGATGGTGTTGGTGAAGGACAAGGTTGCCAGGTCTTCTGCCAGGGTGGGGAATTCTCTACCTCCAGCTCCCCCCCCGCACTGCTTCTCATTTGGCCCATAGAGGGAGAAAGGTGAACAGAGGCAGGCCAGAGCATGCTGCACAAAGACTCCACAGTGGCATCACTTCCAGTTTAAACTGGAAGCGATGGTGTCTCAGCAGGGCCGATTCTCTAAGAATCAACCCAAGATATAGCAAAAATGGAAGTGCTATTATTGGGCCTGTAGAACCGGCATGCAGCATACTCCAGCCTGCCTCTGCTCAGCAGGAGAGGATTGGCATTCCTGCCCCCCTGCTTTTCAGGTAGGGGGCCTGGAAGGTGATATGGAATTAGGGTTGCCAGATCTCCTTACCCTCCTAAGGGGGGCTGACCTTGGGTGATCTCATCGCATGAGCATGCTCCCAGTGGGCACAATGACATTCCTTCCAGAAGTGACTTCATTATGCCCGCCAGTGGGGCTGATTTGAACCCCTATGAAGCATGGGAGCATGCTTGCTGCTGGGCATGATGATGTCACTTAAGGAAGTGACATCATTACAGCACCCGCTGTACACTGGCCCAGGAGGTTTTTTGCCTCCCAGGCCTGTTCATTAGGTCTTTCCCCCCTCCAGCTAAGTGAGCAGGGGATTCCACCCCCCACTGGGTGACCTGGCAGCCCTATATGGAGTGGGGAAGTTAGGGATTAAGCAAGCCTCCACCCTAGGGTTGCCAGGTTCCCTGGGGTGTGCATGTGTGCACAGAGAGAGTGAGACATAGTAAACATTTTAATACTCTTATTTTATTTATTTATCGAAATGTTTATACTCCACCTTTCCACAACCCATAGCTTACAAACTGAAATTTAAAAAAATACAAAATACAGGAAAACTCTACATAACCTCCCCTCTAACAATGCCTGAAGCCTTCATCTCACTAAAAGCCCTAGTAAATAAAACGGCCTTGGCAGTGCCTTCTAAGCGCTTCCAGAGATGGTGCCTGCCTCAGCTCCTCAGGAAGCCCATTCTGTAGGGTGGCAGCTATGATGGACAAGGCAAGGCTCTATGTCAGGCAAGCTAGTCTAAGTCAGGAACAACTAGCAGGTGGCAACTGGAGCAACACAACTGGTGCACCGGGGACATATGGGAAGAGATGGTTCTTTAGATATATGGGTCATGAAGAGCTCTAAAGGTCACAGCCAGCATCTTTAACTGAATTCAGAAACAAACTGGCAAACAATGTGTTTGTTTTAAAATCGATACATTCTCAACAGCGGCAGCTAGCCCTATATAGTTTTGCAGTGACTTTAGAACTGATGAAAATGCCATTGGGCTAAAGATCTGGCATTTTGTTTCATGGACAATTGTACTCAGGGTATTTTTTCTGGGAAAAGAGGTGGCGGAACTCTCAAGAGGGAAATGAGGAAGAAACATGGGATTCTTTGAAATCATATTATTTTCAAGTACTATTGCCGAGTATTTTCAAGAGGTGCCGGAACTCGGTTCCCCTGCGTTCCCCCTGAAAAAAAGCCCTGATTGTACTGATGTTTGCTAGCGTTACTGGGTAAATAATCAGGTGTTTCCTGCTTTAGAGCCTCATGAACTTGTTTTAGTCAAAGAGTAGATGAAGCTTGTAGGGATGGGCATTTCGACTTTTTCTGGGACAGGAATATTTCCCACGCTCTGTTTGAAGTGTGAGGTACAGTAACAACAAATTCCTTCCAAATATAACCCAGTGCTGACAAGATACTTGAGAGCTACAACACAGAAAACGGCATGGCATCCAATAGCGGATAAATGAAATGACACTGTAGAATGCATATCACAAAGTTAACAAGTCTAGGGGAAAATCAGAGCACACTTAGGATGTCTGCAGATTTTCCCATGCAATGGCCGTATGCACAGTGCCATTTTATGCACCCACCAAACAAATAGTTGGTCCATGAATGTGTGGAGCATCATTATACTTGGTGGAAGTTCACAAAACTCTGAAAAAGCACTGCTTGGAGTTTATAAATACTGTATCGCATGTGCAATGCTTCTTGGAAGAAACTCTACTGTTCCTTGAACCAGCATTTCCAAACTAACTACAGGATTTCATGAAGCTTCCTTTCAAGTCTATGAATTGTTCAACAAAGCTTTAACTCATAGTGTGAGACTATGTCATTATGCACATTGATTGTGTATGAGGCTTTTGAAAGCCTTGAAGGAACCTGCTCAGTGCATTTCATTGCAGCCATTTAGTCCACCCTGATCCCTCCCTTGCTGTCCATTCTGTAACTGGAAACTGGGGTACAAACATGACCTACATCTTCTGCATGACATCGTTCATGATGTCAGCACAGGATGAAATGCTACTGATTTTTCCATCCGTATTTTTAAAAATCCATGGATTTTGCTTTATTCATAAATGTTAGCCTCAGGGGTTTCTGTAAAGAAACATTAAATTGTCACTGGAGAGTTGATATGAAGCATGTACATTAGGCTGCCAGCCTTGCCTCCACCCCATGCCTCCCTGCCTCCACTTACCTGGCTGGCGGGGAGATGGCACCTGGGCAGAGGGACACATGCAAAATGCACGTGCGCTTCTGCATCATGTGAGGAAATGATGTGATTTCCAACACAACGCAGAAGCTATGGGTTGCACTGTGGGATGATTAAATGAAAATCACCCCCAAATACTAACAGCGCAATCCTAAGCAGAGTTACTCTAGTCTAAGCCCATTGATTTAACTGGGCTTAGACTGCAGTAACTATTTAGGAAGGATCGCACTGTAAATTACCCAAATGGCTCTCTGTGTCTATCCTCTGGCCTCAAGAGGCTTCCCTCTGAGCATGTCCAGAGTCCAGGCCAGCACCACCAGGGCAAACTCAGACTGGAATCTTTACAGCCAAGTTTTTACCAGGGTCCCAGAAGAGGGGGCTCTAGTGGGTAAATGCAAGTAGACACAATTTAACTAGACTGAATGGAAACCATTAATTTACAGAGCAGCGACAAATGAGGTCGATGTAATGAGATGAGCACACCCACAGAGTTCTACAATCAATCCTAATGCCTAGCAAAACCATCTTAACTATATAAAGGGGAGGAAGTGTGAAAACATACAACCTAGCTTTAAGAGTAAGTCCCAGAAGGTCTGGTGGAAAGAGAAAAGTCTATCCTTGTGAGTGTTGTGTTCTTAGGGAATAATGGTTCATCCTCTCCATCTTTATATTTCTATAGATTATAGGATCACTGCATGTTGGAAAGATTAGACTGCCCAGTAGGTCTGCTTTCAGAGTATGAAGTGGGCCCATGTTACTGGGGCAAACACACTCTGAGTGAATGAGCATCTGAAACCATATCCCACGGTCTCCTCTGAAACACTCCTTAGAGGGATGTAGTGGGTGAATCTGTTCTTGTGGCAACCAGTATGGCCAATAGCCAAAGTGTCACATTTGGACTCGACTTACACTGCAATCCTAAATGCATGTCCTCAGGAACACAATCCCACTGGTTTCTGCTGAAACTGTTTCTAAGAAATCATGCTTTAGACTGTGACCTTAGATCTGACCTCAGGCAGCCCCACCATCAAATTCCTTTCTCTACCATTTAAAGGCTCACCTTACTGGCACCCTCATCTACAACTTGTTGCATAAGCAATAGATGTGTCAGGTGTGGCAGTGTTGCCAGCAGATCTTAGCAATGTCACATGCGAGAGAAAATGTTTGGGGTGGAGAAGTGAAACTGATAGAAATGAAAGAGAGAGTCCAGTGTGCCATTAAACATTTCAGGAAATGGCAGGTGTTTCTCTGTGTCTCTGTTCTTCAGGCGGCTCACACAGAAACTTCTCACCTTGCCTCAGGCTAACAGCACTTTCTCTCATAGCTCTAACAACTCCACCCAGCATTCTCACAGAACTTAATGCTGCCATGCATAATGCTGTCCACTCTGCATACACGAATACATGAATTCAGCATCTTGTCATGTGAACTTCTTTTTGTCTGCGAGTTCTAGAATATCAGCAGACGGCAGTTCTAACAACAAACACAGGGGGCTTCTTTTCTATTTAATGTTCATTTTGCTCTTACTCTTTTGCTCTTGCTCTTTTGCTCTTACTCCTGTTCTCTTGAAGGAATGTCTGACTCGTCATCGGGTATCCCTAAAACATTCTGTAAACCATTGGAAAGAATGGAGCAGTGCTAGGAAAGTTCTCCATACAGGTAGTACATGCCTAGAGCTCCTATGTAATAGAATACATAGAATTTGCATAGAATTTTCCTGTTTTAGTGTGTGAACTTATTCCAATATATGGAAGATGTAGTAAAGATCAAATCCCTTTCACAATGCCTGAGGGCATACCTTGCAAAAATATATCCTTGAAATATTAATGTAAAAACATATTTTAAAAACACAGAAATGTGGGCAGCCTAAACTCATGACCAGCTGGAATACACATAGCAACTGTAATAGATGGGGCTACCTCAGAGGCTGGATGTCACAAAGGATCTGCTGATGTTTTTTAACTAGCTCTTGCAGCTATGTCATTAACAATGGTTTGATCTGCCAGTATGAGCAAGTGATCATCATCTTTATTTCCATGCCATGGAAAGCTTTGCATGTTTATTTCTGCCGCTGAAGCGGCTGTTAAAGTCAAAAGGGCAAGTCAGGCCAGAGTATTTTTTCTAGCCAGTGAGCAGCTAAGGGCACTTGTTGAGTTACAGTAGGTGCAAAGGCCCTGAAGGAAGCAGGTTGCTGACGGTACACCTCCCTAAAGTAATTGGGGATTATACAACACGTGAATGGCCAATATACCTAGTATTTTCCCTCTGCAAACAGTTGGATGCCTTAGTGCATAAATAAAGAAAACAATCTGTATAATAAATTAGGCAATTAGGCTGGTTTTATAGATCATAAAAGGAATTTCCAATAAGAGAATGACCTCCTTCTGGCTGGCAAATTTGATCTAATGCTTCTGCAGGATATGTAAAGCAGGGAGAAGGGAAGAGGAAAGTGTTCCAGTAGCACAATATTAGGGTGGCAGATAGTTGAACATGCTTTTGGTATCTTGCTAGCCCCACATGCAAACACACAGTCAGTAAGAACGGCTATGATATGTATACAACAAACCAAGTGAAGCACCTGGGGTTAATACCAAAGGCTGTAAAAGGGAACTCTTAACAAGCCCACATTTTTCATAGCATTTGACATAGATGAGGGACTGTCTCTTGAGTACATTCTCATGTTGGATGCCATAGGTTCAGCCCCTGGAATCTTGGATCCTGAGGTTGTTAGGAAAGGCCTTTCTAAACTGGAAACCATAAGAGCTGCTTCTAGTTGCAGCAGACAATATTGATCTATGTGGATCAGTGGTCATACTCAGTATGAGTTAGCTTCATACATGTTCATATATGGTCATGAGTTAAATTACCTTGGAAAGAACTGTACTACAGCTTCTGTTTGGCATCAAATATGGTAACTAATGGCTCAAGAACTTCACTGGATTTCTTTCTTCACCACTTGGTGAACATCTCCAAACCTCCAATATTTACACGTTACATGTTCTTAACAAAATTTATCAAGGAAGGAAGGAAGGAAGGAAGGAAGGAAGGAAGGAAGGAAGGAAGGAAGGAAGGAAGGAAGGAAGGAAGGAAGGAAGGAAGGAAGGAAGGAAGGAAGGAAGGAAGGAAGGAAGGAAGGAAGGAAGGAAGCCATCAAAATGGGCATGATTTGATCACAAAAGACTATAACTAGCAAAGGATCTTCAGGAATGAACACTAGTAAAGTATAGTCCAGAGAAAACATCCATGATAAACATAAAGCTATTTTCTACTTACTTCAACACAGGGTCAGATTTTGAATGTATTTGTGGTTTACAGATTTATGGAACTGTAGGCACTTCAAGCAAACAAAAAACAAAAACTAGAAGACCTGCCGCTGAAACAGAAAGGACTGCTGCCGTCTTGGACTGCACGTTGCTAGCTATTCTAATGTTTGTTTCAACAAAACAAGATAATATTTTCCTGGAAACCAGCTGGGGGGGGCGGTTGCATTTATTTAAATAAGGTTTTGAATTCTGAGAGATACCAAGAAAGCACGGGGGCTACTTTGAAGTTTGTAATAACAGATGTAGTAGTAGTGATCAATGTCTTGATGTATTTGGATTTTGAGTAATTATATTTTTGTGTAATATTTTTATAATTAGTAAGCTGCTTTGAGTCCTGAGTTCCAAGTGGAAAGTGGCATATAAGTATTCTAAATAAAGGAAGAAGAATAAACAGATAGAGATTACAGAAATTCATGTCATTTTCCACGCTCAGGAAATGAGGGCTGTTCTGTTACGCCTCACTGTTCCTGAGTTTGTCGGTTGCTTTCATTTGCAAAAGGTCATTTCTGTGTTGCAGAGCTATCAATTATACAACAGCTGGTGAAAAGGCAAGATCAGTGTCTGTCATTTTGATGCTAAGAAATTTAGCTGTAATGTATTTGTGGAAGGGTGAATGAAAAAACACACAACTAATTCTTCCACAGAAAAAAAGATGTCAAGAATATATGAAAAAAATTAAAATACAGGGACTTGAAGTGGGAGGGGCAATGAAAGGAGCAAGTGGGATGTACGAATGAGCACATTGCTATTTAACATTGCTTTTAAAAGTTCCCGTGAACTTTTTGCATTTTCTAGGCTGATCATTTGTTTTCTGATACATTTCTTTTCAGGTCTCAACCACTGGCCTAGATACTGTTTGCTTTGATTGTCTTTTGTACCCCCCTCCAAATGTTTCACTACAGCATTTTCTATCAGTGCCGTTTCTATTATATAATGAGAGTACATCAACATCTGCTCCAGCCAAGTCTCCATCATTTCAGGCTTTCTATTTATGCCCTACACTTACATCAGCTGAAATATGAAACAGCTCTATGTAGGTCTGTAGGGGGGCAACACATTCCAATTACTGCAAAGGCTGTTTTTTCTCCCCTCCTCTGGTCACCTAGAATACAGGCTTATTCAACTTCTCTTTGCTCTCAGCATTATCCTTTTAGATTCTTTCGGACATTCATTGGGAGGAAAGTCTTTCTGTTTTCTACTGTCATATTTATGGAGAATAACATATAGAGTTTGAGTAGAGTAGAGAGAAGATGACCTGGATCTTGTTAGGGATACCCCACTCCCATCCTGTGCCCCCCACTCAACTGGCCTGTGGGGGTGAAAGACGGGGGTCCGGGCCTCCCAAGTGCACTCCCGAGGTGGCACAATGATGTCACTCCTGGGACTGACATCATTGTGCCACCCCAGGAGCACTCCTGCACTTTGCAGAGGGCCAATTTGGGACCCAAACAAACCGCATTGGGCCTGTTTGGGGCCCAAATCAGCCCACTGCAAAGCATGGGAGCACTTTGGGGCCCTGCAATGATGTCATTTCCTGGAAGTGACATCATTATGCCACCCTGGGAGTGTGTGCACAAAAACAACAACAAAGGTGAGTGCCAGTTCCTCCTCTTCCCGCTGGGAGGGTAAGGAGGCCTGGCAAGCCAAGATCCTATGCATTGCAAGAAGAGGAAGTTGGAGGAAGGCTCCTTTAGGCTGGAGGAAGGCTGCTTACAGTGCGGTTGGATCCATTCTACAACAAGGAAACTATCTACCTCCTGAGCATCATATGAGTAATAAAAATTTGTTTATTGCTTGCACTGATCCTGTATTTATTTATTTACAGCATTTATAGACTGTCTTTCTCAAAAATAAATGTGAGCGCCAGTGCGGTTTAGTGGTTAGAATGCTGGACTAAGATCTGGGAGACCAGGTTTAAATCTCTGTTCTGCCATGGTAACTTGCTGGTTGACCTTGGGTCAGTCAAATGCTTTCAGCATAATCTATCTCACATGGTGGTTTTAAGGATAATGTTGAGGACAGCAAAACAATGTAGGTCACTTACAGTCTCCTTTGGGAAGAAAGGCAGATATAAATGAAGTAAATAAATAAATGATTCAAGGTGTGTGTAGAAAGACCATTAAGGCCAGTTCATTGAGAACCAATATGATACAGTGGTTGGAATGGAACTTGAGAGATCTGGCTTAAAATTCACACTCAGAGTCAAACTACATGGTATATTCCCAGAACACAGTGCAGCTGCAGAGAAAGGCATGATCCTTTCAATATCTTTAAAACACCATTCCCTGCAGCTGCTTTGTGGCCGTGGGGAAAGCAAGACCCAACTCATCACAAAATGTAACATACAGTTTTGCCATGACTCAGCCACAAAGTTCCTTGGACCAGTTGCTTTTGCTCAACCTAATCTATTAGAAAGGGTTGTTGTGACGGGAAAAAATGAAGAACTATGTATGCTTCTTGACCATGAACTTTTTGAGGAAGGATGAGATAAAATACATAGATATATTTCTGCAGAAAATGCAGACAGTATGACTAGGCATTTACCTAGGATCTTTGTCATGAAAAACCCTTCTGAAAGTGGAATCGGGGAATACATCTGAAAATCCTGCCTCTAGTGATCAGTGGATTCCCACAAATAGCATGGGGTGGGGCTTCAAAAGGATGGAAGAATTGGTAAAAATCATCCCACCCTTCCACAAATTGAAATCATAGGTAGGATTTAAACCCTATTACTTTATTGGCATAGTGTATAAATGCATCATAGTGGAAGGAGACTGTTTGCTTCTGACACTTGCTTTTGACACTTTTGACATCCCCCACTTTAGAGGTAAGTGGGGCTGGCAACTAGCCCGCTGGATTGGAACCATTGATTTCACTCACTTTCCTTCTCAATACCAAATCTGATGAGACTGTTAGGATAGCATGAAGATGAATGAAAAGTAAAAAATTGTGTTACCTCAGAATGCCTCTACCTGACCACACCTAGGGGGGGGGGAGGACAAACATTTGAGAAATTTGTGTTGTAAAATTGGGACAGAAGGCTCACTGTGACTGTTGTTCAGAAATATATGTTTACCACCTGACTTTAGATATCCCAAAACATTATAAGAAAAAATAATGAAAACTTTTCACGAGGCGTAGGAAAACAAATAATGGTGAATAATTGGTGAATACTTTCAAAATTAGTGAAATCACTAAACCAAAGCAAGAGTAGTAGGATTTGCTATGAGGTGTGTATGTTTCTATTTCACTAGTTCATGAAGTTTTCTCCCCATTCTCTTCTCTTTAGAGCCAGTTTTAGTCTGCTGCGATGGACTGCACTTTTAAAAGCCTGAAAGTGCTGTACAAACAACTGTTAAGGATTCATCCCTCACAGAAACAGAGAGCTTTGAGTGACATGCTACTCCAAGGAATCTAATTGGGTAGCATAAGTTAGAAATAGGAGGGTCAATTTCAGCCCTAGCTGAGAGGCATCAAGTGTAAAGGAGTGGGGAGACAGAGTCCTAACTGAGAGCAGTTTAACACTGACAGGAGAACTGCGGAAAAGTTGGCAAGGAAGTTTGGGACATAGGTGAAGATTCCTATTTGGGCCAAATAAAGGGGATAGATCTTTCCTTACCCCAATCAAACAAGAAGGTAGTTCTGGAGCATGAAGAAATTCCTGGTCAGGTGTAGTTGGAAACTGCCTTTGGGGACCTTAAGATTCAGTTAAAAACTGAAGAAAAGCACTGGTGTTTGAAAAGAAGGGGTTTGGTGTACTAGAAAGTGAATACTAGCATTCTTAAAATCCAAAAAGAAAGAGAGTACTAAGAACTAAACTACAAGAGACAATTACACGAGGGTGCTCATGTGAAGGGAGTCTCAACGTTAGCTGGGAAGCCAAGTTTTAAAAGACAGATTGGAAGGCTTTGTCAATTTCCCCTCTCTACAGAGTAGGGATGTGCGTTTCGGCATTCAGAATGCCGAAAGAATGCCGAAACAAAAGTGTTTCGGCTTCTTTCGGGGAATGCCGAAACGTTTCGGGGAATGCCGAAACGTTTCGGGTAGCCGAAAGAAAAAAGCCGAAACGTTTCGGGATTCTTTCGGCTTTCTTTCGGCTTTTCAATGGGAAAATGCCTCTGTCTTCCCGGACGTCTGGGGGAGGCATTTTCCCACCGAATAAGCCCAAAATTGGTGGGGACATTCCTCTAACCCTTCTCTAACAACCACCCAAGTTTCAGACAGATTGAACTTTGGGGGGTCATGTTATGGCACCCCAAAGCAGGTCCCCCCATCCTCCCATAAGAAAGCGAAGGAGCAGCATATTGTTAGCATGCTGCTGCTCATCTTTCTTCATTATTTCCTATGGGGAAAAAATGAAGAAGCAGGCTTCCTTTGCCAGGGGTGGCATTTTGCATGCAAAATGCCCCCTCACCCTCAGGGGCCCTTCTCCCACCCCTCCTCCCACCCCCCACCAAGGCTCAGCCTGCTCCCACTTGGGGGGGGCCATTTCATGGCCTCCCCAAGTAGGTGCTCTAATCTCTACCACTGACAGCTGGGGGAGGCTTGTGTTGCCAGGGGTAGCATTTTGCATGCAAAATGCCCCCCAACCCTCTGGGGCCCTTCTCCCACCCCTCCTCCCACCCCCCACCAAGGCTCAGCCTGCTCCCACTTGGGGGGCCATTTCATGGCCTCCCCAAGTAGGTGCTCTAATCTCTACCACTGACAGCTGGGGGAGGCTTGTCTTGCCAGGGGTGGCATTTTGCATGCAAAATGCCCCCCAACCCTCTGGGGCCCTTCTCCCACCCTTCCTCCCACCCCCCACCAAGGCTCAGACTGCTCCCACTTGGGGGGGGGCATTTCATGGCCTCCCCAAGTAGGTGCTCTTTTCTCTACCACTGACAGCTGGGGGAGGCTTGTCTTGCCAGGGGTGGCATTTTGCATGCAAAATGCCCCCCAGCCCTCAGGGGCCCTTCTCCCACCCCTCCTCCCACCCCCCACCAAGGCTCAGCCTGCTCCCACTTGGGGGGCCATTTCATGGCCTCCCCAAGTAGGTCCTCTCAGCCCCTAAAGTCCACCCCTTACAGCCCCACACAAACCCAATTCCCCCCCAGCTGCCACACACATACCCAAATCCCCACATTAGCCCCTCACAGACCCAAATCCACCCCCACCTGCCCCACACCCATAACCCCAGGAACAGGCTGGCAAAGGCCAGCCCTCTCCCTTTGTTCCCTATGCTGGGAACTTCTAAACTCTCTTTCCCTGGGCAATTCTGCACAGCCCAGGGGTGCCACAAATGTGGGCACAGCAGGGGGGCGCACCAAAGGGCATGATAGAAGTGTACTACACAAAATAATACAACCCACTTCACCGTTTTTGACAGCAGTTGTGTTTGTGTGATTCTCTGATGTGAAGTGAGTTGTGTTATTTTTATGTAGTACACTGCTTTCATGCCCTGTTGTGCCTTCCTACTGTGTAACCTAAAGCAGTTAAGGAAATAAAGTGCTTTTGACAGCAATATTTTGGGGTGATTCTCTGATGTTAAGTGAGTTGTGTTATTTTTGTGTAAGATACTGCTGCCATGCCCTTTGGTGCGCCCCCCTGCTGTGTATCCTAAAGCTGTTCAAGAAATAAAGTGTTTTTGACAGGAATTGTGCTTTTGTGATTCTCTGATGTTAAGTGAGTTGTGTTATATTTGTGTAAGATACTGCTGCCATGCCCTTTGGTGGGGGGTGGGAGGAGGGGTGGGAGAAGGGCCCCTGAGGGCTGGGGGGCATTTTGCATGCAAAATGCCACCCCTGGCAAGACAAGCCTCCCCCAGCTGTCAGTGGTAGAGAAAAGAGCACCTACTTGGGGAGGCCATGAAATGGCCCCCCAAGTGGGAGCAGTCTGAGCCTTGGTGGGGGGGTGGAAGGAAGGGTGGGAGAAGGGCCCCAGAGGGTTGGGGGGCATTTTGCATGCAAAATGCCACCCCTGGCAAGACAAGCCTCCCCCAGCTGTCAGTGGTAGAGAAAAGAGCACCTACTTGGGGAGGCCATGAAATGGCCCCCCCCAAGTGGGAGCAGGCTGAGCCTTGGTGGGGGGTGGGAGGAGGGGTGGGAGAAGGGCCCCTGAGGGTAAGGGGGCATTTTGCATGCAAAATGCCACCCCTGGCAAAGGAAGCCTGCCTCTTCATTTTTTCCCCATAGGAAATAATGAAGAAAGATGAGCAGCAGCATGCTAACAATATGCTGCTCCTTCGCTTTCTTATGGGAGGATGGGGGGACCTGCTTTGGGGGGCCATAACATGGCCCCCCAAAGTTAAATCTGTCTGAAACTTGGGTGGTTGTTAGAGAAGTGTTAGAGGAAGGTCCCCACCAATTTTGGGCTTATTCGGTGGGAAAATGCCTCCTCCAGGCATCCTGGAAGACGGAGGCATTTTCCCATAGAAAAAAACCGAAAGAATGCCGAAAGAATGCCGAAAGAATCCCGAAAGCCGAAAGCCGAAAGAGATTCTTGTTTCGGCTTTCGGCTTTAACGATAGAGAATCTTCTTTCGGCTTTCTACTTTCGGCTATAGCCAAAAATTTTTGGCTTGCACACCCCTACTACAGAGCCAGCAAAGATCACTCCTCAGAGGGTTTGTTTATTTCCACTTCACCTCTGGAAGGCTCTGTCAGTTTCACCTCCCCTTCTAGGAGGTGAAGAGGAGCAATTTTTGCTTCTCTGTAGAGAGGGGAAATTGACAGAGCCTTCCAATCTGTCTTTTAAAACTCAGCTTCCTGGCTAACATTGCGACTCCCTTCATGTGATCGCCCTCATGTAATTCGTCTCTTGTAGTTTAGCTCTCAAAGAAAGTATACTAGAGTATTTGGGGAAAACATGGGAACAAAAGCCTCTAAACATAAGAATTTAAGTATCTGTGAAGAGCATAAGAACTACAGTTTGCACATGTACTGATTTTACCTCAGAAATTTCTATATTGAATTACCTCAGAAATGTTCTACCCCTGATTTCACTTGATCTTTCCCCTCTAACATAAATAAAATAGCTAGTTACTTCTGATTTTTAAAAATGCCTCTGGTTCCATTCCTGCTGTTTAAGAACTAGGAAGAGGGAAGAAGGAGGAGGGAATGTCATGTCTGCATATAGTTTCACTGTAGGTGAGTTACTCTTACTATTTATATCAAGCATATATAGTATCCTCACGCATTAATAATTTGGTTTGTTTCTGTGTGTTGGTCATTCACTGCAATGTACACACAAAGTCATTTTGACCAAGCACTCTGGTGTTGTTTTTCTACCAAGAACTCTTACTCATTGTTTGAACGATGTTTGCTTTGTGTACCTATTCTGTGCCTGCTTCACCATTCTAACTTTTGGTGGACAGGGGGGCACCAAATGCCTCCCTGTGTCCATTCTTTCTTGGGTTTTCCCTTTAGGTTTACCAGACATCACCCTGGTCCGTTGGGCAATTAAGAATTTTAATTGCACAAGAGAGTCCTGTCTCTTATCTCCCTGAAATTGAATAGAGGATTCCATGGGTAAATAGACAGACAGACAGACAGACAGACAGACAGACAGACAGACAGACAGACAGACAGACAGACAGACAGACAGACAGACAGACAGACAGGCACACCTGAAAATGTGTTTCCCATTGAAATCAATGACTGTAAAAAAGTTTAAAATTCAGAAATAATGAAAATAAAGAACATGAATTGGAGTAATAGTGAATAAAATGAACCAAAAACATTTGTGCACACTCCTACTTAAAATTAGCATGCATATGTCCAGATGGTTGGTTGGTTCAAGCATGAGTCTGTCTTCCGCTCCTCTACTTACCTTCTCGTTTACAGACACAGGCTTCAGAAACTCTCTCTCTTGGATTGCTCTAAATGTTAACGCTACCCTTGCCAGGAGAAATGTTCTCATCAGCAACCTGTGTTAAAAATTGCTGATGTTCATGTATGCATTCCCGATTCTCTTTTCTATAGGAGTTTAATAATCATTAGGATTGTGTCACAACAATCCAGTGAGTAAAAAAATTAGTTGATCACATGCTGATCTCTTCCTGGCAGTTTTTAGCACCCAATAACAGCAGCGAGGACAGTTTCAAGACCTTGCAATCATCAGGGTGTAAGAAGACACCTGGCTTGTTTACCAATCCAATCTAGAAGTTGTTATCTTGAGATTTGTGGGTGTTGCAGCCAAACACTCTCACTGACTGCCTTGGGTCATGCACAGGTTACTGTGAACTCTATGGAATGGTATCCATTAGAGATAAAAGCTTGGTGATATTTTATCCCTTTACAGAAAGAGATAACTTGCAGCAGCCTTGGTCTTTCTAGTTTGTTGACTCTTATCTCCATTTCTCTTCACTCTCCGATTCTCCTCTTTGGTGTGCAAACATTTATTCTTTCTCCTGGGCAAGTTCCTTAGCTAGCAGAAAAGCCATATTATACAGCTCTATTGAGTGCAAATCTAAAGAGGCAGATTGGTTAGACAAAGCTTGCCTCTTGAGTGATCTGGAAGTATCAGGTAGAATTATTCACTTACCAGTCAGAGCAGTGTTCAGCACAACACTTATGAAACAAAGACATGGTCAAAGATGAGCAGCACCTATGTCCATTCCTGGACCAATGCCTAGCACCTGACTGCCCTGCACTGTTAGATCACAACAGTCACTTCTCCAAAGCAGGGCAGTATTCATTTATGTAGAATACTTACATGCTACTTCTTACCAGCTCGCAAATAAAAATTATGAATGTTACAACAAACTGTAAAAAACAAGATGGGAATTTGGACTCCAAGTGGGCCAAATTGGGCCTGTTTGAGGCCCAAATCAGCCCATTGCAAAGTGTACACGTGCTCCTGCACCCATGCAATGACATCATCAGAAGTGCCGGGGCCACAACAAAGGTAAGCCCCACATCCCCAGCCTCCCCCCAGCCTCCCCCCAGCACACCTGGCAACCCTAGCTCTGCCCCTCTCGTGGCACTCTGTTGCTTTTCCAGGCCTGCCTGTGTTCCCTTT
This sequence comes from Eublepharis macularius, assembly GCF_028583425.1. Taxonomy (NCBI): domain Eukaryota; kingdom Metazoa; phylum Chordata; class Lepidosauria; order Squamata; family Eublepharidae; genus Eublepharis; species Eublepharis macularius. The sequence goes on from NC_072798.1 coordinate 64,134,014, forward strand.
CAGCTGAGCTGTCAGAGGCTCAGCAGCTCCATTTGAATTCCACAGGCCTGCCACTGGTGAACACATTGGGCATGGTTCTGCCACACACCTCTCCCCTTAAGGTGTCAGTGCTCCCTTCCACCTGTGCATGCCAATGTGACAAGAAATCTGCATTAGAGTGCCCTGAGCCTGCCTGATGTAGGTTTATTTACATGTATGGCTGCAGCGCTAACATCCACCTTGGACCCACTCATTATGTCCTTCATTTAGTGTAGTATTGTGTGATCAGTCATGAGAGTGAAAGGATTGCACAGTAAGTAACACCATAAAGATGTGATGGCCCATTTCACTGCTAGCAACTTCTTTTCCAAAGTCAAGTAAGCCCTTTTCCTGGGGAACAGCTTATGGCTAAGAAATAAGATTGGGTGTTTTTGCCCCTCATGTGTCTGCCCTAGGACTGCCCTAGGACTGCCCCAGTCCCACTCCCACTCCTGGGTCATCTGTGTAAATTGTGAAAGGTTGTAAGAAATCAGATTCCCGTAGTACTGATGGGTTGGTCAGGATTCCAACAATCCAGTCTAGAGCCTCTTGGTGCACTTGATCCCAGAAAACATATACAATAGTTATGAGCTGCATTAATGGCCTTCCTAATTTATTTTGTGCTGTTTGACTTTTTAACCTCTTTTGCCAATAAAAAGCAAAATCACAGGGTCATTGGAGCTGATAAACTAAATGAAACCTTTCTCATACAGCACAGTAACCTGACAGCCGCCAGCATCCAGTGATTCAGAAAAAAAATCTACATTTCCAGACAGATGATATGAGAATGTTTGCAATCCTCTAGATTATCCAAATTCAAATACATCAGAGAGAGGTTCACAATATGAATAATCAAACTTAACCGAGAGGTTTGTGTGTGTGAAGCTGGAATTTAGAATACACTGATTACTTATAGAAAATCTGAAAACAGTACATTATTACCTCTTTCCCTTGAAAGATGAGAGTGGAGTCTGTCCCATAATGATAGCCAGTGCACCAGCTCAGAACAAACAAGGCAGAGCACAGATAGGCATTGGATGGCATGTTAGGCTGTGACAGACTCAACTCAGACGCAGACTGGAAGAGGTGACTGAAATAATTGACCATTTTCAGAAGTTAGGTTGCCTTGCTCTTGCTTTTCTCTCTCACTGATTTCTTGCTTTGCTGAATTATATTTATTTCCTACCACTATTTTCAGTTCACTTTCTAGAGTCTCCTAATGACAATATATTTCTTCTTGCATCTTAGTGATGGGCTGCAGCTAAGTGGCAGAGCACATGCTTCGCATGCGTACATGTCCTTGGTTTAATCCCCATATGTGTAGTTGAAGAATCAGATAGTAGTGTTCAGATAAATGTTGGTGTTGGGTACTTTTCTGATTAGTATATGTACTAAAATCTTGCCATGTTTCATAAAAACACCAACTCAAATCCACTTTTCCGGAGTACTCATTCAACAAGGACCATTACAATAGAATCAACTTTATATAAAGTGCAACCAGCGCTCAGTTTCATCAATATGAATCAACAGTCTATATCACAATAATTAGTAATTAGTAGCAATAATAATCAATAGCATGTAATATCAAAAATCCAATTGGTGGGAAAGAATCTCATGTACACTCATGAAAGAATCGAAACAGTCAATATAAAGCAGTACAAATACAATACATAACAATATCAAGTCTTCCCTAAAGTGCACCCTGTCCAACAATGACTTGACCAAAGTAATATAATTCAAATTGGAATTGTTGTCTGATTGCCTGCAGATGTCTGTAGAGCCGTGAAACTCACAAGTGTCACGCCTACAGGTTTTGCCAGCATAAGTTGTCCAGCCTCGTTTCGTACTTTCACTTCTTCATAGGCATTCTTTTCCTTATAGCAATTCCTTCATTCATGAACGTACCACCATACTGGCATTCCCAGGACAGTCTAATGGGGAAATGGCCATTTAAACTTTCCCTGCCGCTTGCAAACAGCATGTCCCTTTAAACTATCAGCTGGCAGGCGGTAGGGGGAGAATCCACTTGCAAGTGGCCCTTTAAATGCCCAAATCCCACAAACCCCAGCCATCCCCTCCCCCTAGCCCCTGACAAAGAGAACTGTGGTTCTTGAAAGCTTATGCTACAGTAAAGTTGGTTAGTCTTAAAGGTGCTACTGGACTCTTTACTATTTTGCTACTACAGACTAACATGGCTAACTCCTCTGGATAAGAGCACAGTGTCCATTAGAGTCCAGTCCTTAGCCCAGGTTTTTACCAAGCTGGTCAGTGGGTTGTCAAGCCCCTGAAATATAGCAGGGGATGCCAAGACCCTGGCAGATCAATAATATTTCTATTGTTTTGCATATGAGGCTACCACAATAATGTTGCCTGATCATTTAATGATTGGAAGACTTAATAATCCTTAATGTGTCCAGCTTTCAGGATATTCCTGCCGTTACATTCTGGGGGAGGAACAGATAGACCACAAGAACATGTGTAGCAAGTTCTTACCTGGACAGAGGAAGACAGCAAATGAGCAGTGTTTAGGGGAATGCGCCCTTTGTGGGCAGCAACGGTGGTTCATTGGGAATCTCATGCAGGTTTGACTTCAGGTGTTTCTTTGTTCCCACTAAGCTGCTTGTGTGTTTATAAATGTACAGATGTTACATAGATATTCAATAGACTTAGAAGGGTGTAGCTCTGCTTAGGATGGTGCTGTAAACCTAGAACAACTACCCCTGTACTGTACTTGCAGAAGTTGCGTACATGTAACAATACATTCTTCATTTAGAACTGGATTTGCAGTGAATATGAGAGGTTTAACAATCTTGAAGGAGTCAAATAGTCACCTCTTTAATAAAGGCAGCCAAGGTCAGGATAGAAAGGAGCTTTTGCCTGTAGGTCTAGATTTGCTAATTCACTTACGTAACCACTTGATTTAAACAGCTGAACAATGTAAAGGTGCTCAGCAGATTTACCTCATAAAAATCTGAACATATCTAAATTGCACATTTTGCATTGCATGTTGGGATTATATGCTCATAGAATGAAGGAACGTGTGAATGTTTTGTTAGAATTGTGGTCATTGGTCTGAAGACAGAAGAAGCAGAAGATCTACACAAAATACAAGAAATGTCTGCATGGAGCTCTCCAAGCTCTTATTATTTAGCTGAAGTAGGAAATTTGGGCCAAACATAATGTGTCATAGAAAACCTCTGAACCAGCGTTGTGGGTCAGTCTCCACACATGCATACAAATAGGCGATGGAGCAGCACAGCTTCAGCTCAAGATGCATGAGCAAAAAGGACATATCCAGTTCCTGGAAAAAGCCCTTGCCATTGCATCCCAGCAGGGAGGACGATACTTAGCCTACACACACACTCCAAGTGAGACCATCAATTCTTCATCATTTCCTCCTAATCTGAGAATTTCTGCTATTTGAGCACCAGAGATATTAAGACACAGAGTCATAAACTGAAGTAAGCTTCAAATGAACTCTTGAATCCTGTGGAATGACTGAGAAGTCATCTGCCAGACTCCTCTGCCTACAAAGTCATCGCGTGGATGGAAATGCCAGGCAGAATCAAAACAACGTTGATCACAAGGCACGGATCACTGGGCACAGCTTTACCCAATTGGAACACCTGCCTCTTTTGGATCACACACAAGCTAAACAAGAATGGAAAGGCTGGATGGCAGTAGAACAATCGGATTCCGACTGCAAAGTGAAGCTTTCCAATGTTATGAGATGTTGTACATTGTACAGATTCCATGAGGCAACCTTGCTAGATTCCTACTTGCTGAGAAATTGATTTTATCAGGGCTTTTTTTCTGGGAAAAGAGGTGGTGGAACTCAGTGGGTTGCCCTCAGAGAAAATGGTCACATGGCTGGTGGCCCCGCCCCCTGATCTCCAGACAGAGGGGAGTTTAGATTGCCCTCCGCACGGTGGCGCGGAGGGCAATTTAAACTCCCCTCTGTCTGGAGATCAGGGGGCGGGGCCACCAGCCATGTGACCTTTTTCAAGAGCTTCCGGAACTCCATCCCACCACGTTCCAGCTAAAAAAACCCCCTGGATTTTATTCTTGAAAAGTGACATTAAGCTGGGACTGACAACAAACAACAGTTGTACTTAGCAAAATTCATCTAAAAGCACATAAAAAATCCCTTTTTGCAAAGGACCGGTGAATAAAAGAATAAAATGAAGAAAGACAGTAAAATTTTAAATTAATCAGCATGATTGCTGGGACATCTTATTGGTAAGAAAGAACTGAAGTGCTTCGACATCACTGGCCTTCTTCCTGCTAAGACCAACAGTTTCCAGTGACATTAATAATTAATAATTAGGTAGCAGGTAGCAACCCAATAGGTGTAGCTTTCTCAAGTATGAAGATGCAACATTAGGGAAGGTTTACTTAATTTCTGTACAGCCTGCAGCTTTTAAAGGCACTCAGCTTCTACTGGGCTTCTTTAGGATTCTTCCTAGCTTAGAACGGCAACTGCTTCCTTATCATATTGTCCCATGCCCATTTAATGGGTACTAGTTCTGTTCCTCACTATACTAACCAGATTCTCGTAATGATTTAATTTGTTCCTAATGCTCATTTGTAAATAAAGTGAGAAAATTCTCCCAATGCTGCTATTCAATACCCTGATACAACACTGTGGCTCTAGTAAAGAAAAACATCTGTGCAAGAAATTAATGCTGGGGTTTAATTTATCTGTTTACACAACTAACTGCTTGAAATTTCACAGAATCAAATACATGTTTTTGTCTTTCATATTGATATCCTACAATGTAGAGGCATGGGAAACAGGGAAATACTTCACAAGATGTTCTTCTGTTTTATTAAATTACCCAAAGGAACACACCAATAAATCTCAACGTGCCTACAGTAAAAATGTTTTGCTAATCTAAAGTGATGCATGCATTAAACATCAAATATACTAAATGCAACACGGGGAATATGTTCCCTTTTGATCCTTCTAAAGTGAAGCTGTTAAGGCACAAGTATTTGTGTTGTAAATGAATCAGACATGCAATTTCAACTAAATTTCCGTCAAACTGTATACAGGATTGCAACTAAATTAGCAGTATTTCTTGATGACATTGTCTTAAAGTCTGTTGCTAGAGAACACATCTGACAAAGCGGACTTCAATAGGATTTCCTTGTAAATTTCAAAAGGAAAACATTGCCTACTTGCCGAAGTTGCCCTCACATTCAGTGAAATCAGATGATAAAATTGAGGCTACCTGATTTACAGTGATATGTGATGTGAACTCCATAATAATATCCTTGCCAAAACAGAGATACTTCTGCATATGACTTTCTATTATATAAACAGAACCAGCTGCACTCATCCTGACATCCCTGTGATCCTTTATGAGAACCATCAAGAAATCATTCAGGTTGTACATGCAGGTAAGCTGTGTTGGATGCTTTTGACTTCTGGGCTCAGGAACAGCAAGTAATTTTTGATCTTTATAAAGTGTGCAATGAAAAATTGATGATGACTTGCTTGGTTGCCTCTTGTGATAAGTTTATTCTATGATTTATTATTTCACCTACTAATCTGTTTAACTTACTGTATTATTGATTTGTAGTATAAAATATAACAAAAAAATGAGTGAGCCGGGAAGGTTAAGACTGCCATCCCTGCCCACAGTCCTTTTGGAGAAGGGTACTGCCTGCTCTGGGTACTCCAAGGGTACTGCCTGCTCTGCACATTCCTCCACTGTGGCAGAGTCAATGAGTCCCAAAAGCCAGTGCCTCTTCTGGCAGTTTGGCTCTTGTCCCTGGCACACTTTGTTTAAGTGTCCCTTCCCCAAGTAGGCAGCCAAAGTCACAGACACACTTCCCTTGACACTGTGCCATGTTCAATAGCCTTGATTCCCATCTTTAGGCTACCCTGCTTCTATTAGTAGTTAGACATGGGCATGAACCTGAAAAAAACTGAACCATGGGGTTCATGGTTCGTGGGATTTCCAAGAACCAGGAACCATGAACTGGCACAGAACTGGGCCCGGTTACGAACCAGTCCGCGGTTTGTGGAGTTTAAATGCCCCTTTCCAGCAGGAAAAGGGGCATTTAATTGTTTAAGGGGCCCTTTCCTGCCATTTGCAAGGGGCAGGAGCCTTTAAACTATCAGCTGGCAGGCGGGGGAATCCCCCCTGCAGCTTGCCAGCTGATAGTTTAAAGGAACCTGTCGCTTGCAAGTGGCAGGAAAGGTTTAAATGGCCATTTCCCCCGGGGAAATGGCCATTTAAACTGGCCCTTTAATACGAACCAAACAAACCAGTAGTCCAGTTCATGGAAGTTCATGGAAATGAGCTTCCGTGAACCCTGGTTCGCGAACTACGAACCAGCCCAGTTTGTGGGGTTTTTGGGTTCGTATTTAGGTTTGTACCCATCTCTATTAGTAGTACCCACAGTTGATCCTAGATCCAGACACAATAAATTGTATGACTCAGAGGCCAAGCTGTATACAATACTGAAATTCTATGGACGGAATTCACAATGTATCTAAATTCATGTATCTAAAAAGCAGAATATGAATATGAATCAGGGCCATAGCACCAAGAAAAGGGGCATTAATGCCCATCACAATGTATTTACATAATATATATTTAGATATTATGCCCCAATTTTCTCTCCAGAATGGGGATGGGCCTCCCAAATGACACTGTAACCCAACTAAAAATCTTCCCTTATTGTTTTCAGCCCTGCAGCTGTTGTTGGAGGGGGGCACATTATCAATCCAGGAAACAACACAGATTGGAAATTAAAATATCCCTTCCTACCTACCACTGCAGTCCTGATCCTGGTCTGTACTCTACAGCTCCTTTTTTAGGACCAAAAGTTCTAAAACTTTTGGTCCTGGAAGTTCTAGCCACAGAACTTTTGGTCCTGGAAGTTCTAGCCACAGAATTTCAGTGTAACAGGTTGCCAAGCTCCTGGTGGGACCCAGAGATCTCCTGGAGTTAGAAATGATTTCCAGAGAACAGAGATCAGTTCCCCTGGAGAAAATGACTGCCTTGGAGGGTAGACTCTATGACATTATACCCTGCTGGGATCCCTGACCAAACCCCATCCTCCCCAGGCTCCACCCACAAATCCCCAGGAATTTCTGAACCTGGAGTTGGCAACCAGAGCTATACAGCCAGGTAGGGCTAATGAGCAGATACATCCCAGCGGTGCCCCATTGCCCACATGATATGATCAAAAGAAGTTCACTCTTATTGTTGAAATATTTTTATCTTTACACAGACTGGCCTACTAATTAAGTAGGCCCCTAATCAGAAGGGAGCCTTTGAAGTCTAAGTGCAACAGCCCTTGAGAAATGATCGCAGTAAATTGTATTCTGAGGTTCTCCTGTACAAACCCTGTGGACTGAAAACAAACGCTGAGCCATAAATTCTCTCTCTCTTACTGGGTAGATTTTTGGCCCTTAATTTAATGCCTGAAGTGCTCGTCTCCCAGCAGGGCATTATTTCTTTTTGTTCAACAAGACATCAGTAAACGCATAGAAGCGTGTGGAGTTCATATACAAAAGAATGAAAGCTTTTAGCTCAAATGCTGGTTGGGACTAATCCATTTAATTGCACTTTATAGGGTAATGCAACAACGTTTAGGAACAAGTTGTTTTAATTTTCCAGTAAGCACACAATACCATAGTTCTCTTCTACCTTAAGAGCATTAAAAAGCAACCCTTATTGCAGCCAAAGATGAGAAGGCCTGGACTGCAGGCTAACAATACTCTGGAAACTCTGTTGTTGCAAATAAAGTTCCCTCATGGGGCAGCACAGCAGTAAGAGAAGGAAACCCTTGAACCCACACTTCTGTTTACAGACACACACACACACACACATATATATATCAGAACAAAAACAAAATCAGAACAATTAAAACATTAAAATTAGAAAAGCCTATTTGCAAAACTCAAAAGTTTATGTCCAGTTTGCACGATTCTTTTTTTTAATATTCAAGTAATCCCAGTTGTTCCTCCATTAGACTTAGGGTTGCCAACTCCAGGTTGGAAAATTCCAGGAGATTTGAAGATGAACCCTATGGAGAGAAGAGTTTGGAGAGGGTTTGGGGTGGAATGCCATAGAATTTACACTCCAAACCAGCCATTTTTTTCTCCAGGGGAGCTGATCTTCTTAGTCTGGATACCAATTGGAATTCCAGGAGATCTCCAGCCTGGAGGCTGGCAACACTTGTTAGACTTATATGGACAAATATAATAAGAGATTTTGGCATAATGGTTATTTTAAGTAGTAATTGCCATTATCTCAATGATGCTTTTGCTTCCTTCCTGATGACTGCTGTCTATATTTGTGATAGTCAGGTTCACACATTTACTTGGTTCAAATAAAATGCCATACAAAGGCTGGAAAGAACTTCAGGGACACAGCTGCAAGATTCTTTTCCACACTCTTCCTTTTGTATATGGTGATGAACCTAATAGTTTCTCCTGATTTTCAGCAAACACATATTTCACTATTGTGTCTGAATCTGAGATGCAATCAATAGTTTACTCTCTCAAGCAGCAGTTTATTCCTTTTCAGGCAAAGCATCTTTGGAAGTAATACAACTTATGGTTTGCCCAGAAATCATTCAATGTACGCAGGTGGTATAGAGAAGGGAAAAGAGAGATCATGTGAGCAGATCTAACAACTGTTTCGGGCTTGTTTTCATAGCGCCAAACTATGGTTTGTTATTATACCTGAACCAAGTCAGTATGTTTGTCCATATGTAGGTCTGTTCAAATATGTAAAACTAGGTGCTGTGTGCAGCAGCTCTGTGATATGTATAAGCTCTGCAAATTAGCAGGATTGATGCTTGGCATGACTTTTGTATTGTGCTATGCTTCCAGAAAGTCTATTGTTTCTTATTGAATGTGGAATCAGAAACACATGTTCCATGATCTAAATGGGAGCAATGCAGAAAATGTGTTTGTTCACATGGAAGCAACATTTAGAATTTGAAATTACAAGCCATCATAGACTCATTTTGCTTCTAAATAGAAAGCAGCTGTGAAAACATGGTGACTCTTTTGAACACCAGAACAAGCATGCAACAGCCAAAAACCCAATTATTCAGCCTCCTTTCCATTTCTAATCATGCAAGGTTCAGCATGCAACGTTAACTACAAAATCTATTACAACAAACAAGTGAACCAAGACTAAAACCGTTTATATATAGCTCAGGCAAACTTAGACAGATTCTGTTCCCTGATTCATAGTAATTATACATAATTGAGAAGTACCACAGCAAACACACAAAACCACACTGGAAGAGCAACAAAGTGAACAGTGACTGACTAAATATTTGCTATATGAATTGTACGGTCTATATCAAAATTTGAGTTCTGTTATTTTGATGAAGTTGTACAATTTTTCATTTTACCTCTATTATAGATATTATTTCTGTGATTGGTGTAATACTTAGCTCAGGGAAGCAATATGTTTTTTTAAAAAAAATACAAAAAGAGTTTACAGAAGTAAAATTATTCTATTTGTTATAATGTGAGTTGCACGATAAGTACTGTGCCTCATAACATTAAAATTATAACATTGTTATCCTGCCTTTCAGCCTAATTAAAGCTTTCAAGACAGCAAACAATTAAATATATATTAAAAGTTAACCTAAAAAACCGTACATATATAACAGAAATTAAAGCATAAATGGAAGGGGGAGTCACTGAAGGAATGCCAAGCAAAACTAAAAGGTCTTCAACTGCTGGAGGAAGACAATATAAGAGTGCAGACAAATCTCCCAGGGGAAAGAATTCCAGTTTGGTGCCATGACCAAAAAGGCCATTTCACTGGTTGCCACTTGTCTCACTTCAGATGGGATGGGGACTCTGATAACTCAAAGATTACTATAATGGTCATATAGGTTCATATGGGAATAGATTTAGGGTTGCCAACTCAAGGTTGGAAAATTCCTGGTCCCAAGCCACTTTAAACATCAATACCGGCACCTTGAATTAGGTCTGGAAGTAAATAGGAGGCCAGTATAAATGGAACAAGACTGGACTGATATCATCCCTACAACTGACTCACAACAGTCAATGTTCTTATCACAGCATTTCTGTACCAATTGTGGTTTGTGGACACTCTTCAAGGGACTCGCATAGAGTGCATTGCAGTAATCTAATCCAGATGTTACCAAGACATCCACTTTAGTAGCATTTTTTTGATCCATGGAAGGCCACAGCTGGCTCACTTAATGAAGTTAGTGGAAGGCACCCCTGGCAACTGCTGCCACCTGCTTAATCAACAGGAGTCCTGGATCAGCAGCACCCCAAGCTATGTGTAACCCCATCCAGAACAGGAGATACTTTAATTCCTGAGTCAGTCTTTCTGTCCACCAGTAGCACCTCCATCTTCTCGAGATCAAGCTTCAATTTGTTAGCCCGCCTCACCCATCACAGAATTGCCTCCATGCCCCAGTTCAAGGTATCCACAGCCTCCCTGGGATCTACTGGAAGCCTGAGATTGTCACATATTGGTGACAATTAAGCCCAGATCTTCAGATGACAGAACCTTGCACTTTTATGTAGGTATTAAAAACAAAACAACCCTCCCCCCAAATTCTCCTATATTTAAAAAAATATATAAAATATGAGATATATTTTGATGCTATTGATTTAATTTAATGTATTACTTCTAGCATTTGAGGAATGGGAAATTCAAGGATATATGAAAAGGAAGGCTTTGCCCCAATTAAAATATCTACTTTATTTTAAGGTGCTCCTGCATTACAAAGCAGATTTGAAGTTGCTTTTTTGGTGGAATTCTTTTTTTTTTTGAGGTTAACAAATAAAACAATGCTGTCTATATGGTTTTGGTCAATGCTGTAAATGTTTGCTCTGCTAACTTCTCCACAATATAGCATGCAATAAATTGCAAAGTAAATCATTTTGCATTAAAGAATCTCTGATATGTGAGAAATAAAACTTTGGCTCAGATAATCTGTTTCCCATCCTTTGAGCCTCACCAGAACTGTGCTGATGGTAACATGATTGTAAAAAGATTCTCATGAGCTTAGAACAGAAAACTTGGAATACACAACTGCTCAGCCAACTTTACAGAGTTTATAAAAAGCTGACATGGCAAATTACAAACTGTGTTTATGGGAATATTTCAGATTAGTTCACCATTAATATCGTTCGAGGTAAGATGGCCCTAGACAAGCAGTTTGTTTGGAATTTGGGCCAAACTAATTATTTAGTTGCACAGGAGACAAAAGAATTATCCTCTTTTTTTATGAAGAGTAGATCAGGAAAGTTGTCCATTTCAGCATGGGGAAATGGTCAGTTTAACTCTTTCCTGCCATTTCCCTACTCAAAATCACCCTTCCTGTGCTACAAGGAGTTACCTCCTTGTTTGACTAGGTAGGGGAAGTCTTCTCTTCTTAGATCTATCCCCTTTCCTTGGCCCATTTGAGAGTCTTCATTCACTTCCCAAACCTCCTTGCTAACTTTCCCGATTTCTCCTGCCGGTGTTATAACTGTTCTCTCTGTTAGGACTCTGTCTCTCAACACACAACATTCCATTCTGCTAGGAATGGAGTCCCTCTTCATTTCCGTTTCCTACTACCCAATCAGATCCTTTGAAGTAGCCTGTCACTCACAGCTCTCTGATTCTGAGATGAATTGACCCTTATCAGTTCTGCAAATGTGTGTACAGCCCTTCCAGGCTTCTTTGATGTATGCACACAGACAAACTTTATTTTTAAATAAATGGCCAGTGGTATGTTTTGATCGACATCATATGTAGATGGCATGAGATGGACTGTGAAAACACCTATTTCTTCACTTGTGGCATGTTCTTGTAACTTTTGTCTTTATATTCCAATACGTTGTTTTGTTTTTATTGTTGGAACACAAAAAGGACTAGTAACAGAATACTGACCAGCACTTTTTATCCTTTGTAAATTATGTCCTCAAGGCTTTGACTTAGGTTTCCATCTTAGTTAGGGAAGGAAACACCCATACTTTACCTTCAAGCCCACTCCCCACCCACCCCGCCAAAGGATTGCCCACTCCCCCGTGGAAAATTCCTGGAGATTTGTGAGGGGAGCAGTGGCTGGGGAGCTCAGAATTTGGGGAACACAGGGGGTGGGGATGAATTCACACTCTGTATTCCTTCAACAGGCTCTGTCTTGAACAACCCATGATTCCATAGCTGCCCAGCCAATAAAGCATCACCATCAGCATATCTTTTAAAAATACCATGTCATCTTTCAGCATATTTAGGCTAAGGAAACATGTCAATTAAACTGATTAACTTGTATCAAAGCTGAAGTTAGTTATTAGAGACTTTATTAAAGAGAGTTCCTATTTTACTCCTTTACTAATGTAATGTCATGTTTGAGGAATTTCGTTTTTTTGGGAACTTGCGTATGGTAGTCCCTTTATTCAAATATGATGAAAAATGGAAACCAGTTTTAGATGTTTAAAATGCCAAAGAAGTAATCCCCCCAATGCAACAAAGTTTAAATGCTTGTTTATTGTAATTCTTCCAAGAGTTGTTTTGATCATTTCTTTTACGGTTTAATTTTAATCCCTTTCTTGTTTGTATTTTATGGTTTTATCATTTCTTGTATTACATCTTTTTCTTCTTTATTAAAATAATAATAATAAAAAATAAAAATGTTTGAGGAATTTCCTGAGTGCAAGCCATAAATAATGCCACAGGTGTTTATAAGAGAAACTTGCTAGTTCGGCATATGAGGTGCTTTCTGAAATAATTAATTTACCACATAATGAATACTTAAAGCATTTCATAATAGTGTAATTAAAACCAGTTCTACAAAGTGGGTCCCAAAGGCAAACTATAAAGCTTGTTTGACCAGTTAATACTTATTTATGCCAATGACAAAGTTTTAATATAAACATTTCCCTTGTGAAGAAGAGAATACTATAATTATTAGACATTTGAAAAGTGTAATTTCGTTATATATCTACATATATTAAAATGTAGTTAAACTTTCCAGCTGGCTGATTTTAAGCTAGCCAAAGTTAGACTCTTTTACTCCTGAGTCCATTCATTGTTGAAGCAATGTGCAATTTGTACCCATTTCAACAAATGAACACATGCAAATATAAAACATTTATACTTTTTTCCCTTTATGAGCAATGATTACTTGTACTTCTGTGCCAGAATTGCTCCTCCCCTTAGCCTGGAGGGTGCAATAAGAAGTGAAGCAAGAAAAGGTCAAAAGAAGGGCATATTTAATCTATTTAAACTGATTTATTCCCAGCCCTTACAGAACTACAGTTCCCAGGACTCTCTTGGGGATATCCATGATAGTTAAACTGGTAATGCAGTGTTTCCTATAGGTTGCTAGATTTCAGTGCCCAATATAAAGCATAGGTATTAAATGTGTGTGTGCGTGTATGCGTGCACACAATTATGTTCTAATTTTGGGTTCTTGATAATGGAAATACCAGTCATCCTAATATTTGTTTGCTGTTATTTTATTTATTTATTTATTTATTTATTTTGTTGTTGTTGTTGTTTACAATCAATTTTTCACACTGAAACACAATACAGATTACACAATATAAGTCAATGCACTCAAGAGGACAAGACATCTAATAAGCAACATAATAGGACTGGGATTGCAGAAATCTGAAACAAAGCATAGGTATTAAATAAGACATGTTAAACAAGCAGCAAATGGTGTTACATCAGTAGAAATACAATGTACTGAGAACAAGATAATGAATACAGCAACACATTACCATATACAGCAGTTATGTCTGCAGATCTGTTCCCTTCCTTGAAACATCTTGTGAACCATTCTGTTATAAAATGCAGCACCACGCTGTATAAAAACAGATGTCCATCACAAGGAAAGGTTGTTGCACATAATTTTTATCTGTCAACTGTTTACATTTTATATTGCTCCATAGCAAAGCTCTTTGGGTAGTTCTAAATAAAATACCATCAAATGCCAAATAAAATAAACAAAACAACAGTAAAAATGATAAAATGCCACATGCAGACTAAAAATATTAGAAACCAAAGGCAATGATTAAAAAACAAAAACACCCCAGATTTTACTAAAACCTCTCTGGAATAACCAAGTTTTCACCCACCATCTAAAAGCCCCTAGGGAGCATATGTCCTCCCTGTGCTTGAATTTTGATCATGGGGGGCGGACCACGATCATAATGCCCCTTAGGTGATGTTAATTAGAGGAATGCATGGGACGAGGTTTCTTTCAGATAGGCAGGACCCAACTGAGAGTTTTTCTACACGAGACGCCTCAGCACGTGTTTGTCAAGTGTAAGGAGAAGCAATGTTAGCGGAGAAGTGTAGTTTAAAAAGACAGAGCTGGTGGAGATGCTCCTCAGACGGTCTGTTAATTTCATCTTTGCCTCCCTGTCAGTTTCACCTCTTGAGTCTAAAACTGTGTGGGATCACAACCAGAGGACAGTGAGGAATGGAGATGGGCTAGTGCCTGGGCTTGGGCCTGGAGAGGTTATAATGGAATGAAGTTTCCTTTCTGGCATTTCACACAGCTCTTCACACAGCTCCAGTGTATAGCAAAGCATTTGCCCTGCTGCCGGTTCCCTCTTTTTAAACTACCCTTCCCAGCTAACATTGCATCTCCCGACACATGTTCTTTGCATGTCAGATGTCTCATGAAGAGAGACTCTGAGTAGGACTTTAAGAGTTCATTTTGTGTTAAGAAGAACCTCACTTATTTTTGAGGATGTTAATGTACTGTTAAACTACTTGCCTATCTCTTGGAATCTAACCGATAGTCAACAGAAATGCCCTTATAGTTGCTAAAAGACTTTTACTTCAACATTGGAAAAACAAAAGCCCAGTTCCTGTATATCACTGGATTGAAGGCCTTATAAATGTATCAACATTTGAACGTATCATATATAGAAGGCAATTGTGTATGGACTTATTTTTAGATATCTGGAAATCTTTTATAGATATTTATGTATAGATTTACCAATAGTGTTTTTGTAGCCAGCACTGGAGTTTTTTTTCTTTTCTTCTGTTTTTTTTTAAAAATATTTTCTGTTTCACACTCATAAAATAATTTTTAAAATTCACTTTGAAATGGGTCTAGAGACAAACAGATAACATGAAATTACTGATACTGGTTGTCTGCAGTTGTACTGCCAGGTGAACTCCAGGTCCCACTTTGAGGTTGACAACCTTGTGTTACATGGTCCCCCACAGCATGCACCTGTTTTAATGTCAGCTGTTGTCTTTAGGACCGAGTGAAGTTTCTGAACCATCCTCAGGCAGCCCTCTATAGAGTTCTCTGCAGTAGACAAAACTAATCTAGAATGTTGCCAGTGTTCAACCCAAGCCAAAACATCCAGATCAAGTATTAAGAATGGACTGTTTTGTAACCCATGTTTCCAGTTCACTGGTCCTTTCTCCTCCCCTGACTATTGTGAAATAAAACTAAAGTACTGTTCACTGCATCAGGCAGGAGAAAAGGAAGGGTGAGATCTCTTTTAAAGATATGTAGTATAATTGCTAGATGTTTGGGAGCACGCATCATTAGCTGTCTGACAGGGCACATTAGCAAATGTATTATAGCATACAAATTCTTGTGGCTCCATAAACATATACGAATGATAACTATGAATAATAATTTTGTAATTTCCTTGTTATTTGCTATGGCTGTGCTGAAGCAATAAAGATATGTATGTATGTATAACTATGAATTGATATGCTTTTTCCAAACAAGAATGGTTTGGGGGCTTCCTTTCATTGGTACAAACATGGGAGTTTGACCATGGCCGATTCCAGATGACTAACCTTAAGTCGCTTCATGCCGCCCTCTTCCGGATCGCGACGGGGAAAATGCGAAATATCGCGTTTCCTCGCGCGAGTTTTGCGCGATGACGCGCAAAACTCGCGCGAGGAAACACGATATTTCGCATTTTCCCCGTCGCGATCCGGAAGAGGGCGGCATGAAGCGACTTAAGGTTAGTCATCTGGAATCGGCCCATGATTTACAGTGTTCTGTATTCTTCAGTACAAGGCGATTTTCAAAGGTATAGATAATCAGTGAATATACTGTTTACATATGGGGCATTTCACCTACTGGCCCAATCTCTGTGGTGCTTCCAACCTCTATGCATAGGAGCGTACATGTTTAGACTCCCTACATGTGAAACATCATGCCATTTTTGCAAAGTACAGATTAGGTGTACTATGCATGTATACCAGAGCCTATGCATGTTCAGGTATACACTCAAGCCTCTGGAAAACACATCCACCAAGAAGTACAGTGGGCACAATTTGGATTCTCCACCACCATGCCTACATTCCTTGTCATCTGCATAGTCTTTCTTAGTCCACTAGTTACAAAATGTTTTCATAAAGTAGAACTGATATGGCAACACAATTGAAAATAAAAATTGTGGGAGCGGGGGGGGGGGGGGAGCAGTCACAGCTATCCCCACTGAAGCCAAATGCTAAGCACTCTATTTTCCTCTTCCACTCTAGCTAAATGCCTCTAAACTTGATTCAATAAGAAAAGTTGCAGCTAGAATTTAAAAGCCCGTCATAGTGTATGAGAATGTCAGCTTTGTCAGCACCCACACATGCAGACAGAAATGTGGGATGGTTCCAATGCACAGTACATGTAGCTGCTTTAATTTAAAACTTTTTAAAAACATGCTGTTGACTTTTGCAACTTCTAATGTAGATTGAGCCTTCTTTCTCAATGTGTCTCCTTCATTTTGGTTAACTTTTATATCCCAGATTAAAAGATGAGCAGTTAAGCCTTGACTATATTGCTACTGCCCATGCAAAGCTAAGTGTATGCCTTAACCTAAGCACTTTTCTGGAAAAGCCATAATAAGCAGAGGCATACCAGAACCTAAAATGAAAACAAGCTTAGTATCATTTACTACCATATTGCCTCTAGATTCTTGGCATGGAAATAGAATAAGGAAAACCAACAGAGGCCAAGACATTAAAAACTTCATTTCCCTTGGCCTTCTCTTTAGAAAGGTTTAAAGTCTGCTCCTCCCAATGTTACCCAAATAGGAGGTCTCCTTAATCAGTTGGGGGAATTAGCATTAAAGAAGACAAGCGAGAGGGGTAAACTCCACCAAAGTTTATGGGGATTGTATTGTCGAAGGCTTTCACGGCCGGAGAACGATGGTTGTTGTGGGTTTTCCAGGCTGTATTGCCGTGGTCTTGGCATTGTAGTTCCTGACGTTTCGCCAGCAGCTGTGGCTGGCATCTTCAGAGGTGTAGCACTTTGGTGCTACACCTCTGAAGATGCCAGCCACAGCTGCTGGCGAAACATCAGGAACTACAATGCCAAGACCACGGCAATACAGCCCGGAAAACCCACAACAACCATTTATGGGGATTGTTCCCTTAGAGAACGCTCAAATAAACAGGCAGCTGTTCAACTGGAAAGATTTCTTTATTAACAGAGGAATAAAAGGAAGCATACAGAAAACACACACGGCATACACAGAGACCTAACTAAGAAAATAATGAGGAAATGGGAAAGCAATTTCAGAGGAAGGGCAATAATTACCACTCTCGGAGAGGAAGAGGTCCACAGAGGAGCAGCAAAACTACCAGTGTTTCACAGAGAGAAGAAACCCAAATGGATTGGAAGTGCAGGGACTGATACTGAGACACTCCACTCTTTTGAGTGTTTTCTCCTCAGATCAAGATTTGTTTTGGCCATCTACCGTTCCTTACACTGCTTTTAATCCTGTTGTGGGTGCCATCTTTTTTGTCCACACTGCCATGAAATAAAGAGGACTATATGGTGATGTGTGGATGTCATCATTGGCATCACCACCACCCCTTTTGAAAATTTCCACATATGATCAATCACGTTATGATGATATGATATTATGATGACCAGAGGCACCCAGCACTAAGGCATTAGCAGTGGAAAAACAAACAAAACGGAAGTGACAGGAGACCCAACAGGACCCGTGTGCAGTGTTGGTGCAGAGGAATCCCAAACTCAGAACTTTTTAACCTCAAAAGTATATAAAACCTAAAAGAGATCCATGTAACCACAACACAAAGAAACTGTTAGTTCTATCCCCTTTCCTTGGCCCATTTGAGAGTCTTCATTCACTTCCCAAACCTCCTTGCTAACTTTCCCGATTTCTCCTGTCGGTGTTAAAACTGTTCTCTCTGTTAGGACTCTGTCTCTCAACACACAAGATTCCATTCTGCTAGGAATGGAGTCCCTTTTCATGGGACAATCACAAACCACCAGATCGCCATCGCGCAATTGCCAATTTCGTGGGTTTTTGAAGTTCATAATGCAGTTTGTGCCCATCTCTAGGTGAGACCCTGAAGGATTGCACAGCAAGTGCAAAGAGATTAGGAGGATTTGGGGAGGATGTAATATCAATTCCGGGTGAAACTCTAGGAATTTCTCCTATCTGTATGGTAAAGACTGTAGAAACGCTGGGAAATCCCTGGAGTGTCACAATGGAGACCATTTTCCAGCCATCCCCCGCCCCCCATTCCTCAATTTCTTAAGGGAAAGGGGTCGAGGACAAAGATGGAAGGGTTACACTCTGCAAGTGGCCAGATGGCAAGCCTGTTTTCTGGCCCTAAGCTTAGGTAGAGCAGTAGTCTGACCCAATACAAGAATGTGAACCACTTTTTAGTAACTCTTTTGTTTGGGTTAAAACTAACTATGTAAAAAAATATGTATGTCTTTTCTAATGGCCTAGTTTATTGAATAATCACCTTCTAGGCAGGAACATTAAACCACATAAGCACCACTCTAAGGTCATGAGGAATCAAGTTTGTGTCACCGTGTGGTAACGTCTTATCTTCACTTGGCTGATAGTGTGACATTACATCTACTAGCTGGCCACCAATCCCTCATCACTTCAGCATTTCTTTCCAGCATCAGTACCAAATCAACCCAAGGGGAAGACAGAGCAGTTGGAAGGACCCTAAGAAGCTTTTCTTTTCCAGCAGATCCATCATTTCACACATACATGCACACACATATGTGTTTGTGTGTCTGTACGTATATACATATAGGGACTGTAGACTTACTATTGTGCACTATTATCATTTTGTCATGTCAAATTGCTTGTTTTCTTTCAAAACTGTTTTAGCTCTGTATCACATTTCAGCTTTTTTTCAAATGGTTCTGATACTCTATTGGATTGTTTATAGAAATCCCCAGCTGTTGATCAGATTGAATAATACTGGGTAATCCGCCTTGAGTCTCAATGAGAAAAGTGGATATAAATTATGTAAATAAAAAAATATTCAAGGATTCAACGGCGCTTCATAATTCACTGATTTTCTTCCCACCTGTCCATGAAATGAAATATAAATGGCTGACCTCAAAGGATAATTTATTATGGCTTTAATTTTCTACCTTCCTAATGTTTTGATTGGGACTACAAAGTCCCCCATTGCATGCAAGAACTGATGCATGTATGTGCATGGGCTCTTTGCTGACATTTGGCTGAATGCACAGGTGCAGGGGATGGGAAGATAAGGACTGATATCTATAGGACCATGGAGAGCATGAACTTCTAGCTGCTTACTCTGAGCTTTTATAATAAGTATCATTAATTCTCTGTGCTATGTAATAAATTGCTTCTGGATAGGCTTTCACAAACTATTCCCATGCAAGTTTTGTGTGGTTAAATTTCAGCACTGAAAAGAAAAATTCACGACAGAACCAAAACAGGAATCCAGTGATATAGCTAGAACTTGAAGCCATATCTGTTTCTATGGTGTATGTATCTAGGGAGTCTAGAAGCCTTTTGCTTTCATGTCTACATATCCCAGTTTGCAAGATTCTTTTTCATTTCCCCTGTGTCAAAGTCATTATCAACTGACAGAAAATATTTACCAAGCCATGGGGAAAAGGGATTTTATGCATTCCGACAGGTCTTAGGCCATTACTAAGTGTACCCATACCACAGTTGTCAGCAACCTGCAGCCCTGTGCTGTCTTATTTCCATACTACAGATTATTCAGACAATAAATCTGGGCAAAAGGTTTCTGGAGAAACTGAGCTTACAGAAAAATCCCAGGAGGAGCCTAGTTGCTATTTTTGTTTAGCAAAATAAATTTCATTTATTTTCATTTTATTTATTTTTATTTTCAAAATTTCATTTTGATGAGACTGCCATGGAACTCATCTGGACTCCATAAAGAAAATTAGCATCAGCAGGATAGAGGGCAGTGGGTTTTTTCCCCTTTAAGTGTCAACCCTGGCATGGATTCTTTTTTTTTTTAAGATAAAGAGCATGAGCTGTGAGTTATTTTAGTACATGGGAATAGCAGCATGGTATGAACTGAAACAATAAAGGAGTTGCTTTGTTAAAACAACAAGGAAGAAGATCAGACTCCACATATCCTGGCTGTGTAATCAGGAAGTTGTTTCAAACAAATTAAAGCCGGTTGCTTTCTTTCTGTGTATTTTAGAGAAGATGATTTTTTAGCTAGCAGACGGCTCGTTTTCTCCTGGCCAGCCTTTCTTTTCCTGGATCCGGGCCATATGTCATTAGTGACCTATTTTTGCTGCAATGAGATCAGCTGTATGTCGCAGGACCCTGAATCAGCAGCTTTTCCCCAGGCTCTGTCTGCTCAGGCCTTCAGCCAGTTCAAATTCTCCAAATGTGCTGCTTCCATATTCCATGTATAAGTCTGTACAAAATAGCATTCAGCGATAAAGAAGTCAGGTGGGACTGATGACTTCCTTCCGAGCCAGACCTTGAGGCTCAGCTGTAGAACGTACAAGCAACTGAGATATCCCAGTCAGAAATGGTGTCTTCTAATTCAGACTGGCTAATCTTAGCAGAACACTGCACACTTTTGTAGGAGTCCTTCAGGAGAGACTGTCCTTCAGGTGTTATGGAATGGGCGATAGTGGAAGAAAGCATGTAAGAGCAAATAAAGCCAGGCCATGAATCACCAGAATTGAGTCCAAAAACTGTTTGCGCTGTGATACAGAAAGCAAGATCCTCATCCAGTTTGTCATACCACATTTGCGAAGTAAGCGTTCTAACAGTGCAATCCTAAACAGAGTTACACCATTCTAAGCCCATTGATTTCAATGGACTTAGAGCGGAACTACAAGTGACAAAAGGCACAGATCGGACACTTGTCAGCTTCCCTCAAGTTTTGATGGGAAATGTAGGCAGCTTGGCGGAATGTTGGACGTGACAGTTGAAAAGTCCATTGGACAGCAGTCAGAGAGCCAAGCTGCAAGACTAGAATGCCTACATTTCCCATCAAAACTTGATGGAAGCTGACAAGTGCTCAACCTGTGCCTTTTGTCACTTGTAGTTCCACTCTTAGACTGGAGTAACTCTTCTTAGGATTGCACTGTAAGTCACAGAAGGGCTTTCAGGTCTGCACTTTTTGTTTTATAAAAATCACTGATGGAAAGCATTCAGAGAGGATCAATCTAATATTAAAGTATTCTAGAAGTGAAAATGGTAATGATGGGACACCTTATGAACATCTCAAAATGAGCTTTGTAAAAGGCATGAAATTGCAGTGTATGTTCAGCACCTGAACTGGACAGAATTTCAAACAAATATATATTTTTTTAAAATATCATAATTTGTAAACAATTTCGAACTGTTCGTTACTTTGCTTTCGAAAGCTGACTGAAAAAGTTAAGAAGACAATCCAATCCTTTCTGTGGGCACAGCAATGAACAAAGATAAAAATACCTGATAGATAATTCAAACTTGATGCAATGAATGTCACAGAGGTTCTTTGAAAGATAAATATGGTCTCCCTGTGCTGTTCCTAGCCGTTTAAAAGAAGACGATCCAAGTGGAGGGCAACCTCAATTTGCAAAGCTGTGTTGGGGTCAAACCCACTCTCGCTGCCCTTGTGGCTGTTATTCTATGATTGATTCAATCCAAAGTACTCCAGTCATACCAAATGCCAAAAAAATCAATAAGTATCTAAATCTGAGCCCTATCTTTGAGCTTAAAGTCCATGCCAAATGGGTCTCCTGCCCTCTTCTGATTGGTAGAGTTGCCAGATCTGGCTTGGGGAAATTCCTGGAGACTTAGAGGTGGTGCTTGAGTAGGGTGGAGTTGGGGTGGTGGTGCTCAGCAGGGATATCTCATTTTAGAATTTCCATTTCTCCTAGACTCTGTGGTATTGGTATACCATAGAGCCCACCTGACAAAGCTGCCATTTCCACCAGAGGAACTGATGTCTGTAGTCTAGAGATCAGCTGAAATTCTGGGAGAACTCCAATTTCCACTTTCAGGTTGGTAACCTTACTGATTGATCCTGCTTGTTTCATATAAATAAGTCAATATAATATAGCAAAACCCATGAATAAACCTCTGAAGAGAAGAAATTATCAAAAGGTGATAATTTAATTGTTCAAAGGAAGCCTAATAATTGTAGGACAGCATTCAAATCTGCCACTTGCATTCTGAAGTGGAACTGTGCTGTATCCCATTATATTTCTGAATATGTAAACTGGGCCTTGCTTCCAGAGAGATATACTTGAGGTTGTACTGACAATGTGGTAGATTAATGTTAACATTTCTTGTTACATTTTGGGTATATGCCTCTTCTAACATAACCTTTTCTAAATTCATCCATGCTATATATGAAGCATTAAATTTTCATTAAGGCAACCTAGACTCCAGAGAATCCCCTCTGTGGTGGGTAAGTTTGTGCCAGCACATGTATGGCTCTGCACAGATTGAAATAATAAGAACATTTGATTTATATACTGTCCTTCAGGACAACTTAACACCCACTCAGAGTGGTTTACAAAGTATGTTATTATTCCTCACAACAATCATCTTGTGAGGTGGGTGGGGCTGAGAGAGCTCTAGAAAGCTGTGATTGACCCAAGATCACGCAGCTGACTTCAAGTGGAGGAGTGGGGAATCAAACCTGGTTCTCCAGATTAGAGTTCCATTGCTCTTAACCACTACACCAAAATGGCTGAAATGCTGCACAATGTAGACTTTCCCAACTATCAGGAGATCAAATTTAATTTAATTGTTAGCAACAACAGCAACAATGATGAATGTTTATAATGATTAATAATTACTAGTAATTTTACTATTGTTCGTAATATAATCACAACAACAACAACAATAATACCACCTCGGACTAATAGATTCTGAACAAAGAGTCCACTGTCAAAGGATGTGGCCTGAGCAGCTAGGTCAGTGATTGCATTGATCTAAAAATTCTAAGGATCTATTCAGAGGCATACCATTGTATTTTTAAAAAGACAGAAAGCCTTTGATTAATATGTTCCTTATACTAGTAAGCAAGGAAAGCATGCACATGTGGGAAGTAGATGAATACAGTTATATTTAAATCATTACAATCTTTTTCAAATTCTATTGGGTACTACCAATAGTTGTTTGCTGCCTCCAACAGGACTGCTAAAGAATTTTTTCATACTTGTCTCAAAATATCTTAGCGGCATTGCAAGACGACTACAGTGCAATCCTAAGAACACTTTCCTGTGAGTAAGCCCCATTGAAATGACCTGAGTAGGATTCTAAGTAAACCTACTTAATCCTAAATTTTCTTAGTTACTAATGATGTTCAAAGCAATTATCTACATTTTTAGGTAGCACATATCCAGTACAAACTATTGCATATTTATAATGCAATCCTAAATACTTATGTCGATGGACTTAGAAGGTTGTAAGTCAACATTAATTTATTTAGAACGTTAGCCACCTCTCTGCCTTACTAGATTCAATGTGGCTTAGAACAAACATAAAAATACTTCAGTCACCATTTAAAATAACAATTTAAAACTACCAATAAGTAGAAAAACAAAACTAATCAAATGCCAACCTGAATAAAATCATCTTTACTGTGTTTAAGTTTGCAATGTTAGAAATTTATCCATCCATTACTAAATCCTTCAGAGTCATAGAAAAGACCTATATCCTCAGAAAGTTAGCAAAAAAAATATGGAGGCACATTGATCAGAGGGCAGATTTTATGGAGTTCCTAATTTATTCTATCCTATGCATACCTACTAGTGAAGAATATATGGATTCTGAAATATTAGTAAATTTATTCTTTATTCATAATCATTGTAATGTTGATATTCATGATGATTTGGACTTGAGAGCTGATAATGCTGAAACGGCACAAGTAAGTGTGATCCAAATGAGCCCTTAATCTTGAAGTCCCACAATACTGCTGATGGTCACAGGACTCACTTGCCTAGCCAAAGAGCTTTGGCCTATTCATGCTTCATGTTCCTGACCCACAGGCCAGGTGGCCAGTGTGGGACTTTAGCTTGTTTTGATTTCCAAAGATAAAGCAAACAAACAACATGTGATATCTTACTAGGCACAAGATGACTTTTGAGTATTTACTTGTAACTGAGTTTGTTTGTTTTTTTTAAAGAATTTATTGGTGAGTATACCTTTCAAATGTAATACATACATTCCCTTAATATCTAATTAACCCTATCCCCCACCCTTTTCCTCCCCCCTCCCTATCGACTTCCAACAGCTTTCCAACCCTTAACCCCTCTTATTACTTAATGATATCCCTTACTCTAAGCACATTCTAATTTTTTTTCAGATATTGCATCATATATACCCAATATACTATCAATATAGTATACATCTATCAGTTATACTATCAATATAGTATAGTATACATCTTACACCCCTCAATATAGCAGACCAGTATAATATAGTATAATATATAACAAGAATCTTAGTTTGAACATATTCTATTTCTTTTAAACATATATTCTATCAAATATACCGCTATCAATATAATATGTATTATAAAACCGCTACAGTATGCCATGCCACCAATGTGGCACAGCACACAACACAATATTGCACGGTCACATTATATAATATACAATCTGATCCACTAACGTAATATATTATATATAGTATACCCCATTATTTATTTAACTATACTCTTATTCATATACTCTGAATAAAATTCCCCTAACCCTTATACTAGCTTAGATTATAGTTACATTTCCCCTATATGGTAAGATCCCCCCTCTCTCTCTTATCCTTCTTTTTCTTTAAAAATTCTCAGACTGCCACAGTTCTCCTTTTACATCCCATTTTTTCCCCCGTAACTGAGTTTGTTTCTTGTGCCTAGTAAGATATTGCGTGTTGTTTGTTTGCTTCACTATTGGGTCCGTGATACTCTCTGTGTTTGTTTGATTTCCAAGGAGTCAAAAGTAAGCAAAGTCAAAATGAATTGATTACCATTTGTAGGTGCAGTTACATTTAGATTGGTTTTGGTACTACTACTACTACTACTACTACTACTACTACTACTACTACTACTACTACTACTACTACAACAACAATGTTCAATTTATATACTGCCCTTCAGGACAACTTAACACTCATTCAGAGAGGTTTACAAAGTATATTATTATTATCCCCACAACAATCATCCTGTGAGGTGGGTGGGGCTGAGAGAGCTCTGAGAGAGCTGTGACTGACCCAAGGTCACCCAGCTGGCTACAAATAAAGGAGTGGGGAAATCAAACCCGGTTCTCCAGATCACCATCCCGCCAATCTTAACCACTACACAACTAAACACTTGTCCTTGCCACTGAAAATAGAATAACTTTTCGATATATTCTTTGAGATATTCTCTCTGGCATGGCTCTGTTTTCAAAACAAACCTGGTAACCCAATAAAATTGGCCTGAATACGAAGTACCAATAAAAAGGTGATATTTCCATTCTGCAATTAACTCATGTGTTTTGCAAATGTAAGCAATCATTATTCTAGTGAAAAATGCTGGTCTAAATTCTGCTGAGGTACATGTGTTGCAAAATGCTGAATTTAGACTGAAATGCCTATGACCAATTAATATTGACTCCAAAATTCTCCTAGATATGCTTTTCAAACACAGGGGAAAGGTCATAGTAATACATCCTCTTTGTTCTAAGACCATTCTAATTCTGTTTCCTGCCATCTGTATATAATACAAAGCAAAAATGTTTCATTTGAGGGTTCTGAAAAACCCTTTCGTGGGCTAATCTAGCAACTTTTTGTCCATCTGGCAGGTTGCAATATCAGCAATTGACTTTTCCTTTTCATTTGCATGTTGATCCCATCTTTCCCCAGCCTCATCTTCATAAAATGTGTCAAGCAAGTTGACGAGTCATACAGAAAAAGCAATCATGCCTGGACACTAAAGCAAAGCCAACATCTGCTTGGTGGACCCTTCAAACACCAGGCAGCATCCCATTGAGAATGTGTGCGATTGCCATCAATAACACATACAAGCATCTGTAGGAAAGTTTTTCCTTAAAAGCAACTTTGGGATGCTGACTTTCAGCAGGAAAATGGTACTGAAGGGGTAAAAAGTCTTCCATGCCCCACACGTTGCTGTTGTAATTATTGCCACAGTTACTGCCTTCCATAGGAAAAAAGATGACTTTTAAAAGGATCGCAATTGTTTCTTAAATCAATTAACCACTAACAAGGCTGACTTTTCCTCTGCCAGTATTAATAGTTTATTTCTATCCCAAAACTAGCACAGCGGAATGAATAACAGTTAACCCCCTCTCTGCCTATATGCTGCAGTCCCAATCCAAACATCCACCCACCCTCACTCCATGTCTTTTAAAAGAAAATTAAAGAGGTCTAGAAGGCCTGTGACTGTGAGCCTTCTTCAATGAGAAAGCAGGAAACATTCATGCACCAGCATCACCAAGCAGGCAACAGGGCTGTAGAGCCGCTTTGCCAGCTCTATCCTTAGCTCATTGTTTCATGGCTGGTGCAGGGATACCCCTCTGCTCCTCCTGCTAGATGCTGCTTGATGAATACACGAAGCTGCCTTATACGGAATCAGACCATTGGTCCATCAAGTTCAATACTATCTCCTCCAACTGTCAGTGGCTTTCCAGGGTCTCAGGTTGGAAATTTTTTCACATCAGCTACTAACAAATCTTTAAACTGGAAATGCCAGAGACTGAACCTGGGACCTTCTGCATGCCAAACAGATGCTCTGCCACTGAAACATGGCCCTTCCCTTATTAATGGATATATAATTATTTGTTACCTCATTTTTTTCTATGGGTAGCTCTCAGGGGCCAAGATCTCATAGCCAGGAGAGGCAGTCTACTTGTTGCAGGGAATATTTCCTGATTTTTAGAACGGCATTCTTGAGGAAAGGCACATGGGCAGCAAACAAATCTCCACTTTGGCCACTAATACTTTTAAGAGGAGCCAGTGAAGTGGTGAGAAATTGAGATCTCTTCAGCATTACAGAAGTACTTAAGCACCATTCTGCTTTGTGTGGCACAGCCACTTGAGACCATAAGACGTCATGGCCCAGTCCTTGAAAAAGCACATTAAGGAATGCTTCGTTTTGGCGAAGTATTTCTCTTCCAAATAACTATCTAAGCACCATAGCAAAATTGGAGTTGGAGAATTGGCATGTCTTTAAACAAACTTGCAATGTATAGCCAGGAACAAGCTGAGTGGGCTTCTATAATATTCTATAGGTCATCACCTAATCTGGATTGCTATAGTAGTAGCAGATCTACTCTACATTGTCCATATGTAGATTTTGTGGGGTTAGATCATTAACAATGTGCTTCAGTGATCACTTCAGCACCACAGTAGACTTATTGACACAGTAGACTTATCAACCATTGAGATCACATATATGAAACAATATATGAGATCTGAGTGTTAGTCCTTTGTGCAATGTAGTATTGGATAGTTATCTTTCAGCCTCTTGGATGTTATCAGATTTGTCCATGACGACAACTGCTCCTCCCTTGTCAGCTACTTTAATCATGATGTCTGGATTATTTCTGAGGAGATTTATAGCATTTCTTGCAGTTTGGGTGAGGTTGTATTGTGGGAGATGATGTTTCTTGATCCTTAAGAACCACCTTATACTGGAAACCTATCAATCGGCAAACACATCTACATGCCTTGTTACTATCCCAAACAATCCATCATCTACAGCCAAGCATCTGCTCCAATATCTTTGACAGAGATTCTCACCAGCAGGATCTACAACAGACATTTCTGTAAGTACAGTACCCACCTGATATAGTAAGGAAACAGATTGACAAAGGCAGAATGATATCAAGGGATAACTTGCTACAAGGCAAGCCCAAATGAAACAACAATAGAACACCACCGGTAGTCACATACAGCCCTCAGCACAAACCAGTTTAACACATCATCAGTGACTTGCATACTATGCTGGATAATGATACTCTTCTCTCATAAGCATGGGGAGGCAAACCTTTTTTTGCCCACAGATAAACACCTAACCTTAAACAACTTCTTACTTAGTAATGTACTTCCCAACCGTGACACAGACTCTGGGACCAGTCTGCAATAAACCAAGATGCTAACTCTGTCCCCATATTTACTCTGGCAGCACAATCACTGGACCCAACAACACCCGTTATACCATCTCAGGATCATTCACTTGTTCATCTTCCAATGTTATATACACTATCATGTGTCAGCAATGCCCTTTACTCTACACTGGACAAACAGGTCAATCTCTATGCAAAAGAATAAATGGACAAATCTGACATTAGAAATCACAACACTCAAAAATCAGTCGGAGAACATTTTCATCTTCCAGGGTGTCCCATTGCTGACCTAAAACTGGCTGTCCTCAAACAGAGAAAATTTACAGAGATGATTGCATGTATGACTGCACAGGAGTGGAGGAGAAACTGGGTCGACCAGACTCCATTGAGCTCTTTATGGTTATGCCAGTTCTGGTCTGAATTGAGCCTTAAAGAGATTTTAATCAGAAAAGTTTTTCTTTAATTGTCATTCTGCTGATTAGACTCTACCAATATACTTAACAGTTTTACCTGCACCTTCTTGATAGTGAGTGCATTTAGTATTGCAGATCTTATAGAACACTCTTGGGTAAGAGATTTCTGGGTTAACAGCACATTATTGACATTAGATCGCCATCTTCTGGGAGGAAAGAAAAATCAAACTACTTTTTGGAGAGCTGACAGAAATTAAATAATTTAAAATTGCCATGATGGTGTGTATTTTTATGAGGCATAATATTTCTGTATACGTTTGTTAAATGATATATGGTATTCAAACATTCTGGCACTATTTGTCTTCCTACACACACAAGTGCAGTAGAACAATGTTAAAAATCATACTCGCTTCAATCACTTGCTATGTAATCTTCCTCTGAGAGAAGGTGTTTGTGTTGCATGTTAGAGAGGTGACATCAGATGCCATCTATGAGGCAGTGTTACCTTGGGAACACCCATTTCATCTCAGGTGGCCAATTTCTTTCCACAGGCTGCTCCACATGGAAGCTTTATACTTGTGATCATTCAATTATGTCTTAACAAGATTGTTCCTTAGAACATGAAATGTAAACACCATCTATTACAGTGTGCAAAATTTGGGGAAGGATTTTTGTTTTAAATACTAAGGTTCAACACTTAAATGCACTTCAGTAAGGTTTTAAAAAACTGATTTCAAATAAATACACATTACAATTTCAATTAGTTTTACCCTAGATTTTCAAACACAGAATACTCTTTATTTGCTGATACAGTCATCCTGACAGAAGTTTTACATAGGAAATAAAAACTGCCAACTTGTTTAAATTCTTATTCATTTCATCTTGACATACTCAGATCTAAGACTTTTGCCTCTGGTGCCCAAATGAAATCCCCAGCTGAGTTTGCAAAGTCCCCTTTTCACAGACCAACCAGCAAAGGCCCAGGAGAGTACTGTGTGCCACCGAGAGGAGAGGAGAGCTGATTTCATCTGGTGCTGAGTGAAAAAGAGTGATATTGCTGAAGCTCATACACCCTTAGCTCAGACTAGAAGCTTTGGTGACATATTCAATCAGGCCATGATGTTAGCATGAACAGCACACATAATTAGGGAACATTAATAGGAGGCACTGGGGCAGTAGAGGCTATAGGGATGGTTCAGAACCAAAATGAATGATATTTGCATTCACAGGGAGAGACTGAAAAAGGAAAACAGGTAACAGTACCTTAATTTTTTCCAAACCACCTCATATATATGCTTTAATTGTAATGAGAATTCTACATTGATTTTGTTGCCTATTGATGCTGGAGGCATCCTTTACATTTTGATATGAGTATGGCCTGGCTAGATAGTTTAGGTGTTCAACGTTTACACACTTGCTTCCAACCGGTACTTGGAACAGCAGCAGATTCACCAAGAACCTTGAAGAAGTGATAATTATCACCAGATACTCTACTCAGAATAGGACCAATGACTTGATATTGAGAACAAGTGACAAACTAGGTGTTTTATTTGACCCTAATAGGCTCCCTGGTTAAAGCAGCAAAGGTAGCCTTGCCTCTGGTGCCGAGGTCCTCTGGTGCAGAGGGACTGCTTGGCTGCTGTTAGAATCATGAGACTATGCCCCTAAATTGACCTTTCTGTAAATGTTGATTAGCATTCTGCTCTGGTCTACATCAGGTAGTGACAAATGTTCACACATTATTGTCACAGTGACATCATGAACTGAGAACTCATTATTGCATTAGCTCTTCAATTGTGCTGAGGTACTGGTGGTTGAGAAATCTAGCTGTTGTACGTAGTAGCTAGATTGTCAATGACCTGGTTGGTCTCCGGAACGTGACATACAGTAGTTCTTAAGACATCCTTTCACTGCAAAACTGAGTGATTCTGCTTTTAGAGGGGACTAAGGACCAAACTACAAGTGACGAATGACACAGGTTGGACACTTGCCAGCTTCCCTCAAGTTTTGATGGGAAATGTAGGCAGCTTGGCGGAATGTTGGACAAGTGACAGTTGAAAAGTCCATTGGACAGCAGTCGGAGAGCCAAGCTGCAAGACCAGGATGCCTACATTTCTCATCAAAACTTGAGGGAAGCTGACTAGTGTCCAACCTGTGTTGTCACTTGTAGCTTGGCCCTGAGAAAGCTGAAAAGAACAGAATAGCTGAAAACAGCTCATGTAAAAGCCCCTTCAGTTGTCACTGGTTTTGAAAGCGCCATGGCTAAAGGCTTCCTTCTGATTGGTCATGCTTGTTTCTTCACTCAGGAAAAATGGTGGACAAAGTGTTCTGGCCTTCCTCTGCCCTCAGCACATGCTCGCAACTATAAACATCACATGAACGGGATGATGTGCTTCTGGGTACCTCACCATTTTCAAACAATAAGATGCAAAGTCACAGGAATCCTGTTTTACTTCTGTTTTTGCACTTCGACTTTACTATACTACTAGATGCATTAGAAGAGCTTCAAATGTGACTTTGTAAAATGTGAGCAGCCATTTACAAGATAAGAAAGTTTGCTAAAGCAATTGAACAACTAATTTAAGTATGAGCCTAGATGAAAAAAGATTAAATTACATCCACTGAACTCTCAAAATGTCTGTATAATTTAGGCATTGGCTTCTCATGACTGCTTGATTCCGACCAAGATATCAGTCTAAACAAATGGAGGACTGATAGTCTTTCTGGAAGATCTTTAACAGTTTAAAATGGCTGGATTTGCTCTGACCACATTTTTTTTTAAAAAAAACCATAGACTCACTTTTTCATGCATTCACAATTTTTAAATTCTTGGTTCTCTCCAACTACAATTTATTTAGACCCCAGCCATTGACAAGCTTTTTCAAGAACCCTCCTAGCCCTCATTTTAAAATACATTTCCAATCACTCAATGCAGCAACAAATTGATAAGACTGAATAATCGCTTAGATTTTTTTAAACCTTCATGATTTCCAATCTTAACAGAAACTGTCTGAATAACCCAGTTTTCAGATTTGAGGGCAGTGTCTTCACAGGAATATTGTTAAGGAATAAAACCTATTTGTGGTCTAGTTTTGCCAGGTTGCATTGACCATAATGCAAATTGACCGCAGAATTTCAGCTGGTAATGAAGTTTTTGATATGCTAAAGCAGATTTTATCTTTTCTTGGGTAATAATGTTACAGTTAACGTACAGCAATTTATACTGCAACTACAGTGAGGTCATATATGTGTTGGTTTTAAATAGCTATTAAGATGAGATTTTAATTTGTATGTTTTAATTTGTTAGCTGCCTCTGAGGGCAGAAAGGCAGGATAAAAATCCTAGAAAGCAAGCAAAAAAGCGTATGGATCTAAAAGTAAGAGAACAAGCTGATACATGAGTCTTCCACTTTACTGTGACAGTGCAGCAGATTTTAGCATAAAGTTGATAAGCTGTAATACATTTTTATTAATTGTTCCATATGCAAATTTAAATGACAAACCAGGAGAAAATCTAGTCTTCTGCACCAATAACAAAAATGAACAATTCTCATAAGAATTCAGTTAAAAATAATCTAACTGCTACTTAAACCGATTTCAGAAGCCAACTCTCAATTTGTATGCATGGCATGTATGGAAATACTGATAACGAAGCTACAGAACTTGTGCAATTAAGAACTGCATTAACATTTTAGACAAGCCACTTTTGAAGACACGATTACCCTCAACTCACATCGTGGGTTTCTTCATACTCCAAAAATATGCCTTAACACACAGATATTTATAAATCCTTAGCACCGTCTCCATCTGAATGCGAAATATTTCTGCATTTTATTTATCATTATCCAGGAAGAAAATGGTTGTTCCTGAAACCTCTGCTATTCTTTCAGATGCTGCACTATTTTTAATACTCATACATCACTATAAAAATCAACTGAGTTTGTCATGAGTGCACTACACACCTCCAAGATGTGCAACACATAGAACCTTTTTGTTCCAGGCTCCAGAACATGGGACATTGGTAATATTCTTTGGCTCTTATACACTTTGGAGGGGGAAAAAACTTATGGCACAATCTAGAGCGTATTGACGGGCCTCAGTGTTTTCTACATGAAACAGACTTTGAGAATGTGGAACATTGTGAAGAGCTCCACAAGAACCTCTTCAAATTGGGTTAGTGGGCAACAATGTAGCAAATGAAGTTTACTGCAGGTAGGTGTAAGGCGAGGCACACTGAAGCAAAACATGGTAACTTAAAATACACGATCACGGGGTCCAAACAAGCAGTGGCAAGAGGAAAAGAGATCTTGGAATGGTGAATTGGTAGTGGATAGCTTGATTAAAATGCTGTCTCAAATATGCTGCAATAGTGAAAAAGACAAAACTCAATGCTGGGGATTAGGAATGAGAACAAAAATAAAACAATGCCCTTGCACAAAACTAAATGCCCTTTCACATATCTGAGGTGCAGTATCATTTGGAATACTATTTAGGGTTTTGACAGTTGTATCTCAAAAAAGATTTTGCAGAGCTAGAAGACATGCAGAAGAGGGCAAGACGATTAAAAGGTTGGATCACCTTTGCGTGTCAGACTAGGGACACCCAGGTACAAATTTCCTCTCTGCCATAAAGGTTTGCTGGGTGATCTTGGGCCAGTTATACTCTCAGCCTAACCTACCTAGGAGAGTGTGTAAGTTGCTTTGGGTCCCTACTGAAGAGAAAGGCAGAGTATAAATGAACTGGTAGTGGTGGAAAGTGCTGTCAATTCATAGCTGGCTCATGCAAGTTTTCAAGGCAAGACTAACAGAGGCAGCTTACTATCGCCTGCCTCTTCCTGAGAAGTCTCCCATCCAATTACCAACCAAGGCTGACTCCACATAGCTTCTGAAATTGGGCTTGCCTGGGCTGAAGAGGCTTGAACTTTTCAATTTAGAAATGAGACTAATGTGGCACGATATAGGTTTATAAAATTATGCACGAGGCTTTCTTCCTGTTCTATAACAGAACCCAGGACCCCTGGATGAAATTGATGGGCAATAGATTCAGACCAGAAAAAAGAAAAGTAGTTCATTCAATTATTAAATTGTGGAATTTACTGGCAATAGATATAGTGATGGTTGTTAGTACAGATGGCTTAAAAAGGAAATTAGCCAGATTCAGGGAGGATAGGTCCATTAATGGGTACTAGTCAAGGTGACCTTTTTACCCTTCAGAAGGGTAAACACTGAACACCAGTACTAGATGGTAGTATCAGGAGAAGGTCTTGGCTTCAACACACTGCTTGCTTGCCCTCCAGGGCAACTAGTTGGCCACTCTGTGAAACAGAATGCTGGACCACTAGTCTGGTCTTAACAGGGCCTGCCTCATGTTCTTGTTCAGTAACTGTCACTTGGAAACTCCTGCATGTCTTGTCTTAATGAAACAAAACACCCTTATTTAAAGGCCTGCATACAGTGATATTAATATGGAGAAATTATGGACACAGGCAGTCCTATTAATTTCAATAAATACAGCAAAGCTGTGTGTGCCAAGGAATGCACCTGTAGATCTTTCAGCCTTGATTATAATGAATGGGCTAGGTTCTTAGCTGCAGGAAAATTCCGTGTGCATATCAGAATTCCAAGTCCTACTGGAATCACTAGTCTGATGCCTGTGCATCTACATATATGTCAATCATTGACTGCTGAAACAGATTTTCCCATGATCTTAAGATAAAATACCTGGATATTGCACTAGTGCAAAAGTTCTTACTTGAACGTATATTATGAATAAACTGCACATTGTTTTAGATGCAATATATATTTGTAAACTTGTTCATGCAAAATTAGTGCACACAACAGGGAATGGTTTACTCCCATACCTTTAAAAAGAACATTTACTTATGTTTGAATTTTTAGACTGTGCCCAAGTCCTCTGTGCAATAATAAGCCTTACACAGATTTTTTTTCTGTCAGTCATATCAATTTAGACACAGGGTTATTACATAAAACATGGTAGATTTTTGGATCAGAAAAAAATAGGAGGCAAAATCACATCACATTTCTTTAAACTTTTTAATCCTAAACATTACAGGGCAAAGAGATGATGGATCTATTTCCATACACCATGTGTTTCAACCTTTTATTTCTATTTTGTGTGTGTCCAAATCCACTAAAACATGAGTGGCTTACAACTTTTGATTTATGGAAATACATATTCTGGAATCAATGCTAAAAAAGCAAACAATAGGGAAAGCCAAACTGTCTTCATAAAGGTAAAGTGGAACATTGTGAAGATTAGATACTTTTCTGTTTTTTTAATCTTGTCAATTCAGTGCATCATATGGTTCAAATTAATGGTCCCTGTTTTAACCAAATATCTAACTAGTGTCCATTGATTCTAAGTTAGTGGAAGATGAATCTTTCTGGATACTTTCAAAGATGGCTGCAAGCTCAGGATTTGAGCTTATCTGTGACTGAAATTCACTCATCAGTGGACTCTTCTCTGCTTCTGGAATGGTTAATAATGCTGCCACTGCCCTCATAGCAGATCGCTTCAGTTCATCTTGTTTTTCAAACTCTTGCTTCACAGAGTTTGCTTTTACCTGTTATTAAAAAAGAAATGATAATAAGCTTAGTATACAAAGTCAGCAGTGAAAACAAATCACTAAGGCATTCAGACTGACATGTGCCCCACAAGGCAGACTGTGAGGCTATTCAGGTAAGGAACAATGCTGAAAAAAATACTGAAAAAAATTACAAAATAACCCACCAATTTTACACACCAGTTCTGATAATTCAAATGAAGGAGCAGTTACTAAAGACTGAGGGTTGTATTCTAGGACTCCCTTCCATTACAGCCTTCTACCCCCCTTCAAGGGAGAAAAATCTCCTCCAGTGGAGAATTAATTTTTCTGACGGAGATAGGCTTTGTTGAAGCAAGTCTGTTCTTCAAGAAAGTCTGCTCTGATGTACAAACTTGGCAAAAGGAAGTCATAGGTAGGGATGTGCACTGCAAAAATTACCATTTTAGTTCTGTATCAAAAAGTTGGCAATGGTACGATTATTATTTTCATTAAGTATTGGGAGTACTGTTACTGCTCCAGGCAGTTTTAATAAATATTGCAACAATACTTCGAATTTAGTGAAAATGACAATTATAACCTGGCCAAAATGACTAATTATTTACATAATAGACCGTTAACCGAGTTCTGGAAAAAATGGAAGGATCTTTTTGATTATTTAGGTATAATGAATTGATATAGAAGCTCAGAGGAAGGGAGGGGAGGAGAAATGTTATGTATTTAGGCTAAGGGAACTCAAATATTCAATGTTCTTTTTAATTAGATCAAAGTATTGTTTGTTTAACTCCCAAAACTATTATAGATGTATTGTTTACATACTTATTGTTTGTATAAGATTATATAAGTCTCAACTTAATGTCTAATCTAGAATCTGTATAATCTTTTTACTATGCACTTACTTTACTATACTTTCTTTTCTTTTAAATAAAATTCTTTATAAAAGAAAAAAAAACTTTTTGAACTTACGAAAGGAAATTAAAATAATTTTTGAAGCGCTCCTTGTCAGGAGCAGCAGCAGGGAAGGGGTGGAGAAAGACAGGAAAAGAATCCTGGTCCCCAGCAGATCCATGGTGCATTCAAACACCCTCTAAACTGTAAGAAATCGTTAATTTCAATGGGTGGTAGATCTGGTCTCAAGTTCAGCATCTAGGTCTGCTATACATTGAAATTAATGGCTCTTGAATGCACCATGGACCAACATGAACAAGTGAAATGCCTCCCAACATGATTCGAGATAGTCCAATATTTATCAGGAGAAAAATATCAGAATTGGGAAATATCGGGAGTGCCTTTCACAGTATTGTATACTGCTGATCTGATCCAAGCCAGAAAATACTTTTTATCGGGTCAGCAATACCCAACTGCACATCCCTAGTCATATGATCCAATCCTAACTGTTCTCCTTTGCTAACATTTTTGCAATTTTGACTATTCAGGGCAGCTTGCTTTTGGCTCTTGTCAAGGATATTTATATATTTATCTAGCAAGCATAACTTGAGCCTTCTCTTCATATAATGTCTTGGTTCTCAAGTTCCATGTTGTCTTCAATACATGACTTAAGAGAACAGCTAGGAAAAGCGTGCAAGTAGCATGTCAAGAAACAATAATATGTTCAAAAGATCTTCATCACAACTTAGAATCTGTCAACAAAACCAAACACACTAGTGTTATACACATACAATTCTTAAAGAACAAGTAGTGATTAATTTAGTGCAGAAATCCAGCTGCACTAAAATAACCTAATCCAGCTCCTGTAACTTTATTTTATAACCTGGAGCCCTGTAAATTGTTCTCTCTCTTCTAACATATAGAAACAGTTTAACACATTACCTTGGTTGTACATGTAGCCCGTAACGGCTCAACCAGCCTATCAAGCCTCTGTAGTACTGCACTTGGACATAGAGTAGATAGTCTCACCAACATTAAAAATGTTAGCATCTAGTTTGGAAGAAAAAAAATTAGAAATGGTTAAACTGTAACTGTTTCATAAATTTTAAGCTACTTTTATATCATTTTTCTTGTGCTTCACACACACTATCTTCTTTGATTATCCTGCTTCATTTTATTTTATCTGTATCCCATGAGGGTCTGGAGCCTCTGACCTCTCCCACTGTTCATTATGTGTAACAACTGCATTCATTTCAGTCCCTCATATAGGGACCCACACTTGAATGATTTATGACAGCTCTCTCGGCTACAGTTCATTCTCTATTTCCCCCCTTTATGTAATTTTAGTTATAAAAATCTTTTAAAACAATATTCCGCCCACATGCATCTGACAAAGTGAGCTTCAACTCACAAAAGCATATGCTGAAATAAACTAAGTTACTCTTAAAGGTGCCCCTTGTTTTCTGCTCTATTTTTTAAAAAAAGAACAAGGTTAAGCATCAGCAAATTTTACTTGGGATAATTCTAGAATGAAGAAATAAAACTCTACAGATTATTCCTACGTGCTGATTGGACTTTCTGATGCTTTCCTAGTTATCAAATATTTTACAAATGAATCAACTGGAATTTTGTCTTCATTGGTCACTGACCTATAATCAATATCTTCTCTTAGTTTATATTAGGCTATACACCCCATGGCTGGAACTCCTAGAACTGCCATGACCCTTTCTGTCTGATCGTGCCTTTGCTGGATATCACTGATATTGCAATTGTTTACCAGAAGAAAAACAGAAGGGGAGTCCCTGTGGCAAAAGGAAATCACAGAAGAGAACAAAAACCACAGATTCAGTCAAATGTATATTGGGAAATTAGATGGCCTAGGTAGTACTTTTCCTCAGGGCCAGAGTGAATCTATAAACTCTGGAGAAACCCTCTACTATAAGCCTATACAGCTTTCCCCATTCCAGCCAAAAGACTGCCTTTTCAGTTTCAAATAAGAAAAAAAGATTTTTATTCAATCCATGAAGGATAGGGGTGAGTTAAAATGGCAGATTGCCTGGTTTTCTGACAACCTGCAACTTTTGTTATTTAATAACAGCTATTAAATGTCAGCTTTCTCGTTTACTTATAAAAATTGTTTTTAATAAATTATTTTTAATGACTCTTACCTGAAACTATGTTTTACTTTACAATTATTTTTTAGCAGCTGCCTTCTAGGTCCATGGAACAAAAAGGAAAATTAACACACACACACACACATGCATGCAAAATAGAAGCTAACCTTGATATCATAGTGATCCTTCAAACCATCTTCAACATGGTTTAGGAATTCAAAGATGTCTAGTCTATCCAGACAACTATCTAGAAGAGTGTACATACACTCAAAAGCTGCCTTTCTAATATCCAGGCCATCATCAACTGTATGTTTAAATGGTCCCATTTCCACCTGCAAATCAGTTAAGAATGAGAGTCAAGATATTTAATACGTTCAATTGACAAGCAAGTTGCCAGTTGTTAATTAAATCATTGAAGAAGGAATTTGTTATCCTTAATGGTCAAGAAATATAAACTAATGTTTGGATCAGCAATTCGTATCACATCAACAGCTTCCTTGTATAATGAAATGTGTTTATTACTATTATTGCTCTTTTTTGTATCAGTATGATATAGTTTTACAAGACTATTTCATGTGTTTAAAATCAGAAGAAAGCTCAGAGCATTTCACTGATGATCCCCAATGTCTTTTTAATATGGTGACACAAGTTGATCAGTCAATTTTCCAGAAGGATTTAGCTTTTATTGTTCACCTAGAAATTACAGAATAATATTTAGAAAGTGTTACGTATTCTTTGGTACCACTGCTTATTCACAATGTACATACCTCTCTTATCAGTTCCTTTCTGACTTTTGTTTCATTATAAAGATGAGGAAGCACAGTATCTAAAAGGTCCCTTATTAGCGATGGTTTATTGTGTGCTGCAGAATTAAACGTTACCAGAGCTACACGTCTTACATTAAGATCTGGATCTTCCAACGTTTTTAGAAAATCACCTGCAATGATTTTAAGAAGTTATCAGTGTACAATTTTATCATTTTTGTAACTTATTAAAACCAAGTATGTTGTTTGCACTGGCTTTTTACCATCTTTATAAAAAGCATTACACTATAAAATAGGGCCACTTGACATGGCCAATCTGGCCACCTGAACTTACACCACGGTAACATCAAGACTAGATTACAGTAATGCACTCTACTGTAGGTCTTCCCTCAAAACCAGCTCAGAGACTCCAGCTGGTACAGATCACCACAGCTTGCTTACTTTCAGGAGCTAGGCAGAACATGCATATTACTCCTATTCTGCAGTCATTTTCTGGCTACTCATCAGTTATCAGGTTCAATTCAAGGTTTTGACTATCACATACAAAGCTTCATGGCCTTCATGGCCTTGGTTCCTCTTATCTGCAGGATTGCCTCTCCCCCTTTGTTTCACCAGCTTCACTCATCTGAACAGGGTATTCTGCAGATACCATCCTGCCGTTAGGCAAAATCTGCAGCTGCCTATGCACATGCTTTTTCTGTGGTAGCCCCCAAACATGGAATGGCATGTTTGAGAAGGTCAAAAAAGTTGACACTCTTCTGGCTTTCCACAAGTATGCAAATTAAATTGTTCAGGTAATGGGGCTGTGCTTTAAGAAATGGCTCAGAGAGGAGCCCTAGTAAAGGGACAAGGACTGTAGACTATTCTACTGAGTACTGTCAACTATTTCTACTGGGTACTGTCTATTGATGCAGATATCTTCCTACTGAATAGTTTCAGTGTTATTAAAGATGTCACATTTATGCTTTGTTTCAGCAATGTTTAATCTCTGTGATCAGATTTATGCTGTTTCATATTTCTACAACCTATGTGTTCACTGAATGTCCTAGCTGTTGACTTATAGACTTGTACTGTGTAATTTGTCTCAGGTTAAAAAAAAATTAGTGTGTCACCTTATTACTCATGCACAAACCGCTTCTATATCCTGCTGCTTCCCTTGTACCTTCCTTCCAAAGCTGTAATTCCTCAACTGACTTATATTTGTTTTTTTAAATTTTACCTGGTTTGCCTACATTTTTGTGAAAGCAAGGCAGCAATTTGCATTCCACCAAGTAATTGCCATTTTAACACAGACAATTCATTGCATCTGTGATCTGTTCTAATCAAGGTCTTCTCTGCCACATTCTTGTAAACTGGCTTCTTCAAGAGACTTATACCATCAAAAGAACTTGGGGGAATATACATGCTCTTTTTCTCCATAGAAAAGAGTCCAGCAGCACCTTTAAGACTAACCAACTTTACTGTAGCATAAGCTTTCGAGAATCACAGTTCTCTCTTCTGGATCTTTTTCTCCATGTTTCCTCAAATCTGCTCTATAATTAAAAGACTCTGAGGAGCACCATATGTTCTTAGATCACAGTCTGGGTATCATGCCTCATAACTTAACCCTATATATACCTCAGGAAAAAATTCAAAAACATTTAACAGGAAAGGCAAGAGACTATAAATGAAAAGCAATAGATTTTCCAGTTTGGCTGCCAGATTACTCTTCCTTTTCCAGCCTTGAAATACTGAGATCCTACCAACACTGAATACTGATCAATAACTCTACAAAAACTGGGACTTTATGTTTGCCACTATGGAAAAGCTACAATTGGGAGAAAGATTCATCAGAGCAATTAAGGAAATTTACAGAGACCAGACTGCAGCAATCGTGGTGAATGATGAATTGACCAAAAAATTGACGATAAGTAAAGGAACAAGACAAGGTTGCCCGTTATCTCCATTGCTGTTCATTTTAGTATTGGAGATTCTGATGATACAAATACGTCAAGATGAGGAAATTCGTGGAATAAAAATAAAGGACTATTCATATAAGGTCAGAGCATTTGCAGATGACATAATGTTAATTGTAGAGGATCCATTGGAGAACATGCCAAGAGTGATAGATAAGATCAAGGAGTTTGGAGACTTGGCAGGTTTCTTCATTAACAAAAAGAAGTCAAAGATACTATGCAAAAACATGACTAAGCAGAAACAACAATTGTTAATGGAAACAACGGATTGTGAAGTAACAAGTAAAGTGAAATATTTGGGAGTCGAACTAACTGCAAAGAACATAGATCTATTCAAAAACAATTATGAAAAACTATGGACTCAGATAGAGAGAGACTTGATTAAATGGAATAGATTGAATTTGTCATGGTTGGGCAGGATTGCAGCAGTTAAGATGAATGTGTTACCAAGAGTAATGTTTTTGCTACAGACAATACCAATCATCAGAGACTCCAAACAATTTGAAAAATGGCAGAGGAAAATATCAGATTTTGTTTGGGCAGGCAAGAAGCCTCGAGTGAAGGTGAAAGTTTTACAAGATGCAAAGGAAAGAGGCGGAATGCAACTGCCCAATCTGAGACTTTATCATGATGCAATCTGCCTAGTTTGGTTGAAAGAATGGATGACATTAAAGAACAAGAAACTATTAGCCCTAGAGGGATATAAAAAAATATTTGGATGGCACGCATATTTATGGCATGACAAAGTAAAGGTCAACTCGATGTTCCTGCATCACTTTGTTCGGAGAAGTCTATACACAATCTGGAAGAAGTACAGAATTTATCTACAAGAAGGAACTCCTTTGTGGGTGGTTCCATATGAGGTGATAGACCCGAGAGCTGTTGACAATGAACAACAATGTTTAACGTACAAAGAAATAACTAAA
Source organism: Eublepharis macularius (assembly GCF_028583425.1). Lineage (NCBI taxonomy): Eukaryota > Metazoa > Chordata > Lepidosauria > Squamata > Eublepharidae > Eublepharis > Eublepharis macularius. The sequence goes on from NC_072798.1 coordinate 64,175,964, forward strand.
ACTGAAGCATCCAAACTCAGAATAAAGACACAAGAGGAACTATCACCTAACTACGACTGGTTCCAGTATAGACAGATCAGAGACTTATATAATTTGGACTCTGTAAAGGGAGGTATACGAATAGAGAATTCGGAACTAGAGCAGACCCTTCTTAAAGAAGATAAGAAAAGAATATCCAAGGTATACCAAGTACTGTTGAAGTGGTATACCGAGGATGAGATAGTTAAAACACAAATGGTGAAATGGGCTATAAACTTTAATAAAGAAATAACAATGGAGGCATGGGAATACTTGTGGAAAACTACAATGAAGACAACGACATGTACTAATATCAAAGAGAACATCTACAAAATGATCTATCGTTGGTACATGACACCAAAGAAGATTGCGCTAGGGAATTTGAATACTTCTAATAAATGCTGGAAATGTAAGAAGCATGAGGGCTCCCTCTATCATATGTGGTGGACGTGTGAGGTAGCTAGGCAGTACTGGGGGGTAATAATAAGAGAAATGAGTGAAATTTTACAATTTCAAATTAATAAGAACCCAGAACTCCTGCTACTGAACTTGGGAATGGAGGGAATTCCAGCCCAATACAGGACGTTGATATTTTATATGACAGCAGCAGCTAGACTTTTGTATGCGCAAAAATGGAAAGTACAAGAAGTGCCAACTATTGAAGATTGGATTTACAAATTGCTGTATATGGCTGAAATGGATAAGATGACAAGAAAACTGAGAGATCTGGACTCAGGGCAGTTCAACACAGACTGGGAGAAGCTGAAACAATACCTGGAGAAGAAATGGGAGGTGGGAGGAAAACTGTGGCAGTTTGAGAACTACTGAAGCATTGAAGTAGAGGGGGGAGACTTTACCGGGGGGAGAAGAGATAAATGCGAATTAATAAGCAGTCAGATTAATAGATTGATATATATATAGATATATATAGTCTAACAAACAGAACATAGAGAAAATAATTAATTATAAGGACTAAATATAAGGATTGATTAACTAACAATATTTTCTTTCTTTCTGGTAAGTTTTGTACCAAACTGAATGTCTGAAGATATAGATGGGTCAAATTGATTGACTACGTGATGAGAGATATATAGAATTATTATAAAAAGATAGAATGAGTAATATATAGAGAATAAGTCAAATTGTTTGATACAAATGAATGTATGATCTATATGGTTTATGATATATAGAAATATTTGAAATTGAAAAATGGGATAAATTGTTTATCTAAGATGGAAACAAAGACTTACAGTTTGGGTATACAATGATAAATAGTTAAAGATGTACTGCTTAGAATAATGGAGAATATATATTTGTTTTAGATAGAGGAAGCTAATAAAAGTAAGGGAAAGGGGACAAAGGGTTGGAAAGCTGTTGGAAGTCAACAAAAAGGGGGGGAAAGGGAGGGGGTTAGAGATGAAAAAATTGGGGAAAATTGAATGTAAATGTAAAAATAATGGATTCTAACCCAATAAAAATTTTTTCAAAAAAAAAAAACAATAACTCTACAAAACCTCACCAGAATGAACTGCAGTGCTGAAACAGATTCTCGTGCACACCCATTTTTTTTAAATCTAAAGAGATTCATGTGACCTTTTACTTGAAATTTTGACCTTGTATCTTTGAAATTATTTGTTGCACTCTAGTAATAGTGTACATTGCTCTGAATCATTTAAAGAAATGAAGGATACAATGCTATAAATAAATAGCTTTCAACAGATCATTTGCTTCAAGTTGAATCATCCTTGGTTATTGCTCTAGTAGCTACATTACCGTTGTTATAGTAAGGCTGAAAACATCCCAGATAACAAATATTAATGCTTAAGAATTTTAATTTCTTCCCCCTCCCTTTGTGATTTTTACAACAAACTGCTTGAAAAGGGTGCAATTTCACTTACCTATACAATTTTTTAGAAGTGGGTCTATAGGCTGTGGATGATCAGAGATGGTGAACTTCACAGCAGTGACCACTGAACTTCGAGCATATGATGAGCCTAATACCAAAGTATTAACACATGTAAGTAGTAACACATGTTCTCTATTTTCTCTGTACAACAGTATTAATATTTCTCTGTATGACATCATGAATATTGCAGATACTGATAAGTAAGGAAGTGTTAAAATTTCCTTTACTTGCATCTTCCATATGTTTAATAGTGGAAACACACCTGGGATTCAAAGAGCTAGTTCAGCTCACAGAAGCAGCTTATGCAAACCTAGATGAATTTCTTTTACTTTTTCTTTCAACAACTGACCCCCTATATAAATGCCACATAAATACGAGACTGGGTTGCAATAATTTTCTATTTTTAAAAATTAGATTTGAGTTCCCATTAGGGAGAAAGGTGTAGTATCGATGGAGTAAATAAATAATACACCTTAATAGAATTAACAGCAATGTAACTAACACACACAGAACAGATATACATTTTGGCTTTGACATGCATACCTACTATACAGGATCATGAAATTTTTTTCACGCTAGGAAAAAATCATTCAGGACAAAAGTAAATCTATTGAACTATGTATATGGATATTGTTATTCCCATCAGGAATTTACAGAGAAACTTCCCTACTAGAAACAACTGCTGATAATGTCCAGGAAACTATATAATAGTGTGAAATAATAACTCTATACTGTCAGTTGGATCACCGTCAAGTACATTTTTACTGATTGCTGGTAGTCATTAACTCTAATACATATACTGTGCACACAACCTTTATTGCCATAATTATTTTCAGAGATATTTAATAAGAAACATTTCCCGTGGAGATAAAGGTTCTACTGTAGCTACGTATGGTATTAGAATATAAGATCTGGTCATGAAAACAGAACAAAAAGGGGTTTGTCTAGAGGAACAAAACAAAGATCTGGGCACAGAGAGGCTACAGCCCTAGGCACACGTACCTGGGAGCAAGACTCACTGAATAAAATAGGACTTGCTTCTAAGAAAACATGCATAGGATTGCCCTGAGAACTCTCTCTAGCTCACAATATCTTTTTCAGTACTACTAACTGAAGACTTCCTCCTTTTAATCACTTAAGCTGAAAATCCTACAAACAGCTGCCAAGCAAGCAGCAAGTTTAATATGGACTACATAGCCCAAGATTTATAGAGTACCTAAAAATCCACCTGCTCCAGGTAGAGGAAGACATGCTACGTTACTACTTATAGATGAAAACACACGAGAGGACAGGGCCTCCTAGACTGTCATCATAAGAACCCCTACAACCTATGAAGCCAAAGGTAGACTCCATCAAGTCAAGGAAGCAGGTTAGGAATTAAGAGCAATAAAATGCCATTTTATGACACAACTATGTTCTTGTGAGAAACTGTCACACCCCTCCATCTAGGGCTTGCTGTGTAATTCCAAGAGATCTTCCCCATACCCAAGCCAAATAAATGATTGGTGCTTCTGGGACAATAACCTGACATTCCAATCTATTCTGGGAAAATCCAAATAATATATATCTAACCAGCTAAAGTGCCCTGATGTGGATAGCCCAGGTGAGCCTGATCTCATCAGATCTCAGAAGCTAAGCAGGGTCAGCCCTGGTTAGTAATTGGATAGGATACCCTCCAATGAAGAATAGAGTTGCAGCGGCAGGTCATGGCAAACTACCACTGACAGTCTCTTGCCATGTAATACCTGCCAGGGGAGGTCACCATAAGTTAGCTATGACGTGAGGGCACTCTCTACTACTACTAGCAGCTAAAGTAATCCGAACAATCAATAAGGGTAAGTCTATCTCCTACCATCATTTGCATTTCTCTCAGAGTAACTCTGGAAAACTGACATTGTTCCCAAGGATGTAAGTTCAGTGATAAAAGGGATGCTCTTTAGTCTGTCATTTTAAGTTCAGTTTCGTGCCCTGGACTGCCCTCAATCACTGTGACTCCAGACAGCTCTTGTTTCAGAACCAAACAGTAAACCAACCTCTGCCTCACCCCACTCACCCCAACACCCACCCCCTAACTCCCTCTCAGCCAGTAACAACCCTCTCCCATTTTTCAACTCATCCTTTGGCTCTGTGCCACTTCACCTGCCTTCCTTCCAGCTTGCCTTTACCCATCGCCCCAAAGACAACCCCTGTCCATTTTACTCTTTTCCTCCAAGTCTGACCTTGTTCCTACTCTCTCCCTCTCACAGGCAACTTGTCTCCTTCCCCAGCATTTTGCAACAGCGCCTTGCCTTGCCTTGCCTGCTCTTTTTTCCTTTGAGGTCAATGGGTGGATTCCATATAAACTAGCCATGAGGAGGTACATCTACATAACATCTGCTTCCATTAGAACTATGTAATTTATGCACACTGCATTTTTAGAACTGTGTGATGGGCCTTCTATTTCCTCTGCACTGATTCTGAAATATGTCCCTCTTTCTAGCCTTTTTCTGTCTATTGTTCTAGCTAATGAAGTTTGATTCCATTAACTCGAAGTCTCTCTTTCATACTTCCTAAATATTGGCCCAAATAAATCCTACTGTATACACAGACTTAATACCTCCAAAACATAATGACCATCAACTTTTAATGAGTTTCCACATGGAATTATATTCAAGGTAGATTAAATATATATTATCTGTACAGATTCTGTATAAGCTCGAATTCTCCAATCATTTTAACTTATTTAGCACAAGAGATTTTGTATGTGTGTGAACTGTCATAATATCTGCTAAGGACCGAACAAGCCAACAAATCCTTCCTCTTCTATAACATTTAATCTGAAATCTACAACCCATTTATTTCAGCCAGCACCTATTTAAGAGCTTACAAGACCATTTTGTAATAAATGAGCTGTGGATGCTGCCTCAAGACAGTACATGTGATGTAAATGTCTACTAACCTGATGACAAGTATCCTTTGAGGCGTGGAAGTAGAGTCTCTGGGTCTATTAAAGTAAGCTTGCCCAAGCATTCAGCAACGACATTCCTGGTGCCCTCTTCTGCACACTCACAGTGTTTCAAGAGTAAAGACCAGATGCTCTCCACATATGGTTTGAGACCTTGTACCGTTGCAGAGCTAATTATCTCCTTCAAGGAATGGAGCAGAAGGTATTGCCTTTTAGGTTGGCTAGTTATTTCTTGTAAGACAAATGGGAGGTATTCAGGAAGGTTGCCGACACTGATACTGCCCAATGCATATGATGCTGCAGATTTCACTTCTTCACTTGGAGAGGAAAATGCTTCTAATATTACAGACTTCAGCTCTATTTGCCCACTTAAGTCAATGTGATGTCCAACTTCCCCAAGAGAAAGCAAAGCTAAGAGGCGAATGGAATCTGTAGACCGTGAGTTCTTGACATCTTGAATAAACTGACCTACTACTGCTGGTCCCTCTTTAGGGCATGCTCGCGTAAGGGCAGCTACACATTTGGCAATGGAATAATAAGACTGCTTGTGAGTAAGTGCTGTACTCTGAGAGTACACTGGGCCCGTTAACATGCGCAATAAATCCATATATCCTAAGTTACTTGTTCCAGTCACAACCAGAGCTTGGAAGAATTCTAGCATGGCACTAAGTGCTCCACCTTGCAACAGAGGTGACCTCACTAGCCCAATAAGTTCATTCAGAATGGAGCCACCAATTTTTGAAAGAGAGGAAGGATAAACTTTAGCTAGTGTTGTCAGAAAACTGATGGCCATTTGGGACACATGCATATCACTCTCACTGATAAGAGGTGGAAGCTCATCCAGGACAGCATCAATCATAGAGGCTGTCAAACTGTCACTATAGTTTTTGATTAAGATATCTAAAGCAGAAAGAGTTCCTAGTTTCAACGCTCGCTGATTCTTTCTGAGGAAGGAAGCAAGAATAGGAACACCTTCTCCCAAGACTGGCCTCAGGTCTATCTTCAGAGGAGAACCAGCTATTAGAGTCAAAGCCTTCACCGTGGTTAGTCGAGTGATTTCATTTTTCAGTCTCTCTAGGAAGATCTGGAGTGTACTGGGTAGGTCAGAGCCAAGATTGTCACCAAGACTGCAGATGATTTGGCCCATACAGGAGATAGCCCTCTCTTTTACTTCTTGGTCAATGTCAGCAGCTTTCAGTCTCTTGATTGTACAAGTAAACAAATCTTTGATATAAGGATTGGCATCAAAAGAGGACGGCTGATCCAGAGGGCGAATGACCTTCACAAGCTGTTGAGTTACCAGAAGTGCCTCTGATGTTATCTTATAAAATGGATCCCCAACACATGCTACAACAGGAGGCACTAATGCTTGAACATGTGGATGAAAAACTTGGGGAGCATGATTGCACAGGATCACATACAAACATGACAAAGCATCTATCTTCAGATTTGAAGAACTTGATTTGTCATTGAGTGAGAAAATTATACCTGTAGAAGAATAAAGAATTAGTCCACAAAATTCAATGTCAGAACACCTTTGCTTTGCATAATTACTCAACTTTTATTTAATTTAACCACAAAATATAATCTTTAGAACTTGCACTAAGGCAACATAGTAGTTTGTTGGTTCAAAGCTGTCCATTAGCAGCCAAAATTTTATCTACCTTACCACTCCATCCACTCAGTAAACCATCATCCCCAAAAAAAGCTTCAATGATTCCTTAAAAGTCATACTACAGATGTGCTGGCATTTACAAAGTGACTCTATTAAAGTTAATTTACTGCCATTATCACAGATGCTAGCCTTCTGTGAAACTCAGTGAGCAGGTACTGGTTATGTAAGATTTTAATAACGTCATACAGAGGGACTGTGCAATATGAATACCATGCTGTTTTTTATTGTATATGTTTTAATTATTATGCTGCTGTTTTATACTTTTTCTGTGATCCGCTCTTAGCCTGGTTCTCAGGGAGAGTGGAATACAAATGTAATAAAATAAAATCATTTTACATAAGATTAAATCTTAATTTTACTTCTAAACCAACTGCAGTTTAGCAATACAGTAAAGCTTTTCTATTCCTAACAGGTTTCACATGATTTTGATGAAAACTGGAAGTAGTTCTAGGATAACAGCAATACGCTTACTACTCTTACTACTCTTCTACTTCTTTCTTGCTTCTTCTAATCTCTATCAATTCTTCCATTCTCACCAAGTCCTGCTCCGAATCACACATTCCATTCTTTTGCCATATTATTATTTTTCTTACAGTATTTTATATAATGAAGCTATGTCATGCAATGGATTTGAAAAACAATATACACTTGCCTTTAGTCTCAAAAAACAGCGGTCTGTTACTTTTGCAAAAACAAATTGGCCAAGTTTTAATCCTACCCCAATTGGAGCCATCTCCCAAGCTTATTTTTTTATTTCTCTATTTATAACTAGCCAAAACTGAGAGCAGTTTTCTCTGAACTGACTCATCACTACAAAGAACCAATTAGGAACATGATTTTTTCAAGAATTCTTCCTATAGACACACATAAACAGAGTGCATGGGTTCAAATCAAACATCAGAGGGCATATCAATGTATAAAGGCTAATGGAAAACATACAGCCACTTTGATATTTTCAGTTGAAAATATACCCCCAGATACCTTATCAGTATTTTCAAGGCATATGCAGGAATCCAGTTCTATACCTACAATTCTCGAATATACTGGTATTCTAATCCTGATTATTCTTGAAAATGTTTGGGAATAACTGGAGTTGGCATTTTAAAGGTTATAGCAATTTGTTTTCTTTGCTATTTAGAGGTTTCTCTCAGGAAAAAAAGGGAAGGGGAGGGAAGTGACTTTCACAGGGGAATGGCATTGCATATTAAGGAGAACTCAACTGCTTGGGAATATGCATCTGACTTCTGTTGCAAGGTTGATTCTGTTGGGATTTATTGGTCCTTTTTGCCTTGGGAGGCCTTTGGTCAGTGGTTGCTCTTGTGTGTTGGGGCTAAGGCTTCTTTGCCCTGCAGAAAGCATGGCATCTTCCCCCCAATAGAAAACAATGGAGACCAGCTAGGGGATCCTTGTTTAGAGGCCTGTAGTACTGGACACCTTGACCCAATCTAGTTAAACTCCAGAAGTTGTTAGTGGACAGGCAGCCACTGCAATTTTAGTATCATCTGCTTCAAAAACAGCTGGCTCCAGCCACTCAGAGATCCCCCCACAGAGAATGGACATAGTTTCAGAATCTGGGGGGAATAAAACCAATACGAATACCAAATTGGTATGGGAGGACCAGAATATCAGGAATACCCATATTTACAGCCTTCTCAATCCACAAAGCTGAAAAATATTGATTCTTAATGCACATTCCTAACATGAGATCTACAAATGTAAAAATGTACATATAAATATGTCAAAGTAGAGGCAGGTATTAAGATTAAAAGTCTGCAAACTTCTATAAAATAATTCCAAAATTTTCCTTACCTGGGACAAGTACAGGAATGTGTTGTGTGAGGGCCCCAGGTAACACATTGACCAACTCTGTCAACATGTTAAAACAACACTGACGTGTTTTCACACTTTTTTCCTTCATCTGTTTATGCAAGGCTTTAACAATGTTGGGAACCTGTAATCATTATATACTTGTTACATTACTGGGCAGCTAGAATAGTCTTTGCACAAGCGTACAGATTATGGACTGCCGTTATATAAGTATAGTAACCTCAGATATTTAGAAACAATTAGCCAACTACTTTTGTATTCTACATTTTGCTAGAGATAACATATTTCTTGGGAACAGTCCAGTAGCTGCCAGAAACAGTAAACATTTCCAAAGACATTTTACGCTTCTACAAACCAACAGCAGTTCTCAGCACAACCCTAAGCAGGACAGCAAAACTTGTGAAGCTTCTCCATTTCAGTGTCTGCTTACAGATACTTCAACAGAGTCAGAAACAATACAATTTCTTCATTACTTTCATAAAGTGCTATAGGATTAATAGTTGCATCATTTTCCATATGTAGTCAAGGAAGAGTGAACAATGCGGCCTTCCAAAATATTGACATTTAATTCACTAACCTGACTCTGAAGCATTGTCAAAGGTGTCTCTCCTTGTTCCATTGCATCGGGGTCACATAACCAACTCTGCACAGGCCGAGTTTGTTTTAAAAGAGAAAGATATGCATGGAAAACATCTGCTTTTACATTCTCCTCTCGCTCTTTGAATCTAGCAATTAAAGCAGGAGACACTGTCTTGTAGAACTCTGGTAGCATTTCATGCCGTGTACTGACTACGGCATCCAAGCACTTAGCTGCTGCTCGTCTTACTTTCCAACTCATGTCATCATCATCACTGTATTCATCATCGCTCCCTTGGGAAAAAATTAGAAGGATACGATGTTATACATATTCACATTTAAACTGTGCAGTCTACTGATTGTTCCTTGGAATTTAATAGGCTCTCTTGATACTATTATTTGGACATTTTAATTTTTTGCCTTAAGTTTACTTCAATAATTCAGTCCAAACATGAGTTACCTTGATCATCATCATCTCCACCATCAGCATCCATAGCGTTCTCATCTTCATCTTCATCATCATAATTGTAATTGGGATCATATGTAAGGTACTTAAGACAAATGTTTATAATGGTAGTTACATGAGGGTAAACTTCTTTGGGACATCTGTATAATAAGCATTACAATAATTAGGTAACTGTCAAATATAAAACATTGAATATACACATTGAATACATATAATTAATTCATGAAAAAACTATAAATAGACAGAGCTAGTCATCATCACAGCAGGTACACTTTACTACTGCAAAGTCGAAAGCCATTTACTTGCTCTGAAAATGAATTAAATAAGAAAATAGCTCTTGCAGTGTTCAAGCTACTAAATTACAAGCAATAGCCTGCCAACACCTATCTATTACCACTTATTTCACTCACTTGAGGAAGCTGAAATGCTTGCTAGGAATTTACTTGAAGTCCAGAGTCATTTTAGTCACAGAATAACTGTTCTTCTCTAAAAGGCTTTACTTGGGAAGAATCTACCTTGGGATGAAAATCTGACAAGCACCTGTCCCACTGGAAAACCAGACAGCAAGAGCCTCCTTTCTTATAGGAAGGATGATTGTCAGACTGAAAGCAATAAGCAAGTTTGTCATGCGCATCTTCTGGACTGGACACCACCACTTTCCAACCAAAGTCAAGTCACTCAGGACAAATCCAGTATGCACGGTTCCTACTTTTCAGAGGCGTTAAGTATAGATTAAGTCTGCCAAGAAAATGTCGTGATGTGACGTCCCCCCATGGGTCAGTAATGACTCGGTGCTGGCACAGGGGACTGCCTTTACCTTTTAAAGAATAGATTATTTCCTGCTGGGAAAAGTGCATGCCAGTTAAGCAGCAGCAGCAGCAGCTTGCACTTGAAACCCAGAACATACTCAGATAAGGCGCTGGCGTAGGGCAGGCAGGGTGGCTGGACAGAACATTGAACTGATTCTGGAAGAACCCCATCCATTACTGTGAATTATGTAAGGAGCTTATATTTAGCAGAAACAAAATCCTTATGCAGATGTGCTCACAAATTCAGTGACGGTTGGGTGAGAGATTGATGGATCTCTGTGCTGTTACCAGAACTGCTCTTTTATTATAATGGGGAATTAGCTGCAGCAGTCTGTAACTATTAATATTAAGCGAGGATCATAACCTATGTTTACGGAGGTCCCGATCCCAGACACTCTAGTGAAAAAGAGGCAGACAAGGAGTAAGGTCCAAACACGTGTATTAAGTGTAGCGTAAGCCTAGCTTGCACAATCATACAAAGAACATACAAGGTCTAAGAAATATAGCGTAGGAAATACAGAGACGTTCGCATTAGCTGGTTCCCAACGATGGTAGGGGGAATACTCACTTATCCTGGAGCGAAGCAGAGACGCAGCAGCGAGGGTGGCCCAATGCCAGCACTGGGACCACAGACGGACAGCAAGGAGGTCTGGATAGGGAATGGCCTGAGCACCGAGTGGTCTGAGAGACCAGCTTAAATACCCCAAAACGTACCCTGGGGCTGGTGCTGTACTTGGTGGTTCTCACAGATTAAAACAAAGGGTCTAATGGGCTACTGAATGGCTTGGATGGGCCACTTTGGTAATCAGATTGTGATAAGTGACACCTCAGGAAGAGGGGACAAAAGAGGGAGGGGGAAATCCAAGTGGGCTGAAAGGATGTTCCAGCGGACAGGGCTTGTCCTGATGTCATCAGCTTTGGAATGCGGAGGTTTCTTTGAGATGCATTCTCTAAGTGCTTGGGATGGTCGGCACTTAGTTCCTTCTCCGGGGCGGCTCCTAAGATATGCAGAGCGGGGCGAGGGGCTCTCGCTGCGGACGTGGTGTGCCCGCTTCGCCGAAATGGCTTCTCAAAGCAGTCTTCTTCCCAGGGTCTTCTGGCTGCCTGGGAACATGGATGCCGGCTGGGCATAGCTGGGGCTGGATAGCAGGCTGCCCGGTAGCGAGGGCAAGCTCGGCGACCTACCCGCGGGAGGCTCCAGGCGGGAACTGACCAGGGAGCGCCTAGCCAGGCTCGCTGGAGGTTTCCCCGGCAGGCGCCCGGCTGCTAGCAGCGGCTTGGGCCCATATGAGGCAGGCTTCCATGGAGGCAGCGGGAACAACACTTTAAAACACAGTCCAAAGCAGGGAACAGGCACGGTCCGTGGCAGATGGCAAAGCAGGCACGGGGAACACAGTCCAAACACACACTGGGAATTCCAGATACAGGCCAGGGCAGGGCTTGCCCAGGAAGAGAGTCCTTTGTGCAGTTAACCAAACATGGAGTCAGTAAACTACACAGTCTATAGCGGCAGCAAGGTAATTGACACGCAGGCAGGAAACTGACACGTGTATCAGAACACACACGTGCAAAGCAGTCTTTGTGCAGCAGTGAAACAGTAATGCAGGAAACTTTAACACAGTTCATAGCAGGCTTCAAAGCAGGGGAGGGGGCCTACTTGGCAACAATTCCCCCCCTCGGAGACCCCGGGACGTCAGGCGCGCGGGTCTCCGAACTTGACTTCAAAGGCGAGGTGGTTGGCAATGTCCGGTGGTCGAGCTTCGAGCGAAGAAGGAGTGGGAAGGGAAGGAGGGGGAGGCGTCACTCAAAAATTTAGTTTGGAGAACCACCTAACCGAATAAGTGCAATTTAGATCAGCCAATGGGCTGCAGGTCTCTGGGTTCACACCAGGGGGTGTGCTAAGTGCAATCGTCAGAATAAATAGCAATAATTCATAGCAATAGTAATTCATAGTAGGCAGCAATGATCAATTCATGCATAGAAATAGCAATAATTCATAATTGTGTACATTGATTAATTCATGATTGAAGGTAATTCATATGGAATTCATGATGGGTTAAAAGCACTAAAAACCAGGAGCAATTAATATACATGGATCAATTCATGGATAGTTAAAATCATAAATAGATACATAGGATTAAAAGCAGGGATAATTCATACAGGGTAAAGTGAGAGGTGCAAGCATGGCATAATTCATTGAGGGTAGGCTATTTCATAAATGGTTAAAATCATAAATACATATATGTGATTAAAAGCAACAGTTCATGAAGTTGAGAGCAGCAAGGATAAAAACAAGTGCGTGGAAACAATTCATGAGGGGTAGGCGGCGGAAGGGCTCATGGGGGCAGAAAAATACACTCTGCAATTAAAAACCAAATCATACAGTCAAATTAAAACCAAATTCAGACAGGCTAAAACCGATGTTTAAATACCCAGTAAAAGAGACCGTTCAGGAGGGGTCTCATTTAAAACCAAATTCATAAAACGATAAATAGGCTAGAATTACCTCGGCGGAGGGAGTCAGGTTAAAAAGGCAATTCAAAAGGTTAAAATCAAATTCATAGGGATGAAGTTCATGGGCGCACTTGCGATAGATAGAGGGGGGGACTAGTTCGGGGCTAAATTCATGGGAGTAAAATTCATGAAAGCAATGCAAAGAAATTCATAAAACAATAGAGCTACAAAGATCACAGACGGCTCAGTCTGCAGTACAGCTGCTGGACTGGGTTGCATATATACAAGAACAAGCAAACTTAGTCCATGTGTTCCAAAACACACTTCCACCCCCCCTTGCTGTCTGTGTCAATCCACAGAGCAGGGTCGGCAGGCGGCGAGAAGGGCTCCAGGCACACAGTTCTAGTCCTCATGGAGGTGGCGCTGCTGGCGGTCGTTTGGAGACGGGCCGTGGGCTGGGAGGCAGAGAAACATGTCCCCCCCTAGTCCACAAGAGGGCCTCGGAGCGGTGTCTGGCAGCGGAGCGTCCATGGGGCCGGTGCAGGATTCATACACATAATAATAAACATAATCATAGTCCATACCGGCACAAGCAATAAAACAAACAAGGGTTAAAGGAGGGTGCCAAGAATAACCATTAGGGCAAGAGTGGGTCTGGATTGTATCGATCCATGCGATAAGACAGCTGGAGTTGCTGGAGCTGTCGGCGGCTCCAACAGCCCAAATAAAGTAATGAGGCACATAATAAAACTTGAAAGGCCAAAATCACAACGATCGGGTGCAGAGCCAAATTGTAAATTCCAGTGGCAGTGGGGCTCCAACCAAAGAGGGTCTCCCACCACGAGTGCTCGCCGGTGGTCTTAATCCGCTGGACAAGATCCAAAATCTCCTTCCCGTTGTGGGACACAACCAAAGCAGTGGTGTCCCCATCTCTCTGGATGCTCTGGAGGGTGCGGTGGAGCTGCGGGTGGGCCAGGAGCTCGTGGATTAATTCCAGACCGATGCCAAGGGCGACAGGCTTCACATAACGATAGATGGAGGGTGCCACCAGGATCTCTTCTTGGGTCCAGACCGGTACCGTGTAGGTGAAGTCGCAGGCTGCCACCGAAGACAGGTTGCAGAAGCAGCGGTTGACTCCCGGGATCACGGGCTTAAGCTGGAACGAGTTCAGGATCACAAAGTCGCAGGCCGTTCGCACGCAGGCACATCCTTTCCCAAGGTAGACCACAGCGGAGCTGTTCTCCTGGACGACCTCGAAAGGGCATTCGTTGAGGGCGTCGACTTGCGGGGCTACACAGGGGTGATGAGGTGCAAAGGCTTGGTCCTGGCAAATGAAGCCGGTCTGGTCTCGATGCTGGCACCCTTGGAGGCTGACGAGCTGCCATCCGGTCGGGGTGAAGCGGGCCCAATGGTCGGGGTGGCGAGCGTAGAGGACCTCGGTGTCGCTGACTTGGAGTCCCAGAGGCACGACTGGATACACGTGGAATGACTCGTGCGCACTGGCCGTTAACAAAAATAATTTAAGCTCCTGGGTGGCCGGTGAGAATGAGGAATTTACGAGAGACCACCAGGATTCAAGCTCCAGTTCTATGGGTGACAATTTGGGCATAATCAATCTTTTAATTTCCAGGGGCAAGTGCCCATCCGTGGCTTGCCGAATTAGCCCCATGGCCACAGCCTGGTTTAATTGTTGGGCTTGCATACATGCCATGGCTATTGACACGTTGCGTTCAAAAGACTGTGTCCCTTTGAGCAGCAGAGAAAAATCTCTTTCAATTTGACTCTCCCAGTTAACTAAAATGGAGCTGATCTCGTGTTGCCCATTCGAAATGGAATTTAGGGACTGCACCACCGGTTTACCTAAGTCAGAGATGCTAGTCGTGACATGGGCAAACTTATTAGCGAGAGTCTCAATGTCGACCGAATCCATGATTGCTAAGCCTCCGGCTGCAGGAGCAGTCCAGTCGGCAATGCTTCGTCTGGCACGCGAGAGAGAAGGAGAGGGATCGATCCACAGTTGTAGCCATGCATTCCAACCCTTGCTACCGGCCTCCAGATAGGGAGCGCACTGCGGCAGCCTCTGGGTTATATTTAGCTCAGCTAAGTCTATGCGGATCTCTTTTAAAGACATTTGCGGGCGGACTAGAACTCTCTCTCGAATGTCAGTTTTCAAAACATGGGAGCCCACTATATGCGTGCCGCCTTGGCTTACTTGTTCATTGCTAGCAATCAAAGGGTCAATTTGGATGGTGTGGGTCTCCTGGGTCCGGATCAGCAGGGAATAATTGCCTGGTTCATGAGTCAAATTTACAAAGAGCAGCCCAAGCCGGTGAAATTTCTCTACTAGGGGCTTGGTTTGGCATTCGGGCGTCTGTTGAACCAGTATCCAATCGGGTGGGCCGTGTTTGGCTAGGTCTTCCTCTTTTACAATCCAGGTCAGGTTCTCCCAGCGCTCTATAGCAAAGGAGAGAACTGCACCTGAAGGGGGCGTGATAGTGACTGCTGCCGACTCAGTGGTAGTAGTGCCTAGTAGGATGGTCATTCTAAAGGGGTCTCCTGCCTTCCATACTGCGGCCGACACTAAAATAACTTCACAGTATGGTCCGAAAGCCTCAGTGACAAATGGCGAGGTTTCGAAGTTGGCAGGGGTGGTATATTTGTCTACCACCGGGACTGCGGTGGGGGCTGGCCTTATACGGGGAAGAAACATACATGGAATTGGAGCCAGTGGTGACACTGTGTCAGTAGGCGAGTAACACACTAATTCTTGGGACAGAGTCTTTACTCCCACACATAAAATAACAAGCTCTGGGGGTCGGATCCACTGCTCTTCGCAACTGCGGAAGTTAGTGCGGTCCGTGGGGGTGGTCATATTGCTCTGCTGCACAACCTTGCAGACCATCATTTCGTTCCCTGCCAGGGTATTGATACATCTCCAGTGGGGGTAGGGCATTAATTTGGACGGGCGTCCCTCTATTAGGGTGCCTGCCAGCACGAGCAAACACAGAGTAGCCAGGTGCCTCATCTCCTGGCCTTCTTTTCCTTTCTGTAGTGAAAATATCCTGGGGAGACCTGCGGATATAAGTACAGGTTCCCTGAGTTGGTTGCAGCAAAATAAAATAAAGTGAAGTAGGGAAAAAGAGAGGGGGTTTCTCTGCCAGCACTCTTACTGATTGGGGCTCGAACGAGAAGTCCCAGAGCACTAAGCGAGCCTTCCAGCTTGTTGCTCTGGGGAGCTCCTGTGCGAAGGTTCCTTTCTGAGGCATGTATATTTCAGAGGGTGAACGCCTTTGCGTCGGGCAAGGGTCGGCTGTGCGTTAGGCGGGATTATGCAAACTCGCCCCAGGGGTCTCTGGGTGCCTAGGCTATGTGGCCCTCAGGTGCCCCTTGCTCGGCGGCGGGCTGCTTTTACTTTGCGGGCTGAGAGCTATCGGTCCGGCTCGGCCTGGCCTTGCCGTTTTGAAAGGAAAAAACTAAAGAGCGGTTTCCAGCAACTCTAAAGGTTGCTGCTAAAGGAGACCTTTGTTCCATTTTTCTAAAATAATTTTTAAGTAGGGGTGGTTAGGGTTGAAGGTATGTTTTATGATGGTTTGCTTTTGCTTTGCCTTTTTCCCTCTGCTTTTTTTGCAGGACCTCTTGTGTGTATTTCAGCGGACCATATTTTTTCCTAGGATCAATTTTTGGAGGGACTCCCTCGGGAGGTCCCAATTTCATGTTAAAAGAAAGAAACACACAAAGCAAAAGCACACGGGCATGGGTTATTTTCAGGTTGCCCTCACTTGGAAGGCCTGGCAGGGCTTCATTATAACTTCAATATGTCTCCCCCCCTTCTTTTCCCTTGTGCGGTACAGGCAAGGGAAAAGATTACGTGGGGCGGGCGGCTGCTGACGGAAAGGGCCGAAGTGGAGCCGAAGGCGCTCGGCGGCGTTTATCGAAAAGCGGCGGAGGCGGCCGAGATCTGCCGGCGCCACTGGGTCTGGGTTATTCGGGGGTCATCTTGGCGCGGGGGATTCTGGCTATGTAAATGAGGCACGTTGCCCCTTGTGCGTAGCAAACGCACCTCAATAACATATTCCAGAGGTAACATATTTACATAATACTGGCGGGTCTTTTACCTTTGCACTAAAGCGTACTAAGTGGTGGCGCCGTATAGCAACTCACCATGACGAATATGAACATTAGTAAAAGAGAGGTGTTGGGCTATCTGGGGGACCTTTTCCAGGGGAGGCACGGCCCTCAAAGCCAAAGCCGACCATCATGCGAAAGCGTGGGTCTGGCAGGTGAGACCCCGAATCTACGTAGATGCGGGATCTTCACCAGCACGGCGGGTGAAATGTTTTCAAATACAGAGATCACCTTTATTGGTGTGTCTCCAATATTGGAAATGCATTCACTCTTGGGCTAAAGCCTCTCCAACCACTTTCACACAGCAAATCTCTTTTGCCTGTGCAATTTTTTCCGAACATGCGGCTTACAATCCAATTAAGAATCACTTTCGGTGGTGGTCCTATTTGGCTTTGATTGCCGTGTCTTCCCCAAGGGTCCCAACTGTGGGGCCCGCCTAATGAGGTCAAAGAATAGAACTGGAAAAACTTTTAACATTTACACCGATATCTACATATTCTACTGTTTCTTTTATTCTAAAGCTACAAAAGTCTGGTCTAAGGGGACACACGGTATCTCTGGCCCAGGGTGGAGTGATATCTGGCGAATCACTGGGCAGAGGGGGGCTGGGCTGGTGGTGGTTCCCCCAGGGTCATACACAGGAGGGGCGGTTTGCAGCGGCTTCCCTTTCCATTCTTTTAATTGAGAGGCATGAAAGTATTTTAGCCACGTTCCTCCTGTCTTTCTCTGGATGGCTACCTGATAGACAGCTGGGGAGACTCTTTTTGTGATAGGGACTGGGCCTTGCCACTTGGCTGCTAGTGAATGCGCCTTTTGTGAGAACTTCCTGTACAGAACGAGCTGTCCTTCCTCCCACTGCCTGGGGTTCCTGACCCATCCTAATTTGCGGTCCATATCCTTCTGAGCTGTGCCCAACTTCTGGGCCACTTGCATGTGGACGGCGTGTATAGACGAGAGCAGATCTTGGACCCAAGCATCATTAATCACTACGGGCTGCATATCGGAAGGGAGCTGCGTATCTAGCCAGAAGGCTTCCGGGAGCTGCATTCTTCGTCCTGTCATTACCATATGGGGTGTGAGCCCGTGAACTGCGGTAGTGCCTCTAATGGCCATTAGGATTATGGGGAGTTTTTCATCCCAGTCTCTCCCGGAGGAGCGAACCATCTTGCGGAGAGCCTCCTTGAGGGTCCGGTTGGTTCTTTCTATGGCGCCTGAAGCTTGAGGGTGGCCGGCTATGTGGAACCGTTGCTGGATGCCTAGTGCTTTACAAAGCTCCTGTGTAACTTCTCCGATAAAGTGTGAGCCTAAATCGGAGTCCATGACTCGCACAATGCCCCATCTTGAAAAGACATTGTTGAACAGTAGTTTGGCGGTAGTGGCTGCATTGTTGCGCTTGCACGGAAACGCTTCGACCCATTTGCTAAAGGGGTCTATGACAGTGAGGCAGTAGCGATTGCCGCGAGCAGTGGGGGGAAGGGGGCCGATAAAGTCAATCTGTATGCGAGCCCAGGGTCCATCAATTCTCTGATGCTGGAGGGGAGCTCTAGGTCCGGTGGGGTCTGCATTGACCATAGCGCAGGACAGACAGTTGTCTACCCATTGCGCTACTTCGGTGCGCATGCCAGGCCACCAACCAACCTCTTTTACCCTTTCCAGAGTCAGATCCTTGCCTCGGTGTCCCTGCTCGTGGACAAACTGAATTAAGTCAGCCCTAACTTCCAATGGCACTACCCAATGGCGTTCGCCGGCTGCATCTACTGCCCAAACTATGTCTTCCTCTTCTCTGATCATGAGTCTCCCTGTCTGATCCCTTCCTGCGGCTAGGAGGTCAGTTATTTCTGGGTCAGATTGCTGCAGTTGTGCTAGGTCTAGTGTTCCTGCGGTTCCCTGAGCTTGGCTGCGGGCTTGTGCCCGAGTGGTGACAGGGCGGAGGGGACAATCGGTGGCTAGTTCCGGTGGGGGAGCACTCTCAGTGGCGGCTGCCTTGGCTGCAAGGTCTGCCTGGTCATTCCAATAAGCGGTCTCTGAGTTCGTCTTCTGGTGTCCCTTGACATGGGTCACCTGCGTTGGGCCGGAGCGAGACTGGAGGAGTGCTGCTACTTGCTGCCATAGCTGTAGGTGGGCTACGGGTTTCCCATCGCTGGCCCTCCACCCCTGATTTTGCCACACCGGGAGCCAGACCGTGGCGGCTTTGGCCGTCCAATCCGAGTCTGTATAAATGGCAAGTGGGCTTTCTGGGGGCTCAAACTCAAGCACCGCCAGAAGCGCTTGCACCTCAGCCGCTTGGCTGGAATGGGGGCGGGCTGGACCTTTGAGGGTATGGGCGTCGCTCACTCGCACGGCGCCGTAGCCTGTCCGAGGGGAGCCTCCAACGTGAAAGGAGGAGCCGTCACAGAACCAGCATGTGAAGCCGTTCTGTCGGGCTTCCTCTAGCGGGACTCCCCAAGTGACTGGCCAGACAACCTGTGGTGGCGGGTCCAGGGGGCACTCGTGCTCGGTCCCGGTTACCAATAGGCCATAGGGGGCTGGAGGTTCAGTGGTTTCCTTTTTGAATTCTACTCTGCGGTTGACCAGGGCCAGGGTCCACTGGGCTATGCGAGCGTTTGAAACTTGTCCGTCTTGTATCTTTCCCGACAGGATATATTTGAGGGGCGTGTGAGTGGTTTGCACTATTGTACGTGAACCTCCTATGATAAATTCCCAATGGGTCAGACTCCAAACCAGAGCAAGGCATGTCTTCTCGCATAGGCTAAACTTAGTTTCTACTGCGGTTAGGTTGCGAGAGGCATAGGCTACTACTCTAGCGGTCCCTGCTTGCTGCTGGGTGAGCGTGGCTCCTATGCTCTTGTCTGATATTGCTAGCTGGATAAAGAAGGGCTGGGTAACATCTGGATGGGCTAGGGCCGGGGCTGCGGCCAGACTGCGCTTTAGCTCAGCTAAGGCTGTCTGTTGCTCCGGTCCCCACTCCCAGGGGGTGTTCTTCTTGAGGAGAGCATAAAGGGGGCGAGCTTTGTCTGCAAAGGACTCGATGAAGTCTCGGGAAAAGTTAAAAGTTCCTAGAAGGGCTCTGAGGGAGGGGACATCGGTGGGTGCAGGCAGCTTGGAAATGACCTCCATTCGCTGGGCGTCCGGGGTGCGACCCTCGGGTCCCAGGGTCAGACCCAGGTACTTGACGCTGGTCTGAACCAATTGGGCCTTTTCCCTGCTTGCCTTGAACCCAGTCTCGCGGAGGAGTTCCAGGACTTCCCTGGTGATTTGGCGGGCTAATTCTTCCGTGGGGGCGTGGACTAAAATGTCATCCACGTAGCTCAGTACGTGGGGCCTCGAGGAGGGTTGGAGGCGTTCCCACATCTGAACTACATGGGCATGACAAATACTGGGGCTGGAGTGGAATCCCTGGGGTGTCCGTTTGAATGCGTATTGCTGGCCGCGGAAAGTGAACGCGAACTTGTACCAGCAAGACTCATGCAACCGGATGGAGTGGAAAGCATTGGCCAGGTCTATGACCAAGTAGAACCGGGACCCAGCGGCAATGGCCGTTAGGATCTCATTATACTTGGCCACAACCGGGGCAACTGGAGGGGTGGTGGCATTCAGGGCACGGAAGTCGACCGTCATTCTCCAGGTCACTCCATCTGCTTTCAGAACTGGCCACAATGGGGCGTTGCAGATGGACTGCATCGGGAGTATGACGTCCCACTCAAGGAGTCCCTCTATGGTCTTGGCTATCCCTGCCTCAGCTTCTGCTGGGTACTTGTACTGTCTTTGGGGAGGGGGGTCCTTTCCTTCAATCAGGACGCAGGCGCCCTTCACTATCCCACACTCGGCCTTGTCTGTCACCCACACTTCGGGAAAGTCCTGAACCCAGGGGTCTCCGGTGATGGGGGCGAGAGGAAGGGGGGCCTTGAGGGCTGCGCATCGATGGACTGCATTAACAAAGTCTGGGCCTCCCGGGATGCGCCACAGGAGCCCGTTTGCTAAGTCAATGGTCAGTCCCTCGGCACGGAAAAATGGCATGCCCAAAAGTCCATCGTCTTCTCTCCGGTTTGCGCATGCCGAAATCCGGGTGGTCAGGTTCCCAACAGAAAGGGGGATATCCTGCCAGACCGGGGATTCCTGCATGCCGCCTCCAAAACCGGCGAGCTGCATTGTAGTGGGGGTCTGGGTGCCCTTTGTGACTAAGGTGGGCCGGAGTATATTAAGTGAAGCTCCGGTATCTATGAGGAGGGTGGCAGGCTTCTTCTTTTCCCCGGGAGTCCCGATCCCTGCCTTCACTGTCGGTCTCCCCCATGTATCCGGCTTTAGTTTGGCAACTATGCCCACGGAGGGAGACTGGGACTCGGGGCAACCCTATTCTGATCCTGCACCCTGATCGGTGGAAGCGGCGCTTCCTCTAAAGGGGTTGTTGGGGCTCGGGCGTTCCCGAACCGCAGCTATCGGGGGACTCGAGAAGGGAGGGTCCGGCGGCAAAGGGGGCGCCGACGGAGGTACTGGGGGCTGCTGCTGGTCTTCCCATTCCATGATCGCCTTCATTAGAACGGACGTGGGCTTACCGTCGAAGAGCTCCATGTTCGCTCCAATGTTCTTGAGGCGCATCCAAAGTTCCCAACGGAGGGAGTCCCTGGACTGGGGCGTGCTGCCGCGGTCCCGGTATCCCTCGTGGTCGCCCTGCGATGCTCCCCAAGCATTAGACTGATCTGGAGGCGGGTAGACCTGATGGTGTTACGGGTGCGATGCTCGCGAGTGAGAAGGGGCTATGGGTGCATCCTGTAGTCGGGGCTCGTGGGGTCCCTGCTGGGAGGAGGAACTGTAACTCGGGGTAGGCGCAAAGGAAACTCCCGGACGGTAGTCCCTCGGTCCTCTTCCCCGGTTAAAGCTACTGCTCCTTCCCCTCAGGATTCCTCCCCTTGCCTCCGGATACGGGCTGCGTCCCTGTGGTCGGTACTGAGAGTGGGGGCCATGATTGGCATAGGTAACCGCACTAATCGGCTCGCTTTCCTTCCTACGAGAGGCTGGGGACTTCACATGGCGGATGGCGCCGGTCTCTCGCAACAGGCCAGCAATGCTTCTGATGCGGGATTCCAGCTCTCCCCATGTAATGCTCCCGGGCTCGACTCCTGCTAGGGCTAGGCGAGTGGTGCTGTTGAGTCCATCTATGACTGCTCTCCTGAACTCTAAGTCGTCGAAGTCCGGCATGTCACTTAAATCTAAATCTACCTCGTCTGCTAGTTCGGCTAGGAGCTGTTTCCTGGCTAAATATGCCTCTGGATCCTCTCCGGGTTTTTGAGATTCTGCAATATACAGGGCCTTTAAACTCTTGGTGGGCCACAGGAAGGCGCACAACTCTTTCATGGCGCCATACTGACTGCGAGTGGCTAGTCTCCGGTTGGAAATATATGCGTTAAGAGAGGTGACTATTTCGGGGCTGGCACAATGGCGGGCCAGCTGAGCTACATCGGAGCCACTGGCGGAGGGCTGGGACATGGTCACGTGTGCAAACCATTGTATAGCTGAATCTCGATTCAGGGGCCCCATGCGGTCCGCTATGGCTTGGAGCTCATCGGGCCTCCAATTGCGGGTTTCTTTAACTATTCGGTCTGTCTTCCTGCCATCATCGTCTGTGGTGACAATTTCTTTGGTAGCTATCGGATGGAGGGGCTGTGGAGCTTCCTCGGGCTGGGGCGAAGGAGGTGACCAACTGTCGGTACTACCTTCGGGGAGGGCCAAGAGGGCTGCGGGATGCACGGCGGAAATTACGGCCTGCTGCATTCCCAGGTGCTGCTTTAGGGTCTCTAGCTCCCTCTTACAAGCGGAATGGTCTGCAGAAGCTACCTTGGAGTGATTGTGCTCTGCCATGAACTGGGCGGCATGGGTTAGCTTGGCAATTCTTTCCTGTCCCTCGATTACTGCATGCTCTGCCATGTCGGCACGAGCGGTGGCCGCTTCAGCCTTGTGCTGGGCGTCCTGGAGGGTGGTAGTTAATCCTTGTTTTTCCAATATGAAATTGACGCGTTCGGCGCGCCACTCAACTGCTTTCTCCTCATGGTCTCTCTCCTGTTCGACTAGTTTGGCCCTGAGACTCTGGATTTCTAGACGCAGGGCGTCCTGCTCTCGTTTTGACCTCTCCTCTAACTCCTCCTGTGCTGTTTGCAACTTGCTAATTAGGGACACGCTGTCCTGCAGGGCGGTGAAAAGTGCCCAGGCTCCATATCTGTCCTTTTTGCTAGATCTAGGTTTCTCCTTGTCACAGAAGTCCTGGAAGGCGCTTCTAACTATCTGGAGTGGGTCGGGCCCCTTGAAGGAACCGGCTTCCCAAGGGCAATCTCCCTTCTTCACTAGCCACTTCTCCAGGCGGGGCACGGTGGGGTTTGCCCGGTACATTTTTCCTTTTACTTTAAGGCTGATCTCGGGGAGGTTAAAGAGTAGATCAGCGACACCAGGGGTGGGGCGATTAAAGCTGCTCAAGGGTTTTAACAACTTCTTCCTCTCTATGTTCCTTTTGGGAGGTTTATCCTTCCCTCAGGTCCTCAAGGGTTTTTACCAGGGGGTTTTAAGGTTCTACTTTTAGGTTCACAAGGGTATTTTTAAGGGTCCTACACTCAGTTCTTCTCCACCGGGGGAGAAGGGAAAGTTCCTATTCCCGTTTCAAGCTTGCCTACAAGCCACGGGACCAGGAAAAGTTTACTGGCTCAGAGGGTGCTCTCAAGCTTTCTAAGCCCAAGAACACAAACGCTCAGTGCTTCCAAGCCTCTGCCTAGAAGCTAAAGCTCAGGGGTCTCCCAAGCCTCTACTCGGAAAACCAAAGCTCAGGGGTCTCCCAAGCCTATGCGCTCAGAAAACCAAAAAGTGTTCCCAAGCCTCTGCCCGGAAACTGCTACTAAGGGGGTCTCCCAAGCCTATGCTTAGGCAACCAGAAATGCTCCCAAGCCTCTGCTCAGAAGCCAAAATGCTCTCAAGCTCTCTAAGCCCAAGAACTAAACTCAAAGTGTCCCCAGGCCTCGTGCTCAGAGACAAACGGTTAAACTGTCTCCAAGCCTCGACCAAAAGACTGAAAGCGCTCAAGGACTGCCTCTGCACGTCCCCAAGCAAAAGTGCTCAGGAGTAAAGCTTACTGTACTCCCAAGCGAGGTGCGCTCAAGAGTTCTAACAACTCCCAAGCAGAAGTGTGCCCAAGAGTCCCACTGACTCCCAAGCGAGGTGCGCCCACGAGTCTGACTTAAAACTCGCAAGCGGAAAGGCGCCCAAGAGTCTAACTTAAAACTCTTAAGCACGGTGCGGCCGGCTGCCGCGGGGCTTCAGGAACCTGGCTTCAGATTCCCAAAGCTAACTAACTAAACGGACTATCGATCCCTTCACGTTTCCTCCGGAGCGGGGATTGAAGCCTAAGTGCTGGCAGGAACGGGGTTTGGACGGACTTAGGAGAGACGGGGGAGGGCGGAAGAGAATTTTATATGTGCTGCTTCAGGATATATATCTATAGAGCCTACTTCTGGGATCCCACCCACATAGACGCGTTTAGGCGGCCCGGAAAGTGGCCAGGAACTTCACCAGTTCAGAGGTCCTCACCCACAGTACACCGGTTATAACGGCTGGAGGGCCTCGCGGTGCACCACAAAAGGCAAGTAGTCCAAAGCTGGCTGAAGGAGGAAATGGGGAAAAGCCAACCCACAAGATAGAAATGCTCACTAGAGCCACACACACTCACACTTTTAATTCCCTGAGCTAAATTGCGCTCTTTACACTGAGGTCTGGAAAATTTTCCTCTAAGTCAGTTCGCCGAAGACACGCGTGTCGACTCACGTGCATTCACACGAACTGGGTTATGCCCGCATTCTCCACCAGTAAACTGTTACCAGAACTGCTCTTTTATTATAATGGGGAATTAGCTGCAGCAGTCTGTAACTATTAATATTAAGCGAGGATCATAACCTATGTTTACAGAGGTCCCGATCCCAGACACTCTAGTGAAAAAGAGGCAGACAAGGAGTAAGGTCCAAACACGTGTATTAAGTGTAGCGTAAGCCTAGCTTGCACAATCATACAAAGAACATACAAGGTCTAAGAAATATAGCGTAGGAAATACAGAGACGTTCGCATTAGCTGGTTCCCAACGATGGTAGGGGGAATACTCACTTATCCTGGAGCGAAGCAGAGACGCAGCAGCGAGGGTGGCCCAATGCCAGCACTGGGACCACAGACGGACAGCAAGGAGGTCTGGATAGGGAATGGCCTGAGCACCGAGTGGTCTGAGAGACCAGCTTAAATACCCCAAAACGTACCCTGGGGCTGGTGCTGTACTTGGTGGTTCTCACAGATTAAAACAAAGGGTCTAATGGGCTACTGAATGGCTTGGATGGGCCACTTTGGTAATCAGATTGTGATAAGTGACACCTCAGGAAGAGGGGACAAAAGAGGGAGGGGGAAATCCAAGTGGGCTGAAAGGATGTTCCAGCGGACAGGGCTTGTCCTGATGTCATCAGCTTTGGAATGCGGAGGTTTCTTTGAGATGCATTCTCTAAGTGCTTGGGATGGTCGGCACTTAGTTCCTTCTCCGGGGCGGCTCCTAAGATATGCAGAGCGGGGCGAGGGGCTCTCGCTGCGGACGTGGTGTGCCCGCTTCGCCGAAATGGCTTCTCAAAGCAGTCTTCTTCCCAGGGTCTTCTGGCTGCCTGGGAACATGGATGCCGGCTGGGCATAGCTGGGGCTGGATAGCAGGCTGCCCGGTAGCGAGGGCAAGCTCGGCGACCTACCCGCGGGAGGCTCCAGGCGGGAACTGACCAGGGAGCGCCTAGCCAGGCTCGCTGGAGGTTTCCCCGGCAGGCGCCCGGCTGCTAGCAGCGGCTTGGGCCCATATGAGGCAGGCTTCCATGGAGGCAGCGGGAACAACACTTTAAAACACAGTCCAAAGCAGGGAACAGGCACGGTCCGTGGCAGATGGCAAAGCAGGCACGGGGAACACAGTCCAAACACACACTGGGAATTCCAGATACAGGCCAGGGCAGGGCTTGCCCAGGAAGAGAGTCCTTTGTGCAGTTAACCAAACATGGAGTCAGTAAACTACACAGTCTATAGCGGCAGCAAGGTAATTGACACGCAGGCAGGAAACTGACACGTGTATCAGAACACACACGTGCAAAGCAGTCTTTGTGCAGCAGTGAAACAGTAATGCAGGAAACTTTAACACAGTTCATAGCAGGCTTCAAAGCAGGGGAGGGGGCCTACTTGGCAACATGCTGCTCTTGAAATCTTGTAAATTCGTAATTTTAAATATTTATACTGTATTTTTGTGGTTTTAAACTTGTTTTAAATGTAAATATTATTGGTATGTTATGAAGTGTAATCCACCCTGAGCGTGCTGGTGTGGGGAGGGCGGAATATAAATTGAAATAAAAAAAAAACATGCAGGCATTCTGCAACTGTTTCCACTAAAACCAGTAAATGTTATTTTGGTTCAAGTTAAAGATCAATACAAGAGTTGCTAGTTTGTCTGTATCTATGTGCCTCTCAAGTTTGATTCCATCAAGAGTAAATGGATGGTGCTAGCTGATGTAGATTAGCCCCACGTTCCCCTTCCCCAAGCAATCCTTGAAACACCTGCTGGAGTCACAAGATCTATGTGACCAAAACGCCACAAAGGCTGAGGGGTTGCAATAAAAGAGGGGAGGGGAATCACCCTTCCACAGTCTCCCATCAGCAAAACTGCATCTGCAGCAGAGGGGGGAAGGGAACATGAAGTGCTTTCCAAAGATGTTTGACTGGATCTAAATCAACAAGCAGCATTAGTTAGAAAATATTAAATACCCCAGACATTATGTGATTCAACAGGGAAAATCTGTACTTTACTATAACCTAAGTGACTCTAAGAATTGCTGGAATAGTTGATTAAGGAAAATTAAGAACATGTATAACAAATCTGATAACCTTACCTCCTAACAAAAGATTCAAATGCTTGAATGCAGTATTCACGTAGTTCATCATCATCTACATTACAAAATTTTACTACCAAAGGGATAATTTTCTCAAGGTATTCACCTAACAGCAGAAAAAAGAAGTTATCATTCATATGAAACAGTTAGCAACCATTAATATAAAACAGCAAGAGTTTAAATATTAATTTCTTTACCTATTCTATGACCCGCTTGCCTACTGATAGCAGCAATACACTGTATGTAAGTCCTGGTTGTCGACATGGAATCATTTTTAGAAAGCTCTGTCAAAAGATGCTCAATGAGGTCAACAAACACAATGTTGCCACAACTCATAACAAGATGACCAAGAGCAATGATGGTTCTTTTTCTCACAGCAAGTCTTGGACTTGTCAGCTGAGGAAGCAGACAGGTCAGAATGGAGGGGTGGAAGTTAACGAGGAGTCCTCCTTGCCTTAAAATAGATTAAAAAGTTCAAAGAAGTAAATAAATCACATTGTGCCATCCAGTTATTTTCACAATAGGATTCTAAGGATACGTTCCAAGCAAGTCTTATAGGCTCCTTGTGTTCTATCACTGAGATAAATTCTCTTAATCACTAAAATAAAAAACAATTTGCATTAATATTTTCTATGCGTTAATCAATTACACTCACTCAGCTTTATTTGTGTTTTCTTCAGAAAACAATTTCCATACATTTTAATTATGCAGAAATTACTTACAAAACTTAGCAATTTAGTAAATTACTATCTACTATCATCTTTCTAGAACATATTTACCTGCTCAACATATCAGCCATTATGTCCAAAGCTTCTAGCTGAACAGACACATCTTCCTGTTTAGCGATAGCACTAGTAAGACGCCCAGTGATTTTCTTACATACATTAGCTGCTAAAGCTGAACCTGGATGTACAACAAAAACTGTATTATGCATTTATTAGAATACACACATAATTTTAACAAAGCTGTAAAAATCTATAATTATCAGCATACAGTTGATGGGGATTTCCAGTATGTAATTTGCCAAAACAAGTATGTCGGATATTATGAAATACTGCTTAAAAATACTTACACAGCACGTTATTCTGATTGTTTAGCCATTTGAAACTCATAATGCGCAGAATGTTGGAAAGAAGAACAAAGCAATTCAATACAATCTATATGAATCCCTCCCCCACACCTTCATTATAGGAAAATTTATTTTCAAGGTTACTCAGAAAAAACTATTAAAGAGGTAAACATGTAAAGCAAGGTCAATCAAAAGGAAATACTTGAACTAATGATTTTTCCAATTTTCAACTTGGATTAAAGATCACAATTGCTTTCACCCTTTTAAACTACTATCAGCTAAATTTATCTCCAAATTTTCATAATGCCAGTATTCATATTTCTGTTAAATGGCATATTGTAAACCACTGGGAATTGCACCATTATTTGCTGTACTGTTAGCTGCCTTATATTTGAGGTAAGACAAGACAGAAATGTATTAACTAAATAACCAACTTTAACTGAATTAACTGCAAACAAAAATAAATCTATGGATTTAGTTAATATCTGATAGTTAAAGCCTGGTGTCATCATTGGACAAATCAATATGTAGCACTAAACAACAGACAAGAGAATAGAAGCATGCTGAGACAAAAGAGGTCATCTGATATTTAACTGAACAGATGATCCAACAACAGGGTTTTTTAAAGATTCGGCCATCTCTTGGTTTTACTGGTTTACTATTTTACTGCCTTTTAAAAGATACTACTATTTTAACATGCTGCTGGGTTTTAAGTACTATTTAAACTGTATTTAGTATTATAATATTGTTATTTACTTATTACTGTTTTTAGGTAGATGTTTATAGTGATGGTTTGATGACTGAAAGCCACCTTAACTATTTTTTAAAACAGAAAAGTGGGTGATACATTTTCTAAAAAATATAAATAGGTTAAGAATTCTGCAAGTGAGATTACAGGGGTGTGCAGTCTGGGTCTAGGATTCAGACAAAAAGCCAGACTTTTGCCAGTACAGCTTTCCAAATTAAGTCAGAGAATTATGGATTCAATCCAGAAAACCAGCTCCAGACCCCAGATCAATCTGGGTTTATCTGGAAATGTGGCTTCAGCCTCAAGCTGGCTTCTTCCCAGGCTTCTCCTGCATTTTTTCCAAAAGGGGAGGAGAAGGGAGTGGCCGATCTGTGCAGGGCCTTGTCTGCTGGATGCTTTGAATGACACTGGTTCTCTGGTTTAATGTTGGTCCCCTTGCTTCACT
Organism: Eublepharis macularius; assembly: GCF_028583425.1. Taxonomy (NCBI): domain Eukaryota; kingdom Metazoa; phylum Chordata; class Lepidosauria; order Squamata; family Eublepharidae; genus Eublepharis; species Eublepharis macularius. The sequence continues at coordinate 64,204,952 of NC_072798.1, forward strand.
TTGGTTGGGGGGGGTGTCCACCCATTCTCTTGCTTCAGTTTGGTTCTCTTGGACTTCCTCTTGCATTTGGGAGTGCACCTTTGGCCAGCAGCAGCCTTGCCCCTGTGTGTTTCTGCCTGAGAACCTGCTTAGAAATGTTTTTCCCATGGGTAACAATGGAGAATGACTAGGGGCACCTTCTTTAGGGGTCCATAGACCCCATAAGCCCATTCAAATGCTGCAGACCACTCACACCCATAAAACTTCAAAATGTCAAACAGTACAAGTGAAAATTATACCACACAATGTAGGTTTTGGCAAATTATACCACACAATGTAGCCCAAGGTTTTGGAAACATGTTATCAGGGTACACGGACATTATATTACCACAGCACACTCACTTTCAAAAGTAATCCTGGACTAGACTATTCCACATAATTATATCACACAATACTACAAACAGCATGTAAGTTACATCTAAGTACCTTGGAGGGGTTTTGGCACAGCAGAATCGAGGCCACACTTAACTATTCTTTAGGCAACTAACTTTGCTAGGAGATGCTACAGTTAAAATTTAAGAGTCAAGGAAATAACTTCCATATCCTTTAAAAAGCACTGAGCCAGCCCTCAAAAATGGATCCACAGCATGCAGTTCAGCCATCCATCGCAGAAAGAGAATTGGGTCTACACAGTATACATCGGCTATATTTGCAGAAAGGTTTGCTACAGATGAAGTCTCAGACAAGGACTAAATAACAACACATCCAAGGCTTCAGTTCTTGAACTCTTCTTGCCTTCTCCCTCCCAACAAAAACATCCCAGCTAGATATTTACAATAAGGACACAACAGTAAGAATTAACATCTCCCCAGCATCAGTAATGGATTCTGAGGTAGCAGAAGTTACCTCCAATAAAGTTAATCTCAGAGTTACCTTAAAGTTTATCTGATCATTAACCTAAATGAAACTGATCATTAACCTAAATGAAACTGAAAAAATAACTTTATAGAGAAGAAAAAAAAATTACCACTGGAAGCAGGAGGAAGTTCTCCAATGACTGTTTTAAGGCCAATGCTCGAAATATCACGCAGTTGCTCTTTATCAGAAAGCATGTTAGTACAGAGGGTATCTACAATTGTTTCCACTTGGTATTCTTTCACTTTACTCACCAAGGGCCCGAGGCTGTAATAAAATCCAAACAATATTCACTGGAATTTAAAAACTGATTGCATCACATTTAAAACTTTAAGTTTACACTCTGGCTAAACAGTGTTCTTCAACTGATCTCTCATTCACTGAGAGATCTCTGTCTTTTGGTGCTACACCTCTGAAGATGCCAGCCACAGCTGCTGGCGAAATGTCAGGAACTACAATGCCAAGACCACGGCTATACAGCCCGGAAAATCCACAACAACCATTGATCTTCTCATTTACTTACATGTAAAAGTAAGGCTAAAATTTAACATAAACTTAGGCATGTTTAAGCTCATTTAAATTAACTATACACAGGATTGAAGGCTTTATTTTTATTGTAGTATTAATATTAATCTAATTTCTACATATTCTTAACTGGGAAAAATTGAACATTTCATGGTTATGCTATCATAAAAACAATTAGCAACTTTATCACTGGTTAAAAATATATTCATAAACAAAAGTCAACTACAATTTAATTTACAAGTGATTAGAACAGTCAGTTATCTACATGGCCGGCCTAATAAGGTTTACTAATATTTTTTTTTATATTTCCTTAATTTATCTAAGGATTGGGGGGGGGGGAAGAGAACTTTAATGTAACTACTGTAAATTTAATTTTGGCCTCAACATTGATTTTGCTAGTGGTAACAAAAGGACATTTGTGATATATTTTTCTTCCATTCTGCATCATTTCAATTTATATAGTTATTGCCCATATAATACAGATTTCTCTTTAGCAGCCAAAATGGACACAGATGAGTTGCATTTTACAGCTATTCAACTGCTGCTTGGATAAAATGCTAGGGCTAGTTTAACAGCTCATGAAAAAGCATCTTCTGCAGCAAGCATTATGGATGCTCTAGAACAGAGACTGCCTTCCAGCCCATAAAACAGATGTTTGATCTGTAAAGCAGTAAAACAAGAAATCCTCCAAAATGTTCAATGGTTCTATGGCTCCTTTGCTAGGTATCACTTACTTAAGGATGTCTCTTTGCAGAAAAAAAATATTTCTTCTGATTTAGTTTATAGGTGATTTCATTTATAGCTGGTTTCCCAAGATTTTCTTCCATTTTTACTTCTTACAAAAGGCCACAAATACCACATACCAGGCCTTGGTAATTAGGCAAAAGTCTCCTCTTTAATTCAAAGTAAGAGCACTGTGATTTACCATATAATTAAAATAATGTTCACACATTTCAATGCCACACTCTGCCACAGGCACAGGTACTACAGCTCAGTAGTAGAGCACAACTTTCAATCTTCAGCAAGTTTGTTTAAAAGATCTGAAGTAACAATTTTGAAAATATTTCTGCCTGATGCTTTGAAAGAACTTCCAGTAGTTTAGACAAAGAGCATAATACAGAATATGAAAGTTTTGCATGCTCAAATGCCCAGTTTAATGGCCCACATATTGCTACCCAAATTAGTGTTATTTAAAATAATAATGCTTCTTTGTACCTATGCTTTGTAAATGAAAAACAGATGCATTAAACTGATTTGAACTTGAACACAAGTTTCAGTTAAATTGATTTTAACTGAAAATAAGGCATCATTTTCTGGAGAGGTTAATATTAAATCTGACTTTTTTGAAAGACAGTAATCAGAAAAAAAACCAAAACAGAGTTTATAATAAAAGTTGTTAGATACAATACCAGCACCCTCAAACCAATTAAGTGAGCATCTATCATTTCCAACAACACAGATTACAGTTAGTGATGAAATTGGAAGCTACAACATCAGGCCTACATACTTCTGAAAAATATGACACTGGGGGGAAAATGTGATTACTGGAGGAAACTTCTTTAACTAGATTATTTTGCTCTTGCAAGCATCATTCAAAACATTTACCTCATAATTTACTACAGATTGCAAGGTTCAAACATATTTAGACAAAGCACCTGTGCTTAAGCACAAGAAGTAGAGTGCAAACAGCTATAGTTAAAGCTATACAGTGATAGGTGGCATAAAATGGCAACTATTCTTTCAAAAAAGAATTAGGCTAAATCCAGGGATAATGTTCTCAAGCAAGGCCAATAGAGGAAATAAGCATGGGTTAATATGCCTACAAGATTCACAAGTATGCCACAAATATGCAACCTAGCAATCATACCGAGTTTCTCCTAGTTTCTCCTACAGAAATTTTCTTGAACACAAATAGGTTAGGGTAGAATCATCAAAGTGAACCAAAAAAATTGCAAAGACATTATGATAATAATCAGTGGTAAAACATGCTAGGTATGAAATAGACAATGAGAATGTACATGAAAAGAAACCTTAAGGCTACTCCCAGCCATTTGTGTAGAAACTGGACTAGTCTCATTCTGGCAATAATTATGCTGAGTCAACATAAGAGAAGTATCCTGCCTTTTAAAAACCATATTCACGCTTTTGCCACCTCTGGTACAGCCACAGTTCAAGTAGGAAAGACAAGCAAGTTTTCTGTAAATGTCATGAAATTTAAAGCTTGAATATTTCCTTACCAATGTAAATTGTGTTAAAAAAACAAAGTTAAATTTTACACATGGCCAACCTACAGAAAAGATTCAGTAAGTACAAACTTCTTGGACTTACTATTCAAAAGTAGAGGTGGGCACAGACCAGAAAACAGACCTGAATTTGACACAGACCAGCGTGGTTCGTAGTTTGCAAACATGCGGTTTGTGAGACCACGTTTTCCACGAACTTTGGTCCATATGGGTTGGTCCGTCAGTCCATGAGTCCAGACATCTTGGCACCAATCTATCAATTTCCTAGGCAACAGAGGAGATGTCCACAGACCTTCTGCAGCCCTTGGAACACACCAATCCTAGCCCTTAAAACTTATTAAGCAGCTCTGGCTGCCAACCAGAAAGCTCCCATTCTTCTCTATGTGAGCAAGGAACAAGAATTAATTCCCTACGCAACAGCTGGGAAGATGTCTGTGTAGTGAGTGAGGGGGCTCTTCCCCCACCCTTTTCCGCTTCATTGCAACTTTTTGGTGCTGCAAGCCAATGCAAGTCAATTGGCATCTGTGACTCCTAGTATCTACTGGAAGTTTCCTGGGGGCGGCCACTTTGGAGGTCTGTAACTTGGACCTCCAAAATGCAATCTTGGCCAACCTTAGAGGGTGGCTGGAGGAGAGCCTGCTGAAGCCTCGCTGCAAGTTTGGCATCTCTGAGTGCAAAGGGGACTGTCCTAAAGCACCCAGAAGTGCCAGACCACAGACGGACGAACTGGTCCATGAATGAGGCAGGTACGTGAAAAATTCATGGTCCATGAAATGTGACAGACCATGATCCGAGGGGGTTTTTTTGGCCCATGCCCACCTCTATTCAAAAGGGTTGCTGCCACACACTTGCTCCTTGACATATATATTAATTTCAAAATATTGCGTTCGTGTCATAATTAAAGAACACAAAAATTAAAACTTCTAATGTAAAGTGAAAATTCTGTTTATTATATGCATGATTATGCACAGGCAGGGTCAGTCAGCTGATTTTGATCCTGGAGGGGAGGGGCTTGTCCCTGGAATCACCAGTCTGTTCTGAAGCCCTGACTCCCCATCACGATACCAGAAGGGAAAATAATAACTCCCCTCAATTTTTTTAAATAGAAAGATCCCTCCCTTGAATCCACTGGGAGGAAGACTACCATCCTAACTCTTCATCCAATCCTAGAAGTTGCCCTGCAAGAAACTCGGGTGGGCAGGACTACCCCACTCCTGGACCACAGAGAAAGGAAGCTTCACAGTAAATGAATACAAACCTTCCATGCTCTGTGGTGCCAGGAGTGGGGCAGTAGTTTCTTTTGGGACATACAAGAGCAGTGTACCCCAGGGTGGGTAATCCGGCTTCCAGGCCTAGAGAGTGTGTAGTAGTACCCTCCTGCTAAAGGTTGTCTCTGGAGAAGACAACTTATCTATCCTATATTTCTTGATGAGAGAATATACTGATTTCCATGTGACCACCTTATTGATCGTTTCTAACGACTAAAGGGTTTATAGACTGTCTGTGTCGCTGTTTCCCTTAGTGAGTGCGCCCTGACATCTATGGGCATCTCCAGACCTCTGGCTTGGCATGCCAGAATTATGTACCCTCTGCTTTACCTACTTAGCCAAGAAAAGGACACTCTGGGTCCCAAGAAGGACCTTCTGCAAACACACAACTAGCGTCCCAGACTTCTGAAACACTGTTTAGTCCTGCCCAAGTGGAATCTCACATCTCTCTATATATCAAGGTAGTGAGATTTATCTATTTATTTTCTTGTGCTTTGGATTAGATTAGAAGGAGGGAAGTACAACATATGCTGGGTTGTCTCCATAAATGCGCTTGAGGAGCTTGTCCTTGGTCTGGGTCCACCGCGTCCCGACATCGACAGGCCTCCTACCTCCCCTCGCCATACCATTGCCAGTGGGAAGGGGCACCTGCAGGTTTCTCCGTGTCGGAACCGAGGCCTTCGACATCGAGGTCGACGTGGGCTCCCCCTCCGCACCAGGTTCCGGAATCCCAGCTCGGTTCCGATGAGGAGGATGTGGAGAGCTTTGGCTACCAGTCGGAGTCCTGGTCCGAACCATCGCCAGCTGAAGAGCTTGTACCATCTGCGGACTCGCCATTCGAGGACCTCCGCATCTACGCCGACCAGATGGCGAGGATGGCCAAGGCTCTCGAGATGGACATCTCCTCGGCGGTTCCCCAGACCAAGGACAAGCTCCTCAAGCGCATTTATGGAGACAACCCAGCATATGTTGGCTTCCCCATGCTCGAGGGTCTTGAGGAAATCGTGGAGAAGGTGTGGCAGGTGCCCTGCGATCAACCTCCAACATCCAAGAGGATTGAGCAGCTCTATAAGATCAAGCAGGGTACCTGGCCGGCGCTGGTGAAACACCCTCCACCTTCCTCCTTGGTCACAGAGGAGTTCAACCCCAGGCGATCGGGTCACTCCTCGGTACCTGCTGATAAGGAAGGCAAGAAACTGGATGCCATGGGCAGGCGCCAATACATTGTTTCTTCCCTAGGTCTGAGGATTGCCAACTATCAGACCATCATGGCAGGGTACCAGCTGTACCTCTGGGAGAAGTTGGCATCCTATACGCGAGACCTCCCTCCTGAGCAGAAGGCTGTGGTGTCCCTGCTGCAGACAGAGGCTGTGAGGCTGTCTAAGCAGCAGATGAACGCTGGAAGCCACGCTGCTGACACTGCTGCTAGAGGAATGGCTTCGGCGGTGGTCCTCAGGCGCCACTCCTGGTTGCGGTCTACGGCCCTGTCCCAAGAGGTGCGTTCCAGAGTGGAGAGCATGCCATTTGAGGGGGACTCGCTCTTTTCCAAAGCGACCGACGAGACCCTGAAGAAAAAGAAAGAGGACCGGCAGACGGCGCGGAGAATTTTCTAGAGCTTCCATGGCTCCGAAGGGGCCGTTTGTCGCGCGCCTCAGCGACCGTTTTCCCCGCCCAAACGGTCACGTGATCCTCCAGCGACCAACGGCCCCTTCCCTCAGTTCTCCCTTGCCGCCGCTTGACCAACACACTTCAGCCGTAACACCTTAAAAACACCAATATCCGTTACAGCCATCACAATACCGTGCATTGGAGTTCACAGCGGGGTAGGAGGGAGGGTTGTGTGTCAGCACAGAAGAACTCGATGAACATAAGTTACAGGTATGTTAACCCTGTTTTCATCTTCGTTCTTCTGTGCCTCCACACATGGGAGTGTACCAAGCTTCACACAATAAGGAAGGCGGGGGTGAAGTCCAACACAATTTTATTAAGCAAACAAGATCAACAATAAATAGATATGCATATATACATCTATGTAAAAATACTGTGTAAGGACACATAAATATTCAATATTTACATATATACACATCCCCAGGTACATATATACACACTTTCACTCAAGGGTACCCAGCAGGTACGCCAAGAAAGTCATTCCAAAACTCCCTCAGGAAAAAAGGGAGTGTAAGACAGCCTTGGCCACAGATACATCTTGCTCCGCATTGACATCAACGGCGTAATGCCTGACAAAGGTGTCTGCAGAGGACCATGTGGCTGCTTTACAAATGTTAACCAGGGGCACCCCCCTGAGGAGTGCCGAAGAGGATGCTTGGGACCGCGTGGAGTGGGCTCTGACATGGAGCGGGCAAGCCACCCCTGCCAGGGAATAGGCCTTGCTAATGGCCGTCACAATCCACCTAGACAGGGTCTGTGAGGAAGCCCTGTTACCCTTGTCCTTGGCCCCAAAACATACAAACAGGTGAGGACAGTTGCGGAATCCCTTCGTCCTATCAAGGTAATAGGCTAGGGCCCTCTTCAAGTCTAGGGAATGGAGGGCCTTTTCCCCCTTAGAGGAAGGTTAGTACAATATTTACATATATACACACCCCCAGGTACATATATACACACTTTCACTCAAGGGTACCCAGCAGGTACGCCAAGAAAGTCATTCCAAAACTCCCTCAGGAAAAAAGGGAGTGTAAGACAGCCTTGGCCACAGATACATCCTGCTCCGCATTGACATCAACGGCGTAATGCCTGACAAAGGTGTCTGCAGAGGACCATGTGGCTGCTTTACAAATGTTAACCAGGGGCACCCCCCTGAGGAGTGCCGAAGAGGATGCTTGGGACCGCGTGGAGTGGGCTCTGACATGGAGCGGGCAAGCCACCCCTGCCAGGGAATAGGCCTTGCTAATGGCCGTCACAATCCACCTAGACAGGGTCTGTGAGGAAGCCCTGTTACCCTTGTCCTTGGCCCCAAAACATACAAACAGGTGAGGACAGTTGCGGAATCCCTTCGTCCTATCAAGGTAATAGGCTAGGGCCCTCTTCAAGTCTAGGGAATGGAGGGCCTTTTCCCCCTTAGAGGAAGGTTGAGGAAAGAATGCAGGCAGTGAAATATCCTGCGAGAGGTGGAAGGCGGACACCACCTTGGGCAGGAACCCGAGGCAGGGACGCAGGACCACCTTGTTGGGATGAAACACCAGAAAGGGAGGGTCAGACCGCAGTGCAGACAGCTCACTGACCCTTCTGGCCGATGTGACGGCCACCAAGAATGCTACCTTGTAGGATAGCATATCCAAGGGGCATGTAGCCATAGGTTCAAATGGAGGCAACATGAGACGTGAGAGCACCAAGGACAGCGACCACTGAGGCACTGGCGCTGACACAGGTGGGTAAAGATTGTACATGCCCTTAAGGAACTGGCGGGATTGTGGGTGAGAAAACACCGTAGCACCCTCAACTCGGGTGTGAGCAGCTGATATCGCTGCCAGGTGGACCTTGAGGGAGGAAGCCTTCAAGCCCAGGCCACGCAAGTGGCACAAATACTCGAACACAACCCCCAAGGGACTGTTGTCAGGCACCACTCCTCTGGCAAGTGCCCAGAGCTCAAACCTGCGCCACTTGGCCGCATAAGCGCGCCTAGTGGATGGTCGACGAGCATTCAGGAGGACCCTCTGCACCTCGTCAGTAAAGCCTACCGGGGAGGAATGATCCGCCACGCCGTTAGGTGCAGCTTCCTGGGATCGTGGTGGACTAGGCTCCCGTTTAGGAGAAGGTCTTGCCGAGGGGGCAGACTCACATATGTCCGTTGGGACATTCGCAGGAGCTTCGGGAACCAAACCTGCCGTGGCCAGAAGGGGGCCACCAGGATGCAGTCCGTCCCGTCCTCCTCTATCTTGCACAGGACCCTGGGAATCAAGGGGAACGGAGGAAACATGTAGTGCAAGCCCTGCGTCCACGTAAACTGGAAGGCATCCCCAATAGAGAGGGGGTCGCTCCCTGCCCTGGAACAGAACGTGTGGGCCTTGGTGGTCGCCGCAGTGGCGAACACATCTATCACTGGATGACCCCACATCTGGAAGATCGGCCCAACGCACTCTACGTTCAGTTCCCACTCGTGTTCCAGTAAAGGGACCCTGCTGAGGGCATCTGCCCGGGCATTGTCCGACCCAGCCACGTGTATAGCACGGAGCGACACGCCGTTCTTGATAGCCCACTGCCAAGTGAGTGTGGCTTCCCGGCACAGGGCCATGGACACTGTGCCCCCCTGCTGATTCACGTAGTACATGGCAGTCGTGTTGTCCGTCTGCACCAAGACATGACGATTTCTCAGCAGTGCTGTAAGAGACACAAGTGCGAAACGAATGGCCCTTAGTTCAAGCACATTGATATGGAGGGTCTTTTCCCTGTCAGACCAGACATCTTGCACCGACACATCACCACAGTAAGCCCCCCATCCCAACAGAGAGGCATCAGTGGTAACCGTGATATCATGGTGTTGATACCCGAAAGGGGTCCCTCTAAACAAGTTGTCGTCAGACAGCCACCAGTCCAAGGAGGAGAGGATGACCCTCGGGATAGAGAATTTGAGGGACGGAGGGTGCAGTAGAGCATCATACCTCCGCACAAACCAGTTCTGTAGAGGGCGCATACGCAGCCTAGCGAAAGGCACCACAGAGGTGGCCGCTGCCATATGCCCTAGTAAGCACTGGATAGTGCGCACAGACTGGAACCGGTTCTTTTTAAACATGGACACTAGACCCCTTAGGGACCGAGCCCTCTCCAAGGGGAGCAGGGCCTTACCCTCCACAGAGTCTAAAAGTGCACCAATGTAGGACACCTTGCAGCTGGGCACCAGCTTGGATTTCTCCAAGTTCACCAGGAGCCCCAGGCGTTGGCAAGTGCTAAGTACCAAGCCAATGTCCTGCACCAGCCTAGACTCTGATTCAGCCACGATGAGCCAGTCATCGAGGTACGGAAAGATGGTACAGCCTTCTTCCCGTAGGAAGGAAACCACAGGGGCCACACATTTAGTGAACACTCGTGGGGCAGTGGACAGGCCAAAGGGGAGCACCTTATACCGGAAAACCCGTTGCCGGTAAACAAAGCTCAGGTACTTCCTGTGCTCCTTCCGTATGCCCACGTGAAAGTATGCGTCTTTTAAGTCAAGAACCGCAAACCAATCCCCCTGTTTCAGCAAGGCGATCACAGCCGCCAACGTTACCATTTTGAATTTGGTCACCTTGAGGAAGGCATTAAGGCCCCTCAGATCCAAGATGGGACGTAAGCCCCCATCCTTCTTAGGGACCAGGAAGAACCTAGAGAAGAATCCCTTTACAGAGTCCTCATAGGGCAATTCTTCCACAGCACCTTTGGCCAAGAGCGACACGATCTCCGCATCCAGCTCGGCCATAGTGTTATTGACAGCTGTCAGGGGTGAACTGCATCTAGGCAGCTCAACGAACTCCAGCCCGTATCCCAGTTCAACAATAGTTAAGACCCATGAGTCAGATGTTATTGACTCCCACTCAGAGAGGAGTGGACTAAGTCTGTCCGAAAAGTTCGGGGATACGGCTGGCGCGACCCGTCAGTACTGCCTCCCGGCGCCCTGCTGGTCTTTCTGCTGGGCCGGTTGCTGTGCCTGACGAGGCTTGAAGGGCCGACGCCTCCTCTGCTGTTGTGCGGGAGGGTAAGGCCGCTGCTGGTAGGCAGGATACTGATGGTAGCCCGGCCGCTGATGTTGGTATCTGCCCTGGTAGTGGTAAGGGCCAGATCGGGGAGCGTACCGTGACCTGGAGGAGGGCTTGTCCGCTGGAGCCAGACCCAAAGACCGCGCCGTCTGCCGGTCCTCTTTCTTTTTCTTCAGGGTCTCGTCGGTCGCTTTGGAAAAGAGCGAGTCCCCCTCAAATGGCATGCTCTCCACTCTGGAACGCACCTCTTGGGACAGGGCCGTAGACCGCAACCAGGAGTGGCGCCTGAGGACCACCGCCGAAGCCATTCCTCTAGCAGCAGTGTCAGCAGCGTGGCTTCCAGCGTTCATCTGCTGCTTAGACAGCCTCACAGCCTCTGTCTGCAGCAGGGACACCACAGCCTTCTGCTCAGGAGGGAGGTCTCGCGTATAGGATGCCAACTTCTCCCAGAGGTACAGCTGGTACCCTGCCATGATGGTCTGATAGTTGGCAATCCTCAGACCTAGGGAAGAAACAATGTATTGGCGCCTGCCCATGGCATCCAGTTTCTTGCCTTCCTTATCAGCAGGTACCGAGGAGTGACCCGATCGCCTGGGGTTGAACTCCTCTGTGACCAAGGAGGAAGGTGGAGGGTGTTTCACCAGCGCCGGCCAGGTACCCTGCTTGATCTTATAGAGCTGCTCAATCCTCTTGGATGTTGGAGGTTGATCGCAGGGCACCTGCCACACCTTCTCCACGATTTCCTCAAGACCCTCGAGCATGGGGAAGCCAACATATGCTGGGTTGTCTCCATAAATGCGCTTGAGGAGCTTGTCCTTGGTCTGGGGAACCGCCGAGGAGATGTCCATCTCGAGAGCCTTGGCCATCCTCGCCATCTGGTCGGCGTAGATGCGGAGGTCCTCGAATGGCGAGTCCGCAGATGGTACAAGCTCTTCAGCTGGCGATGGTTCGGACCAGGACTCCGACTGGTAGCCAAAGCTCTCCACATCCTCCTCATCGGAACCGAGCTGGGATTCCGGAACCTGGTGCGGAGGGGGAGCCCACGTCGACCTCGATGTCGAAGGCCTCGGTTCCGACACGGAGAAACCTGCAGGTGCCCCTTCCCACTGGCAATGGTATGGCGAGGGGAGGTAGGAGGCCTGTCGATGTCGGGACGCGGTGGACCGGACCGATCGGACACTGTCCCCAGACCGACGTCGCTCACGACCGGCAGCTGGTGGAGACGGACGGGCAGGCGACGGACGGCTCCGACGAGGAGACGGGCTCGGTTCCAGCCTCGGCGACCGAAGAGCAGGCGATGTTCGGATCCGACGGCGCGGGCTCGGCTCCGGTCCCGAAGAGAATTCTGCAGGCACCGTCTCGAAGGCCATCGGATCCGGCACCGGCACGGAGATGTCCTCTGGCTCCGGGGAATCCAGATGAGGGGAAGGCGTGTGAGGAAGCACGATGACCTCTTCCTGGGGAGCGGGATGTGGCGACCGGTGATGTTTGGTCTTCTTCTTCTTCTTCGCCGGTTCCGAAGAAGACCTCGGAACCGACGCGCTCCTCGCCTTCGAAGGGGACCTCGGCCTCGATCTCTTAGATTTTACCGGAATCGACCCGGTCGTCGGTTCCGATCGGGGACTCGGTAGACGGATCCTCGGTTCCGATGTCGGTCTCGGATCCGACCTGGTGGAAGATGCGCTACGGGGCGGCCGCACCGGTCCCTGCGCTGGAGAGGCCGTTCTCGACGCCGAGGCACTCGGGGGACGCGGTTTCGACCCCGACCTCGCGGAGGCCACTGAGCCAGCTCCGGAATGCCGTTCGGCAGAGGGGCTAGGGCCGGCCTTGGAGGAGGGCAACGGGGCGCCTCCGGACATGACCTTCTGCCACAGGGAGGAGTTAAGACGGGCCTTGCGCTCCTGTCGGGCCTTGCTGGTGAAGCCCTGGCAAATCTTACAGGCCGTTACATTATGGGTCTCCCCCAAACAGAACAGGCACAGTTCATGGCCATCGGTCTTGGCCATTTTAGTGTGGCATTGGAGGCAATGCTTGAAGAGAGCCTTTGAGGCCATCTTCAGGGGCACGCAAAAGGAAGGTCAACAAACAGTCCGAGTCAAATTACCGAGTCCACAACAAAGTCCAAACGAGATCCGAAGAATAGTCGAGGTCACGAAGTCCGAAGTCAAAAGCCAAACAATCAGTCAGAATAAAGCACGAAGCACAAAAGCACAGAGCAACGAAGCTCACGTTCTCTCCAAGCGGCGGCAAGAAGAGAACTGAGGGAAGGGGCCGTTGGTCGCTGGAGGATCACGTGACCGTTTGGGCGGGAAAACGGTCGCTGAGGCGCGCGACAAACGGCCCCTTCGGAGCCATGGAAGCTCTAGAAAATTCTCCGGCGGCTGGCCTGCGCCTGCGCAGTCCCCCATGTGTGGAGGCACAGAAGAACGAAGATGAACCCAGACTTCTGAAACACTGTTTAGTCCTGCCCAAGTGGAATCTCACATCTCTCTATATATCAAGGTAGTGAGATTTATCTATTTATTTTCTTGTGCTTTGGATTAGATTAGAAGGAGGGAAGTACTATCTCTCCCAACCTATGAAAACATGAAGTTCACCTTTGGAAGAAAGTTGTTTTTGTTCATAATTTGCTCTACCATCTTGGAGGAAAGGGCATGACTCTCTATTTACTGCTAGTGCCTGCCATTCTGACACTTGTCTAGCTGATTTTATTCTCATCTGCAAGATGTCTTTAAATGTCAGTTCCTTTAGGGGACATGAGGTCACAGGCTCAAGGCATCTTTTGTATAATGCTCTCAATACCAGATAAAGATTTCACGTGGGAAAAAACCAGCGAATCCTTGGAAGATTCTACAATGAGGTCCCCTTTTAGAATCCATTGCCATAAAGGTGATATACAAGGGAACGTCCCTTCCTAGTTTCTCCAGACATGTTGATATCTTTGAAAGGAACCACAGTTACTTTGGCTTTGGGGCAAATAGTCCACATTCCAATTTCTAAGCTAAATGTTGTGTCTGGTTGCCTGAAAACCATGGTCCTTGTTGTGATGGTCACTACCTGTTGTCTAAGGGTGTTGGTATTAAGACTTTTCTTCAACCCCTATTGAAATAAGGATAGTAACTCCCTAATTAGCCCCAAAAGATTACATGACTCTATCCATGCACTCTTCTGGGAATTTGGCAGGAATTTTTATAGACTCTGTAGAACTCTTCCTGGAGGCTACCATAGTACCAATCATGCCTTCTGTTTAGTCCAACCCTATTAGCTGTTTGTGTTCGACCTCCACACTGTGAGGCTTGTCAGAGCTGATCAGGGGTGTCGTATTGATCCCTGCATCAATGGGCCCTCTGGCAGTGGAGGTGCCAGAGATCCATGCTTGAAAGATTCTTCAGGTTTTGAGACCATGTCTTTCTGGACCTAAAGGTTGCTATTAGCATCACTTCTGCACTCTACTGTGTGATCTTCTGAACAGCTCTGTGAAATAGCTGCACTATGGAAGACATACAGGATGCGTGAAGACAGCTTGCTGCTCACATCATCTATCCCTATGGTTTGAGGGTTTCTTCTCCTTGTGCCTTGTTGAAAACTGTGGCAGACCAGTTGAGGAATCTCTCTGGATAGCATCCATTCTGCTTGGTTCATCACTCTCTGGCTTAGCCAATCCGCCTCAGAGTTGTCCTCTGTATAAACATATAGTGACCTGTGGGAAGATTCTGAGATTCTACCATACCATGTCTGATGGCTCTGAGTTCCAAAAGGTTTACCCTGCTGATCATTTGTCCTTCAGCCAGATGACCTAGGCCATTCTTCCTTGGGTGTGGGATCCCCATCCCCAAAGACATGTCCATGGCCATCACTGTTCTCTCTGGTTCCTTGAGTGGGACACTATCATGGGACTGAATGAGGTACAGCCACTGGTTGTTTTCCTGTTTGAGGATCTCTGGTAATTCAACTATCTTGGACCTCTTGTGATCTAACGCCCCATGGTATGGCGACAGCATTTCTGAAGTACACAGATCAAGATGTCATTTGGATATGGGAAAGGAGCCACTCTCCGTGGCCTAGCCCTGCTGTCAATGATACTAGGATTCTGATGAACACCATAGGTGGCGTTTTCAGCTCAAAGGAAAGGGCCCAATGCCGGAAGTGCCTCTGAGAGATCGATGGAAGCCAGACAATCTCCCTTCTGAATGGCAGTCATGACAAATTTCAGCCTTTCCATTCCGACCTTGTTCCTATGCGTCTATTTTATTTGACCAAATTCCTTTGGATCTAAGGGAAAAGGGACCAGGTGGCACAGAATTGAATTCCACTGTTCACAGTATCCAACACCTGCCTGTTTCTTATTATTAGCTGCCAAGGGTTTTCCAAACATTGTAAGCACCCCCCAAACACCATCATGCCTGCTGCCTTGGTGTGTAGACACATTGAGTTCCCTTATTTGGCCCTTGGTATTCTGATCGGATTTGTTGAGGGAGAAGGTACTACCCTCCTCTCGATGTTTGGTCTGCTTTCCTTAATTTAGAGTTTCTCCAGACATGTTGATATCTTTGAAAGGAACCACGGTTACTTTGGCTTTGGGGCAAATGGTCCACATTCCAATTTCTAAGCTAAACGTTGTGTCTGGTTGCCTGAAAACCATGGTCCTTGTTGACCACAGCATAGAATATTGCCGGCGCTATTTTCTTAGTTTTGCTCTTTGGCAGGAGTTTACTGCTTACTGCAGCCAGGTCTGAGACCTGAGAGAATGTGACTCTAGGAAGGAGTGGAGCTGTCCCCAAAGCTCTGAAGGATGTAGCAGAAACTTCCAATTTTCTGCACATAGCCAGTTCAAACCACTTGATGCTGGAATCCTAGGTAGTCCGTCCTTGTCAATGGGCAGCAAAGGATTAGAAGGCAGGCTGGTTACCAGATCATCCACCAATGGCAGCTTGATCCTCTCAGTAGCCCCTGGAACTAATGTATAAGACCTGGGGGGGGGGGAAGTAAGGGTAGTTAGTTTTGCTGAAGTTTCCCTCTTAGACTTCTACAAGTATGAGAGACTACTGGGAATCCCTGATGGGATTATTCCTGATTCTAGGGAGGATTCTCTCCAACCCCTTAGTCCTTAAGGGAGAAGACTCCAGGATCCTCATCACCTTAGGGAGCTTTCTAGGATATGGCTCCTGAGGAAGACCTGCTAGGGAATTTTCCCTTCTTTTAACAGCTCCCCTTTCTTCTTGGCTGATGGAGAAAACTGATAGCTCAGGGTCCTCAGGTTGAAGGCTTAACCAAGATATGTGCTCTTAATGGCCCTTGCCTCCTCTTTAATCTGGAGAGGGGGCACCCCTTTACCTATCTGGAATCAGATCCCCATACCAGAATGCCTCTCTTGCCCATCTGAGAGTCTAGCCACTAGACTATTTATTGATGTGCCTTCAGGACCTCTTTGAATTCCTTATTCCATCCTGGGCCATGCCAGTTCATTTGTTAAATAGTAACTATGGCTGCGACTATGTAAATAGGGGGCATGTAATTTCTTTCCCCTTAGTGGTGGAAAATGTCATCCAGTCATAGTTGCCTCTGCAACACTGGTCTTTTTTGGAGGTCTCCCATCCAATTGCTAACCGAGGCCAACCCTGCTGAGGTACTGAGATCTGATGAGATCTGGCTTGCCTGGATTGTGATATCACAGTCAGGGGCTGTGATAAGGTCAGAATCATCATTATTCCCCCAGAACCGCTAGGTAAATGAGACTTTTACCCAAGGTCAGCCACCAAGTTCAAGTAATTATGGGACTCAAACCAGCAGGGTAATGATTCACGGGCCAGCACTTAACCACAACATTACAGCTACTCATTTCAGGCTTCCTTGCCTGGTGGATGCAAATCCCAGACCTTCTCCCTTTCACTAATCCCTTGAGACGCCCGGGAGTAGGCTGAGGCCTGGGAATTGGGCAAGTTTAGGCCGCAGGCTTGCACTCTCTGAGGCCTGGAAAGAGGCTAGGCCTGCCTTTGCTGATCTACCACCAGCAGAAAATTTTCCAGGCATTCTTACCTGACGGGTCCAGGTCCTTGGGCTTTTTCTCTTTCGCTGGCCTATTGAGAGGCCTAGAAGAGGCTGAGGCCTGGGAGTCTGGAAAGTCTAGGCTGCAGGCCTGCACTTTTAGAGGCCTGGGAGATGGCTAGGCCTGCCTTTCCTGACATTCTGTCATCCAGGCTCCTGGGCATTTCTCTTTCACTGGCCTGCTGAGAGGGCCAGGAGGGGGCTGAGGCCTGTGAGTTTGGAATGTCTAGGCCGCAGGCATATGCTCTTTGAGGCCTGTGAGGTGGCTAGGCCTGCCTTTGCTGACATTCTGCCAACAGAAATTTTCCTGCCAAAAGGAGAAATGAAAGTGAAAGTGCACCTCACAAATCCCAGCTGAAAGAAAAGACAAACAAAGAAGGGCTCTCATCTATTTAGGGCGAGCTGGTCCTGAGGCTTCTGCTACTCTTTTCTCCTTCCTT
The DNA here is from genome assembly GCF_028583425.1 of Eublepharis macularius. NCBI lineage: Eukaryota > Metazoa > Chordata > Lepidosauria > Squamata > Eublepharidae > Eublepharis > Eublepharis macularius. The sequence continues at coordinate 64,222,054 of NC_072798.1, forward strand.
TCGCGGCCCCCATTTCCCGCAGGATCAGTCTTACCACAGTTCAGTCGGGGCTGCCGGGGTTGGAGCAGGTCCTCTGCTGCTGCTGGAGACTGCTCCTTCCAAGCCTGAGGAAGTTTCCGATAATATCGGTCTCTACAACAGGTTACCGCGGACTCAAACACCACACCCTCTGGCCATCTGAGGGGGGGGTTCCTCCCAACCCAAAGGTGGGGAACCTCGGTGGAGTTTTGCAGTTGGGGCCGTGGAACCTAGGAGCAACCTAGGGCCGTCGGCTCTAATGCAAGCTCCGCGCCGCCTGTGGCCTTGGCCTCCCTGAGTACTGGGATTACAGTCGTGTGCTGCCATGCCCGGCTCATCTCTGGCAGTTTCTTCTTCACCGAGATCGCTGCGCTCTGCAGAGCGTTGCTGAAGATGTCCTGCTCAGGGCCAGAAAGACTGGTGATTCAAGGGACAAGCCCCTCCCCTCCGGGATCAAAATCAGCTGATTGACCCTGCCTTCGGAGAGGAGCTATATCCCAAAAGTAAGTACTGCCCCACTCCTAGGACCACCGGAGAATTTAAGCTGAATGCACCATCACATTAGATATAAAAATTAAGAGAAAAAAATAAACTATCTTTAGTTACACTGCTGATCTCAACACCTAACTAAAATATATAGCGGAACAATGACAGTACTCCATGATTATATACATACCAGGTCCAAAGTTATTACAAATGACTTTCCGATAGTAATAACTATGGAGAGCTTTTCTTGTACTCACATTGTCCAAAGAGTTAATAACGATCTTTACCTTTCGCCTGGAATTTAATAAGAGGAGCCACAACATATTTTCAAAATTATGAACTACGCTGAATAAATATTTTCCCCCTCTCAACACCAGAGCTCAGAATCATCTGATGAAACCAACTGGCAAGAAGCTCAGGGCAAATACAAACGTTTATGTAACCAACCTATAGTATTAATTTCCACAGGAGACTGTATGGACACTAGTATGCAAAGCATCACAAAAGGATTCAGCTTGGACAAATGTATGAAATATTTATCTTCATCCTGCCCTGTTGGCGAAATTCTCGAAGACATGAGGCTTGCCATTTCTGGAGACAGAATGTTGGATTAGACTGACCACATCAGAACTGGCAAAGCAATTCTTATTTTGGTAGTGTATAATCAAGTTAGTGCACAAAGAAGAGAAGCCCTTTAGCCACAGAACTATACTTACCATTTGACTGCTAAATTCTGCACTTCACCATTCTTATCTTCCAGTAACTTCAGAATCATTTTCACAACCTTCCTTTCACTATCATCATCCAACTTAATAGAATCTTTTTGTAGTTCAGTCATCAAGTCATTTGTTGCCATGAACCTATGTATATAAAAAGACATCTCAGTTCATACACAACTGTTATATGTCACAATCCAAGCAATCATTGTTTCATAAATCCGTTAATAAAACACAACAAATCTGGGTTTGGATTCCAGAATGCCTTTCTTCCACTCCAAAAGGCTTGCACCAGCAGAAGGTAGTTTTTTAAGGGTTTTTTTCCAGCACGGAAAAGCACCAACACTAGTGGAATGATCTATGGAACACAACTCATGGTTGTGCATTTTTATCCCCCAAATACATAATGAGTAGGAAATACAATACTGTTGACTGATCAAATTGAAAGAAACTTTTTGATTGATATAACTGCCGCCCACAACGGCACATTCTTGTTCAAAATATTGCAATATCTTATTAAATGACTGGAGCTAGCATATGTGATCTTCTTTGTGTTACTATTATCATGGAATCTTGGAATTACCAATACAAACTCAATTTCTATCATCAACAAAGTATCATAATTGTTTGCTTTGATTTAATTAATCCAGCTTTAACAGATAAATATTATTTCCTTTTCCATTCATCTGCCTACCCATCTCTCTATCACCATGGCACATGACCATCTAAGCATTCTATTTTGGTTTTAAAGGAACTGTTTAATAATTAACAAAGCACATTTATTTTAGAAATTGACTGTGTTTCAAAGACCTAGGAAAGGGATGACAGTAAAATGTGGGATAGCAGGTAGTTGCTCAGAATCATTCACATTTTTAAACAGTAATTAATCTGGATTAAGCAATCTTGAGTACACCTGATTTACAAGCACATCTGTTCACTAATATAACTAAAACATTACAACAGTGGTTCTCAAACCTCAGCAATCCAGAAACCTCCATTTTGAATTTAAAATTTTAATGGGTCTCCCAAGATCTTCCCTCCTTCCTCACTACCAATCAAATACGTAGTGCCAACCTTTTAAAGTGCATAGTAAGCTAGGAAGGCTCCATATTGGTCTCAGGTATCTTCTATACAGTACAATGAGAAGCAGATCAATTACATTTTAAAAGCATGTTTAAGTAAAAGGTTTGTATTTGTCTGTACCTGACCTTCCCTTACAATCTCAGAGAGGAATTGATTCTACAGAGCCACAACACAAAAGACCCTGACCCAAGTTCTAATTACTCTCACCCCTTGATAACTGAGACTGAAAGATACACTTATTGGTTTATACCTTCTAGATAGAGGCCAGCTGAACAGGAGAGGGAAAGGACCAGGAAGAACTTTCAGAGCTGAATACAGAAACAGGAAAAGACCAGGGTCAAACAAAAACTGATTCTAGTATTCAACTGAAAATTACCACTAATTATTATCCATGGACACAGTGGCCTCTCTCTATGCAGAAATCATTTGCACTTGAAAATAGAGTGAAAAGAAGCTCAATTTTGTACCAAAACAACAATATGACTGTATCGGGACTGCACTAAATCGGTGCCATTCAACCAACTAGAGAGTCTTCAACCTGTGATATTGGAACCTGGCAACCAATCAGTGTATTTTCTGGATAGTACTCTAAGGCGATCCCATCCTTCCAGAGAAAAAGAAGTAGATTCTGTGCCCTTACCCAAGTGAAGAGCTCCTGCTCATTTTCCTAAAACACTGTTTTTGCGCCTCTCCTCCCTTCTCATGAGCACAACGTAAGAGAAGATAGGGAAAGGCACAGAAAAGTACTATGTAGGTTTCAGAAATGTAGTGCATGATTACATGTTCTTTTGTGTGTATTCTCACCTCCTTCTCTTTTTGGAGATAAACATTAAATCAGGACAAATGTAAATGCTAACCATGTGAATTTCAACCAAAGTTTACAAACTTGCTCAAGCTCTAGTTTGAACGTAACCATAGATAATTAGCATTAAAATGGTGCAGAAATAAAGCTACACTGTGCGTAGCTCCAAGGGAAAGCATGCAAATCTGCAACATACTCTAGTACTGTTTATGATTGTAATACTCCCAATCTTCTATCCGCACAGGTTAAGAATCATAAAATCAATAACCAAAATATGCTGTAAGCAGCCACGCTAACAAAAGGTTAGTAATACCTTTTACTAGGACCAAAATGATACATAACAGCTCTCACATGAGAAGTCAAAAAGAAGCCAGCTCAGAAGAACTTAAGTTTGGGTGACATGATGCGCATTCAGCACTACAGCCTCTTGTCTGCAAACTCCATCCACCAGTCATTGACCAGCCATAATCATGGTTAATGCTCATTTGGGGATGCTATTCTTAGGACTGCATTAAACATGACAAATTCCTACACTGAAAGCTCCATTGTGTACAAAATAGCATATGACCAACAAGTTAACTATAACATGCACAAACACACACATATTTTGATATACACAATAATTAAGATTACAATGTGTAATAATTGAGTTTGCATGGTATTTTCTACATGCATATGAATTCTGTGCAATAATTTTATTATGTCAAAAATAGCCTTTACTTTACATACAAAGGTCATAAACTATGAATAACAGTCCAAAAGGAGAAGTGGAAAGTCAATGTTAAAAAATTATCTTTATTAAAAATTATACTAAACAAACTATGCTGTAAAGAATTAACCACCACATTGCCTGTACCTATACAGAAGAGAAGGGAGGACTGGGGCCTCAATTGAAGAGCACATGCTTTACATGCAGGTCCCAGGCCAATTGTCAGTTGAAGAATAAAGTTGAAGCTGATGTGAAAGACACCTGAGATCATAGGATCTCCATCACAGCATACAATACTGAGCAGGACAAACTTGGGGTGTATGGCAGCGTTCGTTAATATATGTCAACTGAATACCCATTTGGGATTAACTACAGATAAGAATTTTGCTCCCTACTTTCAATCAGGATTCAGCTTACCCTTGCAGACTTAGGTAAGAGCCTGGGGATGCCTTCTACAAACTCAGTCTAGCCCAGAAGATGGCCCCATTCCTCGACACAGGTGATCTAGCAACCTGGATCCATGGCATGATAGCACTGACACTTGACTACTGTAATGCAGTCTACATAAGTCTCATCTCAAAATCCACTCATACTCCAGCTGCAGCTCGACTGTTAACAGGAGCTAGGTGAAGCATGCATTACTCCCATTCTACCGTCATTCCATTGGCTACTCCTCAGTTAATGGGCTCAATTCAAGGTTTTGGCTATCACATACAAAACCCTTCATATTTACCAGTCTCTGTATCATAGTCACCAGTCTCTGTATCAGGCATCTGATGAAGAGAACTTGATTCTCGAAAGCTTATGCTAAAATAAAATTGGTTAGTCTTAAAGGTGCTACTGGACTCTTTTTGATTTTGCTACCACAGACTAACACGGCTAACTTCTCTTCATATTTACAGGAATGCATCTCCCCCTATGCTCTGCCACACAAGTTATGCTCATCTGAACAGGACCTTCTGCAGGTACCACCCCACAAATAGGCAAAATCAACAACTGCCTCAATACACAAGTTCTCTTTAGTGGTCTCTAGCCTGCCTGAAGAGGTCAGAAAAGCTCCCACTCTTCTGGCTTTCTACAGACTGAGCAAAAACAAATTGTTAAAGAGGGCTTTCTTACACAGGTAAAAGGGCTGTATTATAAAGAAATGTTTCAAAGCGATGCTTTGATACAGAGATAGAGACTAAACTACAGTACTGTGTACTGTCTATTAATGTCATTTATTGTATCATGTAAATTGCTTATGTTTTGTTATGTTTCAACATTGTTTCAGCTTTGCATAAGATTTCGGTCAATAGGGTCATACCCTATTGTTCTTTTTACTGAAGTCTCAGCTGTTGATCATATTGAATTACACTGTGTAGGTCGCCAAGTCTCAGTGAGAAAGGTGGACTATAATAGTAGGGATAAATAAATATAAAATTACACTTAAACAGATGTATTCCCTATCGCCTTAATGTTAATGTTACTACTACAGATGTGAAAAATCACCAACATTATATTTCACATTTATACAGTACCCATCTTTCTGCCAGTAATCTAAAGGTTGACAATTTAATAATGGGCACAATGTAAACATTAAAATTATAACAACAAAAGGAAAGTAAGTAAACTCAATACCAACTCATATCAATTGTTTATGGTTGACACAGACTGTACATACATGCAAGATTTATCAATGACCAGAAAATATTATAATGTTATGCTACACCTTATGCCACCTTGATCTAGATGGCCCAGGGTAGCCCAATCTCAGAAGCTAAGCAGGGACAGCCAGGATAACCAAGAAAGCCCAGGCAATGGCAAACCACCTCTGCGCCAAAAAACCTTGTGGAATCACCATAAGTCAGCTGTCACTTGATAGCACTTTCCACAACCACATTTTACACAGCTTATATATTTATTAAGTTCTACCTAGTTAAAAAAAAAACCTTACTTCTAAATAAGCATCATGTAGTTGCTCACCCCAACTTCAACACTTTGGATTCCAGAGTTTTTCCATGTATGGTTTATCTTCACAACTATACAGTTTAAACCACTGTTTTCATCTTTCAAATAGAGATACACCAAAAAATGCCTATTCACTACATACTAAATTGGGATTGAGTATAAGCCTTACATCTGCATCAATACACAACGACGAATGAACATGACATCTAAGTGACACAAGCTTCACTGCTGACTTGTAGGAAGTCCAGTACCGGAAGGAAAGGTTCCCTTCTAGAGGAGTCAGGAGTCTCTAATCATGACATTCTACCTCCCTTTTATGCTCACGTTAGACGGCTTTGTGGAAAGACAACTAGGGCCTGCATATGAAACCAAATGTTTCCATATCCAGGCCCATTACAGTAAAAAAAAAGTTACAGATTCGGCAACAGAACCATTAATACCTAAAACGGTAGACAGGAAGCCAAGCTCATCTGACAAATCCCCCAACTATTTACGAAGCAGCGCAGAACGTGCATGGCAGGGGGTGCAAACTCGCAACCAACTTTTTCAGAACGAGGAACGGCAGGAACGCCGCACCAGGGCCTAGCTCTTAACCGCACCTCTCTTTGGAAAAGAGCGGGCGCGCCGAGGCAGAGCCCGAGAGCAGGATCAGCGGCCTCACCCCAGGCCGAAAGCAGGCTGGGTGGGGCTGCAGACGCCAGAGGGGGAGAGGGAAGCGGCCGCGGCCCGGCAGGGCGGAAAGCAGTTAGCAGCAGCCCCGGAGGAGGGCCGGGCCCGGCTTCTCACCTGAAGTCCTTGTCGCTCGACGTCATTTTCTCCAGCAGGTTGGAGATGTGGTACGAGGCGCTCGCCATGTTGATGGTCCCGGTGGGGGGCGCGTCTCCCTGGGCTTCAAGAGCGCCACTTCGCCCGACGCTGCGCGGCGGGGGGGGGCTGCCTGGCGGGGGCGCTTCCTCGGCGGCTCCGCGCGCTCCTTTCCCCGAGGCGGGGGTGGAGCAGACGGACAGAGGGGAGGGCTAACGCGCGCGCCGGGCGGCAACCAGGACCATCCTCCGCGCCTGCCACTCGCGCGGGAAGGCGGAGAGCAAGGGCAGGGTGGCGAGGAGAGATCGGAGAAAAGCCGCTCGCTCGAGCCACGAGAGGGCCGGTAGAGAGCCCAACGCCCCGCTGTCTGTTGCCTCGCGCTCGGGCCTGAGGTCAAAGTTCAAGGAGGCCCTCGCCAGCCGCGCCAACCTCGCTCCTTCGTCGCTTCCGATTGGCTTTCCTCGGCGCCGTGGGCGGAGCTGCCCGCGCGACGCTAAGACGCACGCGGCGCAGGGCAAGAGGGACGGTTATAATGAGGGGCGGAGGGAGTCTTCTGCTGCCTGAACATTCGTTAGAAGCGATGACTTCAAATCCCGTCATGCAGTTCTGTTCGAAAGCGGGAGAGAGGGGCTGCGAGTGCGTTCGTGAATAAGACGGGGATAGGTCAAGTTTATTGAACCGGGTTCCAGGCGGGTTGTCGGTTTCGTGTGAATGAGAAAAGGCAGAGTCGTGTTTTCTGTGAGGTGGTGTCGCTTGGTGGGTGGGGAAAAAGCGAGAGCGCGGCGGGAAGATAGCCGAAGCGAAATTTAGTAACCGGCTGAATATCTCTTTAACTGATAACTGTAATATATTCCTAGTCTTTCGCATTCTAAGCTTTTGGGGTCTACTGATGTCATGAATCCCAGAATTTTGGTTCTGGTGAAATGGAGGAAGACTGAAATGTCAGCAGAAAGCTTTATTTTTCTCGAGGTGTATTGATTCTGCCTTTTATTGTCTCCGTTACAAAGCAAAGGTTAGAGTGATTTCTTTAAAAAAATTATTTCTCTGATCTGTTTTGTTTTTGGAAAACGTATATTTTAAGGTTTGATATTCAGGTTTGATATTAGAGTGAGCCACAGAAACTGAGTAGTGGTTACTCCTGTAGCACAGTGGCTCCTGTTACTCTTCACTGCGCTTCCAATGCTTTCCTTGACTATGAAAGAAACTAGGCTTCAAGTAACTGTAGGGGTAAAGGTAGTCCCTTGTGCAAGCACCAAGTCATTACTGACCCGTGGGGGGGGGGGAATGTCACATCACGATGTTTTCTTGGCTGACTTTTGTTATGGGTTGGTGTGCCAATGCCTTCCCCAGCCATCTACACTTTACCCCCAGAAAACTGGGTACTCATTTTACCAACCTCGGAAGGATTGAAGGCTGAGTCAACCTTGAGCTGGCTACCTGAACCCAGCTTCTGCCGGGATTGAACTCAGGTCATCATGAGCAGAGCTTGGGCTGCAGTACTGCAGCTTACCACTCTGCACCACAGGGCTCTGTAGGGGTCCTGTAGGAGTAACCAGGATAATTTGTAGAGCTGATTTCTTGGAGAAGGGCACTGAGTTTTGCTGACTATTTGAAAGTACTTATGTATCAATTTTAAAACGTTTATTTTTAATCTCCTTCCCACCCCAATTTTCTCTCCAATAGAGTCCCAAAGCAGTTTACATTTTCCTCTTCTTTTTTTTCTCTTCACAACAAACTCTGTAAAGTAGGCTAGACTGAGAATGTGGATGGACCCAATGTCACCCAGAGCACTTCTACAACAGAGCAGGGAATTAAACCCAGTTCTCCCATACTGTAGTTCATCACTCTATCCACAGTACTTCACTGACTCTTAATTTTTAGTACATTTAGTATTTATTTATTTATTACATTTCTAGACCGCCTTCCCCATTGGATGGGCTCAGGGCAGTGTAACAACATACAATTTATAACATACAGTTTAAAACAATAAAACATTATAAATAAACACTTAAAAACATTATCCATGTGCAATAACATTTCTCATATGGCGGATATAAGTGTGTCACACTTTATGAGCTCCTGCATGGGTTGTGGATGGTCTTCAGTAGTATGGCCGGCAAGAGGGCAGCCTAGCCCCTACCAAATGCCTGGCGGAACATCTCCGCCTTGCAGGCCCGGCGGAAAGATAACAAATCCTGCCGGGTCCTAGTCTCCTCAGACAGAGAGTTCCACCAGGTCGGAGCCAGGACTGAAAAGGCCCTGGCTCTGGTATAGGCCCTGGCTCTGGTATAGGCCAGACGGACCTCCCTGGGGCCAGGGACCATCAGCAACTGCTTACTAGCTGATCAAAGTGACCTCCGGGGAACATATGGGGAGAGGCGGTCCCGAAGGTATGCTGGACCCAGTCCGCATAGGGCTTTATAGGTCCACACCAAAACCTTGAACCAGACCCGGTACTCAACTGGTAACCAGTGCAGTTGATGGAGGATGGGTGTTATATGTGCCATGACTGGAGATCTGGCAACCACTCGTGCAGCTGCATTCTGAACCAGCTGCAGTTTCCGGATCAGGCCCAAGGGAAGCCCCATGTAGAGTGAGTTACAGTATAATCTGGAGATGACCATTGCCTGGATCACTGTTGTAAGGTCATGGGTTGACAAGTAAGGGACAAGTTGCTGAGCCTGTCTTAGGTAGAAAAATGAGGATCGAACAACTGCTGCGACCTGCGCCTCCATAGACAGGGAAGCATCCAGGACCACCCCCAGGCTCCTAACTCTTGACACCGGGGTAAGTGGCACTCCATTGAGAGCAGGGAGCTGGAGTCCCACACCCATGGACCCCAGACCCACATGCAGGACCTCCATTTTCATGGGATTCAATCTCAGCCAGCTCTGCTTCAACCATCCAGTCACAGCTTCGAAGGCACGTTCCAGGACATCTGGAGCAGAGTCAGGCCGTCCGTTCATCATCTGATACAGTTGGGTGTCATCTGCATATTGATGGCACCCAAGTCCAAAACTCCATGCCAGCTGGGCGAGGGGGCGAATATATACGTTAAATAGCAAGGGGGAGAGTATTGCCTCCTTGAGGGACACCACACACCAGCGGATGACAGGATGACAACTTCTCCCCCAGTGCCACCCTCTGTCCCCCACCATGGAGAAAAGAGACCACTGCAAGACCGTCCCTTGTATCCCCATATCAGCAAGGTGGTGGGTCAGCAGGTCATGATCGACTGTATCGAATACTGCTGATAGATCTAACAGTATCAGCAGCGCCGACCTGCCTTGATCCAGCTGTCTGGAAATCGACCATCAGGGCAACCAGTAAAGTCTCTGTCCCATGTCCCGGACGGAAGCTGAACTGGAAGGGATCTAGGGATGAGGAATCATTCAGGAAGACCTGCAGCTGCTCTACCACCACCCGCTCAATCACCTTACCCAGGAACGGGAGGTTCGAAACTGGGCGGTAACTGGCCGGGTCAGCAGGGTCCAAGGATGGTTTTTTCAAAAGAGGCATAACCACAGCTTCCTTTAACGCTTCAGGAAAAATCCCAGAGCTCAGAGACATGTTGTTAATGGCCTCCAAGGCATCTCGTAGCCCATCTACGCTTGCCTTCACCAGCCACGAAGGGCACAGGTCCAAGGAGCATGTGGTAGGCCTAACTGCTCGCAGGATCCTGTCAATCTCATCCCCAGAGAGTGGGCTGAAATGATCTAAAATTATCCCAGAAGGCGGCCAAGGGGCCTCCAGTTCGCACACTGTATCAACTGTGGCTGGGAGACCATGGTGGAGAGAAAAAGATTTTATCAGCAAAAAAGCTCCCAAAAGCCTCACAGCAAATATCCGAATTTAAATTTTGACGGTCCCCTCCTGACAAGGAGACCAAAGACCGAACCACATTAAACAGTTTTGCTGGGCGTGAGCTAGCTGATGCAATGGAGGCTGCATAAAACTCTTTCTTTGCAGCCTTCACTGCCATCTCATAGGCTTTCATAAATGTCCTATAGGATATTCTTGCCTCTTCGTCATGAGTTCGCCGCCATACTTGCTCTAGCCATCTCAGTTCCTGCTTCTTCCATCGTAGCTCCTCTGTATACCAGGGGAGCTAGTTTGGTACGGGGGCAGAGAGGGTGACAGGGCGATTTTATCAATGGTTTTGGAAAGACAGACTTGCCAATCTTCCACCAGCTCATCCAACGAACCGCCAGGGCGCCTCGGATCCTGCAGAGCATTCTGGAAGCCAGTTGGATCCATAAGTCTCCGCAGGTAAGCATAAATAAACTCACCGCCCTTGCACAGGGAGGGGGAGAATATCCAGCCGAGCCTTCAGGACCACGTGGTCTGACCATGGCACCAACTCTGTTTCCAGTACCGCACCCATCCCCATTCCAAAGATTAAATCCAGCGTGTGGCCTGCTTGATGTGTAGGGGCCAAAACAATCTGGGAGAGTCCAAGTGTGGCCATGGAGGACACCAGGTCCACAGCCCGACTAGTGGTGGCGCCAGCATGGACGTTGAAGTCACCCAACACCAATAATTTTGAGTGCTCCAAGGCCCATCCAGCCACCACCTCTAGCAGACGTGGCAAGGCATTTGCTGGTGCACTAGGCGGCCGATACATCACACAGGTGGCTAAACTCTCCTCGGCACCCCACACCAGGCCTACACAATCAATGCTGGGGATCTCTGGGATGGGGAGCTGCCTGAAGGAGAAAGACTCTCGGACAAGAATTGCCACCCCTCCCCCCTGGCCTCCCGTTCGGGACTGATGAAGGACCGAGAACCCAGGTGGGGCCAGTTCATTCAGAGCAACCGTCTCACGCTCCCTCACCCAGGTCTCGGTCACGCATACCAGGTCCACATCATTTGCCACAAAATAATCGTGTAATGTTCTGGTATTATTTATGGACCTGGCATTACACAACATCAGTGTCAAAGGGGGGTATATTTCCTAGCTTCACACCGAACATACCTCAGGATGAGACGCAGGCTAAAAGGACACCAAGCCTCACCATATCTCCGTGTCCTTCTCACCCTTCCCTGGGTCCCACCGCCATACCTCCCTCGTCCCCAGAGGACCGGGATCCCCAGCCCCATGCCAACCACTCTGTGTCCACCACCCTGCTGCTCACACCGCTCGTCCAAGCTACCAGCTCTCTTTCAATTACAATGCCAGTCACAGTATATAGTCATTAGTGGAGAGTTCCCTATCAGAAGTTCAGACCAAAACTTCTCTGCCCATCAATTAATTCTCTTATGTCTGGATTCTAAACCACAGCCACATTCAATTCTATGGTTGGAACTACAACATCCCCCCCCCCAACCAATATCCTTTCCCATCCATCAAAGTTTTGCATCAGTTCAAAATCCCTATTCAATCATACCCACGACTATATCAGATTTTTTTCTTTCTTTTAAAATTTTTCAATGTTAAGTTAAGGCTGCTATACAAGGAGTATGGCCTATAATGCATACTCAATCTGCATTAATTAGTGTGTTCCAGTGGCTTCCCAGCACTCAATATTTCTTCTTATAAATGGGTCTAAGACCTGAGATAATAACTCTCTTAGGCCTTATATCCACCCCCACCCCACCCCGGTTCTTTGATAGGTCTGATAATAAAGTGATTTTCACAATCCCATTTACAATTTCTCAACTCTCCCACAATAACTCCTGCAACTCTAACCGGTTCTTATTTTCTCTCAGAGACGCGCGATGTTTTCCATTGTTTTCCATTGCAAATTAAGTAGCTCTGTTGTCCATGCCGAGCTGGTGTGGGCTCAGGCTCTCAGCAATTTCAGCAGCTTAAGTTAGGTGTTATTTAGATGTTACTTAGATATTAATTGCTGCTTCTGCAGCAGGAGCTGTATCATTAGGCTCCTATCCGTGCCGCCATCTTGATTCTTCTTCCTCCCTCCCTCTCTGGCAACACAGGCTCCTGGAGGCAACGTTCTTAAAGTACCTCAGGCACAGAGAAGGGTGGGGCTGAGAGGCCGGCTTCTCTCTCACCGGCAGGCGGTGGTTGCTCTTCTCCCTCCCTCCCTCTCTGGCAGCTTAGGCTCCTGGAGGCAACGTTATTAAAGTACCTCAGGCACAGTGAAGGCTGGGGCTGAGAGGCCGGCTTCTCTCTCACCGGCATGAACACATAAGGAAGACTTTGCATGAGGAAACCTAAAAGATCCACCACCCATATCTAAGTCCCCCAAACCAGAGAGCCCTTCACAGGCTGACCTGGGACATGGAAGCCAGCAACTATGGGGCAAACTGACCTCTGTTGGGATGGATACTGAAGCAGCAAACAGTAAATACTTTAAAAATCATGCTGCTTTTTCTTGTGCCAGAAGTGGCTACCCCCTACTCCCCTGGGCCCCAGGGCTTTTGCCAGTTTTTTTAAAATCATCATTTTCATAGTGTTAGATTGACCTACCATTATAACAATACATGGAGCAGATTCTCTGAATTCCTAGATTTCATTTTTTTAAAAGCAAGTCTCTAAGCCATTCCCTTGCAAAAATATAAGGTTAAAGGCATACCTCTGCAATGGAAATGAACTAAAGGTTACTTTTTTAACAAAATGTGTAAATTCAGAGAATCTGCTGTAGAGACCGTAGAAAGTTGATATAATGCTTTGAAAATAACATTTTTAAAAAATAGGAAAAAAACAGGAGAGGGAAAGAGAAGAGTGGTTCAATGATGATGAATAACCAATCATCGAAAAGTGGGTTGGCGGTGGGTGGGAGTGAGCGGGACAAACAAAACCAAAAGAAACATTACGGATGAGAAAAAATTGACTCAAAATTGGCTTCCAGAAAAAGATTGGAGTAAAAGTGGGTTTCAAAAGAAAAAAACAAGAAAAAAAACATTGAGCAAAAACTAACAGGAAAAAAATGTGCAGAAATTGGTATGCAGTGAAGCAGTATGGAGCCAGAATTGATGGGAAAAAATGTGTGCGGAAAACTTTCTGGTCTGGTCTTGCATCTGTTTATCCACTGCTAAATAGGCGATTGAAGCAAAGTGGAAAAAAACTGAATCCTCTTTCAAATGGTGAATGATTCCATGAAATATAGAATATTGCATTGTTAAATAAATTAACATACTATCAAAGGGCTGAGAGAAATAATTCCCTATATTCAGTTAAATGTATTTCGCTTTGGGTAATGTTTTAGAATGTGATGTGATTGTTTGGCTGTATTCAAATAAAGGCGCTTTTAAGCTGTATTCTCTTCACTGAATAAGGATCCAGGATTTGGCAAGCCAGGCTGTGGCTGCTTCCACACACGTTGGATAATCCACTTTCAATACTCTTTAGTGAACATTTGAAACTGATTTTCCATGTGTGGAACAAAAAATCCACTTCAAAAGGATTGCGAAAGTGCATTATTGAAAGTGCATTATTCAACGTGTGTGGAAATGGCCTTTCTGTGGTGTAGTTAAGGAAGGAGCTGGGACAGCAGTGTAGGGATCTGCTCTGAAGTGGGGGAGGGAGCAGGGAAGGAAATGGCACCCTATCAACTGCTCCAATTCAGCAGGAAAATAAGCTGGGTCAGTGAGTAAAGCAGAACAATGTTGGGCGTCCTTGTGCTGCACCTTTGGCAGCTGGGGAAGGAGAGAGAAATGCCGAGGAGAGGGTAAAATTGCAGTGTTCTACTTCCTTCCCCGGCATCGCCATCTCTCTCTTCCTCTTCCGCGTCGAACTGGGTGCAGCACAACCAGGTCAAGTGCTTCTCTGCTTTATTCCCCGTCTCACTTCTGGAGAGACATGCTTGACTTCTTTGTGCTATGCTTGGGTGGGTGCCAGAGAGGGAGAGTCAAAGATGCTGAGACTAGAAATAAAACACTGCACTTTACTCCTCCCTCAAGGCCTGCTTCTCTGTATTTGTGTGTATGTTTCATTTCTCCTTCTCCTCTGTGCAGAGACACTTTTGGATGATAGTTAACTTGGGGAAGGGAACAGCAGCAAAGTGAGGCATTTATTCTCAGTGAGCTTCCCAGAGGCACCACTTGGCCCCTGTGAAAAGCAGGATATTAGTCTGGTGAACCCTTTGGTTTTGATCCAGGAAGACTTCTTGATGTTTTGTGCTTCATTTCAAGATAAGGCTTGATTCCAGGCCTCACAGGAAAAAATACCCACAGCATTGGTGTGAGTTTCTGATATCTGGTGCACTCACATGACAATATACAAAAGCGCTAAGCATGATTCTTCTGAAGTAAATTGCACGGAGTTCAATGGGGCATTACTACCCCGGAATGTGTGCATAGGATTGAAGCCCTAGTTCTGATTCCCCACAGTTACTGGTAGCGTCGGTAGTAAAATCTGACTCACTGTTCTTGAACTCTATCTTGCCTCCCCCACAGCTTTGCTCTCTCTATGGTCACTAGACCACTATGGCTGAATGGGACCATATGATTTTTTTCAGGGCAGAGAATCAGTTTATCAAGGGATGCAATAAAGCAACTATATTTTTATTTTTTCAACTCTGCTGTATTGTATTTAGCTCTTCTTCTTGTGGGTTCTTGGGCAGGTCCATGTTTGTGATTATGAATTTCAGAACTTTTAAGAGTGTATGATGCATCGCTGGTATTTATTGTTAACAAAGATGTTTCCCCAATAGCTTCTAGTACTGCAGCTTCTGTCTTTGATTATACAGCTAATCTATTTCCACCACTGCAAATACCCATTTTCTTATTTTATGTATTCCACTGGGTATAAACTTTATTGATTTCAGGATATATACAACTTATGTATCATATGTCAATAAAATTTTAGTCTACTTTTTTCTATTGTTCCATCTGCAACGTGGTGTTTTAGTTCAAGATGATTGTTAGCAAAAGTTGCTATGGCTATACTTGGGATGAAGTATCTGCCACACTTAGTTAAGATTTGTATTAAACAAATACAACGAGAAATATCTGGACAGCCCGTTTATTCTTAATTGCAAATGCTTTGTTTTTGCAGGTTTTTTAAAAATCTGATTTGTATCCCACTCTGTTTTATGGACTAGATGCCTTTCCCAAAGGACTTACAAGCTATTACATAGTTTGGAGGATAAAAATTTAAAAGAGATTGGCTGAGGACCAGAGTTCAGTCCAGATGTGGCCGTGATGGTATAGCTGGAGCTCTGGCGGGGGCGGGGGGACATAGACCTTCCCAACTCATGGTATGCCTCTCCCCTCCAGTAATAACAATAACTCTCAACAAAAGCCATCAGAAAATGTGCTGCAAGATGGGATGGGATCAGTGGAGATGCCAGAGCTCAATCCCAGGTGTGATAATAAAGGAGTTTATAATGTAATTCACATCGCTCAGTGCCTCAAGGAAACACTACTAGGAGATCTAATATGACAGCACAGCAGGGGAATGGCACTTCTAGGAGGAGGGCCCCTAGTGTAAGGATCATTAACAACAAACTACCCCAAGGGTTTTCTGAGAGGTCATGGCACCCCTTCTTTTCCCTATCTTCAGTTATATAAAGCATTAGCAATAAAATGGGCAGTACTTTATAACAAGCAATCTGTTCCTGGTTGTCACAGACTCCACTAGTTGAAGTAGCAACCTTCCAATCTCGCATTCCCTTCGTTGTCATCTTTCAGCTTCATGATCAGAGGTGGGCATGACCAAAAAAAAAATACCAATCAAGCCGTTCATGGATCCGGGCCGCTGCCAAACCCAGGTCACCGATTCTAAATGATCAAGTCCCATTTCCGATCCGGAATCAGGAAGGCCAAAGCGGGAGGGCGCCCCGCTGTTTCCAGCGATATAGGAATGGTGGTTGGGGGCAGCGGCCGCTAGGCCCGGCAGGCAGGGGGAGGGAGGGGACATTCACACACATGCACACACACACACACACAGAGTAGAGGGGGGGAGTTTTTAACCCGGCAACGAGCTGCCTCCCCTCAGGGAGGGGACATTCCCAGGGCCGGATCTACGGTTGCCAGCGCCCAGGGCAACCGTAGTCAGGCTCTTGCGCGCGCGCACATGCTCCTGGGTCGCCCACCCCCGCCCACGCAGCAAGCCGGCTGTCCCGGTGCGCTGCGGAGCTGGCGGCAGCGTGAGTGGCTTGGAGGCTGCCTGCGCCGTTCACCTGCCCCGCAAGACAAGGGGCGGCCGGCTTGCCCATGTGCCCCTTGTCCTGAAGAAAGGCGAATGGTGCAGGCGGCCTTCCAGCCTCCCGTGCTGCCTTTTGCCTTTCCCCAGGACAAGGGGCAGCCGGCTTGGCCGCACGCCCCTCGTCCTGGGGAAAGGCGAACGGCGCGGGCGGCCTCCCAGCTTCCCGCGCTGCCTTTTGCCTTTCCCCAGGACAAGGGGCGGCTGGCTTGCCCACGCGCCCCTTGTCCTGGGGAAAGACAAACAGCGCGAGCGGCCTCCCAGCCACCTGCACTGCCTTTTGCTTTTCCCACAAGCCGGCCGCCCCTTGTCCTGCGGGAAAGGCAAAAGGCAGTGTGGGTGGCTGGGAGGCCGCCCGCGCCGTTCGTCTTTCCCCAGGACAAGGAGCGCGTGGGCTTTTTAAAAAAAAAAAAAAAGCAGGGACAGAATCCTCCAATCCATTCCTCCCCACCCAATTTTAAAAGCAAGCAGCCAGTCTTCAAAAAGCATATTTTAAACACACACAGAATCGTGAATGAGGTTTCCCCACAAAATACAGTGTTTTAAAAGCAGGTTAAAAACAGAGAGTGACAGACAGAAAAACACCCATTCCTCCTACAAAGCCCCGTTTTTTTAAAAAGCAGCTGCTCCGTGGTTGGAAGGAAGCCTGCTAATCAAGGAAAGCTGGGCTTCCATTCGTGTTTCGAGGGCGACAGAAGGAGGGCAAACACAGCTCAGACATTTCCCTGGCTCCGTTGCCCCAGGAATAAATTACTGGTGCCAGAGTGTCTGCAATTCCGAACAGAAACCAATCCATCCGATCAAGTCCCAAACAAGCAAACCCCCGACTGCTGGATCGGTTGCCGTGGACAGAACCGATTAGCTGAGTCACGATGGCGCAAACGCCATTATCGGGGGGGGGGTCACATTGTGATTCCGATCGTGCCCATCTGTATTCATGATACTACACTGCAAGAAGGCCATCAAAATCAATAACCTTTTATGAGGGTCAGTGACTTTTAGAGCCTCATAGATTTTGTGTAGCACTGGAATACAAGGTGGTGGTAAATAATATCACTACTTATAGTGTGCTGGGAGTGGTCAGATTTGCATACACGGAGCTGAATTACACCAAAACCTTATTTGATGTTTAGAGTAATAATTGGTAGATGGCAGATTAGTACATGTTCAACAATATGGAAAGGATTGAGCATGGAGGATTAGGTGCAAGTTTGGTGCAAGGAAAATTAGAGTCTTGTTCTCTGTTTGACTCATGGTATTTGATTATGAGTAAATTTATGAGTAAATAGTGATTATTTGCATTTTACATAATGCATTCTACGTGTTTGCCATGTTTAATGCCTGTTAATAGCTTTCTCTTTTCATACAGTGTATTTTAATATTTACAATATTTTATCCCACCTTTTCAACTAGTTCAGGGTCCTTAAGGTGCTGAACAATCAAAACACAAACAAATTTTAAAATGCATATATATAAAGCAAAAAACCATATTTATTCAAGAAACATACACAGAAACAGGAGTGAGGGACACTCAGGGAATGCCAAACAAAATGGAGAAGTTTTTGCTGGGGGGAAATAGTGATAAAGGCAGACAAGCAAATTGTGAATTCCATAATTTCAGAGCCGTGACTGAGAAGGCCCTTCTTGAGTTGCCACCTATCTAATCTCAGTGGTGGAGCACCTGAACACAGAGACTCCAGTGATGACTGTAGTAGTGAGGGAAGTTCATATGGGAGTGTAGGCAATCCTTGAGATATGCTGGCCCCAAGCTTTGTAGGGCTTTAAAGGTCAGTACCAGCACCATAACTTGAGCCCAGAAAGAAATTGGGAGCTGAACATGACTTAAGTGTTACGGTCTCTTAGACCCACTCTTAGCATTTTGTCCACAGCATTTTGAACCAGCCTCGTGTAGAGCACATTGCACTAGTAGATGTTTCCAGGGTGTGCACCACATTGGTACGATATTTCCCCCCCCCCAAGAAAAGTACCCCCTGGCCACTGCCACCACCTGCTCATTCAATAGGAGCCTCAAGTCCAGCAGCACTCCCAAGGTTCAGACTTACTCCTTTAAGGGGAGGACAACCCCATCCAGAACAGGAGACTCCCCAACTCCTCGGTCAAGTCTTTCTCCCACCAGTAGCACTTCCGTTTTTGGAATTAAATTTCATCTTGTTTACCTTTTCCATTGTAAAACTGCCTTCAGGCACTGGTTAATGGTTTCTGCAGCATCCCTGGGATCTGTGGGAAGTGCAAGGTAGAGCTGAGGAACATTTGCATATTGACGTCAACCCAGTCCAAATCTCCAGATTACCTCTCTCAGCAGTTTCATGTAGATGTTAGTGAGCATGGGGGATAAGACGGTATTTTGTGGGACTCTGTACCCCAGAGGCCAAGGGATCAAGTAGAAATCCCCCTGCACCACCTTCTGGAATCTGCTTTCTCTGTAGGACTAAAACCACCACAGAACAGTGCCTCTCAGTCCCAGCCCTGAAAACTGGTACAGAAGGGATACCATGATTGATGGTATCAAAAGCCACTGAAAGGTTCGGGAGAACCAACAAGGTTACGTGTCCTCTCCCCACTCCACCCCCATATCCCAGCGTAGGTCATCTACTAAGGCTGTTTCAGCACCATAATCAGTCCCGAAACCAATTTAGAAAGGATCCATACAATCAGCTTCATCTGGGAATACTTGAAGTTGTCCAGCTGCCACTCATTCAGTCTCCTCACCTTAAGAATGGTATATTCTCCTAGATCTGGAATGGATTTAGGAGGAGACACTGCTGCCTGTTTCAAGGCATGAAAATCATACAATTGGAAACAACATTGAAATAGTTTAGCAGGCCATCGATAAAATTTTGGTGACATGGGAAAACACATTTAATTAGACAGACTTCTGTTTGGTTCTGTTAACTTGTCAGGCCAAATGAAATAAGGCTTGTAGTAAAGCACAAAAATTATAAACCATCTACTAGCATATAATCCCAACATGCCTGCATCAATAAACATGGCTATACTAATTCAATTCTTAATCTCAACAGGCAATGTATTCTTGAATTTATCAACCTAGCTGAGCTCTAAAACTTTTTCTAAGGTAATATTTTCTTCCTTCATGGACTTGATCTTCCTAAATTTATGAAGCCCTGTCAATCTCAAACACATTGGTGGGGAGGT
Organism: Eublepharis macularius; assembly: GCF_028583425.1. NCBI lineage: Eukaryota > Metazoa > Chordata > Lepidosauria > Squamata > Eublepharidae > Eublepharis > Eublepharis macularius. Next base: position 64,241,904 of record NC_072798.1, read on the forward strand.
GGCTGTTGGCTCAAGCAAAGGTTTGACATCACTGCTGGAGGACCTATTGGAAGTTATACCTCAATGTTTGTGCTATTTAACACTTTCATGCAGAGATTGCACCAACTTTATGACTATTACAGGATGACAGCTTAAGTGGTGGTGCACCAGAAGTCCTTCTGCTGCATGGTGACACAGAAACATACAAGCAAAAGAAGAGGACGTGTTTCTTGGGATGAGGTGCCAGTTCCACTTTGAACGGGGTTTGGATGCAGACAGGGAATAGGCATAGAGATCAAAATACTAGAGTAATACACATCTTTGCTTCCAGTATGATGTGGAGGAATTCATCAATATCCATGTGTTGCACAGCCAAAAAAAAGGGCACTATGTGGTGGGTGGACACAGCTGTGTTTGGTTGGTGGAACACACTATAAATTTGATGGTGCAAGAATGTCGCTGTTTATTATTGATAGAACCTGCAAATGGCATATTTGTTTCCTAGGTTACCCTTGGTGCTTCAGACGTGCCTTGCCCTGTTCCAGAGCCCAGCCTGTTCATTTGCTGTCTGACACATCAGCTCCTTGGGCGGGGGGTGTCTTTGTTCCCAATTTCTTGCTTCTGATTTGTCTTTAGGTAAATTCTTGGATCACAGTCTGGCGTTTTGCCCTACCTGCAACTTTATATATTGGCATCAGTTCATATTCTGACCTGAACCTGAATGTTTTTGAGTCTTGACATTTGTTACTATTGCAGAGATGGCCAAGCTAAATATCCAAAGTAATTCATTGACAGTTTTAAGAAGTTCATTAATCAGTTATACTTCTCTTCCCCCCCAAAACTGAATTCCATGTTGGAATCAAAACCAAGGCCAACTTCATTAATTTCAGCAGATGGATTTGGCCCATTTGGGGCTGAGTCCAGCATTTTTCATGCAAGGAAAGAAAAGTTTTTGTAGCTAAAATTCATGCTGATATAAATTGCTGGAATTAACTAGCATAGTTCATCCATCATATAGGCTTGGTTCTCCAGCATATTCAAGTTGTGCTTGCACAGCAGAAGTGGAATGAAAGTGGATGGCCTCATAGTTTTTTTTTTTTTTTAATTCTTGGTTAAGTAGAAGTTGAGATTCTTTTTAGCTAAAGTCTTTTGTTGGAACTTTTCATTTGGCCTGGGTTACATTTCAAGGTTTTGACATTTAGCTTGACTGGGATTAAAGAATAATGTGTCTCTAGCTCTTTAGCTAATTCAAATTTAAATATAATGTCCTCCTTTTTCTAAAACTCTGGCTCATAGCATCAGCTATGAACGTTCCACGAGGCCAGTGTTCCAGGCTGGTCCTTGTATGCCTCACATGAGCGACAGGAAAGTCTTTGCTTGGTATGGGCCAAGACTCAGAGCAGAGACAGCCCATTTTGCATCAGCCTGTGGATTTTTTATTGACTTGAATGTGTAACTGAGAACTTCAGTTCTGCAGTATTAAGGGGCAAAACATGGTAAGACAGGCAGAACAAGATGTGCCATGAACATGACAATTTTTTGTCAGACAGTTTCTCCCTGGTCCATAGGTTAAGCAAATTTAGTATTAAGCATAAGAGACTAGGATGCTTTTGAAAGACAGCAGTAAGTATGTGTTTGGAAGAAGGATGCTTTGAAATAAATGGAATGGTTCCAAGGAGATGTGTTTTAGAAGTGACAAATATCTAAATGAACTATGGATTACTGTTAACAATTGTGTGTGCTTATTTATCATCATTGTTAACATGAATACTTTTTTAAAGGTATGAATGGAAAAGTGTAGTCTTCCCTGATTTCATGTGAGGGATCATGTAGGATAAAGTGACTCACAGCTATTCTTCTAGAGCTTGGACATAAGTTAGTCTGCCAAATGACAGCTTGGATCATCTCTGTTGCCTCTTTTAGTCAAGCACTCTGCTTTGATTTCAGTTCCCATTGAAGCAATAGTCCAGGATTCCACTTTAAGGCAGTAGTTCTCAGCAACTCTTGTGTTTGAAGTTCTGCTTCTTGTGTAGCATTTTTGAGGCAGCAATAATAATTTAGAATTGATGAAAATCTGTTAGCCACTGTTTACAAAGTGGTTGCTGAAAGGCAACTCACCAACCTGTTCCACTCTATTACCTGCTGTTCTTCCTCCCTTAAGCAGCACTCAGCAAAATTAGTGCAGGGCTACCCTAGCTCCTGTTCTGGTTTCTATGATGATTTTCTCCTTGAAGAAGAATTACACACTCCCCAATAGCACTTCACGTGGTTGTGATCCTTCCCTGGACTGGAAAAAGCACCATGGGGTCTTGAATTAAATCTCTTGGCACTTAGAGGAGTGGCCTTCAGTCTTTCCAGAAGAGAGAAAGTTAAAGAACTTTTGTGGGGATGGACAGCATCTCTGATGCTGACTGTGCTAAAGCTCCAGCTGCTCCTTCGGCATGTGTGCAAAAAGAAACAGGCGGTATCTCATGCTTGTTGTCTATGCATGTGCACTAATAGTAGGTTTTTATTTTAAAAAGTCACACTGGAGAGGTACGTTGGGACACACTGGAGTATCCCAATACATTGGTTGAAGGTCACATCCCTTAGAAGGCTTAGAGATGCTACTGTGCTATTTAGCCCATTTGTAAAAGTGGGGTAGGAATGCCAATTTTTCCTTTCCATTTCATTTTTCTGTTGAGTGGTGTCAAATGTCCTGGAAATTTTCAGTGTTGTGCAGAATGACTGGGTGAACATATTGTTGGATACTGCACTATTGTAATAATTCATATGCATTTTCCTATCTGAACAAAAATTACAACAGCGCAATATCTAATTATGTGTATATTTGAACCTAAGAGGAAGACAGATTGGCAGTCTTAGATTCATAGATGGTGTAAAATTGGGAAAAGATTAGTTAGGGTTTCAAATGGTTACATAAGGCAACCGGGGTGTGAAACAATATGATAATACATTAATGGGGGGGGGGAGTTGATTGAGTCTATCAATTAAGATGACTGGCTGTGTGAAAAAAAGACATTTTAATACTTTGCTGGAAGGAAGAGCTGGAGTTATTTAGGTTACTAAGTTCACTGGATGCTTTTGAGATTGCTGCTGTCTCTTAGTTTAACTTAGAGGGTACTTAAGAGGATAACATGGGAGCAGTCCCATGCAAGCCACCATCATCTGCCAGAAAAATCCACCTGATGCCTTTTTGTCTGTAATGTTCACATAGACAACTGGGATTGAGTATTTTTTCCTTGTTGCCCCCTTCATGGTTATTTCACTGTTGTGCTGCTTCTGGCCTAGTTTTCAGCTGCTCTTCCATTGCTGTGGTGTTGGGGCGTTTTGATGCATTTTACTGAATTGTTTTTATTGATTGTAAATTTTGCAAAGAGTGCCTTAAATGGCTGGCTGTTCTCTCCTTCTAGCATTCTTATCATAAACATGATCACTTGATTAAAAAAAAAGAGTCCAGTAGCACCTTTAAGACTAACCAATTTTATTGTAGCATAAGCTTTTGAGAATCACGTTTTCTTCGTCAGATGCACGCATCTGACGAAGAGAATGTGATTCTCGAAAGCTTATGCTACAATAAAATTGGTTAGTCTTAAAGGTGCTACTGGACTCTTTTTGATTTTGCTACTAACTCCTCTGGATCTATGATCACTTGATAGTAAACCTCATTGGGACATGTCTAAATCCATATCATTGTGATTGAGAATGAAGAGGTTAAGATCAAAGGACTTCCTAACCAAATGAAAGTTATTAACAGAATAGATCAAATATAAAGAACGTCATCTGAAATTATGTCTACAGATGTAGAAAGATCAAGAGAAGCGGGGAGAGAATGCTCCTTAGAAACCTGCAAGGTTATACGGAGTGCAGTGTGTCAGGCATCCTATCCTGTGTTGACTTGGCCTTTTGATTGCAGCTTTAAATGTGACAAACACAAGTGAGAAAATCTCTGCTGTGAAAATCCATTCCAGAAAGAATCAGAAATGTTTTTGTGCTAACAGTAATAGCTTCTGATATTGCAGGAGGAGCAAGCATGCGGAGATGATCCTCTTCCTTTGCCCTTTCAGGGTGTACCTCGTGCTGTAAATTGTGCTGCTGACAGAGTTACAATTAGCATTCCAGAACCTCAGTGGGAGAGTGTGTAAATCATGGTCTTTGTAATGCATGTGTATGCATTAAAGATAATAAGACTGTCAAGAACTGACCTGTTCTGCAATACAAAAAAACATGTACCAAGCATTCTATCAAACAGCCTGAAAATGTAGCCACGAATTTTACAACCCTCATTAATAGGTTGAGAAAAATTCTCTTTAAGGAAAACTAATGTGAAAGCTTGATAGCTATGTGATTCTATAGAGTAAAAAAAATAAACAAATATTGATGGAGTATACATTAACTTCACTTCAATGGCTCCATAAGTGTTAAGGGTACTTTTGGAAAGGTGATCCCTAGCAATCCATTACCCAGTAGTGTCCTGAAATATAAATATATATTAAAAAGTAGCATAAAAGTAGCATAACTGCTCATCATATTTGACTCATCACTTGCTAAGCTGTTGTATATGTGCACATCTGAAAAGATGGCTTCTTATTTGTTTTTTAAATGCTTTTCTGTTCTTCTGATCAGTTAAGCATCTGATACTGGAATAAAGACAACAGAAGAAAACTGCTCTCCAAATGAACACTGTTGTTCATTTGGTATTTGTATCCTGCTCTAATTCTTGCTGTCGTTCTTAGATAAGAGTACACAGTTCCTGACCTACTAGAAGTCCCTGAAACAGCGAAAGGGATAAATAACCCGTTAACAGCAAATTTGCAACCAGAATTCAGGTTACAGTAAGATCTTTTGGGAAGCTCTAGCCTAGGAACCTAGAAATCCTCCATGCATTCTCGACAATGGTAGGGCTGCCTACCTAACTCCAGTCGCACAGGAATAGAACTGAGGCCCTCCTTATGTTACCTTAAACTTTTACTTCAGGAGGGCTCTGAACACAACTGTCATGATGGGGCCATAGGCCTTTTTATATAAAGCTAGCCTATTATTCACCTTTTCAAATCCAGCCCTGGGAAAGTAGGAATGAGAGGGCTGACTGACACCCTGCAAGGGATGTTGTTCTACCCTTTTGGTACTATCATAAAACCAGAGGCAAGAGAGATGAGGACAATGTGACAAAGGACCAGTTTGGGAGGAACTGGTTGTATGGGAGGGAATTTCTCACTCCCCTGCTTGGGAAACGGGGAAACAAAAAAGTAAAGAGTCCAGTAGCACCTTTAAGACTAAACAACTTTATTGTAGCATAAACTTTCGAGAACTACAGTTCTCTTTGTCAGATGCATGGAGGGTATGAAGAAACTGGACAGAGATATATAGGTGGTGAGGGAAGGGGGGAGTAGATGCAAATCAGTTGCAAAAGTCATGAAAGAAGTGGAGCGCACAATCCAGGCTGGGTGTGACCGTTCCCCTCCATAGCTTAATCTGAATGGAATGCCTGAAAGGCAGTTACTTCTGATAATTAGATAACCATCGAGAGTCTCTATTCAATCCAAGTTTGAATTCCAATTCAGCAGCTTCCTATTGGATTCTGCAGAATCCAGAATTCCAATTCAGCAGCTTCCCATTGGATTCTGCAGAATCCAGAATTCCAATTTAGCAGCTTCCCATTGGATTCTAGAAAATCCAACAGGAAGCTGCTGAATTGGAATTCACATGTAAATTTGCATATATGAATCTGCAGAATCCAGAATTCCAGTTCAGCAGCTTCCCGTTGGATTCTGGAAGGGCTGTCATATAGAGGATGGTGCGGAGTTGTTTTCCGCTGCCCCAGAAGGTCGGATCAGATCCAACAGCTTGAAATTAAATCAAAAGAGTTTTTGGCTAAATATTAGAAAGAACTCCCTGACAGTTAGAGCGTACCCTCAGTGGAACAGGCTTCCTCAGGAGGTGGTGGGCTCTCCTTCTTTAGAGATTTTAAAGAAGAGGCTAGATGGCCATCTGACATCAATGCTGATTCTGTGAACCTGGGCAGATCGTGAGGAGGAGGCAGAATGGGTTACATCAGAGCTTAGTTCTCATGGCCCTTCTTACATGCCCAGGGTAATGCCTATCGCCTATCTTGGGGTCAGGTAGAAATTTTCCACAGGCCAGTTTAGTTAGGGATCCTGGAGGTGTTTTGCGTTCTTCTGAGCATGGAGCAGGGGTCATTGGGGCAGTCGGGGGGGGGGGCGTAGTTGTGAATTTCCTGCATTGTGCATGGAGTTGGACTAGATGACCCTAGAGGTACCTTCCAACCCTATGATTCTATGATCCACAAAGCAGAACACTTATTCTAGCTTGTTTGACTGAATTAGACTGTCTCAAGGCTTTCACATAGATTGTGTGACCAAGACAGAATGAACACTCTCTCAGCACTCTGACTAAAAACTGCAGGTTACTCTACCCCCTAGGATACAGTTACCATCTGATCACAGAACACTTCACTCACCCATCCAAGGGTTGTGAGCCTCCAGGTGGTGGCTGGAGATCTCCCAGAATTTCAACTGATCTCCAGGTCACAGAGATCAATTCTCCTGGACAGTATGGCATTATACTTTGCTGAAGTCCCTCCCCAAACCCTGCCCTCTTCAAGCTCCACCCCAAAACCTCCAGGAATTTCCCAACCTGGAACTGGCAACCCTAAGTCCCCTCCTCCTTTCTTTAAACGCCTGCACTTCTAAACACAGAAATAAAACACACATTTATTTGGCAAAGAATTACAAGGCAGAAGGGGGTATTAGGCTTGACTCTCCTGGAGTCTTTAAAGCTGAGGGCACAGTTCTCTTTCCACCCTATGGAATCTTTTGGAGGGGATATTAGGCTCTGAGATTGTGCCTTTGAGCCAGATCCCCTAGTTTCTTTTTGCCCATTGTGTGTTTCGAGAATGAGAACAAACTTTGCCACATGCCCTGATTGGAACTGTAGGTTTCTAGGCTGGGGTTTGTATAGTGCTTAGGAGGGGCTATGATTTTTTATTTTATTTTTATTTATTTATTTATTTATTTCATTTATGTCATTTATAGTCTGCCTTTCTCACTGAGACTCAAGGCGGATTACACAGTATGAGGTTAATACAATCAGTATCAAGTAAGTACATTTCAATACAATACCATAAGGTAAACATATACAAGTTTAAAGACATAGCATTAGCAAGGATCCAAGACATAGTAGACATACTGAAGCAAAACATAATCAATTCTAGGACTAACATTAGACAGCATGGAGCGATGGTTGTACATAGGAGTACATATTTAAAGCAGCAGATAATATATGAGGCAAAAATGGTGATGAAGTCTATGATCCTCAACTTGTTAGTGAAACCTGAGACCCCATCCCTACAATGCAGTCCTCCCATTTGAGTAAAAAGCCTTTTTGAATAGTTCGGTTTTGCATCGTTTACAGAAAGCCAGGAGACTGGCTGCAGATGTAGTCAGTAGTACCCTAAACTGCACCTGTACTAGGAGTGGAATGTAGGCCAGAGAGGATTAGGACAGTCACTTAAACCCTGCTCTGCCTCCAGCATGCCGCCTGACCCTGGTCAAATCCACATTCACCCATTACCCGCATGTTTATCAGATATCTTCTGTTTGCCTCCAATCCGCGATTTTTTCCTCTTCGTTCACATTCCTGCTTCCAATCCGTCTTTCTCACACGTCCCTCCGGTCACACAGCCGCTCGAAAACCGCTTTTTTGGGTGGGACCTTTTTTCCCGCCTATTTTTTTAAAAAAATTTTGAGCGCACTTTTCCGTTATTTCGATCTTGCCTTATAAAGAAACATCACTGAAGATAAAGATGCCTCTCTTTCCCCCACTGACAGCACTACTGATGGCTCTCTCCCATTTCTTTTTTGGAAATTTGGAAGCATGTGGGAAGCTTTCGTGGGCATTTCCTATGCAGGACAGTTCAGTGCCTGAATTTTACTGAAGTTTCACTTCCTTGGAGTGTCATTATTTCGATATTTCGTAATTTCGATATTACAGTAATATAAAATTTAAAAAATAAAAAACAGTTAAAAAGGAAGTTTCGCGAGTCCGTTCTGAGGATGGATTCACCCCAAAATGATTTTTCAAACTACCAGATTTGATTCAGAGACAGCATAATCAATAAATCCAATGCTATGAAGTCAAAAACAGTCTTTTGCAGACTACGGAGCACTTGCAAGTTGAATCAGCCAATAGGAACGGAGAGACAGGAAGGGGGGTGGGTTTTTAAAAAAAACCGCGTAAATTGCGCATTGGCCCATTCACGGCCACCGTGAAACTCCCATTGAAAACCTGTGACCACATATTCGGGAGAAATGCAAATGAAATGCATCTGTTTAATGAGGTAATGTGACCAGCTCTCAGGATTGCACTCGGGATTGCGCGGGGAATGCGGGGAACATGCGACTTAGAATGAGTAATGTGGATTCGACCCCTGTCCATTCCTGTGCTACCATTATGTGGTTGAGCGCTTCTGTCCCTTTTCCTCCAACCACATTACTACTTAAAATTTGTAGTTACTTCCTCTTAAACAGTCATCTGGAATACTGGAACTAGTTTCTTACCATTTAAAAATTAACCAGTAACAAATAAAAGTCAAATCGAAGCTGACAATGAGGAACTGGCCGGTATGATTTTATTAACCAAATTTCATACAACTTGATAACTCAAGAATTGTTCAAGCAAATCTCCAAATATGAACAATTCCAGTAAACTCTTATTAGAATAAATGACCCTGCTATAGTTGGCATCTCATGTGCATCATATTCGAAGACTGGATGATATTTCACTGATTTATTTGATATAATGGACAAGATCATGAGGGTAGTGATGAGCAAAGAACACGTAATGCAGACCATGCCCTGTAGCAAATGCCTTTAGCAACTTCCCAGCCACTGCTTAATTTTCAATTGATTTATTAAGAAATGCTGCTGTCCTGGTTAAGCCTAAATGCAGTGTAGGAAATGTTTATGTTAAATTGTGGTAAATCCCTCAAACATTGGTTTATCTCACCAGTGACTTTCAAAATACCTAGAGTAGTGATGAAATATGCCGTTATAATGAAAAAGATGCCTTTTCATGCCTGTCTTATGCGTTTCTATTAAATATCTGCTTGCCTGCATTTTCCTGAGTCATCAGAACATCCTGCACCGCAGCAAACTTTAAATTGTCTGGAAGACTTTTTATTTTGAACTCTAAGGAAACACGGGGACGACTAAATAGGAACAATCAACTAGTTTATTAAAGGTGAAATGAGGACAAAAATATGTCAAACTGTGGGAAAAGACTGAAACCTCTTTCCATGATTGCCAAAGCAAAAAAAAAATCCATTCACAACACTCATGATGTCAAGCACTAAACAGTGTCAAGAACAAATTGAACGAGCATCTCTCACTTTTGCCACAATGTCACCTCTTATAGGAAAAGAAAACTTACTCGGAGTCGGGAGTCCTATTTCATTATCTGATGGCAGAGAGCTGTCGGACTCATTTGTCACTGGAGTTCATGTCACTGTGTCTATCAAAGCCAAACTCGTATAGCTAAAAGACACTCGTCATTCCAGCTGTGTTTCTCATTGTTTCCATTCAGAAAATATTTCCAAAGAACCAGTATGTTCTTGGCCTCTGTTAGGATTCCTTGATTCATATGGCACATCCAGGAAAAATATGTTTTCATGCTGTGACTTAAACATGGGAAAGACATAAAAACAATATTAAAATCAGCACTGATGTATTAAATCATTATATCTTCATGAAAATCACAATGTGTTTCAAGTCTAATTCATGCTCCTACAGTTAATGCTCCCAGTATGTTCAGATGAATCACATTCCTTGCCAATTGCGATAGTATCTCTCATGCTCTCAAAAAATCTTGTAATTCCAGTAATACAAACAATTTCACACAAATCTTGTATTTTTATTCTTATCCCTCCCAGTCAAATCCAGGATCTGATTCCAAAGCAGACATGGGCAATTATACATCACATCTTCACTGATGCAGAAGTCTTGAAGAAATACAGTAGTATTAAGGCAATCCCATCAGCCAAGGTTTATCTATTTCTTTTTCCAGAGTTGAGAAATAAATATTACTTTGCCTTCTGATGAACTACCTTAAGATTTGGAAATGGATTACCACTATCCATAATAAAAATCATGACATCAAATCTACCTCAGTTTGAACTATTCTTAATATTGACAATTTAAGGAAAGGCATGTCAATTTGATGAGCAGGACAGTTCGGGGATAGGGAAGGTCCTCTTCCATTTCTTTTGTTCCTACTCTGAGTTGGACCTGGAGTGATTGTAGGAACGGAAAACAAAATATTAATGATACTTTTCTGATAATGAGTGTGTTAAATCTCGTGTGTTAATTTGTGTGTTAAATCTATCTCCCTGTTGTGTTGTAATTTTCTTTTGTTATAGATCAGGAACATATTAGTGCATCCTAAATCTTATTATTAGGTCCAATTCAATGCAAATTATTATGTATCAGCTATTTAGATTCAGACTTGTAACACTGTGTCCATGTTTTTTTTTCATTCCATATATATTCATCATGCTTAAAATTGTTCTCAAAATGGCTTGTGTGTTTGTTGTTATTGTTTTTAAACCTTTTATGTTAATTAAAATACAGGCTGTACAACTATAGACAAAGCCCATGGGGCAGAAGGATAAAAAGTTCGGTTTGAAATTGCAACTACATCGTACACTTGAAGTCGACTAAAATAGTCCCCCCTGGAAGTTAGCAAAGCATATCTTTTAGTATTCATGTCATCCTTCTGTTGAAGTGGTAGTGGTCTTGGTTAATAAACCGTACTTTGGTCACAACTGCTGCCTGCGACATGCTTAATCCTTCTGGAGTGAGATTCTGATCTTGGAGTCTTCCAAGCACTTTTCAGTCATGCTGTAATATGGGAAATAGGTCAAGCTGGAAGAAAAAGTGCTGAAAGAAAAGGAACTCAGTAAAGTTTTGGAGTGTCAGGGTTTAAACAACTCTAGTCAAACAATACCGCCCCCCCCTCCACACACACATACTGCTTCAAGATCCCTGGACATGAGTGGAAAACTAATTCATGCAACTTCATACCTGCCTCTACTTGCTCCACAAATGATCATTTTAATTGCTCATAGAGAACTGATATATTCTCCTACTTGCCTGAAATTTGGGAGAAAGGATTCTAGGGGTGAGGGATACAGTCCCCAAGACTTTCTTTCCAACTGTTTTATGTACGTGAAGCTACCCTCATTAATGTTTTCCAGTAAAGCCAATGGAAATAACTGCTGGATAGCTATATTAAAGAATCGGCGACATTTTAAAAACTTGCATACAAACCAACTCTGAATGCGATTTCTTTTTACAAAGCACTAGCTCAGGATATATGTTTAAATTGGTAGATGTTCCCAAATTGCCCATTAAGAGTGCTAGTACACACAGCCATTTTCTGTCTGATCACTTTTGCAGTTCAAATCGGAGCCAGCACATCTTCCTTGTTATTGTCGCTGTTCACAACTTTTTTTTTGCAGATAAATAGGTACTCTTTTCTTGAAAATTCATCTATGGACAGTGTGAAATGTGTATAGGAATTATTTTCTGTAGGCCTTCACTGTTGCTTTTGAGGAGCTGACAGATTTGTGTTTAGTTGAGTCACACGAACACTGGATGCAGTCAATCTGTTCTTTTTGTAATGTCATCTGTTTAATTTATTAGCAAAAAGTACTTCTTGTCCATTACAGGTCTGAGCTGGTCTTTCTCTCCAAGTCAGTGACTGGGACTTGTAAAACCCAATGGAACATTTTGCTTGATACATAATTTCTAGTGCTATTATATTCTTTTATTCTCTCTGCTCTTACAACTACAGTCATGCGCATCAACAGTTCAACAACAAAGAAGCAATGATAATAATAGCAACAAATAATAACAATAGCGACAAATATGACCATTACAGCTAAAATACTGGGTTGTTCAGATCTGGATATCTGTTAGATTTAATTACACAGGAGAAAAATTTGGCTGCTGCCAAAGTAGTGTTATAATCACTTCCAGCCAATAAAGTATCAGAATTTAACTTAGAAATAAATTGGCTGTTCTGCTTTTCAGTCATGCACTGTCAGACCTTCTTGTTGACATCCAAATTGCAAAATTAAAAATAGATTGCAAAGTGAAATTAAAAAGTCATGGGGAAATATGTATTTATTTACTTCATTTATACCCTACCTTTCTCCCCAATGGAGACTCAAGATTGCTTACCTAATTTTCCTCTCCTCCATTTTATCCTCATGACAACCCTGTGAGGTAGGCTGGTGATGGAGAGTGCCTTCAAATCATAGCTTATTTATGGCACCCCCAGCGGGATTTTCATGGCAAGAAACTAACAGAGGTAGTTTGCCGTTGCCTGCCTCTTGAGGTACGTTAGGCTGAGTGTATGTGACTGGCCCAAGGTTACCCAGCAAGTTTCCATGGCAGAGTGAGGATACCAACTTGGGTCTCCCAGATTCGAATCCAACACTCTAACCACTACACAATGCTTTGTGTGTCTGGCCTTGACCAACTCTCACAAATTATCCAAATTAATCATGGTTTATTGGGTCCCCTTTTTTTTGTTCTTTCCAGCTTAGTATATTTGATCTGCTATGCACAATTTTTCTGCCTTAGCTTTTATTTGACTTTCTTCCCTCATTTATTACAGCCTTTATAAAGTTCTACAAATCAATGTCCATGAATAGCACATCAGTATTAGTTTTGAATACTCTAAGACCATTGGACAGGGTAACATAAATGTAATGATTCACTAGTTTCATTTGCACGGTAGCACAAATTAGTCTGTCTTCTACAAAACCACTACTGGTGACCAGTCTGTAGTAAGCTGTTTCTCTTAGAGTTTGTCTACACAATACTTTTGACACATGTTCTTTATGTGTCAGGAAGAGATGCAATGTTAGCCAGGAAGCATAGTTTTAAATGACAGAGCTGGTGGAGATCACTCCAGAGAGGATGGATTCTCTCACAACCCTCCACCGCCTCTGGCATCTCCCCCTCCAGAGGCTTTGCCTTGCTGAGGCTCAGTTAATTAAATTTTAAGCAGTGAGGGCAGCAGGTAAAAACTCCGAAAGGGGAGACAATCCAGCCCACCAGAGGTGGCAGAGGCTGTGAGAGAATCCATCCCCTCTGGTGTGATCTCCACTGGCTCTGTCTTTCAAAACTATACTTCACAGCTAACATTGTGTCTCCCGACACTTGATGGACACATGCCCCCGCGTCTCATGTAGAAAGACTCATAATTATGTTCCAGAATGGATTCATTGACCAGTTTAAAACATTTGGTACCCGATTTCTTTCAGTTTCAGAGGGTTAAGAAAAATGAAATTTAAACACTAACAATATTTATCTTTAATATTTATTTAAATTTAAAGGTTCATTTTGAATAATATTTAATAGTACCAAATTGATTCTTTGACTTTGAAAACCATAGAAACCACAAATGCACTCTCATGTGGAAAGGTTTATTTTAAAAGACTACCATTTTATGTAGCCATTTCCCAGGATGCAGTCACATTTGAAATTGATGGTAAATGCTACTTATATCTGCAAAAGCAGGCCTTCTTATCACAGTTTGTATTCCCCCATCCCACCCTCACAATCTAGCATTCCAATAATAATGGAAAACTGTTGTTACATAACCAGCCAATTCACTGACTGACATTAATAGTAGATGAAACAATGTTTGAGAAAATATTATTCAATGCTATGTATAGTCAATTGGATAACTGCTAAGACAAGTAAGGGTTAATTTCCAGGAAAGAAAATGACATTCCCATAGGGGATTATACAGCTACCTCAGTAATTCCATACAAATGTCAAATGACAATCACTGTCTAATCAAGTCTTTGATATTTGTTAATGGAGTTTTATGTTTTACATTCTTGCAACTCATTGCACTTTTAGATGCCTTGAGTCTAAGGAAAGAAGGTAGAATATAAATATTTTAAACAAAATATACAACATTTTTATTCCAGAATTCTAACTCTACAAGCAAGCTATCACCACAGTACAGTGGATGAGAAGATTCCGACATTATCAGGGCAATCAAACTGTCCTTAGTTAACAAAAACACAGAGTCACCTCCTCTCATAGATTAAGAGAACCCAGAGGGACTCCCAATGGAATAGTACCTACTCATCATTTTCAAATGACATGGCCTCTGAGAGTTTTTGAAGATAAAAGTATGCTCAGGGCCCTCAGATTAAGCCAGTTTCTCCCCAAGAACTGTTTTTATCACAACACAGTAAGACCTCAGCACTGAGACCATGCTCATGCTACTAGATCAGGTAAAATATGAGCCTCATATATCCTTACTCCTCATGTCTTCTCTCTCTCTCCCCTCTCCCACCTCTTCAACTCCCAGTAGCAGTCTCCACTGACTGTCCCTTCAAGACTTTCCAGGCCTCTGAGTCTGTAGCCCAGTGGCATCCTCTTCACCTTCCCATCTCTGGCCATGTCCCTTCCTTCCCTTTCACTTTCCCATTTGCTCTTCTAATCACTGCTTCCCAAGCCTTTCTCCTCTCACTTCAGCAGATCTCCATTCCATTGCTTCTTCTCACCCATCTTTTGTCTCAAATGAGAAAGGTGGGATAGAAATTATATTTAAAAATGCCTTCCCTTCTCCCCACCTCAATTCACTCTCATCCTTGACAGTCTTCTCCCTTGTCCTGCTCTTTTCCCAAGCTTCCCCAATAACCACTTCTGTACCTTAATTTTCCTGTTTTCTGTTTTTTGGATTACACTCTTCATGCAAGCACAATACTCTTCATGTGAGAATGCAGGAGTTCCCAGGATCCCTCCTAGGCACCCGTACCTACTTAGCACCAACAAGGAGGCCTCCAACCACATTATAGGCATAGTGACAAGTGCCGTGTTAACCACAGAATAAGAGGGTAAGTGTGTGCACTCATTCACAAGTGCATGCCTAACTCCCATATAGGATATTTTAGTTTATAGGTGAAGAAATATATAGAGAATCACCAACTTGGAAATGAAAGGGAAGCAATTCTAATTATAAAAGTTTGCTTTTTATTGGCTACAAAAGGGATAGAGCAAAGGTCGGCTTTTTTCAGCTGGAACGCAGTGGAACGGAGTTCCGGAACCTCTTGAAAATGATCACATGGCTGGTGGCCCTGCCCCCTGACCTCCAGACAGAGGGGAGTTTAGATTGCCCTCCACGCCACTTGGCACAGAGGGCAATCTAATCTCCCCTCTGTCTGGAGATCAGGGGGAGGGGCCACCAGCCATGTGACCATTTTAGCAGAGGGCGATTTAAAAACTCCCCCTTGTTCCAGCTGACCCAAAATGACATCATTGGTCCTGGGAGCATGCACACACTTTGCACGTGCACATATGGTACCAGGGGCACTACCTTCTGCCAAGAGTTGCTCCCTGTACTAGCAACCCACTGAGTTCCACCACCTTTTTTCTCAGAAAAAAAGCCCTGGCAAAGGTACAAAAAGACCATTTAAAATGTAATTTACATTAAATTAAAATACAACAATTTATAAGCAGCAGAATACCCAACTGGAACCAGCTCAGAAAGACACCTGCTGAACGGAAAAAAACTTCACAACTCTCCTCCTTGGGTTCTATGATGTGAGAAAAGAAATAAATGTAACAAAATGCTTGCAGACCCATTGGATTTGGCTCCATGAATGAGGAAGCAAACCCACTTCTATACTTATTTGTTTAACATCAGCCAGTTATTTGTGCATAAACAATGTGCCCAACATATTCTGAAAACTAAACAAGTTTCTCCTGATGGCTGCTCCTTCTACAGCTTTAAAAAACTGTTGAGCTCCAGTCTGGTCATTTCTGTTCATCTTGTTTATTCCCCCACAGTTTTAGGAAAGGGAGAACTTGAGTAAGTCATCAGAAGGCAACTGAAGTTTGCCCCATGGCCCACCGATTGCTGGCAAGAGGTGGCAAGCTTCCTGGAGATTGCCTGCCACCAGCAGACAACCCAGGAAAACATGCACCAGGTGCTCCTGGTGAGGCGTGATGATGTCACTTCCTGAAATCACCATGTCAGCCACAGGTGTGCTCCCTTGCTTCACTGGGGCAAATTTTGGCCCCAAAGAGGCTGAATTTGCCCTGCGCAAAGCACGGGACCACGCTCATGGCTGGTGTAATGACAGAAGTGATGTCTTCATACAAGCGCCAGGAGCACACCCACACATTGTGTACACACAAAAACAACCAGGGCTCATTTGGAGGCGGAACATGCCAGAACGGCGTTCTGATAGCTCTGAAAAGAGGTCATGTGGGTTTTGGCCCTGCCCACGTGATTCCTTTTCCTCCTGGCTGTCCTCATCTTTAGCAGCAGGCTCTGCTGCTTTATTTTCATTTGTGACTTGTGGGAGAGAGAGAAAGAAAGAAAATGAGTGAATGAGTGCAAGCCGAGTGGGGCTGGGACGTAAGCTGCTTTGAATTTATTCTGCTCTGCTGCTTGCTTTATTTTCATTTGTGACTCGTGGGAGACAGGGAGAGAGAAAATGATTGAGTGAGTGCAAGCCGGGTGGGGCTGGACTCCAATTCTGCTGCTTTATTTTCATTTGTGACTTGTGTGTGTGAGAGAGAGAGAGAGTGAGTGCGTGCCCGCAAGCAAGCCGGGCTGGCTCTCCAGAGGAGGGTAAGCTGCTTTGAGTTCATTCTGCTTTAAGGAAATACCTGGAGATTTTTGGCAAAAGGGGCCTGAGGGGTGGATGGTGCCTTCTGACACACTTCCCGTGATGTCAGGGGGTGTGGCATATGCTAATGAGATATGCTAATGAGTTCCTGCAGTTCTTTTTCTAGGAAATGACCCCTGAAAACAACAATCCACAAGGCACAAGATAAGTGTCAAGAACCCCCACCTCTCCTTCTGGGAGGGTATAGGGACCTGGCAACCCTAGGTTGGATACATGTTGCTGTTCACAGCTCCCCCCACCCCTCCTGTGTATCTGCATAATGAAGTTTTACTTTATGTATCTGATAAAGCGGGCTCTAAGCCTATAAAAGCTTATTCTACAATAATTTTGTTAGCCTTTAAGGTACTACAAGACCCCCTTTTCCCCATCTATTTTATTTTATTCAAAAATCTTCTGTTTATCCTGTCTCTTAAGATGGTGGCTATTTCTAAAAGCTGCCAAATAAATACCATAGAGAACATCTTCCACGGGGAAAAAGTGACGACAGATCCACTTGACCAGCGTCAATTAACTTTGCTTGCCTCTGTTTTGGGAAGTATTGGATAAGACCATGAAGATTTCTAGAAGGTCTTTAAATAACAGAATGTAACAATAGCAAGAGACCAGAAGAGATTACCTGTTGACTTCAGTACCACTACATTTGAATTCTTTATTGGTCAGAATGGCCTGCCTGAAGAGGTCAGGAAAGCTCCCCCTTGCTAGCTTTCTGCAAACTATGCAAAACTGAATTATTCAGGAGGGCGTTTCTACACAGGTAATAGGGCTGTGCTGTGAGGAAATGGTTCAGAGAGTTGCTTTGGTAAGGGGATTGTACAGTATATTATTGTGTTGCTGCAAGTGTGCTCCTAATGGGTAGTTTCTTTGTCATTTAATACGTCATATTACATTACTTATGCTTGGTTTCAGCTCTGTATTATATTTCTGCTTGGTTTCAAATTTCTGTAATCCATACCCTATTATATTGTTTAATGAATGTCCCAGCTGTCAATTGTATTGACTTACACTGTGTAATTTACCTTGAGTCTCAGTGAGAAAAGGGGACTATAAATAAATATTGTTCACGTGAAGCTGCTCACTGCCTGGGCCTGCAGATTACCAGCTCCTAATTCCACCTGCAGAACTTCAACCCCACCCCCATCTACAGACCCATTACCTGGAACTGGGGAGGGAGAGGCTGCTATCACCTCAGCCTGCCTACTGCCAGCTTTTCTAATTTTGGTCTCTGTAGGTGAGTTTTGGTGGTGTATTATTTTCCCCCAAGATCAGCTGAGGCTCTGGAGATCTCTTTTAATTGTTGAAAATAAGTTTTGAAGGAATGAACTATGTAAAAAAAAAAGGAGTAGAAGTCAGTTTGAATTTTATATTAGGTGAGTGAGTAATTGATGTTATGATATATTTAGATTTTCAGTTATTCAGCCCTTAGTTTAGATTGTTTTTTACTTTAAAGCATGTAAGCCACTTTGAGTCCTGTGTTCTAGGAGAAAGGTGATATATAAATACTGTAAATAAATATGATAGGAACTTCTATTTAATTTTGAGCATTCTATGCAGTCATGGTTATTTCATAAGCTGTTAACTAAATGATGGCAATTAAAACATAACAGAAAAATGAATGTTATACTCAGTCCTTTTTTCAAGAATCTTAGCTGACTTGCAATCTGTCCAAACTAATTTTTACTTCTTAAAAGTGTGGCAGAGAAAATCCCCATGAAACTGAGCATAATGTACAGTTTGTTCATTTTTCAGGGCCAATCTTACCATGAAAAGACATTAAGCAGTTACTTTGAGCAAGTTATGTATATATATAAAGGCAAGTGTCCTCCTGACTGACTCATCAACGCCCAGCCCCAAACCCTGGACCTAGAAGCATGGTATTTGGGGAGGATGTTCCTTTTGTGATGTAGAGGCTCTCTATGAAGGAATTTTAAGAAATCCGCCCCCTAAGGGGTAAAAAGGGGTAAAATGTGTTTTCCCATAGGGATACAGCTTCCCTGTGTGGCTGGGAGGCTGCTCATTCCCCTTCTCCCCCAACTGCCAACTCAGCCACTCTGCCCTGAGATCATTTGCATATGCGGGCTTGATTGGTCATCATCCCAACATTCTAAATAGTATGCAGGACACATGCAATACTCAGGACACATTCAATGACTCCCAGTCATTGAACATGTCCTGAGGTAAAAATACATCTCCCCTCTAGGTTTGCCAATCTCTCTGTGGGGCCTGGCTTTCCTGTGTGGCTGGCAGGCTGATGGGTCAGCTGTGGAACTGTGTTCTGAGGTAAACATTAGGTCAAGGAAACTACAGACAGTTGAAGAAAGACAGTATAAGACTCCTGAAAAGGGATTTTATATGAAAGTCAGTATGGCAGCTGAGTTTTTAAATGTTCATGAAGTAATCGTGTATGCCCTTCCTAGGGGTCATTTCAATGCGAACCTCTCACATGAACCTGCCGAAGGGTCCACCATGCCACCCCTCCCTCAGTCCAACTCCACCTCACACCTCTTGCAGCCATCACTTCTTACTGCCCCCAAGAAGCCTCTTGGCAGACTTTGTGCAGGATATACCAATGCTAAAAGGAGGAAGCAACTTAAGAGATGCGGCAAAGAAATATGCACATCATACTGCAGTGCACTGAGCAGCAGTGGGCAAGTACTAGGAAGTCCTGAGTCTAAGGGAAAAGTGACCATCTCTGCAGGCCTGGGCACAGTAGTGACGACCCTAGCAGACCTAACAGTCATGATATACCCTGATATCGTCACTATCATGAAGAAGTCCATGGACGGGCTGTGCGAATGTGCCACTCTGACCCCCAAGAAAGACAAGGCTGCCATCATTAATGAAACACAACTCCCTCGAAGGGGCAGAAATGGATCTGTGGACTCAGTGCTGCAAATGGATGATGCAGTCCACTACCCTGTGGAGTTATTCAACATGCTCAGTCCTCCTGGCTTCCCAGCCCACAAGCTTCTCCTCAAAGTGGGGGCTCCAAAGTGGGGTAAAACCACTAATGAGGTCTACAAAGAGGTCCTTCAGTAGAAAAATAAGGTTGTACATATTTTTCATTTATTTACTGCACTACAATCTTTTCCTTTTAAAATTCTCTTAAATAAATGTTACATTTCGAAATTCACTTCATCAGTTTTAGGCATCAACATGCTTCGCTTTATTCAAACACTTTTGTGAAGCTTGGGTACTATGCTATTATACTACAAAACCAACTCACCCCCCCCACCCAAAAATGTTACTTACCCATAAATATAACTGGATTTAAAGTAGTTAAATACCATAGCAAAGCATGGGCATCAAGCTAGTTTCAAATAAAAGGTATTATTACACGGATTTTGTGTTTGTGTTTTTCTTTGGACCAACATGGCTACTTTTATTTTAGAGGGATTTCATTTTCTGCCTCTAACTTAAGTTCCTGTATGTTGTTAAAATTAGCAGAAGGGAAGTGTGGTGTAAAAATATCTGAAATTTGCCCTGTGGAATTCCCATATGTATTTCTTTGTAATTCAACAGGATTTTAGAAGTATTTATCAAAGAAAAAGCATTTGCTGTATGCACTGAAGAAAGACCATTACAGCAGTAATCTGAGTAACACAGCACACCATACTTAATGGGCCCATAAGTCTCATCTTGCAGGCCACTTTTCAGTTGTAAAAAGCTAGTAAAGCAAATAAATGAACAAGGGGACAATTTTTACTTATCCTGTACTGTAGTACAGCATATCTGTCTAGGCTTTGCGCTTTAGCATAGGCTCCCAGCCATAGTGAGATTATATATTACATGCTTCCTGCTTTTCTGAGTGACAAGAAGTTCAAGAGCAGCACTGGGTAGATTCCCTTTGGAAAAGAGAGAGAGCACTGGAAACTAACATTTTAGAATATTTGCTTTATATTCACATAATAAAACAGAGAACAGATGGAAGCAAAGAGGCACTGCTACTATTTGACAGAGCTTTACCAGAGCACCAGAAAGATAGATCCTATACCTTCATGAGGCTTCAGGCAACCCACAGGTTTTCTCCATCCTTTCCAGAGTCTAAACATCTTTATTCACACAAATATTCACATCTACCTCTTTCTTTCAACTGGGTAAAGTCACTTCCTCCAAGTCTTGATTTGTGCTTGGACAGACAGAACCATTTTCTAACCCTTAAGGCCTATTGAGGTACCTACAATTGTTAAAAACCGTTACCATTTCTATGGTCATAGGCTCTGGTTTCCCACAGATGTACCACCTTAGACCAAGGCCCTTTTCACACTGCTTACCTGCTGCCGGAATGTCACAAAATATCACGCAAAAAACGTGGAAGATAGTGTTTTCTTGCGAGAGTTTTGCACGATGTCGCACAAAACTCTCGCGAGAAGACGCTATCTTCTACGTTTTTTGCGTGATATTTCATGACATTCCAGCAGTAGGTAAGCAGTGTGAAAAGGGCCCCAATTCCTTGGTTAGACCCATTTACAGTATGATTACCCACTCTCAAAGTAATATCATATTTCTCTCTATCTGGCTGTATTGGGATTGTTTGAAATAATTTATACATCCGTCAAAGAATCATGGCAATTCCCTTATTACTTTAGCAGGAACCAAAGGGCATGTTACCATTTCTTAAGATGTTTAAAATACTGGGATTATGATCAGTGTAAAGAAACATTCTGTTTATGCTGTTCAGAGTCCCATATTTTAAATGTCTTGATAAACTGAAGAATGTAAATTGCTTCCTGATCAAGTAATAAGGATGTGGAATTATAAGCAAGCCACGTGGAGCGCAATAGAGCGGCATACATTATCAAAGTAGGGAACCTCTCTGTGTCTTGAAACCTACTAAAATGAAAATATGTTTCATTGGACTGACTTTCACTGGAATGATACCTTATGGATAGGGTTGCCAGCTCCAGGTTGGGAAATTCCTGGAGATTTTGGGAGTGAAGCCTGGAGAAGGCAGGAGTTGGGGAGACAAGGGAAGCAGCAGAGTATAATGCCATACAGTCCATATTCCAAAGTAGCCATTTTCTGCAGGAGAACTGATCTCTATGGTCTGGAGATCAGTTGTAATTCCGGGAGATCTCCAGCCACCACCTGGAGGCTGGCAGCCCTACTTATGGAATGGACTAACTGTAATGGTCAGGAAAGGTCCCACTCTCTAGGCTTTCAGCAAATGATGCAAAACTGAATTAGTCAAGAGGGCTTTTTTACTCAGATAGAAGGCCTGAACTGTAAGAAAGTAGTCTTAGAGGGATACATCCGTAGAGGGATAGGGACCGTCCACTTTACTACTATGTGCTGCTATTTGCTATCTGTTGCTTTGTGCATGATCCTACTGGGTAGTTCTAGGTTGTTTTATTTTGTTTAATATGTCAGTCTTAGAATTGCTTGTGGTCTATTTCAGCATGTCTCCAACTATGTGTTAGATTTCTGCTGGTTTTAAATCCTTGCACATTTGCAAGGGTAACAATGTTGACTGAATTACAATGTTTGTTGAAAGGTCCTTGAAATTAACTATATTAACTCATGCTATGTAATCCACGTTGAGTCTCAGGAAGAAAAGCAAACTATAAATAACGTAAATAAATAAATAGTAAATAGGTTTTAATCTTCTTCATCAGTTGCATTATATTAGAGAAATGGGATGTGAACAAAAGGAATCACCTCACTGGGGAAACAATGTTATATGAACAATTACTCCACTCTCATGTGTGATATATGGCAATACAAAATACAGTGTTAAGCATGTGCATGTATATTAAAGTGCTCAAGTGCTCTTTTAACAATAGTAAACCATACACAATAAAAGGATGTCCAAATATTTCCCTAAAGGAATGACCATAATTCAATCGTTTCAGCCACGATGGCATTCATTAACTGGTCCATTACTACCTATGTGATACAATAAATATGAAAATGCAATAAATAACAATAAATACAATGCTGAATAAATACAATAAATACAAAGATGAAACCAATGTACAGTGAAACAGGCTATACAGTAAAAATGGGGGTCTCCAGTACCAACAGTGAGTCTCTGTGGTATCACTCCAAGCAGCACAAGATAGTAACGTTGGGAATACAGTATAATGACCCAGAACCAAGTTGTTGGCTGTAGAATATACTAGTGTTGGTTAGCACAGCCCTTCCGATGTGTAGGTGTCCAGCAGGGCTAGGTGTGTCTGTACAATCTCCAAGTTGAAAACACTCACATTGCAGAAACTGGAGGCAGTTCCCAGATAAGTATTGTATACGAAGGTAAGTAAAACTGAAGTAATAATAAATTATTTTTTCTCTCTTTTTCACAGGTTATTGCATAGAATCTTGGGGTATGGATGATCATCCCACTACCCTGCTGGCCCAACAAAGCGCCAGCGATGATGAGGCTCGTTTCGGTCCACTCTTTTTCCAAGGCCAGAGATAGGTGTAACCCAATTATCTAGCAAAGAATTGCATCCACGAATGCTGTTGTCTCTCAGTCCAACATAGTGCCCATTATTGTGGCTACCAAGGTGCTGCTTGGAGTGATACCACAGAGACGCACGAGAGTCCCCCTTTTTTTTACTGTATAGCCTGTTTGATTGCACATTGGTTCCATCTTTGTATTTATTGTATTTATTCAACGTTGTATTTATTGCATTTTCATATTTATTGTATCACGTAGGTAGTAATGGACCAGTTAATGAATGCCATTGTGGCTGAAACTATTGAATTATGGTCGTTCTCTTAGGGGAATATTTGGACATCCTTTTATTGTATATGGTTTACTATTGTTAAAAGAGCACTTGAGCACTTTAATATACATGCACATGCTTAACACTGTATTTTGTACTGCCATATATCACACATGAGAGTGGAGTAATTGTTCGTATAACATTCTTTCCTCGGTGAGGTGATTCGTCTTGTATATGTCCCATTGGTTTGACTGGGGGTGCCTCTTGTTTGTTAGATCAGTTTATATTAGAGAAATAACAATGGGTTTGGGGCAATATTGAAGACTACAAGATTTATGATGGCCTAAGTTTTTCTGCACTTCATTGGCAGCATGAAGTATGTCCTCTGTTAGTAGATACATATATGCAGGAGTACAGAGGAAAATTGTAAAAAGTAGGGGCAAAATAATATGAAATGCAAGGGGTGTGGTTGGTGATATTTCTCTGCAAAACTCAAATTCCAAATAAGCACAGTGCAGTGGTAATAATGCAATCTTCCTAGACTAACAGTGTGTTCCTGAACAGACGTACAACTTCCTAAGCCCATTGTGACTTCAATGGATATAGTATGTTTAGACTGCACTGTTATGATGCTATTTTAATTCCTAAATTTGGTTATTTAATGGAACAGATCCATCCATACTTACTAATAAGGATCTGGTCCCTATACTCATATTTTTGCTAGTTATTTTAACTTAAATCATTTCTTGTCTATTGGAGGACTGATGTTACAATCAGAAATTTGCATTTCATAGGCTTCACTTTCAGTCACTTCCAGAATTTTAAGCGAGCTTGCCTTTTCAGCATTCCTTTCCTGAAGTAGAACCTGGCATTCTGTTGTTCATATTTTTTCCAACTAAAACTCAATTGTAAACTTGATTAATATTCTTTCCATACTATTCTGCTTTCTGGGCTAGTATAAAGTATGTGACTGCCTTAGGCAAAAATTAATTTTGCTGCTCCTACCTTGCATGTTTTTACAAACATAAATTGCTTCCTTCTCAATGAGTTTCTCCATTGCATCTCTTTGGATGGTCAGAGCAGTTCCTGCAACTGGGAAAATTAATAGTGTAGAACATACCTGCCTCCGAGTCCTGACCAAGGTGGTGGTGTCCCAAATATCAGGGGTTGTCTTACAGTGCAATCTTAAGCAGAGTTCCTCCCTTATGAATCCACAAAAGCCAATGAGCATAGAGGAGTACACCTCTACTAATTTTTCCTGAAAGTGTTTTTTTAGGGTAGCTCAGTAAGTCTTTAATTGTGACCCTCTTCCTAGGTAGTTGTTTGTGCAGCCTGTTGAGTTGGGCCTGTTGGGGCAAAGTTGCTTATTGACACAAACTAATGTAGTTCTGGCAGCCCTAATTACAGAGTTTGACTGAGACATTTATTATTTAAATCTGGGAGCTGTTTCAGTTTTATTTTTACATTTTGGCATGTAGCGCTGTTTCCTATGCTTATTAAATCCACTCTCTGATAATTACATGCAAGAGAGCAATTAGAACAAGATAATTTAATCATGAAGAATTTATAATTTTAACTGCTAACTATCCAGAGATGATG
This sequence comes from Eublepharis macularius, assembly GCF_028583425.1. Classification (NCBI taxonomy): domain Eukaryota; kingdom Metazoa; phylum Chordata; class Lepidosauria; order Squamata; family Eublepharidae; genus Eublepharis; species Eublepharis macularius. Next base: position 64,266,891 of record NC_072798.1, read on the forward strand.
AGGAATGATGACATCTACCTTTCTTTCTGCTGAAAATACTTGGGATACTGGAATGGTGGGGCCTATAAATGGAGATTTAAAATAAACATCTATTGGAATGTAGTTTGAGTGATAATTTATAAATTAATATCTGACAAAAGTAGCCATTTTGATTTATTTGTTCTCTAGCAAAGCTTTATATATGCTCAGCTTTGTTCAGGATACAAAGTAGTATAGGTTATGTGTTCATAAACTAGTAACCAATACAATTTATTTATTTTATTTATTTACTTCATTTATACTTCACCTTTTCCCCCAGCGGGGACCCAAAGCAGCTTATGTTATTCTCCTTTCCTCCGTTTTATCCTCATGACAACCTTGTGAGGTAGGCTAGACTGAGAGAGTATGACTGGCCCACAGTCACCCAGCAAGCTTTTTATGGCACTCTAGGGATCGGAACGTGTCCTAGTCCAGAAAAGATCCTAGTCTAGATCCTAGTCTAGAAAAGAGCAAGAGTCCAGTAGCACCTATAAGACTAACAAAATTTGTGGTAGGGTATGAGCTTTTGTGAGTCACATCTCACATCTCACGAAAGCTCATACCCTACCACAAATTTTGTTAGTCTTATAAGTGCTACTGGACTCTTGCTCTTTTCTACTGCTAGAGATTAACTAGCATGGCTACCCATCTTGATCTAGATCCTAGTCTGACACTCTAACCACTACACCACAGGCAATTACTACTTTCCAACTAAATATAGGAAACAAAATGCAGCTTATACATGTTTCCTGTTACGCATATTTGGAAGGCATAGGTTCAATGTTATCTTTGCAGCACTGAATAATGGGTGCCAGCAAACATTTGACATGAGAGACCGAAGGCAGCTGTTCTTAAACGCCCAGTCTTATGATTCTGAGACTCTGATCTATGCTAGTATGATTTTAATCACTGGGATGATGACACATCTAACACTGATTGGCTGAAGTGATGCGATGACATGGAGACTCAGAGAGCAAAGCTGTCAGAATGCTACAGTCCAGACTTGGAAAAAGTGAAGGAAAAATATCAATTTAGCTTGTTAATTCAAATATGAACTCAGAGAATGAAAGAACTTTCCTGACTCCTGCTGTAGTCTCCTGAAATTCTGTTCTGGGGGTGGGTGGTCAGGGAACCCTCACAACCACATGGGAGTAAATACAGGTCTGCAGAGGAAGGGAGAGCTGGCAAAATTGTCCACTGGAAATTTCCACTGGTAGGAAACAGCAAGTTGGTATAACCTAATTAAAGAAAAGAACCAGTCAGAAACTAGGATGAGTTCCACACAGCAATGGCACTCTGTGACTTTCTCATCGTTGCACAGACTGCCAATTCAATGCAGCAGCAGGGCTCCTTCCTGGTGGGTTACCCTACATTTTCCCTGCCTCCCTGTTTCCCATGGCAGCCATTTCTTCCCCTTACTAACAGCGAGCATTTTCAAGGTTTTTTTAAAAAAACAGTAATGGGAAATTGCTATAGTGTTACAAGTTGTCAATTACCATTTAAAAACCCCAAAAGGCCAATAGTAATGCTGGGCGGCGAGAGGGAGAGGGGTGTTGCTGCAAGGACTGGGGCAAGAGAAAATGGTGCTGGTGTGGCTGGGGCCAGGAAAGATCAGGAGTTTTCCTGTTCACCTTTGCAGCAGTCTTTCCTAAAAAAGAAGGTTTAGGAAAGATTGTGGGAAAGCAGGGGAAAAGAGAGGAGGGTGCGCTGTGGTGAAGGGGGAGGGGCTCCCTTTCCATCAGCAGCAAAGAGGGAACAAATACCCAGTGTGGAAAAGAGTTAGGAATGCTCTGGAACAGAAGATATGGGAAGGAAGTGAAAGGATAATATGTCATTGGAGGGCTGAGAATTGTAAGGTAAGATGCACTCTAGTGTCCAACAGAGCTGCTGTATCTTTTAGACCTATGTAAAAGGAAGATTGTGCTGGTTGTGTCTTCTGCATGTCCACCTTCAGAGGTGATGAGGACCACAAACAATGGGAGAGCACTGAGCTTAATATACTTATTTGAACTAAACAGCCAGTTCGTTCCCTGTAAGCTTCGTGTGCGTGTTTGTTATTAACTATTTGCAAACCAGGGTCGAATCCACATTACTCATTCTAAGTCGCATGTTCCCCACATTCCCCACGCAATCCCGAGTGCCGGTCACATTACCTCATTAAACAGACACATTTCATTCGCATTTCTCCCGAATATGTGGTCACAGGTTTTCAACGGGAGTTTCACGGTGGCCGTGAACGGGCCAATGCGCAATTTACGTGGTTTTTTTAAAAACCACCCCCCTTCCTGTCTCTCCGGCCGTTCCGAGAGTTCCTATTGGCTGATTCAACTTGCAAGTGCTCCGTAGTCTGCGAAAGACAGTTTTTGACTTCATAGCATTGGATTTATTGATTATGCTGTTTCTGAATCAAATCTGGTAGTTTGAAAAATCATTTTGGGGCGAATCCATCCTCAGAACGGACTCGCGAAACTTCCTTTTTAACTGTTTTTTAAATTTTTTTATTTTATATTACTGTAATATCGAAATTATGAAATATCAAAATAATGACACTCCAAGGAAGTGAAACTTCAGTAAAATTCAGGCACTGAACTGTCCTGCATAGGAAATACCCACGAAAGCTTCCCACATGCTTCCAAATTTCCAAAAAAGAAACGGGAGAGAGCCATCAGTAGTGCTGTCAGTGGGGGAAAGAGAGGCATCATTATCTTCAATGGTGTTTCTTTATAAGGCAAGATCGAAATAACGGAAAAGTGCGCTCAAAATTTTTTTTAAAAAATGGGCGGGAAAAAAGGTCCCGCCCAAAAAAGCGGTTTTCGAGCGGCCGTGTGACCAGAGGGACGCGCGAGAAAGACGGATTGGAAGCAGAAATGTGAACGAAGAGGAAAAAATCGCGGATTGGAGGCAAACGGAAGATATGCGATAAACATGCGGGTAATGGGTGAATGTAGATTCGACCCAGGACATAGTTTTAAAAATACCATTGGGGCATTTCCTTTAAGGGAAGAGGATACCTAAAATCAATGTTGGGGAAATTTTAGCAAGGTAACAAAGAACAAATGGATGTTCAGTTTTCAAAAACCCTTGATATTGAATAGAGCTCTGGTCATCTTCCCTTTTGACCACTGAACCTTCTTCTTTCTGGTGTTCCTTTAGATTATAATGGTGTGCCTAGAAGCAATGCAAATGTAAGAAAAATTCATCTGTTGCAAGGAATACAGACCTCTCGCTGTGGGGACCTCAAAACTTAAACTGCAGTTGGGTGACCCACTGATTCAATGCAGTTCTAATCACCTGGACCCTTTGTGATTCTCGCAGGCACTTATTAGACGGTGCCAAAATCATTAACGATGTTAAGAGATACTACCTTTCCCCATACCTACACAATGGTCAAGCGGTTGCTTTTAATTTTTTTCCAAAGGTCTTTCTAGGTAAGGCTTTCTTCACGTACAACAACTCTCAGGCAGTCCTTTAAACATGGTAAACAGGAAGAAGACTAACCCTCACCCAGCTGCAACATCTCACTGTGGAAAAACCTTGTCGTTACATTTTCCTTTTTTGAATGTGGGTATTACTTGTTTTTGCCCTGACCTGGATAGCCAAGGCAAGCCCGATCTTGGAAGCTGAACAGGGTTGGCCTTGGTTAGTAGTTGGATGGGAGACCTACAACAAAGACTACGGTTGCAGAGGGCAGGCGATGGCAAATCACCTCTGTTAGTCTCTTGCCTTGAAAACCCCACGGGGGGGGGGGTCACCATAAGTCAGCAATGACTTGATGGCACTCAGGCTGAAACTCACCTCCATCTTGGCTAAATCATTAGGGCGCTCCAGAGAAAGGATCGTTAGTGCTTGCACAAAGAGAATAAGACATTTTCATCTGTACTTTTGTCGGGGGGATGGGGAGGCATAGTCCGTACTTAGAAATATTCTTATGGAACTTATTTTGAAATAAAGCTAAATTTCTTGGGAATAAGCCCCACTGAATTTAGTGGGAGAATTTCAAACACGTGACTTTAGGATCAGAATGGTCATGTTACAGATGCAGAACAAGGGTTTTTTAAAAATAAAATAAAATAAGGAGCACTGCTATGGTTACTAGCAACACAAAAGGTGACGTGAATGTTTAAACTTGAGTCTTCATAATTAATTGCTATTGTTCTCATCTCCTCATTCCCTTCAAAATGAGTACAAGATTTCTTCCACAAGTCTCTATTCATGCCAGGGAATAATCAACATACATTGGTTTTTGAAAACTCTTCATTTTCTTTGATTTCCTTTATTTACTTTTAAAGGCATCATGCATTCTTCTTGTTTTTCTAGATAGCTTATATTATTCACTGCTAAGCTTCTGTTTCAAAGACTCATGTCTTCGCAAGTTTATCTTAATTTGTGTGCGCAACTAGAATTAGGCTCAACACTTGTAGAGGCCCATTTAGTTCAACATAAGACTATCCCGATGGGAGATTTACAGATGTGCACAGATATATATATTAATGCACGCTTCTCTTTGCTTTTGAATAGGTCTGAAAGCCCAGGCATGGTTCAGGCTGATTACATCCCAAAGATTTCAATGACATTTAAACACCAAAATAGTGTACAACACTGCAGCCTGATGTGGGCAAGGATTGTGAATATCAAGCATTTCTCTCAGTGCTGCAGTTAAATTTGTAGCTTGAGTCTGGAGAATATTAATCTTTTTACTCTGCACTGTTAGTCATATGAAACCAGGAAGAGATTTATTTCTGTACTAGCTGTGATGGATACTTAAAGGGACTCTTCTACCCAAGGCCATAGAATATGTATTACTCAGACATACAATGCATAACACATGGATGAGAGCTAAATCTAATCACTGTATGGGGGGAGCTAGTCAATGAAAACAGTTGGTTCAATATTTCTGTCAGATCATTCCGGTGATAAGGGTAAGCTGAGATAGGTCAAGATTGCTGGAGGAATTAATTCTTTAAAGGAAAGGATCAACCTCTCTCAACGTTTCCTTTGTTTAGTAGCTCAAAGCTAATCCTGGTGCATGTGTTTCTACAACTCATGGTAATGGAGCAAGTTCAGTGTACATTTCAATAGCAGAAGGAGCAGGGCATAAAACTAGGCAGTACTCAATGGTGAGAAAGCCATACTGTTAATGATGACTCTGTATGCTCTAATGATGGCTAGTTAATTTCCCTTGTTGCTGGAAGTTTTCAGGTGGTAGCATATTTTATAGCTTCTGACAGTTGGTAAAACACCAGTGGTATTCATACTGTTTATTCCTGTCAATAACGTCGTGTTACTTGGTGCATATGTTATTCCTACATATTCTGGTCTCCTCCTGCAGAAACAGTACCTTCTACATTGTTCTCCTCTCCTTGATTTTATCCTCAAAAGAACCCTGTGAGGTGGGCTAGGCTGAGCCCAAAGCCACCCTAGAAAGCTTCCATGGCAGAGTGGAAGTCTGCCACTAGTCTGCCACTCTAACTACTACATCGCAGTGGGTCTCCCACATTGCCTCTGCCTAAAATACACCAGAGAGTATCCCAGATCTGCTTCCCCACTCAAAAGAGCATCAATATACTCTCAAGAATGTAAGAGCAGCTCTGCAACCCCATCTCCTGTGGATCACAGAAGCCCCCCTGCTGGATTGCCAGTGCCCACAGAGCTGCTTCCTTTTTTGCCAGTGCACATCCACAGACAGCAAGAGTTCTACACTTCCCATCTCTCTTTGTATGCACAGTGAAAAGAGCATCGAAAAGGCAAGGCAAAGTCACTCAGTAGTAAAGAGAAATCTTTTCCAGCACAGGCAGGTTCAAAAACTCCCCTCCCTGTAAAGCACTTCTTGGTTTTCTCTCTGTTCCTCTGGTCAGCACATCCTGGCTTGACACCGCCATCACTTGGCCTTCCAGTGTTCCATGCTTGCAGCATGGAGCCCCCTTTCCCCACTGAGCAGTCATTTCCCTTTTCTCTTCTGTTTCTCTAGTCAAGCCCAAACACACACACACACATACACACATACACACACACAATTCCTCCTCCAATGTTCTGTACTTGTTCATGGCATGGAGCCTGCTTTCCATAGAAGAGCTGTCCAGACAAAACTCCCCTCCCCACTATCAAAAAGGGAAGCCATTAGTAAATTTTCTGATAACTTTGACTCTCTATCCCTTCCATATAAATTCACCTGCTCTGCAGGAAGCAGCTTACCATTTCCTCAATGAGTTTTATGTTGTGAGACCTTGACGAATGCAAGCCCTCAAAGCAGGATTCTGGAGAAGCAACATAACAATCTCCAGCATAAATTAAGTTCTTGAGTCATTTAAAAACCAAGAATTCCATCTGTGGAGAAAGGCCCATGAGTGTTTTTTTTAAAGGATGGAGAATCTTGATAATAGTGAAATCATAACTCTAGCTTCTCCTCTTCCAGTCAGGTGACTTTGCTGTCATATTTTTGCAGCTCAGAGGTTCCCATATTGCTTTTTAGAAATCCAAAGTGGGTCCTGGGCCTGGAAAGGTTAATGACCGTTGCCATACTTTTTGTTGTTGTTGCTTCTCATATGCTGGTATCATGCACAAGTGGGTATGCAGAGATGAAGACCTGGCTCAGTTTTTGGATTTGCTTCCCCACCTTTGATAGCACAAGATGCAAAGAACGCCTGTCCTAACATTGCTAGCTACAGCAATAAGCACAATAAGGAGCTAGAGGTTTTAGAGGAATTTATTCTAGCCATATGTTGTATAAAGTGAGTACTGTTTTCAGGTTGCATTTATGTTTGGTATTCTTTTTAAAGGATCTTGATTTCAACTTCATTGCCTACTAAACTAATTTATCCCTCATTAAAATGAAGACAATGGGGAAATTACTTTTGGCAGAATATGATAGGAAAACAGAAAGAGAAGGAGTTAAATATAGAATATACACCCTTGGGGAAGATTATAGTTCATCTTTAGTAGTAAAAGTCTTGGACAATTTTATAATTCTCTGCAGTCATCAGAATTTAATGTGATTCAAATGAAAATTGATGCTTTCTTTATTAATATACTGCTTTTCTCTTCTGCTCAAAAGATTGCACTGCATTTGGGGGGAAATATCATTTCTGGTATTAACTGGTGTGGTGGAATGAGCCTGAAATTCTGTTAATATGATAGGTTTTCAGCAGAATTTCAAGATTTCAGATGGACTATTATTTGCACATAATTCCATTCTTACTGTTTTCACTTTCCAAATTGTCTGGAGAGTCACTCAGTAATAATACTACTATTACTTTTGTCATAACACCGCAAACACAAATAAGAAATTAAAAAGATGTGTCCGTACAATTACTTATTAAAAGTACAATGTGAAATTTGCACCAGGTAGCCATGTACAGTATCGTGCCTCAAACTGTGAGCTGATTTCCTGGTTGCTCCCCAATGTATGGTTAAAAACAGCAAGGGAGACACAAAGGAATGCCTGACCTCCCTGCTCATCTGGCAGACTTCTGCTGGGAAAGGGTTAAGATCTGACAGTTGGAGGTACAGATGTGAAGGTGCCTGTGCACATGTGGTTCATGTGTGGTTACATCTAGATTAGATTACTGCAATGCGTTCTACATGGGGCTGCCCTTGAGACGTATTCGGAAACTTCAGTTGGTACAGATTACAGAATGCTGTGGCAAGGGTGTGAACTGGAGTGGTTTGTGCAGATCATATCACACCAGTCCTGGCCCCTCTACACTGGCTCCCAGTTTGTTCCTGGGCATAATTCAAGGTGCTGGTATTGATCTCCAAAGCCCTATATGATTTGGGACCAACTTACCTGAATGATTGCCCACTCTTATGAACCTACCTGACCACTGTCGTCATCTTCAGAGGTCCTGTTTTAGGCGCCCCTTCTCTTGAGATTAGGCCAGTGGCAACCCAGGAGAAGGCATTCTCAGCGGTGGCACCAAAACTCTGGAACTCTCTCCCCAGGGAAATTCTTCTACCCCCTTCTGTTGCCATTTTTTGCCAGCAAGTGAAGATTTTTTTGTTTGGTCTGGTGTTCCCTCAGTGATCCATCTGTGCCCAATGTTTTCATTGCTTGAAATGTGTTGATTGTTGTTTTTATGTCTTTTGTACATTTTTAGCTGTGGTTTAACTGTTTTAATGATGTGTTGTTGTTTGATTTTTTTAGAATGTAATTTTATTATGTATGTTTTCATTTGTTAGAAAGACATGATATACATTTTGTTAAATAAACAAAAACAGTCAGAGGATGTGTCATGGGCTTGGCTAGCCCAAGCAGAGTAGTCCAAGTCCAGTGCACAGTAAACACACTAGTTCAAAGCAGGGGAGAGTTCAGAATCCAAAAACCTGGTCCAGTCCAAAATCAGAGCATGAATGCAACACTAGGTGTGTCTCCAGAATCCAAAAAGCCAAGTCAAGTCCAATCTGAGGTCAGTTTCCGATAGCATCAAGTCTAGGTGTGGGCAAGGGCAGGGTACAAGGTCCATGGAAGTAGTTGCAGGCATTCAACGCATTGCTTCCATGCCTGGCAGTTCCTCCAGACTGGCCTTTATAGCCAGGCGTCGTTTGCAGCCAGCTGCTGGGTCCCACTCCTGATGCTACTCATCCTTGCTCTCCAACAGCTGGTGTTGGCTCAGAAGGCGAGCACTGCGCCGTCTCTACTGCACCTCTAACCTCTGCTTATGTCTGTGGTGCTATTCAGGTGTGGGTAAACCTGGGAGGGTGGAAGTCCCTGGCTGAGCTTCCCCAGTGGTATTGGGGCTGGAGAGTGCTGGTGGCCCTGTCTCAGCTGCTGGCTGTGAACTCTGATCAGACAGCAGCTGTGGTTCCTGATCCCTGGCTTCTGCTGAGTCAGGGCTAGGGCTGGCTACACAGAGCTCCTCTTCTCCTGAGGAGTCATGGCTGTCTACACAAGGCTCCTCTCCTCCAGAGGAGTCCTTTCTCACTAAGCCCAGACTGGACCATGACAGGGTGGATAGTTGGAAGGGGGAATCAGAGAGAAGCACTGTTAACAACAACAACAGTGCTTATATACCAGAATACTGTTGAGGAGTTGGGTCTGAGAAGAATGGTTTACCCAAGGACAATCATGGCAGCAGCAGGATTTGAATCAGAAAAGTACTGGTACATCACAAAATAACAGAGGCATTGTAAATGCCTAACTGCTAGGGTTGCCAACCTCCTGGTAGAGCCTGGAGTTACAACTGATCTCCAGACTACAGCAATACATTCCCTTGGAGAAAATGGCTGCTTTGGAGGGTGGACTGTATGGCATTATACCCTATTCAGATCCCTCCCCTTCCCAAACCCTGCCCTCCCCAAGCTCCGCCTCCAAAATCTCCAGGAATTTCCCAATATGGACTTGACATACCTACTAATAGTACAGCGCTACAACTTGTTCTGTGAGTATATAGGTATTTAGAACAGAGTGCGCAAATCCCTTCAGTAAGGTATGATCTGAAAACACGATATAATGTTACCTTTTCAATAATATAGTAACAAGCATGTGTTATTGCAAACACAGGCAAACACCCCCACTGCAGCAATTTTGAACTGAGGCAGTGTTTCGAAAACATCACTAGAGAAGACCTTCTATTGGAGTTATTCCATAAAAGTTCTCTGTGTATGGTTGCCAGTCACATTTTTGAAAGCAACAATAAAAGCTTACCAGCCTATATTGCAAATTAGGGCATTTCCTCCATATAAGGCTTAAAGTAGTCTGTGCTTCAACTGGTTTATTATGCAGAAGTAAAACCGCCATCGCCCAGAATACGCATTTCTCTTACAAATGCTTCTTTTCCACATTAACAATGATCACATGTTCCCACAAATTACACACAGTTGGCTCAAAGGGTGATTTAAGCCTTGTGTAAGAAAAGGGCCTAAATTAATCAGGAATACTTGGCTTGAAGCAGATTTTGCTTCGGTGAGATTAGTTTTCAGATTTGGCTGTGTATCTCATTGAAGAGCACTCAAAAGTAAGGATTAGCTGTCCTCATAAATGGCATTCTATTGATAAGAGCTTCCTCCTCTGGGAAACCTTGGCATAGATGATGCAGCTCTACATAATTGAGTTGTGTTCAGTCAGAGAAGTTTCTTGGGTTGATTAAAAAGTGTTAATTGTAATGGGGTGTTAACAAATGTAGCAATCAGCAAGAAGTCAATATGTTTCAGATGACGCTGAGAACAGTAGAGCTTTACTATGGACTGTTCAACTCAAAGTACGCTTGCAGGCCTCTGTATTCCAGCACAGCTATATTTCTAGCATCAATAAAAGATCCCACACTAAGCATAAGGATAATGTAGCATCACAGCCTAGAGATCTTATATATAACCTTTAAAAATCCTGTCTCTTTTGTTCTTTCAGAAGTCCTTTTGCTCTCCCTTCCCCCTTGGTTGCTGTATGGAGAACTGGAGTCCTACTTGAGAGTGTGGCCAGGACAGGGTCGCTCAGCACCTGCCTCCTTACCCACTGCATGGGAAGTTCCTAACAAAGAAATGTATCTAGTGTTAATAATAAAGAAATATTTTAGGTTGTTACCTAAATGAGAGCTGCTGTTCTCATTGAGGATCTTCCAGGGGTTCAAACCTGCCTGGAATCCAATTTGCAGCTTAAAAATTTCAGTGATCCCAAACACGAGGGCCTGCTAATTTCAGTGCAGCTGACTTTTGTGTAGGTAAGCATAGGATTGTAGCCTGAAGTGTAGTGTGTTGTTATTGGCACTATTCATTGAGGGAAATGATGCAGATGAGCAGGGTCGCAACAACAGAGATGATGTGAAGTGGTGGGTGGACATTGGGCAGGCGTCTTTCATAGGACTAAGTGGAGCACTGGAGTATGCCATGTGAATATGACAAGCAAAAACAGTGCATTAGGGTGCCTCATCTCAAATCAATGTAACATAAACTGTCTGACCTCTCTGAGGAGGATGAAAGCAAACCAATGGGCCAGTCACAGAAAATAGAGGGGCCTCTAGTAGCTCAGGGAATGATGTATGTTCTCCTGTAAGACCAAACTTATTCCATAAAAAGAAGTGTTTCCAGTAACAGTTCTGATGCGGCCTGAAAATACTTACAATTGTGGTCAAATCAATACGGAGTTCATTCTTTCCCAACCCCGCCCTGCTGAGCTGAGACATCACCCAGATCTCCTCCTAGCAGTGTGATTCCTACAGGACTTTATTTATGTGCCCTGAACACCATTTACAGGCAAAGCCATTTGGAGATTATTGCGTGTACCTTGGTCTAGGATCCCATTTAGCAAGATGGGGAAACGAACTCTGGTTAACATGCATGCTTGCTTTTGTACAATATGGTAAAAGGAGTTAATTTTTAATAGCAGTCCTTTACACAATATGGGAGGAGGGGAGGGAGCGAGGTACACACAGGAGTTCAGCAACAAGTCTAGTTTGTGCACATTTTTTATTTGACTGTGAAGTCTTAATATAGCCATGCTAGCTAACCCTTCATCTAAAGGTCCTGGAGGAGGCAGAGATTGAATTGTCAGATATCCATGATGCATTCAACTCTGGTCAATTTATTCATAAAACACCTTCTCTTCAATAAGTTTAGACCACATGCATAAATGCAATAATGCCATAGTCAAAGGTGATGGTGCATAAGCAGATCAATGCAGCCTGTGTGATAAATGGGGAAAGAATTTGGATATTCAGCCATGGCCACTACAGTGGTTACTTACAACTTCCAGATTCATGTGGTTTATGCTGTCAGTTGTGGAAATGTTCTGCAAAAAAAGAAGTAACATAATGCTTATTGTCATATATTAAACATACACATTTAAATACAAAAAGCAACAAAAGAGGGACACATTTGTATATGGTTGCCATACTGAAATCTATGGTTTTCCTAAAGCTAAATGTATAGCTGCTCTCTACAATGTTGCAAAAGGGAAGAGTAATGGAAGTATTGGCCGACTGTATTCACCTCTGCAGGAACAAAGACTCCATCAGTGAGGAAATGTCAGTTAGCAAGCAACAGATAAGAAAGGGGTAGTTTAAAAAGAAAGATAAACTTGTAAACAGATGGATAGTAACCAATGTACGGGTTAAGATAGTTTAAGTCTCAGACTGTCAAGAAACTAGTTAAAGCACGAAACCAGGAAAGGGCTCCTGCAGGTGCAAGATAATGAGCCAACAACAAAGCCAGCTATCCAGAGGGTAGTTGCATCTACTTATACAATAAAAGAAGTTTCAATAAATGTATTTTAAAAATATTTTTCAAAGTGTCAAAGTGCTAAAGTGCTCAGAACTATGTTCTAAAGTGCATCTTATATGAAAACAATCTTAATCACCATTATCCACTTCCTTTCTCATCAATTACTAATTAGTTATACAAACTCATACAACAAATAGCTCATTTAATAAATAACAATCAATAGCATTCATCCAGTAAAAACAACATCCTCATGGGGAACAATGCAATGTCCAATCATCCAATTGGTGAAGAATTACACAGTCATCCAACAGGTAAAGAGCAATCCTGTATGAAATCCTGCTACTTGTATCTTATGCCCTAAGGCATTAGTAGAAAGTATGCACAATAATGTCTGGTAATCTATATCACAGTATCTTTGGTCTTGAGGCAGAAGAATTCTTTAAGAAGATGAAGTACAAGCAGTCTGCAGAGCCTAACGGGTTTTGCCAGCATATTAATCCTCCTGTTTCACAATATAACTTTTTCAAAAGCTCATTTATCAATAAATAATACAAGCCCAACTGTGGATTCTCTCATATCACCTAGTTGGTGTGAGTTTGACAGTCAAGTGCCACATTAAATATTACAAATATAAAAATATAAAAATAAATCATTTTAAAATGTCCTGACGTTATCACATGTAAAATCCTTTGAATTTAAAAACATAAACAAAAAAAATTGGCTACAGACAGTGTTACTCCACGGTCTTGCATAAATGCTCTCTTGTATCATGGAACAGTTAACAAATCTACGTATGGTGCAGACGCCATGCAGCCTAGCCTACCTCACAGGTTTGTTATGAGGATAACATGGAGGGGAGGAGAACAATGTCAGCCGCTTTGGGTTCCCCCTGGGAAGAAAAATAGGTTAAAATGAAGGAAATAAAATAAATAAACCAATCCCGCAATTTTAAGTGTTACTGTTGCACCTGTTATATATTCTACAAAATAAACACCTTTTCTTTTGAGCATTGAGCTTTTTGAGCATTTGAGCTTAGGTTAATCCCACCCCATGCTTCCGCAGAGACTTGGCATTTTACAGAACCAAGAATATTCTGTCCCATGTAAAGACTTGCAGACATTCCTAAGGAAAAGGGAGAGCAGGCAGATGATGACCCTGGAGGTGTGGAACCAACTCAGGAACAGTTTTCCAGGGATCCTCTTTGGTATATCACAGGGACGTTCTCATCACACTTTGCACTTTTCTTCTTGATAATTTTAGTCAGTACCCCCAACAATAAGTAAAAACCTCCTTCCGTAGAGAGTCCTGTTCTCTAGCATGAAAAATAAATTTGTTCCTTAGGCTCATACATCACTGTGCTTGCTTAGAAAGATGGCTGGACTTCCCATATACACTGTGTATTTATTGCCCAGCTTCAGTGCTTCATCAAAGAGTGATCTAAACAAAAACCCTGCATACCCTGGACAATATATACAGAGAGCTCAGTGCAGCCCACTGCAGGTGTCGTGTTTGCATATGGAGAAATCACCCTGTGGCATAAAGCCCTTTCTCCCTGCACATGCACATGCCTGCTCCCTCTGCTTGGATAAGCAAGGTAAACTTACAGTCCACAACTGAGTGGGGGAGGCAGAATGGAGATATATGAGGCCCATCTAGGCCTCATTGGTCTAGCCCACTACAGGGCAATCCTAAGAAGACTGACACCTAGCAGAGCCCATTGACTTCCGCTGACTTGGAAGGGTGTAACTGCTTAGGATTTCATTGTGAGTGCCTGTGCATAGACATCATGGGGAAGACCTGTGCAAGGATACTATGCCTGTAGTAGAAAAGCCCCAAGAGAATGCAAGTGGCATCTGATTGCTCATTAGGTTGCAGCTGTCATTACTGGTCCTTTTATCTCAGTGTCCAGATTGCTTCTGTGAGCATTTAATAAGTAATTCCCATTCGTAAATTCACAGGATGTCATTAAGACTCACAATATTTATTAACGTTTAAGTTGTTATAAAGTCTCCAATCTAGATCAAATGATTCTTTCTTTAATGTATTTTTTCCTTGCATCTCTGTTCTCAACAAGATCCAGCTGGCTCCAGGTAAAAGCAGTGGTATACCTTTTTTACTTTTCCATTATTGTGCTTGTTGTTAATGGTGTAAACGAATACATATTTATTCTCTCTAGGAGATTTTGCAAGCTATTAAATATAAGAATTTGGAGAAAAATTACATCATCGCTAAATGTATAAAAAATAAGAGACTTCTTTTGCACATAGTAGTGTATGCACAAACACACATGCACACATGCACACGTGCACACAGAATGTGATCCAGTATTCCCCTGAACCCTTTCCTTCTTCTGCCATGTACCAGTCCCACAAGCTGAAGCCTCTCTTGCTGACTCCCTTCCTTTTTAGCCTTACACATGCACAGCAGCATAGTGTGGTATATACAGTGCAATCCTAAACAGAGTTACTCCAGTCTAAGCCCATTGATTTCAATGGGCTTAGACTGGAGTAACTCTGCTTAGGATTGCACTGTTAGTATCTGGGAGTCTTAGGTTTGAATGCAGATCTGCCATGAAAGCTTACTCAGGAACTTTGGGCCAGTCACATACGCTCAGCCTAGCCCACTTCACAGTGTTGTTGTGAGGATAACATTGGAGGAGAGAAGAATGTCGCAAGCTGCTTTGAGTCCCCATTGGGGAGAAAAGGGGTATAAATAAATGAAAGGTTCTGCACTGATTTTGAAAAGTAGTTTAGTTCTACCTTTGATGATTTCTCAGTAAACATTTATTGTGCAAATTATTATTCATGTGATTTACTCAGCACGATATGGTGGTTAGTGTTGAATTAGGAAGCCCAGTGGGAAACTCACTTGACCTAACCTACCTCACAGGATTGTTGTGACAATAAAAAGGGGAGAGGAGAACACTATAAGCTGCTTTGGATCCCCACTGATAAGAAAGGCAGAATATAAATGATGTAAATACAAAGGGCATGGGCTGGATTTTGCCCCATAGCCTCCAAATTAGATCAAACCATTCTCATATATACAAATCATTACCTGGAAGACTTTGAGTACAGACGCTCTTATTCTAAGCTCCATGCACAAAACTGCAGTTTAATTTTTGCCATGGCTCCTCAAAAGTTCGAGTCCACATCTTTTTCCAGTATCAGGACAATTGTGGAATATAGAAAATAAGAACTGATTAAAGAATCCCTGAGTTAGTGTAGAGTGCATTTCTTTCATGTTAGGGCAGATTTCAAGCACATGGTGCAACTGCTTGCCTGGACTTCCTCCAGCATGCAAATAGACAGAAGTTCTTGAACACATAGACGTTCTGTGTGTCCATCTGAATATAAAAGTATTTCTGAAATGAGACTGAGAAATTGTAGGTCTACTTCATGCTTGTGTTATGACTTCGTCTAGTTTGATGATTATTAATGAGGCTACAACCGAAAAACTGACAATTTTTGTTATTTGTGATGTTATCACAGTTCACTAGATGTTCAGGCTGGAATTTTTTGGTCCTTCATTGCCTTGGATTTTATCCAAGAATCTAGGAGTCAGTGTGATATGTTCCAAGTAGTGTAGCTGTTTTCAACGTATGTTCCCAACAATATTTCACAGACAACAACTCATACTTTTTGCATAAATTCCCATGCCACCTTGCAGCTACTTCATTATGGTGGGTTTTAGTCAATTTGTAAGATCTCATTGCACTCACTCATGAGATAGTCATCTGTTTCATTACATTATCTACACATGCTGTCATTTGCAGTCTTTTCAATTTTTGCTTTCATACAGTTTGTTCTTAATGCCTGTTGTGGTATGGTTAATGTCTCTCTTTTTCCAGTATCTCTTGATTAGCCATTTCTAGTTGTTAGTTTTGTTGACCTTCAGTATTCTTCATATGCTGACCATGCAGTGGTTTACTTTGCCATGCCTCCATGTAGATTTTCAACGTTTCTTTTGTACTCTTACCTTTAATGATTCCTTATCTGTAAACATCAGCCAGCATCTTCTCTTTCTTGCTCTTGATGTAATCATTCAGGATCCTTTTTTTCTTCTTCTGTTTCTTTACGTGTAACAATCCTCGCCCCTATTGCTTCTTGACAAATAAAGTTGATCTATGTCACTTCACGGATGCAGGGCATAATTGGCTGTCATGACTTTCCTTGTTTTGCAGTCTAGTGCATCCAATTCAGCTTGTGTCCAATCAACAATTTCAGTGCAGTATCATATCACTGGGATGGCCCCAGGTGTTTATAACACAAATTATATTCCCACCATTTAATTTTGACTTGAATATTTTTGACCTTATTTTGCATTCAGCACAAGTCTTCTTTTTCACTATTGTATGCTGAATATCATTAGCTTGCAAATATACCCAGGTGTTTGTAGTTTTCTTCATAGTTTCTTCTTAGTATTATTTTGTTGTTGTTGTTGTTGTTGTTGTTGTTGTTGTTGTTGTTGTTGTTGTTATCTTCATTGATACCCTGCCATTCCTCACAACTGGGACCCAAACAGCTTAGATGACTCTTCTCCATTTTATCCTCACAACAACTCTGTGAGTCAGGGTTGGCTAAGAGAGTGTAATTGGCCCAAGGCCACTCAGCAAGGTTCCATGTCAGAGTGGGGATTCAAATCTGGGAGCAGAACTACAAGTGACAAAAGGCACAGATTGGACACTTGTCAGCTTCCCTCAAGTTTTGATGGGAAATGAAGGCATCATAGTCTTGCAGCTTGGCTCTCTGACTGCTGTCCAATGGACTTTTCAACTGTCACTTTTCAACATTCCGCCAAGCTGCCTACATTTTCCATCAAAACTTGGGGGAAGCTGACAAGTGTCCAACCTGTGCCTTTTGTCACTTGTGGTTCCGCTCTTGGTCTCCCAGAGCCAAGCCTGACACTCTAGCCCCTACACCACACTAGCTTAGGAGTTATAACAAGACAGAGTTAGTAGATAGATAGAATCATAGAATCATAGAGTTGGAAGGGGCCATACAGACCATCTAGTCCAACCCCCTGCCCAGTGCAGGATCAGCCTAAACCATCTCTGACAAGTATTCATCCAGCCTCTTCTTGAAAACTGCCAGTGAGGGGGATCTCACCACCTCCCTAGGCAGCTGATTCCACTTTTGAACTACTCTGACAGTGAAAAAGTTTTTCCTAATATCCAGTCGGTACCTTTGTGCATGTAGTTTTAGCCCATTGCTTCACGTCCTACCCTCTGCTGCCAACTGGAACAGCTCCCTGCCCTCCTCCAAATGACAGCCTTTCAAATATTTAAAGAGAGCAATCATGTCCCCCCCTCAACCTCCTCTTCTCCAAACTAAACATTCCCAAGGCCCTCAGCCTTTCCTCGTAGGGCTCAGTCTCCAGACCCCTGATCATCCTCGTCGCTTTCCTCTGCACCCTCTCGATTTTGTCCACATCCTTTTTGAAGTGAGGCCTCCAGAACTGCACACAATACTCCAGGTGTGGCCTGACCAAGGCAGTATAGAGAGGGGCTATGACCTCCTGCGATTTCGATGCTATGGCCCCTTTGATACAACCCAGGATTGAATTAGCCTTTTTTGCCACCGCATCACACTGACTGCTCATATTCAGTTTACAGTCCACTCTTACCCCAAGATCCCTTTCACATATACTACTGCCCAGAAGTGTATCCCCCATCCAGTATTTGTGCTTCTCATTTTTGTGGCCCAGATGTAATACTGTGCACTTGTCTTTGTTGAATTGCATCCTATTCACAGCTGCCCACTTCTCCAAAGTATTCAGGTCTTGTTGAATTTTAATTCTATCTTCTTGGGTGTTTGCTACCCCTCCCAATTTGGTATCATCAGCAAATTTAATGAGCAGCCCTTCCACTCCTTCATCCAGATCATTGATAAAAATATTGAAAAGTACAGGGCCCAAAACCGAGCCCTGCGGCACCCCACTGGACACCTCTCTCCAATCTGATGAAACGCGGTTGACCACCAATCTTTGAGTGCGGTCCTCCAACCAGTTCCCTATCCACCAAACTGTCCTATAGTCTACTCCACAGTCTTCCAGTTTGCCCATCAGAATGTCAGGGGGGGCCTTAACAAAAGCTTTACTGAAATCCAGATAAATCACGTCAACAGAGTTCCCCCGATCCAGTAAGCTGGTCACTCGATCAAAGAAGGAAACCAGGTTGGTCTGGCAGGATCTGTTAGGAACAAAACCATGCTGACTTCCCCAGATCACTGAGCGGTCCTTCAGATGCTTACAGATTGATCCCTTTAAAATCTGTTCTAATATCTTCCCAGCAACAGAAGTCAGACTGACTGGCCTGTAGTTTCCCGGGTCATCCTTCCTCCCTTTCTTAAAGATTGGGATAACATTCGCTCTTCTCCAATCTTGTGGCACATCCCCAGTCCTCCAGTAGGCCTTGAAGATGATAGACAGGGGTTCTGCAAGTTCTCTGGAAAGTTCTTTCAGCACTCTTGGGTGCACCCCATCCGGCCCAGGGGATTTGTATTCATCCAGTGCAGCCAGATGCCTCTCCACTACCTCTCTGTCAATGTCAATTAGCCACTCAGGTGTCCTGCCACATTTTCTACTATCTCTAGATGTGCCTGAGTTCTTCAGGGAGAAAATAGAGGCAAAAAAGTCATTAAGCCTGTCTGCTTTTTCTCTGTCCTGCATTAGAGTTTCTCCATCTACTCCCAACAGTGGTCCAATTGCCTCTTTTATCTTGCGTTTGCTTCTCACGTATCTGTAGAAGTTTTTCTTATTGTAGCGAGCCCTCCTGGCCAGACCCAGCTCGTACTGAGCTTGGCCTCTCTGATGGCTGATCTGCAGTACCTAGTAACCCTCATATACTCCTCTTTAGAGGTCTGTCCTTCTCTCCATTTCCTGAACATTTCCTTTTTCTCCCTTAGCTTATTCTGGAGCTCTCTGTGCATCCACATCGGTTTCTTGGAGCCCTTACCATGTTTCCGTCTTGCTGGGATAGTGAAGGCTTGAGCTTGCAAAAGCTCGTGTTTGAGAATGGCCCACCCTTCACTCGCTCCTTTCCCTTCCAGCACACTCCCCCACGGAATGACTCTCATCAAGCCTCTGAGTTCATTGAAGTTGGCCCTACGAAAATCTAACCTACGAGTCTGGCTACGAACTTCCTTGGCTCCCCACAGCAACTGGAATTCAAGAAGGACATGGTCACTTCCCCCTAAGGTCCCCACCACCTTCATCTCATCTACCAATTCTTCCCTGTTGGTTAATATCAAGTCTAGTATGGCCAAACCCCTTGTAGCTTCCTCCACCTTTTGAAAAAGGAAGTTATCGGCCAGGCAGGTCAGGAAATTGCATGATTCATGACGCTTTGCTGAGCCTGTCTCCCAGCACACATCGGGGAAGTTGAAGTCACCCATAATGGAAAGTTGAAGTCACCCATATGGAAATATCTCTCTCCTGCCTTTGGAAAGTGATATCTTTCAGAGGAGTCAGAAACCAGTTTTGATGCAGTGTATAGTGTACAGACAGAGATGAAGAACTGACAGTTTTGCACTGGAGTTTAGCTGTCATGGAAGGAGCCTGGCAAACATTAGTAGTCCACACAGTTTTGCACTGGAGTTTAGCTGTCATGGAAGGAGCCTGGCAAACATTAGTAGTCCACACAGTTTTGCACTGGAGTTTAGCTGTCATGGAAGGCGCCTGGCAAACATTAGTAGTCCACACAGTTTTGCACTGGAGTTTAGCTGTCATGGAAGGAGCCTGGCAAACATTAGTAGTCCACACAGTTGCTGTCTGGGAATCTGATGTAGGATTAGTGGTTTGCTGCCTTCAGCAGGAGTCAATTGGCTTCCACTATGCTCTACTTGTATGTTTGTAAAGGCACCATATTTCTATAGTACACTCTTATACTATGGAAAGGAAATCCTGTAGCAGTGTCACTGGACTTCTCACTGTTAAGGGAAGTGGGAATAATTTAGCACTTCAATTTTCATGGTCTCACCCACTTTATATACTAGTCCCAGTATTGTCAGATAATACTACAGTTTTTAAAAAAGTTATTAGAAGGGTTTTTTTTGTTAATTCTTACGCTGTTGCCTTAAAGATGTACTGCTCATGTGTTAACAATTTTACTTATTTACATTATTTATAGCCCACCTTTTTCACTGAGACTCAAGGTGGATTACATAATGTGAGTCAGTACGGGTAATTTCAAAGACATTTCAATAAACAATGAAATAGGGTATATAAATGCAAATTTGCAAAGATTTAAAACACAAGAGAAATCCAATACAGAGTTGAAGAAATGCTGAAATAGAGCAATAAGCAATTCCAAGCTGTATTAAACCACATAGAAACTACCCAGTAGGATCATGCTTACAGCAACAGATAGTAGTAAAGTCTATAGTTGAGCTATCCCTTTACTTATGCATCTCTTTAAGACCACTCCCTTACACTACAGCCCTCCTCTCTGAGTAAAAATCTCTTTTGAATAATTCAGTTTTGCATCATTTTCAGAAAGCCAAAAGAGTGGGAGCTTTCCTGAGCTCTTGAGGGAGGCCACTTCATAAGGTGGGGGCCACATAGAGAATGCACATGTATGAGCAGCTGTTGGTTTTCCCCATGTGCAAGGTGGCACCTGCAGAAGTCCCTGTTCTAAGGAGCAAAGCTGCCATGGTAGACTATAGGGAGAGAGCCAGCCCTGTAGATAAAAAAGAATACAATAATATCATAACTTCTGGGTTGCATCATAACATAATATGATCCTAATAAATATTCAGATTATACCCTAAAAGAAAATGTCAAAACATTGACATTTTCTTGACACAAATTTAAATAGCTATGAACTCCATTGTTTGGACAAGTATGATACACCTTTTCCCCTAAATATAAAGCTGTATATCCTTGAAGGTGGAAGTTTGACTTACATATTTTTTCTGCATTACCACTTAAGTCACACCCTATTTAATAATACATTCAGTCAAGATGGGACTCGTGCCGTGGTGCCAAAAAATGTATGAAGCTTTAAGTCTTGCATGTGCTCCAGTTATTTAACTGAGTCATTTTTAGACACAGATGTTTGCCTGAATATAAATACGGAATATGCAGAGCCCTGATGTAATCACATTCACTCTTAACTATCTTGACAGTTTCTCGTTAATTGTTTTAAGCAAACCTTCTTTCAACCATTCAAGCACACACTCCCCTCCCTCCAACTACATTGCTATTTCCTAGAATGCTTCATCTCCCATCATAGACATGTGGTTATTATAATTCTATTCTTCATGTGACAGACTTGACCGATGTGGTCCATTTGTTCCCCCTCTGGCATATTATCTCCCCTATGTAGAATAAATTATTTCCTCTAGTCTAAGACAGTTCTATATTAGGATAAAATAGTGTGTGATATTTGCTACATTTCATTCTACAATGCATTTTTTCTCAGAACTTCTTAGTATTTCTGAATTCTGATCTTAATTATATTTGTTTCTCTATAATCAGGTTCTGTATTTCCAGAAAGTAAGACTTACTGTGCAATCCTAAGTAGAGTTACTTTAGTCTGAGCACATTTCATCATTTACATACATATTCACATTCATTTGTGTGAGTGACTTACTGGCAGAGTATTAGTATTGACTCCTCAGTTAGACAGAATCCTATTCTTTGATGTGGCTGGGTGGCAGAGAAGCAAGTGGTGCTGGCCAATTGGGCTCTCAATTGACTCAGTTAAGAGTGTTATAACTTACACCACTTCTTTCACCTCTGTTAACTGTGATTAGGGGTGGGGCAAGTTTTTGAGTCCTTGTCGTCCCACTGACCTAGCATTTCTGCTAGCGTTATGTATACACTGACAAAACACTGTATTCTGTAAACACAATGCAATTTAGTAGCAATCCTGTTCCTTCCCAGCTAGTCTAACTTAATGATAGGATTACTCTGTAAGTCTTGGATGACATTAATTGAGTCAAATGGAAGACTTGCCTCTACAAAATCACCACAATTACTTTGAAGCATCTGTCCCTTTTCTAAAACCATAGGATTCGTTTGGATCTCAGCTTGAAGCCTGCAGCAATAATTGTTACAAACTTAATTATATTGCATGCTATTAAGTATTTTACTTTTTATGTCCTCAACTAAGCAATTCATTGTTACCTTTCCAAATGGATAAATAACCCAGAAGTGAATAAAAGATTACTAAGCTAACTGTGCTGCTTGCTCATTCAAGATTTTCTTCATTGAAAGGGAATGGGAAATGCATAAAACAAAATTTGGTTCAACATATGGGCCACCCTTATATCAATATACTTAATCTGGATTCATTTTCTTGATTGGAACAAAAGGTTCTCACCATTTCCTCTAAGCAGCTATATTAGATACAATAGGTTGGATCCAAAATCAACTTCTGCTCTCAGAAGAACACTTCCTCTAGTGCAAGATGGGCAATTTTTGCTAATTGCCCCTTCCCACTGCTGACCTCCACGATACTCCATGCTGTTCCTGAGAGATCCTGATCCCCTGGAGCAGCATTTTGAAAAGTCCAGTAGGCAGCACCAAGGAGAAGGGAAATGAAAAGATCTGTCACTTGTAGCCCATTGGACCTTTCATCAAGTAGTGAGGAGGCTTAATACTAAAGTGATAAGAATGGCTATTCATTGCGATATAATGATGCTTCAATTGGGATATCAGCATACAGGCGGGAAGAAAAAAAATAAGTACATGTTTAAATAAAATCTTCTCTTTTTGAATTAATCTCAGAGAAGGTGGTGGTCTCTCAGAGTCATATTTCCATATAAGACTGATTATTTTGATCCCTTTCAAGTCATGGCACAGAACAGTTTTGGTCATCCTTGCAGATGATATATGCTGGTCTGCTGACGAGAAAGTTCATCCCTGCTAATTCTTCTGGACCTCTCAGCTGCTTTTGATATAATCAACCACAGTAGTCTTCTGAACTGCTGGAGAAGACAGGCCTAACTGTTTTGTATTAGACTGTTTGGGGAGTAGCTTTCAGAAGGTGATACTTGAAGACTGTTGGCCATTAGCCTATGGAGTCCTACAAGGTTCCACCTTGTCTTCCATGTAAACATTCCAATTGCCCAGGCCTGGTGGGGAATTCCCACCTTCAGTCTCCCACTCTTGAGAAATTGAGGAGCAGGATAAAAAAATGGCTTCCAGATTTTCTACGGTCTTTACCATAAATTTTGGAGAAAATTCCTGAGCAAGACATCACATCCTTCACAAATTCCACCCTCTCTAGATATCCTCCCTCCAAGTGCTTGGTAAATGCCTAGAGAATGTTGGGAATCCTGCTTTCATGCTATTTTACATGAAATCACTGGGAGAAAGCACCTGGGTATTTGGAGTGAGTTGTCATCAGTATGTTGACAACACTCGATGTTACCATTCATTTTCATCAGGATTCAGAGAAACGGTGGACAAGCTTAAGCAGTGTTTGGAGATGGTGAGACTAGATGAGGGTAAACAAACTGAAATTAAATTCATACAAAACGCAGTGGATTGGGGTTAATCTTAGCCAACAGTAAGTGTTTACCTGCATTAGGCAGGATTATATTTGGAGCAGGTTTGCAGTGTGGACATGCTCCTAAGATGCTTCACTGACCTTGGATGGCTAGGTGATAAGAGTCAAGAGTGCATTGTTTCTGGGAAAAGGTACATCTCAAAGGCTACAGACACGCATCGTTTGAACCAATACATGTTACATATGGCTACCTTTGAAGGAGCTTTGGATGGTTCAGCTGGCAGAGAATGTGGCCGAGGGGTGCTAACAGGCTTGTTGCAGTGAGTGTATCACTCCCATCTTGTACTAGTAACTGTGGCTGTCAGTAACCTTCTAGTCTCAATACAAAATTCTGGTGATGGTGTTTAATGTCGTAAATGGACTTGGTCCAATGTATCTGGTGGACAAAAACACCCCTTATATGTCCTGAGTGTGTGCTCGAAGGTTGGCCAAGGGAGCTCGATTGCAAGAATCTCTGATTGGAATAATCCGATGAGAGGACATTCTCAGCTAATTCTCCTGCTCTGTGAAACTTGCTCCCCTCTGCTCAATTGGTGATTTTTAATCTGAGACAATTTTAATCTGAGATGATTAAATCCTCTATAAAAATTCCAGAATATCTTTTTGGGGTAAATTTTTCCTGGTGTGTTACTGACCATTGATTATTTTATATTTTAAACATATTCTATGTCACATTCTAAAACTTTTGTATGCAAACATTAGTATTTATTTTTAAATAGAAAGGAGGGATATAAATATTCTAAATAAATAAATATCAACATATGAAATTGTGATGATATTTGCTGATGTAGTCTGGCTCGAGATCTTCAGAGCCTCAAAAATAAGTTTATGAACTGGACCTTTGTTTCGTGTGTTTCTCTGCCTTATGCCATTTGCTGAAGCATTCGTAATTTCACCCGGGACTCTGTCCTGGTCCTGGTCTGTCAGCATTGCTTGTGTCCTGACTAGTTCATGACAAGGAAAATCTGCAAAACTTTAACTGTCAGTATTAGATTTCCACAATGCAAAGTTTTGTGTTTTAATTCAAACAATTTAATGATATATTTTTTGCTAACCCATTGTATATCACTTAAAACAAATACATGGTGGGAAAGATCAAAACACTGGCATCAAGAAAGCAACAAATGTATGCCAGTTTAAGATTTTGTCGCACTTAATAAACTTAGCTTAATGAAATTCTGTGGCTGCACTGAATTATGCATCAAAGTTAATTGATTACAAAATTATTATATGGCCTCCAGCATTTTATTCCAAAAATGTACTACATATGAAATGATAACTAGTACTTCCTGTTGTATTTGGATTTGGAACATGGTATTTTTATTCCCATATGCTTGGGAAAACAGAGGGGTTGATTCTGTGTAGCTTAATATACACTCAGAAAAAACAAACTAAATAGAAATACAAGTTATTTCCCCTCAAATCTAAATATCTAAAACAGTGTTCTTTGATTGAAGTATCAATATGCTATGGGAATTGCCAGAGTTTTAAAACTTAGAGAGAACACAATCCAGTTCTTCAGTCTTCACTGCTCCAACCCGGGGGTTCCTGTGACTCACTTTCCCTTGCTCACAAATGAAAATCCGTACTTGTCAAAGAGAGGCTTGCATTTGTGACACCAAGTGGATCAACCCAAGGGGTACTCAACATGTTGGTTGTAATTGGCCATGCTCCTTTACGTGCCTGCAAAACATGTGCAGTAGTGTTTTTAAAAAGTTCTTTCCTTAAGATGCTCTGAGAAACATCACAATCTGTTTTTGGCGAATTGTCTTAATCCAACAAACGAAATCAGATGAGATGTGCCTGACTCTCAATTTGAATTTCTCTGGATCACAGCCACTTACAAGGATTAGAGGAGGGTACGAACAGAAAAAAAAATGAACATGATGTTCGTTGTTTGTTGCCATCCACGAACAGGGACTCACGAACAACCA
Source organism: Eublepharis macularius (assembly GCF_028583425.1). Taxonomy (NCBI): domain Eukaryota; kingdom Metazoa; phylum Chordata; class Lepidosauria; order Squamata; family Eublepharidae; genus Eublepharis; species Eublepharis macularius. Next base: position 64,292,505 of record NC_072798.1, read on the forward strand.
CAAACATGGCCCTGTTCACGAACATGTTCGTGGTTGGCTGTTCATGAGGGCCAGCAGGCTCTCCTCCAGCCATCATCCAAGTCAAGATCCCTACCACACCACTCCCAGAAACCTTACCTGAGTAGGTAGCAGGAAAGGTACCAATAGTAAATAGTAGCTTGGCTCCAGAGCCTGGCAGCAGCCCTGGAACTTTAAGGGGTAGATCCATATCCCACCACACACAAAGAAAATTCAAGCTCCAATGCACTCTCTCTATCAAAATGCCAACAGTAACTCTCTCCCTCTCCACTGTCTGCAAAGCCAGAGCTGGGAGCCCCCCTCCCCCTGCCTTTTTGCTCCCTTGTAACAAAGTTGGAGCTCCACACTTGAAAGGAAGACCTGCCTATGAAGCTAAATTGGCTTAGATTGGGGTTTCCAGGGCAACAGCAGGAGTTCAGACAGAGTTCAGACAATCCCTGCCTAAGTTGCCAGGGGAATTGATTGCAGGTACCAGACTGTCTGGCTTGACGAACAGCAACAAACGAGGCTTGCAACAACCACCTGTTCATTTAGAATGGGGCCTCATGAACAGCTTGTTCGTGAACAGCAGATTGTGCTGTTTGTGGCTTTTTTTTGTTCATATTGCTGTTCATGCCCATCTCTAACTAGGATATAAATACCATTGACCAGTAGAATTTTGTAAAATATGCTTAGAATTGCCTAATTAATTAGTTTAATTCAGATTCTTTGACTGAACTTGGTTTTAGAATGTGTTGTGGAAGTAAGATCTATTGAACAAAATAGAATTAACTTCTGTATAAAAATTATAGGCTCAGGCTCTAAGCCTCTCTTTTATCATTTATCTGATCCTTGTTTTCTAAATTTTGAATTGTCTTTATAAATGTAAATTCATTAATAGCAATCTGCAGTTGCTCAAAAGCTAATTTCATTTGGCACAAAATGTCTAAAATCTTAAAATAAAATGTTCTTTGGTCATTTGTTGACACATACATATATATATTGAAAAGGTTTTTTTACATTTTCTGATTTTACCATCTTTATTATTAAGACCTATGTTGTGATGTAATAAATATTTAATTCAAAGAAAATGCAGTGAACATCTGTCTGTAAGGGTTAACCCATTAGGAAAAAGGATGTCAGGTAAAGTGAAGATATGGCATAAAGCCAAGAATGATCAGTAAATGTGAGAATTAATTTCTTGGTGGTGATGCTGCTCATATTAGATACAATGCAAAGAATAAGAGATTTCTCTATTCCCACGTAGAATTCTTACACTGAATTTATAAATGAAGCAATTTCATTTTGTTTAGGACTCTAATGATTACAATGGAACATAACAATTTAATAGTATAACATCCATGTACTTTCTATCTCTGTTTAATTTAGTTAACATAGACATGCTAGAATACCATCAGCAGTATTTTCTTACTTCTTCTGTTCTTACTAGGCCAAGCTGTTCTTAAAAGCTAACAACATTTAAATATATGGTATATATTTATCCTACATATGTTACTTGGAAACAAGTGCTGATGAAATCAGTAGGACTTCCTTCTGGCAAAAGGTTAGGATTGTGTAGATAAACTGTGATCTTCACTTACTTGGAAATAGGTTCTAATGGCTTCCATTAGCCCTATTGCAGTGACCTTCAGAAAATGGCAAGTACATCTAATTTCAAGTCCCACAGGTTCTGCAAGTATGCGGGCACTCTTATGGAGATCAAAAAACCTATAATTCTAAAACATTGTAATGAAACCTCCTTCAATTCTTCTTTATATCTATTACAATGTAGAATAAGGAATCACTACTTCCCTGAAGAAATTATTTGAAGTTCAAAGCAACTGCCCAAGCTATTGTTTACGTTTGCTTTTAAAGTATCATTAGAGATTTATATATATAATATATATCAGAATCCATGCATATATGTACTACATATATACATTCAAATTTCATACTAATTAATTTTGTAACCTACAATATAGTTCTTGGTATATAAGATTAATATGGTGCTTTCACTTGACATTTAGACTGCATCACACTGAAAGGACAGGTTAGTAAACCACTAACTCTACCTGATTCTCCAATCTACCACTCCATTTGTGGTATTAAGCTTCAAAATAATAAATATTGAGCAAACAACAGAAGACCAAGTAAAATCAATAAAATTAAAGTCTAGTATTAATCTAACACTTTCCCTATGTGCTCCAATCACACTATCTATAATCCATAAAACAGCCTGCAGTTGTTGTTACCAGCATGTTAAAGATGCAGCAAATAGGGCAGATAATAACTCATAGCTCGTGCTCTTAACTGTTATATCTACAAGCAGAATAAATCTAAATATATATTAAATTTAATTTTATTGTTTTTGGTTTTCCTGATTAAAAGTTAAATGATTTTGTTACTACAACATGAATATTGAAGGCATTGGTTTGTCTCTCATTTGTGGCATTCCTATATTGAATTTTTTAAGCACCCTTATCATTCTCTTCCCTATTTCTGTTAATAATCTAATTAGAGCTATAATTCAGCCTCTGCACACAACAAGAAGCAAATAGTTCGGACTGCACATTTTCTCATAATATGATGTTTTCATTAAGTGGGTTATTCTGCATATTGTTAAATGATTTAAATTATTAATTTCCTATAACAGAAGAACCGTTACAGTGACAAGTTGGGTTATTTTATTTTAATTATGTATCAAAGCCAGAGTTTTCAATATGTGCATCTGAAAAAAGACTATGGGGCTAACAGGCTGATCATATTTGCTGTTATGCTAAGGGCCAAACTATGTTAATCAGGAGATCCTGATTATAGATCTTCCATGCTATCAGTGGAATCCTAAACAGAGTTACTCCATTCTAAGCCCATCAAAATCAGGGGGCTTAGACTGAAGTAACTCTGCTTAGAATTTCAAAATTCGATGTGTAGTTTGGCCCCAAAGGCAGAATGGTCAGCATAAAGAAAGGGTCTTGGTACCAAGAAGAATCTTATAGTTATTAGTCAGCAGCTTTTTAGAATCAAAGAGCCAAACTACATCAATATTCAGAACAAGAGATCAACAAATGCCAGTATAAGAAAGCCCATTGCATAACGACAACAAGTCGTGGTTCAACTTAATATTACTCACATTGATCAATCAGCAATAAAGTTTCTGCTGCCCAAACACTGGTTGTTACAAGTCCTTTATTAGGAAGGGACACACAAGACATCTAACAATAAGTAACAAAAATTTGCAGAAGCACCCTGTACAATTGCTTAAATCTGAGAGCCAGTTTGGTGTAATGGTTAAGAGCGCAGGACTCTAATCTGGAGAACTGGGTTTGATTCCTCACTCCTCCACTTGAAGCCAGCTGGGTGACCTTGGGTCAGTCATAACTTCTAGCTCTCTCAGCCCTACTTACCTCACAGGGTGTTTTGTTGTGGGGATAATAATGACATACTTTGTAAACCGCTCTGAGTGGGTGTTAAGTCATCCTGAAGGGCGGTATATAAATCTAATGTTAACAACAACAACAACATTCGATTTATATACTGCCCTTCAGGACAACTTAATGCCCACTCAGAGCGGTTTACAAAGTATGCCATTATTATCCCCACAACAAAACACCCTGTGAGGTGGGTGGGACTGAGAGAGCTCCAGAGAACTGTGACTAGCCCAAGGTCACCCAGCTGGCTTCAAGTGGAGGAGTGGGGAATCAAACCCAGCTCTCCAGATTAGAGTCCCGTGCTCTTAACCACTACACCAAACTGGCTCTCAGTTAATAATAACTGGCTGCTGCTGCTGCTGTTGTTGTTGTTGAATGAGATTCATGCTTGGATAACTTGTAACTATTTGCCTCTGTCCCTTTCAGTAAAGCATTTCTAAGAAAACCTTTAGTCCCATAAAAATGTTGGTTTTGATTCTCTTAACATGCTGATTATTCTAGCATCCTACCCATCCCAAGGAAAGTCTTAGAGATTCTGGGGCACTAGGCAAAAGTCAAGGATATGGATCCAGGCATGTCGACAAAAACCACCTGAAGGGCTCATGTTCTGCTGCACAGGGATTTCCCAGGTACATGTACTGTGAGCACACTGTGGCAGGAAGAGCATGCTCATGGCATGCATGAGTGCATTTTTTCTTCAGCACTCCTGGACAATGGCATTGGCATTGAGTGAACTGATACTCATAGGGATCGAATCACAAAATGTTTGCTTTGTGGTGGGAAGGGGAGCCGCAGATGGCACATTGCCATCAGCTGTGGCATCACTATTGCCATCCCTTTCTGTGCATTTTTATGCACAATGCAAGGAAAGGCTGACAACATCCATGTGTGCGCGCACATATAGATGTGAGGAGGGAGGGGTCTCCTTCAGCCTCTGAGCCCCTGGCTGCCACAAAGGCTCATGTTATGCAAATTAGGGTAAAAATTGGAAAGAAAAAGCCATTATTAAAGGAGAGCCACAATGAGGAGGTCTCATGCATTTGGTTCATGCCCATTCAGTGGCCTTCTGCTGCAGCTGCTGTCCTTCACTTAGGTGCCGTGGTGCCAGTGCACTCTCTTTTGGGTTTTTCTGATTAGGACTGTTAACCCAGTGTTAAATGACACAAAGATAGCAGGTGTGTGCATTGCACACTCACCCACATGTGCACACCCAATACCTTCCAGATCAGTATTCCATGTGGAAGGACCAATTTGGTCAGATTTTTTAATTTTTGAGCACACCAATGGGACTTTCTCAATCAGTACAGCCTGTCATTTTGTCGTTTTTGTTTTCATTCAACTCTGGGTTAACGGTTTTAGTCGGAAAGGGAAACTGGCAGCCAGCAACCTGTCTAATCTTCCACTTTTAGTAGGGAAAAGAGAGGGCAATCCTCCTTCTACTTCTCTTCCCATGAAGGAAAAACCAAATGTAGCACTCCCTTTTTGTGTGCTTTTTTATATACAATCAGGCCTTTTTTTCAGCAGGAACGTGGTGGAATGGAGTTCCAGAACCTCTTGAAAATGGTCACATGGCTGGTGGCTCCGCCCCCTGATCTCCAGACAGAGGGGAGTTTCGATTGCCCTCTGCGCTGCCAAGCAGTGCAGAGGGCAATCTAAACTCCCCTCTGTCTGGAGATCAGGGAGCGGGGCCACCAGCCATGTGACCATTTTCTCCTAGGGCAACCCACTGAGTTCCACCACCTCTTTTCCCAGAAAAAAAGCCCTGCATACAATGCAAGGACAGGCAGGAGGCATATCCAAACAAGGATTCCTGGGATGCTGCAAAGCAGACTAGGGTGAGGAGGATTTGCTCCTCTTTGTGGGAACAAAACTATAATTCGATGTGTTACTAAAACAGGATTTTTTCAAAATAATTTTTTGCTGCTGGTTGATAATGCATCTCTCTCTCTCTCTCTCTCTCTCTCTCTCTCTCTCTCGCTCGCTCGCTCGCTTGCTCGCTTGTGTGCCATGCCAGTACTTCTTTGCCAGTAAGTTTCCTGCCATTGTGTGCTCCCGTCAACACTTGCCTTCTTTGGGTTCCATTACGGTTTGTATTTGGATCGATGGTTTTTGGACAATGTGGATTTTCATTAAGCGTGAATAGAGCCTTGTTTCCCGAATTCCTCACCATGAAAAGATCAGTGTATGCATGTAAAGCTGCCCAACACTCACCTTGACATGTGCCTTCCCCAAACAGTCTTCAGTGTCCATATACACAGAACCTTGTTGTTGAGTGCTCTTAAATTTGATGGTCAATAGTTTAGAGGGAAAAATGAGTTTGGTGCAATTTTGGTGACACATGCAAAAACAACTTCCCCAGAGCCTCATTTCCCCAGCTCCCCCCTGAAAAAACAGCATGCAGTTGTGCATGTGTAGCCAACTCTTGCCTTGTGTGATGCAATGAGCTCACGAAAAAAATGGATCAGTTCTGAGTTGGCAAGGAACAAACCAATAATGGAATGGAATTATTCCAGAATCCCTAGAACCAAATCTGAAAATCTTGGTTCACACCCTTAAAAACCATAGTTAAATTGAACAATGCAGAATATCAGGTTATTCTTTGGAATGCATTTTTTAATTCTTCCATATACTTGGTAAAATCTTGTATCTCTTCTCTTTAATTTTATTCCACAGTATTTAACTTTCTGAAATATGATACAATGGAAAGCCATTTTAAAATAACCAATTTACACTGAAACATGGTCCATAATTCGGATTGGTTCCCATGCACAATCTAAGAGTTAACTGAAAAGGAAGCTATTTCCAAGTGTTATATTGTTGATACGTCAAAAAATTCTGGATATAATAAGCTGAACTTTTATGCCTGATGAAAGACATTTATTTTACTGTTATTCAGAATTAGGGAATTCAAGGTAATCAAACAACAAAGAATTTATCTGAATTCCTGTTTGTAATTTTGTTGCGGAGGGAAAAAATCCTTATTGTGAAAACAATTTATCTTCCTTTCTGTTTATATGTTGATTGTTCAGCACTGGAAACATTTTAAAACCCCTTATTATAGGGAAATAGGTGGACAAACTTTGAGAAACTTTTCTGGATATGCTCTCACAGTAAATGATGAGTTGTGCAGGGTTGGTGACCATTAATCGCATATTAGAATAATATACCATCTTGCTATGTTCAACCATGCATTTATGAAGAATATACACTTAGTAGCGATACAGTAAATTGACTCTGGTCACATGATGAAGCAATCACATGATTATTATGCACAAAGTAAAATCAATTTGTATCTCCTTAATTAGTACCTTTTCACCTAGATTCAGTAATGTGGCATGTCCATAATTGTTGTGTACTAGGATTTGTCAAATTAACACCAGTTATTATTTGTTAACAGCCCACAAAATCTTATGCTTCAGTAAATGTTAGTCTATTACAGATGGGCACGAACAGAAAAAACCCGAACATGATGTTCGTTGTTCGTTGCCATCCACAAACAGGGACTCACGAACAAGACCCTGTTCACAAACATGTTCGTGGTTGGCTGTTCGTAGGGGCCAGCAGGCTCTCTTCCAACCATCATCCAAGTTTGGTCAAGATCCCTACTGCACCACTCCCAGAAACCTGAACTGAGCATGCACCAGGAAAGGTACCAATAATAAATAATAGCTTGGCCCCAGAGCCTGGCAGCACCCCTGGAACTTGAAGGGGTAGATCCCTACCGCACCACTCCCAGACACCCTACCTGAGCAGGCAGCAGGAAAGGTACCAATAGTAAATAATAGCTTGGCCCAGAGCCCAGCAGCAGCCCTGGAACCTGAAGGGGTAGATCCCTATCCCACCATACACAAAGAAAATTCAAGCTCCAATGCACTCTCCCTGTCTCTCTATCAAAATGCCAACAGCAGCTGTCTCTCCCTCTCCACTATCTGCAAACTAAGCCAGAGCTGGGAGCCCCCCTCCCCCCTGCTCTTTGCTCCCTTGTTGTAACAAATTTGGAGCTCCACACTTGAAAGGAAGACCTGCCTATCATGCTAAATTGGGCTTAGATTGGGGTTTCCAGGGCAACAGCAGGAGTTCAGACAATCCCTGCCTATGTTGCCAAGGGAATTGATTGCAGGTGCCAGACTGTCTGGCTTGACAAACAGTGAGAGGCTTGCAACGACCACCTGTTCATTTAGAATGGGACCTCACGAACAGCTTGTTCGGGAACAGCAGATTGGGCTGTTTGTTGGCTTTTCTTGGTTCGTATTGCTGTTCGTTCCCATCTCTAGTTACCTCTTTTTTACATTAATTAATGTAATTTCAAGTTATTGGCTTCAGCAATGAAACTGTAACAGAGACTTACCATATGCATAAGGAAAAGCAGTTCATTGATTTTAAGATTCCAACTCCCCCCACCCCAAGAAATTACAGACTGCCAAATTACCAACATCAGGTGTTTGGCATTCAAGATGCACATTTATGAAAAAGTTTGCTCATGTTTAAAAGTTATTACCATCATTTTTTATAGGTCTGGAGTTAATTCAAAAGAACAGCTGGGATTTTATAGGTCTTGTGGGACCCTGAAATGTCCTGAACAGAATCCTAGGGTTTTTTGTATGGATGGATGTATAGAGCTATTACTCAGATTCAACAAGATGGCTACTGGGTACTCAAAAGACAAAGATACTAACGTTGTCTCTGGGTACAGCAATTATTGCTTAATTGCATATCATATCTGACAATGATGGATAAAGAGCTGGGTGAATGGGTGGAAAGGAGGGCAACAGCCCTCTTGGTATTCTTGTCCTGAGATAAATGATACACAGCTAAAGCCAGCTATAAGCCACAGCAAAACAATGCTCTGCAGCACCATGATATTTGTACATAAATATTAACAATGTGCAAATAATGGTCAGCGGGGGAAACATCTTTTAATAGGCACTTTCCTTCAACACCCAAAGTATCTATATATGCCACTAGGTTTTTTTCATTCATTAATAATTCTGTAATAACAGCAACTTTGTTTCAAGGTAAAGTGTCTGTTAGATGAAACCCTACTGCAAGAGAAGTATTTTGGACAGGAAAAGTGTCACACCAAGCTGGATCTAACATCATTATTGTGGGGCAGATGAGAAGATTGCGTGTGTAAACTGCTGTTAAGTTGCAGCTGATTTATGGTGACTCCATAGTGCTTTCAAGGTAAGAGATATTCTGAGGTGGTTTGCCATTGCCTGCCTCAGTATAGCTTCCTTGGTGGTTTCCCACCACAGTACTAACCAGTGCCACCACGTGCTCCCTTAGACATGTGTGGACTCTCTAACTTGAGTTTGGGACACACACCCAGAACCACAACCAACTGGGGGGGAATTAAGATCAGTGTGAGGGGGAACCCTCTTCCCTCTTTCACAGCCCAACTAGTTTGGAAAACTGATACACTTGCCAATTGGGGGGAGCAGAAGATATGATTTAGGTATCTTCTACCCGGATAGTGGGCAAGTAAGCTCAAAGTGCCTCTAATAGGCTACCAGTCACCATGAATGACCAAATCTTTTCTAAAGCAAGTATTATAATTTATTGAGGGAAATACAGGCATACAGGAATGGAAAATGTACTCAAGCACAAGAACAGGGCAATTGTTGTGTTCAGAGGGGCGTGCATATGAGGAGTTACATGAGAGGAGAGAAAGCAGCAAGTACCAAGAGAAAGTACTAAGCCTCTGGCTGAGAAGGAATTCTGCACCTGGGAATGACCACAAGGAAAAGTGAGGGGGTGAGGAGAGTTTACAGACTGAACAGGAGTGAACAGAGTGAGGAGTGAACAGCACACACAGCAGTGAACAGAGAAGGAGTTTAAACAGAGAATGAGTCTACCTTCTCAGTATGCTGTGCAGGGTAGAGTACGTTGTCGTGCTTTGATGGTCCAGAGACTGAGAGAGGAGGACCTCAGGCAGGGTTTCTGAAGGTCCCAAGGAAAATGTTGACTGGTTCCAGAAGAGAAGAGTTACCCAGAAAGGTAACAAAAAGCATTTCAAGGTAGGGACAGTGGACAAAAAGGGCTGACCGGGTGGAGGCTTCGCCTACATTTGCGGCAGGTTGGTAAGGAAACATTTAGTACACGTGATCAAGTCCATCTGGTTGCTTGATAGAAATCAGATTTTATGCTCAGGATGACTTGTCCTTGCAGATGAAATAACATTGATCTAGGTGGTTGCAAGCACCTGTGGTGATTGGAAGACTTACTTGTGTCCCATCAGTGAACCAGTCTCCTCCTGCCCCAAGTTCTGGCCATTTGTTAGCATAACCTAAGGAGGGCCTTAGCCTTACCTTCTCCAAAGTACAGCACTGCTAGCTCCTAAAATGGTTGCCAAAACAAATTTAGCCAAGATGGATTCAGAGCCGACAGCACACATCTGTGAAAGGGGTCCAGAGTTAACACCAGAGCTGCCCCAGGGCTGCTTAACTTCTGAGATTTGACAAGATCAGGTTTGCCTGGGCTATCCAGGTCGGTATGATGAAAAGATTATGTAAAAACCAGAACTTCTGTGTTTGGTGGGACTCACTGGTACTACTGAGTACCAGCACCTTTGGAGGGGATTTGTGGAAATCAATGAAACCTTGTAAATGAATACTACCAATACTGTTCTGGCATTTTTGAAAAACAAAAAAGCAGTGGTAAAACCCAGACATGTTATTGTTTCTGTAAGGCTTTGTTTTTATGACTGAGGTATGCATCCAAGATTTTTCACTGTATTTTTTTTCAAAGTATTTGTAAAAAATGCACTCTTCCAGGGTATCTAGATGCTTGTATCTCCATCTTGACATTTAACAACAAAAAATAGTAGACTGTGCCTCTAGACATATTGTGACTAATTTTTAGTGTACAAATGAGAAGGGGGGACATTAAAAACCATGACCCTTCATTTGACAGCATATGTGTTTATATATATATATATGTATGTTTTTTGTATTTACATACCCTTTCTGCAAAAGGCCAAAATATGCAGGAAGGCAATTTGGGAAAAGAGCAAGTCTGACCTGAGGCCCTGAGATCCTGCTGCCTGTCTATAGATTATCTTCCAGGGTTTGCACAGTGGGAAAACTCTGATCCAACTAGACAGCAGCAGCTCTATTAAAACGAGATCCCATGTATAACTTCCTTGGAAGTTCTCAAAGAGGCCTCGATGCTGCTTACTTCTGGGCATGCATAGAGAGATCATCAGCTGCAGTTTCTTGGGAGGCAGAGGTCTGAATTCACACATACCACTTAACATGCCATTTCAGCCTTTCTCCTCTGGCTGGGAAGCACATGTCAAAAAGGCGTTTTAAATACGTTTTTATCCTGTTTCTGAATCGATCTGCTGGCTTTGCAAGGAAAGTTGATTTACAACCGCCTTTCAACCTTCTTGCGCTTTACAACACGCTGGTGATTTCAGCCGAAGTTACAGTGAAACCAGCAGTAAGATTGATGGTTACCATCAACGTGGACCTCTCAAGAACCGTGTCCCAGCGGGATGGGAGTTGAGAGCGGGGCTTAGCTCTTGGGGTGCACACCGACAGCTCGGAAGCTGGGCAAGGCGCGCGGGTTCAGCGCCCAGCGGGGCGTGAGGGCCAGTGGCGCCGAGCCCCGCGTTGCTCTTCAGGCAGGGCCCCCCGGCCGCCCGCCTGCCCCCCCCTTCCCCGCCTTGGGGGCTCCAGGGAAAGGAGCCCAGCGCGGCGCCGCTGGCCCGCTCCCTCGCCTCCCCGCTCTCCATTGTGCAGCAGCTACTTCAGCACTCCCACCTGCTGGTGGTGGTGGCGGCGGCGGCTGTGAGGCGCAGCAACCGACGCCCCCCCCCCCGGCGCTCTATTCACCTCTCTCCGCACGCGGATGTCCCCGGCTGAACCGGGGAGCGCCCCCTCCTCCCTCCGGACCGCGCGGGGCCGCCACCTTGCCCGTCCCTTCCCCGAACTAAGGCGGCCCTTCGAGTATAAAGCGGCGGCAGCGGCGGCAGCGAGCGACACCAGCGCCGCCCCCGGAGCCGCCCCCGCCCCAGCCTCCTTCTCGCCGCGGCTGCCCTGAGGAGCCGCCACTGCCTTTCCCCAGGCGAGCGCGCGGCTTGGGGAATAGGAGGTGCCGCCGCCGCTTTGGACTGCAATGTGCCTCTCGCTGCTGTTCCTCTTGCCGCAGCAGCCGCAGCCCTGAAGGAGCCATGCCGGGCTGGAAGAAGAACATCCCCGTCTGCCTGCAAGCCGAGCAGGAACGAGGTGAGCGAGCGAGCGAGCGCCGGAGGCACCGCGCGCGGGGGTTTGGGTGGCGGCGGCAGCGGCGCCTCAGGAAAGGGCTGAGACCCCCCCCCCCGCCGCCACCCCCGCGCCCGTCCCCCTCCCCTCGCGAGGGCCCCGAGCCCTCCTCCGGCGCCTCGAGGCGGGCGCGCGGGCGGGGGCCCGGCCAGGGGGAGGGTCTGCCGTGAAGAGGCACCTGGGGCGAGCGGGGGAGGGGTGGCACGTCCTCCCGCCGCAAGTTAACTTTTCTTTGCCTGGGCGCCTCGCTGGCTTGGCTTCCCGTTGGGGCGGGGTGGGCGGCTCCCCTCCCCTCCCCTCTCCCTTCCGGGGCCTGGTCTGTGTTTGTGTTGCCGGTCGCCTCGGGATACAACGAGGTTCGACGAAGTGGAATTCCCTGCTCGGTTTCAGGGGGAAGGGGCGGGGGGGGGGGCTGGCTGTGGCTCGTCCTGATCGGGGCGGAAAGTCGCTTCGCAGAGTCGTTCTGGGCCAAGGGAAAGTGTGTTCGGAGGAGGAAGAGGGCAGCTGGAGGCGGCGGCGGCGGCCCCTTGGGCGATGGGGTTGCCGTTACGCGAGCTGATATTGAAGCAACCAGGCGCAATAGTTTGCCCGGCATCGTGTCAGGGCGGATGACCCAGAGGGCGTGCAGTGTTCTCCCTCTGCTGTGGCAGGCATGGCATCCTAAACATCTGGCTTGTTAATAAGATGGCACCCAACTATGGACTCCTGGGAAGAGCTGTCCCTTAGCTAAGCTTGCTGGGTCTTCTGCATTTCTGGAGAAGTAAACCAAGTAAATAATTGTAGATCTCGCAGACAATTGTATCTTTAGGTATCTTTATGAAAGATACCTAAATCCTAGGTTTTGGAAGTTTCACCAGACAGTCTGGGTGGAATCATACATTCTTTTTTTTAAATGGATGGTCCGTGTGTGTGGAGCTTCAGGTGTAGGACCTGGGATTTTCTGAAATTAGGGATCGTTTTGTTGCTTGATTTTTGAGAATGAACATTTAGCACCTCCTTCCTTGTATTGCACAAAGCAGTTGTTGTCAAGCCGTCTTCCTGAACTTTGCTTGGTGCTCAGGAAGGTTCATTGGGCCCTTTGAGGAAGTTTGAAGGGTTTTATTCTATGATTGCTATTTACTGTTGCACCTTGTATTTTGTTCATCTTAAAAGGGAACAAAACCCACTGAACATTGTCAGAAATGGCACTTGACACACACTTTTTTCTTCCAAAGCCTTGACAAGGCAACCGTTAATCTGTATTGACGACCGAAAGGTTTCTGGATTCTTAAGTTTATCACAACTGCTACTAGTAAGGAGAGTTTGGAAGTGCCTGGAAACAGTCATCACTGCAAACTCATCCTCAAGAGATCAGAACGATAAACAACTTTGAACTGAAAAAAAAATGCTCCCATATATGTTGAAATACATTTGTAATTTTAGTGACATAGGGGTGGGGACGAAGGAGAAAACTTTCAAATCCCATTTATAAGAACAGCTTTCAATAAGCAAATGGGATTGACATTGGGTAGCAACAAAAGAAGGTTTGTATGTCACTGTGGGGTTTGAGTTTCCATCAAATCCTGTTACAACACATTGGACCTGATGCTTTGTGGTCTCATTTCAAAATCAACAAAGCTTTGGATGCATTGTGAATTCAGATTACAGCTGTGTCATAAATATAGAAGCCAAATTTGACGGTCATTGGATTTACTTTATTACGGTACAGTGTGTGTGTTTATGTGTGTGTCTGTTTGAGGCTAAACTCTCTTATTTAGGTTATGATATGCCCAGGTTTTTAATACACGACAGGCTAAAATGGAATGTACAGTTGCACACATTCCTCTAGATAGAAAGGATGATCTAGGTAGAAGCACTTGGGTATAAATGTTCTCCTTGATTTTTAAAAAGTTTTTAAAAGGTTTTTTAAAGGTTAATTGAAATGTAAGCTGCAGATATTTCACATGAATCCTCTCTCTTATTAGCGTAGCATAATAAACCATATCTAAAAGCAACATGCCCATTTCTGACTTGAATACACCACATTATGGGGAAAATGTGGATAGATGGCTGTATTGTCACAAATTGAGGTAACTCACTATTAGAATGCAAGAAAGATTCAAAATGATCAAATCACTGTATAGCAGAGACAGTGAAATCAGAAAATCATTTTTGTATGTAAAACTCAGAGCCAGGAATTGATATTGTGCTTTCTGCTTTATCTTCTCTCTCTCTGTCTCTTTGGTATGCCATGCAACAATTGCCTTTGGATGTCTTTTCTTTGATGTTTTCTGCACCAGTAGAGATGCTGCTTTGTAAACAGTTCTCAGGCTTGTTTATTTAATATGCATTTTCTCTTAGATTTAGTTTCATAACAGAGTTCAACAGAACTCGTTTTTATAAATTATTATAACATTTTATTTTGTGCAAATAAAAAGCATTTCACATTTCTAAGGTAGAGTTCATTTTATATAGTTCAAGCTTAGCTAATCAATTTAGCAAAATTTCAGTGCTTCTTCAAATTCAATTATCTCTCTTCCCCTTTGCATGTAAAGAAAATATGAAGTGATCAAAATAAATAATAGGTATTGAACTAGGATATGAAGAGGAGTCCAGATAAATCTTTTAAACTAACCAGAAAAACGGCTAGTGTTATAATGAAATGAAGAGGCATCTTTAGTGTTTAATATGGTGTTGACTTGGAAGGAAAGTGCAAATACAGTTAAATTCTGATTCAAAGCCAATTTGCTTACATCTCCCTCTGCTGTTAGTAGATAATATTTCCATTTTGAAGTTCATTTATAGAAATCAGGGCAACATAATTTTTTTCTGTTATTGCAGTCATCTTTACTTCCAAAAAATCACTTTCCTATGTAAAAATGCATTAATATTTATTTTATGAACTGTGTGTATATTTATAAATACATATACTGCAGTGCTGTAGAAAGTCTGGCATTTAAAGTATGGTATTTTTCGACGTACATGTCTGAAAGAGGTGAGGGGGGGGGAGATTGTTGCCACATCCTCTTCAATATAACAAGCTCAATCATCTTTAGATTAAGGTGACCAAATTGCATTTTTATTCAAAAGATTCTAGAAAGAACACTACATAATTCAACAACCACTCTGAATTCCATAGCATTTCTTCCTCAGTCACTTCTTCCCATCATCTACAACTGCATTCACTTTTTTAAAAAAGCATATAGTTTTACACATTTTAACTGTCAGTGCAGTCCCATGGAGATTTTAGTCCAGCCTAACTTCATGGATTTCAGTGGATTTAGATGGAAGTAACTATGCATCAAACTGATCAATCATTTTACAAAACAGAAAATGGAATATTTTCTATGATAAGCAGAGTAAAGTAGATCAGCTCAGCAAAGGCAAATCTGATTAGCTCAACACCAGAAATGTTTCCTGATCACTATAATTCCAGTGCCATACATAATTTCTCTACCTACCCATCATGGTATTCCATATCACCTGTCCTTTTACAGTGCCATTCAAATCAGGGTAACACCTTTCTAAGCCTATTCACTTTAACAGACTGTGTAACTGTGTGTCAGACGGCACTGGCAATCCTCTAATTTGCTCATTTTTCAATACATAGTTCATAACTATTGTCGAAGGCTTTCACGGCCGGAGAACGATGGTTGTTGGGGGTTTTCCGGGCTGTATTGCCGTGGTCTTGGCATTGTAGTTCCTGACGTTTCGCCAGCAGCTGTGGCTGGCATCTTCAGAGGTGTAGCACCAAAAGACAGAGATCTCTCAGTGTCACA
The DNA here is from genome assembly GCF_028583425.1 of Eublepharis macularius. Classification (NCBI taxonomy): domain Eukaryota; kingdom Metazoa; phylum Chordata; class Lepidosauria; order Squamata; family Eublepharidae; genus Eublepharis; species Eublepharis macularius. The sequence goes on from NC_072798.1 coordinate 64,307,952, forward strand.
GTGTGGAAAGATCTTTTCCACACTGTGACACTGAGAGATCTCTGTCTTTTGGTGCTACACCTCTGAAGATGCCAGCCACAGCTGCTGGCGAAACGTCAGGAACTACAATGCCAAGACCACGGCAATACAGCCCGGAAAACCCCCAACAACCATAGTTCATAACTGTTTCCCCCTCTTTCCATCTACCTTTAGCTCTTGTCCATCTCCTTCATTTCCCATTTGCTTTCTCTTTACTATAGTTAAGATTACCACAAGCGGACTTTGTATTTTTAAAATAAATCTGAATTGAGGTCTCTTGATAATGAGATTGTAATGTAGCCATTAAAGTAAACGCTGTCACTTTAGCAATGGTATATAAAAGCCCACGAATGTAATATGATGGATCATTAAAATTCAGGGCAAATTTTCCTTCAGATTTTCTGCCTAAACCCCTAATCCAAATCCATTTAATAAAAACACTTTTGAGGTGACATGTGAAAGACAGAAAAAGGAAAGAAAGTATTTTCTAATTTGATACTCTTCACTATTCTTTCCAATCAAGTTAAATGAAATCGTTTTATGGGTCTCCTATGTCAGCTTTACAATTGACAGGAGTGTAGCAAACAAAGACTGTTGTCTGTTTATGGATTGGAATTGAGGCAGTGTTATAACGCAAAACCACCTTTCAGGCTTCATGTCTGGACCACTATTTTTAAAACTTTAATTTACTTTTATCTTTCTACAATTATAAGTTCACTTTTTTATTTAACAGGTGCTATCACTAATAATAAGCCATGTGTAGCCAGATACTAGGTAGAGTTAGGTATTTTTATTATTTCAGCTTCCTAGCTGATACAATTCTGAGAGTTATAGTTGTTACCGCTCCCCCAAACTTTTATTGTGAAACTACAGACCAATTACCTGGGAATAGTTGAATGTTGACTGTAAGCACTTTGCATTCTACAGTACTGGAAGAATGATGAACTTTTAGAAACATACGATATTTTATTTTCTCTAACTTAAGCGCTTTCACATATATTAGCAGACCCCCATGGACCCCTCCATCATCCAGTTGGATGACAGCATTTGATGTGAGGGGAATTTCCCACAGGGACAATAACAGAATAAAAGAAAACTAAGAGACAGAGAAGAAAATAGAGAGTGATCACCAATGACAGTTGTTTGTGCCCAGCCAAACTGACACTCTGTCACTTTGAGATTTGCAAAGCTCTTGAAATTCAACCATCCTAGTCTGTATCATTTTTTTTTAAAAAAAAACTTTAAGCAGAAGACCAAGGGTTGATTCATAAGTTATCACTCTGCTGTGGTGGCACTTCTGTGTGGCTTGGTGCTATGTTATATCAGTTGTGTTTGTAAATGGGCACTTGCCTTAGATGGATGACATGGTAGCTATTTTTTGTGACAGAAAACCCAGCCCTGTAAAAAGATGGTACTAGAGTGGAAGCAATTATGTCATCTACTGTCCTGTGCATAAATTAGCAGTAGGGAACGTGGCAACTATGTCACAGTAATAAACAGCTCTATTTGTTTTGGCATTAGAAGAGTCTTGCCTGCTTCAGTACATGCTTGACAGAGAATATAATGGCAGTATATATAGACGTGTGCATTAAAAATCAAATTAACAAGACAAAACCCAAAGATAACTTTAGAGCACAAGCCATACTGTAAGTACCCAGTATGATTAAAGTACCCAGTTGGTTAATTGGGAAATACTTTAGTTTAAATAGTAAAGTATCATCCCTAGTTCTGAGAGATGCTGTCAGATTTGTTAATGAACTGTCTTTTCAAAGTCTCTTGTGGTTTGCACTTAAAGAGGTATCACAATGCAGAACTGCTGCATGGCTTGCTATTTAAAATATTCTTAAGTTGTACAATACTAAAATTTTGCAATATTCATGGTTCTGGGATATGCAAACACCTATCCCTTTTTGGTAAATAGTTGTTTTGACTTGGAAAGAGTCTGTAAGCAAAAAGAGACCTTCAAAGTATAGCCAGTTTGAGAAAATAATTAACATAAATAAGCAACATAAATTACACCCCTAACTAAAAACATTGGTGGTAGGTGCTTGGACCATTTTGCATTGCTGTGCCAGACTAATATAGAGCAGTTGCTCAAGATTTTTCTCAGGCCCTCAAGGTTGTAGTAGCATGGCCATTGCTTAAAAAAACCCCAGATTACCAAACCATTCCCTGCCCTTCTTTCCTGGGCAAAGTGGGGGCAGAACAACTTCACATGTTCTTGAATGACACATCCTTCTTTGACCCGTTTCAATCTGATTTCAGACCTAGCTATGAAACAGAGAAAACTGTAGCCGCATGGATAGATTATCAGCATCTGCAGGTCGACAAAGATTATTTGTCTCTGATAAGTTCAGCTAAATCTTTCTGCAGTCTTTCCTATGGCTGATCATTTCTTCATTTTAGAATATATGGCAAAACTTTGGGGTTTTGCAGTCTCCCAGCTTTTGGTCTTTTTGTGCAGCGAGGAACAAGGATTTTCCATTGAGGAGCTGGAATTATCTTCCTGGGACCTAATTTGTGGTGTAGTGATTAAGAGCACGGGACTCTAATCTGGAGAGCTGGGTTTGATTCCCCACTCCTCCACTTGAAGCCAGCTGGGTGACTTTGGGTCAGTCACAATTTCTAGGAGCTCTCTCAGCCCCACATACCTCACAGGGTGTTTTGTTGTGTGGGTAATAATAACATACTTTGTAAACCACTCTGAGTGGGCATTAAGTTGTCCTGAAGGGTGGTATATAAATCGAATGTCATTCTATTATACATGCAGCACACCCAGGTATGGTACGGATGAAAGCATTGGCCAGAAGTTATGTGTGGTGGCCCGGACTAGATACTGATATTGAAAAGGCTGTGAGTGAATGCACCACCTCAGTCCACCAAAAGCTCCTGTTTTCCCTTGGGAAGTAACAAAGTAACAAATTGTGAATGCTTACTAAGAAAATACAATCAATAAACATTCAACAAAATATTTGTATCAAAACAGTGAATATCTCTTGTATATTTCAATGATCTGCAAACCTGCCAGAATAAAGTTACCAGTAACCGAATTAGTGTGTCATTTCATTAATTCCATAACATATTATTCCAACATTAATGCATGTTCATAAAGTGCAAGTGTTTATTTACAAAGATCCATCATTTCATTAATACACAATACAATTAATAAATAATCAAGCTGATATTGCACTAGTCCCTTATAATAACATCAGTCCACAATTAGCTCTGAGCAAGCTACTGTAAAGTGTTTGGCTTTTATCCATAGGTCCATTCCAAGTCCCAAGCTGTTGTGGACAAGTATGCAGCCAACTTGGAGCCCCAAAGTTCCTGTGTGACTGAATGGGGCCGTTGGGTTCATTTTGTAATCCCGTTTCATTATCTTCCTCTATGCAGTCACATATCCAGCTAAATTTTCGGTGGTTGCTACTCCCAGAAGGGCATCTCACCAAGCTCTTGCCAACTAGTTCACAGTGGGTTCAAGCTAAAATCGTGGAAGTCACAGGGCCTGTCTCAAATAGAGAGCAGACTGTGGATGGACAGTTATGGAGACATCATGTGGACCAACTACGTGGCCACACCTATGCTCCTTAACACTTCAGCTGAACCTTCTAAAGAAATCAGCCCACAAACATCAGATGCAGAATTAATTGAAGGATGCCACCCCAATCCTGTCTATAAAGATTCCTCTCCATCATTGCTATGAAGTGAACTGACTTACCTGTGGAAGAGGCTTCCTTTGCTTAGACCACTCTTGAATCAAGCCCCAGAGGAAGACACAGAGACAGTGAAGACTGTCTAGATGACTAAGTATTCTACTTGGGTGGTGGTGGTTGTGTACTGCCTCTTTAAGAGGCTATCCCAGTAGGCCTCAGTGCAAGGAGGAGATGGGAGAAACACAGTTTCACTTTCCCTGCTAGAAGGGTCTACCAAGAAACTCTCAGAACCAAGTCAGGACAACCCTGGGCCTAGTGGATAAGAAACAGCCTCAAGTATTCTGATATCTTTTCTTCTGAGCCAAGTTACCTGCCCTACAGTTATTGTTAATAAAGAAACTTTCAAGTTAAAGGAAACAGGGTGTTTTGTTGTTTGCTCCACTCAATAGACACTTTGTGTCCCCAGTAGGGTATCTAGGTGCCCGCCAGTGGCGGGCAAACTCCCAAGGGTTTGCATCCTTGCCCTCTGAACCACCACTGGCAAGCCCCCAGAGGTCACCTGCTGCTAGCAGGCACCCCAGGAATACATGCAGTGCACGTGCTCCCGGGGGTACAATGATGTCACTCCTGGAAGTGTGTCATTGCATCAGACATGAGAGTACTTCTACGCTTCATTTGGGCTGAATTAGCCTTGCATGGAGTGCAGAAGCACTCCCGCAGCCAGCGCAATGACATCACTTCTGGGAATGATGTCATTGCGCGACTGCCAGAGGATGCATGCACTTTGTGTGCATGCGAAAATAGAGGACACTGCTGGCACGAGGTAAGTACCAGGTTCGCCCCCTTCCTCCAGGAGGGTATAGGGACCTGACAACCCTAGTCCCCATTGGAAAGGAAGGTGGAGTATAAATGAAGTAAAAGAATTTTGCTTCTGTAGTGATGAGAATGGCTTCATTCAGTACTGTTCCATTCAGGTCAATGAAATTTCAAAATTTCCATGGGTGTTTTCACTGCCTATCTCAATCACTATCTTATTCTTTGTGCTCCCTTTACAAGTACATTCTTGATTCCTAAACTAACTCTTGCTTATATACCTTTGCAGTTGGTGCATACGTATAGAACCTAAAATAGTTTTCAAATGTTTGTGCATTGCTTTTCTCTCTAGTTGTCTCACTGACCGAAATGGTTCTTCCTGTTTTGCTCTTTGCTTTCTTTCTCACTATACGCTTATTCTTCCATGTCAGGTCATTTTCTGCTTTTATTTCCTTGATATGCAGCTACATGCTGGTGCTTTCCTGCACTTTCTATGCAGCTTTTGGTATGTTTTATTTAGTATAGCAATATTCACACATCTTTGTGCTTCCTCTCTGTTGTTCCCAACTAGAATTTCTCCATTTCTTTTCACCGAAGTCTTGTGCTTTTCAGAGAGAAATTACAATGACCCTCCCTCATTATTCACATATTCCTTTTTAATAAATAAGCCTCCGATTATAAATAAAGGCTAGAATTGGAACTTCTAACACTGAAGAACCAGAGGGTTGGAGAACATAGAGGTTTGTTGTCAGTTTCCTAGCTGACACACGGGAAAAAATGACTGACGTATTCCTTATCCAGCTGTTATAGCAAGCTGGGGGAAACAGCTGTATCTTAAATGAGAAAATGTTGAAATGGATATTTTAAATTAGACCAGCAAAAATGCAAGACTAGTTTTGCAAATGGTTTTATACGTACTGGTCATAGACTGTAATAATAAACGTGTCTTGACAAGACTAGTTTAAAAGAGAAGTTTCAAAAGCATATCTTTAAATATTTTGTTTTGGCTCGGCCCTTTAATTTGGTACCCTTCCTATAGGGAAACTAAAATAAGAAGATCTATTTTGCTTGGCATATGCTTTCTGTTACATATCAGATAAACAAAGTAGACAATGCAGTTTCCATATACCTATGTCTCTGCATAATATTCTTACAAACACTTAAAATTTCTGGGGTCAGATAGTTTTGCACATTCATTTTATGAGTCAGTGCCAGTGGGTTTCTTCCTTTCCCCCCTTTTTTTCTTTGATGCTCCCACCTAAAGATACACAGCTGCACATTACAAGTCGTTCTAGTAACTGATGTCCAATGTTTCTTTTTGCTGCTGTGGTATTTAATCAAATGGTGAGAAAGGCAGCCTATAAATGACATAAATAAATAATAAATAAATTGTACACTAATATCTGTTCTTACATCTCTAAATATAAAGTAGGGGTTCTTCTTGAAATATTGCATTGTATTATTGTCTTACTATCCAGTCCTAAAAACTTACCCCCTTCTAAGCCAAAACTATCTTCTTAGGATAGTCATACTTGAATTAGCTTTATAACGCTTAGTACTCTGGCATTTCCAGTTAGATGTACTTTCTGTGGACAAGGCATTCTTATTGCTAAGTTTTTTTTTTTTTTTTAGTAAAGGAAAAAAGACTAGAAGATGTCCCAGAGAAATTATGAGAAGGGAGTATTTTCTGTTGGTAACATTATAACTTGCTAAAAAACAGGTCACATTTTTCCCCTTGAAGATTGGAGACTAATTAAGATGATGTCATTAATTTGCTGTTAACAATCATGAAGCTTAGATAAATTCATTAAAATTTAAATAGTATTCTGCAATAAAGAAAAAAGGTAGATCCTATTAAAGATATTGGAACTCAGAATGCTGCTGTATATATGTGCGTTCAGAAAGGAGTGCTGGTGCAGTAAAGACAGTGTTAGAAGTAGAGTAGACTAATTTAATTCCCTGATTATGTTCACTGATCTTCAGGGCCGGATTGAGGGGGGGCAGGGGGGTTACCCTGCCCCCAGCACTGCCAAAGAGGGGGTGGCAAGCCAGCCGCCCTGGAACACAGCATGCTGCAGAGCTGGCAGCAGTCGCACAGGTGGCTGAATGGAGGGCTGGAAGGCTACTGCGCTATTCGCCTGCCCCGCTGACCGGGCGGCTGACAGCAGTGCAGGGTGCCCCCTGGAAGCGTGCTGCCTGCGCTACCTACTGCTGGAGGGAAGAGAGCGTGCAGCAAGCCAGCCGCCCCATCACCGGGGAAGGGGAATGGCGCGGGCGGCCTTCCAGCCCTCCACTCAGCCACATGCACAGCCGCAGCCAGCTCTGCGGTGCACCGTGTTCCAGGGCAGCTGGATTGCCACGTGCTCCCTTCCCTCCAGCAGCAGTGAGGCGACATGCTTTTCCTGGAGCTCTTAGTAGTCACAGCTGTCTTTTCTAAATGCTCAAGGACTGACTGGTGATTTGTTCCAGGACCTTTTCAGGTATGGAATTCTCAAAGATGATAGAGGCTCTGCAATTACATCAGCAATTTCTTTTAGTAACCTAGAAAGCAATTGCTTAAAGAAGCTAGATGTTTATGTACTACCTGAACATCTATCTTAGGCTGCAATTCCATTGCTTCCTCATGTGTTCCCTTTTTGTAAAGTTGAACACAGTTCCCCTTGCAAGTGAAGATGAGGCTGAGTAGGAATTGAGCAGTTCTGCTCTCTCTATCACCGGTTAAAATCTCATTTTCCTCACCTCACAGTGAGCCTAACACTTCCTTATCTTTTTTTTTTTGCTTCAAACATAACCAAAGACCCCCTTTTTGTTGTGTTTAGCATCTCTCTCTAGCCTAAGCTCATATTGAGCTTTAGCCTAACACTCTCTCTATGAGCACAGACAAGTTGTTTATATTCATCCTAGGTTATACAGCCCTCCTTCTATTTCTTAAATGTGTCTTTTTTAATTTTCAAGTCTTTAAAAAGCTGATTGTGGAGCCATCCCGGCTTCTTAGGTTCCTCCCATTTTTTTTCTCATTGGAATAGTTTGAGATTCATTATCTCCCTTTTAAGAAACTCCCATCCACCTTGAATTCCTTTTTCACTGAGTATATGTGCCCATAGGATTCTCCACCGCATGACTTTGAGTTTGTTAAAATTACCTTTTCTAAAATCCAACCTATACATCTGACTATGTTAAGCTTTTCCCTTACTCAAGATCTTAAATGTCAAAATTACATGGTCACTACTACTACCAGGGCGCCCACTACTTTCACCTCATCAACCAGTTCTTTCCTGTTGGTGAGAATCAAGTCCAAAATAGCAGACACCCATGTTTCTGTCTCTATTTCTGGAAGATTAAGTTGTCAGGAAGACAAGCCAGCAGTTTGACTTCTAGAAGATATCAGGGTAATTGAAATCTCCCATGATTATTATGTTCTGTTTCTTTGAAAGTTTTGTGATCTGGTCAAGGAGTATATCATACAAGTTCTCTGCCTGGCCTCGTGGTCTGTAGCAGACCACCACCATAATATCACAAATATTTCTTTCTCCTTTTATTTTTACCCAGAGGCTCTCAGCTGACCTTCCATGCTTGGATTCAGATATTTCCTCACAAGTATATACAAGCTTGACATATAGTGCTACTCCTGCATCCTTTTAAACAAGTTGTACCCCTCAGTTCTATTCAATTGTGTTTCTCATTCCATCAAGTCTCAGTAACGCCTATCAGGACATAGTTCCCTCCCTGTATTAAGACTTCAAGTTCTTCTTGTTTGTTTCCCATACTTTGCTCATTAGTGTTCCTTCCCCCTTAATTAGAAAAGAGCAGACTGAAGGTCTCAGCTCCTATATAGGCTTACTTCATGCAAGATAGGAGCTAAGTGTTTGTTTTTTTTTATCTTCTCCATAGAAAGGGAAGAAAATATCAGGGCTTATCTGTTCTAAGGGGTTTATTGGTAAGGCTACATATAAAAGAATATTACCACTCTGTGATGCCAAAGAATGCAGATTTTCCACATTGTGTACAGAAGCTAATAGGAATAATTCCTTCCTATTTGCACATTTTGGTATTCTTTCTGAGATTGGGAGGGGGACATTTATTTTGACAAGATATATGAATTTAACACTTTAGGGTATGTTCATCATCCATGAATTTGTTTAATTCATTTCTAAACTCAGGTATATTTGAAATAGTCTAGCATGGTTCCTTGATGTCCCTATTTAATTAAGTATATCTTTCACTAAATCAATTCAAAAATGAGCGAGAAGAATATTGGAGCATTGCAGCTATGCTAAAACTTTCCCAAGCTACATATCAAGGGATAGTTTTTGTTCTTTCACAGTTTACTGAAGTACCAAGGAGACATGTCAGGCTCAAGAGGGGTCCCTGGAGGAGAGACTGGCTGTCTGATTGACAACTTTTGATCCTTCTCAACTCATGGAGGGCAGATAAATGTCAGTCAAAATAGGCTGTGTTGCCTCTCATGGTGTTGCACCTTTGCCTTTACCTGACAGATTGCAGCTTTATAAGAAATTTCTAAGAGATTATAAGAGATTTCCTTGCTCTGTTTTTGTTTGTTTGTTTAAAACCAAAAATAGCATAGTATCCAATAAATACTTGCCTTGAAAAAAATCCAAACCTCCTGGAAAATCTATTCAAATGAAGTTTCTAATCAAATGCAGCTAAAAATTCGTTTACAACCAATTTTTTCCTATGCTTTTCTTTCTTTCTTTCTTTCTTTCTTTCTTTCTTTCTTTCTTTCTTTCTTTCTTTCTTTCTTTCTTTCTTTCTTTCTTTCTTTCTTTCTTTCCGACATCCAAGATAGATTACATACTGCAAGTGAATACAGTATAATCAATAGCTAGGATGTTCACAGGGCAAAAATACATATGATCAACAGTTAGGACATTCAATGAAAACAGATACAATAGGGTATGGTAGTGGCAAATTTGAAAATTAGCATAAAACCAATTATGGAGATGAAAGATTCCTGAATTAAAGCAGAAGTAATTAACATGACATCTTTAGCAATATTGAACTACCCAGTAGGAGTGTATCTACATCTGCAGACAGTACCCAGTAATCTAACCTGTAGTTCCTGTCCCTTACCAAGATATCTCTTTGAGCTATTCCTTATGATGCAATACTATAATCTGAGTAGGAAGCCCTCCTGAATAAGCCCAGTCTAATAAAACCAATGAGTTTAGACTGGAGTAGCTCTGCTTAAGATTACACTGTTAGTCTTGCATAGTTTGTGGAAAGCCAGGAAACTGGGACCTTTCCTGACCTCCCCAAGCAGGCCATTCCACAAGATTGGGGCTACTACAGAGAAAGCACGGGTCCAGGCAGCTGTTGATTTTGACCAACTGCAGTGTGGTATCTGCAGAAGGCCCTGTTCAGATGAGTGAAGCTGCTGTGAATGAACATAGGGAGAGAGGTGGTTATGAAGATATGAAGGGCCTAGGCCATTAAGGGTTTTGAATGTAATAGTCACGACTATGAATTGAGCCTGGTAACTGATGGGTAGCCTATGGAGTGACTGCAGGATGGGACTAATATGCATGCTCCTGAAAGTGAATGAGCTGCAGCTGTTTTGCACCAGCTGGAATCTCTGAGTTGACCTCGAAGGGAGACCTATGTAGAGTGAATTACAGTAGTGTGGTCTTGGTGTTATGATGGCATGAATCCAGGTGGCCAGATCAGTAGTGGCAAGGTAGTTTAAATGCACTGTATGGAGACTCAGACTTGATCTTAATATTAAATTGGGATTTACTATGGACTGTGTAGTTTTGGGCAGGATAATATCTTTTAATCTCACTTCCCTGTTTGTGAAACTGGGAAAGAGTGGGTTTATGAAAAGTAAATAAAGGAAAGACTATAAAGCACAGTAAATAATAATCTTCATTTTTGTGTTTTTTATGTAACATATAGTTTGAGCCTAAGGAACTTCTGTCCTCATGAATTTTTCTTATCCTGACATGTGACACTTTATATAGATTCTTACTTGGAAGAAATGGCATGGAGGCAGAAAGTGAGGAACCAGTAAGTGAAAACCAGAAGAAAATTTGTGGAGGAGGGCATAAAAAGAACATATTGCTGTTACATGAGGGACTTCATCCTTTACTACCAAATATGCTTTATTCTAGTCTTGTTCCTTAAGTTGTGTGTTCAAAACCACTACAAGGACAAAACAAAAACAGGCAGAGTAGTATCTTGCCTTAGAGCCAAGCTACAAGTGACCCTGACACAGGTTGGACACTTGTCAGCTTCCCTCAAGTTTTGATGGGAAATGTAGGCATCCTGGTCTTGCAGCTTGGCTCTCCGACTGCTGTCCAATGGACTTTTCAACTGTCACTTGTCCAACATTCTGCCAAGCTGCCTACATTTCCCATCAAAACTTGAGGGGAGCTGACAAGTGTCCAACTAGTGTCAGGCGTCACTTGTAGTTTGGCTCTAAGTTATACATGTTATAGCAGAGATCAGCTCTTCTGTTCCTTAAAGACAGAAGTGTTTTGCGGGCATTTTTTTTAAAAGAAAGGGTATTTCCATGTCCATTTTAGGACTAGCAGAATGGTTTTATTATTTTTTTTGTGTAGAGGATAGTAAAAAATTTGATGTTGGACTTTCCTGAAAACATGACTTACAATGCATTCTTAATGGTTTTAGAAGTGTGTGATTCATAGAATCATAGAGTTGGAAGGGGCCATACAGACCATCTAGTCCAACCCCCTGCCCAGTGCAGGATCAGCCTAAAGCATCTCTGACAAGTATTCATCCAGCCTCTTGGAATGGCACTGTTAATTTGCTATATTCTTACACAGGCAAAGTAAACATCCAGATATTATGCATTCTGAGTAAATAAGAAGTAATTCTAATAAATATTTACCTAAGTATTGGCATTACTCTTGTCTCTGTCACATTAATTAAGGGAGAAGAGTATTTCTCAATAAAATAAGACACACACACAATGTTGTAAAAGCTAGATTTATTTGAAGTGACATTTTATTTATTTTTAAATTATTTTTAAATTTTGAATTTAACAACCAATACAATATTAACAACACAGGTACCAGAGTTCAAAACAGTGTGCTATACTACCCAAAAAGTACACAAAATAGTCAGCATTTCTTAACAGAACAAAAGTTAACCAGATGTACTATCAGGAGTAAAGTCTTCTCCATATATTAATTTTGCTCACTAGAAACTGAAAGGGTGAAAGGAGTTGGCAATCCCGGCTTCATCCCGTAGATTGTCAGATAATCCAGAACCGGTAACCAGACTTCCCAGAAATTGGACTGTAGATTTGTAGAGTCTGCTTGTCTAAGTCTGTAGGATATTTTTTCCATAAGAAACATATCCCAGATTTTACTTTGCCAAGTTGCAAAGCTAGGAGCATGGAGGCTATGGTAATTTTGACTAAAGACAGTAGAGTTGCTATAAGGTCTCTTGGAGCAGAAGGTAGATCATGCTCGGTCCAAAGATTCAATAAAACTAATTCATGTTTTAGAGCAATTTCATAACCTTAAATCAACTTTGTTATACTTCAACCCAAATTTTTAAAATAAATTTACACAGCCACCAACAGTGAAAAAAGGAGCCAACATCACCACATTGTTTCCAATGTAAAAAGAGAATACTTTTGTTACAATAATTAAGCTTCTGAGGGGGTAATGTACCATCTTGTTAAGAGTTTTAGAGACTGTGTTCTGATGTTAATTGATCTTGATTTTATGACTGAGGAATTCCAAATTTTGGACCACTGGGCATCCGAGAAATTGATATTACAATCCTTTTCCCAGGCTGTCTGGTATGCAAAAAGTTTTGATTTGGCACTGAAGAACAAGATTCTATAAATTTTGGATAGCAGTCCCTTATAGTTGTTTCTATCAGGTAAAAGAAATGTCTCAAAATCAGTCCAGTCCTGTTTCTTTGCTGAAGAATGCCTGCAAAAGCTGTGCTTCTACTTTCTTGTTTCCCAGGAACAAACGAGAAAATATGGTTTCTACTGAGAACCAATTCTATATATCTGCTTTTCTCCATACATTAGTGGTTTCTCTTTGTTTCATCAATGTCATTAAAATCAAGCAAGTCCAGAGACTGTTTTTCTCAGGAGTTCTTCTAACATACTTCATCAGCCAAAGTCTACATTGTCAGCACAAATTGATTTTTTACAGAGCACAAGTATTTTGTGCAACAAGTACTGGTAAACCATATTTAACATTGCTCACCTAACCATAGGGCTCTTTTGACAAGTTTTCCCCTAGTATGCCTTCACTCATCTGGCACTCTTTGTTGACAGTTTCAATTATTTGGAAATCATGTGCCTTGAAACCAGTTTAATTGGTGTGCAATACACTGAATGCCTACTTGGATGAAGCAAATTCTGCTGCATTTCTGCACCAAACCATTTTCAATATCAGCCATAATAGCTGTTCCCTCTAAATCGATATTGAATAGATAATCAGAAGTTAACTAGTTTGAAGGACCTAGGTTTCTTTAGTTCTTCCAAATATCTTCCTGCAGTGGATTTTCAATATAAGAAGACTTCTTCATAGTCCTTAATGTGTTTTGTGTACAATATCAGCGACTCCACTTTTACTTTATCATTGGTTCCATCCAACTACAAGTTTATGCAATTCTGGTTTTGCGCTTCACAGATTAGTTTCTTTTGTATCACAGCCGTAATACGATACAATTTATTTCAATCTTTTGTGATGATTATCCATTTCTTTCTTGGACATCCAATTTATCTGCAATACCAAGAGTCTTTCAGTGTCACTGAAATGCTTGTTGTAGTTAGTAGTATAGTATGCTACAGTGGGAGCCGTTCTCAAATGATCAAACCTTTTTTTCACCCATTTTTTCCCCACACCCAAAGGCAGAGGAAATGTTTGTGCCTCGTTTGTATATTTTTAAAGGTTCCCATTTTGAGTGTGTCAGTAAAACCTATCAGTGTATTTTTAAAAAATGATTGTCATATATTTCACAAAATGCAATATATACCACACATTTTGCTTGTGCTCCATTCTCTTTTTTGAAAAAGGAAAGTCTTCCTAGTTATGTTGTTGGTATTACTGGTTGTGTCAAAGATTCTGTTCTCCTTTAGCTGAACCAATAACATTTATTTTAACAAGAAGAGGGTGAGTTGCTAAAAGAAGAAAAGCTTAATCCCAACAAGACAAAAGTGCTACTGGTGAGCAGAAGGTCTGGCTTTGGACTTAAGGAATCACCCATTCTGGATGGGGTAGCATTGCCCTTGAAGAATTTGAGGGTGCTCTTGGACCCAGGCCCGCTACTGGGAAAGCAGGTGGCAGCTGTGGCCATGAGTGCCTTTTCCCAGTCATTCAACTAGTTTGCCAGCTGTGGCCTTTCCTGGGCAGAAAAGTTCTCGCCACTGTAGTGCATAACCTGGTTACATCTAGATTAGATTATTGCAATAGATTCTATGTGGGGATATCTTCAAAAGTGTTCAGAAACTTCAATTGATGCAAAATGTTGCAAGTATGTTGACTGGAGTGGGTCATAGGGACCGTATCACCCCAGCCTTGGCCTGTCTGTACTGGCTCCCAGTCTGTTCCTGGGCATAATTCAAGGTGCTGGTGCTGACCTTTAAAGCCCTGTATGATTTGGGATCAGCATACCTGAAGGACTGCCTACTGCCTTACAATCCTACCTAATCGCTGCCATCATCCTTCCTTTTCTATGGGTAATACCAGATGCTCCAAACCTCGTCATGCCAGTCCTTTATGCAGCATCTGAAGTTCAAAAAGTGACCCTCCACTTTGACATAAGCTGTGCACTAATACAAACATCCAAGTCAGCTAAATTATTTGGGTAATGCCAAGCAGCCATCCATACCCCAAAATTTACCTCTTTTCTTTTGACAGGTTATATGCTATTCAAACCTTAAATGCTACCACACTATTTTAGCTAAGGCCAAATCTATATGAGTAGTAAATGCCACTATCAATGACTCCTTTATCCCTCGGACAAGGACAGGGCCATCTGTACTTCCTCCATAATCTAAAAGCCAACCCAATCATCTGGAAAAGGCCACACATATTCCCTTGCTGAGTCAGGACTATCCAGTCAGGAGAATTATATTCATATGTAATCAAAGGAATATGAGGTAATCAAAGGATTAAGGTACTTTTTCCTGGCAATCATATTTGTGTCAAAGTTCTCTGCATGCCCTTAATCCAAACTAGCAGGGCCACCTCTTACTGTATTAGGGGGCAGATGTATCAGAACGAAATTTTGGAAGGAACATGGTACCTGTCCGAATCATCTTCTGGATGAAATAAAATGCCAACTTGACTCCCCCCCCCCATCCCAATTTTTAAGCAAGGCCAGAGTTTGTCTAAACAACTTGATTCCTTTTGAGCAAAGACAGATGCCCATTCACATTCCCAAAGACACCCCCATTCATTTGGACAATGTTGACCCATGTGTGAGTCCCAGATGTCGTCCTTCTGCCTTGGAGAAGGCACTTGGGACCATGTCCTGTTGTCAGCAGCTGTCTCGACTTTCTCCTTTGAGGGGGAGGACAAGGGAGATACCAGCAGTGAGTCTGCATACAGCAGTAAGCCTTATGGCAGAGGTTGTGCTTTGTTAACTGGGGCAAGGAAAATCTTTTAACTTTGTTGGCATTTTTTGGAAACTGCTTGTATCTTTTAGACCTGTAGTATTGGTTTTAATTGAGACTTTTATTTATAGTAATTTAAAATAAATCACTATGTGGTTTGGTGGTATTAAATAGCTGGCTAGAACAGGGGAAATAATTTTATTTTTCCCACATATCTATACAGTTTAATTAAATGTTTGGTGAGTGGGTGGTTAAATTTAATGAAAGTGATTTTATTTTGTTTATGAAAATTGTTACAAGGTTTTCTTGTGTTTATATCCATTTTACAAACATACTGTGAAATACCTTATTCAGAAGCATAGAGGCTGGATGGTATTTGAAAAGCCTCTTATTCAGAAATTATTGTGTCCTACTGCTTGTAAAATATTCATCTAAAGCAATATGTAAGTACAGTACCTTATTAAGCCACAGACTGATGTTTCACATTGATAAGCTCCATTTTACATCTATTGAGAGAAAACGCACATCACTTTCAGAGGCTGATCTAATCTCAAGAATGGAATGGTTCATTAATTTGAAACAATCTCTGCTATTAAACTTACTAACAGTACAGCACAAATTCCCCCAAAGAAAATTAGAGTATTTTATCAATATAGTTGGGGCACTTTCATGGACTTTTTAAAAAGGCTCTCCTCAGTTATTTCAACAAGTTTATTTATCTATTTATATGCCAGGTTTTTTTCTACAGTGGGGACACGAAGTGGCTTACAACATAGTTCTCCCCCTTCCATTTTATCCTCAGAACCCTGGATTGAATCCAGACTGAATAGACAATTTCTGCTGATTCCTATTCCAGTTGCAGACCCAATCTTGTCATTCCTCAGGGTCCCCTATCCCCACCATGAATAGCATTTCATGGAGATAAGTGGGCTGCATTGGAAGGGGAGAAATTTTCCATTGGAAAATTTAGTCTGGATCCCAGTCCTGTGTGAGTTGGTTAGACTGACTGGCCCAAGGTCACACAACACACTTCGTGATAGAGTGAAGATTCTGGCATTCTAGTCACTACATCAAGCTTGCACTGGAAAACAGTGGCCTGATGCCAAAGTGTATAACCCAAAGACAACCGTTTCATTGAAAACATACATAGCTCATGTTCTTTGTGGTTAATCATGTTCTCTGTGTCATACATAAGCTATCTCAGAGTCGAACCACACAATACTAATTTCACGTGAATGGCATGAAAACGCACTTCCTCGTGTCCTAAAGTTTTTTTTCCACTTCATGCATCAGGACTGCTGGCCCGCCGTTGAACCCATGTACAGCTTTGCACGGGTATCCTACGAATTCCTCCAAGATGCGGGAATGATATCCCATCATGTATCTAGGGCCAGCGCCAGAGTTTCTGGCGCATGTGGCCACTTGTGCACGCGCGTGCAGAGCACGCACGCACGCCACGAACTGCATGATGTCGTCATTGTGTGATGACGTCATCACACAGCGCAGAATAGCTGGGGTGGCATGCGGAAGCTGCTCCATGCTCTGCATGCTGCCCCAGCAGCAGCCTGACGGCTTCTGCGCCCGGCTGGGGTGTGTGGGGGCAGAGGAGCGTGCAGCGGAGCTGGCGTGGCTGGCTGCAGCAGCTGCTGCAGCCAGCCAGCCCCGTGCCGCCGCTGCCGCCACCACCACATGCCCCAGCTGGGCGCAGAAGCCGTCAGGCTGCTGCTGGGGCGGCATGCGGAGCACAGAGCAGCCTCCGCGCACCACCCCAGCAGCGGCTCACGGCTTCTGCACCCAGCTGGGGCATGTGGTGGTGGCAGCAGCGGCGGCACGGGGCTAGCTGGCTGCAGCAGCAGCTGCAGCCCAGTCACGCCAGCTCCACTGCGCCTCCACCCCCCGACACCCCCTCCGGTGCCTCTCCAGTGCCCTCGCGCCCGAGGCCACCGCCTAACTGGCCTCAATGGGCGTGCCGGCCCTGCATGTATCTCCATATTGCGCATGCCCAATTCATTTCCAGGATCCACTCTCTGTCCCCTCATACTTTTTATGTACAGCTACGTTTTCCTTAACTGCACACCAGATGGCACACCTAAAGTTTTTGTGTTTCTCGTCGTGTGCGTGGGTAAATTAATAATTCCCCCCCCAAAGCCTAAGCGCCATCTGCCCACTGATCAGAGAGTATGAAGGAGTGAGCAGCAGATAGGAAGCGGAAGACTCAGGAAAAAGGGCCACTCCACATTGCTGACGTATTGGTTGTGCCCGAATACACATGCCGTTGTGACCACACTTAACGGTGAGTTTATGAATCCGTGCATGGGCCAGGACACGCGAACGTCGAGAAAATGATGGACATGGGCAATTGAGGTAAGTCAGGCCTACTGACACTCACTTGGGCGCGTGAAATTCGTATCGTGTGGTTCATCTCAGTCTTCAAAGGGGTCTCGTAGCGGAGATATCCTAGTGGAGTGTCATTTCATTAATCGAAACTAGTCGAGTCATACAATAGTGTGAAGATTCAAGTAATGCATCATTATACTGTAGGATTCCTCTTGTGCTGTAAAGAGGTGGAAAAGACGACAGATTGCATCTTGGCAGGAAAGCCATTAGAACAACTAACTTTAGTTACAAAGGCAATGTGAGAAAAAATGCTTGCTTTTCATTTATGGGTCAATCTGTATAGTTTCATGTTTGAGTTATACAACATGGCAACAATTGTTTAAACCTGCTTGAGTGCTGAAGAGGAAGGAATTGCATTGTTGGCCAGTGTGTAGACAACTTTTTCTCCTTCTGCACCAGGTCCTTGTGCTGTGCTTCATTTGAACCAGTGGAGCATACTGCCCTACCTCTCAGCAATATGTCTGGTTGGTAGCTTGGCGCAGGATTTCACAACAATGGGGTATAAAACATTGGTTTGAAATTTTAAATGTTTAAATATTTGGAAGCTGCATAATATACTCAAGTATATAGATCACGGTAGCAAAATGTATTGGGTTTTTTAAAAAATATGGTAAGGAAATTATTTTGAAGTTTCCAGAACTTTTGTATCCAGAACTGAGTTCATCATCATCATCATCATCATCATCATCATCATCATCATCATCATCATCATCATCATCATCATCATCATCATCATCATCATCATCATCATTAACCTTTATTGGCATAACAACAGTCACAAGATTGATAAGGTATCTGACCCAGGAACCGAATCATTTAGAAGAAACTGACATTTAAGCAGAACTGGGTTTAGATAAGCTTAATTGGATAGAATGTTGTGTCATTGGGTCTCCCACCCTCCCACTGTGATGATTTTAGACTTGCACCTGGGGCTAGGGATGCAAGTCCCCTGCTGGGGGCAGGGGATCCCCCATTCCAACCCTACATTCCCTACCCCCACTTACCTGGCTGGCAGGGGAGGCACGGGCCTCCCAGGGACATGCTCCTGTGCTGCACGGCGTGATCCTGGGTGGTGCGGCATGCTCCCATGTCCTCGATTCAGCTGCTGTGGAGCATGGGTGTGCTTCCATGCTCCACATTGGCCTGATCCGGGCTGATTCTGGTCTAAATCTGGCTGAACTGGGCCCAAATTGGACTGCTGCAGAATGTGGCTTCCACGTGCCACAGTGGTCCATTCCGGGCCCATCTGGGTCAATTCAAGCCCAATCCAGGCCAATTTGAAACTGAATCAGCCCAGATAGGGCCGTTGCGGAGTGCAGGAGCACTCCCACGCTCTGCAGTGGCCCAGTTCAGACTCGGTTAAGCCTGACTCAGGCCAGAATCAGCCTCAATCAGCCAGAATTGAACTGTGGCAGAGTGTGGGAATGCTCGCACACACCACAGTGCCCCGTTCCAGGCCTATCTGGGACAATTCGGGCCTGGATAAGCCTGGATCATGCCAGATCAGGCCACTGTGGAGCATGGAAGTGCTCCCCCCACGGAGCACAGGAACACTCCTGGGGCAGCTGTGATGCACACGATGATATCCCTTCCCAGAAGGGACATTATCACATGGGGCAAGGTGCACATGCACAATAGACAGCAGAGAAGGTAGGTGCTGGGTCCCCTGCCTCCCGCTGGGAGGACGGGGACCTGGCAACAGTACCTGGGGCAGATAATAAGCCAGGAGATATCTCTGCAATGAGCTCAGTCAGAATTAACAAGCATACCTGTAATACATTACGACTCACGTCAAGCAGGAATAAACCTGAAATATGATTGTAGGTTAGAGCAGGCCCGTTTCTTCACAATATCCATTTCAGAAAATTTTAACCCTTCTTGATTTTGCTATAGCCTATATTGATCTATGCCTCTGAACCTCAGGACTGGACTGTTGTAATGTGCTCTATGCTTATCAAACATTATTCTTTAAATCAGTGTTCCAGTGGGTAAAATCTTTTAGGATGCCACAAAACAGTTTGTTTAAACTACTGACATGGCTACATTTGAATTAGTAGTTAAGTACAGATATATGGCTACAAACACATTATCAAGATTGTTTTAATCTTTCAGAATTCCTCTGCAATACATTGAACACACTGAGGTCTGTTTTCTAGAAAACAATTTTTCTTTGAAGAAATTATGTTCATCCAAAGTGAACTTTTACGGGTAGCACCCATAATATATACAGGGTATTTAACTTTTTGTGGTGGGAAAACCCACCTTCTGATTTAGGCAGTTTGCTACTTCTATCATGAATCCCACTTGTAGCCCATTGCCATCATCGCATCATCAATATAAATGTCCTTTGAATTGCTGCCCATGAGGATGGGTTATAGATCAAGACATTGTTTCAAATAAAAAGTCGTGATTGCTAGAAGAGAGTTTCATAAAAAAATATAATGAAACACTGCTAAGCTTCTGGAAATGAGAATATATTTCTCCCAGGGATTATATAGTATCATGCTCTACAAGAAAAAGGAAGTTTACTTTCAAGTCTTATTCAGACTTAGCAACAAGTCCAGTGCAAATCAAATAGCACTTTTCTTTTGATTTTAGTATCAGTCTTCTTCAGAAACGTTCCCAGTGAAGTTCCTTCCCTTAATAGTACACATAACATGATTTTTGGTGAGTGACAGGTGAGAAGTTAAAGTTAGTAGTGTTTTAATTGCATACATTTCTATTGGAAGAACTGTTAAAGCTTAAAACTTTAAAAAATTGAAATCTTGATTGGGTGATGTTACTTCTCAAACAAAGCAGTGGATGATGTTTCTTCAAATTCAGCAATTAATGGGAACAAGTCATCTTCTTTCAATCCCAATTTCTACCACCTTCAAAATGGTAATTATAATTACATCCTATAATTACAAAGGTAATAATTGACGGCAAGTACGTTCCTCTGATTTACAATATATAAACTAGATCTGATACAAAATAAATGTGGGGGCACACCGAAAAATGTGTTCTTTAGCATGGCTTCTGTGCAGTCCTACATTGAGCCACTGTGCTGCTATCTACAGAGAAGATTTTTTATCTTTCTGAAAGATGAGGAGTGCTCCTCCCCTTGGTGACTGACATGTGATTAAGAGGGGGAGTGCTTGTTTTCTGAGTTCACTCCCATGGAAAGAGACCTTGATCCTCCATTTCCTCAGCTCTGCTCTGCAAGGGCTTTCTTTGTTGGTTTTTCTTCAGCTTTCATATGTCTGGAACATTTGGGTTTTACTATTTCGTAACACTCCAATTGCAGCACTAATGGAGTTTTGGACTGGGTTGCCACCAATATGCGGATGACACCCAGTTGTATCTGTTGATGGATGGATGGCCTGGCTCTGTCCCTAGTGCCCTAAATAGAGCCCTGGAGGCCGTGTCTGGGTGGGTGTGGCAGAGTAGACTGAAGTTAAACCCTACGAAGACGGAGGTCCTGTACTTGGGCCATGGTGCAGTGGATAGGGGGATCCAGCTCCCAGCGTTCGATGAGGCGCCACTTGTTCCTGTACTGGCGGTCAAGAGTCTTGGTGTGACACTGGACTCCTCCTTATCAATGGAGGTCCAGGTCACAGCAGTTGCCCAGTCTGTCTTTTTTCACCTTTGGCAGGCCAGGCAACTTGCCCCTATCTTTCAACTCATGACCTAATTATGGTGATCCATGCAACGGTCACCTCCAGATTAGACTACTGTAACTCGCTCTACGCAGGGCTTCCTTTGGGTCTGTCCCGGAAGTTGCAGCGGGTCCAGAATGCTGCTGCACATGTTCTGGTGGGTACACCGTATGGGACACATGTGACTCCAACCTTTCAGCAGCTGCACTGGCTTCCTGTGGAGTTCTGGATCAGGTTCAAGGTTTTGGTCTTAACTTATAAAACTCTAAACGGACTGGGACCGGCATACCTGAGGGACCGCCTCTCACCATATGTACCCTAGAGAGCACTTAGATCAGCAGGAAAACATCTACTGGTGGTCCCTGGCCCTAGGGAGGCTTGACGGGCCTCAACCAGGGCCAGGGCATTTTCAGTCCTGGAACTCTCTGTCGGAGGATACTCAGGTCCGCCAAGACCTTGTGACCTTCCGGCGGGCCTGTAAGACAGAGATGTTCCGCCAGACATTTGGTTGAGGCCAGTACTCAGACTCACCGATTGGCCTCCCGCCTGTCTCCTATTAGTGGGGGGCTATATTGAGTCATCTGCCCCATGTAGGAATGGTGGCTAATCTCGCACCGACTCATGTCCCCACCCCTCTCTTCCCTTGTGGTTGGCAGGGAGGAGTGAAGTGAACCTGGGACATAGTGCAGAGTCAGAACATAGTGCAGAATTTGTTTTTATGCTGTTAAATCTAGCTTTTATCATTATTTAATGTACTGTTTTATCAATGTGTTTTTATCTGTAGGTTGTAATCCACCCTGAGCCTGTCCACAGGGAGGGCGGACTATAAATTTAATTAATAATAATAATAATAACAACAACATAGCACAAACTTTATACCTCCTTTATCTTGGGGATCACATAACATCACTGCCTGGCAAGCCATTCACCTCAAAGGCACATTCTGAATGTGAGATCGAGTTGGATACTTCTCTCCCTTTTGCTGCAGTCTCAGAAACAGTCTTGAATCCAATGAGCTGATTCAAAGCCACAGGGCATAACTCACAGGCTAAAAGCCAAGGGCAAAGAACCCTTTAGCTTGAGCTCAAAAACTTGTGCCGCTGGCCACAACCCTGTTTATATCTGGAAACCAAGTGACTGTGGGCAGTGGCAGCTGTATGACCTCCTGACCTTTGAAAGATGGGGAAGACTATTCTGCCCCCTGACCCTGAGGCAGTCCTCCCCGCAGTCTTAGAAAACTGACAGGGCTATCTTTTCATGTTAGGCAGATGGGTATAAGGAGGGATTGTCCTGTCTTTAGAAAAGACTCATGGACCATTAGGGGATTCCAGGCCCTGGTTTGAGAAATGCTTATCTACACATTCATACATTCATTTGAAAAAGCCTAAGATGCTGCATGTTTTCAAACCCAGAATTAGTGCTTCTGTCCCTGTAACCATTACAAATTTTATCAGTTCAATTTTCTTTTAATTCCATTTCCAGCTGACATAACCTTTTATTGGAAATTATTTCCTCCAAGTAAACTCAAAGGTTTAAATTCTTATTCAATAGACAGTGGTTTCAATTTTAACTGCTTTAGGTTAATATCAGCAATAACACTTATTCCCCAATGCCCCAGTGGTTTCCAAGGCAGTTTGCCCACTTTTTTTTTTTTTTTTAGTTTTCTCAGATACTATGCCTGTGTAGAATTTTTCTTTGGAGTCCTATCTCGACTCTTGTCCTGTCCTCATAATTTTGTTTGTTTCCTCAGTTGTCCTTGTTACTCCTGATTACAGATTCTAGCCAAAATGATTGTTTTTACATACACACCCAGAGAGACAGAAACACTATAGGATCATTATTTTCACCCTCAAGCTTAATATTTTTTATTTATTATTTTCCCTAATTTTTAATTTAAAAGGAAATGAACAAATTTGCATAACTGTGGCCAAATTTGTCCTCTTAGTCTTTCTTAATTGCTTGCTATTAAAAATATTAACTGCCTTAGGACTTGCAACCTGCTTGTCTTCTTAATCTTCACAGCCTGCTACCTCTATTTTGTTACTACTTTTTCTGTGGCTGCATTTAACAGATTAAACTTAACTGCAAGGTAAGGTTAAAATATGCTTTGTGCCCTGCTTCATTTAACCATGTTTCCTTTTTTCCATCACTAAGAAAAAGGAATGATAACTCTTCTTCATACTCTTAGGAGTGAGGGGCATGATTTCCAGGAAGCTTGAGTACCTAAAAAAAGGTCTGACCACCACTGACAAGGTAATAGTATGGTACAAGGTTTTAAATGGGGAGCAAGAGGTATATCCACTATATGTAATGGGAAAGGTGACAGAACCCAGGATATAAAGCAGGTTTAGGACTCCCTGAATTTAAAAAAACCCCCTAATTTTAAAAGGACTGCTTGAGTATCTACTAACAGCATAGTTAGGTAGGTAGCTGTGTTGATCTGCAGTAGAACAGCAGGATTTTAGTCCACTGGCAAACAGATCCTAGCAACATCATTAGTGGACCCAATAACATCAGCCATACCATCTCAGGTTCATACTTCTGCTCATCCTCTAATGTGATTTATGTCATCATGTGTCAGCAATGCCCTTCTACCCTCTACGCTGAACAAACTGGCCAATCCGTTCGACAAAGAATTAATGTACATAAGTCTGACATCAGAAACTACAACATTCAAAAACCAGAAGAGGAACATTTTAACCTTCCAGGACGCAAGGTAAAAGAGGCAATTGGACCACTGTTGGGAGTGGAAGGAGAAACTCTGATGGAGGACAGAGAAAAAACAGACAGGCTTAATGACTTTTTTGCCTCTGTTTTCTCCCTGAAGAAGTTGAGTCCATCTAGAGATGGTAGTAGACATGATAGGACACCTGGGTGGCTAGTTGACATTAACAGAGAGGTTGTGGAGAGGCACCTGGCTGCACTGGGCAAATACAAATCCCCTAAGCCAGATGGTGTGTACCTAAGAGTGCTTAAAGAACTTTCTAGAGAACTTGCAGAGCTTCTGTCCATCATCTTCAAGGCCTCCTGGATGACTGGGGATGTGCCACAAGACTGGAGAAGAGCGAATGTTATCCCAATCTATAAGAAAGGGAAGAAGGATGACCTGGGAAACTACAGGCCGGTCAGTCTGACTTCTGTTGCTGGGAAGATATTAGAGCAGATTTTAAAGGGATCGATCTGTAAGCATCTGGAGGACTGCTTAGTGATCTAGGGAAGTCAACATGCTTTTGTCCCCAACAGATCTTGTCAGACCAACCTGGTTTCCTACTTTGATTGAGTGATGAGCTTACTGGATCATGGGAACTCTGTTGACATGATTTACCTGGATTTCAGTAAAGCTTTTGATAAGGTCCCCCATGATCTTCTAATGGGTAAACTGGAAGACTGCGGACTGGACTATAGGACAGTTCAGTGGATAGGGAACTGGTTAGAGGACTGTACCCAAAGGTACTGTATCCAAAGAGTGGTGGTCAATGATGTTTCATCAGATTGGAGGGAGGTGTCCAGTGGGGTGCCACAGGGCTTGGTTTTGGGCCCGGTACTTTTCAGTATTTTTATCAATGATCTGGATGAAGGGGTAAACGGGCTACTCATTAAATTTGCTGATGATACAGGAGGAGAGGCAAACACCCAAGAAGATAGAGTTAAAATTCAACAAGACCTGAATACTCTGGAGAAGTGGGCGGTTGTGAACAGGATGCAATTCAACATAGATAAGTGCACAGTATTACATCTGGGCCACAAAAATGTGAAGCACAAATACAGGATGGGGGATACACTTCTGGGTAGTAGTGTATGTGAAAGAGATCTTGGAGTAAGAGTGGACTGTAAACTAAATATGAGCAGTCAGTGTGATGCGGTGACAAAAAAGGCAAACAGTCTTGGGTTGTATCAAAAGGGCTATTGCATCAAAATTGCAGGAGGTCATAATCCCTCTCTATACTGCCTTGGTCAGGCCGCACCTAGAGTACTGTGTGCAGTTCTGGAGGCATCACTTCAAAAAGGATGTGGACAAAATTGAGATGGTGCAAAAGAGAGTGACAAGAATGATCAGGACTCTGGAGACTGAGCCCTATGAGGAAAGGCTGAGGGCCTTGGGAATGTTTAGTTTGAAGAAGAGGAGATTGAGAGGGGACATGATTGCTCTCTTTAAATATTTGAAAGGCTGTCATTTGGAGGAGGGCAATGAGCTATTCCAGTTGGCAGCACTTGAAGCAACAGGCTTAAATTACATGCAGAAAGGTACTGTCTGGATATTAGGAAAAACTTTTTCATGGTCAGAGTAGTTCAACTGTGGAATCAGTTGCCTAGGGAGGTGGTGAGGTCCCCTTCACTGGCCGTTTTCAAGAAGAGGCTGGATGAATACTTGTCAGAGATGCTTTAGGCTCATCCTGCATTGGGCAGGGGGTTGGACTAGAAGGTCTGTGTGGCCCCTTCCAGCTCTGTGATTCTGTGATTCTTTGACATTCAGTTGTTGACCTAAAAGTAGCAATTATCCTGCAGAGGAATTTTAAAGGGAGATTAGAAAGAGAGAGTATTGAATTGCAACTGATAACGAAGCTCAAGACAATGCATTCATCTGGATTGAATCGAGACCTAGACTTTCTGTTTCACTACCAATGTTGATTTCTCTACACCCACTACTCCTTTGCATATCCCACCCTATCCAGCCACACCTGCTACTGTCATTCACCAGCTATTGTCATTTATATGCTATTGTCATTCAGCATCTGAAATCACTCCATCCTCCAAAATATAAGGACAGATGGACTCACAAAATGTATTGGTCTTATAGGTGCTACTGGACTCTTGCTCTTTTCTACTGCTATAGATAGACTAACACAGTTACACGTCTTGATCTGGCACCTTACCAAGATTTTTAGAGTGTAAGCTTTCAAGAGTCTTGAGCTGTGACTCTTGAAAGCTTATGCTCTGAAAATCTTGTTGGTCTCTAAGGTGCCACTGGATTAAAATCCTGCTACTAACAGCATGTTTTTTCTCCTCTGTAGGCATAAACATTCAAGAACATAAGAAACATGAATCAAACTGAAGGTGGTTCTGTTTTTCATGGTGATCAGTCATCTCTTTCAGAAAACCTCCAAGCAGGGCATGAAACTAATATTCCTACACAGCTGATAGCCCCCCAGCAAATATGATCCAACCTATTACTATTTTTGGGTCTAGAAGTTCCATTTAGTTATCATAGTTTACCCATTCATAGAACAAACAGCCACAAATTTCTCCTTTAAGGCCATCACCACACATTTTAGCATATTTTAAACTACTTAAGGATATCTAGCTTGGGTAGACTTCTAGCATACTTACATTTCTTCCAAGAAAACTTGGTCTTTGATGTGGGGAAGTTACATGCAGGAACGCAGCAATATTGATTTAAATTATTTATTCTGAAACATATTTTGAAGCCATTTAAGACTTTGGAGTTACAAAGATAGTGTTAAAATAATTTTTCTAGATGCTTATTAATTCTTTTGAATGTCCTCTTGATTATAGCACTGTCTCCAGCATAGTGCATTCCTTCACTTATCTTTTTCACTCAGAGTGTTAATAACTTATCATGAAGAAGTAACACTTACTTGTTTTACAGGCATGACATCTGACTGTGTTGCTTATTGACAGTATGTTTTCTGAGTTCATATTTCTGTATTTCAATTTCTTTTTATTGCATATTGTCTTGCAGGCATTTGAACTGTCTGACTTTGTCGCTGTCCATTGTGGAATTGCTGATTCAGTGTTAGACTCTATCATTCTATATAAAAAGTTAAAATGTATTTTCATGGTAAATAGAAGCATCTAAAAAATTACTGCACCATTTGAAGAGAAGGTTTTGGCTTGGGCTGGCTTTTTCTTTTATCACCATTACTATTATTAGCTTGAGGTGTTGACATTGCTGACACATTTCAGAAAACTGCTTGGCGTTTATCTGTTCCATTCCTTCCTACTGAGGCCCATTTAAAATAAGCTCTGTTATGTTAAAACTAGAATCCTTTTAATTGCATTGATTATTATAATGTTACTGAGGGACATTTAAAATGCTTGTGTTGAGATTATTTCTATTATGATGCTGTATTTAAATAAGTGTACTCATGAAAAATGAAGGGTAGATTCACTAGTACTGGAACTAGGTACTCTGTTTGCCTAGACAATATGTTTAGAGAACAGATGTTTTATTGTAACTATTATTGTCCTCTAGGAGTTATGGTTTCTCTGGTAACATAAACAAACCAGTGGATTTCTTCACATGGTTCAGAAGGAGTGAAGGGAGTGACAAAGATAGTAGCTGCTAACTAGGATGCTATTATTTGGTTACAGAATCTATACAAATGTAGAAAAAAAAATTCATGAATTTTATTTTGATTTTTCAGCAGGGTTTACCAAACTTGTCATGATCCTTGTTGAAGTAATTGATGACAAACATTAGTTAGGATATAAAATAAAGTTTAAAATTCATTTTTAGTTTTCTATTGCAAGTCAGTGACTCTTTCCCCAATAAGAAAAGCAGACACTAGCAACCATATTGATGAACTGTTAGGGTGGAATGGAGAATATGCCAGGCATTCTAGGGCATGAGCAAGTTGGACAGTAACCTGTTGGTTCAAGTGCAAATCATTCTTATGGACTATTACACTGTGCCACCAGGTGCATATATTGGTGTATGACTCTTCCTTTCCCATTTCCGTGAAGACCATAGCCAGCAATTGGACACAGGGCATCATATATACCAGAGGTTCCCAAACTTATTTGGCCTACCGCCCCCCCTTTTTTAAAAAAATTACTCAGCGCCCCCCTGGAATTCTACCTTCAAGAAGTGGGGGGGGGAGATGCAGTGACAAATTTGCATATAGTAAAGAAAGATGTTGTAAATAAGACCCTTTGAAGCTCGAAATCATAAAGTATTTTATAAAATCAACCATATAGTAACATTTGCGTACACACAGAAAATTAAGATAACGAAGGATAATATTAAAATAAAAATCACAAGTAACATTAAAAATAATCCTGATGAGAAGGATGAACCTGGTGCGATGCTATCAATTTATTAATGTTTGGCTCTATTTTTGTCAGTGGCAATCTTAAATCACCACGATTAGCTATTTGCAGTCGGTTTCTTCTTTTAGTTAACAGATTTGTGACCGGTCTGAACCCACATTCCACTAAATATGTTGAAGGAAATGCAATTAGAAACTTTTGTAATATAGCCCATAGTGCAGGATAAAGTGTAGGTATCTGCTTTTGCAGCCAGAACTGTTGGTAGCTATCTTCAAATTTAAATTTAAATTCCTCATTTGTTGTTACTTCTATAAGTTCTTCTTGTAATTCTGGAGATTCTTCTGGGTCTGTACTTGAAAAAGGGTCCAAAACCCAGTCAAGTATGTTCATTTTAAGAATATCTTCAAATCGTTGATTAAAGTCAGAATAGAGAGCCTTCAAGTGCTGACAATAGGTAAGCAAGTCTTCATCATATTTTTCTACTGTAGATAAATTTGGAAACTGGCTGAATTCCCCTCGTCCTAAATTTCGTTTGTACAAAAGGAGTGTTGCCACAAACGAGGAAATGACAGTTTTTGTTTTGATTAAATTCAGCTAATCTCCTTGGAGCTGTAGATTTGTTTAGTTAAATTTAGTAAACAAGTCTGTCAAATAAGCTATGTCTTTTTTGGAATCAATCAAGTTGGCTCGTAAAGCATTATTTTTGTTTTTTAGGAACTCTAGCACTGAGTCAAAGAGTTTATAAAACTGATAAGAGTTTATAAAACTGATCCAAACAGGCACCTTTTGATAGCCAATGAACTTCTGTATGAAGCAGCAAGCAATTGAATTGTTCATCGTTTTCAATACAAATTTGTCCAAACAATCTGTCATTCAATGAATTGCTTCTGATTTTGTTGACTGCTTTAATGACATAATATAATGACTTATATAGGCGTTCACTCAGATTTTTGGCAACTAGATGTTGATGATGAATGACACAGTGTACAGTGAATACATTTGGAACCGCTTTTTTAAATATGCAAGAAACCCCCTGTAGTGCCCCATCATTGCTGGAGCACAATCAGTAGCAATTGACAATATATTACTTTAAATTATTTCTTTAAAAAAGTCTTCCAATGCATGAAATATCAATTCTCCTTTGGTATCAGTTTGCAATTTTTTAGCAAATAATAATTCTTGGCAAAATTTTCCTTCTTTTATAAATCGCATGTATGCTAAAAGCAAGGCTTCATTTCCTGGCAAAGTTAACTCATCAAGCTGGGATGTTTTTAAATACTCACATAATGAGTCTTCAACATCTTGAGCAATTTCATCAATTCTTCTTTGCACTGTATTATTGCTCAAAGAAATTTTCTTGGTAATATCAGATGCTGGCTTGTGTAGCATGGTGCGTATTACCTCACTTATAGCTGGTAGAATTAATTCTTCACCAATAGAATGCGGTTTTCCCAATTTAGCAATCAGTAACTAAATGTTGTAAGAAGCACGCAACCCATCGTCATCTTGTTTGGATGCTATTGAAAAGAGTTTTGCCAGTCTCAAAAAGTTTTCTTTAAGTGCTTGAAAATAAGATAAATCCTTATCTTTCTTATCAGCATGAACTTTAGTCAAATGTTCTTGTAGTCTTGAAGGCTTCATAACTTCGTTTGATAAAACTTTTTGGCAAATCAGGCACATCGATAATGTACTGTTTGTAGGTGACTGAATAAAGCCATAGTTCAGATATTGAATACTATATTGTCTACATTTTTTTCTTAGGTTCAGCCATGATATTATCTGTAAAAAAGTGCAAGGGAATCAGAATTTGCAATCCTTGGCTTCTCCACTTAAATGTGCTCCATTTGCATAAAACTTCTGCAGACTACGAAGAATTTGGCATTTTTTGAGGCACACAGTTCAGGAGCTCCAAGCAAAGCAAAACCTGTCTAGACGAACAAAGCACACCTTACATGCCAATCTCTGTTCTGTGTACTAAATGGGGGGGGGGGGGGGATGTCCAAGATCCAGTGAACCTATCTAGCATCCCAGAAGGGGAAGGATTTCAGTGCCCTGAGTTGCTATACAGGACATATTACTACCACACCAATAAGCAACTACTACAATTAATTAAAAAAACAATCTGACAGAAATACTTTTAAATGCAAACCAAACTTTTAAAACTGTCACCAACATTTTTCAACTTTAAGCCAAACCCCCACCCCACCCCCAACAAGCAACTACAGTTAATTTAAAAACAATCCTACAGTAATACTTTCAAATGCAAAACAAACTTTAAAAACTTTCCGCCAAAATTGTTAACTGTAAGAGAGTAAGGCTTAGCCAACGCCCACCCCACACCAAACAGAACTGTAACCCAAAGCCACCCCAAGCAGGCTGCCCAACCTAAAGTAAAGGGACACTAATTTAAAAGGTCCTTTTACTAATATCCTCCTTTTAAAAAATAAGTATTTTCCCCCAATCTTACCTTTTAGATGTCTTCTTCTGTCCAGGTAGAGTCCACCATGATCCACGCAGCCAGGCAGGCCAAGGGAGGCACAGAACAGCAGCAGCTGAAGGCCTGAAGCCAGAGGCAAGCACCAATTTGCAAATGCATGGTTGTGATTGGCTGTGGGGACCCCTCTCCCTCTCCTTCCCTGATCCCAGGAAAGACTAGGAGAAGGTAGGAAAAGGCTGCTTTAGATAGGTTCTGGACTCTTCTTTCTTTATGCTTCCACCTCCCCCTTATTTTTATTCAACGCCCCCCAAGGCTCCTACCGCCCACCTGGATCATTCCAGTGCCCCCCAGGGGCCGGTATTGCCCACTTTGGGAATCACTGATATATACTAAGCATTTGTCATTTGCTGTTCTGCAATTCTACATATTTCCATTCCGTACTGGAGTTCTTATGCTGGAACGTGCTTGGGATCCCTGGATTCCATTCAGAATGCTAGCAACATAATGGAAAGGGGGCTTGATCCCTGAGAAACATCAAAGGAGCCATTATGGCTCATCTTTATGTTTCTACAGTCATTGATTATCTTTTCTGTTGAGGAATTGAGGGAGTCTTGGAACTCTGGTTCTCCTGCCTCACTAGCCCAAAAGCAAGCTAGACATCATAGAGGCCAGATTTATATCTTCCCAGGATGTTTTCCTCTTAATTGTATTGCCCTTTTACACTAAACTTCACATAGCTCGTAGTACTGCCCTGTGGTCTTGCATTTTTAGTTTTCACTCTTCCTTACTTACATGGTTCCATTCCCTTCCTAGTAATTTGTTAGTTCTCTCGCAGACACCAGTATGAACATGCTGATTTTAGTTAAATGCACATTGTCTGTTGGACTTTTTGAGCCTTTCTGTTGAGAAACCCACGTGTTCTACATCTTACTGGTAGCAGATAGTGTCATGGATATAGCTAAAAAAATATAGGGGTACTGTTGCTGTATTTGACCAAGAAGCTCATAGAAGATACTTTTACACACAGAAACAAGACTCACCTGGCCCCACAGCTAGACATGCCAGAAAGGGAGTCTGGAGGCCCAGAATAAAACAACCTTGGAGAGGGGGATGAAACAGAGGAGTAACACAATTATATGGCCTTGTGTAGATTATAATAGCAGTCTAACCCATATCAATAGATACTAAGTGTTGTGGCCCAGGTGCAGAGAGCATATGTGAATGACAGGAATTTTCAACTTCACAGAAGTTGATGATTCAGTGATGGTGTGGATCAGAAGATATTCGTATGTATGATAAATCTGTAATCACTAATTTTACAAAGACTTTTAAGATAATGTGTAGCAAAAATGAACTAATAATTTTTATATAATTCAAGAAGATGTTTCAAATATAGATAATGTGTATAGTATTTGAAGTTATAACTAATTAGCCATTATCAAGCTCGACAGTTATTGTTAGGAGATGATTCTGAAACACTATAAATGTGAGAAGTTGATTTGCTCAGGAACATCTCCCTAGAAGAGGCTTCTTGTTTGTGACCTGCTTATCTTTAGGGTAAGATACTTTCTTAGACTAATGTAAACTGCTCTCCTTTAATGATCTATGTAGTAATAACGGATGGAATGTTTTTCTGTTGATTGAGCTAATATGAAGAACATTGTATAATCATGTTTTAATAAAGGTTTAGAATGAAAGCAGACATTATGAAATAGTATTACTTGTATACAATACACAGAAACAAACCTAAAGTGTTATTGAGGTGTATCTGTTGCCAGGAGATAAATGATTTGATATGGGAAAGCTCACTAGATGCTCAGGGCTTCTTAATTGCACACTTATATCTAAATCATGGCTGACCAGCGTCATCCAGAAAAATAGGATCATGAAAAACTTATGCTGACATTGTCACTAGAGTAGCAAACATCCATCATAGTGAGATTATAGAATCAAGCAGTAGCATACTTAATTTTCATGTGCAGTAACTAAGGCTATAAACCTAGGAATACTTTTCCTGGCAGTAAACCCCTTTGGATAAAATGGGACTTAGGGCCAAACTACAAGTGACGAATGACACAGGTTGGACACTTGTCAGCTTCCCTCAAGTTTTGATGGGAAATGTAGGCAGCTTGGCAGAATGTTGGACAAGTGACAGTTGAAAAGTCCATTGGACAGCAGTCGGAGAGCCAAGCTGCAAGACCAGGATGCCTACATTTCCCATCAAAACTTGAGGGAAGCTGACAAGTGTCCGACCTGTGTCATTCGTCACTTCTAGCTTGGCCCTTAGTTCTGAGAAGGCATGCTTAGGCTTGCTCCCCAGGCCTCTGAAAACAAGTGCATAATTCTAGTGCACAACGCTTTTCAGGCACAAGCCCCATTAATACAGTCAGTTATATCTTGGATTGGAAGTTTTCACACATTTTAGTGTTATTTGAATCACATTATCTTTAATTTGATGTTCTTACTTTCTTGATCTATAAAATGAACAAAAGGAAGCGAAGTTGAGAATCTTGACAGTTGGGCTTGCACCTTGTGTGTGCCAGTTGAACTACTCTGTGATTATTAAAGAGTGTTATGAAAACAGCAAAAAATAAAGAACTCAGCTTCCCAATAAATACAACAAATTAAACAGTATTTTAAAAATAAATGGACATTCTATAGTGGCTCACTAAAAATTCCCTAAAACCTACACTTTCCATTTGTTAAACATTATTAAATGCTACAGCAATAGTTTGCCATTTCCCCTTCTCATGACCCTAATCACAGACTCTATTCTCTCCTCTACCTATAAGGCTGCTAGACTTAGGGACAAACCATACATTGCACTGTAGCTATGGGAACGATGGTGACATGCTTTAGTGGAGTGGCTGTCATAAAAGGCCATACATTGCTCATACAAAATTTTCATCAAAACTGCCTCTTAATTGTTATATTTCTGATGTGGCCATGTTCCTGAATGATTACATTTTAATGAGCAGCACACTGAAAATATTCAAAAACTAACTTTTAGTGACAATCTTGTAATGGACAGTTAATGTAAATAAATAAAAGAATTTCTTCTAGGCTTGTGCAGCAAAAAAAATAGTATAATTTGGATGCAAATAACAACAATACCATAAATATTTGGTATTCTTGATATTTGGGTCAGATTCTCTATTTGGATCCAGTTTTATTTGAGAATCCTGAATCTATTCAGCCATTATTCCCTATGGGAGAAACTATCCTGGGGATTTTTCAAGCAAATTCCATCAAATCTGCAGGGAACCTAATCTTTCCTATCTACTAAAGACCTTCCCCCAAGACTCAGGGACCCCATTTCAGAGGCCCCTGAACAAGCTTACCCTAGCCATTCTCCATTGCTTCACAAGGGGGAAAGCATTCCAAGGCTTTCCAGGGTGAAGAAACCTTAAACAAAAGGGAAACTCCTGGCAAAAACCAGTCCCAATGTAAGTCCCCTCCCAATGCAAGTTGGACCAACAAAGCCCAATAGAATCAAACTGAAGGAAGGGAGCCAACATCAAAACAGAGAATCCTACCAGAACTGATGCAAGGGAGCCAACATAGAACTAGAGAATCCCATGAAAGTCAAACTGAAGCAAAGGACACTATAACAAGTAAATAAACAGCAAGCGACTGCTCAAGTAATCCCCTCCCCACACACAGGAAGCAACAAGTAAATAAACAGCAAGCAACTGCTTAAGCAACTCCCCCCGCCACAATATATAATAATATATAAAGAAACACTAACAAGCAGCATAGCAAGCAACTCTTGTCTTTAAATGAGCACAACCAGAAAAAAGCTATATCTTCAATGCACATCCATTGGCCACTCACTTACTCTAAAACAAAGTAACAAATACAGCTTGGAGAAGAAGCTAGCCAGCTTTAAACTGGCTGAGTTGCACATGATGATAGAACTAAAGGTATTTGGTTTTATTTGGCATTAATGTATTCAGTATCCCAATTTTATTTGGGATTCTCTAATTTGATTTGATATGCCCTGATAATGCTGATTTAACTATTATGTGGGTATATATTCAGTATATTAATACTATACTGCATGCCCCTATTTTCTTCTTATACTCTTGAGAATCCTTAATCATAATCTGTTCAACTAAATTCCTTGTTTATTCAGCGAGCAGCGGTACCTCACAATTGGAAAACATTGAAAATAAAAATTATAGTCAGTTAAAAGTGAATTTTAACATATTATGAGGGAACAATGCTCAAGCATCTCCATGTTTGGCTCACAGCTTCCTTGAAAGCTGTGGGTCACTGAAGTGAATGTTCAAGAAGCTTTGTTCATCTGTGCCTAACAGCTCAGCCTTGGTCAAGTATGAAAAAAGATGACTGCATATGTGACTAAATACTGCTTTGTCACAGCTTTCTATTCCCCCACCATATTCACCAACTCCAAGAGTTAAAAGGCACATTGTACTGATTTTCTTTTTCAGATACTTTAAAACCTTGTAAACCTTTGCCTATGGAACTTCAATTTAGCTCCTCCTTATGGTATCTTAAAAACATGTACTTCAGGAGGGCTTTGGTCCCAACCAACGTTCTTTTTTATTCTCATTCACGTAGTGCTTCAGGTGTTCTCTACTCAGACTTTTTAGCTTGAGAACACCTTCCCTTTTTTGTTTGTGTGGCAACCATAAAAGGCTTTTGCCTTAGACCTTCTTGGTTAAACTGGTAATATAGAAAGGCTTGTTATAGATGGTAGTTTGACAGATCAGACAGTATGTGAGGGTACTTGTGAAGTAAAAAAAGGATCTTTTTGTTTAAACCAAAGTAGAATTTATTCATAATTACAAAAGTGTGATGGTTGCAGAGTACTGATAAGCATATTGGTTTCAGAATAGTTCTTAAGCTTGGTGGTTTCAAAACAGTTATACATTCACAGACCTAGTAGCAAAGGCTTATCTTCCACACATCTTCACTAACAGACCAAACACTCCCTCATCCACAAAGAGTCACTCAGGCATTTCCACACAGCTTGCCTGACACAGGGCCAAGCTACAAGTGACGCCTGACACAGGTTGGACACCTGTCAACTTCCCTCAAGTTTTGATGGGAAATGTAGGCGTCCTGGTCTTGCAGCTTGGCTCTCCGACTGCTGTCCAATGGACTTTTCAACTGTCACTTGCCCAACATTCCGCCAAGCTGCCTACATTTTCCATCAAAACTGACAAGTGTCCAACCTGTGTCATTTGTCACTTGTAGTTTGACCCTTAGATAGATTAATCTTTCCCTAAGATATACACAAACTGACCCAGATGCGCACACAGTTTGTCTGACAGAATTACGCTCTCAGGCTTCTGTACAGTTTACCTGATTTAGCCAGAATCCTTTCTCTGAGACACCCAAAGATTGACTGAAAACCTTTCTCTCAGCACACTGACCAAAAACTGCAGTTCACTCTGTCTCATAAGGTACAGCCCACTTGTGGGGAGGGTGGAATAAAAGTATAAAATAAATAAACAAATAAGCTACCATTCTGGGGAAGGCAATGGCAAACCACCCTGTAAAAAGTCTGCCAAGAAAACGTTGTGATGTGACGTCGCCCCATGGGTCAGTAATGACTCGCTGCTTGCCCAGGGGACTACTTTTATATTTACCTAAACTACCATTCAATCAGAAGACTCCATTTATCCATCCAGCCCCCCACCCTGCCTTCATTTCTCAGAGACGTGAATTTAAACCCACAGTAACAAATATTAAAACCCTATATTAGCAAGCAGAAATAAAATCCAAATTAAGTACATTGCATGCAAAACATTACACATACTATTAAGAGCAGAAAACAGGAAAAAACAGTTTAAAATAACAACAACATTCAATTTATATACCACCCTTTAGGACAACTTAATGCCCACCCAGAGTGGTGTACAAAGTGTGTTATTATTATTCTCACAACAATCACCCTGTGAGGTGGGTGGCTCTGGGAAAGCTGTGGCTGACCCAAGATCAACCAGCTGGCTTCAAATGGAAGAGTGGGGAATCAAACCTGGTTCTTCAGATTAGAATCTTGCCACTCTTAACTACGAGCCAAGCTACAAGTGACGCCTGACACAGGTTGGACACTTGTCAGCGTCCCTCAAGTTTTGATGGGAAATGTAGTCGTTCTGGTCTTGCAGCTTGGTTGCTGTCCAATGGACTTTTCAACTGTCACTTGCCTAACATTCCACCAAGCTGCCTACATTTCCCATCAAAACTTGAGGGAAGCTGTCAAGTGTCCAACCTGTGTCAGGCGTCACTTGTAGATTGGCTCTACTACACCAAACTGGTTCAGTTGGATGAGTTAGTTTTGTTTTCTCTGTGCCCCTTATGGCAGCATCACACAGTATTTGTTAATGACTGTTGTGCTATCCAGATAAATTCATGCATGTACATTCTTGCACTGCCTAATGGGAATTGAAGTCTATTCCCAGAACCCTGGAAAAAAATTTATTTTTCAAACTTTTAACTTTGATTCTGTAATTTCCTTCCATATTCATATTAGCCTGATGGACATGACAGCCTCATGCACTCAGTTAACATGTGGGGAAGGAGAACAGGCATGAGTGCACTGGTCCTCCTGATTCCTGCCTCTCCGCAATCACTTGGTTGTCTGTTGAGGCAACCATGCAGAACTTGTGGCCATGCAAACACTCCTATGTCTTGATCAGCAACACTGGTTTTGTAGTCAGTGTGGGGCTGTTGTGTGCACTCAGATAGTGCTATCCTCCATTCTGGAAGCAATTGTCTGTCAAATGACAGTGCTGCAGATGCAGAAGGAAAGCATACCATCTAAGCTCTTGGCTAACAAAATAACATAATAGGATGTGTTTTTTGGTCACACTATTACTCACAGATAATGTCTGCTCTGAAAATTAAAAGGAAGGCAGCTGAGCTGCCTTGATGGGGATACATTTGCATTTGCATATTCTTGCAGGCAGTATTTCTACTGCAGGTCATTTAAATGATGAGCTGACCATCCAGGTGCAATGATGGGGCAAACTGGGTGATTCTGCATTAAACAAGTAGCTCATTTTCATGATTCCCATCATGACTTTGGGGGTGTGCCTTCACTGGTAATCAGGAGTGTTCTGTAGGCCAACTGTGCATGTGCAAAAGCACTCACAACTACAATGTATAAGTTACAGATGCAGCAAACGACATTCATATATAACTCTATATCAAGTGGTTCCTGCACAGGGGCAATGGTGCCTGGCACAGCATTTGAGCTGGATTTCGAACAACAACATTAAGGCAATCTAGCCAGGGAGTTTAGCTCACATGCAAATAAGGAGTGAAATCACGATAAATTTGATGGGAAGTCACATTCACATTGAATGTGAACATCCCTGTTCAACATCTCTGATTTTAGGTAGCATTATACAGTGTTAGCTGGCAAAGCAGATGGATTCCATCTTCCTCACTTCACATAGAAAACTAATGTGCAGAGCTACTTCCTTTATTTTCTTCCCCCTTTCTCCCCACTGAGGACCCAAAGTGGTTTATATAGTTCTCTCTTCCAGCTAATCCTCACAACAACCCTTTGAGGTAGGTTAGGCTAAGAATGTGTGACTGACCCAAGGACACCCACCCATGGCAAAGTGAGGATTTGAACCTGGCTCTCCTAGGTCCTTTTCTGACACTCTAGATACTGCACCATGCTGACTGTCCTCATAAGAGCGGGTATAGTTTTCCCTCTGCTGCTATGCCAGGCAGACACTGTTGTACCCAGGTCCCAGACTGTTAATTCTTAAAACCATTCACTTTGTGTCTCTCATTGTGTCTCTCATCAGCTCATTTTTCTCTAGGTAACAAGTATGTAGGCTACTAGGAAAAGCATGGGCAGGGTAATCCTGTGATCCCATTACACTGCATGGTTGCTAGTTGGACCTAGCATAGTTGCACCTCTAAGTTCAGCAAGCAGCAGACTCAACGATACTTGAGAGAGCAGCCTCTTTCATAAACGTAGCTTTCTTCTCTTTATGATCTAATATTCAAAATCATTTAAGGGTTGTTGGCCACTGATGAACTCACATTTTTGGTATTTGCCCCCAAATTATACTACCTGCTGTCATTTGCTTTGGTCATCTTAAACAAGCTCTAAACATTCATCTGTTTGTACAAGATGTGTTTAGTTAGGTTTACTTTAGTTAAAATTGTTGTTAGCTGTAGAATAATCTTGGCTCATCTCTTTTCTGTTTTGAGTGTGTGTGGATTGATTTTATATTGCATTTTGTTTAACTGCTTTCCCCCCCCCCCTCCCTTGGGAACCTTTTCTATTGAAAAGTGAATCATAAATTTGCTAAATAACAAAATAAACTAAACAACACAAGTGTAAATGCACAAACAACTACTAATGTAGAAAAAGAAGAGATATTCCCACAAGGTCTCTAGTAATTCTGCTGCATCTCACCAATCTTGATGGCAACAGTGGATTCAGCAATAATATCCCACCTTCCATTACCCCTTAATGCATCATAGTAATCACAAATGCATCCAAGTGACTGCATGACATCTTCCAGCTGAATGTAAGTCCATGTTTCAATCCACATATGCTCCAACCAGGCAGGCACAGTGTCTCCACCAGCACAAGCCATCATGGTGCTGAGGACAGGAGACCTACATGGATCATCTGGAATTTCCTTAGGAAATGGGTTTGATTCATGATGTAGATCCAATTGAATGCATTGGCTCTACATCATGAATCAAACTCATTTCCTAAGGAAATATACTCAAACTCCGTAACATGGACCCTTCCCCAACAATATTTGTATTATTTTGCCTGTGAAAGAGACCAGTGCAGGGGACAGGGGCAGAGGGTCACATCACAAAAGAACAATGGCAACTGCAACATAAAGCTCACAAACAGGCAGCATTGTGAGCTACATGGTGTCTCAGTGGGAAAAGTCAATGCAAGGAGGAAGAGAAGATATAGGGAGATACTGATGTGATCTCCATAAAGCACCGCCAACATGTTAGGTATCCTCCTGACTAGTTCACATGGAAAAGGGGCAGGCAGCATAACCAGAAATCAGGCCTTATGCTCCACAAAACACCCTTCCTCAGCAATAAGAGTGAACAGAAGGAGGAACCATGCTGGGGCCTTCCATAGGCCTTCATGAATACAGAGGGCCAGAGTAAACATGACAGCATCCAGAGGTTCAACCTATGGACACAGTCACTATTTTAAAACAATTTAAAATACCACAAGTGCGGGCTGATGTGCTCTTGTTCCCCCATGCCTTTTCAAGTGCCTGAACATTGCCCCCACAGCTGTTTCAGCACTTGAAAAAGCATGTGGGGGGGGGGGGGAATGAGCACCTCAGCATGCCACATGGCATGGTGATTGGGCCCTTGTAACCCTTCTTCGATCATTTTGAAATGGTGATGATGTCCACAGGTAAGATTAATGAACATTGACTTGTCTAGTTTGGCCCAAAGATATAGTCAAAACAAAAATTAGAAAATGGCATCTGTTGTGCAGTGAGTTCTGGACAAAGGAATAATTTTAGCAAAGCTGGCATTACCAAATGCCCAACTGCTTCTAGTTTTCTACATGTAGGCTTGAAGCAATATTATAGCCACGTGCTGCATATCTTGTGGTTAGGCACAAGGCAATCATCTGGAGCTCTCCACTGAGCACATTCGAGGTGCTTTAAGTTAAGTAACCTCCTTTGCAGGTAATGCAAAGCCAGTGTGGTGTGGTTGTCAAGAGTATCAGTCTAGGATCTGGGGGACTTGGGTTCAAATCCTCTTTCTGCTGTGGGAGCTTGCGCCTGTCTCATGCTCTGAGGGCCGTTGTGATGACAAAATGCAGGAGAGGAGAACAATGTGCACTGCTTTGGGTCCCCATTGGAGAGAAAGGCAGAGTATAAGTTAAGTGAATAAGCACTGTCAAGGGGGTGGGGGTTGACCTCTGATAAGCGAACTGTTCTAACTGAGGCCCTGTTTCCCTCACCATACCTGAACTCCATCCAATGTTTCCTCTTATTCTTCCAAAGTCTAACACCCCATAAACATTGTTCTGCTGGCACAATTTTTGTCCTGTTGGCATAGTGTTGTGCTCTTCTGATACAAAGATGTTTAGCAGCACCCTTACACCATCCAGCAGACATAATTGAAGCACAGGATTGTGCTGTAGTGATCCATTCAGTCTTGCAACTTTGCATGCATTTAGAATGGTTAATTTTATTTTCTTGACAGAAGGGTCCTTTCACATTCCAGTAAGAACCGCTCACAGTCTTAAATAGGATACCTCCAGTAGATCCTAGAAGGATTGTCTACATTAATTTATTTAAAACAGTATACCACCTTCCCACCCAAACTGGGCTCCCAAGGCAGTGAACAACAGATGTTAGAACATTTAAGACATTAAAACAGTATTTAAAATGTATATATAAATATTTTGCAATAAAATAAAACATACAGACATACAGATAGAACCAGGGAGGAGGGCCAGTAGGAGTTAAGTGAAGGTACACAGTTTACTGGCAGAAGTAAGAACAGAGTATGGCTGTGGCATCTGGTACAACAGCTGATTCATCTGGGGCAAGGACCTGGATTGAATTAGGCTGTTATCTATGAAAGCCCATGCCAAACAAAGCATTTATTCTCTATAGTGCCACAGCATGTTTTTGTTTTCATTAAAATTATTCAGCCAGTTCCATCATGTAATACAAATTGTTAGCATAATTAGTTGTAGTTTACATTAAATGTTATGTTTATTACGTGTTACATGTAAAATCAGATAAGGGCTTTAATGCCATGCCTGAAAGATTTCTAAGTGTTTGGCTTGTACAATCCATAATGGCTGTAATATGACTTGCCACTTGGGACATTGCTCAAAGCAGTTCAGCAAGGAAAAAAGGAAACACTATTTAAAAAGTAAATGTACATCTTTGCTTGCCTTGGTAACATGTTTTCTTTTGCTGTTTATAGTAATACATGATGACTTTAACTATATTTTGGAAAGATTGCAAGTGTGAAGTAATATTTAGTATTTCATCACATACAAACAAAAGATGCCTCAGTGCAGTATGTAATAAGAAGTCGCTCCTACAGTAGTTTCTTTTAAGCAAGTGAATGTGTAGTGATGTAGAGGTTTGCTAAGCTGATTAGTTTGTGATTTTTGTAATTTTGAAGGATATCATTGAATGCATACCTCAACTGATACTGAGCACAGAGACTATTTTTTCCATATTGAAAATGCATACTGTATAAGTTTGTGTATTATTATCATCACTAAACCTTTCAAGCAATGTGTAATTTTGCCATCAGTAGGGAAGCAATGTATGGTAAGATTGTAAACATGCTTACCCATAAGTAATGTTCAACAGGACTAATACAGTAGCACCTGTGTTTAGCATTGCAGCCTTAGATTAATTCAGACTTCATGGCTTGTTTTGTTAATATTTTAAACTAATATATAATACAGTGTCATAAATAAAATGAAACATTAGTTAATATGAACCAGTAAAATGTTAAATATTTCACTGATAGCACAGTTATATTTCAGGTGATTAATCTGAGGATTTGTGGCAGCCTTGATCTTTGCGCACATTTCCACCTCTTGTTATGTGTGCATGTGCGTGAATGTGCATGAATTTGATGGCAGCTAATTTTCAAGGGCCTGTTGCATTTATCAGATTCACCATGTACTTCAAATGGAACCCAGAAGTTAGGGTCCTTTTGTTTTTTGTTATACTTTATACATGAAATGTGAATGGTTTCTGTCCCTCACTTCAGAGATTCTGCATGCTAACTGTCATATACATCATTTCAATTTTAGGAGAAGATTTTTGTGGAGGAGGGTTATTTGACAATCACTTGTGTAGGTGCTCTCCCCTCCCCCTCCCCGTTTTAACTTTACTGCCTATACATGGGCTACATTCAGACATCATGAACAAACCACAATTTATATGTGAGATAAATGAGCCTGAAACCCTTAGGCTTTTGTACTCCCTTGTCCCTTCCTCGTCCCCTTATACACATAACAAAATTTAAGACTTCCTTGTTTAAGAAGTCCTCAATCTAAACATGATTTGTTGGAATTCTTCAATTTTGGTGCAAGTGGATAGGAGGTACAAGCAGGGCTTTTTTTCAGCAGGAACGCGGTGGAACGGAGTTCCGGAACCTCTTGAAAATGGTCACATGGCTGGTGGCCCCGCCCCCTGATTTCCAGACAGAGGGGAGTTTAGATTGCCCTCCGCGCCACCGGCGCAGAGGGCAATCTCAACTCCCCTCTGTCTGGCAATCAGGGGGTGGGGCCACCAGCCATGTGACCATTTTCCTCCGAGGGCAACCCACTGAGTTCCACCACCTCTTTTCCCAGAAAAAAAGCCCTGGGTACAAGGAAGTGGGTGAGTCCAAAGATTTCAGACTCGTCCTCTTCACAAATAAAACTGTAGCTTGACAGTATCTGATGTCTGATACTATTGTGATGTGTGCTGCATAACTTGCTCACATCTCTTTCTGTTGAGCGAAACA
Organism: Eublepharis macularius; assembly: GCF_028583425.1. Lineage (NCBI taxonomy): Eukaryota > Metazoa > Chordata > Lepidosauria > Squamata > Eublepharidae > Eublepharis > Eublepharis macularius. The sequence goes on from NC_072798.1 coordinate 64,350,969, forward strand.
GGAACTCTTTAACCTGATTTAAAATTCATAGCACATTTTCATTAGCGCACAAACCTAAGCAGAACACTTGAATTCTTGAAATTATTGCAGCCTTTTCAAAGAGAAATTGAAAAATTATTTACCAACCAATAAACAAACAAACAAAAGAACTAAGATTTGAGTCTTCTGGCCAGTAACTCAGCCATTTTTCATCCAGTTGTTGAGACATCTAGATAGGTTTTTACATAATGAAGGAGATTCTTAATGTTGTATCTCCTATAGAAAGAAACTATCAATTTATAATTGACAGATTTTTTTGTTCTTTTCATTCTAGAATACTGAAAATACACTCAACTATAATAATGGATGTGGTGTTTTTAGGGTGCATAATAGCATATTTTGACATAGAATTTTTAGTCTGTTTGAGAATTAATTATCCAATGTGTATAACCACCAATATTTGTTTATTTACAATAAAAGATTCCCATTTAGCTTACAGTGAGCCAAAGTCATTCACTTTTTGTTCCTTTTATTTCTATGAGAAAAATTGTCATGGAAAAATTCTATGGAAAAATTCTATGGAAAAATTCTTCCACTGAAATCAATTGAATTTAAAGATGCCTACTTTTGGTTGGCTTGTTCCCACTGTGTATTGCCTAATGTATTCTATTCTGTAAATATTTGTTGGGGAACTCTTTTTTGCCTCAGATGATTCATTCTTTCTACAGCAGTAAGCTATCTGCATATTTTATTCATGACCAGAAAATGGTTGTTGTTAATATTTTATCTTTTTAAGAATGCCATGCTTCTGAAATCTAGCCAAGTTGTGTGTCTTTCATTTATTGAACATGGTGGTTGCTGTGGGGAGGAATGGAGGCTGCGGTAGGTAAGTCTTAATGACTCTTGCATACTGTTGCTACCTCCTCCTGAATAGTACTTCTTAAGCAATTAATCTACTTTTTGCTTTTCAAAGTGTAACCACAGCCATGACAGCAGGTGAAATTCCAAACACGTTCATGTCTGCAGGGCCGCATTCTAATTGTGTGTTCAAGTCCTAGCACAGTAAGATTTAATAGTACTACAGCAAAATATGCATGTGAGTGCTGCTGAGTCAACAAATCATGCAAGGAAAGAAATTCTTAGCAAACTACCTGTTCATGTTCGTATCTTATGTTGCCCCCCAACATTCTTCAAACCCCTGTTCTCTGCCTTCTCAGGGTGTTGAGAAACAAAATTAAATTAGCTAGCACACAAGCTCTTTAATAAGATCATTTGTTTTGTTTGTTCATTGATTAGCTTTTTAAAAAAATGTTTCACTCCTCTGTTTTATTGTAGCACAGCCCTGTGAGGTCAGTCAGAATCTACCCAGTCTTAGTTTAACATAGTAATCATTGAACCATACCACCACAGTAGTTTGTGCCTCTCACCTCTGCAGAATAAATGCCAGTGCTCCTCAAATGCCAAAGCTGTTCTTCTTCCCCAAGACAAGATACAATATTTCCTACAATACTGAATGAAGTCTGTTTTAAGAAGTACTTCCCCTTCCGTTTGTTACTAATTCATAGTCTTAAATGTTTTGTTTTACTGGCTGGAATTACAAGTTTTCATTAACATTTAGGGCTGGTTCAGGCATTTTTATGATTCCATGTTGAGTGTCTGAAGTGTGCGCCCCAGAGATACAGCTGCATGGGTAAGATAAGAGTTGACTTGACAAGTAGAATGCACTGATAGACTAGTAGAATTCTGCATTTTGCCACTTGTAAAGGTTGTAAATTGAATCCTTCTTCATGGGTTTAATATGATCTTCTTACCTGATGTTAGTTTATTACATACAGGAAAGTCTCCCAGCTGCAATCTCAAATGGTACAACCTAGAATTCTATCAACTTGAAATACCGCTTCATTTTGTGTAATTTGCAGTGACGCTTGATCACCTACTGGTTTGGCTTGCAGTCTGTTTACCAGCAGTAAGGAGAGTTCTATATAAACTATTTATATGTCTTGGAACAGTTCACATATGTTCAATGGATCAAAAAGATGATTTTGCATAAATAAGCACAGGTGAGGTTACTATTTTTCCAAAGCTCTTCCATCTGTCCCCACTACTGTCATTCACAGTTTGTGATCTAAGAGTAGCAAAGTCCCTTCTGATCATTAATAACAAATGCAGAATTGAACCAAACTTAGAGTGGTTTGCAAATTCTTGCCTTGTCTCATATGAATTATAGTTTTTTTTAAAAAAAAACACCTTGCTATACATGTCCACCACATTTGCAAAATTCTTGTCAGAAACTTGACTAACAGAAGTAGTATCTTGGAGCTGTGTGGTTTTTTATTGGATTTTTGGCCCATTATGCTGGCATGATACGGTATTTGTTAAAAGCAGGTAAACTGTTCAGATTGGGAATAATTCACTAATTGCATTCTTGCATTGCTTTTTTACCGAAGTTGTAGTGGGTTATTTTTGGAGGGGGTGACTTCTTGTGCTGAGTTCCTCTGATTCCTCTGAGCCTCCATGTGCTCATGATCCTGACATAGCAACTTATACAAGAAAGCGTATAGCTAATATGAAAGCACAAAGCTGTTTAGCAAGGCATTCAATTGAATGAAAATTTCAAAGGGCTTGACGTGCATGCAAATGAACAGTTTGATTATGGTAAGTCCACTTGTTGACCATTGTAGGGATGGGGTCTCAAATGCTTCGCTAATGACTTCATCGCTATATTGCCTTACATATTATCTGTTGCTTTAAATATGTACTCCTATGTACCACCAGTGCTCCATGTTGTCTAATGTTAGTCCTAGAATTGATTATTTTCTACTCTGTATTTGATTCTTGCTAATACTATGTCTTTTAAACTTGTATCTTTTTACCCTATGGCATTGTTTATGAATATGTCCTTGATATTGTATTGAAATGTACTTGATACTGATTGTACTAATCTCACACTATGTAATCTGACTTGAGTCTCAGTGAGAAAAGCGGACTAAAAATAAATAAATAAATAAATAAATATGTTTGTTTCAAAGGTCACACAACATCCCTTGCTCAAACATCTGACTGAACACAAGCAATGTTATGATTTCTTGACAGTGAAATGCTAGACAAATATGAAGTATCCCATGGCCAAGCTGAATCAGAACTTATTTTTCCCACATAGATGTGTATTTTGGGGTTGATTAGGTCGTTTGACATGGAACGACATACATATATCAGAACTCACTTTTAGTATATATACCAATAGTATTATAAGTTAAATTCCAAATCTGTGTCATACAATAGAGGGATGATTGTTTAAAAATTTCTTACCTGTGAAAGCTGCTTACGTTGGCAGAGCTCTTCAGAGTCTTGGGGCAATTTGTGCTACTCATTTGAAAAGAACTATTAAAGCAGTAATAGGTTAACAGTAAGTGAAGAAATAATTGCATTTTCAGCACAGTAACTTTAAATTAATGTTTTGATATCTGGCTACATAATATTTAAGATAATAAATTCAAAATTTTTACTTAATCCTTAATTAATGTTCTTGAATTGTCACTCTGTAACTCCAAGATGTCTGATATATTTGTTCTGGATGGTAATGCCTGCATGTCAGGTAGCAAGTGAATATCTTTACAGAATCCTTTTAAATAACCCTGTCATCTTTCAAAATGACAGTTATTATGTTACAATAATAGCAAAAGTTATTCAGTAAGCTTGAATTAATTTTCTATTTTATATTCAGTGGGCATGATCCTTCCCTGTATGGATGCACCACTTGCACATGAAGGGATCCCTGTAGATCATAACAGAGCCCTTTTTTTCTTACCTTTAATGAATAGACAGTAAACATACTAGGGCACATTCTAAGGCACATGCTAGGAATCTGTGTGTACCTATGCTGTTCCCTTCCACCTATCCTTGTTCTGCTTGGTCAAGTAACACAAGTTCCAAACTCATCTTCACTGACTGAGAAAAGGGAGTAAGTTAGATGGGGTTATGAGAGTTGCAGCATGCTTCCCAGTACCCTGACTGTCCTGTTGTGTTGGCTGCCTGCTCAGTTCATTGTGAGGGAGAGAGGGTCGAACCATCTGCACAGCTGTATCCCCAGTGTATGGCTTCTTAGAATGGATAAACATGCCTCTAAGTTCTTTTACACTGACAGAGGTCAAATACATGCCAGTGTAGGAAAGATCCATCAATGTACTATTGATTTCCAAATATGTTGGATGGAGCAGAACCACAGTGCTTATGTTAAACCTCTGCTAGCAGAAGGCTCTGCAGTCAGCAGCACCTACTGAACTAAATGGGTGCCTTTCCAGCTCAGGATCTGAACCACTGCCAACTAGTTTTGAGCTAGTGTGGCTTCAGCTTTATTTTATTGGTTTTTAAAATTGGTGTTAACACTATAGAAAAGTGGGGGACAATGTTGTGAGATCTTGGTTAGTCCACCTGTATTTTTTTTTAATTAGGGGATTTTTGTGCAAACCTTGGGGTTGATTATAGTGTGCAGGTTTAAGAATCCACATGCCAAGATCCACAATTAGATAAATGGTTAACTTTGTGTACACAAACATATATGTAAATGAACCAAAAATCTGTAAAGATGTGCTATGTTATTTTTTCACTCAGTTCAGGGGTTATGGCCACATTATGATTTGCCTGTCAAGGAGGCTACTAATAAAGGCATGCGCCACTTATCCTCTCATCATGCATGTCAATTCCATCTTCCTCTTCCTGGTTCATAGTAACCACAGTTTGCAATCATTTCTGAATCAGGAAAAATATGGGTATTGCTAACCATGGCTTCCCTCTAAACTAGAATCAGTAACCCTAGTTTGAAGTTGGTTTCTGATTTTGGTTTGGAGTCCAACCGGTAACTATAGTTTGCCTGATTTGAATGTTACTGCACACCACAAAGTTGAGAAAACACATGTGAGCAAAGGAGGAAGAGGGTGAGGACAATAAGAAAAAATGATGGCTCAGTTTATATTAATATGTTATGAGTTTGACTGACTTGATTACTGTAAATGATCAAGGTCAAGGCCTAGACCTTGGAAAAGTAATGTTGCTTAATGACTGTAGATGGTCCCTTGAATTGGAAATTCATATGCAGAGATGGAGACAGAGTACATGAGAGTGGGTGGCTGTAATGTGAGAAAGAGAACTCTGTAGTTCTTCTGCCTTCCAAAGGAGTACTACTTTGTTTCCACTTATGACCTACTTATGTATTTGTATATAACATGAGCACTACAAAGACAATATATATTTCCAGTGCTCTTTTGTATAAAGGAAATGGACCTTTCTACCGTTTCAGGAAGCGAGAAGTGTTTTTGCAGACTAAGGACTCTGTGAGACTGCTGTCTTGCTATGGCTTAAACAGTTAACTGTTGTTATATCTTAACATACTTTTATGTGCCACCTGCTGAGTGTCTGCCTTTGAACTGATTATATCTCTTTAGAGATCCTTTTCCTATGCTGTGAGCCTTTGGATATTCCTCTTTGTGTTTCGGCATGCCACATCAAGAAAGGTGGTCTCTAATTTTGGCTTGTAGGTGGAAGAAAACATCATAAAACTAGCACCTGTTAAAACCCTTGGAGCCAGTTTAACTCTAAACAGGAAATACATTTGGTGTTTTGGTTTAAAGGATGTTATTTATGTCTGTTGCTATGCTCTGTGACATTCCAAAGGGAGTTGCAGACTAGGGACAATAAATTGCTTCCAAGACAGAACTAATCTGTTATTTTTACAAGGGAGACCAAACAGTTTCAATGCTGGCTTCTCTCTCTTTTTGTGTATAACACAGAAATAGGGAGCTGGAAGGTATACCTAAGGGTCCTCTAGTCCAGCCCTTTGCACAATGCAGGAAATTCACAACTATCTTCCCTCCTCATCTTCCCCAGCAACCCCTGCTCTATGCTGAGAGGAAGGCAAAAAATCTCCAGGAACCCTGGCCCATCTGGCCTGGAGTAAAATTCCTTCCTGACCTTGAAGTAGTGATTAGCATTACTCTGGGCATGTAAGAAAGGGTCACAAGAGGCTAGCTCCAGCTCATCCATTCATGCTTTTCCTCTCTCTCTCCCTTTTTTTTATAAAAATTTTTTATTGGTGAGTATACCATTCAAATTTAATACATACAATCACTTAATATCTAGTTAACCCTATCCCCCACCCTTTTCCTCCCCCCTCCCTATCGACTTCCAACAGCTTTCCAACCCTTAACCCCTCTTATTACTTAATGAAATCCCTTACTCTAAGCACATTCTAATTTTTTTTCCAGATATTCTATCATATATATCAAATATACTATCCATATAGTATACATCTATCAGTTATACTATCAATATAGTATACATCTTATAACCCTTAATATAGCAGACCAGTATGATATAGTATAATATATAACAAAAATCTTAGTTTAAACATATTCTATTTCTTTTAAACATATATTATATCAAATATACTACTATCAATATAATATGTATTATAAAACCCCTACTGTGTGCCATGCCACCAATGTGGCACAGCACACAACACCATATTACATAGTCATTATATAATATACAACCTGATCCACTAACATTATTCCCCTAACCCTTATACTAGCTTAGATTATAATTACATTTCCCCTATATGGTAAGATCCCCTCTCTCTCTCTTATCCTTATTTTTCTTTAAAAATTCTCAAACTGCCACAGTTCTCCTTTTACATCCCATTTTTTACCCATGCTTTTCCTCTCTCGATCTGTGTACATTCATATTGAGTCATAGAATCATCATGGCTGTCAGGTGGCCATCTAGCCTCTTCTTCAAAATCTCCAAAGAAGGAGGGCCCACGACCTTCCAACGACGTCTATTTCACTGAGGAACTGCTCTGTCAGGAAGTTCTTCTTAACGTATAGCTGAAAACTCCCTTCAAGTAATATGATAGCTCCCTTCCTCCGCGTAGAGGATGAAGCAGAGTTGTTTTCTGTTGCTCCAGATGATCAGACCAGAAACAATGGGTTAACACAAAACAACTCTGCTTCATCCTCTGTGTGGATGAAGGGAGCAATCATATTACTTCTTAGTTGTCTCCTCGTTAGACTAAACATACCCAGATCCTTCAACCTTTCCTTATAGGACTTGGTCCCCAGACCTCTCACCATCTTTGTTGCACTCCTTTAGATACATTCCAGCTTGTCAACATCCTTCTTAAACTGTGGTGCCCAAGAATGAACACAGAACTCCAAGTGAGGGCTAACGAGAGCAGTGAACTGGACATTACACTTCTGTTGATACAGCCTAAAATCACATTTGCCTTTTTTAGCTACCACATCACACTGCTGACTCATGTTCATGACTCATGTTCAGCGTATGATTTACTAACCCTAGATCCTTTTCACATGTACTACTGCCAAGACAAGTCTACTTCATCCTATAATTATGCCTTTGATTTTTCCTGCCCAAATGCAGAACTTTACATTTATCTCAGCTGAAATTCTAGCCTGTCAAGATCACTTTGAATCTTGATTCTGTCTTCTACAGTATTTGCTGCTAGTGGAGAGTGCCCTCAAGTCATAGCTGACTTATGGCGACCCCTGGTGGGGTTTTCAAGGCAAGAGACTAACAGAGGTGGTTTGCCATTGCCTGCCTATGCAACCCTCGTCTTTGTTGGAGGTCTCCTATCCAATTACTAACCAAGGCTGACCCTACTTAGCTTTTGAGATCTGATGAGATCAGGCTCACCTGGGCTATCCAGGTCAGGGCACAGTATTTGCTACTCCACCTACTTTAGTGTCATCTGCAAATTTAATGAGCATCCTCCATATTCTTTCAGCCAAGTCATTTATAAAGATGTTGAACAGCACAGGGCCCAGGACAGATCCCTAAGGCTCTCAACTTGTCATCCGCTCCGAAAAGATGAGGAACCATTTACAAGCACTCTTTGGTTACCATCTGTCAACCAGTTACAAATCCACCTAATAATAGTAGGGTCCAAACTGCATTTTACCAACTTGTCAGCAAGCATATCATGTGGAACCTTATCAAAAGCCTTACTGAAATCAAGATGACTATGTCCACAGCATTCCCCAGATCCACCAAAGTAGTAACTCTCCCAAAAAAGAAGATAGGGTTTGTCTGGCATGACTTGTTCTTGAGGAACTCATGCTGGCTCTTAGTAATCAGCTGTCTTTTATAAATACTCAAGAACTGTTTGACGATGTGTTCCAGGACCTTTCCAGGTATGGACATGAAGCTGATGGATTGACAGTTACCTGGCTCCTCCCTTTTCCCCTTCTTCAAGATGAGGACAACATTTGCCCACTTCTAATCTTCTAGCACCTCTCCTGTTCTCCAAGAATTCTTGAAGATGATAGACAGAGGCTCCCCAATAACATCAGCAAGTTCCTTTAGTGCCCTAGGGTGTAATTTACCTGGCCCTGAGGACTTGATTTCATCTAAAGAAGCTAGGTGTTTATGTATCTTCTGAACAGCTATCCTAGGCTGCAATTCCCTTCCTTCCTCATGTGTTCTCTTTTTGCCAGGTTGAGCACACTTCCCCTTCCAAGGGAAGATCAAGGCAAAGTTTTGCCCTCTCTTTATTACTTGAGAGAATCTCACTTTTCTCTCCCTGCAGTGGGCCTATCACTTCCTTATTCTTCTGGCTCCAAACATAACCAAAGAACTCTTTTTTGTTGTGTTTAGCATCTCTCACTAGCCTAAGCTCATACTGAGCTTTAGCCTTTCTAACACTCTTTCTATAAGCACTGGCAAGTTGTTTATATTTTTTATAAGTTGGTTATACAGCCCTCCTTGGTTATACAGCTTCTTTAGGTTTTTCTAATTTTCCCTTCATGCTGGACTCATTTGTGATTGTGCCTTCAATATCTCATTTTTAAGAAATCACAATCATCTTGAATTCCCTTCTTGAGTATTTATAACTATGGGATTCTACTCAGTGTAACCTTGATCGTGTTAAAGTTAGCTTATCTAAAATCCAACCTGTATGTCTGACTTAAGTTTAATAAGTGCCCACTGGTGGTGGGCAAACTCCCAGGGGTTTCCCCCCTTATCCGCCGATTGCCCAGCGATTGGTAGGAGGGGACATGCTCCCGGAAGTTGCCCGCCACCGACAGGCACATGCGCTCCCAACTAACACATTGATGTCACTTCTGGAAGTGACGTTGCTGCACCACCTGCAGGAGCATTTCCACACTTCATTTGGGGTCTATTTGGGCCTCAAATGGGCTGAATTGGCCCCAATGCAGAGCATAGGTGTGCTTGCGCAGCAGGTGTAGTGACATCACTTCCAGAAGTGACATCATCATGCCAGTTCCAGGGCGCAAGTCCTTGTGCTCTGTACAAGGTATGTGTCAGGTACACCACCCTCCCGATGGGAGGTGAGAGGTGCCTGGCAACCCTAGTCTGACTACGTTCAGCTTTCTCCTTACCAAAGATCTTAAACTCCAAAATACTTAAACTCCAGAAAACTCACTACTACCCAGAGTGCCCACTACTTTCACTTCATCAACCAGTTCTTCCCTGTTGATGACAATCAAGTCCAAGACAGCAGAGCCCCTTGTCTCTTTCTCCACTTCCTGGAAGATGAAGTTGTCAGCACGACAAGTCAAGAGTTTATTAGGCCTCACATTTTTCCAGAGTTTGATTTCCAACAGATATTAAGGTAATTGAAATCTCTCACAACCACTATGTCCTGTCTCTTCAAAAATTTTGTAATCTGATCTAGGATTGTATCATCCAAATCATCTGCTTGTTTCCTTTATTCTTAAACTGTGTAGAATAAGAATACTTTCCCCTCTGCAAGGTGAGTGGTGCCAGCCCATAAAGGGGACTGTCACCTTGCCTTTACTGCCTCTGCAATTCAGGAACTTTTCAGGCCAGGCAGGTTGGCAGCTGTGGCAGCTATTCCAGCTGTTTCCAGATGAATATTTTGCTTCATCTTAGTTTTCTTACAGCATCTACATGATATCATTCCTCTATTCATAGCTTTAACTATGATTTTTCCAAACCTGGTTTGCAATGATCAAAAGATCACAGTCCATAGCAACTTGGATTCCATGTGGAATATATTTTTTTAGGTCCCACCCATATTGGTACCTTTTCCCTTGCTTCAGCACCACAGCGTCCATCATAGAATGTTTTTCAGGCTTAAAAAAATAATGGATTGGCATTATAAGGTTGTAATGACCTATAACCATGATCTACTAGTTCCCAGCTTTAAATTAACAGAAGAAAAGTAAGACTCTGCCCTTGTCATGCATAGTTATAATGGGAAAGATGCAGCTAGAGACTTATAAGGACTAGACTTAAAACAGCTAGATACTTTTTTTTAAAAAAATGAAAGCTGGGAACCAGTAGCTCATGACAATGGATTGTGATTAGTTTATAATGTTATAGAGATATAGCAATTCCTGAATTTTTAGAAAATCCCTCTGGTGGGGGGGCATATGGTGGCAGTAAGGGCCTGGAGCAAGGAAAGTGCACGAAAAAATTTACAGTGTGAACTGTTGCCACTGCAAATATAACAACAAAAGATACACACACAATCATCTCCTTGTACAAGCAGCCTCCCTGTGCCTTCTTTCTCATGGAGAAATACCATTACTTTGAGAAGGGGGAAAGATGATTTCTAGAATATACTGAAGTCTCTCCTTATAGTTAAATATAGGTTAAATGTAAAGACTTACATTGTTTTCTGTTGCACACATATTTTTGTCACTGCATATAAGCAGTTCATATTGCTCCACCTCTGCTGCCTGCTTTTATCTGCGAGGTGAGGACCATAACTTTCCATCCTACCTCCACCCTTGCCCAAGTTCCAAAATGGCCTTTCAAGCTGCCACTGGCTGTCTTTTAAATTCCACAGTTTATCTGGCTTGCCTCACCCCTCTTGCTACTGTTTGAGATTCTCTGGTTTGAAATTGGTGTTCTTTGATTTGACACTGCTTCCCTCACTGTAGTTTGGTTCTGTTGGGCTTTGTTGGTCCAGCTTGTATTGGGGCTGGCTTTTGGTTGAGGTTGCCTTTGCTTAAGATTTCTCTTTGCCTGGAAAGCCTTGGAAATGTTTCCTCCATAGGAAACAGTGGAGAGTGGCTGGAGGCACCTTGATAAGGGGCCCATAGAATTGGACCCCTGGGTCCAATCTTTCTAAACCTTGAAGGGGGGGGCGGATCTTTAGTGGATAGGATAGGACAGGAAGGAGTATGTTCCCTGGAAGTTTTCTTGAAAATGCCCCACTAGCCCCCTGGATAGTTTTCCCATATGGAATAATAGCCAGATAAAATTGGGATTCTCTAATCCTACTGAACCATATTAGAGAATCTGATACCGAATATTTATGGTGTCCCTAATATCTGGATCTGGATTGAGCCTAATTTTTTTTTTGCACACACCCCAATTATGTAGTTCAACTTTGTAACATTTATAATACTTAAAACAGTGGGTTCTTCAATAATACACCATTATCATAAACATTACAGCATATTAATCATGGATAAAATTAGTCATATGTAAACAAGAACTATACCCTTGAAAATATTATGTATATGTCTACAGTGTCCACAGGAATTCTCACTATAGAACGCTACAGAATGTCTCGTGCAAAAAAAAAAAAACCCTCCATGCTAAGCATTCTGAGTAAATGTATAAGACAATGAGTTCTAAAAAAAAATCCCACTCATTACAAAACAGAAAATTTTTCACAGGAGGTTTATACTGGTCTCCCCATGATTTCCATTATTGGGGGTGGGGGTGGGCAGAGGGCAAACAGGCTGGTTGGAGAAGCTTGGTTTTCTAATGGAGCCTAAGAGGATGAACAGTCAAATATTTGCTTAATCAAAGGCTTAATCATAGATATATTGAGTTGTACTATCTTGGTCTCTGTTCTTAGTCTGAATAGTAGGATATGCTCTGACCTGGATAGCCCAGGTAAGTCTGATCTCATCAGATCTCAGCAGCTAAGCAGAGTCGGCCTTGGTTAGTAATTGGATGGGAGGCCTCTAACGAAGACCAGGGTCGTAGAGGCAGGCAATGGCAAACCACCTCTGTTAGTCTCTTGCCATGAAAACCCTGCCCGGGGGGGGGCACAGTCACCATAAGTCAGCTATGACTTTAGGGCACTCTCCACTACCATAGCAGGACAAAAGCAACATTTGTGTGTGTACAAATAGGACAAAGATGTTAAATACTTGGGATGTTTTCTTGATATTTTATTTTACTGCTTTACTTACTATGTGTTCTACAATAATGCAGAACATTTTATGTGCTAAATAAATGATTGAGAATTATAACTATAATATAAATGATTGAGAATTATAATTATAAAAGTAAGAAACCTAGAGTGCAGTTTTAAGGCAATAGATAAAATTCTCAGCCCAATTCTGTCTCTCTGCAATTGGTAAATGTACTTTGCCCTGAGTGCAGCTTTGCCATTAATTTCCCTGTAGATAGTAGCAGATTGCCATTTAGTTCTTAGAAAGAAGTGTTCATTGGGATGGCAATAACTATGACTGTGCCAAAAACACATAAACAGAGGTATACAAGTTTAAAATGTATGCTTTTTAATCTAATAAATGCAAAACGATTTCTCATCAAAGGACATTTTCTATATTGGAATTAGAGTGAGTGACCTTGCACACTTCTGTGTAATAATGAATTTATTTTTTTGCAAGACACTATTTACATTTTGGATGGGAATATAAAGATCTGTTGAATCACCTCTTATTCCTGGCTTTAGACATTTGGGTTTAGATCTTTGTGTGCTATAAAGAACATTACCCTATTCTGGAATTTTCTAAACTGTATGTCAAGAAAAACAAGTGTTTTGTGAGACAACAGTTACTGAATGGCAAGATATAAAATAATTAAAAATAGTTTTCTGTAGGCCCAAAGTATCTTGAATAGTCTGGTGAAGCAAGGAAAATGCTGGCTCTGGTAAGTGGTCTTAGTAATTTCCACCTCAGGGATAACACAGCTTTAAAAGTTTTAGAAATGCTGCCTTACTCAACAAGATTTATTTATTTATTTATTTGTCACCTTTCCACCTCAAGAAAAAGGGTCCCCAAGGAGGCAAACTACAGATAATTAAAGCATTAAAATGACATTAAAATGCATATATAAATACAGTAAGAAAACAAACCAACATATAAACAAACATACACACCACCAGAGAGGGGGGCAAATGAAACAAAATAGTCTTTGCCTGCTGGTGGAAGAAAAAGACCAGAGGGAGACAGGCAAATCTCCAGGAGGGGTGGGGTCCAAAGTGTGGGTGTTGTGACTGAGAGGCCTTGCTGTTTATTTCTTTGTACAGTCATTTTGGAAGGAGATCCCACCACTGTCAGGGAAATGCCAGTCCTGACTGCCAGTTTCAGTAAGCTAGCAATTGGGGAAGACTAGTTAAGCCACCTAACTGTCTTCCCTATTGAGTATGCCCTTGCAAGAAGAGATAAAGAATTTGAGTGGGTAATTCATCTTTTTGTGTGAAAAAAGCCTGAAAACAATAAAGTTTTCAATTAATTGGCCTAACGTTTGAAGCTACACTGATCCCTTAAAATAAAGAAAAATTAAGACATTTTAATGACCAAAATTTTACAAAATAGCAAACTTGTAAGACTCTCAAGCTGGGTGTTCTGATTAAACAAAAATACAAAAAGGCAGGCATTTTCCAGAAATTTGAAATATATAACAGTAATTTCAGAATGTCATGGCTTTTGAGATTGTATGTATGGGATGAGGGGTTGCAGAGTTTGTGTGTGATGGAGGATGTTACAAGTTTGTACTCCTCTCCAATGATGCTTGGGCCCTGCTGTGATGTGCATTATACCATATAAAAAGGATGTGAAACTAGGAGGAATCAGTAAAACATGCATGCTAGGCTCCAAGAGTGCAACTCCCATAGCTGCTGTTGTTGTTGTTGTCTCCAAGCCAATGCAGCCTATGCAACTGGACTAAATTCATGGTAGAAGTCATATGATGATCTCTCGTATGGGCATAATTGGATACAACTGGACCAAAAATATGGCTGAATAATAAATTAAAACTGACAAATCTGTCATGAACTGTAGGTTTTAATAGAATCTTAATATGAGCTTTTGATGACTTTGTCAAATTCAATCATATGTCATCAGTTAATTCTAAAGCTAGGCTGTATCATAATGCAGCAGTGCAATGTTAACAAATTTAAAGCTGTTTCCATATTGCGACTTTAGGAAAATTGACCAACAAAGTGTAAGACAACATCAGGTCAATTTTTAAAAAAAATAAAAAGCAAATTTTAAGAAATACTAATTAATTCTTTACTTAACAGAATTGTAGGCCAAGCAAACTGAGGCCTTTGGTCTGACTCATATGATTGCTTTGTAACTTATATAATTATACCATGAGTGATACAAACATGCACTGTCTAATTTTCAAATTTCAAAATGAGTGCAATGTTTTAGAATTAAGATTTTTATTAGTTTTGGAATTTTTGTTCAAATATTAGAGTAAGAAAACCTTCAGGAAGAAAGAGTAACACCAGCATTGCTACTCAGTATCATATGTGTGTTCTTTAGGGGGGAAGAAGCGACAGAAACACCATAGCAATAGCAGCAGAATCCATAATAACCCCACTAATTTTGGAGTATTATGCTGATGATGCTCTCACCCCCCATGCCCCCATCCGTAACAGGCAGGCAGACAGACGCAACCAGCTAACACATACTGATGAGGTACTGCTGCCCATACGTGGAATACTCCAAGGGAGAGAACAAAATGAGTACAGCACCCTCCACTGAAAAGGAGCCATTGTGGCATGACAGGGAGCAGCCCTGGAATGAACATACTCTGGTGAGCTCTACACATATGGGTTCAAATCCCCTCCTGCAGCCAAGTTCCTAATTGCCAGGCACACACAGGGAAAGAAATGTGGGCATTCAACCACTGCACCACATGCTTAAGAAATGTGCTTAGCAGAGTCAAGCACATCTTTAATTTTGGATCTTAACGATATTTTTAAACCAATAATTTTGACATTAATTGTGAGTATTTATTGACATTTTATGAATTTTTTTTATAGTGATTGTTTTATTGCTTGACATTGTGTTTTCTTATAAACTGCTTTGAATATTTAATTATGAAAGTAGTAGAGATGTTTGGTAAATAAATATATATATTTTATTTAAAACATTTATATACTACCTTTCTACTCAGGGTCCCCAGTGCTTTAGCATATTAAAAGTACTTTAATTCATTGGCAGTAAACCTTACAATAGCCCTGTAAGGTAGGACAGTGTTATGGTCTTCCATATTGGATGTGACAGATACAAGAGATACAACTTAGTTTCTATGACTAACTCCCAGTGGAAAGTCAGAGATCATCTTCTCTAAAACACAGTTTGAGTGCTTCTTCATTGAAAGACCAAAGCACATTCAATTTTTATTTCCCAGTTTGATAGTTAATAATTATTTCTAAAGAAAGATCTAAATTTATCTTATCCAACTTATTCCATATTGAACTGCCACATATTTTTTCATTATGGCAATATTATGAGGCTAAATGTTTCAGATTATTACAGAAATTCATTCTGTAGTTACTAAGAGAGAATAATTGGTGGTGGTGGTGGTAGAAAGTGCCTTCAAGTCACAGCTGACTTATGGCGACCCCAGTGAGGTTTTCAAGGCAAGAAACTTACAGAGGTGCCTCTACAACCCTGGTCTTATTTGGAGGTCTCCCATCCGATTACTAACCCAGGCTGACCCTGCTTATTCTTCTGAGATCTGATGAGATCAGGTTTGCCTGGGCTATCTAAGTCAGGGCAAGAGAGAATAATTGAAAAATAGTATTGTCTTTAGCTTACCAAAGTTGCTGCTTGAGGCTGAAATCCTAGGGACACTTTTCTGGGTGTAAGCCCCTTTGTATAAGATGGGATATACTTCTGAGTTCTTCTTGCGTCCTCCATCTGTAGAAAAAAATATATATAGTGTTGCAACACTGCAGCCTCAGGAGGAGATTTTCTTTTTTTAATTTGTGCTGTATCTGCTGACATATGTGTCCCTAGGAAAAAAACAGCGTTAAAGAAACATCTAATTGTGATGATTCCATGACATGACAAGAAATCAGAGTCTGTATGGCAGATGGACCTCTTGGTGATGGGCCCTAACAGGCAAAATCTAAATCAGCTTTATCACTGATGGAACGTGTATTAGTGTAGGCATTTCCACTACTTGCAAAGGGAATTATGTGCACTCTGAAATGGATGCAGACTTGGAAACATCTACAACTCTCACGTTCCTTCAGTGTATTTTGAGTGTTTTGTTCAACACATATAGAAAATGCATGCCACAGTGCAGTGGAAACTCTGCAGTCCTTCCATTACATCATCAATCCCATTATATCATAAATGCAGGAGTATATGTGCTAGTTTTCTAATACCTAATTGAAATGAATAAAAGCCATGGTAAATGTTGCCTGAGGCTTATGTCACATTATGTAATGTATGCCATATTTGTGCAGTGCCAAAACACAAAAGATGTCTCTTTAAATACCTGCAAATACTTGTGTGTGATACTGCTTTGAATAGTAAGATTGGGGATGTGAATTTGAATCCCATAGCGGTTTTATTTTCTTCTCAACTTCAAATCTGCTTCTTTTTTTGATAGATTATCTCCTGGTTTCTAATTTGCCCTTCCCTTGTATGATAGAGAGTGTGGTTGCAAAGCAACTCCAGGTCTTTCTAGATGACTCATCTGCTCTAGATCCCTTTCAGTTTAGATTCAGGTCAGGTTACATGATGGAGATGGTGCTGGTGGATTTGCTGTGGGAGACCAGTTGTCTTCAGTGTAGGACTTTTCTTATGAAGTTCCAAAGGATTTAGTCTGTTCAATCTTTGGGAAAGCACTTTAGAAGAAATAATTTATGGTTCTGGGCCTCTCTCAAATAGTGATGTGCCCAACACATTAAAGATGCCACATCTTAGACTCAATCTTCTGTACAGAGCTTTTAAGGAGAGGTCTTAGTTTGTGGCTGAAAATATGGCCTGAAACTTGGTACAACCATTATATTCTAAAGGCAAGAGTGAATATGGCCCCAATGTGCTGCAAAATAGGGGGGAATCTGTTAAAATGATCCACCCACAAAGGCTCATGCATCCTTCTAGATTCCAAAATTACATTGGGGATTTTAGGATTCCAAACACATAATCTGTTGAGTCTGGAATTGGAGTTTGGAATGTGAATCTTCTCAAAGCTATTGACAAGACTGCTCCTTGTTGACTTCTCCCACCTTTGAAATGGATGCCAGCCCCATGGTATACCTTGGAATTGGGTGGCCTAAAGAGGGCTAGAAGACATCTAAAAAGATGCTAGCAGAAAACTTGCACTCAATCTGATACAGCATGCTACAGAACTCTTTGGAAGACCTATGAAGTGATGGTAGCAAAGAAATGTTATTTCTTTGCAACCATTGCATCAGCTAGTTTACAACCATCCCCATTGTTTAAGGTTTCTTGACATCTTTTAACTCCTCAATCTGAACCTTTACAGGCTCAAGGACACCTTTAGAGGCTGTGACACCGTTGCAAAGTGATTTGCTGATAAAATTGCACAAATATACTGTGAACTGAAGACCAGCCATAATATAACCAAGGCAGAAGAAATGCTTAACTCACTGTTGTGGCCTCTGAGTCCTCCCCGAGGTCTTCATCCTCTGAGGACTCAGAGGATGAAGACCTCGGGGAGGACTCAGAGGCCACAACACTCACCTTCTAGTTTACTTATAGACCATTTTGACACAGCAACATTGATAGATATTGACAGGATCCTGGCATCTGTGATGGCATCTATTTGTGCACTGGACCCTTGCCCATCTTACCTGTTAAGGACCACATAAGTGAACCCTTGATGCCTATCCGAAATGAGTCACTAACTCAAGTCACCTTTTCTCATCCGCTCAAAGAGGTGGTTCCGCCCACTACTTAATAAACCACCCCTAGGCAAAAATTATGTGGCCAATTATTGTCCAATCTGTAATCTACCCTTCCTAGGCAAAGTGATTGAGAGAGCAATAGGAGACCAATTTCAAGCCTTCTTGAATAACTCTGGTGCTCTGGACCTTTTTCAGTGTGAGTTTGGGCCAGGCTATGGGATGGAGACTGCTCTGATAGCTTTAGTGAATCGCCTATTCTGAATGTTGACAAAGGTTAAGGTTTCTTGTAGCTCCTCCTGGATCTATCTGCAGCCTTTGACACAGTAGACCGTGCCAGTCTTTTGAGGCATTTGTCGACAGAAGTGGGCATCAGGAGATGTGTCTTGATCTGGTTTAAGCTGTTCCTTGTGGAATAGACTCAGAGGGTTGTTGTTGGAGCCAGTGTGGGAATTACCTTGTGGGGTTCCACAGAGTATAATGTTATTCAGCTTCTATGTAAAGCCTTTAGAAGAAATCATTCGCAGCCATGGAACTGGATATTGTCAGTATATGGATAACATCCAGTCCTGTATCTCACTATCCAGATCACAGAATGTTGCAGAAGAGGTCTTGGATTGCTGCTTGACAGCTGTGGTCAAATGGTTGAAAGCAAACAAATTGAACCCAAACCCATACAAGACAGAAGTGATGCTGGCTGGGAAAGCAGAGATCTTGAAGGACACTGTGCTCCCCACTTTTGATGGGGTTCAATTGACCCTTGCTGACTTGGTTAAGAGCTTAGAGGTTATACTGGAACCAACATTGCTGCTGGAGAAGGAGATTAATGTAGCTGCAAAAAAGGCTTTCTTCCTATTCATTCTACCCCAGAAGATAGCCTCCTCCCTACCTTTGCAGAGCCAATCTTGGATCCACGGCATGGTAATGTCAAGACTAGACTACTGTAATGCATTCTACATAGCTGCTGTAGCACAGTGGTTAAGTGGTTTGGCTGCAAATTAGCACTCTACTGGTTCGAATCCCCCTACTGCCATGAGCTCAGTAGGTGGCTTTGGGGAAGCCACTCCTCTCAGCCTCAGCTCCCGAGATATATTGTGGGGATAATAATAACACTAACTTGTTCACCGCGCTGGTGAAACACTAATCTGTCTAGAAGAGCAGTATATAAGCGCAGTTATTATTATTTATAGGTCTCCACTCAAAGACAACTTGGAGACTCCAGCTGGTGCAGAAGAGGAGCTAGATGGAACATGCACACTCCCAATATGCAGTCACACCTAGAGATGGGCACGATCCAAAATAAATTAATGATCCAGCCGATTGTGGATCGGTGCCAGCGACGATCTCCAATAAACGATCCACACCGATCATCCACACCGATCATGGAGGCCAAAGCGGGGCACGCTGCTATTCCCAGCTATGTGGGAAGGTGGGTGCTGGCGGCGGCGGCCAGGCCGAGCTGGCCCGGGGAGACGGCAACGAGCTGCCTCCCCTCGGGGCAGGGGGGGGGGGTCTGGCCTGTATTTGGCCATCAGAGCTGCCTATCAGGGTTTGCAGGGATGAGATTGGAGTGCCCATGGCTACAGAACACCCCCTTCCCCCTCCCTCCCCTGGCTGTCTTCTCCCAACTGGTGACTGCTTTGCTGCTCCGTGGTTGGAAGGAAGCCCTGCTGATCAAGGAAAGCTGGGCTTCCATTTGGGTTTCCAGGGCGACAGAAGGAGGGCAAACACAGCTCAGGCATTCCCCTGGCTCCGTTGCCAGGGGAATAGATTGCTGGCGCGTGAGTGTCTGGCTTCCAATCCGAGCACGATCGCCCCGATCAAGTCCCGATCCAGCCCCCCCCCCGATCGCTGTGTTGTTGGCCGTGGCCGAGCTCAATCCGCCAGGTCCTGATCGCGTGATTACCATTATCGTGGGTTTTTTTCGATCGTAATGCGGATCGTGCCCATCTCTAGTCACACCTATCAGTTATTGGGATCAATTCAAGTTATTGGTTATCACGTGCAAAGCCTTTCATGGCCCTGGTCCCTCATATCTGCAGGATTGCCTTGCTCTCCTTATGCTCTGCTATGGCAGCTTCACTCATCTGAACAGGGACTTCTGCAGGTGCCATCCTGTACATGAGCAAAATTAACTGCCCATACATGTCCAGTCTCTGTTGTGTCCCCAACCTTATGGAAAGGCCTGCCTGAAAGCTCCCACTCTCCTGGCTCTCTTGCAAACGATGCAAAACTGAATTATTCAGGAGGGTTTTTTCACGCAGGAAGGAGAGTTGTGCTGCAAGGAAATGGTTCAGAGAGATGCCTTGGTTAAGGAACAGGGACTGTGGACTATATTACTGTGTACAAACAGTGGTTTTTGTCTCATTTAATATGTCCTGTCTAACTGTTTATATTTTGCTAATTTCATGTGCTTTGTTTCACCATTGTTTGTACCAGATTCCCAGGTGTATTCAAATTTCTTTAATCCATTCCCTAATGCATTGTATGCTTGAGCCATTGGCCGTATTGACTCACACTGTGTAATCCGCCTTGAGTCTCACTGAGAAAGGCAGGCTATATATATATTGTAAATTAATGAATAAAAGTAAAATATGCCTATGATACCTAGCGGTACATTTCTTTAACTTATGGCTGGTCGTCTTATAGAGGTCATGAACCAGCAGCACTTGACTGCTGTGGTTAAATGGCTTAGGAAGCACAAGCTGAATCTGAATCCCAAGATGGGGGTAATTCTCATTGGGAAATAGGGTTGCCATCTCTAGGTTGGGAAATTCCTGGAGATTTGGGGGGGTACAACCTGGAGAATGTGGGTTTGGGGACAGGAGGGTCCTCAGTGGACTGTAATGCCATAGAGTCCACCTTCCAAAGCAGCCATTTTCTCCAGGGCAACTGGTCTCTATGGCCTGGAGAGCAGTTGTAATTCCAGGAGACCTCCAGCCACAACCTGGTGGTTGGCAGCCCTATTGGGAAAACTGAGATCTTGAAGGAGATTGCACGTCCTATTTTTGATCGGGTCCAGCTGAAACTCACTGACTCCGTTAAGAGCCTAGAGGCTAGACAGGATCCAATATTATTGCTTGAGGAGCAGTGCAGCTCTAATTTGACTCAGTTTATCTGAGTACATGGATTACCTCGAGGGCAGGCTATTGTAATGCATGCCACACTCCTGTCTTGCCTCAGCTGTTGTGCAAAACCATTAATTCCCTCTGTCACCTGTAAGGACTGCCAGCGCAAGTTTCTTGGTAACAGACAACTTTAGTAATTGACATGATTCTTTTACTGATGTTGCATTATTTTGTCACAGTTTGCCAGCTTGCTGAAACATAGAATGTAAAATAAATCCTTATTTTAAACACTCCAACCTATTATAAAGTTGATTTCTAGTTGGTCAGTAGAATGTAAAAGTTAATCAGAGGCGCAGTCTTTCTCATGTCCTCTTTCCAAGTTTCGTGGGTTTCAAATTATCAGTATATCAAATCCTAAAAAGTGGATAGAGAATATAGATGTGAAAAACAATGTAGCAAATAATGTAACAGACAAACAAGAACACTGTAGGGTAAACAAAGCCTAAAACCATTGAAGGAATTCCTGCTACTATAAGAAAAGAATGACACCGAGATCTTAGGAGACTGTGTTGTGAGATCTCAGTGGCTGTTTTGGAGATTTCAGGACCCGGCAGCAGGCATTTCTGGATTATCTAGGCATCCACAGTTGTCTGGGCAATCCTGAATGACTGCTGGGGTCTTATGACGTAATCCTGGAAGATCTTAACATTTTAAAATGTAAGTTTTCTTTCACTCCTTCCTTAAATAAAACATTTTCCTGCAAACCTGGAGGCCCTCCTAGGTTTGCAGAAATATCTCCCCTATCTATCCCTGGCTCCATTGCATGGTATTTTTAGTTTGCATTCTGAGACCAGGTTCAGAATTAGATATATAGATATTAAAAACTTAACATGTCTATTTAAAAACATTGTGATGAATACAGTTCATCATAATGGCCAAATCGTGATGGGCCAGGAATGACCTCAAGAACCTGAAAGCTGTTTCGATCAGACAGACTAGAACGCAGCAGTCTCCCTTCCAACCCACCACCGACATCCCAGTCCCTAACCACCCAGCAGTACCTCGCTAACAGGCCATCTTAGTGGAGGTATCACTGGCAACCGTGTCCTCAGTTGAGCAGCTACCTGGCATTTGCATCCTCCTCCCTTCTGCAGTTGGGCACAAAAAAGTGCCCCTGCAGGAGGGCAGCTACTGAGCTTTTTAAAGATTTTCCAAAAATCAGCATGGGCTTTATGTAGAAATTCTTGCAAGAGAAAACCAGCTATGTAAAACATTGGCAGCATTCTTTTAGTCTAAGGCATTGATTTTTAATGAGAGAATGCAGCAAAAACCACTTATTAATATTTTATTGAAGATGACTCCTATAAACTCCAGCTGTGGATACAAAAATCATTTTTATGTGAGAAGAGAAGCGATGCTTCCCTGCAGTCCCATTTGCTTTCTGCGTTCAGCATTTATCTATATGCCAGCATGCATCTGTGCTGTATTTTATATATAGGCAGAAGTGAAAATGCAAAATTTGCATTCTCATGTTAATGTAAAACACAAGTTGCTAAATTTTATATTGAAAAGGAGACTATGAATTATAGCTATTTCAATAAGCAATGCTTTAACAGCAGGTCTTCTTTAGTTTGGGATTTTGCTGAGTAAATGGATAATTTTTCAAGTCAATTGTATGGCAACAAATGAGCAGCAGATGGCACTGTTCTGTAACTATGTGATGGTATTTGGTCAGAATATTCTGCTAGCATTTATTTAGATTTTGTAACTACCGACATTGTATTACAATATGTGGAAATTTTAAATTTAATCTTTAAGGCATGAATGCATAATTGCAAAGTATTATATACATTTTGAAGCAGAGTTTTCCTTCCTGTAACAACAACAATATTAAAATAGCTTGCCTGAACAAGGAAATGTAATTAGAGACTGTGATTAAGAGATTAGATAATCTGAGCCAGCCAAATTTTGGTCCATATTAATGTATATTAATCGTTTATTAATGTAGAGAGCTGCTTCTGTAGCTTCAAATTTAAACAGAGAGGGTAAAGTTTAATGCATAGATCCTCGTATTTTGTCATTGGTCCTCCACAGGACTACGGGTGAACATTTCCTGGAATCTTTGAGCCAAAGGGTGGAGGTTTGAGCCGTTTGTTTTGAGGGGGGGGGAGGGAACTAACATTTTTGAGAAAATAGATAAGCAGTATTTATTTTCATACTAGATCTAAACTTACTACTGTAAGAACATAAAATGCATTATGTACATATGGTTGTTACGGTCTCTCCCCCCCCCTCTCTCTGTGTAAAATTTAAAAACCATTTGCAGTTATACTTAAGGTACCATAGCACATCTTGGTTTATGTTAGATGGAAATATAGGAAGTGTAAATAAAAGCTATCAACCATTGAGAAAGCAAAATAAAGTTTTTATTATCTGGATTTAAAAGCAACCTCTTCTTCACACAGTTAGCATTATATAGAAAACAATAAAAAATTCTCCGGTACCTGCTTAACAGAAGAAACAGTGGTAATGTACCCACCCAAGTCAATTATCCCTCTTTCAAACTGGTTCCATCTTTCTAAAAAAAACAATCACAGTATTAACTATTTGTAAATCTAGGTATTAATCTAAGATCCATAACATTGTTCTCTTCAGTAGTATATCATCATCACATACCATAATTTGTGGCCAAAATTATTCATATTCATTTAAACATTAAATAATTAAAAGATCCTTCAAAATAACCCTTACTGTATTTCATACAGTAGAAAAGAGCAAGAGTCCAGTAGCACCTATAAGACTAACAAAATTTGTGGTAGGGTATGAGCTTTCATGAGTCACAGCTCACTTCTTCAGATCAAATTTTGTTAGTCTTATAGGTGCTACTGGACTCTTGCTCTTTTCTACTGCTACATGGCACTACCCATCTTGATACATTTCATGGTAAATTTGCTGGCCCCTAACAATGCTGCTGAACAATGAATGAAGCTGCTGAGACCTCCCATGGAGAGAGGAGATTTGGAGAGTGATGGAAGATTTCCAAATTGGTTCACCACATGATACTTCTAATAGAACAAGGGCTGCCCCATGTATTGATAATAGAAGCAGCAAAACCAGGCCTCTCACAGACAAAACAGGTGTTGCTACACACATGAGGGACTTTTTAGATTTATAGAGAAACATTGGTTTTGCAAATTAATTAAAAGAGGGCATAATGAGGAAATGTCATAATTTAAAATATGTTGTGCTTTTCCTATCTGTTTTTAGTGTAATTCGTTTACTTTCTCCTTTTGTTTGTTTGTTTGTTTTTGGAAACTACCGATCTTGCACTTAAGCATGGTACAATGTCACCTTCATTATCCTTCCTGAACCAATAATAAAATTCTAGGCATGAGAGCTAACTCACCAGAAATATCTCTGTGGAATCTGAAATAATAGTTTTGTACATGATCCATATTGTCCATCTGATTTTGCTTTACTTATAATAATACAGAGCATTTTATAGCACTTTTAATGCTAAAAGTGTTTCCTATACACTATCTTGTAGTGCTGCAAGGTAGGTCAACATTGCAGTTGAGAGAATTAGATGGAGGAGGAGTAGCTTGCCTACTGTCACCTACTGATTTCATGGCAAGATGAGATGTAACCCAGAAAATCTGTGATTCATAGTTCAGACAGCAGCAGCATTTTCCAGCAGCCTCTTTCAGACTATCCATGGCATATTTTTGAGCATATGATTATAAAATGACGCGAAATGAAGAAGAAAAAAATCTTATCTGCAGATTCATAGATGAATTAAAGAACAGACAGAGATAGAGTCACTGAAGTACTCTATTGATTTCCTGTTTATTGGGTTGATTATTTATTTATTTATTTATTTATTTAATTCAATTTATATTCTGCTCTCTCTGCAAGCAGTCTCAGAGCGGAGCACAGACAGTAATAAATACCTTAAAAAAGAGGTAGTATAAATTAAAACATATCAGTCGGTTCAGTAAAATCTATATAAGACAGTCATGCCCATATTGCACAGGCACAAAACATTAAAACAAACCCATGGGGCAAGGTGGCCAGCTTCCAGATGACAACAGTCTGAGGGGCAGCATTCCCCCCCTCTTGGTAGGATGCTGGTTTTTCAGCCCACTCACCTCAGCCCCCATATGTCTGGTGGAACATCTCTGTCTTGCAAGCCTGGTGGAAAGATAATAAATCCGGCTGAGCCCGGGTTTCCACAAACAGAGAGTTCCACCAGATTGGGGCCAGGACCAAAAAAGTCCTGGCCCTGGTTTAGGCAACGCAAACCTCCCTAGGGCCAGGGACCACCAGAAGATGTTTATTTGCCAAATGGAACAGCCTCTAGGGAATAGACATGGGCATAAATCAAAATACAAAGCAAATCTCATCACGAAACAAGCTGTTTCGTGCTTCGTGAAACAGCGTTTTGTGGGGCTGTGGTTATCACGAAATTCACGACTTTTTGGCTTGTTTCATTAGCTTTGTGAACGATTCGTAATTTCAGACAGGCTGGCCCCGATCCATTGATTCCCAAGGCAACAATGGGCCCAGACATTTTGTTGCCATTGGAAACCCCAATCATAGCCCACTTACCCTTGATTGGTAGTTCTTCTAGCCATCTGGAGAGCTTCCATTCTGCCCTATACAGCCAGGAGTTGGGGGTCAATCCCCTAGGCAACCAAGGAGGTGGGTCTTCTGTAGCCATGAGCACCCCAGTCTCACCCCTCCAAACCCTGTTAGGCAGGTCTGTCAGCCAACCACAGACCTGATCTATGTCAGCGTTTTGCTGAGATTGGAGTGGGAGAGTGTGTGAAAGGATTTGGGATTGTGCTTTCGGCTGCTTCTGCTTTAAAGAGACTGAAAGAAGCCTTTTATTTCCAGCTCTTGGCCTTGCTGTGGAAAGGTCTTTGCATGAGGGTGCCTTTTTCCTCCACCCCACCCTATCTGTCAGTCTATGGAGAGCAGGATACTCTGATTTAATCTCCCATCCCTTGCAGCAAGAAATCCAAGGTCTCTTGAGTAAAAGGTTATTTATTGAGAGCATATATATGCAAGTGTCCATAGATAATCCAAAGGCTGTATGAAGCTTTGGCTGTACACAGAACTCTTGTTGAGAATGACGTGTTAATGGCTTGTTACAGTATATCAAACCCTTCAGTCCACCTCCCCCCTTGTCTGCCCAGTTAGTGTAGAAGCTGGGAATGTGAAAGTAACTGCTTCAAGGTTGCTGCAGCGAGCCATCTCAGATAAGACTGTCTTGGGAACCCAAGCTGCTCCTGTGAACCTGCACGGAAAAACAATACTGGAAAAGTACAGCAAATGAGAATGCAAGATGGAAGTGCTGTGGGTCACAGTCCTGACACTCACTCACTCTGTCTTCCTGGCCCAGCTCCACCATGGCTGGTCCTTCGTCTTCCTGTGATCCAGCAACTCCCAGTCCCCATTTCACTCATGCACTCTGGCAGCACTTCCCTTCCCACCCTTCCTGATCAACGTATTGCAAACTGGGAGGGTGGGTGGAGGAGAGCCTGCTGAAGTCTCCCTGCAAGTTTGGCATCTCCGGGTATGAAGGGGGTTGTTGACATGCCCCAGGTTCTGACGAATCATGAAAATAATGAATCGTTTAGGCAAATGTGTCAATTTCATGAAGTTTTGTGATTCACAATGTGTGGATCGCGATGAAACACGAAACTCTCATTTTGAGCTTTTTCTGTTTCGTGCCCATGTCTACTGGGGAACATGGTAAGAAGCAGTCTCGCAGGTTTGCTGATCCCAGTCCACTAAGGACTTTAAAGGTTAAAACCAAGACCTTGGTCCTGATCTGGAATTCCACTGGGAGCCAGTGCAGTTGGAGCAAAACTAGTGTTCATCTACGGTCTTCCTGTGCAGTCCCACATGGGACTGCGCACGCGCAGGCCTGCCGATACTGGAGATTTCTATAGCTCTAAACCACTAGGGGGCACTCCAGCCTCCCAGCGCGCATGCGCGGCCGCTTTCCCACCAAAACGGCTCCTAGGAGGCGGAGCGCCCCTCACATACCCTCAGTTTCTCTTTCGCCGCCAATCGTTGAGGTTCTTGCTCTTCCTTCGTCGCGATGGCTGAGACGGCCTTGTTCAAGCGTTGTGAGACCTGTAACCACAAAATGACAAGGTCGGATGGCCATTCAATTTGTCTTTATTGTCTTGGAGAAACGCACAATGTTCAGGCGTGTAAACATTGCCGCGCGTTTACCTCCAAGGCTCGGGCCGAGCGAGCGGATCGCTTGCATGCCTCCCTTTGGCAGCGTGCAATGTCGGTAGAAGATCCTCTGCCGAAGTCCTCTTCTGCACCGGCTGCACCTTCCCGTCCTCTCTCTGAGACGCCGGGTGCCAGAACTCCGCGTTCCAACCCGTCGCCAAGTTGTTCGGCCCCAGATCGGAGTTCGTCGGATCCGACAGCTTCGGTTCCGAGAACCATTCGGAGTCGACCTCCTTCGACTTCGTCGATGGCCCATACTCCACCTACCCGTGAAGTCAGCGAGGACAGGACTCCCTCGGGCCCGACGGCGATCCCACCGGCACCCCGAGAGACATCGGATCCGAAGGCTTCGGATCCAACTTCGAAACCAACTGCTGGAACCGAGGCTGAAAAGAAAAAGAAGAAGCGTAAACATTCCAGCAAACATGATAGGGCAGTGTTGGAGACCCTACTTACTTCTTCGTCCTCGGTTCCGACCGGTCCTACTCCAGCTCCGTCGGAGAGACGCGACGAGTCCACTGACCGCCCTTCATCCAAGACTCCTCCGCCGGGGGCGATCCAGGAGGTGGATGTGGTTTCGATCGACAAGCCCCCTACACCATCGGGTCGGCCTCGATCGACGTCATATGAATCGGGCTCGATTCATTCCACGAGGAGCCAGCAGACCCGCTCCTATGACCGGAGTTCTCACTGTTCTTATCGGAGTCGGTCTAGGGGTAGTCGGGGCTGGGACGATCCAGGCACCCGCTATTATAGTAGAGAAGACTCATACTTCTCAGACCGACGTTATCGGAGGGTCTCTCTGTCACCGTCTCCCAGAGCTGGTTCCTATGCTGATCGTGATCGTACACCCCATCCGTCGGAGGTGGTGTCTCCTCGGAGCCGAGCTCGGTACAGTGACTCCCCGTTGTTGGACTCTCCTGAGAGAGAAATTGGGCCCTCGGAGGAGGCTTCCCCAACCGATGATTTCCGAGCCTACAATGAGCTTCTTCAGAGAATAGCCAAGGCTCTGGATTTGGAGGTCACGTCGACTGAATCCAAATTTACCGACAAGATTCTACAGCATATTTATTCAGGGTCTACTCCCTCCATTGCTTTCCCCCTTATTGAAGGGTTTGCTGACATTTGGAAGAAACTTCAGTCGAGGCCGGCGTCAGCTACGGCTACTAACATGAAGGTGGAGAGCCTTTACAAAACCAAGGATGATGTGCATTCCTTTCTTGCAGTGCATCCACCCCCGTCGTCACTTGTGACTGAGGAAATGCAGGCTCGTTCTCGCCAGGGTTCCTCTTCAGCTCCAGCTGACAAGGACAGCAGAAAGATTGACAGCATGGGTAGAAAGCTGTATACTTCTGCCACGTTTGGCATTAAGGTTGCTAATTATGCAGCCATGATGTCAGCATAGCAATTGTTTTTGTGGAAGAAGGTGGCTTCCTTCCTTCCTAAGATTCCTGAGGAGCAGCGTACTCTCCTTAGGGTCATACAGGAGGAGGCCGTCCGTCTTTCCAGGCATCAGATCAATGCTGGCAGGAGTATGGCGGACACAGCTGCCAGATCCCTTCTCTCATCTGTGGTCTTGCGCAGGTATGCATGGCTTCATACAACTGCCCTCCCTGCTGAGACGAGAAATAAGGTGGAGGATTTGCCGTTCGAAGGCACCACGCTGTTTTCGGAAAAGACCGATGAATATCTGTCAAAGAAGAGAACCGACCGCCTGACGGCTCGTTCGTATGGGGTGCTACATCAGGCCCCACAGCAATCCTCTCGTCCGTATTACCGGTCCTTCCAGCGTGGCAGACAACATCGTTATCAACCCTATCAGGGGTACGCGTATCAGCCACACCGACCCTACCAGAGCCCGCAGTCTGCCTTCCCTAGACGGAGGCAGGGCCAACGTCCTAAGCCTGGCTCTCAGCAACATCAAGCTAAAGATCAGAGCCAATCGCAAAAACAGTTCTGACAATCACAGGGACCTGATCCCTTTTTTGGAGACAGGCTTAGCGCTTTCTGGAGTTCCTGGAGTTTGATTTGTTCTGATGTTTGGGTTCTCTCCATAATTCAGTTTGGTTATAAAGTTGAATTTGTTGATTTACCCTACTTGTGTCTCCCTGTTTTTTCTTCTGATGTTCCGCGGTCGGAAATCTTGGAAGAACTCTCAGCTCTTTTACAGAAAGGAGCGATAGAGGAGATTCCTGCTGAGTCGGCTGGGTTGGGCTTCTACTCCAACCTGTTCTTGGTAGAAAAGAAGGATGGGGGGCTTAGGCCTATCCTGGACCTCCGGGGCCTAAACAAATTTATACGAATCCGGAAATTTAAGATGGTCACATTGCAAATGGTTTTGACCTTGCTGCCCCCATTTTCTTGGTTTGCAGTCCTGGATTTAAAGGATGCCTACTTTCATATTTCTATTTTCCCTGACCATAGAAAATTTTTGCGTTTTACCTATGACCATCGTGTTTTCCAATACAAGGTCTTGCCCTTTGGTTTAGCCACTGCTCCCAGAGTATTCACTAAATGTATGGCAGTGGTAGTGGCCCACCTGCGCCTTCAGGGCTGTTGCATTTTTCTGTACCTAGATGACTGGCTTCTGGTGGGCCAGTCTGAGACTGATGTGTCCAATCAGGTGGCTCTCACTCTGGACTTATGTCTCCGTTTGGGTCTTTTTGTTAATCAAAAAAAGTCTAAACTGAATCCTGTTCGCTCCATTCAGTTCATAGGGGTGATTTTGGACGGTGTGCGTAATGCAGGTTTCTTGCCTGCGGAGCGCGCCTCGAAGATTAAGAGACTCATTTCTACCCTTAAGAGGTGTCGTTTTCAGTCTGCTAAGTTTGTTCAGACTTTGTTGGGTTGCATGGCTTCTACGACTGCAGTGGTCCCTTTAGCCAGACTGTTTATGCGACCTCTCCAACTATGGTTTAATTCAGTTTTTTCCCCGAGCAGTGATTCCCAGAATAGGAGATTGTCAGTCCCTAGGCGGGTGGTGTCTTCTTTGGGTTGGTGGTTAGAGGATTCTAACCTATTTGAAGGAGTGGAGTTTGGGCATCGCCAAACTCATTTATCTGTCACGTCAGATGCATCTTTATTTGGTTGGGGAGCTCACTGTGAGGGGGCTTATGCTCATGGGTTATGGTCTGAGTCAGAACGTGTGGAGCACATTAATGTCCTTGAATTGAGGGCAATCTTTTATGCTCTGATCTCCTTTTCAGGTGCGGTCCAGAACAAGTCCGTCCAAGTCCTGACAGACAACACGACGGCGATGTTCTATGTCAACAAGCAAGGGGGCACGGTGTCTGTGGCACTATGCACCGAAGCGATGAGGCTTTGGCAGTGGGCTATAGACCATGCTGTATGGTTGCATGCTGTTCACATCCCAGGAGTAGAGAACTCTATGGCGGATCAGTTGAGCAGGATTCAGGGGGACAATCACGAGTGGTCCCTTCAGGACAAGTATCTTGCTCCGATTTTTTCCAGGTGGGGGGATCCGGAGCTGGACCTGTTTGCGACAGTGGAGAATCGCAAGGCCCCATGTTTTTGCTCCAGGGGAGGCGTAGGCCTAGGATCACGTGGGGACACATTTCAACTAAGTTGGTCAGGTCCCCTGTGTTATGCCTTTCCCCCATTCCCGCTGCTGGCCAGGGTCCTCAGCAAGATCCAGAGGGACGGGGCGACAGTCATCCTGGTGGCTCCGTTTTGGCCAAGGCAACCCTGGTTTCACTCCCTCCTGAGTCTGCAGAATCAGTCGATCAGTCTCCCGGTAGTTCCAGACCTTCTGTCCTGCGAGGGGGTGTTTCACCACAACATCGGGAAACTCAAACTGACGGCGTGGCTGATCAGACCGGGAGTGCCTTTTCTTCAGCAGTAAAGCACGTCTTGCTTAACGCTAGACGTCTGTCTACGAGACAGTCCTATGCTTTGAAGTGGGACAAGTTTTCGGCCTGGTGTCAACAGCGGGCTTTGGACCCTTTCTTGGCTCCCCTCTCTGACATTTTGGAGTTTTTGTGGGAAGTTAAACAGAAAGACCTGTCTAATAGTTCAGTTAAGGTTTATTTAGCAGCTATTTCTGCCTTTCATCCTCCTGTTGATAAGAAATCTGTGTTCTCCCACTATTCTGCACGTTTGTTTTTACGAGGATTGAATAATCTGTTTCCCCCCATTCGGGCTCTGATCCCACAGTGGTCATTGCCTTTAGTTTTGGCTCGCCTAATGTCCAAACCGTTTGAGCTGTTGGCCTCGTGTCCGTTACGTTTTTTATCCATGAAAGTAGCCTTTTTAGTTGCGGCCACCTCAGCTAGAAGAGTAGGAGAGTTGGTGGCTTTATCTTGTGAGCCGCCTTATTTGAAGCTACACCCTGAGAAGGTTGTTCTTCGTACTAAAGTAGAGTTCTTACCTAAGGTGGTGTCTCGTTTTCATCTGTCCCAGGAGCTGATACTGCCAGTTTTCTTTCCGGTTCAGAACTCAGAGGCAGAGAAAGCTCTTCATTCCCTGGACGTCCGCAGGGCTATTCTGTTTTATTTAGATAGGGTTAAGTCTTTTAGGCTTGATTCTAACTTATTTGTTTGTTTTGCGGGACAGAATAAAGGGAAACGGGCTACGTCCCAGACCATCTCGAGATGGGTGGTCCAGACTATTTTGACTTGTTATTCTGCTGCTAACTTACCTTGCCCTTTGGAAGTGCGTGCCCATTCCACCAGGTCCCAGGCGTCGTCTACGGCTCTTCTCAGAGGTGTTCCTCTTCACGACATCTGTAGAGCGGCAACGTGGGCCTCGGTGGATACCTTTGTGAAGCATTATGCGCTGGACATCCTGGATAGAAAGGAGACAGCGGTGGGCACAGCGGTTCTCCGTTCCATCTTTGTGTGATGCTTTGGCGTCACCTCCACCCAGGTATTAAGCTTTGTAATCTTCCCATGTGGGACTGCACAGGAAGACCGTAGATGAAAAACAGGTTTTACTTACCATAACTGTTGTTCATCTAGGTCTTCCGTGCAGGCACACATGCCCTCCCTCCTTCCCCGCTAACTCTCTTGGTACTTACCTTGCAGGGGGCGGCGAAAGAGGAACTGAGGGTATGTGAGGGGCGCTCCGCCTCCTAGGAGCCGTTTCGGCAGGAAAGCGGCCGCGCATGCGCGCTGGGAGGCTGGAGCGCCCCCTAGTGGTTTAGAGCTATAGAAATCTCCGGTATCGGCAGGCCTGCGCGTGCGCAGTCCCATGTGTGCCTGCACGGAAGACCTAGATGAACAACAGTTATGGTAAGTAAAACCTGTTTTTATATGTGACTGGAACAGAGTCCCAGTCAGAATATGCACCGCTGCATTCTGGACCAGTTGCAACTTCTGGAGCAGATCGAAATGCAGCCCAGCATAGAGCAAGTTGCAGTAGTCCAATGTGGAGGTGACCGTTGCATGGATCACCGTAGCTAGGTCATAGGCTGAGAGGTAAGGAGCAAGTTGCCTAATCTGATGGAGATGGAAGAATGCAGATTTGGCGACTGCCGAGAGCTGGGCCTCCATTGACAAGGAAATATCCCAGACCACACCCAAACTCCTCGCCACTGGGACAGGTGTCAGCAGTGTCCCATCAAGTGTTGGAAGTTGGAGCTCAGAACCTGTCATCCCACGGCCCAGGTAAAGGACCTCCATCTTTATAGGATGCAGTTTCAGTCTGCTCTATTTCAACCAGCCAGTTGCAACCTCCAAAGCCTTGGCCAGATTTTCTGAAGTGGAATTCATCCATCCATCCAACAGATAGAGTTGGATGTCATCAGTGTCCTGATGACAACCCAATCCAAAACTCTGCACACCTGGGCAAAGGGGTGCATGTAGATGTTAAATAACATCAGAGAGAGTATCACCCCCTGAGGGATGCCATACACTAAGGGGTGGTGAGGCAATAACTACTCCCTGCAACCCTCTGTCCCCAACCATGGAGAAAAGAGATGAGCCACTGCAAGGTAGTCCCACGAAAACTCATGTCAACAAGGAAGTGAGTCAACAGATCGTAATCGACTGTATCGAACACTGCCGTGAGATCTAATAAAACTAGCAGCACTGACTTGTATAGGACTATACAATTTGAAGATTTCTCTAAGTGAGAGTTAAGCTGGTGTTAACCAAGTATCCTCCCATTTTTGACAGTTGAAAAGCTGGTTGTATCTATCTCATTATTTAATATTTGCTATTTGGCTTTAGAGAGCTGGGTTTATTTAGGAGCCAGTGTGGTATAGTGGCTAGAATGTAAGACTATGATATAGGACACCCAGATTTGAATACCCACACTGCCATGGAGTCTCACTGGGTGACCTTGGGCAAGTCACATGCTCTCAGCCTAGTCTACCTCACAGAGGATTAACTAGAGAAGAAAATGATTAGAGTTGCTTTAGGTCCCTGTTGAGGAGAGAGGCAGGATATAAATGAAGTAAAATACATGAAATAAATAGGTATAAGCAAGTTTAAACTTGGAGGATGGATGAGACAGAGTCAGAGAAGAATGAAACCAACAAGGAAATTTTCTAGTCAGAAAAGTGAAATAGAATAGAAGCTATTTTCCTGCTCAGTCTCTCATTCCCTTGTTTTCACTAATTACTGATGCCTTGGTGAAGGTTTTATGATTCTCTGTCTTTCAGACATTACAACAAACCTATGTTTGTGTTGGGAACAAACATGGCTTGGGCCCTGGGCCCTCCCTCCCTCCTCCCATCTTACATACAGCAATTGAAAGTATTATGGTTTGAAGTAAAATTCTACTTTGCCATGATGGCTGAATGAAGGGAAGTTGGGCAACCTGGAGTAAAACTGGAATTCTAAACAATCATCAATTGGATGAAAAAATCAGAACATCACAACTGGAAATGAGTTTTTCCTTAACTATCCCATGAAACTGGGGTTAGTACTTTTCTTCTCCCCCTCCCTCCCTTTCTCTCTCTCTTCGGTAAGAAATATTATTCCAGATAGGACAGAAAACAAAGTAGCAATCAGAAATGTTTCCCATTGAAACAAATGAAAATGAATAACGATCAATGTAATAAGCAAACAAATTTAAAACTTGCACACACACAAATTGCACATCCCCAGTAAAATCCATATATTTGTTGTTTAAGATGTTTGCCTGTAGTGATCCTTTTTAATTTGGTTGTTATTAGCCAATAAGGAGAATTAATACTTCACTTAAATTAATATTTTTATTTATCTCAAAAGGCAGGGTATAAATATTGTAATTACATTAAATAAACACCAGTGATTCAGAATAGCAAACTGGATCTTGCTTCTTTTATTTGTTGTATGTGAAGGTTCTCCCAAGGCAGAAGGAATGGTGAGCCGGTTCTACAGAATGAAGTGTACGATCCCATTAAACCCTCATCCCACGTGAGAATATTTTCTAACTTTTTATGAGAGAGAACTAAGAGCCCAAGCCAGATTGTTGAAAAGCAGTATAAACATTGTTTAAATAAATACATAAAAGTGGCTGCACCTGGTTCTGATTGTTGGTCTACCCATTTCTCTCCTTTGGTCTGATTTTTTAAAAGCCCTCTTTGCCCCACAGCACCTAATCAGATTAATAATCTTAGGATCCAACTCATACATTCCTGGCCATTGCACGGTGTCACAATCCAAATGGAGCAGGTGCTGCAACTACTACACAAGCTGTTCTTGGAGATGCTGGATGTTTTACAACGTCCTCAGAGATACATGCTGCGTCTTCAGTATAAAACATCTCCCAAAGATGTAATGCATGAAAGATCTGCTAAAGGACACTAACTAGTGCTAATTAGAAGCTTAGCATACAGCCTGTTGAAGGAAGAAGTAATCTCTTTGTCTCCTACTTTTTGATACAAGAATATGTGTGTTAGTGACATTCAGGCAGGCAATAAAGATGTTGTTGGATTCCCGTAATGGCCGTAATTCTAAAATCAGCGAGCCTTAAAGTAACAAAACTGTTGACACTGTTTTTCAGGAAGTTATTAGAAGCAGGCTCTCCTACTTGGTAGTGAGAGTAGAAGTGTTTTGACATCTTTAACATTTCATGGTAGTGTTTTGTTTTGTTCTTTGGCGGGTCCATAGGGTTTTCAAGGCAAAGATGTTCAGAAGTGGTTTGCCATTGCCTGCCTTTGCATAGTGACCTTGGACTTCCTTGGTGGTTTCCCGTACAACTACTAACCAAGGCTAATCCTGTTTAGCTTCCAAGATCTGATGAGATTGGGCTAGCCTGGGCAGAATGTTTCTGTTCCATATCAACAATCATTTCTAGATTGATTGAAGAAAATGTAACACATATATGAAATGAGTAATTTGTCTTCTCTTTTTCAATGATGTCTATCAACTGAGTTTAATTAAATTAAATGTCTCCTGCTGAACAATGTGCTGCGATCAATCTTGCTTGTGACATAGTTTAAACAGGCCAGTCTGTGTCTGAACGTTGCAGCTTTACTCAGAGCAGAACTATACAGAACGATATATAACATAATCTGGCCCCAGTTATCTATGCCCTGCTAATATCCCGGTAAGATTTCTGTGTAGTGTTGCTTAGGAAGACTGTTGGGAAGGCCAGTCTAGAATACAGCTGCAGGTCTGTTAAAGGGACAAAGAAGAGAAATAATATTTTGCCAGAATTTCATTGCCAGTTTGTTCCTGGGCATAATTTAAAGTGCTGACTTTGACCTATACAACCAAAATGGTCTGGACCTGGAGTATCTGAAGCACTGCCCAGCATAAACAGTGCTGTACTGTTGTAGGAAAATTTTATTCTGTATTGGTTTTGTTAATTAGCATTTTCCTTGATATCAGGGAATTAAATAATTTTTCTGATTCCCATCTGGCATTTATTTTATTTCTGTCATTTATAGTCTGCCATTCTCACTGAAACTCAGGGGTTACGCAATGTAGTTCAATACAGTCAACAACTGGGACTTCATTAAACAATACAATAGGGTATAGATTGCAGAACAATTTAAAAACAAGCTGAAATTGGATACAGATTTGAAACAATACATAATCAATTTGAACATGACCTAATAAACAACAGTAACAGTGCACAATAGTATAGTCTACAGTCCTTCCCTATCCCTTTATTGAAGCATCTCTTTAACCATTTCCTTAGGGCAGAGCCCTATTACCAGTGTAAGAAAGCCATCTTAAGTAATTTGGTTTTGCAATTTGTAGAAAGCCAGGATAGTGGCATAGCACTATAACCAACCCAATCCTGATGAAATTGTATTAAATTGTGAAAGGTGGTTTCTTTTCTGAGACAATGAGGAGGTGGAGCTGTTTCTTCTGCCCTAGTGTGTTCCTTCTTGTCTGCTACAAAGGTCTCAAAGATTTCCCCTAAAATATAGGAACATGCACACAACTCCTTTCTCTCCAGAGCCCCATAGATCTGGGTCTCCTCTTGCTCAGCAGGGGTCAACACTGGTCACCCTAGGACAGGCTACCCCTACTTGCGCAGGCCCCACATAGAAGAAGACTTAATTCCACCTGAACTGTTCATGGGAAAATCTCCTCCTATTAGATTATTTTAATCCATAGTGGAGACTCTCTGCCCTATGGGAGTGTCTTGATCAGCCCTTTTTCCCCAGCTCCACGCTGTATAAAAAGTAGGGTTGCCAGGTCCCCTTACCCTTCTGGTGGGAGGCAGGGACCTGGCACTTACTTTTTTGAAGTCTCACGCTTTGCAGCAGGTCACTTCGGGACCCAAACGGGCCCAATTTGACCTGTCTGGGGTCCAAATCATCCCACTAAAAAGCACAAGAGTGCTTCCGGGGCGGTGTGATGAGATCGTTCCCAGGAATGACATCATCACGCCATCCTGGGAGCGTCCGTGGGAGGCCTGTTTCCCTAACTTTTCCCCCTGCTGGGCAGGGGGGGAGAGACTTGACAGCCCTAAGAAGAAGTATCTTTCTGTGTTGACCTGTAGTCCAAAGAAATCATCTATCTGTAACTGAAATGAACAGGTATCTTTCAGAAATCAACAGTAAACCTTTAAACCTGTCTTAAAAAAGAAATATATAGGGGAAAGCTTTTTATTTTGTTTTGTTTTTGTCTGTTTTCTCTTCCTCTTCCCCCTTTCCTTTGTATATTATATAAATGGTTTTAAAAGAAACTCTCTGAGTTAGAGAAATGTTCAGGATTTAGAAACTCCCTCCATATCTTTCAAACTTCTGTTACACACTGTGAGATCTACTTATACAAAGCAATCACTTTTTCAGCAGTGGCCAAGATGTGACACTCCTGACAGCGAATCCATTTTTTTACTCCTCCTGCATCTTTCCCTGTCCAGGGCAGAAGATATTAGTTACTAAAGAGATATTTAGCAGCCTACAATTGGATAGAGAGAACTAAGTTTGCAATGCAGGAGAAAGTTTAAAACACTCTGCCCATCCCCAGAGACTTGTACTCCCACAGGAACTTGCCTACCTGATGTAATTTATAGCATCTTTCTGAGCTAAGTGAATAGCTACCAGGGCAGAGCCTTTTCATTTTGTCTGTGAAATTCTTTCCCAATGTCTTCTTACCTGGCATCAACATCCATGCCTCTTTGTCGTTAGGAAAAGGTGTTGCTGATTTCCTTGATTTGACTCCAGCAGCATCTTAGAGACCAACAAGATTTTCAGGCTATAAACTTTTGAGAGTCAAACCTCCCTTCTTCATGTATCTCTTCTAGTCTTGTTGGCATTTAATGCATTAGTCTGCTGCTGGTATTTTTTTCATCTGTTTTATGCTTTCCAGTGAACCTGCCGCTTGGTTCTAAATTCCCTAGGAAAACTATGTTTGATGGCAGAGAATAAATATGATAATAAATAAATGAGTGGCACTGTGAGCCTCTACCCCAATTCTATTTACTAAATATTTACTAAATATTTCAGTAAATGATATGTTTTGAAAATACCAGACAGCAATATTTTTTTCTCTTCTTGCCTTTGTGTGGCTTTTCTGTTACAGAAAAGGTGTCAGACATAGTATCACACAGAACACATTGTTACAAAACAGGAAAGGTTTTATTTTTCTAGAAATGTGATTGTGCTTGGGCATCTCTTAAGATTACAGAAGTGTCAGAGACTGTGTTTATATGAGATTTTTAAAAGTGCCTGTATGATGTGTAAGCAATACATTAGTTAAAAATGATTCAAACAATGAAAAAATCATTTATGAAGATCTTTCTAATCTACCCATTGTATAATCAAGTAAAAAAAGTCATCATCAGGCCCCACAAGTAGGCTTCCAATCTAAGGAATCTAGTCTGCCTCCTAGAGCAGCTTAAACTGTCAGACTGACAGGCAGCTATCTTTTGTCATGTACTTAAATATATTCCACACATTTTGCACTGATTCAAAAGCCATCCTGGTCCAAATCCAGCCCAATGGCCGATGATGGCCCATTAACCTTTTCCCCTTCATCCTGGGCCCCAGCCAGGAACTATTTTCTTTCCAATTTGGATAGTTGGATTCGTGTTCATCTAGCAAAGGCCACAACTCAAAACATATAATAGGTAAAAAATCTTTTTAAAAAACTGTATCCAAGCATAATAAAAGAAGCTGGTTTTAAACAAGATAAAGAAAAGAAAATTACTCACATCAGTGTATGCAGAGCATTGGATCAAATCCCATTCCAACTGGACTTCTGATGAGCAGTCCAACCAAGTCTGTGTCTGAGAGTCAATGCTGGCGCTTCCAGATGGCTCTGTGACTGCTAACAGTGCATCAGCATTTCTGGCACTGAAAGAACTAGCCTCTGAGATTGGTTTTCTACACTTCTGGGGCCCAGACATCGGACTCAAGCACTTAGAGAAGGTATATATGCTAGTTGTCACAAGGCACAAAAATGGACATAAATTGGGAGAAAATCATTGTCTTCTGCTTTCCTTCCCTATCCTACTATAACTTGTTTAGATTTTTTGGTTCCACCCGGCCGTTCAGACCCTGGTGTAAAATCAGGGACAGTCATGTGTATTTTCCCTGTTGCTGTTGTGGCTGCCAATATGGTGCGGTAGCAGAGGGCTTCCACGTGGCAGGTTTCCCTATAGATTCCCTGCTGCAGACTACCGGCAGCAGCCATTCCCCTCCATCCTGCACCACCAGAGTTTTCAGTGATTTTTTAAAATGGCAATTGAATATTATCCTGTCAATATAATGTTACAAAAATATGTATAACCAGTTCTCTGAATTTGCAGCTTTCATTTTTAAAAAGCAAGTCTCTATTAATCTCTTTCATTGTAGGGATATATCTTTTCCCTTATAGTTCTTCAACAAAAGAATAAAAAAATAAAGCTTGGTGTTCAACACATAAGTTACACATATTGTTATAATGTTATATCAATAATAATGATTTTCAGTTGCTGGTTTTTTTTTTTAAAAGACCCCTGGATTTGGAAAGGATGAAATAGACACCATGCAGGCAGGTCTGGGGAAATCTTAACTTTCCTACCCACCAGGCATCCAGGCTTTGCTCTAATTTTTTCCAAAAATGTGGAGGATAATAGAGTTGGGAAAAATTGGGCAATAGTCAGGGAGACCCTGGGAGATGCACCATAATGCTCTGGGGAAGCAGGGGGGAAACTTGCTTAACAGCATCAAAACCAGGGTAACTAACAGGTATGGAAATGGCTGCTGTAAAAATTCTCCCAAGGAATTTGGCTAGTTCCAATCCTTATCTATCTATCTAGGACAACAGAATCCTTTCAGAGTAGATTCTGATAAATATATCATAGCACGTTAGAAACTAGTAAAAGACAGGTCTGAATAGTCTTACTGCTTTCTAATAAATTTAGTGTAAAATATTTTGCACGGGATGCTCCAGGGTAGGGTTGCCTATTATTTTTAACAAGTAAATTCTGTTAGGGTGAGGATTTGTCACATTGGTGACAGATTCTTTAGTTGAAACCACTGGTTCAAAATTAAGATTTGGGATGCTGAGAACTCTTTTTCCCCCCTCATCAAAAAGAGTACATCTGGCAAGAAACAGGGTTTAGTATTTTGCTTCTGTGCAGCCCTAATATGATATCACTCCATTTGAGATTATCC
Source organism: Eublepharis macularius (assembly GCF_028583425.1). NCBI lineage: Eukaryota > Metazoa > Chordata > Lepidosauria > Squamata > Eublepharidae > Eublepharis > Eublepharis macularius. The sequence goes on from NC_072798.1 coordinate 64,391,161, forward strand.
TGTAGATTTTCTTTAGCAAAATACGGAGGCAAACCAACCATTTTACTAACGTGATATCTTCAATGTCCTCATTATTCTAAATGATTATTGAAATATGCCATAGAAGTTGAACTCTGAATGACAAAATTTGTGAAGATTTTGTTCCACCACTGAGCAGTGAACAAATGAAGCATTTAAGCTACATTAATAATTAAAAACACAAGGTGCATTCACCTTCATAAAAAGAGCAGTTGACAGATTTTAGTAGCGTCAGTCATTCAGGATTCTGGGCTGTTATATTAGGCACTGACTCACTTGAGACAGCTTGATAAGATTCTACAGTGTCCCATAATATGGACAATAATAACTAGAGATAGGCACGAACAGCAATACGAACTAAAAAACCCCCACAAACAGCCCAATCTGCAGTTCGCGAACAAGCTGTTCGTGAGGCCCCATTCTAAACGAACAGGTGGTCGTTGCAAGCCTCGTTTGGCTGTTTGTCAAGCCAGACAGTCTGGCACCTGCAATCAGTTCCCATGACAACTCAGGCAGGGATTGTCTGAATTCTGTCAACTCCTGCTGTTGCCCTGGAAACCCCAGTCTAAGCCCAAATTAGCTTGATAGGCAGGTCTTCCTTCCAAGTGTGGACTGGAGCTCCAAATTTTTTACAAGAGGAAAAGAACGGGGGAGAGGGGGGCTCCCAGCTCTGGCTTTCAGGGAGAGACAGCTGCTGTTATAGAGACAGGGTGAGTGCATTGGAGCTTGAATTTTCTTTGAGTGTGGTGGGATAGGGATCTACCCCTTCAGGTTCCAGGGCTGCTGCCAGGCTCTGGGCCAAGCTATTATTTATTATTGGTACCTTTCCTGCTGCCTGCTCAGGTAGGGTTTCTGTGAGTGGTGCGATAGGGATCTACCCCTTCAAGTTCCAGGGCTGCTGCCAGGCTCTGGGGCCAAGCTATGATTTATTATTGGTACATTTCCTGCTGCCTGCTCAGGTAGGTTTTCTGGGAGTGGTGCAGTAGGAATCTTGATGGCTGGAGGAGAGCTTGCTGGTCCCCACGAACAACAAACAACGAACATGTTTGTGACAGGATCATGTTCATCAGGGTTCATTGTTCATTGTTCGTGGATGGCAACGAACAACAAACACCATGTTCAGTTTTTTTTCTGTTCGTGCCCATGTCTAATAGTAACTTGCTAATTTCAAAACCATGCTTCTTCCATGTTGATGATTAAGCCATATAAGGCAAAGCTTCTCTAGATGCCTAATGTTTTAAAAACACAGTTTGTCTTCTTAGTTCTGGCAGAAGTGGATTAATGGAAATTCTCTAAAAAGTATGAAGAACCTTGAATTTGAAGCTTTAGCTGTTTATTGAGAAAAAATATATAACCCCAATTCAGACCTTTATTAGGCAGCAACAGATTTTGTGTGGTAGAAAAGTAGTACATGCAGCCATCTCGCAACTAACAACATACAATATGTGTATGAAGTGCTATCAGATTTGTTTGATTTCACCCCTTCAAAAATTATAGTGAACATAATTTGGATAGCCATTTGGCCATGCATTTAGATTCCCATATGGAACACCTACATGGTTTGTTACTTTGGGTGCGTGTTGGAAGGGAGGGGTGCCCTACCACCGCCTCCTTTTTGGATAGTAATTAACACTAATGCTGGAAAAAATTAGCTTTTCGATTGCGCAGAATATCTCTAGCATCAAAATACAAAGCAAGGCCCATATTCTACTTCTTGTGAGCATGTATTGGAAGTCATAGTTGTGCTGGTGGCTTGGGCCATAGTTAAGGAGCTTCCCCCCATCTTCCATTCCTCTCTGCCTTGATGCCTCACCTCTAGATGGTGGATGGATACTCAGGAGGGCAGAAGCTGCTGCCCAACTCAGCAGCAGGAATGCCAAACAGGGATCCCTAATGGCAGACTGGGATGCAAAAATGGCCTGTTCTGCCCCAACAGAAGGGGGAGAGGAGAAAGAGCAGGCTTCTGAGAGTGGATGCTCCAGCTGCCCTTTCTCCTCACAGTGGCTACTCTTTAAGGTGTTGCAATGAGAGATAGAGGAAGGGATGGAGGTGGAGGTCCCTTCCACTCACCCTGCAGCTGCCATTACATGAGGGCCAGTGCAGTGTGGTGGCAATAAAAGACTGTGGCTGGAGGGGGCAGGGAAAAATCAGCTGTCAGGCAAGCAGATTAAGGCCCCACTGTTGTCTCCATCCCTCATTTTCCTATACCTGCACAGCCAGCCATTGCAGCTGCCCACCAACGCCTGCAACTCAGGTAGTGCAGTGGCTGGTAACAAAGGCTGCAAAGTGATGGGATAGGGGCCAGCAAGGGACCCAATTAGCATGGAGACCCAGGCAGCTGCTGCAGTAGGTACATTAAATGTCCTCAAATTCATGTTATTTAAGACATATGGGTGTCTTTACTTTTACAATATATACTTTTTGATCATTGTGGCCACTGACATTATTTTAAAGGCATTGTGCCATTTAAAAATCAATGTACTTTGTGTGAATTTTATACACTAGTCTCTTAGTACAAAAAGTAATGTAAGAATTGGCCCTTAATATTCAAAATAAGTATGGACATTTAAGCAATTTGAAGAAATTGGCATCATTGGTGCATCTGAAACATACTAATAAAAACAGGTTTTGCTTGAAAGCAATCCTTTACTTTTTATCCAGTAAAGGAATGTATCGTTTTCTTTACCAACACTGGTTTTCATCACCTCCTGAATTTCAGACTGTAGTGCAGTCATGATGAAGGAAATGGCTAGTGTTGTCAATTTCAATATAATAGTTTCATAGGCTGAATAACTCACTCTGGCCTCTTGCTTTCTGAGCTGGCAGAGATGCTGAGAACACTGTGGCAGCCATGTATTTAACCCCAGGCTCCTGATCATGTGACTTGTCATTGCTGACAAAATTCAACTTGGCAATCAGCTACTGACATTTGTACTGAGTTTGTCATCTACTGAATTTCACCATTAAGTGGATCCACCAAACCAAAAGATAAATTTCATTTTTATAGCACAGAATTAATGATATAAAAGGTGTGAACAAAATGTTCATTCTAATAATGATGAATATGTTGGATTGGATCCTTTGGTTATGTTCTGTTAAAAGCTTTCTTTCTTTTCTGTTACAGTTCCTTCGACCCATTGGTCTCAAACAGCCACTGAGAGTTTATGTTTAGGCAATTAATAAAAGTTACCCACATAATATTAAAATTTATGCAGTTGCTTTAGGATGTTTTCATATGTCTGCTACAGCAGCTAAAAATCTAGTGACCCTATATGTAATACATATGTCTTTATTGCTCAGTAGCCTAGAAGTCTCTGTAGTTAAAGAAGCAAAATCCTTATTAATTAGGGGAAAAATCAACTCCTGTTTTAAAAATTCAGGGCAACTTAAGAGTATGTGGTCAATAGATTCAGTGCAATTAAGGTCACAATTACACAGTCTCTCTGAGTATGGAATGCCAGCATTTCTACCTGACAACATTGCAGATGGTAAAGCATTAAAATGTGCCAACATAAAGGCATGTCTATATTTAGGAAATGTTAAATCACAAAAATACATTGGGATACGAACTGGTAGGGGAATGCCAACTGCAAACGTTGAGCAAACTCTTCTTGACCGTATTGATGTACTTTTATAATCCGGATGATTTAGACGAGTTTCAGTCAGATGTCTTAGCTTGTCAAGATTTACTCTCCCCATCCGTTCTGTTGAAATTCCTAGGCACATTAGCTTATAATACACTAATTTGTCCCAGTTGCTCTTAAGATTGCCTAATAATGAAAACACTGTTGGGAATACAAAAATATGTGATCTTTCCAGTTCTGTCATCCTCAGATATTTAGTAAGCTTCACATAAATGAACTTGGTTTAAATTAATTACATTAATTATTTTCATTTGCCTTGGGGACAGCAGTTTTAACACTGGCAAGAGAACTGGGGAAAGTTGGCAAGGAAGTTTGGAAAGTAGATGCAGGCTTCCAAATGGGGACAGATCTTTTACAGAGAGGAGACTTTCCCTATCCAGTTAAATGGGAGGTATCTCTGGAGAGTGAAGAATCCCTTGTCAAGTGTGGTTGGAAACTGCCTTTGGAGACCTTCAGATTCAGTGAATGACTGAAAGCACTGGTGTATAAAGAGAGGGGGTTTGGGTTACTATAGGTACCCCAAGTAGCATCTTAACTCCAAAAGAGAAAGAGAATGCTAAAAGTATACTAGAGCACTTGAGAGGAAAAAAAGGAAACCAAAGCCATAAAACAGAAGCCTTTAAGTATCTGTGAAGAGTATAAGAACTGAAGTCTGCGTGTTCTGATTTTACCTCAGATATGTGTGTGTGTGTGGTGAATTACCTCAGAAATGTTCAACCCCTGATTTCACCTGACATTTCCCCTCTAAAGAAATAAACTAGTTATTTATTGTTAGAATTTTTTAAATAGATTTTTATTGGATGGGTCAATATATATTCAATTTCAAATACAAATACATTCCATTTCAATTCCCCTGTGTATATTTCCCCACCCCTCCCCTCCTCCCTTTTCAATAATGACTTCCAACAGCATTCCAACCCCCCGTTATTAATAATACCTTATTTCTATCCTAAAGTTGTTCTTTTCTTATTATTAGTAAAGATCTTAATTATCTTATCTTACTTAATTTCTTTAAAACCCCTCGAAAGACCATAATTGTCCCTTAACATCCCATTTCTTTTCCATGTATTTTTTCAACTTTTTCCAATCTTCCAAAAATGCTTCTGGATCTTGCTCCTTTAAATTTCTTGTTAGTTTGTCCATTTCAGCCATGTACAACAATTTCCTTGTCCATTCTTCAATTTCAGGTATTTCTTCTCTCTTCCAGTACTGAGCATATATTATTCTAGCTGCTGATATCATATAATATAACAATATCTTATCATTTCAATTAACATCTTCCAAATGCAATGATAATAACAACATTTCTGAATTTTTTGCAACATTATAACGAAGTATCAAAGACATCGCAGTACATATTTTGGTCCAAAAGTCTCTAGCCTAATGACAAGTCCACCACATATGAAATAGAGAACCTTCATGCTCCTTACATTTCCAACACTTATTAGATAGCTGTTTGTTGGCTATGGCTAATTTTTTCGCCGTTAAGTACCATCTATATAACATTTTATAGCCATTCTCTCTAATACTGGTACATGTTGATATTTTTAAAGTATTTTTCCATAATTGTTCCCATGCTTCCATCGTTATTTCATTATTACAATTTATAGCCCACTTTACCATTTGTACCTTGACTGTTTCATCTTCTGTAAACCACTTCAATAACAATTTGTACATTTTAGAAATTATTTTACTATTATCTCCCAACAGTAATTCTTCTAACTCTGAATTCTTGGTTCTAAGGCCTGTTTTCCTTTGGTCTGAATCTAATAAGTCTTTGATTTGTCTATATTGCAACCAACCATATTTGAATGGCAACTCCTCATTTGGTTTAAAGTTCAACTCATTATCTGTTACTTCTGTTAAGTCTTCAAGAGTAAGCCATTCTTTTCCTTTATATTCTAAGTTTGGGTTGATCACCTCAGCTGGTATAATCCAAAGTGGTTTCTTCTGGTCTATAAATTTTTTGTACTTTAGCCAAGTCAACAATAAATTTCTTCTCAGATAATGGTGCTGAAACATTGCATCCATTTTATACTTATCATACCACATATATGCATGCCATCCAAATAGTTTATTATAACCAGTTATTGTTAGAATTTTAAAAATGCCACTGGTGCCATTTCTGTTGCTTAAGGATGAGGGAACGTCATAGGATGTTTAAGACTGTGCTGGATTCTGTGCAAAATCTCTCCTGATGGAAGGAACTTCAGACAGCTGAGTAGAACTTCCCTGTTTCCTCCCTGCTGCTATAGCCCCAAAAAAGCCCTTTATGCTATTTTACAGGGGGCTTAACCTTAAGATCTATTGCTATTTTTCTGAATACAGTTTAGTGGGCTTTTCCACACTGTTTTTGCTTCAGCTTGACTTCTTAACTGCATCAGTTTTCCCCCTCCCTTATACACAGTATCATTTTATAATAGATGCTCTCCTAGTTTTTATTCGAGTTTTTCCAATGTTTTTCCAGACTACTGCAAAGCTGCTCTGAAAAAACACCGGAAAAACTTGAAGAAAATCCAAGAGAACAATGAGCTGCATATGATATTGTGCAGGAGTTGGGTGAGGGGAGGAGAGGGGGGGACTGATAATGTTAAGAAGCCAAACTATAGCAAAAATTTGGTGTGGGAAAGTCTAATGTTTTGTAACACATCAATAATTTATTACACAGTGAATTATTTGTGATAGTTTTCCCAGTATACCTTTTGTGTCATAGAAGACTTTTTAACATTTACCTATATTATACACTATGGTCATAAAATTTTAACAAAAGATAAAAATGGTATACAATTAGAGTTGCCAGCTTCAGATTGGGAAATTCCTGGAGATTCTGGGGGTGGAGCCTGGAGTGGGTAGGGTTTGGGGAGGGGCCACATTAGGGTATAATGCCACGAGGTCTACTCTCCAAAGCTGCCATTTTCTCCAGGGGAATCAATCTCTATGAGCTGGAGATAAATTGTAATCCCAGGAGATCTCCAGCTACCACCTGGAGGCTGGCAACGCAATATACAACCCAACCCCCCAATCTTAATAAAGCCTTTCAAGTAAACACAGTTTATATATATATATGCTTGTATTTGTTAGCTGCTGTCTTCATAAATGCTTGAGGAAGCTTAGAACCACATTAAAACATCATGAAAATTTAAAGAGCAGAAAAAAACAGCAATAAAATCTCTAGCTCAAAGCAGCAGATAAAAGAAGCTGTAATAGTGATAAACCCCCTAAAAACAGCAATCAAATAAAGGTAAACCAGCAGTTTAAAATATGGGTAAACTTTTAAGTATGCCACATGCCTAGGTAAATCAAAAAACGTTCTTGGTGCCTACAAATTAATGGACTAAGAGCCAGTGAACTTCCTTGCAGAGGCAAGCACCACCGCAAAGAAGCCCTGTCTCTGATTACTGCCCACCTAGGGTGTGGTCACACAGAACGGGGCCTCTGATGCTGGTCTTTGCTTATGGGCAGGATCATATGGGAACTGATGGTCTTTCTGATGTCCTGGCTCCAGTTCTTTCAGGACATTTAAAATAAGAACCAGCACTTTGAAATCCCCTTGGAAATGAATGGGCAGGCACTTAAGTACTTGAAAAACTAATGGGATGTGTTTCTGTTTAACATCTACTAACAATCTTGCTATTATGTCCTGAAATATGTTTCCAAACAGTCCAAGCAAAGACATACAACACATTGCATATAGTACATATGCACATTATAATGATCTAATCTGAATGTGGTCAGAACAGGAATAACTGTGGCCTGTTGCTGATGTTCAAGAAAAGGCTGTAGCTGTTGAGCCACTAGATTTGGTTAATGGTAATGCAAATAACTGAGAAGACCTGTGCCTCTCTATAGATAAGATCTAATAATATCCCTAAGCTATGAAATGGCTCCTTTAGGGGGAGATTCTTTAATCTCTGGCTGTGTTATCTACCAACAGCACCTCACACTTGTCTGGATGGACCTTCTGTTTGTTGACCTTCAACCAGCCCATTACCACTTCTGGACATCTATTGTCTCAAGTAGTTCTAGCGTCCTCTGCATACTAATGGCACCACGCTCCAACCCTGCTCTCCAACTAATTTCAGAAAAAAATTAACAAATGGAACTTCTCTTGAAGCACACAACAGCTTATATGAAAGCATCATGACTAGACATGGGCACGAACGGGAAAAAAATTCTGAACACCCTGTTCGTTGTTCGTTGCCATCGCGAACAACTAACAGAACCGAACATGTCCCCTTAATGAACATGTTCAGTTAAAGATCCCTTTAAACTATCAGCTGGCAGGTGGCAGGGGGGGATTCCCCCTTGCTACCTGCCAGCTGATAGTTTAAAGGGCCCTTTCCTGCCATGTGCAAGGGGCAGGGTCCTTTAAACACCCCACAACCCCCAGCCCCCACCCCCCTGGCCCACCCCAGCACCGCCAGGCTGCTGCTGCCGGGCCACTTCTGCCTGCTATCACAGAGACGAGGAGGCTCACCTCATCCCTCTGACAGTGGGCAGAGCCAGTGGCACTGCAGGGCCGCTTCTGCCCGCTGTCAGAGGGACAAGGAGAGACTCCCCTGGTCCCTCTGACAGCTGGTAGAGCCAGTGCCGCTGCGGGGCTGCTTCTGCCGCTGTCAGAGAGAGAAGGAGAATCTCCTCATCCCTCTGACAGTGGGCAGTCGGCGCTGCAGGGCTGCTCCTTCCCAGTGCCAGCGGGACAGAGAGATTCTCTCTGTTCTGCTCACACCGGGAGAGCTGGCGCCGCCCACTTTGCTGTCATTTTCTCTTCACAGTGACAAAAACTGTACTGCCTGTTGGAAGCTACTTTGAGGGGTTACAAAACTGACCTTCCCAATGTCCAATACCCACCAAATTTGCAGGGGACATAGTCCTCAGTGTCTCTGAAGACCCCCCAAGTTTCAGAGAGATTGCATCCCGGGAAAGGTATGATCCATGGGTCCCCCCTCCTTTGCTGTCTATTTCTCTTCTGAGTGGCAAAGACTGGACTGTCTGCTGGAAGCTAAAGGGTTAAAGCCAGAAGGAGTTCAGACAGAGTTCAGTCCTTGCTGTTGCCAGGGGGATTGATTGAAGGCGCCAGAGTGTCTGGCTTCCTGAACAGCGGCCGAATGCAACGAACGAGGCTTGTGACAACCACCTGTATGTTTGGAATGGGGACTCATGAACGGCCTGTTTGCGAACCGACGAACGGGCTGTTTGTGGGGTTTTTTGGTTCATATTGCAGTTCGTGCCCATGTCTAATCATGACTAGAATAATTCCACAGCGGCTGGTACCAGAGTGGTTCAGAACTTTATTGAACAAAGGCAAGGCACAGTCTGGGTCCTTCTAGGACATAACCAGCCACAGCCAGTAACCACCTTAACAAATGAAAAGTGAAACTAAAACAAAGACTAACCTTAAGGAATCATGTTAAAATAACTATACAGTACAATAAAGAAACATTACCAAATTAACAGCTCTCCACTATATAGCAATGACAAAAATTCAAACTTCTTATTAGTGACTTTTTAAATACTAACCTATGTTTTTCACTCTGTGAAGGATACTAAGGTAGGTAGATGCATGTACCTCTTTGGGAAAAAGCTAAAATAGAAAACATTCCTGGTGGTGGTGTTACCGTAAAAAAATTTAAAGCCGTGTTGTACATGCAGTCTTTTCTATTTTCCTGTCCCTCCAACATCCTCACTGCTATTGCCCAAAGGTTCATTCACCTAATTCTGTCTATTTTATCAGCTCAGACTCATTTATAGTGTTTTTATGAAATATCTTGGCCTTTACACATTTCATTTCCTATATATGAGCCAGGCAGTGATTCCTTGCATCTCCTAATCAAATCAACTGACATTAATTTCTAAGGTTACATTTCCCCTTGCGTGGATGGTTGCAAAGGCCTCCTGGACTTCTAACCCAGCCAGCAATTTTGTCTGCTCGGGTTTCATCTCCCATGATTGCCCTGGACAAGTAGAATTTCTGCCTTTTTAACACATTTTTTACATTTGGAAACCCCACCCCACCTCAATCCCTCAGCAGAGACAAGGCAACTTTCAGCCTTTTTAACAGTCAGATCCTCTGTATTAGACAAACAAATGGAAAGAGGTACCATGTTGCAAAAAAAACCCCCAACCCTGGGCCCAACAACACAAAGGCAAAAACATGCTTCCTCACATGTGTAAGGGTGGTACTATTTACTTCCTCCTGAAGTAGACTCAAGCTTTGAGGGGCATTGCTGTGGAGGACTGTCAGCGTTCTTTCTTGCTTACTTTAATTTTTATTGAAAGATTTTAAAAAATCAAATAATTTTTTTTAAAAGGACAAAAAGACAAAAAAGAGAAAAGGGAAAAACAAGAAAAATATACAAAGGAAAACCTTTTTATTTTCTCTGTGACAAATATTGACATGATTACAGAATTCATGTTTGTTCTATTATTATCAGAATAAAACCTCTCATTTTTCTATCATCCTTTCCCCCTTCTTACTCTTCAAAACCACAAATTATCAGTTCATTTTTTTCAGTTTCATGCAAAAAGTCAATAAGGAATTTCCGGTTTACAATAAATGTGGATAATGGATTATCTCAAGGCAAGTAAGTTTAGCCATCACAGCTAACTCTGTCATCTTCACAATCCATTCCCCTGTTGTAGGCAGTACAATTCTTCCATTTTTGAGCATGTCTTTCCACTGTCATATATAAAAACAAAGTACCATGTCTATTTTCTAACTGACTGTTCATTAATCCCCCCCCCGCCCAAAAGCAGGCACCTGGATCCCCAATTGTGTCATGTGTGGCCTACTTGTTTCATCTGTACAGTAACCACATTTTGAATTAGTTTACAAAGCATTGGCCAGTAGTGAAAATGGGGGGGGGATGCCCACTTCCATTATACACAAAGTTCTTTGGCAATTGAGAAATGGCCAAGGGGCTGCATGGAGTTCCATTGGCAGGGAAAATTGGGATCCTCCATGAGCACAGTAAGTATACTTACACAATGGAGGGTTTTTTTCCTAGTGTGACCACGTGCCTTGTATGTGATGAAAACGCTATCAAGAAAAAAAGAACTGAGAAGGAAACAAGTAATCAGTTCAAGATATTACGATTAGATTAGTGATTGGGGGAAGTGTCAGGCTGGGTAGTGGTTAGGTTTGCACAGGGATTTTGTAACTTTCAAAATATTCAAATATCAAATTAGATATTCTTACACTGACTAGAGATGGGCACGAACAGAAAAAAAACCCTGAACATGATGTTCGTTGTTCATTGCCATCCATGAACAGGGACTCATGAACAACCATGAACATGGCCCTGTTCACGAACATGTTCGTGGTTGGCTGTTTGTGGGAGCCAGCAGGCTCTCCTCCAACCATCATCCAAGTCAAGATCCCTGCTGCACCACTCCCAGAAACCCTACCTGAGCAGGCACCAGGAAAGTTACCAATAATAAATAATAGCTTGGCCCAGAGCCTGGCAGCCACCCTGGAACTTGAAGGAGTAGATCCCTATCCCACCACACACAGAGAAAATTCAAGCTCCAATGCACTCTCTCTATCAAAATGCCAACAGCAAATGTCTCTCTACTGTCTGCAAAGTCAGAGCTTGGAGCCCCCCTCCCCCCTGGTCTTTGCTCCCTTGTTGTAACAAATTTGGAGCTCCACACTTGAAAGGAAACCTGCCTATCAAGCTAAATTGGGCTTAGATTGGGGTTTCCAGGGCAACAGCAGGAGTTCAGACAATCCCTGCCTAAGTTGCCAAGGGAATTGATTGCAGGTGCCAGACTGTCTGGCTTGACAAACAACAATGAACAGCAATGAATGAGGCTTGCAACGACCACCTGTTCATTTTGAAGGGGGCCTTATGAACAGCTTGTTCACGAACAGCAGATTGGGCTGTTTGTGGCTTTTTTTGGTTCGTATTGCTGTTCGTGCCCATCTCTAACACTGACCAAAAAGAATGTGAAAAAAACAGCTTTTACTCTAATATTTTGTAAATGCAAGAAGAATTTGAGCCAGTGTGATGTACTGATCAAAGTGTTGGGCTAGAATCTGGGAGATCCAGATTCAAATCTCCACTCTGACATGAAATTTGCCTGGTGACCTGGCGCCAGTCGGTCTAGCCAGGTGAACTGGGGCCACAGTTTTTGTTATCACAGGGTTTTTGTTAGAATAAATTATCAGAGGCTGCCACATAAGAAGAATGAAATATTGGAATTTTTGGCTCATACTTGAAAGATTTGAATTCAAGGACCATGGATGGTACCCGGAGCTCCTTGGAGAAAGAGTTTAATAAAAATATACAAGACAGGCAGACAAGATAAATATTTTTATGAGCTTTCAGTGGCCTATCTAATTTTCATTCAGCAAAAACTAACTTTCAGTAGAATTTAGCATTATTACAGCACTTTTTAATAACAATAGCATCCTTTATCTGTATTTTTAAGCTTTTGTTTATATTTCTCTGTCTTCTTCATAGATAGAATAATGTTTACATAATTTTAGCTTAATAGTTTACTCTTACTGACCTGGTTTTTCATTGCCTGTCTCTGTCTGTGCATCTAGTTTTTATTTTCTTTATTTTTCTATTTTTATTGTTAAAATACAGATTTTTAAACATTTTATAAATCAAGTTTTTAAAAAGGGTTGGGGTTTTTAGCTTCAAATCTTTCAGACAGGAGTATTTTTTAAGCAAAATGTCTTAAAATCTCAGTTGAAATTCAGATTGTATTTCACATGAAGGAACTTAGAAAATCAACAAATATTACTACAAGTAACTGAATTCTTAAAAATTAATACACCATTGTTCTACTGTGGAAAATATGGAATATGTCACAAGTTTGTCTTGTTGAGTGAGTACAAAGTAGTTAAAGTATAGAGTATGTTTTCCATCTTTTCTGCTTCCCTGAGTTTTTTATTTCATTATAGCATGATAGCAACAGATTCCTGATATTTTCCCAACTGTTACTGTACAAACAGCATCCTAAAGGCCATTGCTCTACAGCACACAGAAACATAAGGGCTATCTTAGGGGAGGGGAGGAACTGGAGGTCAGTTGTAATTCTGGGAGATCTTCAGCCCCTGCCTGGAGGCTGGCAACCCTCACCTTCATAGGCTCACCAACTGCCGGGGGGGGGGGGATGTGCTGTCCCTTTAATAGAAGTCTGATGGGATGTTATTTTACAGGTGATTTATTTCCATGCCATGAAAAGCTTCAGCTACCCATTTCCACATATTAAACCTCTATTGAATGGACAGGATATTTTTTTCCTGGGCTGTGGGCAATATTAGACATGGGACTTATTTATTCTCTATATGCTCATGCAAATAGTGGATGCTGTGTATATATAATTAGCACTAACGAAAACATAGGAATTGGCTTTGGAGGTTTACATATGGAATTTTTATCTCTTTTTATGAAACTTAAATGGACCCCCCATCTTTTTCAGGTCCCCCTGGAAACCGTAGCATAGTGATCCTCATCATTTATTTATTTTCGAATGAACTTCTGACTGCTGTATTGTTCTTTGAGTTTCTTATACCATTAGCTTAAAATTTTTATAAGCAATGTTGCATGTGATCAGATGAAAATAAAACAGTGCTGCTGTTTCAGGAAAATATAAAGCTGACCTGAAAAGTCTGTCCAGTGATGGCAAATGCAGTTTGATTCAGTAGCTTTAGTTGTTCCCTTCCTGAGTTTTCAGGGCTAAACGAGATGTAACTGGCCTAGCCACATTTGTTATTTATTAAGTGTGTGGCAAGATGCCCACGTTTTACTTCAAAACGTGAATAGGGTTGCCCAAAGCCCTAGAGAAAAAAAATTGCCTGTCCTTGATGTGTGGAAATGGGCAGATGAAGGTTTTCATGGCATAACATCACATGGTAAATAAGGTCCTGCCAAAGATAAATAGCCCTGACCTGGATAGTCCAGGTGAGTCTGATCTCAACAGATCTCAGAGGCCGTTTCCACATGCTGTTAAAGCAATGGGCTACTTACTGAATGCTGGTGGTTTTTTTCACAGATTCCAGATTTCAAAGCGAAAGCAGGCAGTTTGGCTTCCATGTGTTCAGCGTCCTTTACCCGGCACAGGAAAGAGTGGGAAATCCCGTTCTCACAAAAGTCGCAGAACAAACGAAAGTGAAACTGCCTGCTTCCGCTTTGAAATTGGAGGCATCTGGAATCTGTGAAAAAAACCACCAGCATTCAGTAAGTAGCCCGTTGCTTTAACAGCATGTGGAAACGGCCTGCAGCTAAGCTGGGTTGGCCTTGGTTAGTACTTGGATGGAAGACATCCAACAAAGACCAGGGTGGCAGAGTAGGGTTACCAAGTCCCCTTATGCTCCTGATAGGAGAGCAGGTACCCGGCACTCAACTTCTTTGTGTGCCTTGCATGCCCATACCTGCGCGATGATGTCACTTCTGAGTGATGTCATTGTGCAGGTACAAGAGCACACATGAGCTTTGCAGTAAGCCAATATGGGCCCCAGATGGGCCCAATGTGGTCTGTTTGGGGCAAAAATTGCCCTGCTGCAAAGTGTGGTAGTACTCCCAGGTGGTGCGATGATGTCACCTTTGGGAAGTAATATTATTGTGCCACCCCAGGAGGCCCATTTCCATGCCTCCTCCCCCCCCCGGCCGGCCAAGTGAGTGGTGGTGGGGTGGAGGGTGGGAAAAGGGGATCCCCCGCTACCACCAGGGGACTGGTAATCCTATTGAGGCAGGCAATGGCAAATCATCTCTGTTAGTCTCTTGCCATAAAACCCCCACCAGGGGTCACCAGAAGTCACCTATGACTTGAGGGCACTCTCTACCACCAAAGATAAATAAGGTCCTACTAAAGAGAATCACATTTTTTACTCCATGTAGTTGGCAACTGTAAAGGTGAATGTGAGTTAAGGAACCAGGGTTACCATCTCTAGCTTAGGAAATTTCTGGAGATTTGGCAGTGGTGCTTGGGGAGGGTGTTTAGATAGGGGAGGGAGCTCAACAGGGATCTGTTGCCACCCTCCAGAGTTGCCATTCCCTCCAAGGGAATTGATCTCATTTGTCTAGAGGGAACTTAACTAGGCTTATCATTTGCCAGCTTATGGTGGGCAGACTTCTGGGGATTTGATCTGTTGCCTGCTGCTGCTTGGAGCAGTGGCAGGAGAAAAAATAAAGGAAGATGGCTCTGGCCTAGTCACAGTCATGTCAGTTCCGAGTACAATCGAGAAGTGACAATGGTAGCTCTTGGAATTATCAAAGAGTTTTACCATAGTGTGGTTGTACCCAGAAATGACATAGTGATATCATCGATATCACCAACATCACACACACACACACACACACACATACCCATGTCCCAGTCCGCCCAACTGTCCTGCTGCTTGCCAGGCTCAGCCTGGCAGTCCTAGCTAAACACTGTCCTCCTTACCTCCCCTGACACAGTTACATGAGAGACTTTCTCCCAGCCCAACTCCTAGCCCAACTGACCAGGAAATGAAGTAAGACAGAAGAGATGAAGGGCTTGGCTCCCCTCATGAATAGAGCAGGCAGCAAACATGTCTTAGAGAACAGTCATAAGCAGGTATACGCAGAATCCTACTCAGGTCTATCCAATGGGGTTTAGTCCAAAGAGATTGCCTTCAGGATTGCATAGTTAGTTTTGTGCTCTATCCATTGCAAATATGTACACCGATGATTTCACTTTTTTTAGTGATAGAACATTTTTCTTTTCAAAGAAGTGCTCTGATTTTTCTTGCATGATTTCCATAAGGCCTATGGAACCTTATTTTCTTCGTTTGCACCTGAAGATTGATTTTTAATATTATGCATAGATGTTACTTCATCTGATAATTTGGATTTAAGTCTCTATTTAATGCACTAATATGGACTCATAAGTCTTTCTTGTCTCCAAGAGAAGCCTCTTATTATGCCATATAAGAAAACATACTAACATTCATAAATAATAAATGCATACATTTAAATAAAATTTAAGATTTTTTAAGGCTAATCCATATATCAAGAGTATAACACAAATTTCCTGAAAACAGATGGTGCCTCCTCCACCATAAAACGTTATTGTGACATTTGCATTCCTTAATATGTTGCTGTAAAAGACTTGTAAGTGCAACCGCTTCAACATTATCATAGACTTCTCTAATAGTGCAGGAAGGGGGAGGGAATCTTCTTGGAGCCTGTAGGATCACATATGTACAATTGAATGAACTGATTTAATTCAATTTGTCCTGCATATACAAGTCTTCTGGGTAAAGAAGAATAGAATATTTGGAAGACAGTCCATAATGATTTTTACTTTCTGGTAGTCATTCTTTCTTGCTGCTGAGAATTATGTTTTCGAGCAAACATTTTACAAACAAAAGGAGGCTCTTGGAGATATGATTCCACCAAATTTCACTTTTTTCATACCAGTTTCCTAGTGTTTGCCAATTGACTGCTGCTTTTGTACCATTTTTTTATTGTTAAAAATCAGCTTTCTTCCCCCTAGTAACAGTGAAGTCATGTATCACATCAGATTTGGTTATGTTATGACATTACTCAGAACAAGCAAAGCAGTCATGCTAAATTAGCTCCCTTTACATTAGGATTGCTAACTCCATATAACGAAACTCAATATTGTATACTCAAGCAATCTACTTGTATTCCCTCATTACATTTCTTAGAAGGAAATGGCATTGGAAACCTTTTCTCCTGACTGAAATGTCCCATGGTCCCTTAAAATTGTGTGTGTGTGTGATGTGACATCAAGTCACTCCCGACTTATAGCGACTCTGTGAATTAACAGCTTACAAAATGCCCTATCATTAACAGCCTTACTCAGACCATGCCAACTGGTGGCCGTAGCTTCCTTTATTGATGGTCACCACCTTTTGGGCTTCTTATTAAGAAATTGTTGCCCTTTACCATACCCCTTGATGAACTGTACATGGCTAAAGGAATTGATTTTAATTGTCTTAGAAGTAAAATGTGTCTGGTTTCTTATGAAGCACACCCTGTTTTGTGCTTTTGATGGAATTTTGTATACTACCTTTGTATAAACTAATGAAATATTGTACTTAATGAATATCAGCACTTTGTGTGGGCTAATGCAATACTGTACCTGTTGAACACCAGCACTTTAAGGATATAAGACATAGGATTTATAAATGGCTTCATATAATTAGGCACTAACACTTTTGTATAGTTCTCAAGGTTTATTGTGCATTTGAAATTACGTGAAGGCAATAACTCTATACAAGATAGTATTTGTGATATTGAATTTATATATATATCACTTAAAATAACTACACACAATATATAAAAATAATTTTGACATAATCTTTATTGCTGGTTTCAATAATTGGCTATAGCTTGGCTTAGTAAGTTTGCTTGCTTTGGATAACTTTCTTTCATGATACTTTCGTTGTTGTTATTTATTAGTAAAATGGCAGGTAGAAAAGGGCTCATGGCAACATATAAGGGATCCTCTGAGCTTTGTATTACATCTGAACTGGACTTAAGATATTTGAATTGCCAATCAGCAAGGATAAACACATATTCTTTTTTAAAAGGCGACTTGATTAGAATTTTTTAAAAAATTTCTCTTTGAAACAACAATGGCTGCCAAGCCATATGGGAACGGTGTATGTAGAAAGTAGTAAGTATAAGTCTAACATGCTCTCAGTTGATTTCAAAAGAGGAGACTTCTAAAAAAAAATAGGATAGTTAGGAGGAATTCGGAAAGAAGAGTCAAGATAGTCAAGGCTATCCAGGACTAGAGATTGGCACAAACAGAAAAAAAAAACTGAACGTGATGTTTGTTGTTTGTTGCCATCCACGAACATGGACTCACAAGCAACCACAAACATGGCCCTGTTCATGAACATGTTCATGGTTGGCTGTTCGTGGGGGCTAGCAGGCTCTCCTCCAGCCATCATCCAAGTCAAGATCCCTACTGCACCACTCCCAGAAACCTGACCTGAGCAGGCACCAGGAAAGGTACCAATAATAAATAATAGCTTGGCCCCAGAGCCTGGCAGCAGCCCTGGAACTTGAAGGGGTAGATCTCTATCCCACCACACACAAAGAGAATTCAAGCTCCAATGCACTCTGTCTATTAAAATGCCAACAGCAACTGTCTCTCCACTGTCAGCAAAGTAAGAGCTGAGAGCCCCCCTCCCCCCTGGTCTTTGCTCCCTTGTTGTAACAAATTTGGAGCTCCACACTTGAAAGGAAGATCTGCCTATCAAGCTAAATTGGGCTTAGATTGGGGTTTCCAGGGCAACAGCAGGAGTTCAGACAGAGTTCAGACAATCCCTGCCTGAGTTGCCAAGGGAATTGATTGCGGGTGCCAGACCGTCTGGCTTGACGAACAGCAACAAACGAGGCTTGCAATGACCACCTGTTCATTTAGAATGGGGCCTCATGAACAGCTTGTTCGCGAACTGCAGATTGGGCTGTTCATGGCTTTTTTTTTGTTCATATTGCTGTTCGTGCCCATCTCTATTCAGAACCCTTTTCAAGGTATTTAAAACTAAAGATAGAGATTTATATAAAATATATTAGAAAACGTATGATCAAGTCCAAGAGTATGTCAGAGTCAAGGAAGTTACAAATAGTAGTAAGACGTCTTTTAAAAAATTGCCCCAAAGAAGAAAAACAAAAGGAGAACCAAAAGTATGTACATTTTGCAAAACAAATGTAAGTTGACAGTAAAGTATGTAAAGAAAGAATGGAGTATATTTCTACAAATAAATGTCTATAAATACATCAGAAGTAAGAACCCAGTTTAGGAGGCAGTAGATGACAGAGTGGGAAAAGTGCTGAAGGAGGATAAGGAGCTTGCAGAAACATTGAATAAATCGTAATCATGCATCATAGCATATCCATACATACTGAAGTAGGGCTTGAATTAGGTGTGACTGACTAGGAAAGATATCTTGGGATCATGGTGTGTATAGTTAAATGAAAATATCAATTCGGTGAGTAAGAGCCATGAAAAAGCAAACTCTCCTAGGGATTATTAGGAAATGGGCTGAAAATAAAATTGGCTTTATTCAGACACATTTGGTACAGGCACATCTGGAGTCCTATTTACAGTTTTTGTTGCCCTAAGTCAAAAAAGACAAAAAAGATATCATGAAATTGGAAAAGGTGCAGAAAATGGGAACCGCAGTGAAAATTAAAGCACCTTTCCTATAAGGAAGGCTAAATCTTTTTGGTCTTTTTAGTTTAAAAAAAAAAGAGATAGTTAAGGAGTGACATGGTAGAAGTTTATAAAATTATGCATGGAGTATAAAAAATAAATTTTAAAAAGCATACAAGTATTCAGAGAGAGGTCACCCCTCTTCCATAATATTAGGAATTAGTGTGGCCCAATTATACTGATTGGCTTTGTAGCAGGGTATCGTGTTCCCAAGAATTGAGACCAGACAGAATCTTCAGGAAGGAATGATGTTTATTGCCGGCAGAGCCCAGCGTGACTAGTGCCACAAAGAACTGAGCTCCAGTATAAGGAAGCAACCTTTCTGATATAGCATAGCTTACAGTTACATCACAGAAGGTGGTTACCCACTAGCTAACGGTTACAATTTGCTGTGGCTGCAATCTTACAACATACTTACAACATACAGTTATACAGTTTACCATATTTTAGCCTCATCATCAAGATCATTGCCCCAGACATGACCTTTTCTTAGTGCGGCATAAATTCAGACAAATTCTCTCAAATCATCAGTTTTATCTTTTAAGCAGTCTATTCTGAGATACACAATGCTGTAACTTCCTCTTTTTTCGAGCTACAGGTTTCCTGTTTCAACAGTATCTAGCTGACTTGACAGTTATATTTTACTCTGAAGAAGGATTTTATTTAATCTTTCTAAATGTTAGTTAATCAGAACAATATTATAACACTTATTAGTTAATAATCAATATAATATAAAACATTTTCCTTGAGGCCTGCTACATACTCCCCCCTTTTTAGCCCGAATAATATATTAAAGGGCTAAACTTTCAGCAGCTAATAAAGTATTATCTTCCTGCAGTTTTATATTTTACCCACTTATTTATCTACTGGAGAGAATTTCAGGCTACGCATTTTAATCAAGTGCACCCTTTCAGGTGGCAGTAAAGTAACTGTCATTAACTGTGCTGCAGGAAGAGATCATAGACTGGAGTTGCCAACATTGTCAATTTTTGAAACAATAGACTGTATTAAGCAAATAATGCATGAAATATAACAAGGAAGAAATATAATTTCAGTTAGAGCACACCCCCACTAAGAGCAAAGCCTTTTTTCTACCAGCTTTCCCTTAAGATAACACACACCAGCAAGATACTTATGACATTGATCAGAAACTAAGTTTGGATATAATGTTAGGATGCTTCTCTTGTGGTGGCATCTCCTGGAGTGGGAGAGCAGGAGGAGGTGACAGGAAACAACGAGGACAAGGTGTATTATTATAATGCTGACAGCCACAGTCAGGACAAACTATTTCTTGGATACCTGTCCTAAACTTATAGAAGCAATAGAAAAGGAAAACAAAACACAGGAAAAGTGCACAGCCAGAAAAAATATACGAAGGAATATAAGAAAACATTAAGTAACTAATTAAATCCACCGTCGATCAAAGCTTCAGCTGTGGGTAGACTAGCCAGCCCAGGAGTGGCTAGACCAGAGCATCTTTAAAACCTGAACAGCCTTCTGGAGTGCTCAGGTACCAGGCCCTGGAACTGTTGCCTGTGAATCTTAACCTTTTCCGGTAGGCTGAGATCCAGAGGGTAGCTTCTTCAGTCAGAGACGGAGGGGATCTTCTGGACAGATTTCTGAAACTCAAGGCGTGGCAGCAGGTTTAATATTAGTCCAATGAACTCAAACTGCAATGCCTTTTACCTTCGCAGCAGTGGGAGTTGCTAACAGGACAGTGTATGGGCCCTTCTATTTAGGTCCTAGCAGAATTACTTGCCAGTCCTTTACCCAAATCTCATCTTTTGGCTGAAACTTATGGACTAGATTAAACACTGGCAAAGGCTATTGTTTTTCTACATACTTTTGAATTTTCTGCAAAGTTTTACCCAGGGCTATAACTTGTTCCCTGAGTATCAGATCTCCCAACTGACAAGGGTTTCCTGTAACACCTTGTAAAATAGGAGGTGGCCTACCAAACATTAACTCAAATGGGGACATTTTCACTTGAAATAACTGCTGGCAGACCCCACCATCCTACAATTTCCTTTAAGAGACACCGAACTACCTCTTTGGCCTTTTCAGTTTTACAAGGAAACGCTTCTACTCACCCAGAATATGAGTCAACAAACACTAACAAGTATCGGAATACTTGGTACCATAGCAATTCAGTAAAATCTACAACTAGTGACTGAAATGGCAGAGACCCCGGGGGTTGGAACCCAGGAGGTGGACCTGGTCCTTGTCGGGGGTTGTTTTTGGCACACACGACACAGCTTCTGGAAACAGCTGCACACAGTCCATGTAGTTTAGCAATGTACAAGTCCTTGTTTAGTAACTCTGCTAGTGCTGACTTTCCATAATGAGTGGCTTCATGGGCAGCTTTTACTACTGCATGAGCAATTGATTCTGGCTTAAAGAGTCTTCTATCTGGAAACTGAAGCTAGCCATTACATCTCTGGGTATTCTGAGGACTAGCCTAGTCCTCCTCTTCATGGGAATACTTTGGAGTCCAATCAGACATCTGGACTTGGAAAAGAGGGCACTGAAGGCTTAACGACTGTAAATACTCTTCCCTGGCAGCCGCCTTAGCTGCTTCATCTGCCCGACGGTTCCCTTTTGCCACTGGACTCAGTGGCTTCTGGTGGGCATGGCAGTGCATAACAGCCACTTTCAGTGGGGCATTTACGGCTTGGAGCAGTTGCAAAATCTCAGGTCCATTTTTAATTCCTCTCCCTGAAGCAGTAATAGGCCCTTTTCTTTATACAAAGCTCCATGGGCATGCAGGGTCAGAAATGCACATTTAGAGTCAGTCCAAATATTAACTTTCAATCCCTCTGCTAGCTGAAGGGCTCTGGTTAACGCAATAAGTTCAGTTTTCTGAGCAGAGGTATTGGGTGGCAAGGGTTTAGCTTCTATATTCTTTGTCCAAGTTACTACTGCATACCCTGCTTTTTTTAACCCCATTTTCGACAAAGCTGCTGCCATCAGTAAAATAATCAATATCTGGGTTTGGCATGGGACATCAGTCACGTCCTTTCGGCTAGAGTAAACTTCATCCATGGTTCGGAGACAATCAAAGGTTGGGCTCTCCTCATCTACTGTTAGTAAGGATGCTGAGTTGAGAGCACTAATTACAGTTAGCTCCACTTGTGGGTTTTCAGCAATCCCTGATACGTGGTCATGCATACATTTGTGAACGAATCTCTTCCCTGTAGTCCATCAGGGCGAGCACAGAATGTGGGACTTTAACACAGACCTTCTGTCCCAAAGTCAGCTTCTGCGAATCTTTGACTAGCTCTGCTGTGGCTGCTACTGCACGGAGACAAGCTGGCCAGCCTTTTGCTACAGCATCCAACTGCTTAGACAGGTATGCTACTGGCCTCTCCCAATTTCCCAGATGCTGGGTTAATACTCCAGCTGCTGTGCCATTCCTCTTATGCACAGAAGAGCAAAAAGGCTTCATAAGGTCTGGCAGACCCAGGGCAGGGGCTTCCAGCAACTGTCCTTTAAGAGTCTGGAATGCTTGCTTCTGCTCTTTTCCCCACAGAAAAAGGATCCCATTCTCCCCCCTTTGTAGCTTCATAAAGGGGCTTTGCTGTTTCTGCAAAGTTGGGAATCCAAATTTGGCAATACCCTGCAGACCCCAGAAATTCTCGCACTCGCCTTCTGGAGGAGGGCTCTGGAATGGAGCAGACTGCTTCCTTACATTCATGGCCCAGGGACCTGATTCCTTCTGATGTATTAAATCCCAGATATTTTACTTGGGGCTGACAGAGCTGTGCTTTCTTCTGTGACACTTTGTAGCCAGCTTTGTATAGCACCTTTAGCAACTTCTGGGTAGCCTCATAACAAATCCCCTTACAATGATTGTTTTATCTGTCACTGGGACTACTGGCTGAGTTACTACTGAACGTTCAGCTCCAGTGTCCACTAAGAAAGAAATATTTTGGCTCCCCACGCAAATTTCAACCATGGGCTCCTGGGGGCCAAGATTGAAGGTGCTCAGTCTGGCCTATGCCTCCCATTCTTCGTCCCATTCAGAGTCTATTTGCCACCCATATTTGTTCTCTCTTAATGCTGCTTCCATGGCTGGTCCTCATTTTTTATACATTCCATTTCGGACTTCCCCTCGGCTCTGGGGGTCCCATCTTTTCCTTCTTCTATCATCTCGTCCTCTTCCACATCCCCTGATACTTTGTAGCCTCTCTTTGCACTCATCTTTCCAGTGCCCTCTTTTAAAACACCACGCACATGTTTCAAAATCTAGGGGCTGCCTGCCTCCTCTTCTCTCTCTCTGGGTACCCCCCATACGTCCCCTTCCAGGGGGGTACTGTCCCTGTTGGGGCTGCTGGGCCGGTGCTACAGCCAGCAATTCTGCCTTCTTTTTCATTTTCCTATCAGTCTCTCTTTGTGCTTCCTGTTCTTGATTAGAAAAAACTTTATGGGCAATTTTAAGCAGCTGCTGTATATTCATTCCCAGGAACCCTTCTTGCTTCTGTATTTTCCTTCTAATGTCCCCTGCTGCTTGGGTGACAAAAGTGTTCAAAACCATTCTCCTATTTTCTTCTGCTTCTGGGACATAGGGAGTGTATTGTCGGTAGGTCTGGTAGACCCTTTCTAGGAAAGCACCAGAAGGCTCATTTGGTCCTTGTTGACACTCTTGTATTTTTCTCATATCAGTTGCCTTTTTTCCTGCAGCCTTTATTCCTTACATCAGGGCCTGCTGGTACCCGGTTAGTTTAGCCATGCCTCCCTCTTCATTGGCATCCCAGTTCGGATTTGCCATAGGAAATGCCTCTTTCACCTTTTGTTTCTGCATTCTCCCCTTCTTTCACTAGCTTTGCTAGGTATTTCCTAGCTCCTTGTATAATACGTTTGCGTTCCTCTGTATTGAAGAACGTGATCAGGAGCTGGTTGCAGTCCTGCCAAGTTGGTTTATGGCTATTAATTATGGACTGAAACAAGGTAGTGACTGGTTCTGGCTGATCTGAGAATGGAGGTGTTTGAGTCTTCCAATTGTACAGATCAGTAGTTGTAAATGGTATATATATTAAGTGCAAGGTCCCAGAGCGAGGGTCCATTGTCCATTAGGGGACAGGCTTTAGTTTCCTTCAAGGGATAGATATTGCTCTCTTCCCCTTCTTTTTCTAGCTCTGGGATATCTTTATACTCATCTTCTGCCTCTGCATCTTCTTTCCATGTCTAAGATCTGGTTTTGGCAGGGGTAGCATTGGAGGAGTTTCTTGGTCCACCCCCAGATCCCCCTACTTGCTCTTCTACAGGCCCTTCTGCTCTCTCTCCTCCTCTAGGCAGTGAGGGAGCATATGGTGGTGGGGGCACCTCTTCTTCTTGGGTTTGTTTAACAGGTTTAGCCTTTGGCTGGAGCCTAGCTTCTAGAGGGGCAGTGGGGCAGGCAGTATCTCGCTTTACTGGCACCACTGGGTAGATGCCTCCCTTTGGTTGGTTGCCTTCTTGACTGTGGATTCATCCTCCTTCCTTTCCCTAGGGCCATAAGCTGCACCTCCTTCTTCCTAGCCCGGTACCCCGGCCAGTTCTTTACCCAGGGAGGGGGATTCAAACAAGTATCAAACCATGACTGTGCATATATAATCTGATCATCATGATACTTAAGAATAAAGTGATAAACATTTAGGGCAGTTGTTTTGTCAAATGTCACTTCCTTTGGCCAGCCTAAATCAAATGTAGGCCACTCTAAACTACAGAAAATTTCCAACAGCTCAGGGGTTGGATTCTCCCGACTGGACCCATCCTCCATACACCTCCTGGAAATGTTTCAACATCAATGCCAGGGGGGTATTTTCTGGGGATGAGCATGAACCACCCATTATCAACACAGAGCCCAGACAAGACAAGACAGTCTAGGGATTAATAACAGTGAGAAAGCAGTAAGGGGTCTGCTTCTCAGGAGGCCCTACGCACTCGCTTCTCGTCTTTGACAACCTGACGAAGTCGCTCAGCCAGGAACTGCGTCTCAGAGATTCAATACACCGATCGCCCTATGGCGTTCCACTCATGTCATTCACACGACAAGTTTCCAACCCAGTACCTACAGCAACAGCGGGTTCGGAAGAGTCCCACCGACTCCCCTACTTGGGCCGTGCTAGGGGGTGATCAAGCCCCTCTTCGTTTCAAAAGGAAACGGTAACCCCAGTTACTCCATACTTACTTGTCCCGGGACTTTCCTGGATCACTCGTTCCTGATTCCGTCACCGGGTCGTTGATGCCTCAGTGGCGCACCGCTGACACCCGAGGAAGGCAGGGCCTGCTCCTGAAAAACTCAGGGGGCGCCCACAGGTCCACTACCAGTCTAGAACCAGCGGCCACGGACTGGGGGTCAAGGGGGCACCCCAATGGTCCCCTCAATCCCGGAAGAACAAGCCCCCAAAATGTAGCAGGGTATCGTGTTCCCAAGAATTGAGACCAGACAGAATCTTCAGGAAGGAATTATGTTTATTGCCGGCAGAGCCCAGCGTGACTAGTGCCACAAAGAACTGAGCTCCAGTATAAGGAAGCAACCTTTCTGATATAGCATAGCTTATAGTTACATCACAGAAGGTGGTTACCCACTAGCTAACGGTTACAATTTGCTGTGGCTGCAATCTTACAACATACTTACAACATACAGTTATACAGTTTACCATATTTTAGCCTCATCATCAAGATCATTGCCCCAGACATGACCTTTTCTTAGTGCGGCATAAATTCAGACAAATTCTCTCAAATCATCAGTTTTATCTTTTAAGCAGTCTATTCTGAGATACACAATGCTGTAACTTCCTCTTTTTTCGAGCTACAGGTTTCCTGTTTCAACAGTATCTAGCTGACTTGACAGTTATATTTTACTCTGAAGAAGGATTTTATTTAATCTTTCTAAATGTTAGTTAATCAGAACAATATTATAACACTTATTAGTTAATAATCAATATAATATAAAACATTTTCCTTGAGGCCTGCTACAGCTTAATTTATGAAATTCACTGGCACGAGATGATGGGTACTCACTTAGAGAACTTTAAAAACTTATTTGAAAAAAATCTTGGCAGATAGGCCTCTTAGGGTTGCAATGTTGCCTTCTATGGCAGGAAACTTTCCTCCAGCAACTCCAGCTGCCCACTGCCGCTCTGTCAGCCGGTGGGAGAAAAATGAAGGAAAAGATTGCTGTTTGAGCAGTGGCATCATGTCACTTCTGGGGAAAACATGGACCTGATATCATGCCTCTCTAGTTTTATCATAGAGTTTCTGGTGATCCGTAGAGATGCATAATGTCACTTTCAGGTTTTCCCCAGAAGTGATGTAATGCCATCATTGTGATCCCCTCCATGTCCCTGCCTGCCAGACTCCAGCCATTTCCCAGATGTTGGCTGGTAACCCAAGGTCTCGCAACAGCCATTAGCATCTGAATACCAGAGTCTGGCATTCAGGGATCTCCTTTGAGTTTGGGCCTACTCGTGAGTCTTACACGGTATTTGCCAAAAATTGCAGAAAATTGAATGCTGGTTCAAGGGAATCATTGCTCTAATCCACTGTGGCTCTTCTTAGTTATACTTAGTTTCATTCTCAGATGTTTTCTAATATGCAGAGTAGATGTTTGGGTTGTCATATGTTGGGTAATAATTAATGTCTATTTCCTAAAATGTTTCCATTTTACAAACCAATTTGATCAGACCTTTTAAATACAACTCATATGATCCTTGAGAATGATGCAACAGTAACTCTTCTTCTATGTGGGGAATTCAAAATTTAGAATGAGCAATAGCTCTTTTTTATCTTTACAAAGAACTGTATCAATTTTTTATTATCCTCCAGAAAGCTTTGGGAAATTATCATTCAAATAGTCTGCTATAGTAGTTCCATATTTTAACTCAAATGTTCTCAAAGCTTGAGAACAGAAAATAATGGTCAGAACTTTTCCACGTGTAACTATGACAAGGACAGGAGGCCAACCTAGCAACTTTCAGCTGTCTGTTGTGTTCGGAAAAGCCATTTAAATTGAAACAAGACGTTGAATGATATTGGATGGAATAATTTTTAAGGGGCAAACTGATCTACATAATGGAACCCAATGTTGTTTGTTGTTTGTTATTTTTTTTCTTTTCACAACAGTGTTGTTTCAAGCAAGTGTGGGCCAGTGGTTTTGGGGGGGGGGCTACCTCCTATTGGAAACATACATGAGTGGTCCTTGCCCTGAAAGGGGTAGGCTAAAGCAACTACCCACAGCAAGCTAACAGCCCTTACCTTGTGCAGCCATGGCAAGCCAGAAGCCGTTGCCACACGAGTGAACAGTAACTGCTGCAGAAAGTGAGCTGCAACAGGAGCTGCCATTAGGGTTACCAGATCCTCTTACCTTCCTGGCACAAGGTGGGGGACCTGGTGCTTACCTTCTTGGTGTTCCCATTATGTTCCTTGCATACATGCTTGATGCACGTATGCTCCCACACCTGTGTAGTGACATCACTTCTGGGAAGTGGCATCATCGTGCAGGTGCAAAGGTATGTGCGTGCTTTGCAGCGGGCTGATTTGGGCCTCAATGAGGTCCAAATCAGCCTGTTTGGGGTGCCCACTACAAATCACGCAAGTGTTCTCTGACCGGTGTGATTACGTCACTCCTGGGAGTGATATCGTCACACCGCCTTGGGAGCACGCTTGGGAGGCCCATTCCCCTGCCTTTCCCCCCAAGCCACATCAGCAGCTGCTGCCATCACAATGAGCAAACAAGGGAGCCAGTGACCCTCATCACACTGGTGAGCAGTGGTGGCTGCCATCACCACTACTACCATCATCATGGAAACCATCAGTAGTAGTGATAGCTGCCATTGCAGTGAGGGAGCCTGTGGCCCCCTCTATGAGGGAAAGAAGCCACTGCCACCATGAGCAAGTGGTAGCTTGAGTCACTCTCAAACAGCTACCCCAAAAAAGCCTTCTCTTACTACTTTCTCCCTTCCTTTGGAGTGCAGTGCTGGAACTCTTTCCAGGTGCTACAGTCCTCCCCTGGTGTGTGTGTTTAACACCATCAGCTGTTTTCCTACTCCATATCAGACACCTCCCCTCCCTCACAAAAATCTTGCTTTGTTCCGGAGACGTCTTAGTGACAAGCACGAAACACCAGTGTTTAGAAAACTGCAAGGAACGTGGAGATTTATTGCATCAAGTACGTATTAAACTCTAAGTGTGTTTTAACAGTCCTTCCTCAGGGAAAGAAGTATTTCCCAAATGGAGCTACGTAAAAATATTCAACAGGCAATGTGGTGTTTTGCATAAGGCTTAAATCACAAGGACTGGTTCAGAGCCCTGGAGGATAGGCGGGACTTTGGGGATAATTGCCACAGGTGTGTTCAAAATAACATCAATTTATTAACAAGAAGATACAGGGAATGGGAACAACTGGTTTTAGGACAAGGGAGCTGATACAGTCTACCATTGTAACTGACAAACAGAACCCAACAGGGACTCTACTCCATGAGACTAAACCAACTCACACAAATATCAGAGGGCAAACAGTTCCATTGTAACATATGCAATGAATATACCATGGGTATGGTAATAAGTGGGTTTTAAGCAGCTACTGATTATAACAGTGTTGGGATGGAGTAATTCTCCTAAATGCGTTGGTAGGACACCTTTAAAATTGCATCTTGGGAATGGCTGGAGCTCTTGCCCCTTTTGTTTGCCCTGGTTCCAAGACCTTCTTCCCCAAACTCTCCTGATGTGGTCAGTTTTGGTCAATAATGGTCATCAGGGTTCCAAGAAGTTCTTTGCTGTGAGTTCTGTAATTCCCACTGTTGCCCTCCCTTTCTTTCTTTTCTGCCTTCTCCTATTGGGAAAATGACAGCTATTTCTTATGTCAGAGACATGGTCAGCGCTGCTGGGAGATGTAGCCCTTCATTTCCATTGCACTAGATTTTTCTTCTGCTGTATTCTATAGTATCTATAAGCAGGAAAATGAGTGGAGTGGCATTATTGAACAATCTAGTAGTTCTGCATTCTGACATCCTGATAAACCATTCTTATTGCTAGTCATAGCTTCTAAGCCAGGTACAAGCTGTGGTTTAGAATAGACATGGGCACGATCCAAAAAAAAATACCAATCAAGCTGTTCGTGGATCTGCGCTGGTGACAACCCCAGATCACCGATTCACTCCGATCAAGTTCCGTTTCCGATCTGGGATCTGGAATCGGAGGGGCGCCCCCCCCACACACACACTTAGAGCAGATGAGGAAAAAGTTTTTAACCCGGCAACAAGCCGCCTCCCCTCAGGGAGGGGACGTTTTCACACACACACACACACACTTAGAGCAGAGGGGGGGGGAGTTTTCAACCTGGCGACAAGCCGCCTCCCCTCAGGGAGGGGACATTTTCTCTTTCTCTCTCTCTCACACACACACACTTAGAGCAGAGGGGGAAAAGTTTTTAACCCATCCCTGCCTCTCCAAATAGAGAGAGAGAGAGAGAGAGAGACACCCCGTCGACAAGTTTCAGCCAGCTTTTTAAAAAAAGCAGGGATAGAATCTCCATTCCTCCCCACCCGATTTTAAAAGCAAGCAGCCAGTCTTCCAAAAGCATATTTTAAACAGGAAGAAAGTAAAACCAGGATCCGCACGGATCCTCACGGATCCTATGTTTTTTTAAATAGGAAAAACACAAATGAAACATCAAATCACATACCAACTTCTTGCAAAAAGCAGGCACTGGGCTGAGAAGCCAGGAGGAGAGAGATATCTCTTCTCAGTGTTAACTCTTTCAACGTACTGAATGAACTCAGGAGGAGCGCAAAATAGCTTCTGCTGATAGCTGC
Source organism: Eublepharis macularius (assembly GCF_028583425.1). Classification (NCBI taxonomy): domain Eukaryota; kingdom Metazoa; phylum Chordata; class Lepidosauria; order Squamata; family Eublepharidae; genus Eublepharis; species Eublepharis macularius. The sequence goes on from NC_072798.1 coordinate 64,420,790, forward strand.
ACTCAAAGTTTTCTCTCTCTCTTAACCCCTTCCTCTCCCCAATCACTTTGCTTATATTTTTCTCAGGAAGCCACCTTTTCACTCACAACTGTTTGCTTTTCCTCACTAGGGGAAATATTATCAAGTTTCAAACAGAGCTCAGGCATTCCCCTGCCTCCGTTGCCAGGGGAATAGATAGTTGGCGCCTGAATGTCTAGCTTTCCAATCCTATCACGATCGCCCCATCCAGCCCCGGTCCAGCCCCCTCCCGACCGCAGGATCGTTTGCCGTGGAAGACAACGATCCACCAGGTCCAGATTGTGAGAATGCCATTATCATGGGGTTTTTTTGATCGTAATGCAGATCGTGCCCATCTCTAGTTTAGAATCCCGATTTAGAACTTACCAACAAATCACAGTTGTATGTAGGGTTGCCAGCCTCCAGGTGGTGGCTGGAGATCTCCTGGAATTACAACTTATTTCCAGGCCAGAGATCTGTTACCCTGGAGAAAATGGCTGCCTTGGAGGGAGGACTCTATGGAATTATCTTACACTCAGATCTGCAGGAATTTCCCAACCTGGAGCTGGCAATCCTAGTTGGATGGGCAGGGCACCCTGCCTTCAGACATCACACTAAACCATGGTCACCCCCTGGTTATAAACTGGTTTATCAGGATGACAGAATACAAACTATGAGTGTAATGAATGGTAAAACTGAGCTGGAAGTAATATTTCTTTTTCTTCAAAAATGAGAATTTTGCTTCTGGAAGAAAGAAGGTGGCAGATCTATTTCTCCATATCTGTATTAATGTATGGGCTAGTGTGTGGGTTTAACTAGACATTCGGAAAACTATATGGTTGTCACCAAAAGCAGCACCCCCATTTTTGTTGTTCTTCCTTACTTCTCCAGTAATGTATGATACTATACAACATTTGGCTTAACACTTTTGTATTATATGTTTCCTTCCTCAGCAATATGATGATGTGGTGTTGCACATTTGTAGTCCTATACTTTAGTGAGGAAGAAAGGATAAGGAGAAAGTTTGTGTAGCATCTAGTTGAGACCTGTGATTGCCAGAAAGAAGTTCTGCACTTAGTTCTGGGCGGGGGGGGGGGGGGAATCATGGTTCAAGGTTGTCTTACACCTGCCAGCCTCCAGGTGAGGCCTGTAGTTCTCCCAGAATTATAAGTGATCTCCAGACTACAGTGATCAATTCCCCTGGAGTAAATGGTAGCTGCAGAGGTCAAACTCTATGGTAAATCATAGATTCTAGGTGAAATCGTTCCCCAAATTCCCATCCTCCATTGGCACCATCCCCAAATCTTCAGGAATTTCCTGTGCTGCAGTTGGCAACTCCAGGTTGCCTGCACTGTTATAGAATCTCACTTCATATAGTGAGAGGTGATAATAATTTGAATTATGGTTATTGTTTACGATTTTTAAAATTTTCCTTCCTATATAACAGCATATGACTATAATTTATTTCAGTTAATCTATGTTGTAATGTGGCCTAAATACATAACACTGGTATACTTGCTACTTTTCCATACTGGAACATTCAACTTCATGGTTGTAGTGTTTTATGTGTTTTTTATTTTATGCATTTTTGTTGATTTCTTATAATCATTTAATTCAATCCATGACTACATAATCTTAGGGACAGAGTAAACAAATAAACAAATTGTGTCACTGTATTGAAGTTATGGAGTAGCTCAATTTTTTTTAAAAAAACTGTTTCTTGTGTATTTCCTGGATTACTTTGCTATCAGCTACAGCGTTTCAAATGAAAATGATAGTATGCTGAAAAGAAAAAAAAAATCCCTTGAGTATATAAGACAGGTAATTTTTCTTTTTGATGTCTAGATGCACTCCAAGCAAAAATTGATGAATAGAGACCTGCAATAGTTAATGGCCCTGTTCCATTTGTGTTCTAAGGCTGCAGAAATACAAACATCATTTATAATCTATTAATATTTCCTATTATGGATCATAAATTATTATTATTATTATTCTCAATCTTCATAAAAGGTATTCTTTAACAATTCAGAAAATTATTGTAGTTGTGTACTTAATTTTTTTGTGAGGGCAACCCATTGCACGCTCAAGTTAGGCTTCGCTTCAAGCGTCATAGTAAGGAACACATGCTATTGCGACAGAAAATGTATTCTTATCTTGCTGGCCAGCAGATTCTGTAAAAGACTGACTAGTGAACTACGCCAACTTAACCATCTGTAAAATATTTCAAGGTCAAATTTTTATTGGCTACAAGATTTCTAACTAAAAAGACTGAGAACGACAGTTTGGTAATGTTTGCTTAGTGAGCGTGAAATGAAATTTAACAGTGCGGCATGCCTACATTTGTAAATTTATTGTGGTTGTTTAGACTTCTTCAGAAATGAAATGTCAAAGAGTCATCCTTAGCTTCCCAAAAGCATTGTGTTGTAAACCCCTACAGCTCAGCTCATTCTTTCTACTAATACCAGAAAAAATTCTAGTGAAGAGGGAACAATCTCATATAAGCCTGCAATTTGTAGAAGACCATATTTGAAACTGGATTTCAGCATGCCTGTTTAAACCTCTGCATAGAAAAGCAGGATCTGCTCAGTTGTAAATACTTGATTTTATCATGAGTCTCATGATTGAAACCAAATACAAGAAAACATCCTAATTTGTATCTCTCTTTGTTGGGCAGCAGAGCTTGAAAAAAATGATCGCTGCTTGCCTTAAAGGTTTGAATATGAATACAAGTAAAATAAAGGTTTTTTGCATATTTTCTTTCAATTCTTGCAAGTGTTGTATGAGATGTCCTTGCTAGTGATTTCTAAGCAACGGGTGGCACTTTGTTGCAAACTAGTGTAGCTGCAGCATAAAGCTTTATCATCCTTTAGGGCTGAATGCTCAGGGCTACAGATGCATGCTTGAGGCTAAACCTGTAACATATAAAATTACAGATCAACTGATTTGTGCAAGCAATTTTACTAACCTTACTGGGAATATTTGATGGAAATACACAATTTTTTCTGCTTCTAATCCACAATGGCAGGGTGCTACAGACTAAGGGCACAGCTTTTTTGAGGCTGGGATTGACTCCTTGTTTAGGGGCTGCCACAATAACAGCCCCATTTTCTCACCACAGCCCCCTGCTTCCCCATCTCTCTCCAAATGTCACCCAGATTAGCAGGAAGAATGTTTAATTTATCACTGCTCCAGGTTAATATTCGTTTGGTTCTTAATGTGACAGGGAATGAAAGAGAAAATATTGAAGAGTGCCTTTCTTTCTAATACTTCATTTATTAAATAGTCAAATGATCTTTTATGCTTCCTTCACTATAGCTATAAAAAGTACATATATTGTTGTTTTGAGAATATACAATTCTTTTAAAATGTGACCAATGAATCAGCAACACCAGTGTGGTGAGGTGGTTAGAGTGTCAGGCTAGAATCTGGGTGACTCAGGTTTGAATCCCCGCTCTACCATTGGTAGGTTGCCTAGGGCCAGACACAAACTCTCAGTTACCTCACAGAGTTGCTATTCTGAGGATAAAATGGAGAGGAGAACTGTGAAAACCAGTGAAATTTTTGGGCAAATGGTCTCCCATAAGATATATAGTTAATCATTTTCTTGTTTTTTCCCTTCTAAAGAAAACCCTCAGATCAATAGCAATAGTATATTTTATTCGACCTAACCATAAACTATGACAGTATCCAAAACAGAGAAAGACAGAGAGTGTACAAAAATTATACTAAACAAATTTCTCCATACAGGAGCTATATTATTAGATAATTCACCAAAACATAAAGAAGTCAGTTTTAAACGAATTGTTCCAAGCTGACCTAATGTCTTTTTTTAAACTGAATAAATTGATTAGAGGGCTTGAAAGTACACTAGGCATGGTATATCTTGACTCTAATAAGGATTTTGTCACTGCTCTGTAAGATAGCATCACAATTTAAAGTAGAGAAAGGTGATTTAGAACAAACTGAAACAGCAAATGGGTATCTACGTGGATGAAAATTAGGGATGTCGGCTCTGGGTTGGGAAATTCCTGGAGATTTTGGGGTGGAGCCTGGGGAGGGCGGGGTTTGAGAAGGGGAGGGGCCTCACTGGGGTGTAATATCATACTCTCCAAAGCAGCCATTTGCTCCAGGGGAATTGATCTCTGTAGCCTGGAGATCAGCTGTCATTCTGGGAAATCTCCAGCCACCACTTTAAGGTTGGCAACCCAAGTAAAAATCTACATACAGTGTTATTGTGTATATTGTCGAAGGCTTTCACGGCCAGAGAACGATGGTTTGTTGTGGATTTTCCGGGCTGTATTGCCGTGGTCTTGGTCTCAGTTTGACACTGAGAGATCTCTGTCTTTCGGTGCTACACCTCTGAAGATGCCAGTCACAGCTGCTGGCGAAACGTCAGGAACTACAATGCCAAGACCACGGCGATACAGCCCGGAAAATCCACAACAACCAATGTTATTGTGGTTAAATTATTGAAGTACTGGGCTGTATTAAGCTGTGGGTAGCTAGCTGCAGTGGCCCAAGTTGGAATTGCACGCCCCCATTCATATAAGAGCACATATCCAGATTGGTCTCTGAGCATTATGGATTGTTTCCATTGCCATCACTCAGTGTTCTTGCTTCTGGCTCTTCATGAATGCTCCAGCAGCACTTGTGAAGCAGCTGCCCAATGGAGGCTGTTTTAAACTGCTGCTGCTTAAAAACTGTAACAATATAGACTGGGCCATAGTGGGAGGTAGATATGGACATTTCTGGCATCAATAGCAGTTTGGTAACGTAAGAAACTGTGATTAGTTTCCTTTGCTTAAAAAAAAAACCAAAGGAGACACTGGGTGCATATCTGTCAGAAATTGTTGGTGATCCTCAAGGATGGCCCAAGGTCCTTGGTGCCATCAGCCAGCTATGAGTTAGATGCCCACCCCCCCAGTGTCATCCTGGAACCTCCCACACACGCACTCTGCAGCCCTCCTGCATGCGGAACTGCTGTGACCTGAGTGTTCATGGATCCAAGCAGGCAAGGAATCACCACTGCCTCTTTAGCTGGGTGATCATGAGCAGCAGTGAAAGCAGCAGTCACCTGCTTTCCTTCCCTCCTTCCTTTGCAGGGCGAACACTGTGACTAGGGTTGCAAGGTCTCCTTACTCTCCAGGAAGGAGACCTGGCGCTCACTTTTGGAGAGTCCTCGCTCCCAGGTTACACGATGACATCACTACTGGGAAGTGACATCATTGCTCAGTCCACGTGATGCCCCGGGGAGCGCTCCTACACTCTGCAGCAGGCCTGTTTCAGGCCAAATCAGACCCAATTCAGACCACTGCAGAGTGCAGGAACACTGCCAGGGCAGCACAATGGGCCCTGAAGTGCTCCTGTGCTCCGTAGTGGCCCGATTCAGCCCAGAACAGGCTGCTGCAGAGCCCGGGAGTGCTCCTGCAGCTGTGCAACAGGCCCTGGAGCATTCCTGCACTCCACAGTGGGCCAAAATTGGCCTACTGTAGTGCACAGGAGTGCGCTGCCCCACCAGGGAACGCATACTGGGAGGTGCGTTCCACCACCAGGAAAGCAGGAGAAGGGTGTGCAGGATGGGGCAGGGGATCCCCACCCGCAGCAGGGAACTGGCAACCCTAACTGTGGCCCCACACACATGGATAGGGTTACTAACTTACACTTGGGAAATACCTGGAGATTTTGGGAGTGGAGCCTAGAAAAGGCAGGGTTTGGGGAGGGAGAAACATGCTATTAGAGTCCACCCTCCAGAGCAGCCATTTTCTCCAGGGAAACTGATCACTGTCAGTTGGAGATCAGTTGTAATTCTGGGAGACCTCCATACCCACTTGGAGGCTGGCAACCCAAGGCAGACAAGGCTCACTGCAGTGGTGGAATGAACACCTGCCCACTCTTCTTCCCTCCCTCCTTCACATAGGCAAGGTGAAGAAAGGTAGGCAGGGCGAGCCCCATGGCCAGAGTATGCATGGAGCTGGGCAGGCAAGGAGCTGCTGCTACCCTGCAAGCTTTGTGTGTCATTTGTTTGGCAAGGCTTCAAAGGATCCTGTTACTTCTCTGTTACAATTATGGGTGTACGTGTGAGCACAATCTTGAGGCCTTTTATATTTTGGCAGGGAATATCCACACTTAATATAAGGCCACTGTTCTCTTTTTAGTAGTGTGTTAGTTTGTGACTTTCAGAAGAGCACTCTGCCTCAGTAATGTTTGGGCTGCAGCCTTTTTTCTGTCTTTGCCACATTGTCCACATCATCTTGAAGTGCATTACTATGCAGTTCTAGGATATGAGCAATTAGTATGATGGAATGGTCTCTACTAACTGGCTAGTGACTAGTGTTGCCCTATAGATTTACTTGTGGTCCCCGGCCCTAAGGAAGCCCGCCTCGCTTCAACCAGGGCCAGGGCCTTTTCAGTCCTGGCCCCAGCCTGGTGGAACGCTCTGTCAATGGAAACCCGGGCCCAGCGGGACATATTATCGTTCCGCCGGGCCTGTAAGACAGAGCTGTTCTGCCAGGCGTTTGGTGATTGAAGGGGACGGTGCCATGTCGGCCTCCCACTTTTGGGGTGGGGAAGGTTCTCCCCACCACTGCACCTTGTTAATTTGTTTTATTAATTGTATATTGATTTTAGTTTTTGTTTTTATCGATTTTAACTGTTCACCACCCAGAGCCCCTGGGGATGGGCGGTATATAAATTGAATAAATAAAATAATAGATGGATATCTTGTTGCTTTTCTGGATTCACAATGAACTCTGCCTTATCCATATTATCTCCCTATTAGGGTTGCCAGGTCCCCCTGTACTCCCAGTCAGGCCTGGTGCATCCATAGAGGCGGTGCTGGCAGCCACCTCGAGTGCTGAACTGTGAAGGAGGCGCTGTGCCAGCACCTGCCGACCCACCCCAACCCGGAAGTGGGCTGCGTCCCCGATCGCCTCTCTGCCCCTTTGCCACTGCCACCTGCCTTGGCTTGGCTCTCAGTGAGCTGGGCACCCAGGTGGCGCGGCAGCGAGCGGGGAAGTGAGTGGGGAAGCGGGCCTCCTCCCTGCCCCTTTGCCACTGCCGCCCGCCTCAGGCATCATCCCAAGTGACATCATCACACATGCGCACGGGGTGAGGGGCCCAAGTGGGTATCTTGCACCAGCCCTGCTCTCAGTGGGAGTCCTAGCACTTACTGTTTGGGTGTCTCCCGGGAAGTGATGTCTGGATCAGCCTGGAATGGGCACTCCCCCGCCCAGCAGTGGTCTGATCCGGCCTGGATTAGGCTGCTGCCACATGGGGTACACTGTGCCACCCAGGAGCATACCCGTGAGGCCCATGCCTCCTCTGCTGGTCAGGTAAGCAGGGCAGGGGGTGGAGGGTGGGAGCGGGGGATCCTCTGCCCCCAGTGGGGGAATGGCAACCCTACTCCCTATGCATAACATACAGGAATAAGAAAAGTCTTTAAATGAATGCATGTATTTAGTAGCAGTATCCATAATTAGTTGGTCATGGACTACCAGGAAGTTAATACATTTCATATTCTTGTTTTCTTATAAATCTGAAGCTTTGAAAAGACTAGTAATGTCTTAAGAATATGGAGATATATTTGTCCTTTTTATCACTAACCAGAATTTGCTTGTTTGAGTTTACCAGCAATAAAATGCTTCTGTTCATCATTGTTATCTCCATGCAGCAATAACTGGAAGAAGGTTTATGAGTCTGCAGGCTACTTTTTGCTTTCGGGAAGCTGCTTGGGCTTTATTCAGCATTTTAACTTTGGTTCTCTTCCTCCCTTAATCCATACTGAAACTCCTGATATTCTTTGTATACAGTGAAGTATAATATTTCAAAATATACTTGCATCCTGAAGCAACTTTTACATTTGCACTTTGATTATTTTATAGCAGTGTATTGAACCTCACCTTCTTCTCAGTATATTGTCTTCCCTCCCAAACTCACTTTGTAATAACATCCTCTGGACTATGAGAAAGGAATGATACAAAATAGCAAGGTTAATTCCTTTGATTTAAGGAAATGACTTGCCATTTCAAGACCGGGCCAACAAGGAGATGGTCAACAGCTGTTTGAGTGACAGTTCAAATGTTACAGCCCCATGTGGAAATGAGTGAAAAACACTCCAACATACATCAGCTCTGTGTGAGGGCCATGGTGCTTATCATGTAGGAACTTAACAATGGCATTGCCAGAAACTGCCACGAACTGTGTAGGAGACTGCAATTCAATTTCCACAAGGATGTCTCCAGTTCTGTGAACAAAATAACCCTATGCAGAGGATCACATATAAGCATTCTCTGCAGTGTACATGTGTGTGTGAGTTAAGTGCAACCAAGAGAGGAAAGACCTGCCTTTATTCTTTACCCTGTTTTTTCCCTCTGTTTTATATGGAACATTCATTACAGTTCAAATACATTCTTCATTGAGAGTCACACAATATTGCAGTCACTTAAAATGAGGAGGCCCATCCGTGATGAGGCAAATCCATGTGGCAAGCTGTTTGTGTGAAACAGCTTCTTGTGTGGGTTGGGAAAGTCTAATTTTGTGGATGTTAGGTGTGAAAAAGAAAGCTTCTGTTGGCATGGTGCTATGCTTGGGGAGCCCCCTCATGCGAAAGACTTGATTCATGCGGGTCATATGATTACATTTAAAGGCGCATGTCTGAAGTGGGTCTTAAAATCAACAACATTTATATCTTGTATTTTATTCAGGAAGATTAAGGCAGCATATGTAGGGTTGCCAGGTAGTCTTACCAACTTCTTACTGTCCCATGCAAAACTTCATGTAAATAGTAGAGCTGTATTCCATTAGTTTGCTTGTCATGAGAACAGTGAAATTGTGAGAGTCATTTATGTTGGTAATGTTCTGCCTTTATGCCTTCTTATTTACTTACTTGGTAACTGTATAATAAAGCAATTCCATCATTCTGTCCTTGTGATAGAAATGTTTTGTTATCTTGAAGAATAAGATACGGGGCTAAAAGTCCCTTCACAGATAAATGAATGGACATAAATCTGATATAAAACAAATCACAGCATTCTAAAATCAGTGGGAGAACATTGTATTCTTCCAAGATTTTCCATTGCTGACCTAAAAGTAGCAGTTCTCAAGCTGAGAAATTTCAGAGAAAAATTACAACATGAGATTGCTGAAATTGAGTTTATTTGCAAATTTGGAACAATGACCCCCCCCCCCCGGTTGAATTGGGGGAGCACATAGGATTTTTCTTGCATTATAGATGCTCATTTTCTGTACTTCACTCCTGCTCTATCAAGCCAATTACAACATGTATTATAGCTAGCTTCCTGACACTCTAATTTAAAATACCCCTCCCATCCTCTGCCTGGATTATAAAGACTCCTACTTTTCCCACTCCTTATATCTGACAAAGGGAGCTTTGACTTTCAAAACCTCAAATCTTGGAAATCGAGGTGATCTTTAAGGTGCTATTGAACCCGGATCTTGCTCTTTGACTGAAGACCAACACGGCTACCCACCTGAAACTGGTATTATCTTGAAAAACTGAAGAGTACACTTATAAGATCCAACTAATAATAACACTTTGTAAACCGCTCTGAGTGAGCATTAAGTTGTCCTGAAGGGTGGTATATAAATCGAATGTTGTTGTTGTTGTTGTTATTTATTATTATTATATTTCAAATGTTTATGCAATATATTCTAAATATTTTAACAAATAAATGCAAAGAATGGAATGTAAGGCATGTACTGGTACCATCTAATATTTGATACTACAGCAGAATGTGAGAACTTAAGAATTACATGGCATATTTTGGAAGATAGGTATCTTCTTGTTACTTGTAGGATCCTGTTGTCTTAAGAGCAGTCTTTTCTAAATATAAAATGGTTTAATGTCAAATCTGTTTTATTTAGAGCATGTATAATCAACTCTGCTTTATCCTTTTTACCAGCCATCTTTTAGCAAAAGAACTTGTGCTGCAGAACACAAGTATGTTGTTCACAAAATGTCACACGGATCATTAGATATCTAATTAAGTTTCATACTTTAACAGTAAACATTATGTAGTGATGATCTCCTGGGATTCTCTGTAGACTTCCTCTGTTTTCAGACCAAACTCTTCTGCTTGTTCTGTTATTAACCTAAAACATATTTTGGGACATATATAAATGCTTTAGTCACTCTCTTCTGTTATGTACAAAATATATCCAGCTTTCACACTACAGTCCCAATGGAGTCATATATTTTGTTTATTAAAGAAGAAAAGAATCAAGATGGTATTACACACACAACTTTTTAAAGCAATTAACTAAGTACGTGACATGACTGCTTGTTGTAAGACAGGCATTCCATCTTATGAAGCATTCCTGTTAGGAACGAATAAACATTATGTTGGGAGAGTAAATACAGGAGGGAAAGTAAGTCGCTGGTATAGTTCTAGAAACTATGCATGCTGTGAATCTCATCCATAATGCTCTTCAATATTCAGCTCTTATTAGAACTTTTGGCCAGTTCTACACTAGTTGTGTTAGAATATGTTTGTCACTATATTGAAGTCAATGGGCTTAGACTGAAGTAATTCTGCATAGAATTGCACTGTAAGTGTCTTAGTAAGTTTTTTAGACCAGCCTGCCCCATAAGAACACCTGGTCCATAGCAAGAACAACGTATGTTCCTTGATGGCCTCAAGTACGTGTGTAGGTTAGGACTGAATTAAATTGCAGTGGCCTACAGATTGCCTCCCACTAGGAACAGATATACCTTTAAGGTATGCTTATATTGACAAGACACATTAACAGGTACACTTAAAGTACTTAATATAAGCTGCTTTTATTAATGGTGTCAACACTTGGAATCTGTTGTGAAAGCTGGTGTTAGGTATTGAAATGCAAATCTACCTGGGTTTTGAATCAGACTGGGACTGTTTTCTCTGTGTGTGTAAGAGAAGAGGATGCCTCTGTTCACATCCCAAGTGTCCTTTGTTTTCCACTGCTTCTTGATACTCAGAACTTGCACAACTTGTTATTTTTTAATTAACAGTTGTTAAAAAATTGGAAGATTATTATCTGTATTCCCAGATATCCCCAATTCTGGCAGGATATAAAAGCAAGTGATACCAAAGTGAAAGACTGAATATTATCTTATAAAGATTCAGGGGCTGAGGTATGTTGCTAAAAACAGGATCCTGGTCTGATCCTACCTGTTTCAAATTCAGCCCCTAATGATATGGTTGATTGAGGTTCATATGGTTTGCTGACCTGTTGTACTGTGGCTTTTGGTAAATATGAATCAGTGATCCTTCTCCTGACAATAAATTTATGAATGAATGAGTTCCTGTCAAATTTTAGGATGGCCATATAATTTTATTTTTACAGGAGGATCTAGGTGACTTCCTCAGAAACAGAAATGGGCAAGCTTTCTGGAACAGGAACAGAGTAAGCTCAAGTGAGAATTTGGCAATAGTGTCCAAAAGGTGTGTGTATGGGGGGGAGGAGAATGGCAGTAAATGGATACTACCACTACACATCATGCTAATTGGAACATACATATGGAAGAGGGGAGGCAGGGATAGTACCATCAGCATTGAACAACAGCATTGCTGCTGAATGGCCCAAAACACCCAGTTTGATGACGTAATTGGCATGGTTGCAGAACACATCATACACTACCACCTGCTCCACGAACACCTCACTGCACCCAGTGGTGGCTGCAACTATGGTCATGAGTCCCCCTTACTGCTCATGAATAATTGCATCTACTGCCCTATCCCCCATTTTGCTGCCAATGATGATTGATTAGTTGAGTTCCCATCTTGTACCAGTATACTGAAAGTTTCTTGATGATAATGGGGTGGGTTTCTTGCTCAGTTTACTGAAGCGAGGATTGCATAATCATCTCTGGTAAACTTTCTTCTGATTGGAAGAACATGCCTTTTTGTTTTTTGTAACAGAGGCTTTCATTTTGTTAGAAATTCCTGTCTTATCTTAGAGAACGTTTGTGGAATGGTGAGTTAAGTAGAACATGCTGAGAACACTTTCAAGCTTTAAAAGTGGTCTAAAAGCAGAATGCATATTTTACATGGTTTCTTAAGTTTGAAAACTCAGCAAAAGGTTTTTAGATGAGTAGTCTAAATACTGGGTTATATTCTATCTTTGATATAGTTTCTTTTGTTTGTTGTCTGCAGCTGTCGTTGCTGATCGTGTACGGAGCCTTTGTACTTATTGTAATAATTTAGATCGCATAATGATCGAAATGTATCAGTGTCCAACGTGTAACTGTGTCATTTAAAAGCAGCTGCCAAGCTTTCTTCCTGCTGCTCCAATTAACACATTCAGCACACGCTTGCCAGTGAGTGGTCTGTGTGTATGGGTTAAACCACTTTGCTGTTTATTCAGACTGTATGGTATGGTATTAAAAGCGACACCTCTACTTTCACTGTTTGCAAATCAAAATAAAAAAGAAGATAAGAAGAGCAACCGTGTGTCGTTAGAAGGGGTGCAGTTGTAAATATCAAGGTAAGCTGCAGAAAACCTCTTCTGCTTTCAGATGTGGTTCAGTCCATTGAGTAATGTTTATCTCCGCCCCTCTGGCCCCTCTTCAAATGATGGAGACACAGAATAGTGAAATTCTAGTGCTGGGATTCTTCTTGCTGTCATATCTTTTGAACTTTGCTCTGCTTATTAAGGAGTACTTGACACGGATCTTTTAAATCTTTTGATTTTATCTTTTTAAATCTTTGTTTTTAGTCTGAAATAGTATCTTCAGTTCTTTTAATTCAGGCTCTGGAAAGGTAAAGCAGTGTCCTTTATTGTCAGAGCTGAAAAGGATTTCGAATGGTACCAAGCTGGCTGGTCAGAGGGGCTACTTCTCCCTCTGTGTTTGCTGCTCATTCATGCTCAGACAGGTTTTTATGAAGCGTGGCTCTTGGGCAATACCAACAAAAGGTACACGGACCTGATACTGTGGGCTGCTGAACGAGATGGAGCGTTTCTTGGGCTTTGTCAAGCAGATAAGAAGATCCAGGAGAAGAAAAGGCAAAAAGTACCGACCGGAGGAGGATTATCATGAAGGTTATGAGGATGTATATTACTATGCCTCTGAACACTTTCCAAGTAAGGATGGTATTAATGTGTGTTCTCTTTGCTGTGATGATGAATGACTGCTATTGCATTTTAGGTACAAAAGATTAATGCTGACCAGAATTCTAGTTTACCTCCTGCAGGTATAAAAGCATTCCAGAAGCACTGCCCATTTGTTTGTCTATGCTGATAGGGTTGGGGGTTTTTTAAAGGCAAAACAGGCAATTATGAGATCTTGTTGAGTTGAAGAAAGACTGGCATGGTTAATATTTCAGGTGCAGTTAATTGATTTCTATTGTTGCAAGCCTTTTATAAAAGCACTTTATGCTGTAAACTGATATTGCAGATCATTTTGTAACAGTGCCATAGTTTGGTATGCGTGTATAACAATGTATAGCTGCAGTTGTAAAGAACATTACAAAAAGATGCATTCATAGAAGTTGAAGTCAAAGATTATTGTTGTTGAATGCAAGTCATCCTTTTGTGGATATGCTTTTCAGTAGAGAGTAGTTCAAGTTATTTTATCTGGTGCTGCATGTTCATAGTATTGCTGAAGAATTAACTAATTGTACTGTTAATTTATTCTGCAGCAAAGTGTCTACAGCTGCAGTTCATGAAAAGACAGCAAAAAACATGTTTTAAGTCTTGTACAACAGTGTTTTTTTAAAAATACAGTGTACTCAAAACATCATCTGTGATTGTCAGTACTCTGAGCTCACGCTTTGTCTTGTGCCTATCCCAGTGGATTGGAGATGCCCAGAAATGCCTGAGGGAACAATGGGCAGGGGAGCTACACGTAAGCATTGCTGAGTTTATCATGCCATGCTTTAAACTGATGGGGTTGACAGCCTAAGCAGCCATCCACATATGGATGCATAATATATGACGTTTAATTTAAACTAGTTTGAAATCTTTGCAGTGACTAGTTGCCACTCTGCCTTTTCCTAAGCCTATAAAACTGAAATTAATATATGATAAAGTAACATATTTAAAGTCCCTTCAGTTGGAACCGTGAATTTTAAATAATATTTGAACTATGGCATATTTCCTTTTTCAGTAGGAAAAAGATTGTTAATCTGCAATTCTGAAAAAGTGTATTAGTGGGTGGATCTTCTGATATTGTCGCATGTATCAGACATTAGTAAGGATTCTGATCTGTTTGATTTACATTGCTGACAGTTTCACTTTTGCAGTTATTTCATGAATTAGTAAGACCTGCATTGGATTCATTTTACTTGTCCATTTCAGCTAAAATTCCAGATTAGAGTTTAAATTGTACAATCTTATCACTGAATTAATAATTTCAATCTTATTAGTTTGCCTTGGTACTTAGTTTGATGAGCTTTGCCTGGTGCAATTTTTCAACATATTAAGCAAAGATTTAATGGTAAAATTAGACTCTAAAACTAAATAAACTAATGTAGAACCCGACCATGATTAAACTTTGACAACTTTTGCCCTTGTTTCTGTTTCCAGAATATGCAGCTATTGAAACAGTTTCCGTACTTGAAGTATATAATTTAATCAAAATCAAAAGAAAGAAAAGAGAACAATTCGGTCAGTCCTAATTCTGCAAAGAAGAGCACTGAACAAAAGCATTACTAGAAGTATCTTGTAATGATTTTCATTTTCCATTTAGGATGAATAATAGAAACTTCTCCATATGCTTTTGCCTTTCAAATTCAAATATATATAGTAATTTTAGCCTGGTGGATATGCTTTACAACAGATATTTTTAAACTTCATATATAAGGTGGGATTCAAGGCTTTGGATTCAAGGCTAATAAATACCAGCCATAGAGATCCAGTTATTCATTAATGAAATGTAATATCAGAAAGACCACACATATTTTTCTTGTGGACTTTTGTGCAGTCTTGGATCACATGGTTTATACTACTTTATTCGCCATGGTTATATTAGATACTGCGGTATGTGGTGTTAATGGAGTGCTAGTGTTTCTTACTTGTCTGTTTGCATTTAGTATGGATATTATGATGTTTCGCCCTTTGAAGAATTATTCATTTATATATGTGAAACAACTACTCTTTCACCTTTTTGTTAAAAAAGACACTGTAATTTTAAAATGTGAGTAAGATTTTAAAAAACACACAAACGTAAGTCATATAAATCCCTTTGTTACACATTATAAATAGGATGACCCTCTGACCTTTGTGTTCTCGGAGATCTCCATTATATCATAATTGACTTTGTTCTTTTTTAAAAAAAAAAAAACCATTAAAGTTATGTAAAAGTATTTTCAGGAATCATTGCTGTCCTCTGTAATAGGAATGTACACCACATCTATAAAATATGAAAGCTGCATTAAAAATAAACAGCCATATGACAGCAAGAATAATATTAGCTAAAATAGTAGCTAGAATAATAAAAGCAGAATAGGTGTCTTATGATAGCAGATAAAAGGGCCATATATTACAATATCTCTATATTACTCAACAAAAACACTGGTCTTAAATTAGACTCATAACTCAGTATTTAAACAGAGTTACACCCTTCTATGTTCATTGAAGTCAATGGTCTGAGAAAGATGTTAAGTCTGCTTAGAATGGTACTCTCCTGGCTCTCACTTTTAATGTTGAAAAAGCATCCGATAAAAAGGAAAAGTTTCTAAATGCAACTTGGAGCTCACTAGCATGAAAAGCACTTGGGCCATTCTGCTAGCTGAAAGAGGAGCAAAGACTCCTTTCATTCTCTTGACTGCTAGAAAGTCCCATGCACAAGTGCAGCTTCTTGAGAGTCCTCATAGTGGATTATACTTCTTCTACGCTTATTATTATAAGTATGGAAAGTAAGCAGCCCCATTTTCCGACATCAAGTACTGCTGAAGCTTCTCTCAAGTGATTTCATGATCATGGCAACATATTTTTCAGCAACGACAATAACAGTATTTGTTTCCAGTGCATATACTACGTCACCTACTTCAGTGCATATACTAAGTCACTGAAGCATACTTCTGCTTCAATGCATATACTAAGTCACCTGTCTTTGTCCCCCATGTTAATGTGCTTATGAAGATGGTGGGGATAAGTCATGTGGACAAGACTTATCATATCTGAAATGACACTTAGCAACCTATAAAGTGTAAAGTATACAAAGAAGTAAGTAGCCTAAGCTAAGCATATCTTAATATGGCTTCCTGCACTGCATGAAGATGCCTTTTTACCAAGCCCTGACTTACTGATTTCTAAGTTGTTCATGTACTATAGGTAGCAGTGGCACTGATAGTTAACAAATAGTTCCCTAGTCATTCACCAATCCAGCTGCTGAAGCCATTTCAGTTCCACTGGCTGATTTTTTTAAAAAAAAATCTTGTTGTGAGGGAGTGGAGAAAACGGGTAAATTAACATAGCTAATGATTTTTTTAAAAGATGTACATTTGCATGGTGACAATTAAATGAAACTGGATGAGTAAATACTATATTGATTTATCAAAAATATGGTAATCAGAAGTAGTACTCGATGACTTTATACTGTTGATTATATTACTTTTGTCAGTCCATCACATTTCTATCCCATAAGGCTATCTTATTTTAATTTCTCCTTATGAGCTAGGTAAGGCTGAGCAACAGTGATTCATCCAAAGCTGAAGCAGTACTTCATAACTGAGTAGAATTATGAGTCAAATGCTCCACAGTTGATAAACACTAACTTTTTTTTTGTTTTGGCAGTGAGAACGAATGGACTGATTTGCTCTGACAGTAAATGTAAAGCTATAGATAGTCAAAAGAATTAAAACTGGAATATCTCTAAAGGTTATCTGCTCTAATCCCATATACTGATTTATAGGGAAACAGAGCACATAGGAATAAGAAATCTATCAACAGAATTTGAATTTTGGGAGTTAATCAAATAGAGTCATTTAAATCTTTGAGTGTTGGGACATGAAAAATCCTGTTTTCTTGCAGCATGGAGCAGGCACATCTAGGCTGGTGAGTGTTACTCCCTGGAAGAACTAACCTTCATTTAGCTAAATAAGTATGTATCTACCTAAGATCCTAAGCAGTTTGCCCTGAATGATGTCATGAAAAGAAAAAGTTAGTCTAACTTTAAAGCTGTCATTGCTCCCCCACAGCTCTTGGAATGGTCAAGGATACTCAACCATCTTAAAAAGTGAAAGAAGGGTCCCAACCTGCTGTCACGCAACTTCCCGGTGTCCTCAATTCTGAAAGATCATCAATTAACATTAAATACTTTGGGGAAACTGAACTATGTCTGTTCTGTAATGTCGTACCTGCCACAGAGAAAGGGACACTGTGCAATTAGTGATGGACTACTTGTGAAAGATCAAAATATTTCATATTAATTATGAGAGAGGTAAGATAGAGAATCTCAATGCCATCAAGAACAGAGTTACATCATTCTGAAGTCAATTGATTTCAATGGTCTTAGAAAGGTGTCTGCTTACTTCTTGTACTTATTAGAAATCGTAAAATAAACCTTGAGAATTGGGAACCTTGAGAATTTATAGAATCATTCTAATGACTGAGCTAGTCTTTGGATTCTAAGCATTTGATAGAAAGTTGTCCATACAGTTCCAGGTTATTCTCTGTCCCTGTGTACTGAAGTCGAACTAAATAAGTAGACCATCTTGTCAATATTGAACACTATACCTGAGAAGTCACCATAGTCTAAGAGAGAAAAGGCACTATGCCAACAGCTATGTTGTATTTCTAAAGTGTATTCAGAGATCAAGGTCTATTGCATAAAAGAGGAGGACAGAATTTGTGATGCATTCCCTTCCGTTACCACAGATACAGTGCTCGTATAGTATACATTAGCATGATGGATCCCTGTGTATGCCAGTCTATCAAACTATTATTGTATTAGTAATAGTATAATGTCTAAAACATATCATAGAGCTTATTGAAAGGTTTCTATTAATAGTCAAAGGTTCACTAGATTTTTACACATGCCACTGTCTGTGATGCATCAGGAATTTAAAAACTAAAAATGTGTCATCTTTTGTACATTTTCTAGTAGAGGAGCTTCTCTCTGAAGGATGACACTAGAAGAAGCTGAATTTGGAAAAAGGAAAACTTTAGGCCCTAAGTTAAGGTTATTCTGTCATTATTGGGCCAGGTTTCAATATTTGAAAATGATGGAGTTGTTATAATATTATAACCCAGTTCTAATTGTCAAGAGACAAAACTTAGAACGATCCAGGGCTTTTTTTCTGCTGGAACATGCTGGAACGCTGTTCCGGCACCTTTTGGTGCTGGGAGCTGGAGGAGGCGGGTGCGAGGCCTGCTAAGCAGCCTCTCCATCCTGGCACTGGGAGATGGAGAAGGCGGTGGTGGTGGCAGTGGGAGGGTGCCCACGAATCCTCTCTGCCAGCCAGCCTCTTCATCTCAGCGCCAGGAGCTGGAGGAGGCAGCGGTGGTTAGCGGTTGCCTGAACAGCCTCTCAGCTGGTCAGCATCTCCTTCCTGGCGCAGGGTGCTGGAGAAGGTGGAGGCAGTGAGCAGGTGCCCATGTGGCCTCTTAGCCAGCCTGCTGAGCGGCCCCTCCTTCCCTGCACTGGGATCTGGAGGAGGCAGCTGCAGGGCCCACCAAGCAGTCTCCCCGTCCTGGCACTGGGAGCTGGAGGAGGTGGCGGTGGTGGGCAGGTACCCAAACAGCCTTTCCGCTGGCCAGCCTCTCCGTCTCAGTGCCAGGAGCTGGAGGAGGCAGCAGTGGTGAGCAGGTGCCTGCATGGCCTCTCAGCCAGCCCATCAAGCAACCTCTCCTTCCCCATGCTGGGAGCTGGAGGAAGCAGCAGCAGTGAGTGGTCACCCACACAGCCTCTTGGCCTGCCCACCAAGCAGCCTTTCCTTCCCCACGCCAGGAGCTAGAGGCAGCGGTGGTAGTAGGCAGCTGAGCATCCTCTCTGCTGCAGCCATGGGAGCTCGAGGAGGCAGCAATGGTAGACAAGCGGCTGAGTGTGGGCTGGCAGGCAGCACCCTGGCCTCAGCTGGCTCGCATGCTTCACACTATGGTTGCCAGCTCCAGGTAGAGAAATTCCTGAAGGTTTGGAGGGGCGGCACCTGGAGAGGATGGTTGAGGGTATCTGCTTCAGGCTCCTGAAACTCAAGCTATATTCTGCCCCCCCCCCATTAAGTCTGCACCACATTATTACTTTGGTATAAATGTTAAAGAAAGTAGTTTATTGTTTCTTAACACTTTCAGCACTCTATCCAACTTCTGTTTCTTTTCAAATTTCTGCAACCCATTCCCTATTGTATTGTTTATTGAATGCCCCATTCTGTTGATTGTATTGACTTACACTGTGAAATGTGCTTTGAGTCTCAGCAAGAAAGACTGACTATAAATAGTGCAAACAAAATAAAAATAAATAGCAACCCTGCAAGGTTTTTAAGGCAAGAGATGTGGAGAGGTGGTTTGCATCTGTGAAACATCCCTGGAGGGATTAGCTTACAAGATCTAAGGTCAGGCTATTCTGGGTTGACCTGGTCTGGGCTCAGGTGGTGTACTGCCCCTATATGTGGAGTATCCAGTTAACTCTTATGCTAAAATAACTGTGAATAGGCCTTTCATCCACACATTTCTCTAATCATTTTAAAAGTTCCTAATACCCTCTAGCAGTTGCCACATCATGTGGCAATGAATTCCATATATTACATATGCACTCTTTAATATCCAGAGGAGTTAGCTGTGTTCATCTGTAATTGAAAAATAGTAAAAAGTCCAGTAGCACCTTTAAGACTAACCAATTTTATTGAGGCATGAGTTTTTGAGAACCACATGCATAAGTGGGTGTCATCAACATATTGATGGCACTCAATGCCAATGCCTCAGACAATCTAATTCAAAAGTGTTTTAATCAAATGGATTCTGCTTTTGGAAAAGGTGTACTCAAAACTTGCAAGTTGCAGCTCACAACAGAAAGTAGATTTCTGTCTCACAATACTGCACCGCTTAGAGGGAACATTGCTGCCAGGTAAGAGAGAGGCAGGCAAGCGGGCCCGAATTGCGGGAGCACCCCTGAGGGGGCGACTGCACCTTGCAGAAGTGACATCATCACACGGTCCCAGGAGCGCCACCTCCTGCCAGAAATTGCCCCGGATGCTGGCAACCCACAGTATACCACGGAGTTCCATCACCTCTTTCCCCAGAAAAAAAGCCTTGGAAAGATCTACCTTTAGTTTGTATTTTGCACCCTGGGTATTATCCAAACTGTCCAATAGCACTGATGCAAATATCCTGGTTCAGGCCAAAACCTATGGTTAATTTCATGCAAATATGCCTATGCTGGCATGCACATGTGCTCAGGATTCAAGAATGGCTTGTACTGAAGCATTTGGTAATGGTGAGAACTGTAGAATACTCAAATTTTATAACAAGAATGTTGAGAAACGCGTGTTAATAAACTTTGACAATAAATGGTTAGGAAGTTCTGGCAATTAGTATGAATATTTGGGTTTAAAATTGGTAAAATTTTGTGGCTGTCTTCCACAATATCCTATACATAAAGGCCAAACCATATTGGCGAAGACTCAGTTTTTATCCTGGTGCAGGGGCACTGCAGCCCTGCAGATACACCTGCGCCAGGATAAGAGGAGAGTTGTCGGTGGCAGGCCTCTGAGTGGCTGTGGAGGCGCAGTGAATCCTCCCTACACAGCTTTCCTGATGCCTTTGCAGCAGCTGTGGGGCCTGCTTCATCTCCCCGCCGACCCTGCAGCCCCTCAGACGCCTGCCTGTGGAGCTGGTAGGGAGGTGCAGAATGGGAGAACCTACCAAGGCTCCGCTGCTAGAGCCCATTGTATTTACTTTTAGAATGGGCTCTGTTGCTATTATATATATATTTCCCTGTTTGGAAAATTCAATGTCAGGGAGACAGCTAGATTAGAACCTTTGTTCTTGGCATCTGATTTTCTATGAAGCTAGAGTGGAATGTTTGTTTGTTTGTTGGTTTGCTTGCTTGCTTGCTTGCTTGCTTGCATGGAGGAACTTTCAATCAAGTGAACCTCTAACCTGCACTGCTGAAGCTAGGCTTGCCAGGTCTCTCACTGGTAACCCCTACTGGCACTCGGAGAGGTGTTGGGAGAAAAATAAATCAAAAAATTGCCATTAGGCTGATTGCATTATGTCACTTCTGAAGAAAACCCAGAAATGACATAAGTTCTCTATAGGAATTGCCAGAAACTCTGGTTTTATCACAGAATTCCTGGTGATTCCTAAAGAGGCATGACATCACTTCCACTTTCCTCAGAAAAGATGCCATGCCCCTCCAATGCCCTCTCATGTCCCCACCTGGATTTCTATGGGTTGCCAGGCCATACCACACCTTGTAATCCTAGCTTCACCCCAGTCACATATTTGCTGTATTGGTGAAAACTACACTCTGATGGACTATGTCAGGGGTCCCCAACATGGTGCCCATAGGCACCATTGTGCCCAACAACACCTTTCCTGTTACCTGTCAAGTGTTTTTAGAAAATGTTTGGGACCAGGTGGGCCTTTTGCCAAGCATGGTTTCTGATTGGCTGCTAGAGATTTGATTAGCTGTGCAGATTTTTTAAAACATTGTTTTGGCAGAAGCGGCTTCTACAGCACAAGGATCTTCACTATGTGAATAAAACAGTCATTTTGTGGCTCACTCCGTCTCCTGCAGTAGCCATTTTGTGGCTGTGCTCACCACACTGTATCAAAATTCCAAATGTGTCCACAGGTTCAAAAAGCTTGGGGACCCCTGGATTAGGTTCTGGGCTGACATACAAATGTATGATGAGAATTGCTCCTGTAACTCCAAATCAAATGTATGAAAGCAAGCATGAGACTTTCACGTTGGTAGTTGTAGATATACTACTAATAATAACAACAGGCCACCTATATACCACTCTTCTAGACAGATTAGTACCCCACACATGCAAAGTCTGTGGCAGTTACCAGAGTAAATGAAATGCAAGTTAATTTGGTTTACAACAAACATACCATTTTAGGAAAACAGATTATTATTACATAAGCATGCTATAAAATGCTTATTTTATAGCAATTAATTTTTCTGATGTGAGATTCTATTGATTGTCTTCTTCATTTTTGGTTAGGATTCTAACTTTTGTCATAGGACCATTTTTCATGGAGACAGTAATCCTGTGTTTGCCTGTATCACTTAAAACTGCACATGCATCAGAAATGGTGTTGCTCTGTAACAATAAAAATGTTTTTTTTAAAGAACGTCTGGGAGTTTAGTAGGTATCTTACTTCTAGTGGAATGTGGAAGGAATCCTTTCTACAAATGAGTGCTCAGTCATATCAGTCTCCATTAGTTTTCCGATAAGGTTCACTTCAGATAGAGGAATAACGTTTTCGTGAGAACTATGACTTAATTGCCATTTTTGACTTGGCCTTGGATTCATATATTATCTTAAGCCAAGGGTATCATTTAGTGACTTCTGGATAGCTGACTTTATAGGCATCTATGTGAGTTCAGCTTCATTTGGAAGTTTTAATTGTGTGTCCGCCTTGTTCTCCACAGTGACAGAGTGCATGTAAGTTGAGGTTGTACATCCTGTATTGTGTATGATGCTGTGGCATGTGGAAATCAGTCAGCAATTCCTTCTTCTGCTGAAAGAATGATCAATATTGGCTAGTACTTCTGAAATTCTGTCATTCCATGATTACTCATTTTATGTTTCCCAGGGTTTCCCAGGGAGTGAATGACTTGAAACTAGCAGCATCAATTGTGATGAGAATAATGGTGAGACTGTTGCATCACAGTTAGCTGCTGTTCTGTTAATCATTTGTATAGCATTTTAATATGAACAGTCTTTAATTTACTTCCCCTTACAATAATCAAAGGAGTACAATTTTCTTTTTACACTAGGGAGCTGATAATCAACGATGAATTTATACACAATACACACATACCTGTTGGTTGCCTGAGCTGTTTAAATATGTCTTCTGTGGTTGAAAACATGGATCTTCTCTACAGTGCTATTCATTGTAAATTTTGTGTTCTTTATGCCATTCTGCAATGCAGTTTGTTACACTATTAGCTTCTTCATACATTAATGAGACAGCAACATCACATTGCAAGACCTAGTGGTCACGTACATTATTTGTTCTATGAACAAAACATCTCCTTTATTAATTATCAGTGGTATGGAGGGACAAAGCTCTGCAGTTCCTTAAATTACATATATGAGCAATCATAAGAGATAAAGTAGTTTCCACATATCACAACAGCAGACACAGGCCGAATCCACACTCACCATCTGCTTATCTTGTGCAGTCGTGGCAATCGGGTTCATTCTGCTACCATGCTGTGCATCATCACATTCACCCTTCCAGTGCGTCTTCATGGCGCAATCATTTCTCCACACGCCACTGAGTAAAGCGTTACAGTGGGCGGTTCCATCCTCCGCTGTCAGAATTGACGGCGTACGCCACTTCCCTTTTTAAAAAAAAATGTCAATTTTCTGGTATACCGATATTCCGACTTTTAAGAAATAGCAATGTACCCTCCCCCTCATCTTTGATTGGCTCATTTTTTGCTCGTCACAGACCAATTTCTAACAATTGGCTGGTTGGTATGGCAGGCAAATTTGAAATTAGATTGTCACATTAAAGGCATTGTCCGGAAATTCTGCTGCTCAGAGTGGTTTTCTGCTTTTAGTAGTTAACAACATGGATGCTCAGAGTGTGATATTTGTGATGATGGCTCAGATTGTGGTTGGCATGCTGCACAGCACAGCCACGCGACACCATGAGATGATGCATTCTGTCTTTCGCACATGGTAGAAAGTGCGTCCTAAGCTTTCAGGAATGTATTTGTTTTCCGCACCTGCCGTTTACTGGAGACAATCGTTGTGGGAAATACAGGATTGCTCGACTTGCGCTCTTAAAAATGGCGGGGACACAGTAGGGAAACAGTCCCCGTGTGACATGCGCATGCTCCGGTGACCGTTTCTTTTCCCACGCAAACCGCTGCTCACTACGGTTGGTTTACCGGTATACCGGTATACCGACCTTTCTGCACTGCAAAAAAAAAAAAGGCGGGAAGAAAATGGATTTCCGCCACTATCACGTGACTTGGAAGGAAGGCGCAATTGTGGCACGGTGATGGCACGGAACACACGGAATGGGAAAGTGTGTGAGTATCTGCATGAACAGCGTACCGCTTGCGAAAAAGGCACGGAAACAAAAAGGAAGTGTGGATTTGGCCACAATTTCAACTAATGTGTATTGTGTCACTATGGAAAATAAGACTGACAGTTCAGACTTCCAAAGGAAGTTAAACTCATGTAGATGCTTATAAACTCAGCTATCGAAGAAATCACAGATAGCATTACAAGACTTAAATACTATCAGTAATATCCTTTGCTTGAAATAATAAAATAATAGCAGGTCAACTACAGAGAATCTTCAGGGGAAGTCAGCCATTCAATCTTAACTATGGCCCACAAGCCATACAGAAGCATAACAAGCAACATTAATTAATTACCGGAAACCACACCTCTACATTCATCTTAGTACAATAAAAAGTTTATAGTTTATCAAAAAAAATGATAGAAAGGACATTATCTTAGCCCATGTTTTCATGTAGAAGGCAAAAACTTAACTAGTTGTATAGTGATTTTTGGTCAACTCTAGCCATAAAATTAGAAATTCTTCTGCTCTGAAAACAGATTTTATCAGCCAAAAAAGGTTCCAGTAGATCTAGGTGTGCTCATTGATAAATAAATCATTATGTAGGCCCTAGAAACCTAATTAAAGGATTCCATGTTTTGTCCATTAGCAGAGTCTATCGTGTGGCATAGGAAGCGTGATTATAGGTGGTCGTGAGCTTGTTCTGCTGGCTAGCGTGTGTGCAAGAATGAAAATAATAAAAGCATAAATTTGGTTTATATTTAGAAAAGAAATGAGAGTTCTTTATTGCAGGAACTCCATACTCTGATAGGAAAGGTGGAAAGACAGATCCTAACTACCTATCTAGTCTAAGGATGGATATGGATGGCAGGGGAAGGCCTGCATCCATGCTGCCAAGATGGTGGGAGGAGAAGGAAACTGAGAAGAGGGACGGTGCTGGATCCTCCTCTTCCAACACTTGCTTATTTTCATCTACAATTATTCAATCATATTGTTAGAATGGGGACATGATCTACATTAAGTGGAAGTCAATTATCCAGAATTAGTGGGAAGAAAAGTGGTTTCAACCTTTATGCAGGGTATATCATTAGATCCAGAAGAAGGTGGTGTAAAAATTGGTGGAAGGAAAATTAACAATTTGAGATATGCAGTTAACACCACATTACTGGCAGAAAATAGTGAAGACTTGAAATGACTACTGATGAAGGTTAAAGGAGAAAGCACCAATGCAGGATTAAACTGAACATCAAGAAGACAAAAATAATGACTTGAGGAATTACACAATTTTAATGTTGACAATGAGGAAATTGAAATTGTTCAAGATTTTCTATTCCTTGGCTCAATCATCAACCAAAAAATCAGTAAAAAAATCAGAAGATTGAGACTTGAAGAGAAGCTGTGAGGGATCTAGAAAAGATCCTTCAAGATAAAGATATCTCTCTGGGAACCAAGATCAAGATAATCCAAGCTATGGTATGCCTCATTACTATGTATGGATGTGAGAGTTGCACAGTGAAGAAAGCTGACAGGAAGAAAATTGCTTCATTTGAAATGCGGTGTTGGAGGACAGTTTTGCAGATACCATGGACAGCCAAAAAGACAAATAAGTGGATACTAGACCAAATCAAGCCTGAGTTCTCCCTAGAAGCTAAAATAACAAAACTGAGGCTATTGTACTTTGGTCACATCATGAGAAGATAAGATTCTCTGGAAAAGTCAATAATGCTAGGAAAAATGGAAGGCAGTAGGAAAAGAGGAAGCCCTAAAACAGTAAAAGAAGCCATGTCCTCCAGTTTGCAGGATCTGAGCAAGTCTGTTAATGATAGGACATTTTGGAGGTCTTTCATTCATAGAGTTGCGATAGGTCAGAGGTGACTTGATGGCACATAACACATGCACAAAGTGGTTTTTAGCTATTTTGGCTTATACAGAAAAAGACCCAGACTCATCTGGAAATAAATAAGGTAAACAAACTTGAGAGTCTGAGGTCTTATGAATAGTCAATAATCAAGGCCATTCATGAACCCCACTTTCTTCTTTTGTTTTTATTTTTAATTAAAATATATTAAACTACAACAAAAAGAGAATGAAAAAACATAATAAGTATATTGTCTAGCCTCCCTCCCCCCAAACATTATATACTATCCACATGAGCATAAAAACAAAAGTTCCAACACTGAACGATCAGGATTCTACTTCTAGTTATTCTGTTGCCAAATCCATCTTCTGTACAACTGCTGACTGCTGTTTACTGTTTACTACTGTTTTCTTAGTGAAGTGTTAATATCATCAAAACATGGATCTCTTTCACTTTTGACAGCCTGAATTTTAGAAATAATTTTGTTTGTTTCCAGTTCCTGGCAAAGTCCCATCTAGCAGTAATAACAATATGTAAGGCTACAATTTGAAGATCTCTAGAGATATCAGGAACATAATTTACTCATCTGTTTTTGAAATCCTCTTAGTTGAATTGCGCTGGAACTGATCCATAGAAGTCAGTAGGAGGAACAGGTAATTATAGCTGAGTTCTCTCATACATCAGGAGGGAGGTGATGATGAACATGCTTCTGGGTTGCATCATTTCAGACTGCAGCTAGGGGCATTTCATGGTAGAATACTTATCTGCTAAAAAAATTATTTATTCAGAAAAAGTGTTTATTTCTCTTGGAAGGAATATAGAATTGTCAAGGAGACAACCTGAAGAAACATACTGTGGAAAAGTCCCTTAAAATGCCTTAAATGAACTGTTTCTTTGGTGCCAAGACTGACCTGCAATTCCCTCTTTCCCCCTAGTGGTGGCGTTAGGAAAGGAAATTTGTTGTAAAGGCTTTTCTTTTATTCAGAGTGAAAAGGAGTGCAAGATAATCCGTCTCCGCATTGCATTTTGACTAGTTCGGTGGCTGACTAGTGAGGGTCTTTCTTCACAAAATAGACAAGAGACTGTAGATCTCACTTTACCACAAAGAGTATTGAAGTATGTGAGCTCTCACTGCAGTCAAAAATGGTACAGCCCCCCCAATGTTTTTCTTATCCTTTGTTATTTATGAAACTAAACCTATTATACCTTATTGTGTCTGTTGAAATCTCATTCTGTGCCCTTCTCTATGGATTCTATGGTCTATGATCTTGATGTTTAGGTTGAACTTCATTTGAGAATTTTGCTTGTGGTTATACTGTTTTACTTCATTATCAATATTATTGATAGCCAGGTTCAGTTTATAAGATGTTCAAGACTATGGGTACTTACACTGCAGCATAATTGATGCAATGGTGAATGGCAGTGAATAGGAAACGAAAGGGAAGAAAAGACTGAATCAGTAAAAATGAAGCATGAATTAGTGGAGCTGATCAAAAAACATTTGAGGAGCAAATGGAGGAAGAAAGTGTACAGTTGTCTTTTACACCTTAGTGAGAAAACTTCGTCTTAGGTTGAGATTTGTCCTAGCATTCAGACATAGACTTGAATTTGTTAAAACCACCATTTGCTGCTCATGCTTGGCTACTCTGCCAGATGTGCATTACAGAACAGAGTTTGTTCATAAATTTCAGTTAGTCTGCTACGTATTCCTTTCATGTCTCCAAGAACATCCAGGTGTTAGCCAGAGCTTCCCTGAATAATTGTTTACAGTCCTGCCCCTTTCCTTTATTGCCTTATATGAAATAAATTCAGCGGAGGAAACCATAGAATGAGTTGACAGAATGGACCGTTCCCAGCCTTCCATTTCCTAAAGCAGCCTACTATTTGTCCCTAGAACTTCTCTATGCAGATTGGGGCCATTTCCACACACGTTGAATAATGCAGTTTCAATGCACTTTCACAATCCTTTTGAAGTGGATTTTTTGTTCCACACATGGAAAATCAGTTTCAAATGTTCACTTAAGAGTATTGAAAGTGGATTATCCAATGTGTATGAAAGCAGCCAGGGAGAGGATAAGATGCCCATGAAACAGGGCACTGCAGTGACAAGAGGGAGTCATATAAAATCACTTCCTTCTCCCTCTTTTGCTGATGCAAGCTGCAAGTGGAAGATAGACAACAAGGCAATCTTACTTGAGTCCCCTTCATTGCTACAGTGCCATTTGGGGCATTTTTCCTGTGAGGACTTCCAATCCTCGGGTCTTTTGGGACAAATAACAGGGGAAGAGGAAGCCGTTGAAAAATATGTTTTGCCAACTCCTGCTGTGAATTCTTCTGCTAGATCCAACACTCATCCTTGTATTATCTTGGAAAGAAAATTAAAACCTGGGAACAAACACTTGATTGTGGTCATGTCACTTAACTTGCTTGCAGTTAGAATTGAAAGGGGTTTAAGGGAGAGACCTCTTTATAGGTGGGTTGCAAACAGCTTTTGACCACATCATTGATTGTTTGGAGTGATCTCTATCGTGTATGTTAAGAAATTGAATAAAAATGTGATTAAGTAAGATCTTTTTATCTTTCTGCTCTTAAATTTTCCTTGGGAGGAGCTGAAGCAACAAACTTGCTTGATGACATCACTGGCAGAATGGGAGGCCTGAGGAGAAGGTGGAGGGAGGGGAGAGGGAGGTTGTTTCCTCAAAAAGGGACTGTTCACAGCTAAATACAGCTGGAGTGGCCAGGTTTTGCTGTTGCTCTGTTCAGGTATCTCTGTATGCAGGAGGCTAAGAGTCTCTCTGCACAAGACATCTTACACAAGTAGCATCAGGTGAAAGATCTTACACTTGCTCTCCCATTGTGGATACACATGCACTGCTAGGGAGACAAGAGTACACTTGAATATAAGACCACACAGAAAGTAAGTCACTTGAGTTTCCCCGTGCAAGATGTCTTGTGTAGAGAGACTGGTGCTGGTGAATAAACGCTATCTTTGCTTTCAGATGTAATGGCTGTATTCAGATGTCATGATGACTTATCAGTTAGTGACAGACCTGAGAGTGTCTCTTTTTCCATGCTTGATCACTCTCTCCTACCCCCTCCCTTTTCACCTTGTGCATAAAGCATAATCAAAAGCTTCCTGATTTGTAGGAGTTTTGTTTCTTTCCAACAAGTCAGAACTTTAAACAGGCAAGACTTTTCATGGTGAGAACACAGCCTTCAATTTGCCCTGGCCCCTGTATCAAACATGATGGCAAATCTGAGTTTGATTGAAAGCTTCACAAACCAGGAAGCATTCAATCTTATATGCACATGAAGGGAGAGAGAGGTGGAGGAGTGTGCAAGAACAGCAAATAAGCTATGTTCATGACCATCATGAACAAGTGCTTGTCATGTATGTAGGCAATGAGAACCACAGTAAAGATTGCAGTTAACAAACTTGATACAATCTGTTGTTTAGAACCCCAGTATACCACCAATCACCAAACCACAGTTTGTTGGGCAGCCTGCATTTCAAAATCAGGATAACTATTGTTAATCAAACCATAGTTGATCATCACATCTAGATGCAGCCAACGTAGATGGGAGAGTCACTGTTTACAGCCTAGATACTTTCTTAAATCTGCAAATAGAATATCTGATGCTTTCATAAGATGCTAGCAAATATAATGTATTGCTTTCTTTCATGTGCTTTAGTGGTTGTCTACACCACATAGACTTGAGCAGTGCCCTCCTAAGCAGAATCACATCCTTCTAAGTCCTTCCAAGGACACAATGAGACATGACGGTATCCTTGGACTGGCCCAGGGACACAGCTGCCATGTTAGAGCCTAACTGGAATGATTAAAAATGCCATGGGAGCCAATCCCAATCAGGCCTGCAGTGGGGTTGCCAGGTCCCCCGGGGTCCAGACTAGGGGACAGAGGTGTCTTATGGGGATCTTAGGGTGCAATTTTAAGGAAAATACCCCTGCACAGGTGCCTTCCCTCGGAGTTTTATTTCAATATAACTTAAATTGGTGTGTGCATCAGGAACATTCCCTTTCTTTAGCCAGGAATAAGATTAAGGCTATGACACATTTTTTCCATCAAAGAGCTAATCAATTTGTCCCGGCAGAGCTTCAAATTTTTCAGGCTACAGTCATCTCTCTCCTGTTATATGGGATCCCTTTGTGGATTCAGAATTTTAACAACAAGATAGAATGTATCAATAACAACAACATTCAATTTATATACCGCCCTTCAGGACAACTTAACGTCCACTCAGAGAGGTTTACAAAGTGTGTTATTATTATCCCCACAACAATCACCCTGTGAGGTGGGTGGGACTGAGAGAGCTCCAGAGAACTGTGACTAGCCCAAGGTCACCCAGCTGGCTTCAAGTGGAGGAGCGGGGAATCAAACCCGGCTCTCCAGATTAGAGTCCCGCGCTCTAAACCACTACACCAAACTGGCTCTCAATATATTCCTTTGCAAGATCCTCGTCTTACCCAACTCTGTAACCTAATTTACTCTTTGTGCCGAGTTGGGTACTCATCTCATTGAATCGCGAGCGTGGATCATTGTTATAAAATATTGGCTTCATATCCACTTTAGTCCCCCTCCCAACAGTTTTATTGCTCTTCTTGCTGCAGACCCTTATATTTCCAAATGGTCACAATTTGTAGCGTTTAAAATTAAATCCCTGGGTATTGATTTGGATTCCTGGGCCAACTCTGGAGAAGCAGCTCTTTTTCAGGCAGTTCGAAAGAGAATCTGGGACATTGAAGCCCAAGTAATCAATGCTCGCTGCCTTGGCGTTTGCTCCCCATGTTATTTCGGCCTGACCTTTAAATATGATTCTATGGACCAGTATTTCTCTAACCTGGTACTTCCTTCTCAACGTAGAGTTTTTATGTTAACCAGGCTCAATCTCTTTCCCTCAGCTGTCCTATTAGTAGATATAAAGGTATCCCTTATAATGAAAGAGTTTGCTCTTGTTCTTATAATGAACCTGATTCAGCCTAGCATATCCTTCTTCGTTGTCCTCATTATTCTTCTATGTGCCATCACTTGATCAATCCTTTCCTGATTGCTTCAAAATCCACGATTGATAATGAAACGTTTCTTTTGCTATCTGATAAGTCCCCTGAAATTACTGCCTCTGTTGCTGAATTTCTTTCATATGTATGCAAGGCTAGGGCAGGAGCTTTTAAAATTTAGATTTTACTGTATATTTCGTATTGTATTGCCTATATTACTGTGGTTCTTGGCCGGTTTCAATTTTTTTAAAATTTCCCTTGGGTATTAATCTTGTACTTATCTTGTCTCATTTTTTCTTCTTTTATATGCCAATAAAAGGTGGTGGTGATGATGATGATGATGATGAATTGTTGTGCCAGGAATGTCCTTCTCAGAGCAACAACAAAGGCTCTGGAGCACACTCCTGTATGCTCCAGAGCTCCAAGGCCTGTTCTCCGTACCTTCCCCCCACCTGCCAGGAAAGAGTCGGGGGGGGGGGGTAGAAGCTGGAAACGCTCCCACCTGGGGACTGGAAACCCTAGTCTGGGACCAGGACCAGGATCTCTTTCTTCCCCATGCTTTTTCAATTGCCAAAACAACCCTTGCTGCCTCACATGGCTGTTTTGGCACTTGAAAAGGTATGGAGAATATGAGCACCTGGTCACACCACACAGAGAGCCCAATCAGGATCAGGCCCTTGTGGCATTTTTAAATTACCTCGTTAGACTTTAAAATGGTGGCAGTGTCCCTGGGTTAGACCCAGAGATGCTGTCACATCTAGTTATGCCCAAAGGACTTAGAAGACTATAATGCTGCTTAGGATAGCAGTGGTGGTGACTTTGGTTCTGTTGCTGATGATAAGACCAATATAGTTTTCCATATGACTGGAGACATTTTTAAATAATTTCAGAATGCTTGTTTATTTCATTATGCTTTTGCTTACATCAGCTTCAAAACCATTATGCTTAAAAAGCAGTATGTAAATATTGTTAATACATAATACATAAAACAGAACCACATAAAGGGCATTGATTTATAGGCTGTATCATTGAAGCTTCCTATTGTAATTGCTTTCTGTAAATGTTTTCATGTAAGATATCATACCAGTCTGGTTTTGGAATAGGCTTCATCAGGGTCAAATCCTTTGGGCTGCAAATCTTTTGGGCTGTAAGAGTTCACTTTAGCGTTTGGAAGCCAGAGGCACCATTTTAGAAACCAACATGTCCAGATTGCTGTATTTGTGGATTTGGCAACCCTCCAAATCATGCTTGTATCATTGCCCTTTTTTCCTTTCCTTGAACAGTGCCAATCAGCTGCTCCTGCTGAAGTCTCTTGTTCACTAAGTTCTCTCTGCTCTTTCCCCTAAAACCTGAGGCCTGATTAACTGTTACAGTTTCTCCATATGCTTACTGTAGACCAGGGGCCCCCAACCTTTTTGATCCTGTGGGCATCTTTGGAATTGTGACACAGTGTGCTGGGCACAGCTACAAAATGGCTCCCACATAATGACTGCCTCAGGAGGAAGACCCAGTCACAAAATGGCTGCCACAGCTTAACTGTGGCACAGTGAAGATCGTTGTGCTGTGGTGGCAGCTGCTTCCAGTGCAACATTTTTAAAAATCTACACAGCCAATCAGAAGCCTTGCTTGGCAAAAGCTCCAGGTTGCCCCATCTACTTTCTAAAAATGCTTGGTGGGAACCAGTAAAGGTATTGGTGGGTGCCACAGTGACTGCAGGCACCATGTTGGGGACCCCTGCTGTAGACTCACTAGGTGCTTTGCTTCTTCCACTCCTGCTGGATCACTTGACAGTTACATGCTTTTTTGTTGCCTCCATCCTCGCCAGTCCTTAGGCAGATGTACCTAGGATAATACTGAAGACTGTCTCTCTAACTGTTGTTACTGTAACTTAAGTGCAGCCTGCAGCATTGAAACCTCTTGTGATTCCTTAGGAGTCATATTTCACCTGTTAGTGGCTTAATTTTGAAGAAGGTATCTGGATGTATCAAAGGAAAATAATACAGGTGGATATCTGGGTTGATCTGCAGTAGTACAGAAAGATTTCAGTCCAGTAGCACCTTGAAGACGAACAAAATTTTCAGGGTATAAACTTCCGACAGTCAAAGCTCCCTTTGTCAGATCAAAAATAAAATGAGTATGATACAGAAAGTTGCAGAGAAGAAAACGACACATGAATGTCCTTGGATTTCATAGAATGACTTAAGTGGAAAATCTATTTTGAAAATTGACAGATTTGCTGAAGTCTCTCAGGCTTAAAATGTTATAATGATAACTCTAATAAAATCTAAATGAAGAAAGTAAAATACTTGGACTGTACTCTCTCACTTTCTACTAGTTCTTACTACATTTGCAGATACTTTCCAATAGAACACAAAGAAATATCAGTCCAGGCATAAGTTGAATGTCAGGATTTCAATCCCATGAGCAATCTTTTTTTAAACCATTGGTTTCTTTCTAAGGCTAGTCATGGCATAAAAGGTTTTCTTAAGCAATACCTAATCCTAATTATGACATTTTAATATATGTCTCTGTGAAAACTTACTTCTCCTTGCTTGTGATTTCGTTTTAAAGGTATTTTACTATACTGAAAAAATAAATGTCATTTAAAAAAAAATTAGACCAGTGCAATTTAAGATCTGTTTAAACTCCTTGCAGTTAACAGGGGCATGCCTAACAACAACAACAACAATAACTGCATTTATATACTGCTCTTCTAGACAGATTAGTGCTGCACTCAGAGTGTTATAATGACCCCCACATTTGCAGCTGGGGGAGCTGGGCCTGAGAGAAGTGGCTTACCCAAGGCTACCTAGTGAGTTCATGGCAATACTGGGATTAGAGCCAGCAGAATGTTGATTCACAACCGAACCACCATGCTACAGTATAGCGATACATGTGTTAGGGTGTGCATAACTGTCCACAACTGGTAGAGAAACTGACAGGAAAGAAGTATCTTAGCAGGAGGAAATTCCAAACACAGAGCAGTGCTTCTGGAAAGGAGAATGAAAGATTCAGGGCAGAACGGGTAATACCTGAAAATTCACTGTTATAATACCTTACTCTCAGAGAGAGTAGCCTAATCTGGTGTTAATTATCATTTTATTACTGATTTAAGTGAAAGCATCTCTAATAGTATACATTCCCTAGATAAAAAGATATTATAAACAAAATCTAGTATTTATACCCCCTTTCCAGAGAGACTCAAAGCAATGAACCAAGTCAGTGTTATTATCCTCACAATGCAGCTGAGGAGCTAGGGATGAGAGAAGTCGCTTGTACAAGGTCACCTACTGAGGTCATGGCAGTAGTGGGGCTTGAACCGGCAGAATGCTGATTCACAGTCTAACCACTCACACACTATGCTACGTCAGGGTCTAGATTGTTCAGCATAAATATGGGACACAAATTCAGATTCATGCTAGGGTAAAGAGTTCACTGGAGGGACAGTTGCTATATATAGGCCTAACCAACATCATGTAGTTTTTGTGAGTTAAAGTAGAGTTATTAGCTACTTTGGAAAAAGGGTAGGTTACAGATTTAAAAAAAAGAAAACAGGAATCCAGTAGCTCATTAGAGACAAACTCTGTTCCATTGCTTTTGTCACCCAGCTTCATCAGATGCATGAAGTGTGCATCCATTAGGCCGGTGCATTAACATTAATTATATTATTATATAAAAGCCGGAGAGGTCATTTTTCAAGTAGATGCAATCATAAGAGTAATCAATCCACTCTGAATGGGTAAGGGGATAACTCCCAACTGTTGCAAGACAGGCAAAGTAGGATTAACATAAAATCTAATCTAGGAAAATGCCAGATAAAACACACTAAGCAGATACAATTAGAAAGTTACCTTTTCAACAAGGTGACACTTTTATGTGGAAGCCCCAATGTCACTGTGGCTGCTGATGCAGTGAGGCAGCAACCAGGCTTGCACATGGCGGGTTTCCTCACATTTTCCCTATGGTTGCAATTTCCTTCCATGCTACTGAGGTTTTTTTCAAGGTTTTAAAAAATTGTAAATTGACATACCAATACACTATTATATCAATATATCACTATGTCAATTATCAATTAAAACAAAATCAATTCAAAGTGAGAGAGGAAATGGCCACTTGGAAAATATGGACTTTCTTGCCCACATGGCAGCCATCCTGGCTTTGTTATGATCTTTCCCAACACAGTACATCAGAGAAGGTTTGGGAAGGATCATAGAGCTGATGAGGTAAACCCAAGTGGTGCACACATGCAGCACAATGCTGTAGAGGTGGGAAAATAACGCCAGTTTACAAGACCATAGATGAACTAACTTTTAACATCTGTAAGGGGTGGGATAAAATGAGTGAGAAATCAGGGAGATCTGGAGACATTTCGCACTCACAGTTTAAAGCGCCATTTTTTAGCAACCGCAGTGGCGTCGGCTTGGCACTGATCCTTTCACACTTCCCAGTAGTTTCGATTTGGCCTCTTGTGATTCTGCCTGGAAGCCTCTGTTCAGTTTCAGACTTTTGGGGCATCACAGTGCATGTCAGCTTTTCTTTTTTTTTTAAGCTTTGAGCATGTGTGGTAATGACCCTGTGTTACATCTTCGGACAGACAAGCCTCCCCCCATGCTGCCCCTTCAACCACCCACTCCCACCTCACTCTTCCCATGGTAAGGCAGGACTTGCCTCCCCAGGGGTTGGGCATGGTCTGGGGTGGAGCAGACTCATACCCGCCTCTGGCTCTGCTGAGACATGCCGAGCCGGGGCTTGGCATGCTTTCTGAGGGGCTGCGAAATTCTCTCTTGTGTGAAAATTCTCTCTTGTGTAGGGATTGCATGCACGCACTCCAGAGAGGAGAGCCTGCAGCAGCTCTTGAACCCGGCACAATTTGGCTGAGTTTTGCAAGTTGGCTGTGTGAAGTGGAGAGCCGTTTGAGAGCCTCTCTGTGTGTGTACGCCTCTCACTCTTTCCCTCTCCCTCACACCAGTAATGTAACTTTAACATCCCCGCCACCCACTCCTCCGCCCCCACCTCGTGCTCTCGCTCACTGGCTTGAAAGGGTGGAGGGGAGAAGATGAAAGAGAAGCCCCACCACTCTGACAATGTTTTGAGAGATGCTCTTGAGGGAGGGAGAGAAAAAGAAATGGATCCACGCTGAGGAGAAGGGGAGGAAAACAACCCAACCCGGCTTAAAGAGTAAACAGGCAGCGTTCGCATGAAACGTGCTGGGGCGCAGGGATAGCACATAGAACTGAGAAAGGGGAATGAAGTTAAAACAACCCCCCCCCCTCCCTTGCAGGTCCCAACCAAAGGAAAAGTATATGTCAGAGTCATAAAGTAAGAGAGACTGTGCAGCCAAAAAAATGGTGGAAAAGAGGAGTTCAGAGAGCTGAGTTATGTGGGTGTGGTGAATTTCACACAATCCAATCAGCAACCAGGGAAAAGAAGGGGGGGAGCGCCGTAAAATGTTCACATTGGCATTAATCGTGTCTGCCGCAACTGGGCAGCTGATTAAAAATTAACATCGGGCTATATCAGCAGGGAGAAAAATCGGGGTAATGGGGGAAAAGAGCGGCACTGCGTTTTATGACCAGCTTGCAAATGTGAAACCCCTGAAAACATGGAATGCGGAACAGGTACAGACACGCTTTAAAACCCGAGTGCGAAAGTCCCCTGGAGGAAAAATAGTCTTAATTCAGCCATTTTTAGTTGTGTTCTCCTTTTAAAATTCTTTTATAGGAGAACAGTGCTCTTTAGATCAACATCAGAGTATGCTTGAAGATTAAAATGTTTACATCAATGGCAAAACTTTTTTCACTGATTATGGAAAAGACATTAGTTACATTTTTGACTGAATGGAACCAGTTTATAGACTTTTTACATGAAATGTATAATAAGGACTTGATGACATCTAGATTTATGGATTAAAAATCATGAACAATAGAAAAAAGAGGGCTCTTATGTTTAACTTAAAATAAGTGAGACTCTGAAATTGATCTATATTTGTGGCGGAGAAAATCAGAACGCAATCTGTAGTTTAGTTTAAGGGTTTTTTTTCTTTTTTCTTTTCTTTTTTCACTTGTTTATGTATTGTTAATGTGTCTTTTTAGAATGTTAGGGTTTTTTTATCTTCTGTGTTGTCTACAGCTTTTGTGTTACTGTTTATAGTTTAAATAAAGAAAAATTCCACAGGAAAAGATTAAAATGTTCACCCACTGGTTTCTCCTTTTTATAATTTCTTTTGTCAGATTTATGTCCATTTATGCTTTTGTATAGGAACTAACCTGTTTGTCCAAAGTATAGAACAGAAAGATATTGTTGACACATGATGTCATTTGTTACCTTGGAAGATTGATAGATGAATGAGCTCAATATTGTAAAGCTGTGATTATGTTGTTTGAGTGTGTATGAGACCAACGTTGGCATCTAGCTTTGTTGCAGATCTGATTCCTGAGTTTGTGTCTTATGTTGTGATTGAAAAAAATGTTTTAAATTAGGAGGCTGTCTGTAAGAAAGGGAAATCCTGCCACCCGTAGTCTGTGAGAGAAATGTAGTTATCTAAGATAGCTGCAGATCATTAATGGGGTATCTGATTGGGTTGAGCTATGGATGACAACCTCTCTTTATTTTCTTTGGCCCTCTATTGTTGTAGGCTTTTTCTGAGTGCCATTCTGACTCTGTTGATCTGATTCTTTACTTCGCTGGATGGGTGCTGCAATGCAAGGAATGCCTGGTATATATCCGTCAGGTGAGAGACCCTGAGTGAGTGACTGGAGTAAATGCAGATACCTGATTGTAGACAATGGATTGTTTGGTATGCTCTGAGTGGTAGCTGGAAGCATACAGATATGTATGATGGCCAGTGGATTTCCAGTATAAGGTGTTGTTTATATGTGTCCATTATGTAATTCTCCAGTGTATAGAAGGAGGAAAATAGTTTTGGCCTGTTATGTGTTTTTTCCCCCATAACACATTTATATTAAGACAAATACACCTAGTGAACTGTATAAATTTGCATCTGACATTTGTTATTATGTTGGAAGTGACTATAGAGTTGTGTGTAGCTTCATTGCATATTATTAACTACACATCAGTTGCACTCTAGCCATTTCAAAAGAAAAAATATAATCAGGTCATTTTAGTTTATTAGAAGGGTTATTCCAGGGTTAGAAGGGTTATTCCAGGGTTATTCCAGTTTCTTTCCCAATTAACATCCTCTTCTCACTAAACATCGCCCCTTCTCACTAAACATCTATCAAGATGATCTTGGTATTTGCTGGTATGTAATTCTTGGCTGGATCTGTTTTACAAATGCTTTCTTAGGAGCCTTTTAGATTCCACCTCTCAAGTGTCAGAGTTAATCTTCATACATGTACATGTCAGCTCTTATTTCCTAGTTGTAACCACACTTTCAATATTGTCTTTCCACTGTTCTCAGTAAGATATTTACTATGATGAATCTTAGACATACTGTACTCTGCTTGATATCTCCCTGACTGTTCCATAGAAAAGTACATTACTTAGCTCATCCTCCCTAAAGATTTCTTAGTGATGGAACATTTTCAAGACTCATCCTACATCACTCGTTGAAGAGGTTGTTACTCCCCCCACTGGAGCTTATGATAAGACATACAAGGACAGAGCATCATAATTATATACAAGAGATTTGTGGTACCAGTGAGTGTTGAGACAGACCTGTATTTAAAGTGAGTGGTCCTTCATTATTGTGGACATTTCTGTCATACTTTCAGATACTGATTCATGTGAATGGTCCAGGAAAACATCCAGCATACTGAGAAAATCTATGAGTGCAGATAAATAAAAGTGGCCGGACTAATTCATCGGCCAAGTTACCTAAGCAGTCTTTTGGGACACCAGTGCATGGAAATATGAGGAGGCAATGGACATGGCTTGTGCTCATTGTCCAAAGCCATAGAGTAGCCAGTCATGTACATGGCAGGAGGTAGAGGTGCTGCCTCTGGAGCCCATGCTGGAGTCTTAATATTAGATTATTTTGGTTTAATTGTGCTAGTATTTCTATTGTGTTGGGAAGCTGTTGCAGAGAGAAAAGCTTGAAGTTGACCTAGATATACAATTTTTTTATATATCCTGCCATAATATAATAAAGCCCAACTGTGTCATTCCTAGATAATTGTACCTTCTCCCAACCAAAGTGTTTAATCTATATCTTTTTCATTAGAAAATATTTTCATGTTGTGCATAACCAGAGAACTATGGAATTATCAGGTCCAAAATAACTGAAACTAAATGAAATTACAGTATAAAGCATTTCTTAGAGTATATTAGTTTAATGGTAGATTTTGAACCAATATTTCGGTTCTAGCCAGGAATATAATCAAGATGCTATATTTTTCCTTGTGTTACGCTAAAATGCAATAAGTTGGGGAAAATAAAATGTATATATGTTACCATTATATAAGGGGCATGTGCTTGTGTGCACATGCAGACATGTACGCAAGCTGGGGACCCACAAGTAGAAGAAATCTAGGCCGTTTCTACATGTCCAAATATTCCGCTAGTTTTGTACTATGGCCGTCGTCACACGGGCTTTTATTTAGCGCTAAAATGGCACTATTTCCTGGCAAACACCCACCTTATTCCAACACTGTAGCGATTTTCTCTCTTCTGCTTTGTGCTTGATAGTCGCGCTATTTTGTGCCTCAGTGTGAATGCCTCACATCGATGTATTTCGCCTCGCAATGTCCTATGCCCTCCCTTCAATCCCAGAATCCATTTCTTCCTGCGACTCCCCTTTTTTTAATTTTATTATGTCCTTATAACGCCATAACGACATAACACAATGCAAACTTTCTGCTGAAGTAAAAATGACTCAATCGCCATGGCAGAGCCTTCAGAGATGGGGATCACGTCAGACAGGGAGTTTTCTGCGGGCAAAGGGCTATTTATATAATTTCAAAGTTGGAAAAACAATGTAATGTTTTGCTCTAATGGAATGTTTATATGCTGTTATTCCGTTATAGCGGAATTAAATGCCAGAATAATAAAAAAAGGGGGAGGAGCTGCTTCTGTGCGGTTAGAGAGAACAGAACAGAGTGCTTCGGTGTGGACAGCTGGTGGCGCAGAGAGCCGTTAGGTGACCCAAAGAAACGTTACTGTGCCGATAACAGGTAGGGCGCTATATGCTGTAAATTTAACGGAAGAGATGCCCGTGTGACGACGGCCTATGATTCCGTTAGCTGCAATCCCGCTATCATGATGCATTGCCTTGACTTGTTCTGCTTTGTTGCGCTTCATTGCGCTTCCAAAAGTTCACATTCCACAGAAAAAGTGCAACAGTAGACAGTGGATTTGCTCGAGTCACGGTTGAGGAAAGCACATTCCCGCCCATTTCCCCCTTTTTTAAAAAAAAACAGGCACCAAGATTTGCACTATTGCGCTCTCACTCTTTAACAGTACACATTTAACTTGGGGTGTGCACAGGGCATTTGAAAGCAGCCGCATGGCTGGCCGCTCTTTCCAACCATAGGATGGGGAGGAGGGGGTCCCTCCCCCTCCCATGGCTGGAAAGAGTGGCGTGGGGCATTTGACAGCAGTGATGCTTCTTTTAACAGTAGGCAGTGGATTTGCTCTAGTTGAGGAAAGCACATTCCTGCCCATTTCCCCCTTTTTTAAAAACAGGCACCGAGATTTGTGCTATTGTGCTCTCGCTCTAAGAATTTTTTTTAAAAAGGGGGAGTGTTCAGTCATTTACAAAGTGCATCTTTAATAGTACGCATTAAACTTGGGGTGTGTCCAAGGTGTTTGAAAGCAGCGATGCTATTTTAAACGCCACACACGGGTGGCCACTTTTTCCAGCCATGGGATGGAGAGGAGGGGCTCATTCCTCTTCCTCCCATGACTGGAAAGAGGGGTGTGGGGTGTTTGACAGCAGCGATGCTGCTTTTAAATGCCCCACGTGGCTGTCCACTCTTTCCAGCCATGGGATGGGGAGGAGGGGCACCCTCCTCCCCGTCTCATGGCTGGAAAGAGCGGCACAGGGAGTCCATTTTTTTAAAAAAGTTGAGCATCACTGTTGCAAGGAGCCCGCAAAGGCTTGCGGGATTCCTGGTCTTGGACGGGAAAATATTTTCCTAGGGTTCAGAAAACAAACAAGGAGGAGGGGTTGAGTGGGCGGTCTCTGGAGAAGCATTAACAAGTGTTACCCAGCGTTCTCATGTAGGCGAAAAAAGCGCTAAAGAAGCATCACAAAGTGGAATAAACAGAAAATTGCATGTTAGAGGAAAATGCAGTGATTACTGGGGTATAACGTATTCACGGGTGGATGTGAAAGTATAGCGGAAGAACTGTGATATGATGCATTACTATGTTGCTAAACAGCCCTAATTTCCTCTTCTACTGGATCCTGCTTCCTCCCTTTTCCTCCAGGACCACATAGCCATATTATCTCAACTTTGTCTCTGTTTCCTTTTATTCCTCTGCATTCTTCCCCCATCACGGAATCTCTTGATATTTTTTCTTCAGTCCAAGTATCCTTGCTCAGCTGACTTCTCTCTCTTTCTTCCATCAGGAACCCTCCCCTGTTCCCGCTCCGCTTCCCCTCCACAATACTTCCCAGTATCACACAGGACCCTGATATTCTTTCCCTTGGAATCACCTTGCCCAACTGGCTGTCTCAGAGCGGGACCACAAGTGACGCCTGACACAGGTTGGACACTAGTCTGCTTCCCTCAAGTTTTGATGGGAAATGTAGGCATCCTGGTCTTGCAGCTTGACTCTCTGACTGCTGTCCAATGGACTTTTCAACTGTCACTTGTCCAACATTCCGCCAAGATGCCTACATTTCCCATCAAAGCTTGAGGGAAGCTGGCAAGTGTCCAACCTGTGTCAGGCGTCACTTGTGGTCCCGCTCTCACACTCCCTCCATCCACCCGCATCAACACTTCTTCTCCCCTGTAGATTCTATTTTCCCATACTGACCCCTGTTTTGCTCTCCCATACGCAATGCCTTCTGTTGTTGAGTGCAAATGCTGCTTGAAAAAATTCCTGCAACATTTTTGTAAACGTTTCAGTTTTTTCTGCAAACCCGAGTTGTCCTGTTGTGTGGATTTGGAGGGTCATACTTGGGGATTGTATAAATGGAGAGAGGGATGGATATACATTGTCCTGAGATCCTTCGATGAAGAGTCAGATAAAAATAAATGAATATTTTTTTTGTGTGTGTTATAGTGCACCTTTCTCACTGAGATTCAAACCAGATCACAGCATATAAAACAATATATTCATACACCATAAAACAATCAACAAACAATGCAATAGGACTAGGATTACAGAATTAGAAAATATTGTGAACAACAAACTGTCTAATGCAAGGTATACTAAGAACAATGCAGAAAGTGGAATTACAAAGATAGAATGCAGTAAAAGCAGGTTGATGCATACAGTTAATT
Source organism: Eublepharis macularius (assembly GCF_028583425.1). Classification (NCBI taxonomy): domain Eukaryota; kingdom Metazoa; phylum Chordata; class Lepidosauria; order Squamata; family Eublepharidae; genus Eublepharis; species Eublepharis macularius. Next base: position 64,463,226 of record NC_072798.1, read on the forward strand.
GTTGTGGTAGACTACAGTCCTCTTCAACTGCAGTCCTGAATTCACCCCCCTATTCTATTCTAGTACAGTTCTAATTAGAGTTGCCAGTCCCCCACTGGGGGCAGGGGATCCCCCACTCCCACTCTCCACCCCCAGCCCCCGCTTACCTGGCCAGCGGGGGGGGATGTGCTTCCTGGGATGCGCTCCCAGGCCACGCAGCATGCTCCTGCATGCCGCAGGGGCCTGATCTGGGCCTGTCTTGGGCCCGAATCAGCCTAGATCAGCCCTGAATTGGCCCGAATCGGGCTGCTGTGGAATGCATCAGTACTGCTGCGTTCTGCAGCGGCCCAATCTGGGCTAAATTGGGCCCCTACAGAGTGCAGGAGCACTCCCAGGGTGGCCTGCACGATGATGTCACTTCCCAGAAGTGGACATCATTGCACAGGCTGGGAATCTGTGCAACTGCAAGAGAAAGATAAGTACCAAGCCTCCCACCCAGGGGGTGGGGGGACCTGGCAACTCTAGTTCTAATCCCTTCAGAACATGCCCTTTTCCGGCTTGCTGATGATCTCTCAGTACTGAGGACTGATGACAAAGTTGTTACAAGGAATTGCTTTGGGAATTTAAATATGGGGATGCATCTGTGGATGCAAAACGGATAGCAGTCTTTCATTCCAAATTTGATGTTGTTCAATATTGTTTAAATTTATAAGAATGGCTTTTTCCTCTTGTAAAACTAATTCTATGCAACCTGAGGAAAGGAAGTGCATTCCCAATTTATGATTCTATTCCTAATTTAATTTTCAGGAATAGATTATATTCATTTATGTATTTCTTTCTAGAACACTGAACACTTGTAGGCATTTTGGAAGAGATGAAAATCCACCATCTTCAGGTTTACAATCCCAGCCCACTGGCTTACAATCTAAACATATTGTTTCTCTTTTTAAATTTTTTCTACTAAACAGTAATACCTCAATCCAGATAAAATTGCATATAACATTGGGATGATCAAATTGTTGGAAATTCAATGTCTTGTGTACAGAAAAGACAGAAGACAGAATACCTGCAGGGGGCAGCAAACCTGACAGTTAGATAGATTGCAAAATAAGATCCTTCTCTCTTCCTCTCTTCTGTCCTTCTTGTATGTCTTCAGATTGGTATTCTTAAACTACTTCCTGCTTCTTTCTGGAAGTCTCCCTCTCTCATTTTGGTGAGGTAGTTAGTATCTATTCTTTCTCTCAGCTTTCTATCAGACTCAGGATCATTCCTAAGATATACTGGAGCCTACACAGTCACATATCTTCTAATGTCACATCCGTTTTGGTTCCAGGTGGTCAAATTTATTTGGAAAAGCTGAATAGAAACAGTGGTTTAGATCTGTTAATTCTGGTTCCAGTTGCTTCCTTCCACCACACCTGTAGTAGCAAAAGAGTTTCTGTTAAAGGAAGATTTGGCAGAAGGAAATCATAGGATCTAACTTACTGGAATGGTAAGACCCTGCTTTGTTTTAATAAATATATACTCCATCCACAAATTATTACACGTGAATGCCCATATCCATCCGTGTTCCAGCATTACTAATCACATGTAACTACATGTGACAAGCGCAAGAGTTTAGTAGCACCTATAGGTGCTACTGTGCTCTTGCTTTTCTACTGCTACAGACAGACTAACATGGCTACCTATCTTGATCTACATAGGATAAGGGCTGGCTTAGAGGTTACATAATGAATAAGGAATCATGCATATTGAACATACAGAATACTGAACAGCCCGCTTCTTTTTGCTACTGACCAATACATTCACATCAACTTCCTGTAACGTCCCAGATTCCAAGCCAGAATGACAGTATTCCTTTGAATTTACTGCTTTCTGTAGATGATACGGTATTTGTATGATCTTAGTATTAATTCACATCTAACACAATATGTTTGGATTTATTTTTCTCTGCTTGGGTATGCTAAATCAATTTTAATATTAAGCAATTGGAGTCAAACTTATGCTAATATTCTTAAGTGGTGTAAGGCAGTTGCTAACCTGAGATTAGGCCTTTGAAAGAAAATGGCTGAGCTTAGGTTCAAGACTGTAAGTATTGTCAGGTTGTGACCTAGCTCAGATATGTGGTTACAGAGCGTATTAGAAACACCTGTGGAGCAGTCTCTGAGTTCCCTAGAGATTTGACCTTGGAGAGACTGATCTCAGAGAGCTCTTTGTTAACGCCCTAGTTTTTCACACAGCTGAAAGGCCAATTAGCTGCTTAGTCCTGATTGGTTCTTGAGTGATTTACTGAGTCCTGAAAAAGATGGCTTCTCTGCTCACCCAGTTTGACTAGCTTTCACCATGATGCAAGTATGCCAGAGAGAAGCTGAAAGCTGCATGCTGTTTATCACCTCAGCATGTCCTTATGCTAAACCAACAAGGTTTGAGAGAGAGAGCTCGCATTCTAACAGATGGGTGAGATATTCAACTATGGAAACCATTCAGAGATGCTTAGGTACCTAGCTCTCAAGTGTTAAATAGGCAGTTTTGTTATCTAGCAACAGTAAGGCTTTCTTGCTTTAATGCTTGTTGCATGTGTAAGAATGCTACATGCTTTTGAAGACAACTAATAAGTTTAAATTTTATGAACCTGAGACTGGAATTCATGCCTTGTGCATGGGTACACTCCAGAAATAAATCCTAAGATTGGAAAGTCTGGCCTTTGGGAAAGAAAGTGCTTTTTTCTCTGACAAAAAGAAGGGAATGCGTCTTGCCTGCCTGATTGCGGGAGCAGCGGTAATCAGTGCCCAGAAGGTGAGGTGCTGGGTTCCCTATAAGTGGCATCTACAACATCTATTTAATTGTTGTAAACAGGCTTGCTCTAGGCCTACCCTATGTTAAGTTTTATACCTGCTTGACCAGAGTTGCAAAGTTTACTGGGTTGGTTTACTGGTTAAAGTTTACTGTTGGTTAAAGTTTACTGTTGGTCTGTGCCTATATGGAAAGGATAAGCTAATACTACATGCCATCTCAGGCATCAGTAGGGCTATCAGTTCAGGAGCAGGGATCCTTGAAACTACTAAAAAAAGGAGGCCAGGGCACTGAGGTCAAGGAAGGCTCCCTTGAAACTGCTAAGGGAAGGTGCCTAGGCAGTAGGGACAGGGAAGGTAATTTAGGCATCAAGGTTGCTCTGGCCGTATCACATTCCATCTCATTAAGCTTATCTTGAGCCACCTTGGTGGTTCTCAGTGGAGGAAAGCCCTGATGTGAGGACTTGGTTCAGCTACATCCCTGCCCCATTTTTTCTACTATATACTTTGTGCATGAAAAACCTTATCTTAACAAGCATTTTAGTTGTAAAAGAGAAAATGTTTCATAGATTTGTTTCAGTATTCCCCCCAAATTTCCAATTTTTTTCCCGTTAGAAAAAATTAGCAGAATCCTTGGAAAAAATGTGTGTGGGGGGGAAACCTTTCCCCTATATTTTTCCTGGTTTATTTCCATTTGGAAGACAGAGCTAGGCTGCAAGAGACAAATTACATGAGGAGGAGCACGTGAAGGGAGTCGCAATGTTAGCCGGGAAGCTGAGTTTTAAAAGATCGGAAGGCTTTGTCAATTTCCCCTCTCTACAGATTCCAGAGGCAAAGAAGAAATTAACAAATCCTCTGGTAAGACACACCTTTTACTATCTACACATAACCCTGGGATCATGGAGTCTGTGGCTAAATTTCTTTGTTGTGCATCAAAGAGGAGAGGAATGGTTTAAGTGATGGGGCAAGGGATTTTTTTTTGTCTCCTTGCTGACTGTGCATATGTATGTCCTGTTATGCCAATAAAGGTATTTGAGTCAATTCAAACACATCCTCTGAGCAGCAATTTCCCTGGCTCTGTAGAGAGGGGAAATTAACAAAGCCTTCCAATCTCTTTTAAAATTCAGCTTCCCAGCTAACATTGCGACTCTCTTCATGTGCTCTTCCTCATGTAATTTGTCTCTTGTAGCTTGGCTCACAGATACAGTGGAATCCTTAGCAGAATTACACTCTTTTAGAGACTATTTGTTTCAGTGAACTTTAGAAGGGGGTAATTCTGTTTACGATTGCACGGATAGTTTAAGTGGCTTGAAGTGTGTTCTTGCATACATAAAGCATCCAATGCTAAAATGATCACCATAAATAGAAAGTTTTCCGACATCCACACAGTGTATAGTATATAAAAGCTCTAGAGAGGTGGAGAGAGAGACAAGGCAGCAAGGAAGGCAGATACTATCTGTCCTGGATGGAAGAGGGGGTTCATCCTGTCCTGGATGGATGAAGGGGGAAGTGCTAAATATCAGCAAATAGTATTTGGAGCTACGCAAGCCAGGAATTTCAGAGTTCCCAGAAGACAGCTTGCCTGCCCAGGCCATCTGGGGACTTGAGAGCAAGGGTTCCAGGTAAGAGTACAGAGGAAAAGCACACAGAAATGGCCATAAAATGAGAGGGACTCAGTACAGGAAGGATAGTTCATTGTACCCAGCAGAATGGACTACTGAGCTCTCTTGGAGAAGCCGGAGAAGCTTTTGATACAGAAGTGAAGAAATAATAGAACCAACAAGCCCGATTCTCCTGGCTTAGAGAGAAGCATAAAGTCAGCAGTCAGCCATCTGATTGACAAGTGTGGCTAGGGGGTTTTTGCAGTGTGACAACACTTCCAAATAAGCACAGTTCCTGGGTGGAAAAAATGTGCTAAAAGTGGTCTTTGCAATGTCATGGAGAGAGGAGTGAAGGCAAAAAGTACAAATAAATCATAACACTTTCGTGGTTAAAAATCCTATGTCTCCTAAACTTTGATAATAGGAGCTGATGTCTTTGGGACCTCTTTTGTGAAGAAGAAAGTATCAGGACAACACGGCAACAAAAGGCCCTTGATTAAATCCCAAATGCTTGGATAAATAGTCTGAATGTTGCCCACAGCTTAATTGGGTTATCTCCATACCGATGGCTGGAACACATACAGGCTGGGACCTGGAGTGCCAGTATACGGTAGTGCCTGCTCCTATTCACTGTTTTATAGATGGCCAAGACTGTGACTGGGGCCCAACCTTGAGTGGCATTCAGTCACCCAGTCCCAAGCCCAGGCAAAGAGGCAGATGCCAAATAAAATGGAGGGTTTTTTTAGTGGTGATGAGAGATTCTCCTTTGCAGCTTTCAGATGGCTAAGATATTCAAATTTAGCTAAGATCTTAGTTATAACCAATCAAGATGAAATACATGCTGCTTCCTCAGCATAAGGAACCGTAATGATTTTTATTATTGTATAGTAGATTTGAAAACATACTACTTTCATATTTTTTAAAGGACTGCTCCTTCCAAGCTTCCATTATTCAAAATTTTAACAGGGCTATGGATTCCACAGGATAGATTGTGTCAGACAAATTGTTTCCAGAGACTGAACAAAGTAGTATAAGGTCATTAAAGCCTGGAGGACTGGTGGTCCATTGTATTTAAAAGATAATTGGTCATTTTGCAGTTACATTCCATTCACAATGAATTACTTTATATAAAAATAGCAAAATGTGTACTAATTTGGTTTCAGAGTCATAAATGACAATTCTGTCATTGAACCACAGGGAGTTTTTGCTGATAACTCAGGTTGATCAAGATGCACACATGCAGTTTTATAGCAGAGCTGTTAGAAATTAATATACTTCACGTTTTTGCCACAGCTAAGGAAAGAAATGTGGAATGACTTGCTTATTAATATGCAAGTCAGCTAAATTGTGGTTCAGACAAATGTGCATAACTCAAAGTTTTAAGCATCTTTTGATACAATAACAGTACTATGAATAAATTTAGTATTTTGTAGTATTTCAAAACAGGACTTTTTGGTTGTTATGAGACCTTTTGTATGTAATTACTTTTTACCTATTTTTGTAGGTTCTCCATTCTGATAGATTTAAATACACAGTGAAATCCTAAGAAGAGTTATTCCTGTCTAAGTCCATTGAAATCAATGGTCTTAGACTGGTGTACCTCTTCTTAGGCTTGTAAGAGGTGGGAAATGCAGGTTGAGCTAAATGATCTTTTAATTTTATGCTAGAACCATGTATTTGTATTTGTATATAGTTGATGGGAAGGCAGTAAAAACAACTTTGCACCCATTGTTGGTAGACAGCTATATTCAATTATAAAAAAGGAAGTAACTTTTAAATCCTATGCAGAGTTGTATATATTTCTTTGGTTTACAAAATAAACAAAGAAATTAAAGAACCCCATCACTTAATTAAAAGTTGATTGAATATGTTATATATGGATTATGTTTTACATGACCACAGTTCTATAAAGACTAGAAAAAACAGTGCTTCAGATGTGACACCAAATCATGATTTGGTACAGTGTAAATGAATTTTGTACTTGTACATCTCTTTTCTCATAGGCTGTCTCCTCTTTAGTAAGGATGATTTTTGATTTGCGCTAATGCAGAAGTAACTAAAGGAATCACAGCATGTGAGGGAAGGAGGGAATATGCAAGCACAAAACTTGTAGTACCAGAAGAAGGTTTGACATTGCATCTGAATCAGTTTCTAGGACATATTTGTCAACTTCTTGATCTTAGCTTCAGCTACCATCCACCAAATATTTGCCACAGTCAATCTGAAATTCAGTGAAACGATGCACCCCATAAGAAGGGAAATCAATATTACTCTAATGAATAACAAGCAGAACACATAAGCATTTGAATGTAAGACTCAGCTAAATTCAGCTTGCTGTGTGTCACAGTACCAATGTGATGCGCTGTGCAGTAATTGTCTGTGACTTTACAATTTTTTTAAGTTTGCTGTGGGCCCTGTGGGTTTAGTTGACCCAATTGTTCTTTTCCATAGTGTAATCTTTTTGATACCATGAATATTGCTCATTAAAAGGAATTATATTAAACATGTGTTTTGTTATAGTCGAAGTGTATATTGAACAGTATAGCAAAAAACTAAAGACAGATGTATGTTTTTAATTTAAATAAGTTTGTGTGTATAGAGTATATAGTGTATATAGGTCACACAACTCCCATCGGTGGTGTTAGCAGTGTTAGTAGTGGGATTCAAACCCCAAAGGGAAGGTTTTCTTAAGTTTTGGTAACATACAGAACATCTGAAATTCTGTGTGTGTGAGAAAAAAGGAGTGTTGGTTTTGACGATGGCCCTCCTGAGGTAAAAATTTAAGGTAACTTAAGAAGGAGCTGAATTAAAGGTCCAAGGCACATTTGAAAACAAAATCATGACAGCTGAGAAAGCAGCCAAAGCTTTTTTTTACCTATGCAGTTGTTACTTGCAGTTTGCTTTATAGTTTAAAACTGACATCTCTCATGTGTCATGATATAAAATACATTGAACTTAGTGCAGCCTACAGCAAATAACAGAAAGATATTGTTAGCCCCTTGTGATGAAAGATAGTGCTTGAGTTGAGCCATACACCACCTGTCATAGCTGACCTCAGACACTGGGTAATGCCTTACTACAAGGTTAAGGGGAGAAGTAAATAGAGATGCTGGACAGGATGTGAAATTCAAACACCCTTCTAATCTGTAAATTCAACATTTTTATTCACATGCTGAAGCCAGTGACAGCTTCTTCATTGTGTCTTCCTCTACAGAGGAAGATTTACTGTAAACAAAAAAGTGATAATACTGACATTTTGCCTAATGAGAGAAAGTAGATAATTTGTAAGGATTATCCTAATTAGATATTTCGGTCTACACTTCACGAAAATTTTCTTCTAGATTTCAGGCAAGAATTTATTATTTTAATACATGTGATTTTGTTAGAGGAATGTCTAATAGAATTTCTGATGAAGTGGCTTCTACTAACCCATGAATTTTTATATCACAGTATAATCTTTAAGAATATTCTTTTAAGGTTTTGTTAGTTACAACAAATGGACTAACGATGCAGTCTGTAGCAGAGTTACTCTAAGCTCATTTCAGTATACCATTGCTAGGCCTCTGAAATTTGCTTAGCACATGATTTCCAAAAGTCAAGTGGGACAGCGCCAAAGTGCAAAGAGACTGATGGGAGATGCTTCAGCTGCTTTCTAAACCAAACCTGGTGGAAAACATATTAGGAAGGAAGTGGCAAAATAAGAAATGAAAATCAGGAGAATTGGATCAATGTTTGTTTATAGACAAACATGAGGGAAGACAAAGGCCGTTTCCACACACCCTTAAAGGAACAGCCTACTTACCGAACACTGGCAGCTTTCCACCAAGAATCTAGATGCTTCAGTTTGCAAAATGGTTGCAGGCCGTTTGGCTTCCATTTTTTCTGCACCTTTTCTGGGAACACACTTTCCGCAGTCTCAAAAAAGGCACCCCCCCCAAAAAAACCCCAGAAGCCAAACAGCCCACAAACGTTTTGCAAATTGAGACGTCGTCTACGTTCTGTGAGTGGGCCATCCCTTTAAGGGTGTGTGGAAATGGCCAAAGAGTGAACAACCAGAGCTGTTGAAATGGATTCTGTCTCATCCCCCAAGATGAGGAATTCCAGGACTAAGATAGACAAGCATTTTTTTTCTTAATAAATTGACACATACACAGATGGGAATTTTATTTGGCCTGCCATGTTCAATCCACTAACTCATATCTATTAATATTTATAAGATTGAATGTTGTGGTATATTTTACAGTGTTTCATACTTGAGGCTTAAGTAACATTTCTTCATCTCTCCTACTGTATATGTTAAATATTTTTCAGAGTGGAAGATGGGCATTTGTAATTCAGATGAGCTTTAGATTCCCAATATAAAGTAGTTAAGGCAAGACTGAATGTGTTGCAATGCATTGCCAACCTTCCAGTTGGGGCCTGAAAATCCCCCAGAATTACAACTGATCTCTGACAGAGATTGGTTTCTCTGGAGAAGTGGATGCTTTGGAGACACTGTACCCTACTGAGACCCCTCTCTTCTTCAAACCCTGTCCTCCCAGGGCTCTACTCCCAAATATACAGGAATTTTCCAACCAAAAATAACAACCCTGCATATGAAGATGTGCTCAGTTATAGCCATGACCAGGTAGAAGGATGGTGTTTACAACGTAAACTTGTGATATTTAGGGTTTTTTTTAAGCACTTAAGGAAATATTTGTTTCGTATATGTTGTACTGCTGTATTTTCAATATAACAGCTGTCACTATAGTGCAGTGCAGTTATTAGAATGGCAGTTTATTCTTTCTGCATTATTTTTCTTTCAGTTCATGACCCCAGCCTTGTTCATTAAAAGTTAAGTGGAAATCTAGGTCTGAAGGACTTTTGTTGACAGAATCACTAGCCTGCAGCAGATATTTCAATAAACATCGATTACTCAGTCTAATGCAGTTTACTGTTGATTTCTTTCCTTTTGAAAAGTAATTTACTCTTACCAATATATTTTTATGCATGAGTTCATCCTTAGAAATTAATTAACATTTAAAACACTTTAACATAATACAAACATCAAGTAAAACATCCTTTTCTTTGACCCAAACATGTTGATGTGTTGTAATAGTAATAACAACAATAACCTTATGCTTATATACTGCTCAGGACAACTTAACACTACACTCAGAACCGTTTACAGTCAGTGTCATTATTATCTCTACAGTGAGGTAGGTGGGGCTGAGAGAACTCTGAAAGAGTTGCGACTGACCCAAGGTCACCCAGCCTGCTTTAAGTGGAGGAGTGAGGAATCAAACCCGGTTCTCCAGATCAGAGGCCTACTGCTCTAACCATTACACCATGTTTTTAAAAAATAATAATAGTTATATTGTTTCTTGAATTTTAGAACACTACTCAATCTTTCAATACAAGTGACTATTTATTAGATTGTGTTTACTTTGGTTTTATTTTTTAAACTTGCCTCATTGGGAGTGTTTAGAAAAGAAAATGCTTTCACAGTGAACCACATTTAAGCCACTGTGTTTACACTAGAACAGCATAATGGAAATTATTCTAGTTCTCTGTAAAATAGAGTTAATATCTTCAAATGCATTCATATTTCCTATTCAGTAGAACTACAGCATATGATTATACTGAGGCCTTTTTTTTGTTGGGATGGCAATTAAGTGAAAGTTTTCACAGGAGAGGTGTGTTTTGAGCTGGGATTTGAAAGGAGAAATAGGCTGTGACAGGCCTTGGACATTTTGGCCAGATTTTGGCCAGGCTAGGAAGTTGAATAGCCCCCCTCCAACACTGCCGTTGTGCAATGCCAGGTCTATAAATAATAAGACTGGAATACTGAGTGCTTTCTTTGCAGCGAGTAATACCAACCTGGTATACGTGACTGAGACCTAGGTGGGGGAAGGCGAGATAGTTGCCTTAAAAGAGCCAACCCCTCCGGGTTCTCAGTCCTTCACCAGTCCCAGACAGATGGCTGGGGGGAGGGGTGGCAATGCTCATACAAGAGTCTTTCTCTTTCAGGCCTCTCACCATATATGCCCTGGAGGGTGCTTTGATCAACCAGAAAAAAATTACTGGTGGTCTCTAGCCCCAGGAATGCTTGCCTGGCCTCGAACAGAGCCAGGGCCTTCTCAGTCGTAGCTCCAACCTGGTGGAACTCTCTGTCTGTGGAAATCTGGGCCCCATACTATCCTTTTGTTGGGCCTGCAAGGCGGAGTTGTTCCACTGGGCATATGGCTGACGCTGGGGTGTAGGTGTGCCTTCCTACCAGCCTCCTGTCTGGGGGAGGGAGTAGTGTGACCCTCCCTCCGAGTTGCCGTGAGTGAGATTGTTTGTTTTCTCCACCTCCCACCCTTTGAAATATTATTAGGGCGGGGTATATTGGGGACCGTCATCTGAGTTTTATTACTGCATTAACTGTATCTTATGTATGTTTTAATGTAATTTTTAGCTGTTGTTACTCTGCTCTGAGCCCATTTGCGGGGAGGGCGGACTAAAACCGAATAAATCAATTCAATCAAATCAAAATCAGATAAGAGTTGTATTTCTCCATCCACCCATCCCCAACCTGGCACACTGCTTCACACTGCTTCATGGCACACTGCTTCTCAGACAACTGTTTAAATAAAGGTAAGTAAAGCAGTCATCCCAGTTGTAAAGCAGTCATAAATAACCATTGTATGATTTTTAAAACATACCATTTGTTGTCCAGCTATGTCAATATTTAGCAATAGTAAGGGGTGCCAATCTGTTTGTTTGTTTTTTCAAAGTCCAGTGGGAGTTGTAGTTTAGCCCCTTTCTGTTAAATTTTTTTGAATCACTTGCTGTTTAAAAATTAAAAATGGATTGTGTGGTAAGAACTACTCAAATAAGTACATTTTAAAAGTAAGTACCCCAGTTGGAGAACAAAATCTGCTGTGCTGTCAAATCATAAAGAAAATAAAGTTAGCAACCACATCTACTGCACAGTTGCAATGTTGTTCAGTACCTGTCCAAGTTGGATGGTACTAAGGTGGGGTGAGGAGATGCATTGTTAAAATGTATTTTTATTAGAATATTTATAGCCTGCCTTTCTATGTAAAATAAATACTCATGCATGCTCTAGCTTACAATATTAAAATCCATACAAAACAATTAAAATATATAACAACTGCTAAAAACTTACAAACATACGTACATGATAAAAACCAGTTAGATCAAAATGGTTTTCTGTACCTTTATCAGTTTAATGTATGTCAGTTTAATTAAACTATTTTAATCATATTTCTCTTATGACAATTGAGCTAGAATTTATAACTTGCAGAAGATCAATGGCAAGCCTCAGTAATCTTTTTTTATTATTATTAAATTTTTCAAAAACAATATCACAAAATACAACAATCTTCAATTTTTAACAGTTCATAGAGTACAATATTGCCAATAAAATTCCACAACTAACTGAGTAATACAGACATGTATCGTTATAAATTTCCAGTTTCACAGTAAATATATCCATTAGTGGCTATTCAATTACTAGATACTTAAATATATAAATTCAAATCTCTGGATTAATGATCGTGTAGTAAGGTAGTCTTGTAATTAAAAGGTCATTTTTTTGTGAGAAAATCCAGAAAAGGGTACCATTTCTCATAAAAGTTAGTTGATGTACAAGGATCTGATGCTAGTTGCACCCTTTCTGAAATCTTTTCCATGATAAGTTGTTCCCACCCCTTGGAATACCATACATCTAGATTTGGGGGAAAATGTGATTTCCACTTTGAGGCTATAGTGTTCTTGGCAGCTGCTAGAAGTGACTCTATTAAATCCTTACGGTGGCAAGGTACTCAGTAATCTTTGATTATAAAAGAAATTAAAGCTTTCTCTATCTCCTTTGTAATGATGGGTCATGGGAATTCATCTAGAATAACTGAAGCTTTGTAAAGAAGGCTTATCTGGGAAGTAGTTCTGGAGACAGTTCTCTCCATGGAAGTTGCCTCTGTTGGTAATTGTAACAAAGGGATAGTCTATACTAACATAGTTTATAAAACTCAAAATTTGTCTCAACAATAGGGCAGATGTGTATGAAAGCTCCTATAGGCAGAAACCCATTTTGTGGTGATGCAAAGGAATTTAGAAATAACAGGAAAGGAAGGTAAGTTGCTTGTTCCTTGGTGTTATAGTATAAGAAAACATCATTTACCACTTGGCCTTCCTGTAAGCTGACTGGAATCAGCTAAAATTTCAATTTTTGTTTAAATCAAAGTAACAGCTACCACTTCAGTGGATTTCTTATGTGATGGTTTTTTGCCTCCACAGACCTTTGGGCTCAATAGCTTTCTTTCAGCCCTGCTGTTTTTGAGCATTGAAATGAAAAGCACAAAGATGGTATGGAAAGGGTCTGTATTTCGTTCTCTTGAGGCAAATGCTCCTTCCCCATACAGTGCTGCTCCAGGCAGAATTACTTTGATGTCGTAGCAGAAGTTCACACAAGAGTTGCACATTGGAATGAGCTGCTTCCCCCCACCCCCACCCCCCCAGATCAAAGGCTGGAGTTTATAGCTTACTAAATGAAGTTGAACAATAGTAGTCTTATTGTCTAGTTTTGGCCAAACATATGAAGTTTGATTTGAAGGTGGCTTATTTTACATACTCGTACATATTATTCCAGGCTATACACTGAGACAAGGGAGTATTTTATACCCAGTACTGTGATTAGTGTCAGAAGGTTGACCCTTTGGGGGTCTGTAGACCACTGTGCAAATTCTGACATCTTAGACTGTGGTAGGACTGCTGAGTCCAACCTTAATTCACTGCTTCTATTTCTGCTTTAACTGATATTTGAGGGACAAGGGCCATGATCTCCTCACATCCTGCTGAAACAAAGGAAATTCAAAGAAATATCAAGGGCAAGCTGCACATTTTCTAAAGGAAGCCTTGGAGAGTGCAGCCTACCCTTTGATATAATAAAGTATGCCTCTATGCTTATTTAAACCTGGGACTTGTAAGTTTTAAGGACTTTTCAAACCTCAGTGCTGAATGAAACAGTCTGTATTTGGCATGGCAGTACCTCTTATCCTAGGGGAAACCTTCCATCCTCAGAGAACCTAGGGAAAAGCTTATGAACAAATAATTCTGAATAACAAATGAAAATTTTATCATTTTCTAAATATTTTCAAATTAAATAACTTATGGTTTCTGTTTCAGATTGCTCACATGTAGACCATTGTTTGATACAGAAGTAGTAAGTTGCACAGCAGCTGACTGTATTTCATGGAAATGTCAGGATTGCTATCTGTTTGAGACTCCCTGTGATGAAGTTTTGGGGAGACTAGAACAATGGTGACTGATACATCGTGAGACCAGGCAACAGCTTGTGAGGACAAAGCCACAGGCCTGAACCCTGTTCTGGGACATGGGGGATAATGTCTCAAAGAGGGAGGGAGGAGGAGGGGATTTGTTTTAGGCTTTGATGAAGTCTGCAGCTTGTGGAATCTTAAAAAGGAATACTTCTCATGTTGCACATGTAAATGAATTAAGTAGTCCTTGGTGAAATGCTGTTTTCAATTTGTACCAAAGGCTACTGAAACAAAATGCACAAGTATCCCTAGTCTTCCTAATCCAGTAACCACAACCCTTCACATATGTGATTAGAGGAGAAGTCTCAGTTTTGTGACCATAGCTTCAAGACAGCTTCAAGACAGCCTTGAGCTCTAACTAGGGTTGCCACTAGGGATGTACGATTCAGGTTTCCGATTCGGGAAAAATACCCAAATCGGACCCGATTCACAAAGATTCCCCATCCCCGCAGCTTCCTCTTAACCCGATGGCGGGGGAGGTGTGGGAATTCCCTGTCTCCCCAGCATCAGGTCAGTGAGCAGGGGCAGCCAGTTTAAATTACCCCCCCCCCTCGTTGCTGCCTCCTCTTCACATGATGCCAGGGAGATGGGGGAGTATCTCCGTCTCCCTGGCATCGGGTCAGCTGCGCCACCTTTACCCGCTGCTGACAGGGCCAGGGAACTCCTTGGCCCCATCAGCAGCAGCCGAATGGAGCACCCGGTGGCAGGGTGCTGTCTTAAGCCTACACCCCTCCGCCGGTTAAGCCTACCTCCCCGTCACCGCCTTCGCTCACTGCTGACGGGGCCAGGGAACTCCTTGGCCCCGTCAGCAGCAGGCAAACGGAGCGCTCAGTGGCGGGGTGCAGGCTTAAGCCTACCTCCCCGTCGCTGCCTTCGCCTGCTGCTGACTAACCTTTATGAAGTAATTTGATGTATACAGAAAATGCAGTGAAATTATCATAAGGAGTTCTACGAAAGATAAAATAGTTTTTCTTTTTGTAATTTACCTTGGCTGCTTTATTAAATCTACCATGCTTAGTTGTTAGATTGACTCTCGCAAATATTGTGTTCTAAATTATGCTTAAATGTATTGGGAAGGATGTTCCACTTTGAATATTTTATATTTTCTTCTAAATATCCAAATTACTTTTTAATGGATTTCATCTGCTTTTATGCTATGGAATTGGCCACGCGCATTGCATGAAATTAAATTTGACTCAGTTTGAAGATATGAGGAGGGGGGAACAGTGCAGAAATGAAGACAGTATTGTGAAAATCTAGTATGCAGGCAGTATGATGCTTTCAAAGAAAAACTACAACCCTGTTTTGTATTTTCTAGAGAGCCCTTAAGCTTTCATATCAAAGCAGTAAAGGGGAAAAAAGCCAAATGATGCTGCTAAGTGGAAGTTATTCAACTAGTTTAAGAATATTATTCATCTAAGTATCTAGTGTCAGCTGTGTGGCATAGAAATTAATTTTCTGGAAGAACAGTGGTTCCAACAGGCAGGTTTGCCAGGTTCCTGCTGGTAGCAGGGCACCTCCCTGCTGCCAGTGGATGCTTCCTGCCACTGCTCAGCTGGGCGGCAGGAGAAAAATAAGTGGGAAAATAAAAACAATAGGGAGCATGCTGGTGCACTGAGGTCACTCCCTATGTGCCCAGAAGTGAGGTCAGCTCATTGCCGGGGATGCTGCAGCATTTGGGAAAAACTAGTTTTGCCCAAATGCTACAGCATCCCTGACGTCACTTCTAGGCACATGGGGAGGGACATTGAAGTATTGCCAGTGATTTATCACATCACCTGTAAGGCCTCCTACCTGGTTAGTCTCTCATCAGTTGCCAGCCTTGTGCTGGCAACCCTAGCAACAAGTGTGCTTCAGTAACTTGAAAATTAGACAAGACACTTATACTAAATATTAGAGGAAGTCTTTCTAGAATATTTTTCAATTCTATGCTCAAGCCTGTAATGAAAGTATGAATTCTTCATCTGCTCCCATCCTTCATCCACTTGAGGCCTTTACATAACTGTGTGACAGTCTTGTTCTTGGTAGGTTTTCAGCCCTTTGCCTTCAGTTTCTGAGCACCAAATTCATATGACAAAACAGGCCCTGGGAAGGGAATTTCATTCTTCATATGCACAAGAAAGGAACCACGTAGATTTGCAAAGAAAGACAATCCTGATGGCAAAGGCTGTGATGAATTAAAGCTTCCACTTCTCACTGGACAATAGAATCTATTTATCCTGCTATACTTTAGTAGGTAGGAATTTTGTACTCTGTTAATGATTCAAGTTATAGTAATGAATAAAGCAAATAATACTAAGTTCAAGAGAGACCATTATTTTGTTATATTTTGTAGAATGAGTGAAAACAATATTGTCAGTATTTCCCATCTTATTGAAACTGGCATCACGTATGGATAAGCACATTACACATCCAGTGACATTAGAAGGAAACTTGAAACAGAAGAGATCTACTGAGGATTAATAGGAGTATTCATCAGTCACGGGTTCTGTATGATGCAAGGATTTGCAGGGTAACAGGTTAAGCATGCACCCAGAAGAGTAGGGTTGTCACTGCCAGCCCCCTAGGGGGAGTGAGGAATTCCCTGTCCCCAGCTCCCATTTCCCACCATCGCTCTGAGAAGCAGTGGGAGAAAAATTAGTTTAAAATGCCAGTTAGGCTATGGCATGACATCACTTCTTGGGAGAACTCAGAAGTGATGTCATGCTTCCCAAGGACTTGCCAGATTCAGCGATTTCTAGAGAAGACTGACTTGTTTCCAGATTCTCCGTAGAAGTGATATCAATGCTCTGTAAGAATTGCTTTGGTCTTACCATAGAATTTACAGTGATTCCTACACAGACATGACATCACTTCTGAGGTTTTCCAGGAAGGGACATTGTTTCATCATTGACAGCTGCCCCCCCTCCCCAATGTCCCTGCCTCCCTAGTATCCTGCTGCTTGCCAGGTCTGGCAAGCTTGCACAGGATTTGTTTTAATATTGCCTTATGCAACTGCAGCTCAAGCTACATAACACTAGCAAGTGCTATCTCTGATTCTCCTGTTTATCTTATTTTAAAGCCTTGTGCCCAGGCAAACAACTAGTCTTTTCTCTGTGAATTCCTATAGTTCTTGTGGGACTGTAGGGAACATCATGTTTGTGAGCTCTTAGGCTAGGACTTGGGAAATACAGAAGTGTAGGATTGGTAGGGATGTATCACACCATCTCCTGTGCTAATTTCTGGTTCTCAGTGGTGGTAAACCTGCGTCTGGAATTCATCATTTCAAACAGCAGCTGGTAGTTCATATACTTGAATGCTATTTAGAAAAAACCCTGTTGAAATCATTCATGGAGAATTTTTCTCTCTCTTTGGAAGATATGTTAAGCCTTCTTTTCAGTCTCCCAGGAAAAAATCAGGAATCTGAGCCTTTCCAATCCCCGCAGTAAAATTGAGCCTGAAACCTGTGCAAGGGGCAGATACAAAGTTCAAGATTGGACTTGCTGGAGTTGTCTGTGGCAATGGCCACTGCTGACAGTATGTGAGCCCTTGCACTCTCCCGATAAAGATATGCCAGCTGTATCAAAGTGGGGATCACAGAATGTATAAGTGTGTAAGTTTATGCTCTGGAAGTGTTTAGCTAAGGGGGCATTGTATTTATATCACCAAGTTTTAAAACCTTGCCAGGGTGTTTACATGACTACAAACTTGCATGCTATTCTAAGGAGCTCTCTCATCCCAATAAAGAACGTGTTGGTAAGGGAATCAAAAGAGAGAGAAGATCATCTCTGATTTCTTCTAGAGCAATGACTCTCTGATCACTGAGGTAGTGTCAGCAAGTATCATACCCTGTCCATCCAGAGTTAATAGGGATGGGCGGAAGTGGAATAATGGGATTGCCCCAGGGAGGGACCTCCAGCCAGCCCCTACTCCAACCACCTTCAACTATAACTGTATATTGAGCTCTAAATGTCAGGGAGAAGAGTTTGTACCTGGCATACTAATTTTCTAAATGGAGGGAAATTTGTGTATAGAGAAACACTTAGTAATATGAACCTCAGTCTGAAGAATGAAATCATATATCCTGTCATACGTTTTACCAAATCAGAACTAGACCAATAGGTAGAAATCTGTGGAGGAATCAGAGCCGGTGCCAGGGTTTCTGGCACCTGAGGTGAGATACCTACTTGTGCCCCCCCCCCCGCTAACCAATTTTTAAAAACAGAAAAAATGTAGGAAAAATGAAAAGCACAAAACTTGAAACTTTTTACATTTTTAATTTAATTTTTATTTCTTAATTTAAATTTAAATTTTTAATTTTTAAAATAAGTGTGAGAATAAATAACAAGTCTTCGTTTTTCTTACTGTAAGCCAAAAATCTCTTGGCAGTTGGAGGGCTTCTCTTACAGGGCCCGCTTGATCACCTTTGTCAGAGATCCCTTTTGGGAACTACCCTCTATGCTCATCCTTCTCCCCTCCACCCTTGGGTTTGAAGTGAGCAGCACCTGACAGCTAAGCATGTGGTGTATAAATATTGAAATAAACTATTGGGGGAGAGGGGGAAGGAGGGGTAATATATGGAAACTAGGGGATGCGAGAAGGAAGGTGATAAAGAACGGGCACAGTGTGGGGCGCTGGTCTGCTGGAATGAAGGGAGGAGCAGCATTGAGATAAGAGAAAGGGGGAGGGAGAACGAAAGGGAGAAGAGGGAAGGAAAGTAATAGAATTTAAAACAACAACTTTAAACCCAACAACAGTGATTTGCTCCTACCTGTCGCAAAGGGACTGAAAGGGAATTATGTGTGTCTCACCTCACTTCCTCCTTCCTCTGCAGCGGTGCACACACCAACCAGCCACTCTTTCCACCAAAAGCAGCACCCTCCCCCCCCAAAAAGCCTGAGGAAAGGTGAGAAGTAGAATTGATGCCAGTCAGGGAGGGGGAAAGGGATGTACTAAAAGGAATGACAGGATTGCCCATTGGAAATAATGGGAGAGGCTTGAAGGCCCATTGGAGAAAATGGGAGCCAAGAATGCCAATTTACTTGCATGGGCTCCGTTGAAATGTATTACAACACAAAAAAAGAGCAAGAGTCCAGTAGTGAAGAAGTGAGCTATGGCTCATGAAAGTTCATACCCTACCACAAATTTTGTTAGTGTTATAGGTGCTACTGGACTCTTGCTTTTTTTTCTACTGCTACGGATAAACATGGCTACCCATCTTGCTCTACCAACACAGGCCCCAGAGTGCAATGACACTCCCTGGGAGAAGAATTAGTGGTCTGGGACTGGAATGGCAGTGGGTGTGGAATGACAGGGGGTGTCATTCTAGTCCCAGAGCCCTGACTCTATTCCCAGAAATAGTTTTTCTACTCTTCGACCTGTCATTCCAGTCCCTGAGCACAGGTTCTGTTCCTAGAGGCTGTCATTGCATTCTGGGGCTGTCATTCCAGTCCAAGAACACTTCTGCTACTCCCAGGGGCTGTCATTCCATTGTGGTGCCTGTAATTCCACTCCAAGAATCCTTCTACTACTACCAGGGGCTGCCATTCCACTGTGCTACCTGTCATTCCTTCCCAGAGCACAGATTCTGCTTCGAGGGGCTGTCATTGCACTCTGGGGGCTGTCCTTCTAGTCCCAGAGCACGGAGCCTATTCCACGGACTGTCATTCCACTCTGAAACCTGTCCTTCTGGTCCCGGAGCACAAACTTTATAGCTAGGGACAGTCATTGCACTCTGGGAGCTGTCATTCCACTCCCAGAATATTCTATCTGGTCCCAAAGACCTTTATGGAAAATCCATTCCACATTTTCTTTGCAACTTTTTTTGTGTTGTGATGCATTTCAATGGAGCCCAGGCAAGTAAATTGGCATCCCTGGCTTCCATTATCTCCAATGGGCCTTCAAGCCTCTCCTATTATTTCCAATGGGCAATCCTCCTGGCATTCCTTTTAGTACATGGCAGGTGGGGGGCAAAAAAGAAAGGAGGGAGCAAGGGGGAGTAAGGTCAGATGGGAGCTCACTGCTCCCCAGCCAGCTAGAGTCTTTCTTCCTTGCTCCACATGGAAGCTTCGCCCAAGGCTTAAATTGAGAGAGAGAGAGAGGAGGAGGAGGTGGAAAATGGCAGAGAGAGAAATGTCCCCACTGATTCTCTAGGTCCTTCCCACTTTCTCCTTTCCCTTCCCCTTTGCTTTCTTATGTCATTATTCCGTCTCATCCTCCCCACCAGTCCCCCAAAAGAAACGTATCACTTTTCCTCCACTCCTTTCCAGTGTGTGACGTGACCGGCAGAAGATAGGCGGGAATGCTTGGCGTGCGTGCGTCCTCCCAGCCCTCCCACTCAGTTGCTCCGCAGTGTGCGCCCCCGCCCCTGGCGCCCCCTCCGGTGCCTCTGCGCTTGAGGCAATTGCCTGACTTGCCTCCATTGACGTGCCGCCCCTGGGAGGTATGCCAGTTTGATGCACTGATCCATCTTGCCTGAAAGTCCTTATCATGCAACCACTTAGGATTGAATTTCCTGATAGGAGCTTTGGCGAGTGGTGTGCCTCATTATCTGAAGAGGACGTTAAAGGTTTTGCCTTAAGATCAGACCAGCTCTTGGCTGTGCTTTAAATTGATAAGAGCTGTCAAACCTACAAAAGGGAATAGTTTTCACTATCAGGCTGCAAGGGAAATTCTCTCTTTATAAACTCAAGATTATTATCTGCTATGGCATTTGATCCCTATTCTTCTCAGGCCTGCCTTTTCCCTTGGTCTGCCAATTTAGATTACAATTCTCTTGAAATAAATCTACAACAGAGCTTTCGTGTGCTTTCGAACTGGCCTCAGGACAACTCTTTGCAAAATAACTTTCTGCTCTTTTGGGTTCCTTGACTACAGTTTGGCAAGCCTGGAAGTATTCAAGTAGACAAACTGCTTGAAGTTAATTTTTTGTGCTAGGTAGCTATAAAATGTTGATTGTATTTTAGAACTGACGAATGCTAGATGTATGGAAAAAATGTGAATAATATATGTAAGAATGAAACTAAAACTTAGAATGAGCATTAAAAGCAGAGCAAAATTATTTAAATGCGACTACAAATGGTCACAGCTAAAAATGCTTTATGTTTTGATATGCTCAGAGATTTTTGTGTAGTTCTAGTTTTGGGAACAGTTACTTTGAGTATTTTATTTACAGGCAGTGGTGCACAATGTACCAATGCTGTTCAATTAAATACTAGTATTTCCTAAGCTAGACACACTGCAGAAACAAAATCCTAAAAGGGGAAAAAGCAGTATAATACTACTGTGTTCAGTAAAAGAAAGGGGGGGCAGGATAATTAAGCACTCATGAACAGCTTTACTTAATATAAATATTGTTAATGGTTAATATAAATATTGTTAATGCAGAAAATAACCCAGATGGATTCTACAGTAACAAGGCTTATTTTCTGTAGCCTTTGGAAAGATTGTGGTGCTGTGTGAGTATAGAGCAGCAGCCAAAGCCTCAATTTTCCCATGCTCAGAAGAGCTGGATTTTCTCTTGCACAACCCCTTTCTCTGCCTTAAGCAACTTTGACTGTTTGCAGTTGTCATACCTGACCTATTTTCCAGTAATTTCCCCAAAGGTAACAAATATCCTCCACAAACTTCTTAGCCTATGAAAAATGACTGCACAGAATAGACCTCTGTTTTCAGGACA
Organism: Eublepharis macularius; assembly: GCF_028583425.1. NCBI lineage: Eukaryota > Metazoa > Chordata > Lepidosauria > Squamata > Eublepharidae > Eublepharis > Eublepharis macularius. The sequence continues at coordinate 64,484,578 of NC_072798.1, forward strand.
CACACACACTCACCAAAAGTACCAGCCGTGTTTACTCAAGGATGATTTGAACATCAGTTTTCCAAAGAAACAGCATTATCTATCTCAAAAAACTGCACTTAGAAATATTCATGTTAAATACCACAAAATTGTTACAATTATAGGAGCACATAAAAAATGGTAGGTTAAGTGTTTTCATATTTCTGTTTGAAACAGGATTGAATAGTTTTATGATTATATGAAGAAAAATGGGTAGTTTTAAAATGGTTGACTTGGCCAGAGGTTTATCTGAGAGATCTGAATGCAGTGATTAGCATAAAATATCACATTGCTACCCAAAAATCTACCACACGAGCCCTGCTTTCCATGCCCGCCTCCTCCCTCCAGAGGTGAGATAGGCGGATAGGACTTTTTCAGTAGTGGCACCTTGTCTGTGGAATGCCTTGCCCCTTGAGGCTTGCCTGGCACCTTCCATATTAGAATTGTCCATGACCACACATGTCCCCTCTGTTCTGAGGGCGCGGGGGAGCAGAAGAAGAGCAAGTTCCTGCTGCCACTCACACCCTCCCCATCTTAAAGTTGGGCAGCAGGCTTCTGGCAGTGGCAGCAGCTCCTGCCCACCTCATACAGGATGAGGGCAATCCTTTACTTGGTGCTAGTGGGAGGGGCAGCAGTAGAGTGTCAGTGGTCCTGGGGTCTCATCTTGGAGTTTTTTTCTAGAGCCCAGAATCATTTAGACCATGCCTGGGAGTCTGCTCCCTCACCACTGTGCTGCCACAGTTCAAAGAGGTTGAGAAAGTCTCTGCAGCTGTTGAAACCAGGGTAGCAATGGCACAAGAAGAAGCCCACACGTCCCTCCCAACTTGTGCTGTAGCCCATTGAAGCCAGGTGACAGGAAAATGAGTGGGGAGTGAATAGAACCTCTTCATGTGCAACTGCAAGGACGGATTACAAAGAGCTCTACAGCCTCCATTGGATCTGGTCTGTTAGCTGCACAAGCCACACTTGCTGCATCCTCCCATATGGCAGCTCCTTCCCATGTGCTACCCAAACAACTGTCTGGGTCACAGGGGTGCTGAACCAGCCCTGGATTCATGTGGTCCAGTGGAAAATCCTGTCTTCAATGATCCTGCAGTTCAGATACCCTTAAGTTATCAAGCAGCAGTTAGCAATGTGTACAGTTCAGAAACAGGCATTTATAATAACTCCCCTTCTGAAAGCAAGACGGTTGTTGGGAGAGGATCTTTTCTCTGAGTGCAAAACTGTTCCTGCTGGATGGTAGCCCTGTCGTCAGTGGAATGAAGTTGTTGGCTATAATCCATTACAAAGTAGCGCAGAAAGGAGCAAATAACTAGACAAGGCCATGAAGAAACATGGAAGTTCTTCTTTTTTAATCAAAGTAAAAACAGGGATACAAAAAGAGAGAAAGGGGGAGGGAAAATTAATAAGGTCAAAATTTTTTTTGCGACTTATTGCTACAAGAGTTCTTAGAATACAGAGTGCACAAAAACTTTTCTTTTTCAATATTTATCCACATAGCAATAAAAATTGCAACTGTTAAGTCCCATTACTATATACTACGCATACTTAGCACCTCCCACCTCCTTCCCCATACTTAGTAATAAAAAATTAATAATCAAAAAGGAAAAACTCCTCATTCCATTATTACTACACTATTTCATCTTATCTCTTTATGTAACTGATTAATATAGCAATCCTCTCTACTTATCCCTAACTTTATCAATGTTTCCATATCTACAAACTATTTTAGCAATTATATATTTCATTATATATTCATACATTTTCTCCCTTGTCAGACTGTAACCTCTAAGCTATATACAGTAAAATCAGTATGTGATCTTATGCCAATTTATAAAACTGCATGGAAGTTCTTAACGTGCTCTGTTTGAGAGCCAGGGAAAAGTAAATGACCTCAGTAATTGATAAATATATGATTAATTAACTCTGAGATGGTGCTGAACTAGCAAATAATCTACATGGTAGCTATAGTTATGGTACCTATGCTTAAGGAAGCAGTTGAAAATGACTTGGGTATACAGTGCTGTTGCTTTATTTTTATGGTATGTTGGTAGTATCTATTAAAGCTATATAAAGAAATGGTCAATGAAATCTAATGCAGTCTGAGTTCATCAAGGGCAGAAATATCAGCCTAATGTAATGTAATTCTTTGAGAACATGACCAATTGCCTCAACAAAGGAAGTGTGGTCAATCCTAGTCAATTTAATTCCAGCGAACCATTTGATATTGATATTGTGCAGTGTAAGCAACTGTGATGATTGTATTGGAAGCTAGGGGTTTTAATACAGGACCTGTAATTTTGCTTTTTCACACTGCCCTGAATAAATTGATGAGTACAGCTTTAATTCTGTATTTTCGTTGTAACCGGTTGGGGTCAAAAAGAAACTTGCCTGCCCTTTTAAAAAAAATTCTGTTTGTATTACTAGATTTCTTTGCTTTTGATCATAGGCAGTTATTTTCTGCCAAAGGAATGCTAGGATATTTGTTCTGTAAAGGAATTATACTATTTCTATTCTATTTCGATTACATTGGTTAATTTGCTAAAGTGTTTGCTTCTTTTTGTCATATTACTTCCATAAATGTGTTCATACTTCTGGAGATGCAAAAAGAAAGCATTTTCGGGATCTAGACAGATTAAGAAAATGATTTTTTATTCAGAGGATGACCTTGGCCATGAAATCAAAATCAAACTTGTTTTAAGCTTAGTCGTTACTATGAGCAAGTGTGGTAAAATGGGTGAAGGTGGCAGGGCATGGAACAGTGAGCTCACTCTAAATGTCATTCTCAATGCGTATATATTCTTCCCGTTCTTCAAGTAATATAATGCATACAAATGTACTAACATTTTGAAGTAGGTATCATAAAAGACTTTAAATTTCAGGCCCTCAGGGTATTCACTTGTCTTAAAGAATTTACACTAGGATATGAAGCTAAGATTGGTTTTGAGTTATTTTTGCTGAGAGTCTGTCCCCAGTGGCAACTTCTGAAGTCCCCAGTGGCAACCAAGAGAGAAACCACTATCCCAGTCTTGTAGGTGGAAACACTCAAGTTCTTTGTTAGCTGCGCCGAAGGGAAGCAGAAGCCTTATACTCTTCTAAGGCTGCTGACTTAACTCTACTTAGGATTGCACCATATACCTTACATTCTATTGTGGCTTAAGCTTTCATAGACAAGAACCTTTCACTGTGTGATACCATCCCCCCCCCACTCTTTTTCTACTTATGTATGCACATGTGCACGCAATTGCGCGTGTGGGCACACACGCACACAGGCAATAATGTGATCAGCTGGGCTGTGGGTTACGAAAGTTTCTAATGCAACATGTTTGTAAGTCTTTAAAGTACCTCAAAAACAATATCTTCCTTTGGTTTTGCTGAAGCAGTCAATAGAGCTCTGAAATTGGCATCAAAGAACATCTTAGAGTGTGAGACACAAATCTTCCCCCAGTTCCAAGTGGATGTTTCAGCATCCCCTGATTGGTCAGGTATATTAAGAAATAAAGCACTTATTGCATCATAGTACTTATATGTAGAAACTAATTGAAATAAAATTATTGTGAAATAAGGGTATCTGAGTAGGATTTGTCACTGTGTTGTTTGCTAGCCACCTTAAGCAGGTCTGGAGAGACAGTATAAATTTTCTGAATTTTCTAAATAAACAAACAAAAAGTTTAATCATGATAAAATTTGACTTTTCAATACACAATGGAGTTTCAGTAAACTTGGAAAATACTCTTGATTAGCTAGTATTTGACTATAAAGCATTGTCAAATAATCCCAAAAGTCAAGAATGCAACTATGTTACCAGAGAGAAGCAAGAATGAATACCTGTCTGCAGCAGGGCTTTTTTTCAGCGGGAATGTGGTGGAATGGAGTCCCAGCACCTCTTGAAAATGGTCACATGGCTGGTGGCCCCTCCCTCTGATCTCCAGTTGGGAGATCAGGGGGCGGGGCCACTGGCCATGTGACCATTTTCACCTAGGGTGATTTAAACTTTAACCCCCCCCTTTGTTCCAGCTGACCCAAAGTGACGTCATTGTGCGGTCTTGAGTTCCACCACTGAGTTCTACCACCTCTTTTCCCAGGAAAAAAAGCCCTGGTCTGCAGCATATGCACCTTCTAACTCTGGCATGGTATCCGAAGTCTGTGTGTATGCAGGCACAGTTTTAGGGTGAATTTTGGGGGGAAATGTGTGTGTGAGGATATAAGTTAAAAAATAAACAAATAGCATGTTTGTACACTGTCAAGACTGCAAGTTTCTATAGAGCATCTTCTCAAAGAAACAGAATTTGGTCCTCATTGCTAAAACCAAACGATCTCTGCTTTTGCAATTAACCAAATATGAACATTTGGCAAAAATTTATCTCTATCAGTATTGAGTGTATTAATTTCTACTATGCATATTTTATATACCTCAATAGTGTTTACTGTATTTACTCAAAAGGAAGATGACTCCGAATGTAAGCCGACTGCCCTAAAAATGTTACACATACACACAGTCACTATTGGACGTAACTGTAACTTTTATGTGAATGTGAGATTACCTCTTTTTTTAATGATGAAATGTCTGTGGGGCGGGGGGGGACTTGCATTTGAGAATTATAGTATCACAAAGGAGCAGCAGCTGTATTAAAGCTGTCAAGAAGGCTGTAACATTCAGTATACTCTGGGATTGAGCTGACCAAAATGAAACATGCTGGAACCTGCTGGATGAGATGAGAATCAAGCCCACTTAGCAGCTGGCTATGTGTGTGATTAAGCGGGTTCTGGTGAAGATTTCATTTTGTTTTGTGACACATCGCTCAGCACAATGCAAATATATTATTGTTTTTGTGTATCACTCAGTCCAATGCAAATATATTATTGCAGCTTTAGCAGTTCTACCAATTGCCATTTATAACTGATTGTTCAGCTCTGGAAAAGGATGTTATGTAACACAGGCAAGTTTTGAAATGTTTTTCATCAGCAATCTGCTAAAAAGGAGGGTAAGGTTATCAAGATTTGTATGATTCTGGTGAGATGCACTCTTGGAGCAAATACATATTGTATGAATCATTTAACCTTTTAAAGGTCACATTGTATGAACTGCTCTCACACAGTTCATTTCATAACAAGCATGGCAATTATTTAACAACTGGCATTACAGTACTGCCTTCCTGAATACACCCAGAAGATAGTTCAGATTCTTCCTTGTCACAGAAAAACGGCTTCTTTTCTGTCTTGACCCTATATAATGAGGTGAAAGGTGTTCTTAGCTTCTATCATTCCGCCAGTCTACACTTCCCTGCCTTCCTAAGCGTTAGAGAAAACTGTTTTATCCTGTCCCCTGCAAGGAGAGGTAATGTCTTCACTGCTGTTCTCTAGCTATTTTATAGCTAGTTGACTTCCAGGGAGTACGAGCAAAATACTTGGTCCTCAGCAAGCTGGCAGAAACAACATCAAAGTACAGAACAGAATTGCAGGCACACACTTCTACTCATATACAAGTAAGAAAACTCTCTTCAAGCCAGTATGATGGCAACACATGGAAATTCTGCACACAGAAACATTCTTCATGACGATCCCTTGTCAGAAATATTTCTTCTGGTTGGAAAAGCCTCCTGTCATTTATCTGCTGAGCTATTCTCTACCTTCATAGACTTTGTTGCTGCTATCTCAGTGAAAAGAGCACTGACATTTCTGGTTATTTCCAGAGATTAAAGATGGTTTTAATGTTTAATGATCAGGTACTGAATATTAAACACTAATAACAGAGCCAGTTGTGGGGAAAAATACAACAGGCTCTAGAAAGGGGAGGGCAGGCAAGTGGGCATTGCCTCCTCTTCCGTGACTGATCCCGGCTGGGTGAAGACGAGGGGGGGGGGGGGTGGACATTGCCTCCTGCTCAGTGCCTGATTCTGGCAGGTTAAGGGGGTGGGCACTGCCACCTGCTCTGCTCCTGATCCCAGCTGGGTGAAGGTGGTGGGAATTGCCACCTGCTCTGCTCCTGGTCCCAGCTGGGTGAAGTGCGGGCTGGCATTGCTACCTGCTTTGCTCCTGATCTCACCTGGGTGAAGGTGGAGGGTGGGCATTGCTACCTGCTTTGCTCCTGATCCCAGCTGGGTGAAGGGGTGGTGGGAATTGCCACCTGTTCCACTCCTAATCCCAGCTGGGTGAAGGCGGGGGCTGGGCATTGCCACCTGCTCTGCTTCTGAGCCCAACTGGGTGCAGGAAAGGAGGCGGGCATTGCCACCTGCTCTAGGCCTCATTCCCTGGGCTTCCTGCCACAGCGCACTCTCTGGAGGGATGGGCTGCCTCATCTGGGCTTCCCTCCACAGCAGCACCCTCTGGAGGCACAGCAGGGTAAGAAGTCAGGAACACTGTTAGCCTTTTATATAGTATAATGATAAAAAGAGGGGATTTGGTTTGGATTTTCATTAACTATTTCATCACTTATTTCTCAAGTGCACATGCTCTTAAGTGTGCCTTCATAGTTCTCAAACGTTCTCTCATTGTACCATTCACCAGATCCAGATCTGCTTAGTTCCAACAAGGTTGTTGCTTCATGTGCATTTATTAGGGGTGCACAACAGGGGCCATATGAAGCCCACCAGTACATATATTTTGGCCTGCAGCCTCCTGGCTGCCAATACTGGTGGTCTTAGTGGTCCAGCAGGTGTTTCTCCATGCTCCAGACTGGCTGCAATTCTGCATGGGGCCAGTTCAGTGGTGTCATGGCAGCTGGGTGCTGATGAAACGGCAGTGTAAAAGAGGTGTAGCAAGTTTCAGGCCAGATGGTAAGAGGCACAGATGTCTGATATTTTGGTCAGTCAGTCAAGTCCTATTATTCTCAAGCTTTCACAAGCACTCTAGTTCTCATGAGAACCCAGGAGCTCCCATGGAGCATGAGTGGCTTGCCTCTTTAACTGCAGAAGCCCAGGAAGCTGCCAGCATTTCACCTCTTGCTATAAGGCTTTAGGTGAGAATTGAGAGGTGGCAGTGGCAATGATGGCAAGAGGTGGGAGAAAGGAAGGACAGAGAGGTCCCCAACAACTGGGAAGTGCTTTTTTTCAGGTTCTGATTCTTGCTGGGATGCACTCAGTGATTACTTTCTTGCTAATGATAAACCAGTTGTGCTTAAGTGTTGTGAAATTCCCAACATCCCAAATTCTGAGACTCAAAGGGAGAGACTGATGACAGCATACAGTTTTCATAGTAAGACTGTTTTTGGGCCAGTGAGGATTGATTGTAGAGCTGGTAACTGTTTTGACTTTTCCACCTCTGATTTAGACTGTGCCCTCGGTACAGTTGCCTTTCTCATATGAATTACAGTAAAATCTTTTCAGTGCAGCTGCATCTAGTCTGGGATGTTGCCCAAATCTGTTGTCTAGTCCAGATGTCGCCCAAATATATTGCTATTTGCCGGTCAAAATCTGACTCAGAGAGTGAATCCAAGGAAAGATTATTTAATTACTTTATTTGTACCCTGCCTTTTTCCTCAATAAAGACCTGAAATGGCTTGCATCATTTCCCTCTTCTTTTATCCTCACAACAGCCATGTGAAATAAGTTAGACCGAGAAAGAGTGACTGGCCCAAGCTCACCCAGCAATCTTCCATGGCAGAGTAGAGATTCAAACCTGGGTCTCCCAGATCCTAGTCTGACACTCTAACCACTATATCACCCCAGGAGAGGGTACTCAGGAGGACCAATGGGAAGAAGGCAGACAGGCTGATAGCAGCATGCATACTGAGAGTAAATATGCAAACTAGTTGACAGGCATATGTGTGAGCATGTTGAGGGGGAACTACATTGTCAGCCTATGCCAAAATCAGAAAAGCCTGGCCAAGAAGTATTTATAGATAGTCCAGGTCAACAATGGCCAACAAACTACCAGAGGTGAAGAAGATGAAATTATATTGTTTTGAAAGAGACTCTTGCTCTTCAGTTTTCAGCTTTTATTCTATTGGATTGAACAACAACCCTAGGATAAACAAAATGAAGTAGAAATTTGGGTCACAGGAAACTTCCATGCAATGAGAGCCACTGCGCTGTAGTGGTTAGTATTGGATGGATCTTGGACACCCAGTTTTAAATCCCGCTTTGGTCATGAAAGCTTGCTGGGTGACCTTGGACCAGTCACAAACTCCAATCCTAACCTACCTCACAAGGTTTTGTGAGGATAAAATAAAGAAAAGGAGAACAACGTAAGCTGCTTTGGGTCCCCAATGGGGAAAAGGGCAGGGTATAAATGAAGTAAGCTAAATAAATAAATAAATGAAATAAACTACTTATTCTAAAACAGACAGTAATATGAACAGCCGTAGTAGTTTATTTCATTACTTTGAATGCTTTGAGTTACTGGTCATTGAATATAAATTCATAATGGAAAAATAATGATGATAGATCATTATTTTTCTTACTATGGTGCTTCTTACAAGGAATGCATATAGAAAACTGCTTCTGTTTCTGGAATAGCACTTGGCTTTGGTAATTTAATTTAAGAGTGCAAAAAAAGGGTTTTCTGTTCTGTCTCCTGTGATCATCTGCCTCTTCATCTTAGCATAATGACTAGTTTGACGAAGCCCCTATTCACAGAGAGTGCTGTAGGAAACAACCAGCACGTTTCTTGTTTAGGCAATGTGAATGCTTGCTACGCTGCTTTATAATTTATGTCACTTGAAACAAAAAAGGAGACTTCTAGCAAGTTTTAGAGGGAAGAAGTAAAACAAGCCCTTTGATTGTGTGAGAATACAGTGCACACTTAGCAGATGGCAGTGTCATTTGTGATTTGCATATAATTATTATAAAATTTTCAGTAATGCTTTACATTCTTGGCTCTTGATGAGGTGCTTCATTTGTACACATCACCATTATCTCTTGTGACATGTGCTTTAGTGATACTGGTCTGTCCTTTATTCCTGCAGAAATAATAGTGGGGTTGTCCTCATTGGTTTTATTGTGCTGTCATGTATTCATATTTTCAGAGCAGTTTATCATGCAGTGAAGGGGCTGTGGCTCAGTGGAAGAGCATCTGCTTGGCATACAAAAGGTTCCAAACCCCTGGCATCTTTAATTGAAAGGACCAGGTAGTAGATAATGTAAAAGACCTCTGCCTGAGACTCTGGGAAGCCACTGCCAGTCTGAGTAGATAATACTGACCTTGATGGACCAAGGGCCTGATTCAGTATCAGGCAGATCTATGTCATATGCATTCCAAATCTATATATATATAAAGACAAGTGTCCTGACTGACTCATCAACACCCAGCCCACACCTCTGGACCTAGAAATGTGAAATTTGGGGGAGAACATTCCTTTTGTGATGTAGAGGCTCACTAAGAAGGGATTTTAAGAAATTCGCCCCCTAAGGGGGTAAAAAGGGGTAAAATGTGTTTTCCCCTTGGGCAAAGAAATATGCACATCATACTCCTGTGGTGCACCAAGCAGCGGTGGCCAAGTACCAGCAAGATCACCCCAAGGTGCACAGAGAAGCAGAGTCTCTCTATGAACAAAGCAGAGTTCAGGGACAGATGTATCACTTGGTCGGAAGTCTGCTGCCCACACCTCCACAGGAAGCTCAGTTCCTGCAAATCTATTTAGTAGGTGAGGACAAAAAGGAATCGCGCTTGAGGTGCAGCAACTTTACAGACGTCAAACAGGAATTGGTCAAACAGCTACAGAGGATGCTACCTGCTGTCAACAGCTACATAAAGGACCTGAAGACCACCCTGGACATCGTACCTCCAACCTGTAAGAAATTCAAAGTCATCATCTATGCAGATAAAAAACACGCTGACCCTCATGTAGGTCATTTCAATGTACTAGCAGCACATGAGGTGGCTCTGGTGATTGTTGGTCAGCAATTTGAGCAGTGAGACATCGTGCTGCACAGCCGCAGCAACACACTGCGGCACATCAATGAGATCCACTGGCCGTACGATGTCCTGCAGTACCCATTCCTTTTCTGCCGTGGTGAGGCTGAGCACTCCACTGCCCTGCCTCAGCGCAACCCCAACACCATGTCGCCCCTCAAGAAGAGAGTCTCCGCAGCAAAATTCTACTCCTACCGCATCATGGTCAGGCAAGGGGAGATCAACTATCTGGTGTACTTATGCTCCCTCTTCAGTCAATTTTTTATTGATATGTATGCCAAAATAGAGAGTGAAAGGTTGAACTACATTAGGAACAACTGGGTACTATGCTATTATACTACAAAACCAACTAAAAAAAACACACCAACTAAAAAATGATACATACTCGTAAGTATTATAACTGAATTTAATGTAGTTAAATACCATAGCGAAGCACGGGCATCAAGCTAGTATATATATATATATATATATATATATATATATATATATATATATATATATATATATATATATATATATATATATATAAAGACAAGTGTCCTGACTGACTCATCAATGCCCAGCCCAAACCCCTGGACCTAAAAACATGAAATTTGGGGAGAACATTCCTTTCATGATGTAAACAACCACTAAGAAGGGATTTTAAGAAATTTGCCCCCTAAGGGGTAAAAAGGGGTAAACTGTTTTCCCAAAGGGATAAGCTTCCCTGTGTGGCTGGCAGGCTGCTGCCTGCTTGCACCCCCCCCCTCTCTGATTGGTCAGCTGTGGAACTCTATATTCTGAGGTAATAATCAGGTAAAGGAAACTGCAGACAGTTGAAGAAAGATGGTGCAAGACTCCTGAATAGGGATAACACACTTTGCTTTATTCAAACACCTTTGTGAAGCTTGGGTATGATGCTATTATACTACAAAACCAACTTAAAAAAAACACAAACCAAAAAATGTTACATGCTCATAAATATTATAACTGGATTTAAAGTAGTTAAACACTGTAGCGAAGCATGAGTATCAAGCTAGTAAATAATATTTAACAATCATACAGTGGACCTACTTCTCTTTTCCCTCTTCATAAACTGTGGCTGTGATGCATTTTGAGCGAAGCAAATAGTAGGTTTATATTGCATAAAATGTCTTGAGTAACTTAGTACAAAGCAGAGTGTTAGTTTCAAGATTCCTGAGTAGTTTGGGGTTTTGCCCTATCAACAGAGATTTTTGATTTAGCTTTGTAGTAACTCTGCATAGCATGTCTTTCAAACAACTGAAAAGGATGGCTGCATTAACTCAGCTATGAATTTTATTAAGTGGACAGTATTCTGCTCTAGGGATGGGCACAAACTGAAATACGAACCAAAGTTCGTGACGAACCAGGCCAGTTCATGGTTCGCGAACCAGTGTTTCATCAGAGCCCATTTTTGACTAACTGTCATGAACTTTAGGCTGGTTCATTTGGTTCGTTTTTTAGTTCGTCACTGCAGACAGCCTGGCAACGATCAGTTTCCTAGGCAACGGGATGGACTTCCTGCAGACCTTCTGCTGACCCGGAAGTGACGATTTGCTGACATTGATGTGACATTTTCACGAACCAAACAAACTGGTTCACAAAACGGGGAGTTCGTGAAAGTTTGTGGTTCATGGTTTGTGAAATGTGACAAACCATGAACCGCACAGTTTGGGTTTTTTCCGGTTTGTGCCCATCTCAATTCTGCTCACAAAGGTTATTAACTGGCAACATTACTTTAACCTTATGTAATGTTGCAATTCCTGATCCTTCAGTGTGGACAAAAAATGTATCCTGAGTCTCTATGGGAACAGATGGAGCTGTAATTCACAGCAATATGGGGGAACACTTTATTACAAACACACAATCCTTACTTTGCCACAAAGAGTAAATTCTGAGAACGAAACAAGGGCTTTTTGTGCAATGCATGATCTGTATTGTCAGGTCTGTTTTAGTGCTACATAATGTTATCTGGGTTTCCATGCTTAACAGTAAGCATGCCTGCAGTATACTAAGTTTCATTATGTCCAAAATGCCATTCTTTCAGGGGCGATTTTTTTCAGGAGGACCTTCAGTGAGACTTATTTCTGGGTATACGTACTTAAGACTGCAGTGTAAATGTAATTCATCTCAGTTAAAATCCACTGAAGTTTTCCCAGTGAATTCAGTGTACATTGCCCCTGTTGTGTGTAATGGCACCCAATTCTAGCTCTTGAAAAAATAAATAATGTAGTTAAATGTTGCTTGACTTTATCCTTATCCTATATCAAGAGGCCTTAGGTGTATCTACTAAAAATTCAATGCAATAATGAATAATTAGCAAAAATAAACAGAATAATAGAAAACATTAAAACATACTAGTGTATCTACAAAAACATATTAATAGTATATTACTAAGAGCATTTGTCTGGAGGACAAAATGGATTTCTCATTAATACATCTCATCTTTTTAAAGCAATCACTTTTTAATTAACTTTCTGTGCTAGATTTGAACTATCTGCCATAATACATTTAAAAAGATGTAGGCAGATATTGATGCACCTGGGTTTTACCATCACAGAGTGGGCAAAACATGGGCTCAGATGATAACTAATAATTTTATAGAGATGTAAATAATAATTTAATAGTAATTGTAAGGTGGGAGGAAAGAGAATACAATGGCCAAATGGTATATACCAGGAATGAGGAATGGAGAAAAAGATAGGAGGAAGAAAATAAACCACAGGCAAAGGACCAAAGACCATATACAAGAAACAGGAATGGAGAGACAGATTAAGACAAGGACATATGCTAGGATTAGGGGGAGAAAAGAGGAGTAAGGAAACAAGTTTAATACAAGGAACTGGAGGGGGGGAGAGTAAATAAGAAAGAATAAGGGTTAACCAGAATTCTCTGTCCTTCCCCAGCATATTTGTCCTGCTGATAAAGAGTGAGTGATAGCCTTTCCTCCTTGTTCATCCAAGTCCAGCTGGGAAATACTCACCCACTTTCCTTGGATCAAGAATGCTCAGTAATCCAAGCATCTTCTTATCTGCATTCCTCTCCTCCAGGTCAGACAGATGGGAGACTCTCCAACAGTGAAGCAGCCATAAGGAGTCTCTCGCCTTGCCTCTTCCACTTGGTGCCATGTAGGGATGCCAGGTCCCTTGGTGGAGGCAGAGGATCCCCCACTCCCAGCCTCTGCCTCCTGCCGCCGCTCACCTGGCCAGCTTGGGCGGGGGGGGGGGGGAGAGGCCCGGGGAATGGGAATGGGGAGCAAAAAACCTTCCAGGCCAACGTGCAGTGGGTGTTACTTCCAGAAGTGATGGTATTGCACCTGTTGGTGGGCATGCTTCTGCACTTTGGGCAGGAAGCACAGGAGCATGCCTGCTAGTGGCTGCAATGACATCACTCCCTGTGTGCCTGTGTGCACCTGTGCCTTCTCCTTTGCTGCCATTTGTTTACTGTAGCTGGCCTGAGTACACCTCAGGCCCACCTAGTACTGGGTCCCTGCTGGGTCTGTCTGGCCTTGACACTCTTACCCAAAGATACTGTTTATGCATCCTCGTACAGCTCCACTATACACTGCAGGGCAATGGAAAGGAAGGGTGCAGAGTGACTGGCACCTTGCCACAAGAAAGATGGGCCATACCCCTTTGTGCTCCATACCTTCCTTGCTTGCTCCTCACCACTGACTCCATGAAAAGAGGCAACCCTTTTTTCTTCTCTTGTTTGCTTGGACCATGGGGAGGGAAGAGCCAGATGTGAAAACTGGGTTTTTTTTAACTAGGAATGAAAAAGGGGAAGAGAAAAAAGGCAGAAAGGGAAATAAAAACCTGCGGTAAGGGGAAGTTGGGTCAGCTGGAATTAGGGTTGCCAGGTCCCCTGGAGCCTAAACCCTGGGGGGATGCACATAGGGAGTACTCACCTTGTGCGTGTATGCAATGTGTGTATATGCTGTGGAGCACTTCCTTGTCATGCCCAGAAAAATGTCATTCCTGGCACGACAACGAAGTGAAAGCCCCCGCACAAGAGTTGATTTGATAAAATTTGATTATTAAATCAGCCCTGTTTGGGGGCCTTCACTTTCTTGTTGTGCCATGAATGACATCATTCCTGGCACGACAAGGAAGTGCTCCAGAGAGCTCAAGAACATGCTGCAGAGCTCCTTGCCCCATTCCCCACGCCTTTTCCTCCTGCCTAGGTGAGAGGTGGCAGGAGCAGAGGCTGGGAGTGGGGGAAACCCCACCCCTACTGGGGGACCTGGCGTCCATTGGTGAAATCTCTGTATGGACTGCATCTACCCCATGGGTGATAGATTACTGTCCCTTGCATTAAAATACTGTGATGTGTTTTAGGTAAAACAAATGGTAGCGGACTAGTATAGTTAAGTAGTTAGAGTACTGGGAGACTCAGGTCCAAATCTACACTCTTCCCTGGAAGTCTAAAGTAGGGTATAAGTAAAGTTAAACAAACAAATATAAAGTATGCATACAAAAAAGAAATTGAGAAAAAAATCTAGGCCTTCAATAGAAGTCAAGATTTGGTACATTTGGTATTTGTTAGTGATTTTGTATGATTTCTTCACTTCTGCTGTCTGTGGAGAAGTTTGACCATGTATTTATTGTCTGGGTTTCCCCACCACCACCACCACCACCACCCACACACCATTGACTGATGGCTGATGTCACAAAGAGAGAGGCTTTTGAAGTGCTGCCATTTCCTCAGCTGAATAGCAGCCTGAGGGAGAAGGGAGGAAACACTGAGGAAAGACTGACATCTCGTGAGGGAAAGAGCTCTCAGCAGAAGCCAGTGGCCTCAACAGGTCTTATGCAGCATGCTTCATGCTTTTCAGAAGGGCTGGGGTTCTGTCCAAGTAGAATACCTGACCACCTGCTGTAGGCATCATGGGATGGAGTGGACAGAAGGAGGAAGAACTAGCTGCTGCAAATCATCCAAGCTGAGACTATAGGGCAAGTCAGGGGGGATCTTGGAGGGGGCAGGCTTATAGGCAGTCCCCTGGCTCATGCATATTCCTGTATATATGTGTGTGTGTGTTTAATGATTTTCTTCTGTTTTAAACTTGCCTAGGATATATAATTCAGTCCCCCCCTTTTGTTACCTTAAACCTATGTGTCAAGAGGGCCCCAGTTAACAACCGACAATCCTTTTATTTCTACACACACAGAGCTTCAAGTGTTCTCTACTAGAGATGGGTACGAATCAAAATACAAACTAAAATTCATGACGAACCAGGTTGGTTCATGGTTCGTCAGATCCCATTTCTGATGAACTGCCACGAACTTTAGGCTGGTTCGTTTGGTTCATTTTTTGGTTTGTCACTGCAGACAGCCTGGTGCCAATCAATCAGTTTCCTAGGCAACGGGATGGACTTCCTGCAGACCTTCTGCTGACCCGAAAGTGATGATTTTCTGACCCGGATGTGATGTTTTTATGAATCAAATGAACCGGATTGTGAACCAGGGGTAGCTTTGTGAAAGTTCGTGGTTCGTCAAATTTGACGAACCATGAACTGCATGGTTTGTTTGTTTTTTCGGTTCGTGCCCATCTCTGTTCTCTAGCACTAGTGGCATTTGGCCCTGTTTGTGTGACTTATGTAGCCTCCCTGACTTCCCTGACTTATGTAGCCTCCCTGACTTCCTCGGTGTTCCCAAAAGTTTTTCACTGCCACTAAAGGCTCTTGCCTTAAATCTCTCGAGTTCAACTGCTACTATTGAAACGTTTTGTTATAGATGGTGGTATGACAAAACAATCAGTGAGTCGGGGTCACTGCGAGGTAAAAAAGAGATCCTTTCTTGCAGAGATATCGCTGGCTGTTGACACCTGTTCTAAGACGTTGTAGCCCTTCTCTGTTAACCACAATATATCTATGTGTTTAAAAATAATTCACTTCTATGTTCTATGTTGTAAATAAAAGTTATTCTTGTTTTTGGTTCAACCCTGGTTGGCTTGAAGTTGTTGGTTGAGGGGAAATACAACACACACAAACACACCTCAAGGATTCTGATCTCAACCAATGGGCCAAGTTTAATTAAATGATGGTAGCTTATATGGGAAGAAAACACTACATTCCTTTTCTCCAAAAGCCATGGAAAGTATCTGGATGAGGGGAAGTAAACATAGGGAATGGGCTGTCTGCCTGGTGGAACCTCTGGGAAAAGGAGAGAGGGAACCTGGTGTGGATTTGGGTCAAGGCCCTGTCTGAAAATTAGAGGTTGGACAGGTGGCATGTTGTTGTGACTGCCCTTAACTGCCTGTGAAGCCCCAAACCTGTATGGGAGGTCTATGGGAGGTGGCAGTGTATAAGGGGGTCACAGTATAGCTTTGCTTTTGCAGAGTTAGTTTACTGCAATTTCTTGTAGCACATTTCCCAGTTGCTGTAATTACAGGACTTTTTAGCAGCCTAGCTATATTACCAATTGTTTAGTTCACATTAAACAAAAGTACACTTGGGGATGTTTTAGATTGTTTGCACCAAGAACAAATCCGATGGTATGAACTTGCCTTAAGCAGAGGTGGAATATATAAAGTACATAGTAATGTTTTTGGGATAGAGTCTGAGCAAGGCTGACTCAAATTTGAATCAGTAGACTTTATGTGGAAATAAATTGAGCCATGTGGGTATAATATGAACACAGCTACTGCTGTCTTGTTATAACTTGTATAACCACTGTGCTGTTTTACTAGAATTATTATTAGATTTTTGGGAAGTTTAACTGGCTTGTGTTTATTGGAATGAAAAACAGTGTAAGAAAGAAATTCTTTTCTAATTTGCAAGATTGCTGCTACATTGGTAGTCTTAAAAAAGTGGTACTTCTCTGTTTTATCAACTTACTTTAGAAATTCAATGTATGTCATTTCAATTAAATGACTTAAATAAAGAGTAGATTTGATCATATAGGATGATCATAGATATCTGTAGCTGTTCAGGCAGCAGACCTGGAATTTTTCCCCCTTCTGCTAGTTGTTAGATTATACTTGAATTACTAAAAACAGCCCCTTTATCAGCAGGAAAGTGTTGCAATTCTCAAAGATCATAGCAGATTATTTATTATCATTTTGATTGTTTGCAGGGCCAACCACAAAGGTACTATCAAACAGAAGGGATTACACTGGAGATATGTGTCTTGTTTTTTCCTGTAGAGGTTAAAGTATTTTCTGTAGAACAAATAGTGGGAGAGGGAGAGACCAAACTGGAATAAATGACACAAACATGAAACACTAGCATGAAGGTGTGTCTATCATTCCCTTGCAGAGGTCCTAACAGATAATCTCTTAGATGAAGAAAGTGTTTATGCAAATGTATTAATTGTTCATTGAGACTGCTTAAAGGCTTATCTAATGTTGTCAGAAATGACAAAACTGAAGTTACCTCACCTACATATAGCTAGAAAATTTGTATGTAGTATATTGGCTCACACTAAGGACTTAAAGAAACAGGAGTATAGACCTCTCTTTGGAGAAAAGCAATGCGTAGTTTGTTAGCGTAAAATGTTGTAATAGATTTTAGGGGCCCACATACCTGAGGACTGTTTCTCTGTGTAATAACTTCACTCAGGGCAACAGTGTCTTCTGGTTATTCCCACAAGTATATCTTTTGCTGTTGCTGCTTGCAGGCTTTTCTTGATAGCTGTTCTCATGTTGTGGAATTAGAGGTGCCATTCCCCCGCCCAGGGTGGGGAAATGGCACCCCTCCCCTGCCTCCCACCCTCCCACTTCCCTGGCTGGCAAGGGGTGCGCTTCCTGGGGTGCCCCCCAGGCAGCACAATTCCATGCCCACAGTGGATCAAATTGCACCTGCAGTGAGCCCAATTCAGGCTGAATTATGCCCCACAGCAGGCCAAACTGACCCCCTGGTGAGCATGGGTGCACTCCCAGGCTGCCCTTTGACCAGTGCAATGACATCACTTCCTGGAAGTGACATCATTGCACAAGCCTGGTAGTGTGCATGTGAAAATAAAAACAGGGATGCTGCAAGGTAGGTGCCAGGCTCCTGATTAGAGATGGGCACAAACTGCATTACGAACTTCAAAAACCCACGAAAATGGCGATCGCACGATCATGACCTGGCGGATCGTGATTGTCCATGGCCAACGATCCAGCGGTCGGGAGAGGCCTGGATTGTGGCATTCGGGCTCGGTTCGGGAATCCAGACACTCAGGTGCCAGCAATCTATTCCCCTGGCAACAGAGCCAGAGGAATGCCTGAGCTCTGTTTGCCCTCCTTCTGTCGCCCTGGAAACCCCAATGGAAGCCCACCAGGCTTAGCTGCTGCCAGCCTCAACCACGTTCCTGCCCTCGGTGGGAATACCAAGGCGCTCCACTTTAGCCTGGCGGGCGGGCACATGGAGGGTGCCACCAGCGATCGGCGAGACCCCCTGCCTCCTCCCCGTGCCTGCCAGGCCTGGCAGCTGCCTGCATCACCCACCATTCCTCTGCAGGAACGGGAGATGTTCGTTGCTGTTTGGGAATTCGAGATCGTGGTCTGCACCGAACCACGATCCTCTGGATCGTTAATTTTTTTTGGTTCGTGACCATGTCTACTCCTGATCTCCCGCCAGGGGAGTTGGGGGACCTGGAAACCCCATATGGAATAAGCTCCTGGAGGATATTAGAAGATCTGTGTGTCTCTCTAAGTTCTGGAGGGCTTGTACAACAGAATTCAGAGCTTTGGCTCCTTGAGATGATCGCCTTGTGGATCTTGAAATACACGTCGTAATTTATTTTTAAAGGTTTTCTTTTGGTTGTTTTAATTATGCTGTTTTTAGAATCATGCTGTCTTTTACTTATTTTACTGTTGGTTTGGTTTGGTTTCTAGTTACCTGAGAGGCTTATAAATGTTTTAGATAAATACATTAATTTCTCATTCCTAGGATCTTCGGTCCAACCTAGAGGATATGACAATTTGTACTTGACAAGAAAAAACTCATATTCATTTATTAAAATTTATAAAGTGACTTAGGGTGACTAACAACACAAAATGTAAACAAATCCATGAAGAGCCCATCAATAGCATTTAAAAGCACCAGACACATCTAGACATATCAATGGATCCAAGTCTAAGAACCATTAAACATAGCTGCCATAGAAAGATTAATCTCTCTCAAATGACTTCCTAAATAGAACTGTTCTATAGCATTTCTTACACTGATAGGGTTACCAGGTCCCTATACCCTCTCAGCAGGAGGAGAGCTTCTCTTTGTGCAAGCGTGCTCCCAGTGCAGACACGATTACATCACTTATGTAAGTGATGTCATTGCACCAGTGGCGGGCATGCTTTTGTGTTTTGTGAAGGGCTAGTTCAACCTGTTCTGGGCAAAAATTAGCCCCTGTGAAGCATAGGAGCATACTTACCGCCAGCACAATAATGCCACTTCCAGAAGTGACATCACAGCGCATTCCTGCGGTGTGCTTGCCCTGAAGGTTTTTTGCCTTCCAGGCCCATTCCTCACACCTTCCCCTCTCCACCAGCCAAGTGAGAGGTGGCAGGGTGGTGGTGGACGCTGGGAGTGGGATCCCTATACACTGATCATGTTGACGCTTCAGGAAAACAATGCTAGAGAAATGGTATTACAGCTGAAAATACCCACAGTTTTGTTGAGGCCAGTCAATTTGCTTTAGTTGAGATCATAGGTAGAAGAAACAACTGGGAGTATGAAGAATGATGAGATGAAGAGAGATTCACACTGAGAAAGGCAGTCCTTTAAGTATACAGGTACAAGTTGCATTCTGCCCATGCTGAAGTTTCCAGGCTGTCTTCAAGGGGAGTCAGGATTAATATAAACCAGTATAGTCTGATACGGAGTACCAATAAGAAAGCAGATGACGTACTACCTAACTTCCCATCTACTGCTTTGAGCCTCCCAAGAGAAACAGTGTTGGTAAGAAATTTGAGTTTCTTTCACCTTTGAGGGTAGCCCTACAGTATCCTTATCTTGCTCAATACAAGGCAATCATTGAGGCAAACCCAGTCACTTACAGAAGTAGAGAAGGCTGAATGCATACATTGAAGTCAATGCAGTTTGACTCACTGTAACATTATGCCTAGAATACAAACAACCATGCAACTAGTTTTATACAAACATGGCAAATATCTCTTAAAACTAAAGTACATTTCCTATACAATTTGTGATATAACATGGGAGCCAGTTGTTCAGAGAATAAATCATTTAGTTTACTTTTGGATGCTGAGATCCCAAACAGTATTTGCCTTTCTTGATAGCCCCTTTTAACATCTAAATATTTTTGTTCTAGTTATATTAGTTTTGATGACTTTAACATTTTAGGTATCTAATGTTCTTTTTTCTTTGGGACATTTATTTTTATATTATTACAATTCTTTTAATAGACTGAACTCTTATATTTTCATTCTTTGTCAGTCACTACTAGTACAGATCAAGAATTCTGTTATTTCTTCAACTTTTCAGAAATGGTTTAGAAAAACTGGGTCATTAGCTGGTAGCATTCATCCTGAGAGATCTATGTTGTTACACTTGCAGTGAATTTTCATGTGAATTTGAAACATTTCCTTTATCTCTGCTGAAAATGTTTAATTCATTCTTTCCATGCTAATACATTTGTTCAACTCCAGATGTGTTCTGCCACTTCAGTACAATGATTTACTTGATTCTTTTAAAGTATATTGTTACATACAACTAGTAATTGCACATTTCATTATAGCTTCAGTAGTTGCTAGATGTAGATATTTTATTTTGTCATTGCTGGAGATTTTGCTTATTCATGTGCTTTATATACAATACTTCCCTGTATTTCTTGAATTATCTAATTTAACAGTTTCATTTGTTCTCCTTATATCATATACAAGCAACGTATATTTTAGAATTCATTTTTGGAAGCAACTAGCTACATTTTTACATAAAAGATTTATGTAAGAATTTGTTTAAACAAAATTTTTCCATCAAAAAACCCTTTTGCCATATAGTCAAGAAAGTTGATTTAACATTAATGTTGGGTGTTGGATGACAAAGAATAATGTAAACACATCATGACAAATGATAAACCAGCAGGGAAAACTAAGGTAACCTGTCAGGGATTATGAAAACTATTAGTGGCAAAACTGAGAACTGAACTGTTGTGGCCCAGCAATAATTAGCTAAGTGCTGATTTGCATGACCCTGGAATGTGACAGAGGAGACAGACGTAATATGTATAAAGCTATTGGAAGTGACCTTGTTACATTCACATACCTATTGATCTCCAAGGTTATGCATTGAAAAAAATGGTTCTACAAGTTTTCAGTAATGGTTGGCTGTGTGTGGTGCTTATTGGCTGTCCTCTGTGATATCACCAAGATCCCGGGGGAGGGGGAGGTCTCCCACTGTAGCATTCCCTGCCACCACCTATCAGGATGGTGAGGGAAAACGGTGGGGGCTCATTAGCATTGCAACAATAAACAATGTCACTTCCAGTAAAAAACTGGAAGTGGTGTCATTGTGTTAGGGTGATCCTCAGCTAAGAGAACATTATGTGAGTTATTGGCACCAGACTGACATGATTGTCCCCTCCTCCCAAACGCTTCCAGCAGATTGCTTCAGCTGGCAAACTACACCACCCCATTCTGTGGATCAGTTTTACATTTTCCTCTTAAAAATAAAGTAATATGTATGAAATGAAATACGGTGCCTTTCAAAATTTAAAAGATAGTCTTTCTGAAGCATGGTGGCAGGTAGACATGGGCACGAACCAAAAAAAATTAACGAACCAGCGGATCGTGGTTCGGTGCAGACAATGATCCCGAATTCCCGACCCACAATGAACATCTCCCGATGCCGAACTGAACCGGATCGTGGTTCATGGAGGCCAAAGCGGAGCACGCTGGTGTTCCCAGCAATACAGGAACAGTGGGTGATGCCAAGCTCAACTGTATTCTCAGTCTCTCTCCCCAAAGGCTAGCAAGTGGTAAGCAAGAACTCTGTCCCACTCCACTGCTCGCAGAAAGTGAAACCCAGCCTGGGAGACCACAGCTATTTATAAGCATGGGTCCCATTCATCAATACATGAGGTCTGTGTTTGGCCATCAGAGCTGCCTATCAGGGTTTGCAGGGATGAGATTGGAGTGCCCATGTCTACAGAACACCCCCTTCCCCCTCCCTCCCCTGGGTGTCTTCTCCCAACTTGTAACTGCTTTGCAGCTCCGTGGTTGGAAGGAAGCCCTGCTGATCAAGGAAAGCTGGGCTTCCATTTGGGTTTCCAGGGTGACAGGAGGAGGGCAGACAGAGCTCAGGCCTTCCCCTGTCTCTATTGCCAGGGGAATAGATTGCTGGCGCCTGAGTGTCTGGGTTCCCAAACCGAGCCCGAACACAATGAACCAGACCTCTCCCAACTGCTGGTTTTGTTGGCCGTGGCCGATCATGATCCGCCGGGTCACGATCGCGCGATCACCATTTTCGTGGGTTTTTGAGGTTCGTAATGCGGTTCGTGCCCATCTCTAGTGGCAGGGCTATGCTGTTAAGCATTTGATTTGCTAAAATGTATGTCATATTTCAGTTAGAAAACTAGGTGCATCTGTGGCTCAGGGATATATTATGATTTCTCCCTTTCTGTTACATCTGTCTTTACTCTGAGTTTATGCAATGTGTCCTGAGTTTTGGATTTCTCAGTGTGGTCAGATCCATATTTTTCAGGGTCACATGATTATATTACTGTATATCTATATATTACTGGTTGAATCTTGTTTTCACTCTGATTCAGATGGACACATGCCTCCCATCAGTTGTGTTCCCCATGCATTTAAATCAGGTTTTTTGCCTTCCTGCAAAACATGCTAGTAATACAGTCCCAAGCAGAGTTATAGCCTTCTAAGCCCATTGACTTCAGTTTTATGGAGAAAGGAGCTGGTGTGGCATATTGATTAGAATGTTGGACTATGACCTGGGCTGACTGGGTTCATATCCTCACTCTTCCATGAAAGCTTGCTGGGTGACCATGGAGCTGTGGCAATTGCTCAATCTAACCTATCTCAAAAGGTTTTCATTTTAAAATAAGGAGGAAAAGGGAGAACTATATGAAAAGCCACTTTGGATCCTGATCAGGAAGTGGAATGCAAATAAAAAGTGATAGAACACAAATAGAAAGGGTAGGTTGTTAGCCAGAAGAGTGTGGAGGAAGGAAGTGCTGCTAAAAAAGAATACAAAAGAGACATTAGTAAGCTTAGGTGAGACAAAGTTAAGAGAAAACAGGACATAGAAATGTCAGAGGTGAAAAAAGACAACTATCTGCAAAAGGGAGTGGGAAAGTGGTGTTCAGTCATGTTTGAAATGCAATCTGGTCAAGCATACTTTATGCAGTAGAGGGCTGTGACTTAATCACCTTGCAAAGAAAGCTAAAAATATGTCTATGACTGTCTTGAGTTTTGAAGACAATGTGCACTGTGGCTGTGATCCAGAATGGTAAATAATGCACACCCAAGAGCCTCTATATGTAATTACCTTCATGTGGAGCTATTGAATAGAATGAGAGGGAGACACATTATTCCTCTTCTCTTTGAAGCAGCTCACTCAATCTTTCCCAGTTGTTTCCCCAATATTCTTCATCATTTGTATCGTTAACTCGCTTTCCTATTGATTGTATATCAAAGGTAGTAACTGCCATCAAAGTAATTCTATAGTGGAAGCCATATTTGCCTTTATGATCTGTAACATCATCAAGGCTTAGCACATTTATTGTTGCGTTAGATTTTTTGGAGTACAGTTC
This sequence comes from Eublepharis macularius, assembly GCF_028583425.1. Lineage (NCBI taxonomy): Eukaryota > Metazoa > Chordata > Lepidosauria > Squamata > Eublepharidae > Eublepharis > Eublepharis macularius. The sequence goes on from NC_072798.1 coordinate 64,508,160, forward strand.
AATTTATCAGATGCATAAAATGTTATCCTCAGTTGTCAGATATATGTACCTGTGTATCACAGTATCACAAAGGTGTACACACACAGTGTCAGGTTGCACCCTGGGCACCGCTGTGCTGGTCGCTGGCATGCTTGACCTTCGCCATGGGAAGCCGTCAGGGATTGTGCAGGTTCTCGCTCTGTGGAAGGAGGGGGGGTATATATTACCCTCGCTCCCTCTCAATCCACTCGCAGGCCTGCTCAACCTGACAGAGCCCCGGCTGCCTCCCCATATTTCCTGCCTTTCAAAGCATCCAGGATTGCTCTTCCTCCTCTCCTGCATCTTCCTTACTCTTCCTCCTTCCAGCTTCTTTCTCTCTCTCTCTCTCTCTCCCCCCCCCTAAACTCCACCACACTCCTACATAACCCACCTCATCCTCCTTCTCCCACTTCCTTCTCCTAACTCACCACCCCACGTTGTGGGAGAGCTTCCCTTATATACCGTTACCCATTCTTGGCTCCACCTACCAACTACTCCCCAAGCCCTCTAGCCATGGCCCTGTCTGTCCTAGGCAGCCACACCAGCGCCTCCTTTGCTGGCTACTGGGCTTTCTCTGCTGATTGCCTAAGGCAGCCCCACCTGTGGCTGCTTTGCTCCTAGCCTCACCTGGTCCTGGCTAATCCCTTCTAGCCTGCCTGCAGGTTGGGGTGTGGCCCTTTGTTGCTCTGGCTGCCTTTCCTTCCCTGCCGGTAAAGTTGCTGGCTGCCTTGCTGCTGGCTGGCTGGCTGGCTGTCCCTGCTTCTTGTGCCCTCTCCCTCTGGTCGAGTCCCTTCCTGGCTGTGCTCACCCTCCCTGCTTGGGCTCATAGCCTCCCCTGGAGGGTGCGGCTAGCTGGTTTCCACCTGCCCCGCCTAACACTCTGAGGCTTGGGAGCTTCTTTCCTTCCCTCTGGTGCCGGTGGGTTCTGGACCTGGGTGTCTGTTGGGGCGGCTGGGTAGTTGCCTCCCGGCTGCCTCCCGTCTCCTCCTCCTGGTAAGTCCAAGGGCTGAGCCTCTGCCCCCAGACACACAGTATCACATAGGTATAGAGAGGAAGAGCAAGCAGGAGAACCAAGCTAAAACCACACTGGCCCATTTTCAAAAGCAGTCACTGTTGATAGCAGGGGTGTGCATTTTGAAAATTACTGTTTCATTTTCATATCTATGGCTGTCAAAAATGTTGATCATGTTGGGTAGCATATTTCTTGAATGGTTCCCCCTTAGCTCTGAAGTTTATTATAGTTGGCATTACAGATGGATGATTGCTGGATACCCATGTCATAGCTAACTCCTCTTCCTCAGCACTTAAGTTTTGACCCTGGTACTGGATATTGACAATATTTGCCAAAAAATGAGCTGGAGACAGTGCTTGTCCCATTCGTTTTTTTAATGCTTGTAATTTAATTCTGTCCATGTGTAGTTCTGTTTTTAAGTGTTCACTCAGTTCCTTCCAAATTTCAACAGCATCAGCAATAAAACAGCTATTTTTCTGTATTTTGTTTAAAGCTTCAGAGATGGGTTTCAGGATGCTCAGCATATGTTCAACATTTCTCTTAAGCCCAATGTTGAGGATTTTGGCCGTGACAGTGCCATCTATTTTATCTCGATTTTGTTCACAAACTGTCATCAGAATAGGCCAGTTCTTGATATACTGCTCAAAACAGTCCACCACAGAGTTCCATCTAACATCTTGTGGGAGCGTTAGCTTGGTTCCACCCATCCTTTTCAGAGCTGCTTTAGCAAAATGATTGTTACGGAAGTATTTAGCAATTTCAACAACATTAGTCTTTATTTCTGGAACACTTAAGTCTTTGGCTAAGAGGTGCAGCAAATGAGCACTGCAACCATATGTTATTAGCTTTGTATTCCCTTCCTGCTCTTCTAAATTTCTTCTCATCTTGGATACATTTGCAGCATTGTCTGTGACCAAACTGCGTACTTGACATTTGAATTTTTGTTCACATGTTATTATAGCTTTTACTGCCACTTCTTGTAAGTATTCTGCTGTGTGTGCATTTCCTGACGTATCAATTGTTTGTGCAAGGAAGACTTTCCCTTCTTCTGTTGTTATACAAGCACATACAACAGGATCATTGTGTGGACATTACTCCACCCATCAATACTTAGGTTAACAATTTTACCCTCCAGAGCTGTTGCACATTGCTCCGTTTCTCTGTCATACACTTTATCCAGCAGTTTCCCTGCAACATCTGCTCTGCAGGGTGGCCTGTATCCTGGTCTCAGTGACTGAACCATATTAATGAAATGTGGGTTCTCAGTCAGACGGAAAGAAGAGTTCGTTGCATAAACAAACTGGGCAATTTTTTCATCAATTAACTCTTTTTCTAATCTGCTAGTTTTTATCACAAACTTATCTATGGTGGTTCCAGGAGGGAAGGGTTTTTTCTTTCTTTTAGGTGATATACTGTGGGTGTCTGATGATGATGCAAATGAAGCACTATCCGGGATGGATAACTCTGAAACTGTAGAACAGGAGGATGGTGATCTTGAAGGTGGATAGTTTCCAGAATCCTTAACGTTGACGATGAATTCCCCTAAACAAAAAAGTCAATGCTGTTATTTTATTGTTTATACAATTTCTGCTTATTGTACAGCACTGCCCCAAAAGGAATATTTGCTTTTCTTCATAATTGTACCAAATGATAGTAACATGCAGTAATAATAAGAAATATAATTTTGCTCAAACATGTCAGTTCAAGGCAATCTTTAGAAATATGATTCAATAAAAATGTTTACCAACCTGAAGATCCTGCCTGTTCAAATGTGTTTCTTTGGTCATCTTCATCACAGCACTTCTCATGATGTTGCCTCATTCGGGCCACCAGGCCTTGCATTTCTTTGTTGCAGTGTTTGCATTTTGCACGCATGCCTGCCTTACCGATAGGTAAAGGAACTTCATTAAAGTATTCCCAAACTGGGTCTCTTTTACGGCCTGCTGCCATTATAGGTTTTTTCCTCCAAGGAAAGAATGTGATAAACCTCAGGTCATATACACAAAAGATCCAAAGACTTGTGCAGTATTGTGCTCAAAAAGTTTCACTTTCATTTTGTACTGCTTGCCCCTCCCTCCTCACACAGTTTCTTCTTGTGCAGATCTATTCCGCTCCAAACAATCAGAAAAATATTGTTTCTGTTCACTGAACTTCTTGAAACTTAGCACTGGAGGGGTTGATTCTGTCTTCATAGGTTTGTAGAACAATAGGATTAAGGTCTTTTTCTCAACTCTGTTCATGTTATAACATTTTTGCTGGGAAGAAGAGGCATGTGATCTCTGCTGAGCTGACACAAATTCAGTTTTGAGAACTGCAAAACCAAGCATCTGTGATAATATCTTGTAGGCAGAGAAACTGCCCAATAATCTTACAAAAACCTCTGGAAGAGCATGACATTGTGAATGGATTAATGGAATTTATTTACCAAAAAAATTAAACATATACAGCCTTATTCTACATAATTAAAAACTAATCTTTATTTCATGATGGAATAACCTTTGGATGGTAATATATTTTCCTCAAAAAGCATTTTATTTAAAAAAATCCAATTTAAATTAAAAAATCTGATTTAAATAAAAAAAAATCCGATTTAAATAAAAAAAATCTGATTTTTTTGATTTTTTTAAAAAAAATCATTGGTTTTTATCCACCCTGGTTTTCCAATGGGGCGCTGGCAGGTCAGACTCAAAATTCGTTAGTTTTCTTTCATTCTCATGATTTTTGTAGCCTTTTCAGTGGGGAAAGGAAAGAGGGGATTGACTGGGGGCTCTCGGGTAGTTGATTTTGTACTCAATGGCCCTAAAATTGCACAGAATGGTCCTCCCTTTGAAACATTGATTCATCACCAAGTTTCCAGCACACACAAACAAGGGGGTCTGAGATAACTGACCTGGCATTAGGTGAGTGTCATCGGTGCAAGCTTGTTGTTCCACTGACTCCTATGGTAGGAAACTGCAAGCAAACTGTTAGTGGTGCCCAAGCAGGAGAGCGACACACAGCTTGTGCTGGCCAGTGACATTTGGAAAAGAAATCCTCATTTATTGTTACTTTTTGATGTTGAGGTCCCTTTAAGTTTACTCTCATGTGCATAACATAATCCCTTGCTGTTTTCCAAGGAAGAGAGACCCCTCTCTCCCCACTTCCTCTTGGCACACAAAGACACTGCTCTTTCTGTGCATAAAAGTGTTTCTGGGAGTGGACACTTTCTGCTCCGTTACCACATTTGAAGGAATAAATGCGGTTGGTTTCCTGGGGGAAATTTTGAAGAAATTCTGCGAAAACAGAGAAGCGCCTGTGTGCTGCTGTGATGAGGCGGCACAGTCAAAAGCACTCAAAATCAAAAACTATCATGAATGTTTGGAGGAGGGGTTTCCATGACTACCAGGCAGCCCAGTCCAGTGTCTCCATTCCAGAGAGATGAAAGTAAGGCTCGACTCCCCCCCCCCCCATGATTCTTACTGCTTGGGTTTTTTGTTCAGCACACTCAGATGTTGGTGCTCTATATTAGTTTAATTTTAAAAAGCCCCAAGTTACAATTAAGTCTGAATTGACTAGAATTGGATTCGTTTGTACATTATATCAACGGACAAGCTCCTCCTGGGCCACTTTATCGTAATTTGCTTTGGTTTCCCAAGCTTTCTTGGGATCCTATTTAAAAAACTCAGAGTTTTTCTCTGGGAAGGCTTAAGAAAGACCAAGACCTGGAGAGCTCATCCCCAGCCCTTCCTGCATTTCTCTTCCAACTTTTCCTTGTAGAATATTAGGAATGGGAATCCTTGGTGGAGAAGACTGACTAGCATCAGCAGAAGACATGTAGGCCTTATCCATAAGGCAAGGATGCTCAGGAGGAGTTTGCCACTGGGAAACAAGATAATTTTAGTTTTCAGTGCCTCCTGGCCCAATTAATTGAACTAGAAAACATTGGAATCTGTGATTTCCAAGCACACAAAAGCAGTAAAATCTCAGGAATATCCAGGTCCCATGTATCAGGTTTGCAACACCTTGGATGTCACTAGCCCAGACTTTGGAGGTGGTTTCAGCTTGGCTTGAATTTTATCCTCACCTCCCATTCTTACGTTTTGCTGTAATCACAAATAAATTCGAGTTCAGCAGTTCCATGCTGGAGCTGGTGTTTATGTTGGTCAGGACAATTTTATTTTTTACGTTCAAATTTGTAGTAAGGTTTCAAGACACAGCTGCCTACAAGTTTTATTGACAAATCAAGGACATTTTAAGAGGACATTTTAATAGTAAGTTATTCACTTCTTGATAAGGAGAACAGACAACAGGACAAAGGAATGTAAAATTTCTTTATCTATGGTTTTATATTGACAGAAAAGTGAACAAAAACTGCTGAAGAAGAAGTTGGGTAGTGTCCAGGGCAGAATGAAAGCAAAAAAACCCCATGCAATATCAGGGAGTGGTTTGTCAATTTTTCAACCAGATTGAATGTAGTAAAGAAAAGAGACAGGTGAATAGTGGTAATGAGAAAAACAAGAATGTAAGAGAAAGAGGACAAGATGCAAGGTGATGGCGAGAAGCGGCTATGCTATCGTCTCTTTTCTGATGCATTGCTGTCTGATTCTTAAGCAAATAATGAAACTCTAGGTCAGATGAATAGACTTAAGTCTTTAGGTACAAAAAGCCACAGGTTTTTCTCTTGCAGGGAAACGAAGGCACAATGACTCTAAGAGAGGCTTGCTTTTTCATATTTAGTCTTATTTTTGCATTTCAGTTTTTTAAACAATTTCATTTTTACTTGGTCAGTCACTTCTGCCCCATCATTTTAGGGGTACAATCAAAAGGGGGGCATCTGATCACCTGTCTGGCCATGTACACGTTAAGCAAATATCACAAAATCTGCTTTTGACATGGCTGAGCTGAATGTGAGCAGTCAACAAAAACATTAAGTTCTTTGGGAACTTAATTACAATAGGTGCATAAAATAAAAAATGCTGCTGACACAATATGAACGGTAATAATGAGATAGTATAGTAATGGGAGATTTAAAGGACGGATTTTATTATGCCCGGTATTGGAGAATCTTAGCATATGCAGTCATCCCTCCATAGTGCTTAAGAGCTAGTTTGTTTCAGATGTTTTATACTGCTCTGCTGAATCACACTCTGTTAATTCCCTTCATATCCTCTCTAGATACTCCCCCCCAACACTCACACTTCTTGATCCCTGAGATAAATTAACTAGCCAAGCTGCTTTATATTTCATATCCGTATCCTACAGCTCACTTTTATAATAGTAAAGTGCGTACTCCAGCTTCCAGTCTAATTGCTCTTGAGATCATATAGAGGTCGACATCTAATCATTCTCTGTGTGCTTGCAGAGTATAAGTTGCTGAACCATGTGCTGAAAATGCCTGTTGAAGGTCTCTGACAAATTAGGGGTTTAACTTGGTGTTAGCCACAATGCTTCCTGCTTTTTTGCCTGAAATAATGTCAAAGAGTTCCCTGTATTGGGAGAAAAAAATTAGGAACCTGAGTCTTTTTTTAAAAACTGCTGTGCCTAACCATGTCCCTAGTTACTAATCAAAACATTGTCTGATCCATCTCTTTGGAGGTAACCTAGTACAGAAGAAATGGCTTGTTTCATATTTGTGTTAGTATTAAAGAGTTAATGGTTTGCAAGGAAGGTGGAAACGCCTTTTACAAAAAGACAGAGCTCAGCTGAATCAGAGTACACATAATAGAATCTGTATTTTTATCTTCATTTTTGTGACATTTTACTTAAAATGAAAAGTGCATCCAAGTGCATCCATTTTGCTTAATCCAGACCAAAATTCAAAGGAAGATCAACTGAAACATTTGAAAAATGGTTCATAAATTATGACTTAGCACTTTACAGCCACAAAATATCAACTACTGGTATAGACTCTAAAAAACACTAACAGATACGTGGTGATGTTAACTCTTACTGGGGTTTTGTGAGAGAATTAGGCCCGTTTCTGCTTGCTCAGTTCTGTTTCTCTCATAGACTCCTCAATTTTAATATAAGTGAACTGGCTTGAATCTCTGTAAACCTGATCTTAGCTGCCCTAGGCCTCTCTCAAATTGTGACGGGCCCAGTACATGAAAGAGAACGCACCTTGGACTTAATCTTTTGCACTGAACTTTTGAGGGAACTTCTTTTGGAATTGGAGATTCTGCCTGAACCATAATCTTACTACTATCTACTAAAAGCAAAGGTGAATATGGTCCCAACTAGACATGGGCACGAACCAAAAAAACCCATGAACCGCCTGATTGTCTGTTCGCGCAGTTCATGAGGGTCCATGGCCAACGAACCAGCATTCGATGTATTGTCGAAGGCTTTCACGGCCGGAGAACGATGGTTGTTGGGGGTTTTCCGGGCTGTATTGCCGTGGTCTTGGCATTGTAGTTCCTGACGTTTCGCCAGCAGCTGTGGCTGGCATCTTCAGAGGTGTAGCACCAAAAGACAGACAGAGATCTCTCAGTGTCTCTCAGACACTGAGAGATCTCTGTCTTTTGGTGCTACACCTCTGAAGATGCCAGCCACAGCTGCTGGCGAAACGTCAGGAACTACAATGCCAAGACCACGGCAATACAGCCCGGAAAACCCCCAACAACCATCGAACCAGCATTCGTTGGAAGCCCGGTTCGTTGCATTTGTCCACGGTTCGTGAAGCCAGACGGTCAGGCACCATCAATCAATTCCCTTGGAAATGGAACTGGGGGAATGCCTGAACTCTGTCTGCACTCCTTCTGTTGCCCTGGAAACCCGAATTGAAGCCCAGCTTACCTTGATCAGCAGGTCTTCCTTCCATCCATGGAGCTGCAAATTGGTTACCGTTGGTTACATGGGAGAAGACACCCGGGGGGAGGGAGGGGGGAAGGGGGTGTTCTGTAGCCATGGGCACTCCAATCTCATCCCTGCAAACCCTGATAGGCAGTTCTGACGGCCAACCCCTTGTACACTGGGCCAACATCAACTAGTGGCTCTAATTGTATCGAATGGGAGTTTCCTGGGGGCCTCGGATTGGAGAGGGTATAACTCCAAGATCCCTATTGCAATCTTGACCAAACTTGGGTGCTAGCTGGAGGAGAGCCTGCTAAACACTCCCCGTGAATATGGGCTCTCTAAGTCCAACGGGGGCTGTTCTGACGCCTATGAACCTCAAACCGGTTCATCAGCGGGAAATGTTAGTTGTGGATCGCTGGTTCAGGTTCGACGTCGGCACCAAACCACAAACCGCTGGTTCATTAAATGTTTTTGGTTCGTGCCCATGTCTAGTCCCAACTGGCCACAGAAAGAGGAGATCCGTTAAAATGTTTCTCCCACAAAGGCTCATGGATCCCTTTAGATTCCACCATGCCCTGAGGGTTTTAGGATACATACATATTTGTATGTATATATATACATACATATATATATGTATGTAAAGATTATTTCTCTAGTTCGTGTTATTTTTTACACAGCTATTGTGAAACACGACTCTGAGGAAGGCATTGAAACGCATGCTATAACCGGATGCGCGTAGGTCGTGTGTTCATTAACAGAATTACAGAAGAAGAAAGCAGGGCTGGATCTAGGGTGCCCAGCACCCGGGACAACCCAATTCTGGCTGCCCTTGCATGTGCAAGGGAAAGAGCAAGGAGGAGAGGAATAGGACAGAGTAGGTCTGATGGGGGAATTATGCCAGCTGCATTTTTTTCTGTCACTGCAGTATTGTATCCTTGCAAACATAGCCTCTAATGATTAAACCTGTTCAAGTCTGTAATGGAAATCAAATATCTAGAGGCATGAGACCTCTAGATAGTATTGTAATATAAATAATAAATAATGATAGAAAATGCTAAACTAAGCTATAAATGTTATCTGGTAATATATAGCAGTGATAACAAGTATTAAAATAAGAAAATAATAACTGATAAAACATGTCTTTGTTTCCATTATTAATGAGGAATCAGCAGCTCTTCAAGAGCAATCTCCTTCCTGCAGTTTTAATTCTACCCCCACACACTTTCTAGTTCCATTCCAAACATTACCTATGCTGTGTAAGAAATAACTAGATCGTTATCAAGTGGCAAAATGATAGAATATTTATGAAGTGCAGCAAAGGAATGATTCTTCTTATAAACATATGTCTAAACAACATTAATAAGATTTTTAAAAACAGTATCAGCCATACAGCATCAGCATAGCCCCCTCTCTGCATTCCCTAGTTTTGTGATCACACTGTAGGAATGCAATAAATCACTGTACTCACAGGTGTTGCTGAATCTAACACTATACTTTATTCTTAACCAACAATAAACTAACTCAGTAAATGAAAGTAACTAAGAAAACAGTCTAGGGGGTGGAGTTTCCCTTCATCCCATAATCAGATTCAAGTTAACTTTTTTTACTATCCATTTTACTAAGATCTCTGGAGAGTCCCTTTCAGACTGTAGTTGCATGTACCCAGGAACACAATGGAAAATGGCAGCCATATCTGTGCATGTATGAGAACGTTTTAAAGTAGAGTAAATTTAAAATGCACCTCTAAAATGAAAAATGATTTTAAAAATTTAAATCAGACTTTATATATTCCATTATGGTTTTCAATAACTGAGAGCAGAACTACAAGTTACAAAAGGCACAGATTGGACACTTGTCAGCTTCCCTCAAGTTTTAATGGGAAATGTAGGCAGCTTGGCAGAATGTTGGACAAGTGACAGTTGAAAAGTCCATTGGACAGCAGTCGGAGAGCCAAGCTGCAAGACTAGGATGCCTACATTTCCCATCAAAACTTGAGGGAAGCTGACAAGTGTCCAACCTGTGCCTTTTGTCACTTGTAGTTCCGCTCTGAGAGGCTGTACCACCTTCCTTCCAGGAAAATCATCATAGCTTCACGAAGTCCATATAAGTACAGAGGGCATAAACAAATCTATTAATTTTGAGACAGCCCTCTTTGTCTCTTACCATGGCCGTTTTCACACGGCCATGTGCCCGGAAGATCGCACAAAACTGACGGCGTAAAAGTGTCTTCCTAGCGTGATTTCCTGGCACAATCCCGTTTAATGGCCCTTTTTCTGACATCATCGGGCCGTTAAAGGGGATCGTGCCGGGAAATCATGCTAGGAAGATGCTTCATGCTGTGAGTTTGCACGATCTCCCAGGGAGCGTGTGAAAACGACCCATATATTGTTCTGTAGTGTACAATAATAACAATAACATTCAATTTATATACCACCCTTCAGTACAACTTAATACCCACTCAAAGTGGGTTATAAAGTATGTTATTATTATCACCACAACAATCACCCTGTGAGATGGGTGGGGCTGAGAGAGCTCCACAGGTTCTTCTCAGGTTCTTCAGGCAAGATATAGCTTGCCTGAAGAACAGTGTACTCCTAAACAGAATTACACCTTTCTAAGCCCATTGGCTTACAAGGTTGTAACTTGGGATTTCATTGTAAAGGTTTCAAAATATGTTGCCAACTAGTATGTTTTAATTGTTACATCAGCTAATTAGTATGCATGTTCAGGAAATATGTTATTCACAGAAATGGAAAACTGGATTTAAATTAATTATTTAAAATGTTTTAAATCTTCATTTGTATTAGTGATTAATTTAAATCAGTGATTCAAATCAATCCATCCTGTCTTCAGGACTGCCCCCACCCCTTTACTACATGGTATGATGTTGAAAAGACGACATGGCAGGTGTCAACTGTTAGGGTTTTCAGCACAAGTCTGGTAACTGGTGGAAGACTCACTGCTGTGGGTTGGGCTTCACCAGTAACATGATGTTGTTGACAACGTGCTGATATCACTTCTGGCAGAAGTGAAAGTGACATTCATTCATTGCTGGGGACAGTGTATTTTTTTGCAAAACTCTATGATTTTACCATAGAGTTTTGGCTGCATGCTAGAATGTCACTGGTAGCATACTGGTGTCACTTCTAGTTCGTGCTGGAAGTGATAGCGCATCAAGATACCGGCCGTTGCCTCCCACTCTTCTCATTTTTCTCTCACTGCCAAGCTGAGCAGCAGCAGGAAGAGCCTGCAAGGGTAGGAGATTCACCTCTACCAGCAGGAACTTGGCAACCCTATCAACTGTACACTGCTAATTGTGCCAAGGCCTGGCTAGTGAAATTCAAGTCTAGAAGCGCAGAACAGTTCCATGCTGTGATTAATTGGGCAGAAACGTATCAACTATGCTGTTTTGCATCTCTGTGAATATAGCAGAGCAATCGGCTTTCAAGGATCACCCTGTGCCTTCTGTTTGTGTCTTTCCATGCTTAGGGAAACCACACCATTGCCATATTTGAAGATTTAAGATTTAGGATTACTTTTATTTTCTATACTGTGTAGTTGTTGGGGGTTTTCCGGGCTGTATTGCCGTGGTCTTGGCATTGTAGTTCCTGACATTTCGCCAGCAGCTGTGGCTGGCATCTTCAGAGGTGTAGCACCAAAAGACAGAGATCTCTCAGTGTCACAGTGTGGAAAAGATGTAGGTCATTTGTATCTACTCAGGAGGGGTGGGGTTGAGCTGAGTCATTCTGTAAGAGTTTCCCAGGGTGTGGAATGCTAATGGCGGGAGGCTTCACTGTATCCTGAGGAGGTTCTTTTGCATATGGATTGGTGCTTGATGTGCTAATCTTCTCTGCAGGGCTATTGTCGGGTGTGGAGTGTTTTGTTGGCCTTGTGTTTTTCAGAACTGGAGCCCATTGAAATTCACAAGCATAAGCAAAACTTCAACAGGAAAGAAGAAACCTTAAGAATGAACAGAGCATGGGCTCCAGTTCTGAAAAACACAAGGCCAACAAAACACTCCACACCCGACAATAGCCCTGCAGAGAAGATTAGCACATCAAGCACCAATCCATATGCAAAAGAACCTCCTCAGGATACAGTGAAGCCTCCCGCCATTAGCATTCCACACCCTGGGAAACTCTTACAGAATGACTCAGCTCAACCCCACCCCTCCTGAGTAGATACAAATGACCTACATCTTTTCCACACTGTGACACTGAGAGATCTCTGTCTTTTGGTGCTACACCTCTGAAGATGCCAGCCACAGCTGCTGGCGAAACGTCAGGAACTACAATGCCAAGACCACTGCAATACAGCCCGGAAAACCCCCAACAACCATCGTTCTCCGGCCGTGAAAGCCTTCGACTATACTGTGTAGGTTTGCCAGTCTCCAGGTGGTGGCTGGAGATCTCCTGGAAATATAACTGCTGTCCAGGTGACAAAATTCAGTTCCCCTGGAGAACTGACTTCAATGGCTGACTTCAAAAGTGGCTTATATGGCATTTTACCCAGCTGAGCTCCCTCTCCACCCCAAAACCCGCTCTCCCCAGGCTCCACCCCCAGATTTCCAGGAATTTCCAAACATGGACCTGGTAACCCTAGTACATAACCTTGTAAGATAATCCTTGGTAATTTCTTTAATCATGGTTGGATTCTTTAGATTTTTAGAATTTGTCAGGAAGAAGGCTAGGCTCAACTGCAGTCGGAAATGGTCCCCTTCAAAAATCTCTCTCCCTGGCCTCCATAGCATATAGCCCTTTGTGAGGTTGTAAAGTTTCTTTGGAGCCCTCCTTCGCATTAGCTCCTTCTTTCGTCAACCCCCGGGTTCCTCTGCTCTTTTCCTCAAGCCTTTTTCACAACCCATCCTTCCTCATTCTTCAGTGTTCCTTCAACTCTTTTGTCTCTTAAGTTCTGTGTAGCTTCACACCATTCCTGAATTTCTGCCCAGTCCTTAGCCTACCCAGTCCTTAGCCTGTCCTTAGCGTAGCAATTCCTATTCAAGTCTTGAAGTTTTTTCACAACTGACTCATGGACATGAGATCTCTCTCTAAATCTCTCTCTCTCTCTCTCTAAATCTCTCTCTCTAAATCTCTGTCTAATATATAGTACATTTATATAATCAGAGGCTTTTTATTGGCTTATTATCAGACTAGTTAGTTAAAACAATGGATTGTAGCTGTAAAAGACTATTTAAAACATTGAGAGTGATCTAATTTGTCCTCAAGAATTAGCTTTTATTTATGTATGCATGTGGATAAAAATGTGCAAAGGGAAGTTAATAAATGTACTCACTAGAAAGCAGGCTAAGACTGAAGAGAAATCTATAGATGTGTAAATGGAGCTTATTTCATTCATAAATTAAAAAATGCTTAACACTGCTTACTTAAAATATCATTTTCAATTTTGCTTGTTCAGCATGGTTGGATTTTATTGATGTACTCAAATGTAAGATGCTCAAAAGTTGTATATGGATATTAGTATAATATACTTTAATAAAGTCGATTCAGGTACTATAAGACAAATCTGAAATATTTTATACACTTTCCATTTAGTTGTTAGTTCTCATTTCATAAAATGTCAAGTTGAGATGATCTAAAACTTTAACAACTTCCACTGGGAAATGGATGGCTCAGAATACCAAAAATTCACCCATTTGCCGTATGCATGCTTTTCATATATAATAGATATCCCTTATCTGGGTGTTCCTGACTATTTTTAAGGCCAAAGAGGAATCTAATTCTACTTGGGATTTATTTAAAACTTGACATTGCATTTTCTTTTTAAATTTATGCATTACGCATTTGTAGTATTAAGCTTTAAATATAAATGAACTCTGAGATTCTAACCCCAAATTTCTTTATCACTAGAAAAAGAAATTGATAGACGTTAATGCTAAGTGTTAACCTAAGGATAGTGAATTATTAAAATATAAAGATGCACTCAATACTTTTTAGTTAGGTTGGTTCTACTTATTTTGACAATGTGCTGAGATTACTTATTGAGAGAATCTTCTTAGTAACTGCACGTGCAGCCCCCACAGCAGGGTACCTAGGGGCACCACAGCAGTTGTTTTGGCTTGAGGAACTAGCAGGGGGGTGGGGAGCTGAAGTTGCTCCCCCAACCCTGTATTCTTGAACCAAATCAGGGTCAGCTGCACTTGGAAGTGTTAGTTCCTTGACATCTCATCTCTGTGTAAAAAGAACTAAGGGCCAAGGTCCACTTGATCAAGTGGAGAGCAAGTGAACACGGAGGAATACACATGAGTCTGTTCACTTGCTGTTCCAGTGTCATTCGTCAGTTGTAGCTTAGCTCTAAGTTGGGTTGGGGGAAAAGCTAGTTTGGGGCACTGTTCCTTGCCCGCCAGTTCATTCTTTTGGTAATCCATTTGCTTTGACTTAGTCAATAAGTAATTTGAAATCAATGGAAGTTTTTTCTTAATCTCTAACAAAGGCTTTGTATGCTAAATTAGGGATGCCAGCAACAGTCTGAGAAATTCTTGGAGAGTTTGGAGGTAGAGCCTAGAGAAGGTGGGGTTTGGGAAGGGGAGAGATCTCAGCAGAGTATAGTGCCATACAGTCTACCTCCCAAAGCAGCCACATTCTTCAGGGGCTCTATTGCCTGGAGATCAGTTGTAATTCTGAGAAATCTCCAACCACCATCAGGAGGCTGGCAGGCATAATATGCATTATACGCACAAACACAACTCTTGCACAATTTTCTTATTTAAAAAAGCTTGTTTAAGGTTAAATTGTTATAAGCAGTCCAAGTTTAAGGTTTTTCTACTATAAAAAGAGTAGTTTCTGCAATACCTTTCATACCGAATGAGCAAGACCCATTTTATATTCCCTGACTATCATTCTCTGTGTAATGAATCATAGTATCCCTGATATCCTGGGTTTGAGTAAAGTGTTTTTAATAAATCCTCTACTGTTCCACAACATTAGGGCTTTCTTTCAGCTGGAACGTGTTGGAACGGAGTTCTGGCACCTCTTGAAGATGGTCACGTGGTCGGTTGCCCCAACCCCTGATCTCCAGACAAAGGGGAGTTTAGATTGCCCTCTGCGCCACTCCAGTAGCATGGAGGGCAAACTAAACTCCCCTCTATCTGGAGATCAGGGAGTGGGGCCACCGGCCATGTGACCATTTTTGCTGAAGGCAATTTAAACTTTAAAAAACTCCCCCTTTGTTCCAGCTGACCCAAAGTGACATCATTGTGCGGTTCTGGGAGTATGTGCGCACTTTGCACGCGCACTTGTAGTACCAGGGGCACCACCTCCCACTAGGAGTTGCCCCCTGTCTTGGGAACACACTGAATTCCATCCAGCACCTCTTTTTCCAGAAAAAAACCCCCTGCACAACACTGTAGCTCCTGTTGGTGTTCCATGAATTACAGCTGAGCCTGCTGACTACCAGGGTGCCCAGGGGAAAATGCATTGTGCTTGAAATTAGGTGAACACAAATTCTATCTCTATTTCAGACACACTCCTATTATTTGTGGTTGTAAGCTTTATATGTTTGACTATGCTGTGCTCCTATTTTCATTTATTTATTTAGATATTTATACCCTTATTTCTCTCCAATGAGAACACAAAGTGGTTTACAGCATCTTTATCCCTTCCTCCACTTTTCTACATTATGGCTTTAAAATATGGCTTAGTTTCTTTTACCAGTAAATTAAATGTGTGATTAAGGTATTGTAACAGTGGCACGCTTGAAAAAATTATTTATTTTGGAATGTGTCATGTCAATCTATTTGAAATCATTTTACATCTGCAAAACTCAAGTTCTGTTGAAAAGGTAGGAATAGATATATTACTCAAGCCTGAAAACAATATATGCTCCCTTAGAATGAAAAAACAGTAGTAGATTTCATCCCCATCATGGAGAGTTGAATAACTCACAGTGCCATGCTAAGCAGAGTTACACCTTTTTAATCTCATTGCATAAGATTACAATTGTATGTTGCTTCCAATGCTGAGCAGCTGTGTTCATCTGCTTCAGCGATTTCTGAAAGAAAAAGCAAATTAGCTTAATACTATGTTGTGAAATATTGTAGTGAACTAATGTTATTTTCAACAGAGGCAGATGAAATATTTGTTTATTACACGTTTTACCTGCCTCCTCTCCCAAATGCTCAGGGCAGTGTTCATAATTCTGTTGTAAAGTGGCCATGTTTGGAATGCTGTTTTTATCACCTATTTTTTTTACTTGCAGCTTAGGGAACATTCAGTGATAAGGTTGCATATTTGGTATACATTCGTGGATTAAAGGTTAAGAATAATAATTAACAATTATTGTAGAACAGTTAACAGTGAGAAGGGCAATATGGGAAGGAGGAAAAGGAAAAAAATGGGAGAGGCAAGAATTGCAAAAGCAAATACTAACAGGTTGCATTTCAGGTCAGGCTTGTCAGTTGCATCTGAGAGATGCTGGGGGCTGGGGACAGTCATTTCAGCATCATGCCAACATGTAATGTCATTTCCAATTGCAAACTGGACATGGCATCATTGCAGCAGGGCAACAGTCTAGAATTTTCCCAAACTCTATTGTTAAGCCATAACATTTAGGATGAATCCTAGAGCATTGATATGATATAATGATGTCCCCTCTGGACACTGTGAGCCCCGACCCCATTTCTCCTCCTCCTGTGAAGCTGCAGCAGAGAACAGGGACTGTTGCTAGGCTTGTCAGGTGCCTGCCAGTGGCAGGCAAACCCCCAGAAGTTTGTCTCTCTACTTGCCAATCCCTGGGAATCAGTGGAAGGTGGAAAGCGACCCAGCAATCGTCCACCACTGGCAGGCAACCTGGGCAAACAGGTGACATGCACAGTCCCAGCTGGCACTATGATGTCACTTCTGGAAGTGATATCGTCGGACTGGCTGCAGGAGTGCTTCTTGTAAAGTTCTGCCAAGTAATTCTCAAAGACTTCAGTGCAAGAGTCCAGGAACTGCATGAGTTAAAGCATTTTATTGATAAGCTACTAGTTCATACACTATTACATTCTTTGGCAGGAATGGCCTTTCTCTACAAGCACATAATGTATATAGGATTCTAAGCCCATCCCCATCCCCACCCCCCTTCAGAGAACAGTTGGCTACGTTTAATAGATGAACAGCACAACAGCAGTGTAAGAAACTTCAAGACCATGAAGCCTTCCCGGGCAAAAGAGAAACCACAGATTGAGAAAGAGATAACAGCATTCCAGGCAGCGAACAGCTTCTAACATCAGAATCAAACAGGCCTTGCAAAGTGCAAACAATACACAGAGTACAGAGGCCTTACAGAGTATGACAGGAAACATCCTGATACTCCTGCACTTTGCACAGAGCTATTTGACCCCAAAGAGGCTGGTTCTTAAAGAATTGGCCCTGCGCAAACCAGGGGAGCATTCCTGTGGCCAGCACAATGACATTACTTCCAGAGTAATCCATTGCTTACCAGCCAGGAGGAGTCCACCTGGTAAGTACCAGGCCCTCCCCCGCTGCCGGGGAGACTTGGCAACCCTAGCTGTAGCAGGAGACCTGGTCTCATCCTATTTGAGGCTAAGAAATAATACCCTTCAGTAAATAGTTATCCAAACTCTAAATGTGGTTTTAGGCTATTCCTAGTTAGATTTAGAAAAGAGCAAGAGTCCAGTAGCATCTAGACTAACAAGGCTTCTCCTCGCCAGAGGGCGAGAGCTAAAGGGCTTTTGGCATGTGGCTCTTAGCCTGGAGATCTGCCTGGGGGACCTGAAACTCTGCTGGCATACTGTTTCTGCTGGTACTCTAGGTATACATTTGGAAGGCAATCATGTCTACTGAAACCCCCTTTGCAGTCACCTGCATGGAGTGTGCCATGTTTGTTTTCCTCCCAGAAGAGAAGACAGAGTTCACTTGCCAGAAGTGTAAGTTGGTCAGAGTTTTGGAAGAAAAGGAAGTGGCTGACTCACCAGCAAGCTGGGTTGGCACCTGGGGCCGGACGGAGTGGAGGCAGGACAAAGAACGGAGGCGGAGCGTCCATCCCGCGAGGGTCCAGCCTTGTGGTCAGCGCCATTACTGCTCGAGCATCTGCAGGGGGCTCAGGTGGTATTCTCTTCTATCCTTCCAGTCACAGGAAGAGGAACACGCAGGGAGCGGACCATACTTGAGGTGAATCGTTGGCTGAGTTGGTGGTGCCAGCAGGAACGCTTTGGGTTCTGGAACCATGGGATAGGTTTTCTTAGAGAAGGCCTTCTAGCACATGATGGGCTTCACCTCTCAAGGGCAGGGAAGAAAACGTTTGGAACGAACCTGGAGAACTTCATCAGGAGAGCTTTAAACTGATGCCTCAAGGGGAAGGGGACGATCGACATGGTGATTTCAATGACGAAGTGAAAACAGTGGGGACCCACCTGGGTAGGAAAGGTCAAACAAAGGTACAAGGCTACAAGTGTCTATATACCAATGCCCAAAGTATGGGCAATAAGAAAGAAGAGCTTGAGCTTCTATTGCAAACAGAGGGCTACGATATAGTAGGAATTACTGAGACTTGGTGGGATGATTCCCATGACTGGAATGTGCTAGTGCATGGGTATGAGTTGTTCAAGAAAAACCGGAAGGGTAGAAGAGGAGGTGGAGTGGCGTTGTATGTCAGGAGAGGGCTTGATTGTCAAGAAGTTATGGAGAATGGGGCAGACAGCCCGGTGGAAAGCATATGGGTTGAAATAAGGGGAGGAAGGACAAAGGGTATTATTGTTGGAGTCGGCTACAGACCACCTGACCAGCAAGAAGAAATGGATGCTGCCCTCTTTGAACAGATTGGTAGAGTATCCAGACATCAGAACCTTGTAATTATGGGTGACTTCAACTTCCCTGATGTGTGCTGGGAGACAGGCTCAGCAAAGCATCACGAATCACGCAATTTCCTGAACTGCCTGGCTGATAACTTCCTTTTTCAAAAGGTGGAGGAAGCTACAAGGGGCTCAGCCATACTAGACTTGATATTAACCAACAGGGAAGAATTGGTAGATGAGATGAAGGTGGTGGGGACCTTAGGGGAAGTGACCATGTCCTCCTTGAATTCCAGTTGCTGTGGGGGGACAAGGAAGTTCATAGCCAGACTTGTAGGTTAGATTTTCGTAGGGCCAACTTGGATGAACTCAGAGGCTTGATGAGAGTCATTCCATGGGGGAGTGTGCTGGAAGGGAAAGGAGCGAGTGAAGGGTGGGCCCTTCTCAAACATGAGCTTTTGCAAGCTCAAGCCGTCACTATCCCAGCAAGACGGAAACATGGTAAGGGCTCCAAGAAACCGATGTGGATGTACAGAGAGCTCCAGAATAAGCTAAGGGAGAAACAGGAAATGTTCAGGAAATGGAGAGAAGGACAGACCTCTAAAGAGGAGTATATGAGGGTTACTAGGTACTGCAGATCAGCCATCAGAGAGGCCAAAGCTCAGTACAAGCTGGGTCTGGCCAGGAGGGCTCGCTACAACAAGAAAAACTTCTACAGATATGTGAGAAGCAAACGCAAGGTAAAAGAGGCAATTGGATCGCTGTTGGGAGTAGATGGAGAAACTCTGATGCAGGACAGAGAAAAAGCAGACAGGCTTAATGACTTTTTTGCCTCTGTTTTCTCCCTGAAGAACTCCAGCACATCTAGAGATTGTAGAAAATGTGGCAGGACACCTGAGTGGCTAATTGACATTGACAGAGAGGTTGTGGAGAGGCATCTGGCTGCACTGGATGAATACCCCTGGGCCGGATGGGGTGCACCCAAGAGTGCTGAAAGAACTTTCCAGAGAACTTGCAGAACCCCTGTCCATCATCTTCAAGGCCTCCTGGAGGACTGGGGATGTGCCACAAGATTGGAGAAGAGCAAATGTTATCCCAATCTTTAAGAAAGGGAAGAAGGATGATCCGGGAAACTACAGGCCGGTCAGTCTGACTTCTGTTGCTGGGAAGATATTAGAACAGATTTTAAAGGGATCAATCTGTAAGCATCTGAAGGACCAATCAGTGATCCGGGGAAGTCAGCATGGTTTTGTTCCTAACAGATCTTGCCAGACCTACCTGGTTTCCTTCTTTGATCGAGTGACCAGCTTACTGGATCGGGGGAACTCTGTTGACGTGATTTATCTGGATTTCAGTAAAGCTTTTGATAAGGTCCCCTATGACATTCTGATGGGCAAACTGGAAGACTGTGGAGTGGACTATAGGACAGTTCGGTGGATAGGGAACTGGTTACAGGACCACACTCAAAGAGTGGTGGTCAATGGCGTTTCATCAGATTGGAGGGAGGTGTCCAGTGGGGTGCCGCAGGGCTCGGTTTTGGGCCCAGTACTTTTCAATATTTTTATCAATGATCTGGATGAAGGCGTGGAAGGGCTGCTCATTAAATTTGCTGATGATACCAAATTTGGAGGAGTAGCAAACACCCAAGAAGATAGAATTAAAATTCAACAAGACCTGAATACTCTGGAGAAGTGGGCAACTGTGAATAGGATGCAATTCAACAAAGACAAGTGCACAGTATTACATCTGGGCCACAAAAATGGGAAGCACAAATACTGGATGGGGGATATACTTCTGGGCAGTAGTATATGTGAAAGGGATCTTGGGGTAAGAGTGGACTGTAAACTGAATATGAGCAGTCAGTGTGACGCGGTGGCAAAAAAGGCTAATTCAATCCTGGGTTGTTTAAAAGGGGCCGTAGTGTCGAAATCGCAGGAGGTCATAGCCCCTCTCTATACTGCCTTGGTCAGGCCACACCTGGAGTATTTTGTGCAGTTCTCGTGGCCTCACTTCAAAAAGTATGTGGCCAAAATCGAGAGGGTGCAGAGGAGAGCAACGAGAATGATCAGGGGTCTGGAGACTGAGCCCTACGAGGTAAGGCTGAGGGCCTTGGAAATGTTTAGTTTGGAGAAGAGGAGGTTGAGGGGGGACATGATTGCTCTCTTTAAATATTTGAAAGGCTGTCATTTGGAAGAGGACAGGGAGCTGTTCCAGTTGCCAGCAGAGGGTAGGACCCGAAGCAATGGGTTTAAATTACATGCACAAAGGTACCGGCTAGATATTAGGAAAAACTTTTTCACGGTCAGAGTAGTTCAAAAGTGGAATCAGCTGCCTAGGGAGGTGGTGAGCTCCCTCTCACATCTGTCCTTCCTTATATCTTGGAGAGTGGAGTGTTTACAGAAGCCAAATGACAGTAGCTGGTGAATGTTAGATTTGTATCAGTATGATGGCAAAACCTAAATCATCTTATTGAACAGATATGTCCAATTCATACTAATAACTGTGCAACCATAAAAAATATATCTTTCCTAAATGTTAAGATCCATGTTTTGTTCTACAGAATGACTAAAATTGAATTTCATGCATCAGCTCATCACATAAGATTAAAATTCATTGACAATTTAAAATTAACACGTGTGATTATAACTGCCTAACATAATTAGAATTAAATGCTGAATATGCAGACAAGCTAATATAGTCCATTGTGATAAATGAGCTAGTTAACTTTATATTTTTCATACTTTCTTTGGCTGTGCAAATATCACAGGCATTGGTATTATAATTCCTGTATATAATAAAATAACCCAGTTTGCCATTTATATTCGTTTTCCCCTAGCATGCAACTTTCATTTTTTGTGTGTTCCCTTTGGAAAAGCAACAGTAACATTTTGGTTCAATCTCTTTTTTACTAGCATTTTCCTGAGAAAAAAGTTATTTGGACAGTCTGTGAGCAGTTTGTTCTCTTTTGAGGGACTGAGCAGTGACAATATTAATAATGCTATCTCACAAAGAAGAATCTCTCCTACCTTGTGAGAATGAGATTTTAATTAAAATCTGCACAGAGATGTAGGTTAGCTCTGTTCGTTTGAGCATGCTGCCCTCTGCCTACAAAATATAAAAACATATTTTGCTGTTTAGATTTTTCCTATAAACTATGTGAGGGGTTAAATAAATGATGTACGGCCTGCCTCAGTATTGCCCCATCATCAAAAAAGCCTGTGTTTGGCATTCTGTGTAAAAGCACTAGGATAATCTTCAGCTAGGTTTGGAAGACTACCAAAGGCAAAAGCTGCAGTGCAGTTGTAGAACATTATCTTCACAGAGGATTTATGTTTCTGTCTTGAGGCTGTACGTAACCTGCGGTTGTTAATGTTGCAATGGCAGCTCATAGTCTGCTAAAGAATAACTTCAGTGGAGGAGGAGGAAAGAGTTGGGGCCATTCCCCCAGAGCACTTGCAGATACAAGGATATGTTCCTGTTAGATGTGAGGCTGAAGCAGCCGAAAGAAGTTAAGGAGATGAGAAGGTATTAAAAGGAGGTTTTGTGCTATGTTGAGAATTCATCTGACTTGAATCACTAGATTTCCAAATCTCCCTTAGTTTTTGGCACAGAAATGGTAGTCATATATTCAGAATTGTAAAGCAGTTCTGAAGTCAACAGCTTACAGAAAAGAAATCTGATGTTTTTATTCACAATCTTTGAAGGAAGAAGCCATATGTCCATGGTGGCTCATAGATGGTATAATCAACCAATTGTTTTATTTTGTATATAAGTACTATACTGTAAAGAATTTCCTATTTCTGTTCCACCTCAGATCTCTTTCTTCCCCCATGCCTGTTCTACTTCTGATGTGGAGGGAAGACCCAGACCTGAAGACACATTTTTAATTGCCTAGCAGAGATTCAAGTTCATCCAAGCATGGGTTTTTAAAGTGAAAGGCAAGGAGCAACGTTCTTTTTTTAGAAGATGTCCATGAATATTTAAAATAACCTTCAATGTAGTATTCATGGATCTTGCATTATTTATGTTATTACTTCTTTAATAATAAAAAATAGTGTGCAAGAACTGGGCAAACAAAAGAGAAAGCTATGACCATTAATGTGGTCATGCATGACCACTAATGTGCAAGTGTGCCACTAAAATGGAATCTGAGTTTTCTTCCTGCAGACCTCTTGTTAGACAATGCGACTAGAACCCACATTAGTTCAGTAGCCAGAAAACATTGCAGACCTGTATCTCCATTGCACTGATTAGATATATTTCACTTAGAGTCATTTGCAGTATAGTCCTAAACAGAGCTAAACTCTTCTAAGCACAATGACTTCCGTGTATTTAGAAAGGCATAACTCTGTTAAGGATTGCATTGATAGTTTTCAGAGCTGTTATATCAATTTGTAAATACAAATGTATAATCACTATTTTATTGTTTTCAGTTGTGTAGTGAAATGCTTTTGTAACTTCTCTTTTCATGGGTTCTATGGGGCTTAGAAAGCAACTTTCACAAAATTTTAAGAAATAACTTTTTTTTTCTTTTAAACTTTTTAACAATTAATAAAATACAACTTTAACAAAGATTAACTCTTAAGTGCAACCATACAAAAAAACCTCCAAATCAACAATGTCCTTGAAAAGGCAAACAGTTCCACATCCAAGAAGTGATGTGTCCTCTCTCATCCATCTGAAGCAACTGTAGCCCAGGCCTCCGTCTTCTTGTTGGGAATTATAGCTCTGCAAAAATAATACAATCCCAGTAACACCAACTACACACAATACACAAACACCACTTTAAATCATATTTTACATACAACATTTGATTACCTTATTCAAGGTGATAAGAGCTTATAATTTTATTAAGCTGCCCAGCAAACAGCCTCCTCCTCAGAAGCCTGCCTCTAGCTTCTGACTCCACCCCACTGGGCTAAACCAATTAACCTCACAGGGGTTACACTTTGCAAAAGAAAATTAATCTTACGTGCTTGGTCACACTTTGGAAAAAGTAGGTACCAAAACACAACTAATTTTTTTTCTTTATACAAATTTCAATTTTTACCAGTAGAGGGAGTCTGTTAACTCTAATTTAGGTTTTGTAAGTGTTACTTTAAAAGAATATATAGCATGAAATTAATCCAAATACTCAGTTATTTCTCTTCATCATACACTTATTTAAAATGCATAAAATGTAATATTTGACATAATATTAAAGTTTAAAAATACATTGCTAAACTGTTTCATAAATGTTGACTGAATGTATTGCCTAACAATGTTTAAATAATGCATTAAAGCATTTTCACATCTTGCTTTGGCATGTCTCTCTCTCTCGCCCTCATAACGTCTTCAACTCAGTTTCTTCCTTAGCAAATGTAATCTTGTAGACTGCTGCCCCACCTAGCATTTTGCTTTTGTCCTTTTACTCTGTGGCATTTAATACAGTTGTTAAACTTCATGTTTGACAAATATGGTTCACGTGGTTGTAGAATTTATATGAAATTTTGCTCAAATACATTTTCCTACTATCATCAAAACTTGAATTTGATCTCAAATAGGATATAGGAGTGAGCTTGAAAACACCATTGGCATCTATTTTCCAGACAGTCAACTCATGAGAATTCCAAATAATTTCTTACAGAAATTGCCAAAAGTTAAAGTGAGAAATAATGTCCAACAGTTGTGATAATGATGTGGAATTAAAAATTTGTAATGGGGACATTTTATTTATTTTGGTGTGAGTATACTATGTACCATAATTTTATACACAGCATGTACATGATCAAGGATATCCAATTCAACTCTTTCTTCTAACAAACCATTTCCAGAATAGTTTGTATTTTATCCATATTGCCTCTATTCACAGCAAGAATTTTAAACTTTCCAAACCATGCTATTTTGATTGTAATTTCATCCTTCAGTTAAAATGTAATGTGTGTAAAAGGCTAAATGTTTATATGATCTGAAGAGAAACCAGAAACCCACTTTTGGAGATTCTTATTGAATCAATACAGAAAGTGAAATTGACAATATTTATATATAAATATTTGAGGTTGGTTATGATACAAAGAGCCTTAGAGATGAATGGAATAATGATCTGAAGTGTCCAATTTTGCTAAAGCAATGGGATAAGGCTTTAAGCCAGATACCTGTTGCTACTATGGCTCTTAAGTTGCAACTTATTCAGCAAAAAAATTATGTTTAGAGTATATTGGTCACCACAGTGTCTTTTTACTAATGGTTTAAGCACAGTGTCTGTGGGCAGTGTAATTCACAAAATGCATCTCTTAAGCATATGCTTTGGACACATTTAGTCATTCAGCCCTTTGGAGAGGAAGTTATTAGTCATATTAATTTTGTGTTAGAAAATGCATTTATTTTTGAGTATGTTAATGTACTATTAAATTACTTGCCTGTCTCTTAGAATCTAACCGATGTTAGATTAGAAATGGACCCTCGGTGCCCTTACAGTTGTTAAAAGACTTATACTTGGAAAGACAAAAGTAAATCACTGTGTTGAAGACCTTATAAACTTATCAACATTTGAATGTATTGCATATAGAAGGCAATTCCGTATGGACTTATTTTTAATTATTTGGAAATCTTTTCTAGATACCCATGTATAGATTTACTGATAGTGTTTTTATAGACAGCACTTTTCTTTCTGTTTGCTTTTCAAATTTTTGTTCTGTTTTGCAGCAATAAAATAATAAAAACAATTTTATTAAAAAATGTGTGGATATGTGAACTTGAATGTGATCTCAAATAAAATGTAGGGGTGAACCTAAACAGACATTGGACCATACATACACACTCAACCTAGCCTACCTTACAGGGCTGTTGTGAAGATAAGAGGATGATATAAGCTGCTTTGGGTCCCCATTGGGGAGTAAGGCAGAGTATAAATGAATTAAGTACATCATAAATATAGCTGGATATGGGACAGATAAAAGGTAAATTCATTTGATGAATACTACAATTTTAAGTTTTAGAAGAGGTATACTGCCCCAGAATTAAATGATTGCTGCCATGCCCATGAGTTAGTTAGTTGTAGCCTTAATTAATTAATTTATTAATAGAGAATCTCAAGAGAGCTTCTCCTGAACCAAATGGGGGGGAAAAGCAGATGACATATGTCTCACACTGTGATTTTCTCTTTTTCTAACAAATGTTGATGCAGTGTCACAGCCATATGGAAGAGTGGCCAGAGTAATCAATGACAGCCAGAGTTAGTTTTCATTTTTGAAGAAGTCTTTTAAGTCATCATAAGTACGCTGTAGTTTTCTTTGGAATTTATTTACTTCATTTATATCGGGCTTTTCTCCCCAAAGGAGAACCCAAAGAGCCTTACATTATTTTTTTTTCCTCTCTCCGTTTTATCTTCACAATAGGTCAGGCTGATTGTGTGTGACTGGTTCAAGGTCACTCAGCAATCTTCCATTGCAGAGTGGGGATTTGGACCTGGATCTCCCAGATCTTAATCCAACTCCTTTTCTATTTTGACTGGTTGGGATGTCTAGTCTACTAAAACTTCCACAACTATGCCAGTGCAACATCACATGTGATTTGGGGAACAACCTAAACAGCCTACTCAGAAGCAAATCTCATGTGATTCAATGGGGCCTACTTCCAGGAAAATGACTTTAGGATTGCAGCCTTTACAACGTGTAATATGTTTTCCTGCAATATGACAACACTATCTCCAAGAAGTGTTAGTTCTTTAGTGTCTTCATTTGGTCCTTGTTCTTTTGATATTACTTAAGAATAAGATCCTTTATGGGCTGTGTTGGAACTAGAGATGGGCACGATCCGCATTACGATCGAAAAAAACCCATGATAATGGCGATCACACAATCGTGACCCGGTGGATCGTGATTGTCCACGGCCAACGATTCAGCGATTGGGAGAGGTCTGGATCGTTGTGTTCGGGCTCGGATCGGGGATCCAGACACTCAGGCGCCAGCAATCTATTCCCTGGCAACGGAGCCAGGGGAAAGCCTGAGCTGTGTTTGCCCTCCTTCTGTCGCCCTGGAAACCTGAATGGAAGCCCAGCTTTCCTTGATCAGCAGGGCTTCCTTCCAACCATGGAGCAGCAAAGCAGTCACAAATTGGGAGAAGACACCCAGGGGAGGGAGGGGCAAGGGGGTGTTCTGTAGCCATGCGCACTCCAATCTCATCCCTGCAAACCCTAATAGGCAGCTCTGACGGCCAAACACAGTCCTCCTGTGTTGCTGAATGGGACCTGAGGGGATGCAGCTCGTCGCCGCCTCCCTGTGCCCGCCAGGCCCGGCCACCGCCGCCAGCACCCATTATTCATGTATCGCTGGGAATACCAGTGCGCTCCAGTTTGGCCTGGCAGGCAGGCACACGGGGGTGCCGCTGGCAAGCGGCCAGACCCCCCGCCCCCTGAGGGAAGGCGGCTCGTCGCCGTCTCCCTGTGTCTGCCAGGCCTGGCAGCTGCCGTCATCATCCACATTTCTTTCTCGCCTGGAATACCAGCGTGCTCCAGTTCAGCCTGGCGGGTGGGCACATGGGGAATGCCGCCAGCAAGCGGCCAGACCCCCCCGCCCCCTGAGGGGAGGCAGCTCGTCGTCACCTCCCCGTGCCTGCCAGGCCGGGCGGCCACCGTCATCACCCACCATCCTGCCTGCGCAGGGAATACCAGCGCACTCCAGTTCAGCCTGGCAGGCGGGCACATGGGGGTGCCGCCAGTGAGCAGCCAGACCCTCTGCCCCCAGAGGGGAGGCGGCTCGTCACCACCTCCCCATGCCCGCCAGGCCCGGCGGCCGCCAGCACCACCCACCTTCTCACATAATACCACCTTGCCCTGCTTTGGCCTCCACGATCCACGGCTCGGGAACAGGAGATGATCGGCGCGGATCGTTATTTCACGATCGTCGACGGTGCCGATCCACAATCCGCTGGATCGTTAAAATTTTTTGGATCGTGCCCATCTCTAGTCGGAACTATCAAAATTGGTGAGAATTTCAGGCACAGAAATTAACCAGTGCCTAAGTGTCATTTTTCAGTCAATAGCACCTCCAGCATCAGCTTTGGTTTTCATCTGTTCAGAAGCAAGGGCAAATACAGCTGGAAGAATGAATTTGAATTTTGTGTATGACAACAAAAAAAGGCTTTGTAGAAATATTCTAAATTCTCTGTACTAAGAAACATTATGTAACAGGTAGAATTTAGCTAATGAATGCAATTTATATTATCCAAATGGTGTGGTGAGGGGACACCTATAGCATTGTGAATTCAAATGAATTGATTCACAAATTGAAAACGGCTTAGCAAATTGCAGTTTACTCAGAGTGTTGCTGTGCATAAAGCACTGAATTAAGGAAAAAGATGCTAAGTAAATAATCAGTCTATCGCTAGCTAAAATCTGCCTAACTAAGCTTATAAAACATTTTATCTTACGCATCTCTGAATAGCTCTTAGCTAGTTGTTTCTCAGCAGTCTTACTTAGTAAGTTTGCCCTCTTCTGTGCCATGCAGCACACAGTATGCTTGCTGAAGCGCTCAAGAAGCATGGAGCCTGCAGCTTCTCTCTCATATGATAGTGAAGGAAAGACATAAGGAAAAGAGACAGGTGAGCTGGGACTCCATCTTTTCAGGATTGCAGCCATTACCTACCAACCAACAGCCAATCAGGGCCCAGCTGTCTAATTAGCATTTACAGCCCTATGAGAACAGGGGAATGAAAATAGAAGCTGCAAGAGCCAATATCCCAAAGTTGGATCTCTAAGGAACCAAGACTGGCCTGCAGGTGTTTAAATCAGCAGAGCCAGCCTGGGGCCTACAAAAACTTACACCACTGAACAGAACTCCAGCCATTCTGGAAAAAAAACTGACTTTGACTTGCAACTTCCTTATCCTCTACATCCTACTTGGAACAATATGGCAAAGATTGCATTTGATTCAGTTTTATTTAAAAGTGATGTAAATAAGTTTTAAGTATTTTGTTTCTGCTGGTTAATGTGGGTTTTAATATTTGTTATTGTGGGTTTAAGTGCAGGCCTCTGAGAAAATGAGGGATAAATGAGGGATAATTTATATTATCCAAATGGTGTGGTGAGGGGACACCTATAGCATTGTGAATTCAAATGAATTGATTCACAAATTGAAAACGGCTTAGCAAATTGCAGTTTACTCAGAGTGTTGCTGTGCATCTTTGCACACATCAAAAGACACATCCATCCAGTTCAGTGGTACCTAGATAAGCATCATGTTACAGATGGGAGTAGGTATCCCGAAGTCTGCATTTGCATTGGTTCCATATATGGCACACAACTCTACACACAAATCTTCCTTGCTGGATCAGGAGGATACAAACGAGTTCTGTTATTTCATGTGGGTAGCCATGTTAGTCTGCAATAGAAGAGAAAGATTTGAGTCCAGTTGGTCTTAATCTTGCTCTGTCATTTCATATATCTGAAAGGTGATATAACTCATATTTTCCTCATGGTTGAAATCCCTGCTGAGTTCACTGGTTGGCTTTGGGCAAGAATGATCTGTCAGCTTAACCTATTTTATAGGATTATAGGGATGATAAATGATGCTCAAGTTATTAAGCACTTTAAAATTGGAAAGTAAATACTATAGAAATTATTCATGATAATGATACAGATATTTCTCCAGTTTCACCAAGGGAAAAACACCCTTTTTTAGCATATCATTTTTATTTAGAAAATGTGTATATCACCTTTCCAGACCTGCTCAAGTCAGCTCACAAAAAACCCAAGCAAAGCACAATAAAAACAATAAAAACATATGAATAAAGCATATGAATAAAACATCCAGTACAAATATAAAAAAGTAGTTCATTGTGGATTTTAACATTTCTGCCATAATCCTCTTTTGTAATTGGTT
The DNA here is from genome assembly GCF_028583425.1 of Eublepharis macularius. Lineage (NCBI taxonomy): Eukaryota > Metazoa > Chordata > Lepidosauria > Squamata > Eublepharidae > Eublepharis > Eublepharis macularius. The sequence goes on from NC_072798.1 coordinate 64,537,573, forward strand.
CCTCATCCTTCTATTGATATTTTTTTGTTTCAATTTTAAAATTATTGGGATAAACCTTGAATTTTGCAAATTAAGCTGAAGAAACTACTGATACATTTTGTAATGTATTTCTGAACAACAACAATCTCTTCTGTACATGTACTGCAGTCCTCTGGTGTTATACAACTGCTATGGATGCTCCTAGCTGATTTCCCACCACAGAAAGAAGGCTGGCCCAATTGTTTATTATTTGAACATAACATCACAAATCATAATGTCATACTGATAATGAAGAGACATAATGATGAATGCCCCAACTGGCTGCTGAATGGACAGATTGTTGATTGATTGGTGTGGAATCCATGCAACTCATGTTGCCGTTCCTCACAATAAAGCTGACGGTGCTGATGCCATCTCAAACTATCAACAAAAAAAAATGCTTGCCATGATACAGCAAAATCACCAAATGCACTTCATACCAACAACTTGACTTGTGAAATAGTGTCCAGAATTCCTTGAGGGCAGCCCAGTGATGAACTTCTCCATGAAATGAACATGAATCAGAAATAATCATAGAGAAAGGAGCAAAGCTAGCTCTGTTTGCCTGCTTTTGTACTTGTAGTTATCCAACAAGCTTCCTTGGGAAAAAGCGAGATTTTTAAAATAGAATTGCTTGAAGACACGGCAGATTGAAATGAATTTTCTGAAACAGGCCATTTGTAAAGCTTGTCTGAAATTTTAAAAAAAATTCTTCATACTAGTTCTCCAATGCCATTTATAAAAGTCCTGTATGTTAAAAAAAAAACATTTACTGCTTATATAGCAAATGCAATACATTTTCCACTTCAGTCAATGTTTAGATTTTGGAAATAAATAACTATTAGTATTTATTACAGTGTATCTTGCCCAATGTAACTTTTAATTGAGATTGTCTTTATTACACCAACACTTACTGTTGCAACTCATTTCCTTATAATTGGATGCATACTGTTTTGAAATGCAATTTTCTCTGAGCTTGTAAAATGCACGTAGAGAGCTACATGCTTGTGTCCCTCCTTAGGCAGTTGTTCCTTCATTAAAAATAAAGGTCTCAATTTGTTGCCCCAAGGGCAGGATTTACAGAGCAAGCAAGTAATGACTATGTGAAGGAGTTCTTCATCAAGCCTGCCTTGAAGTGCAAGACGTTGGCTTGACATGTTGATCAAGAGTATATTTGTCACTTATCACTAAATTATAACTGACAGCACAGATCTCTCCTTGGTAGGAGGAAAATAATTCTGCCCCCTATCCCATATCAGTTTCATTTAGTTGTAATCATAAATGAAACAAACTCATTCTCAGAGACAATGGTATTTTGAACAATTTTCTAAATTGTTATAATGGAAATGTTCCTTCTGAACCTAGGATTAAACTAACAGGCATCCTGGATGTGTCTGTCCTTAGACAGAAGGAGTGGGATGTTAATAGCTGAATAAATTGAGATGTTGCACTGTTTGTCAGTTTTTAGAAAACCTAGCATGGGATTGTGTGACTACAATAATTGCAATGACAGATTTCAACAGGAAAACGTTATGATGCTGCTTTAAATAAAAGCCAGCTATTTCCTGTCTGATACTCACAAAAGTGAGATTTCATTTATGTCAACCAAAATATTCAGAACTTGAATAAATAGCAACAGGGTGGTATATAGGTTCCATGTGAGTACATAGAAAAAAATTGTTGTTGTTGTTTTTAAAAAAGGAATGCTTAGTACGTAGTCAATATTCATCAATAATTGTGGTAAAGCTTAACAAGCTCTTATTATTTCTGTCTTTACTTCAGAGGGCAAACCTGCAAGGAGACCCATGATCAGTTCTCCCACAAAGTCCAGCAGAATCTCATTCTGAATTTAGTAACTGCACTTGGAGACGGGGCCATGATGACTCAGTGATAGAGCATCTGCTTGGTTTCCAGAAGGTCCCAAGTTCAATCCCCAGCATCTCCAGATAAATGGATCAGGTAGTTGGTGATGTGAAAGACCTGAGAGCTGCTGCCACACTGAGTAGACAGTACTGACCATGTTGGACCAATGGTCTAATTCAATATAACGCATTTTATGTGTACCACGTGAGAAGAGGTGCTCCCTATTTATCTTTTTCCTACAGGAGCCAGAAATACAGCTCTCTTGTAAAAAATAGTACTATCACACCAGTCCACATGTTTTAAGCATTTTTAAAGCCTTTGGGGATTTAATTGTGGATCTTTTATATCACTGCTTCATACCATATCAGGGAGCTTAAGCTCATTTAAATAGGCCTGATTAGAGTACACTGGTAAGAACCCAAGTGATGTGGCAAATGTGAAGCTGCCATAGCAATGGCCAAACTTGGAGTTAGGGTTGTCTCACCTCATGTTTTGATAGGCCAACTTGCTGGTGGCAACTTGCCCCAGAATTAGAGTTGTTTATTTGAAAATAAATGAATAAGAACTAGTGCCTTTGATTACTGTTTAAAAAGTTTAAAAGTTTTTAAAAACAGAATTTAAAAAAATTAGATAGGCAAGAAAACTTGGTGAGCATCTTGTGGCATCTGTTGAGTTTGCCTAAAGAAACAAACAAATAAATAAATAGTAGGAACTAGTACATAATGTTCGAAGTCAATTAAGAATGTCACTTTGTGTGTGTTACACAGATTACTTGCTGGGGGTGGGATTTTGTAAGATTTTGTTCAGTTCACTGGCAAATGGCAATTATTCTGTCACGAGTTAGTCATCTCTTTAAAAATTAAATAGAAAATAAAAATTAAAAGGAAATCGCTTAATTGCTCTTTGAGGGATTCCCATAAGCAGGGAGCTCCCATTGTTAGCTATAGTAAACGGAGCTCTGAAGTCTGAAAGGGCTGTTGTTACATAAACAATTGTGGATACTTCATGTGGAAAAAATGGATTTCAACTCTTGATTGGAAGTCACTAACCTGGCAAGAAGTCGGGCCCATCCAGGGATGGACCCTGCCCAAGTACCTCATATGGCCCCAACACACCACAAATAGGAGGTCCAGTTAAAATGATTTGCCTACAAAGGCTCATAGACCCTTCCAGATTCCAAAATGCCTTGGGAGATTTTAGAATTCCAGATACAAGCCCCACAGAAGTTGCTGTGGGAGTGTGGAACGCAAAGCTCCCTGAAGCTATCGATACCATTGCTCCTTGTCTACCCCTCCGGCCCTTGGGACAGAAGCCAGCACCATGGTTTACCATGGAGTTAACTGACCTGAAGAGGGCTGGAAGACGTCTAGAAAGACGCTGGCATAAAACATGCATAGAAACTGATAGAACTTGCTACAGAACACACTGGAGGATCTATGAAGCAGAAATGAAAGTGGCAAAGAAACGTTACTTCTCGGCAACCATTGCGTCGGCTAGTTCACAACCGTCCCATGACTGTCTGGGTATCCAGACATCTTCTGATCCCTAAATCTGAACCTTTACAGACCCAAGAACAGACAATTAGCTGCAAGGCCTTTGCTAAGTTTTTTGCTGATAAAATAGCACAAATACACTCTGATCTAGATATTAACTACAATACAAACGAGCTAGAAGAAATGCTTAATACACTATCTGGCCTATATTTGGACTGCTGTGAACCAATTACAATTACAGACTTTAACAAACAGGTTATACACATGCATACATATATTTATGTATAAACAAACAAACAAACTACAGAGCTGAGGAATAAAAATTCATAGCCAACTGGAAACCCTCTATTCATCTAAGATACACAGGTATTGAGATCCCACATGGGAGCATATGGATCCCACATCTCCCACATGGAGATGAAGCCAGACAGCAGCACCCAAGCTGGTCATGTTCCCTGATGGCTCCATCCCAAGATTCCCTAAGGGAATTCCTAAACTGGGGAAGATGGGTACTCTCTCTCACCCATGGATCAGGCCCAATGTCCAAACTGCTTCCATAAAGTTGCGAAAAAACATAGTACCAAGAGATTTGATGGCAAAGCACCATGCCTGAATGCCACAACAGTTCAGAGACAGAAGCTGGGGAAGCAGATTGGCCCTGGGTTCTGTGGGATGTCTGGCCTCAAGGGGGCTGTGTGGGCCACAGAAGGAAGAATCACTCCAGCTCACCCCCTCAGCCCACCAAGGAAGAATCACCCCCAGCTCATCAGGGCAGTCCAAGATCAGGCATCCCAGCAGCAGCTATGGGAGTTCGTCCCTGGACCCCAACACACAGCTACGTAAACAAGATACATGCAGGAAAAGGAGATTGCCAGAGCCAGTTACTATGCGCTGCAGTGGCACAAAGAAGAAGGAGGATGAGGCACCTCTTTCCTCTGTCATTTCCCACCTTACACTGTAAATAGTCTTCCAGGTAAGTCCAGGAGCCTCACTTCTGCTCATAGATGTCCGTTCAAATCCTTTGCACTTTGTCTCACTTCCCCTTCAGAAATCCCAGCCTGTTCTGTGATGACTTAGCAAACGCAAAAAGTAAAACCTGGTACACTGGCTGTATCGACAAGTGGAGAACACCACCCGAGCAACAGTTATATCAAAAGTTTTACTTCAAATATTTAAAGTGGCAAGTGTTCAATTGATAACAAGTAAGGACAGCTCATCAGTAATTCATAGATACATACAGTTCATACAATGGACATAATAAATTATTCCAATACTCCCCCTTAGTACATTTAGACAGAACTAGGGTAATGACTCCGGGACCAAAAGGTAAGTGCCGAAAAGATCCTTGGAAATAATCTTTCTTAATGTCTCTTATTGTAGTTCTCTTTAGTAATCCACAGTTGACTCAACAGAGAGATGGAGATCCAAAAATGATGCCCAGACTGGGGCCAGCTATCTAGAACATACCGTATGGACAACTGTTAAGACAAACGGAATTCTTCTCTTTTGGAAGATTACAGTCAAGGCAGTGATGAAATGCACATAGCCTTTATCCAGAAGGGCTATCCCAAACGGGTACTATAAAAAGCACTAGAGAGTGTGTGTAAAGTTCCAAGAGAGAGTTTGTTTGAACCCAAGGAGAAATTGGCGTCTGATAGAATTAGGTAAAATTGTTCATCAATATTGGCCCCTTGTATCAGAAATTAAGGGCTGTGAGCATTCGCCAACTATAGGGTATAGGCGAACGAGGAGTATATGGGATATGTTGGTCCACTCAGACCTTGTGAGAACACCGTCACTGGAAGGCATTGCAAAAGGAAATCATAAATGTGGACATTGTTCCATATACCCCTTAAACTGCTTTTTGGGATGAGCAAAAAATTGAGGTTGCTGTGCCTTTAATTGGAATGAGTAGGATTAAGGCAGATAGATATAAAAAGCCATAGGACTTGAATGGAGGTACACTAGATAAAACTGCATCAGCGTCATCCTCCGGGTGTCATGAATGAATAATAGATGACATGGGTAAGCTCTGTTAATGTATTGCATATTTATTGGAAATTTTCTTCATTGTATTATTAAATGACTAAGTGATATGTAAATGTTATAGTGGACCATAGACTTGCCCCTGAGGAAGTCCGTGGGACGAAATCTGCATCCTAGATAGCCGGCCCCAGTTTGGGCGTCATTTTCAGATCTCCATCTGTCCATTGAGTCAACTGTGGATTACTAAAGAGAACTACAATAAGAGACATTAAGAAAGATTATTTCCAAGGACCTTTTTGGCACTTACCTTTTGGTCCTGGAGTCATTACCCTAGTTCTGTCTGAATGTACTAAGGGGGAGTATTGGAATCATTTATTTTGTCCATTGTATAAACTGTATGTATCTATGAGTTATTGATGAGCTGTCCTTACTTGTTACCAATTGAGCACTTGCCACTTTAAATATTTGAAGTAAAACGTTTGATATAACTGTTGCCCAGGTGGAGTTCTCCACTTGTCAATATGTTCTGTGATGACAGCACCACAGGCAAACAATCTAGGACTGAGCCAGGATATCTATTATTTGTACAGCAAGTAAAACCATAGTTAAGGCTGCAGTTAATAAACCAGCTTTAAGCCATACAGATCCTCATTTTGTACCTTAACCAGAGTAGCAGAGTGGCCCACATTTGGATTATATGCATTTTACTTACACTATGGTGTCACGTGATATCTAAACTGAGCTAAAGAACGGAACTCCTGTCACCTCAAGTTATAGCCCCATGTTACCTTTTTTTCTTAACATACTGTTCAGTATGATGAGCATCAGTGTTCTGTATTCCCTTATTCCCAGTCCACATCACTATCACAGAAGAAGGAATGTGTAGAAACAGGACAGGTAAGCCTAACTAAATGTTACGTTTTGATGGCAGTACCACAATGAGTATCACATGTAGTTCTGTCCACAGACAATATACCATGTACAGATCACAATATATCTTGGTGCCAATGAATATCTTTTGTTTTCCTTTACATGTCCTTGTATATTTCGGAATCTTACGCAATGACTTGCAATGCCAGTAGAACCCAGAGTTCAGCCAGAACTTGCTTGATCAGCTTTTACCACCTTATGTGTTCTCTGTGGAACCCCCTCTGTCCCCTTCAGCCTAATAACACCCAAACCAGTGATTCACGTAGCACTCTATTCTTGTTCTCCTTCGCAGCGCATTGCTTTCCCACAATAATTTAAACCTAGGTTTCAGGAGCAGATGACTTTGTTGACAGAAGCATCTTGAAACAAGGTGCTTGTCAAATTGAGGGTGAACCTTTAATGCCTTCTGCTTGAGGTACCTTTCATGTTCATGCATCACAGAAGATGCTGTATTCAATCTTTATTTAGATTTTCTTCTCAGGTGTGAAATGGGTTGATAATAAATCCACATTCTCACAGATTCCTCAGTGATGGAGATTGATTGCTATAGTCTCGTGTCCTCTGAGTTGTTATGACTGTGTTTCTGCATCCCAGTCAAAATGACAGGAATTCATATCGTAATGAGATGGCATCCAGATGCATTCCATATGAGCATGTGTGATTTTTAACATATTATAACAAGACAGTCAGGCAGTGTATATTCCAGCAAAGAGACTTCTGAAGAAAGACAGAGAAATAATGACAATAATGAAGAGGCAAAATGTTGATTTTTAGCCTGCAAGATGACAATTATCTGCTTGTGTTGGAACAGACCAGCCCAGCACAAAATCACACAAATGTTTTGTTACCCCCCAATAGCTCGTCTTGCATTCAACTATTGCTGAGGAAATCCTGAATAGGAAAGAAAAGAGGGCAGTGTTGCTTTTTCAAGATTGAATATACACTGAGCTTTGCATTAGAAAGATGTTTGTTAAGAGACATGCCTTCTCCCTGCTTTCTTTCCTTATGTATAATGTCCTATTCTGAATTTCTGCATAGTAAACACCATCCCAAAAGCAGCTCTATCATTTCAACTGTTTTATGGCATTTCCCTGAAAGGAATGGGGTCTTAGAACTTGGTAGAATGCATTAGCATATGTTTGTGCAGACTGTTTCATCCTTTTGTGAGCTCCTTTTGATCAATTATGTTTATGCAGGTTTTCCTAAATAACTTGAGAAAGAAGATTTGATATAAGAGCCATTTTGTACTTCCAGCTTTATATTTTATTTCCAGGAATACAACAGTTGGAAGCATGCTAAATATGTAGTGGGGGTGTACACAAAGAGAATTATATTTTCTAAAGATTATGGCATCAGTTAAAGATTTAAAAGAAGGCATCTGAGTTAAAATTAGAGATGGGCACGATCAGCATTACGATTTGAAAAAAACCCCGATAATGGCGTTCATGCCATCGGGACCCGGCTAATCGGTGCTGTCCACGGCAACCAATCCAGCGGTCAGGGGTTTGCTTGTTCGGGGCTTGATCAGATCGATCGGTTTCTGTTCGGGATTGCAGACACTCATGCGCTAGGAATCAATTCCCCTGGCAATGGAGCCAGGGGGAAATGCCTGAGCTGTGTTTGCCCTCCTTCTGTCGTCCTGGAAATGCGAATGGAAGCCCAGCTTTCCTTGATCAGCAGGGCTTCCTTCCAACCATGGAGCAGCCAGCAAAGCATCACCATTCAGGAGAAGAGAGGGGAGGGAGGGGGAAGGGGGTGTTCTGTAGCCATGGGCGCTCCAAACGTTTTTTGATTTTTTTAAAAACGGGGCTTTGTAGGAGGAATGGCTGTTTTTCTGTCTGTCACTCTCTGTTTTTAACCTGCTTTTAAAACACTGTATTTTGTGGGGAAAGCTCATTCACGGCTCTGTGTGTGTGTTTAAAATATGCTTTTGGAAGACTGGCTGCTTGCTTTTAAAATTGGGTGGGGAGGAATGGAGGATTCTATCCCTGCTTTTTTTTAAAAGCTGGCTGAAACATGTTGATGGGGTGTCTCTCTCTATTTGGAGAGGCAGGGACGGGTTAAGACTCCCCCCCTCTGCTCTAAGTGCATGCATGTGTGTGTGTGTGAAAATGTCCACTCTCTGAGGGGAGGCAGCTCGTCCACGGGTTAAAAACTCCCCCCCCCTCTGCTCTAAGTGTGTGTGTGGGGGGGTGCCCCTCCGCTTTGGCCTCCCCGATCGGAAACGGGACTTGTTCGGTGTGGATCGGTGATCTGGGGTCATCGCCGGCGCAGATCCACGAACAGCTTGATCAGTATTTTTTTTTTGGATCGTTCCCACCTCTAGTTAAAATCCTTGGGAGGGGTTTGTGGCAATGGAGTGGGAAGCAGGGACTAAGTAACTTATTTAGCTGTGACCAAGGACTTTGGCATGTATTTCCTTCTTATATTGCTAACTGTTTTTAAAAGTTTCTTCCATTTCTTCCAGTGTGTCACATGCCGAGAAATTGTGTAACTCAAGACCAAAGTTCCCTTTGGCATAATGAGCTGCTTATGGCATTCTTTTGATCCCAGTCTCTGCACACTAAACCACACCATGACTTCCATTTTGAATGTCGTGACCATTATTGCTCTTTCATTGTAACTTATACAAAATGGATGTCTCAATGGCATTAAAGCAACTGTGTTGCAAGAAGAAATCTGTGAGCAAGGGGAACCTTATAATTATCTTGGGAAATTAACTGCAGCAGTGATTTGGCTATTATAAATGAAATAATAAGTTAGTAAATGATATAAGTCTGACACTATTGCTTTATAGATAGATCTTGAGATTGTAATTCGGGTTTTGATGAGCCTTTTAATTTCCTAGAGGAAACATTTATTATGGTGACAGGAAGGTTTTTGTTCTTTTTATTGATCTTTGATAAATCTTTATATTCAGTAAGATATTGATAAGAGCAAATTTCCTTTAAGTATGCCATGCAAAGAACACATTCTGTATATTTCCTAGTGCTAGCTTTGGTGCCTTTAAAATGTTACTAGAAGAAACTGTTAAATGTGATGAATGGTCGTGATATGTCATTGAGATACTTCTGACCTATGTTGGAATGTACTGGCATAAATTTACAAATTCTGCAGCCCCTTTGCTTGAGACTGGTGCTTCAGTTGAACTATTACAATTTACAATTTTGGTCACTTACTTTTACACGATGGTATGATATGGAAATTCCATATGCTGCTTGCTGAATCTTTCTAGAGAACATAGGGCCTTATGTAAAAGATTCAATGTCTAACCCAGGCCAGGGTCTTGAGTGGCTATATTTGGAGTGTATGTCCTCTAGCCAATGGCAGCTGAGGTCAGTTGGGTGGTGGTGAGAAATGTGTCATGTCATAGCTGACTTATGGTGACCTCTGGTGGGGTTTTCATGGCAAGGGACTAACAGAGGTGGTTTGCCATTGCCTGACTCTGCAACCCTGGGCTTCTCTGGAGGTCTCCCATCCAATTACTAACCAATTAGAAGCTACGCAGGCCACCTATGCTTAGCTTCTAAAGTCTGATGAGATGAGGCTTGCTTGGGCTATCCAGATCAGGGCCAGTTAGTGGGATTGGAGCCTGAAATGCACCAAGAAGGTATTGTTTCATTTATACTCCCAGGGGCAGTAGTATTGAGATGGGTGGTGACAGAGTATAAAACAAAGAAGTGAAACCAGCTAGAATTTTTATTGATTACAGCCGATGGAGCATTGGTGTGGCATAGAGCACAGATCCAAGCATCAAATACCCTGACTGCTGTCCAGTAGCACCCATCTTAGCTTGCCTGCTGAAAGCCAACTATGGGATGGCAGGTGATTTGATCCCCACCTGGGTACAAGCCACTCTGTGGTTCCCCTACAACCTGGGAGTGAAACTGGATGATGGCTCCAGAGCTGGGCACATCCCGGCATGGCTTTCCCCCACAGTCCCTTAAGGGGACCCCCAAATTAGGGTGAGATAGCCTGCAGGTGCAGTCTTCCCCCAGATGGATCCAGCTCAATGCCTCAAAAATCATCCCCTGAGAATTTATGACTAGAATTATGATTAACTAAGCAGGAATCCAAGCACCCATCTGCCACACTAAATAAAGGGAGGGAGGGAAAACAGGAGAAGACTGTATCTGCCACCTCATGCTCAAACAAAAAGAGCAAGGAGGACCAGAGGGAGCCAGTCTTCTCCCCACCATCCCACTCCCAGTTTACCAGGGCTACCTGGGATTGGGCTGCCAGGCATAGTCACAAGTCTTGGTCTTTCAGCCACAAGCCAGCCCCCGGGTAAATCTAGGACCCCTGCTTGGTGATGTATAAGCAGGAATGCAGGTTTCTACCTTTCTGTTATAGGAGCCAATATTGCATAACCCTTGTTGAGTTTATGCCTGAAGAATGCTATGTCCCAAGCAGATAAATTCCAAGGGTAGTTCATTAGGTCCCATGAGGGATGTCCTGTTTCAAGCCTCATCCCCTGACAAAACAACTTGAATTCATTAAATTGATAATTTTCTGTCTTTGAAATGAAGGGCCACTGCTGGTTTTTAGAGTGCTTTTATTTCTCTGCTTGAATGATTGTGTAGCTGAATTGAGAATAGCAAGAGATTTATTGAAAAACCAGAGTTAATTTAAGTGTGCAGGGAAAAGGGCACAATTCTGAAACTACTTATAAGCTCATAAATTGCATTTCAATCAGTGAGATTTACAAGCTTGCAAGTAAATCCTAGATTGCATCCAATAATTTTAATGAGATAACCTCACATGCGCATGGAAGCATGTGGATCATGTTTACCACTTGCATCGTTCTTTCAGCCCTTTTATTTTTTTAAAGGGAAGCACATTTATATCTCTGTTGTCAGCCCTTTAAATTGGGTACCAGATATTTTTCTGTTACTTTCCTGACATGTTCTGATGTTGAATATATGATCTCATTTCTTGTATTCTTCACCTATTTCTCTTCATGTAAGAAATTGGATAAACAAAGTTTGGCATAAAAAGAGTGTTTATCTGGTTTTCTGTTGTTCAAATAGCATCCAAGCCTTACCTGCCAGTTACAGTTTCATACTTGGACAGCTACACAAAGGAAATAGAATACTGTCTTTGCTGTTTCTATACAGACATAAACATCTTTGTGTCAGTGAAAATTTCTTCTTTTGCCTGTAGCATTTTAAAAGCATTATCTTCTTGCTTGTCGCTTTGACTTGAATGTTGCAGTTGCTACATCATTCCACATTTTCGTCTGATCCTATTTACTGCTGCACTTTGCCCTCTTTTTTCCTTTAAAGAAACTTCATGAACTTAAATTATTTTCAAAAATACAATTTTCGCTTGCTCTGTTTGTAATGGGAGAAGTCATGCTTAAAAGTACTGAAATTAATCTTGGCTAGGGGGTAAAGGATAAGGTGGCAGACCCAGAATTATTCTATATGAAGCTTTTTTATATTGAGTTAAGCCACCTATCCTAAGCCTTTCTGTTCAGAGTGATTCTTCTTTGTCTCAGACAGATCCTTTCTCCAACCTTGCTGATCATTATAATTTAAGTTTTCAGAACAGGGACTGGCTTCTTGCATAAGCTCCATAGCACCTACAGGAAGACCTGGGTTCAATCCTTGGCCTCAATGAAAAAGAAGGTGATGAAAAAACAATTTCTGGCTGCTTCCAGACAGAGGCTTTTGTCCACTTTGGTGTCCAAATTAGAGTGCTTTTATTTGCAGCATTCACAGATGTGGTGGTCTAATTGAGCTTTAATCATGTCTTCCTCATCCTTAGTACTTTGTTTACCAAACATGATTCGCTACCATCTTTTTGAGAAGAACACAGTCCAAGTGGATTATTACACTGTCTGGATGGGAAGATGCATATTTTCAACGGTCCTGCCCACATTGGCACCATTCCATAGCTCAGGCCCTCACAGCTGCCATTTTTCCCATCATACCACTAGAAGTCTTTTTGAGAGTTTTTTCCTCCCCTTTAGTGGTGATCGCTATACCACTTACATTTAAAAAAAAACTGTAAGAAAGCCCTGTGGTGGTATAGTGGGGGGAAATCAAGCAGAAAGGGAGGGAAGTAAGCAGAAAGCCTCCCACATGAAAGCTCTGCTTCCATGTACATGCCTCTAGATTCACAGCTGTGATAAATGTGTCCTGGAGAATCTGTGTGGATGCAGCGCTGGGGAGTTACTGAGAGTCTAAATAGAGTATACTGGGCTAGGCAGAATGATGGTCTTATTCCTGAAATCTTCTTATGCTCATATGACCTTCTCAAAAGTATATAATTCTGTGCTGAGCTACTGCCCAGATCTTTCACTCTCTTTAATTTTCTTTCCATTCCCTATTCCTGCTCATATCATCTCCTTTTCAATTTCTTTAGCCATTCCCCAAGAACTTCCAAATCAAACTGTTCCCTAAAATAAGCCCCTGTTTCTTATTTGATTTGTTACATTTCAACAACAACAGGAGGAGAAGCTTTGTGACTAATTGGAAAAGTATAAAACCCTGTTGGAATTACAGAGGTCTTTAACCACAAACGGTAGCATGTGGAAACTATTTCTTAGAGAGATCCTTTCATTTTGAGATTAAATTAAATCTTAGTAGTCTTTAATTGCATGTGTGTTGCTAGAAGAAACCAAATATAGTTTGCCTGTGTGGGTCATTTGTTTTATTTTGTTTTTTATTTGATTTTTGTCATTGAAATACGTTGGCAGAAGGGAAGGTGCACAGTGATTTTGCTTCAGTTATATTTTCCTTTTCCTTTTATGCTTTTGCTTTTCAGTGTTGTGAAAAACTACTCCGCTTGTGTTTTATTTCATTATACATATTTCAAAAGAGGCATGTCCATCATGAATCATTCTGTCAAAAGATACTCAAAAGAGTTCTCAATAGTATTATGAAATTCTGGTGGGGGCTTGTCTGTTAGGAGGTCTTCGGGAATCTGAGAAATTGTTGCTTCAAATGTTAATAAATTACTAATATGAAAAGTGTGGAGTTTTCTAAAATGACTTGCAAACATGCTGTTGGATCCTGCCAACTTTTATTCAGTCTTCCCTAGTCCCAATGATCCCACACTGACATGAACATCATTATTAACTGTCCCAAGATATCACTTTGCATTTACACTGGCCAGATTTAACGTGCTTCCATCTGCATTGTCGACAAGGGGTTATCAAAATATTCATTCTAACATGAAGCACGCATAGATTTTCTGGAACTGGTGCTGGGTGATAAAAAATGTTTTTCGAAACAGAGGATGCTCAAAATGCTGTTGGCGGGAGTTGACCAAAGAATTACAGTCTCTGCAGCCAGTTTTTGCTTTCTGCAATGAAAATATGCACCAAGTTAACATCTCATGTGTACATTGTTTATATTTTATTTTTATAATGTGGTTATGGATTTGAATGGATGTTGTACCTGGGACTTGTGTGGGTTATTAATTGTTGATAGTAAAAGATTGTACTGAACTGTGCTCAGTCTTCCCCAGTTCTGCTTCTGGATACAACCTACATGCAGGTCCAGTGTTCCTTGCCATGGTGTTTGTTGGTTTATTTGTTTATTTATTTGATTTATATCCCACCCTCCCCACAAGTGGGCTCAGAGCAAGTCACAACATCATATTAACAGCAATTGCAACAATATATAAAAACCATAAAATACTATAAAATATAACTTAAATATAAAACAGCAAAACAATAAAAAAGTCCAACAAAGACCTCTGAGGTGTATCATACTGAAATCTCAGAAAGCAGATTTAAAAGTTAACAGTAGTAGCTTTAAAATATTTTACACCTGAATTAAAAAAGAGAGCAATATAGAGTAGAAATAATATTATATTAAAGTACACATTGCAGTATATTAAACTCCCTCATTTAAACCAGACCTCTAGCTTATGAAACCACATTATTTTCCCTAAGGGTTATAAATAAGATATGAAACAAAATGTGCTTTGATTCCCTTTACATAATTTGTAATTCAGAATAGCTTCAGAAGTAACAATGAATCGATGAACAGGAAATGCAAGTTCATAATAATAATAACTGGGCTTATACCACTCTAGACAGATTCGACATGAGAGTGCGATTCCCACAATACCACTGAGGAGCTGGGACTGAGAAGAGTAGCTTGTCCAAGGCCACCGGCTAAACTATAGCAGTAGTGGGATTAGAACCAACAGAGTGCTGATTTGCAGCCCAACCACTTAACCACTATGTCATAGCACTTACTGAACTTCAAGGAACTTGATTTTGCTTTTCGGATAGATGTTTTAATGTCTCTTTCAAAACTGGGGTTCTGGAAATATATGCAGTACAGTTCCCACTGCCCCCCCCCCACACACACACACTCACAACGGTCAACATGATCACTTTCATTTCTCCCAGTAATTGATTTGCATGGATTAAGGTTATCAGGTCATGACCTAGATTCTTTTGCATTAATCGGCACAGCATAGAAAAATATTATTATGCATGATTAGGGTGGAAATCGGCACAGCTGTAGTTGCTTCCTGTAACATGGAGGCATGCTGTTTTGCGGTCAGTCTCCTGCCAAGAAGTTAAATCTCTGAGGATGCATTTTGAAATCACAAACAAAATAGTGTTTGTTCAAGATGAGCACAAGCCTACTTTGTTTAGGCTTTCCGTAAGCCCTCCCTCCTGCTCCTGTGCACAGAGCTGGAATCCAAGATTTCCTAGTATAGAAAGTCTTCAGTCTAACTCCAGTTTGCTGAGATGTCTGGATTCAGATGTCTGATCAACCTGGGTATTCAGTACCCTGGGAGTCTTAACAGTGCAATCCTAAACAGAGTTACTCCCGTCTAATCCCATTTATTTAAGCAGGCGTAGAGTGGCATAACTCTGTTTAGGATTGCACTCTAAAGCACAGTTTAGTGCTGTGTATGAATAAAGTGCCATCAAGTCACAGCCAACATATAGCAACCCCATGGGGTTTTCAAGGCAAGAGACATTCAAAGGTGATTTGCTATTGCCTGTCTCTGCATAGCAACCCTGGGCCTTATTGGTGATCTCCCATTCAAGCACTAACCAGGACCAACCCTGGTTACTTTCCAAAATCTGACGAAATCAGGCTAGCCAGGCCATCTAGGTCAGTTTAATACTAGTTCAGGCTATATTCACAAGAGGAGGAGGAGGAAATCACACAA
The DNA here is from genome assembly GCF_028583425.1 of Eublepharis macularius. Lineage (NCBI taxonomy): Eukaryota > Metazoa > Chordata > Lepidosauria > Squamata > Eublepharidae > Eublepharis > Eublepharis macularius. The sequence goes on from NC_072798.1 coordinate 64,553,013, forward strand.
CTCTCTAAATAAACTGGGTTTGTTCTCACTATGAACGAATTCCATGTTGTATATTTGGCTGAATGGACTTCAGCTGTAGCTATACTTTAATAAGTAAAAGTCTGTTGTGAGTTTAGACATTCTTAAATTTATATAAAATAAAACTATTAGGATTAGCTTAATAGAAAGATTAACTGCCAGTAATTTGTAATGAGGCCAGAAGAACAAAGGCTCAGGCAGTGATCCTGTTGTGAGAATAGGGATGTTCCCAATGTTCAAGAGCATCTGCAATGTTTAAAGGTACAGATTGGACCAAAGGCACATGATGTCAGTCTGGACAACAGCCTATGGGTTGTCATTACATAAATGAACTTGAGGGATTCTTGAGCTCATATGTTTCCCTTTGTGTGTGGGATCATTCATTAAAGACTTGTACTTTTATAGCAAATGTTTGAAATACTATGGTTTATTCTCTCCCCTATGAACCAAGCTTTGCCCTGGTTTGCCCTGCTAAGCATGTTTTGGGGTCTTTACAAATTTCTGTGATTACAACAGGAGCTAAAATCACATTTCTTGGGTGTCCTGTTTTTCCCAAAGAACTTGAAGCAGAAGATGTTGTCTTACTGGCACCCTGCACTATCTTTTAACCTCTGGATTACAAACTGTGGTTTGCTATGAAAGTGGAAATCCAACTGGGCAGGATGAGTGATCCAAATTCAGGCTTATTCATGTCATGAAAATATATCATTACACACAGGATAATGAGGATTTGCATCCCACCTTTGGCTGCTGTACCCATTTTCCTAGGTTATAGGCAGATAAAAAACATTAAAGATGGTATAAGAGCAGCAAAGTACAACTACATTGTGTATAGGTACAATGTTATGCGATCAGCTTAATCACTATGACCCCCCATAGATAATACTTCTAAATCACATCATGATATTTGACTGATGCTGCATCTCAGAAAAAATGAGAACTGGGATTTATTAGTCTAGTTAAACAACAAATGTACAGTATCTGCCATAAAATACCTGACTTAGCAAAGTAATCCATATGCAGGAATGTACTTAAGCAACATACTTAAACATCAACTGAAGATGATTTATTGCTTGCATAACTATAAAAAAGAGAGCAGCAATACTGTAAATTGTGGTCCTCCAAATGTATTTCCAAACCATGGGGAAAATGCAAAAGATGATAGACCTATGAGTAGTGATGAGTATGCAGAAGAAATTGTGCCAAATCATTGATAGCTGCTATAAATAATAACCAAAATCAAAATAACCTGAGTAAACGGAATTAATTTTTCTTTCAGTAAAACACATGATCCTATATAAATGGTGCCTATATAAATTTTTCTGAAGATCTTGAATATACAGATTCATAAAAACAATACAGATTCACAAAACAAACAAGTCCAATGGATCCTACATCAAATATCCTAGAAGACATCTTCTAAAGCTTTCATTGAATCTAATATTTGAGACTTGCAGGGGCTTATATCAGTGTTGCGTAGATCTGTCTTTTCCACAAAACTATCCTTCATTTTAGGCCACTTAATATTTGGATACATTGCAGTCAAGGCTTTTTTTCTGGGAAAAGAGGTGGTGGAACTCAGTGGGTTGCCAGCACAGGACTACACAATGGCGTCATCTGGACCCACACAATGGGTAATCTGGAACAAAGGGAGAGTTTTTAAAAGTTTAAATAGCCCTCGGCAAAAATGGTCACATGGCTGGTGGCCCCGCCCCCTGATCTCCAGTCAGAGGGGAGTTTAGATTGCCCTCCGCGCCACTCCAGTGGTGTGCAGGGCAATCTAAACTCCCCTCTGTCTGGAGATCAGGGAGCTGGGCCACCAGCCATGTGACCATTTTCAGGAGGTGCTGGAACTCCGTTCCACTGTGTTCCAGCTGAAAAAAAGCCCTGATTGCAGCTATTCATCTGCTATAGTCAAGGTTGAGTCATTGGATGGGCAGAGTTGCCTTAGTTGCAAAAAGATTCATTCTCAGACAAGCTAAGGGATCTTCTCCCATAGAAACATAAAAAGACTTGCTGATACTAGCAATTAACAAGTGCATTCAATAGATTTATATACACACACACATACAGGAGAACTTGAAAGCAATTTGTTCTTTCTTCTTAGAGCTGCTCAAAATATAAAACAAAACTGAGGAGCTAATGAAGCAGATTGGCATTGGTTTGACCCAGACTTAAATTAGCTTGCTGATTGGATGAGCGGATACATTAGGGTAGCAAGTAATTCTCATGCATACATAATTGTACCTGTTTTTAGATTCCATATACAATAGATAAGATTGTTTCAGAATGTCCATACACTTGAATAATAAAAAATGGGTCTAGATGGGAGCAGGAGGGGCACTCAGTGAATTTAGGAAACCTCATTGATTGGTTATTGATTCTACTGGTACATGCTATGTAACACTTTATAGAGTAACCCATTTATTGTGGCATGTGCTTGCATGAACCACAGCCTACTTTGTCAAAATATAAAGGTGTAAGCCAGTGAGTACATGGGCACAGAAAAGAAAAATGTTCTCATACAATAGGGCAAAAAGGCCAAGAAAACATAATAAATACCAATAGCTACACCATACTTCTATGCATGGAGCAAATGAATACAAGATCCAGTTAGATGCCCATTCTGAACCTGCAGCTGCTGGTGATAAACTAGCATAGCAAGAAAGATAGTATTAACAGCTGAAACAGAACAAAAACAGCTTGGAAGTCAATCCGAATGTTTGTTAATCCCAAACTCTACAATATCAGATTTGCTAATTATTTTTAATTGAGCAGTTTTATGTTATAACCACGTTTTGAAACTTCTCTTTAAAATTTGGTTGCTTCCAGGTTAGGAAGCCTGAAATAATTTCCAGCTATTCTCTGTATGCTGCATTGAATACTAGTTGGTGTTCATTTATCCACTTGCATAGAGACTGAATTTCTGTATGGCCTGCTCAAGCTGTAGAAGGACACTGTTAGCAGGGATGATACATATTATGACAGATTCTATGCAAATGAGCCCTTGAATAGTTTGGATTCATATTACCATTGGCTGAGTTCATCTGGAGCAGAGGTGGCAATGTGATTTATGTGTTTCATGATTGCTTTGTAGATAAATTGGTATAGTTGGAGGAAGGTTAGGTTTCAGATAAATAACCTTTTGCTGACAGATCAAGATGGGTCGTCTATCTGTAGCAGTAGAAAAGAGCAAGAGTCCAGGAGCATCTGTAAGAATAAGAAAATTTGTTGTTATAGGTGTTACTGGACTCTTACTCTTCTACTTTTGCTGACAAAAATTCACAACACTAGCACAACACTAGGACAATATTAGCACAAGAGTCCAAGCTCTGATACTGCATATGAATCAGGGTTGGAAACCAACAAGCAAAGGTGTCTTTCTTAGATAGGGCTAGATTTTTGTTGTGGCTGAAGCTGTTGCTGTAAATTAACTAATATTGAACATGTCACTGAAATGGCAGTTGTAGCTTAAGTTGATACACCTCACTTCAGAGGATAGGAAATTGACCTTCGAGGAACCTTTAATACCATTGTTCATGATTTTGTACTGGTCATCAGGAAAATCTGATCATTTGTAAATAAAGCAAATACTACAGAACTGCTGTCAGTAGTCAGTCAGAGCTCTCTCCTCCAAAGGGAATGGACTCAAAGGGTTCTGTTGGAGATCAGCTATCTCCAGAGTGGGAACTATCTTGTGGGGTCCAACGGGGCGCAATCTTATCTCCCATATTATTCAACCTCTACGTAAAACCTTTAGGAGAACTCATTCGCAGCTATGGAGTGGGATGTCATCAATATGCAGATGACACCCAACTCTATATCTCACTATCCAGATCCCCACAGGATGCAGTAGAAATCTTAGATCACTGCCTGACAGCCGTGGTGAAATGGCTGAAAAATAACAAATTAAAATTGAACCCAGACAAGACTGAAGTGATGCTTGTTGCGAAGTCAGAGATCTTGAAAAACATTGTACTCCCCACTTTCAATGGAGTTTGTTTGGCCCTTGCAGACTCGGTTAAGAGCCTAGGGATTATACCGGATCCAGCGCTACTACTAGAAAAACAAGTTAAGGCAGCTGCAAAAAATGCTTACTACAATCTCACTCTAGCCTGGAAAATGGCTTCTTATCTCGACATGGCCAACCTGGCCACCTGGATCCATGCTATGGTAACATCAAAATTTGACTATTGTAATGCATTATACATTGATCTCCCATCTAAGTTAACTAGGAGGATCCAATTAGTGCAAAATGGTGCAGCTCGACTATTATCAGGAGCAGGAGCTTGAACATCACTCCCATCCTACAGTCACTCCATTGGCTTCATATCAGTTACTGTACTCAGTTCAAGATATTGGTTATTACATACAAAGTGCTTCACGGTCTTGGTCCACCATACCTACGGGAGCACCTCCCTCCCTATGTCCCTCCACGGCAGCTTCGCTCATCTGACCAGGGTCTCTTGCAGGTGCCAGCCTGTACATGGGTGAAATCAACTGCAGCCCATACATGGGCTTTCTCTGTGGTGGCCCCTACCCTGTGGAATGGCCTGCCTGAGGAGGTCAGGAGAGCCCCCCCACTCCTGCCTTTCCGCAACCAATGCAAAACTGAGTTATTCAAAAAGGACTTTTTATCAGCTAGGAGGGTGGTATTGTAGGAAAGGGGTCCCAGATGTTTCGCTAAGGAGTTAGAAACCATTGACTTCACCATTATGTTGCCTTACATATTATCTGTTGCTTTAAATATGTACTCCTATATACTACCTGTGCTTTATGTTGTTTAATGTAAGTCCTAGAATTGATTATGTTCTGTTTCAGCAATTCCTCAACCCCTTACAGGATTCTTGCTAATATTATGTTTTTGTAAACTTATATTCATTTACCCCATGACATTGTTTATGGAAATGTTCTTGACACTGTGTGGAAGTGCCTGCCCTTGTCCTTGCCACTGATTGTACTAATCTCACACTATGTAATCTGCCTTGAGTCTCAGTGAGAAAGGCGGAATATAAATGACATAAATAAATAAAAAACAGACAAACAAATAAACAACTAAATAAATAAAAGTGCACTTGCCCCTGGAACTTATAACTGATTGGGAAAATGGAGTTTGCACAATATAATATTTTTGCTCCAGCATCTGCACTGCCTTCCTATTTAGCATTATTCAATGTTTGGATTTTAAGCTCAAAAGCCATGAGTAGCCAAGTTCCATAATCTCTGAGATCATCTGAAAATGCCGTATCCATATGTAACATGAGCAAGGTTTGAGTCCAGTAGAACCTTAAAGACTAATAAGGGTTTCCAGGGTATAACGCTTTTGAAAGACAAGCTCCCTTCATCAGATACAGGAGGAGTGAAGATTTCTTAGTCTAGAGATGCTTGTTGGTCTTTAAAGTGAGATTGGATTTGAACCTTACTCATCTAGTGCAGACTAACACAACTACCCACCTGAAACTATCTTCATGGTCTATAACATGTTAACAACATGTAGAGCAGAGTATTTGATAGCAGTTTCACAGATATGGCGCTATTTTTCCCCTTTGCAAATTTTTGAGAGTTCCGAACATCTTTTAAAATGATTTAAGATTTTTAAAAAAAAATATATTCAGCTTTGGCTTGCAATGTTTAACATTTATAACTTTGTGTGTATTTTTTGTTTTATCTAGTTTTTATCTTAGATGGACTTTAAAATATTAATCTCCCATGAAAGTCTCACGTCTTATAAAATGTAGGAGAGAAAGTTTGAAAAGCTCTACTGGGCATATGCAGTCCCCTACAGACCATAAAGGGGATCTCTGGTTAACCTTTAAAGTTTTAGAACCGAATCCTTCCAACAAGAAAAGTCTTTGTTAACAAGCGATGGCTGGAAACCTGTCAGTGTCAAGTTCCACATCATTATTTTGTGAATGAAACATAAATACCAAATTCCTTTGCTTTGTATAGATAAATATTTGAATAAACATGTAATATGTAGATGTGTGTTTAAATTTGGTAAGATTTGATTGCTTATTTATAAATCAAATTATTTATAAATAAGCAATCAAATCTCCTGACTCACTGAGTATCTTCTGTGTATCATCATTATGCTTCATGATTGTACCTGTTTGGAAAGCTCCCTTCCTTCCTATTCCCCTTCTGCGTGGCATATCGGTTTCTCTCTCTCATCTCCCATCCCCCTCACACTCTGGGAAGATCAGTGAATCCTTTCATATTGAATTCATGTTTTAAACTGCAGAACAATGTAAGAATTTGCTGTTCGTATTGGAGAAGGATGATGTATTTTCTCTTATTATTGTTCAGTGGGCAACACTAAGAGAGAGTTAAATATCTGAAGGATTTGGGGAGGGGGAGGGGGAGGAGGGGAAAATCCCCTGATTGTGCTGAAATGCATGGCCCTTTGCCTAGAACAGAAACTGGAGCTCACTGCACAGTACAGAAGCCTGGGAGACTGTAGTAGAGCTCCGTTTAGTACCTTTGCCAGCATCTTATACTATTTGATGTTTTGCCGCTGTTAAAAGAAATATTGCTTTTTCAAAGCCATTGATCTGGTGCTGCAAGGGGTGGCAGCAGTAGTAGTAGTACTGAATGACACAGCTTTGCCGGATGACATGGAGCTGATCTCTGCATCAGCCAAGAGGAATTAAGCTTTGTCACTCCCCAGTGGGACTACCTTTCTTCTGGTATGTGAGCAAGGAATTCATATGCTTCTGCTGCATCCACCAAAGCGGAGCCTTGAGTATACTTTGCCGCTGAAGGCAGTAAGCGAGAATGATAGCTGTCTCTTTTAAATGCCGTTGTCAAATTCTGAGGAGACTCACTAAAGGTATGGTGCTTTCCTTATTGTTCATTCGGTAGCTGTATTGCAGTATTCCATAAACGTAGCTTAATGGTTTTATGTCTAAACATGACTGCCTTTTTTTAATTTATTGTCAGACAACAAAGAACTCTGTAAATATGTGTGTGTGTGTATGTATATATATGTGTATAAAGAGAGACAGAGAGGGAGATGTACAGGTAGCTGCTAAAAGCCTTGAACACCCCATGCTGTGTTCACATTGCAGTGTGATACTGCTTTGTGCTTTTCAGATGATTTCATTGATCAAAGGAGAATTTGTTTTCAAATAAAGTGCTGAAGTTGTTATGGGATATTATTGGTTTGTATTCTTGTTAACTGGTCAGGAGAGGTCTTGCTTGTGTCACTCTGTGCTATATATTGGTAAAAGCTGCTGACAGAAAAATGCAGAACTTAAGGTAGCTTTTTCACATTGTTGGTGTGGAAGCATCTTTGAGATACTATTAAGAGAATTTCTCCGAATATTGAAAATATCTGATAGCTTCACAGCCCAGATTTTTCTATTATTATTAATTCGTTAAACTGGAATATAGATTCTGGGAAGGAGTTGATTGGCTTGATAATGATATTAAGTTTATTTCATAATGTTGAGATGAAACATTGCTGTTTTTATGCTTTAAAACTTTAAAATGCTATTTAACATTATTTTTGAAATGTAACAGAGCTGCTTTGATTCCTACTGAATATAGCACTATTGTCTGTCTTGTGTGTATCACAAAATGAGTTAATATTAAAACTCATAGCAATGAACATTTTATAACAAATACTTCTGCATTCTCAATATAAAGACAGCACTGGGACTGTTAGGATACTGTTGGTGGAAAAAAAATAACATCTAGCCTTGTACTTACAAGTAATTTCCTGAAAGAAAGGAAAGGCATGTAGTTTGTAGCACTAAAATATGAAAGCCTTAGAAAAGAAGCAAATGGTTAGTACTGTGCTAAAAGGTAGTGGACTTGTTAAAAAAATATTAATGAACTTGTCAGGAACGTCTTAGTTTGAAAGATTAGTTCCCTTGCACAAATCAGTTATATGGCTCGTAATTATTATTTTATGTTGTTGAAACATGAAGGTAGGTGTTGTGAAGGAGGGTCCTGCAATAGTAAGTAGGAAAGAAAAAAGACTTGCTAGAGAACGCAGTTGTAACTGAGTTGCTTGATACTATACCATGAGTGGGCTACTCACTGTAAAATACAAACCATCCCAAATCTAGAACATTACGGCTTTAGTTTTTACATACAAGGAAACTAATTTCTTCAATTTCTCCTTAACATTATTTTACTGCAGTCAACTTTGCATTTGACTGCTTTATATGAGCAGAGTTCAATAATCTGTGATTAATGTTGTGTAATTAAGTACAACTTCCTTAGGACCAGTATTCCACATTACTTTCTTCTTCTTTCACTCATCAGAGCTCCACCCCCAGCAAGAACCACTTCATGGAACCACTGATCACTTGTACAGAGAACAGTTGCCTAATTGTTGGCTATTGCTGCTGTTAACAATCTGAAAAGTATGATATTGGCATGCTCTTTTGCAACTTTCTTAACATAGGTAATTATTTACATGTTAACTGTGCTGATAAAGCGTCATACCTTAGTTTTAATTGTTCTCTTCAAGTTGCCAAAAAGCCCCCCCTCTGCTGTTTTGAATTTTTAAAACATGGAATAGTATGATACTGACTTTTAAATGTTTTCTTTGAAGTCTGTAAGTTAGATCTGATAGTTCCTTTCTGAGAAGTTAGAAAAACATCTTACATTGGAAGTAGGGTTGCCAGGCCAACAGGAGGAAGGCTGTGGGATGAGAACAAGGCAGCATGCATGTGACATTGGTGACATCGCCAGAGTCAATACATACAACTGTAGGGTTTCTGGCAATTCCTAGCGTTAGCCTTCTCTATTGCACTGTCATTAGGGGTGGGAGAAAACATTTGGAAGGAGAAGTAAAGGGATCCCCCCCCGCAATTGACTAATTAATTAATAACAATGTCTGCTTTGTTTGATAACGATTAGCAGGGGTTTTTTTTCTGGGAGAAGAGGTGGTGGAACTCAGTGAGTTGCCCTTCGAGAAAATGGTCACATGGCTGGTGGCCCCGCCCCCTGATCTCCAGACAGATGGGAGTTTAGATTGTCCTCCACACTGCAGCACGGAGGGCAATCTAAACTCCCCTCTTTCTGGAGATCAGGGGACGGGGCTACCAGCCATGTGACCATTTTCAAGAGGTTCCGGAACTCCGTTCCACTGCGTTCCAGCTGAAAAAAAGCCCTGACGATTAGTATCATTGGCACCTACCAAATGTCAAGGCAAAAAGTCCAAGTAGAAAAGGGGGTAAGTGGCTGTCCACCTGTAAACATCATGCAGGTTGACAAAGTAAACAGAAATGCTTGCTCAGCCACAAAGTTCATTGTCAGCAGTTCTTACTTGATTTGGAATTCCACACCTTAGCAGAACTTTGTATAATAGCCCTTCATGGAACTTTCCTTCAGCTTCTTTCATCACAGGTTAAGTGACATGTAAGCAAAGAAAAGTTTTCTATAATATGTAAAAATGAGGAGAGTGCATAATTTTTTTTACAAATATAGATATTCTGTGAATGACCTAAGAGAGTCAGCAATAGTGTGTGGTAGTTAGTGGCCCTTTTCACACTTATGGTTTAAACCGCCATTTATGAGAATTCACCCCAATTGCAGTGGCTTTGGCATTGCATCTGTTCATTTCAGACTGTCCACTGCAATTTCAATTTGGCATCTGTGCTTCACTTCAGACCAGCTTTGAAGCCTTGGTGCAGTTTTGGGCTTTTGGGGCTTTGCAATTCATGTCACACTTTTTTTTTTAAAACATTGAGCATGACCCATTCCCCTCCCTTTTGTTGATTGGGCTGTCCCCTGCCCACTGGAGAGGGAATTGGCGGAGGAATTCTGGGGGAAAACATTTACTTTTCGTGCTTGTCCCACTCTCATTTTTTTTAAAGCCAAGCCAGGAAAGGGTTAAAATGCTGCTACTTCATCCCCTCCCAACAAGCTGTGACTTTGTTTCCAAAGGGCTGTGCAAAATACTTGGGTTTTTTTTCCTCTTTGGTAAAGCCTGAAACATGCCTGGGAGGGAGGGAAAAGCAGCCATTTAATCCTTTCCTGGCTTTTAAAGCCAGGAGGAAAGTGCAATAACCTTACAATGTTACAACCCATTCTTGCCTTTGAAAAAAAAATGAGTGTGTGTGCATACCCCAAGGGAGGAAGGGAAAAGCAGCCATTTAACCCTTTTCTGGCTTTTAAGGCCAGAAGAGAATTAGCAACAAACTTAGGAATTGTTCCTTGCTTTGGAAAAAAAATAAGAGAGTACATGCATACTTGAGAGGAAAGAAACCAACAGAGAAGCAACCTTATGAGCCTTACCTCACTTTACTAAAAAAATGGCAGACAAGGAGTTCAGAAAGCTGAGGAGGGTGGAAGTGGTTAATTCTGCACAAACCAATCAGCTCCCGGGGAAAGGGAGAGGGGAGAGAAGCAGAAGGAGAGTACAGAGTTCACACTGGCATTAATCGGGCCAGACGCGACTTGGCAGCAGCTTCAAAAGAACATCGTGGTATGTCCGCAGGGAGAAAAATTAGGGATGCCGCAGACAAACATCGGTTCTGCGTCCCGTGATTACTTTGCAAGTCCCACAAACATGGGAAGCTGAAATGCTTTAAAATCCCAGTGTGAAAAGAACCAGCAGGTAGTGATGTCTTGAGAAATATTCAGCAGACCCCACAAGGCTCTTATTTTCCATAGCTTTTAATGGGGCATCTTTTGCAGGCATCTTTTGGAGAGGGGGTTATCTCAGATTTCATTTTGTTAATGTTTTAAATTGATTTTTAAAAAATTGGTTTGTAATCCATTTTGAGGAAAATAATCATATAAATATTTTCATTAATTAACTAGTAAGAATGCTGATGATTAGTTTTTTCTTTCTCAGCTGATATCTTGATATGATAGATGCCTTAATTTTTTAAAAACTTTACTACAGATCAAATCAATTGATAGAGGGTTCTGAGTTTGATCAGAATCATGGCACAGGAAAGAGGGGTTACCTAAATCTTTCCCTTCAGGTCATTTTCCTAATCCAAATTATAACCCCAAAGCTGCTTTTTTTTGCAGGTGGTATCATATAATTCTCCCTACAGGCTACTACTCTCTCTCCTTTGCACTTGTGCTCTAAATCAGACTCAAAACTAGGGTTGCCAGCTCCAAGTTGGGAAATTCCTGGAGATCTGGGGGGTGAAACCTGGAGAAACCTGGAGAAAGGGGGGTTTGGGGACAGAAAGGACCTTGGCATGGCATAATTCCATACAGTCCACCCCCCAAAGTAGCCATTTTCTCCAGTTGAACTAATCTCTGTGGACTGGAGACCAGTTATAATTCTAGGAGATATGCAGCCACTACCTGGAAGCTGGCCACCCTGCTCAAAACTCCTCCCCTACCACATTGGCAGTAATAAAAAAAATCAGGAGATATTCCACATGTTTACCGCAGTGCAAGAGCAGTGGCTGAAGAAAGAGTAGAGCTCTGCTAGAGACTGATATTTTGGAATTCCTTACATGTGCGTATGGGGCTGAGTGTATCAGAATAATAGCCTCTGCATGTTTGATTCTTGAGGATATAGCACACAAATTAAGTAACTCTGATCAGTTATGATATATGCTGAATATTCTGGAAAAAACGTTTCATTATTTCCAGCCCAAGTTTACAAGAAGTTAATTTTTGGATTTAAGGAATTTATGTTTCTCAAAATTAGGTACTCTCCAAATTTTGTAAAACTGCAGAGGAGTTGAATATTTATAAAACGGTAGAGGGTTTTTTAAAAATGGAAGTTGCAATAATTGCAGTAGAGCAAGAAAATAACTATTCCAGGTATAATGAACAAAGTATTTATTCCATGTGGTGGTTTTATGCTGATTTGTAGTAAATCTGTGAAAAAACGAGTTTTAACTAACAATTTGAAAACAACTTTTCAAATGTTTGTAGATTACAGTTCGTTCACTAGTACTGGTTATGCACAGTTATTGAAACATCAGTAAATTATATTTTCTGAAATTATGGTCTTTTTAGTTCTTATTTTGATCTAGAACTGATACAGACGTTAGCATCTATTCTAGTTGGATTTTTGAAGACTTGCTGTTAGGCTTGCCAGCCTCCAGGTGATAGCTGGAGATCTCCCAGAATTACAACTGATCTCCAGGCAACAGAGATCAGTTCCCCTGGAGAAAATGGCTGCTTTGAAGGATGAACTCTATGGAATTATACCCCACAGAGCCGCCGCCCCCCACCAAACTCCACCATCTTCAGGCTCTGACCCCAAATTCTCCAGGAATTTCCCAACCTGGACTTGGCAACCCTACTTGCTATATGTCCAGCTAACTATTATTTGTGCTATATGGAACCCAAGTGATAACATGTTGAAGATGCTATTGTAATTACTCTGAAGTTAAGCATTTTAGAAATGGGAACATTTACCATATTGTATATGGTCAAAAAAGACTGTCAATTCATACTGAATGATCTTATACTGCTCGTTCCTGTCTGTGAAACGGGTATGGATGTGAAAGAAGAATACTGGCTTAACAATCTGAAGAGATGATCTACTCTGACCTGAAGACGGTATTTAATTTCTTTCTGTATAATGTGTTGGGCCCATTTATTTCTGCAGGTTGGATCCTATGGAAAGGGTTTATAGTAGTATTTCCAGTTTCATAAGACCCCTAAAAACCAATGCTAAGTGTTGGGGAGTCTTGTGGGAGTGTGGCTCATAGCATTTTCCCCACAAGGCTTCTAGCATTGGCTTTTTGCAAGTTTTACAGAGATGTAGGAAAAGATTTGCTTCTGCAAGTTTTTAGTGTATATACTTTTTAAATACCCTTTGTCTATGGACTATGAAATAATTTATTTAGCCATTGAAAATACATACAACATATGTAGTGTAAGTGGAGTATAAACAGAGTCAAACTTTGTTCCCTGGATATTATTACATATAGCGATCACTTTGTTCTTCATATGCATACTTTTTGTTGTCATAAAATTCTAGGCACTTTTAGGACTTGTTCTTATGTTATGATTCAAGTACAAAGAAATTTATAGGGAAACCATAAAATATTGGTATTCTTTGGCCACAGTTCTCAACCTGTGTTTTCCAGTTGGGTCTGTCATAGTGTGCAGGGCTAAGGATTGAAGGTACGGGTTTTGTGAATACGTGGCTAGTGAAGAATGTAATTGGGTGTATTTTTCATAGCGTAGATTTGCTTGGGACAAATTACAGTACAGTGAACCATAGCTTTTGAGATGAAGAGCCAGCATTCTTCCATCTGCTTTATTTGCATAGTGCTGAGAACTGTGGTGAAATGACACTTCACCCCCTGTATCTATTTTAAAAAATCACAAAGTAAATGTTGCATAATCAATAAGAGTCCAGTAGCACCTTTAAGACTAACCAACTTTATTGTAGCATAAGCTTTCGAGAGCCACAGCTCTCTTCGTCAGATGCAGTTGCATCTGACGAAGAGAACTGTGATTCTCGAAAGCTTATGCTACAATAAAGTTGGTTAGTCTTAAAGGTGCTACTGGACTCTTTTTGATTTTGCTACTACAGACTAACACAGCTAACTCCTCTGCAAAGTAAATGTTGGAACTGCACTCTGTGAATGAGCAGAAACACTGTTCCAGTTAAACGGTTGCAGATCAAGTTTTCTGTCTAGCCTTCCAGACTACAGTATGCCAGTGGGCACTACGAAGTACTCCATACCTGGTCCTGTGATCAGGTCCAGGAATATGCAACAGTGCAGTAGCAGCAGTGCATGCAAGTGGCAAGGGAGTGAGTGCCTGCTTGCATGGGACATGTATTCTCTCCCCCCCCCCCATCCATCTGCTGCCCAGCTTCCCACTTGAGCCTGAGGTATGCTAGGGCAGGGCTGAGTCAAACCTGTATTTTGGGGGCCTGGGCTAATTGGTCAGGCATGGCTTAGGTCATCCTGTCTATCAGGGCCTGGGCTGATTGCTTGGAAGTCACGGCTTGGCCCACCCTGTCCTTTCCCTAGCCCTTCATTCCCACATTGCAGCTCTCTGCCTGGCTACTGCCACAGCCTCTGTCAGCTACTCAGTCACCTCCTTACCCCTTCCTGCATGCCTGCCTCCCCTCCCCCATGCTCACATTGGTGGTGTGTATTCCTGCCACCTTCCTCCTGCCTTTGCTCCCTCCAGGAATGTAGGTGTGCAGCTACCTAGAGTGCAGGGGAAGGAAGCAAAGGCAGGTAGGAGGCAGTGTGAGCGGTTGCAGAGTCTGAGGAGGGAGAGGGAGGCAGGCAAGCAGCCAGAGCATGGGGGGATGGGAGCCAGTCAAGCAGCCGGCAGAGGCAGTGGCCAGCTGGAGAGCTGCGACAGAATCCCTAATTTAGCCCACACTTACCAAGACACAAACAGAAGGTCCTGGATATGAATTACACTAATAAGTGAGATTTTTTAGGCTTCTCCTACATCCATGTGATTTGTATTTATTTATTTATTTCATTTACGCCACACCTTTCTCCCCAGAGGGGCACCAAGGTGGCTTACATAATTCTCCTCTCCTCTATTTTTTCCTCACAACAAAACTGTGAGGTAGGTTAGGCTCTAAGTGTGTCTGGTCCACAATCATTCAGCAAGCTTCCATGGCAGAATGGGGAGTCAAATGGTTTTTCCAAATCCTAAACTACACCGCACTGGCTGTCATTTGAAGTAGGTGTCTAATTCTTTATTTGAAGAAGAGATGACAAAATCTAAACCTGTGTGCATATCTATATACCTGCAAAGAGGAAGAAGTGTCTCCTCAGGTCAGAAAAATGGCATTGGAAGGATTAATAGTCCCTTCCCCATGCAATGTAGTCCTAATGAGAATCAAGCCCACACGTGCAGTTCATTGCATTTTTAAAAAACACATGGAACTAGGGTTGTCATTCCCCCGCCAGAGGCGGGAGATCCCCAGATTCCACCCTTTCTTCCCCCGCACCCACTTACATGGCTGGCGGGGGGCGTGCTTCCTGTGGATTCCCCTCCCCAGGCAGCATGGCATGCCCCTGGGCAGGGGGTGCACTCCCGTGCTGTGAGAGTGGGCAGTGGTGGCAGCGGCAGCAAAAGCAGGCTCTCACTGTGAGTGTGGCCGCTCGCTCTCACTGCCACCGCTGCCACCAACTGTCGCTGCTGCTACTGCCGCTTCTTGCCGCTGCGGCCCCTGTGCGCTAAATGAGAGCGGGTGGCGGCAGCGAGCAGCCATGCTTGCAGTGAGAGCTGGCGGCCGCGGAGGCAACAAGGGCCCCCTTTGACCCGGGGATGCTCTTTAACCCTGCGTGATGACATCACTCGCAGAAGTGATGTCATCACGCAAGCCTGGAGGGTGCATGCTCTGCGCGTGCACAGACATAGGAAGCCAGGGTGAGTACCAGCTCCCAATCCCCCCCACCTGGCCAGGAGACTACAGGGACCTAGGGATCCCCTGTCAAGGGACGCCAGGTCCCTGGCAACCCTACATGGAACTCTCAGTATCTCAACTAATTTGGCCCAGAAAAAGCCAGGAACAGAATGGCAAGTGCATATGACAAGTGGTAAGAATTGGTTTAAACAAACAAGCAAAAAAAGCACCCCAAGTTCAAAACTATTGATATTTATTAAGCATACTCAATCTGCTTCTTCTGTTGCTTAGTAGAAGATCTAAACAGCAATTACAGCAGAAACATTCTTTTAAGAAAATTAATCTTTTTGCTGTTCATATAGCTTTCAGTCTGCTGCTTTAAAAGCTTTGGAATAACAATTTCTTCAAGAAAGAAATTTTTGGTGCAGGTGGTCAAGATAATATCTAAGACTGCAGCAGCGAAATACATGTCATCTTCACTTTAAAAACTTCTTAGTCTCTTCTAATGACAAAAACAAGAATTCATTACAGCTGAATCTGTGGCTAACAAATTGTTAGCAAACTATAAACAGCTACTGTTTCATAATTTACTCCAAAGATTTTGTACAGTGTTTTATGTTTGGTTACAATACTGAATGCAAACAATACATTCAGCAGCAGCCTTTGAACTCTGGTCTTTGAGCCTGTTTATTCCAAGGAATTTGCTTCTTTTGCTCACAGTTCTTCTTTGTTATTATAATTAACTCGTTAACAATTTGGTAATCCGCCATTTTTTTCAGGCCTTGAAATCCACATGTGCATCCATTAGAAGAGCTGATGTGTAAAACGAGACACTTTGCTGGTTCTAACAAACTGAAGGTTTCTGGTTTCCTAAGAATGCTGTTCTTACCAACAGATAAAGCTTAATACAGCAAAAAAAATTATAAACAAACGTGGGGTTGTTTTCTATTTAGAGTATACTATCATAGCTTATGGCCACATTTCATGTTAAGATATATCACTTGAGATATATCACTTCCATCTGCAAACAGTACTTTTCCTTGTTGCTGTAAACATTTATTTACAATATTTTAATCCTACTTTCCCTCAAAAGATGAGCTACAACAGAATACCATCAAGTAATAGAAAGTTTAAACAGTACAACTACTAAGAAACAATTCTAAAAGATGGGGAGAAAATCAGCAATATGTAGGCAACTACAACCCCACAAATTCTGCCCTAGATTTTAAAAGGGTTCCTAAAAGGCTGGAAGAGATGGAGATTTTCCAACCTTCTCTTCCATATACTGTGGCAACAGCAGAAAAAGTCTGTAATGGTACTGAAGATGAATGAACATGACTTATGTGAAGGACAATGAGCTGGAACTGACTGGAGGACTGTAGGTAGTGCACAGGTTCATTCAGAGAAATGAGCTTCTACAGGTATGTGAGTTCCAGGCCATGGAGTGCTTGAAAGGTAGGTGATGGTATGTTGAATTAAACATGAAAAAAAAATTGGCAGTCAATCCATTTGTTTAAGACAGGCATAAGAGTAGGCCCAGTCAAAAGATACACAAGTGCGTTTTGGCTTAATTGTAGTTTCTGCTTGGTCTGTAGATGCAGCCTTGAGGTTACAGTAGCGTGTATTAGTGAAGCGAGATTATCAGAGTCCAGAAGGAAGGATTACTTAGGCACAGACTGTAAATGATAGAAGCCCCTTTGGCAGTTTTTGCAGCCTATATTTCTAAAAAGCAAGTATGAATCCAGAAGCACCTCCAAACTTTTCTGGCATGGAGGAGAGATCCATCAGTGACTACTTGCCATGATGACTAAATGGAGCCTCCACAATCAGAGTCAGTAAAGCTTTGAATAACAGTGCTCGGAGGTAACACTGAGGAAGGCCTTGGCCTCCATTCCCTGTTGTTGACTCTCCAGGATAACCAGTTGACTACTGTGTGAAACAAGATGCTGGACTAGATGGAACTGTAACTCTATTCAGGATTGACAGATAATGTCTTCTAGGTCATTGGTTTTTTCCCAACCAGAATCACCTCCCTGTTTGAATTCAGCTTTACCTTGTTTCCCATCCACTACTTGACCATGGCCACTAGGTACCACCCATTCAGATAGCTTAGTAGATGAAACATCAGAGTTGGGTGTCGTCATAATCTCAGCAATTCCCAACTTCACACAGTTGGATGATCTTATTCACTAAGTTGACATAAATGTTGAAAAGCATAGAAACATGAAAGACTACTCAGGAGTAATTATTTATTGCTGACTCAGAATTCCCTCTGGAAATTCTGAGTTCAATTGGGTAAGAAGGACTGGAACCAATAGAGTGTCTCTCCTTTAATCCCAAAGCTCTTCTCTGAATAACAGATGGTGGGATGAACCTGGGAGCACAGAGAACACAGCTTGTGAGATAGATACTTAAAGGTACTTAAAGGAGCACCTCCTCCCATATAGTCCAGCCCTCCAGTTAAGGGCTGGACTGTATGGGAGGAGGTGGTCCTTTAAGTACCTTGGCCCCAAGCCATTTAGGGATTTAAAGGTAAGAAACATCACTCTGAGTTGTGTCTGTAAACAAATGGGCAGCCACCATTTACACATTTTAATTGTGTAAAAGGCTGCAGATAGATCAAAAAGAATGTGTTGCTCTTATCTGGTTGTGCACACGAATTGTCCACCAGAGCAACTAAAGGTGTCTCAGTCCCAAAAGCCTGGCTCAAGACCAACGGCCAAACCAGATGCTACTTTTTAAAAGGTTCCTCTAACACAATTCGCTTTTTCTGCAGCTACACAACAGCTGTAGGAAATATCATTTTAAAGATCAAATAGAGCCCCTTTCAGCTTTGAACAGCATTGCGGGTGGAGGTAGAATTTCCAGGTCCCATACTGTCCCGGTGGGAGGGGACAACCTAGTACTTACTGAGAAGATTGCACATGTGTTTCCTGTGCCATTGCAATGATGTCACTTCCAGAAGTGACATCACCCCTGGTGCCAATGCAATGACATCACTTCTGAAAGTGGTGCTGTCATGTCCGCTGAGAGTATGTGCACCACACATGTTCGTCAGGCAGCATGAAACCTCTCATCAGTCACTGGTGACTGGCAGGCAAGTAGGCAAACCACTGGGAGATTGCCTGCCACTGGCAGGCACCTGGAATACCTAGGTGGTAGTGGGACTCTGAATGCTGAAATATTGATAAACAATTGGTAAACAACCTTTATTTTGTAAATTAACACATTTAATATTTTGCACTGGATTAAAAAAAATAATTATCCTTAAGGGCAGCTGATAATGGGAGCTGTATCACAGGGATAAGAGATGCAGTAATGTGTGGAGTTTGGTCTTTTAGGCCATCTCAGCTGAGATTGACAAAAAACTGAAGCTAAAAATCACCAGCGCTTAAAACTTCAACACTATTTTGTGCTGACAACAACACACTGTCAGCAAGGTATTTTAGGGACGTGAAACCACAGTTTGTCAGTTTGAATTCTGCCCCAAATTAGTACCTTTCTTACTACTGTGAGTTTATGATTTTAAAGGTTTACTTTTTAAATCCGGAAACCTAGTTGCTTACTATAGAGGGAAATACATTTGAGGTTGATTGGGAGGAGAACTGATAAAGCTGAAAGGGGAGATAATACCGTAGATGATTTACTTAGGGGGGGAATCAACTGCATGAGTGCTTTAGTTCTCCTTGCTTAAGAGAATTGTATTTTAAACCAATAATTTAGCTACATCTTTACTTTGCCACCTTGAATCTCTGGAGAAAAGTGGGATATAAATATTAATTTATAAATAAATGTTTGAATGCTCAAATACTATTGCATTAAACTCTAGGGGGGAACAAGACCTAACCTACCTCAAAGGGTTGTTGAGGATAAAATGAAAAGACGGAACTCAATATACATCAGCCCGAGTTCCTTAGAGGAAATGTATTTTCATATGTGATGTGCTGTGCTTCTTATCTACTGTAAGAGCACATACCTGTGTTTTGCAGCATGTTCATATGCTAAGAATCTGAAATTGTCTATGGCATCCAAATGCATGAATGCGCAGTGAATGCACATGGGCATATATTATTTCTTAAATGGATGAGCAAGCCTAAATACATGGGAATATCAAATAGGAAGGAACATAAACCACTCATTTCTTAGAAACAAAGTAAACGTCTGCGTCCTTCAGAGCTATCAATATAAGAATTCCCAGTGTGTCATATAACTGTAACTGTCCTGTTAAAGGTTTCAGTTCTTGGCAAAGCACTGCCATAACAATATACAGAATAATACCATGCTGAGCAGGTTTCACGTTTGGCAAATGAAAAAAAGAAACGGAAATCGCCTGTGATTATATTTATTATTCTAAATTAAATGATAAAATACTGACAAGAGTCCTTCGCAGTTCTGATCTTTTAAAATTACTTTTCTTTTTCAAGTCTTATCAACTGCCACCAGATAGTTAACATTGACTGTTTATGCCCCTCCTTTCTCTCTTTAGATTCAAGGAGGCTAACAAAGCTACAAATTGCAAGGATGTGAAAATAGCATAAATCTATTAACAAGATAAAAATAGTGAACAAGTTTAAAAATGCATGGGTTGAAATGTTTATAAAGAATTTCTTATCTTTATTTCAATTGCTTAAAACATGGTCATATTTGAAAGTGGCTTTCCTGCTGTATTTAGATTATAGATATGTCAATTAGGCTTACAGCAAGCATAGCTGTTTCTCATCAAGGATGAGAAACCATTGTGTGTTTTATCAAGACTATTACTGTGTATGACACTAAAACTGTTCCTAACATGGACTAAGTGGCAGCAGGGAAACTTGCATTCTGATAACCATTCTCAACAAGCAATTTGCAGCCCATATGAAATTTAAAAAATCCAAATAAGTTTGCCATGAGCAGATTGTTATTGTATTCGTTGGCTCCTTGTACCTTGGCAGGAGTTTTGTTTCTGTGCCACCTCTCCAGAAAACCTGCTCAAGGTGGCTTAGTTGCCTTTTGCCCTGCTGTCATATTTTGTGCTTAAAAATTTAACCTTGTGATTGCAAAATAAGAAGAATCTGTCTACTTGCCATAGTTCAAGAGCAAATTCCAGTATTAATTCAATCTACTTTGTCATATAGGAAGGGACAATATGATTCTGGGAAATGTAAGTTTTGTCATTTGAATTCACTTGAGATGTTTGTCTGTCTGGATTTTGGTATGGATTTAGAATCCCATTAGAGTAGCTGTTCCCCCAGAATACTGCATTGCATTGTTAATTATATCAGACCTGTAATCATTATATCTAGTTCTCAACTGGACCCCAATGCATGCTAAAAGCCCCAGAGAATAGGGACAGGTACAGAGAGGAGACCTTTTTATAGACCTGGGGGGGGGGGGAATCCCTAGGTTTTCAGAAAAAAATCAAAAATTTGTTGGGGGGCAGTGCTGTCAAGTCATAGCTGACTTAACAACAACAACATTTGATTTATATACCGTCCTTCAGGACAACTTAATGCCCACGCAGAGCCGTTTACAAAGTATGTTGTTATTAACCCCACAACAAACACCCTGTGAGGTGAGTGGGGCTGAGAGAGCTCCGGAGAGCTGGGACTAGCCCAAGGTCACCCTGCTGGCTTCAAGTGGAGGAGTGAGGAATCAAATCCTCTTCATATTAGAGTCCTGTGCTCTACACCAAACTGGCAACTTCCCAAATGGAGGAGTGTTGTCTGTCTTAGTGCAAGGAAAAGAGACTTCATGTTGTAACGTTGTTAGTGGGTGTCTTCATATTATTTTTTAGTTATCAGCAGAGGTGTGCAGTAAGAAAATTTTCATTACAATTTTGAATCCATGTTTCCAAACCAACTTGGTTCTATGGTTGTTGGGGGTTTTCCGGGCTGTATTGCCGTGGTCTTGGCATTGTAGTTCCTGACGTTTCGCCAGCAGCTGTGGCTGGCATCTTCAGAGGTGTAGCACCAAAAGCATCGCTCTCCGGCCGTGAAAGCCTTCGACAATACAACTTGGTTCTGTTAATGGTTTGTTTCATGTGGGTCATTGCAAGTTTGGCTGGAATCCATTTGGTTTCTTTCGTTACGTGTTTGGCCCATTGCACATGCAAGGCAAGTGTGGCTGTTCATAGGCAGACGTACAGTTCTTTTCAAGGGTTTTTGGGGGGGAAACGAGGCTCTGGGGCAGCTGTTTTTGCACTTAACAACACTTAAACTGCAGAGAACACATTCCTCCCTCTAAAACATTAGCCCACTTTTTTCTCAAGTAGACAGCCCACACACTCAGCAATGGGGCCTAAAGAAGGTAAAACTAGTTAGCAAAGTAGTAACAATGTTGTGGTGGGGCAGCATCCAAGCAGGAGCGTGCTCCAACCACTGCAGCGCAGCGATAGCATTAAATAAAAATCCTGCTTCTATGTTCCCTTTTTCCTTTTCCCAGTGATGATAGTGTCAATAATTATTTCTTTGCATCTTTCTGTGCCTGTTGCTGCCACATTTCCTTGTGCTTTTCAGTTTTGTTCCTATGATGAGGG
The DNA here is from genome assembly GCF_028583425.1 of Eublepharis macularius. NCBI lineage: Eukaryota > Metazoa > Chordata > Lepidosauria > Squamata > Eublepharidae > Eublepharis > Eublepharis macularius. The sequence continues at coordinate 64,574,819 of NC_072798.1, forward strand.
ATGGCTGGTGGCGAATCCTTCCTTTTGAATGTTGGAAAACTGGGTGTTCTTGCCTTATCTCCTCCATCACCTAAGTGCAGGCAGGCGGGCGGGCGGGCAGCATGAACCCCTCCCCCTTTCCCAAACAGACCTCTGTTTTTCCGTAAGTTTTGCTATCTGGGCAAGCTGGGGCGGAGTAAACCAATGGCTCACAGACTGAGTGAGCCATTGGCTTTTTCAAGTAATTATTTTTGGAGAAAAGCTGGATGGGGGAGGTTGCAGAAACCTGAAGAAAAACTATATTGGTTGATGCATAGGCAGGAACTGTGTACTAGAAGTTTCACTGGGGAACACATTGCCATTTACACCAAAAGAGAGAGTGCTCCTTGAAAGACAATGATTGAGTCTTCCAGGGCTTTTATCAAGTTTGGTTGATCGAACACATCATTTTCACCCCTCTCAGTGGCACTTATCCTGTCCAAGTGCCCTGATGGGGGTGTGGAAGAGAAACAAGTGCTGTCTTGCTGCCTTTGAGCTCCTGTGGTTCTTTGATAGCTCTTAACGCTATGTGTTTTTGACCAGAGAGTCATACCATCATCCTCTACATTGATTGGGTTCTCAGTCTGTTCCTTTTGACAATGACAAGGACATAATATATTGTTTCACACCATACCCCAAACATGATAGAGACAGACAGATGCCCTCAATAATGGGAGTCAGATGTTAAAGTGAGGAGTGGTTGGGGATTCTTTGGTTTTGTTCATAGGACCTCTTTCTTACTCTTTTCTCTATTAGTTCAGGCTACAGATATGGGTGTGGCTATGCACAGCCATGCCTCCATTCTCTCTGTTCTTTAACCCTGGGATAACAGTTTTAGTCAGAAAAGCCCAGAAAATACTAGAAGTCTTTTCAGGCAAGATGAAGTCCCTCCTGGTGCTTCTGGACCTGTTATCTTAGGAAGACTTCTTTAGTCACACTGTGGCACCTTAGTCACAGTGGGACAACAGTAGGAAGTCACTAGGTCCACGTGCCATCCTGGGTCCTCCTGCAGCCCCCCCCCCAACAAATTATTTACTTATTATTTTTAATGTTTTGCACTGATTTGCATATTAGCATGAGCCTTTGTGTCAGCCCAGGGCCTGGAGGCTAGAAAAGAGCCCCTCCCTCTTAAAACCCATGAGATGGCACACTTGCATGGACATTGGTTGCTTGCTGGCCTTTCCTTGTATTATGTGTAAAAGTGCACAGAAAGGGATTGGCCAATGGCTCCGTCTTCTCCCCTCCCCAGTGCAAAGCAAACCTTTTCCTATCCCTATGAGCCACTTTCCAATACCTTTGGGGAGAGGGGGGAATGTGTTTGGGGCACTTAGTTTTGCTAGAACAGTTAGTCCCACTGCAAATGGAGGGTGAGTCAGAGAGACCTCTCATTGTTGGAATGCGAGGCATGGAAGACGTTGTTGCCCTTTATATCCCCTTCTTTTCTATCATTGCATGGATAGGTGGGAAAAGGTGTGACTGTGCACCTTCTCCCATGAATTAACCCAAGGTTAGAGAGAGTAGAGTGGAAAAACTTGAAAGATCGGTAGAGACTAAAGCTGTGAATACATTTGCCACCCCAAGCCACTACTCCCTTCAAAAGACAAGAATAAAAATCATTCTAATCCTTGCAGCTTGCAAAAAAGTTCCACCGAAACACAGCCAACCACCAGTTCCTGACATTACAACATACAGGGGGCAATCAACAGAATTGCAGAAAAAATAAGAAGGAATGGCTAGTAGAGAATCCCCATATAATCCTTTCCCCCCAAGTTTCATATCTCCTGCAATGAGTATGCAGCAGCCCCTGGGCCCTGGCTCCCTCTCAAAACTTCTCACTGCCCACTTGCTCATGAGGGCAGGCTATATACACATGCAGAGCAGTGGACAGGCACTCCATCAGGCACTGTGTGTGTCCTATCATGTCCGCCTGTGAGGGAGATGGCCAATGCCGACAGGAGTGGGTGGTGGTGGCCACTAAATATCTGGCCTTCAGAGAAGGAGCAGCAGAGGCTGAGCAGCAGCAAGGGTCAGAGTCAGACTTCTCTATTGACAACGTTGGGACTTGCCATTGAGGAAAACCAGATGCTGCCTGCCTGCCTGCCTGCCTGAGTGGCCATTGCAGTAAGAACTGAAACAAAACACGTGAACTTTTCGGTGGGGCGGAACTTGTTACAGCTTTGTTTCTCAAACTTGGTTCACCATTCCAGAAGCCACTTTAATGAAATGAAACAGCCGATTTTGGGTGTATTTTTGTCACATTTGTTTCATTTTGCACAACCCTAGTTATCAGCCATGCCATCCTAAAGAGAGCTTAACCCATCTAATCTCACTGACATTATTGGATTTAAAATTAAAACAAACCTTTTCATAGTTTGTGAGATTGTATTTATGGGATGAAGGATTGTGGTGTTAGTGTGTGTGCTGTGGGGAGGGTGTGTTAGAAGTTTGTACTGGGCCTCCCAAAATAATGCTTGTGTCTTGATACTCTGTGGTGACTCTGTTTAACACATTGTAGAAATACTATCAAGTACTATCCAACGCAGGTGCATTTTTGATCAATATTGGCGTTGTCCATTGTACAAACTGTTCTCTCCAAAAGTGCTTAGGGAATATTCTATTTTGCGTTTGATCATACAATTTAGATACTCTAGCAAAAAAAAAACTGGACAAAATAACTTAGTTATTCCCCATCCCCCAATCTTGACCTGGTTAGCCATCTTTGCTTGTATCTGCACTCTCTCTCTCCTTTTCTGCTTGCTAACCCAAAATGTGAAGAGACCTATCCCTATCCTGTCTGTCTGTTTCTGGCCTTTGTGTGTGGCTGGCATTTCTCTTCTAGTCGTGGCCTTTACTTGAACTGCTAAATTAATTGTTATGAATTCAGTTTTGTTTCTGTCTCCCTATTGCTAGTCCCTCCCAGATGGTCTTTATGCTTTCTAGGAATATTACTCATTTTTCTAGCATCCTGCAGAATTATCATATCAACTTTAGGTACTGAGCACATATTGCCTGCCCAGTGCTAAGAATCTGATGCTGCTTGTTGATGAATTATTCTGAAGAAATAACTGTGAACTGTAATGGATTCATGCCTTCTATGCATTTTAGTAACCAGCCTCATGAAAACTCTGAAAGAATAGTTAAAGGAGACTGAAAGATTCTAGTGATCTATAGCAACATGAATACTGCTAAGCATTTAGGGTCTTCAGTTTAACTTGTTTTATTGTGGGATGAGCTTTCACAGAGAACAGCCTACTTCATCCGAAGTGCAAAGCAGAAGATAGAGAAAGTGACTTTTAACAGGAAAAGATGGTAATAGATATGGATTATGTCTCTCCACTTATATAAATGTCAGCTGTCAACCTCAAACTGTATAGAAAACCTTTTCACAGAATTAAAGTTAAATAAAGTGTGACAGTTGATCATGATTAAACACTGGCAATAACCAGAAACTGCTTTGTCTTCTAATACAATAAAATATAGTTCAGAGAGAAACACAGATGGCCCCCTTTTAAAACAAAGTGAAATATTTCATATTTCATATACAGTTAATACTGAACCATGGAATGCTAATAAGCAATTTGTATTTCACTTGAAGGTTACAGTGACCTTTTCCAGTTCCTAAAAGACACTGTTGTTTAGTTCTTTTGTATTTCCATTAGTGTGCATGCTAAGCAGCAATTTTGAGTGTGTGTGTGTGTGAGCCCCCTTAGGGTTTTTTTTTAAAGTAAGTTCTCTAGACAGTTAAATAGTTTTTTTTAAAAAAAATGAATTTGATCTGAGACCAGAGCTAAATTAACTATTTAAAAAATAGATTTAAATTTTTTTGATAGACATCCGCAATATATAAAAGCAGAAATGTTAAGAGACCCCGTAGGAAGGGCATGTAAGCCCAAAGATTTCCAGTGATTGTCTCCCATAATGTATGCTGTGCCCCATAGGCTGTCATGCCACTGAGTTTGCTTGAAGCCAAGGTAGAGACAAGTTCCTTTTAGCTGCAGTTGTAACTAGACATGGGCACGAACTGCAAAAAACCCCAAACACCATGTTCATTGTTCATAGCCAACCACAAACAACGAACATTGACGAACATGACCTGTTCACAAACTTGTTCGTTGTTCATGGGGGCCAGCAGGCTCTCCTCCAGTCATCAAGATCCCTACCACACCACTCCCAGAAACCCTACCTGAGCAGACAGCAGGAAATGTACCAATAATAAATAATAGCTTGGCCCCAGAGCCTGGAAGCAGCCCTGGAACCTGAAGGGGTAGATCCCTACTGCACCACTCCCAGAAACCTTACCTGAGCATGCAGCAGAAAAGGTACCAGTAATAAATAATAGCTTGGCGCAGAGCCTGGCAGCAGCCCTGGAACTTGAAGAGGTAGATCCCTATCCCACCTTGTAACAAATTTGGAGCTCCACACTTGAAAGGAAGATCTGCCTATCAAGCTAATTTGGGCTTAGATTGGGGTTTCCAGGGCAACAGCAGGAGTTCAGACAGAGGTCAGGAAGTCCCTGCTTCTGGTTGCCAAGGGAATTGATTGGAGGTACCAGATTGTCTGGCTTGATGAACAGCAAGGAACGAGGCTTGCAATGACCACCTGTTCGTTTAGAACGGGGCTTCACGAACAGCTTGTTTGCGAACAGCTGATTGGGCTGTTCGTGGCTTTTTTTAGTTCGTATTGCTGTTCGTGCCCATCTTTAGTTGTAACAGATTGAACTGGGACCATCTGCATACAAAGCACCATAGGGTTGCCGTTCCTCCAGTGGGTGCTGGGGATTCCCCCACTCTCACCCTCCACCCCTGCCACGACTCAGAGGCCTCCCTGGTAAGCACCGGGGCTTCGCCCAAGGCCAGTTACCCATGAGGGTAAGGGGACCTGGCAACCCTAAAAGCACATGCTCTACTGTTGCTTTGTTTTTGTTTTGTTTTGTGGGTATAGTTTGGATTGTGTAGCTCATGTATTTAGAAATGGGTGAGAGAGGTGGAAGATTCCAGTCACTCAGTTATGAAGTTCAAGGGATATACTCGGTTACAAGACTAGGCAATTAGAATGCCCATTTGTGTGTTTAGTTATGAAGTGTTTAAAGAGCTGGATCTTGTTCTGTGTAGTAAAATGATTCCACAGGCAAGTAGCCTGGACGAATCAACCACTTCCTCTAAGTGTCTGACCAAATGAGTCACTTGCACTAGCATGATTATGCATTTGGGGGAGAATGATATAGCCTACATAGACCTCCTCAGAGTGCTATCAGTCTTTCATAGATTGGAATCTAGATTAATGTGCCAGAGAAAGGCATTCCGAAAGAATCACTTCTCTCTATTATAAATTGACCAAGCAAGAAGGAAAATCTGTAGGGAAGATGTCAAAAGATCTCTGAGGGTAGAAATGGGGAGTTCATGCAAGTGTTGCCAATTAGTTCTAGACATTATAGCATTTCCTTGTCAGATGTTGGGAAGAATTCCAGCTCTGGAATCTGTGAGATAATATTTCCATTTAATTCATGTAAAGATGCAGAAAGTTGTGCCAATACTCTATGTGGGCAAAATATAGCCATCTTTTTTTGGAAGTAGTCTGTAAAACCAAGATGGTAACCTGTAAAATCAAGATGGAATTATATTTATGAGGAGAACTGCTGGTGTTTTTAATTTACTTTTTTATTTATTTATGCTGTTTATAGTCTACCTTTCTCATTGAGAAATGTTATCATTCCACTTGCAATAAATTGGGGGGTAGTGCTAGTACATACTAAGTATATCCCCTTCATCCGGTTGAGGAGAGGCCTAAAAAGTACCTGAGAGGGACCAGAGGATTTCTGTTGACTTATTTGAATCCCTTTTACCTGTTGGAAATGCATATTAGCGTCTTCATTTTGCTCCTTGGTCTTAAATTCAATCTTAGTTTGTAGTTTTCTTCCATACTAAGAAGTCAGCTAATAGGGAAGGTGAATACAGACTGCCTATTCAGAAATCCATGGAAAAGCAAGACAAGTCAAAATAAACTGATTTGATTAACATCATACAGAGAACTCAAATAATGCAGTACTGTAAATCTAAGAGAGAAGAATAAGTGATGTCAAAAGACTGCTTCTTATCCTCTAATAGTGTTCAAATATGGCAGAAGTATGTAAGGACCATTTTTGAATAGATTCTACCAAGGTGTACAAGCAAGCCTAACTTGAGTCTCATGAGATTAAATTAAGAAGAGGAGGAATTAATTCCAAGAGAATACATTGTATTCTGAGAGCAGAAGAGCTGAGTATTAATGTCACCAAAAAAGTGGTTAGAACTCCATTAATGGTTAATATTTGACTGGACATGTTATAGGCATTGGACTCTAATGAACAACTCCTGCATGTGCTTGTATCTCCAATAATATGTTACACTGAATTTTTTTTCAGTATCTTTTCTACTCTGATTTTAAATGGAAGCCCAAAATTGTAGTTAATATTTGCCCAAGGCTGCAAGCACACACATTCTCATGTATACAGCAAAATATTACCTTCATTTCTCTTGGAATTAAAACTGTAAAACAAAGGAACTGTGAACCTTTAAAATATTGTTCATAAAGAAATGATTAAGAATTTTGCACATATTAATCTGTATAGTCAAGCTACTACAAGAAACATTGCAGATTATTTTCAAATGATTTAAACAGTGTCTCAACGAAGCTAAATGCTTTGGGATGAAAAAGGTTTTATAAGGAAGACTGTAAACTTATACATTATTTTTCCTTTTGTATATTGCATGTTGTGTTTCCCTAGCTTTAATTTTGCTTTTTGCAGAAATTAAACTGTAGTTGACTTTTATGAGGCACATGTTTACACCTTAATTGTAAGATAGGATCTTCTAAATCCAATGGATGCAGTATTAACATCCTTGAAATCAGTTGTAAAAATAAATGGATCATACTTAAGTGGCAGTTCCGATGGAGAAAAAATCCTTATATTGGAGAAAGGCTTCTTAGATGCACATGTGTGTGCATACACTCAATTGTAGAAATATAAAATAGCCCAGAAAATACAGCTGCACTGAGATCTCCACAGTACCCAAAGATAGACAATGCACCAAGACTCGCAGGAGGGCCCAACTATACATTACATTATCCTCAAATCCTACCCAGGGCCGGCGCGCCCATTGAGGCCAGGTAGGCGGTTGCCTCAGGGCACGGGGTACCGGGGGGAGCACCGGAGGAGGCGCTGGGGGTGGGAGCGTGTGCCATGGGACTGCAGCCTCCCAGCCCTCCCGCCCTGCGCTGCCGCCACTGCCAGCATACGCCCCCGGCCGGGCGCAACAGCCGCGGGCAGTCGTCTGGGGTGGCACAGGGCAACCAAGTGGGAGAGCTGGGAGGCCACCAGCACGCCAGCCCAGCCGCCCGCTGCAGCAATCGGGCTGGCTTGTGCACACGCCTGTGATGACGTCGCACTTGACATCATCACGCAGGCTGGTGTGTGTGTGCGTGTGTGTGTGTGTGCCCGACCGGCCAGCTGGTCAGCTGCGGGTGCCAGAAACCCTGGCGCTGCTCCTGATCCTACCCATGTCTGCCTTGATGACTTTTGTTCAGACATGCAATGTGAGTTCTATGCTCTTTGGACTCCAAAGGCCTGGGAAGTCCCTGTAGGCTTCGGAATTGAGTTCCAAGCATGGAACAAGCAAAGGTACATCTGATCAAAAGTCCTTTTTAAGGTTACTAGGATAAGGCATAGTTAAAACAGAGGTTTATAAAGAGAGTGTTTATGGAGTCTCCATAGTTTGGAATTGTTTTCTGCCAAATACCTCAAAGGAGAGCCAGTGTGATGTAATGGTTAGAGTGTTGAGCTAGAATCTCAGAAGCCTCAGGTTTGAATCCCTGCTCTGCTATGGAAGCTTTTTGGGTGACCTTAGGCTGGCCACACACTCCCAGCCTAAACCTACCTTCCAGGTTTTTTGTGACATCAAAATGGAGGAGAGAATGATGTAAGCGGCTTAGGTTCCCCACTGGAGAGAAAGGTGGGGCATAAATGAACGAAATAAATAAATACAAGTCTATAGACTTCCAGCAGACGTTACACTCTTTCTGACTGAGAAAAGTGGCTGGTTATAGCGTACTAATAGTAAGTACTATAATTATACTATAATCTATGTCTTCCACTTTAATGAAGCTGAGCCTCAGCAACTAACCATCAATGGAAAAGGGGAGAACATTTGAATACATAAACAACCCTACCAGTTAAAGGGGGAATCAGAAAAAAGTAAAAAGAATATTGGGGGGAAGGTAGTGAAATGTGATAAATATACATAATATAAAATGTTTTCAGATTTCAACAATTAACATATTATTGGTAAAATAGAAGACACAGTTTAATATTCAAAATGCTGAAGTGAGCATAGACGTTAGGAAAAGAAAAAAATAAGCAGCAAATGTAAAATCTCCATGAGAGACCAGTATAACATGACAAATCTGTAACATATAAACCCACCTCTCCTGTGTGGGCTATGTATAAATAATTAGTTTTCACAGTAGGAAAAAAATAATCACAAACACAAAAACTATTCTATCCCACTTTGTCTAACATGACCTAGAAATGGATCCTATTGCCATCTCAGCCTGTGCAGATGAAGCTTTTCAGTTCTCAGAGAATCACATTGAATTGCATTGCGCAAAGGAAATGGGATGCAATTTATGGTTCCTGCAATATGCAGACCATTCTATCCTAACCTGCCAGTTATAATGATTGACATCTTGCTACCATGATATGAACAGGAGGTTTATGGGGAAACGCCTATTGGATTTCTGTGTCAAAGGATGCATTAACTTTGGTTTGATTGCATTTGGCTTTATAGGACATGGCAGATCTAATCTGAAGCTCCCAAAGGTTTAAAATCATGGCTCCCCCCCCCCCAAATATAAAGACATATGGAGACTTAGCTACATAGATTCAGCCGTTTGGAGCAAGTTACAGTAAATATCATGTCCTTGCCAAATTAAGGATACTCATGGGCATTCTTAACTATGTATTTACATCCTGAAAAAGGTTTTCCTTGGCACAGTTTGAAAAGATATAGACTGCAATTTTTTTTTTACTGTACAGACCAAATTTTAAACCTAAACACATTTGACCTATTCAAAGAGTCCTTGTGAAGGCAGGAATGGTGAGCAAGTTGAGTGTTAAAACACAACCTTCCAGACATGGCCCTTCAAAGCAGATGTTGGAACATCAGTCTCCAGCAGGCACACATCATTTTATTTGTCTGCCAGCTAGTGGTGAGGGTATTTATTTGGAATTGGGTAGCATTATCTGAACCCTAATGCTAATGAGGCCAGGCCCCTCTTTTCTATGGTTGCTGGTCCCCCAGCAGGGCAAAGATGCTCCACTCCCAGCCTCCAACCACCTTCCACCACTCACCTGGCCAGCAGGAGGGGAAGGCACAGGAGCGGGACTCCCAGGGCATGCTTCTGGCACAGAGTAACAACGTTACTTCCAGGAATGAAATCATTATGTAGTCCCCGGGTCTGCTCCCGTGCTTCGCATTTGGCCGATTTGAGCCCCAAATGGACCAGTTCTTAAAGATGCGCAGGAGCAACGCACAGGAGCAGTCTTGGAACCTGCATGATGATGTCACTCCCAAAAGTGACATCATCACACAGCAATGGGAGTGCATGTGTGCTTTGCATGTACACAAGGACATTCTAAAGATGGGTGCCGGGGTCCCTCCCCTCCTGCCAGGAGGGTAAGGGGACCTAGCAACTCTAATTTTGTCACATACTGCTGTGTACATGCTCTCAGAAACAAGTCTCAGCTTACTGCAGGGCTAAGATTTGATCGAGGGTAGGGTTGCTCAATAGCTAGTAACGTATGAGGCTGCCCTTTATAGTACTGCAGCAAACTGCAGTGAAAGTTCAGTTTGTTAGAGATCAACCAGGGCCATGTATTGAACCTCCCTAATAACACTGAGCCCTGCCTGCCTGGCCCCATTTTGCTTAGAACTATGGCATGGAGGAAGTTCCTACCATCCCCTCACACTATTTTCACAAGCCAAAATGGCCTTGGAGGACCTATTTCCCCCATTTGGTAGCAATGCATACAGCAATCTTGTGTCTGAAGAAGAGCTTGACTCTCAAAAACTTACACTCTGAAAATCTCATTGGTCTCTAAGGTACCACTGGACTCAAGTTCTGCTTTTCTACTGCAGACCAACATGGCTACCCACCAAAAACTCTATTGTACCCTCTGGCTTTTTAAAAGGCAGTTCCCCACAGTTCCTGTGTAAATTTGGGGGGCCTGAGTCAAGTCCCGGGAACTCAGATCTGACTAATTAAAATTCATTTCATCGGGTTTATGTCATAGTGAAGGGGGAGTTATTTGCTTGACCTATAAAGCATATGACCTTTCTTGTGGAATCTGGTTATAAATCTATGCTTCTCAAACATTTACAAATTAGCAAAAGTTGGTGCTGTGTTGGAAATACAATTATCAAACATGTTTTTCCATCTTCAGTATCATCAAACTTCACTGCAGAGAAACTTACAATACAAAAATAAATCTGCTATTATTATCTGCGATTAATTTCCTTTATTTGTGAATAGCCTATGGATTAATCTGTGATTGTGACCACATAACTCTACAGGCTGGTGTACTGATTAAGAGTAGAGATGGGCACGAACAGCAATACAAACTTTAAAAAGCCACGAACAGCCCAGTTAGCTGTTCGCGAACAAGCTGTTCGTGAGGCCCCATTCTAAACAAACAGGTGGTTGTTGCAAGCCTCATTCGTTGCTGTTTGTTGCTGTTCATCAAGCCAGACAGTCTGGCACCTGCAATCAATTCCCTTGGTAACTTAGGCAGGGATTGTCTGAACTCCTGCTGTTGCCCTGGAAACCCCAATCTAAGCCCAATTAGCTTGATAGGCAGGTCTTCCTTTCAAGTGTGGAGCTCCAAATTTGTTACAAGGGAGCAAAAACCAGGGGAGTGGGGGGCTCCCAGCTCTGACTTTGCAGACAGTGGAGAGACAGTTACTGTTGGCATTTTGATAGAGAGAGTGCATTGGAGCTTGAATTTTCTTTGTGTGTGGTTGGAAAGGGATCTACCCCTTCAAGTTCCAGTGCTGCTGCCAGGCTCTGGGCCAAGCTATTATTTATTATTGGTACCTTTCCTGCTGCCTGCTCAGGTAAGATTTCTGGGAGTGGTGCAGTAGGAATCTTCCCCTTCAGGTTCCAGGACTGCTGCCAGGCTCTGGGGCCAAGCTATTATTTATTATTATTACCTTTCCTGGTGTCTGCTCAGGTCAGGTTTCTAGGAGTGGTGCAGTAGGGATCTTGACTTGAATGATGGCTGGAGGAGAGCCTGCTGGCCCCCACAAACAGCCAACTGCGAACATGTTCGTGAACAGGGCCGTGTTCGTGGTTGTTCGTGAGTCCCTGTTCGAGGATGGCAACGAACAATGAACATCATGTTTATTTGTTTTTCTGTTCGTGCCCATCTCTAGTTAAGAGCAGCAGGATTCTAATCTGGAGAACTGGGTTTAATTCCTCACTCCTCCTCTTGAAGCCTGCTGAGTGACCTTGGGTCAGTCACAGCTTTGCGGATCTCTCTCAGTCCCACCCACCTCACAGGGTGATTGCCATGAGGATAATAATAACACACTTTTAAACCAATCTGAGTGGGTGTTACATTGTCCTGAAGGATGGTATATAAATCAAATGTTATTAAGGCAAGGAGTATTTGCAGGAACTGTGCCAAGGGAGAACAAACTATATGATAATGCCCATTTAAGTTGTATACTCTTGTCAGCCACACATGGTTTCTCAGTTCTGTTAAAATGAAAGTCTACAATCTCTCGTACCCACTAAATTCTTTCTTGCATGTTAGAGTCATTGAAGGATCCATTGAATTATAAGGGCTTTCATTAAAAACTATGATGTCTCACACCTCTTGGACAGCTGAGTAGCACTGCTGCTATTCTACTTATTAATCATTTAAGTAATTTTTAAAAGTCCAATTGATGTATACACATATACTCCAAATGGACTTGGTTCCCAGTGGATGTTTTTGGTACTCATTTTGGTACTCATTTGGTATTCATTAATAGACAGCAGAGATGCTTGACAGGTAATTGCCTCTTTTTCTGAAATAAAAATTGTGGTGTTATCCAGTCCTATGAAAACAAATCTGTTGATGATTTCAATAGCAGGTGTACTGCCCCTTTAACATATACATTCTCCATTTGCTACAAACATTTCTTGTATTTCAGGTTGATCTTTCAGAGTTCCAATAACTAACTGTTCAGTTACATCAGTAATTTCTTTTCTTTTAACCAAAGTTAGAGGCCCTCAGCCATTTCATTAAGCCAAGTACCCATCAATAATGTAGGATTCTCTTCCTTTGCTCCCATTCTCTCTTCATTAATTGTGCAAGCGTGTTTATACTAATAGGAATTCTAATATTCCTCTTGATGGGTCCTTCTGTTATCATAGAGATTGTCATGGAAATTAAAATGTCACATGTAAAATTCAAAACAACACATCAGAGCCTGACACTGGGGAGTATGTTTATTTTCCACTGCGCTAAGAATACCTGTTTCAGTTAATCAAGGAGGTTTTTGATTGAACTGACAAGGAGAAGGCAGAAACCCTTTATGCTTAGCAAACATCTCAGCATCCTTGACTGCTGTCAATCAACTCTGAAGGGCATAAGAACCCTTTTATGCAGGCTAAAATCCCAGTATGTTAGAATAACAAGTGTTCTTAGAATCTATACCTTTTCTTATCATGTGTAATGCAAGATATTTTATCAGAAGGAAAAATGGTGTACAGTAGGCTTTTAACAGAAATGGCTCAAAATTGCTTGCATTAAGATGAATCCAGATTATTAGGATCAAAACAGAGGTGACAGAAGAGATTTGTAATTAGAATATCTCAGAGTGCTTTTTTTAAAAAAAGAAAGAAAACTGCAGTTTCTTCAGAGATCAAGGAGAGATCGCTGGGAGAAGTGGTATTTAACCCCTTGCTCTCAAGCCTCTTAAATTATTTAAATTACCCTCTCTGAAGCTGTAATTATTTCCATGGGAAGAAAAAGATAACACTGTACCTGTCTTTTTCATCTCATTGTCCTAACAACAGTTTTGAAGTAGAAATTACATTATCTAAGAGGCTAGCAAAGGAAGAGTTAAAAACTCTTCTCCTCCCAACAACATTTCTCTGATCTTCAAAGCTGCTAATTAGCTTTTTATTTTAACTCAAGAGATCCTAATATGAATTTCTAACTTCACATCTGTTTTGCTTCTCAGGTTGTGGATACATATTCCTTAATTTCTGGAGTAAATACAAGCCTTCTGAAAGCTCTTATTGAAAAACTATGAGACAATGCAGTCTAAACATAAGACTGCTGCCTGTTGCACATACTAGCAGTTCAGCTACAAGCACATCATTAATGAAGTATCAAAATGAATGGGGAAACTGCTGCTTATGTAGTTCTCTAAGTAGTTCAGTGCCACATGGAATTTTGGATCAAAGTGTTATCTATTACCTCTAGTGTGTTAAAAGCAAAAGGAATGGCTACAAAGCAGAACAATAATCACTTCTACTTTGTCTGATTAAAATTTATACCATCTCATTTCTCCACAATACATTTTTATAGTATACACAATGAAAAGAAATGCATGTATGAATCACAGGGCTTTCCAACCTCTATAACTAACCTGTATCTGCTTGGTATTTATAATCTTGGATTGACCTGAACAGCTGACATAGTTGCTTCTGTGTGTTTCCACCCAGTCAAGGTGGCTCCTTGGAACTGCTGGAAATTAAGTGAGAGGAACAAACTTTTGAGTGCATGTAGAGAAATCTCAACTCAGACCAAACTGTGCAATTTATATCCATTTTGCTAAATTCTATGGTGATGACAGTAAAGTCTTCAGTAGTATTGCATCTGCAAAGTGTTATCCAAAAGAGCTTCTTTGGGTATTTAAGAGGCTTTTGTAGCCCAGCTTCTGAGGAATTTTGAGAATCATATGTGGCCTGATTTATCCTGCTTATAAGACCTTGTGCAGATAGTATATTATCATTTAGCTGTTTATACCCTGTGTTTCTCTCCAGAGAAGATCCAAAGCTGCTTACAACATCATTCTCATTTCCTTCCTTTTCTCATCACAACAGAACTCCTGTAAGGTAGGTTAGACTGAGAGAGAGCAACTGGCCCAAGGTCCATAGTAGGCTTCCATAGTAGGCTAGAGTTGAAACCTAGGTCTTACAGATCCTAGTCTGACATTCTATCCACTAAAACATGCCAATAAAGTCATTTGGATCTGACCTGATCTGGATGCCATGTTGATAATGTTTCTGATCCTGTAGTGAAAATTAGAGATGTGCACTCGGATATTTTGGGGGTTTTTGTGTGTGTGTGTGTGTACAACATTTTAAGGCCCCCACACCTGTAGTTCTTCAATTTGAGTCTGTATCACTGTATTGGCAGTCTGGCTTGCTGCCTCGGTACTAAAGGTGGGCACGAACAGGAAAAAAACCTGAACACAAATGTTCATTGTTCGTTGCCATCCATGAACAGGGAATCACAAACAACCATGAACATGACCCTGTTCACATGTTCGTGGTTGGCTGTTCGTGGGAGGGAGAGGGGAGACTTAGAAGGGAAGAAAGTTCCCTGCGCCGTTTGCAAACGGCGTGGGAAACCTCCTTCCAAAGTCTCCCTCCTTCCAGCTGGCTGGAGGGGGGTGGGGGAGACTCGGAAGGGAAGAAGGTTCCTCATACCGGCCGAATCCACACTACCGTTGTTCTTGCGGCAGTTTTTCACTTCTGCAGCGCCATTCCTTCATCTGTTCACATGCATCGTCTCCAAAGCCGTCATTAATTCGCCATGGCATCGCCACAGCCCATTGCACTTTCGCCGCAGGTTATCTTTTGATGAATAACTGCCCTCCGTTGAATTCCGAGCCTCTCTTGACCTGCCTCCCAATTAAGGAGTAATTCTCCGCCTTTGTCCCCACCCCTTTTTTAAAAAAATAAGAGTACCGTGTCGATATGGCGACATCTCATCATATTAATCTCATTTTAAAAAAGCGGGCAGACCTCAAATATCAGAGGAACAATTTCATATGTTAATTCAATTTTTATATGGGGGGGGCATCCACATGATACTGAAATCATGGCTCATGTTACGCCCCGACACGGACTGTGCCGACAAGTTAGGCACAGATTTCAATTTTCCAAAGACAAAATGAAGCTCTGCTGTGGGATGCTGCTGTAGGTGATCGTGACTGCTCACCCATTCCCGGATGATTTCAACCAGCATGCAGGCTGTGATGTTCCGAGCGCTCATCGTAAGTGTCTCGGGTGATTTTTTAAAATATATTATCTTAATGGTGTCGTTGTACCATTGAACCAGGATGCTTACTCGTCGATATAGCATCAATTTGTCCTTTTTTTAAAAAAAAAAAAACTGCGGAGCCGTTCGGGTTTTTCCCGCCCCTTTACCCGTCTTTTTGAAAGGGGATGTGATCAACGGATTGCGCAGGAGAAGCACTATTCAAAGGGTGATGTGGACAAACAAGCGAAGAATGCGCAATAACAGATGGAGCAATCATTGCACAAGAAAAGCGGGAGCTAAGGTAGTGTGGAATCAGCCACCATTTGCAAACAGCGTGGGGAACCTCCCTCCCTTCAAAATCTCCCTCTTTCCAGCTGGCTAGAAAGTGGGAGTGGAGCCTCTGAAGGGAAGAAGTTTCCCCATGCCGTTTGCAAATGGCGTGGGGAACCTCCTTTCCTTCAAAGTCTCCCTCCTTCCCACCGGCTGGAGGGAGGGGGGAGACTTTGTCAGGAAACCCCTGACAAGCAGCTGAGTTGGGGGTGAAGTGCCCCTCTACCTATTGCTGTACAGCAGCAGGGAAAAGGGCGTTTCACCCCGGCAGGGTGCACTCAGCCGCTTGTCAGGGGTTTCCCTGACAAGCAGCTGAGTGGGGCATTTAAATATCCCTCTTCCTGCGCTGCGCAGCAGCAGGGAGGGGGAAATTTAAACCCCGGCAGGCTGCAATCAGCTCTTGTCAGGGCTGATGAACACCACTAACAGGGCTTGGAATGAACACATGTTCATCAGGAATGGGGCCTCATGAACAGCTTGCTCGTGAACAGCTGATCGGGCTGTTCATGGCTTTTTTGGTGTGTTCGTATTGCTGTTCCTGCCCACCTCGGTACTGGCTTGTCAGGTTGGTATAATTGGATTCGCTGGTTTGAAATGGTTGTGTTGGAGTTGCCACATTGGTCCTGTGTTCTGCTGGGCTTCTGTGGTTTTACATTGGTTTTGTTGGGTTTGTTGGTATTGTTTGCATTTGGAAGCTTTCGGCCAGTGGTTGCTCTTGTGTGTTTGGTTATTGGCTTCTTTGCCTTGGAGAAAATATGGATTTTTTTCTCCATAGAAAACAATGGAGACTTTTCTCATGGGCCTGTAGAATTGTTCCCGTTGATCCAAACCATTTGAACCTTGGGGGAGTGGATTTTTAATGGACAGACAGGAGTAGGCTCCCTGTAATTTTAGTGTCATTTGTTTGCAAAATAACCACTCCAGCCTCCAGAAAGAGTTCTACCCCTTCAAAATCCCAAAAAACCCTAAAACCCAAATCCAAATTCCAAAATGGTATCGGAGACCCAAATAATCCAGAATACCAGTAGCCAAATCTTAAATATACCACTTTTCCCCCAAGTGCTCATCCCTATTGGAGATTGATTACCTTTTCCTCATCTTGTGACAAATGCTTGGGTAAGATGTAGTTGATTTATTTTAAATTGTTTCTACCAGAAGCAGAGACTTGTTGTTTGTGATTCTGTGTCTGTGGGGTGCTGTCTCTTGAGGGGTTAATTTTAGGTCCCCTTTGGTATCTTCAAAGACATGTAAAAACTCCAGAGGTTAGACTGGTTCACTGTTCTATACTGTCTAAACTGTTTTGTTTGTCTGTACTGTATCGGGGACTTTTTTTTGTTACAAGACATGTATATATATAAGAAATAAATATAGAAACATTGCAAGGCTTATCTATTTCACACACTCCAGGGAAAAAGCAAGTCCATTTTAAATCTTTAACATGCTAAACAGTCCTTAATAGAGGTGGGCACGAACAGCAATACGAACAAAAAAAGCCACGATACAGTACAGTACACATCAGTTGTTCGTGAGCAAGCTGTTTGTGAGGCCCAGTTCCGGCGAACATGTGTTCGTTCCAAGCCCTCTTCGTGGCATTCATCAGCTCTTCATAAAGGCAGACAGTCTGGCGCCTTTCAATCAATTCCCCTGGCAACATAGGCATGGACTGTCTGAACTCTGTCTGAATTCCTTCTGGCTTTCCTTCTGGCTTGTAACCGCTCAAAGTAGCTTCCAGCAGACAGTCCAATTTTTGCCACTGTGAAGAGAAAGTGACATTAAAGGGGGATACCCATGAATCATGCCTTTCCCGGGGTGCAATCTCTCTGAAACTTGGGAGCTCTTCAGAGGACAGTGAGGACTATGTCCCCTGCAACTTTGGTGGGTATTGGACTTTTGGAAGGTCAGTTTGTAACCCCTCACAGTAGCTTCCAGCAGACAGTCCAGCTTTTGCCACTGTGAAGAGAAAATGACATTAAAGGGGGAGACCCATGGATCATGCCTTTCTCGGCTCAAGTTCAGCTAAGTCCCAAGGGGGCCATTCTGGCTCCCACAAACCTCCAGCCATGAACATGTTCATGAACTTGTCATGTCCATCAATGTTTGTGAATCCCTGTTCGTGGATGGCAACGAACTACGAACATCGTGTTTGTTTTTTTTCCTGTTCATGCCCACCTCTAGTCCTTAATATCAGGTTGATATTTAGACAGTCTTGTTAGCTAGACTGGAAAGTAGTATCTCTAATACTCTACATGTTTTATATGTCAACATGTAATATTTTCCTTTGGATTGGCTTTAAAATGTAATTAAGTATTCTGACAGTGCAATACTAAGCAGAGTTACTCTGGTCTAAACTCATTCATTTCAATGGGCTTAGACTGGAGTAACTTTGCTTAGGATTTCACTGTGAATCTATTGGGTGAATCATGCTACAGATTAAGATATATTCTGTATTGAAAGCATCTGCACCAGAAGAGCAAGATTTAAGCTGAGTGTCGAATATTATGGAAAAGAAAAACAAGAATATACTTTTAAAGAAAATAACACCTTTCTTTATAACTTGTCACGCCACAAAGGGCCTCTGTCCTAACAAGTCACTATGACAATAGTTTCTTGCCTCCGTGGATGTTCAAGAGTCCATGGTTGTACAAAAATGGCTTATAAAACATTATTTTCTAGTTTATCACCAAAAAGAGTCACAGGGTTTGTAATGAGTAATATTCCATAGCTGAAGCAACCAACAAGTGGTCTCAACTACTCTGTGCATGGTACAATCTATGAATTTGAGAAACAGAAACCACCTAAGTGCTCATCCAATACCTATTTTTCCCCTCCTGCCCTTGGAGATTCCCACACTTCAGGATTCACCTAAGTAGTGACATTCTGGGACAATATTTTCCCAGCCCTTGTAGAAAGTTTCATTAACATTCTGTTTGTGTTGCTCCATGAGGTTGTAATTCTGCAAAACAAAATGTAATTGCCTAGCAGTAGTAATGGTTACAGTAGTTGAGAGAGACTTGGAAATCTGGCTGTGCTCCCTATAGAGGATTTGAAGATTCACCAACATGGCCTTATATAAAATTTCTGCTAGCACATCTCCAGGTGGTACCCCCCCCCCACCTTATGCAGCATGAAAACCTACACTGTGTACTCCATGTAGGAAACACCGCTAGCAATACACAGGAGGTACATATTTAGCCTGGATAGGAGATTACTTGGAGGTAATATGATAGCTATCTTCAAGTATTTAATGGGCTGTCACAAAGGATGGAGTGGAGCTGTTTTCCATTACCCCAGAGGGTTGCGCCAGAACCAAGTTAAAATTAAACCCAAAGAGTTTCCAACTAAGCATTAGAAGTGTTAAGAGTGATTCCTCTGTGGAACAAGTTTTCCTAAGGGGTGGTGAGCTCTCCTTCCTTGGAGGTTTTTAAGCAGAGGCTAGATGGCCCCCTGACAGCAATGCTAATTCTATGACTCTGTATGAATTTAGGCAGATTGGAAGAGGGAGGAGGGCAGGAAGAGATGAGCCAGTGTTTGGCTTTTGTGGCCATTTCTTATGTGTCTGTGGTAATGCCAATCACCACTTTGAGGCCAGGAAGGATTTTTTCTCTGTGCCAAATTGGCCAGGAATCTTAGAGATTTTTTGCCTTCCTCTGAGGGTCACTGGAGGTGTCAAGGAAGCTGTGAATATTCTGCATTGGAGTCTCTTCCAGCTGTATGATTCCATGATTCTTTGTTGTGTGTGAGGTGGAGAGGGCATTTAACTTAACAACTTAAGCAACTTGCTGTAGAAATGATTGTTCTCTTCAGTGGCTGTTCCTGCAAAGTGCTCCCATTTGGTACAAAATGCTCTTTCTATGACCAGAGTCCTCATCACCAGAGTTCTCCCCCTTTGTGTGTGTTATGAGTAGAGGTGGGCAGGAACAGCAATACGAACAAAAAAAAAGCCACGAACAGCCCGATCAGCTGTTCGCAAGGCCCCATTCCTGATGAACATGTGTTCCTTCCAAGCCCTGTTTGTGGTGTTCATCAGCTGTTCATTAAGCCAGGCAGTCTGGCACCTTTCTAGCAATTCCCTTGGGCACGGACTTTCTGAATCCTGTCTGAACTCCTGTTGCCCTGGAAACCCCAATCTAAGCCCAGGGGCACTTCACCCCTGACTCAGCCACTTGTCAGGGAAAACCCTGACAAGGGCTGATTGCAGCCTGCCAGGGTTTAAATTTCCCCCCCCTGCTGCTGTGCAGCACAGGAAGAAGGACATTTAAATCCCCCACTCAGCTGCTTGTCAGGGGAACCCCTGACAAGCGGCTGAGTGCAGCCTGCCGGGCTGAAATGCCCTTCTCCCTACTGCTGCACAGCAGCAGGTAGAGGGGCACGTCACCCCCAACTCAGGCTCTTGTCAGGGGTTTCCCTGACAAGCAGCTGAGTGCAGCCTGCTGCGGTTTAAATTTCTTCTTGCTGCTGCACAGCATAGGAAGAGGGACATTTAAATCCCTCACTCAGCTGCTGGAAGGAGGGAGACTTTGAAGGGAAGGAGGTTCCCCACGCCATTTGCAAATGGCACAGGGAACTTTCTTCCCTTCCAAGTCTACCCCCTCCCTCCCACGAACAGCCAACCACGAACATGTTCATGAACAGGGTCATGTTCGTGGTAGTTCGTGATTCCCTGTTCGTGGCAACAAACAATGAACATCATGTTCGGTTTTTTCCCTGTTTGTGCCCACGTCTAGTTATGAGTGTTCACATGAAGCCAAATGTGGCCCTCTCATCTGGGGTAAGGATTTCTAGGCTAGTATATATGATACTTTGGAGATTTGTGGTTAGCGATAGAATTGGCTTGTTCTGGTGCAGCCATTAGTCAATGTTATGCTGGAATTTCTCCTTATTATGCTATGTGGGGCTGAGTTGATATCCTATGCAGTTTATACACCTGCTTTAGGATTGTGCTCTTAATACGTATCAGTGTGACAGAGTCCTTGTTGTGGTGCCTTGCCTCTGTCTTAATGACAGAGTCCTTGTTGTGGTGCCTTGCTTGTAAGGCTCATCCTAGCTGATCTGGTTGGATTCCTTTTGAGTTTCTCCTTTTCGGACACTCCTAGCTTGCGTGATGATGTCACCAGGCATACTGTTTATTGAACTCATTGTGTGACCAAGATTTATTCTAAGTTCAATAAAATGACCCTAGGAAAAACCTGTGAAGGTACCTCACTTCACTTTTACAATATTGTTTAATGGAATATCTTTCATAGATAAAACGCTATAGATTTTCCCTTTAGAGTTAGAAGTATTAAACAGGATGTGTTAATCCCATGCTTAAGTATTCTTTTTGATTTTTTAGCAGTGCATTCCTAATGACCCAGTCAGCAAACTCTGCTGCAATGCTGAAAGCATAGTATCTGTTATGTGTTACTTTCTGTTTGGCCATAACCTTATTAAATTTAGACTAGCAGCCGGGTGCATTGCAGAAGCAAAATTCTATAGAAGATAATAAAAGCAATTGCTCTATTTAAAATTAGCCATGAGTGGTTATTAAAATAGCTGTACAAATACAAAGTTGAGAAGCTACATTTATACTCTTAGAGTTACATTTCTCCAGTTACAAGTATCATTTGGAAACTACTGAACTATACTCTGTTTCTCCTAACTTTGGCACTCTGACTCAAATAAACTAATTGCTTATGTGGCTGAAATAAGAAGACAGATATGGAAATGTTGTCACCACCACATGTCCAATTGGTGAGTCTGTACACTAAATTGAAAGTCTTTTTGTAGTCACAGGCACTGAGGGAGCTACTCAGATATAAGGGACCCAAGTGAATCCTAAAAAATACTAGGATTTTGATTTGATCTGACAGGAAGAAATACTATGGACTTCTAGATATGTGATGGTCTTTCAGAAAAACTGGAAACGTATGGAACATAGTCTGAATTTTAATGCCTATGGACAGGTTCCAAACTAAAATACAGACTGAGCAACAAAGGTGATTGGCTGTTTGACAAGATTCTTGAAATCAGGGCCATTTTTAGCTGTGATGGCCCTTCTTTGTGGACTAAGCCAAGATTATCAGACAGACCTAAGTAAGTCTGAACAATGCATGCCATAATAATGCCAATTAAAATGTAATTATGATTACACTGCTTTCTGCAAGGTTCAGAATTATATATTTTCCAGTTTCTTGACATTTCTGGGCTTCTTCTGTTGAGTAAAAAGGATATTCATCATAATAACACCACTGATTTTGTTGCTTTATATGTTAGAATGGTTAGAATAAAATAAGGAAATGTGAATAAGTTTAAAACAAAAATTATTTATACTCAAGGGATACTGTTTAATATATTAATCTTTAGAATAGCATCTGTTAGAAAGAAACTACTGCTATAGCAATCAGAGCCATCAAGAGAGGGGGAGTAGGGGGACAAAAGTCCCTGGGCCCATCAACTCTTGAGACCCCTAAGGAATCACCTTGCATTTTTTTTATTGTTTTTGCCATTCTGTTCTTAGCTATTAGGGGCAGAGCAGAACAATCATCAGGCAGAGCAATAATACTTCCAGGTTAGTGGCCTTTACCATGGTTTTTTGCAGTGAGTGATTTCTTTTTAGAAAGCTCTCCATGTACTGTGAAGTTATGAATAGACATGGGCACGATCTGAATTACGATTTCAAAAAAACCCCAATTTTGGCGTTTGCGCCATTGTGACTCAGCTAATCGGTTCCGTCCACGGCAACCGATCCAGCAGTCGGGGGGTTTGCTTGTTCGGGACTTGATCGGATGTATCGGTTTCTGTTCAGAATTGCAGACACTCTTGCGCCAGTAATTTATTCCCGGGGCAACGGAGCCAGGGGAATGAGCTGTGTTTGCCCTCCTTCTGTCGCCCTCGAAACACGAATGGAAGCCTAGCTTTCCTTGATTAGCAGGCTTCCTTCCAACCACGGAGCAGCAACCCAGGGGAGGGAGGGGGAAGGGGGTGTTCTGAAGCCATGGGCACAAAGGAAAGGCAAAAAGCAGCGCGGGAGGCTGGGAGGCCACCCGCGCCGTTCGTCTTTCCCCAGGACAAGGGGCATGTGGGCAAGCCAGCCGCCCCTTGTCCTGTCGAAAGGCAAAAGGCAGCGTGGGAGGCTGGGAGGTCGCCTACTCCGTTCGTCTTTCCACAGGACAAGGGGCGCGTGGGCAAGCCAGCTGCCCCTTGTCCTGGGGAAAGGCAGAAGGCAGTGCGGGAGGCTGGGAGGCCGCCCGCGCCGTTCATCTTTCCACAGGACAAGGGGCGCGCGGGCAAGCCAGCCGCCCCTTGTCCTGGGGAAAGGCAAAAGGCAGCATGGGAGGCTGCCTGCGCTGTTCGTCTTTCCCCAGGACAAGGGGCGCGCGGGCAAGCCGGCCGCCCCTTGTCTTGCGGGCAGGTGAACGGTGCGGGCAGCCGCCGAGCCACTCACGCTGCTTCCAGCTCTGCAGTGCACCGGGACAGCCGGCTTGCTGCATGGGCGGGGAGGGGCGACCCAGGAGCGCACGCACACGCGCGCGCAAGAGCCTGACTACGGTTGCCCTGGGCACTGGCAACCATAGATCCGGCCCTGGGAATGTCCCCTCCCTGAGGGGAGGCGGCTCGTTGCCGGGTTAAAAACTCCCCCCTACTCTACGTGTGTGTGTGTGTGTGTGTGTGTGTGTGTGTGTGTGTGTGTGTGTGTGTGTGTGTGTGTGAATGTCCCCTCCCTCCCTGAAAGGAGGTGGCTCATCGCCGCCTCCCCCTGCCTGCCGGGCCTGGTGGCCGTTGCCACCAACCACCATTCCTATATCGCTGGAAACAGGGGGCACTCTCCCGCTTTGGCCTTCCCGATTCTGGATCGGAAATGGGACTTGATCTATTAGAATCGGTGGCCTGGGTTTGGCAGCGGCCCGGATCCATGAACGGCTTAATCGGTATTTTGGGGGGGGATCGTGCCCATCTCTAGTTATGAAGTCTGAAGTGATGTTACAATACGAAGCTCATTGTCCAACCTATTATCTAGGGTTTCCAAGTCCCCTAATCTCCCCAGTGGGAGATCTGAGGCCTGGCTCCTACTTTTGAGTTTCTCCTTTTTGGGCGCTCCCAGCTTTCGCGATGATGTCACTTCCAGGAAGTGATGTCATCACGTGGGTCATGGGCCTCCCTGGAAGTGCTATGCAGTAGCCCAATTTGGGCCCAATTTGGCACGAATCAGCTCAGATCCAGCTCCTGCACTACACAGTGGCCTGATTCAGCCTGATTTGGGCCTGGTTTGGCCTGAATGCAGGCCAGTCTGGGCCCAAATCTACCTGAATCCAGTCACTGCAGAGTGCTCCCGTGCCCCACAGCAGCCTGATTCAAGCCGAATTGGGCCTGAATCTGGCCAAATTGAGCCCGAATCTGGCTCAGTCAGGCTGCTGCAGCACGCTCATGCACACCACATCACCCACAGGCACCCCCAGGAGGGTGCGTTCTCCCCCTCCAGCCAACGGGGATGAGGAGTGGAGGGTGGGAATGGGAGATCCCCTGCTCCCAGTGGGGGACTGGCATCCCTAGTGGCATCTCTTCATCCCTCCCTCCCTACTTTTTAATTACTCTATATTTGTCCCCTTCCCCTACCAGCCTCATTCCTTCTCATCTCTTCCCAGGCTACGGAGTTTTAAAAAATATTTAGCAGTAGAACAGAAAATCTCTGCTCATATTATGAAAAGAAAATTATGTGTGTGTACATGAGAGAGAGAGAGAGAGAGAGAGAGAGAGAGAGAGAGAGAGAGAGAGATCATGTTAATATTTCTCAAGAATCTATTAAAGAGTGATTCCTCTTCTTCCATCCTCAACATGCATTGTGAATAATAGTGAATGTCTTAGTTCCACTTTTTATCAAAGCAAACAGTATTTAGCTTAACTATGAACAAATGGCTCCATGAGCAGAGGCCAGTATACTGCTTGACAAGTTTCTTGAAATCAGGGCCATTTTTAGCTGTGATGGCTCTTCTTTGTGGACAAAGCCACTAAGCCACAAATTGAATACCAATTTTGCAGGGTAACTGTTTGGAGTGGCTGTTGCCTTCATTCTCTTCTAGTGAGAAGCATCTGACTGGCCAGTGTTGGAACAGGACATTGGACTAGAGAAATCGCTGGTGTGATTCTGCAAGGCTCTTTATTTTTATGAAAGGTTTTTTTTACTCTAATATGAAATATTTTTATGCTCTACTAAGAACTTGTATCCTCATTTTTACAGAGGAGGGTAAAATATTCGGTGAATCCCACTGCTTCCTCTGCATCTTTAAGTATGCTACTGAATTATTAAAGTATGTGGGAAGAAAGATTTGCAGTTTTTTAATGTTGAGGGAAAGGCATTCTATGCATGCCCAGAAGTATTTTTCTTCCGGAATTCAGCCTGTGCTGAAAACAAAGTCTTAGACGAAGTCCTAGAGAGGTCATGGCACAAATGAAAATTTAAAAAAACATTCTAAAGGGATAGCCATGTTAAATCTGTTGTGGCAGACTCAAAGAGTAATCTAGTGCCACCATTTTAAAAAATGGTTAGAATCTGTTTCATTAGATGCATGAAACGAATTCTCAAACTGCAGATATTGCTGCACCTGTGGAAAAAATGTGTTAGTAAGGAAGAAAAGCAGTTGTAATTCCCATTAAAATGCATGCCATTGAGCTATGATACTATAATCTTCTATATATATATAAAGACAAGTGTCCTGACTGACTCATCAACGCCTAGCCCAAACCCTTGGACCTAGAAACGTGAAATTTTGAGAGAACGTTCCTTTTGTAATATAGATGCTCACTAAGAAGGGATTTTAAGAAATTCACCCCCTAAGGGGGTAAAAGGGGGTAAAATGTGTTTTCCCATAGGGATACAGCTTCCCTGTGTGGCTGGCAGGGTGCTCCTCCCCCTCCTCACCAACTGCCAACTCAGCCTCCCTGAGGTCATTTGCATATGCGCCCTTGATTGGTTATCATCCCAACATTCTAAACAGTAAGCAGGACACATGCAGTACCTCAGGACACATTCAATGACTGGGTGAAAATACAACTCCCAGTCTGCCCCTCTAGGGTTGCCTATCTCCCTGTGGGGCCTGGCTTTCCTGTGTGGCTGGCAGGCTGATGGGTCAGCTGTGTGTTCTGAGGAAAAAATCAGGCAAAGTACATTACAGACAGTTGAAGAAAGACAGTATAAGACTCCTAAATAGGGATTTTATATAAAAGTCAGTATGGCAGCTGAGTTTTTAAATGTTCATGGGGAGATGGTTAACAACCTTTCTAGGGGCCATTTCAATGTGAACCTCTCACATGAACCTGCCGAAGTGCCCACCACACCACCCCTCCCTCAATCCACCTCACACAGGTTGCAGCCATCACCTCTTACTGCCGCCAAGAAGCCTTCTGGCAGATGTCGTGCAAGATACACCGATGCTAAAAACAGTAAGCAACTTAGAAATGCAGCAAGGAAATATGCACGTCCTGCTCTGGTGGTGCACCAAATAGCAGTGGCCAAGTGCCAGCAAGAGCACCCCAAGGTGCACAGAGCGGCAGAGTCTCTCTATGAGCAAAGCAATCCTGGAAGACAAGTAGAGAGGCACTCACTTCCATGGAAGGTCAAGGCTCACTCAGGCATGGCATATGATCCTTCAGTACCTTCAAGCTACCTGTTAACCTCATCCATGCAGAAACACTCCTGTTCAGCATCTCAAAACAAAGCAATATGGCCCAAGTACTATGGGATTGTAAGATCTTTGTTTGGGATGAGAGCAGCATGGCGCTTAAGGGGTGTTTTGAGGCACTGAGCATAACCCTCAAAGATTGTTACCAGAACTGCTTTTTATAATGGGGAAATTAGCTTAGCAGTCTGGAACTAAAATTAGCGCGGATCTAACCAATGTTTACGGAGGTCCCGATTCCAGACACTCTAGTGACAAAGAGGCAGACTACAAATAGGTTCAATAAACACGTGTATTTACTAGTAATGTGGCGTAAGCCTGAACTTGCACACACATACAAGAAAGCATACAAGGACTAGGAAATGCAGAGTAAGAAATACAGAGATGGTCGCTTGAGCAGGTACCCACGATGATAAGGGAAATACTCACCATCCTGAAGCGGAGCAGAGATACAACAGCGAGGTGGTCCAATGCCAGCAATGGATCCACAGAGGGACAGCAAGGGCGTCTGGATAGGAATGGCGTACGCACCATGCGGTCTGAGGGACCAACTTAAATACCCTAAAACGTACCCTGGGGCTGGTGCTGTACTTGGTGGTTCTCACAGATTAAAACAAAGGTTTTAATGGGTTACTGAATGGCTTAGATGGGCCACTTTAGGAATCTGATTGTGTTACAGTGACACCTCAGGAAGAGGGGACAAAGGAGGGAGGGGGAAATCCGAGTGGGCTGAATGGATGTTCCAGCGGACAGGGCTTGCCCTGATGTCATCACCTCTGGAATGCGGAGGTTTCTTTGAGATGCATTCTCTAAGTGCTTGGGATGGTCAGCACTTAGCTTCTTCTCCGGGGCAGCTCCTAAGATATGCAGAGCGGGGCGAGGTTCTCTCGCTGTGGACGTGGGGTGTCCGCTTTGCCGAAATGGCTTCCCAAAGCAGGCTTCTTCTCTCGGTCTTCTAGCTGCCTAAGAACATGGTCACCGGCTGGGCATGGCGGAGGCTGGTTCGCAGGTTGCCCGGTAGCGGGGGCAAGCTCGGGGGCCGGCCCGCGGGAGGCTCCAGGCGGGAACTGACCAGGGAGCGCCTGGCCAGGCTCGCTGGAGGTTTCCCCGGCAGGCGCCCGGCTGCTAGCAGCGGCTTGGGCCCAGGTGAGGCAGGCTTCCATGGAGGCAGGGGGAACAGCACGTAAAACACAGTCCATAGCAGGGAACAGGCGCGGTCCGTGGCGGATGGCAGTGCAGGCACGGGGCACATGTGCAGTAGAGTCCAAACACACACTGGGAGGTCCAGATATAGGTCTGGGCAGGGTTGCCCAGGAAGAAAGTCCTTTGTGGAGTCATCCAAACAGGGGGTCAGGAGACTAACACAGTCTATTGCAGCAGCAAGGTAATTGACACGCAGGCAGGAAACTGACACGTGTATTAGAGTGCACACGTGCAAGGCAATCTTGGTGTAGCAGTAAACAGCAACACAGGAAACTGGCACAGTCCATGGCAGGCCTTAAAGCAGGAGAGGGGGCCTACTTGGCAACAAGATGTCAGGGGCAATGAGAGAGTGATGGGGGGAGCCTCAGTGCTACTGGCTGGAGACTTCTGGCAGACTCTGCCAGTAGTCCCAAGGGGAACTCAAGCTGACAAGGTTACCGTGTGTATCAAGGTGTCGTATCTGTGGCCCCTCATCAGGAAACTCTCACTAAGAAAGAACATGAGGGTCCACTTGAGAGGCGAGGTGTCCAATGGGGAATTCTCTGGACTCTTACTAAAAATAGGGGACGGAGCGTACCCAAGTCCAAAGGAAAGGTGACCATCCCTGCAGGCCTGGGCCCAGTAGTGATGACCTTAGCAGACCTAACAGCCACGATATACCCTGATATTGTCACTATCATGGAGAAGTCCATGTACTGGCTGTGCAAGCATGTCATTCTGAATCCCAAGATCGACGAGGCTGCAATCATTAATGAAACACAACTTAACTCACTCAAAATAGAGTACAGATCGGTGGACTGGATGATGTGGTCCACTATCCTGTGGAGTTCCTCAATATGCTCAACCCTCCTGGCTTCCCAATCCACAAGCTTCTCCTCAAAGTGGGGGCTCCAGTGATGCTGCTCCGGAACCTCAACCCACCCAAACTCTGCAATGGCACCAGACTGTGAGTGAAAGCCCTGTACAGGAACGTCATCAAGGCCACATTGTTCACCGGTAGTGCTCGGGAGGAGTCGATGTTAATACTATGTATACCACTCATACCATCAGAGAACCTCTTTGAGTTCAAGAGACTGCATTTCCCCCTCAAGGTCTGCTTTGCTATGATGATCAACAAGTCCCAGAATCAGACACTGAATGTGACAGGAATTGACTTAAGGGAGGACTGCTTCTCACATGGGCAGTTCTATGTGGCCTGCTGCAGAGTGAGCTCGCTCATCAGCCTGGTGATCCTAGCATCTGAGGGGGAAACCACCCATGAGGTCTACAAAGAGGTCCTTCAGTAGAAAAAAAAGGTTGTATGTATTTTTTACTTTATTTGTTGCACTACAATCTTTTCCTTTTAAAATCTCTTCAATAAATGTTACATTTCGAAATTTACTTCATTGGTTTTCAGCATCAACGTGCTTCGCTTTATTCAAACATGTTTGTGAAGCTTGGGTCCTATGCTATTATACTACAAATCCAACTCAACTCCCCCCCCCCCCCAACCAAAAAATGTCACATACCCATAAGTATTATAACTGGATTTAAAGTAGTTAAATACTGTAGCGAAGCATGAGTATCAAGCTAGTTAATATTATAAATTTAATTTTTAAAAACTCATATGCAAGGGAAACAGAAAGCTGGATATAAGCCCCATTGTATAAAATAGGTCTTACTTCAAAGAAAACCTGCTTAGTTTGCTCCTGTAAGATCTAGTCAGTTCTGTACCTTTGCTCTACTAAGGATCTGTACCTTCAACCTGATCAGAAGCATGGAATGGATCACTCTGGAATTATTTCCCAGGTAATTTCAATCGCCCAATTTGCCCTTGCTTTCCTTTTTTTTTCCTTTTTTAAAAATCTTTAAAGAGACAGTAGCAGGAGGGGAGGGGAGGGGATGGAATAGGAAGAGAGAACTGAAGCAAGTTGGATTTCAACGTCTGGGGACTAGAACTCTTTCTAAAGTTAGTGCAGGTACAGGGAGATCACCATTTTGTCTCATCTGCTTCCTCTCCCTGGATAAAATTGACTTTTCACATCTCCCCAATTTTCCTCCCCACCCCTTCCCTCATTAAGTACCCGTAGGTTGTTGTAAGTTTGCTTTACTGTTTCAGGTTAGTAAAAATATTTTTGAAGCATTTTTGCTATTTAGTACTTCTTGAGACTGATGTCTCACTTAATTCAATGGAGCTTATTCCCAGGTAAATTGTCTCACCTGCATGTAATTAATAGTACACCTCAGTGTTGTGGCTAGGTCCCTTGGCTGGGAAGTCTTCCTAATTCTGCTTCATCATGTTGTTTGTTGGTTTGGCACCATATCCCATTGCATTATGTACTGTGTAAAATCATGACGTTAAGTAAAATTAATAATTGTGTCCCTTTCCCATTAATGTTACATATCAAATGAACAATTATTATTATATTCACAGTAACAGAAAATGAAGGGATTTGTTTTGTTATGATAATTGTTTTGGATCAGGGTCTTATAGGAGGGGGATGTTATTTTTGTCTGGGGGCCCATGATGGCTCTTGGCAACCCTGAGAGCAATAGCCAAGTTAGTCTGCATAGCAAAACAACATTGTGCAGCACTTTATTTAACTTGTTTCATATGTTCCAAGGAGGCTTTGAGTTTGCATTTCTGCACCTCCATGTGTGTAGCACACCACTTTTAAAATTATGGAGACATTTGAGATATGTCATTTTGGACAGGCATTTAAAAGGAAAGAAGGTAAACAAATCTCACTGGCCATGAACAATCTCTTGGGTACTGCTAAAGTAGCTCTTTGGATTTTAGCTATTTACAAGAGCCTAATTTATCACATCCAGTGGGACAAAAATGATGGCAGCCTCACTGGTTCACATTAAAACTGGATGGAACTTGCACATTAGGGACAAATTTTGTATTTTAAAATATAATTTCCCAGATGCTTCCAGTCTTGGAGAGGCTGAAATCGATCAACTGTGACCTGATCTTGCCTGACGTTGCTTATGTTCCCAAGATAGCAAATATTTTTATCTCTGAAATGCCATAACATTAATTAATTGCATGTTTCTAAATAAGGTGTTTTCAGCCCAAATTTCTAGGGCTCTAAAAATCATGAAGAGATAGGGAAAGGAAGGGCTGAATACTCCTAGGCCTATAGCTACAGAGGAAATCATTTGGGAACATCCTTCAAATATGTGATGCCCCACCTCCAAATTCCCATATTTCAATTTTTAAAGTAACTCTGTAGCTTTCTGGTTGTATAGAAACTGTGCAAGTAGTTTTTATCCAGATTACCTGGGAAGGAATGGGGAAGAAGTAGATGGAAGCCAGCTAGGGCTGGGAGATAATAGCATGAAGGTCAGGGTTGACTGGAAACAACAATACCTCAGAACATGTGCAGAATGTATTTTACTTACCACTGAAGAACCATTGTCAATCTCTTCGCTGACAATACTTGGAACTAGGGCTAGAGGAAGGAAGAGCATCATGTGCAGAATTTTTTTTGTGATAAAATCTTTTTTTAAATAAAGAATTTTATTTAAAAGAAAGTATAGTAAAGTAAGTACATAAGAAAATTATACAGGATCTAGATTATTCATTAAATTGAAAATCACACAATCATATATAAACAATAAGTCTGTGAACAGTACATATAGAGTAGTTTTAGTAGGGTTGCCAGCCTCCAGGTAGTGGCTGGAGATCTCCCAGAATTA
The DNA here is from genome assembly GCF_028583425.1 of Eublepharis macularius. Lineage (NCBI taxonomy): Eukaryota > Metazoa > Chordata > Lepidosauria > Squamata > Eublepharidae > Eublepharis > Eublepharis macularius. The sequence goes on from NC_072798.1 coordinate 64,606,004, forward strand.
CAACTGGTCTCCAGGCCACAGAGATCAGTTCACCTGGAGAAAATGGCTACTTTTGGGGATGGACTCTATGGAATTATGCCATGCCATGCTCCTTTCCCTCCCCAAACCCCACTTTCTCCAGGTTTCTCCAGGTTTCACCTCACAGATCTCCAGGAATTTCCCAACTTGGAGCTGGCAACCCTAAGTTTTAGTGATTAAACAAACTATTCAAATAAACAAAAATCTGTTATATTTAGCATCTCTAAGCCTGAATACAATATATTTATCTTCCCCCTCCTTCCCTCTGCTTAGCATATTTTAATTATATAAACTTCTTTATCATTTATTTTCTGCCAAGGTAATCAAAATGTCCTTCTATTTCCCCCAGAATTTAGTTATCAATCTATTATATAAATAGGTAGTCAGTTTGGCCATTGAGGCATATTCATAAATCTTATCTCTCCACTCTGAGAGTCCAGGACAAGTGTCTGTTTTCCATTTTGCTGCAAATAGTACTCTCGCTGCTGTCACCATGTAATGGAAAAGAGCTCCTTGTTCTTTTCTCACATTGATTGGTAAAATATTTAAGAACATACTTTTTGAGTTTAATTCAAATCTGAGTTTGAGAATCTTTTGCATCTCCTCATGTATCTTTATCCAATATTTTTGTGTTTCCTTGCAAGTCCACCACATATGGTAAAATATTGCATCCATGCTCTGACATTTCCAACTATATCCACTGTAGCCTTTACTAATTCTTGCAATATCTTTGGGAGCAGTGTACCATCTAGAGAACATTTTATACCAATTTTCTCTTAATAGCTGACAATCTGTAAATTTTATATCTTTAGTCCATTTCATTCATTCATTCATTTATTTAATTCAATTTGTATTCCGCCCTCCCCGCATCAGCAGGCTCAGGGCAGATTCCAATTAATACAATAATACAATATACAAATACATTTAAAACCAAAAAAACATTTTAAATATCTAAGGACACACACAACGAACAGTACAGCAATAGGTCTTGAAAAACATATGGCAGCAGATTTCACCAGCAACCACCACCCAACCACCTCCAGCAATACATGGCAAAGGCTCGGTGGTAGATACCCTTCTCATAAGTCCATCGGAATAGTTTCCCCAAAATTTTGCATTCATTTTATCATACAAGTTTTAACTTGCTCCATTTCCCCCAGTATTACAATAATATTTTGTAGATCTTCCCCAAGAGATGCGACAAGTCTCCAGATATTAATAATTAACATGTGCAGAACTTTTCACAACGGAAAAAGAACTGCTTTACAAGAGAAGCCCAGGAGGCTGAGGTGTCCTAATCAGAACCATCACATACAGAAAAATAAAATGTTCGGAAAGATTCAATTAAATCTACATGGAGAGTTCTCTGAATGCCAAGACTGCAAACACTATGCACTTGTGTAGAGTGTTTTTCCTTCATTGCACACAAATCCCATATATCTACCTGGTATAATGGGATAATTTCAAGATTGAAGGAAATAATTTGTAGGTAGGTGTAATCTCCCATTTAGTAATTAAGAGGATTAATGATTGCCACTACCCACTGACCCTCTGCTTTCTAGGGCTGTCAGTCACTTGCCACCTCTTATTCAGCTGGTGGGTAGAAAAGGCACGCAGAATGGGCCTAGAAGTCAAGGAAACTCCCAGGCAGGTGCACAGGAGGCAAGCTCCCAGCTGGCATGACATCGCTTCCTCATGACATCATCACACCCAGTGGTGGGTATGCTCACAGAGGCCAGTTTTTCCCCCTACAGGCTGAATTGGCCCTTCTCGAAGTGCTAGAGCATGCCCACTGCCGGCATGATGACATCACTTTCCAGAAGTGACATCATCACGTTGGCATACTTTGTGCTCACAGGAAACAACTCCTGGTAAGTGCTAGTCCCCCCTCCCACTGGGAGAGGTTAGAGACTTAGCAACCCTACGGCTTGCCCAGTTTTGAATAGTCTACAATCTTATCCTCTGCAACATCTCTTGGGAGATAATTGTAGATATACTAATTAAATCATCAAAGGACTTACATTATGGTCATTAAGTAACCAGTCAAGTTTTGTGTTGATTGGGCATTTGAATCCTAGCCGCTATGTTTCAATGGCACATTTTCATGGGTTGAGTTAGCATTCTTCTCTAACCTATGGTGGGGCCTGAGGCTCACTTCACCACCACATCTCATACCCCTCTGTAGTGGATACACAACCACTCCTTCTGCTGCTCATAACTTTGTAACGTTTGTTCCATAATTTTGTAATGTTCCTTTTCTCCATTTGTCCTGATATTACCCCATGATCTTCCTGAAGAGCAGAAGCACATCTCACAAGGTGCTGCGGGGGGGGGGGGGGGGATGTGCATTCTGTCTGTTACAAAGAAAATCCTTCTGTACGTAATTGACTAGTTAAAAAGATGGTGCCAAGAAAGAACTACTTGCTTTCCCCCCATACCAGTCACCTCCAAGCAAGTTCACTGGGAAAAATACTACTTTCTTCTTGTGAACACTGCATTTTGGCCTAACAGTTTAAATTACAATATTGAAATGGTTGCCAATTTTTAATGGAAGTGTTTCAAAATATGTTTTCCCCCTTCATTTAGTGAAGGAAAAAGAAGTTGTCTCATTTGCATTTTTTGTTTTTGCATACAGGCTCTTCATTTGAAGTGAGAACAAGCCTTGCCTGATCCATGTAGTCCGTTCATTCAGTTTTTAATTAACTTTTTATTTCCAGCTCTCAGTGGATTTGTGTTATAGTCAAGGAACAATAGACATTATCTTTTGTAGTTAATTGAACACCTAGAAGATCTTGCTATCAGTAATGAAATACTGTGACTGCACTGGCTAATTTAACATAATTTAAAATAAGGCATTTAAAAACCCTTTCACATTTGGCATATCTTTATCATACTAACTTATTTTACAAACGAAAAATGACTAGGATTAAAAGCTTGTCACATTTTCACAGGTTTCATGTGCTAAGTAAATACCTGTCTTTTTACAACTTATTGTGAAGTTATTGACCGTGGTACCATGATAAAGGCTACACAAGAGATTCTAGATACCCAGGTTTACTGAGCTTAGTGTTGTCAATTCCAGCTTGGGAAATTCCTGGAGATTTGGGCGTGGTGAGTTTTGGAAGGGGAGGGAATGCAGTGGGGATATGATGCCATAGAGTCTGTTCTCTGAAGCTGCCATTTTCTTCAGGAGAATTGATCACTGTAGACTGGCGATCCACTGTGATTCTGGAAGAACTCCAGGCCCCTCGTTGAGGTTGGTAACCCTAGCTAAAATTGATTTCAACTACATTTCTTAATATGTACTAAAGAATATTGTACAACCAGTTTAGTAATGCTCAGAATACAAATAGAAACATCATTTTTCATCATGATTGAGGAACTGCAGGTCATGCTGAGCCCAAGTTCATTGAAAACACCTCAAAATGGCCAATTTTTAATGAATCTGACTTCAGTGCAACCTGAAGTTCTGCTATCATGCTGGAAAATGATGTCATTTTCTGACATAACAGGGAGGCTGTGGGTCATATCGAGGCCCAATTTATTAAAAATTGCGTGCTATGCACGCTGCTGCTCCCTGGCCCCTGGGCCTCTGGCCCCCCAGTATGGTCCCCAGATGCCTGGCAACCCTGCTTCCTGCTGATAATTTCCACTGATGAAAGGGGGGACAATTTTTGCTACTATAGACTTCTGATTTCCTCCCCCATATTTTTCAGGGGATGTTCCCTGTTCCCAGGGAAGCATTTTGAGGGGCCTTTTGGGTTGTAAATACAGGAGAGGTAGAGAAGTTTTGCCCCAGTTACAGAAATACTTCCATTAGTAGAAATTTTCCGTGGGATCCAAGCCATTATGACTGTATTGTGATATTTTAATCAGCAAAGATATGCTACAGTATAATAATTTATTGTAGAGGTAATGTTTTTGGGATTCAACACAAATGCATAGCTGGATCTCATTGCATGTTACACAAAAGTTCCTGACTAATTTAGCCTCTTGCTTGGCAGTAGCTGTAACCAGTGCTCCTGCCACATCTCCTGCTACATTTCCTGACTTAGAAATTATGTTTGTGAATACTGCCTCACTATGCTAAAAGCCAGCTGGCAGAGATTTCAAAGCAGTTAAAGTCAACTATTTGGAATCAGGTTCATATCAGTAGTCTAATTACTGATCTTACTCTCGTTCTTCAAACATTTCAAAGAAATTGAAGTGTTTGATGTCTTTTAAAAATATTTTACTGATAGATTACTCAGGTTTTTATCCTTTTTTTCAGCTGAGTTTGTCATGGAAATATGGATTAGAGCACATTATACTTAGTGATACCCATGTATTCTAGTGAACTGTATATGAACTTTACTGTAGTTTTTTTCTGTGTAGTTATACAACAGTTGTATAACTACACAGGTGCTATTTCATCTTTGACAGCCAATTAAAAATAGTGGACAGAAGCAGATAAATGTTCTCCAATTGTTAGAATGGACCAATCTGCTCACTTAACTTTTCCTGTCATCTTTACTCATTTCTATCTCTTATCTCGCAGCTGGACATAGTGCCACTTTTGGCCAGGTAGAATGTCATATGATTAAAAATATGAATAACTAATTAAATCTCAAACCAATCATAGTTTATATATGCTATCACATGAAAAAGATCTTAAATTTCTGCAAAAGTTAACATATAAAAGTGCTAACCCAGATAGCCAGTCAGGGTTGGGCTGAAAGCTGTTTTTTCCATCTCCAGCTGCCACACCCCTGCGCAGCAGGGAGACAACCCCATCATCGGGCTTTCTGCACCCTAACAGAGGCACCTACCCTGAGAGGAGCCCCGCCCCAGGGGGTGGGACACTGACAGTGCAGATGGGGTGCTTGCCCCCCCGCTCATCCAACTCCATTCCCAACAAGGGGCAGGCTGGCGATGGAAACTCCACCACCACTGCTTCTGCTACCCCAAGGAAGATACACCCCCTCCCTGAAAAGTGAGCTCAGAAAGATGGCAGGACCCGGCGAGGGCTGCACTCGCAGCCTGCAGCACTTGGGCTCAGCCCCCAGGTCCTGGAGAAGCAGGTGGGGGGCGGGTTCTTCAATGAGTGACAAGAATGCACATTGGAAACCACACAACAGACCAGAAGGTCCATTGAAGGCAATGGAAGCTACAAACGCCCATGAGCTTCTGGCAGCGCCATTTGAACACATCACTGCATCACAAAGATGTGAGGAGAACACAAGTTGGCCCTCGAGAGCCATGCTCTGGTCCTGGAGTAATATAGAAATCATTAAACCCTTAAGAGGAGTCTTTGTGTCTTGGTGGGGAGAGTACTGCAAGAAGAATCCTATACATTATTTTGTATTGACAAACAGTCCCTGTTTAAGGAATGATAGCTGTTTTCAGGTCTCACTTCAATGACTGAACGCTCCTCAGAGCTTAAAGATAAAACCTTTACACTGAACAGTATAAATAATCACAAAATATTTTGCGTTGTATTTTATGTAAAAGTACAATGTGAAATATCTATCTAAAAATACCATTACAATTATGCTATTTTTTTAAAAAAAGCTAAATAATGTAATTTTTTCTGGGTTTTTTACAAGTATTAATTTGTTTCCTTTAGAATACTAGCAAATAAAGCCAACACAGACCTGCAAGTGTACTGATGTTGAGAGTCTGGAAATAATTGTGTCTTTTGGAGGGGAAATGCAAGTGCAACAAAAGGACCACATAAGCAGCATGGCTGTAAATTTGCTATTTAGAGTAACTGTTTGAAATGCATTATCAGCTACTAGCCATTTAAAATTAAACTTCTTGAACCATTGACTAGAAGATGATTGATCACTTCATTGATGATTTGCCCACTGACTCCCTGACATGCCAGAGTAAAAAAGGGCAATTTATGTGCGTAACAGATTGTTGACATTTTGCAAGTTTATGAAGCAGATAATTCAGGCAATATGTATTACACAGCTGGAATGAAACACTCCATCTATACATTGCTCTGTCTCTTTTTCTAGTGTAGTATTGATACAATAACAGTGGTCCAAATAGTCACTCTAATTTCATGGTTTAAAATTAAACCTTCTGACAGTGCTGTTCTCAGTCATTTTTTAAAACACTTCTCTGAACATGTGACTCCATTACAGATTCTAAATCATCTTCAGATTACTGACTTAGTTCCCCCCTCCCCAGTAGATTTCAGGAACCAGTGTGATCATAAATTATTTTTGCGTGAATATTTTATCCTCTTCAGCAACATTTAATATTTAGCATCATCCTATTTTTAATCTATGCAGCACTTTGCATGCATTAAAGCAGGAACTTCCCTCTTTAAATGTGTACTTTTCTGTATTTGATCAAGATAGCATGCAGAGGCTTTTGTGAATAATATGGTACTACGAACATGACTTTCCATATTAGCACTCAGATTAGTGCTAGTGTTGAGCAGGCACTTGCATAATATGCTCCAAAATTACTGGCTGCAAAATTATGTTTGAGCTGGAAAAGAATGAGGAAAGAGTAAAATTCCATCTGTCATGGATGGTCTTCAGAAAAATTATTCACAGCTGAGACTCTCGAATTAATAAGAGATTGGTGGCCTCAGCCTCATACAGCACAATTCAAAGTATCTTTGGGTTCATTGCTTTCCTAAAGAACAGATCTGAAATTTGATGAAGGAGTGATGTGTGGTAGCCTGTGAGATTAGTATAAGTTGTCCTCTTATCTGTGACCCTTTTACCCTTTTCTGAGAAGACCAGAGGCTTCTGCCTCTGAATGGCTTATTATGATAAGAGCTAAACTCAACATCCAAGATATGCTGACATATCTGGAGATAAGGCAGCACAAAACCCCGCCAGCTTAGTATAACTGATGACAGCATAGAAATGGGCAGTGTCAGGTGATCTCTGGGCAGACCATGGCATAGCTGGTATCCTAAACTGCCTCAGTCACTCTTCTTGTGCCAATGTAATGATACACCACCGATAACCCTGCTATAGCTTTAAAAAGCACACATTAAGGGGGAAAACGCAACAGTGCACTCACCACTTCCCACCATGCCCACGAACCCTGCTGCATCTTACGGTGCCAACTAAGCAAGCATCTAATCACAGCCTTTCTAAGCACATATAAATCCTGCTCAGGACTCCTGTGTGCCCAGTTGAGTGTGTGCGTAGAGGGAAACATAAGGAATGGGTTCTATTGTGGTCTCTTTCTTCTGCTCTGCTTACTGATTGGCCTGTTGGTCAAAAGATGTGCTTTGTGTTCTTGCCAGCAACATCCTGGGTGGGATTCAGACCAATGGCTTCTGGTTGCCACATACCTACTATTGGGGCACTCCTGAGCTTTTGAGCTGTTGGGGAGATGTCAAGAATATCTCCCATGAATGTGTGGTTGTGTACTCTCTCGTTTCCGTTCTAGTGCCCTTGCCTAGCAAGCAGTGGGTCCATCTTAGCCCCAGGATCTTGCCTGTTGCCTCTGCCATGAGAGCTAGAGGCATGTGATCAGAGTGGGAGTGTTTCCTGCCCCATGTTTGTAGCTGGCAAAAGGGAACATGGTTGCAGAAGGGGACTCTGATCCTCATCTGTGGGACTCAATAGAGTGTGTTCATTCTAGGTCTCCTCCTTAAAGTAGAGGGTACTGGTTCCCTTTCGTCCATCCCTAATTGTGTTTTTCATGAAGGTGGTAGTGGGATGTCAGGGATGATGTGAAACCCCGCCCCCCATTGGCTGCTTCCATCTCTGCCTCTCAGGAGTGTATCACTGGCCTCCTGTGTGCCATGATGATAGCCATGTTGTAGCAGACTTTGCACCTTGGATACAGCCTAAGTCTTCAGTGTGTATGATTGCACTTAGTTACTTTTATTTCCTTTGAAGTGTGGGTACTCTGGCTATAGTGATGTACCAGCAATGGGGCATTTAGATGGGGCTGTAAACAATGAACAGCCACAAACTAACTGAGAGCATTCCATAAATCCTGTAAAGAAAGCATGTAGAAAAATTATCAAGAGCTTAGAAACAGTCAGACTAACGAAACACATTTTTGTAATATATTTTTATTTTGAAGAACAAAATAGAAAGAAAGAAAGAAAAACAGAAAGAAAACAGAAAGAAACAGAAAGAAAAAACCCCATAATTGTGTAAATCAAGATAGTTGTATATAACAGAATATATAAAATGCAAAGCATTTCACCTCACCATCTCCATTAAATTTTAAGACACTTTCTATGAGAGACAATGATACTTATGTTAGGATAAATTTATATTCAACATTTAAAATTACAAATTTCATAACTAATCTATTTTACTAATAGTTGTTATTAGTGATTCTTAGTTTTCTGCTACATAATAAAAAAAGCTTTCCATTTTTCCTGAAATTCTGTTATTATGTCTGCAATGATGAACTGAAATATGAACCAAATGAACCGGGCTAAAATTCATCATGGTTTGTGAGAAATGAGCTCCGATGAACTGCCAGTTCACGAACCACAAATGGCCCAGTTTGTGACAAACTTCAGTTTGTATTTCAGTTCGTGCCCGCCTCTATGTGAAATCTCTTTTTTTCAGTGTTGGGAAAGTAAGCTGTCCCTTTAACAAAGAAAGCTGATGTTAACACAGAGAATCAGTTTCAGCCAATCCTCTCCTGGAGAGGCAGGAGGAGGAATACACAGGGGTTTACAACAGACAGCTATCTTGTGTTTGGAATAATGATGGTTTAATTTGGAAAATGTTGCAATTTAGTCAATCTGAGTTGAACAGGATATATAATATGCTACTAGGAGTGCAGTTCCAAGGCGAATTTGATTAGAAGAAAAGCTGTGGTAAATAATAGGGTGCTGCAGAAACTGAACATCAGAAGGTTCAAAAGAACTGTAGCAAGTAACCCTGCAGAATTTTGGAATGTATCACTGTTGTTGATGCATACACAAAACCAGCAAGTCATCTTGAGAAAGAGGATATGCAGAAGGTAGCTATGTTCCAGATGTTTTTAGTAGCATGAAGTTAAGCCAGGCTGAGAGGACAAGCTAGGATACAGAGAAAACCTTTCAAATACATAAGGGCACTGGAGAGCCAAAGCTACAGGAAAATCTTGTGGAAGACAGTCTTAATTTTTAGAGAGAACAGTCAGACTGTGCTAAGTAGTTGAGAGATTATCAACATCAAGCTTAAAATCATAGAGACAGACACTCTTTATGTAAATACAGAGAGAAAGCTAGCCAAGAGACTCCATGGCAGATGGTGGCAGAATCAGCTATGAAGCAGTGAAAGGAAAAGCACACACCAGCACTTAGGTCAAGGGTTTACATCCTTTGGCACTCAAACTGAACATGGCTCTGTGCAGAACCAACATTGGCTCTTTTAAAAAGAAAATGAAATGCCTAAATTAAGGCATATTGGGTTCAGGTATATTGGAGGGGTAGGTAGGGTACTAGAATATTTATTTAAATATTTGCATTCTGCTTTTCTTCCCAAAGAGACCCAATATGGCTTACAAGACTAAAAGAAAGACTTGGTATAAATAGCCAATAAAAAAGCAATCTAATAATCTAACTGCAATCTGCAGGTGTACGCCAGTGCACTAAAACAATCAGAGTGCTCTTTTGTATCTTATGGGGGTTGGACTAGATGACCCTAGAGGTACCTTCCAACCCTATGATTCTATGACTTAATTTTATTCTACTTCATTTATACCCCGCCTTTCTCCCCAGTGGAGACCAAGCAGCTTACATTGTTCTCCTCTCCTACATTTTATCTTCACAAAAACCCTGTGAGGTAGGTTAGGCTGAGGCTGTGTGATTGGCCCAAGGTCAGTCAGCAAGCTTCATAGCAGAGTGAGGATTCAAACCTGCATATCCAAGATCCTAGTCCAGTACTCTAACCACTACACATACTTGCTGTGAGACCTCACGTGTGCTACCTCCTAATAAAGGATGCATTGACTACCAGTGTTAGGGCTACAGAAACATTATCGGTTAGTAATCCAACATTCTAATTATCAGTAACATAAAGGTGCGTATTTTCAGTTATGCATTATAGTGGCTCCTGTTGATGTAGTTTGCCTCTTTAATTATAAAAACTTGTTGATTCCTGCATTAGGTTATCTCTCTTATTTCAGAGATGCAGTAATCATGCTGGAGGATCAAATTAGAAATAACAAGTGAAAGGGGATAACAGGATCGAACCAATGAAGCGCAACAAGAGACAGCATAGCAGAATGCAAGGAGCTATGCTGATTTGTTTTTTAAAAGAAGTATTGTAAAAGCTTATTGGGACCGAAATAGTAAGCTTTTGAGTTCCTCATAACGTTTCATCAGGCTAGATATTAAGTACAATTGTGAAGGGTGGGCATAATTATAAAATTATCCACAGAATAGTATCTAATGATACAGGATGCCATAGGATGAGATGGCAATTTGCACAACAGTAACACAGTAGCTGTTTTTATACTATTTTATTACAAAAACATGGGTCAAAATGTTCGGTTAACTTGACAGCTTGTATACATTTATCACCACCACCACCCATACACTAGATATCCATCTTTCTATCAATAGAAAATGCAATTGTTAGCTGCATAAAAAGCTTTTACTGTAGTCACTGAGTTAGGGGAATTGCTGGCACAGCAGTTGCCGCAGAACAACATAATGACTTTCTGGAAATTGTTTGTTTATCCCATGCTGTCTAATCTCACAGCCACAGGAAATTATAAAAAAAAAAACACCACTCTGGTGAGGAATGTAGCTCAAGGAATGCATCTACATAGTGATACCATTTCCACTGTGGTTGTAGATATAGACACCCGTAACATGACCCCTTGGAAATAAGAGAAGTAAAATTGCATGTTTCATTGCGTGCATGTGCTCATGTACTAATCTAGGGTAAACATGATTAGATTCCTTGATGAATAAGCATTTATTTTTAGCTGGTTAGCATTACTAAATAATCAGCGCAATCCTAAACAGACTTACTCCAGTCTAAGCCCATTAATTTTAATGGGCTTAGACTCAAGTAACTCTGATTAGGATTGCACTGAATATATTTCAGTGGCTAGACAGATTTGGAAAGCTATTTTCATCTCTTTCATGATACAGATTGCCTATCAATGCACTCTAGTGCAGGGTTACTCCAGTCTAAACTGGATATTTCTGGTGTTTTGCTAATTAGCTGATACAAGTAGGGACCTGTGAGAAATTCATAGGGAAATTCCCTCAGGGGTCCCTGTTTTGCCCTCTGGCTTGTAACATATATCCTCAGCCACCTTTCTCTAGATTTTCCTCCCATTACACTTTCCTCCATCTTTTTTCTTCCATACCATACTCCTTCTTATCCCTTATCCGCAACGCTATTCCCCACCTCCCTCTTGCCCTCCTGCTGGCTCCTCAGGTTACCAGCACAGCCAGTGGGATTGCAGGGGGTGTAGATGTAGGGGCTGCCATCGGATAACAGCATGATGTCATTTCTGTAGTCTGTACATGGCCCCAAACACAGATTTAAGTATCCACAGGTTTAGCCATGTTGAGAATGTAAATATATTGATGTGAGTTTTCATCCACGCCCTTTAGTGCAGAGATTATTAAAATCCTTTAGTACTGAGTGTGCCCTGTACTGGTTTGTGTTACTAACTGCAGTATGCCCAAATAATGAATTCATCTGTGTGATTCTAATGCCTATAGGAGAGTGTGCACATTAATGCAGAGTTTATCTTAATGTGCATCATTGATTGAAGTGCACAGAGAAATTTACAAAACAGTTGATTCCATCGGAGTCTATCATCGTATTAGCTGGAAAACAAATATGTCACACAACTGAAACACAACCTGTCTTGTCTTCAGTTACCTATAAAACTAGGACCGTTCTCCTATCTTTCTGAGATGCATTATAGAGTATCCCTTGAATAATGTGCATGATTCAAACTGGACAGAAAACAAAGGTGTCAGAGCTCAAATTTCCTATTTCAACCAATGAAAATAAAAACTAATGTAATAATAAAAACAAACAAATGTAAATATACATATAAAGAAAATGAACCACACATTTGAAATGAGAACGCATACCAAAGATTAAAAGCACTGCTCATTCCTATTGGAAGTTGTGTAAAATTGTCAAGGGGTAACATCCTTTTTTTAACTACTTAAATGTTTTCTGACTTTACCTATTTAGTTTCAGTCTGCCTATTTCCTTGGATCTCATTGGAGATATTCCAGATTCATTCTCTGAATTTCAGCTTGCGTTCTTTTTAAAAGAATATTTAAAAAAGGGGGTTTTCTGGGTTCTTGGTAAGAAATAAACCTTATTCTTTCTAGTTTTCAGGCCAATGGCTACAAAAGTATTTCACAAACACTTGCATCTGATGAAGAGAGCTGTGGTTCTCGAAAGCTTATGTTACAATGAAGTTGGTTAGGCGTAAAGATGCTACTGGACTCTTTACTAGTTTGCAACAAAATGCTAACACGGCTAACTCCTTTGGATTCACAAACACTTGGAATTTTTTTTAAAAAGTCTTTTATTTGAAGATTTTAGGTTGTATTTAAAATTGGCAATTGTTGCACAGTTTTGTGATATTCCCCAGTTCCTGCTGTTTCCTTTGTCCTTCTTACCATATTTCAGACCCTGTTTATACCCCCTGATGCAATACTTGTAGGAATCTTTTTTTTTCCACCTGAAAATCTTCTCAGATTTGGGGGTTTCAAATTATTCGTTCTTCTTCAAGGAGCAACAGCGTTGGAATCAGTCATTCTTTTGATTTCTGGATGTTGTAGAAATAATTGCAGGTATATGGGTTGCTGCTGTTTTAATTTCCTTTCATTCACTTTCATATCTTTCTCTTTTGATCTTACCAATAAAATGCAGTGCAGAAAGAAATCTTGTAGATATTGTAAAGCCAATGTATACATGGTGTGTGTCATCAACTGTTGTTAAGACTGATAAGGTAGAATGAAATAGGGAAGACAAGAACCAAAGTATTTCCACAGATGGAGGGATAGGTGTTCACAGAATGCAACTTTCTTACCTCCCTACCTCCTGCAGGAGCCTAAAATGGTCCCCAGAACCCGTGGAACAAGATTTCAGGAAACATTTCACACTGTGCAGGAGAGGGGAGATGAAAAAGTTGCATGCCGTGAGCAGACATCCCTCCACTTGCAGAAATACTTCATGGTATCTAAGCCGAAGGATGGAAAAGAAAGCTGGGGCAAACTATTGCACACATGCCAACATCTGAATTAATTTTCGAGAATCCCCGTTAAACTGTAGGGAAACTTGAGTGAAATGCTGGGTGGAGTGAATCCAAGGAACAGCAGCAAAGCAGAGCCAGAGAAGTCTATTTGGCCCTAACTATTATGTATGCTTCCTTGAAAGAAAAGGCTTCGATGACAGCATAACGGATTCTTTCTGATTTACAGTGTATTCTTTAAAAAAATTACTGATTTTGTCTTACTGAATGGAATATAGTGATGGAAATGTAATTTGTGGAGCGGTTGACAACAGTGGAGAATTCTTGCAGGGTTTTTTTCCTGTAGGGGATATTAAGTTATCTTTACAAAAACTCAACATTTATATTACATAAAAAAGAATGCCCTTCTCTCTTTAAAGTCATAGATGTAATTTACTGTAATCAGGAATGGAAAAATAAAACCCAAAGAGGGTCAATCTAAAGAGAGGAAAGTATTTTATTAATCTGTTTATTTCTGCTGCATCTTGGGATGATCCTCTAGATGATGTTCGTCATATCCTTATCCATCCCTTTTTATGCATGTGGTTCAAACCAAAGGCACTTACACTTCACAGAAAAAAATTGCAAACAGAAATATTTGATGGTACATTAAGAGCTGCATGAGAACCAGAATGCAATCTAATTTTCTATTATCTTTATTGCTTATTGAGCAAGCAAAGGAAGCAAATGCCGTTCATTTACACCACTTCTGCAGACAATTTCTTGATCCTCAACAGCACTTAATGATGCTTAAGCACCTCTTAACACTACATCCTGGATATAAATATTTTAGTCAAGCTGGTTCTGGACTTAAATAGCTTTTTTCCTTTAAAGGTATTGCTTACCATTGCTTTTAAAAAGTCCACTTGCAGAGCACATAGAGAGCTAAATTTAAATGACTGCTCTGTGAAAGCAAGATTCTCATATTGCTACTAAAATACAGTTGTTTTATAGTAGAGTTTTTGTACAAAATATACTATCCTGCTTTAATAACTGAATGAAAGATTGAAAAATTTGTCAATGCAAGTACAGAAGTCTCTTAAAAATGTAGACTAATGCAGCTTTTTATGAATGTATATTAGTAACAGAAACTTCCCACTATCTGCAATGTACGTATTTCTCTTTTACTTGGGCTTCTTATGTCTCCTGAAGAAACTACACATTATTCACAAATTTCATTTCATTTCATTTATTCGATTTTTTGTCTGCTCTCTCCATGGCGGGCTAAGAGCAGAGTAACAACCAGGTTAAAACACATTAAAACATATATAAAACAGTTCATACAACAATAAACTCAGGCAGTGGTCCCCAAAATATGCCCTGCCCCATTAACATTCAAGGGGTAGGAGCAACTAGTCTGATGGAGAGCTCAGAGGGAGGTCACACAATACCCCTCCTCCCGGACAGGAGGCTGGCGGGGAGGTAAATGAATGTAACTGTCACTTGACATCCCTTTTTTCAGTGAGAAGCCACTATAGAAGAGGGTGGGTTGAAGTGGAAAAGCAGATGAAAGGGATTCTTAATCCTACGGGCCATTTCCCCACTCCAAATTTCACCTCCCCCCCCCCAGTGGTTTTTGCACCACAGGATTTCCAGTTCATATTTTCAAAGATGGTGGAAGAGCTGTAGCTTAGTGGCAGAGTGTGTCGTTGCATATCTGAAGTCACATGTTCAGTTGGTGGCATTGACAGTTAAAGAATTTCAAGAACAAGGGAAGACTGCCACTTCAGATTGTGCATAGCTGGATGTCAGAATAGATAATTCTGGAACAGGCAGAACAATTGTCTAACTTGGTATGGAGCACCTGCATATGTGCAGATATGTGCTTGCAGTTCTTCATTCCTGATTAGTAATTTTCTGGGGGATAAGAACAACTAAGGCATTTTTTGTAATTAAGGATGTGCAGTCGGATACTCCAGCCCAAAAATATACCTGAAAAATACCAGTAAGGTGTTTTGAGTATATTTGGGATCCAGATTGATATCCAGGATTCTTGGGAATATTTGGAACTAACTGGTCCTGGCATTTTAAAGGCTGCTGCAGCTTTTTTGTTGTTGTCGTTGTTGCATGTGCAGGTTTCTCCAGGGAAGAGGGAGGCAAATGACATCAAATGTTAGAGGGAGTTCAACTCTCTGTCCAATCATAATGATTGTCTCATAGCTCATAAAAACGTGACCTGACTGCAACTTGACTGAGTTGACTTCATTTCAGGGCAAGATTTTCTGTAGTGTAGGTGGGATGTGCTTCTGGCTGTTCTGGTCTGTCTGTGCTTAGGACTATTTACTTCTGCTACCCTGTGCCAGGACTGGTTTGGACTTTGTTTTAAAATATTTTTTAAAAATATTATTTCATGTTTCTCCTTTTTTTGTCCGGTGGTTTGTGGGGGAAGGAAGCAAGGGAGCCTTTGTGTTCTTTCTAATTCTTTTTGAAAATAGTTTTCGTCGGCTTTGTTGTGTGCTGTCCTTTTTTGGAGTGGCTTGGTTTATGCTGGTTTTTCTTTTTCTTTGGGGGGGGTGGAGTGTGTGTGTGGGAGATGTTAAAGGAGCCTCTGTTTCTAGGCTGATTCTTGTTAAGCCTATTTTTGTTTTGTTTTGTACGGTTTTTAGTTTTAAAAGTGCTTGTGCTGTTCTACTGGCTTGGTTTGTATTACAATTTTAAATTTACTGCTTTGCACTTTAATTTTTAAAAGGTAATAGAGTGTTTGGAGGTGGTAAGTGGAGTTTTGGGGGTTTTCTGTTAGTTTTTTAAAAATTACTAGGTTGGTTCTGCTGGGATATTCAGGTTTGGGGGGGCAGGGTTTGCATTGGGAAGCTTTTGGGAAGTGGTTGCTGTTACGTGTTGGGATATTTGCCAATTTGCTCTGGAGAATGGATTGGATTTTCCCCCATAGGAAACAATGGAGGGTAGCTGGGGGCACCTTGTTCAGAGGCCCATAGAATTGGATTCCTTGACCCTATCTACTTGAAACTTGAAGGAGTCTTTGATGGACATGCAGCATCAGCTCTGCTGCAATGTTGATGTAATTTTCTTGAAAAACAGCCACTCCAGCACCACCCAGAAAGATCTTCCGTAGGGTATAATGAACCCCATTAATTTCAAAATCTTCTCCACCGTGAATTCTGTTGTGAGGTTCCTTGGGCTCCTTGAGATCCCCTTCGCACCACACATCTGCCATGGTGCCCACTACCATGCCCAGGCATGGGTTCCTTCCTCCTAGCCCAGGCCACCTGGTCAGCCCATTCCCAATATGCCCCTAGGCAGCATGAGGGCTCCCACCTTGAAGACCTCAAATTGGAGACAGAAGGATTGGAGTGGAGTGCCCCTGGTACCCTGTACTCTTTCCCGAGAAGCTGCCCTTAGGCTCAGGGACAGACCTCTCTTTTCTCCTCCCCAGTCAAGCATTGGAACACTCCTTATATCCACTATGGCCAGCCCCACCCCATTTCCTAGCCAACCATCCCTAATGAAAACCCTAGCACCTGGGCCAGTGATGACCACACCTTCTTCCCCCACCCTTTGCCTTGTCCTCTCTGGGGCTTATCCCCGCCTTACCCCAGCTGCACCCCATTGGCTCTAAGGCCCCTCTCACCTCCTGGCTCAGCCATCCCCTGGCTGGCCTGCGAGGGCACAGCCTGCCCCTTCTGAAGGCATCGTCCAGGGGATGTGGCAGCCCACTCCCTGCTGTGGTCTAGCCATGTGGGGGCCCATGTCTTCTGCGGCTGCCACCGCCTCTGGGGTGGAGCAACGCCTGCCTACTCTGGCCCCGACATGGTGCCCAGCCCCAGATCCCTCTGCCACTGGCCGCGCCTCTGCTCTCGCAGGCTTCCACAGCCATTGCTGCAGCTCCCAGCTCAGCACCTGACAGTCTCTCCAGCCCCGAAGGAGCAAGGCCTTGTTGCAGCCAGCCACAGCCTCCCCACGGGCCCCGTCATCCTGCCTGCCACCTCCAATGCTGGCGTGGGTTTTCAGGTGGGTGCTGGCTTACCCTAGGGGGAGGCAGACTGAGTCTTGGTCGAGCTGAGAGACTGAGTCCAGACAAATCTGAATACTAAACCAGTATGGGAAGAACCACTTATTTGGAATACTCATTTTGGGGATACCTGTCCGAAAAATACTGATTTTGGGGGGTGCACTTCCTTACTTTTAATGTCTTCTAGATTTATACACCTCAAATGAAACAGACACCCATGAAGCCATTTACTCAGTATGTTTCACATTCTTTTTATATTTGTTAGAGTCATGTGAGAGGGTCTTGACAGCTGTATGCAAATGTAAGTATGGTGGTGTTCTTCTAATCCCAGTATATAAATGTTTCTCTTACTGCAGAGCACCAGCATTAGTAGAGTCAATGGAAATGTAAGCCACACATAAATAACTCGCCACTGAAATTTTCAACATTTTCTGTTGTTTCAGATGAGAGTCCATATACTAAATCTGCAAACCAGACAAAACCACCTGAAGGAGCATTAGCTGTAAGGAGACAAAGTATTCCAGGTATCCTGCTATTTTTAGTTTCAAATCATTCTTATCCCTCTGTTGTGAGGAAACTGATTTAATTAGATAACTTTTGTGCTTCTTGTGAAAATCACTTCAAATTGATCAAGCAGCTTAAAGCTGTAACTTCTCCTAATTGCCTACAATGCAAACTGTCCTTCGGCAGTTATTACCACCCTGATGACAAAGAAAACAGAAACAGGTCCTGCTTCATCTTTTCTTGCTTCTTGTGTAATATGTGAAGCAAATCACCCCTCCAGTGATACACAAGAGCATGTGTGGATGGCTGACATCTCCACTTTGCACATTACCTAGGGACAATGAGCAGTACAAGGGCAAGTTACTCCTTGCTGATAAAGTCCAATTTTTTCAGTGGCATCCTAAGCAGAGTTACACCCTTCTAAATCCATCACAGTTTTAGAAGGGTGTAATTCTGCTTAGTATTGTACCACTAAAGATACCTTTACAAGAGTAAAGTCTCTGTAGTCATGCAGATTAGATGTAGCCCATGTCTTATATTCAAAAGTAGACAATAAGCAACAAAAACTTTATAATGTGATATATGTCACCATTTGTTGCAGTCTTCTGGCAATAGAGATTTGACACTGACAAATGAACTAAAGCTATCATATCTTGGGTCTGGTATCAGGAACATGCTCATCAGATAGACATGTGCAGAATCAAGGCTGGTATCTGGATTAGTTCTGTTCTGATACAGACATGTAAGATCCCTTAATTAATACTCAGGGAAGTCTTGAACTCAGATAAAACATTCCTTCTCAGGGAATGGAATTATAAACTTCTCAAATTGCAGGCTTATTTATGTTTATTTAAAACATTTGGACGCTGCCTTTCTACCCAAGCAGAGGAGATAAGGTTCCTTAATGGAGACAGAGAGGCAGGATAGAGATGACCATTTGCCCATCCTTCCCTTGCTAGGAAGGAACAAGATAAATGGGGTCATAAAAGGTTTGGGACTTGTGCATTAATTTGATTGGAGAAAAGATATGTGTGGGGATCCTCTTCCAATTTCATGAGCGGTTAAAGTTTAACTTTCTCAGATTGGACAGGAAGAGTTAAAAGATCTGGATACCTTGTCAGAAGCATGCAAGTGAAGGTCTAGGGAACAAAGGGAGCAAATGGAGCAAAGTCTGTCTCAACCTACCTCTGTTTTCAAAGTTCCTGTTAGCTTGCATCCAGGAAAGGGAATGCCAAAGTAACGGCAGTGACTGTATAAACTAGTTAGCCTCACATGTTTTATGTTCTTTTTCTTAGTCTATAATACCCTGTAGTGATCCAATATGGGTTTTGAGTGTCTCGTATGCTAGTGAATTGAAAATGTCTCATATGCTAGTGAATTGAAAATGTATTTTAGTGAATAAAGATCTTTTCCTTTTTAGAGGTCTCAGACTGTGCTCAAAAATCATCTGTGCACCTGGCTGTCTATTCCACAAATGGACCACAAACTCCTAACTAGGCTACAGGCAGTTAGCTGGCCAGGGGAGAACAGGTGTGGGAGACAAAACATGCACACAACACAAACACACACCACCCCGATCCATGATTCGAGCCATGAGTAGAACAAGGAAGGGCATGTCTAGAATGGTGGCGCACTACCACATACAATAGGAGGCAAGTGGAAAGTGGGGTAAGCCCACTCACACAGATTCCCCTCCTCCACTTGGGCAAGAAAAGAGAGAAGGAAGGGAAAGAGGAGAGCAGCTCTTTTACAGGGTTCATCCATGATGCCTGTTAAAACAATTGCTCTCATCAGGAGGCTGAACAAAAAATGGCTGAGAATCCGTTTGATTTTTGTTTGATTTTTTGTTTGTTTAAAATATTTGTACCCAGCCATTCCTCTTGACTCAAGGTGGCATCCAGATAATAATTAAAAATATTACAGATTAAAACCAGAAATGGGGAAACAGCCAGCAGGTTGCAACCTGAAGACTATAGCTGGCTCATGGGAACATATGGAAAGAAATGGTACTTCAGGTATGTGTTGTGAAGGACTGCACTTTTTAAAAGCCTGGAAGTGCTTACAAACAGCTGAAGGACTGTTAAGACTTAATCCCTCACAGACACAGAATGCTTTGAGTAACAGGCTACTCCAAAGAATCTGATTGGGTAACATGAGCTGGAAAGAGCAGGGTCTGTTTTCAGCCCAAGCCCTAGCCTCTGAAGCTATATTTGCTGTTTAAGGACAAAGAAAAGGGAGAGAGCAGGAGAGACCACCATATGGGCCTATGCCCAGCACCAATGAATTTCAGAAGAAAATAGATTACTTCAAAGCCTTTGCCTGTATGGATCATGAAAAGTTATGGATGGTGTTAAAAGAAATGAGTGTACAACAACATCTGATTGTTTTGATGAGCAATCTGTACTATGTACAAGAGGCTACTATTACAACAGAATATGGGGAAACAGAATGGTTTCCAATTGGCAAAAGTGTCAGATGAGGATGTAATGATTACCTAGGAATTACTAACTTTTAAGGTTGACAATGAAGAAATTGAAATTGTTAAAGATTTTCTATTCTTTGCTCAATCATCAACCAAAAAGGAGACTGCAACCAAGAAATCAGAAGGAGATTGAGAATTGGACGGGCAGCCATGAAGGAACTAGGAATGATCCTTACAGATGTTTCACTGGGGACCAAGATCAAGAGACTATGGTATTCCCCATTACTATGTGGAATGTGAAAGTTGGATTGTGAAGGAAGCTGACAGGAAGAAAATTGACTCATTTGAAATGTGGTGCTGGAGGAGAGTTTTATGGGTATCATTGGCGGCAAAAAAGACAAATAAATGGGTTCTAAAGCAAATCAAGCTTGAATTCTCCCTAGAAGCTAAAATGACTAAATGGAGGGTAACATATTTTGGTCACATAATGACAAGACAAGACTCACTGGAAAAGACAATAATGCTAGGAAAGGTGGAAAGCAGTAGAAAAAGAGGAAGACCCAAAATGATACGGCTTGACCCAATAAAGAAAGCCACGTCTTCCAGTATGCAAGATCTGAGCAAGGCTGTCAATGGAAGGACATTTTGGAAGTTTTTCATTCATAGGGTTGCCGTAAATCAGAAGCAACTTGACTGGCCATAATAACACACATACGTATACATATATGTATATTAAAGAGCATGAAAGAGAGTGGCACTCCACAGGACCAGTCCCTCCCAGCTGATTCTGCTTCTCTAGTGAAAACTCTTTGTGTCCATTGAAACTGAAAAGACCAAAACTACTGAAGAGCTAATTCCTAACCACTCTGTATTCCAACTGATGGATAAGAACGGAGTAGTCAACTATGTGAAAGACTGCTGATAGATGTAACAGTATCAACAGGGGTGACTGTCCTCTGTCCAGCTTTAAATGAAGATTGTCCCCAAGCACAACTAAAGCCATCTTGGTTCCAAACCCAGGTCTGCAGCCTGATTGAAATGGGTCATGGGCAGATGTGTCATCCAGGAAGCTGCTTCACTTACTCCACAAGCTCAGAAAAGGTAAATTGGAGACTGGCCTGTATTGGCTACCTCATCCTGAGCCAATGGAAGTGTCTCTTTCTAAGGTCTAGGAACCTTAGTCAATAAGGAGTTAATGTCTCTCACCAACAGGTTCAATACCCATTTTTGCATGATTATAAAAGCCAGGTCAGGCACAGATCAAGAGCACAAATCCGTACACTCAAAGGGCCTGGATTCTTCACTTCTGGTATAATCCTCCATTGATTGATCTAGCTGAAACCTTTACAAATATATGTACCAATGCTAACCAATAATGGTGGTGGAAAGTACCATCAAGTCATAAGTGACTTATGGTGACGCCCTGCTAGGATTTCAAGGCAAGAGACCAACAGAGGTGGTTTGCCATTGCTGGCCTCTGCAGCCCTAGTTTTCTTTGGAGATCTCCTGTCCATCTACTGACCACAGCAGACCCTGCTTACCTTCTGAGATCTGACAAGATTGGGCTTGCCTGGGTTATCCAGGTCAAGGCAAGCAATAATAGGGCAAATTTGAAGCTTATGAATGGTTAAAATTACAGCTTATTGTGAAATTCAGTAAAGTTTGCTCACTTGTTCCTTTGCTCCTGAATTCTTTCCGACTTGACAGCTTGACAAGACAATCACTTAAATGAACTAGGCAACATACACACAGCAGAGCCAACCATACTGCTTATGTGTGAGCATAATCAAGAATACAGTTTAATGTGCCACTTGATAGCTACTATACTGAGAGTGATTTTGCATGCAGGTGCAAGAAGAATGTTAGTTCCTTAGTTCATAGGAGAGTAATCTTATACCAGAAGGGCTGAGCTGTGAAACAAATCATTTTGCTAGACTCAACAAGCCCATCAAGCACTCCATTCTATAAAGTACATAGGGACAAAGCTACAAAAATCGCTGTGTATTCCATTAGCAATTCTTCATTCAGTCTTTCCTTTTTTCTTTTTCCTTTTATTTTCAAGGTCCTTTGATCCAATGATCTTGAACAGCAGATAGGGAGTCTTAATTTCCTTAAGGAAAATATGGTGGACAGATACTTAGACATGGCCAGCATAGTTCTTGGATCGCTATCCGCCAGCAGATAGGAAACTATGTTATCTTTTAATACAGCAGGAGGTAATTTGGTTAAAATAGGGGTAATCCATAATTTGCAATACAAATTATAATGAGGACATTCCAATAACATATGGGACAGGGTGTCAGCCTTTCTCAAATCATGTTGGCAGAGTCTGTCCGAATAAGGCAAATTATAGTATCTCCCATGTAGGACTGCTAAGAGGGCAGTGTTCAGGCATGTGAGCATGAATGCCCTACAGTAGCTAGGAACAGTTGGACATTTAGTATAGGCTGGGATGGTTGGAGGTGGAAGAATGCCAAAGAACTGGGTGGAACATATTCTCTGAACTCGTATAACTGAGCTGGAGTCTCAATATATTGTCCTTTGGTAGGCTGAGGCTAGATAGTTTCTTGTCTATTTCTTGCATCCAACAAGAGTAGAATTGATCTTGGTTTAGCTGATAAAGAAGACCATCCTTCTTTGTGGAGAAAAGGACCTTTAGCCTATGTTTGAATGTATGCAGCCATGCTTTGGCTTCAGTAAAGCCCTGGCCCAATACTAAGAGCGATCCCAGCTATACATTTTGGGGTTCCTATAATGCTTCGCATTTCATTTACTTGGAAAACCTATATTGAAGCTCAAAAAAGGAGCTGGAGGTTGATTTTCATATTGGATAGGTGCAAACCCCCGGGATATATTTGCCTCCCTTGGAGAAGAAAAAGCATTCAGTCGCTGACACAGAAGGCTTGATTTTATTTATTGCAAATTTAAGATGGGATTGCCAGTTAAGGATGTTAAGGAATAGGGTGCAAAGCGGGCTGTCTTAATGGCCGTCGTCATACGGGCATCTCTTCCGTTAAATTTACAGCATATAGCACCCTACCTGTTATCGGCACAGTAACGTTTCTTTGGGTCACCTAACAGCTCTTCGCGCCACCAGCTGTCCACATCAAAGCACTCTGTTCTGTTCTCTCTAACCGCGTAGAAGCAGCTCCTCCCCCCCTTTTTTTTAAATTATTCTGGCGTTTAATTCCGCTATGACGGAATAACAGCATATAAACATTCCGTTAGAGCAAAACATTACGACCCTTTTGTTTTTCCAACTTTGAAATTATATAAATAGCCCTTTGCCCGCAGAAAACTCCCTGTCTGACGTGATCCCGATCGCTGAAGACTCTGCCATGGCGATTGAGTCATTTTTACTTCAGCAGAGTTTGCATTGTGTTATGTTGTTATGGCGTTATAAGGACATAATAAAATTAAAAAAAGGGAAGTCTCAGGAAGAAATGGATTCTGGGATTGAAGGGAGGGCATAGGGCATTGCGAGGTGAAATACATCGATGTGAGGCATTCACACTGAGGCACAAAATAGCGCGACTATCAAGCACAAAGCAGAAGAGAGAAAATCGCTACAGTGTTGGAATAAGGTGGGTGTTTGCTGGGAAATAGCGCCATTTTAGAGCTAAATAAAAGCCTGTGTGACGACGGCCAATATGTTTTTATTACTATATTTATATGACTGCTACCAGAGTTTTAATTGTTTTTATCATATATATTTACATGTTGTTAATCCACTCTGAGCCCACGTGTGGGGAGAACGGATACAAATAAAATAAAATTAATTAATTAAGATGGATATAAAAAACCACACCCAAGTATGGGAATTTGGAGACTTGTTCCATTTGAGCACCATCAATTCTCCAGACTGAGCAGGTAATGTTCTTGGCTTTAGAGAAGATCATAACCTTTGATTTTGAATAATTGATCTTAAGTTCTTCATTTTTACAGTATTTTGAGAAATGACTTAGGATTCTTCTCAGTCCAACCTGAGTGTGCGGTATAAGGAATACATTATCCACGTAAAGGAGTAGAGTTAGTGTCTTTGAGGATAAATACGGGGGAGTGGTGGAATTCTGCTGAAGAGAGGGTAGTCTCAATGTCTCTCATGTGGCTGCCATTCACAGATGACCCTGCAGCAGAGTGATACATGATTTTATTACTGTCTTAAGTTCCTGCTGCCACATCATATGCCTTGAAATCTGAAGGGAAGCAGGGTTCTTTGATAAAGAATAAGAAACCTTTCTGAACCAAAACCCCGAGCCCTTCCTGGTCATTTATAGTGTTACAGCTGTTCACTTTTGCCTTTGTCGAAAGCACTGATGTAAGTCCAGTATAGAGTACTGAAATAGTAAGTTATCCTTATAACATCAAACATATCCAGAGCAGAATATAGCAAATCCAGTGAGGAAAAGTAGACTTTTTTTTTAAGATAGAGGAGTTGGAAGTGACCAAGAGTGTCTTAAAAAGAATATGTGTCTTTTTAGGAATGTACAACGATGCCTGTAACTTATAACTCTATAACAAAATTCTGTGTTGTAGCTGTGTTTTTCTATTTTCAATGTCTTTGCCATGTCATGTCTTTTGTTATCTGATGAATATTATCACTAATGTTGATAAATGCCATTATAGTCCTAATAAAACTGAAGATATTTAGAGAGGAAAATATTTATCCATGTTTTTCATGTCTAGAGGCAGTAAGCCTTTCTATCTCAGCATCTATTGCTAATGGGAATTCTCTACAAAGTAGATAAGGATCTGCTTTATATCACTAGAAAAATGGTACATGCAGTATCTGCACAGATGGACAGTACTGTTTTACTTCAAATCTAATATATTTTAGAGAAACACTAGGGAATTATTCTGGTCCCTTTATTTATGTATGTATGTGCATGTGGTTGAGGTACAGTCACTTATGCATAGATCTCAACAGTTAACCTCTGGAAGTATGCCTGTCTCATCACTACCATTGCTCTGAGATTTTGGATACGGCTGGGGAGCTGGCAATGACCAAAGCAACAACAGAAGTATATGAGTGCCCCCTCAGATCTTGGGTCAGCAGAACCAGATCCTTGTTCTGTGTGACATAAGAGCTGGGAGAGGTTCTGGTCCAATTTCTTCTGTACCACGGTGTCTGTACAAGATGGTCAGCAAAGGAAAGGCAGGCTTCCTGATGGGGTCCAATGGGTTCCTGAATCCTGACTCCTATATGTTGAAAGAGAAATAGTACCTATTAAAAATGTAGGAATTTTCATATCTGAGAATTATAGATCTGAAACCCCTTTTTTAAAAAAAGCCATTTAACACTTTATTAGAGCCTGCCAAAATTATACAGAAGAGTGTGCAAGTTTGTATGTTCTCTTGAACTCTTCACCCACCCACCCCCAAGACCCAGTTTAATATGGATAACTTGAAAACTTGCATATTGTTTTGCATAATGTTAGTAGTAGGGGCATGCACCAAGTTTCCTTTTCAGTTGCAGGTTCCAGAATAATTCCATTCCATTACTAGTTTGTTCCAGGTCAGCTGGTGCCAGCTTAGAATTGATCCATTTGGTTTTTTTGTTTTGGTCTGTCGCACCTACATTGGCTACACATGTGCAAATGCATGTTGTTCTTTTCAAGGAGGTGGGGAAACAAGGCTCTAGGGCAACTGTTTTCATGCTTAACCAAAAAAAGAATCAAACATTAGTCCCCCTGCTTGTCTAAACCATTGATCCACTGAGTTTTTCTTCAAGTACAATAACACACACACTCAGCAACAATGGCCCCATAGAAGGCGAGTGAAGCAGCAGGGTGTTCCCAAGTAGGAGAACGCTCCAACAAGTGCAGTCCAGCAAAATTAAAAACAAGCCTGCTTAATGTTCACCTTTTTATTTGTCTGTAGTGCCAATAACTTAATACCTTTGCATTCTGCTGTTGCCTGTTGGTTTCATGTTTCCTTGTGCTTTGCTCCCTTTGAGAGACTTGTTGCAATTTAGTTTCCCAGATTTGGTTGTGTTGCAGAAGCGGCTTTAACGAGATGAATGAATGACTTCTGTGTGTGATTTTGGCTCATTTTCCCGCTATGCATACCACTAGTTAGTAGTTCCTAATGAGGTATAATAAGGCTTTTTAACCAAAGTCTAGATATGGAGGGGATGCTAAAGTAAGACTAGTTCAACTTCCTTAATACTCCTTGAACTGAAGTAGGAAATTTTTATAATAGCTGAACAATCCTAACATGAACCATACCATTAATGTGCAAACTGACAGGCAAAGAAACCTGTAATTTACCATCTATGCCTCCTCCACTTACATTTCTATAGTATATACAATACAATGCTATAGTATGTACAATGAAAGTGAGAGAAATTTAGAAGATGAGAAAAAAGACATCTGAAATGATGCATTTTCCTTAAGAAAGCTTAAGAAATTAGAGCTTCTTAAAATGCTGGAAGAAAGTAACTGGAAGGGTATGATACAACTTTTACAAGATTATGACTACTGGTATGTACTTATGATTATTGTATAGTGTGTATTGAATTCTGAACACTATTTTAGCAGTCAGATGTGCTGTGATGACAAAAATGTAAAACTTAGATGCTTATAAGTGAAAATGGTGATTGGATATTGTTTTAATAAGATGACTGCTTGGTAGGCCATTCAACTAGATTTCAAGAAAATGTCTTTCTAGTTTTATGGGTTTAAGTATATTTATGTTGTTAGCAGGTTATGCAAAGTAAGCATACCTATTTACCAGAAGCTGGATGATATAAATTCTGAAGTGGTTGGAAATTACTTTGTGGTTCTCTTTTCTTGTTGCAGAAGAGGGAAGTGGGGCTGGGATGTGGCAGGTCTTTTGACAATTTAAAGCAGCAGGCTTTGATGAGAACATCCAGATGAGCATTTCCATTCCTCTCAACGGACTGAGGAAATTAATGGATGTGAGGAATGCACTAGTAGAACTTGAATATATTCACAGTCTGTTAAATCTACTCCTTGCTCAGGCAAGTGCTCAGGTTGCAATGAAGAGGATATAGTACCTTCTGCGGGTGTCTTTGGCGGGGAATGATTATTTAGATTGCTGTCTTATTTGTGTCACGAGGATTCTTGTTGCTTCCCATCGTGTTATCTCAGTGCGCAGTCAACAAATGACTGATTCCATATATGGGTGTGCTGAGTGTAAAAGTAGTTAATTACATTGATGTGAAATATGGTGGTGCCCTTGCCGAAGCTCCAGCGTTAGCAGAGCTATGTTCACACTGTCTAAGATACTGATCTGTTTCTGTGAAGTTTAATCAAGGTTCAGCTGTATAATTTATTTTAATGGGAGTTAATTATGAGTTAAACGTATATGAAAACTGTCCATTGATTAAGAAGCCGTTTGTATTGCCCCATATTTTTTTGCAGGAAGAGAGCAACATCACACATGCCTGAGTCACAGAGTTATCATAATCATCATATATAAGAATTAGCAGTGCAATAATCAATACATCATGGCTAGGCTTGCCAGGTCCCTTTACCCTCTTGGCGGGAGGAACGGACCCAGCACTCACCTTTTGCGACATCTTATGAAATTCTTCTTCTGCAAAAGACACAGGGTTGTATCTCCTGGATCTGTTCCTTCTTCCTCTGGAGGAAGAAATTTGTTCCTGATCCAAGGATCTTGCATAAGGATCTATTTCCTTCCATCAGAGGAAAGTGCCTCTGCTAGCAGGTGGATCCACAGGATCCAGCCCACAAGAATCCTTTTTGATAAGGTTTTTCTGATTAGTGGGTTAAACACATTTTTAAAAAAATGGCACATGCAAAAATATGAAATGTGTTTATTTAAAAAGAAGCATAGAAAAGTTTTCCTAACCTTTCTGACTGCTGCCCGTTTAAGCAAGCTGGATATTTCATCCTTTATTATAAAAAATGATTTGAAGATTTCAGCTGTTCCTAAATAAATCAAATTCAGGCAAACATATTAAAAATGATATGAATAGACAGGCTACACTTTCTGTGTAACTGTGCCAGAGGAAAACTGCTGTAATCAATATGGCAATAGACCAAATCCTTTTGACCAAAATAATTTGCCATCTAATACCATGATTAGGAATCCCAGGTCACCCTGTGGGCACAGGGGATCCCTATCCCTCCCCCCACTCACCTGGCCACTGAGAGGGAAAGGTGGGGGAACCGGCCTCCCAGGCATGCTTCCAGGATGGTGTGATTATGTCAATCTCCAGAAGTGACGTCACTTCGGTGACATCATTGTGCCACCCCAGGAGTGTGCCTGGGAGGCCTGTTTCCCCACCTTTCCCCCCCAGTAGCCAGGTGAGTAATGGTGAGGCGGGGAGCGGGGAATCTCCCGCCAGCATCGAGGGACCTGGGATCCCTAATCATAGCATTAGATGGCAAATTATTTGAGTCAAAAAGATTTGGTCTATGTTCAGAACAGTTTATTCCTGCTGGTACTAGTTTGTATGTTGAAAATATCTGCCTTAAATTAAAGTAGATTTAGGTAAATGCCTAAGCACATTCTGGATCTTATCCTATATGTCTAAAGAAAACAGAGAAAACTGCTGATGTAATGAATAGCCAGGGCATGCCTTAGCAAAAATAATCCCTGAAACAAACTATGGCAGATTAATGATAATTTGAAGTTTGATTGCTTAAATTGGAAGGTGCTTTGTGCAAACTGTTGTTTTGTTAGATACAGCACTTATTGATGTAGAGGTGATGATAAATAACTTTATTGCCAGCTGCTGTAAGAGACTTACTTCGTTCACAAGACTACTTCATGTAATTTGGCTGTACTCCAGGGACTTTGCCAAGGCAGAATCATTTTAGCCTACCTCTCCTGCCCAAGGCTACAGACAATAATGGAGCTGTAATAGCATTTTCTCTGCCTGGTCCATTTATCTACAGCTCCATATGCTCCCTACTGTCCTACTTATTAAGAGAAATGCTAAAATATAGAACCTGAAACTGTGGCATACCGGAAACACTAGCAAAGACTGTACATATATTCCTGAGGAAAGGATTTGCTGTGCTAAAATACGTGGAATATTCATGAATATTCTAATTTCAGAGGGTGAAGATTCAGTCACAAGGGTTTGATAATAAAAGTACATTCACACAAGAACGTTCTTTATTTGACAATGAAATCAAGTGATAACTTGCATCTGAAGAAACTGACATCTCAGATCAAAACCACTAATATATTGCCTTGCCTTTAATCCCCTCAAACACAATAATTTTAAATGGAGGTAAGTCACATTTTCACTGGTAGATGATTAAAATATCCTGGAATGGTAGAGGTACTGAGGAAATAATTTTAAAGAGTTGAAGTTGGAATTAGTATAGCCCATGTTGGAAGTCAGTGCTTTAGAGAGGGACATACTGAAGCCTGTGGATATGAATGAGAAGTAGCATCTTATAAACTTTTCACTCACAGTCACTCATAGCTGAGAAAGTGGAAGAGAAAAAGCTGGGAGCACATAGCCTGAAGCTGCAGCACGGAGCTATGGATGAGAAAAATCCTTTACAGGCTTCCTTTCCCTGTTGTTTTTCTGTTACAGTCATAAATGGGTGGTGTGACGGATCTAGCTAAAACTACTGGAGAACACTTGCTGGATTTGATCAAGAAAGTAGTAGGTGGTGCCTTTGCACACAGAAACAGAGCTAGTCTGGCCCCATGGCTGGACAAAGGAAGGCTAGATGCCTAGAACAGAACCACCTTGGAGAATGTCTGAAAATGACAAGAATGTATAACTTCATAGAAGTTGGAGATATGAATCAAGGACAGATGTATTGGTGGACGGCCAAAATATATTCATATGTATAAGAAACTTGTAATCGCTAATTTTACATAGACTTTGTTAACATAAAATGTAGAAAGAATGACTTAATTTTTTATATACTTTAAGAAGAAACCACCTCTGTTTGTTGCTGCCTTGAAAACCCCAGCAGGAGTTGCCATAAATCAACTTGATAGCAATTTCCACCACCATGTGTACCCTAAACAATGTTGAATTAACATGGGCTAGTAACTCTTAAAGCTATCGTCTTTAAAATTCTCCTTTACTTTAGTTTACAGATTTGGGGGCTTTTCTTCACAGTCCTTCAACATGTGGTCAAGATGGACTCCCATTGTAAAGGCTTAGTCTGTCATGGCTTGAGCACAGCTGAACAGGTTAAGAGGGAAAAAATCTTTTCTTCATCAAGTCCATAGAATTTCATTCTCTCTGGGCTTACCTTCCCCAGTCTCTGTTCCTTAATTGTGATAGGCTAGCTGAGATGTGGGCTGGTAAACCTTTTGTGTCACTCTGGCCAGAGCCATTTGCATCTCTAAGCACTGAAGTGCTCTGTGCATGGAGAGTGTAGACCTAATTATTGCAATGTTAATATGATCTCTAGGTTGGAAGTCATTTCTCCACATCTGTTTTGTTGTTGTTGTTGTTTTTAAGCTGGTCAGACCAAGGAAAATGATTTTTATAGGTAATATCACCTGAAATATGAAAAACATAGATTCATTTTAGGCTTGCCTGTCCCTGGCTAGGGCAGAGAATTCCCTGCCCCCACCTGTCATCCCTGGCCCCACTCACCTGTCTGGTGGGGGAAAGCCACCAGAGGGAGCCCACATTCTCTTGCGCTTCCCTGTCACTCTGGATAATGACTGCATTTTATGGTGTGACAGACCATAACAGGTGATTTGTAATTAATCCGGCTTCAGCATCACTCTCAGGTAACCCATCACAACAGAAAATTATGTCATTTTCCAGCACCACAGGGGAAAATGGGAGGTAAGTGTCCCACTGCCCCCTGTCCAATAGCCCCCTGCCCTCACCGGTTCGGCCCCGGGGGGGGGCTGGCAACCCTGATTCCTTTGCATTTAAATTTGAAGTTGGTGCATATAGCAGACCTTTTAATGACAACTGTTTTTGTGAGTTGCTTTTATATGTTGTTTTAGGACCAATCTACACAATATGTTTTTTGACAAGTCGACTCTCTTTCCTGGTAGCCAGCCACACAGAAAGTGAGGGGAATGTCATTTTAAAAATTAGCAGGAGTTGGATTCAATGGCCGGAGGTGGGTCCTCCCTTCTCCCCTGTGCCAGTTTCCCAAGCCAGAATGACTCCAGTAGGGAGATATTCATATAACTTTGGACTGGAGCTGTGCTTTGGAACTGCGTATGCTCAAAAACAGTCTCAACAAAAAAATAGATTTAACAAAACAAAAAGATGACAGGAACACAAATTATGCCCATTATAGCAGATCTAAATTCAGTACATTTCAGTACATGGTATTTATTCAGTCATTTTACTGGAATAAAATTTCCTAGCAATAATTACTCTGAAAAAGGTCAATCACCACCCTTTACTTCCATCAAAAGCCATTTTAACTTTGAAGAGAAAGACTTGTGCTTAGATTGTCTCTGTGCCCAATGGTTATTGTTTTGAGTGGGAACGAGCATATTCAAGTCAATGAACGGTTAATGTGAACATGCATTTATCAGAGAGTTGCCTTTTAAAGAGACAACTTAGCTTCATGTTCAAAACTTTATAGAGCGTTTGTTCATTCTGATCAATGTCAAATTTCTCACTAATTTCAATGACAATGAATACAAAGCTATTTAATATTTATTAAATAACAAAACAGATGTTTCTGATTATTTTCTACCATCTGAGGATGTCCATGAGACCCTGCAGTACCATTATTGGACTATACTGTTGATTTTAGACCTAAGAATTAGCCGCACAGAGTGTCTGACGTAGATTGGGGCTGTGGTGCTCAGGAAGGAGATAATTCTCCCTCCTTGCCATTTCCTTATTCAAACATGCCTTTCTCAGCAAGCTTTCTTGGGGGTGGGGGGGAACAGGCATTCACATCACACCTGCCTTTTTTTTCTTTTTCAATGCTAAATGTAGGTGCAAGACATTTTTTTATTTAGGCATGATGTGGAAGAGTTAGCCTTCACTGAACCAGTGCTATAATCCATATACTTGTTGGAGCTGTCCTCAGCTGCTTTTTATGCTCCAAAACCAATTGAAATTCCAGACACAGAACAGTATCACCTTTGGTTTGTTATACTGACTCGGGAGACCTGGGAATTACAGGCTGTGCATGAATGGTACAGTTGACTGAGAAATATGAATGGATAACATTATTAGAACACAAAATCTCTTTGTTTCTCTGCTGTTTCCTGTACTTCCACTTTATTGCTGAAATGTAAAACTCCAAATATATCTTTTAAAGTCAGAAAGGTTTGATAGATTTGGACTGAAAGGCAGAATTGATTCCTCTTTTCAATTTTTTTCCAGAAGGAGAAGGGAGCCAACTCAGGGAAAGGTTGTTGTGTTTATCTGTGTGGCAAATTATGGGATCTGGCCCCATGCAAAGCAAAAGAGCCTTGAGTTGTGCCCCACCTACCATACTGCAGAAAACATGTATGCTCACCTAGGGGTATATTGGAGATAGGGCCCCATGTGGAGTAAGACTGTCCTTAGTTATTTTCTAGGCCACTAGACAGCCAGGCAAGAAAAATCTTACTGCTGGATATTAAACTGCAGGGTCTTGTAAGCAACCTCCAGGTGGAGCATGGAAATCTCCTGGAATTACAACTGATCTCCAAACAACCACAGAGATCCATTCCTCTGCCTCCTTTGGAAGGTGTGGCATCATACCCCATTGAAATCCCTCCCCTCCCCAAACTCTGCTCTCTCCAGACTCCACCCCCAAATCTCCCAGAATTTCCCAATCCAGATCTGGCAGTCCTAAATCAGTGGTATAGTCAGCCAGTGGTGGATTTGCCCATGCCAGGCCTGCTTACAAATCTTTCCACAGATTATGTGTTCCCAACATAAGTAGCACAAGCATCAAAAGAAAAGGAAAAAATACACAAATTCAGTTTTCAGATTACATGAGTAACAAGTAAACTTGGACAGCAATCCTGACCGGCTCTACTCCGAATACAACTCTAGTGTGTCCAGTGGGGCCTACCCCCAGGAAAGTGTTCTTAGAATTGTGCTGCAATGCATTTGCTGGAACGTATAAAAGACTGGAGATGGAAGAGAGGGACAGCTCACATTTCTCTGGGGAGTCCCATAGCACAGTTTGACAGGCCTTATTTTAAAAAATATATAAACCTATTGTATAAATTAACTAGTAACTAGTGTGCACATACATGTGTGATGACACTGTGACCTTTACCTTTCTTTCCTTTATGGGTAATCTTGCTATGATGCCCCTCCCCTTGTTTTAAACAACTTTTTAAATTCAAAAATAACAAAATATTTTATTTTACATAGAAGGGAAAGGTCAGGAAAAATCAGGGGTTGAACATTTCTGAGGTGTGCTGCTGGGCAGCATGCCACACTCCCGCATGCCATAGCGGTCCAATTTGGGCCAGATTCAACCAGAATCAGGCTGGATTCAGCTGGAATCAGGCCGCTGCGTGCTCCCATGCTCCACAGCGGCCAGATTCGGGCTGATTCGAGCCCAATTCAGGGAAAGCCACAAAGTAGATGCCAGGCCTCCGACCTCCCGCATGGGGGGGTTGGCGGACCTGGTAACCCTAGTCAATATAGGTAACTCTGAGGTAAAAACACTACATGCACAGACTTTAGTTCTTATGTTTCAGACTAATAAGAGTTTCTTAAGCTCTTTACAGTTACTTAAATCTCTGTGTTGAGAGGCTTGTGTTCCAGTGTTTTCCCAATTACTTTAGTTCACTTTCTTCGAGTATTCTCTTGCTCTTTTGGTTTCAAGAAGGTTCTTGAAACCCTCTTTCCAGTACCCAACCCCCTTCTCTTGAAACACCAGTACTCGTCTTCAGTTTTTAACTGACTCTTAGAGTCTCCAAAGGCAGTTTCTAACCACACCAGACCAGGGGTCTCTTCACCCTTCATAGCTAACTTCCTTTAAAAAAAATACAGTTTTATTTATTTTTCCAAAATACTTAATAATACAAACAATCAAACAGACACTATAACTAACAATTTCAACATTAAACAAATAATAAATATATAGAGTAGGCAAATGTAGTAGACATTTTGATATAACCTAACATTACTCAAAGTTAATAGCATTTGTTATTTAGTGACTTCAAAAAGATATTAATGCTTTAAAATAATCCATGTTTGGAGTTGTTGGATTCGTTGGTTCATTGTTGGTAAGAAATTCAAGGACACGTAGCCATTGATTGAAAAAGTTTTCATTATATTTTGATGTTTCTAGTTGTGTAATATGGTTAGCTAACTTTTCCAGTATAAAATACTCCCATAATTGGCTATGCCATGTTGTAATTGATGGTGAGTTGTTGGATTTCCAGTTGGAGGCTATAACAGATTTAGCTACAGACAGCAATATCATAATAAGGTTTTTCCTAATCTTTGGAACTGATGGGTTGTTCCGATAGTTCAAAAGCACAATTTCAAGAGTTATATGTACTTCATATCCCGTAGTAGTTTTTATAGCATTGATTGTTGATTGGCAAAAGATTTGTATATATCTGCATTTCCACCAGAAGTCCATAAAGCTGCCTATTTCCCCAAAGTTTTTTCCAACATTTGGGTGAATTTGTATAGTTTATGTGATATATTTTGAGAGGAGTCATATACCAGTGAGTTAAAATCTTTATTGTTTGCAGCTTGACCTTGAGGATCTTAGATGTAAAACTGTGTGACTTCCAGATTTCTTTCCAAATTTCCTTAGAAGTGCTAACATTTCACTCTTTCTGCCAGATTTTCTGGTATGATAGTAGCTCATTCTTTTGTTTGAGATCCTACTATATAAAAGACTAAGCGTATTCAAGACAACTCACTTCCTACCCTGGTGTGCCTCCGTCCAGAGAGCATGCTGCAGCAGGAATCACAGGCTGAAATCAGGCGCAGATCAGGCTGCAATACCTGCCCTCCGCCTTCAGCCAGCTGGGTTCAGGAGCAGAGAAGGGGCAATGCACTCCCCCCGCCTTCACCCAGCCGGGATCAGGAGCAGAGCGGGTGGCAAAACTTTCACTCAGCTGGGATCAGCAGTGGAGTAGGTGGCAATGCGCGCCCCTCGCCTTCACCCAGCTGGGATCAGGAGTGGAGCAGGGGGAAATGCCCACTTGCCATTCACTAAGCCAGGATCAGGTGTGGAGCAGAAGGCAATGCTCACTCCCCATTCATCTGGGCGGGATCAGGTGCAGAGCAGGTGGAAATGCCCATCTCTTCTTCATCCAGCTCAGATCAGGAGCAAAACAGGTGGCAATGCCTACCCCCACTTCACCTGGCCAGGATCAGGAGTGGATCAGGTAGTAATGCCTGTCCCCCTTTTCTCGACTGGGATCAGGTGGCCATGCCCGCCCCCCACCTTCATCTGGCCAGGATCACTGTTGGAGGAGGGAATGCCTGCCTGCCTGCCCTCCCCTTTCTAGAGCCCGTTGTATTTTTCCCCACAACGGGCTTTGTTGTTAGTCTATTAATAAATGGTATAATTTGGAAATTAGCCCTTTTTGACTCCTGTTTTCATTCTTTATTAATCTTTCAAAAGTTGTAATAGGTTGTTTTATACCATCATTGATTTGCCTATCTTCTATTAGGTGTTTAATTTGCAGGTATTCAAACCATGGTATTTTTGATCGGGTACCTTTTTCTATTTGCTTTTTTCCTAAATCCTGCCTTTACAAGGTACATCAATTAATCTTGTTTTTTTTATTTTGTTTTCACCAATTGAATGATAGCTAATTCCCTGTTTGACTGGGTAGGGAAAGTATCCTCTCACTAGAAGATCTATCCCCCTTTCTTTGGCCCGAATGGGAGTCTGTGCCTACTTCTCAAACTTCCTTGCCAACTTTCCCCCAGTCAGGGTTGAATCTCGAAACTGTCAGTATTTGACTCCTCTCAGCTAGGGCTGAAATCAGACTCACCTTTCCCCAGCATCCAGCTCAGAAGCCTTTCTCTGTTCGGTTCATGCCACACAACCAGACTCCTTGGAGTAACCTGTCGCTCAAGGCTCTCTATTTCTGTGAACAATTAACCCTTCCTAGTCCTTCAGCTATTTGTACAGCACTTGAAGTGTTTAAAAAGTGCAGTCCATCACACCTGCTAACATATTTTTTAAAAAATATTGCAAATGTATGTTGTTACAAAATTTCTAATTAGTGCCAGCCTTTTGTCTGATTGCTACCAGTATGAAATCAACCAAGAGGAATTAGAAATTGATCTGATCTAATGGACATGCATCTCCAGTTTGCACCCCATGTTTCTCAAGCGATAAGTAGTACAACAAATACAACCTTATCACATTAGTGCAGGACTCTTCAGTTGGAAGCGAGCGGTGTCATGATAAGCTTATCACTGGAGACTGACTACTTCAAGTTGGTCATGTGACTTGACCCTCAGGTGTCTGCCTGTACATGAGATAGCTTGATGCTTTACAGTTTAAGCTGCCACATTTACTTTACTAGGAAGCAGGAACTGCAAGGACAACGAAATTTTCATAGATGTAGATGGTTGACTATGTGGAATCTTGCCATGTTAACATTAGAGTTCCCTTGATACTGAAGAGGAGGACAATGTTTTGGATGCTGAAGCTCATCATAAAGGACTAAAAAAGGGACATCTGACAAAACTCCTCTTCTGCAAAACTGTTGAAACAGAGGGTTGTATCCCCTGGATCTGTTCTTCCTTCCTCTGGAGGAAGAAATCTGTTCTTGATCCAAAGATCTTGCATTGTTCATTTTAAAAAGAAGCATGGAAAGATTTCCTAACCTTTCTGTCTGCTGCCCATTTAAGCAAGCTGGATATTTCAACCTTTAGTATAAAAATTGATTTGAAGATTTCAGCTGTTCCTAAATAAATCAAATTTAGGCAAACATATTAAAAATGATATGAACAGGCGGGATACAATTCCATTTAACTGTGCCAGAGGAAAACTGCTGTAATAAAGATGGTAATAAAACTGAATTGTCTCTACATTGTACAAATGATGTCCTTTGCAGTCATGCTTTACTTGCATCTTTTATTATAAACAAATATTAATGCCGGTATGTCCCAGAACATTTCTGGAACTTAAGTGCTTGGTGCAAACTTATCTCTGTTAATTGTATTGGCAATATCCCTTTCCATTTCAAAAGTTGGGACAGGCGGAGATCTAACTGTATGAACTATTTAACAGATGATCAACACTATGTTCTTCTGCAATTCTCTTCTGCCTAATGCTGTATGGTAGTACTGGTATTTCCTAACTTTCGCAATATGTTCAGGCAAATATTTGCTCTCATCCCTATTTCCCCATCTCTAACTTGAGAAAACCTCATTTCTTGGTCTTCCCTTAGCATCTCTTCACTTGTCTCACCCTTCCATCTTCTTATCGTTAACTGTTCTCATGCTTGCCTCATGATCGTTTTCCTTCACCACCACTCTTTTGTTTATCTTGATGCCTTACAAACTGGCTACCTGATGTGGCAGAATACATGGTTCTCTCTTCTTTATTTTATCCTCATAACAATCCTGTCAAGTAGGTTAGGCTGAGGAAGAGGCTGCATTCAGGCATCTTGACAATCCACAATTAAACCGAGACTGGGCAGAACACACTTTGTTGTCGTGCTCTCACACCTCCCTCACTCCTCTTCTTTTCCTCTACCCTTTGCTTATGTTGGCAGGCCCTCCCAGTGATTAGACATGGGCACGAATCAAAATATGAAGCAATTTTTGTCATGAAATGGGCCATTTCGTGTGTCCCGAAACCGCGTTTTGTGGTGCTGTGGTTTTCATGAAATTCACGACTTTTTGGCCTGTTTTGTTAGCTTTCTGAACTATTCATAATTAATAGTCTTTAAAATTTCAGGTCTGAGAGAATGTCTGTCAGCCAACCACAGAACTCCTGTTCTGCTCTGAGCCCATCTGTGGGGAGGGCGAGGTATAAATCAAATCAAATAAATAAATAAATAACACCAACCCCCTAGAGTATTAGGCAAGAAAATCTGACATCTGGCTGGACCTCTCAATCATGGCCACTAATATCCTCTCCTGCCCTCCCACCAGTGTCCAGAGCAAGTGGATATTCTCCCACCTGGGAGACCTCCTCCATCCCCGCCGTGCACATCTGCACCCAGACCTGGTGGATATGTTGTCCTTTATCAAGGTCAACCTCCCCCTGCTTGGCTACCCCTCCTTGAACCTGGACCTGTCTGGGCTCTGAGCCACCATGGCCTCTGTGTGGCTACCCACCTACCGCCAGGCTCTGGTGCAAAGGTTACTTGGCAGTGGGCACTGAAGGCTCAGATGTTCACTCTTCCTTTTGTTTTCTTTAATCCTTAACTCTGCTTTACTGCACCTTTCCCACCTGGTAAGTTGTCTGTGTACTGTTTGGGGGCTCTCCACCTATGTCACGCTCCAGGCCACTGCATGGCTGTGAGACAAGACTGAGTATGCACCTCCATTGTGGGCTCACAGGACTACCTTTTGTTTTCTTTCCTCCTTATGTTTTGTGTGCTTGTCTCGAGTAGGAAGGTGCCCATGTACTGCTTAGGAACTCTGGGCAGAAGTAATGGGTTGCTCCGGAGGCTGATTTTGTAAGTATCAGCCCAAAATTTAGTGCTTTGGGCCGATTTTTACTGAATCAGCCCCTAGCATGACCAAATACTTCCATGTTGCGTAGGGAATGCTGTTGTTCCCAGGATGACACAGAAGCACCCCATAGGCAGCGCACCCCTTGTCCCCTGATTTGGACCCCAGAGGACCCGGTCTCCATATCTGTGTGTGTGGTTCTACCTCCTGTGGCAGGTATTTTTTGATTCGCTCAGCCTCCAGTGGAAGCCATTTTGTAGTTGTACCCACCACCTTCTATGAGGATTCCAAAGGGGTACATAGGCTCCAAAAGGTTGGGAACCCTTGTTTTATAGAGTCATCTTTGGCAGAGTTAGAATTCAATGGGCTTAGAAGGCTGTTAATTAGGAACTGTCAATAACTTAATATTACAACTACTACAGCACAAACAATTTATGGTACCTACAATCATTGTTAGAAATTTTAAATAATTCCACAACACAAATCTCCATATTATGCTACTAACTACTGTCTTGACTTCCAGTTTGGGCGGCAGTTGCTATAGGTGTGCTCCGAAGGCTCTCTTTGAATTTTAAGGGGTTTTTTTTCTTCTGTTTTTTTAAAAAATTAATTGCCTGGAACTACTGTCTAAGGCTATTTTTTTAATGAAGCCACCAGTTCAAAATGTGTCCATAAAGAGTAGGGAAATCCAGCTGACCTAAATCCTCTTGCATATATTTTTACAGTTGATAGTTGTAGGAAGCAGAGAATATGTGTTAAGGTAGCAGGTTTTTCACATGCACTATAACAAATTTCTAGCCCTCTTAGTAGTCCAGAAACATCTGCAGTTCAGTATCAAGGCAAGTTATGCTAACACACTTCATTTAGAAAATATGGAAATAACTTGGGAGAAATGCCAAATTACTAATCAAGATTTCACACAATTATGTTAGTTAGA
This sequence comes from Eublepharis macularius, assembly GCF_028583425.1. NCBI lineage: Eukaryota > Metazoa > Chordata > Lepidosauria > Squamata > Eublepharidae > Eublepharis > Eublepharis macularius. The sequence continues at coordinate 64,645,563 of NC_072798.1, forward strand.
CATAAATGGGGTTTGGGGAACTACTCTCAGATTCATAGAATTAGAGCCTAATCATGCCATCCTAAGCAGCGTTACATCATTCTAAGTCTGCTGAAGTCAGTGGGCTTAGAGGGGCGTAACTGGGCTTAGAATTGCACTATTAGCTGCTAAGCATAAATTTACTGAGCGAACATGCATAGATCAGGTTTGTTAAAATGTAAAAGTTTGAAATACAGCATTTAGTTCAGGAATAATTTATGAACAAAATTGTCCCTATGAGTTCTATTGCTTCATCGTCATTTGTATCAGAGATATATTCTGTTTTACAAACCACAATGTTTCAAATCCAGACTGAATTCTTTAGACTACAGCTGAACACACAGTTAAGCACACTTAAGCCCACTGATTTCAGTGGGCTTAAGCGTGCTTAATTCTATGTTGGACTGTGGTCTTAAAGTATAAGGTGTTTTTGTCTGTATGCTTTACACAAAGGAGACAGGTCTCTGATTTGAAATTCAGTGCTAAATCAATTTTGTAACCTTTAAAGTCTCTAACACAGCTTTTGAAATCTAAAGTAAATGACAGATCCTTTAAGGTATACAATGTTCGATGTATTGTCGAAGGCTTTCACGGCCGGAGAACGATGGTTGTTGTGGGTTTTCCGGGCTGTATTGCCGTGGTCTTGGCATTGTAGTTCCTGACGTTGAGCTGAGTTCCTGGGGTTGAGCTGAGTCATCTTACAGGATGACTCAGCTCAACCCCACCCCTCCTGAGTAGATACAAATGACCTACATCTTTTCCACACTGTGACACTGAGAGATCTCTGTCTTTTGGTGCTACACCTCTGAAGATGCCAGCCACAGCTGCTGGCGAAACGTCAGGAACTACAATGCCAAGACCACGGCAATACAGCCCGGAAAACCCACAACAACCATCGTATACAATGTTCTTGTAATTCTTCCAAACCCAGTTAAAATAGTCCTGGCCTTAACCTTAACCACCATACTACCAACCGTAACTTGACTAAGTAAATGTATCTGATTTTGTTTTCACCAAATCAACATCTTTGATACCATATTTTTAAAATTTTCTAATATTTTCTTCTTTCAACAGAGGAATTCAAGGGCTCAACAATAGTTGAATTGATGAAGAAAGAAGGCACCACTTTGGGACTTACAGTGTCTGGTGGAATTGACAAGGATGGGAAACCAAGAGTATCCAATCTTCGTCAAGGAGGAATTGCTGCTAGGTAAACAGTCCTCAAGCTACAGAGACCAAATAATGTGATTGCTTCAAAAATAGGAACTGTGTCAAAAGGTCACTAATAAATAAAGAAGCACCACCACCAACAAGTTAGCAAATATGAGCAGAATGCTGAACAAAACCTTTCAGTGGTGGGTTCTCTTCAAGTTCCTTTAAGAGCAGGTCCCTAGCATCGTTTTTGTAGTATAAATATTCATGTCCTCCCAGAGGCATTCACATCCCCTACATAAAGGCTCTTGAGTAATAAACCAAATTTTATTTCTGGAATGAAATGAACTGAAATTTTTTTTTAGACAATGTACAAAAACATGTAACATAACAATGAAGAAATCCTTACAACCATAGCTCAATAACTTCATATAAGTGGCAGCTGCTTCTACATGTGATCCAAACAATATAATAATCTTTTCCTGTATTTTAAAGCTATTTGATTGACTAGTTCCTTGGGACAGAAATCTCTAATTTTTGTCTGTGGAACTTTGTAAAGTGTCACATATTCAGATGGCACTGTGTAAGTAATAAATAATAATACATTTTGAATAGAATATAGAATGTTGCACTGCCATTTAGAACATTCACGATGAAATTGTTTTAATTTGCAAATATTCCAAACCTTATTTTGTATGTTACAAATAAAGTAAAATTGCTTTCTAATAATAAAAAAACAAAATACAATACAGCTTTGCTGAAGAAGATATGTATGTTGCAGAAGTGACCAACTGGATGTGGGAGACTACATCAAATCTGTGAATGGCATCAACTTGACTAAATTTCGTCACGATGAGATCATTAGTTTACTCAAGAACGTTGGTGAGAGAGTTGTATTAGAAGTGGAGTATGAGCTGCCACCAGTCTGTAAGTATTGAGATGTACAGTGAAATAATCCTAAATGTGATATACATTTGCATTAGTGAGGCTAGTGGGGCCATTAAACTATTATTAGTTGCTTAAAACTGAAAATGGTAATGTCAAGTAGTATTTCATTTCATAGTGATTTGTGTCTCTGGATTCATGGCTGAACCATGTTAACAAATCCTTTCAGGATTCCCCCCTCCTGTTCTTTCCTTTGTCAGATCCATAGGCTCATTTTAAGGTTTCTGAATAAACCTTACTACTGTTATTTCTTTGGCTTCATTCATGTTTATCATTCACTAGTGAAACGTCCATCGTTATAACTGGTGTGTGATAACTACGAAGAAAGGGCCTGTATATTGCGAGAGCTTGGGATTATGGGAGATCAGCTAGTGGAGACAGTTACAAGTATACAAGTTTTACATTCACCTCAACATTGTTATAAGATGAAACATTTTATTTTTCCCAGAATGAATGAATGCCAGGTATTTGTTGATATGGATAACAGTAAATCTGTTGACTTAGATGTGCAAGGGAGGGCAAGACAACTAAATGAGGAGCAAGTTTTGTCCCTCCTATTGTTTCCTGGACTGTAATATGTTTTTACATAAGGGTTCTCAGGTGCCCATCAGTGGCCGGCAAACTCCTGCCAGTTTGCCCCCTGCCTGCCAATCCCCAATGATTGGCAGGAGGTGGCAAGCTGCCTGATGATCACTCAGCACTGGCAGCATCCCGAGCAGACATGCAGTGCAGTGCTCCCAGCTGGATGCGCTGGATGCAGGAATGCTCCCATGCTTTGTGCAGGGCCAGTTTTGGCTCCAAACAGGCCGATTCTTAAAAACTGGCCCCACATGAAGTGTGGGAGAAATGCCACAGTCATCATTTTGACTGCGGGAGTGCTCCTGCACTTTGCATAGGGATGATTCTTCTGGAGCAGACATCATTGTGTGCCAGACAGGAGCATGCTTGCAAAGATTAAAGAAACCTGGTAAGTGCCCCCTTACCCCACCAGTTACCAGGGAGACTAGGCAGCCCTGTGTCCCATAAAACTCTGTCCTTTCATCTGCATAGCTGAGTTTGATTTCTTGGTCACTCTTGTGATGACATCCCTAATCTTGCTGAGCTTGTGGGCACTTTTGGAATCTTGAGAACGTTGAGTGGGTGCCACCACATGATGGCTGCCATGGGGGAGAGAGCACAGCCAAAATGGCTGCCATGAGGACTGAAGTTTCTCAAAATATTGAGAAATCCCAAGTCAAGTATCCTCATACAATGGAGGCATCTATTCATGACAGGTACACCCTGCAGATATGCTGAAGTGCCTCATGCTCCAGCAAGGTGGAGGAAGGAAAGTCATGAATGGCTCTTTGCTTTGAAGAAGAAATACTTTAGGGCATGAGGAAGGGGACACCAGAAAACACATTTGAGGATGACATAGGCTCCATGTGTGGCATCACTGCTCTAACGTATGATGGCACTTCAGGACAGGTGTGTGTGTCGTATGTGTGTGTGAGAGAAGGGGGGAGTGTGAATAAATCAGCTCAACAAAAGGGGCCACCTGAAATTGCTGTCCCTGGCAGCCTCCTTATGCTGCAGTCACTTTTCACTTCTCTGACTCTCTATAGATATACATGCATCCATGTGATTATTATTAAATTGATCTTTGTGTTCTTCTCTGAGCATCCTACATGAACTGAAAGGTGCTGGCAAGCACACTACTGAACTCAATAGTATTTTAATTGCTGGTAATGATGTGTGCAATTGTTGTGGGCTAAGAATTTAGTGGAACATACTTTATTTTAGTGCTAATGATTGAATTAAATTTTGTATGTTTATTAACACTACTAAATTGCTGTACTCCATTTATGATGTTTGCTGGCTGCTGCAAATAATTAAGCTTTGTGATCCAAATTAGGTGATTTTGATTAACTAAATCAACTGAGCATTCAGCATTCAGCAAACTTACTAGATAAACTTATTTATCTAGAATTGAAAACTCTGTTTACTATATTATATGTGCATTCAATATATATGTGATTTTTGTCCACTGAATTGAAAAATGAGTCCGTCACAGTACATTACAGTTACAACCGTTACTGTTCATTTAAGTTTTCAGAATTCCTGACCTCGTGCAAGTGTTGTGTTGGTAATGGCGAGCCTGAATGACAGGTGTCTAGCTATTACTGTCAATTTGAACAAACAATTCCTTATAACACAACTACCCCTATATTAGTCATGTCATACCTTCTCTCATCATGCACACACATGCAGAAAGAGAGAGAGAGAGAATGAAATGCTGTCTAAGGACTAACAAGGAAAGCAGTTTACTGAGATCTGGAGAATATAGGTCCCAGTTTTCATCAGCCATGCTGACAGAGGTCTCAGATGTAAAACTGAAATGTTAGTGGTCTGGGTCAAAGAGGTATTTGGATGATAAATGGAAAAGTAAACATGATGAAAATATAAAAATAATTTTAAAATGCGATCTGCTTTGCTGCTCAGAACTCAGAATTATTTCTTGTATTGTATTAGCACTGTCTTCATAGTATGACCCCGAGTGCTATGATTTTGTTGCTTTGATTCATTCCCCGGTCCTACTAAGAGCCCAGGCTTGACAGCATCTCCTCCTTTTCCACCCCCAGAATTTTATCTCCTTGATTCTCATGGTGGGAAAGTGTGGCTGTTCTATTAATAACGTTCTTTCTATTACTTCAGTGTTAGTTACAAGAAAGAATGACAGCAGAGGAAGTTTGTAACATCCTTCAGTTTTATGTGTCTCATGTGGGAATTGCTTTCACTCTTGATTTTACTTCAACGTATCTGTGGGGGGAGGGGGTATGCTAATTTTGCGCACATTCCACTGATTTTCTCTCAGACCTGAAATTTTAAAGACTAGAAATGCATCTCTCTGTGGAGCTGATTATTACACGGAAACAGATTCTTTTTGTTGTTTCATTTAATGTGCAAAGTTCAAGGCTGTTTTGCTAATTGAAAATAATTCCTAGTATGCAAAAATATCTTGGTTCATAAAATTGCATTTTAGTTTACATTTTAATCTTCAGGGTTATAGCAGCAGTTACAATACTCCATTGTTTACATAGTCTGGAAGGAAGATGCCACATGCTTCAGTTTCAGATTGAAACATAACCATAACTTTATTGACTCAGAATATAAGCAATGTGCCTGCCCAGCCTATTATCTCTACACTACAGGGTTCTACTATCTGCACTCTTATTGGAGGGGATAAACTCTATCCCTCCTTTCTCATATTCTCTGTTTTATTTCACCCTCACTTTGAACCTCAGAGCAGTTCATGTACTTTGCCTTTTATTGCCTAAGTACCCTTACAAGTATATGTAGACCTATATATGCCCAGGGAATAGGGTTGCCAACTCCCAGCTGGGGCCTGAAGTTCTCCTGGAATTATAGCTGATCTCCAGACTACAGAGATCAGCTGCCCTGGAGAAAATGGCAGCTTCAGAGGATGGACTCTATGGTATCACATCCCTGCTGAGCTCTCTCTTTGCCCCGAACACCACCCTTCACAGGTTCTGTCTGCAAATCTTTAGGAATTTCCCAGCTTGGTGATGGCAGCTATACCTGGGAATGTGCAAGGCTGATAGGCCCTGTGGTATTTTCACATTTCTTTAGACAGCAAGATCTAGGGAAGCTGCATCATTGTTGGAATAATGACTTTAAACACCCAACCAGCCCCTCCCAGTGAGGGGGGGAGACATCCCCAGACCTGTACTTATTAAATCTTAGCCATCATGCCTGCAGACCTTGGGGACGTTTTTGAGATGTGGTGTGCAATGTGAGCCACCTGGGATGCTTTTAGTGCAGTATTTTAATCATATGATTGCTACCAATGTTTTATTATATATATTTTTATTATATTTATTTATATGTTGTGAACCTGCTCTGAGCTTGCTTGCTGGGAGAGTGGACTATAAATTAAAATTAAATACAATAAATAAATAGTCTTCTTGAGATTTCTTTTTTAACTCTTATTGGGCCTGTTAATTTATTAATTGGGATAGATGGAATACAAATCTGCTGCCTGCACCAAACAGTTCTCCTTCCATCATTCCATTTAGGTCCAAAAGAAAAAAACCCTACTTGGCCCATCTTACAATGTATTTTAAGGCGCTTGAGCAGTAAGTCAGAATGACCAGCACAAAGATGAGTAAGCAGAACATGGAAGCCCAGGGAATGCAGGGCAGTGGCTCTACCCACGTGTTCTTTCTTCTGTAGCTGGAAAAGGGCAAAGTCTTCTTTCCTCCCAGTGAAGGGACAGGAGAGTTAGAGTGTCTTCATTATATATGTACCAGACAATAAGTTATATTAACACTAGAGATGGGCACGAACCAGGAAAGTTTCAAACCGTGCAATTCGTGGTTTCTCACGTTTCACGAACCACGAACTTTCACAAACTTACCCCGGTTTGTGAACCGGTTCATTTTGTTCATGAAAACGTCACTTCCAGGTCAGCAGAAGGTCTGCGGAGACCCCCTCCCCACTCCATTGCCCAGGAAGCTGATCGATCAGCGCCAGGCTGTCTGCAGTGATGAACCAAAATACAAACCAAACGAACCGGACTAAAATTCATCACAGTTTGTGAGAAATGAGCTTCGGTTCTTATTTCAGTTCATGCCTGCCTCTAATTAACACTTTTGTGTCTCATTTGTTATCAACTTGACCCACCCTCCTTTAGTTTTTGCAATAAGATTATGACATTATTTAAACACAGAGATACAGGTTGTGGGGGGGCTCTGTTGATATCAAGGTTGGGAGGGAGTACTGGAAAAAACACTACCTGAGTTCGATTGTTTGGTATCTTAATTCTACAATAATTTTATTATTAATAATAATAGGTAATTAGTGTAACTATAAAACTTTTTTTCATTTTTCAGCTGTACAAGGATCAGGTCTTATTTTTAGAACTGTGGAGGTTACTTTACATAAAGAAGGGAACACTTTTGGATTTGTAATAAGAGGTAAGTTCTGCAAAACACTGTTTTCCTCCAAGTATTTGAGCTGGCATGTCTCCTTCTAACTTATCTTCCACTCACTCTAACCCAATACTAATTAATACATGTCTAGCAAATAACAACCCAGTACAAGTCACCCTTTCATAACATAATTCACCTTATGGGGTGGTTGTGAGAATTAGGGCCAAACCAGACCATACTCAGAGCAGCAAGGATTTTTTTAAAAAACTTAATTATCAGATGATGTGCTTGTAAATTCAGCCCAGTGGGGCAACAGGTAACTTCTGGCGTCATTTCAGGTCAGGAAAATAAAGCAGGTGAGAAAGGCTTAAAATTCCACATACTGTATGCTATAGTCCTAGTTCAAATTAGGCTATTGAGCACTCGAAAATTAAGTTTTAAATATCATTGGGCTTTCCAAACAAGGGACTCCCTATGCACATCTTGTTTGGCCGTTTGATTAGACACATGAGTTCTAGGATCAACAACATATACTTTGAGTATAACTACTGTTTTTGGTGGGACTTAAACTGTTTCCACACATCATTGGATAATGCACTCTCAGTGCACTATAGTAGTCATTTCCTGTGTGAAATAGGAAAATCCAGTTGCAAACGATTGCTGTAGTGTATTGAGAGTGCATTATCCAACATGTGTAAAAGCAGCATTACAATCCACTTTGTTTGGATTGTGCCCAAAAGAGTAGTAGGTATCTGGATCGTGAACTAATTTAATAATGCACCACCAAAACAACAGCCTGAGGTTATTTCAGTAGACTTGGTATTTTGGTGTTTTACTGGGGAAGAGAAGGAGACATATAGCAAGTGCATGCTGTGGCCTTTTAAAGATATTTAGTTTGGAAATGGGTTTTTGTACAAGAAGTGTTAAGAGGTACCTATTTCATTCTCTTTCCTAGGTGGAGCACATGATGACAGAAATAAATCTCGTCCTGTTGTAATAACATGTGTTAGACCTGGAGGGCCTGCTGACAGGTACAATCCATCTTCACACAGAAAGAGACACAAGAGAAGAAGAGATACAAAAAGCAAAGGGATAAATTATAGAGGGGAGGTGCGAGTTAGAAGACACACATCTGCAACGCACAATAGACATGTTCAAATCTAATCCTTTGTCTTTTATAAAATATGCATTTAATTGTAACAGTAATAATAGGCATGGCCCAAGACTACACAGTATGAATTTTAATTGAGACACCAAAGTTGTTAGAAGGGTCGTGTAGTGATTTTTTTTTAACCCCAAAATGCTTCAAGAGGAATACAGGGTAATGTCAGTTCCTTATCTTGTAAACTTCATGTGGTTTAATTTCAAAATGCTTTTCTCTCACATTTCATGATGATTTTTTTTCTTTTCATTTGTAGAAGAAATGTCCTCTATTCATTTTCTTCTCTGTGTGTCTCTTTTTTGATCAATGATAAATATTTGGATAAATTTTCACTTCCAGATAGGTTTTATTGAAAAAAACATAGATTTTCCATGTGTATATCACAACACACAGGGCTCTGTGGATCAGGACAAATATTTTAAAAATACAAGTAGATCCAAATAAATCTGTTAATGGTACTTTCTTTCTCTGAATAATGAGAAATGAAACAAATGTCTTCTGCGTTTGTGCAGAATACAGAGGCTGTTTGTGTGTGTGTTTGAGAGAGAGAGAGAGTGCTAAGGGAGGTAAGTCTATGAATCTGGATGATTGCCTGGCCTCTGCCCTCTCACTGGCCACTTCAATGTGGGCCTTGAAAAAGAGATGTACACTTACACACGGTGACCATTTGCTAGAGTCTTTGCTGATAAAGTTGCTTAGATGTCAGGTTCAGTTGAGATTTATTGCCAGAAGCATCAAAACTGTGTACTTGTCTTGGTTTTTAAATCATTTTAGTTTTCTCTTCCTGACTGGTGTGGATGGGGTACCATATAAGCTGGATCATAAAGTCTTGCCTCACTTTGAGTTTCACTCCTCAAGAATATTAACAGTTTTGAAAGAGAAAGCAGTAAAGCCATTGCTAAAGACGTAGCATTAGCAAGGATCCAATACAGAGTTGAAGGATTGCTAAAACAGAATATAATCAATTCTAGGACTGACATTAGATAAACATAAAATACAGGTAGTATAAGAGTACATATTCAAGCAACAGATAATATGCAAGGCAACATAGTGGTGAAGTCTATGGTCCCTAACTCATTAGTGTAGCATTTGAGACCCCTCCCTATAATCCCTCCGATCTGAGTAAAAGCGTTTTTGAATGATTCGGTTTTGCATCATTTGTGGAAAGCCAGGAGCGTGGGGGCTCTCCTGACCTCCTCAGGCAGACCATTCCATAGGATGGGGGCCATCACAGAGAAAGCCCATGTGTGGGCTGCTGTTGATTTCGTCCACGTGCAGGCCAGCACCTGCAAGAGACCCTGTTCAGATGAGCGAAGCTGCTGTGGTGGGACATAAGGAATGAAGCAATCTTGTAGGTATGCTGGGCCAAGGCCGCGAAGAGCTTTGTATGTAATAACCATTACCTTGAACTGAGCATGGTAACTGATAGGTAGCCAATGGAGTGACTGTAGGATGGGAGTGATGTTCATGCTCCTGCTCGCTCCTGCTAACATTTGAGTTGCATCATTTTGCACCAATTGGAACCTCCTAGTTAACTTAGATGGGAGACCAATGTATAGTGTATTACAATAGTCAAGATTTGATGTTACCATAGCATGGATCCAGGTGGTCAGGTCAGCCATGTCAAAGCAAGAAGCCATCTTCCAGGCTAGAGTGAGATTGTAGTAAGCATTTTTTCCAGCTGCCTTAACTTGTTTTTCTAGTAGTAGTGCTGGATCCAGTATAACCCCTAGGCTCTTAACCGAGTCTGCGAGGGTTAAGCAAACTCCATCAAAAGTGGGGAGTACAATGTCTTTCAAGATCTCTGCCTTCCCAACAAGCATCACTTCAGTCTTGTCTGGGTTCAATTTCAATTTGTTATTTTTCAGCCATTTCACCACATCTGTCAGGCAGCGATCTAAGATTTCTACTGCATCCTGTGGGGACCTGGATAGTGAGATATAGAGTTGGGTGTCATCTGCATATTGATGACATCCCACTCCATAGATTTGAATAAGTTCTCCTAAAGGTTTTACATAGAGGAGATAAGATTGCGCCCTGCAGAACCCCACAAGTTAGTTCCCGTTCTGAAGATAGCTGATCTCCGATGGCAACCCTTTAAGTCCGTTCCATGAGAAACTATTTAAACCAGTCCAAGGCACATCCTTTGATGCCCACTTCTGTTTCTAAATGCCTCAACAGGATGGCATGGTCTACTGTGTCAAAGACTGCAGACAGATCCAGGAGGAACAAGAAGGAGGCATGGCCTTTGTCTGTATCCAGACGGAGATCATCCACTAACATTACTAGTGCTGTCTCTGTCCCATGCCCTGGACTGAATCCAAACTGGGAAGGATCTAGAGCGCCAGAGTTTTCCAAGAAGATCTGAAGTTGGTCAGCTACTGCTCTCTCAATCACTTTGCCCAGAAATGGCAGATTAGAGACTGGACAATAATTGACCACATCAGTTTTGTCTAGGGATGGTTTTTTAATTAGCAGACAGATAACTGCCTGTTTGAGCGGCCGGGGGAAGGTGCCCCAAGTTAGTTATTGATTTACAATAGATCTCAGTGGATCACTTATGTGATCTTTACTTGATTTTAACAACCAAGAAGGGCAAGGATCAAACACACAAGTAGTGGCTTCCTTAGATGCCAGGATCCTGTTAAGGTCTGCCATAATTGGTTCAAAGCAGTCTAAATGTATGCCAGATAGTGTATTAAGCATTTCTCCTATCTCATTTGCATAGCATCTAGCATCCAGATCAGAGCGTATTTGTGCTATTTTATCAATGAAAAACTTAGCAAAGACCTCACAGCTAATTGTCTGTTCTTGGGACTGTAAAGGTTCAGATTTAGGGGTTAGAAGGTATTTGGATATCCTGAACAGTTGGGAGGGTCGTGAACTAGCCGACGCAATGGTTGCTGAGAAATAACGTTCCTTTGCTGCTTTCACTTCTGCTTCATAGGTCCTCCAGTGTGTTCTGTAGCAAGCTCTATCAGCTTCCCTGTGGGTTTTTTGTCAGCATCTTTCTAGACGTTTTTTGTCAGTGTCTTTCTAGACTCTTCAGGTCAGCCAGCTCCGTAGTAAACCATGGTGCTGGTTTCCATCTGAAGGGCTGGAGGGGTTGGCAAGGAGCAACAGTGTTCAAGGAACTTTGTGTTCCATGCTCCTACTCGCGAAGAATAATAGCAACCCCTCCACCCCAGCTACCATAGCAAGATTGGTGTAGGACTGCATAGCCAGGGGGAGTTAGCTGGGATAGACACACTTTGTCATTTTCCTGCAGCCATGTCTTTGTTAGACAAATCACATCAATTTTCTCTTCCTGCGACATCCCAGCAATGCATGCAATCTTGTTCCTAACAGATCTGGTATTGCATAGGATTAGTGTAGCAGGGTGTATGTGAGTGTGGAAGTGGCCCCATTGTAAACAGGTGGAATCCTAGAGAGGTTGGATAAGCAGTGAGCATTACTGTTCGATGCTGGGTGCCTTTGGTAAGTCCCACTCCCATATTTACCAGCTCCCAATTGCACTTGAATAGTACATTTGTCAGACATTTTCACCATGTAAGTAAGTAGTAAGTAAGAAGCTCAGGATTGGACCCTACAGCCAACGAATTGAAGTATCAAAGATACTAGTGGTCTCAGTGTAGGCAACAGACTAGGCTACAATCATTGTATAGTTGAGCAGCAGGGTCAAAAAGGTATTGCACCCATCCTAGATGCAGTTCATAATGTAGTGATTAGATGTGGGCACGAACCAAAAAAATTTAACGAACCAGCGGTTCGAGGTTCAGTGCCGACGACGAACGCGAGATTGCGAACCGCAATGAACATTTTCCATTGCCGAACCGGTTTGTGGTTCTTGTGGGGCATTGGCACTTTAGCAGCCCATATTCCCGGGGAGTCTTTTGCACACTCTCCTGCAGCCATCACCCAAGTTTGGACAAGATTGCAAAAGGGATCTTGGAGTTATACCCTCTCCAATCCATAATGTAGTGATGTTCCTCCTATCATCTTGTGTGCTCTAACTCGTGTAGCTGATGGCTGGTCCCGGGCTGCATTCCCCGAGCTAAGAGCTATGGGCCAAGAGCCCTTTGGCTCATGCCTCCCTGCATGGTGCCCCAGTGAAATAGCCAGGCCAGCAAGCAGCAGTACCTGAGGGGGGGCCCTTGGGCCTGGGATCCAAATGGTCAGTCCTGGTCCTGATAATATGCTTTGGGGAAAAGATAGTGAGAACATGATGGCAATGCAACTTTGGGCACATGTGAATGCTACTTCGTCACTTAAACCATTTCAGTCTGCACCTGGTTATAGGACTGAGTCAGGTTTAGTCTCGCTATGTATGATTTATGTTCATGTTGATCAACAGCCTTTGATGCAGTTTTATCATGCAGTTCTTCTAGATTGTTCAAAATCTAATGTAGACAACTCTCTATTGGATTAGGTCCTTTCTGTCTGAGAAGACTCAGAGATCGCTACATGGTGATGTTGAATCATCCCCCTGGGATTTACATACAGAATTCCATAAAATTCGGTCCTTTCCACTGTTTTTTTAATATTTATATTAGGCCAGTCAGTGAAATCATCTGCAGTTTTTGTCTGGATATCAGTATACTGAAGACACCCTGCTATATATTTCTTTAAGCTTCTAGTGGAAGCTTTCTCTGTGTCGAATCACTCTGCTGATGCTACGGTGTGAGGAAGAACAAGCTACAATTGCGTCCAATAAGAGGAAGTGATGCTGGTAGGGAAAACTGATGGCCTGCAAGGAATTGACATATCTGTCTTGGGTGGGGCAAGTTTATCCCTGTCAAGTCAGATAAAGTGGGGTGTTCTCCTGGACCTAGCTGTGGTACAAGCTGGTGCTATTGCTGGAAGCACATCATAAGTTGCCCTCTCTCCTAGACTCAGCTGATTCATGCTTCTGTAATATTTGAGTTGGTGTTTTTGCAGAGCTGTCTGTGTGAGGCTACATGCAGACAGGCCAGAGGTGGTTATACCTTTAAAGCCCTTCACATCCTAGGACCTATGTATCTAAAGAACCACCTCTCCTGATATAAACCCATGTGCAATTTAGGTCAGCAGGTTCTTTTGATTATTCTCTCAGTCTGTCTGGTCCTTTCTGTTATAACTAGAAGTCATGCTTTTTCAATTGTGGCACCTACCCCATGAAATAATCTTCTAGAGGAGGTTCAGAAAGCAACCCTCTGACCATGTAAGACTTTTCTCTTCCAAAAAACATTTAGTGCTTAACAGGACTCTCTTGTGGCTTTGTGGACTGGTTGAACTGTTCAGAAGATTTGATTGTTTTTGTTGTTATTTAGTGGAATGTATGTATAGTTTCTTGTAAGCTACTCTGACTGCAAAAGGGAGTAGGACAATTTATGTTCAAATAAATGGGCTAAGTTTTTCCATTGGTGAATGCAGTCAAACAAAACTGCTCAAAAGTTTTCCTGCTTTTGGCACTGTAGCCAGTGCAGCAGGAGACTAGCAGTGCAACCCTATGCCAGATTTCAGTCTAAGTAAACTGATTACAATGGGAGGCTGGAATGATTCTGCATAGGACTGCAGTGTAAGTCACTCAAACGGAGCAGTAGAGAATTTGGTGCCATCAGGGTTCAGTTGTAGAACAGCAGGGAATAGAAGTTCTGGGTGTTCCTCTCCATTCATTTGTTCAATGGCCATCTCTTCCTCATTAGCATGCTATCTTCCACACTCCATCTTTTGCCAATGGATGCCAAAATCATAGCCTTTTTAAAAATAACTGAGAGCATATCCTAATACATATGAGGGCTAGAAATCATGATTTTTTTTAAGCTTACAAAAAGCAAAAGAACTTGTGAAGGAAATCAAGGGATGATCATTCACCATTTGCAAACACCCCTCCCCCCCAATGTACTTGACGTGCTATGATTTCTTCATGCTATGATGTGATTTTTTCCCTTTCATTACAACTGCATTGTCTTAAGGAGGCATGAGGGTGTTTCAGGAGCCAGGTCTACATTTCTCACTGCAGTCAGTTCAACATCTTAGGGCTCAAGCAAAGTGTTTGTTACTGCATTAGATAGGTAAGGTATGACTAAAGCTTCCTATGACAGTATTGTTCTGTTGCTGTATTGCTTGGGCTTTAGCCTTCTGCCCTGCATAGATATCCTGTGAAGTTATGTATATCCAGAAGGTGATTCAGAACTGGTCCAGAAAAAAAGAATTGAATGAGACTGATTCATGGACAGAAAATTGTTAATGTCAGAATCTTTCAAATGCAGCACTGATCTTTTTTTTTTAGGAATATATGAAACTGCCTTATACTGAATAGACCATTGTCTGTGTACTCTTCTGTTCTCATCACTGCTATGAATGCAGATGTGTTTGCAGCAGCAACTGAGTTCTAAATTGGGATATTCTCCATGCTTTCCTCTTTTATCCACCTTTTGCCTCCCTCTGCCACTGCCAGGCTTTTTTCTAATTTTTTTACTCTGGGGGGGTCATTGGCAGTTGCTATTGTCTTAAGACACTATAGCAATATATCTGCTACTGATTTTTTAAAAAGCTGCTGAGGTGAAGGGGAATGGCAGGCATGGAAGGCAACTGGGAGGAAAGGGTGCCAGATGTGAGAGGGGAGGGGCCCCTTCTAGAATCCAATTCCTGGAGATTTGGGGGTGCAGCCTGGGGAAGGTGGAGTTTGGGGAGGGGAGCTGTCTCAGCAGGCATGTGATACCACAGAATCCACCCTCCAAATCTGCCATTTCCTCCAGGGGAACCAATCTTGTACTCTTGTAGATCAGCTGTAATTCCAGGAGATCTCCACACGCCACCTGGAAGCTGGTAAACCTAACCCTAATCCCATTCATACAAATCCAGAAAGATTTTACCAAATCGGAACTAAGGGAAAATGTGAGGAAAGAAGGGAAATCCAGGAAAGTGGAAGACTGTATGAAAATGTTGCCGCCACCCGCCCCCCCCCTAAACCCACTGCAGTGGGGGGGGGGTGCAGAAAAAAACCTTTATGTGGCAGCCACCTTAGTGGCTCTACAAAGTGTCAGGCAGAAGCCTCTCTCAGCCTTGCCATCCTGGATCTTCTAAAACTAGAGATGACAGGGCTTGGATCCACCAGGGTTTAGTGCCTGCAAGATACATGCTCCATCACTGAACTATTTAGGCTGCATGGACTGGTATGTAATGGTCAGAGTTCAGCAAGTAAGCATATAGAATTCAAGGATTTGATATTTTGAGTATTTTTACTCTATACCTTGCCCCAAAATACTACTTACTTCCCTTGGACTTTCAGGATAATTGCAGAGTTCATACTGAAATATGCCCTTACCTTTGAGAAAACTATCTACATAAGGGGAAAATATTATGGTGTAATTCAAATAATACATAACTACAATCCACATTAGTCACTTGCTCCACTGCTATTTTCTCATCCCTGGTTTTCTGATCAAAGCAATCTCCCCCTTCTCTTTTTAGTGACCCCTGAACTATCTTACTGTCATGCTAAATGTTAAGAGAAAAGGAGACAGGTTGGATGGCAGGAAAGGTCATAAGTGAATCACTTTGCATGTGGCTCTAAATCACATTATATAAAATTAGTAATGGCTGTGCTTCTAATCTTCTTTCAGAGAGGGCACAATCAAGCCTGGTGACAGGTTGCTTAGCGTTGATGGGATTCGGCTTGTTGGAACATCACACAGTGAAGCCATGAGTATTCTCAAACAATGCGGGCAGGAAGCAACTCTGCTGATAGAATACGATGTCTCCGTAATGGGTATGTTGAATTGCTGAGCTTTCATTCCGGGACCCATCTGTGACATTTTACTGTCCGTCTTTTAGAGGCTACTTGAACAATGATTATGACCTGTTATGCCTCCAGTAGCACAGATATTCCCATCAGCAGCATCTCATTAATCTTTCTAGGTTCGTGGAGAGGTGAACAGTATTTTATTGTAATTTAGAGTCTTACTGTTTCATGGTTTACAGACTGAAAGCTTGCCATAGCTCCTATCAGGGCAGAAACTTTCTCTGTGATTCAGGGGAGGCTCACTTATACAAAGTAGATAATGGTGTATAGGTATTTCTCTGAAATCAGTAAAAAAAATGCTTACATAGTACAACATGAACCTTTATGTCTGTTTACTGAATAGATAGTGACAGCAACAGCAGAAACTGTGTAACAGGCATAAATCCTGAAATTGCTGTGTGAGGCAGCAAAAAAGGAGAGATTCTAGTTATATAGGAATTTATATGGAAAAAGCTGTTGTTCTGGAGCAGCGAAGACAATATTGGCTGAACACAAAACAAGCCAAAATATGTTTTCTCAGTTTCTTTCCCCCTTCCTGCTACAAGAGCCTTAGCCTTTAGAAAAGCTGTTCCTGAAGTTTGGGGACTTGACAGAAATCCAAGGGCTATAATGCAGGAGATAGCCACTCCAGAGGGTGAACCAAAAGGGAATAGCCTTCTGCTTCTAGAAGACTTTTGAATCCAAGCCATTGTCTCAAGTTTTTTGTTCTCTCCCAGTAATCTGTTTCAATAAAAAAACTTATACTTTGCCTGCACACTTAAGAGTATTTAGGGCAGGTTAAATGTCTTTCTGAGTTCATAAGAAATAAATAACGCAGCAACTATATCTGTCTTCAAAAGGAATACAATGAAAATCTCATCCTTAATTTAGTAGCCTATGGAGGTTGAATAAAACAGCATGGCTTTATAGCTTTTTCATTTTTCATGGTAGGCCTTATACAAGGCCATCAACTGGGAGATTAACTGCATTTTCTTATCAATAAGGGATTTAAAAGTCTCTTCAGGAGGAGGAAAAATATGAGGCAAGTCAATTGGCTTTGTGAGATAATACCCATGGGACACTTTTCTTGGCAGTATCCTACACTGTATCTGATTATCCTGTCCTGGAATGTAGCTCTTACTAGATAGCATGATATGGATAGGAAAAGTTGTTCCTATATAGAAAATTACTGCACGAGTCTCCTGAAACTCCTGAAGTTTTCACACTTGAAATATTGAACTGTAGCTAGCCAAATAGGTTTTGGACTAGAAATGCTGAACTGTGGGTAGCAAAGTGAGTTTTATAACTATGAATTGTCAGGGAATGGATGGCTTATATTTCAGAAAATATAAAACTGAAATTTAACCTTAACAGAGAGATAAATTTCATGAAACTGAAATGTGCAAATTTAGAACTGAAAATACTCTGATCTTTCCCAATCTGAGGGAAAGAATAAAAGATTAAATGAATTAAGTTGTGGATTCTTCTGCGTGTATGTTCACATAAGTGAAGGACAATCTTGATTGACATTAGGTTGCAATGCCATGCATGTTTATTACAAAGAAAGTCTTGCAGAACTTAGTGGGATGTATTTCTGAGTAAATATATTTTAGGATTTTATTTCAGAGCTCCTCTGTATCTATTAGAACACAGCAAATAAACCTCCTCAAACAATGAAATATTGACATATTAATTGTATTTATTCATTCATTTGTTAAAAGGATTTTACCTTGCCTCATAGCCTAGATTTTCATGGTGACTTCTTAAAAAGTTATTTAAAATCAAAATTCTATAAATAAAATGCTCGTCTGACCAGCACCAGTCATTTTATTGTATTATGCATTTTTAATAGAATTTTGATTTTAAATATTTTATTTAGAAGCCACCATGAAAATCTAGGCTATGAGGCAAGGTAAAAATCATTTTGACAAATAAATAAATGAATACAATTAATATGTCAATATATCATTATTTGAGGAGGTTTATTTGCTGTGTTCTAATAGATACCACACAGAGGAACTGAAATAGAATCCTAAATAATCTCACCTCTGCTTCTCACTTGACTGTCAGTTGCGACTTGATGGCACATACACATGCATGAAAGACAAACAAAACAATATGTAATGGTTCATAGGTTCCAGCTCACAACTGAGTAGTTGGTGGCAATCATAAGTTGGTGAATGATGCATCAAAAAACCTTTTTCTGCTTTGTGGCTCAAAAACAATTAAAATGGTTGTGTGTAGATTCTTAGGTGAAGGTGCTGGTGTCCACATCTATTGACTACGAACAGCAGGATTTAGATCCAGACTGTGTGAATGAAAACAGGGACCAAATTACCAGAGTAACACTTTTGTTTCCAGTTTGATTTGGGAAATCCATTGATCTGTACCTGCCAGGTAGGACCATCCTTGCTCCCAGCAACAACAAAACATGCACAGTATGGTGGCTGAGGCCAGTTGTATTTGGCAGAGGACACTGCAAATTTGATATTTCAAGTTATCATCTACTGATGATACACCTATGGCTTGCAGCATAGAAGAGGGCAGAAATCTAGCTAAACAAACTGAAGGTCATAGAGAACCAAAAGATCTTACCTTATCTAAAGCTTAAAGGACTAGGCACCAAGTGAGTAGGTGTGGGAAGAGGCAACAGAAAGAACCTTTTCCCACTTCACCTCTGACGGTAATGCCAAGTAAAGAAGTTAACTGGAGGGTTTCACCTTTCTGCACAATAGGGATCCAAAGTGGGTTAGATCATTGCCCTCTCCAATACAACAACACTGTGAAGTAAAGTATATAACCGGCACAAAGTCATCCAAAAAGCTCCCTTGGCAGAGCGGGGATTCACACCTGGGTCTCTCCTATCCCACTCTGACACTTTAAATACTATACAACGCTGGCTCTTAGCCAATAAATTTAACCAAGATATATCAGATGAAGACCCTTCCAGGTGAAGATCCCTCCTCACTATTGATAAAGGCTCCACCAGGCAGCTTTCGTTTCCCGGATGCGTTGGTGGAGAAGGTTAGGATGGTGAAGAATTGTGCACACTTTGTGCCCTATTACTGCCAAAGAATACTGATTAAAAACTTTAAAAGTTCTCTGGTCTGTTTGGTATTGTTCATCATACACTTTGGTCTCTGTTCTATAGATATCTGTCAATTCATTTCACTGGAAAGATAGGCAACTGTCCAGTAATTATGGCTTTATTATTACCCAGATAGTGTGCTTCCTCACCTAAATACAAAGCTACAGTGGATATTCTTCCTTTTAATGGATGTCTTCATAGAGTTAATTTGTTTTATTATTTGTATATTGATTTTAGTTTTTGTTTTTATCGATTTTAACTGTTCACCGCCCAGAGCCCCTGGGGATGGGCGGTATATAAATTGAAAAATAAAATAAAATAAAATAAAAAATAAATAAAACTGATCAAATGTTAGCCAGATTAAAAGATAACTTAAAAATCTTTTAAGACGTTGCTGTTTGGCTTCATATATATTTTTGTATCCTGTATAGTGGACTGACAAACATTCCTATGCTGCTGTCATCAGCAGGGAAAGCATTTAACAAACCAGTACACCATTTTCAAATAAAAATCTTTGATGAATCACATTTGATAATCTTGCTGTTCCGTTTACTGTCTTTAGAGACACCTTTTCTATCAGTGTGGGAGGAGATCAATTTTAATTTTTGCATGGCTTTATAATCCAAAATTTGTTTCTTGAATCACCAACTGTTGGGTCTTTCCATAACTACAATAGCCTGATCACAGATCATTTAGATTTTTTTTTTCATCGTAGGAGTGCGCTTGGACCACCCTGCAGTGCATACCTCCACTAAGCATGATGCCTTTGGCTTCACTGGCAGAAATAAAACTTGCTCTGGCAGAAATAAAACTGTGATGCAAGTTCAGATGGTTGGCATGTTGCGTATACTCCTCCCAGAAATATGCTAGTCAGGCTTCTATTCATCTACAGGAGAAAAAAATTGTGCTTTGTTATTACTGGGAGAAACTCCTACTGTAATGGGAAACCTCCCAGAATTGGCTCCTGGTCCCAGCCACTGCTTCTCAGGCTGCCAAGGGAAATATTGGGGGGGGGGGCTCACCAGGATCAGTGTGACACGTCACTTCTAGGGCAAAAGCAAAAGTGACATTATTACATTACACCAATGTCAGAGCTACTGTCCCCAGCTTAGGATCTCCCAGTAGGTTGTTGGGTCAAGTAAGTGGTGCCAGAGAGAAGTTTGGCCCTTTTTCTCACACCATTTCTCCATTCTAAATTCCTTCTCACACATCCCTGGCTACCAATAGCCCTAAGGAAGGAAAATATAAACACATCATAGAAGTAATATGTATGAGTTCCCCCATGGGATTGTGTTGATTTAAATAAGGAAAACATTGTAAGTGAAAGGTACTTCTTCTCTGGCACAGTTCCCTGCTAACGTAATCTGCTAGGCTTTAACCTTTGAAATAATATCACAGAAGATAGCTTTACAGATTTCCCACCATCTTGTGTAGTTTGGCCCTTATTTATTATAACTGTAACCTATGAGAGAAATGAATAAGCTCTTGCATGGTCCTCAGGCTATGTTGCTTTCAGGTGATAGTCTACTTTGTTATAATTAAACATCTTCATCTATAAATAATGTTATGAAAAGCAAGAGAGAGGATTATTAATTCATAGGTATTCAAATATTGCAGTTGTGCTTTATCATATCAAAACTTCATGATCATCCTCCCAAAAGAGATGTAAAAAGAGTTCAGTGATATACTACACACTTGCAGATGGCTCTAACAGACCTAATTAGCATTTCTCTTTAGCGTTTTTGAAACTTAGGCCTCATTAAAATCCGTTTCAAAAACATTGCTCTTTGTATGAGTCAGCCTATAAAGGTGAAATGAAATTTAATTACTGCCAAATAAATACAAATAAAGTTTAATTATCTGAATTAACAAGAGAAAAGAGCAATCCATACTGTTCAGAAAAAATACTTACGTTATAACAGTATTGATAAGTGCCAACTTCAGTCAGAAACTTTAGCTAACTGCCATTCTGTCTTCTCCAGTCTAAATTCAAATTGCAAGTTGCCGTCCTTTTTCTCATACTCATGCAACCTACAGGCTCATACCTACAGACCTACATACTCATACAACCTATTTCCTTCAGGAATAGCATCTGACCAGTAGCTCCCACTGGGCAAATTTCAGCCAATTTCAGTCCACTGAAAAGTAAGTAGCCATCAGCCAAGGGCAGTCTCCCAGCTGCCTTAACATTACTAAGCAAATGGTGATAATGTCTATAAAACTGTGGGCATAAAGTGAACAAGTGGGCCTGTCCCATCTTGCCTTGGCTGCAGCTGTCCTACCATTCCTTCCTTCCTCTTTCCCGTCATCCTTTGAAGAAAATGTAGGGAAAAATGAAACTGTGCTTATCTTGAATATTCCTATAGGGCAGTGATGGTGAACCTTTTTGACCCTGAGTGCCCAAACTACAACACAAAACCAACGTATTTATTTCAAAGTGCCAACACTGCAATTAAACCTGAATACTGAGGTTTTAGTTAAGAAAAAACAACTCAGGATACACGAATGAAAATAAAGCAAGAGAAATTAAAGCAGCTTGCCCTTCTTTACACGAGCAGCCCGGCTTGCAAGCACTCTCTCTCTCACTCAGGAGCCACGAATGAAAATAAAGCAAGAGAAATCAAAGCAGTTTGCCCTTCTTTACACCAGCAGCCCGGCTTGCAAGCTCTCTCTCTCTCTCTTACTCACTCAGGAGCCATGAATGAAAATAAAGCAAGTGAAATCAAAGCAGCTTCTCCTTTAGAAAGTCAGCCCCAGCAGCCTGTCTGCTGCCTCCGCTTCCTGCTGCTAAAGAGATGGGCAGCAGGGAGGCAGAGTTGAGGGAAAGGAATCACGTGGGCAGGGCCAAAACCCATGTGATCTCTGCTCAGAACACCGTTCCAGGCATTTCCCCTCCAAATGAGCCCTGGACCTAGCGATCCAGCGACTTGGCTCACGTGCCCACAGAGAGGGCTCTGCATGCCAGCTGTGGCACGCATGCCATAGGTTCGCCATCGCTGCTATAGGGGTTGTTCAGGGCCATTGTCAGCATATGGAGAGAAAGGGCAGCTTCCAGGGCCTGTGGCTTCTGGTGGAGTCCACTGCTGTTGACCTCCTACTCACTTATCTCCTCTGATGCCTACTCATACCCTTCCACTGCCTGCTTGTGAGTGTTCCTCTGTTGTCAGCTGCATATGCTGCCTAGTGCTTATTGGGTTTAGTTAAGGCACGTTAACTAAACAAACCACGCAAAAAGCTCTCATCCAAGTTAGAGAACCAATAACTGTTTATTTGTCTAAAGAAATATATGTACGTAAGTTTAGTGGAGAGAAAAAACGAATAACTAATCTAACTAGCTAAGGGTGGCTTTAGATTGAAAGTAGGCCATCTCAGGAGGAGACACCATGCTGCCTCTCCTGGTGCATGCAGGGAAGAAGAGAGAGAGGAGGGGGAGAGAAGAGAAGGAAATTCCCCTGGCAGGAAGGGGGCTGATAGAAGCCTATCTATCTAACTGACTCTGTGGTTATTGCCTTCCTTCTTCTCTGCTGGCAGTCCTAAAGGCCTGAGTAAGAGACATCGCCAGTCCCTTCATCTAACTGTGCTGCTGAAGAAGGGCAAATGGGTGGTGCACAAAGCATCAGCATTCCTGGAGACCATATGGCAATGGCACTCCTAGCTGCACCCATCACCATCAGGGAAAGGGCATGCAGGTAGCTGTGACTGCAAATGGTGGGAGAGCTTGCAAGAACAAAAAGAGGATGTGCAAGCAGGTGGGGGCACATGGGATGGCGAGAAGGGGAGCCTAATAGTGGGCATGAGGGGGCCTGAGCACTTTCCACCTGGGACCCTACAAAACCTGGAACCAGCCCTGGGGCCGCTGATAGGATAGGTTAAGCTCCTCCCCTCAAAATATACTTAGTCATCCCACTTCCTTTTAATGCAGTCATAGAACAGAGATCTTGGTATTTACTTTTCTTTCATGTAAACCTGGAAGAAATGGAGTGTATGTGATTTGTTTAATTTATATTTTGCTGGCAAACTTTTAGCCTGATTAACAGAACTTCTTTCTGCCAGTCTGACAGGCAGATGGTGTGCCAGCTTTCCTTCCTGTCATTATTGTATTCATCTAACTAAAGTGTAAATGGGGCAATGTATATCAGCCTTTTTAAAGACTAGAAATGCCTTTCTCTGTGAAGCTGATGATTACAAGGGAACAGATCCTTTTTGTTATTTCATTTAATGTGCAAAGTTCAAGACTGCAAAAAAAAAAGCTAGGTAAAAGAATATATGGAGTTTGCCTGTAGAAGGTAATTGAAAAGGAATGTCTTCTGCCTTTTTGACTCCTAAAGTTCATAGATAGTACATAAATAAGTGGCTTTATTGGGAAAATTCAGCTGTTACTTATGATAGAATAAAACAAATTACACAGTTTAGTTAGCCTTCTGAATTTCCGTGAAGTCTAAGGTGTGTGTGGGGGAGGCGGGAATAAAATGGAAGAGTACTGCTGCTACCACCACCACCACCACCACTACATATAATAGTGAAGCAGAGGCTCAAGCCAACCACAAGGGCAGCAAAACCAAGCTATCCCTAAGCAATGGAGGGGATTCTGCATACTTAGAGACCTCACCCAGATATTCAGAAAATCATGACTTTCTAAATCAATCAGAAGGAAAAGGAACTCCTGTCCATCCCCCACTCCCAATGGCCTGAAAAGGACCACATGTATTCCAGGAGACATGGAATGTTGAACATAGGGCCAAACTACAAGTGACAAATGACACTTGAACAGCAAGTGTATTCCTCCCTGTTCACTTGCTCTCCACTCGATCCACTTGCCGTTCAAGTGTCATTCGTCTCTTGTAGCTTGACCCATAGTTGATAATCAATTAAAGGGGAATTAAATAATAATAATAACATTTGATTTATATACCGCCCTTCAGGATGACTTAACACCCACTCTTAACCACTACATCAAACTGGCTCTCAGAGGAGGCCCTAACTGGATGGCACAGGCTAGCCAGATTTCATCAGCTCTTGGAAGCCAAGCAGAGTCGGCCTGGATGGGAGATGACCAATGAAGCCCAGGGTTGCTACAAAAAAACAAGCAATGGCAAACCACCTCTGTACCTCTCTTGCCTTGAAATCCCCATAAGGGGTAGTCATAAATTGGTTATGACTTTATGGTATTTTACACACACAAAGCAGAGGGGAACGGAAATTAATCTGCCTCTGGGTACTTATAAACTTCTAGAGGAAGATAGCTGAGTATGTAATATCCATATCCATATGTAATATCCATATCCTTGTGGTTTCTTTGTAGGGGTTCAGATTGTTCAGTCAGTATTAAGTGTGTGTAATAAATACAGTAAAAGGGGCCTGCCTTCAATAAGCATGGCATTTCTGCGTGGTCAGGGGACTCCCTGGGTATGCAGAAAATACCCAAAATACTATTCTGTTGAGGACTGTGCGTGTTACTTACTTTCAGATATTGAAGGAACTTCAAGGGAAAACCACAACAAGACAGGAACAAACTGGCCTGCTGTAAATCTTAAAACCCTTACAGCATCCTGAGACTTTTGAATCGGGAATTTCTAATTGGATCATTTCTCTACCCCCAATTCCTCACTGTCTTTCAGTCAATACATTTAAATTTTGAACTAAAATGGTACAATATTTCCCAAGCAAGCTGGTAAGTAAACATGCCGGAGATTTTAAGGGACATGAGCCTCATTAATTTAATGCTGCAGAAATACCATAATCAGACAATCTAATTAAACGTATCAGGCGTTCTATTGGCACTGCATTTTACTGGTAGATATGTTCATAAAGATGGATTAAGAATTTCATACACAGCTTGAAAGGCTGAGGCTAACAAACATGCAGGTCTGGGTTAGCACAACAGTGCTATCTCCCAGGCTAGAGATCATTTCCAAATTTCAGCTACAGAAAGTGGAAAGGCAAATGCTTCTCATACATAATTTCCAATATAAACACATAGACTTGGATTATGCTACCATGTCTTGCCTTACCAACTAATGGAACAAAGAGTAATTGTCTTTCTTCAACTTTTCTCCTTCATAAACAGAAGAATTAATTTGTTCAAGGGGAGAGGAGCCCATGTACATTGTACCCCAAGAAGACAGTGGCATGATCAGTAGGTGCCCTAGAATGAACACATGCCAGGGAGCCCTGAGGAAGTGGGTTTGAGTTCCCTTCTTCAATCACATTCCGAATTGTCAACTGCCCACACAGGAAAGAAAATATGACCATATCACTCCTCTGCAGCTCAGTTGGTAGATGCAGTCCCAACAGAACCTCAAGAAGATCCCTTGTATTAGGATGGAGGCTCAGAAACACCAGCCTTTTGCTAGACCAGGGAGCTGCGGAGACACAGGAAGCAACAGTGAAACACACCACTATGCATTCACAGAAAACAGGCATGACAATCCCCGAAAGCTAAAGAGAAAGGCACCCATGTGGCATGCAGAAGCCATGGGTTTGGATGTAAGGGTGTAAGAAACATAGGGTGTAAGAAATCACCTAGCATCCCTGGTGTTAATACCAGCCATGCTGACCAGGGTAGGAAGGCTGCAGAGATAGAAAGAGTGCAGGCCAAATGAACAGCATGCCCTGCATGAGGATAACTAACAGAAAGTAATTACATGAGTAATATTTGATTTTTTTTTATAGCTTATGTCATTTTTATTCAGATCTAGTAAGTACATAGAGGTACCCTACTGTATTCCTCAGAAGCTGCTACGTTGGCTATGCTGTTGACTGTGACACTAAATTTCACTTGATCAAGCTTTATGGCACTTCCAAATGGAACGGAGTACAAAGGGTAATAGGATTCGTCTGCTCTGATAATTTTTGTTCAAGGGGCATCTTTCTCCCCTCTTTTTCCTCCATCTTTTTTGTAGTTGTGGTTCTTTCGGTTAAAGAAAAACTAGATATCCTAGCAATGGAATTTAATTTATGAGTGCTTGCAGTCCTTTATATTATTTATTGTGGCATGCACTTAAAGGTATGCTTTCAAGGCCAGCACATAAAAGCTGACATTCTAGCTGTATTTTAACTAGAAGGCACAAATAATGCTGTTTCTCTGCTGTGCCTGTTTGTTCCATTGGTGATGAAAATGCTTGATCTCTTCATGTTCTTCAGCAGTTTTAAATTGCTTGTTAACTTTTAACAACAGAGGACATAGACACTGTTGTATCTTGAACACCGTGACATGCCAGCTTTATATAAAATTAGGGTTTTATTCAGCTCTCACATAGGCTCAGCCTACATTTGTGCTCAGCTTCTCAGTCCAGCCTCAGCAGCCACCAGTTTCCTGCTACAGGAGCCCTGAAGGGCCGAGGCTGAAGAACACGCTAAGCAGAAAGCTGCCACCTAGAGGCTACTTATACACATTACAACAGACACTAGAATATCTTGTTTGAAATGGCTCAAGTTAGGCTAATTTTATTCTATCATGGTCACATCAGAGCAGTGTCTTAGTTACAGGTATAGTTTCCAACACTGTATCTTGGTTTACTTCCTCTTGAGGAAAGGCTTTATAGTCTAGTCCGGATAATATTATAACGACTTCAGTGCTTACATTTAACAGGCTACCCATATACAATCAATATATGTTTTTCAGAAACTATGAAAATAAGGACCATATATGGTAATGTGGCTCTTTCCCATACCACCTGTGCCACAACAGCATTTTATATAGTGTTTTCATATTCCCAAAGCAGACATGCTAGAAACTGATATATTATTCTAGTAGTATTTTTGTATCCACTTTCAAGAAGACTACTATTGTTTCTTCCTGTGTTGTTTTTTTTAGTTTTTTTGATATTCTGATTGGTAGATTCTGCATCTTAAAATTCCTCTGAGGGGTGCCCTCCCCTCCCCAGAGCACATGTGTGGCTGTTTCCTGCTGAAACAGTCCACATTCTGAGAGAAGCAGCGCCCCCTGCCCTTGGTTCCTTTTTGGCCACCAACTTGAGAGGTGCCCCTGCAGTGCTCCTCTGTCCCCACTGTGCTGGGCATTGCCTTTCCCATTCTGCTTTTCACCTCAATGAAGAGAAAGATGGAGGAAAGAGAAAGAATAAGGGTCAGAATGGCTGAGTAGGCTCTGTTTAAGAAATGCACACAGCGCAATACAAAGATGACCAAGATGGACAAGCATTCTCTTTGCCTTGTCTGCTTGGGAGAGGGCCACAGTGTTAGCTCTTGCATGCACTGCTAGAACTTATCTCCCAAGGCCCAGGTCAAAAGAGTCACCAGGCTCAAAGCCACATTATGGGAGAGGGTGCTATTGGCTACAAGCAGCCCATTGGCTAAATTGGTTAAGTCTTCCGCTCTCCAAGAGCTTGCTGAATGGTCGGATCTGATTCCACCAGCTGGCTCGCCCTCAAATGCCCAGAATCCATCAGATCCAACAGTGCCTTCTTGGATCTGACAACATTGCTCAACATCTGTCAATCATTAGTTCACTACTCTGGTGGCTATATGATTCTTATTTATTTAGAAGTGTTCTGTTCAGGTCTCCCAAGATTGATGCCACAGTTACCACAGATGCCTTGTTACAAGGTTGGGGGGGGCACATTGTGAATACCTCACTGTACATGGTTGACAATGACAATGAATGAATAAATTTATTTGCGGTCAGAGACCATAACAATGACAATACATCCTTATCAATCAATAAAATGATTAAATCCAGCGTAAAAATGTAAAGGACATAAAAAAATACATTTAGCATTTAAAATCTTATCTTAAAATGTATATAGTTCTCTGGGAACCGCAGGAATTCTAATATTTAAACATTGACATTAAAATAGTTAAAATCGTAAAAAGAGCAGGAGACTATGTATGGCTATTTTTTTTTATTATGGAATTTAACCAAATAGAGACAGAATTTGGCTATTTGCCTGGAGATATTGGATTTTCATCAGTTAGGAGTTTCTCCAGGCAGGCCTTATTTGCCTCTGCAATTGGTGTGTCTAAGAGTGGGGAAATAAACTTGTCCCTATAGACTTGATGGAAAGGACAACGAAAGAACATATGAATAAGTGATTCCACTTCACCAATGGAGCAATGGCAGCGTCTATCCTCATATGGGATCTTTCTATAATTCCCTTCAATGGTCATTGAAGGAATAACTTCACATCGGGCCAGGGTGAAAGCTCTTCTATAAGATGGGACATCCAAATGAGTGAGATATCTGGCCATACTCATAACATATCTAGATTCCCTAGGAGCTGTCCATGGTTGGAGGGTGAGAAGAATCTGTACATAAATATACTTGAAATAAAAGTGGTACGTTACGCACTTATCTCCTTTGCAGATATTGTGCGAGACAAAAATATGCAAATACTTATTGTACAACTATGTTCTACATAAACAAGCAATGAAGCACCCTAATACCTCATACCAACAGCAAAATGCAAGTGGAAAATACAAGTGTTATAGTAATAGCACCCTTCTGGCCATATCGAGCATGATATCACAGGTTGTTTGTTACTAATAGCCAAGGGCAACTTTCAACAGCTACCTTTGGTACCAGACCTCCTCCTGTCCCGAGTGAAGTATCACAGCATGAGCAGACTCAAACTGACAGCCTGGTTAATTCTACAGTAGCTCCCTGAAGACGTAGCAGAAGATAGACTGAATGCTAGAAAGTCTAACACTAGAAGGTCTTATGCTCACAAATGGGATAAATTTGTAGCATGGTCCAAGAGCAAAGGGCTTAACTCTTACACCTTTCCGTTAGCCTCTATTCTGGAATATCTATTGGCCTAAAATATGCCGGGCATCCTACCTCTTCGATCAAGGTATATCTAGTTGCAAAATAGTATTTCACTTCCCTGTTGACAATAAGTTTTTTCGCACTCCACATCCAAACTGTTCCTGAAAGGACTTCATAATATGTTTCCTCCAGTGTCTCAAATCGTACCTCAGTGGTCTTTACAGCAGGTACTAGCAAAGCTGATGACTAAACTGTTTGAGCCCCTAGCCACCTGCCCCTTAGGGACATTATCTATGAAAGTAGCATTCCTGGTGGCTATTACCTGTCAGGAGAGTAAGTGGGTTAGCAGCACTACATATAGATTCACCTTTCATGAAAATACATGCAGAAAAGGTAGTGCTTAGACCTCATTTGGAATTTCTTCTGAAGGTAGTTTCCAAATTTCATACCTCACAGGAATTAATACTCCCTGTCCCTCATATCCCTTCCCTCATATCCGAGGCAGAGAGGACACTCCATTCACTGGATGTACGAAGGGCCAGTCTGTTCCTTGTAAACCATACAGCTTCTTTCATATCAGATGTTCAACTAGTTGTTTGTTATGCCAGCCTGAATAAAGGGGGAAAGGCTACCTCTCAGACCTTTACCAGATGGGTAGTTCAGGCCATTAAAATGTGTTATGAACAGACTAACTTACCTTATCCACTGGAAGTCCATACCCATTCCACCAGGTCTCAGGCAACATCAGCAGCCCTTCTCAAAGCTGTTCCCTTGCAAGACATCTGCACAGCTATAACATGGACATCAGCGGATACCTTCATCAGGCATTATGCCCTAGATGTACATAACAGTAGGGAAGTGGCCGTGGATAAAGTGGTACTACAAACACTGTTCCAATGAAGAGCACACCCTCCTCCACAGATGAGTGGCTTGTTAATCCCCCATGTAGGACTGCACAGAAGACCAAAAATGAAAATAGGATGGCACTTTCCTGTAACTGTTGTTCATTGAGGTCTGAGCAGGCACTCGTACCCTCCCTTATACCCCACTGCGTGCTCTGGAGAGTCTGGCAGTTGTGGGACTGAGGGTTGGGGTGCCGCTCCTCTCAGAATGTGGGCTGTTTCAGCAGGAAACAGCCACACATGCACTCTGGGGAGGGGTGAGCGCTCCCTAGAGGAATTTTAAGATGCTGAACATACTGATCAGTAGGCCTGCACATGCGCAGTCCCATGTGAGCCTGCACAGAAGACCTTAATGAACAACATTTCAGGTAAGTGCAACCCTGTTATATGACCCATATAAAAGTAGTTCTCTCATTCTCAACTAACTTGGTGACAAGGATGTAATCTGTTCATCTTTGAATATGAGGACAAAATATGGCCTTTAATCCAGGAAAGGTGCAAAATCAGGAGATTTTTCAAAGATCAGCCAAGATCCTGTACATAATTGGTATATCATCTGCAGGGGCCATTTCATAGAAAAAGAGCTGGAGGAACTCATTAGCATAACTCATTAGCATAACTTATTAGCATATGCCACGTCCCTTGACAGCACCGGAAGTGTGTCATTCATATAACTGATTTGCATATGCCACACCCCCTGACATCACCTATCCTGGCTGTTGGTCATTCAGGGCCGAAATTGGGTCCAAAATGACAAAAAGGGGCTGAAAATGGCTGAAAAGGGACCCAAAATGGTCAGGATCAGGCTGCTGCTGAGCAGGGCTGAATCCACACTTACCAGCACAGTGCTAAGCAGGCAGAGTGAGAGCATCTTTCTGGTGCGTTTTATGACGTCATCGCGCCACGAGAGCGGCATCATGATGCGATGACATCATAAAACGTGCCAGAAAGACGCTCTTACTTTGCCTGCTTAGCGCTGTGCTGGTAAGTGTGGATTCAGCCCAGGAGTCATCACCCGTCAGAGGCCCGATACGGGCCATTTTGGCCCCAATCCAGGCCAAAACAGGCCCAAAATGGCTGAGAGTCAGATGGACGGGGCCACCTGTCATGTGACTCTTTGGGGAACTGCCAGAACTGTGTTCCTGCACATTTCCCCTCGAAATGAGCCCTGGTCATCTGTACCTGTGGAGTGATTCATAAACCTTTTGTTATTATTGAGAAATGTATATTGTTGAGATTACTTCTCTTTATGTGCAAGACAATGTGTTTCTTAGAAATGTGTCCTTGTTGGCCATTATAGTGCAGATTGTGGAATAATGGTTCCTCATAGTTTTAAGGGAAGCCACTTAAGTAGAACTCTGAAGGGCCAGATTTTATCCGGGCCTCATTTTATCTGCTATATTTGTAAATAAATAATTGCCTGTGGTATTACGGGGAAGTACTGCTATACACTAGGCTTCTTTTAAAGATCTCACAGTAGGATTGTAATTGAACTAGAGCCACAAAGAGAACATTTGTGAGGCACGCTGTTGTTTTATTAAACTATTTTTGAGTAGACCTATTTTGAAATAACACTAGAAAGTGTGCATATGAATCTTTATTAGACGTGCACTCTTAAAACTACCATTTACAGAGCAGGACTTATCACAGACGCAGACCCAAGAAAAATATCAGCTGTGTTGCGGGGGGAGGTTACTTAAGTGTTAGCATTTGATATAAACTTCCAAAAATCTCCCAGTAGGTTGTCCCAGTTACCCAGTCATATCTTCAGTTAGGGAGGGGATCCGTTTCCTCTTTCATTTCCACTGGCTTTCCTGTCATTATACAGTGGTCCTGTTGAACAGGGATACTGTGTAATCCTCAGGGCCACTGCCGGACATATGTCAATACTATGCAGACCTTGTGTTGCCAACCTCCAGATGGTGGCTGGAGATCTCCTAAAATTACAAACAATGTCTAGGCCACAGAGATCAGTTTCCCTGGAGGAAATCAGGATTTGAGTCCAGTGGCACTTTAGTGAGCAACAAGATTTTCAGAGTGTAAAGCTTACATCCTGAAAATCTTGATGGTCTTTAACGTGCCACTATCATCCTGGAGAAAATGGTTTCTTTAGAGGGAGGTGTCCCTCCCTTCCCCAAACTCTGCCCTCTCTAGGCTCCCCCCACCCAGATCTCCAGGAGTTTCCAACTTGGAGCTGGCAACCCTGTCCAGACAACACTTTGGGCCTTGCAGGCTCCAGCCAACCATTTAAAGAATAATTTAAAATTTTAAATGGTAGTTTTATTCATTAGAAACTGCCTTCCTTTAGCACCTCCACACTGTCTGCTGCTCTTTGACAATGTTATTTTGGAAGTCAGGCTTTATGCTTGATTAACCATGTTAAATATATATAATGCAGACTGTTGAAGTGAATTAGCAACAGCTTTGACGTTTCAGCTTCCACTGTCAGGTTTTGCTCACTAATAATGTTTTGGATTTTCCCTTGAGAACTGAAATGCATAAAAGATTTTTCTGCTTAATGAGGCATGGATTTAGCCAGGATACAAACCTTGTTGTATTAGTAAAAAAAAAAAATGCCAGCATGAATGCTGAGTGCATGGTGTAGTTATGACCTTTAGAGAAAGAAGAATGTTTGACACATTCATGCGAAATCCGCAGGGCTGGCTTTGGAGTGGTTTCTGCATATGCTCTCTAAAAGTTATATCCCCCTGATGCTTCCAAACCAGCATCATATATTTTTAAAGAAATACTACAGTCGCTCCTTAATAGCCATATTTCCTTGTAGGTCCTTGTATCGGGCCGGGGAGCGGGGCGGGGGAGCAGGGGAAGAAATGCATAATCTAGCTTGAAGGTTTCCAAGGCAGGGGGAGGAAAGAATATCATTCCTTGGGTGTTAGACTGGTAATGTTAAAAAGCCATTATCTCCATATAAGTAAAGTGAAAATATTTAGTTGATTTATCTGCTTGGCATTCTGAGTGTGCCAGTAAAAATACTGTGCTGATTAAAGTACGTACATTTGCATGAAGACCAGTCAAACCTAGCTTGACAAAGCGGAAAATGCAGGTTTTGCACTTTGTTGGTATGATTGTGCTGCAGGATGAGCTGTTCTGTCAAAAGATGATGTCAGTGGTAAAGAAGCAGAAATAAGGGGGAAAGTGCAGTGGCAACTTTTGTCTCTGTGTGTCTTGGAAAACAAGGCAGTAGCAAAGGGGCAGAACAGGAGGTGGGGCAGATGAAACAAGGCTGTGCTACAATAGCTAGAAATGCTTTCTTGCCATCCTTTGGTATGAAAATGCAGATGTGCTTCTTCTTTTTTTTGCTTGATCACTTTCTCCATAAACATCCTTATTCTTGTGCTGTATTGATTGCGGACTACTGGACTGTAGCCCTCATGGGTCTTTGGTTTAGTATTCATACTAGCAGGAAAAGAAACCTGGACTTCCTAATGAACAGATAATTCTAGTAGCTACTGAGCAGTGGGAAACAGCTGCCGTAAATGGGTGCTGTGGCTCACCCAACCTCTCTATTCAGAAATAGTTTAAAATGGTTGTCTACAACTATAATCACCCATAGCTATGGCATCCTTTGGCACCCACCTATTATTTAATCATTCAGAACCAACCTCTCCTTGCAAAGTCTGGGAGCAGAATAAAACCTGCAGAGCACAATGAGTTTGAAACAAAGCTTGGAATCTGTCAAGGATCATTATGCTTAATGCTACTTCAGCATTTTCCATATAAACACAGAAAGTATTTTTTTAAAAATTCCAGAGAGTTCTGTGCAAATAGTGAGGGACGAGTGAGTGACCTAGTTTTGTTCTGCTTTTTTAACAACCCAGATCAGCATAGCAATTCCTGTTTCAGTGGGGTACTAAAATAATTTTTGTCCTTTTTTTAATGGTTTGTGTTTGCTAAGAAACAAAGGTGCCCTGTTATTTAGCGGAAGAAAAATAAAGCAGCTAAGGTTGTTATCAGCATGCTGAAAGTAATTTTGGTGCCTCGGGGAAGCTTTAATCAAGCCTTGTGTCCTGATTGAGATGCGGTGTTCAAAAATGGAGGAACTTATTAACAAACTAAAAATCTAAGGGTGTTTTCCATGCAAACATTCATCAGCATATCTTATGTAATTGCACAGCAGATAAATCAACATAGTGTATAAGTGCTTTAGTCATGGTGTAAATATCTTAATGACTGAAACATATTTTCCCTATGAATAATTTATATCTGTATGATTCATTTTTCATACCCCTGCTTTTTACTCGCGCATGATAAACTAATCTGTCTATGTCAAGGAAGGTGCACTTGATCATTGTTTTCAGATATCTTGTCCTTGTATTTATTTTTTTTTAAGCTGGCCACATGCCATATCTTTTCTCCTTCATTCTCTATTACTTGACTCTTATGTTTTGTTCAGCTTCTACTCTGGTTTGGCTCCCTAGTGTATTCTAATAGGCATGTGAAAACTTGGCTGGATGAACAGTTCAAATCCACCACACTTTGACCTTTGGAGGTACAATAACTCGGATTTATATAAAGCCTTGTGTTAGCTGAGATGCAGAAGAGGTTCCAGTGCTTCCAGTGCTGTTATTCCCTTCCTACACTTATTCAAAACTGAGCTAGGTTTCCCCCACCCTAGACGTTAAGCTCTTGAAGTAGAGAATCTGAAGAAGACTCTTGTCTATTCTTCTTTCATTCACTTAGAGAACAATCCTAAACAGATCTACTCAGAATCCTACTTGTCTATTCAATGGGGCTTACTCCTGGGAAAGT
This sequence comes from Eublepharis macularius, assembly GCF_028583425.1. Classification (NCBI taxonomy): domain Eukaryota; kingdom Metazoa; phylum Chordata; class Lepidosauria; order Squamata; family Eublepharidae; genus Eublepharis; species Eublepharis macularius. The sequence continues at coordinate 64,680,020 of NC_072798.1, forward strand.
GTTCTGAGAATGACACTGTTACTTTTTCTAGAAAGTGTGAAAACTTGGGGGGGGGGGTTGTGTGTGTGAGAGAGAGAGAATCTTCCCTGCCAAGTACAGACTATGTTACCAGAACTGCTCTTTATTATAATGGGGAATTAGCTATAGCAGTCTGTAACTATTAATATTAAGCGAGGATCATAACCTATGTTTACGGAGGTCCCGATCCCAGACACTCTAGTGAAAAAGAGGCAGACAAGGAGTAAGGTCCAAACACGTGTATTGAGTGTAGCGTAAGCCTAGCTTGCACAATCATACAAAGAACATACAAGGTCTAAGAAACATAGAGTATGAAATACAGAGACGTTCGCATTAGCTGGTTCCCAACGATGATAGGGGGAATACTCACTTATCCTGAAGCGAAGCAGAGACACAACAGCGAGGGTGGCCCAATGCCAGCACTGGGACCACAGACGGACAGCAAGGAAGTCTGGATAGGAATGGCCGAGGCACCGAGTGGTCTGAGAGACCAGCTTAAATACCCCAAAACGTACCCTGGGGCTGGTGCCGTACTTGGTGGTTCTCACAGATTAAAACAAAGGGTCTAATGGGCTACTGAATGGCTTGGATGGGCCACTTTGGTAATCAGATCGTGATAAGTGACACCTCAGGAAGAGGGGACAAAAGAGGGAGGGGGAAATCCAAGTGGGCTGAAAGGATGTTCCAGCGGACAGGGCTTGTCCTGATGTCATCAGCTTTGGAATGCGGAGGTTTCTTTGAGATGCATTCTTTAAGTGCTTGGGATGGTCGGCACTTAGTTCCTTCTCCGGGGCGGCTCCTAAGATATGCAGAGCGGGGCGAGGGGCTCTCGCTGCGGACGTGGTGTGCCCGCTTCGCCGAAATGGCTTCTCAAAGCAGTCTTCTTCCCAGGGTCTTCTGGCTGCCTGAGAACATGGATGCCGGCTGGGCATAGCTGGGGCTGGATAGCAGGCTGCCCGGTAGCGAGGGCAAGCTCGGCGACCGGCCCGCGGGAGGCTCCAGGCGGGAACTGACCAGGGAGCGCCTAGCCAGGCTCGCTGGAGGTTTCCCCGGCAGGCGCCCGGCTGCTAGCAGCGGCTTGGGCCCATATGAGGCAGGCTTCCATGGAGGCAGAGGGAACAACACTTTAAAACACAGTCCAAAGCAGGGAATAGGCACGGTCCGTGGCAGATGGCAAAGCAGGCACGGGGAACACAGTCCAAACACACACTGGGAATTCCAGATACAGGCCAGGGCAGGGCTTGCCCAGGAAGAGAGTCCTTTGTGCAGTTAACCAAACATGGAGTCAGTAAACTACACAGTCTATAGCGGCAGCAAGGTAATTGACACGCAGGCAGGAAACTGACACGTGTATCAGAACACACACGTGCAAAGCAGTCTTTGTGCAGCAGTGAAACAGTAATGCAGGAAACTTTAACACAGTTCATAGCAGGCTTCAAAGCAGGGGAGGGGGCCTACTTGGCAACAATTAGCTGCCGCCAGTTTACGGTCACAACATCACAATATCCTTTATTATTAGTGCTGTTGTGAGCTGCATCCAAAAGATTTGCTTATAATCATCACTCTGAACAGCACTTCAGATTTCAGTAGACCTGCAAGCTGTGGAAACCATTGGGTTTTCCCAGCAACACTATTGAGAAAACGCAATATCCTTAAAACAAAAGTACAGAAAAACATTTGGATCCCATACAGTTAATGAGCCACAACTGCATATTTATTGACTTGTGAGCTGATTATGAAATGTTGTTATGACCTTATGCAAGAAACGGCGAATCCTAATTTTATAAGGGGAACACTTGGAGGTGGTGGAATTTTGAGAGAGATTTTTATTGGAGAGATTTTATTCTCATAATTACAAACTTGGATTTAGAATTTCTGCTTTATGCTATATGGTACATTTTCAACAGAATGTAACACAATCTAATTAATCCTAAATGTATCTCATCTACATCTTTGTTCTCAATATTCATGAGTTTTAGAATGTGTTCAAAAGATTTGTGCTCGCACAGTATTGTAGCTGTCTAAAGATGGATACTGTTCCAGCAGTCTTTAAAGAATAGAAAATTGCACCTCTCTCAAAAATTGACATTATGGAAAAGTTGTTCAAGTGTTCAAACTGCCCCAGGTATGTATGACACAAGGTTGCCATGATGTCATGATCTTGAAAAGTACCTTGAAGCTGTTCACTGAAGTGGAAGATGTGGTAGTTTCTTGTGCTCAGCCCTTTTGCCAGGACATTTACCTTCCCTTCTTCTCTGTATGCAACAAGCGACGAGCTAGCTAACAAGTGTGTGGTGTAACGGCAGTGTTGTATAGTGTTTAGAGTGCCAGACTAGAATCTGGGAGACCCAGGTTTGAATCCCCACTACACTATGGAAGCTCACTGGGGACCTTGGACCAGTCATACTCTCTCAGTCTAACCTACCTTACAGGGTTGTTGTGAGAATAAAATTGAGTAGAGGAGAATGGTGTAAGCCGCTCTGGGTGTCCATTGGGGAGAAAGTCAGGGTATAAATGAAGTAAATAATAGATAATAATGAAAGCAAAGGAGGAGAGCAGATGAAACCATCATAGTGGCAGAAAGTGTGGAGGAAATACCTACTGTGTGTCTCCCATTACATTAGGTGGTTTGAAGGTTGCATCTTGGCAGCATAATATCACATAGTACTATTTCATGCACAAATTGACTTCCTGTTTGGTTTAGTTGCCCGATCTGTTTTTTTTTTAAAGCAATGATTTGTGATCACTCAGTTGTACCATCAGTTGCCAGCATTTTCATTATCGACAATAATGATAATTATAACATGATTACTGTAGTGATTCAAGACACCCAGAGTGTGTGAAGGGCTAAATAGCCTGGTTGAAGTAACTGGCTGGCTCCTAGCTTTGACTCAGAGGCCGTTTTGACACAATTATTTGCCTCAGGTTCAATACTGGGAAGCATTTTTTTTCTCCTGCATCCCCACAGTATTGTGGTACATTCATGCACTTCTGAGATTTCCTTGGCTTTCCCCTGCTCTTTCCCAAACCTGCTTGCTCTGACATTTGGGGGGAAATTGTAGCAAAGCCTAGATATGTGCCATATAGGTGAGAAAGTTTGGATTGTTCCAGTATAGCCCACAAGGCAGTCGTTTTCCCCACAGCAGCTATTCCCTCCTCCTGATAACTTCTTTTTTAAATCAGCAACTGAAAAATTGTTATATTGTTATAACATTATATCAATATAGGTAACAAGTTCTCTGAATTCTCAGCTTTCGTTTTTTTAAAAGTTAGTCTCTAGCACCTTTTGTTGTGAAGTTGTAAGCGGAAAGGCATATGTCTGCAACAAAAGTGGCTAGGGACGTACATTTTAATGAAAGCTAGGAATTCAAGAAACCAGTTACACTTACTACATATGGTTATAACAATATTCAGTTGCTGATTTTTAAAAAAAACTTTAAAAGCCTAGTGGTACAAGGGTGGGGAATGGCTACTGCCTGGAGGCTGGGGCATGGAAACTATTGGGAAACCTGCCACATGGAAGACCTGTTGTCACTATGCTTTATTGGCAGCCACAGCAGCAATCAGGAAACTACCCATGCTTGCCCTCATGCGGAAAACACAACAGGCACATTCCAGTTACATGTAATTTTCTTGGTTGATTATCCCAAGCCTGATGGTTAGCAAGTCCAATGAGCAAGATCAAGACTTAGTAGAACCATAACAGTAAGGAATGTTGTTCCTCTTACACAGCAGAACAGATTGCCTTAAATGTTCCTTTAATCTGGACAGTCCTCTCCATTGGTAGCAGTTTCCTTCTGATGGTGTTTCTAAGCATAGCTGACACATCTCACTCACAGACTGCTGCTAGTCCAGCACATTATGAGACCACTGCAGATGGCAAAGACCAAAAGGGGGGTTTATTGGTTGCTCCCTCTTCTTGCACTACTCTCTCCCATTTCAATGCTTTATTACTAAATTGAGAGATCTATAGTGATTCAAAAATGTAATAGTGAGGAATTGCCTTTGCTCATGTCTGTTTTTTATAGATTCTGTAGCAACAGCTTCTGGGCCACTGCTTGTTGAAGTTGCCAAAACTGCAGGTTCTGCTCTGGGAGTTGCACTATCTACCTCGATGTGCTGCAGCAAACAAGTCATTGTCATTGACAAAATTAAATCTGCAAGTATCGCAGACAGGTGAGTAGTACAGAAGTGGCTGTACCACCCATACTATTTACATGTACGTGTATCACATGTTGACCAAAATCCAGCATACCAACAAAACAAAACAAAATCCAGCATACCAAGAAGCAGGGTCCTACATAGTTGCAAGATGGCTGTAAACGGTATTCTGACAGTCTTCAAGTATTTTTTAGGATTATCTTTAGTCTTGCAGTACAATAATTGAAGCCCATCACATTTGGGATTTTTTTTCCTGTTCTGCTCTATATTGAGGCCAAACCAGATGAGATGCTGGGAGATTTGCATACAGAGTTCCAAAGCATTTTTTAAAAAATACCAGCCACTCATGGTCACAATTTAGATCAAGACTGCAGTGGAAGGGAAGGAGTATCTGCCTTCCCCCACCCCACAGACCTGCTATTTAAGACCAAGACATCTAAAAAGACTTCTGCTGGATCAGCCCAGTGTCCACCCAGGCTAGCTTCCTGCCTCACACAGCAGCCAACCAGTTTCGGTGGAGGGCCAACAACAGGGCACAGAGTCCAAGGCCCTCCCCTGATGCTGCCTCTTGTCACCGGTATTCAGAGGTTTTCTGCATCAGAACTTGGAGATTCCCTTTACTAGTTAGTCACTGATGGACCTTCCTATCCTCCATGAATTTGTCCAGTCCTCTTCTAAAGCCATATATGCTTGCAGCCTCTGGCAGTGCATTCCACATTGTAATCATCATTGAGTAAAACTTCCTTTTGCCCATCCGGAATTTATTGCCACTCAACTTGATTGGGTACTCCTGAGTTCTGCTATTTTAGGAGAGGGATAAAATGTATCTCTGTTTGCCCCATGCTTCTGTATGTTCACTCGAAAAGAGAAATAGAAACTCACCAGGGTCATTGGGGACTGGGAAAATGAAATGAGAGAAATGTTAACATATGATGGCAAGTTAAGACTTCCCTCAGTCCATTCTCCCAATTTTCCTTGTACCCTTGTCCTGATCCAAATTGGGGTCCCACGTGCCTGCTATTTTTTTTAAATGCTTGGGAGTAGGGGTATGGAACTCAACACATATTCAGGTTTCCCACTTTGAGTTTACTGAAGCAGGAAAAAATTCAGAAAAATTCGAATCCAGTAGTGACAAGCCACCTTAGCTTCGGGTATTTAAATCATGTAGATATTACTAGGAAAGATTCGGCCATTGCTTCCAATGGGAAACACCACTCCCAGCTATCCAGGGGCCTGAGGGAGCCATTTTCTTTCCTAATAATACCAAACTTTCTGTGAATCTTCTCCTAACTCTCCTCTCACATCCACCCAAGTTTCAGAAAGATTGGACTTCAGGAGGCCATGTTATGGCCCCCCAAAGAAGGTGCTCCTATCCACCTCCAATCTCCATTATTCCCAAGGGAAAAACTACAGTGGCTTTCTAGGTGGTTGAGGGTGGCATTTTGCAAGCAAAATGCACTCAGTTTGCAGGGGGCCTACTCCTAACTGTCCTCTCAACACTCCCCATGTTTCTGAGAGGACTTCATGGACCATGTTATGCCCCCCTCAAAGAAGGTGCCCCCATCCATCTCCAATCTCCATTATTACCTATGGGGAAACTAGGGGAGCTAACCAAGGAGCTCTCTAGGGGAGCCAAACATGGGGCAGTTTTCTGGGGACCTATTCCTAACTGTCCTCTACAGACCCACCAAGTTTCAGGGAGATGGGGTGCCCCCAGCCACCCCATTTGTTTCTACTGTGGGGAAAACTGGACTCCCAGAGCAGAAACACATGACTCATGTGGGGACCACAGCCACACTTCCACTTACAAGCCACACCCCAGACAGCCCAACAGAACCAAACTAAAGGCCCCCCCTCCCAAGCCCAGCACCCCCCAGAGTAGGCTAGCCAGCCATTTTCCATTGTTCTCTATGATGAGAACTTTTAAAATTTCTCTCGCAGGGGCACTTATGCACAGGGCAAGGATGCCATATCCAAGGCACGCTCTTGAATGCAAGCTCTTCTCTGGGAAAGCCCAACAGAACCAAACACACACAACACCAAAAATCTTCCTAATTCCGTCCTACACAAGCCTATTAAACAGGGGGGAAGAAGCCTTTGGTTCCTAACTGCTAACAATTTAGTTTAGAGGGCAAAAGTACAAAGAGACCTACAACTAGTCAACCTTAAAATAACATTTTTTAAAACTTCAGATTAGAACACTCTCAGAAACTCAAAGTATACAACCCAAACATCATTTGATTGTCCTACAAACACTCACTCCCCCCACAGCCAACAAAAAACAACAGTCAACAGGCCAAAACTATTCCAAAAGACAACACCAACTTGCAAAGCAACCAACAACAGCCCCCCCTCCCAAAAAACTAGTAGCAACAATTAAAAGGAAAGGAAACAGGGGAAAGCAGCTGAGCACCCCCCTCCCAAGAATAACAATCTAAAAGCAAAGCAAGCTGAAGCAGCTAGGAAACAGCAGGAGAAGCCCCACACAACCACAGCATGTACCAAAAGCCCCCTCCAAGAAGAACAGCAAAATTGCAAAAAGTGAAAGGCAAACCAATTAAAGCTCACTCCAAACAACACTCCCCAAAACAAGACAAAGCACCCACACACAGCAAAACAATCCAGCAAGCAAGCAGCAAAAATTAAACAATTTAAAATGCAAGCTAAGAATAATTTTCCCTCCCCCCCAACCCACAAGAACCAACCCCCTCCCCTCAAAAAGAAAAAAAAACCCTTTGGGTCTAGTGACTCTCAAACCAGTCTCCAGGTGCAGTTACTCAGGCTCAGATCCAGTCAGGCTGGTACAACAGAATCACCACACTTGTGGGCAGGAAGGAGTCTTCACAGCAGTACAGAAGTTCAAGTCACAGCCAGCCCCAAGCGACAAGCCAGCAACATGAGGCCGCAGAGCACTACTAAGGAGGCTTAAGCAGGGAAACCTCCAATTTAAAAATCCCTGCAGCAATTCAAAAAAGGCACTCTCCTGCTAGAAAATCCCCCCATTGGCCAGGGAAGGAGAGAGCTGCTGCAGAAATTGGACACTCTCAAATTCGCCTCTCCCATCCTTGATCCCTCTCCCTCCTCCCCCTGCCTCTCATTCGGTGCGAAAGCCACAGGAAGCACTGTTTCCTCTTGATGTTCCTTAGGACGGCCACCTGAAGGTTACCAAAGCGTTCCAAAGCGCTTCAGTAAGCTTTGCTTCGGCATTCCCAAATCATTTCAGCAATTCTGAGGCTGATTCAGGAATGCCAAAACATACTGAATCAGGTCCGATCTGGGTTAAAAACCCGAATCTCCAACTCAAAGTGCGCGTTCCTACTTGGAAGTTCTTTACAGGTGAATTCCAAGTATTCCACCTTGTTTGGTCCTTCCCTTTAGAACCCCGCAAAGAGATGAAAGAGGCTAATTTCCGTATTTTTTCAGTATCTTCAGTACTTTGTAAAGAAAATCCATTTTAAAAAGTATTTGTATAAAATTATACTAAACTTTAACTCTACTTCTAAACATGTAGAAAAGGAGAAATGAAATCCCAGACATAATCCACTAAAATATTTTATTTTGCTATTGCTATTTAAATGGTGGAAGTTCTACACTTGCTTCTACGGTTGTGCAACACTGACATCTAAATGGAGATTGTGGAGGAGTAATCCCTGTTATTTTCTCACCTTGTAAACTAATTTCAGCCTTGATGTCTATTCCTCAGAGTTTAACTTGGGTGGGATATACTTTATAAAATCTGTTTCAAAGGATATGTTTCCTTTATGTTTCTTTCTGGTTGTTCCCCATTGTCCTTACTTGTAATTCCTTTTAGGCAACATCCTACAACAGGTGTCCCCAGTGTGGTGACCATGGGCACAGTTGTACCTGCCAACACCTTTCCTTGAGCCCACCAAGTGTTTTTAGAAAGTGGGAGGGGCCAGGTGGGGCTTTTTCTTAGCAGGGTTTCTCATTGGCCGTTGGAGATTTGATTGGCTGTGCAGATGTTTAAAAACATTGCTTTTGCAGAAGCTGCTTCAACCACATACGACTCTTCTCTGTGTGACTGGAAGTAGCTGCAGCAGCCATTTTGTGGCAGCCATTTTGTTGCTGCGTCCATCACACTGTGTCAGAATTCCAAATGTGTGTGCATGCTCAAAAAGGTTGAGGACCCCCGTCCCATAAGTTACACCTTTTTAAACAGCCAGTCTACAGCTCCACTGTATGTCTTGTTAATGATAACCACTGATCCAAAGGTTTTCTCCTGTTCACTGATGTGTCTGTCTGATTCTTTCCTATTCCACAGGCGTTCCTACTTAAAGGAGCTAGCTCTTGGCTGCTATTTCAGGATACTGACTGCCTTTTTTGCTTTTCTCCACTTATCCAGTAGCCAATTTGAGAGCCAGTTTGGTGTAGTGGTTAAGATCATGGGACTCTAATCTGGAGAACCGGGTTTGATTCCTCACTCCTCCACTTGAAGCCAGCTGGGTGCCCTTGGGTCAGTCACAACTTCTAGGAGCTCTCTCAGCCCCACTCACTTCACAGGGTGTTTGTTGTGGGGATAATAATAACATACTTTGTAAACCGCTCTAAGTGGGTGTTAAGTCATCCTGACGGTATATAAATAAAATGTTATTATTATTATTATTATTAATTTCTTGAACACAGCAGAAAAAAATTGTGACTACCCAGAACTCCCATCAGGCCTTAAGTCTTCATGTCTTATCTCATCATCATGACAACTTTAATTGTTTGATTGATTAGTGCATATTGCCATCATAATTGATATTACTTAATTCTCAGGTAACTTACCAAATGATGTACTGGATGCTCGTGTGAGGTAGCTTCCTTAAGCTAAACCATTTCCATTTACTCTGCTGTATAATAGCAGACAACTTTCTGCCATTCAAGTTTTGTGTTATGTTTTGACATATTTTACTGCATTGGTTTTGGCAAAATATTATAATTAATCTAATCAGTAATATATTCTAATCTTTTAATCATTCTAAGGTTTGCACAATAAATGGAATTTCTTGCTTGACAGGTCTTAAGTTGGAAAAAAGAACCTATTACCTTGTAAGGGTTCATTTGAGAGCAACTAACTGAATTGTCTTCCCCCCACCCTGCATTTTCCATAGATGTGGCGCATTACATGTAGGAGATCATATTCTTTCAATAGATGGCACCAGCATGGAGTACTGTACATTAGCAGAAGCGACACAGTTCTTGGCTAATACTTCTGACAATGTCAAACTTGAAATCCTTCCTCATCATCAGACACGGCTGGCTTTAAAGGGACCAGAACACGGTAGGGAGACTCCTAACCCTACAAATAACTTTTTCCTTCCATTTTCTACTGTAACAGAAATAGAGAAGAGCAATGGCACTAAGCTGGGCCCTATTAGATTTCCACTGGCACAAGAGGACGATCCTGCTCAAAGGGCTGTATCAGGAATTATGAGACTTGCGTCATAAAAGGCCACGTGGGGTAGGACTGCAGTAAAACCTGTGCCATTAGGAAAGCTGGTAGGAGCCACCCATTATAATTTTGAGTGATTTTTTATTTTTATTAGTCAAGGGCCGAATCCACATTACCTCCGCGCGGCGCTAAATGTCCGCGAAACACCCGGAAGTATAGCGTCTTTCAAGCGCGATTTCTGAAATCGCGCTTGAAAGACTCTATACTTCCGGGTGTTTCGCGGACATTTAGCGCAACACCGGGACGCGCGAAGGTAATGTGGATTCGGCCAAGGTTGCAATTCTAAACATGCTTACTAAGGTCTAGTGCTCAGATCTGATAATGATTCAGAAGAAGGGCCCATTGAGTTCAGTAGAACTTACTTCCAATAAGTGTTCTTAGGATATGGATTGACTGGAATCTGCTGAACTGTATTTAAGATTAAGGGTCTTATCTTCTAAGGAATAATTCTGAAATCTATCATGTACAATTTTGTTTTATTTTAACCTTCCAAGATGTATTTAAACAAAAGGAATTTGTTTCATGAACATTTCATCTGTCAACTACTTGTTTATTTTCATCTATAAAGAGAACTGATTGTTAAGAGAAATCAGTGTTGTTATATAATGTACAAGAATGTGGAATATCAAACAGAGTAATTCAGCATCATTCCTTAAGAAATCTAATTTTCAAACCACGATATATATATATATCTGAGCCTTGCTTCAGATATATATATCTGAGCCTTGCTCAGATAGATATATATATATATATATAACTGAGCCTTGCTTCAGGATTGGATGAATATACATTTCATTTATATACTCAAGCAAAAAAAAATTATATTCTCTTTATCAGATGCAGAAATAGTGATAGGTTATTCATGCTAGAGTTTAAGAATTAATGGCATTTTTCATAGCAAAAGGCAGTAATAATGTACACATTCAGAACTTAATTAAGATAAAACTTAAGGGCTGAGTTGAACACATGTGAGTGAGCTAACTAATCACTTTCTAAATGAACAGAAAAGCTCCTTCCACAGACACACTAGCAAAATGACAAGAAATGTCCCATACAATAATACAAACATAGTTTCATTTTTCATAAAGGGTTTTTGTGAACAGTGAAGACCAAGGTGACATTTTTTGCAATGATGTCTTTTCATTATATAATAGAAACCATGGCTTGCATAAGATGTGACATTGAACACTGTGACTATGTCAATAAGCCCGGAAGGAACTTTGAGTGTATAAACACGATAGCTTCTCGCACTTCTTGCTCCTCCTTTCACACAACATGGGCAAATTAGTTATTCCCTTTGAGACAAATGTTGGTTTTTGTTACATCTGAATTAACCACTTGAATTGTAAATCTTTGATGTTCCAAAAGCTCCAAGAGGTGGGAGACACTCATCCATTCTTTTTGCATGCTTCGCTCCCCAGCATGCCTATAAAAGGGTAGATGAGCAGCTTCCTCCCTCAGTTCTCCTTTTGCCACTGCTGAAGAACACTTTTTCTCCTCGCCTCCGATCCATGAGGCTCCTATGTGAACTTCTACCTTTGGTTTCATGGCATTGAAGAAGAAATGCTTCCACTGCAGGATGAAGATAGCCCAATCCAATGGCCATGATAAATGCCTGATGTTTTGGGGCAAGGCACATCATGAGGTATAAGCAATTCACAACAAAAGCAGGACATAAAAGGGCATTACAGCTTAAGCCAGTGTTATGGACATCAGCCCTTAAAGGTTCCATCTCATTGGATCCAGCAGCCACTGACAAGGAATCAGAGCACCCTGGACATACCTTCTCTGTTCCACTGACAGGCCCAGTGCTGGAGTCTGGTTCCAAAGGTGCTTCTATTCCAATAGCAACATCCTCAGTTCCACGAAGGAGCCAATCACAGCCGCCACTGAAGAAAGCAAAAATAAAGATTACACGTCCTGAAAAGTCAATTCATCTTCTACAGGCCCAAACCTCAGGAAGAAAAAGCCTCCTTTCTCCTCTGCTCTGACTTTGGCTCCCCCTTTGGATCCAACACCAGTTCGGAGAACTCCTTCTCTGACTCCAGTTGTTGATGGCCATTTCCCCTCTGCCTCCTCTTCTGGATCTTAACTCAGGTGTTGAAAATGAGTTGATGGTGCTGGCGAGTGCAGATAATTGCTTGGAACCATTGGATCCTCACGGGCACCACTGTCAGTTCCTATACTTGCCATATACCTCAACTTATGATCATTACTACGTGTACCTGTATGAAGGCTCCCCGTTTATGTACCCTCATCATCATCATCATTATTATCATGAGGAATAGCCTTATATGCTGCCCCACTTGGAACTGAGGCACAAAGCAAAATCCACATCGGCTCCATCTGCAGTTCCTGAGACTGATGCTATCTGAGACCCGCCCTTGGAACCGTGCAATCAGTCCAACGATTCCTCCCACACTGGCTCCAGTATTGCTTCAGAATGATTGCTGCCCAATGTTCTCACTGAGGAATTAACTGTTTCTCCCAGTGAAAATTTTAGACTGTATAAGGAAGAAATGGTGAGAATGGCAAGGTCACTGGAGATCAAGGTCACCTTTTCAGCTTCACTATCATTGGATCCGGTATTCATAGTGCTACATTCCAAAGCTGTGGGTCCAGTGGCATTTCCCATCATACTGGTTATACTCAATGTGACCAAATATGTTTGGGCTAGTTCAAAAAAGCTTGAAAACATGTACAGTACCAGACAAGATGGGGTGAGGTTTCTTTTAACTCACCCTCTTGCCAACTTCAAAGTTACAGAATCACTGCAGGTCTTCAAAAAAGCACAGGCTATTTTGCACCCCTTGATAAGGAGAGTAGATAAGCCGATATCCTCGGATGCAAGGTATATGCCTCCTCAGGTGATTCTTGTCCTATTCTAGACCTATTCCTGTCCTATTTTCAACAGATATATTGCTGCAAAAAATTCTGCATGTTATCTCTGAGAGGTGTTCAGGTTAGGTTCGCTTCTGTGGGTTACAATAAAATCAGAGTTCAGAAAATATCTGCACTCCCAGTGTGGCTCCAAAAAGTACCAATACACTATTCTGCCTTTTGGTCTTTTCTCGGCTCCCCAAGTGTTCACAAAAATCATTTGTTGTTGAGGGTCTTCCCCTATCTCAACAATCAGTTAATCGTGATTCGTGACTCACATCCAAGAGACTCTTGTTCAACAAATTTCCTTCATACTGGAAATTCTGAGTAGGCCTCAAGGTCAATCTTGAACAGACCCTCTGTTCAGGAGTGAGGCATGACTTTTAGAGGGTGACATTTATAGGTGTTGTCCTAGACTCTACAAAAGGTTTCAAGATAGGATTGCAAAACTTCTCTTTGAACAAGGCTCTTGCATACAGGTACTAAAGGGCAAAGGAAATTCAAAAACAGGTTTTATGGCCTCTCTGACTCTCATAGTACCTCATGCAAGGCCAAGACTCCATCTCGTTTTGTCAGGACTTGTTCAACACAACATGAGGATTGAAATGACTCTCTTTTATGGGAGGGGCGATTCTCCATCAAGTGCGATTGCATGCCTTTCACATAACAGGAAGGGACAACATTCTAGTGGATGCTCTAAGCCGCTCCCTCCAAGAGAATAACAAATGGTCCATACAAATGAAATTCCTAAGCCTCATATTTTCCACGTGAGATACCCCATCTATAGATCTTTTCACTATCCCGTCCAACAAGAAATATCCTCTTTTCTGCTCAAGAGCAGAGTAAGGGATGTCCTCCCTAGGGGATGCTTTACAGATCCCTTGGAAAGATTCTCCTGTATGCCTTTCCTCTCCTACCTTTTCTCACACTCACTCTCAGCAAAATGATGAGAGACACACCTCTTGCCTTTGGTTCCAGACCTTCTCCATCCAGGAGCTTGGTTGCAGCCCAACATCACTCTTCTCAAGCTCACAGCTTGGCTCATATCTCCTCCCAACTGACCTTTCTCTCTCCAGTCCAAAAGATTCTTGTAGAGGTGAGGAAACCTTCCACAAGAAAAGTGTACCTTTCAAAATAGACCAAGTTTTTAGTATGGGCTCAAGATGCCAAGTTTGACCCTTATACATGCCCTCTACTTTCAATCCTTCCCTATTTGGTACAGCTTAAGGACCAGGGCCAGGCTAACCCCTCTATCAAGGCCCATTTTGTGGCCATCTCTGCCTATCATGATGACCCTATGGAGGAAAATCTGTTTGCTCAACCAGAGTATAAAGCGTTCCTTAATGATCAGGCCAATCTGTATCCACCATCCTCTTCTCCCGTGCCCCAATGGAGCCTTGCCTTAGTCCTTTCCACCCTCATGTACAAGCCATTCTAACCCCTAGCCCCATCTTCTCTTCATTTTCTGTCAGCCAAAATGGCTTTTTAGTGGCCATCACACCTGCCAGAAGGGTAAGTGAACTGCAAGCCCTCCAATCTGAATCCCCATTTCTTAAATTTTTTCCTGATAGGATCATCCTTCAGCCGTCCTTGCCCTTTCTGCCCAAGGTGGTTTCCACTTTCCACCTTAACCAGGACATTATGCTGCTGATGTTTTCCCATCTCCACAAGGCAGGAAGCAAAGACTACTCCACAGACTGGACACCAAGGATGCTTTATCTTTTTATATGGACAGAACAGCTTCTTTCCGCAAAGATCCCTATCTGTTTATAGCATTCAGGAGGCCCACAAAAGGACAAAAACTCAAACCATTTCAAAGTGGATTGTATGGCTCATCAAAACCTGCTACACCCAATGCAACCAACCTTGTCCGCTGCAAGTCCAGGTACATTCCACAGTCTACACATCCAGCTTTCAAGCAAGGTTTTCCACTAGTTGGCATCTGTAATGTGGCCACCTTGTCAACACCTTCAATGTCCATCAAACCATATGCTATCGATATAGACCCCTGATGAGATATAGTAGTAGGCAGAGCTGTCCCAAAGAGTCTCTTCCATTTAAGAGCATCATGCCCTCCTCCACAGTAAGTCAGCTTGCTAATCCCCCATGTGGGACTGCACAGAAGCCATGACAATACTAACAAGTTGTACTTAGCTGTAACTGTTGTTTGTCAAGTGGTCTTCTGTGCAGGCACACATCCCTCCCGCCAAACTGCTATGAGTTCTTCATCCTTCTCCAAATAGTGACAGGTCCTATGCATGAAAGAGGTCACACCTTGGACTTAATATTTTGTACTGAGCCTTTAAGGGAAAGTCTTGTTTCAACTTTGGAGATTCGGTCTGAACCATGGTCAGACTATCATCTGCTGAAGTCAAAAGTGAATATGCCCCCAAAATGGGAGGTCCAGTTAAAATGATTCGTTCAAAAAGGTTCATGTTTCCTTCTAGATTCCAAAATGCCTTGAGGGATTTTAGAATTCCAGACACATATTCTATGGAAGTTCTATTGGAGAGTGGAGTGCTAAGTTTCTTGCAGCTATTGACACCATTGCTCCTTGTCAACCCATCCAGCCTTTCCTTGTCAACCCCTCCAGCCCTTCAGATGGAAGCCAACCCATGGAGCTGGCTGACCTAAAGGGTTGAAAGACACCTAGAAAGATGATAGCAGAAAACTCATTTGGAAACTCTTCTGGATTTCTGTAAACGATGCAAAACTGAATTATTCAAAATAGCTTTTTTACTCAGATAGGAGGGTTGTATTGTAGGTAGACATGGGCATGAACAGCATTACAAACAGAAAAAACCAACAAACAGGTCACTCGGCTGCTTGCGAATGGGCTGTTCATGAGGTGCCATTCCAGCCAAACAGGTGGTCGTCGCAAGCCTCGTTTGTTGCGTTCAGCCGCCGTTCGGGAAGCCAGACACTCAGGCACCTTCAATCAATTGCCTCGGCAACAGAGGGAGGGACTGCCTGAACTCCGTCTGCACTCTTTCTGTCGTCCCAGACACCCCAATCAAAGCCCAACTTAGCTTGATGGGCAGGTCTTCTTTCCAAGTGTGGAGCTGCAAATTGGTTACAATCGGTAACGTGGGAGCAGACACCTGGCGGGGGGAGGGGGTGTTCTGTGGCCATGGGAACTCCAATCTCATCCCCGCAAACCCTGTTAGGCAGTTCTGGCTGCCAACCACAGACCTCCTGCGTTTCTCCATGAGACCTCTGCTTATAAAAGGGCACTGCGCTCCCAGTTCTGGCTTTCACTTTCAGCAAGCAGTGGAATGGAACAGAGCTGTTGATAGCCTTTTGGGAGAGAGAGAGGGAGAGTGCATTGGAGCTGGGCTTTTTTCTGTGTGTGGTGGGTGGGATAGGAAACTATCCCCTCTGGTTCCAGGGCTGCTGCCAGGCCCTGGGGCCAAGCTCAGTGGGCACCTTGGCTGAGGGCTCACCCTGATTATTACTGCCTGATCTGATCAGGTCTCTGGGGGTGCTTGGCTGAGGGCTCACCCTGATTATTACTGCCTGATCTGATCAGGTCTCTGGGGGTGCTGGGCTAGGGCTCTAGCCCCAGCCTCTGGTTCCAGGGCTGCTGCCAGGCTCTGGGGTCACGCTCTGTGGGCACCTCAGCTAAGGGCTCACGTTGATTATTATTACTATTATTAGTATCAGTGCCTGATCTGGTGGTCAGGCATGTGGGTGTGCTGGGCTAGGGCTCTAGCCTCAGCCTCCGGTTCCAGGGGTGCTGCCAGGCCCTGGGGCCAAGCTCCGTGGGCACCTTGGCTGAGGGCTCACCCTGACTATTCTTACCAGTATCAGTGCCTGATCTGGTCAGGTATCTGGGAGTGCTGGGTTAGGGCTCTAGCCCCAGCCTCTGGTTCCAGGGCTACTGCTAGTCTCTGAGGCCAAGCTCTGTGGGCACCTCGGCTGAGGGCTCACATTGATTATTATTACTATTATTAGTCTGGTGGTCAGGCTTGTGGGTGTGCTGGGCTAGGGCTCTAGCCTCAGCCTCCAGTTTCAGGGCTACTGCCAGGCCCTGGGGCCAAGCTCAGTGGGCACCTCAGCTGAGGGCTCACAGTGTTCTCTCATTTTCTGTCCTCCTTAATTCTAGTTTGGTGGCACAATGAGTCTTCATGTTGTGGTGGCCACCAAGGATAGTCATGGGGGGAAGTGCAAAGGCAGTCTTCCTGGTTTCCTTGTGGCAAGTAGTACTGAGTGTGGCTCAGGGGCAGCAGAGAGTACTCCTGCTCCCCCAGATTCACCTGTGGGGGCTGTGGAGGAGGCCAAAGAGGTGTTTCTCCTGCGGGGAGAGGATCTCAACATTTTGAGGAGGAGGTGGGTGAGGGATCCCTGGAGGAATGGTTTGTGTTTTATGAAACATCCCTCCCGTCCCCATCCAAAATGCTCAATGCCTGCCTGCAGTCCACCCCTCACTCCATTGTCCGTGGCCAACTCCACAGCGCAGCCTGTAACCATTCATCCTCCTTCCCCTGGGACAGTTAGTGGTCCATGTTTCAATGCCTCTGTATGGAGGCACTTTCGGGCCCTTCCTAATGACCCCCATGTGGTGCGGTGCCGTGCCTGTGATGTCCTGGTGCGCAGGGGCAAAAACCCAAAGCACCTGTAGTCAACGGCCCTGACTAGGCACCTGAAGACTCACCATCTGAGCCTGTGGTCTCCATCCTGGCCCAGTGAAACATCCATTGGGGGAAGAAAGGGGGCGACCAGCTCTTCTGAGCGGGGATCAGTGGGAGGGTCACCAGAATCCACCCCAAGCAAGAATCCTTCCACTGAGGATGATGCTGGTGGGAGCGGAGCGCTCAGGCAGGCCGCGCTCCCAGAGGTTGTTCCCTTGGGGTCTGGGACAGCGCCACTTAGAACAGCGAGGTTGAAGGCTCAGGAGGCAGGCTTTCACGTCTTGGAAGAGACGATTGCCCTACAATGGTTTGCCCATATCCATTGTGGAATACGGGGGCTTCCACAGGCTACTAAAACATCTTGCCCCTTGGTTCTCCATGCCATTGCTGCGCACCCTTGCCCATTGATTCCTGCAGGTATCTCGAATGAGGGCTGGCATGTTTGGGTCAGGTTTAGCCAGGCCTGCACCCACTGCTAACAGGCTTCTGAGGCCTTGCTAGGCCTTCCTGGCACAGCCAGATCATCATGACACCTCCTTTCTGTGAAGACAGGAAAGTGGGTGATGCTGGCGGCAGCCTCCTGAGCTGTTGCACATGTAGTTGAGCCGCACGATGCCCCTATTCATTGCAAACGCTGTGCCCTCTGAGCAGGGGGGAATGGATCCCTTGACTCCTGTCCTTTCCGCAAGGGCAGGAAGGTGGCCGATGTCAGCTGCTGCTGCTGTGGACCACGAGGAACAGCTCTACTGATGTTGCACATGAGGTTGAACATCATGGTGCCCACTATCCAAGGCACCTGCTGTCCTCTCCGAGCAGTGGGGAATGGGTCCTGCAACTCCGTCCTTTCCACAAAGGCTGGAAGGTGGGTGCTGTTGGCTGCTGCCACTTTGGGCCACGAGGAACAGCTCACCTGCTGTTGCACATGCTGCTGCTGCTGCCCCGTTTCTTCCTCTCCCTCTCTGGAACCACTCTGACCCATCCTAGCGACCTCTCCTGTCCCTTCCATACAATGCTGGCGGCTGCAAAAATGCTTTTAGAAGCTGCATGGAAACAAGATAAAATACCATCTATAGCAAATTAGTATAACAGACTTTGGGATATCTTCATTATGGACAAAATAGCTGATCGCTTGCGGTCCATTGACAATCCACAATACCAATCAACATTCTTTGAACAGTGGTTACCTTTCCTAAATCATCAGCAATACCAAGCAATTACGCTGTCAGACTATGCTACTCCAGAGTTGATAGTCTGTTTCACTCCCCTCTGCAAGACGACAAGGTCTTTTTGATTTCAAAAGGTTTATTGTGAAAGATAGCATTCATCTCCAGGTATACATATTCCAGGATAGAGATCCTGGCCAACCAAAGTATTGTCAAGAATGACTCATGAAGAGAAAGTGGTTACATTTCACACTCCCAAGCCCAGCCTCCCCCCGAATTCACACAGCAAAGCTTCTCAGAGGCATGTTGAGCTGGCCAAGGTCGAGCAGACAGATAAGAGAGTTTCCTTTCCCATGGACTCGGCTTCGTGCAGGTGTTGGGGCCTGGAGGAAAAGAAAGACTAAACACTACAGAGTTAAACATGGCATTACCCAGGTTAAACAGGCTCTGACATTCTGCCACCCTTAAGATCTCTCTCCCCCCAGTTTGTTAGGGTATGCTTGATGGAACTGCTTAAGGAGCCTGGGGGCTTTTACATGGACAGACTCCACCCACTCCCGATACCCTTCCTCAAAGTCTTTCCAGCGAATTAAATAAAACAGCTTGTTACATCGAATCTTAGAGTCCAATACTTCTTCCACTTCGTAGTGAACTTGATCATTGATCATTGTCGGGAGGGGAGTGGTTGGTGTAGGATGCCATTGGTCTGGTGCAGGGGCTTTGTTCAATAGATTTACATGGAACGACAGGTGGATGTGGCGCAGGTTTTTTGGTAGAATGACTTCTACAGTTACTTGGTTGATTACTCTTTTAACAGGAAAGGGTCCTAGATATTTCAAAGCCAGTTTTTTGCTGGCTTGGTCTATTTGAAGGTTTTTTGTTGAGATATATACTTTGTCTCCTGGGTGCAATTCCCATTCTTTCGCACGGTGGCGATCTGCATATTTTTTGTAATCTGCTTTAACTTTATTTAAGGCTGTTTGAATAGCTGTCCACTGTTGGCTAGGGGAGGTCCACCACTGATGTAGATCCCCCCCCCGGGCTGTTTTCCTTGTGGTAGTTCAAAGGGGAAAGCTTTTCCATTGTAGCCGTGCACAATTTTAAAGGGGGTTTCACCTGTTGAACTGTGGACTGCATTGTTGTATGAATACTCGGCAAAATGAAGAAGCTCCACCCAATTATCTTGTTTGAAATTAATATAACATTGAAGGAATTGTTCTAATATCTGATTAGTTTTTTCCGACTGTCCATCACTTTGTGGGTGGAACGCTGAACTGATTCCTTGCTCCATTCCAGTTAATTGAAGCAGCTCTTTCCAGAAATTGGCAATAAACTGTCCACCGCGGTCGGAGATCACCTTAGAGGGAAAAGAATACAGTTTGACAATGTGTTTCATAAATATTTCTGCTAATTTCTTGGCGGTGGGTATGGTTGTGCAAGGTATAAAATGTGCTTGCTTGGAGAATAGATCTACAACCACTAAAATACATGAGCATCCCTTGGAGGTAGGAAGATCTGTAATAAAGTCCATAGAAATTACTTCCCAAGGTCTACTTGGGGTTTCTAGCGGCTGCAAAAGTCCCGGTGGTTTTCCCTTCCTGGTTTTGGCACTTATGCATGTAGGGCAAGAGGAAATATATTGGAAAACATCTTTCCTGATACCCGGCCACCAAAATTGTCTTTGTATTAAATGGAGAGTCTTTAAGTAGCCGAAGTGACCCACGGTGCGGGCATCATGACAACGCTGTAGAACTTCTTTTCGGAGGCTAGCTGGTATGTACAATCGATCTTCTTTTATCCAGTCTCCCTCCGCCATTTGAGACATTTTTGCTTTCGGCGCTCCCTCCCCTTCTTTTTCCACCTCACTTTTTACTTTTGCTCTCCACCCCTTTTCAGCCTCTTGCTTCTGCGCAGTTTGACTGCGAGTGGTAACCACTCCTCCCAGCTGGTGGGGGGTGAATACAGTGTCAATGGTTTCCTCTTTTTTACTTTGATGTTGGGGCATGTGCGAAAGAGCGTCCGCTAGGAAATTAGTTTTGTCCGGCAAGAACTTTAGAGTGAAATTGAATTTGGAAAAGAATTCTGCCCATCGGAGCTGTTTAGTGTTAAGACGTCTAGGGCTTCTTAGGGCTTCTAAGTTTTTGTGATCCGTCCAAACTTCGAAAGGGTGTCAAGCCCCTTCAAGCCAGTGATGCCACACTGTAAGAGCTACTTTTACGGCAAAGGCTTCCTTTCCCCATACATTCCAATGCCGTTCCGCTTCTGAAAATTTTCTAGACAGATACGCGCATGGTTTGTTTTTCCCATCCTCCCCTTTCTGTAGAAGCATGCCGCCAATGGCTGCATCGCTGGCATCGACTTGCACTATGAAGGGTTGATTTTCGTCTGGGTATTGCAGGATGGGCTCTGAGGTAAATTTGAGTTTGAGTTCATCGAAGGCTGCCTGGCAAGTTTGGTCCCACTCTAATTTAGTAGTGGGTTTCTTTGCTTGATCCCCCTTTCCTTTAGTTTTTAAGAGTTCGGTTAACGGTACGGCGATCTTAGCAAATCCTTCTATAAAGTCTCTGTAGAAGTTGGCGAACCCCAAGAAGGATTGTAATTGTTTACGAGTACGGGGTGTCTGCCATTCTTGTACGGCTTTAATTTTGGCAGGATCCATCTTTAGTCCTTGCCCGGAAATGCGGTAGCCTAAATAATCTAGTTCTGTTTTATGGAATTCACATTTGGAAAGTTTAATAGGGAGTTTGTGGCACATTAACATAGTCAGCACTTCCCATACTAATTTGACATGCTCTTCCTTTGTTTTTGAATAAATTAACACGTCATCTAGATACACAACCACTCCTTAATATAAATATTTAGGTAGCACTTCATTGATCATGGACATGTACACTGATGGGGTGCCAGATAAGCCGAAAGGCATGACCAGGTATTCATATTGGCCTAAGAGCGTGTTGAACGCGGTTTTCCATTCATCCCCTTCCTTAATTCTTACATGGAAGTAAGCATCTTTTAAGTCTAATTTGGAGAAGATCTTACCTTGCGCTACAATGTTGAGAAGATCTCTGATGAGCGGGATGGGATAAGCATTGGTTGCTGACACTGCATTGATCCCTCTGAAGTCTGTGCAGAGTCTTAAGCCCCCATCCTTCTTTTTTATGAATAGCACAGGAGCTGCATGTGGGCTGCTAGCCGGGCGGATGAATCCTCTTTTCAAATTCTTGTCAATGAATTTTCTTAGTTCTTCCCTCTCCAGTGGACTCATAGAATATAGTTTGCCTTTGGGTAGCTCTTCTACTGGCAGGATCTTGATGGCGCAGTCGGTGGCGCGATGAGGGGGAAGACTATCAGCCTCCTCCTCACTAAATGCTTGCTTCAGACTTCTATATTCTTCAGGGATGCGGTTCAACTCCTCTTTGGTTAGAAGTGCAACATCCATTACAGGGGGTTTGGTTTTCCCCAATTCTGTTTGCCAGTCATGATGTTTGCAATTATCATGGTTAAAATCTATTGTTCCTTTAGCCCAGTCTATATTGGGATTATGATCCCATAACCAATGACTGCCAAGGATTAAGGGATATTTGGCTGCTTGGCTTATCACGAAGCATCTTTTTTCCCAGTGGTTTTTGATACCAGTGGGTACTGGTTCAGTTTCTAAGGTTACTGGAGACATGTTGGAGCCATCCATTTGTTCAAAAATAATAGGATTTTCCAGTTCTTTAGCCCTTAGACCCAATCCATTCACTAAAGCTGGGGCTATAATGTCTCTGGAGCAGCCAGAATCAATTAATGCTTCCACACATATATGTGTCCCCCTTTTGGGGTTTAGTAAAATAACTGGTGTGAATAAGATAGACCCTTTTTCTCTCACCTCTCGTGGGGAGCTTTCTTTTCTGATCTGCCGGTCAGGTCTCTTTACGACAGATCCATCTCGTTTCCCGACTGGGGGCTGGGTACTTCTTCCTCCTCCTCAGTGGGTTGCACATCAAGCTTCATCAAAACTTCTTCTGCTTCTAAGCCTTTCTCTGGCTGGTTGCGCTTCGGCATTCCTCTTCCTCGGCTTGTTCTTGGGGCTGGGACGGGTCGCGCTGGAGTGGGGGCTGTTTGCGCTGGCAAGCGGGCAGGGCACCGCGCTGCAAAATGTCCACTTCGACCACATTGGAGGCACAGTCCTTGTCTCCAACGTGTATCTCTAGTCCCATGGCTCGGGGGTCCCCCCCTTCCTCCCTTTTGTACTATCAGTGTTCTTCTTGTCCGCTCGCCCTTCTCTCTGCCCTCTCACCAGCTCACCAGTGAGAAACACAGCCTGAGCTAATTCATCCTCCATCGCTTCCATTCGACTTTCCATGCGTCGGTGATATTCAGCGGCTTCCTGCGCTGCTCTGTCTTCTCCTCGATCACTGGCCTCCGAGGGTTCAGATGTTTCTTGCGACCGAGGTGGAACAAAGTCCGAAGGCCACGGCTGTATGGGCCCCTCCGCACCTCCAACCGACCCCCCTTCCTGGGGACTTATTCCTCTATCACCATCAGGGGGTATTGGGCTTAATGCTGCGTCGCCTTGCATCCGTAGTTCTTCTTCTTTGGTCATACCGGCTAGGATTCCCTTCACTAGTCCGGTAATTGCTGAAATCCCAGTATCCACTGCTTGGGTTCGATATTCCAACTGTTGAGTGCGACGACGCTCCCACGCTCTAGCTGGACTTTGAGGCATGACCACCATATAAAAGCTCACCTGACCATATTCAATTATTCTTCCAAACTAAATATCATTTATTCATCTTATATAAAATGGAGTTATAACATCTAGGTAGATTTTCAACTGATAAATCAGTTTCATTTGAAGTTCTGGGAGACACATGAAACAAATAGCCAAAGCCATATTCTTACCAAAAAAAACCCAGAAGTTCATAATAACATCAGACAGGATTTGCTATGCTCACAATTACTCTGTTTGATACATATTTTATAAACAAATTAAAGAAAATATAGTCAGTGAATAGCTGGGCTTCTGGTTTACAAAACTGAAGCTAAATTATTGTAATCTGATTTCATTACAGAAAAGATACTTTGGATGGATTATCATTATATTTGGACAAAATGCTAGTGGCCAATCACTTTTTATTATTTTCTTTTAAACATTTCTTCTTTATCCCCCACACACAGTACATTGTTCATCAGTGAGAACAAAAAGCATTCCATATATATGCTACAATAGAAATATTTAGAGCTTTATCTCAAATGCTTTACAAGGATAATATATCAAGAACAGCTGGCTTTGCTCAGTGAGGGATAAAATATTTCAAGAGTATCATTCCCACCCTTTATCATTTGGCAATTCAAATCTCCATGTCTTCATCTTGTTTAGAGTAGATATGCTACATGGCAAGTTTGAATGTTTATAGTTTGGAAGTTTAAAATAGTATAAGATGGCAAGTTATAATTTTCTCCTTTTTTAAAAAAAATAAAAGACTATTGCAGCCTTCTGGCTTTAATATTTTGACAAGCTTTCTTCTCTTTTATTTTTGATAGTCCCCTCCCCATGCCTTATTTAAGGTGCACTTGACACAATACTGACTGCATGCAGGAGGCAGCTACCTTGCCTGCCACGAGTAGAATAGTTTGAAATCATACTTCACAATGATCGATAATGACTTTGATTTCTGCTTTGTCTTTATTAATGAAGTTCTCTAAATGGGATTTTTGTGCTGATGCTTAAGAGATGTAGTTCACTGCCCAAGATAATATAATGCCAGTGACAGATACTGGCAAAATTAAAATGTCAAAGCAGTAAATTGAAATGCGTGGCATGTAAGCTACATGAATTACTATGCAAAATGTGATGTATGCAACTTTGTTTTGTTTAATTTTTTAATTTACTCGAGTACTCTTCAATGGGGAGGATTTTGTCAGAACTTAATTACTAATTGTATATCATGCATCCTGATAATGTTGACTTAAATGTGTATTTTGTGTATATTTAATCATAACAGCTAAGGACAGAGACATTAAAAACTGATTGAGTACTGACAACTTTTTAATATGGTGTCAAATACATTAGTTCTACGACTGTAACAAGTTGTTGTGTCTGAAGTGAATTCTAGCACCACCTAGAAAGAACTGAGGAGGACAGATGGAAGTGTTATATTTTTTTCTCCTTTCATTTTTTGTTATTTTTAATTTCTTTATGTAATCCATTTATCTTTCCCTCTTCTCTGGTCCTTTTCTTTAATTTCCTCTGATCAGTTTATGTGGGCGGTAAAGGTTCAAAGGCGCAACAGGCAGCTTCCCTGGGATTCTTATGCCACCAGCCACAACAGCGTCCTCTGAGTCCTCCTGACACCATTATAATACCTACCATCCCAAGCATTGCAGAACACCAACTCTGAAATGCCAGAAAATACCTACTCCAAAACACCTTTATAATGTTCCATTTTTTTTCTACCTGACATTACTACTGCTACTACTACTACTACTACTACTACTACTACTACTACTACTACTACTGCTATCATTATCATCATTATTATTTCATCATCATTTCCTCCTCTTCCTCTTGCACTTTTCAAGCTTTAAAATCTTGCAGTTTTACAGATATTTCTCTTTGTGTTACAACCGTGTGTGGTTATTTCTGATATCTTAGGCATTTTCCTCTTCTTTAGTATACCCAATTTTAGTTAGAGATATGTGAACATAAGAGACACATTGCAGCAACATTTTCAACGATATATTTGTTTAAATTTTATCTATAATTTATATGCTGTCCATAATTAATACTGCATATCTTTACAGTTTTTCTTGTAGGAAATCAATGGGACTGGACCCGTTGAAGTCATTGGGCTTAGAATGAAGTAATTCTGCATACAATAGGCTGTACATTTTATCAATATGCCAAATAGTACAATTTTACATATGAACTAAGCTATAAATTATGTATTTTATGTTGTTCTTGCAGCAGTGGGGCCAGGTCTCCTGCTGTCCTGGCCTTGCCTCCTGTTTGTTGGAGCCACTTGACAGGCCAGCCGGAAATAGGGGGAGGTCTGCATCACGCCAATGTGCAACTTCACTTTGAGTGCAAAACCAGAAGTAACATCACTACATTAGTGCAACACTGTAGGATTCACTTTAGGATAGTGTGATTCCTGGAACATTACCCCAGTGTGATGCCATCACTTGCATTTTTATACCGGAAGTGATCTTGCACATCAGCATGATGCTAAAGAGATTGTCCCTGCCCCACAGTTTTTCCAACCAGGCTGCCAGCTATGGATGGCAAGTTGGCAACCCTATCTTGCAGTACAATAAGTTTAAGTTTGATACAAAAGTATGTTTTGTGCCATATGCACTTGGCTGCATTTTATTAGTGAGTGAAAGGCACATATACTAGTGTTCTCCACTGTATTATGCCTCTTGCCAAATGCTTACGTTCTTTCAGCAGCCCTGGTGTCTTCATCATTCTCTCCTGCCTCCATGAGTGCATACAGTTTAAGTTCCCTCAACATGGGGACCTTACCTCGCAGTCTCTACTCAACTAGCCCACGGGGGACAATGATGAGAAGGCGAATGAAAAAGAAGGACTTCAAAAGCTCATGTAGGTATCAGTAACCATGTTAGTTATTTTAAGTGTAAAGGGCTGTGAAGGGAAACTTTCTAGTAGGACAGTGCACTACAATGTAGCCTTGTTTGGAGTTCTTTGGGGAGGGGAATAGTTTTCATCTTTTTTTGGTGTGCCAAAGGAGCATTCAGCCGTAAACTGTGCATTTGCCACATCTAGAATCAGAGATGAGTTTTCTGCCTTTAAGCACTTCATGTATACAAACATTAGCTCAATCATCAGAATTTTCTAAAATGAAGCCCACAGGAACAAAAATATAGAATTTAAAAAAACCAAAACCAACATTTCATTGTCTGTATTTCTAAGCTGTTCTGCTGCAAAACAGCAATAACAAGAAGAGAAATCGTGACCTAACGAATAAAGTCCTTAACACCAATTACAAAACTATTTTGTTATTATTTCGTAAACAAAATGCCAGTCAATGTAAATCAATACACACAGTCTTCCTATGCAGACCTATACATAAGTGCTAATACCTTATTTACAAAGATGGAATTAACCATGAACAATGTAACATAACCATTAATTTGGTAATTAATAGTTAATTCATTCAGCCAGTGCATGGAGTCCTTAGCCTTAGGTCTGAGGGTACAGGTGAAAAAGACCATCTAACGGGTTGACCAGTTCGTTGGTAATCTCCCGTTTGTAGTATCCCATTTCTGTGGGTTTGTCAAAGATGGTTAACACACCGACGTAAATTCCATAATTTTAGAAACCAAGGCCGAATTTTCACCTATTTTCACCTATTTTCCGTTTTTTTAATGGAAAAAATCCGTGTGTTTCCAACCCACAAATTTCACCTGTCTGTTCACATTCATGCTGAAACTGCGTATTCCTTGAGCGATCTACTGTTCACATATCCATTGGCAAAGCCGTCTTAGTGGGTGGGGATCAATCGTCCCGCCCAATTTTTTAAAAAAATTTTTAAACAGATTTCCGTTATTTCGAAATCACCATATACTGAAACATCAGCAAAGTGTCACATGGCACTTTTCATAGCGATTGGTTCACATTTCTGGTGGGGTACTTAAAAATCCTATAAAAAGGAAGCGCGCAGGAAAGATCTCTTTGTGGGTGGTAGTGGCTGGTAGGATTCATTATTATGGATCCCGTAATAGCTTTGATGATGCAAGTAGTTATAATCATGATGCAGTGCACCTCGCAGATGTTGGTTGCCTACAGGCGCTACTCTATGTGAAGGCGTTGTGCTGCTGCCCGGCTCCTTTTTTTTCGATCAGAAACATGGAAATTTCGATAGGACGATGCTTCTTAGCTTCGTCGAAGAGATGAAGCTTTGAAGCCACAACAGTGCAGTGGCTCCTCAATGCATCTATCTAATTTTCAAGATTGCGTCCAAAAACCAAATTGGGATCTATGCAAAAAGATATCCCATTTAAATTTTCAGTAATTATGAAAATATTTAGGAAGTGGCGGTGGCCGCAGAAAAAAGGGAATCTTTAGTGCCTATGTGTTCCGTTATATTCTGAATTGCACAAGAATATTTAGCGGAATTTCGATATTACATTAATCAGATTTTAAAAAATTAAAAAAGGAAAAAAACATGTGGTGGTCCGCATCGCGCCACTGAGGATTGAATTTTCCAGACCGCTTTCCCCAGCAACGAGATTTTATTCTGGCAACATCAAAATAATGTTTTCAATATAACAAAGTAAGCTATGAAAGCCCAGCGTTCATGGAGTACGGAGCATTTGCAGGGACAATAAGCCAATCGACGCGTTAGGAACGGGTTTCCTATTCAGGGTAGAGAAACGGAAGTGGGGGTGGTTTCAAGAAAAGGCACTTGAAAACCGCTTCTAGGGATTCACGTCCACCGTGCAACTCCCGCAGTAGACCAGTAACTGGCGATGAAAACCAAACCGAAAGAGAAGCGAGAGAACTGTGGAATGGAAAACAGGTAGTGTGAACAGCACTGAGATTTGCACAAAAAAAGTTGTAAAACTGTGGGAAAATTTATGTAGTGTGGATTCGGCCCATATGTAAAGAAACGTGCAGTTTAGAAAACATACAAACATCCCAGTACATAAGAGTATTCCATATCAGAATTACACTTACTCTCATTCAATAAGCCCTTTCACAAATGTCGGATGTTGCTCCTGAAGAAGGCTGCATGCAATCAAGAATCAGAACCATAATTTATAATGATCACTAACTTCTGGCAGTTTAAAGGCACCTGCCCTTGCAAGTCCCTTAAAGGGGCAGTTTAAATGGCCATTTCCCTGGGGAAATGGCTATTTAAACTGCACCTGTAAATATGACCCAACGAACCAGTATACAGTTTGTGGAAGTTCTGTGAAAAGGAGCTTCCATGAACCCTGGTTCGTGAACCCCGAACCAGCCTGGTTCGTGGGTTTTTTTGGGTCGTATTTAGGTTCATGCCCATCTCTAATCATTACACAGAGAAATTTGGCATTCCATACAAGAGAAATCACACATGCTAAGTAGACCATCCTTTTATACAAGAAGCTTTATCCTGGTTGAGCTATTAGATCTGATAAATGGCAGTTAGGACTGTAAGTAGGACGATCTCCTGCTGCCTTGACGGTACTGGAACCCTGATGCCTGAGCATTGCTGGAAAGATACAGCATTCTGTTGACACCTATGTTATAATAGGGCATCACATTCGAAAACCTTTGTTTTAGTTTGTAAGTTACTCCTATTACATTTGAAGTTTTAGAGACTGCCAGAGCAATCCTAAGCAGGTCTACCCCATTTTATTCAATGGGACTTATTCCAGGAGATTGTTCGTAGGATTGCATCATGCATAACTTAACGGAAGTGAAGATAGCAAGAAAGATTGTCAACAGGTTGATTGAGATAGAGAGTGTGGGCTTTAGTTCATATAGTTTCCATTAATATACTAAATCAATGGGACTAAAACATAGTTCAGAGTGGATTTTGGCTAGCATCATGTCAGGCAGTGACTAGTCCTTCTTAATAATTTCACGGGCCTGGATATTTTGTCACAGTTATTGTGCTCCAGTGGACAGAAGGCTGAAACGTTTTCTGAAACTCATCCCTAAGCTCAATGAATGACGTTATACAAGTCAGCAGAAGTGTCCTGTTGTAAAATTACTGTACTGTATTGCAATTATGATTGTAAACTACTTTTTGCACAACCACTTGTAGGCATAATTAGACATGGCTTGCCTTACTCTGTTTAATTTAAAAATTCTCTATCTTGCCAAAATTACTGTATTAATTGTAAACATGAACGTTAAATCTACAGGACTGTCTCTCCCCGTATGAGCCCCGGAGGATGCTCTCATCCAGTGATAAACAGCTGCTACTGGTCCCTGGTCCCAGGGCGGCCTGTTTAGCATTGACCAGAACCAGGGCCTTTTTGGTCCTAGCTCCAACCTGGGCTGAATCCACATTACCTCGGCATGTCCCGGTGTTGCACTAAATGTTCGCTAAACAACCGGAAGTATAGCGTCTTTCTAGCGCGATTCAGAAATCGCGCTTGAAAGACGCTTTACTTCTGGGTGTTTAGCGAACATTTAGTGCACCACCGGGACGCGCCGAGGTAGTGTGGATTCAGCCCTGGTGGAGCGCTCTGTCTAAAGAGATCAGGGCCCAGCTGGATTTGCTATCCTTCTGCCAGGCCTGTAAGACAGAGCTGTTCCGCCAGGCATATGGTTGATGCTCTGGGCCTCCCTGCCGGCCACCTAGAGATAGCTGTGCCCCTACAAAGGGTATCCACCACCAGTCTTTGCCATATATTTCTGGAGGTGATTGGGTGGTGGTTGCTGGTGAAAATCTGCTGCCATGTGTCTCTTAAAATCTGCTACTGTATTGCTTGTTGTGTGTGTTCTTTTAAAAATATTTATGATGCTTTATTGGTTTTAAAGGTATTTGTATTTTATATTTTGTATTAATTGGGATCTTCCCTGAGCCTGCTGATGCGGGGAGGGCAGAATACAAATAGAATTAATTAATTAATTAATTAATTAATTAAATATAGAAGACAACATAGAAGACAGGTTTTCCCTTTAAGCTGACTGCCATTTCCTTATCCCTTTCTTTGTGGATAGAAGCAAGAAGAAAATACTTGAGAAAATGTTTGATAACGATGTTCCTTGACAATTTTTTCAATGCTTAAAGAAGTTCACACATAAAGAGTGTCTTCTTTGTACTCATGCGTGGCAGTCATTTGCTTTTAACTGGCCATTGCCTTCAACTTATAACAATATATTTAGTTTGTCTAAATATATCATTAAGTAGAAATATCAAAACAAATAGCTTTTTCCATCATCTAGTAAGCCTTATGTAACTCTTTGACAAAAGCTGTTCTTAATTTTATTTTTATGTGAAAGCATTTGTTTCTCTTTCCTTAGGGTATTCAAGGCTTGAGGTAGAAACCAGTTTCTAATGGGGCACTTAAAAATGCAAGATTTAATAAATCTGTCTGCCTTGGAAAGACTAGAATATGTATGAGTGAAAGATGCTATAAAGTTTCATGGCTGTTTGTATAGAAAAGCCAGCATAGCTAATGTAGTCTTCCCAAATGCGTGACAGTAAACTATGCTAGTGTAGGGAACCATAAACATTTTATTAACAGAAGTTTGCAGTGGCTGCATTACTTATGCAGGCTTTCCAAACACAGCTGTAAAAATTTAAGATCCCCCACACTTTCACATGCTATTTATTACCTTTGTTCAGGGTTTGTTTTCTTTTATAAACATCCTTTGACTTCTCATGTTTGAAGAATATGTCTTAGGAAGGCAGAAGCCTTTGCCCTCACTATTTTCTTCAGTATTTATAAAGCAAACTATATAACTATTGAGGTGGATATTTCCATATTTTGTTACAGTTGGAGTAAATGTTCCAATTAATGCTTCATTAAATTAAAGTGTTAGATTAAATGTGAATTGTTGACATAACAGTTAATAAATATAAATAAAGTATTCAGATAAGGTGTTAAAAGTAATCTCTATGATTTCTTAATCTTAGGGGGAATAAAAAAGAACTGTGTTTTTTCCCCCTTTATATTAAAATTAGCTTGATACCTGTGCTTCGCTACGGTATTTAACTACTTTCAATCTAGTTACAATAGTTACGGATATGTAACATTTTTTTGGGTTTGGGGGGCCGTTTTTTGAGTTGGTTTTGTAGTCTAATAGCATAGTACCTGAGCTTCACAAAGGTGTTTGAATAAAGTGAAGCGTGTTGAGGGAATGAAGTGTGGAATGTTGTGAGCCCCAATCAGCCCGCATATGCAAATGACCTTGAAAGGCTGGCCCAATCAGAGAAGAGTGGCCAAGCTGGCAGTGGTGGGGGCGCAAGCAGGCAGCAGCCTGCCAGCCAACAGTGAAGCTGTATCCCTTTGGGAAAACACATTTGATCCCTTTTACCCCCTTAGAGGGTGAATTTCTTAAAATCCCTTCTTAGTGGGTGTTTACAATACACCATGAAAGGAATGTTTTCCCCAAAGCCAGTTTGGTGTAGTGGTTAAGAGCGCAGGACTCTTATCTGGAGAACCAGGTTTGATTCCCCACTCCTCTACTTGAAGCCAGCTGGGTGACCTTGGGTCAGTCACAGCTTCTAGCTCTCTCAGCCCCACCCACCTCACAGGGTGTTTTGTTGTGGGGATAATAATGGCATACTTCGTAAACCACTCTGAGTGGGTGTTAAGTCATCCTGAAGAGCGGTATATAAATTGAATGTTGTTTTTATTCATGTTTCTAGTTCCAGGGGTTTGGGTTGGGTGTTGATGAGTCAGTCAGGACACTTGTCTTTATATATATAGATGTTGATGAGGAAAGATCAAGCAGAAAATTTCTGCAGATGGGAGAGAGGTAATTTTAATCTGTCCCTTAGGAGCAGCATTTTGGGAGGCATTCAGGCAATGAGAGGCAAGGAAGTCATACTCTGCTGATAGAAATCCTTTCAGAGCTTTTCTGCAGGATACATCCCAAGATACAGTCCCAGCAGGAATGTGTCAAAGATGACTATTGCCAATCTTATAGAGATCCAGGGTTATATAAAACATATTTGCCCTGTAGGAAATCTGAATCAACACCAATAACCCTTGACAAAAACTCCTTAGTGACTCAAGGATCAAAAAGACATTATATATTATATACTCAGAAAATTTGCCCTCAATATTCATTATCAAATTTAATCTGCTCAGCTTTATGTGTAATGCTTGTATAAATATTGCTTGCTGCGTTGGCCCTAAATAATATGATTTTTTAAAACAGAAATCTGTAATTGTTGCACTATAATATGCTTTTTTGACGGCATTCCAGAAAATAAGATTTAATTTGTGCCACCTCTTTCTGAATGTCATTGACCCTTGTCCGGCATATTCTACAGTGTCACTTGCTTCTAGCACTGTTGGGCTGGCTGGGCAGGTCGTCCACACAGAAACCACAGAAGTGGTGCTGACAGCTGACCCAGTTGTGGGATTTGGGATGCAGCTCCAGGGAAGCGTGTTTGCTACTGAAACCTTGTCTTCACCACCTCTGATTTCATATATTGAGGCTGACAGCCCAGCAGAAAGGTGAGAAACTTTGAGAGAATTCCTTGGTTCTATTTATTGCTGAGAATATCTATGCAGAAGCTTTCTTTCTATGCAGAAGTTACTTTCAGATTGCTGATAAATTATTCTTTAGTTGCTCAGTGACAAATGTAATATGCAGTGAATTCCATGCCCCCAGTAAAGGATTTCTTAGTCTTGATCAGGTATGAGAAGAATAAAAAGCAACATACAGTGCCTTATGTAGAAGACTGCCTTCAACAAGCTATGTTAATTAGACCGCATTTTCCCTAATGGCGTCTCTCAAACTTAATTCAAAATATTTAATTATTTGGATGTAAACTGGCAGAAAATCTATCGATTTGTTTAGTTTTTGTTGAAATCAAATTTTAACAATACCAAAGTTTTGGTTTACATGTTCTATATGATTTCATATGGAATAAAATTAGCCCAGTAATATGCTTTTTTGTATTTTCAGTTTGGTAGAAAATGGGGAGAAAGTAGTGATTCTTGTATCATCCTCCTGTTGTGTGGTTTGAATTGGATTTAGTTGGCTATTGTTTTAGTTATAATGCTTGACTTTTTTGTTGTGTCAAGGTGTGGCATCTTACAAATCGGAGACAGGGTACTGGCTATAAATGGGATCCCAACAGAAGATAGCACTTTTGATGAAGCTAATCAGCTTCTCAGAGATTCTTCTATCACCAGCAAGGTCACTTTGGAAATAGAATTTGATGTTGCAGGTATGAATACTCAAGTATGTTATCTTGCTAGAATGCTAGGAATCCAGCCCTTTTCTTTTGAATCTGACACTGCTATCACACACACAAACACGGGTCATTTGTCTTCATATAATTTCATTTATAAGAGCCAGTTTGGTGTAGTGGTTAAGAGCACGGGACTCTAACCTGGAGAGCTGGGTTTGATTCCCCACTCCTCCACTTAAAGTCAGCTGGGTGACCTTGGGTCAGTCACAGCTTCTAGGAGCTCTCTCAGCCCCGCCCACCTCACATGGTGTTTGTTGTTGTGGGGATAATAATGACATACTTTCTAAACCGCTCTGAGTGGGTGTTAAGTCATCCTCTGAAGTATGGTATATAAATCAAATGTTATTAAATTGAATGTTATTATTTGTACCCTTCTTTTATTAATAATAATAATAACAACAACATTCGATTTATATACCGCCCTTCAGGATAACTTAATGCCCACTCAGAGTGGTTTACAAAGTATGTCATTATTATCCCCACAACATACACCCTGTGAGATGGGAGGGGCTGAGAGAGCTCCAGAGAACTGTGACTAACCCAAGGTCACCCAGCTGGCTTCAAGCGGAGGAGTGGGGAATCAAACCCAGCTCTCCAGGTTAGAGTCCCGTGCTCTTAACCACTACACCAAACTGGCTCTCTATTATTCTATTATGGAACTTAATGTGGTGTGGTGTACACATGGAACTTAATTTGGTAAACAGACAGACCACTATTTGCTCACTGTCTAGGTAGTTTAGCTATGGCACAGCTGCTGCCATCCAGTGAAAGAAGAGGGTGGAGGGTAGAATGAGGGCTGCACTTGCCCTAAGTATGGACACTACAAATTTCATGTCAAATGTGTTAGACAGTCAAACTTACCTTGATCTGCTATGATGATCAGATGTGAGTTAATCATTGAGTCTGTTTGATTTGGCAATGAATTGAATGCTCCCCAAACAGGTTAGTAATACACCTGCTGATCCAAACAGATCACCAGCTGTTAACGTCACTAAGTACTATGTAGATGAACATTAAACAGTAGGATGTAGTTTAAAAACACTTTGATTATTCATTCCTATGTTATGTGACTGATTTAACTGTGCATTTCTCTTGCCGCTGGATGGAGTTTGAGGGCTTCTTTAAAAATAAAAAATTGCTTCATTACAATTTCACAGTAATATTCTGACAATCTATGGCTACACTCTACTAGCTTCTCTGAATTTCCACTTTCATTAAAGAAAAAAAGTCTTAGACCATTTTGTAGAGGATATTGTGGCAGGCTTTCATTAGAACATTATTGCTTCATTCTCAATTTTAAAAAAAAGTTATCTGGAGGCGAATGGGGTGGGGAGGGAGATCAACCTGCATAACAATCGTCTGCTGGGCGGGACAACTGCATAAAAAGGGGAGGGGGAGTAGAATGCAATCAAACTGTGTGAGAACGTGTGCAAAAAGCCGATTGTGTTGTACTGCACTGTAAGGATGGAATATGGTGAAGCAACCTTCTGTACAGCCACAATCATCTGTTCAGTCCATTGACAGATGAACAGTCCATTGATAAATCAGCTCTCTGTTCGCAACTGGTAAACACGATGTGAGAAGAACTACTGGCTGTTTGAACATTCTTAGTCCTAAGAGATTCAGTCTTTCTCTCTGTGTGTTTATATATGCTGTAGTAGGATTCATATATGCTGTAGTAGGACTCACTGTAGTAGGAACTGTGTTCCTTGTCACTATCCAATATCTGCAAATCACCTTTAAGTCAGTGCTACGTTTGCAATGCAAAGCAGAGGCACTCCCTTCTAAGCCTATTAACTTCACTGAACGTAGAAAAATGAAACTTGGCTTATTCATTCATTTATTGTTGCAGTCCTTCGACCAAGCATATAAAAAGAAATACATACTTAAAATCCATATTTAGATATAATAATAAATATAAATATAGTATAAAACAATTACATTACAGTCTAAATACCATAAAATTTCCTTAGCCTGAGTACTGCCATACAGAAGCTGGCTACTTGGTAAGTAATTTTGGCATCTCTATCAGAAAGAAGAAAGTCAAGTCTAGCTTTTTCTTAGAAGTCTGGGTTTTTTTGGAACAACAGGGTAATGATCATCTCACTGTGTGCCACCTTATAGTACGGGCATGTAAAAAACATATGTTCCATGGTCTTTATCTCCCTTAAGTGACAGGTACAGAACCTTTCAGTAAAAGGAATGGTCTAGTACTTGCCTTCGAGTACAGCGGAAGAAAGAGCAGAGCACCTTGCCAGAGAGAAGGCTCTTCTAAACCCTTTCACTTCAAGAATTGTTAAATAATTTGCCAGTTCCACAAAGTATTTGATGTTTACCTGAACCTTGGTGTTTTGTAGGCTGGAACAGTCAGTTTGGCATTCTATATCTTCAATTCTTTGCTTAACTAGTTTTTTTGCTTGCTCTGTTCCATAGGAGCATTTGAGGGAAGAGACTGATTCTCAACAGGTGACTTTGAACAGGCTTTAATCAATTAGATTGAAAGTTGTCACAAAATATCAGGGAGAATAGACTTTGCAGGTTAAGATGTCCCTTTAACCACATATATATTGTTAAAATACAGACCCAGACTTCAACTTTCAAACACCCTGTCTCCAATCTGACCAAATGAAACTTTGCTTAGGATTGCAGTAGTATGATATGATATGATATGATATGATATGATATGATATGATATGATATGATATGATATGATATGATATGATATGATATGATATGATATGATATGATATGATATGATATGATATGGGCAGCTACTGTGTAACTTCATCTTTCACTTTTCCAACAATGTGATTCAGGTTCTTCTAGCAGTATGTGAGTTACACAGTGGAATTTAAATCATTAATGTAAAATATTTGCAGTGCTTAATTGTCTCAGACTTTTAAATTATTTTTAAAGAATGGGCTGGGTGTAAATGATGAGAATGCTGTAAATATGGTTGATCCTGGCATACACTATAAATGACACAACTTTTAATTCCAGAGTCTGTCATACCAAGTAGTGGCACTTTTCATGTAAAACTACCAAAGAAGCATAATGTAGAGCTTGGAATCACCATAAGCTGTAAGTAAAAATAGATATTTATCATTTTTTTAAATATTCTATGTAGATTTGGATCCCATCAGAAAAGATATGTACTCGCAAGGAGGGGATTTTCTCCCATTTCTCCTCCTGTGGCAGCCTCTAATTACCCTCTTCTACTGCTTTTGTGGATCCCTCTGTAGTGATCAGTTTCAAAATTATTGCAGTGTTATCCACCTGAGCTTTATTTTGTTTTCTATGAGCTTTTGACCAGAGAGTAGATCAAAATCAGTCAAAAGCTCAATCTAGAAACTCAAATGAAGTCATTTACTTAGGACACTACCTGAAACTTTGATGAAAATTATATCATTCTTTCTATAAATTTAATCACAGAGATTTTGTTAGTAAGGAATAGAATTTGAAGGAAATGAAAGGCTTAGGTCCGTCAGCAAAATGAAATATAGATACAGGATATTAATAAGATAATAGTTGAGGAAAGGTTATAAGATGGTTCTTTTCTTTGACTGCTGTGCAGTTTTTACACATCAGTCACCATAGTGCTGTGGTTTTTGTCAAAATTCAATGTCCAAAACTCTCTTCTAATGCTGCCTGGTTGAGATAAGCTTTACAAACAATGCTATCTATTTTAAATTTGTCAACCATATTAAGTCTTAGTCCCTATATTCTCTCCTTGAATGTTAAATGTCTTGCTTTAACTTTGAGAACATTTGGAAGGTGGTTGGTTCTTCCATTATTGTTTTATCATATTTATTTATGTATTTGTTCAGATATTTATACCCTGCCTTCCTCTCTGATGGGGACCCAAAGAGGCCTACTACATCATCTCTCCCTGCCTCCATTTTATCCTCACAACAATCCTGTGAGATAGGTTAGGCCAGGAGAGCGTGACTGGCCTAGCAAGTTTCCATGGCAGAATGGAGATCTGAAGATGTCTCAGATCCTAATCTGACCCTGTAATCACTGACCATGCTGGTTCTCCTATTGTTCTAATAAGGATAAATCTCATTTGATCTATGCATTAAAATTGTGAAATTACTGTAATGAGAATGTTTATACTCATCAGGTAACAAGTTCAGAGGATCATGAAATCCTTGAAGTTCAGTATCATTTGGTTTGACACTTGCCCTGTTTTAGCTAATTAACTCAGAAATGAATTACGATGGCATTGAGTAGGGTGAGTAGTTTTGCACTAGCTAATTTCTTAAAGATATATTCAGGGCATTGGTAGCACATTAGCATCAAGCATTTCATTTATATTCCTGTCAAAATTCCAATTAGCTTGGTTTCTACAACAATATGGAAAACAGCTCCAATGTAGCAATAGCAAGAGCCATATGATGCTATTGCTGTGTAAGTGAAACATACTTCATGATGTTGAAACAGCCAGGGAGGACTAGTGGTTAGTACAGATTAGCTTTAGTTGTTTCAATTTAAGTTCTGTTTGACCTTTTGCAAAAATGAGATGCTATCCATTTTAAATTTACCTTGGTATGACAGTAGGAGTGTTATATGTTTATAGATCCAGGAGTTAGCCGAATTAGTCTGTAGTAGCAAAATAGTAAAAAGTCCAGTTGCACATTAAAGACTAACCAACTTTATTGTAGCATAAGCTTTCGAGAATCACAGTTCTCTTCATCAGATGCATGGAGGGTATGAAGAAATTGGCCAGATATATATAAGTGATGAGGGGAGGGGGGAGTAGATGCAAATCAGTTGCAGAAGTCATGAAAGAAGTGGAGTGCACAATCCAGGCTGGGTGTGACGTCTCCCCTCCATAGCTGAATCTGAATAGAATGCCTGAAAGGCAGTTACTTCTGATAATGAGATAACCAGACAAAAACAAAATCCAATGGGAAGGTGCTGAAATGAAATTCATAAGTAAATTTGACTCAGTCAGACTTGGATTGAATAATAATAATATAATAACATTCGATTTATATACCACCCTTCAGGATGATTTAACAACCACTCAGAGTGGTTTACAAAGTATGCCATTATCATCCCAACAACAAAACACCCTGTGAGGTGGGTGGGGCTGAGAGAGCTCCAGAGAACTCTGACTAGCCCAAGGTCATCCAGCTGGCTTCAAGTGGAGGAGTAGAGAATCAAACCCGGCTCTCCAGATTAGAGTCCCACGCTCTTAACCACTACACCAAACTGGCTCTATCAATGAGACTATGAATGGTTATCTCATTTTCAGGAGTAACTGCCTTTCAGGCATTCCATTCAGATTAAGCTATGGAGGGGAGACGTCACACTCAGCCTGGATTGTGCGCTCCACTTCTTTCATGACTTTTGCAACTGATTTGCATCTACTCCCCACTCCCCTCACCACTTATAAATATATGGCCAGTTTCTTCATACCCTCCATGCATCTGACAAAGAGAACTGATTCTCAAAAGCTTATGCTACAATAAAGTTGGTTAGTCTTTAAGGTGCTACTGGACTCTTTACTATTATAAGTTTATAGGAATGTTTTGCTTTTCAGCAGTCAAATGCTAGAATATACGCAGATAATCAATGCTATTTTTCAAATTATTCCACTAAGAAGTGGAAGCTGTTTATTCTTTGAGGCTATGGAGGAAAGCACAAGAGAGCATAGCTGAAAGTTATGGAATAAAGGCTCTCTTATGTTATGCATTTAGAACTATTATACAAGATTAGATTATACAAATCTAGTGAAGTTTGGTTGTTGTGGGTTTTCCGGGCTGTATTGCCGTGGTCTTGGCATTGTAGTTCCTGACGTTTCGCCAGCAGCTGTGGCTGGCATCTTCAGAGGTGTAGCACCAAAAGACAGAGATCTCTCAGTGTCACAGTGTGGAAAAGATGTTGGCAGGTCCACACTGTGACACTGAGAGATCTCTGTCTTTTGGAGCTACACCTCTGAAGATGCCAGCCACAGCTGCTGGTGAAACGTCAGGAACTACAATGCCAAGACCACGGCAATACAGCCCGGAAAACCCACAACAACCATCGTTCTCCGGCCGTGAAAGCCTTCGACAATACTAGTGAAGTTTATTTCATTTATTTTTACAAAATTTGTACCTTACCTTTCTACCCTCACAAGGGCCACCAAAGTGATTAAAACAATTAAAACATTGGATAGGAAGGAGGGATCACAGAGGGAATGCTAAATGAAATGAAAAAGTCTTCACCCATTGGTGGGAGATGGCAACAGAAGGACAAATGAATCTCCTTGAGGAGAGAGATCCAGAATTTTGGTGCCACTACTGAGGATGGTCTCTCCTCTGTTGCCACCCACCTAATCTTGGAAAGCAGGGGCACCCACAGCCTGGTCTCCAGAGATTACTGCAGTGGTCAGGCTTGTAAGGGAGGGTCATAAGGCAGTCCTTCAGGTATGTTGATCCAAACCATACAGGGCTTTAAATGTCAGCGCCAGCACCTTGGGCCCGAAAACAAATTGGGACACAGTATAGATGGGCCAGGACTGAAATGATATGGTCCGTGTGACCCATTCCAGTCAATATTCTGGTTGCAGCATTCTGCACCAGTTGAAATTTCAGAACACTTCTTAAAACAGCCCTATGTAGAGAGCATTCAGTAATCTAATCCAGAGACAACCAGAGCATGAACCCCCAGTGACCAGCAAAGGCTGCAGCTGGCTAACCAGTCGAAGCTGGTAAAAGGATCCCTTGGCCACAGCTGCCACCTGCTTATCCAGCACTAAGCCTCAGTCCAAGAGCACCCCAGACACTTATAAACTACTCTGCACAGTTTTCAATCTGGAAAAGCAGCATATCAATAGACTAAATGCATACATTTTCAGGAATGGTTTTAAATTGGAGTTATTCCTTGAAAGAGGAGAATGGGGAGAGGCATTAGTTATTTGCATGCAGAAGTTTTCTGGAATTTCCAGTTAAATGGATCTTGAGTAGTACAGATCCCAGTTCAAGAGACACTGTTGTCAAATAGATAATACTGAACCTGAAGGATAAAGATGCAGAGGAGTTAGCCGTGTTAGTCTGTGGTAGCAAAATCAAAAAGAGTCCAGTAGCACCTTTAAGACTAACCAATTTTATTGTAGCATAAGCTTTTGAGAATCAAGTTCTCTTCGTCAGATGCATGGTACAGAAACTGGTCAAATATAGAAGAGGAGGGGGGAGGAGGGGAGGAGAGAGAAGATGCAATTAGGGTGGGAGAGGGATGCAACCAAAATTGTCTGATGGGGTACAGAAGCTTCACATGTTCAGTAAATTTCTAAAGTTTCTTGTTGAAGTCATAGTTGTAGAATCCAGAAGAAATGTAGTCATAATTAGGCTCATATCTAGGACATGGAAGAAGAGAGCGAGCAAATGAGTCAACACCAGAAGAAGATTTTATGTGAGTTCCATAACAAAATCACTTGTGTGGGCTTAGTGTTTTCATTGCTGGTTTCTCAGTTTTAACAGTTTCTGACATAGCCATTTTTAACAGCCCACATTTTAAGTTGCTCTCTATGGGCTGTTGCAGAGAGTGGGAGCACTTCCACATGCCACAGTGGCCCGATTCGGGCCCGATCCAGGCCCAGATTGGGCTGCTGTGAAGCATGGGAGCGCTCCTGCATTCCGCAGTGGCCTGAATCCAGCCCAGTTCGCCCCCCTGCGGATCGCAGGCATGCTCCCAGGGGCTGCCGCAGCCCACACGATGATGACACTTCCCAAAGAGAGACGGTAGGTGCCAGGTCCCCCACCTCCCATCAGGAGGACAGGGGGACCTGGCAGCCCTACCCCCAACATAACTAATATAACCATGGTGCCAGAAACACTTAGGCTTCTGTGAAAGGTCTCAAAATATTTAAAAATAAATCCAAACACAATTGCTGTCTATATGCCATATGTTCTAATGCTGATAGAGCTGTAAGGTCCTCAGTCCACTGAATTACGGGAGGTGGGCATTTTGTCTTTCCAATGCTGTAATATAAGTCTTTTAGCTACAGTGAAAGCACAGAGGGTCTGTTTTCATTGACCATTGGTTAAGCTCTAGGAAACAGTAAAATGGTTTAAAGGTGCATAAACATCTTCAAAAATCAACGAGTATTCTAATACAAAATTAATATGAGTAACGAGTCTTTCCAGTGCTGAGTGACCTTGGGCCAGCCACACAGTCTTCAGCCATTTGTTAGGAAGATAAAATGGAGGAGTGGAGTTGGGACCTCATTGGGGAGAATAGCAGGGTATAAATAAATAAATAAATAAATAAATAAATAAATAAATAAATAAATAAATAAATAAATAAATAAATAAATAAATAAATAAATAAATAAATAAATAAATAAATAAATAAATAAATAATGGTAAGCTCCTATTTCACTGAAGAAACTGATGATGTCCAACCCATATGCCAGATTTTGCTTGTAAATATTTCTGGGTTTATTGGTATGAATTCTAGATTGTTACATTATATTTTGAGTTGTAGTTAACGCATTTATTTTAGAAGGTATTAGGATTAAGTTATTGGTATATTATTGAGGAATATAACAGGAATGTTAGTTTTGTGTCAGTGTACCTCATTAAGAACTATAACCTTGTTTTGCATACAAAACTTACCTGTTTTGTGATGACTTATCTGTTTCATTTGGCGTTCCTTCTCTGACACGCCTTCCTTTTTCTGTGTTAGTTTTTACTTTTTAATTGTTCATATAATACGCATTTTTCAAAGCTTGTTTTAATATTCCTTGGAGACCCCACACAAAGCAAAGAAGCCATACAATAATTTTAAATAAATAAAATAAATACTCATGACTGGGTTTGTTACAACTAAAGCCATTTGAACCAGATATAATACTAAATATGCTATATATAGAACCATTACATTTAAACAGATCAGCTTTAACTAATTACTAAGGAGCACTGTCTTTAAGAGAAGTAAGGAATTATAATTTCTTTCCCATCTCTATTGATTTTAAGCAGAGTAATATGGTATATATCTTTTTAAAACCAATCTTTATAACACAGCTACTTTATCTTGATTCAATATTTTGAAAAAGGCATTGAAAGATGTCCAAAAAGATGTACGTGATAATGAAATATGAAACTAATAATTTCATACAACTAGATATATATTCCACATTACATCTCATGTGAAGAAAGTAACTCATGTATTTCATGAGCTCGGTGCTTCATATGATATGGAATTGAATTTTAGTGGACCTTTGCACAAGTACGATGTTTCTAGTCTCTGTCTACAAGGTTAAGCATAAAAATGAAGGTCATATGGTTTTGCTATCATAAAATCATAGTATCATTTGGTGACTCTGCATATTGCTTTGTATGAATTGTTGCCTCCATGGAAGATGACAGTACCACAGTTCAGAGTAACCAGAATTTATACCTTTCAACATTTCACATAAAATCATAATGTAAAAGCAATTTTCCCTGAGGCAGCACATACGAAGTTGCACACGGCCCCTGTATTTAATTACCAGGATCCTCCAGGACAACTGTTTGGCCATTGTGAGAGGCACATCTGTGCTGGACTAGATGAACCTCTGCTCTGATCCAACAGGCTCTACTTATGTTCTTATGGGATTATCTGCTTGATAGAAAAAGTCATTTATAAGCATTTTACATAAAAATATAACTGCTTGTTAGCATATGCTGTGCATACTAAGAGACATTTATTTTAAATTTAAAACTGCAGTATATGTGTGTTTTGTATACTTCAGCTCCATCCAGTCGAAAACCAGGAGACCCTCTTGTGATTTCTGATATTAAGAAGGGAAGTGTGGCACACAGGTAGGCATTTTCAAGGTGGCAAAAAAGTTACTGTGTTGGTTGCTCTTATACTCCAGAGACTTTAAATAGATCCACAACTTGGAACAGTTTTCTGTAATATGTCTAAATTAAATGAAACCAATCTACTGGATGCTTTTAATCTCGCCTCCTTCAAGATCCAAAACAAAATCATTGCTTTTTTTCTTTAATTAAATCATTAAAAAATCTTAATGGGTGCATTTGCATTAATAGCACTTGAGACAGCACATTCAAATAATTAATCACATAATGTATTCCATTTTTTTAACAGGACTGGAACATTAGAACTGGGTGATAAACTGCTTGCCATAGACAATATTCGACTGGACAACTGTTCCATGGAAGATGCTGTTCAGATCCTGCAGCACTGCGAGGAACTTGTAAAACTAAAAATCCGGAAAGATGAAGATAACTCTGGTATTCATAGTGAGCTACTTTAAAACATTTTATATACTCCAAAATGCCTCTGAGGCTTGGTATACAATTTATAATAATTACATATTTTAATATTAAAGTGTATATGTATCAGATATTGCTTTGAATGTGTAAATTAAGGTAACCAGTATGTTTTAGTACAGCCTGAATATTTTTGAACTCTAAGACTTAACTTCCAAGGTGAATGCATCTACAAAATAGATACTGGGAGATCTAAGGGCTGTCCTTGATGGAGAAATGGCACAAGTCCTCCTTGTTTAACTTGCACTTTAATCTTGTATTTATTCATTTAGATATATATGTGCCATTTTTCTTCCCAACAGAGAACCCAAAATGGCTCACATTATCTCTCCCTTCCTCCTTTTTATCCTCACAACGAGAACCCTGTGAGATAGAGTAGGCTGAGAAAGAGTGAGTGGCCCAGGGTCATCCAGCAAACTCCCATGGCAGAGTGGGGATTTGAACGGATTATAGTTCATCATTCTGACCACTATATCACACTAGTTACTTCAGAGTCCGTTCTGAATTACAGGTAGAAAAATTACACCAAGAATTTCTGAAATAATTTTGGGTCAACTGTTTTAAAAGACACCACATTAATTCAAACAAACTTGTTCTTTATATCACTATCAAAGCCATAAAATCCTGCCTATTGCACCCATGGGCTGCTTCTATGTGACAACAATTCTCCATTGTACATTAATTGATACTGTGAATACAGAGGCATTTGCAGTAGTAATGGAGAATGTACAGGGGACTTTCCACCACACTTCCCTTGTTCATCCCTCCCTCCTCCACATACATTCTATGGCAATATAGCAACTACTAATGTAAAAAATACTAGCTTGATATCCATACTCGCTACGGTATTTAACTACTTTAAATCCAGTGATAATACTTACGTGATTGTAACATGTTTTGGTTTGTGGGGTTTTTTTAGTTGGTTTTGTAGTATAATAGCATAATACCCCGAGCTTCACAAAGGTGTTTGAATAAAGTGACGCGTGTTGATGCCAAAAACTGATGAAGTGAATTTCGAAATGTAACATTTATTGAAGAGATTTTAAAAGGAAAAGATTGTAGTGCAATAAGTAAAGTGAAAAATATATACAACCTTTTTTTTTCTACTGAAGGACCTCTTTGCAGACCACATTGGTGGTTTTCCCCTCAGATGCTAGGATCACCAGGCTGCTGGGTGAGCTCACTCTGGAGCAGGCCACGTAGAACTGCCCATGTGAGAAGCAGTCCTCTTTCACGTCAAACGATGTGCATATTTCTTTGCTGTATCTCTAAGTTGCTTCCTCCTTTTAGCATCAGTGTATCTTGCATGATGTCTGCCAGGAGGCTTCTTGGGGGCAGTAAGAGGTGATGGCTGCGAGAGGT
The DNA here is from genome assembly GCF_028583425.1 of Eublepharis macularius. NCBI lineage: Eukaryota > Metazoa > Chordata > Lepidosauria > Squamata > Eublepharidae > Eublepharis > Eublepharis macularius. The sequence goes on from NC_072798.1 coordinate 64,724,837, forward strand.
GTGAGGTGGAGTTGGACTGAGGGAGGGGTGGTGTGGTGGGCACTTCGGCAGGTTCATGTGAGAGGTTCGCATCAAAATGGCCCCTAGAAAGGTCATGCACCATCTCCCCATGAATGTTTAAAAACTCAGTTGCCATACTGACTTTTATATAAAATCCCTATTCAGGAGTCTTGTACCATCTTTCTTCAACTGTCTGCAGTTTCTTTTACCTGATTTTTTACCTCAGAACACAAGAGTTCCACAGATGACCAATCAGAGAGGGGGGGGTGCAAGCAGGCAGGAACCTGCCAGCCACACAGGAAAGCCAGGCCCACAGGGAGATTGGCAACCCTAGTGAGCTTTTAGGGGAAGACTGGGAGGGGCATTTTACCTCAAGTCACATTCAATGACTCCCAATAGCAACTGCATACTGTTTAGGATGTGGGGAGTAAAGACCAATCAGGCCGCATACGCAATGACCTCTGTGTTCCAACTGTCTCGGGGGGCGGGGGATGAGGTTTGGAATGTTGTGAGCCCCAATTAGTGTGCATATGCAAATGATCTTGAAAGGCTGACCCAGTCAGGGAAGAGTGGCCAAGCTGGCAGTGGGCGGTGGTGCAAGCAGGCAACAGTCTGCTGGGCACTCAGGGAAACTGTATCCCTGTGGGAAAACACCCTCCGCCCTTAAGGGGCAAATTTTTTAAAATCCCTTCTTAGTGGGTGTTTACATCATGAAAGGAATGTTTCCCCCAAATTTCATGTTTCTAGGTCCAGGGGTTTGGGCTTGGTGTTGATGAGTCAGTCAGGACACTTGTCTTTATGTAGAGAGAAATTGCCTGCAAAAACCCCCATGATGGTGCAGGAGGAGATTAGCTCCCACGAGGGCATGACAGTTGTGAAATGGTACCAATGTGGGTGGAAGGTTTGAAAATCCACACTTTCCCATCAGCATGTTATACAAACTCACTTTAACTGTGATCTGCAGCAAAGATGGGAAAAGGCTGAAAAGCGCATGATTGGATGACAGTGTAGTGGGATGCATTGAAAAAGACCGCTCCAGTTCGGGAGCCAAAACCAGGAAGACCAAAACAGCTGTGTGTTTGCAGCTATGATCTGTCTCTAGCCATAGCTACATTTCCATACTTCATATTCTTACCTTGCTAAAGAATGATCTGCATGATTTTTATTCTCGTTTACATCTTCTTATTAGAAAGTATAACAATAATGAAGCTTTCAGACATAAGCTTAAGAAGAGCATTTGTGTGAACAAGTGGCTTGTCAATGTTGTTGGGAAGATAAATGATGCCATTTCCATAGATAGGCCCCAACAAAAATTCGTAATGGTATTTATTTCCTGATTAAGATTCCCCAAAGTTATAGTGCTGTTGCCAAGTAAAAGAATCCATGAAAAAGCTGTGCTTTCCATATAATCAGTAGAATCGTTTTCAGTCTGAAAATTCATAACCGTCAATAGAGAGTATGCATAACCATTAATGGTTATTCATTTGTTTCCAGTTCAATTACTATTACAACCTATTGAAACCTGTGTTTGTGCAGTAGCGGAAGATGTAGCCTTCTTGTAGTCACTCAGCCTGACAATGTATCTTTTAATGTGAATTACAGCAGCTAATAATTACTTGCTTTTAATTCTACTATTAAATGACTATGTTACATAGATTAAAAACATTTATTTTATCTACTGAGTGAATCACTACATAATTATTATGATCTACAAGATGTAATCCATCTATTATGTGAACTTAGAAAATGATCCTATTTAAATCTGGGTACAAAGACAGATTAGTCATCATCAATGAACATTTCTGTACAGTTTGTATTGAATTAAAAAACTTGACTTACTAGCCCATAAAAATATATTTAAAAAAAAAATCTTTAAAACACAGTTAATCCTTGTTTCATGCTAGCAAAAGGAAAATGAATGAAAGGATAATGGAGACGGGAGCAGGGGCATGACATTCCTGCACCACTGTACTTACCTGCTGATGATGTCATTGAAACCTGACATGCAAAAACAGTTTGGAGCATGGAGGCCAAGTGCTACTTCACAGTGCAAAAGGCTTTGGGAGTGGTGAAAAGTTAGCCAGTTATGCAGACATAGCCACATGCTATGGCAAGCTGTCTTGGTTTAAAACCCAAAAAACCTTCTGTACCTCTGTTCATTTATTCTTTACAGTTGTTTCCATCATCCTACTATATAAAAGGCAAACCATGTTTCAGACAACTTCTTTCCTATCCTGGTGCACCTCCAGAGGGTGCTGCTGCAGAGGGAAGCCCGGGAGAGGCAGCTTGTCCTTCCAGAGAGCGCACTGCAGCAGGAAGCCCAAGCCAGGATCAGGTGCAGAGCAGGAGGCAGTGCCTGCCTTCTTTCATCCAGCCAGGATCAGGAGTGGAGCAGGTGGCAATACCCACCTCCCACCTTCAACCAGCTGGGATCAGGAGCAGAGCAGGTGGCAATACCCACCTCCCACCTTCAACCAGCTGGAATCAGGAGCAGAGAAGGTGGCAATGCCCACCCCTCAACTTCACCCAGCTGGGATCAGGCAAGGAGCAGGTGGCAATGCCTGCCCCCCTTCACCTGGCCTAGATCAGGCATGGAGAAGGTGGCAATGCCTGCCTCCCTTCACCTGGCTGGGATCAGGTGGGGAGCAAAAGGCAATGCCCACCCCACTTTCACCCAGCCAGGATCATGCACAGAGCAGCTGGCAGTGCCCACCCCTCGCCTTCACCTGGCCAGGATCAAGCGCAGGGCAGGCAGCAATGCCCACCCCCCCTTAACATGGCTGGGATCAGGTATGGAGCAGGCGGCAATGTACGCTGTCTCTTTCACCTGGCTGGGATCAGGTGTGGAGCAGGTGGCAATGCCTGCCCTTCACCTTCATCTGGCCGCAATCAGGCGCAGCACAGGAGGCAATACCCGCTCTCCCCTTCACCAGGCCAGGATCAGGAGTGAAGCAGGTGACAATGTCTGCTCCCACCAAAATCAGGCACGGAGAGCTGGCAATGCCCTCCCCACTTCACCCAGCTGGGATAAGGCACAGAGCCGGGAAGCAATGCCCACCCCCTTCACCTGGCCAGGATCAGGCACAGAGTAGGCGGCAATGCCCACCCCCCTTATCCCGGCCGGGATCAAGTGTGGAGCATGCAGCAATGCATGCCCTCCCTTTCACCCGGCCAGGATCAGGTGCAGAGCAGGAGGCAATGCCTGCCCCCTCCCGCCTCCACCTGGCTGAGATCAGTTGCAGAGGAGGTGGCAATGCCCGCCTGCCCACCCTCCCCTTTCTAGAGCCCATTGTATTTTTCCCAACAACAGGTTTTGTTGCTAGTCCTGTTATATTCCTGATAGCTTGCAGAAAATCCATAGGCTAAATTAGGTCTTGGTATCTCTGATATGCTGTTTGTCTTGTCTTTAAAAATAGTCACAATCTTTAACTAGAATGCAATCAATGCATGCAATGTCCTACTTAGAGCAGTAGTTTGCCCTAACCAGGAATTTTAAAGATTTTAAAAAACATTTTGACATTCCATTTAAAGAAGCTTTTTGATTAGAAAAAAGCAAGGGCAGCTATCAAGAACTCTGTGAAGTAGGTTAAGAGCTAGTTTGGTGTAGTGGTTAAGAGCTGCAGGACTCTAATCTGGAGAACTGGGTTTGTTTCCCCACTCCTCTGCTTGAAATCAGCTGAGTGACCCTGGGACGGTCACAGCTCTTTCAGAGCTCTCTCAGCCCCACCGACCTCACAGGCTGATTGTTTTTTTTAAGAATTTTATTAAAGCAAAGAAATTGAAGTAAAGTAAATGCTTAATATAAAAGTTATACAGATTCTAAATTAGACATTAAATTAAAAGTTATGCAATCTTATACAACCAATAAGCATACAAACAATATAGGTATAATAGCTTTGGGAGTAGAACAAGCAATACATTCAAGTTTCCTTAAACCTAACTATGTAACATTTCTCCTTCTCTCTCCCTCCCGTTCTCTGTCTAAACTTCTGTGTCAATTAGTTTAGCCTAAGTAATCGAAGAAATCCTTCCACTTTTTCCAAAACTCAGTTATTGGTCTATTTTGTAAGTAAGTAGTCAGTTTGGCCGCTGAAACATATTCACAAATCTTTTCTCTCCACTCTGAGAGACCAGGACAGGCATTGTTTTTCCATCTATCTGCAAATAAAACTCTCGCTGCCGTCACCATATAATGGAAGAGGGCTCCTTGTTCATTTCTCACATTAGTTGGTAAAATATTTAAAAGCATACTTTTCGGATTTAATTCAGATCTGAGTTTGAGGATCTTTTGCATCTCTTCGTGTATTTTTATCCAGTATTTTCTTGTTTCCTGACAAGTCCACCACATATGGTAAAATGTTGCATCCATATTCTGACATTTCCAACAATGTCCACTGTAACCCTTACTAATCCTTGCAACGTCTTTGGGAGTAATGTACCATCTAAAGAACATTTAATACCAATTTTGGTATGGTATGGCAGTAATTTGTAAATCTTCCCCCAAAGATGCGACAAGTCTCCAGATATTAATAGTTCATATTGTATTTTTTCTCTCAGCTTGCCACCTTTGAGAATTTGATCTTTCAATCTTGATACTATTTGGTGATAAGTCAACCAAGGAATGTTTTTGCCATGGGCCTGGATTTCTTGCCAGGTTTTTATGTTTCCTTCTTTGTCTATCAATGATTCATAGCTAGGTTGATCAATTCTGTTCCTAACTACTGCATCATAGTAGGCATTAGTTGGCGACATCAATGGGGAAATTGGTGGGCTCAATCTATTTCTGCTGAAACCATATTTTAAGCAGGCCATCCCTTACAGTGTGAGTCCCATCTTGCTTATGAATAGATTTGCATGATTTCTTTATCCATAAATAATTATGGATCCCTTCTTTAGCACTCGCTGTTTCCAATTCAATGTATCTGTTGCTTGGATTCAAAATCCAATCTGTTATCCAAACTAATGCCGTTGCTTGATGATACAATTTGATGTTCAGTACAGCCAGTCCTCGATTTTTGTCATCTTGCAATACTTTAAATATTATCCTTAGTTTTATTCCTTTCCATATAAAGTCATTTATTGTTTTCTGCCATCTATTGAGAATCTTTTGTTCAATGTAAATTGGAATAATTTGAAATAAGAAATTTAATTTAATATCTTGTCCGATTCTCACTGCTAAAACTTCAAGCTCAATGATAAACAATAGTGGTGAAATTGAACATCCTTGACGTGTTCCTTTTGTTATTTCATCTTCTTCATAAATGAACCGCTTGCTGTTTGGTATAAATACTTTGAAGCCAATTCAAAAACTAATTCCCACAATTCATTCCTAGCAGCGTTTTCATAAGAAACTCCCAAGAAAAGCTGTCAAATGCTTTTTCAGCATCAACAAACATAAACGCAGTTTTTTCACCTTTTCGTCTTGAATATTTAATTGCACTAAGAAGGTATTTGATATTATCTTTCGTATATCTCTTCGGGACAAATCCTGTTTGGTCTTCATGTATTACCTCTGAGATGCATCTTTTCAATCTTTGATCCATTATTATTGTAAATATCTTGTAATCCACAGTCAACAAAGAAATAGGCCGTATGATTGCGGTATTAATGGATCATTCCCCTCTTTATGTATCAAAGTTATAATTGCTTCTTGCCATGTCAGAGGTAAGATCTTCTTAGTTTGCATCTCGTTCATCACTTTTTGCAGAGGTATAACCAATATATCCTCAAAGGATTTGTAATAAGCAGCTGTGAATCTGTCTGGACCTCGAGCTTTTGCAGTCTTCAAAGTTTGGATTGCAGAATTTATCTCTTATATCATTATTGCTTGATTTAAGATAATTCTGTGCTCTATGGTAAATTGTTTGATTGGCATCTCCAGTAAATATTTCTCCATCTCTTCTTCCTTTATTGATTCTTCTTTGCTGTGAGCATAATAATAACACACTTTGTAAACTGCTCTGAGTGGTTGTTGTTATCCTGAAGGCTGGTATATAAATTGAACATTATTATTACATTGCTATTATTATTAGGTTAGGCTGAGAGTGTGTGACTGGGCCAAAGTCACCCAATGAGCTTCTGCGGCAGAGTGGGGATTCCAACCTGGGTCTTTCAGATCCTAATCTGAAATGGTAACGGCTACACAATACTGTTTATTATGGGATGGCTGCTGTTGAACAGTAGCAAGCAGGTGGGCCTGAGTGACTAATGTAAGTTGCATGGCAGCACTTGTCCACTGGTTGCTGCCAGGCCTGGCCCAGATGAGTCCTCTATCAAAGGCCAAAACAGTCCCGAAAAGAGCATTGCCTCTCTCCCCACCTTTTAGTGAAAAAAAACTCTTAAAAGATGGCCATATGGTTGTGGGCGGCTGCCTAGCAATAGCCACTGAGGACATTAGTTTCTTAAAGCTACAGATGCTGTTTCTAACATTTTGGAGAGTTTTCTAATTCAGATTTTTATGCAAATCTGGTGCTTTTCTCAGGTTTATAGAAAAATATGTCTTTGTCTGTCCATGGTCCTGATCTCAGGATTTAAGTATCCACAAATGGGACTATGTAGAGAATTAGCTATAATGATAACAGGCGGCAGTAGTTTCTCCCCTTCGTTTTCAGGACTAGATCATTGTGTTTCTCCCTTTCCACCTCTTTAAAGGAAAGGAAAAAAAGCTTTAAGAAAAAGGGAAGTGTACATGCTCTATTTATTTAGAAAATTTATGTGCCAGGTCTTCTATGCTTATGGTGATTTGCGCAGTAAAAAACAACACAAACAAAAAACACTCTACCATAGTTAACAATTAATAAATTGTTTACAATTCTGGCATCATTCAGGGCAGAAAGTACTCTCAGCTTAACTTTCTTTCTCTCAGCATAACTAATCCCCTTCAAGACCCCCGTCAAACTCAGAGTCAGGCTATGTTTTATCTGCAAGAGAATGAAGCAGAAATAAGGTGGTAAAATGCTGAGGCAGTAAAACAGACTGAACCACTTCAAATGCTGCTGGTGCATACTATCCATTTAGATGAATTTTTAAGAAAAATGTTCTTTAGGAATAGGAAAAGCTGAACTTCAAAATAACTGCTATTATTTAACATGTTTCTGAGGCTACGTATTCATAGACACTAAACTGCACAGATACAAGGACTTTGCCACAGAGCTATAAACATTTTGGGAGGTTACGAGGAGATATGTTTTTAATTCATTTCTTGAAGTTTCACCTGGAAATATGGCAGCCCCATCTAGTGAGTAAGGTTGGCTACTGCCCTTAGTCCCGGAGAGTGTCAGATGAAGCCCATTTCTGAATGACTGCTTGAAAGCATTCTAACTTCTCTAAGTCTAGCACTTTTTAGTCTCCTGAGAGGGTTTCAGTACTAGGAAGCCAAAGTGAGCAATACCACAGTATATAAACCACTTAGTTCAGTCAACCATGGCAGAATGGCCTGTTTATTTGTACTGCCTGCATTCAGTGAAAACGTGGAAAAGTATAGAGACTAGCCTATAAACAACACAGGTGTGAATATCAGTACTTCGTGAACACTGGAGTTTGATAGATAACGATTATGACCACAAAACCATATCAAGAACGTAAGTTAGCCGTCATCAGATGGGTTGGACTGGACTGAAGCCCTGACACCAGTGCCAAGCTGCTACAATTTTGTCTTGAAGTGGCATCTGTGTAGGAAAACACATCAAACTGTGTTTCAATGGCTTGTGTTTTAATATTGTGTTTTTTAATTGTAATCTGTCTCAAGAAGTACTCTAAAGAGGCAGCATAGAAATATTCTAAATAAATAAATAATATAATATCAAAACCCATTTCTGGATTTAAATCCTCACTGGGAATCCACATATTGTTGGATATAGTGTTATTGCACATTTACCTCATTGATTATCATGTCCACACAAGAAAACTGAGGAGAATAAAGGACTACAATAGTGCAATGTCCTACAAAAAGTAGATCTTGTCCTGGTTCCACTTCAGCAAACAGGAAAGAAATTTTCCATTGTTGCTAGTGAGGTCAAGTGTAGGCTTTTAAACAGGAGAAAGCTGAGTTATGTATCTGAAGTGTAACAATTTGAGAATGTGCTCTCTTGTTTCTGATCATGAGTCTGAATGTATTATTTTTTTCATTCCTTCTTTCATAAGAAACCAATTGCATCCTCTTGGCATGTATTGCAGATGAACAAGAGAGCTCAGGAGCAATTATTTATACTGTTGAGCTCAAGCGGTATGGAGGACCTCTTGGGATCACTATTTCTGGCACTGAAGAGCCCTTTGATCCCATTATCATCTCCAGTCTTACTAAAGGAGGACTCGCTGAAAGGTAAATTGAAATAAAGGCATTCATAGTGCAGCTATTTTCTGCGTTTATTCACATGTAACAATTCATTCAGTCATATGTAATAATTCTTCCCTAGCAATCTATTCATTTCCCACAATTTATCAAAAAGAAAACATTTAATGAACTTCAGTCTTTTTCTTGCTGGTATATGCTATGCTGTTGTTAAACCTACAGTATAATTTTGCAAAGGTTATTGTCATCATAAATCACCTATCGAAACTAAGCTTTAGCCGCACTCAGATAGGTGATTGCTGTATTAACGTTTTTTTAAAAAATATATATTTTTGCTTGTGTAAGGAAATTAGTAATCTGTGCATTATTTTGAGCATGTGCACATTGCTATCCATCTGTATATCGGTTATATTTTACCACACAAGCATGTGACAAAGGGTGGTTGCCGATAAATCTTTCTCGTGATCTATGTTTGTTTTCTAAAATAAATTCCATGTAATCAGTTTTACTGTGGCAGCATTATGATATTAAAATTCTCTTAGCAATCTACCAATCCATTCTGGCACATTTTTAAGAGCAGTCGCAGTCATAACTCCATTTACTTCAAGGAGAAAAGCTATTTGATATGGATGGGTGGGCTCAGAAGAAACTGGAAAGACCTGTGGTGGAAGGAGAGGAGAAGTTCAGATAGAGCAAAGCAGAGCTGTCTGAGGCTCATTGTCGTGCTTGTTTATTTATTTATTTATATCATATTTGTATTCCGCCCTCCCCGCAAGCGAGCACAGGGTGGATAACAACCTTAAAATCATTTTAAAATGTTCCATATTAAAACATGTGTTCTGCTTCCTAAAAATGCCCAGGTTTTCCTTTAGAAAATTGAAGTGGCCAAATGCAGGGAGGTACAGAGGGTCCATGTTTCATTTGGTTTTGTTGTCGTGATTCATATAAACTTGCAGAGTTCCCCAAAGGGACTGATCTCCTAAACAACATTTTCTTTCATCCATTAATTAGTTCCTGCACAGCTGAAGATTATCCTACAGTTAATGCAACACATGGGAATCTTAACAAGGATTAACACACATCTAGTTTACATTTTTAGAAGTTGCCAAGTATTTATTGTAACCACTGAGCATCTTTCTATATAAAAGGCAAGCCGTATTGGCAATGACTCAGTTTTTATCCTGATGCGCCTGTGTAGGAGCACCAGGATAAAAACTGAGTTGTCACCAATGCTGCCTCCGGAGGGCAGTGCCACACCAGGAAGCCCAGGCAAGCCAGCCTGTCCCTCCAGAGGGCACCACCATGGCAGAAAGCCCAGGTGAGTCGTCCCGTCCCTCTGGAGGATGCCTCCATGGCGAGAAGCCCAGTGTTCCTGTGCTCTGTTTTCTAGGGCCCTTTTTTTAAAAAAAAAAAAAACGGGCTCTATTGCTAGTTAAATATAAGCTAAGGTATCTTGGGTGAGTTCTTTTGCAAATTTTCCATTCTTGAAGACTGTCAGCCATAACTAAAGACTATTGCATTTTTGGGTATATTAGTGTGGTAAACAGTTACAAAGAACCCTTCCAGTTAAGGAACAGTTAATGTTTGGATGAGAGGCGGCTCTGCCTGCTGGTGGTGTCTGGGAGGAAGAAGCTGTGTTGTCATTAGGATGGTTGCTGGAATCGGAGGGCTTGAAGGCCTATGTTGTATAATATGTAAATAAATCCATTGAGTGCCTTCAAAAGATTCCATTATAACAGTTTATAATATCAACATAGAATGTTGATATTATAGGATTAGTTTTCTGAACTTTTGAGATAATTCCAAATAAACAAAAGAGAAACTGCAGCAGCAGTGATGGGTGGGTGCTGCGAGAAGGTGGGGAAAGGAGTGGTGGTGAAAAGTGCTGACAAGTTGCGGGCAACTTATGGCAACCCTATAGGGTTTCCAAGGTAAGAGACTTCAGAGGTGATTTGCTGTTGCCTGCCTCTGCTTAGTGACCTTGGACTTCCTTGGTGGTCTCCTATTCAAGTACTAACTTGGGCCAACTCTGCTTAGTTTCCAAGATCTGATGACATCAGGTGGGCATGGGCCATCTATGTCAGGGCTGAGAAAGAAGTAGCTTTATACAATCTCCAACCTCATAAAATTCAACGTTTGGCATGGAGGTGATAGACCTGGGGTGAGAGGCAGTAATGGGACCTATATAGATCTGGTTTCCAAGTTGGGCAAGCAGCCCAATCTTTTTATCTACTGATTTGGATGGAAGGTTGCATGGGCTCTGCTTGTTACTTTCGGCCCTGGGGAGGAATTCTTGGTTAGTTGCTTTATTTTCCCCTGAAATATTGCACTTGTTGTATTTCTTCTGCTTTGGTCTTTTCTTATTATGTATTAACTGGTTAAATGTGGCTGTTTTTGTTACTTCCTTATTATATTAATTTATCACAACTTTAGCAGAAGGATCCATGTGAACATGGAAAAACACCCTCCAAAGGGAGGTTATGGGGAAGGTGCCTGAAAGGGCCATCGTGGTTGTGATGGGAAATGCCAGGACATTCATGAAATGGAGAAACCCACAAGGATGTGTATGGGTACTTGTTCAATCAATGGGGTTGCAAGCAACTTCAGTGGGGATTTCCCTCATGACTCTCTTTTACAACAAGCTAAATTAGTTCAGTTTTAGGGTAAGATGAGTTATGCCATGATCTTAGATGTCTCTGTGTGTACTAGCTCCCTGGCTATCTCAGCTGTGTGGGCTTTAACATCTGCTCCATACTGGCCTTGATAGCTAATTAATTTCTTTAATAAAGTTGTTGCCTTTTTAATCTCAGCTGTTTAATCCCATGTATCCACATCTTCATTTCTTCTCCTGCAACATGAAGATGGTTATTTGTGTGAAATAGAAGGGAAAACTCAACACACTTTTGCTTGGCCATTTCCACACGTCTTCTCCCCCTCCCGAAAAATAGCACAAAACTTCATGGCACCATTTCCCAACATGACTTTGCTTCATGGCACGATGACGTCAGAAAACACGCCACAAAGCAAAGTCATGATGAAAAATCGCGCCATGAAGGCACGTCATTACATAAGATGTGCTATTTTTCGGGAGAGAAAATGGTGTGGAAATGGCCTTTTGCTTATCTCAAATGTCAGCTCACTTTCATTTTTATTGGATTTTTAAAATGTTTTATTTAACTTTATATGTTTTATTTAACTTGTGTTTCAGGACAGGTGCAATTCACGTTGGAGACCGGATCTTGGCAATAAACAGTAGCAGTCTAAAAGGAAAACCATTGAGCGAAGCTATACATTTGTTACAGATGGCAGGAGAGACAGTAACCTTGAAAATCAAAAAGCAAGCAGATGGTGAGTGTGACTAGCATTTCTATACCATCTACATTGTTTAAATATATGTGCCCATGACAGACATTCTGCCCATAATACATATGTATAGGTAAGTAGAAACAAATTTACAGACATAAGAGGGCTGTTTAGTTAGAAGCTAAAGATATCATAGCCAGCTGAAAAAGCACAAATGATGGGATGGAGTTGTACAAAATTCCTAGTCCTGTTTTAGGTTTTTAACAACTCTATTATATATTCAAAATCTAATTGTACTACATACCTGGGCTATCAGGTGTGAGGCTTTTGGGAGCTTTTTTGCAGACAAAATCTTGTCTCTCCACTGTGACCTGCCTGCTACGATTGATACAGTAAGGGAACTGCAGACCCCTTGGCCATCTTCTGGTCCGACTTTGGATCACTTCAGCCTGGTCACCCGGGAGGAAGTGGACAGGATCCTGTGGCTTCGACCCCTGCCTGTCGTGGATGGTGAAAGCAAGTGGCGACGTGTTGGGGGCCCAATTGGAGGATATTATGAATTCATCATTGAGCTCCAGGGGTTTTCCCAGTGCGTTGAAGGAAGCCATAGTGAGGCCTCTTCTGAAAAAACCATCCTTGGACCCCACTGACCCATCCAGTTACCGCCCAGTATTGAATCTCCCATTTCTGGGAAAGGTGATTGAGTGGGCAGTGGTGGAACAGCTGCACGTTTTCCTGGAAGAGACCTCTGTCCTGGACCCATACCAGTCCGGTTTCCATCCGGGCTATGGGACGGAGACAGTGTTGGTTGCCCTCATGGACAACCTCCGTAGGCACCTGGATCGTGGCGGGTCAGTGCTGCTGATTTTGTTAGACCTTTCAGCAGCGTTTGATATGGTCGACCATGAGTTATTGGCCCACCACCTCGCCGACGTGGGGATTCGAGGGACAACCTTGCAGTGGCTTGTTTCTTTTCTCCACGGTCAGGGACAGAGGGTGGTGCTGGGGGAGAGGTTGTCCACACACCAGCCTTTGGTGTGTGGTGTCCCTCAGGGGGCAATAATCTGTCCCCTGTTGTTCAATCTTTATATGCGCCCCCCTCGCCCAGCTGGTGTGGAGGTTTGCACTGGGTTGTCATCAATATGCAGATGACACCCAGTTGTATCTGCTGATGGATGATCGACCTGACTCTGCCCCTGATGCCCTGTTGAGAGCTTTGGAGGCCATGTCTGGATGGGTGGCACAGAGCAGGCTGAAGTTGAATCCTGCGAAGACAGAGGTCCTGTACTTGGGCCGTGGGCTGTCGGAGGAGGGGATCCATCTCCCAGCCTTTGGGGGGGGCACCACTTGTGCCTGTATCTTCGGTCAGGAATTTGGGCATGAAACTGGATTCCCTATCTATGGAGGCCCAGATCATGATGGTTTCCCGGGCTGCTTTTTTCCATCTTTGGCAGGCCAGGCAGCTAACCCCCTATCTCTCAGCCCAGGACCTAACAACAGTGATCCATGCAACGGTCACCTCCAGGTTGGATTACTGTAACTCACTCTACGCAGGGCTGCCCTTGAGTATGATCTGGAGACTATAGTGGGTCCGGAATGCTGCTGCACGTCTTTTGATGGGTGTTCCTTATAGGACACACATTACACCAATTCTGCAGCAGCTCCACTGGCTCCCCGTGGAATTCTGGATTCAGTTCAAGGTTCTGGTTTTGACCTATAAAGCCCTAAACAGACCGGGACCAGCATGCCTAAGGGACCGCCTCTCCCCGTATGTGCCCCGGAGAATGCTCCAATCAGCTGGAAAACATCTGCTGGTGGTCCCTGGCCCCAGGGAGGCTCGGTTGGCCTTGACCAGGGCCAGGGCCTTTTTGGTCCTGGCCCCAGCCTGGTAGAACTCTCTGTCTGAGGACACCTGGGCCTGTCAGGATCTTCTATCATTTCGGCGGGCCTGTAAGACAGAGATGTTTCACCGGGCGTATGGTTGAAGCCAGCATTAGATCCTCACTGAGCCTCCCACCAGCCTCCCACTAAGTGTGGGGTTATACAGTGTCCACAGGCTGGCTGCCCAATATATGGGTACAGCACAAGGCTATGTAGTGCCCATTCATTAGCTGACCCATGTATGGGTTGCAGTACATTATCTGTCCGCTTCCCTCCCCCTGTATGCTGATGGGCAGGAATCTGGAATTGACCCCATTTTGGGACAGTTATTATCTTTGTTGATTTTATGATGAACTGTTGTTTTATGAATTGTTTTTAATATTTGTATTATATTTTTATAACTGCTGTACCTCGCCCTGAGCCTGCTTGCGGGAAGGACGGGTTAGAAATGTTAATAATAATAATAATAATAATAATAATAATAAAAAATACTGTGATCAGTTTTAAGCATCATGATTCAAGAAGGACGGTCATTTTCAACTTGTCCATACAATTATCCCTCTTAATCTAAGGATCCTAAAACAGCACATGTTTGGCCTAGATTTTTAAAAAAGAAAGATATGGAGATTTCATGTATTTTAAGCAATATGATGAAGAAGGAGAAATACAATTGATCACCTAGTGAGTATAGAAGGAGTTCTGATGCAGTCTTAAACAGATTTATAGCTTTGGAAACCAATTGGCTTAAATTTACTTAAGGTAAGTTTAACTACCTTAGTTCATCAGTGGCACAAAATGCTGAAGAAGCTTATGGAATTCCTCTTCTGGATGATTTTCTGAGAGAAACTGACAGAGATCTGACAGGATCCCTTTGGGCCTAGAACATCCTTCATTAGAGGGAGAAATTGATCTACCTGAGCCTAATGGGATCCCTTCTAATTCTGTGATTTGACGCTGCTTGGACATTTATGTATTCAAGCAAGAACAGATATTTTGTAAGGCTGCTTGCTGTTACTTACAGAACTCATCAGTTATCCAAAACTTTTGTCTGTCTAGGTGTATTCATTACTTTAAAGGCAATAACTTGTGACTGTGTATAGACAATTTATTTTCTGAATAGGTACTGGGAGACCCAGTGATACATATAGTCTATGTCCTGCCATAGTATCTGATTAAACTGGCTTCCAAAACATTACTCATTGTAGCTGTTTTGTGTGCATATTTTTGTGTGACTGTTTCTGCTGAATCTAATATCACTTCCTTGACTGGTATGAAATAAGTAGTCATAATTAGAGATATGGAAAAGGCTTCTTCTCTATTACATCTCTGCAGTTATCAAGCTACCAATATTCCCTGATGCCTAGTTCCATGGTAGTAGTAAAAAAGGCATTACTTACATTTCTTCATAGAAATGATATCAGTATACAGTCTGCTTATTTAAGCTTCTTATAGAAAAAATATCCTGCCATAAATAGTATTTAATTTTATAACAGACTTCTTTCATTCTTCATGTCATTAATTCCTGCCAGCAACAAGCCCTAAGAAATTCTCTGCCACTGGTCACCTAAATGAGTCAAGTGATACTGAAGAAGATGCAGCCACTGCACAAAAACCGGGCAAACTTTCAGAAATATACTCCACTACTGTCCCAAGTGTGGACAGTGCTGTAGAGTCATGGGATGGCTCTGGTATAGACAACAGCTACGGAAACCAAGGTGGGTCATAAATTTTAGCATACTCACTTCCCATGGGTAGCAATTCAGTGGCAAGTCTTTTTAAGGTGACTTTGCTATGCCTAAGAGGCAGCCTCGCCTTTCAGCATCCTAGTTTGCTGGATGCCTCATTTAGATTGCATGCCATAGCACATTGTGTTACCTCTTGCTTTCAGCTAACCTTGGTTTCACTCTTTCGTGACACTGTGGCAGGTTATAAAACATATATCAATATATATATATCAATATACCTAACAGCCTTCTGCTAGTTTTACTGATGTCTGGATGGCCAATCCATAGCTCATCCACAGCTAAATAGGTTTATCCTTCAAGCTTAAATTAATAAAAGATGCAGAACACATTGAAGGTGTTCATTAATGTGAACATCTGAGGCCCATGCGTTGTGATTTTTAAGTTGACTGTAGTCAAGAAAGATTTATTGTAAACTGCCCAAGGGGAGCATGAAAGGATTATTCAGTGATTTGTTGCCTTTTTTGTTTCTCCTTCATCTCCTGACATTAGGATGTCAGGGGCTTTCATAATAATAACTGGCTTGAGGGAAGGTTTTGAATAAGAATTTCTTTTACCCCTGTAAATTTTCATGGTTTCTTTTTAGCATGTAAGCATTATTTAAGCATTTGTCTTTAAATCTGTGTAATTTTTAGCTGTAGTCATGTAGATTTTTAAAATGCCGTACAAGGTTGGGAAAAGAACAAAGACATTTTTTTCTGTTAAATTACGGTATCAAACCACTGGTTTTCATGACAACATTTAAATAGACCACAGAGAGCCAGCCAGTGGATAATATTGTCTTTCTTAGGCTTCATAATATGTTTTAGGTCTTAGTGACATGCTTACTTTCTTCTCTGTATAAGCTATTGCAACCCATTTTTATCCCCTTTGATTACATGAAGCTACTGAGAACTCATATGTAGATATTATAGTGACAATTTTCCTGATCAGAACAGCATGTTTTCAAGCTACAATTTCAGAACTATCTGTATGGAGGCCAAGTTGACCCTTCTGTTTTGTTGTGAGATTGTGAAAGCATGTATGGCCTAAATGTGGTCTAAATTAAACTATAAAAACTGGGTCAACCAAATGGCAAATGAGATTCAGAGTAAATAAGTGCAAAATTATGTATATTTGGGGGGGGGGGGCTTAACTGCATATACACTGATGCCTTTGTAATAATCTGAGGACAGCTTTGGTCAATCCAGAGCAGAAAGAATGTTACAGCACTGGAAAATATACAAAAAAGTAAATGTTTCCAGAACCATCATTACAAAGGAAGTCTAAAGCATTCGAATTTTTTAGCTTTAGATGGAAAAGTAAGCTAAGGAGAGATCTGACAGTGGTTTATACAGTTATGAATGGTGTAGAGAGGGTGGATAGAAACTTGCTATTTTGTTCTATCTCATAATAGTGGGCCTTGGTATCACCCATGTAAATGTTTGTTAGTAGATTCAGTCCACAAAAAATACATCTCCTCACAGTACCTAGTCAGTTTATATACAATAGTAAGCTCATAGAACAAACTAATTGACAATATTTTTCTTTTGTGTAAGGAAAGGAAACCCTTTTGTTACTGAGGTCAAAGCAGACAACCACATTCAGGGATGATCTGTAATTTATTATGTATTTGTTCACAGGAACAATTCTAATTATTTCTTTCACAATACTCATTCAGTCCCATCAGTTTAAGAAAAGATTACAGGCTGATTTCTTAAATAAGGATAAAAAGGCCAGTTACTCTGGCTCTATCATGAGAAGTGTTGTTTCAGAACTAATCACTGATTAAATATGGAGATAGATTTAATTGTTACTAGATTTGATTGATCTTACATTTTAAAGCCCTTTTGTGGGTTGAAATTTATATTCCACAAACGTTGAGATTTTTTATATTTAATTTTAAAGGGCATGATTCAATTTATTTTGCTTGTATGCTAGAAATCACTGTTCAGCTGTTCTCCCGTGTCTGTTCTGTAGAAGGCAAGTCTCAGCATGAGGCTGTCATTTAGTTTGTTTGACAGTAAACTGCACATCAATCACAAATGGCTCCCTGTAGGCCTCTTTTTGTTCACGTATCTGAAAAACTAATGAAATATTGAACTATGAATATTTTTCCAAAATGAAAATAGGTCTAACTGGCAAGATCTCAAGTAATGTTCAGCCACCCTCGCTGGTGGCAGTAGACATTATTATGACTTCAGAGAACTGCAGTGCACAGGTCAGAATAACAGAAATTGGAGTGGGTGGAAAAAGTCTTAAGGTCTTACTTCTCCCCTAGGGACACATCAGCTGGGGGGAGGGTGGAATAGTAGAGATGGAATCTTAGAATATGGATTGACCAAAAAATGTTGGCAGATCAATCTAAGCTCTCACATTATAAATTGTAGTGTGGTTCAAAGTGCTTTTGCACACATCTTTCATTAATCGGTCTTTACTTGTTGCCCATTTTTCTTGAACAGTTCCTCAACTTCCTTTGGACCCAGGGACAAATCAAGTGGAAATGGATGTCGTTACATTTCCTGTTAGATTATTTACAGTGCAATCTTAAGCAGAGACACATTCTTACAGGGTCGTTGACCATCAGTGGGTTTAGAAGGGAGTCACTCTTGCACTGTTGGTAGAGAGGTTCTGCTCATGCTCAGGCTCTGTCTGACCATATTTAGTTGGGGGAAGGGATTTTCCTAAGGCCAAATGAGCAGCTAGCCTTGTTGGGGACTTACTATCCACTGGAAGTTATGGCTTGCCTTGTATTAATCATCTCAGCCTGTTTGTCCTTTCTGTGATGCCCCTGATTCTGCTTGGGCATGTTTAAGTTGTCTGAATTCTGTGAGTTCATCTGTGAGAGATTGTTGGAATTTCTGCCCCTCTCTTATTCTGCTTTCTAGCATTCCAGATCTTTTAACACAGAAGCATGTGGACACAGAGTAGAACACATTTTGTTCCATGCAGACTGTATATGAAATTTTTAATTAATTATATTCAATCTAATTGCTTGCACAATTAGCTGAAAGCACAACCAGGAATGCTTAATTGCTTAATCATGTATGCCAGATACTGATGACAATTTTCACCAGTTGGGAATGAAAAAATGAACTATTTTTGAGACACAATGGCAATGTGATAAGAATTGGACTTCAGATTCAAATCATTGCTCAGCTATGGACTTTGCTAATAGCTTTGGACAATTCTCACAGCTTCAGATACATCTGTAAAATGGGAACTTCTGTGGTCTAACATAGTTCTCTGAAAAACAAAGATGAGGAGCAAAGTTCATGGGAAGTGTGATATAGATTTTTTATAATATTTAAAACATCAGCATTCATAAATACATAATTAATGTTTTAGGTCCCAATTATCAGGCTTCTGGATACAGCTTCAATACCTTTGATTGGAGAAGTCCAAAACAAAGGGGCAGTTTGTCCCCTCCAAATAGACCCAGAACAAACCCCTTCCAAGATACAGGGCTAAGTGATGATGAATGGGAAAAAACAGCAACAAGCAGGTAAGTTCTGAACTAAATACCTATTTCCAGTGCCAGCAGAGTTCTAAACAGCACACCCCATGGGGTAAAATTACTAATTGGCAACTTGTCCTCAAACCACTGAGTTATTTTTATTTACACTTCATGCTGCATGATATAGATTAGATTAGGTTAGTGACATTCATGAAAGCTGAAAACAGCACTTTCCTCACCTCCCCCCCCCCACCATCCCATCAGATATTACAGGAGGCTTTGTTTTCAAATCTCCTAAAAATAGTAACTTATATACATATGGCAATTGTGCCTTAGCAAGGGTTGCTTCTTAGTACTTATACACTATGATTGGTTCTTCCATATGGTTGGTTCTCATGCTGCCCTGATAGCCTTTGAAATAAATGAGTGACACTGCTATTTCAAAGATCTTCGTATGCTGACTCCCTTTTGCATGTAGTGTTGCTGGTAGTACAATGCCCTGGAACATTCATTTCAAGCTAGTTCCCAATATTACCATCTCAGAAGTATCACTGAAGAAACTCTTTTCTAGCCAAGACAGAAGATGTTCATATATTCATTCTTATTTTCTGTAGTAAGCAAAAGACTTGAGCAAAAGTTCAGGATGGTAGGAGACTTCATTTTACATGTGAATAAGACAGATAAGCTTTGAAATACACCACGTGTCATTTGGGCCTGAATTTTGGAACGACTGAATTCTAGCTGCCATTATTTGCACAGTATTTTTAGGCACCCAGTGTGATCTTTGAAGAATTTTTCTATAACTTCCAGGCAGACTTCGCTCTTTTCCTTGAATCCTCACAGTGCAATCCTAAGCAGAGTTACACCCATCTATGCCCATTGACTTCAGTGGTCTTAGAAGGGTGTAACTCTTCTTAGGACTGCAGTGTCAGAGATTTAATGGAAGTGTTGATAGTGACTGCAGCCTTGCTGAAGAAATGCTGTACACCTTCTTACCAGAAACACTGTTCCTGAACATTATCTTCATTGCCAATATGGGAAATGCAACATTTTTGTCACTTTAGTCTCATGAATTCATGATCTGCTTAAAGAAAAGTTCTCTGCTTTGTCTTTGGTTTGTCAAGTGATCCAAACTAAGACTGATTGATTGATTGAATTTGTAGTCCACTCTTCCTGCGAATGGGCTCAGAGCGGATGGCATCAGGATTACATTTACATTAAAATTTTACATTAAAATCATAATAAATAAATAGGTCAGTCATGAAAACAATCCTAGATAGCAGACCATTTTTCCTAGCCCGCTGAAGAACAGCAGTAATCCCACTGTTAGAAAACCAGGATGGGGTCTCACTATGCCCCCAACAGGAGAGTGCCATTGCCATTCAGTGCATAGATATTGGCTCATACTGAGCTACTGGACAGCTACCAGCATAATTTCTGAGATTTCCAAACACAATTTGAGGCCTTTAATTTGTTTCTTCTTTAATCAGGAAGCATTTAGACAAAAGATGAGTAATATGGGGGAGAGAAGACAAAGCAAAGGCTTTGATAGATCAATCCTGGGCTTGGCTCCTATTGCGTTCATGTCTAGTTGTCCATTAAGGGTGGCATTCAGACAGCACTTAAAGCCAATATTAAGCTGATATGCACACAAACCTGAGCTTGGTTTTTTTTCCAACATGTAGAACTTATTCTCACCAAATTCTAACCATAGCCTGTGCCTCCTTGTCATGGGATTGTAAATGTTCAATGTACTAAATACCTCATGGGATGTTTATACCAAGACTGAAAATAAATCTAATCCTTTGACATAGTTTCACCACTCTTCAATTTTAAGGCTTAGACTTTGAGCTGAACTACACAATACGAATGACACGCAAACGACACATGAACCGACTTACATGTGTCTCCCCATTGCTTTCAGCGTGGCCAGACTGCACTTGATCCTGTGTCCATGCTGGCACGGGTTCTCCTCCTAGATGCAGGAATGTTATCCCATCATGCACCACCAGTTTGTGCATGCTTAAACCGTCCCCTGTCCCCTATTGCTTTTCTGTGCGGGAAGAGGGAAGTGGAAGCAAAACAGAATCACCACTTTGCAACGGCGACTTGATGATCTGGTCCGTGGACATTTGCCGATGTAAACCGCTTTTTTGCTGACACGTGCACAGAGCAGAGCCACGGACACAGGTTCATCAGGAGTAAAAGAGACATAGGAAGGTGAGGAAAAAAACCGAATCTGGCCACTCACATAGACTCATGTAATTCATCTCATCTACTTTGGCTCTGATTCTAAGGTGCTGAGGCAGGGCTGACCTTGGGACATTTGGCACCCTAGGCAAACACTCACCCCCCCCCCCACACACACACACACTAGGGAAAAGTTGCGGTCTGTCCCTTTTGCCCCCCTGCAGCAGCAAGGCAATGGCAAGGAGCAGAGGCATGATGAGGCTGTGGCTACCTTGCCCAGCCACACCAAACACACATGGTAGGGAGACAGTGAAGCAAAATGAGAAAAAACAGCAGCAGTGCATGGCAACACATCTTCTACCCCACCTCATAGAAAGGCAGAGAGAAAAGGTGGAAGAGGACCTGAAGGAGGAAAAGAGCCGGGGCCAGAGGGCTGGGGTTCAGGCCCTCCTGGACCCACCACTGGAGCAGGCTCTCCAGGGCCACCCACTGGTCTTGGGAGCATAACTCAAGTGCAGAGGGATCAGTTTGCTTTAATTGTTGTAGAGCCTTCAGCTTGAATTAACATTACACTCTGATCCTTCATCTCCTTCTGTCCTTACAAATATGCCTGGCCTTGTCCCTGCACAAATTGTAGCAGTTGGGAAGCAGCAAGGTGGCTGTAATAAAGAGATTGGCTGAGAGGACCATAATCACTTTTTGGAAAACTAATTAGGATGAATTTCTCCTTTCAAAAAAGCATTTGCTCCTTTTGTATTTTTGTCTGTTACAATTAAAGCCTTGATCTGTTTCTCCCTCCCCGCATGGGCAAATTTCTGGCCTTGAACATTCCTACCAGGGCCTTTCCATGCATAGGTGGTTTCAGCATAAAGTTTGCTTGAAGTTCATTGATATGCCTCTTGTGATGTCTTCTGCTAGTTAATCTGCTTTCTTGTGGACCAGCAATTGCTCTTCATGGTCACAATCCCCAGCCTCCTGTGGCTTGCTCTCCATCTGTGCACACTTGTCCTTTTGCAATATTGTTCTTATTGTGTGATAAGCTGTTCCTGTGAACTTCACTGCCCTGATAAGCAAACCTTTCTCTATGAATCCAGCTTTACAGGTGCCCCTGAGACTGACCAGGAGGAAAATTTCTGGTCTCAAGCACTGGAGGACTTGGAGACTTGTGGACAGTCAGGAATTCTAAGGGAATTGGAGGTAGAAGCAACCTTAATCCTGTCGCACTATTCCAATTTCTTTTCAATTAACTCATTTTTTCCTCTTCTTTTCTCCTTTTTCCCTAAGTTTGCATTAATCACACAAATTCATTTTAAAGCTTTAACTCCCCCCCCCCCTTTCCACAGGACAAGGCTGACAGGCGTCTGTGTTTGAGAAACATGACTCTCTTGGTACCTACCCTTTATGTTTATATTTTTCCCTTGTGCAGCTGCTTTCCCTGACACACATTTCCGCCGCCCCCCCCCTTTAATCAAGCTATTTTCTTTCATGGGATTGCTGTTGAAATGATACCAATATGTGTGAACCAAAGCTTCTCCTGTGCTACTGCTGGCTGCACCTGTTTGCAGGCTTATTTTGCCCTTGGGCAGCTTATCCCATGCTCTTCCCAACTGCTTTTAACAAAGATTTTCTCAGCATGTATGCCTTGCAACAGAACTGAATCTAAATTGAGGGGAACATAAAAGAAAAACAATCTCTAAACATTTTCAAACTTAAATTGATCACCCAATGAACCAAGATGACCAGAAAAGATTTGCGTACGCAATTATTTTGTTCATTTTGCAACTTGATGTTAGTTCATGAATTTCTCATGAACTCCACCCAGACTTTCTTCAAAAAATAAAGTAATAAGACCTCAGTTTGAAGTTGCTTGTATGTTCCTTGTTGATAGCAAATATATAGTATTGAGTAGTGTTAAGTACAGTGTTGAGCAGTATTAATGCTTAAAAGGGTGAGTCTTTTATGTTCTTTAAAATTCTCTGAGTTGCAATACTGGCAGAGTCTCATTTCATTTTTATGTCATATCGAAATCCCTGAGCAGCCACAAGGAATGTGAATGGCATAACTAGGTAAGACTCATGCAGCTCAAGTTGATTGCATAGCCTCAGATTTATGGCTTCTGTCTTGCATGTATGTTTACTTTAATGTTGATCTGATGTTTGTTTAATTGCAATCTGGAGGAATTTAGAGGCGGGGGGGGAGAATCATGTCAGTTTGATTGACTTTTCTGTCAAAGGCATGGTATTTCAAGCTTCTCTTACAGATTTCCTTGCTGAGAGCACAGCAAATGGGTATGGAAATAGATAAACAAGTATGAACATTTCAGTAAGATGCTAATATTTAGTTTGAAAGGATGCCTAAAGTTTTAAA
This sequence comes from Eublepharis macularius, assembly GCF_028583425.1. NCBI lineage: Eukaryota > Metazoa > Chordata > Lepidosauria > Squamata > Eublepharidae > Eublepharis > Eublepharis macularius. The sequence continues at coordinate 64,748,046 of NC_072798.1, forward strand.
AATGAAACACATTAATTGAGCAGTTACAATAACTATACTTAGCTGTCTTGGCAGCACCTCTATGATCAGGAACCCACCATGCGACTTGCATGTACACTCAAGACACTCTTTTTCAGTTAGTCCAATCTTGTTTGCCAACGTCCCTCAAAGCAGTTTTCTTTTTGTTTGCTAAGAACACCCTTGTTTCATTGCTCTACAATAAGTAGATAAGATTATTGATCACATCATGCATCCATTTGCAGAAAAAGAGAACAGGGTAGAACTCCAAAATGCTTGTCTGTATCTTTAATTGCAAATGAGCTGAAGAATTGCAAGCATGTACCCATGTTCTTGAAAAGAAACATACTTCCCATAGATTACCCAGTAATCTTTTCAACAGGTAGGCCGGGGTCACTTTTCCCATAACTAAGTACTGAGGCAGCACTAGTGTGGCACCTAAGCCCACTTAATAAGCTTTCTGGCTAAAACAAAACTTCAAGTAACAGCCTCCCTTCTCACAGCTCAGATTTTTAGCCACAATGCTACACCACCTTTGAAGACTAAACAGCATTGATAGAATTGGATCAAGCCAGTTTTTTCCCACTAAGTCATGTTCCGCTACGGCAGTGGTGTCCCGCGCGGCTGTGTCCAGGCAGGTCCCAGCATTGCCAGCATAGCCTTTTCAGTGGTTCAAGGTGTACATACATAATAGTTTAGTGATGGCTTCTTAGCACATATAGTGATTATGTGGATGGTACTTTGAAGAAAAGAACGAACCACAAGTATTAGATATTTTCAATATTACCATGACTGTCCTTCCACTGCGTAGCTTTGGTAAAGCAGTTGGGCATATAATGCTTGTGTCATGTTAACTTCCCAAAGAATTTTTAACACCGCTTTCAGCCTTTCCCATTCCTTTTCCAATATGGAGTACTGATGCCCTACTCTCTTCCTTTATCAAGACTTAAGTGTTCTGCTTCTCCTTTCTTCCTACAAAATAGAAGAGTCCAGTAGCACCTTTTAAGACTAACCAACTTTACTGTAGCATAAGCTTTCGAGAATCACAGTTCTCTTTGTCAGATGCAGTTCAGTCAGTTCTCTTCATGCATCTGTGATTCTTGAGAACTGTGATTCTTGAAAGCTTATGCTACAGTAAAGTTGGTTAGTCTTAAAAGGTGCTACTGGACTCTTTTCTATTTTGCGACTACAGACTAACACGGCTTTCTTCCTACAGCCATTCTTCTGTATGGCCAGTTCTTCATCTAAGCCTGCTGACAGCATATAAGAGAATGGAAAACTCTCATTTCAGGGCATCCGAACCCTGTATTTTACAAACCATTATGAGCTATTCCATGAGTTCCTGTTCTAACAGCAAGACTTATTTCAGAGAAAGTAATCATTGTATAGTATCGGAAAGCTGTTTAAGAGTACTGTGGAGGCCTGATTTTAGTCAGGACCATAAAGACATGGGGGAGGAGGGATTTCTATCTCCCCTCCCCCCGTGCCATTTTTCTGATCCCAAATGGAACTGTTTCAGGTTAGAAAAACAGCACTGGGAGTGGGGGGGGAGGCAGGAGCCACTCCCCCATCCCTTGGTGGTCCCATCCAGAATCAGGCCCCCACATCACTCTTAAATGGCTTACAGGTACTACAAAATGGAGGCACATCCCCTGGATGAGCCTGGGGAAGAGTGTCACATCCAATTGTGGCCCTAGAATTCAATTTAGTTAGACACCTGACAGATTTGTCAAGAGCAATGCATATTTGTTTCATGAGGTATTAAACGTTCTAACGCTTTGTAAGATATTTCCACAGCCTACTTTTTTACGTTGTGTTTTTCCCCTTCAGCTTCTCGTCAAAATCATTGCTGTTCTCTATGCTTTTTTGGCATTTTCTCATATTGTCTGCCATGATCAAAGTTTCTGCCCCTCCAAGAGACACCTTTGCTGTGTTGTACTGTTCACTTCAAACCTTTAAAGATGCCTTATTAGTAAAGGTCTTCATTATCATTTTAGGGGAGGCTAATTCTTTAGGTTCTAAGATTTTTTCCCCCAATTGTTTCATGAAATGTTTTTGATTTGTCAGCAAACTTTTCTACAGTTTAATTTCAGTGTCCTGGCTGCCCAGCTTAGATGGTATAGTAGCTTTTAATAGTTTCCTGGCATTTTGGATACAAATGTCATCCAGTAACCTTTTGTCCAGTAACTTCTCCAAGGACTCGCAGAGAAATTGCCCATCTATTCTCCTGCCATTTGCTGTGCCCTAAAATGACTGTTTAACAATGACAACAGAAGTGATGAGGCTGCCTATTGTCATCAGAAGTTCTTCAGCTTCCTCTGCTTTGTTACATATTATTAAAAAAAAATCTAATTAATGCCACAGGCAACAATTATGTCAGGGAGCACAATGAGTCTGAACCACGACAACCCACAGCATCGCAGCCACCTGGGAAGGCAAGCCAGCTTCCAGGAAAGAAGCACTTCAAGGCCGCACTACAGCCAGACTGCCCGTAGCAACACGTTGCCGTCTGATGTGGGGAGGAAGTCTGTAGCTCTGCGGAAAATGAAGCAAGAGATGAAGGAGATCATGTCACCTACCCCTGTGGAGTTACACAAGGTGCAGGTGCCATCTGATTTTTTTCCCCCTTTGATAAATAGCTTTCCAATGGATGGTGTACAAAGAAACCTATTACTTGGCAATCTGCTAATAGTTCTACAGATAAATGTGAGTGACCTTGTTTGCAAGGTCCTTGATGTGTTATTGGCGAGAAGGAAATGTCTTCAAGCTTATCTATATTGGCTCATAGCAGTCTTTGCAGTGGTGAATGGCTTTTTAAAGCCATTTCTGCCATATCCTGAATTGTTACACGGTGACCATTCATCCATGTGCCTGAAAGAAAATAGAGTTTGATTTACAGCCACATCAGGTCTGTTGGTTCCTGTGTTATGCTGCAATAATTTTTTCATAAACTTTTATTCTCACCCTTTGTAAAAGAATTTTATCTGTCTACTTTACAATAAAGATGTAAGAATCACTTTCAGGGACTGGAAAAACAAAGGATCTAGTCTTCCACTTTTCTACACTCTTAATTCAGAAAATGGAGGAGAAAGAGGTTTGTGTGTACAGGTGGGAGGGCAAGCTTGTGGTGTATAGTAATAAGGTTGTATGTAAAGCATAGATTTTGCCACACACAGCAAAGGAATAAGGGGGTGGTATAAAGGGGGAGGTGCGACCTTGTGAAAGAGGGGAGTTATAATTTGCAGAAAGGAGATGGTGTTTTTCTCAACTTAGATGGTTGAGAAGAACAATGACACAATCAATAAAAGAAAAAAGGGTGGTGGGTGCTACATAGAAAGGCTCTGATGCAGCTGTGCTGCCTTTAAAATTTAATTGATCATACTGATCAGCTTTGCGGAGGGAGGGAACAAATCCAGCTCCTGCTTCCTCTCCCAAGGAGCCAGTAGGCATAAGTAAAGCTTTATAGAGGGGTCCATTCATACAGTCTCTAGTACCTAAGCAAGACACAGAGCTGGGTAAGAAGAGAAAGGTACACACATATTTCTGCTAATAAGGGCCTGAGCTACTATTCTTTGTAAAATCCATTGCTTCTTGGCATCTCTTCTAAAGCTCTATTTAGGTTAACCTCAGAGAGAAATGCCCCGTGCCTGATCAAAATCCAGATTCAATTATATTTAATTCTAAAACATAGTTTTTCAGCAGTATGCCACTTGCTGTTTAGTCCATTTTGAAGTTTGTCCATTGCTATGCCCTCATGGCCCTTTTCAGCATATCCCCCCTCCAGACTAATAGATGAAGGGTTCCAAATCAAACTCTAAAATATAGGAATGGGGCAGGCAAAAAAATCTTTTTTAGCAATGCAGACATGAGAAAACTATTTTCTTTACAGGTAACTTTGTACAAGGATTCTGACATGGAGGACTTTGGGTTCAGTGTATCAGATGGCCTTCTGGAAAAAGGCGTGTATGTTAAAAATATTCGGCCAGCTGGACCTGGAGATGTGGGTGGTTTGAAGCCATACGACAGACTTCTACAGGTAGTGTAAAGCCCTTGTGTTTTCATGAACAAGTGTCTGAATACAGGCCATCAGTTTTGTTACATGAAAGAACAAGTATGCAGACAAACTCTATTCAGATGATAGGAAAAAATGGTTTGAAGTATGCTGTTAATGTTAGTTCATCTCCATCATTCACTTTTTAAAAAGAGAATCAGGCTGCAAATCTTCAGCCTAAATTCTCAAGAGGCCAGAATAAACCCAATTGAATTAACTTGCATGTTGCTTTTCTCTCTTATGGGACCCAAAGCAGCTCACAGAAAAGTATTAAAATATAGTTTCCTCCAAAGTCTAATTAAACAACAAACAAAAGTGACAGGTCCTGGGCTGCTCCTGATCAACAAGGCTGCTTATGCAGACTTTGGGCTGAGAGCCAAGAGTCCTTCAGCTTGCACCCAAGAGCTCACACCTCTGGATTGACCTGAGTGTCAAGTATCCACTTAGTGTCTCAGTGAGAAAGTTGGACTATAAATAATGCAAATAAATACCCACAAGAATACCAACTTAGTTGAGATGGAACTCTGTGCCAAACTAGATGTAAGGCATCTTTGTGTCCACCAAGGGGACATCACCACCATTTTAAAGTGATTATATGTCTGCAGGGGTGCCATTTAAATGGCTGTGGGGGTGCAGCCATTTCAGCACTTAAAAAGGCATGTAGAAGGGTTGGAAACAGGAGTGTCTCCACCTGTCATACTGCAGGCCTGATCAGGATTAGGCCCTCACAGCATTCAAATGGCAATGGTGTCTTCCCATGGCACACACAAGGACACTGTCTTATCTAATTTGGCCATCTGCCACGGCAAGCTTGTGGCCAGCAAGATCCTCCCTCACCACCCTCCCCCCTCCCATTATTATGCTCTTGTATATTCTCTTCCTTAGTTCAAGATCCCTGCAATGGTCCTAAGGATAGCATTTCAATTAAGGTGAAATTTCTTTTGCTTTTGTTTGAGTTTTTGTGGTGTGTCTAAGTAATAACGTTTGTTTACCTTTCAGGTAAATCACGTTCGCACAAGAGACTTTGACTGCTGTCTAGTTGTGCCCCTCATAGCAGAGTCTGGTAATAAACTAGAACTTGTTATTAGCAGAAATCCTCTAGCCTCTCAAAAGATTAACTCAGAGCAACAGACTTTCACCACTGGGGAATGGAGTGATGCAAATAATGCCTTCCTTCAACAAAGCGGACACAACACCAATTCAGAAATGCCACGGGAACCTACGAACACTTTATAGCCAAAAACTGTATTAATACAAGACATTTAAATGGTGCTATATCCCTTTGAGATTTATGCTACACTGGAGACACAGCTCTTAAGAAGCACAGGGGAGTCTGATTATTTCTCAAGACTTGTTATTTCCTACTTGCTTCCCAAACAGAGTTTTGTTCTGTTCTTGTTTTTTATGATCACATACAATGCCATTCTAAATAGACCCTAAATTTAAGAGAAAAGGATGGTGAAAGTGGTTTTATTTTTATCATGACAGATTTAATTAAAAGAGATAGGGCTCGCTCTCTCAGTTTTAAAAAAAAAAACACATACACAAGCAATGCAAGTCATAAACAAGCAGGTTGATTTTCAGACTTTTTAAAACTAATTAGAAGACTACGTGATACAATAGAATGAAGGAACCTTGAAACGTTGCTGCACCCAAATGACGACTTGTGCATTGGCTGTCATAGTAGTTGCTTTGTAGTGGGGCTGTGGTTCTACTGCCTCTACTGTAGCGAAAAAGGGGCAAGGACACGAACTACTAAGTGGCTTTTCAACTGTTTGAGCAAGGGGAACCCCATAGGAATCGAAGTGCAAGTTGGGGGGGGGGGGGTAAACATATAGTGCCCAGCTAGAGTATGATTTTAGGAGTTATATTATTCCCTATGCAACAATATACTGAACAAGATATGTCTTGCAGCCTGTAAGGATTTTTTTTTACTTTGGGGTATTTGGAACTTCTGATGAATTACTGATTTAATAAACAGCAAATGAATTTTAGTGATATTTAAAAAAAATAAAAGTTTATACACACACAGGAAAAATGTTCAAGTAATTTTTTTTACTTTGAATTATGATGCAAATCTTAAGACACACGCAACTTAAAATTGTATAGCTCCACAGGAATTTTTAAAAAATAAAGGGAATGCATTGCTTTAAAATGTCTATTTAAATAAGCTTTGTGGTATCTTGTTGACCCTTACTATTTTGGGCAATTCATTTTTAAATTGTAAATAAATTTTGCACTCACACACATTCCCAGATTCGGCAGTCCCTCCTCCTTCCTGTCAGAGCAATAAAATGCACCAGTTGCTTTTTAGGCTCACCAGCAGCTGCTTTGGTTTGTTTACTGTATTGTCATGGTAATTAATGTTATTTGGTGACTGGGAGGACACTGGATCTGTCTATTAGAACTGTAGCGTCTTCATATCTTAGCAATCCTTCCAACAACTATTCTTTCCAACTATTTACATTGTTGATGTAGCCCTACTGCTGTTTTCCTTAACCTGTTTCATAAATAAGCTTCCCTGTCCTATGCACACACCAGTGAAATGTTTTACTCATCTTTCAGCACTGCCAGAGAAAATGCATTCAAAATGAAACTGAAACCCAAATCATGAACCACTTAATATGTATTTTTATTTGTAACAGATGAGTATTAAAACAAAAGTATTTTTGTACAAATTTAATACTTTAATAGCATGATATTTATCGTCCATGTATGGTTTCTGGGAAAATTCAAACTGTTGAAAAATTTGTATGGAAAATGTAAAAAAATCAAATAAACAGTGATTTAAAGACAATGATGATATTCTTGCAGCATTTGTATATGTAGTATTTCTGATACAGACCTCTGTCCGATTAACAAGAAATTCTACAATCTAAAAAAATCCAGCGTTCTCTATAATTTACAACATTATCCGAGTCTCACATTAGAAATGCAAATAATTGAGAGATTTAGAAACATAGTTTCAGTCCTACTTAAGCTTGCAAAAAGGGAGTGGTCATGAAAATTCTCGCTCTCCATGATCAACCTTGCTGGTTTTGGAACGCCGCTCGTCACAGGGGAGGAGAGTCTGCATGGCCACTTCCTCCGTGCGGTCACCCCTGCAGACCATTGGGTGACTGTATTGATCCAGGCAGCAGGGAGAGTGCGCTCACTCTTGCTCTCCTTCCCCGCACATTCAGTGTATGCATGCCGCTGTCATGTGTACTGAGCTTATGTCCCAAGCTCTTTTAAAAGTATTTCAGTACACACAGACATGTGTGTGCATCTTATTCATAAATTCTGAGCCTGTCCTCCAGACTGCAGATTAAAAATTCACACTGTGGAGCCAGGTACAAAGAAGGGAGATGTTTCTGCAAATGTAGTTTGCAGGAAAAATCCCAAAATATTTTAAGGGGGCGGGGTAACTCCTCCAAACTGGAAAAATGGCAGCCAAGAACAGGGACCACCATGCAAGATCATGAATCACATTCTGGGGCTGCTTAGCAACCCCAACAGCCTGGCATGGAGATACTACAAAAAGCAGCAATGGGATCAGGGTGGGAAAACAGAAAGTGGTGATAGGTGTGTGCGTGGAAAAATCGGGGGGCCAGCAAGGGGCAGAGGGGATTTCCATCCTCCACGGGTCTTGAAATTCCCCACTTTTCAGGCTCTAAATACTAAGATTAACTGTGTTTATGCCCTGATCCAGGTAGGTACAAGAGCTGTATAACTCATGCTTCTGAGTCGCTCTAGTTGGACTGGGAAATACATGTCCAAATAAGGTTGTGTGAGTGCAATTCCTCTCATGCTAATCTAAAACTGGTAGTGCACATACAGAACAGAACATTTAAGCCAAAACAATGTTAAATGTAATCCACTTACTTGCACTTACCAGATAGTTTTTGTCAATAACACTGCACTGTTTTTAGGGAAAGGAGTCCTCTGGCAAAGCCAACAACATAAAGATTCACATATCCCTTTAGTATGTAAACTCTTACCAGAAGTAAAATTTTCCAGACAACTTGTGGTAACACCTTCAGAAAGCTGCAGAAGAGAACACCACCTATCAGCAACATTTTAATTAAAAAAATTAGGCCTCATCTTAACAAGGAATTTTTTTTAAATACATTTTTCCAGTAATGACCAGCAAAAAATTCTTCCATTACAACAGATGCAAATAACTTTTATTAAAAGTAATGCTATTTGGACTTTTAAAATTAACATCTGTGGGGGGGGAGCTGCCTTTTATGCTGAAAAACATCCATTATTTTAAAAATGTCTCCTCCCCCCAGCTTTATACTACTGTTCAGAAGGATACTTTCTGGAAACAAATCAAATGAAGCACCTAGCCAGATGACAGATTTGTTACAATGGAAAAAGTTTTTTAGGAACTGGACCCTCCAGTGTCAAGTTTTGAAGTCTGTGAGTTCCAAGTGGGGAGTTGTTTTCAGTTATCTGTGAAAAACCAAAAAAAGGGAACAACAGTGAGATCTAGAAGTAATGCTGTTTGAGATCACTTAATTTTTTCCCTACCTCTCATACGGCAAGCATTTATATACAAGAACAATGGTAGCATGGGTTGCAGCAGTTTGAAATAGAGATGAGCACGAACTGCATTATGAACCTCAAAAACCCACGAAAATGGCGATCACGCAATCATGACCCGGCAGATCGTGATTGGCCACGGCCAACAAACCAGCGGTCGGGAGAGGCCTGGTTCATTGTGTTTGGGCGCGGTTTGGGAAGCCAGACACTCAGGCGCCAGCAATCTATTCCCCTGGCAACGGAGCCAGGGGAAGGCCTGAGCTCTATCTGCCCTCCTTCTGTCGCCCTGGAAACCCGAATGGAAGCCCAGCTTTCCTTGATCAGCAGGGCTTCCTTCCAACCACGGAGCTGCAGAGCAGTTACAAGTTGGGAGAAGACACCCAGGGGAGGGAGGGGGAAGGGGGTGTTCTGTAGCCATGGGCACTCCAATCTTATCCCTGCGAACCCTGATAGGCAGCTCTGACGGCCAAACACAGACCTCCTGTGTTGCTGAATGGGACCCATGCTTATAAAATAGCCATGGTCTCCCAGGCTGGGTTTCACTTTCTGCGAGCAGTGGAGTGGGGCAGAGCTCTTGCTTGCCACTTTGGCCTCCATGAACCACGATCCAGTTTGGTTCGGCAAAGGGAGATGTTCCGTTGTGTTTCGGGAATTCGGGATCGTGGTCTGCACCGAACCACAATCCGCTGGTTCGTTAATTTTTTTTGGTTCGTACCCATGTCTAGTTTGAAACTGTCAAATACTGGGCATACTTGCAATTTTTCTTATAAAAAATACTTTTAAATTCTATAAATATGCCAAATAGAACAATTTTATACTGTTGTAATCTGCCCTGAGCCCTTTGTGGGAAAGGCGGAATAGAAATCCAAAGAAAACAAATAATAAATATGCTAAATCATAAATGATGCATTTTATGTTGTTAAATCAGTAAAAGTAGTTTAAGTTTGCATATGTTTCATTTTTCTGCAAAACTTTAGTTTTCCCCTACCCTTTGACTTCAAAATTTCCATAAATTTCACATCTCAAGGAGAAGCCCCAGGTAACCCTTGCCTCATTCCCTCCCCCCGCCCCCATGAAAGTCTCACCTCAGTATCATAAAAAGCACCGATCAACTAAGTTGCCTGGATAACCGAAGGCTTCATGCTCCTCCGCTCCCCCCTCAGGCTTTAGAGCTGTGTAAACGGAGCACATAAGTGGTGCTTTTACACATTATCAACTTCATGAGGAGGCATTTTTAGCTGGCAACACCATACTGGTGACAAGCACTTTGCAACAGTCAGAGCCTACTGGCCTGTGGCAAGACTGGACTCTATTAAATTTAATCTACTAAAAACTCATGACAATTTATTAAGTTTTTCTACACGTGAATAAAATGTACAGATAAAGATAATTTTCTCAAGAAAATTCTTACCAAAATTACTTTAGAAGGACTTGAAGAATCCTCTGGAAAGTTATTTTGTCTTTTAAGTCCACCTGAGTGGAGTGACAGTTCAGCCTGCTCAACAGTTCTCACTTTGTTGTCATCTTTAATTTCATCAGAAACTGTAGCCTGCTCTAAGTTAACACAATTATTTCCGACATGAGTAGCAGAGTCACAGATTTTATCCTCTTCACCTTGCACGTTCCTTTGAGAAGAAAATGTCTCCTCAAAAGAATCCATTTTTTCCATAAATGCATCTTGTAAATGTTTTTGCAAATAAGTTTTTCTGGGGAACTCTTTCTTAACTATAGCTTTTCGGAGATTGGCTTCTTCAGCAACAATATAGACCCGGCTACGTCCCCTAGTGACAGCTGTGTATACGTGCTGCCAGTTCTGGCGACCAGCATTTCCAACGACATAGACAACAGTCTTTTCCTCAGAACCCTGAAAATAGTATTAAGAAAGAATTCTTGGATAAAGCTGTTTCAAGTCAGTTTCCTTACTTATCAATTTTATTAATTAACTTAAAACATTTTTATGCTGGCTTTCCACACAGCTTTGAGTCCCCAAGGCAGCAAACAATCAAGTGCTGCCACTAGTTCTACAAACTTTTAGTAACTTTAATCACAAAAGCAAGTAAGTTAGATGGAAGTAAACGGCTTATTCATTTAATTCCCTAGGATTTTTGAAAGAGACCTAAATGTGCTTTTGGTAAGTCACCAGATGACCGCCTCATTTTGGCTTCTCCACTTTTCTACCAACTGTCCATTTTGATTCCACTTTTCTTCCAAGGGGCTTAGGGTGACATATGTGGTTCTGTCCCCACCATTTTGTCCTCACAAGAAGTCTGTGAAGTAGGTTAGGCTGAGAGTGTATAACTGGACCAAGATCATCCTAATACACTAATCGCTACACAGCCCCTGAAGGCAGTATCACTGTTCCCTGATGTGTGCTGGGAGACCAACTCTGCTACGTGTCCAGGGTCATGCATCTTTCTGACCTGCCTGGCTGACAACTTCTTCAAATGATGGAGGAAGTGAGGAGGGGCTCAGCCATACTGGACTTGATATTAACCAAGAAAGAGTGGGTTGATGGGATAAAGGTGGTGGGAATCATAGGGAGAAGTGATCACATCCTCCTCAATTCCTTTTGCTGTGGGGTACCAAGGGAGTTTGTAGCACAGGTTAGATTTCAATAGGGCAAACTTTAATAAACTTAGAGAAATGATGAAAAGAATGCTAGAAGGGAAAGGAGCAACTGAAGGGTGGGCTCTCCTAAAAGAGGAGCTGTTGCAGGCTCATGCTGTTACCATTCCAGCAGGATGAAAATGCGATAGCGGATCTAAGATGCCAATGTGGATGAAGAGAGAGCTCAGTGATATGCTAAGGAGGAAAAAGGAAATGTTCAAGAAATAGATGTTCAAGAAATGCATCTAAAGAAGAATATCTAGGGGTAGCTAGGCACTGTAGGGCAACCATCAGAAAAGCCAAAGCTCAGAATGAGCTGAGATTGGCCAAGGGGGCTCGCCACAACAAAAGATGTATTTCAGATACCCAAGGAGCAAACAGAAGGTGAGGAGGGTGATGCCCCAATTGCTGGGTGAAAATGGAGAAACTCTGACAGAGAGAGTGAGAAGGCAGAAATGCCCACTTTGCTTTGGCTTTCCCCCTGAAGGAGAGAACAGGCCCACCTAAAGATGGTAGTAGGCAAGGCATGGCATTGGGGCGGCTGGTTGACACGGGCAGAGAAGTTGTGGAGAAGCATCTTGCTGCATTGGATGTGTACAAATCCCCTGAGCCAGATGGAATACACCCAAGAGTGCTTAAAGAACTTTAAAAAGAGCTTGCAGACCCTTTGTCAATCATCTTGGAAGACTCTTGGAAGACAGGTGATACGCTGGAAGACTGGAGGAGAACAAAAATCATCTCAAAATGGACAATCCTGGGAACTACAGGACAGGCAGATTGACCTCTGTCCCAGGAAAGATACCGGAACAGACATTAAAGGTGTCAATCTGCAAGCATCTGATGAACAACAGGGTGGAAGTCAGCATGGATTTGTCCCCAACAGGTTCTGCCAGACAATCAAGTGACAGGCTTATTGGATCATGGGAATGCTGTCGATGTCGTTTATCTGGATTTCCGTAAAGTTTTTGACAAGGTTCTTCATGATGTTTTGATGGGTAAACTGGTGGACTGAGGACTGGACTCTAGGATGGTTAGATGGATAGAGAACTGGCTGGAGAACCGCACCCAAAAAGTAGATGTCAATGGGGCATCACATATGATTGGAGGGAAGTGTCCAGTGGTGTGCCACAGGGCTTGGTCCTGGGCCCAGTGCTTTTCAGTATCTTCATAAATGATCGGGACAAGGGTGTGAAGGGATTACTCATTAAATCTGCAGATGACACCAACTGGGAAGAGTAGGAAACACCCTTGAAGACAGGGATAGAATTCAACGAGATCTAATCACATTGGAAAAGTGGGCATATTTGAATAAGATGCAATTTAACATAGGTAAGTGCCAGGTTCTCCACCTGGGTAACAAAAAAATGCAAACCATGAATACTGGATGAGGGACAAACTTCTGGGTTGCAGTGTCTGGGAACAAGATCTTGGGATATGGGAGGATGGGAAGCTAAATATGAGCAGTCAGTCAGTCAGCAACCTTTTATTGGCATTCAATAAAACAGTTTACATCGAGCAGGGCAGAAACCAAAAAACAGCAAATGAGCAGTCAGTCTGATGCAGCAACAAAAAAGGAGAACACAATCTTGGGGTGTAGTAACAAAGGCATAACATCCAAATCACAAGATGTGATTGACCCACTACATACTGTGTTTGTGAGCCCCCCCCCCCCAAGAGTATTGTTTGCAGTTCTGGAGGCCTCACTTCAAAAAGAATGTGGACAAATTGGAAAGGGTGCAGAGGGGAGCAACCAGAATGATTAGGGGCCTGGAAACCAAGCCCTGTGAGGAAAGACTGAGGGACCTGGAAATGTTCAGTTTGGAGAAGAGAAGGCTGAGAGGAGACATGATTACTTTCTAAGTATTTAAAAGGCTGTCACTTAGGAGAGGGAAGGGAGCTGTTCCTGTTGGCAACAGAGGATAAGACTTGAAATAATGTGTTTAAACTATAGGAGGGAAGGTACCGGCTGGACATTAGGAAAAACTTATTCACATTAAAAATAGCTCAGCAGTGGAACTGGCTGCCTAGGGATGTGGTGGGTTCCCTCTCACTGGCAGTCTTCAAGGAGCAGCTGGACAAATAATTGCTGAGGATGTTTAAACTGTTCCTGCATTGGGCAGAGGGTTGAACAAGATGGTCTGTAAGACCTCTTCAAACTCTGTGATTATATGATAAAGACCTTTTCTAAATTAAAAAAAACTTTCCATAATGGATAGTTAATTTCTAATTTAACATTGTGACTGGGTCAAGCTTTACAGAAGCTGCCTTTTAAACGACCTACACTAATCTAAACAGAAACATTACAATGTCTCCACCTCACAAATGTCATAAAATTGCTTTCATGCCATGCATGTGACAGACAGTATTTTGTTTAGGTTGGCAGAACTTCATTAAAACTCTTACCTGAAATGTGTGAATAGTTCTGGCCCAGGCATGCTGTATCTTAGAGACTCTCTGGAGACCTCGATAAAGCAGGGTGTATGTAGAGTTATCAGTGCTTCTAATGGTCAGGAGACGACGAGCGTCAACTTCTCTGTCCTACAAATGCAGCATACTGAAATATGACTTCATTAGGTAATCATAAGTACTAAGTAAGTCAACCAAGCCCTTACCCAAGAGTTGCCCTTCCTAATTCCAAAATAGATACAGAGGGGGATTATTCTTTTTAAGCAATCTACCTTCCAAACAGCAGAGATGCCTCCTAGCAGGATGCCTTAACCATAGAGGCCAAAGCACTAGCAGCAGCTGCACAATTGTTCCTTCCTCATCGTGGTTATTTGCCTTCAGCGGAGCATCTGGCAAACAGCAATGCTTTCTCTGTCCCTTACTCCTAGCCTCTCCCGAATCAACAGGGCAACAAGCAGACCAATACTACTAAATGAAACAGCAGAAATTTAAGAAGAGTAAAGCAGTACAGAATATGTTCCCACAACAGGTTGGATCCTGTATAAATCTGCATGCGCAGAATCCCCCTTGGCAGCAGCCCTCCACCTCCTATTTCATGCCTTTCCCCCGCCCCAAAAACCCAGGAGCAGCATTTCAGGGTGCAACTTGGGCAGCAGGGGCAGTAGGGAGGAGAAAGTCGCACTCAATGACAGATCTTGCTTGGCCCTAAGAAAGAAGAGTAATCGCCTCTTCATATGTGACATGGCAAAGGAGGTGTTTTCCCCTTTCCAGGAGGATTCTGGAAATCAGTTACGAAGCACATGCCTCTTCAATGAAGAATATGTCTCCGTTGCACAAGCGTGTATCATCATCATTTTCATGGGAAGGTGGACTCCGACCAGACAAGCAATCTTCTCTTGTAAAGCACTTATCACAAACACACGGACCAGAATCTTTATCGTTCTTTGTGCAACTCTTATCATTTGGGAGAAGATCTCTTACATATGCATTCCTTGTAGAACAAATTTTGTCACCACACTGAAATTGTAATTGCTTTTTATGGTTTCTGAATGAAAAAAGCATATTGAAGATTCAATTAAAGCCATCATAATTGCAAAAAGAAACCCCCTAAACGTCCACATACCCTCCAAAAATATTTCCCCATATTCTTATAGGACATCAGCGAAAAAACATGGAGAGCTCATGAAAGGTATTGGGGGTTCTGTAATACGTTCTGCAACTTCACCACATCAGCAAAACAAAGGAATCTGACTTCAAAGAGTGTACCTGTAAAGTCTTCTAGAATGCTCTTCAGAAATACCATGAATCACCCTAATAACCCTCTTATATCTGCAGTGTTTAAAAAACATTCTGAAGTATAGGCTCCAGAACTTCAGGACCTCAGTTAAAGAAACACAAAGCCATGCTGAAACCAATCCTTTCAGACAAACAGTTGACAACCTTCTAGATTCTAAACATCATAATATTCTGTTTATTGTGATCAAGTGCGGTGCGATGGCAGACCAGGACTGATCAGACCTGGGTTTAAATCCCCGTTCAGCCATATTCAAGTCCAGAAGCGCCTTAAAGACCAACAAGTTTTCACGATATAAACATTAGAGAGTCCAAGGCCCCTTTGTCAGCCTCAATACCTTACACCTTGAAAATCTTGTTGGTCTTGTAAGAATAAATGGGAGCGGAAGAATCACACACACCAACAAAAAGCTGACTAGAAAGGGCAGGATTGTGATTGGTTAGAGCCAGAAGCACAATTAAGGCCTCCTTGGACTGTAAAAATCCCTGGAATTAACAGTGCATTGGACTAATATTACACCCTCAATCCCAAACCAATATGATGGAAAAGGACAGCCTTCCTGTAGGGGGACAAAAGTCCTGCTCGTTGCATTTTTGGAACAGAGAAAGTATTAAAAAAATTATGCGACAGGCCTAGAAAAGTTGGATGATGCAGCTTTAATATGAATCTATTTGCTGAATGGAAACTTAGAATGAACCACGTATCTCTAATTTTAATTTTCTCTTTGAAATTGGCATATATGACACAGGAAAACTGATTAGTGAAAACCTCTATCAAATGCTTCTCTGGCTTTAATACTGTTTGGTGCCCTTTGTTTCACTGTCTACCACTTACTCTCAGTGCCATTTCTTTTTATCCCATTAACTATCCTCTGCTAAGAAAAAACCCCCAAAATTGCCCCAGCCGATCGGATCCAGCATTATTACTAGAAAAACTAGTTAAGGCAGCCACAAAAAATGCTTTCTACAACTTCACTCTAGCATGGAATATGGCTTCTTATCTTGACACGGCTGACCTGGCCACTTGGATCCATGCTATTGTAACATCAAGGCTTGACTATTGTAATGTTCTATACATAAGTTAACTAGGGGGCTCCAATTAGTGCAAAATGCTTCAGCTCAACTGTTATCAGGAGCGAGCAGGAGCGTGAACATCATTCCCATCCTACAGTTGCTCCATTGGTTACCCATTACCATACACGGGCTTTCTCTGTAGTGGCCCCTATCCTGTGGAAAGACCTGCCTGAGGAAGGCAGAAGAGCCCCCACACTCCTGGCTTTTCGTAAACAATGCTAAACCAAACTATTCAGAAAGGCTTTTTACTCAAATGGGAGGGCTGTATTGTAGCGATGGGGTCTCAGATGCTTCACTAATGAGTTGGGGATCATAGACTTCATCACTATATTGCCTTCCATATTATCTGATGCTTTAAATATGTATTCCTGTGTACTACCAGTGCTCCATGTTGTCTAATGTAATTTACCCTATGGCATTGTTTATGGAAATGTCCTTGATACTGTATTGAAATGTAATTGATACTGATTGTACTAATCTCATACTGTATAATCCGTCTTGAGTCTCAGTGAGAAAGGCAGACTACAAATGACATAAAATAAATAAATTAAATTAAATAGCAGCCAACACGCAATCCAAGCCAGTGCCACTTTACCACTACCAGAAGATAGGGAAAATTTCTGGTGGGAGATAAGTATCCTTTTTACTATCTGTACTTCTGAAACCTCTTCCTCCACACCATCCCAAGCTCAGCGCAGGAGCAAGGACCCACAACAAAATGATGCAGGATGTCCCACCCTGCCCCCGCCGCCTCCACTAGCTGTTGTCAGAAGCAATCTTGTGAGGGATATATGCTGTCTTATCACAGATCACCCATTGTAAATATAAATTAGAAGTGAATGTATCTATA
The DNA here is from genome assembly GCF_028583425.1 of Eublepharis macularius. Taxonomy (NCBI): domain Eukaryota; kingdom Metazoa; phylum Chordata; class Lepidosauria; order Squamata; family Eublepharidae; genus Eublepharis; species Eublepharis macularius. Next base: position 64,764,851 of record NC_072798.1, read on the forward strand.
AGGATGAAGTTTAAAATACTTCATTTTACTGCATGTAGAACTTTTCCCTGTGCTAAACTGGCTTACAATACAAATAGTGGAAGGAAAGTAAAATTTGAACAGATTCATACCGCATTGGATGATCCGAGTAATGCTGACAACAAAGTTCATTGACAATGTCACAATCTTTCCTAATATATGAGAGAAAAACAACAACTTCAGTTTAATAAGAACACACCCACACAAATATATGCATCATTTTGGAATAACAGTTTTTGTTGGACTCAGTCTTTAACCAACCTCTCAAAAAACAAGAACTTGCTTTATTTAAAAAAGATTATTTTTCAAGCTTTTTGCTCAAACAGAAAAGTCCTTACACAATGAAATACTGCCGCTAAGGAAAGTGAGGTAAGGATTTATACCCTACTACACAGTACCCTGAGGAAAGTCCTCAGGTGCTGAGAAGGTGGGTATAAATCCTTACCTCAGTTTATCATTTATTTAATCCATTTCTTCCCAACAAGTACCCGAAGTGGCTTACATCTCTCTCCATTTTATCCTCATAACAACCCTATGAGACAGGTTAGGCTGAGACTGTTTGACTGATCCAAGGTCACCCAGTGAGCTTCCATAGGGATTTGAACCTGAGATCCTAATCTGAAACTCTACCTATTATACCACAGTAGCTTTTGTGGGCTGGCTGCTGTTGAACAATGGCAAGCAGCTGAGCTACAATGAGTTATGCAAGTCATGTGGTAACAAGCTGTCCAGTGGTTGCTGCCAGGCCTGCTGTAATGAGTCCTCCCTCAAAGGTCAAAACAGCCCTTGAAAGGATCCTGCCCTTACCCCTACCTTTTCTGACCAAATTCAAGGCTTGAAGGCTGGCAGTACTGTTGAGGTTGCCTAGCAATGGTCACAATGGCTACTTACAGAGCATTCATTTCTTAAAGCTACAGACCCTGCTTCTGTTATTTTAGGGGGGGGTTAACCCCCTCCCCAATGTATTTGTTGTTTAGATTTCAGATTTTTTCTGCAAACCTGAGGCTTGTCTGTTCACGGTTCCAATCTCCAGTTCGGGCCGCACTGAGAATGAGATATATTGATGTCTATTTTGGTAGAACAATAATTTGCAGGGCTTACCTCTACCTAGTCTGAAACTGGTTAACCAAGATTATTATTTTTGCAGGAATGCAGAGAAGGAGGCAACCTCCATGTCTAAGGAGAGGAACAAGGAATGGAAGCAACTGATCTTGCAGCCAGTTCTCAGCTCCATGGCTGAAGGATGGACTGTATCAGTTCTAATTTTATCATTTAGCTAACAGAGATCTTCCATGTCCACACACACACAGTTACTACCTTCTAAAAGAAATGAATTGTGACTGTTCAGCGTCTTCAAGCCCTGGTCCTCCTTTAAGCAAAGCCTTTACAGCAGGCACCAAGTCTGATTACAAACACAGAACAAAGACAAAGCATAACTTCAGAATAATGACTAAATAATAAGAGATAGTTCACTATCATAATGTCAACTGCTCATAGCTACTTGCTATAATACAAGTGCAACTCTTGGAAGTATGATTAACACACTTTTACGAATCTCTTGCAAAGTAGTCTTAGAGCTTGGGGCAAAGATTTAAGAAATGTTGAACTATGAGAAACACAGTAAATTGGTAATATGCTTTTGCCAAGGAACTACACCAATTACATGACATCAGAAAGTTATTGGGATAACTACAGTTTCTAGCACTTTACTGGCCAATTTCTGGTGGTCCACTCATCTGGCACTGAAACACCAAGAGTAGGCAGAAGGTAAGTGACAATCCACTGATGTATCACTGTCTGATTTCTAGTTGACCACCAGTGGCCTGCTAGTACTCTTGCAAAACAACCAAGCTGCAGATCACTTAACACAGATCTCATGCTTTAAATATTAACAGTATGTTCTGCTGATTGGTCAATTTAACATACAGCAGAGGAACCACAAGGATCCTACTTAAAACAAAGAAGACATCCATCATGCAGCACTGAAGACACTCTATGCAGTACCTAAACTGAATCAATGTAAACTAGGCACATACTGTAGAATTGCGATATTTAAAACTGTTCTAATTAATGCTGAACACTTACCATCTTCAGAAGACAGGACAACAAAAATAAATTTCTTCTCAGGACTTGGCATTGGCCAGGTTTTACTCTGATGAGAAATTCTGAGCACTGCATCAAACTCTGGGTAAACCCGCTGAGAAATTCTGGATCCAAGAAGAAGGGGGGAAATGCTGAATGATTCAAATACTGCAGCTGTCCAAGCAGAATTTCTGTCATCATAGAATCATAGGGTTGGAAGGGACCTCTAGGGTCATCTAGTCCAACCCCCATCATGGTACATCATTTTATATTTCAACCAATGTGCCATAATTTCATTTTGCATATGGGAACACATTTAGAGGGCATCCTTCCATTGCACAATATACAAAATGGATATCAGACCGAGCAATCCCAACAGAATTAGGGTGACTGAGCAGTTTCTTCTGAATGTGGGAGCTGGAACTAAAATTTAAATTAATTTTTAAAACAACGCATAAGCCAAACTGTTTAGCTGAGGTTTGTACACAAACACTTACTGAGGAAAAAATGCTGTTTCTAAGTACAAAAGACAGTGTGAGGCTGAGGGTTTTGAGCAATCATATATCCCTCAGAGTGAAAAATGTCCAAAGAAATGTCACCATAATACAACTGGGAATTTAAAATCTTGTAAGCTGCACAGCAACTTCTGCCTCCCAAACAGATTTTTTTTAAAAAAAATCCTACCTTGTTGAGTTATCCACAATTAACTGTGACTCGGCCCTATGATTAGTTCTGAGTTCTACAGACCAACCTCTTGATTTCAGACTCTCAAACACATTACACAGCATGTTACCAGGCTCAATACTGGGTAACTGTCTAATGTCACCTAAACAAAGTACAAAATTATATTCAGTAATTAAGTTTAGCAACATTATTGTTTAGTACATTTCAATCTCATGCTCAGGCTTTCTCAGTGCCTCTATATGTCACTACAATTTTTTCTTTTCTAAAAAGAGCAGACTAATAGCAGGAATTCCAATACATGGACAATAAAAACTTTGTTGTCTGCCTCTTGATTATTTAGAATGCTCAGTTAATAGTTTACCCAGAGGATAAACTGAGCCACCAACCTTCTGTGACTTGAGGCAAACACATGGCCCACACACACCTCTTCAGTTGGCCAGCCTGATGCCTCCAGCTGTTGCTGAACTTTTGGCAGCCAACTGACATCATCCCCAGGTACTTCCTCCCCCCTCCCTCAACATTCCTTAATGCGCTGGGATCACGATCTGCTGGAGCACTGTCTGCCTGCTGAATAGGATGGCTCTGCGGCTCAGAGGAAAGGGCACTGCCTAGCATGAAGGTGGTCACCACGGCACTCCCAATAAGATGGGGTTTGGTCACTGCAGATTCCCCTGCGTAGGGGCTAGGGCAGAATAATGAGCTTGAGTATCCAGCACATTTGACCAACCGGCAACACTCATTTCCCAAGAGTGCCAGATAACGAACCTTTTCAAGTTTATTCTCAATTAAATAGTCCATAAAGCACAATAGCTTGATGGACTTACTCAGGCTGGGCCCACTACAAACATGTCGATATAAACACAATTCGGAATCAAAAGGTTCACGCAATAAAAGGATGAAACTAGTAAACTTTAAAAATCAATATGCCTACCCCTACTGCACAACTGATCTCCTGCCAAGCCAGGCCAGAGATCTGCTCCCAACACGAGATCATAATTAAGAACTCATATCATCTGTACAAATAGGGAGCAAGAGTTATGTCTGAACACCAGTTCAATAGATCTGATTATTTCTTGAAGGCTCTGCAGCAACACATTCTTTCATTATGTCTTTTTCAGAAGTCTTATGGCTTCTTATATATTTTAGATTTATAAATCCAACAAACAAAATAAATTTGACAAACAATGCAATTTAATTCTCATTTCAAATTTGTCTTAATTTTTAACCAAGGCTTTATACTTACCAAGAATAACAAGCTTTGCAAGTTGAGCACTACGGAATAATAGTTGCAATACTCTACTAAGAACAACTACGGACACCAAGCTTCCTTCATCTACAACCAATACTTTGACTTTAGAAAACTTCCATGGTTTGGCCCCAGAATAATAGCTGTAGACAACCTGAAAGCACACCATTTAAATTTTGCATTAAGTACAGTCAGGGGAAGATCGGGAGGAACAGTCTCAGAAAAAGACCCCACTCAACAAAAGAGGAAAGGAGAGCCTGCCTGGCCAGTCCTTAGCAGGAAGTGCCTAGCCAAACTGGGTGGCTGGTACAATCCTTCACAATGGTGGGTTGGGTAAGCACATCCCTCACTGCAAAATTCCTCCTTCCACATCCCTCCAGCCGAGGTGGTGGCACCAGGTGGGGCTTGACCCAGCAGGGGTGTGGTCCCCCAGGTAATCAGCTCACCAAGCCTCTTTCCGATAACCATATGTCCAATCTGCCCCAGATTAAAGTCACCTTTTTAAAAAAATCAGCTAAACTTGTTCTCAATCTATCACTACCAATGGAACTTTCTTTTTTCCCATTTTGATGTGCATGCAGCTTTCTTACAAGGCTTGCAAAACAGCATCTTGGTAAAATTATCCCACCAGCCTCATCTGGCATATAAGAAGTTAAAGACCATGCTAGAACAGCACTAACTCAACTTGGGTTAATAACACAATTCCCTAACTGCTGTGGTTGTGTAACCTTGTTACACAGGTTACAGGCCACACACCAAGAGAAATGTCTGGGACCAGGATCAAGAGTTACAAATGTAGACTCTGAGAGGCTTATGATACCGAGCCAAAATAACATAAATGAAATACTCTTTTCTCCATTCCATACTCCAAATCTCCATTCCTAGCCACATCTGAAGAAGGGAGCTCTGACTCTTGAAAGCTTACAATTTGAAAATATTGTTGGTCTCTAAGGTGCCACTGGACTCAAATCCTACCATTTATACTATATGAAATATTCTGTAAGTATCAAATTCTTTAAAACATTTGCACAGACTATTTTGCACATTTTAGTTCTTGAAAGTTAAGTTACACAACAACCCTACGAGATCACTGGAAATATTTCATACCTGATGCAACGTATAAGCCGGAAGATCTGTTTTCTTACGCAGCAAACCTGCTGCCCTCCCTGTAGGTGCAGTAAATAAGACTTCTGGAGATTCACTTCTACCTGCATGGCTGTTCAACTGGGAAGATGACCTGGATGTTTCCCATTCTTCTGATGTATCCAAGTCTGCTTCAAAATCTTCACAGGCTCTTCTAGCTTCTTCAACTTCCACCCTGTTCAGATATCTAAACAGATAACTAACCACTGTTGTTTTACCACAACCACCTTTCCCACTCATGATTGTCACTGGATTGGAACAGATCAATTCCACTGCATTCTCCTGATCCGGGTCCACTTCTGTTTCACATTGTGTTTCATTAGTGGTTTCTTCCACATTTTCTTGCACATCTGAAACACTGTTAAGTTCCTCCTGATCCATTTCACAAGGTTCCTCTTCATTTAATTTATTATCAGCAACTGGGTCTTCTGAATTGTTAGTATGTGCACCACTATTAAGTACTTTTCTCACATCAACATGGAACTTCAATACGTTTTTCTTTATGAGCTCATATATAACCCATGCAATATTTTTTTCAGCTTCGTACAGCTTTTGAAGGAACACTAGTTTCCCGTCAATAACCACTATCTTCTCATCTTTCATAAATGCGAGTGATTGCTCAGCATGTTCAGTGGACATTTCAGGGACCATGCGCATCAGCTCATCCTGTTCTTCATATGTATGTCCCCAATCTCTACACCTCTTTTGGAGCTTTGCATATATTATTAATGCATTCTTCTGTAAAGCAGGAATCTTGTCAAGAAGGTGTGTGAATTCACAGAAGGCTCTCCAAGGTGCTTCACCAATATAAGTATGTAGCTCTTTACGTGTTATCTTTTAGAGAAAGCAAAACTCTGTTACTTTAGACATAACATTCCCAAGAGAGCTGGCTTAAGCCCAGAAAATATGTATTGTTGAAGCAGACATCATGGACCACTTTCAATTGAAGCAAGCTATTTCAAAATCCCAATTCGCCTGCCCAGCAGGACAAGGAGAGCACGGCAAGCCGGCCGCCCCCTCAGCGGGACAGGCAAGTGGTGCGGGCAGCCTCCCAGCTCTCCGTGCCATTCACCTGCCTGGCTGAGGGGGCGGCCAGCTTGCTGCACGCTCCCTGTCCTCCTGGGCAGGCGAACGGCGCGGGCAGCTGTGCTGCTGCTGGCACTGCCGCCGGCGCGCTCCCGGCGGCTGGCAGCTGCGCCCAGCGCCCCCTCTTTAGTGGTGCTGGGGGCAGACTACACCCCCCTGCCCCCCCTCAATCCGGCCCTGCCTTTACCTTACCTAACTGGATTAGCTTGGATCATTCACATTTTACAGTGCATGTCTGGGTATCTCAAAGCACACACCTTCAAACTCTGGATTCAAATATTGGTTAGAAATTGAACTTGGGGGGGAGCTGGTGAAGGTTAAATTTGCTTGGCAAAAGGTAGAAACTGAGGACATCTGTTGCCTTATATCCTATTTGTATTTGTTGCTTTAAACAAGATCCTACTGGGTAGTTCTGTGTTGTTTGTAAGTCTTAGAATTGCTCATGTGCTTTCAGCATTTCTTCAACACTGTACTGGACTTTTACTGATGCTATGCCTTTGCAAATTTGCATTTATATACCCTTAAGCAGTTTATTGAAATGTCCTTGATATTGACTGTACTAATTTGACATTATGTAATCAGCCTTGAGTCTCAGTGGAAAAGATGGACTATAAATTAATACAATTATATTTTCCACCTCTTGGAAACTCTGAACAGCAGGGATGGAAGTAACAGATTCACAAAAGTCCAATATCCATACAACTTGCTTGGAGTTACAAATTGTTAAAGAAAAGTTTTGAATTTATTATTACATATACCAGATGTAATCAACATTTTCTTACTGTGCTAAATCCAAGTTTCCATGGCTCTTCTGTTAAGATACGGTTCAGTTTTGTTAGTTTATCACTTTCATATTCACTGCTACTGATTTCACTCCAGTCCAACCACCCAATACAACTGGACATACTGTAGGGCAGAAGTGTTGGCAAGAATTCCAGTATAGCAGGGAAGTTCAAGGCTACCAGTACAGCTTTTCCTGCATCTATACAGCCAACAACAAAGAAAAGAGGTTATTACATATAGAAATTAATCTGCCTTTGTAAAGTCAAATCTGATTGCCATATAAATATATTTAAGAGCAGGTGCAAGCCACCATCATCATCATCACCACACACACACACACACACACACACACACACACAATACTTACATGAGTTCTTAATATGATGGAAAATGTCAAAGTCTCTGGTATTTTTAGGGTCTTTTACGGAGTCTCTTTTTGATACCATAAATCGATTCAATATTTCTTCAAGTTGTTCAAAGTTTAGGGAAGCACTTTTAGGAAGCCACTCATGAAGCCACTGAAAAAAAGCTTGTTTGAAATCTTCTGGAACCTTACAAGCTTTAAAAAAGAGTGCAATAATTGCTTTCCAATTATTTCTTGGGTGGGTCTGTAGAAAGTATGATGGTTGCCCCTGTACATAGTACTTTGATCCAGCATTCTTTACTTTAATATTCACCTTCCACCAAGGGTCAATAAATGGAAACCGTCCAACCACTTCATATTCCTTTTGGGAGTTTTCTTCTTTTATTATAACTGAAATGATTTAGAAGGAAAAAATGCCAGTACAATATGCATATATTCTGACTTTTTAAAAAAAGTTTCAGCTATATCACAAATTAACTTGGGCTCTGATTAACAACAGCAACAAACTGGATAGAAGCAACAATTATTTTTATCAGCAGTAAATAATGTAAATCAGTCTACTAATAAACATTCCCCTTAGTTCATTTCCATCTCTACCTCCAACAACTTGTCAATTAAGTCAATAGGAAGTTTTCTAAGGTAGAATTCATCTCCTCAGTGTTCTATATCCTGCAGACTGCTTAATGTCACTAGAAATTTTAAAGAATTGTTGTGGTGGTAGAAAGTGCTGTCAAGTCATAGCTGACTTATGGCGACACCCTCTGGAGTTTTTAAGGCATGAGACTAACAGAAGTGGTTTGTCATTGCCTGCCTCTGCATAGAAACCCTGACCTTCTTTTGAGTTCTCTCATCCAAGTACTAACAGAGGCCAAAACTGCTTAGCTTCCAAGATCTGATGAGATACAGCCTGCCTGGGCTATCCAGATCAGGGCAAAGAATTATTATAGCTTATTTTAGAAGGCTTTCACGGCCGGAGAACGATGGTTGTTGTGGGTTTTCCAGGCTGTATTGCCGTGGTCTTGGCATTGTAGTTCCTGACGTTTCGCCAGCAGTTCCTGACGTTTCGCTGGCGAAACGCCAGCCACAGCTGCTGGCGAAACGTCAGGAACTACAATGCCAAGACCACGGCAATACAGCCCATTATTATAGCTTATTAAAAAAATTAGGAGAGGCTTTTAAACTCAAGTGTGTGAGCTCTTTCCCTCACTCACCATCACAGCCCAGTCTTAAAACTGGCTAATATACTAAAACTGTATATATACTAAGTATACTAATACAGTATACTTGATATACTGTATGGAAATATACCTGATACTGATTGTACTAAGCTCATAGCGTGTAATCCGCCTTGAGTCTGAGTGAGAAAGGCGGACTATAAATAATTTAAATAAATAAATAAAAAGTACACCCTACTGAATCCAATAATTACAAATTCAAGAGAAGCCATATTAGACCGTAACAGCAAAACTTATGTTGTGAGCAGCAGTTATTCTTGTCTGTCTTGTACACATCCGAGCTCTGCAGAGAAAGGTCCTACTTCCGGCATTTCAGGCTTTTCACCCCACTGAACCATCGTTTCTTGCGAGTAAATCCTGCCAAATTAGGACAACGTGGATCGCGCGAGATCTTACGCCGCAGCAGATCTATTCGCCTTTAATATGTCACAGGTTCTTCGCTGCTTTAGAATCGGGGGGGGGGGGGGGGCTCCTAGTAATCTTATGACTGCAGCCCTGGAGCGGGGTGTGGCTTTCTTTGATGACTTCTCGTGTTTTCCAGGATTCCAGATATTAATTAATTAAAAGCATGTTTTGGACCCACGAACAAAGTTAACCCAGCTACAATGGCTTCAGGACTCTCGCCTCTCCAGCAAGCCGTCACACAGCCGCAAGAAAAGGCGCTCCCGGCCGGCATGCCTAGTCGGAAGGATCCTCGGCGTTCAGGGGGGCTCCCACCCCGAGAAGCGCGCCCGCACGCAAGCGCCCCTCCCAGCCTGGTCCGGCAGCACCGAGGGCCTACGAAGGGCTGTGAGCGGAGACAGCCGAGGAACTCATGGCGGCGGCGGCAGAGGCGCCTTTACCTGTCCGGCGGGAGGGCTGACAGAAGGCAAGCTGGCTCGAGTCCTCGGGGAGGGCATCCAGGGGCTCCGCGTCGTCGGCGTCGTCCTCCTCCACCTCGGCTTCCTCTTCCTTTCCAGTCGCTGTTTTGATCGGCAGCAACGAGCCCCGGAGTTTGAAATAGCCGCCTCGACCGCTCAGCTGGGCCATTTTCCTCTCCTACGTGCTACGACCGAGGCAGCGGCCTGACCTCAGAGGCGAAGATCCTCCCACAGCACCAGCCTCCCCTCGCCGGCCTACCCGGAGGAATCGTAGGCAGTGGGGGGGGGGGGGGAGCCGCGGCATGCACCCGGGTTCGAGCCTGCGCCTGTTGAAACAATTCCAGTCATCTTAGGGAGCAATCCTAACATTTTCCTGAGAGTAAGCCACGTAAAAAGCATGGGTGTTAGTTCTGAGTAGACCTGCTTAGAATCGCTCCGTTAGTCTTGTGGCATCTGGAAGACTTAACCGTCCAGGAAAAACATTTGTTGATTAGAGCCCACTGCTTTAAAAAAAATACAACGAGAAGACCTTCCTTGGTAGGCATTTTATACAGGAATATAGAGAAAAAACAAGGGTCATTTACACCAAGTAACTTCCCGGTGAAGATCAGATCATTTTTAAAGAAGTGCATTCTAGTCTTCAAAAGCTTGTGCTGGATAAATTATTAGTCATTAAAGTGTTACAAGGCTCCTATTTAAACTAAGCAGTAAACAAGTTTTTGTGATGATGTTTGATACTATTGTTGGGATAATTTTACACACGCACGCACGCACACACACACACACACACGTAAAATCTCAAAGTGTACTAAACAAGAAAATAATTCAATTGAACAATTGAACTAAATGAGATTTACAGTCAGCACACTTGCATTGGGTTGTTACAAACAAGTATCTAGAGTCTGGGAGGGAGGGGGAAACCTCACAGTTTTTAAAAAAATATCAGCAGACAACTCTTATTCCTGGGAAAGAATGAAACGTCAGCAACCCAGCGTTAGTCATAGTCTAACCAATATTCACTCTCTGTGTTTCTTTTTTTTTTAAAAAAAGGCATCATCATGACCAGGGATCATTTCCTAGAAAAAGAGCTGGAGGAACTCATTAGCATATGCCATGCCCCTTGGTCTTAAGGGAAGTGTGTCATTAGCATAACTGATTTGCATATGCCACACCCCCTGACATCACCTATCCCAGCTGTTTTGGACCCAATCCTGGCCATTCAGGGCCGAAATTGGGCCCAAAATGGCAAAAAGAGGCTGAAAATGGCTGAAAAGGAGCCCAAAATGGTCAGGATCAGGTCGCTGCTGAGTGGGGGAGTGATCTACCACCCATCAGAGGCCTGATCTGGGCCATTTCAGCCCCAATCCAGCCTGAAATGGGTCCAAAATGGCTGAGAGTCAGGTGGGTGGGGCCACCTGACATGACCTCTTTGGAGAACTGCCGGAACTGTGTTCCGGCGTGTTCCCCCTCGAAATGAGCCCTGATTATGACTCCAAAAGGATGGCGATGTTACCTTCTGGGGTGGGTCTGATTCTTAGCGGAAGTGCATCTGCTTGGCATGCAGAGCTCCCAGGTCTGCTCCACAACGTAAAAGGATCAGGTGGTAAGTGATGTGAAAGACCTCTGCTGCTGCCAGTCTGAGTAGACAATACTATGAAGGACCAGTGATCTGATTTCATTGTAAGGCAGCTTCATGTGTGTTCAAGCCTGTAGCACTTTAATGACTCACCACATTCCAACATAAACTGGATGCATCTGAGGAAGTGGGCTCTAGTCCAGGAAAACTTGTGCTGGAATAAAAGTTTGTTCATCTTTAAAGTGCCACTAGGCTCCTTCATATTTATATACCTTGAGGAGATAATAGTGTCGAAATAAGGGTCAGCATGTATTGTTGATGTGAGGGGACTGATAAGGGGATTTTGCCTGTCTTAAGCTATGATTATTATTTTAAAAATCAAGACGCTTAACTGGGGCTTTATAAACCTCAGATTCAGGATCCACTCCTGGACCCTGAAAGTTCATGTTTGGTGCAAGCCGTGAGGCGACATTTTAATTTTTGCCATACTAGCGAACGCCAACCTATTTCAGGAACACAGGGCAGAAAATCTAATTCTGCTACAATAAAACCTAAATTTTAAAATGCAGACTTTTCAGTTTTAAAAGCTTAAAAATATGTTTTTATAATTTGGGGGGGGGGTCATAATCTTGACAAAAACTGGAATAAATAAACTGCAGAAAACCTTTAAAAATATTCTGTAAGGATTTTCACTTCCAAGGACTCATCTGCAATTTATACCAGATTTTTCAATTCAATATTTAGTTTCAATGCAAAATGTGTTGTAGGCTTCTGCAGAAAATAAGTAAATCAACAGTTTAAAAAGCCATAAACCAAAGGAACACTAAAAATGAAAAATCGGGGAACATATGGATAGTGGGAAATTTAACTAAAAAGCAAGCTATAAGTGGAAGTGTAAAATAACTAGAAGCAGCATTATTAAACCTATTTCATGCAGTTAGGACATGTACTTTGAATCTACAATGCACTATTAGTTTTTCATTGTGAGAAAAAAGATTGCTAATGCTATTAAAAGGGTATTTCAATACTCTTGATTACCTGCTTGAATTATTCCTAATTAGTTCAGTTATACTTTTATTTCTCCCAATCCACAAGCACATAAAAATTGCTAAGGGAGAGGTATTCCTGAATCAAAAATTTGAGTGATGCATGTGTCACATGGCTGATGCTGGTGCAGTTTCAGAGCAGCCTCTCTCGGCCAGACAGCATGCAGTGCTGGAGTTCCATACAGATTTGTAATTTGGCCCTAAAATGGCGGCAAGGTGGCCTAATCTGGAGTAGGGGAGAGATAATTAGCTCCCCCCGGTAGTTTCTCCAGTCAAAAACTCCATCCCACCCACCCATCTCCCCACTGCTTCAAGCAATGGTAGGGGAATAAAAGACAGTTCCAATATGGGGAATGATACAGGAGGGAAGAGCTGCATGCATACATATTAAGATTTCAGGTCATGAAATTCCAGCATCCTATATGCTTTGACCACAATAATCTGTGTTAATCTCTTCTACAGGCTGTTAATATATATGCTGTCTTTCAAAGCTGAGACATGAGACTAAGATGCATCCACCCCCTTCAGCAATCAATGGTTACATCAGCAGAAGAGAGTTGACTGTTCCAATGGTGAGTGGAGTGGAGGAATTCTTGAAGGCTAGCTACTGGACAGCAGCAGTAGTAGAAGGTGACACTGGTGGAAGTTCTTTCACAGACCGTGTCATTTCAGTGTCATTTCACATGGCAGTGTCATTTCAGCTAACCTTGGTTAGTACTGCGCAGAAGAAGGCAATGGTAAACCACTTCTGACAATCTTTTACTTTGAAAACTCTATGATGAGACGATACAAAATGAAAGAAGACATAGTGCTGGAAGACAGAACCCCCCAGGTCAGATAGCAGCATTATAGCTGAACATCAAAAAGACAAAAGTAATGATTACTGAGGAATTACACAGTTTTAAGGTTGATAAAGAAGACATTGAAATTGTTCAAGATTTTCTATTCCTTGGCTCAATCATCAACCAAAAGGGAGACTACAGCCAAGAAATCAGAAGATTGAGACTTGGAAGAGCAGCTATAACGGAACAAGAAAAGATCCTTAATGATAAGGATGTCTCTGACGGGAATTTTTTAAATTGTACTCTGCTGCCAATTATAAACTCCCCCTCTCCCTCTTACCTGAATATATTTCATGACACCAAACACAGTGATACAAAGAGATATGAGCTTTATTTGCCAATAAAACTGAGATGCATAGTCTGTAGAATATATGCATAAAAACCAGTTACATCAGAGGATCTTATATACCTGTAGTGCTAATTTTTACAGAATAAAAGATCAAAAGGGTTAATACAAACATCTATTCAGAATTACATTTCCCAGGATACATGGCACCCAACAAGCCTCAGTGACAGGACAGTTTGATCTCACTGTAATATAAACACCTCAATGCTGAAGTCATACTTTTGTTATGGGTTCGAAATCCTTCTGGGAAGTAACACATTCAAGGCTAAAATCTTAGTTATTTTACAGTTTGCTCAAAGACTTTTCTCGCCTGTGTTGAGATCACAGTGACCCAGCCACCAAGGCTTTGCCTCTTGTGTGGGTATTCAACTTCAATAATATTCACATAGGATTTTAGGAAAAATCCCTTAACAGTCTCTCAGAAAAATCCCTTAACAGTCTCTCTCAGGACCAAGATCAGGATAGTCCAAACGATGGTATTCGCCATTGTTTGGATGTGAAAGTTGGACAATGAAGAAAGCTATCAGGAAGAAAATTGATTAATTTGAAATGTGGTGCTGGAGAATAGTTTGGCGGATACTATGGATGGCCAAGAAGACAAATAAGAGTCAAAACACACGAGACGAAAAACCTAGATTCAACTCGTGTTCTCTTACCTAAAGGTTTGTCGGGAACTGTAGGCATCCTTGCAGCTTAAAGTTTAGCATTTACATAGCAGCAGGGAGAGACGTGCAGGTGTCCTTGCAGCTTAAAGTTTAGCATTTACATTGCAGGCGTCCTTGCAGCTTAAAGGTTAGCATTTTCAGAGCAGCAGGGAGGGAAGTGCAGGTGTGGGGTGCCTTTCCTCCCACTCTCAAGGTGCATCACAGCATTTTCCCTTCCCCTCACCCGACCTGGGCCTGCAGAGCGACGCCTGGCTGCACCGGGAGACTTTAAGCTGCAAGGACCCCCGCACTTCCCTCTCTGCTGCTCTGTAAATGCTAAACTTTAAGCTGCAAGGACACCTGCACTGTAAATGCTAAACTTTAAGCTGCAAGGACACCTGCACGTCTGTCCCTGCTGCTCTGTAAATGCTAAACTTTAAGCTGCAAGGACGCTTACAGTTCCCGACAAACCTTTAGGTAAGAGAACACAAGTTGAATCTAGGTTTTTCATCTCGTGTGTTTTGACTCTTAGTGGGTTCTAGATCACATCAAACCTGAATTCTCCCTAGAAGCTAAAATGACAAAACTGAAGCTATTGTATTTCAGTCACATCATGAGAAGAAAAGACTCTCTGGAAAAGTCAATAATGGTGGGAAAAGTTGAAAGCAGTAGAAAAGAGGAAGATCCAATACATGATGGCTGGACTCAATAAAAGAAGCCACGTCCTCCGGTTTGCAAGATCTGCACAAGTCTGTTTTATATTTTGGAAGTTTTTCATTCATAGGGTCACCATAGGTCAGAGGTGACTTGACAGCACATAACGTGCACGCACGCGCACACAACATTCAGGTTCATGGCAAATATTTTTAAATTCTACAGATTACGTGCGATAAAAAAGCCACTACAGTGCTCAGCCTCAATTCCAGAGTATTTATGAACAAATTAAATAGGTCTGATCCAAGTACCATATTTGTACTACCTGAACTCGGTGAGTATGCTTATCTTTCTTTCTTAGAAAAAAAACAACAACCTGAAGCTGTGAGTTAACCTGAAGGAACCTAAACCACTTGTTAGATGACCTCATACTTTGTAATGCAGAATAACATTGAACTTTTACAGTAAACATTATTTTACACATGCATGTATATCACCTAATTTAATCAGTACTTGATCATTTGCAGTTGAATCTGATGTGACTTCACTGGATGTTTTGGAATGTCTTGGTATTTGTATCATATACCTCTTGCTTTCATCCAAGAAATCATGTGATGCTGCAGCCATTTGAAGAGAGCCACGATCTACCGAGGTAGCAAAACTCTGAATACCTATTCTCAGAGGCAGCAATAGAGAAGGGCTGTCCTATTTGTTTGGCCCTCCCAGGCAACAGGTTGGCCACTGTGTGCTGGACTAGATGGACCACTGGTAGGGTTGCCACTTCTGGGTTGGGAAAATCCTGGAAATTTGAGGGGTAGAGCCTGGAGAGGGCAGGGCTTGGGGAGGAGAGGGGGACCTCAGTGGAAGGTAATACTATAGGGTCCACCCTCCAAAGCAGCCATCGTATCTAGGGAAACGGATCTCTATAGTCTGGAGATGAATTCCAGGAGCTATCCAGGCACCACCTGGAAATTGGAAACCCTGTCCACTGGTCTGAGTCAGCACGCTCTTCTTATGTTCATCAAGTTATGAACATATGTATGGACATATCCTCACTATATTTTCTAAATTTTTACATTCTTAGCCATTTTGAAAAATTGGAGTTTCCAAAATAACATAGATATTGACCCACTGGTCAAATCCCACAGTCTCAACATTAACTTTTCACTTCATCAAAACATCAAATACAACACTAGGCAGTGAAGTAAATGAGAAAATGTTATTTATTAGTTTATAAGGTGACGATTAATAAATGAGCTAATGACATTAAATTTAATCATTATTTAATTTATTGGCAATGACTTCAGGAGAAGTGCTTTATTTTCAGTGGTAGGACATGTCCATGCCTCATACCTTTGACATTTATATTAGCTCATCATCACAGGAGAGACTTTTTAAAATAACTTCCCAGAATGATAGCTTTTGAGGTGACACAAAACATAAATCTAGCAGCTTTATAGTCAGAGGTCAGTGAATTTATGTCAGAGGCTGAAAGAGAAGACATGCATTCTAGAATGCTTGTTTTATTTTAATGGACATCATGTAAAAAGTATCTGGATTTCTTGATTCCCATCAGCAACTGCCAGCTTTGAGGTTTGATGATGTCACCAATTTAGTATGGTAGCATAATCTAAAAGCTCTTGACCTCTTCCAATAAGGATTAACCAGAACAGATTACAGTACCTGCTAAATATCAATGAATAGATTTTATCAAGTTTGCTTTACCAATTTGGCTGACCCTAGGAATCCACTAGTGATAGGACTGCTGAGCTTGAACCTATGGCAATCAAAGCCCAAATATGGTGCCCAAGAATGTCAAAACAGCTGAAGATATGGCTTCCATTGTTCCAATAGATTATTGGTGGCTATAAAGATCCAACAATTAAAACAAGAATAACTTCTGAATGGTACACCTTAATAATGCATATGGAATCTTAAGATCTTAGTAATAAAAGTTGTAGGACATTTCCACAAAGCAGGGACTTAACTACTGAGAAAATCTCTTATTGCAAAAATCACTATAGTGTCAGGTTCAGAATGCTTCCCTGTATGTTGTAACCAAAGAGACTCTATTTTAATTCTTTTAGTGTTCTGAGTGCTTTCTTCACAGGTGCCAAGATGTTCCCTAGCAGCTATCTCACAGAAGAGGAATGTTTTGACTACAGCTTCTCCAGCCCTGGGAAACTTTCACTTTCTCAGCTTCAAAGGGATTGTTTTGAGAACTATGGGGGGAGGTTGGGCCTGTGGGGTCTTGATACTTTGTACCTTATTCTTTGCCTCTCATTCGTAACAATACACGTGTACCAGCCCAGATATTGCATCTGGGCCGGTGGACTATAATGGTTGTTTTTTTCAGTAAATCTTTTGAAAACAACGGACTCTTGTCTGATTGCAGAAGGTAGTCTGGATACAACTATTATTTAGCCACAGATCTGACATATAGAAGTCTAATTTAAAATGGAAGATCTAGAAAATTAAAACTGGTTTGCATCTAAGGTACCTTCAATCTACCAGGACATTCCATCAAAGACTTAAAGGTCACTGTAGTTCAACAGAAACCTTTCAAAAACAAAATCCACCAGGAAGCTGCTGAATTGGAATTCATATGTAAATTTGACTCAGTCAAGCTGGGACTGAATAGGGACTATGAATGGTTATCTCATTATCAAAAGTAACTGATTTCCTTTACAGAAGCAAACTGATCTCCATATCAGAAGGAGCTGTTTGCATCTCCATATCAGAAGGAGCTGTTTGCATCTACTCCGC
The DNA here is from genome assembly GCF_028583425.1 of Eublepharis macularius. NCBI lineage: Eukaryota > Metazoa > Chordata > Lepidosauria > Squamata > Eublepharidae > Eublepharis > Eublepharis macularius. The sequence goes on from NC_072798.1 coordinate 64,782,226, forward strand.
CCTCCCTTCTCCTCTATATCTGACCAGTTTCTTTTTGCCCTCCATGCATCTGACGAAGAGAACTGTGATTCTCGAAAGCTTACGCTACAATAAAATTGGTTAGTCTTAAAGGTGCTACTGGACTCTTTTTGATTTTGCTACTACAGACTAACACGGCTAACTCTTCTGGATCTCTTCCTTATTTGATGCCTCTCGTTTCTGAATTTCCCAGTGGCATAAAAGATGTAGAATACCCATACCATAGCTTAGCCATCAAACTACCAAAATAGCTAGAACAAGTGAAATTAAATCTCTGTGTGGAACAATTTCAGGATGGGGCTTCCACTCTTCAGTTTGTTGTTACAGAATTCCACCAGAGGTAACATTAATTCTAATTTATGTAACACATGTAGGGGGGGCAAGGTCACGCTACACTCTCCAGGTGATGCCTGTTGGAGTGAGGGGCTCTTAAGAGCCTAGATTCAAGATTCCTCATATACAGAAATCCAGCTAATTGCTCTTACTTATTGATTTCAAGTTCACTATGTTAGTTATTCATTGCTATTTATAGAGGTCAGGAAGATTAAAAGCAGCGCACTGAAAGCTACTCATGCATGATACTGAAAGCAAAGCAAATTCATCCCACCATTTGATTAGCTGGATTGTTTCAATGTCATTTAATATAAAAGGTCTTGTAAAGCAATGCAGAGTGGTTCCAGCTGTCAGAGGAAAAAAATTCAATATTGTGATTCTGCAGGAACACATAATAAAAACCAAGAAGATACGCATTTAGAACATCCATGGTTTGGCATACATTATACAGCCCACGGAATGTTCAAATCATGCAAATACTTACAATTTTATCTTTTAAATTTGATTTGCCAATGATAAAAATGTGCCATAATACATACAGGTGATTTATCATAAAAAAAGAGCAATTATCCCACTTGACTCTATGTAAAAACATGATTTTAAAAGTCTCTGTAGCACAGGTCAGTCACCTGTTTAAAATCTGATTTTTTTATGGATATAATTTGATAATGACTATAGCCCAATTGACCATTCTTCTATATAGAATATAGATGAATGTACAGACTCTATCCTATTTGGTTTTAGATAGTGATTGATTCTTATATTTGAACTCATGTTATGCAGTTGTATTCAAATCCATGAACCAGAGCCCATAACTTCAACCTGGTGAATGAACTCTGGGCTTAGATTGGAATAACTGTTTAGGATTGCAGTATTAGTCTTGAGAAATTTTGCTCTAGAAATTGTTTCAAGACACTATAAAAGGTACTTTGAAAGGTATTTTAAAATTATTATTGGACAAATTGAAGTTTATCAAAAGACTGTGACTACATTCAGATGTCAGAACAAACAGGTTTGTTCACAATAGGCCTGAACTCATTGATATGGTGCTGTATTTGTGAACTTGCCAACCCCCATCTCCTGTGTGGAGCTCAACTGAAGACTTCTGGAAGCCTTTTAATCAAACTCTTATTCACGGTGACATCTGAGTGTGGTTGCCTAAATGAATTAGACTTTGTGTCTTCCTCAAAAACTGGGGTTCTAACTTGAGATTAAAAATCTTAATACATCAGTATGTGGGGGGTGGAGAGGGAGGAGAATTTCTTCTTCTATTCCAATAAAAAGTGGCACAAACAGGGACTAAAAACGGTAAGCAATGTAGATCTTTTAAGACTGATGTTCTGTAGACCCTGTAACCTGAAGACATTTGAATTCTGGCTGCTATATTTTGGACCAGTTATGGTTTCCAAACCTTAAAAAGCAGCCTCCTAAACAGAGTTACTCCAGTCTAAGCACTTTGAAATCAATGGCTTAGAGTGGAGTAACTCTGTTTAGGATTTCACTGTTAAGAGTACATTTCTGCAGTCCAGGTTTCCAAGATTGTGGTCCAATGGTAGAAAATACATTTCGCATGTAGAATATGTCAGGTTCAATTTTTAACATTTTCAGTTAAAGATTACAGGTACCAAATATGGGGGAAAGGCATTTCTTGATCTGGAGAGAGACTGCCTGTCAAAAGTGACCCAGATGGACTAAGAAAACTTCATATGCTCAGGCTATAATGATGGACAGCCATATTCATAACCACTATGTTGGCTTAAAAGCAATGTATTTCATGGAGAGAAAGATGAGGAATACTAACTCTGTGGCAAACCATAATGCAGGAATCTAAATTAATTGAGTTCATGAATATCTTTCATGAAGGTCACTGTAATTATAGCAAACCTCCAGCTGTGATCATTTATTCTGTTAAATATATAGTCTTTCACAGATGTTTAACAATAATTCTGAAACACTAGGTCATATTGTACATTTGTGACAAATTAATATTATGACAATATTAGTTAATCACCTTTGGAGCTAGTCGAGGGAATAACAAAATGGCAGCTAAAAGATACAATTATATTGATTATTATATTGATTCTAATGTTTTCAAGAGTAGAAAAGTCTAGTATATTATGTACAAAAATTATTCATTTTCTGCTCATAGTGTTTTCATAAATGTGTTTCAAAGTATCACACATGAGCTATGTGCAATTCTACACCCACTGGTATATCCAACTGAAATGTAAGCATATTCTTTTAATCTGCTTTGTCAGATTTTTCAATGAATATTTTAGATATGTTACTCTAGAAATTCAGCATTAAAGCTGGTAGACTCATGCCACAGTAAGAATTTTCTGACATCCTGCCAAGTATGTAGCAGGATGTATTTTTATAATCAGATTTGTTAATCTTATATATACTTCTACTAGTTGCCTTATTTGGCTTCCTGTTAAAGTACTGTACAATTACCTCAGTGAAATAAAGTAATAAAGCATAAAGCCATTTTGCTTTAAAAAAAAGAATTCATTGTTAATAGAAGTAGTTTCCTATTCATGCTTCATTAATATTTTATGTTCTTTTAAAAATAATCTAATTATAATGTGCCCTTTTTCTAGGCTGTAATGGAAGTTCTGATGGGTCATAAAGTAATGATTGAAAATTCAAAGCATATTCTGTGAGCCACATTCAAAGAGCATGTTTATTACATTTCTGATGCTACTTTTACAGACTATTTATCTAGTATACTATCCCCTACCTTAACTCTCTTCTCGTAGCTGTGTTATTATCCTGTGTGTAGGGAGGAAACACTTTTGCCTTGAATAATAAAGTGTTCTGTATCAGTGATTCTTAGTGGGAGCCATAAAATATTGTGGGGCATTCAGAACTGATGTGGAAAAAGTAGAGGATTTTAGGGAGTCCCTCTTCCCACCTGCAATAGCTTCTGATAACCAGCAGAGGAGAGTAGTTTCATACTGGTAACCCAACCCTGAGAGTAAAATATTAGATTCTAGATTTCTCCCTCAGGTCTTTTAAAAAGTGACACACAATAAGCAGTAGCAAACCTGAAGTTGTCCATCAACAAGGCCCTCAATGCATGTATGACTGAAATCAGTATATCATATACATATAGACCTACAGAAACAAATCTGCCTTGTCTGGAATCCATGTTTATGTCCTAGTTTTTACTTGTCGCTTGGGAAGAATTTGATGGTAATACTGTTGGTAGACTTACTAGTACACAGAGAAGTGGATAAAAGTTTATTTTAGAAACTAACATTGTTGAACAGAAAAGAGAGAGAGGTAAGTATCCTAATTACATGTCTTACAGGAAGAGAGAAGAACAAAGAAATCAAGAAGAAGCAGGGGGAAACTCTAATAATTGCATTCTGGGGACAAACAAGAAAATGATGTTTAGTGGAAGGAAGTAGTGAGTAGCCCGCATCTCTAACTGACTAACTTTCCTACGTGTTGTGTCCTGTAGGAGTTACTTATTTCTCTTGTACACTAGACATTGCATATTCCAATGCATATTTGGTGGAAAGTACTGAATTAAAGGACCATAGGTCTATATCCTTACACTATCTTTGAGCTATCCCTTATTACAACACTTCAGCATATATTACCAAGTGCAAAGTGAAGTCCTGCAATAGGTGAAGTATGTAATGCAGTGTGCTGAAAAATGAAAAAGGCTGCCTAGCAAATATACAAAATTAAAGTGGACCATAGATACAGCTTTTCAATTTTATTCCTTCTCCTTTCTGAAAATGCTTAGATACAAATGAATAATTCCAATATTGGTGCCCAGTGCTTAATACCATTTGATTATCAAAAAAGTCCTTCCCTGTGAAACAGCAAAATTTATTAGGCTTTCCCTAAAGCTATGCAAATCTTATTTTGCATATGATTTGCTGATTAAACACAGAAACAAAAAGTTACACACTATTTGCAAGATTCTGACAGAACAGCTGGGCTTGTTTAACCTGTCTTGTGGATTTCAGTAGGACTTCAGTATATGTAACTGTACACTGGTCTGTGGCTATGAAGTTTAGGGGTTCAGTAACCAAGGTACATGTTAGCAAAACATTAGAAAATCCTAGTGAGTGGTGATTTCTTCCAAGAGAGGCGTACTAGTTTTTAAAACTAGCCGTAATTTCCATCCTATTTGCAATATAATGCATACTTGCTTATTGCTAAAGAACAGAATGAGGAACACAAAGAAATGATGTTTAGCTGCTGGTATCTAGTGAACTGTTGTAATCAAACTTGTTTATTCTATTAAGCAACTAGCTGCTGATTGATAATTAAGGCAAGCTATTATATTAAGCTAGTAAATTGGGTAAAGCTGCAGACATTAACAAGTTGTCAGAGCAAAAAGAAAGCAGGAATGTTGTCTTGTGTTTAAATGCCATATTTGTGTTGATGGGCTTCTAGGCCACTCTCCTGTTTTCTTAATAGCAGAAGTAATTATTCCTCTACCATTTCTAGTAAATACTTACTGTGCTTGTTATTAAACAAAATTTGCCTTTTAAGTTTTTAATATAGTCGATGGTTTTCAGCATTTTTATTGTTTAAAGCACCTCAGCATTTTACTATTTAATGTATATTTTATGCTACAGTTGAATTTGTGAATACTTATAACATTTAAAAGAATGTGCCAAATAATTTTTCATCTGTAGTACTACAATGTTTAGAATTACTTTATCGTGATACTTACAATGCCTAAAGTCTAACCGTAAAATATTATTATTCACTAGTGGTGATTTTATGTCATTTTATAAATGTGCCAGTGAATCAAAATTTAGTTTCCAGCCTATTGATCTAACCATATTTCTTTTTGTTTTGTTGCCATCAAACAATATTCAGAAGGCAAGGCCTATTTTAATCAGATTTTTTTTATGCCTGTGTTACTTTGAAAGGATTCAAACAGTTTTGTAACAGATATTTAAATCCACTTATTTATCCCAGTCTTGCAAAGTACTGAGTATAAATACATTTTATTTGGAAGAATTTATCCAGAAGAAACTCAACAGAAAGAAATTGATGCTGAGGCTGGAACAGGGAATCAGCCAGTAAAAAAAAAAAAAATTAATGAGGCCTGGATTTGGGAGGCAAGCAACATTGAGTGCTGAGCTGGGGTGTGAGACTGCCTGCCAAAAGTTATCCAATCAATAACCACTCATCTGCTGAAAAGTACAAGCAATACATCTTCACCTGCGAAGCCAGCAGTACTGACTGTGTAGCCAGCATTGTATCAACCATTTAAAAACCTTGTGTGTTAACATTTACAATAGGTTGAAGCTATGGCAGATTATCTCCTCTTCCTCGTGTGTGTGAAGGAAAAAAAGGCACATACACACATGCACCTTGCCTCTAGATGGGAAAACAACAACACCTTTCCCATCTGCTTTTCCTTCTCCTCCTGTTTCACATATATGCACCCTTGCTCCGGGCAGCAGAGAAGCAGGGCTGCCTGGCTCCCCACTGTAGCAGGAGGCCTATGGCCAGTAGCTCTAGTAGCCTGTTGCTGCACAGAATTTTTTTTCAAAATGGCAACATCATCTGTGCTGCTACATCACTTCTGGTGGGGAGTGATGTGGAGTCATTCTAGGAATTGCTAAAAACTCTTATGCAAAACATTGAGTTTTTGGTGATTCCCAGAGCTATCCTACCTCACTTCTGGGTTTCCCCAAGAAGTGATATAGTGGTGCAGAACTCTGGCAACCTTAGAAAGGAGAGTGGTATTGATTCTTTTTCTGCATCAAAGCTTCACTTTTCCTCTTCTAAGCAAAACAGAGTTAACTCATTTCCGTCTAGCCCATGTTACACTGGGGAGGGGGGTTGCTTTTTTTATAAGGAGTTTGTATAAGTATATATAAGTATAATATAAGTATAAATATAAGTATAAATATAAGTATATTGTATAAGTACAATATGTGAAAAATAGTTATTTAAGATCTAGCCAACAAAAAAACCCCCAAACAATTGGCAAACAAAAATAACAAAACACACAGAACAAAGAAAAAATATAGAAAAAAAACCTATATAAACTAAAAGAAGGATTCCGAGTTTCTCCACGACAAATACTGGTATCATTTTCAAAATTTCTCTTACTGTAATTAAAATGTTCTCTTTCTAATGTCCAAGTCCTTAGTCTATAAATCCAGAAATCACCAAATAATTATTGTCTATTTCATGCAAAAAGTCTATTAAGGGTTTCCATTCTTCAAGAAATGAACGAATTGTCTTCTTTCTAATCAGTTAAGTAAGTTTTGCCAGTGATGCAAATTCCAACACTTTTATCAACCAATCCTCCAGAGTTCCATAATTTCTTTCCAGCTGAGTATCCATCATTCCCAAAAAGAAGATGTCTGGTTTCATTTGTATTTTAATCTTTAAAATCTTCTGAATTGATAATTGTATTTGTGTCCAAAAAGTTTTTGTTTTCTTACGTGTCCACCACATATGGAAAAATGATCCTTCATATTGGGGGGAGGGGTTGCTTTTGGAAAATGGCAGAGGAAAGTTTTCCCTTCCTGAGCACTGTAGACCTGTTCTGAAATGCTGCAGTTTTTGTACAAGCCACCATTGTGGATCTACCACCACTCCTAAGGCTGTTACTTTGTGACTGTTACCTTTGTATCCTCTTGAAAAAGAATTAAGTATCTTCTAGAAACATTTTGTATCTGACAAAGATAGCTTTGACTCACAAAATCTTATACCTGGGAACATTTTGTTGGTCTTTAGGGTGCTACTGTATTTGATTTTGTTATACTACTACAGACTAACATGGCCATCCACCTTAAACAATTCCCAGAAACATAAAATTCTGCCCTACCCAATTTACAACATCAGTTGCCAGTAAACAAATAATGTATATGCAAGTGGGATATAACTGATACCATAAAAACAAATACTATTAGTATCCTACATTAAGACAATGTTCATGTTGTTATCATTCAGTATGCTTTCTTTATACAAATCTGGTAAGACATACCACAGTATCACAATGAGCTGTTGTATATCCAGTCTTACTTATTACATGGATTCGTGTTAGAAGGCTGTATTTCAAAAGATCACTAACATGGCAGTTTGTAAGTTAGGATTATATGTAAATCATCTTTTTTTTTTAAAGGATACATTCTTACTTGATAATAAATCCCATTGAAACTAACAGAGGTTATGTTCAAGTAAACATAAATAGAACTGGGTTATGTGACTATCAGTTACTAAAATCCTCTGGTGAAATCTAAAGCACAAAGTAACCCTATATACAGTTGCAGATAAGATGGGAACAAAATTTCAAGTAGTTACATAAGTATTAAAAGGAGAATACCATTTCTGAGTTTCCCAGGATTGCTCAAAGAAAACTTTATTTAGATTTTAAAGCATGATGCAAAATCAAAGTGGTACATACATAAATAGTACTAATTTAACAATGTCAGTCTGAAAGTGCTTTTCTTGGAAACTGTACTGATAATTTCCACCATAGCTAGGAGTGAATGTGAGTCAAAGTGGACAGAGCAAGTCTGAGAGAAAATGATTGTCCTAAATTTATGAGCTAAGAATCTTGTTTCTCACCATTAAATAATGAATATTACTCTCTTGGGTTTATAAAATTACTTCTCATAAAGCAATGAATGATATTCTAATTTGCTGCACTGCTTAACCATAAATTTGATTCTCCAATGAAAAGAAAGCTACTCTTGGTGCTGTGAAGTAAATTCAACTTTCGGAACACTATTTCATTTCTAGAATGCATTTGTATTTCAAAATATCTAATGCGAGAATGAAAGGAAATAACAGCTGCATAGAATTACACATAAACGAGCAGTTTCAGATCCTCTACAGTACTGATCTCTTGCTACAAATTATTAATCCCCCAGCAACCTGTAATGTTTCTGTAATGCTTTTGAACACTATCAAAAAAATTTAGTTAGTCCAAAATGCACTGCCTAAGTGCTGCTAGATGTAAGCAGGAGTAAGCATATTATCTTTTTATTTCTAGGGCACCATTCAGAGTGCTGCTGACTTTGACCCTGAAAGCACAAAAAGTCCAAGATACCTGAAGGAATGCCAGATCCCTTACGGGTGTTCCTACTTTCTGAGATCTGTCACTGAGGGCCAAGCTACAAGTGACAAATGACACTTGAATGGCAAGTGGATTGAGTGGAGGGCAAGTGAACAGGGAGAAATACACTTGCCGTTCAAGTGTCATTCGTCACTTGTAGCTTGGCCCTCAGACCCTGCTCTAGGTTCCATTTTGAGGGGAAACAGGATCAGAGCTGCTTCAATTGCCAGCTTGATGCTATTTAATGCTCCCTGTGATACCTGCCTGCCCCTGTCATTTTAGTTCCTTGCTGAGCTCCTTTTCAGTTTTCATAACTTGAGGTCAGGTCAGGTAGGCTGGACTTTACTTTGCATTCTTGTTGCTGCTGCTTGTGTTGACATTGTTGCAATTTAGAGACACATCCTTAAAAGAACGTCGGAGTTTAGAAGATCCCTGCTTGCTAGGAGAGAGGAGCTGCACGCAGTGGGAATCAGAGAGCATTCAGGGAAGCTAGGAGAATACTGTGTGTGTTTGGAAATAAACTATTACATTTAATTTTATTATAGTGTGTCCGTCATATGACTGAATTCTAAGTTATCACAGTATGTGGATTAATTTTTTGTTTTTTAAAAGATGTTCTTATAGCCATTTAAATTGTAAATATCTATGAAAACACAGCTATCGATAGTTACCAACCTAGAAGTGGTGGCTGGAGAACTCCCAGAACTACAACTGATCTCCTGGTCATAGAAATCAGTTCTCCTGGAGAAAATGACTGCTTTAGAGGGTGGACTCTATAGAATTATACCCCATTCAGGTTCCTCCCCTCCCAAACCCCATCTTTCCCAGGCTCCGCCCCACAAATCATTTCCAATTCTAGAGCTGACAACAGCCATCGGATACATTATAACAAACAAATAATTAAACATTTGGTGTCATATAATTGTTGAGGTTCCCTCAATACTTTATAATATTAATGATGGCAAATGAACAGAACACAATAATTTCTTAACAAAAGGTACTACTTACTTTTAATTTATTGTTGGTTATAGAAACAAAATAGGTTCCATTAATGTACTGGTAATTTCTTCCAGATGGTAGAAATGTTTGGAAGAAACATGACAGTTTCTTCCAAATACTGTAATAATATGTATCTACAAGTGGGAACCTGCTAGGACTTGTGTGGGGGGAAATAATTTCCTCTCCCCCACCGTATCCTGATTCCCTTCCTTCCCCCATATAACTTCTCTCTCTTTCTTCTTCCTTTTCTCCTTCCCACCCACCTTTGTCTGTCCCCCCCCCTGTCTTCCCCCTCCCCCTGCAGCCTCTCCCCTATAGCTCGGTTGTGTGGTACTGGCAAAGCCAGGCCCAGGGACATGGTGGGGGACCTGCAAGCACTTGCAGGGGGCAATTCATTTCCCCCGCATCCCCTTGCCCACACTATGCTCACCAATCCCTCCATCCTTTTTTCCTTCAAACCCACTAAACATCTTACCTTTTATCTGACACCATTTTCACCTATTTTTATTAATTTACTTCATTTTTATATTGCCTTTCTCCACAATGGGGAACCAAAGCAACTTCCATCATTCTTCTTACCTCCATATTAACAACCCTGAAAGGTAGGTTAGGCTGAGAGTGAGGTCATCCAGTGAGCTTCCTCAGCAGAGTGGTCATTTGAACCTGGGTCTCCCACATCCTTCTCTGAAATTCTAAACACTAAACTACACTGGCTTTTGAGTGGGCTGCTGTTGAACAGTAGGAAGTAGCCAGGCTTGGGTGAGTAATACAAATCATGTGGTATTAAGTGGTGTCTTCTGGGCCTGCTCCCAATTAATCCTCCCTCATAGGCCAAAATAGCTCTGGAAAGGGCCTTGACTCCTTCCTCCTGCCTTTTTCTGATAACAGCCAAGGCTGGAATACTAAAAAAACTGTTATGGTTGCTTAGCAACAGCCAATGAAGGCATCTGGTAAAAGCTACAGATGTTCCTTTTATCATTTTGGGTTTTTTTAAACAATCCAATGTAATTTTTTTAATATTTCAGATTTTTCTGCAAACCTGGTGTATTTTTCATGTGTGTAGGAAGATCTGTCTTGTCTGTTCATGGCTCCAATATCAGGATTTATGTATTCTCAGATCAGGGCCATCTGGCTATTAGTATATACGATTATATCAAATGGTATATAAATACTTCTTCCCAATATTTTAATATTTAGATTAACATGTAAGAGGGGAGCCCATTATAGCTCCGAGGGGAAGTAAAATCCCATTCTTCCTACAGGCCCATGCTTCCTCCTCCGTTTCTTTCCCCAACCAATGACCATTCTACCTCCCTTCCCCCAACCCTCACATCATTGCCATTTCCTCATTTCACTCAGTTGCTACTTCCAAACATCTCCCATTTCTGTACCTAGGCCTACTGAGCAGTTTTTATGATCCACGCTCTGAGGCCAAGTTTATAATTAGAATATGTGTTAAGAACTTTAAAAAAGTGAAAATAATTGCTTTAAACAAATAATACTTTAACGTATACCAGTCTGATGTAGTGGTTAAGAGCGTGGGACTCTTATCTGGAGAACCAGGTTTGATTCCCCACTCCTCCACTTGAAGCCAGCTGGATGACCTTGGGTCAGTCACAGCTTCTAGGAGCTCTCTCAGCCCCATCCACCTCATGGGGTGTTTTGTTGTGGGGATAATAATGACATACTTTGTAAATCGCTCTGAGTGGGTGTTAAGTCGTCCTGAATGGTGGAATATAAATTGAATGTTGTTGTTATTATTATTTTCTGTGACATCTAAAGAGTTTCTTACTATTCTGAGTAATTAACAAAACATACAGGCTACCCTGGCCTTCTTCACTAATACTATATCCAAAATATTCTTGAGGAAAATATATAGTATGCCAGATTTCTAATTCCCAGTTTAACTACAGTACATGTGTGTGAGTTGGGTTAAGTGCTGTCAAATTACAGCTGATTTATGGGGACCTCATAGGGTTTTCAAGGCAAGAGATGTTCAGAGGTGGATAGTTATTGCCCACCTTTGCATAACAACCCTTGGACTTCCCATCCAAGTACTAATCTGGGCCAACCCTTCTTAGTTTCTGAGCCCTGATGAGATCAGGCTACTCTGGCCACCCAGCCATCCACAAAGTTACAGCCATTTACACACTTCATTAAATGGTCAAGAGCACATCAATTCATGTTCTTCCTTTATTAGCAGTGCAGTGCTATTATCATGGTTCATCTGCAAAATTAATAGAGAATGCAGCTATTTCAAGTATTCCATGTTCAGGCCAGGAATTGAAGTTACAGTGATGTAATTAAATCCCTGTGCTTCATGTTTAGATTCTAGTAAATCAGTCTATATGAATGCTTTCTATTAATTTAATAATTGTAATTCCAAAAACAGTTAATAGTGTATTGACTTTGGACCAATATTGATGACATTGGTGGCCCCTTTCCTTTCACACACCCTGCCACCCACCCTAAACCTTCCTTCACAGATTTGGGGCTTCCCAGACAGGTAAGGGTCACCACACGCCACCTCTCTAGCCTCCATTTTAGCAGGCAGAGAGCTGTGACCCAAATCCTTACAGCATCCCGTCTCCTCTTCCAGAGGCTCCACCAGACAGGCAGCAAGTTCCCCATATTTACCTCCCTCACCCAGCTACTGCCCAGGGCTATTGTGGAAAGGGAACATAAGAGGTTCACTTGACTAGGCCCGTCTAATGTGACCAGAGCGTTTGAGGTCTGCGTGTGTGATATTTTGCCTCAGCCAACAATTCTAAGCCAGCCAGGGATAAAACAAAACAAAATTAAACTTTATTTAAAGATAGAACATAGGAGTGAATTGTTTTAAACTGAAAAACATACTGGAGGATCAGCGTAACAGAACAGGTTTAACTGCCAGCTATCCCTCTGCTGCTTTCAGCAGTTTCAAAAGCTTTCTCCTCCTCCTCATTCTCTCTAACATACTCTAATTGTCCCTGGCTCAGCATTCCTCCCCCCTCTCATTTGCAATTTTGAACCTAACATATTTGTAGATTTCAGTGGGTTCTTGCAAATACTTTTATTTCCTAGCATCTTTTATATAGGATCAATCTTTATTACATATAAATCTTTTTCCTGACACTTATATTGCCATAATTCTGAACTTTTCTTCAAAAGCAAAAAGCTGTATCTAAATAGATCTTTGATTATCACTCCAGTAGCCAACAGGAACAAATATAAGTGGTGCAGAACCAACTCTTTAAAAGGCCATATATGTGTGTGTTATGTGCCGTTAAGTTGCTTCTGATTTATGGAGACCCTATGAATGAAAGAGCTCCAAAATGTCCTATCATCAACAGCCTTGCTCAGATCTTGCTAACTGGTGTATATAGCTTCCATTACTGAATCCAGCCATCTCATTTTGGGTCTTCCTCTTTTCCTATTGCCATATAACATATTAACACACATACACACCTGAATTTAGGATGCAGTCTCTTCCTGTAAGAAACCATATGTACTTTGCTCCAATAGGAATCCAGACAAGTATACAAAGTGGATGTCACCCCTTACTTTAGGTATAGTCTGATAGGTTAGTTATTATTCACAAGTGTATCATATTTACCTGTCTATAGACTTTTCAGAGTGGGTGCTAAGAATCTTTGGATTGTCCTTTTTGCTCTTTTAGATTGGGAATACTAGTTGTCAAGCCCCAGCAAACCTATCAAGCGCTCATTCACCACACAGCGCTAGCCATTAAGGCTATTACATAGAGGTACTTGATCACAGGGATACAAGTGAGGAAGGTCCCTGACTCAGTGACACCCAGTTTTACCAGAGCGTGTGTGTGTTTCCAGGCCATATGCTTAACGCTTCTTGTCCTAGAGCTTTGCTTACCCTCTTGGCCTTTCATCCTTTATTGATCAAGATGGGTAGCCGTGTAAGTCTGTCTGTATGAGTAGAAAAGAACAAGAGTCCAGTAGTACCTATACGACTTAACAAAATCTGTGGTACGGTGTGAGCTTTCGTGACCCACAGCTCACTTCTTCAGAAAGCTCATACCCTTCCACAAATTTTGTTAGTTTTATAGGTGCTACTGGACTCTTACTCTTTTCTCTCCTTTATTGAGATACTCTGAAACCTTCCCCTATAACCTCACCATCTGATCCCCTTTAATCTGACATTCAAATAAGGGGACCCTTGAATGAGCTTCCAGTAACACGAGCTCCGAAAGAAACAGCGAGAGTTCTGTTCCCGCCCCCGTGTCAGTGACTCTCTAAGCGGAAGTTCCGCCACAGCAGCGGTCGCCGGAAGGGATGAGATCGGCGCCCTCGACGCTCTCTGAGTTGCTTACCCGGAAGCAAAGGGCTTCGTCGCCGTAGGCTTCGATACTGAACCTGAGGTGGCGGCCATGGGGGCAGCGGAGAATCAGGGATACCCAGCGACGTCCATTGAGGACGATTTCAACTATGGCAGCAATGTGGCTTCAGCCAGTGTGCACATCCGCATGGGTAAAGAGTCCCGCCCCCCCCGGTCCGTTCCGGTCCCCTCCTCGGCTGCAGCCTCTCCATCTGCAGATCAGCCTTCCGGGTTATCCCTGAAGACCTCCCTCTCTCTTGCTTGGGGGTGATAAGAGTAACAGCCGCTCATAAAGCCGTAGAGGATCCTAGAACGATCATTGTGTTCGGGCAGCAGCGGGTCCTCTTCTTGGCTTCCCCCCCCACCCCAAAGACAGATATTTATGCCCCCCGCCCAAATCCAGGCTGTGTGATGAAAGTGTGGGTTGTTTTTACCTTAGTCATTACACAGTAAATCCTTCGTACGCTACGGACTAGGACTATTGTTTCCATATTGCGAGTGTTATAAAACTAAATAAACGTAAGGTTAATCTGTGGAGGAACCGATTTTAGGTCTAATAGATAGTAGTAAATCCTTTTTCTGTATGTTTTATGCTTGTATTCTTGATCATTGTGACACATCCTCCAAAAATGCATTCTTCTCTGTTATTTGTCACTTCATTCTGGAGCTAAGGAAATTCAACAGTACATTAAGCCATGTTAATATGTTATTTTTGTTTCCTACCCAGCTTTCTTGCGCAAAGTCTACAGCATACTTTCAGTTCAAGTTTTTTTGACCACAGTAACTGCTGCTGTTTTTCTGTACAGCACCACAATTCGGACATTTGTACATGAGAGGTAGAGTCCTCTATTGAATCTTATTGCATAGGCACATTCTTATTTTTTATTGGAAAGTACAACATGTATTCTAATTGATGTTAAGCTATGATTGTTTAAGAAGTTATTTAGACTTGCATCTTTGTTTCTGTAGCATAGTTCCCCTTAAAGTCGTGATTTATAAAAAGAACTTTTGTTGGGGCATTACTCTAGCATAGCAAGGAATTGGGGTTGCCACCTTTTTTAAAAGAAAAAAAAACTTGTCTGCATCCATTCCTGTAACAGCCATCTAACACAGATACTAGAGATTTGACAGTATGAGAAAGACATACTTGCTTAACTTTTGTGTTTCAGAATGCTGTTAAAGGCATAGAAGTAGAGCAGCATTAAATGATAGGACCCCTAAAAAGAGGGTAAGAGAAATCCTGATAATGGTGTGATTCTTTAGTGCTCTGAAGTTGTAATACACAGTGTATTCTGGTCTCCGTATTCTTTGCAACAGTCCTGGTAGGGGCCTGAGGTTGAAAAGTAATGGCTTATATAAGGCCAAGCTCCTACGTTTATGGCTAAGATGTCATCTGGGAGGTTCTTATCATGTGACTTATACACTCAGACATTTGCCACACTAGCTCAGTAGGCCTGCTGTAATACAGAACAGGGCTATGCTGGAGCTGGCACAAGTTGTATGGGGAAGCTACTGCCAGTTTTCCTCTATCAGCATAGACATGTTCTGATGGAAGGAGAGGAAGAGGTTGAACAAGAGTGTTTTCCTTACTTTCCTTCTCAGCTGCAACAGCACTGCTTTGAAAGCCATCACTAACACAATGAGACAAGGAGGAAAAGTCATCACTGAGTAGGCACAAGGGGCAACTAGTAACATTGATCTTATGAAATGTATTCATCCAGAAGTTAACCGTTTGACAAATACACGTTCTCTATTTTTATTTTCTAAAAGTCAAGGCTTGAGGGTTTCATAGGTATGAAATATTTGTTACTTCTAACAATGATGTGTCTGATTTTGTTTTTCCTCATCTCCTACCAGGGTGGATTTGATTTAAATCAAACTGATTTAAATCACGATTTAAATCACTAGTCAGTAAGGCTTGATTTGATTTTCTACATAAAGACTAATTCTTGCTGGTATAACTTTAATACGCAAGTAGATGAAGATTTTTAGAATAACCACTTTTCATATTAGTTTTACAGTTGTATAAAATATTGATTTTAATACTATTAGAAACACATTATAGCTAATTTATTGTGAGATGAATTATCCCGTTTAGGTTAATCATTCATATTTGGACAACTTTTCTGTTGTACTTTATTGGAAGGAGAAAAATAATCATTACCTTAATAATAACAATTTAAACAGTTTTATTTATTCAACTGAAACAGTAACATTACAGCATATGTTATTTGCTTAAACAAACATCCATGTTTGTTAACTAATTTGGCTAAACAAAATATATATATTTTAAGAAACTAACAGTGCAATCCTATGCAGAGTTACTCCAGTCTAAGGCCATTGACTTCAATGGGCTTAGACTGGAGTAACTCTGCATAGGATTGCACTGTTAGACTGTCAGCCCAGCCTACACATGAAAAACTTAAATACTGTCCTCTGTAGCTCACTCGTCATCTTCATCTTCTTCTTTGTTCATAATCTGGAAAAGAAAAACAAGCTTTCCTGCTTTATCGGGTCCCAAACGATTTCTCAATTTAGAATGAATGAGTCCAAAGGAAGAGAATATTCTTTCAACGCCTGCAGAAGAAGCTACTGCTGTTAAAAGTGAAATCATTACTTGAACAGTCTCTAAATCCAAGTGCTTAAGTGACTTCCACCAGTTCACTGGTGTGACTTTCTTTAAAATATCTTCAGCAAACATATATTTCTTGAATGGTTCCTCCTTAGCTCTGAAGTTTATTATAGTTGGCATTACAGATGGATGATTGCTTGTATGTCATAGCTAACTCCTCTTCCTCAGCACTTAAGTTTTGACCCTGATACTGGATATTGACAATATTTGCCAAAAAATGAGCTGGAGACAGTGCTTGTCCCATTCGTTTTTTTAATGCTTGTAATTTAATTCTGTCCATGTGTAGTTCTGTTTTTAAGTGTTCACTCAGTTCCTTCCAAATTTCAACAGCATCAGCAATAAAACAGCTATTTTTCTGTATTTTGTTTAAAGCTTCAGAGATGGGTTTCAGGATGCTCAGCATATGTTCAACATTTCTCTTAAGCCCAATGTTGAGGATTTTGGCCGTGACAGTGCCATCTATTTTATCTCGATTTTGTTCACAAACTGTCATCAGAATAGGCCAGTTCTTGATATACTGCTCAAAACAGTCCACCACAGAGTTCCATCTAACATCTTGTGGGAGCGTTAGCTTGGTTCCACCCATCCTTTTCAGAGCTGCTTCAGCAAAATGATTGTTACGGAAGTATTTAGCAATTTCAACAACATTAGTCTTTATTTCTGGAACACTTAAGTCTTTGGCTAAGAGGTGCAGCAAATGAGCACTGCAACCATATGTTATTAGCTTTGTATTCCCTTCCTGCTCTTCTAAATTTCTTCTCATCTTGGATACATTTGCAGCATTGTCTGTGACCAAACTGCGTACTAGACATTTGAATTTTTGTTCACATGTTATTATAGCTTTTACTGCCACTTCTTGTAAGTATTCTGCTGTGTGTGCGTTTCCTGATGTATCAATTGTTTGTGCAAGGAAGACTTTCCCTTCTTCTGTTGTTATACAAGCACATACAACAGGATCATTGTGTGGACATTACTCCACCCATCAATACTTAGGTTAACAATTCTACCCTCCAGAGCTGTTGCACATTGCTCCGTTTCTCTGTCATACACTTTATCCAGCAGTTTCCCTGCAACATCTGCTCTGCAGGGTGGACTGTATCCTGGTCTCAGTGACTGAACCATATTAATGAAATGTGGGTTCTCAGTCAGACGGAAAGAAGAGTTCGTTGCATAAACAAACTGGGCAATTTTTTCATCAATTAACTCTTTTTCTAATCTGCTAGTTTTTATCACAAACTTATCTATGGTGGTTCCAGGAGGGAAGGGTTTTTTCTTTCTTTTAGGTGATATACTGTGGGTGTCTGATGATGATGCAAATGAAGCACTATCCGGGATGGATAACTCTGAAACTGTAGAACAGGAGGATGGTGATCTTGAAGGTGGATAGTTTCCAGAATCCTTAATGTTGACGATGAATTCCCCTAAACAAAAAAGTCAATGCTGTTATTTTATTGTTTATACAATTTCTGCTTATTGTACAGCACTGCCCCAAAAGGAATATTTGCTTTTCTTCATAACTGTACCAAATGACAGTAACATGCAATAATAATAAGAAATATAATTTTGCTCAAACATGTCAGTTCAAGGCAGTCTTTAGAAATATGATTCAATAAAAATGTTTACCAACCTGAAGATCCTGCCTGTTCAAATGTGTTTCTTTGGTCATCTTCATCACAGCACTTCTCATGATGTTGCCTCATTCGGGCCACCAGGCCTTGCATTTCTTTGTTGCAGTGTTTGCATTTTGCACGCATGCCTGCCTTACCAATAGGTAAAGGAACTTCATTAAAGTATTCCCAAACTGGGTCTCTTTTACGGCCTGCTGCCATTATAGGTTTTTTCCTCCAAGGAAAGAATGTGATAAACCTCAGGTCATACACACAAAAGATCCAAAGACTTGTGCAGTATTGTGCTCAAAAGGTTTCACTTTCATTTTGTACTGCTTGCCCCTCCCTCCTCACACTTAGTTTCTTCTTGTGCAGATCTATTCCAAACAATCAGGAAAATATTGTTTCTATTCACTGAACTTCTTGAAACTTAGCACTGAAGGGGTTGATTCTGTCTTCATAGGTTTGTAGAACAATAGGATTAAGGTCTTTTTCTCAACTCTGTTCATGTTATAACATTTTTGCTGGGAAGAAGAGGCATGTGATCTCTGCTGAGCTGACACAAATTCAGTTTTGAGAACTGCAAAACCAAGCATCTGTGATAATATCTTGTAGGCAGAGAAACTGCCCAATAATCTTACAAAAACCTCTGGAAGAGCATGACATTGTGAATGGATTAATGGAATTTATTTACCAAAAAAATTAAACATATACAGCCTTATTCTACATAATTAAAAACTAATCTTTATTTCATGATGGAATAACCTTCGGATGGTAATATATTGTCCTCAAAAAGCATTTTATTTAAAAACAATTTAAATTTAAAAAATCCGATTTAAATTAAAAAAAATCCGATTTTTTTGATTTTTTTAAAAAAAATCATTAATTTTTATCCACCCTGTCTCCTACCCTAACCTTTGTTCTTGATTCTGAAAGTATGTCTTAAAGGAAAATTCTGCAGTAATGAGATGTATGTTATTCATGGAAGTGTTTTACTTTCTTTTACTTTACAACAAAAAAGATAGGAAGAGTCAATATTTCTGTAATATCGCCGGTGTTCTCTGTTCACTTCTGCAGCCCTAGTGTACTTCTGCTGTCCTTGCTTGGCTCTTTGGCTATGATTGTGGCATTAGCTCTGTACAGACATCAGCATCCACTTAATTTATATCTTCTCTTTGGATTTGTAAGTACTATCCTAACCTCAAAATCTGTGTAAATATTTTTAAAATAGACCATATATAGTTTATTTTAACCTGTCCCCCAAGATTTTCAGAATATATTTTGTTTTAATTATCTCTTTGTTTTTCTATATTTATGCTAATGTCATTTCCTTAAAAATAATTTTCACAGATGTTTGGGGGGATATATTGTGTAAAATGCCGATCCTATCAAATATTGCATATGCTGTGTTGTGTTCTTATATTTGAACTTTAGAGTGCATTTTATAAATTGTGTTCAGGGTTCAGAATCAAGCAGTAGTTTCTGGTCATGCCAGTGAGTCCTTTGGTGCAAATATAAAGGCCCTCACCTCACATTAATATGAATTTTTTTGCTAAAAGTCCACTTTGTAGTGTTTGGAGTGTTTTTGGAAGATGCAAGGAACTCAATTTGTCTCACTCCAAATATATCTAAAGTGTAAGTTTTTTATCAGCTGAAGTATGAGGGACACCATATAGTGGTTCCAGTATGTACAGACTGAGCCCATGAGCTGGACTTCCATCATCTCCTCAATGTTAGAAACAGTTCTGCTCACAGAGCCTTTTGGATTGGAATGGCTGCAGTCTACTGCCATAATGTTAACTCCAAATTATACTGCTATATCTTTATTTCTCACAGACCCTTTTAGAAGCACTGACTATTGGTATCGCAGGTAAGTATTTTCATCTTTATCATGTAGTCTCTTTATCCCATAAGAAAATAAAATGCAAATTTTAACTACTTGTAGGTATCAGATGAGTGGCAACTACCAGTACATAAATATATTCCCTGGTGGTCAATGCTTTTGTGGAAGGGCTAAGTGACAGATAGTTGGGAATCATCTTTGACCTCATGTTGGGCTTTGGAAAGGACTAAACTGCTCAGTGTTTTGGAGTGTCTTTGAATCCCAAATTGACTGCAGAGACAATTCCCTGCCCTTTTCCCAAGAGTCTTCCATTTCTAAGCATTCTCAAAGCCTGGCGCAAAGAGATAGACCCAGAGGGAGGAACAGGATCAGTGATGACCATAACCAACAATTGTGAGCCCTGTGGTAGCCTTGAAAATTTTTTCATGTTTGAAAACTTCATGGCCCTCTGAATCCTGATTTGTTTTGCATAAGGACTGGCCTTTTCTGCACCCCAGCCTCTGCCTCCTAGCTCTGGGTCAGCCTGCACGGGGCTCCCCAGTTTGGATAGTGGGGGGTGTAAGTGTCATAAATCCTAAAGAAAATTATCTACTTGGAGCATGGCTATCCTGTATTGGGGAATTTTTTAAAAACTAAGCATAAATGACATTATAAAATTATAATACGTTAAAACATTATAACATCATTAATTTCCTCTAATACAGGCCATGCTCCAAGTAGATAATTCCAAGTAGATGGAAAAAGCTAACTCAAAACTGCATCAAGAAAAACATCGCAAAATAAGTGCAAGCAGAAATTCCAAATAGAAATCTTGAAAACACCAGTTTGAAATCTGAAGGGGGAGTTGGAGTTCGGAAGAAACCCTGGAGAGGAATGGGGCCAAAAACAGTGAAAATTGCCTGTGCTAAAAAGTCCTATCTATAGTGGAAGACTTTCAGTGAAATCCTAACCAGAGTTATTCCAATCTAAGTCCATTGAAATCAGTAGGTTTAGACTGGATTAATTGTGCTTAGGAATTCACTGTAAGCTCAGTAACTATGCCCTTGCCACCCTCAAGTTGTGGGCGCACCGATTCTCTGAAAACAAAGCAGCTGCCGTCTCCTGCTTGTTTCCCATGTTTCAGCCTCGGAAGGGAATAATTTTCTTTATTTAGCAGAAAAGGACAAATAATAAGAGCCAGACTTAACTTCTTCCCTGTTACTCATCGTACTATTGAAGTGAACAAAATAACTTTTCCGTGATATAGAAGACAGGGGAGCGTTCAGTGCAGTTTTGTTCCCAATTGTTATTTAACAGAACAGAATCTGTGCATTAAGAACACAGACGCATGCACACTGCTCTTCCATTGTGGTCTGTAGAAATGAGTACAAGTTCTAATCTGGAGCTTAGAGCCTAGATATTGGATGCTTATACTCAGGGATAAGTGTTTTGTCAGTTGCCATCCTTAGGCCATACCAAAGTTTCATTGAGATGCCCATGTTGTTTTGATTTAAAGAAGCAATGATATAAGATGCATGAGGTTTAAGTAAATTTACTTGTTTGCTTTTTTTTTAAACTTAGTGACTTTCTCTGAAGTATATGTTGTCCTACAAGCCTTTATTCTTACTACTGCTGTGTTTCTGGCTCTCACTGTATACACTTTACAGTCCAAAAAGGATTTCAGCAAAGCTGGAGCTGGGTAAGTTGCTTTATAATGCCCTTATTAAAACTCCCATAGAAATATATTGTTTAACTTTCTATAATTGACTTACATACAGTAAATTTAGGGTACTCCTGTACATCAAAAATTGTTTCATGCTGGAATAACATAAAGGGCTTGCTATCTACAGAGCATTCTGTGAAAAAATTGGGAGCTGTATAATAGAGATAGGCAACTGACCGATTTCATGCAAAAAAAATATCAAGGGATTACATTAGGGCTGTACAATTATCTGTGTTAAGAGAGGCAAGTGCAAGTGTGCATTTTTATAACCATGTGTGTTCAGAAGATTTAGGTGTCCTGTGCTTTTAAACCTGAGAGAATGACCTTTCACATTTTAAAAAATGAAATTAATATACTACCTTGCATTCACAGGCTGTTTGCTTGCTTATGGATTCTTCTCCTCTCAGGCTTCCTAAGGGTAAGAATTTATGTTCTTAATATTAAAAACAGTAATGGGTAATTTATGTATTGAGTTAACAATTTTGTCAGTCCAGTCCTATGCACAACTCCGTAGGTGGGGGGAGAAATCTTTACCCATCTTCCCCTCTCTGCAGACTTCTGACTGCCCCCAGCCCCCCCTCGTTTTGTTCTTTGCTGTTCCCCAGAACAGTATTTTAGGAGACATTTTAGGCTTCTCAGGGATGCAAGACGTACTCTGCTGATGGACCTCCTTCCTTCAGTGGAAATTCCTGTTAGGATCTAAATCATTTTAATCATTCATATGATTAATGGATAGGTTTGCCTTATAGTTTGTATTCTTAACATTAAGGCAAAACAGCTTAGATCAATGTGCTAGTTAATTGAGCAGATTTAAAGAATTTCTTTAACAATAATTATAAAATTGGAAGTAATTACAAAGCTCTATTTGTTGAAAAGATTTGTATGTCATTTTCAACCAAGTTCAGAGTCCCCAAGGCAGAAGACATTAAAACAGCTTAATATATGCACATATAAAATCCTTCCCACTCACCAACCAACCTTTTATCATCCCCCATCTTCAACTTTATTTATTATGCATTTACTTCATCTATACCCCACCTGGGAACATGAAGCAGATTACATCATTCTCATCTCCATTTTATCCTCAGAACAACCCTGTGAGATTCGGCTGAGAGAGAGAGTTCCAAAGTCACACAGTAAAATCCATAGCAGAGTGGGAATTTGAACCTGGACCTCCTAGACCCTAGTTTGATAATCTAACCACTACTCTCCCCCTGGCAGCCACTCCCTGAAAAGGTGTGGCCAAGTTGCAAAAGCTGTGTGGTAGCAAGTGAGTTATGGTGGCAACTGCCAGGCCTGGGCAAGCGTGGTGGCTGCCAATGGTCCCCAGCTTGTTTTGTGGCATTAAATCATTTGTTAGCCACCTTTGCACCTTGGTGAGTCCTACAAACTACTTGTTAGTTACAGCTGGACATTGCCGTAATGACAGTAGGGAGCAGGGCAGGAGGGAGGGGAGCAGTAGACTGGGCAGCCCAGTTAACCTTGGAAAGGGCCCTCCTCTTGCCTTTCATTGACAAAAACCAAGGTTTTGGAGGCTGCCAGTATTGTTGTGGTTACCTCGCATCCCCCACAATGGCCACTGAGACCTCCTTTCTTAAAGGTACAGGCACCATTTCATTACTCGGGGTGGGGGGACGGGGAGATAAAAACCCCAGTTGTTTATGGAGTTTTTTTAGATTTCAGGTTTTTTTGAAAGCTAGAGTTTTGTCAGGTTTGTAGAAGGAATTTTGTTGTTTTATTTTACTTTATATATACTCCGCCTTTCTTCCCAATGGGGACCCAAAGTGGATGACACCCTCCTCCTCTCCTCTCATAACAACCCTATGAGGTTAAGCTGAGAGCATGTGACTGGCCCAAGGCCACCCATCAAGCTTCCACAGCAGAGCAGAGACCTGAACATGGGTTGCCCAGATCCTAACCCATCAGTCTAGCCACTACACCACAATGGCTCTCACCACTTGTCTAGTCATGACTCCGGTCTCCAGATTTGAGCATTCACAGCTGAGGCAATATTGAAAATTAGTCTAATTAATATTTCTATAATGTCACTATAATACAGGATTCTTTATTTAGCAAGAATGTTTCCTTAAGCATGTTAAGAAGTTGCTGTGAACACTGAAGAAGGAGGAACGAATCCATCAGGAGTCTTGACTTAAGCACTGTTGCAGTCACCATCAGACAAATCCAGGAAGAAAGTCCATGGTCTCTCTCCTCACCTCCAGCTGTCAGTCCTTCTCCCTTGGTCATGACAGCATCTCCCCTCCATCAGACCTTGATTATGCTGCCTTCTTTGGCATGCATCTGCCCCTTTAGAAGAGAGGATAGTTAATTGCACAAGAAGGCCAGCATGACCTGTACAGTCTTTTTGGCCTGCATTTTATTTTGTGGTCTGCTAAGGAGAAGGATCAAATATTTGTTTGACACTTTCACAAAAGCCTGAAGTTGCCGTGAGTTGTCAGAAGTATATTTTTCCTGCCATGCGGCCTGTCTGAGTTGACCAGTGTTAGGCAGGGCATGTTTTGCTCCCAAGCACTGCATTCATTTCTGCAGTGCTCAGAGGCCAAGTATCAGTCAGAAAGTGATTGGAAGTGGTGGTTTGCTTCGACTATCTGGTTCTCTGGGCTTTGTAATCAGAGTCTGAATATATAAACAATGTTAGTAAAATGTATTTAACAGTATTTAAAATGCGGAGGGGAAGACTAATAATATAATTAGTTCAGTTGGTAAATCACCTGTGATAAATGCCATGCTATTTTGACAACATTAATTAGGCAGAATTATATGAGAATTATGTAATTTAAGTATAATATCAGATAGATTTTAGAGAATTAGGTACCTTACTGTAGTTATTGTCTTGTCAAAAGTAAAGACAACATAAAGTGCCAACTAAAATTATTTATTTTCATTAGGAAATTCTAGGCTTGTAAATATAATGTGCAAGGGAGATGTTCTTGGAGACACACTCTTAAAATCTGTCCTAGGCTTGTGTGTCCATTACCTCTTGTATTTCTATTTCTAGCTTTTGAATGCACTTCAAAATGTTTCCTAAGACAAGTTATCACTGAATATAACAGAGGCAAAATGCTCACTCATTAAGAGGAAGCAGAGTCTCAGTAGAAACCAAAAAACCCTGTGTATTAACTTGATAGTGCATAAAATCTAAATCAGAAATGTGATTGTTACATCAGGACTCGGACATAGAAGTGATGAAACTAAGTCAATCTTGTCATCTGTATCAGCAGTTACATTGTAGTGACAGTCATGCAAGATGATGTGACAAAGTCTTACACTGACAGGATAGCAAAAGAACCGACATAATGGCCTGTATATGAAATCAAGAAAATAGTATCTTGCTTGCATATTCACCTTCTCCGTCAGCAAGCCAAATATTTCCATTTTTAATTATGGTTAAATTGGATTCTCATGTGTTTTTATAGAAGACATTTTGAACTAAATCTTTATTTTTGTGTGTGTGCTATTTGGCTATAGCTCTTCTTCTATAGTGAAGTAGTGGAGCTGGTATTTGCTGCTGCAGGAGCACTCCTGTTCTGTGGATTTATTATTTATGACACTCATCTGCTAATGCACAAACTGTCTCCTGAAGAATACATACTGGCTGCCATCAACCTCTATTTGGATATCATCAATCTGTTTCTGCACCTGCTGCGTTTGCTGGAAGCATTTAATAAAAAGTAGTTGGAAGTTGACCTTCAAAATTGTGAGATTTGGATATGGCATCTAAAGAGTTAATTTAAGATGTAGAAAATTTGCAGTGTTCTTAAGAGACTGAAGCTTGTTTTTACATTCCAGGGCTATTGAGTGTTTTCAGTACAAAGGGTGTGTTAGAGCTGATATTTATGATTCTATTCTGAGATCAGTTAATTATATATTGCAGTCATCTTGGCTGTTTTGCAAAGGCTTCATTGCATCTGT
The DNA here is from genome assembly GCF_028583425.1 of Eublepharis macularius. Classification (NCBI taxonomy): domain Eukaryota; kingdom Metazoa; phylum Chordata; class Lepidosauria; order Squamata; family Eublepharidae; genus Eublepharis; species Eublepharis macularius. Next base: position 64,807,675 of record NC_072798.1, read on the forward strand.
TTGCATATTATTCTTGACTGAAAGGCTTGTTCATCAGCCACCAATTGTTTCAATAAGCAGTATTAAAATTCTATTTTATTTCTGCAATAATTGCCACAGATGTGTCTTTTGAAATCCACAATTGTCTGGATAACATAAAACTGAATCTCCTTAATTTTGCTACTGCGTACTGTGAATATTTAAATAAGACAAAATTGTATTGCTTTTTGGTCATTTTAAAAACTTACACTAGTAGCGTTTTGATTGAATGTGTTCTTACTTCCTCTAAAAATTTTAAATATAATTCTAGTTAAATAAAATCAGCATCTGTATGCCCAACTACTGCCATATTTTGAAAGGAATAACCTCACTGAAATGTATTGCATTCCTTAGGTGACTTGGTTCTGGAGGTGGGTAACTATCAAATTTTATTTGCCTGCAGTTTCTTCTGTTGTGAAGAACTACAGGTTGGTAACTTTTTGAGAAATGCAAAAAAACCCTCCAAAACCGTATCTTCATGTTTCTGCTGATCCTTATGAGGTGCTGGAGAAAGCTGAACCCCATCTCAAGGATTTTTAATTAGTTGTAAATAAGTACAAAATATTTATGTGCAGAGTATTTGTAGGATAGTAGTAGTAGTATTGGTTTTGTATAGTGTTGGCAGAACAGGAGAGGCACATACATTGAACCTACTCTTCTATTAGAGTATTGCTAAGAATGGATGAAAATAAATCTTATGATCATTGTGCCCTTTTATTTGTTGTTTGTTTCATGTTACAAGATCATAAACGAATAGGTTCTTTATCACTTAAACAGAAAAGGAATATTACTATTTGATAAAGTAACGTTTTAACAAGGGTAACTGCTTCCCATGTTGATGTTGTCCTAGACTTGTCCTGTGCTTAAGTTATAAAATGAGATGTGTCAGAGTTGCAGACTGCCTCCCCACCTAGAAACTCTTCAGTCTCAGGTGTGGGAAGCCTGGTCATGTCACTTGGCAAGGAGGAAAAGGTATTCTTCATCTGCTTAATTTTTACAGCTTCAGCCCTTGTATTGAGGCCCAACTTGAAGATTTAAAGGAGGCACCAGCTTAATCTTACAGCTAAACTGACACAATTTGGGGTTACAGCCGAGTTAGTGTGACACAGTCACTAAAAGATACTTTTCTGAGCAGAATGGAGATGAGGAGTTTGGCTGAATTCTTTCTGATTGGTATGGAAAACCAGATAGGTTCCTACTGTGATTGTGGCCAGACTTATGTGGTCTCATTCCAATAGCAAAGGGATGTTGCATGCAAATTGCACTGTAACAAAATGAGGTCTTTTAGAAAAAGTTATTTTTGCATGGGGCACACCTCAGGTATGAAAAAATACTAGATTCCCTCCTCCCTAAAAGTGGGGGAAACCACTCCAAAATGAATTGTATTTGCATACTGCACTTATCTGCCCACAGCCTTATGTGGTAGGGACATTAAGTTTGGGAGATACTTGCTAGTAACTTCTCCAACTTCAGTCTCCCCTGTCCTAAAGAATCCTGTTCACAAGTTATAGTGAACACATGTACAATCTTCCGCTCTGAGCTCTTCGTGGGGAGGGCAGAATAGAAATGCAAAGTAAATAAAATTAAAAATCTGTGTACATTTGTTTTTTCTATATATGTGCATTGAGTAATTCTCATGTTATATTCAACTCACATGTGATTAAAACCCCACATTTATTCAGGTCCTGGTCTTGGTTTCACTCATAAAGTGAATGCAGGCTGGATTTTCCTTGCAAATGGATGTACACATGTATAATGCAAAATGTATTTTAGTTTATTTACGTTATTCATAGTCCACCTTTCTCACTGAGCCTCAAGGCACACATTCGGTCAGTCTCAAAGCCATTTCAATAAACAATGTAATAGGGTATATAAATGCAAATTTGCAAAACTTTAAAAACTAGTAAAATCTAATACAGAGTTGAAGAAATGCTAAAATATAGCATAAGCAATTCTGAACAACATATAACTATCCTGTAGGGTCATACAGCAATAGACAGTACATAATATAGTCTGTAATCCCTATCCCTTTACCTATGCATCTTCTAGAGACCACAGCATAGCCCTCTTATCGGAGTTAAAAGCCCTCTTGAGTAATTCACTTTTGGATGGTTTGCTGAAAGCTATAAGAGTGGGAGCTTTCCTGACTTCTTTAGGTAGGCCATACCATAGGGTAGGGACCACCACAGAGAATGCACATGTATGGACAGCTGTTGATTTTGCACATGTGTGAGGTGACACCTGCAGAAGGCCCTGTTCAAATGAGCAAAGCTTCCACAGTAGGATATACGTACTTTCAATACAACATGAACAGGGCTAAGATCTTAGTGGGTCTGGCACCTTATTTTAAAAGGAGGGTGTAACTTTCCTAAGCAGTGTTCAAACCGAACACTGAAGCAGCAGACCCAGCTAGCCCCCCCCCCCCCGATTTTATGTGTGAGAGAGCGCCAGTTTCTAATAAACTCTCTCATACAGTGTAACCCCCCCCCCCCCAGCACCTCAGGTTTATATGGCGGTTAGGAACAAAGCCTGAATCTCTGGAGGAAAAGTAAAGCTTTGCTCTTTGGATGCTTTGGTGTGACAAAGGCACCCACTGTCTTCCCTGCGGAAGAGGTGACTCCAGTGGACCCCCCCCCCCCAGGTATTTTCCTGTCAGCGGTCCAGAGGACGTTTCTGTTTTTCCAGTTCCGCCAACCTCGCGGCAGCCTTCCAGCGGCGACAACCTCGGCATTTCTTCGAAGCGCCCCTTCTACTCTTCTGCGCCGGAGCAGGCCGGATGGACGCCGCGCCGCCTTCTCCTTCCCCTCTTGCAGCGCCGGAGGTGCTCGCTGGGGGGCTCTGTGGGGAGCGGAGGGAGCGGAGCTCGCCTTGAGAGCGGCTGCTCGGGCCCGTCATGCTCGCGGTAGCCCAGCCTCTTCAGCTGAGGGCCTCAGCCGAGCTGCGGAAGTGGCGAGTCGCGCGTGCTTCTCTGCCGGGTCCTTGGAAGTCGCGAGGCCAGAGAACCTCGAGGGAGACTCAGGTAAGGGGCGAAGGCTGCTTTCCCGCTTTGAAGACGCCCTGTGTTCTTTGGCGGGGGCGGGGGACACTTTCAAGACAAGCAACATGAAACCAGCTGGGCTGCGTATGGTGGTTGGAGGTGGGGGTGCTTATTCCCATTAATCATTTACCTCATTTATGCCTCATCTTCCTTACCGCTCATAGCTGCTTCCATCGATTCGTTTACCTTTTCTGCAATTTATCCTCACAACAATCCTGTGAGGTAGTTTAGGCTGGTCGGAGAGGGTGTGACTGGCACTAGATCACCCCAACAAGCTTCCATCGCAAAGTGGGGACTTGAACCAGGGTCTGCCAGATCCAACGCTCTGGATCTGGCAGACCCTGGCTGTCATATTACAGTGGCTGTCTGAGCTTGAGACTCATTGAGTGGGGCATGATGTAAATGGTTAGAGGTATGGTGGTGCTATAGGGTGGGATCTGGTGAGAGCCGGTTTGGTGTAGTGGTTAAGAGCACAGGACTCTAATCTGGAGAACTTGGTTTGATTCCCCACTCCTCCACTTGATTCCCCACTCCTCCACAGCTGGGTGACCTTGGGTCAGTCACAGCTTCTAGGAGCTCTCTCAGCCCCACCCACCTCACAGGGTGTTTTGTTGCAGCGATAATAATGATATACTTTGTAAACTGCTCTGAGTGGGTGTTAAGTCATCCTGAAGGGCGGTATATAAATAGAATGTTGTTGTTATTGTGATGAAAACAAATATTAATGATGGTATTGTCGCGCATCAGTTGCGATGTAGATTTTTCTGTGTAATCAACATTTTTTGTGGCTTTGAAGAGGTGAGGTGTTTTTAAAAATGGAAATTAAGTATGTGCTAAAATATAAAGTTGAGATTTGAGTTCCAATCATTGCAGCCATGTTCTCCAATTTACATGTGCAGCACTGGCTGCAAGCAAGCATGCATAGAAGTCTTAGAAGAAGCCATGTTATCTGCAAAATGGCACAACTTTAGTTATCCAGAGGAAAGGGATGTGTTTTGTAATTTTCTGTCAAGTGATGTTAACAAGGCATAAGACTGAGCAGGATTCAAAACTCTTATTGGGAAGGTGAAGGGATGGAAATGACAGTGTTTTAATTACAAACATTGGAGATTCCTAAATTACACCAGCTTGGAAATTGCTCCCTCAATTCTAGAAATTATTACCTTCAAATCAGGTGTCATGCCGTGTGTGGCTATATTTTTGAATGTTGTGCTGATGGTAAATTGTTGTTGCTCAACAACCCTCCTTTAAAATCTTAAAACAAAACAAAACAACCTTTTGGTATTATTGCCTCTTGTCATCTTGCAAACAGGGCTGTGTGCAAGCAGGTTTGATGTCAGATGCTGAAATTAGAATCCTGAGCATCTGGAAAAGGGATTCCTATACTTGTTGTGCTTGTGGGTACTTTTTAGAATTTTGAGAATGGCTGCCATGGCGAATGGGAGGTTTAAAGTCTTTCTATGATGGATGCCCCCTACAGATGCAAATGTGACGCCTCCTAGACTGCTAAAACATCTTCTGCTCCAGTGAGGTGAAGAAAAGCCAGTCAGATCATTGTGGAAGAAGAGGATTTGAGGAAAAATATCAGCGAGCACCCTTGTTGGGAATCCCTGATGTAAAATTTAATTTAAAAACTCAATCTTTTAAATTTCAATTACTCATACAAAATGTACAACAAAACAAGAAAAAAATGTAATAAAACCAGGACACTTGCTTTGTTTTATATCTTACCTGTCACTGACATCTGTGTGCTGTGGATTTTTAAAATTCATATGTACTTACACTAACCTGAACTGTTACCTGTACTTGTGCAGTGAGAGGGCCAAAAAGTAGCATTTCATTACAGTGTATCCCAATGGGATGCCCAGTAGGAGGTAACTGAATATCTGTGTACCTCATGCTATTGTGTGTATATATATATATATATATATAGAGAGAGAGAGAGAGAGAGAGAGAGACAATTCCTGTAATCCACTCAGTTTTGCTGGGGTTAAGTACTGTAATTCATTTCCCCATTCATAGCAAACAAAAATGGCAAAAAGCCTAAGGAGCAAATGGAAAAGAAAGATGCGAGCAGAGAAGAGAAAGAAGAATGCCCCCAAGGAACTTGCCCGATTGCAGAGCATCCTGAAAACAAATAGTGATGTTCTAATGGAAGAAGTGAAAGAGATAGCAACTGTTGTTCCTGCTGAAAAAATCAAAGAGGAAAAGAATTCTAATGGTAAGTTGGCCTATTTTTAGATTTTCCTGTAAGGAGAGAAGCAATTAGGCTCTGGAAATGAGATGTCTTGATTATTTTTACAACTATGTGAGAATAATTTTATGTGCTTTACCTTATCTCCCCCCTCCATTTTCTGTAATTATTTTAGCACTCCTTTTTCTCTTACTGCCTTTTGCTTTGCTAGAGTCTCTCAACATTTTCACTAAAGCTATTAGGTTAATACAACTGCTTCCCTCATTAGTTTTAGTTGGTGTAGAGTGTGATCTTGTGGTGTATCAGAATATTTTTATTAAAGAACAATATGCCATGCTGTTGTGGCATTTGTTTTAGTTTATAATGTCTCTTAACTCAGGACTGACCATGAAACAGAATCAGTCTGTTGGACTGCTTGTGTGCTCAAATGACCAGATACAGGAAGGCAGGTGCATGAAGGACAAAGACAACATTTTTATACTACAGCTCGTCTCTGTGGAACAGGCTCCCTCAGGAAGTGAGGATGGTGGTGCTGCTGTTCTCCCCACTGGGGGAGAAAAGTGCTTTTACATTGCTCTTCTTTCATCCATTGTGTCCAGGGTGGGGATTAGAACCTAGATCTCATGGATCGTTTATCAACATTCTAACCTCTACATTCCTCTGCGTTGCTGTCACTAGAAATATTCAAGTGGTCCTACAGGGTCATTTTATTTGTTAAAGCTTTTAGTGGTGTATAGACTGCAGGTATTGGGCAGAAGGGGTTTATTTGTGGCTTTCTTTGTTATGCTTTAAATTGAAATTTGTAAGCTACCTTGAGCCGCTAGGAAAAATGGAATAAAAATATTTTAAGTTGTTTAGAACATACAAAAGTAGCATTCCAGAACCGCCAAATCTCCTCACTTTATTCCCCAGTTGCTATTACCTCTCGTTCTGTGTTCCAATTCTGAAATTTTCTTTCTCCTTCTTTTTTTGTGAAATTGAAAAGAGTCCAGTAGCACCTTTAAGACTAACCAACTTTACTGTAGCATAATCTTTTGAGAATCACAGTTCTCCTCAGACTCTGTGAAGACTCTGCTATTATCCTTTAATCCAACACATACATGTATTCTCCCTCTTCATCCTCTTCCATCCTTTTAGGACTAGAGTAAAAGAAATTGCCTGAATCATTGGCTATATTCAGCCATCATGAATACCCCCTTTTCTTTTCATGACCAGCCAGGATGTCGTTAGGTTCACATATTCCATCCTCCCTACAGTGCTCTGCACCAAGATGGAAGATGTCCTGGTTTCCAACTACATGCAGTCTCAGTGTAGTGTCCATGTAGAAGAGGGAAGGGAACACATGGCCATGAAAATTTCCTGACTTATTCTCGTAATTGGAACATCTGAATATAACCTTGGCCATACCCCCCCAGCATCTTTTTATGAGCTTTTAATTCCTGTGTGTGTAAAGAGCACTCTTTTTAAAAATTCCTTTTTTCCCCCAGAGGAAAACAAAATGGACATGGATAGCAAAAGAAATCAGAAGACTCTTCTGGATCAACATGGACAGTATCCAATATGGATGAATCCCAGGCAGAGGAAGAAGCTTAAGGCAAAGCGTACCAAAGGAAAAAATAAGCACAAAGTACCAAAAGGATTAGCATGGTAGAGACTGGTTGAATTTTAAGAAAGAAAACTTTATATAAAGAAATAAAATAGCTCTATAAGTAAAGCCACATGGCCTATGTGGGGGGGGGTACATCTTTGTTTTGGACTCCTTCATTTGATGAGACATCAGTTTACTGTGCTGAAGTTCCTCTGGAATATAGCTCATTTAAAAAGGCTCCTTGTCTTTAAAATACATTTTTTTGTGTTGAACAAATTAGAATATAGATTAATAGAAATCTTGTTCACAATCCAAGGAAAGCTTGTAGAGATTACTTTCCTTTGAAAACCTTAAGAGCTGAGTAGCTAGTTAAATATTTTATGATTCATTGGTTTTGATGAGTTTGAATGTCGGCTAACAATCATAGGGTCATGATGAACTTAAATATTTACTGGTGCGTGTACAAGCAAGTTACCTGCCTATTCATTTTAGTGGAAGTAGGTGAACTTACTTTTTTATTCTATTCAAATATACAATCTTGTATTACATAACTCTAGTCAAATAAATTTATTCAAGCTCCCTGATGCATGGAATAATAATGGTACTGGGTGTTGTGTAAATTTGTACAATTTTAGATTAAACATGAACATTGCTGACATACCCCACCTGAAATATGGGATTATACTCTTTATATTTCCGTAGCAGAAATAAATTTTCCAATCTTTTAAATGCACATATGCCTAGAACTTCTATTTGCAATCTTTAAATTGTAGGCATGTTTAGTTTTGTTAAACCATGAAGATTAACTGTCATGCCATGAGTCACTGTACATGACCAATGCAATCTTTAAAAGGGTTACTCCTTTCTAAGGCCAGTCGTTTTAGATAGACGTGACTGCTTAGAACTGCACTATAGACAGTTTTGGGGTGGGGGGGGCGGGGGACATATCATTCAAGCTGGTCTGATAAAATATCACAATTTTGTCCTTGTATATGAAAAGGACACAAAGACAAGAGGAGCTGGAGAAAGTCAGAGTCAATTAATGAAGCATTAGGACTTTGGAATGTATTTCTTGCTGCTTAGTGGAATCACATGTAATTTGCGGACATGTTGACAATATTTGGAGTATCCTCAAATCTTTCATTCTTAGCCCATTGCGTGAGATGAGAATTAAAACTGCCTAACTGAGCTTGGGTCCCTGGGTTTGGGTACATGCTTGGTGCAATGTAAACCCTGAATGCTTGTTTTGGAAACAAAGCATTGTGCTCTTTCAGAGATCTGCATAAAAAAAAAATGGCTCGACAGTCTTAAGGATGGCAATATAAGGAATATAAAGAACACATTAAAAGTGACAGCAAATAGCATCCTATAATAGTTTTTAAATTCCAGAAGAAGCTTTTACACAGATCAGGATCAAAATTACTAGTCAAGACATTTGGATTTTTAATTTCAGTGGGAAACACCCTTGTAATTCTGTTTTCTACCCTAGTGGGATGATGATGTCAGAGGCTGTACCCTTCATGCAAGGGATGCTTCCAGCCAAATAGGTTTAACTTCATCTCCTTGCACAGAGAGGTGTGACAGAGTTGACTGAAAAAAGTTTTTCTTCCTTTCTCACGATCCTCAAATGGCAAGTGCAGAGGTTCTCCTTTTAAACATAGCCAGATCAAACCAGTGAGGGCAACTAGTCCATGCTGTATTTCCATGCTACACTTGGAGGATTTCAGAATTTTCCTTCAGCCTGGATTACTTCCAGTATAGGAACTAGGATAGAGAAAAATGCTGGAAGCTACACATATGCTCCAGTTTTGTCTTGAAATAGTTGACTCTCCCCTGGCTTTCTTTATTTGTGAATGGGAAATGGCTTCTCTTTTTCCCTACTAGCGCTAATACCTGTGGGCTACTAGCTCTAGGAGGAAACATTATCAGGGAAAGTGTGTGGCTGGCTTTATGTAAAATTAAAGATGTTAAGATCTTATAGAGACAGTTGTCTCACTGTCTTGGTCATTATAGATTTCTAACATCTTACTTTCTTTGGCCACTCTCCTTACAGGGGAAGGGGAAAATATTTGCCCATAACTCCTCTTCCAGTATACTCTGCAGCAGTCTGCTCACCTTCTAGCACAACAGGGGTCCCCAACCTTAGGAATTGTGACACAGAGTGGCGGGTATAATAACAAAATGGCTGCCACAGAAGGCGGGGCCAACCACAAAACAGCAGGAAGTGCAGTTATGCATAACTGTCATAGTAACTCTTCTGAATTTTAGGTAGAGGCTCTGTTTAACAGTAACAGAATGCCTTTTATTTTTAAAAAAATATTTTGTGTATACACAGCTTACCTTCAGCTGCTGCCAAAGCAACTTTCCAGTGGCTTATCCAAAGCCCCACTAGGCAAAAGCTCCAGCTGTCCTCCCCCACTTTTTAAAAACACTTGGCGGGCACCAGCAAAAGAGTTGGTGGGTGCCACGTTGGAGACCCCTCTTCTAGCATGTATAAACAGCACTTTGCTACTCTTCCCTGCAAACATGCTTATGGGAGACGAGGGGGGGAGATGTACAACTAATACCTGCCTCTGTTCTCCTCCTGCCCAGTACAGCTGCCTGCCTTCCAACTTTATAATGTAAGAGATCGTGTGAGGTGAAGCACACAGCTGTGTCTTTTGGCATGTTGCCATTTGAAGTTTGGAAATTTGTACTTGCAGTGTGATGTAAGAAGAGACTGGACCTATTTTGAAGCCCTTGAGAAATATATTGTCGAAGGCTTTCACGGCTGGAGAGCGAGAAAGTTTTTTATGATATGAGCAGTTTAAGTAGCCGGTCCCTCGTTGGGCTGGGGGGCGTGTGGACATGTTCCTGGGCCTCTTGAGATTGTGGTCCCATCTGGAAAAAAAGAGACATCGATATTATTAAAAGATTCACACTTTGGAGACCATCTTATGGCTACTTACTTGTGTTTTGTGAATAGCCACATGAGAAGTTTCTCCATGGTGCAACTACAAGAGAAAGGAGAACAAATGTTATTACATCACTGGACTTAATGATAGTGTCATTCTGATAAACGGCCAAGGAATTCTGTATGAAGGATATGTACTTTGTATCTCCTGCTATTCAAATGTATTAGTGAATGGTTGTTATTGATGCAATGTTAGTATTTTTGCATGGATTTTAGGAGTATTTAACACAGCTATTTATATATGCACTTGGTCATTTAGCACGTCTTAAGCTATTTTGTAATAATCATAAATTCCCTATTTGTAGAATTAGTGTATAGAGTTATTCCATTGGGGAGTAGGTAATCCCCATACCTCTAGTTGTGACTAGTTCACTTCCTGTTTCTTATTACAAGGAATACAAGCAGGATTCAGCTCCTGTCTCTTTTGAGTGCGATGCTGATTCCGGGGATGAATTTGCTTGTATCTCTTCCCTGTTTCCTCTTGCCTGTCTGAAGCTTCAGAGCATGGCTGACAGATAACCTCCTCAAGGCACTGTGACTATATAGTGAGTGGTGGAAAGTAGAAATACTGCATAAATGACTATAGGGATGACCTTTGGTGAGAACATAATAGCTTTTCTGATAGGAAAGGTGCCTGTCAGGTTGACCTACCTTTATATCTCTGGCCAGTTTCTTCATACCTTCCGTACATCTGATGAAGAGAGCTGTGGTTTTCGAAAGCTTATGCCTTAATAAAGTTGGTTAGTCTTAAAAGTGTTACTGGACTTTTTACTATTTTCAACCATACTAACATGGCTAACTCCTCTAGATCACTAAGTCACTATCTTTCTTTGCCACCCCTGTGCAATTATAAAAAACAATTATTTCCCAGAACTGCTGGAGGTTACCAATTGTCTTAATTTTTAGCAGCTGGAAAATATTAAAGAAGGGATTTAGTTCAGATGTTGGTTGTTTTATTTGTGGTTTCACACCCCCAGAAGAGGGATACTGGTCTTCTTTCTGATACATTAGCATTACGAATACAGCGGTTGGATTTTTTTTTTAACATTCAGAAGCATTTGAACTTATTTCTCATTTATGCTTCAAAGTGGTATAGCCTCATGAGACTGCCATGATTTTCTGAATGGTTGAACAGTCAGTTATACATCTTCTCAAGCTAAAATACAGTGGAACTACTATCCTTGGTTAGCTGTGTCACAACTGAACTGAATGGTAAGTGTAGACCAATGTTTCTTTCAATTGCCGTCTGAAATAATCCCCCCCTATTTCTCTTACAACTATTCCTTTTAATGGGATGCTTGATTTTGATTCTTTGAGATCTTCCTGTGTAAATGTAGTTAGGCAATACTGATTTGAGCAGCTTTTGGGTTTATCTTACTCAATTGTAAACCCTTTTGCAGCTGTCTTGCTACTCCACTATGTGCATAAAGCATGGGAGATTTCCAGTAATTAATTAGGTGGATAGATTCCTGGAACCACCTTACCTGTTCTTTGGTTTTTCACCCAGCAAGGGCAAGGGGACTCCTTCATCAGTGTGCTACTGAACTCAGCACAGCACACAAAGGTGTCAAGAAGTGAGAGGTACCTCCTGCTCTTACCTGTAATTCCTTTCTTGTGCACAAGCATGAGAAAGCCAGGAAATTCATTTTCTGCATTCACCTGGGGCTGGCTACCCTTCCTCATTAAACTTGTTGCATTGTGCATGCATTCCAAACAACATTCAAGGTTGGGCGTAGGTGAGATAATATCCTGCCAACCCCTTCCCACTCATCATGGCATATTAGAATACAGCACTCTTGTCTGGGTGTCTTTTTTTCTCTGGGCCACATACATGTGCAGGTTTACGGATTGTATTTGCTGGGTTGTCATTCTCATCTTTTATACTTGGCATGACTGCAATGTTTGACTAGTGTTCATAATCACATATATGATCTCTTACAGCTCAGGGAATTTCTGTACTTGTTCGGTAGATCATGATCAACTTTTTAGATTTGTCAATTTTGTGGTTTTCAGAAGCATCAAATTCACACTTTTTTAGTTGCATGCGTCTTTACTCCTGGTAGCAGCCCCCTTTAAATTTGCACTGAGAGGCTACTAGTAAGTTAATTGGCCTTTGACTCACTGTGGGTTATAAAGACAAAACCAACATTGCAATTCTGGTTCCTAATGACCTGTAGAGTTAGGAACCTAAATGTCTGATTAATTATTTTGGCAGACGGGTGATTTGGCAATAAAGACAGGAGGGAAGAAGCACATGTTTAACTACCACTAACCAAAACACTTCTGCTCCCAGGAATCACTGGAAAATGTATTGATCTGCATTAATTTCCCACAATGAAATGGAATTGCTTCATGACAATAGGTAAGGGGAAGAGGAGGCAAATGGAAGTTTATTCCATTCATTCCTATTGACACTAACTCTGTCCTCTGTCGCATCCTCAGACTCCCTTAAAACATGCTCAGTCAGTGTTGCCTGAATGAACTGAGCAATTGGTAATCTGAGAGGACATTTTTTTTTCACCTCCAGGTCACTGGTTCAAACACTGCCTAGTGATGGCAAGTCATTACCATCTGATGGCTATTCAGTTGGGCAATTTTGTATGAGTTGGTGGTCTCCATCATTTCCCCACTGTCAGTTGTCCAGATCTCAGCTGACGCTAATTGGGACTTTTATTGACGTTCAGGGCAATAAGTACTTCATTCACTCTCGAAGAAATAATTTTGGAAGGCATGAGGACCCAGATGTTGGTCCAGCAATAACCTGGTTTGTTCTTATTAGATAAATAAAATCTGGGGTTTACATGATGTCCAGTAGATGGCACCATGAGAACTGGTTAAGCCGTTAGCAAGCAAAGGGAGGAAATCAGATTTCAAACACTGTGGAAGTGGCCAAGAAACCTGCAGTTAAAATTGCTTCAATGCCAGGCTCTTATATTTTTAAAGATTTTCTTTTTGATGTTCTTAGCAGTAAAGACAATTATAGTATTAGTTTAAGTGTTCATAATTATTTTGGTGCTGTACAAATAAACACTCTGAATTAATTTTGTTTTCAAGAAATGTTAACAATAGTACAGCAAATTGTTTTGCTTCTATTTATGTTGTCCTCCATAACTTGCAATAATGAAATCATATTCATACAATACTTACTTTCAGCTTGTTTGGTAGAAATTATCTGAGGTTTTTTTAAAGTATTTATGGCTGAAAAAACTAGAATTTCTCTACATTGTATGATATTTGAATTTTTTTTTGCAAAAATTTATTGCCCATCATTATAAATAAATGTCACAATATTTTGTTTTATTTTTAAATTAGCATAAATAAGGATGTTTGGTTTGGGATTTCACATTCACATGTGGTGTTTATGGCTCAAGTCCCAAGGCAAGGAAGTTCGGAAATGACATGTAAGTGAGACTGACTGTTCTTCTAAATAGTCTAATCTAGAAAAGGACAAAACACTAAATCAGCACAATGCGCAATTAAAGAGCCATTTTAAAATTAAGCTTTGCTACTGCAAAAATAACATTTGTTTCTTCCAAAAAAATTTAGACTGGCAGCTTCCCCTTAAGTTTTTTTTTTAATTAACCTTTTCTTTAAAAAGCAAAATGACATTTCTGGTTTTTGCCTTGACAGAAATAATTATCTGACAAATTGCATTACCAGAATTAAATATGTTATTTCAAGATAAAATACGAAGTAGTATTTTAGTGTTAAAAAGATATTTCTGTCTGAGAAATCCTCAAGATAAAAAAATACTGCAGAAAACAGTTATCTTTTAACAAGAGTAAAATGATTACTTTTCATTATTTCCCCCCATGTGGTGGGCAATTCAAAATAGCCTCAACAGTCCCTTTTCTTTAGATGAGCAGGGCTTTGAGTCTTGTGCTGTCTTCCTAGTAATCCTGTACCTTTTTAATAAAATTTTTAACTAGAGAGCAGAAGCAAGCACGTGGGACAGATTCACAGCAATACCAATCACCTCCCTGGAGCCCCCCATTCAAACTGCTGCTTTCAGTTCCTCTTGCACACATGATCTGGAAACCGTTCCAGCCTCAGTGTCACTCTGACTCCACCCTCTTGGAACTTTTACCTATTAGCATCTGCCACCAGTGACCAGACTACAAGAAGCAAAATGTTATGAACGCCATCTCCATCTTAGGGAGCAACAACATGGTTTAAAGCATGCTTTATCTGCCTCCAACTTTTAACACTGAGTGGCTCAGCCTCCAAGGACAGAGACCCCCCTCATGGCAGTACAACCCAAGAGCTGTTGTTTAAAGCTTAAGTTAGGGCTTATTTTAGGATAGAAAAAAAGCAAAATGCTGTGATGCATATCACAAGTATGTATCAGGTACATAAAAAGGAAGATTGTGCTTGCATGTGAGTCCAGGGTGTTTTTAAACTGAGCAGTAGCTTTGGGGAGGTACGGGATGGCAGCAGCTCCACTTTATGAAAGAGCAATGTGCTTAAAATGAAACCCAGCTCTATATCCTTTTAGCTCCCCCAATTCACATTGAAACATGCTTCCTTATTTAATGGGCTGATTCTCTATTATTTAACTTGAGGGGAATTTTATTTTTGTTGTAGTTGCTCATCCTTCAAAGAGATCAGGGCAGCATATCCCAACAATCCTGTACGAAAGATATGTATGGTGATGTTTGGTCCAGAGTAAGCATACTTCATCGTTGAGTAGGATTTGAACCTGGGTCTCCTTGATCCTGTTTCAGTGCATAATGAAACTCAACCATTTATGTTGTGCACTTGACATGCATATAAAAATGAAGGTGGGAAGAAATGCCTCTCCAAGGTCATTGTAAATAGTTGAAATATTTGGCCTGACTGACTGGGGCGGGGGGGGGGGGGGAGAGAGAAATGAATTGACAATTTGCTGGGCTCCCCATTTGCCACTGCAAAAAAATTAAATCATTGTAAAGAAGCATGTAAATATCTTTATTCAGTTATGCTTGGATTCAACTGTTCTTAGTGAATCAATCTGGTTATGTGAACGGCGACTGGATCGTATCCAAATATGACTCAATGGGAAATCCGTTCATTTTTCTTCCTCAGGGTTGCTTTGTGATTGTATCCGGTCATTGCTAATAAATCTGAATACCTTCTAAAAGCGTTTGTATTGGACCCCAGTGTAAATCCATGGAAGAAGAGTTTCCTCAGAATACATTAGTAGAATTCAATTAAGGTGGTTTTTGATTTTTTTGGAAGCCTAATTTAAAAAACAAACAAACAAACATGCTTGCTTATATACAGGGACCTAATAATTTTAAAAATCTTTTAAAAAAACTGTTTTCTCTTAAAAGATTAACCAGTCTCTGTAACTAACTAAAGGTCTGCTCAGAACAGCAATATCACTGAGAAGAATTTAGTAAACATTGCGCCTGTAGAATGCTTCTGTACAGTTATGTCAATTTCAGCTCCAGCATTAGTTCCTTGTGCAGCTCAAGGAACAGAGACTGGGTCGCTACAGTGTTTGGGAGAATTGTGTCTTAATTTATAAAAATAAAGGTCATAATATATCCAAAGCAAATCAAAGTGGGACTTCCTTTAAAACCAGTCATTAATTATTACATTTGTCAGGATCATTCTCAATGTTAATTGTGTACACAAAAGCAGTTTTCAAACTCTCGCACTATTGACCGAGAAATGTAATTCAGGACAGGGAGGAATCTGCATGATTAGTACTGGGACTGATTCTCGCTGGCTCCTCCATTAAGTTCTATAGGCTATGTTTCCAATTGGAAAATCTGTCTCGAATTGCTTCTACACGGGGGGGGGGGGGGCAATTCCCGGTTGTGCTCTCGTTGCCACTGCATTTGCAACAGCAACAGAGGCTCTAGATGGGGGATGCTCCATGCTATCCCCTTATCTCCCCCATGAGGTGCTTTGTGTGGCTTAAAAAAAATCAGTAGCTGGTGGTCTAATGATGCTATTATATCTACTATCTTTTTTAATGCAGGCAAAAAGCCTGTGATCATACCAAAGCAAGTTTGGGAAAACAGGCAGAGAAGCAAGGGAAAACCTGGAACGTGGGTGACTGTACAACTTAAGTTACTCATACCCCTCACTAAACTCACTGCAATTTAATAGAGAGCATGAAGCATTTGGAAGAATCTAGGTGTGTACAAAATTTGCATTCCTCAAGACAATGAAAGGAGAGGGGACAAGTTCAGCCCTTACCTCAAGTGGTGTCCCTAGAAAACAACCCCTTTATTCAATTCATTTCTATGTGGAAAATTGCTTGTGGAGATGCTATCGCAGAGGGAGCAAAACCTGCTCTCCAACCCTCGAATGTGGCTCAGCCTATTTTCAGAGGAAGTTGTGATGCCTCTCTGTGTGCAGTGTCTGCAGTGTTCCCTTCCAGGGGGTTTTGCAATACAGCCCTCCCCGTCCTATTTTTACAAACATTTTGCCAATGGAAATGCAAAGTATAACTATACAGAGTCAAGTCACCAAATTTGAGCCAGGATGTACCTGTTGATCTTTTCAGTGCTAGGTTTCAGGCAAAAGTGTGCTTTGGGGTATGTACAGTGGCCCTATCCCTTCCTCATGGAAACAGTGTGCTCTTACCAATCTGGGATTAGGAGATGACTGACTTGCTTTCAAGGAGACTTGAGGCCCAGCCATGCTTATCTTCAAAATTGATGATTAAATGTGATGGGATGGACTTGTCTATCTAGGCTTCTTGGAATACCTATAAATCCTACTGCTTCAAGAAAGGCTTTACTGATGGGAAATTTATCAGCTCAAATGTTAATCACATATCTGAGCAATTCTAAGCAGCTGTTAAGCAATGTGCCATCTGTTAAAGGGAAAGAACAAAATATGTTAAATATAATAAACATCGGATTAGAATGGAGAGTTTATGATAAGGGTGTAAATTTGGATAGAGTAAAACTTGTAGAGCAGGGGTAAGCAAATAGCAACCCAGGAGTTCAATTTGGTTCCTCAAAATTTTCCAGTTGCCTCCCACCCACTCTCCAACATAAAGGCCTTATATATTATGTGCCTCACAGACCTCCCACAAAAGATGCTCTCCAGACCCCTCCTACATGATTATGAGCATCTTTATTTGTTTTTAAATGGATTATTTCACGTTCTCGGAAATTAGTTTGTTTACGTAGGTTCTGTTTGTAAACAGCCATTTAAAACGTTGAAAAATATTTCAAAAACCAGCAGAGGCATCATAGAGTCAGGTTTCCAGAATGTTTCCATTTAGTATCCACAAATAGCACTTAATCGGATCTATTTCCAAAGTGAAGCGGGCCCTCTGCTTCAAATGATGAATCAATCATTAGTCACACGCTATACCAATACAACTTAAAAGTTGTGCTTTGAAATAAATTTGTTCTCTAGGACATTGTGGAGATTTTATGGGTTGCTTAGTACATTTTTTTCAGATAAATCACTTCACTGAACTTGAAAAAATCCTTGTTTAAATTCCCAGCTATGAGTAGTTTATTTCCTGTGTGTGGTGTGTGTTTTGTTTTATTTTAAAGAAATACTTTCCTATTACTTTAAAATCAGGAAATACATGGAATAAGAACAGAAGAAGTAATCAAGCAATGTTGATAGAAACTAAAATATTGCACTACTGCCCGGGTGAAATGTCAGATGTAAGGAAGCACAGAGCATCTGAACTTCCTACTGGGCCCTCATTCCTCTTCTGAGGCTGCTTCCAAAAATGGAAGAGGATATGAAAGCAGAAGATGGGAGTCCTGGATCACACATGGGTTATAGACTTGCTGACCTTGAGAGATGGTCACTTCATGAGATGACAAAATGTAACATTAGGATTTTCTCCCAACTGTTGTTTGTTTTTAAAGCATCCATGAAAATACAATGTTTTACTTTAAACTTTAAAATATTAGTGGCCGTTTTCTATAGCGCAGTGTTCCTGTCAAAGTGAAATGACTCATAAGAATGCTAAATGCAAACCAGATGAGCATAAACATTAACTGAAAACAAATAAGATATTTAGAGTTCAATGTGGGTCTTTCCATAAAAATGAAGGCCTTGTCTGAGCCACTAAACAGAACTGAGTAACAGAAAATGAATGAAAATATCAGCAGTTTTAACTGTACAAGATGCTATTAACAAGAACTAGCATTTTCGGACTTTCCCATCACCATTTTAACTTTTTAAAATGAATATCATGCAAATAAGTAAGCCTTTTACTATTTTCTACACAATGAGGAAGTCCATCCATATGCCAGATGCTGATAATGTTTTTAAAAAATCTCTGGGCTGTACTTTCAGCAAAAGGAATAATTAAGCATATAGTATGATACAGGAATCCTTATATTTTAAGACACAATGCTTATGTAGCTTTTCTTTGAATAAACTATGGAGCAGGTAAATACCTCTAACTTGTATCATTTTGTATACTGGAAAAAAGACTCCACACAACAGCACAACAATTATTTCCTCATATATTTCTACCACTTAATGTACATTAAACACATGAGAGCGATGGAGAATTATGGAGTAGGGATATAAATAGTTCTGAAATTTGTAGAGGTTTTTAGGAGCAGGCCAATGTTCCTCTCCCTGCTATTACTGTTATTGTTACTAATTTATAGCCCGCCTTTCTCACTAAGACTCCAGGAAGATTACAAAACATGAAAAGCAATTCAATCAGACAGCAAAGGCCTCCAATAAACAATGCAGTAGGACTAGAATTTTTAATGGGCTTTCAGCAACTGCTCTGAATATTGTATATCCCCAGGAGAGAAATGACCCAACTGAGACTACTCACTCCTTACCAGGCCATTTAGGTACGGGGTTGTTTTATATTATGAAGTTCCCCAAGTATGTAGAAAGCACTACTTGTTCTGGCTGTCCCCATTTCACTGCCATGAAGTCCAGTATTAGAAGAAACAAGCAGGGAACCCACAAAGGCTTGTGGGAGGCATCTCATTTTCCCTTTTCCCACTCTTTCCGGTTTCCCTTCCCGGAAAGCCACTATAGCCTCTTCCTTCTCCCATCCCTCCTTTCCACCCACAAGCCGAACTAGCTTTATTTGCCCCCATCTTCAGCTTTTCGCCCTTCTGTCCTCCAGCTGCCTCTGCCCAGGAAAACTAGGGCCAAGTTGTGTGGTGCCAGCTGCCACATACAATTCCATAGTGGGAAACCCACAAGAAGTTGTGGGGGCACATCATTTTTGGCGGGCACAGGACTGTCCAATAAACAACTGTCAGCATTTGGAAGGGGAGGGGAATGACAGACAGCAGATGTAGTAATGTTGCAATGTTACAAAGCATGCGTGAATTTTTTTTAAAAAAGTGATGTAAATGGCGAAATCCCTAAAGCCCGAAACTACACCAAAGCTTCCTCTTGCATCTAGAATGAAAACAAGACACCAAATTGAAGCTGCCTCTGGCGGTGCAGAACACAGGAGAGCCATGCCAAGTCCATGTCGGGACAAATGCTTGGAACGGCTGGTTTAAAGCAGAAAACACCAGCATCTCACGATGTAACTTCCTGCTGCATAAACATAAAATGTCACTGTGTCAGGGGACAATCTAGGATTTTCCTGATTCAGGAAATCCAAGAGTGTCCTGTAAGACAGTGATGTCACTTCTGGTTATGCAGCCAGAAGTGATGTTGCAGTGTTGTTTTTTGCTGTATACACCTTCCATTCCCCCCTGCCACCCCATGAAGCAGTGGGGGGGGGCGCTGAGGTCAAGGTTGGGAGGTTGCCTGACAAAGCAGGTAATCAGGCTTCTCTTCAGTCAACAGAAACTGCCCCTTGTGCTGCCACCAATGCAATTGTAATGGCATTTCCTACTGTGCTGGCACTTGAGTGACCTGACCTGACTATACACCCAAGTTGATGTTCTCTATAGGCAATCAACAGTAAGACTGAGGTGAACTGATCCAAGACTTGTAGCAGTTGAATGCAGTATGCTCTCCCAGTGATGATGTTCACCATGAAGTTATCAACATGCCTAGATTAAAATAAAAACTAAGGGTAAACATGTAAGCCTATACAAATCTCCTATCGCTGGATAGTGACCATCTATAAGGCACACCAGGAAAAAACTGACTTCTGAAGTTAAGCATTGTAAATAATACAATATTAAATCTATTACAGTTCTTATTGTGGGCTTCCTTCAAGACTCAGGACTAGGAAGGCATCAGATTTGTCCGAATGCAGGAGATACCATTTGTATTGTGCCAGGATATTCCAGTGAGCCCCTACAAGTGATTTTGTACTCTACCCTCCAACTCTCTGAGTAAACAACATGTTTATTTTTCAGTTCATGAATGAACTCTGTGTGACCCTGTAATTACCAACCTTTGATTATTTCAAGTTCTGCACACTCACAACCTAAGTAATTTTACAGAGAGGCAAACCCCACTTTCCCCAAAGGTACTTACTTCTAAATAAGCATGCTTAGGACTATGGCCTTGGATTTCAAGTGATGAGCAGGGCTATGGTTCCCCCTTCCTCCCTAGGTGAAGCAGCCACATTTCCAGGTGGGACTTCAAAGACACAAAGGGAAAATCTGTGACTTCCTCATAGCCAACATAACAGGAATTCTATTTATATGTCTTTTATTGTCTTTGAATCATTAGGGTCACAACTGTATAAGCTGAATAAGAACAGCTGTTTTTAGGTTTAGATGCTTTAGCCTGCTTATATGGAATAACTTCCTTAAATAAACAATATCTGTCACTTTGTACCTTCTTTAATTACCCTGAAGTTCTCCTGTGCTCTCATGCCGCAAATGAAAAAGGCTGTTTAAAAAAAAATATAGGTGAGGCAAATCAGTGCTTCGAAAGGTTGGGAGAGGTACCCATTGGTCCCATTTTGGCTGTAGCCCTTAACAGTGAAATCCTAAACAGAGTTACTCCAGTCTAAGCCCAATGGGCTTAGACTGGAATAACTCTGCTTAGGATTTATAAGTCAACTTGCTCAGCAACCCCACTTGCATACCAGACAGAGCCAAACTCAAATCTGTCTGGTGTCTCCAGGCTAGTAGAATTCTGCAGTACTTGCATTATCAAAGTTTCTGGATTATGCACTTTGGTTCTGATTATGCTTAAGGCTCCAGTTAGTATCAAGCCATGTTTGAAAGGTTATAGCACCCTGTTTTTCAGGAGATACATAGATTTCAAAATGAGAAGCTTGATCTAAATCAATTTAAATTATTGATTAATTACCTTGTTTTATTACCCTGTTAATTACCTTGTTTTATATCTATCTGCCATGTCTGGCAGCACAAGAGAAACTATCTGTTACTTTCAAAAGAGCTATCAATAGACCTGTGACAAACCTGGATAAATTCACATTGCTCACAAGCTTGAAGATTTTGTTTAATGAACTACATTTGCCTTTAGATCAACTCTTAGTGTTGTCATCTCCAGCTTGGAAAATTCCTGATGATCCAGAGTTGGTGCCCGGACAGGGTAGAAGTTGGGAGTGGGGGGGAACGCTCATTGGAGAAGTGTTGCCATACAGTCTGCCCTTTGAAGCTCCCATTTACTGCAGGGGAACTGTTCTCTGTAGTCTGGAGATGAGGGCCGAATCCACTCCTTTATCTGAATTTTAAATGGAAATCTTCCGTTTCTCTCCAATCCGCATATTTCTCCTCTCCGTTCACATCCTTGATTCAAACGCGTATTCCTCGCGCGATCCCCCAGTCACACAGTCACTTGTAATACGCATTTGTGGGCGGGACCTTATTTTCCCGCTTTTTCCTCCTTTTTTTTTTAGTCATGTTATAAAGTTTTTGTTCAGGAAACCAAAATTTTGTTCAAATCCTGCAGTAATTGCTTCAAGACTGTGTGCGCGATTCTCAAATTTGTTTTTCCCTTTAATTTTTTTTCTGCCTAAACTCTGGTATAACGATATTACAATATAATGATAACGAGGTATTCTCTCTATTGCAGTAACGGAGACACAGCAATGTCCACGCACATCTTGCGCCCCCTTTTCATGGCAAGAGGTTACGGACTGGAGATAAGTCTGTATAAGGTGATTTTCAAAGATAACTATCAGTAGTTAACTATCAGGTGCCATTTTTTTTTTACCTTTACTTCAAATGTTTTATTTACCATTATTTCGATATCAGAGTTATACAGAGAAAAAAAAATTAAATGTTTTGATTTTAAATAGGCCATCAGAAGGATAGTCACTCCCCCCCATTTTATTTATCAAACAAACAAATTAGATTTAGATACCACATAATTAACAGTTTTAACACTGTGAAGTCGAACACAGCCGTTCACAGACCACGGAGCACTTGATGGTTGGAACAGCCAATAGGAACTCTTGGAACGGCAGGAGAGACAGAAGTGGGAAGGGTTTAAAAAAAAAAACCGCGAAAATTGCGGATTGCCCGTTCACGTCCACCGTGAAACTCCCGCTGAAAACCTGTATCTACATATTCTGGGGAAATGCGGATGAGATGCGTGTGGCTGATCAGGTAATGTGACCGCAGCTTGGGATTGCGGGGAGAATGCGGGGAAAACGCGTTTAAGAAGGGGTAATGTGGATTTGGCCGAGTTGTAGCGCTGGGAGAACTCAATGCTGCACCTAGAGGTTGGTAACCTTAACTCCTATTATAAATGACTCTGCCAGTGACTGAATGTACAGTTCAGCAAATATTCAAATCTTTTTCAACGCTGTCTTATTCTTGCTTTCAAGCTACCAAAGTCTCAAAATCAAGTGAAGACATAAACATTTATTTTAACTAGCTGCACAGTAGAAACTCGAAGACCTTCAGGAAAATCTTGTGATATGTTTGAAGATAAAGCCAGCATCACAGAAGACAATGTGGGTAAATGGAGATTAAGTAAATGTAGGAAAAATATATGCCACAATGTTCACTATCATGGGTTATAGGAAAGGACTGGCCATTTCATTTACTGGGAAATTTCCAAGTGGGCCATTGCCCTAGAGGGCCACTGCAGCCAGAGGCAAGCAGAGCAAATCCCTTGCAAATCTTCCAGTGCTTCAAGAGCCACTTGCTCAGATCCTTCAGCAAGAATATAAGCAGGGCCACCTCATCAGTTGCCTCCTCCCACACTGCCACCAGTATATGGGAGGAAGCAATGGATGAGCCAATATCCACTGTTTATGTTGCTGAAGTCAATAGCCCCTGCAAGTTCTGGCCTTAAGTGCTGTAGGGGCCGCTCAGCGTGGCTTGTTTAACTTCCTGGTCCACTCCTGCTGGGTTAAAATTGTGCAGGTGCCTCATTTAAAGTGATTATGTGTCTGGAATACATGTATTACAATAAAATAGGCACATGAAGGAGCACACTTTTTATCTTATACAGAGTTTCTAGGAAAGCAACTCAAATATGTTACTCCTTCAAGCCTGTATGCATGGGCTTCATTGAAGGGAGCCTGATATCCATAACTGAGTCTCCGGACCATTTTATTGAAATGCTCCTATGTGCTCCAGAACTGGGATTTCTTACCTAAACAACAGTAGGTGGCAGTGGCAATTAGGAAAAAATCAACTGGTAGATCAGATCACAATTTGTGCAATGGTTGCTTGAAATGTTGCTTA
Organism: Eublepharis macularius; assembly: GCF_028583425.1. Lineage (NCBI taxonomy): Eukaryota > Metazoa > Chordata > Lepidosauria > Squamata > Eublepharidae > Eublepharis > Eublepharis macularius. The sequence continues at coordinate 64,830,997 of NC_072798.1, forward strand.
CAACCAGCTTTACCATCTACCAATCAGTTGTTATTTAGTTACAAATTTATTTGCTGCACTAGTTGAGGCACAAGGTGGATTTTAGAATTATATCAGCAAAGCAAAAAAAAAAAAAACCCAGTATAATGCATATAATGAGTAATGCAAGAAAAGCCTGGGTTTTCAGAATTATAGGATCCATTGAACTGGATTTCACAATTATAGAAAAATGAGATAAAGGCAGTATAATACGATGTATTGTCGAAGGCTTTCATGGCTGGAGAACGATGGTTGTTGTGGGTTTTCCGGGCTGTATTGCCGTGGTCTTGGCATTGTAGTTCCTGACGTTTCGCCAGCAGCTGTGGCTGGCATCTTCAGAGGTGTAGCACCAAAAGACAGAGATCTCTCCCTGTGACACTGAGAGATCTCTGTCTTTTGGTGCTACACCTCTGAAGATGCCAGCCACAGCTGCTGGCAAAACATCAGGAACTACAATGCCAAGACCACGGCAATACAGCCCGGAAAACCCACAACAACCATCGCAGTATAATACATCAAATAAACAATGCACTATGAAAAATTTCAGAATTAATTTCAGAATAATTTTCAGAATGATAGGATCCATTGAACTGGATTTCACAATTATAGAAAAATGAGATAAAGGCAGTATAATACATCAAATAAACAATGTATTTTGAAGAAATGAGAGCTGACTAAAATTTTTATAGCCGTTTAAAATTTCATACTCTTATCTTTCTAGAGAGTGCCCTTGTAATGTTTTCATCTTATTTTTTGATTCCACCGTGTAATATTTTTGCTTATATTTTATCCACCCTGTAATAGTTTGCTTGTTTTTAAACTTTTTTACACCTTCAATCCTTTTGTTAAACCTTTTACCTTCGGCTTTGGACCTTAAATTCAGCTCCACTTTAACTTAAACTCATACTTCAGGAGGGCTCTGGTCCTAATAAACACTCCTTATATTTTTAGTCACACAGAGCTCAGGTGTTCTCTACTTTACCCCAAGCTGTTACCTCAACACCTTCCCTTTTGTATTTGTTTGACCTTTATATTGCTGCCTCCCTGACTCCCACAAAAGGTTTTCACTGCTACCAAAGGCTTTTGCCTTAGACCTCCTTGATGCAACTTGTAATAGAGGAAGGCTTTGTTATATATGGTAGTGTGACAGAATGGCCAGCACACGTGGGTGATTGTGTGGAAAATAAAGGATTGTTTCCTTATACAAAAGTAGATTTTATTTGTAGGTACATAAGCTTGACAGTTGCAGAGTTTTTATAACTGTATTGCTTTCAGTGTTGTTCTTAAGCTTGGTGGTTTCAAATGCAGTTATAATTCACAAGCCCAGTCTCACAGACTTGTTTTCCACACAAGTTTTCACTAACAATATCCACACAGACATATATTCACTTAGGCCTTTCTACATAGCTTACCCAATTTAGGTAGATTTATCTCTCACTCAGATATACTCTGACTGTCCCAGGCACACAGAGTTTGCCTGTTTTAAATAGAATAATTTCTCTTAACACCACACAGATACAGACTTTCTCAGACATACACAGTTTCTTTCAACTTGGCAGAATAAATCCCTTCTCTTAGACACAATCAGGATGTACATAGCTTGCTTGTTTTTGTCAGAATCATACAAACAGTTCAGGTTTCACGCAGATTGTCTGATTGAACAAGAATAAAACTTTCCAGCTCCCCCACAGGCTGCATGCTTTGCCCAGACTCAATATTTTATGTCAAACACACAGACCCTCTCAGGCCGCACACAACTCACCTGTTCAGACTAGAATGAATACTTTCATTAGGCTCTCTCAAAACTGCACTTCACTCCACCCCCTAGGGTACTGCTACTGTCCAATAAGATTTCACTCCACTCAACCCTCCAGTCCTTCTTTCCTCAGAGGCCTGCATTTTAATTTAAAAAAAACCCTACACTTTAAAAAACCCTACATTAGGAAGCAGAAATAAAATCTAAACTACTTAAAATGTAAGACATTACAGCCCTCCTGCCCAATTCCATTTTACCAGGCCCCTATTCCCTTTATGAATTTATTTAATAATATTAACAACAGCAACAACAACATTTGATTTATATACCGCCCTTCAGGACGACGTAACACCCACTCAGAGCAGTTTACAAAGTATGTTATTATTATCCTCACAACAAACACCCTGTGACGTGGGTGGGGCTGAGAGAGCTCCTAGAAGCTGTGACCGACCCAAAGTCACACAGCTGGCTTCAAATGGAGGAATGGGGAATCAAACCCGGTTCTCCAGATTAGAGTCCCACACTCTTAACCACTACACCAAACTGGCTCTCTGTCTACAGCTATGGACTCTAAACTTAAGTAATGTAAAGGGGTAAACTTCAATCCTGCATAAAATGGTACATTGAAGTGTATTGTTGCTTTGTGTTTCTGTGTCATTTGATGGGTGCTTGCTCTAGCGTTGGTCCAAGCAAGCCAATATTCTATTTTCAATCATTTTCCTGTTTTGGCTATGCACCTTGCAGCTTACCGCTCATGGCAATTAGGGTTCCCATGTCCCTATACCCTCCCAGCAGGCTATGGGGCACCCAGGACTAACCCATTGTAACCTTTCAGAGAGGTGTGATAATGTCACTTCTGGGAAGTGACATCATCACATGGGCCACGGGCATGCTCCCACGCTTTGCACAGGGCTAATTCTGGGCCATTTGGGACATTGTTACATCCTGTCAGAAGTGTGCCCAGGTTGCCTGCTGGTGGTGGATGATCACTGGGGGTGGTAGTGATTGCCACCTCCTGCCAATCGCCAGCAATCAGTTGGCATCTGAGCAAACTCCCAGGAGATTGCCCACCACTGGCAGGCAATTGGTAAGCCTAATGGTAATGGTCATGTTTTATAGATAATGCTTTGTAAAGGTGGCATGGGCTTGTCTTGCTGACATGAGTAGAACTAACTTTTGGGTGGCCACATGACACACTGTCACTAGCCATGTCTGAGTCATCCAATAGGTCCTATCCTGCTGCATCAGTGCAACATCTGGTGTGCTTTACTGCACTAGAGGTCAGCTGCTATAATTTTATTGACCACAATATAATACATTTTTGGAGTCAGCTGGGGAAAGGGGGGTGTTGTATGTTTTCAAAAAGTTGATAGAATTGCTTTAAAACTCAAAACAGAGCTGAGTTGAAGCCTAAACAGTACATAGTTTGCTCATTATTCTTGTTATACACATTATTCATAAACTGTAAGTGGCTCTCAGTAAAAGAAGCAGGCAGAATTAAATCAGCGCCTGACTTCTTTAAAACTTGAGTGATTGTTCAAAGGCTTGTTTGCTATGAGACATTTGTACCTTTCTGCTGCCAAGTCGGTGATTGTTGAGTTAGTCATAGGAATCCCTGGAGCTTGTAAATGAGAAAAGTGCTGAATAACCTGCATTACAGCTTATAATCAACTTTAAGCAAACATTTGTAACTCACAGCCTCGTCCTCCACTGCCCACACCCTGATACTACTCCTACATTCATTCCCACACTGAACCGGATCTAAGCCACTGCCAGTAATTTTCATAAGTTGATGCGGATAGCATGCTTTCCTCTTCAATGCCCTTCCAGTTTCACCCTCTGGCTGTAGAGAGTATCTATAGGCTTTCCAAGGCTTCCTACAGGTTTCAGCATGGGTGGGGGATCAAAGCCCACTTGTTAATTTTTTCCTCCTCTCCTTTTCCTTCCTGCCACAGATTCTCCCTTCTTTTCTGAGTATAGACTTTTTTTAAAAAGATGAATCATATATATTAAAACCAGTTCTTATGGTTATATTCCAGAGGCCTTGAAAACTATACCCTGCTGTTCACTTGGCCTGCAGAAATAACACCCAGAATGAGGGGCAGAAGAAGACCCTTCCCCCTTGTAAGAGCATTTCTAGTAAGCTGTCGCTGAAGTCTGGTCCTTACTCAACCCTCAAGCCTGACCCTCAACAAGAAAACAAGCATTTCACTTGGCTTCCATATTTTTGAACTGGTACGCTTTCTGAATGGTAAAATGTCTTTAATTTGTTATGTAGGTTGCACAAGTCTATTTTTTAAAAAAAGGGGGAATGGAAGGCTTAAAGCATAGTTATCTGCCTGAGTTTGTGTTTTTAAAGAAACTTCTGAAGGCAATTATGACCACACAACCCTGGTCTCATTGTACACTCGGCTTCCTGTCCTACCCCACATCAAAATCTAAATAGTGGTCTACTTGGTAGTTAGCTTGTGTACGGTTCCTTGGAAAAAAAACAATTACACCTACACCCAAATCCGACTGTGCTTTGTAGTGAATTCATGGAATCCACATCCTGTGTATATTTTAGTTAGTTCAATGTTATTTTTTTCACCTTTATTTATCGCAAGTTATCCACTGGATTTTAATGAAGAGTGGAAATTGAGCCCTCAGGTGGTTTCTGTGGTAAAAGTTTGGGCTTCTTTAAAAAGGGGGGGGGGAATACTTTGTTTCCTTTGGCATTATCGTAGATGAAGTTAATGGTGGGTGGAGGCTCTCAGGGAAGGAAATGTGTAGGGATTAAAAGAAGGAAAAAAATGAGTTGTGGTGGGACTACCACCCTGTAGCGCTATGCTGGAAATCTTGAACAATACTCTTAATGTCGAGGGCTCAGCCGTAGAAAGCAGTCTGGCTCTAGAAGACTGGTTCAGAAAGAGTACAGTTTTGACTGTAGTAGAGAAACATTGCAAGTTTCTCCCATGTAAAGACTAGGCTTCAGCTACTAATGCTAGGTTATGCAATATTTCAAAAGGGAAGCTATCTCCTGCAGCAAAAACAACAGAGTCCTGTAGCACATTAAACAATATATATTTTTTGCAACATAGGCTGACTCCACACGTCCCAGAGTTCACTAAACTTCTGGAAGTCTAGCATCTTTCTAGCGCAATTTCTGACTCATCACGTGATGAGTCAGAAATCATGCTAGAAAGACACTATACTTCTGGAAGTTTAGCGAACGGTTACCGTTACGCTGGGACGCACTGGGATGTGTGGATTTGCCCCATTGCTTTGACAATACTCTAATTCAGCAGATGCAAGAACATACCCATCTTATGTTAATCTTATGCTACTCGTTTATTGAATCTTAATATTTATGTCCTGCTTTCCCATAATTTAGTGGAGTGTTCAATTAGTTACAAACCAGAGCAGATTCAAGGCACTATGTTGTCCCAAGCAAGGTACAACCACTGCTTCCTCTTGTGCCATGGCCAGCCCCAGCAATACCAAAGGGCTTGCCTCATGTCTGGCTGGGACAGTGTAGATCCAGGAGGCAAGCCCATCACCTCATGAGCTGCAGATGGCCGAAGAAATCTAAGCCTACACAGTGCACTGATGCTTTTCTTATTGAGCTGTCTCAAGCAGTTGTATGAGTGGCTTGGCCCTAAAAACCTATGAGCACACGTGGCATGCGTGCTCCCAAGGGGCATAACGATGTCACTCCTAGAAGTGACGTCGTTGTACCAGCCATGGGAGCACTCCCGCTTTTCATTTGGGGCCAGTTTGGGAGAAACACACTGCTGGCACGAGGTAAGTGCCAGGTCCCATCCCCTCCTGCTGGGAGGATATAGTGACATGGCAACCCTATTTGGAAATGATGACATCATACCACCCCCTCCCTTGTCCATGTCCCCAGCCCTCCCATTGGTTGCCAGGCTCAATCTCAGCTTGGCAACCCTAGCATGGACAGAACCTGAATATAATTTAGCCAGAATTGTGTAGTGATTAAAATGTCAGAAAAGAGACCTGGTTCAAATCCTCCTCAGCCCTGAAGTCTCCTGGATGATACTTGGCCAGTCACTCTCCTCCGTCTAACATATTTTTCAGGATGGTTTGCAAACAAAATGGAGAATGATAGAACCATATGTGCCACCCTGACCTCCTTGGAAGAAGGAAGAGATTTAGAGTTGCCAACTCTAGATTGTGAAATTCCTAGAGATTTGGGGGCAGAGCCTGCGGGACAGAACTCAGCAGGCATGTGATGCCATAGAGTCCACCCTCCAAAGCTTCTGTTTTCTCTAGAGGAACTGCTTGTTGTAGTTTGGAGATCAGTTGTAATTCCAGAAGATCCCTCTGGCTGGAGGATGACAACCCAAATAAAGACTACAGTCTAACAGAGAGATTCAGGTTACAAAAAACACAACTGGGAACTTTGAAAGCGGTCACTTGATGTTTAGTGGTCCAGTTCAGTATTGTTTTTGTCCAGTTGTGTGCGTGGCTAACCCCTGTGAGGGGTGTGCATAATACTTTTTTGTTTCATTTTGTCTAACATTTGTTTCTGTTTATTATCATTATTACATATTTGTTTTCTTTACTATTGGTGTTATTCATCTCCTGCTGATTACAATAAGGTATATATTTCTGGCCACAACTTTTTCATACCATCCAATTGGGATTCAATTCTCAGTGATTTATTGCACCTCTCATCAAAGGATCGTCCAGGCTAAATTTCAGGCACATAGGGAAAAATGCCTCCATTTTATAGGCAATTAAAATTCCCACTTGCTGAGAGAGCAGAGGCTAATGTTTGGTCACCCAATAAAGCAGGTGGGCACAAATAATATGGAGAAGGTAGAGGCATAAAAAAGTATAAAACAAATAACTATTCTAGTTCACCTGACTGAAAAGTCCCCCTTCTTGAGGTTAAAGGATATCTAGGATTCCATTGAATGACATTTGACAGACTTCAAAGAACAATCTGGTTCTTGCTCCTCTGAAAGGCTTCGTGTAAGATTGCATTAATTCAGAGGTATTATTTTTGAAATCAAATCACAGAGAAGGCAAGGCAATTAAAAAGTGATATCCTTCTGCAACATTAGAGCTAATGGATTCATAAAGATGAATATGAAGACTTTATCAAGTCAACAGTGCAGGCTGCATCTTGTTTAGGACACTTGTAAGTGAAAAAAAGAACTCCTGCAAACTGGGAGGTTATATCTGTAACATGAGCCGTTATCTCATAGACTATTTACTGGGACTTTTTATGACTGTAGGTGGTGGCTTGATAGTGTTGGCTTCTATGGCTCCAGTCCTAAGCACCCACATTAGGAAGTAAGTCTCATTTAACTCAATGGGATTTATCTCTGAGTATATATGCTTATGGTTGCACTGAAAGGATCAAAGTATTCAGTGAGTCAAAACATACAAGAAAGAGGCTGGAGATACATGATTGGACAAGTTTGCCCAGCATTTTTAGAAATGTTATTAAAATCTGTAAGATGCCCTGATATGGACATGGACCATGCAGCTGAGTGGAGAGCAGAGGCTTCCCCTCTTAGCTGCCCATCTTTTTTCTTTCTTTGAGAGTTAATAACAGGGTAGACTGCAAAGAGCCACTATGGACCCCAGGGCAAAGATTCCACCTGGAATCCCCCCATATGTCCCAATCCAAACCAAACCAAGCATAACACAACAAATCACTTGACTTGCTGTTATCATGAATCTATAACAATAAAAGGATTGGCAAGTCCATCCATATGCCCTTTTGTGGCAGGCATACTCATCAGAAAATAAAGCTGGGAATCTCAAATTGGCCACCCGCTTCAGGATGACTGAGAGAATGCCAGAACCAAAAATGAAAGGAATCAGAATATCCTGCCCCAGGTTGTCCTCAGACACCCCCTCCCCTGCCTGTGCTATTTGCAACAGAAGCGAAAGGCTCCTGTTGGTGGAAGCATAACTCATCAGGAAATAATGCCGTGTGCTTGAAAACTGGACACCAAGCTCAGGATGATGACGGGAGTTGCAGTGCCAGAAATGAAGGGGATTGGAACATGCTGGACCAGGTTATCTTTTCGATAGGCAACGTGCAATAAGCAACTTGTCATGTTTCTTTACTACTGAAATCCCCAATCTGCCATGGAAAGTGTCCGGGTGACCTTGGAATAGTCACACACACTCAGCCAGAACTACCTTACAGGATTGCTGTGTGGATAAAATAGAGGTTAGCAGAACAGTGATGCCTGCTTTGCTTCCCCATAATGGAGAAAGACGGGGTATGACATTTGTTATAAGTTTAATTTTGCCTACAGTTCCCAAAAAAGGAAGATTGCTGTTGCCTTATCAGGTATAGCTGCAATTCTTTTGGCAGGAGGAACCACCCGTTCAGTATTCAAACTATTGTTAAATACAGCAAGTGCAGCCATCAGAGGCAGGCTGCTAGGGTCTCTACATCAGCCTTCATGATTGTGTAAAAGAAGCAGGAGCAACTTTCATCCCTCTTTTCAAACAAGCTGTTCCTGCTAAAAATGCCCTCCTCGTCTACTCAGTTTGTACAGACTGTGCCTCTCAATATTACTTCCTAGAGCATGTGTCTAATTTAGTAATTTTCTATTTGAACACTTACATATATGTCTACAAATATGGAATACACTTCTTACATCTAATGAAGTGGACTCTAGTTCGCAAAATCTTCATACTACAATAAAATCTTTAGTAAGCAAATCAGTAAAAAAGTTATTTCAGTTTATCTAACACAAAAGTGGGGGCAAAATGGGTTATATAATAGTGCTGGATCATGAAAGGAAGAAAGCAAAATGAAGGAAAAGGAGAAAAGCGTGGAAAAACAGGAGCGAAATTCAGGAGAAGAAAATATTTTATTTTGCTACAGTACGCTTTACAAGATCTGGCTGGACAGGTTAAACTCTGGAGCTGGGTGGAACGAAAGGAAGCTGGAGACAATGACCTTGTTGACAAGCTGCACTGTGGCAATTACTGAAGCAGCCATCAGCTCTGCTGGCTGAGCCTGCCTTGTTCCAGGGCTGGCTTGATCGGTGGGTTTAACTGGATCTGATAGGCCAGCGTTTGCCTCAGCCTAGTAGTGAACTTTGGAGAAAGATAGATCATCCCAGCTGCTGCTCTTTGTTCTAGGAGCTTCCCTGCACTCCTAGTGCCATAATGCTGAAGTATAATAGATTGAAACGCATGACCCAACCAAACAGATAGTAAAGTTTCACCTGCTAATCTCAAAACATTTTATGCTGAATGCTGATATCATTTACAACTAGACATGGGCATGAATGGAAAAAAAACCCCTGAACAAGCTGTTTGTTGCTCATTGCCATCCATGAACAACAAACAACATGGCCCTTTAAAGATCCCTTTAAACTATCAGCTGGCAAGTGGCAGGGGGGATCAGCTGCCAGCTGATGGTTTAAATGCCTTTCCTGCCTGCCACATGCAAGGGTCAGGGCCCTTTAAACACCCCACAAACTGACCTTCCCAATGTCCAGTACACACTTCTACTATTCTAAAAGAGAGAGAGAGAGAGAGAGAGATGCATCGGGATAGGGTTATTGGGTATGTTCTTATGCTGTGTGTGTGGTTTTGGCACTTTCTTCTTTATTCATGTTTTTTTCCTGAGTACAAAACTGGACAATAGATTTTACAGTGATAGTTACATCTCCCTGTGCTGATCCCAGGTTAAACACACACACACAGCATCAGTTGTGTAAAGTGCTGTCTCCCCTTTCTGACAGGAATGACGGGAGATTCTGGAGTCTGTGGGTAAGATCCAGGCTAAATTTTCTGCAAATGGAAGGGGTGGAGTAATTTCCATCAATTCTCTCTTCCTGCTGTAGGTCCCCAATTTGCTCCTAATTTGGAAGGTCCCCTATCCAGCTGGTGCAGAATGCTGACGCTCAGTTATTATCAGGAGCTAGGCAGATGTGTATTGCTCCCGTTCTGCAGTCCTTTCATTGGCTATCTGTCAGTTGCTGAGCTTAGTTCAAGGTACATACAAAGCCCTCTCATATTTACATGACCACCTGTCTCCCTATGCTCCACCATGGCAGCTTCGCTCATCTGAACACGGCCTTCTGCAGGTGCCATCCTGCAACTGGGAAAAATCAACAGCTGCCCATACATGTGTGTTCGTTGTTGTGGCCCACACCTTATGGAATGGTCTGCCTGATGAGGTTAGGAGGGCTCCCCATTTCATAGCTGTCCACAAACTGTGCAAAACTGAATTATTCAGGAGGGCTTTTAACAAAGGTAGGAGGGCTGTTACTGGCCATTTCCACACATGCTGAATAATGCACTTTCGATGCACTTTCGCAATCCTTTTGAAGTGGATTTTTTGTTCCACACAAGGAAAATCAGTTTCAAATGTTCACTAAAGAGTATTGAAAGTGGATTATCCAACGTGTGTGGAAGCAGCCACTGTCTGGAAATGATTCAGAGAGACGCTTTGATTAAGGGACGGGGGCTGTGGACTATACTACTGCATACCCACTGGCTAGCTTCTGGGTCATTTAATATGCCATGTCCAACTGCTTATATTCTGTTTCAGCACTGTTTGAGTTCTGTATTTGGATTTCTGTTTGCATTCTCATTTCTGTAATCCATACCCTATTGCATTGTTATTGAATGTTCAAGCTGCCTTGAGTCTCAGTGAAAAAAGGCAGACTATAAATAATGTAAATAAATAAATAAAATAATAAAAGAAAATAAATTCTGCAGGAGTGGCATTTGGGGGAGATCAGTGGGCTAAGCAGGAGGAGGAATATTCTGTTCCACTGGCAGAAGAACCTTGTGTGATCAGAAAATGCCATCTGGCTCCAACCATATGTGATGAGCTTTCACTACAGAGTATGAAGATTGTAACAAGTTCTTAATATTAATTAGTGATGCTGCAATACTTGGAACTAATAGGCTTGAAATTGCACTTACCCACCTCCATTTTCTCTCAGTTTGAGTATCCTGTATTCTTATATTGATGATTTGTTTGTAATTTGATAGAAGTAATAATGCAGAGACAGGTGGGGCTTGTGTGTCATCAGTATTCAGTATCATTAGACAGCCAACTTGCTGTTGGCATATGTTTAGAATAAAGTGACAATGTGTTGACATATAAAATACCATCTTGCAATTACTTAGGTAAGGCAATATAGTAAAGAGTCCAATAGCTCCTTTAAGACTAACCAAAGCATAAACTTTCAAGAGTCACAGCTCTCTTCATCAGATGCGTCTGACGAAGAGAGCTGTGGCTCTCGAAGGCTTATGCTACAATAAAGTTGGTTAGTCTTAAAGGTGCTATTGGACTCTTTACTATTTTGCTACTACAGACTAACATGGCTAACTCCTCTGGATCTATGACTTAGATAAGGCAATATCTTCCCCATACACAAGCCATGTTCCAATCTAGCAATAGAACATGCATGTGCAAAGTATCTGCAATCCAAAAACACTTGACAAACATTCCACTTCTCTCCCTCCAGCAGAAAATGGGCTCAGCAAGCCAACATGTAAGCCAAACAACCACCACAGAAGGAGCAAAGGACTTCTTTGGTGAGTAAGTTTGCCTACACTTTTCTAGGTAGGTTAGGTGGACAGGGAAAGGCAGGGTAGGAATTACATGGCTTGAGCCGGGACAAGAGCCTTGCCCTGCATGTGCTACATATCCCAAGCAGCAGGAGAATTATAATTCAATGCAATCCTATTCAGAACAGTTTAGAACGCTTAATGAACAGCTAGCATTTTCTTGCCTGCACAAGGATGTGGCTTGCAATTTGCAATCCAATTACAATTCAAACACTTCACTATAATTAAATTTTAATGTGTACATAGTTGTTGTTTTAAAGCCTGAAAAGATACAGAAACGATATGTGTTATACAAAGACAATTAATTGACTTTGTGTTTTTAAAAACTTAGAAAACTTGAAAAGTAGCAAACACTGGATATTTTAAAATTGATGTACTTATATTAAGACATAGAAATATTAAAGTGTTAGTAAGATTCATACGTTTATTTCATTTAAATTGTTTGGCTAATTCTAATTTTAAATTAGAAGCCTCTGGATTTTGGTATACTCTAGATCTGGGGATACCACTGGTATAAGTTGAAAGACTGGTGTGTTACTGTAGAAGAGATCAAAACCAATCTTGTATGCTCTGACTGCATTATATCCTGCTGTGACTTGATGGAGGATATGGTTTTTCACTTGGGAAAGAAAAATTTAATTCACAATGTTGCCAGATGTTGTCTCCTAATGCTTCAATCTCACTGCCTGCCTACAGAGTAGGTGGTCTCCTGAGGTAAAGCTAAGTATGTGTACACAGAGCCATGAATATGTTTAGTTAAACAGTTTCAGAAATATTAAAATTACACCAGCGGGGGGGGGGGAAGGTGAGTAGCCACCAGTTTTTATGTATTAAAATGAACATTGGATTTTTCTCAGGCTCTCAAGACACATCTAGGTAGGTTAGGATCAAACATTCAAATGGAAAATAGGTTGATAATTTCGTATCAGCCTTTGCTCCTAAGCATTGGATCATACCACTTTTCCAAAGGATCTTACTTAATTTTCCTCCTTCCTGCATCTGCTGTGTCACTCATGGTGATTCCATAATTCCGGGCATAGCTTTTTTTTGGAGGAGAAAAGGAGATCCTCCCCCTCCTTTCACCAGAGGGGAATCTGGTAGGATTCACCCTAAATCTTTCAATTCGAAATCAGAAATAAGTCAGAGGTCTAATCTGTATGACCTGAACCTTATAGCTTCAGCAAGTCTAGGGTTGCTAGGTCCCCATACCCTCCTGGCAAGAAAGGGGGAAACGCATTACTCACCTCTTTGTTGCTCTGGGAAGTGATGTCATCACGCAGGTCTGGGAGTGCGTGCCTCTCAGCGGGCTGATTTGGGCCCCGAATGGGCTTGATTTGGCCCATTCAGAGCCCAAATCTGCCCAAGGCAGAGCACAGGAGCGCTTGTTGGGCAGTGTGCTGACATCACTCCTGGAAGTGATGTCATTGCGCTGTCCCAGGAGCACACCTGGGAGGCCTGTTTCCCCGCCTCTCCCCCGGCCAGCCAAGTGAGTGGTGGTGGGGAACAGAGGGTGGGAACAGGGAATCCCACGCCCACCAGGGGACCTGGGATCTCTAAACATTCGGTACCAACTGTAACTTCTGGATAGTCTTCAAGGGCAGCCCCATGTAGAGCACGTTGCAGTAAATTAATCTAGATGTTACCCAGGCATGCACCACAGTGGCAAGATCTTTCCAACTCAGAAAGGAGCACAGCTGGATCACCAGCCAAAGCTATTGAAAGGCATCCCTAGGAACTGCTGTCACCTGTTTATCCAACAAGAGGCCTGGGCCCAGCAGCACCCCCAAGCTATGAACCTGCTTTTTGCAGGGGAGAGCAACTCCATCTAGAACAGGAGATCACACATTTTCTGAGTTAGGCTCTCCACATGTAAAAACTTTGTCTTGTTGGAATTAAATTTTAGTTTGTTAGTCCCCATCCATTCCAAAACTGCCTCAAGGCACCTGTTCAGTTTTCACAGCCTCTCTGTCATCTGCTAGAAGTGTGAATTAGAGCTGAGTATCATCTGCATGTTGGTGGTAAATAAGCCCAAATCTCTGGATTACCCTTCCTCGTTGCTTTACACAGAGGTTGAAAATCATGGGGGACAATACAGAACCTTTTGAGATCCTATAGGCTAGCAGCCAAGAGGTAGAGTAGCAGTCCTCCAGCACCATACTCTGAAACCTACCCAAGGATCATACAAGCAGGTGGTAGGTCTCAAACTTCCAAGAATCCTGTCCACATCCTCAGCTGTACAAGCGGAAAGGTATCCCACACAACTGAACAAATTGGCACCCTGGGACCATCTGATCCTGTCACTGTTAATATAGAGTCCAAATTGGAACAGATGTGAGAGATTTTATCTCATAAGTGCTTAGCAAACTGATTGCCGTGGGCTGCAGTCTACTTCCTCCTGCAGGCCGGAACTCACTTGGAAGAGTTCTACAGGTTTACACTGTGTAGATACACTGGTGCCAGAGAAATACTGTTTCTTTGCTACCATCACTGCCACAGAGTAGGCTTTAAAATGAGCTCTAGCAAACGCCTTGTCAGATTTATCCCAAGTCTTTCTAAACTGTCACTCTAGCCCATCTCCCTTGTTTTTTCATTATCCACAGACCCTTGGTAAACCAAGAGGCTGCTCAGGTTCTTAGACTTGAGAGAGGGTACCTAAGTGTGATCGTGTCAATTGCATGGATCATTCCCTCATTCCAGAGATCAATCAGGGCATCAATAGGAGTGCCAATCATATCAGCAGGAAAATTCCCACAGACTCTAACTAAAGTGCACACATACACACCTAGGCACAGCAGCAAATGTGTGGGCAAAATTTATTCCAACCATGCATTCATCTGATTGTCCCAGATAACTAAGAGAATTTCATCATTGTCCATAGTTGTGTGTGTTAAATGCTTGAGAAGCCCAGCTTAATTTCTTTCCTTGGACTGAGGGCTACACAAGAGTGGAAGAGAGCAAGATGACGACGTGACATTTCAGTCCAGTCCTACTTCTTGGTTTGCTTCAACTGCATTGAATATTGGAGATGAGACTACAGACTCAGTGGTGGTTTCAGGTTTAATTGTATATGGCCAAAGGCCATCACAATACAAAGTTAAAAACAGTAAAAATAGAAATCTATCTTACAAGCATAAAATACAGTTATTAAGATAATAAAAATAGAATACAATTAAAATGGGACCTTAATAAATACCAGACAGTAATGGGAAAATTAGGTTTCTAAGGAAACAATCTTGGCCCTAATCTTTTTTGCAGCTAAGGCAAACAGGGATACTCTGCTAGTGACAAAAGAATCAGTATCAGATAACAAAAAAACTAATTTGTCAATATCAGAGGTAAAGTTACGCCCCACTAATAAGTTGGCAAGAAATTTAGCTCTAACCTCTGCATACATGGGACAAAATAAGGTGTAATGTAGAAGATCCTCAGGAACTGAGGCACCACATATGCAGAGACGGAGAACCATTGGGGTTTGATGGTATCTTCCTGTAAGTAAAGCTGTCGGCATTGTTTGAAAGCGCAGGGAGGTAAATGATTTTCTGAGATTTTGGGATGTGATATTCACTAAATAAGGAGATCTAACATGATCTCTTTTGATCAGTTTAAACCAAGGGGAAGATCTGGACTGGGAAATTGTAAGACTGTCCAAAAAAGCATCACATTGAGACTACAGACTCAAGAATCTTGAAGCTTTCTCCAGGAGCATCCATAGGTGAACCAGTACTCATTTCATGCCTACCTCTCAAAGCAAGCTGGGTTTTTCCTCTGCCTAATCCCATTACAGAAGGATCCACTCCTGGTTTCCTATCCTTCCCCACCATTTCAGTTGAGCACAAGCAATGGGAAGAGAAGCATCTTTGCACATCATCCAAGTTGCCTTTTAAGTCCACTTGAGCCACCACAGCCTAATAAGAAGAATGGATTTTTAGATTGCCTGGCACATAGAGAAATCCTGGATATCTGTTACAAAGCAGAGGATCTTGCTTTAGTTACATGTTTAAAGCTGTCGTGTCACTCCTGCACATCAAGCATATTGACTATGCTACTGCAAATGCTTCAGAGGCACAAATTGTCCAAAATAAAAAGATAAGGAGACTTTAGGGTGGTAGATAAATGAATCGCTTTGAGTCTTGCACCGCCTTACTCAGTGCCTGTTTTTAGGTTATTACTGCAGCTGCAAAGCGATTATCCTTTGTTCAGTGATGGCTTCCTAATAGCCAGGGATAACTGGCTGATGTACCATCAGCAGGGAACTATCCGTTAATAGATTTTGCTCCTGAGTGAGCAACTTACCTGCAAGATGGGACCTGAGACCTGTGCCTTATAGGAATGTATTTGACAGGAAATAAAGGCATTGGCTGTTTAAATCTGGAGACCAAAAGAGACGGAGAACATCATTAGATGCCTGAAGCGTTCACAGAGGCAAACCAGATACAGGTTTTGCTGCTGCTGCTGCTGCTGCTGCTGCTAAAGAAGCTTCTGGTATATTCTGTTTCTACCTTTGCAAATACTGCATAAATTGGTACTGCTCTCTCCATAGCACTGTGGGGCAGGGTAGATGAAACGGTGTCCTCGTGGCTGCCACAAGGATGCCACCACCATTTGTGAGGCCCCATTTGTGAGGGCCCAATCCTGATCAGGCCCACATTGTGGTACTCTTGTTTCCCCCTCAAGCCTTTTCAACTTCTGAAGCATCTTTTGAGGAGTGGATGTGGCTATTTCAGTGTTTGATAAGGCACTGGGGAAGGGAACAAGAGCACCTCACCCTACCGCACTGTGGTCCCAATCAGCATTGAGCCCTTGCAGAATTTTCAAAGGACTTTAAAATGGTAGCTGTGTCATAGTGTTTGCCACAAAGATTCTGTCACATCTAGTAGGGCCTACACTGAGACTTTTCACCGCTTTGGAAAGTGAGCAGTATATAATATTCCCTTACATGTCATTGTGTAACACCACATCTGGCAACAATGATTGTTACAGATCCCCCCCCCCCACACACACACACTTAAAGACAGGGGCAGCTTTGCTTTTGTCTTTTTGGATGGAGGCATGTGAGTGGTAGGTCAAACATGAGTAAGTTTCAGGTAGGTAGCTTTGTTGGTCTGGATTAGAACAGCAAGATTTGAGTCCAGTGGCACCTTAGCGAATAACAAGATTTTCAGGGTATAAGCTTTCAAGAATCAGAGCTCCCTTCTTCAGATACACAGAGGAGTGGAGATCCCTGAGATTTTATATCCCAGTCAGGAGGTGGGTGGGGTGAAGCAAAGAAGGGTGTCAGAATGTAAAGGTACTTGATTAGAGCAGAAATTGGCTTGATTGCAGCAGAAATTAGCATCTGTAGTGAGAATGAGGAGGAACAGTTTTCTCCTTTACCTGAATACAGTAAGAGGTTTTTCTCCCCCATATACTCCACACTGCCAAACTGGTGTGTTTCCTGAAGTTACTGGAGGGAGGGGTAAGTGTACACAATCATTTCCCCTCCAAAATCATACTCAGGGTCCCAAGTTTGTTCTCTGAGATTTCCAGTTAAAAGGCTCAGGTCATAGGTGATGTGAAATCCCTCTATCTCTTTCTCATGCTTACAATTTTCATGAGACTTAAATTTTATAAATCTCTTTAGGCTTATAATTTTCAACCACAGGACAACAATTGGTCAGCATCAAAAAGACGAAAAGCAAAAGTCAGAACATAGTAGCATTCAATTCCAGAAGAATGTTGGCAAAGTAGCTAATTATATTGCATTTTATTTGTTAGCTATTATTTGGGGTCATTCTGTTCAGATGGAAACCCATTATAAATCAATGTGTACAATAAAAAAATTACAGGAATATTAAATCTTAATGGAATGATGCTGGTACTGTCAGAGTTTGTTACCAGAACTGCTCTTTATTATAATGGGGAATTAGCTGTAGCAGTCTGTAACTATTAATATTAAGCGAGGATCATAACCTATGTTTACGGAGGTCCCAATCCCAGACACTCTAGTGAAAAAGAGGCAGACAAGGAGTAAGGTACAAACACGTGTATTAGGTGTGGCGTAAGCCTAGCTTGCACAATCATACAAGGAACATACAGGGTCTAAGAAATATAGAGTAGGAAATACAGAGACATTCGCATTAGCTGGTTCCCAACGATGGTAAGGGGAATACTCACAATCCTGGAGCGAAGCAGAGACACAACAGCGAGGGTGGCCCAATGCCAGCACTGGAACCACAGACGGACAGCAAGGAGGTCTGGATAGGGAATGGCCGAGGCCACGGGCAGCAAGGGGGGGGGTCTGGATAGGAATGGCCTAAGCACCGAGTGGTCTGGGAGACCAGCTTAAATACCCCAAAACGTACCCTGGGGCTGGTGCTGTACTTGGTGGTTCTCACAGTTTAAAACAAAAGGTTCTAATGGGTTACTGAATGGCTTAGATGGGCCACTTTGGTAATCAGATCGTGATAAGTGACACCTCAGGAAGAGGGGACAAAAGAGGGAGGGGGAAATCCGAGTGGGCTGAATGGATGTTCCAGCGGACAGGGCTTGTCCTGATGCCATCAGCTCTGGAATGCGGAGGTTTCTTTGAGATGCATTCTCTAAGTGCTTGGGATGGTCGGCACTTAGTTCCTTCTCCTGGGCGGCTCCTAAGATATGCAGAGCGGGGCGAGGTACTCTCGCTGCGGACGTGGTGTGCCCGCTTCGCCGAAATGGCTTCCCAAAGCAGTCTTCTTCCCTGGGTCTTCTGGGTGCCTGAGAACATGGATGCCGGCTGGGCATAGCTGGGGCTGGATAGCAGGCTGCCCGGTAGCGAGGGCAAGCTCGGGGACCGACCCGCGGGAGGCTCCAGGCGGGAACTGACCAGGGAGCGCCTAGCCAGGCTCGCTGGAGGTTTCCCCGGCAGGCGCCCGGCTGCTAGCAGCGGCTTGGGCCCATATGAGGCAGGCTTCCATGGAGGCAGGGGAGCAACACTTTAAAACACAGTCCAAAGCAGGGAACAGGCACGGTCCGTGGTAGATGGTAGTGCAGGCACGGGGCACACTTGTAACACAGTCCAAACACGCACTGGGAAGTCCAGATATAGGTCAGGGCAGGGCTGCCCAGAAAAAGAGTCCTTTGTGCAGTTAACCACACATGGAGTCAGTGAACTACACAGTCTATAGCAGCAGCAAGGTAATTGACACGCAGGCAGGAAACTGACACGTGTATCAGAACACACACGTGCAAAGCAGTCTTTGGTGTAGCAGTAAAACAGCAACGCAGGAAACTTTAACACAGTTCATAGCAGGCTTCAAAGCAGGGGAGGGGGCCTACTTGGCAACAATTCCCCCCCTCGGAGACCCCGGGACGTCAGGCGCGCGGGTCTCCGAACTTGACTTCAAAGGCGAGGTGGTCGGCAATGTCCGGTGGTCGAGCTTCGAGCGAAGAAGGAGTGGGAAGGGAAGGAGGGGGAGGCGTCACTCAAAAATTTAGTTTGGAGAACCACCTAACCGAATAAGTGCAATTTAGATCAGCCAATGGGCTGCAGGTCTCTGGGTTCACACCAGGGGGTGTGCTAAGTGCAATCGTCAGAATAAATAGTAATAATTCATGGCAATAGTAATTCATAGTAATAGGCATCAATGATCAATTCATGCATATAAACAACAACAATTCATGTTTGGGTACATTGATCAATTCATGGCGGGAGGTAATTCATACGGAATTCATGGTGGGTTAAAAGCATTAAAAACCAGGAGCAATTCATATACATGGATCAATTCATAGATAATTAAAATCATAAATACATAGGATTAAAAGCAGGGATAATTCATACAGGGTAAAGTGAAATGTGCAAGCATGGCATAATTCATTGAGGGTAGGCTAATTCATAAATGGTTAAAATCAAATTCATCGGGATAAAGTTCATGGGCGCACTTGCGGTAGCTGGAGAGAGGGACTAGTTCGGGGCTAAATTCATGGGAGTGAAATTCATGAAAGCAATGCAAAGAAATTCATAAAACAATAGAGCTACAAAGATCACAGACGGCTCAGTCCACAGTACAGCTGCTGGACTGGGTTGCATATTTACAAGAACAAGCAAGCTTAGTCCATGTGTTCCAAAACACACTTCCACCCCCCCTTGCTGTCTGCGTCAATCCGCAGAGCAGGGTCGGCAGGCGGCGAGAAGGGCTCCAGGCACACAGTTCTAGTCCTCATGGAGGTAGTGCCGCTGGCGGTCGTTTGGAGACGGGCCGTGGGCTGGGGGCAGAGAAATATGTCCCCCCCTAGTCCACAAGAGGGCCTCGGAGCGGTATCCGGCAGCAGAGCGTCCATGGGGCTGGTTCAGGATCCGTACACATAAAGGCACAAGCATAGTTCATACTCACACAAGCAACAAAATAAACAAGGGCTAAAAATGGGGCGCCAAGAATACCCATTAAGGCAAGAGGAGGTCGGGGTTATAGTGATCCAAGCGGTAAGACAGTTGGAGTTGCTGGAGCTGTCGGCGGCTCCAACAGCCCAAATAAAGCAGTGAGGCATACAACAAAACTTGGAAGGCCAAAATAACAACGATCGGGTGCAGAGCCAAATTGTAAATTCCAGTGGCAGTGGGGCTCCAGCCAAAGAGGGTTTCCCACCACGAGTGCTCACCGGTGGTCTTAATCCACTGGGCAAGATCCAAAATCTCCTTTCCGTTGTGGGACACAACCAAAGCAGTAGTATCCCCGTCCCTCTGGATGCTCTGGAGGGTGCGGTGGAGCTGCGGGTGGGCCAGGAGCTCGTGGATTAATTCCAGACCGATGCCAAGGGAAACTGGCTTCACATAACGATAGATGGAGGGTGCCACCAGGATCTCTTCTTGGGTCCAGACCGGTACCGTGTAGGTGAAGTCGCAGGCTGCCACCGAAGACAGGTTGCAAAAGCAGCGATTGACTCCCGGGATCACGGGCTTCAGCTGGAACGAGTTCAGGACCACAAAATCGCAGGCCGTTCGCACGCAGGCACACCCTTTCCCAATGTAGACCACAGCGGAGCTGTTCTCCTGGACGACCTCGAAAGAGCACTCATTGAGGGCGTCGACTTGCGGGGCTACACAGGGGTGATGAGGTTCAAAGGCTTGGTCCTGGCAAATGAAGCCGGTCTGGTCTCAATGCTGGCACCCTTGGAGGCTGACGAGCTGCCATCCGGTCGGGGTGAAGCGGGCCCAATGGTCGGGGTGGCGGGCGTAGAGGACTTCGGTGTCGCTGACTTGGAGTCCCAGAGGCACGACTGGATACACATGGAATGACTCGTGCGCACTGGCCGTTAATAAAAATAATTTAAGCTCCTGGGTGGTCGGTGAGAATGAGGAATTTACGAGAGACCACCAGGATTCAAGCTCCAGTTCTATGGGTGACAATTTGGGCATAATCAATCTTTTAATTTCCAGGGGCAAATGCCCGTCCGTGGCTTGCTGAATTAGCCCCATGGCCACAGCCTGATTTAATTGTTGGGCTTGCATACATGCCATAGCTATTGACACGTTGCGTTCAAAAGACTGTGTCCCTTTTAGCAGCAGAGAAAAATATCTTTCAATTTGACTCTCCCAGTTAACTAAAATGGAGCTGATCTCGTGTTGCCCATTCAAAATGGAATTTAGGGACTGCACCACTGGTTTACCTAAGTCAGAGATGCTAGTCGTAACATGGGCAAACTTATTAGCGAGAGTCTCAATGTTGACCGAATCCATGATTGCTAAGCCTCCGGCTGCAGGAGCAGTCCAGTCGGCGATGCTTCGTCTGGCACGCGAGAGAGAGGGGGAGGGATCGATCCACAGTTGTAGCCATGCATTCCAACCCTTGCTACCGGCCTCCAGATAGGGAGCGCACTGCGGCAGCCTCTGGGTTACATTCAGCTCAGCTAAGTCTATGCGGATCTCTTTTAACGACATTTGCGGGCGGACTAGAACTCTCTCTCGAATGTCAGTTTTCAAAACATGGGAGCCCACTATATGCGTGCCGCCTTGGCTTAATTGTTCATTGCTAGCAATCAAAGGGTCAATTTGGATGGTGTGGGTCTCCTGGGTCCGGATCAGCAGGGAATAATTGCCTGGTTCGTGAGTCAAATTTACAAAGAGCAGCCCAAGCCGGTGAAATTTCTCTACTAGGGGCTTGGTTTGGCATTCGGGCGTTTGCTGAACCAGTATCCAATCAGGTGGGCCATGTTTGGCTAGGTCTTCCTCCTTTACAATCCAGGTCAGGTTCTCCCAGCGCTCTATAGCAAAGGAGAGAACTGCACCTGAAGGGGGCGTGATAGTGACTGATGCAGGTTCAATGGTAGTGGTGCCTAGTAGGATGGTCATTCTAAAGGGGTCTCCTGCCTTCCATACTGCGGCCGACACTAAGATAACTTCACAGTATGGTCCGAAAGCCTCAGTGACAAATGGCGAGGTTTCGAAGTTGGCAGGGGTGGTATATTTGTCTACCACCGGGACTGCGGTGGGGGCTGGCCTGATACGGGGAAGAAACATACATGGAATTGGAGCAAGAGGTGAAACCGTATCAGTAGGTGAATAGCATACTAATTCTTGAGACATGGTTTTAACTCCTACACATAAAATAACAAGCTCTGGGGGTCGGATCCACTGTTCTTCGCAACTGCGGAAGTTTGTGCGAGCCGTGGGGGTGGTCATATTGCTCTGCTGTACAACTTTGCAGACCATCATTTCGTTTCCTGCTAGTGTATTAATACATCTCCAGTGGGGGTAGGGCATTAATTTGGACGGGCGTCCCTCTATTAGGGTGCCTGCCAGCACGAGCAAACACAGAGTAGCCAGGTGCCTCATCTCCTGGCCTTCCTTTTCCTTTCTGTAGTGAAAATATCCTGGGGAGACCTGCGGATATAAGTACAGGTTCCCTGAGTTTATTGCAGCAAAAATAAATGAGTGAGGTGAAGTAGGGAAAAAGAAAAGGGAGGGCGTTTTTCTGCCAGCACTGTATGTTAAGCGGGGTTCGAACGAGAAGTCCCGGAGCACTAAGCGAGCCTTCCAGCTTGTTGCTCTGGGGAACTCCTGTACGGGGGCTTCTTCCTATAACATGTATATTTCAGGGGGGACGTCTTTACGTCGAGCAAGGTTCGGCTGCGCGTTAGGCGGGATTATGCAAACTCGCCCCAGGGGTCCCTGGGTGCCTAGGCTATGTGGCCTTCAGGTGCCCCTTGCTCGGTGGCGGGCTGCTTTTACTTTGCGGGCTGAGAGCTATCGGTCCGGCTCAGCCTGGCCTTGCCGTTCTAAAAAGGAAAAAAACTAGAGCGCGGCTTCCAGCAACTATAAGGGTTGCTGCTAAAGGAGACCTTCGTTCCATTTTTCTAAAATAATTTTTAAGTAGGGGTGGTTAGGGCTGAAGGCATGTTTCACGATGGTTTGCTTTTGCTTTGCCTTTTTCCCTCTGCTTTTTTGCAGGACCTCATGTATGTATTTCAGCGGACCATATTTTTTTCCTAGGATCAATTTTTGGAGGGACTCCCTCGGGAGGCCCCAATTTCATGTTAAAAGAAAGAAACACACAAAGCAAAAGCACACGGGTGTGGGATACTTTCAGGTTGCCCTCACTTGGAAGGCCTGGCAGGGCTTCATTATAACTTCAATATGTCTCCCCCCCTTCTTTTCCCTTGTACGGTACGGGCGAGGGAAAAGATTACGTGGGGCGGGCGGCTGCTGGCGGAAAGGGCCGAAGTGGAGCCGAAGGCGCTCGGCGGCGTTTATCGAAAAGCGGCGGAGGCGGCCGAGATCTGCCGGCGCCACTGGGTCTGGGTTATTCGGGGGTCATCTTGGCGCAGGGGATTCTGGCTATGTAAATGAGGTACGCTGCCCCTTGTGCGTAGCGAACGCACCCCAATAACACATTCCAGAGGTAACATATTTACAAAATACTGGCGGGTCTTTTACTTTTGCACTAAAGCGTACTGGCTGGTGGCGCCGTACAGCAACTCACCATGACGAATATGAAATTAGTAAAAGAGGGATATTGGGCTATTTGGGGATCCTTTTCCAGGGGAGGCACGGCCCTCAAAGCCAAAGCCGACCATCATGCGAAAGCGTGGGTCTGGCAGGTGAGACCCCGAATCTACGTAGATGCGGGATCTTCACCAGCACGGCGGGTGAAATGTTTTCAAATACAGGGATCACCTTATTTGGTGGTTCCACTATGTTCGAAAGAATGTATGCACCCTTGGGCTAAAGCCTCTCCAACCACTTTCACACAGCAAATCTCTTTTGCCTGTGCAATTTTTTTCCGAACATGCGGCTTACAATCCAATTAAGAATCACTTTCGGTGGTGGTCCTATTTGGCTTTGGTTGCCGTGTTTCCCCCTAGGGTCCCAACTGTGGGGCCCGCCTAATGAAGTTAAAGAATAGAACTGACAAGAAATAACAAAAACACTAAATGATTATATGAAGCCAAGTTGGCTTTTTATATCTAATTTCAAAAAGGAATTGGGCTTCAGGTTCACACACACATAAAGTTAAGACTGCACAACGAAAAGGGACGGGGGCTGCGGGGACTTGAACTCAAGTCTCCTTAAGGAGGCTTTTCCACTCCTGGTTCCAATCCCTTCCAAATTCTGACAGGGAACCAGTGATTACATTTATTTGGGCTTACTTCAGCCTGGGAGAGGACAAAAGGAAGAACTGGGAGGAGGTCAGAATCCCGGTCTGGCCAGTTTTTCCATTTCAATGAGGGGTGGGGGTATAGCGCTGAGTGGGAACAGTTTGTTTCAGACGCTGCTAGCAACTGGGATTCTTTCTGGAGTCTGCTCACTTGCATTATTACATTCCTGACTGCACTTACTGCTGGAGGCTCTACCTTTTCATTAAGTTTTGGGCTTGAGCCTTTTAAAACATGGAAACAGATACACAAATGTCTCTGAATTAGCTCAAGCACTACTAAACCACACAGGCCCAACATGAGGTTTTCTTCAGGGGTGTTAGTCAGGGAAGGCTGACAGAAAGCTATTTGGTGTGTAGTTGCAAGCACTGGTTTTTCAAAGCAATTTAATTCTTTTAAAGGGACTGCATTTTTATTTTTGTTTACCTGTTCTTCAGGATCATTGCAAGAGGGCACAGTCACGGTGGGCTGTGTATAGCTTGGCTGGGGGCAGTCTATGGGAGCCAAGACAATTTCTTGGGGAATGACTTTTAAACTCTGCACATGCTCAGAGGCTAAAGTGAATTCTGGCTTCTTGGGCATGGGGGCTGAGGCAGAAATTGGAGGCAAAGGTGACTGGCTACATGTTTCACTGCCTTTGGCGGGGCGGGGTGCTGATTCAATCACTGATTGTTCCTCCAAAGTCTTTAATCTGGCCTCAGTGAGTCTCTGGGATTCCAGGAGATTTTGCATCAGGGTTTTTAAAGTGGCAGTTTCATTATTCTGGTTCTCCAGCAAAGTCTGCATGCTAAGGAATTTATTGTGGAGCTGCTCTTTCTCTATTGTGCAAGCTTTTAATTTTTCTTTTAATTCCTCATTCTCTTTATTAAGATCATTTATTTTTAAATTCTGTTCCCTATTTACACTTATGAGCTCATGGATTTTATTTTGCAGCTCTGCCTGGTTTCTTTCAGAGGTGTCTGGCAAAGTTGGTGCTGGGTTCTGGGTGCGAATCACCCTTTGGAATCTTTCCTTCTCTCTTTTATGTTTCCAGCTATTTTTAGTTCCCGGAGGTCGAAGGCTAGCCTCAACCTTTGGTTTTCTCCCACGGGCAGTTAAGTGGGGAGAAGCATGTGTGACCCCCGGGCATCCCTATTGGAAAAAGGGGTTCCCAGCTGGTGGCGGTTCTCCTATGTCAGAGGGCTCCTCATGGTCCTTTGGCTGCGGTCTCCAGGAGTCAGCCTGACTTGGGGGAGGGTGGACCTGGTGATTGTAGGGGTGAGGTGCCCGAGGGGGCGGGGGTGCTGAGGGCAGCGCAGGTCTCCAGGGCTCAGAGGGTCCCTGTGGGGAGGAAGGGTAGCGACTGGGGGTGGGCGCAAAGGTTACTCCTGGACGGGAGTCCCTCTGGCTGCGGCCCCGAGTGAAGCTACCACTTCTCCCACGCAAGATGCCACCTCTAGGCTCCGAGTACGAGCTATGCCCTTGGGGCCGATATTGGGAGTGGGGACCATGGTTGGCATACGTGACTGTGTTGATGGGCTCACTCTCTTTCCTATGGGAGGCCGGGGACTTCACATGGCGGATGGCTCCGGTCTCTCGCAACAGGCCAGCAATGCTCCTGATGCGGGATTCCAGGTCTCCCCATGAGATGCTCCCAGGTTCTACTCCTGCCAGGGCTAGGCGAGTGGTGCTGTTGAGTCCATCTATAACTGCCCTCCTGAATTCTAACTCGTCAAAGTCGGGTACATCGCTGGCATCTAGGTCCACTTCGTCTGCTAGCTCAGCAAGAAGCTGTTTCCTAGCTAAGTATGCCTCTGGGTCCTCTCCGGGCTTTTGGGACTCTGCAATGTACAGGGCTTTCAAGCTTTTGGTGGGCCATAGGAATGCGCACAGTTCTTTGATGGACCCGTACTGACTGCGGGTGGCTAGCCTTCGGTTGGACACGTAGGCATTAAGGGCTGTGACTATTTCGGGGCTGGCGCAGTGGCGGGCCAGTTGGGCTACATCGGAACCACTAGCGGAGGGCTGAGAGGTGGTCACGTGGGTGAACCACTGGATGGCTGTGTCTCGGTTTAGGGGTCCCATGCGATCTGCTATGGCTTGGAGCTCGTCGGGCCTCCAATTGCGGGTTTCCTTAACGACCCGGTCTGTCTTTCTGCCATCCTCGTCCATGGATACTATTTCTTTAGTGGCTATTGGGTGGAGGGGCTGTGGGGCTTCCTCGGGCTGGAGCGACTGAGATGCCCAGCTATCCTTACTATCTTCTGGGAGGGCCAAGAGGGCTGAGGGGTGCACGGCGGAAATTACGGCCTGTTGCATCCCCAAGTGTCGCTTCAGGGCCTCTAGCTCCCTCTTACAAGCTGAATGGTCCGCGGCTGCGGTTTTAGACTGGTTGTGGTCCGCCATGAACCGGGCGGCATGGGTGAGCTTAGTAATCTCCTCTTGTCCCTCCGTTAATGCGTGCTCAGCCATATCGGCACGAGCGGTGGCCGCTTCAGCCTTGTGCTGAGCGTCCTGGAGGGCAGTAGTTAGTCCTTGCTTTTCTAGTATGAAATTGACGCGTTCGGCGCGCCACTCAACTGCTCTTCTCTCATACTCTTTTTCCTGTTCGTTTAGCTTAGTCCTGAGAGTCTGGATTTCTAGGCGCAAGGCGTCCTGCTCTCGCTCTGACCTCTCCTCTAGCTCCTCCTGCGTGGTTTGTAACTTACTAATTAGGGACACGCTGTCCTGCAGGGCAGTGAAAAGTGCCCAAGCTCCATATCTGTCTTTCTTACTGGACCTAGGTTTCTCCTTCTCACAGAAATCCTGGAAGGCGCTTCTAACTATCTGGAGTGGGTCGGGTCCCTTGAAGGAACCGGCTTCCCAGGGGCAATCTCCCTTCTTAACTAGCCACTTCTCCAGGCGGGGCACGGTGGGGGCTGCCCGGTACATTTTTTTTTCTTTTTAGTTTAAGGCTGATCTCGGGGGAGGTTAAAGAGTGGATCAGCGACACCAGGGGTGGGGCGATTAAAGCTGCTCAAGGGTTTTAACAACTTCTTCCTCTCTATGTTCCTTTCGGGAGGTTTATCCTTCCCTCAGGTCCTCAAGGGTTTTTACCAGGGGGTTTTAAGGTTCTACTTTTAGGTTCACAAGGGGATTTTCAAGGGTTCTACACTCGGCTCTTCTCCACCGGGGGAGAAGGAAAATTCCTATTCCCGTTTCAAGCTTGCCTACAAGCCACGGGACCAGGAAAAGTTTACTGGCTCAGAGGGTGCTCTCAAGCTTCTCTAAGCCCAAGAACCAAAAACGCTCAGTGCTTCCAAGCCTCTGCTCAGAAGCCAAAGCTCAGGGGTCTCCCAAGCCTCTACTCGGAAAACCAAAGCTCAGGGGTCTCCCAAGCCTATACTCGGAAAACCAAAAAGTGTCCCCAAGCCTCGGCTCGGAAACTGCAATTAAGGGGTCTCCCAAGCCTCTGCTCAGGCAACCAGAAATGCTCCCAAGCCTCTGCTCAGAAGCTGCAAATGCTCTCAAGCTCTCTAAGCCCAAGAACTAAACTCAAAAAGTCCCCAGGCCTCGTGCTCAGAGACAAACGGTTAAACTGTCTCCAAGCCTCGACCAAAAGACTAAATGCGCTCAAGGACTGCCTCTGCAAGTCCCCAAGCAAAATTGCTCAGGAGTAAAACCACGGTACTCCCAAGCGGAAAAAGCGCTCAAGAGTTCTAACAACTCCCAAGCAAAAGTGTGCCCAAGAGTCCCACTGACTCCCAAGCAAGGTGCGCCCACGAGTCTGACTTAAAACTCGCAAGCGGAAAGGCGCCCAAGAGTCTACCTTAAAACTCTCAGGCGAAAGGCGCTCAAGAGTCTAACTTAAAACTCTTAAGCACGGTGCGGCCGGCTGCCGCGGGGCTTCAGGAACCTGGCTTTAGATTCCCAAAGCTAAACTGAAACGAACGGACTATCGATCCCTTCACGTTTCCTCCGGAGCGGGGATTGAAGCCTAAGTGCTGGCAGGAACGGGGTTTGGACGGACTTAGGAGAGACGGGGGAGGGCGGAAAAGAGTTTTATATGTGCTGCTTCAGGATATATATATATCTATATCTATAGAGCCTACTTCTGGGATCCCACCCACATAGACGCGTTTAGGCGGCCCGGAAGGTGGCCAGGAACTTCACCAGTTCAGAGGTCCTCACCCACAGTACACCGGTTATAACGGCTGGAGGGCCTCGCGGTGCACCACAAAAGGCAAGTAGTCCAAAGCTGGCTGAAGGAGGAAATGGGGGAAAAGCCAACCCACAAGATAGAAATGCTCGCTGGAGCCACACACATTCACACTTTTAATTCCCTGAGCTAAATTGCGCTCTTTACACTGAGGTCTGGAAAATTTTCCTCTAAGTCAGTTCGCCGACAACACGCGTGTCGACTCACGTGTATTCACACGAACTGGGTTATGCCCGCATTCTCCACCAGTAAACTGTTACCAGAACTGCTCTTTATTATAATGGGGAATTAGCTGTAGCAGTCTGTAACTATTAATATTAAGTGAGGATCATAACCTATGTTTACGGAGGTCCCAATCCCAGACACTCTAGTGAAAAAGAGGCAGACAAGGAGTAAGGTACAAACACGTGTATTAGGTGTGGCGTAAGCCTAGCTTGCACAATCATACAAGGAACATACAGGGTCTAAGAAATATAGAGTAGGAAATACAGAGACATTCGCATTAGCTGGTTCCCAACAATGGTAAGGGGAATACTCACAATCCTGGAGCGAAGCAGAGACACAACAGTGAGGGTGGCCCAATGCCAGCACTGGAACCACAGACGGACAGCAAGGAGGTCTGGATAGGGAATGGCCGAGGCCACGGGCAGCAAGGGGGGGGTCTGGATAGGAATGGCCTAAGCACCGAGTGGTCTGGGAGACCAGCTTAAATACCCCAAAACGTACCCTGGGGCTGGTGCTGTACTTGGTGGTTCTCACAGTTTAAAACAAAAGGTTCTAATGGGTTACTGAATGGCTTAGATGGGCCACTTTGGTAATCAGATCGTGATAAGTGACACCTCAGGAAGAGGGGACAAAAGAGGGAGGGGGAAATCCGAGTGGGCTGAATGGATGTTCCAGCGGACAGGGCTTGTCCTGATGCCATCAGCTCTGGAATGCGGAGGTTTCTTTGAGATGCATTCTCTAAGTGCTTGGGATGGTCGGCACTTAGTTCCTTCTCCTGGGCGGCTCCTAAGATATGCAGAGCGGGGCGAGGTACTCTCGCTGCGGACGTGGTGTGCCCGCTTCGCCGAAATGGCTTCCCAAAGCAGTCTTCTTCCCTGGGTCTTCTGGGTGCCTGAGAACATGGATGCCGGCTGGGCATAGCTGGGGCTGGATAGCAGGCTGCCCGGTAGCGAGGGCAAGCTCGGGGACCGACCCGCGGGAGGCTCCAGGCGGGAACTGACCAGGGAGCGCCTAGCCAGGCTCGCTGGAGGTTTCCCCGGCAGGCGCCCGGCTGCTAGCAGCGGCTTGGGCCCATATGAGGCAGGCTTCCATGGAGGCAGGGGAGCAACACTTTAAAACACAGTCCAAAGCAGGGAACAGGCACGGTCCGTGGTAGATGGTAGTGCAGACACGGGGCACACTTGTAACACAGTCCAAACACGCACTGGGAAGTCCAGATATAGGTCAGGGCAGGGCTGCCCAGAAAAAGAGTCCTTTGTGCAGTTAACCACACATGGAGTCAGTGAACTACACAGTCTATAGCAGCAGCAAGGTAATTGACACGCAGGCAGGAAACTGACACGTGTATCAGAACACACACGTGCAAAGCAGTCTTTGGTGTAGCAGTAAAACAGCAACACAGGAAACTTTAGCACAGTTCATAGCAGGCTTCAAAGCAGGGGAGGGGGCCTACTTGGCAACAAGTTCTTTTAAATAAACCAAACTATGTCGAAACTGCCAGCAAATTACAGCTTGCAATCCAGAAAAAAACTGTTGGACCCTTCAAGCAAAAAAAAAAAAAAGGTGGCTAAAGCTACCCAAGTTATTTTTTCCTGTTATTTATTTAAGTATTTATATTCAATTTTTTCTTAAAAGGATTCAAAGCATTTTACAACAAGAAAAACAATTCATAAATAAACCAGTGCACATGCAGGACTCATTGGGTGGATTGAATACACATACTGCAAGCCAAAGGCTAAGAACCCGAGGCCCAGGGGCTCTTCATCTCACGCCTGTGGGCTTGTGCCTCTCGCCAGGGCCAGCCTTTATAAAAGTACCGGAGGCAAGAAGAGGAAAACCAGTCTTCAGCAAAGATGTAATACAGCTAGCAAAGACGCACCTCCTTCCTTCTCTTCCTGTTACTGCTATGACATGAACGTTCCCTAAAATATATTGATTTATATCAAATTGTACATATCCTGTTCTTTAGTATACAAGTGCACACTAAGGCGTGTCCTTAGTGTGCCTATGCCTATAAGTGCACATCTCCAATAAACCATTAAAATATGGCTTATTAAAATATGACCCAAGACTATTTCTCCGATGCATGGTTCATAATATCTCAATTCTAGATCTGCACTATAATTAATATTGTGTTGATGGAACAGTGAAGATTTATAAACATCTGGCAAAATTATACAGTGTGATGAATTCCTGGATCTTACCACATGGAGGCTAAATTAAAAAGATGGTTCATGACACAAAAGTGATGAAGAAAATATCACCCTGTAGTGGCTTTACTAAAACAAAAAAATGATTGTGTGACAATTAGTCGTGCATTGTCTGAGATGTCTGCTGCTTTTTTTTTTTGTTGCTTTGCCATTTGGAAACTTGCTTATTCAAAATCATGAACTCAAGAGTGTTTGTTTTAAGACTGGATGCTAAGACTTAAGTATTTTTAGAAGCTGTGAAGTTTTTCTGTTTGTGTGTATCATGGCCTAGTTCATTCCTGTTTCCTAGAAATAATCATTTGGATCCAGTGTCACATTTGATAATGCATATACAGGAAAGGTCTCATCGTCACCTGGGACCTATTGTGAAGTTCGCAGGAGAGAACCGGCATGTGCGCTGTCAAAAAAGGGTGTGTTGCATCCTGTGATTACAGCAGCTCTCAGCAGCTTTGCTGAAGGCTGAGACGCTATTATGAACTTAATTGAGTCCTAATCATTTGGGGCGCAATCCACTGCAACATGCACCTGTACCAATCCTGTTGTAATGAACATGAGTTTTTTAAGAGCATCATAGTTCATTTCAATAGTATGTACACAGAACAATGCCTATCTAAATTATGCCATCATGCCATTTCTTCTTCTTCTTCTTCTTCTTCTTCTTCTTCTTCTTCTTCTTCATGTACATACTATAAATATCCATTACCATCTGAACATATTTTGAAAATAGATTAATTATATTTACACTAGATTAGTGTATTAGTGATATTAGTCCTGTCCAGTCATTATAATTTTGGTGTTTGGTGTAATGGGCAAGTACACTACACATGATCCTCCCAATATGAGCGGTTAGCATTTGGATTGAATAGAGCAGTGTATGTATTTTCCACCTTCAGTACACATGACCACATACCATCACAATTCTGGGGGGCTCCTTACATATTACACAAACTTGAGTTTGGTTTGGATGAAACCCCAACCCACCTCATGTTTAATATGTGACTGTAAGCTTACCTTTAAAACAGTGGGGAGAGGGGCACAAATCATCTTCCATGTGCATACAGAGGCAGGAGTCTGCATTCCCCACCCCATGTGCTTTAACTAGCCAGCAAAGGCCATAGGGGAGGGCTATTTGCATTACTGATGATTCCATGTGTCTTCCCAGGCATGATTAGACAATATGCGGAAATCCTTGGCAGATGGATGGAATTGTTGGGTTTCCAGTAATGCAGACAGAAGTTAGAAAATGCATTGCCCTGTCTCACAAAATTGCAACTGAACATATCTGGAGGATAATTAATACTTAAGACCTTTAGGTCAGAGGAGTACAGAAAGAAAGAAAAAGAAAGAAAGAAAACATGTAATTTGGCAAATTAAGCATATTTACCTATATGCATAAAACGGCACTCCCGGTGCACACCTGCGTGCTTACTTGGGTGCCACCATTTGTCCTCCTGCACAGAGGAAGAGATGGCCAGTTTCCTGGGCATTTGGGTGCTTGGTGGGGGCGTGGCCTGGCTTCTTATAGGCCAGCCCCGCCTTCACCTCTGTGCAGTTGCCATTGCAAGCTCAACCCACCCTCCTCGCCCTATGTTACTGCAGTACAGGAATAGCTGGTCGCTGGTTTACAGGGCCAGGTAGGAATTTTTTTGCCTCCCACCTGATTGGCTGTTGATGAGGGGTGTTTTTCGCCTACCTTGTACTGCTGGTCTAGGCTAGTGTTGTTTTGTTCCTGGTTGTTCAAGTTCCTGGCAGGTTAGTTTGGGTAGGCAGAGCGGGCCGGTGAGCACGCGGTGGCACCTCCCCATTGGTGGGGAATGGGGGTCTGTCTCGGATCGGCTGGTGGGCTTTACGGCTGCCAGCTGAGAGGGCAGACTGCCCTTGGGACCCCCTGGAAAAGGCCTTCCCTCGGGCTTTACGGCTGGGGTGTATGACGCTTTAAAGGGGGGAACCATTTGCCTGGCCAGCTGGGTTACAGCCATGCAATGGATGGCTCGTGCCTGGGGCAGGGGGTGCTCGCCCAAGCAGGTCGAGGAGTAGGTCCAGGTGACCCCTTGTCTCAACCTGTACCGCTAGTTATACCCTTGCCATTATTATTAAGTTCTTACTTAAGTCTTAGGTATTGTTGGTCAATAAATGGCTCTGTTTTCACCCAAGCCTTGTGTACATCTCTTCATTCCGAATAGGGGGCCAAATGCAACTATGCCATCAATGATAACATTCTTTCACAGAGGACTTGTCTATTTTATTTAAATTCTATGTTATTTCATTCAGGAACGTATTTAGTAATCATTTTAATCATAGAATTAATTTCATGCAGAAAGTCCTTCTCAAATGTACATGTACATGTAAGTTTATATATCAAAAATATGTTGTAAACACCACAGAGATAGAGGAGAAGGCATTTTGAAATTGTAATTGATGATCTGAGGAAAGAGAACCTAACCCAAGAAAAAGATGTTAAACCTAAAAATCTGTTTCCGCAAAACAATGTTTCATCTTTTATCTGAAATTGAGGAAGGAAAGGGCAAAAGAAGCAGAGTAAGACACCTGGAGAAAATAACTTAGTTTACCAAGGCTCTACAGCTGATTTTTCTTTCTATCCGTCTCTTTCATTCTGTCTGCTTGGCTGCTGGTGCTAATATTTACAGCTTTAACACATATGGCATTTCTTCAGCATGAGGTTATTTACGTTGTTGACATTATGATAAAACTGCCCGTTGAAACTCTTTTCTGACATAAGAAACAAAATGTTACGTTTCAGCCTTTTGCTCCAACATAGAAACATTGAAGGCTTTTGCTTTTGAATGTAATCAAGACAACATGTTTGGGACTGGTTTGTCCTTAGAAAGCAAAGTAAAAGCAGATGAAATGTATTTATAGACTCATCAGCCAATGAATGGATGAAAGGAAAAAAGAAATTAATGGGAAAATGTCAGCAGGATGGAGGAGGGAATAACTGTGAAGTTCATGTCCAGACCAACTATTTGGAATTAATTCCAAAGGCAGAGGTCTCTTGATCTACAGTAGGGGAAGAAGTCGCACAATCTCCAATTAATTTCAAAAATAAAAGAAAGAGCCCCGCATATGCATTTCTTAATTTGCATGTTTGAAAAGGAAGGTGGGAATCCAGTCTGGTCAGTTAAACGTATGTGGCTTTGATCTGGCGTTTAAACTTAAAAAAAAATGCATGGAAGCAATTTTTTGCTATATAGTGCATTGTAGTCTGTTTCAACCACACCATACCATTGAGAAAAAAGTGAACTGATATTCATTCATCCTTCACCTCTTAAATAAAAAACTTTATTCTGTCATACTCATTCAGCTTTCTTAGAGCTAGGAGTGATTTCATATGGCTGCTTTGATGCTTCTCTCATTCCCCATACTGTGTAAAACAGAATTCTTTGTGTGGGCAATGAGACTATTATAACAAAATGGTTCAGGAATGTTAAATACTCTAGATTTTGTTTCAGTTTGCTGTAACCCTATTCCTAGTACATTGCTTATTAGATTACTTGAATGCATTGATTTATGCTGTGTAATTCACTTTGAAACTCAGTGAGAAAGGCAGACTGTAAAAAAGGAAATAAATTAAAATAAGTAAATCATGATTTGGAAATCTGTGATTGGATCTCACAATCAACTTGCTTTATTTCAAAGTGTTAGTGCAGCCCCCTTGTCCTGAAGGGGGCCTGCCATGAGAAGACTTTGGCCTGACATCTTGAACAAAATGGAGTTCAGATGCTGACTCTGTGTAGATTATCATCAGAAACTGTGCCTTTTGCTGAGACCACAGAAATACAGCACCAGGCCATTGTTTTGCATTCCATGAGGAACATCTACCCACAAGCTGTAAACACTTGAAAAGTACCTCCAAATAGTGAGAAAAAACTTTTGTTCAAAGGGACCGCTTGCCCAAATGGATTTTTACAATAACAAAAATCTTCCCTCCAAACCACTCCACCTCTGTTTGGCTCTGCAGGATATTACAGTGTGAGAAGAAATATGGATAGCTAGCTTTATTCTGACTTTATTTTGAATTATTGCTCCAATGGCTTCAACAGAATCTCTCTGAATATATGAAAATGCCTTATGTCAAGTCAGACCACTAGTTCATCTAAGTCAGTACTCTTCAACCTGTAGAGTGGATAATGACTGTGGAAGAGATTTTAAACTTTTATGCTTATACCTACAGCCAGGGCTTTTTTTCTGGGAAAAGAGGTGGTGGAACTCAGTGGGTTGCCCTCGGAGAAAATGGTTACATGGCTGGTGGCCCACCCCCTGATCTCCAGACAGAGGGGAGATTGCCCTCCCTGCCACTCCCTCTGTCTGGAGATCAGGGGGCGGGGCCACCAGCCATGTGACCATTTTCAAGAGGTTCCGGAACTCGGTTCCACTGTGTTCCCGCTGAAAAAAAGCCCTGCCTACAGCACTTATCAGTTACTTTTCTGGCACATATCTCATGTGCCAAGAAAGCTTGCTATATGTGGTCACCATTTTTCAGCCCCAGGAAGGCAGTCATCTGTCTGTCCATCCGTCCGTCTGTCTCCCACCCTTCCTTCATGGTGCTCAGCATGGTTCTGTCCTCTACAAATTGATACTCAGGATGACCCTGTGAAGTAGGCAAGCCTGAAAGATAGTGGCTGGACCAAGGTCATCCAATGATCTTCTTTGCTGACCCTACTAACCACACACTCTGTCTTATTAACTCACTACACAACACAAGCCCTTGCAGCCACACTAGTTTCAGGGAGGGGAGGTAGCTAGGAAGACTTACCAACATTGTGGAATGTGGTTATAGCACTGCTTATTCTGAGACTGCTCACTAAGAATTCTGAAACCACCTATTTCCCCTATGATACTCTCATTCATGGTAAGACTAGGTTCAGCCTTGGGATGCTGCTTTATAATAGGTCCTTGGCTTGATCCTGGAAGGCAGTTATTTATCGAATAATCTCATGAGCCAATTTATGACAACCATTACAATGCGTATTCAATAAAGAAAGGAAATACAAAACTAAATGGAGGGAGACAGGGGTCTAGAATTGTAGCAGGTCATGGGGAGGGGCCAGGGCACAATGATACTGGCTGCTTTGCAAGTAAAAGGTCCCAAATTCATGTCCTGGCACCTCGTGTTAGAGGATCTCAAGAAGTAGATGGAACAACACTGAGCAAGATAGTCTGATAAAAGGTGATCAGCATAAGGCATCTTCATGTGTTCAGGCAAGACAGTGAAATATGCTTCTCATGTCATCAGGTAAGTCTTTGAATATTATGTTACTGGTACATGATGTTGTACTTAATTCCACATTTTAATCCTGATCCATGTAGCGAAACAGTCTTAATGAGCTATGATGAATGGGGGGAAGATACTTATAATGTCTATCTATTACGTTTATATTCTATCTTTTCTTTGCAGAGCTCAGAACAGAATACAAATAATATCTTCCATACATCACAAAAGAAAAAGCCTGAGAAACACTAGTTGAATCCATAGGTTGTTTTCTGGCATAAGTCAGAGGGAGAATTCTGGTCAATTTCTCCCTCCCAGGGCAGCTCAATAAACTCCTCTAAATATTACTCCTGGGGGACAGGGGATCTTCAGAAAGAGTAGGAGGGAGAAGGTGAAGTGCAATCTACACTGGAATTAGCAAAGTAATGCTCTCTTTCCTGAAGGTGGAAAGTAACCTTTGGATCCAAACCATAGTCGACTTATTCAGTGTTTTCCTTTTCCATATTATTTGTGATGAACTTTTGTTCAAGAACACATAGCAGGAGCTACAGTTGTTGTCACCAAAGGATTCCCCATTATGTAGCTAGGAACGTATCCAAAAGTATAGTATTTTGGTGCACTAATATAATAAACTAGCAACAAAGCCTGTTGTTGGAAAAAATACAATGGGCTCTAGAAAGGGGAGGGCAGGCAGGCAGGTATTGATCCCGGCCAGGTGAAGGCGGGAGGGGACGGGCATTGCCTCCTGCTTCGCACCTGATCCTGGCTTGGGCTTCCCGCCATGGTGCGCTCTCTGGAGGTGCACCAGGGTAGGAAGGGAGTTGTCTGAAACACGGTTTGCCTTTTATATAGTAGGATGATGTCCATTGTTTTATTCTTCTGAGTAGCTTGTTGATGAATTGCTGTTAGATACTAAACCATGATCTTTCTGCAATAACATGCTGTGTCATCAGATACAGGCTGCATAATGTTTGTGTCTGTTTCCATAATAATTTGTTGTTGGAAATCATAGTGGATATGCCAGTTGGCCTAGTTTGGGGGGAGATAAAACTGAAGTGATTGAAGTGTCTTTGACAACAATCCACCCTTGCTGTAGATCACCACAAAAGTGACATGGATTTTATTTTGTTTCCAGAAAATAATGACATGTTTGAACCTCAATAATAGGACTCACAGAGGTGTGAACTGAATTATCACAGAACTGCTCCCTCATGCCTTGGCTCACATGGGACCAATTCACACAGCAGTTGGTACTGTTATGTTACTGTTTTGAACCCCAGGCTACAGAGGTTCCAGAACCAGAAGCCTGGGCCAAAAACTCAGCCTTCTGCCTTACAGCCTGCTTTCACAAGGATGTACCAAAATGCACCTCTGCCATGGGAACAGCAGAAACCAGTACAGCAGGAAGCAAGAATAGCATCCATGCACACACCCGTCCCAGCACTAGTTGCTGCTGCCCCAGTGCCACTCCTCTCCCTTTCCCAGTCACACCTATGCAAAAAAGCATAGATGTGATGGCAACCACAACAGGCCCCCCCCATTGGCCCAGACCTCCCTGTTACCCTCTTATTCTCTTTTCCTGCCAAGCTGGGCTGTAACAATATAGTGCAACTTAGCAAGGAAATGCAGAGGTGGGATGGCATGCAGCAGTGATCCTTTCTGTGCCCCTTTGAGAGCAAAGCTTGGCTCCAAACCTTCCCTGTGGTATCAATGGAGGGATTGTCCATCCTGACATTCCCTCCATTCTGAACACTCTCCTTTGAACTGGAAAAAAATCAGGTTTTGTTTTCTTGCTCAAAGGGAAAAGCCATGAATTGTTAGAGTGAGCATGACGTCATGTGGATGTTCCAGTTTTATTCAGGGGCTTCCTGTTCCCATGCCGGAGAAACTCCTGAGCAGCCTCACTTAACCTGCTTGATCTGTAGCACATGAACTATCTCTGGGTTAAACAAGTTGAGAGGAAGCTCATGAGTTTCCAAGCAACTTTTAAAGCTAATTTTCAGGCATTCAGGGACCTGATTTGGATCAGGACCACGCAGGCAGCGTAGACCGGCTTCAGTGCAAGCCTTTATTGGCTTGCCCATTGAAACAAACCTCCATGCTTGTATTAGTTTGGAAAAAGGCTGTCCCATATGGGACAGGCTGTAAAATCTTACAAAATCATATTAAAAAACTGTTGGAACAGTTTTTTTATCAGCTGACACTGGGGCTGTTTCCACATGGCTTACCTTTGTTCGTAAGGACCCGGAACATCGCGCAAAAAACCCGGAAGATTGTGTTTTTTCATGTGAGATTTGTGCGAAGTTGTGCAACGTCGCGCAAACCTCGTGCGAGAAAACACAATCTTCCGCGTTTTTTGCACGATGTTCCGGGTCCTTACGAACAAAGGTAAGCCGTGTGGAAACAGCCTGGATCTTTACTTGTGTGGCAGTTGTAATCTGGTGTTTTTTTTCTTCACTAGTTGTGTATTGAATGCATAAAACTGCCTTCTTCTAAGTCACATCATTAGTCTGCAAAGCAGATTTTTTACCACACTGAGTCAAGACCCTCCAAATATAATAGTCAGCTACCCAGAGCCTTTCCTGAGAGTTTCATTTTATTCTATGCTTTTCTAAAATTAAGTCTTAGACAAGCTAAGTGGCTAGGGATACCAGGCCTGTGCTACCCAGGAGCTGTTTGGGGGTAGACCCTCGGAGGGGAACCTTTGCTGACACTTCAATGTAACTTCAGGGTCTAAAAATTCATTGCTCCCCCCATAATGCTCTAGGAATCCCCTAAACTCTACAGTAAATACTATAGAAATTTGATCAGTTTCTAGAGTATTGCAGGGGGATGTAAGTAACATTACTTGTGGGTCTTTGTATATCAGTGATGTCCCTCCATTTTACTTCTGCTGCTCACTAAAGTGAGGCAGTCAAGGGTGGAGACACAAGTTCTCTCACCCTCAGCAGGCTCCTGGTTGGGTGGGACAGATTGCTGCTCTCAGATCAGTTGGCAAATCTAGATGAGATCTGAGCCTTTTCCAAATATTGTGAAAACTTCAATGTCGGAACATGTTAGGAAAGAAATATGAGTCAGACCTAATTCAACTTCTTCTTCTTCTTCTTCTTCTTCTTCTTCTTCTTCTTCTTCTTCTTCTTCTTCTTGTTAATAATGATGATGATGATGATGATGATAATAAAGGCACATACAAGAAATGCCTCTATGCTCTGCCAAGACAATACTTTGAGCCTCTACCCTTAAATTAGCATGGCTATCTTACACATTATATCTTTCTTTTTACTTTGGTTGCTGTCTTCAAGTAATGGGCAGTTTGTCTGCAGCAGATTGTCACAGAATTGCTTGCTGAGCTATGAAGTCAGTGTTCTGATCCTTGTGGTGAAATGCTGTGTGCACAGATGGCTTGAGCAACCTCCATATGGCGGTTGTTGTGTGTATTCTAGCACTCCACAGGCTTCACCATATTGAAGTAGTTACTCTTTGTGGTCTCACAGTGTCTAGTGAGTCTGACTCAACTGTTTTTTCTTATCTTTTGTGGCTCAGGTAATTGCATTCTTGTTGCCCACAGATCCCTGGCTTGGCACCGCATGAGCAATTGCTGAAGGAGTCACCATGTACTTGACCTGCGGGTCAGCCCCCATAACCTTGCCACCATCAGTGTGCTCTCAGAAGTTTTGTGATGGAACACAAGAAGTGGTGAGATCTTGATGTGTAGTAGCTCTATCTTTATTGCTTCACCAGGGATTCTGGTCAGTTCCAACACTCTGTTACTTTCTAGATTGTGTAATATTTGTCTGGTATTGCAGGCTGAGAACATGATTTCTCATTCAGTCATGTTTTGCCATAAAGACTCTGTTTCCTAAGCCATCAAAGAAAACGTGATGTTCTCTGACCATGGCAAATGAACCTGCAATTGCAGGGTATAAATACAGCCAGGCCACATTATGCTGTACTGTTTGTGAGAAGAGCCCCCCACTGTTTTACTTTTGCTTCAACAGTCAATGAGACTGTGGCCATTTTCACACTGCTTACTGGCCATGCAATGTTGTGCTGAGCTCCTAGAACGACAGCGTCTTCCTGGCGCGATTTTGCACGAGAACTACTGTTCTCACGCAAAATTGTTCCAGGAAGATGCTGTCATTCTGGGAGCTCGGCGCAATGTTCCATGGCTGGTAAGCAATGTGAAAATGGCCTGTATTCCTTCAGATAAGATGAAGGGAAGTGCCATATGCTCATTCTTACCAGCAGCCTTACTCTAAGAGACCTGCTCAGGAATAGTCTTAGAGGAAGCCGAGAGGTTATGCAGTTGAGTTTTGTTACCATGTATGGTCTCTACACATCAGTTAGGTACATGTCTTGTGTGAATGAGTCTGTTGCCCAATCTGGCCTCAGAAGTATGAAACCTTTCTTCTGTCATATTACACTTTCTGTCTTGGCTGTTTTAGGTTTTAACTCCAAACTAGAAGGGAGTATGCCCCCAGATTGGGACATAAACCAGCATAGTTTATTTTAAGGATCTTTTTGACAAAGCAACAGGTCTCCAATGCAAGATTGAAATGAAGACAAAGATGGTAATTTAGAAGAATAATCAGAGAAGGTTTGTTGAGAGAAACCAATATATGTGGACATAATATTAGTAGGTAACAAAAAATAAATGTAGGTAACAAACAATATACAGCAGCACTAAAGAGCCCATGGATATATAACCCAAATTCCAGCACTTGCACAATATTTATCCATAATGTGGATATCAGAAGTTAAAAAAATGATGTGGGAAGAAAAAAAAAGAGAAAGGAGATTGAAGGGTGATATAGCCGATCCTTTTGTGCTCTGGGGAAGCTGTTCCAAGGTGCAAAAGTCTAGGGGGTCCTCAGACAACCTGATGGTTGGGAGCTCCAGGAGGAGTCACCCGATGAGGGTGCCAATGGGGAGTCAGGGAATAAACCCAAGAACAGTCTGGAGGATAGAACACAAAGACCGAGACTGAGATTTATAAGTACACATATTGTACAAGTATTGTAATACACAGTCAAGATTCCAAAGCTAAACATGTTGGTGAAAGCTGAATTGAAATGATGAGGGGCAGTTTTTGTTAAAGAGATCAGGAATAATAGAAACAAAAGTTTGGTTTTCAGAGAGTTGGACGGAGTCCTGGTATAAGCTCATGGCTGAGCAATGGGTAAAGGGGAAGGCTTGAGGCAGAAAGGTGGGTTTAGAAGGAGTTTTCAAAGTGGAAGTCTTTCCAAATAAGGAGAGCCAGAACTAGATAATATTAAGGCATCTTTGCAGTAGTCTCCTTTAATCTCTGGGGGTTCTTTCTGTTAGGCTGTATCAAGGTCAGGGAATCAGGACATGCTGCTTTAACTGAATTGAAACATCCGAGATTAACATCTGTGGAGCTGACTTTGTGGGATTCTAGCCTATCCTTTAATACTAAAGTTTCACCTTAATCATGCAGACATGGCCTGTTCCTGCCTTTCTCCTGGCCAGTCTAATCTCCTTTGCCTCACATATATCTCATACTATTCAGCTGAGGCTCACTTAACTTTTAGGGTAAACAGCTCTTTGGACAAAGGCAAGCAACATTCAGTTAAGGCAAACAGCTAACCCCAAAAAGGGGCCACAAAATGGATGCAGAAAGGTCATGGCAACAACCTGGCGTAGGACTTTGGCCTTTAACAGTGGGCACAGAGCACTTGAAAAAATATGTCCTGTGAAAGTAGATAATGAGATTTTCCATTTCCTCTCATGAAGAATCATAATTTTGACATGCTGCTCAGAATTATTCGTATCCGTATTCATATTTGTATTAGTACACCTTTCTCACTGAGATCCAAGGCAGATTACATAATGCAAGCAAAAATACAATATAATCAACAGCTAGGACACTCACTGATCAAGGTGCAATACTGGACAGCGGTTAGGACATTCAGTGAAAGAGATACAATAGGGTATAGAAGCAGGGGGGAAATGAAAAACAAGCATAAAGCCAAGCACAGAGATGAAATCTTTCTGAAACAAAGTAAACTAATTTACCTGGCATGTTTAGCAGCATGGAAAGCTCCCTAGTAGGTATATGTCTATATCAGCAGACAGTACCCAACACAATAGCTAGTGTATAGACCGTGTCTCCACCAATGCAGCCCTTCAAGCTACTTCTTATGACCCAACCCTATAATCTGAGTAGAAAGTCTTCTTGAATAATTCAGATTTGCAGTTGATAGAAAACCAGGACAGTGGGACCTTTCCTGACCTCCTCAGGCAGGCCAGTCCATAAGGCGGGGGCTGCCACAGAGAAAATGTGTGCGGGCAGCTGTTGATTTTGCCCAACTGTACGATGGTATCTTCAGAAGGCCCTGTGTAGATCAGCAAAGCTCCTGTGGTGGGACAGGGGGAGAAGCAGTTGCACAGATATGAGGGGCGAAGGCCATGCAGGGCTTTGAAGATGATAGTCATGACCTTGAATTGAGCCTGGTAACTGATGGGAAGCCAATGGAGTGACTGCAGAATAGGTGGAATATCAGGGTTTTCCAAAGATGACCAGTAAAAGCTTCAAACTAGACAGGTACTCATGGGAAAGGACTAACATTCATTGTTGGTAGCTTGGAAAGTGGCTGGCAGCTGTTGTAGGCCCTGAACACAAGTGGGGTGGGGTGGGAGCAGTGAAAGAGAGAGTTAGGCAAACCATTAAAATGCTTTTCGTGACCTCAGAAAGCTCAACAGGGATCACAAACACATTGAGTTTGTGTCTTAGGTTAGATTCAAGCCATGATCCCCGTGGTGCACAATGGATACTTTATCACCCAAGCAACCCCACAGTTTTAACAGCATCAATTTAATAAAATGTCTTCAGGATTTATAGCCAATTTGCTGCTTAACAAGGGTGCACAGTATTGGAAGGATATATTGTGTTGTTTACATAAAGGTTTTCATCTCATTCTCAGCAATCATTTAAATAGAAATGTTTAGTTTTCAGTAAGTGCTACCATTATGTTTTCAGCTGTATTCTCCTTCTGCACAATAGCAAAGGTCATGGATAGAATAATGAGTGTTTGAGGTTTCTAGGATTGCTTTGATGTAAATTCTATTTGCCACTGGTATTCTCCATTTACCGCACATCTCCCAGGAGAATGGCTTTCCTGCATAACGTATGAATTTGTTGTAAATCATAATACTTGGATTACATCATCTCCAGCGTATCAGGCTAAAAGAACAATATCACTTTTTTCTCTATGTGAAATTTCCAGTTTGGTGGCATTTTTGCTTCATAATAAATTCCAGACAGCCTTTCATGGTAGATCTAAAGTCTGCTGTAAAGTGATCCTACAGGCTATAAAGACTGTTGGAATTTTGTCACTGACTGCAAGGAAAGGCTTTTAAAACTTTTAAACTTTTCTTTGTTGAAATGGTGCACTGTTTTGAAACTATTTTTTAAAAAAAAATTATTTAAAGACAGATTCTGCTGATTATATGCTAAACAGTAATTTCTGAAACCAGATGTTATCAATAAGTATTAAAATCTGTTTCCTACTCCTTAAAGTTCAGCATTAGCAACAAAATGTAACTTGCATTTCACGGCAATTGTGTTATTAATGTGTACACCAGCTTCATCTTTCAATCCAGATTCACATATTATGGAGAATAGAGGTTGCATCTGGGCAGTCTCCTACCTTGTGTCCCGTGTAACAATATAACAGGAGTTGCAGGTTCTCCTCAATTTCTCCATGCCTAGTACCCAGTTTGGATTGTGGCTGGGACATAGGTGGAGAAGGGGCCTAAGCACTCCCTATTGTGCCATTTTACTGAACAACAACAGGCCTGGGGGTACACTATTTGACCTACTGTGGAAATCTACATGTACAGCTTGTACATGGGGATTATGCATCCCATGCCTCCTTTTCTCATGTGGAACTCTAGAGATTGAAAGAATCAGAATGAAATCTGAATTGCCACAAACTGTGCGGAAAAGACCTAACTCTGTATAAGATGGTTTCAGGGGGGTAGCTGTGTTGGTCTATATAGCAGAAGAACAAGATCTGGGTCCAGCAGCACCTTAAAGACCAACTAGATTTGCAGGA
Organism: Eublepharis macularius; assembly: GCF_028583425.1. Classification (NCBI taxonomy): domain Eukaryota; kingdom Metazoa; phylum Chordata; class Lepidosauria; order Squamata; family Eublepharidae; genus Eublepharis; species Eublepharis macularius. Next base: position 64,874,870 of record NC_072798.1, read on the forward strand.
TATGATCTTTTGAGCTTCCTTCATCAGATATGAGGAAAGGAAAAAAGAAGGATGTAATGTGACAGAAACCCTATGTCCCAATTTATCTCTGAGGGATCCATTGTTCCATTGCTGACCTAAGAGTAGTAGTTCTCAAGTGGAGAAACTTCAAAAGAAAATTATAATGTGAGACTGCTGAAATTGAGTTTATTTGCAAATTTGGAACAATGGGCCCTCCCAGGGTTGAAGGGGGGGCATAGGATTTTTCTTGCATTATATATGTTAATTTTCTGCACTTTGCACCCATGCTCTATCAAGCTAATTACAACATGTATTACAGCTAGCTTCCTGACACTCTAATTTACAATACCCCTCCCATCCTCTGCCTGGATTTATAAGGACTTGTCCATTTTTCCACTCCTCATAAGGCGCTTTGACTCTTGAAAGATCATACCTCGGAAATCTAGTTGGTCCTTAAGGTCCTACCAATCTTGCTGTTCTGTACAGGACTATACTGTTCAGCATTTAAATTTCCTTTCCCCCGAGAGTCTGGATGCTCTGTAATAAAGAACCAGCTGCTGTATTTTAAATAGTGCTAGAGGGAATTGTAAGATAAAGGAGCCTAGAACAGGCAGAAATACAGCTATAGCTGTGTTGGATAAATATTAATGTAGAAAAATGGGATGCAAGCAAATATGCAAACACATTTTCCAGTATTGGGTTGGACCCAGCACAAGACCTTGCAAGGTTTTCCCCGGCCTTCCCTTCCCCACAGCAGCCCTTACTGGTCCTGAAAAAGTTTATTGCTGAGGACATAGGGCCTTTGTAGGGTAATAGCAGTACAAGTCAAGAAGCTGCATTTGGGGAAAGAAAGGGGGCAAAATCACCCTTCCCACCTTTTCCATCAGCGAATCTCTCCTCGTGAAAGAGTAAGAAAGGAACAATTTTGCCCCCTTCCCCCCTCCTTGCTGCAGCTCCCCAAACTAGATGTCTGTGACCTCATGAATAACTTTCCCAGAGCCACACGCACAATTATACACATACAAGTTGGTACCTTACTTCCTAGCGAGAGACCCTGGGGCCACTGTTGTTTTGCCAGATGATATAATCCACAGCCTTTGTATTTTCATGGCACATATAAATTTAAGTGGCATTAGTATTTGGGGGGGTATTTATATAATGCCTTTCTTTTAACACAGTCAGAACCCAAGGTGGTTAACTACTATAAACACAGTAACAAAAATAATTATCTAATGAATTCATTAAATCATATTTTTTTCATTATTTTTAACAGTTACTTCTATGGACTTTTTTGTTCCTACATTTATTCATATTAATCTTTAATGGTCTAAATGTGAAAAAGAAAAGACAAATTGTATTGTATTCTTGTAGTACTTCAGCAATAACATTGAATCTACTTATGCCCTCTACATGAAACTGATCTTTAAAAGACCTTCAGAGTAACCAGTCAACATTTATGTTGGTGATTTTGCACATATTTCCAAGGTCCATTAAGAAGTCTGCTATCAAGTAAGCCTTTGAAATTATTTATTCTTTTATGCTGGTAAAGTATGGCAATGTGATCCTGTTAATGGAAAAATTAACATGTAGCAAATATTTAAAGTATCTATGCATTTACTTTATAAATTGGGCTTGTTATGTTGCAAACTACATGCACATATGATACTATTGAATGAAAACTTCATTGACAGTTTTAATTATCATGTGGATATTTCTGTGTTCATGCTTCTGTAAAATATAGCTGGATGGTGTAGTTGGAAACATATTCCTGGTAAAATCCATTCTCATTTCACCCCTTTGGCTAATGGAAACAGATCCAAAGAAGTAATGCTTTGGAATTTTTTCTTCAGCGCTCCGGATAAATGTAAATGAATTCCCTAGAACTGTACATTCTGGAACCTGTTCGTTTTAGTCTGTCCTGAGATGGTTTTGAGCTCCTGTTGAAATTGAAATACAGCAACAGATTTCTCCTGTCAGCTGCTCTTGTTCTGTATCCCTACCTTTTGAAGAAAATCAGAATAGACAGGTGTTTTAGTGCTGGAGTGGATAAGAGTACATAATCTGGAATTTTTTGATGTAATAAATATCACTTATACCCTTCATTAGTCTCTTGCCATGAAAACCCCGCTAGGGGTTGTTATATCTCAGCCGTGACTTGAGGGCACGCACGCACACGCCTTGCATTGGACTGGATGCAAGGATTTCCTTTTGTAAAATGAGGTGTTTTGGACCAACAGCTGAGGCCTTAGGAAGCTTCCTCTCTTTGCAGAAGAGAGTTCTGGAATCCAACTTATAGTTCTATTTTCTTTTAAACTCCTTTTGAAAATTTAGGCCTGTATCCTACCATTCTATTTCGCAGACTTGGAACCAGGGTTTTTTTTCTGGGAAAAGAGGCGGTGGAACTCACCAGGTACCATACACGCATGGTCCCGGGACCGCCTGATGATGTCTTTTCTGGGAAGTTATGTCGTTGTGCAGGCTGTGGCCACCCCGGGAGTGCTCCCATGCTCCACAAGGGACCTGATTTGGGCCCAAATTGGCCTGGAACACACCCCTGCCGCCCAGGAGAGCACTCCCCTGCCCAGTAGCAGCCTGATCCTGACTGTTTCAGGCCCAAATTGGGCCAAATCAGGCCCAAATCAGTCTGAAATAGACTGCTGCTGCATGAGAGAACCCTCCCCTGCCTGGCAGCGGCCTGATCCTGACAATTTTGGACCTAAATTGGGCTGAAATGGGCACAAAACGGCTGAAATGGGCACAAAATGGCCTGGATTGGGCACAAATCCACCTGGAATGGGCCACTGCTGCACGAGGGAAACCTCCCCAGCCCAGCAGCGGCTCAATCCTGGCCATTTTGGGCCCAAACTGGGTCGAAATGGGTCCAAAATGACCAAAATGGCCCTGAAACGTCCCAGATTGGGCCCAAATTGATCTGGAATGGGCCACTGCCATGTGGGGGAACCCTCTCCCACCTGGCAGTGGACCGATCTGTGCCATTTGGGGCCCAAATTGGGCCAAAATGGGCCCAAAATTGGCCTGAAATGGCCTGGATTGGCCTAGAATGGGCCCCTGCCATGTGAAGGGAACCCTCCTGCATGGCAGCAACCTGATCCTGGTAGTCTTGGACTCATTTGGGCCAAAATGGGCCCAAAATGGCCAAAATGGGCTCAAAATGGTCCAGATCTGGCCCAAATCTGCCTGGAACGGGCCACTGCCAGGCGAAGGGAACCCTCTCCCGCCTGGCAGCAGTGCTATCCTGGCTGTTTTGGGCCCATTTTGGCCATTTGGAGTCAAAGGCCCAAAATGGCCAAAATAGCTGAATACCCCCTAGTTCCATTGCAGGCATCTGACGAAGAGAACTTGATTCTCGAAAGCTTATGCTAAAATAAAATTGGTTAGTCTTAAAGGTGCTACTGGACTCTTTTTGATTTTGCTACCACAGACTAACACGGCTAACTTCTCTGCAGCTGAAAAAAAGCCCTGTTTGGATCACTTCTTCCAACATTCCCCGAATTTAAGTGCTTCTTCTACGGACGAGCCACTTAGGTCAAAAAATGTCTCTGAGGCAGAAGAAAGGCTTCAGACTTTGCTTAGTGATCAGATCAGATTCGTTTTATTGTATATGGCCATTGACCTTCACAATGTCAAAGACTTTGCTTAGTGGAATATAGGCCATCATCTTTCCTTAACAGGCATTACCAAAATAACAAAGAATATTTTTTTTCTCCTGTGATTTTGAAAATTGAGATGAATTTCAGTTGATTTAAACATCCTATCTCCAAATGTCCAGAGAACTAGTTTCCTTTTCTGACAGCTTCTTGGCACGGTGCACAGGGTTTCTGCTTATCCACAACTGACCCACTACCACATGATCTCCCTTTTCATATTAATGAAAGCAAAGGGTTTGGAGAGTGATAGCTGGTCATTAGAGATCTCCTCCAGTCCTGCTGTTCAGACTTGTATCCCCCCCCCCCCCGCGCTTTTTTAATGAGTGCACTGCCACAATGCAATCAATGAGGTTCTGGTTCAGTTAAGTATTATTAATAAAAGTCTGGTTCCACAGGATAAATTGACTTCCATGGAGGGAGAATTTTACTGCAAGTGCTAGAAGGCCCAATGCAGAATGTGAGGCCTGCCAGGCTTCCTCTTCTGCCAGTAGCACATTCCAAATGATGTGGATTGTTATTCCTCACCTCCACTACAATTTTGGCATGGTGTGCCTAGTTAAAAAGTGGCATATTGGTTTTCAGCATCCCTGTTTAGCCTTTATAGGCTTCAATAACAAGGGTCCTGGCTATTCTTAAATCTTTCTTCTCGGCTTCTTCCTGCCAAGCATGTACTCTTGTCACTTTCAGCCCATTGCCATTTTTAACAACTTATGTTAACGAATGTTAACGAAGAGAGCAACTTGCTCAGTTCATTTTTCCTTCTTTGCATATGTTTACAGCAGAAGAGACCTTTTAAAAAACGAAAGCTGAGAATTCACAGAACCTGTTACATTTATTGTAACAATGGTATATTGATATACGATATACTATTGCTAGTATATTTCTTTAAATTCAAAAGCCCTAGTGGCAGAGGAGGAGAGGAACACTGGCTACTGCTGAGGAGCAGACAGGAAAACTGCATGGAAATCTGCCAAACTCCATTGTTCCTGTGCTTTACCTGCAGCTGCACCAGTGATGGAGCAACACAATGTGGAAGCCACGAAAGTTATCCTGGCCTGATGCTAGTTCACAGGGCTGCAGGCTGCGAGTCACAGACTAATAACCAAAAGCCAATGTTTGCCCTATGATTTACATGACGGACTCTCACCTTGGACAAGGTAAAAAAAAAAAGGTAAAGGGAGTCCCCTGTGCAAGCACCAAGTCATTACTGACCCATGGGGGGGACGTCACATCAAGACGTTTTCTTGGCAGACTTTTTATGGGGTGGTTTGCCATTGCCTTCCCCAGTCATCTCGGGCAAGCCAGGTCTTTAATTACCTGGAAAATGGGAGGGCCAGTTGCTCAGGCACAAGCTTTGTTCAGCTGGCTTGAGTGTTCATGCATTCCTATACTGAAAGTAACTTGAATGTCCAAATCATGTAGCTCCATCAAGTAGGGTTGCCAAGGTCCCCACTACCACCAGGGGTGTGTGATCCTCTCTCTCATGTGCAAAGCTCATGCGCGCTTCTGGCAGTCATGATTATGTCACTTCTGGGGCCCCTGTGAGGCATGGGAGCATGTCCACCACTGGCACAACAATGTCACTTCCAGGAGTGACATCTTCATGCCCACCAGGAGCGTGCCTGGGAGGTTTTTTCCTGTCTTCTGGGCCTGTTCCCTGGGATCTTCACTCCACCAACCGAGTAGCAGTGGGGGGCAGAGGCTGGGTGCAGGAAATCCCCCACCCCGCTGGGGGACTGGCAGCCTTACTGTCCAGGCCTACCTGGTTTTGTGGGCTGTTTCAGCTCCTGCTGCAACCCCCCTGCTATGGGACCCCCCCCCCGTCTTTCCAGTTTAATTCTGCCACTGTTTCAACTTGGTCCTATTTGTATTGACTAAAAAATAAAACACAGTATTTATTTACTTATTTAATTTATATCACACATTTCTCCCGAATCAGAACCACAGCATTCTACTTGCCTCCAGTTTATCCTCACCAATCCTGTGAGGCTTTTTAGGCTGAGGGGTTATGACAGTTCAAAGGTCATCTGGTAACCTTCCTTGGCACAGCCTGAACCTGGTTGTCCCTGGACTTAGCCCAGTGCGCTAACCACTGTGTCACGCTGGTTCTCACTTGTTCTTATCATATTTCGCTGGTGCAGTTCTTTGCAACCACTTGACTACCCTGGGAAGCTGTAATCCTGATTTGTTGATCTTTCGAAAACAGTGAAAGATCTTCCATATGTCAGGCTGATGCTAGTGCTGAGGGGGTGGACCTGTGCTTTCAGTCTTTGTGGCCTTCGTCTTTCCGTTTGCTTCTCTGTTGTTCTGAAGCCAGCAATGGCTCATTCTGTCCATTTCAATTATGATTTAAGTTTACAACAGCATCCCACCAACAGACCTCTGTTTTGAATCCCAGCAGATGGATGATTTGGGTCCGACCTGTCTCCGAAGGAAAAGATGCACACTCATCACTTTGGGGCTCTTTGTTGTCCAAGTGCTTTGGCAGCAATGACATGATTTGTGCATTTCACACTGTCACTGATGGCCTTTGTTTATGCTAGGCAAGATGGTTGTTAGGACTGCACATCCCTGAGGTGTATATAGAACCTTGGAAATATCTGCAATTTAGAGCTAAGAGCACTGACGGAGTAAATCTACACACTTGAGCTGATGTATGTAGCAACTTGATTTTTTAAGCATCAGGAAAATTCCATAGTCAAGGTCACTTTTTCCAGGTCAAGGATAATTACTAAAATGACTGGAAATGACTCTGAAGTTGTTAATGGAAAGCAGATAGAAAGAAAGTTGTGAATGTTTCCTGTGTTCCGTAGAAAATGAAATATCACTGTATGTCTTTCTTAAACATATTTCCTTTGGAACTCAGGAGATGCACCATATAACTTTATGTGTCTGGTAAGGAAAAAGACTGGCTTCATATCCACTACTTTGTGTTGTTCCTATTTTCTAACAGAAAAAAAATGTCTGGCTTCAGTTAAGCCCATCCAGCTCAGTAGTTGCTTGAGGATTTTGTTATTAATCTGCGCTAAATATAAATACATTTATTTGAAAGTAAAGTCCTCTAATTCCAATGATATTTACATCCATGCCTGAGACTGCAGTCTCACTTTGTAGGTGTCAAATATATATGAGAAATTCTCTTGAAACTTTTAGTGTTTCCTCCATGTGTGAAAACTACTATAATAACCTGAAAGAAATCTCCAGGAGTGAAAACAGATGCAGACCCAAAACAAAACCATCACAAAACAGGAAATTAACAAGAATTTTGACAAGATGACAAATAGAAAATCAAAGATAGTGGAATCATAAGATATCATCATAAGACCTGAAGCTTTGTTGTATGAAAATACAGAATTGTCAAAGCAGGTTGGTTCAAGGAAAGGGATCGTACAGAGATGTAATAACAGGACAGTGCGGGGGGGAAAACCTCAAAACAAGAAAGTAAAGGTGAGCAGCATTTCTATGGATCCATACAAAAGGAGCCATTCTTTCATGCAAACAGGCACTTTACCTGTGGGGTTTCTGCCAGGTTTTCAATATGGGAGAAAGAAATGTATGTTAATCTCCAATCTAATTTTCTATTTTGCCAGCTCTGACAGCGATTGTTTGAGAAGTGAATCCCATGTCATTATTTCTCCAACAATGACTGTTGTTGGAGTTGATAGTTCCAAATATTTAATTGACGAGTACGTTTGAAAAGATAAATTTGTGCAGCTCCGCTGGTTAATGGACAAATATCTGGCTTCGGATCAACATTCCCAAAATCAAAGTGGCAACAGTGACATGGCTAAAGAGCAGTGGGAAAAAATGTGAATTTTGGCAATATATTGTCATAACTCAGTAACATTAAAGTATACTATTTAACTTTTTTAATATTTTTTTCTTTTGGAACATAAGAAAAGTACAGAGTGAAAAAGGCAAACGTACTCATCCTGCAGGAAATGCATCTTACAAAGATGCTGTGATATACCTTTGAAAATTGCATGTCTTTCCATGCAATTTTCATCAAAGGGTGTATTGTAAATTTATGCAGCTTATTTTGCATGCAGAGAAACCTTGTGATTGTGTGGAATGATCTTATCTGCATGGACTACTAGAGGATTTTGGCTTCAGACCCATTTTCAGCCATGATTTATAACAACAACATTTGATTTATATTCCACCCTTCAGGACAACTTAACGCTCACTCAGAGCAGTTTACAAATTATTATTATCCCCACAACAAAATACCATGTGAGGTGGGTGGGACTGAGAGAGCTCCAGAGAGCTGTGAGTAGCCCAAAGTCACCCAGCTGGCTTCAAGTGGAGGAGGGGGGAATCAAACCTGGTTCTCCAGATTAGAGTCCTGCACTCTTAACCACTACACCAAACTGGCTCTCTTGTATATCACTTCTATACCTAAGGTAACTGTATATCGAAATTCTTGCTCCATGTTTTCAAATTGACCTATATAAATTGGACTGAGTCTTAGCTGGAGATGGAGTCACCTGGCACCAGGCCATAAATCTCAAAGCAAATCAGAGGTCCCAGGAAGCTGGATCCAGAGAAGAGTAAAAAGTGAAACTGGAAAAGTGGGATAGTCAGGGCTCATTTCAAGGGGGAACACACAGGAACGCAGTTCCAGCAGTTCCCCAAAGGTCACGTCAGGTGGCCCCACCCACCTGACTCTCGGCCATTTGGGCCCATTTCACCGTGGATTGGGGTCAAAACGGCCCAGATCGGGCCTCTGACGAGTGGTAAATCACTCTCCCACTCAGCAGCGGCCCAATCTTGACCATTTTGGGGCCCTTTTCAGCCATTTTCAGCTCCCTTTTGCCATTTTGGGCCCAATTTTGGCCCTGAATGGCCAGGATTGGGTCCAAAACAGCCAGGATAGGTGATGTCAGGGGTGATTTCATAGGTGATTTGCATATGCAAATCAATTATGCTAATGACACACTTCTGGTGATGTCAAGGGGCATGGCATATACTGAGGTATGCTAATGAGGTATGCTAATGAGTTCCTCCAGCTCTTTTTCTACAAAATGACCCCAGGGGATAGTTATGGGGTTTTAATCATGTCTCAATGACCCTAATGATTATCTTTATTCTACTGCCAGTTTGCAACTGATCTAAGCCCTTGTGGTTCAGCAAAATCTTTGAACAGTATGCTACAATGTTTATGAGCATTCCAGAACTTTGTATTTGAGGAACTAGTTCCTTCTCCAAAAATACTAAAGTGAAAGAGTGTGTTAGAATAGGACTAGTGGGGAACCTGCAAAGACTTGCAGGGGGCATCTCATTTCCCCGCTATTTCCTTTATCCCTTGCCTCAAAATCCCCATAGCTTCTCCCTTTTTTCTCGTTTGTTCTCTCCTTCCCACCCACCAGCCAACATTCCTTGATTTGCCCTCTGTCTTCAGCTTTCCCTCCTATCCTCCCCTGGCAGCCTCTACTTGAGAAAACAAATGATTGAGGTGTGTAGTGGCAGCCACCAGGCAGGACCCAGTTGCACAGTGGGAAACCCACAAGGGCTTGCAATTTCCCCTTGTATGACCTCCTCAACACTGTTTCTTTTCTTCCAGCAACACTCACACCTTCACCTTTCTCTCCTTCTCTTCTTCCCATCCACTATCCAACCTACCTTCTATCTACCCTCCATCTTTGGCTATATTTATTAATTACTTCATTTAAGCCCCACCTTTCTCCCAAGCAGGGACCCAGATCAGCTTACATCACTCTCCTCTCCTCCTTTTTATCCTCAGAACAACCCTGTCAGGTAGGTTAGGCTGAAAATGTTTGACTGGCCCAAGGTCACCCACTGAGCCTCCACAGAGTGTGGTTTTGAACCTGGATCTCTGAGATCCTAGTATGAAACTCTAACCATTACACCACACTGTCTTTTGTGTGATGGCTGCTGTTAAACAGCAGCAAGCAGCCAGACCTTGGAGAGTCATGCAGGTCAGGTAGTAGCAACTTTCCCATTGGTTGCCGGAAGTAGGGTTGCCAGGTCCCTACACCCTCCCAGTGTGGCGGGGGGGGGGACCTGGCACTTACCTCATGCCAGCAGCGAGGTCTTCTTCGTGCTTGCATGTGTGTGCACTCTGGTGCCTGCGTGATGACATCACTTCCAGAAGTGACATCACTGCGCCTGTTGGGAGCAAAGACGTGGCGTGCATGCCTGAGGTGCCTGCCAGTGGTGGGCAACCCCTGGGAGCTTTCCACCTCCCGCCGACCTCTGATGGGTCGACAGGCAAGGGGGCAAATCCCCAGGAGTTTGTCTGCCACTGGTGGGCACCTGGGAACCCTAGCTGGAAGTGAGTTCTCTCTCCAAGGCAAAACAGGTCTAGAAAGGGCCCTGTCCACTTCTCCTGCCTTTTACTGGCAGAAATCAAGACTTGAAGGCTAGTAATACTGTTACAAATGCCTAGCAATCACTACAATGTCCAGAGAGTTTCTTAAAGCTAGAGATGCTGCTTCTGTGATTTTGGGGAGTTGAATCCCCAAATGTAGCTATAAAAAGAGGGAAGAGAAACCACTCTGAGCCCCCTGGAGGAAAGAGATGATAAAACCATCTTAGTTTCTTAAAAGGGCAAGTGATAATCTTAGGCAAGATGGTCTCAAGCCAGAGAGGGCTTGTGATGCTGGATGCAACATTAGGCAATTGCAGTGAAAGGTTCGCTTGGACTAGCTCTTGATTGAGGCTTATTTTTATATGGGTATTTTTTTTAAAGTTATGTTCTATTATTTAAGTGTTATAATGTATAATGCTAGAGCGTGATAGTTTATAAGTAATAGTGTTGTTAGAGACACCTGGAATTCAGCTGTTAAATTGGTTTTATATTTTTATGACGTTATATTTGTAAGCTGCCCTGAGCCCATTCACAGGGAGGGCGGGGTATAAGTCTAAATAAATAAATAAATAAATAAATAGATTTTAAAAAGTGACACTGATGCATATGGCACGTTCCCTGTTTGTGAACACTTTTGGAAAGATGCTCTTGAGAGAACTGATTTACTGTTGGTTAGAGCTAGAACTCTTATTTAATAACTTTATTCTGGGAAAATGCCTCCAACATCGCCCCCGCCCCCCAACCCACTGTTCTTTGGATTGCCAGAACAGACATATAATTTTGCAATTTAGGAATCATGGAATTGGAGTCTTTTTAAAAAAATATGACTGGAATGAATATGTGGAAGGGATTTTTGCTGTCCCTTTTTTTCTGTTCAAAGAAAATCAGGGGACTCTCAGAACTGGGACATGATACCATGGGGGGGGGGTGTTGCAGCGAGAAGTGTGAATTGACCAAAATTGACCTCTGCCTCTTGCATGAGGCTGTGCGAGAAGGGTGTGTGTGTCCTAACATATGTCATACCCCCCCCTGCCATATCCCTGGCAATTCTAAAGTGCACCCCAGTCTCAGTGAGCAGCTTTTTGGGAGGCACAGCCAGTTGCGCTGGGAAGGGTGATGCTATAAACTTACTCCATTCATGGTCTTTTAAGATTCACTCCACATTCAGCATCTATAATTAAACATCAGATTGAAAACCTTTAAGTCTTCCATTTAAGAGAAAAGCATTACAGAAGGAATACATTGGAGAAATGCATTGTTGTTTCACAACCTCTTCCAGTTTTGTCCTCCAGTTGAGTATTAATCTTTAGTGGGACTTCACCCATGTGCAAAAAGCTCTTATCCCTTCTACCTCTTTGCAAAATTTAATATTTTCTCATGGTGTATATTTTGAACTCTTTGTCCTTTTTAGAACTGATTGTATTTCATGATTGGATATGGGAATCAAGGAGGAGGGATGCAGAAATCAGCAAATCTGCCTCTTGTTTGTTTTGTCATATTGAAATCTTTGTTAATCTATTACATTTCAGTAAAATGTCCAAAACATTTCTTTTTTTTAAAAAAGCAGCTCTTCAAAAATCCAGTGAGTTCCCAGTTCATGAACCCAACCAAGATGAATGTTGCTTGGTCCCAGTAACCAAGTGCCTAAATCATAAGATATATTAATAATAAATAATAAGACAAGCGCACTCAACAAATAGCACAGGAAGCCTGCTGAGTATCCATCTCACCACTGCCAGTTTGCACTTAAAAGGACAGAGCCCTAGCTTGGGTTCTTGCAGCCTTGCTTTGCTGGGTGGCCAGCCAACGAATTCTTTGTCTTCTCAGCTGGAACCTTATAGGAGAGTGAGGGGCATTGAACTGTTGGTGGAATGACAGAGCTTGATGTAAGTCTTTGGTGGTAGAAAGTTCTGCCAAGTCATCGCTGACTTATAGTGACCCCAGCTGGGATTTTCAAGGCTTGAGACCAACAGAGCTGATTTGCCATTGCCTGCCTCTGTAACCCTGGTCTTCATTGGAGGTCTTCCATCCGATTACCAACGAAAGTTGACTCTGCTTAGCTTCTGAGATCTGATATGATCGAACTGACCTAGGCTATCCATGTCAGGGCAGAAAAATAATACTAGCTTTAGTGTGCATGAAATTACATGGACTTGGATCCTGTCCAGACTAGACAGTCAATGTGGAATTGCCATAATTTCTTCACCCAGGTTAATGCACAACCCAGACAATATCACTGAGAAAGTACTGCAGTCCAGGTGTTTTCTGTGTTGACCTTCCATCAATACTAGCGTATCCTTTGTGGAATAGCAAAACAATATTAATGTGCCTGGCAGGAGGAATGGCTGGGTTCCAGTGTCTCCAATGTTTCCTGATTTTACTACCATTTTACAAATGTTCTGCAATGGTTCAATTGTTACCCAAAGGGGAGTTCTCCTTGCAAGTTGGAGGGAATTAGCAGCAAGGAGAAGTCTGCGAGAGGGGGTAACAGGGATATCCCTCAGGGATCCACCAATGTATACGAGGTTGTCCCCACTAGAGAACACCGTCTAATAACCAGTCAGATGTTTCAAGAAAAAAGCGGATATTTACTAAAAATAACAAAGATCAACAGCACACAAAACACATACAACACACATTCAGACCTAACTAGAAAGCAGTGGTGAAAGTTGGATAGTTTGGGGGATTGGGTTATATTTACCATCCAGACGTCCGGGGAGAGGATGAGTGAGTGGCCTGCGCTTCAAGGTGGAAGGACTTGAACAGAGGTTTGAGGATGGATGCTGGATCCAAAGCATGCACACAGCTTATGACAGAGGGGCAGTCTATTTTATACCATGGATCCTACCCAGGGGCAAGATTGCATCTTCTACTCCAAAAATGAAGGCTTGAGTGGTTATGGGACAAAGGATTGAGAAGTTGTCTTTGGGGTGAGACTAAGAGCTGGTGAATTGCCTCCGAAGTAGGGCAATAAGTCAGCAAACCATCTCAGGGGTGTGACAGTGAACTAGGAAAGTTTGATTAGGTCCTCTTGGGTGGAACTAAAATTATCAGTTATGACTGATGACCTGCAAAGTGGAAGGGTGAGGCTATCAGTTCCCTGAATAGCCTCAGAATAAGAAAATGGTTAAGGGGAGATCGATAGAGTGTGTTGCATTGATTAGTTCAGGAACTATGGGAAGGTCCTATTGTATCAGGATCCTTAGTGTGCCTCTGGGGCATAGGAGGGGGTGAGCTGGCCTCGCTTATCATTCCCCATGTTTGTACATTCCATCTCCAAGCTCGGATCTGGCTTCCATGTTCCTGCCTGCTTGGGCAGTCATTTTAATGCTTGAAGCACATTCAGAGAAGGGGCATATGGCATAATCATTCTAATATTATATGGGCAAGACTGACCGCTAACAATTTTTTAAAAAAAATCTGTCATAGTGTGTTTTCAGAACTGAAAAGCAGGTAGAAATTACTCTTGAGCACTTAGGAAAATAATTATTGTGTGAAACATTGCTGGTGGGCTGGAAAATAAAGAAAACCATCCTGAATCTGTTGAACTGGAAAATAAAGAAAACTATCCTGAATCTGTTGAACTCAAAAGCAGAGAAATAAATTATCTGGGGTTTCTTATTTTCTCTCTCTATGGGAAAGAAACGGGAGAGTGTATTTATGTGTAGGAGTTACAAACTTGCCCATTTTTCTCTAGCATTTAAAACCCCGATAGAGAAAAGCTGCTTACATTGTTCTTCTTGCCTCCATTTTATCCTAACAACAACCTTATGAGGTAAATGAAGCTGAAAGTGTGTGACTGGTCCAAGGTCACTCGGTGAGCTTCCATAACAGAGTGGGGATTTGAACCCGGGTCTCCCAGATTGTAGGCTGACATTCTAACCACTGTTGCAGTCGAATCCTACTAACTTTTCTGCTGGTGAAAGAGGGACAGGTATTTATATACAATTAATGCCCACTCAGAGCAATTTACAAAGTATGTCATTATTATCCCCACAACAAAACACACTGTGAGGTGGGTGGGACTGAGAGAGCTCCAGAGAGCCGTGACTAGCCCATGGTCACCCAGCTAGCTTCAAGCGGAGTGGGGAATCAAACCTGGCTTTCCAGATTAGAGTCCTGCGCTGTTAACCACTACACAAACTGGCTCTCCAGATTCCAAAAGAAATCTGCAAGGGATTGTGGGAGCTGCATGAACAAAAGCCAGGAGGAATGGGAGGTTGAACTGAGGGATTTGGACAAGATCAAATGAAAATACAAGTAGGATCTAACCCTAGGACTGCAGCCATGGTACTCCATGAAGATTTACACACACACACCCTCCCATTTTTCAAAATAGTAAAAAGCCATGGGAAAATGAGTTTTATTAGGGAAAATTCAGCTTGGAGAAAGGGTTTAAACACCTCTTACTGCACTGGGATAATAAAAGTAATCACTGCTCCCCTGATCACAGCTGCCATTGATTAAAATTAAAGATGAGATGTAATCTTGTCGAGTTTTCTAAATATTTTAAAACTGACTAGTTTCTAATCCCACCCCCTGCACATACATTGTTCTAGCATCCTTTCACTGAGAGAAGGAACAATATCTGCCTTGGAATTCTGCAGATTCTGGAGAGTTTGTCTTTTCCTCCCTCCCTTCCCCCTGAATGCTCCTTAACCAAGCTGTTTTCCCAAACTGTCAAATGTAATTTTGTTCTTGCATGGTTTTCAGTTACACAGGTGCGCTTAGCACTTCATAACAATAAGGACAGATCATTGGAGGGGGAGGGGAACAAATGGTAGGACGGCTTGCACTAATGGAATGGGGGGGGAATTAAGGGATCATTTGGGGGAGGGAAACAAGTGAGTCCAATTACCTTGAATGAGCTTACTCTTGAATAAATATACATTGGCGTTCACTCTCTCTCTGTATGTATGGAACAACATGGGATTTTAATGAGGCTGGAGCAGCCTATTAAGTGCTGTGGGGAACCCAGCTTCAATACCACATCCATCACCTTGTGGAAGTCACCTGGAAGCAATACAAACTAACCCTCAAGAAGATCAGGAGAACCACTTAGCCAAATGCATTGCTGCAGTGCCATGGATGGATGAGTGAAGCGGATAGGAAAGAAGGGTTAGACCACTGTTTTTCATGCAACCTATTAAACAAATGATCTTGTTTGGATGTTGGCTTTTTAAAAATTTCAGGAAAGTAGCATAAACAGTATAAATGCTGAACAAGGAATCAACAGAAATGCAACATCTACAAGTTCTGGGAAGTATGTCCGGCATCATAAATAATACTTACGCTTCTAGACCAGTAGCTGAAAAAAATGTGACTGGTTGTTTTGTGTGAATCAGGCCTAAGGCATCAAAACTAGGCAAGCCCAAGAGTGCAGTGCAGCATCCCTCTGCTTTTGAAGTAAACTGGTCAGCTTGAAATGATTCAGGATATACATGGTGAAGTTTTGAACAAGACAAGACACCAGAAGTTTTCACAAGTGACAAGTAAATCAGGCATTATATTTCAAGCAGAGAAAATATCTTCTCCATGCTTATTTTGAGTAAGGGGTATATTGGAATATTTCTGAAGTTAGAGCGTCTACAGTTAACAGTCCGAATCAAAAGCTACTACCCTAGCACATTAGCTTGACTTTTCCATAGGAACTGAGCAAGGATTTTGCTTCACTGTAGCTGTGACACAGTGTCTGTGCACACCCCAAAAAACCTCTGCCAATAAAATCCCTCAGATTTGTTCCGACCCTATTCTGTTAAAGTCAATGGCAAGAGAAAGGCAACAGGCCAGACAATGTCTTATGAAGACATTTGAAATTTTGTCACCAAGTTTTTAACGCTTTTTTTTTAAAGTAGATTTCTTGTGGGACAGTTGGATTACCACTTCTCTGAAGCTTCTCTGAACGAGATCCAGATATTTTCTCTACTGGCGGTTTTTCCTCTGACGTTATGGTTGAAAACTCCATTTTGTCCATCTGTTCATGGGCCTACGTGATTGCTAAGATAACTTTTGTTCATTGTTAAGCGTCTCAGTCCTTATTTTACAAAGTCATTCTGCTGCACACACCAAGTAATTTCTCATCCACAAGAATGGTGGAGAGAGCTACTTGTGTATGTTTAGCTTAGCCAGGGGTCATTTTGTAGAAAAAGAGCTGGAGGAACTCATTAGCATACCTCATTAGCATACGCCACACTCCTTGACATCACTGGAAGTGTGTCATTGCCATAACTGATTTGCATACGCCACACCCCCTGATATTACCTATCCTGGCTGTTTTGGACCCAATCCTGGCCATTCAGGGCTGAAACCGTGTTCCTGCGCGTTCCCCCTCGAAATGAGCCCTGAGCTTAGCAATGGACTTCAAAGGACTTATAAAGGTCATAGCTGACTTATGGTGACCCCTGCTGGGATTTTCAAGGCAAGAGACTAATAGAGGTGGTTTGCCATTGTCTGATTCTGTATAGCAACCCTTGTCTTCTCCAGAGATCTCTCATCCAATTACTAACCAAGGCCAACTATACTTAGGTTCTGAGATCTGATGAGACAGGGCTTGCTTGGGCTATGCAGGCCAGGGCTCTTGGGACTGCACAAAAGTTGCCACTCCCCCCCACCCCCGCTATGCATTCTAAGAAAAGCTTATTTTTTACTGGATAATCCCCCTTGCCTCAATAAGATAACTTGTATGTACTTTTGTTTATGTGTTTTCCACACTTGATCTACTGGGACCAAAATTTGCATTGCTTCTTTCATTATGCTGTGACAAAATTCTAGGGATCAAATAACATGGGGATCACAGAGGCTATTATGTTTATTGTGCTGAACAGAGGGTGATAATCCATTAAAGGAACATGTTCAACAAGCAAGCAATTCAAAGTACAATCATAGACAGCAACTCTATATGGATAACATAGCAAAGAATTAGGAGACAGGCAAGGAACAAGGGGGAAAAAAGTAAACTGTAGTTATACATCTTGATACTTTTCTTCTAAAGCATCCATCTTGCAGAAATGGCAGAAAAGTTAATGTCCAGTCTTATTTAGCAGTGGCCAATGACAGCAAAGAACAGTCCTATAAAATTTATCTCCCACAAAAATAAACTATATATATAAAAATTTTATGATGTTCTTTCTGTTTCAGTGGCCTCAAGCAGTTCTTTTCAATCTGAAACATGAGGTATAGAAAACCCTGAGAGGTAGTAATGTGTTTTGATTGTTCTACAATATACAGAAAATATAATTTGATCAGAGCTGCAAGTCCCTTGGAGTTTGATATTTGATCCACTTGCATTGATAACTTATGTTTTATCTCATGTATGCTGCTATACCATTCCAGCAGCTCCAGTAAACGGGAAACCAATGCACATATGGAAGTCTACACTAGCACAAACTACCTCATTTGCTCTAATGAGTCAGGTAAATAGGCTATGTAAAGAGTGCAGATTTCCCATTGTATGTTCAGAGTACTCCCTGAAATTGAAGAGAATGCATAACCCCTTCAACAATGAAGCCTGTGGGCACACACAACATGGAGTTTTAAAAGAAAATTATTATGACCTATGTATCTTACAAACTTAGATTTAAAAGTATGATGTTTTAGAGACCTGACTCAGTGTCCCTGGATAGTCAGCTTGATATTTCCTTCCAGTAGCAGCCCCTTGCACCTCATGGGAAGGACCCATGAGCTGGAAGGGAGCTTTTTTTGAGGGGAGGGAGAAGCTACAATTGAGAGGGGAGCTGAAAATCCTAAGTGTGCAAGTGGAATCAGCCTGCAGCACTTTGGATCCCTGCCAATCACTTGAGCAGACTTGGAGAAGAGCCCCTGAAGAGCTTTTATTCAAAAGTTAAAACTCAGACATCCTAATGTTATCTGTTTCTCCTATAAGCTCTTTCTTAGTGATCCCAAACAAGATGTACTCTTGTGACTTGAGGAGGTGCTTGTGTATTCTCTTGTGAAAAAGCCAGTAAGTAGTTTTCCTTAATTGCATTTGGCTAAGTACTAAAGTCATACTGATACAAGCCTTCCTGAGAAACTACTCCTGGCCCAAATAATAAAAATAATGTCAACATGGACATCTGGACTGTTTGAGACAGGGGGCTCAAATGACCTGTGTGATGCTCAGTCGTGTGAATGTTTTCCTCAGGTTTTTTTTTTTACCCAAAGCAGGTGTAGAAAGCTGCAGTTTGGACTGAAAGCCCACGTGGTAGAGAGGAGGAAGAGAGGATTCCTTACTTCTTTCTCAGAAGGACTTTTTTCTTATCAAAATAGCCCTCTTCAAGTTTGCTGTTTACTAACTGGGAGAAAAGATAGGCGTATCTGAGTCTTTTCCCTTCAGGGCACGAAGTGGCTCAGGGAGGGCAATTTTGATTTTTAAAAACCCAGCACGTTAGAAAAGATCACCCCTGAGAACTTCTGAGCCAGACTACAACATCCCACAGCTGTTTTGCAAACAGAAATGTGAAAAAGCATTTATACGACTGAACATGAACTTTGACTCACAGATGGGAAAGAGAGAAAGAAAAGAGACAGAATTATTGAACAAACTCTACATAAGAAGCATTTAAAATTAATCTGGTTGTCACATATTATTAAAAAAATCACATTTGTGAAAAAATATGTGAAAATACTTGATAAGTATTCTCGTACAATCTAATAGTTTTTTTTAAAAAAACACACATTTGTGATTGCATTATGCAAAAAGCTGAGCTTGTTGCCTCCCACCTACAAAAGGTTCAAGTTTCTTTGAAGGTTTTTTTTTAAAGAATGAAAATAGTTATAACAACATTTTCATTTCCCACAAAGTTCTTTTTTAAAAAAATAGGTTTGATTAGGAATTTGCTGCAGTCCTAAATGTTTCAAATCTTCTCAAAAACTAATGCTGAAAGAAACAACAAGTTCATTCCATTTATCGTCTGGAGGTAGGTTTTTGTCAATCAACTAGTCCATTTCTTTAAAAAAAATTCATGCGAGGTACAAACTTGGACAGTAATATTTAAACATTGCAGTTAATTATTTTTCTGTCATGTAGTGTCATCAAAGAAAATTATCCTTACAAACCTTAAGAGCAACTCGGTACAAAAATATATTCAAGTTAATGGTACATTACATAGAAATTTAGCAGAAAAAGGCATAGTACATAAAAAAAAGAAAAATACATTGGGCTGGATCCAGAGCAGTGCAAGTGGAGTCCCACTCATCCCACAGGGCTTTCCTGCCTTTCCTTAGAATTCTCTGGCACCTCCAGCCACTCTTGAGGTCAAGAACCCTCAAAAGTGACATGGGACATGGCACTAGGTAGACAGGGGAAATCCTTAAAAATTGGTGAAATTGCCTTGCATTTGCACAAGCAGCCCTTTGGATCCCAGTCATAGTAATGCTGGAAAACTCTAAAGGTTTTCTCCTTAACTGTAATTAAGTGTCAAGAGTAGAAATGGGATGTGTGTATGTGCAGAAATCCATAATTACCTACCCATTACTGCATTCTGTGATTATAGCAGCAAATGTTTATTACTGTTGAGTTAATTGTAAATATCAGAGGTAGAATTGAATAGTGGAATTGAAATATTGCATTTTTGCGAAAAGTGCTGCTCTGTGTGAAAAAGATTTAGGTATGTGACTGCCCAACAAACCATACTATGTCAGGATATACTGCTTCAAAGTCATATACAAGCTCGCTTGAGGTACATGGTATTGGCTCTTCACTGAGATGTTTGAGTGAAAACGAGATCCATTCCCTTCAAACTAAGGAATGGGACTGGCGGTGCTGGGTTAATTCAAACAAAACATTTGAATCTTTCCCCTCCATTCCAGTATGATCATGACTGAGAATTCTTCTGAGGTATTGGTTTAAAGTAATTAAAAACCCAGATTTTAGTTGCTAAATCTCAGCTGAGAAAAGGTCTTATGTTAGTAATTTCTAAACAACATGAGGTCCTCCCACAATCATATTCAACCTGAGGGGATATGAACGTGTTCCCAGAGAGGTGTGCTGTTGAGTTCCATTTAGTACTATTTCTGCAGATATATGTGTATTAGTAAATATACAATGTATCTTTGTCATTTTTTCCCTTTTGTGAAGTGAAAAGTACCTTCTTCTTGTGGCTTTTCTCCTAAATATCATCTGAATTAAGTGGAAAAAATCAGCCTTCAACATAGCCTGAAATAACAGTAACATTTAAAAAAAAATCAAGCACAAATCTAGAATAAGGCTATAAAAAGAGTAGTTCCTAATCCTTATCTTTGGTGTTCTAAACAGGGAGTTTACTAAGCTAGGGAGTGGGTTGACAGAAGAGTTGTGAAGCCTGGTGTTAAACACCAAAGCTTTCCTATTTGAATGCCCTTTATAATTAATATGTTACAAAAAATCTTATTTATATGCAGTGCAGTGAATGACTTAAAACCTGGTTCAAAGATTTACTGACCCATTCACCCTTACTTAGCAGCTCAAACTATTAGTAGGTTAAGGAAAAGTAAAAAGAAAAACAGTAATTAAATGTTGCATCATTAATCTGTGTCCCCCTGTATTACAGCAGTTTTTCACTAAACCTGGGACAGTGAAGGGATTACAACAAAGATGATTAATAAGTCCTTTTTAAGGTTATATGATTTCCCTCCCCCACCCAGGCCAAAGTGGAAAGATCGTGGCAAAACAAAGCAAGTGGTCAAGGCAGTGTCTTCTCCCTTCAAAAGACCCAACTGCTGATGAGGTAGAAATTGCGAGGTGTGGTCTCCTAATCATCTTCTGCAGATTCTTGTGAAGATGTCTCTTCAGCCTGTTCCTGGAATGTCCAAACAAAAAGGCGTATTAGCATTATAGCTATTATTCCCAAACCAGTCACCCTTTCCACTAAGGGCCAGTGCACAGTCTCTTTTTAGCTATCTGTGCTCCATGATAACTGTCTCATGTAGTTTGGTGGTATATTGGTACAGTTTGCAGCTATTTCTCACAATTTGTGGTAGCTGTGCTGCAGTATACCGTTGGAGAAAAATTGGTCCCAAATATTACCATACTAACTTCTCTATCTCTCTTTCTATAGTGAAGTACCATTTAGAAACTAATATTTTCTAGTGTATCATGCCTATTAATATTTTTAGACAACACAGATTTGCTTTCAAGTGTCCGTGTACTGCAGCTGCCTATATCTGTAGTTAAAATTCTAGTAACACATATCATTTAAATATATTCCTATAAAGTTTGCTAAGAATGAACAAGTAATAATAATCATATCATTTTATGTTGGGCATGAATTTATGTTATCCTCTAGGTATCTCATGTCAGAATGTACGACCAGCCCTGCTGGACCAGTCCAATATTTCATTATTTCTTAATTATTATGATACTATCTTTCCTTTCAGCATCAGAGCTAGAGAAAGCATGTCTCCCCACCCCCTCACTAATGCTAGAAATTGTATATAAATGGTTTTCTTCTTTTGAATAATATTTATAGCACTTTTTAGCATAGAAATAACTTTACAATGTGTATCTTATTTATCCAGCCAACCAACCAGGCTAGGAAGCAGGTTGTGCTTGAAAATAGAGACTTGCCCAAGGCCACCCAACTAGCTTCACAGCCAAGTGCTGATTTGAACTTTAGCCTCCCACATTCTGACCTATCACACTATACACTAGACAATAGTCTTCTAGCTCAGCTTTTAAAACGTTTTTAAAGTAAATAATACT
Organism: Eublepharis macularius; assembly: GCF_028583425.1. Taxonomy (NCBI): domain Eukaryota; kingdom Metazoa; phylum Chordata; class Lepidosauria; order Squamata; family Eublepharidae; genus Eublepharis; species Eublepharis macularius. Next base: position 64,896,546 of record NC_072798.1, read on the forward strand.
GCCATATTCAGTTTAAAATACACATCAAACAAATACTGTTTGGAGAGACAATGTCCAAAAGCTGTGTAACCGCACAAAAAGAAATTCTGATATGCTTTCAACGGTTCCCTTTCAATATCAGCCCTCCCCCTTTCCTTATACTGAACATATATAGGGGGCCATCTTCTGACCTTGTTCTTACTGTGGCCTCCTCTTTACAGTCCTTATTCAATTAATGTGCAATACCTTTCAGGATATGGGTGATAAACTGGAGACAATAAACATTGCTGATAAAAGGGGCTATTAGTGAGAAGTTGATTTTTATCAAATGCTGCACATCATCTTGTTAAGACAACATGTGAAAAAGATCTAGGGTGAATAGGTAAACATTTACCCTTACAGCAAACTGAGACCTTTTAAGAATGACCAGCTTATAACAGTCTTCATTCTTTAATAGATTTGATTTTCCACATGGCTTCATTTTGTCTGGGTGGCTCACTGACACAATTTATAACTCTCTTCCTTTCCCAGGCCACGGCAGTGCACCATTCAGTAAAGCATGCCTTACAGCTTGTCTGCATTATGTGACCAAACTTCCATTCATTAGTGTTTGAAACACTTCAGCTGTGAAGGGGATCCTAAATGCTACCATGTGTGACACCACTGCACAAGAGCAGCACGGAGGAGGGAAAAAACAACCCAAGCTTTAATCAGACCACTGCTTACTGCAATCCTTTTTTCATAAGGCTTCAAACATCCAAAAAAAAATCCACCCCAAAAAGAGGCTAGAAAAAGCTGTAAATCCAGGGAATAAACACAAGTACAAATGAATGGATGACAGCTTAAAAAATATAACCATAGCAGCATCAAGCCATGAGCTTTCACACTGGTTTTGTTTAGTCTGCTTTAGGTTATGTGGGAAATGGGGAAAGCATGAAGCAAAAAGGCCCCCCTGCTAAACTGTGGGCCTCAAATATTTAAGCCAGTAGGTTTATACCTCTTGACTAGGAAACAGGCCATGACCCTGAGATAGTCTCTTGAGAGTGAAGCACAAAGAAAGACGTAGCATGATCAAAGCCACAGACAGACGAAAGAGAGAGAAGTCAAGTGTCAGCTCACCTCTGACCTTATCTTTTCAATTAATATTTAAATTACAAAAAGCCACTAAGCTGCCACACATATATGGTGGTGTTCTTTGCAATAACTCATGAACAATCATCATAATATTCCTACAGAAGGAGCAGCCAGTCAGGTAACTTTTACACATTACACCGTAACTGTGTAGATTCCACTGCCATTCTCACGAGGGGCTTAGTTACATTTCTGTTGTCATTTTTGTTTCCTTGAAACAAACCTATTTGGTGGGCTAGCTATAGAAACACTGATTTTTCCCAAGGCCTTGAGAGAGGGCCATGAACCTTGGCCTCCCACATCCTAAGTGACTCCATCCTAAAGCAGCCGTTTCCTCTTGTACTTTCCACAGGAGGCTGGATTAGTTGCTCTGTCCTATACTCTAGCTGTGGATGTGTATTGAAAGTAAAAGTCCTGTATGTTGCAAAAGACCCAGAGCCATCCAAGTCTATTCCAGTGGCTATTAAAAAATCTACGAATATGGGGTCAGGGGTGAGATTGTTCTGTATCATTCAAATGGCTTCAGGAATTCCATACACCGCTGTTACTGGCCCCACCCTCTTGCCCTGTCTCCAACTTCAAAATTTCTATGTGTGGGGCAAGTACTAATGCCCATGCTTATAGTTGTTGTTTGCCAAGTCTCTTCAGCGGCTAGTGTTGTCGTCCTGTCCCCAGGGCCGGTGCCAGAGTTTCTGGCGCCTGAGGCTGGGGGCAGCTTCAGGGCTGTCGCTGCCCCCGTCCATGCGTGTATGCATGCACGCGCGCACCCAGACTGCTCAGTTGCCCCACACCACCCTGGCCACCTGTCGCAACTGACCCACAGCTGTGTGCTAGCAGCAACGGCAGCATGGGGCAACTTAAGAGCCGGACCAAATGAGACAAGGGTCGCGCAAGTTTTCTTGGAGGGGTAGGATGGAATAATGACAGAAGTAAGCAAAGGGGAAGGGAAAGGAGAAAGCAGGAAGGACCTAGAAATACAGCTGCACCTCAGGGTGTGTGCTTTGAATGAGCTGCTGAAGACGCAAATTCTTCTTCCAAGCACAAGCCCCTCTCCTCACCCCCGACGCGAGGGCATCCTGGGAGAGAGCAGAAGCAGCCCACCCCGGAATGGTCTTTGCGTGCCCTCGTGTCCAGCAGGCTTGTGCCTGGAGGAAGGATTTGAGTCTTCAGCAGCTCATTCAAAGTGCACACCCTGAGGCGCGGCTGTTTCTCTAGGTCCTTCCTGCTTTCTCCTTTCCCTTCCCCTTCACTTTCTTCTGTTATTATTCCGTCCCATCCCCATCCCCACCCCCAGTCCCCCAAAACAAACGTATCACTTTTCCTCTGCTTCTTTCCAGTTTGTGAGGCAACAGGCAGGAGATAGGGGGGAATGCTTGGCATGCATGCGTCCTCCCAGCCCTCCCGCTCAGTTGCTCCGTGGCACGTGCACCCGTGCACCCTCTGGCGCCTCTGTACTGGAGGCGATTACCAGACCTGCCTCCGTTGATGCGCCGGCCCTGCCTGTCCCCACCCCCTATTTATTGTATAAACTCAGAATGTGTGGCAGGTTAAATGTAAGGTATAGATATAGTTACTCTCAAATTTTTAAACTTCCTTCATTTTAGGGTTTTACCTCTTCACATTATTTTTTACATTTCCTGCTTTACTGCAAATCTGGAGCTTCCCCATGGCTTCCAGTAAGATACTCCCTATCTGTTCATGGCTCCATTCTGTCAATTTTTTAATCCATACTCTGAGGCTATTGTTCAGATAAGCAAAATTTTCTAAGTGATTGGCTCAAACACAGTGAGCTACCATGCTCATGCACTTACCTCACTCATCTCTGTCTCTCCTTCCATCATGGGGTATGTCTTTTAAGTCTTTCTGGTTTGGGAATTCTTAAATTACACTCCGGTTTACCATGATGGGTAAATGGGCTAACTGAAGCTTGTCACCCCCCGCCCCAAACCCTGGGTTACTTCCATATAGACGTCATAACAAACTGCAGGTTATTTCAACATTTCCTGAAGCTGGAACACTACAATTCCATATTGATCATGAGGGGAGAAACAAGTGTGCATGCATGACAACAAGTTATATGCGTGCCTATCATGGACAAACATTGGTTTGTAGTGATGTCTGAATGCGGCTAGCAGCTAAATTAATATAAAGAAGGTAAGCCCTGACAGGATGGCCCAGGAGAGCCTGATCTTGGAAGCTAAGAAGGGTGGGCCTTACTTAGTACTTGGATGGGAGACAACCAAGAAAGACTAGGGTCACTATGCAGAGGGAAGCAATGGCATACCACCTCTGTTATTCTCTTGCCTTGAATGCCCTAGCAGCTATGACTTGATGGCACTTTACACATACACAAAAGAAGCTATATATCTACTTATGAAGCATATGACACCTGGAAAGAAAAAAAAACCTGACAAGGTTCACCAAGGATATTAAAGGATAAGATTTTTGTTTGTAGTTTTGATATATTGATGACTCAAACAAAAAAGTAACCATTGTAAATTAAAGGGGCTTGGTTGAAACCTATCTGAAATGAATAGGAGAGCCAAACAATAATTTAAAAGATAGTATCTGTCAGTAAAGATACTGTGACAGACAGCACTTAACAGCAGGTTTCCGAAGTGCAGCAAAATCAGAGAGCTGGTAGGGGAAGTGTTAACTATTCCCTAGAACGGATAGCTTGAGTGACATGCCATTCTATCTTCTCTGATTGGTCAGTTAGAACCAGTCTGAAGGTGGTCAGTGGGTTTTCTGACAGGATTTTGGAGTCAGGGAGTCTTAACAAGAAAAGTCATACAAGTTCGCGTTTAGAGTGAAGAGAGAATACTCCCTTGCCTTAACTGTAGTATTACTGCCCTGAGGAAGACTTCTGTCTAAGAATTTAAATTTTAATTGTCAGCATAAGCTGAAATACACTTACACAGACACCAGAGAACTGGGAATGTGTTTTGGGTGAGAGCGATTGGGCAGTGGGTTGAGACTCCCTTTCAAGCCAAAAAGTAGAGACGCTATGTCTTCTGAAGAGAAAATTAATACCTGTCCAGTTCTGAAGAAGGTTTGGCTCTGAGGAGGGCCCCGGGTTGGTTGTGAACAGTTTTAGATGACTCAGGAGATAGAAATACCCTCTAGTTTCAAGAAAAGAGCAAGTTAGGTGTACAAAGAAAGTGATTAACTCCAGAAAACCTGAACTGTCATAGGAAACTTCCTGAAAAAACATGGTTGCTGTAACTAAATTACAAAATAAAACACCTCTCACTGTTAAGAACCAAGTATATATGAAATAATAATAACAACATTCAATTTATATACTGCCCTTCAGGACAACTTAACATCTACTTAGAGCAGTTTACAAAGTATGCTATTATTATCCCCACAAGGTGGGAGGGGTGAGGTGGGAGGGGCTGAGAGCTCCTACAAGCTGTGATTGACCCAAGGTCACCCAGCTGGCTTCAAGTGGAGGAGCGGGGAATCAAATCCAGTTCTCCAGATTAGAGTCCCATGCTCTTAACCACTACACCAAACTGAAAATAAACTTCAAGGATACTATTTTGACTGTTATACAAAGGGTATTCTGTAATACCAACACAATTTCACATCCACATTTCTATCCCCTGACTACACTGACTCAGTCCCTGCCTGTTAAATAAAGTTATTTCTTTTTGAATGTTATACAGTCTCTAGTGCCATTTCCAAACATAAAAAAATATGGCTCCTGCTTTCCTCATCAAGTTCCTGGGCTGGGCTAAAAGCCAAAATTGTATCTGTGTGTCAGGATGAGACAAACTTTCCAAAGCACAAATATTAACACATTCCTTGGGGCTGCTCGGTCAGGGCAGGGAAACTGAATTTTGATGGGAAAATATGCCTCACAGTGGGAAGAGTGAAGGGAGGGTCCGTCATAGATGCATTTTAATAAAAGGGAAAAAAACTCTTCTAGTGGATAATTTTGAAAGACTTTAAATTTCTGGCCTGATTCTATATAGGGGAATAAAAAACTCCTGATGATATCTGCTCCTTGCTGCATAGGTGGAGATGGGTAAAGATTCTAACAGCCCAATCCTGAGGCCTGCCATGCCACCAGCACCCATGGGCACGTATACCTGTGGCACTCCTCATCCACTTTTGTGGGAGAGCAACACTGGCAGCACAGCCTGTCAAGGTGCGGCAAGAACGCTGCCGAGAGTGCCCACTTTGCTGATCCCCTGACAACCCCGCCAGCATCTCCTGATGGCCACAATGCCTCCCATGATAGACACACGAGTGGCAAGCTATTGTGCAACCAATGTGCAAGTTGTGATCCCTGCTCTTGGTGATACCTCCATTCCCCTCCCACACCAGAGAGCAGGCAGCTGGGGACCATATGCCCCCACAGTAATTGCACCTGCATTGATACACACGGAGCCATCTGGGGGGAGCTCTGATGCCATGGGGGTGGTCCCCATCAATGATTGGGCAGGTTATGAACCTGCAGTCCCCCACTTCTTCTGGGGGTGCCCAGCTCAGGTAGCTTGACCTTGCTGCAGGGGGCCATGCCCTGGCCACAGCACCTGCAGTCTTGTGATACCCTTCTGTGCCTGCATCATAGTCTTCCTCACCAAGACACGCATACATGGGTACAAGGGGGGGTGGTCTGCTTCCCAGCCTCCACCCCCACCCCAACTGCCGCAAAGGATCTCCATATGCAGATGAGGAGGGCATCCTGGCAATAATCGTACTTGGTTGTGCCCTGCTGGGAGGGTGCCTACAGGGATCCCACTCCAGTGGTTGTCGCAGCTGCCCCATGTTCCCCTACAGCTGCTGGACGTCTTCACTATGCTAGGGTTGAGAGGGCTGCTCGCCACAACCAAAAAGACCCTCCGAAGATGGTGGGTGGGGAGACTGGGAGTGGGAGGCTCATCCAACTCAGGTGGCCCTTGGGCTACCTGGTCTGGTCTCATTGAGACTGCCAACATTGTGAGTACTGCTAGAGAGCTGGCACATGCTTGGATACCACACACATGCTCTGTCCTCCCTAGACAGGTATTCCATGTAGAAGCACCGATCCAGTGGGGCACCAATCCAGGAAGGTGACACCCACCTCCATCTGTTTTCTTTGGTACTCCCTGGGTTAATGGTCCCAACTGGAATGGGGAATGTCAGTTAACCTTCTATCCAGACCACTACTTTCACTGGTGAAAACCCCCCAGGGGCAGAGAGCTCTCCCCTGCAGGTGTGTGGACTGCCCCCCTCCCACAAACCATCCACACCCCCAAGCCATGACAGCCATCTACCTGATGCCTCAGCAGTGCTAAGGGTGGCTGATGTGCCTCCCCTTTGCACAAGGGCCAGACTCTGCATCCCACCTTGTTTGCCTTGTTTCCATGTGAGCAGGGGCCAAGTGGAATGGGGGCAGCATGCAGCAGCAGCTCCCATGGGATCAACGTCCCCCTTCTCCATTCTGAGGCCAAGGCACCCAATGGGGCAGAGACACCTGGTGGATCCTTGGGGCCGCCGCTTCCTTGGAGGCCCAGGGCTGGGAACCATCTCCCGGGATGTGCCATGGGCCTGCCCCAGGCGAGAGTGGGGGTTGGGGTAGCTGCTGTTGGTCGTAGGCAAACAAAGAGTCAGGGAGGGATTAGTTGTTCAACACAGACTTTACTGAACTGCTAAAAGTGAAGAGGATGCCCAGCCATGTGTTGCCAACTTCCCTTGACAGGGTCAGGAGCTGTGCCGGTTTGTGCGGTGGTTGGAGCCATGAGGGCTGTTCCTTGTGCTGCCTTCTCAGGAATGGGGTCAAGTTGCAGGCTGCCCAGGGAACGGCTCTGTGAGCAGGGCTTGGATGGCAGCCGGGAAGGATCACTGGGGACTGGAACAGCCACACTACCTGGCCTCCCTGATAAGTTGTGACCTACCTGAAAGGGAAACACACACACATGTGTGGCAATGGGCCGGGCCTTGTGCAGGCCAGGGCTGAGTTTGTACATCCTGAGAGGGTGTCCATGAGTGGGAACAGTAGTGGTGGCTCCATCGTCACTGGTGCTGCTGGCAACCAGATGAAGGATGCCCCTCTGGTGGGAAAGTGCTTCTCAACTGCATCTGGCTGTTCTGTTCTGCTCCCATTGCAGGGGAGTTATGAAAGCAATCACCCAGTCTCCCTGACCCACAGCCACACTCTCTCCTCTGTCCGAGGAGGGAGTTCGGCTGACGAAATTTGAATGGAGCCCTGATATGAGCTGCTGAAAGCCCCCCCCCCCCACAACAGCTGAGTTGAGTGTGGCTGCTTCCATGTCAAGCATGGGGTGCACTGGCTCAAGACCAGGGGCTGTGTCCCCACAGTGAGCCTCAACAGCAAAGGCTGGCATTTGGGGGAGGCATGGGTGAGGGGGGGGAGTGTGAATGAGCAAGCTAGGACAGCCACCTGCCCAGCTCCTTCTTACCAGTCTTATCTGTCGGTGCGCCCTTGCCCATCCCCAAGCCATGACTCAGGGGACAGGTAACCTGCAAGGGAACTTGGGTAGTAGTTGTTAGTCAGATATTCTGGATATGGCTCTTCACCCACATGTGAATTCAAGCCACACCCTGGATTTTGCAAAGTCCCCTTGTGAATTATTGCCCCACCACGATACCCTCTCCCGCTTGGAGGAATTTTCATGTCTGAAATGGCTTGGGGTGCCGACTAAGTCATGTTCTGTACACACACACACACACACACGGCCTGCTGATACAAGGACTTATGCCCCAGTTATGCCCACACCATAGTTGGGTACTGTTGAAGGACCTGAGTGGAGCGGCACTGAGCCACTGCAGGGGGGAATTACACTGGTGTAAATCCTGGATACATAACTCCTAGTTGATTCCCAGGGTGCTTCCTCCTGGGATTGCACTGAAAATGCATTTAAAAACCTTCTTCCCAAAGTGAACCAATGAGGCTTTCCAAGCCTCAAGGCATCAAGCCTTACTGAAAAAATACTGATGTTTTTAAATCCAGAGGAGTTAGCCGTGTTAGTCTGTAGTAGCAAAATGGTAAAGAGGCATCTGACGAAGAGAACTGTACTTCTCAAAAGTTTATGCTACATTAAAATTGGTTAGTCTTAAAGGCGCTACTGGACTCTTTACCAGATGTTTTTAAAGTGTGCATTCCTACCTATAGCCACTTACGCCAGGCAGGGTGAGGAAAAGGAAAGTGAACTATAAATTCCCACCCCCCTACCATGAACCCTGTAGTTGATGTGCTTGTCATTGCAAAGAAAGCATTTAATGTTTACTCCAGTAGTACTGGCTCTCAAGATGATTCTGCTATAAGATAAGAGGCTTTATTGCAGAAACAGCCATAATGGCTGCAAACTGGAATTAGGAACAAGGTTCTAGTAGTGGCTTCTCTTCCTAGAAAAAGCATAAAGCAGCAAAAGTACAACTAGTAAGGTAATGATTCTATGCAACATTACATTGGAGTAAGTGCCAGTGAATTTCCATAGGATCAGGCTGTAAGGATAAGGCACATTTTCCAGCCAAAACAGTGGCTTCACGCCTCTAGTTAAATGTGAAAGCAGCTTTGAAGTTCTGAGAAAGATTGAAAATCTAAAGCCAAGAGCTGTGCACACCTCATTAGGATCTAGCTATGGGAGAAGAAGACCAATCTGCTGCTTCCTGGTCAGGCATGCTTACCCATTGGAAAGGGGGCTTCAGGAAAACAAGATAAAAGAGCCTTTCAAAGTGGAAGTTCACAGTGACATTTTTATGAGTGCCAGTCAAGAAAGGTCCCAAGCACTGAACAGCTCACAGTCATTTACACAGCGTATTTCACAAAGAGAAATGAAGACCAACTATTATTTATTTATGTATGTCATTTATACAAGGGGCATAACCCACACATTCTTTGGTAGGACAGTGGTAGGGATGGCTGAATTGGAGAACGTCGGTTCTCATAAATACTGCTCCAAATCTCACTAATTTTCTCTTGATTTTTTCCTTCATTCAATAAAAGAAGAATTCAGCATCCATATCTAAAGCTTCAGTGAAGGATGATCAGGAAAAACAAAACCAAGTGGCACCATCTGCTGTGCGAGTTCTCTTCCTTTCTTCACGAGAATGTTTTTTAAAAGAAGTTTTAAGAGACTTCCACAATGCTTTTAAAAATGTCTGTAGAGTTTTGTCGTTGATCTTACCACACAGACACTGTAAAGCAAAGCCGAAGTTCTGGATTTAATTTTCAGCTTCAGACTAAACAGTGCATATGCTGTGAAAAACAAGGAGATGACTCTTGAGCAAAATGGGGCAATGGAAATGCTTTCCTTGAAGACCACTGGTGTAACTACTGAGCACCTCTTTGAACAGGAAAAGAGCTTTTCAAAGCTCAGAAATTTTGCATTGATTTTAATAAGCCCTAAAACTAAAAAAAAAGAAAAGAAGCAAAATTATTGCAGTTAATTCAGCTGCCATTTCATTATATAATACTACAGGCCAAAATATATATCCTTAATGTAAGCCATTTTGCTAATAAATCTACAAATACTTGATATCCCCTCCCCCAAAGTGATTATGATTTGATGACATACCTTTCTTATCTTGTTATTATAGTCACTTTCTCAAGAGTGCAAAGCAATACATTCAGAGGTCTTTGTTTTTCATGGTCTTGAGTACCTCTGAACAGCAGGAAAGAATAGGAATAAAATGTAGCCTTTTGAAGAATTTTTTTTAACTCCATCTGCTAAATAAACTACTATTACTACAAACAGAAATCCAACATAGTTTCTTTTTGTACTTAATAGCTTAATGTATAAAGGGGCTGCCTGGTTCATTAGTTATGGCAGCCCCTCAAAGGCCATTGAAGAATGCTTCCAGGGTCTCCTTGAAGGGAATATCTTATAGCCCAATGGCCCTGATCTGAGGACGCTTAAATCTGGAGACTGAAGCCATGAACGGACAAGACAGATCTTCTTACACATTTGAAAAATGCCCCTGGTTTGTAGAAAAATCTGAAATCTACAAAAAATATATTGAGGAATTAAAAAACCCACAATTATAAAAGAAGTGCCTGTAGCTTTAACTAGATTCCCTCAGTGGCTGTTACTAGGCAACCATAACAGTTTAGCTGGAATTCCAGCCTTGGTTTCTGTTAGTAAAAGGTGGGGGAAGTAGTTAGAGTTTCAGAGTACGATCTATGAGAATCACTACTCTGCTGTCAGTAAAAGGTGGGGGGGGGTCAGGGGCTCTTTCTAGGGCTGTTTTAGCCTTTGAGGGAGGATAACTGGAGCCAGGCCCAGAAGCAACCAGAGGGTGACTTGATACCACATGATTCATCTACGCCTGGCTGCTTACTATTGTTCAACAGCAGCCCTTCCTCCACTAAAACCAGCTTAGTATAGTGGTTAGAGTAGGATTTGGGAGACCCAGGTTTGAATCATCACTCTGCTGCGGAAGCTCACTAGGTGACTTTGGGCCAGTCGCACACTCTCAGCCTAACCTACCTCTCAGGGTTGTTGTGAGGATAATATGGAGGCAAAGAGTATGATGTAAATTGCTTTGGGTCCCATTGTGGAGAAAAGCAATATATAAATGAAGTAAATTAAGAAATACAGATGAAAATGAGGGGCAGATTAAAGGTACTTTGTTTAGGGGGATTGAAGGAGAGAAGGCTGTAGGGAAAACGGAAATAGCATTAGGAAGGGGATATAGGAAAAAGTGAAATACTCCCTGCAAATCCTTACAGATTCCTCAGCATGCAACTGGGACAGACAAAGGTTGGTGGAAAGAAAAGAAAGAAGCAGGAAAAGGGGAAAGAGGCAATGGGGGGCAAGAAAGGGAAAATGGTGATGGTGGTGGGGAAATGCAAGTTCTTGTGGGTTCTTACTTGTAATAAGAGATGGGCACAAACAGCAATTCAAACTAAAAAAAGCCACGAACAGCCCAATCTGCTGTTCAAGAACAAGCTGTTCGTGAGGCCCCATTCTAAATGAACAGGTGGTCATTGCAAGCCTCGTTCATTGCTGTTCGTCTTGCTGTTCGTCAAGCCAGACAGTCTGGCACATGCAATCAATTCCCTTGGCAACTTAGGCAGGGATTGTCTGAACTCTGTCTGAACTCCTGCTGTTGCCCCAGAAACCCCAATCTAAGCCCAATTTAGCTTGATAGGCAGGTCTTCCTTTCAAGTGTGGAGCTCCAAATTTGTTATAACAAGGGAGCAAAGAGCAGGGGGGAGGGGGGCTCCCAGCTCTGGCTTAGTTTGCAGACAGTGGAGAGGGAGAGAGTTGCTGTTGGCATTTTGATAGAGAGAGTGCATTGGAGCTTGAATTTTCTTTGTGTGTGGTGGGATAGGGATCTACCCCTTCAAGATGCAGGGCTGCTGCCAGGCTCTTGGGCCAAGCTATTATTTATTATTGGTACCTTTCCTGGTGCCTGCTCAGGTCAGGTTTCTGGGAGTGGTGTAGTAGAGATCTTGACTTGGATGATGGCTGGAGGAGAGCCAGCTGGCCCCCACAAACAGCCAACCACGAACATGTTCGTGAACAGAGCCATGTTCGTGGTTGTTCATGAGTCCCTGTTCGTGGATGGCAATGAACATCATGTTTATTTTTTTTCTGTTCGTGCCTATCTCTACTTGTAATATATATAAGCATCTTGCCACATAAGCTGGTCCTATCACTGCTGTTGGAGACTCTCCATATGATGATAAGTATGGCTGATCCCTGTGCATTATGGCTGCCATACAGAGATCCTAATTTATATTTTAAAAATTCCTTTGTGGCACTTATTCAACCGCCACAATGTATGAAGTGGCATGAATGAGTAATGGTGAATTCGACAGAAGATTGATTGTTAGCAAAATATTTTGATGGAAACATAGATACAGATTAATTACATGTCATAGTACTTTTTAGAAGTTACAACCACATGTATCAGGAACCCACCAACTGCATGTATGGGAGCATGCACTACTCACTACTCTCCCAATATGTGTAGGCACCATGCTGTGAGAACAGGTATAATGTGCACATTTACCATGCACGTACAGGCTCAATACGCAAAGTACCCTGGAAAACCCAGTGGTCATTTTGCACATACAACAAATGTACATGAATTGTACAGACACATGTTGCTCCTGTTCACACAACATGGTGACTATGCATATGGTGTAAGGATCATGGGTGGTGCATGTTCTCATTATACATGGTGGTTAGGATTTGTACATGTGATAGTTGTTAGGTATATATCATGGGATAAGTGGTAGTAGAGATCGCCCAAGGATTTTGGCACCCTGGACAGTAAATAATTTGCCACCTCCTACTCCCAGGGAAGTAACTTCTCACCCCCCACATAATACACACAAATTGAAGCAGGAAGCCACACCCACTCTCCTTGCCTCCCAGCATCGCAGAGAGGCAAGGCACACCAAAGGGAAGCTACTGCTTACCCTCCTCATTCCATCCCCACAGAGGTGAGGCAGTGCAGGGAGGCAGGAAGCTACCACTGATCCTCCTCAATCCCTGTTAAGACAAGGTGAAGTGGCAAGGTGGCAGGAAGGAGGAAGAGGGCCAGGCCAGGGCCACCTTGCCTCACTGATAGATGGAGGAAAGAACAGCTGCAGCTGCCCCCTCGGACCAGGGAGAGCCTCCTCAGACTACTGCTTGCCTCAGCACTTGGGCACTCCAGGATTGCCTACGGCTGAATAGTGAATAAACTGGCTCTAGTTGATAGTAATGTTTGAAAAGTCTAATGACAGCAATGTATTTGCACTTTCAGGTAAAACAGAATTGTGTTAAAAACAGGACATGTAGTGCTTAGAGAGGTCAGGATATAGGAGACCCAGATTTGACTCCTTACTCTGCCATGAAAACATGTTGGGTGACTTTGAACCAGTCACACATTCTCAGCTTTATGTACCTAACAGGGTTGTCATGGGAATAAAATGAAGGACAATAATGTTGTGAGCCACTTTGGGCCTTCATTGGAAATAACAGTAGGGCATAGGATTCAAGGCATATATATATATTTCATATATATATGAAATAAATAAAGCATTTGGTCTGTTGATGGGGTGGGGTTAGTAGTTGAGATCAGCATTCTATAAATGAGTTCAGCATTCTATAAAGAAATTTCAGTGGGTTTTGCAGTTGTCATGTGAAGGCATAAATGATAATCCAGATTGTAACTCGCCACATTAAAGTTCAACCCAATTTTATGAGATTTTAATTGTTAGAGAATTCACAATTAAATGCAGTTTAAAAATTTCTCAAGCTGTCAGCTCACATTGACTGTATGAATAGTTATGTGAATTGGCCTTTGTTTCAGTGAAGCAAATGCCCAGTTGGGTTTTTTTTTGTAATTCTAATTGATATTAAGAATATGGAAGCAGTGGATTAGAAACATCAGGAAAAGCCACAAAACATTAGTCTGCCTAAGTGCATATCTACCTCTGATATAAAGGATAAAGAGATCTATTATTCCAGACTCCAGGAAAACGTCATACATTACTTTTCCTGACACAGAGATTAGTTTTTCCTAGGAAAAGCATGTAAGAAAACAATATATGAGAGGCAGTGCAATATTTCTGATGTAAGCACACAAACATACTGTTGCCTCTATCAACTTCCCAATACATAGACCCAGAGAACACACTTTCTTCACCCTTCTAATATGCCATGTGACGGCAAGGAAAAGCCGTAGCTATTTTCTGACAGTGATAAATGATCACTTAAGAAAAAGACATCACTTTGTGATTAATGTCAATTGCACTAAATGTTATTATATAACATGATAATATATGATCTCCTGTAAATGGATGGGCTTATAATGCCATCAATCATTGTAATGACTTCTGTATCTGCACCCTTTTGTACAGAGTATCAGACCATTCAAAGGGCAATTTTTTTTGCAATACTTTTGCATACTATTTTTATGCTTCAGAAGGGATAAATAAAAATAAAGTATGTCCTGTTTTTTTTAAAAAGTTTCACTCTGACAATCTTCACGATGTCTTCCTAAAAATAACTATTTCCTTTGTATTATGATACAATATAATCTATCTGCATGGCACTTTAGTTAAGGATACAGCTGTCGCAAACTGCTTTTAAAGTAGGAAACTGGCCCTTTTCTCCCTATTGCATATTTTGTAATTTAAACAAACAAACAAACAAGATTATAATATGTTTTGCTGAAAAAATCAATCTGGTTTTAGGACATCGATGATGGTTCTTGAAAGTTGCTGTATGTGAATATGTGAGATATATACTTTTTTTCACTGTCTGTTTAAAGTTTCCGGTAGACCTGCTATCCTTTTCTAGCACAAGTTCACCACAGGCATTCTCCCTGTTGTTATAAATCATTTCAAAGCCATTATGTGGACTACATATATCTTATGATTTAAGAGTTTGTATTAATACTGAGAGAATATCACTTCCCAGTGGAACCTGCTATTGCATTCTGCAGCTGCAAGATGGGAAATCCTCAGGGTTCTGTAACTGTCTGAAGATACGGCTGAATTTTACATAGTATCTTCATGGCTCTAAGCAAGAAAGCATCTGTCCTTAAAGTAAGATTCAGTGAATGGATTTGCCCTGTAGTGTGTCTAAAGTCTGGAACTGTGTTATAGAACTGTGTTAAAAAGGGGAAGGGGATTATATTTGGCTTTGCTGTATATTGTACAACTAGTAACGAAGTCCATTGCTGGAAAAAATACAATGGGCTCTAGAAAGGGGAAGGTGGTCAGGCAGGCATTGCCTCCTTCTCCGTGACTGATCCTAACCGGGTAAAGGCGGGGGGCAGACATTGCCATCTCCACCACTCCAGATCCCGACCGTGTGAAGGGGGGGGGCATCGCCCAGCTGGGTGAAGGTGTGGGGAGGGCATTGCTACCTGCTCTGTGCCTGATTCCAGGTGACTGAAGGTGAGGGGTGAGCATTGCTCCTTGATCCATGCCTGTTCCATTCATAAGCACAGAAAGAGTTTGATAACAAGTACAAAACAGTTATTAAAATGTATTCGAGAAAAAAACTTTATCTCTGCAAGGAAAGGAGTTAGAGATTTATGTTTTTAAAATGAAAACTGCGAATTCAGATAATCTACTGTATGTATTGTTACAACAGTAGGTTGATATAATGCTATGAAAATGATTACTTTTTAAAACTGCAAAATCCCTGGGGGACCAGAGGTGGGTAGTGGTAGCCACTTCTGCTGCCAGAAGAAGCAGCACAACTTGAAAAGCACATAGCTGGTGCTTCCCCAGGGTCCATCCCAACAGAGATTGGTTTGCTCTGCTGATGTCAGCCTCCTAGGTCTGGGTCTGCCCAGAAGGAACTCTTAAGTTTGGCTCATGGAGGAAGAGGAAGTTAGGTATAGATGGTAGAGTTGTTCTTTTTTTAGGCTTCTCCATGCAAAGCCTTCCCCACATGTTCATTTTTGATTTTTTTAACAAAACCAGCTGTTATATAGATATAACTTTATAAGCATAAACAAAAAATAAGGGGAGCAGTGTGACATTTATGAAGATGTCACCAACAATAACAGCAAAAATATTGGGAGGGGGGAAGATCCCCAACAAGCAGCCGATGGGGCATTTCACCCCTCACAGGCTTGGATCAGCTGCTTGTCGGGGAGATCCCCAACAAGCAGCTGATCGGGTGGTTTAAATGCCCCTTTCTGTGCTGCTTTGCAGCAGCAGGGAAAAGGGCTTTCTTCCCACCAGCTTGGATCAGCTTATTGTCAGGGATCAGCTGTTTGGGGGGGGTTAAATGCCCCTTTCCTTTGCAGCATGCAAAGGGGTATTGAGCTTTTACACGAACCAAACAAACTGGCAGACTAGTTCGTGGAAGTTCATGGGAAACGGGCTTCCATGAACCGTTGGTTCGTGAAGCACGAACCGGCCCAGTTCATGACGAACTTTAGTTCGTCTTGCAGTTCGTGCCCATCTCTACTCAGCTGTAGTATGATCAAACTGTCTTCTCTCTTTTAACATCACACTTGGTACTAGTTGAAATTCCAAGAACTTTCAAAGGCAGCCTTAGATAAAAAGTATTGCAGTAGTCCAGTCTGGAAGTCACCTATACATGTGTAATTGTGGCCAGGTCAGATTTGCCCAGATATGACTTCAACTGGTATATCTGCTTAAGCTGGAATATGGTACTTTTGGATACAGGTTACCACCCAGATACCCAGAAGCAAAGCTGAGAATCCAAGCAGGCATCCAAACTGTGCATCTGCATCTTCAGAAGGAGTATTATCCTATTTAACACAAGTTAGATGTCACTCTAAGGATCTATATCTCCCACCAACAGTACCTTCATTTTGTTCACCTGCATCCAACCTATCACTGAATTTAGACACTGGCTTACCAAGTCCACAGCATCCTTAGGAACTGAGTAAAAGGGTAAATAGAGCTGGCTGTCAATCACATTAATGAAACTGCACTCCAAAGGGTTGTTTTCAGTGGTTTCATTTAGCTGTTAAAGAGCATGAGATGGAACCTTGTCGAACCCCATGAGCCAAATACCTTGCGGCAGACTACTGATCTACTACCATTTTCTTTATCTTCCTCTGCAAAGGACTGTAAACACCATGGAGTGGTCCCTCCCAATCCAGCTTTGGCTAGGCAGTTCAAAAAGATGCTGTGTTCAATGATACTGAATACTGCTGAGAAGCCCAGAAGAATGAATAAGGATGGATTCTATTTCACAGTGCAGGTTACTGATAAAGATGACCAAGGTTGTTCTCATGCCACATCTAAGTTGGAAACTAGACTGAAAGGTATCCAGATAACCAGGATCAAGAAGTTGGAGCTGAGAAATAATTGCCTACTTTATCCCTTACTGAGGTATAGAATGTATGAATCAAAGAATAGTTTCTTGCAAGTTTGTTGGACCATAGTTTCTTTGTCACAAACACAGTCAGCTGAGTTATTTTTCCATTCTAGAGCTTCAACAGGACCACCAGCCATGCCAGAAATTTTATCAAAGCCATCAAAGGAAAGCTTCTGGATTCAACAACCTTCAAAGATTTCTCTGTCCTAATTGTTCCCCATCCCTCCAGATAGTACTGGAGCTGAAACACTAAATCTAAAAATAATAAAGGAGCCTCTGAAACCACTGTCCAACTTCAAGACAAGGGTGCCTTGGCAAGAATGTTGAAGTTACCAAAACTATATAACTAGATGCCTTTAACATTACCACCATGATCTTTTCTGCCAGCTCAAGTAGGGTGGTTTTTGAGCAGCAGCATGGGAAAAACTGCAACAAAATCCTTTAACTATCTTGAACTCAGACACATCAGAACTGGTGACAGTTGGGGGGTCAGTGAGGCCTGGTCAGGGAGGTGAATTCAGGAAAGATCTTGCCCCCCCCACCAATCCCTGTACATCTAGTCTGTGCTGCTGAAATAAAACCCAGGTGAACATAGTGGGGATAAAATAATGCCACCCAACTAGCCTACCAAGTTCCCTGAAATACAACCCAGGTCAGTTTGAACATTCAGGAAATATCTTGAATGGCTGATATTTTTCCTTAGTGATCTGGAATTCATCATCAGCAGATAGGTCTGTAACATGGCACCCAGGAACCATTCAGCTAGAACAGGACCAGATAGACCATAACTGTATGTTTTTTCTTATGTTTATCTTCTTCATTACTCGTCCACTGCCATATCTTCTCCTACTTTATACACTTTTGATGGCAGTTCCCCCTGCCCCATGAATGCTAAGGCCATGGATTTAAAAGGGTGTAACTCTGTTTAGGATGAGATTGTTTGTTCTGAAGACATATTAAGAAAACATCAAATCCTCATCAGAAAGAAATATTAAAATATCTTCCAATGTATGGTATAGGAGGTATCCTATTGGTTAGTTCTATTCACTGTCCTCTTGAGTTACTGGTAGAATGTATGTGTACATCCACATAACAGCTGCACAATTATTTATAACAACAGGTAGAACTCTTGTGGTGAACTTGCAGCAGAATACTAGAGGTAGTTGCAAACCAGCAGGAAATTCCAAAAGGACTTGAAGTGTATACTTTTACATTAGTTATTTACTTGCTTTCTCGCTTGATTTATAGTCCAAACTTCTCAATGAAACTCAAGACGGATTGCAAAAGGTGGAATAATATATTTGGGTACCATCTGAGAGCTATTGTAGCATAGTGATTAAGTGAATGGCTCAGAGCCAGCACTCCACTAGTTTGTCTCACACTACTGCCATGAACTCTGCAGGTGGCCTTGGGTAAGCCATTCCTCTCAGCCCCAGTTCCCCAGCTGTATTGTGGGGATAATAATAATGTTGACTTTGTTCACCACTCTGAGTTGGGCACTAATCTGTCTAGAAGGGCGGTATATAAGCACACCATTGTTATTGCAGTTATTTTAAATCCGTGTTCCTGACCTGCTTGCCTTCTGGCTCATGTTATTGCCTTTTTCCAGCCTGCTAGATGGACTCCTCAGCTCTGTTTACCTTTGGCTTTCCTCTAGTCTCTGCACCCTTGCATCAGTTGCTGTTTTTGGATTGGTTTTTCACATCTGACTCCAGCTGTCCCTTACAAGGTTGTTGAAGGAACTTTCAATTTGCTCTGGTCTAGCAGAAGAATCTTGAGTAACCTAGGTCTTACTGATCCAAACTGCAATGAAATACATCGGTACTACAATACTTGGGCACAATACCTCCAGGTCTCATTGATGGATATGTTTCTAGCTTAATCCATAATGCCACATGGAAAAACCATCTGTGAAGATATTTTGAAGGAAAAGGAAGTGATTCCTCTGAATGTCGTGTAAGATTTACATTATTCTCCATGAACTTCCATGTAGTCTCTGTGTTTAAATAATTTTTCACTATTTCCTTAGACAGCTCAGATTAGGAAGCCTGGATGAGCTCATCTTCTTGTTAATTTTGAGCCTGAACTATTCACCTTTTCAGGCCAATTTGATAGGATAAATTAAAAGGGATAAGCAAGGAGACTAAGAGAACACTCTAAAGGGTAGCCATATGGCCCAGTTGTCTTAACTTGTCCAGTTTCTGGGCAGGTCACCTATACCTGTAAGGACCACTAAGTGGTTCAGATTCTGCTTTTAAAAAGCGTATATCTAACCCTTGTAGTCCTAGAGATATGTGGTAAAATGAATAGGAAATATTCTGCCCAATTGTCTTTAGAGACTCAAGACTGCTCCCACCTTCTAGCCAATGAAAATCATTGCTATGATTGCTTTGATTGACTTGCTTGCTATGTCTTTTCCTGACAAACTTTGTGGCTCTCTGAGAAGAAAGAATTAACAAATCCTGCTACAAGAAAATGATCTCATTCAGCATGATGTAGACAAATAGAGGGTTGACCACAGGCTGTGGGAAATTGGTGTTTGAAACCTTGCTTAGCCATAGAGTATACTGGGTGACCCTAAGTCTCATTCTCTTTTAGCCTAGTTTTCATGAGCTGACACAAAGCAAATGAAATACAATGTAACAACTGATGTACACTGTATAATTAGCAAGCATATTGCCAAATATGCAGATTCAGCTATCTGGATATGGGGAACTAGAATATGGCAATCTCAGAACTGTGACAGAAAGTTCATTCTTCCCAGGCATTGTATCTTTTAACTGTTTAACCATTACAGCTTTTGAACTATAGAGTAGTTAGTTCTCTGATCCTGAGATTCAGGGTGCAGGGCTGGTTCACCGCCTAAGAGGCTGCCTGGGGTGACACATTGGTGTGGGTGGCAATGTGAGAGGATCTGAGGTAAGCTACAGAGGAAGCACTTCCTCTACTGCCCAGGAAAGATCCAACCCATGGTGCAGAGATGCTCCATCTGCAGCCCACCTTCTTGATTTTGTTGTGAAAGCCTACATTCCTAATTAGGAATCTTATTGATAAGTACTGAGCAGCAGGGCTTTTTTTCAGCAGGAACACGGTGGAACGGAGTTCCAGCACCTATTGAAAATGGTCACATGGCCGGTGGCCCCACCCCCTGATCTTCAGATAAAGGGGAGTTTAGATTGCCCTCCATGCCGCTGGTGTGGAGGGCAATCTAAACTCGCCTCTGCCTGGAGATCAGGGGGCAGGGCCACTGGCCATGTGACCATTTTCACCAAGGGCAATTTAAACTTTAAAAAACTCCCCCCTTGTTCCAGCTGACCCAAAGTGACATCATTGTGCGGTCCTGAGTTCCATCACCTCTTTTCCCAGAAAACCCCCCCCCTGCTGAGCAGCATATCTGTAATAAATTGGTCTAAGAGGACTGAAAGGCCAAAAATTATTCAAACAATAGTTCATTTTCATAATTATTTCATTAATTATGTTTTTTACAATGTTAGCACATGCTCCTATTTACCATGGGCAGCTACTGTTTGGTTTTTTTTGGTCTAATCTTTCCCAGTTATGCTTTCATTTGCATTTCACTGTTATCTCTAAGTGGTGCCATAAACCATCATTACATTGAGTGAGAGACAACAATACTAAAACAGAGAGAGAAATTAGGGTTTAAACATTAAGACATTATGATAAACTTTTCAAAACTTCACTTACAGTGCAGTTCTATGAAGTGTTACATCAGTCTAAGCTAACTGATTTCAATGGGTTAGACTGGAGTAACTGCACCAAATTGTACTATTAGTTAACTAAAATTCACACATGGGGGAAGGTGATAGATATCTTTCTGTCTTTTTCTCTCTCACATATATGCACTTTATATTATTCAACACAAAGTAACTACTGTTCTCAAATTCTATTCTCCAAATCAA
Organism: Eublepharis macularius; assembly: GCF_028583425.1. NCBI lineage: Eukaryota > Metazoa > Chordata > Lepidosauria > Squamata > Eublepharidae > Eublepharis > Eublepharis macularius. Next base: position 64,917,343 of record NC_072798.1, read on the forward strand.
TAATATTAACTCCAAATTAATCTATAAACATTTATTGAAAACGTGCAAAACTAATCCTCTTAACAAAACAGTCTGGCAAAGATAGGCTCTATATATGGAAGTTGAGTCCAAGGCAGCATAACAGTTTTTGTTGCGTAATCTGCATAAAATGACTTTGATTAGCTGCAACATTTATTTTTACGCTCACTACGCCTATTGTCATACTGTTACTGCATATGCTGAAGAGCTATTGAGTTTAACATCCTACTATATAAAAGGCAAACCGTGTTTCAGACAACTCACTTCCTACCCAGGTGCACCTCCAGAAGGTGCTGCTGCAGAGGGAAGCCAAGGAGAGGCAGCTTGTCCCTCCAGAGAACGCAGTGCGGCAGGAAGCCCAAGACGGGATCAGGTACAGAGCACGAGGCAATGCCCATCCCCCCTTCACAACCAGCCAGAATCAGGAGTGGAGGAGTTGGCAATGCCCGCCCCCCCTTCACCCAACTGGGATCAGGAGCGAAGCATGTGGCAATGTCCACTCTCCTTTCACCCAGCTGGGATCAGGAGCAGAGCAGGTGGCAATACCCACCTCCTGCCTTCACCCAGCTCAGATCAGGCATGGAGCAAGTGACAATGCCTGCCCCCCCAACCCAGCTGGGATCAGGAGCGGAGCAGGTGTCAATGTCTGCCCCCCCGCCTTCACCCAGCTGGGATCAGGAATGGAACAGGTGGCACTGCCCATTCCCCCTTCATCCAGCTGGGATAAGGAGCAGAACAGGTAGCAATGCCTGCCCCCTGCCTTCAGCCAGCTGGGATCAGGTACAGGGCAGGAGGCAATGCCAACCTTCCTTCACCTGGCTGGAATCAAGTACGGAGTAGGAGGCAATACCTGCTCCCCTTCACCTGGCCAAGATCAGTAGCAGAGCAGGTAGCAATGCCTAACCCCCGTTCACCCAGCTAGAATCAGGCGTGGAGCAGGTGGAAATGCCTGCCCCCCTTCACTCGGCCGGGATCAGGCGTGGAGCAGATGGCAATGCACGGCCCCCTTTACTCGGCTGGGATAATACATGGAACAAGAGACAATGCCCCCACTTTCACCTGGCTGGGATCAGATGCAGAGCAGGTGGAAATGCCTTACCTTCACCTTCACCTTCACTCGGCCAGGATCAGGTGCAGCACAGGAGGCAATGCCCGCTCTCCCCTTCATCAGGCCAAGATCAGGAGTGAAGCAAGTGACAATGCCCACCCCCACTTCAACCCACCAGAATCAGGCGTGGAGAGCTGTCAATGCCTGCCCCCGCTTCACTTCGCTGGGATAAGACGCAGAGCAGGAAGCAATGCCCACCCCCCTTCACCCAACCAGGATCAGCAGCAGAGCAGGTAGCAATGTTTACCCTCCATTCACCCAGCTGGGATCAGGAGCAGAGCAGGAGGCAATGCCTGCCCCCCCTTCACTCGGCTGGGATCAGGAGCAGAGCAGGTAGCAATGCTTAACCCCCCCTTTCACCCTGCTGGGATCAGGCGTGGAGCAGGAGGCAATGCCTGCCCCCTCCTGCCTTCACCTGGCTGGGATCACTGATGGAGGAGGAGGCAATACCCACCTGCCCACCCTCCCCTTTCTAGAGCCCGTTGTATTTATTTTTTCACAATGGGCTTTGTTGCTAGTAATCTAAATAATTCGCATATTCATTTCTTACCTGAGCTGGCTTCTTCTGGACCACCTGTTGGGGCTGTAAAGAAAAAAAAGATACAATGTAGATAATTTACCAGAATACGTATTTCCCAAGCTCTTTATTTCATATAAGGTATACAGAATATGTAAGCTGTATGTAAGATAATACAAATTCCCTATGCTAGGTATATGTTTAGAACTACATATTTTACTCTTCCCTTCTTTTAACCTGATTATTTAGGAAATGGCAACCTTCATTGAGGGCTATATGAATAATATAGTTAACAAGTCAGAAATTATTTGCATAATCTCTGTGTTCAGCTGCATGCGGTTAACATCATGCATTCATAATTTCCCTGAAGATGGATGCCAGAAGTACATGTACATTTGTACAGAATATTATGTTGCTCTTCATAGTATTCCAGAAGAAAATACAGATGTATGTTAAAGAGGTAGTTATACAGCAATATAGTATAGAGACCTACAGTGACAGGTTGACAGTTGCTGTTGTTGAGGTCACACAGTCCTGTGTACAACATTATTCTGTGCTCAAGGATTCCCACTTTTCCTTTGCATTTTGAAACTGAATGGGAAGTATTTTTTAAAGTATGCACCCAATTTTTCTTTTCATTCTAAAGATGAGGGCTAAAATACAATAGGCCTTTGAATAAGAAGGTTCTGATTTCATTCTCTTTGGAATATGCAAAAATTGCTTACCCCAGAGAGCATGCAGCTTCTTGAATGGAGAGTTGTTCAGTCTCTATGTAAAGAGCTTACAAAAGAATTAATTATGCATACCTGATTACAGACAAAGAGTATCCTTTGGAGCAGGATACAGGGTCCCAATTTAGGGCCAGCATTTTTTTTAAAAAAAACCCTAAGCAAGAGTTTATAGACATGTTGCCAAAAGTCTTTAATTCCTGTTGAATTTTGCATTCAATGAGCTGCCAGGAATGGGTGTAGGGGACAATTCATTACAGCGTGTACAGTGAGGCTTCAGCTGTTGGCCAAGGGTCCAGATCCACAGAATAGCTCCAAAACGTGATGTGGGATTCAGTTAGCTTTTCCACTGGGGAAAAAGAAGGACCACTATAAAGGCTGTGCTAGGAGATCATGAGACCCACGTAGACCAAAGCCATTTTTGATCAGGAGCTGCAGTAAGGAGGAGAACTGGGCAAGACTGATCCACTACATGGATGTTTCAGACTGTGCAGGTAACACCATATTTTCCAAGTGGGTCCTGTTACTATCAGGAAATTTTCTGTGGAGAGAAAATACTCACATGGTGAGATGTTTTCCAGCATTACAGCCTGTGCATTGTGAGATCGTGGAAGTCTTTTTAATCACCTCTATGTGAGGTCTGTAACATTTGAAGGGGCCTTTACTAAAAACTTTGGGAAACACTGAAAAAGTACATGGCAATAAATGGAAACAAGAGTTCACTGCCATCATGGAAGGAGACACTCCACAACTGCAGAATAAATCCCAGGCCTGCCAAATGAGAGCTCTTATTCAAACAGAGCACCCATTCATTCACAGCCAATCTCAATTTGCCTTAATAATTACAGCAGGATCAAAGTCCAAACAATTTCCCTCCTAAACCATACAGGGTTACATATAAAGGGGTAGATCCTCCATTGGTGTATATCAACAAAGCTGTTAATTTACTATATTTGAGGGCTCTCTTCCCTGTTTTAAATCTTAAATAGCTTTATCTGAAACATAGTTTTTCCTTGTTAAACTTGAGAGCACGTAAGTAGTCTAGAGATGGTATCTTTTTTCTGGTTCAGCTTGTTGATGGAAACATGAAAACAAGTGACCTTTTTGTTGGGCATACCTCTTTTTTCAGATTGAAATGAAACAGAGAAGTATTAAAATTAAAAAGAGGCTGAACTGGTTTGCAGAATTACAATTGTGCTTAACCATTGTGCTTAATATCACAGATCGACACTTTAAAAACATAATCTATCATATAGCCTGCAAAGACAAAGCAGCTATCAGCTTTCATGTGGCAGGAAAACCCCAGAATGAGAAAGATTTCTATAAACCTTGGTCTATATCCAGTCATACAAAGTACTATATTTTCCCTTCACTTTTTTAAATGAATAGCTACAGTATTGTGCCTCAGTTCAGTCAGGCTCTTCTGCAGCCATTCATGAAAATAAAAACAAACCAAAATAAACACTCAGAAAAACTTTTGGGTCCAGTCTGGAGCCATTGGGTGCCAGAGGCTGAGAAAACATACTGGCAGCTCCAACCCCAAACAGCATTGAAAGTATTCAAGGATCTGCTTGGTGGTCTGTAAAGTATGAAGTGCTGTGTGGAAGGGCAGCTGGTAGAATTACTGTGACACATACTAGGCAGAGGGCCAGGGTTGGCCTTGTTTCAGACATTGTCTTTCCTCTCATTGAAGTGTCAGGACCTAATTCATGGAAAATTTGGTGAGTTGGCAGCTGTTTCAGAGGATTTCATTGAGTTGCAGAGTGCTGGAGTCACATGAATGCAGCGTGCTCAGCCAAGAAATAGGGGGATTTCTGAGCAGCAGAAACGAGTCAGCCTGCAAGAATGTCTTTGGGTTTGATGTGGTTTTGGAGTAAACATGTGTACAGGTGTAATCGGCAGGGGAGGGGAAAGAGGCCGAGGAGTGCTAATGGTCGACATTATTAAAAGGAGCAAGGTCTTTTGAAATGCACTGCCTTATTGCAGCAACACTTGGATCCCAAAGGAGAGAGTGTGTGTGTGTGTGTGATCAGCTCAAGCTTTGCAACTGATATTCAAGGAGAATTACCAAATGATTGGTCCTGCCTGTGTGAGGCAGGCCTGCAATATAATTAAATACTCAAGATAGCTGCCAAGTAAGATTTTAAAACCCAAGCACAACAAACAAACCATTTAACCAAAAATGCCTTGTGTGCATTTGCAACTATAGTTTAATGCACAGAGAGAGAAAGGCACAGGCAAGGGGAAGGGGTGTGTGTGTGTAGTGATATTTTCCCAACAAGTTTGCATTTTTGTATATATAATCTACACTGAACTATAGTTTAACGCTCAGTTATTTGAGGAAGAAGGTTAAATTGCTTCCTTTTGTAATAACTACATCCAGAACATTCCAACTCAAATGAGACTCTTGGCTCAAATTACAGATGGGAGAGGAAAGAGATCGAGGGATCTAGGAGTGGGGAGGAATGACATACCCTTCAAGAGAAGGGGAAAGAGCTGAAGACAGCTATAGGCCAGTGGGCCTTGCCGCATCTCTTGCCCCATATTCAACCCTCTTTCCTGCCAAATGCTTCTGGGATGTCATCGGACATTGGAGTAAGAAAACTCTGAGTCCAGATACCAGGCTAAAAACTGGGCTCAAATGGGCTATTTACTTATGCTCGGAGGTCCTCATAAAAACACACAAAACAATGTACGATTATAGTAATGTTTTATATTTTGTAGCACTTTCCCAACATACTTAAAGCATTTCATGTACATTTTCTCAGTAATCCATATCATTAAACCTGTCAAGTAAGTCACTAATATTATCCCTGAGAAACTGGCATCGTGTTTTGCCTAGGATGATTGGGTGAGTGCAGGGAACTTCCAGTTCAGAGGTTTGGATTCATTGGTAAGTCTCTGCTGATGGAAGAGAATCAAGCCAATGAAATGAGTCAGCCTCCCTAACCCTCCCAAACAGCAGCCAAATGATCCCCAAAATGCTGCTTCTGGGGACTGGGGACCCCAGTAATATCATCTGCTCCTTCCATTATCAGATTTTTTGTGTGGAATCCAATCCATATTCAAGAAAGGTTGGAAGGGGAGAAATCAGTGGCATTGCATGTATCAGAAAGACCCGTTTGTTTTAATTGGGATAGTCAGGCATATACCCATATTGGCAATATCACATTTAATGCAGTCCATGGACAGAGGAAGGTGTGAGTGATTCATGGAAAGGGAGGGACATGTGATACCCTGGCCTTCTGCCAATCCCTAAAGCCCTGTTAACTGCATTTCTGCACCTGGCCCATGGATAGTTTACAGGACCAGGCTGTTAGTGGAGTTTGTACTTTTACTGAAGAAGTACGTGCCCCAGTCTCTGGAACAAAAGGTCATGATTTCAGTTTTCTATACCTAATGTTTGGAATTAACTAGCCACTGTGGGTTTTATGAACACAGACTCATGAGTAGCTGGAATTCATCCGAACATTTGATATTGTCAACGAAATTTCACAATAAACTGCATAGGCTCATAAACTAAGACAATAGTAACCTGTGGGAAATTTTTGCAAAAATCTGTTGAATTCCTAGTTTTTTCTCTTTTTTTCCTTTTTATTTCATTTGGCGCAGATTTTAATACTAATGATACAAGCAGAATCATTCAAATGATACCAATGGTCTTATTAAACTAACTTCCTACATTTTCCTGGACTTAAAGAAAAACCCATACAATCTCATGGGGTTCCACTGTAGAAGTTTTTTGTCACTTGTAACATTACTTTTACTTTACAAAGGTTATGGAAAGGAGCAGTATTCCCAAAAGTGATTTATTGGGTTACTCTTTTCAGATTCAAAATACATTCCCACAAAAAAGCCCACGTTAGTAACAAACATTCGCAAGACTTATAAAATATCAATATTTTACTGAATTAAGCTTGTGGTTGTTGTGGCACTGCTCTTTAACTTCTAAGGTGGCCTTGGCTTTTTTTGTCCTGAAGGATTGGAACATCATAATTTTCCTGAGATTTCTTCTATGGGATACAGTTGTCCTCAGGAACATTGCCAATGTTCATCTTGCAATAGATGAGTGAGATTATTCAGAGCTTTCAGGTTCAGTAGCACCAACATGCTGATGGCACCCAGCTCTATGGAATTAATGGAATTCATGAAACTGACTGTCTCTGTAGGCATGGATGAGAATGAACAAGCTGAAATGTTCTGTCAAAGGTGAAGCCAATAGGGAAAACTAGTGTTCTGCCAGAGATTTACTTAAAATTATCGTCATTCTATTTGATGAGGATCCTAAGGATCCCAGGCCTGCTTTCTGAAAAGCAGATTGGAACTGTTGCTTAGGAGTGCCTTCACTTACATTTAGTATTTGTTTAGCCTCTATCTAGACAAGTCTGTCCTTGCTACATTCATCCAAGCGTTTAAAACTTTTAGGCTTGATTTTTGTAACAATTGAAGATTCTTGGAGACTGACCCTGTGCTAGTCATTCTCTCTTAGTCTAACCTACCTCTCAGGGTTGTTGTGAGGATAAAATGGAGGAGGGGAGAGCAATGTTGTAAGCTGCTTTGAGTCCCCACTGAGGAAAAAGCACACTGTAAATATCTAAATAAATGCTTATATAAAACCTCTTCTTTATCACTTACACTGTCTACCAGTTTTAATGGTCTTCATCTACACAGCCTTTTAGGGCATGGGACCAAGATATCTGAAGAACTGTCTCTCCTTTTATGAGCCCAGGTGTGCTTCTTGAGGGTGCCATCACTCCAATCAAGCAAGAACAGTGTTAACAACTAGAATCTAACTTGTACCTCCTATTCTCTGGAATAATTTCCTGAAGAGGAGTAAGGAATGTAGCTCTCTTTCAACTGGCATAGGCTAAATCAAGTTTTGTTGTTGTTGCTTTGTTATTTTTGACTTGTTTATATTTTTGTGTTTGTAGTCTCGTGATTTTATTCATTGTTGGTCAGTATAGTTTTAATGATGTTAACTAGGAAAAAATAGTATAGAAATATTTTAAATAAATAAACAAAGAAATTACCTGCCACCTCAGGGACCATTTGCTGTTCTCTGCATTTACGAAGAGGCTGCTGGTGTCTGCTTCCTGGCTGCCATGTTTCCTTATTGAAGTGTGCATGTTCGTATGGCAGCCAGGACTGGAGCTTGGGCAGCCACTGCCAATGGTAGAGAAAGCTGTAGTTATGACAAGGGAAGGGAAAGGGGACAGTTCCTCAGCTCTCCAATTGGAGAGGATCAGAGGGTCTGATGGGTCTACTTAGTGAGGAAGGGTGAGACCAACCTAATGAGGAAAACATACATTTGAGCCACAGTTGAGCTTCACAGTGTTCTTCAGGCAAAAAAAACGGTCAGAGAAAAATTAGGGAAAATGTCATAGTACTTGTGTGTGTGTGTGTGTGTGTGTGAAAGTTATGAGAGACAAAGGTGCACTCTCTTGATCCTTTTCTGAATATTCAGGAATAAAATGTCAGAATTTGAGTTTTCATGGAAGGAAATGAGCTTAAAGTGAGTTTACTGAATATTTCTGGAATTTTTCTCCCATTTAAACAAACTTTTTCTCCAAGAAAGAAATATTATGGGCTGGATCCCATGGAGCATTTATGCTGACAGAAGGATTTGTCAGCAGAGCACAAACTTCTTCCTCTCTTCTGCTGCAGCGTTAAATGCCCCCCCCCCCATTCTGTGGGAGGGGAGAGGCGAGAAAGGTGTGCTCTGCTGATGGAAACCCTTCCATCAGCAGAAATGCTCCATGGAATCAAAGCTAATATTTTTTTGGCTTCAATTCCATGGAGCATGGAAGCTCCAAGTGCATGGAGGAACTTGCTGAGAACTCACCTATGTCTTTCAAAGTCAATATGTAAATCATCCATGAGGCTAAGATGTAGATTTGCTCAACCATTTTAAGATGGTGATAAAACTTCTACAAATTGCCATTTTTGGTTGATGATCAATTTATTGAAAGATTTTATATGTGTAAAGATTGACATCATTTCCCAGTTCAATCTAAATTTGAAGCTGTTATGTGATGAAGTATACTTTCTTGATTTGAAACATAATTCTCCCTTGCACATTTTCTTAGAGCCAACAAATTACAACTTGAATTTAGGTCATAGCATACAAGATAGCGACAGTGTCAAAAACATTGCAATTTATGGAGACTTCACCTGTGTATTTCCATATCATTCCATACAGCAACATGTACTGTCTTTCTTACGTACCTGAGTATAACATGCTATTTCACTACAGACTAATCTTCACAATAAGAAACAGTAGATTAAACTGTAGGAAAAACACATCTTAAATATTTATAAGATCTATTTAATTTGAAGGATTTTCATCCTAGCCTTAAATGGGCAGCTATCCATTTTAGACTTGCAAGTTTGCAACCTGAAGTCACCTAATGACCTTTATGACACAAGGATATTGAATCTGAGTCTCCCCAGTCCTAATCTGACACTATCCAGTTACCACATAGGCTGTCAAGGTGCTTATCTTTGATGCTTATATATTAGAAAAACATTAATAAGAATGTATTTTGCATTTTTATATACGCACATATGCAGACACAGACATGTGCAAATGGTGGTAAGGAACATTAATTTCATGGTGGATAGGATATTAATAGCTGTTAGAAACGACAAGTGAGACCTCCAAGGACTTGTGTATGGGGGGGGGGGAAATCTCAATTTCCCTCCTTCACCATGTCCTCTTACTCTTCCTTGCCCCCTATATCCTCTCCCATTTTCTTGCTTCCTTCTTTCCCTCCCAACCATCTTTGTCTGTCCCCCCCCATCTTCATCTTTCCCCCTTCCTCCCCCTGGCAGCTTCTCCCTTATGGCCTAGTTGCATGCTGCCAGATAAGCCAGGCCCAGTTGCATGTTGGGGAATCAGCAAGGACTTGGGGGGGGGGTACTTCACTTTCCCCTGTATCCCATTCCCCACACTATTTCCTCTTTCTCTTCTCCTGGAAGCCTCCATATGCTCACCTTTTACTACATCCTTCTCTACTTGAAATCCACAAAACAAGTTACCTTTTATCTGGCCCTCATCTTTACCTGTATTTCTTAATTTACTTCATTCATATACTGCCTTTCTCCACAACGGGGACCCAAAGCAGCTTACATCATCTTTCTTGCCTCCAAATTATCCTCACAAAAACCCTGAGAGGTACATTAGGCTGAATGTGTGTGACTGGCTCAAAGTCACCCAGTGAATTTCCATAGCAGAGTAGTGATTCAAACCTGGGTCTCCCAGATCCTACTCTGAAACTCTTAACTATTACACTACACTGGCTTGGAGTTTTGGTGGTGCTGTTGAATAGTAGCAAGGAGCTGGGCCTGGTCATGTGGTATCAAGCTGCCCAGTGGTTACTTTCAGGACTGGCCACAATTTGCCTTCCCTCAAAGGCCAAAGCAGCTCTGGAAAGGGCCCTGAACCCCACCACCACCTTTAATTAACATAAACCAAGATTGGGTTACTGAATAAACTGTTGTGGTTGCCTAGCAACAGCCATGGAGGGCATCTGGTTAAAGCTCCAGATGCTCTTTTTATCATTTGGGATTTTTTGTAACCCCTCATTGTATTTTTTTTTTTTTAGATTCTTCTGCAAACCTGGGGCATTTTTCAGGTGTGTAGGAAGATCTGTCTTGTCTGTTCATGACTCCAGTTTCCAGATTTAAGTATTCTCAAATCAGGACTACTTGCCTATTAATATGTAAGAAGTAAATGCTGACCTTATTCAGAGGCAGTCTTAATATCTCTAACTCTCAACACAGACAAATCTGCTGTCCTTTCCTGCCACAACTTTAAGCAGCAGCAAGAAGGGGGGAAACCTTCAGTGTCAAGCATACCAATATATCACCCAGAAGTAATATAGGGAAGCTCTAGGAATTGCCAAAATTTTATGATTGGAGCTAGACATGGGCACGAATTGAAATATGAAGTAAATTTCATCACAGAACAGGCTGTTTCATGTATCGCGAAACAGCATTTTGTGGGGCTGCAGTTATCACGAAATTCATGACTTCTAGGCTTGTTTTGTTAGCTTTGTGAACCATTCGTAATTGCAGACAGGCTGGCACCAATCCATTGATTCCCTAGGTAACAATGGGTCCAGACCTTTTGTTGCCATTGGAAACCCCAATCATAGCCCACTTACCCTTGATTGGCAGCTCTCCTAGCCATCTGGAGAGCTTCCATTCTGCCCTATACAGCCAGGAGCTGGGGGTCAATCCCCTAGGCAACCAAGGAGGTGGGCCTTCTTGTAGCCATGGGCACCCCAATCTCACCCCTCCAAACCCTGTTAGGCAGGTCTGTCAGCCAACCACAGACCTCCTGTTCTTATCTATGTCAGCGTTTTGCTGGGATTGGAGTGGGAGAGTGTGTGGAAGGATTTGGGATTGTGCTTTTGGCTGCTGCTGCTTTAAAGAGACTGAAAAAAGCCTCTTATTTCCAGCTCTTGGCCTTGCTGTGGGAAGGTCTTTGGATGAGGGTGCCTTTTTTCCTCCACCGCACCCCTCATTCTGTCTTCCTGGCCCAGGTCCACCACGGCTGGTCCTTTGTCCTCCTCTGCTCCAGCAACTCCTGGTCCCTGTTTCAGTCATGTACTCTGGCAGCACTTCCCTTCTCACCCTTCCCAATCAACGTGTTACAAACTAGGACGGTGGGTGGAGGAGAGCCTGCTGAAGTCTCCCTCCGAGTTTGGCATCTGGGTATGAAGGGGGTGTTGAAATGCCCCGGGTTCTGATGAATCACGAAACTAAAGAATTGTTTCGGCAAATGTTATCAGTTTCGTGAAGTTTTCTGACTTGTGGATTGCGATGAAACACGAAACTCTCGTTCCGGGCTTTTTCCTATTCATGCCCATGTCTAATTGGAACTACCTTATGTCAGTTTCTGGGTTTTCACAAAAGTGATGTAGCAGCACAGATGACATTGTGCCCCCATGTCCCTTTTCCCCCCACGTGGCAACAATGTAGGGGATAGATTAAACGTAGGCTGGTTGGCAAGTGGGAAGGAGAGAAGAAAGCAGGAAAAGGAGAGGATATGGGTGCTGCTAGGAGGAGGGAAAGAGGAAATAGTGGCAGCTGGAGCCAAGCCACTGGGCCCAGCGCAGCAGTTGGCAGCACACAAATGGACTGTACTTTTCCCAGAGGCTGCCAGAAGGAGGGAATGCAGGAAAATTGCAAATAAAGGTAGTTGGGCTGATTGGTGGAAAAAAGAGAAGAAAGCAGGAAATACAGAAGAAGGCATGGTTGCTTTCAGAAAAGAGAGAGAAAATAGGAAAAATGAAACGCCCCCTGCAAATCTTCATAGATCCCCGGCTTGTACCACTGAATGCCAGCTGAAGCATGGCAATAGCAGAGTAGAAGTCTTAGCTTGTGTCCTGCTTATGGGAATTTGGGGGACAACTAGCTGGCTGTTGTGGGGAAAAGGATGTTGGACTAGATTAAACTTTTGGTCTGTTCCAGCAGAGCTTTTCTTATATTCTTAGTTTTGATACAGTGATTGTCACAAAATAGTTACTTATTATATGGGGTTGATATCAGTATTACATTATCCATTTTAATTCTATTATTCATATGACAATTTATTTTTGCAGGTGGTCCTTATTACTTGATTTCAAAATAATTCCAGCATTGTAATTTAAATCAATGAGTTTAAAAATGAGTCTATAAATGTTAGTTACAAAGTTTTCGTCAGTGAATTCAGGTCTTCTGAATTGCGCTCAGAATACTCTGCTATGCAATTAATTACCATCTTTGAATGAATCTCTACATTATTGGATTTTTTTTCCAGTTGAATGTCCCATAGGGCATCCTATAGTTTAGAATGATTCTTTTCCAAGTATTTGTCTGCTATACTTATCATAGCACTCATTCCTTTGACTAATTTATCATCTAAACGTTCCAAAGATTGTTTTATGTTTCTAAAATACCAGGTACAGAGATTACCGGGGGTTACATTTGATTGTTCTTTTTGTTATTCCCCCCACCCCCCAATTCTTGACTCTTTGCCACATTCCACATAGAAAAACTAAAATGCTTTTAAGTATTAAAGTAATTGCATTGTGAAATTATAACTTCTACTGAATTTATATACATGAAATATGCTATTAATGTTTAATATTAAAGAATACTTTATTATGAATTGTGGAATATATTTCTGCAGGTTTGTCTGTATGCTTAATTAGCTTCTCCATGTTTTAATGGCTTCTTTAGGGAAAGTAGACATCCCTTTAGTAGCTTATAGCCATTGGCCAAACTATTTCAAACATTCTTTATAAAGGGATGATCCTATGTTTGAGTATCGTAAAAATGGTCTGCTCCACCACATTAGATTTCTTTTTCCTTTCTCTCATTTTCTACTCCATTCCTTCTCATATTTTGAGTATGCTTAAATATAATTTTAATGTGTCACAATTTAACCTCACGAGAGGTTATCGTAACATCTTGAACAGCTAAAACTTCATCAGAAATTACAAGTTACAGGGGTGGGCACTGCTGTTTGGTGGATCAGATGTTTGCATGTAAAAGGTTCAAACCCTAGCACCTCCAGTTCAAAGGATCTTAGGGGGCAGGTCGAGAAAAGAACTCTGCTTGGGACGGGGGAGAGCCCTTGCCAGTCAAAGCAGAGAGAAGGAACAGTGGCCAGATTTACTAGATGGTGGGACTAGCTCTTTTTCTAAATTTGCCAGCTTTTCAATAAAATGTTTACTACTATTAATTGTAGAAGTGATTTATAATGAAGTCTGTAACATGCCCCATCGGTATCAGGAATGTCTCTGAGATATAGAAGGAGAGCCCTGTGGAGCACTTCCTTTTAGCATTTTCTTTTAATCAGAACCAGCATACGTTTAAAGGTAAACAATAATGACCTTTTATTTAGTAGAGATACTAACTCCTCCATCTATGCTTGTTAGGATAGGAAACCAATCACCAAGAAGCAAGGCTTAGAAAGAATAGACTGGTCATTGCATATTTGACTTTCCTCTTAAAATAGCTCATATCAGGCATTGTTAGGATGTTGTACTACCTGACCTTCTTAATCCCCTATAGGATAATGGAACAACACCCATATGGTAACAATTTCTGGTTACTGGCAATCTGAGCGGCTTTTGAATTGGGAGACCTACAACAACTAAAAACCCGTAGTGTCTTGTTACCACCCTTTCCCCTTATTTGCTTAAATTTTCTTACTTTCTTGCTCCAGGCATCTTCTGTTATTCTGCCACTCCAGTTGTACTTTCTTAGGCCATTGGTGATGGAATAGAATTCAATTTTTTAAAAGTTGTGCAATTAATCTAAAGCCACCAACTAACTTTCTTATCTGCTCCTAAAATCAATTTAGGACAACACTACACATTACAAGTTACACAAGTTTGCCATGGGGACTAGCAGCCACTGCAGCTGCAAGTTCACTGTGGTAACTCCATTTAGAAGCACTGCAGGGACCCAATTCTGTTTGGGAATAGGGTGTAGGGGGAGGAGGGGCTACTTCCTCCCCTCTGCACCATTTTCCCAAGCCAAAACAGGCTTCTCATAGCAGCTGGTCTCCATGATGAACTTGGATAACATGCAGTAGGGCCCTTGGATGCTCATTCTGTCTTGCATTAGTCAGAGAAAGCACATCACCAGATCTTTTTGAGATTTTCCATATAATGCTTGGATAATCAAGTACTTAAAACTCAATTACTTCATTACACTTCCCTTGATTATCGATATTATTACTTATTTTTAAAAAAGAAATAAAAGTGGATTTTGTCACAATCAGTTCATAATGTTAGAACTAGAGCATCTCATATGTTTATGTAATAAGTTAAAGAGGTAAGAATTCAAAGTTTTCAAAGCTTAAAAATTAATCTAAATAAAACCTGCACTTCCTTTTTTATTCTGTTCTCTCCTTGGCCTGAATTCTACAAAGAATTAGATCATACCAAGAATAGAAGGTAAGTCCACTATCAAGTTCTTCTAAGATGCACCAGTTCAGAACATCTTTTGCTACTGCCATAATTACTAAGCAGGACCCACCCCGACAAGTTTATATGATTTTTTAAAACAGTTTCACAAAAGAAGGAAGGGAAGGAACATTTGCTTCAGCTGAACACCTGTGATGTACACTTGGTACTCATGGGTAAACCATATTGCACTGACAATGTGAGATGGAGCGGATCTTAGCTAGTATGTTTTACAGCACTAGAAGGAATTATAGCTTTTACTCTAATAATTTAAGTCATTTAAATCAAGGGATTCAGGGCACATTATTTTGGGTGTTTCTGCATGGGTTATTTGCTCCAAATTTGATATTGTTGGGAAGAGGGATTTTTTCCTGCCTCCCCATGGTGAATTCATACACATCCCAGGGTTCCCCCTGCTTTTCTCAATCTTTCTTAAATGTGCTGTTCTCCAAAATTTTGGGAAATATCATAGCAAAGGCTGGGAGGCTGCTGTGTGGGTGGAAAAGTTCACATTTTCTTGGTCCTACCCACATAGCAGCCATTTCCCCTATGGTAGCCATTTCCTTTCCCTACTGCAGAGGATTTTCCTTTTTAAATTGGCAATTAAATAACATTATATTTATATATCATTATATAAAAACATCCATCAGGTTCTCTGAATTTCCAGCTTTCATTTTTAAAAAAGAAATTCTCTGCAATGAAATGGGCTAACTCAGAGAACCTGATGCATATTTTAGCACGATATATTGATATAACTCTATGAAACTCCCCAAACCCCCAACTACTGGGGAAACCTGCTATATGGAAGCCCCGTCACCAGCACCCACATCAGTATAAAGGAAATTACACGAGTGTGGGGAACATTCTTGTATCTCTGTGTTAAGGAGGCCTCAGTGGTAGACAACAAAACCTGTTACACTAATTTATTCATATATTAAAGTACTATTTCCTGAAATAATTAAAATGCCTGCACTGTCAATACAGTTCATCATTATCTATGCCTAGGGAAATTGTTGGAGGACCATCTCCCAGCTGTATAACATTTCAGCCGTGCTTTTAATAACTGTGCTTATATACTGCTCTTCTAGATTCATGCCCCACTCAGAGTGGTAAACGAAGTCAGTGTTATTATTTCCACAATACAGTTGGGTCTGGCAGGAGTGCCTTACTCAAGGCTACCTACTCAAGGCTACCTACTCATGGAAGTAGTGGGATTTGAACCAGCAGACTGCTGATTTGCAGTCCAACCATTTAACTACTATGCTACAGCAGCTCTCTTTTGCTTCCTGTCTGTTTGTAGGTGTTAATAGACTGGCATGAGCTTTTTGGCAAGAGCCAAAGGGCTCTCATCTTGTGGCTTGCAGCCTGCATCCTCTAAGTGACCTTACCACTGGATTTTGCTTCAGCCCAGGATGTGTGGAGGGATTGCTTTGTTTGGTTGTATTTTGTATGATTACATATTTATTTATATATCATAACTGAGATTTCCCCTAAAAACTGAATAATCAAAGATTAAAAACTCAATTACCATACTATGCATCTTTTAATTATCTATATTTCCAGAGTATTTCCAGAGTATGAGCTTTTGAGAGTCAAAGCTCCCTTCATCAGATACAAGGTGAACCCACCTATGTGCTATCAAGCTAATTACAAAATGTATTATAGCCAGCTTCCTGACAGTAATTTAAAATACTCCCCCCACCCTCTGCCTGGATTGTAAGGACTTCTTCCCTTTTCCACTCCTCCTATCTGATGAAGGGAGCTGTGTGTCTCAACAGCTCATTTTCTGGAAATCTAGTTGTTGTTGCAGGACCCAAATCTTGCTCTTTTACTACAGACCAAATGGTTACCCACCTTAAACTATCTTAATTACCTGATTTGTATCTGATACACAAGTGCATCATTATATGTATGAAGTAGTGGCATGTGTTTTTGTGCACCTTCTTCGCAGTGATCTACATGAAAATTCACGCTGCAATAAATTTGTTACTCTTTAAGATGCCAGTTAGGATTCTTCATCTTATTTATTACATATTAAGCATGCTAGAAATCACACACTGATAGAGCTGGAGCAATGGCTCTGGCAGAGGGTGGATGGAAGACTGGAAAGTTGGAAAACGTTGCAGTGTTGTGGGCTTCGACAATATCCAGAGTGTGTGATTACATGAAATTCCAAATTTGGGGGTGGCCAGCGGCATATGTTCTAGTTTGGATTTCAAGACTTTTGCTAACCTGAAAGATCTTTTGTGCTCAGTAACTATTTATGAATTAGCTGTTTTTAATCCCTAACTTCTAGTTATTATTGCACAATTTGGATACTTGAAGACTAACAGATTTATTGTGGCACTGGCTTTAGAAGAGACTATAAAACCAAAACATGAAGTATATTGCAGAAAGACCTGGACACACAAAGACACAGGGGGAAAATTTAAATCATGAGGTCAAAAGTCCATGAGATGCAAGAGTACTGTCTGAGACACTTCTATACAATGCTCTCATGACAGCAGAGATCATTCACAAAAGCAGAAATAATGGGTGCTAAACACATTACTCTTCCTAGACTTGCTAAGCTAATTTAACACCTGTAGTGTGAGAGAAAACTATTATCTCAATTGAGGCCTAAATGGATAGTGTAAAACTTCCTGATAAATTCTAATTCAACAATTTCATGCTAAAGCCTCTTTTTCTTTTGTTGAATAATTGTTACTTTCAGATCAGCAGATGCATGCATGTCCTGGGTGATTGAAGTATTCTCCCAATAGTTTCTGAAGGTTGTCACAAAGGCTTATCCCATAATAAATCTGTTAGTCTTTAAGGTACCACAAGACACTCCTCTCCTTTTTTATTTTTGGCTGTAACAGTCAGAAGCAGCTATCCTTCTGGAATTCAGATAAAATTAGTTGTGCTTATGTCCCACTGAAGTAAATGAGATGTTTGTTGCAACCAATTTAAGAACAACTGATTTCAGTTGCACTTACTGAGACAACTTTAATTGAGGGTCACAGTGATTATATTTTCAGGATGGTAGCCACACTGGTCTATAGCAGAAGAGCAAGATTTAGGTCCAGTAGCACCTTAAAGACCAACTCAATTTCCAGGGTATGAGCTTTTGAGAGTCAGAGCTCCCGTTGCCAGATATGAGGAGTGGAAAAGGAAAGGAGGCAAAGGGTGGGAACAGTATTGTAAATTAAGAGTGTTAGTAAGCTAGCTATAATACATGTAATTTAGCTTGATGAAGCATGGATGTGAAGTGCAGAAAATTAAGACACAAGAACAATCTCCTATGTCTCAATTCAACCCTGGGGGATCCATTGTTTTAAATTTGCAAATAAACTCAATTCCAGCAATCTCACAGTGTGAAAAATTACATTGTGATATTGCTGAAACTGAGTTTATTTGCTAATTTTAAACATTTAAACCTTGAATGTTGAAAAACTAGGCATTTTTCTGTTCAGAAACTATTGGTTTAAGATGGCAAAAAGGGGAATAGTGCTTTTTACCATCACCCGTATAAGCTTGGATTAGTAAGGCTGTTGCATCACTAGGGCTGTTTCATGCATTTTTAAAGACAAGACTGCATTCTGGCAAGAACCTGCACCTGAAAGTATGCTATTATGCTGTAACATGGCAAGTATTATGTCCAAAAGTTAGGCAATGCTGGCAGTCCAAAGCTGCTACTAGATTCTTGCCATACTCCACAACTTATGTGTATTACTTATCTAATCTTTCATGTTTCACATACTGTCACACAATATTTTGCATACTATCCCCTATGTATATGATACTAGTAGGGAGAGAAACTATACAGAGAGTTTGTTTACAATGCAGACAAATTATGGACTATTACAAATATGGCCACTGGTAGTATTTTAAAAAATTCTTGCTTGCTGTTCCAAAATTAAGCTGTCCCAGATTTGTTGCCTGAGGTTTTATGAGTTCCAGAAGGCTTGGTAAATCATTAGTACTTTTTGGAAAAGTACATTTAAAAAAGGATTAAGCAATAAACATAATGCAAATATGTATTATGTACAAGTAGTATGATTTTGTGTGATCCATTAGCTTGCACATCACTTTTCACTTCTAGCTATCTTGTGATCATTTTTGTGACAAGGGTTTTATTTTCTTGGCACAAAATGAGCAATGCGGATTAAAAACAACCAAACAACCATTTGCATATGTAATACTGTCTCTGAGTCAAAATAATACACTGTTCTTACAGTGGTCCTCTTGAGCTGCTTCATTAACCTAACTGAAAATAGTTGCTGCTAGTGATGACAATAAAATCCTATACAGATTTCTCTCTCTCTCTCTCTCTCTCTCTCTCTCTCTCTCTCTCTCTCTCTCTCTCTCTCTCTCTCTTTTAATTACTAACCACAAAAACTACAAAGAAGGGAAAACGGGAACAGGGGGAAAGGGAAGAAACAACATATAAAAAACACAGACTACATCTACAAGTATTGCATTCCCTTCATAATACAATTATTTAAAGTGAAACTTTCTAATATGCTATTAGATTGGTAGATCTTATAAAGTATGAACTACAGTCAGGATCAGGTCTTCTCCCCCCCCCCCCCGCGTCTCAGTCGCAGCTCTCTCTGAACAGCTACAGTAGCTGCGCTCACTCCCTCCTCCCCATTTCCCCCTTCAGATCCTAAATCTTCTCCTTGCTGAAACTCTTGATGATTAAACACAAAGTCCCTCAGCTGTGCTTCTGATGTTATCTTGTAGGCTTGGTCTTTATAACTGAACCAGATGCCTTCCGGAAATAACCATTTGTATTTTATTTCACGCTTCCTCAGAAGAGCTGCAAACCTTTTATATTTGAATCTTCTTTTCCGAGATAAAAATGGAACGTCCTTCAATATCTTAACCTTGTTACCCAGAAAATCCTATACAGATTTCTCAATACTATCCTGGGCTGATTCCGCACATTGGATAATGCACTTTCAATGGACTTTATCATTCGTTTGAGGTGGATTTTTTGTTCCGTACATGAAAAAATCCATTCCAAATGATCTATAAAGAGGATTGGAAATGCATTATCCAATGTGTGTGGAATCACTCCTGCTCTGGCCTAATCTCTTCATACTTTCTTGTTCATGTCAAAGGTTCCACTGCCTGTCAGCCAGTGGGGATATCATGAGAAAACCTGCAACTGGAAAAACCCATAGAAGTTGCCCTCATTAACACAACACAGTGGTTGGAGCAATGGACCTTGCCATTTTTGGAATGGGTGGGGGACAGGGCCCACCTCAGACATCCCCATCTCCAACTAAAACTTGATGCTCACTAGGGGCCTAAAAGGTGGGGAAACAGGCCCCAATCCTGAAGTTCAAGTTCTACCATTGGCAGGAGATTATCTCTTAGGACTTAATAGAAAAAGAAATGCACCAGCCACTGAGGTGCAGGATTGGGATAATGCTGTAATGAGTGAGATCAGTGCCCAATCACCTAGTATGGTATATTTATTGTATACGTGTATGTATGTAATAGAACAGTCTGCTCCTCCCGTAATATCTGTGTGATTTAGTTTGGTCCTAGCAAGTGGAGCTTTTTTCAGTTTTGTATCATTCTAGGGTTGCCATCCCCCCACCTGAGGCGGGGAATCCCCCGATCCAGCCCTTCCCATCCCACTTCCATTTACCCACCTGGCCGGGGGGGGGGGGTACGCTCCATGGCGTGCCCTATCCCTGGGGGGTGCAGAGCGCCCCTGGATGGAGGGTACACTCCCATACCATGAGAGCAGGTGACAGCAGTGGTGAAAGCAGGCTGCTCTTGATGCCACCACTGCGTGCTTACGCCACTGCTTGCTCTCGCGGTGCGGGAGCCGCAGTGCTGATGAAAGCGGCTTACAGTGGTGAGAGCATGTGGCGGTGGCGGCGAGAGCAGCTTGCTGTACCCAGCACCAGTGCCTCCCGCTGCCACCACTGCTTGCTCTCATCGCTGCAGGTCGCTTTGCCAGTGCGGCAGTGGCGGCAGTGGCAGCGCTGACGACAGCGAGCTGCTCTCACTGCTGCTGCCGCTGCAAGTGAGCAGCAGCAGTGGTGGCTGGGAGAAAGGGGACACAAGCACTCTTTCTCCCGCACATGTGGCAACGCCAGTCCCGGAAGTGCCATCATCATGCACGTGTGTGATGACATCACTTCCATGAGTGACATCATCACGCACACCAAGGTGCGCGCACCTCACGCATTCGAGAGAAGTTGGGGGGGAAGAAGGTAGGGTGGGTGCCAGGATCCCAGTCTCCCGCCAGGGGACACGAGGGACCTGGCAACCCTATATCATTCTCTCCATTTTATCCTCTCAACAACTCTGATAAGTTAGATGTGATTGGCTCAAGGTCTTGTAACAAAATAGCAATAAAACTAGTCATGCATCTAAGGTGATTGATTAAAAATACTTCTCTCCCTCAAAAGAATTTTAAACATATATGTGTATAATTATAGTATGTAATGTAGAAATGTAGCAATGTAGTGGTTATAGTGTCAGACTAGGCTCTGGAAGCCCTAAGTTAGAATCCTCAATCTGCCCTGGATGCTCACTGGGTGACCTTGGGCCAGCCACACACACTCAGCCTAAATTACCTCAGTGGTTGTGATGAAATTAAGGGGAGAATGCTGTAAGTCACATCGGGTCCCCCATATGAAGAAAAGCAGAGTAAAAATGAAGTAAAATAAAAATAACTCTTCAACATGCATCATGGGGTTTAGTGAGATTTTGTTGAGCAGACTAGAAAAGTTCAAAGCCAGGCTTTAAAATATTGTCTGAAAGGAGCTATGCATTGTATTGAATTTTGAACAATTCGTTATTTTTATGTACGGCATGCCTATAAGGGATGTTAAAAATAGGGATGGTTTCAAGTAGACTCTGGATGTAATTTGAACATATGCTGGCTGGGGCACTGTTTAAATAGATGAGTATTGTATGCGTTCACTTATATGGAATGCAAAATGACCGCTAGGGAAAAGATCAAGTGACTCAGTGACTATTGAGTCCATTTCATAAATAAATACATTTTTTTAAAAAAAGTGACAGTGAACAATTTCCACAATTGCCATCTGTCCATAATCAAGTGTGTAATTCTGTCCTCACTAAAGGAAATCCATCTTATTCAAGCATTTTTGCTCTCATGAATACAAATGAGCTTGCCTTGGTATTTTTCTTGATAAACGTAAGTATTAGCACTTGGAGGCAAAGGCCATGCCATCTTTCCCTGAAATGAAATGCTATTCTAAATGCTGCATTTGTGAAGAAAATTTTAGAGGACAGTTTGTCTACATAAAGTGATTTATCGCCCTTCAAATCTACATTCTGCTGAATACAAAAAGAAGTTTGATAAATTTTCAGTATTCAAAAGGTGAGCAATGCAGCCAGTAGTTATCTGCTCCTCCTGCAGTTCTACAAAATAATTTTTCTTTGTTTTACTCTGAAGTGTGGACCTTGATACTATATGGATTTTCCAAAGCCAGCTCAAAAACAGAAGTTTCCCTGAAGGTCGCAAACAATGTTTCAGGAAATACCACCTGCTATTCAGGGATATCACAGGAAATTTGTTTTCCATCTCCCAAAGTGTTATTATTTTGAACTGACAACCAACTCTATTTCATTATTCCAAATGTGTTAGAATCTTTGAAAGCTGCAAACTGACAAACTGAAAGAATTTTCATTCAAGTCATTCTTTTGCTGAGTTGTCACGGTCACTAAGATTTAACAGAAAGAAGACAAACAAGTTTGAGCTTGAAAAATAATCATGCTCTACATACTCTTCTCTGAGTTGCTCCTTAAAAATATGGTAGCAATTCAGCATACTGACTTGTGAGCCTGGTTAATGAGCAGTCCTTTGCAAAAAGGTGGATTTTGCCTGTTGACATTTTCCCCCTTTCCCTAATTGCACACAGGCAAAGCTGTTTTCAAATTTTATCATGCCTATATATGGCTTAAAGTTAAATGTATTTATGTACATTACTGTTCAAGATCACAATGAAGTATGTTCAAATTTCCATGTGTTATGCCACCTCTGTTTAGGCCTACAATAGAAGTATGACTGAAGGGAAGCTACTGACTTCATTTCACACTCTCTTCTGACAGTAATCAAAGACACTTTTCCCTTTTCAGTGATTTTTCTACACTTTTTCCTAACAAGGTCTCTTCTGTGCAATTCCTTTTCTATAATTTGCCTTCACAGTCTTTGGCTTTATTTGCTATACTATCTTTTAATCTTATTGGCTGTGGTCATCCATGTGATTTTGTTGATGCTGCTGCTGCAACTCTATGCCTCATAAAATATGAACCTACTCACATAGTAAGATCTTTCTTGAAGCCCCTGGTCTGTAGTGTCCTCACCATTTGAAGTGTGGTGGTTCTAGGGCATTCTCAGTGATGGAACAAAGACTTTGGAATACTCTCTCCCTCTAGAAAAGATCACCTTGCTGAACCTAGTAGTATTCAGATAGCAAGCCAAGGTAGTTTTGCTTTGTGGAGGTTGGAGGTCTTTTAATCACTGAAAATCTGCAATACTATTGCTACTACTATTAGCTTTATTGACATGCTGTTTTATTTAGTTTGTTTTAAATTTAATGTTTTTGGAGACCATCAATCAAACAAAAGGATATAAATAATTTAATAAAATTAGATATATAAATATTATGTATGGAGGGCCAGAACCAACTTCAGCAACCACAACTCATCTGGTGGCAGGACAATGCCCTGAAAGAAAGGCAGAGTAGCCAAAGAGAGTGCTCTGGCTGGCCTTGTCTGGAGGGAGACCCACAAATGTGGCTGCCCTGGCGGCTTAGATGCAGCCTCCAGCACAAGCAGACTCATGGTCACTGGAAATGGGAATCACTTGTTTGTGCTGGCAGGGGTGCCTTGAGTGGGGCTGGATACATTCCCAATGGGCTTTCAGCACTCTTAAGAGGACAGGGAGATGCATTCCCAATGGCAGGCAACACATGGTGATGACAGGGAGATGCGGAGTTAGAATTGGGAGTGGAGAAGCAGAACACAGAGACAACTTCAGAGAAGGGGTGCTCCGTCTCTCCTTTAAAAGGGGAGGAATCCAGCTAGGAGGGCTGGTGGCATTGGCTTGGGGTGGTAGAGAAAAGGAAAAGGAGGCAAAGAAAGTTCCCAGTGGTGATGAGGACCATGCCTGGGGCTCCTTGAGCTTACTGTATTACAATAAACCAAGCATCAGTAACTGGACTTCTGAGCCTCTGGACTCTTCTCATAACGGATCTGGGCTATACCGTGCTACTAACCTCAGGCCATGACACACTACGTCACTGACTCTAAATGACATCAGATTCATGTCAGTCACTAATGTCAACTGGATTTAGATACAATGTGAGCTGTGAAGACAGAACGAAAATGGCATCAAGAAACAGCAGTAGCTACTTGAAGAACAAAAATGCACCAAGTAACAGCAAAATCTTGTGCATGAGTATCTTGTGAGCTGCGTATATTTTTCAACAAGCCACTTGACTGCATCACATTTTAGAGTGTTTTAGGGAATTTGTAGATATGCCTTGTCATATGACAGCACAGAACTCACTTTCATGTGTAAAATATTCGAAATGTTGAAGGAAAAGCAACAAGCAGACTCTGTCATTGAATATAACGTAAAATAGGTTTGTTGTTATCTTCCAGGCATGGTATAAATTAATATCAGCACATATTTTAAAATCCTTATGTAACAACTTCATTTTGAAAGAGCTTTTATAACCTTTTTTATAACTTTCACAGAAGACTGGACCCTTTGCCTGATGGCTTTACTGAGGTGGCTGGCATGAGGAAAGTAGGGCAAGGGAAATGAGAGGGAAACTCTTTCCTCCCTCTCCTCTGCGCCTTTAGGATCTTCTGTGAATTGTAATGAGTCCAAATCCTCATATTTTGGGAACTAAGCATAGCTATGCCCTTGATACAAATAACAGCTACCATTTGGACTCTGTGAAAGTTGACTCAACTAACAGGGGGTTCCAGGTTGGTATTGCACAAAATTTGTAGGTCCCTCTAGTGGGTCTGAGAAAATATCAGAGCACAAAGGGTTAGATCTTCCCATGAATGGAGGCGTTCACAGAACAGGGTCCTTTCAACTTTTCCACCCCCCAGCAGATCCAAGTCCACACCCCACACTACTGACCTTTGGGGTCTCTTCAGACTATTAATCTTTTAATATTTGTACATATGTTTATGTGTTAGAGTGTTTTATGTGTTCTATGTGTATGGATTGTAATGGCCTTTGGCCACAAACAATAAACCTACCTACCTACCTACTATGCCATGTAGCATGGGGACCTTCAGCAAGAGGGTAGAATTACTCAAAATTGTCCCCTCTTGCCCATGCAAGATCCATCCCCCCACCTTGTAGGATCCAACCCATAATTCCCATCCTTTTAAAAACCACTTTCCCCCCCTGAACTGATGTTTCACAATTGATATATGTTGAACTCTGGGCTCAATTCATGTTTGAGCAAGGTTGAATGCAGTACACCAGCACCTAAATCACATTCTGTTCAGGATGGCATGCTGACTCCAAATTAGGGGGGAAACTTGTGCTTGTAAATCCAAAACCTCGCAAATACAGAGATTCATTTCCTGCGACCTTTAAATAAGTGTTTTCTTTCTCTTGCCATTATTGGTGACACACCCCCCCCCCCCCAAGATCTTTCACAGCATATAAACATTGGCATTCTTTTTATCACAGAAGGATCAAGTACAGCACCTTGCTGGTAGAAATGGGGCACTATGTTATCTTAGATCCTATGGATGTTGATTTAACTGTGATAGTTTTTCAAACATATGACTGATTAAAGCTAATGACTATGTTGAAAGATGTTCACAAAAACACTAGCTTCCTCATATATTTCAATACAGTTGCTGGTAAACTTTTACTGGGTTTGAAAAAGTCATTCCCTGCTGTACTGTGGCTCAGCTAGAAATATCAATCTGCCTGACACATTACAATGTTTGGACCAGCAGTCTAAAGTTCAAAAGGTAAGAAACACCTCTCACCACGAATAAACAGTGTAACGTATATTTTAAAATAACCCTTTCAATTGCAATTAGCCTTTGGTAAACTTTGGCTGGTTGGCAGCTCTTATGCTTAAAATTGACCCGAGTAAGTCAGGAGTCCATAAAACAGTTTTTGCCTTGCTTTAATGTGCCTTGAAAGCCAAAGGAAAATCTGGTGATGTTTAATATTTCAACAAAAAATGTTTAATTTTTAAACATTCATATGCTTTTTATGATTGTTAATCAATATTAGCACAGAATGTAAACTGTTTCATAGTCTCTCTAGGACTCTTGTACTGCTGCTTCTTAAAAAATGTAATATGCTTTAGTGGTAAGAAGTGCATTGCAGAAGAAAACAAGAGCCAATAAATATGATGTGTGGGTACACACACATTACACCAAGATGCATGTTCTCACTTGCTGAATGTGGCAGAGTGGGCGGATTGTATGAGCTTCAGCATGTTCATATGCCACACTAAAAGTGTCTTTCACAGTTCCTCCATCTGTAATGCATATGTAAAACTTACGTGTTTATATATATTCAATTTAAAACAGTCATCTCCTGTTCTTGGTCCTGCATTAATAGCAGGACAGAACTGAATTCCCCTTGCAACATTTTACTGTTGAAGGAAGCAACAATCCAATCAAAGATCTACCACAAAATCAATAATTTTAGCCTTAGTATGCTGAATGTGGCATTTTTTTAAATTTCTTCCCGACAAGTCCTATACACTTCTGTTGATTCTCTAAGAAAACAGCATTCCAGCATAAGAATTCCAGCAATTTGTGCTCTGTGCAGGCCCAATCCTGTAAGCCACTGCACAAGTGTAACAATTTGCAAGGCTGGACCAAAGTCTGCAAGAAGAATTCTCTCCTGATTGCCATGCCTTTGGTCCCATCCATGGTACAAGCCAATACCAACCATAACTAATGGCGGAGGTTGTCCTGATAAGTGTAGCAGAGCTGGTTTGCTAGGGCTTCAGTGTTACGACAGCACCACTGCTGCTAAAGCTAGTGTGTAGTACTGGGCGATAATAAATTGTATAGCTGTACCCTGCAGAGCTTATGTTAGCAGGAACTCCTATTCAATAGCATGTAAGCTAGGCAATAAGATAATCTTCAAAAATGAGCTTCAAGGGAAATGAAAAATAATATAACCGTTTACCAGAGCTAACCTTCATACAAAGAGCCTTAGTGTACAGCTATTTATAGGCTGCTCAAATGGGATTGTTGCTAGAATATATGAGTGCTTGCAACACAAGATGTGTTGTGCTTTCATTTGAAAGGATGATGCCTGTGGGTAAAAGTTCTACAGTGTCTAGAAGTACAGGATACCCAAAATATGAGGATTGTGTAAACTAACACCGCAACCCCACAACTACATACATATGAACATGGAGCCTATGCTGATTTTGATGGAACTCCAAGTAAATTTGTATAAGAACTTACTTCTAGCAGACATTTTTTAAAGATTTAAGTGCCCTCAAATTAGTGAGAATTACTTCTAAATAAGCAGATTTAGGATTGCTGATGGAAGGTGGTGCAGTATCTGTTTGAAGCATAAACATCCTGCTCTATCCACATCTTGTCTGCCACAGAGCTTTTTTCAACTGGTCAATAGTTGGAAGGCAAACCTGACATCTTGTGCTATAGAGGTTAAAGACATTCAATGTTGTTCCCTTCCTTTCTCTCATCATCTCCAGTATATCAAACTAATTCAGTCCGTTGACAAGGGAAACTGTGTTTCCGTTCTGCTCGCTCCCCAATTCCTCCTTAACTAAAGTCTTACTCTTTGGCCCACATAGCAATTCTGTTTGTTCCTACGCATCACCCCCAACCCTTTTTGCTTTTTTAGGTTGTCTCTGCCATGTATTCTACTAACATCTGTAAGCATATGGTCCAAGTGCTTTAAATGCCATGGAAAATTATTGTCACATGACCCAACCCGCAGCATATCTGTTGACACAGTATCACCTTTCATAAATTGCTTGATATCATTTCCTTACTGGCATCATTCTAAACGCAGGAATTACTGCTAGCACAAAGATCCAAGCAGCCCTTATTCACTTAATGGATAAGTAAATTCTGTCTTATTTTTTTTAAAAAACAATCTTCAATTATTTTACTTCCATAGCTTCCTCCTTAATATCCATGTCCTTTCTCAAGCCAAGATATGGGAATTATATTTTTCAGTGGGAAAGGCAGAGCAGTAATTATATTTAAACATTATGAATAAGTAAAGTTAGCTTCGATCATTTGTAATACTCTAATATATATGCATTTTAAGCACGTATACGCCTTAAAATTTTTATTCACCAAAATTATCAAACTGTATTAATTAACTAAAGTACCATTTTCATATCTGACCCATGAGGATGAAAGAACTGCATGAAAAGTAACTACTGAAGCTATGAAAGGTTGATGGATATAAATTGCTAGGGTACTTACACATGATTTGGAAATTTGAAATTTGGTACATACATGATATGAGACATTCCACATACTAGAAAAATGCATCAAAAGAGGGGGACTCAAGTGTAGCCTGACATTATGTACGTGACATTTGGCACAAACATTATCCAGAATGTGCCAGTTACATTTTTTAAAAAAGAAATCTCTGAAACTAACAGTAAAACTGGGGACATAAAATCTACCTCATAAAGGAGATCAGATCTCATCCCAGAGAAAACCAAGCTAGAAATGTGACAGAATATTAAGGTGAGGAATTGTACTACCATTTTGTATTCTTGAATAAAATTTGTAGTGGGAGAATTTCCAATAGCAACTATAAATATAAATCCTTGCCTACAGAATCATAATTCACTCAGTCACTTACCAGTAAAGTTATCAAAATTGTTAGGGTGTTTTCTCATGATGCAGAAACATGAAACCTGATACACTCCTAAGACGCCCTGACTGGGCGAGGAACCATTGTTCTGCTCTTATATTCTTACATCCTTCATGTGTGGTTCCACTCCCAGATCAAACACCTGGTACTGTGCATGCTGCGGACTTTCTCAAATCCTTGTACTCAACTGTTCAGGAGGGAGAGCAGGGGCTCATTTCTGTCATCCCATCCCGTTCCTTCTAACTGCCCAACAGCTCTTTTAAAAGGATGGATTTAACACACACATCTCCAGCTGTTCCATGTGTGCTGCAGAGGATTAGAGCTATGAATTATTAAAGAAGTCTGAAAACAAGGTTGAAACCTGGATCTTGAAATTTCAAGTTGTGATGCCGAGCATTGTAGCATACAACAAGCTAAGCTGCACATGGGTCACTGGACTGAGGATGTCCTGTGCCAGATTAAGGTAGGGGAGCGGGCATTTTTAGTTGGGGCCAAGAACACTCATTTATGCTTATAAAATGCAAGGTTTTTACCAAGGGAAATACACACACTCATTGGCACAGATATCAAAGCTTAGAAGAGAGAAGAAGAGAGAAAATTGAAAAACGATTTAAAAATAAAAATAACCTAATAATAAAAAAATGAGACATTCTTATAACTCTCCCTTCATACTAAGAACATGAAGCATGGATTGAGGGTTGAAAAAGATAACAGTTCACAACTTGAATTACACTTCATGGTTGGTAAGGATGGATTCTTCACATTTGCACCAATAGCTATGATATCTTAGTTGCATGAAACTTCAGTCAGCTGTCCATTGTCGTAGACTACAACTTTTCATCTCATTAGAACCATTACAGGGAACTGGATATCTGTCTCTAGACTGCTAGCAGTCGCCTAATGTGCCACCATGGCTGAGGTGGTCTCTATGACTGTTAAGTTAACATCAAACCTTTTCAAGATTTATAGGTTCACACTAACACCTTGCATCTGGAAACCTCCTGAAGTCAGTGCATATAATAATGTGCTCCATATGGGGAAAACTGCTAAGTGCAAAAACAGACATATCCTATGCAAAGTAAATTTTCCAAATGGATATTATGCCTGGAGCACCCTGGAGGCAACAGCATGGAGGATAACTCTATCTTGTTATTTCTATGAAGAAATGCACTTCTGTGCCTTCTTGTCAAAGCTCCACACTGCCAAGATACTTAAAAATAGATAAAAGAATAAATATTCCCTTTATCTCTCTCTCCACACACTTTTGTCACTATACTGCTCTCTATGGAAAACCAACAGATTAATGTATATAATTTAAACTATTAAATGGAAATTTTAAAAAGGTATTATTTTGTTACAATCATGTGTAGAATCACACCAAAGCTTACATTCAGTTTCACAATTCTAAGAAATGCACATGGTGATGGAGAATTTACATTTCTGATTGTGCAAGTGCACAAAAAAGCAGGATCAGAACATCTTAATAAATGAACAAAACTCTGAATTCCTTTAATTTGTATCTTTGACCTATCAGCTACCACAGGGCTTGGGGAGCTGACATAAATTTTGTTGTCAATCCATGGCACAAGGACTATTATACTCTTGACAGGTGCAATTTACTTACATTGTGTCAATATAGATTAGAAAGACATTAACCCTTTCCCTGTGGGCTGCCACTACCTATATCTACAATAACAACAGTCTTTTGAAGTGGAGGAATTCTACCAAAGTCTTGACACCTCAGATGAGATCCACCATATGTGAGATGAACTATAGGATGTATGCTTTGTGTCAAACAGCTGGTATATTACATTCTATGGAAATTATTAAGGTGAGGTCACTGACACAAACCCTCTTCCTGACTTCTTCAAAGCTTTAATTACATCACTCTCTAACACAAAAATAACAATTGAACACAGACACAGCACATATATCAGAAAATTACTTGGCTGGTGTGAAAGATCATAGTCTCTACTCTTTTCTTGGTAAGCAATTTCTTCTTGTTCAGCCACCAGCACTGCACTTGATAAATGCAAGGTTTTGTCAAGGCGATCTTGTATTGCTCTTATAGCAGTGAACAGCTGTGAATACTTCATCCATCAGAAAGATAAGAAAAAAGAAAGTGATAGGAAGAAGGAAGCAATGGGTGTAGAGTTTAAATCATGGTTCATACACTGGTGGCAAAGGTGGCTGTACCATTCTCTTGTGAAATTCAGAGTCTTCTCCATAATAATTTCTACTCATGCAGAAATCTAGCTCATGTGAGTTCTCAATCAGTCAAACAAGACTCTGTACGACCGGCCATCATAATAGATCACTTGGTTTACAGATATTTTGAGGTGTGTGGACTATCGTCCAGAATGTGCCAGTTACATTTTTTTTAAAGAAATCTCTGCAACCAACAGTAAAACCATCAATGAATTAATTGAAACAAAGAACGGCAGGAAGATCGAGATGTGAGGCAGGCAGTGAACAGAGAGATTTGTGAGTAAGTACAAGTACTAGCCATGTAGAAGGACTGACTAGGTGTGAAGACTTATGGCTCTTTTTTGGTCAAAGTGACTGGGGAAGCTCCTGGCCAAAGCATGAAGTCCGTACAGCATTCCTCTCCTCTCAGGGAAAGAAGCCTGGAGCCAATGAGGGTATGCCCTGCTCCTGCAGTGATAGATAAGCCCCTGAAGACGGGCAGAGAGAAGAAAGAGTAAAAAAAAAGACTGGAGAAAATGAGTCACTGTGCTTTTAAACAAGAGCAGAGAAACACCTCCACCCCATCTTCAAGCCAGATAGGGCCAACACTGGGAGACTGAAGGAGAAAGTCCCTCCCTCTAGGAGAAACAAAAGATTGATGACCCTGCTTATCTCCAGGGGAAGAGCCTCTACCTATAAGTTGTGTCCAGCCATTAGCCCCATGTTAATTGTATACAATTAAAATAATTTTCAAACTGTTTTCATGAGATACTGTGTGCTAAAATAGCTTTATTTCAAGTTTTAAAGCAGATCTAGGCTGAGTCCATAGGGGTGAGATTGCTGCACTATGCCGTTGCTAGAGGCTGCATGCTGAGATGCTGTTGCATCTGAATTGCATTTCTGTTTGTTCATGTCAGGGTATTTTGATAATTGTTACTGTGAGTTTAAATGCAGGCCACTGAGGAAAGGAGGAGAGGGGAACAGATGAGTGAATGGAGTCTGATCTGATTGGCCAACAGCTGTACCCTAGGAGATGCAGTGAACTGCAGTTTTTAGTTAGAGAGCTGAGGGTTTTCAGTCATTGTATACATTGAAGAGAGGTTATTCTGGTCAAAACAGGCAAACTGTGTGGGGCCTGAGAGAGTCTGTATGTTTTGGAGAGAAAAAATTTATTCTACTTGAGTTAGGCAAACTGTGTGGAAGTCTAAAAGGGGTTTTAGGCTGGCTAAATCAGGCTAACTGTGTGGAAACCTGAGAGCCTAATTCTGCCTAAGTCTGGCAAACTGTGTGTGCGTCTGGATTAGTATATGTATATGTGAGCAAGAGAGATTAATCGTGTCTAAGTCAGACAAGCTGTGTGGAAAGGCCTGAATATGGCTTAATTTTGTCCTCAAGCTTCCTTTCAAACTTCCTTGTCATCAAACTTTTTACAGTATTAAAGCTTATTAATTTATCACTTGCTTTGTATATTTTATCTGTTAGCTTACATTTTGCTTCTCTTGCATTTTCACGTAGCTCTTTCTCTTCTTTAAAGTTTCTGTCTTTCTGAAAGTTTCTCTCTTCCACATTTTTCCTTAATTTACCAAAATGCTTTCCAGTGTAGATTTCCTCTCTGATGTTTGATAGTCAGGGTTCACACATAACATATCTTCTGCCTCATAACTTTCTAGACAGTTCTCTTTCCAAAATTCTAGACCCATGTCAGTATGCTCAGTTGAAACCCTGAGAGGTTCTAGGCTTGGTTCAGAGTTTAGCTCCTGCAGGAATTCAGCCCTCTTCCAACTTCTCCCTTTATGGTACCTTATGGTATCCAGTGGAGAGGTGGCTGCTGCTTTTCTCACTTCTGGCACTTTACCCTCCCCTGCCTTCTCCTCAGAATCCTCACTTGTACAATTTTTGACAGAAGTCTCCCTGGATAAAATTTCTGTTTCAGGAGCTTAACTTTTCTTCCCCTGCTTTCCTTCTATGGTTGTGTAACAATCCACTAGAATATGGATCCTAGCCTAATCTCCCATAACATCTCTTCCCAGAATTACTGGTTTGTCCTGATCAGTGTTAACAGCAACCTTACAGAGGCCTTCTTTTCTCCTCTGTCCCACTCTAATTTGGACTATAGGAACCTCTCATGGTTTCCCTCTAACCCCTTTCAAAATGGTCCAGAATTGCATCTTCCAGTTTCACAAGGGTATTTTCTTCATTTAATTGTACCTTTTTCTGTGTCTTCAAATGTACTGCCTCGCAAATATAATTTCTCAGTGTCCCTGTCTTTGGAGTAAGTCACCCCTCTGCTAAGTTGGTTGTTCACATATTCCCTATTTCTTTCTTCTGTACTTAGGTTTGGAAAATGGCTCATCCTCTTGTCAAATCTTTCCCTGTCAGCCATCAGCCTGTCTGCCCACTAGCAACTTGAGCAACATTCTGAGGCAACTTTTCCTTGTCAAGAATTTTTATATTGGAGGGAAGTTGGGATAGGAATTGATGTAGTATCATCAGCTCTCCACTTTCTTTGCTGCATCAGCTTTTCTTTGCTGCATCAGCTTTTGCTGAGGTAATCCATTTGTTAAAAAGATCTCCCAGCTTTGCCCCAGAGGCTACATATGACTTCTCAGGCTAGGGCTGTTAAGTTCTGAATCTCTTTCTAAAATGATCAGGCCCTAACTTGAACCTGTCATATACTGTCTGTTTAATGTCTTCATATTATATCATTTTGTCTGAGGGGAAACTTTTATATACCTCAGCCAGTTCATCTTTTATGAGGCTGGGTAGAAATTTCATAAACTTTATGGTAGGAATTTTGTCCAGCTTTCTCAAAAGTACCTAAGAAAATCTGGGGATCTTGCCCTAACACATATGAAGTAAAGTCTTTAGGAGTCACCTTTGGAGGATTTAGACCCTCTACTTTGATGCTCTCATTCAAGCTGTTTTCCCCAACAAATATCTTCATATTTCATCTTTTCCCTCTGAAAACCTTAATTTATGAGCCTCAACGGCCAATTTCTTTTCCTTACCTCTAATTCTTTCTTCCTCCAGTCTAAGTTTCTCTGCTTCTATTTTTATCCATTACTCCCTCTTATACTCCAGTTTCTTCATCTGTTTTTCCCTCTTAGTCCAATTTCTTTTCCTCAGCTTTAATTCTTATTTCCTCAAGTCCAAAATGCTCTGCTTTCATTTTAACTTTGTCTTGTAATTCCAGAATCCAGACCTCTTAATCTATTTTGCTCTTTCAGAACCTCTAGGTACTCTAGGGATATAGACATTACCTCAGAACTTCCTAAAGTTCCTACAGAACTTCCTAAACTTCCTAAACTTCAACAGATGTTATGTTATTCCCCAATTCAATACACTTTTCAATTAAAGCATCCTTTCTCATTCCCATAAATTCTGCCATTTCTCTCTTTCTTAAGCCTGTTCTCCACTGTTAGTAAAGTATCTCTTTTCTTCTCATCCCACCACTAAAGCCAACCCCTGTAATGGTTTGCATAGTTTTCAAACTTTAAAACTCTGGACCTTTAGTTCAGCTCTTTCTTACATTACCTTAAACTTTTATCTCAGAAGGGCCTTGGTCCCTGTGACAGTTTACACATTTAAAGAAAGCTTGGAAGGGTGGAACACACACATGTGCAAGACTGTTAATCCTTCTCAGCGTCAGAGAGATTTGAGTGGCAGGCTACTCCTAGACATCTGATGGCGTAGCTGAGTTGGGAGAGGAGGGTTTTGAGTCCTGGCACAGAGAGAGAGAGAGAGAGAGAGAGAGAGAGAGAGAGAGAGAGAGAGAGAGAGAGGAGAGAGAGAGAGAGAGAGAGAGAGAGAGCAGTTTTCAACACTGGCAGGAGAATTGGAAATGTTGGCAGGAGGTTTGGGTAGTAAGTAGACATGGGCACGAATCGAAATATGAATCAAATTTTGTGACAAATCGGGCTGATTCATGTTTTGCAAAACGTGTTTCATGGGGCTTTCACGAAATTCATGACTTTTGGGGCTGATTTGTTCAATTCGTGAATGATTCGTGATGCCAGACAGGCTGGCACCAATCCATTGATTCCCTAGGCAACATAGGCCCAGAATGTCTGCAGACTTTTGTTGCCACTGGAAACCCCAATCTTAGCCCACATAACCTTGATAGGCAGCTCTCCCTGCCAACTGGAGAGCTTCCATTCTGCCCTATACAGCAAGGAGCAAGGGGGTTACTCCCCTAGGCAACTGAGGAGATGGGCCTTCTGTAGCCATGGGAACACCAATCTCATCCCTCCAAACCCTGTTAGGCAGGTCTGTCTGCCAACCAGGGACTTTCTGTTCTGCTCTATGTGAGCATTTCTTATATAAGGCACAGCTCTCTGCCTCTGGGATTTGGAGTGAGAGAGTGGAATTGAGAGCTTTTGGCTGGATTTTCTGCTGCTTTAAAAGAGACTGAAAAGCCTCTTTCTTATTTTCAGCTCTTGGCCTTCCTGGGAACATCGTTGGATAAGAGTCCCTGCTTTTCTCTACCCCACCCAACCCCAGTCACAGGGCATTGCCTGGCTCTGGGCCTAGCTTGACTGAGGCATACCTTTTTTTTCTTTAATTTTCTTTGCTTATATTTTTATTTAGAGCATTGGTTCTTGCTGGCTTGTTGGGTGAGGGTGGGTGGAGGAGAGCCTGCTGAAGTCTCCCTGCGAGTTTGGCGTCTCTGGGTATGAAGGGGGCCATTGAAGTGCCCTGGGTTCTGACGAATCATGAAACTAACAAATCGTTTTGCAAAATGGGACAATTTTGTGAAAGTTCGTGATTCGTGGAATGCGATGAAACATGAAATGCTTGTTTCGTTTTTTTCCATTCCATGCCCATCTCTAGTAATAAGTGCAGACTCCCAAACCAGCCAAGAAAAGGGTAGATCTTCTAAAGGAGAGGAGCTTGTCCCTTCCCAGTTGAAATAGGGAGATAGCTTTAGAGAGAGGAGAAGTACGTGGTTGGGTGTGGTGGATAAATTGTCTGAGGAAACTTCCAGATTCAGTTGAGAACTGAAGGAAAGGACTGGTGTGTGCAGAGAGGGGGCTTTGGGTACTAAAAAGAGGGTACCAGCCTTCCTAACCCCAGAAGTGAAGGAGAATACTAAAAAGAAAGTATACTCAAGTGTTTGAGGGAAGAAAGGGAAACAAAGCCTAACAACAGAAGCTTTAAGTAATAGTGAAGAACATGAAAACTGAAGTCTATGCATGTTCTGTGATCTAGAAGATATATATAGGTTGAATTTTACCTCAAAAAGTTTGAACTCCTGACTTCATCTAACCTTTCCCCTTAGTTTTTTTTTAGTTTTAAAAATGCCTCTGGTGCTGTTTCTGTGGTTTAAGGACAAGAGAAAGTCATAGTCCTAATCAACACTCCTTGTATTTCCATACTCACAGAGCTTCAGATGTTCTCTACTTTACTCAGGCTTATCTCTCACCCACTTATCTTTCCCACCCAGCTTCACTGAATGACTGAATGAACACTTTCTCTCAGAGCCAAGCTACAAGAGATAAATTACACGAGGAGGAGCACGTGAACGGAGTCGCAATGTTAGCTGGGAAGCTGAGTTAAAAGAGATCGGAAGGCTTTGTTAATTTCTACAGAGCCAAGGAGATAGCTGCTCAGAGGGTTTGTTAATTTCCTCTTTGCCTCCCAAAGGCTCTTTCAGTTTCACTTCTGCTTTTAAGAGGCACAGAAGAAATAAACAAACCTTCTGAGCAGAGATCTCCCTGGCTCTCCCTGGTAGAGAGGAGAAATTGACAAAGACTTCTGATCTTTTAAAACTCAGCTTCCTGGTTAACATTGTGACTCCCTTCACATGCTCCTCCTTTTGTAATTCGTCTCTTGTAGCTCAGCTCTCAGTGCACTGACTAAAATCTGCCATTTGCTCTGCCCCCTAGGTTACAGCTACTAGCCAATCAGAGCAGACTCCATTCACTCATCTAGGCCCCCCTTCTTTCCTTGGGGGTTTACCTTTCAACTCACATCAATAATGATAAAAAACTCCATATGAACAAGCAGAAATAAAATACAAATGGAATACATTACATGTAAAACATCATAGGCCTCCTTACCTAGAGAGGTTCGTAGTTTTCCTCATCCCTAGCAGCTAGGATGGAGGCTTTGGAAGCTGAACTCCTTGACAATACACCTGGTGATAATGTGAGTAGGCGAGCAGGTCCACTTGGGGTGGACAGAGCAGGCCAAGCAATGCAGCCATCATCTGGAGCCAGTACGTCAGTGACAGCATCAGAGCATGGGCATACTAGTTGCCCAGCTGTGGTTGAATGCCTCTCTGGTGATACACTCATACAGGTGAGGACAAGAAAGATAGGGATGAGTGGGTAACCAGATGTGAGCTATCAACTAAACAAGCCATTCTATTGAAATAAACAGATGTTTATGTGTAAACATGTTTAAGTGTAAGCATAAACACCTTTCAAATAAGATAGTACACTTATAGTCGAGCCATGGAAAGAAACTAAATACATTTTACTGGGGCTCAAGAGTTTGATGAGGAAGGCTTGTCTATTTGTGTTGTGGTCTACTTATCCATTCACTTCAGAAATGAAACAGACATTGTTCTTTTGCATATGAGATAGGAGTATTGGTGATATCGATATTACAAGTATGCATCGGGGCCAGAGAAATGATGCATGGGAACTGATCTCTTGTAAACTGAACATGTATGGAACATCAGAGCACCCACTAACAACCATATATGTGTAATTTATTTTTATATATGAATAATAACTATATATTGTATTGTGCCTTGCATGGGCCAACCTCTTAAAAAATCTTTGCTTTGTTGAATTTCGTAACAGCCTGCCAAGGAAAACCCCTATTATTTCTGCAGACAGGCAACTGAAGTTGAGTGTTTGAAACCTGCCCAGAACCATTCAGGAAGTCAATAACTGAGTTAAAACTTGAACCCATGTCTACAGCTAACATCGCATGCTCCCCTTCTTGCCTTTCTTCCTGCTCTGCACATTTTCACTTTTCCCTTCCATTTTTTTATTCCAAACTGCCAAACATGTATGAGTTATAATCTGTTTTCTTAATTTGTTAAACTTAAAAGCTGTAGAGAACATTATGGTTTCAAATGTATTTGTTTCTTTTTAGTCAAAAGGAATGCAAAATATGTCAAAACTTGGCCAAAGTGCTATTTTTGTATTTCTTCTAACTAAATCATGGCCAAACCAATTTCCTTTAAATTTTGTGGAAAAGAAAAAAATGTTCTTGGACTTTAGCTGAGAACTATACACTACATTTTGGTCTGGAGAGAATTTTATGGCTATGTTATACACTGCTAATAAACAGTCCAAGAATGGAAACATTGACAGGACCTCCACTGAAGCAATACCAGAAAGAAAACTGCCATAATAAATTCAATTAATATCTATTAGAAATTGCTAATAATTGTGTGACGTCCAGTATGAATGAGATGAAAAGCAGCAGTAACTGCATTTTGTCACATCCTTAGTAATATTATCCTCAGATGCAACACACTATATGGAAAGCTTTATATTTCTTTTATATATGGAGGAACTACACATTCCTGACCATAAACAGATCATGGTTTTACTAGCTCCAGTCTGTCATAACTGTACTGCATTTACTGGTCCTCAGCCAGAGCTATGGAAACACAACAGGTCTGCATGTATGTGAACGGAAAGCAGAATTTGGCTTAGTTTGTTAGAGAGATTAAATAGAAATTAGCGATTCCATAAATACAAAATAGTTGGAAGCTCACCAGAGTTAAAAACCAAGCCTTGGTTTGTTTCCTGCCCGTAGGACATGCAACACCTTACATCCTTCACAGGTAATAACATTTATACCAAATTGGACAGGCCCCAGAACAAGCCTGCACCAATGCCAGGCATAACAATCCCTTTGATGTGTTCTAGAAAGCATTCCATAGAATGTGGGGTTTACCAAAGGGCATGCTAATGTTAAACTGATAATGTGATCCATGCAAATAACACCCTTATTGTTACTGTTTAAAACATTTTAGTGAGTTGAGTCACCATGAAAAGGAGACATAAAGAAAAGAAAGAGGAGGGGGGAAACCCTGAAGGGGGGAATCAGTACAAAGAACAGAACACTATCTTGCATTTCCAAGATAAGTAAACAAAATACACCCTTTCCTGAAGGATGCACTTCAAGCCCAGTTTTCATAAGATAGAGGCAGGCAGTGTGCTGTAAAAAGTAATTACAAGGGAATTTAAACTATTGCCAGAGTACAGAGAGTACAAGCCAGTATTTAAGAGACTCATGGTATAGATAAACCCAGAACTGGGTTTGTACCAATGCAGGCAAAGCATACTGAGTCAGTATGAAACTGGTATACATCTTAAAAGTACTGGTGCAGACAAACCCTCAAACTTCGATTCAAGCTGTTTTTCGTCTCTCAGGAGCAAGACTCTCATGTTGGCCACATCTTCCACCATCCTTTGATGGCCAACATGGAAAACATGGTTTGAAAAATAGTTTGAAAAATCATTTACATGGAAAAGTCTGAGGGTAGATTCAGTTCTGTTGCTGAAGCTAAGAAAGATACATGCTTGTAAAGTGTCTAGAGTGTCCAGGGACACTCTCAGAGAGTTGCCATTTGAGATAAAAGTTTCTCGTTCTCCAAGCCATCATTGGTGTGTGATTCCATAGGGTGTGATCTTGTCCCCAATGTTGTTTTACTTATATGTACCCTCTGGTGGAAGTCATCAGGAGGTATGACATTGGATGCCACTAATATGTTGCTGACAACTAGCTCTTTTTCCAGTTGAATAAGCAGCCTGAAGCTGCTTTCTTGGACCTAACCTGGTACCTGGATGCTGTGGTTGGATGGTTAAGACAGAGCTAGATGAAACTGAATCCATCTAAGACAGAAGTTGTGTGGTTGGGGAGGACCAGGCCTCTGGAGGGCGTGCAGCTACCGGCTCTTGATGGGGATAAGTTATCTTTGGTGGATTCTGTGAAGAGCCTGGGGGATTGGTTGTATACCTTGCTAAACAGGTGTCCACAATAGTAAGATTGGTATTCTACCATCTTCACCAGGCTCGCCAGCTAGCCCCCTACCTGTCCTGGTCAGATGTGGCCACAGTGATTCATGTCATGGTCACCTCCAGCTTAGACTACTGTGATTTGCTCTACACAGGGCTGTCTATGAAGACACTCTGGAAACTGTAGGTCGTCCAGAATGCAGCTGCTAGGCTCTTGACAGATTCATCATGGTCTGCCCATTTGCAGCTTATTTTATGGTAGCTGCACTGGCTTCCAATTAGTTTCCAGATAAATTCAAGGGGCTGGCTTCAACCTTTAAAGTCCTACATGGCCTGAGAGGATCATATTCGAAGGATCAGCTCTCCTGATTCTACATCTCACAGCTTACTGGTAGTGCCTGGCCCTTGAGCGGCTTATCTTTCTTCTTCCAAGGTGGAGGGCTTTTTCTGTGGTGGCCCCTTCTTGGTGGAATGCTCTGACTGACAATATGTGTGCCCTGTGAGATCTATCTAGGTTCCGCAGGACATGCAAGGTAGAACTGTTTCAGCAGGCCTTTAATCAGCCATGATGTATCAAGGAATCTTTGCCATCTGGTTGTGTGTGTGTTTTACTACTGTTTGTTTTTAGTTATATTTTTAGTTTTGATACATATTATTATTTATTTTCTTTTAATGTAAACCACTTTGGGCCTCATTTGAGGGACAGGCAGTATAAAAGGATAAACAAATAAATAAAAATAAAATAAGTGAGGCTACAACTTCTGGAAGAAAGTGGATTCCTATGAAAGGAAGAATGAGGCTCAAGTGTGTTAAATAAGTTACCAAACACCTAGATGCTAGTTCAGCACCATGAAGATGACATTGTTACAAGGTGCATGTTCTTCCTAGACAAGCATTACAATCCAGAACATTATATACAGATCATGTATGAGTATGCTTTCTGTTTACTTCATGTATATTCCTCAGCAGGGAAACTCTGTATGCCCATTGCAATAGGATACCTGCTAGAGACTTCAGATCTCTCTGGTAAAAAAAGGACTACAGAATAGTAGTCCTACTAGAGTAGGTATCTAACCAGGATTTTCCACACAAGGAGGGAAAAATGAAGGGCAGAGTGGTGGTGCCTTGACCGTGAAGCAAAATTTGGTCCCTAGCCATGCTTGTTCAGAGTGGGGAGGAGCCTTACACAGGATTAAGCTAGAGGTGGGTAATCTTCACTCAGTATACCTCTTTTATTATTCCTCCATAGACTTCAGAAACTAGATGGAAATGCCAACTCTACATGTTAAGGTGTCAAGTAGTCTCCGGAATTTTTCTCCACATATGGTGATATTGTGATGGTGATAAGAAATTCTGAAAGGCAGGAATGAGATCTATTCAAGCAATTATTATATATTAAATCCTGGCAGACCTGCTAAATGTATTATTGGGAAATCTGAAGTCTCTTAAATGGCAACAAATTTGGTATTGATTGTGTTCATTGGAGCAAGAATTTTGATAGCCAGTTGTTGGAATCAGTATACCACAACAAAAGTGTTATGGAAGCATAAAATCTGGAATGTTGTGTTTATAAAACTGTCTTTAAACCTCAACAGGAAAGTAAACTACACTCCAATTTTAAAAAATCTGAAACAGTATCTGTTTTTTTTTTTGCAATACTGTAATAGAAGAAGAATGCCTTCTGCAGATGCCCAACAAGAAATATTAATCATTAGAAACTTTTTTGGATTAGTGATTAGATATTATGAGAAATATCATGTTTTTTAATGGTGATGTGGGGATGATGTTGGGGATGATGAGTATCTGTATGTCTGCCCCTCTGATTAAGTTGCTGCAGGGGCAGCAACTTAAATCACAAAAATGGCTTAAGTGAAAAAGATTGATCCCTCTCTCGCTTAAAAAAAAAAGCACTTGGGAGGAACTAATCGCAGGTGTCCTGTATCACATTTAGCCTGGTCCTAAGTAGTTACAATTGCAACCATGATTCCATTCCTGTGTGAGTTTACTCAGAAGGCAATCTCAGGGCCAAACTACATGAGACACAAGACCTATGTTTTTCACGTGTCAGGTCTCGCAAGCTTACCTGGGAGGGGTAGTCTTAAAAAAACCCCAGCCACTCAGCTCAGCATGATTCTCAGCCAGGGAGAATTGCAACTGGAGGGACTCTCTCTCTCTTTCTCCCTCAAAAATCCTCCAGGAGCTCAGGGGATGGGAACAATATAGTAGGAGGCAAGAAAAAAGCCAAGGTGTTTTGTGCACAAGAGAGAAACCCAGTCCCTCCAGTTGTTCTTTTCCCAGCAGGGAATCGCAGCGCTGATTTTCTCTCTCTCTCTGTTTTTTTTCTTTCCTCCTGTTACATCCTCCCCACCCCACATATGAGCTCCTGAAAGAAAATGGAGCCAAGTGGATTTTTGGAAGAGAGAATCTTTCCAGTTGAGTGGCTGATCTTTGTAAGAAAATCCATTCTCAAAGGATTTTTGGAAGAGAGAGAGTCCCTCCAGTTGCAATTCTCTTGAGCTGAGAATCGCATTGAGCAGCTGTTTTTTTTTGTTTTTAAACTATACTTCCCAGAGAATCTTGCAGGATCTGACAGGTGCCCATGCGTCTTGTGTAGTTCCACTCTCACTGAAGTCATTGGAGCATTGGTCCATTACGACTGCAGTAAGTTCATGGCTAGGGATGTGCGTTTCGGCATTCAGAATGCCGAAAGAATGCCGAAACAAAAGTGTTTCGGCTTCTTTCGGGGAATGCCGAAACGTTTCGGGGAATGCCGAAACGTTTCGGGTAGCCGAAAGAAAAAAGCCGAAACGTTTCGGGATTCTTTCGGCTTTCTTTCGGCTTTTCTATGGGAAAATGCCTCCGTCTTCCAGGACGCCTGGAGGAGGCATTTTCCCACCGAATAAGCCCAAAATTGGTGGGGACCTTCCTCTAACCCTTCTCTAACAACCACCCAAGTTTCAGACAGATTGGACTTTGGGGGGCCATGTTATGGCCCCCCAAAGCAGGTCCCCCCATCCTCCCATAAGAAAGCGAAGGAGCAGCATATTGTTAGCATGCTGCTGCTGATCTTTCTTCATTATTTCCTATGGGGAAAAAATGAAGAGGCAGGCTTCCTTTGCCAGGGGTGGCATTTTGCATGCAAAATGCCCCCCAGCCCTCAGGGGCCCTTCTCCCACCCCTCCTCCCACCCCCCACCAAGGCTCAGCCTGCTCCCACTTGGGGGGGGCATTTCATGGCCTCCCCAAGTAGGTGCTCTAATCTCTACCACTGACAGCTGGGGGAGGCTTGTGTTGCCAGGGGTGGCATTTTGCATGCAAAATGCCCCCCAGCCCTCTGGGGCCCTTCTCCCACCCTTCCTCCCACCCCCCACCAAGGCTCAGACTGCTCCCACTTGGGGGGGGCATTTCATGGCATCCCCAAGTAGGTCCTCTCAGCCCCTAAAGTCCACCCCTTACAGCCCCACACAAACCCAATTCCCCCCAGCTGCCACACACAGACCCAAATCCCCACATTAGCCCCTCACAGACCCAAATCCACCCCCACCTGCCCCACACCCATAACCCCAGGAACAGGCTGGCAAAGGCCAGCCCTCTCCCTTTGTTCCCTATGCTGGGAACTTCTGAACTCTCTTTCCCTGGGCAATTCTGCACAGCCCAGGGGTGCCACAATGGTGGGCACACTTCTGAGTGCCAGCTGGTCCCTGTGAAAGAGCACCTGAACCACAGACACCCTCCCTCAAATTCCCCCACCACCTACAGAGATGGCTGGCCAGCCAGCCCCATTGTTCCCTATGATGGGAACCAACTGCACAACAAAGAATAAAACAAGAACAACACAAAATAAAGTTTTAAATTTTTTTTCTCCCTTCCAAAGTAC
Organism: Eublepharis macularius; assembly: GCF_028583425.1. Taxonomy (NCBI): domain Eukaryota; kingdom Metazoa; phylum Chordata; class Lepidosauria; order Squamata; family Eublepharidae; genus Eublepharis; species Eublepharis macularius. The sequence goes on from NC_072798.1 coordinate 64,960,582, forward strand.
AAGTAGGCAAAGCATTATGACACATTACACCAGCAGTCCCCCACACAGAAAAATTAAAACAAAACTCACTTAACATCAGAGAATCACAAAGCATGATTCCTGTCAAAAACACTTTATTTCTTGAACAGCTTTAGGTTACACAGCAGGGGGGAACACCAAAGGGCATGGCAGCACTATCTTACACAAAAATAACACAACTCACTTAACATCAGAGAATCACAAAAACACAATTCCTGTCAAAAACACTTTATTTCTTGAACAGCTTTAGGTTACACAGCAGGGGGGAACACCAAAGGGCATGGCAGCACTATCTTACACAAAAATAACACAACTCACTTAACATCAGAGAATCACAAAAGCACAATTCCTGTCAAAAACACTTTATTTCTTGAACAGCTTTAGGCTACACAGCAGGGGGGGGGACACCAAAGGGCATGGAAGCAGTATCTTACACAAAAATAACACAACTCACTTCACATTAAAGAATCACCCCAAAAAATAGCTGTCAAAAGCACTTTATTTCTGTAACTGCTTTAGGTTACACAGTAGGAAGGCACCGCAGAGCAGGAAAGCAGTGTACTACGCAAAAATAACACAACTCACTTCACATCAGAGAATCACACAAACACAAATGTTGTCAAAAACGGTGAAGTGGGTTGTATTATTTTTTGTAGTACATTGCTATCATGCCCTGTTGTGCCCTCCTACTGTGTAACCTAAAGCTGTTCAAGAAATAAAGTGTTTTTGCCAGGAATTGTGTTTTTGTGATTCTCTGATGTTAAGTGAGTTGTGTTATTTTTGTGTAAGATAGTGCTGCCATGCCCTTTGGTGTTCCCCCCTGCTGTGTAACCTAAAGCTGTTCAAGAAATAAAGTGTTTTTGACAGGAATCATGCTTTGTGATTCTCTGATGTTAAGTGAGTTGTGTTATTTTTGTGTAAGATAGTGCTGCCATGCCCTTTGGTGTTCCCCCCTGCTGTGTAACCTAAAGCTGTTCAAGAAATAAAGTGTTTTTGACAGGAATCATGCTTTGTGATTCTCTGATGTTAAGTGAGTTTTGTTTTAATTTTTCTGTGTGGGGGACTGCTGGTGTAATGTGTCATAATGCTTTGCCTACTTGTACTTTGGAAGGGAGAAAATAATTTTTTTTAAACTTTATTTTGTGTTGTTCTTGTTTTATTCTTTGTTGTGCAGTTGGTTCCCATCATAGGGAACAATGGGGCTGGCTGGCCAGCCATCTCTGTAGGTGGTGGGGGAATTTGAGGGAGGGTGTCTGTGGTTCAGGTGCTCTTTCACAGGGACCAGCTGGCACTCAGAAGTGTGCCCACCATTGTGGCACCTCTGGGCTGTGCAGAATTGCCCAGGGAAAGCATAGGGAACAAAGGGAGAGGGCTGGCCTTTGCCTGTTCCTGGGGTTATGGGTGTAGGGCAGGTGGGGGTGGATTTGGGTCTGTGAGGGGCTAATGTGGGGATTTGGGTCTGTGTGTGGCAGCTGGGGGGGAATTGGGTTTGTGTGGGGCTGTAAGGGGTGGACTTTAGGGGCTGAGAGGACCTACTTGGGGATGCCATGAAATGGCCCCCCCAAGTGGGAGCAGTCTGAGCCTTGGTGGGGGGTGGGAGGAAGGGTGGGAGAAGGGCCCCAGAGGGTTGGGGGGGCATTTTGCATGCAAAATGCCACCCCTGGCAACACAAGCCTCCCCCAGCTGTCAGTGGTAGAGATTAGAGCACCTACTTGGGGAGGCCATGAAATGCCCCCCCCAAGTGGGAGCAGGCTGAGCCTTGGTGGGGGGTGGGAGGAGGGGTGGGAGAAGGGCCCCTGAGGGCTGGGGGGCATTTTGCATGCAAAATGCCACCCCTGGCAAAGGAAGCCTGCCTCTTCATTTTTTCCCCATAGGAAATAATGAAGAAAGATCAGCAGCAGCATGCTAACAATATGCTGCTCCTTCGCTTTCTTATGGGAGGATGGGGGGACCTGCTTTGGGGGGCCATAACATGGCCCCCCAAAGTCCAATCTGTCTGAAACTTGGGTGGTTGTTAGAGAAGGGTTAGAGGAAGATCCCCACCAATTTTGGGCTTATTTGGTGGGAAAATGCCTCCTCCAGGCGTCCTGGAAGACGGAGGCATTTTCCCTTAGAAAAAAGCCGAAAGAATGCCGAAATAATGCCGAAAGAATCCCGAAAGTCGAAAGCCGAAAGAGATTCTTGTTTCGGCTTTCGGCTTTAACGATAGAGAATCTTCTTTCGGCTTTCTACTTTCGGCTATAGCCGAAAATTTTTGGCTTGCACACCCCTATTCATGGCACTGCTTCCTAAAAGCAACCAAAAGTACTCATCAATATTCAGAGTCCACCAATATAAACTGCTATGCTTTAGAGGACTCAGAGGAATTCAAAAGTTTTTTTTCCCGCCAGTTCAGGCTAGCAGACGATCTGGATGTCTTAAAAATAGGTGAACAAAGGTGGAAGAGCATCCTCCACCTCCCTTCCATGATGTTCCAAGTGATTATTCCTATAACATGTAAAGAGGCTGTTTGAAAGCCACAGATTTTAAACTGTTGTTTTTACTTTTCTTTAGAGATTCAAGTAAATGGGAAACCAATCTGTAACAAAAAATGGAGTCTTTTGCTGGACAGGTTGGCCTTCACACACACTGACCCCTTTTTGATTTACCTGTAGCCTCCATCAGAACTCCAGGATTTCACCTTCAATCGTAGTTAAATATTACCTCCTGGCTACTTCCCTATATGGGTTTAGCTGCAGGCCTATGTCTTAAAGTTCATGCACTATAAAAGCAGATTATTAGATGCAGTGAAGAATTCATTTTCAAAGACCTTTCCTCTATCATTTTTAATTAACATATGGGGCTGCAATTAAGCCATGATTGGCATTTTATAGCATCAATCCTCTGAGAAAAGTGGGGCTACTTTTTAACAGCAGTATAATTAGGAAAAGATAGAGCTATATTTCAAGCAAGTAATAAATTGAGTGTTATGTGCCATCAAGTTTCTTCCAACTTATGGTGAACCTATTAATTAATGACCTCCAAAACATCCTATCATTAATAGCCTTGCTCAAGTCTTGCAAAGTGAAGGCTGTGGCTTCCTTTATTGAGTCAAGCCATCTCATATTGGCTTCCTCTTTTCCTACTGCCTTCAACTCCCCTGAGCATAATTGTCTTTTCCAGACAGCCTTGTCTTCCGATAATGTGACCAAAGTATGATAGCCACGATTGTCATTTTAGCTTTTACGAAGAATTCATGCTTGATCTGATCTAGAACCCACATAGTTGTCTTTTTGGCCACCCATGGTATCTGTAAAACTCTCCTCGAACACCACATTTCAAATGAATTTTTCTTCCTGTCAGCTTTCTTCATTGTTCAACTTGCTCATCCATACATAGTAATAGGCAATACTATAGTATGCATTATCTTGATCTTGGTTTCCAGTGACACACCTCCTTATATTTAACGATTATTTCTAGTTCCTTCAGGGCTGCTCTTTCAAGTCTCAATCTCCTTCAGATTTTTTTGGTTACAGTCTCCCTTTTAGATGCTGATTGAGCCAAGGAATAGAAAATCTTTAACAATTTCAATTTCATTATCATCCTTAAAATTGTATAATTCCTCAGTAATCATTATTTTTGTCTTTTTGATGTCCAGCTATAATGCTGTGTTACTACTTTCTTCTTTAGCCTTCACCAGTAATCATTTCAAGTCTTGACTACTTTCTGCCAGTAGTGTGGTGTCATCTGCAAATCTCAAATTGTTAATCTTCCATTCACCAATTTTCACACCATCATCTAAATCAAATCCAGTTTTCCTAATGATATGTTCTACATATAGGTTGAACAGATAGTATACATCCTGGTCTGACACTTTTGCCAACTGGAACCTATTCTGTTTCCCCATATGCTGTCCTAAGAGTACCCTCTTGTTCAGAGTACAGGTTGCGCACAACCAGATGTTCTGGCATACTCATTACTTTTAAAACCATCCATAATTTGTCATAATCCTAACAGCTGAAATTTCTGCTGTAATCTATAAAATAGAAACTTTTTCCTGAAATTTTCTAGTAAGCTCCAGTATCCAAAGTAAATTTGCTATATGATCTCTAGTGCCTCTTTCTTTTCTGAATCCAGCTTGAACATCTGGCATTTCTCATTCCATTTATGATGAGTGTTGTAAAAAAATCAAGCATCACTTCACTTGCATGGGAAATTAATGTGATGTTCTGGTAACTGCTGCAATCTTTCTCATCTCCTTTAAAAAAAAACCTAGAATGTAGATTGAACATTTCTAGTCTGTGGGCTGTTGGTGTTTTCCATATTTTTTGGCATATTCTTGTTAAGATTTTGATGGACTCAGTTTCTGTAGCTTGAAATAGATCCACTGATACCCCATCTGTCTGATTCTCTCAACTGCTTTCAGTGCAGCTTTCACTTCACTTTCTAAAACTGCAGGTTCTTCATCAAAAGATTTTTAGTTGAAAGAATCTGTCAGCTTTTAATCTCTTCTGTATAATAATCAGTGTATTGTTTTTTCATCTTTATTTTGTCTTCATCAAATAATGTATTTCTCTTTTACAGGCAAATCACTGAAAATCTGCATTTAGAATTCTGATCCTATTTGCCTCCTTTTACTTTTGCTTCCCATCTATTTTTAGTAATTTTAAGAGTTCCATGTCATCCATCAAGTCTTTTCCTTTCTTTTGGCCACAGGAATAGTCTCAGTGCATTCTTCCTTGATAATGTCTCGTTTCATTCCAGTTTTGGTTCATGTCCAACTGAACAATAATGCAAATCTGTTATTTACATGGTTGTTAAAATCTTCAGGACTGTTATCTAGATTATATTTGGACACTATGATTTTTTAAATGTTTTTCTGCAGCTTTATTCTAATTTTTGATACTCACAATTCATGCTCTATACCATGATCAGCTCCTGGTCTAGTTTTTTCAGAGAGAATTGAGTTCTTCCATTTTCTGTTTACCTTATATGCTAATAGCCAAGCAGATACTGCAGATACTTAAACTCATGGATTGGGGCCACTTGGGCACTTAACAGATGTTTAGCAACTTTAGGGGATCCCCCAGGGTTGCAAAAAAATCTGAAACTCAGAAAAAAAAATTAAGGGGTTTAACCCCCCCCCGCCCCGCAAACACTTACCTGAGGTCTGCACATGCACAGACAGAGCCCATCCAGCCACCTGCTGCATCAAAAGCTGTTGGCTGAACAGTTTCTGAGTTCTGGAAACAGGCCTCACCTCTCCCTACCACCCCTTCCACCCTCAACCTCCTTCCCCCTTGCCTCACAAGACCCTTCCCCCTTGAAGGAGAGTGAAAAGGGGAACTTTTGGAAGGGAGGTGCAAAAAGGGAAGGTTCTGTGTGATGGAGGAGAATCCCCACCCCTGCAATTTTTGAGGGTCACTTCTTGTGTAATCTATTTGATTTCTGTATTGGCCATATGGTGGCATCCACATTTACAACAATCAGTTTGGTTGCCTGAACCATGTGTTTGCAATGAATATATTGTTGACTCCACAAAATTCTATGAGTTGCTCTCCTGCTTCATTTCATAATTCTAGCCCAACTTTTCCTACAATATTTGATTCAGTTTTGTATTCCAGTCAGGATTATCAGCACATTGTGTTTAGGTTTTCGATCAATTTCTTCCTGGACAATTGCTCAACTTGGCTCAACACGTGCGCGCGCGCGCCCCCACACACACACACACACACACGTTTGTAAAGTGAACTTTAGTAACTTCCCAATAAAAATATAGGATAAATGGACAGAAAGGACCATAATGTGGTAAAACATTCATATATCTATTACCAATGATACAGTCATAAAATTCTGTTCAACAGGAAATACTGCCATAACACTGTATAAAGAACATAACCAGTCTTCAAAATACTTGACAGATACCATCTCAATAATCTTTAAAACTTTCCTGTAAATGGCCCAATATTATTATCCACCCCCCCCCCATAAACAGTTGAGAGCTAACACTGAGGAAAGAGTGGCCTGCCTAAGGCTAAGGTGGTTGATGTGAAGTCTGCAATTAGAATTTCGTTGTTCACATCTTACTACAACAGCTTGCAAAAGTCCAGAACAGACATAAAACTGCCTCAGATGGAAACCATGGTTAGGAGATTGATTCTCTTCCTTCTTAAGCATGTATTTCTCTTCCCTGCATTTCCACTATCCATAGTTGGCTTCAAATCAAGGAGGGCAAATAATGTAACTAGAGTTAGTGAAAATGTCAGCATAAATGTTATTCTTTATCTGTGATTTAGCTCCAACAAATTAAACCTCTTTAGTTACCCAAAAGACTTCAGTTGACTACCAAAGTGTCAGGATTTTATATAGCATCGATCATTTTGCATCAATAAGATGCAGCACAGTCTGGATGATCTGACAAACTTACACTATTAGCCATGTATAATAACGAAGTGAGGGTTAATTATGGATGAGGTGCCTTGCCAAGGGAGTAGTGATTAATCAAAAACACAGAGGACCAGCCACCCTAATTCGGCCCCTTCCCGGCCGGCAGCCAAGGGCTTGAGGCCGGGGGCCGCATTTGCCGCCGCGGCGGAATAAGCGGCAGCTTCCCCTGGCCTCGCTGGGCCTCTTGGGAGGGGGCGGGGCTTGGCGCCCGCTCGGCGCAGCCTCGCCCCCCGGCTCCACACTCGTCGCCTTGTGCTTGGCTGCAGTGGAGGGTTTTTTCCCTCCTCCGACGGGCCGTGGACGAGGGCGCGAGAGGAAGGAGCGGAGCTAAGGAGCGGAGCGGCGCCGAGCTGTGCCGAGTGCAGCTGCGGCTCCTCGGCTCGCTGCAGTTTGGGGCGCCTGTTCCGCCGCGTCTTCTGCGCGGCTCAGCAAGCATGCTGAGTGGGCGCCTCTGGGCCGCGTTTTTCGCGCGCGGCTCGGGGTGCTGAGCGGGCGCTTGTGCGGCCGCGGATTCGCGGCTGCGCCAATTTGCGGGTCCGCTCAGGGCACTGCCAGCCAGGCTGCCTTCTCCCCAGGGGGCCAGCGGCTACGGGGCTGCGAGAGGCTGTGGCGCCTAGGAGGTGGAGCGGGGAGCATTTGGCCCCACTCCTTGGGGGGTTGAGTCGGGAGCACCTACCCCCCCACTCCTTGTTTTTGCTGGTGTCAGTTGCTGGGTGAGGTGGAGCAGCAGACTTTTCTCCATTGCTCCTGTCACTGGGCAGATATTGGCAGCCGTTTTTAAGTTGGCAGCCATCTTAATTTTTGAGGCTGTGTTGCTGGGCAGAAGTTACGGGCTTCCTGTGGGGATTAGGATTGCCAACAGGGGGCGGTGGTTCAGTCCTTGGCCCCTGTCACTGGGCAGATATCGGCAGCCATTTTAATTTGGTGGCTCTGTTGCTGGGCAGAAGCTTGGCAGCCATTTCCTTTCCTGTCTGCAGGCAGTTTCTTATTGCTTAATAGTAGAGATTAATTAGATAACCATGCCTAAAAAGGGGGCTGGCACTTCAAAAGGGAAGCAACCAGCCAAAAGGCCCCCACCCAAAAGGCCCCCCCCTGCCTTGTCATCCTCCGATGAGGAGGAGAGCGCTAGTCGCCAGGCCATCCTGAACCGTATTGCAGCACTAGAACAATCACGGGGCATGGGGGCTAGTGGCACGTCAAAGCCTAGTCGCCCTGTTAGGCGGTCCTCGGCGGCTGCTTTTCAATCTGAAGTACTCAAACGACTTTCTGCCCTTGAGGGGCCTTCTGTTTCGGCAGGTGCTGCCGGACCTGGCACGGCAGAGACTCAAAGCAAGGAGGTTGAGCCTTCAAGTGCTGATCCTGGCTGGATGGCTGACTCCGAACCCGTGGCGGTTGTGGCTGACCCGGTGTGGGACGGTAAGTCTGCACTCACACAGCAGGGGGATGGTTGGCCTTGGGGGCCTCGGACACTGGACCCTGGCCAAGTGCCGAGTCTGATGGCCTCTCAGGGTGTGCGGCTGGGCCCTGCACTTGGTCAGGTTGAGTTTGGTGCGGGTCCAGCGTGGGGCAATCAGGTTTTCGGGGGTCCATATCCGCAGTCTGGTCCCAGCGCACTGGGCATCCCGGGTTTGGTAGGGCAGCCCGGCAGACAGGGTTTTGAAGGCCAATTCATGCCCGGATGGCAGGGTTTTGAGGCTCAGTCACTGCCAGGCACATCCACTTCTTGGTCCGGATACGCTCCCCCAGTGGGCTCTACGTTTACTATGACCCCCTATGGTCTGGTGCCTTACCGGGCGCTTCCGTTTGGAGACACTGCCTTCCCCTTGGGTGACCATCTTACGCAGGGCACTAGGGACAAGATCTTGCGGGGTGAGTTTGTCGATGTCTTCTCCCTTCTCTACAGGGAATTGGAGAAGAAAGACAAAGAGGAGTTAGATGATAGGGATAAGGAGCGGATGAAACGCCGCAGGGTAGATCGGACCTGGGCCAATTGACTACCTGGGTTCCTTATCTACGCAGGTGTTATTGTGCGGGCTCAGCCGTGGAGGGCGGCAGCTCTTTTCCAGTACCTTGATATTATATACAAGGGATACATTGGCTTCGTTGGTGCTGCTTGGATGCAGTACGACGAAGAGTTTAGGATGCGTGCTACTATGAACCCTGACTTGCCGTGGGACAAGATTCTGCAGCAGCTGAGACTGCAGGTGATGGCCCCAGCTAAGGCTAATCTCACGGATCGCTCAGATAGCGGTCATTTAGTGCAGCGGTTATCCAATGCTCCCAGTTCCCGCGGGTCAGCCGGTTCAAGCATGGCTGTTGTGCTGGGAGTTTGCGAATCAGGGGACATGCACGCGGAAACCGTGCAAATACCGGCATGAATGCCCAACCTGTGGTGGTTCCCACTCCTTTAATTACTGCCCTAGGCGATATAAGGGAGGTTGGAATAAGCGTGGCGGGGGGGCCGGAGGTAATGCCCAGCATCAGGCTGGAAAAAGGCCCCAGCCCAATAAGACTGAATGAGATTAAGTTCCTCTTGGATATTTATCCCAAGCGGGAGGATGCAGCGTTTTTGTTAGAGGGGTTTAAGTTTGGTTTCAGGATTCCGTTTCGGGGTCCCAGGACCCCTTTCATGGCAGCCAATCTTAGGTCAGTGGCTGGCATGGAAGGGATCGTGAGGGACAAAATTGCCAAAGAATGCGCTGAGGGCCGTGTACTGGGCCCATTTGTGGCCCCCCCAGTCCCATGTTTGTGGGTCTCCCCCTTGGGTGTGGTGCCTAAAAAGGCGGCAGGTGAGTTCCGCCTGATTCACCACCTTTCTTACCCCAGGGGAGGATCCGTCAACGATGCTATTCCTGACCACCTTTGTTCTGTGAGGTACACGTCCTTTGATCAGGCAGTCAAGGTGGTCAGGTGTTGTGGGCCGGGAGCTGAGTTGGCCAAATGCGACATTAAGTCCGCTTTTCGCCTTCTCCCGGTCCATCCTAAGGATTTTGAGCTGTTAGGTTTTTCCTTTGACGGCCGTTTCTACATGGACAGAGCATTACCCATGGGGTGCTCGATTTCTTGTGCGGTCTTCGAACGTTTCAGCTCTTTCCTTGAGTGGGCGCTGTGCCAACAGCTTCGCTGTTGGGACACCGTCCACTATTTAGATGATTACCTTTTCGTTGGGCCCCCCAGAACTGGCCAATGTGCCAGGCTCTTGGAAGGCTTTATCAATCTGGCGGCACGTCTGGGGGTCCCCTTGGCTCATGAGAAGACGGAGGGCCCTGCCACGGCCCTCACCTTTCTGGGCATTGAATTAGACACGGTCCACCAAACCTCCAGACTGCCACTAGAAAAGCTAGCCGACCTCCGGTTGCGGCTAGCCTCATTTAAGGAACAGCATAGGGTATCGCTGCATGAGTTACAGCAGCTCGTAGGACACTTAAACTTTGCCTGTAGAGTTGTGGCTCCTGGCCGGGCTTTCCTGCGGCGGCTATGTGACGCCATGGGCAAATTACGGCTTCCCCATCATAGGCTCAGGATAGATGCGGGGATTAGGGAGGACCTTTTCGTTTGGGAGCAATTTTTACAGGCATTTAATGGAGTCTCTTTCTGGAGAGATAACCTCATGCTGGAGGCAGAGTTACAGATACACTCCGATGCCTCAGGGTCCCTTGGATTTGGGGTGTTTTTCCGTGGGCACTGGTGTGCCGAGCGGTGGCCTGCTGATTGGGTTGAACAGGGTCTCAGTCGGGACCTTACCTTCCTTGAATTTTTCCCCATCTTAGTTGCGGTATCCTTGTGGGGACAGGCCCTTGCCAATCACACCGTGCACTTCTGGTGTGATAATATGGCAGTGGTTCATGTGGTGAACTCACTCACTTCCAAGTCGCGGAGGGTGATGAGGCTTGTCCGAGCTTTTACCCTTTGATGCTTGAAGCTGAATATTCTGTTCCTGGCCAAACATGTCCCAGGGTTGGAGAATGGGGTGGCAGACGCTCTGTCTCGCCTGCAGATGGAGCGATTTCATCAGTTTGCCCCAGAGGCCGACCTGATGCCCGCCACGATGCCACAGGAGCTCTGGCAGCTTGGAAGGTTGAAGCCTCCAGGGCCATCCAGCTAGCCATTGCCCCCAGCACACAGAGGTCCTATGATCGTGCGGTGAGGCAGTTTGTGGGGTTTAGGATGGAGCAGGGACTGCGACAGGTATGGCCGATCCCTGTGACACACCTTATGCAGTTTTGTGTGCATCGTAAGGTGAGGGGCTTGGCTGTGAAGTCCATCAGGGGACAGCTAGCTGCATTAGCATTTGCTAGCAAAGCCCGAGGCTTTTCAGAGGCCACTGGGGATTTCCGCCTCAGGAAAATGTTAGAGGGTTGGTCTAGGGAGGCAGTCAGATCACGGGACATTAGGGAGCCTATTTCCCCAGACATCTTAAGTGGTCTTACTGTAGTTTGGGGTTCAGTGTGCTGCTCAGGGTTTGAGGCGGCTCTCTTTCATGCGGCTGCACTCACTGCCTTTTTTGGGGCCCTGAGGATAAGCGAATTAGTAGCCACCTCCATTAGGGATGGCTCGGGGAGGGCCTTAATGGCTTCTGATGTAAAGTTTGTTGGAGACAAGGTCACGATAAGAATTAGGCGCTCTAAGACTGATCAGCTACAGCGGGGGTCTGTGATTCAGCTAGGGCCTTGTGAAGACACTGGTTTATGCCCGGTCTCTGCTCTGAAGCAATACATTGCACTTCGGGGCGATGACCAGGGGTTATTATTCCGTCATGGATGATCTGGATGATCTGACAAACTTACACTATTAGCCATGTATAATAATGAAGTGAGGGTTAATTATGGATGAGGTGCCTTGCCAAGGGAGTAGTGATTAATCAAAAACACAGAGGACCAGCCACCCTAATTGCTGAGCACAGTGATTCAGTCAATTCTACCTTAGCCTATTTTCAAGCATTCATAAGATACTGCTCTTTTTTAAAATTACTATTTCTTCTTTGAATTTGTTTGATTCATAACTCAGTCTTTCATCAGTTCTCAGTCAGTTAAGGACACCTCTGCTCTACATCAAAAAGAGCTTTCCTCCAATCTATCCCTATACCTATAAGCACAAGCACCTATATTCTAGCACAAGAAAAGGTGTTTTCATATCTATGTAGAGAATAAAAAATATAACACACAAGAGATGCTTTGTTCCTGGGAATGAAGCAATAAATTCCATGGATTTCAGGCTGAGAGGAGATGGTTTCCCCTTCTGGAGACAAATAGACAGGATGGAGATGACCACTTGCCCACTTGCCAGGAAAAGGAAAACAGATTGCTGTCCGAATATCCTGAGTTAAGACTATAAAAGTTGAGGATGTGCACTTGTTACGAATGGGGAAAGGTGCAGGGCAGCACACATGGGAACTCAAATCCAATTTCAGGATAGATCAAAGAGAAACACTTCCAGCTAAGAAAGAGTTAAAAGGTTTAAAACACTCTGTGAAAGGTGCACAAGCCAAGAATGGGGAGAAATGGAGTGAAGCCTACATCAACCACTCTCTATGTCAAAGTTCAAGGTTAGCTTGTGTCCATTCCTCAAAAAGGAATGTCAGCTCAGTGACTAGCACAACTCAGCCTTTGGTGTTATTTCTTTTTTAGTAGCTTCTGCAACATTCCTGTTAATGTTCTGATATGAGCTTCTTGTGCTTCTGTGCTCCCAGAAAATAGAGCTGTAAGGATTTTTTTCCTTTTAAAGATGTCAGACTGTGACCAAAAAATCTCAGCCATTCAACCACACATAGACAAAACACCTGACCAGGGAAGGGGGAAGAACAGTGTACAGAAGTAAGTGTGTATTCACACAAGATGTTGCTGTCAGTGCCTCAAAATGATGACAGCAAGAGAAGAACAGACACGTTTGAGTGTTGGCAGGGACCCACCTCATATGGTAGGAAAGAAGGGGACAAGTGGGCTAGCCCCGTCATTCACATGCAGATCCCCCACAGACTCTAAGAGTCTCTTTACTGGAGACGAATTACACGATGATGCTCAAGTGAGGGGAAACGCAATGTTAGCCAGGAAGGGTAGTTAAAAAGACAGAGCCAAAGGCTCTGTCAATTTCACCTCTGTAGAGCCCACAAAGATCGCTCCTCAGAGAGTTTGTTTATTTCATCTTTGCCTCCCTGAAGGCTCTGTCAATAAACCCTCTGAGGAGATATCTTTGCCAACTCTAGAGAGGTGAAACCCTTCCCAGCTAACATTGTGTCTCCCTTCACTTGAGCGTCCTCATGTAATTCATCTTGTGCAGAGAGACTCTTAAGGTATTCTTGTACAAGAAGACTGGAGCGAGACTTGGATCACTCCAATACATGTGTAACAATGAAGGGCAGTGCAACTACTGGTGCAAGTGCTCCATGCAAGGTCTTGCATTAATCAGACATGAATGCATGTTCAAAATAAATTTGAAAAAAAGGATGGATGGCCATCCTGACACCAATCCCTTTTAGCCATTTTTCAGTCCCCACCTCGGCTGTTTCTTAAGGTGCAATCCATGGTAGTTTTTTACATTTCTGATCAAAATTATCAGCACTTCAATAGGATAATAGCCACATGGACTGTGCTGCCCATAAAGGTTCCACGCTGGTTATCATCAGCAGGTTGTGAACTGGGAAGCTCACCTTTGCAAACTTACTACCAGTTTCACTATTACATACTTAATCCCTAAGAGTTCTCTGACATTAAAACTGAGCTTACATCCCTAAATTTTCCATAACAAAATGTATTCAAGATGGATAATTTGTACAATACTCTGTAGAAATTAAGCAAGAAGACCCATGAGAGAATAAAATTGGTGGGGATCAGGAAAGGGAGTCTCATAGATTTCATTAAGGGCCAGCCTATCCTTTCTGTCATAATCAGGGCACCAATAAGCCTCCATAAAGCCATAAATACAAGACACATGACATTAAGAAGCGTAATACCTAAATAAAGAAAAAATCCATATAACCTAAAACATTGTAGATCACATAAAAATGGAATGCAATCAGGGCAATGCATTGTTACCACCCAAAAAAGCTATATGAAAAGCAAGTTATTATAGCTTTCATAAAGGCTGCAAAGGACAGTTTCGGATGAGGTTCTCTAAGTAAAGTAAAGTAAGTTCTACACACAGAGACACCATAGAGAAAATCTGGTTTTTCCATTAAGATATGGACAGTGAGTAGAAATCCCAGCTCTTTAGAAATTAGTGCGAATTGCACAATAGCACAGGGAGCTCTTCCTGAGGTTGCTTGGAGTTGAGATTGGGTAACCCAGCTATTTGCCTCCTACCCTGTCAGCAAATAGTACAAATCCTTGAAAAAGGAATTCTTCCTCTTGTCTACCAATCACACTTTCCATGGTTGCTAGTATTATTGTTCATATTGTTTCACCAAGCTACGATAGCAAGCTACGATTACTGAGATAGTTCACTAGCCAGGCAGGATTACCAGCTAGCCATCCATCAATGGCTAGCCAGCCAGATAACATTTCTCTGCACCACCTACTTCATCGTTTCTCTAGAAACTTGGACACTATTTTGGCAGCATCCGAGACTGATGGAGGAGGGAGAGGTGGTGGAAGAGACATTCTTCATTGGCTGCCTGGACACCTGCCTAGCTGGCTGACCACCACCAACCTAGCACTGCCTAGCAGTAGCAGCATGTGGCTGGGAGGGAGGAAGGGAAGGGGGAGAGGGGATTCTTTTCTGGTTTTTATATGCATCGTAGCACAGAGTTCAGGGGTCTGAAATGCTCACCTTTGTATTGAGGTGAGGTTCACAATCTTCCCAAGCTCGTATTTCTGAGTTTAGAAGTAGGAACGAAGCCAGCATTTGTCTTCTTTCCCTGAGTCAGATGGTGGAGTATCCAATTAAAATTTCACGAGATAATTACACTAATAATTCCAAGGCACAACTATTGTCAGACAGATTTGTTGTGGAGTTTGGATTTTTAACAATGATCCTGTCTGTTTCACAAGAAGCTTGTGGGGAAAAAAGTAGAAATGTCTGCCTGATCTTTGTGGTTTCTGAGATTAAATTTTACGGAACAAGACTGCATTTATCTTACTCCTTTGAGAAATTATTTTTCACAACATTTCCTTTTGTTGGATAGTGCAATGCTTGTTTGCCATCTTCTAAGAAAGCAAAAGGCCCCTTTCCCCCTAAATCATTTAAAAAACCCAACCCATATCCAAGAAGAGAATGATTAAGAATGGTGTCTGTAGCTCATATTCTGATGCCAAGGTGAGACATTCTTTATACCCAATGCTATTTGTAAAATTCCAATCCAAAACCTGTCCTGTGCAAAAGCAAACCTCTGAATCATAATCCTTATATATCCTCTTCCCCCATGGCATAAAATCAACTGCAGGAAAAACAGCAGACCTCCCAGTAGGCAGAACATTTATCATATATCATCTTAAGGAATTCTTATGCAACAAAAAGCTGCAGAACAGGCCACTGAATTATAAGGGTTAGTAAGTGTCCCAAGATGTCCACTATGTCCATGTGAATTTAAAAAGTATGTTTTTTTTAAAAAAAGGAAAAGACTAAGTAGAAGACAGAGGTGAAAAAGAGGCAAAACACTACTTTCCCTTGCAACAGCAGCTTTGATTCCTCTTCCACTAACGTTACTGTGTTTTGTTTTTGGTGAAAAGATCCCATTAATGCCTCAGTCCCATCAAACAGCAGACCAAGTCCATGAATGGCACCTATCAGAGCCCAGGGTAAATCCAATGATTAGAGGAAATTTGCCAAAGGGCCTTTGTAGCTGAGAAAATGCCTACTCCAGAGAGGAATGCAGAAAATTCCTAGGAACACAGCCCCTCCTTTGTTGGCAGTCTGGCGGTATTCTGGAGCAAATAAAGGCACACAAAATAGAATCTTAGATGCAATGAACATTTGAAGAAAATTGTTGTTCAAAGCATTCGTTAAAACATTCCTGATTTTATAAAACTGTAGTAACTTTGTTCATAATCAAGTTAAAAAGGCTCCTCTCAAATTACCATTTTTAGTCACTTAATTTAAATGGTTTTTTTTGCAGCAACAACATATTCCTTTTTTCCTACTATTTGTCTAAATTAACTGAACAAATAATGTACTAGTCCAACCGTTTAATCACTGATCACAGGGCAGCCCACCGTGTATTAGTTTTGCGAATAGCCTGTAAGTTAACCAACACCATTAAAAACTAGAGCTACACCTTTCTAAAACAACCAGGTGTGACCTAATATTTTATTAGGGGTGGTTTATACCAGAAAAGGGTATCATGGGTCCCCAATTGTGTGCACACTGAGGCACATACAACAGCTATTAACCTCACAGAAGACTGGATTTGAGCCATGGTGTTAACCATCCTGAGGGGGGGAAACTAGGTTTTAAAAAACATATTGGCAACATTTTATACTTTTTAAAACTAATTTTTAGTAGAAAAAGCTATAACTTGTACAATTTTGTAGATTTCTTAATATCCTGTTATTATAGCCTAGGAATAATTTGAAAAGAGTGGTATAGATGACATGTTTATAATACCGGTGTTTTAAGTTCCTACAAATACTTTGTCTTTCAACAAGACAGGCTGTGGTGCAGTGGTAGAACACATGCTTTGCAGAACTTGCATGCAGAAGCTTCTAGGTTATCTTCTTTTAGGCAAATTCAGTTGAAGGGTCTCAGGTGTAGGGGAAACGCCATATAGAACAGACAAGACTGAGCAAGATATTCTGGAGTGATATAAGACATCTTGATATGTGTATATGCTTTTCCGTTGCAAGGTTGGTGTTGTTTGTATTTTCTATATGCCACTTACCTGATTTCTCCCCATAAACAAAGCAAAACCCATAATTAGGTTTTTGTAGTACAATAGACTTGCAACTTTGGTTAGCCTTCTTTTATTGTTGTTGATACACAGTTAAGCTATCCATGGCACCAACCACAATCCAAGTGAAGTGCAATGACTCACAAATATTTACATACATTTCTATCTTGGTGACCCAAGTCAAAAGACTTGGCATTTCATTGGTGCATTTTGTTTTCATTGTATAATTAAGTTGTGATTACAAAAGGCAGAAGCCAGTCAAACAACAAACCTAAAATAGAGTGAATGCAACTTTAACACATGTCATTATCATACCGAATGCTTGATGGCATCTATCTTTTCTGTACACTATATTAAAAATGAAAACAAAATGATATATATGAGTAAGTCAAATATCAACAGTCCCAGTAAAGAACACCATAGGTTACTTTCCACCATCAAGAAAAGCTATCAGTTTATTCCTATCCTCTGGTTCCAGTTTATTATGATAATTAGTGATGTTGTTTATCCTGTTCTTCCTCCAATGAGCTCCAGACAATTGTATATTATCCCCCCTTTTAATCCTGGGATGTAAATTAGATAGAGTGACTGGCTCATCATGGTCGCTCAGTGAGCTACATTTAATCCAGAGTCTAGTCTAACCCACCATGAGGTGCTATTTGGTACTGGATCCTTTTTAATCAGTTACTGATCCCTTATTATCTTATGTCTGCTAAGGTTTTTTTAATGAGGAATTTGAGGGGTCATTTTGTCCAAAGCTTTTCAGAAGTCCAAGTAACAGAAATCTGCATAGTGTAAGTGCTTTGGTGGGTGAGAAGGATGTTATTCCCATATAGATCGATAAACATCTGCGCAAACATAGTGCCATGATTTTCAAGCCACTATGGTTAGGGGGGAAGGGGGCGTATGCATGTTTTAATAATTAAATAAAATTATTCCTGGTTCCCAAAGGAGATTCCCACCTGAAGCATTTTGAAGGGGCCAGACAAGATCCAAAACAGAACATGCACAAGTGAAGGCCCTCAATATGGTGGAGCAGTAGCAACCATCACACAGAAAGAACAGGGCCAATTTACATATTACGTACACATGTAGAGTCTGGGATTCCACACCCACTGTCCTCTTTAACAGTCAAGTATGAGATGTGGGTTCCTGTGAGTTTTTCCAATGAGCCAAAGGGTGCACCCCACCCCACCCACAACCATTGCAGGTTAGGAAAATGAAAAATGGATAAGACTGAAGCACCTTCTCTGCATTGCAGTGACCACCTGAATTAGGTACCATGGGCATCAGAACTGAGAAGAACGCACAATTCACATCTGACTGTTATTCAGGACTCTGGTCCTAACCTATACACTCCACAATGTGTGGACTGGCTGCATGTTAGGTGTGCCCCTAGCCCAAGCTCACTGGGACCAGGAAGAAGCAATGCTGTCTGAAAGTAGGCTCCACAAATCTGACTCCTTGCCTCTGCAAGAAGATCCACTGTTTACCCGCCGCATCTTTTTAAAAAAACGTTTTCCTGGAAACAGCCAATGCCACTCAGTTAAGAATCTTTTATACAATAAAGAACTAATCTGGATTTCACTTCTTAACCAGAAGTATACACATGTCCATGCAAGTAGCAGAATACCCAGATCACTTGAAAAAACTTTCAGTAAATTCTACAGTCTAGTCAGTAAGTAGAGTGCTGTTGCTACTGATCAAGTCATGTGATTATATTGAGAGTAGAAACATATTGAGCCAAAAGCAGGCCAGTTGTTAAGACAAAGAATCAAATAACAGAAGACAAGATTCATATGTATTGGTGCTTTTATCCCTTCCTATAGCACTTCATTTCGTTTACTTTAAAAGAGGGCTGTTTCCCATGTTACGGTTTAAAAGCATTCTAAAATGTAACATGAGGAGAGTTTTGACACACGTCTGCTTCCAAGAAAGAAGCAGGTACTGCCAAGCTGCCCCAGATTCTTGGCATACATTCTCAGTATACACATATCTACTTTCCCTTTCCATGTGGACAATGAAGTGATTTGTGTGTGCACTTCTGCACACTCTTCCTACTGTGACTGTTTAATAAGTTCAGAATCAGTTTCTCACAATACATACCAGTTGCAGATCTATATTTGATTTGTAGATAAAAATGAACATATATCCCCTTTTTATCTGCAAGAACATCAGATTACTGCCACTAGGTTTAAACTATTTTTCCAGCTACATTTCTGAATACTATAATACTATTATGACACACTAAAACAAGACAAATTTATAGAGAGAGAGTAGAGATGGGCACAAAATGAACTACGGAACAAAATTCCATACAGAACAGCCAGTTCGTAGTCAAAGAACCACGCATTCCATGGGACCGCATTTTTCCAAACCAAACGAACTTTTTTTACCGTTCCATTGCCGGTTCAGATACTTTTGGCGCCAAACACTCCCTCGCCCAGGCAACGGTGGCAGTCTTTAGCTTGCTCCCAATCTGAGGCCTCCATGCTTGATTGGCAGCTGTCCCTGCCAACTAGAGAGCTCCCACTCTGGCCTATCCACCCAGGAAAAGGGGGGGGGAGGGTTAGAATCTCCAAGGCAACTGAGGGGCTGGGCCTTCAGCTGCCATAGTAACACCAATCTCTTCCTTCCAAAACCATGTTAGGCAGGTTTTTCTGCCAACCAGAGTGCTCCTGTGTTGTTCAATCTCTTGGCTTTTTCCATAAATAGGGGAAACCATGTGATTCCTGGTTTCAGTTTCTCTAGTGGGAGAGGGAGGAGAGCTTGGTGGCCGGCTGTGCTATTGGGATTGGAACTTGGATCTTTGGCCTGCACTTCTGGCTGCTGGAAAAGGGGCTGAAAAGCCTCTTTTCTTTTCTTTTGCTTCCTTGTTTTTCTTACTGACTGGGGAGGATTTTTGGAAAGGGGTGCTTTTTCCCTTTCTTCCCCCCCCCATCCTAGTCTTAGCTTTTCACCCCCACACCCCAGCTTTGGGGCTCTATAACTTGGAGATCCATATTGCAATCTTCATGAAACTTTGAGGGTGGCTGGAGGAGAGCCTACTGAAAACTCCCTGTGAGGTTGGGCTTTCTGAGCATGAAGGGGGCTGTCTTGGGCCCCCCTCAAACCCCAAACCTTGAACCGGTTTGGAAATCGGGTGAGTTCATTAAGTTTGTGTTCCGTGTAAATTAACAAACCATGAACTGAGCCATTCATTTTTTCCCTGTTCCGTGCCCATCTCTAATCTAGAGGAAGCATTATATAATTTATGCTTATGTGTGGCTATCTTCTTTCTCTCTTATATGTTAAGCGTCAGTTTCTACAAAAACCAAAGGGGATGGTACGACATCATATTAGTCTTTAAGATGCTGGTCTTTAAGGTGCTACTGGAGTTGGATTTTGTACTATCATATCAGGTAGGAGGTTGATGTGTGTATGATTCCCTACCAAGCAAGCAAACAAAAAAAACTGTCCTTCATTCAGAAGGAAGAATTCTGTCTAGCCCCTATTATATATTATTTTTATAAATGCAGGCTGTGAGGGGAGGTGGTTTGAAGAGGGGGACATGTAACCACCTACATGCAATTTGAAACAGTACAATCTAGGAAATGCTTTACCCACATAACTGTGCATAGACTAGAGTTCTGCAAAGATATACACTGACTGTATGCATGGGAGCAAGAGTGAGCATAAACATGCTGGCTCTGCCCCCGCCTCCTCACAATGATTGAGTCGTCTGCGTGGTACAATCATTAAGAAGAACGGTTCATGAGTACCCTCCCTCCTCAGCAATGTTCAGAAATTAGCACTGCTCATCACAGGGAGAGAATATACACACAGACTTGAGAGTTTGTACCAGGCAGACCACTCTACAACTGCAGAAGGGGGGGGGCAATACACTCATGCCTTCTCTTTCTCTTTGTGCTGTCAACCAATGTGCGGACAGGTTATCTGTACAAGGGTCTAAATTTTCTACACAGGTAGAGATTTTGGTGTGGGGAAATTTTTGAACATGCAATCTGCTGTGTTCTTTCCAAGGGGCTAAATCAAACCCTGATTGATTGAGTCTAAGCCCTGAGTTAAATTGTACCAAAATTATTTCTGAGTTGTTTCTGCATGAACATGACAGTTCATAGCCAAGTTGATGAGTAGACATAGTACTCAGTCTTCTAGAGGCCAGGTTCTGATGCTGCTAACTACTCTGATTTAACTGTTGGCAGCGTGAGAATGGACTCCTATATTTCTTATCATGTTTCTTTAAAACTAAAAAACCATTTGTTGATATTTGTTTGGTGTGTGACATTAGATCTTATCTTCTACTGAATCCCTGAAGTACATGTAATCCTCACTTAAACAGATTCAGTAAACATGACTTCCTTCCCCCACCTCTCCACTTCCTATGGCTTCAATGATCTTAAGAGCTTTTCTTCACAATGTGTCCTTCACGGCAATATGATTCCTCATAAAACTAATTACAAACTTTTATTTTATGTTAAGGATCCCACCCCCCCGGTCTGTTCACTAAGATGAGAAAGAAGCAAAGCAAGAGTGGTACAGTGGAAGCCTGATTTGGCATGCGTGTGCACCTGAAACCTAATAAAATCCTATTTATTTGCAAAGCTTAGTGACCAATGGTCTTGTATTTTTCAAAATAGTAATGAAGTTGCAAAGGTGCTGCCTTTTATTGCTCTGCAAATGTTGTTCATTTTACTGTTTGTTTTAAATGCTCCTTTACTACTCCAGGCGGAGTTGCATCTATAAACAGTGTAATGGCCGTGAAGGAATACAGAAACCTTTGCTCACTTGCTTGCCCTTGTGTAAAAAACTCAGACCTGGTCCAAGCACAGTTTGCATCAAATAACTTATAAAGCTATTGTGGTAAGAAAGCAGCCATGATGTTACCACCACATCATCACTTTTGGTATCTTAGGGCTACAGAGGAGCAGCAGAATTACAAAAATCACGGTGGGGAGGAGCTATGGCTCAACGGTATAGCATTTGCTTTGCATGCAAAAGGTTCTAGGTTTATTTGTTTAAAAACATTTTTATGCTGCCTTTCCCCCCAAGTAGGGTCCTCAAGGTTCAATTCCAAGCCCTCTATTTAAAGGGATCAAGAAGTATATGTGAAAGACCTCAATTTGAGTCCCTGTACAGTAGACAATATTGGACAGTATTGGATGTGATAGACAAATGATCTGATAGTTTAAGACAGCTTCATGTGTTCCATGGATTTTAGTGCAATATCTTGTGAGAACTGTGTTGTCCATCATGAATCCATCATTAACCCATCACTGGAGAGAATAGTACAAATACTGTGAATTGATATACTCAGCTTCAGAAGTATTCCATATATATTTATTCTTTAACAGCTATTTGTATTCTGTCATTTTTGCCACCAACTACCATGGGAATATTATCAAGTTTGTACATATTCATCAACAGCTGTTGCAGGGATGTGTAAAAATGTTCTAGGTCCAGTTTCAAAATTCAAATTCCATCGTATCATCAATATATCTAATTCTCAAAGGGGCCAAATGTTTGGATACTAAATCCAGAGATTTGAGCCATGGTCATACAAGACAGCTCTTTCTGCAAACCTGAAACAAAAATCTAGGTTTGCAGAAAAATCAGAAATCTAAAAATACTGTCCTGAGCTTCTTGGAGGAAATGAGATAATCAGATAGACCAACAAGTGTGGGCTCCCCTTGGTGAGAAACTGTGCCGTTTATTGGTAGAAACGGTGCCCTTGGAACTCCAGTGGAAAAGTTACAAAGGCCAGTGGGATCTGAAGACACATTTCTCTCATACACCTACTAGAGTTTAAGGGTTAAAAAAAAAGTCCGCTCCTTGAATCTCTGCATGAATCACTATTTTGGAAAAAATGACACTTTCGAGAATAGGTAAGACTGTCATGTCTCAATATTAGGAATAATGGAATCATTCAACATACTCTGTGTGGAGATGTGAAAGAATTCTGTCTCCTCTTTAACAGAGTCCAGTTGGTAAGAAGAAAGGCTGGAGGAATAGATATCACAGAGACACAACAGGGGGCCTCTTCAGAGGGTGGCTTCTCTGAACACGCCAAAGCCTTTCATTACTTTACTTTCTTATTTCTCGTGCATTCTACTAGTAGTCCCATGGTACACCAGTGAGCCCCACTTTATGTCAGCTATAAACAGTCCAATCCACAGCACTGTTAGGTCCTATGTGTGGTAGGGTTCCCTCATTCACTGCAGCATCTGACACAAGGAAGACCCTGTTGACACAGGAGCTCCTATATGCTCCACAGCCTCTAGATCAGACAAAAGTGAGCAAGGAGCATTTAACACTGCCACAGCAAAACGCACAACACAAAAGGGTCCTGCTATATTTCTCAAAGGTTCTCCTGTAGTAACAGCAATTAAGAAAGTTCAGCTGCAATTTCACCCCTTGTTCACGCAGGACCTTGTCTCACCTTAAACAGGAAATAGGGACTGAGTTAGCTGAGCCTGAATATAATGGAAGTCTGTGACTGCAGTGCAGCACAGCCATCAATATAAATCTGTCATAGACATGCTCTTGGAGGAAGAGGAACTTCCACGTACTGCAAACCCTACGGTTTTTGATGCCACCACAGATTTATGGCACTTGAGAAGTAATAAGCCTTTGAACCAAAAGTAGCCATGCAAATACTCAGGGCTAGGGAGACTGGCATTACTAGAGAACGTAACACTCTTTCTAACCAATACCTCCTTAGAGAAAGAAAAAAGAATCGTTTTATGCTATTGTAACAAAGAAGAAGAAAGGGGAAAATATTAGAGCTTGGAAAACATTTTGCACAATTCCTTTACATGCTCTAGCCTGAAGCATTCAACAAACTAATGAAATAGATGCTATTGTCAGGGCTTGCCGCGGCTGCCGCTGGGCGTGGCACTGGGCAGTCTGCTCCTGACATCACAGGGGGGCCAGGGACTCTGCAGGACCCTGCTCTGTGGAAGGAGGGGCGGTATACCTCACCCAGACTCCCTCTCAGTCCACTCGCTGGCCTGCTCAACCTGGCCTGCTTACCCTCTGTGTCCTCCATCTCCTCCTTCCAGAACTCTCCTCCAAGCCTCCACCCTTGCATCCTACTGCTCTCATTCCACATCATCACTTCTCACTCACACCCACCACCTCAGAGCTCTTCCCAGCCATCCTTTATAGGGCTTCCTATCTCCACCCCGCCCTCCTTCCAGGCTTGTTCCCTCTCCTGACCGGGCCCAGCTGTGCGTTCCCCCAGGTGTTTCCCTCCAACCACTAATCCCTTCTGGGCTCCTTTGCCTAGCTGGCAGGGTGGGGTTGAGTGTGAGCCATCCCCAGCTGAGGGCTCCTTGGCCTTGCTCACGAGGGGCTGCCCCAGCCAGCCTCTGAGCTACTGAGCTTGCCTGGCCTTGCTCACGAGGAGCTGCCTTAGCCAGCTTCCGTGCTGCCTGCTTGGCAATGCTGGGCGGGGCTACCCATCTCCTCCCGCAGAATGCCTGTGGCAGCCCCCCCTGTAGAGGCTTGGCTTCTAGCAACTCCTGAGCCAGGCTGCTGTCTTCTAGCCCTGGCGTGGCCCAGGGCTGTCTCAAGCTGCTGCAGCAGGGGTAGCTGGCTGGGCTGCCGGGATCAGCCACAGCTGCACCATGTTGGCTGGCTACCGGGCTTCTCTGGCTGAGCTGATTAGGGAAGGTGGGCCCAGCTGCGGCCCCTTGGCTGGCTGCCCAGCTCTTCCCACAGAGTGCCCTCAGCAGCTCTACCCGGAGGGGCTGGCTTCTGAGCACCTCCTGAGTCAGGTTGCCATCTTCAAGCTGGGGTGGATGCTGGGGCGTGGCTCTGAGTTGCTGTGGCTGCTTCTCCCCCTTTGCAGGTAAGGGCCCTGCTTGGGCTGCTGCTGGGTCCCAATTCTTCCTGCCTCTGCCCTCTCCCTTTGGTGTAGGCAGGTTCTGGCCCTGGCTGCTGGCTGAGGTGGCAGGCCTGCTGTCTCCTGGCTGTCTCCCCCTGCTTCCTCTTGTTGAGGCCGGGGGCTGTGCCTCAGACCCCGGACAGCTATTTCCACTATTCACACCATAGGCTACATCCTACTGATTTCAAGCAGTAGCTTATTGATTTCATGGAAAATGCTATTCTAGGATAGACTAGAGTTTTATCTCAAAATCAAGAACATTCACATGATTTCACAGTTTTAACATTCACATAGTTAAAAAATTTAAAAGGCATTTACAGACAATCTAGCATTTATCATATGGAAATAGCTTCATACCACTAATGCCCATTTAATATATAATACCTGTTCTCTGTGACATTGAAAGCAAATGTCCATTGTGTTTCTTAGAGCCCTAAACATTAATAATTTTCTCCACTGAGAAATACAATACATGACTTGTGTCAGAAGTATAATGGCAAAACCCACCCACTGCCTCTCCTAGGCCTGCTCTTGTTACAAGTTTTCACCATAATTGCCTTTACCTTTCTTTTACTAAAACCGGCTTTTAACTTAAGATAGAGAGCCATGTTAATCTGTGGACATATTGTAACTCACAAAAACTATGCTGGAATAAATTTTGTTAATCTTTAAGGTGCCTCTGGACTCCTGTTTTATTTGGCTTCAACTCTGTGTGAAATAAAGGATCATGAGTTCAATTTTAACACATTCTAAATGCAGACTTTATGTTGGTATGCATTAAATTAGATTTCATTTTAAAGCCATTTATTCTTTAATGGAGATATTTATTGTAATTGAAAGGTAATTTTTTTTTAAAAAAATTATCAATTTAAATAGGCGATTAATCTAAATCCATTCATGTAAGGTACTCTTTAACATCTTCCATGCTAGTTTGGCTGGTTCATGTTCTTTTTTTTAAAAAATCTACACTCTGCATAGCAAGCAGCATTTTGATTCTCTCTTTCTAAGTATTCATAAACCAACCCAAAACTGATCTTGAATGAATTAAAAAGGAGCAGCGTGCATGCATTTAGGAAGACTTCTTAAACTGCGCCTGTGGAGGGTGGTGATGAACTGATGACAAGGTTTAATACCATTTAAAAAAAAAAATCTAGGTAAAGACCATAGTTGTGATTTAAACCTCTCAGGCTGATTCTACTCTGAAAAGGACAAACTGCTTACAGTTTCTCTTTTATCATGAGAAACTGCTGGATTCTGCTTATATAAGCAATGTGACAACAGAATAAGTATATAGGCTGCACAAGTAATGTGTATCTGTTGTCTCAGGAACAGAAACAACTGCAGTACTTTTTGGAGGATTTGAATATTTGGAGAAGCATTTTGTTGCAAGAAAGATTGCTCTTTAAAATTCAAATAAATTGGATTGTTTAGTTTTAATACAGTCATCGCAAGGAGGAGGCGTGCTGAAATACACATCAGGGAATTGCATCTAAAACCCAAGTTTTCTAATTCTATACATATACTTTTATAGGGTTGCCAACTCTGGCTTTGGAAATTCCTGAAGATTTAGGGGCAGTGCCTGAGAATAGTAGTTTGGGGAGGGGAGGGAGCTCAGTGGGATTTGATAGCATAGGTTTAGATCCCCTGGACTATTTCCATAGAAGGATATGTGCTCATGGAGCGCATCTTTCATGTCCAATTCAGGCTGCCTTGGAAGGAGAGAGGCAAGAAAGTTGTGCTCCATGAGCTCATATTCTTCCACCCAAGGAAATACTTTTGGAGATCCCTGAAGCTGCCATTTCCTCTAGGGAAACTGATTTCTGTAGCCTGGGGGGTGAGTTGTTATTCCAGGAAGACTCCAGGCCCCACCTTGGCTACCCTAGGGATACTTGATAATGAATGACAGCTGATTACTGAAGAAAAGCCCACTGGAAATTTCCTTTTGTGAACCTCCTTGTGGAAAGAAAATAGGATGTATAAATATGGACTTCCTGGTTTAATTCTGGCTTGTTTCCTGGTGTTGCTTCTTTTCCTTCTGGGCTACAGGGATGACTGGCAAGATTGGGTCAGAATTCAACCCTTTCTCCTTTCACTTGTCTCCCACCAGCAGTCTCCTTGTTCATGCTCTTATTGGCTACTCTGCCAGGCAACAGGCTCAAGTGTTCCCTGCTCCACTACCTTCTTAAATGTTCCAAAATACCTACCTGACATGTATATGGAAAATAAAACAACAGATTACTCTTTCATCTGATCAATGAAAAGTAACTAAGGAGCAACCCTAAGCAGGTATGTCCCATTTTATTCCATGTAGTTTACTCCCAAGAAACTTTTCTTAAGATTTCAACCTAAAAGAGCATTCCTAAGTTTGTCTACTCACAATGTGCTTGTGTCTATTCAGTGACTCTAAGATGGAAAGCATTCTTAATATTAACTATAAAAATATCTCATCTTGAAATAGCCCCAAAGCATCACAATGACAATATACTTCAAGTTCTTACCTTTCACTACAATTCTAAGCAGAGTTTCACTCTCTACGCAGATTCAGTGGATTTAGAAACTCTACTTAGGATTGCATTGTTTGTGTCCAGATTAATAATGTGATGTTTTCAATTTTAATTGCAATAAAACTCAGGGTTTGTTCACATGGCCACTTTTTTCCCGGTGCTGTCCACGGCGACCGATCCAGCGTTTGGGGGGGGGGCCTTCACCGGGGCTTGATTCGGGCCATCAGGATCTGATTGGGGATGCAGACAATCAGGTGCCAGTAATCTATTCCCGGGGCAACGGAGCCAGGGGAATGCCTGAGCTGTGTTTGCCCTCCTTCTGTCACCCTGGAAACCTGAATGGAAGCCCAGCTTTCCTTGATCAGAAGGGCTTCCTTCCAACCACGGAGCAGCAACACACTCACCACCAGTTGGGAGAAGAGACCCAGGGGAGGGAGGGGGAAGGGGGTGTTCTGTAGCCATGGGCACGCCAAATGTTTTTTGCTTTTCAAAAAAATGGGGCTTTGTAGGAGGAATGGCTGTTTTTCTGTCTGTCACTCTCTGTTTTTAACCTGCTTTTAAAACACTGTATTTTGTGGGAAAACCTCATTCACGGCTCTGTGTGTTTAAAATATGCTTTTGGAAGACTGGCTGCTTGCTTTTAAAATTGGGTGGGGAGGAATGGAGGATTCTGTCCCTGCTTTTTTTTAAAAGCTGGCTGAAACATGTTGATGGGGTGTCTCTCTCTCTCTTTGGATAGGCAGGGACGGGTTAAACCCCCCCCCCCGCTCTAAGTGTGTGTGTGTGTGAACGTTCCCTCCCTGAGGGGAGGCGGCTTGCCGGTCGCTGCCACCACCCACCTTCCCACATAGCTGGGAACAGCAGGGCGCCCCTCCGCTTTGGCCTCCCCAATCCGATCCAGAGATCGGAAACGGGAGATGATTGGTGTGGATCGGTGATTTGTGGTCGCCGTCGGCGCGGATCCAAGATCAGATCGTGCCCACCTCTAGTCAGAATCACAGAAATCGCTCCGAAGAATCAGAAGCTGCAACCATGGATATTCATAGAGACATTCTGCATATGAATCTAGGTGAGGAACACTGTATATAAATAAATCTAACAGTAAAAACTACTCCTTAAATTTACCTGTGGCCATGAAGCACTAACAAGTGTGATCAGAATGTCGTAAGTCAATGTTAATCAAAACTGAAAGGAAAGGGAACTTAGTAAAAGTCCACTAGCCTTCACCTCCAAACAGTAGCATCAGAGTTCCAGGGGAAGAATCACCTGTTAAAGCAGTTATGCATGAGGGGTATTTTCATGCCCAGGAAATGTCTTGCTAATGAGGTTTGTTTTTCCAAAACCTTCCACCCTCTACCACCTTTTATAGTCACTGTAGGACTGCTTAATCTGTATGTGGAGATTTCTTTACTCATGCTGATAGCCTTTCCTGGATTGGGGTGAACACGTTAGGATTAGGGTATGATTTATAAATAGGCATGTGTAAAATGGTTGTTTCTTGCTTCTTTCAGACACTTAGATCTTAAGACAGGAATCTTTCTACTTTCCTAATTCAGTACTATTTCCATGCAAATATACAAATAATTTATAGTGACCTCAAAAGTCCATACAAATCTATGGAAATAAATTTGGCCTTACTTCCACTTTCGTAAGAAACTTCAAATTTGTCTTCATGTTTATTCTTCATTCATCTCCATGGCATGTGAGATTGCATTAAAAGTTCTGCTGAGAGGAAATATAAGCATTCCCTTTCTCTCTTCCTGGAATGCAACCATGACCGGAAGGGGTTAGTAAGGGTATTAAGTTTCTATATTCCTAGCTTTTCAAAAGGACTGAGGAAGGTAATTTGCAGGAAATAGCCAAATCTTTTTGTCAGCCAGCAAAGTGTGCTGGATAATCATTCACAGCAACTTCTCAATTTCCCTTAACTTTGAGTGAGTTGTGCATTGATGTTAATTCCTGCTCAGCCTGATTTATAGTTCACCGAGTGTGGATATGGTAGATTAAAAATAGTTTTACAGTTGTCTCCATCTTCCTTCCTGTTCCACACACACAAACTTCCCCAACTAATACTAACAACTTTCACAACTACTTGACATCGTTGTTACTGCATGGGAAGGTTAATTGTGATGCTTAACAAAAAACAATGCTGAGAAGTGGGAGATCTATGAAAAGACAGCAGCTTGCAAAGAGAAAGCTGCAGGCCCTTTATTACATTTAACCCCACCTGTTTCTCCCGTCTTCCATTCCAAGAGCCCTGTGAGGTAGGACTGAATAAAAGTAACTTGCCTATGATTATCAATGGAGTACCATGCTGAGCAGAACTTGAACCCAGGTCTTCCAATTCAGTCTGATATTCTAACCAAAATTGCTTAGAATATCACTGGCAATCCCAACCTTCATAATGTGCTTCCCATTCCCCACCCCTCCTGAGATGCTGCCCCTGAACATTTTGCATTTTCACCTGGAGCACAATTCTGCAAACTCTGTTTCTGTTTTTGTAAGTCTCTGTGTTCTCCTTGGACCATTCATGAGTCAATTTGAACATAACAACAAGTATTAGCAGGACCACAAGGGCAAGCCAATATCGTATTCTTCATCCACTAATAAAGTATGTATGAGTAAGTGACACTGTCGTTGGAAGAAAGGTGGGGCTAAATGTAATAAAGAGGGCTTTCTCAGTCCTGGCACCAACCTGGTGGAACTCTCTGCCTGTGGAGACCCAGGCCCAGCAGGATCTGTTATCATTCCGCTAGGCCTATAAGACAGAGATGTTCCGCCAGGCATATGGTGGTTGAGGCAGGCAAGCCACCAACCAGCCTCCTGCCACGGGGGGGGGGGGGGGCATACGCCCTTCTAGTTTTGCTGTTTATTGTTAGCTGGCCATTCTGCCCCATGGGTTTGTTGATGTTTGGAGGACTGTGAAATATGTGTGCTGTTTTTTTTAACAAATTGTATATTGATGTTTTTATAGTGTTTTATGCTACCATGTTTTTATTTATATGATATATATGGCTGTAATCTGCTCTGAGCCCACTTGCAGCATGAGCAGACTATAAATCGAATTAAATAAATATAATAATAATTAATACAGTTTTCATGTGTCGCCATATCCTATCAGGCAGCCTGAATTGAACAAGAGGGCCATGTTATCTAAACAGGTGTGACCGCAACGTTCATTCATGTTTTTTCTCTTTTCTTACTACTGTGCCCCATATTCTGCCTCCCACTTTTTCTTGTCTGTTTCCAAAACCAGGGCTTTCATCCACCACCTACTTAGTCAGCACTGTGATTACAGTTTTATAACAAACTGTCTGCTTATTTCCTAGTTGAGGATTAAGGGCGGGTGGAGGGAACCCTTTTTCCTCCCACTGACACATACGCTTGATGGTCTTGGCTGGGGGACATTACATTGCTGGCAGAGATGTGAGAGGAACTTGCACTGGTAGCTGCCGAAAGAGTATTTGGCAGTGAGGTGGGCCACATGACCGTGATTCATACTGTACTCTTGAAATATGGCAAGAGGCCTAGGAAAGGATTTAATGCCAACACTGAGAGAGCAGGGACAATCTCAAATATCACATTCTTTTTATAGTACAGGCATGCCTCACAGGAAAAATATTGAACTTGGCGTCCTTGTAGTAAGAGAGCAGGCCCAATTGTGATTTTATGGCTTGAGTCACTCAGTTAATCAGTTAGTGGTAGAACGTAGGAAGCCTTCTATTAAGCTGAACTGGAAAAAATGCTTCTAATTAATAAATAGTGACACTGAGCAGTTTATTGTTTTGCTCTGAATCACTTTCATTAATGGACTCAAGACTCAAAACATGGCAAGTTTATGTTCTTTCTCTTCTCTGAAGAATTTAGATTCTTTAGAGAAAGAATCTAAATTGTGCCTGATGACCCAGCAATTCCATACCTGCTGATTTACTACTACTGCATTACCTCTCTACCTTACTACTACTCTTACTTCTCCATTAACATGACGGACTCTGTGGTTTTCTTATGCGTACCTTGAGCTAGTCACAACTCTCTGGAGCTCTCTCAGCCCCACCTACCTCACAGGGTGTTTTGTTGTGTAGATAATAATAGCAACTGCTCTGAGTGGGCATTAAGTTGTCCTGAAGGGTGGTATATAAATCAAATGTTGTTGTTGTTATTATTATTACCATTTGCCTCATTATATGGAATCTGTATTCAGCTGTATTCTATGGACTCCCAGTGTACTTACATGGCTCAGAGAATATCAATTTTCTTGAACAGATAGCAGATCCAATTTGATGGTAGCATGTTCAGAAATATGAACAGAAATAATAATACAATGGAGATATTTTTCAGCAAGTCCTATCCATCTATGAACTGGAAAAACGTTTTATGAACATTGCAAGTCACTGCAGTGGTTCACAGATTTAAAAAACAAAAGCTATGTAATAATATCTTTTACTATGACTAACCAAAACATTTATTTATTTACAATACAAATGTAGAGACTGCACACTGCAGCACTGCAAAAGCAATACACTGTTTGCATAACAAACAATGCAATAAAAATGGGATTACAAAGCTGGAGACTTCACTAGAACTTTGATATGGGAAACCATGTACATCACAAAAGAGTTCTCTCTTTGCTAACTTGCCGTGAATCAACAATTTCTCCTTTCCCCCCTCTCTTAAGTTTTGGGAGTACTGAACATTCAGCATGATAAGGATGCTAAAGAACTTAAAAGCTTGCACACTGTTTTCCAAGGCAATGGTTTTCTGATATTTTGATTGGTCCTGATACAATGTGTTGTGTGATGTTTGTATATATAATTTCATAGCATCTCAGTGTAACAGTTTGCGTTGAACAATGGGTCAGTGATTGAGTATTTGTTTTGTATGCCAAAAGGTCTTGGGTTCAGTCACCAGTTAAGAGGACCTCAGGTGGCAGCAGCAGGCAAGTTCTCTGCCTAAGATCCAGAACAGCTTTACCCAGATGTGACTGTGGGCAAGTTTCTAAGGAAGGGCATTTTATTTGCTGCTTCCTCACCACCTTTACATGAGATGTTATCTGATTTACTACTGTGGAAGATAGGAACACATGTTTCACATTAAGTGGACAAGGTTTCATTCATTGGTTATATACAAGCCAGTTCAGTATATACCAGCCAAATGTTGATGGCGATTTTCAAGATAAGGTAGACAAGGGTTTGTGTGCAAACAGGGAGATCACTAGTATCTGGGATACAGCTGGCACACGTCAGCCATCTGATACACATTGTAAGAGAACTACTGTTTTGCTCAATAACTGTAATCCCACATTTCTGGAAGGTTCTCGGTACTAGGTTAGGATTCACAGAGCTGATTACCCAAGCGTTTAACTTGTGCCTTTCCCCCCAGTAACTTTTCCCTTAAATATAACAAATTGCTTTTAGAACATCCTTTCAGTGTTCAGGGGTGTGCAGTCCGAGAAAAGAAAATCTTGAGCTAGCTTTGTGATTTTCATAGGGTCTTTGAACAGAGAGCCAAACAAAAACAAAACACATGTACATGACATCAAGTCACAATCAACTTATGGCAACCCCAACAAAGGACTTGCAAAGCCTGCAACTTTCCTCTCTTAATTCTGTAACAGAATTATTAAGGCTTTTTTCTTTCATTTGGCATCCCCCCAGTAACCCCTCCTTGTTCTTGATGGCATGTGTTTGTGTTTTTGTTGAATTAGTTTTTTACTATTTGTACTATTTAAATGTTAAAATTTAAATTGGTTTTAAAATGTTATTAATTTTTCAGTGTATTGATGTTTGCCACCTTGAGGATCCTAGTTCGGTGGAAAGGCAGCATACAAATGCTTAAAATAAAATAATACAAAAAGTGCACTGGTTATATGACTGAAGGTTTGGAGTTTATTTATGGGTGATAAAGCTGCAAACCAGTATGTATTAGTTATTCAAACCACGTTAACCAGCATATGTATTCTGAAACTATATAATCATAAACTTGAATAAAAGTGTTATTTAAATTATTCTCCCCTCCCCCTGGTGATTTAAAAACAAACAAACCTGTGATCGTACACAAAAAATGTCCTGAAAAGTACTTACCCTTAGCTGAATTGTGTTCTAAGTATATAAAATCTGTTTTAACAAAACAGCTGATTCAGTAGGGTTGTTTTGTTTTTGTTGCTGGCTCTACTACAGATTCCACTACAGACACCGGCAACAGCAGCTAGAAGCATCAGAGCAGGGGCTCCCTTTCAATAGAGTGCTGCCGACTGCTTGAGCATTAACAGAGAAAATGGCCCTGAGCCAGTTGGCAGAAACAGCAGAAATAGCAGTGCATGATTCTAATGCAAGCAGCTCAAAGTCCAGGCGCACACAACCTGCCCCCCCCCCACCCGCATTGACGAAGGTTGCTCTTGGCAGACATCAGCACAAAGCTTTTCCATACCTATTTCCATCTGGTCAAAGCAAACAGATTCCATTGCCTAAAAATACAAGGCAATACAGTACAATTTCTTGCATCTGTGGCACAGGAAGGTGATAAATGAAGGGCAACCGTGATGATTTGCTGTCATGCAGGGCACGAGTTCTCCTTTGCCTTTTTGGAAGCAATTCCAAAGGGCTTCCTAAGTGCTCTGCTTAAACTGACTCACATGCATGAACACATGGGAAAGGGCATTCAGCTAAAGGGAATGGAAATATGTAAACAAAAGTAACTTAGTCAAAGCAGATCATCTGTGGAAGAAAGGGTAACTGGGCTTAATATGCTTCCTTTATTAACAGACCATCAGTTAGGGTTGCCAAACTCCAGGTGGGAGATCTCCTGGAATTGCAACTAATCTCCACACTACAAAGATCAGTTCCCCTGGAGAAATTGGTTGCTTTGGAGGGTGAACTCTATGGCATTATAACCCACTGAGGGATATATGTATTTTATATATTTTGAAAATGTGTTTTAATCAAACATTTTGCTTTTGACTGGTTGTGACTGGTAAACTATTTGAAAGCTTCTTTGAAATTAGAGGATGATTCTTAAGAAAACAGATTACAAAGCTAGCAATCAGCTAGCAATCAGAAAGACACTGTTCACAAAAAATAGCTTTTTATAACTATAGCATAAGAAAATTACCAGAAATCAGGCGAAAGCTAACAATTCTCTCCTAGCTACCTGATCCATGGGCAGAAGGTACCACCACAGAATGCACGTCCTCTAGAATGTACAGGACGATTTGTTAAAAGTTAGTTTCAAAATAGCATATACAATGGAAGTGTTGCAAATACAACCTTTTAAAGGCAAATATTGCCAGTATTTTCCGTACCCCTTGATACTGATGACTAACTTCCAGGCCTGCTGCAGAAGCATCCAAATCCGAAACACCACACCCAAAAGATATAGATGTGGACATGTTTCACCCGATTCATTGTGCAGGATTGTGCTCTAAATCGCTAGAGGAAAATCTTGCCTTTTGTTTAAGGCCATTGTATGGTATTGCTCTGCTTTTGTTTGCTTTTTCTTTTGTTTGCTTTTCCCCCACTTGAGTTCTGGTGCTTCTCCCTGGGAAATGCCTCTCCTTATCTGGAGTGACCTTAAGTCAGTGTCAAAGGTTTGTGAATGAGTTTCAGAGTGAGTAGTGGCACCTCCCATCTTCAGCTGTCTACATTTTTTATAACCACTCAAATACTTTTGGTCAACCACTGTAAAACAAACATTCCTTTCCAAATGTTTTTGTTTTCTTTGACAGCATAGCACCACTTCAGGGTGAAAAACAGAACAGCTCTCAAAAGCTGATATAAAGCTGCCTTTTGAATTGATTTATATTCTCTCTCTCTCTCTCTCTCTCTCTCTCTCTCTATACATATATATATGTATATATGTATATATGTATATATGTATATATGTATATATATATGAACCAGCAAGAATATCTCTGCTTAATTTCAGACACTTTAATATGTTTTGCTTATTTACATGTGAGTATATAGTTAAGAAAGAGTTGTGCATTTTACTTCACAACAATGACAAGTCTCTTACCCTTAAGAAATGATAGTGAACAGAAGGGGCAAACCAGGCTGCCTGTTTTCCTCCCTGCCAGAAGCATGTGTGTTTTCTAAAACTGACAACACAAAACAACATTATTGGCTATGACAAATGAAAAGCTCTGTCACCTGCAAATAAACAATTACATGCAACTAAGAAAACTGACTGTAACCGGCTGCTAACATCTGTGCTTACAGTGCTGATGACTAATAGCAAGAAGTACTAGAGAGATGGTGGTGGGTATTTGGACTTTGCAAGGGTGGCTCTGTTTATCTTTCTCATCCTCCCTCATGAAGGATCTGTCTCCGGCCTGCACAATTCAAGACCCTAACCTGTGCTTTTGACAAATATAAATAAGACTTCATCTGCGGTTGTTTTTGAAAGCTCGGAGGTTATCTGAACAGCCATCACACCTGCCCTTGTGACAGCCAGCTGGGAGACTGCAAAAAGGCCTGATCAGTCTCAGAGCTTCTCCAGCAGAGTGCAGTGATACTCTGTGAGTCAAGTTTAATGCTGGAAGCAAAACTGCTTTCATGGAGAGTGGGGGGAGGGAGGCACAGCATCCAAGCTTGTAATCTTGGCAAGAGTGTACTTCACAGAATGTCAGCAGAGCTAATCCCAGAAAGAAGGGGCATCTCATCTTTTAAGTGACAGAAATTAATGTTACAAAGACAGAAGATTATCTGGCAGATGGCTACAGTCCCTGAGCATGCTCAAGACAGAAGGACCACTGCATAGTGAGTTTCTGTAAACATGCTAAGATTCAGCTTTTTGCACATGTCTATACCTGATCACATCTTTATCAAAAATGCTTTTTGCTTCCATACTTGGTTCCATGCAGGATTGACCTGTTTCATTGTCTGCATACTGAATATGTGGTATTCATTCCCATTTATTTATTTTAACAGGGCTACCATAGGAGAGCTTGCCAGTGGACTGTCACTGGAGTCTATCCCAATGATACTTACTTTGAAATCATAAAATCAGTGGAATACACTTCAAATTAAACAATGGTTAGGACCAAAAATGGAGGTCTTTAATGCTGACCTATGACACCACAGTTCACAGTGCTTCAATGATAGGATTACCATCTGAAAAACCTCAACATTGGTGGGAGTTTAACCCCAGTAGCATATCGACCTGCAACAAGAGATCCTGGGTGATATGCCAAATCACATTCTTCCTGGGGACTATTTCAATGGTCTGGTCTTCCTTCCACAATTGCTTGGGAAATCTTATTGTAGTGTTAACAAATCTACTGCTGAATAGAGTAGAAAAGTGATTGGCAATGACTGTTACTAACCACCGAGGGGCAGCCCAAAGTAAACAGAACCACTGAACTATACACAACCCTCACAAGGGCAATAATGAAACTCCATACTATTAATTAATTCAAAATATGAATAGTAATCCTTAAAGTACTAGGAACAAAATTATTTGAAAGTCTCAATTGCAAGACAGTGTATAGAAATTTTTACAGATTTAACTGTCCATGTGGAAATAAACACAGTAACCAATCTTAGTCAATTTCATATGACCAGACCTACAAATAAGTAGACGGTGCTGGAAAAAGTTCTTAAATTAATGTCTGTTTGTTCTCCGTTCTTTATGTAATCCAGACTTCCACAGTATCCACACAGCGATCAGTATATTCAAAGAAGCAAATGAACAGGCATATCAGTACAAATGCAGACGAAAAACTGTTCTCTGTTTGATCTTTTTCAGGTGGATGAAGGCAGATGGAACCAGAGACCACCCACAGTCCTGGGTTGGCCCAACAAGTGGCCGGCAATATAAAGTTAATTTGCTTGTTTCATCCCACCAAGATTTCCTCAGGGGCCACAGAAGATTCCACCACAGTTTTTCAACTTCTGATGGCACAAAGACTCTTACGTGCAGTTCATTCACAGCACTGCCAGGCCAGTCACAATGGAAGTCACACACCACGGGGAGACAATGCCCCTTCCCCTCAGTTTCTCGAGCCACCGGCCTCCTAAGGTAAGTACTGAAGAAGCACAGCAGGGCAAGAGAGAGGGTATCTGTGCCTGCACAGAAAATGTCAATGAACAACAGTTATGATAAGTACAACTTTGTTTTCATTGTCCATCCTCTGTGCAATCCCACATGGGAGACTCACAAGCTCCTTACCCTGGAGGTGGGTGTGTTCTTCATTGAAAGAATGGAGTACAGAAATTGCTGATTCTCTCTTCTCCATCACATCCAAGATGTATGCTTCACGAATGTATCCAATGAAGACCGTGTTGCTGCATCGCAGATATCCCACAGAGGGACCCCCCTCAATAATGCTGCACAAGAAGCCTGGGATCTTGTGGAATGTGTCACAATCAATACAACTCTTTAGGGAAGCCCCAGTAAACACTTCTCCACCCCGTCCGAGGAAGGGGTAACACAGGCTGCCCTAGAGTTAGGGCAGCCTGTGTTACCCCTTCCTCGGACGGCGTGGAGAGGTGTTTACCGGGGCTTCCCTAAAGAGTTGTATTGATTGTGACACAGGAATGTTCATTGTACACATTGTATAATTCACTTTGATAGAATTGTTTCAAATACACTTTTTGATATTTTCCTAGTCAGTTGGCCACGGCTTTTGCTTTCCCTTTCCTATATACGTGGCTCTCTCGTTGGGGTTTATCCTTTAACTGATTGTACTGTGGCAACTTTCCTTTTCTTCGGGCCAGCATAACACACAAATAGCTGTTTGTCTTTCCTAAAAGCCGCAGTATGGTGTAGATAGAAAAGTATGGCTCTGCGCAAATCTAGTGTATGTAGGGCCTTTTCTGAATTTGTGGAAGATGTAGGAAAAATCACTGGCAGTATAACGTCCTGAGACACATGGAACTGGCTCACAACTTTGGGTCTAAACTTGAGACCAGGTCTCAGCACCACCTTCCCTTGGTATATCTTGAAAAAGGAGAATTAGATCAAAGAGCTGCCAGTTCGCTTACCCGTCTGCTAGACATAATGGCTGCTAGAAACAAAACTTTTAAAAATAAGAATTTCAAATCAAAACTAGCTAAAGGTTCAAAAAGTGGTTGTATTAATTTAGCTAGTACAAATTGCAATGACCACTGCAGTACAATTTCTTTGACAGGCTGGAATAAGTTCTGTAATCCCCTGAGGAATGACTTAGATATACTGTGCGAAAATACTGTTCTCTCATCAATTCTAGGATGGATAGCTAATATGGCAGCGAGGTAGACCTTAATAATTGGACAGGCCTTCATCTTTAAGTGACAGTAGGAATTGAGCCAGTTGCTGCTTTGGTGGAAGTATGCTTAAGAGCGGGTCGCCTGTCTATCTTTTCTTTTCGGTGAAAGGTAGTCATCAGTCTTGGATGAGAACAAGGTTAGTCCCTCAAACGGGAGATCTTCTGTCTTGTTTCTGGTCTCTAGATGTAGTGCAGTAGCATGTAATCAAGCATGTCTTCTGAGTACTACAGTAGTACTGAGTACTACTGAGTACTACAGATGATGTCAGCCAAGTTGCGCCCCGCATTAATCTGTTATTTTGACAGCTTCAGGGCCTCCTCCAGGATCACCTTGGCCAGTATCTTCTGCTCCTCCGGTAACTTCTTGATAAAGGCTGCCATTCGGTTCCACAGAAACACTTGATAAGCCCCCATGATAGCCACGTAGTTAGCTGTCTTAACATTCATGATGAATACAATTTTCTGCCCAGTGTGTCAAGCTGTTCTGCCAGGTGTATGGTTGATGCTAGTCCAGTCAAGCATCGTCTGTGCCCTCCCCACTAGTGACATCCTCCACCTGTTGAATGTTCCTTGAAAATGTTCTGGTGAAGGCGAAAGGGTGGTGCCTTTGTGTATATATATAGTGCATTTTATTGTGCCGTTGATACATATATTTAAAATCTTTGGATGTTTACAATTTGTAATTTTAAATTTTATGAATTGTTAGATGTGTTTTAAATTTGTATGCAAATTGTAATCTGCCCTGAGCCTGCTGGTGTGGGGAGGGCAGAATATAAATCTAATAAATTAAATTAAATTAAATTAAATTCTTGCTTTCCTCAGCTGGAGCAATATAGGAACCTTGCCTCTGTCTTGTTTGCATCTCCTTCATCACAAGTGATGAGGGAGGTGGGTGGCTGAATAGGAATGCCCAGACATCTTCTCTTGTCTTGTAAAGACCTTCAGATTTTTTGGAGGTGGGGTGAATCAAAGATGGTTTTTCGCATATCGTATTGATCAACTCAACAAATCCTTCAATAATTGGGAACATCACATTAGATGGGTTCCCCAAGTAGAGATGCTGTAGGATCTTATCATTCAGCTTGGGGTCCACAGCTGAAACCTCTATCTCCAGCGAACGTGGCATCCTTAGCATCTGTTCAGTGTATAGGCAATATTTCTCATTGGGAGAGACCTGTCCTGTTCTCATCACTGCTTCATCTGGTGAGGGGTCAGATGCCGGGCTTGGACTCCATTCTTGGTCAGGTTTGGAAAGCAGATAGAAGATCTTGGGATCTCATAAGGCATCCAAGATCCTCTGAGTTGATCGAAGGTCTTGAACCCAGATGCTATGGCGTGTGTGCGATATGGCTCACCCAGCTCCAGTCCTTATCTTGATGGGAGTATGGTGTGGCCACATCTGGCAGGCATGAGAGCAGCAGGGCTGCTTGTCATCTTCACTTCTCCAGAGAAGTTCGATGGGAACCCCTCATGAAGTTTTTCTTCCTCAGCTGAGGAATGGTAGGAGGGGGATCTGGAATGAATCGATGGTGTCCAAGGCCTGTCGATGACGATGTTATCCATCAGTTCCAAATGAGTCTCTCGATGTTTTGTTTTGCTCTTAGCCTTTTTTGGGGGAGGCTCCAGAAACTCTGGGGTCATCATCTTCAACTGATCCGAGCCCTTCGGATCTGAGCCCTTTGGATCCAATACGCTGGTGCCAGATGGATCCAAATGTCTTTTCTTTGATTTGGCAGGCAGAATCGGTGATGGTTCCGACCTCGATGATGACTTTGAAGGTTGTTGTTGGATCCGAGGGATCTCGGTAAGGCTCTGAGTCTCGAGCACTTGGTGTCAGTACCGGCTCTGAGACAGATCCAAAGTTGACAGACCTGATGTAGTTGAGTGAGTTGGTCAGGTTTGGAAAGCTGATAGGACATAGAAGATCCTGGGATCTCATAAGGCATCCAAGATCCTCTGGGTTGATCGAAGGTCTCGAACCCAGATGCTATGGTGTGTGTGCGTTGAGTGAGTTGATGGGCGTCGGATGTAGTTGAGTGAGTTGATGGGTGTCGGATCTACACAGGTGACTTAGCCATTGAAGTCAATGTCTGGCTTAAGGCAGTTGGAGGATCTCCACTTCCTGAAGAGGAAGGGAAGATGATTTTAGGGACATCAGAGGCTTTCATCACTCTTTCCCACAAAAGAGCCTTTAGCCTGGTGGCTCTCTCACCTTGGGGGTAAACTTGCGGCAATGTTCACAGGCCTGAACGTTATGCCCTTCCCCCAGACACTCTAGACAAATGGAATGTTTTCATCATCTTAGTAGCACACGTGGTGCATCTTTTAAATAAGACCTTTTATACCATATTACAGGCTTTCTTACACTTTTCGTTCTTCTCGTCTTTCTTCCAGACATGAGCGTAACGAGCAAGAACCTTCCCAGTCGATGGCAAAGAAGGAACTGAGGGGAGGGGGTGCTGTCTCCTGGTGGTGTGTTCGGCAAGAAATGCTGTGCATGTGCACCGGAGAGATACACGCCCCATAGCATATTTTTCGTTTTAAAACCTAACCCATTGGCAGGCCTGCACATGCACAGTCCCATTGGGACTGCACAGAAGACAGACAATGAACCTATTAAGATGGTCAAGTATCAGGGGCAGATGGATCCAAACAGTTCTGGGGATTTTATGGCTGAAATTAGATGTATCCATGTATTCTTTAGATGTATCCAGATGATCTATGAAATGGGTAAAATACAGTACATGAACCATAGAGGATTGCTCTTAGCCCTGCCCTACCTGCTTGGGTACCTGATTCTCCAAGAAGCTGAGAACACATTAAGGGGGAGGGGCTAAGGTGAGCGTGGAAAAATAAACTCTGGCAGAAGTCAATTAGTTCCAGGCTAAAGCCTGCAAATCTTTGCCAGCTGTAGGTGCTCAAAGGTTTCTATCTCAATCACATCTGCCCAGTTTTATTTATTTATTCCAAAAATGTATATGTCATGCTTCCAAAGACCAGTTTCAGGTCAGGTGACTCACCATGTAAAAACAATACAATAAAATTATAAAGCCAATAGAATGAAAATAAGCTATAAAAATTCAAGGAGCCTAAAACGAGCTTCATAAAACAGAGCTCAGGCTTTACCATGTGGCAGGACTATTTCTGAGTAAAAAGGATATTGGGAGGGAAGATGGCATGGTATAGCACAATCTCATCAGTTCTTTGAAGCTAAGTAGGTTCGCTACTTTCCTTAAAGCTCTTTGCTGGGATTGTAGTAAGTCAGTAGCAACTTGACAGCACATGCCTATTTATAAAAGAGGGCATTAAATTTTCAAGATACAGGAAGAGAATTTCAGTGACCCCATGAGATACACTTAGTGTTCTGACTGATATTCTGATTAACAGTTTTGTATAGCAGATAACTAGCACAATCAGCGGATGTGGACAGGATCCTTGAAGATGAACAACCTGCTTGCTTGACCCTTGTTCTTGATTGCTTAAAGCAAACAGAGAGGGCCTGGCTACATGGATTACTGAAGAATCTTTAAAGTGAAATTTCAGTTTTTCCCTTGGTATATTAACTTTTTAAAAAGCTTTTAAAGTTCCTATCACTTTTTTTTTTGGATTTTTTGTGCAAACCCAGTGACTGACCCAGGTTTGTAAAAACATCCTCTCAGCCTGTATATGGCCAGAGCATGTGGCATTTTTTATACACACCCCAAGGTCCAGGTTGTCAGAAGTGTCAAATTTGTTACAAAATGAAGCTGCTCATATTTTGATAGTAGCTTAGCCTATTTAAACACATTATACCAATGCTACATCTTCTTTGCTTCCCATTGTATCTGGGCCAATTCAAGGTGCTGGTTTTAATCTTTAAAGCCCTAAACAGTTTGGGACCAGAAAGCTCAAGGACCACCTTCTTCAGTTCTCCTGTGGGAACCTACCTAATCATTGAAATCATATAAAAAGGTTCTGCTTTGTGTCTCTCTGAAGTGGAGGAGAGGCTCTACAAAACAAGGTTATCCATTACTGTGGGGATTCCCTTTCCAGTAACAAGCTAAACTGAGTTTTTCAAAAAAGCAATAAAGACTGTGCAGCTTAAGCAGAGTTTTAATATAATTTAATTCATTGCCCATTTATGCTGTGTTCTTTGTTACTGGTTAATTTTATTCTTTTTAATTCTCCTGTTGCTACTTAAAGTTTGCTCCTCTGAGCAGACATTGACTCT
This sequence comes from Eublepharis macularius, assembly GCF_028583425.1. Lineage (NCBI taxonomy): Eukaryota > Metazoa > Chordata > Lepidosauria > Squamata > Eublepharidae > Eublepharis > Eublepharis macularius. Next base: position 65,002,690 of record NC_072798.1, read on the forward strand.
TTTATGATCTGATCAATGTTTTAGGTGTATTTATACAAGTGGTTGGCTATTTTGAGGATCCTTTGCAATGGAAAAATCAGGATAAAAATATTTGGATAGATAAAATAAAATTCCAACATCCATGACACATGGCAAAGGGATGAGGAAACATTTCTAATGCTATAAAGACATCACCATCACCCCAAAACAGGTGCCAAAACTATGAAGTAAGCATGATGTTTGAAAGCTCTGTTAAGGCATGCCTCCTCACACTGCTAGTTCAGTGCTGTGTAAACATGTTCAGGGTTCAGCTGTTTACTTACGTCTGTACAATGACATATTATCCAAATCACTGACTCACTGTCTTGGGTTTGGTCCCATGTATAACACTTTGAGGGTGCATTTTATTGTTCTCTGACAGAAAACAAGCCATCTCAAGAATGGTTACAGTGCAGGTATAGGTTAGAGTCCCCCTCCCCCCACATTTATTTCACAACTTAAGGGATCTATATGACACTTTTTATCCAGCTTCTTTAACAGCTTCAACACAAGTAGCGGGTAAACAGGTGAATTTTGGGACACTTATTGAACTTCTGCTTCCATTTTTTTAATATAAAAAAATAACAGGAATCTTTTGCCAGCTGTAGATAGCCCAGGTACACACACTGCGTACTTTGTGCTAGTTCTATGATCATCCCTACCAGATCTTGGATGGATGGAAGGCTAGTGCAGGCCAAAATTGTACAAATGTATTGTACCAGTGACCCAGGCCCACCCACCCCCCATACTAGCACTGGGTGGACGTGCTCTTCTTCACTGACTTCAGGCACATGCTTGCCCCAGGGAGACCTGCCGTATCCATTCCAAAATGCTTTTAGCATTTTGCATAGTAAGAGGCAAACAGGTGCTGATGGTGTATTACAAGCATCTAATACTGTCCTGGCAGGCAGTACAGCAGCATTTGTTTAGGACTGTAGGAAGGTCTTCCAAAAATATCTCTCATTATGCAGCATAAGATTGTGGAAACAAACCACTGCTATATGATCAACTATGCTGTGTTATGTTTAATATGGCCACATGATCATTTCATACAGATTAGTTGCTGCTAAGCATACTTGAACCCTACTTGACTGTAATTGTAATCTGGGTGCTTACAGGGTGGATTTTCTTTTCGCTATTTAATACATGCTTGTGGGTAACGCTGGCATTCTAATTTGCATTAAGGATTGTGAGCGAGTATATGGGACCAGGCAATGGCATTCTTCCAGATAAATTAACACGCAGTACAAAGAAGTGGCTTTGTACATTTGATTTCAGTGGGCTTAGGCTGGAATAAATCTTTTTAGGATTGCACTGTAAAATTCATTTCCACAGCTCGTGCTCTTATAATGAAATTGCCGATGTATGAACTTCGTAAGACTCTTCTTTGGACAATAATGGTTAAAAAATGGCCCTGGTGATGTTAATTTTAAAGTAAACCAAGGAGTTGATGGGTGCATTTGTGAACTCTGAAGCATAAGACACAGATGCATGTACATAGATTTTATGCTCTTCTGGTGACCTTTTGACTCAGTGTGTTATTCCTGTTGCTTCCTTTCTGGTATCTTTCTTACCTTTAATGAAGTCAAAATGTAAAGCCCTCTTTAAGCCCTGTTAAGTAACAATGACAAGTGCAGATTGCTTAACTGCTGCTGCCCTTGCTATGGGCTAAACATAAAACACTCACAGTCTCCATCCCTTATCTGAAATGTTGACTACTTTGAGCCATGAGAACTAATCTGAGAACAAAGATAAACCCTTTCCCAAAGAAACAGGGGAAGAATGCGGAAACACACCTAGGCAATAGCCACTGCTAAATGGATTGTTTCCTGCCTGCTTTGACCAGGCATGCATAAAGGTGTAAAACTTCCTAATGGGTGGGGAACCAGAAATATTGGAAAAAATGAAAATATTTACCTTCTGATCAAGCATAAACTTACTTTACTACTTTAAAAACACAAACATATCACTTGGTTAGCATATACAGTTGTACCATTTGTCATATTTCTAAAATGCCTACATTTCTACAAATGCCTTAACCTACACCCAAATACTAAAGAGAAGAAACTGCAAACTGATGTATTTTCTGCTACCTCCGCTGTGTTATTTGTACAGAAAAATAGGACCCTCCCAAAACTTTTAATTTTTTCCATCAGTCTTCAGGATGCCCCCCTGGTCACGTTTTCAGGGTTTTCCTTCCCAGGCCGTCACATCTCTGGCAACCGTAAAATGCGTCCCTAGAAGAGTTATGTGTGGGTCAAAGAAACAATGAACACAGATAGCAAATAATTTGTATCAGATCAGACAACAAATAATATAAAATAGTATAAATTACACTTTCTGACAAATCTTTGCTATTATGAAAACCCAAGTAATAATGGAGGCAGCAAGTAGTGGCAAAGAATAGAGAGCTTATTATTCTTATATGCTAGTAAGTCATTTTACAATTCATTTTATTATATTACATATCTACATTCAATGAACCAACAGTGACAGACCTATATTTTGTAACAGGCCAGCATAATATGCATCTTTATCTTACCCTGGGGGCACAGAACACTTTTAGAATGTGTCTATTTTGGGATATAACAGGGGATACGAGGGAACAAAGTTTCCATTCTCTGTATCCTAGAAGAAAAATGCTCAGTGTGATGTGGAACTTTAATTTTCAGTAGTTTGTGTTTGTGTCTGTGTGTTTACCAAGTGCTTCATGCCAACACAAATGACTTTAAGCTACTTTATTGCAATTTTGCAGCACGATGATTTAACACACACTGCTTTTCAAAATGAAACACAACAGAAGTTAGGAACTGAAGAAAACTGAAATAAGCTAAGTGCTTCCTTATTTGATGACCACAGTCTATATTTCTTTGGCTCTTAAGATACTTTCTTGTACTTCTCAGCTATAGTTTTCAAAGTAGATAACAGTAAAGAAATACAATACAGTAACAAAAACCCTTACAAACAGATGAAATGAACTGATTGATATCCAATTAAAAGCACGCACACACACACAGACACACAAAGAGACAACTCAACCTGAAGCCTATAGGTTTTTTATATATATTTATCTATATGTAACTTGGTGCCTGCAATTTGGCCGGCTGGTCACCAGGTGAATGCTTGTGAGAGAGATTTCCACTGGATTCTGCGGGACTTCTGAGGGACAAACTAGACATAACAGTGTCCAACACAGGGGATACTGCTGCCATTTTAAAGCCTAAAATGAGCGATTTAAAAATAATGTGAGGTCCCAATCCACAGTGCAGCAAGATGAGGACCAGAAGAACCATGAAGTGACTATGTGGCTGTTTCAGCACTTGAAAAGGCATGGGGGCAGGGGAGACACGACACAAACCATCTCATCCTGCCATGCTGTGGGCCTGGTAAGGCCCTTGTGGCATTTTTAAATCACCTATTTTAAGTTTTAAAATGGTGGGGATATCCTTATGTCTGACATAAGGATGTCATCATTTCTACTTTGACCCTGAAGTGTTGGTTACACAGAGAACCTGAGTGCAGAGTTGTGTCAGGCTGAGTGTGCTGTTCTTACAGCACAATGTCTATCTTGTGCTAATTGCACATAGCAAAACTAAAAGTAATCACTCAAGAAGGGAGTCATGCCCTAGTCTTAGCTTTGCCACTTGCATTATTTGATTTATTTTACTGAAGACATTTTTGTGTCTGGTTTTACCAGTGGTTACTGCTGGACCCAGAATGTTATCAAGATTATTGTGTGGCTAAAATTCTACAGAGCTTTGTGAATGTAAAGTACTGTCATTATGTCATTATCAATAGCTTAATAAATGATCCTTGCTTTTCACATTATATTGTGGAACTATTTGACAACCTTATCCTCCCAAATTCTCTCAACACATCTATCTGGTTAACACAATATACATACATGTATAGACAGTATACTGTATCAATCTTATTGATGCATTTTCTGAGGTTTTAGAACAGCATTTTGTGTTCTCAACAGAGAAATTATTACTCACGCAGGACAGAACCATGATATCTTTTGCCACCCTAGTCGGAATAATGAGACAGACACAAGGTTTGGAACTAAAGGGCCACTTTATTAAACATAACATTAACCATTAATATGGCAAGGGCCAACTAGCGGTACAGGTCAAGCCACCCCTGGTCACCCCTGGACCTCCTCCTTGACCTGTCTGGGTAAGCCCCAAAGCCTCAGGTGTGAGCCATCCTATGGATGGCTAAGACCCGGCTGGCCGGCAAAATGGATCCCCCCAGCTCAAGCTCCTAAGCCTAGCCGTACAGCAGTGAGGGAAGGACTTGCACATGGGGTTCCCCAAGGCAGTCTGCCCACGCAGCATGGCAGCCGTCACAAGCAGTACCATCTGCTCCTGGCAGACCCCTCTTCCCCATCAGTAGAGAAGCACCTAGGGTACTCACCGGGTGGAGTTGCCTCATAAGGCTCCTTTCTCCGCACCCCCGCCCCCGGCCTGAGACCCAGATACCATGGAAATGCTGTCTCCTTCTCATTCCAGGGAGGCAAAGAGTGGCCCCTGGCCTCATCGGTGGAAGCTGCTGGCCGGGAGGGCCGTATTATGTACATACATATGTGTGTACACACACACACAGGCACAGAGAGAAACAAAGAGCTTGAAGGAAGTCAAGGTAATCTAGTCTAACCCTCTACACTATGCATGAAATTCACAGCTACCTCACCCCTCACCACCACCCACAGCTCTATACTCAGTGGAAGGGAAAAATCTTCCAGGATCCCCAGCCAATCATTCCTTCCTGACTCCAAAGTGGTGATCAGCATTACCCTGGGAATTTAAGAAAGGGCCACAAGAGTGTAGCACCTGCTCATCTCTTCATACCCTCCCACTTCCAATCTGCACACATTCATACTTAGTCATAGAATCATCATAGGTGTCAGGTGGCCATCTAGCCTCTTCTTAAACACTTCCAAATAAACGGCGCACACTACCTCCTGAGGAAGCCTGTTCCACCGAGGAACCACTCTATCAGGAACTGCTTCCTAATGTTTAACTGAAAACTCTTTTGCTTTAATTTTAACCTGTTGTTCCTGGTCTGACCCTCTGGGGCAACAGAAAAACAACTCTGCTCTATTCTCTATGTGACAGCCCTTCAAATACTTGAAGAGGGCTGTGTCTTAAAGAAGCCTGGAAGGGCTGTACACAGACATTTGCACAACTGTTAAGGGTTAATCCTCTCAGAGAGCTTTGAATGGCAGGCTACATGAAGGCTTTGGATGGGGTAGCCTGGGTTGGAAAGAGGAGTGGCTTTTTTTAGGCCTCGCAGAGAGAGATCCAGTGTGAAGGAATTGAGATACGCAGTCCTCATGGACAGTAGTTTCAATACTGACAGGTGATCTGGGAAAGTTGGCAAGGAGTAGGTGCAGACTCCCAAATGAACCAAAGAGGTGGGAGATTTCCCCTATGCAAACAAGGAGGTAGCTCTGGAAGGTGGAGAGATCCATGGTCAGGTGTGGTTGAAAACCACCTGTGGAGATCTTCAGATTCAGTTAATGATTGAAGGAAAACACTGGTGTGTGAAGAGAGGGGGCTTGGGGTACTAGAAAGTGAGTAGCAGCCTTCCTAACTCCAGAAGAGAAAGAGAATACTGAAAGTATACTAGAGCGCCTGGGGGAAAACAAGGGAACCAAAGCCTCAAAACATAAGCCTTAAGTAATAGTGACGAGTAGGGGTGTGCAAGCCAAAAATTTTCGGCTATAGCCGAAAGTAGAAAGCCGAAAGAAAATTCTCTATCGTTAAAGCTGAAAGCCGAAACAAGAATCTCTTTCGGGATTCGGGATTCGGGATTCTTTCGGCATTATTTCGGCATTCTTTCGGCTTTTTTCTATGGGAAAATGCCTCCGTCTTCCAGGACGCCTGGAGGAGGCATTTTCCCACCGAATAAGCCCAAAATTGGTGGGGACCTTCCTCTAACCCTTCTCTAACAACCACCCAAGTTTCAGACAGATTGGACTTTGGGGGGCCATGTTATGGCCCCCCAAAGCAGGTCCCCCCATCCTCCCATAAAGGAGCATCTTCTTCATTATTTCCTATGGGGAAAAAATGAAGAAGCAGGCTTCCTTTGCCAGGGGTGGCATTTTGCATGCAAAATGCCCCCTTACCCTCAGGGGCCCTTCTCCCACCCCTCCTCCCACCCCCCACCAAGGCTCAGCCTGCTCCCACTTGGGGGGGCCATTTCATGGCCTCCCCAAGTAGGTGCTCTAATCTCTACCACTGACAGCTGGGGGAGGCTTGTGTTGCCAGGGGTGGCATTTTGCATGCAAAATGCCCCCCAACCCTCTGGGGCCCTTCTCCCACCCCTCCTCCCACCCCCCACCAAGGCTCAGCCTGCTCCCACTTGGGGGGGCCATTTCATGGCCTCCCCAAGTAGGTGCTCTAATCTCTACCACTGACAGCTGGGGGAGGCTTGTGTTGCCAGGGGTGGCATTTTGCATGCAAAATGCCCCCCAGCCCTCTGGGGCCCTTCTCCCACCCTTCCTCCCACCCCACACCAAGGCTCAGACTGCTCCCACTTGGGGGGGCCATTTCATGGCCTCCCCAAGTAGGTCCTCTCAGCCCCTAAAGTCCACCCCTTACAGCCCCACACAAACCCAATTCCCCCCCAGCTGCCGCACACAGACCCAAATCCCCACATTAGCCCCTCACAGACCCAAATCCACCCCCACCTGCCCCACACCCATAACCCCAGGAACAGGCTGGCAAAGGCCAGCCCTCTCCCTTTGTTCCCTATGCTGGGAACTTCTAAACTCTCTTTCCCTGGGCAATTCTGCACAGCCCAGGGGTGCCACAATGGTGGGCACACTTCTGAGTGCCAGCTGGTCCCTGTGAAAGAACACCTGAACCACAGACACCCTCCCTCAAATTCCCCCACCACCTACAGAGATAGCTGGCCAGCCAGCCCCATTGTTCCCTATGATGGGAACCAACTGCACAACAAAGAATAAAACAAGAACAACACAAAATAAAGTTTTTAAAAAATTATTTTCTCCCTTCCAAAGTACAAGTAGGCAAAGCATTATGACACATTACACCAGCAGTCCCCCACACAGAAAAATAACACAACTCACTTAACATCAGAGAATCACAAAGCACGATTCCTGTCAAAAACACTTTATTTCTTGAACAGCTTTAGGTTACACAGCAGGGGGGAACACCAAAGGGCTTGGCAGCAGTATCTTACACAAAAATAACACAACTCACTTAACATCAGAGAATCACAAAAGCACAATTCCTGTCAAAAACACTTTATTTCTTGAACAGCTTTAGGCTACACAGCAGGGGGGGGACACCAAAGGGCATGGAAGCAGTATCTTACACAAAAATAACACAACTCACTTCACATTAAAGAATCACCCCAAAAAATTGCTGTCAAAAGCACTTTATTTCTGTAACTGCTTTAGGTTACACAGTAGGAAGGCACCACAGAGCAGGAAAGCAGTGTACTACACAAAAATAACACAACTCACTTCACATCAGAGAATCACACAAACACAATTGCTGTCAAAAACGGTGAAGTGGGTTGTATTATTTTTTGTAGTACATTGCTATCATGCCCTTTTGTGCCCTCCTACTGTGTAACCTAAAGCTGTTCAAGAAATAAAGTGTTTTTGCCAGGAATTGTGTTTTTGTGATTCTCTGATGTTAAGTGAGTTGTGTTATTTTTGTGTAAGATACTGCTTCCATGCCCTTTGGTGTTCCCCCCCTGCTGTGTAGCCTAAAGCTGTTCAAGAAATAAAGTGTTTTTGCCAGGAATTGTGTTTTTGTGATTCTCTGATGTTAAGTGAGTTGTGTTATTTTTGTGTAAGATACTGCTTCCATGCCCTTTGGTGTTCCCCCCCTGCTGTGTAGCCTAAAGCTGTTCAAGAAATAAAGTGTTTTTGACAGGAATTGTGCTTTTGTGATTCTCTGATGTTAAGTGAGTTGTGTTATTTTTGTGTAAGATACTGCTGCCATGCCCTTTGGTGTTCCCCCCCTGCTGTGTAGCCTAAAGCTGTTCAAGAAATAAAGTGTTTTTGACAGGAATCGTGCTTTGTGATTCTCTGATGTTAAGTGAGTTGTGTTATTTTTCTGTGTGGGGGACTGCTGGTGTTATGTGTCATAATGCTTTGCCTACTTGTACTTTGGAAGGGAGAAAATAATTTTTTTTAAACTTTATTTTGTGTTGTTCTTGTTTTATTCTTTGTTGTGCAGTTGGTTCCCATCATAGGGAACAATGGGGCTGGCTGGCCAGCCATCTCTGTAGGTGGTGGGGGAATTTGAGGGAGGGTGTCTGTGGTTCAGGTGCTCTTTCACAGGGACCAGCTGGCACTCAGAAGTGTGCCCACCATTGTGGCACCCCTGGGCTGTGCAGAATTGCCCAGGGAAAGAGAGTTTAGAAGTTCCCAGCATAGGGAACAAAGGGAGAGGGCTGGCCTTTGCCAGCCTGTTCCTGGGGTTATGGGTGTGGGGCAGGTGGGGGTGGATTTGGGTCTGTGAGGGGCTAATGTGGGGATTTGGGTCTGTGTGTGGCAGCTGGGGGGAATTGGGTTTGTGTGGAGCTGTAAGGGGTGGAATTTAGGGGCTGAGAGGACCTACTTGGGGAGGCCATGAAATGGCCCCCCCAAGTGGGAGCAGGCTGAGCCTTGGTGGGGGGTGGGAGGAGGGGTGGGAGAAGGGCCCCAGAGGGTTGGGGGGCATTTTGCATGCAAAATGCCACCCCTGGCAACACAAGCCTCCCCCAGCTGTCAGTGGTAGAGATTAGAGCACCTACTTGGGGAGGCCATGAAATGGCCCCCCCAAGTGGGAGCAGGCTGAGCCTTGGTGGGGGGTGGGAGGAGGGGTGGGAGAAGGGCCCCTGAGGGTAAGGGGGCATTTTGCATGCAAAATGCCACCCCTGGCAAAGGAAGCCTGCTTCTTCATTTTTTCCCCATAGGAAATAATGAAGAAGATGCTCCTTTATGGGAGGATGGGGGGACCTGCTTTGGGGGGCCATAACATGGCCCCCCAAAGTCCAATCTGTCTGAAACTTGGGTGGTTGTTAGAGAAGGGTTAGAGGAAGGTCCCCACCAATTTTGGGCTTATTCGGTGGGAAGATGCCTCCCCCAGACGTCCGGGAAGACGGAGGCATTTTCCCATTGAAAAGCCGAATGAAAGACGAAAGAATCCCGAAACGTTTCGGCTTTTTTCTTTCGGCTACCCGAAACGTTTCGGGATTCCCCGAAACGTTTCGGCATTCCCTGAAAGAAGCCGAAACACTTTTGTTTCGGCATTCTTTCGGCATTCTGAATGCCGAAACGCACATCCCTAGTGACGAGCATAAGAACAGAAGTCTGTGCATGTTCTAAATTTTACTTCAGAGATTTTCAACCTTTACCTGACCTTTCACTTTTAATGTAAATAAACTTAGTTATGTTTGAAATTTTAAAAACACCTTTGGAGCTATTTCTGTGGTTTAAGGACGAGGGAATGTCATAAGGGCTATCATATCAACTCTCAGTCACTCATCTCCAGGCTAAACATACCCAGCTTTCAACTTTTCCTCATAGGACTGGGTCTCCAAGCCCCTCACCATCTTGTTGCCCTCTTTTGGACACATTCCAGCTTGTCAACATCCTTCTTTAACTGGGGTGCCCAAAACTGAACAGAGTACTCCATGTAAGGTCTAACCAGAGCAGAATAAAGCAATACCATCATTTTGCATGATCTAGACACTACTGTTGATATAGCCTAAAATCCCATTTGCCTTTTTAGCTACCACATCACACTGCTGCCTCATGTTCAGTATATGATCTACTAATACCCCTAGATCCTAGAGAACAGAGCTTCTTGATTTCAAAACAGTTTCAAACAGCAAGTGATTAAGTAGTTGGGTTTCAAATCAGCACTCTGCTGATTTGAATCCCACTTCTACTGTGAGCTCAGCAGCTGGTCTTGGGTAAGCCACTTTTCTCAGCCCCAGCTCTCCAGCCGTATTGTGGAGATGATAACAACACTGACCTTGTTCACCATTCTGCGTGGGGCATTAATCTGTCTTAAGAAGAGCAGTATTCAAGTGCAGTTGTTGTTATTCAGGCATACTTTATATTTAATTTTAATAGCTGAACTCCAACTAGTAAACATCCCCATTAATGCAGGCACTTTAAGAAGCTATGCAATGGGGTTGTTAGCATATGGGGAATCCCACACTAATTCCACACTAAGCACACAATGATAGCCAAGCTACTTCTCGTTTATCCTTGTCCTCACACCAAAGTTGCAGTGAGAGATGCTGCCCATCAAGGCCATTCCCCTAACGCCAGGCAATGTGAAGGTTCAGACATTTGGTGACCAAGACCGAGAGAGTTCCCTCCCCAAGTATTTGGACCGGACAACCAGTGTTGGGTTTCTTTTTTTTATATATATAAATTTTTATTTTTAATTACTAGCCACAAAAACTACAAAGAAGGGAAAAAGGGAACAGGGGGAAAGGGAAGAAACAACATATAAAAAACACACTACATCTACAAGTATTGCATTCCCTTCATAATACAATTATTTAAAGTTAAACTTTCTAATATGCTATTAGATTGGTAGATCTTATAAAGTACGAACTACAGTCAGGATCAGGTCTTCTCCCCCCCCCCCCGCGTCTCGGTCGCAGCTCTCTCTGAACAGCTACAGTAGCTGCGCTCACTCACTCCTCCCCATTCTCCCCTTCAGATCCTAAATCTTCTCCTTGCTGAAACTCTTGATGATTAAACACAAAGTCCCTCAACTGTGCTTCTGATGTTATCTTGTAGGCTTGGTCTTTATAACTGAACCAGATGCCTTCTTGAAATAACCATTTGTATTTTATTTCACGCTTCCTCAGAAGAGCTGCAAACCTTTTATATTTGAATCTTCTTTTCCGAGCTAAAAATGGAACGTCCTTCAATATCTTAACCTTGTTACCCAGAAAGTCCAAGTCCACATTGTACGAATAAGATGGTGTCCCGAGTCTTCTTAGATGAAAAGTCAATAATAATCTCGCGAGGCAGCTGACGCTTTGTTGCATATTTTGAAGGTGTCCGGCGGACTTCCAGAATATCGCTTTTTAATTCTTCTTTCGTTGCCTTTGCGAATGACGCCAAAAGTTCCGACACCAAATCCTTTAAGTTTTCACTCTCCTCCTCCTTCACATTCTGAAGATGCAATACCGTCTGAGCACGATCCATTTGTAACCCTATCAATTGATTCTCCAAAAGCTTTACTTCTTTGTTTGTTGCTTTCATGAGTACTGCGTTTTCCCGAGCAGACTGCTCTGCCCCAGACGCTACGTCTTTGATGGTTTTCACCTCGTTTTCAACTGAACCAACCCTTTGACCGATTTCATTTAGCTTATCAACAAAGGGCTTCATAGCTTCAACGACCGACCGCTTAACCACCTCTTCAAGAGACTCTCCTTTCCCCTGCAAAGCAGCTGATTTGCCCAAAGCAGGGCTCTGCTTTTTCGTCGCCATCTTAGGGGGGGGGGGGGAGTCCGCCAACTAAGTTCCAAAACTCAACGAAGGGGAAGATATCCGAACCTTCTTAGCTGCAACTCCCACCAATCCTTTGCATACGCTTAGAATAACAGAAGGGATTCGCTTACTTCCAGGTTTTCACCTTAAATCTGCTTGTTGCCGTTCTCCATGGCCCGGCAGCACGCGATGTGCTGCGCAAGTCTGCCAACCAGTGTTGGGTTTCGTTACCTCTCTGTCCCAAGATAACACATGGTGCTTATTACACGAAAACTGCCACATTAGTTAGGGCCTTATTAGTCTACTCTAACCAGACCTCATTAATTTGCTTTTTGTATTCTTATACAATTCAATTGCTGTAGCTGCAACTTGAAGTGGAAGACCAGCATGCAGGGTTAGGACCTTCTTAATCCTTTACCTTCTTCAGTTAAGCTCCCCCACACTGCTGCGTAGTGAAAAGAACCAGGTACTCAAAAAATTGATGCTTTCAGATGCCACTACTTATATTGTTTCCAAATGATGTCTAATTGCCAGCTGTTATCATACTATGCAATATTACCCAATAGGCAAAACAGTAAAGTATTACCAACTGTAGTGGCATGTTCCATGTTCAAGAGAGAAAAAAGTAAAAAATCCAGTGGTGCAAGTAGGAAAAACTACTTTATTCAGATTAAAATTCCCTACACATTTCACCAAGCAGGCTTCTTCAGGGGAATCTCATTTGTCTTACGATATTCTTTCAATGAGAATATAAGTTCAGTAGTGATCGTTTGTCTCTGCAATAATCTGTCCTCTTGGGCCTTGCCTCTAGTTAAATAAAATAGGTAATGACAGGTGTTGCCTTGCTGACGTTTTATTTGATTTACTTAACTTTTAGTTCTTCTGTTTTATTCAATTTTATCATTGGATTCCAACTTAATGTTGTTCTCTGACAATTCTCACAACTTAATTCCCTCTGACTAGATTGGATTCTTTTTCATTGATTATTGTTACTAGCTGGCCTCTCTTTGTAATGACGCCCATCTTTCTGCTGCTTGTAATGTACACTCTACACATCTGATGGAATGATATCTGACTCATGTAAGTTCACTCCAAAATAAATTATGTTCATCATTAAGGTGTCACTGCACTTCTGATTGGTTTTGCTGCAATAGATCAACACAGCTAGCCCCCTTCCCCGGATTTATTTCCAAAACTGATGAATACCTTCATGCAGCATTCCAAGACTTTTGCATCTGAGTCAGATTGGGCCGTAAGTATATCAGTGTGCCTACGCATGCCTGTGTTTACTTGTCCCTCACCTACTGACTGCACATACATAGGTATGTGGCTATCAAATTTAAGTTTTTCTGTGAAAATGTATGGTTGGTGGTCCTTTGCTTACTAAACAATGCTAATTCAAAGGCTTGGGAAAGTGCAGCCCTGCTGTTCGAGTCAACATTCCAAACCCCTCTGCTTTTTCCAAGGTCTCAGGCAGAAAATCCTTTTTTGTTCTTATCAGTTCAAACAAGAACAATGAATTCCTCAAGCCCGCAAGAATGTGACAAGGTGCCAACAAAGCCAACCAGGAAGGTGATGTATGGTCTTTAGGCTGTAGTAGTTCCAATAAATCACTGCTCAATCCATTGCTGCAAGAAATGAGTTCAAACAGCTTGCCCAAATAGAGATTTCCTTCACCTGCCATCATGCAAATGAAACCAGGAACTTGAAAGCTAGTTTTCATTGCTAGCAATTAAGATCATGACATCTATGTTGAAGTAGTGCATTCAAGTAGGTTTAATGGAACCTGAAACTTGACTGAACTGATTCAATTTCAAATTCCTGTTTTTGGATATTAAAGATGTTTCATGAAAGGTAACATGGCATATAAAGTTGTGTATTTAAAGAACATATTTAAAGCCTCATTTTCCTGAAGAGTTCCCAAATAACTGATTTGGTTGCTATGAAGTTACATGAATTCTTAGAAACTTAAGAGCTTTGTTAAGTTGCTTTGTAGCCTGTCTTCCATTTCTTAGGAGGAACATTGGCATGCTATTAGTCTCATTGTATAGTTTGAAGGCAGAAGGTTTAAAAATAATGACTGAGGGCATTCGTCCACAACAAAGGTCTCAGCAGGTGAGGAATAAGAATCCTTTATTTCTCATTTACTGACAAAATGCAAGTCCCGCAAACAACATCACATAACATCGTACATTTTTTTTGATGAAACAGTAGACCACAATCAATATTTCATTTAAAGCAGAAAAAGCTCTGCAGCTAAGAAAATAATGCTGGAGGGTCAAAAATTATACCTGTCTTAAAAATATACTTTTGGAAGCATCTGGGAAAGGATTTACTTACTGAACATTTGAAAGTCACCATAGTTCAGAAGGTAGAATTTCCTCCACACAAGTCAAGTTGTGAAAGCAAGGGGGAGTGGATCATGCAAATGTCCAGTTAGGTGTTTGCGTATTATATGGTGATTATATGCATGGGGAAGGAGAGGAGACTATGAACAATTATCAGAGCTAGATGCAAAAACTCTAGGGCTAGCTCACAGAGAAGATACACTTTCAAATCTGCATTCCATCAAAATAATGTGCATTTGGATGTGCATAAGTATACATATTTCATTTACACCTAAACCAAGATTACCAAAGACATAAAGGATTTCCATAGGGCAGAAAAAACAGAACTCTCCAGAGATATACATTTATTTTATTTAGACAATGTTTATGCCACCTCTAAAGGGAACCTGCTTAAATGAGTAGAACATGCCTATCGCCATGCCATGTCTGTGTTTAAAAATGGTTTCTTAGCAGAATCCCAAAATCCCAAAAGAAAGTAGAATTCAAAAAATAATCTGTATATATATGTATTTTTAACTGCATAAATCTGAATTGTTTTATGTTTTAATTGGTATTATTTAATGTGTTTTAATTGTATATGGTTGTAATCCGCTCTGAGCCTGCTGGTGCACGGAGGGCAGAATATAAATCGAATCAATCAATCAATCAATCAATTAAATACATAAATGTCAGAGTTTCATTTGGTGATTCAATGTGTTGATTTCCATTCATCATGCTCCTCCCTTTCCATTAATTCATGGCAGACTGACCAGAAACCTCAATAATTTCTTAGAACCAAATGAAACACAGAAATGGGTGTTTTAATCCAAGGATGCATATTCAGAGTATATATTATCCTATTTTCAGGAGAGATTTGCCATTTATTGGCATTTGCACAAGTAACCTTGGCCATAATTCAGCCCTTTAACATGCAAAGAAGGAAAATGCGTGCATATGGGAGGGACAGCTGACATGGGGAGAAATGAGGAATATAGAGATAGCCTTGCCAATCTAGTTCCCAATTAATGCACCCTCTCCCCTTCCGAAGCATTCAGTAACAAAGCAAGGTGATGTCTTGCTTCTGCCCTGAGAGCATCCAGCAACTTCTGATCTTAAGTTGTTGGACACTTCTAGAGTAGCTCAACCTTAGGAACCATCACTGAGTGTGAAAAGTGGGCCTCTCTTTCTTCATCAGCCTCTGCTCGCTTGCTAGGTTCCTGTTCTCTGCACTGAATCACCACCAAGAGTGGCGAATTGAAACAAATGAATGAAGAATTCCAGTATAAACGAGGCATTTATTTATTTAGGCATTAAGAATTTATTTGTAATTACTTGTATTAAGAAACTAATTCTACAACAAATATGATAAGAGCAATGACCTCTCAACAACACAATTCGTTTTTGTGTTCTTATACTATGCATACATATCTTCAACAGAAAATATCAAATCCGTGTAATGAAAACCAGGGAAAATGGCAAGTTTGGAATGTATGTTATGAAGGATGGAAAGCAGTCAGGTTCCACTTCATGAGCCACTTCATGAGCCATTTCCTAACGGGCAATTTGGCAGAGTAAAAAACTTGCAGAATCTGATCCTTTGTATGTACTGAGTAAACTTAACAACCCTGGAGAATCTGTTCTGTTTCAATGAATGCATGATGCATTTGCTAAAAAAGCTTTCATAAATCTATATTTTGCCCAACAGACCAGAACAGCTGAGTAAATAATTTATAAACATATTAATATTGTAACTTGGATCAGATTGCTTGGAATGAATGATGCCTCGTGTAACAGGAAGACATTTTATTATAAGCTTTCAGAGGAAAAAAATCTACTATTTTCCTTTAGAGTTAGGTACTCGTATAACAACAATTCTATGCTGCTTCTCTTGTGTCCTACTTAAGGTGGCTTGCCATTAATAACCACAATATTAAAAACAAGCCATTTAAATACAAGCTATTAAAAAAAGAATCCATTGGATATAAGCAGGATAAAAACCATCCATGTATCAGAAGCAGACCATTAAAAATCTGAACAGGTAAAACCTCTAATTAATAGCCTGGATAAAAAAAGATGTGCTTTAGCACCTAAAGAATGTAAAGTCGGTACCATGCGAGCCTCAAGGGGGAGAACATTCCAAAAGCGAGGTGTCACCACAAAGAATGCCCTGTCTCTATTCACCACCTACCTCACCTCAGAAGGCTGGAACACTGGTGAGCACAGGACTTAAGAGGAAGATCTTAAGCATGGGAGTACCATGGCCTCAAGCCAGGTAGTATTATAGTGGTAGCGGCAGTAGCAGCCACAGTAATCATAATCATAGCAGCAGCAGAATATATATGATAGCAAAACACTAGAGAATCAAAAACCATGAACAAGGTTCTTTCCCCTTAAAAGAACACAGGATGCCCAAATTGACTAGGCCAAACTGGAGGAGAAAGTGGAAAATGTGTGTATAAACCCCGACCAGCTACATTTACAGAGACCACAGGGAGTCCCTGGTTTTAACAGAAAAAGGGTGCACAGATGATAAGGGTGAACCCATAGCCCTCCTGTAGAATGCCTTCCCTCAAATTTTTCCTCAGCCATGTTCACTTCGAGTATTGGAGATTAGAAAAGCATCGAAAGTGCCAGATAGAACACTGTTATTTGCCACAGATGGGGGGAAGGTTTAAGTATTCCCTTGCTTGTGGGTTCCTTTTCCTGTTAAAATTGGACTCTCACACCCAGACTACTCCTTCCATATGACGAACAGATCAGATTTTAAACACATGGTTCTGCCACTGTCACACTGATATTCCCACTGCCTGCTGCTCTAAGCAGTTCATTACAAGCTGAGAATCTGTGAAGGGGGGGGGGTTAGAAATACCACCCCATTCCTCCTAATCTCTCTGTCCAAAGAGGAGGATAGGTTTGAGCAGGCTAATCCTCCTCCTCCTCCATTTTTTTTCTTCCGCTGTCTCTCTACTGCTCTTCACATTCCATGCAGTCTGGAACATTTTCTGTTTTTATTAGGCCATTCTGGTTGAGTTTTTTGTTTGTCTATTTGTTTTTTCATTCTGCTTAACTTACCAACAATGCAATCTGAAGCAAATTCAGTCCAGTCTACGCCCATTGATTTCAATTGGCTTAGACTAAAATAACTCTCTTTAGGATTGCACTGAATATCATATTTTTGTGCATGTCTGAAAAGTTCTCCAAGTATGCAGAATTTCCTACAGTGTCTGTTGGTGGCTTCATTTTTATGCTTTCAGCATCCACAAAGGGGATAAGCCACTTTACTATCAGACATAGTGGAAATAGATTATTTCTACAAATACTCCCATTTCAAAGCCACTGAGATTGTGCAATGATTGACAGAAATACAAATTCTGAGCAAAATGATGTCAATCAGGGCAATCCTCCTAGAAATTCTTCTGGTTGGAGCAAGTTCTTTGTCATGCACACGTAAGTCACTCCTTCCTTTGCTTCCCCAACATCTGTCACTCCTTCCTTTGCTTCCCCAACATCTCCTAAGCAGCATCTGAAATTAAAGCAAACTGCAAGGTGCCAAAATAGAGATGTGAATTATGAAATTTTTGAGCTGAATACACAGAAAATTCTGTTTCAGTTCATTACCATGATTTTATGGAATGGTAACACAAATCCAAGATACTTGGGAATTACAAAAACCCCTCCCTGAACAATTGGTGTTTTTTTCAAGTTCAAGTGCTTACCAGCAATGTAGCATGGGCTCATGATTTTTTTTTTTAAAAAAAAAATCACCGAATTTTCCATTTCTCTATTTCAATCTGATCCTTGCAAGGGAGGAGCACACAGCACCTCTGGAGAAAAGCTGCAGAGAGCAACAGTTCTACTACCCTCCCTCCTTTGTGGGGGAAGATCCTTTTTGGGATGGGTGGAGGGCACCTTGTTCAGGGGCCTGTAGCATTCCTCTCTTTAGTCCAATTATCTTGAAACTTGGGGGTTCTTTCATGGACAGGCTGCACTAGCTCCACTGCAATGGTGTCATTTGGTTGAAAAACAGCCACTCCACACACCCTCCACCTAAAAAGTCCTCCATAGAGAATAATGGCAGACCCCTGAGATGGGACAAGATGGGAGGTTTCTGCAAAGGAAGCCTTCCTCTCTTTGTGAAAGGAAAGAAACAACAGAACACAAAAAGGAAGGATGGCAAATGCAGAGTTTTCAGCAGAAAGGTTTTAAAAAAAGATATTGTCAGTCAATGTAAATGGAGGAAAATGAAATAAATTCAGGCAGGTTTTTTTAACGGATGTGGCTGACTGGAACTCTCCTGTTAGGTTGCCTCTTGACTGCAATTCTAGGAAACAGTAGAGAGAAAGGCAGCTGTGCAATGGGGTCTGTAAAATCAAACCCCTTGGTTCAATCAACTTGAAACTTATGGGGTCTTTACACTAGATGGAAGGCTTGTGTTCCATGCAAATTTGAATTCATTTCCCTTTGAAAATAGCCCAAAACTCTGGAACACAAAAAACAAATGGATTTGAATCCCGAGCCTGTAATGTCCTATCCAGAAATGAGCAATCACAGTAAATATTGCCCCCCCCACCTCCGCAACCAGATCAGAAATTAGAATGAAATTTTTCTTGGCACACACTGCTACTAGCCATTCTTTATGGATGCATAGAATGACTGTTTAAAACAGAGAAAGATTTTCTGTTTTACATGATCTCTTTTCTAAAACTTTAGATGGAATTATCTCAATTAATATCGTATGACTTCCACATTATAATTGATTTTAACTGATCTGTTCGCAAAATGTGTGTAAGCTGAGAATAAAAGATCAAGCAAAAACAAAGTAGTTTTTTGACTGGAGAATAAAATCCAACCTATTATGAAATTTCCTTTGGTATCATTCAAACCTATCACTGTGTAAGTTATTACTTCCATTCTGTGTTGTGTTGTGTTATGTTGTGTTGTGTTGTGTGTGTGTGTGTGTATATATATATATATATATATATATATATCTTATATATATATAAATCTCTTATATATATATAAATCTCTTAAGTGCCAACATAATGCCTATAAAGCATAACAAAGTCTGAATCCCCTCAAACTTGGGTACTTTCTAGTTATGCCTCCCACCTGACCTAAAAATGCAATTTTCAATGAGGGAAAAGGAATGCTTTGAAGTCTGGATGACAAAAATCTATGTAAAGAGAAAGGGGAGACTTTTATCTAATTTTCCTGTTAGCTTTTCTTTCCACAAAAAATGTTTTGCAACCAGTTCGAAGAGACAGAAACAAACATATTAAAATGGAAATTTTGGACTTTAGCTCAACAAACAGCTTTTGTTGCTGCATTCTGCCGTTTGCACAGATACTTGGCTTCTGCTTGTATATTACCAATGACCAACTCAGAAACTAATGCTAAACTTTAATTATATTATCCTAATCATTTATGTATCACCTTGTTGTAAAAGCAAAACTCCAAAACACAGTAAGATTATCTCACTGGACTATCACTTATCTTCATAAATGTCTTTTTCCTAGTCCTGAAATCAGCCAATTTGAATGAGGCTAGCTTGATGACACAGTGCCCTTGCTCTTTTAGAAAAACTGTGTGTGAGCCATACTGAACCACACTCCTTTTAGAAAACTCCAAAGGACTGTAGCCAACAGAATCATGAGTGGGTCACCTTATTACCAGGAGGAAAGGTAACAACCTGACACAGAAAGTAGTATACTGACATCAGCCCCGGGTACACTAGGTCTCAGGCTCAAGGTAAGAGAGCAGCATGACATATTTCTCCCCTGAATAAAAGAAGTTAATCTCTCACCTCCTCATTTTCCTTCCTGCTTTAATGGAGAGGTGGTGTAATGGCCTCAGGCAGGATGGACTTGCTTCAAATAAGACTCCACTCATACTGTTGTGCCATAATCACAGAACAGAGGCACCCTTTTACCTCAAACCACATCCCCATTAAAATCCCGCGATGTTCTGTCCCTGAACAGTGACATTTAGCTTAGGAGTAAGTCCCATTCAGTGGGACTAAACAGCTTTCTTCTGGTCTCCAGCATTAGTGTACCTGATTCTTTGATTGATCAATTCATTCTGGTTTCCCCATTGTAATCTCACCATATATACTTTATTTTTTAAAAAATAGGGGCACTATTTCATTTCTGCATCTCACAAGAACTTCAAATCCTTCCTCCAGACCTGGTTGCTTCTGCTTCCTTTCTCCTCACAGCAGGGCAAGCTCTAGGGCTGAAATCTCAGGATCTGAGGTTGCTAGCAATCAGCCAAAGTAAACATTAGGCTGCCAGACCCCCTTTTTTGTTTTTAGCTGGACACTTTCCCAGCAGCCTAGCTCTACTCTGGCAGGAGCTCTGAGCACAGCCCATGTTCCCTGCCCTGCTCATCTATCCCATGCCTCCTTGGATGAAACCATGTGCACTTCTATCTCTTCCCTTGCCCTTCTTCAGAAATAGCCTCTTTTTATCTCACCCTTCTGTCATGCTCAATAGGCCCTAGGTTCACCAGTTCTTGAAAGGCTCAAATGTTGCAAGAATGGGACCAACTCAGGGGTGGAGTGTGTCCCCAGATCCACCCATCCAAGGATGAGACTAATGGGATCAAAGAGCACACAACCCATGTGGTGAGAGACAGAACAGAGGGGTCCAAGGACAGAGCAAAAGGAAGAGTCAACAGAAATTATTAAATTCATCTGAGAACTTAATTATATCAATTGGCTAGGAAAAAATGTCCTGTCCTAGAGGTTTAATATGCAGAAATGGGCTCATGAGGACATTCAAGGCATAGAGAAATAATATCGCCTACAGATCAAAATGATATTAAAGGGACAGCTACAGGGATACGTTTAAAAACTGGCAACCCAATCTAAGTCTCCCTCTGCTCCTTCTCCCCTCATCCCTCTGTCTTAGGAAATATTAGGGTGAGAAAAGGAAGCAGAAAAGGCAGCCCCAAACCACTGCAGTGTTTAAGAAAACTGAGCCGAAAATGGAAGTTAAAATTGATCGCAGGTTTGAGCTACAAAGGTCTTAAGAGATGGGATATATTAAATTCCTTTACCTTAAAAGATATTAAACAATTAAAAACCAGCCTCTCTCTCATTCATTCCATTGTATGATAAAAAATGTATCAGGTAAGTGACCAGACAGAGGAAAAACAAGCCCACCAGACCTGTCTAGGGTTCTTTGCCTCCCCCGTTGGGGAGGGTCAGACACAGACCAGCTAGTCAGCAGTACCTCCTTGCAACTTCAAATAACCACCATTCTGGGAAGCAAGATTAAGGGAAAAAATCACTTAGAAGCAAACCTCCCCCAAAATCTTTATTAGCTTTATCATCTTTTAAAATTAATGCTTCCAAGCTTTTGTTTCTCTTTACAATTCCACCATTGCTCTTTATTCACTTTTTAACTGATTGTTGTTCTGTTTCACTGCTGCACATCAGCAGAACCGGCTTTTTAAAAACATTCCATACTTGCAAGCAAAATAAACACAAACACCTTAAACAATAACATGAGTTCATGCTCTCCTAGAGTATTAAGACCTTTAATTAAATATTTCCTCATCTCAATTCCATTTTTGCAATGGTGGTGTTCAAATGGCACTGCCATCAGGAAATGGTGGGCATTTCCAACATACCATGCCTACCCATTTCTCCTACTGGATAAATTACAGAAATGTCACCAGCCCAAGCCAGATGGGCTAGCACTGCTTTTCCATTAAGAGTCAAAAATATCACCAAAAACCAATTCTGAAATTTAGAGGAAAGACAACATAAAAACACTAAATTGCAGGCATTTGGCAGGAACATCACTTGGATTTCTGCAATAATTGCAAAAAACGCTCATGTAGAAGCTACCTTAATTTAATCTCTTAAAGTAATTTTAAAAAAAACAATCAAGCCATTCTCTCTGCTGGTTCCAGATGCCTGGTCTTCAGTTTCTCAGTGATGAGGGGAAAGCACTCATCAAACTCTCAGAGGAAACCTTCTTAATTATGACTTTACATGTTCCACTGTAGAATTCTGGCATGGATTACAAATTCCATGACAAAGCCTTTATGAGTCCTGGGGATCAAACTGAGCTCAAAATTGAATTATAAACAGAAATTATTTTAACTTATGTTCATGAAAGCTATTTAAGCTGCCCTCCCCATTAAAAAGCATTCCAGGTGTTGTGATACATAGTATAAATCTCAGAAAATGAGATCTTCCACTTGAAACCCACACAACTTTGCAACCTTCTAAAATGAAATTGCTTTTATTTTCATTCTATGTATACATGTATATAGCCAATGAAAACAATCTAAATGACATCAAACATGCACACACACAAAAAACCCTCACTGAAATAACATAAAAGATCTAATATAAATCCATAAAAGCCAGGAAATTCAAAGATAGAGAAGACTTTCATAGCTGGGAAAATTTTCAAATATATTAGACTCCAGCATAAATTCACTTCCCCTTCACATGGTTGTCATCAAGGCATTCCAGACATAAAAGAATACTGTGCATCCATTCCTGATGAAACGCCCTTGGTGTTAATGGATTTGAACTGAGGAAAAATGTAGTACCATGCAATTAACAATTTTTTTACCTAAATAATTTTTAGCTGCCACATTTACACTGCATATGTTATGCCTCTTTTGCAAAATATGTTTGTCATAATGTACAATAAACCTTTCAACTAATTTATACCATAGAAACATCTAGTCAGTGTTGTCTGTCCTTCTGACAGCAGCTCTCTGGTGTCTTTCTCAACATCTTCTCCCTGAGATCCTTTAACTTGATACACTAGGGACTGAACCGGAGACCTTCTGCATGAAAACAGTGTGCTCTTCTACAGAGCCACAGCCTCTTCAAGCACGTAACTGTTAAACCTCAGTCGGATATCAGTTAGCAAATTATGATTTTGCTGAAAAAAGTACCACTGAACCCTTTATAAACCATAAGTAAAGAAATTCACATCCTTCTTTTAAGGAACACCTTACTTGGCCTTACAGTGGATTATCTAGCCAAGTATTCCACGTTGAAGTGCGGACACATCCAGATGTCTCAAAAATTATAAACAAAACAATCTAGTTCTGCAACCAGACTTGGAAGGTTTAGCTTTCCCCCCACCCAACCCCAGATATGTAACTGGAATGCAAATCGCAGGTCCATTAATGAATTACTCATATGGGAAGGAGTAAGTCAGGGAATACAATTCAACATACCAATACAATACAACAACATACCAACAACAATACAATACAATACAACAACATACCAATGAATGCAACTTTCAAAATCACATTAATAGCTGATGCTAGAAGGTCCCCCCACTAAAATGTAGGATGAAATGCTTCATCACGGTGCAATTCCACTCTACAGCGGTCAATTCTGCAAAGTGGAACCATTATGTGTGAGATCCGCGGTGTGAATCTTTACTACATAACTAGTGTCCTAAGGGGAGGTGTTAATTTTGTGAGAAAGAACCACATGATTGGCCCCACCTACATGGTCACATTATTAATTCAGAAGCCTGGAATAATATCATATAGAAGTAGCTCCTGCATAGTACTACATGGATGTGAAGGGGTAGCTATGCAGAGAAAGGCAGCAGAACTCCAACAGTTCACAGTTCTGCCCAATACGCTTGCTTCAGTCTGTGCTAAAATACTGGCTTTTATTGTGAAGGAGAGATGTACAAATGGCTCTGTTGACTCTCTTAATAAACAGAGTACTTTGGGCTATATTTATTTCAGCTTCTCAGCTACTGTGGAATAACTATTCTGGATGTACTTTGACTTTCCTATTTTGGAGAAGACATTTTGATACACCTGTGAGTAAGTTCTAAGTCTTTTATATGTAAGAGTCCATCATTCATTCATGAAGAATAAACAGAATATGTTGCTCAATACTTAATGTAAGAGATTCCCGTCTTCCTGAATGTACTGAATTTATGCATATCCAAATCCTATGACTGTATTGTACGTAGACCAGACAATGACCTCAGTGTGAATGCTGAGAAGGAAGCATCACCAAAATCAGGCCCATCCACGACAGGAAGAGCTCTGTTGCACCCAATTATCGTATAAATGGTTTAAACATTTAGGAATGTATGCTCCCCACAGCTGCTTCTTCTATTTTGGATTTTAAAAGCTATGATCCCAGAGATGATGGCAAGTTTTTCTTTGCTTTTTCAAACATTCCCAAACAGACAAATGTAAAAACCGGCCCCCAGGATATATTTTGTCATCACTAACATGTCACAATACGGTATGAATGGAGTTCTAAGTGAATGTAAAGGAAACCTCAAGGATATATTAGCACAAAGCAACATTGTTAAGATCATAAAAGCAAAAATTCCACGTGTTTGTATTAGGACTTGAAAAGGGCTTCCAGTTCATCTGTAGGAGGCTAATTGATGCGACAGTCCAAGGGGATTAAAATAACATATTGAATCCAGTCACCCTTTTTAACTTCATAACAGAAGTTCCAGTCTGTCTTTCAAATTAATGTAAATTATTTAAACACACTAGATGCAAAAGTCCGGAATAGTACTTTGATGGATGGTTTCAAGTTCCGCCCTACAGAAGCCTCAGCCAATCATTTTCAAATGATAGATTGGAATGTTGAAAGCAAAGATAGGAGGAGTTTGGCAGTTAACTGCTGGCCAACTGACAAGAGTTGTTGTATTTTGGTGGGAGAAGGGTTAGGAAGTCTGCTTGTTAGGCAGGGAATACATTAGAGACTTCAGGTATTTTGAAGATAGGTAGATTTGGGTACTAGTCCTCTCAAAAACAGTTAAAAGGAGGGAAGGAAGACTATCTGCTTTGTGTTATAAAAGTTTGGGTGCAATTCCTATCAAAAACAGTTAATAGCTTTTCTGTTCCATATTCTAAGTCTGAATCAGTCAAAGAAACTTGTTTTATAACTATAACACGTTCTCAGGCTCCAATGCTCCAGTAACTTTGTTACTGTAATATTGAGAAGGCTGGAGCAAAAGGAAAACAAAGAAAAAACCAAGCCATGCATACTGCTGAAATAAACCGGTTTCTTAGTTGTTTTCATCAAACCTACTTTGCGACTCTTTCAAGCCTATAATCCCCTCCAAGTGAATGGTTGATGGCACCCTGAATCTAAGCATTGCCCTCATTAAGGAATGGAAGACTAAGCGATCCCCAAAGCCTCAATTATAAAAATATAAGTATAAAAAAAGGCATTTAAGACCGTAGTTTCTAAGTATGAAGGTAAAGTGTTGTCAAAGGTAGTAATAATTTTAATTTCTCAAATGCTATTTTCCAACTTATAAAGATCAAGTGATCACTGTAATGCGCTCTATGTATGGCTGCCTTTGAAAACAATTCAAAAACTTCAATTGTTCAAAATGTGGTGACCAGATTACTGTCAAGGAATAGTTACAGGATTCGTAACACTCCTGTGCTGAAAGATCTGCACTGGATACCCGTATGTCGCTGGGCACAATTCAAAGTCTGGTTGTTACCTTTAAGGCCCCAAGCAGCTTGGGGCCAGGGTACCTCAAAGCCCATATGCTCCCATACTATCCAACCTACCAGTAAGATCTGCCTCTCAAGCCCTGCTCTTGTGCCCCTGCCTTCAGAGATGAGGCATGTGGTGATATTTCTATGGTGGCACCTTACCTTTGGAATGCCCTTCCCTTGAGGCTCATCTAGCATCTACTTTACTTTCTTTTAAGTGCCAGGCTAAAACATATCTTTTTATCCAGGCTTTTAATTAAGGCCTTTATCCTATCTTTTTTTATTGGCCTGCTTCTGTTTTATGGATAGTTGTTCTAATGATGCCCATGCCCAATAGTTAGTTTTTAATGACTTTTAAAAAAATGTTGTGGCTTTTTATTGCAAACCATCTTGAGCAGGACTCTCTGAAGAGGCATAGAAATGTTCTAAATAAATAAGTAAATTAATTTCCACATTTATTTACACCAGAGTAAATATAAAATAAGATCTTCAAAAATGTACTTAAAATAAACTTCTGATACTATTGTATTTCTAATGTTACCCAAACAAGGGTAGTGTGGGAGAAAATCTATAGTATCTTATACTGCTCATTGCTCCAGTGACATCTAAAATGTAGAGATCACGTAGGAGGGGATCACGTAGGAGGGGTAGATTACACTGTTACTCCCATGTCAGCATGACCCCTCCCTAAAGTTGAGATTGGAAGTAAACACACCAGAGGTCCCCTACCATATAGTTGCCACATTTCAAATATATCTGATTGTTGTGGAATGTGACCACACTGAATTGTGACTGGAAGTGCAATCCTGAAAAAGTTACTCCCTCAAGTCCTTTGAAGTCAATAGGCTTAGAACAATGTAACTCTGCTTAGGTTTGCACTGTAGGAGACTTAAAAAATTTAAGAATTAATGTATCCATTTTCTGTCTATAAGAAGCTACTGCTATGCGCACTGAGTTTTTATTTCTAGTATACTGGAAATTCTGTTTGGGTGGTAGAGTGCTTCCTTAACTTGGGAACTGAATCCAACAAATTAGTTAAGGTGTATTTGAAAATAAGACATCTGTTTTGGTTGTTTATATAACTTATCTACCTTCCACAAAGGCAAGAGGCAGATAGCAAAATCAACATGCAAAAGCTAGCAGCAATAAATAATAAGGCACTATAACATCCCACTATTTTGTATGATTTTCAAAAGCAGAAGTTCCTTCAGAAGATAACTAAGGGACTGAGACTAATGTACATCCAAAGGAAGCAGATTCTACACATATGGTACAATGACAGAAAATGTACTGACTTTGCTTTCATTTCTACCTTTTATAGTTTTTCATTCTGGTTTGAGACTGGTCCAGATGGCACATTATTATATACAACACGGAACACAGGAAGCTATTGTACAAAACATACCTTGAGAATCTTTTGTTCCAGACAGACAGACAGACAGACAGACAGACAGACGGACAGACAAGGGAACTGTTGCACTGTCTATGTATACCTTAAATATCTAGCGGTCTTCTGCTAAGCAGAATGAAACAGAAACAGGCCAGAACATTATTTAGGAACTTCACTGGGAATTGAGTATGAAAAACCTGAACAAAGGCTCCTAACGAGATGGTTTCCTAACACATAGCCCCAAGGTGTTTCACATTATGTAATAAGTAATACTTGGAGCCTCTGTGCCAGGGTGGCCTAGAAATAAAACAAAATATTTAAAACTCTTATTATTGGCTTATAAAAACTGGAATGTAAGTAATTTTTATGCAGCACATATATCTTGTACAGTTATCGAATTCAGTAAGCATGCTCTTTAAATTACCAAAGAGAGGTGAATGTTTCAGCCAGTATAGCAGCGATTCAAGCAACCGTGCAAAATAATGAACAAAATAAATATTTTCCATAAATGCAGGAAATTCTATAGTTTAGTGCACTGGAAGGTTTCAGGAGAAAACAATGAACTTATACACTGAGCTCTGTCCATAACACCTGTGGATCCCTCTCAGATCTAGTAACTGAGCTTGACCACAGTCCTTCTATTCCTGCGTTTTAAAAAGGTCACTTGCCCATTGAGAAGCCAACTTGTAATGCCGCAGATCTCCTCAAAGGCTGCTTTCATTGGAATAATGGGTTTGATATAACTGGGGAAATGTGGAAAGGACCCTTCACTCAGATGCTTCAACTCACACCCCGGAGAAGGAAGATGAGGAACAGGAATCAAAAATGCATCACAGGTAGCAAGACAACAAATGCCTTGTTCAGTGGGCTGTACTAGAACCAACACGAGAGCGGCAGGGTTCAGAACAATATAAACAAAACTTAGGAAAACTTCCCAGAACCCAACAACACCACACTACAAGGTGTATCAATTATTTGTTTCATTACATGTATACCAATACATACAATAAATATATCATTACACCATAAATATCAATGCGTGTCTGTTTACAAACTCTTATTTAGTCCTCTTCCTACAAAGTTCTGTTACAAACTCATCTTCCTGCAAAATTCAGTCCTGAGCCAAAAAATGTTGGTACTCAGTTCAAAAGTCCATCCAGTATTTTCTTCTGACTCTTAAATAAATTCCACTTGTATGAATTTCTTTGGCTGAAACTCGCCCACCACGCGGCCACAGCAGACCGGGAGATTGGCAACGAGCCTGCCAGCTTTTGAAGTGCTCGTTTCGGCAATTCTTCTTCACAGCCAAATCTTTGTTCAGCCTCAGTAATACCTGAAATAACCAAAGAGCCACTACATATTCATTTGCTATTATACACATATTATGAACCAATTTCCACAATAAAATATCTACTCACTGTCAGAAGCCCATATCATAAGAAGCTACTGCCCATTGCAAGTGCTGCTGCTAATTAGCATGGATTTCACCTGTTGGAGTCATATGAATTTAACGAACCTCACTCTAACCGGGGTAATTGAACGTCTACAACCTTCAAGATCCCTTAAAGGAACAGCGCCAAAGTATTACAAAAACACCGCTCAATTGATTTCACTGTTGAGACCTTGCGGTGCCAGACTATGCTTTAAATTATGTTGGAAGTACATCCCGACCCATTCGGATACGCATACAGGAGCATCTCTCGAAAATCCGAACCAAAACGATGACAGCCCCTTTGGCCGAACACTTTTCAGAGTTCCACACCAGTGAAAGGGAATTAAATTATTCTGTATTGGAGGTTTTGAAAGCTCACGGCAGTCGAGCCGATCTGTTGAGGGCTGAGGCTAGGTGGATATATCGGATGGATAGTCTGGCACCGCGAGGTCTCAACAGTGAAATCAATTGGGCGGTGTTTTTGTAATACTTTGGCGTTGTTCCTTTAAGGGATCTTGAAGGTTGTAGACGTTCAATTACCCCGGTTAGAGTGAGGTTCGTTAAATTCATATGACTCCAACAGGTGAAATCCATGCTAATTAGCAGCAGCACTTGCAATGGGCAGTAGCTTCTTATGATATGGGCTTCTGACAGTGAGTAGATATTTTATTGTGGAAATTGGTTCATAATATGTGTATAATAGCAAATGAATATGTAGTGGCTCTTTGGTTATTTCAGGTATTACTGAGGCTGAACAAAGATTTGGCTGTGAAGAAGAATTGCCGAAACGAGCACTTCAAAAGCTGGCAGGCTCGTTGCCAATCTCCCGGTCTGCTGTGGCCGCGTGGTGGGCGAGTTTCAGCCAAAGAAATTCATACAAGTGGAATTTATTTAAGAGTCAGAAGAAAATACTGGATGGACTTTTGAACTGAGTACCAACATTTTTTGGTTCAGGACTGAATTTTGCAGGAAGATGAGTTTGTAACAGAACTTTGTAGGAAGAGGACTAAATAAGAGTTTGTAAACAGACACGCATTGATATTTATGGTGTAATGATATATTTATTGTATGTATTGGTATACATGTAATGAAACAAATAATTGATACACCTTGTAGTGTGGTGTTGTTGGGTTCTGGGAAGTTTTCCTAAGTTTTGTTTATACAGTGGGCTGTACTGACAATGAAAAAGATGATTAGGCAGCTTCCCATTCTTGCTGGTTCTGTAATTTCACTCTGGTGAAACCAAACATGCTGCCAATTACCAGCTCATACTTTAACAATGTACACTTGGTTCTACAGAACCAATAAGATTCAAGTCCGGAAATCATACACTACCATGTGCTGAAACTGATAATACAAAGACAGAATCAGAAAAGGCATGAATCCTGTGACTGACATGTACAGGTCTGTGGAGAGATGACAGATACCTTTTCTAACTTAATAAATAAATAAACTGTAAAAAAAAGAAAAAGGAAGAAATTATCATCAGCCTACAATGTAGAGCAAATGCATTCAATGAAATCAGATTCTACTTGCATTATATCCTTCTGGGCTAAAGAAACATATTTTTCATATTTTTCAACATGCCCTTCCTATTCTCTCTTCTACCACCCTTGACTTTGGTGCTCAGTTCTTGAGTGAACCTATTTGTATTTTCTAAGAACTTCAAAATAAGTCTCTCGACTCTGATGATGAAAGTTTTCTAACATGAACCTATTTGAGCATTAAATCAATTTCTTCTTTCCTCTGTTGTCACTGGTATAACTATATGCCTTGGAAAATAATTCTACCTTCACTTGCAGTCAACATTTTACCTTTAAATCTGAGCCTAGTATCAGATAAATTTTGATTAAGAGCAGCAGGGCTCTAATCTGGAGAACTGTGTTTGATTTCCCCACTCTTCCACTTGAAGCCAGCTGGGTGACCTTGGATCAGTCACAGCTTCTCGGAGCTCTCAGCCCCAACCACCTCACAGGTAATTGTCGTGAGGATAATAACACACTTTGTAAACCTCTCTGAGTTTGTCATTCATTTGTCCTAAAGGACAGTATATAAATCGAATGTTGTTATAATAAAAATGTTGCAATGTAGCAGCCTTTAAAATGTTAAAAGAGAGGACTGGATTAAAAAATATAGAACATCCACTGTGTTTTAACTGCCTCCCCGCCTCCCCAATGACTGGCACACACAGCGCATAACAAACAACCAATAACAACATTATATTGTTGGAAGAGAGCCGAGAGTAGTGGTGGAAGAAAAGGTGTGGTTACACATTGCTGTTCAACCAGTTTGGACACAGGGGTATAAAGGTGAGGGTGAAAGGGCCAGGGATTACATGGAAGAAAACATTATAACCTACAATCAAGCTGTTGTTTGATTTCATTTTGGAAAAAAATTGGGGTATATGCTCAGGGAGAAAAACTGTGGAAACTGAAGCAGAAGCAACCTTTCATTGTGCAGAATGTTCAAAAGTATGGGAAGCAGCTTGGAGACTGAACTGGGGGACAAATCAAAGCTGTATGAGGCCAGAATCAACAAAAAAGCTCCATGCAGAAAAGACCAGAAAATACTTTATTGTTGGCATAAAAGAAAAACACCTTGTATGTAATGTCAAATTAGAAACCATTCTTTATATTTTAAGCATACCACTGCCTAATAACAAAGCCCATTGGGAGTTTCATTTGAAGTTTAGTTTTATATACATCTTTGAAAACTCTACTTAATAAGAGATCATTAAAAGAGCCATACTCTTGCAACCTTTATGACTAAACTTACATCTCTCATAAGGATAGGCACACGGGAGTTTGGAATACCTCCCAGAGTATCACATATATAAATGGAATCCTTACACACTTGTCAAAAGGTATATTTAGCCCTAAAGATAGTAAACAGCTTGCCTGACACCACACTGGACTAGTAATAGAACCCGGGAATCCTGATTCATAATCCACTTTCCTAAACATAGATCAGTCACATTTGGAAATTCTCACAGTGTCACAAATACAGAGCCAACAAGTATTGAATATATCCATCACAGTTAGAAACCAGACACTAGTTTTTAATAAATTAATAAATGATACCTAACAGTCAGACCACTCTAAAAACTAATTGGCCAACTTTAGTATTTCTGTTTGTAATGGTAAAATCAGAACATGCTCGGGCTTCAGTTCTTACTAAAGGCTTTTATTTTGAGGCTTTGGTTCCCTTGTATTTCCCCAGGCACTCTAGTATATTTTCTTTTAGTATTCTCTTTTTCTTTTGGAGTTAGGAATGCTGGTTGTACTTTGTTGTACTTCAATCCCCTTCTCTCCAAATACGAGTGCTTTCCTTCAGTTTTTGACTGAATCTTAAGGTCTCCAAAAGACAGTTTCCAAGTACACCTAAGCAGGGATCTCTTCACTCTCCAGAGCTACCTGTTTGACAGGCTAGAGAAAATCTCCTTAGAAGTTCCATCCCCTTTCTTTGGACCATTTGGGAGTCTGCACCTACTTCCCAAATCTCTTTGTCAACTTTCCCCAGTTCTCCTGCTGGTGTTAAAACTACTCTCCATTAGGACTCCATCTCCCAACTCTTCACACTTGATTCTTGTGACGTCATTGTGTGGTCCTGAGTTCCACCACTGAGTTCCACCACCTCTTTTCCCAGAAAAAAAGCCCTGACTAGAAGCATACTTTAACTACCCTCTTGCATACTGCAATTAATTGCTATGATCCAGTGCACTAATCTAAGTCACACGGAAATCAATATTCTTAACTGTGCCAAACCTTGCAGTGTGTTTAGATTTTGGGTAAAAGACAAATAGTAAGTTTGTACATTCTAAACAAAATGACTGACTTCAAATGTTAATATTTAGGACTTCCTGATCTATGCTTGACATGTCGCTCTGTTTGTGTGGCTGCTTGATATTGTACCAGACAGCTTATTTTGAAAGATCCTTATTTTCATCAACTGCTTTTCAAGAGAACTGCTACTAATATAATACTTTACCACGCACAACTGTAAAAATTTTCTTTTCATGCTGTCTTAAAAAAAAAACACTTAAAAAAAGCAAGGTATTCTATTGTATCAATAGATTTGGTTACACTTTCAAAAAATATGAAAAACCAGATGCAACATACTTAATTTGAACTGGCAGAAAGACTTGGCTACCACACGTTCTACGGAGGTCTGTTAACTAATGTGTCTCTGCATGTACTTATTGAAGGAAACAGCAGAAATAATACTTTGCAGTTTGATGAACAACATATGACACAGAATCCTACACTCACAAAAAAGATTGCAGATTTACTAAAAATACCTGTCACGTGTAATTTTGCACCTTTTACTCCAACCCAAGCATTATTTTTCTTTTTAAAAACCCCATGACCTCTATTATAAATAATACTGTAATGCTAACTATAAATGTATTGGATTTTAAAAAAATAATTCTTTTATAAATTAAAAGCTTAAATGAAACTTGCATAACAGACGTGCGTTGTAAACTGATCCTGGCTGTTAAAGTACACTGAGACATGTGGCTTTGGGTAACATTTTTCACTGATTTTTACACTTTGGTTACTCATGGCACTCAACACAGAGCTCTGCGCATGCTTTTATACATGCACAGAGCTTCTTAAAGTATTCATTGCAATGGAGGAAGTCATTCTACTGTCATATCTTTTGCAGGTATGTGACAGAACCCTTTCCCATGCAAGCATCAGAGCTCCCACATCCACAAATGACTGGATTTTTTTTTAAAAGCATAAGCACAATTTTATAACAATAATAATATAGCAAACATAGTCAGTATAAAATATGGCACAGCTCCTACTCCTAAAGCTTCATAAACTGCATTTCCCCAATCAGCTACAGCCACTGTGATCACTAGAAGATGTTAGCTGTACCTCCATGTAGTCTGATTCACACTAGAATTTCCCCCGTACCTGGATGGCTGAAGAGGGGTTATTTCTGTTCAGTTTGTACACTGGCTGTGTGAATTGATCTTTGATTTCAAGGACAAGTGCGACATTGAAAGTATGCATCACTGCAGTTAATAGGTGACAATTCCCCAACAAAAGAATTTCTCATTTTTACTGCTATTCTATTATTAATCCAAACAGAAACAGATTGTAAAAAAAACCCTTATTATTACTCTTATTATCTTCAGAAAAGACATTAAATCTCTTTAAATGCAATAAAAAGCCAGCGTGGTATAGTTTTACCGACTGTCAGACTTGGACTGAAGAGACCAGGATTCAAATCCTCATTCTGCAATAAAACTCACTGGGGGCTCTCCCTCGTGAAACCCCAATTCACAGCTTGTTGTGGATAAAATGGAAAAAACGTGTTCACTGCACTGAACTCCTTGGAAGAATGTGGAATAAAAATCTAAGAAGAGGTAGGCATAGGAAAACGTCCTATTCCCTGAATAAACGCTTAATGAGTGGAAATGGGCAGCTGAAGCTTTTCACCACGATGGTAAATGAAAATCCACTAGTAAATAACATCCTGTTGAGCCACTACTGAAGGAACAGGGCATTTTTTTCTCCAGACAATTGGCAATCTTATCTTGGCATTGGCTGTGGTCAATGCACTGTCTTAACCCTGAATGGATTACTCAAAACTGCCATCTTAACTTTGAAATTTTAAAATTATTTTTGCATGTGCAAAAAAAAAAAATCCTCCATAACCTGGGGGCACAATGCCACTCTTAAAAATTCTGCTTGTGGTTAAAGGCTGAGGAGTACAGAGGATAAGAGTGGTATTTCTCACTTTCAGTCCAAGTTATCCCCACCTCCAGATTTTTAAAAAAGTGAAATTTGCCTCTGGACACAGTGTGTATCAATCCCAAGATAAACTAATATGTCCACCGGATTGTGGCTTGCTGTCCCTTTTGTCAACATATTATCCAGCACACTTTTTAAAGTACCCAGCTCATCTTATTCTCTTCATTTTGTAGGAAAAAGTTACATCCACAGGGCTTTTGCTCATTCACTGTTCAGATGAGGTACTCCAAAGCTCAGGTAAAACCATGGCCACTGTGGCAATGAAAGAAGAAGGAATAGAGATGAGGTCTTCCCACACATGCACTGAAGTCAGAGTGCAGTAACAGCTGGAACTAGTCAATGCTGTGGTATATGCCTGAGGGCTAGTTCACATGAGGTGGCAAAGCCCTGAGGCCACTCCTTCAGACCATGTGCTGATTCCAGATCTGACCATTCTTTCTCCCCAGAATTCCATGGAACCTCAAAGTTATCACAGTAGAGAGAAAAAATTTCTATCTCCTCTCTTTGCTTGCAATGCTGGTGTTTCCAGAGAATTTTTAGCACAGCAAAGCATTTGAACATTTGATCCTCTGTGATATTTTGCCTGAAATGGTGCAAACCATTGTACCACCTCATGTCTATCACCTAATTGCTATTTCGTTCCCCACGGAAGTGTTAACTAGGCCTAGGTCTTGTCCCCTGCATGTGTAGGAAGGAATGTGCATCAGTATATTTACTGCATTTGTTCTGTGTGCCTCATAGTATCTCTGCTTTAAAAGGCGCTTCCTGCAGGGTAGGGGTCATGGGAAGTGCAACCGTTATCTCAGACACTGACTACGATAAGCAAGGTGGCCAGCAGGTGCAAATTCACTTCAGTTGGGCCCAGCCCTACCTAAACTAGTATATTGAGTTGGCTCGTGAAGGATCAATAAATCAGTGTAGTGTTTGGTTGAAGTTTGCCAATGACTTTTTGTTTCTTTGGGGTGGGATATTTCCTAGAAACTACAGAACATTATGACAGAAACAAAGAAGTTTTGTTTTTGAACCTTATCTTGCACACACCACATTTGAATTTTATCCTCTTTCATAATCACTTTCCAATGCCTGATAAAACCAACTCTTTAACCTTTGTAACTGAATTACTCAACAAATTATCTCTGTCACCCTACTTTTTAAAAAGAGAGAGGAGCCGAGACCCATTAATGCTGATAAGATTCACACAAGCTGATCCTCCCAGAAAACACCAGCAATGTGTCTTGGAGCAAATGACCAGAGACCAAATGTAGAAAGTTACGATTACTTCCTTTAACTCTTTCATAAATTCACTCAGAACTGTCCTAAGCTTTTGTGGGCCATAAGCAAAGGCCACAGCCAGACCACATCCCCCAAATTAATCAGATTCCTGTGACCCAATGCTTTCTTTGGCTGCTGTTGCTTCTCACTAGAGCTCATTTGAGGCTCATTCCTGTCCCTTTCACCACTGCTGGGAGAATGAGAGAAGAGCAAATAAGGGGTCAAGAGGTTCCCAGTAGGAGAAGGCTGGTAGTAGCAGATGACAACAGGTAGCAAAAGGAAAGGCAGCTGCTGCATGCTCAGTGCTGCCTCTCAGGCACAAACACTTTGTCCTTGGCCAGTTCAGGAGAAAGCACACACCCTACAAAAGTAAAGGAAGCATGTACACCTCGTCCATTGGGCATGTTAATATGAGAGCCTAACAAGACTATGTCTCCTCTGGGTCAGGTGGATGGGCGTGCTTGCCAACTATGCAAATCCCCAACTTTTGGGGGGCCATGGCACATGAAAAGAGGGGGGCTTAGTCTCCCTCCCTGATAGGGATCCCAGACCCCCGGTGGGGGTGGGGGATCCCCTGCCCCCGCGCCCCCACCCTGCCCAACTTACCTAACTGGCGGGGGGTGCAAACCTTCCCTGCAGGCTCCCCCGCAGCACGGCACACCCCCATGCGCAGCACCCACCAGGATCGGGCCGATTTTGGCCTAGATCAGGGCCTCTGCAGAGCACAAGAGTGCTCCTGAGCTCCACAGCGCCTGAAAACAGGCCCAATCTGTGGCAAAACGGGCTCGTTTTCAGGTGCTGCAGAACACAGGAGCGCTCCTGCACTCCACAGCACCCGAAAACGGGCCCGTTCTGCCATGGACTGGGCCTGTTTTCAGGCACTGCGGAGCTCAGGAGCGCTCCTGCACTCCACAGCGCCTCAAAAACAGGCCCAATCCGTGCTGAAATGGGCCTGTTTTGAGGCGCTGCAGAGCGCAAGAGCACTCCTGTGCTCCACAGCATCTCAAAACCGGTCCAATCTGTGGCAGAATGGGCCCATTTTGAGGCACTGCAGAGCGCAGAAGTGCTCCTGTGCTGTGCGCACCTCAAAAACAAGCCAGTTTCAGCACAGATCGGGGCCATTTTGAGCCCCTGCAGAGCCTGGACGTGCTCCCCGGGGCTGCGCAATGACGTCACTTCTGAAGTGAAGTCATTGCGCCTGTGGGGATGTGCTTTGCACACGTTGTGCGTGTGCACCCCCTCTCCCTCAAGGTAAGTGCCAGGCCCCTGTCCCCCGCCCGGAGGTTGAGGGGGCCTGGCAACCCTACTCCCTGAACCATTTTACCAATCAGAAGTGGCTCTGGGAGAGCTGCCATTTGCCTCCTTGGGGACTACATTTGTACTGATGAGCTACACTAGGGGTGTCCAACAGGTACCTTGTGTCCTACTGCGGAGTAGCTCATGTATCTGCTTGAAGACTCAGTGGGTGGGGGAATCACAAAAAAGATCTACTTTAGGCTTTTTAAAAAAATGTAAAATGGTAGTTCTCTGTGCTGCTTAACTGATGATAGCTTCATTTCTGGTGCTCTTCTTAATCCATGTTCTGTTTCTAGTGCAAAATGAAGCATGGTAACATGCCAGGAGGGATAGAAAATAACTCAGGACATTGTTCATTACTCAGATATAGCTCTCATTAAAGCAAAATGGTTGGTGATTTGTAAGTTGTGCATAATGTTTCCATTACAGGACAAGTACTGTCACCTCTCAGGGCTCTTTTGGGTTGAGAAAACAGCCCAGGGGGAAGTCTATGCCTCCTCTTGCCACACATCATGGTCCTGATCTAAACTGGGCCCATGCACACCGGGCTTCGGAACACACTTCTCCACTGGAGCTGGAGACATCTTTGGGGAATAGATAGTGTGTACTTAGGTTCAGAAAGGCTTAGAGAAAGGAGCAAGTTTCTATGTATCACATTATCTGTTTATATTTATTGTCTGCAAAAGCAGAAAATGCAGTTACCTCTCCCATGTCCCCTGGGATCCCCTCCATTAATCACTGTGATGCCTGCAACATTCACAGGCCTAGTTATTATTAGTGGTGAGCTCCCTGTCATACTGACCAATTCATTAGAATATATGAAAATCAATTCATCTTTTTGAGGAACATAAAGAAAAACTTACCCATTTCCTAGGTCGGCCTCTTGGTCGTTTTTCCCCAGTGGCTCCTGCTTTCTGTGAAGACACAGAGATGCAATATAGTGCTAAAGTATTTGGAATTGCAATATATTACATTATTAGGCAATGCTGGTGGTTTTGTTAACTGGTAGATATTTCCTGAAACACTGTTCATTTTATTTATCTATTGATTAGATGGGAGACACCAAAAGAATAATTTTGTTATCTCTCTTTTTCATTCTCCCTTTTGAAGTAATGCTGCTCCCATCCTTTCATAAAACAGACTGAGAACTTCTTTGTTTAAGGAAGGAAACTGCTTTTTAAAAAATGATAGACTATTCACTTGTGTTCTTCTTGAGTCTAGACTATTGATAAGAATGTATAGAAAGCAGCTCAACATACATCTGTTTAAAGAACTTTCCTTTGTTTTGTGGGCCAAAACAAACTCTAAATATTAGCAATGACAGCATATACAAAAAGCTGGGGGCCGTAGGAAAATCAAGCAGCGGAAAATCACTACCTAACTCAGATAAGTGACTGCTCAATGCATTTGGGACAAATACTGGGAACCAGTTTGGTGTAGTGGTTAAGATTGGCAGGACTCTGGAGAACTGGGTTTAATTCCCCACTCCTCCAACTTGAAGCCAGCTGGGTGACCTTGGGTCAGTCACAGCTCTTTCAGAGCTCTCTCAGCCCCACCCACCTTGTGAGGATAATAACAACACACTTTGTAAACCACTTTGAGCGGGCATTAAGTTGTCCTGAAGGGAGGTATATACATTGAATGTTGTTGTTGTTGTTACTCAGAACAATTTAATGCACACAGAATTGGCCAATACATCCCCCTCCTGGTCTTCATGCCCTCTGTATTGATTTGAGGATTGTAATTCACATTCAGGGCACAGCTTTTATAAGTAATAATTATTTTAGATTAAATCCGAATTAGAAAGGTTTGACCCTCCAAATCCTTAGGAATGCAGGTGATTTGTCACAGGCGTTCACAGATCTATCTGCAGTTACATCCATTAACAAATGTCATAACTTGGTGAAAATCAACAATAATAAACAGAGCCCCATCCTATGCATGTATACTCAGAATCAAGCCACTCTTTTAAGTTCAATCGGCTCACTCCCCGGAAAGCTTGCACAGGATTGCAATCTTAACACTTAGCACTTTCTCAATATCAATATGGGTTACAGCGGCCTAATAAATACACAAAGGATTATAACATTAAGAGAGGGTTATGCAAAGGCTGGTATCTAGTGTGGGGACATGCAATGAATTCCTAGGTGACCAGGATTTCAATTTTGTGTACTAAGGACATGCTTATTGCTTAATAAACCAAAACTTTCCCCAATTTGCTTGCAAGTCCAGTTTAACAAATGGGGTACCTGCAAGGACTTGAGGGGGGCATTTCATTTTTCTCTCCATTTATTTCCTATTTCCCTCCTCCTGGCAACCTTTCTTTGCTCTCTTCCTTCCACCCACCCATCTACCTTTTAGATGCCCCCCATCTTCAGCTACATTTTGTCATTTATATCTTGCCTTTCTCCACAATGAGGACCCAGCAACCTATGAGGTTGGTTATCCTCACAACAACCCCGTGAGGTTGGTTAAGCTGAGTGTGTGTGTGACTGGCCCAAGGTCACCCAGCAAACACCATGGCAGAATGGGATTCCAACCTTGGTCTCCCAGCAACTAGTCTGAAACTTTTTTTCTTTTCTTTTTTAAAAAATATATATTTATTGGTGCAAAATAAAAGAACAGAAATAAATAAGTAACAGACCCCTCCCTCCCAAACCCCAATGTTGGTTACAAAAACACAAATCTATACATAGGCTTCTATAAAAGGTTTCAAAATATCTAAAAATGTCCATACACAATTGTTGTCTATATGCAGTATGTTCTAATGTTGATAAATTTATAAGGTCCTCAATTCAATTAATTATAGCAAGCGGGCTTTTGTCTGTCCAATGCTGTAATATAATTTTTTTAGCAGCTGTAAGGGCACATAGAGTCCACTTTTGTTGGCCATCAGTTAGATTCCAAAAGACAGACCAATAGTTTAACAATCCTTAAAAATAAATGAGTATTCTAATACACAATTAATATGAGTAATGGCTTTCTTACAAATGGGCTGAATGACTGAATGTCTAAAGCATATGCTTAAAAGATGCATCTTGAGAATTACACTGCCAAGAATTAGATACTGTGCTTAATCCTTTAGTTAAAAGCAACTGGGCTGTCCAATATAATAACAACAACATCAACATTTGATTTATATACTGCCCTTCAGGACAACTTAATGCCCACTCAGAGCAGTTTACAAAGTATGCTACTATTATGCCCACAACAAACCTGTGAGGTGGGTGGGGCTGAGAGAGCTCCAGAGAGCTGTGACTGGCCCAAGGTCACCCAGCTGGCTTCAAGTAGAGGAGTGGGGAATCAATATACCCTAAACATAATTTTTTGCTGAATACATTGCAGCTTAAGATCCAGAGCAGCAACAGTTTTAAGGCTTAAAACCTTATCCCATTGCTTCAGCAGCTTAAGATACAGAGCAGCAACAAGTTTAAGGCTTAATACTTTATCCTATTGCTTTAGCAGAATTGGACACTCCGGCGCATTATTCCATTCATTTCTAAGTCTCTGTGTATCATATTTATTGAACAACATAAAATATTTATATACAAATAATGTAGCTTTTGTTTTTTGCATTGATTCAATAAGAGTTTCCAAAAGTGGGGGAGATTCTGAAGCACTCAAAGCTGCTGGGTCATATTTGAACACCAACAAATAATATTTGATTTATATAAATGTTGCCATTGTAAATATTGCCATTCATCAGAAGTTCAAAAGGAAAGCTCCAAGAGCGCCACTAAAGAAACAAATGGAAAAAAACCAGTAAATAAAATAAATTGAAGAAAAAAATGTGTGGACAGATGGCTTGGGAATGTTCCTTACTTTAAGTTATGATTCCTACTTGTGGTAACTGCCCGGAAGAAGGACGCCTGAAACGGGATGGACATACTAGTACCCCCCTTGCAGTTACTCTTCAATGAAAATCTTCCTACATCCCTTTTGGATCTGATGGACATTTCCCTTAGATTCTATTTGTTCAATTCATGAAATTTACTATTACAATGTATTGTATTTCAGATAAATGTTTGTAATTCGAGGCACTGTCACTTTATACTTATTGTAGTGATCACATTTCTATTCTTATTTATTGATATTTATTGCACTTTACTTACTGTATTTATTATTGTAATTATCTTATGGTGACCTTATTGTCACATGGGTGACTTTGTATGCCTCTGCGTTCCCTTGGCAGCTTTATGCATGTAACATGTATTATTTAAGAATAATGAAGATATGAGATTGTCCACACATTCTTTTCTTCAATTTATTTTATTTACTGTTTTCTCACAACACTCTTGGAGCTTTCCTTTTGATCTTTCCCATGATTCTCTCTTTGTATTTCTGATTCATCAGAAGTTGGCAAGTCAAATTTAGATTTCAACTGAGAAAATGACAAAAACTCATCATCATGTCCTGTCAATTCATCTAAGGTAAAAATTCCCTTGTCTGTCCAAGCCTTCCATAAAAAAAGATTTCTTCTTAATTTTTAAATCTGAATTTGACCATGTTAGTTCAGTGTGTGAGAATGAGTCAAACTGAGATTGTCATGATTATATATGCCATATTTCTCTGGCTGTGGAGACTGCAGGAGGAACAAAATCCATTTTAACATAAGTAGACCCTAATGCATTTCACTTTAAAAGTTGCTCCAAAAAAGAAGCTTCCAAAAGAACTCAAAATGGATATTCCAGCTGAGAGGAGCGATCCCGATAACACGTTAAAAAATATTCCTGTTAGGTCTGGAAAACCAAATCCTCCTTCATTAATTGAAAGTTGCATCCTCTTTAAAGAAATCTTAGGTGATATTGAGCCCCACATAAATTTCCAAAACAAAATTTATTTTAAGACTATATATAAAAGGTATATGAAAAGAGATTGCATGCATAACATATATAATTCAAGGTACAATATTCATTTTGAGTGTACTTATTTTACCCAAAAATGACAAGTTTAGGGTTGTCCGTCATAGTCAGAAACTTGACCCACTACACCACACTGGTTTTTATGATTTTGTTGAACAACGGGAAGCAGCCAGGTCTAGGAGTCATGCAAGTCATGTGGTAGCAAGTTGCCCAGCAGCTGCTGGTGGGCCTGGTCCCAATGAGTCTTCCCTCAAAGTCCTAGCCCCCTGCCTTTTCCTCACTGAAACCAAGGCT
Source organism: Eublepharis macularius (assembly GCF_028583425.1). Classification (NCBI taxonomy): domain Eukaryota; kingdom Metazoa; phylum Chordata; class Lepidosauria; order Squamata; family Eublepharidae; genus Eublepharis; species Eublepharis macularius. Next base: position 65,044,312 of record NC_072798.1, read on the forward strand.
TGAAGGCTGACAATACTGTTGTAGCTGCCTAACAACAGCCACTGAGGGCATCTGCTTCTTAAAAGGTAAAGGTTTGGGAGGAGGTATCATTGGGGAGGTTAATTCCCCCACCCCAATGTTTTTTTTAAGGTTTCAAGTTTTGCTGTACACCTGGGGCTTTTCTCAGGTTTACAGAAAGATCTGCCTGGTCTGTCCATGGTCCCTGCCGCTCGTTGGTGCCACATTGAGAATTAGATATATTCAGGGCTTTTTTTCTGGGAAAAGAGGTGGTGGAACTCAGTGGGTTGCCCTCAGAGAAAATGGTCACATGGCTGGTGGCCCCGCCCCCTGATCTCCAGACAGAGGGGAGTTTAGATTGCCCTCCGCACGGTGGCGCGGAGGGCAATTTAAACTCCCCTCTGTCTGGAGATCAGGGGGCGGGGCCACCAGCCATGTGACCAGTTTCAAGAGGTTCCGGAACTCCGTTCCCCCTGAAAAAAAGCCCTGGATATATTGATAAGCAAAATGTTCAAAATCCAAAACAAAAACTGACAATATAGAAATATGCTTAGATTTGTTCAATTGACACAACCAATTGGATTTAATTTTGTTTCTTTTTGGTTTCTGGGCCATTTTGTGGCATTCTGCAGTTTTGTTTTCATGATTTTCTCCATCACTGGGAGATTTAGAAATTTCTTTTTTCTCCCTTTACAGCTGTGATTATCATAGTTTTATCATACATCTCACAATTTTAAACTTTAAGAAATCCTTTCTAATCCCAGTAGTGCCTATACTCTGTAATTAATAGTGGGTACATGTGTTTTGGTTTTTCCTTTGGGAGTCTATCATCTTAATGTATCACATTAGCAAATCCCTCTACATAGCTATGCCATGTAAAGGGAATTCCATTAAAAGCCAGGAAAATACTGCAGCCAGTTTCTACACCCCTGGAAGCAATAAATGTAGCTAAATATCTTCAACACATCACCGGGAAAACGTGTGAAAATATAAAATTCACACTAGTGAAGGGCAAAATTATCACTTCAAGCTTGTTAAAAAGCATACTTCCTCTTTAATCATTTATACCAGCACTGAGTGTAAGATGAAACTTTCTAAGGACAACACTTGCTAAAGATGCTGTATGGCTGCCTACAGAAGCAAACAGATCAGTGCTTGAGTTCCAGTCTGAGTTCCACTTGCCTCAGACACATACATTGTTTTAACTTCAGACACGATATCCAATCATACAGACACATTCACTTCTTCATGCAAGTGACTTCTGATAATCTTAAATAAGAATAAGGTTAATCATGCACGTACCCTGATTATTTCCTACAATTCCTACAATCACTCTTTCACAAACATTAACAGTTCTCAAATCTGCAGAAGGAATCCTCAGATGTAACCAATGAACTCAGTTATAATAATCAGCGTGACTTAAGCACTGCCCCCATGCTGCAAGACAAAATCTTGGAATATTTTTTTTTCACTTATTTTCAGAATTCCCTTATGCACACCTAATTCTATTCACTTTGCAGGAACAACTCTGCAAGTTCCTATACAAACCCAAAGCTGTATCCCAGTATCTTCTGCCCCATCCCTTTTGAGAAAAAGGTTGTCTTATTTTTTCCCTTATAAGCTGGCAAAGCTAGTGCTAAAAGATGGAGAAATGAATAATAGGAATTAATGCCTAATGTGACATGTAGTTTTTCCCTATCTAACCAGTTCTATGGAAAGCAATTCTAACAAATTGCAGAAGGAGGATACAGGAACATAAGGTTGTTTCTTGTTACTTTTTAAGGAAAGGGTAAAGCAGAATAACAAGGAAGGAAGAACAGAAGATGAGAGTGGTTTGGGGAAGAGAGGAGAAGGAAAAGAATGTGCTCCCTCTCACTGTCCTCACAGTAGTTTTTGGCTTTACCCCATTTGTATAACACACTATCAAAACTATCACACAACAGATCACCAGCCAAAAGCCACTAAAATATAAACATATTTTTCTGAGGATTTCCTAAAATGATACAAAAGGATTACAATCTTGTTTAATAGTTATATTCAGGATTTTTCCATGGCTCAATTTAAATACATTCTGTTCAGATGATCATACCACCAAGATCTAACACATTTCTCTCCTCCCAACCAATTTCCTTAATGTCACTAACTCAAGACACCTTCTTTCAGCCTCTCAAAGAGGCAGTCACCCACCCACCATCCATAGCCAAAAATGATGTAGGCATCATTCAGTCTCATATCTGACCTTTCTGGGCAAAGTGATTGAGAGAGCAGTAAGTGACCAACTCCTGGCCTTTGATGACCTCCACTTGACTGTAGACCAATGCCTTGCTTCATAGTTGCTCCTTCTGGATCTATCTGCAGCCATTAATATAGCAGACCATGCCACCCTACTGAGTCATTTGGAGGCAGATGTAGGTATCAGGGGATGTAACTTGGACTGGTTTAAATTGTTCCTCATGGGACAAGCTCAAAGGATCACTATTGGAGACAAGCTATCTTCAGTGTGGGAATTATCTTGTGGGGTTCCACACAGCACCATCTTATCCACCATATTATTCAAGCTCTATATAGTCTTTAGAACTCATTTGTAGCTATGGAATTGGATGCCATCAACATGCAGATGAATTTGTAGCTATGGAATTGGATGCCATCAACATGCAGATGAATACCAAGCTCGATATCTCGTTAAAGCAGAGATCTTGAAACTCTGTATCTTGAAAAGCAGAGATCTTGAAGGACCCACTGTGTTTCTGTCCTTTGATGGGGTTCAGTTGACCCTGAGTGACTCAGTTAAGAGCCTAGGAGTTATACTTGACCCTGCATTGCTGCTAGAGAAGCAAGTTTATGCAGCTGCAAAAAATGCCTTCTCCCAACTCAAACGAGCATGGAAGATGCCCTCCTACCTTGAAAAAACTAATCTGACAAACCTGGATTCATGCTACAGTAACATTGAGACTAGACTACTGTAATGCACTCTACTTAGTTTTCCCCTCAAAGTGGACTCAGAGACTCCAGTTGGTGCAGAATGCTGCAGCTCATTTACTCTCAGGAGCTATATGGAGCATGCGTATCATTTCCACTATGCAGCCAGTCACTCCACTGGTTGCCCATCAGTTACAAGGCTCAATTCAAGGTCGTGACCATCGTATTAAAAACCTTTCATGGCCATGGCCCCTCGTATCTGTGCAACCGCCTCTCCCCGTTTGGTCATAACCAGCTTCGCTCACCTGATCAGGGTCTTCTGCAGATACCCCCTGCAGTTGGGCAAAATCAACAGCTGCCCGTACATGCACTTTCTCTCTGATAGCCCCCTTATGGAATGGCCTGCTTGAAGAGGTCAGGAAAGCTCCCACTCTCCTGGGTTTCCACAAACTATGCAAAACTAAATTATTCAGGAAGGCTTCCTACCAATTATAGAGATGTGTCGTAAGAAAAAGTTCAGAGAGATGCCTTGGTAGGGAGACAATCTACAGTTGGAGACGTTGCTGGGACTTTTACTAGCTTAGCCTGGTTTATCAGCTTTAGCCACTGGGCACTGTTACACATACACTGGTGACATCCAAATTGGATTACTGCAATTAACTTTATTGGGACTGCTTTTCAAGACATTTCAGAAATTTCAGTGGGTAAAAAGTGCAGCATTTAGAGTCCTGCTTGGCTCACTACAAGGAACATATTAGACCACTGGTGTTGTTTTCACTCCCAGTTTTCTTCCAGGCCCAATTCAAGGTGGTTTTGAAGTCCTAAACAGTACCTGAAAGTCTATTTCCACCCACATCAACCTACCCAAGTGCTAAAATGGATGGATGAGGCAGAAAGTCAAAATGGATTAAACCCTGTTTAAAAATGTGATGAGTATACACACTACCTGTAGCCTAAGTGGTTGTGGCTCTTAGGTTGCCAGTTTTTCAGGGGCTATTTTTTTAGCTGTCAAACTTGGGTTTTAAAAATGTTTTTATGATTCTATAATTGTTAATCATCTTAGGTGCCTTGACTGGAGGCAGAAGGCAGCATATATATTCCAAATAAATAAAGCCAGAGATCTATGAACAGAGTTCATTTGCCATATGAAATTATTCTTAAAAAAAATTCTGGTTGGGAAAGATAGTATCACTACATAGGAAGCAAAAGAAATAACTATTTAGTTGTGGTACATTCAAAGTTTCTCTTAGACTGTTTAGCTTTAAGGGGAGATAAACACAAAAACCACCAGTTTTGCTTCCTGGAATTTAAAAAACAGCAACCAAAATTTATGTTTTTTTCATAAGTTACAGTAGTGTTGTGTCTACAATGGATTGTTCCAGAGAGAATGGCCAACATCTCAAAGCTAACAACAGGGGAATACAGGGGTTATAAGAGGTCTTCTAATAGTTTTTTAAACATAGATGGGAATTTTCCATACCTGTAATGCGAAGTGCCACATGAATGGTTTATTAACATACATGCTAAAGGCAATACCCTGCTGCTCTGTATGAAAGGAGCCAACTCTGTTATCAACAGCACCAGTGAAACCAGCAGGTAGCTTTAAGGGGCTAGGAGTGCAACTTCTGCTTAGGACAGCACGACTTGTCCCTCTCAAATATCCAAAACTTTCCTGCTCAAAATTCAAGTTAAAAGCCCCTGCTCAGTTCCATCTCAGCACAACCACAAATCTCTACTGGTTCCTAACTGGTTGGGTAGGTTTCCTTGCTATAATCCAGCTTTAAAACACAGGAAAAATTATCTGCCTCATCTTAGTTGAAATCCAACCTCTAACTTACTTCAATCAGCTAATACTAGCTGGGGCCAATAAAGATATGGTACCATCTCACCTGGATATCCCAGGTGAGCCTGATCTCACCAGATCTCAGAAACTAAGCAGGGTTGGCCTTGGTTAGTAACTGGATGGGAGACTTCCATTGAAGAACAGGGTCACAGAGACAGGCAATGGCAAACCACCTCTGATAGTCTCTTGCCATGAAAACCCTGTCAGGGGTCGCCATAAGTCAGCTATGATTTGAGGGCACTATCCACCACCACCATCTCACCAGCAGTTTCCAATGCCATCCTAAGCAGAGTTACTCTTCTTAGGCTTAAAAAGGAGACAATTCTGCTTAGAACTGCACTGTTAGATAGTCAAAGCATCTTTTGAAGAAACTCCAACATGCCATCACTTCAGTATATGGCTAATTTATTTCTATTTTATGAGGAATCTCTGTAGGTCAAATATGTATAATTTTTCAATGGTCTAAAAATACCACTAGCTCATTGTGAAAGCAATTAGCAATACATATTCCACAATATATGGAGGTAATCTCAGGCATCTGAATTGATTCCTAACATTGTACAAATCATACTCTGAACACTGGGTTTTCTTGTCCCCTTCAAAATCTTTGTGTTCATTATTAATTTAGTCACAAGTTCTACCCATTATCCTTGAAAAATATATCTACTTAACCAGTCTACTACATTGCCTCATTTTTTCTGTGTCTCTGCTTCAAGAGAAAGATGAACACTCTGGTTGTGATAAAACTCCACATGTGACCTGACATGATAAAACATTGTTTTATATGTAATACACTTTCATGTAAACTGCAGAAAGTCAAAATGGAAATAAGTATTATAGATAATTTCTTTGGAAACAATTTCTTCGGAACAAAACAATGATAGACATACATGTGAACTACCATAATTGTAAAATTATAATTTTACAATTATATTTACACAATTATAAAAAAGAGGTAGCCTGAGTAACTTCTGTGGTGAGTCTTCTAATGAAAATGGCTGTCACAGTTTACATTTCCTCATACAGGAACAGTTCCAAAGACCATCAAGCATAGTTGAGATATGCTATAACAAAGGATGGTTAGAATACTGAAGACCATCCCTCAGAAACAGATCTGTTCAACCTTGGTTAGTCTTAAAGGTGCTACTGGACTCTTTGATTTTGCTACTACAGACTAACACGGCTAACTCCTCTAGATCTGTTCAACAACACTCTTTAACATCTATATGCATCTTTGGCAGAGACTGCAGAGAGCTTTGGGTTTGGCTGGTACCGATATGCAGATGATGTCCAACTAGATATCTCTTTATCTAAACCACCAGAAGTAGTGGTCTCAGTGCTAAACCAATGCCTGGAATCAGTGGTTTAATGGCTAAGGGAAAACAAGCTAAAACTGAATCCAGATAAGACAGAGAGGATATTGATAGGAAAGGCTGATTGTTCAGGGTTACTATCAGTGCAAATTGATGGTGTGATGGTCCACTGATTCATTAAAAAGTGTGATATGTTGCCCTTAAAAAAATAAGTACAGGACATGGTTAGGAGCACTTTATGTTATCTATACTGTGTGTGCCAATGGCCCCCCATCTTGATTGTGCTGACCTTGCCACGCTGATCCATGCCACTCTAAGTTCAAGGCTAGAACACTGTAACCCATTATATATGGGGCTGCCCCTGAAAACTGTTTGGAAACTTCAGCTGGTACAGAATGTTACTAGGTAACTGATGGTATATGTCAGTATAATCATGTAACATTGGTGCTTTGACAACTTCATTGGTTACCTATATACATCAGCATATTTTGAACAGACTAATGGCTGCTTCATCATATGCCCAGATTGCCACTTAACCCACTCCTATTATTCAACATCTCAGTTAATTCAATAATTTTACAGTTGCATAGTTTGTAGCATTTTATTTTTATTTATTTTACATTCATCTTGTCTCCCCATTGGGGTCACAAAGCATCTTACATTGTTCTCCTCTCCATTTTCATTCTGAACTGGGCACATGTTGAAGCAGTCACACAACTTAAATAGCCATGTGTCAAATTTTGTAGGCATGTGCTTAGCACTGTATTGTCTGTCAGTATGGTCAAAGCAAATGGTGCTAAGTTAGTTGCAAAGACAAAATGAAATTTAAAATTATAAAAGTGCTAGTTATCAAGCAGATACAGAAAAGCTATTTTAGAAAAAGGGCCTGTTGATCATCAACATCAAATGCAGAGGCATTAAAGGACAAGATAGCAAATAGAAGGTACAACCTGCACCCACAGTTCTTTGCTCATCGCACTAGACATGCCCTCCCTATTCTTATTTTTATTGTTTTTTATTCTACTCTTCTTTTACTCTCTGGAGCTGATTCTGTGTTGAAATAGATTGAATTGGACAAGATAGTAGAAAGTAAAGACCATGGCCAACGAAGTCAACAGAGCCTTTACTGTGATGTTCTCCAATACTGAAAAAAAATCACTGATCTAAACAAATGGACATCAGGTTCTGAGAAGTTGAAACCTTGTTATATGTGCTACTCCTGAACTCAAAGGAGGGTCTGGATTTGGTTTTCCAACATTTAAATAAATGGCAGTCTACATCGATACAACAAATTTGGGCTCTAGGAGTCATGCACAAATTTTACGAACCATTTTTCAGCCTTCAGTGTTTCATATTTTAACGATTTTTTCCTAACTATTGCTACCACAAAGAAGAATAAGAACAAACTCACAGGATGTTCCAGGCATGGGATGAGCAGAAGTGGCTTCCCATTGCCTTCCTCTGCACAGCAACCCCAGCCTTTCTTGGTGATCTCCATCTAAGTACTGACCATGGCCAACCCTGCTTAGCTCCCAAGTCCTGATGATCTTAGGACAAACTGAGATAATCAGGCTGCTTGTTACCATAAAACGTAATCCATCCCTTCATAGTGTCTTGCAATTTTATTAAAACTATGGCAAAACTGTTGTAGCATATAAATGTAGGGTTGACCAAAGTTGTCACCACCACAAAAACTAATCTTGGCCTAATTTCTCACCCGTTTCCTCATAATTCTCATTGCTTTAAAAACTCCCTTTAATTGAAAATTGAAAAAAATATAGAAAGCGACTGGTTAAAAAATGAACGACTCCTGTGCTACAATTACATTTCTAGGAGTCATGGTGCCCTGGGATACATATGAAGCCTACACTTGAGAATTAAGGTTCATCCACAAATTCTGATTGTGCCTACTGAGAGTGATACCATATACAGAATGGGAAAAGACAACAATATTTTGAAGATATTAACATGTAGTCCAGGTTTCTTCCATTAATGTGCGACCATTGTATTTCACTAGCAAGCCAGTGTTCAGTATAGAAATTACACAACCTTTGAATACACACACAAACACACACAGACATATACACATATATTCTGAATGTTCATTCCCTCAAAAAAACAATAATCTCATATACTAATAGGCAAGTGGCCCTGATCTGAGGATGCTTAAATCCAGAGATTGGACCCATGAACAGACAAGACAGATCTTCCTATACACATGAAAAACGTCCCATACCCCAGGTTTGCAGAAAAATCTGAAATGTTAAAAAAAAAGCCACTGGGGGAGGGGAGTAAAAATACCAAAATGATCAAAGGAGTGCCTATAGCTTTAACTAGATGCCCTCAGTGGCTGTTGCTAGGTAACTATAATTATCTGCCAGTATTCCAGGCTTGATTTCTGTCAGTAAAAGGCAGGGGAAAGGGGGTAAAGCCCTTCCCAGGGCTATTTCGGACTTTGAAGGAGGACTCATTGGGTCCAGGCCCAGAAGCAACCATCAGGCAACTTGATACCACATGAGTTGCATGACTCACCCAGGCCTGGCTGCTTGCTACTGCTCAGCAGCAACCACCCCCTTCATCACTAAATCCAGTGTAGTGTAGTGGTTAGAGTTTCAGAGAAGGATCCATGAGACCCAGGTTTGAATCACCAGTCTGCTGTGAAAGCTCACTGGATGAGCCGGTCATGCTCTCAGTCTAAACTACCTCTCAGGGTTGTAGTGAGGATATAAGAAGGAGACTGATGTAAGCTGCTTTGGGTCCCTGCTATGGAGAAAGGAATTAAGAAACATAGATGAATATGCGGGCAGGTAAAAGGTAAGTTTTTTAGTGGGTTTGAAAGGACATAGGGAAAGGTGAGCATATGGAGGCTGCCAGGAGGAGGAAGAGAGGAAAAAATGTGGGGAAGGGGATACAGAGAAACGTTAAGTGCTCCCTGCAAGTCCTTGCAGGTTCTCCACTATGTAAAGGGGGACAGCTCAGCTGGTACCATGCAGCTGGGCCATAGAGAGGATGCTGCTGGGGGAGGGAGTGAAAACAATTGGGCAGAGAAAGGTGGGTAGGAAGGAGAGAAGGAAGCAGAAAAAGAGGGAGAAGCTATGGGGGGCCAGGAAAGGGAAAGAGGACATGGTGGGGAGGGGAAAGTGAGATGCCCCCTCAAGTCTTTGCTGGTCCCCACTTGAAATGGGCTGCATTTGATTTGGTCTCACCCTCTATAGTCTAACATGAACATATAAACAGTCCCTTTGATTTGCATGGGATTAACTTTCAACCAACCATTACTGCCCAAGTGTACCTCTTCATTCCAAAGTACCAGTTGCCTATGAAGTTTAACAAACCACAGACCAAGTATATGAACAACAATTCCCTTTAAGCAGAACAGTGAGTCTGTCATTTCATTTCAGAAATATGTGAACAAGGTGTCTTTTTTAAAAAATCCACATATTTTGAACTGATTTTCAAACAATAATCTCAGAGACATAAATTTCAGAATGTTATGACACTCAAGTACAATTTTTTTTGCTTGTTCTCTCTTACTACAATTTTCAAAAAGCTCAACATTTTTTTTAAAAAAGTCATGTTTGTAGATTATAAATCCATTTGTGTTTATATAGGATTCTTTTTTATGAGCCCAGTCCATGGAATCTGAGTAACAGACATGAAACAAGCTGCTCAGTTGGTCCTGCTGCATTTTGTATGCATTGTCAAGTTTCACACTGCTGATTTCCTAACAAGCTCAGTTTGTTTCCACATGCCCCCAGGCTATCTTTCTAAGTCCAAACACAAGCCATGCAAGTAAAAAAGAAAAAAAAAACAAGAAATTTTAAAACACACACTACAATCCCCATCCCATGACAATCCCAACAGATTTAATGGTCTTTGCTTCTAAATTCTAACAAAACAAGATCCAGCTACTTGCATGCATATTTTAAAATTCTCTGCCAGTGGTGTAATACAGTTGTAATTATTATGTATAAAGTTTGCAAGAGAACACCTGACCAATTAATCATGAGCACCTTCTTAAATCTCCTCTGTGGATTCTAGTGCTGCACACTTATCTTGCATATTGTGAGCATAAATACATTTCAATTAGTTTGCTTTGAAAAAAAGAGGCCACCCATTATACTCTAGGAATTCCAGCAGTTTTTCAGTGCATGTAGAGTTGCCACAGTTATGAGTTAAATGGTCCTACTAGCAGCTAACAAGTTCTGCTTTGGAAGTTGGAAATTAAGTATATAGAAGTTTTACAATGATTTAATAAACACAGCAGAGAAAGCTATAAAGAGAACTGATCATTTTCAGACATTTATATTTCCCGTCCCCAAGCTCCCCCTCAAAACCACCCCCCAAAACGTGTAAAAGGATTAGCAAATCTTTTCCATTAATTTGAATTAGAATCAGAAGTATGATGTTACAGCATCCAATGATTTTGCTTTGGCATCACCTAAGGAATTCTTACAGGAAGTTCTAATGGTGTGGTTTGCACATGGAGCTCCCCCACCAGCAAGATTCTCCCATTCATCACAAATGCAAGGGTAGATGAACTTGCTTCTATACAGACAGATCTGTTCTCACTTCTCAAAATAAATGGGACACCAATGTAAGAGATCCATATATCCATTCAAGTGAAAACAGAGCCCTAGAATCACACCAGTTACTTGATACTTACTTCCATGTCCACATTCTTAGGAGCTACAACTTTTAAAACATGGTAGCAATAACTAACTTATAAGATATTTTAATCACATAAAGAAAAGCTTCTTAAATATGAACATTTTGGGTGTGAGATTATTTAGTTATGGAAAACCTACTAAACATTTACCTACAACAGATTCCTTGAATTTCTTGCATGGGTTCTGCTGAAATGAATGGGTATCATACAATAATAACACAGCTGCTTTTTAAAATACACTTTTGTACAGCTACCATTGATTTCAATGGGATAACCATAAAGGAGCACCTTGTGGATTTCTTTCCAGTGGAACACTCTTTATAACCTACAGTAGAAACAATTTTACTATGAATCCAAGAAACAAGTCAAATCAACTTCTGAAAAACATTATTTTAATAGTAAGTATCTGTGCCCTTAATCCATTTTTTAACAAACTACACTGTGAAATTTTATCTTAATTACTTCAGGTACTTGTGATCTCTGAAAATTCAGACCATGCACTAATCAGTTTAGCTTTATATAGCTATAACCAACATTATGTTAAAAACATAAAACTATACACAGATTAATACATCTGAATATCCTTAGCATACTTGCTCTTCAAGTAAATGCAACTAAAATGAATTAGTAAGACTCCCCTGTAAACATGGGGAAGATCACACTAGGTGTATATATTGCTTAAATATATACATATTTAAATACCTTCCCTGCCAATGTAATTTTAAATGCATATTACAAAGACTACACCAGAAGTGATTTTGACTTGAGCTCTTAATTATTCAATATAGTGATGGCTATTTTAAACACTTAAATTAAGGTTCCTATCTCATTTTTAAACATGTCTTTAAAATTATATGAAGAAATAAGAAGGTGGTGCAATGTGAATGAGGTTATCACATACCTAGTTAAAAAGACATATCAATTTATTGAGTGAAGACATGTTTTTAAAATCAGTTGCAAAAAAGAGAAATTTTAAAAAGGTCTTCCTCCAGTTATAAATAAAGACTGAAAAGAGGCACAAAACCATAGTCATCCTCTAAATAACATTTTATTATAAGTTTTTAGGCAATTGGATTCAAACAGACAAAAGAATCCTACTGAAAAAGTGAATTATAATTAGAGGAGCCATAATCATCTTCCAAAAAGTATCTCAGCATAGAACTTATAATGCCAATAAAAGTATTTATAATATACATCAGCACCAAAACTGACCCCCAAACTTGGAAATATCTTGTTTTCAACATAGTACTTCTATATGAAGAGTGTTGGTGCTAACTACTGTGTAACTTGTCTGTGGAAACATGATTCCTGTATTTATTTCCAAAACTACATACAACTGTTTCTTAAGGGCACAAGTATTTTTCTTCTAAAAATCCTATTAGCCTCATATTACAAGTCTCATTTGTACACTTAAATAAAACAAAGTTTTCCCCCAAGGTTGAACCTGAAAGCTTAACAAAAAATGGGGACAAAAAAAAGATTTACATCACTGACTAATCTATAGACCTTATCCACTGTCAATGTTTAAATTGTAATGATGGTTCAAAAGGTTTTTTTAAAGTTTTTTAAATGGCATCCTTAGTGATTAGTTAATCACTAAGCACTGCAAAGTAAGCTGGAACAGTATTTATAATCACCTTTGAAAGCTACATTTTAAAAAGTATTCTAATTTCTGTCAGTACATTGACTAAGAACACATTCAAACAAAACACCCATCTCCACAAGACAATTTGGGTATAAGATATATAAGCTTGCATTATCTGTATAATTAAACATTAATTTCACAGTACTGAAGTTTTATTTCTTCCAAAGGACACAATACTGGGTGCAAAACTACTTAAAGGTATATACAGAGAACTGTGTTTCTTTCCAAATGTCCAAGATCCTCCTACAGCATTCCTGCATGAAATATTATTAAAATGGCACAAACCCCTGCAGTTCAAAGGTTAAATAAGTGAAATCCTTTGGATAGTGGCTGATGAGTGGATGGTAATGTAAGCAAGTGCCCTGCCCCGAAGGAAGCTCACCTTTTGAGCTGCCTTTGAGGGACTCTTGTTTTTGCTTCCTTTGGGTCTTCCCCTTGGTCTTTTAGGAGACGGCTCTCCGGCGGGTTCCTAAAGACGGGGGGAAAAAACATGCTATTGTGGCAAAGATCCTAAGAACAGGTTTCAGCACTTAACATCCACAAAACTCAACTATGGCAATGAATGAACGTGGTGAAAGAAAATAAACAGTGCAATCCTAAAAAGAGTTAGACCGATCTAAGTCCATTGATTTCAATTGCCTTAGACCGGGGTATCTATTCTTAGGATTGCACTGAAAAAAACTTTATAAAACAAAGGTGTCCATTATCTAAAATGGCCCTTCATTACATCCTAGGCCAAGTTTGTACATCCTTGACATTTGAAAAGCATCTTTTTAAACAAGTTTATTTAACAAGGATGACTTTGCAATTCTAATCACTGAAGATTATTTTCTGTTAACCGAAAAACATCCATTTACTTTGCATTTCTAATCATATAAAGATTAAACAAAAATACTTCAATATATTAGAAAGAGCCCCCCCCCCATTACAAAAGGAATTTTGCCATGGCCTGTAGATTTCATTCTACTTCCATTTTGTCCAACCTAATGGAATTTTATATATCTTGTGTGGGTGGGGAGGGTGTAGTCTATAGCATATCCTGGCAAGATGAAAACAATGTAAAAGGTATCTGGGACTCCAAACTCTTTTGACTGTACAACAGCAGGGATTGTTTTAACTCCCCCCTTCCTCTGTTTGATAGTAAAGAGTAAGAGTCATTTAAATGGGTATGATTAAGTTTTCAGATTTCAAATATTTATTCAGTGAATCATATGCACTAAAAGGGGGGAAATTCCACAACCAGTTCTAAATATTGAACATTTCATTGGGATTACAGGATGTGGAAGAACTAATTAGATGCTTTTGTTAACTGAAAAGATTTAAAATCCTCTAGAGTGGCAAACTCCTTTGGGGTTGGAAGGAAATTTAAGTTACACAATATCCTTACAACAGTAACCATGTTGTGTACTGGTGGGGGGGGGGGGCACACTCTTTCTGTGCAATCAAAACTCTAAACACTCCATTGTCGAATCGAACAGGACACACACACACACTTTCTTTTTTTCTTTTTTTTGCAAAAATAAGCTGGTACAGAGGGAGCTGGGGAAGACTGGAGAAAGAAACGCTAAGGTCGCGAGAACTCAACAAAGGTAATGCAGAAGAGAGGCGGGAGACTTCAAAACTCAGTACTTTCCCAAAGGTATTTGATTGCTTTTCGGCTGCGAAATGGGGGTGGGGATGAGGACTCATTTTGGTGCTCACCCTCCCCTCGACCTAAGAATCAGGGAAGCCTTTCAGAGGTGTTTTGCATTTCGGGATTCAGATCGGTTTGTTGATCATATGATTTCCTCTGAAGGAAGTAGTTTGATGCTAATAAATGAAGTAAACTTTTTCTAAAGCCCGCGGAAGTCAGTTTTAAATGCATTTAATAGGCAATCCCCACTACCGATCTCTGCTTCCGAGGAAATGGAAATCACAGCCAAAAAAACAAGCACTAAAAAGCCCCTCCACCCCGCAGCTCACCCATGCAGGCTGCGCAGCGCTGCAATTGCAAACTTAATTGGTTGCATCCGCAGGAAAAAAGAAATCTTCATAGCTCTAAGGGAGGAGAGGAGCAGAGAAACCTCCTGGTACCCCCGCTGGCCTGTTTACTTTGAAAAAGTACAAAGTATTTCTGGATCTCACACTGCCATGTGAAGAGAGGAAAAGAGCCAGGATCCTATCAGACCTAATGAGCAGCGAGTAAACACCGCTCAATTACAGTTGCAGGAAAATGCGAAGGGGAGAGAGGGGGCCGGGGGCGCGTCCTCCCTCGCCCCCCCCAACCAAGAATACCCCCTTCCCCAAAGGGCAGCCCGAGTTTCCCGAGAAAGGGGCTACCCAATTCTGCAAGATGCAATGCAGTCCATAATAGAAACGCCTTTGTGAGTGCAAAGGGGTAGTCTGTTTGGAGCCCCCCAGCTCCGAATCAATAGGGGGGAGGCCAACGGTAAGCCGCGAGGTTGGCAGAACTGCAGGCGGCGGCTGCCCGAGAGTCCCGCTCTACACACATATATACACACACACACCCTTACACGAACGGGATTGAGACATAGCACAGGACAGCCCGGGTCCCATTCTTCTTTCTCTCTCACACACACACACAGTTAACATCTCCTCCAGCTAACCGAGCGAGCGCCAGTTGGTGGGATGGGAGGCTGCCCATCGTTCCAGCCCGAAATGAACCTTTCTCCGGGCTACACAACAGCGAACTCTCGCCTTGAAAAAAGAAACAATCCCCAGCGTAGCGCCCGCCAGAATCCCCCCTCCGCCAGCAGGGACTTCTCCGCTCAGCCCTTCTCCCCCCTGCCCGTCCACCGGTCAGCCGATGCACCCCCGCCCCCCCCCTCGGGCCGCCGCCGCCACAGCACCAGCACCAGCCGCCACACGCATCTGCACACCGCCACGCTGCCCGCGCCCGGCTCCGCGTCGGGCTCGCAAGGCAGGACAAAAAAAGCGTGCACGTGCGCGCCCGCCCGCCCGCCGCGGGTCCCTTTCCGTCCCTCGCTGCCCGCGGGTTACTGACTTGCGGCTGCTTCCTGGGTCTCCCTCGGCCCCTCTTCGGTGGAGTCGCAGGTTGCTCCTGGGCGGCCGCGGAAGAAGTCGAGGGCTGGCCGGCGCCTTCCCCTCCTCGCGTGCTCATCGTGACCGCTCGCGGGGGCTTGGGCCGCTCCACAGTCGCTCTCGCGCTCTCCCTCTGCCAGGCACCTCGTAAGAAACCGAGGCGGCGGCGGCGGCTGCGGACTGGAGCGGGGGGGGGGGCAAGGCGATCTCCTTTCCTCGCTGCCCCCGCCAGCCGCAGCAGCAGCACTACCAGCACCAGCGCACCGGACGTCCTGGTGCTGCCAAAAGGAGCAGAGAAAGAGGGGAGGAGGCGGCGGCGGCGAGGGTAGTGGCGGCGGCTGGTGGGGATGATGGTGCTGGTCGGTGGCCGCCGCTGGAGGAGGAGGCGGCAGAAGGGGAGAGCTCCTCTTTTTACAATTTAGCACCAGGATGGAAGATAGAGCAGTTGACGGGGGGGGGGGGGTAATGGGGAAGGGGCTCTGGAAACGCGAGGCGAGAGCAGGAGGGCTGGGTGGGCGGGAGACCCTCTGCTCAGGAATGGGAAGCAAGTCGGGGGGGGGGGGGCGCTCGGCAGCCTTTCGGTGGGTTCAGCAAGTCGAGTCAAAGAGAAGGCACATTGAAAAGAAGGGGACGAGCCCGCGCGGCTTTGGGGCTGGCCGAGGAGATGCGAGTCTCGGCAGCAGCAAGAGCGCGGCGGGGGTGCGGGGGGGGGAGATTAAAGCGGCGAGGCTGAAGAAGCGGCTTTTCCCGCCAGCGCTGAGAGGCTGCGATACGGCTTGAATGACCCGCCCGCTGCCGGGGCTGGGAATATTAGGAGATTCCTGCCCACGTTTCAACTGCGATGCGTTTGGGGAGGGGAAAAAACACCTTTATCCGTGGGTGGGAAGAAATGGGAGGGCGCTGAGCGAAGGGGGGAGGCCACCTCGAGGCGGAGGCGGGGGGAAGCCCTCGGCGCTGGCTCTGGACCAATTCAAACAGCGGGGACGCGGCGGCGAGGGGAGCCCCCCGCCAGGGATACCGAGGGCACTCACGTGGCCCCGGGGGTCCGTGCCCGGCGCCGGCGCAGCAGCGGGAACGGGGACCTGTCAAGGGGCTGGGGGGGGGGTGGGTTCGGGCCGTTGGAAACGCCAAGATGGGGATATTCCCAAACGCGGGAAAGCCGTTTGGGTTGCGCTAAATGCAGAAACTTACACTGGCCAGAAACAGCAGCTCCTTTTAGGGTCCAGACTAGGCGTATATTAATCAAATTATCAGGTGTGTTTTATTGTAGCCCATTTTAAATCTCCTCTCTGTTTGGGAAGCACTCTCTTTACTTGGCCCTTCAGTGGCAAAAGAAGTTAAGGTTGTTCTAATTGAGTAGATCCCAGTGATAATAATCTTATCTTGGAAATATTACCTCCCTTTCCAGTCCAGATTGGTAGCCCTTAATCTGTAGCAGCAAAAATAAAAAGGACTCCAATGTCACTTCAGAGATTAACAACATATTCCTGAGTCAGAGTTCACTTCATCAGATACGTGAAGTGTACATCCATAAACTGATGAATTTCATGAATCTGAAGAAGTGTGCACTGTTTCAACTTTATGACAATAACAACAACCCCTCATTTGTATACCACTCTTCTGGACAGATTACTGCCCACTCAGAACAGTGAACAAAGTCAGTGTTGTTACTATTCCCACAATATAGCTGGGGCTGAGAGGAGTGGCTTCCCCAAGGCCACCTGGTGAGCTCATGACAGTAGTGAGATTCAAACCAGCAAAGTGCTGCACCGCAACCCAACTACTTAACCACTATGCTATATCCTGTTTCCAATCCAGCAATATGAAAATTCAACAAGTTATATTCTGACCAGAATGAATGTTAAAAACAGGCTGCTTGTGAGAATATTCTTTCCTCTACCCCCCACTGCCACCAGCCACAATGTGTTCTCACACAGCTTGTTGGCATCTTCTGCTTGGTTAGGTCTCTGATCCTTTAACCTAGGGTTGTTGTTGTTTTTTAAAAAAATGGTTATGTGCAGTTTTTTCTGATTAGCAACTTTTTTTAGGTATATTTTTTAAGGAAGGCATTCAAAGAATTGGCTGGTTAATTCCATTTGATATATAAAATTTAGCCTCTCCATCCCTTCTGGCACTATTTTAAGCTCACCTGCAAAGACAAAAGTCACAAGGAGCATATTCTAGATTTAGCAAAAATACATGCCATCTGTTCCTTCCCTTGTTCTTCCTTTCCATATGTATGTTTTTTTCCTAGTTCTTCTGTATCTTTGTGACTTCTCTTGCCCATTAAAATCTCCCACTTTGACATGCAGGTAGGAGACAGATTCTGATAGGCAGGATGCTTGGTCTATCAAAAACAGCACCACATCACATTTTGTACTTGTGTTTATACAATTTAGTAATCATTACCTTATTTTTGTAGTACAGTCCGACTCCAGAGTCATGAAAAACTTTTATTTACTTATTGTTCCCTACTCTTCCTTTGGGAAGGTTACTACAGTTTCCCATCCAACCACTGATTATATTTAGCCCACTTAGTTTTTCACAATATAATAGTACCATGATTCCTAATAGTCTCTGAAGATTTAGGTTTTATTTCTCCACACAGATTTACTGAAGTAGATTTACTGTATGTGTCATCATTACTAACAATTTTATCAACAGTTTGAAACCACATAGAGAAAAACACTGAAAAAGGAGACTTTATTGACAAGGCATCCGTGAATTTTACAAAGGACCTGTGATGTGTGGATCACGTAAAATAATCCATGACTACTATACAACAGCGATCACATTTCTATTAATATCTACAGGAACACACTTCATAGATGTTCCCCCTTTACACCAAACACAAAAAAATTTTATTTCCATGTAACCTACCAAGTCATTTCATAGGTATCTGTTACAGAAGGATTATGTCCTCATTAGGAACAGAACTATGGGATTATCACTCTCACTCCTCCTCCTGTGGCATCAGTGACACAGTTGACATAGGATGAACAGGCAAAACTTTTGTGTTCTAAATGTTCTCAGGTAGTGATACCTATTTAGAATCCATACGGTTCCCCTCACTCCATGTCAGATAAGGGAAACATTTTGAGGCATATCCTCTTTCTAGAACAAGGAGATGACAGAAAACAGAACTACTTACTTTCCTTTTATGCTGTCACCTCATAAATGCTTTTATTTTTTTCCCATTGGAAAGGATCACTTAAATCCAATATGCTTTGGGGTGAAATTATATCTTTTTGGCAACCAATATGGGGAGGGTAAATGCAGTGACTGCAGTAAGAGGGATGGAGCATGTTTGTCAGCTGTTGATGCCTTGACACAACTGCATATTTTTCAAAATTATATAATAAGTTATATATATTATATACTTCATTATAAATATATATAATAATAATATATAATCGTTTTCCAGTACAAGTGTTAGCCTTCTTTTGGTGTAAAATAACATATTTCCCAATATCTGGTCTTCTTTCTCCTTATTAGGCTTGTCCATATTTTCTGCATAGTACTGGAATACAATTTAAGTATCTTAGGAAAAGAGCACAAGGCCAGTTTCTGCTAATGAGCATGCTTACTTGCACATACCCAGTAGGTATTTAGTATGCAAATCTAAGGGATACTTGCTTTAATCACTGTGCTAGTCCCCAAGTTTAAAAGTATAGGCTTGGACTTGCAGCCACATTGCTAAGAGAAAATATTTATTTCTGTGTATGTATACACTGAGCACTGGGTCTGCATATCTAATTAGTTGTTGCTACCTTTCAGCTTCCAGTTTTGAATTAAGGATTATAGATTATTAGTCATATACCTCTTCTTCTCTCCTTCACACAATCAGCTACAATACAGCTCTCAGCTATGGTGAGGTGCAGCAAAGGTAGTGTCAGAATTCCTGCTAGAAAAAAATTGAAGTGAATGACAAATCTTGCAGGTGGTCTGCAGGTCTTAAAGAAGCCTGGAAAGGCTGTACACACACATTTGCATGACTGTTAAGAGTTAATCCGTTTCAGAGTACTGGAGTGGCTTTCAGACTCAGAGAGCTTGAGTGGCAGGCTACTCCAAGGCTTTGGACTGAGTATCCTGGGCTGGAAAGAGAAGGGGCTTTTTCCAGTCGTAGCAGAGAGAGATCCAGTGTGAAGGAGTTGGGTGAAGGAGTTTTCATGGACAGCAGTTTCAGCACTGGCAGGAGAACTGGGAAAGTTGGCAAGAAGGTTTTGGAAGTAGGTGCAGACTCCCAAACGGGCCAAAGAAAGGGGATAGATCTACTGAGGGGAGGAGATTTTCCCTATCCAGTCAAACAGGAGGTAGTTCTGGAAAGTGGAGAGATCCCTGGTCAGGTTTGGTTGAAAACTGTCTATGGAGACCTTCAGATTCCGTTAATGACCGAAGGAAAGCACTGGTGTGTGAAGAGAGGGGGCTTGGAGTACTAGAAAGTGGGTACCAGCCTTCCTAACTCCAGAAGAGAAAGAGAATGCTGAAAGTATACTAGAGTGCCTGGGGGAAAACAAGGGAACCAAAGCCTCAAAACAAGCTTTAAGTAACAGAGAAGAGCATAAGAACGGAATTCTGTGCATGTTCTGATTTTACCTCATAAATTTTCAACCCCTAATTTCACCTGACCTTTCCCTTCTAAAATAAATAAACTAGTCAGTGCTTTTTGAATTTTAAAAATGCCTCTGGTGCCATTTTGGCTGTTTAACGATGAGGGAACGCCATACAGTCAAATTTCTAAGAGAAAATATTTGTTTCTGTGCATGTATACACTGTGCATTGGGTCTGCATATCTACTTGTTACTACTCTTTTGGCATGCAGTTTTGAATTAAGGATTAAAGATTATTAGTGTCCTATACCTCTCCTTCTCCCCTTCACACAACCAACTACAAGACAGCTCTCAGCTATGGTGAAGTGCATCAAAGGTAGTGTCAGAATTCTTGCTGTAACAAATTGAAATGACTGACATATCTTGAAGACAACATTATTTGAAATAAATAGTACTTTAAATTAGCAATAACAGCTCAATCACTTGATAAAGGCATTCATACCACAGTCAATGGTACTTCCCAATGTATCAGCCAGCATTAATAATTAGAGAATGCTCCAAGCATAATACTGATGAGTGGGGAAAAATATTACAACTTTCTAACAACCTTCAAGGTTATCATTTTTAGTGAGTCATTTTGATATTGAAAATAGGGAAATCTGCAAATGGGTCTAAATGATAGCACACAATGTCTATAGTGGTCATGTGTAAAAGATGTATCCCCACACATGGTCATAATACCTGATGATTGTAAAACCATGTATCATGAAAGGGCAATGGGTACTGTTAGAGTGACACAAGCTCGACTGTGGAATTGGGGACGGTAGATCCTAAAGTTGCATCCCAGGAAGTAAGGGACAGATAACGGTGACTGATAAGGCTTAAAATAAAATTGACCGTTTGGTCAAATTGTCAAAGAAGCTGTGATGGATCATTTCTAATTCCTCCCATAGCACTTTAACCTCTGTTGTCTAGACATCTGGTCAGCAACAGGCTTGGAAATAAAGTTTCAACCTGCATCCCAAATTCCTGATTGTGTTGGAAAGGGAACTACCACGCTGCAGGAAAATTTATAAAACTGTTCGTCTAGATTGAAATTCTATGTCAAGATGCTGGTATCAATGTATTGTAGATGTGCGGAAAGATAGGAGGGTGGGAAAGACTAGGGGAGCTTCAGGCCATTTCAGTTCTTCAGGGCAAGGGATGTGGCCCAGTAGTAGAACATTTGCTTGGCATGCAGAAAGTTCCATTTTCGATCTCCTGGCATATCCAGTTAAAAGGACCATGTAGTAGGTGATATGAAGACCTCTGCCTGAGACCCTAGAGAGCTGCTGCCCATCTGTATATTGGGCAGAAAGTAATTGGCAAAATATATGGCAGTGTTTATAGACAAGGTGGCAACAGAAGCAAGAACCACCCAGAAAGCAGCAGTGGTAGGTATCGGAAACAGTAACAATGGTGCTATATCCGATTTTTTTTCCCCCTTCACTACCAAATTTCAAAAAAATCACACAATATTTTGTTTCAGCCATGATAGCAGACACTTTTTGATAGATAATGTGTCTTGCTTGAACAACTGTGATAAAATATCTGGTATGACTTCTGGGGAGATGCAAAGAAAATTACTATTAATTACAATTGTAAAAATAGTGACAAGTTCATAATATTTATCATGCATGCTGCTCCAGGATAAGACGAAGAGTTCTTACCAACAAGGTTCGTGATCTTGTTCAACTGCATGCATGCAGGCAAAAGAAGTCTTTCTGAAATTAAAGAAGCTAATCTGTTGTCTTCGTTTCTCTTGGCATTGCTATGAGTTACTATTTATCTGGTGCCTATGTTCTGATGGTGCTGTACAATTTTCATAAGGTGTGGGAGTTAGAGTTGATCTTACTTTGTCTTCTCCATTTAATCTTATTTTAATACTTTAATCCTGGGTTATATCCCTGTTCTTTGGACACTCCCTAAAGATGAGATGTTTTGGAATCATAAAGCTTCTTTGGTGGCCACAAGGATCATCATCTTTCAATAGTGCAAGCCCCCCGCCCCTCATGTTTCCTTTCAGTAAACTTCTAGTTTAGCAATGTGCTGCATCTTTGTACTAAGGAGATCATATATGGCCATGGGACATCCATGGCACTCACACATTTAGACAGCAAGATCCCTGTATTTTTTAAATGATGACACCCCCCGATATGTTTCTTGACATTTCTCTTTTAAATCTCTCCTGTACTATATTTTCCTTTTCTTCTTCTTCAAGCCATTCCTTTTTCTTGACGTATTGTTGTCATTGCTACTAGACCTGCTTGTTCTAGTACCTTTTTGCTTTGACACCCTCAGCATCTCTCTCAGCATCAAGTGGATCTTTCCTATTGTTATTTTGTTGGTTCTATTTTTAATCAATAATGTTAATGGGGAAAAAAGAAATGGAGCAATGCATTTAATTGTGACTACATATTTAAAT